>NC_135309.1:24189620-29189620 GCF_048772815.1 Callospermophilus lateralis | reverse complement strand
TCTTTAGATAAATACTGATATAATTTTACTTGGAATTTTTTCCAAAACTTCTGAATCCTTCATAACCTGTTGAGTATCCTTCAGTTCACAACTGTTGACATCTCTATTGACTTATTTGGTTTGCACAGCTACCCTTGGAAATAAGGCAGGGGACCTTGCAATGGTTTTATTTTTGGATCAGCTGACGACCTAGAAGAAAACTGACTTAGAATATTAAAACAAATCTTTCCTAATCATGACTTTCTCAGTATTATTAAAAACTTACTCTGCTAAAGCAGATTCAATTATTCCCCTTGCAAATATATGGACTGCCCCCAATTTCTTCCTATGTATAAATTCTGACATGCCATCAGTTAGATGTGGAACACTTATTCCTAAAATATACATCTATCTGCTGGCTCTGGCTCTTTCAAAGTGAAATAACTAAATCATCAAGTCTTTCATATTTTCTGGCCATTTCTAATTGAAGGAAAGAATAGTACATGTTGATTTTTAAAGGTTCAAATAATGCAGAAATGACCATTTCTTTATGTAAATACGTACATATTATATATAGAAAATATATAATATATATTTACACATATTATACATTTATATATAAAATATTTATATGTATAAAATATATAAAATAGCTATATATTTATCTAAATATATATTTAGATATAAATTTATAGATATTTATAATAATATTTATATATTTATATAAAAATATTTGTATATTTTTTATATATAATATGTATATATATATATATATATATATATATATATATATGTCATAGGTGCACACAATACCTTTATCTATTTGTTTATTTTTATGTGGTGCTGGGGATCAAACTCAGTGCCTCACCCATGCTAGGCAAGTGCTGTACCACTGAGACACAACCCCAGCCCCAGAAATGATCATTTCTTTAGAGGCAATTCCAAAACATAGCTACCACTAGTAGATTAATTATCTTTTGCAATTGTTATTATTTATGAAATAATATTTATTGTTACTATTAATAGACACCATAGTTTTATAACTTCTGTTGCCTAATAATATCTTGTGAACATTTTCCATACCAGCGTATCTATTTCTGCCTAGTTGATTCTTATGGCTCCTGGTATTTTATTTAAGACCAAATTATAATTCTTGTAGCTAATGTCCTAACAATACTCAAAATGTTTTTTCCCAAATATTTAAAGTTGTAAGTATCCATGAACATATATATGCATCTTTAATCATGTGTTTAGTATCTTTATAGGAAAAATATCCAGAAGTAGTATTGATTAATTAGATGGGAGGCACATTTACATTTATGTAAATACTACAAAATTCCCTCCCATTAGCCACGCTGAAGACTGTTTCCCTAGACCCTCATGAGCACTGGGCATTGTTTTTTCATCTTTGCTAATCTAAAACCAAATTGGTGTCTATTTTAATTGCACTTCTTGGATTAACAGTGATTTCAAGAAACTTTTCACATCATTGTTGGTCATTATGTCATTTGTCAAGTATGTCTTGAAGCTCTTTGCCCATTTCTCAGGTTGTTTATGTGTGTGATGAAACACTTTAGATATATTGATAAAAACTCTACATATGTCCCATACACTGTTAATCTTTTTTTTCCCCCTTACTCTGCCTTACATAGCCAGATGTGCTGATCCTTTCCTCTTATAGTTGCTGGGCTTATGCAAAGCAAAGAAAAGTTGGAAACAGTCTGATTATCCAACACTTTAAGTTGGAAATTCACTCTGGTTAGAGCGTCAGCAATATGGGAGGTGGTTGAACCTGAGTAATTATCATTCCATGGCTGATATTTACCCATACCCATTTGCAGTGTCGCCCACACCAGGATTTAATAACCCATGGCATATTTGCACAGCTTTTCTCATTTTCTAACCATTTTAAATAAATTCTGAGAGACAAATGACTCACTTTTTTAATATAGTTCCCATGAATTTAGCTCTACCCTGAGAAGGGTTTTTAAGGTGAATCAGTAGCTCAGGTCCAACAGCAATGGTGTCCACTTCTTAGAAAGTTTCATGCTTTTGTTTGGCCCAGATATTCTAATGAATGAAACTTAAGGTTCAACCCAACCCAACCTTGTCAAGGACAATGAGTCTCCCAAATGAAAGAGATTGAAATAAAAGTGGTCAGATAAGTGGGGAAAAGCCTTGCTGTTCAACCATTTAGTTAAATTTGCAAGCATGAAAATCATCATGGAAAGCATGCACAGAATAGGATGTATGGATAAAAATGAAAAATGGAACCTGTACCCATACCTTTTCCTATTATGAGTGCATACTTTGAAATTCTGCAGGCCTCACCTTGAATTCTGGCATCTCAACCTTAATAATTATGTCAGAATATTTACTTAGCTTTTCAAAGCCTCAGTTTCTTTCTCCTTGAAATGGGAGTGACCCTGGCAACTGCATTGCCTAAAAATCACCCATTTTGTCATATCTAGAATCATTGTAAAAACCTGAGTGATCAATTTCAACGACAACACTCTGGCCTCAGGTGCAGGCTCTATTTAAAAATCATAGCAGATGAAAGTGAAGGAAGTGAATAAAAACTGAGTAAAACTGCCATTAATTTGGCATTTTATAAGCAAGTTCTCTCTGGCAGTCAATTCATGCTGTCTGTTAAAGTAGCCCAACTTTTCATTTTTATTTTATTTTTTACATCTCAATCTTTCGTGACTTAAAACTGATGACATCTGAATATTTCTCAAGCAGTTACTGCATATTTATGAAGAACAGTTAATCTGTGGAAAAGGAGAGAGAGAAAAAAATCATAAAATTTAGAGCTGAGTGACTTTCAGGCTCACGTATAGTAGAGGAAATTGAGACCCAGGCAAGTTACATTACTTGCCCAGCATCAAATATTAGTCATAATGTTAAAAAAAAGCAACTTTACAAAGTCGTAATGCAGCCAGGAGGTCTTGAGCTGACTCTTTGCAACTCTTCCGAGGCTGATTGTGAGAGCAGGTGATTCTCTCTTACACTCCTTTTTTTCCCAGGGCATAATAGAACCTCTAGATGTCCAGGACAGCCCAGGACATCAAGTGTATGGGTTGCTGACTGTAGGTCGGGCGCCCCCTGCTGGACACAGATGGGAGGATCCAGGATCCACTGTTACAGACTTCAGTGCAGACTTTGACACCAACCCCTTACATAGAGCACTTGAGGTACTTTGGACCCTGCCTGATTCCCAAAGGTGGGCGTGGGTGGTGAACCTCTGAGGAGAGGCTCCCATGGAAAGTGGGAAGCCTGTGGAGGTGGCCTCATCTCCCCTTAGCAGGGCTCCTTTGCAACCTGGTTCTTCAATCTTGGATCACTTGACCCCCACCCCATCCTTCTAGCTGCACCCTGATCTCTTCTTTTCCTCTTCACCCTAGGCATTGGTTTTAGACCACAGTACATATTTTCCCCAATTCTATTTTTGTGGGCAGGAGAGCACCCATTCTCCAGCGTAGAAATGGACTCTTCTGTGGGATCTCTGTCCTAGAGAAATGGCTGCAGGAACAGAAAACCTCAGTGATGAATGAGAAGGAAATTCTGAGACCCAAAGCATTTCGTGGGCATCTCAGCAATATTATCCTGCTGTCATCAACGTAGGGTCCTCAGCAGCATCATTACTGTTGGTGCCATCACCGCCATTGCCACCAAGCAAGCACATTAACTGAGGGCTAATTGGGAAAGTGTCAGCAAATACCATTAGTATGTTATATCATTTTATTTCACTCATTCCCCGTAGCATTGGTCCTATCATGTTCTCTGACACTTAGAGGGAAGATATAACTTGTCTAACACAGTGGTTTTCAATCAATGGCTATTTCATCCCTTGGGGGACATTTGACAATGTCGGGAGGGAGACATTTTGATTGTCATGAACAGGAGGGTGCTACGGGCTGAACATCCAGCAATGCATAAAACACTTGCCCCAAAGAATTATCCTGTTCTATATGTCAGTCATACCCAGGCTGAGAAACCCTCGTCTAACGGGATATGTTAACAAGTTGGGGAAAATTTTTATCATGAAGGGTGTTGAGTGTTCTTAAATACATTTACACCATCCAGATAACTGGGTGCTATTTTTTTTTCATTAATCTGTTGAGGAAGTGGCTTCTAGTAATAGATTTTCAGATGTTAAAAATAATTCTTTCATTCTGGGGATAAGTTATTCTTTGTCACAGTATGATACCATTTATGTGAAAATTTTAAGCATGCATACTGGTACTGCATATTATCATGGATATTTATACATACCCACAATATATATATATATATTCATATATATTATGGATATTTATACATGTAGTAAAAGCATAAGAAAAAAAAAGCCATAGAAGAGATTTCAATTTCAAAGCAGTGGTTACCTCTGAAAAGGAAAGATGGAGAAATCCATGGGGAGGGTTGACACAGTCTCATTCCATTTCATTTCTTTAAACATTGGTCTGAAATAGTGTAAACGTTTGGTAATTCTGGGGCTGTGTACAGGGCTGCCTGGTATATTGTTTTCCACATATTTAGCGTGAGAAATATTTCATATTTGGAAAGAGTAAAATGAAAAGCACAAATAGAGTTAAAGTGATGTAAATGACTCCATATTGAACAGGAAGCGAATGCTGGTCTAGGATTCCAGGTTCGGTATGAGCCTCTCCAGAGCCCAGGCTCTTAAAAGCCCAGTGTCATGCTGCCTTAGCCCCTGGAGCCCTCAGGGTAAGGTCCAAGTGACATGGGCTGAGCATGCTGGGCACTCTCTGTGGGAGCTGGCTGGCATCCCCTCCTCTTGCCTTTCTAGTAGCCCCCTATGGCAAAAGTGGGGACAGTTTCTTCGTAGTAGATGAAGAGGCTGAGACCCAGAGAGAGCACATGTCATTTGAAATGTGACCACTTAGTGTCATTGGTTTTTCCTCTTCTCCAGTGACCACCAATTACATTTCATAAAAATGTCTTGGATGTATTTAAAGTCCAGGCATGAGCTAACCTATTCTTTCCCATCTTCCCTTTGCCACTGGGCCAAGTCTCTTTGCACCTTAGGGCTTTTACACACTCTCCTGTTTCCTGTGTAGTCCTCAGCATCGCCCTGGTCTCATGTCCATGCACATGTCAGCCCTTTGCTGAGTTGTGGATTCCTGTCCCCCATTTAGTGTTCACATCAAATAATATTTTCTCAGGGAAACTTTTCTGTAACTTCAAACTTGACTAGACCTGCAGCTATCAACCCTCCTAGAATACTGAAATCACTCTTCACTGTACTCACAAGTTTCCTTAAACAAGTATGTGAATGCCTTAATTTTGCCTAGAATATAAACACTATAATATCAGTCCAGCCTACTTTATTGTTGTATCCTTTAGGGCACATAATGGGTGTTTAATACATACAGGTTGATTAAAGGAAGGAGCAAGTGAATGAATGAATGAATGCGTTTCTCTGCATTAATGTGGAGATTGAAAGGGAAGAAGATTCTACTCTTGCTCCCATTAAGGCTTTGGTATGCACTTTGGTATGATGCATGAATCTGAAGATTGGAAATATAGCACAGAGTGTCACTAAGGAAGAAGGCATTCAATTGCTATGAAAAGGTAAGGTGTGGGGCCAAACCAAGGCATTATAACAGTAAAGAAAAAGGAATTGAAGGTGATAGTACATGTTTTCACAGACCAGGTAACCCCATTTCCAGTGGTCAGAATTGGCCTATCTCTGAAAAGACCAGAAGGTGGGTATAGTTAATTTGTCCTTGGGCTTCCGATTATGGATTATGATTTCACTTGTCAAGACTATTGTTTCCCAAGCTTTGCTGTCAACAAAAATCATGTTGTGCCTGCTAAAAATGCAGACTCCGGAGCATCTCTGCAAAACTATTCTGAATCTGTGGGTTTGGGTCAGAGCTCAGGAAGCATAGTCCATAATGGTTGGGGGTGGGACGTGGGAGGTGGTAGAGAAAAGAATAGAAGGAAAGAACACTTGAAAATCCCTGTCTTATGGCAACCCTTTCAGATTAATGAAAGTTCAAGTCATGCTCAAAGTCTTAATGACAGTGTGGCAACTGTTGTCAATGCCTCACTTTTGGGCAGAAAGATTATGTGGTGTTATTGCACCAAGGAAATGTGCTCACTGATCTGCAGGGCCTGGTGGCTTTTGCTTTTAACTCATGCAGGACACAGATTAATGTTGATTTGGTTCCCCCTCGTTTGGCTTTAGCCCTGAGCAGACATAAATACCAACCCTGGCCTTTCGTTCGACTCCTTTTTAATTAAGCTCTGAAACAATAGAAATTATTAGCCCTCAAACCTAGAAATATGGACATTTTATGACATGGTTACAAAATTAATCTTTGGCAACAGAACTCTTCAGAGAGAATGTGGGTAAAGGGAAAGTTTACAAGGGGAAAAAAAATGGAGTTAAGGTGGAAAAATGTTGGAGCAATGAAGATGCCCTAAAAAGACAGCATATTTACAGCAAGACAATCTCCACTTATACATTTAAAGATCTGATTAAAAACTGGCCTCTCTGATGACCAATTAGATCATAGAGCTGGCCTCGGCCGGATTTCATTAGCATGTAGCACAGCGTGTCTCTCGGGGGACTTGTATTTTCTCAGTCATGCAGAGTTCCTCAGCTGGGCTGGAAATGCTGCCACATTATTTTTGAAGATAAGAAATGTGTGATTCCAGATTCTCCCAGGATTTTAGCTCTCTTGTCTGAACAGATTGACACAACAACAGATGGTCCAGGTTGGATCCTTGCGACTACTTTGGATATTATGGAATCAACTCCTTGGAATAACAACTAGGGCATTAGGCTTTGTAGAGGAGTGTTTAATGTCCACACACCTGCGGGAAAGACTCTGTGCTCTGCAGCAGAGCTTTGCACTTAAGGGGACATGGGGAACAGCCCACAGCAGAGCTCAGCAAATGCCTACAGTGCAAGATGAAATCTTTGGAAGGAGCCTCAGGACTCTTCCTCCAGTTTGTGGTTGGCAGGGATCCATTTCCTGGGGGAAGCCTACTCTTAGATAGAGATTAGCATGCAGGACTTTTGTTCAGGAGAGCTGTTGGGATCCATATGTGTGGGAGGGAAGGGAAGGGAGGATTGAACAGGGATGAGATGGGACTGTGAGGCAATTTCCAACAAGCGTCTCCAGGTGCCCAGAGGTGCTCTGAGGCTGGGCTGGCTCTGCACAGTTGCTCCTAGTTGAGGCAAGAAAACTGAGTGTTCACCCTCTGCATGTACTCACAGTTGGTGGGAGGCTGGCCCCCTGGAGTGATTCTCAGACAAAGTTGACAGCCCAAGGCTGTGAACTGGGCTCACTTCTGGTAGGTAAGTGAATACATCCTTCATTCCTGAAAGCAGGTCTGGTAGTACACAGCCCAGCATGCTCTCTACAGAGTTAGGGTACCCACAGGAGCAGGGGCAGATGACAGTGTGTTACATACTGTATGCTTATGTTGCCCCCCAAAATCATGTTGCAATTCTAACCTGAAAGTGATGGTATTAGGAGGTAGAACCTTTTAGAGGTAATTAGGTCACAAGATGAAGCCCTTATGAATGATATTAGTGCGGTCTCTCTCTCTCTCTCTCTCTCTCTCTCTCTCTCTCTCTCTCTCTCTCTCTATCTCATAAATAAAAAAAGAATTTGGCATATTGCAACCCAGCCCTCACAAGAAGTCAGCTGCACTACTACCCTTGATTCTACCCACTAGCCTTTATTTAAAAAGTCATGTGAAACCCATTTATATTTGGTGGGAAAATGCAAAAATAATTCTCCTAAAGAAACTTGCAAAATCAAGATAATTTCCTCGGGAGATATTGTTCCCACATAACAGGTGTGCTGGGAAATAGGTGGTCTCTAAGCTGAGAAAGAAGCCTGGTTAGTTGCAGAGGACCAGCAGTAAGGATGCCAGCATATGGGAAGCCAGGGGTCTGACTCACAGAACCCAAAGGAGCACAGCAAACCCAGGTTGCATCTGGATCTGCCTCCATCTCTGGAGGACTCCAGCTGGCTCACAGCAGCAATGTGAAGCAGGAGGAGGTGAAATGCATGGTCCAAATGGAAGGGAGAAGATCTAGCTCCAGCCCACCAGGAAAGGGATCTAGCAAGGGAAGACCTCAGCCCACCAAGAGGAGAGTTAGCAAGGGGACCTGCATCAGATGAGGAGAATGGCAAGAGTGAAGCAAGGACTATGGGCCTGACAGATGTGGGCTCATTTTTGTGGGCAGGGGGATGTGCGGAGGGGCACATAGAATCCCAGACATAGAGACAGGACTGAGTTCAGACACCTCTGCCAGTGGACTTGAACTCAGACACCGTGTTAGTCATGGGTTTAATTGCTTGAGACTATGAACGGCCATTTTCAGGCTCCGTAGCAGAGTAGGTATGGGGAAGGAGGGAACTCAGGTGCTGGATTCAGTTGAACTCTTCCCCTCCCCTCTGCCATTTGCTTATATTTCTGAGTTTTGCCATGACTCTTTATCACACTGATTGTTTTTTTAGCTTTTAGATAAAATTTTTGGTGGCACCAACATTGGAGTCTTATCTGTCCAATTTCCCAGCGCCTACAGATTCCCTGATTCTCCTTACCAACCCTGACACCAAAACAGCCCATGATTTCAGCTGCTGCCTTGCCCAGGTGGTCACCCCCACCTCTTTGCTCTATCTCACTTGTGTCCTACGCCTCTGAGGTGCCCACCACATGCCTGTCTTACTTCCTTTACTCCTATGGGACTTGCATTGGGTGACCTACTTTCTGCTCTTCGGCACTGTTGGTCTTTTGTTTCACATACTGTCCTAAGGAGAGCAGAGCCTTTTAGAAGGCAAGGACCAGGTTCCACTTCTTTTGCATCCCCCTGGGTACCTAGAATAGGTAGGGGGTATTCTAAACCAACAAGAGTCTGGCTGGCTGGCCTGGATGCAGAGAAGAAAGGAAGACAGAGGAAGGAAACTGAGGCCCTTCCTACTATTTGTTCTTAATCTCCTGTCTCATTTGCCTTTACTCCTAAACTTAGATAGGACCTCTTTCACTTCCTCTTCCCTCAAATCCTTGGCATGCCCAGGCCTTCTTGTCCCTCATGCATGGATCACATTGTGTAATGATCCATTTTAATGTTAAAATGTTCCCCTTCAAGCTGTCAGTGGTACCAGGGCACAGATTAGGGCTTTTCTGTGTCTAGCATCATGTCTGATACATTTCCATTCTAGATACATATTTGAACAAATGAATTAAATGAAAGTAGAATTCAAATAATATATTCTTACATTGTGAGTAAGTACATCAAATGCTAGAAAGTTCTCAGTTGCCAACTATGGGATATTTTGCAGCTTTCTGTGAAAGAACCCAACATAATCCATTTAGACACTGAAAACATGCTTTTCCAATCCCAAAGGACTTGCTTATACTGCTGGGGCCAGCAGGGTGTAGTATTCCCAGAGGCCAGATGTGGGCACTGCCTCTTGCTGCCCTTTCTCCAGCTGACACCCTCTCCTGGGTTAGCGTTGGGCTCCCAGCATGTCTGCTCTGTCATCTTATGTGTAATTAACACTGCCTATGATGAGAATTTCTTTGACAGGTTTCCCAGCCAGTAGAGTAAATGGAGAGACCTAATTACCACATGCCTGAACTCTGGGCTTCCCCGTGAGACCTTTGCTATAATGCCGCCGATGAATGACTAAATTGGTCTGAGCTTCTTTCTGGAGTTCAGGGGTTTTTGAAATTATGATGATTTTTATTTCCAGAGTCTTCCAAATGCCAGCAAGTGAGATTTGGGCCCTGCAAACAGAGGACCCGTGGCTGAGTTTGCTGTTTCTTTTCTACTTTAGATAGAAAATCCCTAGTGAGGACAAGTAGCTCAGCTAGGAATCTTCCATGGGCTGTGTTCAGTTCTTCTTCTTTTCTTTTGTTTGTTTAATAATGAGGAGAAAAGAAGAAGACTGCTAAACAATTAATGAGGTACCACTTATTTTTAAAACATGATTTTTATTTTGTCTTAAAGTAATTTAAATTTTGAGGCTCATTCAGGGAACACAGACCAATGATAACAGTGATGGAAAGGGAACCTTAACATTCAGGGATATCAGAATCCTCATGTGCTCAAATCTCTATAAGATGTCATAGTATGTGCACTTAACCTATACACATCGTTCCATTTAACATTAATTCATCTCTAGATTATGTATAATACCTAATACAGTATAAATGCTATGAAAATAGTTGTTATACTGTATTGTTTAAGAAGTAATGATGAGAAAAAAGTCTGTATGTGTTCAGTGTAAATGCAATTCTTTTTTCAAATATTTTTCAATTCACCGTTGGCTGGCTACACTGATGTGGAACCTGCAGATACAGAGGGCAGACTGATTTGCCAGAAGCTTCCCTATGTGAGGAACTGCATAGAGTCCAGATGTGTATGTTAGATACTCTTGTTATTCCTATTTTAATGATGAGAAAAGTGAGTTGGAGTAGTTAAGTAACTTCACTTCTAGTTGTAAGAGTTGGGACTAAAACAGGTCTCTTGGACTTCGAAGCTCATACATTTAGCAATTTAATATTCTCTCTGTGACATGAAATACCTTAGCTGGAATTAAAGTATCAGAAAGACAGCCCCAGAGGACAGAAGGTAGGGTTTCGGTAAAGATATAGAACTTACATTTTGAAAGAATGTTGAATTTGTACTGATTATAATTTATGGCAGATTTTAAATCAAATAAGCAATAGCTTAAGTATTACATTATATTCCCTAAGAACAGTGGCTCCTGTATTATTCCACTGAGAATGAGCATATATGGAGACCAAGGGCTTGGGAGGCCTTGTCCAGCTGAGTTCTTGGCCCCTCTGCTGACTTCTCCCTAATGTGTCTACAACAGGTGGCAGCTATTCCAGTCATAAGTATATCCACAGATTAAAAATTCCATGATCTTTACCAACCTGTTGTAGTCTATTAGTCAGGATCCTTAGCATGACTTATTTCTATTTCCAGAGGCATGAACAATCTCTCCGTGTATGAGGGCATTGTTGGCTTAATCATACCAATGATTATTTGTGTTTATAGTTTCCACTTTGCAAAGCATATTCAACTTATTTGGTTTTCATGAGATTCCATGAGTTAAGCAAGGCAGGGATTCATGCACTTATTTAGTAAGTGGATATTTATTGTGTCTTCTATTTGCATTAAAATATTATTTCTGTTTTCTAGATAAGTAAACTGAGCCTCAGAGGGAATACATCACTCTCTGTGCACCTCTCAGTCAAAGGATGCCAAGTTGAGGGCTTTTGCTAACCCTGTGAGTGAGCCAGTATCTGAAGGGCAGGCTCTACACTTCATTTCCTAAGCCTAAACTGGAAATGATGGAAGCTATTGGCACATGGGAACAGCTTGAGTATCATTTCATGTCCACATCAGTTTTAGGATCATTCATCAACAAACAATTCCTTTCCTCCTCAACCTTGATGCATTATTTTTTTTTTCTTCATGGAAAAATTTTACAATACTTCACACAGCCTCATGATATGTCTATTGTCTTCCTCTTGAACTTCATGCTATCAGTGCAACATTTCAGGGTTCATACTCCTTCACTCCCTCTTGCTTCAAGGTCTGCAATCTCTCTGCCCCCAAAAAACTTTGCATCCCTACTACCCATATTGCAGATCTCAGCTCAAATGTCAGCACTCTGGAAGGCCTTCATCCATGTACTGCAACCTCTGTTATATATTCTTTGAGTCCCAAAGGACCCTCTCCATTATTATAACGATCACTTTCCACTACTACATGTGTATTTATGTAAGTGTTTAATATTTCTGTTCCCAACTGGGCTAAAAGCCCAGGAGCATAGGCCTGGGTTTGCTCATCACTGTGAACTCTGTGGATGTCACCACCATGAGATTGACCAGAATAGGTAATGTACTTCAAAAATTGAGGTTGGATGGATGAATTGAAATAAAGGTCATCAATGTGGAAATTTAATATTCTTGGGGTTAATTGAACAAAGCCTGTGTTAATTTTCTTTCTTTCTTTTTTTTAATTTCCCTGTGTTAATTTCCTATTGCATCAGTAAAAAAATTACCCTGCATTTCAGGACTTGAAACAACATTCATGTATTATCTTACTGTTTCTCTGGGTCAGAGGTCTGGCCCTGGAATAGTTTGGTTGGTCTCTCAGCTTTAAGTCCCATAATATTGTAGTAGAGGTGTTTGACAAGCCTAGGCTGTTATCTGGGGAAGTTCTACATAGGCCCAATTAGATTGTTGATTGATTTCAATTCTGTCTGGTCTCTGTCTGTAGGCCAGTGTCTATTGTCAGTTTTCAGCTCCTAGAACCCACATTTCTTAGCCTATGCTCTTGAATTCTTTTTGGGTTTAGAATGTCTTGCTTTCTCCTTATGCCTCAGCTTCTCCGTTCTTCTTATTCCTTCCTCTTGTGATTTCCAGGGCTCCTGTAATTACTTTGTTGCATTACAGCGATCTCCTCCTATTGATACATGGGATGTACACATATGAGCTGGGGTGTGGACACCACTCTGCCTCCTCTAAATCTGAAGTGTATATCTATTTGTGCCATACTGACCTCAATGGACAGTCGTACAATGGGATCTGAGTGCATTCCCTCCCTTGCTTCTGCAGATGCCGTAGAATTTGGTGGATGGGTTCCATAGAGATGGAGCTAATGAAATTGGGGACAATTCTTCTGGAAATGATGTGCACATTTGAAACACCCCTTTCCAGGTTGGTATGGGCAATATTTTGGAAGTTCTTTTGCTCCTGAAGACTTTCGGTGTCTGTTAGCATATTAAAGGTTCGGATTCTTTATTAAGCTGATTTCACTGTGACCACACTCTCACATTCTACATGACACCCAATTGGCCTGCATGAAACCAGGGTTCCAGGGAGCACGTTGGAAATGGTGAGAGCGTGGAACATGTGAGCTTAAGGATGCCAAAGAAGTCCAAGGGGACTCCTAGGAGCCTGAGATGAGCATGGTCTGAGGTCCTACAGGATCAACACATGGGCCAGTACCCTACAAAAACAAAGTACTATTGTCAGGGGCAGAGAGACAGGAAAAGTTGTGGTCACAGGAGGAGAACTGATGTGTATAGAGATGTTGAGGAAGGGGCAGGTTTCCGGCCACAGAATGCTACCTTTCATCTCTATATAAGTGGACAAGTCACCTGGACTCCTGCCAATAGCTCCCTGCCCTTGCCTTTGGAGACCTCCTCCCACAAATATCCCTTCAGGACTTGGACAATGATCATCGATGGTTTTAAAGTTGTGCAGTTTTACATGAAATCATAGAGTACTAACCACATACCCAGTCCCTGTAGGAAGCGTGTTGGCTGCAGAGTGTGCGTATGAATCATGTACCAGCCATATTTCCTGACTGCAAAGCTCCTGCAGAGCTGTTGCTAGAGCCTGGAATCCTTTCTTGCCTGGGTGTGTAAATGACTGTCTTAAGGCATACCATGGCCTATTAAGAACAGAATACAACTCATCTTTATTCATCCACTGATGTCATTGGAGGAAGCCAGCTTGGGTGACACTCAGGGAGAATTAGGTGAGTCTTTAGAAAGGACTTGACAGAAATAGCAAGGCTCCCCAAAAGGCCATATTCTCATAATTCGAACTTTCCTTTATTAATACCCTTCCCAAATGCTCCTATCTCGGGTAATGGCATTTAACAACCCTTCACCTACCAACTGTGACAACTCAAGAGTCATTTTTGAGCCTTCAATTGTCTTAACCTTCCAAGTTCCACTGGTGTCTAAGTTTTATCTTTCTACTTCCAAAAAAATCTCTCTTACATCTACCCTCCTCCACGTGTGCCCATATCACTGTCCCAGTTTGGTTCCTCATTATCCTTTGCCTGGTTTTTAGAAATAAACTCCTAATGGTTCTTGTTACAGTTTCTGCCAACCCCAGTCCATTCTCCCATTCCGCTGCTGTCAATTACCCATCTAAGACAGAGACCTGATTATGTCACTCCCTTACTTACAGTCTTTCAGAAGCATCTCCTCGTTTGAAGCCCCAGACTCAGCTCGGCATTTGTAAGGTCCCTCATGATCTGGCCCCAGCCTGGCCTTTTAATTTCACTGTCTGCCAGTTTTCAGGGCTCACTTTTCCCCCCAAGTCTCTTGCTGCAAATGTGCCACTCTCCCTCTTAGGTTCTGCAATTAGGCTTCTGTTCATCTTTCCATTTCTGGCTCAAATGCCACTCCCTCCAGACGCCCTTCTCGCTCTTTCCTCTTCAGCATTTAAATATATATTGTCTATGTTCTGCTCTGGTGATAACAGCGATCGTGGTGATGACATCTCCCGAAATGTGTCGGGCTGTGGGCTGTCTCTAGATCACTCCATACAAATGGGACAGGTGTTATTGCCCTCATTTTACACATGAAGAGACAGGCTCCAGAGGAAGATGAGCGACTTGCATAAATTCCACAGCTGATAAAGGGCAGAACACGAGCTCAAAACCATATCTTTTTGACTCTAGAGATTGGATTATTTATTTTTGCTTACTGTGATTTTTCCAGAGTATAATCAGAGTAATTCCTGGTGATTGGTCTTTGTGATGAAATACCTCTCCACACTGTTCATGAATTCTGAGATCTTAACTTCCTCAAGCATCCAAAACTGCATCTGATTGATCTATAGAAGTAGATTCTTTTATGTTTCCAATTGACAAATAATATATAATAATATGTATGTATACAGCATGATTACATTTTTGGTTTCTTTTAGTTATATGTAAACAGTAGAATCCATTATGATAAAATTGTATAATTTTATTAAACATATATGGAATATATCTTATTAGGACTCTATTCTTGTGGGTGGACACATTGGTGGGATTCTCTTAGGTATTTTCATATAGGTACATAGGAAAATTATATTAGATTTGTTCCACTGTCTTTTCTATTCCTATTCCCCCTCCCTTCCCTTCATTCCCCTTAGCCTAATATATTGAACTTCTCTTCTTCCCCTCCACCCCTGTATTGTGGTTTAGCTTCCACATATCAGGGAAAATATTCAACCTTCAGTTTTGCAGGGATTGGATTATTTCACTTAGCATGATAGATTCCAGATCTATCCATTTATTGGCAAATGTCATAAACACTTTCTTCTTTATGGCTGAGTAGTATTCTATTTGTGTGTGTGTGTCTGTGTGTGTGTGTGTGTGTGTGTGTGTGTGTGTATATATACATCTCACAATTTCTTTATCCATTCATCGGTTGAAGGGCAACTAGGTTGGTTCCATAGCTCAGCTATTGTGAATTGTGCTTCTATAAACATTGAAGTGGCTGTATCACTGTAGTAGCAGAATGATGTTTTGATATATCTTTACATTGTGGAATGACTAGTCAAGTATTATATTGTTATTATTATATCATAAAAGTAGCCATAAGCAATAGTTGCATATCCCACTAGAACTTTATTGATGGATACTGAAATATAAATTTCATGTTCTTTTCATGAGTTGTGTAATGTTTTTCTTAATTTTTTCAAACTTTAAAAATGAGAACCAGATGCCTTCCTGTAGTTCCAGCTACTTGGGAGACTGAGGCAGGAGAATGCTTTGAGACCATGAGTTCAAAGCCAGCCTGGGCAATGTAGTAAGTCCTTGTCTCTGAAGCCAAATGTCATAAAACAAAGAAAGCTATTCTCAACTCAAAGATTCTATAAAATAGGTGATTAGCTCATTTTGGCCTTTGGGTCATCTTTTGCCAAACACTGTTTTAACTTAATGTCATTAGCATCTTTTCTGTCATAGTAGGTTAAATTTGTCATGTGTCCCCTCCCTCCTAGAATCTGCTTTCTGAAGACTGTGGATTTGAACATTGTCAAGGGGAATTTCCATGTGCAAATTACCGACTCCTATTATTGGAATGATAACACTAGACTCAGGCAATGGAAATCATTTCGCATTCTGTAAATAGATAATGTAGTTTTCAATAAATCAATGTAATTAGAATGTCCTCGGTTTAAGAGGAAGCGAGAAATCAATCACATCACATCCTCAACAGGTGGGAACAAGATTCCTGTGATCGGCCACCCTTGTGTCCCCCTCATCTCACCCCTGTACATTAAAACGTTGATACGTATTTCAGGATGAAAAATCCCCTTGCATATTTCCCAACATAAAGAAAGTGATCTGGCTTCTAGAATTCCCCTAGGAGTAAGAAGTACCAAACCAATAACTTGAGAGGAAAAGTAAGACCAGGTTTTTCCTCCCTTTCCTTCAATTCCTTTGCTCTCCCAAACCAATTACTCAGGCCCCACCACCACTTCTGGGCAGCAGCCTGGAAGCCTTGAAACTCATTATGTCAGGTTGGAAATGAGAGACAATAGCTGTCAGAGCCAGCATTTGATGCCTTTGAGTCGTTCCCATGTAGTGGAAAAAGCACGCTTGCAAGCTGCACAATTGATAGGATTTGCTGTTTTTTCAACTAAGGCTTCTGAGCAGCTCTGAGACAGTGTTGCTTTCCCCCGAGCTGCTGAGCACAAAAACTACCTGTTTTATTTTTACTGAAGGTAAAGAATTGGGTTTAATGTCAATAACACTATCGAAACAAAGCAGCCATAGAATTTCTGAATGTGACATGTAAAAAATCTAAAAAATAGCAGTGCTTTTATAAAGATGTAAAGGTATGTCAATCTTTACTTATTCTTCTTCCATCACTTCTAGATAAGGAGAGTGTATCCTATATGATGTTGTAGAGCATTGCTATGCTTTGAGAGTAGGGTAAGATTTTCACATGAACCAAGGATGAAACTAAACTACCTTGCAATGAATGCATGCATTATCATTTAATTTATTTGTTGGCTTCTGTCCTTTCTTAGTCATTCTTTTTTTTGGGGGGAGGGGGTACCAAGGATTTAACTCAGGGCACTCAACCACTGAGCCACATGCCCAGTACTATTTTGTATTTTATTTAGAGAGGGGTCTCACGGAGTTGCTCAGCACCTCACTTTTGCTGAGGCTAGCTTTGAACTCATGATCCTCCTGCCTCAGCCCCTCTGGGCTGCTAGGATTACAGGCAGGTGCCACCATGCCTGGGCTTAGTCATTCTTAATAATATAATTTTTCTATCACCTAAGCCTCAAGGCCTTTCCCTATTTCCAGCATTAATAATTAATAGACCTGATTCACTCAGTTACCTCTAATGTCTACTGACAGCTTACTACAAGCTCGCCAGACATTGTATCATGTAAATCTTGTAGCGATGCTTTTTGAAAAATATTATTAATTATTCCCATTTTCAGTTCGGGGAACTGAGAAACTATTGGTGACTAGTTTGCTGAAGTAAATGAAGAGGATATCCTCCATTCTGTTAGATGTGACCTTCTCTTAGGTTCTTCTTCACGACCATCATGCTGAATCTGCTACAGTTTTTTCCTAGACAAGCAGTGCTCAAGCCTGAGTACATTTCAGAGTCACCCATTGGGTTGTATAACCCATGTTCAGGGTAGGTCCAAGGAATCTGCATCTTAACAAGTTTCCAGGTGAATGCTGATGTGGATGGCTGGTCCCAGGACCATGCTGAGGGACATCTCTTAAGTCAATAACAATATCCTCTGTGTGCATTTGAGACCTGTGCCAATGCTTTGAAGGTATAAAATATTACTAGATATATAAAGCACTATTTTCTTTAGAGCAGTATCTGAGTTAGACAGATGCCACCTCAGGAGTGCATACAATACACACAAGCATAAATCTGCGCACGTGTGCACGCATGCACACACACACACACACACACACACACACCCATAAGAAAAATGGTAGGCCACATCAAAGTTCTATTTAAAAGACTCACTTCTTTTTACAGATTGTTGTTCCTGGGGAGTACAAGGCATCCTCCTGTGATTGACAGATTAATATTTTAAGGACCCAGCTGTTTTTCTTCAACAGGATAGTGAGGCATGTGGCCCTGAGTGTGAATTCAGACTCAAAGAGAATCCTGCTGAATGAAGTTTATAATCAACAGGGGGTGGCTGTCAAAGGAGATTGCTGTTTCACAGGTTTAACCCCAAGCTCAGGAGGAAGCAGGAAGTATGATCAAGATGCTTATAAAGGATTACAAGGTATGGAAGAGGGGAAAGGAAGCAGTGCCCAGGAACCAACTCTTTTGAATAGAGATTACTTTTGCAGGTGAAGCTCGATGTGTGATGATAAGCATTCTTTTGAACTCTCTGCTCATTTATGACTATCATCTCCCTTCCTTCAAAAGCTTTTTATTTCACTTATAGTTTTAGAAGGATGAAAATACCTCTGAGCTATTAAAAAGAAGATGATTATATGCTTCATTGCTATTCTTTGCCTTTATCCTTGCTGAATGCATTGAAAATGTTGTCAGCCAAGACAAACAAATATTTTGACTTTTGACACTCTGCATGGTTGTGTTAAAAAGAATCAGCCATGGTTTCTCATTATCTTCAGGGGAAAAAATGCTAACTACTGTGGTAGGTGCACCAAGAATTCATTGAGCTCTTACCAAAGTTCCAAGGACAGTGGTAGGAACTGCCTGTAAGTAGATGTATTAGATTTTTTTTTTCTGCACCCAAGTGTCTTATATAGAGGGTTGTTAAGTAAAGGTTTCCAAAGTTCTATAGATTCTTTATTTAGTTTTGTTTGGAGGATTTATCCAGTGGTGAGAGAGGTGTGTTAACGTCACCCAGTACTTTTGTGCTGTGGTCTCCTTGATTCTTGAAATTGAGAGGGGCTTGCTTGATATATGTAGATGCTCCATTGTTTGGAGCATAAATATTTACAATTGCTATGTCATGTCAATGTATAATTTTCTAAAACAAGTGAAAGTTGTTCTGACACAAGAGTGAAAGTTTTTGGTGTTCAATATCCATCCATTCAGGGATATTTACTGAGCCTCCAATAAGATGGGAGGAGCTGTTGTATGTTCTGAGGGGAGCAGTGGGAGAGATGGTGTCTGCCATTTTGGAGTTTTTAGAGTTTGTTGGAGGAGACAAACAGCAAAGAGAAAATCCCACAAATAATCAATGTATTCCCATCTTGATAGAAGATGGATGAAAGGGAAGTCCAGTACCCAATAGCAACATGGCAGAGGGAGAGATTGGTGTCATCTTGGGGTCCTAAAAGGGTCTGCTCCATCTGAGACTCACAGGGAGGGGGCACTGGGATTACAGATGAAGGAAGATGTTTTCTCGTGAGCTTGAGGGATGTTAGTGGTTCAAAGGAAGTGAAAAGAGGCCCTGTTGCTAGAGCAGACGGAATGAGAGTCTGAATGGCAGTTAGAGCCAAACTCAGTGCAGGGGCTTAATAATGTAAGGAAGAGATTTTATGGAGGATGAAGAACAGGCTTGGATTGGCAGCCCTCAAGGACCTGTTAGTTATGTACAGCAAAATCAGTTCTGTGTTTTAATCTGAGTTTGTGAATGATATCATTTGATTGCTCTTATTATCATCACTGTTGTTATTAATATGCTTTCCTCTTGGTAATAGGAAAAACATTTTTGAAAATTCCAGCTTGTCTCATTTGTTCTTCGTGGAACCAGTAACTTTGCATCAGATCCTGTAAAGAGAATGAATTCCTAGTGATCTTGATGATTAGCCAGAGTTTGAGAATTGCTGATCACAAGCTACATGATTTTGGCACATGGCAGAGCCTCCCATCAAGTTCTGACTCTTCAGAGGTATGGGCTGCTTCCATGTGGAACTGTCCCCATCTTAGTTGAAGGGAGTAGCATAGGTTTGGGGAACATCCCCTGTGTTGACTGAAGTGGACATGATGTCACAGTGCCTTGTGCCTATTCGATGCTCAACTGAGTGACTATTTTAAGTATGAACAAAATCACAAACATTTTGTAGTCCTGTTTTGTTCATGTATTTTGTTCTGAGTTCAAAATAGATTCTAGGGCCAAAAATATTGAGTTAGATGTAAACTAACACTTTATTAGAATAAGATTGCACAACTTTGTATATTTGTCATCAATCTTGACTGGGCCCTTGATAACCTATGACTATTATTACTTAGGGTGAAGTTCACAAGGCCTTTTTTTTTTTTTTTTTTTTTTGCTATCATGAAAAATTACTCTCTCAAAAGAGCATTAAATATGGCACATACCTGTAATCCCAGAGGATCAGGAGGCTAAGGCAGGAGGATGACGAGTTCAAAGCCAGCCTCAGCAAAAGTGAAGTGCAAAACACTCAGTGAGACCCTGTCTCTAAACAAAATACAAAATAGAGCTGGGGGTTTGGCTCTCAGTGGTCAAGTGACCTGAGTTCAATCCCCAGTACCAAAAAAAAAAAAAAAAAAAAAAAAAAAAAAAAAAAAAAAAAAAAGAATGTATTCTAAACTCTCAAGAGACAATGTTCTCATGATAGCATTGAAGAATGAGAATTTAACTTTCTCTCTTAATTGTTTTTCTACTTTTCCTCATTGCTGTGTATCAGCACAGACACTGTCCTGTCACGTTTCTTCCTCCCTTGTGGTTGAAGCTTCAAAGCGCTCAGATTTTCTTTTTCAAACTAGTGTCTGTGTTTGAATTTTAATGTTCATCAGCTTTTCACAAAATACATAATTTGTTTTCTTCTTCAAGGCTGGGTACCACTTTCAAATGAAAACCAGGGTATTGTCATCATGAAAAGCAAATGGAATCAGATAAAAATAGACCTCTGGAAACATTGCTCCCTCATTTCCTACTGTTTTGTGAACACTCTGGAGAATTTATCCTTCTAGTTTGGTACCAGGGATGAAATGACTGCAACTCTATTCTTTTTGCTGAGGGAGGTCAGGATAGCATGTTTTCACCAGGGTTGCCTCGGGTGGCTCAGATTTAGAAACTCAGCTCATCTCTTCTCTTTTTAATAAGAGGAAATTTTAAGAGAACATTGAAAAATTAGCATCACTAATCTCTGAGAACTCTTCCTGCAGGCAGATGGAAAAATAACCTAAACACATTTTCATATCATTCATGAGCACTAATTGGTGAAAATGTAATGCCAAGAGAAACAGCATAATCAGGAATTCCCCCTTCCGTCCGTGAGGGAAAATGAACTAGAGCTGATTGGATTCATCATCACCCAAGCCGAAAGCTTTATCTCAGTTATCTATTGGTGCATAAGAAACTACTCTGAAAGTTAGTGTCATAAAACAAACATCTCTCTGTGTTCGTGGTTCTGAGGGTCAGGATGAACAAAGCAAGGACAGAGTCTCTGCTATGCATTGGGACCTTGGCTGGAGATACTAGCCAGCTGGTGTAGGCTTGATGGCTGGGCTAGGAATCATCTATGCATTCATTAATCATGCCATTTTTTGTGTTGTGTGCTTCTGATGCTTTGGCACCTAAAGTGTTACTGATGATCTGGGGACTTTCCCTACCAATGTTGAATAATTCCTAGAAATAGCAAACATGAGGACCATTTCCTATGCAAACCAACCAATCCAGAACTCAGTCTTCACCCACCTTCTTTTTCAAGGTGTTACCTTCTAGTCCACTGGTCTCCAGCTCAAATCACCCCAGAGTCAGGTATCAATCAACTGGAGACAACACCTAAAACAAGAGCCCACTGGGATTATTCACACTACCCAATCTTAAACCTGCTGACTATTCCCCACCTGTCCCTTCCTGTGAAATCCACAGTAAAGGGTCTTGCCCACATTTCCCCCTTGCTCCTTCCACCTCTTGACCAGCTCTGGTACTTCCCCATGGGGCCTCCTGCCTGATATTCTCTACTTCCTGTTCTTGGGAATCTGTTTGCATTACAGCTTCTATTTTTGATGGCAGGCATTTTCTTGACTGTACATTTGTTATACCTGGTTAAAACAAACCCTGTCCCCACCTCCATGTCCAGTCCAGTGGTTGATGTTGGGGGTTGGGGCTTGACCATGGGTTCTCTATGGATGGAGACCAGATCCGGGAGTCCCTTGCAGCTTGGTAACTGTGTTCCTGAAACAAGTTTCCTCATAGTAGAAGGCACAGCATTTTTATGATTCAGCCATGACTTCTGACACCTTTCATCCATGGAAACCAACACAAAAGCTTACCCATGTTCAAAGGGAAAATGAGGTTCTTCCTCAGGCTGGAAAAACTACCAAGGTCATGTTGTAAAAAGAACAGTGCACAGACAGAAAATATGGTCTGCCCCAGGGTTTTCTGACAGTTAGTAGACACCATCTTGGAAGGGAAAAGTAGAAAGGGCCACCACACTAGAGGCATGATCTGATACATTTGGCAAAGAACTCCAAAATCCAGGAAGACACAGGTTTAAATTGTGTCTTGTGGTAATATGAAGGTGAAGAACTCATGAACCTCCATGGGCCTCAGTTTTCTCATCTGGAAGAAGAGCCTGTGAGGAGCATTTATCTCATTGGGATATTGAAGAGATTAAACTATGTCTCATATGTAAAACAATTAACTCCTGACAAATGCCAGTGTCTACCATCGTTCCTGCACTGGTCAGCATCACATCTCTATTTCAACCCTTCTAAGACTTGGCTTTCCAAAAATGATGAGATGTCATTCTCATCACTAGGTGCAGGAAGCAAGTTCACCTTTGGCAAAGGCATGAGGAGTTACATGTTTTATTAAGTGAAAGTTATTTTGACTGTGAGAAAAATTGAGGTCACACTGTTTTCGTCTCAAGTTTGGTACTTACTAAGTGTTAGCTTTGGAATCTCAGCTGAGTTTTCTTATTACTAAGACATGATCAATAAGACTTTCCTGTTCTCCTATCATTTATTGAGCCATGAATATAGAAATAATTTGTAAATGGTTCTATGATTGTTTTACAGCTAAGTTAATGCAGACTGTCAAGGGAATCTTGGTATGACAGGCTTAATGGAGTTGCAATTGTGTGAATGAGACTTAAGAACTTGTATTGAACTGGGCACTATGGCGCATGCTATAATCCCAATGGCTTGCAGGGCCTCAGCAAAAGCAAGATGCTAAGCAACTCAATGAGACCCTATCTCTAAACAAAATTCAAAATAGGGCTGGGGATGTGGCTCAGTAGTTGAGTTGCTCTGAGTTCAATCCTTGGAACTAAAAAAAAAAAAAAAAAAAAACATAACAAAAACCTCACATTGATCTAGACTGAATGCCAGGAGTTAAGAACTTGACTGGATTCAAGTGAAATCCTATTGATGTCCCTACACATGCCATTCTCATTCATTGGTGGCACAGAGAGTAACTCATCAAAGGCACCATCACTGGCAGATGGAGCCTGGATTTTAACTCAGCCCTCTGTCCCTGTAGCACAAACTTTATCCTCTATGTCACAGCTTCTGATCCTAAAAGGCCACATTGGCTCTGGACCTTGGCTGGACTTCTTAGAGCACACACCTTGTAGAGAGATGTCCCTCTAGAACAGCCCTGTTGCCTAAAAGCAACTGGGCAGCACTTGGAAGAGTAAGAATGCTTCTCTCTCTCTTAAGAAAGGACTTGGAAATGCCCCTTCAGCTCTCCACAAGGAAGTCAAGAGCACATTCCTTTCCAGTGGCCATACAAAGGGACGTTTGATTTCTTGATTAACTTTATTTGTTGACACTCTGATCCTATATATCACCATTCAGTGATGAATAGATTCCAAGCCAACAATGTTACCTGTTTTCTCTGTGTGTTTGTTTGATGATTGGTTGGTTTAAGTTTTATAAATTTGGGGTTTTAAAATAAAAGCCTGCCAATGGTAAAATATTTTTACATATGGAAGTTGGTTTTCCTTATTTGAAAGATATAGGACCAAAGGTATTTCTAATTTCAGATTTTTGAAAAAAATTTTGGAATATTTTCACATTCACAGTGCCTTGTGGATGGGACATGAGTCTAAATATGAAATTTATTTGCTTTATATGTACCTTAAACACATATCCCAAAGGTAATTTTATACAATTTCTTAGTGTGCCAGTGTTTTGACGACAACCTATCACATCAGGAATTTCCATTTGTACCATCAATAAGTTTCTGATTTTGGAACATTTCAGATTTCAAATTTTCAGATTAGGATGTTTAATCTGAAATTTACATATTTAAATATATATGTGTATTTAAATGGTGGCTAACAATATGTGTTTTGTGTATATGTATTTTATATACATACATACATACATATATATATTCTCAATGTTGCATTAATGTTCCCATTTGTTTAATAGCAGGTAAAGTCACACTATCCATAATTTCATTAGAAGTTAAATTTGCATCTTAGTTTACTTTCCTATTGAGTGACTGTGTCAGAATATTGGGAAAGCAGTCCAATAAGCATTAAAGATAATGCTTATTAAGTTATTTAGTGCTGGTTTGGTGCTTGGTACCATGATAAGCACATTATAGGTGATAGTTCTTCAACAATCCAAGATGGCAAATTCACCTCTTAACCTCATTTCACACAGAAGAAAGCTGGAGGTACCACAGCTAGTGAGTGCTGAAACCCAGAGTCCTTCTGTGTTTCTATTATGCTCTCTATCAATGCAGTAAAAAGTCCAGCTGTTGATCCATTCAACTCTTGGGAGCTGAGAATATTCTATATCTGAGTATGGCTTGGGAGACTTGCAAAAGCGACTACAGTATCCTTCAAATTTTTATCATGAATCGGTTTGAGGACAGATGAATTAGAATAATGATCCTGAAAATGAGTTCTTTTATTTATTTACTTACATAATTATTTTGTGGTGCTGGGGTCAAACCCTGCAACTTACACATGCCAGGCACTACTACTGAGCCACAGCCCCCACCCTCCTCTCTTCTAAGTGAGTTCCTAGCTCTTGCCAAGAGAATTTGTTCTTCCTAGCCAACAGACAAACTGTACAATTCATAGAAAAGTCTGATTCTTAGAGCTTGTCTTCAATCTGCAAATACAATGTTTCAAAAGAAGTAAGTCCTTTGAATCTCAGAAGATATTTTCTTATGGGGTGAATATTTAGATTTAGGGATACCAAAAATATATTTGCATCCCCAAGAGGCATATGCTATGGAGAAGTGCTTTTGACAACTCTCAGTTTGTCCTTGACTCTTCAAATTTCCACAAGAGAGAGAGTTCTTGTGCAGGTCAGTCATTCTATAGCATCTTGCTTTGAATTTAAACTTTTCCATTGTCCATTAACACTGTGGGTTATTTTAAGATGCTGACCCTTAGGAGATGAGGTTTGGAAGGCAGTGTACATGCACTGAATGAGATTGTGCCAGGGACTGCCTCGAGGTAGGACTACTGTGCCTGTGTGTTACAATGACAGGCACTGCCTCAGGCATGGAAGATGCAGGATGCTTTTAATAAACATGAAGATCTGCATTGCATAATAATTATGCAAAGGCATGAACTTATAACAGTTTAACATAATAATCAAACTTCATCCAAACAATTTCCTCCATCTTAAAAAAATAATAGGGATTGGTCAAATATAGAATTCAAAAGGTAGCCAATCAGGTATGTGATAAGGAATAGCATATCTGGCATTCAAAAATAATTTCAAAAAATAGCTTTTATTTTTTAGGCAAGGAAATAACATAGGAAAAGGGCAATTTTTAGTTCGGTTCAAGGCTTATTTAAAATGGTATGTGGGTGTTTCCTGAGCAAATTGCTGACTAGTGTAATTTTCCTCTCTCTGGGTCACTCTATTGGCTTCCACGGTAATTGGAAAAATGTGAGCCATTTTCATTGATGACCACAAAAAGTGGTCCACTCATGTGGTTATCCCCTGGTGCCATACCTTCCTCTGTGGTGTCTATATGCCTTCAAACATAAACTGCAGGTCTAGCTGTTCAGATAACTGCACCTTACAGAGTTTCATGCAGGAAAATACTTGTGATGTACAAACCCATATATATAAAATGTCTTTCCACCCTAGAAGGCTTGTTAAGCCCTGGAATTTTGCAGAAAGCTTAATAGAAACACCTGCTCACACTCCCCATGATTGACCTACTGGGATCCCTTAAAGACAAGGCATGCAATACAAGAGGCCCATAAAGTGGACATCGCGCCGACAGTCTTTATTAGTTTTCTTTTGATAATCTTATTAGAAGAAATGCCCAACTGGTGATCATGTCTTATTCTCAGCTATGGGATCACTCTTCTTAAAGTACATACTGGCTCCAGAGAAGGTCAAATAAATCTAACACAAAAATTGGTTTCTTTGCTTTTATGATGTTTTTGTGTCATGTGCAAAACTACAGCCCACATTTCTAGGTTCTGTTGACCCCCACCATACTCTTTCCCATCCAGCTGCTGTTTGGTGACCCCTGAACCCAGGAGTACACACTGGTGGCACTGTCTATCCTGGAGAAGATGATGCTGGGCATGAGGTCAGCCAGCAGCAGAGGCTGGGAAGCAGGCTTGAGCATATGTGGGCAGTCAGTTCTGTGACCCCAAACAGCACAGTGTGGAAGGGCTGAGGCCCTGGGTAGGCATATCATTCTCCATTTCCTGAGGGAAAGGATGTGGTTAGAGGAAGACTGAGCAGAGGATGGCTCAAGCCTGAGGCACCTCTTCCCCTGTTCTAAGGGAATTATGGCCTATGACAGTGACTTAAAAGAACAGCTGAAAGATCATTTTTCAATACAAATTAAATCATATAGGAATTTCTCATATTCAAAATAGATAAAAGCAAAATACATTGATGTCATCACAAGATCTAAAAACCCTTAGTGATTCCTGCCTGGGACCATATCCTGCTCTTCTTTTGTTTCCACATCCTCCTCCACCAATGCAAGATGCACCTTGCAGGAGCCCTAGATCTGGGCTCGGACTTTGGACTAGACCAGTGGTTCTGAAACTGGAGTGCATTTTCCAGTAAATGGATGGAGTTGGGGAATATCATGCTAAGTGAAATAAGCCAATCCCAAGAAACCAAGGAAATCGAATGTTTTCTCTGATAAGTGGATGCTAATTCACAATAAGGGGGATGCTAGGGAAGAATAGAGTTACTTTGGATTAGGCAGAGGGGAGTGAAGGGAAGGGAGGGGGCTTGGGGGGTAGAAAGGATAATAGAATGAATCAGACATTATTACCCTATGTGCATGTATGACTATACAACCCTTGTGATTCTATATGATGGACAATCAGAAGAAGAAGTAAACTCTATGTATGTATGATGTGTCCAAGTGCATTCTACTGTCATGTATAATTAATTAGAACAAATACAAAAGAAAAAGAAAAAAATCTAAATCTAATCCAGGGATCATTAAAACACAGACTGTTGTCTACCATGTCCTTTGAATTTCTATTTCCAAAGGTCTAGAATAGGGCTGGAAAATGTGCATTTCTAATAAGATCTTGGGTGATGTTGGTGCTGCTGGTCCAGGACCACACATTGAGTCCCACTGGTTTCAAAGATGATGCTGAAGATTTTAAAACACTGCTAATTCTCAGACAAACCTTGGGAGCTTGCTGTATTTCATTGGAACCATGATGCCCATTTAGTATCTCTCATTTAAAGGCCATGTGGAAAGAATGAAATCAGAAAGGGCTTTGCCTGACCAATTCTGGGGTCTACAGATTTGGTTCTGTTTAAAAGCCATTCCCTCGTGTTTCTGGGTGCTGAGAATGTGCTGATATCAATGGTTACATGCAGTAGCTTGGGGAAGGCCATTACATTCTCCCATATACTGCATTTAGAACTGATACAGCTATTTAAACACATTGTTTTAAGATTTTAAAAAAGTCTTCAAAACAAAATGCAATTGAATGAGTGGAAAGGAATTTTGTCATGACTTTTGAGTCAAAAAATAGAGACTAATTTGTTTTATGGGGAACTGGCTAAGTTTCAAAATCATGCCGATGATTCATTAGAATTTTATTTTTAGTTAGAAACACTGTTTTATGTTGCATTGATTCATTGAAAAATGACATAATCATATTTTGCTCTCATACTGTTGATAACAACTTTGTGTCTGAATAGCACATCTCTAACTCATCTTCTCAGTTTTGAACTGTGAATATTTTCCATGTAAACAATATTCTTATTAATTCACAATCCAGTTTCTAAATACTTACATTCTTCAAGGGGCATGACCCAACATCAAATTTACTTTGGCTGAGCATTATTTTTTATTGCATACCTGCATTATTTTGGCCTTCTATTACATGGTAAAGTAAAATATGCTAAGATGAGGAATAGATGATTGTGAGTAAAGAAATAGCAGGTGTGTCTAATGCATTTGAATTAAAGAAACAAATGCAGCCTGACAGGCTCAGGCCTGTCCCCATACTTGTGTCCCCATACTCGTGGCTGATCCAGAAAAGCCACTGAGGGTGGAATTACTGACCAGAGAGCATCCCCATGTAGCCTGCCAGATCCTCCAAAGTTATCTACTATGAGAAGCTCCAAGTTAGGCTAGAAGATAAGACCAGTTTACCTTCCATTGAGACTCATAATCAAAAGGGATGAAGGAAGTTTGTCCTGCTGCATGGGATTTAATCTAGAAGTTAAATGAAAGAAGGGTAAGATAGTTGATAGGGTTGAATTTTGTCCCCCTCAAATTCCTATGTTGATATTCTGGTCTCTTCAGAACATGACTTATTTGGACATAGAATCTCTAATAAGGTTATTTGGTTAAAATGAGCAGAATTGGATGAGCCCTGATCCAACATGACTAGTGTCCAAGTAAGAGAAGTGTAGGAAGAAACACTCAGAGGGAAGACCAGGTAGAGATAAGAGCCCAAGAAGGGGTTCTCAGGAGAAACCAGCCCTACAAATCCCTTATTCTTATACTTCCAACATTCATAACCATGAGAAGAAGAACTTCTGTCATTGAAGACACCCAGCCTTACAGCACTTTGTTATGACAGTTCTGGCAAAGTAATGTAGCTGAGTATTCCTGAGGTTATGTTTTGCAGATGAAATCCCCTATAGGCATGCCCCTGCCTTTGCTCAGGCTCTGCCTATCACCTTTTTCTGCTCATGCCCACCTAGTTTATCTCTCCATGGGAGTTAGCCTACACTCAACTGGCCCTGGTTCCCTAGTGTTCTGCTCTGTTCACCGTGTGGGGCATCTCAGGGACCACCACTTTGGAATACGTTGTAATCACTTGGAGTGCTGCTTACAAAAGCACATCCCTGCTCTCCATACCCCAAGATTTGGATTCAATATGCCTGCAGTGATGTTCTGCATTTTTAACACTGTCTTGGCTGTTCTCTTGGAGGAGATCCGGAGGAGCAATCCACATTAAAAGAAAGAAGGGAAGAAAGAAAGAAAAGAAAGAAATTTTCTTAGCCCATCCAGCAAGATGAGCCATCCAGCATTAAAGAGATTGCCAGGGTTGGGGGATCAAATGAAACACTTGTGTACCCTCCTATTAGGGCTTTATTGTCTGCTCATTTTGCTAATGCTACCTCTCTGTTTTAAACTACTACCATTTCCCTTTAAGCTCAATGGTTAGGAATCTCTGCAGAAACATCTCTACCAAACATCCTTATCATGGGATGATGGTGCCTTTCCCTAGGAATTGCCTTCCTGATTGCTTCCCCAATTTCCTGCCTTACAATGGGTTCCCACTTCATAGAATGCTTTTTCTCTCTGGCCCAATTCCACCAATTTATCAAAATGGCTTCCTTTTGAATTGTTTCATTACTGACCATGGTTTGGATGTGCAGTGTCATGTGTTGAAGGCTTGGTCCCCAATGCATTGATGTTCAGAGAAGGGGCTTTTAGCAACTGATTGAATCCCAAGGGCTCAAACCTCATCCATGAGTCAATCCATTGATGGGTTCATAATATAAATGGGCTATTGGAAAAGCAGTGAAAATTGTAAGAGGCAAGGTTTAGTTGAAGGGAGTGGGTTTAGTTGAAGGGATATGGTGTCTTTTCATATATGGTGGCGTGTCCTTGGGGACTATATCTTATCCGTGGCTCCTTCCTCTTTCTCTCTTTCTGCTTCTTAGTTGCCATGAGGTGAAAAATTTTCCTCTGCCACACTCTTCTACTATGATATTTCTGCATCACTATTGGCTTAAAAGCCATGGAGCCAGCTGGCCATGGACTAAAACCTCTAAAACTTTTCTTCTTTTAAGTTTTTTTTTTCAGATATTTGGGACAACAGTGCAAAGCTGACTAATTTCAGTACCTGGAAATGGGTTTGGCACATGATAAAAGTCAGATAGGTGTTTATAGAATGAACAAGGAAAGGGATATGTGTTGATAAATCCTGGTTGTGTGAGCAAGGGGTGTACAGTTATTTGCATTGCTTGGAAGAGAATATAATTCCCATCTCTCCCCCATTCAAAAATTCTTGCACTCTCCTATGATTCCAGTGGCTTAGGAGGCTGAGTCAGGAGGATTGCAATTTCAAAGCCACCCTCAGCAAAATTGAGGAGCTAAGCAACTCAGTGAGACCCTGTATCTAAATAAAATGCAAATGGGTCAGAAGATGTAGCTCAGTGGTTGAGTGCTCCTGAGTTCAATGCTCAGTATTTCTTCTCCCCTCCTCCTGCCCCCCTCCCCCCCAAAAAGAGTCTTAGCATCAGTTTTAGTGATCTTTGTTTTCAAATGCCTTCTAATTTCTCCTAGAGCTGCTTGACCTGGGCTGGGGTTGGTTGAAGAGTTTTATGGGAAGTCTGTTACCTAGTGCAAATGGAAACAAAAAGAAACCTCTTCCAGTGGTTGATTCATCTGGGCACTTTGCCAAGATTTTTGACAAGATAAATGGCTTAATGATTTCCACCAATCCCTGTTCTAAGTCAGGGGGGATTGGTACAGAAGTGGTCAAAGCAGCATTTGAACTAAAATCAATACTATTTAATATCTAAATTTTATTTTGAAGTGGGACAAAGGATAAGCAAGTGGATTTTTTTTTTTATTAGTGATAGCATTGTTTTTAAAGTAATGATCTTCAGGGCCCCCGTAGATTTTCCAATTAATATTACGAGAGGAAGAAACCCTTCTCCAGATGACCTCACAGGCTCCTGCCTTGATTTGCATATTAAAGATGTTTTGATATTTTTCAAGTGGAAGATCAAAGCATTAGGGCTCCATTAGTATCTCTATTAGGAACAAAGATAGACACATAGATTTTGTTTTAATTTGAAAGCAAATGGCCTTATCTTATTTCTCATGTTATTAGGGTCTCAGGGAAGTCCATTCATGTTTTGCAAGCTTTAATAGATTAAGAAAGAAAAAAATTATGCAATTCCCTGGAATTAGTGTCTTCAAAGAATAAGTACAGGGACAGCATCTTAATTAGTTCTGCCAGTCCTTATTTCAGGGTAAGATGCTATTTGATATTCAGAGCTGGAGGCAAATCATATTTTTAAAATATACAAATATGTGTAGTTCTTAAGTACAATATTTATATTTGGGGGTTAGCTATTATTTAAAGTATATCCAACACTTGTAACTTAACTCATTCTGTGACAGTGCTGTTACTGCTGCTGCTATCGCCATTACTGCTGCTCTTGTTACTGCTAGTACTCTAATCATGATGCTCCCTGTAATTGACTGAGAAATGGCTTTGTCCTGTGTCACATGAGGTGCTTTTCATACATAGTTTCTTTGAATAATTTAAACAACCCATCAGTAAATCCTGTGACTGTCCCTGCTGCAGACTAGAAAACTGACAGGAAGAAGCTAACTTGCCTAAGGTCACCCAGCATCTTTGAGTGAACAACAAACAGTCCAACTCAGATCAGCTTCGCTTTAAAGCCCAGAGCTTTTGGCTCTTCTATGTCTCGAACAGGAAGGAAAAGGAACAATCCTTCTACAAGGCCAAGTCCGAGGCTTGATGGTCCTTCCTACGTTTCTCTCATGCTACCTTTTCAAAAGATTCTAACCATTTTCATGTAGCACCAGTGTTCTGTAAACTGGGTGAATAAGCCTACTTCTTTTATAAGCTCATTCTCAGTTCTGGTCAAATGGAATTAGTCCTATTTCTCAGATGGCACCTATTCCTGTCTGGGTTCTGGGGGTACAGGGGCCTGGGAGGCCAGTTTTAGCACAGATAAAAATGTAAATAAGGGGAAAAAAAGACACTGCTTTCCAGCAGGGGAGTGAGTGGGCATTCCACCATGTTAGAGTCTGTAAACAAGTCTGGATGGCGCCTGGCAAAATGCCAGAGGGAGTGGTTTGTAAAGTAACGCCAGCGAGCCATTAAGTGTGGAGATTCCTTATTGGTTGACTGCTGTATCTAGTTTATGTTAATTAGATAAGCTGTGTGGAATGTATAAATACTGCTGTTGTCCTACAATAAACGGCTCCTACTCCTGCTGTATCAACGTACACAAGTTTTTCATCACCCCCCGGTTATTTTGCTACAGCCAGACTGCGGCACCATCAGATGGCAGATACCCACTGACAGGAGACAGCAGCCACCCCAAAGTCAGCTAGTTGGGGATTGGAGCCACTTTGGGTATCATGCTTCAAAGACTGTACAGTAAATCTGCAGAGTGGGGAATTCTTAGCTGTGTAAAGTGAAATGAACACTAGAGTTTCAGGAAGCAGCCAGCATGGAAGGTGTCTGCCGCCGCGAATCCCCATCCTCCCTTGACAGTGGCTGCTTCCCTGGGCCACTTCCCCTTCATCCTACCTCTAATGGGCTTCTGATTGATCCAGCTTCCCAGCTTGCATTAGAATAGTTTGGGCCAAGTCTGTATTTTACAAAGTGCTTTCTAACAGAATTAAGATAGATCACAAGGAAGAAAATCAAATTACACTGAAATGAAAATTAGGTAGCTTTCAAGAGTACTCTTCAGCATTTTTTTTTAATGTCAAGGCCTGTTTTAAACCACAGAGACAGCAACTCTCATGTACTGAGTCTCTTGGGCTCAGAGTCACATGCTAATCGTTAGGTAGCATTGAAGGATATGATGCCACAGTGTTTAAAGACATGGACTTTTGGACTAGATGGACCTGTATTTGAATTCCAATTTCTCTATTTATTATTAGCAGATTGCATCATCTCTTATATCTGTGCTTTTCACGTCTGTAACCAGAGTAAGAATGCTATGTACTTATGTAGCTCTTGTGAAGTCCCAAATCAAAGAAGGCAGATTTAGCACTGGTGTAATCTATGGTGCAAAGTTAACATTCAATCAATGTGAGTGGCTACTGTTATCACTATCATGATCTCAAGGTGGTGTTGTTGGAATAAAAGGGCCCTATGGATCCTGGGTAGGACCCCAATTCATTCATTGACTGCTAATATTTCACCTCATTTTGCAAAGAAGGTCACTGACAGCATTTATATGCGTTATGGTTTCCTGGCATTGATTTTTGAAATCATTACCCAAATCAAAATGACACATCCCTTTACTTTTTTTTTTTTTTTTTCCAGTGGAGGTCAAAAGCTTTTCTTTTATTCACTAACTCCTTCAAGCGGGGTGGAGAGCTATTGCGTTTTGCAAGCACTTGTAAGCTTGTTACAAATGCCTTGTCTGGTGGATTTAAACCTCTCTTCCTCCTGGGAAATGAAACCACAGCACTGCACTGACCATGCCATGCATCTAATTATTCGCCATAGCCGACGGCCAGAAATTTTCAGTTCTGTTCAGTTGACATGAAAAAGGACATTCTCCCTAAAGTCCACCACTTCAAGATAAAACATTAAAATGTATTCCTAGATTTTTACCTTTCATTGTGGGCTGTTCTACCCGCTTTGGAAATAAAGTAAATGAATTGAATGTATCTTATTGCCAGCTTTCAAATAGAAATTGAGCACTCCTGTCTCACTGAATACTACTCCTCAAAGGTCTTCAGCCCAATCACAAGAAATACCTGTGGCGGAGGTTCCTACACGACCCCCAGAGCTTAGAGCCATACCTTCCCTCCATTTGGACTCTTCCTTGTCTTGGAGGGACCCCAGGAAGCTCTTCTTTCTCCCTTCTTAGTTTTAGCAAGTCATTTTCTTTTCTGTCTCTGCTGTACTTTGATAATCCTGATGTTATCACAGGTGCATTCTGGTCTAGCTGCACATGTGGAGGAAATATTGAAATAGTTGTGTGGTGACCAGTGAGCAGCCTGTATTATAAGAAGCCCCCTGGAAGTGTCCCTTCTATCTCCCTGGTCTGTGCCCTGGTGCCTGCAGTGTTGCCCCATGGCTGAAGAGCTGCAGACTCCACTTCAGGTTTCCAGGACCAGCATCCATTCTGCTTGATAAACGCCATCATGGTACTGGGTGAAAATGATGTTGACTCCACTCCCAACTTCTTTCACAAGCCCGAGTTCCAAATCCTTAATAAAGTACGATCTGTTTTCTTTGTTGGAAGTTGGCGTGGGTTTCATCTTCAAACCTTCCTGGCAGCTAGGAGGAAATAGTGCATTTCATCTTGCTGCTGCATCAAAGTAAGACAAAGCAGTTACACTTTTACATTGAAGTTGTCTGCGTTTCCTTCCAAATTCTGTCACAGGATCTTGATGTTTGTTTTTTCCTGAAATGAGCTGTATTGTATTAGGCCTCCACTCTGGGTGGAGCAGTGGAATAGAACTGTTAAAGAACTGATCCTATTAGGACACTGAGAAGAGTAGGACACGGAAGTGGTGGAGAGGATGATACCCTTCATGTGCAGAGTCAGCAAACAGGTGAGGCTTGGAGGACACCAGTCTCCAAGTGAGGCAATTGCTTAAGGGACTTGCCGAAGGGGGGAAAAATGCATCCAGATGTTGGGAATAAGGCAGAATTCCTGGGGGAGGGGAAGAGAGCAAATCGCAAATCCTTTTAATGTCATATTGGGCTCACCATGAGACATTTACATAATCTAAGGGTACATGTTTCTGTGTGAATGGTCAGATACCATTAATGAAAGGCTCGGGCTTTGTGAAGTTGCTCATTGCCTTGTAGATGTTTGTCCAGGAGAGATCATGTCTCTCCTCTAAGGTGATGATTAGGTAGCCATGTAGGACATAAACCAGTTTTTCTTACAGTTTGGATGTGAGGTGTCCCCTAAAAGTCCCTGTGTTGATGCAGAAGGTAGAATGATTTGATGATGAGAGTTGGGACATAATCAGTTCATCCCAGTTTGAATGGGCTGAGGGGTCACTATAGGCAGGTGGGATTTGGCTGGAAGAGGTGGATCCCTGGAGGCATGCCCTGGAAGGATTCATCTTCCCTATGGCCCCTTCCCTTGCTCCTTCTGCTTTCTGGTCACCAGGAGTGAAGCAGCTTCCCTCCATCATGCCTTTCCTTCTGTCATGATAATGTACATCAGCTTGGCCCTGAAGCAATGGAGTAGGCTGACCGTGGACCGAATCTCTGAAATGGCGGGCCCCCATATTCTTTCCCTGCTCTAACTTGTTCTCATTGGGTATTTTGGTCCTGGTGATGCGAGGCTGACTAAAACCATATCTCTAAGTGTTATCCCAAAACATTTCTCCCCAGAATGATGCTAAATGTTTAGGTTCCCAAGGGCTCCTTGATCCAGCTTTAGTCACTTTAATAATGTCTGAGGGCTGCTCTATGACCATAAATCACATGACTTATAACAAGAGAAAGATATTGTTTCCCAGTTCTGGAGTCCCAAACTGCTTCTTATAGTTCCAAAGTCAAGGTGTTGGCTGGGTCCTTTCTCCCTGAAATCTACAGGAGCATCCTTCCTGGCCTCTGTCTAGCTTCCGGTTGTTTTCAGGGATCCTTGGCTATAACTATAAAACTTGGGTTCTGCTTTCACCGTCTCTTTTTATGAGGACATGATAATATTGGATTAAGGCATGCCCCACCCCAGAATGACTTAATTTGAAGGTGTTACATCAGCATTGACCCAGTTCTTAAACACAATCACATATGAAGTACTGGGAATACATATTTCAACTTATCCTTTTAGAACACAATTCAATTTATAACCACTTTTCTTGTTCTCCCACCAATGAGTTAAATGAAATCCTCAGCTCACTTTCACTCTGTAGAAGAGTCACGTTCTCAACAATTTGGACATATACCTTGGTCATCTTTAGGGGTATCTGAGGTTAAGAAGATCGTTGGAAAGGGGGCAGCTGTGAGACCAACCTGAAACTCCCATGGATATCATATCTTTGGTCAGTGACTAGAGAGAAAGAAGGAGTGTCTCAATTTCCACTGCCAGGTCAGTTAACCAGGTAGTTGAAGCTCTGTCCCCAGGCCTTGAAGATAATCTCCTCCTGTGGAACTCAGATATAGAGGCTATTTCTTAACCACATTACTTTATAAGTTTCCATGAGATATTTTAAAGGATATGTGCTTACAGACTTTTCACAGGTTAAATGACCCTGTTGGATGCACACTACCAAGCTTACAAATTGCAATGCCTAATGCATTCCCTACCTCTCAACCTTCCCATCCCAACCTCTGGAGATGCATGTCTGGCTTGGTCTGTGCCCTGTGTACCTAGACCTACCTGTTCGAGGCCTTGACCCAGTGGCTAGATTCATGTTTTTTACTATGTATATATAGTTGTTCTGAGTTCTATGAGATTGGTCCTGGGCCATCAGTCTCTGACCTTTGGGGACGTTAGTCTTTTTGTTCTTTGGATTCTTTCCCCATGACTTAGATCACATATTCTGTACTGTCAGACCACCTGCACATTAATTGCTAATATACTGTTTAGCACACATCATACTCCTCATAAATACTCAAATAAAAGCACAAGCAGGTCCAGGGATGTGACTCAGTAGTAGAGCGCTTGCCTACTATGTGTGAGGCATTGGGTTTGATCCTGGCACCACATAAAAATAAAGATATTGTGTCCATCTACAACTAAAAAAAAAAAAAAGAAGAAGAAGGAGGCAGTCATGGCTGACCCAGATACCCTCAGCATGACACTTCTTCTCCTTGCTCTATCCTTTCTATAGATCTTTGACAACTGCCAGCTTCTGCTCAGCAGGCTGTCATCATCCTCTTTACCCTGCCCATTCTGTTCTGAGTGACAGCTCCCTCCAGTCCCACTGAACTGAGTCGCCATCCACTTGTAGGCTACCAACCATCTACATTATCCATCTGCTCTCTCTGAGCTGGAAGGTTTCTTTCTTTACAGAAAGCCAGGAATCAGCATGGAGAAAAAGGTCAATTGTTCTTTCTTATGGATTCAAACAAGTGTGGGCAAATTTTCCTTTTTAATGATCTTGCTTTGCTTAAGTTCAAATATTTTACTCCGTGGTCCACTTACAAGCTTGATGAGTTGGTTAATTATACCCACATTTATTATTATAGACTCTGAGAGATTTAATTAAAATGTGCTAATGTGTAAAATCAATTGTGCATCATTGGTTTCTTAATTTTTCCCAAGTTTAGATGGAATAAATAAATTGTACTTACCATAACTTTGGGCCTGTTATAGAGATTGTATACAAAGGAGCAAATAGATTCTCTGTTTATTAAATAGTATCTTTATCTTCTGGTTATGGTTTTACAGTTGGAAGTCTAATGCAGTCATTATTTTGTGGATTTTGACAGATTAAATATTTACAGAATTATAAGTTAGTGTTAGAATTTGTCTGATAGCTGTTAACTTGTCAAAACAGGTTAGGCAGCTCTTACAACCTGTTAGTGTTAGAATCCAATTAAAGTACAAATTAACTTTGTAAATATATTTTTACTCAATGTGTAATCAAATGTGAGACTGAAATAATGTTTTAAACACTTGATATCTAATGAATTATGGAATATAGGTGATTTTAGTATCTAATCAACTGTAACTTGAATCTATAATAACAGGCTCAATTATTAAATTATTACTGTTACCACACACTAATTTGACAAGCCCTATTCTAAGTGTTCCAAGTACGTCATCTCATTTAATCTTGGGCAAACTTGGGATGGAGGTATGTTCCCAATGTCTGTTTTATAGCTTAGAAAACTGAGGTTCAGTGAAATTAACTTATTTATCCAAATGAAGTAACACTCACACAGATGGTCCAAAGCCAAACTGGGACTTGAATCCTGATCCTACTAATATCAAAGGTTAGTTTCTTGTACTAGTCATTACTGCCCTTTGTAGAAAATGCTATTACTGATATATATTACTGTGGCTTGTTTTACGGGCATTGCTCATTCATATAACATTGTGTTCTTAACAGAGTCATGGTCACCCTAAATATCTTAGTGAAAGTCTTTAAAACTACAGATAGTTAAAATTATTTGTATGTATATTTTCCACAGTGGCATTTAAAAACCCATAAAGAGATTTAGAGAGGAAAAAAAGAAAGATAAGGAAATTTATACATTTTGGACATCCATTTCCCCATATCTCTTCCTAGCTGGATGTAGGAGTGGAGGTTTGTGGCCTTGATCACTTCTTACATTTTAAAATGTTTACTAATCACCTGGTATCTTGTTAAAATGCATCAAAGAGGTCAGCAGGTGTGGGTCAGGCCTGAAATGTTAAGTTTTTTGCAAGCTCCCAGGTAATGCTGCTGGTCCGTGGGCTTCACTTTGATAATCAGTGGCGTGGGTGAGTTTAATTAGAGGTCAGGACAAGTAGGGATCTTCTACCCCCTCGCTCTTCAGTGCAGAGTTCCTCATTTACCTGATTGCTCTAGATTCCACTCACCTACAGGGTCTATGGTGTTAGAGTCTTTGAGAAGTATAACTTACATCCTCATCTTCTTCCTTTCATGAAGTTTCTGTGAAGCTTTATGGACGGATGGGCCCAGGTGGACTCTATTTGCCAAAGGCCCCCCAGCTTTGTGCACCCTTCTGTCATCTCATCCCTACCTTAGAATGCAGACATGTACCCCTGACCTGACTTGGGAACCAGAAAACCTGAAACATTTGCCATGAGACCATTGAAGGAAAAGTTTGCTGAAAGCCCGATCTGTAACGTGGGAGCTGTGTACAGGTCGGAATCTGGAGACTTGGTGTCTGATACACTACATGAGAAATCATCTGCAAATTCTATTCTTAATTGTAGAAACCTGAACAATACCAAGGTCCTTCTCTGCACTTCTTCTGTAATTCCCTATGTTTTGCCAAGCAGGTAGGTGCTTCAGGCATACTTGGGACAAAGGTCACACACACACAGAAGATAGAAGACAAAAGCACATTGATAACTTTTAAAATCCTGCCCCCATTTATTTATTTATTCTTGGTGGTGCTGAGGCTTGAACGTGGGGCCTTGTGCATGGCAGGCAAGCACTCTACCAACTGACCTTTAATCCTAGCCCTTCCTTCCCCCATTTATAGTAGATTCTAGCTCCACTCTCCAAAAGTTCCATTCTATTTGTATAGAGAAGAACAAAAACTCTTTAAAATATATTGAACCTCTTATATATTAGTTGGAATTCAATTATAAAGTGTTTACATTGCTGCATGAGGAATTTCAGGGAGGAGGGATGTTGCTATCAAATGATTGTTATAAAAACTCTATGTGTTCAATGTACTTGTTTATACCTTTGCTTTTGTTGTTTTTTTTAAATTCTTTTAATTTGTTCTAATTAGTTATACATGACAGTAGAATGCATTTTGACACATTGTACACAAATGGGGCACAACTTCTCATTTCCTCGGCTATACATGGTACAGAGTCACACCGGTAGTGTAATCATACTTGTATATAAGGTAATAATTTCTGTCCTTCCCATTTCTACACTTACTCCCCTCCTCTCACTCCCCACTGCACAATCAAAAGTTCCTTCATTCTTCCCTTACCCCTCTCCCATTATGGATCTGCATCTGCTTATCAGAGAAAACATTTGGCCTTTGGTGTTTGGGGTTTGGCTTATTTTGCTTTTTCTCCAGCTCCATCCATTTACCTGCAAATGCCATAATTTCATTCTTCTTTATGGCTGAGTAATATTCCATTGTGTATACCTTCGTCCTTAATTTCTCTTTGCTCCTACTACAGTGGATCTCTAGGTGTCTTTTAGTAGACAACCATTGTTTTTTAAGTCAGATAATACAGCAACAATATTGAAGACAAGTTTGGAAAACATTTCTTACCACTCTATCAAAAATGCCCCTTAATTTTTTGCATATCTGACTTCATATCACATCCCATATATTTATATTTTTTGCAGAGTAGCTATCAGTAGCATGTGTGCCATTTTAAAGACTGTTTGAAAACCAATCATAAAATTCTTTCACATTTTGTAATTGTGGATGTGATTTTTTTTGTGGGTAATTTGAAAGATCTAAAATATTTTTGGAGACATAAATGTACATGAGCTAGATCCCATTATCCAGTGAAGTAAGTAATGATGCTTCAGTGATAATTCTTTTTTAAAAATATTTTTTAATTGTTAATGGATCTTTTTATTTTATTTATCTACTTATATGCAGTGTTGAGGATCAAAACTAGGACCTCACGCATGCCAGGCAAACACTCCACCACTGAGCTGAAACTCCAGCCCCAGTGATAATTCTTATATGTCCTTCAGGATGTGTTTTTTGTGTGTCTTTACAATTTTCTTTTTGTTAAGATCATTTAATATTGAATATATATACACACACACATAAGATTTACTATTGCCTATATATGTCATATATATATATATATATATATAGAGAGAGAGAGAGAGAGAGAGAGAGAGAGAGAGAAATAGAATTAGATGCATGTTTTAAATGACACTGCATCACGAGTATTTCCACATCATTCAGTATCCATTCAACCCTTATTTTAATGGCTTTGTAGTGCTTCATCCTATTGGAAAGGGACTTCCAGGGCTCTTCCACTACCAGTTAGGTGTCTACTACTATTTGAAAAATACATTCAGGTATTTTTTCAAATGTTGCTATTTTCCTTCAGGTTTGGTGAGAATTGAATGTAAAATCAAAATGAGACAACATTTTGGAGTGCTTGATAATTATTGTCAGATTTTTTTACCCAAATGTATTTGCATCAACTTTTCCACGAATGAGTGTTTTAGGAAAGCATTTTTCTTTCCTTGTGCCCTTGGGAATGTGAATGTGATCACCTTTTATTTTAAGATTTTGCCAGCTTAGTAATGGAAAATTGTATCAGTATTTAGATTTTATTTATATTGCTACTTTAATATTAGAGCATATTTTCAGCTCATCATTATTACTTCTTTATTAATTACATTTTTATGTCCCTTGCCCTTTTTTTATATTGAGAGTGATTTGCAATTTTAAATATTCACCTTAAACTTTCTTCTGCCATAACCAACAGAATTTGTTTTCCAGTAATTTATTTTGCTCTTAGTTTTATTTATGGTACTTTTTACATATACACATCTGTCTTAGAATAGCTGTCACTCTCCTTAGTAGTTTTATTATTTGTTTTTTAAGTTCTTCCATTAGACATTTATTCTTCAACATTTTTCTTTTATTTCATGTGTGTGTTTGTGCTTACTTGTTTGTACTTGAAGTATGTTTTAGTTATTTCTGATATAAAGTCTTAACTTGATTTTTCCCCAACTAGTTGAAAAATAGTATCAGCATAACTTATTAAAAATATAAAATAGGAGTCCTTAGCCCTGGAACAGAAATTCCAGTTTTAACATATCTAATTATAGACTCTCTTTTAAGGCTTTTACTTTTTTTCCTTTGATATATTCATCAATTCTTGGAGAACATTGTGCGACATTGTGATCTTTTTTTTTTTTCTTCAATTTAAAATGAGATTCAATATCAGTACAGCATGACTCTTCTTGGCACTTTTTTCATTCAAAGTGTCTTTCACTTTTTATGTTATTTATTTCTTCCAACAAAATATAGAATCCTTTCTTTTGTTAACTTTTATTTTGGGAGAATTCTAAACTTAGAAAAAAATTATTGGAATAAAGGGCATGAGTACATACCCTTTATAAATACATGCCCTTTAGCCACATTTGTGTGCTTTATTTATTTATTTTTTTGATTGGTTGTTTTTGTTTTATTGTTTTGTTTTGTTTTGGCAGTGCTGGGATTGAACCGAGGGTTTCATATGCTAGGCAGGTGCTCTGTCACTGAGCTACACACCCAGCCCCAGATTCATTTCTACTGAACTTTTGCAACATAGCTTTATTATCTCCCTATTTTAGTCAGTTTTCCTTTCACTGTGGACAAAATACTTAGTAAGGACAATTCAGAGCAGGAGAAGTTGATTTTTGGCTTATGGTTTCAGAGGTTCAGCCCATGGCTGGTCAATTCCACATCCTGGGCCTGAGGTGAAGTAGAACATCATGGTAGAAGGGCCTGGTGGAGGAGAGCAGCTCAGTTCATGGCAGCCAGAAAGTAGAGAGCTCTGCTCATGAGGGACAAAGCCTAAAACCCCAAAGGCAGGCAACCAGTGGCCCACCTCCTCCAGCCACACCCTGCCTACCTAGAGTGACCCCCCAGTTATTCCACATCCATGGCTTAAGCCACCGATGAGGTTACAACTGTCATAATCTAATCATTTCACCTCTGAATGTTCTTTTATTATCCTACACATGAACTTTTGGGAAGCAGCACATATCCAAACCATAAGACCACCAATGTGTACCATTATTTTTTCACTTGAGAATATTATAATAAAACTTATTTTCATTATTTTTTGAGTGTAAATATCACGCACCACATGCCCTTAATATTTCCATATTTAAATTCTAAGAATAAGAGTATTCTCATATAACCGTAGTACATTTACCAACTTCAGGAAACTTCGTAGTTGGTTCAGTATTTTACTTAATCTACAATTCACACCACAATTTGCCCTAATTTGTGCCATACTATTCCAATAACATCATTTGTAGCACTTTTTCCCCTCCATACAGTATCTCACCCAGGTTTATTTTATCTGTCCTCTTTAGTCTTCTTCAGCTTTATATGTTTCTTTAATATTTTTTGGTTTTCTTCATATTGGCATTTTTTTTATTAATACAGCTCAGTTCTTTTTCTATAATGTTCAATACTTTGAGTGTGAAAGTGGCTCCTCCTAAGAAAACTTTAGATTATGTCTGTCCAGTCAGAATATGCCACAAGCAATATATTTTTTCCAGGGCATCACATCTGAAGGTGCAGGACACAACTGCCCTTCAGAGAAGGTAGTAATCCTGGCACCAGTCAGGGGGTTGTTCAGTTTCTCCACTGTGGCTTGATCCACCCCGGGGCAGTTGAGGAGGCTTAAGCCAGAATTCATTAAACAGAAACCTATGGAGGGCACTTGGCCTGCCCCCCAATACTATTCTGCCCTGCAAGGCTCCTGTGGAGGGAGGCACAGCTCTGCAGGTCTGGGGCAGGTGTGGGGATGTCACACTGCCTTGATGTGTAACCCCTGACGCCCTGGTGTTTGCACTGACCTCCTCAAACAAGGCTGGACTACACATTCTGCAATCTCTCCTGAATAAGCTTTTCTATACTTTACATAGGCAGGCTGTGAGCTTTCCAAATCTTTCCACTCTGCTTCACTTTTAATTATAAACTCTGCCTTTAAATCATGTCTCTGCTTTCTGCATCTCACTGTCAGTGTCCAAAATCAGCCCTACAGCTGCCTGAACACTTTGCTGCTGACATATTTCTTCTACCCGTGATCCTAGTTGGTCATTATTAAGTTCTGCCTTCACTGATGCCCTGGGCAGGGGACAGTTCAGCCAAGCTCTTTGCTCCTTTACAACAGGTATGATCTTTATTCCAGTTTCCAGTACTGTGTTCCTCAGTTCCCCTTGATCTCCTCAGCTTGGACTTCATCCACATTTCATAGCACTCTGGTCATACCACTTAAGCAAATTCTGAGTACTTTCATACTTTCCTGAGTCTAATCATCTTCAGAGTCCTCACCAGAATTACCCATAATGTTTCTCTTACAGAGATCTAGTGTTTTTTGTTTGTTTGTTTGTTTGTTTGTTGTTGTTGTTGTTTTGGTTTTTTTTTTCTCCTCCAAATTTTTCTAGCCTCTACATATTATCCACGTTCAAACATCCTTCCAAATTTTCAGGCATCTGTTATTGGAATGACCCCAACTCCTCAGTACCAATTTTCCATCTTAGTCCATTTTCTGTTGATGTTAACATAATACCTGAGAACAAGTAATTTATAAAGCAAAAAAGGTTATTTGGCTCATGATTCTAGAGGCTGGGAAAACCAGGGTGTTGGTGTCTTCTCAGCTTCTGTTGAGGACCTTTTGGTTCCTTCACAGCACAGAGGGAAGTAGAGGGAGCTGAGGAAGCCCATATTTGAGAGAAGGAACCCACACCCATGAGATCTAACTCTCCCTTGAGAAGGGCACTAATTCATTCAGGAGTGTGGAGCCTTTTTGACCTAAATGAAGGGAAAGCCCTTCTCACACTGCTGCACTGGGAATTAAAGTTCCAACACATGAACTTTTATGGGATACAGTCAAGCTATAGCAAACGGCATGGGGCTTCCTCTGAAAAATAAAGATAAAGCTATACAATCCTGTAATCCCACTTCTGCATATAGGTTGAAGGAATTGAAATCAGTATGTCAAAGGATCTCTGTACTCCCCTGTTCATAACAGCATTTTTTCCACAACAGTCAAGATATGGAAACAATCTTCTTATAGTTCTTTTTGTAAAAAACACACATGCTTTTCTTTTTACTTCCTTTGTTTCTTATATGAAATTAACACGTTATATATACTCACATGGACTTTGTTGTGCTTACTTAAATGCCTCTTAAAAATCACTCTCCATGAAATTCACAGGCTCTTCTTTGCACTTTTACAGATTCTTGGTTCCCCTCTTGCGGATGTACCATAAATTATTCAACTAATCACCCTTGTTTGGGCAGCAAATATAACTGCCAGTATCTTGAGATCATATTTCATGCTGCAATGAATAACCTGGTGCACATATATCTCTGTATTGCTGGAAGTGTATATTCCGGTATATTCTGAAGTATGTGATTACTGGATCAAACGAGAGGAGCAGGGGGTTGTTACCCATGTGCCTATTCTCTTCTACAGGGGTGGAGCCCTTGATTTTCTAGTAGCAAGATACAAGGGTGCTTTTGATTCCATAAGGTTACTACCAGAGTTTGGATAAATGTCCCCCAAAGGACCATGTCTTAAGGGCTTGATCACAACCCACGGCACTACTGAGGAGTGTGGAATCCTTAGGAGTTGGAGCCTAATGGCAGATTTCAGGTTGCTTGGCGGGGGGGAGCATGCCCTCACAGGGAACATAGGGACACTGGTCCCACCTATTCCTCTCTCTTTCATAGTGGCCACGAGGTGGTGGGCTTCCTCTGCTCTGCATTCTTGCCATGATGTGCTGTGTCACCTCATGCCGCAGTCTGCCTGAGCACAAATAAATGGGAGGTCACGAGTCACTTGTAGGTTCAAACAGGAACTACTTTATTGCCCGAACCCAACGGGAACTCAACCGGAACTCCGCGAGAACTCAAAAGTAGCGGGCACCCGAGGTAGCAGGAGCCGCCTTATTGCCTTCCAGCAGAGGTTTATATTCCCAACTGAATACACAGCTTGTTTCAATTTAGCATCATCCAGTTACAGCAATCAGTCATTATCTTAATAATTATACACAGCTTAACTTAATGATCATCATCTTAATGGCTCACTGGCGTACTTCTCAACCACTCCTTCTGGCAAAATGCCAGGCGCCATCTTGACTTGGTTGTGGCTCTCAACAACCTCAGGACCAAAGCAATGGTGACAATTGGTCATGGACTGAAATCTCCAAAACTGTGAGCCAGACTACACCTTTCCTTTTTCTAAGGTGATTAATTCAAGTATTTGTGATAGTCACAGAAAACTGACTAACATACCAATAAAATATATTCTCAAGCTTTTGAATTTCTCCTGACTTTATGGTGGAAATAGTTCTATTTATGTTAGTAAAACTAAGTATGTTTCCATAGGTTTAAGAACCTTTCTAAAAATACCTTTGCCTGATTTTCTGTAGGATTTTTGTTCCCCCTTTAGTATTAGACATTTGATTTGTATTAGGAGGATTACTACCAATATCTCTTCCCAATGTTTGTTTGTAATGACATTGATTGCAGATCTTATTTTTATGCCAAAGTTTTGTGTAAAGCTGTATGTTGTATTTTTATATTCCATCTTCTATTTTTATGTACTCAAATACATCAATCTTTTATTGAAACTCAATTTTGAGTCACAGATAGCAATCCTTTCTCTACACCTAGGGTATAAATGAATTTATTCACGTTTTCCTCTAAAACTTATAGAATTTCACTTTTATTCGTTTTTTTTTTTTTTTTGGTTGGGGGAGGGTGCCAGGGATTTAACTCTTAGGCACTCTAACACTAACCACATCCCTAGCCCTATTTTGTATTTTCTTTAGAGACAGGGTCTCACTGAGGTGCTTAGCCCTTGTTTTTCCTGAGTCTGGCTTTGAACTTGCAATCCTCCTGCCTCAACCTCCTGAGCTGCTGGGATTACAGGTCACTTTTTATGTTTATTCAATTTTTATCATTTTTCTCCACAATGTTTTAAAATATTATTTTAAGGGTATTATAAGTATTTTTGCAATTATCATTAACTTTAAATTTGTCATTTAAAGTTCCATATTATTTCTAATATAGAAGAAGTCCATTGATTTCTATATGATTATTGGGAAACATATACCTTACCATACCCTATTTTAGTAAAATCAGTCATATTGTTCTTTCTTGCTCTTATGACTTTTGTATATTTTCATGGTTTATTGCATTATCAATAATATTCTCATGTAGCATTTGTCATATTAAAATGAAAGAACTGAGCTGTCCCTCCTCTCTTGACATCCATAATGATATTTCAGTTAGAATCCTAGTTGTGACAGTGAAAAGTTCTCATACATTTCATGACTTAAATGAGAATATCTATAGTATCATGGTTATGGATACAGATATCAGCTAATATTTCTTAAAATTTAAATTTTTTTCTGTTCTATTCTCCCATACTGAGTCCTCCAATTAGCATTTACAGATTTTTTTTTTGCATGTACAGATATTTAAAAGATGGTCTGTAATTCAGTGTTTTAGGAATGAACAAAAATAACTATACGAAGGTATTTTAGTATGTATATATTCAGAGAAAGTGCTAGATAAATGTTATATATAAATGTTACATACAAATATCATATGGGTATGGCATTATACACTAGATGTTCATTTGGGTAAAGCTATATGTTGTATTTTTATATTCCATTTTGACATGCATATCAGTGAAATGTTTTTAATGATAATGAAGACCAGAGGATGGAATGGTCCTCATCCATCCATCCTTTCTCCATCCATGTCTAAATGCCAGGTCTACGCATCTGTTAATAAATGTCTCCCATTCGTCTAATAAGTATTGCATGCTAGACTAGGTTCTGAAAAAATAAAGACTTTCTAAAAACGTTTACCGCTGAAAGGTTAGATGTGTGTAATTTTGTTTCTCACAGAAAATTCCCCTTTTTAATAGACCTACTTTAGCATTCATACACAGACATTTACTGTTTTCCTTCACCAAAGCACTGATGGCAATTTCTCAAGTAATAACAGATAATAAAGAAGCTGAAATCCACAGTTGATGCTGCATAATTTTTCTGAGAGTTCCATCGAATTGAAACCATGTACTTTCATTTACCTATAGTTCAAGAGTTTCGTTGTCTTTTTATGGAAAAAAATCTGTCAGACAGGCAAATACATACTATCTACCGAAAGACATTCAGTTTGTCACTGTAAAGGCAAAATTACTATATATTAACCCATCGTCTGTTTTCTGAGCTCAATCTCATTTGACACATTTAATGAAAATCACTGACGGCATCTAGTATAACAAACGAATCTTTAAAACAAAACTGAGAAGTTCTAATACATGCATATTTCACATTGAATGAGTGATGAAAACTTCACTTGAGACATTTGTGTTGTGATCTCAAAAATGTAGTTGAAATTATAGCTAAGGAACAGTAATCACTCACATGCAATGTTATTTGTATGATTGGACTCTATTGACAGAATTAACATATTAACTTTAAACTTTTCCTGGATGTTTCAGTTTAACTTGTAATCACCCCCTGCCCCAAGGCTGAAAAAAAGCCTTTCATTTAAAATGCATTACTTTGGAAAACTGTGTTAATGATCCAACTTCCTTTCATTTAACAGAAAAAAATATTGTTTCTTTGAGAAATGATATCTGCCAAGTATTTGACTATTGAATAAATATTAATAATTTTTAGATGTGATGGACATCTTTCAGGAATTTTTGAAAGGAACTGCTGATTGTTCATGTGACTGATCTTGGGTAAGAATAGCAAACACATTATATCCAAAAGGCAAACCAAAGCTGTATCAACAGGGCTGTTGTCAAATTTGGAGGGAAGAACTGGGGAGCTTGTGGTAACATCCAACTCATCTCACTCTTTGCTGCTTCTGCCTCTGCCCACATACCCCTCTGTATGACCATTCCTAAGGTGCAACTCTGATATACTTTTTTTGCATCAATCTTCCTCAATTTACAGAGATCTTCTATGTAAAAGCCCAGAGGCATGGATTTGGCAGTGAAAGTCCCATACAAGGGCTTGACTCAAGTCTGAATGTGCAACTCCCTCTACCTAAGCCCTTCAGACACTCTGCTTCTGCAAACTCTCACTTCTTCCCATGCAAATCCTCCACCAATCCAGCCATCATACCTCCAAGCCCCCAAGCCTTCCCTTGCTACCTCTGCACAAAATCCCATGTTCAGTTTCCCCATTCCCATTTGTCCAACCCCACACTAAAACATTCCTGATTCTTCCAACTAGAAGTGGCCAATGATATGTACAGGTTTTTTATATATTTTTATGAATATAGATTATGTATATATTTTAAGAATATAGATTATGCATATTGTTTTATTCTTTATTCTTTCCATTTAATAATATACCTGAAAGATCTTTACACAACAACTGAGAGAACTGAGAATGTGTCTGCTGTCCTCCTTAGTTTTGTGTATAAATATGTTTTTAAAAGATTTTGAAGAATAAGCAAGGAATACCATTCTTTCTTCAAATAAACATAAAACCAAAAGCCTTTGAGAAAACAGAGGGAGCTAAGAACAAGTCTGTATTTTTACCTCAGTTTTTAAACAACCTGTTTCATATTTTTAAGAGCTATATTCTGCTACATCATATTGGCACATGACATAACATAATTGATCCTTAGTGAATATAATTTTTTGTTCCTAGTTTGATTTTTTAAAATCTCTTATGGGCAATATTGTTTGTAATAGTAAAGACTCTTGAATGGTTATGCTGAAAAATTTTGCAAGTGTTATCAGGAGAACTAATACTGAAGTGTTTTCCATCTTGGATTATAGTTATTTATGACAGTGTCTTTTCACTACTACCCCTTATCCTAAAGGTCTGAGGACTTCCTGAAGGTAGATTGAATTATTATTATTGCCATCATAGTCATTAGTATGTATTGATTAAAGTCTATGCTTCTCTCTCTCTCTCTCTCTCTCTCTCTCTCTCTCTCTCTCTCCCTCCCTCCCTCCCTCCCTCCCTCTCCCTCTCCCTCCCTCCCTCCCTCCCTTCATTCCTTCCTTCCATTCAACCCATTTAGTCCTCAGAACAACACTACAGAATTGGTATTTTCATGTTCATTTCACAGATAAGAAAACAGAAGCTTAAAAGAATCAACTAAGTGGCTAAGGAAGGAGGCTGCTGCACTCAGTATACAAGGTCGCCTTGGGATTCCTTCCTATCCACTGTGCCCTCTGCACATAGTTGACAGGCTGGAGGTATGTGCTGAGTGTTAATGCTTGGAACTAAACACAAGGGAAGCTTGCCCAGAAAACAAAACACACATTGTTCATGCAAAGAAAAGGCATTTCTTCCTTCAGCCACAAATGGTCTTTGCAATTCTGTAAGGTTATTTTCCTTCAGGACATTTGTCTTCTGGAGAATTCACAGAAAAAAAAACCAAATAGATATCTGTTTTGTGTTTGGTTAACACTCCTGGTTCCATACTTCTGAATGAATAGTTTATTTGCAAGTTTTTGAGAAGAAATTCTAGTTCTTGCGTAGAAGAAAAGATGAGGAAAAGGAATATGGTAGCTTTTCACAGTGTAAAGCTGTTTTAGTAAATAATTCATTCATTTCTAAAATATTTATTGAGCATGTATTATATACTAGGTGCTATGTTACCAACTAGAGGAACAAGGTAAGCAAGAGGAGAAACACCTTCAAAAAATGAAAGATTAAATCAATGTCTGTGTATACAAGTCAACCTTGAGTGCTCTGGAGGGACTCTTCTGGAGAACCAGGGACAGCTTCCTCTGGTCACATGAGAGTGCCATGATATTCAGGGACAAGAGTTAAGCCTGGCCTGTAGTGCATGCTCAGGCAGAGGTGCAGCAGAATGAAAAAGGTTGGAGCAAAACATCAGGCACAAGAGGTGCAAAGACTTGGTGTAGGTAAGATTCTGGCACATCTCAGAAACCAGAAGAAGGAAGCTGATCTTAGCAAAAAGGAGAAGAAGAATGTTGGTTTAAGGAGAGGCTGGCATTGTGCACTGTTGGTAGTGAATTCTAATATAATGCCTTGATAGTCATTAACATACCATACAATTAACTCACTGGAGGTAGACAACTCATGGGTTTGCATTCCATTCAGAGTTGTGCAAGCATGGTCTCAGTCATTTGAAAAATATTTTCATTACTTCCCAAAGAAATCCAGTGCTCATTCCCTGCCACTCCCCGTTCTCCCCATTCACTCCCACTATCCCCTTGATACCAGAAATCTCTTCCTATCTATGGGCTTTCCTATCTTGAGTATTTCCTATTAAGGGATCATATCATGTGTGATCTTTGTGCCTAGCTTCTTCTCTGTCTTCAGGGTTTATCCATGTTATAGCATGTGTCAGGACTGAATTGTTTTTTATTGCTACACAATTGCTAAATTTTATCACTGAACAAATGTAGGTACTCTTGTATGTTTGTTGTTTTGAAATGATTTTAGCAGCTTCTAAAAATACTTCATAGATTTTAAGACCAAAAATAAGCTCACACTTAAGAAGAAAGTAGAAACATGAAATGACAAACTGTATTGTTAATCTTTTCCAAAAAATATAAAAATATGTATAAATTTATATTAAAAATATATAAATTTTTAAATTTTAAATAAATTTTAAATTTATATAAAATATAGGAACTTTTTAATCAATGTATATTATTTACATAGAATGGTAGGTTTCACTGTGGCATATTCATGTATACATAAAAATGTAATTTGATATATAAAGAATTTAAATTGCAAAAAGAATAACAATTAACCAAGGTTGTAATGTTATTCTTAAAGAATTTAAATCTCATGCCATATTATTATGATAAATGTCCAACTGTGACCAGTAAAATAGAAAGATACACATTTTTTTCCCTTGAAGAAATAACAACTCAAGCATTTGTATTACTTAATTTTGGGGAACATTACCAGAGGATGTAAATGCAACAAGTTTTATAATATGTTATTATATAATAAATTATTTGACATATTTTTTATATGTTCCCAATTATAATAGAAATTAATATTAGTGATAGAATGTAGGGATTTTTTTTGTTGACACTTGATCCTATTTCTATGGAAAGGAATATATAGGAAAAAGTTATTTTTCATTAAATATTTTAATTGTTTCATAAAACAATGCTCAGTGTAATCCTGCCTTTTCTTTCTTTCTTTCTTTTTTCCTATTGTCAAAATAAGATAGGAGTAGAATCTGATAGTAATTATTTTTCTTTCCTTGCTCAATGAGAAACTCACTCTGGAAAATAATCTTCTGCTGTCAGAGTACTATGAGTTGCAGAGTGAAAATATGGTACAACAGTGTGCTTTTCCACTCCAGCTGTCACTTCTTTGTTCCCTGGCTAAAAAGCTCATCTTTTTTCCCCCTAAGTGTATCACAGTAGGAAAAGCACAAACGTAGAATTACAAAGAGCCAGAAAAAAACAGAATTTGAATTATGACTCCAGAACCCACATATGGGGAGTCTTTATGCAATTATTTAAACTCTTTCAACTTCCATTTCTTCACCTGTAGAACAGAAATGATGATGTCCCTGTCTTGGAAGTCTTGGGGATTGAATTAGTGAGCAATTCAGTATTGTGCTTAGCATGTAGTAGGAACTCAGTAAATGACTATTATAAAGTAGGAAGACTTTGACTCCAGGTAATATAAATGTCCTTTAGGAATTGTGTGTCTTGTCTTCCACTTTTAAATGGTATCCCCATCTTGCCAAGAACTTTGGTTAATTTTCTCCTCACCCAATCATAAATTGCTGTTTTTAATTAGAATTAGAATGAGCTCCAAAGTTCAGGAGCTTTTCAGCCTTGTTAGAGGCTGTCTATAGCTGGAATTGAGTAGGTATCTCAAAACATGTTGTGAAGTTAATTAATTGTGGATCTACTATGTACGTGACTCTATGGTTAGCACTATAGGGGAATGCAAAATACAGCAAGGAGCCATAGAGACCTGAATCATCATTCAAGTTGCACAGTAGCGTTATTGGCTTCATAAATCTTCAACAGTCTAGCAAGCTAAACTTTTCAAAAGACTTTGTCATGCCTGTGTCACTCTCATTGTGTTATAATTGCTTCTTTTCTTGCTATTACTTTCTCAGCTTTTATTATTATTTTTTACTTTATTTTATGGTTTTTCAACTGTTCATCTCTTAAGGGAGAAGGTCTAGTTGGGCCTCTTGTTGGAACCCCTGTGGAGTGTCCCTATTGGAAGGGACAGGTCACCACATGGCTCCCATTTCCTTGTGCTTGGAAGCTGCTGTCTTTGAGCTCCTACATTAATTATGATCCAATCAGTTATGGACAAAGTGGAGGACTGTGCAATTCTAAGCCTGGTGCCTGAAGTGCCCGGTGGTATAGGAAACCATGTCATCTCAAGTCTTTCTATTGTAGAAGTGAGTGGAATATTTATCAAAACAGAGAAGTTTGAGAAAAATGCCAAGAGATTAAGATAGGCAACACATGGGCTAGTGGAGAAAATAACCCACAAGAGGGGCAATCATGGAGGAAACAGGTAGAGTGTGAATCACAGACCAAGTCTTATGTCATGTGACACCCTCCAGATGCCTCAGTAACTGCTTGCTACATGAATTATGGAAGGACGGGACCACATTTTATCCACAAGATTGAGAACATTAGTTGAGGGATGCAGAAGGAGGAGAACTCTGTGTTTTGGATTTCCAACCTAGTTGTCTGGTTTCTAGTACCTCTCTTCCACTTTTGAATTGGTTCTCTGGATTTTCTCTCTTTCTTGCAGGTTGGACTATATTGGCTTATTGGAGGAATGTGGTTTAGAATTCAGATTGTTACCACCATGGGTCCTGGGGAAGTTATTTTAGATGACATGGTGATTCCCTAAGTGTTTCCCTGTAATTTTTCTATGTGATGATAATTGTTTTTATGGAAATAAAGAGTTCTAGGGCTGGGATGTGGCTCAGTGGTATGTGTCTTGTCTGCTATGTGTAAGGTCCTGGGTTCAAGCCCTGGCACCATGAAGGAGGAAAAAAAAAAACAAAGATTGTTGTGGTCAAATGAATTTTAGGAGATACTTGGTGAACTGGAGCAGATTGCATGCTATTTATTTCCCCAGTCTCAGTGGCTTACCTTGGGAAAGGTTTATTCCTTGTTTATGCAGAGTCCTTTGGCAGTATGAGAATTGCCCAGGGCAGCTGGCTTCCACATGGTGGCTTAGCTTTGCATGCTACTGCCATCCCCTGGCTCTGGGCCCAGCAGGGTGTTCCTGGTTACCTCACAGGAAACCAATGCTCACACAGGAACTTCCTCTGCCTTAGGGTGGAAGGGACATATGACTTACCCACTCATGAATTCCATTGTTGGAGAAAGTTGGAGGTCCCTGCCTTATGACAAAATTGTCTGAATAGCCAGGCGTGGTGGCACATGCCTGTAATCCCAGCAGCTTGGGAGACTAACGCAGGGGGATCGTGAGTTCAAAGCCAGCCTCAGTAAAAGTGAGGTGCTAAGCAACTCAGTGAGACCCTCTTTCTAAATAAAATACAAAATAGGGCTGGGCATGTGGCTCAGTGGTCAAATGCCCCAGAATTCAATCCCTGGTTTCCCCTACCCTCCAAGAAAATGTCCAAACATTTCATTATTCCCAGGAAAGGTAGGAAACTCAGACATCAGTGAGCTTTAGCAGTACTCTGAGTGATGTATGATATATCTCATAAGTATCAGACTTTTTGAAGTTTTGGACATGGTAACATACTTTATTTTCATGATGAGCCCATTTTTTGCAGTTTCCTACAAATTTATTTTTTCATAGAATTCTTCCTTCATGGAGAGACTTACAGCACTACTATTCCATGGTACATATTTTGATAAACATGAGATAGATAATTCTACATGCCTTTTTCACTATTACCATAAACCCCAATTCTCCTCATCTCTCTTGTGGTGGTCTTATTTTATAAACCTTTATTATGGAAATTGCTCTAAGTGTGCTGTTTGCCACTACACATCTTAGGCTAATCCCAGTGTCTGCAGACAGCGCATTCAGAAAGACAAAGCAAATGAACTGTTGGAATATAGCTGAAGTGATGACTGGGTGACAAGGTAAGAATTGCCATCAGGTGGTGGTTTGGTTCGTGCTGTTTTAACAGTCCACTGACCCTTTATTTTAGAAGGACAGGAGATGAATATGTTATCACTCATGTGAAAGAATAGCTATCACCAAGTTTCTAAGCTGGTAGGTGACATGTTCATCTATAAAGTGAGTACCAGACTCTTGTACCAACAGTCAGCTGTTGTTAGCTCAAACTTAGTTGGACATTAAACTTATCAAAGAATAGTCACTGTATTTCTTTTTTTTAAAGAAGAGAGAGACAGTGTGTGTGTGAGAGAGAGAGAGAGAGGGGGGGGGGAGAGAGAATTTTTAATATTTATTTTTTTAGTACTCGGCGGACAAAACATCTTTGTTTGTATGTGGTGCTGAGGATCAAAACCGGGCCGCACGCATGCCAGGCGAGCGCGCTACCGCTTGAGCCACATCCCTAGCCCAAGTCACTGTATTTCTGATAAATGCAAGGCCCATTGCTAGCCTCTGTAGAAGGTATATGAACTTATTACCATTGTGACTGGTGAACTGCAATAAGTACTTACTGTTTGATTGGCAGTATCAGTCTATAGGTATTTGTTGAGGATCTACTCTGCTCCCCAAAATATAATTTGTGAAAGAGCAAGAAGTGGTCATGGTGATGATTCTTGCAAATGACATAGACTATTAAGAGAGAAACAAGGATCAAATAATTGTAATATGTAAATATGTAAAAACAACTTGAGGTAATGTTCTGCAGGAAGAGGATGTATGAAATTCTTTAACAAGGAGCCTGATGGATACTTAGTCTGAGCTCCCAGAATGAGAAGAAGCCAGCAATCTCAGAGTGGACAGGACAGAGCCAGAATTTAATTTTTCCATGACTCTATATATTTTCAGTTATACAAATATATAATCTTTTGTATCAAAGATTTCTTTGAGCCCATACTATTCAAGGACTTTATCCTTGCAAAGACCTAAGGGAAATCTTACAAGTGGAATCTTCAGCTTCCTGGTCATATCAAGTATAATTTACAACCATTTTGATTGGTTGTGCAACGTCCCCAAAGTCTCATGTGCTGCAGACATGTGCCTGATGCAGCAATGTTCAAAGATGGAAACTTTGGAGAGTGTTGGATTCTGAGGATTCTAACAGCAATGGATTAATGCATTGATAGATTCATAGCTGAATGGACTATTGGGGGGAGGTGGAAACTGTAGGAAATGGGACCTAGTTAAAGACAGAGGGCCTTTGGAAATGTGCTCTTGGCGTCTTTCCCTGGCTCCTTGCTCACTCTGCTCTTTGCTGTGTAGCTACCATGAGTTCAGCAGCTTTCCACCATCATGCCCTTCCACCATGTTTCCATCTCACCAAGAGCTAAAACCATGAGACAAAATAGATCTTACCTCCTTTAAGTTGTTCTTATCAGGTATTTTGTACCAGTGATGCAAAGTTTATTAACATAGCAATGGATTCCAAGATTAATGTTACTTTGTTCTCCCTAGTTCCTGGGTTCTATTAGAGGTTCCCAGGAAATGTCTTCATGGGAGGCAAGTGCAAGAGAGCCTGTGGTTAGTGGGATGCAGTTCTTGGGGAAAAAAACTGGTAGTCTAGGAGTTGGAAAACTTTTTTTTTATGCCATATAGTATTTTAGACTAACATGAATCAGCTCTGTCATTGTATTGCAAAAGTAGCTAAGGAAAATATAAAAATGAATGGTGTGCCTTTAATAGAACTTCATTCACAAAATCAAATGTCAAACAAGACTAAGTTCCTGGGACATAGTCTGCTGACCATTGGGTTTAATCCACAATCACTGAATAACTGATTTTACCTTCTGACAATCAGTGGGATTTAATTCTTTATCTTTTTTTAAATGAAGACAGGCATTGATGGTTATACAACTTTGGTATTTTAAAGTATTCATCAAAGGCAATGCAATTTGAGAAGAATCATAAATGCTTTTTTGACCTTTCAATTGAAAGCAATCATTTTGTGTCCCCATTTTAATTACCTGGTGCATTATCTAGTTGAAGTATTTAAATGTAAGTTGGACATAAAACTTCTCAGGAGCAAGGGACTGTAAGATATTTCAGCTTTGCCACTTTACCTTGTTATGAAGAAGAGGCTTTGGGAAAGAGTGTCAAGTGAACGGAGAGGCTCTCTGAGGACTTGCCTGCCTTGGGGAGGTGGGGATGGAATGGTGACAACAGGAGACTGTCTCCTACTTCACAACTCTCGAGTCTAACACTGATTCCAGTTTTATTAGAACGTGATGATAATTAAATAGCAAATACCATGGGATGGGCATTCCAGTTTCTCTTCCTCTGACAGAGCATCATTTTTAAAACTTTTTAAATTTTTTATTTAATTAGTTATACATGACAGTAGAATGCATTTATGCACTTGGATATATCATACATAGATGGGATATAGTTTCTCTTTTTTTGAGCATACATGTTGTAAAATCACACTGGTCATGTAATCATTTATATATATATATATATATATATATATATATATATATATATATATATATTATATAATAATGTCTGTTTCATTCCACTATCTTTCCTATCCCCACACCACCTCCCCTCCCTTCCCTTTACTACCCTCTACCTAATCTAAGGTAACTCTATTCTTCTTTAGTGTCCCCCTCTTATTATGAATTAGCATCCGCATATTGGAGAAAATATTTGGCCTTTGGTATTTTGGGATTGGCTTATTTCACTTAGCGTGATATTCTGCAACTCCATCCATTTACTGGAAAATGCCATAACTTCATTCTTCTTTAAAGCTGAGTAATATTCCATTAGAGGGATATATATATATATATATATATATATATATATATATATTATATAATCTTTATCCATTCATCTTTTGTACCTCTAGGATATATAAAGAACTCAAAAAACTTAACACCAAACAAACAAATAACCCAATTAATAAATGAGCTAAGGAAATGAACAGGTACTTCACAGAAGAGATATAATTGATCAATAAATATATGAAAAAGTGTTCAACATCTCTATCAATTAGAGAAATGCAAACCAAAACTATACTGAGATTTTATCTCACTCCAATCAGAATGGCAATCATCAAGAGTACAGGCAACAATAAATGTTGGCAAGGATGTGGGGAAAAAGGTACACTCATACATTGCTGGTGGAACTGCAAATTGGTGAACCACTCTGGAAAGCAGTATGGAGATTCCTCAGAAAACTTGGAATGCAACCATCATTTGACCCAGCTGTTTCCACTCCTTGGTTTATATCCAAAGGACTTAAAATCAGCATACTACAGTGTTGCAGCTACATCAATATTTATAGCAGCTCAATTCACAATAGCCAAACTATGGTACACCATTTTTAAAAATGCTCTGTATTCCCTGTAAAACTTCACATGTGGCAGGCACTCAGTATGCTGAACACATATTTAAAAAGTGAATGAATGAACAAATAATGGATGAAATTCATATTACCTTTTTGTATATTACATCAGTCAATATTCAAAATTCAGGTTGTACCACCAACTAATATCAAAATATTTAATGATAAATAAATTTGCCTATCTGTCTTAGTCCCTTCTTGCCACTGTAACAAAGGACGACAAAATGGGTAATTTATAAATGATATAGATTTTTTTCTCATACTTGTGGAAGCCAGGGAATCTAAGACCAAGGTGTCAGCAGGTTTGGTTTCTGGTGAGTGCCTGGTCCGGTTTCCAAAACTGTACCTTGAACCACTCTGTCTTCACATGGCAGAAGGAAAAAGTAAAAGAGCAAATTCTATGTGAAAATGCTTTTAGAAAGCATTCATTCTGTTTGTGCAGGGTGAGACTGTATGCATTAATCACCTCCTGAATGCCCCACCTCTTCATATGATTCCACTGGTAATTAAGTCTCAACCTATGAATTTGGGGGAACATGTTCACACCAATAATTTTGTCTCTAAAGGCCATGCATTTTTACTTCAATATTAAGTGAAACTTATGTGATTTTTGAGTTCAGTGACTATTGAGAGCCACGAAGACAGTCAGGTGGAATGGACACTTAGCCCAGAAATAGCCCTTAAACATTGCTCTATAATGGGTATCTGAAATCACCTGATGTTTTTTTTTATGGTTTACCTTATTTTCTTTTCAGTTCAAAAATGAGTGCAGAATGATTGAACAAATAGCTTATATTTCTCTTTGGAAAGTCAGCTTTCCATCTCTGTGACAAAATATTTGACATAAAACAACTTAAAGGAGGAAATATTTATTTTAGCTGATGTTTCAGAGGTTTCAGTCTGTGGGCACCTGGCCCTTCTGCTTTAGGCTGGTGGTGAGGCAGAAACATCGTGGCGGCAGGGAGTAATGTAGGAAAGCTACTTGGCTCATGGCAAGGAAACAGAACTGGGTTAAAACTGACTCCTCCAATTACTAGCTGTCTGATGTTAGGCTAGGTACTTGTTCTCCAATACCAAATATTTTCCCTAAGTAAAATGATAGTGATTGCAATTTGTATCCCAGTGTTATTATGATGATTAAATTAGGGAATTTAATGCTTTGCCTTAATGAGTACGGAAAACTCTACCCCATATGTAGGAATTGCTCAATAAATATTTGCTATAGTGCTAATGATAGTGAGTTCTATTAATCAGAATATGATTTTTGCTTTCCCCAAGCTTCTGTATATAATGAAGGCAATGATACCAGCCATTAACATATATGTGCTACACATTATGAGATCTGAAAATGTTATGGAGATATTTTTTCTTTGAAGGAGATTTAATATTTCAACTGATACATAAGATAAAAATTTAATAATCTTGTTTCACAGGAGGAGAAAAAAGCACGATGCTGTCCCAAACCTCCTGAGCTTGTCCAAGAAAGATTGTCACTATTAATGCTACCAATTAGAAGGGCATACCTTTTAGCATGAAATCACAAACTGTATATACTGCTTGTTTAACATACTTTTAGTTTGTGTATGCTAGAGGAAATTTGAGAAAAACTGCCAAAACATCACATATTTCCTATTTAGCTTTAGGCTTTTCTGATCTTCTTTCAACCATAATTTAAGAATTAATTTATTAAGGGGAGCATTCTGAACTTCATCATCTGCTTTGAATTTGAATATGAGTAGGTTCTGCTTTAGGAGTGCCTAATGTATTTCATGTGGATCAAGAATGCACTGTGTTCAACTGAATGTAAAACAGAAATGCACAAGTCCTGTCTAATGAACTAATAATATAAGTAAGACTGGGGTCTAAGCAACAAGAAATGGAATCCTATAAGCATTTACTGCTGTTTTGGAAACTAATAATATAGTTGAATTGCTATTTTTCAGTGATCAAGAACCTGTATTCATTGGGAAGGAAAGACCAGTGATGAATACACATGAACATGTGTGTATACAATTACCTGTTTTTTCTTTGTATCCAGTCAAGATTTATCTGTTGAGCCTGTTGTATGCAGCCAGCACTGGAGATACCACACACAGTAACTGGGACAGACGTGGTCTTTATCCTCACTTTGTAGCCTGCCCTCTAGCACAGGAAGATGATTAGTGTCTGCAGAATAAAGTCCAGGGTTCTACAGGCACACTTGGTTGCCAACTCAATTATCTTCTCTCAGAAAACAGAATTTAGAAGTCATCTAGGGAGTAATAAACTAGCAGGAAAAATAGAGAAGAGACCAAACAATGATCATTGAACTAACAAGAAGAACAAGTGATAGATCATTTCCCATTCCTGCCCAATATTCAATTTCCACCCCAGATTCATTCTCCAGGGCTCTGGTTCTACTAACACAATTTTTTTTTAAAATAATATCGTTTCCCCCAATCTTTTTTTTCAGTCTGTTTTCCTACTTGGAAAGTTATGCCATCTTTTCTCTCTATCCTACCTCCTGTTCATTCATTGAGAATTCCTCCTTCTTCCATGAAGACTTCTGTTAGCCCTCAAAGAACCAACATTCCAGCCTTCCAATTTCCCATTTCCAATTTGGTGTGGGCATGCACAGGGAGGAGAAAACAGGAATGAGCTAGATTACTTGCTTTTATAGAACTCACTATTGATGCAGATGAAATATTACATGTGCAAATTACCATAGGTTGAACTGTGTTCTCTAAAAGGGTAAGTAGAAGTACTAACCCCCAGGATCTAAGAATGTGATGGTATTTGGAAATTTTGTCTTTATGATGCAAGCAAGTTATAATGAAGTGATACTGGGTTACAGTGCATCTTAATCCAACGATGACTGGTGTCCTTAGACAAAATACAGACACAGAGGGAAAATGCCATGTAATGTTGGAGGCATAAATGAGAATGATGTGTCCATAAGCCAAGGGTTGCTGCCAACACCAGACACTAAGAGAAAGCCATAGCCTTGCAAATACCTTGATCTTGCACTTCCAGCCTCCAAACTGAGAAAATAAATTTCTGTTGTCTTTTAATCCTCTAGCTTGTGGTAATTTTTTTAATGGAAGCTCTAGAAAATTTAATACATGAGAGAGATGACACCAAGGGAGGAAATGAGGAAAGTTTAATGTTTTGGATATTCTTAGAAAATAGTTTTCTTTTTAAGGGGTTGAGGAGCAATATTGAGAGAAATTTCCTGGATGGGCTCCAGTTCTTGAAGATGAGCAGTTTCAACCTGTAAAATGTGGAGGAGGAAGAAATCATGCTACTGTTTTAGAAATTAGTATAAGTAAAAGCACATAAATGTGCAGAATCATAACATGCATCCAGGGAGATTTAGGGACTTTATTAGAGTATTTCTGGAATAAAGAAAAGTGGTGGCCAATGGATGGAGAAGTAGACTGGGGCTAAACCAATAGCAGCCTCAGAAGATCTGTCTCACTTGTTCAGTAGCCAGAGGGAAGTGGTGGGTAGGAGATGGCAGAGGTCCGTGTGCTGAGGGAAGAGAGATCTCCAAGCTGAGTCGACACTGCTGTCCTTGGAGGCCTTTTTAAAGCAGATAAATAGGATGTGTCCTTTGATATTCTGACTGAGTCACTCTTGGGTAGATTCCAGGGATTTAAATTTTTAACCAGTCCTCAAGTGATACTGATGCTACTAAGTCTGGTAACCAGGCTCCAAGAAACATAGGTATAAAAAGATGGGAAGGTAAAGTGGCATGTGGCTAGGACAGGCGCTGGACCTTCATGCAAGAAGCCAGCAAAAGATAAACAGGAGCCAGAGGAAGAATAGCAGTGAGCAATGGAGACAGGACAAGACATTTCTACCAGCTGGGGTTTGGCATCTCGTCCAATGGAAAGGCTCAGGGAGAGAGAAGGCAAAAATTATTCCATATTCTTGACTCAGGGAAGCTATTGTAATGCATCCCTTTTGTTTCTCTTGTGTTAGTCTCATTATTGTCACCAAATTACAAATTCCCTAAGAACAGTGAATATATCCTTTGGCAGGTTTACATATAAAAAAAATTCTCTCTTTGTATTTGGTATAATAATAGCTAACATTTATCAAATGTATAATGTATGCCAGGCACTTTGCATAAATTACCTAGTTTAAACTTCAACACCAACATGTGAGTTGAGTGTTACTGATCATTTTAAACAGAAGGGAAATGAAACTAAGAAAAGTTGAAAAACTTACCTGAGGCCATACAGTAACCAAGGAGCTTAGCCGGGATTTGAACCTGTGATTCTGATTCTGGAGGCCAGGTCCTAATCCCTATGTTGGAACACCTCACTCATAAAGAGCTAGGTGCCCAGTAGGTACTAGGACGTCATATCAATTTACAGTACATGACAGAACACAATCATAAAGGAAAATTAGATGATACAGATGGATCATCATTTTAAAAAAAAATCACATCCATGAATGCATTATCTGGTGGTAGCTGCTGTTAACATGTTAGTGCATATCTGTTACGGTTTTTCCATAAACCTGCACATGTATGCTGACATGGATCATATTATTGTGCTTATGTTATTCAATAACTTTTCAAAATTTAACAATATCTTGAACAATTTTCTTGTCAACAAATGCACTGTTGCCACTTCACTCTTGGTGGTGGGGTTTTTCATCGGCTTTATTTCTAGGCTATCATTTATTGAACCAATCTCCTCATCTGAGTATCAGGAAATTTGGACTGATATCTTGCCTATGGATGGATACTTAACCTAAAGTGGTGATTAGAATTTTGAACATAGTTGAAAAAAATCATCTTAGTGAGAGAACAACAACAACAACAACAACAAAAAAAGCCAATGCTCAGGGAGGTGGTGTAACTTTCCACATTCACAGACTAGAAACAAGACTGTTTGTCTGCTCATCCAACCCTTCAGTAAATATTACTGAGTGCCTACCGTGCACCAAGGTGTTATTCTGTGTACGAAGCATCTGACAATGACCACGATAGACCAAGGGCCCTGCCACCATTGGAGCTACCGTATGATTGAGGGCTGCCTAACTTCTTTCCATTGTCTCAGTGTTTGCTTTGAAGGCTCCTTGGTTTCTCATAACAAAGATGCCAGTCAAATCAAACTGCTCAATCCAAGACACAGTCTTTCCTCACTGAGTATCTTCCAGGTACAAACTGCATCTTGTTCACCAAAACCTCTTCTGAATACCCTTGGGGGGCATTTTTCCTTAGCCTTCCAGGGGTATTTAGATGTCAGCAATTCCTTTCTCCTGTCCCACTCCTTACACCTGAAGAAGCACTGTTTGTCAACCACAAAAGACTCCAGTCATTATGAAAAATGCTGGCTATTCTTTGTTCTTAAACTACCCACTCCTGACAGGTGGGAGAGGTTGAGGACAGCAGGTGTTTCCTGGTAGGAAAAGAGCTGCCCTGGATAGATCCAGATCCCAGGGATTTGCTCCGAACTCTTTCCTTGTTCTGTTGAATATCCTCCCATCCAAAATTTGTAGGGATTTCATCAATTAGTGCAAATCCAGATTTGGACTCTGAAGCATAAAGTATCTGAAGGTGATTCATGGACTCACTCACAGGGACTCAGGCTGTGTCATTGGGAGTCAGAACAAGCTGCCTTCAGGACATGCCTCTACCACACATCTGGACTTGGACGTGCTACTTAAGTTTTCTAAATTTCAGATTCTTCCTCTGTAAAAGAGGGATAGTCCTGCGTGGTTCAAGTATCTCTGTGTTTCTGTGTAATAGCACTTACTATCATTGATTATCCCTTGGATACTTTTACCAGTGACCACCTATCCCCATTTGACTTTGTCCTGGACTGCAGGGGGCATTTCCAGAATGGGAACCTTTCAGTGCTAACTAACACCAGGAAAGTCCTGGGCAAACCAGGATGAGTTGTTCACACTAAGTTACGAAGTCTGTATGAAGAAATTACGTAATATGGGTCTCCCTGCTAGACTGCATGCTTCCTGCAGGTAGGGACTACGTGTGTCTTTCTCTATACACAGGACCGATGCATAGTAATAAACTGGTAAACATTTGTTGAACGAATGATGAAGGCGTCTTGGTTCCAAATGCAAATTAGTTAAAATGCTTTAGTTCAGAGCATAGAATATTTTAAATGTTTAATGTTATGTGCTTGTTTTGTGCTTTCTGTGAGCACCTTCTAATCTTCTAGACTTTCTTGATAATTTTTCTATTACAGGACCGTCTTCCTCGTGTGTCAATGTAAGTTTCATGAGGTAATTAGTAAGACATAATGGATACCATTAGATAACCAGGCTGTTGCTTAGGGAATTGAGAGACTTCAAAGGAATTCCATCCTAAGGCATTTCTTCAAGTTTTCCTTTGTGAGTCTCTGTTTGCTTCCAAGCTTTGAAATGCTAATATCATCCTTCCCTTTTGTCTTGTGCATCTTTTAATTTGGGATTGAAATCCACCATGGGTATAACTTCAACCTGCTGCCAACACGTTCTCTGGGTGGATGAAGCAGGAGTTTGTAGGAGTGGAATGGGGTGGCTATTTGGGCAGTTCTGTATTATACGGAAGAGAAGTTTCATTTGTCTTTCCAGAAGTCCAGTGGAATGGACGGTAATGTAACTCTACTTTTGGTTGATTCCATTGGTCCTGTGTTCCTGTGAATAGTCATAAACCCATATTCATTCTTGGAAGAATGACATAGGAGAAATCCAAGTGATTATCCTGAAGCATAGCATTTTGGTGAATAAATTGTCAAAACTGTCTAGAAATACCAACACTATTGTTGGGACAACCTTTAGAAATATTCTTTGAAAAATAGGGAAGCTGTTATTTATACAGTGTATAATACATATGGGCATGATTATATGCTTTCACTCATATTATCTCATTAAAAAGTCCTTAAAGATTTATTTACTGATTTTATATTGAGGTTTCATGATCTTAGATGGAGGAAAACCCTAAGAGATAGGAAAATCAAACAAGTTGTCCAGGTTTATGGGGCTGGCCAGTCACAGAGTTGAGATCGAACACCAGATGGGCTTGATTCTGGAGCGAATACTTTTTCTGCTACATCACGCTGCAGTTATTTGTTGAATAAATTATGCACCAAGCACCTTTTGCCTGCCAAACTCTTTGCCAGATGCTAGTGTTTCAGGGTACAGCAAAACAGACGTAGAGTTTGTCTTTCTATAGTTTATAGTTTATTGGAGTGCCAGCTGTCAATCAACTTGTGCCTCAAGGTCCTAGAGTTTTGTGTTGAAGATGGAATGAGAGGTGTGGCACTTGGCATTGCTAGTGGATTTTGTTATTATTAAATCACAGCACAGATATATGGTTATAAATTGTGTGATGTACTATGAAGGAAAAGCACATGGAATTGTGAAAATTTAGGAAGGAGGACCCAACCTAGTCTGGGAGATGGGTTGGGAGTTTCCTTAGGGAAAGAAAAGGCCGATGGAGAGAAGAGCCATCTAGGCATGGGGGTAGCATATGCAAAGGCTCTGAGACATGAGGGAGCATTGTGCTCAAGGTAGTTAAAGCTAGTGTGATGGAGCTTGTAAAACAGGCCAGCTGCCATCATTTTATCTTCATTATTTTCCCTAAACCCCAACATTTCCTTAAAAGTTTGCATTCCTCTTCAGTCATCCGCAGTTCTGAGATCCTAGTTCCCTAAATCCAGTAAGACAATCCTGGCTGTGAAATTTACCTAAAATCAAAGTTACCTGCACAAACTTGCTTAGAGACTTACACTTGAAAACACACACACACACACACACACACACACATACACACACACACACACAAAGAAACTTGCTTCTATTTTGTTCCATCTTTACTGAGTTTATCCATAGACTAGGTAGTTTGTTGATGGATACAGATTAAATTCAAAAGGACAGCTTTGTCTTCGAGAGACAAGATAATTATGAGCAAGTCTTTGTCTTTTTAAAGAGCAAACACTGAGGTGCGGAAAACTTGCCTGCATGGGTCTTGCACGTGTTGCTTTCCCTGCCAAGGTACATAGAGGAGGCCACCAAGAAAGAGGTTCCCCGGGGCATTGGAGGCCAAAAATAATCGTGTTAAAAAGAAAACTCTTCTAAGAAATGTAACACTTATCTTGTCAATGTAGACATGTTGCATCTGTCGTGACTTCAGGATGCAGAAAGAAGTGAAAATTATGTAGAAAATGAAAAGCACAAATAAAATTTGGGGACAGTCCAAGGTTAATGAGATTCCTAAAAAAAAAACTAGATGGGTCACAGGACTCCCCAAAACTGTCATATGTTAAGCTTCTTCCAGGTTTAATGTGCAGATTTGGAGCTAGATAAAATGAAGAGGTGGACAGAAAGGAGGAAAATGGATTTTCTTGTGAGGTTGAGAACAGAGGAGATTTCAGGTGATCATACGGCCCATGAGAAGTTTCCCCCCAATCCACATTTTCAATCTAAACATAAGAAAACATTAGGAAAACTTTAATAGGAAAATCATTCTTTAAAACATATGACCAGTACTTTTCAAGAGGGTCGAGTGAGCTGAGCATGGTGGTGCCCAACTGTAATCCCAACAGCTCCGGAGGCTGAGGAAGAAGGATCATGAGTTCAAAGCCAGCCTCAGCAACTTAATGAGGCCCTAAGCAACCTAGTGAGACCAAGTCTCTAAATAAAATACAAAATAGGGCTGGGGTTGTGGCTCAGAGGTCAAGGGCCCCTGAGTTCAATCCACAGTGCCCTCTAACCCCACCCCCCGCCAAAAGAATGCCAGGTTATAAAAGACAAAGAAAATGGAAAATTGTTACAGATTAAATGAAACTAAGGTGGTATTACAATTAAAAATACACCAGGACATCCTGAATTGGGGACTGAAACAGAGAAAGGATGTTTGTGGAAAGATCAATGAAATCTACACAAAATCTGTAATTGGGTTAGTAGTACTACACCAGGGCTAATTTCTTAATTTTTTGTGAATATATCAAGGTTATATAAGATGTCCACACTAGGAGAATTTATTAGGGTGAGCTGTAAATAGTAAATCTGTGCTACATTTTCAACTTAAATTAAAATTATTTAAATTAAATTAAAATTAAAATTAACTTAAAATTAAAATTATTTTAAAATTAAAAACAGTTTAAAATATTGGCTACATGGAAATACCCACAAAATCTATAGCCCAACCTTTCACTTTATAGCTAAGAAAACTGAAATTTACAGAAGTAGCATGTCCAGTGAAGCCTTTGTTCCTTACTTTGTTAGGTCTGGGGACTATAGAGCTGACACTCTGAACATGAGTATCTTTGCTCTGCGTTTCAACAAAAGGCTCAGAGGATCCCACCCAAGCCTCTTGCCATCATTCCACACATTGAGCCTGCTTTAGTTTTCTATTGAGAGTTTTCACAAATGTTCAAAGTGGTAATTCTCAGGGAAAATTCCAAACCCTGAGCATGAGCTATAAACCTTGCACACTTGGGCTTTCAACCATCTCCTCAGCAACATCTCTCCCTCCCTTCCTCTCTCTTTCTCTCTCTCTCCCTCTCTCCCTCCCTCCCTCTCTCTCTCTCTCCCTGTCTCTCTCCAGTTTAGCCAATTAGTCTCCCCTCCCCCTATGTGAATGCACTTTCCTGACTCAAGAATTTTTTAATCTTCTTAGAAGATGGAATCCCTGTCTTACACACACACACACACACACACACACACACACACACACACACACATTCGAGTTCCATCTTCAAGTCTTACTTTCCTCTTAGAAGCTTTCCATTATGGTCTGTCCTAACACCTATCTCTAGGAATCCATAAGACTCTTTCTGTTTTGCTCCTGAGGTATCCTGAGCTTGTCTATTGAAGCATCCAGCATGCTTAGACTAACATACTCACTTTTTCCTTGTACAACACATGGTTAATATATGCAATTATAAAGGGCAGTATTCAGTCCCCAATTTAAGAGCACATCTCAAATAGGATTTGCCATTTTTAATCTCTGTTTGTGCCCACCCTAAACCCTCAGTGTACTAAACCAAAAAGCAGATACAATATACCTATAGATATGGTGGGTACTTGTTTCTTAAGAGGATGTTCTTCTTGCCTGACAATATTTAGGCATGTGACATTGTTGACATATCCATGGCTAGATTCTTAGGGTCTAACTTTATAAATCCATGACAGGTATTTCAGCTATCAGTTTAATATATAAATCATGCACTGAAAACTAGACAATGGGAAACCAACTGGGCAGTCAAGGAAAAACAACATTTGGAAATCATACTTAACTGGACTGATAACATTGTATGTTTTCTAATTTCAACCTTCATACCTTTCAGGGTATCCTCTGATGCTCTTTTTTTACTATCATAGAAACAGTTTCTGTTTCACTATTAGGAGGAAAAAAAGAAAAAGAACATCTTCAGGAGATATATATGTTGAAATGCTTCAGTCGGCTCTTGTCATGACTTCTGTATAAGAGGGAAAAAAATCCTCTAAACTTCTCTAGAAATCAAAGAGATTGATGTGCAGTCCCTTTGAATTCTGCTGAATGGTGCACTGTGAAGATAAGTTTTAGTGAGTGTCAGGCTAGTTGAAGAAATGTAGGTTCCGGACGAGGGTTTTATGGGGGATTTAGTAGCAGAGAATAGAAATTCTAGAGAACTGAAAGGGCTGTTGTCTAGATTCTGAGATGGGGTTCCCTGGGTCAGTGGCAACAGCATGCAGGACTATGGTGGTAAGTGCTGCATATATTATCACAATCACCTTCATCACCATCGCCATCATCATCACCATCACCATCATCACCACTGTATCGCCATCATCATTATTATCATGATCTCTTTCTCCACTTGCTTATTCCTTTTGGGAACACTGAGCAGAGAAGACCATTTACCAGAAGATTGTTGAGATTTTATGTAGCACTGCTGTGCTCTAAGCAGGGAAGATTTACTGAGAAACCAATAAAACTTAAGCCTCAGTGCCCCTGGCCAGCCCCTTCAAAGGATGTCCAATTCATTTTGTGTTTATAATTTTGGATGCTCTTTCTTAAAAAGCGTTCCCACAAACTACACGAACTTCAGGCGCCACAAAATTTAGATCTAGTCCTGATTATAATTATCCAGTAGAAGAACTTGAACAAAAATACCAGTGTTGACCTGACGGGGTAGATGACGCATGTCGTCAAGCCTCAGGGTGGAGGACTGGGCTACCACCCCACTGCACACCAGCTAGAAACAGCTTAGACCTTTGTGAAATTACTATCTGCAGCTATGAACAGCCATCACCGTGCACTCTTCTGCATTTGCTGTGGGAGCAAATGAATTTCCAGACCTGGACAGTGTGGTGTTGTGTTCAGGATCTTTCATCCAGCTGTTTGGGACTCTCCCAGGAGTGCGGGCAGATGCAGTCTTCATTTCCATTTAGATGGCATTTTTTAATCTCTTATAGTGGAGCATCTACTATTAAGTCTTGCATCAAATTATTTAGGGCTTTTAACATCCTTGACTGAATCTTGCCATCCTGATGGAGCTTGTTCCAGTGATGTGTAAGCCTCTAATTTAGGAATGCACTGACTGGAGGCCCATTTTGATTTTTATAGTAGCCCATCATCAGATTTAAAATCTCAGTGCATGGAAGGTAAGCTCCCTGGGATTTTTCTCCTATTGCTCTGATGCATAAACTGTGGTATTCTCTGTTTCTTTTTTGAATTATCATGTTTGAAAATCTTTCTTTCTGCTTTCCTTTCAAGTATCAGCTCAGGGCTAGGACTTGGAAACAAGTGTCAGATCTGTACCCATGTGCACGCCATTCCCTCCATCCCTGTATATGTTCAGAATCAGAAAGTTGACACTGGACTCACAAATAAACTGCTTTGGAAAAGATGACCCAGACCAGTATCACTTCCGAATGGGATTGACTTTGTTTAAACAGTGGCAAGGGGAGCCCTGGTATGAGCTGATCACGTTACACTGATGTCCCTTTTGCATGTTACTGGTAAAATTGTTGCACTCTGCTCATCTGGACATGAATAAATGAGGAGGGTGGTAACACAAGCAGACTTTTTTTTTTTTTTTTTTTTTTACAAAGGCAGAATTTGCTTTTTATGGGAAAAGATAGAAATACGAGAAGAGAGAAGGTGGAGAATATTGGGTGGGGAAAGGATATTCCTCCTAAAGCATAGATTGATTTCTTGAATTGATTCTCAAAGGGATTGAAGTTATCCATCATGTTGAGTGTCTATTATGTATAAAAAAAAGACAAAACAAAATTCTAGATCTGTATTTATTTTACCACTTTCTAGTTGTGAAAGGTACCATTTAAAGATGGGCATGCTTTCTTTTAAGAAACCTATGAGAAAGCTTTCTTTTCCCATGCGGATGCCGGAAGATTGCCTGTACAGATGATAATCATAATACAAAATAGAATGACACGAACATGACAGGGAGGTGACGTGAAGGTCCTAGTGAAGAGGTTCCAAGAAGATGGCAAAAAGGATCGTCACGTCTGACCTTGGACGTGGAGCCTCACTAAGGCCACTGGGTCCTCGGACTCAGCCTTGAGGTGTGATGGGGTTTGGCTGTGTGGGGAATGGCAGCTGAGTGCATGCTAATAGATGGGTACAAATAGGTGTCAGGACAAAGGCACAAAAGGCTTGATCAAAATGAGGATTGCTGACCAGTCTGACCTACATAGAAAATTAAAATGGAATATCACCAGGCACCTTGGATGCAACCATTCCAATGATTTCAATGTGCTCTGGTCTTCTCTAGAACTTTCCCAGGTAGGACCTTTCCTCCCAAACTGAAAGGTATTCTCAGAATTTTGAATCAATAGCTAACTGAAAGAGGTTCTTTGTAATAATAATAATTTTAAAAACCCAGAACCTCCATTTTTAAGAAATGCAAGTCAGATACCTTAAAAATGTTACTTGCCTTATACAACTATCATGATTTTATTTTTTGTGGTAACCACTATTATAGTGTGCATGTCATAGACGACAAAAACTGAGGAACAGAGAGGCTGAGATACTTTCCCAACAAAACACATCTAAGAAGAGGCAGATCCAGGAAGCTGGCAGCCATCTGTAAAACCCCACAGCCCATTCTTAACTGTGATTAGTTTCTGTGGCACAGTAGGGTAGATCAAAAGTTAACATACTCTAAATGTCTTTCTGGAAGAACAGGAGTCAAGACATGAAGCTTCCCATGTTTCCAATTGTATCTTCAAACCGTGGAACCTAGCCATCTTGTTGCTAAGATCCATTACCTTAAGAAAATGAAATTGGATGGCACCTGCTTCCAGCTCAGTCACACACATCGAAGCCCAACTGTTTCACCTTGATTTTTTTTCCCCTCAGCCAGATGGAAAATTGGGCAATTCCTCAATTAAATGTCACCCACCCTCTTGCATCCCCAGCAGCAAATGCCTCATTTCTCAGGGGCTTGGCTACATGTCACCTCTGTACTATCTCATTTTCTTGGCTCAGCACTGGAAAAGTGGGGGCAAAGATACAACTTTTAGCCTGGCTGTTTCTTGCCTTTAAGATACTTACTCAACAGAGAAAGCCGTTTTACTGCTTGCAGAAAGCTTTTTGCTTGTTACTTGGTGCATGACTGTGGAAACCTCTAGTTCTCATTCAGTGTTTCCGCCTGCCTGGGAAAAACTGTTCCTTTGCAATACAAATCAGTCCTGTGCTTTTTAGAGCCAGTTTAAAAAAAAAAAAAAAAAAACTGTAAAATCCAAGACTCTTTAAAAAGGGATCATTACCCTGTTAGGAGATCAACAATTGGCATCCATTTAAGTAAATATTAACTTTACTCTCACAGTTTTTTTACGACAGCTTGGGACCAAGAGAAAAGCAAATCCCAGATCTGTCAGTTAAACAGCAAACATTTATGCTGTGTCTTCCAACTGTAAAACACCGGAAAACCCTGGAAGTTTTAAAAATGATTCTACCCTATAGGGCCCTGCAATGTATCTAGGGGGAGAAAGGCATATTTAAATAAATGAGGGCTCAGAGTTTACATGTGTTCAGTCAGAGAGACACTAAGTACCCTTCAGTTTTAGAGGAAAAGGATATTCGTCTTAAACTGGAGAATCACAAAGGCTTCTTGGAGGAATTAGTCTGAGCACAATCTTAGGAGGAGGTAGAATTTGGATAGTGGTTAAGGAAGGAAGAATAGAACCACTTCAGAAGGAAGGCGTGGCACCGTCCAGCCAACAGCTGTCTGCACAGTACATAGTAAAGGTTTTGCAATGAAGTTCATGTTTTGGTTATAGCTCCCCATGCCATGCCTCACGGTCATCCCGATACTTGTACTGTCAGATCCGAAGGTGGTATTATTCATTTTCATATTAATATCCTTCAGCAGCTGTTCTATGAGCAGCTATTTGATAATGGTGTAGTTGGTTCCATATATATATATATGCATATCTATATAGTACACAGAGACAAGATCCATAAGTTTTCATATGTGTACACATGCATATACATGTACACATATTAGTATATTTAATAGCATATTATACTATGTGTACTCTTTTGTACATATCTGTGTCCTTTATCTATAATATTCACTTTTCCATTTTGAAAAATTGTTCATGTTATCTCATTCCCAGGCCATATCCAGATCTCCCTCAGTGGCCTCAGAAGAGCCCTTTAAATCTGGTTTGCTTATATTGGTATCCAGTGCAGGACCACCAAATGGTCTGTTTGGTGTGAACCTATAGTAGTCAGCTATAGGCTGTAGTAGCAAAAGACCATGCACTGGGTGGTCTAATTAATGGAAATACATTTCTCACACTCCCAGAGAATGCATGTCCCAAATCTAGGGCTGGAAGTGTTGTTTCTGGGGAAGGCTCTCTTCCTCATTTTCAGATGGCTGAGTTCTCACAGTGTCCTGGGATGTCCTTCTAGAGTAGAGTGCTTGGAGAGAGCCGGAGTGAGCAAGTCCTCTGGCAGCTTTTCCTCTAAGAACACTCATTCTGTGGGATTGGGGCACCATCTCCATGCCCTCATTAAGCCCAACTACTTCCTAGGGGCTCCATCTCCAAATACAGTTACACGGGGGCTAGAACTTTGACATATTAATGAGGGGACACCAGCATTCAGTCTGTAATAAGTCCTTAAGAGTCTTCTAATTTAACATATAACTCCTCCCATTTTTATTCATGAAATATATATTAAAACTTCTTATTATAATAGTATTATTCTCTAGTCCTTATAATTGTTTATGAGACCCTTTTCACATTTATTATAAAAAAATGTACTGTAGTTCAGTGTCTCTGTGATCTCTCTCTCTCATCTCTCATCTCTCATCTCTCTCTCTCTCTCTGCCCCAATCTGCCATGATGTTTTAAAGGCAACCTAAAATTAATGTCCCCTTCTCACAGGCTCACGGACTCAATGGTGGCAAACAGGCAACCCCCAAGGTTATCTTGATCTGTGTCAGGGCACAGTCAGTACTTGGACTGAGGTTGGGTAAGAGGCTCAACCCCACCCAGCAACCTGACAGATGCATTATGGCTCTGCCAACCTGGGGCAATTACAGCCACTCAAATGCCCTGCCTGGAGACATCATGGGGAGCTCACTCTTGACTCCCACCCAACACCTGAACCCTGGGCCTCAGAAAAATGCTGCACAGTCCCAACTGACACCAGTTGGACCTGGTCACCATCCTGGGCAAGGCAGTAACTGTTACTAGGCAATGACAGCGAGGGAAAAGGATAGCAAGGGACAGGAGGCTGAAGACTGAGAGCCCCTCAGGAAGCAGAGGTGGGTGGGAAGAAGGGCCACATGTTGCCCAAGGCTCCAGGAAGCTCAGATTTTAGACAAATACCAATTTTCTATATTTGAATATATCAAACAAATTTTTGAAAAGCATGTGCTTCCTTGACTGAAAAATGAATGCATTTTCATAAGCCCTTCATGTTTCTTTTTTTAAATGATTTTATTTATGCATTAGAGTTTTCCATAGTAGTGGAAATCATTTTGATATATTCACACATGTATGGAGTAGAATTTGCTCCATTTCAATTTCCAGGACTTCCATTTTCCCTCCCAAACTCCCAGACCCTCTTTCCTATCTTCTACTCTACTGGTTTTCCTTCAATTTATTTATTGTTTTCAATAGGTGCTTTATAGATAGCTAGAAAGGTGGAATTCACTGTGATATCTTTCCATATGCATTTAACATAATTTGGTCAATTTCCTTCCCTCTTTTCCTCTCCTTCCTACCTCTCCCTCCCCAATCCCCTTCCTCTGCTCCACTGCTCTGCTTTCTATTTTCAATGGACAGATAGCCTCCCCATTTTCCCTCCTTATTTTGCTCTAGCTTTTACATATAAAACATTCAACCTTTGACTTCTTGACACTGGCCTACATCGCACGGTAATCTCCATTTCCATCCCTTTACCCGCAAATGCCAAAATTTCATTCTTCTACACGACTAAAGCCTGATTGTGTACCACATTTTCTTTGTCCATTCATTTGTTCACAGGCACAAGGGCGGGTTGTATACCTTGAGTATTGTAAATCGTGCTGCTGTAAACCCTGATGTGCCTACCTCTCTATAGTTTGCTGGTTTTGTTCTTTAGGCAAAATAGGAAAGATTTGGATGGCTGGGTCACATGGTGATCCATTCCTAGAATCAGCACACTGCATTCCAAAGTGGTTGTACTAATTTGCAGTCCCACCAACAATGGGTGTGTCTTTGTCCCCCACATTTTTGTCACCAGTGCTTATTATTATTGTGATCTTGATAATTGCCAGTCTTATGCAGTGAGATGAAATCTCAGTGTTCCTTTGGTTTGTACTTTCCTAATTGCTAGATATATTGAATATTTTTTTTATATATTGGTCAACAATTGGTTAGGGTTTTTTTTTTTTTTTTTGGTGTTTTTTCAGTTCTTTGTGTAGTCAGGATATTAATCCCTTTGGAAGAGTACTAGCTGAGATATTTTCCCATTGTGTAGCCTCTCTCTCCAAGCCCATAATTGTTTCCTTTGCTGTAGAAGCTTTTCCATTTGATGCTGTCCTACTTGTTGATACTTGGTTTTATTTACTGAGCCTTGGGGATCTTGTTAAGGAAGTTGGTGCCTGTGCCAATCTGTTGGAGTGTTGACCCTGTGTTTCCTTCTAGCAGTTGAGAATTTCTGGTTGAAATTTTTTAAAAGTTTAGGTTTAGGTCTTTGATCCAATTTGAATTAACTTCTGTGCAGGGTGAGTGGCGGAAATGTAGTCTCATTCTTTTACATTTGGATATTCAGTTTTCCCAGCACCATTTGTTTAAAAAAACTACCTTTTCTCTAATGTAAGTTTTTGGTACTTTTGTCAAATGTCAGATGACTGTATCTGTGTGGGTTTGTCTCCATGTCTTCTGTACTATTCCAATGATTCTCATTCCTGTTTTGATGCCAATGCCATGTAGTTTTTGTTATTATAACTCTATAGGATAGTTTTTGTGGTGCTGGGGATTGAACCCATGCAAGGCAGACATACTACCAACTGAGCTATAGCCCCAGCCCTCTGTAGTATAATTTGAGACCAGGTACTGTAATGCCTCTAGTCTCTCTTTGTCCTTAAGATTTCTTTGGCTAGTCTGGGTCTTTTATTCTTCCATATGAATTTATGACATTGGTATTTTAATGGGAATTTTGTTGAATCCATATAACACTTTTGGTAATATGGCCATTTTGAAAATATTAATTCTATCTATTCAAGAACATGGAAGGTCTTTTCATTTTCTAAGTCTTCTTTAATTTCTTTCTTTGGTGTTCTGTGGCTTTCATTGCATGTCTTTTATCACCTTGGTTAGATTAAATTCCCAAGTTTTGTTTTTAGGTTACTGTGAATGGAATAGTTTTCCTGATTTATTTCTCTGAAGATTCATTATTGGAATATAAGAAAGTATTGATTTATGAATGTTGAATTTATGAATGTTGATCTTGTATCCTGATACTTTGCTCAGTTTATCAGTTCCTGAAGTCTTCTAGTGGAGTTTTTTAGGAGGGGGGGTGTTTCTACATATAGAATCACGTTATCAGCAAACAGAGATAATTTTTACTTCTTCTTTTCCTATTTGTAATCCTTTCATTTCTCCCTGTGGACTAATTGTTCTGGTTAGAGTTTCAATAATGATGTTGAATAGGAGTGGTGAGATTGTCATCTTTGTCTGGGTCATGACTTTAGAGAAAATGCATTCAGTTTTTCTCTTTTCAGTACGATTCTAGCTTTTGTTTATCATATATAGTCATTAGAGTATTGAGGTAAATTTATTCCATCCCTAGTTGCTTCTGAATTTAACATGAATGGGAGATAGAGTTTGTTGAGTGCTTTTTCTGTATCTTTGCGATGATCATGTGATTTTCATCCTTATTTCTATTTCTTTGAGAATTATATTTATTAACTTTTATATGTTGAAAAATCTTATATCACTGGGATGAAATCCATTTGATCATGGTATGCAATCTTCTTAAAGACCGAAGAATAAATCTAACATAAAATTCTGAATATGTTTTTGAATTTGGTTTGATAATTTTTTAAAGAATTTTTGTGCCTTTGTTCATCAGGGATATGAGTCTCTAGTTTTCTTTCCTTGATGTGTCGTTGTTGGGTTTTGATATGAGGATAATAGTGGATTCATAGAGTAAGTGTTTGAGGCCTAAAAGTCTGTCTTTTATGTGATCTCATGTATTGGCAATGCTTTCAACTGAAGTTTTAATTTGATTTATTGTGTCTTTCATTTTCAGGATTTGTGTTTGGTTCTTTTTCAGGATCTCTGTCTCTTTATTGAAATATTCTTTTACTTCTGTATTTTCTCTTTGTTCATTCCTTGCATCTTCTGTGAAATTTCTGAATTCTTTATCTGACATTTCCTCCACTGTGGTATCCATGGGATGGTTGTTGAAGTGGTGTGGGCTGATTGGGTTGGCCTTTTCCCTCATTCTTCCACATTGTTTGTATTTGATGTATCTGATAGGATGATTATCTCTTCTATTTTTATGCAAGGGACTATTTAATGAGTATTTTTTTTCTTTTAAGTGCCTTAGACTGGCTGAACACTAAGTAATGATATTCCTACTCAATATGTATCCTCTGCTACCAGTATCAGCATCTCTCTAAGATACTAAACCCTGTTAAGTGCAATCACTTCAGAGCAAAGCCATGTGCTAATAAACTATAGGAAAAAAATATTAAAAATCATGGAGATATGATTCCTCTAACCCAAGTATAAAATCGGAATAATGATCTTGAGTAAGTTGAGAGACTACTTATTCAAGTTAGTAAAATTACTATTAATCTATATAAGGGCGAAAGGTGGAAAAGAGGGGAAAATGGACAGACAAGAAAAGAGAAAATAACACAAACTCAGATAAAAAGAATAAATTTAGGGGGATTTGAGGCAGGAGCAGGTAATGCAAGAGGGAAATGAGAGACCAAGAGGAGCAAATGTATACCTGTGCTAGGATAGCAAAGATAGAAATAATAATTCCAGTCATTGCTTTAAAACATCAGAAGAAATACAATCAATCAGTTTGTTGACTGCCATATCAAATAATAAGAGAACATCTACTGATTCAATATGAAAAGTAATCTCTGTAAGATAAAAAACTGACATTAGAGCTATTTGTGACATTTCATGCCAAGCTATTTGGGGTTGGGAGATAACTTCCTGAGTTGGATTTCATCAGGATTGGGGAACTGTAGGAGATGCCTGCTCAGTTTTACTTCCATTTTTCTAGATATAGGGAGTGATCACACCAATTAACCTTTGATAAAATTCTCAAAGCCCTTCTCTGGTATTTGATGTGTCCAGATACCTACCAGCTCTCAGGTGGGTCAGAGGAGACCAATTGTGATGTAGCAGCCAGGGTACTCCCTGTTATGCACATATCATGCATCCTGAAGAAAATCTCCATGTATCCAGTGCTGCCATGTCCAGTGTCAGCACCTCCATGTGTATTTTGTAGTATGCCAGGTGTGGTGGTTTAAGGTGGAGATGCTATGGTCTGGTCGATGGTGGCACTGGGCAGCCTGTGTTAGGAGTAGACCTGTTGCCCTTCTAGAGTGCTCAGGTTGCATGGGGTATGCTTATGTCTGGGCACCCTTGGAGTGGCAGGTGACTGTGGATGCTCCATGTAATTCCCTTTGTGAGGTCTACTGTCATTATCCATGCACTGAGGTTTTTTGCTGGCTGCTTGGGGTTGTCCTCAGGAAACACCTCCTGGGAGTCTGTGCACCTCTCTGGTCTGCTGTTCTTTCACTTCTTTGCTTATTTTCTGTAGAGCTCAGTCCACCATCTTCCTTCATTTCCTGGCTTTTCAGGTGCCAAGCCACTGGCATTTAATAGTAAAATTAAACGATCCCTAAGGATCATCCAGCACCTGCATGGCAGAGCCACTTGGGCCTCATGAAAATGAGAGAAAGAGCATAGAGATGGATCCCAAGAATCTTTCTTTACTTATACTTGACTGTCTTCATCAGTTCATTTCTTCTCAGTTTCCTGATTGCCAAATAATATTTTTGTCACGCTAATATTAGCTCTTGAATTATTCTGATTTATAGTGTATGAACTTCTATATTATGTCATGAATACAGAAATCAGGACACTGAACTTTTCTTTTTTTCTTAAAATGCATTCAAAGCATGGAGCTGGGCTTGTTCCTCTTGCCTCTAGTGTGGTTTACCTCTGGCCAGCATACCTGTTTTATTTTTCATGCTCATTTTATCGGTATGGTTCAAAATAAAGTTGCTTTAACCTCCCCCGCCATCCCTGTTGCATTTAATGGGGAGTCAAGAGTAGGTTAAAATAAGATTCCTATGCTCTAAGGAGTTACAGGTTGTTTGCCTCTGGGTGGTACGTGAGAAATACCTTTCTCCAACGTTCTTCTTAGAGCAGTGTCCCTTCTGGTTGTCTCTTCTCCCCCATAGAAGGATTTTGTGCCCAGGCTATACTTCTTGTTAAATCTTTCTTCCTTTTTCCTTAAAGAACAAATAATCAGGGAGGTCTGATGGATCCTGAGAGGGTGTATAATGATCACCATGGTTCCGGAAGCTGTGTCTGTTTTTGACAACTTTTCTGGCCACTTCTAAATGGAGTTTCTTCCAAATGACCTGGGTAAAAACTAGAAACACATTTAAAGAAGTTCCTGGATTGTTATTCTGTCTCCTCTTCCAGTTAATGCTTCAGGAAACCCACTTAGAGAAGGGATATAATTATAAATTATGTGAAAAATAAATCTCTCCTTATAGATGAATAGTCATATAGATTGTTGATTTGTGTTCATCCAGGGACTTGATGATACGGAAGTCTTGTACCTATCTTATTATTACATAGCTAAGAAAGGATATTTCAGGGAACAATTTTTAGACTATTTATTTTAATGGAAACTTACTCCTCTAACAAACCCAATTTATCTAAAAATTGATATCTGAACGAGTGCATTGCATGTAAATAAGAGGCAGTTGGTAAATACATATTGGATGTAAATTGGGCATGAATCTCTTCCACACTCAGGGCAGGCCACTCCAGTTCAACAGCCAGATGGGGGGTCTTCAAAGTTAACTTAGCATGCAGGTAATAAAACCACCCATGAGTAAATCATGATATTAGATGCTTAGTGGAATAAAAAAAAAAGAATAAACAGGTTAGGATAGCAACACTGACTTTTAAGAACTTGGAGAACATTAAGGCTTGCAAAATTCATTAGAATTTTGTGTTTTAAATCTGGAGAAATTTTTTTTTCAAAATCACCAAATCTAACCCTCCACTTTTATAAGGAGACTGTGTGGTTTACAGTCATCATCCAGAATTAGTGATAAAGTTGAGGTCAGATGCTACTCTTCATACAGTATTCATTCCAACTGTATTAGCTGGGCTCCTTTGATGATAGCTTGCTTCCTTTTGTTATAGTATTCATCCAAGGTGGTAACTGATACCTAATTAGTGGGAGAGATTGTTAAAGCAATTTTTATCAAACCAAAGTAGACACCAGCCCATAGCCAAGTAAGTTTATAACAGTAAAAGTGTTACACCTACAGGGAGTCAATAGAGCGCTTAAAACTGTGATCCACAGAAAATAGGTGGATACCCAGCAATGAAGGAATGGTTAAAGTGACTACATCCTAAGCAATGAAAATGAAAACATGTGGAATATTTAATGATACAGAAAAATGCCTATAATGAAATATTATATAAAATACATAGTGCATTACAGTATCTCATTAATATTTTGTAATGTCTATTATTGGATATGGCAATCACTTCTTCAAACCTATCCCAAAGATAAACTTGTGAAACTCTAAGAACGTGTTAAGAAATATCTATTTATTGCAGTAATATTTGTAGTAGAAAATGACTAGAAACAGCTTCAATGTCCATCCTTGGAGTGAATGAGGAATTACATTGGCCTCATGGTGATACAGGGTATTTTGTATATGAGAAATGAAGAACAGCTATTAAATAGATGGGTTTAAATAAAAATCATACTGGTCCAAATTTTACTTGCAAGTATAAGTTTGAATTTATAATGACTTTCTCTGGCAATAAAACAGAATGTATTTAGTAGCCTGACCTGTGAAAAGGACTAGAAAAAAATGACCCTGTTAAGTCCTGGAGACATTACTGATCCAGATCTGAGGTAGAAATATCTGAAATAAATGTGGAACATCATTTTATGCCAGAAAATAGGACAAATATCAAAGGCTACTAAAAGCAAGATAAAAAGGAGGAAGATCCAACTTAAAGAGGCTCTCGACGGCAGTTATGGAAGAATTTTAGCATCAATAAGTGTAATAGCTACAATGATTAGAAAACATCAGATATGTTTAAATCCAAGCATTCTTAAATAAAAAAATCATGGTCACCTGTAGAATGGCTGGGAACCAGCTCATTACTTTGAAAACTAATATACAAAGAGAAAGAATCAAGCATTCATCTTGTCTGTGTTTTGTGGACTAAAATTCAGAGAAATCAAATAGTTCATATGGAAAAGATATTGCTTGGAAATATTCACACAATAATGAGGAAGGCGCTAATCCATCCTACAATATCTAAATAATTAATACATCTACAAAATACTCACTAAAGTTGCTCACACAACAAAATGTCAACCAGATTATATGTGCTTCTTAATAGAACATACCACTGCTGATGATTTTTCTACATCACTAAATTTGAAACACATTCTGATGAAGCCTGTAGATACATTAAATACTGAAGACAAAGGAGAATGCTAATTAATATCATGAGGATTCAGTCAGTAGTGTTCACACTTTGGGAGACTCCAGTAGACAACCTAGCTTCACTTAAAAATATTTTAGAAAAAATTAAGCTAGAGCAAGAGGGACTAGGACACTATAGATAAAAAGAGTTTTAAAACCAAAGACTCTCAGTCTTTAATTAATGAGCATGTGAATGAGCTGGAATCTTGTTAAAAGCAGATTCTGCTCCTCACTGGTCTCAGGACAGAGAAACTGAGATTCTGTGTCTTTGCTGAACTCCCAGGTGAGGACATGCACTGCTCCATCAATTCCATTTGGTGGAGCTAAGACTTGCTGACCAGTTGTGGTGTGTTGACCTCAATTTTATCCTGTTTCAAAGGATTAACCTTAAAAAAATTATGAGATAATTGGAAATATGCATGAACACTAAATATGAATGTTTCTTGATATTAACTATTACTAAATTTGTAGGTAAAATAATGGTACTAGATTATTAAGAGAAAGCACAGCACCTAAGATAATAAAATAACATGATGGAATATTTACTGTTGAAATGAGATGATGTCTGGGAGAGTTTTAAAATACAGTGGAGGAAGGCGGAATACAGCCGTAACAAGGTTTTCCATGACTCATTAATGTGCCAACTTGTGGATTCATTGGATTTCTTTTTTTAAAAAAAACAAAAACAAAAACAAAAACAAAAACAAAACCTTTATTTTACTTATTTATTTTATGTGGTGCTGAGGATCGAACCCAGAGCCTTGCATGTGCGAGGCGAGCACTCAACCCCAACCCCTCACTGGATTTCTTCATCCTAATATACCTTCTTTTGTATGTTTGAAATTACACCTGATAAAGTTATTTTAAGTAGTCAGGTGCATACGTGCACCTATAATTCCAGTGGCTTGTGAGGCTGAAGCAGGAGGATTGCAAGTCCAAAGCTATCCTCAGCAATTTAGTGAGGCACTAAGCAACTTAGGGAGATCCTGTCACAAAATAAAAATAAAAAGGGTTGGGGGTATGGCTTAGTGTTTGAGTGTACCTGGGTCTAATCCTTGGTACAAAAACAAAACAATGTTATTTGAACTTTATGTATTTTGCTCAAGCATAGGATATAATATTAGAATTATATTCATGTTGAGTAACCTCTATTCCCAAAATACAAAATGCAAAAGTCATTGCATGCCCATGGAATACAAGTGAAAAATTCCAAGTGACCTCATGCCACAGGTTGTCATCAAAACACAGGTGCACAAAAGTAAGAGTAAAAGGGACCCACCCAGCCCCTTCCACTACTACATACAAACTTCCACTATTTCATGCAAAAAAATTACTGAAATATGATCTAAAATTACGTTTAGGCAATAAGGTATATATATGGAGGATCAGTGAATTCATCTTTAGACTAGGTTTCCAACCCCAATACAATTTATGATGTGTGTGCAAGTATTCCAAAATCCAGAAATCTGAAACACTTCAGATAAGGAATCCTCAATGTGTGTTGCAAAATATAACAGTGGTTATGTTTTTTTTGGTGTGGCTTTTGTGTGTGTGTGTGTGTGTGTGTGTGTGTGTGTGCGAGCGCGCGTGTGCTTCCCCATGGTTCCCAGTTTCCAAACTTTTGTAAGTGTCTCTGTGTTTTTTAAATCAAGAAAATGTTTTGTTGTTTTTTATTTAGTTTTTGAGGTCAATTACACTGATTAAATTTTTCTAGCTGACAAATGACGTGGGCAACCAAGCCCTGGCTACAAAAATACAGGTTAATTAAATTAAGGTAGTTTCCTAGCAAAGAGAGAGAGGAAGGGATTTAAAATGGGTGAGGGAAGGCGAGTTTGTGTAGCATCTTTCTCTATTAAGGAAACCTTTGTTGGGAGAAGAGGGAAGTGTTGCTACCCTGTGTGGAGGATGCAGCTTGTTAGAACTAAGGACTTGAGATACGGAGAGAAAGATTTGGGGAATGTGAGTCAAGCTATTTTTCAGATTTTGTTAGAAAAGGTGCATTAGAAATCCAAGATTGCAATGACCGTTTAGATTCTGCTAGCTTGGAGTAACTCCCAGGTTTGGCTCTGTTCATAGTGTGTGTTGGCTCTGTTCATAGTCTGTGACATGCCAGGGAAGAGGGTTTTTAAGCCCCACTGGCTTGGGAGAGATGAAACTGAGTTCCAATCCCAGCTCTGATTAACAGGTGGTTCGTTCCCTCTAAGGGTGGATTTTCCCATTTCATATAACTGAAGCAATAATGCCCCTTTACAAGCTTAATAGTCTAGTGCTGGAGATGCCCAGTAGGAATAAATGTAAGCTGTTTTTATCCTTATTGTCACTAGGAAATAAAATGTCCCCATTTGCCATGTAAACTATTCTGTGAGCTGTTTCTCATTTCAATGACTTTTTGACCTCCTGTTTCTTCTCTCCCTTTCTCCTTTTTAGCTACTAATGGACCTCAGATTTGACTCTTCTCCCCAAAGGAGTGCTCAGGTGTTCCCAAACCATAAATTATCTGCAGGCATATGGTTGTCACAAAACCGTTAAGGGCAAATATTCTCCCACTATGCTCGTAAGTTGGTGAATGAAATCCCATACAAAATAGAACCTCTTTATATGGAACTATTATCCTGAAATATTAGCCTGAGATTTTTGTTCAAGTGATTTAAGATTTTTGAAACATCCCGTTGTCTAACTGCCTACTTAATTGACTTCAGGGTCTAGAAGATGAACAGGAATAGAAGCAGTAGATGTTTCTTATCCCTCTGCATTCTGGGGATATGAGCCCAGTGCCTCTTGCTTACTAGTCAAACATTGTACATCCCCAGTCCTAGAAGACATAGAAAATGAGGACAGATGGAAAATGTGGAGAGGAATCCTAGAGAACCCTCAGTGCTAGATTAGGAAGTGTTAGAAGGGGTAAGGGTTTGAACTGCTAATGACTTGAAAATTATCACACTGCTATAGAAAAATAACCATGTGTTGTATTTTTTTTTAATTTCAGTTGCTAAATAGTCTATAAATTTACTTGAGAAGTATATGTAAAAATAAAAGAATTAACAACATTGAATTCATGTTTTTACTCATTTCTCCTAGGAAATATTGTATGTAAAGCACACCCATGAGCAAAACATATGCTGTTCTATTTTGCATGGTCCATGAGTTAAAGATGGTTTTTACAGTTTTATATGGTTGAAAAAAAATTTAAAAAAGAAGAATCTAATATTGTAATGTGTTAATATTAAGTGAATTTAAAGCATTAGAAATCAAAATGGGGTAGAGAGGAAGAGCATGAGAAGAAAATTACCTCTAGATAGGGAAGAGAGGTGGGAGGGAAAGGGAGGGAGAAGGGGAATTGCACAGAAGATGAAAGGAGACCCCCTTCGTTATACAGAATACAGGTATGACGATGTGAGGGGAAAAATGGGTCACATTAGATTGGGTAGAGAGAAGTGATGGGAGGAGGCGGGAGGGGAAGGGGGGATAGGAAGGGCAGAAGAATAAAATAGACATTATTATTGCTGTGGGCATATACATGACTGCATAACCAATGCAATTCTGTAACCTGTAAACTCAGAAAAATGAGAAATTATATCCCGTCTGATTCAAATATATGATATGTCAAAATCATTGTACCGTCATGTGTAACTAATTAAAACAATTAAAAGAAAAAGAAAAAAATCATTATATGGTTAAGTAGCCAAAAACCTTTTGGAGCAGGAATACAATGTGATAAAAATAGAACTCTAGTTAAAAATAACTGATGTCACCATGTTTTTTGGAAGCATAAAAAGCCATGAGTTTTCAGGAATCCAGGTTTTGGATGACAGGGTCGCAGAGATTTAGGATGTCTTAGAAAGTGTTTCTACCTTCCAGACCTAAGGGACTTTGGACCCATAACTCAACTCATAAAATAGGATTAATTGCATGGTGTCTAACCTTCAAACACTTAGTTCATTTTTAACAAAGTTTATACAAGGGGCATTTTGGAAAGTTCTGCTGGGACTGGATATAACAGGACTGATGGGTATTTGCAAAGAAATTCATATATCATCATCAGCAAATGAAGGTACATTGCTTCAGTGAATAGGAGGCAAAAGGATGAGAAGTCTGGAAGCCAGATCCATGTGCAGAGTTCAGGTGGACTCACATTTAGCTTAAATACAGTTGTTTGAATCTTGTAGTTGTACTTTTGGTTGTTTCCAGTATAAAAAGAAAGGAACAAAACATAATTTTTAATATTGGAAAAAATGACATTGAAGAATATATGTTTTAAAGCTGTTATTTGAGTTTATAGAAAACTGATGTCACCATGTTTTTTTGGAAGCATAAGAAAGCTATGAGGAAAGCTCACCTTTGCAGTGCTTACTCTGTGTCTCAGGGTAGCATCCCAGTTCCTCCACTGTGTTCAGCTGACTCCTGTGTCGTTGTCCTACATCTATACGCCCAGAAGAACTGAATTTGAAGTCATTTCAAGACTTCATCCTCCCCTGTCCCAAAGCACAAGTCTGATAGAGACACTCTAAAAATTGTCATACCTGCTAAAAATTGCACATTTTTGCTAAAATTTTCAAGGACTTTGTATCAAGCTATCCTTCCGAAATTCACAGAGTATGTCTAATTTCTACTATTTTTCAAGGCTAAGATGAAATGGGAATTGGTCTTTCGCTGAGGATCCTTCAGTAGTTAAAAATCCAAACAAAACAAAACAGAGATAGAAAAAAAGAGAGGTGGGGGTTAGTGCAATTTCTATTAGGTCTTTTGTCTGGTTCCTGTGGCTTGATTTTTAATTTCTTATAGGATTTACCTATATATTTTTTTTAGGCCTCATCTAGAAGTTGGGGCTAAATCTTTCCTCAGAATAACAAAGTAAGAGAGATGACTTTGCCACTTCTAAATTGCAGCAGTTGTATGTGAACTTATTATTTTCAGCATAAACAGTGGAAGAAAAGGAAAAGAACTTGCAGGGAAAGTGCTCTTGCATATGCATAAGGGGTGGAGGGGGAAAGGACCTTGTGTTAGGTTTAGTGAGTGGCAGGTGCTTTACCAACCTCAACTTTCGAATTTCATAAGAAAAGACCATAATGCCCCACCCTCCCTTGTTTCCAATTTCACATATGAAATTCCCGAGAATTTCTTGTAGAAAATGCCGGGAGGGACTAGATACAAAGAGATAGTCCATGTTATCATTAGACCCCTATACTACTTAATTGCTGTCCAGGACCATAGAAACCTAGTATGGTAGGCTACAGGGTGTACAGAAATCATAGTCTAGAACAAGTATCCTGAGAAATAGGATTCTAATTAACTTTCGTTTCTGGCTTAAAGGATGAGAGGAAGAAAAAAAAACTAGTAGATCAGTTGCATACATGTTAATGAATTGGACCTCTGAGTATAAATAATGCTATTTTCAGAAGGTAATGTTAAAATGTAGAAATAAGATTACACATTTCAACTATTCCAGGTGGTAGTAAAGGAACTCTGCTGTTAATTAGGAAGAAATAGAAAATTAGAAGCCAGAGAAATTTATTTTTATTTTAAAAGAAAATAATAATTCAAAGAAAAAAAAAATATATATATATATCTAATGGGATTGTTCCATATGTCATCTGAACTGATGTGAGACGTGTTTTGGGATGGTTTCCAAAATGTTAACATATATCTTCATAGAATTTATTCAGAGAAATGTGCAGGTGAGATATTTGAGGATAATCTATTCTAGTGGTTTTTGTTTATTTATTTTTATTGGTGGGATTCTGTCTAGAATTTACCTGGGGCAAGTGACTGATCAACCAACTTCCCATCTCAACCTTCCTCTCCACCTGCTGTGGTCTAAGAGTTTAGCCTCAACTTTCAAATTTCATAGGAAAAGACCATAATGCCCCACCCTCCCTTGTTTCCAATTTCACATATGAAATTCAGGAGAGTTGCTTGTAGAAAATGCCAGGAGGGACTAGATAAGAAGAGACAAGGTGGCTGGTCTCCACCTCACCTCCATTCTATCATGCTGTCTCCTCAGGTCTCTATCTTCTGCTTTTAGAATATTTGGATGAGATAATTAGAAATTCACTTCCCAGTGCATAGTTCTGTGAGAAAGAGAAGAGAGTAGGCGACATGTCCTCTGCTTTGAAGAAAATACAATAAGAAACAGCAAGCAAGACATGACTGAAATGTGGCCAGGCAAGCAGGCATCTCACCTGTGCCTCTTGTCACAGCTGTCCCCTAACATACCATCTCACTCCAGTAAGATTGGCAGCCACTATGAAGTCGAACAATAACAAGTGCTGGCGAGGATGTGGGGAAAAGGGTACTCTTGTACATTGCTGGTGGGACTGCAAAATGGTGAGACCAATATGGAAAGCAGTATGGAGATTCCTGGGAAAGCTGGGAATGGAACCACCATTTGACCCAGCTATTGCCCTTCTCGGACTATTCCCTGAAGACCTCAAAAGAGCGTACTACAGGGATACTGCCACATCGATGTTCATAGCAGCACAATTCACAATAGCTAGACTGTGGAACCAACCCCGATGCCCCTCAACAGATGAATGGATTTAAAAAATGTGGCATTTATACACAATGGAGTACTACGCAGCACTAAGAAATGACAAAATCATGGAATTTGCAGGGAAATGGATGGCATTAGAGCAGATTATGCTAAGTGAAGCTAGCCAATCCCTAAAAAACAAATGCCAAATGTCTTCTTTGATATAATGAGAGCAACCAAGAACAGAGCAGGGAGGAAGAGCAGGAGGAAAAGATTAACATTAAGCAGAGTCATGAAGTGGGAGGGAAAGGGAGAGAAAAGGGAAAATGCATGGAAATGGAAGGAGACCCTCATTGTTATACAAAATTACATATAAGAGTTTGTGAGGGGAATGGGAAAAAAATAAGGAGAGAAATGAATTACAGTAGATGGGGTAGAGAGAGAAGATGGGAGGGGAGGGGAGGGGGGATAGTAGAGGATAGGAAAGGCAGCAGAATACAACAGTTACTATTATGGTATTATGTAAAAATGTGGATGTGTAACCGATGTGATTCTGCAATCTTTGTAATGTTTTGAATAACCAATTAAAAAAAAAAAAAGTAAATCCCTATTTGAAAGTCGCATTGGTTCAGGTGGAAGAGTTGCTAAGGAACTCTGAGGAGCCAGGCTTGAAAAGTCTAACACTTTACATAAGACAGGGGTTGCTAAGGGCTGCTGTTAAGGAGGGGAGAGGTTTGAAGGGATGTCTCCTGGAAGAAAGTGGATTCCAGAGCATCTTGAAGGGTAAGTAGGATTCAGGTAGTAGGTGGTTGGAGGAGGGGACCATCTCCCCACAGCGTGAGAATAAGGAAGACGAGAAATGGAGGGATGACATGTGAACAAACTGACTTATTTTCTTGGTTGCTTCAAAGCACCTGTTTTCTGTAATTATTCATTGTCTATAGTTTGGAACCAGAATGATGATGATGTGTCAGTGACCTAGTATATCTCAGCTGGGTAATAAGCTGTATATAGCCCATGTGCCCAGAACAAGACATGGAGAAGACTCTGTGGTGTGAGCCTAGGGAGGTGATGGAGGTTAGACTGGATTGCTGAGTTGTTGCCTTGAGGTCAGATTGAAGGATCAGGAATGCCAGGATTCAGGGCTTGGAATTAACCTGTGTAAATATGAATAAATTCTTCTGATATTATACATAGATTAATATGATGGTGGGGTCCTCATGGATTTGGGTGGATAGATAGAAAGAAAAACAACAACTTAGGAAGACTTATTAAGATCCTTTTGCAATATTTCATATATGTAGTCATTAACAAGAGTATTAGGTGGATTCCCAAGTATTTTATTTTTTTTGAGGATATTGTGAATGGAGTGTTTTTCCTCATTTCCGTTTCAGAAGTTTTGTCGCTGATATACAGAAATGCCTTTGATTTATGCGTGTTGATTTTATATCCTGCCACTTTGCTGAATTCATTTATTAATTCTAGTAGTTTTTTTGTAGACCCTTTTGGGTCTTCTAGGTATAGAATCATGTCATCTGCAAATAGTGATAATTTAAGTTTTTCCTTTCCTATTTTTATGCTTTAATTTCTTTTGTCTGTCTAATTGCTCTGGCCAGTGTTTCGAGAACTATATTGAATAGAAGTTGTGAGAGAGGGCATCCCTGTCTAGTTCCAGATTTTAGAGGGAATGCCTTCAATTTTTCTCCATTCAGAATGATGCTAGCCTGGGGCTTAGCATAGATAGCTTTTACAATGTTGAGGTATGTTCCTGTTATCCCTAATTTTTCTAATGTTTTGAACATAAAGTGATGCTGTACTTTGTCAAATGCTTTTTCTGTGTCTATTGAAATGATCATATATGGTTCTTATCTTTAAGTCTATTGATGTGGTGAATAACATTTATTGATTTCCATATATTGAACCACCCTTGCATCCTAGGGATGAATCCTACTTTATCATGGTGCACAATTTTTTTGATGTGCCTTTGTATCCGATTCGCCAGAATTTTATTGAGGATTTTTGCATCTAGGTTCATCAGAGATATTGGTCTGTAGTTTTCTTTCTTTGAGGTGTCTTTGTCTGGTTTCAGAATCAGGGTGATGTTGGCCTCATAAAATGAATTTGGCAGAGCTCCCTCTTTTTCTATTTCCTGAAATAACTTGAAAAGTATTGGTATTAATTCTTCCTTAAAGGTTTTGTAAAACTCCGCTGTATACCCATCCTGTCCTGGGCTTTTCTTGGTTGGAAGTCTTTTGATTGCTTCTTCTATTTCATCTATTGATATTGGTCTGTTTAAGTTGTGAGTATCCTCCTGACTCAGTCTGGGCAAATCATATGACTTAAGGTATTTATCGATGTCTTCACTATCTTCTATTTTATTGGAATATAGGTTTTCAAAATAATTTCTAATTGTCTTCTGTATTTCTGTAGCGTCTGTTGTGATATTGCCTTTTTCATCCCATAAGTTAGTAATTTGAGTTCTCTCTCTTCTTCTCTTCGTTAGCATGGCTAAGGGTCTGTCGATCTTATTTATTTTTTCAAAGAACCAACTTTCAGTTTTGTTAATTTTTTCAATAGTTTCTTTTTTTTTCAATTTCATTGATTTCCGCTCTGATTTTAATTATTTCTTGCCTTATGCTACATTTGCTGTTGTTTTGTTCTTCCTTTTCTAGGGATTTGAGATGAAGTGTGAGCTCATCTATTTGTTGGTTTTTCCTTTTTTTGAGGAATGACCTCCAAGCGATGAATTTCCCTCTTAAAACTGCTTTCGTTGTGTCCCATAGATTCCGATATGTTGTGTCTCTATTTTCATTTATCTCTAAGAATTTTTTGATTTCCTCCTTTATGTCTTCTGTAACCCTTTGATCATTCAGTAACATATTGTTCATTTTCCATGTGATGTAAGATTTTTCCTTCTTTCTTTTATCATTGATTTCCAGTTTCATTCCATTATGATCAGATAAAATGCATGGTATTATCTCCACCCCTGTATATTTACTGAGGGTTGCCCTGTGGCATAATTTGGGAATCAACCTAACAAAAGAGGTGAATGATTTATACAATGAAAACTACAAAACCCTAAAAAGAGAAGTAGAAGAAGATCTTAGAAGATGGAAAAATATACCCTGTTCATGGATAGGCAGAACTAACATCATCAAAATGGCGATATTACCAAAAGTTCTCTATAGGCTTAATGCAATGCCAATCAAAATCCCAACGGCATTTCTTGTAGAAATAGAGAAAGCAATCATGAAATTCATATGGAAAAATAAAAGACTCAGAATAGCAAAAGCAATTCTAAGCAGGAAGTGTGAATCAGGTGGTATAGCGATCCCAGACTTAAAACTATATTACAGAGCAATAGTAACGAAAACAGCATGGTACTGGTACCAAAACAGGCGGGTGGACCAATGGTACAGAATAGAGGACACAGAGACTAATCCACAAAGCTACAACTATCTTATATTTGATAAAGGAGCTAAAAGCATGCAATGGAGGAAGGATAGCATCTTCAACAAATGGTGTTTGGAAAACTGGAGATCCATATGCAACAAAATGAAACTGAATCCCCTCCTCTCGCCATGCACAAAAGTTAACTCAAAGTGGATCAAGGAGCTTGATATCAAATCAGAGACTCTGCGTCTGATAGAAGAAAAAGTTGGCTCCGATGTACATATTGTGGGGTCGGGCTCCAAATTCCTTAATAGGACACCCATAGCACAAAAGTTAATAACAAGAATCAACAAATGGGACTTACTTAAACTGAAAAGTTTTCTCTCAGCAAGAGAAACAATAAGAGAGGTAAATAGGGAGCCTACATCATGGGAACAAATTTTTACTCCTCACACTTCAGATAGAGCCCTAATATCCAGAGTATACAAAGAACTCAAAAAATTAAACAATAAGAAAACAAATAACCCAATCAACAAATGGGCCAAAGACCTGTACAGACACTTCTCAGAGGAGGACTTACAGTCAATCAACAAGTACATGAAAAAATGCTCACCATCTCTAGCAGTCAGAGAAATGCAAATCAAAACTACCCTAAGATACCATCTCACTCCAGTAAGATTGGCAGCCATTATGAAGTCAAAAAACAACAAGTGCTGGTGAGGATGTGGGGAAAAGGGTACTCTTGTACATTGCTGGTGGGACTGCAAACTGGTATGGCCAATCTGGAAAGCAGTATGGAGATTCCTGGGAAAGCTGGGAATGGAACCACCATTTGACCCAGCCATTGCCCTTCTCGGACTATTCCCTGAAGACCTTAAAAGAGCGTACTACAGGGATACTGCTACATCAATGTTCATAGCAGCACAATTCACAATTGCTAGACTGTGGAACCAACCAAGTTGCCTTTCAATAGATGAATGGATAAAAAAAAAATGTGGCATTTATACACCATGGAGTATTACGCAGCACTAAAAAATGACAAAATCATGGAATTTGCAGGGAAATGGATGGCACTAGAGCAGATTATGCTTAGTGAAGCTAGCCAATCCCTAAAAAACAAATACCAAATGTCTTCTTTGATATAATGAGAACAACTAAGAACAGAGCAGGGAGGAAGAGCAGGAAGAAAAGATTAACACTAAACAGATACATGAGGTGGGAGGGAAAGGGAGAAAAAAGGAAATTTCATGGTAATGGAGGGAGACCCTCATTGTTATACAAAATTACATATAAGAGGTTGTGAGGGGAATGGGAAAATTAACAAGGAGGAAAATGAATTACAGTAGATGGGGTAGAGAGAGAAGATGGGAGGGGAGGGGAGGGGGGATAGTAGAGGATAGGAAAGGTAGCAGAATACAACAATCACTAATAGGGCATTATGTGAAAATGTGGATGTGTAACCGATGTGATTCTGCAATCTGTATTTGGGGTAAAATTGGGAGTTCATAACCATCTTGAATCTAATGTATGAAATATGATATGTCAAGAGCGTTGTAATGTTTTGAACAACCAATAAAAAAAAGAAATAAAATCAAGAACAAATAAGAAAAAAAAGAGTATTAGGTGGGGGTTGGAAGAATAGGATAAAAGTGTTTAATAAAGTCTCAGCGTGGTTGAGTTAATGCAGTCTCAGAACTGGCCAGAATGAGTCGAAGAGTTCACCGAATTGCCTTCATTTCTGTCATTTTCAACTTGAGAACTCACCTCAAGATTCAAACCATTGACATCAGGATCTGGTTAGAGATTTGAAAGCTATTGTAGGTTTGGGGGCTTCAATGCAGATGGGATCTTGATCCAATCTGCTTTACTATTCCAAAACATGGAACTCTTTCCAGATTGTCCTTTTAATGTACAGTACACCACAGAGCAGTAGAAGTTATTTTGGGTTTGGGTGCTTGTTTTAGACTCAGCTCCAAGAACAGCAGGACAACTATTGAGTGGTCAGCATGGCTAATAGGGAGAGATTTAGATTCCTGGGGAAAGCAAGGTGGGCCATTCTCTGCCACTTCTATTTTTTTTTGGTTGCTTCATAACTCACAGGTTTCCTTTATCATGCTGTCTTCCTTCTCCCCTGAGTCTTCACCTTGATAAAGCAGGTAGGTTTCCCCCCATTTCCCTGATGGGCTTGCCTCTGTTTTTTTTTTTTTTTTTTTTTTTTGTTTGTTTCATTTTCTATAAGTTTTTCTGAGGATAATCTTCATTTTCAAATGATTGCCTTATTTACTGTCATTTTATGTAATGTGTAGTATAAAATTTTACCACATTGCTCAATTCAAAATTAAATCTCTCAGTACAAATGGAGGATGAAAAAGAATTTTCTAGAAATGGTGGGATAGACATGAGGAAGATAGACATTTTTGTGAAGTGATGTCAAACTCTGGGACCCATCTCTAGATTTTCTTTTTAAGTGTTGGCTAGTTATGGGGTGAATTTTGGCATTTGACATTTCTTAATAATTTAATTTAAATTTTACATTAGCAATAGATAATCTCAATTCTTTCCCATTCCCCCAAGTATTTAAATTTCTATTAGTATTTCCACAGTTTTAAAACAGTGGAGCATTTGCACTTGAGCACTACATCGGGGCAATAGGCTACAGAAGAGTTAGGAAACACCGGGCAAGTTGTAACTCCCAATTGGACATTTGCTAGAGATACTTTGTGACCTCATTCTGGAGTGTCCATGTTTCTGGAGCATCCATACAAGATGTACACTGATTTTACAGAGGAAACTGTGAGTGGAATAACTATCATTTCTTCAGGGCTTACCATGAGCTTAACACTGAACTAGATGGTTTACATGTAATATATCTTTTAATACTTCAAAGACTATAGGGGGAAAAAACACAATCATTAGGCCTATTTGTGGGAAATAAGTGACTGCCCTTTCCTATCCCCTCTTTCACTTCCGTTGTCCCCTTCTAGGTCTTAGGTAACTGAAGCCAACTAGACACATTCACAATAAGATATAAGACTTAATATCATTTCTCTCTGATATAATTCTGGCTTTAACTGAGAGTTTAAAAGATAGTAAGATGAAGGTGCTCCCTGACAAATTCTTCCCTGTCCTTGAAGACCCCTTTCAGAGGTTGTCAACTTTGCGAAGCTCTACTGATTGGATACCTCAGTGCACAAGCAGTTAATTGCCCATTTCTCTCTGGTGTTCACCAGAAACTGGAGAGAGGAAGGAGGAAGGGAGGAAGTTTGACGGATGGAAGCCAATTTACAGTAAGAGATGGACAAGGAGGCCTGGTGTGCTGTTGCACAGGAGGATGGCTATATATAGGTAATGACATTACATTCTTTATGTCAAAGCCTAGAAGAGATGATTCTGAATGTTTTCATGGAAAGAAATGATACACGTTTAAGGGCATGGATATGTTTAACCTTATGCAATGTGTACATGTGTCAAAAATCACATGGTTCCCTATAAATATGTATAGCTTCTAATGTTTTATCAGTTACAAATCAATTTAAATTTTAAAAAACCTATTTTCTCTTCTTCCTGAATTTACCTCTATAACCCCTGCCCTATAGTCTTATAATTAAAATGGAAGGAGCACAATTGATCAGCCAAATGTTCCTGCTGTTAGTAATAAGGCCCAAAGAAATTGCAGAAAATTCTCAATTTATGCTTTCTTTAAGATCTAAATTTCTTTTTAAAACCAGAGTCCAGATTGTAGAAATCTGAGAAGAGCTTCTCTGGACTAGTCAACCTGCCCCCAGTGCCTTTCACTGTAACAGACCATCAGCTTTGACTCGTAGGGTAGCCTTTCATGATTCCTGCTCTTCTAGGTCAGCAAAGCTTCTTCTTGTCTCCCTCCCTAGCAGTGTCCTTTAAATGTCCATATGCTCTCTGGACTCCTCATCCCCAAGGCCCTAGTCACTCAGTGCCTGCACTTGATAAGATTTCCTCCCCCAAGGTCCCCTCCCCTGTGTGTGCTCTCAGAACCCTCAGCCAGGTCTCTTTCTGCTCCTGGACTGAACGTTGGCTGTCTGTATTGGAAGACAGGGAGAAGCTCTGCTCTCTGGCAGGGATTCTAGGGATTCTATGGTCTGTCTTCAGGGTAGAGCAACCAGCTGGGGCTGGGGATGTAGCCCAGGGGTGGAGTGATCCCCCAGAATGTGCAGAGCCCTAGGTTCAGTACCCAGCACCACGAAAATAATTTAGAAGTAAGTAAGAGAGTAAGTAATTAAGTAAATAAATAAACAAATGGCAACCCATCTTTAGAAGTATAAAGGTTAACTTCTCACTACCATCTTAACTATATGTGAATATTTTCCTGTCTTTTCTACCCATGAGTTCACGTTAACAAATAAACGGAACCCCGCAAACTCTCCTTTTTATCATCTTCTTCTAGGTTAAGTGACAGACTCCAGGGAGACTGGTAGAAAGGAAACTTGGGATCTTATCACTCTTGAGCATTCTGGTGTAGCATTTTTGTTTTCAATGTTACTGTGTTTTGTTTTGTGGTGTTGGGGATTAAACCCAGGGCCTTGTACATGCTAGACAATCACTGAACTGTATCCCCAGCCCTGATTTTTTTTTAATTGAAAATTTTATCAAGGTAATTAACACTTCACTGCAGCTGTAAGAAATAATACAGAAAGATTCACTGTGTGCTCTGCCAGTTTCCTTCAATGGTGATATTTTGCAAAACTGTAGTCTAATTTTGCAACTAGAATATTGGCATTGGTACAGTCCACAAATCCAGATTTCTGCAGTTTTACTTGAACTTGTGTGTATATATGTGTGTGTGTGTATGTGTGTGTGTGTGTGTTTGAGTGTGTGTGTGTGTTTGAGTGTGTGTGTGTGTGTGTTCTACACAGTTTTATCACCTGTCTAGGTTATTACAGGTGACAAACAGTTTTAACTTCAAGCATTCCTTGGTGTGACTCTCCAAAACCACAATCACCTCTTTCCTCTAAGTGATCATTGTAGCCCAACTCTAGCCTGTCTTCCTTTTGTAAAATTTTGTCATTTCAAAAGTGGTTCATGAAACTGAATCCAACAGTCTATATACTTTTGTGTTTGGCTTTAATTCAGCCTTGTTTCCTGCATATTCATGTGAGTTTTTGCATATATTAGTAGTTTGTTCTTTTTCCTTACTGATCATTCTATGATATGTTCGTGCTACAGTTTGGTTAACCATTCACCTTGTGAACAAAGTCTAGACTAATTTTAATTTGTAGCTATTCCAAATAAAGCCACAATAAAAATTCATGTACCAGTTTTCCATAAACTCAATTTTATTTTTCTGCGATAAGAGGATATAACTGGGGACAAATACCCAGAAGTACAATTGCTGGGTCATATGGTAGCTGCATATTTGTAAGATGACATTTTCACAGTGGCTTTGCCATTTTATGGTCCTGCCAGTGATACATGAGTGCTCCAAATCCTTGGCATGCTTGCCAGCATTGGAGCATCTTTGTTTATTTTAGTCATACTTATAGGTGTGAAGTGGTGTCTTTGTTTATTTTAGTCATCCTTATAGGTGTGAAGTGGCGTCTCAGTGCGGTTTCAATTTGCGTTTCCCTAATGGCCAATGATGCTGAACATCTCATGAGTCTATTTGCCATCTGGATATTCTCTCTGTCGAAATGATTGTTAATATCTTTAGTCCATTTTCTGACTGTATTGTCTAGATATTTTTGTTTTGCTTTACTGTTGAGTTTCGAGACTTCTGTATATATTCAAGACACTGGCATTGTAGGATATGCAGTTTGCAAATATCTTCTCTCAATGATAGCTTGTTTTTATACCCTCCTTACATGGAATTTCACAGAGATAAAGGTTTTAGTTTTGGTGACCCTCAGCCATGCTTTCCTTTTATGTCTTTTGCTTTGGGCATTAGATACCACAGCACTTTCCCCAGGCCCAGGATCCAACATTTTTCTCCTTCTTTTCCCTTAAAGCTTTACAGAGTTATGATTCACATTTCAGTCTCTAAACCTTTTGGTTTTCAAACAACTCTGGCTTTTCTTTATTTTTCTTTCTATTGCTTCTTTTTAGCTATCATAGCATTGGAATTCATTTTGACATAAATATAAAAGCATGGAAATATCATTTGTTCTGGGGGACTTCTACTTCTCCCCTCCCCTCTCTCCTTGACCCCATCCCTCTACTCCACTGAGCTTTCTACTATTTACTTAGTTTCATTCTTAAATTAGTGTCTTGTGGATTTACATAATGGTGAGATTCACTGTGGGAAATTCATATACGTACATAGGAATATTAGGTCAGAGTCATTCCACATTCTTCCCTTACTGCATCCCTTTTCCCTCCTCTCCAATCTGTTCCATCTACTCCATTGATCTTTCCTCCATTTTATTATTTTACATAATAAGCTTTTTTATATCTACAAAAAATTTTGCCCAGAGTTTGATAGGCATTGCCTTAAACCTACAGATGAACATGGGGAAGATTGATGCTTTCACTATGTTGAGTATTCCAATCTATAATTTCAGTATACAAGAGGGATTATAGTGTCATGTATTCATTTCACTTCCACATGTTCATTGATAGTGCATGGAAATGTGATTAATTTTTGTGTTTTTATCTTATAGTCTATAACTTAGGTGAGCCCATTTAGTCAAAGATTTGTGGAATGCACTTATGTTGTCTCTGTGGACATTAATGTTATCTGTAACTAGAGATGGTTTTATCTCTTCCTTTCCAATCTGTCTGCTCTTTCTTTCTCTCATTTGCCTTTTTTTTTCCATGACTAAGACTTCTCGTACAATGTTCAATAAGAGCTAGTAAGATTGGACATTCTTGTCTTATTCATCATCTCAGTTTTTTGCCCTGAAGTGTAATGTTAGATAGAAGTTGTTTTCTTTCTCTTTCTCTCTCTCTTTTTCTTTCTTTCTTTCTTTCTTTCTTTCTTTCTTTCTTTCTTATATGTATTATATAGATACTTTTTTGTTTTAAAGTGAAAACGATTTACCTTCTTTCTGCACTTACTGCAAGTTTTAATTATGAACAGATGCTGGATTTTGTCAAATGCTTCTAGGTATCTGCTAGATGTACCATATATTTTTTTCTTTGTTTTATTGATCAGACAGATATCATTGGCTGATGTCTGAGTGTTAAGCCTGCCTTGCATATCTGTAATAAATTTACTACATATTGTTGGGGTTGGTTTTCTAATATTTTATTAGATTTTTGCAATTAATTTCATGAGGGATAGTAGATTACACTTTTATTCTTTTATACTGTTTAGCCTGGTTTTATATCATAAAAATGCTGTATTTATAAAAAAGTTATATGAGAAGTAGCCTATCATCTGTTTTCCAGAAAAGACTGTAGAATTTATACTTTTAAAATATTTGGTAGAATCCTCCAGTGAAACTTGGCCTACAGACATGTTCTTGTTGGATCTTTTAACCCATCATATATTCCAGTTATCTAATGTTTAGAGGCTAGAAGATTGTCTGTTCCATCTTAGTTTAGTTTTGATAGTGTATTAGTTTCATGTTCTGCTGTAGCAAATTGCCACAAACTTAGCGGTTAGAAACAACACAAATTTCTTATCTCACAGGTCTAGTTTGGAAGCACTGTGTCTCACTGAGCTCAGATCTAGATGCTGTCCAGTCTGCATTCCTCTTGGAAAGATCATGTGGGGTGGGGACTCATTTTCTTACACATTCCAGCTTCTGCAGGATGCCTGCATTCCTTGGATCTTGGCTCCTTTTCTCTAAGTGCAAAGTTCAGTGTGCTCCAACTTTCCCACACAACCATCTTGCTGGCTCTCCAGTCACAGTTCAGAAAGATTTTCCACTTTTTAAAATGCATATTAGGCCCACCTGGATCATCCATGATCTTCTCAATCTCAACATCCTTAATCATCCTTAATCAACCCCAATTTGGCATCTGAGGTAACACACAGCTTCCCAGGATTAGAATGTCAACATTTTGGGTGGGGGGTGCATTATTCTGACTACTTTAAGTATTTGTGGTTTTCCAGAAATTGATTCAGTGCCTGTGGAGTATGAAGTTGTTTGTAGTATCTTCTTTTTATTGCCACAGAATCTGTAATGCTATCTCTTAGTTCATGGCTGGTTTTGATGATTATTTTTTTTTTAATTTTTACCTTTATCAGTATTGCTAGAGGTTCCTCTCAAAAAAAAAAAAAAAAAAAAAAAAAAAAAGGGAGTGGGGCTGGGGATGTGGCTTACTGTTTAAGTGCCCCTGAAGTTAATCCTTTATCTGAAAAAAAATTGATCTTGGTGATGGATATACAACTCTGGATATGCTAATAGTCATTGAAATGTACACTTAAATAGGTGAAATATAATGGGAATTATATATTAAAGTTGTTGGAAAATCATATATAAACCTTCAAAAATGGCAACATTTTATCTTTTGTTTTGTACCCATCTCCTTTATTTCTCTATTTTTGCCTTTCTAAAAGTCAAGATATTTGGGTTTTTTGGTGGTGGTGTTTGCTTTTTGCTTTTTTTCTTTAATTTTAGGATTTCATATTTACCAATGTATTTGAATATATATTGTGTACAGCTTTTGTAGTGCTTTGGGTAATATAGTAACTGAGAAAGTAGACATAATGTCCTATTATCCACATTTTATCGGTTCAAATGCTGTAGGGATCCTTAACCTCTTTTTAGTGTTTTCCCTTTCCCAGTTTGAGTAGCCTAGTCTTATACAGATGATGGTACTGTAGTTTCTGTTTCAAGTATCAAATATGGCCCACAGAGCTCAGGGAAGGAATGGCTACTGTGCACAGTACCTCTGCTCCTTTCCTTGGTCTTGCTTCCTCTCCTATACCTCCTCATGATCTTAGAATTCTTCTTTGATGCTTTCCTTTCTCTTTGGAGAATGTCCCATAGTAGATCTTTAAGGGGAGCTTTGCTACAAGTCAGTTTTTTTTTTAGTTCTCCCTCATCTGAGAATGTTACTTGCTCTTCTTTACCGAAGGCTAGTTTGATAAAGATTTCATGGTTGTCGGTTCTTTAACACTTGAAAATATCCCACTTTCTCCAGACTTCATAGTATCTGATGAGAAATCTGTTGTTTGGGCTTATTTCTCTGTGTACAAAGCATTGTTTCTGGGTTCTTATGTTCTTTCTTAGGGCTGGGGCTGTAGTTCAGGGGCAGGGAACTTGCCTAGCATGCCCAGGGCCCTGCGTTTGATCGACACTGCTTTACGTATACATAAAGATACATACTTCATTATGATGTATTTTGTTCTTGATTTCTCTGGATTCATCTTTTTTGCAGTTTATGAAGCTTCATTAATCTGTAGTTTTGTATCTTTCACTGAATTTGGGAAGTTTTCAGACCATATTTTTTTTTCAAATACACTTTCATCTCATTTCTTTCTTCTAGGAGTTCAGTGATAGAAATGTTGAATCATTTATGATTGTCCTTTTGTTATTGGTCCCTGAGGCATGGTTCATTTTTTTTAGTGTCTTTCTATGTTGTCAAGATTGGGTGAATTGTGTTGCTGAGCCCTCGAGTTCATACATTGTGTCCTTTGTCATCTCCATTCAGCAGATGAATCCATTCACAAAGTTTTTCATCTCTTTGTATTCTCAGTTCTATAATTTCCATTAGGTTTTGTTTTATAACATTGCTTTGTTGAGATCTTCTATTTTTTCATGCCTATCAGGAAAGTTTGAAATTCATCATTGAAGCATTTCCATGACAACCGCTTAAAAAAAAAAAAGTTGTCAGATTATTTTAACATCTGATTCATCTTGATGGAGCGTCAGTGAATTGTCCCCTCTCATTCAGGTTGTGAATTTTTTTGGCTCATGGCGTGGCAGGTGATTTTATATTGTATCCTAGACATTTTGCCTAGTATGCCAGGAGACTCTGGGTCCTATTTTACGTCTTGTGTTTTAGCAATCACTCCTCCTGTTTAGTTTTAGCAGACAGACTGTTGTCAGAATTGGGGGCTGTAGTTTCCAGAGCAAAGCCTTGGTGGTGATATTTGGCAGGCTTGGTGTAGGTGGCCCCACTGGAATTTGCACTTGTCCCAACGTTGCCCACTTGCTGGGACAAGAGCAGTTTAAGGCAAGGCTTCTACTTGTCTCCTGGGGAAGGGTTGGGTCTCAGAATTTTCTTACTAGCACCACTGTTCTGCTGTCTCTAGGCAGGGGAGAAAAGTCTGAGTCCACTGGCATGAACAGGTTCTCAGTGTGGTCCCCTTCCTGGAGGAATGAGGGGACCAAGTTTTTTAGATTTAGCTGCTTGCTTTTGCTAAGTATTTCCTGCCAACACTACCTAGGTGCCTCAGTATCTACTGACAGAAGAGAGGCATCCCAGACATATGTGTCTCCTGGGAACTTATTCATGACTTGATTCCAAATCAATCCTCCCTGCTTATTCTGTTGGTTTTGCCAGGTATGGTCAGAAGGATTCCTGTTCAACCCCAGGGAGGTAGGCACCTACTGGAGCTGCCCCAACCCTCAGGTTGGGGGTTGTTGGGAAATGCCAGGTGTTAGTGGCCACCTTTTTTAGTAATGGAAAGATGACATCTTCTTCCTGTCCTGAAGTCCCAAGCCAGTGAGTTACCATCATATTAACTATAAGAGTTTTCTGATTGTCTTTGCATCTTTCCCAGGCTTAACATGAATGGATGGTGGAGAAATGTATCTATGTCACCTTGTGCTGACTGGAAATGTAGATTAGAGTTTTTAATATATATATTTTTTGGTCAGATTCCTTTATCTAAATTTAGTCCTCCAAGTTTCACAAATAAATTCCTTACTGTCATAACTCATTTTACCATCTAATTATTTTCTAATACCTACTACAGACTAGATACTTATTTCTTAAATAAAAAAAATATTTTAGAAGAAATTAAAGTAATGCTCACGTGTCAATGCCAAATTTGTAATTAGACCCGTGTGTGTCTAGTGATGGGCAAATGGGACATTTTGACTCTTCTATAATTTCTTCAAGTGAACAAATGCCCTTATCACCAAGATAGAACTATCATCCACTCTATGTTGCATGAAGTCTAAAATTCTCAGAAGAAAGATGTAGAATCAGCTCCTGTCCTAGCCAGATACTACAACAACAAAAAAAAATCATACCTTGGGTAGCTGAAACAAAATAAATTTTAAGTTCGTAGTTCTGGAGCCTAGGAGATCCAAGATCAAGGTGTTGGGAGAGAGAAAGCACTCTGGTCTCATTTTACATGGGCACTAATCCCATACAGATAGTTCCCTCTCCTTACCTCATCTAAAACCTCATTGATTCCAGAGGCCCCACTGGAGGGTAAAACTTCAACCTATGAGTTCTCAGGGAACATAGTTCAGCCTCTGGTACTCCTCAAGAGAAGTTGCTTCCTTCCCGTTTTCCTAAAGTTTTCCCAAAATTTATGCTAAAAACTACAAAAAACAAAACAAAAAAACAGACTTAGGGAATTGCCAGGACTCTATTATTCTGAATCTGTTTGTGTTACTTCTGTGGAATTTTTAAAGAAGTTAAACTTAGATGTTTATATCTTTTAGTAATATTTACAGCCATCCTTATGGCTTCTTACTGAGTGAGTTGAAATAACGTCAATCCGGTTAGTTTCCTGCCAGAAATGATCTTCTTTAACCCACAGAGGTAAGATTCTCTTCATTTTCTGGGCCTAGAGTGAAAAGACAACAAGTGGAGACATTTGAAAAGACATTCATAGAAAACAAGTTGAGTATATAAAGTAAGTAATTAAAAGAATAAAGTAGATCTGTCTCTGCTAGAGTGGAAAAAGCCCGATATAACTTAAAACAACAGAGTTGCCACAGGGCAGATAGAAAAGGAACTCCCCTGTTTGCTTACATGACCACTGTGGCTTGGAGACTTTAAGATATTCCCTAAGAACCACACTCTGTGTCATGCCTTGCCCTTGACTATGGGCTGGCATAGTGCCTCACTTCAGCCAGTGGTGCATGTTTAAGGTTACGAGGTGTCAAGACCTTGGTCAACACACAAGAGATCATAACTTCTGGCCTTGCAAGCAGATGTTCCCTTACTGGATGATGAAGCAAACTGCCATAGATAGAGGCACACAGGGCAAGGACATACAGCAGCCTGCTAGGGATGGAATCCTGCCAAATCAGCATGAACTTGGAAGTAGATGTAGTGTTAGTGGAGCCTCCAATGAGACCCCACCCAACATTGACTCGTGCCTTAATTATGCCCGGAAAGAGACACTGGAACACAGGACCAAGCACAGCTGTGCTATTGATCTTGGGCCCATAAAATTGTTGAGAGAATATGCACTACTTTTAGCCACTAAGTTTGTAGCAATTATTTATACAACAATAAATAGCAAATACCCCCTCCTATTTTTTGTATTACTATGAGCAGTGAAAAAGTTGTCAAAGTATTTACTTTGTATTTCTCTAAGGGTAAAAATTTTTAATGAAATTACTTTTGCTACATATACATATATACACATATATGTATATATACACATATTGAAACAAAAGTATGCATATGTGTGTGTATATATATAGAATATAAAGTAAGTAAATATATATATATATATATATATATATATATATAACACAAAAGTGATATTAATTTGAAAATCTTTACCCTTAGAGAAGTATACACATGTATCAGTAATACACATATCTGTAACAGGCTGTATCTGCGTTTTTACTCTCCACTTGTGTCTAATTTCTGCAGCCTTGCATCGAACCAAAATGATGTCATCGCATACTAGTACAGAGTAATGACAAAGAAATGAAGGGGGAAAAAATAAAAAACAACTGTTTTAGCAATGTTGTTCACATGAGAGTGCTAAGTAATTGTACAGTTTAACATGCTGATCAATTTAGAGGCAAAGAAAACATTCATTCTGTCTCATTGTCTTCAGGAAGCCAACAAAGAATAAGATTAGCTTAAATCAGACAGCATGAAAAGGGATGTGGTTTTTATACTTTATCAGAGTATTATCTCCTGGCAAAATCAAAACTTTTAGTCATTAGCAAGGAGATGAGAAATATGCTCAACACATAAGCAGGCATCTCTAGTACATTGTGTGCATGAAAAAGCATTATTTTAGGGTTTAGTTCTTTAGGATGAGCACCATGAAACATCTTTATTTCTTGCACAGGCTTTTTCTTTGGTTTGTAGAAATCCAAGAATGATTATTATTATAGTATCTAATTACTCTGCATCTTTACTTTTCCCTGCAATAGCTTTTTTGTTTGTTTCTTTAATCATGTGTTAGATCAAAATTCCAAGTTAAAAAAATTAAGGATTAGTAAATCATTTTTAAGACATTTTAACAGAACAAATTATAAAGCACATGGGAAGATACAAAGAAGAGCTCTGCTGAATGGTGATAGTTGACAGATTCTTAAAAAATAAATCTGGGTGCTTTTCCCTTTTCTTTTCAAAGTAGTGTTTATATTACTAGATAAGGCACAGACATACTCACCTGTGTTTTGGAGGCTGGACTGAATGTCCCCTCACTCCTGATATTTATATGCGGTTCCCTTGATTTTGTTCTTCTGACCTTTTAATTGTGAGAAATCAATTCTGTTGCTGAAGCTACCCAATCTGTGGTACTCTGTCACAGCAGTGCGGATAGCCTGAGATCGAGTCATTCAGAATCTAACTGCATTCAGAAAAATGACACTGAGATGCTCTTCGCCCTGCTGAGGATTCAGTTTGGCATGTTCCTAAGATGCTACCATGTGTCAAGCTAATCAGCTGATGGTGCATAGGATGGAACCTGTTGGGTACATGTAGTGAGATCTCAGATTTCTGGTCAGCTCCGTACCTCACTAGTGTACTATGTGTCCACTAGGAAAACATGAGAGGCCAGGGAAAGCTGTGAGCCTGGCAGAGTCAATAGTGATTAACAAGAAGCAGCACCCAGAATACAGAGATGTGCTTTTGCCTTTACTAGGGAAGTTCTTCCAAATGAATTCTTATTGCTCCTTTGATTTATTTATAGAGTTCTATGCCTTTTATATTTGAAAATGAAGGTTTTGGAAGGCTAATCATTGTGCCATTTCTGAAAATATGCCTTTACTGATTACATTCCATAGCATTTTTCACTAATTCTTCATATTTATTATGGGGCATTGTAGCTTCTGGCTGTAACTCAGACAATAGGGGAAATCCCATATTTTAGATAAAAATATATATAATGGGTATTTAAAAATCTGAAGAAAATCTCAGAACCAGACCATAAATTTATTGATTAGGTTACAATGTCTATAAGTTTATTTACCTATGGGTTCTCCAGCTCTCTCCCCTCCCCTCTGGGTGAGATGGCATTATCTGTACTGAAAGCCAGGAGAACTTCAATCTGTACCTACCTTATTATTCTTTCAGGGTCTGTTATTACTAAAACTTTGAACAGCCCTGCGCATGTTCAGTAATAAATATTACAGAAACAATTAAGTTCCTGATTTTTTAAAAAAAATATCTTTTGGCCAGAATTTTTAGGAAATTTATTAGGTATGCTTTCAGATGGTCATTTTGTAGTATAAAGCAGAAGAAAATTAGAGGGTTGCTAATGTATCAAAACATGTAATTGGGCCTTTCCTTTTAACCTAGCTTCTGTTCAGTGAACTGTTATAACCCATCCAGTGATGAACTTGTTCTCTAGATGCAAATACAGATTTCTTGGTTGCCCTTCCATGTGGGAGAATATGCATTATACTGGTAAGGATGTGGTTTAGTTGATTGCCAATATTTCTGAAGAACACTTTTATAGTTTTTGAGTTTTCTCTATTCAAGGGAGCTGTTTTCAGAATGTTTGTCTTCAGTGAGGTAGTTCTGTAGGCTATGTTGGTTGACTTGATCCAGCTGATGTGTGTATCCAGATCTTTGTAGTTTCTCAGACATGTTTCAGATGTCACATGTAAACCAATGTTGATAACTGTTTGATTAGCAGCACAAACACACAATTCTGTGCATTCTCTGCAACACTGGTACTTTACCTAGTATAACAGACCATCTGTCCCCTCTCTCTTTAATAAAGCAATTTGAGTTTATACAGACTATTGCACATGCTTTTAAGTAGCAATTCCTTCAGGAACTCAATGAGAGCCCACTACTATAAATACTTATATATTTATTTTTCCTTTTATACTCACCTTTTACAAAAATCCACACTTCAAAACAGCAAAACTGTGTTGGATTGAATGATATTATTGCCACCAATGCTCAAACATGTTTTCACCAGTAAAATATGATTTAATAATTCACCCTAAAGCCAGATCTTCTGCCCCTATTATAATTCATTACAAGGTTTTTCTGCAATTCCTAATAGTCATCAGTATATGAGATTCATTAATTGGATGGGACATGCTAGATTTGGTAAATTTTAGCTGCTTCTAGTTGAATTTCAAGGTCTTACTACTATTTCCAGTTCAGTTTTCCACAAAATCAAATAATTATCAGGGTGAGGGTGGTACAGAAAGCAATGACTGAGCCCCCCTTCTACTCCAGGTTTTGTAAATGAAAACGAAAGATTGGAGCATAAGGAATCCTGCCCAGTTATAACACTGAGTGATATTATTAGGCTATAGACAGTGATGATGAATTATTCTGTCATAGGAGATCTCAGGATATGAAAATCCTTTTAGGGCTTAAAATGCTGGTTGCATTCATTCACATCTTTATTTCTTCTCAGTTTAATATGCACTTAAAATTGAATATTTCCGTTTTAATGATGCTGAGTGATAGAAAAAAAATATATGGTCTTTTCTCTCTTTTTAAAAATGACCTATGTCTTCAACAAATAGTCCAATATTGCTTAAATGTCACAGAAAAAAGGAACCAAAGTGTAATTTAAACCTAATTTGTTGGTTTCAAACCCTAGCCCCCAGCAAAACTTCATTAAAATGAATAATACAGGAAATGTTTCAAGGCAATCTAAGAAGATAATTTACTATGATATTAGGTTTAGAACTACTACAGAATATCTCCAAAATTACCAAGTCCCATTTGGAAATATTTCTTGGAGTCACCTAATATAGAATATTGTTATACTTCCCTGTAGACTTGCAGACAGACAAATTATAATTTAAATCTTTCTTAGAAAATGCACAAATTTGCTTTTCATTACATATTAATATGGCCCTAATTGCTTCATAATGATTAGCAATTTAGTTGTATTATTTAAAGTGTGCCTGCATAAATTCATGCTTAATATTTTGGTTTTTCTTGTGTATAGAAAAACTTGCTTAAAATATTAATGGATACGATGACCCAGACCTTTTGGAAAGCATTCTCATTTCAGAATATTTTATTGCATATTACTTAAAGACTTCTTACTAAATATGTCAGTTAAGGTCTCATATTAATTAATTTTTTCCCTGAACCAAATACTGACTAAACTTTTATGTATTAGAGGAATTTTATAAGGCTTTCAGGTTACATGACAATGTAGCTACATTATGGCTCCCATAGTAATTCAGGGTAAATTCCCTGGGAATGTTTAGGTAGCAAAGAGTCTTAGTCTTACTCTTTTAACTTGCAATTACATAATGCTTGATAATTTTCATAGCTCTTCCTTATCTTCTTTCACATTTGATATTCACAGTATGCCCAAGAGTATAGTAATATGAGCATTATAATCTTTAATTTGTAAGCTTTCTTGTTGAGTTACAATCTAAGAGAGATTTACCTAACACTTTAAAAATAAGGTTGACATGTATATGCTGAATTTTCTTCTTTCTGTTTTTCTGGATTTAGGTCATTAGGATACATGCTAATTGTGAATTCTGTACTTTTGGTTGTGTTCTAAAAGCTTGCTTTTTTTAAATGCCACTATCCAAATGGGGGCTATGAATAAAATTTTTATTAAACAATTTGACATTGACATTAAAGCAAGTCTTCTCCTTAAGGACTCATCATGAGTGAGCCATTGTCCAATCTGTTGGTAATACTGTTTCAATAACAGTATTAAAACAGTATCACATAAACAGTGAGTTCTTCAGTCTTTCTAGAGGATATCCTGAATTTGATGGATTGTTTTGAAACTTAATGTGGCAAGATTTTAAATCTTTCCAAACTCTGATTTCTTCATCTTTAGAAAATGATAATGATAGTATTTTATTTAGTTCAGGATTCAGTGAGATAAAACTATGATGCGGAAAAAAGCACGGGGTAAATGTTAGTTACTGCATTCCTTCTTTTCCTTTTTAAAATGTGTTTTATCCAAAGAAGAAAGGAAGGAAATATATGGAGTATCACATGATAAGGAAAGTACTTTACCCATATTTTCATGTAACCCAGTGAAAAACATGTAACCTGCTGAGAATGTGTGCCCCGTCCACCATATAAATCAGACAACAAACTTGTTTTTAATTTTTTTTGGCAGACTTATGGAGCCAATTAACTTAATAATATATATTCAATTTTAATGGGCAACTAAATAATTAATGTTATTGCCTTTGTAAATTTAGCTTTTCAGTTATAAATTAACATAATTAAAAGAGTAATGTTTCAGTATGCATTCTACTAGCCAAATTTAAATCAAGCAATTAAACTGTAGGTTTTCCGCACCAAATGAGCTCTGCTCATAATGACACAGACGAGAGACGTAAATTTGTTTTTTCATGGCCAGGTTCATTACAAAAACATGAAGGAAAATACTTGCAGTTCGTGTAATCAAGTAAATTATTCCAAGCACCACTTATATATTTTAAATTGTTCTTCTGGTTCTTCTGTCTTAAATTCAGGAGTTAAACACCATCATTTTCTCTCCCCTCTGAGGGATGAGCTCTCCATGCAAAAGATAATTTGAGATCTCAGCTGAATGCTGTTGTGTTGGTAACCACAGGCAGTGATCCAAGAGAATGATCTTCTTATGTACAGGATCTCTATACCAGAGTTGAGATCATTTAAATGGGAAATTGAGCCATTTTGCATGACTTGAACTTGCAAGCCTAACTGTGAAAACCAAGATTGTTAGTTGTGTGAAAGTAGTGAAGGAGAGAGAGAGGGCTGACCAAGACTGCTTTGCTGGAATTCACATGCACACATAGGAAGGTATGACACAGGAGCTTGTGTTCTTCCTAGGATGTGAAGCAGGTGAACAGGTGTATTCTGTTTTTCTTTTGAAATCAGCTCCCTGCAACACCTTCCCACAGACTAAAATGAAGAACAATCTATTTTGCAGCTGCATTGTTCTTAGCTGAATGGGTAGAAAAATAGGGCCTGTTATGTGGGGATAATTGAACTGCAGACATTTTTAATGTTCAAGAAATACTGATATGTAATTAAACATGCACTGGCTAATGATCTATATTTAACTGCTCACCACTTGGAAGCATGCTAATAACAATAGGATTTCAGGGTATTAGAATGGACACATGAATCAAATAAATGTCTTTGGAAGACAGATACTACTACTACTCTTTCTTGCCCACTGAGATGTCTATAAAATGAATCCCCCTTTTAGTGACATTAAGTATAGAAAAGTACAACACTCTGACATTTATCTTTAATTTGTTGAATTGCAAAGTGATGCATTATTCTAGTGTTTTCAATATCTTAAGTATTAAAGAGAAATTCTTTACCCTGGAGAAAATTGTTAGCCACTTTTATTTTTTAAGAAAATGAATATCCTATTGCTTTTTTGTTGTTGTTGCTTGATTACAGAACATATTTCTTCCCCGGTGTTTGTTCTTTATGTCAGAGTCCTTGTCAACAGGCTACAGTCTAATTAAGAGTATTTCCAAATGTGATATAAATTCATTCCACTTTTTTTTGTCCTTTTGGCCTAGCATTATTTTTCTGCTTTCCAAATCATCATCCATTACTTCTGATATCTGTTGTCAATATTTAAAAGCAAATGAAGCTCACCATTTCAAGTAGCTTCTAATACTTCTAGGGAACAGACAGTAGCTGTATTATTAGCCCATCAATTTCTCTTGCAATAAGTCTTTTGGTCAGCACTCCTTGATTTTTGGATTAAAGCTGTGGGCTGCCTCTAGAAAAATGTAAATAACAAGGCATTTTACATAAATTATAGGAGACCTGTGTATTCACCTAGCAGCTCATCTAGGACTTCAGGTCAAAAACCTTTATGCAGTTACCAAGATTGGAATTTCTCCTTTGTTTATTATTCTTTCCCAATTCAATATTTATCTATGAAACTATGCTTCTTACACCTTTATCTATTAGATTTAACCATTGGTCTGTATTTGGTTCTATTAATTAAAATTTGTATAATTTTTCACTCTCCCAAATGATAGTGGTTCTTGAAAGTTAAACCAAACACATCTTCCATGACGCTGTCTAGCCACATACCTCTCAAGTTAACTGCACAAGATTGATCTTTGTTTCTCTCCTGTCCCTAGGGTTATCTCCTCCTCTACTTTAGACGTGTACCTTTCATGCAAGTTAATATTTTCTGCCATTTTACAATAGTGTTTTTATCACTGATTTCCAACTTACTCTCCATGGAAACAGGAATTGTTCTTTCACATACTTGTTAAATTATATAGTATTTATAGTCCGTGTAGAAACATCTGCTTGGATAAATAGAATACTGAAAATAGACCGGTTTGAGAAGAAACTCAGTGCAACTGATAAGGTTAGAAATATGTGAATGTAAGAGCCTAGTTTAGCAGCTTCGTGTTTGTTACAATATGGGATCCAGTAGGTATGTTTTATATAAAGAATAGAAGATGTCTAATTTGGTGAGCTGGTATATTATAGGCCATTTTCAAGAGTTTTTATTGAAATAAGACCACTAACTCTGATACCAAGTGCTATCAATTATTATGATAGAAAAACATGATTAAATCAGGACATGTGCCTTCTAATAAATATCATTAATGTTTAATTTTAATTTTCACTTTTAATATTATCAATTTGATGATGTGACTATTTTTACTCTACAGCATTGCCTACTGGCATTTGTATATATGGCAAGCAATATATATAGGATTTAATTACTTTTTTTTTCTAAATGATCAGTGACTGGGAACTCTTGGGGCAAGTTATTTAATCTGTAAGCCTGATTTTCTGCAAAACGGGAAAAGTCATAACCAAGTAGAGTTTGTTATGACATGATGCTTGTATATATTATTAAAGAAATTTATGGAGTATTTATTTTTCAGATTCTAAATGGAATATATCATTATGACTTTTTTTTTTCTCTGTGTTGGCGATGGACTCCAGAGCCTTGCACATGGTAGACAAGTGCTCTACCACTGAGATCCATCCTCAATCCATGACGTGTTTTAAATTTTATTTGAAAAAATCATACAATTTCTAATTTTATTTGGTTGAAGGATGTTCAGGGCACTGATATTATCTTTGACAGTATTAAGATCCACAGATGAAATTTCTACCAAGCCTTATTTGCCTTTCCTAAGCAAATGTATAGCTTTTATTTCATAAATTTTGTGAACTTCTCATCAATAATGACAGAGAGAAACTCATCGGTAAGAGGGTTGGTCAGTTTCCTTACTTGGCTTCACTGGGAATAAGTTAAGTCAAAACAGGGAGCAAGGAAATGGACAGGAGTTTGTTCCTTAAGGTTTGTGTTACACTTTATAATACTTAGACTCCAAAGTGTAATGGGAAATTGCAAATGAAGACCTTTGTGTTATGGATTTCTCTCACAAAACAAAAAGAACAAATCCTCAATGTATGCAGTAGTGTGCTGATAAGCCAGCTCTCCAAATCCAGATCTTTGTTCTGCAGCATGTGTGCATGCTCATGGTACAAGTTAAACTTTGCTCCTTTTGGCTAGTTTTTCTTCCAGTGGTTTCATCCTTTTTCCTTTTGGTGCCTGTGTAGATGTAAATCCCTGTGTTTTATTTGGCTCTTCTCTGGCTACTCTGTGGTCGGGGATGTGTTGAGGAAGTGGAATGGAATGCAGAGGTAGAGGAGAGAGTCACACCAACTACAAGTCTTGTAACCCCTCAACACTAAAATGATCTTAATATGTTTAAATTCCCTAATGTAGTCTGTAGGACCTTATCCTGGTCTATTTTTCCTTTCTGGATTCTTAGAACATTCCATCCTTGAAATATTTAACTTGCATTTCTTTAAGCTCTGAGAGCACAGCATTCTCTTCTGGCCTTTCCATATGCAATGTGTTCTGCCCGGAACGGTCTCTACCTTTCTCCCCCTTTTACATTTTTATACAGCCAGGCCCACTTTGGGGCCTTATGGGGGCCCCAAGTGTTGGCTGTCCTTCACTTGTCATTTCACAGGGTCTTGCACTTAGGGAACCAAACAATTTATCATCACTGTTTAATTTATTTGCCAAATTAGTTAACAACTATGGATTAGGAATCAGGAGGTCTTGTATCATTTAGGTCAAGTAAGAACATCTCTAGGACTTAGTTTTCCTCATTTGTACAATATTCTGTGTTTCTGTTCCTGCATTATCAGAAGCTATTAACTCAGTGCTACGGGTATCAGTGTAATACTCAACGTTCAGATGTAAAGTTTAGTGCATTCCTTTGTGTCTGACTTTCTTCAAGACAGGAGATATAGCACAGTGGCATGGACATCATTGTGGAATTTGAGATCTAGCCACCTTGACTCAACGCCCAGGAGTGCTCATTTGTGCCAGGTTCTATTTTCCCCCATGTGTGAAATAGAGATTTATGATGGAGGCTTCCTCATAAGTTTGTAGGGAGAAAGAAATGTGTCAATACATATGAATAGGATTTAGGTTTTATTATTGCTGATTTCCTTTAATTGTTTTACTGGCTTCTACAGGTTTAAATATATTGCTTGTCTTAGAATTATTTCAGTCATATTTCTCCATTAACTTATTCTTACTGAGTTCCCAAAGAATTCCCAAACTTTATTTTTCAAAATTAAGAAAGATATTTTCTCTTCACTCCTAATGTGCATCTCTTTTTCCTATTATATGCTTTCTGAAATTCTTATCAAGGGCTCTGCGAAGTTTGGGAGCATTGGACTGGATATTAACAATAGCAAAATGAATTTCAGAAAGCATGAAGGAATTTTTATTCTATTTCCTCTCAGAAATGAGCTTTTTCATGTATATTGGCCACAGGTTTTTTTTTTTTTTTTAAATAAGTACTCTCTCCCCCATATCCAAGATAACTTTTCGAATTAATATAATGATTTGTTCCATTCTAAGGGGTAATTATCTCTAATGTTTTATTTTTAGAGTAATATCCAGTAATTTTCAGAAGCTGGAGCTTGTCATAAAATCATTGAAAGATAAGTAATGTTCTTCTGATTATCCTGGGAGAATGGTTCCCTTTTATTGCAATCCTGCTTGAGTAGTGACTTTGTTGTTGAGATTCCATTTACGTCAATTATGGGGGTTTTAAATATGTTGTGCAGTGTTTGAGATTTGGAGTGGGGAGAGGGAATGAGAAATACAGTGCATTTAAATGGGAGAAAATATTAGAAAACATTTGTAGCATATAGAATATATTTGCATTACTAAAGAAAAAAAGGAAATACTTTAAGTTCTGTAATATCCCTGACCCAATTGACTCAGCCTCCCTCATGAATGAGGAGAAACACAAGGGTTTTTGTCCCTCATAAATCACCCCGAAATGTGTTTTTATGATTTCTTTTGAGAGTATGTGGGGCAAAGATCTCATCTTCAAATTCCAATGTACTCAGGACAGTAAGTCCAGGTGGATCGCGGCAGCACTCAGTGGTGGAAATGATGGCCCCCAATGCACTGAGTATAGGAGAGGAACGGTACAAGATGAAGCTGGTGGGGTGATAGTTCAGGACCACATCTTAGAGCATCTTCTAAGCAATGTTAAGAATTTGGGATTATATTCTGAGGGCAGTGGGAAGCCTTTGAAAAGTATGGACAGAAAAATGGAAATGTTTTATATTTATAAGCTCCTTCTAGTTATGGTAGACAGTGGATTGGAACCCACTAAACTAGATGGGTTTAGAGACCAGAGAAAAGATATTATAATGATCTAGGCAAGTAGAGGTCTGCTTTTGGTGGAACAGAACATCTGGGGACAGAGACCCATAGCAGAGATAGCTCTCTTCCCGTGAGAGGCATTGATGTCTTTCTCCACAAGGAAGGGCTTAGGAAAGCAACCACAAGTTATGCTATATGATTTGTACTATAGTATGTATGAATGTGTGTGCATGTTTTGGAAGATAAATATTGTTGTCTTAGGTTAATTAGTTAAAGCCAGGTGATGGAGGTGGGTTTTGATAAGATTTCCTATGTGAATATAAATGAGCTCAAGGATTTACCCATTTGTTTTTCTTTTTATAAATGATTTTCTCCTCTTATGAAATTTCTCAACTTGGAACTTTCAGTAAGTGAGATGTAAAATTAAGATAGACGTTTTTGGATTTGTACCAAATGGTTCATGTAAGTTCATGAGCATCATTCGGTGCCAGATGGCTAAGAACAATTATCAAGCGTTTCTTTGGGCTTTAATGTTTTCAGAGAATTTTATGATAAGTGACTAATTTAGCTTCACATTTGCCTGGAAAAAGGGTGAGGGAAAAATAATAGCCAGCAATCTAAGGCACATTTATGTAATTCACAGGGCTCTGTGAGTTCTTAATAAATACTAAAATATAATTTTTTTCTGGTACTATGACTAGGAAGCATGAGGTTTTGGAAATACTTGGAATCAACAAAGATGTGGAGGTAACAAAATTCACATAAATTCTCAATCGTTCATACCTTGATGTAGGGAATTATTAGCATTTTTTAAATTTATTTGAGAATTAAGAATCAGAGGCTACACCTGGCATATATAGTCTCTCCTTTCAACAGCCATAGGCAGAGTGTGTTGTTATGCCTCTTTTATACTATAGGAAACTGAAACTAAATGAATAAATGAATTGCTTGCTTTCAGGACATCTGGCATTTGCAGAACAAGAGCTTCAGGTTTTGGGTGACTGGTAGTCCATGCCTTGAAGTTAGATAGCATCTTTCTCCTCTGTGTGGAGGTGGTGAGGTGGTTTCATTTTTTAGCCAGGCCTTTGATGTCCTGCTTTGTGTATCTGTGTTGTTTTAGAAACTTTCTGTAATCTACCTCTTGATAGGGCTAAATATGTTTCCAAATCTAATTTAATCTTTCTGGTTTCTAATGTGATTTCAATGAAGGGTTATTTCCAATGCAATGGTTTTGCAATTATGGTAGACTCTCAGCTTATGTGCATTTAATTTATGCAAATTCAACTGTACGTGCATGGCAAAAAAAAAAAGATGGAACTATTTAAACAGTGCAGAGGATTCTATCCCTATTCCATACAATGAGTACATGCCTCTCTCTGAGTACCAAGAAAGACAGGATTTTGCTTTTCTTTCTGTCTCTCCCAGGCTTTCACACCTTTTATAGGGTGAGGACTTTGTCTAACGGAGTGAGACTCTATTGTTTAAAAATATATATTTTTTCACACTACTTGGCCCCTAAGGATGAGTCTTCACTTTACTATTGAACCAAAGAACTCTGTTACAAAACTGGAGGAGAGATTTCTTGCTTGGATTGATTTATCCATTTAACAAATATTCAATGAGAACTTACTAAATGCCAGCACTATTCTGAGTACTCAGAAGACAGTGAAGACTGAAAAATTCCCTGAACTTATAAAACATAAAACACAGGGGCTTGAGACACCAAATGTCAGCTTCAACATGCTGTCTCCAAAGATGTTTTCAAGAGTCATATTGGATGCATGTAATTTTAAATTAGGAACTAATTTTTAAATATTAAACCTCTTTGTATAGCCACATGGGAACGACAGTTTGGTGATTTCTTATAAAATTATATATACACTTAGCATATGATACAGCAGTCACATTACTTGGAATTTACCCAAGGGAATGGAAAACTATGTCTGCACCAAAACCTTCATATGGATGTTTATAATGTCTTTATTCATAATTGCCTAAAGTTGGAACCCACTAATATTCCTTGCATTAGATGAATGAACAATGGATTATCACTCAGTGCTAAAAAGAAATGAGCTAGCAAGCCATGAAAATACATGGAGGAACCTTAAATATATATTGCTAAATGAAGAAGGGCCAATTTGTGAAGGCTGCATACTATGAGATTCCAATAATATGACTCTCTGGAACACACAAAGCTATAGAGACAGTATAAAGAGCAGTGGTTGTTAGGGATTTGGGGGTAAAGAGGGATGAATAAAACAGTCTGGCTTTTTATGGTAGAGAAACCATTCTGTATGATACTGTCATGGTAGGTACATTTTATTTAAAGAATATATATAAATAACAAACTGTAGAATGTTAAGTAACAAGAGCAAACTCTAATGTATACTGGGGTCCGGATGATAATGGTATGTCACTGTAACAGTTCATTAATTATAACTATCGTGCCACTTTGGGTATTGTGGGTGAGTCCTATTGGTTTTTATGAGAAAAAGTGGAGCACAAAGGGTATATGGGAACTCTGTTGTTTCCATTCAGTTTTGCTGTGAACCTAAAACTGCTATAATTAATAGTGTGTGCATGTGTATGTATAGTTCCATGTGTATAACTCACCATCACACAAGTTGCAGCTGCTTCTATGTCCAAATATTGGCATACCCATTTTCTGATAAATGAATATATTTATGCCTATCATCTGGCTCTAGAAAATCCTAAGACTTTGTAATAATTTGGTTCATAATTGTTTGAACAAAAAAGCATCACCCGTGTTTAAAACCTCACATGGGGAAATTGTAAAATAAATTTGCCTCTTTCTGTTAATATGTCCCAAACTTACTAGGAAAAGAGGTCCAATTTTAAAAAGGTTAAAACCATTCATTTCCTGGAGAAGTTTAGTATAATCATTCTGGTAGACTTATTTTATCATGCAGATACTCTATGCACTTCTATTGGGCAAATAGTTCTCTATATTCTAGTTTTGTTATGGAAAATTTAAAACCTATATTGAAGTACAGAGAACAAGGTAGTGGGATCCTTTGTTTAACTAGACCAACTTCAGAAGCTACCAGTTCATGAACAGTTTTGTGTACATTACCCAAATCCCCGGGGCTCAAAATCCCACTCATAGCAACACTTCCTCCTTAAACATTTCATATAAAATGAAACATGTATATCTTTCAAAGGTGAGATCCCTTTTATACATCTATCAATGGTGCTGTTATTGCAAAGATGTTAGCAGTTATTTAGTATCACTAAATATTGAGTCATTTTTCAAATTACTGATGACATTTTTTTTCTTACATATTGTTTATAAATCAAGATCGAAAGAACTTCCAGCCATTAAAATGAACTTTGATTTCTAGTATGGCTATTTTGAATGCTAGGTTCCCCATCACTGCCCATTACTTTCCTGGATATTTATTTGTAGAAGGAAGTCTGGTTTTTGTCCTGCTACAGTCCATCAGATTGACATTACTGATCTCATTCATGTGACAGTGTGTATGGTATATCCCTAGTTACTGAGCTCCCTGAGACTAGGAATTAAGGACAGAGGCTTGATCTGATTCAGGCTGCCTATTCTGTGCACAATGACTTCATAGGTGAAGGTATGTATTTCCATCAGGAGGCATGTAACAACTCTTTCTTTTGTGATGTTAGCAGCCACCAATCATCATTACCTACATCTACTATTTTATTGATGTTTACAAAATGTTGACATTCAAATTTCATTGCTGTTTTTCATTTTTGGTGAAAAAAATCTTTTGCAAATGGGAATTTATCAGCATTTATTTAGATACCACAAGAAAAGACAGAAAAAATACTTGTTTTTCTACCATTTTCCATTTTCATAATGATTTGGTTCTCCAACAATGACCAATGAAAAGTTTATTCTCTTTTTTTTAGTATCATTATAGATTCATAGAGTTAAATATATCAGTAGTAGTTTAATCCTTTGCAGTTATTATTCTCATTGATGCTCTGATTTTCTCCTCCTTAATTTGCATTATTTCTATCATGAGTGTTGCTGAGCTCATAGGCTATCTGCATATCTTTTTTTCCCCTTTAAGCTTCTCTTGTAATACTCTTCTCTATTTTCCTTGACACAGAAATTTTTTTCTCTGTAATAGATCTTTGTATATTAGGAATATTAACTGTACTCTTATGAAGAGATTACCCCTCCTGAAATACCATTAATCAATGTAAGAAGATAAGCCACAAACTGGAAAAACATGTTCACAATTTTTATCACAAAGATGACTTTGAAGCTCAACAGGAAGAAATGGAACACAGTGAACAGAAGCCTAGACCTGGGCTCGTGATTCTCCTGGGTCTAATTCACACCGCATGGTGTGCATAAGTTACTTTACCACTGAGCCTTTACCTTCTCTATCCATCTCATTAGTTTATTGGAAGATTTTCATGAGACAAAACGAGGCAAACACAGTGCTGATCCATACAAACTCGACACATAACAGTCTGGAATTTTTCTAGTTTGTTGCCAATAATGATGATATTTGTGTTTTCAGAAAGAACTCAGGGGTTGGGAAGTAATTTCTCTGATCCCCCATTCTCTGTATTTACTCAGCAAAACAATGTGACAGGTCTGCCTTTCCTGTTTGCCACCATGGACTTAGCAAGGAAATGGTAAAGCTTTGTCAGACATCAGCGAAGGTTATCACGCATGAGTGACTCATTTATGTCCATACTCAGATATTGTATCAACATAGTAGCTCCATATGTGCCTCAAAGAAATAAATATGAAACAGAATCTATAGTGTGAATTACTTGGACTAGGAGGCTGGAGCCATAAAATTATATTTACTATATTCTTTGCTTCTTATTTTTTGATGCTATGGATTGGACCCAGGACTTGTGCATATTAATAACATGCTCTACAACTGAGTTCACTCCCAACACTACAATCCATCCTTCTGTGGAGGCATAGTTTTACCTATGTAATAGGTAAGAAAAGTCCCATCCAAACATGGTTCCATTGTACTCAGGAAAGCCTATTTAAGTCTAATTTAATCCTCTGAACTTCTATCTAGTTCTCTAGGGTTTATATACCCCACCTGGATGATATGTGCTATGTTAGTCTTGTTTTCCTTCTTCCTGACTTCTATTAAATCATAATGAAATCCCAACCATCATGCAACATTTACTACTAGCAGCAAACACTTACATTCTTAACTTCTTCCTGGAAACTATTTTAAATGTTTTAAAATTGACTCTCACCAAGAACTCTTTGACATTTTTATCATTTCTGTGTTGCATTTGCAGCACTGAGAAGTTAAATAACATGCCCAGGGACACAGTTTGTTAGCAGCTACAGTAGGAATCAAACCCAGGCAGGGATAGTATACTTTTAGCCAATGTTATCTTCGCATCTTTCGTATCAAGGCAAACTAGTGTTCTTATTGACAGCCTCTTGGAATAACACGTTTTCACGGAACTTTCTTCCTTTGTTTTCATGGTGGTGTAATGTAGATCTAATTTACATTTGTCACTCAGAACAGAAGATCAGAAGCTGACGTTTTAAGATCGATATGATGCTGATCTTTTTTTGGTGCTGCTGATGTCAATTATTCCATTCAGTTTCTTTATTGCATTGGGTTTCTGGAGATATTTGAAAAGCTGATGCTCAACAAGACACCTGATAATTTAATCACTGTCTACCTATGTAAGTGGTCCAACCATTTTTCCACACTACCAAAGTAAAGAGGATGTAGTGACGTCAGCCATGGTCTAGGTTTGAGGCAGCACAGAAAGTCCACTGTTTGGATTTGAGGCCCTGTGAGGTTGCCTGCTGCTGCTGATTTTAGGAGGATAGACTGTAGCATTGGGAGTTAGCTCAGTGGTTTAGAGCATGTGATTAATATGCAGTATCTACATGGTGTGTTGGTACACAGGTATGTAGAGAGAGTTGTACTGATTACATAAATCCTGAAAAGAGGGATATTTTTATGGATCTCATATATACCTAACTATTATTTAGGCTGGGAATGAGGACTGTTGTCTGGTGAGAAAGACCAATTTCCTATAGCAAAGTGTGGGCGTGTATTTCTAGATATTTAAAATAGCAAATGTCAGGCTTAGAGAGTACAGGTAGAAAGGTTGAGGATGGGTGTTTATTTTTCTACATATACTCAAGACCCATTTTAAAACCCTGTCTTGCAGGCACTGCTGTTGCTACATAAGGAATATCAGAGTTTGACACACTTTATAGAGTGTATGAAATTAGCATATTTCATTAACCAGCAGAGAAGGCTACAGATCACCAATTAGCTCAGGTGCCAGGAAATGTCCTAAAATCCCATTATAACATTCGGTGACTTTTCTTCTAGAGTCCCTTTAATTTCACCACCCAATTTAAAAGGCTAACCAGGTAGGAAAATAAGGTGCTAATGTATTGGCAAGAGATCAGGCATCTAAAAGTCACTAGCTGTTTTCTCTAATCCTTAAAACCCAGCAGCACAGATTTTCTTTTGCTGTTCCCTAGCAATTCAATTGTTTGGTGTCCAGACTGAAAATGAACAGAAGGTAAGAACTTTGCTATTGAGCTAGCTCAAATGATGGTTCCAGTTACAGTTGAGCACCTAGATCCCCAAAGTATTTTATGTCTTAAAAGCCCAAAATGGTTTTGGTAATGTCAGCTGATGGAAAGCATAATCCACGTATTACAACCGAGACTGACCAACCACAGTGACTTAAGGCCAGGTTCCCTATCTTTGTTTCCCAGGAAGCAACTGTTCCGACATGTGGTATGACCTCCTCTAGGGCTGTCACAGGAAAGCAGGGAGCTGAAACTCCAAACTTTGGTTTTTGTGTACCGACGGAAGAAGATTTAAAGTCAGACACTAAAAGTCATGCGAGAGAACTTTATCAGAAGTGAAAGTGAGGTGAAAATCAAGTAAAAGAAAAGTGAGGCTTAAGCAAAAAGAACTCTCAAGGGAGAGAGTAGGCCATCTTCCAAGTAGAGAACAACAAAGGAGACAGTGCTGTCTCCAATTTTATTTCTGTATGATGTTTACCAGGAGAACTGGGGACTACCTTCTGAACTCCTTGTCAATCAGGTGTTCAACTCCCCCTTAATGTCAGGTGGTGGAGTTTTTGACCTTAGTTGGTTCTCTCCAGAACTGTCATGGTGGCCATCTATTAAGGGGGGGGGCTTCATCTACAAGTCACTCCCATGTCAATGTGGGCACTGGGGTCAGTTGCTGGTCAGAAGTTACCTTAGTGTGGGGCCTGTGCTACTAAAGGAATCCTCCTTCCCAGATAACAGGAGAGACTTATAGCCATAATTCCTAACATCACATCAACACCAATGAACCCTGTCGAGAGTTAGTCCCATTAGTGCTTTTCTCTTCACACAATTTCCAACTAGCTACCTTGCTTCTCTTTATTTTCTATAAATTAACTACCACCCTTTGCTTTCTTGTCTACTTTGGAAGTGGTTTAAAGAAGGACCTTAAAGGAATTTAAAGAACACTTGTGACCTTGTCTGCATTTCACTGCTCATTGCTAGCTTCTACTTAACAGGGCTTTTGAAGAAATAAATGCACTTTCTCTGATCTGAGTATCTTCAGTCTCCCTAGCAGACTGAGTGAGCCAATATCTAGTTATATTCATAGAAGAATAAAGTTTTTCAAATCATGACATTTCTGAGTGTCAGAGGTAGGTTTCATCAGAAATAACATCTAGGAGGGGACTAACAGTGATTTGCAGCTTGCTTGGTGAATACTAAGAAGCTCCAGATTTAGTTCTGAGTTTGAATCCTGACACTGCCACTTTCTAGTTATATGATTTCCAAATGCATCCAATTTCCAAATCTCAATTTCCTTCTATGAAAATGGAAGTAATTTCCACATTGCAAACCCGGAGACAGGGGTACTTTTTGTTAGTGAGGCACAGCCCCTTCTACCTACCAGCTATATCTGTGTCTCCATGAGAGGTGAACAATGTTTCTCCACTTTGCAACTTTCCAGTAGGGCCCAACCTTGTTGGAACAACAGACTTCCACTCAAAATTCTTCCTCAAGACCAATTTAGAGCCAGGCATGGTGATGCACGCCTATAATCCCAGCTGCTTGGGTGGCTAAGGCAGGAGGACCTAGAATTCAAAGCCAACCTTAGCAAAAGTGAGGCACTAAGCAACTCTTTGAGTCCCTGTCTAAATAAAATAGTGCTGGGGATATGGCTCAGTGGTCAAGTGCCTCTGGGTTCAATCCCTGGTATCCCCCCCTCAAAAAAAGACCCATTTCAGTTCCTTTTGCCCTCTTCCTTCTGCCTTCTCTGGATGCCTGCCTCTTTGGCAAATCTGTCTCCATACAGTTGGATCTGTGGGTTGTTGCCTGCTCATGCTTTATGCACACAGAGTTCATTTTTAACTCAGCCTAGCCATTCGAGAGTTCATATTCTGCCATCAGAGCGTCTCTAACTGAGACCTCTTGAAAAATCACACATTCACTGAAGCCTTCAAGGCTGCCCAACAGGCAAGCTGCCACCACCTCTGTGATTAGCACTGCACCCATAGAGACACTGGTGCTTTCTTGACATTATTTTCCTTGATGATATTCCTAATGGACACCTTCCTAGTTTGTCTTCCTATATCATGGAATGAATCCCTTTCCAAGTTGCCAAGGATTACAGAGAAGCTCATTACTTCAGCTATGTCCTCTGAAATTTGTGCCTTGACCACACCAGGTGGCATCCTGATGGTGGACAGGGTCTCTGTGGAATTGGCTTTTTTTTTCTTTCTTTTCTTTTCTTTTTTTTTTCTTTTTTTTCTTTTTTCTGTAGGAGAGAAATAAACCAGGATCCGCTCAGAAAAGATGTGTGGCGGTGGGGCGAGGTGAGCAAATTAAGGAAATGAGTTAGTTTCCCAAGAAAAACCAAGAATTGTAGAACTGTCTCTATCAGGGATTGGGTTGCTTATGTCAGCACACACTGGGGCATTACTTAGGAGAATCAACCACCGTGGAGGAGGTAATCATGTTCTCCCACATCTGGGCAGAAGTTAGCAAATCCCAAAGAACAACCTCTGGAATAGAAGAGTTTCCATGAGAGTAGGAATAAAGTCTTCCATAGTTCCTGTCACAGCCACAGTCCTTAACAAAGTGCACAGCAGATGGTATATACTCCTTAAATATTTATTAAATAAGTACATTTCTGACCAGGGCCTTGAATAACTTTGAATGGATTGCAGGTAATTTTTCCCTGCAACACTTAAATTATTTCTTAGTTTAGGGCATAACTAAATCTGAAAGGGAGGTGAATATTTTCATATTATTACCATCTAAACAGAGAGTTTCTTTCTTTTTTTTTTTTTGAGAGAGAGAGAGAGAGAGAGAGAGAGAGAGAGAGAGAGAGAGTTTTTTTAATATTTATTTTTTAGTTTTCGGTGGACACAACATCTTTATTTTTTATTTTTATGTGGTGCTGAGGATCCAACCCAGTGCCCTGTGCATGCCAGGCAAGTGCTCTACTGCTTGAGCCACATCCCCAGCCCCCAGAGAGTTTCTTAATATCAGAAAAAAAGATGCATTTGGATAGATTTGAGACTTAAATTCTCAAAGTAGTCAGCACAATTTCTTTAATAACTCCATATATCATTGTGCCGAATTACAGCATTGTTTGCTTTCCAAAGTTGTGTCTCTTGGCTTTTGATTGCAGGAATAATTGTATACTGTGGCATGATGATTATCAGCTTGCTCTAAAACTAGGGCCAAGATCATCCCCAAATTGCTGAGTATCATCAGCAAGAGGACATAAAATTAGCCAAAAAACTTGACTCTTGTGTTACACAGTTATGCCATCTGCCCCTAGGCTGGAGTGGTTGGGGTAACTGCATACTTGTGAGCCTGGAGAGGGTCCAGAGAAAGTTACTAAAGTCATCAAGGGCTGCAGAAGCAATTATATTTGACAAAATGTGGAAAAGATTCAGACTCTGGTGGGAAATGAGATAAAGGTAAATAAAATCATGAAATGTCATAAAATCACAAAATATAAATAAATTAAATATAATCATGAAATATAAGCCTGCGACAACAACAAAAAAAATCATAAGAAATTGTTTATCGAGTACTTAGATATTATGCAATAAGCACTGATTTACCTACATGACTTTATTACATTTTCATGGATATCACAACAGGATAGGTACAGTTTTGTCATTTTAAATTTACAGAAAAAAACAATGTGTCTTAGGAAAGCTGAATGTATTGACACTTAAAGAACTTGAAGGGTTTCACAGTGGTGGAATTAGGATGCCAGTACTATGATTATCCCCAAGTCTAGTCATTAACACTGTACTTTACTTCCTAACCCATATTAGGTGACTGAGAGAAAGGGAACCTTTTATTAATTAAAAAAAAAAACAAAAACAAAAACAGAAATAATCATTTTTGTTGAGTTTAAAATCTTAGAGGGCATGTTTTTTGACTCAGTAAGGAAACCGGTGACAGGGAAAGTAAGGGAAACAGTCCAAATATACATGACAAATTGATGACTAAATTAAACTTAGACCCCAAGTGATTTTGAACCTGCTCTATACCGTTTTCATAAACCCATTTCTTCCTTTCCTCTTGCCTAACCCTGAATTCCCCTTTCTCCTATACCTTCTCTAAGGCAGGGAGTGAAATTTCATAGAAGAACAAGGTATAATGACATGGAATATAAGGAGGGAAAATGGAGAAATACGTGGTGAATGTACCAGTGAGGTTACTGTATCAGGATGCTAGGAGGGACATCCCTGCATCTGCAACATACATACTTTGAGCGTTTCTAAAAACACTTTGGAGTTTTTATGTGCTACATTCCCAGATATCTATAATATGCATCTTCTATGTCACATTCCAGGCCACACAAAACCTTTTCCTGAGCTCAATGCCAGAAGATATTCATGTATTCAGCATTACAAACCTGTTGAGAATTTTAGCTTCCTGTTTGTTCATTCATTCATTCAAAAATATTTAGTGAGTTCCACTTTCGTGTTAGGCTGTGAGAAAAGTTCTTGGGATACAGATACCAGTGGTAAAATTCTTTGCTGGCATGAAGCTTATGTATTATTTGAAGAAGGCAGACAATTAGCGAGTAAATACAAATTAAATAAGAAAATTTTCTCAAGTTTTAAGCAGGGCACTGAGGGATGCAGCAAGGGTCTGTAGTTTTAAATGGGATGATTAGAGAAACTTCCTGCACAGGTAGCATTTGAGAAAAGTATGAAATAATAAGTGGAAAATAGAGTTCCAGGTTAAGGGGAAGGCAAGTTCAAAGGTTTCAAATATCACAAGAATTGCATTAGAAGCAGAGCTGGAGAGGAAGAAACAAGCTGCTCCATGCAGGTCTCTTTGGTCATTTTTTTCTGCTTCAATTCTGTAGCCTGGAAGGTTTTGTGTAAGGGAGTGTCATCCTCAAAAGAGTGACAGTCATGGCCTGAGAGAGCCTACTGTGCATCAAGACAGATCTGTTATGTCTTAGACTAGTGTGGTAGTGAAGAAGGAAATAAGAAATGGTCAGCTGCTTGATTTACTCTGAATATAGGGGCATTAGAACTTTTTGATGGAGTAGAGATCATGGGGCTTAAATGACAGGGGAGAGTCAAGGTTGACTTGGAGGGTTTGGGTGGACGAAGTTGCTATTGAGTGGGAAAGACTGAACTAGGAAGAGAGGGGCTTTGTTTTTGAAGGTGACTAGAGGCATGATATATCTGACATGACCATTAGAATTCCAAGTAGTTCTTGAATCGATGGTTGATAGACGAGTTTGGAGTTCAGGGCAACTATCTGGACCTGGAGACGAATCTCAGAGTTGGCAGTCTATCAATGGTATCTCTAGTCATGGGGCTAGACGAGGCTCTGCAGTGTTGGTGCACACAGAGGGGAGACTCAGGACGACTCCTGGGATGCCCTGATGCTGAAGACTAGGAGGAGGTAAAGCCAGGATGCAGTGGCCAGTGGGAACAAGCAGGGTTGGAACCTTAGGAAACAAATGAGGCAATTGTTTCAAGATGGAGTGATACATTGTCTCCTTGTCTTTCTTTATCAATAGACCATTATGAGGACATTGCTTGTTTTTCTAAAGATCTGCTTACTTCACTGACCCAAATTTGCCCCAAGTAATGAATAATTATAGTAACATCACTGATCCTCAGTTCTCCTATAAATTAAATGAGCACATTTTTTTTTAACTAGTTAGGTCCTAAAATACTTTCTGGTCTTGATTCTCTGACTTCTTTTTTTTGGGGGGGTGGGGTGGGAGAAGAGTGTTACCGGGGACTGATCTCAGGGGCACTTGACCACGGAGCCACCTTCTCAGACCTATTTTGTATTTTACTTGGAGACAGGGTCTCCCTGAGCTGCTTCGTGCTTCACTGTTGTGCTGCTGGGGCTGCCTCGAACTCGTGATCCTCCTATCTCATCTTCCCAAGCCACTGGGATTACAGGTGTGCGCCACTGCACCTGCCTGACTATGACTTCGTTTTGTAAGCTTCTTTGGTTTTGTCAAGACTGAATCCATTCAGGCATTATTCATTTTTATGCCATTCAGAATTTAAAGGGGCTTCTGTATAGTTTCGTTGATTGCTTTTGTTTTTTGTCATCATTGTTGTTGAGACAGGGTCTCCCTTGTTGCCCAAGCTGTCCTTCAATTCCTAGGCTTGTGTGATGGTCCCACTTCAGCCTCCTGAGTAGCTTGGACTTCAGACCCACACGGATTAAATTCCTCAAAGCAAACAGTCTTGAATGTAACATCACTGTGTCTTGTTTTTTTGTTTTTATAAATCATCTTTCTCATGTGATTTTTGTAGAGTTGGAAGAAATCTCCATCCTCAGGGACACGGGGAAGTCTGTACTGAACTGGAGTGGAGGCTAAGAAAACTGTCCCTTTGCTGGTGACCTGAGCAGATTACCTCAGTCCCAATGTTGCCCTGAAGTTTGTGTCCAAGATCCAAGAAGACTAGGACTGCAAAGGTATGGACTTGTGACTTGAACATCTTGTTTTTAAAGACAGACGTGATAGCTTTCAACAGTTTAATCATTTTCACAGGCTTCTTCCTCCCCTGTCTAGTCTTCTTGTTCCTTTGTCCCTTCTTCCTTTTAAGGGAAGTTCTTTTCTTCTGCTACCAGCTTGTGTGATGGATGTGCAGCGAGAGATAAAGGGACAATAAGAGCAGCTAAAGGAAGGCTGCATTGTCCCAGTGATGGGCAGATGCCCAGAGGACAGTTACATCAGGCAACAGGGATGTGTGCAGGTGTCTCTGCTAGAAAGGGAATAGAAATCAGGTGGAAACCCTGTGATAAGACTTCCGGTTTAAAAAAAAAAAAAAAAAAAGAAAATATGAGCAAAGATGTGACACTTGTCATACACTCTTATTACTGTTGTCCATGCCTACAGAAAACTTCTGGTAAAGCATTATAATTTCTTAAGGGTCAGGGGGAGCTGTCTTTGCATTTCTTAGGGTTATATGCCCATGCCCGGAAAGTTTCTACTCTGGAGTCTAGGGATATCTCTTTCTCTCTCTCTCTCTCTCTCTCTCTCTCTCTCTCTCTCTCTCTCTCTCTCTTTTATTTTTATTTTTTTATTTTATTTTTTCTTAGTTACAGTGGTAAGCATCATGCTAATAGAAATCAGGTATCAAAAAACAAAAGATATGTGGGTGTGTGTATACATACACACATATACACACACATGCATAAATATCTGCATTATGTGTACAGATATAAATAATGTGTTGAATGGCATCCAGTTTATATATATATATATATAATATATATTTTATATATATATAATATATATACAAAATAACATATATATATATATATAAAACAACATATATTTTATATATAAAATTATATATATATATATATATATATATATATATATATATATATATATCCATCCTTGTTTAATATATCTTTATTGAGGTTTTCAGGGAGGAAAGGATAGAGGGGAGTAGAGGGAATGCTCAGAACTATTATTTGTAAAATATTTATTGTCAGTCAGGCATTGTGCTATGAGCTTTGAAAAAAATTACATAACTAGTACAACTTGTAATGACCCTGTGGAATAAGGGATCCCTGTTCTGGAAAATCAGAAGGGAGACAGAAGGGAGACAAGTCAAAGGTTTCTAAGACTGTAGAGCAAGCAATGGTCAGGGGACAGACTCATACTCAAACTTACTAGAATTTAAAACTCTTTGCTCATCTGTGTATAATAGTAGGGTTGCATTTGGTGCTGGTCAAAAGCACTGGATGAGGACATGGTTTAACAGCTTAGGATGCATTGTGTTTTAGAAAATCCCATCTGATGCCCTTTTAAACACCTTCATGATGGTGGCAGGGCAGTGGGGAATGACAAGCAAACAAACCCAAAACCTTATGACCTAAAGGCTTCTGGAAGCTGGTGGAGCATAGGCAAGGTGTTGGGTTGGCTCCCTTCTATGGCAATGTAGGGTTCCGTAGGTCATGTATCTGTGCAAGGTGGAGGTGGAGAGCTACTAAAGATCAAATTGTTGTAGCTACAGGCATGCTGTCTTTTTAATCTCTGAATTTCTCACTGTAGGAATAAGCATGGCCTATGCTGTCAGCTGGGCATGAATGAATCTGCCTTTGAGGACAAAGTGCATGCACTTTCTATCTGCTGTTTCTAAATCCGGTGAAGAATGATTGATCTCTGAAGTTGACATTGTTCATGGTGCCTCTGAAACAGCATGGAGGGACCAGTGAGCATGTGCAGAGTATTTTATACAAACACTCTTCCTCCTTTTTTTCAGACAATTTTTCTTTGGTTTTTAATATTTTTTTGTAATGAAGATAAATCATTTTTCTTTCTTCTAACAAGGGACACCTTTAAAGTGATTCAAATATAAATACTAATTATAAATTAATTTTTTTATTCATGTAACTACAAAGGCCAAATAGGTATTTTAAAAACCAGAGAAGGAAAACCCATGCACACAGTGTACTTTTTTCAAGTCCTTGCACAAGTGTGGACACACTATGTATGTAATAATCATACAGTTATGGTATAGCTCTTTCTGACCATACGTCCCTGATGTATTGGGGGAAAAAAGGCTGAGAGAATTATTCTCTGCTTGACCTAAAAACCTAGAGGAGCTTAGGAGGTTGGGTGGGGATGGTGAAGATGAGCTCTTTGCTTTGAGAATGGTGACCTGTAAATTCAGAATGTCTCTGTCCTCTCAAGAAGATCCACCTAGATGGTAAGTCCTTAAAATACACATCCAGCAGAGTTTTAAGGGACTTGGTAGAAACATGGTCATGGTTTAGAGACCAATCGACCATTGAGGGGAAAGATGGCATTCTCCCTGACTGTTGGCCAAGGATGTGGGAACTCAGCAGTGTGTGTGTGTTGCAGGGCTGTATTCAGCTGTGGTATATATACACACGTGCATGTCCCTGCTTATAAAGCAAAACCCAATTTCCAGCAAGGAAGAAGGAATGAGGCAATGTTGGGGCCATCAATCCACAATCCTGTGCATGAAGCAGAAATTTCAGGTACTTTTTCAAGTGAAGATAGAAGGAATATATCAGTGGCCATGGGCCCAGGCTTTAGAAAAGTCAAATCAGGGTCTAATAAAGATTCTGTGTAAGCATTGGAAAAACAAATAAGCCCTTTGTTGTCTTCCCTATTTAAGGTGGTCTATAAATTGTCATCATTGATATCATCTAAGCTAGTAAGGTAGGTAAATTCTCAGGCCCTGCCCCTGACACACTGTATCCAAATCTCTTGGAGGAGTATACGGCGATCTGTTTCTCAACGAACTCTATACATAATTCATATGCTTTGCTTCAATCTGAGAAGTGATTTTGAACCTTTTCCTTGATCTCTGAAAAACTAAGGGAGGTTTATAAAATTTCATGCTTAAAACTATGAAGATCTAAGAATATAATGATCAGTTGGCTTTAATGTGTGTATTTTATGTATTTATGCATTTATATATGTATATATATGTTTGTACCTTTGCATGTAGACATGAATATGACATTAAAACAGGAAAAAAGAACAAATTTTAAAAAGCCATAAGCAAAATTGCAGGAGTTTCAGTCCCTGCATTTGAGATCTAAACAGGTGAAAGAAAAAAATAAAACATAATAAAAACTAAAGTTAAAATAGATGACATTATAAATAAATGGGTCTGTGGAGCAAAATAGAGAATTCTGACACAGGCCCACATAAATAGAGGCTATTGGTATTCAATAAGAACACAAAATAAATTCAGTGTAGACAGGAAAACTGCTACAACAAATAGTGTCAAACAACTAGATATTTATATGAAAAATAAAGACCTTCAACTTCTGCCTCACACCATACACAAAACTCAGTCTGAGTCAGATCATGGACTAAAACATAAATGCTCAAACACAAACACTAGAAGAAAAGCTAGAATAATTTCATAACTTCAGGAAGCAAATATTTTAGAACACAAAATGCACAAACCACAAATGGAAAAGAAACACACTGAACTTCATAAAACTTAAAAGCATTCAATCATCAAAAAGTATGGAACCATCCTAGGTGCCCTTCAATAGAAGAATGAATCAAGAAAGTGTGTATACATAATGGAGTATTACTCAGCTATAAAGAAGAATGACTTTATGACACTTGCCAGTAAATGGATGGATCTGGAAACACTGGTGCCAAGTGAATTAAGCCAACCTCAAAAAGCCAAAGGTCAAGTGTTTTCTCTCATAATGGGGAAGCTAACCCACGATAAGTGGGGAAGTGAAGAGAAGAACATAAGTTTAGTAGATTAGACAATGGTGAATGGAGGGACGGAGGGGGGATGGGAAAAGGAAAGACAGTGGAATGACTCTGACATAATTTTCCCATGTACATATATACAAACAACACAGTGAATCCCACCATCATGTACATCTATAATGGGATTCTAATTAGACTAGGATATATTCCATGCTTGTGCAATTATATCAAAATGGATCCCACTGTTATGTATAACTAAAAAGAACCAACCAACCAACAAACTTACTTTTAAAAAAGTACCACCAAGAAAAGAAAAAGATGGTACACACACTAAATTCAAGATATAACCTGGTCAACTAAGATGAGTATTGGTCATTTGTTGTCAAGGAAATGCAAATTAACTTCAGTCATGTGCCACCACTTACATATCAGAGTGGCCAGAAGTGAAAGTACTAGTTCCCAAGTTAAAATGTGGAACAACCGCAGGGCTCATACATTACTGCTAAAAATGTAAAATGCTCCAAACACTTTAAAAAAAGAAATCTGGAAGTTTCTTATAAAATTATACAAGTGTTTTCCTGAGGCTCAGAAATTCCACTCCTGTGTATTTATCCAAGGAGATTAAAAATGTTTATGCCCACATGTACATAATAGCTCCAAGCATAGTAGCGTGGTGCTGAAAACAACTCAGACGTCCATCAGTGGGAAAATGGATCAACTCTGTTATGTTTATAAAGTGGTTTTTGGCAATAATAAAAAGGAACATTCTATAGATACACACAATAACATATGGATTCCAAAACTAAAATGTGAGTGAAATAAGCCAAATACACACACAAAAAATGCTATATCCATGGTAAGACTTCACTTATATGAAATCATCAGATAGTCATGACTACTCTGGGATGGAAGGAATCAGCCCAGTGCTTGCTGAGGTGGGGCACTGCCTGGGAAGTGTGTTTGAAGGAAATTTCTAGTATGATAGAAATGTTTTGTACCCTGATACATGTTCATCAAATTGATTAAGTGACACACTTATTAAACATTTCACATTATGTAAATTATATCTCAATTTTAAAATGCATTAGACATTCTTTTTTAGAAACTGCCATTTATTGAGTACTTTTGACCAAAGTGCTTTTTAAAAATGCATCAACACATTTAATCTCTGAAACTACTCTCTGGGGTAGTAGCTATGATTATTCCTCATTTACAGATGTGGAAATGGATACTAAGAAAATTAACATAATTTGCCCCAAATCAGACTGCTGTTTGCTCACAAAAACTGAATTGCAGGGTCGGTGCATCTGCCTCCCAATCTGACGTAGCCTCAGGTGTGTGGGCCTGTGGTTCTGTCTAAACTCCAGATCTGGAGCGAGGAAGCAATCATTTGGAAGAGGTTTCCAGAATGGCCGGTTAGGAACACTGATTGTTAAATGGCTGAATTTTTAATTTATTAGTAACTGTAGCGTGATAAAAGTTAGTAGTCCTGGGTACAGTGGTGCATGCCTGTAATCCCAGCAGCTGGGGAGTCTGAGGCAGGAGGATCATGAGTTCAAAGCCAGCCTCAGCAAAAGCGAAGAGCTAAGCAACTCGGCGAGACCCTGTCTGTAAATAAAATACAAAATAGGGCTGGGGATGTGGCTCAGTGGTTGATTGCCCCTGAGTTCAATCCCTGGTACCAAAAAAAAAAAAAAAAAAAAAAAGTTAGTAGCTAAATATTACTCCTGCCCTCGGGGATCATTGCTTTGTAATGCATGTTTCTTTTCTCAAGGTGCTCCTTCTGGATCATGGAATGTGATAGAAATCGTAGTGCCAGAAACTGGACAAGATGTAGTTTTAGAAAACAGAGGATAATGGGCAGAGACAATGTCATTTAATAAAGAGCTGTGGAGGGAGACTGCCTTGACTCTAGTCCAAGCACCACCACTTTCTGGATGCAGGATGGATGGCAAGTCCCTGGACTGCTCCCAATCTCAGTTTCTCCATTTGTGGTATGGAGATGAGTTTATGGGTATCATGCCTCCCTGATATAAAATGAGGGTTAAATGAGGCTATGCTTGTGAAGGGCTAGTAGGTGCTCTTTCTTTATAAACCCTTCCTAAATGCCAAGCTACTGTTTGGGGTTAAAGAATCCACGGAGTAATGAACAAACTTCTAAGCAAGGGATTATTAGGATCCCTGTTGTCTTTGTCATCTCTGAGTCCCAATATCTGTGCATTCATTTAATTTTAGCTGATGGAAGACATTGTTTTCTAAAAGCTAATCAATTTCATTCGAAGAATTTGGAAGCTCTGAATGAAGTGGATGCTGTTGCCAAAGGGGGGGAAAAGGCATTTAATTAATATGTGGGAAATTATGTGGAGGAAAAACTGTCATTAAATGTAAATGTTATGCTTTATCAGTCCAGAGTGATTGAAAGGGAGCCTGAAACTATTTAGTGTGTTTAACAGATACCAGCAAGGTTAATTGTGTTGGGGACGTTGAAGAGCCGAGTTCCTTCGTGCACCTCCATAATTTGCGTTCCTGTCATATCGGTTTTTCATGTGACTTTGGCATCCTTTGTTATTTTAGCTGCGTTTTTTAAAGTCCTGATTTCCAGAGTATAATTTAAAAGTCAGGAAAAAAATGCAAATGTGTGCAAGCTTACAGTGCTTTTCCTATATTGACAAATTAATTAGTCTATTCCCAACCTACTACATAAATAAAATATCTCTATGCACCTCTAACAAATGGTATCAAAGTGAAAATTAAAACCTGCTTTGAGGGATTATTTTTGTTATTATTTTTCATAGTCATTACTAAGAATGGGGAAGTGGGTGACTCAGGAAAATGACCCTTTCAGATACTGTTACATGTGCATGCTTGTGTGTTTGGGGGTATGTGGTGTATCTATTTTCCCTTTGAGATTATTCTTGTCAATAAAGCCACATGCTGCTTCTGTGGAAGCCCTAGTAGTCCTGTGGATCACTGTGGATCACTGCACACTGGCCTCTTTCCTTGGGCTGTGGAAATGATGGTTTTTATGTTTCCCATGCCTCCCAGCAATGCAGAACTGTAGCTAGCTCATCTAGTCTTTGGAGTGCCTTACTCTTATGGTTTTCTCCAGCCCTCACTGAGTTTCTTGGAAATTCATCTTGCATTGAAATTTTATCCCAGATAATAAATATCTGAGTGTCAAACATGAGAGGATCAGCAAACTTAGCCACACTTTCTCATGCAAGGAGAAGACTCTGACTGGTAATCTAGAACATCTCTTTGTCCAGTGGACACACACCCAGTGCATGTTATGGGACCATAGTTGGCTTGAGTTTTTCCACTTGGTGTCTGCCTGAGGTCTTTCCATCCTATTGTGTCTAAATTTCCTTGTCTGTAAAATGGTTACTTGGATCACATAAGGCTGAGGATGTTCTAGAGCTCAGCAAATTCACCATTAATTGGTGATACAGCAGCACTCTCTGAGCCTTGTGACATGTGTCTATAAGGTCAATTGAAACATGGCATATGTAGTTTCAATAGACTGACCTGAAGAAATGTTAGATAAACTTAGCAGGTAGGTATGTGAAGCTGCTGAAAAGGCTGTGGGCTTCATGTCTCAGAGCCCTAGACCCTGGTCTAAAGGGTCACAGTGCAGGAGCAAGGCCACCAGTGCCCCTAGGGTCCTGCTCACTTTCCTGGACTGTGGAGCTGTCCCAGCAACCAGTGGGGGCTGCCTGAGGACTCTGGGCCTATCTTCCATGGCTGCCCAGACTGTGCCCCAAGACACTGTCTTGCCCATGGCTGGCATCATCTTGGAGATCTGGCATAGAGAGTAGCAGTAGTTCTAAGGAGCATCTGGGGCCTCCAAGCCTCTAATAGGTTCCTGCAGTATCACAGCACCCACCCTGCTAGGCTGCAACTCACTTGTGAGCAGATTCAGGAGCAGGAGGGCAGGGGCAGAAAGCAAAGCTGCAGGTCACCCAGTACCTGCCACAAAGAGTGCCCAGGAATCACCCCAGCCATAAGCATCAGCGTGTCCACCATCCTTTCCACTGCCACTCAGATGCCATGTAAGTCTTGAAGGTCTGAAGAAGAAAACTCCTGGAACAGCAGCTCTGAGTCCTGTTGAATGTCATTCAGTTCAACCTGAAGGACACACAGGACACATCTAGTGGCTCTTGTTTATCTAGTGCTGTAGTGGAGCATATATGTCCCTCCAAAGTTCCTGTTGAAAATTTAACCCCCTTGCAGCATGTGTTAGGTGGAGCTTTAAGGAGATGGGCAGGCCATTAAGCTCCAACCTTATGGACAGGATATGTGACTTCAGAAAAGACCATTTGTGTAGCATGCCCAAGGCCCTGCTTTGATCTCCAGCACCATATATACACAAACAAATATATTTATTAAGCCAGATAAGGTGGTATAAAGCTGTAATCCTAGCTGCTTGAGACACTGAGGGAGGAGCATTATATTTTTGAGGACGACTTAGGTTACCTAATGAGACCCTGTCTCAAAGTCAAAAGAGTCAGGGATATAGCTCAGCGGTATAGTACTTGCCTAGTATGCACAAGGCCCTGGGTTGAATCGCCAGCAAAAGAGAGAGAGAGAGAGAGAGAGAGAGAGAGAGAGAGAGAGAGAGAGAGAATGGGAATGAGGGAGGGAGGGGGAGAGAAAGAGGAGGAAAGAGAAAGAAAGGAAAGAAAAGGAAAGGAAAGCTAGATTTAGTGATTAGGTTCAACCCTTCTGCCCCTTCTACCGTGAAGGAGAATTAGAAGGAGAAAGGCCACCCCTTTCTACACACTTCATCTCTTAGACTTTAACCCTGGAATTGCCAGTCTCTGGAACTGTGATAAATCAATTTCTCTTGTTAATACATTCTGACATCCAAGGCGTTTTGTTATAGCAACCCCAAGGGAACAAGGCATCTGGTAACACCTCCATTTCTCTCTTCTATGGGAGGGACATTTTGCTGGCCATAGGACTCTTAGATAGCAGGGTATTTTTGTCTTCATCGCTTTGACTATATCAACCCACTGCCTTCAAATTTCCCAGGTTTCTGAAGAGCAATCTTAAGAGGGCCTGGCAGGGAAATTACGATGCAGTCTCCTTTTCCCTTAACCCCCATTGGTATTAAGGACATCCCCGTATCATCTCAGGGGACAGAGAATGGCGTTACAGTATCACAATGTGAGTGAAGTGCTACCATCCTTTTGATCCCAATCATTCTAAGGTCAATGAAAATGGAATTGAATACCTTTGGTGTAGATGTGATGAGGACTATAAAAGCCAGAAGTTGTTATAGATTTTTCAAACTCAAAATGAAAAGGCCACTGAAGTATCCTACAGGGTTTAATTTCTAAACAAGTAAATGTTAGTCTCCATAACTCACTGAAGGCAAAAGCTTCTGAAGTCCTTTCTTGTTGAAGCGGGAAGGGCCCTGAAGACCAAGCAGGACAGCCATGGTGGGTCATGCTCAGCCGTGACTGGGCTACCCACAAGGAGCCTGCTCTACCCACAAGGAGCCCATGTCATGGGATCTCAGATGGCACCTCTCTGAGGCCCTAGCTGCAGTGCATTTTGTGTCAAAAGCACAGGGAGCTCTTGGTGACCTTTTGGACTCACAGATGTTTAGCTCCTTTGACAGTCTGTTAGTTTTGGTTTCTAGATTTGTTTTGGAGGGTTTTTTCTTTATATTGTTTTTCTCCTTTAATTAACAACTTTTCTCTTTAAGTAGCATAATTAGTTGGTATGGCTACTTTTGATGTTTAGTGACAATAGAGAAAGTAGTGAGGGGATGACCATGTGGCAGGGTCTCCTGGACAGCTCCTCCTTTGAGGACACTCTATCAAACCATTTTAAGGTCCTGAGGGACATTGAGAAGGGCAGCTTTGCCCAGGTGAAACTGGTCCACCATGTCCTCACTAGGACAGATGTGGCTATGAAGGTCCTGCCAAGGGTAAAACAGAGTTCCCCCAAATGTGATCACATTATTTCACATTATTGAAACCACTGAAAACATCTACCTCATGATGGAGCGTGCACATGAAAAAGAGTTTCTGCAATGCATCCTAAAGTCTAGTGGTATGCAGGAGGAGGCCCAGATGTGCCCAGTACACTCCTGCAATGAGGTGTGCATTGTGCAGAGATATGAAGGCAGAGAGCATACTGGAGGATGCCAGATGAAACATCACACTTCAGACTGGTGGCAAAGCCATGGCTTGTTACAAGCTGAACAAGTTCTGTGCCCCTGGTAGTAGAAATAAGATGGCCCCACAGGGGATATCTGGAGCCTGCATGTTCTTCGGTACTTCATGGTCATGGGTGCCTTCCATCTAAGGGGACCACCTTTTTGCCATTGAAGGAGAAGATCTTACCTGAAAGGTCTGACATCCCCTCTAGGATTTTGATGGAAATGCAAAGTGAAATCGACTACTGACTGATGACCTCACACAGTGGGTGGGAGGCAAAGAGTAGCAAGTCTGTCCAGGAAACATCTTCAGAAAACATTCTTTCCATGGAGCAACTTCATGGTAGGCATTGCGGTCCAGCAGCCTGTATCCATGACAACAGCTGGTCCTGGAAGTGGGTAAGTAGGAGGATTGCTTCCTGTGTTCTAATATGTGTCCATGTGCCATGCTGCATCTACTGGCTGGATGGAGTCATACCCTGGACTCAGCAACAGAGAAGAGCCCAAGGAGATCCCACAGGACATCACTCATGTGGAACAGTTGCTGGAGGGAGGTGTGTAAACTCCCTGGGGCTTCTCCAGGGCATCTAGTCATGAGGGCATCCAGAGCTGCCTGGAGACTCATGGGCTTCTCTGTCCCCACCCAGGAGAGACATCTGAGTCTTTTTCTTGGGACACTTCCCCCTGCCCTGCTTATTTTTTGTCCTTTCTCCCATGTTTCTGGGATAGCAGAAATGGTTATTATCACAAATCTTATAATAAAATTGATGCTCCTGAACAATGAACCTCCTCAAAGAAAGAAATTCTAAACAAATACTGTGCGTGTCTTCATGCTGAATTTTCTTCTGTATGATGAGACCTTAGAATTCAATCAAGATACTTTCTTTAGGATATAATTTCATTTTTCCATTTATACAGTCAGAAGCATTCTGTACTCATCTTCTGTCTTCCCTCAGCAATGACTCTGAGGAACTTATCCTCCTTTTACACTTGAAGAAACTGAGGAAAGGGAGATTATTTTGAGCAAGCAATCTTCAAGCCACCTTGTCAGGATAAGTAGTTCTCTGGTCTGATCTTTGTTTTGAGCCCTTAAAATCCACGGAGCACATCCAACTCTATTCCTAGAATTTGTTGGTCCTGTCTGGATAAAGGATGCCTGTTTTTATGCTCTTTGATTCAGTGTCTGAATGTGGTTAATACCTTTTTTTTTTTTTCTTTTTGCCTTGACTTTTCGTTCCTAATTCAAATAGCTACCATTTTAAGCATTGTCTCCTGTTGACAGTGACTGAAGAAAAGATTTGTGTTTTTCTCCTTGAGCATTATGTTTTGCAGTCTGTCTGTTTACTTGGGCTGGATTTTACCCAAGGCCTTTGAAACTGAACACAATCTGGGTTCCTCCTGCATACAGTATCTTGTACCGACTTAGGTCTTATTTGCCAGGTTAAAGCACTCACACATGTATTCACACTCACACACACTCACCCATTTTCTTTCCTCTCCAACTATAGAAATGGCCATTTTAAATTCTGTCTGCAAATGTACATAGGCTGTTTTTGTCACTAAGGGAATAAAGGTTAAAAATCTCTCTAGTACATATTCATATATTATCAGTGACCTCAAAGTTTTGTTTTGTTTTAAGAAACTGTCTTATTTTTCCTCTTTGCTTTGCTGCTAAACATATCCTCCCCACCAACTAGTATTTTCCTCCATAGAATGTTTTCTTTATTTAATTTTTTTATTAGTTGCTCAAAACATTACAATGATCTTGACATATCATATGTTTGATTCAAATGGGGTATGTAATCTTATTTTTCCACGTGTACAGATTGCAGGATCACATTGGTTATACAGCCACGTTTACACATAGGGCCATACTAGGGCAGCACAATACCATAGAATGTTTTCAAATGTTCACCATCTCCAATGTCCTCCTATTTAGACTGGCCTGAAGAGTTGCACTGTACCTTTAATATATATTGGTTGTGAGGACCAAAGTGAAATAAATATGAAAATACTTGGGCTGTATCACGACCTCCCCCGTGTCGCCCCATCATCGGAAATACTGGCTACAGATCTCAGTGAGCCATGTGCAATCTTGCCATGATATCCTACTCTTCATGTCATCCTTTCTACTGTTTTCTTTCCCCCTGTTCCCTGTGCTGCCCCTGGTCTTTCCATCCCTAGGAAATGGAAAACCTATCCATTGTCCAGACGTGTCATGTCTTTTCATATTACCACTGCTTTGTACTTGCGAGCACCCCAACAGGATATGAAGACCCACGCATTTCTGAGGATCCAGTTCACTGGAGACCTTCTTTCTCTTGAGTTGCAACTCACTTCTTCCCTCTGGCTTCCACTGCGTTTTTTCAAACCTGCATTATGACTGATTATGAAGAGAGGTCATTGTGTTTGTACTTATAAATTAGTTTCCCTCAACAAAATGTAAGCTCTTCAAGATGAGACAGGGATTCTAGTTTTTATGAATATTATGTTCTAATTCTTAATTGTGTCTGGTACACATTCAACAGATATTGAAGGGGCTGATAAGTATAATGCAGAATGGATCTAGTTTCAAAATAGGTCACCTGATTTATTGTTTCTCTTTAGATTGTTTTACTCTTTTATTTTTGATTGTTCTAATGATTTTGTTTCTGTTTCCTCATAATGGCTTTTGAATCTATATATTTTTAAGCTCTTTTAACCATATTTTTTTAATACTCACAATCTCCACCCTTATTCCCTTTCTTCCACATACAGTACCGTGTTTTTCTGCCTGTACTGGAGCCTTCTCACTCTCCCTAGGCCAGCAACAAGGCACACCTGGCACCTGTGCTACCACTCCCACTTTCTGTGGCCTTGCAGACATAACTAATCAATTCTTGCTCAGGATCCCTAGACTCCTTCCCACACATCACTCTGAACAATCAATGAAACTAGCATGGAAGGCAAAATTTATTGGCCATATCTAGAGTGGAAGATTTTCTATCCAAAACTTCCAGTTCTTCTTTCCAAGGTCAGGACCTGATTGCTTTCAGAGGGAATACATTTAGGTACCCCCTGCCTTCTTAATCTCCAAAGCATAACTCCTAGCTTGAGATATGGGGAATGTCACATCAGAATTTCATAAAAGTTGAACAAGATACCAGACTTAATCCATTAGGCTTTAGAAAACAAGAGGCACTTCCATAGCATTTGGCTACATATGGGGCATCCCTAGAACTGTTTCTAAAGTTCGGCTTTTTGTATAAATTAATGTCCTTGGAGATTTTTCTTTCTTTAATACATTTATTCCTTTATGAGAGCATTTTCAAAATATCTTACATTCCTTAAGGCTAGATTTCATAAGCTAGACCTCGTGATTTTATTTTCTGACAGTCATTATCTTATCTACAAATAACATTTTGATGTCATTATCATTGGTCTAACAAAGAATATAGAAAATTTCAATGAGAAACTGATTCACAACCATAATAAAGCTGGTGAAAGCCTCTCCCGAGAAACAGAAATATAGACCTCTCGTCTAGGCACCTTCAACCCATCATATCACCTTCTATCATTTCTGATATGTAAACATGGGTTTTTTTTCCTAGAGGAAATATAACCACATGTAAATACACATGGTCTATGTATATTTTCAGATGTACTTGAATTTGCAAGTATGTCCTTGGATTAAAGCTTAGGAACCCTTCCTGTAGGAATACACAGGGAGTTTGGACCCTCAGGTTATAAAGTTTGTGACTCTGGCCTCCGTCTCTCTTAGCAGATAACATCATACATACAGGTAGTCCAAGGTTCTGTACAAGTCTGTGACCTACAGGGAGGATTCTAAACATAGGAAGGAACTAACAAAGTCTCTGTCATTTAGGGAGGCTCAAAGTATTGATTTCTGAGATTTAAAACTATAAAATTCAACACAAAATATGACAAAATGTAGGAAGGAAGAAAAAAGGAGCAAACAGAAAGGATCATTTGAGGACGGGTCTGTAGATGGTGAACCTTTCTCTTTACCGTTGCTTATCATTAGCAGTGCTGATGACAATTTTACTCCCAGGGAAAACTAGAAGGCTCTTTTTGAACAGATTGAGTGAGTTTTTTAAGTCAAAATTTAGAGATATTAGTGAAATGAGTATTCAATCACGTTCTTTCCCTGCATCCCTTTGACGGCATTCCAAGCCAAGTTTAGTTCCCTGGTTACCCTTACAGACAGTCCAACTCCATCACACCTTTGGGGACCCCAGAAGGGCAGCCATCACATTTATGGTGAAATCCAGTAGGAAATCATACTTACAAATAAAAGCACATTATATATCATGCTTTTATTATTTTATTACTATTTTATTATTTGCTATCTATTATGCACATCTGATATCTCACTTCGTAGCAACACTGAAAGAAATTATTTAAGTATCTGTCATTCTAGCCCATGGGAACATACTCCAGATAAGACAGTGAAAGGGAGACATAACTTTACTAGTTTAGTAATTCTCATTTACTTCATGGTTTTCATAGTATTACCATCTCACTATATGAAATAGGATTTGGCTATTTAAAGGTGCTCAGCATTATACTAAATTAAAATACATCCTAGGAAAGAATTTTGCATGGCATTATGAAATACTGGATACTTTTATAGTGATGTTTCAAAAGTCATTTTGACTGTTCATGAATTTTGTCCCAAATGCTCATGGTTTTATTACCTAATTATTATGGAAAATGATTCTTATGGGGCTGGGGTTCTAGCTCAGCAGTAGACTGCTCATCTAGGACGTGTGAGGCCCTGGGTTCCATCCTCAGCACCACATAAAAATAAATAAATAAAATAAAGGCATTGTGTCCATGATTCTTATATAATAGCAGTGGACATTTCACTAACTACAATAAAATATTTAACGCATTGTCCTTATTTATGATTATAATCATTCCTGAGGTGTTATTTACATACAATAAAATCACAATTAAAACAAGTATTATTTCACATTCACTAGAATGGTGAGAATTAACAAATCTAACACTACCAAGTGTTGACAAGCAAATAGGATAATTGGATTTTTCATTACATTGCTTGTGGGAGTAAGCCATATTGGAGAACATTTGGGAATTTCTTAAAAAACTAAATAAATACCTACAGCATGACTCAGTAGTTGCACCTATACAAATAACCCAGAAGTCCACCAAACAGAGAAGATTAAACATATTGTACATTGTATTCGATGATACTGTCAAGACCTAAACATGAACTATTGGTAGGCAGAATAAAATGGATGAATCTCAAAAATACCATGTTTAATGAAGAAAGCTAGAGACAGAAGAACAAATCCTGTGAAGACCGTTCTGAAGTGAATTCTGGGAAGCCTGCCTTGCATGAACTGAGCATTACATGTCATTCTAATGAGTACTCAGAAGAGAAGACCTTTGGAGAAGTCCTTGGTCCTAGAGATTTCTCCTACGTTGAGCAGAATGTTGATAGAAGTTGAGTGACATCTTCGGTTTCCAACCCAGGTTTGTAAGCTCATCCCACAGAAAAACCAATGTCTGAGAGTCATGTGCTGAGGATAAAGAAAGAAAGGCTTTCTTCAGTGGACAATGAATGGAGAATTGAGCCTTCTGCTCTCCTATCAACTTCTCAACCACGGAGGATTGAGTGGTTACAAATCTAGGAGAGGAATTAATGAGGGAGAGAAACAGCCATAGGCAGAGATTTTCTAGGAACTTGGGTGTCATCTCTTTAATGATCTGGTCTTTTCAGTCATGGTGACTGGCAGGTATCTTTATCTTCCAAGAAGAGGGGAGAGGCCACACAAATCTATGTCAAGTTAATAGGTATTACAATTTTGGATAAAAACATTTCTCAAATGATTGACTTGTCATCTGCATACAGAGCTTAGTAGAATCTGACCCCAAGATTATGGCAGCAAAGGAGACCGTCACAGTATGAAGACAGAGATGTCAAACCATTTTATCCCATTCCTACTGGACATTTGTAGGTGCAGGTGAAGAGTCAGTGTTTTCAACCAAAGTGACTTTCAAGTCTCTGAAAACTGACCTAGACAGCCATTATCATCATAACCCATACATCATAGATAGACAGGTGTTATCTACAGCAAAGTGATAAGAGACTAATGATGTATTGCCTAGATATGTGACCTACAAATTTAGTGATTTTTTTTAAGTCAACCAAGAGCAATTTAGAAGATAGAGGGTTTATTTGGGTTTTTCCCTGGTGATAGTTCTGGTGTTGCCCTAGATGGAAACGAGGTATATATACCTCAATGGAAACTGGAGGAAAGATCATCCTTTTTATAAGGTGAAAAAGAACTCAGCTGAATTTTGTCAGTGTCCTACTTCCTTGTTGAAGGCCAAATTAAGAGCTATGGTCTCGAGCATTTGGCAGAAGAGACCTCTAAGCAAAGTGCTGAGGGTGCTTCATAGCTTCTCTTAACTGCTTTTAGAAAAATGAGAGAAGAAAAAAAATGAGAAAAAAAATTTATAATCATAAAGGATTTAGAACATAAAAATTTGGAAAATACTCAGTCTGGTCATGTGAAGAACAAAAAAAAAAAGCATCTTTAGGAGAAAAATAAAAGGTAGCGGGTGCTTGGCAGAACTACTTTTTGATTAGAATGTAAGTATATAGAGAAGTTTGTCAGATCCTATTCATGGAGTCAATGGAAGAATGGCCCTGAGGACATATCTGGAATCTTTGAGGCTGCCACACCCATCACAGGTCTAGAGTGTATCTGGCTCCTGCAGGCCCAGGTGAACTTTGGCAGTGTCTACGTGGTGTGAAATCTTCAGGCTCACAAACAGCAGGAGCTATGGAGGTCTAGTGACCTCCACCAGAGAACTTCAGGACCCAACCATAGAACTGTCACTGTGTTAGGCTATGCAGACTGTCCTCACTAGGGCAATGCCTAATGGACTCATGAAATCTGGGCCACCATGATAAGTCCGTACCAGGGAATTGCCTAGTGGAGCCATGAGGCAAAGCTACTTAAGAGAGTCCCTACTAAGTTAATGTCAAGTAGAGCCATTGAAATGAAGCTGTCCCTAAAACCCCACAACTGTCCAGCTACCAAAGTGCAGTCCGAGCCCAGGAGAACTCCAGATACCCAACTTCAACCTGGGAAACTGCTCTGTGGATAACATCCAGTCAAACCACATGAGTGTGGACCCCAAGAAGATCCTTGCAGGCTCATTCCCTACCCCAATGAGTCCATAACACAGGTCATAAAATAAAAGATTATTCTCAAGTGTTAAGGGGCTTGTGCACAAGGAGAGCTAGTGTTTTCCCCATTGGACTTTAGAATAACACTCCCTATCTTGCCTCTCTTGCCTATTTGTCACTTTTGGAATAGAAATATCTACCCCATGCCTGCATTATCATTGTTTTTTTTTTTTTTTGGACAAACATATTTTTTCCTCAGGTTCATAATTGGAGAACAATTTGCTTTAGACTTTTGAATTGGTGCTGAAATTTGTTACATGTTTTGGAATTAGTGGTGTGGAACGAAGGCATTCAAATGTGAACAGGACATGAATTTCAGGGAGTCAGAAGCAGAATGCAATTGAATGCATGACCATGTATCCTCCAAAATTCACATTGAAATAATCCCTAATGCAGCAGGGTTAAGAAGTGTGGGCTTGAGGAATACTTAAGTCATCAACTTTGAAAGGGCACTCTTGTCCTTCCTCTCTTCTGCCATGAGGCACATACCACTTGTCCTGTAGAGAGGAGGTTGCAACAAGAGGCCTTCTTGGAAGCAGAGAGAAAAAGCCTCACCAGATGCCCAAACTGATGGACACCTTGGACTTCCCAGTCTTCATAATTGTGAGAAATATGAATCTATGGTATTTTTTAGCAGTACAAATAGACTATAATCACAAAAAAGATAAATACTGCAAATAAATGATGTGTGACCACTGCAATAGTAGGTAATGAGAGGGACAGAAGAGAATATTAAAAACACTTATGTCATGATCCCTGATGATAGTAGAACAGATAATCTATTCATGGAATGAGGACAGAAGTCTATGAAAGGGGGACAATAAGAGAATAAGATGATCTCTGGTATATATGATGTCATTCAATGGAAGGGCTAAGAGATGAAGTATAACTGTCTCAGGACACAAGAAAAAGAAGAAATATTTAGCAGAAATAAAAAGGTAAATATAGCCAATGAAAGTAGTGACCCTCCCCTTATAAGGACCTGTATAGAAAGAGAGACCAGATAAGTGTGGAAGGTCATAAATTTTTTTAAAAAAATATTTAAAATGAAGACTATGAGTTAAATTTACACATCAAGAGCTAAGCAACTAAGTGGGATGTAAACAGATGTCCCAGATGCTTGTGTTTACTTCTCAAAATTCTAAGATAAAGGGATCAGAAACCCTTCTCTATGGGGAGAAAAGCACAAAGAAATGATCTGCAAACTAGAATCAAACTTCTCAGGAGCAGCGCTAGAGGCAGGGTAGTGGAGCTATTTCTTGCTTTTCCAAGGAAAAAGTATTTTGAGTCTAGCAGTTGGTTTTAAGCCAAACTCTGAGAACAAGATAAACACATCTTAAAGCATCAAGATACTTACATTTTCTAAACATGCTTTAAGTGTATTCTTGCAACGGAAGGATATAATTTAGGAAAAAGTTTTTAAGAAAACCAAAATACAGCAAAAAACTAATGAAGAGCTTCCCCCAGATGGTTGAAGTCAGAGTTCTGCAACTGGTCCAGATAGTATGTGGCCAAAAATTGCAGAATCTCATATCTCCAAGATGGATATGTTTAAGAAAGAAAGAAAAAAAATACCGAGCAGATAACTACCAAAGGAGAGTTTTGTCTGTGATCCAAATGCTGCAATGTGGTGAAACAAAAAGAAACATGAAAAATATGGGCATCTTCTCTAAAGAAAAGAAAAGAAAGAGGATTGGAAATCACAGAATGAACAAGGAAAATAATATAAGGGAATCATGTCCCCAGTAAAAAGCATGACAAAATTCACCATGTTTTTGAGCAATAGATATTCCATTTAAAAAAATCCATTTGACTTGTGGTTTAGAGGTTATGACATTCTATCAAAGATAAATAAATGTCAGCTTAGTATACTACCTGGCTCTCCAATGATCAGTTTATACAGTCATAGTAAACTCTCCTTTGCAACTTTAGAATCAACCTATAAAGCAAGCATGCTCAGGAAGTTAACCAAATGTTATAAACCGTGACAATGAAAGCAAGGGCACACTTGACAGAGGATGGTAGATGGGGTGAAGGGAAGGAGAGGGGAAGCAAGATCAAGGGCAGGAATATCTTCAGCAAAATGGGAAGATTTTTTTCCCCCTTCTAAGTTTAAAATGAAGCAAGACAAAATTTTAGATAGTTTAAAGTTATAATGATAGCCTCAGAAAAGCAAAATAAAATTTGGAAAGGGGGAAGCAGAAGGTGACAGTAAGTGACATCCTTGTTTTTCATTAAGGGTATTAATACATAATATTCTACAAAGGTAAATTATGAGCAGCATAAGCCAGAAAAGGAGAGTTAGTGGGATCTCTGCCAGGGGCTTATGTATAAAGAGAGCCAGTAAGATTTATGCTTAACGGATTCTGGAAAGCCCAGGTGGGGAAGTCAGCTGTTGTGCTTTAACACATGGCTTGAGTTTTTGCTATATCCATGTGTTCTTTGGGGGAAAATCTTTTTAAAAAAGGAGTCCCCCCTGACTCCTCGATTTAGTCTACTCATTCATAAAGACCCACTTTGTTAAAGTATAATATTCTGGAAAGTGAAATCATGAATCTCATACATACATATAATGAATATGCCTCAAAGGCTCTGTGTAACACATTAATTAATGAGAACAGTAATAAGATGGTGACCCTGGATCAAAAAAAATGTCTAATACAGTTCACCATCAAAGATAATTTTAAATAAGTTTAAATTAGAGACCAACAGAGACTCATAGAGTAGTTTGATGATAACCCTGGAGTTATTTCCTTTACAGGTTGCGTCTTCATGTGAAGACGTGGCTTCTCCAAGTTTGAGCTCTAGTCAAACATGGAATTTCTCTGAAGAATTAAATAATCCTAGCATGAGCCTGTTGAACAATGTCCAGGCCAAACATTGAAAGGATACATTTATGCTCTTGATTGACAGCTTTGGATAAATTTTGTCTATAAAAGAGCACCAGTATTATCTCAGGAAGGATTTCCTGCTCCTCTCAGCATCTGGCTTTCTCTCACCTTGTCTGTTTCCATGGCAATCCTCTACTACACTACAATCACATGTTAAAAATTTTTCATTGCAACTTGATTCCTTTGTTCCCCCACTAGAAAGCAAGCTTTATAGGCATGGTGTTGGTGCATAGTCAGTTCTCAAGATGTCTGTTGAACTAATGATTAACTTTCAAATGCTATTGGCTACCTTTAGAATGTAGAAGCAGAAAATTAGAGATGAGGACACAGGAGGAAAAAGATCAGTAAATGAACAGCTAGAGGGGAAAAACTTAAGTCTCCTAAAAAAAAAATCTGTTGACATGGCAATTTGCAAGTTGTCCAATAAAAAGCTGGGAGAAACTCTACTGACATTTAGTATCGTTATATTCAGATGTTACAGTAAATAGAACTCACATGGAAGGGCTGCCTGGTTAAATGACTTATCTTTCTTAGATCTTTTGCAAACCTTTCATCTTAATGCCAAACACTCCTGAAGGAAATAAAAGGGAAGGTTTCAGGGGGAAAGTATCCTCCAACTCTTTTTATATCTGGAGCTCAGAAAACTTGAAATGATGACACTTGCAACTTATTCAGTTCCAAAATCATAAATCTTTGTTTTCAGCTTCTACACCCACCTCCCTGCAGACAATATGCCTGACAGCTGGGGTGCCCTTTGGCTTATATTGTTTCAAAAGAGTACTTGGAGTTTCTCTGTAGATTCATGAATCTAAAAATTTCTGTCTAATTGAGAAAAGAAGTTGAGTGGGAAGTATTTGGCATCTCTTTGTTTTTTAACTTTGGAGTATTTGGAATTTTTCCTTCCTCCCCAGCCCATAAGCAAAAGTTTTTATTTGAATCTGCTTAATAGAGATATCTGTTGGTGTGACTGACTTATGGTCTCTTAATACTTTACTCTGATAAACATACTGGATCACATTTTGAGTTCTCATCAGCACTCAATGCAGTGTCATATGCATGGCGTAGAGTTTAATAAAATGAGCAATGATTGACATTGAATTAACATTTCCTGTGGAGAGTATGGGATGCAATAAGGACTTAGGATTTCATAAGGGTAGAAGCTGAGGCTTTTCCACATGATCTTCAGACTGGTGTTTTCTCTAAGAGTCAAAAAATTCAGGCTTGCGAGAGGGGAAGAGGTTCAATACTGTGATTTTGCTTTTTTCCTTATAATGAATTTCTTTTGTTTTCTGAAACATGGGTCATTAGTTGTTCACTCTCATTCCTGAAGGACTCTTCATGGTTTTTAGATTTCTTTTGTGACTTAATGAAGAACTTGAAGGGCTTTCAAAAAGATAAATATGTACTTTAGTTTCATGTAACCTAGAGTTTGAAAAATTCTGTTCTTCAAGGACTTTTAATAGAAGTGGAACAGGAATAATAAGATGACTTCAGTAGGATATTCTATAGGGTAGCACACACTCTAGTTTTTGCAGGAAGGAGTTTCTAGTTTCTCTTCCTTGGCAAGGATTTCTTTCAGAGGCAGCGTAGACTGAAATTATGCCTGTGTGCTTGTGTCCTTATTGCTTTTTTTTTTTTCCTGCTAAAGGAGATTCTGATTTTTATTTGCTTACATTCTTCCTTCTGGAGTCTCCAGGGAAGGTACTCTCGTCTTGCCAAATTGGTTCTTTTGGGATTTTATGATTTATAAACAGAAAGGAAGGGAAAGGGGAAGACAAACATGAGGTTCATGAGTTAAGGCCAAAGGAGATGTTTGCCTTGAAGTTGTTGATTTCCATTGAAGTATTAGTTTATAAATGGCAAATACATGAAGGAGAAATAAGAGCTGGCATGAAAAACATAAAACCGAGGTTATTAATTAATTTATCCTCTTTTAATGTTGATAAATTGTGAGTTTAAAAAAATGAGTTCATTTGAAATTATTTTTGGCTTGTTACTTTGTTTCTTTGATTGAACCTCCTCTGACATTGACCTTATTAGAGAACCCTTGATAGATCTTTATCAGTGGACAATAGGGAAGTCAAATGAAGTCCTGACAGCTTCAAATGTTGTTTACTGAAGGCCTTGTGAGGTCAAGGGTGAGCTAGAGAGGAGTTGGACAAAATGCAAGTGACCCTTTCGTTGTGCATGTCATGAGGGTGCATGTGAATCACCTAAGTCACACATCCAGGATATTAGCCACTGACCACAAGTGGCTGTTGGACACTAGGAATGCATGTGATAAGTCCAAACTGGATTAGGCTCAGAGTACTCAAGGTTATCAAGACTTAGTATAAAAATATAAAATATGTCTAATATTTTTAACATTGAGATACAATTCATAGACTCTATTTCTAATATATTTTATATATTAATTATATGTTGATTATGTTATTATATATTGATTACATATGACAGGGTAATATTTTGACAGATTAACATATTGAAATTTGGCCTTTTCTTTTTACATTTTAATGTGGCTGCTAAAATATATTAAAAAAATAGGTGGCTGAGATTGTATTTCTATTGTGAAGTGCTGATTTAGATAATGGCTTGGGATTATATGACTTCTTAGAAAAAAAACAAACAGAATATCCTTTCACCAGTTAGCACACATCCTTTAGAGAGTTAGAAATTCAGTGTTCTATTTCTCCTCTTCTACTACTCACCAAAATACATCAGGAAACCTCTTTTCCCCTTCTCTGTTAGTCTCTCATAGTCCTATATCTTTCTTTCTGTGTTAATGTAAATCTTGATAGATTTTGGTTAAATAAAATAAGAAAATAAAAATTGAATAATTTGCATTTTTGAGAGACATTAAATTTCACTTGGCATGAAACCCATATCAACATGTATTTATGCCAGTTAATTTCTCCCAGGTGACCATACCTAAGTTGCTTTGTGGTCTTGTTAAAGTATTTCAAACTAGGGTCTATAGGGTCTAGGAACTCTCCTTAAAAACACTTTAATATTCCCTTTTTTGTGGCGGAGGGGGCAGTACCGGGGATTGAACACAAGAGCACTCCACCACTGAGCCACATCCCCAGCCCTAATTTGTATTTTATTTAGAGGCAGGGTCTCACTGAATTGCTTAGCTCCTCACTTTTACTGAGGCTGCCTTTGGACTTGTGATCCTCCTGCCTCAGCCTCCCAGGCCACTGGGATGACAAGCATGCGCCACTGTGCCTGTCTTGTTTTCTCTTTATGAACTAGAATGTCTCAAACCTGTCACAGAGTCACATATAAATAACCTGTGAAAAGGAATGTCACAGTGAAGTGAATCAAATTATTATTATTTTTCTTTCTGGAAAAGCAGGACGTCAGTTCCCTTGATGGACTGTGTATGGAATCCAGGCTGTGATGGGTTTTTAATGTGGACCTTGGTTTTATACGACTCTATAAACTACATTTACATTTTCTTTTACTGTCTCCATGGAGCAAAGTAATTAGAAATCAAGCCTTCAAGAAAATAAGCAAACATCACTGGCATTCTTTAACCATCTGAACTCTCCTGAAAGTCTCCTTCTTAAGGGATTGAATTTTTATTTCCTTATGCTTCATGGTATCTGTGCACTGAGTAGATTGAGGGCAGACTGGTGGATGACCTTGGCTTTCTCTTGACTGATATTTTCATTTGAAATACACTAAAGTATTTACTAATTCCTCCATTAATATCCTCTCCTTAGGTGATTTTACAGTCGTTTATTTGGAAACAGTGACTCTCTGAGCTGGAGACCCTCGAGAAACGATCAGTAATCCCAGCTGCAGAAATGTAGAAATCAGTGGAGAGGTATTTGCCTATTGGGGTGTCCAGGATGCACCTGTACCCAGTTAAACCAATCTCTGGGATAAGCCCTAAACATTCATGTTTTCAAAGCTCCTTAGGGTGATATCAGTGTGCAACCAAATTTGAGAATCATTGTTTTTAAGATTATGTAGCCCAGTTATTTTAAATGCCTCATAAACAAGGAAGACCTTTTAACACATGAAATAATACTTGGAACATTGTTAAACCTATGCTATTCTCTAAAGCAAGACTGGGTCTGAGGCTCACTCACTTGGCGAACCCTTGGCTTATGATCTGTGGGGAACTTGAGTAGAGCCAGGGGCTGCTTGGAGCACAGAACAAACATGGATCTGATCTGAGATCCTCATTTCTCAGGACTGAGGCTCAAGCCTGTTCAGTAACTTGCCAAAGGACATTTTCTTTTTTCCTTCTTTCTTTCTCCCCTTCTGTCTCCTGTTTCTCACCCCTACCCCCATAGAAATGTAGTATGGGGGCTGAAACATAATTCCACGCCCAGTATCCAGTTTGAGTGGTAACCTTCCTTCTCCTTAGACCTCAGTGTCCTTGAAGGCAATGCATAAGGCAGGTTAGAAATCCCAAGGCACTAAACATTATCAGTAGACTGAAAAAATAATGCCTGACAAATGTATGTGCTATTTTAATAAAATGTGCAGTTACCACTGTGATTAATAGAAAATAAATTCATTTCAAAGTGTTCATGCACATGCACCAATTTTTGTCATTATGCATCTTATCAATCAATAATAGCAATATTAATAACCCTTACTGAGCATTTACTCTGTGCCAGGTGCTTTACTCAGTGTTTTATGTGTCTATTGTATTAAACATCACAAGAACCCTAAGTGATAGGGGCTATTAATTATCTCCCTGTGAGAAACAGAGTTTCAGAGGTTAAGTAACTGGGTCATTTTTATATGACTAAGACTGGCTGAGTCTATAACTTTGGGCTTAACTCTTCAACCCTGCTGCCTCTCAACAGATAACTTATAATAGAAGTATTTTATGGTTTTGTTTCAACAAATAGCTTTTTCTATTTAAAAGGCATCTTCATTTCAAGACTGATGAAAATCACTGCCCTGGAACCTTCTGCTTATTGCCCTGTTCTGTATTTTTGGTGGACACTGGATATAGTTCAACTACCTTTTCATGAAGTTATGATAAACACAATGTCCACAGGGACAAGGCAGGAAATGTTTGTGTGCGAAATGAATCTAATTACCATTTCTAGCATGTGTCTTAGTCATTTTCTGAACACCAGAATCTGGGTATTTTATAAATAATGGAAGTTTATTTCTGGAGTCTGGGAAGTTTAAAAACATGGTGCAGGTATCTGGTGAGGGCTTTCCTGCTGTACCATACATGATGGAAGGCATCACGTGACTAGATGGAGCAAGAGTCCTATCTTGGGTCTCTCTTCCTCTCTTAGAAAACCACTAAGGCCATCCTGAGGGCCTACGTCCAGGCCCTTCTCAAACACTAACTACCTCCAAATACTGTCATAAAACAGTGACAATTATAACATGATCTGTTTTTCTGAAACTTGCTCCTTTCTCACACTACTCTTTTCCTCTTCCTACCCTTCTAGCCCTGCTTTATTAGACATGTAGCTACAAAACTAGCATATATATCTAAATTGAGAACAAGGCTATAATGACTACACATATCAGACTTGACTATCAGATACAATAAGAGGTGTTGGGTTCTAGGATGCCTAGAGAACAGCTGGGGAGCCCATTAATTCAGCTCCAGAAAGTTGTGACTAATCCTATGTTGCTACATGGAGTGTTTTTTCAGGAGAATCTGGAAAATTGGATTTTTAAGTAAGCTATTCCAATCATAAAGTGTTGTCTTAAATCATATAAAAAATACTGTGGATATATGTATACACACACACACACCCACACCCACATACACAATACATATATATGTGTCTGTATGTGTGTGTGTACACACACATATAATAGTATACATATTATATTATGTATATACATACATAATATATACATACATATATAAAAAAGACATCTTAGTAAAGATATCTTAGTATTAAGATATCTTATATCTTAAGTGATATAAGATGTCTTAAGTGATATAAAATCATATGGATATATAATATACATATTATATTATTTATATTTAATATACAACTATATATACACATATATATGTGTATATATATATATATATATATATTTTTTTTTTTTTATACAATCTTATCATAAATCTTAGGCCTTAAGGTTGTAACCTTTTTTTAAAGAAAGAAACAAACAAAAACCAACTTGTGAAAAGCAGGAAAAATAAAATAACATCATAATCTGGTTCTGGAGCCAAGTATACACAGCTTTTGCTCCTGGATAATTTTTTGGGTTTCCAGCATGATGGCTTCTTAGATGCTCTGTGTCACTGTCAATGAGCAACCCATGGAGCAAAAGGGCTCTCCTCCTTCTTCAAAGACCAATCTGTGCTCTCTTGCCAGCTACCCGGGGAGTGTGGCAGTGGGCTTCCTGCCAAGGCTCGGATCCTCATTAACTTTAACTTGATGACTGCATCAGGATGAAGGAGACCTATAGCCTTGATGCAGAGGCAGCCACCTCCCAAATAAGAGGAACAAAGTTGGGGATAATGGTTTTTGCTCCATGTGACAGGAGAGTCTTCCAAGAAGCTAATAAAAAAAAAGGACCTGCCAAAATCCACCTGATTAGCTAAATCAGCATTGATCTTTTCTACATATACTAGGATATACTAGGGTATTTCTTCCTTCTTCTAAGTTTTTTTTTTCATTCATTTTGAGCTATTCCACTTTCTCCAAGAAGAATCACTAGTTCCTATAATGCCAGATTCCAAAGGAGATTACAAACATGCTGTAATATGTCCCTTTTAGGTTGCAAATATGTGATTCAAGGCCAAGAATGGAGAAAGAAATTGCAAAAAAACAAAAACAAAAACAAAAACTGCTCTGTCATTAGCTGGAATAGAACTGAGACTTCCTGATTCATGTGCATTATCCTGAGATTCCCAGGATCACTCTGGGAAAATTTCCATGAGGACCATTAAAACACAGCTATGCAGAACAACCCAGATCCATTGAATTGAAATGTCCAGGAGTGAGGGGGAGAAAAGTGTCTTATTTTCAGACTCCATAGTCTTCTTAGGTCTTCATATGGATTGGTTTGGGGGACCTACCCACATCTTCTTGACCTTCCATACCCAGGAGGGTCACACTTGAATTCTGGCATAGGCGTTCTTAGTAGAACTCTTGACCTTCACATTTGTTTTTAATATTTGGTTTTAAGGCAGAATGGTTTACTTTTACCTTCTGAGATAAATTCAAGAAAGTAGAAATTGGTATACATTACATAGAAATGGTTTATTGTCACGGATCCCTGATGCTTGACAAATTTTAGTTAAAGCATGCTCAAAGATTTATTGCATATGAGGTTCTCAATGCTTATGTGAGCAAAATTTTCAGGATTTCTCTCTTAGGCAAAAAGAAGGAGACATACTAAAATTATCTGAAAGCAGGTTTTTGATAAGATGATTAACTACAGCTACTGAGACTTTTCATGTGTACTCTGGCCACAAACCGGTCATTGTGAACATTACTGAAAGAGTAATTAAAATAGTCAATAATTTACAAAGCCTTGACTCTGTTAGACCTGGGCTATATGCTTTTATATGTATATATCATTTAGGCTTCACACACAAATACAATAAGGTATATTATTTTCACCATTTCCCAATTGAGAAAACTAAGCCTCAGATTAAAAAACATGCCCAAGGAAATGTACTTGGGAATAAGCAGAGACAGGTATTGAACTCCAAAGCTGCCTCCATCCTGCAGCCTTTGCTTAGGTCTAATAGGTTGACATACTTGTGAAAGACCATCAACCCACCTGCTCATAATGTCCATCCATCACTGTTATCTCACCTCCAACTTCATTATGGACTCTTCAAAGTTTGGGGTGTAATGTTGAGTCATGGGAAAAGTATTTTTCTGCTTAGTATACAATTAAAAATATAAATTGTTCTCTGTAGTATATAAATAAGGGACTGTCTTCCTTTTGGGTATCTTCATTATTGGGGAAAGCACTGTTCTGTAATTTTGTTTTACTAATATACACATAACTTTGATAATTCATTCTGCCTCATAATGGGTTCTGGCAATGAAATCTTTTTTTTTTGTAAGAATCTATTAAAAGTAACTGTATAATTACTGTTAGAATATTTGAATGCTTTTAATGGTATTCTTTGACTGTTTAACTTGTCATTGTTTGAAAAGAAATACATTCTAATCACAATTTTTGAATACTCAAATTTTGTGATTTTGAAATAATGTGACACCACAATATTAACTTCTTAATTTATATCCAAATTCTAAAATAATACAATATTAAAATATTAGCTTCTAACTTTATGTTCAGATTTTAAAATAATGTGAGTCACCCAAATTAATATTTATCAAGAAGTACATGACATCAAAGCCAGTAATTCAAATGAACACGAACATGCATATTTTTTTATTTTTGTATCACGGTACCTGTTAAATCAGTAATGTTCCCAATATATTTGTCTACTGTCATTGTGAGGATGAGCTTTCAGTGGAGTGAGAATTTCTTTAATGCTATAGGTAATGTCTCCTTTTGGAAACTTGGTTGTTTGCAGAACTTCTCAGGCTCCTTAGGGTTAAACCTTAGGTTTCTACCTGGGGAAAGGACTATGTCTTGGTTGCTGGAGGTTCTGATAGGAAACCCAGTGATATTGACTGAACTGTATTGTGGTGCACCATTTCCACAGCTGTACATCAAGGGTGTTAAATTTCATTCTACCATACCTAGGAATCCTCTTTGCTCTAAACTCCTGTGAATCCTCGTCAGTTCCAGACACTCTTTGGCCTCCCCCTTTGGGGAGTCAGATGGAGCAGAGGAAGATGTTTCTCTTCATTTTTTCATCTCAGCAGTCGGGAAATAGATAATATACTCAGAATGAGAATGTGGGAGTTTACAGAAACCCTGCAGAGTGCTGTGTTCCTGGCCTGGCAACAGTCATAAACTATAAGAATTTCTAATCCTAAAGGGGCAAGGAGAGGGATCCAGAAAGAAAGGGCCCGGGACCCACTCACCTCCTGCTTTCCAGTCTCCTGCTAATGTCCCACATGTGGAATATCTAAATACATTGAGGATCAGAGAGCACATGGATGCAGTCCACATGGACATCCTGTCAGGTCACTGGACACAATAGAGGAAGCAAGAGTCAACCTGGAAGGGCAAATGGAAGATATCCATTACTGTCTCTTCACTCAATTGCTTATTAATTTATTTAGCAAATACATCGAAAATAGAAAAGGATTTCACGAACCTGGGGCATTCTAAACACCATGCAGCATACCAGTGTATTCAATGAGACTCCATTCAAGGCTTTCTAGCTTTGATTGCAAACCTCAATCAGTAGCTATCATTGAGGTACACCCCATTTTATTAGATATGTAGATATGATCCATGATACAGATTCATACTTTTATCCAGCCATTTTCAAGGTAGAACATGTTTCATTGGGGTTCTGAGAAGCAATGTGCTGCTTTTTTTTCAAAAAGGGAGGAGTTTGGGGTTCTACTCCAGCTCTTTTTCTATTTTATTTATTTGTTTGTTTATTTATTTATTTTAGTGCTGGGGATTGAACCCAGGGCCTTGTGCATGGGAGGCAAGCACTCTACCAACTGAGCTATCTCCTCAACCTGCTCCTTCCTTTTTATTAACTTATATGACCAGCACTCTGAACCTTATTCCATAATCCCAGGAGTGGTAGTGGTAGTCCTGCCTGTTTCACAATATTCTTTAAGATGTCAAATAAATGTCTTATATAATGTCACATGCTATCTGTACAAAAAAAATATGGTTGTTATTTATCATAATACAGTCATAAGAAAAAGCTATGAATCTTCCTTAAAGAACAAAAATACGTGGCTTTCATCATTTTTAATGCTCTGAATATCTACTGAGTAGTTGGAATAGTTTAAACTTCAAAGATATGATGATTAATTTTTAATTATTAATTCTTTAAGATTAGACTCAGGCTAATGAAAAAAAATCTATCTACAAAAAATTAGAATCCCAACTACCAAATCTTCCTCTTGATTATCCATTTTTTATAAAATGGGCTTCAGAAGAAGTTATAGGTTTATTTTTTCCAGATTGTAATAATCAATATTTTGGTATATTTAAATATTATCAATGAAATATTTAATAGAATTTATTAATTTTTTCAACTACAGATAGAATAAACAATACATATATAAAATTCACAAAATACATACGAGTATTTTAAGGAAAGTAAGTCACCAATAGTTTACTACCACCAGAAAGAATTACTACACATTTTTTACAAGTATGTAAGCAGATTTTTTTTTCCTATTAGAATCCATTTTTATAGCATTTTAATTTAATTAAATATTTCCTATGGCATTGATTATTATTTTTATTGATTATTATTATTATTATTATTATTTTACCATGGTTTTAATGGATACATGAGAATAATTACTTAAATAAATCTCAAATTGCTAAATATGTAGCACTTAAGTTTTGTTTGTTTGGTTTTGGTACCAGATATTGAACCCAGGAACATTAAACCACTATAACATATCCCCAGCCTTTTTTACATTTTATTTTGAGACAGGGTCTCACTAAGTTGCTTAGGGCCTCACCAAGTTGCTAAGGCTGGCTTTGAACTCATGATCCTCCTCCCTCAGCCTCCCAAGCTTCTGAGATTATAAGTGCACACCACCATGCCTGGCTCTTGAAGTGTGATTTAATTATCAAGAAAATGTAATTTTTTTTTCCTGAAGTATTGATGGAAAACTGAGGTGTGAGAGACAATAAGAAATGATAGGAAACCAGTCTCTTTAAGTGAAGAAATTAGTGCTTTAGCAAATTAGTTCTAGTAAATATTTTAATCATTATGATTCACTAACTTGAATATGTCTAAATCAGCTTAGACATATTTTTAAGTTGTGTTTTTCACAAATGCTTCAGAATATAAGATAATTATGTAATAAATAAAATTATCTCAGAAAGGAAAATATATCAACCTAAGCTAAATCTTTTTAAAAAATCATAATATGAAACTAAAAGGAAATGAAATCTATTTTTTAGCAAAAATGTACCCGTTCATAGATAAACATTTGTTTCAGCATCCATCTCATATGTGCTAATTTGAAATTCTTTAATAATTGATCTCTCTAGTTTTACTGTTCAAAAAGCGCTACTTCTTATACATCACCCCTTCAATTCATTTATTAAGGTAATAAATGAAAATGCTACTGAATCACATTTATGTGAAAATATTCTTTATGACCCCAAAGATGTTTCTGCAAGACTCATAAATTAACAACCACAGCAAATTAGCTTCCATGATGGTTGTGTTCAGTGTATACAGAAGACGATCTCTTAACCCTATGTGCTTTCTTGAGCTCTGTTTCCTGAGATGAAATGTTTTTGCTTTAGGATCCTGAGGGAGAGATTGCATGTGCATTCTTCATTTTAACATTTCGCTTTAAGTGGCATTTATGCCTGCAGTCCTTTGTTAGCCCCCTGTTTGATTTCAGTGTATTATTCTTTACCTTTTCCCACATGCACCCATCCTCACATGATATGGGTAACCTCCCCTGACTTCTTCTGCTCTCCGTCCATCTCATCTCTCCTTTTCATTTCTTTTCTTAGATCAGAGGTCAGCAATGTTTTTTCTAATAAACACCAGATAGCAAATATTTTAGACTTTGTGTACCAGAAAATCGCTGTCCCTATACAGCTTTCTCTGTGTGTGTGAGCAACCATACACTCTATGGGAAGCAGTATTTGTGACTGTGTTCCATTAAAACTTTATTTATAAAATCAACAAATCACAGACTTGGTTCCCTTCAGCCCTGTCTTAGATGTTGGCATGAGTCTTTTCTTTACCGTGTGTGTTTTTATTTATAAGTATCTTCATTTTTCTTTCTGGATTCTACTATGAATATTTTGTGCCCATGGGAATCAATGCACAGATGCATCAAAGACTGAGAGTTTTTACGTACATAAAGACACCCTGTTGTCTATTTTACCAGAGACAGGATGGAAAGGATCTTAAGATGGATGGAAGGCAATCAGAGCTTTATTTTTGTTTCTAATGCTGTAGTGCACATTCACCTAGATTTCACTGATGGAAATTTTCTTTATTAATTGATCAGTTCCTCAAAGTGTACTCAACTAATTACTTTGATAACAAAAATCATACACACACATTTGTTTAGTGCTTACTCTTTTCCAGGCCCAGTACTAAGAATGTATGTTTACACTCAGAGCAGATTGCAGAGGTATATTCTGTTGTCTGTATTTTATGGATGAAGAGTCTAAGAGCTTCAGTAAATTGCTCAAGGGCACAAAGCTGGCGGATTTCAAAAATAAGACTAAGGCTGGATATGTCTGACATCTAAACCAAGGCTGTCTGTGTTAACTTGTTATGTACCATTTATGTTTCTCAGTTCTACTGTAAGATAAGGAATGAACAAAACAGGAGAAATAGGATTGCTACTACTTATGTTTTTCATGTAGACCAGACAATTTACTACCCTTTCCTTCTCTACTTCCTGTTTGCTATATGGTGTGGTCCATTTTGTATTGCTATAGCAAAATAACTGTGGCTGGGTACATTATTTAAAATAGAGGTTTATATTGGCTCACAGTTCTGGAGGCTAGATTTGGGTGACCATGTCTGATAAGGGCCTCATTCTGCATAATATGGAGGATTACACCCCATAATGAGAGTCTGTGAACAACCAAGAGGACACATGGCAAGAGAGGAAGCAAGGAAGGTATCGAAGAGAGATGAGCCACTCCAGCAGTGACCAGTCCAGTCCCTTGAGACCTAACCCACTGATAACCCACATCCTTATCACTTCCCAGCAGGCCCACCTCTTCAAGGTTCTACTGCATTGGAGATAAGTTTCCAAAACATGAACCTGCGTAGGATAAATCATATCCAAGCCATAGCCGATCTTGATTTTTGAATCATAATTGTGGGTTTCAAGCCTTTAGGCAAAGAAATTTCCTGATGCTTGGATTGCTTAATGTTTCTGAACGTAGCAAACGTTTTATTCCTAAATCAAAAAGTCAAATCATGAAAATGTGACTTTCTTTTTTAATGGACTGAATTCTGGTGTCAGCCGCTCCATCAAACCTTCACTACTAAATTCATTCCAAAGCCGCTATCTACTGTTAACTTTCGTGCAAGTTTAGGATTCTTTCCCCCTCTTAGATTCCTTTCTGTAGTTGAGAACCAATGAGTCTCAGCCCAGATTCTTTAGAAAACAGAGTATGCCACAAACCTCATGAGCTGATGAGTGTTCAGTCCTAGGGTGGTGGGAGTGAGGGGGAAAAGAGAAGTGAGCCAACGGAGGAAGGAAGCCAATAAAAGTGGATTGCAGAACTGGCTGCCGTTTCGCAGATAAACACAGATGGCACCCGCTCATTGGTCAGCACTTTGCCTACATTTTTGGTTTTTCAGACAGCTGATCCAGGCAACTGTTGACAAAGCTGCAGCTCCTGTGCTGTAAGCAGAGTGGCACCTGTGCCTGAAGGGAGAGGCAGTGGCTCTGTGAGCTGCTGGCAGCAGGCGTGGAGCCAGTGGCTCCCTGAGTGCTGGGTATGGCAGGAGCCCCGCTGTATTGTGCTCTCAAGTGGGGAGAGGTGAGGTGTTAATAGGTGAGGTCATGATGGTTGTGGCTGAGGACCAGGAAGGCAGGAGGTCTGAGTAAATCTGAGCAGGGACATAAACAAGGACCTATAAGCCAAGGGAATTTCAGGATATCTTAGTGTCGCAGCAGAGTCACCAACAATTTTTAAGATTTGACTTGTTTTCTCTTTGGTTTCTGCTGAGATGTACACTCAGCCTCTCAAATCCTACCATGATCTTTGAAGGGATGATGCACATTCCTCATCCCCATTGCGCTTCATTTTGACCTTGAGGATTATTTGGACCTCCAGCTTATTCTCTCAACTGATTGCCCCCTCCAGGCTCAGCAGATAGGAAGGTTTTACTATTTCCCCATGATGCTTTGCATCTGCAGGAGGTGATTCTTATGCACATGGAAACTGGCTCAGGGCATAGCTGAAACATTGTGCCTCCCTAATACCAGGCAGGAAATGAAACATATCTCCTCTCCCCTCTAAAATCCTTAAAACCAATCGGATTCTGCAGTTTCCACACCACACTGGGCCTGGGGGAGAAGGCAAAGCAGTAGTTTATCATCACTCCAGCATCTAATTGTCTTGGTTTTAATCTAGCATCACAACCTCTCTTCCAGCCCCCATTTCTGGGTGTGCCTGGTGGGTATTTGTGTAGAAAGTAGTCAAGTTTTTTTTTTTTTTTTTCTGTAAATATTTCTGGTCTGCTGGTAGATCACAGAGACTTCAACTTGAAACCAAACCATTTAATGTTTCTCTTCTCTTTCTCTCAGTGATCTTTGTGGTAAACTTTCTTCTCTCTGGAAAATGGTAGATTCCACTTTCCTGAATGAGGGATCCTGAGGTCATGGAAATTAAGGAAAGTAACACACAGTTAGGGCATGCATATCATCTCACCACTTATGTGGGACACTTTCGGAGTATGACACATGTGAGAGGGAAGTCCCCTCTTCTTGAAAACCCAGGATTGAGGAATAGGTCAGTCCCATACCTCTCTCGAGGATCCCATCAGACTCCTAGAGGAATTTCTTAACTTGGCAGGGAACTGGGCTTTGTTTCAAAGTTTCCAAGAGATACTACACAAAATCTATTCATTGAGAGAGACAGAGAGAGAGAGAGATTCAGGCCTCAACTGTAATTTTTCCACCCAGCATCTATGACCTATTTGATGTGAGATGGTATACATTGCTCATATAATAGTATTATTTTTTTCTTTTCTGACCTTAGGCAGAACATTCCATTGACTCTTCATGCTAAAATGCTCTACTTTAGCATAATACCACGGCCAGGTATCATTCAACAGGCTTTCACAAATGAGCAGGGACTGATTTCTGGATTTCAGATCTACCGGTGCTGATATCAAAAGAAATAATTTACATTTTCTGCACGTTTGAACTTTGCCTGCCTTAGAGAATGGCAGGGAAGGAAAACTAATATACTTTGATAAGATGGCTAAAATGAGTCTATTTACAATCTTGCAGCTTTTAAAGCTGAGAATTTAAATATAGCCACATAGCCACCCATAAATGTAAATGTATGTGTATTTGAGCAGAGAATGGGAGCTGAGAGTCATTTTTTTGGACTTGAGTTTCAATTTTCCTCTTGGAATAAATATTGGAGCTTAGGTTGACCGCGTTGAAAAATGCTATCAATTGCTGAATGGCTTCTTATTCTCCTTTCCTTGGGTTTTTAGTCCACGGAATGTAGAATGTGAATTCCTGCCATTTTGGCCCCCTTTCTTTTCCCTTTGCATTTCCAGCCTTCCTCCCCACACCTGCCCTCCCAGTTCCCTTTATGAAATGGCACTGAATCTTAGTGTCAGCATCACAGCTTTAGAATGAGGGAGCCTGTCTATTTCCACCCTGCTCCTGCCCCTGCTGGAAATACCAAAAGAACCATAGACATGAAAAAAAAAAAAAAGCCTGCCATTTAAATTCATCTGGTATTTGGTTCTTGTACCGAATATGAATGCATCTAAAATTTTTTTCCAAGTCAATATTGAATTCAAATGTCAGTCATTTGTAAAGGGTAGGTTTTATCCAAGCATTACCTTTCTAAACTTTTTAATATCAAATCAAAACACACCAACATATGTGAGTACAGGAATTGAATAAGACCTGTGTTTGGCTTTCCCAGAGACAGAAAGCGAATCAATACGAAGAACGGACTCCTAAGGTCTTCTAAACTATTCAAAGAGGCAAAATATGAACAACCATCTCTACAAATTTATAAATAACTGGGAAAGATTATAATGATTGATAAAGAAACGACTTTCCTCTGTTTTCCTCTTTGGAAAATTGGCATGATAATGTTTTTTGATTTCTTAGAGTTGCTGTGTTCATGTCGGTTTACCTGATCATAAACTAAAACACTAGGTGCTCAATACAATTCAAGAAACCTCACCAGACAGTAAACCCCAAAGAGTCAAATTATAAGGACAGCAAGGATTGCCGGAGTTGAGGAGAGATGGGGTCTTTGAAACGTACTTTTACAAGTTTCATGGAGGTAATAGAAATTTAGTTGAGCCATTAGAAACTGTTCGCAATAAGGAAGGGAAAAAAAAAAGAAACCTTGCCACATTCTAAATGGGAACACAATATGCTTTATGTTCCATCTGCTCTTTAACCTTCCCACTCAACCTTATGTGAAATAAAATCTCTAAAACCATTTTTTAAAAATTTAAAGGAACTCAGACTGAACCTGTTTCAGAGGTATCCTGCTTAGCTTTTTTTCCGTAAGAAAGGTAGCAGAATTCCATTTTAACATGACTGTTTTATTTGACTATAGAGTTTCTTTCTTTCCTTTTTTTTTTCCTCCCCCCAAATGAAAGAGGATGGAACCCAGGTGTTTCAGGCTGGACCACACAACTGCCAAGAAAGCTGTTGCTCTTTCTAGGTGAATTCTTGAACCTGCAGGTGGATGGACTTGTAAGAGTTCCCCAGACCTGGATGCTATTGACAGTTACCTTTTGGCTTTTGAATACAGGTTTGAGACATTTTAAAAATATTGATCTCTAGGGCTAAAAACTGCAAGCTGTTTGAAAGTGGCAGGTAAGCTATTTTAGGGGAAAAAATGCCAGGATTTTCTCTGGTTTGCTTATTGCTTTTGATCCTAAGTATCTCTTGTGAAAATTCAGTAATAGATGTTTTTCAAAAGAGGAGGGGGAAATCTCAGATGTGCCTGAAAAAGTTTAAACCAGTGTGTCTTTGAAAGATTTTCTGGAACTTTTTAGAAAGCAGCAAAGCATTGTTGAAGGAGAAGCTTAAGTATGATGGGGCAGGGTTTGGGATCCTCCTTGACTTAACTTCCTAGGAAAGATGCTGTGTCCATGTCGGTTTATCTGATCATAAACTAAAACACAGTAGGTGCTCAATACATCACGCATATATCTATTTTCTACTCCTTTGGAAGTTTCTTTTCCTTCCTTCCTTCCTTCCTTCCTTCCTTCCTTCCTTCCTTCCTTCCTTCCTTCCTTCCTTCCTTTCTTCCTTCCTTTTCTGTACCAAGGATTGAATCCAGAGGTACTTAACCACTGAGCCACATCCTTAGCCCTTTTTATTTTTTTCCTTGACACAGGGTTTCACTAATTTGCTTACAGCCTCGCTAAGTTGCTGAAGTTGGCTATGAACCTTCAATCCTCCTGCCTCAGCCTCCAGAGCCACTGTGGTTACAGACAGGCATAAGCCATCATGCCTAGCTTGGCAGTTTCTTAAACTCTTATATCCTGGCTTCTCTTCCTCTTCCTGCATTGCTATTACTGTTATTGACTTCTCAGGATTATCACAGGGCTCTGGAATTTTATTGGAGCCTCCAAACCTGTTTTACATCAATACATCAATGAAGTGCATTACTCCAATGTATCATTTTGAAAAAAAAATACTAATTGTTGTTTTGCTTTGTCAGGACAAAAAGGAAACCACTTAAAAGAGACCTTAGTGCCTGCAACTTATAGAGCATGCAGATGATGTTGAGTTCATCAGTAGGCACCTCGGATCCAGAGCCTTATCATTTGAGTCATTCTGGCTGAAGGAAAACTAACAGGTTTACTGATTAAGGAAATAATGTCTATATAACATTTTGGGGAAAAGTGTTAGACAATTTCAGGCCTTCTCTGCACTTATTGATATCTATTCTTTCTTCAAACCCTTTCCATTGAAAGATGAACCCAGACCCTACTTGCAATACAACTGTTGTTTGGTGCCACTTCATCTACCAAACTTATAAATCCCAGTGGAGAAAACAATTATACCCCAGTGATCTGGCAATTTTAAAGATCTTCTCTAGTCAACCATGGTCTCTGATTCTCCATTCTGACCTCTTTTGCTTTCACCCCTTTCTCACTATCTGATTTCTCCTCCTTGGTGAGGCCTGCTCCTTTATGCAACTGAGCGGCTGCAGACACTCTGCCCTGGGAGAAGGCGCTCTTCATTCTTGCTGCCCGACCCCTCTCAGCTCTCATCTCAGCTTCACTTCACCAGGCCCTCCCTGACTTCCTTTCCCCAAATGGCAGTTCACGTTTGCTCCCCTCTTTCTCTTTTCGCATTCTTGGTGTTCTCATAATAACCTTTAGTCTTTTCTTTCTAGAGCTTATTGCAACTAGAAATACATGCTTATTTGTGTGATGATTTGCATAATGTCATTAACTTGCACTGTACTCCTAGCTCTCTGAGGGCCAAACTCTACCTCTGTCTTTCCCAGGTATCTCGAGCAGCTACCACAGCACCTCATCCATGGTGGGTCTCAGGATTTGGTAGCATGGATGAATAGATAGATGGTCCACCAAGGATGATTTTAGGGAGATAGTTTGGTGGTGTGTTTGTTGCAGTAAATGGGTTAGATTATCACATCACTTTGTGAATTTGAGCCAGTGGCTTAACCCATTATGTCCCATTGTCCGTTTTTGGAATACCTTAAAAATAATTAATTAATTAATTAATTAATTAATAAATCACTTATGGTAACTTCAAAGTAAATGTTTTCAGAGTACTATTCTTTTGAGCAACGTAATAGTTCAATGATTAGTGATAACATTTCATAATATTACGGATGCTATCATGAACAATAAATGCAGGATTTTGCCTAATAAATGCAGGATTTTGACTTACAATTTGTTTTAATGCACCTGTGTCAATTTCATTGAGACAGTTTGCAGAATTGAAAACCTGGGACTTAGTGGGTTAAGTTCTCTGAGCCTGAGAGAAATAGTAAGACATACCAAATAGGATGACTTTGTGGAACAAATGGGATAATCCATTTTCAACACTTAACGGAGTGCCCAGTGCATAATAAATTATCAAAGGATAACTAAAATAAAAAGCATAATTTTTTTCTTGACTATCTGGTTACATTAGTCTAATTCTTATGTTATTGAATATTCAATTCTCAATATATTGTTCTGATTAGATTTAGCAAATTCAAGTATTTATTTGTTCCTGTGTAAATGCAGAATTTAATATTTTTCCTCTGTTATATTAAGGATTACAACCCAGAATGAACAAGTGACTCTAAAATTTACCTCTCTGAAACAGTACTGTAGACAAGTGAAGAAATGTCAGCCCTCCCCAAAATCTCACAGCACATTTATTCTATGTTTTAAAGTTAATACATGTCTTGTGTGCAATTAACAAGAAGCCCTATTTGATTTCATTTGTTCCCCGTAATCATCCTTATGGAGAGCTTCACTCTCCCCATTGGACAGATAAGAACACCAGACCTGGACTGATTAAGTGGACTGCCAGTTCAATTTAGCAGAGATGTATTGAACACCTGTTTGGTGCCAGGTGCTCAGGGAGATAGAGAGAGGCAGGGCTGGGCCCTAGAGGAGGCAGGGTCAGCAGGGAGGGTACCCTGCAGTCAGCATTCCCTGGGGTTGGCAGGAGCCCTTTCTGCCACCACTATATGTCCTGGGTGGAGTGTGGGTGGGGGAGTGGTGCAGACTTTGTTTAGTGAGGATATGAGGGTGAGGGCTTCAGCCCCTGTAATTAGGAATCAAAAAGGCTGACAAGGAACATCTGATCTCACAGCCTAATAAAGAGCCTCCCAAGCATGACAACAGCCGCCTAAGAGCTGAGGCTTCCCCACTTTCTCATTGTCAAAACACTAAAACTAATTGCCCCCAGGCTCCTTGATTATCTGCAACCAGCTGCTGCTTTGACCACTTGAAAAATGAAAGGGCCTCCAGGAAGGAGATTTGTTTACAGGAAAAGGCAAGAGGATTGCTGAGCTTTCAGCCTACTTACTTACCTTACTCAGCCCAGTGCTCTCTGATCCTTGCTAGTTGGTGTGTGGTTTTCTTGTTGCATTTTCCTCTTTACGTAATCACACATTTGTCTCCCTTGGCAAACAAAGAAGATGGTTTTCATTGTTTGAATGTTGGCCAGTCATTCAAAGCTCACTGGAATGGTTTGAATGGGTTTCCCAAAAGTTCATGTATCAGAAAAACCTTCAAATTAATTTGGTAGTGATATTTGTCGGTGGTCTTTTGGAAGGTGATCAGGATGAGATGCAAGCACGGGGGGCAGAGTCACCCTGATGGCATTTGTGGCTTTATAAGAAGAGAAAGAGGGACCTGAACTGGCACATTTGCTTCCTCTGGCCATAGGGTGCCTTCTGTAGGTTTTATTCTAAGTTACATGGAGAGCTGTGGAGGTGCTGGGCAGAGCTGTGAGGTGATTTGATCGGCTCCCAGTATTTCAGATGCTAAAGATGGATAGAAGTGTCGACTGACAAGCTCCCCATGGGTGAACCGGTGAATTCCCAGGAGCCTCTAGAGAAGCAGCAGCACAGGCAAGGGCTGAAGGAAGACAGCGAGAGCCAAGGGGCCCTGACCCTTTTTGTGGGGGTAGTTCAGGAATGTACCAGGGATTGAAGTCAGAGACATCTGGTCAATGAACCAAATACCCAGCCCTATTTTCTATTGTATTTAGAGACAGGATGAAACTGGCTTTGAACTCGAGATCCTCCTGTCTCAGCCTCCCAAGCTACTAGGATTATAGGTATGTGCCTTGACTCTTTTAAATGATCCCTCTATACAGAACATGGTCACAGACACCGAGGATCCAACAAGACACCCAAAGGCAGCCATTGAGTAAAGAAAACACCTGCAACCTTGTAAAAACCCTTCAAAGAACTAAGTTTCTGACCGGAAGTAAGTTTAATTTATCTTACATAACCAAGATTTCATACCATTCTTAGGGTTGGCGACTAAACAGAGGATGAGGTCAGTTACGACACACAGAAATAGAATTATCAATTACATTTTGTCCAGCTGAGTTGTTATGAGTGTGTTTTGAACCTGATAAAAATCAAAAGCCTGTGTCTGAGTGTCTGAACATCCCAAGTCTCAGTACACGTTGTCATGTGGGTTCAAGCACCCCAGATGGAAAGGCTGGAACACTAGGAGACACGCCACTCCTCAGCGCCTTCCCAGGCAGCGATTGCTTTTGTGATGATCAGAATTTCCAGAATTAGTTCTCATCAGTGTCCTCTCTCCCTCCATCTTCTGATAATCAAGTGGCACCAGAAAGCCAATTTCTTGTTCTTTTTTACCCCCTTCTCTGTAGTGGCAACGCAGTGCCAGGTGAAACAAATTAGGAGGAGGGACCAAGAAACATCCGTCAAAACAGGACAGTCATTCATTAACACAGGCAGCAACTGTCACCCCATTATCTTCTCGCCTTGGCTGAGCTCCAGGCTCTAATCACATGCCATCTCCCCTCACATCTGCATGCACGTGGCTTCTGCAAGAGAAGAAATGGATGCATTTCCAGGGTCCTTCACAAGTGCTTTCTCTTTGAAGGGCTTGGAATTGAGTACTTGGTAGAAGGTGGGCATTTATAAATAATGGTTGCCAGATGCCATCCATTAGGTATCCTACTAGGTCATTTACAAGCTGGGGACCAACTTTCTCATTCCTGTGTGGATGAATGGCCTGTCTTAGGTTCTGTCTGATTTCTGTTGGCAGGATTGTTTTCTTTCTTCCTAATTTGGAGTTTGTTTCTGTGACTAGAGCATTAGAATAGAAATGCCTAATTCCCCAAGGAGGAAACTAGGGTATCAAAGCATGTTAATCCAAGTTTCCTTTTCTGCCCTTTTTAACTTAATATTTTAAGACTTCACACACAGGGCACAGCCTAGTAAGCTCTGGAAAAACTAATGACACTTCCCTTTGGTCAGTACAAACCCATGGCTCTTATATTGAAGGGATGAATTGGATCCATCTATCTCAGTTCCGCTTAGATACAAATTTCTTTTTCCAAAATGTTCTCTGCTTACCTGTGAGCAGTGTTATTTTGGCCAGCATCTATAAAGAGTAACATTCTTAATTGGATTAAGATAAGACATAATTAAAGATTGAGGTCATCCTAGATAAAAAGTAGTGTCTCGGATTGAATCCTGGAACACAAAAAATAAATTAGTAGATACACTGGGGAAGTCCAAATAAATTCTGTAGTTAAAGCTAACATAGCAATTTGAATTATCTCTCTCATGTTAATTTCTTAGTTTTTTTAACTAAAACATGGTTATGGTAGATGTCAATATTAGGAAAGAGTGAGTGACATTTACCTAGTAGCATATTGTGTCACTCTTACAACTTTTCTGTAAATTTATTTCAAAACAAAGAGATACATTTTTAAACATCAGTTATAATTTCGAGGGAGATTTGGGATCTTCTTGTAAGTTTCCTATCATGCACGAAGGGCAGTGTCCCAGGGTACACACAGTTCAGTGAGAAGCAGCTGTGATAGGTTAATGATGTTGGCAATTGCTAGAAGTTCCGAAATCCCACCCATAAGCAGTCAGCCCTTTGAGGCAGGTTCAGTTTGGTCTGTATTGTGCAGGTGAGGAAACTGAAGCTGAGAGCTAGAAAATAACTCCTTCAAGATCAACAGTGAAGGCAGAGTGTTCTCCCCTGTTCCTTGGTACCCAATGTCTATTCTCAACCATGCAGCAGAGAAGTATTTATTTTAATCATGACCTTGCCATTTATTAGCTGTGATCTTGGCCAATTACTAAACCTCTCTACTTCTCCTTTTCCTCATTAATAAAATAAGGAGATCGGGTGTGATGACCCTCAGGGCTTTTTTCAGCTCTGAAATCCTCTGACCTGATAAATTGCGTATAAAATACCTCTTAAATGAAATATTACCATTAAACTTTTCTATCAAGTGGAATTTTTTTTTCAGACTTAGGAGAAAATCACCTTTTGACTGGAAGGGGACTGATGTGCCATTCATTTCTTTCTCTGAGTAATCCTGTCTGCTCCTTATTTCTGGCTGGATATTTACCAATCCTGGGAAGCATGAAAACTTGTAAGGGAGATTTTGTTATAAATAATTCATTAAAAATTCAAATAGCAATTTTAGCATGTATTTATGTACTTTTAATATTAACCTAAGACATATTACTGACAGCATAGAAATGAAAGATTGAGCATGATAAACTATCCCAAAACTATTTATGCATCAGTTTGGTGAGTAAAATGACCCTGACCTTATCAAATTCCGCATGAGTTAATCAGCAAAAGACTTCCTCACCCATAGGTTAACATGATTTGGGTCCTGTTTACCTGAATTCAATATCCCATTAAAGTTTTAGAAATCTCTGACATAGGCAAATCAATACTGAGTAACATAGGAGAGAACAGTAATGAAATTTAAAATTTTTGAGTGCTGGAAGAAATTTAGCCAATGTGAATAGACTTTTTAAAGTTTCAGTGCTACTGCTTGATTATAACCTATTCCATTATAAAAATAAAAATGAATGGACAAAAGAGAACCATGCAAACTTACTGGAAAATTGTCTCCTGCCATGTAGTTTAAAGTAATTTTAAAATGTTTTTTGCAAGTTTCTTTGCAGGGTCTTGATCACTGTGGTACTCTGTGCTTGGCTGCATGCAAACACACATTGACACCAAAATTATCGTCATTTCCATTTCTAACAGTATTCAATGAAACAAGCATGTAAGAAGTTATTCAACTGAAAGGAATAAAATTGAAGAGGAAAATGATTGTCATTTTGTTAAACACTGTTATATCCAGTAAAAAGTAGAAAAAATAAACTCAGTAGGGACATAAGCCTTTGTGTTTGTCATCATACACAGATTAAATTGATGTATTTATACATTTTGACTCTCGTGCATAGATTCATTTTTGATTCCTCACATTTTGGTGCTCTTTTGAAAGCTAACTTTGATGCAGAAACACCTTAGTGAATCCTAAAATTCCCCAATTCATGTTAAATACTTAAATCTATTTTCTTTGCTTTAGAATAATGAAGAAATAACTTCTTTTATAGTTAACTTGACCTTTAGTCCTTATCCCTTTGATAGGAAATTTAAAAAATACACTATGTAATTTTTTTAGTGATGATCAATCATATGGAAAATTAAGTCCTATGTATTGTACTTGCATTTATGTGAAGTAACTTTACTTCACAACATTAGGAAACTTTGTCTAGTCTCAGTTTTTCTTTTGTACAGTGACAGAGCTAATTATTCTTGCTGAATTTATATCAGGGGCTTAGCAGACTTGAAAGCACATTGTGAAGTACATAGGGCTATATTCTGGACAGTTAAAACAGTTAATCTTTCAGTATTTATTGAGTGCCTATTATGTGCAAGGCACTGCATTCACGGTATAGCAGTGAACACAGCAGAGAGAGTATCAGTTCTCATGGGTCTGGCATTCTAATTAAGGGACACAACCAAAGAGAAATCAAATAGGAGAGTTGTTGGTAGAGATAAGAACTATAAAATAAGTTGAAGTGGGTAATGGGTTGGTAGCTGGGAAGGCCTTTTTTGGATAGGTGATTGCAGGAAGCCTCTTTGGGAGGGTGACCTTTGAGTTAAGAGCCAAGAGCAAGGAATTTGAAGGCAAGGGCTTTGCAATGAAGGAATAAGTCATGTTGTTTAAGGAAATGAAGATGGGTGCAGTGGCTGAAGCCTGGTGAAGTGTGGGAAAGATGAACACAGACAGAGCGAAAGGAACATGTAGGGATCTATCACATTGGGCCTTCCTCGTTATGCAATTTTATAGTCCTAGATAAGCTTTGTGATCTGTTTTAAGGATTTGAGTCTTTTCATACAAGTTTCCAAGGGCAAAGTACAGAGATGTTATTGTGAGGCAGGTGGTGTCCTTGGTTTGCTCAAGTTCTGTTAACACTTTTTCATAATAGCCACAAAATTAAATAGTCTATAGGGATGAAAGACTAATATTCCAAGTCAACTGGTGTCTCCCAGATACCTCTCTCATAACTCACAGTCATTTGGTGATATTAACCAGTATTTCTACCTCCTGCATAGCTCTATTGTTTTCTTTTTCTGGTTTTTGTTTTTTCTTTCTTTTTTGCGGGGGGAGTGGATGGAGCTCGTTTTTTTTTTTTTTTTTCCTTTATTTATTTTTTGGTACTGGGGATAAAACCCAGGGTTTCATGTATGCAAAGCAAACACTTTGCCACTGAGTTACATACCAACCCATCTCCTACCTGCATACCTCTTTTATCCACTCTTGATCTTTCTTCCCATTACTCTCATGATGACTTTTCTCTCCTGGTCTAATATGAAACACCCCAAGGTTGCCTCTTGCAATTGGATTTCCGAATGGCCCCTACAATGCTTAGTTGCAAAACAAAATCTCATTATGTCATTGCTTCCCCCTTTGATTCCTACTTACCTAATCTTGGCTGTTTAAAACTATTTGGGGACATTTAATCAGTTATAAATGTCCAGCTATCTTTGCAGAGAATATAGAGCATTTCACTATTTTTCTCCCTCATATTTGGACTTATCAGCTCTGATCCCCAGATGTTTCCCATGGAATATCTCTAAATGACACATTGAGCCCTCCTCATCCTCCCCTTGTCACTGCACATGCTTTTCCTTCTCTCTGGAATGTTTGGTGAATGTCCATTCACCCCTCACACGTCTGTTGCTCTGTGCAATAATCAGATGGCAGTAATCAGAATGCTCCTCATAGTAGGTTAATATTTGGCTTGACCAACTAAAACTGTAAGCTTATGCAAGTTGGTGCAAATTGGGGGTTGGGGGCCATGTCCTACTTACATTTGTAGCTGTCTTACCTGGCACAGTGCTATTAAAAAACAGGCTGTCTCACCACGGGCTTGTGATGGGATGCATGTTAGGCCATGCTATTATGTTCTTGGCTCTGGGAAGGTGAAAGTGTGCAAGCTACTGTTCTGTGCATTGCTCTCTGTTCTGTAATCCATTCTGCTTTTCATTCTTTATCGATAAAAGGAAAATGTTGATTGCTTGCATAAGATGTATATTGAAGGATAAGCATTGTGCCTAATGTAAGCATAGTGATCACAAAAAAAATGGTGGGGTGACAGCAATTACTAAAGCACTAATAATATAATGTTTGAGAGGAAGAACAAAGAATTGAGGACATGATTTTTGCATTTAAAACTTTAAGTCTAGCTGGCAAAGGAAACTCTTTGTATAAAAGGTCACTAACATCCTGGCGATTTTTGATTTGCAGATTGAGATATTTAGAAATTTTGATGGTTTAGATCTGGAATGCCCCTTCCCCCAAGACCCATGTATTAAAGGCTTGGTCCCCAGCCTGTGGCACAATTGGGAGGTGGTGGAACTTTAATATGTGGGGTTTTGTGGGAGGAAGTAAGGTCATTTGTGGCATACCCTTGAAGGGAATACAGGGACCCCTGGCCCTTCTGTCTTGCTCTTTGATCTCTCAGCTGCCATGAGGTATGCCACGTTGCTCCACAAGGTTCTCCCTTCCATAATGTACTGCTATGCCGCTGGCCCAAAGCAACAAAACAACAGGATGAACCAACCATGAACTAAAACTTCCAAAACCAAAAAGCACAATGAACTTTTCCTCTTTTTTTTTTTTTTAAGTTGATTTATCTCAGGTATTTGTTATGGTAACAAAAACTGACTAACATAATGTATTGTACTAATTTATAGGAGGACCAAAAGGGGGAAAATACATTCAAAATGAGGAGAACAATAATGTTAGTAAAAATGACTGTGCATGTATTGAACATATGTATCAGTCTCAATGCTCAGCATTTCACATGAGTAATGTCCTGGGATACTTAGAGAAATCTAGGAAATGAGAACATGTCATATCCTTTTTCTATGGTTGAAGACTCAGAAGCTCAAAAATTGCACTCATATGCCCAACACCACACATGTAGGCCAAATTTTGAACACAGTCAGGTTGAAAAGTTCCAGCTTATAAACCCTGTGTTCTGTTGACTCCAGGAAAGTATCCTGAAGGAGATTATGATTTGACACAGGCAATGAGAAAACCCAAGAAGAGAAGAAGGGCATCCCATGTGAATGGGTAGATAGGTAGACAGTAGGTTACTAGTGAGGCCATGGCATAGGAATTAGAAGATTCTGGAGAAGCAGCACTGGAGATTAATCTGGGTGAAGTTGTTTTGTAAAACAACAATGAATACATGATTATGTTGCTCAAGCAATTGTCCTGTTCTGCCTACAATCTCCTAGTAATTTTCCCACTTGTTAACCACATATTAAGTCCCTTCTATAAACCAAGAAGAATGGAAGTTTCAATGGTATCATTCTCAAAACACTTGGTCTTGCAAAAACAAATACCACAGTTATGGCTTCTTGCTGCAAATCTTGTCAATTCACAGGTAGAATTCTCTAGGCAGGGCTCATGTCTTTTGTTGCCTTTGGGATCTACATGGATTTTTCACAATGGCTTTTGTTGGAAATTTTGCAATAATTTAAACTGTGAGACACAAACTCAGAAATGTTATTCAAAATCTGAACTCTAGGGGGTTTCAAGAGTATTGTTCCTTTAAAGGGCAGGAAAACATGGGCTTATGGTACTTCTGGTGGTCAAGGAGAGAGTAAGATCTCAGTCTTTTGAAGAACCTATGAAGGGAACCTTGTAATTGCATGTGTAAGTGGTAGGAAAAAGATATTAAAGACAAGTTCATGGTTTCCCATTCAAAGTTCCAGAAAGACACTTACCTTATGAGAATAAGATAGCTCTGAGGGGCAGAATATGCAGACTGATGAGAACTCTTAGGAGATGCCTTTTGTGAGGTGTTTGAGAATAAGAATTGAAAAGATCAGAAGATGATCAGGTGAGCACAGATAGTAAAGCTACCGGGAGACATATGTGAGTCCAGGAAAAGATTTAATTAAGGAAGGACATATTAAATGAAGCAAAAGTTTAAAGTCAGCTGAAGAGATACTCTTACCTTTCAATAATACCAACTTAATTGGCAGCCTAGATTCAATTTGGTGGGTAAGTGGGAGAAGAAGACTATAAAACTAACAATACTTCAGGTGAATTGTATTTAGACTTAGTCACCAAATATTTAGTCATAAAAAATTAAACTTTCCTGATATCCAGATATCCATCAGGGGCTTACTATGTGTGTCAATAAATTCTGAATGTAGAAAAAAATGGTAGTAAAATAAGCAGTAAGTAGTGAAAACACCTGGTGAAATAGAGGAAAATATTTATAAATTCGATTGACTGCTGTTTTGTGATCATATTCTATTCAGAAAAAAATATATTTGATACATATTTTTTTTTGGTATTGAGAATTGAACCCTAATTCCTCCCTCCCTCCCTTCCTCCCTTTCTTCCTTTTCCCCTTCCTTCCTTTCTTCCTTTCTGATAAAGTCTTGCTTAGTTTCTGGGGGTCACACAAAGTTGCTAAGCCTAGCCTTGAACTTATGATGTTCCTGCCTCAGCCTCTGAATCACTGGGATTACAGGTATGTGTGTGTGTGTGTGTGTGTGTGTGTGTGTGTGTGTGTGTGTGTGTTTACACGTGCACGCATGCGCCACTGTGCACAGGATTTGATGTGTCTTGATGTCTACCAAAATCACCACTGTGTTAGGTTTTTACCACCAATATAATTTTGTGTTCTGTAGTCAGAGACAGTTTTCATCAATCTCATATTTTACTTTTCCTCCCGAAAAGAATATTATCCAAAGATGTAGTAATTAATGTAGGAAAATGTATCATTCTAAAAGACTATGACACAGTCGAAAATAAAATGCAGCTAGGAGTTCCTGGCTCTAATTTATCTTTTGAAAAAATAAATAGGAAGTCAGTAACTACTTGTGCATGAAAGACAAATGGAAATCTACTCCAGATAAATTTGCTTGGAAGTTGTGGGCTTAGAAAGATATGCTGTTATTTAGATTTCCTGTGAAGGTCAATTAATATAATTTTGATGATACTAATCAATAATGGAAAAAAGTAAATGAGATTATGTTTTAAAGGATATGAAATTACTCTGCCCTCAATGAATTTGAAGAGTAAAGATTTGTAATAGATGTTTGCTCATCTCAAGTAGACAGATTCTTACCTAAGTAAGCATTCAAATAGCTATTTTTCAGTTAGTCATTTATCTTACTTTTTTGGAATAAGTAAAAAAAAAGTTACCTGACCAGCGTGATATAAGTAGACTTACTGCTACATGCCAAATTAATGACATTCACAAAGTTGTGTGCAAATCTTTTAATTTATCTTGATTTAGTGTGTGTGGTATAATGTAGAGTTTGGTTCATTCACCATTTGTTAGTGGTGATGGGTCCAGAGCTTGGTGGCACTGTGGCTAAAGCTACTGAATTCATCAGCTTGGACTGACATCATGAATTCTCATTTTTTATCAACCCCAGCCCAGCAAAATTGTCTAGGTTTCAATGGTTAAATAGCCAGAGTCAATTCTAAGTACAAAGTGCATGAAGTTATTTATTTAAGAGACTTAATAATAATAGTAGTACAGTATAGATGTGATGAATGAGGAAAACAGATTAGGAACATCTCCAAGGAAAACTTTATGTCAATCTTTTAAAAAAAAATCCATGAGATAAACAATCTTGGCAAGACAAAAGAAAGAAAAGAAATTTCATTCTATCTATCCTATAAGAAGCTATACTACATTTTGACATCCCAAATTTCAATCTAGTTCTAATAATCTAGTTTTGGCATTTGGATTTTTAAAATTTATCTTATTTATTTATTTATTTGTATTTTAGAAAAATGGCACACACTGCTTTGTTTACTTTTGTGTGCAGGCAATGAGCACCAATGTTTACCTTTCAAGATTCAGTAATACCTTACCTGCAGTATGAAATAACTGCTACTGTATAAGATCTACAGAACTTTAGTCATCTGAGGGTTTTCTTTATACCCTGTTTTACTCTATATTAGGTGCCAAAAGATTCTTGCAATGTTTTGTCATTATGTCTTAAAAATTGTTTTCAAATTTTTGAACCACAAAAATATTCTCTCTTCTTCACTGTGCATTTCCCTTTTTGCTTATCTGCCTTTAGTTTTAAATAATTACAGGGTGAAAAATCACCAGGGATAAGCCTCTTAAAGAGACAGAGGGACTATTTTTCTCTTAATAATAATGTATATACAAATAAATGTTTATAGCATATTTAACAAATACAATGCCAGCTCTAAAAATGAATGAATACAAGGAAATCTTTTTCTAAATTTTTAAGATATTTTAAATTAAATATACCTTGAATGACTGGAAACTGGCTTTGGGTTTATCATCTGAGCTCAAGAAATTACAAATACAAATTTTAATTAATATGGGTACAGCCAGTAGAGTTACTACTTGATTGTGCAGTTCTTCTGAGGGTAGTAGACACCAGTTATCTTGGGAGTTGTTTGTTTATTCATCAAGTTGATTAAGGCATAATCTATGTGTGATGCATCTTTGTAAAGTGGACAATTCAACTGGTTTTGACGGATGTATACACATATGGAGGTATGAACATCACCATCAAGGTGGAATTTTTCCATAGCCCCAAAAGAACCTTTAAGCCTTTTTGTACTCTACTTCCCTCTCCGGAGGTTATTCTCCCAGGCCCAGGAAACCAGTGATCTGATTTTGTCACTGTATATTAGTTTTTGCAGGGTAGTCTCTTAAATACTGACTGTTTGTTCAATGTAGACCATTGAGCAACTTGACAACACATAGAGAAAAACAATGTTTTTTTTTTTTTAATCACCTAGAAGGATTGCATAAACTACATACCCTTTGTCTAAATAGTTCCTAAAGAGAATTCAATTTTATCAATGCTTCCAGAGCAGCAGTGTGGATAGAGAAGATGTATAAAGAAATAGTTTGACCTGTTCAATTGTAATGGCACTTAGTTACCGGCATGTCAAAACCTTAGCTCTTTGGAGTTTCAAGCCAGGATTAGATGACTATAAAAAGTGGTCAGAGAAAACACCTTTTATAAATTATACAGCGATGTCATATATATATATATATATATATATATATATATATATATATATATATATATATATATATCATCTCAGGTTAAATTATTTGACTTGCTATACATATTATCAGTGTTCTTAGTGAATTTATTAATGTAATTTTATTTATATGTAAATGATAAATATTGCCCATAAAACTTTAATTTTCCTCTTCTAAAGAGTGATGATAACAGCTAATATTTGCAAGTCCTTATCAGGCCCATGCATGTTTAGCCAGTGGTAATTTTCATTATGATAGTTTGATGATATAACAGAGATCAGAGCCCATCATTTATTGAATTTATTAATGATTGCCAATGTATGCTATTGAGTTTCTAACAGTGCCTAAAATTTCACACTGATATTTCCCTAAAGGGTACAATACTCAATTATTCTTTTTAGAAATGAATCTAACAATCAAGACTAAAGCTCAGCCTTAGATTAATAAGTGACAAAATAGAAAAAAAATGGCCATTTTTATGTGAATGAAAATATTGTTTCTTTCTATCATCATTCCTTCCTTCTGGTGTTACTTTTGACACCCATAAAAGCATATGTGTTATAGATGTTTTATAACATCTATTAACTGTTAATGATAAACATTTTGTATGCATTTTATACTTTATGCATATATAAATGTAGATTTTTAGTGAAAATGATTCATACCATCTGGACCAATTTGTTTTTCCTTAAAATCTAATCTAACATATCAGTACAATACTTGATAACAAAAAATAGAGTTTTATGTAATTTTTATATTTTCATGGTTACATAAAATCCTATTATATGATTGTACCATAAGTATTTATCCATTCCTCTATTGCTCGATATTTGTTGGATTTTTTTTTCTGTTTCTGCTATTAAAAATGATTCAATGAATCTTACTATCATACATATTTGTCCCGGATATGGTATTTTAAAATATCACTTCAAAGAAAATGCCTTAGTTTAAATGATGTACATTGAATAAAGCTTTTAAAGCATATTTACAAATTACCTTCCACACAGATTTCATGATACACTTTCCCCCTCTGTAGTGGGTACATTTTAACTTACTGATTTTCAAACTCTTTCACATGATACTGAAGTTGGATAAACTTGCAAATGTATGAAAAACTGTGGAAATGCATTCTTCTTGAGGGAAATATAGAAAGTATCAAGGGTATTTGTCTTGGAACTGAAGTTAGAAGGGGTATTTGATGAAACAACTTCTTTGCCTCATATTCTTTAGAGCCACTTAAGGGTGTTGTGCCTCAGTTTTTACTCCATGGATTATTCTAGCCCAAAGAATATTTGCTACTAATGGATAAACCCTTAGCAAACAACTGCAGAATTTTCTCAGACTTATTAGAAGTATATTCAAAGTCCACAAAGGAGCTATAACAAATATAATAGTTAGTGGTGAACAATTTGAAGCTTTTTTTTCCTGAGATCAGAATAGAATAAAGGTGGCTGCTCTCACTCTTGCATTTGAACCCTGTCCTGTTGATCCTAAGCCAGTGCAATAAAGCAGTAAAATGAAATAAAATGCATTAGAACTAGAAAAGAATAAATGAGCTTGTCATTATTCACAACATGATTGTGTGGGTGAAAGGCAAAAATGAATCTGTTGACAAATTCTTATAATAAGTGATTTTCATAAGGTCACTAAATACATGGTAAATATGTACTTCAGCTCTGAACATTTAAAAAATGAACTTTGAAAATATCATTAAGAAAATTCTACTAATTAGGACTACAACTAAGGAAAGAGGAACATGATCTCAGTGCTAACAAGTACAGAACATTATATTGGAGAAAAATAAGGATGAACTAAATAAATGAAAGGCTATACCATGTTCATGAACTGAAAATTTGATATTGTAAAAATACTATTTCTCAAATTGACCCATAGATCATTCAAATAAAAAAAAACATAAATTTAAATAGAGATACTTTATTTAAATGGATTGTTAAACAAGGAGAAGAGGACAATTGCAATAGGGAGAGAGATGCTATTGCAATGAGGGGAAATCCATGACCTTTAGCTCTGCACGCATCTCAAAGTCAGGATTTTCTTTTACAATGAGCAGGAAATAAAGCCAGAAAGGACCAGATTTGGGGAATGAGTGGTAGTAAAGGAAGCAATGTAGTATGATCATATCATTGTTCAGGGTATGTTTTTCTTTGCAGTCTGCTAATTCTTAGGAGGGTCCCTTCATTGTGAATCCTAATGCTTATTTAACTTTAGGGGCAAGTCAAAGTTTAAAGTGGTTTGTCCAGAGTAACTGGTGAGCACAAGTAGGTAATCTATTAATTTATGAAGCAAATAATAATCTGGAGGATATCTGTCAGTTTGATAAGTAAACAAGGGGACCATCTGGAGGTCTTGTCTAAGTCAAGCAGGGAAGAATGGTTCTCTGCAGTAAGCTATTTCTTGGAATGTAGTGGGGTGGCCCTTGTTGTTTTCCAGGAGCACACAGCTCAGGGGAAGTTGAACCTTGTCTGATCACTGCATTCTCCCAATCAGAATCCCAGAAGATATCTTTGTGGAAATAGGCACACTGATGCTAAAATTTACACTCAAATGCAAAGAACTAATAACAGTCAAGACAATCGTGAAAGAACAAAACCCTGGAATATTGGACATTATATCAAGACCTTATTATAAAGCTGTAGTAAAGAAGACTGGAACATTAGCACTAGAATAGAGCTAGCAGATAAAGAGAACCAGCCAGAATATCCAGAAACTGACCTGATCATGTATTGTCACCTACTTTTTGTGACTGTGGTAGATTGATTAAATTAGTAGTCCTGGTTCCTTGTCCCTTCTGGTATCTGTGCCCATTTGCAGCATGACTTTGTAGTTTTTTTTCCACTCCATGATACAAGTCCACTTCCCTGGAATTTGACCATAATACTTGCCTTGGTCAGTGAGAGGGTAGCAAATGTCACACATGCAAGGCTAGAAAAATACTGTACCCTTCTAATTCTTTTTGCTCTTGACTTAGAACTGAAGTTACAAGTTGAAGTTTTATTGCTCTCTCTCTCTCTCTCTCTCTCTCTCTCTCTCTTCCTACTTATTTATTTATTTATCTATTTTTTGCTTTAGGGATTGAAACCTAGGTATACTAGACAAGCGCTCTACCATTGATTTATAATTCTGGACTCATCCCAACTTTTTTTTTTTAAGTACTAGAGACTAAACTCAGGGCACTATATCACTGAGCTTATATATATATATATATATATATATATATATATATATGTATGTATATTTGTTTTTTGAGGCAGGGTCTTACTAAGTGGCCCAAACTGATCTCAAGCTTGTATTCCTCTTGCCTCAGTCTCCTGAATTGCCAGCATTGTGGGCATGTGCCACTGTACCTGGCTCTTAGACTTGTATTTATTTTTGAAATTTATTAAAAACATAATATTTGTACATCTTTATTGGGTACATAATATTAACTTATTATGTAGATATAATGTGTGGAAATCAAATCAGGGTAATAAGCCATTAAGCATTTTTATGTGTTGAAATATTATTTTACAATTTTAGTCATTTTGAAGCTAGTCATTTTGAAACATAAATTATTTTAATCAATAGTTACCCTACTATGCTAAAGAAGAACCAAAGTAATTCCACCCCTCTGTTTTGGAGCCCACTATTGAAAGAGGTTGTAGTTTCTGAAGCAACTTGTATGCCCTATAATCTTTAAAGTCACTTAAAAATAATGTGCTAATAAGATATTTGCTATGACATACCGAGGATCTCCTGCTAGAGAGAGAGAGTGAAAGACAGTCATCTTACCCCAGGTGTCCCATCCAAGGCCATTTTCCTAGAGGTAGAAAATTAGAGTGTGAAATCTTAGCCAGATTTCAAAGAAATCTAAACATTTAAAAATAAAAGAGGTAATTAACACCAGGAAAAAAATAAAGAGTTGAAATGGAATATAATTGAAATGATAGTATTGACTTGGCTTAGTCATGAACATTTTTTACAGAGACATCATGATGATTAAAAAACTAAATAGACATGCAGATTTAATTAAAAACAAGATGAAATTTTAGCAAAAAAAAAAAGAAGAAGAAGAATAGGAAGGTTAAATAAGGGAGGGTGTCAGAGTGGCTGGTGATAAAACAGAATGTCATCTTCATCTTCCATAGTACTAACCAGTGGCTGTCGTGTTACAGGGCACTGGCCTGCTGTGATGCTGGCAGCATAGTGGCCCCCTCTTCACCCTGATTCTTGTGATCATGCCAACATAATTTCAGGCATGTCATTCAGAGTAACAAGCATGACTTTATTATAAGGGATAGGAAAAGGGAAAAGAGGACATTCTAAAAGGAGACAGTAGGTCCCTTCAGAGAGAAGACAATGTGCCCCTCCTGCCCTCTAGTTCTATTGGGGGCGTCCCAGGGAAGTTTCGAGAGAGTCCTGCCTGGGTCCAACACTTGACTTTTGACTGACAGCAGCAAGATATCAGACTTTCAAGTCCCACTGTGCTTGCCCACTCTGGGTCCTTTTGGTCAATGCTGTCAGGTTCTAATTGGAAACTATTTTTACAGATTTTTGTGGTTATTGGGAATTATCCTTAACTTCCTGAGTTCTGAGATTTGGTCTGTGTCAGGGTCACAAAAGTACTTCTCCAAGCCCCTGCCAGGACAATTTATCTTCTTCTTTGGCATTTTGGGCTTGCATTTCTCTCATAGATAAAAGGTAGTTTGCTGCAGAATGTAATGTATCCTGTCAACTTAAGCCAGGTAAGGCTACATGATATATATATATATATATATATATATATATATATATATATATATATATAGAGAGAGAGAGAGAGAGAGAGAGAGAGAGAGAGAGTGTGTATGGGGGGCACAGTGGGCCCAGTTTTTAGAATTTTTCCCCATAACCACTTTTCCCCCATTGCTCATATCCTCATATCTGTCTCCTTTCAATAGCTATATATGAGAATCAATATCTGTAATATAATCATGTTAATTAAAACCATGAAGCCAAATACTAGAAGGAACAAAGAGAGAGCTGTTTTTTCCATTGTAAGCCATTTTATCAGCTGTTGGATTTTAAAGTAAATTACAAATGGCTAGTTTTGATGACCCCCCACTCCCTTCTCTTTACACTCTCCACCTCTGCCCTTTCCTGTAGCCAAGAGGGCACTCATCATGCCTGTGAGCAGAAGGCAAGGACCCAACCAAGGCAAGTCAGGTACAATCTGAGACCACCAGCTCTAATAAAAGCCAGTTAAATCAACCTACTTGTTTTAGTGTGCTTTCTCTCACTGTGGCAGAGTGTGTGAGGCTGAGGGACCAAAGGATGGAGCTGGGCTTTGCATCATGGTTCTGGAGGGTGGAGCCCAAGAGCATAGGGCCAGTGTGTGTGTGTGGCTTCTGATGAGGGCCTTGCTCCTTGGAGGAAAGCAAGTAAGTGTGGCAGAGGAAGAGAATAGGAGAGGCGGGCTTGCCTTATCATAATTCCCAGTAACTAACCCACTCCCTGGAGAAAGACATTAGTACATAGGAGGGCTGCACCCCCAGGACCCAGACACCTCTCAACAGTGCCACATTGAGGAATTAAACCTCAACACTGACTTTTGGGTGACACACTCAAAACATAAATGACCCAACGCCCTCAGTTATTGTCTAAGGCTGACATGGTGTCCTGCATAGTTTTTTGTTTTGTTTTTTTTATTTGGAAGGGCTAATTATTAAAAAAGGAAATTTAAAAAGTAGGCCTTTATTTTTGCTGTCTTTGTTGTTGCAATTTGTAGTTCTAGGGATGAATGAACGCAGGGGTGCTTTACCACGGAGCTACACCCCCAGCCCTTTTCTATGTTTTATTTTGAGACAGGGTCTTCCTAAGTTGCTGAGGCTGGCCTCAAACTTAGGTTCCTCCTGCCTCAGCCACTGGAGTCACTGGGATTAGAGGTGCAGCCACCATTGTGCCCAGCTGAATAAACTGGGTCTATAATAATGACTTTAATAAGGACTCTTGAAGCTCAAAATCAATCCTCCCTCCATGTTGATGATCAGACAGTTAAAAACACTTCGCTATGCTATCCATTTCTTCTTCCTTTAATTTTTAAAATCCTCACTCTAGCTGTCTATTCTGTTTTTCTATAATTTGTGTATCAATTATCATCTTTTGATGTACAAATTAGCATGAAGTAATGATAATCCAGCATCTATGTTTCCCCAGAGAAATGACCTTGCTGGAAATTCTGCTCATTTTTTTTTTAAACAGTTATCACAAAAACCCTCTCTGGCAGGACCCCAACAAATGTCACTTTTATGGAGAGTCTTTGAAGAACTCAGTGGACTGTGATTTTTACAAACCAAAATAAAATGGCTCCATCTCCCATATGCTCTTTCCTGTGTTCATAATTGCTGTGTTTCAGAACTCACTCAGGACTCCAGTTCTTTTGATCTGCACCAGACATCTATGGTTAGAATAATGAGCTACCATAGGAGGAGAGGATACTTTAAAATTTTTCTAATTGGTCACTCTAATGGTAACTACTGACTCCTATTGCCATCAGAGAATTTTGTTAGCAAAAATATCTATTTCCATATATGTGGAATTTCCTTAGTTTTATTTATTCGCTTAGAAATACCCAGTAAGCACTTCCAGTGCCAGGTCCTGAACTTGGGATTTGACTATTATCAGGAGACACATTTGGATGCATGGTGAAGGCCAGACACACATATGAGTGACTTTCAGGTTTTGACGTATCAGGGTTGTGGATGGTAGTGGGGGTGAAAATGGACTGGTCAGTATCTGTGCAGGCTGATATCTGCCATGATTGTCTTGTTGTCCTGTTTTCCTGTAAGACATCTCTGAATCATCCTTCATCCCTACAGTTTGTGTTCAGTTTTTTTTCCTCATATCTTGCCAAACTGCTTAGGCACACATGAGATCATTCTGCTGTTCCAGTGCTAAATGAGCCCGGGGAAGAATCGCTGGCAGTCTTTAAGTCTTCATCTGAGTTTAGCTACTTCTGAACAAAGAGATCATAGTTTATCTGATCTCTTTGTTGCCTTCTATGACTTCCTATTTTCTGTCTTTTTTTTTTTTTTTTTTGGTCTTAAACCAAAGACATTTATTTCTGACAGTCCTGTAGATTGAAAGTCCAGGATCAAGGTATTGTCCCATTCAGTGTCTGGTGAAGGATCTCTGAGAGAAGGGAAGGGGTGGAGCATGGAGAATGTGAGAGCACTGCCTATTTTCAATGTGTAAAATTAGAACAATTTAGTTAAGAGTCTTAATTGGTTTTATTTCTTATTCTGGACTTGGGCAAGGCTTTGTTCCATAAAATAGAATAAGTGTTTTAATGTGCCAAGCTGAAAAGTTTAGTCTTTAGACATAGAGGACTAAAGAAAGTCAAAACAAAGAACCAAAATAGAATTGGTCATTTCACAGTTATGCTCCTCTCCCACAAAGGTGGGAACAGAGGGACAGGATAATAATAATTGAAAAAAAAAGACTAGTTAGGCATTTTTTTTTCTTGGTAAGGATTAAAACAGGAGGATCTTATTATGATGGTGACTGAAATGGTCCCTTGTGGGGCATTTAACTGCTGTCTCTCTCTTCTGGATTCTTGGAAGATGAAATAACAACTCATTTTCAACTTATCCATGGGAACTTTAGCATGGATGACTGCACTTTGATTTTTAGTCTGGTCAGTTGGGGCCCAGTGTGGAAGCCTAGTCCAACACAGTGACCTTCTGTTATTTTGTATTTAACAATATACAGGAGTCTGAAGAGGTCTCCAGGAGCAGTGGAGACCTCTGCTCAGACTTTCCATGTGACTGATCACATTACAGAAAATAATGTAAGCACAGGTTAGGTATGAGTAACAGAGCAGGAGATTTGTTACAAAGGGGCAAGACACACTGAGAAGTGGGGGTGTGGGTGACGTCAGAGGGAAAGAGTGAATCCCCAGGTCTTGATCTGGGCTTTTAGCATTTATAGGACACTAGAGAGAGGGCTGTAATCGAGGAGGGGTCAGAGCAGGGTTACACTACTTCACACCAGTTTTCCTTGGGCTCGTGGTTCACCCTCACTTGTTCTAATCATGCTCCTTCTTTCATTGTGCATTTTACGTCTCCACCCAGGGGTGTGTATTTAACTATTGTAATGAGGCTCAGTTCATTTCTTGGTCACCAAAGTCTAATGTGCATGCTCCCTGAAGGGCTGGTTCCTCCAGAAGCCTCGTGGTCATCTTGTGGTTGTGTTGTTTTTTTTTTCTTCAGCCCATTGGCTGCTGTGGTCAAAGATGGGGGCATGGGGTGAAGAGTTGCCCAGGAGTTGTTTGTTGTGCATTTCAATTCTTTGTGGGCATTTCTCTTTTTAGAACCAGTATTCTCTCTGTATGTCTAAATTCTTATCTGATAACAACCTTTTTTTTAAAATTTTAATGACATGGTACTGATGACCTCCAGTCTAGAATTGACATAGAGATGCTCCATGCTTCTCTGTTGTCTCCACACTAATCTGAATTGGCCACATCTGCACTTGGCAGATGACATCTCTGTTCACTCCTACCCACCCCCCTAAATTCCTCTTCCCAATTGGGAATCTTGATTCAATTTGGTCAGGGAAATGGGGCCAGTTGAATAGCTCTAAACTTTACTTATCACACTTTCCCAAATCTATGGCCTTCTAAGTAATGTCTGTTCTTTCCTAGGAGAATGTTCTAGACTACTGAAGTTCAGAAGCCAAGGGTTTCTTTTTTCTTTTCTGCTGTTTTTTTCCTCTCCAGTAACAAGGAGCATGGAAGTGTGTAGGCAGTGCTCTAATGAGGGGAGGGGAAAACGGACAAAGGCTTAAGTGTTAGTGTTCCAAAGTACTTAACCAACCATATCTGGCTGGTCATACTACAAAGCCTAAGACAGAGTAATTGAACCATGGAGTCCAAGTTCATTGACTCCAAGAGAAGAAAAGATGCCTCACAGAAGGCTGTTTGAAGATGGCTTTCTCTATGAATGGAAATGTGCTTGGATAATACACATTTCAGTACATTGGGTTTTGGTAGGGAAATGACTGAAAAATATCTTAGTAAAGAGAAGACACTTTAGAGAGAATAGAGAATATCAGGAGAACCCTGCATAGATAAATTCTCTGAAGGGAGTCTGGTCTTGATTTGAATCCTGAGTCTGCCATTGCTAGTCGTGTGCCCTCAGATGAATTATTCAACCTTTCTGAGCCACATTTTCTTCATAGCTAAATGGAAATAATTAAACTACCTGTTACGTGGTGTTGTATGAAGGTAGGTGCAATATAAACGGTGAAGTATTTAGAACAGTGCCTGTGGCTTAGAAAGCAGGATATGTTTACTCATGTTGGAATATTGGTAGGAAGGAGAAGAAAAGTTAAACTATGGAAAGATTGTGAAGGGCCTTGAATAAGATGAGGAAGGAACTTGTCAGTAATGATTTAATGAAAAATTTATCTCAGCAGTACTGCTTAATTTCAAGCCATGATTATCTTGCAAAATTGTGTGTGAGAATGACTGAATAACTCATTAAGAATGCAAATCCCTGGGCTGGGGATGTGGCTTAAGCAGTAGCGTGCTCGCCTGGCATGCGTGAGGCCCGGGTTCCATCCTCAGCACCACATACAAACAAAGATGTTGTGTCCGCCGAGAACTAAAAAATAAATATTAAAAAAAAAAAACTCTCTCTCTCTCTCTCTCTCTCTCTCTCTCTCTAAAAAAAAAAAAAAAAAAAAAAAAAAAAAGAATGCAAATCCTTGGCCAAAAGTTTCCCTAGCCCCTGTGATTGTGACTCAGAAGATACACATGTAGTGAGAAATCTGTTTTTAACAAGGATGTAGGACTAGAGTAGTGTAGGTGAGGGGCCTAGGTAAGTGATTTAAGAGGACCCTCGTGCTCCAGGGCTTGTTAGCGCAAAGTTGTCCCTGAGAGAGTGCTTCCTTAAATTTCAAACTTCATGTCTCATTAACCGCACCCTGGTCCAGAGGACTTGAGATTCTGATGCTGGTGGAGGAAGGAATTTATTCACTCATTCATTCACAAATTTTTGGAGAACAGCTGTGTATGTGCCTGAAGTTATTCCAGGTATTAGCACATGTCACTGAAATTGACTGACAATAGTCCTTCCCTTGTAGAATGTGTGACAGGAATGATGAAAATAATAAATGCCATAATGAAACACATTGTACAATATGTTAGAACATGATGGGTCCTATGAGAAGAATAAGAGTAGAGAAGGAAAATGCTGGTAGCTCCTACTTAGAGGTGCTCTTTTTTTGTGGAGGACCCAGTTCTAGGAGGGTCAGTCACCAGGACCAGCTCAGATTCCCCAGGGGTGGCTGCCTGGAGCCTCCTATTTTTTTTTTTTTTAATTTTTATTGTTGGTTGTTCAAAACATTACATAGTTCTTGATATATCATATTTCACACTTTGATTCAAGTGGGATATGAACTCCCATTTTTGACCCCGTATACAGATTGCAGAATCAAATTCAGTAGCAGAGTTCTGAGTCTATGTCCTTCTTCAGCAGGAAACAATTTATATGAGCCCTTGACAGTGTCTGCCTTGTCTTCATCTGGAGAGGAGGGGCTTGTTATTTCCATCTACCTATTTGCCTCTTCTAACCTATAGCAACCCACAAGTTTTCAGCTTTTTCAACACCTACCATTAATGTGACTATAGAACATTCCTACCAGGGACAAAGATATTCTGATTTTTATGGATCTCTTGTCATTGAAAATGATTCTGTGATGAAAATCTAAAGACAAACTGACTGTAAAACACCACCAAAATGAAAAAGGAGGCTGTAATGCTAGAAGAAAAAAGAAAGAAAGAAAAAGTAGAGAAAGTTGATGAATTCTACAATCTACTTAGTATTTGTCACACACAAATGTCATGGAGTTTTAGAACTGGAAAGAACCTCAGCAATCATCTAACAAAGCAGATCTGAAATGAGAGTTAGGAAATGATGAGTACAAAGATCAGTTAATTTAAAAAATCTCTTTTATGAAAAGAATGATAAAGGGAGAGAAGCTCTGTCACTAAAAACGGGGGATGATGGCCCAGAGCTTATCCATCAGAACCCATGGCAATTAGACATTTGAAGACAGGAAGTAGGAGACACAAAGAACATGAAAGGACAAGAATAAATTGAGAAAATAAATGAAACCAGAAAAAGACAAAGTTCTGGACTTTCTAAATTTGTTAGGTTCTATTTTATGGCATGATATGGCTTAGATCCGGAATGTCTCCCAGCGTCTCATAGGTTGAAGGCTTTGACTCCCACACAGCAATTTAGAGGTGGGGTGTTTAGAGAATGATTGAATCATGAGGGCTTTGACCTCATCAGTGGGTTAAACCATTTGATGGATTCATAATTTGAATGGACTGTTAGGAGGTGATGAAAACTCTGAGCATGGAGGGAATAATTAGAGAAAGTGGGTCATATGGGCCATCTTCTTGGGGGATTATACCTTGTCCTTGGCCCTTTCCTCTCTTTCTCTCTCTGCTTTCTGGCTGTCATTGTCACAGGGCTGGGGTCTTCCAAGAAACTGAGGCAGTGTGAAGGCTCCCCTTCCAACCTCAATTCTTGCCATCAAGTCAGAAAGATTTCAGTCATGCTCAGAAAAATGGGCTTAAGTTTACTGAGGAGAAAAGGAAAGGGGATACTCTCAAGGGAGAGTGGGTCTCAGAGAGGAGAGGGACAGAATGCTTCTCCTGCACTCCAATTGTGTTGTGGATCCCGGAGAAGTTTCCAGAAAATATTGCCCAGGTTCACATCTTGATCTTTGTCTGACAGCAGGATGACAACCAACTTTCAAGTTCCCACCTCCATGACAGTGCTGAGACACTTTGTCCCATGCAGACTGGTTCAAATTGGAACCTTTTCTTACAGAATTTATGGCTAGGGAGAATTATCCTTGTATTCCTGAATTCTAGGATCTGTTCTGTGAAAGGGTCAAAAGTGCCCCTCCTCCTTTAAGGTAGCTTGTATTCTTCTTAGCTTAACACTATTTTAGGCCAGAATTTCTCCTGCAAATAGCAGGTATTTTGCTGAGAAATGTGACATATCTTGTCCTCTTAAGCCAGGCAAGGCTGCAGGTAAATTACTTCTTGGAAAAGAAAACTATATGGGGGTAAGCAGATTGGACCCATTTTATAAAATTATTCTCTTAACCTCCTTTTTCCACCACCCACATCCCTCTGACCCCTATCATTATGAGCTGAGCCACTTTCCTCTGACACAACCTTTCTCCCTGATATTCTTCCTCCTGTCGAGCCCAGAGTAATGGAGTCAGCTGACCATGGACTAAAACCTCTGAAGATGTGAGCTCCAAGAAACTTTTCCTCCTTTAGGTTGTTTATGTCAGGTATTTTGGTCACAGAAATAGAAGTTTGACCAATGTCTGGGATTGCTAATGTACAAACTAAAGAGCATGTCACAGAGGACAGGGCATCTTGAAACTCCTTATGACAACAATTTCTTTGGACATTACATCAAGTAAAAGAGCTATAATTAAGGCCCCTGATTCTGTGATTGGGAGCATTGGAAGAAAACATTAGAGAATACCATGTTCTCGTTCTTTCAGTGGGTATTTATTGGCCCGCAACTAGGTTTCTTTGAAAATTTTTTTGACAAAAATAGAGCCAGACCTGCAATCTGGTAAGCTTATCTGCCGTTGGTTTCTTTTCTGATATTTCAAAAGTATTGCCTTTGAATTTTGTATTTCATTCTTTTACCTGGGGCTGATTGGGCCTATGCTGCAGTATGTGATCTGACTAGTTCAGTTACCTGGGCCACATGGTCACAAGAATGAATTTTGCTTTGTACGGCCACTGTGCTCCACCAGTAATGACAATCTCTCATTGCATCCCAGGCTCTAAACACATCTAGAAGAGTGTTTAGCATATAATTTGGCTCATGAAAATATTTATTAAATAGTTCAAAAACTGATGACCCAACCACCACATATTTCAGACAAACACAAAAACAAATGAATGATTCAATGAATGAATAAATAGACAAAGACCTTCTTGAAAACATTTCTTATCAAACTGTTAATAGTTAACATCTTATGGAAAATAGAATTATGGATGGCTTGAATAAAGAGTAAGGGGGAACTTTCAAGATTTTTCTATAACTTTTACTGTGTCTATTGGGGATAAATATAATCTCCAAATTAATAATGATAACTTTCATGTGCCTGGTCATAATTCTGGGCATAAACTGGTGAATACAATAAACAAAAATATCTACTCCTATGGAGTTTCACTTTTATTAAAAAAAATAAAAATGTAACACAACTGAATACTGAAAAAAAATGGGAAATTGTGTTAGAAAGTGATATGTTCTAGGATAAAGAAAGGAGATCAGAATAAATGTGGTAGGTCACACTTCCAGATTCCTGTTTGAAAGGAGGACCTAGACTAGTTCTGAGAATTTTAGTTTCCTGTACTAATTCAAATCTACTAGGAGTAGTTACCTGCTATTTACCCTTTTAATACTTAAGATTTGATAGTTAATTTCAGAGACATTTTTCCCTAAATAATACCATATGGAATATGAATGGCTTTGAAACTTTTCATGTAGATAACATATAGAAAAATAAAAGTTCATTAGTTTTCTCCATAATTCTATATATTAAGGTGGGTTTGTCAAAAATTAAAATCTGCCAGGTATAGTAGCGCTCACCTGCAATTCCATATTTGAGTTTCTAAAGCTGCAGGATCTAAGTTCAAGGCCAGCCTGAGTGAATTAGCAAGACCCTATCTCCAAAACAACAATAATAAAAACAAAAGAAAAAAAAAAACAAGTGAGATTTAGTTCAGTTGTGGAGAGCCTTTGAGTTCAATACCTGGTACTATAGAAAGAAAATGTGAATCTATTACCTTATAATAGAAAGAAGCCAAGGTTTGGGCTCTTGTATTTTTAGAGTGCAGAAAGTCTGGAGTGCTAACTTAGCATCACCTGATGCCTGATTCCAACTCTAATCATTACAGGTATCCTTTACAGATATAGCAGAAGGAATAAAAAATCAAGCAACTGAATTGATGATTAAAATACTTGGATAACGGAGGCACTAAGGTATTCCTTGAGCCAAGGTAGTAGATTTTCATTAGCTGAACAACTAGTGACTGAGCACCAAAGAACCTGGTTTATCAATAATAAATGGGGAAAAAAGGTGGATGCATTAATAAGAGTGCCAAATCACTAATTCATAATGTGATTACATCCCTGCAATTTTCAGAATGACTGCAATTTATGTTCAACATATGTCCAGTATATTATTAGGTTGGGCCTAAACCCCAAGATATATAGGACCTTAATAAAATGTGCCAAATAGTTTGTTCTACAAATCAATATCTCTCCTTGCGGACAGAGTTCCCTTCCTCCTCTCACCTATTTTCTTAAGACAACAATGAGGGAGATAAAACTTTGCAATGTGGTTTACTGCTTTTCATTTCTGTGCTTATTGGCTGTATGAGTGCACTGCTAAAGGAAAGAAATCAGAAAAACTTAAGAAGGAACAACAGAGCAGCCAATTGTGATCACAACTTAGTGGGAAGCAATGAGGGGGTCTTGAGGCTCTTTGGAAACCAGCCAACCACTTTCACTACTCAGCTGCAGGAGACCGGCCATGGGGAGCCCATGGAGAGGTTTGGGATTCCCTGGTTGCAATTCCATCTGTCTGTGCTTCAGAAACTGTAAGAAAGAAGAGGAGGAGGAAGATAGGAGAAGAAGAAAGGGAAGCAGATGGTGGGAGAGTAGATGAAAGAGGAGGAGGCGAAAGAGAAGGAGGAGGGGGAGGGAAAGAAGAAGTAAAAGAAGCAGAGGTTTTCATACACTTCCAAATGAATCATAATGACTGAGGAACTTTTAAAGGCTTTTGTAGATTATAGACAGAGGCTGGAATGATCTGAGAAGAAAAAGACAACTGAGGGGGAGGGAGTAGGGATGAGAAAAGTGAATAAAGAGGGCAATGAATCTGATCTAACTTTCCTATGTGCATATATGAATATATCACAGTGAGTTTCACCTTCATATAGATCCACAAGGCACTAATTTAACAACAACAACAAAAAAAAAAAACTATAAAGAAATAGAAGATAGTAGAGGAAAGGGAACAGGAGGAGGTAGGAGGAGAGGGAAAGGAGAAATACCGGTGAAGGAATTAGAGCAAATTAGATACCTGCTTGTATACTTACGTTAAAATGGACCCTAATATTTTATATAACTAAAATGAACTTGTATACAAAAAAAATTTTTAAAAATCCAATGAGAGTCCTTTCATTCTCTCTTTCAAGAATAAACAAGAATTTTTCCTCTTGAGAAAAAAGAAAAAAGTAAAAAGATAATCACCATCTCCACTTGTCTCCCCTTCTCAGAGGACTGCTTTCGTAAGGCAGGTGGCACTTGAGGAGATCTTTAGGGTCTGTGTTTCCTCATGTTGACGCAGCAGTTCTTCTAAAATGAGTGATCTTACAATCTTCTGGTAGAGGTATGTTTGGACACTTAACAGATGTCCTGGAAATAATTTGCCAGTGAAATTTTGACACTCTGAATTTATTAGAAAATTTTAATAATGAGCACACAACAACATTTTAGCAGAGACATTGGAAAACCTCTGTCAGAGACCTGGTGGAATGTATTTTAGAATTTGTGCTGTGGTCTCTGTTACCACCAAGCTATCATTGTAAAATCAACAATAGACCATATGCAAACTAATGAGACTGGCTATGTTCCAATAAAATGAGATTTATGGACACTGTAATTCTAATTTCATAAAGCTTCCACTTGCCATGAACTATTCTTTTGATTGTTTTTTAACTAGTTAAAGTGTAAAATCCATTCTTAGCTCTCAGGCAGTAGTTTGCTGATCCCTGTCTAATGCAATCTAATTAAAACAATCAACGGATCCTCTTCATATAATCAAAGCCAAATTGCTCCAGCACGGACAGGGAGAACAGCAGCGGGATTGGATTTTCAAGATTTTTTTTTTTTTTTTGTAAGCACTTTCCCATGTCACCAGTGTGACTACCAGTCTCAGCCCTCCTCTCAACACTTGAGCCACTCAGGAATACAGGGCATCCTCCGGCTTGCCTTATGCCATAGCTGAGTCCAGGTTTGAACAATTAAGGTGAACTTTATTCTCTTCTACAGTTTTATTACTTTGTAAAAATAAATTTGTGGGATACAAGGTAGTCTATGCATCTTCAGGTTAGTGACCTCCACTGGACAGTTATCCCCCTTCTTGCCTCTGTGGGGCAAATAACACAATCCTCCTTCTCACCTGTCATATTGTAGCATGTCTAACATTCTTCTAGGCCAGACTTAACAGAAGACACCTGATAGAGTGTGGTGTCCCCTTGGTGGACACTACTAGGACTTGTTTCCTAGTCTTGTCACTGGATTCTCTTTTTATGCAAAGACCGGTGTCAGGATATTCACTGCCTTCAGTGGACACCCACCTATCCACAGAGAGGGAGTCTCATTCTCGATTAGCAACAACCAAGCAATTTCTTCTGTTTTATAGACTCTGGTTAATCCAGAGTGCTTTTCTGGAACCTGCATCACCTGTTGATGGATGTTTGCCGCAGTCTGGCAGGGCACAATTCAGGAGCCACTTGTCAAAAGAAACTAACTTTATTTTTAGAACCACACACGCCAAACAAAACAGCTCCTCAGGAAAAACCCTCAGAGCCCAACTGCCACCACTGGCTTCCCACAAGCCACTCCCCCCACCACCAGCCTCTCCACCTCCCACAATCCTCCTGCTCTTGAGGCCGATTGGCTGGGTCGCGTGGGCGGAGCCAAAAAAGTCCTCCAATGAGCAGCTCCGTGGCCTGAAAGGGCAGGGAAACAGCCCAATGAGCATCACCGCAGAGGAGCCAATCAGCTAGATGTTGCTGGGGCCGCTGTGAGCCAATCATCAGCTGGCAGTCTGAAAGTTTGCTGGGGCCCCCTCGGCTGTGGCTCTCAACAGATGTTTATGTTTACTGGTCCATGGGAAGGAATTCAGGGACTGGTTTTGATGGCTGTGGGAGGCAAACCTGGCACACTCATGTCATTGACATTCCAGCCCTAACTACAGCCTCGGGATTTGCTCCTATCACAATTATAGGACAGCAAGCAGCAACTGTAGGTAGGGTCATATATATTAAAGACAGACCTTTCCCTGAGCAATTAAAAATTTAAATAAACTTAATTATTTAAAATAAATTAATTGCACATTGGACACTCTGTGAAACAGTATTATCATACGTGAAACTTTGTTATTTTTCTTATGGTTAGTAAATTATAAGGCATTTTGCAATTTAAATGATAAAAATTGTGGGGAAAACCCAATTCTATTTTAGGAATTTAAGCTATTATATATCTGAGCTACAGAAAAAGTAACTCAATGGCCAAATAAATAATAAAAATTTGAATTAGTTAATGTAATACCTTGAAGTGCTTAACAATATAGTAGAAATTAAATTGATTAGCTATAGAATGCCTTAAAGTTATTAATTATATAATATCATATGATAAAGATAGATGCCCTTAAGAGTTATGCTTCTTTGAAATCTTGGCTTTGCCTTCACACTATATCTAATCTTGAGCAAGATAGTTAAACCATTTATGGCTTAGTTTTCTGAATTCAAAAATGGAATAACACAAATGCCATGGGGTTGTTGTGAGGAATACAGTCAGGCCAGCATATAGCACATATTGAGCGCATAGTCAGAGCTTAATGAATAATAGCTGTATTGATGGTATTGGTGATGATGCATGTGGTGGTGACATTGAATGCAATCCTCAAGCTTTGAGGAAAACTGAAGCAAGCCACAGGTATATAATAAGGTACCATTCATTATTGTTAAATGTTAATGTTCTTTAGGGGATACTTTTTCCTCCAACAGTTATTCTACTCCACTTCAGTGTAGATGGTGTTGCCATTTTATTTTTAACCAGTTGATTCATATTTGGTTTTGATGTAGTTGCCTTATTTAAACCCTGAGCTAGCATGTTTCACACAACCATTACCAGGTTCAAACAGAGAGAACTATTCATTATTCTTCCAGCATGCTTCCATATGCTTCACATTAATCATTGTTTAGCTGGGTAAACAGGAGTTGGGGTTTTATTCTTGATGTCATTAGGGAAATTAGTGTAAATGAGAAATTTCACTCTAAAAAGCCCTACAAATTTACCACTGGCTTTCACAGCTGAATGTTGGATGATATCATTTAAAATTCTTTTAATCAGAAGTCAGCTCTTTTGTATAATGTAAGAAAACCGTTTTGACTTATTTTTTTGCAGAATAATTTGAAAATTCTAGGTGCAGAAAAGCACCTAGAGAATAAAATTGTTCCCCATCTCCTCCCACCATCCAGGAATACCCACTGTTAACATGTTAGCATATATATTATGACTATTTTTTTTTCTCTGAATACATGTGCACATCATTTCTTTTTGGGTAAGCTGTTGCTCTTCAAGTCAGAAGATATTCCTATGTACTTGCTTTATGATGTTATTTATAGCTGGTGCTCCTCAAGCGAACCAAGTTTGTGCTGGATTGCTTGATTGGTCTCACCCACTAAGGGAGTAGAGGGAAACTGGGAGATGGCAGGCTAGCCAGGGGAACTGCTGTTGGTGCTTGCTCATTATGCTGGTACCTGAACCTCAGCAAGGCTTCACTGCCAGAGGCATGGGGCGGGTGTTCTATATTGATTAGGGTCAGTTTCCATTTACTGCTCACACTCCCATGGTGAAAATCATGGCATCATCTCTTTATGGGGGTGGGCTTCCGCCTGACGGGGCCTTTCCTTTCCTAATGTCTGAAGGCAGGAATGCCAGTAAAGCAGGGCCTCTCCCAGAAGTCTAAGCCCCAGGTACCTGGGTACCATTTTGGAGCTTCTGAGTTCTAATAATTCTAATTCCATTCATATGTTCCTGCATCCCTAGGAGCTATATCCACAGTCCAGTCACTGCCTCTGTGACATGTTACAATTTCCCTTGGTCTCTCCAGTTCTGTATCTCTTCACCCATTTCTCTATATTAAATTTCATCCCTTAAAATAATTAAGTGGCCTTGACTATTATGCCCACATATCAAGATGTTCTTGACTTTGATAGTCCATCTCCACCCTGTGTTTAGTTTTGCTCCTAAGACCACAAATTATCTTTCACAAGCTAGAAACAGACTTTATATATCAACCAACTTGAATGTCCTCTCACTGTCTACCAGCTAACTGATCCATCCTGTCGGTATCACCACCTTTACATAAGCTTGATTTATATCAATTTTAATTTTATAGGCATTTGGTCCTTATTTTATGAAAATGAAGGAAAAGAAGAAAAAACAAACCATAAACTTGTTGATGCTAAAAACACAACTTGTTGGTCACAAGTTCCATATAACTTGGGGAAAAATCATTGATCATCAAGGAAGTTGGAGATGTCTCTTTCACAGCTTGATCTGCAGCCAAACAGCACTTACAGCATAAGGAAAGTGAGCAAAGATACATGTTGTGTACTCAATTCTATGAATACATTATTAAAGATTACATCTAAAAGACTGGACATGATTAGGGACATAACATACACTTTAGGTCTTTGGGAATAAGGCTTCCTTAGCACACTAAACTAAACTCCTTAGCACACTGAACCATGGCTAAACTCTTCCACTCACTTTGCATTTATGTGAGAATATTCTGCAATTGCTTTATTAAAATGATGTATGGATTTTGCAGCACTTTTTATTCTGCCTTTGTGCTTAATCTGTTATTAACACCTTACCTGCTTTAATCATTCTGCCACTGAATGTTTCTTATCAGCCATTTCTTATTTAATTAATCCCATCTTGTCAACTAGTTATGCTGTTTCTAATTGTCCCATATGAAAATAAAGCCTTTGAAACCTTGCAAATACATTTTTTCATACATTTTTAATGGTTCCCTTAGAAAATTTGCCTGAAATTGCCATTAAAGGGTCAAAGTATAGTGACATTTTTTAACCTGTTACCAAAATGGCCTTCTAGTAATTGTGTTTTGGTGAATGAGTAATCCTCTCTGATTACTGTAAAATAACAGAAAGAATTTTAAATGGTTTTCTCATCTAAGTAGCAGGACTCTCTTGGTTACTTTAAAAAAAAATGTTTATTGAATTTCTCATTGTACCCACATATTAAATCTCTATTAATAATTTAGAATTAGTTTTCATTTTTATTTCTGAATGTGTGTGTGTGGATGTGTGTGTGCACGTACTTGCACATGTGTATTTAACCAACTTGGCTTCTAAAGCTGAACTATGGTTGAAAGAGATCCCAAGCTATAAAAGTGAGTAATTAAGACAGGGAGCCTAGAAAACAAAGGCCCAAAATAGGATAAAGTACCATATTATTCTCTGAATTTTAAGCTAAAAGCCATGAGGATTTGGGCTTGTATTTGTTCTTTTGATTGGAAATTAATCATATGTGATTGTTTTTATACCTGTTACTCGAGCATGTTGGTTTTGATTTCCTCTGGATACTGTTTCCCTTTATGTTAGTTTTTTCCCTATTCATTAAATTTTTTATTAAATGGACAAACAATGTGTTAGGGTGTGATGTTTTGATATATGTATATATTGGAGGATGGTTAAATCAAGCTATTTAACCTCTCCATCACTTCACCTACTTTAAAGATCACCCTAGAAGGAGAAGAGAGGGAGGGCCTATCCTTCCAACCCCCGCTCTCCATTATACTCCCTTTATAAATATAGCCAAAATATTAAAATTCAGGTAGATATCCTCGTGTTGAGAGTTGCCAACATCTGTTCTTTTCTGCCTCACAACTGTGTTTATTCTTTCCCTCATTTTTAGGACACCAAGTGTGTGTAGAACAAAGGAAACATAAAAGATTATCTTTATCAATAAGGGCAGGTGCACAGGAGAGATAAGTAGCCTGGCAGTTCTTGGAGCAAGTCCAAGTAGAAATGTGGCCTTGCAGGAATTGTGTAGATGATTATTTTTGGTATTCCTATAAGAAATGAAAGTAATGTTTTTTTTCCCCTTTCATTCAATAATAATAATTCGCTGAGTGCTTGAATTGTGAGACATTGGGTTTGGCATTCTGTGTTTATTAAGTCACTTAATTTTCCCAGCAGTCTTTTGAAATAGGTATTATTATGTCCCCTGCTGTGTAGAAAAGTAATCATGTGGCAATGGTTGGTGACACAGTGGGGGAATGGTTCAGTGGGGATTTGTATTGACTCTGACTCCGGTGTCCTTACCCCTTTCCCTTGATCCTCATCCCTCTCAGAAATGACTCTATGGACAGTGGCGGTATGGAAAGAACTGATCATTCCTTCTTGGTTGTTTATGGAGGCAAATGGTTCAAATAATTCTTATCAGGATTTAATGGGCAACACTGGGAAATCTCTTGTAGTATCTTTTTTTTTATTTGAGATACGACAGAGTCATCTTCTGTGCTTCAAATGTTAGAGGAACAACTGGAGACATATTGAGTAAGATGTGTTCTGAATGAGAACTTTACCGCCAATAACATTTTAATAACAATCATCTATGTGGATGGGGAAAGAGTGGCATATACCCCGCTGCATGATTTGGATGTGAGGTGTCCCTTAAAAGCTCCTGTGTGAGACAGTGCAAGAAGGTTTAGAGAAGAAATGATTGGCTGATGAGAGTCTTAACCCAATCAGTGAATTAATCCCCTGATGAGATTAACTGAGTGGTGACTGAAGGTGGGTAGGGTGTGGCTGGGGGAAGGTGGGTCCCTGGGGCCATAGCTTTAGTGTACATATTCTGTATCTGAAGAGTGGAGTATCTCTGCTGCCTGACCATCCTATGAGCTGCTTCCCTCTGACACACACTTCTGCCATGATGTTTTGATTTACCTTGAGCCTTAAAGAATGGAGCCACCTATCTATGGATTTAGACCTCTAAAACTGTGAACCCCCAAATAAATGTTTCCTTCCTTACAGTTGTTCTGGTCATGTCTTTTAGTCACAGCAGTGAAAAAGTCAACCAAAACACCCTGTTACTGCACCTCCTTGACACACACACACACACACACATCCCTTTCTACCTCCATGAAAATGCTGCATGAACCTGAACCTTCTGCCTGCTGGGGCTACACCTGGATTGATAAATATTTTTTTAGTACCTAACTTTAGATCACCTTGTCACTTCCATGAATCGAGAGCTTGGTTTCCTTTATGTTGTCAAGTCACTTCAATATCAGAAGAGCAAGTTGAGGTCCAAAGAGGTTCTATGTCTACTGGCTCATAACCAGCCAACAATAACACAAATTGGGCCTGGGGTTGTGGCTCAGTGGTAGAGCACTTGCCTAGTGTGTGCTAGGCATTTTATAGGCATTTGGTCCTTATTTTATGAAAATGAAGGAAAAGATCCTCAGCACCACATAAAAATAAAGAAAAATAAAATAAAGGGATTCTGTCCATCTACAACTAAAAATATATATCCACAAACATAAAAACAAGAACAAAAATGGCATCTACCTGATAGATTTTGGAAGGGATAAATTAAATGAGGCAGGCAAAGCCCCTTACCTGGTGCCTCACACTTACTTGGCTCTGAAGAACTGGAAACTATAGGTGTTTCAACCTCAAGGTGCATAGTTAATAGTGTCACTGTAGAAGGAAAAGGAGGATTGATGTGAATCTGGAGACGTCTCAACTTAAATGCAGTTGCCGTCTTTGGGCTTTCTTGCCTTTGGCAAATTTCCTCATCATGCTTTGATTCCTTTCTTCTTGAAACAATGACATTGGATTGACATTAATATTGAGCTTTCTATAAATTTCACGAAGGCAGTGCCTTTTCTCAACTTTGCTGCAATACTGCCAGTACCAGATAGGTATTGGATGATTTTGTGCCGAGTAAATAATGACTCATCAAATAAGAAATGCATTTGATCTTTTCACCCATCCCCAGGCTTCATGAACTTCAGGTCTGGGCCTCAAGTGAAAGAGTAAAATATCCACATGTTTTCGTTTAGCATTGATGTTCTAGGAATCTACCAAAGGCCCTTTAATATAGTCTAACATAATATAATGCAAAAGAAATCAAGAAATACAAATAGGTGCCTCATGCTTGTGCATTGTAGTACTTCATGTCATGAAATGTCCAGACAGCCTAAGTGGTCTACAGACTCAATCCAATCCCTATCAAAATCACAATAGTATTCATTCTAGAAAAAAAATCCTAAAATCCATATGGAATGTCAAAGGACACCAAATAACCAAAATATGCTAAAAAAGAAGAGCAGAGCAGAGGACTCAGACTTCCTTATTTCAAGACATTCTGAAAAACATCGATTATCAAGATATTGTGCCACTGACAAAGATGATTGCACAAACCAGTGGAACAGAATAGAGGTTCAGACATGAATTCTTGCATATACAGTAGAATGGTTTTTGAGAAAGAGGTCAAGATTACATGATGTGGAATGGACAGTTTCTTCAAAAAAATTGTTAGGAAAGTAGTTATCCATGTGAAAAAATAAAGAAGTTGGACACTTACCTTATACCACGTGTAAGAATTTATTGAAAAAATGACCTCAATATAAAATGTAAAACTATAATACTCTCATTAGAAAACAAAACAAAAAAGCTTCAGGGTACTGGATTTGGTGAGATTTCATGGATGTGATGATGAAAGCAAAAGTGGGTAAATTAGAGAACATTGAATGTAAAAACTCTCCATTAGAGGAGATGATCAACAGAGTGAAAAGGAAATCTATGGAAGGAGGAAAATATTTGCAAATCACAAACCTCATCAGGGATTAGTATACAGAATATATTAAAGAATTCTACAACTCAGCAACAGCAACAAAACAACCTCTTAAAAATGAGCAAAGGACTTGTTTTCTGAATAAGACATAGAGATGGTCAGAAAATTATGATGATGTGTTCAACATCGTAAGATAAATATAGCCAAAACATATCATCTCAGACTGACTAGCATGGGTGCCATAAAAGCAAAAAAATTGTAAGCACTGGTTAAGTGGTAGAGAAATTAGAACCTTTGAAGAATATTGGTGAGAATGTAAAGGGCTATTGCTATTATGAAATCCAGCATGGAGAGGCATCAAAAAATTAATTATTGAATTCACATACAATTCAGGAATCCCACTTCTAGGTTCTTATTTAAAAAAATCAAGACCTCTCTGTATGATGTGAAGCTATATAGCTCTCAGAAGAAAACATGGAAGAAAAGCAGGAATCCCCAAAGTAGAATCTCAAAGACATATCTGTACATCTGTATTCTCCACAATGACTTTTTTTTTTAATATGTTGAAGCAACCCAAATGCCCATTGACAGGTAAGTGAATAAACAAAATGCAGTGTGTAATACCATGGAATATGAAGCAACCTTTCAAAAGGAAACCATGGCCCATACGATAACACAGATGAAACTCAAGAGGATTTTGCCAAGCAAAATAAGCCTGTCAGAAAGGAAAAATTCCACTCATGTGAAGTATCTCAAGCGGTCAGAATCACAGAAACCTAAAGTAGCAAGGTGGTTGCCAAGGGCCAAGGAAGGAAAGGAGAAATAAATGATTTATTAATAGAGAGTTTAAGTTTTCCAAGAGGAAAATGTTCTAGAGATCTGTTATACAACAAGGCAAATATGCTTTCACTTTTGAACTCTACATTTAGAAATGGCAAATTGAATGCATTATGTTTTGGGCCAAATTAAAAAAAAAAAACAGTATGATGAATGTTTTGGTCAGGTTTTTTTTTCACTGCTGTGACTAAAAGAACCAACCAGAACAATTTTAGGGGAGGAAAAGTTTATTTAATGGCTTATGGTTTCAGAGGTCTCAATTCATAGAGAGCTGGATCCATTCCTCAGAGCTGCAGGTGAGGCAGGAACAACATGGCGCAAGAGTGTGGCAGAGGGAAGCAGCTCACATGGCAATCAGGAAACAGAGAGAGGCTACACTCTCCAAATGCAAAATATATGTCCCTTTGCCCCACCCCAAATGAACCACTTCCTCCAGCCACATCCCACCTGCCTCCAGTAACCACTCAGCTGATCCCATCAGGGAATCAATTCACTGATTAGGTTAAGGATATGACCCAATCATTCCTCCCCCAAACCTTGTCTCACACATGAGCTTTTGGAGGACATCATATCTAAACCATAACAATGAAACATGGCATCCTTGTGCACCATTTTAATGTGCTCAGTTATGAATATTCAAAAAATGGTTTATTTGATATTTTGAAAAACAAAGGAATAGAGAGTATCACATTTGTGCACACTGCAGCCTGCCACAGTCTCAGCAAAATATGCAGAAATCCTTCTTCACTCTCCTGTAGCCTTGAGCAAGGCTCAATCGACACATGGTGCCAAGATGTCTTATGTTGACATTAAAGCATAACCATAGGAGGTTTGGTTTGGAAATCGATAGTTGAACAGGGAAACCACAGAATATTGATAAAGTTGACAATATCCTAGGACCATGGCCATTGTAAATGAATACCAGATAAGAAGGAACACAGCAGGTGGTTTTCTAAGGGGAAAATGTGTTATTAAAATTAAATGAATGCTACCTTCTGCAGGAGAGAAGGAAGTGAGCCCATAGCCCCCAAGTTTCTCTCTCTCTCTCTCTTTTAATCTAATAAGTGCTTTATCACTTTCAGTTTTCTTAGCCTCAACCAGGGATGTTTGGGAGTTATTATGAGATTTGAAAGAATCCTGAGTTTTTCATCTTGTCGGGACTGAAAGTGCTTTATAAATGTCAGAGTTGGTGTGTGGGAATCTAGGGCACCGCTCCAGTGTGTACCTTACGAGTCAGTTAATGAGGCCACAGGAGAGCAGCCATCTAAGCGACTCCCAGAGTGGTCCTGACTTCGAGAACAACTCTCTGGGTCTGCTCAGCAAAAGAGGAATTTAATGTAGTTGTTGTTGTTGTGGAATTGCAAACAAGTATCCAGGTTTAAGCAAAATCGTTCTCTGAATTCTCACCCCAAGTTTTTCTAATACCCTGGTTGCTTTCTTGTTTGAGGAAAGATTTTATAGATTTTTTTTTCATTAAAATAATCTCTCAGTTGAGCATGACTCTGCTTGCTATAGACTCCTCCTAGTTAGTTTCTTCACCCTGGATTATTTTTCTTTGACTACTTTGAACTTAGTATTGTATCAGGATAATTCCTGATACAAAATAGACTTAAAATATTTGCTCACAAATGGAACGAATGGAAGCCATGCTGGTTTATAGTTTTGAGTTTGGCAATGTGATTCTGCTGTTGTTTATAATGGCTCTGATTAAATGAGTCTGAGCTTCATTATGGCCTGTAGATTAATTAAATGAGTTGGATTTATAATGAGAAACCATTGAGGTTATAGTTTGTTTTTAGCACTGAGATTCCTTGACCTTGGATAACCAGACAAGCAAAGGCCATAGAGAGACATTCATATGGAAGGGGCCCTTCAAAGCCCCTTGTAAAGCCATTTTGCTTAGAAAAAAATAATTCATTTTTCCAAATAAGGTTATGCCTCTTTTTGTTGAAAATGCAGATCAACTGACACTTTGTGAAGAATCTTGTTGGGGTGCCATAATCAAGGTATGATGCAAAGTGATATGTTCACAGATAGTACAGTGAAGTAGAAGAGGTTCTTTTTGTTTTTAATTAAGAAGAGTTCAGATTGGAAATGATGGCAGTTAACAGAGTTGGCCAAGAGCAGAGGTGCTCTGCTATGTTTTTCTTTATCTCGTGCTCCAAAATAGTATTTCCAAAAATGTGTTCTGTGAAACACTACTTACAAAGGCTTTAATTGTTCTATCAAAGTTGGATTCTGTGGACAAGCAAGTTTGAGAAATACAGGACTTAACAAAGTGAGATTTCTCAAAGCTTTGAAATACATGCTTTGGGACTCCTTAGGAGGATTTGAAAGGATACATCCTATTCCAAGGATTCAATAATAAGAAATGGTTTTAATTGAGAGTTTACCAGAATTAGCATTATATAGAAGTCTTCTGAGACAATCACACTCCATCACGTTGGATATAAGCTTATGTATACTTTATATTAGTTTGTCTATTTGCTGTGGCATATTCTGCACCATTTGCTCCATTACATTTTGTCTATATTTTGGTTTTATAAATCTCTGCTTGCCCATCACATCTAGACTGTAATAGCTTAACATTTAAATTCTTCAAGATTACTAAGATTGTGAAGAACAAAATGTGACTTCCTTTTGGTCACACAAATAAGGGACTAGATCTGATGTGTGATTTTGACAATGATGAAGAATAGCATCAGAAAGACAAGTTTTATGTCATTGACTCATGACTCACATGAAGGTAGACAACTACAACTTCTTTGGATTGCAAAGTCTTTAATGCTTGTATGTCCCAGAACTGGTTCATTTCTCATTCACCTCACACTTACTTCCTCCATGCTCCTGAGATTATGCTTTATTGTGAGGAAACAAAGATGGGTTAGCTATCATCTCTGCTCTTATCTGATTCTTGAGTTTCCTCAATATGTACAGAATTTCTGAAGACTTTCAGCTGAAAGTAGATTTTTTTTCCTTTTTTTTTTTTTATGTGTGTGTGTGTGAAAATGAAATGTCTCATTTTATCCATGGGACACTGAAAGGCCAGTTAGTGAAATAATTTGCCCACTGTCACTGTGCCTATGTGTTAATGCAGAAAAAGGAACCAGATGGTGAAATTATAACATAAACATGAGGGGTAATGTTTTTAAACTCATGATTGAGTTTGTCTGGCTAGAAATGTCTCTAAGTTAAATATATTGAATAAAATCCTGTGATATGATTTATTAATTCAGTGAATACTTATTACATGCTAAATCCTGTTTAGTATTTGGTGACCATATTCTCAGTAGGTTTATATTCCAGAGTCTTCCATGGTGCTCACAACTGTAGACTCTATTGAAACTTGTGACTATATTAAGATATCCTTAATATCAATATGGTTTGTGGAGCATATCATTCCATTGTTTCCTGAGTTTCTGATCCTGACTTACCAGGGTGTGGGCAGTGAGGTGGATTTTAACTCCTAAGTAGCTATTATTGTGCCTGCATGTTCAGAACAAAAACCCACTTGCAGTGGGGGAGTTTAATCTACTTTAGAGAAAGGAGTTCAAACTCTCTTGCAGGGTGGACACAGACATTGATGAAGAATAGCATCAGAAAGACAAGTTTTTTGTCATTGACTCATGACTGGTCTGAATTGCTATATGAACATTTTTTCAAAAAGATTATGAGGTTGATGACTTTGTGGCACCTGAGAATCAGATATAATTCATTCAGGATCACTTCTTGAGGGCTTGTGAGGTATATAATAATGTTCTATATATGGTGGGTGATGCAAATAGGGCTGTAACATATCCCAATGAAATAGAATACAATTTGACCCAGAGAAAAACACACAGAATGCTACACACACCTGAGGGAATCCTGCATTAATACCACATGATTATGTAACACACCAATGGTGTAGACAGTGGGTCAATTATGATTTCTGATGTTATATAAACCACCTATGTGAATGACAGCATATGGGACCTTGGCAGCTTATTATTAACTTTCTGAGCCTTAGTTTCTTCTCGTGAGAACTGACAATAATATGCCATTAAATTGTTGTGAGGAGTAATGAAAATTATGCAGCACCACATATGAAGCATGTTAGGTAATTGGTGTTAAGCACATCTTGCTGTGTGTGTGTGTGTGTGTGTGTGTGTGTGTGTGTGTGTGTGTTTAATTCCCAAATCTCTCCAGAGTTGTAGAGACAAGATCTGGAAGAGATAACAATTATGGGCTTAAGTTAATAACTTAATCAGTGGAAGAGATTTATAATTAAATTTGGGTCAGATGCATTGTCTAGCAATGAGTAATGGAGAAATACAAGTTCTCACAGCACCACAATCTCAAAAGACAGGGAAATCTTAACAAAGGACAATCTTGTTGAATTTCAAAATACCAGGAATGAGATGGATCTTCATTGTTTACTCCAGAATCGTTTTCTCCTCTTCTATGGGAAACTCTTCTTTCTACACTGTAGTGATAGAAAATCAAGGGCTCCTGGTAGAGAACCAGAATAGATTCTCCAGGACTTCTCCACATGCAGATCAACCCTGTACAAGAGGTTACTATCTTTCCCAAAGCCTTGAATTCCAAGGGCAACTCTACTACCTGGACTAACTTCCTTGTGTGTTGAGGTTAGAATTAAGATTTTTTGTTTGTTTTATTTGGAAGCAACAGAAAATTACTGATACTGGCTATATTTGAAGTAAAACAGTGACACATAGCAAATAAGTGACAAATAATGTAATAAAGGCACAATAATGTAATAAAGCACACAAAGGTGAGAGTTTATGCTAAAGAATAGTAGGCAAGGTTAAAAGGTTGACTGGAGATATATTCCTTGGTATTTTTACTTAACAATTTATCTTGAAGATTACTCTATATTTCTTTAAAGAAATGTTATTTTTATTTTGCATGTTTACATAATATCCCATTGTGTGTTTGTACTAGAGTATTCAAGTAACCTAGTAACGTAATCTTCTGTGACTGGGAGACTAAGTTTTTCCCATGATTTTGTTGTCACCACCATAAACATGTAGTTATGTAGTTTAATTTTTGTGTGAATATATTTTGGGTAAATTGCTAGATAGCTTTGCAGTAGAATGAATGCATATAGAATTTCATTATATATTGCAAAATTCTTCATAAGAGCTGAAGCATTGTGCGATTCAATGTAAAGTGTGTTGTAATTTATGCAAGAATAGTGTGGCTAATGACTTTGTATAACATTTTATTTTTAATTTCTAAAATTTGTTTTAATTAGTTATACATGACAGTAGAATGCATGTTGGGGGATATAATTTCTCATTTTTCTGATTGTACTTGTAGAATTACATTGATCATACAGACACATATATACATAAACTAATGATATTTGTTTCATTCTACTACCCTTCCTCTCTCCATATCCCTCTCCCCATCCCTTCCTTTACTGCCCTCTACATAATCTAAGGTAACTCTATTTTTATCTAGTGCCCCCCAATTATTGTGAATTAGCATCCACATATTAGAGAAAACATTCGTCTTTTAGTTTTCTGGGATTAGCATGATATTCTCAAGCTCCATCCATTCACTGTCAAAAGCCATAATTTTATTCTTCTTTAAAGCTGAATAATATTCCACTGAATACATATACCACATTTTTTTACCCATTCATCTATAGAAGGACCATAGTTTAGCTATTGTGAATTGAGCTGCTATAAACATTGTTGTGGCTGTTTCACTTTAGTGTGCTGATTTTCAGCGCTTTGTACATAAACCAGAATAAGATAGCTGGTCAAATGGTTTTTGCATTCTAAGTTTTCTGAGGAATCTTCATACTACCTTCCATGGTGGTTGCACCAAATTACAGTCACACCAGCAATATATGAGTGTACCTTTTTCCCCACATCCTTGTCAACTTTTATTGTTGTCTGTATTCTTGATGATTGCCATTCTGACTGCAGTGGGATGAAGTCTTAGTGTAGTTTTGATTTGCATTTTTCTAATTGCTAGAGATTTTGAACACTTTTTCATATATTTGTTGATGGATTGTATTTCTTCTGTGAAATGTCTGTTTAGTTCCTTAGCCCATTTACTTATTGGGTTATTTGGGTTTTTGGTGTTAAGTTTTTCAAGTTCTTTATATATCCTAGAGATTAATGCTTTATCAGAGGTGCATGTGGTGAAGATTTTCTCCCAGTCTGTAGGCTCTCTCCTCACATTATTGATTGTTTCCTTTGCTGAGAAGAAGCTTTTGAGTTTGAATCCACTCCATTTGTTGATTCTTGATTTTATTTTTTGTGAAGTCAGATCCAAGGCCAACATGGTAAAGATTTGGGCCTATCTTTTCTTTATTAGGTGCAGCGTTTCTGTTTTATTAACTAAGTATTTTGTCTACTTTGAGTTAATTTTTGTGCAGTGTGAGAGTTAGAGATTTAATTTCATTTAGCTACAGTGGATTTCCAGTTTTGCCAGCACCATTTGTTAAATAGGCAGTGAATTTTTTTGGTACCTTTGTCTAATGTGTTTGTGTGGGTTTGTCTCTGTGTCCTCTATTATGTACCATTGATCTATCTGTCTGTTTTGGTGCAAATACCATGCCATTTTTGTTACTATAACTCTGTAGTATAGTTTAAGTTCTGGTATTGTGATGCCTCCTACTTCACTTTTCTTGCTAAGGATTGCTTTGGCTGTTCTGGGTCTATTATTTTCCCAAATATATCATGATTGCTTTTTCCAGTTCTATGAAGAATGTCATTGTGAATTTAATAGGAATTTTATTAAATATGTATGACATTTTGGTAGTATGGCCACTTTGACAATATTAGTTCTGCTGGTCTAGGAGCATGGGTGATCTTTCCATCTTCTAAGTCTTCTTCAATTTCTTTCTTTAGTGTTCTGTAGTTTTCATTATAGAGGTCTTTCACCTCTTTTGTTAGATTGATTCCCAGGTATTTTATTTTCTTTTTTTGAGCCTATAGTAAATGGGGTAGTATTCCTAATTTCTCTTTCTGTGGATTCATTGCTGATATATAGGAACACTTTTGATTTATGGGTGTTGATTTTATATCCTGCTACTTTGCTGAATTTATTTATTCTAGACAGTTTTTTGGTGGAAATTTTTGAATCTTCTAGATATAGAATCATGTCGTCAGCAAATAGTAATAGTTTGGGTTCTTCTTTACCCATTTGTATCCCTTTAATTTCTTTATTCTGTCTAATTCCTCTTGCTAGAGTTTCAAGAAGATGTTGAATAAAAGTGGTGAAAGAGGAAATCCTTGTTTTGTTCCAGTTTTCAATGGAAATGTTTTCAGTTTTTCTCCATTTAGATTGATGCTGGACTTGTGTTTAGCACAGATAGCTTTTACCATGTTGAGGTATGTTCCTGCTATCCCTAGTTTTTCCTAGTGATTTGAACATAAAGGGATACTGTATTTTGTCAAATTCTCTTTCTGCTTTTATTTAGATCATCATATGATTCTTGTTTTTAAGTCTGTTAATATGATAAATTACGTTTTTTGATTTTCGTATGTTGAACCAACCCAGGGATGAACTCCATTTGATCATGGTGCACTATTTTTTTAATATGTGTGTGTATGCAATTTGCCAGAATTTTACTGAGAATTTTTGGTCTGTGTTCATCAGAGATATTGGTATGAAGTTTTCTTTCCTTGATGTGTCTTTGGTTCTGGTATATTATGGTGATATTAGCCTCATAGAATGAGTTTAGATGGATTCCCTTCTATTCTATTTCATGGAATACTTTGTGGAGTATTAATTCTCCTTTGAAAGCCTTGTAGTACATGGCTGAGAATCTGTCTGGTCCTGGGATTTTCTTGATTTGTAAGTTTTTGATGGTGTTTTCTATTTCATTACTTCAAATTGATCTGTTTAAATCATGTATGATCTCCTAATTCAATTTGGGTAGGTCAGTATTTCTAGAAATTTGTCAGTGTCTTTGATATTTTCTATTTTATTGGAATATAAATTTTTAAAATAACTTCTAATTATCTTCTGTATATCAGAAATGTCTATAGTGATATTTCCTTCTTCATCACATATTTTAGTAATTTGAGTTTTCTTTCTTTTTCTCTTCATTATCATGGCTAAGGGTTTATCTATTTTATTTATTTTTTGTAGAATCAACTTTTGGTTTTATCAATTTTTTCAATTGTTTTGAAATTGTACTAAACAGACATACATAGAATATTTCATCCATCTATAAATGCATATGCTTTTTTCAATTTCATTTATTTCAGATCTGATTTTAATTCTTTCCTGTTTCATACTACTTTTAGTGTTGATTTGTTTTTCTTTTACTACAGCTTTGGAATGTGGTATTAGGTCATTTATTTGTTGACTTTTTATTCTATTAATAAATGAGCTCAAATACAATAAAGTTTCCTTTTAGTCTTCATAGTGTGCCAGAGATTTTGATACGCTATATTGGTGTCCTCATTTATCTCTGAGAATTTTTTTATTTCATCCTTGATTTCTTCTACTATCCATTCAACATTTAATAGGGTACTATCTACTCTCCACTTGTTAGGATAGCTTCTATTTTTTAATTTTATCATTGATTTCTAAATTCATTCCATTGTGATCTGTAAGATTCAGGGTATTATCTCTTTTTTTGTATTTACTAAGACTTGCTTTGTGATGTTAGATATGCTCTATTTTAGAGAAGGAGCTACGTGCTGTTGAGAAAAAATATATTCATTCATAGATGATGAAATATTCTATGTATGTGTGTTTAGTCTAAATTATTGATTGTATTATTTAGTTCTGTAGTTTCTTTATTTAGTTTTTGTTTGGAAGAGCTATCCAGTGGTGAAAGAGGTGTGTTAAAGTCACTCAGTATTATTGTTTTGTGGTCTATTTGATTCTTGAAGTTGAGAAGGTTTTGTTTGATGTACACAGATACTTCATTGTTTGGGACATAAACATTTGCAATTTTTATGTCTTGCTGATATATATACATCCCTTAAGAAGTATGAAATGCCCTTCTTTGTCCCTTCTGATTAACTTTGGCTTAAAGCCCACTTTATCTGAAATGAGGATGGAAAACCTTGCTTGTTTACTCATTCCATATGAGTGACATGTTTTTTCCCATCCTTTCATCTTCATTCTGGATGTCTTTGCCCATGAGGTTAGTCTTTTGGAGACAGCATATTTTGGGGTCTTGCTTTTCAATCCAAACTGCCAGTGTATGTCTTTTGATTGATGAGTTTAGGCCATTAACATTCAAGGTTAATATTGAGATAGGATTTGTATTCCCTGTCATTTTGTTTTATTTCTAGTTTTAAATTTGACTTAGTTTCTCATTTGGTTGAATAATTTTCTATTGAAGTTCTTCTCTTTGCTGATTTGCATTTTTTTTTACTTCATCTTCATGGAATGTTTGTTAAGAAATTTCTGTAATGCAGGCTTTCTAGTTGTGAATTATTTTGATTTTTGTTTATCATGGAAGGTTTTAATTTCATCTTCAATTTTGAAACTTAATTTTATTGGATACATAATTCTTGGTTGGCATCCGTTTTCTGTTAGAGCTTGAAATGTATTATACCAGGACCTCCTAGCTTTGAGGGTCTGGATTGATAAATCAATTGAGATCTGTATTGATTTCCCTATATACATAATTTTTTTCTCATGGCCTTTAAGATTTTCTCTTTATTTTCTGTGTTAATCATTCTGATTATAACATGTCTTGGTGTGGGTCTGATGTAATTTTGTACATTTTGGGTTCTGTAAGCCTCTTGTATTTGATTTTCAATTCCATTCTTTAGGTTTGGAAAATTTTCTGATATTATGTAATTGAAAATATTGTGTATCCCTTTGGTTTGTATCTGCTCCTTCATCTATTCTGATAGCTCATAAATTTGGTCTTTCCTTGTTATCCCATAGTTCCTGGACATTCTGTTAATGGTTTCTTACCATCTTCTCTGCATGGTCAACTTTATTTTCAAGATTATATATCTTCATTGACTTTATTGCCTGAGGTTCTGTCTTCCAAGTGCTCTAGTCTGTTGGTGATGCTTTCTATTGAATTTATAATTTAGTTTATTAATTCCTTCATTTTGAGGATTTCTGCTTGTTTTTTAAATAATCTCTAACCCTTTATTGAAGTGATCTTTCACTTCCTGTATTTTTTTCTTTGATTTTACTTCGTATACTATATTTCACAGATCAGTTTAATTTTGTACATTCTGAATTCCTTCTTGGACATTTCTTTTACTGTGTTATCAGTGGATTCTGTTGTTGGAGCATCTTGATTTGTTTAGGGCACTTTATTCCCTTGTTTTTTCATGTTGTCCGTGTGTTTTTCCGTCTAGCAGAATAGATCTAAGGCAGCACAAATTCTACCCTGCAGACTTATAGTGTCTCTGAGTTTCCAGTGCCTCGCCTTTAACAGTGAGACCAATTTCAATAGCACAGTGTAAACAATATATAACCTTAAACCTAATAGCTCCCACTAAGGCGTCTACTGCTTTCACGAAATAAACAAAAATGATGAGTTCAATAACTATCTATAGTATAAACAGAAAAATGGCTAAAATGGTTTACAATTTCAAATGGTGGATGAGAGAACAGAAATAGTGTAGTACACAATGTTCACAAGGGAAGAAGAGAGAAGCTAGATGCAAAAATTCACAGGAAGAGTGGAAGAGGAGCCAACAGAGATTGGCTGTTGGTTGAAGAAAAGGTGGGAAAAAAGATCCAGGAAAACAGACAAGTGAGAGGAAGAATATAAGCAAAGAAAAAAAATTAAAACATAAGAATTCAACAAAACTGCAAAACACCATTCATATGACACCATCCTCCACACACTGATACATAAAAAAAAAACAACAAAAAACACCCTGCTCCAAATATGGTAGAGATATTAGCAAATAGGAAAATAAAATAAAATAAGATAAATCTCAATGGAAAATAAAGCGGTCTCCATTAGAATTCAGAAGTTTCTCAGCCCTGTCTCTGATGGCTCACAGGATCTCCAGGCCCAGATAAGCCCTCACAGACCCAGTCACTGTCCCACCAGTCTGGGCTTCCGATACCTCAGGCTCGACCACACTGCAGTCCCAAGATCACAATTCTGCTCTTACTTGCAAAGAGACCACCAGGGATATGCTCACACAAAGAAGCTACCCAGAAAAGAAGCAACAAGACCCCAGGCACCGCCTAACCCACAGGTAACCCCATGCTGAACCTACAGTTCCTGCCAGGAGTCCCCAGGAAGAGGCGGTTATGGTGGCAAACCTGGTGCCACCCTGGCTCCCAGGCCCTGGCTAGCATCCCAAGATGGATGTGGCCATGTTCAACCAACAGTAGACCTCTGGGTGGAGATGGCAGCAGCAGTGTGGGGGACTGGTAGCAGCAGGTGGCAGGCCAGGGGCAGTTATAGTAGGATAGTGGCAGTGGCACTACAGGAGTGGCTGCAACTATGGCTGCAGGGGCCACAGCAGGTGGCTGCAGCTGCATGGGCAGCAACACCCAGAAAGAAGTCCTCCAGGCAACCTTGGGGTGCCATCAGCGGTATCAGCGGCAGTGACCTCAGAGGTAGGGCAACTTGCCCAGGGAAAAGACCTCTCAGTGGGCAGCAGAGTCTGCTTTTATATAACATTTTAAAAATAAAAATTTGGCCAAGCAAGTATAGGTTTCCTTGGCATTTAACCCAAATGATGTAAGAGTTAGATATAAGATACTGTACTTTTGACAATGGATGATTTGGTTCACCCGAAAAAAAGGGTGGTTTTTTGTTTGTTTGTTTGTTTGTGTCTTACTTTTTCTTAGAGGGTTTATATGGCTACAGCTTATAGGTATATTTTCTAAAGAAAGAAAGCAATGTTTTTACATTAAAATGCATCACATTATTCAAAGGTGACTCTCTAGGCTGTTAAATTTAAAAGAATGATAATTTTTTCTATGCACTTGGCTGTGTGCTTGCAGGATCCAATATCAGATGATTGAATGATAAGACTTACACTGAAATGTATATTGTATCAAAAAAGATCTTAATAAAATGTATTTTTATTGGTGAACATATCCCTTGGAGTGTGCTGACGTTTCTTATTTGAAATATATCTTAAAATGGTGGTTTCAATGAGAAAAATACCTGCCTGCAGATGATACCACCTTTTTAAGACAGGCAAAAGCCAACTAAATGGGAGGGTATAGCTCCCACTCTTTACACAAGATCACTATGTGTGCACTGGTATGGCTCCAAGGTGATTGTGAGTCTGTCCATGTAATTTTTAAAAAGCAACAAATCTTAACAAAACAAGAATTTAGTACAATAGCAATAAAGTGTGTGTATTTGGTTCCAGCAGTATCCTTTATAATCTAATGCAATCATTTAATATTTATGTACCTCAATTTTTTTCACATCTAAAATGTGAGCACTTTGAGCTGGTTGATCATTAATGTTCTTTGTGATTTGAAAATGTATCTTGATTCTAATTATACTACCTGGTACTTACATAGGGAATATATAGATCTGCATTGAAACCAGCTTGTCCTTGGGGCTGGGGATGTATGTAGCTCAGTGGTAGAGTGCTTCCATAGCAAGCACAAAGCCCTGGATTCAGTGCCATCAAAGAAAAAATAATTTGCTTATTTTTGAATTTCCCAATTATTTCCTGAAATATTGAAAATACCAACTGCATATATTATATTGATCATTGCATACCACAGGTGTTTAAGAATTGTGAAATAAAGAAGCCACTGTTTTAAAATTGTAAGCAGGAATGAGATAGGGAGGAGAAAACTCCACTATTGACCTATCTGCCTCTGTTGCTGTGCTCATCTCTATAGCAACTGATGACCCTGATAGGCTTCTTTTCTCTGAAGAGGGCAGGTGAAGTGAGGTGTGAGGCAGAAGTGGTGGTGTCTCTGCTTATATTCTTTTATTCATTAAACCATTATTTTGAAAACTTATCATATAAAAAAAACATGCTTTTAATACATAAAAATCAAACATGGAACTCAACTTTACCGGTAAGCACAAATTTAACTGGGAAAGATAAAATATAACCATATCAGGATAATCAGAACCATAAATTATAAAAATAAAATTATAATAATTGTGTATATAAGTATTAGAGTAGATAGAATTAATTTTTAAAATCTTACATCAAACAACTTTGGTGCAAATTCAATCTTTTCCTCATTGCAGACTAAACTCCACTTTTCTCTCTTCGAGATTGGGGATTGAAATGGAGTAAATCATATTCCATATGTCAAAATGAACCCCACTATTACATATAAGGCACTATAAACACATTTACAAAAGAAGTTGATTGTAAAGTGACCTAGTAGAAAACAGATGGAATAAATTTCAGACCTTCTTGAGATTTTATCTACTTGTTATTATATAGTGAGGCAGTACTCCAAGTTATGTGTGCTAGGCTGCTTTGAAGCTGAGGTAATGTCCTCTACCTCTTGTGCTTTGGGGTTCACTGCCACAGGCTCTCATTCTGACTCTTAGGATTGATTAGAAGCACTCATGGTTCAGCACCTTGGAGAGCTGCAGGAGGAGGAGAGTGATCTTAAGTATCCCTGTCAGCCATCCAGAACAATTGGAACTTTCTGGTACTATTTAAAACATTGGCTGATCTGCTTGAAGGACAAGGGTTAGGTAACTGTCTACACCAAAAGGAGTTTGGTCTGCAATGTGGAACAGATTGACTTTGCACCAACATTGTTTTCAGTAAGATTTATTAGATTTATTCTACCTACACTAAATGTTAACTTACACAGTAATTAGAACTTATATTTTTAAATTTCATGTTTATGATTCTTCTGATATAGTTCTAATATACTCATTGGATATATTTATGTATATATCCATATATGTGCCATAAAATATTCAGCTATTTCTCTATTGAATAGCATACTCATTTTTTTTCTGTTACATTTTTTTTTTTTTTTTGGCATTCAACCTTTTAGTATCTATACTTTTAGTATCTATAGTATCTATACTATTTTGCTTCTGTAAAGATAAACTCCTGTCTGGGAACCTACAAGATGTTGGAAGATGGCTTTGCAGCATGATTCCCCTGACCCTGTAAATGTCAATTTAAACAATTATACACACATGAAGATACCTTCATCAGAGCTAAAGAAATCAGGTTACATGTTACTGCACCTGGGTTTATCACATCCATAAGAAAAATAAATAAATAAAAGAGGGTGGGAAAGACAGTTTTACGTAATTCCATTCACCCTGTCCCCATCCCTGAACAGTGCAGCATGAAGAGATCCCCTGTGAATATGGGAAGGGAAAGGAAGTAAGAGAAGGATTTTGCCAGGACTCCAGCACTAGGTCTGCCTCGGTAAAATCCAGTAACAAACAAAAAAGGAAGTTCTCACAGATTGAGCCTCTAAAGCAACTCCAATGCAAGGCAGATTTCTGCAGCTCCAGGATCTAGACTAGCTCAGCAAACTTACTTTCTTTGTATGTCCTAATGCCAGGCCCTCCCCAGTCACCGCAGCCTCTAGATCAGATCATCTTCCATGAATTCAGGTTTTAGGCCTGCCACATGGCCAGACTGTCCCCAAAGGTACCAGGTTTCAGACCAGGTAACATTCATATAACATTCAGGACCACCCCAAACTAAGCCGACATCTGTAGCCCTACTCATCAGACCAGCACTCATGGACGCATCTTTCAGACTGGCCCTTGTGGATAATGTTCTAGGCTCACCCAGAGTGAGCCTAGAACCTGGATTCCCAGGTACGCTGTCAGGTTTCAGATCAGCCTAGAGCTACATAAGCACATATAACCCCAAGCTTTATGCCCACCCAGCCTCATGTCACCCCTTGGGGACCCAGGCTTCAGGCCCACCACAAGGGTTCCATTAAAAAGGTTGAGTCTAGTAGATTCAGGTTCAAGGCCCAATTGTACAAATAGAGTCTGCCATCCTACCCACTTCTGACCCAGGCTCCAAGCTAGCCTGTCTGAAGACTGCAGTAGCAAGCCCACCTATAGACCACACCAGAAAACCTGCTTGGAATCTCTGTATAAACCAATCAATAAAATATTATATAGACAAAAAAAGTATTTCCAGTCCTCCAAAGGTAAAATAAGTTTCTTTTTTAAAAAAATTCAAAGACATCAATATGAAGCAACAAAAATTATAACAAAGGAGGCATAACACACCAAATAACAGTAGTGGCTGACCCCAGCAAAATAGATATATAGACTGACTGCCTAACAAATAAAGAGCTTAGTGAACTTCTAAAAAATATAGAGAAATAATTCAATCAAGTCAGAAAAAGTAATAAATGACCCAAACTATAAATTTAACAGAGATTGGATTTTTTTTTTTACAAACATCAGAAATTCTGGAGTGGAAAAATGTAAGGAGTACAATGGAAAATTCAAGAGAGACCTGGTACAGTACATAATGATCACAGAAGAATCTCTAAACTCAAAAACAGGCTATGTGAAAACATAGTCCTAGAAGAAGAAAAACATTTTTAAAAGATAGCTTGTAAGATTTGTGGGGAAACCTTACAACAAAAGAGCAGAGGTTTGAGTTATAGGAGTTCAAGAAAAAGAAGAGAAAAACACAGAGGTAAAAAGATGATTTAAAGAAATAGTAGCATAAAACTTTCAAATAGGAGGAAAGATATGCATATTCAGGCAAAGGAAGATAAAATGAGATGCAATCCAAGCAAGACTATAGGAGCACATTGTAATGAAATTTCAAATATTAAAGTCAAAGAGAGGATCCAAAAAAAGCAGAAAAGAAACATACAATGCATAAGTTTGCTTCAACAAGGGCGTCAGCAGATTTCTCAGAAATCTTACAAGTCAGGTATAATGGGATGATATATTAAAACTGCTGAAGAAAAATTACCAGCATAGAATATTGTACCAGGAAAATCTTTCCTTCAGCAACACCTTTACGAAGTGAGAAAGACTTTCGCAGACAAAATCTGAGAGTTCATCACCACCAGACCTGTCTTTTAAGAACTGATGAAAGGAATTCTTCAAGCTGCAAAAAAAGAATGCTGATTGAGTAATATGAAAACATAAAACTCACTGGAAAAAGTAGGTATACCATCAAATTCAGAATACTCTAATACTATAATGGTGGTATGTAAATAACTTATAGCTATAAAACATTAAGTCCCAGGTTTTCAATTCTATGAATATTCCAATGAAATTAATCCAGGTACATTAAAACAGGTTGAAAAATATAATCCAGAGCTTATATATTCTATAAATATTATTTAATATCACAATTATGAGAATATAATTATATTCTAATTTATATATAATTGAACTATATAGTATATACTATGTACTATATTTAAGTTTCTGTCAGTGTTCTACATCTGGGACTTGGGGACTAAATAGGTTAATAGGCAAGTGAAAGGTCAAAATCATAAAAATAATAGCAGCCACAATAATTTGCTAATTTATGTATGATATAAAAGATACAAATTGTGAGAACAAAAGTATAATATATTTGTTTGGTCTAAAATATGCGTGTAGAGATTTTGCATGCAATAAAACTCAAGTTGATAATAGCTTTAAATAGTCTTTTATAACTATAAGATGCTTTATGTAAACCTCATGCTGAGCACAAGGCAAAAATCTTCAGGAGATACACAAAAGACAGAAACTAAAGATCAAAGAATATCACTAGAGAAAAATCACCCAAATCACCAAAAAAGCAATAACAAAAAAGGGGGGTGAGAAGGGGTGGGGAATAAATGTGATACAATGTAGTCAGAAAACAAGGGACAGAATAATAATGTTAACTTCTTACCTTTTGATATTTACATTGAATATAAATGGATTGATTTCTACAATAAAAAGACATAGAGTGACTGAACAGATTTTTAAAAGCTCACCTGTATACTGCCTACAAGAGACTCTCTTCTACTTAAAGGACATAAAGAGATTAAAAATTATTTTATGCAAATGAAAACTAAAAGATCACAAACACAGCTATACTCACATCATATAAAATAAACTTTAGTCAAAAATTTACAAAAAAAAAAAAAAAACAGGGACGAGAGATGGGAGGGAAAGGGAGAAAGAAGGGAAATTGCATTGAAAAGGAAGGAGACCCTCATTGTTACACAAAATTACATATAAGAGGAAGTGAGGGGAAAGGGAAAAGAAACAAGGGGGAGAAATGAATTACAGTAGAGGGGGTAGAGAGAGAAGATGGGAGGGGAGGGGGAGGGGGGATAGCAGAGGATAAGAAAGGCAACAGAATACAACAGACACTAGTATGGCAATAGGTAAATCAGTGGATGTGTAACCAATGTGATGCTGCAATCTGTATACAGGGTAAAAATGGGAGTTCATAACCCACTTGAAATCAAATGTATGAAATATGATATGTCAAGAATTATGTAATGTTTTGAACAACTAATAATAAAAATTTTTTTAAAAATTAAAAAATAAAATACTAAAAAGAATTTACAAAAAAGAGGATGTCATTATATAATGATAAAGGGGCAGTTAATGAGGAAGAAATAAAAATTCTAAATATATACTTGTCATTGGAGCACCTAAATATATAATGCAAATATGAGTAGATCTGAAGGAAGAGAGAAACTATGAAACAATAATAGTAGAAGTCTTCAAAACTTCACTTTCAACAATAAACAGAGAAAATAAATAAGGACATGTTTTCCTTAAGTTAGTTTAGACCTAATTGACCTAACAAACATGTAAAGAATATCCCATCCAACAGTGACAGAATACGTATGCTTTGTAAGAGCACACAGGACATTTTCCAGATTAGATTATGTTCTAGGCAACAGAGCAGGTCCCAACATACTTTAGAAAAGCTAAAGTCATGCACATATTCTTTCTGAACAGAAGAATAGAAATCTAGAAGTCAATAATGAGAATTTTTGATAATACACAAATTTGGAAATCATACGTCACGCTTTTAATCAATGGGTCAAAGAAAAACTTAAAATGGAAATTAAATATCTTGAGGCAAAAGGAAATGAACACAAAACATACCAAAACCTGTAAGACACTTAGAAGTGTCAGTACTATACTGTTTAAACTTTTAGCCACACAAAGTAGGAACTAAATAAACTTATTTTTCTTATAAGTCTCAGCTTCAAATATTTTGTTATAGTAACAGAAAACATGGTAATATGTTATCTTGATCAACAGATTCTGTTGAATCCCTATCAAAGTCGCAATGATATTTTTTAAAGAAATAAAATAAATCCTATGGAAGCAATTCGTGTAGAACCACAAAGATCTGGAATGGGCAAATGATGTTCAGGAAAAAGAACAAAGCTTAAAACATCACGTTTCCTGATTTCAAATTATAGTATATAACTATGGTAATGAAACAGTATGTTATGGCATAAACACAAATACATAGACCAATGGAACAAGATAAAGATCTTTGAAATAAATCCATGCATTAATGGTCAATTTGTTTTCAACAAAGCTGCCAGGATCACACAAGAAGTGTTTCAATCAATAATGTGGGAAAACTGGATAACGGCATGCAGAAGAATCATTATCATGCACCATATGGTTAAAATGGAGTAAAAATAATGGACAATCTGAAACTAGAAAACTAGTAAAATAAAAATGTAATGGAGCCTGGTGTGGTGGTACATGACTGTAATCCCAGCAGCTCGAGAGACTGAGGCAGGAGGATCTTGAATTCAAAGCCAGCTCTGCAATGGCGAGATGTTAAGCAACTTAGTGAGACCTTGTCACTAAATAAAATAAAAATAGGTCTGGGGTTGTGGATCAGTGGTTGAATGACCCTGAGTTCAGTCCATGGTACACACACACACACACACACACACACACACTGCAATGGAAAATTCCATGGCAATTGTTTAGCCAATTGTTTATGGATATGACCCCAAAAGCATAGACAAATGGGAATGTGTTAAACTCAAAATAATTCAGTGCAGCATAGGAAAGAGTAAACAGAATGAAGAGACAACCTTTGGGGTGGGAGGAAATACATGCAAACCACACAACTGATAATGGATTAATGTCTAAAATTTATATGACTTTAAAAATTCAACAGAAGGAAAACAACCCAGTTAAGAAATGGGTAAAGAAACTGAATAAACATTTCTCAAAAGAAGATATAATAATGGTCAGCGGCTTTATGAAGAAGTACTCAAGATTACTCATCTTCAGAGCAATGGAATTAAAACCACAATTAAATATCACCTCATATATATTAGAGTAGTTATTATTTTAAAAAACCAAAGATTTTGGGGAGGATGTAAATAAAAGGGAATCTTCACAAATTAATGGTGGGAGTGTAGGTTAGTACACCCATTATGGGAAACAGCATGGGGGTTCCTCAAAAATTAAAAAAATGCAATGTTTGTGTGATCCAGCAATCCCACACTGAATATGAATAGCCAAAGAAATCAAATAAGTGTGTCAAATAGATATGCCCATTTCTATGTCATTACAGCATTGTTCATGATGGCTAATGTATGGAGTAGATTTAAATGTTCATTAATGAATGAATGGATGAAGAACTTTGGTATATATACAAAAAACAGAATCTATTTAGGTTTATAAAATAAGTGAATCCTGTTATTTGTGGTAAAATGGATAAATCGAGAGGATATTAAGCCAAGTGAAATGAGCTAGGCACAGAAAGACAATACTGTATAATATCGCTTATACATGGAATATAAAAATGTTGGACTCAATGTTGGCAACAGAGTTACCAATTGTGGGTAGATAGAAAGTAGTACCTGGGGAGTTGCTGATTAATTGATACAAAATTTCAGGTAGATGGGAGGATTAAGTTCAAGAGATCCATTTTTTTATAGGGTGACTATAGTTAATAACAATGTATCTAATTCTTGAAACTTAGATTTTTGTACTATAGAGTAATTATAGTTAGTAACAATGTATTGTGTTCTTGAAACTTACTAAGAGTAGATTTTGAATTCTCTCACCACAAATAATAATATGTGTGGTAGTTCACATGTTGATTTGCCCAATTTAGCCATCTCACAATGCAAGCATACTTCAAAACAATGTACATGACATATATTAGAAATTTTACTTATCAATTTAAAAAATAAAGTCATAAATTTGAAATACTAGATTGATTGATGTATGTAAGCCTCTTTATAAAGCAAAGGTAATACTTATTTTATTCCTCATTTTCTCTTATGTTTCCACCCATGAGTCTCATATGTCAAACATAGCATCTCTGAAATAATTTGAGCTTTGTTCCAAAAAAAAAAAAAAAAAAAAAAAAAAAAAAAAAAAAAATGGAGACCTGCTTTCGATAAAATTTTACAATTTATTTCCTTTTGGTCCAATCTTAAATCCTTAAAAATGCTTTGGTATGGACAAGAGGCAAAAAATATTTTGAGGAATTATAAGGAAAATAAGAGTACTTAATAACTTTTGCATTTTGGAAAATCAGAATGAGAAAATGAATGTAATATGTTAACAGGAAGAGTTCAATGGCCAAAAATGTATTAGCATGATTGAAAATGGTGTATGTGCCTCTTAATGGTATCTCTGAAAGTGGCGTGCTATTATAAAGATACGTTTGTGAAGTGTCTTGATGCCAAGCTTAATTCAATTCTCAAAATCATTTTAATTTAGTTTTTAATACTGTAATTTGTGGTAAGTGGCACTTATTTATACTTTAACCCACTTTCTTTATTTTCTCTGTCCATTCCTTAGGACCTTGTACAGTGTTTTTTGCAGAGTAGCCACACCCATCCACCCAGTGACTGGCTCTCTGCCTAATCCTGTCACTGACCGCAGGAGTGTCTCCTCACCTCAGAAAAATGAGACACTCATAGGGAAGAAAGGCACTCTAAACATATCACTGTCTCTGGGTAGTTTAGTATCCTATTTGTGTTTTTTTTTTTTTGGTTGTTGTTGTTGTTCATTTGTTTTGTTGGTTTGTTTGTTTTTTAAATACTTATTTTTTTAGTTATAGTTGGACACAACACCTTTATTTTATTTATTTACTTTTATTTGATGCTAAGGATCGAACCCAGGGCCTTGCACATGCTAGGCGAGCACTCTACCACTGAGCCACAAGGCCAGCCGTTTTTTTTTTTTTTTTTTAACTCAGTTATGACTTCCAAAATTATAGTTCAAGAAATGTGAATTCTCTTTTTGTTACCTTGTAAAATTGATCATATTTTTGTTGCATTTTTTTTTATATATGTATTTGTTGGTGCCAGGGATTGAACCCAGGAGCTCTTAACCACTGGGCCACAACCACAGCTCTTTTTATTTTTATTTATTTATTTATTTTGAGACAGGGTCTGGTTAAGTTACTTAGGGCCTTGCTAAGTTGCTGAGACTGGCTTTGAACTTGTGATCCTCATGCCTCAGCCTCCCCAGTCACTGGGATTACAGATGTGCACCAGTGTACCTGGAGTTTTTCATCTTTAAAAGGTTGTAACATCCTTCAACTTTTCTATAAGACCATTTTAAGCATGAAATGGTCATGAAACATTTAATGATGCTGATTCCATTTGGTAAGATTAGAAAAATGAACAATTGATCATATACAAATATAGATGAATTTACAAATGCATATGTTTGTGTATATATGCACTTCTTTGAGGCAGATTTTCGGTTCCTGTAATCACCCATGTTATACCTACCTATTGTATCATAGAAACATTCTGAATGTGTGATTTTGCATATTGCCTACATTGAGAAAAAAGTATTTTCATATGCTTCAGAATCATCAATTCTGTTTCAAAAAGACCTTGTGATTTAAATGGATGAAGCTTCATTGAAAAGTGGCTGTAACTCTACAATACTTTATTGAGGTCAGATTAAATATAGAAGCCAAACTCTTTTTATATTGCCATGTCTTAGTGACTTGGCTACAAATGCCATTTCTGCCCTCTACTCCTTAGTTGATTCACTGACAGCTGAGGCCATAAGATTTAGTAAAGGTGGAAATACTTTACAATCTATTCTTCTCTTTGTAGCATTCAGGTTTTTCCCTGTGTTGGAGCAGAGGTACAATTGGCAGAAACACCAAAACTAGTCAAGCATATATTGCATTGGTAGCAAGAATACCAATTTAGAATGTGATCATTGTATTTAGATTTCCAATGTATAAAGTATGAGACTAATTCAACCCCTCTACAGATATTTTTATTAAAATTTTTAAACAGATACATTTTTATATCTTTATTTTATTTATTCATTTTTATGTGGTGTGGAGTATCCAACCCAGTGCCTCGCACATGCTAGGTAAGCATTCTGCCACTGAGCCTCAACCATAGCCCCACTCTCTACAGATTTTGATGAATACTGGAGGAAGAATACAGAAGAAAATAAATATTCACACTTTGCACATTTCAGTTAAAACCTAGTATCATTTTTATAAGTATTTAAGAATTCACACACACTGGAACTGTCTTGGTGATTCAGAGTTTAGGGAAGGAACATTTCCAGTTTTATTTGTTATTTGCTTTGCAAAGCTCTACCTTTATGAGTATATATTTCTGGAATTTTATTGCCTTTGAAGTGCTGCTCCTCAGGTTTTCGATTTACACTTCAGAGTACTAGCTGGGAACCTTGGTGCTTGTTCTATTTTGAGTGTGTGTGTGTGTGTGTGTGTGTGTGTGTGTGTGTTAAATCTTAACATCTCCTGATGCTATGAAGAATCCACTCATGTATCCAACAGAGTCTATTAAGTAGACCAGCTTTGCTGAGTTTATAAATCAAAAGCTCCAGGTATGGGCATGAAATACGAAATGTCTATTGAAAATAGACATTTGGAAAACAGAATTGAATCTTAAAAGAAAGCATTACAAGTTAATGACTTGAATAGTCCACTGGCAATGCCAATGGTTTCAATATAAGGACATGGGAGAAAATCTCTCATGGCCTAAATCAACCTTACTGGAAAATGAGAAGGGTCCTAGGGCCAGTCTTGCCTGGATGGGTGACTAGAAAATTATTTTACAGCTGGTAAAACACAAGCACCTACTAAGTAATTGAAAGCAGAAAAATAATTGCTGTGAAGATAATTGCTTTGACATCTGATTAGATCTCAACCCCAGTTTCACCTTTTCCTTCAACATTGGCACCTGGGGCATGCCAATCTTGGTCCTCAAACTGATGTCTACTCCATTTGTAACTTTATTTCTTTCTTTAGCTGTATTTAATACTTGTACTGGATAGCAGCAAGGAGTCACCCTTAGTCGTTTCAGGCTCCCAATGTTGAAACTGTATATGCTTATTTTGTGTGGCTCCTTGTGGCATTAACCAGGACCCATGCATGGATGGATTCCACAAGCAGAGAAGTTTTAGTTCTTTTTTATTTAAAATCAATTTTAAAAGGTTTTATGTAGAAGGAATGGATTTTCTGCTACTGGAAATGTTTATTTCAGTTTCTTGCCATTGGAAATGTTTGTTCTCCAATATTTGGATGATGATCCAGAAAAGCTTATATCATGCCGTAATATATGTGGAGGTAACCTTCGGCTGTTTTGTGCTTCTGGGACAGAATGCCACAGACTGGGTAATGTATAATGAATCGAAATTTCTTGGCTCATAGTTCTGGTGCAAAGAAATATGAGACTGAGGGGCAAAAATCCAGAGGAGCAAGCATTGCTGAGGGGCAAGTATTCGAGTCAAAACATAGCAGACCACAGGGCATGAGAGAAAGCAAGAGAGCTGAGCCCCTCCTATTACTGGGAACCCACTATGCTCTCAGCATTCACACATTCGTCAGCGCTGTGCCCCCTTGACACAAACATTTTCCATCAGGCCCTGTCTCCTAGTGTTGCCACATTGGGGATCAAATTTCCAGCATGTGAGCTTTGGGGGACATGTTCTAACCACATTAGGTCCTAAGTTGTCACTTATCTCCTCTTTCATAACTTGATATAGTTAGTGATTTTCAAGTTCTCTAAGTTGTGTGTTTGCTATCTTGGGAACATAAATATATATATATATATATATTATTCCTATCTTGCTCTTGGCTATGGAGAAATTCATGCAGCTTTCTCAGGCCCACTTATCTTGGCAAACTCACCTACATATTTATGTCTGCTCCTACAAAACACACTGGACATTATATTGGAGACTTTGGATTGCCAACAAGTACTGAAGCCCAGGTCTTTGCAAACCTGGGCCCTCAGATCCTCTTGGAGTTCTGTCAACCCCCTGCCCTAATAATTAGTACAAGGACCCTTCTCAGATACCTACTAACTGGCACTCATGTGTAATTTTTCTACCAGATCCAGAGAGAGCTTTTGGGATTTGGGTTTCAAGTGGTGGTATAATAGAGTGGCTAAAAGCTCATATGCTGGAGCTTGGTTACTCGTAGAACAAATCCTGACTCCATCCGTTTAACTGCCTGTATGAACTTGAGTATGATTGAATCTATATATCTTCATTTTCTCTGTTAATATCACGTGAAGCATTGATGCCATTGCCTGAGGTTGAGGTAAAGTACAGGAAGTACTTGTTAGAGTGCTAGACTCACAGGGAATATGACCAAGGAAGGGTGATGGCAGTACTCAATGTAGTCGCAGCAGTGATATGAGGGATAGGGAAACTAGCTTGTATTTGAACAGAATCTAGGGAGTGCTGAGCCTCTTTAGTCTAGTCTTGATAACTGGAGCTAAAAATAGGCTCCTTTTTTATTCCCTGTGCCATTCCTCCTAGGGTTTTATGGCCTGAGTTCTCCACCTGTGACTAGCTAGATGGTCATTGTTAGTTTCCTTTCTATAAAATGGAGGTGACAGCAACTCCAAATTCCTGGTTTTGCCAGGAAGATCAAGTTAGAAGAATGAACCTAAAGCATAAGGCAAAGAGTAGCCAATAAAGGAATTTCCATTCCCTTTACTCCTCCTGATGTCACTCCTTATCCTAGCTTTTGGAACTGCCTCACTTTTGCTCAATGATTGTTGCTTTCAGTGATTACCCAAAGAACAGTGTTCAGGGATAATTGTTCTAGTGAATGAAACTTGCATAGTGTTTTTCCATAGTGAAACTTGCAAGTGCCTAGGAATTGTACCTGTGTCAATATGAGGAAAGGGGATGTGCCCAGTGCATTGCTATCTCATGGAAAAACGTTGGCAGAAATTAACAGGAATCACTTAGAAATACAATATAGTTAGCAGCATGTAGTTTAGAGTTGGTTCAAAATTTCAACTTAACTTTATGTCTTCCCAGGTAGAGCTTGGGAAAAATGTCTAGGCCTGTGAAACCTGAAGTTTCCCATCTGTATGGAGAATAGCCCTTACCTTATGGGTCACTGAGAAAATTCAAAGAGAAAAACTCATCGCTCTCCAATACATTAACTGCAATCAATACAGTGATAATTTTGTGATTTTTATTAGTCTCATTGTTATTATTGGAGATTTGTTGGATTATTGGGAATAAAATACCTGGAGCTAATGGTAAGGCATTCTGATGATAATAGCATTTTGGGGGGAAATATTTTATATAATAGCAAATTGTATGCATTCTCTAATAATTCTCATAACAAAATTGTGAATTTACTCACAAATGTAACTTAAATTTCATGGAAATTAAATAGCTTACTAAGAAGTTGTAACTAGTGCAGGACAGAGCTGGCACCAAGAGCTACGATCCATGGCTCAGGGTCATAATTTTAACTCTTCTCCATTTTCTAAAATAAATGGTTAAAACAATTGGTATCCTAGAAAATGCAAGACCTTGAGGTTTGTGTGAACTGGAAGTATTGGGAATATATTATGTAGCTCTTAATTTATGAGACTCCATGGGGCAAAGCTAGGACCAAACAATTTTGTGAGCAGGGAAATTTTATTTATGATCTGTTAAAAAATAGAAGAAGCTTTTTGAAAAAAAAAAAAAAGCACTTCTTGTCATTAGAAGTGATTGAATTTGCACATTCAAATAAAAGCCAAGTAACAGGAATTCCAAGGGGGACAGAGCTTATGAGTTATATGATTTCCAAACTTCTGTCCATGACTAGGATTCCATATTTTTGGTTTGAACTGTTTGTGACAATTAATTATGGAGGCAAGATGGAAAATATCAATAATTTCTACATTTTCTGATATTTTTATTTATACATCTCAATTGGTACATTATAATTATACATAATAGGGGGATTTGTTGTTACATTATTGTACACACACATAATATAACACTATACTTTGGTCACTTTCATTCCCTGGTACCCTTCTTCTACTCTATTGATCTTCCTTCTCTGCATTTTGAGATTCCTCCCCCCCTTTTAAAATAGAGTTCATATGATACTAGCTTGTCTCTTGAACTTTTTAATATTTTATTTTTAGAAGGAAGAAGAACAAGGTTTTAGAATCTCTTAAGCTCAACATTTTGTAGTAGTTTTTATTGGGGATGATACTGTGGATTGTGAGGTATAATTGCTAATTCTAGTCACAAAAAATTCAGGTAAGACTCTAAAGAATCCTTGCATTAAGTAATGAAGTGGTTAGCTTTTCAAGCTTAATACATTTCTGACTTTTCTCAAATTTTCACAAAACCAGTTTCTTGAGAAGCATAAAAATGAAATGTGCTCTTTTAATGTTATTTGAATCTTAAAGCAAATAATATATCTTAAACACCTACTAAAGGCAGGAGGATAGTTTTTTTAATCTTCCTTTGATTTTGAGAGATATATAATTTTAAAACTTAAATGATACAATTTCAGTGGAAACTGGGGTTTACCTGCTTGCTTAAAATAATCTTTCCTTTGGCATTCAAGTTACAATATCATTCAAGTTATCTTTCCTGTCGATCTTATTTTACTGAGTCATTTACTTCCCCTTCTGCCCTAGTGTCCTTTCTGTTGCTATAACAAAATATCTGAGTCTTTTATAAAGTGTGGAGATTTATTTCTCAGAATTTTTGTGTCTGGGAAGCCCAAAGTTGAGGGCCCCCGATCTGTTGTGGTCTTCTTGCTTTCTCATCCCATGGCAGAAGGTGGAAGAGCATGAGAGAGCATGCACAAGGGATGGGGGAGGGGCTGGATGGAGAAGAGGAAGCAAGTTGAACTTGTCCTTTCATCAGGAACCCACTCCTGCAGAAGATAAAATGACTCTCATGAGGACAGCACTAATTTATATTCGTGAGGGCAGAGACTTCAGGACCCAATCACCTCTTGAAGATCCCACCTTTCAATACTGTTGTGTGGGTATTAATTTTCCCACATATAAACTTAGGATAGCATATTCAAACCACAGCACCTACCTTGGCAATTCTACTGTGCCTCCCTGGCCAAACTCATTCATCTACCTCACCTCCAAAACAATATTAAGATTCACTTCTCTAGGTGGAAATAACATCATAATCACAAAAAAAAAAATATGAAAGTAAGTCTTTCATTTGGAAGACTATGGAGTGATTGATTATCAATGGGCAGTATTTTCTTACCTTGGATGTATTAGTTTATCAGATAAGGGATAAAGAGTTGAAAATATTTATAGGAAATAAGGGACTTGTGCACTTTGAATTGAAAATAATAAAATTTGTGAGACCGACTTGTGAAAACTCACAAGGATAGGTCAATCTTTAGAAACTGCATGCTATTCGGTGGAAATGCAGATATACAGTCACAGTAACAAGGGCATCTAGAAACTGGGTCCTATGAGAGATGGCTAATGTACATGGTGGTCTCTTCAAACACAGTAAGTGAAGTGAGTTACATGGCCTCCATGCAAGAAAGGAGAATGATCACCCAATTCCAATGAGAACTATGTGAATAGAAGTTTTCTACTGCTCGTGTTTGGCTTTAGAAGTTCTTAGGGCAGAACTTGGCTTACCTTGGCAAGGCCACAGATCTTTTGATTTCTTAAGTAAACAGTTGGTGCAAATGAGGCAGGCTTATGAGTGATAGGATGGAATTGGCTCGAATTTGTGTAGACGGTGGCCAGAATGCCATTTCTACAGGAATGGAGAGCATGGAGCTGATATTAGTGATGCTCTGGAAGAATGCACTGCAGGATATGGTAACAGAGCGAACACAGAAGACAGATCTAAATGACATTACTGGCTTTGTGGCTGAGGTGACAACAAAATAGCAGGATGTAGGTTGTTTTGACAATTGCTTTCTCTCAAAGGACAACTACAAATGGCAAGTGGTAACAATGGGGCCTGTCTTTCTAAATAAATCAACTTATGTGATGAGGTACGAACTTGATGAAAGTAACATTAAATTGACCCATAAATGAATACATCCAATTCCGATGTATCTGTTCTTTGACTTGTGCTTGGTTTCGTAACCAATGTCAACGTAGTGAAGTAGCAGATTTGTGTTAGCATAACAACAGCTCTCATTTATTGATTGGCCACTAATTCTATAATGGGAATTGTACTAAGTATATGAACATATCATTTTACTTCGTCCTCATGGAAACAATTTTCAACCCCAGTCCACTAATGGCAATGGGGATTTAGGGAGATGGAAAACCTTGGTGAATTCTAAAGTCAGGATTCCATTCTCATCCCCAGGCCAAAAGCCCATTCTCTTAAACATTTGGCAGCCCACCTCAGGAAGAACTTCCTGATCATGACCTACCATGGAGCAGAAGCATGACTCCTTAAATAGCCTTTCAGTGGACAGAGCATGAAGACAAAGAGGCACCAATAAATGGGAAAGACATTTGATCAAAAACAAGGGTGCAAACAAGGGCCCACATGGGTATTTAGTTTTATAACATCATCAACATTATCACTTTCATTGACAACCAAACTCTAAGATTTATTTCCAAATTAACTTTTTTTCCAGTTGATTATGTTTTAAAATTTTGTGAGTGGCAGTTTTCTAAGAACCCAGAGGTCTAGATGTGACCACTCCACCTAAAATCAACCAAAGAAAGATCAACGAAGTAAAGGTTAATATCAAGGAAAATCAAACCACAACAAAAGGACTACTTTTGTAGACATTAACTGTAGCTTTTATATCTCAGTGAGGGCTCAAACAAGGCTAATCACAGAACCTGCTTTAATTAAAAAATCATCAACAAATCAATAGGCCATGTACATTTGTCCTGAGCATTGGGTGTTTCTTTTTTTTCAAGGTTTTTTTTTTTTTTTTGATACCAGAGATTGAATCCAGGGGTGCTTAACCACTGAGCCACATCCCTAGCCCTTTTTATTTAGAGACAAGTCTGGCTAAGTTGTTTAGGGTCTTCCTAAATTGCTGAGGTTGACCTTGAACTTGTGGTGATCCTGCCTCAGCCTCCCAAGCTGCTGGGATTATAGGCATCACCACTGCATGCAGTGCATCAGGCCATTTTGATTAACTGCTTTTTGCTTCTATGAGTTCATTTGATAGTCTTCTAAACTATGTGAAGTGTTTTTTTTTTTTCTTGGTATCTATGACATAAGATGTAGTAGATAAACGATTTCCTATATTTAGGGTTCTAAGAAAATTGAGTAATGATGGTTTACAAAAGAATTAGCTATTATAGAAGGTATATTTTATGTTTGGCATTTTCAATTGTTGTCAGCAAGTTGTTTAACCTTCTTGTACCTGTTACATCATCCCTGGAACAGGAACAAGAACCTCGTTCTCACCAAAAGCATTGTTTTGAACCTAACACAAGCATCTTCAGGCTACTAGAAACCAGTATGGCACCACACAGGTGTGAAAGGGCCTTTAGAAAACAATTTCTCCCTGGGTATTTCAGAGTTCAAGTTAGTTGAATTTTAGTATCTAATACAAAAACCTGTGTCTTGACTGAAAATAATTTTTGGCGAAAAGAAACCTAGCTATCACGCTACCTTGGAATATTAGTTTCTTAATAGACATAAAAATTATTGGTACAGAGTGAAGATTAATAGTGTGTTTACTAAACACATGAAGCTACTTACACAAAAGCTCTTATGAGATGATTTGTTTAAAAGACTGATTATTATTTTATTGTTATTAGAATTACAGTCATTTATCCCAGTAAGATATTACAGAATGCACACTGCCATTTGGGAATTGAAAGTGGAAGAATATGCAGAACTATGAAATGACATTCCATGTCTCCTATAATTTTGTCTCCAGGACCACTTACTCAGTATCCTTAAGTGCTTGCTGCTGTTCCATGATCAGAATAAACAATTCGTTAAAAGAATGGATGCCAAGTTTGCCTGCAGTTGTGAAAATACAGTTTAATTTTGTTTCTACCAATAGTATCTTCAAAATCCCTACTGAATTAAAGGGAGCAAGAATGAGTATTTTTACTGAAGTAGTTATTGGAAGTGACAGAAGAGAATTTGTGATTTAAACACGAAAGCAGGGAGGAAAGTAAAGATGACATTTAAAAAAAAAAAAACAACTAGAAGAAAGGAGAGATGAGCTCATCTTTTTGTGCAGGAGTTTGCCTCACCTTTTGCAGAAAAGCAGCAACATTTGACTTATATGAATACAGTTGCCCAATTTCTACTTCCAAAAGGAAAACCTGTTGAACAGTTAAGAATTTTTATTTTTTGGGGGGGAGGATCATTTTGTATGCAAGTATTGAAAACAAGATATAATCTATACATTAATTTGATTTGTCTTCAGTGCCTAACACATGTTGAGCTTATAGTAAGTGTAGTAGTTACATAAATGGATTCTATAAAGCCAATGTATTTATTGATCATCACTTATATTATTAGTATCCTTAATGATTATATAAGATATTTGTGTATCTAAACATCCACTGAAAGGTGTCCACATCACGAAAAGTGATGATTGACAAGGAAACAAATGGAAAGCTTCACGGGAACTATTTTAGAAGGGAAGATACAGAAAAATTAAGAAAAGGAAGAGCAACAATTTTAGTTTTAGATGTGAGTGAGAGGTGCCACTATGATAACTAAGGGGAAAAAACCTAGCAGGTGGTTGTAAGTAGTGCAAATTGGCATAATGGAAGTTGCTTGGTTCTCTCCCTTGGAAGTGTGCTTAATATGCCTCGTTCAAAGGTGAGGAGAATTCTAGCCTAGGTCACTGAATTTTTGTTCACTGGAAAATTATTAATATAGGAGATCATGAGGTGACCTTGGAAAACTTTATTGGACTGGAAACTTTACTAATTCAGGATGAGCCACTCAGGTCACCTTGATAATTTGAACTAAGAATTAGATGCTGTATTCATAGGTTAGAGCACTAGAATGAGATTTATATAAAGATGGGAGGAGGATTGGTACCATGGTATCCCAAATTACAGGCTCTCTTCTCTGGGGGAGAAGAACTCATGTGCCATACCGATATGTGAGGGAAGACAGAAGAAGGAAGGACTGTTTGACAACACCATTTTACCCCTCTCAGTTCCTGTGGCTCCTCCTAGTTGGGCTTCCTTCCATGAGGTCTCTGGGGTATCCTGTCTTCTCTTGGTGAGGATCGATTCAGCAAGACAGCTTGAGGTATAGCTTTAGGATTAATCCCTAGAGGCAATTCAGTAGCTAGCAGAGCATTAGATTAGGGAACTCAAAAATATCAGTCCCCCAGCCCTGACTAATAACAGTAGGCTGAGTCATTCAAGTGATTCTATGAAAGAAATGCAAGCCAAGAGTAAAGCCAGCACTGTCTGAATCTGCCTGTATATTCTCCTAGGCCTCTGCAATGCTCTTAGGCTTTGCTGCAATTAGCTTAAGAGTTTATGGTTTTAAAAAAAATCATTAGTGAGTGCTGGAAATGTGGTTCAGTGGTAGAACATTTGCCTGGCATGCATAAAACTCTCAGTTTGTTCCCTAGCACGGGGTGGGGGAGGGACCATCCATAGTGACATGGGTTAGAACTCCTTTAGATGAATCACCTCTCTGTTGAGGGGAATCCTTTAGTACCCCTGTATGAAGTTTTTTGCTTTGACACCCCTAACATCTACTTCTAATTTTTTTTTTTTTTTTTTTTTTGCTCCCAGATAATTCTAAGACTAGAATAGCTGCTTAAAGGTGAGGCAGAAACCCATCTACCCATGCACTTACTCCTGGATTTTTGTTCTACCATTCCTGGGGCCAGAAAGAAGCTAAGACCCATTTTAAATGTGTGAGCCTTGCACATTCCATCTGGTGACTTAGCTCTCTTTACCTCTGCTTCCCCAGGACACTGAAAGCAGTAGGCTGTGTTTCTTTAACTCCTATGTGCCGAGTGGACTGACATCTGCAATGTGCATTATTAGGGCTCTACTTATTCCAAACCTGGAATGGTTTGGCAGACCATAAAATCTTACTGGGATCATAGCCCCCTCTGAGTATATTAGCATGTCTATTAGCATCTCCTGCAATGAACACATCACATTTATTTTAGGCAGCTGTGGGACTCTGCATTGCCCTTATTCACAATTCATTCCATGTATATTTATTAATATCGTCTGCAGTTCTTCCTGTATATCCCCCTAGCTCCTCCGTGTTTTCACTTCCATTAAAAGGACCATTTATTCCATCATAAAAGATTGGAGACAAAGATAGAGAAGGTTTCTTTTTATATTCACAAGACAAATATCTTTAAACTCATCTCTGGTGTATGGTTGCTAGAGATGAAGAGCTGGCAGGAGATTGGCTGAAAGGAATTCTTGATGTGCAGTTTTGCTTTTTGGGGGAATAGGTATTCTTCACAACAAGAAACCAGAGGAAGCTTGCTAAATTACAATTCATTTTGCCTCCCCTAATAGAGCCATGATAAAATTTGTAGCTAAGTTAAAAAAATACTGCATAAGAAAAATAAATGGAGGCTATATCCATTGCCTATGTAAAATACCAAGAGATGCTTCAGACTTTATCCAGAGAAAACCAATTATTTGTACAATGTCTTTGCAGTAAAACATAATAAAAGGGAGTAATAAGTGTTATATTTGAAAGCTGCCATAACTTCCAGTAATTAAGCGTCATAACAGGAATGCTGTAATGCAGCTTGCCTGTCAGTTCTGCACTGTATGGATTTCCACTTACTTTGGTAAATCTGTTGATGAACAAGGTTGTGTTCTAAAGGCAGGTACTAAAAGCTAGAGCATTTAGTACTAATGAAGGGAAATAGAAGTTTGAGGGCATGATTAAAGGTTCCTATGGGCATTTGCTCAACTTGAAAAAGTTACAGCACAGATAGATGCAGAGAAATTGTGGGAGATAGAAGGTGGGAACAATAATCTTATGTTAAGAACATTTCTGAGTGCAGCTAAATGGTAACACATGGGCATGGTTTGATTCACACAAACGACAACACAGTTGTCCTGCTCCCAAGGAGTCTATAGTTGTCCTGCTTCAAAGGGGCTGAGATGTTAAATGCTCAAGTTTCTAAAGACAAATGTATTCCCCCACATAAAAGTTTTTGAAATTGCTCAACTGTCTTCCAAGGTAGCTGTATCATTTTGCATCCCCAGCAATGGATGAGAATTTCTATTGCTCCATCTTCTTGTCAGCATTGATTGTAGTCAGTATTATGGATTTCAGCCATAATGAAAGATATACAGTCATGTTTCATTGAGTTTTCCAGTTTTTTTAATTCCTTAAAGGCATAATATAGAACTTCTTTTCATGTGATTACTTGCTATCTACATATCTACTTTCTTTGGCAAAAATGTTTCTGTATCTTTCTGCCCTTTTTTAAATGGGATTGTCCATTTTCTTATTGTTGAGTTTTAAGTGCTCTTTGTATATACTAGATACCAGTCACTTATCAAATATATGTTTTCAAACTATTTTCTTCTAGTCTGTGGCTTGTTTTTTCTCTCTCTTAACTCAAACATTTCATTCCCATCTTAAAACATAAGTTTTAACCCAGAAATTTAAATAAATACTGAAGCACAGCTAGAAGGCCTGAGTCTCATCCATAGTGTCCCTTCCACCACCTCCATGGGGGCTCATTCGAACATAAGGCACTGCCACAAAGGTTGGACAGCAATTAACAACAATATTCCTATAAATAAAAACATGATTTTGCTTTGGAAAAGCATCCTCTATGTACACTCTTTTTCCATGAGGTTCATGTGAGCGTTTTGTTCTACTTGTTTGTGATTGACTCACAAATGGGAATATGGTCAACCAGAGACAATCTCCAGACTCTTGGTGGAAAACTTTAAAAGAACTCTTCTTTGTTAGATTTAGACATGGATTTAGCCATGCAATGCTGGCTTTGTGTGGTGCTGGGAATTGAACCCAAGGCTGCACTCATACTAGGAAAGCCCTCTACCACTGAACTACAACCCCAGTTCCTAGACCTGGCCATGTAATGCTGGAAGTCATAATGTTACCTCATGTAATCTTAGATTAATATCAATATGGGTCAAAAAAATAACAGGAGACTGAGGAACCAGGTAATGTTATCATCACATAATTTCGTAGGTCAAGATGTACTGTATAAAAGATCTTTATCTGGGCATTACATTACTTAGAACCAAGAGAATCCTAACTGATACAACAGAAGATGAGACTATTCTACCAGTATATAATTCACCTCTGATAAGGGAAATTATGTTCTGAAAGTATTTTTTTCTTTTAATGAAACCCATCAAAATCATCTGAAAAAATCAAAGAAAGGAACCTGAAAATTTGTGGTTTTCCCCTGCTCTAACCCTTTCAGGAGTGTGAAATTTACATAGAGAAGAGAATCCACTATTTTAATTGGTGGGAGAAACCATCAATGGCATGACTAAAGAATGAAGATGGTATAAATAATGCATGCCCATTATTATAAATCGGATGTGGATAACTGTGCACATATCGTATTTGACCTGGGCTTTATACTTCCATTTGGTGTACAATGTTTTCTGGAGGCAGAAAATCAATTACACTGAACCACATGACTCTTGGATAATTCATATCAGAGCAAAGGAAAAGGGAACAAACAAGCAAAGAACACAGTTCTATATTTTTTAGTCTTTGCTCTGACATGTCACTTCAACAAACTACTTGCCAACTGGGCAGAAAGGAAATGGATCCAGAGAAGTAGGAGACCTGTGCATGCTTCCAAAAGCCAAGTGCTAATCCTGAGAAAAAAAAAATGCAGCTCAGAGTTTTGCCAGAGATGGATTTGCTGTTCTACTGATTATGAATTAACTTCATTTCTTAATGAAAGAGGAAGCTTGTGACTTATTCTTTCCTTACAGGTAATTTAGTTTAAAATAAAACACAGTCTGTCTTCTCATTGAAACCATGATGATTATATATCATAAGGAGTTCATTGTAATAAATAGTACATAAAAGTTCATTAGAAAGCTGGATATACATCCAATAACAAGGTTGTAATTGAATATAGTTTGGTTTTATCTGAAGTTCTGTTTTCCTAAATTCCTAGCAATCTGAGAGCTCAATGATTTGTTTTCTGTTTCCTTTTTGGCTAAGAAAATCGGGAAATTTATAGAGGAAAAGAAATGTCTTCCTGATGTCAGTTTGTTTTGCCTTACTTTCTAGTCAAATGATCTTTGAAATAAACAAATATGATTTAATGCATAGGATGAAAATATGTGGTGGGTTTTCTCCCTTGTGAAAAAGAAAATTTTGTGTGTGCATGTGTGTGTATGTGTGTGTGTGTATGTGTGTGTGTGTGTGTGTGTGTGTGTGTGTGTAAATGCTGTAAACTATTCAAGACATTTTTAGAAAAAAAAATTTAGAAAAATGATTGAAGGAGAATGGTATGATTAATATTATATTAGTTCTTTCTCCCTCCAGAGAGATTAACACATCATAACTTGACCAAAATATATTCTGAGTAAAGTTTTTTTTTTTTTCCCCTGAAAATGTCTTATACTCAGGAATGGACTGGATCACAGTGTGTGCCCTATTACACGCTCCAGACAAACCTCATTTAGTTCACAGTATTGTCCCTCTGGGTTTAAAAACAGTAATTTTAGCTGTAGTGAGTCTTTGGTTTACCACAGTTAAAGTTTTACCACCTGAAGTTAAAAATATAAATGATTATTTTACTCATACAGCTGAATTACAAATGGATGTTACTGTTAAATATGTTTATTTTAAATGCTCCCACTCCCAACGCTAAAGAAATTAAGTTGTAACCAATAGGATAATGGACTGACGAGCTAGAATTTCAAATAAATTGTTTTTAAATGTGGATGTTTTACCCGTAAAGGCAACACCTGAACTGTTGGATCAAATGCCAGACGTATGGATACCCTTAAGTAGCTACTACAGTAGCTACTTAAGTTACATATTCTGTTCTCATCATTCTTCTGGCATGACCTTGTCTCCATGTCCTTTATATAGTTTATAAATAATATGGGAATGTGTCAAGGGGAAAAGAGAATTCTATTAATAGAGCAAATAGCATCACTTGAATGGGGCTAACAAGGATTGGTTATATCACTTTTAAAGGTAATTGTTAAGGTCAGTGCTAACTCAGCTATTATTTCATGAACCCCTAATATGTGCTGGACACTGGAGATCTGATGTACAAGGCATTACACTCCTTACCCTCAAAGAGTTTAGAGTGAAAAAAGGAAATTCAGATCCAGTAAATTCCCATGGGCAAAGGAAAGGCTAATGAAGAGTGAGACAATTAATTTTATCTCCCCCCTTCTGCATTTGTGATTGTACCTTTGTGGTTTCCTTTGGGGAGGTCATGCACCCTGCAGTCTTATGCGGTGGGTGCTCTTCGAGGAGGGAGTCTTCCCACTGGAGAGAGCATCCATCCCCCAGAACTGTCAGTGGTGGATAGCTCACAGTTGTCCCCACCTAGACAACTGCCTTCACCCTCTAGAATGACACATGCCACCCCTAGGATACAAAGGTGAGCCCTTGGCTCAAGTTCTTTCCCTGTTTATCAGGCTGAGGCTTGACTTTATATAACAGTGCCCTATGTGGCTACTGAGTGCTGGAAATGAAACTAGGACCTGAACTTTTAATTATATCTAATTTTAATCACATTAAATGTAAACATCCATATATGGCTGGAGACCCCTTTGTCACAAAGCACACTTCTCTCGTAAAATGTGCAGAGCCAGGCTTCTTCCATGACTAAAAGTCTCCTCATGACCAGAGAAAATTGTAATGGTTTCCAGCCTATTTCAACATCATTAATGGATGCTTGGAGGTGCTCCATTCTCTATTGTATGAGCCGTACAGAATCGCTCCTCTAACACGGCTCTCCTGGAGCTTCTGGGTAGGACACTGGGCTGTGGCCTGTTCAGGATGCTGACATTTCTGGTATTAGGCCAAATGCATTCTGAAGGGTGACCCAAGCATTGTGAAAATATGGGCCTCCTTGGAGGACCTCATTCATTCCTGGAACTGGTCCACTTTGGATCTGAGCCCAGTGGAGCATCTTTGAAGGGAATAAAGAACCAGATTTAGTTTGTGCAAAGACAAACAGCACTATACAAACGAGTGAAGAAGAAAAATTTTTTAAAAAGTATTGATTGGTATGAAGCCAAAGGAGTTGCCCCTGTCAGAGACCCACACTCAATCTTAAACACATGCATATGAAAACAGATTTTCTACACTAGAGACACAAATATTGTTTTGTATTGTAGTTAGTATACAAGATGCTTAGGAAATCATTACTGGAATTAGTTTGTGGGGGCCCAATATGCTGCTATGTAAAGTCACTATCTCTGAGTCCTTGCTTTCATATTTACTTGATGTGGTGTCTGAAGTTACTTATCCTCTAAACCTGTTTTCTTGCCTATAAAATAGAGGCAGTTATTCTCATTTGGAATCTTCCATGTGGTTTTATGAGGCTTTCTTGGGGAACCAAAAGGTTTTGGACCTCTAAGCCGTTTGGAAAAACATAAGCTCCTATACTAGTTTGTTGGGGCTCTTTTATTGTGCTTTCATATTTTCGCTTTGCAGAGTTCATTGACTTCAATCTTATTAATCTGGAACAGTGGTTGCATTTTCAAAGGCTAACCATGCTAGACAGGTCCCTGCAGTGAGTGGAGGGGCAGAGCAGAGGCTGTGGGGGGCTCTGTCGAGAAGGGACTGGCTTGTTCATGTCATGCTTCTGTCCCAGGGGAAGGTGGGCTTAGGGTTGCCAGGATTTTTGCAGTGTGTTAGAGATATTTTCATATTGTATGGGACAAATGAAGTTCATTTATTGTACCCATCCTGTCTGCAGGCCATGAATTTGCAAATTTCCTTATGGGATTTAAAATGAATTATACTAAAAAATAAAATGCAATAGGGAAGAAAAGCAGAGAAGGGAATCAAATGAATAGAATAAGCTGTTTTCCCTCGATCAATAAGAATTTATTCCGCTCTATTGGGCTGAATGCTTTGGGGCTGCTTACAAAATAGAAAGCACTGTCTCTGACCTCACAGAGTATTTAAGGTCCCTAGAGAGGTATGCAAATGAATGATGTCTTAGAGAGTGATCAAAAGCCAAGATATTATTAGGTGTGAGATGGGTCAGTACAGACCATTGCAGTCCAAGTGCAGACTGCACTTTTAATCACTCATCTGTGATGATATAAGAACCAAAGTCGAGAGTCAGTGCCTAGAAACTTCCATAGCAATTTGACAGAGTGCTCTTTGTCTGTTTAATATAATAAAAATTGAGATTTACAAACTTCAGTCTTTGTTCTGTTTCTTTTTTAATTTTCATTTCTCTGGTGATTTATACTTAATGCATTTTTAACAAATTATTTGTTCTTTTTATTTATGCATGACAATGGAGAATATTTTGGCATATTTATACAAACATGAAGTATGTCTTATTTAAGTAGGTTCCCAGTCTTGTGGATATACATGATGTAGAGATTCACTGTGGGTATTCATATATGTCGGTAGGGAAGTCATGTTACATTCATTTTACCATCTTTCATTTTCCTATGCCCTTTCCCTTTTTTTCATTCCCTTGTCTCATCCACAGAACTTCTATTCTTCCCCTCCCTCCCTTGTTGGATATTTGCAGCCACATTATGTGTTTTGTGAAAGTGTCAGTCAGTAGTAGGTTAACTTAGAAAAACAAAAACAAAAGACAAATTTAAAAAAAATAAAACTGCTTCTTCACTGTGGTTATATTGAAAAGCACTGGTAGATGTCAGTATTTGGGAAGTTGGAGAATGAGTAATTTTCTGTTATCTGGAAGTTGTTAGCTCTAGATTAGCTTACTAGAAGGTATCAAGAAAATCTCCTTAAACTGGGTTGAGACAATACCACCCCAGTGAGAGGTGGGGTGTAACCTGGCTCATATTTCAAAAAAAAAAACATATTTAGGGAGAATAATTTTGTAATTACTTATAAACCACTGGGAGGTGTTGAACAACTGAAATTTGGAACATGTAAGAAATCGACATTCAGTTAAGCATGTCTAAAAAGCACACAGTTAACTGGTCATTGAAAGTTTAGAGTGATATCAAACTTTCATGTGTTTATGAGTAAACCTCAATTATTGAACCTATAGATCATTTGGAAAATAACAATTTAGAAAATTGATTTCTAAGGAACAAATTTAATTCAGAATTAGAGAAAGCTTCATTGACAAAGTTGGTCCTTCCCACTTGGGTATGGAAGTGTAAACTCTCTGTGGGCTTACAGAGGACATATGTGTATAGAGCATATAAGACAGGATGAGGAAGTAGCTAGATAGAACCCAACTTTTATTCTATAAGGACTCTTTCAACATTTTCTCCCATTCCTATTTCTTCTATGGGATCATATGTTCTTACTCATACTAACATTCATCAATTGCTAGATTTAGAAATGCCCACTTTGTTGAGGACACATTCTCTATCACACCTTCCCTCATTTATAGGTGTTTATGGAAAGCCTTCCTGGTGATGGTCACTACTTTAGTAGATGCTGGAAAATGCTCTCCTGAGCAACCTTCCATTGTATCTACAGTCAGTTTAGATCCTTCATGTTCCCGTTTGTATTCTTCTGGCCTAAAATCCAGTGAATAGGACAGACCTATGATTCCAATCAAGAAAATGAACTGTGGAGCATGTTGGCCAAAATTGGGAGTTGACCCAATTGAGGAAGGTTTCTGTGTAAGAGAACAGGCCACTCTAGGGTGTAAAATGCCAAGTAGAGTGTTCACACATAATGTCAACATGCAAATGTTTATAGCAGTTATGTTTGTAGTACTCCCAATGGAGGCAATCTGGATGGCTCCAATGGATGAATGACAAACAAACTGAGTCCATCTATACTGTGGGATGGAATGGACTATTGATAAACTCAACAACTTAGGTTTCCGGGGACTTAAGATGAATGAAAAAGCCAGTCCCAAAGAGACTGAACGAATGAATTGATGGGAATGAATTTATAATTTCATTCATGTAGCATTCTTTAAATAACACAATTACAGAAATGGAGAACAGATTAGTAGTTGCCAAGGATTAGAGTTGGTGGTGGAGCAGGAGGAAGATATGTGTGGTTATATAAGAACAACACAAGGGATAAGGGCATCAATGGGTCTGTTTTGTACATTGACTATTCTTGTGTATGCTTAAATCTATATATGTAATAAAATTTCAGAGCTATATACACACTCATAGGAGCAAGTTTCAGATTAAGGAAATGTGAATAAGGTTGCCAATCATCTAGGTTGTGTAGTTAGGATTTTGTAAGATGTTAATTCTGGAGGAAAATGGGTAAATGAAATGTGGAATCTTTCTTAAAGTTGTGCATATAAATCTATAATTAGCTCAAAATAAACATTTAATTAAAAGGAGACAAGTTGAGCAGGGTGAGGTGGGTATCTCTGTAAGAGGAATGCAGTGCAGAGTGCCAGGACTGAGTGAGCTGTGCAGGGTCCTGAATACACAGGGTGCCCAGTACGTGGTGTGAATCCAGAAGGGATGAGAGAGAAGTCTGTGGTGCCCTGGCCTGGGGTGTTCTGCATATGGTGCAAGAGCCTAATAAGGAACAAGAGGGGTGTCTTGGTGAGCCACCAGGATGCCCAGGATGATAGACTGGTTACCCCAGGGAGGTGGGCTGCTATGGTCAGCAAGGTGAGGAGGATAGTCTCATAGGTGGCTTTAGATGTGTGAAAGGTGCCTTTCCACATGGGCACATGAGAAGGTATCAGACCTTTATCAGGGTGAGTACTGGATCCAAACAAAGGGACTCCTGGCATGGGGTATTAGACAGTTAGGAAGTAGAGTGGATAGACACTTCTCCAGACTGCCCCGTCCTTCTAGAAAGACTTGCCCAACACTTTCTCCCGTTCTTTTTTCTTATATGGTGAGTGTTTGACTTCCCCTTTATTTATGGTACTAATGTATCAGTATTAATGTCCTTGCTTTGATATATCTGTGCTGTATAATAGAATATCCTCATGTGATTGAATAGTGTATAGGAATACACACTAAAGCACACCATGGTAACAAAACATCAGGTTGGCACATTTGCTCCTAAATGATTCATTGTTTAAAAAGAAAGTAATTTGCTCCTGTTCACAATATTTCCATAAGTTTGAGAGTGTTTTAGTTTTTTGTAGTAATTTAAAAAAATATACTAAAATTCAAAGCCAGAATTATTCAGAAAGATTTTTGCAGTTCAATTTTCAGGTATTGATGATCAAAATGTTATCAGGAAACAAATCATTGCATTATAATTGGAAACCTATGATACAGTTAGACTTCATCAGAATAATCACTTGTTTTAAATAATTATGGAGAATTTAAATCATAGGTATAGGGAGTAGTATAATAAACACTCATCGCCCACCTTCACAGTTGGCAAGAGGTGACTGAAACTCTAAAGGATGACTTATAAGTATATCAAGATGTCATATTGTCAGTAAATGTTCTGGTATACACCTCTACACAATAACATCTCTGTGTGATTATAATAGCATCACATGTTAAATGCAAAGACTAATTCCTCAGTACTTTCAAACTCTACTCACATTTCTCCAGGTATCTCATAAATGGTTTTGACAGTTGCTTCTTTTTCCCCCAAAAGTAGTTTAAAAATTAAAAAAAATCAAGGTCTTTGTTTTGTATTAAATGAATATGTGCTTAGATATGATTTAATCTTTGTTTCCTCATCCTCTTTTTCTGTATTTTTTTTATCTAATTATTTGTGGTGGGCTACATTTTCTCACATTCTGGGTTTCTGTTGGTGGTATACATGTGGTATCATTTAACAGACTCATTTATTCTCTGTAGTTCTTTGTCATCTTTGCTTTGGACTAGAGGTCTTGTCTGACTCGAGTTCCAGTGTGCCCCTAATTTTGAAGGTGATTTGTGTATTTCTAGCTGTTTCATAGTAGTGGTTCTGCAATGATTGACTGTCTTTCTTTTTTGTTAGATTTATCATTGGTTTTTTTGCGATCGGCCCTCTATTGTAAAATACCCCACGTGATATTCACCTCTTGTTTTATAATCCACTGATTATTATGTCCCAGACCTATTTTTCATCCCTCTCTGACTGGCTGAATTTTTTCTGTAAAGAACAACGTTTCCTGAACAATCATTTGATCACCCAGGTGTGCCATTCATACAAGTCAATGTTTAAGTTTCCCTTTATTTAGAATCAATTTTTTTTTTGAGATCACATGATATTAAGGCAGCTGTTAAGATTGATGGAAGGTGCTACAGGAAGCACTGTGGGACAAATGCCAGCAACAACTGTGAAAGGGCACTTCCTGACCTTTGCCCTTCTGTGTCTACTTACCTTCTCCTTAAGTAACGCCCCCCCCCCTTTCTCTGCTGGTGCCAGTGGCTGGTGGTCAGCCTCACTGGGGGAGACAACAAACCAAATGTCTGACTTCCACCCAGTTTCAAGTTAAGAGTTGCCATTCGGACTCTCTGGATTCAATATTGAAAAGCTTCATTTGTGCCACAGTGGTTATTGATCAATTAAGCTTGGGGAAAAAAAGAAATCACACACACAACTACAGTGGTAGGATTCAGATGACCATATGTGATTTGTTCCAATGGCGGCCATCTCTTAGTTTTTCTTCTGAGCTCTGGTCTTCCTGTGGTCTGTTGGAAAGATGGCTATCAGCTGCTCACTGTTACTTGGATGGTCCATCCACTGGGCATAATTCACACCATCATCCCAACCACTCTTAAGGTTTCTGCGATCTAAATATTTCATGTTGTTCACATTTGTTTGTTCTGCTTCCATGGAGAGCACCCTGGTCAGCTGTAGTTGCACAAAATCAGCACATTTTCATCTCTGCCTCACAGATAGTGGCAGGAGACTGATGTGTGAAGGGAAAAAGAACTCTTAAAACAGTAAAATTCTATTGAAAAAATCAATAGTTTGTTTTCTGTTTGGAAAAAAAAAAATAAGGCTATAGATTTTTTTTTCCTAACACAATATTGATGGGTTCCATTAAAGCCTGTGAGAAATTCGATTTTTAATGAAGTTGTTCTTTCACATATGCTGAACAGATTGATTTAGGAAGTTCTTATTCACGCCAGTGGAAGGCAAGTGTGGAAACTGCTTCATATAAACAAGCAATATGCAAAGCTAAGAGAAAGTTTTCAAAACCCTGAGCAAAAGGTACACTATCACTGTATTTAAATGTGTTTTAGAATAAAATTTCATTTAAAAAATAATTTCCTTTTTTTGTGTGTCTATGCTCAGTGCAGACCACAAAGTAGTGAAATCCCACTGTGTAATTCAGCACATCTGTACATAAATGACTTTGCTCATTCTAGAAGTTTTTGCTGTGCCAGACACCAGCAACACTGAGAACAGCATTCAATCCACGGACATCGCCTGCCCGCATCTTAATAATGACCACTTTAGGCCTAAAACATATAATTAAGTTCCCAGCACTAGGCATCTCAATGAAGAATATTGCTAAATAACCAGTCTGCAACGTATTTAATTAGCATAAACCAAAAAAAAAAAACCAAAAAAAAGCACCACTTAGACAGGCCATCTCGGGGCACCAGTGGGCCCCTTTCCATTTGTGGTACTTCATGAGCAATTTTGTAAAGAGGAAGAGATAATGAAGATTATTGCCCTGTTGCCCTGTTAGCCACACTTAGCCTTAGGACTGGAAAGAATCAGAAATTAGAGATCACATTAGCTCTTTTCCATATGAATTCTCAAAGTCATGAATTGCTAAGTAGAATTTATTCAAGATACAGGAAGCATTGTGTGGGGACCTAATCATTAGAAGTCATTCCAATTCTTGAGCTTCCGATGATTGTGAAGCTCATGATGAGACTCAGGATACAAGGGCTCCTTACTTGACTCAATGAGCAATCTCCTGAAATTCTTTCTTAAAGAGTAATTTGGCACCCACTGGTGCCCCGTGTTGGCAATATGTTTCTATGTGTTCCTTCAATATTAACAAGTTTTTTTAACACCTACTGTGTGCCTGACACAATAGATGTATGTGGCAAGTGCTTATACTTCATGAAGTTTATATTCTTTTCATAGATGGAAAGAAAAGAGATAATTCTATATGATGATCAAAAGAATAAAATATTAAGATGATAGTAATGGCATCAGGAGAGGGTTTAAAAAAACTAAGCCATTTTAAATAGAGAATTGAGGTGATCTGATGTTTTGATTTTTAATAATTATTACAGATTCTCAGTAGAAAATATTTTTAGGAAAACAGGGGAGACAAGTAGGGAGACCATTTGAAAGGTTATGTAGTCATCTGGGCAAAAGATAACTAGTGGCGTAGACTGGAATTTTTGGGATGCTCAAAGGAAGAGAATTTGTGGCTGCATATGGGAGACAGAAGCAGCAGGATCAGGTGGCAGAGAGGAAGGAATGGATCAAAATGAGGGTTGGACTTCTGACAGATGACTTGGTAGGATTTAGTACTAGTTACTACAAAAAGGTTCTCAAAGGAAGATTTTTTACTTAAAATAATAGTTTTGGAAGCAATGAACCTTTGATTTATAATTCCATAACTTGTCCTTCCCTCTGACATATGATCTGATTCATCTCTTAATTTACATTGAATACATGCAATGCCATGTGTTGCAATAGGCCTGAGGATGGGGTGGAGGGGGGAGGGGAGGGGGGAGGGGGTGGGGGGGCAGGCATATTGAATGGCTTTCCTCCAAAACTTAGTTCTAAAGGTTAAAAATTAAACAGAATGATGTATTAATTTAGTAATATACATACACACACATACATAAATAGTATGTTCCCTGTATTCTAGGTCTTTCACAAGTTTTAAGACATCAAACAATACAAGGCTGAAATCTTTGGACTTGATCTCAGAGACTCTATCTTAAGGCGTAGAGTCTTCACATGAGTGACTTTCGTAAGTATTTTTCTGTCTAAGTCCTAGTTAGACAGCCATGAAAGAACCAGGATGAAATAACTGCTTCCTAAGGTTATTGTAAGAAGGAAAATAGACAATATATATGTATTACCTCAGTGCCTGGTATATACAAATAGCATCATCAACTGTGGATATAGACTTTTTCTGTATTTTTTGAAAATTGCTCAAAAGTTTATTATTACTCCTTTAATCTGAGGAAACCTGGAATTAATCAGCTTTACTTAGTTTAATTTTATTCTTTAGGGGGGTTCTGCAGATGGAACTCAGGAACACTTCATCACTGAGCCATATCCCCAGCCCTATTTTTTATTGTACTTAGAGACAGGGTCTCACTGAGTTGCTTAGCACCTTGCTAAATTGCTGAGGATAGCTTTGAACTCATGATCCTCCTGCCTCAGCCTCCCAAACCACTGGGAATATAGGTGTATACCACCACACATAGCAATCCGCTTTATTTTAAAATAAGTAATGTATAATGAAATAGATCTGACCATATATTTGTTTAAGAAAAATTCCCTGGACAAACACCCATACAAAGTTTTAATCAACATGCCTGTAGATTTTATACACTGAAAAATGAAATGATAAAGAACTGTTTTGTATATTGTGGCTATCTTGAGAGTCTCCCAGAGTTTTATAATGATAAGAAGTGTTGAAATTTTGATTCATTTTCTTGCTTGTATCCCCTTCTATGCCCATAAAAATCAACACTGTCAATTTTGATTTCCTCTTTCTTGGCATTTACTATGAAGTCAGACATAATTTATAAAGAAACACCACAAACTACCTTTGTCACCATTGATATTTCCCAAAGATAGTGAGGTACTTTTACAAAATGAAACCTGATTTTTTTGTACAAAGGACGACTGACAGTTCATTCTTCTAACGATCCTTGTGGAAAAGGTGTAGACCTCACCAAGATCACTGAGAAAATTAATGAGGCATCAATTTGAAGATGTCAGAGCTGATAATTTAAAATTCCAAATAATTTGCTTTTTTTCCTAAATAATGGCAGAGAAAGAGGAGAACAGGGAGAATATCTTAGACTGGAAATTGGTGTCCAAATCCTGCCTTGAACTCTGGGACCTGGGAGCAGCCTCACTTCATTCCCATTCAGTTTGATTTGGGAATAAAAAAGAAACTCAGATAAAGAGAAGAAGCAAAAGAAAAGAGGTTCCTTTGTTTGTAATATTCACCAACTTTTCACTTGTGTAAAAAAATATCCTGCAATGTCTTCAAGGAAAACTCTGATATTGTGTTTTAGTGTTTGTTTACAGATTATTAATTGTTTGACACAGAACTGAAAGTTGGGAGTTGGTGAACAGGGAAAATTAAAACTCTTTTGTTTGGAGTCAATGCCAATAGAAAATGAATCGAGACTGGAAATACAGCACATCTGAAATTACTGTGCAAGTCAATGGGGAGGTAATGGTAATAAAGAGACAACTAAGTATCTTGTTGGTCTTTTTATAGACACTTAAGCAAGAGCTTGAAAACAGGCATTGCTCTGGAGAGAGTTTAATGATTTCTTTTACTTGAGTTTATTGAATTTAGCTCAGTTTTATGGTTTGCCAAATTACTCTTATCTGAGGGAACTTAGGTTAAACGTTATTAAAATATAAACACATTTTATATGAATAAAATTTTAGTAGAAATTAGAAGAGCAAATCATTAAAGGATCTCTTCATTTTAAAAAAGCAACCAAATAGCACATTTATTTTCTGTGTACAGTTTCTCCTTATTTATTATAGGTAGCAAGGTTACAGATTCTTCTGTCCCTCTCCCAGCAGTACCAAAAGCAAAATTGGAAAAATTTTAGTTGCACACTCATTGGTTTTAAAAGGGAAGAACTTTTCATGCATGAAGAGGAACACAATACTGAGAAACCCTCTGGTCTTTTGCCTAGGCCCACTTTTATTCCTTCAAAGGTAATTGCCATTACTGATTTAGAGTGGGTCTTTCCAGATCTTTTGCTTTCGGTATTATATTTATAAATCAGTCCAGGTGGAAAAATATATAGATTTATTGATGTTTTAAATCTTTGCTTAAAATATGCTTTACATGATTTATATTAAATCTTTTTCCTTGAAAAATACCCAATGTTATGTATTGGAGATATGCTATTAAAGTTTACCTTACTCAAGCCAGGACATAGCTTACCAGTGGAGCATTTATGGGCCTAGCATGTGCAAGACCCTGAGTTCAGGTCCCACCACCATGACCCCTGCCCCACAAATTGTACTAGTCCTCATTACCCACAAACCATTGTCTATTTAACCTTTCTTCTAACTAACAAATTGGTCTTAAAAATGCTCTTAAGCTTAGCTATAAAGTTAGTAGCCTCCCTTTACTTTAAAACTCTAGTTTGAAAAATCTTTAAATCCACTAATCTAACATCCATCTGATATTTCGGCTTCATTATATACCTATATGGAATGGGAGGGAACAAAGCATACAGAACGTGATCCAGACTCACTGTGGACCTTCTGACACTTTGTGAGTCCCTTGTTCCTCTTTTGTTTGTTTTGATTTGTTTGTTTGTTTGTTTGTTTGTTTAAATAAGAACTTTTGCTGTGAAGCGGCTCAGAAACTAAATTATATATATTGGCAAATGGACTGCCTTTTTGGATTTTCTGATTATTGGTATTATGATGCTTTTTGTTGCTCAGACTTTTCTTCAGAAGAACCCCTAATGGCCGAGGAAAGCAGTGAGGACCCCATGAGGCTCAAACTTAGCCGCAAGCAGTCTGCCAGCAAACAGGGAAATGTCTTTGAAGTCTGGTATTTTATCTTAAATATTCATGCAAAGCCTTATTTTGAAGAAAAAAAAGTTATTTTAGATTATACAATATCTAGTATGTTTGACAGTCTGGGAAGATGTGGTGTGTTTATCATTTGGCTTTGAATGCCCATTATGTGCGCTGCTGGAAGCCCTGGGAGTTCATGGGCCCCATTAGAACTGGACATAGGATGCTCTTTTATAAAGTACTACTGCTTTTGAAGTATCTGGCAAAGTCACTTACACCTGCCTTTTTAACATAGAATAGCCCTGGGATGCATGAAGACCTTGTGTTTTACATGTGTCTTTGTCAAAGCTCTATGCTAGTAAGTAGCAGAAGTCCACAAAACTTCCTTAAGTTTTAACAGTGTGTTTATCTGGGCAGTGGGAGTGTCACAAGAATGCAGACAAGGGTGACTGTCAGAAGCAGTGTGTCAGAAAGGACCAGCACTGGGAACAGGAAAGGGGACAGAAGCCAGGTGTCTTCTGGTGTGCACATCCTGGGTCTGGCTGTTTTCCTCTCTCAACTCTCTCTGAGCATAGATGTGTAACTCTCCTTCTGTTTGCACACCAGACACAATATGTAGGGCCTCTTCACCGCTCCTGAATTATCAAACCTTCTGTTCAAATGACCAGGAGGAAAAAAAATAGCATTTTTTTCAATTTTAGTTTTACGTTGTCAAGAAATTAAGTTCCCAAACATGGATGAGAATTCAAGACAAACAAAAAGTAACAGAGATGACAAAACCCATTGCCAACAGAGTTCTCTTCCTGTGGGATGGACTTAGTTGCCTTTCATTTGTTCAGAGAGGACTTCCCATTGCCGGGTAACTTCCCACCACCCAAATACCATGTATAGCACCGAAATGCAGAGCAAGTAGAAAACTAGTGCATCAAGTAGCTGGGCGAGGTGGTGCTTGCCTATAATCCAAGGAGCTCAAGTTCTTAGGCAGGAGAGTTCAAAGCCAGTCTCAGCAAATTTGTGAGGCCCTAAGCAACTCAATGAGACCCTGTCTCTAAATAAAATACACAAAAGGGCTGGGGATGTAACTCAGTGGTTAAGTGCCCCTGAGCTTAATCCAAAAAAATAAAAATAAAAAAGGAAAAAAAACATCAAAAACAAGTTTAGCCTGTGTTTTCTTACTCAGATCTCTTGTGCAAGAGAAGCTAAAATGAAAGTCATTTCAACTCAGAATTTGGAAAGTGAGATCATTTAGCATAACTGTCCTTCTACTGACAGTCCAGGGCCGGGGTGGTGGTCTAAAACCACTTCTGCAGTATAGTTAACTTATTCAAGGGAGAAAATCAATATTTCCCCTAAGTCTGAGAGAATGCAAACTTTCTTTGAATGGTTAAGCTGATTATAGCAAGATCAATAAAGGCATAGCCAGTCAGTTAAATAATAGGCACTGCATTCAACTCTTCTATAACTTTTAATAATTTGTTTCTGTGTTTGGAAGATGAGAGTTTTATATAAACAATGATATCATCTGCAAATGATGCCAGTTTTATTTCTTCCTTTGCATGTCTTTCATTTTGAGTTCTTATTTTGTAATTCCTTGGAATATGATACAGCTGCAGAATGACACAGTGATAATTGCCCCTCATGGCTTATTCCTGATTTTAAAGGGAATACTGCAAAGATTTCGCTATGGTTTTGCTTTCTCTGGTCATTTCAAAAGGACACTATCAGTTTAAGAGACCTCATGATGATAATTAAATAAGAATTTGTGCCAGTTAGTGGCACCCGCCTGTATTCCCAGCTACTTGGGAGGCTGAGGCAGGAGGATCACAAGTTTGAGGGCAGCCTCAGCAAGTTGGCAAGACTTCTCTCAAAATCATAAAGAAAAATTTAAAAATGAGCTGGAAATGTAGCTGATGATAGATTCCCTTGGGTTTCACTGTTTGTACTACATTGAGTGTTTTGTCTTTAAATAAGTGTTACATCTTATTTTGTTTGTTGTTGTTGTTGTTTGTCTTTGTTTGGATAAGACCAGATAATCATATGATCTTTTTATTCTTTAAATGTCACATTGTTATGAAAGACGTTTGTAAATTTTCTAGTTTCAAATTTACTTGCATAATGAAGTAAATCCAATTATATCATCTCCTATTATATTATAATGTTGGGCTCAATTTGCTTAAGTTTTTTAAAAGGACTTTTAAAATTTACATTCATTAGTAAAGAGAGCCTCTAATTTTTCTTTCTTACAGTATTTTTGTGGAAGTGGAATCAGGCTCATACTGACCTGCACTTCCTTTTCTGTTCATTGAAACAAACGTACATGAAATTGGGCCTGTCCCTTGAAATTTTGGTAGCACTGTGCTGTGAAATCAAATGTTCTTACTCATGATTTTGTAAGCTGTTTATAGGTAGGTTTTTCCCATGAGGCAGTTTGGGTGACTTATTTTTCTAAACATTTCATTGAGGTTTTTTCAAAATTGGCAAGTCCTTATTAGTAGAACTCTCTTATTTATTTACTTCTTCTTTTGAAGCTCTATTTTTATGCTGTTATGAATTGTTTTTATTGATAGTTATAGATTTTTTTCCTCTCTTCTCAGTCAGTCTCCACAGAGGTTTGTCTTGTTAGCTTTTCCAAAGAAATAACTTTTGACTTGAATGATCTTCTCTCTTGCAATTTTCTGTTTTATTAATAACCTCTGTGCTTCCATTGTTTTGTATGGCTCTTTTTCTAAATTGGTAAGCTGAACACTTAGTTAAATAATTTTGATTTTTTTAAATAATATCTTTTTGGAGAAGCATACAATTATGAAGTAAATTTTTCCCAATACCACAGGCCATGCTGCTTTTCTTCATGTTGTATCTAAATACACTTTCCATTTTTGCATGCATCCATTCATTCAAAAGCATTTATGGTGAACTAGTTACTTTTCCAGTTTTGGGCTTTTCTAGTAGAGAAAGCAGGAATAATCCCCAAACTATAGAGTCTATGCTCTCTATTCATTTAAGAAGGAAATCTGATTTATTGTTTCATTGATGTTATTAATAGTCAATAAAATCTAAAAATCTTAAACATTCAATTTGATACATTTTAAAAATAGTATCCATCCAAAACAAGTTAGAGTGAATTTTTCCCCCTCAACAAATTTCCCTTTAGGAGAACTAGCCAGTCTCACCCCTCTGTGAACATTGTTTTCCATAATCCTAGATCAATTTTGCCTGTATTTGAATTTTATAAACATGGAATCAAATAGATTGATGTCATGTTCTCTCATTTAACATACGTTTTGGGTAAAAACACCCAATTATTTCATCAATAAGTTGGTTATTACATTTTATTATCTAGTATCATTCCCTTCTATAGATATATGACGACATGCTTACTCTTTCTTCTCTCAATTAATATTTTGTTTGTTTCCCGTTCTTAGCAATTCTGTAAGAGCCTCCTCTCTCCATTTCCATCATGAGTGTTTGGTCAACACATATTTCCCTTTCTTTTGCACAAATATCTAGGAGTGAAAGTGCTGGCACATGGAATGGATGTATGCTTAAATTTTTAACAATCGTTCTCAGAATTAACAATGGATCTCTGGGAATCTAAAGACCCTTCTAAGAGTTTTACAAGGTCAAAACCATTTTTGTAATAAAAGTAACACGATATTCATCTTTTTCACTGAGTTGACATTTACAGTAATGATACAAAAGCAATGATGGGTGAAAAATGAATGAAGACTTACTAGTAGTCATGGTATTACTTCAGCAGTCTCTACCACATACCCTCAGTATTTCAGTTCCTAGTAAGAATACCTTTGATGATGGTAAAGATGATTAACTTTCCGAAATCTTGACTGTTACACACTCATATTTTAATAATCTGTATGATAAATGGGAAGTACATGTAAAGGCTTCCTACTGCACACTGAATATGATGGGTGCCATGAGGAAAAGCCCCTGTGTGTACTTTGAGTTACAGGCTCAACTAGCTGGTTTTGTCATGAAGCATATATTTTTTTAGTTGACAAGCTATTTATTCAGACTTGCATATTTAGTAAATGCTTTCTTGTAAATAAACCAAGAAAGCTTTTTATATCCAGAAAAATTAGTGACTATAATTTGCTGTGAGAAAAGTTGAACTCTCTAGTTAAAATTTATAGAATTTCAGAAAACACGTATGTCCCACCATAAACTTAACAGCTTTTAAGTACTATGCTCTTTTCTGATGAGATTGGTCATAATATTAACAAATGTGGTGAAGCTCAATGATTGGATAATGAGGTCAGTTAACACGTAGAAGATTCAGAGAACCAATATGTGTTTTTTAAATGATTGGAACTTGATGTTACAAAATCATGTGTTCATAATAACTTTTCAACATTGTGACAAAATATATGTTAAAGTTAAATCAAGTTAAAATATATGTTAAAGTTAAATCAAGTTAAAGGAGGAAATGTTTATTTTGACTCATGGTTTCAGAGATTTCAGAGGTAAATTATTCCCAACATACTGAAAATGCTGGTTTTTCTCAAAATTTTTCTAGATACACTTTGTTTTTTCATGCAAAATTGCTCCACTGCTTTTGGGCCTGTGGTGAGGCAGAATATCATGACAGGAAGCATGTGGTGGAGCAAAGCTGTGTGCCTAATGGTAGCCTGAGAGGAAAGAGATAGGAAGGCTGTGTCCCAATATCCCCTTGAGGGCACGCCTCCAATGACCTCACTTCCTCTCACCAACTCCACTTCCTAAAGATGGCATTACCTCCCAATAGGGCCACTGGATGGCAACCAAACCTTTAACATATGGGCTTTTGGAAGATAATCAATATCCAAATTAAAGCAGTTGAATTATGATCAATTCAAAGTACAAGGCACCAATGGATATTCATGTAATCATATTTTCAAAAAGTTCATTGTCATATTTATATTTATCTAATATTGGCTTAATATCAACAAAAGTTCCCACAGTTATCTTTGGGTGTGCTAGAAATGACATCTTTTACCTTTGTCATATTTTTATTTTATCTTACTGTATAAAATGTATTTTCACAGCATATGTAATTATAAATTGACAATCTCACTCTTTTCCCACTCTGAAAACTTTAAAGATGATATTTTGCTGTCCACTAGATTTTATTTGAAAATGGTAGTACTCTCAGACACATAACATTTCTCTTTCCTTTTCTTTTAAAATACTTCTCTTTATAGTAGTTTGACTATGATGTATTAAAGTGTGGATTTCTTTGCATTAATCCTGCTTGATGTTTACTGAGATTCATGGCTCTGTGCCTGAACGTCATCAATTTAAAAATATTTTCTTTTTATTTCTTCAAATATTTTTTGTACCTTTCCTCTCATCTTCTTCTGAACTATAGTTATGTGCATATTTTAACATCTGATATTACTCCAGAGATTTTGTTAATGTGATCCTTGTAATTTTTTCCACTCTAATTTTCTCTGTGTTTTAGTTTGAATAATTTCTGTTGACTTGTTTTCTGATTGATCTATTCATCTTTGAATCTACTATGACCAGTATGCTATTAATCCAAATAAATAAATTCTCCATTTCCCAATTTTTAAATTTCTAGCATCTTCTTTGCCATCTATAGTGTGAATTGCTCTACCTTGATTTATCCCCTCTTCATATATTTATCTTTTTAACCAGCTCTTTTCACAAATTTAACATGGTAATTCTCAAGAGCTTATCTGATAATTCCAACAGCCTGGACCATCTCTAGGTTGACTTTGGTTTTGTTTTCTTCCCCAAATTTTGTAAAATTAATTCTATTTTTCCTGTCCCTTTCAAATAATAGCCTCTTTTATTCCTCATTGTTTTTCTATTATAAGCTATAATTATCCATGTTAGTACTTTTATTACCATCCTTCATATCCTTTGTATTCTCTATTTTATATTTTTGTAAGTTTCTCTTCTTTTTAAAATTTCTTTTTTTTAAATGAGGTCACATTTTTATAGCTTTATTTTATTCTTTTATTTTTTTTATGTGGTGCTGAGAATTGAACCCAGGGCCTCACATGTGCGAGGCAAGTGCTCCACCACTGAGCCACAACCCCAACCCTCTTCTTTCTAAAATTTCTATAGGCTGTTTTCCAAATTTTATAGTTTATTTCTTATCTATGCTCATTTTGCTATTTATTTTATTAATTTTTATCTTCATTCATGTGTTTTTATACCAAATATTTCTATTTAATTTCTTAAATTTATTTTAAAAATAACAGTAATATTGATGGGTAATTGTTTCATCATCAGATGTCTTATAGAATTACTTTCTAGACAGAAGACTGCATGACACTCTGCTGGGGAACCTTAGATTCCATTGATCTAGTTAGTTATTTTATGGCTTCAGCTTGGGAAAGACATTGAGAGATGCTTATTGAAACTAATACCTTCAATAAATCAATGAGATTCTAAATTTTCTTAATACCAATAAGTAGGTTAAATTTTCAATGTGAGAGTTCTAATCAAGCAAACAAAGAAGTTCTAGTGAATTTCCCTATTCTAAAGCTTAGAGAACTTAAAAAATAGAATGAAAAGGAAAGTCAGTTAAGAAGCAGGGAGTAGTGTGAAGATCCTGATATAGCTAAGGCTAGAGAAGCAGATAGTCAATGTTTGTAAAGCACCACTGAAAGAGATAATAGTCTCTGGAAAGAAGATGCTGATAGATTAAAATCTCCATGCTGTCACTTTCTAGCTCATAAGACCTGTAACAAATTACTTTCAATTTAAGCATCATTTTCCTCTTTGGAAAAAAAAAAATGTACAAATAGTACCTATCTCAGTTTCTGTGGGGTTTAAATTAGATAATATATTTTAAAAGGCTTAATACAGCCAATATCAACAAGGAGGAACTGAAAATGTACCACAGATACAAAGAATAAGGTTTGGAAACTCCAAAGAGATCAGGTGTTAGCTGGAATGTAACCTCCATGGAGCCAGGGATCTTGCCAGGTTTATCCATCCTTGTTTCCCTAGCACTTAGAACAGTTCCTGAAACATGTAGTAGACATCAAGGGAATGTTTGAGAAGTGGGCAAAGAAGCAAATGCTTTAGGAAAATGTGAATTTGTATTGAGGAGCACAGGACATTTCAGAACTAGAGAATAAGTGTTTGCACACACCCAGGTACCACTATCAGTTGGTGGATTAGATGAGGGAGACATGAGCAGCCCAACTACCACCATGATAGAGCAGCAGAGGAGGACCCAGAGTCATGACTGATGTGCTTTTTCTGTTACCACTGAAGGGCAAAGAGATGCAATGGCTGCCTACCCACCTTTGAATTCCAGCCTCAGCCCTTGGCCACTGTGAAAACTGGAGTTTATTTCTCCTAGAACAACAGGTCCATCTGATTCTAAAAATGACACTCTGAATAGTTACATTCTCCTTTCTTGGTCTTTGTGAGGAGAAATGTTCGCAATCCAGAGAGTCCAATTGCAGGGAATTCCAATTGTACAGTGATGTACATGAAGGTTTATAAGAAAGTTTCCTTCCAAATCATTGAATTACAAGAATGGATTTGAATGTTCTTTGAGAAGCTGAACAAAAATATGAAGATGGTTTTGTATGCCTAAAATTTTGGATATCTGGGCTCCAATTCAGGTTCTCAGTGGACTATGTAATCCTTGCCAGTCAATTCAATGCCTTTTCTATTCTCCCTCCATTAAAATTAAGAAAACATATTATTAATTATAATAGTATGTTACTTGTTCACAAAGGGTATGTAGTGATCTTTTCATTTGAACACCAGAATTCTTCCTTTGCTTTACACATCACCATCTGCACAAATATAATAGAATTAGAACTGTACAGGAAAGGTGAATCCAATCCAATGGATTAATTATGAATGAGAGAATCCTGGGAGGTTGGATGTAATTGCTTGCAATATTCTCATGAATCAGATAGTACACAAAAACAAACTTTCAAGCATCTGTCTGACACATAATAAGTATTACAATTAGATATAAGTATCAAGAAGCAAAAACTGACCAAGATGACTTGGAATATAACATTTAGTTCTGCAAGATTTCCACCTAAGTTTTTCTTGATAGAAATACTGGATTCAAAAGAAAACCAGAAGTTAACAATTGATTTTCTCAAAAGGTTTAACAACAACAACAACAAAACCCTCTTTGAAGCTTAATCAAAAAGGTCTTGATTGTGAAGGAAACTATTTTAACAAAGTTAAGAAGTTGGGAAAAAAGTAGCTATTCGATATCACCAAAGTAGAATATTAATCGAGAAATTAGATTGACTGAATGTAGTTCATTAAATTTCTTTTCTCAATGAAAATATCATCTATTTTGATACAGTACTTCTGGTATATTTATAAATATGCATATGAGAGAAAAAGCAAGAGAGATGGTGACTTTTTGTCGTCAAGGAGAGCAGTCCTTTAGAGCTATTTCTGTAAATACATCATGATCCAAGGGGCACGTCACAGAGAACATGATGGACTCCTCTTCTCCCCTTGCTCCTGGTCTAAACTTAGCTTTCTAAATGCAGCAGCTCCAGCAAACTTTGCAACAGGTGCAGTAGATAAGCTCATGTGTTGGCTGTACTCTCCAGAGAGCTCCTTCCCAGATGGAGCACCCACAGTTCTGACAAAGGAACTTGATTTCTGACAACTTCTAACTTGAAGCTTATATCAAAAAGAAGGAGAATGAAAAAACCTAGCATGAGGATCTTTTTTCTAGTTTAGAAGAAGCAGAATCTTGCGTGTCTTTTGAGTTTCTATTCAAATGAGAGTCCTGTTGAAGCCCCGGGATCAGTTTCCCATTGCCACCACCTTCCAAACACAAGCGGACACTCAGTCATTCAACTGAGGTGTGCTTGTGTTCTCTCATAGAACTAAGCCCTTGGGTTTTTTCATAAAGGCCTACATTTCTGTGAGAGTAGGGTACCTGCTTGCTTGCTTGTATGATTTCTTATTATGTACCAGAGTCTAGGAGGATATAGTCTAGTTACCTTTTAGAGCACAGGAAAGCAAGCTATAGTTCATAGCCTGTTTTTATAAACAAATTTTATTGTTTATGCTCACTTCCATTTGCTTATGGATTTTTCTATGGCTGCCTTTGAGCTTTACGATGGCAAAATTGGGTAGTTCATAGAGATGATGTGGCTTACAAAGCCAAAAGCATTTAATATCTGGCCTCGTAGTCCCTAGAGTTGTTATAACAGAATCAATGAGACTCACTAATGTAGAAAGAGCAGAGATTTATTTCTTCCAGTAGGCAGGATGGAAAGTCTAAAGGGGAAAGGTCTGTGTATGGCAAACGCTTTCTTGTTGTGTCACCCCAAGGTGGAAGTGAAAGGTAGAAGGGCAAGACAGCTTGTGTGCATGCTTATGTATGTGTGTGTGAGAGAGAGAGAGAGAGAGAGAGAGAGAGACAGAGAGAGAGAGAGAGAGAGAGAGAGAGAGAGAGAGAAGGTAAGAACTGAACCTATACCTATGTCTGGAACTACTCCTGTGGTCACCAACTACCTCTCGTGATAATGACGCTGATCCACTCGTGAAGGTGGCACCCTTATGCCCTGCACACCTCCTAAGGTTGCACTTTTCAACACTGCTGCATTGTGGATGAAGTTTCCAACATCTGAGCATTGGGGACACAAAAAAACCCATGCATGACCCTTTATGGAAAAAAAGTTTGCTCAGCTATGCTTCAGAAGGTCAAAGATCACTACAGACACAGTTGACATTTTCTTTCCTTACACTGGCTCCATGATCAGCTTCTCTGCACTGGGGAGAAAGTATTGGTTGTATTATAGGTAGGTTAGTGAAGAGTGTCCTGGGGAGGCATGGGGCACACAGCAAGGACAGATGCTTCTTTTATCCACATCCCACAGTTCAAAATTTTTAGTCTTAGAGTCCCCTTCTTTCCTTAGCGTCACCTTCCCTTGAAAGAAGCAGATACAAAATAATTGCTTATGCATGTAGTATTTATTTATAGTACATCTTTCCTTGTATATAGAAGAGAGAACAAAACACCAATAGGCCATGTTGAACTTGTTTTCTTTGCAAGTCAACAGCAAGCAATGCCAAGATTAGTGACAGGGAGAGATTTTGACAACATGGAAATTTTGTTCATGGCACATTGTCAGCTCCGTGCTGCCTGTGACTCGTCTCCCTTTGGATCAATAGAACTGTCTTACCATCAGCATAACACTTTAATCAGGCTTTGCTAGAACTCGGCGATGGGATCTGTTCCATTTTACCACCTGAGCTAAATTTATTTCTCCCCTGACCTTTGAATGGATGTCATCACCCAGAAGGAAAGAATTTTTAGCACCCTTTCTACCATGGGATAACTGGAGCCTTCACTATTTTCTATGCAGGGCACTTTCTAAATGTGGCTTTAGAATTTTTAAAAGTGGGAAAAAAGTCACTACTGGAAAATGGTGATGAGTCACTTGAGGGTTATCACAGGAGCCTGAAAGGTGAGAAAAATTGATAAAACATAAAAATAAATACCCATAGCTAAAATTAGTAGTAGGAGAGGAACTGCTTGCTGCCTTTATAAGACTGTCCTGTTCTTTTGGGGAGTGTGGTAAATGAGGAAACTCAATTCTGCCCTTAGTTTAGAGTCAACGTAATCCCAAGGCTCCATACAATGTAGACCAAGCATGTGTGCCGGAACACCATATTGGACCAGAACCTTGGAGGGGCCACTGGACCCCCACTGATGTTCACGGGGACCATAGTAGTTAAGTGTGGGGATAATGCCACAGGCCTCCCTTCAGTGAGATTTAAAAGAGAGCAAGAGAAAATGAACTAGGCACTAAACCCCATGAACCTAAGAGGGAGTATGGGTACCAGGGCAAGGTTAGAGGGAGCGAATGGGGCATACATTTCAAGTACAGAATATCAGGGGACACCAAGATCCTCAGCAATTAATATGAAACCTTTTAATACCATGTTGATAAAAAGAAAGTAAAAACTTTACAATTAATGAAACATCAGAATTATATGTACCAGGCTCTTCCTCCTGTGTTTGCTTTATGCATATTGTATTATTGTACCATGATGACAGTGGATCCCTGGTTTTCAGTTTGGCTGGCAGTCATCCGGCCCTCCTGGCCATTTTTAACATTGGAAAGTGGCCTTGGAATAGCTTAGGCAACATAAGATTTTACAACAGTCATGTATCCTACTTATAGGATTTCTTTTTGTTGTTGTTGGTTTTTAAATTTTTTTTAGAGTTTTTTTTTTTTTTATTGTAGGTGAACATCATGTCTTTATTTTATTTATTTTTGTCTACGGTGCTAAGGATCAAACCCAGTACCTCTCACATACTGGGCAAGCACTCTGCCACTGAGCCACAACCCCAAGCCTGACCTACAGGTTTTCTATTGACATTTTTTGCACTTGTTTCAAAATATGAGAGAGCATATTGGTAAGTATCGAAGGAACACACAATTGTATTTTGCCTCAGACTTCAATATGGTCCCAAAGTGCTGTATGTTGCTATTGTAAAAAATGGCTGTGCTTTTAGTTGGTTGAGAACAAACATTGTATCAAGAATATTTGAATTGTCTTTAATTATTGTTTCTGTGACAGAGAAAAATCAACAGACATCACAGTGCATGCAGACTTAGGAATGGCTTCCACATTGTCCTTTAGTCATCTTCTTAGCTTCTCCTACAGAAGTCTTGGCTGGTGAGGAAATCTCTCCAGGTTCATACATGATTTTCCTCTTCTCCTTTTATTCTGGTGTGAGTCTATGAGGAGTTGAAAGCTCAACCATCTATAGAATTAGGGCAGGTTTCACAGTGAGGGAAGCAGGTTTGGCAAGGACTGTCCTGAATAGGTCAAACAGACTGCAAACACAGGGACCCAGTGTTTCTTGAATTTTTGATTCTTTAGAAATTGTTCTAATTGCTAAAGGTTGGAAACTTTTTTTTTTTTTTAATGTATGACCAAGTCACATTAAAAAAAAAAAAAAAAAAAAAAAAAAAAACAACTCTTGTCTTAACTGTTGGTCTTCCCTGTTCAGCCTCTCTGATTAGGGGAGAGTAGGAAAAGGAGGTAACTCTCCATAACAATGGTGGGAAAGCCTCAGAGAAGATTCTTTAAACTGTTCTTCACTGGTGGGATGCTCACATCCCAGGATTGCAAAAGACAGCCCATCCAATACAGAAAAAAAATTACTAGGATTTTTATTTATGATGATTTTCCTCATCCCTTTAAAATGTCTTTTTTTTTAAAGTTTATACTGTATGTACTATATTATTACATAGGGCATGTATATAATTTTTAAATAAATATTCATGAGTAGAGATGCTTGCTTAAAACAGGTTTTCTTTTTTTATTAGTGATGCATAATAAAAGTGCAGAGGTGACTAAATTAAATCAGATCTCTCCCAGTGCCTACATGCTCCCCTGCTAGCATGATGCTTGCACTTGGTGCTGCTCTGCAGAGGGTCTGTCTCCTCTTTATTCATTGTGAAGTGTTAGGAAATGCTCCATTATGTTGTGTTAGCTTCAGCATGTTCCAAGTTCAAATACAGAATGGGAAGGAGTTGAGGATTGGGAAGCACAAGATGTTCCTCCAGGGTGGCTGGCTTTGAATAAATTTTCAGGGATGAAAGCAAGTTTAAGAGAGCCCTCCTTGCTCTCACCTATGGTGGACCCTTCTTTATGAAGCACACTGAGTCATTATTGAGGTGCCATATTGAGTCAGTCCGTGGCTTGAAAATGGAGCAATGCTAAATGAACTCTCCACACAGAAAATTTGTTATCAGGACCTCACAAAAATCCATGGGCCAAGCACTGTGGGGTCAGACACTATCATGTGTTCCTCATGTACACAAATTACTTAATTCTTAAAATGATTCTCTGAACAGTTGGTACTGTCCTACATTCCTCCTGTAGATAATCACCTTGTTCTGAAAATCATGCTTTGCCAGTATTATGTCCATTTTTAAGATGGTAAAACTGAGCCTCAGAGGGGAAGTGACTTTTCCAAGGTTCTGCAGCTACAGGAAGTGGAGTCAACTTGGTTCTGTCTAAGTGTCGGATACTCTCAACCTTCTGACTCCCTAGTCCTGGATTTCCATGCAGCTCAGCACATTGGGCATAGGGTACAAGGTGTGAGACAGTGAAGCCGGAGTCTCTCTGTTCATAGGGAGGCCAAACCTGCTGGATTTGTCTTCTTTATTCTAGAAGACACTAGATGATGAGATAATGCACAACTGCCAGAAGGCAGATCAAAATTACCAAGGAAAAATATATCCTTTACTTGGTTTGATAAAAGTTTTACATTTTAAAACCCCAACGAATGCTTTTAACTTCCTGTCAGGGTAGATAAGTTAAGCTGCAGAGGAAGTAGTTGATCACTCCACAGGATTTTTCCCTTTCTGACCTGCCCTTCAGGGCTGCAGAGACAAGGAAGCTCAAGATGATGTTTCCCAGATTGCACCCCTGTACTTTCTTTCTTTAATAAATAATAGCATTTAAAGAATTCTTTCTGCCTAAGTTCATCATATGGACTTACTGTATTTTTTAATGGAGACATAGTATGGGCTCATTTATTTTACACCTTCTCCATGCCCCATGGAACAAGGTCTCTGGCCTCATGGCACTTACGTTTCCAAAATGGAAACATGCACTAAGTCCATTTCAAAGTGTGTCATCAATATGTATAAATCATAAAAATGTATGAAATGTCAATAATCATTGATATGTAAAATTAAGAATAATAATGTAGCAATGTTCCAAAGCATAAGTGTACCAAAATTTATGCAGCATCACTCCTGTGATAAACATTTAGATGGTTGGATTTTGCTATTAAACCACCCTTCACTGAGCTTTCTTGTGAAGGCCTGTTCTCCCATGTGCAAATATATTGTTGCCAATGAACTCCATAAAGTTCCAAAAGGAAGAATTTTATTGTTTTGTAAGAAATATTCCAATATCCTGTGGTTGGCTGAAGTTTGAAATGCAGGACCCTGCCTGACTGTGAGATTTTCCAAATTCTAAGGCTAACAGGAAGGCTACAGGTGCAGGGTTGCTGGGATGAAGAGTGAGGTGGGTCCCAGTTCTGGGCTGGCTGGGCTGATCATACATTTCTCTCTCCCCTGGACAGTGTCTTCACTGAGATCCCAGAAGCCTTTTCCCCTGCTTATCACCTTTTCCTGTTTCTTCCTGCTCTTATTATTAATGCCAGGCTAGCTGCAGTGCAAGCAATGTTACTGTTACCTCTCTTGGCCCTTGACATATTTTATTCTGAGCCTGAGGTTTTGCCAATTGTTAGCAGCTAACAGGTATAAAAATAGCCCACTTGTAATAAAGCAAATAAAAATGCAAAGAGGGCTGTAGGCTCTCCAAGCTGGCCTATTAACCTTTGTAGGATTCTCTGTGAAGTATTGACCACAGCATAATAAAACTTGGGTGAGTAGAAGAGGGACAGAGGAGAGCACTTGGATGACAAATAGTGGATCAGTTTCACCTTTTGCAGAGGTAAGGAAGAGACATGGTAATTTTGTCATCAAGCTCACATTAATCTCCTACCTCTACCTTGAGAGAGGGTAGGCTGAATTCTACCCCCTCTTTGGGATGATTAGTTTGTTTTAGCCTCAGTGAAGAATGTTTACCTTTGCAAGCAAACTAGCCATCCCTATTATGCTTTTTGGCGTTTGGATAGGAATGTCCTCAAAGGCTCATGTGTTGAAGGCTCAGTCCCCAATGTATCAATTGCAAGAAGTGAAGCTTTGGAGAAGTGATTGGGTTGTGAGGTCTTTGACCTCATCAGTGAATTAATCCAATGATGAATTCATATTCTGAATGGCAGGTTGGGAGGAGGTGGAAACTGTAGGAGGTGTAACCTAGTGGGAAGGAGTGAAGCCTTGGTGCCATGCCCATGGAACTATATTTTGTCCCCATAGCCTTCCTCTCCTTCTCTCTGCTTCCTGAATACCATGAGCTGAGTGACTTTTCTCCACCACATCCTTCTTCCATGATGTTCTCTCATCTCATGCCCAAAGCAACGGAGCCAGCTAACTGTGGACTGGAACCATGAGCCAAGATAAATCCTTCCTTGTCTTAGTTGTTTTTCTAAGGTATTTGTCGCAGTGGTGAAAAGCTGACTGTAACACACTTTAGAGATGTAAAACTAATTGAATATCAGTGGCAATTGCATATTCACTGCTCTGATCATTTTTATCTGTGCTTGCTAAGATATCGGGAGGCACTGTCTTGTCACCAGTCTTTATATTTGGAATAAAATGACTTGCTATGGGAGGGACTGGATTTCCATTTTGGAGACTTTCAAAGATTTCTCTTACATGTGTCAATTAGAGGAGTTATTTTTAAATGAAAATGATTTTGTTTTTTAGTGACATTTAGCAATGTCTGGATTGATGACCACAACTGCAGAGTTGCTACTTGCATCTAGCGTGTAGAGGCCAGGAATGTTGCTAAATATCCTGTAATGTACATGACATTTTCCACAACAAAGAATTATTCAGTCCAAAACTTCAGTAATATCAAGGTTGAGAAGACCTGAACTAGAAGAATTCTTCCTGGATGTAAGATTTTGCATGTTGCCGCAGAGTAACTCAGTTAATATGGTTTGTTTTGAGTAGGTTAGGGAACAAATAAAAAATCCTAAATTCTTATGGCTCTGCAGCAACATGCAACATTGTCCAGAATGTTCAATTCCATAGAATTTACAATGTAAATAAAAATAAGAGACATTGAAAATCAAATATAGAACTGTAGACTCAGTGATAATTTAAATATCCCAGTAATTGACTGTATTTCAAATTTAGATTTTTATTGATAATAAATATCACATGTCAACAATGTTTATGCCCAAGAGATACTTGCAATTTCTCCCAAATTAGATCTTTACTCTTTTCTTATTTTTTAACATGACATCACAAGAAATGCTCAGAAAAGTGCAATGGCTAAATTCAAAGCATATAAATACACAATTGACCAAAGAAGAAATGTTTAACACCAGGAAACATTGAGAAGAAGTTATTCAAGAATTTCACTAAGATGAGATGTGTATAAGTAAACAGTTTTTCAACTTTCCAATTTTCCTAGATTCTTATGAATAAAAATATCTAGAGAGTAGGGAAAGCATGCTGTGGGTGATGTTTGTTTCTCTTTCTTTTGAGAAGGGTGGTCATAAAACGTGTTGGGAAAATGCAAATATCTTCAAGGTATTTTTTCTTAAGCAAGAACTATCCCATATTATTTTGAAAGTTCTCTTATCACCAGAGAGCAGGGATGTAGAAAGTGATGAGAACAAAGAGGAGCCACTCCCTACAATACTTCCCCTGCAGATGAGTCTCCCCAAAACCACAAACAGGAAAGTGTCACTACAAGTTCAAGCAAAAACAATGGCCTTAGCACCCAGTCATGGTGGCTGCTGCAAAATAATACAAATAGGTATCTACTATTCCACAAAATTGTTGGAGCCTGGGTTTTGTACTAAATAGTGTTATCAAAATCCATGTATGTATGTAACCAAAATCTCCCCCTATATATATGTATATATATAATACTATATATAACATATATACACATGTAATATTATATAATATAATACTGCATGTATATAATATATATTTTAGTAGTATATATTACATATAGTGTTATTTGATAATATAATACATGTTGGAAATACTATATATATATGGATTCCTCCCACACACAGTCACACATTGGGGAAAAAAAAAAACTTACTGCTGGCTGCCTTGTCTAGTCTTTTTCTTTTACCAAATGAGATAAAATCATATATTGTGCACCAATTTCAGCAGTGCACACATTTCGGTTTGTTTTAAAGGGAGTAGAAAGAGCCCATGTTGGCCAACAACTGGCCACAGGGTTGTGGCCCCAGATGCTGAGAACTGCTGGTCCAGCAGATGGAGTTTTTCCAGTGCACTGTGTTTTAGGCATCCAATACCATTACCACCATGAACCCATTGTCAGGACCGAGGGCACACATGTGACCATGTGCAATTAGAATGAAAACTCCAGACAACTTCGCCCACAGGTTCAAGCTGGATTCACATTATTAGGGATTCTTTCTTAGACACAAAGACTTCTGAATATTTTAGATTATAGATCTCCTAATGGCATTTTTGTTTCCTGCTTTTTAAGTTGATGTTTATTCAGTCTAATGGGAAGCCAGATTTTAGGAAATACAACATTTCTCTTTGGATTCTGCAATTATTCAGGGTAGAGAAGAAATGGTTTTTAAGGCTCCACTGGATATTTACAGTTGGGTGATATTTTTCCTGTTCAGAGGCTGAACATACCCTGATGTGCTGTTTTAAAAATCAATCATAGATACATTTACATAGCTAGTACAGCTCAAGCAATCCATTAGAGGGGGCACATTTCAGTGTTGGGGGAAAAAGGAATTAAGATTGCAGTTTCTTTTTCTACCAGGGACTTTTGGTTGTTGTTTCTACCCATTTTTCCTTTAACACAGATAATTTTTTAGAGTGAACTAGTTTTACCACTGCATTGTATTAATTGCAATGAAGTCATTATTAGAGCAAACACATGGAGCAAGATTGCTTAATTAGGAGGCACTTCTCAGAATTAAAGACAAAGATATTAGGGGAAACTTTGCAACACTATTGCAAAGTGGAATTTTAACCAAATAACTTGCATCTATTTAACATTCATCAGATATCTATTGAGTATGTACAGAATTTCAGGAACGATCTAGGTGATGTTGATACAAATATAAATGAGGGGAAAAGAGAAAAGAACTTAAATATTGGTGTTTGGGAAAGTGTTGCTTTTAGAATTATAAGTACTGAGTTCCAATTCTTTCAGATTTATTTATTAATTAGTTGAGTAATTTATTAGAAACCTTGGCTCCCTTATTTGTGCATTTTTTTTTTTTTTTGGCTACTGTCTTTTTTGGCTAATATCTTTTTGTGATAAGGAGAATCTAGAAACCATATGATAAAACTTTGTAAACTGAATTTAGGGAACAATGATCCTAAGAGAATGTAGAGCACTATGCCAGGGTCCCTGAATGGTATACTATGTGTTCATGTGTGGCAGTAATGAAAAGGAAGACTGGGAACAGAAGGGTGCCCATTCATTTTATCAGTATATAGTTTTTGAGCATCTACAATGTGCTTATTCTACATAGAGATGTGATAGTGAAAAATATGTCTCTTCCCCAATGCAAAGTTAAATTTTAAAAACATAATAAACTTTGTGTTATAGTGGTGGAGGGTTTAAACAAAACATAGATAGGTAAACATATAAAACATCAGGTGAAAAAATGAGGATGAGGGCTGGGGTTGCAGCTCAGTGGTACCATGCTTGCCTAGCCTGTATGAGGTACTGGGTTTGATTCTCAGCATGGCATATAAATAAGGAAATAAAATAAAAGTCCATTGACAACTAAAAATAATATAAAAACAAGGATGTTGTTGCTGGGCGTGGTCACGAATGCCTGTAATCCCAGTGGCTTGGAAAACTGAGCCAGGAGGACTATGACTTTAAAGCCAACCTCAGCAACAGTAAGACACCAAGCAACTCAGTGAGATCCTGTCTTTAAATAAAATACACAAAAGGGCTGGGGATGTGGCTCAGTGGTTGAGTGCCCCTGAATTCAATCCTCAATCGGTACCAAAAACAAAAAACAACAAACAAACAAACAGGGATGGGGATGTGGCTCAAGTGGTAGCGCGCTCGCCTGTCATGCGTGCGGCCTGGGGTTCGATCTTCAGCACCACATACAAACAAAGATGTGTGTCTGACAATAACTAAAAAATAAATATTAAAAATTCTCTCTCTCTCTCTTTGAAAAAAAATAACACAAGTAACTACATGTTAACATGCATAATTAATAAAAAATAACACAATTTCTTTAAAAAAAAACAAACAAACAAATATAATTTAAATCCGGAGGTTATTGCTAGTTGTAGGCATGGCTATATCCAGGAAGTGGGTCAAATGATGTCACTGACATTTTTTATTTCTTCATCTTATGTTTGATTTCCTCATTCAAACCCAGGGTGTCTTACCAAAATAATAGAGCTTAGGAGTAAGTTCCAAGCTTATACTCTCATCATGCCATCAATTTCAGTCTGCAAAGTTTCAGTTTCCCAGTAGCTCTAACCAAGTCTGAAGTGTTAGTGCTCATTGGCTGATTCAGGTCATATATGTGGCATAAACCCATCACTGTCAGGGAACATGCAGATAGACTAGGCCTGCTTCATGTGACCCTTTCTGGCACCGAGGTAGGGAGTTTGCTTGTTGGTCAAACCGTGTGAACTAGATACATTGAAGAGGCTGGTTCTTTAAGAGGAATGAGAACTGCCCTATAAAACAAAGGGAGATTGAGTGTTTGGGCCGCAAAGCAACATTCTAACCTGCACATCCTGATTTTTACCTTCTAAAGCAACACCAAATGGAACTTTTAGTATTTGTGTTATCTGTAAGGGGAAAGGATTATTTTTTTTTTTTGTGGAACATCATATCTCTCTGAGCTCAGATCCCAGGATGTGGGAGGCAGACAAATACAGTTCCTAAATAAATGAATGCTAAAATGAATGAATGAATGGCTGAGATACTTGAATGTGGCTGATGTGATAAGTAATTTCTATCATTGATGGTATAAGGAAAATTGTCTAGCAGCTGGGTATGCTTACCTGCCCCATAACACGAACACAGGAAAGGGACTTAATTAGTTGTAATATGGTTGGATGCTATTAGATACTTAATTGAATAATTACTGGTTTAGGCCAAGGAATGCTTTTATCCTTTAATTATTTGTAGCTGGTTTACATAACCCTTAAAATTCTTCTTGTGGAAAGGAAAAGGGAATTTCCTTGTTTCGAAAAAGAAAATGGGCATGTTTCTCTGTTCATTCTGAGAGGTTCAGTTGAATATCCTCAATTAAAAATGTTTGTTTACTTTTCACAACATGGATTATCCAGTCAATAGATACCTTATGTACGGAAGCCATTGTTATGATTTGAATCTGGAATGTCCCCCAAACGCTGTTATATTGAAGAATCATGGGGACTCTGATCTCATCAGAGGATTAACCCATTGATTCATTCATGATCTGAATGGACTATTAGGAAGTGGTGGAAACTCTAGGAGGTGGGATATAGTTGAAAGGAGTGGGTCCTTGGGGGTGTGCCCTTAGGGACTATATCTTGTCCCTGGCATTTCTGCTCCTACCCTGTCCCACCTGCATGCTTCCATGAGATAAGTAGTTTTGCTTGCCATGCTATCCACCGTGATGCTCTGTCTCACCACAAGCCCAGAAACAATGGAGTCAATTGAGCATGGACTGAAACCTTAGAAACTCTGGGCCAAAATAAATCTTGCCTTCTTTAAGTTGTTTTTTGGTGTTTTGTCACAGCAAAGTAAAGCTAAAACCGATTTCTGTGTGTGGTGTCATTTGCTCAAATTCTTAGCCTTGTATACTGTGTTTCATAAATGAATCCAGGTGATTAAATCAGTGTTGTTAGGAAGATGAGAAGAAGCCCTTTCTGTTACATCTAATAACAAATTCTCTAGTCCCGTATTCCTTAAAGTATTCCCCAGAGACCTTAATATACAATAGAGACATTGAACTAAGTAGAAGCCAACTCCCAGATGGTAGTTGCAGAGGGGGATGGGTAGTGCTTCTCCATGGCTGTGTGGTCTGCTAAGAGCAGGTGATCAGTGCTGGGCCCCCAGAAAAAGCCACAAAACATTTCATTCATAAATGGTATTTAGAAACTGAAAACCGAGGTTTACTTTTTCCTCCAGTTGAATTGTGCTGTGGTTCAGCATTATGAACAGAGCATTCTCACCTAGAATACGACCCTAGGAGCTTCCTCGTACTTCTCCTGTCCCTCTTTTTTTATTATTTCTTGGCACTTATTCTGTCTTCCACTTTTCCTAGCAGGTTCATTCTAAATCTTTAAAATGGGACAGAAATTGTTTTCAACATTTCACTACATCATTTCTCTTCCGCTATGATCTCTGCTGGTCTCATGAGGTTCCTTTACCTGTGGTGTTTACCATGATTATTTTTCATTGCATTTTTCCTTAGAGGTGGCATTTTCATTTTTTAACAGAGGTGTATTACCTTAACTGAGATGTTCTCAAATGTATGTGTTCAACAATCTCACCTGAACTACTTGAAAACAAATTTCTGTCTTCTCCCTAGAGTTCTAACTGCACGTCTAGAATCTTGCCCTAGTGTGGCCATATGCATGGCAAAATGATACTCTGGTCAAGGACTGACCACATATTTGACAGTGATCCTACAAGGTTATAATGGCATTGCAAAAGTCTATCATCTAGTGACATTGTAGCAGTTGTAAAGTTGTATTTGTGGTGACAATGATGTAAACAAACTTGTGCTACCAATCATGTAAAAGCATAGCACACACAATTATATACAGAATGCAATAGTCGATAATAAATGTGTAATTGAGTAATACATAATAATTATGTGACTGGTTTGTGTGTTCTATACTGTACTTTTTATCATGATTTCAACATGTTCTTTTCATACTTATAAAACCATGTTCACTGTAAAACAGCCTGAGCAAGCCCTTCAGAAAGTATCTAGAAGAAAATATTTCTATTATAGGATATGGTAACTCCATGCAAGTTTCTGCCTCTGAAGACCTTGCTGTGGGTCAAGGTGGGGAGGTGGAAGGCGCAGTATTGAGGATCCTGACTCTGCACTGGCCTAGGCTAATGTGGATGTTTGTGTCTTGGATGTTAATAAATTAAAAATTAATAAAAATATAAATTTAAAGTATAGAGAAAATTAATTTAGAATAAGGTATAAAGTCAGAGTTTTGTAAATCTGTATAAATATTTTCATGTTTTAAGCTAAGTGTAATTTCAAAATAGTGAAAAAAGTTCAAAAGCTAAAATTTATAAATTAAAAATGTTACAGTAAGCCAAGCTTAATTTATTTTTGAGAAAAGAAATATTTTTCAGTGCTGGGATTAAAACCAGGACCCTATACATGCTAGGCAAGAGCTCTATCAATGAGCTATATCCCCAGTGCAAATGATTTTTAAAAAATAAATAAATTGAGTGTAGCTGACACATGCAGGGTGATCAAAGACTTCAATGTTATACAGTAATGTTCTAGGCCTTTACATTCACTCAGCACCTGCTCCTTGACTCACCCAGAACAACATCCGGTTCTGTAACCTTCATTCATAGTAAGTTTCCTCTATAAGTGTTCCATTTCTTTTATCCTCCGTTATGAGGTTATTTACTATGCCTTTTCTATGTTTACATATGTTTAAACACATACCACTGTGTTACAATTGCATATAGTATTTAGTATAGTAATATACCATATACCACTGTATCTAGAAGCAACAAAGACTGTACTATATAACTTAAATGTGTGGTAGGCTATAATCTCTAGGTTTGGGTAAGTACGTTTATATAATATCACACAATGATGAATTGCCTGGTGATGGATTTCTCAGAAAGTATTTCTGTCCATAAGTGACAAATGACTGCATTCAAATTTCCAAGCAATTCTCAATTGATGCTAATGTTGATGGTAGACCATACTTTGAGGTCCACTGCTTGATCTCAAAGAAATGAATACTTATGATGTATACTTATATTTGGTATTGAGGAGACAGAGGTGGACACAAAATGAGATGCAGTAAGTTCCACCCTGGTCCCTTCAGTTTAGGGAATGGATTGCTAATTTTAATTGTTATGACCTTAAGCTTTTTTAAGTCATTAATTTGTGTATGTGCATGCATAATTCTGGGGGATTTTTGTGAGCATGAAAGTCAAAAGAGGATGGGAAACGTTTATTAGAACTGAAGCATTATTTGGAAGCAGAGTACTGAAAAACATTAAGAAGCATTGAGAGTGTTGAGAAAGGACCAGTGGGTGTCAGAAAGTGGGGGGATAACTAGGAGGTAAACTAGGCATAGAATAGTCCCTTTCTTGTCATTTGCTTATTCAACTAATATTTATTGGTCATTCACTAGATGGTAGATGAGGAAAATACAGAAAGCAAAGAAGGCAAACATGTAGCACATTTGGTGATAACAAGTGCTATAAATCACACATAAGCTTTAATAATAATTTGAATAACATTGTACTTACCTTTCTGTATCAAATAATGCCATGAAGTAACTTGGTGTAAATGCAGATTCCCATAAGTCACCCCAGATATTCTCACTCATCAGACCTGGCTGCAGCAGGGGTGGGGCATGGGGTGGGCTTATCCTATTATCTGAAAAGTGGTTTTAATGCTGTTAGCCTTCTCAGCCTTATTGAGGAGATGAGATGGTTCAGGGAGCTGGACAGGGATGGAAAGGAGTGTGAAGGTGAAGGGTAAGATCCAAAAGAAAAAGTGAGGGCTGAAACCCTCCTGGGAGAAATAGGAAGCTGGCGCAGAATGGCAGGGAGAAAGAGGGTGGTGGGTCTGAGTGTCCCAGGGCTGATTTAGGATTCTGGCCCTTCCTCACTAGGTGAGTGGCCATGGACATTTCACTTAGTTCCACATCTGGAAAAGAGAAATACACATGTGCATGCATGTGTGTGTGTGTGTGTGTGTGTGTACATGTTTATGTGTATGCATCTCAACTTATGATGGGTTTACATACTAATAAATCCATTGTGAGTTGAAAATACTAAAAGTTGAAAATGTTTTGAATACAGCTAATGTAGTGAATATTATAGCTTAGCCCAGACTATTGGAAACATTCTCAAAACACATTATTCTGCAGTTGGACTAAATCATCTGACACAAAGCTTATTTTATATTAAAGTGATAAATTTATGTCATGGTTTATTGAATCCTGTACTAAATGTGAAAGAAAAATAAATGTATTTGTGTTTTGGGTGAGTGTTTATTTACATATATAGAGATACATATCTATCTATCTATCTATATGTGTACATTTCTACACATACATATGCATAGGATGTGTGTATACATGTGTAGACAGACCATGACCTAAGATGATTAGACTTATGATTTCTCAATGTTACAATATTTAAAAGAATTTTTTGTACTGCCAGTTACTGGTGATGAGTTCTGCTCCCTCCCATGTTGAAGTATGACATTAGAGAAGCACACTGAGGCAAGCATATAAAGCAGGGTTTATTTAAAAAGGGGTAACATACAAGTCTCCTGGGAGAGAGAAGGGGGGCCATAGCTGGTATCCTGGTATCCCAAGAAGGGAGGTGTTCTGCCTTTTTATATGTCCTGGGCTTCCTTTGATCCCCTGCTCTCTTTCCCTTATCTCTCTCCTTCCTGCAGTTTAGTTAGTGACTACGTCCAGGAGATGCTCAGTGGGGTGGCCAAAAGGTGAAAAGCAGAGGCCTGGAGGGGCCAAGTGGGAGGGATCTTGGCAGGAAGGGGGCATAATTAACAACTCCCTGCAGGGAGGGACAATCCCTGGGACAGGTTACCTTAGCAACAGGTTGGAGCAGGGGCAGGTTATCTTGAAAAGGGTGGAGGAAGGGCTTTGCAGGAATTAGCATTTGAATCCCTCTCCAACTTTTTGTACTCACTCAAATTGACCTCCTTGATCCTACCTGACTCCATTTACCTACCTCTAATGACTGCCTGTCTAATTCTGGTTTCATTTTCATATACAATCAAAAGAAAACACACATTTATGTCTTAGTGTGTTTGATGCTGCTTCAGTAGAATAAGACGAGGCAATTTATAATGAACAGAAATGTGTTGGCTAACTGTTGTGGAATTTAGAAGGTCCAATATAAAGGTGCTGGTGCCTGGCCAGAGACAGCATGCAGCATCAACACATGGTGGAGGAGCATACAGGTAAGAAGAAGTCAAGAAGGGGCCACACTTGCTCTTTTATAATGGCAGTCACCTCATCCAGAGGGGGACACTCTCATGACTTAAACAACTTTTAAAAACCCCATCTCCTAACAATTTTACAAGGGCAGTTCAATTTCTACATGAGTTTTGGAGAAACCATAGTGTGTGTGCCTACAAGTATGTATATATGCGCACTTAGACACACACACACACACACACACACACACACACCACATATCTTTTTGGCTGGTATTGTTTTAAAGGCTGCGATAGATAATTTAGAAAAGTTATACCATGTTCCAGGCACTGCATTTGGATTATATATAATCGTGATGGTGGTCTTGATTTTCAGGAATAAGATATTGAATAGGAATAAATTCTCAAAATGTTCCATGAGGGCTGAGAGAATGTAAAAGCATAAAATCTCTACCAAGAGGCTTAAGCACTTAGTTGTGTGCTGCAGAACATCTTTTGAATGTGGGCCAGGAAAGCTGTCAGGACACAAAGCAGTTTGGAAACAATCATTTTGATAGAACTCCTGGGAGCTTTCCTGCCACTGAGTTCTCTTTCCCTGTGTCCTGTGAGTGGTTGTCAAAGACCTTAGGAAACCAATAGTTCTGAGTCCATCACTTGGCACCTGAAATACCTAGACCAGTTTAACTCATCTGTACCTTTAAGGCTGCTTTTTCTTCTCAACAGGATATCAGGAAAGAAGAAATATTTCTTTGCCTGAAATTAACTTTATTTGGCAGCCTCCTGGTTTCTTTTGTCTACTCTGAGTGTTTATATTTTATAGTAAGTAATACATGGCACCCCAAAGAAAATTGTCATGTTCAGTGTTTGCCCAAAGGAGAACCATTGAGGCTTTTTGTTCCTCAGACTGAACTGAATCTCCAACATAGTGAACAACACAGAAGGGCAACCTTGGTGTGTTAGTGACCAAGGGATCACTGAGGATCACTCCCACAGATGAGTGAAGATATGTTTGCACTTCATGCAAAACATGTCCTTAGCTCACTTTTCCCTCTGTTTTTTTTTTTTTTTTTTTTTTTTTAATAACCAGTATTTGCTCTAAGAAATCTGTTTCATGCTTGATTCTGACTTTAAGAATGTTACTCCTTGAATAACTGTTGGGTCTACAGACTAGCCCCATGAGTCCTGCTTTCTGACCATACACCACCATTCCTTTACATGACCTGTCCATTTTATGCTGCAGAAAATTATGTTTCACTTCCACAATATCCTAACCCAGGATTGGACACATTGTCAATGCTAGGCAAATGACTTGATTAAACTGTACCAATTAAAACGGAAGTGTCCATGTTGACTCACCTTTTTTTCTTCTGCTGTGGAATTTTCCAAAATATGCTCTATAGAACATTAGCCCTATAAAATGTTCTGATCAAAGGATCTATAGTCATATAAACCTAGGAAACTATATGTATGCTTATCCCCTCATGGAGATTCACAATACACATTGGATACAAAGTTCTGAGACAATCAGTACTGGGGAACCATGTAATTAGTTGAGTTCTCAAATGAACTTGACTAAGAATCTTTTCTCTGGCTCCTTCTTTTTTATTTCTGCTGGAATTCATTGGGATACTATTCTATAGTACCTGGGCTCCACAAGGAGTTGTAATTCAGTGAGTATTTACTGAGGACCTACCATGTGTAAGGTAGTATGAGCTTCCAGTTTCCAGAATTTCCACATCTTTACAACAAGGGAATAATATCAAATTATATGGAATCAACTGATTCATTTGCTGCAAAATGAGTGAGATTGGTGGGTAGAGAAAGAAGACTACTTAAGAGGCAGAAGTCATTGGAGAAAGGCTGAATGTTTGGAATGCCTTGAAATGGGCTTTCAATAATATAAAATATTTCAGACATTAATATCAACCACCATAATAATAACTGATACTTAAGGTTTAATGCTAGGCATTATGCATTGAGAGTACCATGAGTACTTTAATTCTTTTAGCTTCCATAAAACATAGGCATTGCTATTCCCTTTATTTGACTGATGAGGAAACTGAGGCAGACAGAGGTTGAGTAACTTCCCAGGCCTGTGGGCAGTCCCTGAAGGATGTGAACCTGAAATGGCCAATACCAAAGCCCGTGTTTTTAGCTACTGTGCTAAGCACGGTAGTTTTCAGGATGTTCATAATTTAACTGAACCTGTCATTCTTCCCTAGTAGTATCTTTACATCAAAACATAAGAAAGATGGCCTGAGGATCTGAGTCCCGATGCTGCATGACTCTTGACCTGACTGTGTAGACTTTGCAGGCTACCTACCTTCCCTGCTTTCACTCCCTACTGTTTTCACTCACAGAATAGGTGGGTTGACTATACCTGCCTCATACAGTCCTGGCAAGCATTGATTGCAACATTGCTCATTATTCCTGGTACATGTTAAATTCATAAATGGGGATCACATATTGCACAAATGAATGTACTTTGCTTATTTTGATAACTATCCCTCTTCTCTTTTGGCGTGATTCCCTCTTTCCCTCTTTGTTTCTCTTTTAACTATTGGGACCTGAATAGAAAGAAAACTAGAAATGAAATTAAGTCAGTCTCTCTCTGGAATCATTGGCCCTCCTGATCTTACATTTCTTCCATCCGTAGATCTAGAATTGAGGACCATTACATTTTTTATGCAAAAGGTCAGCTAGTGAATATTTTAGGCTTTGTTGGTCAAAGAGTCTTTGTAGCAAGCTATTTGACTCTTCCATTGCAGTTCAAAAACAGCTGCAGACTGTAATTAAAGAAATGAGCATGACAGTGTTTCAATAAAATATATTTACAAAAAATATAGAGTAAGCTAGCTAGTGTAGAACTCCAGTATCTGGAAGAACAAAGATTTTTCTGTCAAATTCATTCCAAACTTACCTATTTGGCCATTCATTCTTTTCATATTTATCACTGTGGTAAAATATACAATTATCCTAAAGGAAGATACTCACCAGGAGGTGTTTGGGTAAGACAGATGTCTGGATCCACCATCTTAAAGAACTGGGAGGAGGCAGAGAACTGGAAACTGGATGAAGGGTGACTGACCCCAGAATCTTGTGTGTGGAAGTCCTACTAATATTCCGAATGGATTCTGATGAAATATTAATCATAGAAATTTACCACATAAACTGTTGATGGTAAAATCTTGGATTTTTAATGGAAACATTTATAGCTATACATTTTCTCCCTGGGATTGCTTTCTCTGTGTATTGTAAGTTTTGGAAAACTTTGTTTCAATTTTCATGTGTCTCTACTATTTTCTAATTTCTCTTATGTTTTGTCCTTTGATCTTTTGGTGTTTGGTAATGTGCTGTTTGATATCTACAAACTTGTACATTTTCTAGTTTTCCTTCCTTCTGCTTTTGAACCCTAACTTAGTCTTATTATGGTCGCAGAAGATGCTTTATATGATATCTATCTTTTTTAAATATACAGAGACTTCTCTGTGGACTGATATATGAACTCTCATGCAAAATGTCCCATGTACACTAGAGAGGAATGTTGTTGTTAGGTAGAGTGTTTGTGTCTGTTAGATCTACTTGACTTCATGTTCTACTTAATATCTACTTTCTGTTGCTATCAGAGAATACCTAGGGTGAAGTTACCTAAAATGAACAGCAATTTTTTTGGGCTTATAGTTCTGGAAACTGAGAAATCCATAAGCATGTCTCTGGCAAGGAACTCATGTTGCTTCAACTCATGGCATAGAGTAGAGGGTAAGATGCCACGTGTGAAAGGACCAAAACATACAGGGAAGCTTTACTATTATAGCAACATGCTCTGACACCGTGTAACTAACCCAGTTCTGGGAGAGCAAAAACTCCTAAGAATTAGCCAAACTACAGGAGAGCAGCATTAATCCATCAATGATGGTGATGCTCCCATACACTGATCTCACCACACATCAATACCATTACATTGGGGACCAAGATTCAATATGAATTTGGGTGGGGAAGAACCATATTCAAGCCATAGCAGAAGTTGTTCAAGTCCTATATTTCCTAACTTATCTTCTGCATAGCACTATTCATTGTTGGCAGTGTGGTATATAAGTGTCCAACTATCCTTATAGATACATCCTCTTTTTTCTTCAATTCTGTCAATTTTTGCTGCTTTTATTTTTCATGATTTGCTTTCATATGTAGATGTTTTAATTTTTGTAACACCTTTCTGTATGGAGATTTATTAATTCAAAATGTTGTCTCATAAACTTTTAAAATTAGCATCCATTTTTTTCTGATATTAATACAGGATACATATTAATGCATTACATACATATAACATTGCTTTATACATGGTACGTTATTTTACGTTCTTTTACTTTCAACCTGTTTGTGTCTTTGAATCTAACATGGGCTCTCATAGAAAATATCATTGGATCACGTTTTTCAATCCATTTAATCTCTGTCTTTTTATTGAAGAGTTTCCTCCATTTACATTTAAAGTAAGTACTGATAAAAAGGAATGTATTTTGCTCATCTTGCTATTTGTTTTATGCATGCCCTAGAGATTTTTTTTTGTCTTCCATTTCCTGCATTACTATTTCCCTTTGAGGACAGTTGAGTTTTGTAGTGAAATATTCCTATTCTCTCACTTCCTTTGGTGTATATTCTTTAGTTATTTTGCTTGAAATTATAATGGGGTTTATATTTAAAAACCCAAAGAAATAACAGCCTATTTTTAATATATACAAGGTTAACATCAATAACACAAAAACTCTTCTCCTTTAACAGTCTGTCCCTGTTTTTCAGCTGTCACAACTTTACATTTATTTTTGTGTCATAAAATATAAACTGATGATTTTTAATGCTTTACAAAAAATAAAAGCTGTAATTTTTTGTAAAGTTGTACAAAAAACAAAATTTAGAGTTGAAAACCCAAAGCTACAATAACCATTGCTTCTTGAATAATAATGTTTAATGTATTGTTCATTTAAATCATTTAGAAAGTAAAATGTGTAATTGCACATCAGTCTTAAAATAGTACAGGTTTCCTACATCTTTAAGGTACTCACAATGTCCTTTCATTTTACAACTGCACCACTTTCTCTCAAGGATTTTTTTGGTGGTAATGAATTCTGTATTATTTTGTTTACCTAGAAATGCATTAATTTCTTTCTCACTTTTAAAGGATAGCTTTGTGAAATATAGGATTCTTAGTTTACAGTTTTTTTTTTTCAACACTTAGCAGTTTATCCTCAGCATTACAAAAGAAGGAAGTATAGAGAGATGGAAGGAAGGAAAGAAAAGTATGTCTTAGCACTTAGAATACAGTGATAGAATGTATAAGCCTGCTGCATTTTAGCATTCAGTTGTTGCTGAGATATCTGCTGATAGTCCTCTTGGGATCCCTTGTATGTGACCAGTCAGTACTTTGTCAATGGCTTCAATGCTCTACCCCTGCCTTTGCCTTGAACCTGTTTGATTGTAATGTGTTGGGGCATCTCTTTGAGATTATCTTACTAGAAATTCATTGAAATTCTTAGATATTTATATTCATGTCTTTCATAAAATTTGGACTGTTTTCAGCCATTGGGTTTTCAAATATATTCTCTGTCTCAAGCTCTGTATTTTTTTTCTTCTGGGAAACCTATCATGCTGATATGCTTGATGGTGTGACCACAGGTTCCCCTTAGACTCCTTTTGTCAATATCATTATCATTTCTACTGTTTGGCTTCAGACTTCCTGATTATTTCTTCTGCCTGCTCAACTCTGCCTTTTAATCCCTCAAATAAATTTTATTCTTCATTGACTACATTTTTTAGTTTCATAATTTCTTTTTGGTTTGTTTTTTAGTTGCCTTTCTATTGATATTTTTGTTTCACTCTTACATTATTTTCTTGTTTTTGTCTACATCATCCTTTATTTCTCTGAGTATATTTAAATCCATTGTTTTTAAAGCTTTTGTCTAGTTGGTGTTTTATCAGGTCTTTTTAAGCAATAAATTAGGCTGGTCTGTTTACTTTCTCTCTATAGTAGTTTGACTGTACATTATGATGTTTTTGTGGTTGAAAATTGGACATTTCAATCATATGGTGTAGTTGCTCTGGAATCAGAGTTTCCCTCTTCTCCGGGGTTTAATGTTTTTTCTTCTTTGTTGTTGCCTTTGTTTTTGTTGTTGTTTCATTGTCTTCTTTTTAATTATTGCTGGATTAGCCTGAAGTGTTCTCAGGCCTTTTATAAATGTGCATTTTCCCCTGGACATGCACAAAGGCTTTCTATTTTCCCCCATATATGCTGCTGCTTTTCAATCCTGTAATATTCAATTCCTGGATACCACAAGCAGAAGAGAAAAATGAATAGGAGAGCCACTGGTCCTGTAAGCCCCTTGGAAGTCACTTCATTCAGAGGAAGAAGGTAACAGGGGAGGCAGGTGCAGCAACAGTTGCTGCTTCCTCTGTGCCCAATTCTCTGTGAAGAGAAGCAGTCAGATTACTTGATATTTTGAAGACAGAGTCCCTTTTGCAAATTCTGGCTCCTGCCAGCAGTATGCAATGTCTTCATGAGCTCATGCACAGCTACCTGCCAAGGTGTGAGGGGTTGGGGGATGGGTATTTGCTACTGTGGGAAGAGCTAAAACTGACCAAAAATGAACCACAATTTACTGTCAAGGGAAACTACAAACTTGCAACTTTCCCTTAAAAGTTGCAAGTCTTCAATAGACTCAACAATATGTACATCAGACATATTCTATCATTGAATTTGTTGCCTGGTTGGAGGAAAAATGTCTGGCATTTCCTCTTCCACCATCTTCCCAGATTATTGTCTCAATTTACTCATTTAAATTTTTGAGGCTTAAAGACTAGATTATTTTAAAGCTTAATATGTTTCTAACACCCAGTATGCAATCAAGTGTTAAAAAATAAAAGAGAAGTATATGTCCTTGCTCTCAGAAATTTCTATCTCATAGAAAGGGAAAAATACACAAAAATGACACCACAGAAATTAGCCACTTGTAAATCTGCAGATAACTTTTGAAAGCATACCTGGGAGCATAAATAGTGAGTGGCAAGGGAGGAAGCTTCACAGAGAAGGGTCCTTTAGTGTCTACTAGGTACAGTGAAGCTGCAAAACTTCTGGTTGGGGGAAGAACATCTGCCAAAGCCCCAGGGAACATGATGAGCTTATAAAGTGAATGAAAACTCACAGAGCTGTGTTAAAGGTAGATGGAGTTCAGGATGAGAAGGTGTGTTCGTCACCAAGTGCAATGCCACATAAAGTGGTTTTTCTAAGAAATGTTTTCCTTTCCAATTCTAACACCTGCTACTTTACCACTCCCTGCATGAGACTAGATTCCCTGCTGTCTTAAAGTCTGTCACTTCAGATGAGGTTTTGCAGAGCCTAGATCCATATGCTACACTGTGAAAAACTCAATACACCGTGTGCCAGTGTGGTTGTTGAATGCAAGCAAGAGTGGCCATTCAATCTGGCAAGTCATAGCCAGGAGACTGTTTTTTCAATGTCCTTCAATTTTTCTGTATTGCATGAGTTAGAAATCCAATTGATTTACTAAAATGATACAAGTATATAGGAGTAAATATTTTCTAAAGCATTATCAAATGGGAAAGTTTTCCTTATTCTCTCACAGAATATAGTATCTTGGAATGAAATACCTAGAAGGACTTTAAGAGATGATCCAGTTAATTGTGTTTTTCAGATGTGTCTTAGGATGCTGTGCTTAAAGAGGAGAAACTTGGTTTGAGCAGGGCTCTGTGCTCCATTACCCTGCTCTACCCAGCAGAGTTCTATTTTATCACATCTCTGTGAGATGTGAGTTCTGTGCAATTTTAGCATCAGATGAAAAATCAACTTTTTTTTTCCTACGAAACATTTGAAAAATACTGATCTAATTTGAATGTTACTTAATGTGGTGCTAGAATCAGCTCTTACCCATTAATGGTAACTAAAAGAGTGCATCTCTTCCCAACTCTGTGTTTGGTGACATTACACTGATTGCTAGAACTTAGTTAATGCTACACATGAGGGTTGTAATCATTATTTTCTGAAGAGCCAGTAATCATTGGGTCATTCCTGATGGGTGTAATATATAAGCACATGTCACAGCTTACAGGGCATGGTTGGGAAAAGAGTGCAGATCTTCTGTCTCTGACAACAGGACTGTTTCTGAAATGCCCAGTGTCATAGAAGATGGAGGAAATCTACATCAATTGCATGCCTACATGCTTCAAATGCATTCCTACCAGTTAAATGGTTTTATGCTGACAAGGACTCTGAGAACTTGGAATTTTATCTACATTCTTTAGATGTGGACACTAGAGTTGAAAAGGGTTTGTCCCCAAAGCATTTGTTTAGTGAGGGATGTGTCAGAGTTCCCAAACACATGGATAGATCCAGACCTTTCCCTTGCACTCTATCCACGTTGCACAACCCTATGAACTTGAACAAGTCACTAATTTCTTTAAACATATTTTTTCACTTGATATAACTAGAAGAAGATAAACCTTAGCTACCACATAAGGATGTTATAACCCAAGTGAAGCACTGTGTGTGCAGATGCATTTTATAAATCATGAGTGCTATTAAAAATGCATTAGTCCATCACTCATATAAAGTATTAAATCATGACACCACTCTGCTTCAATTTCATATTCATTAATAGGAATGAGAAGCAGTTTAGCATAATAATTAAGGACACAGACAATATCATTAGACAGGCCTGAATTGAATCCAGTCCCTCTTATACATTATTCCACTATGTGCTTTGGGGCAGTTACTTAACCTCTCTCTACCTCAGTTTCCTTACTTGTAAATAGACATAATTTGAACATCTGAGTCATAGGGTTTTTGTGAAGATTACACAATATAAAGAGAAATATTTAAAACTGTGGCATTAGGTTGACAAGTTAGTTCTTAAAAATTCATTGGAATTATTTTTATTTCTTATTCAACAACACTAACTAAACTAGGCTAAGAGAATCATTTAAGTTCTATTTTTTCACAAATGCTGACTGAATGAATTTCTTATTCTTTAACTCACTTTAAGCATAATTGGTTTGTAAACCTTTTAAGAGCTTCTGTCTTCCAGTCCGTACTTACTTTGATTTTTTTATCTTTCTCCTTTCTTCTCTTTTAAGCAGTACATCCCAGATCCCTGTGCAGCAGTCCCTCCATTATCCCTGGGGATGTGTTCCATGACCCTCAGTTGATTCCTGACACCGTGGATGGTACTGAGTCCTAAATACACCATGCTTCCTCCTATACTAGTGTACCTATAGTGAAGTTTAATTTATAAGTTAGGCACTGTAAGAGATTAACAGTGTTAAATAAATGATTAATATCAACACTATTAATAGTGTTAATAAAACAGAACAACGGCAACTATGTACTGCTTTGGAGTTGGACCATGAGTAATATCATCACACAACTCATAAGTGCATGAAATTTAAAATGTTCCAACTGTTTCCTTCTGGAATTTTCCATTTAATATTTTTGGACCATAGTTGACCATGGGTAACTGAAACCATGCAAACAAAACCAGGGATGAGAAAGGATCTACTCTATATCTAAATTGTCCCTTTACGGCTGAGGTATTTCTTCTCCTCTTTCTTTCTCCTTCCCTCTCTTTCTCCTCTAACTTGAAAGTTTGTTGACTACCTCATGCCCACTTAATGGATAATGATTGGTTTTTGACTTATGATGCCTGAGGTTTCAGGCTGGAAAAATCCATTTAGCTTGAAGCTTTGAACACATTTATCTTTAAATTGTAAAGATACAAATTTAAAAGAAAATTATAAAGTGGAGCATAATTTCTACTTAATTTCCACCTTGTTTTATTTTTCTTTTACCTCTTTCTTTCTCTAAAAGTAGTTAGCTTTAATACTATTTTGAGTTTTTAACCAAAAATATAATTATTTAAAAAGAGGTGTTTACTGATTCTAGACTATATTAGAGAAATTCACAAGTATTAGGAAAACTAATGTATTTTTAAGGTCCAGTGAACAAATATGAGCATGATTTATTAGTTTTGATTTTCCAGACCTTCTTTCCTTCTAAAGTCTATAAAGGATGCAATGAAGATAATAATCCAAGGTTGAGTTCATCATTGTCCAAAGAAGAAAAGTATCAGCTCAGGAATGATGCACTCATTTGTCAGTCTTTTATTTTTAATTTTTTTTGGTGAAAACCATTTTTAAAATTATTTATTTTTTTCAATTTAATGTGTATTCATTGAGGACATTTATAAAATTGGAAGTGTAGAGAAATTAAAATTAAATGCCATACTCTTGAAACATAGTCAATTAGAGTATTGATTCCAGTCTTCCTCAGTTTCCTTACTTGTAAATAGAGATAATTTGAACACCTGAGTCATAGGGTTTTTGTGAAGATTACATAATATAGGAAAAATATTTACTGTGGCATTAGCTTGACAAGTTACCTCTTAAAAATTCATTGGGATTATTTTTAGCTTTTGTTTCTTCCGTTTTAAAAATAATAATGATAATTGTACTATATATCCTGTTATTTGTTTTAAAATAAGGATTTAGAAATATTACCACAGACTTTATCAACTTCATTTTTATAACCACCCACTAATTCACTGACTTGTTCATAATTTATTGACCTGTTTCCCTGCTCTGTTATTCACAGTTAGCCATTTTTTTCCTTATAATTCAGTTAATCCATTTATTGCAAAGTCCATCACATAGTATGTGCTCTTGTTAGCCATTAACATTATTTTGAAATTGAAACATTTTTATACATAATAATTTTCTTCACTTAAAAAACTTTTAGTTAAGGGACTGGGGATGTGGCTCAAGAGGTAGCGTGCTCCCCTGGCATGTGTGCGGCCTGGGTTCGATCCTCAGTACCACATACAAAACAAAGATGTTGTGTCAGCCTATAACAACAACAACAAAAAAAAAAAACAAATAAATATTAAAATTCTCTCTCTCTCTCTTTCTTCTCTCTCACGCTCTTTAAAAAAAACAAAAACAAACAAAAAAAAAACTTTTAGTTAATTGATTTTTTGGTACTGCAGATTGAATCTAGGGGGTGTTTTACCCCTAAGAATATATATTCGATGAACTATTGCTCAGCCTTAAAGAATAATGAAATTATGGCATTTTCCATAATTTGGATGGAGCTAGAGAAATAATAATAATCCAATCTCAAAAAAAAACACAAAATCTGAATATTTTCTCTGAAATGCAGATGCTAATTCACAGTGGGGGTGGGGCTAGGAAAGAATAAAGTTACTTTAGATTAGGTAGAGGGGAAAATGAAGGGAGGGGAAGAGTCATGGGTATAGAAAGGATGGATGAATCAGACATTATTACCCTATGAACATATATAACTCTACGACTGGTGTGATTCTACATCATGTATAATCAGAAGAATGAGAAATTATACTCTATTATATACAATGTATCAAAGTGCATTCTATTGTCATGTATAACTAATTACAACAAATTTTTAAAATGTCAGTCATTTTAAAATCTTGGCTAAAGGAATCTTAGCCTCTGTATTGATTATAAACTCCACACAGAGACATTTTAATCAAAAGGAAAAGACACAATAGAAGTAGGGTGAGCTGTGTGCTTCTGACTAGTGATGGAGCCTCTCTGAGTTCCAATTCCCTGCTCTAAATATTTAAATAGTGCAGGAATCAGCTCACTTCTACCCCCAGGCCAAATCTGACTTTCCATCTGTTTTTGTAAACTCATGTGCTAAGAATCTTTTTACATTTTTAAATAATTGAAAAATGGAAAAACTAATATTTCATGACATGAACAATGTGAAACACAAATGTAAGAGTCTATAAACAAAATTGCAATAGAACCAGATATGCCTGTTCATTTATGCATTGTCTGTAGCTGCCTAAATGCTACAAGAGTTGAGTTTAGTAGTTATAATGGTGACTATGTAACCTGAAAATCCTAATATATTTCTTATCTGGCTTTTACAGAAAAAATGTACAACACCTGAGATGGTTCTAACTGCACAAAGTTTTTGCAAAAACAGATGCAGTTTTTGAAGCACCTGGAAGACAGTGGCATGCAATACCTGTCAGTTGTTTTCCTTATATGTAAATATTATGTTAACAAAGAGGGGTTGTGCATCATCTCCTTTTCCTGTTAGAAAGGATAACATCCAATAAGTTGAGTTTTCTGAAGTCAAGTCAGGTACCTGGGAACAGCTATGGGAGATGAGGTAGGGAACTTCCGAGTCTTCAGGGCTGAAGATGTTGCTTTTTATGTGATTGGTGAGGATTTTTAAGTGATTGGTGACGTTTCTGGGTCCTGGAATACAGGTCTGTTAGGGTGGTAGCTGTCTTCTCTAAACAAATCCTGGTAGCAGTTTCTTCATTCCTGAGAGGAGACTCCACATTCAACTCTTAGGATTCTCCACTACTCCACCTCATTCTGGAATTTATAAGTACTGTTCATTTTGGTTTCTGTGAAAATGTGCCTCAGAATGAACCCAAGGCCAGGACATTCCTGATGTTTTCTTATGAAATATTTAGGCATCTTTTCTATCATTGCCTTTTCCTAAATCCTGGAAATCTGGGTTTGCAGTTCCTGAAAATAGGGAGAAATTGCAATTCTACAATTATTGCAATGGTGATGAGATGTTTCCTATTCCTTAGAGTTACATCATCAGAGTCTTAGGAAAAAGCCAGTTTAGGCAAAAATATAAAATTAATTAAGCATAAACAAAAGACTAAATTTAGAGGAAGGCTTCTTGCAATTGGACTTCAAGGTTGTGATAGTCAAGGTTGTTTTATTTAATATAGCCATCTAAATATTTTCTATCTTCTGTAATTTAGTCTTTAAAGACTAAGCAGGATAATAAAGCTTACAAGAACAATTCATTGGTCAGTAAGCATTTTAGGTCACTAGGCAGAACACAAAGCAATTTTTTTTTTTTTTTCTGGTACTGGGTATTGAACTCAGACACTACACAAACTACACCCCCCAGCCCTTTTTATTTCATTTTGAGACAGGGTCTCTTAAGTTTTCCAGTCTGGCCTCAAATTTGCTATTCTTTTTCCTTAGCCTCCCAGGAGCTGGGATTGGAGGCCTGCAACATCATGCTGGTTGGAAATCAAACTTCAAGATTGATTGTGCTAAATCAAAATTAATTACTACATAAACATTGTTTTGTAGCAAGCTGTCTAGTCCACCATACTATGTCTCCCCATACAGCCTCCCTAGCACAGTTTTCAGATTTTCTCTAATTCCCTTTTCTTTGATCTAGCATATATGACAGTGTCTACTCCAGCCCAGACAGTGTGGAAGCTCTGGTGCTGAGAGATGAGTGGGAAAGACACAGTACATTGTCTTAACAGCTGATGATCCAGTTGAACCGGCAGATGACAGGGACAATAAATAATGGCAAGTAGTGTGCAATGAACACTACAAACTTTTGTGGAGAAAATAACAAGATTTAATGCAGAGTTGGGTTTAATTCAATACAAAGAAGGCTCTCAGGTAGAAGGGACTTAGAGCTAAATATTATACAGGAGGTACAGGATGTTGGTTATTCAGTACCTTGCAATCAATGCTGGGAAATTCTCACATGTTTGTTGCAGTTGTGTTTCTTTTCTTTCTTTTTTTTTTTTTTTTTCCTTTTATCTTATTGAGGTGTGATTGTGATTAAGTATTGTGCACATCTAAGGTGTGCATTGTGATGTTTTGGTGTATGTACGCATTGTGAAATGATTACTTCAATCAAGTTAATTAGCATAGCTATCAACTCCCATAGTTACCATTTTTATTGTGTTTGATGAGGACACTTGAGATCTCCTTTAGCAAATTCCAAGTACACAATACACTGTTAGTAACTAGAGTCACCATGCTGTACATTAGCTCTCCAGGGCTCAGTCATCTTATAACAGAATGCCACTGCCTTGGTTCAGCGTCTGTCCTTATAGGACACCTTCAGCTTCCTGGTAACCACTATTCTACTCTCTGTTTCTTCGAGTGAGTTTTTGCTTAGAATTTACCTGTAACTACGATCATGCAGCATTCGTCTTCCTGTGTCTGGTTTATTACACTCAGCATAATATCATCCAGATTCATTCTAGTTGCCACCAATGGTAGCAAGATTTCTTTCATTTTTCAGGCTAAATAATATCTTACTATGTGTATTGGTTGGACAACTTTCTTTTGCACTGATAAAATACCTAAGATAATCAAAAGGAGGAAAGGGTTATTTTGGCTCAAAGCTTTGAAGGTTTTAGTCCATGATCCATTGGCCCTGGCACTTTGGGCTAGTGGTTAGGCAGGACACATTGGTGCAGTGTGTGGGGCAGGGGCTGCTCACCTTGTGGTAGCCAGGAAGCAAGAGGAGAAAGAGAGATGGAAACAGGAAGGGAGACTGGGTGTGGTGGTGCTTGCCTGTAATCCCAGGGGCTCAGGAGGCTGAGGCAGGAGGATCATGGGTTCAAAGCCATCTTCAGCAACAGTGAGGTTACAAGCAATTCAGTGAGTCCCTGTCTCTAAATAAAATACAAAATAAGGCTTGGGATATGGCTCAGTGATTGAGTGCCCCTGAGTTTAATCCCCTCGGTACACCCCCCCCCCAAAAAAAAAGAGGAAGGAAGGGAGGGGTTGGGATTCTAGTATCCCCTTTAAGGGCACACAGCCCCTGTCACTTAACTGGCTCCCACTAGGCTCCTCCTCTTAAAGGTTCCACTGCATCCCAATAGCATGATGGGTTAGGGACCAACCCTTGAACTCGTGATCCTTTGTGGGACACTTTTTAAAATGTAATGGCATGTACATGTCAATCACACTTGGTTTATATTTCCTCTGTCAGTGGATACTTGTTTTCATATCTTTACTATTTTGAATGATGCTTGAAGAGCAAGGGAGTGCAAGCAATTTTGAAGGCAGTGATTTTATTTTATACATATGCAAATCATGTGATATCTCTACTAATTTTCTGAGAAACCTCCATATTGTTTTCCATTATAACTGTGTCAATTTACCTTCCACCAGTGAAGTGCAAGAGTTCCCTTTTCTTCTCATTCTCAAAATACTTATTCTCTTTTCTCTTCTTGACAATTGCTACCCAAAGAGGTACAGGGTTATATCTCTGTGGTTTTGTGCATTTCCCAAAGGATTAGTGATGTGAAACATTCTTTCGTAAACCTAATTTTCATTTCTATGTTTTCTTTGGGAAAACGCCTGATATGCAGTTATTTTTTTGCCCATTTTTAATTGTGCTTTTTTATCACATTGTGATAAATCTAAGTTCCTCAAATATTTTGAATGTTGACTCTTCATTGGATATATGGTTTTCTAGCCAAAACAATTAGGCAAGAAAACAAACAAGCAAAAAGCTTCAAAATCAGAAAGGAAGAGGTAAAATTGTCTGTAGGTGATTTGATTTTATACATTAGAAAACCCTAAAGACCTGTTAACCCACTGTTAGAACTAACAAATATATTAAATTTTCAGGTACAATATCAATATGCAAAAATCAGTTCTGTTTTACAAACTAGAAATAAACTGTCCTCCCCAAATTGAGAAAATAATCCCATTTACTATCATCAAAAAGAATAAAATCTCTGTAATAAATATCACCAAGGAGACATAAGACTTGTACAATGAAAACTATAAAACACTGATGAAATAAATTGAAGAAAACACAAATATGTGCAAAGATACCCCATGCTTATAGAATAAAAGAATTAATTATCAAAATGTACATACTACCTAAAGTCATCTATTGAATTACTGCAATCCCCATTAAAATTCCAATGGCTTTTTCCATGGAAATAGAAATAATCCTAAGATATGTATGGAACCACAAATACCCATATAACTAAAGGAGTCTTGAGTAAGAAGGGCAAGGCTGGATGCATGACATTTCCTTATTCAAATTACTTTGCAAATTTATACTAATCAAAGTGATATGGCACTGGCATTAAAAATAGACACAAGGGGGCTGCAATTGTGGCTCGGTGGTAGAGGGCTTGCTAGCACGTGGGAGACACTGGGTTCAATCCTCAGCACCCCATAAAAATAAATAAACAAAGATATTGTGTCCATATACAACCAAAAAAAAAAAAAGAAAAAAGAAAGAAAGAAAAATAAAACAGACACATGGGTCATGGAATAAATTAGAGAGCCCAGAAATAAACCCACATATGTAGTTCAACTAACTTTTGACAAAGTTACCAAAATTTCATAGTAGCGAAAATTTGGTAACTCAACCATTCTAAGATGAGAGAGAACCTCTGTATAGTTCATATGAATTGAAAGACCAACATTGCCCAAATATGAAAGATTACATTGTTGAAGGGGTGGATGAGTGAATCTGAAGGAAAAAAAAGGCAGGAAGTGAGGGCCAAACCTAGGTGACTGTGGATATTGTAAGCTAATTGGTTTTGAAGAAGGCTGCCTTGAAGCAGTGGTATTGAATAGGATCTTCTTCCTTAAGGAAAATAAGATGGCATACCTTTGATTAATGTCACTTTGTATGTAACCTCTAAATCATAAGTTAATATTGTAACAATTGAATCTATGGGCAATTAGCAAACATAAGGATAGTCTTTGTTTCAGATTCAGTGTAGACTTTTACTACCAAAGCATATTTATGTTCTGAATATATTTAAATACCAACTTTTAAGATTGCTCAAAAAGTAGATAATTTGTTAATACCCACTAATATTGGAATGGTTACTATATAAGAGCTAAATAAATTCTTAGTGCATGTTAGCTATTACAGTGTTTATAAAAGTCACTTTTACTGGGATTATTTCATGAAACCCTTGACATCTTATGAGATGGCTGTTATCCTGTTTTATAGATGAGGATTCAAGGATAAGAGCATTTAAGTAACACAATCTTCTGCTGACTAAGAAGACAATAATCTTAGTCTGCTAAATTCCACACCAGGGCAAAGAAATTCTACCTCCTGCAAATCACAAACATGGTAGCATCACAAAATATCTGCCTTACACAATTTCCCACACCTGGATGCTAAGAATATTTTCAAGGTCATGATATAAAAGTAAAAAGTAACAGTTTTACAGAGGTAAAGTAAAATGTAGTGAATTCAAAATTTTCTCTAGAAACCCAAATATATTTCTTCAATATGGAAATGTTCTAATTTTGATTTTGGCTCTGGGGAAAAAAACAGATTTTATTGATACTAATTATGTTGCTAGAAAGTGAAGTTTGACTTTTATATGGAGCCCCAATACTGCTTAACTCTTTGAATAATAGAATCTTTGTTTTTGTTACAGAAAAATATTGATGTATGATGGTATATTCATGGGAGAGGCTGTAATGAAGTCTCAGCTTTGTAATTTCCTATAAATGTGTTAAATGGCATGGTTAAAAATTTTACCCATTTCTCTAGCTATAAAAATTTACTAATTTATTGTTCTATAGGATACATCTGGGAATCTATAGATGTCACAGTCATTGTCCAAGGATAGCCCTCTTTCCATAGATTTCTCACAGAATGTCTTCCATGAGTTTAGCAAACACACCTATAAAGCTATCAGCTCAGGAAGTCAATCTCTCTCTCAATGGTAGACTCACACTAAACAACCTCATGAGATTGATGTCTGAATTCATAGCAAATTTGAATTAAATGTAGGTAGTCCCTCTGTCTCCATGCTGACTTTTATATTTCAGTTCTTCTCCATTTAGTGTTTATGCCTTTTCCTGCTTTGGGGCAATAGAAGCAGAGCATGTTACTGCAGCCCTTAAGTACATTATGCACAAAATGTACTTTTTAGAATCTATTATATCAATATTCCATCCTAAAATAGGACAGTGATGCAGCCCAGCCAGACAGTCCCAGTCTGTTGCTTCTAACAATTTCTGCTAATTACAGGAGATGAGGCTTATGATATTAAAAGGCTGTTGAAGCTGATCAGAAGGGATGCCCTGGGGAAAATGCCTTTCCCTTGAACCCTACAATATACTAAAGTAAATTCCCAGCAGAAATTCCCAAATTGAGAGAAGAAATGATACAGCGAATCAACCAGAACCACAATCATTTCCCCAGGGGGCAGTGAGGTATCTAGAACTATAATTTCCTGGCCACTTTCTTTGCTGTCTCTGTGTCTCTGGCCATGTCATTTCCACTCTTGAGTTCTCAGTTCCAAGTCATGAGAATGTTCGACTTAGTATGCTCTCTCCTTGTGGATCAAAAATATTTTATGTTCCATCATTTGTGAACTTTAAAAACCATATACAGTTCTGTTGACTGAGGCCTACTGCAAAAAAAAATGCTAGGAGAATATTTTTATTAGCAGCAGTGTTTATTTTTAGGAAAATAACAGATATTCATGAAGCTACTGTTGTGTTCACATACTGTGCCAGTTGTGGAGTTATCTAACTATGCTTCTATCACATATCTAGCAAACTCTAATGATCAAATAATCTAAAATGTAGAATATTAAATTTTCTGTCTTTGGCAGCCTTTGAGAGAAAGAGAACACAACTACTGCAATTGGAAGTTGGATTTGAAGTCCTGGCCTTTACTTTCAGGCAGAACTCTTTGTTCGTGGAACTTATAATTAGCTTGGAATTCCTACAAGCAACAGTTCTGTTTTGTACCACCAAGCACTGATGTGATTGTAAAAAATAAAGACCGTGATGCTGTGTATTTCTCAAGCACAGATCTTATTCCTTCTGGCCTCTCATGGAGTCTGGCCCATTTTATTGATCAATGAATTTTATTTCCAAATAAAAATGTGATATCTCAAGACTTTACTTTCAGAAAACTACAATACAAAGAGAAATTATGGACTAGAAAGAAATTTACAAAGAATTGATCACTGTTTTTAAGTGAAAAAGAAAGAATGAATGAAAGCATCTATTCAAATTCACCAGTATTTTCTTCATGCCATTTAATTTTTTTTCAAAAGGTACGTTTGCAGTGTTTCATTGCTATTCACATTAGTTACCAATATGCCGGTTCCCTGTGAAAATAATGACTTAGCTTCAGACTCCTTCATTGTATATGATGCATTTATTTCAATTTCCAAAACTGAAGATGACTTCAGCTTAGACAGTGTGTCTGGCCAGTAGAGATTCTCAAAATGTGTGGGTCATTGATTTGTCACTGAGCCAAATGTCCCAGTCCAGAGTCCTTCCATAAAAATTTCCTTCATAGTCAACCAGGTAATTTTGTCCCTGACCATTGAAAACTAAAGCTGACTCAGTTTTGCAGAGCCAAAGCGGGGTGTCATTTCCCACCAGGTATGACTTGTGACATGAAACCTCAAATGAAAGGGTGGCACCATGTTATCTCCCATTCATCTGCCATTAATCTAATCCAACTGTTTTGGGCTTGTACAGAGTAACTTCTTTTCTGTCCTTTGACTAAATATTGCCTCCTAATATTTCCAAGAGAGCCTTCCCTGGGCAAGATGCTGCAAGTGTGTCTTGGGGTACTTTAGTTTCCTGTCACCTTTTGTCAGTTCCCTAATAATCACACTCAACCCTATGGAATAAATGGAGCTGACTCCTTCCTGTTGGCTTCTAGCTTGTCCCATGAGTCAAATATGGTGCCCATGAACATGTGGCTTCATCTGGGCTATCAAGAGTCTTCCCTGGAAAAAGACTTACTATTTCCCCAGTGAGAGTGAGACCACCAGGGCATGTCTTACTACCCCAAGAGAGAGTGGAAGTCAGAGTGAAGCCAAGAGAAGGCTCTGGAAGAAGTAGAGGAGTCCTGATTATATTTTTCACTGCCTATCTTCAGATAGGCACCACTGGTAATTGCTGTTACCTCATTGAGTACAACCCCCATCTTTTCTTCCTTCGGTTAATTTGAGTTCTGTCTGCTATGATCAAAAAGTCCTGTCTTCAGGTTTATGCTGTAACTTCTAGCTGCTTCTCTCTTTAGGACCTCACAGTATCGTTACACAGTAGCCTGCCCTCCTCCCATGTCCATGGCCAACAGACTCCCATCCCTATAACCATAGACTACCCACTATGTGTCATAGGCCTTATGGTTTTCCAAGAACCTTGCTTAACCTTTTAACAGAGAAGTCTTTTGAATAAATGTAGGAATTACTTTATCTGTTTTTAACAACATTTGTATCTTATAAGAGGACTCAGTTTCCTGCACTCCAGGCAATATTTTAACAGGTTAGAAAGTGTAAATGAAACCTACAAACTCAAGATATAAGGCATTGAATCTTATGTCTATTGCTGCATTGGGATAAAAAAAACCAAACATAATCACTTACTTAAAAATATCTGTTGTCAATTTTCTGTGAGCTAGTTACCAGTGAGGAAGAGATTGCAACCTCAGCAGCAGAGTATTAGGAAAGATTGATATGAATCAAACAAAACTACAAACCATGTAATATGTCTATAGTCAGTGCCAGTCCGTGGGTCTACAGAACATGGAATTATTGTTCGAGGGTTCAGGGCTCAGGGAGATGTGAATCCTACAGGAAGTGATGATGGCAAACAAGTTTGAAGGCTGAGTTGGGGTTAAGTAGATGAAAACAAGAGACTGGGGTACTTTCTAGGAACAAGTAAAAAAATTTCTAGAAGGGAAGGATAGTTATTTTCCAAGCTCCTCAAGTGGAAATATACATGACTTGAAGAACTGGATGAAGGGAAGAGTGGGTGGCCAACATGGGTGAGAAGGTAGGCTAGGGACTGCTTCTCACCTCAGTCCTGCTGTGGGTCCTGCCTGTGCCTTTTAGACAAGTAATGGCCAGGTGTTTAAGGATTTTAGTTCACAGCATTGTAACATTAGGTCTATGTTTTATAAGATTCTGCAGCTTAGTAATTTTAAATTTGGCTCATATTAAAATTATCCAAGGAGTTCAAAGAAAAACAGTATTGCATCCTACATTCCATTGGAATGAAAATCCCTGGTGTAGGACCCTGGTTTTCATTTTCAGAGCCCCTCCATCCATGAGATTCTAACATAGAGCCGGTCTGGAGAACCACAGCTGTCAATGATGTGGGAGGTGTACCTTAATGCTAGCACCTGTGATGCACTGGGCCCAGATGATTTGAATGTTATCATGGATTGCATTAATAGAAATGTAGTTTCTGAATAAGAGAAGAGGGTGCTTTTCCCCTGCTTCAGACCCAACACACCTGAAATATCTGTCAGCTTCTCAGCACTAAAGGAAGAAATCAACCAAACTGAACTATTCCCAGAGGAAAGCGAACCAAATGACCAGTACAGTCTCAACCATAACAGTGAGAAATGATCCAATAGTGCCAGAAATTTAAAGTATCATCAAAATAATTCTTTTAAAAGGATGATTTCAGAATCTCTGTTTTTTAAGAAAGTCAAAGCTGTAATTTATTCAGGGTACATATATGTCAACTTACCAAATTCCAGTTCTCAGCATTGGAAAATAGAAGAAAATAATACCGATGAATATCTTTGGCCCCATGGAGCTTATATTCAAGAGAATAATGAAGCTTCCTGGTTCATGTGATTGTCAGGATCAGAATTTTTAGCTGACTGTGTGACGAGCAGACATAGAACTTGTAAGTATTATAGCATGGCATATTCCCATTATAATTTTAGAATATTAAAAGAAGTTTCTGAAAAACAAAGAGAACTTCATTTAGGGGAGAACTTCAGCAGGGTTGGTGCAGGTAGAGGGGATTTAAGAACATACTAGTAAGGAAGAAAAGTTGTGGCAGGAGGAACCTTGAGGGGTGAGCTCTAGAATCCTTTGCAAAACTGAGATCCAAGTGCTGGAGCATTAAATACTGACAGCACTTGCATAGCCTGAGCACATACTGTATGCATGCTCCCTGGTGCATTATCTCACAATAGTCAACACTCAGAGATGAAGAGAAAATTCAAATCTTAACTTGTGCAAATATAAAATGAAATATGTCAAAATATAATTTTTTAAAAATCTGACTGATTCATTAATGAGAGAGTTGGTGTGATGGCAAGACTAGTTCCAAGGCTTTGAGGATCTCAGTACGCATAAAGAAATGTTAGGGTGAGATTGCTAGATTTGACACAAAAGTAGGATTGTCCTAGAGGATTGCACACAATCACATTTGAGGTTATTATTATTATTTTTTTTTTTAGTGTATTGGAATTATTTGTATCTTTAGTAGACAAAATATCTCCCAGTTACCATGTAACTTCACTAAGCCTGGGAACTCTTTTTCAATAGCAAACAGCAAGTTCAACAAAGCACATTCCCTTAGGATACTAAATTGTCTTTTAAACAATTCTACATATGATGTTGAAAGAACATGACTGACTACCTTTTGGCCATATTTGCAAGTGTGAAATAATATTTTAAAAAATCAGATGAACCAAGGAATTGTTCTGGATTTTCCAGCTAACTCCAATGAAGCTCTGTATAGAGCTGCCTGTCTCCACTCAACCACACTGAAGTGGAACACTTAGCAAGACTTTGGGGACACAATGGGACAGGGTCTTCTGGATCACACCACTGTTGTTCTTATGTATAAACCAAAGCGTGGTTTTTCCAGTGATTTGCTTATTTGATTATGCAGACATTTGTAAACCACTTGAAATTAAGAACTTCTTGAACTACTTCTTTCGGGTTCCTGAAGGAAGCTGGGCACAGCAAATGATTGATGTGTTCTGAGTGGTTCCATAACCACTTTGGCTCCAAGACAAAGGCGGTGGAACCCCACTGGGAGAAATCCGATTCTTTAGAATTTACGGCAGCTGTTTTCTCAGAAGGAATTCTTTCCCAACTTTTCCATTTTATTTTGCTGCTCCTGTTGTTCCTTTAGGATGTTGCCGTTTCTGAACATAGTTAATGGTCTTCTATTTTTGGAATGTCACGCGAAGTCCAGCTTGCTGTCAGTGGCACTTTGCTCAGCCTCACGTAACTGACTGCAGATTCAATGGCACTATTTCCCTTTCCTCTGAGTTAATCTTGAGGAAAGACTTCAGAGTTAGGTTTAGGGAATAAATGAAAAGTGGCTCAGTGGCTGGTTTAATGCTCCAATAAGGCTTTAGGACAATGTTCTATGTCAAAGGTGAGAAGCCTCTGCTATATAAAGGTAAGGTGGCAGGAAACTTGTTTATTCCAGAACTCAGACTAGATGTGAAAGCACAATTTTGCACTGAAGTAATAGGAGGTCTAAGTTTTGCTCCACTAAAAAAAAAAAAAAAAAAAAAAAAACCCACTAAAATTTACTTTTAGTCTTTGCCATAAACACTTCATGTGGATTAGCTCATTGAATCCTCAACAGCTCTATAATGTAGATTTGACTTTTGTTCCCATTTCACAGTGAAAAATGCTGGGTCTAGACCACTTAAACAAGCTCATTGGGGTTGGTAACTCAAAAGAGGCGAGCCCAGATTTGACCCAAGCCATCTGAGGGTTAGCCTGCACTACTGAAGCTGGATAATGCCACCTTCCCATATTGTGCTGAAATAGAGAAAGCACACAGAACAGGAGACATTGCCTTTCCTAGCCTCAGCTCTGGCATTAACTGTCTTTGCAATTCTAGATGAGTTATCTCATCTTTCTGGGCTTCTATATCCCTGTGTAAGATGAAGGTTAGAAACAATTTGATTGGATGGTCTCTGGGGTTCCTTCCAACTCTAAAGTTCTCTGATTCTATAATTGCATCATGACCTTAGATGCACACATGTATCCTACCCCCCAACACACACACACATGGGCACACATTTGTGTGCACATACACACATTACTTCCCAAGGCCAAACCTAATCTTGCTGAAAGTCCCCAGTGCAATTTGATGCTAAGCCCAGACCCCACAGAATCCTATTATTTACAACAGCCCCTTAGGAACTCACAACACTTTAAAAATCCAGCAAGCCAGTTCTAAAAAAAAAAAAAAAAAAAAAAAAAAAAAAAAAAAAAAAACTGCTAAAGAGAGTGTTTTTTGGAAGTAAAATGTTAATACCAAAAAAGAAAGAGAGAAAACTCTAAATAATTGCTGCTCTCTCTTTAAATGGTCTCTTCTACCATGTTACCTTGACAACTTAGCTTTGGTTCTTTAGATATGGGGTTTTCAGTGTGGGAGAAGAGGGGTGTCCTCCTTCTGTGTTCCTGTGTCTTGAGATTTCCTCTTGTATTAAGGAAAGAAGAAAATGTCAAAGGCAGACCACAACATCTAGAGAAGGTACACAGGACATCTTGCAGGAGTGTCAGCCAGAAATAATCACAGGTGCACAGAATTAGGATGCATTCTGATTCAAGATACATTATTCTCTCGTTCCTGTTTCCTATCACCATGACGCACCGTTGCAATCGCCTGTAAATGTTACATTTTTGGATGAGCACAGTTATAGAGCAACAAAAGTGCCTGAAAAAAAAAATAATTGCATTATTTTTAGTTGCTGCAGTGATAGATGAACGTATCAGGTTGAGGGGACCACTCTCAAGAACTGAGCCAGTCTGGAAATGCTAAAAATATTGTTACCCCTCCAGCAATTGAAAATTTGAGCAAAGACTTAGGAAGCAGCAGGTAGAGAGATCAAATTAGAATTCCTATCTCTCAGCTGTAATAGGTTCGTTATCAAGACTGGCAAGCACTCAGGGGGCTAACAGAGGTCAGCTGGGGACTCCACGTGGAAGGAGCAAGCTAAAAAGGGGCAGTGTGGAGCGGAAGAAAGGCAGGACTTATCTTCATCATCAAGCACCATGGAGCAGAGCCTGCGTGGAGAATGGCTAAAAAATCAGAATTGGTTCTAGAAGCAGTTTCTTCTCTGTGAGTGTGAGCTCCAGCAGAGGCCATGAGCACTGTGGCAAGAGCCAGCCTGTGCCTGACACATGTGTTTCCCATTGATAGCTGGAGACAGCCCAGTAGCCTGTGAGTCGGCCTGACAAAGCCAGATTGAAGTACAGACAGAGTACGGTTTCAAAGCAGTCAGAAAAAGAACGAGAATGCTGTTCAGGAAATTCTTCAGGCATGGGCAGGGACTTGGCCGCTGTTCTGCAGTTGGAAAATCTGACTGGGGCCGCTTGTGAAGACAGGCAGGGCCTGCTCACACTCAGCGGGCTGAGTGACCGCCTCCTTCCCAGCAGCTCAGGCTGGGACACACACACACACCCCCGGAACCCGGACAAGGGCGATTTCCATCGGCAGCTTTGTGAAACAGACAAGAGAGGTAGGGTCCTGCTCAGCTCCTGCGTTTCCAGCCTCCCTTCACTTGCTAAGCCCTCTGCCTGCTGTTTGCAGCAGCTCTTGAGTGTCGCTTGCGTGTGTGTTAATTAACAAGTCATAACTGGATCCCTTGAGCTTTTGGTGTGGAGTTCTAATCTTTGCTTTCCCTAGCCTCTTTGAAAGAGGCACTTTTGAAAGTTGGGATTTAGCTGGTAACGCTGTTGTGTGAAGGAAAGCATGTGAATTCCTTGTATGTCACCCTGCTCCAACCATCTGTAACTTTTTCTTTCTGCCTGGAAGGACAATTCATTGGCAGGAAAGATAATTTTAAATGAAATTGTCTGTGTTCTTTGCCTCACAAGAGTTTCAAGAGGGGCGTTTCTAGCAGAAAATGGCTCTCGTTTTTTTTGGAGGGAATCGGTTTGAAGTTTGTATTTTGGATCACACTTTCAGAGTGTAGGAGCAGATATGTGCGCATGAGTTCCTGGCTTCTTTTATTTGTGTTTGGGATTTTGACTGTCATTATATCAGAGTTGACTGTCAGTGATATAATTGCCTACAAATAAGCTGGATTGTGATTTTGTTTCTGTAATCATTTCCAGTTTTTCTCAGCGGAAGAAGCAACTTAAGAGTTTTACTCTCAAAAAATAATTCTATATTTTATAAAGGATTACAAAACCATAACAGAACAATAGTTGACTCAAAGTCATTGTTAAAATTCACACCATATGTCTCCACCTTTCAACAATCAATTAATCCGATTTTACACCTAAGTGAATATAGTGCTTAAAAACAATCAAATGCTAAATAATTTTCAACAGAGCAGGGAATCTGTTTTCCCCTTCAATTTTGGATCTTCCTTACATATATGTAATATAGGGTTTTCCTCTGATAGGAAAACTATTACTTTTTCCATGTTAAATATTTAGACACCCAGTACAATACAACTGCGTTTAAAAGACTGATTCTGCTCAGCCTAAGCTGGATTGAACCTCATTACTGCTTTATGATTATTGGCTGAGCGATCTGTGGCCACGGTGGTGTTTTCCAAAGGGGGCTTGGCCAAGAGTCTGCTCAAGCAAAGAGGTGAATGGATGAATTCTTGAACATTTCATGAATAGCTAAAGAGTTAGACCTTTTAGCATGGATTTCTATGAAAAGGAGTATGAGTTCACATTAGTATTCTGAAATCTCTAAACAAGTAGCTCACAGTAGACATTCACCCCTGGGTGAATGAATGAAGAAGGCTGGGGTTTGTCAGCTGGGGTTGGCGTGGAACTAGGGTGCGTAGGAAGAAGTTTCTCCTGTTGGTATAAGATGAGGGTGATTAGGCAGCAATTTTATTTTTTCTACAGCCTTGAATTTGGAGAATGGAATTAGGATAGGACTGGCAGTAGGATTTCTTATTCGAAGAGACAGCTCACGAGTGTTTTCTTTGGTAACCTTGTCTTTGGGTGGGGTGCAGTGAGGTGGGGAGGGCCGGGTGTGGAAACCGCAGGGCTCCCTCCAAGGAAGGGAGGGCAGTTGGAAGTCTGTGACTGTTTTTTTCTAATGCCAAGACAGATAAGGGTTGCCATGAACCACAGCCAAGCACAATGCTAGGGCAATGGAGACTCCAATGAGCTCAAATGTCATAGCCTCTAAATTTAGTGTGCATCAAGTGCTCATCAGAAAGAGGCGTGAACTGGCAACCCCAGGTTACAGGCTGATGAAGAACAGTGACAAAAACTTGGAAGAAACTCTATAACTTTTCCCTTTTAGAAATAAAGGAGGGGGCCAGGGCCAGGGGTATGGCTCAGTAGTAGAACGCTTGCCTAGCATGTGAAGGCCCTGGGTTCAATCCCAAGAACCCAGCGAAGGGGAGGGGAGAATCAAGTTCCCTTGACATTTGAAAGGAAAAGAAGGAAAGAGGAGAAAGAGAAGAGGAAAGAAGAAATACAGGGCAGAGGTGGAGGCAGGCAGTAAGGAGAGGCTGCCTACGCCACAAACTGGGTATTGAGCATGGAAATGGAGAGACCCTCGTGAGGAGCAGAGGCTGCCTGTTAGAAAGAGCGCAGACTCCCAGACACTGGTCTGTTGGGCTTGGAGCATGCAGGTAAACCGGTGGCCTCAGTGCATAGGATTGTTTTACTCCCTTCAAAATAGGAAACCTTGTGGTCAGCCTGCCCTGCTGTGCCTTCTGGAAGTAATCAGAAGGCACATTTTATAAGAATAGCATCACCCAAGGGCTCAGATTTCCTCAGCAGGGCGGGAATGGGCACTTAAGACCTTATTTTTAACCGGGATTTGTTCCTTGTGGAGACATTCTTGCAAGGGGCGTTGAATGACAGGACCAGGTGGAGATGAGTGAGTGACTGTGGGGAGCCAAGCCAGTTCTAGGCCTGCTGTGGTCCCTTTATGAAGGCAAACTTGTGGAATAGAATGTAGTGGTTTATTCTCATGAAGAAATCTCTTTAATTGTATTTTTTTTAAAAAAAATCACCAAGGGTATGTGCCACATTGTTGGTTATATTTGGGGTCTCTAAAGAAATAACCAATAGGATAGATATGAATATAAGAGGAGATTTATTATGGGAATTGGCTCACATCAGTATGGAGGCCAGAAAGTCCCATCATATTGATCTGCAAGCTGGAAACCTAGGAAAACCAGGGTGTACTTCAGTCTGAGTCCCAAGGCCTGGACGCCAGAAGAGCTGATGGCATAATTCCCATTTGGAGACCTAAGGCCTGAGGAATCAGGGGGGTTGGAGTGGGGACGGAAAGCACCGATTTAAGTCAGGCCCAAAGCCAGGAAATCGAAAGTCTGAGGGTAGGAGAAGATGCACTTTACGAGGTGCTGTTTCTGGCCAGATGTGGTTTTATAGAAGAATTTCTACAGGAATCCAGGAGGGAATGGCTTTGGGAAGATCCCTCTCTGGGTGTCTGCTGTAGCCCAGCCACTTTTGTCTTATATATTGGAGTTTTGCAAGGTATTTCGTTTGAAGAGAGAGTTTTAATATTTTATCAGTAAAGATTGCATTTGACTGCAAGCTATTCACACACGACTCCAAGAAGTGTAAACATAAAAGGACTTATTTTTTGTGCCTATGGATAGAGATCAGCCTTTCACAGTCTGGGACGCTGGCAGCAGCTGAGCCTTGTCCTAGGGGATCAGAACATTCTCTGCTCTATCATCTTCAGCAGTGGAGCTCAACTCCCGTTCATCTCTCCAGGTATCACCTTCAAGCCAGGGCAAAAGAGGCAGGATATGAAGGGGAAAGCTATTCCTTCTCTTAACCTTGACTCCTTTAATCACAAAGGATATGCTTTTCCTTTCAGACCAGTCTTCATGGTTCAGCCCACACAGGCAGTATCGGGTCCTGTAGACCCTTGTTTCAGGGAGTCATATTACCATGACTGGTTAAGGTCAATCCTATTTCACCCTCTGAGTCTGGAGTAGGAACCCACAAATTTGGGTCAAAGGCTTTTTTTCCCCCCCTGATAATGAGCATGGGTAGTGTCAGCTACAAATACTTTTTCTTAAATTATTTTTTAGTTATACATAGGAACAATACCTTTATTTTGCTCATTTATTTTTATGTGGTGCTGAGGATTGAACCCAGTGCCTCACATGTGCGCGGCGAGCACTCTGCCACGGAGCCACAACCCCAGCCCATACAAATACTTAAAAATGTTTACAAAAGTTCATTTGCAAATTCATTTGAAAAACTCCTCTCATATTTCATTTCTTCCATCATAAAGAAGTAGACGTGGAGACCAGAAGAGACATGTCATTTGCCTAAGGAGCATGGGCAGTCCAGGACAAGGCAGGTCCAGGGAAGAGTAGGCATTTTGTGTGTTGGCTCAGTGACCTCAGCTGAGTGAGACTTTGGAGGCTGTGCTAGAGAAAGTGACATTGTAGTGGAGACTTAGTATTAGAAGTTCCCTCAGAAGCCACCTGGTTTCATAATTTCTCAAAATCCCCATAACCTGATTAGAGATCAGAGTTGGAGAATTCCTGTATTTTTTTAAAGCTTCCCCACTGATTCTGTTGAAGCCAAGCAGATATTAGTCTACAGAGACAGGTCTGATAAATGTGGCTGTGGGTGAATTCCTCATCTCCTTATGGGATCCCTGTGTGACAGATGCCAGGCAGATGTGACAGTGATGCCTTCAGTGATGTCCTGTCTCTGCCCGGACAAGGGCAGCCCGGGGTGTCCCTTCCCCCCTCAGACCTTGTCAGATTCAGTCAAATATGCCTTTCTGTACTTTGCAAGGACCACGCTTGTCGTTGCCTCTTGGGTCACATCTGAGGATGGCAATGGTACTCTGTACAAACGTGGGCTTGGGAGATAGAGTAAATGGAGAGGTGGTCAGAAATGTTAGGATAGATCCTAGCTCCATAGCGCTTTAGATCTTAGTTTTGAAAGAGTATCGGGTGCCTCTTGGGTGTTTTCTCTTTCTTTCTTTTTTTTTTATAATTTTTTATTTGTTTTAATTAGTTATACATGACAGTGGGATACATTTATGCACCTTGATATACGTAAGTGGGGTAGAATTTCTCATTTTTCTGATTGTACATGTTGTAGGACCACATCGGCCATGCAGTCATTATATGCACACAAAGGTGATAGTGTCTGATTCATCTGTTATCCTTCCTATCCCCATACTACCTGCCCTCCTTTCTCTCCCCTCTACCTAATCTAAAGAAACTCTATTCTATAGTGCCACCCCTCCCAATTGTGAATTAGCATTTGCATATCAGAAAGAACATATGGCCTTTGAGTTTTGGGATTGGCTTATTTTGTTTAGCAAAAGGATGGAGTTGGAGAATATCGTACTTATAGATGTTTTAAAATGAAGCTTTTGATTTATTTTTATCTATTTCAATTTTTTGTAATAATTTTAACAGTTTTAGGTTTATAATGAAACAATACAAAGGGATCTGGTATACCCCACACCTGATTACCTTGGTAATGGACTATTAGTACAGTTCACTTCTTACAATTAATGAACTAATTGTGGTCCACTTTATTAGCTGAAGTTCATACATTGTTTGAATTTCTTTATATTTCATCTAACATCCTTTCTAAGTTCCGGGATCCTATCCAGGATAACACATTGCATTTCATTGTCTTAGGCTCCTCTTGGCTATGACAGTTTTACAGACTTTCCTTGTGTTTGATAACCTTGATGGTTTTGAAGAGTCCTTATTTATCAGATGTTTTCTGCATGACTAGACTGGGTATTTTATTTATTCATTCATATTTTCTCAAACTTTTCATTTTGTATTTAATTAGTTATATGTGACAGTAGAATGCACATAGGCACTTTGATATATCATACTTAGATGGAATATAATCTCTCATTTTCCTGAGTGTACATGTTGTAGAATCACACTAGTCATGGGGTCCCATATGGATATAAAGTAATAATGTCCATTTTGTTCTACTATCCTTCCTATTCCCACACCTCTTCCCCTGCCTTCCCTTCACTTCCCTCTACCTAATCTAAGGTAACTCCATTCTTCTCTAGTGCCCCCCACATACACCCTTATTGTGAATTAGCATCCACATATTAGAGAGAACATTGGCTTATTTCGCTTAGCATGATACATCTTGAATTCCAGCACCCATCTCTGCGTCCTTCCTGGACTCTCCGTTGCTTTCCTCTGAAACCCAACAGCTAACCTCACCCTGACAAAACTATGGTCCCCAGAACTCAACTCCAATTATCTTAGAATTTGTATCTCCCATGAGTGGTAAAAGGAAGAGGGTAACTGTAAGGGAGAAGTACAACCAAAAAGAAGGGTGGCCAGTGGGTGATCTTAGAATATGATCACTCTTTTGCTCTGAGTTCAGGCTCACAGGTGGACACTGTAAAGATCTGGGTGACCTTAGGCAAATTTCATCACCTCCATGGTCCTAATTTCCTATAAGATCCCCTTCATATTGTATTGTGAGATTGTGTGCATAATGCTCTTAGAAAGGTACCCTATACTTAAAAAAGAACCTAAATATTTAAATATCCACATAGTTCATGTTAATTGAGATAGTACAAGGCAAACGGAATAGGGACATCAGAGAGTATGAAGAGCCAAGGCAGGCAGCAAAAAAAAAAAAAAAAAAAAAAAAAAAGAACGTTGCACATTGAATTGCTCAGGTTGCTTTATTTTTATTTTTTTTTTTTTGTGCTGCAAAAAAATTTCTCTACCAATTCTGATGTCCCCTTTTTCTTTTCACCTATGCTGCCACACAGAAAGGTGACTGTCTTCATCATTGTTTCAAATTCCTGTTGCAGAGTGTGAACTGCCTTATATAAAGGAAATCATGTAAGCGGTGGCCCCTGACCTGCCTCTCAGACAGGTCTGCAGGACTGGGGAGGAACAGGTCACCACGGTTCGCCAAGTGTATAAATCCTGTAAGATTGGTTTGGTCGAGGATCTTTGCTGGTGGTTGTACTAATGGAGCTCAGGGTGTGTAGGTGGATGTGAATGTAGTTGCTTTATTCTTCTTTTTTAACTGATCAAGTGGTGGCACCTATTAAAGTGAGCACAATTCCCTGATAATAAATAAATAAATAAAATAAAAAACCTGTGTTGCCAGGGATGAGAAACTCCCTTCTCATTCAGACTGCTTTCCCTTGCCAGAGTGATAGAATCAGACTCTCTTGTGAGCACCCTGACTTCCAAATGATACATTCAAAATGCCTGCAGCCCCTGCTGTTACTTGCCAGGGTTGAAATCTTCAGCCACTGAAACTGCTTTCGTTGAGCTCAGAGTAAATAAATAGCAGGGCTCCCTCCCTTCTGCAAGAAGATCATTCCACAACATCCTGCTGCACCCACTCTGATTGGGGTTGGGATGCTGGGCAAGGTGTATGTAATGAAAGATGATGGCTCAAGGACAGAGACAGCTGGGGGGCACAGCCAGGCTGTTTTGTTCCCGTTCTTGCCTATGGTGGCTTTATTTCTACTCTCTCTGTGATCTTTCTAGTTCTTTTCCTCTGTTTACTTATTCTAGGCCATTTATCCACTGGGAGTTTCTTTCCTCTCTCTTGTTCAGTATGTGCTTACTAGAGTTGTTATCTGCTTTCCTCCAGGGGTTGGAGTTGGTGATAGACCAGAGTCTGCACAGCACTAATTTTTTTTTTTTATCATGTCATGATAGACATTAACTTGTAAAGCTGGCTGTGTCCTTCAAAGATCTGTGCTTTCACTTCTATGTCTGACTAAGCTGCTCCTGATGTTTCCCAGGTGATGAAACATAGGGTCACAAACTAGCAACCCAAAGGCTGGCCTAACAGTGCATTTTGGTTCACAAAGTGTGTGCGTGCATGCGTGTGTGTGCGTGTGTTTGCGTGTGTGTGCATGTGTTTGATTTAGTTACAAAGCATTAAAACGCCCTAAGATATCCTGCAAAAATCTACATGTTTGCATTTTCTGGAAAAAGCTAAAGACGGGCACCGTGCCCTGATTTCTCATGGTGCAGTGGTTGGGGATTTGGACAACTCCTGTTTCTTTGAGTGGCATATGTCCCCTCATTCACTGATCTCACCTTCCTGATCTCTAGGCATTCAAGTTTGTCAACTCTGTTTTGCTTGATAGTTTCTCAGTGAAATCATAAAAGGTAATGATTTTGAGAGAATTTCCTTGGTCCTCTCTGGGGTGGTACATATAGTACCATTCTAGATGCACAGGAGAGAAGTTGTAGCATATTGAGACCTGGCTGAATTCTCTGAGAACATTGATGGGATGGGCTAAGCATTCATGGGAGGGGCACAGGAGGACAACATGGCAGCCGAGAGTATGGGTCTCAGAGTTAGATGTATCTGGAAATGACCACCTCAGATGATTGTAACTAGGGTTAAAACTTTAATTGTGGTAGAAATCACAATAGTCACTGGCTCTGGGAGTGGGAACTGCTTAAGAAAGGGCATAAGAGAACTTTCTATGGTGAGAGAAATGTTCCCTACTTTCTTTGAATATTGTTTACAAAGAAATACAGATTTGTAAAACATACTGAGCTGTAAAGTTAATATCTATGTGTATGTCCCTGGAGGTCAATTATAACTTGATAGACACATCTATCCATATCTCAAAGCAGGCAAAGTGCTCATCAAAGTACATAATAACTGTTAGCTGTTCTCATGCTTGTTTCTAGAAATTTTTATTTAAAAAGGAAGATAAAATGTCTAAAAATGGGATGAGTGTTTCCTTTTTGACCACAGATTTCATTCCCAGCATCTAAAAGTATAGGTAAATAGCTAAAGACTCATGCCAAACAATTGTCAAGGGAGAATCTATTGGATCAATGCTAATTTTATGGAGCTATTGAATCACTGTAGAAGGATGTGCCTAATTTGCTCTAGCTGTTTTTCATGATGCTGTAAAAATTCATGGGTTTTGGAGACATATCAAACAGGGTTTATTTCCTGTGAGAAAAATACCTATACTTAAAATAACATGCACCCTGACTGAATTACAGTAGTTTCTCAGTAATTATTCAATAATCTATCTTAAAATTAATATCCATGTTGAGAAATTCTGGCTAAAACAATTATAATAATGTCTTTAATTAGTAATTGTTCTGTTCTGGCTAATGATTCTCATATATCTGGGAGTATTTCCCATGAGAATTAAGAGAACCACTTTTTTGGCCAGGTATTCTGGATTCAGATTCCTGTAATGCCTTTAAAAAGCCAAGATATATATGTGTGAGCATATACGTATTTTATATATATATATATGTATATATATTATATATGTGTGTGTGTGCGCACACACACACACACACACACACACACACACATACATCTTTGAGTATTTTTCAAAAGGCATGGGTATAGTAGTTGATAAAAGTGATGTGAAACCAGCAAATGAAAGTCAAAGTGCAGAAGGCTGAGCCTGGAATTTCTGAGAGACATACTAATTTTCAGATGAGCCAAATGTGGTTTTGTCAGTAAGTCGCTCTGTGGCCTTGATTAAGTCATTTCACCTCCTTGAACCTCATTTTCTCATCTGTTTAACAAGTATTTTGACATTTCCTTCAAGTCTTTGTGTTTCATTTTATGATTCTAAGTGTTTGAGTCATGTTCGTTATTATTTTATTAACTACCTCGATCCCCAAGTCACAGGAGAGTTGTGGCAGCTCCTCTGTGATTGTCATTATCTGGTTCTGGTCAGAACCCTCCATGGGGACTTGGAAGCACTGGCCCTGTACAATACAGGGCAGGAGGCTTGCTGAAAGGAGTCAGATGTGTTCACAAGGGGCCAGAGCAGCACCTTTTGCATGAGAAAATGGCGTTAAATTAAATCTGTGGTAGGGCATATGAAATTGTTTTTCCTGTTCAAGTGTGCAGTTCACACATCCATTTCTGGTCCTTATCTTGCCCGTCAAGGAACAGGTACAGAATTACATCTCTGAGTTTTATATAGAGCCAAATCTTCAACACATGAGATTCTTTCAAGTCTTTGCTCAAATGTTACCTACTTCATGAAGACAACCCCTCTTCCTTTTTTATCTTGTGTCTTTTTCTCAAAGCCCTCTTCCCCTGTCATAAATATAATATACCTTACTCATTTTCATGTTTTTTACCTACCTCTATCACTGACCTCTGCCATGAAATCAGGGTCTTCATCTTTGCTGTTTTATATATCCCAGTTTTCAGGATCAATGCCATGGGATCACCTGAAAGAAATACCTACTGGCAGGTGCTGGTAGCATTTATGCCCATTTAAATGTCTCCTTTACTAAACACACCTCCACGGGAATTGTAAATACCTTGCATTGCATCCGATTCAGGAAATGCTAGGTCTTCGCTTTACTCTCAGTATGTAATGGTAAGAGAACCAGGCCTGGATTTGAGTTGAAACCCTGGCTGACTTCCTTGCTACGAGTTCTTGAGAATATTCCTGTATTCCTCGGAACCACTGTTTCCTCATTCATGAAACAGTTTTAACATTATTGATTTCCTAGAGTATTATCAGAAAAGGATTCATTCAGAGATCTGATAATACCTGATACAAGTATGTATGTAGCTCACAAATATACTTCTGTCTAAAACTACTTCAATAGCATGCCAGGTTTCTGCAGGTCCAGGATGGCAAGAATCAATGTTCATAATGATACCAGACTATCTTCCAGTTCATCAGAGATAAGAATTTTAAACTTAAATGCAAGGTACATGTTCATAATACTGATAGATTAAGACTTACAGATTTGTGCCTGAAGGCCCAGCCCTCTACCCACTGGTTTCCAGACTCATTTCTAAGTGCCTTTGCAACCCTGTCCTCTCTTGGGTCTTGTATGCATTTGAAATTTAGTAGAACTGTCTATCTGGCTGCCTTGCTCACACCCCGCTCCTTTGCCCTGTGAGCCTCCCTTCCCATCTGGCCCAGTCATTCACCTGGCTGATTATTCCAGAGCCCTGGCATCCTTCTTCACTCCTGTTCTTTTCTCACACCCAGTGAATCCTATTGACTGTACTTGCCCAATAGATTCCATTTATAGCAACTCTTCACTTTCTCACCCATCTCTATGCAGGTTCGGGCCATGGTCCCCTCAGCCTACTTTCTCGACTTCCATTCTCATGCTCCACAGCCTGTCCACTAGAGAACAGCCAGAGTGGTCCTAAAGTAGACATGTGATCATCTATGCCTCCTGCCTCAGGTCCTCAATGGTTACTTTCACAGTCAGAATTATACCTAAGGTTTTTACTTTGGCTTATAAGACTCTGCACATACATCCCATCCTATCTGTACCAGGGCTTATTTTCAAACACTTTAGTCTGGTCCTGTCTGATCTATTTACATCACTTGTCACACATGCCAAGCCAGCCCTCACCCCAGGGCCTTGGCACTTGCTGGTCCTGTTTCCTTCTCCTGGAAACCTTCCCAGTTGTCTTCATGCTTTACTCTCTTGCTCATTCATGGTTTTTTTTTTTTTTTCTCAAACCTCTCCATTACAGAGAGACTGTTCTTTGACAGGAGTGCCCCAACATAAACAGCTCCCTAAGTTTGTCTCCAACTGCTTCAGTTTTTTCTTCACAAGACAACTTTGCAAGAATAAGTGCAAGAAGTTACCTATTGATTGGTTTATCTGCTTAGTGTTTCCTCCATTAATGCATCTGAGAGGAGGAGTGGCCAGTCTTCCGACTGCCGAAGGCCTAGTGTGAACACCTGGGAGGCCCTGGCAAGAGTCATTGGACTCAGTACTCATGGGTGACAATAAACTTCTGAGGGGAGCCACAGTGTTCATCTCTGAGGAGTCCATTGTTACATGTCTCATATCCATATGATTTTTAAAAATGTTTTAATTTGTTTTAATTAGTTATACATAACAGTAGAGTGCATTTATGCACTTTGATATATCATACATAGATAGGATATAATTCCTCGTTTTTCTGATTGTACAAGTTGTAGAATCACATTGGTCATGCAGTCCTACATATACATAAAGTAAGAATCTGTTTCATTTTACTATCCTTCCTATCCATATGATTTTAAATAGTCTAGCTGTTTAAAAAATTGATTTTATACATCCTTGTGGAACTATCACTTACCAATTTTAAGTGGACTGAATTAGGTTTAGAACAGTTTGTTAAAAATAAAATCAAAAGTCTTTCTCACATACATACACACACACACACACACACACATATTTTGTCACATGTAGATAATAGAAATTGATATGGTTTGAACACATATTTGTTGCTGGAATCCTAGGCCAGAAACCTGACTCTCTGGCTCCCAACAGACCAGGTCTGTACACCTGCTTTCTGGAGAGCCCAATCAGAGAGAGACAATGGGAGGTGAAGCAGGAAAGGGATTAATTATTCCGAGTGGGCCCAAAGAGAAGAAACAGGGGCCCAGCATCCTGAGCACCTTCGGGATTATACAGGGGAAGGTCAAAGGTGGTGAGGAGAAAGCAGTGTGTGTTGTCAGTCACTCCTGGTCAAACTGAGGGCTGGTTGGTCACTATTGGCATGTCCTGCTGGCTCTGGAGAAAGGGCTCTTACATGGTGGGGTGGTGATTGGATTCCCAACGAGAGATGATTTCTCCAGCTTTGGGGAGGGGGCAGCCTGGATTCTAGTCATGGTGTCATTGCTCCTGCTTTGGGGGCAGCCTCAGTTCCCATCACAGGGAAATCTGCTTCTGAGACTTGTTCTTGGTGAAATCTTACACACCTTAGTCACTCCTTCTTGGTGTCCTCAGTCTTGAAGGAGACAGGAAGGCTAGGTAAATTCAGGGTTAGTCATCCTCATGTTACCGATTCTTGTACAGATGCTCCTTAAATACTTAACCTGTTTACGTGCAGAGTTGGGTAGGAATCTGACTAGAATTTAAGGAGGCAAAGGAAACAGCTGCAGGCCCAAGTAGAGTCGGTTCAGTATTTGCAAGAGCCATTTTTCCATTTCTGTTATATGTGTGTTGAACATTTGTACAAGAACTTTTAAAAACCCAGCAAAAGTGGTTGCCTTTATAGAGGATGAAGGTGTGATGAGAATCTTCTTAACTGTTATGTTCTTTCAAATAATGTGCTTGTCTAATTTTCAGTAAAAGTTGCTCAGTACTTAATGCACGTGAAGTCTTATAAAGTTTGAATACGGAATAACTTTTAAATCAATCCAAATATTCAAAAAGTAAATACAATTCATAGGCTATAAAAAGTCATTTACTTTTTTGGATGAATTTATAAGGAAAAATGCATTCTATCAAAACTAAAAACAATGGGTTTGTTACAATTTTCTAAATTGTGCCAGACCTTAGTAATCTAAGACTTATTACTCGTATGGATGACCGCATGAACTCAACCCTTGAAAGCAAACAGTTTTAAATCAGAAACCACAAATGAACATGGCTGAAAGATGACTGTTTATGTGCCAAGACAATCGAAAATAGTTCAGATTCCACAATAAACCAGAAAATGTAATGAGCCTGTAGGAGAACTTGTGCTTGCTATTTATATAAACTGACTACAATTGTGGAATTGCATAATTCATGGTTACTTTTCTGTTTATCGGAAATTTCAACATGGACTAGCACCAAAGCACCCTAGCCTACTTGGCCTGTGCCATATGTCTCACTCTAAGCCAGATAACGTAGATATTAGTCCTTCTGTATTTTTCTCTAATTCTTATAACTATGAGGAGCCACATACTGGCACTCTAGTCTCTTTCTTCAATTGTGTGTCTTCCCCTCTCCTCCATGTTTGTTCAGTTCCAAGTCTTAAGCACTTGAGCATGCTCTTCAGGTTATCTTGTGTGGTCTCCACTGGAAAACTTGTATCCTTCTCATTGCCACAGGGATTGTCACCTTGTCAGAATGGCCTTCCATGACCACAGAGGGTCACTCTCTAATCTCTACAATGGGACCTCTTTTGCTTCTCCTCCAGCACATGACTTTATTTGTAATTTTTTTTCCGTCTTCCCATTTGTTATGCCCTTCTCCCATTAAAATGGGCCCTTGATAGAAGCAGAAATAAGATCACTCTCAGACTTTTGCCAATGATAGGGAATTCCTTTCAAGGGTGGATCTGAGCTTTGTCACGGTTCTTTCCTCCCGGGTATGTGAACAGAGAACTGCACGCCTTTTTTTTTTTTTTTTAAATTGGTTGTTCAAAACATTACAAAGCTCTTGACATATCATATTTCATACATTTGATTCAAGTGGGTTATGAACTCCCATTTTTACCCCATATACAGATTGCAGAATCACATTGGTTACACACCCACGTTTATATATAATGTCATACTAGAGTCTGTTGTATTCTGCTGCCTTTCCTATCCTCTACTATCCCCCGTCCCCTCCCATCTTCTCTCCCTACCCCATCTACTGTAATTCATTTCTCTCCTTGTTTTTTTTCCCTTTCTCCTCACATCCTCTTATATGTAATTTTGTGTAGCAATGAGGGTCTCCTTCCATTTCCATGCAATTTCCCTTCTCTCTCCCTTTCCCTCGAACCTCTCATCCCTGTTTAATGTTAATCTTCTTCTCATGCTCTTCCTCCCTGGTCTGTTCTTAGTTGCCCTCCTTATATCAAAGAAGACGTTTGGCATTTGTTTTTTAGGGATTGGGTAGCTTCACTAAGCATAATCTGCTCTAGTGCCATCCATTTCCCTGCAAATGCCATGATTTTGTCATTTTTTAGTACTGAGTAATACTCCATTGTGTATAAATGCCACATTTTTTTTATCCATTCGTCTATTGAAGGGCATCTAGGTTGGTTCCACAGTCTAGCTATTGTGAATTGTGCTGCTATGAACATCGATGTAGCAGTATCCCTATAGTATGCTCTTTTAAGGTCTTCAGGGAATAGTCCGAGAAGGGCAATAGCTGGGTCAGATGGTGGTTCCATTCCCAGCTTCCCCAGGAATCTCCATACTGCTTTCCAAATTGGCCACACCAATTTGCAGTCCCACCAGCAATGTATAAGAGTACCCTTTTCCCCACATCCTCGCCAGCACTTGTTGTTGTTTGACTTCCTAATGGCTGCCAATCTTACTGGAGTGAGATGGTATCTTAGGGTGGTTTTGATTTGCATTTCTCTGACTGCTAGAGATGGTGAGCATTTTTTCATGTACTTGTTGATTGATTGTATGTCCTCCTCTGAGAAGTGTCTGTTCAGGTCCTTGGCCCATTTGTTGATTGGGTTATTTGTTTTCTTATTGTTTAATTTTTTGAGTTCTTTGTATACTCTGGATATTAGGGCTCTATCTGAAGTGTGGGAGTAAAGATTTGTTCCCAGGATGTAGGCTCCCTATTTACCTCCCTTATTGTTTCTCTTGCTGAGAAAAAACATTTTAGTTTGAGTAAGTCCCATTTGTTGATTCTTGTTTTTAACTCTTGTGCTATGGGTGTCCTATTAAGGAATTTGGAGCCTGACCTCACAATATGTAGATCGGAGCCAACTTTTTCTTCTATCATCAGACGCAGAGTCTCTGATTTGATATCAAGCTCCTTGATCCATTTTGAGTTAACTTTTGTGCATGGTGAGAGAAAGGGATTCAGTTTCATTTTGTTGCATATGGATTTCCAGTTTTCCCAGCACCATTTGTTGAAGATGCCATCCTTCCTCCATTGCATGCTTTTAGCCCCTTTATCAAATATAAGATAGTTGTAATTTTGTGGATTGGTCTCTGTGTCCTCTATTCTGTACCATTGGTCCACCTGCCTGTTTTGACACCAGTACCATGCTGTTTTTGTTACTATTGCTCTGTAGTACAATTTGAAATCTGATATTGCTATACCCCCTGATTCACACTTCCTGCTTAGAATTGCTTTTGCTGTTCTGAGTCTTTTATTTTTCCATATGAATTTCATGATTGCTTTATCTATTTCTATGAGAAATCCCATTGGGATTTTTATTGGCATTGCATTGAACCTATAGAGAACTTTTGGTAATATCGCCATTTTGATGATGTTAGTTCTGCCTATCCATGAACAGGGTATATTTTTCCATCTTCTAAGATCTTCTTCTATTTCTCTCTTTAGGGTTCTGTAGTTTTCATTGTATAAAACTTTCACCTCTTTTGTTAGTTGATTCCAAGTGTTTTATTTATTTATTTTTTTTGAGGATATTGTGAATGGGGTGGTTTTCCTCATTTCCATTTCAGAAGATTTGTCACTGATATACAGGAATGCCTTTGATTGATGTGTGTTGATTTTATACCCTGCCACTTTGCTGTATTCATTTATTAGCTCTAGTAGTTTCTTTGTAGACCCTTTTGGGTCTTCTCGGTATAGGATCATATCATCGCAAATAGTGAAAATTTAAGTTCTTCTTTTCCTATCTTAATGCCTTTAATTTCTTTTGTCTGTCTAATTGCTCTGGCCAGTATTTCGAGAACTATATTGAATAGAAGTAGTGAGAGAGGGCATCCCTGTCTTGTTCCAGATTTTAGAGAGAATGCCTTCAATTTTTTTCCATTCAGAATGATGCTAGCCTGAGGCTTAGCATAGATAGCTTTTAAAATGTTGAGGTAAGTTCCTGTTATCCCTAGTTTTTCTAGTGTTTTGAACATAAAGGGATGCTGTACTTTGTCAAATGCTTTTTCTGCGTCTATCGAGATGATCATATGGTTCTTATCTTTAAGTCTATTTATGTGGTGAATAACGTTTATTGATTTCTGTATATTGAACCAGCCTTGCATCCCAGGGATGAATCCTACTTGATCATTGTGCACGATCTTTTTGATATGATTTTGTATCTGATTTGCCAGAAATTTATTGAGGATTTTTGCATCTAAATTCATTAGGGATATTGGTCTGTAGTTTTCTTTCTTTGAGGTGTCTTTATCTGGTTTGGGAATCAGGGTGATATTGACCTTATAGAATGAATTTGGAAGTTCTCCCTCTTTTTCTATCTCCTGAAATAGATTGTAGAGTATTGGTATTAGTTCTTCTTTAAAGTTCTTATAAAACTCTGCTGTATATCCATCTTGTCCTGGGCTTTTCTTGGTTGGTAGTCTTTTGATGGCTTCTTCTATTTCCTCACTTGTTATTGGTCTGTTTAGGTTGTTTATATCATCCTGACTCAATCTGGGTAGTTCATATGTCTTAAGGAATTTATTGATGCCTTCACTATCTTCTATTTTATTAGAGTATAGGGCTTCAAAATAATTTCTAATTATCTTCTGTATTTCTGAATTGTCTGTTGTGATGTTGCCTTTTTCATCCTGTAAGCTAGTAATTTGGGTTACCTCTAAGAATTTTTTAATTTCCTCTTTGATGTCTTCTGTAACCCTTTGTTCATTCAGTAGCATATTATTTAATCTCCATGTGATGTAGGATTTTTCTTTCTCATTTTATTATTGATTTCCAATTTCATTCCATTATGTTCAGATAAAATGCATGGTAGTATCTCTACTCCTTTGTAATTGTTAAGATTTTCCCTGTGACATAATATATGGTCTATTTTTGAGAAGGATCCATGTGCTGCTGAGAAGAAAGTGTATCCGCTTGATGTTGGGTAGTATATTCTGTATATATCAATTAAGTCTAAGTTATTAATTGTATTATTGAGCTCTGTGGTTTCTTTATTCAACTTTTGTTTGGAAGATCTGTCCAGTGGTGAGAGAGGTGTGTTAAAATCTCCCATGATTATTGTGTAGTGGTCTATTTGACTCTTGAACTTGAGAAGAATTTGTTTGATGAATGTAGCTGCATCATTGTTTGGGGCATATATATTAATGATCGTCAAGTCTTGTTGGTGTATGGTTCCCTTGAGCAGTATGTAGTGTCCTTGTTTATCCCTTTTGATTAACTTTTGCTTGAAGTCTATTTTATTTGATATAAGTATGGACACCCCTGCTTCCTTCTGGGGTCCATATGAGTGGTATGATTTTTCCCAACCTTTCACCTTCAGTCTGTGTATGTCTTTTCCTATCAGATGAGTCTCCTGTAGGCAGCATATTGTTGGTCTTTATTTTAATCCATTCTACTAGCCTATGTCTTTCGATTGGTGCATTTAAGCCATTAACATTTAGGGTTACTATTGAGATATGGTGAGAACTGCACTCATTAGCTCTCGCGTTCCTTAATGGAACACATGTAGTGACGCTAGATGGAGAACAGAGTCAAGTAAGCATAGGTAAGAAGCGGGCCATTGTCTCCTGGTTCTTAACCTTGCCCTATCACTAGAGTTGATCAAGGTACAAACTAAAAACAAAAATCATTGGAAAACTCGGTGGCATTGATGTGTCTTTAGATAGTTTACTAATTCTAAACAAATCATCCCTGAAAGCATAATGTATTCTTATACAGCAGGCTAATAATGCAGCTGATCTAACTAGTTGCCAGGGAGCTCTCTTACTTGGGCATGGAGAGTATTTTTCCCCTTCTAAAAAGACCTGCTTGAACTTGAGCGTGGAACGCATCTATAAAACGCCGGCTTTTCTCAGTATCAGGCTAGAATGTGTACTTAGGCTCACAAAGCACAGCAGCCGTGTGTTTCTGCCCCATGAACTTCCATCATGCCCTCATCTACCAATGATATGTAGGGAGAGGGCAATAAAAGATTTCCATAGTGTGTATTTGATGCCTCTGAGAGAGAGCGAGAAGGGGGTGAACACAGTACAAACTCAATGACCCCTGGAGGATGATGGAGCCAGTGTCCGTTGGACTGTCAAAGCTTGTCAAAGAAATACTGTCACTCCTATAAATCTCAGTGTGGCTTCCATAATTAAAGGGACAATGGCTAGAGAGTGTAGGTGCCAGTTAGTCTGGGCCTGGTTCACTGTGACAACGTCATAAGGAGGGGTGATTTGCTCCCGGTTACCGGGCTCCTGTAACACATATTCGCCCTCATGAGGCTATTGGAGAACACTCTATTTAGGCCTTAGAAAGTCATGAGTGGTTGGAGGTGGCTGTAGTGGCAGAATTGAGACAGGGTCACACAGCCTAGGATGTTTACCAATGCAAGCCATTAAATGGAGCCTTTTCTTGAAGCTGTACAAATAAACTAACATCAGGCCCTTGATTCTGTAATGCTGTGTGATCCCAAGTGTGAACATTTGCATGTCTGAGACCAAGAGGTTGGAGCTCCCAAAACCGTTATCTAGTACCATGCCCACCCTGAGGGACCTACTTTGGAAACTCCACATCTGTTATGTTTGACAAGTCATTAGTCTGGGAACGTGGGTGGTTATATTATGACATGGCCTTAGTCACTGATGGTTTATTCCTATCCTATGGCAAAGTGACAGAAAGTTTTGCTCCCTTCGTTCTCTGGGAAATATAATCCTATTGCATTCTGTGCACAAAGAAACATTATCCTTAAGTCAACTGGATTGATGCCTAGACAGGTGAACACCAAAAATAGCCTTATGAAGGAGGAGAGCTATGCTTTGGTTTTAAGCCTACTTAGCATTAGTACAATGTGTGTGTCTTTGGAAAGGCACAGGGGTGTACATTTCTATTCCCTTATTTTTGATATTACAGCAGGTGTTTTTTTTTATTACTAGCCAATGTATTCTGCTATTCAACATTGACTTGGTTTTCATTCATTCATTGAGCAAACATGCTTATGTGACATATCTTAGGTGCTACTGGAGTCAAAGAGGTTGAAGAGTGGACCCTGTGTTCGTGGATGACATATATTAATATTAAAAAATCTTGTGGAATAATTTTAAAGAAGTGCTTCAAAGACTGATGGAAATTACCACCATTCTATGATTCTTAAGAGATGGGCGTGTTTGAAAATTGCCTCCTTTTGAAATTCAACTCCAGAGATGCAAGAAAGCCTCCTAGGGAGTGTACTGTACTGGTTGAAATTAATTTTGCTGAATTATTTAACTGTGGGAATCATTTTGGATGCATATTACTATAGAAGGTGGGAAAAATGATAATCATCATCCAACGCAAATGTTTGTTTTGTTACTATGACAGATGAGACACTGCTATAGACTTCCTACAATTGTAAATGAGATGTCCATTCCCTGAGTTCCTAAGCTGCTGTGACGTTTCACAGCCTTCTCTGTAACATCTGAACTTCTTACTATGATCTACAAAGTCCAGAATCACCTGACTCCAGGGTCCTTTTCCAAGTCCATCTCATGCCTGTCCCTACTGTACCCATGCCAAGCCAGTTGTGAAGCCTTGTGTGAATTTGAGGCTTTTCTCCCTTTGCTTAGGATGTTTCTGTACCCTAGTATTCACTCTTTCTTAACCTTCAAGCTCCAGCTCAAATGTTATGTCTTCATAGAGTTCTTTTCTTGGTCATTCCTTATAAAGTACCTTCCACCCTGTGATGCTCTCTTTAATGTAACTTGGATATGTGGTGTGAGTGCTTAATACAATTCATTCCATTTCTTTACTCATTACTTTTGCAATGCTCATTATCTTCCACCATCCAGACTGTGGGATTCATAAAGGCAGGGTAACTCTTATTACCTCTCATACCTTGAGAACTTGGTACAAGATATGAAATTCGATCAATGCTCTCTAACAATTTGATGAGTGAGTAGCTGAATGGTAAACATGTAAGTTCAATTTGCAATGAAAACTGAACTTTCAGTGATACACTGAGTGTCGTCCTCATAGAGGTACAAACCAACAGGATGATATTGAACCTGTCTCTGAGGAGAAAGAGAACATTGACTCATAACATGAACCTAAAGAAGCAGAGAAGAGAGATAGGAATGACAGGTGGTAAACAAAGTGGTAGAAAAAGAACTCCAGTTCTATGCTGTCCTGATTGCCAAAGAAAGTCAGTTTCCAGGTTGGAGGGAAAGTGAGCAGTGCCTAGAACATCATAAGGTCCAAGGAAAATGAGCATGTTAAGAAAAGTACACTGAATTTTAGTGGCTGGGCTTTGAATGGACCGTTTCAATCAATGGATGAGAACATGTGATTCCTAGGGCTTACCGTGGATCTGGAAGCCCTGAGCATTAATGAAATTAAAATAGGAAATAAGCAGAGAAGAAATCAAAGATGAACTGAGGGGTTTGTTTGTTTGGTAGCAGTAAAGATTTGTGCATGTTAAATTGTCAAGACACCAAAGGTTGCAAAGAGCATAAGATTAAACACACTGCTATGTCCACTCTATGCCTTAGTTTTATTAATTGTTAAATAAGAATTAACAATGAATGTATAAAAGTCCTTTAGAAGATGGCCTGGCAAGTACTAAGGGCTCAATACAAGGTTTTTTTTCCTTTTTTTTTTTTTTTTTAAAAAAAAAGGAAGAAAGAAAGAAAGAAAACCAGCTTGAAAAAATAAATAATACAGACTGACATTTGTTACTCAACTTGGGGAAAAAAAAAAGGTTTTCAATATAAAGTGCTAAGTATCCATATACACCTCCCTTTGATCCCATTTACTTTCCTAACACCCAATTATTCTAAATGCAATGATTCCTATCAGCATGCTTTTCTTTATACATGCTCTGAACATGCATATTCCAAAAATATTATCATGTTCCATGGTTCTATACATAACATTAATACAATCAGATTATGCACATTCTTCTACAATTTGCCCTTTCTGTTCATTGTATATAGGTGTGATTCATTTGTGTAAATGTGTGAAGATTGCTTCTTAATTTTCACTGCTACATAATATCCCATTATATTCCTTATTCTGTTGCTCATGAAAATTTATTATGTTTCCATTTGACTCCTCTCCACAAAATGGTATGTTTCTCCTCTTTAATAACTAAATCTTTTTTTAAGGCAATGAAATACCCAGATTCTCCAAAGGAGAACTAAAAGCCAAATAGATTGCTGAAAGAGGGTAGTGAAAACGAAAGCTCCAGGAGTAAAGAAAAAGTGTGAAGGATGGGGAAGTGTGCATGGGAAGAAGAGAGTGACCCAGGTGCATGAGTGTCCATGTTGGTGCTAGCTAAAGAGAGATTACTGACACAGGTGCACTAAACTGGCATCTCCTCGTGTGAAGCTAAGAATTTGCATTTAATCTATGCCTCTGAGTGATTCATCTGCATCCTAAAGTTTAAAAGCCATGCTGGTGGAACAGGGACTCCACTGTCTTTAGCTTGGCAATAGAGTCTGCAGTGCAACACCCAGGTCTTGGTATGCACTTAGGGCTCCTGATAGGAGGGACCAAGAGAGGATCTGGGGTTAATGAGGCTGGAAGCTCAATTTGAGTAGCTATTTTAAGAAAATAAAACTAGGAATACAAACTTAAGATAAAAACATGAATATGTATTTAGAATGAAAAACAAGATTACATTATTAATTTTTAAACGGTGACATAATATATACTTTTACACATCTTAGTGGCTTAGCCTTGGGCTGCCTCTTTAGATGACATCTATAAAGAAAGTGAGAGTGGAAAACCGCTAATAAAAAGGTATTATCTTCTATGGCAATCTTGACAGTTATTTTAAATTATTGATGACCCACAGATACTTAAAGCTTGCAACTTTACATTGAAACCCAACTGATAGACAGAATCTATGAATATGAGTCTTCTGATTGATTCCATTTCCTTGGTTCCTAAAAAGAAAAAAAAATAGAACATTTATAATTATGTATGATGAACTGCATGTAAAGAATTTCTGTTTTGAGTAGGCTTCTAGGAACATTGAATCTTACACTTGCAACTTTATACTTCTGATTATTTTCTTTTCCTAGCCACATCTTTCTCCTTATTACTCATATATTTCTGGTGCTGGTCACCCTAAGTCTTGTTTACCTTGGTATGTAGTTTTCGGATGCTGCACCTTTATGTCACAGTGCTTGTTGAGTTGGCACTAGGGGTAAAAGGAGGATTTCTGGAAGACAGTCCTGTCCCAGGAGAGCTGGCAATCCTGTGCCTCCACGGGAAAGTGGCTGAAAACCACGTAAATACATCTTTAGCACCCAAGATAAGTGAACCCCCAATTCAACCTTCTCTTCATTGAATCTCTAAAATTTGTATAAGTCCATCAAAGTGTGAAGGAAGGCAGAGTAGAATAAAATATGGTTTAACAATTAAAAGTAAACTTTCTTACTTTGCTCAGAAACTTTTGATGATGTTCCTGCATTCCCGGGACCCCCAAGAACTTTCAAAGAGCCCTGGTCGAGGGAGGACTTGAAAGTTCAACTTCGTTCTGTGGACACATTTCTTTGGGGAAGGAATAAAAAGAAACACAGATTAGAGGTTGTCTTTCTTCTTTTATCATTTCAACGTGTTTTGATTTTTGACTAGAGAAATGAACATACTCAGCATATCTAGTTTTCCCTTTTTCTGCAGGATAATTGAAAACAGATGTGCTCACTACCTTACGTTTGTGTGGCAAGGACTCCCGTTGTAATCAGTTGTAGAAAATTGCTCTCTTCCTCCCTGTTTTTCATTAGTTTTAGAGTTGGGCACTGGAGTATTGTGTTTCTTAAGGATCCTTAGAGTACGTGGTAAAGATGTGAGAACCTAGAGATGCGTAAAACAGCCCACTCCCCACGCGCCAGAGGACCTGAGTTCTAATCACTGCTCTGCTTCTGATTCTCTGTGTGGCTTAAAAAGCATCTGCTACTTCTTCCTGGCCAAGGGTTCATCTGTAATGGTGTTTGAGAAAATCTCTGGGTCCCAGGAGCCGAAGGTCTCCACAGAAGTGCTTTTCCAAGGCAGCCAGATTGTGGTTCCTGTTTTAAGTGGCAGGGCTCTGCTTTTCTGCTGTTTTCTTTGCTGAGGTTGCATTCAAGGTTTTTCTTAACATGGTTACATCATAAAGAAATGAAATTGAGTTTTTGATGTTGTCCCAAATGCTTGGAATTACCTGGGTAGTATTTTAGCAATGAATCACCCTGAGCCCAGATTCTAATGATGGAGATCAGAATTTTTATTTAAGTTTCCTTTGGGGCTGACACAGGGTCAGGGTTGCCATTATTCCAGCCCAATGGTATGCGAGCCTGTCTACCATTGGGATTATCTGCAAACTTTGATAAACAGTGATACAATGGTGCTCTATCCCTGACTGTTGTTTAATTAACCTCAGTGTAGCTGTTTTAACAGTGGAATCTGAACTAAAAAACATCTACTAAAAGCAACCACTGCCTTCTGTCAAGTTGTAACAGTCTACGTATTAAAACCAAGCAGTCACAACTTGGTATCTATGTCCCCATTCTCTTCTACCTATTGATCATACCATTTTTAATAAATGACCACTTTATACTTAAGTTATATAATGATATCATCAGTTGCATTGAGTGACAGAGAAAGGAAATCTGCTATGCTGGCAGTGGGATTAGCTTCTGTACATTCATTATGGGGTAACTCACTGTCCACCATGCCTGCAAGAATCCTGGACTGTCATTTGTATCCTTGCCCTACCACTAATCATACCACCATATACCTGTGGGTTAACTCTTCTATTTGAGTTCTTCCATAAAATGAGTAGATTCAAATCAAAGGAACTTGTAGCTCTTCTAAGGTTCTATGGTCCTTTCTTTACTTCACAGAATATGATCAAATGGAAAACAAAGGTCTAATTTCCTATGGACTTCTGCAACATTTTTTCCCCCTTTAATAAAATAATAAAATAACTCACTGTCCACCATGCCTGCAAGAATCCTGGACTGTCATTTGTATCCTTGCCCTACCACTAATCATACCACCATATACCTGTGGGTTAACTCTTCTATTTGAGTTCTTCCATAAAATGAGTAGATTCAAATCAAAGGAACTTGTAGCTCTTCTAAGGTTCTATGGTCCTTTCTTTACTTCACAGAATATGATCAAATGGAAAACAAAGGTCTAATTTCCTATGGACTTCTGCAACATTTTTTCCCCCTTTAATAAAATAATGTTGGTGTATATAAGACTGCTGTGTGATGACTGTGCCTCATCTTCATACAACAGTTCTCATCATGGACAGAACTGTCAGCCTGGGCCATAACAGGGATCACCTTATAACACAAGGCTTACTCCTCGACTGGGAACCGTGGGCTTGGGAGCCTGAAGTGGGTAGATTTGCACAGGGGTAGACACACACAGGAACCTCCTGGTGGTGCTTGACTTGCTCTTGTGTACACTCCCAGGCAGCATCAGCACCAGTAGGGGATGTAAAGTCACTTATTTGTTCTAAATTCACATGTTCATATTTTTCATTCATCAATTCCACACACAGCATTTAAGCATCTAATCACATTAGGCACTGATTTGAGCACTAGGGCAGTGTTGGGAACGAGACAGATGTCATGCAGGCTTTTTATGGCTGCCATCAGGAAGAATTCGCTCAGGTTTTTGAATGGAATTTCACTGGATGCCTGATGGCCATGTGTCCTGTGGGGAAATTTTTGCTGATTATCTAAAAGTCATAAAATAATCATCTTCTAAACCATGGAGAACATGACCAAATAACACAAAGCTGTGATTTTTTTTTTTTTTTTCCTTAGGACTCACATTTTAGTTTGTGCTTATGGTCACTCTGGCACCACATATTACTAATTATTTGCTACTGGCTAAGAAAGAATAAACAGGCAGCCCTTCTCTGCAGAGAATGTAGTATGCCTACACAGGGTCCACAGGAAGTAAATGCCCCAGATAGAGGTTGCACAGTAATCTGAATAGAGAGGAGCAGCATTGGCTGTGTCCTTGGATGGTTTAAGGCAGAGCAGAGTTGCTGTGCTCAGAGACCCTGTACCAAGGCCCTTGGTGCCACACTCTTGAGACTGACTTTTAGCAAATCCTTCTGTGGAGTCATTAGTTCTTTCCCATTTCGAATGACAGGTGTTTTATAACTCTGTTTGGCCCTAATTTTAAGATTTGTTTTGGTTTTAGAATTATAAAAACAAGTGATCTGTATTCATGTTGGTAACCAATTAGCACTGTTAATATTAGGATCATTTGTGTCAACACAAAGGGATTTGGGAAAGATTCCTTGCATTAAAGGTGATCAACAGTACCTCTGGTTGACAAATACTTTTCTGCACTTATTTTATGTTGACCAGTGCTCATATCAGTCTATAGGCTCCTGGAAGGCAGGAGCACATCTTACTGGGCTTGGCTTTCTTATGTTGATTAGGTAAATAAGTCAGTTGAAAACAGAGCTGGATAACTCACAAGAACTAACACAGATACCAAGGTCTGTAATATTCTACCACTCAATGAAGTCTCCCATCTCAGTGAAGCTTAAGCTGTGTGTCAATTGGGCCCCTTTTTAACTCTGACTTAGGGAAGATGAAAATGGTTACCTTTGCCACTTACTGTTTGGCAATACAGAATGATTGCGTTTGAGATCTTATTTTACTCTCCAAATAAATGGTCTGAATAATATTTTTACCCTACAAGATGAACTGCGAGGTAGGGTTTGTTTTATTTTGTTTGTTTTTATCAGACTAACTCCAAGTTTCACCTTTAGAGCTTGAATGAGTCTCTGAATGTTTCCCTCACTAAGATGTTGGAATTCTAAGAGTTATTTGGAAAATAGCTTCCTAGGAGACCCTTTCCTCCCAGGATGTATGCAGATGTGAATGTCTCAATGCGCTTCAGGAAAGAAGGCTGCTTTGAAAGGGAGGGCTAAAGCAAGCATCCAGAGAAGCCACCTTTGTCCAGAGGAGACAGATTTTTAGAGTTGTCAGGAGGGTGAGAACACACACAGTAGCCAGCCTTATCTATTCATCAGTTGATTTTTTTTTTCCTATCTTTTTTGCTCACTCTCTCTCAGCAGTTTAATGTGTGTACTTTTCTCTCACCTCGTTTATTTCAGATGCCTCAGGAACAGTACACACACCACCGGAGCACCATGCCCAGCTCCGAGGGGCCACAGGTCTACAAAGTGGGGATTTACGGCTGGCGGAAAAGATGCCTCTATTTCTTTGTCCTGCTCCTCATGATTTTGATACTGGTGAACTTGGCCATGACCATCTGGATTCTCAAAGTGATGAACTTCACAATCGTAAGTGAAAGCACACTGGGTTGTGGAGCGCTTGCTGGGGGAAGGCAGAACGTGAAGTCAGATGAAAGGGGTTGTGGAGGAGTGATGTGGCAGGACTCAGTACATCCCGCAACCTGGTGTTGGCTAGACGGAATTCCTGATCAGATTGGATATGGACCTTGGCTGTGATCTCGCCTCGGAGTTCTTCCCGAGGCTGGTGATCCACTTTACGGGCATTGCTCTCCTTTACGATCCCTTGTTTGCTTCTCCTCCATGTTTATACCTGTGCTTCTGTATCCGGTAGCTTTTAAGCAGCTGAAGTAAATAATTCAGGAAGAAATACAGGTGAAACTCAAGGTATTATGTTTCCCACAATTTTAGCCATGTTAGTAGAAGGTTTCGTGAAGTAGGAGTTGAGATTTCTGAGTGCAATTAGGCTTTGAGCCTTATTTAAGAGTACTACCTGTCCAGTTACACCTTCTTGTCCATTGCTTTGTATAACTGAGCAAGTTCTCAGTTTGAAGAGAAAAATCTTCTCTGGCACTATTCGGGAAAGATGCAGATGAGAAAAAAAAAAGTAGAGTTTCATATCTTAGGAATTGGCTTTTATGCTTCTTTGAAGAAAATTTGTTACTGGTGTTTATGGTCCCTGTTCAGACTAGGTAATTACTCATTTGATTTGAAATGGAAAGAAAACGGTGATAAAGTAACTTTTGGCATTATTCTGAGCTTTTATTTTTATTTTTTTCATTAGTGATCCTAACCTATACAGAGCAATATAAGTTCTCAACTTACTAAAAAGGAGGTAGTTGTTGTAATCCACTGACCTGAAAAAAACTTTTTCTTGTTCTGATTGCAAAAGTTAATAATTATATGAGCAATGAAAACAAACTCCTGTTTAAGTTTAACAAAAATAACAGGTTTTCATGTGAAAATCCCAAACATGATAACAGGTTGTTTTCTGAATTACAAGGTGCTATGCTTGGCAACGTGTGCATCAGCTACTCCTCTCTGCCTTTGCTCAGGCAGAATCAGCTTGGAGAGCTTCTCTCTGCCTTCCTAGGAAACCCTTCCTTGATGTTCTTGTAGCTCCATTTCTTATCTCTAAATACACTCAATATTCCAGATAATGGTTTTTTGCATGTGCTTTCCAGGCAGACTGAAGGATGAGAAGGGTAAGGGCTGCCTGTCTTCCCTGAGTGCCTTGACCATCACTCATGGTTGGTCTTGTGCTTGTTGGTGCTTGGGATGACTAGGAGTCTATATACCAAGGTTGAAGATGCTGCTTCAGGCTTCAGAATGGCTCTGTTTTTGTGGTTAAAGCTAAGAAACAATCTAATCAAATTAACCTCCATGTTATGGAGTTCTTTTATTTTAGGGGAATGGGTTGAGTTATTTCACAAATACAGAAAAAGTTCTGTCTTGCAATACCAACTTTGGAAGCCTATATTGTTCACTCTCGGTGGGGTTGTGGGGAGTCCCAGGTTATAGGTCCTACAGTATTGGAGCACAACAGCTTCTGTTTCTAAATTGAATTCAGTAAAGACTTTTAAAGCTTGAGCTTTCTTTACAGATGAGCAGCATTCAGAGAAGTGCGTAAGCAGGAAGAGAGTCGAGATCAGATGTAGTCTACAGAGCTGGCACAGGTGGCGATACAATAGAATGGGCAAAGTTTCCTCAGGTTAGGCCTGCAGAGGATGTCCAGGGTCCATTGGATCAAAAGTCCAAGTGATCACAGTTTCCATCTATTAATGTGCATGTTCTTGGTTGGAATAATGGAAACTTAGAAATCCTTCGGCATTGTAAAATATAAGAACACTGAAACTCAGGCAGTGGAATGGAGGGGAAAGATTTGAAAGACACTTAAAAGATAGAATTGACATACCCTCATTACCCTGGTTGGAAATAGGAGTTAAGGAGTGAGTAGACGTTTTGGAAGAATTCCAGGTTTGGATTGGGGAGAAAATTGGATGATGGGGCCCCCAAAACCAAGATGGTGTTTATTACCTTCCTACTGGTCTCCACCCCAATCTTTTGCTTGAAGTTAAATCCCCTGTCTTTCTGCGTGTGTAACTTTTACCTGCTCTGGCATTCATTAATACAGCCTGAAACCTTTAGGGACATGGGGGTCAAAATAGGATTTCAAACCCGAATATGTGTGATTTTATACAAATAGGACTTCTAAAGTATGTTTTATCTGGCAAGTGTCATAAAAGTATATGTACATGTATGTGCAACACCACTTCATAGATGTGAGCTGGGAGAGCAATATCATATTAAGGCAATAATCTATATAAAATCAGCTCTTTCCTGTAGTTAACTAAATTGATTCTCAAAGTTGAGAGTCCTTAAAGCTTTACCAAACCAAGTACTTACTGAGGTGAGAATAATGCCGTTATTATCTGTAATTGGTGCTTTACAAGAGTAATGCGTTTGAGCAAATAGAAGTGAAGTGTTAGAAAATTGGTCTTGCCCTGCAAGTTAAAAGCATATTTTTCCATCAATCACAGTATAAAACATAGTCTTTTCGAGTTATAATTTTATTTCACAAATAATAATTTACTGTCAATAAAGCCTTGCAAAAAGAATGAGGTATTAATCAATGTTATATTGAAGATTGTGAGATGAACAAGCAAAGGAAATCAATGATGGAAAAGTGAAGCATTTTATGCAGAGATTTTTAAAAAGTCAGCAATAGGAAACACTGGTTATTTTATATGCTTCGATTGCTCCATAATTTGGGATCTGGAAGAGTTTACACTATAATCAAACCCTCCAAGTAACAATGATCCAACAGGGTGATATCATGTGAAAGTCCTTCTGGATGACCTCGCATGCCATCCAGGACTGGATATTTGGAATTCTACTTTGTCATCAGACTTGCATTCTGTTCCAACCCCAAGGGACTCTGTTGGAAAAGCCCGCCTAATATAACAGTGTGGATGTACACGCACATTTTCCTTATTTCAGAGGCAAATCAGGAAAAATTGTTTTGTTTTCCTCTGCTCTTGGCAGGATTTTCCAGTGTTCATTACTAGACAGGAGAACAAGGTTACACTTTTCAATTTCCCCCTACAATGAAGAGCGCATAGTTTACCTATACTGTAAATACCTTAAACATCAACCTTTCCTTATTTATTGCACACTGTGGTATATAAGGGAACTAATATTTATTGTGTATATTCTGTGCACAAAACATGAAGAACAGACAATTCTCAAAAAGAAAAACAAGGGGGGGGGCAGAAAATACATGAAAAAATCTTCAATATCCTCAGTAATCAGGGAAACACAAATCAAAACTACACTGAAATTTCATCTCGCTCCAATTAGAATGGCAATCATCCAAGAACAAAAATAACAGTAGGTGGTGGCCAGGATATGGGGGAAAAGGTAAAGTTGTTTCTGTTGGTAGGACTACAGATTAGTTCAATCACTTGGAAAGCAGTATGGAGGACCATCAAAAGACTAGGAATGGAACCACCATATGACCCAGTTATCTCACAACTTGGTATTTATTCAAAGTAACTAAAATCTTCATAATATAGTGATAGAGACATCCATATTTATAGTAGCACAATTCACAATAGCTAAGTCATGGAACCCATAGTCAAATGCCCACCCACGGATGAATGGATACAGAAAATGTGGTACATATACACAATGGAGTTTTACTCACTTGGAAAGAAAAGTGAAAATATGGCATTTGCTGGTACGTGGATGGAATGGAGAATATCATGTAAGACGAATAAGCCATGTTTTCTCTCCCATGAAGAAGCTAGACCAAAAGGAAAAGGGGTGGGGTCAGAATTGCATGAAAATGGAAGGGAGACCAGTGGAGCAGAGGAAGAGGGAAGGAGGAGGAACCAAATTATACTACATACATACTATACAACAGTGAATGTCCCCTTTACATACGTATATAAAGCACCTATATGAACAACTATGAATACATAGAAAAAAGATTTGTAGAGTTGAGGGTAACAGGGGTAGGGAAGGGGAAAGAACAGTAGAAATACTGGGGACTGGATTGGAACAAATTATATCCCATGCCTATATGATCACGTCATAATAAAACCCAACATTAACTACAAAGAACTAATAAAAACAAAAAATTTCAATTTTCAAAACAACTCTACAAATTAGGTATTATTATCCCCATTGTACTAAAATAAATTAGGTATTATTTTTGCAATAATAAGCCCCACCCCAAGGCCCAGAGAAGTTGAGAGACTCACTGAAAGATACACAGCTAGTGAGTGAAGAATTGGTGTTTCAAATCAAAGCCCAACCTTCCCATTGCACTGCTCCTTCCTCTCCTCCTAATGTTGCAATCACCTGGCTCCTCACAAAGATTCTGGAGCTAGCAAAATGGCTCATTATCTCTGTTGCCCATCTTGTGTCATTGGTAATGATTTTCCCTCCCATCTAAGGATGTCACTGGAGACAGTGACATTTTCTGCTGGGAGTGTTTCCCTGATACCTGTGACTGTTTGGTGCTTATCTTAACTGTAAGTTGATGACCCTTTCCCTGCACTGTCTCCAACTTTTGTTTTGTCCCCTTGCTGGGTCGATTGAATAAGTGTCACAGGTGAATGTGAAGATTCAGTGAGTGGGCTCACAGTAAGCATCTGTAGCAGCATCTGACCCATAGGAAGACTCAGTATTGACGGCATAAAGCCATGCCACACGTGTGACACCACAGTGTTGTAGTGAGGGGCTCAGACTCTATAGACGAAGGTATAGTTTTTGATTCTGTCGCTTACTGTGTGAACTTCAACAAGTTCCTTTACCTTTCTGAACTGCTACTTCCCAGAAGTAACAATCCTACCTCAAAGGATTGACGGACAGAACACGACACATAGTAAGTGCTTCGTAGAAATGTTGGCTGTGATCATCAATTATTGCAGGCTCAGTCTACGACAGGCACTGTGCTATTGCAGTTTACAAATGTTATATAACTTAAACCTTATCCAGGTAGACACTATTATGGGGCTGACTTTACAAGGGAGAGGCTCATTAACTTGATTTGGGAATCCATGAGAGTCTGACTCTGGATCCTGTTCATTTAGCTGGTTTGACACTGATAGTACAGAGAGCCTCAGCAGGGATGTCTGGGGCTAGGTGGCTTCTCCATACTGCCCATGACAAACATTTCCTTTATTCTCTGGAGCTCTGTGTAGAACCAAATGAGCTAGCCCAGGTGTTTTGAAAGCACCTTCCTGTTTGGTTACTGTGATTTTGTCTTTTGATCTTACTTAGCTGGGTGAAGCCTCATTCCATTGAAGGCTATTCCTTCTGCCAACACTTTCTAGCAGCCCTGTCCAAACAACCTGGCCTCAAAGACCTTCCAAGTCCTGCCGTATCGATCACGCACACTATCATTTCACACAAGTGGTCATTAAGTGGCAAAACTAAAAAGGGTTAGGAATCATGAATAGGTGGCCTGGTCCTTTGCCCTGGTGGTTGTAAAACAGATGAAGTAGAAGCCACAGGAGTCAGTTCATCAGAAACCCTCATTTCACAGATGAAAGAACCAGGGTGACCTAGCTTCAGCACCCCAGTTGACCTGGGAACTTCTCAGGAGCACGAATTTTGATCTGTTCATTATTTTCCTAGCTTTGCTCCAGTCACTCCTATACAGTTGGCTTTGAATATGCATTTGTTAATTGTACATTGCCTTTTTCAGGCCACATACAGGAGGTAATGGATGTCAAGGGTCTAGTCAGTGCTGGGCACATCGTAGGTTCTCAAATTATCCATAACTGTCTGTTGTAGATCTCTTCTATTTCTCTTTCCAGTCTCCGAATTTATAACATTCAAATGATTGTAATTTGTGGTTGTATAAATAATAAATGTCAATATGTTTAATAAAAACTGATATAAATAAAAACTCTAGTTCCCCCACAGTACTGATAAAAACCCTATACGGCAGGCATCACTGTTACCCATATTTTATAGATAAGGCAGCATGGGCTCAGACAAGTACAGTAACTTGCCCAAGGTCATATAGTGTGTGAGGGATGTAGTTGGGATTGGGTGTCAGGGAGTCTGGCTCTAGATCCCTTGCTCTTGACCAGGGCACAGCGCTGCCCGTTTTCCAAGTGCTATTTTTCATGAAGACAAATTGAATTTGTTCAGTATGATGTCTAAAACATGATTTATTTACCCTAAAGTAAGATAAAGATCCACTGAGCGTCAGGGAGGAAGGCATTCTAAGACTTATAAATTGGACACTTTGTAAAACAACAAAAGCCTGAGAGAATGGCCAGCTTCTTTCATAACTGGGGACACTGGCCCGTCATCTGCTTGGGGAAGGCTCATGGAACTGTGACGCAGTCATTCTAACTCAAGCTGAGGGAGGTGAGGACACATATACAGAGGGAAGAGGAGTGGATCTCAAAGGAATTCAGGATGCCAATGGGGTATGGGTGACCTGCACAGCAGTCGGAGTGCTGTCGGGAACCGGTACTCCTCAGGGATATTCTGCATATGGCTTTCCTGGCCCAATGGCATCAGGCTTGCCTTGGAAGACCCTTTCTAAAGGCAGGGGTCCTTCTGCTCATGGTGAGCAAAAGTCTCTGTGTCTATTCCTGTTTTCTGCTGGCTTGCAACTTCAGCTTGCCTCTGCCTCTGACCTTCCCTGTGGAATGACCTTTGCCATTCAGTCCCCACCTCGACCAGTGGACCAGTGGTCATCTCTTACCTAAGTGAAATCCCAGACAGAGAACCCCGCTGGCCCGGTAAATTCCGCTCATCACCTTGCGGTTGGCTTGCATCCCCGTAGAAGGAGTTCAATGTCTCAGTACCTGAGCCCTGGGAAGGCAAAGTCGCATGTCTACAGAGTCCTGTGCCAAAACAGCAGGGTGTGAACTCCCTTCCCACAAAAGAGGTCAGATTTCACTTGAAATTTGTATGTACATTTGATCTCCTATCCACATTGCCCCTTTTAAAGGGTTTTTCCTTCTCATTTCTTCTCTGAAGTCCTCCCAGTTGGAGCCCTGACTCCCTCCTTTGTGCTGTGCTGTGCCGGGTGGCTGGCGCAGGGCAACAGGCGGGGCTGCTTTTATTTTCCTGTCTGTCTCCCTGTTGGGCTGTGAGCTCAGAAGACAGTCACCTTAAAGGATTCCTCTTTGAACCACAGCTCTCAGCCTCTTGCTTAACACATGGTGGATACTTGGAATATGTTTACTGAATAAATGATCAGGGCAAAGTTATGAATAGGCAGTTACTTTAAATTAAAATGTGGAAAGATGGGTTAATTGAGCTTCATATAGCTTTTTAAAAATGAAGTATTCACTGATTTATCAAGGTAGACAGATCATAAATGAGATGAGTGCTTGAATTTGATTATGAAGAGGTGTTTTAATACAGACACTCCTTTCTGTGTACCAACTACCTGATACACCTTAATTACACAAGAAGAGAAGGGAAATAATGCAATGTGAAAAGATTAGAAACTGACTTCCTTCTAGTTAATACTCAGTTTTGCTCACTAATGAGAGAAAGTGCTGTTACTGGCTTTAGTTATACTTTTTGTTTTATACTGTTAATGAATGAATACATAGTACACGTGAGAAGCCTATGCTCTGTGGCAGATTTCACCTTCACTTGGGGACTTGGGGAGACACCTCTACAGAGAACACCATGCATTCACCTCAAGTCCTTTGATTCTACTGGATACTTTTCACCCATTAGCTCAAAGTCATCAGTCTGAAACATTGCCAAAATGTTATTTTAATGCAGACAAATCACCCTCCAAAATTTATTTTGTTCTACACCGAGTCGTAGAATATAAATGCCTGATGTCATCTTGGGTCTGGAAAGCATTTTGTACCTTGGCAAGCTTGTCTATCATCGGGAAAGGTGCTGGTGTTTTGTAATTGCTACAAAGTGACATGAATCAGGATTATTAGGAGGTTAAACAATGTAGGTGGGCATATTTGCTGCATTCAATCAGTCTTTCTCTTTAATTAATTTTCATTTGTTTGAATTATACATAACAATAGAATGCACTTATGCACTTTGCTATATCATACATATATGGGATATAATTTTTCATTTTTCTGAGTGTACAAGTTGTAGAATCACATTGTCATGCAGTCACATATATACATAAAGTAATGATGTCTGTTTCATTTTACTATCTTTCCTATCCCCACATCCCCTTTCTTCACTTTCTTCTACCTAATCTAAGGTAATGCTATTCTTCTCTAGTGCCCTCCACCTTATTGTGAATTAGCATCTGCATATTAGAGAAAACATTCAGCCTTTGGTTCTTTGGGATTGGCTTATTTCACTTAGCATGATATTCTCCAACTCTGTTCTACTAGCAAATGTCATAATTTCACTCTTCTTTAACACAGAATAATATTCCATTGACTATATATACCACATTTTCTTTATCCATTCATCTATTGAAGGGCACCTAAGTTGGTTCCATAGTTTAGCTATTGTGAATTGAGCTGCTCTAAATATGGATGTGGCTGCATTACTGTAGTATGCTGTGTTAAGTCCTTTGGGTATAAATCAAGGAGTGGGTTAAATGGGCCAAATGGTGGTTCCATTTCAAATTTTCTGAGGAATCTCCATACTGCTTTCCATAGTAGTTGCACCAAATTGCAGTCCCACCAGCAACGTGTGAGTGTACCTTTTTCCCCACATCCTCACCAACACTTATTGTTGCCTGTATTCTTGATGATTGCCATTCTGATAGGAGTGAGATGAAATCTTAGAGTAGTTTTGATTTGCATTTTTCTAATTGCTAAGCACAATGGGCAGTGTTCTGTTTTGTGTGAAAGCTAAAGATTATCCTAAAAATTGTCCTATACTTTAGTAGCTAGTTCACAGTTTACCAGGAGAAATACCCAGTGTATCATTTTAAGACCTTCCAAGATGGCATATATTTTTAAGGAATTATGAAAGAAGAATCAACTGAGGCTAGAAGGCACTGAAAGGCTTCTTGATCTAAGAATTGAGAGATGGAAGAGGCATTTGGAGGGATGTGCAAAGCCAAGAAAACAGCTGGTTGTTCTCTGGAAGCAGGAGGGTTAAAGTTGATTGGGGAACCTCCTCAGGATGGTCCTGGTGGTAAAACCTCAGGCCACTAGAGAGGGCAGAGATGGTAGGAAGGTGGAGACCAGAATCTGACACTGGTCAAGTGGAACTGAATGTAAATTACACTCTAAGGAGGTCAACCTGAGAAACGTGAATTCCAATTATCAGCACATTACTATGCAACTTTATCCTATTTTTTGGGTAGTACTCATGACCTTTGCCACTTATTACAGTTTTCTATACCTTAAGTTCTATTTTTATGGTTCTAGAATAGAGAAAAAGAATGCTGGAAAATCTCCCTGGAAATATTTTTGTTGCTCACATATGGAATTTTAGTTCTGTTGGTCCAGCTCCTGAGAACTATGAATGATTTCAGAAATTAGCAATCATGACCACATCTGAGGAATCTGTTTGCTCTTAGTGAGGCATTAGCAGTCATAGGAAAGTGTTTACAGTTCTCCAGGAGCATGCTACTATAGATAACTTGAGGGTCAGTCCTTTCACAATAGACATGATAGTGAAATTATTCAAACTGTAGAAAGAACCAATTACTAGAAGGAGGTTTTCCTATCTGGTGTATTTGAGATTCATTAATTGGGATTTCTAGGCTCTGAGTGGTTCTGTAAGTACTCTGTACACCAAAGATGTCAAATTAAATAACATTAAAATTTCACTTCCTCAGTCTTACTAGCCACATTGCAATATTTCAATAGCTACATGTGGTTAGTGGCTGCCATCGTCAACAGAGCAGATATAGGATACTTCCCCCATCCCAGAATCATTTTGTTATAAAACTTTGTTTAGAATCTGTCATCCCATCTCTTAGATTGGTCTTTGCTTTTTAGATTGGTCTTTGAGGACGTGCTCAGACCCTTGAATGAAGATGTTCTTCATTCCTCACCATACAACATTTCTTGGATCTGGACACTTTCCAAATCCTGGAACCATGGAATTAATGTAGGAAAATAAACAACAAACACATCCAATAATATTGCTTAACAATAAGAGAAGAAAGTGTGTTATAATCTCATGAACAAATGATCAAGAATAACTATTACATCCACAGCATCTTTGTATCTTTTTCTCCCTTCCTTTCTGTTTTCTAAATTGGGAAGGAAATGAGATTATTAACATTTTTCATCTTGCCTGTGAGGAGCAAGATGGATCTTTGTAAGGTAATGAGCTGCATGAGGAAAGAGGGGCACGCCCATGTTTAGCCTTATTCTGCTAATTTTGCTAATTTATAAAATATGCAGTTAGGACCACATGATATTATAAATTCATTCAAGATCACATAGTTTTTATTTCTAATTACTAGGTTCTCCATACTCCTTGACTCAGAATGAGATCATTATTCTCTCTGGAAGTGTGTGTGTGTTTGTGTGTGTCTGTGTGTGTGTGTGTGTGTGTGTGTGTGTCTGCTTACTCTATATCTGGTTAAACAAAGATTCAAGATCCTAAGTTCCAGAGAATGAAATCTCAAGTGCCTTTTTAAATCTTAATTCATTCAGTTATGTAGTGAGTATTTGATCTGGCTAGCTACAGAAGCAATGGTCTTAAAATTTAGTAGCTTAATGTGAAAATAAATTCACTTTGCTCCAAATCTTCAGTTTGGGCATAGTCGTAAAGCCAGATTTAAAGTTAGGTAGTCAGTGTAGTTAGGTAAATCAGGTCTAATATCGAGTGAAATCTAAAATGGAGGCCATGCTGGGAATGACTCAGGGAAAACGCAGGACAACTCATGGAATGTTAATGAAGTCCTGTAAAGGCCCTAGGCCAAAGTCCACCTCAAAGAAATGTTAATGGAGCCCAGGAAACAGCCCCCAGCAAACTTGAAGGTGCTGACTCAGAAGTCCTTCCTGACCAGATTACTTCTTTGGCCCACCTGTGTCCCACCCCTCTTCCAACATACATTCCATCACCAAAACTATAAAAAGGGGAAACAACCGCACTTCCACGGATTCCCACCTCTTGGGTCCCCTTCCTCTGGGAGAAGTCTTTTCTGCTGTCCTTTAATAAACTTCTAATTTCTATTCTGACCTTGCCTCGGCGTGCTTCTTTGGTGTTATTCTTCAACATTGGGGAAGCAAGAACTCGTCACCGGTCAACAGCGGTTTCAGTCGGAACTCTAACTCTTCATTGGTGGCTAAAAGATTCTAGAAGAACATGTGGATGAGAGAGTGTAGTGATTGACTGGTGGCCCTCCAAAAGATATGTCCAGTTTTAGAACCTGTGAGTGTTGCTATATTTGGAAAGATGGATCTTATCTAAATTAAGGGTCTTGAGACGAGGAGATTTTTCCTGGCTTATTTGGGAGGACTCTAAAGTAAATAACTAGTGTCCTTGTGAAAGGAGGCAAGCAAAGATTTGAAACAAACAGAACAGACAGCATGACCTTGGAGTTCAAAACAGGAGTAATGCAGCCAGTGAGGGGATGCACACTACTTGAGGGAAAGTCAAGGAAGCTGAAAGAGACAATGGACAGATTCTCTAGAGCCTGAAGAGGGTGTGAAGCTTGGCCACAACTTGAATTCAGAACTATGTCTTCTATGACTTTGAGAAAACATATTTCTATTGTTGTAAGCCATTCGTTTTGTGGTAAGTTGTTACAGAAGCCACAGGAAATTAATACTGCAAAACTATTGGGTCCATGTTTGGAAATTAAAATCTGGCATAACACCTCCTCTGCCAACTGCAATTAGACACACAAACCCACATTTGCATCAAACCCTCCTTGAGCAAAACATAGAGCGTCGGACTGTGGTTTCTTCTTTATTTTTCATAAGGAACCCTGTAAGATTCTGTTCTCTCCTTTGGATCATAGAAGAAAGCTGAAACACTAAAATCTTAACTAACCTGCCCAACTTTTGCAGTTGGTAAATAGAAAGGTCAGACCCAAATAGGTCTAACTGCAAAGCTTAGCCTTTGAACCCCACCAGAAAATGTTTACTGTCAAAAAGCAAAGTCAGTGTGTCCTAAACAGTAATGACTTCACTAGCATAACGTTCAGGGCCAGTGATGGTCAGTGTGTCGGGAGGACTGAGGCTCAGTGGGCATCTTGAAAACACTTTGATCCTGGTTCAGCCATTGGCTACTCAAGCAGTTTTCTCTCTGTGAATAATTAAAGGGTCTTGCTAAGCTCATAACTGGTGCCTGTAAGAATCATAGTTTGGTTTCCTTTTGAGTTCTTTTTTTTTTTTCACAAGCCACAGATAAATGATCTTGCTAATTGTTTTCTTGATAAAGAACAAGTTAAAAACATGGGGAAAAAATCCTCAATAGAATTGTAGCCTTTCAACTTATAAGAAAAACCCAACCGACTGCTTTGAAGACAAAATTGTACATTCTGACCAGCTTTAATTACTAACCAATGTTGTTAAGTGGAGAGCGTGACTCGCAGCCCCAGTAAGTACTATGGTCAACCTCTTATCTTTAGAATAAGTAAAAATGAACAACGGGCATTAGAATGTACCAACATTGGGCTTGGGGGTATACTTCAGTGGTAGAGCACTTTCCAATTTCCTGTGCCTTCTGTAGCAACTGATCACATAGCACTTTCCTAGCATCTGTACAATCCCCAGCTCCACAAAAACAAACAAAAACAAAAACTTAGCAACATTTGTCTTTGCAAAGTCCAGCAATCTACCCAGTCTGAGTCTTTGACATGTATGGTAAAAATCACATTCTTTTCCCTTAGCTAGCCATCAAGTTTGGGTTGGCTAGCATCAGGAAGTTTTGACCATAGATGTATAAGACTATAATCTGCTATGTTAATAAAGCATGTGATAATTTCTTAATTATAAGATAAAAGAGGAAGCACCATCCCTAAACCCTAAATACAGAGGGACTGATCATTTGGATCACTGGGTCACTCACTAGATTAAATCAGGTGCCATTCATAGTTGATTGCCATTTGAGAAATGAATGCTTTATAGTTCACATAAGTGCTTTCAAATATGTTCAACTGAAACCTGCACTGCAATTCTTGACAAGGAGGGTTCAGGGGCAGGGATAGTTTGTGTCTTGTTCATTCCCTGGCTGAAAGCCTTGTGCTTCTGACTTTTGTGGTTTTCTTTGGAAAATAATTTCTTAGTCCCAATTAAAGCAAAATGGATCCTATTTGAAATCCTTACCTCTTTAAGTTCATTACCACTCCAGTTACAATTTGGTGATAGACTAATAAATGAATAACCGTCATCTTACTCAACAAATGTTTGTTGAGTTTTCCTCATGAGCCAAGTGCTCTACTTAGTCCGAACTTGTCCTGCTGGCTGGAGGTGCAGAAATGAACAAGACCCAGAGCCTATTTTCCTTCATGCAGCATTCCATACAGTAGTAAAAAGACAGGGATCAATCATATGATGAGACCAATATACATGAAGGAGTAGCTGTGATAAGAGCGTGTTCTAAGAATGTACAAAGGAGTGATACAGTATAATCAAACTGACTTTCCCTTGGATGTTATGCTGTTGAACATGGTGTGAGGAGAATGTTCTTAGGTAACAGTTGTGGAATTCAAGACAAACTAAACATAAGAAGCTAAAGGAAAAAAATCATCATAAATATAAAAGTAAGAATGAGTCATGGTAATTGCTTTCTTATGGACCACTTGGCTACATCATGGATGAATTGGGGACTTCACCCTTCAGAATAAATAGACTTATTCTTCTCACTGACGATAAATACCTTCTACGTTAAGAAGGCTGACTTATAGCATCTTTTGCTTGCTTTATCAGGACAAAAAAACATTTGTCCACTCACACATGCATTGACATTGACCTCAGGATTTGCAAATAGATTATTGTCTTTGATAGAATGAGGTTTGAGAGCAGATTCTCTGGTAGGCATGGTACTGTGCACTAGACACAGGGTATATTATCTAGCCCTGTGACAACCCTAGCATGTGGGTCCTACAGTGTCTTCCTTTTCCAACTGAGGAAGCTGAATCTTAGAAAAGAGGTCAGGTCATTTTCCTAAAGTTGCAGGAAGTGACAGAACTTGGATACCAAGCAAGGCTGAACTTGGAACTCTTGAAGTGCTACGTGACTTTCCATGATGCTATACAGTCTGAGGGTATACTCTTTTATTCCTCAGAGTACTCGGTCCCCAGGCTTGTGACATGACTAAAACATTCAAAGAGTCCACAGCAGGCTACAGGAGAAATGCTGACAATCTGCAGTACTCATCTCTGGAACCTTCTTGATGCCCACATTCAAATACAAAGATGTCTTACTGCAGCTGGCACTGTGCCTTCTGTGCAGTTTGTTGAGATATTGTCTTTGTGTTTTCTAACGGGTCCTATTGATTCTCCTCACTCCTATTGGTCCAATGGCATATTGAACTCAGAGAGGTTAAGAGGCTTCATAGACTGCAGACTTAATTACACTGAAGCAAATCCTCTCGATCTATACTGTCTGGATTATTGGCTTATTTTCCACTGGGCTTTCATTGTGCCAAGCTACTCTGAAGTCATATTGGCAACTGATGATTGGGGAGCATTCTGACATGTGAAAAAGTGATTTTAGGAGCAACAGGATTTAGCGGGCTTGAGAGGACAGAATTGGGTTGAAACCTCAGCTCTGCTACCAATGAGCTAGGTGACAACTTCCCTTCTTTGAGCTTTGCTATACTCATCTGTAGTAATGAGATTCATAATACCCGCATTGCAGAGCATAGTGAAGATTAACCATAACCAGAAAGTAGATCATAGGAGGCAACCAGCATTAGCCATTCTTACTGTCAACTTGAACACATGCCAGAATTGCCTCACAAAGACAGTGGATTCAGTTGCTGAAATTCAGTATGGTCCCAAGCTCATTTTTAAAGGAATGACTAATAGAGTCTTAAAAACATATTTAACTTGGGTGTTGCAGAAAATCATCATTGTGGTAAGAATTACAGTCACTCAGCTATTTTATGTGTGCATATTATTGCCATTTCAACTTAAAATAGATCTCTGGGAAACTGTAAACTATAACCATTCTAGGGGTTGAGATGGCTTATAAAGAAGCAAACTGCTAAATAAACAAAATAATTATTGGTTATGATGTATCCTCTGCAGGAAAAAGATGTCATGATGAGAAATTGGGGCGTGGCTTGCTATGGATACTGGTCAGCCTGTGCCTCTCCACAGAGGCGAATTTTAGTGGAAACTTGAAAGAAAGAGGTTGAGACAGTCATAGGAAGAGCTAGCGGAAATTCCAGTGGGGGAAAAGGAGGAGGATGGTGTTTCAGGAAATTTCAAAGGTCCTGATGGGGAAACAGTTAGGAGCAGGCATTCTCCCTGTGGTGACAAAAAAAGGAAGGTGCCATTGAGTGTCTATACCCCACATAAGAGTCAGTGAAGGGATGACACTGTGCTTTGTTCCCTGCCCTGCTTAGTCATTCATAGTCACCATTTGACTTTTAATGGCTTGTTTCTGATTGGCATATTGTGATACTTACATCAGGTGGTTTGATATCCATGTCCTTTAGTAAGCCCTGTGCCTAGCTGGTCTATTTGAAGTCAATATCCCTTTGTCCCACTTACAGACAGAGTGCTCAATTATTAGAGAAATGATGGTGTTGGCCTGGTGGTTGTTAATCTCATGGTGCCATCATAAAAATCCTTTCCAGTCAGAGAGACGTGGGAGAGCAATTTATGAAAACACAGTCCATTTGGGTTTTTTGCTCAGTATCCACAGAAAAGTATTATAAATGGGCTCCACTCTCTAATCAGAGAATTATAGCAATCTATTAATTGCCATTTCTGATTATTTGCATTTAATTAAGGGGTACTCCTGAGAAAATGAAGGACAGCCTAACCTCAAAATATGGCTTTATGTCATAGATAATTGACTATAATTTCTGCCTTTATAGCTTTCCCTAAATTGTTTATTTCTCCAGATGGTTCCTAAAAAAAAAAAAAAAAAAAAAAAAAAAACAAAAAAAAAAACTATGATTTTACCTCTTTTCTTTTAATGGGCAAGCAGGGTTTTCTGATAAAAGCTTATATGGTTTATTTTTCCCAAATAAATTGAAACTTAATTAGCCAAAAGTCCAGGTCTGTGATGTGTTTACAAAATTCATACAAACATAATAAATTTCAGTTAATCGCACAAATAGGTTTTCTATGTAAACAGTCACCTTTCTCATTGCTGACCTCTCAACATCAGATTTCAGTAGATCTAATCTCTCGACTTCCCTGGTAATGCTAAATCAACTCACCTAATCCAGAATATATTGCTCTTCCTTTGATTTATGAATTTTGCCATGGGAGTCAGTGATTACCTTCTACAGCCCATGTTTCATGTTCTGAAGATGCTATGAGAAAGATGTGCTAGACCAGCATTGTTTTTGTTTCTGTGCAAGCTTAAAAAAAAAAAGAAGTAGAAATATGATTTGGTTTTGTTTCTAAGTTTGCTTCTTCTCATAAAGTTACCTGGGCTTTTTCTTTCTATTTGAATGACAGTTCAAATTACATTGATCAGCTAAATGTCAAAAAGAATAGTTATTATTTAAAAAAAAATCTCCTGATATTTCTAGGATTTCTGTTCCTGAGAAGAATGATAACTTCACCACATGCTCAGCCAGATTCTTTGGCTGCTTGAGCCATTTCCTTTGCAGAAGACTTTAGAAAGCCATGTTAATCCTAAAGAACTATTTTTTAAATGCATGCCTTCATGTTTGATTGGCAATTAAACTTTCTTATTGGCCCCCTCATTATTTTCCCAAAAAGCCTTGTATATAGATGGAAGCTGGTAAATTCTCCTTCTCTTCTTTGTTCATATTCTGAGAAAGGAAGAAGATGTCACTTCAGGACATACGTCAGAAGACCCAGGAGCTTCTTTTCCAGGGCATCCAGAAAAACTCACCACCTGTCTCACTGGCCTGATGGGGTAACGTGTCCATGTGTGGAGCAGCAGTGGTAGGCAGGGAGTGTGATTAGGATCATTAGCTTGATCCTGAGTCACAGTTCCCATGCCCCAAACCCATTACCTGCAGAGAGGTACAAGCAACAGCAGAATGAAAATGAGTCATCCCAAGTGACAAAGAAGGAGCGTGGGGAAGGCATTCACAGGCCCATCTCTCAGAGCCGAATGCACTGTGTCACACTGGGATTATGACGGCAGAAACCCAGGGAACCTCTTGACTTTAGAGTGACTTTTGCTTCAAGATGGTTAGTGCATGTGAACTGTGAATCTGAAAAGTTCTCTTCCTTGCCGTATTTCTCCAAGGTTCATTAACAGCCAATATTATAGAATCAATTCAAAAGGAACATGTTTTTTGGTGCCTATCTTATTATTAGCTTCAGGGCTACATGTTTTAAGATGCATAATGAAATCCATGGAGTATTTAGCAGAAATGTGGCACTTTGCAAAATTGACTTTGGGGACAACGCATGGCTTATTTTGCAAGGGAAGTGTCATGCAGTTGCATGAATTGAAAAATCTTTGGTCCATCTCCAGGCTGCAATGAGCCATAGGCAGTTGGAAAAGGAGAAATGTAGAATATGCATGACTTTCAAAGGATCTATTAAGGTTCAGTGCCTTCTTAGTTTTGTACACAGACTACAGAAGGTCATCTTTTCCTGTGTGTTTCAAGTCACCTCCCTCCTATTGTGGGGTTGCTCATTTCCAAGGATAAGAAATGGGAACTGGCTGTTGTTTGTGACAGGACAGTGCTTCAAGAATAATGAGAGTCACTCCTCCTTTTCCCTAAAGATTGGTAAAGCAGAAGTACACACTGACTTAGTAGTTTTTTTTCTAAACAGCCATCATTACCATTTTCTCTCCAGAACTGTGGAGAGCCTCATCACTGTGAAAGTCAGGACACATGAGTTATGGTCTGGGTTTTGTTACAAGCTGTGTGACCTTGGGCGCAAAACTTATCCCTTCTGGGCAACATGGTGCACTTTGATAAGATGAAGCGTTGCAAAGGCATTCAGAACCAAGTGATGTCCCAGATAGCAGTTACCGCTAACACTGCACATATCTATAGTGGGGAGATGTGAAATAGGGACTTCTGCTTTAAAAGTGCCATCTTCTTCACCCTCTTAACCATCTAGTAAAATTCCCAAGATAAAATGGAGAATGAAGAATTCATCGATCAAAAACTGGGAATGGTAATCAGTCTCTTGCCAAAATCTGGGAGGAATTTTCATGAACCTTCAAGGTTTATGCACCTGTATTAAAGGGCACAATTAAAGGTAGTGGATGTTACACCATGAGAAATTGAGAAATCTTCCCCTTATCAGGGGTTCTTTAGAAAATGCTTCATCTTTTCATCCATATTTTCACCCTGGATACAAAATTCACTATCAGTAGCAAATTGGGAAAACAAGCATTTTCTCCTCTTGCTTTGTGTGATTGGTCTTCTTGAGACAAACTGATCTTCAGTTCTCTTCCTCCTCAGGGAATACACATATGCATGTCTGCATACTTGCACATGCATTTATGCAAACACATCTGAACATAATCATACAGATATTTGCAAAGATACACACCTATATGTGTATTATGTATGCATACATACATACTTACATATATAAACCTCTATATATGCACACACACCCATAAACTAGTGAGGGGGTACAATATGTTTTCTGTGCCTAAAGAATTGAAATATAAAGGACAGATCTGGCAGAGGCAGACAGGCTATAAAATCAAAGGAAATCACATAGGAAACAAAGAGTAAAAAGACAACAGCAAAACTAAACCCCACTTTGGAATCGACAAAAGATTTATGTTGAGAGAAAAATAAATAAGTGAAAACAAAACAAAACCAAAAAAAAAAAAAGGTGCTGTCCCAAAATGAATAAGGAAGAAAAGAGATAAAGCAGAAGAAAATAAACATTATACATGGAGAACAGTGTAAGAGTTATAGAAATCCCTAAGAACCACAGAAATCTCTGAGGAAGAGGTTAGCATTAAGGCCAATATATCAAATTATTGAGTGACATGTATTGAAAGTTTTCATTTGAGAATTTGAAGATATACATGAACCACACCTAGGAAACCACATGTTATCAGTATGGAACCAAAAACTTACCCCCGTCCCCCGCCCACCCCCACAAAAAAAAGTGTCTTGATCCAAGGCTTCTCTTTCAGAATGAAGAAGAAAAACAACAGGATATCTGGATGTTTTTGAAGGGAAAAATGATTTCCAATGATGCGTCAGTCAGAGAAGTGGTTTATCTTAATGGGATAAAACTAAGACACTTTCTCACATAATCTAATCCCCATAAAACATCTTCCACTAGTTTTCTTCAGCCAACTAAAAGTCAAATACAAATTAAGAATCCCAAAATGAGAGGATGATGCCATAAAATAATAGGGGGTAAGTTTTGCAACCATAAGCCTGTGAAAGATTTCTAAATATTTTCTGCAAATTTTTTAAACACAATTGTAAGTAGTTGCAAAAGAAAAAAAAAGAGATATAAGGTATAGATTAACCTAAAAAACTGGCATCTAAAATGTAGACATCATTCTCAAAGACCAGAGGGGTGGATACAGAATGCAGGAAAGGGGCAAGGAGATGTGAATTTGGAGGTTTTGAACTGACCATTGACTGTTTAGCAGAAATGGGTAGGAGCATCTCAAAAACTACCACTTTGTCTTCACTTTGATAGAAATTGAAAGGTGGATAGAATTATTTTTTTTAAAAAATTCCTAAGCAATGTCAAGGAGTATATTTTTTCATAATACCCTTTCTTAGAGAGCAAGGATATGGTAACTCAGAAGCAACAAATAAATGCACTAAATGGATGGTCCAAAAAGCATGAAGGGTATTCAGATTCATTTTAAAGGCTTAACCTAATTACTGCCTAATTCTAACATGGAAGCAATCTTGTAGTGCCATGGTACATTTGACCATGCAGAGTGACATTTAGTTGTAGATCTTCATCAAGGAAGGGTCACTTAGACAACCGGTACAGGACCACATATGGTAAAGAAGGTCCTACTGGGCTGTGCTATGTAGCAGCACTGTAAGCCAAATAAGGTCTGGTGTTGCCACCTAGTCTTGGTGACAGAGTGTGAGCATCAACAAGACAAATTGCATGATCTACCTGAGCTAAGCTCAGTCTTCAGAAATGCTGTGGGATAAGAGCCCTTGTGTGTGATTTCATTGTTTTATTTTTAACTGAGAATCTTCTCAGGAAGTACCAAAACACATTCCAGCCTTTTCTGTCTCATCTGGAGACTGGAATTTTCTTCCAAGTCTTTTGATCCATATTTGTGCATATGGAGTTAATACTATATGCTTTATCATATAGTATTAACTTCTGTTTCTTCATTTCTTTGAGAGTCAGCCACGCTTTCTCAGCCTGAAAGCTGTGAGGTAAACCAGATGATTCTCTGAGATTCCTTCCAGCTCTAAGATCCATAGGTGCTTGTGGAGGGCTGTGTGTATAAGAGGACCTTTAGATTTCAAGGGAAAAATAAGACTCAATCTCATCAGGGCAAGAGCCAAAAATCGCCGATTTTCCTACCCACGTCAGGGTTTACTGGGTTGTCAACAGAGTAGATACAACATAGACTTGTGTTGTGGTGGTATATCCTCCTGTCACATAAGAATTCAGGAGAAAATTGAAGATGTATTTGGGAGTTTTGCATTAGGATCCCACTGGTAGACCTGCAACCAAGATGGACTAAAATCTCCTATGGGCTCTCTGGGTTAATCTCCTCATTTGTGAAATGAAAAGTTTAGATGAGGTTAGGTGTTATGGACTGGCCATTGGACAAACTGTCTGGCAGAAATATGTTAATAGTCCTGTAAAGTGTTGAGAGTGTTCTTTTGAATGCTGTTGGAGGAGGGTGCATGCCCAGCATTACACCCCAGCCTTCCACTCCCTGTAGTATTACCCAAGTCTGGTCTTCAGCACACATTTATGTTTACTTTATTAACTTAAGTAATCATGTGGTGGAGATTTTTTCAGTAAGGCCAGGGAAGGAATTCAATTCTACATCTGTAAAATTAACTCTTCTGCTCTTCAAATTCTGGAGAGTCAATATGAAAAGGTATATGTATATATGTGTTTTTATTAAACACTAGAGGTTAAAATTTATTTGACTCATTAGAATAGATTGATGTGGGGTGGAAAGTCAACCTAGGAAGGCACACCAGAGAAACTGCAAATGGGTTTTAAGATGGAAATAGAAAAGTTATATCGGTGTACTTGTTTCCAAGTGCTTTCTCTTCAAAGTCATTAGTTTGGCCTGAACTACACCAGAATGGTCCTAATGGCCTCAGTCACAAGAGCTATTACAGGTTGTCTAACTTGGTTAAATTCTTTTCTGCTCTAAATTGTTAATGATTCAGCATTTCATGGCTTAAGTCAGGTGCTCTCAGAGGGCACCTTGCTTAAAGGTCAGTCACTTTCCGGAAATCAGCATCCAAGATTAAGACTGCTAATTCTGTATGGTGACCTTGAGAGAATAATTAGGTACTAGACTCAGAGTTCAGAAGGCACAGCTCTAGGGAGGGAGGGAGACCCCAGTTGGCAATGCTGGGAAAAGAAAAGAAAATCTAGTGAGAAACCATGGTGCCAGGAAGCAGTGGGTATGGGTTTGAGGACAGTCCTGCAACAGAGGGAGACCTGGTGCTATAGAAGAGAGTTGAAAATTCTGCATCTGCCTGTACAGTTAGGAACATCCCACACTCCATCTCTCTTTACCTGCTCAGGAGGCTTCTTAGTAAGTAACTATGATCATTACTAGATCACAGATGGGAAAACTGAGTCTTGGAGAAATGAGGCAACATGCCTACCTAAGAACGTTTTCAGAGTTTGCACAATATTTCATGAGGAACATATTATTATTCTCTGAACACCAGTATCTGATGAATGATTTATGCATTTTATTCATTTGTTATTGTGATCTGATATCTGCAAAGTAAATGTTGACGTGAGAGCCCTTTTGTCACCTGCATGGAGTTGTCACTATTACGCAAGGCTGGAACAGACATTCCAGGAGGGAGTGCTATAGATTCATGCCACTTCTCGCCCAGCCCCAAAGTGGGGTGTTAAAGAGATACGTTTTCTTGAAATTGATCAGAACGAAAGGAGGGGGGAGATATTTAGGAACAAACAGAAGGGTGATGACTAAGTAGAATATTAATATTGTCAGCAAAGTGTTGTGCATTTAGAAATAATCGGCCTCTAATTCCTAGGATGCTGTGGGAGGCCAATGGAGGATTTATTATGTTTTTCCCATTTGCAAACCAGCAAGAAGATGATTCATGTACTAAAGGAAAGAAGAAGAAGAAGAAAAAAAAGGCTAACAATGATTCTTTTTTCCTCTCTCATGACATGTAGTTACCAGCTTTGGTTTCTATTTTTACCCTGCCCTACTCCCCGAACATGTTTTTCCCTTATTTAGTAAACCTGCAACTACAAATGTATTGAATCCATTTTCTTACCTTCCTGCTAAATATAGAGGACAATACTTGCATTTCCATGCCTAGGGATTATTTTAAACAGCATCGAGAGCAGTTTTCAAACAAGGAATCCTGTGGGGTTTTGCATCATATTTTGGTTTGAGCTATTTATTTACTTATTACCCTTATTGTGGAAGATGTTTCTCTTTAGGGATTATTTTTTCATATTTTAAATGAAGGAATAAATCATCTTTAAGATCATTTTGTACTAAGACAAATTGTGTTAGGATTAGTGTAGGAATTCTGTTAATTCCTTTTATGATACATACTCAGAGTAAAAAACCAGGAGAATATACCCATAGTTGTAGGATTGAGGAAGCAATGTGAAGACTTCCCTGGGAGGTCATGGGTGACTAGGATGGGACTACAGGCTGGAGGAAGGAGAGAGACCCCAACATTGGGTGCTGGCTCCTTGGGAGTTGCACTTGTTCCTTTAGATGGGTGGGAGATGAGCTAGACACAAAAGACAAGTCTCTTTAATCTCTAACAAACTACCACAGAACCCTTGTTTGCAAGTCTGATTCTGAGCCCGCCTTGATCTCTGACAGCAATGGGGAGCTAGATCCCTGTGGAGTGTCTCTCGTTCTTCTCTCCTTCCTCCATGTTCACGGCCACACTCTACTCCCAGCCCTCTTGGTCTTGTTTAACTCATTGCAGGCCATGGTTTACCCAACTAACCTCTCTGAAATGCTACTTGATGTGTCACTCTACTTCTCAGAAGTTGAAAGACACATTGAGGGTGGCTCTATCAGGAAGACTTGTAGCTGTCCTTTAGATGTCTCTCAATATCCAGTGCATGTTCCCCATTGTCCTTATCATTCATCTACTGTCCCTGAAATGTATTCCTCCTGATTTCCACATCTTTGGGGTTGATGTCTTGTGATACCTCCACAGCTTTGAGATAACAGAAGACACAGAACATGCTGACTTTCATGTGTTGAATTTTTTAAAAACTATTTTTTAGTTGTAGATGACCACAATACCTTTATTTTTATATATTGCTGAGGAATGAACTCAGTGCCTCACACGTCCAAGGCAAGGACTCCACCACTGAGCCACAACCCCAGCCCTCTCACATGTTGAATTTTGACTTGTGTAGCAACTAACACTTCAAAACTATTTTAGAGTGATTACCAGCTTTATACCTCCATCCGTGTTCATGCCAGCACTCTAAAAGTGTTCCCCTTTTCCCTTAATGTTCTTATTTTAATAATTGGAAAATGAAGCTGTGATTGATGAGAATCAAAAGGTTTCAATACAGTTAAGGCTAAAGCTATGCATCTTTAGGGTTGTTAATGATGAAGAGTTGGGTTCTCTACCAGGTCCTCTTTGCATTTAAGCTGATTTTGTGACATAATAGAAAAGAGAAAATAAGAACATGACAAAATGTAGGAATGGTATCTTTTCATGCTATCCTAGAGGTTTGGAATAATAAGATTTATATTCTGTAGCTCCTTCATGGGTGTTAATCTATTATTTTACCTGCATAATTTATCTTGGCACATTTTCACAGACATGTGCTTAGAGTAAGAGGTGATGTCCTGTGTTCCTTAATTATGGTAACTTTACTTTTGCCCCCAGCTGTAATACGAACTCCTTCCAGTGTATTAAGAAACTGTTGGGGCTCATTTGGATTAACTTTCTATAGTTGTTTGTCTTCAATTGTATCTAAATTTCACCTCCTTTCCCTTTGGGCTGCTTTGAAATGATATAGTGTATATCATAACACTTACAAGTTACTTATTGATTATTTGGTCTGTTATCAGCAAAGTAGTGTGCATTTAGAAATAATTGGCTAGTTCACTTGCCCTGTCTACTAAAGTCTGAATTCCTTGAGAGCAAGAATAAGAATTTATCCAGAATACTTTGGGGGAACATAAGGCTATATTAGCTAGATATCTCAGAACTGTGGGACATAGCTTTGCCCACTACATATTAAATGCTAGGAAGAGTTAGAGTCACATTCTACCTTCTTTAAGGGCATTGCACAACCCTTCTGTTTAATATCCAAATTATTTAACTCACTCTAAATGAGTCTCACTCAAGCTTAAAGAGCTTTGAAAGGGATGTGGGATTCCTTTATCTAAGCTCTTCAAACTTTCTACATTGAAATCATGTTTGCTCTTGGGTTTGTAGCCTGAGCCACCCTAATGAAGATGACATTTTATAAAATGGAGAGAAATGGAGTGAGTAACATCTTCTTTTGTGCCATCCCAGAAATACACAATAGTGATTCTTGATCATGAGAGGTATTAGTGTTTAAATCCCCAGTTTTAAGCCACTTGTAAGTTAGCTGTTCGAACAGTAGGGTGAGTTTCATTTAATGTTGGTGTTAGCATTCATGTCTTTTTAGATAATTTACAGGAGAAGAGTAATTTCCTCTAAAACAACTCTGTAAGGGAGGACATCTGCCAATCCAATTACATTTTCAACTTCTCATTTCTTTTTCTATAACCTCCAATAATTTTACTGGACTTTTAAAGAAAAAACATGATCTCATATTATTTTTATATCTATCCTCAGTTGATGCTAATTTTAGTTTTAATGTTCCCTCTTTGATATCTCCCTTTCTATTGATTTGGTAAGAGTTACCTTTAATCACTTAAAAGTAAGTAATGCATTAAGACCGCCCAGGGCTAGCCTATATTTGGAAAAATCACTCCATTTAAGAATTAATTTAACAAGAGTCTATTACACATTTTACTTTGGAAATTCACCAGGATTCTTTCCATCTCTGTGAAAGCATTTATTATCCAGAATAGATTAGACCTAATTTTAGAGAATGCGACAGTGGGAAAAAAACTTGCTTAAATTTCCAGAAATCCCCAGGACCATGACTATAATAATAATGTTTAAGATTCACAGAATTTCACTGCTGAAAGAAAACGAGTAGATGGCACTCATAATTAGAACACCACCACCTAGCTTCAGGTATTTTAAAGCTATTTATACTGTAAAATAAGACACAAAAAGGAGATGACTTATTAGCTCAGGCCAAGAGGATATTCTAGTTCTATGAAAGTTTTCATCTGGTTTTACATTCTGTTTGTGACTACGTCACTAAGTGATCAGCATGGGGGGCTGGGGATGGACAGACCAACTAGATCATCTTGCATGGCAGGAAGTTAGAGCAAAGAATTTAGAAATCTCTATCCTAATATGCTGTTGGCAAGGAGAGTAGGGAAATGAAATCGTAGCTAGAAGCAGAGCAGTGGAGTCAACAGATATTTCATTTTTATTTGGGGTAGGCAGAAACACATTTTTGATAGAAGGGGTTTCCTTTTCTAGAAACTGTATCACCAAAGATATCTAAGAAAAAGGCTCACCTTAACCTGGCTCCCTATCTGGGTATTTGAATCACCAAAGCTGTGGAAAAAGTAATAAGTGATCAATCAACCCTAGCATAATGTAAATGTCACCTGGGGTAATTACTACCAGTCATTTGGAATTGGTAGCAAAATATTGATAGTTTTCTTCATCTGCACCTATTGAGTTTTATTCTTCTCAAAGAATAGGAGACACAGAGAATTGCCCAGTATTTTCAATACTTGACCTATTCATTGAGGCAGGGTCATTGGGGGGATATGGAATGTTTTCTGATTTGGGGGAGCAGTGTGTGTGTAAAACAAAAATTCAAAAAAATTCTCAATAGTTTCTTAAAATCAGAAGCTTCCTCTAGTACAAAACAATATTATGAACCAGTCATGATGGCGCATATGTGTAATCTCAGGGGCTCGGAGGCTGAGACAGGAGGATCGTGCATTCAAAGCCAGCCTCAGCAATGGTGAGGTGCTAAGCAACTCAGTGAGACTCTGTCTCTAATAAATACAAAATTGGGCTGCGAATGTGGTTCAGTGGTTGAGTGCCTCTGAGTTCAATTCCCAATACCTAACCCCCCCAAATAATATATATTATTTTTAGTCTGAATTATACTTTGTAGGGAAAGCCTATACTTTGGGAAATTTTTTGAACTTACTGTAGTCACCTAATTTGCTGAGGAATTAACATCAAAAGTGACTCCTGTTGTTCTGTGTTTAAATAACTTAATTTCTTATAAAAGAATTTTTTTAAAAAAATGCAGCTTTCAAATATGTAACAATAGTTCCCACCATTATGTACAACTATAATACAATAATAAAAAAGAAAAAAAACCACAATTGTAGGTTAAAAACTACAATCCATATAGTTTTCAATTGGGTGCAGTGGTGTATACCTTTCAACCCAGTGGTGGCTCAGGAGGCCGAGGCAGAAGGATATCAAGTTCAAGGCCAGCCTCAGCTACTTAGTGAGACCCTGTCTCAAAATTTAAAAAATAAAATTAGCTGGAGATGTAGCTCAGTGGTTAAGCACGTCTGGGTTTAATCCTTGGTAGCAACACACACACACACACACACACCCCACTTTTATTTGTTAACAGACAATGATAAAAGTGCAGAATATTTAATCCCAGATTTTGCTTTGGGCGCATATGGCTGAGTAACAGATAAGAGCCAAAACTAATTATCTTTGAAAAATAATGACAAATAGTTAAAGCTCTTCTGTCCAGCAGTTAACATAGGGTATACATGTCCTAAAACCACTGAAATTGAAAATAAAGAATGAAAGAGGGAAGGAATTTATATATAATCCCAAACCTCTATTTTAAAATGTCAGTATTATAGGGATAATGAACTTAATACCTACTATTTAATTAAAACTTAAGCTAATTAGTTAGTCTAATTAATTCATCTGATGAGCACCTGAATATTGCCAACATTATTCTGCATCTTTTGGAGTATGTTTTTAAATTTGGAGGGAGTAATTTAATGATGCTCAACACAGATTGTTTACACTGCAAAATAAATTTGATATTTTAATGTGTCAAAATCCCATTATATTATAAAATTTATCCTGATTCTTGCTGTTTCTACTTGCAAGTTAGTCTGTTTATTATTCTCAAAACATACTAAGTTTTCTCATTAGAGCAAATATCAGTCATAATAGCAATAGTTGGTTATGATATACACAGTGCATGTCTTACTGAAATAACTGTAAGCTCCATGAAGGCCAGAATTGTTTTGGACTTGGTCACTACCTAAGCCTAGTGCCCAGAATGCTTGGAAGGTGTTTGGGAGACAGAGACACATGAGCCGATGTCCTCACCAAAAATAAAACCAGCAGTGCACTTGAGGACGACAGTAGTGTGTGCTGGTGTGCTCTTAGATTCAAGTCTAATAAACTATTGTCTTGAATCCCTGAGCCCTATCAATAATATCCATTACATACACGCACAAGCGCGCGCGCGCGCGCGCACACACACACACACACACACACACACACACATATATATATATATATATATATATATATATAAATGAGTATTGTGTAGTTTCTGGGGTTAAATATATTTTCTATTAATTGCAAGTTTGTCTGATGAATGTGTAATGAAGTCTCTCTGGTGTTAGACAAACTCTCTTAAGTGGATGGTGCTCATTATCTGTTGCTATGTAACTCAGTGGCTTGAAACACGAATAAACATTTTGATCACACAGTTTTTTTATATTACCATATGAACCAACAATTCTACTTCTGGGCATATACCCAGGAGATTGAAGTCAGGGATTCAAACAGATATTTGTATACCAGTGTTTGTAGCAGGGTTATTCACAGTAACCAAAAGGTAGAAGTAATCCAAGTATCCACTAGTGGATAAATGAATAAACAAAATGTGTCATATACATATAAAAAATGTTACCCAGTCCTAAAAAAAGAAAAAAAAATTATTTTCTATGCTACAGTATAGATGAACCTTGAGGACTTCCTGAGAAGTGAAGTTAAGTCAGTCATAATAAGACATGGTATGGAAATCGTGTGATTCCATTTATGTGAGGCATGTAGTCAAATTCATAGGGAAGGAAAGTCAGAGGGTCACACAGGGGAGAATGCAGTATTAGTTAATGGGTACCGACTTTAAATTCTACAAGACGAAAAATGTTTGAGGTATAGACAGTGTGATGCCTGCATAGCAATAATTTTTTTAAAAAAAATTTAGTTGTAAAGGAACACAATACCTTTATTTTTATTTATTTATTTTAATGTTGTGCTGAGGGTCAAACCCAGTGCCTCACACAAGCCAGGCAAGTGTTCTACCACTGAGCCACCATTCCAGCCCAGCAATAAATATTCTTAATATGCCTGAACAATATACTTAAAAGAGATGATATGGTTAATTTTGTTAAGTGTGTTTTAAAACAATTTAATGAAAATATTCCTAATTTTATCTCCAGCATTACAAAAATCCAGCCATGTATGCAAATTCCTAAAAGCTCCTTGGCATCAATACATTTCCAGTGTGTGAAGCTTCTGATAGAAGCCAACTTTTTTTAAAAACTATTTTTCCACTCTTTTACTATCAGTTTATATAAGTGAAAAACTGTCCTTTCTTATTTTTCCATTTTTGTTACTAGCTGTGAGCTCTTGGATAATTATTTTTTTTCTAGGTTTCAGTTCATTGTATGTAAAAAGAGAATATACTCCTATTCAGTGTACCCAGAGCATAAACTGAGATGGGGTATGTGGACAAATTTTCTAAATTAAAGTTTTATGCAGATGAAAAATAAATTTAAATTTCATATATAATGTATTAGAAAGTATGGTTAATACTAATGAATGAAGTGAAATTACATGGAATAACACTATCCCAGATGTTACCATGTTGTGGTTAATTCATTTTTTATTCACTCAGGCACTGAGCATCTGTTGTGTGTCAAATACTGGCACTTACTTCCATTTTACCTGCTCATCAACCCACAGGCCTATTTGTTATTTATTCAGTCCATTCTTTGAATGAGCATGCATTTCACATGCCAGGCGCTATTCTAGGCTCTGAAGATGCAAAAGAAACAAAATAAAAAATATCTGCTATCTTGCATTCTAATAGGTAATCTGACTTGAAACAAGATACATAGTTAAGTGTATGTAGTTTAGATAGTGATAACAGCTAAGGAGGAAAATTAAGTCAGGAAAGGATGTTAGAAAATGTCATTGGTGGGTGGATTTAGGCAGTTCAGGAAAATCCTTTGACTTTGAGGAAAGAACTGCCAGAAGTAAGTTGCTCACGTACCTGTCTGAGCAAAAACATCGGAAGAACAATGTGCAAGAAGCTGAGGTGTTCCTGAGGTGGGGTATGGGTGGCATTCACAAGAAGCAGAAAGAAGTATGCCTCTGCCTGGCAGAAGCAATGGGCACGAGCTCAGAGTTGGAGCAGAGGCCACATCATTCAGTGTCTGTGCATGAGAACAAGGCTTGGCTTTTATTTTTAGTGACAAAGGAAGCCATTTTTTTAAGCAGAACAGCAATGTTATTTAATAGCATCTCTCCTGCTACTATCATGAGACTACCTGGCAGAAGGGCAAGGGGAAGAGGAGAAATATAAGAGGGGACACTGAACCAATAATCCAGGTTTGAGGAGATAATGCTTGGATCAGAGTGATAGCAAAAGAGAAAAAGAGATCTTTTCAAAGAAGGACTGGAGTGATCTGCTGGACGGGATGCTGGTTGTGAGACAAAAGATGACACCAGTCTTTTTGCTTTGATGACTCCTTCAGAATGGTTTAGAAAATTATCTTAGGAAAATAATAAAAAGCAAAACCTGCCAAATGGCAGTGTTAGAATTTGTTTTAGTCTTAGTATATCTGTCATTTCACATTTGTTCCCTGTGTTTAAACAAAAACAAAGAATTATAACTTTGGGCATGCCCAGGCCTAGATCCGCCCAGGCGCCATGTTTGTGGTTTGAGGTGTTCCCTCAAGTTGTGGCGGCTGAATCTTCAACATTACTACCCTTTCATTTTCTGTTCTCACTTGTAATCACCATTGCAAATATCTGGTTTAGATTCCAGGGTCTTTTGGCTTGTCTATGTTCCTCCTGGGTTTCAAAAAAGGATCAGGGCAGTAATTGTACTGCACTCATGTAAATGTACTGTAAATGTGCTGTCCACTTCACCAAACCCAAGGCAGACATCAAAAATGCTATACTATTTAGCCAAACCACGTCTGGAAGCCTGTAGCAGATGAGGCTGGCCAGGATGGATTAACGAAAGCTAGAAGAGCACACATTTCAAGCACTCTCTCCTTCCTTCCTTCCTTCCTTCCTTCACGTAAGTGAGACACTGCAAGTCAGAAAATGAAATGATTAAATATCAAATTGAAATGTGTTTTAATACATTCATACATGCATGTAGCATAAATTGGTCCTCCTCTTTCCCCTGGTTCCCCACCTCTAGTTCACTGATCTCCCTTCTATTTTCATGAGATCCTTTTTTTTTTTTATTATTCTTTTTTTCTCTCCAGCTTCTTTTATATGAAAAACACATTGAACCCTTTACTTTGAGTTTGGCTTATTTCACTTAGCATGATGTTTTCTTCAATTCTATCCATTAACCAGCAAACAATATAAAGCCATTCTTCTTCATAACAGAGTAAAACTCCATTGTGTATGTATACTGCGTTTTCTTTATCCATTTGTCTATTGATGGGCACTTAGGTTGGTTCCATAACTTGGCTATTGTTACAAGTTTTATATATACAATGCATTAATTAAAAACTAGAAGGGAGACCAATAAACGAAGAGAGTCAGGGGAGGGAGATGAGGAAGGAAAGGGGAAGTATTAGAACTAGAAATGCATTAAACTATGTTATATGCATTTGTAAATATGTCAAAGTGAACCTCACTACTGTGTATAACTATAATGTACTAATAAAAATGTAAGAATCTAAATAGTTTGTTTTATTCATTTTTAAGAGTTATGACACTTGAGTATAGATTTGAGTCATCAGTATCTGTGTTATAAGGTACAGTTTCATATAGAAGTAATGGGATTGTGGCATTTTTGAGTTGAAGGGATCTCTAAAAGGCTTGGTAAAAACAGCAAGGAATTGCAGGGAAGTAGGGGGATTGTAAGCTTCAGGATTAACCTGCTTGGGCCAGATTTCAACCTCACTCTTTGAGACTCTGTGACTATGGGTAGATTACTTTAACTTTCAGTACATTGGTTTTCCCATCCATAAAATGGGATAATAATAGTATATCTTTCTTAGGGTTGTTAGGAAAACCACATGATATTATTTGTGTAAAACACTTAGCACATAGTAATTGTTCCATGTACATTTTAAACATTTATCATAAACATTATTTTATATTATCTCGTTTACCTCCCCCAAGTTGTTGAAGTATGTACAGTTGTGTTTTTAATTTGCAGCTATCAAACTAAAGGCTCTGTGATGTTAAATGACACAAATAATCGGAAATCAGGAAGCAAAAATCAAACTCAGGTGTGTCTCATTCCAGAATTTAGGCTCTTAGGCAACAGGGCTCACTGGAAACTTGCCAGGGATTAAATCATTGCTTCTTAGATGTTCATCTGGCACATCCCCTGCCTTTCTCTTCTCTCAGCTTCCCCTGTCAAAGAAGCCAGCTAAAAGATGGCAGAATTTGCTTGGCACACTTCAAAGACTTGTAGAAGTTCACTCATGTTGCTCTACATTGTGAATAAAAGTGAAGAGTCTACCCAGATATGAACAAACATGATCACTAAAAACATGCTGAAGACCAGGTTTAAAGGAGTAATGGAAGGGCTGTTTTGTATCTTGACGAGCTTGCAAATCGAGGCTAAATTTACTAAGCATTTCTATCTCATGTTCATTTAAGTGCCAAGAGGTTGTTACTCAAAACCTAAACCTAAAAATTGTTTCCAAGAGCAGTGACAGGTTGTTTAAAACAAAGTAATAAATATCAGGAACACTGAGTATGGCTTCCAATAATATTAGTAGGCGCATAACATTTTCCAAATCCAGTAATGGAAGTCTTTACACTGGGATTTAATTTGTCAGCATTTCAAACCCTGTTCACTGAAATATGTAAACAAAGCAAGTTTCTTGCATCTAATATGAGGTTGCTAAAATTGGTGATTTATGTAATAAATTTTATAAACTTTCAATGACTATAGTACAATATTAGATTTTAATCTGATTGATAAGCACATTCTGATAGCTAAAACTAAGTTACTCCATTCATGGTGAATGGCTATATTTAGTATAATTGATTTCATCCTTGGCCAAAACCAAGCTCATTTCTATGTATAACAAGCTCATCAGCCCTTTTTATTGGGGGCTGTCATAGAGTAGACAGGTTTTCATGCATGGCACCTTGCTCAAAAGATTGATTTTATAATTATGAAGAGGACTTGGATTCTGGAAGGTTACCCAGAATGCTGCCATGAACTTGGCCCATGTGATGTGTAGGACATTCTGTGCTCATCTCTGGAGTTCATAAACATGGGAAGTTTGACTGGAGAAGGGGTATTGACTGGAAAGACAGGACTCCTGGGGATGCCCCCTCTGCTCTGCTGGGTGCTTACAAGCACTGTTCCTCTTGGCTCCCTTTATTTCCTTGTCTATAACAGGGAGCCTTGCATTGAAGCTTAAAGTGAAATCAATCCAGTATCCATAATGCAAATCACAGATGTCCTCAGAATGGCCCTTGGCTTTCTTTTCTTTTTAGAAGCTCATATATTGTCTCTGCAGAAGTCTGGAACAGCTGAGTCCTCCAGAGACAGAACAGATTGTTTTGTTTTTTTTCATTAAGCACAAAATGCCAGATGTAGTAATTGACTTTTGTTTAGGGACACTCATATGAAAGTAAACATACATGTATATTTCTATATATGTATATTATATATATTTTATTATATAGGATATAATATTGTATATAACTCAATATATAATAGACATCATAAAATATACAATATATCATGTAGATTTATATTATGACATGACGCCTTAATGATGTATGTTATATAGCAGTTTATATAATACATATATTAATCCTTATTACCCAATTTGTTTTATATTATATACATAATTAAATTATAAATCTCTTCTCTCATGTGCTCATTCTTGAGACCATGCTATTTAAATCTGTGTGCATTTACAGGGACATGTGTGCAGACATTTGGCTGATGCTGGGTTATCTGGGTCAAGTATATGCTGTTGAAGTCACATAAGTTAAATCTGTGTAGCTGCAGTAGACCTCAGAATGGGCTAATGAACATAGACCAGAAAAGTGGATGCTTCCCCTGCCAGGATGGACCAGGTTTTTCCTTGCTCCCAGGTTCTTGGGTATGTGATTCTCTGTTCTTGGTTCTTTGGTCTCCTTGATTCTTTGTTTACTTCCCTAACTCCTCTTCTTCCAGTAGCTCTACATTAAAGTCCCCTCCACCTGCAAGCCTTCTTTGGCCTCTTTAAGCTAAGCTAGACTCCTGTGTGCTTCACCCCCAGTAACAAAGGCTTTCTCATACTGTAATGGGAACTGCTTGATAACTTGGCTCTCCTCAGTGAGAGATCAGAACCTTATCTGTCTCATTTACTGGGTTCCTCTTCTGTGCCACATGCCAGACTATGGAGATAGGATGGTAAATATGTGAAGAATTGAACAAATGTACAAACAAACAAGTTAGATGCCAAATAAAATCTTCAGGGTTTTATCTACAAAGAAGAATATAAGACATATCCCATAGTATTTTATTTATTTTTATTTTTTTGGTACTGAGGATTGAACCCAGGGGTGCTTAACTACTGAGCAATATCCCCAGCTCTTTTTTATAGAGACAGGGTCTCGCTGGGTTGCTTAGGACCTCACTAAGTTGCTGGGGTTGGCTTTGAACTCGTGATCCTTCTGCCTCAGCCTCCCGAGTTGTTGGGATTAAGTGCACCACCACACCTGGCAATACATTCAATTTTAAAAACATATACTGACAATATGTCCGGTATTTCTCCCTCCATTATTATCAGAGGTCTCCAGTAAAATTTGTTGTAAATTTGTAAGGGTGTAAAGAGTAGTTATGTCATGTTTATGTGTAAACTTTGTCACTCCAGGACTTGGGTGACTAGAGACGGGACCTAGCCTAGACAACAAGTCAGGCTTCAGTGGAGGGGCTTCTAGTTATTGGAAGTCAGGTGCTCCAAGATGCACCTGAAGTTGTCACATAACGTAGCAGGAAGGGTCAGGGGTGCAGATGCAGGCAGAGAGACAGTGGGCTGGCCAAGGCAGGGAGGGAAAGCACATTAATCCTGGTGGGTAGATGGCTTCTTGAATGTGGATAGAAGGTTCTGGAATCCAGCCAGAAACAGAAGTCATTAAAAGCACCAAGAGTACACTCCAAAATCTGGGTGATCAGGAGTTTACCTTCAGGTGGCGCTGAAGTATAGCGGAATGAACAAGAAGTCGGGATTGGAAGGCCTGACCCATGACTGGTCCTGTGACCCTTGGGAAACCTACCTGACCTTTCAGGCTTCAGTTTATCTCTCTGTAAAATGATGGAAGTGACAACCCCATAAAGTTAGAGTCTAGATAATTCTTTAGGTAACAGGATGCCACAGGAGATCATTGGTCAGCAGGAGACTTTGAACCAAGGTTGCCTATGTGTGCATTTCTACTTCCAACCCCAGTTGACTTCAAGGATGGGTAGTCTAGGCCTAGGAGAAGGGGAGGACAAAACCAAAGGACAGGGACCTGGGAGTAATGGTCTTTATACTGAAAAATTGACGCTGGTTTTTCATTTTCACAATATTTCTGCCAAACAAGATTAGACAAGAATGGCTCAGTAGAGTATGCAGGAGCATCAGAATGGGAGAGGGCTGTTTCCTGGCCACTCGGGAACTCTCCCTGGAAGAGGTAAGGGCTTTTTCTGGGTCTTTGATGGAGGAAAGTCCCTTCAGAGGTTGCTGTAAGTTTGGGATATTTGTAGACAGGGAATCCAGGATGATGCAAGGCCTCGAGTAATAAAGCACATGTTCTCTGGTGCTTGTGTATATATATTTTTAAATTTTTAGATGCTCCCACTTATTGAGCATTTGACAACATCCAGCCCCTGTGCTAAGTCATACTTACATGTATGATCTCCTACAGTTGCCCAAACTGGCTTTACAGGTATTTTTTATTACCACCTCTGTTGTTAAATAAGGAAGAGTATAAATTGAATGACCAAAGTGTTCTGCCCAAGAGCATACACCTAGTTAGAATAGGAGCATGGACTCTTGAGTCTTTAAATCCAGAAGCTTCTAATAGGTACTGAGGACCAAAATGATTCCCGGTCATTAGCAGTAAAAGTGGAGACAAAGCTTACCACACTGCTTTGCTGATAGTACACTCACCTGTTACCTTAGTTTACACATTTGCTAATGTCCTTGAAGCACTGAAGGCCCCATACTGAGTCAGATTGTGGGGTCAGCAGTACAATCTGTGGATCATAAAATGTGGATCGTATAGGGGATGAGTTATATAGTTACAATCTGAGATTACCTTCTGGCTGTGTGATGCATGCCGAGTCCACTGGCCTCTCTGAATCTAGATTTGCCTACCCATGAAAGGGAATAGGATTAAATGAGTTAATATATTTAAATTGATTGCAAATGTTGCATAGCACACAATGAAACACAAGACATAAGACCCATTGTTATAATCATCATCTACACTGTCATGTTGGATGGATAAGCACTACATTTAACAATAAATATCTCAGGCTGGGGATATAGCTCAGTTGGTAGAGTGCTTGTCTTGCATGTACAAGCCCTGGGTTCTAATCCCCACACGTACAAAAAAGAATAAACATTTCAGTTTGCAACTTTTTAAAATGTGTTCTCTTAAAAGTCACATGGAATTTAGAATATTGCCTCTCTTACCTATAAAGTAGGGGATTATAATGGTGCCTCATCAGACTGTGATTTGCCTAAATGAAGTGAAGCATACAGAAATATTTTCTGAAACACCCAGCCTCTTAAGAATGTTGGTAGCGTTTTCCTAGTGATGAGCTCCTTGGAACTCTCTACAATCTGTAGCTGAAGAGTGCCCCAGATATTGGAGGAATTAGGCATCAGTCTTATTTCCTATTTGATTATTATTACTTTGGCTCTGCCCCAACCATCTGCAGCTCACTGGAGTCATCAGAAATTTTTAGCCCTCTCAAAAAGTATTTCAAAACGGTGAATCAGGTGAAGGAATTTTTATTCATTGCTCTTTCTTATTTTGTGATGGATTATTTGGTGGAGTACACACTGATTCAGTTGTGGTTTTAAAACAATGCCATTTTGAGCAGTCAGGAATGAAGATCCCAGCACATCCTGCAGATTCTGGGATCTTAGAGCCCTGGAGAACTATCTAGCAGACTTATGAATCAAGAGAGCCTTTGGGAGCAAACTTGCCTTCCCTTTCCTCTTGTTCATGCTCAGTAATAAACAGTTGTATTATGAAGTCGGTAACAAAAGCACACGAGCCTCATGCATTTGGGGGATGTGACAGTTCCAAATGGTGTTGTTTAAAGGAGCATGCTGGGTGTAAGCATGAGTATAATCAATGTGTGGTGACATTTCAAGGTTGTGGAAGTTCAGATCCCTTTGCTGTGTGCAGTATTCAACTCTGGATACAGAAACAACTGTTGTCTCTATTGTACTTCACCACACCAGATGATTAATGTGCTTTTAGCTTAAATAATTGGGAGGGGTGGCACCTCAGGGAATGCTAAACATATTTTTAATTGCTATATAAATATGTCATTTCCTTGCTAATTCAAGTTATGCATGGAAGGTTATATAATACCAGAGGGCCTGTGGGCATGATGCATTGCACCTGTAAGCTGAGTCAAAGGACTAACTGGGCCCAGCTGAAAGTAAAATATTTTTTGCAAACTCTGTCTTAGCAGATGAAGAATTAGATGTTGAAGCATGACATTTCTTTATAAAAGCAGAATTATTGTTTGGCGCAGAGTATAGTTTCTAAATAACTTTCTGTGATGTTGGAAGGAAACTGCATTTTCAATAAGAAAAAAAAACTGCCTAAATGGAACCCCAACTAAAGTATCCTTATTTAGGAGGGTGTATGTGTTAAGGAGAAAAGAATATTGTCTTTGGCATGAAGTTACATAGGCAAGGTGGTGGAGGACATTATTCTCCCATTACCAACATTCATATTATAGCCTAAAACTGGCTACATCAGTTTGGTGTCTCTGAAAGCAAAGATTTATTTAGCCCAAATTCTCCATTTTTTTTTTCCTTTCCAGGACAACCCTTCACCTTAGGGGGAGAGGGCAAGAGAGAGACTAAGAAAGAGTCCTTAGGTATGAAATTGTGCTAATTCACTTTTTCAGGCTCAGTCGATACTAATGGTTTGTCTAACCACAAGAGCTATATGTAAGTTGAATTTTACATTTTGAGACTGCAAAGGAGTCATGTTTAAATTTTGGAATGAGTCTATTTTTGTTGAGGTCACTAAATGACCAAAAATGCATGTTTAATAGGCAATTGAAGGTGAGAAATTCAAGATAACTCAAGAACTATGTTTGCTTTTTTTTTTTTTTTTTTAAATTGCTTCTTATAAGAGAAAACATACAGCCTTTGTTTTTTGGGGGGATTGGCTTATTTCATTTAGCATGATGTTTTCTAGTTCCATCTATTTCCCTGCAAAAGCCATATTTCATAGTGGGTGGGATAGGGAAGAATGAAGGAACTATGAATTGTACAGAAGGGAGTGAGGGGAGGTGTGGGGCTGTGGAGATGGGAAGGAAAGTAGAATGAGACAGACATTATTACCCCATTTACATGTATAATTATCCTATCAGTGTGATCCTGTACCATGTATAGCCAGAGGAATGAGAAGTTGTGCTCCATTTGTGTATAATGTGTCAAAATGCATTCTACTCTCATGTATAACTAAGTAGAACAAGTAAAAAAACGCTTCTTGATAATAGTTTCTTTGAACACTTTGTTTTCTCTATGGATCCTGGCTCATTAACAGAAAGACTGTTGCTGGATTAAACACAGAAGCGGATTCATTCCATGATCAGATGCCAAGAAAATAGTAGTCATTGGCAAACCCAGTGGTCTGATATAGACAGTAATCAAATCACTCACTATTAGATGTGCCCTACCAGTGGTCATTATTTTATTTGCAAGGGCCCTGAAGATGTCCTTTAATTTAAAGAAGAATGGAATCAGAAATCAATTAATGACTGATTGCTGTTTCTTCTACAAATGGATTTTTGGATTTGGCAGTCTGAGGACACCATTGTGCCAAAATCCATGCACCGGCTACATTAAAATACAGCTAGGAGTGTAGATCAGTGAATTAGACCAGATCTTCTACCTTCTTCAGAAAAAAGTCTGTTTTATTCTAAAAAAAAGTTTAATTTCAAAAATTTTCTTGCTCCCACTTTCATAACTTTCTGTGGTTCTATTTATGTCTAATTTTTAGTTAACTGAAGAGGAGTGTTACTGATTCATTTGTATTTTAAATATCTCCCTAAATGTTACTAGGGGCAACAAACAAACAAACAACAACAACAACAAAAAAAAAACGCAATACAAACACTATTTTGAAATATAGATATTGAAACCAGAAGATCCCCAATGCCAGTCTTGTAAAAATCAATGTTATATGTGCCACCTGCTAAATCCTCATCAGGTGTCTACAGCTGAAGTGTTGACTTGACTTGGTAGTGGGCACGGAAGAAAAGGGAACCCTGGTCCTTATCTAGAAGGTTCAACAGATCTGCATCTGGAAGGAGCTGACAGTGCTTGCATGTTCCCTCCCACCAGCTCCTTGTAGATGGACCCACATTAACTGTCAGATATAGCAAGAGGCCCAAACTTCTGAGCTCAGCCCCTACGCCCAAGTTTCTTCCCAGAAACTTCTCCTGTCTCCTCCTTGTGGGTTTTCTGTTGGCTACCTAATCTGGGAGCAAATGAAATGTTATGGATTCTTCCATCTGTAAGACTTATCTCCATTTGAAAAGATGACTTGAGAGCTTACCCAAAGGTTGGGAGCTGGCAGGAATTCCCAGCTCCATCCCATGGTCAGCGGGACGTTCATACTTTCTTTTCTTTTTTTTAATTTTAATTTTAATTTTTTTTTTTTGGTACTGAGGATTGGACCCAGCAGTGCTCAACCACTGAGCCACATCCCCAGCCCTTTTTAATATTTTATTTAGAGACAGGCTCACTGAGTTGCTAAGCGCCTCACTGTTGCTGAGGCTGGGTTTGAACTCACAAATCCTCCTGTCTCAGCCTCCGGAACCGCTGGGATTACAGTTGTGCTCCACCGCGCCTGACCAAACTTATGGTTCTTCCTCTCCTTATCCAGAATCTGGGTGCCTACATTAGAGGTCTTCTAGCAGATTGGATCTACTCTGACTCAAGGGGCCTAACTTCAGGAAGATAAAACTCAACAGCTGAGAGTTTTAGTATACTCTGTGTTTTGTCAGCTGTAGAATATAGCCTCCTGATTAACAACAGAGGCTCTGGAGCCAGAATGCCATACGTTCCTTTCTAAACTATGTGATATTTGAGAAGGAATTTCATTTCTTTGTGCCTCAGTTTCCTCATGTCATATCAAAGTGTTCTATGATTAAATGAATTAATAGTACCCGGCATATAAAGTACTATATGTACATACTTATTATGGCTATTTTCTTGGGGTTAATAGGAAAAAAATCAACTGTAATATTTTTCTAATCATTGAAATTTCTTCCTTAAATAGTAAAATAGAATACAAGAAATAATTGCTATCGTTTTCTTAAAAAAAATTATTGTTGCTGAACTGCCTTTCGATCCTTGGTTGATGTCAGGTGTTTTGTACAAACTGAAAATGTGTTGTAACAGGTCCTTATTTGTGAACTTGATTCTTTCAGCACAACAGGTATCAGTTATATTCTTGGGAATTTCTCAAACGCAAGCCATGTCAGGTCACACTGATAAAAGACTCATCCTTTCAGGGCTCCTGGTTCAAACTCTAAACCACTTGCCATCTGTCCTGAAGCATTAACCCATATCCCATCAGTATCACAGTGATGAGGGGAAGAAGTTGCTCACATATTTATTCCATCCATGCATCCAACATTTGTTGAGGTCCTGATGCCAGAAACAGTGGTAAAGGGTTGGCATGCCCTCGGCCCCACAGAGCCTGCAGTCTGGTGGTACAGGTTGACATGGGACACACGTGGAGAAAAGGAAATAGGAAGTAGGGAAGCATTGGTACAGGGATTGAGAAGACCTCCCCGAATAAAGGAGATTCAGTCTAAGCAGTGTCTGTACTATGTACTTGAACTAGTCCTGGAAGGCCGCAGGGGTTTGTTTGAATGTAGCCAATAGGATTATTATTTAAACAAACTTCACTCTGTTTATGGTACAGTAAAGCCAACTCGGTTTATGGAAAACCAATTTTGATTCTTTAGGGATTTTGCCAATGACTCAGTTGTTAAACACAACTATTAATATTATTTTTAAATAAACAGATAAATGATCACAAATACCCAAAACTGATCACTTCCCTATTTATTTGTACTCTATGATTTTTGTCTGTGGTGGAGTGTTGGGGATTGAACTTGAGGGATGCTCTTGCACTGGGCTACTTCACCAGCCCTTTTTATTTATTTATTATTTTTATTTTTAGACATGGTCTCACTAAGTTGCTGAGGCTGGCCTCAAACTTGTGATCCTCTTGCCTCGGCCTCCCACGTAGCTGGGCTTACAGCCATGCACCACCATACCTAGCTTCAAGGATCTTTAGTCTATTAGATCTTTATGGCATAGAAGTCCCATATGGTGGTATTCTCCTGTGCATCTCTTCTCAGTGAAGTCCTGTTAATACCTTAAAATTGACCTTGATGAGTGAATTTACACCACAGAAATAGACAGTACATGTCAGGGTCCTCCTCCCCCAAGAGCTTATTGTTAAGCAGTTATCAGCAAGGTGCTTGTCTGTCTGCAGTGTTTTTCATCTGTAGCATCCATCTACCTCCTGGGTCTGGCTGGGTAAAGATGTGGGATGAACTGAAGGGCAGAAGCAGGAGCCAGGTGACTCAGATTCCAGTACCAACTTTGCATTTTGCATGAGTTTTGCATTCGGAGTGTGTCACTTAATAATCAGCACACTTAAAGACATGCCTCTCAAGGAGGCCAGATTCTGTGCTTGGAAGACAGAGATGTGTATCTAACTAATTACAATTGATTCTGATATAATGGTTCTTTGGGAGTAAGATGAGTCAGTCTCATATTGGTCACTTGGGAGGAATTCATTGAGGATGTGACTTGTGAACTAGGAACTGAGCAGAATATATATATTGATCTCAGTAGGTAGAAGAGGAGGACGTCAGCAGGTTATGAGTTAGTGTTCTCTGGATAAAGGATGGGAAGCTTTGGGGTGATGATGGGAGGAGATTATAAATTAGGACCCAATTGTGATTAGCATCTATGAGGTGCCAACAAGGTTTCCAATGGTTTTACAGGTTGTATGATGACTGCTTCTGTTTAGAGCATGTTAGCTTCAGTAACTGCAGATGGAACAAACTGAATTTATTAATACACCAAAAGTCAGGTGGCATATGCCTGTAATCCCAGCTGTCTGGGAGGCGGAGGCAGGAGGAACATGAGTTCAAGTCCAGTCTCCCCAGTTTAGCAAGACCCTGTCTCAAAAAAAAAAAAAAAATTAATAAAAATGTCTGGCTGTAGATGCAGCTGAGTGGTAGAGTACTTGCCTAGCATGAATAATGAACATCCTTGGTTGCATTCCCAGTACCTTAAAAAAAAAATAAAAAGCTTCAAGGAACCATTTGAGGATTATTATGATGCAGAAGATGGAGAAGGGGAACCTGAGGTAGGCATCAGGCATCCACCATTACTTTGGTCATCCACAAAAGGGACCAGTATTATTTCCTATGACCAGTGCCACATTATATAAGACTTCTGAATTCTTTAGGTACGTTTTGCTTCTTTGGCTCCCTTCTTCCACAAAAGCCTGCTAATTATATTTCACAGTGGCACTGTGCTTAATGGATAAGTCAGCTCTGCCTCTGACCCATTCTTAAAGTCGATGGCAAACGAGGGAACATGCGGGTAAGCTCCTGGAAGATTAAACACTATACAAACCTGCGCTCCTTTTAGAATTCATATGGGTCAGAAGAGGCTCAGGCATTGTATTGCACTGATTACTTCTTTGCTGTTGGCTTGATCAGTGGATTGAAAGTCCCGACACTGGATTTCCAGAAGCCTTATATGTTCTTAATTTACTGTATCGCAGTGTGTGTGAGATGGTGCAGGGTAGGTGTGCGTGCACGCCATGAAAGTCAGAGAAGACTAAACAAAAGCAGAAAGCAAGGTTATTTATTCTGAGTTTGCTAGAGCAAGGGAGTCAGCCACCCATCACTTGTGTTTTGGCAGATACTCAAAGACAGTAGGGAGTGAGGAGGCTAGGTGATGAAACAGAAAGAGAAGTTTCAGGTGTGACCTGCTTGGAGGCCATGGGGAAGCTTCCGGTGGGCTGCTAGCAGTGAGGCATTGTGCATGATTGGTTAGGGGTACATACTTGGCTTTCTTTGGCTAAGAAAGCCTAAGTTGGAAGACAGAAATTTAGGGAAGCTGACAATTATTAATAAAGTTCTGGCCGATTGGGGCATATTATCACAGAGTTATTGTTTAGCTTCTTAGATTGCCACTGGAGACAGTAGTCCTGTCTTCCTGAAGCTCTGATGTGTAGCAGACTGGCTTCCTGAGTTGATGGAGGATTGGATCCTGGGCAGATTGCAGCAGGTTGTGGGTCAAATTCTGTTTTTATATGTGATCTGAACATTGTCTATTTGCGTGTTAAGTCTTTCTGCAATTTTCAGTCTCACTGCAATTATCTTCTCAGCCTGGTGATAAATTGCCTGTCTAATCCTCTCAATGACACTATGAACAGGGTACTAACATCTGCAGAGAGGAGACGGGTGATCAGAGAGGTTAGGTGTTTTGGTAGTAAGAGGAAGAGACTGTGTTCAGATACACGTGTGTGTCTCCAAAGCCCGTGAATTTAATTCCCATGCTCCATTGGGGTTCAGCTCGATCCACTTGCAAAGTGAAGATGAAGGTGATCACTAGGGTGGCTTCTAAACCCAAATCTCTGATTCACTGGACCATGGTGTCCATCATCCCATTCATGACCTTCATTCGACCAGACCAACTGTGAACCCATGAGACCAACTGCCTGTCAACTCATGAGACCATGAGTTTAATTTAGGCATATCCAGAAAACCTTGAGTGTCTGCAAATTTTATTGCATCAATTGTTGAAAATTCAACAGAACCAAGTCAAGCTACCTGGCTAACTGAACCCTGCCTATAAAGCCCTTCCTGAGAGAGTTATGCTTCCCAGGAAAGGCATAGCTTTGCCTACTGCAACAAGCCATTTTCCCCTGGAAGGATTTAATTTCATGCACAGAGAGATTCTGCGTAGGCGAAGAGAATGCACTATCATGTCATTCAGTCATGTCTGCGATTTCTCAGCTTCTCCCCAGTGCTGTAGAAATGATTAATTCCTCGGAAGGAAGCCAAGAAAATCATGAAAATAGCAAAAATATTTCGACTACAATTGTAGAGCACATAAACTTGTCAGTGGAGTGATGAGAAAACTGCTGGGTTGCCTCTCATTAGCAGCAAAATATTTTATTTATATATGTGCTTGTGTGTGTGTGTTTGTTGTTGCAGTGTGGAGAATGTGGGGAGGGCTTTGGGCTTAGATAAGCAGAGTTTTGGAGAGAGACTATTTTGTGCCCTTGTTGAGTTTCTCACCTGAGGGCTGCTGAGGCCTTTGCCAACAGTATTGATTGGTTAATATGTGTTGAGTGGTCCCTGGTGTGGAGCATGGTAGGTACTTCATGATGTGAGACTTATTGACCCCCGAACAGTACTATTGAAGCGGTTTCACGAGGCAGGCGTGTTCGAACAGAGAAAAAGGAAGTGTGTTCTCACTGCAATTATGACAGCTTACATTGACTGAAATCTTACTATGTCCCAGGCCTTTTGCAGAATGCTTCCCATGTACTATATTATTATATTCTCTCTGCAATCCTAGAAATAGATACTATCATGATTTCTCATTTGAGTACTGAGGTTTAGAGAGATTAAATAATTTACCAATGCCTACAGATCTTAAGAGATAAAGCTCAGACTCAGTGTGAGGATTCAGACTCTCAAACCAGAAACAAAGGAGGTCAGAGCCAGAAAAGACTTTCATGAATGTTTGGGTCTAAGAGTTTCAAACTGTGCATCCAGGAGCACGGGGCTTATCAGGTACCCCTAAAGGAAAAGGTGTTGATCAGGTTTCAACAACTGCATCAGCCTGAGCGGGCTGTAGTATGGGTTATATATTTAGGATTTGGACTCACTGTAAGCTATCCTTTAGAGAGATGACTCCAATAAAGTGTGGGGAGAGAGGAAAATTTGAAAGAAATAGGCATTTTTTTCTAGTTTATTATCTTCAATTTAAAGCAGCAATCAACACACTTTTTTTTCTGTAAAAGCCAGGTAGTAAAGACTTTAGTCTTGGCGTTCTATGTGGTGACTCAATGACATATTTTTTTACTTTGTTTTGTGTAAAACATTAAACATAAAAACCATTCTTGGGCTACGAATTATACAAAAATAGCTTACAAACTGGATGTGGTCCACAGTCTGATTTGCCAAACCTTTTTGTAGAAGATAAACCCAAAATTCAGAGAGGGAAAGTGGTTTGCCTAAAGCTCACACATTCAAGAAGGACTAGAACTCAAGTTGTCCAAAAATTGCGTTATGGGCCCTGCTGACCAAACCAAGCAGTTACACATTCACTGTGCCCTAAACCAGGCCAGAAACGGGGCTATATGTGTGGTGGATTTGTATAGAGTGTGTAAGTGCACCTACCCCCCCAAGCAGCTTAGAATCTAGGAAGAGACAAGATTTAAATGCATGATAAGTTAACCAGTAATACAGAGCCCTCCCCCAAAGAAGTACATAAGTCATTGTCAGGAAAGTGACACTTTAAATGCTGAGTTCCAAGGAAGCAAAGTGAAGTGATTTTTTTGACAGCTCCTAACCAAGGGCAGGGACATATTTGATGAATTTTAGGGCAACCAGTTGTGTTATTCTTCATCTCTCCTGCCTACCAAGAAATGGTTTTGAATCTGTCCTGAGGCTGATTAGAAGTAGGATTTAGTAACATTGCTGCCTTTTTGCTTTGGGACCAGCATCCCAAACTTTTTAACCCTTTGGTACAAGTGTTCCAGGGAATTTGACCACTTCTTGGGCTGTTAGATAAATCTCTTCCCCCAAGGCTCTGCCTAAAGTTCCCTTATTGGTTATTCCTGGGATGTGGGCATTGGGGTCAGTCATTTAATGTGGACAGTATGAAGTGATAGGATTATGGGAATTCATCTTCACATGCAGCTGTCCATTGTATTTATAGCATCACCCAAGTAGGCTACCAGAGAAACTAGTTCAGTTTTCCTTGAAGGAGAAGGAAAGAAGAAAAGCGGAAGGAAGTGTGTGTGGAGAATAAGACTCCCTTGGAGGAAGCTCCTTAGAACTAGAAAGGCCTTTTCCTGGGAATATTCTAGCATGAACTGCTTCAGCACCTGATGAACAATGGAATGAAATGATCAATTAGTATATAACCCGAGGGCACTTAACCACTAAGCTATATCCTCAGCCCTTCTATTATTTTTTTTATTTTGAGATGGGGTTTTGCTGAGTTGCTTAGAGCCTCACTAAGTTGCTGAGGATGGCTTGGACCTCAAAATCCTCCTGCTTCAGCCTCCAGAGCCACCGGAATTACAGGCGTGCGCCACCACACCTAGAGATCAATTAGTTTTTACCATCTCTAAAGTCCATGAGTAGGCTTGATAGAGGTCAGGGGTGATAGAGAACCCTAGAACACAGGCTCCATTGTGACAAGTTACCCATGATAGAGACATGGGCTATTCACCAAAATGATATGCACTTCCTCTGTGCTGAACATGGACCTGCAGCTGCGGGCAGCTGTATGCCCCTACAGCACGCCTTCTAGACTCTTGCATTCCCTGTGACCATGTGGCCAATTCTCATTCTGGGAGGAGGAGTAGAATTGGACAAAATGTGTACCACTCAGCACACACCTGGTCGATAACAGTGCCCTTCCATGCTTTGCCATGTTCTTTTTCTCTTCCAATGGGCTGGATAGAGAACCTCCAGTGTGACCTTGAAGGCCATGTATTGAGAGTGACAGAGCCTTCATTCACCTGGGTGCTAACCCTCACTTGATAGCTTGTCTGGTTGAGCAACCACTAGATGCATGTGGCCGTTTAAATTATTTAAAATTAAAATTCCAGTTCCCTGGTTACACTCATCACATTTTGAGTATTTGATAAATGCAAGTGGCTAGTGCTACCATACTGGGCAGCACAGTTAGAAAACACTTTCATGATTTCAGATGGACCTATTGAATAGCTCTACTCTGTTATATTTGAACTTTGATATATTTTAACTCTCACTTCTTTAACACTGGGCCTCCTCCTACTAATACACATATCAGGATAAGGGTTTGTTGACCCTTAAAGAAAAATATTTGTTAAGTGCATATGGAGGGTCCAGTCCTTCTCTAGAGCTTGGAAATACACCAGTGAGAACAGCAAACTAAATACCCCACTATCGGGAGTAGAAGATGTTAAACAAATGAAGAACAGGGACTTCTGGCGTGGTGAATCTACTCTATAAAATGCCATCATGGTGAAAATTGCCATTATTCTTTGTCAATGCTTTAAAAAACTGTAAAATTCGTGTTTTAATAAATAATTAAACTATTTACTGCCATTAATAATTATTCCATACCATCACTATTGGCAAAATATTTTGATTTTGTGCTTATATCAAATGTTTCTCAGTAATACACAAAGGAAAAAATAGTGGAAACTCTGAATAAGGGAAGGCATATGAAAGCATGGTACTATGTGCTTCATTTTCCTGTAAATCTACAACTCTCTTTAAAATAAAGTCTGTTCATTAAAACAAAAATAAGTAAATAAATAAATACCCCACTATCCATGAACTCATTGTAATAATCCATGTGACTTATCAGATTTCTGAAGGTGCAAATTCGGGATTTTTGTTTTCTATAATATCAATAATGTTCTCCTTTACTAGTTCCCCCAAATACCAACTTCTGTGCAAGAAGCAGACCCACTAAACCAGTGGTCCAACTGGAGAGGCTCAAAAGATGAGATGAGCTGGGGGAAACACACCTGTGAGGTGTGCTCTCCACCTTCACCAGCTGACTGTGGCATTTCCAGAGCCTTGGTGCATGGTGCTTTCTAAAAGATGAGTGGAATCATCTTTCATGTCCTAGGACAGGTGTTTTAGTCCCTTTGGCCAAAACAAAGCAGAGGAAGGATGATACTGGCTTTTCAAAGCAAACTAAAGGCCCAAGTGATGCTGAATTATCCACTATCTCCATAACATGCCCTCGCCTCTTCCCACACTGCATGGACCCCACACATAATGTTCTCTGAGCATTCATTGCTCATCTGTCTTCTCCCCCAGACTGGATGTTCTGCGGTGGAAGGGATTATATCAATCACATGTACCACAGTATTCCCAGGGTCTGGCATGGAATATAATGCGATAAATATGTATTCTTGCCATCGTATGTTGATAATTATCTAGTGAATATATTTTACTTTTTCTTTGGTGCCAGGGATTGAAATCGGGGGCACTCGACCACTGAGCCACATCCCCAGCCTTATTTTGTATTTTATTTAGAGACGGGGTCTCACTGAGTTGTTTAGCGTCTGGCTTTTGCAGAGACTGGCTTTGAACTCATGGTCCTCCTGCCTCAGCCTCCTGAGCTGCTGGGATTATAGGCCCATGCCACAGCCTTTGCTTTTTGATAATCTAGTGTTGCAATTGTTAGTATGTACCTCACAAAACAGTTTGTATGGAAGTTAGTAGGGATCACATGGAAAGTGGTGGAGGGACAAATGTGTTTGAGTAAGGCTATTTTAAATGAGTGTGTTTTCTCTAAGGCCTTCTGCAGGACATTTTGCATCACTACACTGTAGTGGTGTTTCCCAAACTACAGTGAGCTTCAGACTCTCCTGGAGAACTGCCAAAGCATGCATCTCTGGGCTCTGCCTCCAGGGTTTCTGATTCAAGAAGCCTAGGGAGGGCCTGAGTATTATCGTTTTTATCAAGTTCTCAATCGATCTCATGCAGCTCGTCTGGCCACCAAACTTTGAGAACCAATGTGAAGGTGTGTTTTTGTCTCTCAGAAAAAAAAAGATATTTCTACCATTTCCCATATATGTTCCTTTAAATATCTTTTTAAACACAAAGATCAGTATAACTTGACCTAGTTTATGCTCAAGTGCCTATGAATTATAAATTAATGCATCCACAGTTTTAATGGGACATCTGGGCAGAGAACTATTGGAAGCATAAATAATGTGTTGCTACTGATAAAATTTGGACTTCATTCTAAAATAATGACAAGATTTTGGGATGGAGTATCAAAAGAAAAAGAATCAATGACTCCTCCTAGTTATAAAATGGATTTAATCACAACCAGTATTGCCTGGGAAAGAACTGTTTATAACTCAAATCTCTGGCATTATTATTGTCTAAAGCAATTGAGTTGCTTTGTATCTGCAGCTGTTCTAGTTTAAATACACATTGCTTGGCCCTGACAGCCGGCTGCTTTTTTGCCTCTTGGACTTTAGAATGGTTTGAAATGTGTTATTCATAAGTCTTCTGACTTTCAAGGATGGGAAAGAACAGATGTGGACCTGAAGGAATAATCAACTCTTGCTAATATTGCTTTAGACAGAGATTATATATATATATATGTATATGTGTGTGTGTATGTGTGTGTGTATGTACACACACACTCATACATACATAATATATATATATTTGCATGAAAATAAAAAAAACTGCATTTGGTCTTTTTGCTCGAGATTTTAGAATGACACCAATCACTGTAGGTTAACCCAGCACTGTGTGTTGTTTTTAGGTTTATCAGAAAATTCATCAATGAATTTGGCACTCACTAATCTCATAAATACTGTAGGTAACATATTTCTGGTCCTCATGGAATATGTAAGTTATTTTGGGGAGCAAGACATAATCATGAGATAATTAAAGCAGAGGTTTTCCAACTTATTTGTATAGTAGCTTAAGCAAATAAGGAAGCAAAACCCCAGATTCCCAGGACACATCTGAGACCTACTAAATCAGCTTATGAAAAAGTGACACCAGAGAATACATATTTTTATTACATTATTATTATTATTTTGGTAGTGGGGATTGAACCCAGAGACAATTTACCGCTGAGCTCCATCCTCAACTTTTTATTATTTTGTTTTGAGATAGGGTCTCCTTAAGTTGCTCAAGGCCTTGCTAAATTGCTGAGGCTGGTCTTGAACTTGGGTCTTCTTGCCTTAGTCTCCCAAGTTGCGGGATTACGGGTGACAGGCATGGCCACCATACCTGGTTAGAAAATATGTATTTTTAAATAGCTTTCTAGTGGATGCTGATAACCAGGCAGAACTGGAATTCACTAAATAGCTTAAGAGTTTTCAATAATAAAGATGATATATGGAACACTTCTGCCTTAAATTCTGTTTCATCCAGTTGACATATTCTGTCTTCAGAGTGTGTCTGATCTATTTCTGTTATGGCAGATGGCATGGCAAGGAGAGAAAGCCATACAGGACCCTTAAGTTCTTGGCTCTGGAGGGCTCCTAGTTCAGGGTGGGCGATCTGCAAACAGAGCCAAGAGACAATTAATGAATGGTGAGAGCAAGAAAGCCACGTGGGGTGGCACTCCATCAGAATTGACAGGATCAGTCTTGTCACTTAAATATTGAGAACTTTCTATGTGGCAGACAATGTGTGAGACTCTGGAGATATTTAAAATAAGTAAAACTAGTGGCCACTGCCCGCAGAGACCCTACAATCTAGGGGAGACTCAAATAGGAGATAGAATCATGGTCTTCTCCCTGCTTTTAAAAAATTCTGGTAAAATTCACATCAAGTTAATCATCTTAGGCAATTATCAAAAATACAAGTAACAATAAATGTTGGTGAGGATGTGGGGAAAAGGTACACTCATACACTGCTGGTGGGACTGCAAATTGGTGCAATCCTTCTGGAAAGCAGTATGGAGATTCCTCAGAAGACTTGGAATGGAACCACCATTTGACCCAGTTATCCCACTCCTCAGTCTATACCCAAAGGACTTAAAATCAGCATACCATGGTGATATGGTCACATCAATATTTATAACAGCTCAATTCACAATAGTAAGCTATGGAACCAATCTAGGTATCCTTCAAAAGATGAATGGATAAAGAAAATGAGGTATATATACACAATGAAATATTACTGAGACATAAATAAGAATAAAATTATGATATTTGCTAGTAAATGGATGGAATTGGAGACGATAACACTAAGTGAAATGAGCCAATTCCAAAGAACCAAAACCCGAATGTTCTCTCTGGTATGTGGATGGTAACACAAAATAAAAGGGGTGTGAATAGAAATATTTTGGATTAGACAAAGGGAAATGAAAGAAAGGGAGGGGGGATGAGAATGGGAAAGACAGCAGAATGAATCAGACATAAATTTCCGATGTTAATAGATGAATACACAATCAGTATAACTCCACATCACACACAATCATAATAAGCAGAAGTTGTACTCCATGTATGTGTAATATGTCAAAATACAGTCTACCATCATGAATAACTAATAAGAACAAATAAAACATTTTTTTAACAGTTTGCCACTTTAACTATTTCAAGTACATAGCTCAGGCACATTAAGGACATTTATATTGTTACCCAAACATTATTGCCATTCATCTTCAGAGCTCTTTTATTATCCCAAACTAAAGCTCTGTAACTATCAGACAACTCCTCATTGCTTTCCTCTAGCCCTGGTAACCACCATTTTGCTTTCTGTCTATAAATTTGACTGCTCTGGGTGACTGTCTCATTTTGCTCAATATGTTATCTCAAGATCCGTCCATATTTTACCACATGTAAGAATTTCATTCCTTTTTCATACTGAATGATATTCCACTGTATGTGTATATCATGTTTGTCTCTCTCTCCATCAATGGATGTTTTCGTTGTTTCCACCTTGGTCTGCTGTATATCTCTTTGTTCTGAACACTCGTGTGCAAATATTCCTTTGGGTCCCTTGCTTTCCATTCTTTTGAGTGTATTTCTAGAGGTAGAAGTTCCAGATCATATGATAACTCTACATTTTGTTGTTGGAAGAGTTGCCATACTGTTTTCCACAATCGTTACCCCAATTTTACACCCACACTCTTCTGACAAAATAGAAGAAATGGGGTATCATTCCTGTAAGGATTTTATTTATTTGGGTTATCATTGTTTAAAAAAACTTTAATGTCAGGCACCTCAGGGCCACACTGTAGCCCACATCCCAAAGCCACCTCCCCAACCCCCCAGACCCCCCACCTCCAGTTTATCCTTCCACCCATCCTCCCCAGCACTACATTCAGCTTTACAGAGTAAGAAAATCCAGCCTAGAGCCTTCAGGCCCAGGGCCATGTGGCCTATAATGTGTTCCTCTGAGTCACAGTTTTTTCCATCTCGGGTACAATCTTCTGTAATCCTGTTGCCATACCCCACAGGAGAAGCTGCTGGTTTTAGAGAACTCAGGTTCTGTTAAGGTTGAGTGAAAGCCTGGGGCAAAGGCACTGGGGAGTTCTAATCTCAATTTTGCTCCACAATGCCTGGCAGCCTGGGGCAGGTCATTTAACCTCCACAATCCCTCACATTTTCTGACTCACTGAGATGGTTGTAATGACCTCTCTTTGGAGCTAGTGGTAAGGAATTCATAATGTTAGACTAAGGGATGCTTGCAAGGTCTTTTGCCAGGGTTCACTCAGCTGCAAGAGACCAGTGTCACTTGCTCCTATGTGCTCGTGTCCACATGTGGAGTGTTAGTCCTCCATGCCAGGCTCAGTGTCTCTCTAGGGTTAGCTCCCGTCTGCTTCATGAGAACGGACCTAGGTCTCTGTGCTCATCTGCAACCCTGGCAGTGAAATGTGTGGTCCGTGGATTTTTTTTTCTCCAGTTCTTTGGGAGAAGGTGAAAAAGCACCCGGGAGAGGGGCATAAAAATATCCCTTAACATCTCTTAATTCCACTGAATATTTGCAATTGAGCCCAAATGGTATTGAGAAAGTCACTTCCATTCCCTTCAACTTGCCCGTGGGCAGGTGTGGGCAGGGTCCTTGTCTCCAGATCCATTTGTTCTCTGTTCTTCTTTGATGCAGAATTCCATGCTGCTTTGTTTTGGTCAAGAAAATTTCAGTTCCACAAAAACCCTGAGAGAGGAACACAGATTCTACAGAAGGTTTCTGCAGGGAGCCCCAGTGAGCTTCCCTCTCACTTCCTGCAGCAGAGTCCTTGATACCTTTATGAGTCTTTTCTCCTGAATCACTGTCTCCCTGCTTTTCTTCCTGGGAGCATCCAGAACCTCTCCTTTTCTCCCTCCTCCAGGTAACTCTTTAAACTCCTCACATTCCTTCCCAGACCCCAAGTCGTACAGAGCATGCATTATCCCAGTTTCCACCACAAGGGGTTGTCACATGTCCCCTCCCTCTGAAGGCGGGTAGATAACCTATTGTTTCTTATATAAAAACTGGTTTTATGTAACAACTGTATTGATCTGTCATGTGTTGCTAGTAACAAAAAAAAAAAAATACCTAGCTAACAACTCTAAGCTCACAGTTCTGCAGATCCAAGTCTCAGAGGCCACCTATGGTGGTGGTCTTCTTGCTTAGAGAGGTGCGGGCCTTCTCTCTTCTGAATACCCTCTCAACTTTCTGCCTCTAAACACCATAATCAGAGGGAAACAGTGTCCCCCTCTTACTACTTCACAGTGGAGTTAAACTACAACAGACAAGCCCTTGGGTGACAGTGTCAAATGGTGTCCCAACCTTAGCAATGATTTTGATGATTCATTGCTGCTGCTACAAAGTTATATTTTTGATACATTTTATATTTCAATAATTTCCAACATGTCCTTTAAAACATTCTGTTAGGAAGTCATCACTTTCTTTTTAGAAAGCTATACGGAGTGGTAGATAGAAATCTAAAGTGGCTGCCAGGATCATCACTCTCTGATGTACATACTTTGTGTAATTTCTTCCCTTTCATTGAGGGAGCAAGAAACTTATAAATATGCGACCTGACCCTGAGGATGATGGTATTGCCTGAGAGATTTTGTAGATACAATTAAGGTTGCTAATCAGTTGACCCAGTCAAAGGGGAGATTTGAGATGGGGCTGCTGTCTTTACGGGAGACCTTCTGAATCTGGGTATAGGAGTCAGAGTCTGAGAAAGCAGGATAGAAATGGAGGAAGAGTCTGGGAGTCACACGGAAAGGAAGGGCGCTGCTAGGACCTGAGAGTGGCCCTGGCCATCAGCCAGCAGGAGAACTGGGGTCTCAGTCCCATGACTTCTGGGTTTCCAACCACATAAGCCTGGAAACTGCCTGAGCCCTAGCAGGGACACAGCTCGGGTGAGGCCTTGATTTAGGCCTCGTGAGAACCTTGTCAGAGAACCCTGTTCTGTGCCTGGGCTCCAGACCTGAAGGCACCATGAGGGGATATGTGGGTGTGGATTCAAGCCCCTGAATCTGTGCTGATGGGGATTTAGGAGAGCACCTCTGTGTACTTTATTCTGGGCTGGCTGACTTTCCTTTAGTTGCAGGTGTGAAAACAAATGCCTTGTTTTTAGCAAACAATGATTGTGGTAGAGGCTAGGTTTTTGGTTTTAACAAAATATTCAGACTTTGGCAAAAAAAAAAAAAAAAAGTTTATAAACCTTTGTCAACTCCTCCTGCCTTATAGGGTTTGTTTGGGAATTTTAGTAAACGAAGAATTTGCCAAGTCTAGAAATCACAGATTGAAAACGTCCTCTTTCTCCTTCTATTGTTTAGATTTTTCCCCTTCTCTAAAACTGCAGGGCAAGTTCTGCAAGGGTTTGCAGGTGTTTTCTGCTCCTGAGAGTCTTTCTTCTCAACAGTGAGTTCTTAAATCCTGTGCCTGAGTAAAAACTTGCATTTTGTTGTCAAGATGAATCCTGTACTGGTAAATATTTCCTGCATTTTATCTTGCCTCTCAAGCTACAGGCCCAGAGGCAGGACACAATTTCTACCTCTCATGACTCCCTGAGCCTGGCCAAATGCCTAATGTACAGTGGGTGTTCAATCTACCTTTAGATTGAATGATTTTATAAGTTAAGGAACAAAATTTGCTACCAAATAATTGATCAACACACTTTGGGATTTTTTAAGGCATTCCTGTGTGTAGATAGCACCTGATACATTTGGTTCTATCTTTGCCTTAAAAAAAAAAAAAAAAAAAAAAAAAAAACCTTCTGGGTATAAGTCCCTCTTTCAGAGAGAGAAAAACTTTTAGGAGTAGCTGGTCCATTGGATTAAAGACTGAATGTCCATAATGTGTTCAGCCCATGGTCTGCTTGTTCAGGACTCCACATAAGGCAGGAAAGAAATACCTGAGAGCCCAGGATCTGGAAGACATGAAGAGGATTGGTGGCAATGGTGTCCTTCCTTGAGGTGTCACATTATAATCCCTGAGCTGTTAATGCAGATGCTCTTCAATGGCTTCTCATTAGCCACAGGAAAGCATTCAGAGTCCCAGTGTGGCACACCCTCCCTTACGCGTTGCTCCCTCCCTGGGTAGGCTGGTACTAGTTTCATTTACCTGCTCAAAACTCCCTTTGGGTTTTTTCCTCTCCAATTTCAGGGCATGCAATTAGCTGCTCAGGAATGAACTTTTCTGCAGCTTCTTCCCCAATCCCATCCACCCAGTGATTTCTACAGTTATCCTTCAAGACCACACTGAAGTATCACTTCTACACAGTCTCTCCTGACCAGAGGATTTTTGCAAACATTCACTGAGTTTTTACCCTGTTATAAGCACTTTTTACAAGTCATCTCAAAAAATGCTCACAACAGCCCAATGAGGTACACACTCTGCATCTTTCAGAGGATGGAGCTAAGACTGAAAGAGGTTCAGTTACCTGGCCAAATTTTGTAGCTACTAAGCCAGCACATAAGCCAGAGACTATTTCAATCCAAAGACTGGGATTGTAACAGCGGGGTTCTTCTTTGGACTGTGCTGCTTTCTGAGCCCCCACAGCTCTGTATGTGTCATCTCTAAAGCAATGTCCTTCCTTCCTGTCATTATTGACAGCCATCTTCTCTATTCTTTTGTAAGTCTCATGGAGGTAGGGGCCATCTTCGTCGTAATGTATCTCCAGTGAGGTGTAAAATGTTGGACATACCTGAGCTTATTAAATAGAGAATAAGAAAAAATTGTCACAGGCAAAAGGGCTCAACAGAAAGAAAGATCTAATGGAAATGATAATCTACTGGTAGTTACATTGGCTCTGATAAGGCCAGGAGTGGGCTCACTGGAAGTACCAGGTCTTGAGCTTTTGTTTCATTGAATGGAAAAGCACAGTTGCAAGAAGAGTTGCAGAGAGTGAGGGAAAATAAGAGGAGGGAGCAAGTCTACATTTTCCCCAGATACCATGACTTTTATTGCATCATTGATGCTTAATTCCACTTATTTAACGTGTGTAGTTGGATGGAGTTTGTTGGATGCATCTGCAGGGTGTTCAGAGGAACGGTTTCAAAATATTCTGCTCCCCAAGCTCCTTTTCTACCTTACGGCATCATCTGTAACCAACGTGGAGAAGAACATAACATGCCTTGAAGTAGAGGGTGATGGCATTTAATACTTGGTTCAATTTCGGGAATACCAATGTCCACCTCACAGATGGCATCCTAGGAAAGAGGAGCTGAGCAAAGTGATATCTATGTGCCTGGTTCAGTGTTGCTGCTGAATATGTAGGCTGAGATCATAAAACCACATGTCACTCTTAATTCTCCATTCCTTTCCTTGTTATGTATAAATGTCTCTCAGAGATGTAAGCATTTTACTAGGGATAAGAGGACTTTGGATTAGATTGAAATGAGAACCCCACCCTGTGCCCCTGGTCTTGGATACACAGGACTCAGTGGAGTCAATTTTCAAACTTCATTTTAGTTCCTCGGCTTCCTGGGCAGGAACCCAAGTCCAGTTTCTTTCGCTCATTGAGCCTTATCATGGGCCAGCCGCCTCTTTGGTTCTCCTCTTTCCTCTGTCGTCATGCTTTCTTTCCATCCTCAAAGCATCTGTCTTTAATCATTCTCTCATTTTGTTCCATTCCAGAGAAAATATGCCTTCTCCTTTCAGGCTGAGACCTCTGTATCCTCACAGCTGGTCTGAGAGAGCCCCTGGGTCAGAGTCACCACTTTCTATTGGTGATTTTAGCTGAGTCCCTGAGCTTCTCTAAGAAGTTGTCCTCTTCGGTAAGAAAGATAATGGCCCATGTGCAGCTTCCATGTCTAGGTTCTGCTCTTGCCTAGTTTTTTCCCAAGGCTTGTACTCTCTTGGCAGGAGGAAGACAAACACAAATGGGTAACAATAAAACACACACACAAATATACTTAAGGCTCCTTTATCCTTTAGAAAAACAAAACAAAACTTCTTTTGACTCTGATTGCATGTCCTTAAGTCACACTGCCTGGCTACCTTGCAAAAGGAAAACGGTCTCTGCCTCCGTGGCCTTACCTATTCATCCAACCTTCACCTGTCATAAAGCCCCTTCTTTCTTCCTGTCTTAGTTGTTGTTGTTGTTACTGGGGATGAAACCCAGAGTTGCTTAACCACTGAGTCACATCCTCTCCCTTTTTATTTAGCTACTGGTTCTCACTACATTGCTCAGGGCCTCCCTGAGTTGCTGAGGCTGGCCTTGAACTTGTGATCCTCCTACCTCTGCCTCCTGAGTTGCTGGAATTACAGGTATGAGCCACCATGCCCAGCCTTTTCTCTTTCAATCATTCTCTTGATGGTCACCAATGGTCAAACTTTCAAATCCTATAGCCTTTGTTCTTTTGTCCCCCTGGATATCTGTGTAGAATTTTCCACCGCCAAATTCCTCTGTTTTGAAACAACCAGGAACATATTTTTTTCCCTCTTTTTCTGTTCAAATAAGGGCTCCCTCCCTGTTTTCATTAGCAATAGCAATTCTTCTGGTCTCCTTTGCCTCAGACCCCATGGTAAATCGTGAGTCACACATGGCTTTTAAGTGCTGACTTCCAGCTGATCACCGGGCCTTGTGTCACCTCTGGTGGTGTCCTCCTTGTCCTTCTCTTCCCTTTGTTCTCACATTCTGTGGACAGATTGTGTTGCAACCCATCCCAGCCCCAGAACAATTCTGCGACCTTGGCCAACCTATCAGACTTCTTTGATCTTGGCTTGTCTTTCTTAGGAATAATGGTAATAATGGTTTCCCCCTCCAGGAGTTATTGTGAAGAGTCAACAAAAATACCAAACAGAGCGTCCTGTAGGCTCCTGTACTCCACAGTTGGCAGGTGTTAGGTTTTATCTGTGCCACACCACCCCAAAGCCCTCATTAGGATGTTTGTATGGAACAAGTGGTGCTCTGCATTTCAGCCCCACACCAGCATGCCCTCCTCCAGGTTTCTCCATTTGATACTCCAGAGCCCCAGGACAAAACCCAGACCAAGATCACCACAGCACAGTCGTGCAGATGTAGCAAGTTATATGACATTAAAGGGTGTGAATCTTTAGAACTGACAGAACTGGGCTTGTAATCCTTGTTCTGCCTCCTCTTCTCTGGATAATTTCAGTCTGGTTTCTGAACATCTGTGAGTTTCCATTTGAACCTCTGTGAGCTCCCATTCAGGCCTGGTGTAGGAATGAAAAACGTCAGTCCCCGAGATAGTGCCCCGTACTGTCTCACTGAGCAAGTGGTAGGGTTGATGGCACGTCAGTCCCTTGCTCTCTTTAACCCAGAAAATAAATTCCTAGAAGCTGTGATGGACAGACAGGTTTACCCAAGTGCAGCCTCAGGTTCCCCTTCCAGTTGCCTCTACCATGTTGCTCCTACTATATCTTTTCATGTACCCACTGACCTGTGCAAGAAGCCTCATTTTTCTCAGTCTCTATTCTGCCATTTTTTTCCCACTCCTCCTTAGTGGGATCCCAATTCCTTCTCCTCCTCCTTTTCCATGCTTCTTTTCTACCTGGTGCACTGAAAACATACTAAGAATTTTAAGATTGTTGTGGATCTAGACCTTACTATGCCTGCCAATGGGACTTTTCTGTATTTATTTCAGAAACACATCACATTCACTGGTGATTTGGTACTAATCTAAGATAGCCTTATGTTTAGCTGGGCTCAGTGGCACACATCTTCAATCCCATTGACTTGGGAGGCTGAGCAAGGGGATTGCAAGTTTGAGGCCAGCCTCAACAACTTAGCAAATTCCTGTCTAAAAGGAAAAATAAAAAATGGCAAGGGATATAGCTCAGTTTTTACAACACCCCTGGATTTAATACCCACTGCCAAAAAAAATAAGTAGTATTGTGTTTATGCTTTCCTCCTCGATAGCTCCTTATTGCCTTGTTTCTCCTTTAATGCCAAGACAACTATTGAGCAATTACATAATAAAAGTTCAGTAACCTCTCCTTTGGTGATTTTCTAGCTTGATTTTCATGGAATTCACAGCTCCTGCATAATCTAATCCTTAGGTGGCACCATTTATTTCTTGGCCTCTGCACAGACCCTTTCCTCCTAGAGGTTCCATCTGCTTTGCAGAAATTAGCTCATGACTCATTCCTTCCCCACCCTCCTTGTAAACTGTAAAAACAGGAGGTCTGCCCTTTGCGGGAAGAGAAAGTAGAGGTCCAAGGAAGCAGTGGGGAGTTGGAAATAGACTCAAGTTTATCAAGTCCTGGTTCAGGCTTATTACCCCCAAGGCTCATGGAGAAATCAGGCAAGGACAGCTCTGTTCAGTGGAAAGATCAGGTGCTTTCAAGTCTGACATGACCAGGCTTCGATCCAGGCTCCGGCTGCTATGTGGCCTTTGGTTTCTTTATTTTCACTCAGAGTGGTTGGAGTTAACCTTTCCAAATCATTGTTTGTCGTTCAAGAATGTGGTAGCATCAATATCTGCCTACTGATGCTATCTTAAGATTCAAGGGGGCAGTACATGGAGCTCCTGGCATGCATGTTGGTTCAGAGTATTATTTAATACTTATTCTTTATTCCTGGTAATGTTTGGTTGCCCACCAACCCACCCAAAGAGAACACGGCAGGAATGATTGATGAATGCATCAAAAACTTGGCAAATAACTTTTCAACCCCTTTCAGGTCTACTGGAAGACATGATGATGTTCAAAGGGTGAACTGTTTGCTATTCTTTCTTAACAGGAAAGAAACTTGATAAAACACACATGTGAGTTAGAACTGTTTTTATTACTTCCGACCTGACAGCCAGAAACAAAAGTCTGAAAATGATCTTTCTCCCTTTACTTTGAATTATCAAGCGCTGCATTCCCAGAGGGAATCTGGAATTTAGCTAAATTAACATTTTTTCAGTCGTGCAATGGAGGGTGGACCTCTATGGAGTATTCTACCTTTGTGCTTTATGTTCACCCTTTACATTGATTTAGGGAAAATTAACATGGAAAAGTTAGATCACATAGGGGTCAGGGTAGGACCTGACTTGGCCACACTTTGCCCATCGAGAAACACCAGAGCTGTGGCCCTTGGTTTTATTATTTTCACTCAAAGTGATTGGAGTGACCCTTCATTAGCCAGACTTCCAAGATTTTCTCAGTCTAAAATTAGACCATGCATATAAAAAGTGTTTTAAATTTATAATTCTACTTGAAGACAAATAACAAATTTTTTTCCTACCCATGGTTATAAATTAGAAAATAATGTAGAAATAGGAATAGTAACCCAGGGTAGATATTACAATATTCTTTATGCCTCAGGACCAGACTAATTTAACCATGAAGAATTCTTTGGATTAGGTTCTATTATTTGTTTGCCTTTTACTAATGAGGAAAAACAAGGAATTTAAGTTTCTTTCGTAAGAAACAGAGGTACCGGGATTCAAATGTAGGTATTCTATCTTTGGAGTCCATGAGCTCAATAGTCCTATGGAGAAATCCCTCGTTTTAGTATTTATTTTCTCCTTAATTCAGCAAGTACTTATTAATTACCCATTATTTACCTGGCAGTACAAATCATGGGGGAGAGCCAGAGTAAATCAGGCAGGCAGGGCTCTTGTTCTCCTTGAGTTCATAGCCTGATGGGGTAAATGAAAAAAAAATATACAAATAGGGAAATTTAATAATTGCACACTGTTCTAAATGCTGTAATTACAGCCAGCAGGTGCTGAGATGGAGAACAAAGGGTCAGCAGAGGCCTGTATTTGGATCCGATGTTCAAGGAAGGGCTCTTGGAGAGGGTGGCATTTAAGCTAGGCCTCATGAGATGAGAGAATGGTCACCTGGCACATGTGTACCTATCAGCTTAGTGGTTAAATGGGGATACAAAGCCCAGAGATCAAGTCTAATGTATGACTTGGGTCTGGAGGCATTTCACTCTTCAAACTCAGAAGCTAAACAGCAGCTGAAGACTGAGCAGGAGTTGGAAGGCCTTTTATCTTGCTGTTGAAATCTGAGCTGCTTCTGGCAGCTGCTCCATTATGTCACTTGCTTTCACCCCCTTCTTGAGAGAAATCTGATTTATTTATTTATTTATTTATTTTTAAAGAGAGAGAGAGAATTTTAATATTTATTTATTTATTTTTTATTTTTTGGCGGACACAACATCTTTGTTTGTATGTGGTGCTGAGGATCGAACCCGGGCCGCATGCATGCATGCCAGGCGAGCACGCTACCGCTTGAGCCACATCCCCAGCCCCGAGAAATCTGATTTATATAAAACAAACTCTATCTTTGCTACACTGGATATTCAAAATAGATTTCTTACAAGTTGGCCTTCCTTGAACTGAGGCTAAGAAAATTGAGAAAAGGAAGCCTTTCTAATAGAAATAAGTCCTTTCAAAGAACTGGGAAATGTAAATGGAGACTTTGCAGACTGGGGTCACCTGGATTGCTGTCCTCCAAATATGCTGTGTGAGAGAAAGTTGATCTATTTGAATTTAGGTAATGCAAAGTTCCTGAGCTTTCAAAAAAGCTGAATTTTGAACTTTGCTTTGCATCCTTTTTTTTTTCCTGGGTATCATGTAGTATCTTGGCACCTGTCTCTACTCCCAGGATATCTGAGGGAAAAGGTAAAAATACTATTCACTATTTTTTTTTTTTTTGCAGTTTTCTGAAGCAGGTTTCTTATTCTTGATCTCCACCATGCTTCAACTTTCAATGTCTCTTGGTTTTCTAGTTTTCAAAATTTATAAATGGGACCTATAAAAATAAACTCCCATCAGTAGAACATCAATTAAATTAGCAACCTTTCTATAACATTCAGTGATGTGTGTCTTAAAAAGAATAAGGTAGGTCTAGGCAAAATGATCATAAAAGGACATTCTTGGTAGAAGGTTGACAGGAAACGATGGTTATGGAGGAGAGACCGGCACACCTTTTTTGTAAAGGAACAGTTAGTTAATATTTTAGGTTTTGTGGGCTGTATGATTTCTGTGGCAGTTTCTCAGCTCTGCTGTCTTGGCGTGAAAGCAGCCCTAGATAATATGTAAACAAATGAGCAAGGCTGCTTTCCAATAAAACTCTTTACAAGCTTTTACAAAAACAGGCGGTGGATTCACAGTCTGTAGTTGTTCAGGTACTGTCATAAACTATGTAGACTGTGAAATAATTTGTTCTTCAACAATTAAATATTTGGAAGGATATGTAACAAATTGTTTAATGTTCACTATATTGGAGGGAGAGATTATTGGAATGATTTTATTAGCATTTAGTATGTCATAATAAGCAATGATTGCTTTTATTGTCAGCAAAAACAATGAAGACACTACCATTTTAGTAAAATGAGAGTTTGTCTTAATTTGGGATTGGCTCAGTTCAGATAAGTAATATTTATATATTTCCTATGCCATCAGAGCAATTGCTGTTATTTTATTCTATGGAGGCAACAACCAGAAGTGCAGAATTAAACTAATTACTATTTTGGGGGGTGTTGCTGGGAACCAAGAGCCTTGCTCATGGTAAGCACATGCTCTACCACTGAGATATACCACCAGCCCCTAATTAATGAAATTTCCACAAGAACAGGGCATCATTACCCCAAATTTTGCCCACAGTTTCAGTTTTGAAAAGTATCTAGGTACAAAGTGAGGGTCGGTCTCTTTCCACCCTCTGATGTCATATTCTAGAAGTGGGGATTTTTTTTAAAACTTTTTTTTCTACCAAGGATTGAAGCCATCTTTATCTATCTTCTGATGTCAGTCTAGAAGGGGCATCTTTTTCTGTTTGTTTTGATACCAAGGATTGAGCCCAGGGGTACTTAATCACTGAGATCATTGAGCCACATCCCCAGCCCTTTTTATTTTTATTTTGATAGAGTATCTTGCTAAGTTGCTTAGGGCCTTGCTAAATTGCTGAGATTGACTTTGAACTTGTGATCCTTCTGCCTCAACCTCTGGTGTCCCTCCCGCCACCATGCCCGTCTAGAGGGGGACTCTTGATGCAGACTCTTAGGTAATGCAAAATGTAACATGTCATAAAATCTCTATAACCAACTCTTCCGTAATCAGAACATTACCTCTCTTTACATGATACTGTCCTGCCTTAGACGATACCTTCAGTTTTCCCCTGTTGTGCGGCGTTAATCAACACAACGAAAGAGGAGCAGAGTTTAAGTGAAAATTCGTTCTACCTGGTTCTCTCTTCCCTGATTACCATGTTGAAGATGTGGTTTGAACTCAGGATCAGAGGTTCGGTATGAGTTACTTCTGCCCTGATTCTGTTTTCATGATTCAATTGTTGATCAGACTGAGTATTTCTCCAAGGCTCAAAACATCAATGGGTCTTGAAATGAAACAAATTGCCATAATTTAGCATTTGAATTTCAAAATCGGTCTAGTTGAGGAGCCACTAATTAAAGTGGAGCCAGTCAGAACTCACTGAAGTGAAAATGGAAACAGAGGCTCACCCTGTGGGCATCCCATGGCCTTGGCTCTAGAGGACCACGGCAGACATCTCCCTGACTCAGTAACATTTTTCAGAGTTCCTCATAGTGGATTTCAAATATCAGTTAAATGGAGCAAACCTGGGGCTTCTGATTTATTCCTAATTGGAGGAAAGTCTCTTTAAACATTTTTGGCAAAGTGAGCTTTGTATTTTAAAATGAAGAATTATGGATTAGCCAACACAAATTTAACGAATATGTTTAAGGGTTTATCAAGTTGTTAAAAAAAAGAACAATTATGGAAAGGATGTTCACTACCTCAGGAGGATCCTGAGAATCTCTATCATTAAGTCGTTTTACAAGTCTTACATGATTTGCAATGTTATCTATGCATAGTGTTAGACTGCACAAATTTTATCATAACCTTGGCAATAAGGACTTTGAATTCCTTTTAAAATTTTGGTCATTTGAGTGAAAAAGGCACATGGCTCGACTACTTTTGTTTTCTTATGCTATTAGTAAGTTTGAAGAATGTGCAACTTTGGCTCTGAGTCAAGTGCACTTGCCATTTCATAACATGTTCTTAGATTTTCTTTGCTCAAAAAATTATTTTCTGGTGGAAGAAAGTAGAAGAACGAGCAGGAGAGAACAATGCATTACAAAAAAAAAATTCTCATTTTAGAGGGGAAACAAAAAAAAAAAAAAACTTTGGGAAAACCGTTTCAGTAATACATTGCACACGGATAATACAGCCATGCTACAAATGTTTCAATTGAACGGCTCCATCTCCTTCCTAAATGAAAAGCCCCAATTTCTCTCTCTTTTTTTAACACTTGTTCCTAACGTCACACATTTATTTCCATCCCTATTTCATTTCTGGAGATAATATTCCCAATAACAACACAGTAATCTGCCTCCCTGGCCATTAATAAATGATTGTGAGCACTTCAAATGGAAAACTATATAAATAAGTGTAAATACTTGGCGATAATGACGGCAGTAACACCTCACAGGAATATGGGGGAATTAGTTGAAGTTTTCTTAATAGTTGCTGTTAAGGTCTATAAACAAGTCAGATTGGCACCTGTTATTTTGCCAGAGAAATGTTAGAGTCTGTAAACAAGTCTGCATGGCGCCTGGCCAAATGCCAGAGGGAGTGGTTTGTGAAGTAACAAAAACAAGCCATTAAGTGTGGAGATTCCTTATTGGTTGACTGCTGTATCTATTTTATGCTAATTAGATAAGCTGTGTAAAATGTATAAATACCACTCTTATTCTACAATAAACGGCTCTCACTCCTGCTGTATCAACATACACAAGTTATTCGTCACCCCCCGTATATTTTGCCCAGCCAGCCGGGCTGCGGCAAGTTGCTAGTGATTTTCAGGGAAAGACTTGTTGTCATCTCTATCTGCTTGAACTTGTATGACAAAATAGCACAGACTATAGTGGCTTAAGCAACAGAAAGTGTTTGGGAACTGAAAAGTCTAAGATCCAGGTCTGGCAGGGTTTGGTTTCTGCTGCAGGCTCTATTCCTGACTTGCAGAGAGCTGCCCTCTCCCTGTGTCCAATCACAGCAGAAAGAGGAACCTCTAGCATCTCTCCCTCTGCTCTGCAGGGCACGTGCTCTCTGGGATCAGGGCACCACCCTGTGACCTCATGGAACCTTGATCACCCCCCTATCTCCAGTGCAATTTTGTAAGAGATTAGAACTTTCACATTTGGACTTGGGAACGGGAAGGCACTATTCAATCTATAGTAGTATCATGCATTGAAACTGAACCATCACTGGCCTAGCTCTCAGTTGCCAATACCATAAGATGCTTTCTTGTCCTTAGCTTTTATAACAGTTAGTTCATAAACATCACAAGTGTTTCTAGTCTCATCCCCAAATAAAAGCACAAACTAGATAGAAAGATTGAAGATAGGAGTGCCAGAACTCCTTGTCAACCCTAAAAGGCAGTTGTGAAAGTCGTAGAAGATTGTAGACACACAAATCCCAGGAATTATCCAAACCAAACCTGACACCCAGATTTGCAGATGGACGTTAAAAGCAATGGAGAGCTTTGCCACAGGTCACTCAGTTAAGCAGTTGTCCATATGTTCCTGGAAGCCTTCTGACTCCCATTACAGTGCTCAGTGTGATAATGGATATGATTGTGTTTTTAAATGGAGGAGTTTATGGAATGAGTTCCAACTTCATAATGCATCTTAACAGCAGTTAGGGTGGTTTTCTTTTTATAGCAAAAACTATAAGTCAACTCTCATTCTAAGCATAAAGGGTATTGGGGATTTGCAGAATTGGTGAAGGAGGGAAAGACTCCGTTTGGTTGCTGGACAGAATCCCGGCAGCTTTGCAACCACAGTGCAGAAGTACCACCAGGACACCAACCTGCTGCTAGAGAACACCATCTCCATCAGCCCCTGGAGTCAGTTCATACCAGTTCTTTTGGAGGGACTCATGGGATGTCAGAGTCCCAGCAGAGAGATTTCCAGTCATCTTCTTCTAGAGCATTCATTAATGGTTTCCCGATTGGGGATAGAAAGAAGAGAGGGACGATCTAGCCCTTACATCTTATATAAGGGTTCAGAGGCCCTATTTTTTTTTTTTTAGATATTTTTAAAGTTGTCAATTGACCTTTTTTCATTTATTTATACGTGATGCTGAGAATTGAACCCAATGCTTCACACATGCTATGCAAGTGCTCCACCACTGAGCTAAAATCCCAGCCCAGGGGCCCTATTTTTACACAGAAATAGGGGATACCCCAAAATAGAAATTGGTTAGATACAGGACATTGAAAATACAAATTAGAGCAGAAACAAGTATTTATGACAGTCTCCAACATACATGCTTACATAATGGAAGACGGCTTTTGCCAAAGTAGTTTTTTTTCATGTAGAAGCTTCAGATTTCCCTAAAGCTCTCTGGTCTATTGCTAGCCCAGTGTATATTTGGCACTACCTTTTATTTTCTCATTTAGAATGGAATCCAGTATTGGATATTCTTCTTTTATCTATGTTGATTTTTAGCATTCTGTCCCCATATCTAAAGATATATGGCAATTAGGATTCTTCAGAATGGAAGTCAGTTTTTCTAACCTACTTTGTTATTACCTAGTTAAAAGAGAGATCTCAGAACACTCTCAGGGAAGATTTCCAACCACCTTCAGAGTATGGTCTTATTTGTTCATCCATGATCTGGCTATTAAAAAATTGTATATGCATCTGAATACTTGGGTTCAATGTTTCCCTTGTGTAATTGAAGTAACAATCTCGATCTCCTGTTCTTTAGAAAACGAGAGAGAGATTGATCTTAACCAGAAGAATGAATTTGTCAACAATATCATGATCCTAGATGACATGTCTTCTGAGATTTCTCTGTACCTTACTTTTTCTCTTTGGCGCTCATCTTCCCTCAGATCATACCCAAGAGAGGAAGTTCAGACATGGGTGTTCCATTGGTGAGATAACATATAGATCTTTATTTAGGCTCTGACACTAACACCTCCATCATTTTCTTTTTTGAGGATTAGATTTATAGTTTCTGCCAAATAGAAAAAGTGCCACTCAGAATGGTTCATGGATACTATTCATGGAACTTCAAAGGGTGTGATAAAATTGTCCCTGTAGTTGATGGTAAGCAATAGGGGAAAGATGGTGGTGGATCAGTAACTGGCTGGTCCTTGGGAAGCAAGGGGAGATAAGGATGTGGACTACCATGGGAAGTAGTTATTAGTTTTGCAAATGGTTGAGAGAAAACAGAGGAGTCTCTTAATCCTTGTCCTTGATCTTTTACTGAAAATTATATTTTGTAAATATCTTGCTGGACCAAGGCCTAGGCCTACTTCCAAGGTCACACAGAAAAATGGGCATTCCACATCTGTGATAGTTGCCAAGGTGAGTGTTGTTCTGTGCAAGTGTGCACGGAGTTTTGAGAATACACTTGTGTGCTAATGGAGTGAACTACATTTTTCCATCCTTGTCCAGGGTAACTCCATGCAACAGCAAGCAGAACCTAGTGGGATTTCTGTGAGGAGCTTTTGCCCCATCCCCACCCCTTCCCAAATTTTGATTGCCATCTTGCTTTAGCTCTCTTACTTTTCCCTATGGTAATATTATAAAAATACTCAGATTTTCCCCTCACTTTTAACAATTTTTTTTCTTCACAAAATCTGCATCTTTTTTCTTTAGATATCATGCATATTCTACTAATGCAAGTCCAGAGGCTGATGGACCATCTTGATAGTCTGCACAGAATTCAGTAACAAATGTTCAATGAGTTCCTCTGATTTTATATCTGAAACTGTGCACTATATCATAGATGCAAAAAAAGCAATTTCAAAGGGGAAGCACATAAGAAATACGTAAAAATTTGAGAGACACCAAGTGAAATTTGTTCTTGGGAGTGTTTTTTACTATGCTTGTACCATTAGGAGCTTAGAGAATATTGGATAAATTCTCTCTAATGTACCAAGTAACTCATTACTAATTTTGTGTGAATTTCACAGGACCATGCCTTCCTTTGCCTGATATTTCTATACAATTTGCATAAAAACCCATCTCAACTGAAGCCTGATTCTCATTTCAATTTTGACTTTACAAAGAAATTTCTCTGCTTCATCTCCGAGTGCTAGGGCAACCATTTTGACGTTTCTGCCGTGATAAGAGATCAGGGCAGTATTTCTATTGGGTCTTTTTGAAAAGACTCTTTGCTGTGTAATTGCCAGGACAATTAGCTTCAGGCTCTAGTCACTATCTCTTAGCAATGAAAGCTGCTTCCCACTGTAAGAATTGTGCTCTCCCTCAGTGGTGTTGACAAGATGAAGAGCAGTTTGTATGCCATGATTCTGAATTGGCTATCTGTTGGTGATCCCTGCTTCAAAGTGGTTATGATTCAGTTGTAGTCAACTGACATTTATGGCTTTTAGCATCTAGACCAGGGTTTCAATTCAGCTCAATCAGGTGTCCACAGACAAGCATCTGTTATATGGAAGTTTACTGATGTCTTTCTTTCAAACCTGTTATTTCCCTTAAATCAAATGCTTAGTTCAACAGAGCCTGAAAAAACAAAATAAAACAAAAAAAAATAATAAAGTAAAAACTTCAAATGGTCTCCATGGGATATTTTGGAGAATGCTGTTAGGAAAAGGCACAAAGAAAGTAAACTGTACTAGGCTTGAGAATGGGAATGGCCTCCTTTCTCCTATGCCCTTTAAACTGTTATTAATAAAAACGGTAATAACCCAGCTGACCTGAACAGTGTTTTCAGAGATTTTATACTGAATCAGTCCATTTAAAGGATCATAATAATCAACTTGTGATCCTTTAGGTGGTAAAGGAAAACAGCAAGTTTTGACAGGACAAATTTGCATCCTGATTTCAGGTCCATAAGCTCCACCTTTGGATAACTTGTAGTTTTCATGTAAACATTGGTTTCTTCCTCCATAAGCTTGGGCCCTACTATTAGATTTACAAACTTTTTCATCCATACTTATTTATAGAGCCTCTATTATGTACCTGGCACTGTATGCATCTTTGGAGATTCAGGTACAAAATCAATAAAGATTAGAGTCTATATTCTAACAAGGCTTAATGATTTTTTTTCTATTATATCCTACATGTCCACTAAAGAAAACTGCCCTTTGAGATTTAAATTAAGTAAATTCCAACCTCCCTTTTTGCATTCATTGCATGATTCAACATCCCTCTTGGTACCATCAGAAATTTCTGGTGGAAAGATACCTTTGTGCTTCTTACTTCTGACTCTGAATTCTTGCTTTCTCTACAATAGCTCAGTTTAAGGATTATCTTTCTGGTTGACTGATAATATATTGTGTATGGCACACATTACCAGCCATCAGTTCTGCAAAATTCTACCAGCACAAAACTATCAGTTGAATATATGTTTATGTGTGACTTTAGGATGATAGATGCGGCTTACATCACAAATTATTTAATTTTTTTTTCATGAGAGATCCTGTGGCTGTAGCCCCACTAGAATTATTGGACAAATGTGGTACTACTCAGGGCCTGCCTCCCCCCCTCCCCCGCACCCCATCACCAAGCCACTCACTCCTCCTTTCCAAGTACCTTAGACTTTACCTGTAAACCCACAGTGATCTTCTGAGTACTATACAAGTTGAGCATCTCTATTACAAACATCCAAAATCCAAATCACCCCATATGCAGAAACTGAGTGTTGACGTGCTGCCATAAGTAGAAAATTCCAGACCATGGGACTTGACTTCCTTTGCCAAAATTATTAAAGATATTGTATAAAATTACCTTCAGCTGAGCTCTGGGTATAAAATATATAGGAAACAAATAAATTTCAGATTTAGACATAGGTCCCATCCTGGAGATGACTCAATATCTACATGCAAGTATTCCAGAATCTGAAACCTGATTCTCTTCTGGTCCCAAGCAGTTTAGATAAGGAATACTCAATGTATATCACAAATGTATAGCCATCTCATTTATAGGAACTCTGCAGTAGTAACTAAAGCAATATTCTCCCTGTCCCCATTGTATTACTTTTGGTGTGTTGCTCTCCAGACAATTGAGTTAGCTTTGTTTTATTCCATAGCCGCTGACAGCTCTCTTCACAATTGGAATTGGCTACTTTGACAAACATAGGTCAACAGGAGTGCCCCTTGAACAAAAGAAATCCAACCGCACGAGTGATTCTGTGGTGTCCCTGCATTACCCCCATGCTCGCCGTGTCAATAGCATCTGAAGTGGAGACGGAGTGTAAAGCACATGACCCGATGGGGCAGAGAGGGCAGCGGGCGGAGCAGACAGGTTACCACTCAAGAGCCATTGAATTTGAATTCCTAAAGAAGCCCTTAAGTAAATGAGAGCCCTTGGTAGCACTTGATGCTCTCAGTTATGGCCTAAAGAGGCACAGTTCCAAATCACAGATGCTACTTACAAAGGCTAGGAAAATCTATCCCTTATTCCTGACTGCCTTTGGAAAGATTTTTGATTAGACTCTGGTTGAAGGATAAGTCCTAATACCCAATCAGCAAGCTTTTACCAGACACAGCACATGGGATAAATGTGAAATGACAGTGTGTGCCCTCCGGAAATTACAGAGATAAGTACAGACTCATATTATGCTGGGCCCGCGAGGCCACAGAGAGCTTTTGGAAACAGACACCTCCCGCCCAGCAGCTCAGAGTGTTTTATCAGCACTTTACTAATGTGGTTTCCAATGAAGGTCAGAAAGTTAAACTTATCACCCAGTAGCTGGGGTTGATAGTTCATATCTTGATCTTATCACTGGGTCTCTTTCTCCCATTCCAATTGCTTTTTGAGGGCTTAGAACTGCTCGCTTGGGGGAAATATTTGCTGTGAGCAGGAGCCTAAGTAAAAATAAAAATCAAGTTGTGTAAGGTAGAAACAAAGTGTTCAAAACAGTATCTCGGTTCGCTCCTCAAATGTGGATTTTGACCCATCCATTTGTGTCAAAATGATGTGCCCTAATAACAAAGTCACTAGTCTCATTCTCAGACATCAAAGGAAAATATGTTTTTGAAGACGTATTTCTTGAAGTCCTCCTCTTTTGCTTTTGTCAGCTTCCATTGAAATTTAATTTGGACAGCATTGCCATAGGTTTTAAAGGACTCTCGGCTTAATATAGAGAGGGATTTGCTGAAAATGTTCATGCAACTTGATCCTTGATATTCACTAGGTAGATTACCCAAGATATTCTCAAATCCCCAAATTCATGAACACCTAGTGACATCTCCTCAGTTTCCTCAGGTTAAAGCAGGGTTTCTCAGCAGCAGCACTGTTGACATTTTGAGCAAGGCTAATTCTTTATTATGGCACTTGTCCTGTGCATTGTAGGAAGTACAGCAGCATTGCTAGCTTCTCCCACACCAGAAGCCTGCAGCACCCCACCTGCCAGACAGCCAAAAAATGTCTTCAGACATTGCCAAATGTCCCTGTAGGTACAATGTGTTCCCATGTCCCAGTAGAGAACCACTGAAGTACAGTGAAGTCAATATATCCTTTGGTAGGTGACTGGAAGAATGAACGGAAATTGTGTGGGAAGTAGGACCAAGGAATCTGCAAATCAGGAAGGCTGGGAAGTGTGCATTGTTCACACACAAACCAATTTACTGGGACTCAAAACTCATAGTGTGAGTTTAGTCCTAGAGAAAGCTTCCTTTCACAAAGGTTCTTAGAAATAATGAAGATAGAAAATAGTAAATTAACAAAGGGTACAGATCTGCTAGAGTCCCCGATGCCTTATATGTGAATATTCTAGCATCATCTGCATCATTTCTTTTCTCAGAGTTACAACCTGGGTTGTTGTTTTTGTTTTTGGTACTGGAGATTGAACCAGGGACACTTTACCACTGAGCTATATCCCTAGTCTTTTTTTTTTTTTTTTCTATTTAGACAGCATCTCACTAAGTTGCTGAGGCTGGTCTCAAACTTCCAAAACACCTGTCTCAGACTCCCAAGTTGTTGGGATTAGAGGTGTGTACTATTATGCCCAGCTAGCAACTTGGATTGTAAGAATACTGCCTGATGCTAAGAATATGCACAAAAAATGCTCAAGGGAAGAAGGCAGGCAGCTCTCAAGAACAGACCCAGGACCCAATGGCCATGCAGGCACAGGTCAACCATCAGCATTTTTTTTTTAAATCAGCTTCTGGGATCTATGCCAGTACTAAGCACAATCCGGGTGAGTTGTTTGTTATTCTGTGCCTCAGCTTCCTGGTCTATAAGACAGGGATATTAACAGTGCATATTTCATGTGATTATAGTGGAAGTTAAATAAAGTACCATGTGACACTACTGTTATACCTGGTATATGTGTTGTGTCATAGTATATATCTATCTGGTATATGCTCAATTAAAGTTAGCTCATGTGATTACTGTTGCCGTCACCATCAATATCAGGGTATAGTGCGAATTGATTTATTTTGTCTCTCAGCTGCAGGAGTTGAGTTAATCATATTCTTCTGTTCATGGTACTTGGTTGATCCAGTCAAGCCTCTCCTCTTATTCTAAGGGTTAGATGATTCTTGACTTCCATACCTTACTTCCTTCACCCTTGCCCTCATCAGAAAACTTTGTTTTAATGCAGTTACTGGTTATTTTGTTTGTATGTGATCTTGCAAAATGCATGTTGTTTTGCATGTGCATGCTCTTGATTGACATCCATGATATTGTGCTGTGTGTGATTTCTCCCTTAATCTCTTCACTGAGCTATTACTGCATGCTTGCATGCTTCTTCGTAGTCACATGACATTTGATGATGTGCATCAGCATGACTTACCCTTGTATTCTCCAGAGAAAAGCACCTAATGGCATACAGTTCTTCACAAATGGAACAGTCATGAATTTCCTCATTCATTAGCTCTTAATGTATGTGGGAGGATGTATTTGGGATATATATTCTTCTCACATTTCTCTCGGAAGGAGGCTGACGTGGAAAAGCATCCTAAAGTTTTGTTCTTGCCACATCAAAATTTCTGTTGCCTGTCATTTCATTCAGAGCAATAACATCAGAAAATCAAGCTGAGGATAATGATAAATATATCTACTGCATGCATTTTTTATAAGCTAGATACTGTGCTAGATATTTTATGTCTCCAAGACCACCCTTGGGTCTGGAAACTTGCTAGAAAGATTCTTCTTCTCCTCCTCCTCCTCCTCCTCCTCCTCCTCCTCCTCCTCCTCCTCCTCCTCCTCCTTCTTCACAAAAGATACTAAAAAAAAAAAAAAAAGGAAAGAAAAAGGGAAGAGGGGTGAAGTTCAAATCCACAGGAAATCAGAGTCTTCTGCCAGTGGAAAGCTCTTAATTCCCCCCAAAGATTTGGGATAACATGTGTGAAGTGTTGCTAATCAGGGAAAGTCATTTTTAGTAGGATTGGTGGCATGGACTGTCTGTGCCCAGGATATACCCAAATCCCAGGCATTCAGAAGGAAATCAGATGTTCACCGTAAGCCCATATTGTTTGTGCCAAGAGTAGAGGAAGAGAGAGCCATTCTTAACAGCTCTGGGAACAGTGGGACCTTCCAAGACTGTAAGTTCTCAAACTCCAGCCAAAGGTCAACTTGATTGGTGAGACTTTCAAAGGGTGGAAGTCAGGTCCACTAGGTCAAATCTTTTCTGTGCATTTTACTTTCAGTGTATGTTAGTGTACACAAAAGCAGATAACAATGATCTCATTTTAAAATGAGGAAACAGGCTTTGAGAAGTAGCTTGCCCCAGACAGACCACAGAAGGAAAGGAACCAGGCCCTGCCCCACAAATTCAAAATACCTTCAAAAATTGACATCCTCTCTGTGGTGAACTTAGGCTCATCCCCAGTAATTAGAGAAGTTATCCAATCATGTTATGTCTTTCTTTGTGGACATTAACTTGACCTATCATTTTCTTATTTCAAAAGTCATTTCTGAGAAAAGTCTTAGACTACTATATTGACCTAAGCGCAGGATGTGGCCTTGCTATAGTTTGGAGCCAGAGACATTTCTTGGTAAACTGCTTAAATGATGTATATTTTGAACCACAGAGGGCAAAGTTAAAAATTTTTGTAACTTAAAGCAAATATAAAGTTAGGTGAAGAGTCTCTCTTTACTGGTTAGAAAAACTGGGAAGAACCCTCCCTGTGTGCTAAGGGCTCCTGATGTGTGCTCAGACACTAGCAGTTACATGTTGAATTTCCCAAATCTCTTCCACTTACTAGGTGGTGGAACAGAGATTTGAACCAGACAGATGCCAAAGTAAGACTTGCCCATGAGCCCTACTGCCATCTCCAAACATTACCCTCATGATGTCTCAGGGTGAACCAGATGGAGGAAACTGGTCACTGTGAATTAAGAAAGAAAACAAAGGTCCATGTTGGGGGTTGGCCCCCCAGGAAACCCCCTTTCAGAACTGGTTCAGTGTGCTTTAGCATGCCCCTATCTCTTTGTGCCTCAATCCTCGGTTTCCCAAATGAGGGTATAAATTCCCACCTGCCACCTGCATAGTATGATTCTGGACAGCAATAATAATAATACAGTAGAAGTATTTTTGAAAGATTGCTAAGGGGCTTGTATCAGTCATTACGCCCTCAGTTGCCTGTGTCTTGAGGCAAAAAGATCTTTTATCAGGATATAAAACTGAAACTTCTAGAAGGAGGTGTATTGTCATGTGTAGCTGTGGCAACATAAAGCGGCTTCCTCCTGGGCCGTCCTCAGGCTTCCCTTTCCTTCAAGGATGCCCCATTCTCAAAAGCACCTCCCCTTGTGGTTAGGACATGACTGTAGCAGTTGTTAACTTGCTATCTGCAAATGTCAAATGCCTCGGGAAAGACAGAGGGTGCTTTATATGTAGCTCAAACTGAATCTATTAGTTCATTTATCACGACTGTAATGGAATACCTGAGACCAGATACTCGTGAAGAAAAGCGTTTCTCTCTCTCTCTCTTTTTTTTTTTCCCCTCTCAGTTTCTGGAGCCTGAAAGTCCAGGTAGCTTATCTCTGGCCTCTGGCAAGTATCTCTCAAAAATATCTCCTCAAAGGGGTTAACACCACAACCACAGTAGTACGAAAAAAGGAGAGGTCTTACAGTAAGATGGAAGCTGGAGGGGAGGGAGGGGCCCGTCTTGCGACCTCTCACTAGGTCCTGCTTCTTACAGGTGGTTCCACTACCACTCAACATCACCACTTTGGAGATGGGTGCCCAGATCATGAAACCTTGAGGGTGCACACTCTAGTTGGATCCAGACCATAACTTTCAGAGTCCCATAACAGCGGCTAATTGCTTTGGGTAACATGCCTGGATAGGTACTATTTCCTGCCTGATACTGGCTAGGCTAAGGCCGCTTGCCACCCTTGCACCTGAGATAACCATTAGAACCACTTGCAAAGGCAGTGTGTAAGGTGTGGTTCTCTCATGGCTAGAACCTGAAGAAGGGTGATTCTGCTAATAAGAAAGATCCAGCGGCATCGTTTCAATGCTAAAACCTTATTAAAACACCAGAGATCCAAGAAAGCACTGTTCCGTATCCTGGCTGTTCTGTAACAGGTGAAATTGAGTTGTATTTTTCTGAACATAAAATTGAGAGAGTAGGGAAACTCCCCACAGATGCACGCTGTTCATTAAGCTTGCAAAGTTCAATGCAGTTCAGCGACAGAAAGGCTCCCTCCCTCTCCAACCTCATTGAAGGCTTTATTTTTCCGCTCTTGTCATATTGGCTCACTTAGGGAAGGGTAACTATATAAAGTAATTATAGAGATAGTTATTTAATTAGTTTTGGTTCCAAATCAAGGTATTTGCTGCCAGCCTGGCCAGCAATGGGGATGGACATTAATGAAGGAAACCGTGTGATTAAAACATCTGTCACTGTCAAGCACAGTCGATTCAGGGTGGGGATTGGCTGGTCATGGGGAACGTGATGATGCCATGGAAAGCCAAATTAGCCAAACTTAATGTTTCCCTAATGATGAGACGATTGACTGACACTGATTGGTCACAAACATGCACCCATGAGCAGTAATGAAGTTGCCACCAGATCAGTTAGGCGTAGGTTTTTCAGGATAATTAGCTAGATAAAAATGTTAATTTAATCAAAGAAACATGTATTCATTAAAGGTGTATAGGAGAACTGGAGGAGAAAATTGGCTCAGTCATTGAGGAGGTGAAATTATAGCTGCAAAGCAAGTCATCTCGGCTTCAGAAAGTCATTCCTCAATTTACAGCATCTCTTAGCAAACAGTCTCGTTACACTTAAGCACATCACATGGTCTTTTTTCTTCAGATCAGATTATTGTAAGGGAGAGATCATCTGCAGAGCAAGGTACAATAAAAGCAACATGCTTATGTCATTATATCCCCAAGGATTAATTAATTCCTTTAAAAATATTCTTTTATTTTGATTCACGGCTACCAGAAGAGCAACGGTTCTTAGAGATTGTCTAATTCATGCCATTCTGTTTATAGGAAGTAAAAGGAGGCACAGAGAGTCTCTGTCACTTGCTCAAGGCCACACTGCTTAGCACATGTTGATAGGTGCCTTGGACACAAAATTTCTCATGTAGTCAGTGGAGTGCAACTTGCAAATTAATTATTGGAAATGGCATTTCGCCCTTATGTCACTATGCTGCTGACATCCCAAGACACGTTTTATAGAGACGTTTATCTACAGATTACTATCTAGCTGTGCTTGTTGATTGTGAGGAAAATTTAAAATTTACACTACAAATACAGTTTGCTTATTTCTTAGCATAGATCATGCACATGAAAGCACAGGAAGCCACAGGTACTTTATGTGTTGGTTCTTGCTATATTTCAAGGACTGAAGTTATTTTCTGGGTCTATTCTGGACTATATCCTTGACAAGTGATGCAGAGATTGCCTCAGGAGTGTTGTGTCCTATGATTACCCTAGGTCAACGGAGTCTAAGTGCACCACCACCCCTGGTTACTAGCTACCTAATTAGTTATCTATTTGTCCATTCATGTATAAATTCTGCAAATACTTCTGAGGAGGGCTTGGGGAGGAAAATTAAGTTCATTGTTCAAATTAGGGCTTCGGATAATTCTCTCCAGGTTGGAAAGGGAGGAAGCTCTTGGGTTCTGATAATTGCTCAGCCTAAGTTTTGTCAAACATTTCTCTTGTCCTTATCTTCAGCTGAGGAAATTCTGCTCATCTTCCAGAGCTCACTTTGAATATTCTTTCCTCTAGGTAGCTCTCCCTGGCTCCCAGACCAAGTGGGAACTACACCAGTTGCCCCCAGTACATAAGCCTACATTTATCATGACAACTGTCATTCATCTAGAGTAGCCTGCTAGCTAGGTGTGGCTGTGTGGCTGTCATTCCAGCTACTGATTAGTCTAAAGTGGGAGAATGGATTGAGCCCAGGAGTTCAGGGCCAGCCTGGGCAACATTTCAAGAACCCATATTTTAAAAAATTATTTAATTGATTTTATTTTTTAAATATATGACAGTGGAATGCATTACAATTCTTATTACACATATAGAGCACAATTTTTCATCTCTCTGTATATAAAGTATGTTCACACCAATTTATGTCTTCATACATGTACTTAGGAAAATGATGTCCATCACATTCCACCATCTTTGCTAACCCTCTGCCCCCTCCCTTCCTCTCCCACTCCTCTGCCCTATCTAGAGTTCGTCTATTCAGAGTAGCCTACCAATTACCTGTCTCTTCTTGGACCACAGCTTCTTAGTATGGTCCAGGCAGTACCTACATCAAAATTGACCGATTTTGCCTGTTAAAATTTGGATTATTTGTCTGTGCTCTGTATTCCACCTGGGATCTTAGCAAATTTCTTAGGGGATTCTTACATATCATAAGGTTTTAAAAGACTCTAGCGATCTCTAAGTAAGGATGGGCAGGTGCATGGCAAATGCTTAATATGTACTTGCTGAGGGAATGAAAGCATGAATGAATGAATTCCAGTCATATCAAAGGCAATCTTCAAATCATATAGTAGGAACATTCCCAAAGAACAACTAATAGTTTTGATAGTATGGCATCCCATTTCTCATCTCTTGATACTGTTGTAGGAAATAATAACATTTTGAAAGTTCTAAGTGTCTTTGTAAATCCTCCACTCCATTCTTATGGTTTAGATGACCAGATGGCAGGAAAATTACCTAAGGTCCCAGAGCATGTTAATGAGTGGAGACTGACTCAGAGTAGAACCTATATTTCCCTGTGAGTTCATCTCCTTCTCTTTGACACCATGCTTCCTGCTGTGGCTTGCTCTAGGGACGTAAAGGAAAGCTTTCCTTGCTATAGGATCACTTAAGGCAATGTGAAAACTTTTTGGTTTTTTTTAAAAAAATTATTTTTTGATTGATATAATAATTGCATATATTTTATGGAGGATGATGTGATAATTTGTGTGAATACAATGTGTAATAATGAAATAAGGATAATTATTGTTTCCTTCTCCTTAAACATTTATTACTTTGTGTGGGAGCCTTCAAACACTTCTCTTGTACTTCTTCATTAAACATATAATAAATTATTGTAAATGGGTCCAAATGGATCAAGATTTTAATAGTTCCCCTGTAAATAGCATCCACACCTCCTTTGTCGCTAAGTAACTGAGCCACATCTAATATATGGAGAAATTCTTATCAAAATATCAGAGTAATAGTTATTTCAAATTGTAAAAAACAATTAGAAAATCCAGCCTCAGGGAATGGGAGCATCTAATGGCCAGTAAGACCCTTGCTGTCATTTAGTACCAGTCCTTGTACCCCATAATTGATTCATCTCCATTCACTCATCACATTGATAGCTATACCAAAAACCGAACATTTTCCTCTCAGTGAGCTTTAAAAAATATGGCATTCATCCTAAATAGTAAGATTTGTAGGATAACAAACTTGACGTGTCGGGGTTTTCTTATAAATGTTTTTAAATATCTTAAAGTCTTTGTATGTGGAAGACATCTCCTCTGCGTTATGCTTTGGGGACCCACTCCCTCATTCATTATTTTGTTTAATTGTGTCCTCTTTCCATTTGTGTACCCCAAAGGGGTATACTCACAAAATTTCAAAGGAAATGCTCTTATGGTCTCATTTAAATGAAAATAAAGATGCTATCCTGTGGGCATGTTGATTCTTCTGAAGTATGTCTATGGCAAAGCATGGTGGGTTCCTGTATGTACCTATCACACCCAGAGCTATTTGGTTAATTTTAAAGAATGAAAGATGGTACAAAGGTGGCCCAGGTAGGAATTAAGGTCCCTTTGCACGTCTTGTCTTGCAAATTTTGTAGCCCACAGAGGTAGTTTCGATGCTGTCATCAAATGATGCAGGCGGGGTTGCCTTAGCCGTCTAAACTTTACATTTTCAATGAACCACAGTTCTAGTAAACCCGTGGAAACGGTCAATAATCTACCTAACAACAAAGAGGAATTACAATTTGACTGTCTGCTTAGGATGGTTTAAATCTTGGTCAAGGGGGAAGATGCCCATTCTGGGAAAATCCAGAGATTGCTAATGTCATTCTCTGAAGGAGGAAGAAAACATGTATGTTCATTTTTTAACTTTTGTAAATAACCAAACTCAAGTTTTAGAATCAATCCTTCAGACCCACTACAAGGGGTATTTGAATGGGCACTCTAAATCAGTCTCAGCTCTACATTCTCTAGGTTTTAGAGGGACCAAAAGCCTATATACAAGCTGGGGATCTGGAAGTGGCCTTGGGCAGGCTGGGTTTACAACCCTGAAATGGCTCCACTCTCAAATGGGAGTTGAAGGATCTCCGTGAGGGTTTGGAATTGGGAGAGCATATTTGTCAGATTTGCGGACAGTAGGAAATCGACCATTTTTAGAAAACCATAAATGAGTTAATGTAGTGTTCAGGACAAGCTGTGAATTGGCCTCTCCAAGGAGGTTTGTAGTAATAACCCACAGTAAAAATTGCCACTTCCTATTCCAGCAGTCTCCGCCATATGCTCCTGCTCAGAAAGCTGCCATTTTCTGGCAGTCACTGTAGCTTAAGGACGTATTATTCTGTGGTGGACTTTGGCTGTGTTTCCTATGTGCTTTCAGGTGGGCAATTTGCAGCCAGGGAGGGAAGCCTGTGGGAAGTTAAGATGGAAGGATCTTTTTCAAAAGGTGGTTTTCATGCACAGGAGTGAGAAGCACAGAGCTGAAGAGAGAGATTTGTATTCTTAAATGATAGGATGGAAACTTCACTTCAACTCCCACCTCTCCTGGGAAGCTCTCTGTAGCTACATCAACTCATGCTGTTCTCCTGTTTATGAAACTATGGAGTATCTGTAAACTCTACTGTAATATTTAGTAATTAGTCATTTTCTATCATCTCTTTTCTTTTGTCCTTCGCTTCCTTACAGGGAACCCTAACATAAGGGTGTGCTATTTTCTATGTTTCAAAAATAATTTTGTATTCTCTTTAGCAAGTAGCAGCCAGAAAGGCCAATAAGAGCAGTAGCTGCAGTTTGAATCTTGGTAATAACCACCCTAGCAACTTAACATGGATTGAAAGCATTTCAGGCAGTAGATGCTGCTTAAGCTTTCTAGGAAGCAAGTCTTTTAATCTTCCAACAACCGTGAGAGAGTTCCCATTTATTTCATGCGTTTGAGCAATTGAAGGGGTATTGAAGGTAAGAAATGTTAAGAATTAACTAAAATTCAAAGTGAATACTAAAACTCAAGCCAAATGTCTGCCAAGCTTCCACACCTAACCCCTGGGCTCTTTCCTTCTCGAGCGAAATTAAGAAAAAGCAGCTAATCTCTAAGTGGGAGTCAGACTACCTTAGGAACTGTGCCAAGAACCTCTGGGATACAATTCCATTTAACCCTGAAGCCCAGTGAAGGAGGTGCTCTTTCTAGTGCCTCCCCCTCTGGAGGAAACTGAGGTTCAGAAAGGTTAGGGGCTGCTCAATGCCATGCAGCTACTAAGCAGAGCTTCTGAGGAGCCTGTTGGTTTAATCATGGCATGATTGAGCTTCAGGATATACCTGATGTTTATCTGGGTGGTAAGCAAATATTAAAGAGTTCCCTTTGGGCTGACTCACTCATTTCTCAAGAGAAAAGGATTATTCCTTATTGTCTTTATTTAGCTAGGATACTACTTCTCAACCTCCCCCTCCCCCTCCCCTTCCCCCTCCCCTCCCCCTCCCTCCCTTTCCCCTTATTGTCCTTCTCAGTTGCCTGTGGATTGTTTTCATGTTGTTTTGCTTTGGCATAATCACTTCCCAGCAGGCAATGTTAATATAGCAGATATACCCCATGTCTGTTGATGCACTGTAGGTATGACTGTGCTTCTTTACGTGAAAGAAATACAGCATTTTAGTTAAACATAACCAGTGTTCATTCCATTGGGGGACTTATTACCCAGATGAGATGCGGGGGTGAATCTTTCTGTACCACATTTTTAAAGCTCTCTTGCCATGCTCTTTTGAAAAACAAGACAAAGTTTTGATTAAAGCAAGAACTCCTTGTGCTGGATGCTTCCATCAGTCAACAATCCTTTATGTTCATATCCTTTGGAATGCCTTGTCTGGTTTTATCAGATTGTTCTGGAGGGGAAAAAAAATGGATATCAGCAAGACATATTTTTTTTCTGGGCTTTTAACTTTATCATTGGAGGCTCAGGACTCATGGGAGATCCATCGTACAGAAGTTCAATACTGTTGTTTTTAATTGAAGTGAAGTTCACATCACATAGAACTAACCATTTTAAAGTGAGGGATTCAGTGGTATTCAGTGTATTCCAAGGGTTGTTAAGTTTTCATCTTTAATCCCAAAATGTTTTCAGCATCCCAAAAGGAGACCCCACACCTATAAATCAGTCATTCCCCACTGGCCACCACCAATCTGCCTTGACCTCTATGGATTTAACTATTCCAAATACTTCATATAGATGGAATCATGTATCTCTAGCTTTTATTGGTGTCTGATTTCTTTAACTTACCATAATGTTTCACCATGTTTAGACGTTCCTTTTTATATGGTATAATCTATACAAAAGAATGTTAATCAGCCTTTTTTATGGCTGATTAACATTCTTTTGTATAGATTATGCCATATTTTTCTTATTTATCAGCTGATGGACATTACGGTTCTTATCACTTTTTGGCTATTGTGAAAAAAGCTGCTGTGGATATTTGTGCGTAAATTGCCGTGTGGGTACAGGCTTTCAGTTTTCTTGGGCATGGTATGGACTTCCTGGATCCTATGGGAGTGCTAGGTTTCACTGCTTTAGGAACTGGAAATTGCTTTCCACCATGGCTGTACTATTTTGCATTTACCCCAGCATCGTAGGAGTTCCAATTGTTCCACATCCAATATACAAACATTTTTTTTTATTATCATCTTTTAGGTGGGTCTGAAATGCTACCTTATTTTGATCTGCATTTCCCTAAGCATTAATGCTTTTGAGCATAATTTCTTCTTTTTAATTCTAATTGGTTATACATGACAGTATACATGACAGTTATACATGACATTTTGACACATCATACATATATGGAGTATAACTTCTCTTTCTTCTGGTTGTATATAGTGCAGAATCACACCAGTCATGTAATCATATATGCACATAGGGTAATAATGACCGATTCATTCTACTATCCTTTCTACCTCCTAACCTGCTCCTCTCCCTTCACTCGCCTCCCCCTCTGCCTAATCCAAAGTACCTCTATTCTTCCCTAGCCCCCCGCTGCCCCCGGCCCTTATTGATAACTAGCATCTGCATATCAGAGAATACATTTGGACTTTGGTTTGGGGGATTGATTTATTTTAGAGCATAATTTCAAGGGCTTATTGGCCATATGAGATATCTTCTTAGGAGAAATGTCTATTCAAATACTTGTTTTCTTTTTTTTAAATCTGGTTGTCTTTTTATTAAATTGTAGGGGTTCTTTACATATTCTGGGTATCAGTCCAATATCAGATATATGAGTTGCAAAAATTTGTCCCCATTCTGTGAGTTAGCTGTCTTTACACTTTCCTGATGGCTTATTAAAGCACCATAATTTGGGGGAAGAATAATTCATTGAGTTTAGGATTTCTCCCCGCTTGCCCAGCTTATTCCTATGCTTTGGGAGTCATAGACAAGATGTATCAGTCTTTTAATAGAAATCCTGTAACTGTCCAATTCATAACTTGAAGGATTAAAACTTTAATGTTGTGATTTCAGGTCCTGTAGTAGGTGGGGTGGGGACTAGTTTAGTGGCAGTGGCCTTGAAATGTCCCCTAAGGTGCCACATCATCAGCCGCCTACACTGAGGACTTAGAAGATACACTTCCGCCAGGCATAGCCTGCAGATCATAGGCACAGCTTTGGAGGCAAAGCTGAGTTTGAATCTACTGTGTGTCTTAGAGCAAGAGAATAGATGTCTCAAAGATTTCTTATTCTGTAAAGGAAAGAATAATAAGATTCTACTTTTTAAAATTTGTTTTATTCAGTTATACACGACTATAGAATGCATGGTGATACATCATACATTCTCATTTTTTTTGTACATGATGTAGAATCCTACCAGTCATGTGTGTGTATGTGTGTGTATGTATATATAGAGAGAGATATAGATATATATAGATATAGATATAGATATAATAATGTCACATTCATTCTACTATTCCTTTCTATCCCCATACCCTCTCCCCTCCCTTCACTCCCCTCTACCTAATCTACAGTAACTCTATTTTTCCCTAGCACCAACCCCCTTATTATGAATTGGCATCCACACATCAGAGAAAACATTCAGCATTTTTTTGGGGGGGACTGGCTTATTTCACTTAGCATGATATTCTCTAGCTCTATCCATTTAGCAGCAAATACCATAATTTCATTCTTTTTTAAGGCTGAGTTATATTCCATTATGTATATATACTACATTTTCTTTGTCCATTCCATTAGAGAAATGCAAATCAAAACTACTCTAAGATTTCATCTCACTCTAGTCAGAATGGCAATTATCAAGAATACAAGCAACATTACATTGGCAAGGATTTGAGGAAAAAGGTACACTCATACATTGCTCGTGGGAATCCAAATTGGTACAACCACTATAGAAAGTAGTGTGGAGATTCCCTAGAAAAATTGGAATGGAACCACCATTTGACCCAGCTATCACACTGCTTGGATTATACAAAAAGGACTTAAAATCAGCACATTACAGTAATGCAGCCACATCAATGTTTATAGCAGCTCAACTCATAGTATCACAAGAGCTAAACTATAGAACCAACCTAGGTGCCCTTAAACAGATGAATAGAGATTCTTATTTTTTTTGTTGTTGAAGCTATGTCTTAAATAGGTCAGTATAGCATACAGTGCATATAATGTGCTTGAAAAAAGTTATCAGTGATATCACATTAGCAAAGAATCAAGTAATAATTATTGACAATCAGTACATATGGTACAGAATGAAAACTGAATGATCATTTCCACATCCAGTGGTTCTGCATTATCCATGCAACTGCTCCTTTATTTTAGTGTGACTAATTGAAAGATAATTGTACAGATAATCCTCCTGTATTTTTCAATCAAAATTCATAATTGCCAGGCTGCTCACTTGCATATTTATTTCTGGGGTATGTAGTGAGAGGCCTATTGGTCACCTGGAATGGTACAGGGAGATTTTGTCTAGAAACATGTGTGGAATCCAGCCATGACTGTTTCCTGTCGTCAGCTTTCTTCAGCTGATTATTAGGGTGTCGTTGGACCTTGGTGGTTAATTTCGTATACTCTGAGTGTTGCTAATGGGTAAATTGCTCACAGTCACCAGAGGTGGAAATAGCTGATTTGGATGGAAGGAATGCTTGAGAGTAGATGCATTGTCCTGAGAGTGCTTTCTAGCTATGACATTAATTCCTTCCAAGTCAGGAGGTAGCAGGCTGCTGTTAAGTGAGAAAACCTCCAAATCCAACAGTCCACTTGGGCCTCCAGTAATGGTATACTTCCTTGCATGGAGGTTTCACAGGAGCTAGGACGACAAAACAATGGATTTATCTCTGAGTGTGGCTGCAGATTTATTTTTGAGTTGGGAGTGTGCCGAAGTATAATTCCTGTAAAGAAATCATGCATTGTTTCACTTTTTTTGTCTGCGATGATGAAATGTATTCCAATCAGTTCCATATGCTAAGTAGGCATAACAGAGTTAACAAGGATCAAAAGATACTCCTAACTCTAGGAGTCTTGTGAATAGAAAAAACATGGAGGTGGGATTGGTTTGCACAGGTTGAAACTTCAGCTTTACCCTTCTGCTTCTCTGGACCTTGCATACATCCCCACATCTATAGAAGTTAGCTTCCTCAACTGCACAATGAAAAGATTGGAGGGAGAGGGAAAAAAATATTTTAGTAAGTGTTCAATGGTTTCATTTTTTTTAAAGGCAATGCATGCACCCAACAGAATGAAGTTCAGAGGTTCCAGAGTGTATCTATCTTAGTGCATAGAATATGTGCAGTTTGTATCTTGCACTGATACAGAAGAAAACAGAATTGCTTCTGTGTTTATGCAGCTGATATTTTAATGGAGGAGACAAAGTAAAGAAGAGAACACATAAAATGATCTTAAAATGTGGTTGCTGGGGGCTGGGGCTGGGGCTCAGTGGTAACGCACTTGCCTGGTATGTGTGAGGCACTGGGTTTTGATTCTTATCATCACATATAAATAAATAAAAAATAAAGATCTGTCAACAACTAAAAAATATTTTTTTTTAATGTGGTTGCTGTTTTTAAGGGAAATAATCAGCTGAGATGGAGCAAAAGAAGGAGTGGACCTAATTTCAGAAAAAGTGTATATTTTAACTTGTGTCACATTTTGCATCTTCTTTTCAACTATTTCTTTGCAATATATAGTATATTAAAATTTTAGACTGATGTTTCAAAAGACAGTAACTGTCATATACCTTTGATGGTATCTACAGCTAAATTCTTGTTGGGAAGAGTTTTGCCGACATGAGGTAGCCTTCGCGCTGTGTGATTCTGCAGTGTCTCCACCCCGGGAATCATTAGACTGAGTCTCTCTCAGGATCATCTGGGACTGTGAGAATTAGACATTGGACTGGGCTAATTAAAGGCTGACCTCATGGCCGTTTATTGAAGTTTGGTTTGCAGGATCCTGTTTTATTGCATCCTGGGTCATAGCTGATTGGGTGCAAATGACACTCAAGTGACAAGTGAAGACTCTGAGATCAAGAGTGAGGGCACTTAGGATCAGTTCCAGTCTCTGACACTAATTTGCTGTGTGTCTTTGAAAGAATCACAAGGCTCCTCGGGGATTCAGTTCTCCAGCTGTAAAAATAACGGAACTATTTGGTGCAAAATGGCTTCTAGATTTCATCCCACGCTGCCATTGGTAGCATGGAACTTGGGGTCAGTGCCCAGTGGGAACAGATACCCAGCCACTTGGGTCTGCTATGGGAGAGGGACAGGAGGATGTGTGGCTGACACACTTGATTGATTGGCTGACTCCCAGTTAGATCATCTTTCTCATTTAATTCCTCATCTAGCTACGAAAGTGTACTACCTTTATAAAAACGAGAATCCAAATCAATTGAGATTTTCTGCATTCTAAAGACCCTCCTGAACAAAACAGATATTTGCTGATTTTGGACTTCCCACCAGGTTTTCGGGAGGTTTTGTTTCTTTGTGTTCATGTTTTTGTGTGTTTGTGTGTTTGCTTTTTTCCTTCAACTGTCAATCAATCCTCTTCAGAAGAATGAAAGGAAATCTCCTTGCTAGCCTGAGAACTCTGCCCAGAAAATCATGTTTCTATCTTTTGGGACAAGCTGGCTACCTCTGCTGAAGCATTGAGCTTAGAAAGTTTGGGGGCTTCCAGATGTGCTCTGCCTCATGAGGATGTCTGCACTTTGAAAGCTCGGGCCTCCACCGCTGCTGGTTGAAGGCCCACAGCTGGATGGCTGACTGTGCTTAAAGTCTTGCTTCCATTGGGGAGACGATTGATTTGAAAAGGTTGGCAGTCCTGCACATCAGAATCTCTCTGTGCCTCTCCCATCTCCACCCCCACCTCCAAACTTCTATTCCACACAAATTGATGCTTTACTGGAGGAGGAAAAAGATCCTCCTCTTCAATGATCATAAATTGCCTTTCTTTTCTGTAGAGATTGTGGTTAATTTCATTATAGGATATAATGGATGAAGGACAGTCAGCATGAAAATGTATCTATCCGCTGTAATTACATCAACATTTTTAAGCTTAAAGAAGTGTTAGGGAAAGAACTCATTTTGCATCTATAACCAAGAATGCTCCATGTGTTTTTACAAGAGGATAATAAAGACATAAATGGGATAGATGGGGCTAAGTAGTTTTACAGATGGTGGTTGCATATTAAAGATTAAATTGCTGTCTATAAATAAAGCCACTTTTACAGTAACTAGGTTACTGCTTTATCTTAATTTAGGTGTAATTGAGAGCATTAGCGTTCTTTATAATAGCCCAATGGATGTTCCTGCAGACTGTAAACAGGGCTCTGTGGAGTGCTCACTGATGAATGCTCCCTTTGCTCCTGAGAGGCCTTAACTTAAAGGTTACCTGAAGAGTGCTGGCTTCCAGTCCTCATCTTGCAACTCTTCACCCAGAAAATGTTAGAAAGACTAGGTGGGGCCCACAAGAAGGTGTCACCTTTCTCAATGTCCGTTACATTATGTCCAGTGGGTGTGCATGTATTAAGCACTGTTGTGTTTGGATCGCCACCACTGGCCTTTTCTTTTTTTTCTGTAGTTTAAATATCTGCCATATTTAACCAAAACTACTGACATTTATGTATCTTGAGCTACCAAATTTCTTGTAAAATGAGAACCATACCATCAAAATGCTTATGATATAGGAGCTGTTTTGAAATACAATTTATTTGACTTGAGACTGAGACTGCCTGGGTTTAAGTCCCTCCCACTGCTTGCAGCCTCTGTGACCTTCCATAAGTCATGTAACCTCTCTGTGTTTTGGTTTCCTGCTCTGCAAACTGGCACCGTGATAGCACCTATCACATTGACTTGTTATATGGATGGAATGGCATTATCCATGCAAGACTAAGTGCACGTAAAAATCCTGGCACACAGATCCCTTGATCACATTGCATGTGAACACACACACACACACACATACACACACACACACACACACACACACACACACAGTTTTATCATGTTGAGATAGTTTTATTCATTCACTTCTTTGCCAAGTCTTTTGAAGGTGTTATGGTTTGGATATGAAATGTCTCTGAAAAACTCAAATGTGAGACAACACAAGAAGGTTCAGAGGAGAAGACTGGGTTGTGAGAGTCTTAATCCAATCAGTGGATTGAATTAATCCCCTGATAGGGATTACTTGAGCAGTAACTGAAATGGTGGGATTTGGCTGGGGAAGGTAGGAATTGGGAGTGTGGCTTTGGGGTATCTATTTGTATCTGGCAAGTAGAGACCTCCCCCTCTAATCAAATTATTTTTTCCAAAAAAAAAATATATATATAGGAGCTGGGCAGCAAAATTAAGTATACCCTACAGACACAAGAAAAGTAAAGTACATTTTGGGAGAGTTTAAGACAAGATGAGAAGGATGTTATGAGACTGAGGAAGTCATAAAAGCAGTGACACTGGAGTGGGGGGGGAGAGAAAAACTGGCTGTAGGGGTGAACATCCTTGGGGACTTCAAGGTGTGGGGTGGTTTGCAATGACTGAAGAGAGGGGGCCTCATGGTGTTATTGTAAGAAGCAGCAGCCCAGATATTCACCCAGCTTCAGGATGGCAGAGGAAAGCAAATGTTATTCAAAAGTCTCTTTTATTTTCTGGTTATGCAATGTATTTTGTGATTTTCCCCCAACAGACATACTTTGCTAATTAAATTTATCCGAGGCAACCATTCAAAAACAGAGCCTGTGGTATAAAGGGACAGATGGCCAGAGTTCCACCTCTCTTCCCTAGCTTAGAGAGTGGGGTCCAGGAAAAGGCTGGCTTGGGTAGGAATAATTGTTGTGCAAATTAGCCCTTGGTAAAATTCCTGGAATGGAATGACTTCCTGAGGATGAGGTAATATGGAAAAGAACATGAATCCCAGGGCCAGCCACAGAGTCCTGCAATTATAGAGCTGGAAGAGATCTCAAAGCCCTCTACCCCAATTCCTTTATTTTATACTTGGAGAAACTGTATTTTAAGAAGTCGTACAGATTATAGAGGTAAATGCTTCGATGGACTTAAACTACTTTGACTCCATCAAATCTTTTCTTAATTCCTATGATTGAAGGTATGATTTGAGCATGTTGTCCCTGCTTAGGTAGAACCATATAAAATTGCTCATATTTGGATGTTGGGAGCATACAGAAATGGAAATTGCTGTGACATTCAGTCCAATACAAAGCAATCAACAGATGAGTGATTCATATTCTAAGAACACAGCAGCATGACCAGCAATGATTCACATTTTCTGAATCCCCTAGTCAAATTTTCTACTGTTGCTGCAGACATGTTGTCTTAATCAAAATCGTTCTCCTATAATCTTGTCATGCCTGACAGACGATAATAGGGAATCTGGATTTTTAAAAATATGAAAACATTTTTAAAAGTGATAATAAACTGTCACTGAATACTCACTATGTATCTGACATCATTGTTTATTTGATTAATTATTGTTACTGTCCTATGAGACGTAAACACTATTACTAATCTCCATTTTACAGGGAGGAGAAAATGAGGTTCCCTGAGATAACATGTTTTACTCAAGGTCAAACTAGTTTCTAAACGGAGGTCTGTCTGAATCCTGTTCTGTACCTGGGACAACCACTCTTTTCTACCTTTATCAAATCCCTTTGTAACACGTCCTCCATTCAAGTCATCCTTTGTCTCCTTGAAGTCCTAGTGATTGAACTCAGCCCTCCCGGAGGGACCCCTATCATTGGATGATTTTAACTGTTAAAAAGTGTGTCCTAATGCCCCCCAATTCACTCTCCAGCTCTGGGCTGCCTCTCATTGCATAAAACATTAGTTTCCATTTGACCACCTGCCTGAGTTTGCACAAGGTAAATTGAGACCACTTTAATTAGAACACTCTATTGGGGATGAATTATATTGATTTCTCAATAAGAGCGTAATGATGAAAAGTGGTTCTAAAATTTTTTTTTATTAGTGTGGTCTGTGGTACGACACTAAACAGCAGCAAGCTCTTCGTGGGGTATGTTGGAAGCCCTGTGCTCTCAGATTAAAGCAGCATGAGCTAAGGATATGGTTGACATAACCTTGCATTGCCCAGAAGTTAATTTTCAGGGCATTTCTGCCTGTACTAAACTTACAGTCTCAGCAGTTGCCTGTTCCAAGGACAGATAACTATCCATAGTTGTGTCCATGGGCAGGAAAACCTCATTTGCAGAAACACTTGCCCTGTGTGAGGTTTTAAGTCCCTGTTTTGCATTCCTTTGGGGATATTATCAAGCACCAGAAGCATGCGCTCTTTTTTTGTGATTGAGCTCTTACTTCCGAACAGTGTGTTCTTTGAAAGATCAGTTTTTATGGGGATAATGCATCTGTAGTCACCTAAGTTTCACCTCATGAAATGCATTGTAACAGGTTTCTTTACTTCTTCTCAATTTCAAATTTATCCTCATCCATCAGAGTATTTGGGTCATGTCTGTTTCACTCTTTGCAAGTGAAACAGACTTTTAAGAGCAGAACCGAGTTTCCTCACCAGCGAACTCTTAGTAACTAGCACACATCCTGAGAGACACCTGTGCAGTCAACTCCATGAGTGAAAGGAGGATAAGGAGATGGCTTGAGAATCAGCCAAGAGGAGGGAAACAGGACCATGAAGAGAATGATAAACTTTGTCACCTGTGAAATCTCTCCACAGCTAGTTTAGCTATAAACTGTGTTCCCAGTGATCTTTGCTTTTAGGTCTGAAAGCCTGAAATTGTCCTCCAGGTGGGAGGAAGGTGTGAGTCTGGGAGAACCCATTGGGTCTACGCACCCTCCTTTCAGAGCCCTCACACCCTGACACTGGTCAGGTGGGCCCCATTCACAGATGCTACTCAATTTCAACATTTTTTTTTTCCTCTTATTCCCCTCCCAAAGTTTCCATGGGCTGCAATTTGAGTTGCCAGTTTCTCCTGGAGATTGGATTTGCCAACTGGCTGACAACGTGGCTAATGTGACTGCCCAAAACAGTTCACTTTTCATGTCCACACCGTCCACGGGAGTCCAGGTGCAGAGCCACGCAATGTGAGGAGGTACTGGCTAGATCCTGCCAGCTCACATACCGCCCTGCAAATGTTGCGGTGGAGACTCCACAAGAAAGAAGCTTCACCAGGGAGGAATCTACTTCAGGAAGAGAGCTTAGATGCCCTGCAAAACTTTATAGCAAATATAAGTTAATCGGCAAGGATTGCATACAGCCATCTGGGAGTCACTGAAAGATGGCTTAGATTAAAGGTGAATCCTCTTCAGAAAGAATTTTTATGTTGCAGTTCAAGAAATTTGAAAAAAAATAGTATTCGAGTTGTTTTCTAGTAGTAATTAAGGGAGGAGTCTAACAAAGAACTGGTATGCGTATTCAAATAATAATGTCATGTAGAAATTGACCTACTTTTTAAATGAAACTAATTAAAAGGAGGGTAGCTAGAACTTAATGTTAGAAGCAAATCCATGATCTGGGCGTGTGAGAGTGTGTGTGTGTGGCGGGGGGAGAGATGATTTGGAGGAAACTTTCTTTCATATGATTAGGGTAATACAGATATATTGTAGAAAATATATATGTTTTGGAAAACATGAGCAAGAAAGAAATGAGAGGCTGGGTTGTGGCTCAGCGGTAGAGCACTCACCTAGCATGTTCGGGGCACTGGGTTTGCTCCTCAGCACCAAATAAAAATAAATAAATAAAATAACAGTATTGTGTCGGACTACAACTAAGAAAAAATTTTAAAAGAAAAAAAGAAATGAATAGAACTTACTCTAAATTCCACTGTTCCTGAAATAGGTCTTTTATTTTCTCTTTCCAGTAATAGGCAGATTGACATAATATACATTGTGTTCCTCTTTCTTTTCTTCTCCTTCCTTTCATTTTTATTTTCTTCCCTTCTCCTCCTTTCTTCCTTTTAGCATCTGTCTCTTGTTTCTTATGATCATACTCTTACCCAACAGCCTTCAGCTAGAAATTGATGGGTTTGATTAGTAGATCAGTTTAATGGCACGGACGTGTGGGTCTGGGTTCAGTGAGGCATTTGACAAAGTCCCTTATTACATGGTTGTGGACAAGATGAAGAACTATGGCCTGAAGAGCAGGACAATTAGGTGAGCTGACAGCTAGCTGAACATTTGTAGCCAGAGGGCCTTGATTAATGCCCCAGTATCATCCAGCACGGAGGTCCCAGTGGTGTTTGCGAGACCGTGTTTAGCAGATACTATGCTTAGCCAGCACCCAGGATTATGCCTAGTTTAGGAATTTTTCAGTAAGTGCTGATCTGTCTATATCCAAATCTTGAAAGCAATTTCAATCAAAGCCCATTAGGCAATGATGGAACAGACCTCTAAGAATGGAATCACAAAATTAGAGATGGTAGGCTTGAAATTGCTGTGGACATAGAGAAATCTGCCCTCTGGGTCTAATCTACTACCAAATTTAGAGGATGCTTTATAACTAAACATTTCACTAAGAAGAAAAATGTTCTGAGAGATTAACTGAATCCTTACTCAGTTTACCACCAAGTATACAAAAATGTTTACCTGTCTTGGAGTAGAACATCAACCTAGAGCAGGACATGTGGCAATTATTCACACTCCAGTTTATCCACACTGAGAAACTTTTGACACACTTAGCAACTGGCAAACAAGGACTCCTCTACCTAGCTCCTTGGTGGATAACACAACAGTTAACCTTTATGAGTTTTATTGAGCTTTTCCTCTGTACCAGTTCTGCTTAGGACTCTGTATGAGTCATTTCGTTTTCCAGCACCCTAGTGGTACAGTTACTAGATCTGCAGATGAGAAAACTGGGGCAGAGAGAGGACACATACTTGATGTCATGCAGTTGGTACAAATTATGTCAAGGATTTCATCCCAGCAGTCCAACTCGGGAGTCTATCAGTTCTAACATCATGCTACTGTTGCTCCACTTCCTGATTCAGCCTCAATACCTCTTCTGCAACTTTGGATCCACTGCCTGATTCCCATGCTTTTCTTGGTTGTGACGAGTGCTCCTTCTAATTGTCATTTTTCATTCTCACTGAAGAAAGCTCAAGGTCCATGTAGGTACGGCCTCTCATTAAGTTTTTCTAAAGCGTTTTTTCTCCCCCTACATTTGCTCTTTGGGTAAGGCAGTTTGCAGCTCTCTGCATTTCTCTCTCTGAACACCTTTTTATTTGCTTTCTACCCATTTCTCAGATTATGCTACCACAGTTAATAGTAGATTCTTTAGGCCACTAACATTTGGGAAGGAGGAAATGAAGTTGGGTCTTCAGGTTGCACATGGAACAAAGTTCCCTAATTATGCAGAAACAAAATGTTTCTGCCTAGGCATTCCTAATAAAAGCTTCCCCTTCTATGTTCATCAGAGTTTTAGAAAACATTCAAAAGATGCCTACCAAATTAGTGAAAGCCAACAGACTCCTTGGATCTTCATCTTCAACATTTATCTTAAAGCATAGAAGAGGAGTTATTTATTATTCTAAATAAATTTATGGATGCCTCAAAAGCAAGATTCTGTAGTGAATGGCACAATCAACGTTCAAATTTACTCTAATGCATTGGAAAAAATACCTCTATCAACAAGAAGAAAGGAAATGTAGGCAAATGTGCCATCTCTCTGACAGCTTTACATGAAGGTGATAAAGGAAATCCTAATTAACAACAATGTATGTGAAAAGTAAGCTGGAGAAAGAGGTACTTGACCATACGTTTACTACGAACCAAGTCAATCCAAAACCAAATTAGGTAGCGTAATTTTACTAAATGACAATATTCACCTTTTTTTTTTTTTTTGCTGTTCTATAGTACTCAGTTCAGTTTTAAATATTGCATTCTAACAGTGTTATTGCTAAATTTAAATGTGTCCTACGATAGGCAAAAAGAATGATGTGATCTGGGTGTGGTGGAACACGCCTGTAATCCCAGGGGTTTGTGAAGCTGAGGCAGGAGGATTGTGAGTTCAAAGCCAGCTTTAGGAACTTAGTGAGACCCTGTCTCAAAATAAAAAGGCTGGGGATGTGGTTCAGTGGTTAAAAGCCCCTGGGTTCAATCCCAATACCAAAAACCAAAACATAATAATGTGACTTTAGGAAAAAAAAATTTTAAAAACATCAGAGGAGGAAAAAAGATACTCTCAAGTTGGAAGTATTGTCACATGAAAAAGAAAGCAGAATCCTCACATATTACTCCATGGTGGAGGAAATGGTCAGTGTTTCTTTTTCACGTGGGGATGTGATATAGCTGCTAGAGTACAATGTGCCATCACAGAACCAGGTATTCCCCAAGGTAGTAATCGGCTCACCTTCACCCATGTCCAAGTGAAGGCTGGAATATCATATCATGAGTGCTATAAAAAAGAAGTGTGAGCGCTCACAGTGGCATCAGTCGTAGGAGTCGTGGACCAGAAACAACATAGACGTCCATCAACAGATGAGTGTACCTCCCAATCCTGCTCAATGAGGGTGGCTCTTCTCTCCAAGGGAACATTTAGCAATGTCTGCAGATAATTTTGTTTCTCACGGTGGGGAAGGGGCATGCGGTACGTGTCCAGCAGCTGGAGACTGAGGACACTCCTAAACATCCTGTGCAAGACAACAAAGAATTATTCAGACCCAATGGAAAAACTGCCCAGGTTGAGAAATCCTGATAACCATGCTGCAGAATGTCCGTACAGTGGAATTGATCAGCAATAGAAAGAAAGGAATTGCTGATAGATGGAATAGCATGGATGAATCCCAACATTATGATACTGTGTGGGGAAAAATCAGACACAAGACTGCATTCAGCATGATCTCTCTTGTACAAAATTTTAGAATGTGAAAGGTATCTATAGGAAAAGAAAGCAAACCAGGGCTTGCCTGGGGTGGAAGGGGTAGAGAATAGATCGCAGAGGGTCATGAAGAATCTGTTTGGGTTAGAAATATTCTCAAACTTGATTGTTGTGATGGTTTCATAGGTATATAAAACTCATCACATTGCATAATTTTCAACAAACACATAAAATTTTATATATATATATATATATATATATATATATATATATATATATATATATATATATATATAAATTAAATAATAGGATTCTCTGTCTTAGGAGGCACTTCATGTAAGATTCTCTATTTTGCTTCCCTGCTCCAAGATGTCCTTCTGTCACTCTCTGTCCATTGTGTTGTCCGTCATTGGACATTCGGGAAGTCTATATAAAGGCTTGTTGTATCATGAGACTTATTTGATCATGAGACTAAAATTATATGATAAGTTAAAGAAGAGAAATTTAATACAGTTATTCAAATCTCATAAAACATAAAGAAACTCTAAATGGTACCTAGGGCTGCAAGAGAACATCTAAGTAAGGCTGAACTTAAAAGTCTACCTTTTTCCCAAGACTAGAGTTCAGACTTCGCCGAGGAAGGAAAGTGTCACTTAGCTCATTGGATAGCAAAGAAGATTGATTGTTTGTCCAGATTGGAGCAGGTCTGTGGTTATTTATCAAGCTGTAAGTAGCCTCTGAAGTGCAGATGAGGTACAGGCCATGAGCACCTGGGGATGCAAGAACATAGAGGAGATCCTGGGGTGCAGGTGAGCCATGCATGGATGTATGAAGACAGCCTTGGAGTAGTGGCAAGAGGGGGGAACGCTTTCTGAGTAAAGGTGAGCTAAGTGTGGTCTTAAACAGAAATCAGGCCTCTGAGTTCAGGAGACTTAGAGGTAATGGTGTGCTAGTAAGAAAGTTGCTGACAGATTATTGTCAGGCCAGGTAAAGAATGCAATGATGTTGAGGGACTATGCGCTCTGAGCATGTGGCTGGATCGGAAATGCACTAGAAGTTCTTACATCCAGAGCTAATCCTCTGTGTAGCATGCAAAACCAACAAGAGAGCTCCTCCTTCCTGCAGTATCTCTCCAACTTACAGTTGCTCAGCATCATCTTAACTGTAAAGAAAGGGCATTTTTTTAAAAAATCCTGACCATTATTAAAAAGCATCTATTAAATGGAGAACTTGAGAGACAATAAATTAATACTTGGAATTCTTGTTGTTCGGCTTAAATTGTGTCCCACATAAAGATATATCAAAGTCTTAACCCCCAGATACCCAAACCTAACTTTATTTGGACATAGAAGCTTTGTGGATGGAATTAAGATTAACTTGTGGGAAGTGGGCTGTAATCCAATATGATTTATAATCCATTATAAGGCCTGGGAAAGTGCTATGTGAAGACAGACACACACACAGGGGGCATATCAGGTTACAGCAGAGGCAGACTTTGGACTGATGTAAGCACAGGTGGGAAGCTGGCAGGAAGCAAGGAAACATTCCACTCTGTCTCAGAGGGAGCATGGCCCTGCTTACACTTGGACTTCAGACTTCTTGCCTTGAGAACTGACAGAATCAATTTTGGTTGTTTTTAAATACCCAGTTTGTATGATGCTATGATGGATCAAGGAAACAGATTTTTAGTACCAGGAAGTGGGGAGCTCTTGTAACAAACATCCAAGATTGTGGAAGTGTCTTCAAAATCGGGTAATGGGTAAAGGCTGGAAGAGTTGGTGGCACCTGGTAGAAAAAGCCTAGATTGCCTTAAGGGGATTAATGGTAAAAATATGGATATTCACGGCAATTCTGGAGAGGACTCAGAAAGAAAGGAGAGCCACAGGGAAAGTTGTCCTCTTAGCAAACACATGCATGGCAGTGAAGAGAGGCTCCCAGGTACATGACTGGTGAATGTGCTTCCAATGAGGTCTCAGAGATGAGGAGCATATTACTAGACACTGGGGTAAAGATAATCCTTGTTATAAAGTGGCAGAGAAATTAGCTGAATTATTCAGGTAAAAATTAAATAAATTATGATCTTGGATATTTAGGAAGAGATTTCTAAGCAAAGTTTGGAAGGTGCAACTTGGTATCTCCTGGCTGCTCATAGTACAGTTTGAAAGGAAAAAAAATAATAATTGGGGAATAAATTGTGAAGACATAACAAAATAGAACAGAAACTCCCGAGGTTACCATAAGCTGGAAGAAACAGAAGATTTCTCCCCCAGACATATCATGGTCCTGCGGACACCTTTATTTCTGAGCCCCAGCCTTCACAACTGTGAGAAAATAAATTTCAGTTGTTTTAAGGCACTTGCTTGTAGGTCCTTTGTAATGGCAGCCATAGACAATAATACATCTGGAAGATTCCATTCATTGATTCAGATTTTAAATTAAAACCCATTTAGTAATTACGTTTGCTTTGTTGGTTAGGATAGAGACAAAAATGTTAGTTTTTATATTTTAATAAAAATTACATTAATCCAAAAGTAATTTGGTCTCAGTGCACACATCATGATGGGAACCTTTGCCTCAGGAAATGTTTTGGGTTTCCAGGTTTCAACCTTGTTCAGTTATCTACATTTAACTGGAACACAGACCCAAAACACATTTGTTATGCTAACTTCCTTATTTGCTTTCCCAAGTGTGAAAATCTGTGTTCATTATACTCCATTCAGAAGCAGAATTTCTTCAAAATAGTGAAGATTTCCTCAGGGAAACCTTATTTTGCTTTAATAAGGCAAAAGCTTCTGAAAATAGCCTTTTTAAAAAAAAAAAAAAAAAAAAGCCTGCTTTGTTTCTTCAAGTTGGTCACTCTTGCTAGACCTTTGATCCCTTAAAATAATTTCTAGCATATATATAAAAGGCTGACTTGACATTGACTTATTGAATATGCAGTAGTTATGCTGAGGGAATGTTAATTTCCTCTGTAACTTTTACGTCTCCCAACAGTTAAATACTCAAACTGGAAATTATTTCATTAAAACGACAAAACACCCATCAAAAATAAAAATGTGAGTGAAAGAAGAGCAGTAAAGGAGGGTGGTGGAAGGGAGGGGGAGGAAAAGAAAGGTACCAGGGATTGAAAAAAGAGTATGGATGTATGCTTTTGACAGAATGAACACCCTCCTCTCAAAAAAAGACAAAATAGTAAATACTTGACACATCCATCCAAAATACATCAAATATCACATCCCTGACAGGGGTCTTCAGCTCTTTCGGGGTGTTTACTAAGCCACTGAAATGTTCCCATGGCTTTGACTCAGGAAAACACAAAAGTGAAATAAAATCACAATCATCACCATGTCTTCCTCTTCTCAAAGCCCTGCCTGGTGGTGTCCATAACTTTAGAAGATTAAAAGATGAAGTCCTTTTCTTAGTCCTCTGTTAGGCAAGCATGGGAAGGTGTGCATGTGCCTCAGGGCCCACTTCAGAGTTGGTTAGAGTGGTCCCTTTTGGAGCCTTGGAAGCCAAGAAGCCACTGAACCGCTGTAACCTGGTTTTCTCATCAGGCATTGTTGGGGCAGGCCCCAAATGGCTGTAGATAAGCTCCCTCTTCTGGTGGGCTGTGTTCTGTTTTTAGTGTGTAGCCAGGGCTGGGAACGAGCTGCGTTATAGTGGGTCAAGGCCAGAAACACTCTGATTGCTTCAATGTATGCACTCAACGTCATAAACATTAACTTGTGAGCCTATGCTCCCTTAGGTGACCTGTTGGCATTGTGCCTTCTTTCGTTTGACCTTTTATATATTAAAAAAAAAAGGGGGCCTATGGAAAAGATTCAGAGTGACATGGGCTAATAGAGGGCTAATGGGGACAAAATGGGGGCAAAATGAAGACTAAAATGGAACCGGCTGGGGTATAAAGCTGAAGCTGGGGACTGAAGGCTGTGGTCACCTCTGAATAAAGCGCATCTACTATCCTAATTGCATCTTGAATCTTCTTCCACCTACCAAACCCTGAATCAGTTTCCTGGGTCAGAGCTCGTGCAGGACACGGGTATATGTGTGCACAAGTGATGGAGTGAGGAGAGACCTAGAGCTAGTCCAGCATCTTCTACAACTTAGATCACTTTGGGCACTTTTGGTATTTTACAAATAAAGACCTCACATCTTTATTTGTAAAATACCAAAAGATATACCTTCATGTAGATGTTTTAAGAATAAAGGTGATAATTTATTTTTAGACACTTACTTGCAAAGAGCTCAGCCATCATCATTATCATCACCCGTGAGGTAGGGAGAGTGGTAATTTAACCTGAAGGATCTCCTGAGTCCTACCTGTGAGAGCCTTTGCAGAGCATTTATGCAAATGGCCAGTACACGGTTGGCTTTCAGTAAAATTTAATGCATTCTTTGCCCTCCAAACCTGAGATCCATTGGAAAGATGTCAATTCTAGTATGGGTTTATTAAAGCTAAAGATAGTGTTGCAGTTGTCATCATTTTAAGACATTTCCCCTGAATCATGAAAAATAAAGCTCTTTCAAGACATATTGAGATTATCCTATTTTTCATTAAGCAAGAGCCTGTAAAAGTTGGGATAATTCTTTATAACTTGCACTTACTTAACAATGTCTTAGAAATCCTGTTTATCAAAGCATGTACATTTTACTGTTATTTCTAAGCTATTATAATAACAAAACTTTGACGTTGATCACTCCAGCTTGAAATATTCCTAAGTTAAAGCAATGTCCCTGAGGGGCTGGACATGTGTTATCAGTGTTAGAATATTTCCCTTGAATGGGTAATCATGGATTAGGGTTCCACCCCAGCACTCCCCCCCAGGAAATTAAAACAATGCCCAATTAAATCAACAAATCTAGGTCTATAAGTAGAAAATCTAGATCAAATAATATGAACATAATTACAAATCCATAAATTGAAGTCCTGACTAATAATTCTAAGGGCATTGTTTTTATAATCGCATCATTAGCGCATTCACAAACCTTGGAAATTATCAACCCCATGGATCAACAATATTCATTGTTTTAAAAATCCCTGATCGAGTCTTTGTGGGTCTCTGATTTTCATTGGTGCATTATAATATTATACTCTATAGTGGGATTCATTATGCCCTAGTCATACGTGCATGTAACATAATTGGATCACTCTCATTCCTGGTAACTTTCATCTTCTTCTCCCTCCCCTTGTTGATTGGATGCTAATATCAGGAAAAATGTAAAATTAACCAAATTCAAGCATTCTTTATGAAATGCTCCTTTCTACCCTTTTTCTTTCCCTCCCATCTTCCTTTTGTCCCCTTCCTCTTGTCCTCTACTTTGTGAAGGACAAAATTGCATGGATACTATATGGAGAAACCTAAACCTCAGCACTGCAGCACAGAGCCAGACAGGCACCCTGCGCTGAAGCCTGCTGTGTTCTAGCAGAAAGCCTGCAGTCCAGCTGGAAAGTGGCACTCTCTTTTACTCTCCGAGCCATCTAATTCCTGACCACACTGCTTCTCAAGCTTTGGTGTGCATGAGAATAACTTGAAGGATTTTTTTAAATACATTCAGTCTCTAAATTTAAGAAAGATTAAAAAAAAAAAAAAATCCCAGCTATTCCCTCATTTTGTCTGTATGCTCCTGGAGGAATTATTTTTTCTGGGCCTCAGAAACTCTCCAGCTTGGTGTTCACAGTTTACAAAGGAAGAACTTAGGAGTACTTTTTCTATTTTCCATGATTTATATGCTCTCTTTAGAACACCATGTCTGTGTTCTGAAGAACTCTTGTTGGTCAGTGCTTATTAACTCTGAATACTTGGCGATTGAAAAGAAGTGCATCTAATTCATTCAACTTACCACCAATGTATTGAAAATTAGAAAAGGCCAATTAGCATCTAGACTTAACATTTTTAAAGGAAATTTTTAAGCATTAATTAAGGTGATCTGGAACATCCTAGATTCAATTGATAATTTGCATTTAATGCCTTTCCTTGCATTTATTTCCCTACTACAGGCTGGCTAGGATACACTGTCCACATTCCCTGGAGGTTTGAATTCAAGCCAGAGATAAGTATTGGCTGAAAAGTTTCCTGCTCATTTACAGGGAAACCTTTTTTAAAGAACAGCCTTCCCCCCAACCTAGACTATTGAAATGTGTTTCTTTATTGCATATGGTCCCATTATAAGGAAACCAAAGCCACCACTAATGGATTGATACCATCAATAAAGTCTGTTGTTTGGCTGAGGTCTTTCTTTTCAAACTTGAGCTGAAGGTCAATTAGAACAATGATGGAAGGCAGTTAATTTCCTGTTTATAAATACAGACTAGGAAATGCAATATTGATTGCTGCATTTCAAGGAGGGCAGCAACTACCCTCAACTGCAGGCAGCCTAGGATGATGTAATTTATAAGGCCAGAGAGTACAATGTTGCTGCATATATCAAGTAAACAATGATTTATTGGTTGAAGACCACATTAGGTCTGTGAGTCTGAGATATTTGAAATATAGTCCTTGGCTTTTAAGAGCTTAAAAATGTAGGCATCAAATCAAGATCTAGAAATATTAAGATTTAGAAATCATTACCCATAACTGTATGTATGCTAAATGCATTTGGAGTTCAAAGATGAGAAAGAGCCATTGGATAATAGGCATTGCAGGAGAATCCATAAAATAAATAGGATTTGACCAGGACTTTGAAGAATGGAAAAATAAGGGTTATAGTCCCGATAATGCATGCCACAGACAGACAGATCTGTTGGTGCTGCCTGGAAACAGAGACTTAATTGTGTCCTTTGCTGATGTTGAGCAAGTGAGTGAATGAATGGAGGAAGGTGTGAGTAAAGATATACTGGGGTTTATTATCTACAAGCCCATTCACTACTGGCTAAAATGACAGAGCTAAGGGATGGCCCACTCTCTTGAACACCACAGCCCCAAATTAGCAAACTGAGATGTATCAGAATAGCATTTCCTGGTGTGTGCTCTTCAGGCTGTTAAAGGGTGTTGAAGGAGTTTCTTAGCCAAATAAAATCTCAAAATACTGGGATCAAGTTAAAGGCTTCTTGGAGCCCTGAACACGTGGCCATGCCTTATCATTCTCCAAGAAGTTCCTAGAGTATACAGCATTTCCCAAAATGATTTAGCCACAGAAAGAAAGAGATTAATAAAATGTGTCAGTACTTACAGATATATAGGTAGATAGACTGACAGATATTGTGTAGATTCCTTTTTTTTCAGAGCATTTCATAGGGAAAGAGTTTCACAGGGAAAGCATTTCTAGGACATAGTCTGGGAGATACAAAAATAGTTTTCTTCTGCTAGGCTTTTATGGAATCTGTGAGTCCCTCTCAGAGTGAGCTTCACTTTTACATTTCCTTTTTTATTTGTTTATTTCATATTGGAGACATAAGCCATGGAGCTATAAGCCCAGCTCTTTTTATTTTTTATTTTGAAACAGGGTCTCACCAAGTTGCTTAGGGCCTAAGTTGCTGAGGTTGGCCTCAAAATTGTGATCCTCCTGCCTCAGCCTCCCACGTCACTGGGATTATAGGCGCCACTATGACTGGCTTACACACTTTTCATTTCACATGGTAATTCTACTCCTTTATGATTAACAAATTCTGAGAAGCCCATAAAAATATCAGCTTAAGGGATGTAAAGTATGTATTTCATTATCAAAGCATATTACTTTCAATGATTAAAAAGTTACACATGATGTGTCTGGTTTTTTCCAACCTGTTAACCAATGCCAAAATGAACATTGAATTTCATAGGAGTTTCTGTAACAGGATAGCGTTACCAGAAATTCAGGGAGAAAAAAAAATGAGAAAAACTTATTATGAAATGAGACTAGATTTAATGTGGTAAACTACTGGATAAAATGAAATAAGTTTAATTCTATATTAAAACAGCAATAATCTTGGAGGAAAAATCCCTCATTATACAAATTATGCTCATATACAAGATGCTATTGGGAAATCCATTTGGCCATGCATTTTTACTCATTTTCCCTTTGTCTTTTACCTTGTTGCTTACCAGTAAAGACACAGTCTACTTAGGAGCTAATCTTCACAGTCTCATTTCAAATAATTAAATCTGAAGATACCTGGATTGTAATACATTCACACAGCAAGATGCATTTGGAGTCCTCCCAGGAGGGAGGGAGATGTGGTCTAGAATCTCACCTTTATTCATTTAGCTTTCTTCTCCTGAAATCATCATTTGTGGTGTTCAAGTGAATCTCTCTTTCTTTCCTCCATGAATAAAACACCTCTGCATTGTTCTTAGTGCTCTGTATTAAAATCAGAAAGTTTGGGTTCTCATCAGACCTCCAGACTTTGAGCTTCCCACCTGCGTCTCTCTTGATAGTTTTATAGATTGGGGTCATACGTAGAAGTATGGGTGAAGGGAGAAATATGTGAAAATGTTTTCGAAAGAATAGCACTCTATTTTTATGGTCAAATTTGATTATATAATGCTCAACATAAAGGGCAAGAGAAATAGGGTAGAAGGAAGGGGTGAGGAGAAGGAAATGAATATTCTGTATTCTTCTCCATATTCAAATATTCAACTTTGGCAGTCCCTTAGACCAGGAATCTACTCAGAGATAATTCTGAAATTTTCTGTTTTCTGGTTCCGTTGATAATTTAAGAAAAATTTTAAGTTAACTTAGACGATGTTTATTATCTATCTTCATCTTACCTCCTGAATTTTTAAGAGTTTTTTCCACAATGCCTTTATTTTATTTATTTATTATTATTATTTTAATATTTGGTGCTGAGACTCTAACCCAGTGCCTCACATATACTAGGCAAGCACTCTACCACTGAGCTATAGCACCAGCCACCTACTGATTTTTGATACTTGCCCTTGTAGAAGGTGCTACTCTACTGAAAGTCATACTATGTGACTTTAAAATTAAAGGAGACAAAAAGAGGTGTTTTTTTAAACCTATTAGATCTCATTATCCCAAATGTGGAATACCTATAAAAAATTAAGTGAAAAATATACCACTTATGGGTTTTGTGGTAACTTTTGAAATAAATATTACATTTTTAGAGTTATATCATTTTGAGAAAATAGAAGAATGAGTAGATCATGTGAAAAATAAATACTTTATATATATGAAAAATATGTGCTTCCAGGTATATATGAAAATATTCATGGGTTGGGGCTGTAGTTCAGCCACAAAGTGCTTGCCTAGCATGTGTGAGGCACTGGGTTCGATCCTTAGCACCACATAAAAGTAAATAAAATAAAGGCATTCTGTCCATCTATAACTACAAAAAAAAAAAATAAAAAATTTTAAAAAGAAAATATTTATAAAGGAGATAAAAGCTCTAGATTATGATTTCCAACATATTTTAATGTACCTATGTCAATTTTGTTGAATTATTCACAGAATTGAAAAATTGAGTCTTAATGAGTTAAATTTAACTATCTTGATTTTACTGTTGAAGAAAAGAAATTAAGATACAAAGATTGGAAATAACTTATCTACTGACTTAGGAGAGAACGGATGAAATGTTGTTGTTGATTTTAATTCTGGAAATTAGATAACCACACCTGTTAGAATTATGTATAAATAAAGATTAAGTGAACTTTGGGTGACTGGTAGAAGAAGATAATAATGAAGAACAGATCATCTTATGAATAAAACACAAGTGTTTAGACTTTTTTTTTCTTTTTTGCTAATAACATTCCCAAAAGAAAGCAGGCTATGGTGTAATTTTGTGGGCTATGAATTTATGTAGAATTTTAAAGACTAGAACATTATGATTAATGTGAATTTGGATTATATTCTGATTCATCAAGCATTTGCTGCTCCTGGTAAAAGTTCATCGTGAAATAAGACCATTTCTCCCTCTCCTTTCAAATTTCTCCCTATACTTGGAAATTTTGTAATGACTCTTTGGAAGAAAGTAAAACTCTGGAAAACATCAGAGAAAATGTAAACTAACAGATGCAAAGAAAAAGAGTTGACTCTGTCCAAAGAAATCCTCTTTATGCAGCAGATGCATAGCACTTGGCTTTAGAGAAAAGGGTGAATTTTTAATATTTTTTTGTCAATTAGACTTTGAAGCTATATATACAATATATATATAATTATATATATATAATTTTTTTTTACCTGAACTGTCCATTTCCTTGTTGAATTGCAATGGAGATGGTGGGTTTGCACTGGGCTCAGTATGGTGTTCCCTTAGCAGGAGCAGCAAATGAGAAAGGAGTAGATCATTTTTCTCCTAATCCCCAAAGCACATGTCCTTGCATGAGTCACTGAATTTCTCTAAGTCCAGTCACAGTGGGGGCAATGAAAACTCTGTAACTGCTGCTGATGATGAAAGGTAAATTTTAATTGAATTGACAATATGCTGGGTACTACATGAAACACAAGATGTGCCCATCTTATTTAAAACTCAAAGCAATCCTATGGAATAGCTACTACCATGGTATTCATTTTATACATGAGGAAACTGAGACTGAGAAAAATGACACAGCTTAACCCCACTCACACCACTAATAAGTGGAAGAATGTAGATTGGAGTCTATATTTTTAACCACCACTTTTTAATATGAAAGCATTTGAGAATAGCTATGAAGAAATGCAGGGGGTTGTTTCTTTGTAGTAGTTTTGAAAACTCTTGATTAAATCAAAGAGAAGATAAGAAAGATGCTTGATTGAACAGATCGTTTTTTTCCCCTTAGATGCAAACTCAAAACATAGGTTCAGCTTTCTCCTCAAGCTATCTTTCCCCCCGTGAACACCTACAGCTTGTACAACACACCACAGTTCATGAATGTTCCCTGTTATATTTGTCAAATAATGTAATGACATTTAGGAGTGGGCAGAGTGTAGCAGAGGTATTTCAGCCCCTTAATAATTGAGAGGCTTTTGTATTGCTATTGATTTTTTTTAAGTCAAAACTCCCAACAATTCCCTGGCTCGAACATTAATTACAGCATTTTTCTCTGTACTTGAGCTGAAATGCTATGTGGGATAAGGTTATTCTGCACCCTTCAGATTTGTGGAGCTGTGTTTGAGGCTAACTCTCCAGTGTCTGAGCTGCAACTTGAGAATAAATTGGATAGTATTGGACACTCGCCCACCCTGGTGCATCCAGGGGCATGGATTGTTTATAAAAGCAGTTCAGGGTTGCTCTCTCCAAAAATACCCTCCAAGAAATCACCCACCTGCCTCTTAGCATGCCAATGCTTCAAAAGCTTACTTAGTGCTTCTCAAATAGCAGTGTGTGGTTTAACCACTGGGGAGCCAGTGAAAATCTAAGTTTGATTTCTGTAGGTATGGGCAGAGAAATCTGCATCATGAAGCTGATGCCACTGGTCCACCCAAATATTTTGAAACTCAAGGTAATGAGGGATGCATCCGTATCCTCATGGAAAGATATGACTTTCATGTTGGCTTAGGGAAAAACAACATCCCTGGGCAACTCCCTACAGTTAGTTCATGGGAACATTGAGGCATATTTATCTTTAGACGTCCTCATAACTACAAACACACATCACATTTTCTCACTTTTTGAAACTCTGATGGCCTAGGTCATTAAATGTTCACACTGTTCTGAGAGGCCTCCAAGAGCATCTCTGCATCTTTCCCATCAGGTCTCGTGTCTCAAAGACTTTCTTCTCTCTGCTTCCTAATGCACCACAAGCGACCTGTTTTCTGACCTACACTCTCAGAACCTCCCTTCCGTGGTGCCAGTCTAATCAGTCCAAAGCCTTTACCCCAGAACAAAAGAATGAGAGAGGTTGGATAGGGGGATATTTTGGAGCAGAGGAAACTTCTAGAATCCTTGAGATGATGTCACGTGGATGCTGGGTACTGTTTTGCAGCCCCAGGGCTCAGGGAGCAGCGGTTCTTTCTACGGAGGAGACAGCCCCTTGTACTTGTTATTGTATACTATCAGGATTCCATGCTAACAGGTGTTGTGATTTTTTTCTTTTTGTTTCCAAAGTTCTTGGTTGGTATGTGTTTGTAAAGAAAAAGAAAGTAATATACTTATGCCTTCCCTTTTGGGATAGTATCTTTCAAATCTCTCATTTCTGGGCAACCTCCCGAGCTTTCTCTGCAGCCAGCAATGTCATATACAAGTTTTAGATAACACCAGAAGGCAGCTTAAATTATTTTTCAATATATTCTGAGAGTGAAAATGCCAAGTCATATATTTTTGTGAACAGATGTAACTGTAAAAATTCAGTGTTTCCTTAACTGGAGAACTGTAGGGGAGGACTGGGTGATGTGGGATGTCATTTCATCTCTATTCCTATAAAGTCTCCTACAAAGCCTCTGGAGAGTGACAACATTCTAAGAAATAAACATATTTAACCCTTACCCACAGCTATTTCTTTTCAAAAACACATTGCCAACTCTAATTATACTGCCTGCTAGATTTAAGAATAATGAGGACCAGGAGATACTCAATTAGCCCTTGTGCCTTAATGAGAAAAGTTTTCTTCTATTTCTGGCAGTTCCTGATTCATTCATCCAACTTCTCCCTCAGCTACTCTAGGACAGCGCAAGGTGAAGAGACGGGGAAAGAGATTTAGAGTTTGCATTTTATCCAGAGTCAGGGAAGACTGGGGTGAGACCTTACAAGCTATTTGGGCATGAACATATAAATAACAATGCTGGATGTGGAAATATAAACACAGGCAGTTTCTTAAAGAGAAAGCAATTTAGTTGAAAGTAATTTAATTGAAAGAGAAAGGTGGTCTCATTTGGTTTCCTTACCTCTACACTAAGAGTATAGAGGTAAAGAAACCTGGATTGGATTAAAAACCCCTGGAAAGGAGTAAAGTGCACTTCTGGTATATCTGTGAGGATGCTTCCAGACATGAATGGCAGCATGTGGGTCACAAACTGAGTAGAGAAGTTCTTCCCCAAAGGTGGGTGGTACCATTCAATAGGCTGGGAACCCAAATGGAGGAACACAGAGCAGGAGGAGGAGGAGAAGGGGCTGTGTGCCCACAAGCACTGTTCTTCTTGAAGGGCCCCATTGTTTGCTGTTGCCCTTTTGCCCATGGACATTAAGCTCCAGCTTCTTCAGCCTTTGAACTTAAACCCAGTGACACTCTAAGGGGCTTCCAGATCTTTAACTTCTCACAGGGTAGGCACCATTGTTCCCTTTTGAGGCTTCCAGCTTCTTAAACTGATTTCTCTGGCTCTCCAGCTTACAGACAGCCATCATGGGACTTTCCAACCACTGATCATGCGAGCCAGTCCAGTAAATCCCCTTTTGTGATTCCATGTTTTCTCTTGGTTGCTTCTCTAGACAACCCTGGCTCCCTGACTAATATGTTGAGCCTGTGGGGAGGGAAGCATGATTTCTGAGAGCTGACTTCTCCATGAGTTGCTGTGGGTGTAGTGCCCCTGGTACTGTTAGGGACCACAAAAATATATTAATTTCTTTCAAAATCAGAAGAAACAAATGAAACTTTAAAAAGAAGTCTTAATATATAATATCTTCATATTTCATAATCAATGTCATATTTTTAAGTTTAATATAATTTGGTTGGAAATGACCATAAAAGCAAAAGTGCCTAGAGACCCACAAAGGTCACAGTGGGTCCAGGATCTAAGCAAATCGCTTAGCACAGCGGCACACGGGAAGCGTGTTGGAGATGGACACATAGATCAGGCCATACAGTAATTTTAGAATTTGCAGGCTAGGAGTCTTTGGTACAACTACTGAACTCTGTTATTGCAGCATGGAAGTAGACATGGAAATGTAAACACAAAGAGGGAAAGCTGTGTTCCAATAAAACTTACTTACAAAATCAAGCAGCAGCCTGAGTTTGCTTCTTAGGCCTTAATTGTTGACTCCTGACTTAATACCCATAGGCTTACTATTGTGGTATTGAAAAGAAGTTTAATTTTATTCATTCAGTTATCTAAGAAATATCCTCAAGAACATGTGACCAAGGGAGAAGGTTGTAAATGATATACTTTGGCATTTTCAAGACAACCAAATAAAAGAACCCCAATAAAATCTCTTTTTCAGGATTTATCAAGCTATCAAATTTTCTTCACTCTGATAAAGAAATCAAGCACAAGGCAACAAAATGTTTTAGTCATACTTCAGTGTTTCCAGAGATTACCTTATATGGAGGAATAGAGAACTCATGGCTGCAAACATTCTTTATTTAGAAGCAATGTGTACATAAATAGAATTCATAAAAAGAAAATATACATGATGGCATAATAGTTATGGTCTGCCATGGTCCATTGTCATTTGACTCTGTGAAAGATTTCTCCTGTGACTTCTTTGGGTGATCAGGCAGTTGCTTAAAGAGAAAACAATTTAGTTGAAAGTAATTTAGTTGAAAGGGAAAGGTGGACTCATAGACTAAGCCTCAGTTCAGATGAAGGACAGTCAGGCCCTGAAGAGGTGGTCAAAAACTCCTGTGTTAAAACATATATATATATGGAGCAATGATCCCTGTTCAGTCTATTGAACTTGAGACTTTAGCCTACAGAACAAATGGCTAACCTTTATGGTCATGCATATATAACAGTGCGGGCTTTGGAAGTAGAAGAAAATGAAAAGACCATAGCTTTTAGAATTAAATTTGGACTCAAATCTTGGGTCTATAACTTTCCGTAGTTGTTAGGATAGTTTTAAAAACTGAAATCTTGAGCTGGCGATGAGACTCAGTGGTAGAATGTTTGCCTGGTTTGATCCCTAGCACCATAAACATACCAAAATTTAAATCTCAATTTTTATAACTATACAATGAGTTGAAGAATGTCTTTTTCTGTGCTTTCCATGGGAACTTGAAGAATTACCTGAGACTTTACAAGAAAAACATATAACAGAACACCTGTAACATTGACAAATAGGTATTTAATAAATTGAAGCATTTTAATTCCCATAGAGGTGGGAATAATCACTGCTAGGAAAAAATTTCAACAGACAAGGGGCCTCCTAGAAAAGACACATGTGAAACACTTAGGCCTTAGAATCTGTGTCTTGCCTCTGTTCACTTGTTAGGTGTATTATACCACTAGTTCCCTTACTTTTTCTGATCTTTATTTTCCCCACTTGAAAACTGGAGAGAGAAAGAGAACATACCTCTTAACACTGATGGGGAACTAAATACAACACTGATCATAAGTCTGGCTTAGGATCTGACAGTGCAAATTCCTGGAACATTGTAAATGTTTATCACTTCCTTGTGGTCATCATTTCTTGTTTAAAGCTTGGGTTCTTGGATTCCCCCTGAAGAAATCTTGGGGACTTAAAAGGCACATGAATTCTAATAGAACTGTGTGTGCCAGAGCTTATAGTATTATTGGTTTGGTTTGGTTTGGTGTGTGTGTGCGTGTGTGTGTGTACTATGCACATATGGAATTTTTTTTAATAAATATACATCTTTCTAGAGTAAAATTCCATCACTTTTCTTAGTAAATTCATTGCCCCCAAAGTTTTGCAAATTATGTAATCATACAAACAGTCCATATGCCTTGAGGCATTGGTCTTAGCTTGTATTATAATTGCTTATGATAGTAATACAAATTATTAAGAAAGTGCTCCCTAAAATTAGTATACTATATACAAAGAGCTACCCAAGGAAGCACAGCAATATATTTTATCAAAGTTTACAGATATTACGATTATTGATTTAAAGTATTACTGATTCAAATACTATAAGAATTATTGATTCAAAATATGTAATCCTCATTATTGTGTTTACAAACTTGCCTCAACCTCTTTAAATATGCTCTTAGTTGACTATGGCATGGGTATTCCCATTCCAGTATTCTGCTATTCTCAAATAAATATCATTATTCTTTGAAGGAATAATTACAGATATTGAAAAGCTGACTTTCATGTAAAATAATGAAATTCATCTAAAAGTGAGAATTTCAATACTTTGGAAAATTAAGTGAACCAGCTCATTCCTTAATGATTCTGCATAATTTCAATGCTATGTTTGAAAAATGCACTAGCTAATTTGTTTTTAATTTTCCAGTTATTTTAATCAGTGGTTTATATATATTATGCCATTTTGTCTGCACTACAATCCCAGGGTCATTTACAGTCATACTTGGCTTAAGATCACTCCTTTCATGGATTGGTGTCAAGTGTCACACCTGATAGTCTTTTGATGGTGACTAAAATTAGTTGCAAAACACAGAAGTGATAGTATCACATGCTACTGACAATGACCACTAGTTTGAGTTTCAGTGAGATGAGTTAGTGTGAGGGTCAGAAATGATGAAAAATTACATTTACACAAGTGGAAAGCTGAACCAGGTTAAGCCAGAATCTTTAGTACTGCTGGTTCTCAAGTCTCCAAGATCCATTACTAGCAGAAAATATGCTAGTAATGCATAAGGGTACAATTTCTAAAGTAGTGAGTTCGTACTGGGAAGTTATTTGTAACTTGTATTTAAACTCTCCAAGCCACTCTTGGTTGTGGAAGACCTTAAGAGGTTGAATTACATGACAAACAAACCTCATTCTGGATGGGAACAAGTTTTCTTCAAATTCAACTTCATTTATTTCTTGAGTTCCTTGGAGAGAAGAAATATTTATACATAAAAATACTTGTATATTCACCATTAGCTTCTCAGTTCACTTCTGGGATATTACATGAGTAGACTAGTAAAACAGAAAAATTATTCTGCAGTCTGTGCATCTGACTATGAATGATTGCTACATAATTCATGAAGTTCCTGATGTCTTGAGATTTTTCCTATCATTTCTTTTGCTCCAAATTTTCTCAAAAAGAATTTTTTTACCATTTCAAATTTATACCATGTCAAAACATTGGAACCAGTACAGAGTGCCTCAAAAGCAATCATAATGAAGATTAATTAAAAATGTAATCATTTGTAATAACAATAAATGTTGTATTGGAATCTGTTACAACAGGTTACTTAAGGAAATATTTGGAACAATATTAAGAAACTTACTAAATTAAAGGAAAAACATAACTGATGTCTACAGTAATACAGGAGAGATTTTTAGCTCTCTGGAGCTAAAAATACAAAACATTTTTTTTCTCAGTAATGAATATGAAGGACTCATCTCTCAAAACTTAAAAGATGAAGTTATTTAGGTAGCATTAGTTGGGTGACTTCTCAGTCAATAAACACAGCAGAATTTGCATAGATGGGGAAAGAGGGTATTCTATACAAAAGAAATTTTAAGATACATAATTTGGTATACCTTATTCATGGACTGGAAAACTCAGTAAACCATTTCACTCAAATTGATCTATAGTTTTAATGCTGTCACAAATAGCGCAAAATTGATTTTTTAGTAATTGACATTATACATGAAATTTATATGAAAATGTAATGGACTGAAATAAGAAAAGATTCCTTCCTTCCTTCCTTCCTTTCTTTTTTTGGTACTGGGGATTGAACCCAGAGATGCTCAACCACTGAGCCATATTTCCAGCCCCTTTTTATTTTTTAATTTTGAGACAGTGTCTCACTAAGTTGCTTAGGATCTTGCAAAGTTGCTGAGGCTGACTTTGAGCTTGTAATCCTCATGCCTCAGCCTCTCAAATCACTGGGATTATAAGCATGCACCACCCCTCCTAGCAGAAAAAAAAATTAAAAAGAAAAATAGCTGAAGAACTCACACTACCAGATGCAAAGCTACTGAATCAATTATAATATTAGTATGATATTAGCAAAATATTGGCACATTTAATGTAAAATATGAAGTCCAGAAATTGACTCATGTCTATAGTCAAAACATACACAGTCAGTAGATTTTTCACCAGATTCTGAGGCAATATAATTTGGGGAAATGTAAAGTCTTTTCCACAAAAAATACTAAAAAACACATCCTCATTTTAAAAGAATTTACACTGCTTGGTGAACCTGCATACAAAATTAATTTGAAATGAATCATTGACCAAGACATAGAAGCTAAAACTATTAAACGCCCAGAAGAAAATACAAAAGATTACCTTCAGGAGTTTGAAATAGGCAAAGATTTTTTAGGATTTAATAAGTGAGAAAATGAGTAATTAGACTTCATCAAAATAAAAACTTCTTTCCATCAAAAGACATTAACAAAGGAATTGGCAAGCAAGAAACATAAACATAATATTTGCTACATATATATAAGGTAAAGGTTTTACACCAATATATAGATAATTTCTACAATCAACAATAAAAGATGACAATAAAAATGAGCAAAAGACTTAGGTATTGTACAAAAGAAACACATGAAAAGCTCAACATCATTAGTCATCAGGGATTTCCCAGTTAATACACCAATAATATCCCCCCACACACTAGAATAGCTGACATTAAGAGATATACTGAAAGAAATATTTTTTTAACTTCCATTCTCTTTTTTATGATTTTCTTTTTTAATTTTTTTAATTATTAGTTGTTCAAAACATTACAAAGCTCTTGACGTATCATATTTCATACATTTGGTTCAAGCGGATTATGAACTCCCATTTTTACCCCGTATATAGATTGCAGAATCACATCGGTTACACATACACTTTTTTACATACTGCCATACTAGTGTATGTTGTATTCTGCTGCCCTTCCTATCCTTTACTATCCCCTTCCCCTCCCCTCCCCTCCCATCTTCTCTCTCTACCCCATCTACTGTAATTCATCTGTCTCTCTTGGGTTTTTTTCCCCCTTTCCCCTCACTTCCTCTTATATGTAATTTTGTATAACAATGAGGGTCTCCTTCCATTACCATGCATTTTCCCTTCTCTCTCCCTTTCCCTCCCCCATCTCCTCTCTGTGTAATGGTAATCTTCTTCTCATGCTCTTCCTCCCTGGTCTGTTCTTAGTTGCCCTCCTTATATCACAGAAGACGTTTGGCATTTGTTTTTTAGAGATTGGCTAGCTTCACTTAGCATTATCTGCTCTAATGCCCTCCATTTCCCTGCAAATGCCACTGCATGAAATACTAAGGAGGTGGAGTGACTGGGGACAAAGATTGAACTCAGGGGCACTGACCACTGAGTCACATCCCCAGCCCTATGTTGTATTTTATTTAGAGACAGGGTCTCACTGAGTTGCTTAGCGCCTCACTTTTATGGAAGCTGGCTTTGAACTTGTGATCATTCTCTCTAAGTCTCCTGATCCACTGGGATTACAGGTATGTGCCACCATGCCCGGGTAGAGCTCTTGACATCACAGCTAAAAGTGTGAAACTATACAAACACAATGGAATTTTTTTTTTCAAAAGTTAAACATATGCCTGCTTTGTGACCCCTGGATTTCACTTCTAAGTAGCTAAGATAAATGAAAATGCACATCTACATCATGAATTTTTAAAAATATTTATACAAACTTTTTCATAGTTGCTGAAAAATTGAAAACAACCAATATGTATTAAGAATCAATTTTGAATAATCAATCATTGGTTAAAAAAATAACCACTGATATGCACAGTGACATAGAGGATTTAAAAAATACTATGTTAAATGAAAGAAAACAGACACAAGAGTACACACATTCCATTGATAAGAATTTCAACCAGAGGCAAACTAATCCTGTGGTATATCTCAAAACAGTATTTCTCTATGGGATGTAGGACTGATCTCTCAAAACTTATTCCTGACTGACAGGAATAAGTAGCCACTTTGGGAAGTGAAAGTATTAATTAGATGGTGATTTCATGAGTATAGATGTTCATCAAAATGTGTTATATAAACTTACAATCTGTGCATTTCATTGTGTATAAAGTACCCTGTAATGAAAGAAAAAAAAAAAAACTAAGATCCGTGGTAGAATCTATGTAATTATCTGATATCGTATACTCTAGTCATCTAATGCTTCCATGGGATAATTGCAACTAGGAATTTTCTATTAAACTCTTGTTGAAGACTTGGGTGATTATTTCAACTATTCTTTACCATATTTTAGCAACTTTACAATATTTACCATCTTTATTTAATGACGTGTAGCTTTTTGGGTTTTTAAAATTCTTTCTGTTTCTTCAAAGAGATTATAAGGTCCTTGGGATCATCATCTATATCAGTAGTTATCAATGTTTAATTTGCACAAAAACTACCCAGGGAGTTTAATAAAATTCGCAATTTTGAGACTCAACCTACAGATATAGTAATTCTGTATTTGGCATTGGTATAAGGAATCTGTTCTTAAGTAACATTCCTGGTGATTATACACTGACCAGCTTTTGAGAATCAATGGCTCATATCATACTTGTATCATTTCCATTAAACATACAAGGCTTCAGTACTATGTGCCAATTAATTAGCCATTCAGTAAATAAACTTGATGAGTTTGAATGCCTTTGACACCAGTTATTCAACTGTGGGTAGCTATTGGATAGTTTTTTGTGAGACTGTTAGAAACTTCAGATAGCATTCTAAGGTGGGACTCCCAAATAAGAGATAATTTTCCCCAAGTCCTTTATTTTAAATGTCAAAATTGATGCCCAGGGACCAGCAGGGACTTCCCAAGGTTCTGTAGCTAGCAGGAGCTGAATGGAGCCTGGAATGCAAGTCTCCCAAACTAACCCCCCAACGTTTTTTCTTTTCTTTTTTCTTTTTTTCTTTTTCTTTTTTTTTTGCCAAGCTATAAAGCATCAAAGTAACAAAGTTCAGTGGTTTTTAAGCAGGGCACATTTTGTCTCCAAAGAGACATTCAGCAATGTCTGAAAATATGTTTGATTATCCCACCTTTGGACTGAGGTGTGGCTGGCATTTAGAGAACGGAAGAGAGAAGCTTCCAGACACTGTAGAGTACACTGGCAGTCCCCCAACAAAATATCAAGCCCAAAATGTCAGTGGTGCAAGGTAGAGAAATTGGAATAGTACCTGTGGAATGTCATGTCCCAGATTCCCCTCAGGATGACTCAGCCTTGTGCGAGGAGGACTTTGCATCGGGATCTATAGACTTCTGCACACTCTTCCTGGCTCTGAACCCCAGAGCTGCCTGTGGACGTCCCAGCAGGCAGCTCAAGCTAACTCCTTAGCACCTCCACAGCAGCTCCTCTCATTTCCTTGACAAAGCGTCTGCTGGCATCTGAGCAGCTGGCCCTGGACCGGGGCCACTCCAGCCCTGCTGACAGCTCTCTTTGGTGAGGTGGGAGATGCTCCAGCTGGTCACAGAAATAGGCAAACCAGCTGGGCATGACAGGAGACAGATTTAATTTTTGTCCTGGTAGAAGCAAATACCAGTCCAGAGATATGGCCCCTCTCGTTTGAGATTTTTACAGAGATAATTGGGACAAGAGGAAGGAAGAGAACCCTGTAAGTGAGAATATAAGAAAGAAGGGATATTCACCATCTGGCCTATTTTTGCTGGAATGTTGGGTCTCAGAGGCTTAGTGCTGTAAGTCTTCGTTTCTTTGGATTACAGAATGATGATGCTAATAATGTCAATAGTATATGGCTGTTGTAAAGATTAAATGAGCCTAATGAAGGTAGAGAAATATTTTAGTCAAGTGAACGGCATGCAATAAGCACTAAATAAATGATAGCTATTAGCCATTATTTTCCTGCACCATTAACTCACAAAATATGCCAGGCTCCACCAGCCTCTGACTACACAATAACACCCCCCCCTTCTTTTTTGTACCAATAGGATTGTGGTACCAGCTCTCCTTGCCTTATTTATGGCCTGTTAGCCCCTCTTCAAGATACCCATCCATTATTTTTAACCATCCATAAAAGGATCCCTTTCCTGTGCCCACAAATCAGTCTCGGCTACACTCCTCATTACTCACTGGTAATTCTTGCTCACCTGAGCTGGCTTCCTCTGCCCCAAAGCCCATTTAAAGATGTCTTTCCTCCATCATGCCTGTCTTCAGAACATCAGAGCTCTTGTGATATTTCCAGCTGTGGGTTCTCTGAAGGTTGGTGACATTTCAAAGGCTACTGTATGTCCAGAATCCATGCAGAAGAGAAAGAAAAATTCCATGCAATTCTAGACCTTTTTTCCTCTGTGAACTCAGCACTGTTCAGCTCTTATTTAGAGACTTGTGCTGAATAGTTATATCAGCTAATTCCTCTAGCCCTTTCTCCCATGGGATTTTAATCTTTCCAAAAGATAGAAGAAGACAAGATGCCCCCCACCTCCTATTGCACCTCCTGCATGCCCACACTGGAAGCTAACACTTCTAGCAAGTTCTCTGTGACAGAACCCACACCCAAACGTAGAAACAACTGCAAAGAGCTCCTGCAGGTTTTGCAGAAGTGGAGACTTCCCTGGTAGTTGGAGACCCCAGCTCAGCACATAGTAATTGTGCAGAGGTCAACTACAACCCTACAGGAGGGGAGCAGGGACCCAGAAAGAGGACCTGTGAAGAATTGGGGGAAGAAAGAGACCACACCTGGGGAAGGCATAAAGAAAAGGAGGAAATAGATGTGTAGGAGAGGCAGCCTATCCCTCAGAGCCGGGAGGTGCATGGGAACTGGGAGGTTGTGTTTCCCAGGGCTGCAGAGTGAAAGATCAGAGAGGTGATCATCTGTTTTGTTTTGACTTGCCCTGGCTGAAGGCAACAGTCAGCTGTGACCTCTTCCTTGTGACTGATGCCGCACAGGCTTGGCCGGCCTCCGTCTCTGTGTGATTTGCCATTGAACCATGCCAAGAACTGGACAGCATCCAAGCGGTCCTCCGTGTGGCTATTTCTTAAACTTAGGGTGTAGGAGGATAGTGTGGGGGTGGTGGGAACCCGCAGGCCTGTTTGCAGGCAGGCTCCAGTAGCAGTCCTAGAGTTTTGAATTTCAACCCAAGAAAATAATGAATTTAGAGTTTATCTTTGAAACAGTGGAAAATGCATAAAGAAGGGAGAAAGGAGAGATTTCCAGATAGGAATTGGGTTTGTGTGGGTAGGGTAGCCACATTGGAAGGAGCATGAATTTGATAATGGAGCTGGGGTCAGTGGAGACACAAGGCTTAATCATCATCATGGTTTACTTCTGGTCATCCACATAGTCCCAATTCTAGTGTAGTCATGGTTATTAAACATGGTCTTAGCAGATTTTAGATACAGTCTTTTACAATGAATTTTGAAATCAGGGCCTACCAGAGCTCTATTTGAAACTTGAGAGAAGAAAAATGCCTTCAAGAAAATAGGGCAGTGTGTAAATACTTTTATAGGTAAATGTTGCACACGAGGGACCCGGAATGCAGTAAATGGTAAATCCTGAACTTCTTCGGCAAAATTGTTGTAGAGGAAAATTGTTCACCTGAGGGAGAAACCCATCCCGGCTTCCACAGGTGTAACAGTGACTCTGGGAATCCTCATCAGGTGTCTGATAGGTAAACTGAATTCTTGTGCCTTGAACGATCCAGAGGATCTGGCATCTGTCACCCATCCAGTCCCAGGTTTGCCTCTGAGTAGATCTTTGCACTGTGATTGCAGCAGGATTTTCATTTTTAGAGAAAAAAAAAATATCTCATGGTCCTAAAAGCATCTTCCTTGAGACTCTCAATATCCTTGAACTGCAAACAATAGCATTTTTCAAACAGAGTGTTAATTCAGTGAATTTGAGGAGAAAAACGGGGAAAAAAAAAAAGAAAAGAAAGGCTCATACAATTGTCGTTGCTAAATGAACTGAAAAGTAGTTTGAAGGAACATTTCAGACTCAGTTCTTTCTCTATTCTGTTTTTACATTTAAGAATTTCTTTGGTATTGTCGAGCCCCATTGACTAGGATGCTACCAACAAAATATGGTATTTGTTTAGATCTCTATGTTTTTATATACTACTGGGATGGAACCAGAATGTTATGCAACTGAGACACATAAGATGCAATCAGCACGGTTATTCTCCCCAAAACATTATATCCCACTTGAACCAGTGTTTCTCTCTGTCCTTGGATGGACATGGCGCTAGGACCCTGACTTTTCTGGCTATTCTCAGATAATGAGAAGTCATCTGGACAATATAAATCACAAAAACCCATCTGACTTCAGGGATTCCAGGAGAAGGGGACAAAGGACAGGGAAGTCCTCCTTGACTAAGGCTATAACTAAGGCTGTTCCCTGCACTTGACCTCTGTTGATGATTTTGTCTCATGAGAGCCTTTGCAGAGATTTCTCACTAACTGCTGCCCTGATACTGGTAACTGTATCTATCTGGCTTCTTACAACAAACATAGTTTAATTTTTTTTCCAAACAAAATAAAAATTGTGATATCCAGGTCATAACCACTTGACCTATTTTTTTAATTTTTATTTTTATTGGATACCAGGGGTTGAATTCAGAGGCATTTGACTACTGAGCCACACACCCCAGCCCTGTTTTGTATTTTATGTAGAAACAGGGTCTCACTGAGTTGCTTAATACCTCGCTTTTTCTGAGGCTGGCTTTGAACTTGGAATCCTCCTGCCCCAACCTCCCGAGCTACTGGGATTAAATCACTGCACCTGGTTTAAATTTTATTTTAATGATCTGAACTAATAGTAATGGAGGCCAAGGTGGGCAGCTGCAATTTACCTTTAAATCAATTATTTTCTGTGTCATTAGGTGCAAAATTCAGGTCTTATCAAAATTTATTTTTTGGAAACCACTCATTCTACAGATGGTTAATGGATAGTAGAGAACGTATGTTTTAATCAAATCCTCTTGGAAGCTTTAGATCACAATGTCATCACCATCTAGGTAGTGCAGGAAATAAGACCGGGTGGACAAAAGGGGTGGAAATGGAAGAAGGCTTGGAGAGTTGGTGTGAGCCAGTGGGGGCGAGGTACTGAGTCAAGGGGCAGATGCCTGGTCATCTTCACTAGCTGTGTGAATTGGGGGTGCTGGGTGGCGTTTCTGATGCCCACTTCACCTGTCAAGTGGAAATACCAGTTCTAACAATAATAGCAATGGTTCTACGACTTTTCAAATTTATTTTCTTATCTTTCTTTAATTTCTTACCTTCAGTAAGATTGATAAGAAACCTATATCAAGAATTTGGGCCAGGTGTGGGGGGCATATACCTGCAACCCCAGTGATGTGGGAGGCTGAGGCAGGAGGATCTCAAGTTCATAGATGGTCTCAGCAATTTGGAGAAGCCCTAAGCAACTTAGACTCTGTTTCAAAATAAAAAAAAAAAAAAGGAAGGAAGGAGGGAGGGAGGGAAGGAAGGAAGGAAGGAGGGAGGGAAGGAAGGAGGGAGGGAGGGAGGGAAGGAAGGAAGGGAGGGAGGGAGGGAGGGCTCAGTGGTAAAGTGCCTCTGAGTTTAATCTCTAGTACCAAAGAAAGAAAGAAAGCAAGAATTGATCAGTCTCCCTGACCCTAGGTGGGAAAAAGTCATGACCTCAGACGCAGACAGTTGTTGCTGGTGGTGTTAACCCCCACCCATGAAGCTCTTTTGAGAAGTAGGAGCTTGTGCAGCTTTACTGTTCAGTCTGGTCCTCTCTGAGCCACAGGAATCTCTGTAGGAATCCCTGTAGCCATCCCAGTTGGAAGTCCTTTCCCTTGAGTGTCTCTGTCAAAGCCATTTTGGGAAAACACAACCCCCACCCACCTTTCCCATCTCACAGAAGCACTTTCAATCCTTGGGAGCAAAGAGCTATCACTTTACCTCCTTTCTGATAACCCAGTCCTCTCCCTGGACTGTCTTCCGCCTGAGGGCCAAGCCCCTCCCTCTAGGCTCACTTGACCCTCTTGACCCTCATAGGGCTGAGAAACAAGACAATATGCAGTCACCCCTTGTTATCTGAGGAGGAATGGTTCCAGGACTCCCACAGACACTGAACTCTGGGATGCTCACATCCCTCACATAAAATGGTATGGCCTGGCAAAAACATATGCACACTCTTCATTATTCTTTAATCTTCTGTTGATTATCTGCCATACCTAATACAAGTACTGTGTCAATACCCATTATACTGTATTTTTAGAGAATAACAAGGAAAAAATGTGTATATGTGTTTAATACAGATGCATCCATATTTGGTTAAATCTGTAGGTTCAAAACCCAAAGATATGAAGAACTGATGAGTGTTTTGTTTCATGCACATAATAAAATTTAATCTTAAGGAATTTTTATTTAAAAAAAAAAAACAGTGGTCAAGATTGTTGTTGAGATGTTTGACTGTAGCCAAGCAACTGTGTTCTTGACCCTGTGGACTACCCTATAGTCACTACTCTGTACTTACCTATAAAGAGTATAGGTACAGTAGTTCAATGGTACCTAACAGCTCTGCCTTGACTAGAGAGAACGTGCTTGAGTGGTAGATAATGGAAAGTCCAGAGTGAGTGAGACCCTGATTGGAGCTTTGATTGGATTCTGAAATTCCCTCAGCTTTGTTCCTTTCTTTAGTTGCATGTGCATATGGTTTCACTGGTAGTAGCAAAATGGCACCGGCTGCTCCAGGCATCACACCTGTATGTCACACACAGAATGAAAGAGTTTCTCTTCTTTCCCATTAAAAGTTCTCAACTTCACTCTGATTGAACCAACTTATTTCATGCATCCAACATAAACCAATCACTGTGTAAATGGAGTAAGATGACCTCCATGAGTTTGAATCAGTCAGTATCAGCCTTGAAACAGGGACGGGAGTCACAGGCATGGCTGCTACCCCAGCCATGGGCAAACCTAGTTTCCTCCAGGGATAATGCTGGATGCTTTATTTACCTCACAGTTGCCACTACTGGCCATCAGTTATGGGGTATTTGCTTGCTTGCTTTTAAGACAATTATAAAAGCTAAATCTCAGGAGTTTAAGGAACTTGCTGAATGGGTCTTCAGAGCTCCATTAGACATGAACACTCATATTTTAGGGTCTTTTAAAGCTATATCTTCACAACACTGTGAAAAATCACATTCCCCGAGAACTGGATGAGAGAAACATCATAAAATAATCCAAAGATGGTCCTAGATGCTAATTCCAGTCCATCTGCCAACTATTTTATGTGGTCACACTTTTGAATATGTCTCTAAATCTCTCTGGGCCTTGATTTTGTCATCAAGGATTGATGGATTTTATAGTCTTGAGGAGATTGTGCAAGGCCTGTGGTGTCAAAGCATAGAGAAGGTCCACAGCAAACCTAAATATTTTTCTTTCACTTAGTGTGGAATTTCAAATATTATCAGTGTTCTGAGACCATTTTATTCCTGTAGTTTGAAGTTGTCTTTGTTTTAAAAAAAAATTCCATTATGGTCTAATGCAGTAGGTGAGAAACCTCAAATTCAAAAACTCGGAAAGACAAGTTAGTAATAAATGGAGAAAAACGAACAGGGCGGGACTCTCAGGAGGTAGAGGAACTGTGAGCCTCTGAACCTGGAGTCCCTGTCCATCTGAAGAGGATTGTGGCTACTCTCCCTGTTCTCATCATGTGGGAATTTCTGCTTCCTGGATAAATGTATTAGGATTTGTCAAGAAAGGAATGCAATCTCATGGACTAGATTTGTTTAGCTTTGCTTTTTTATTAAAAACATTTTGTGGATCCCCAATACTCTATCTACCAGCTCCAAAGAGCCCACAGGTGTGCAGTCTGAAGCTTTAGTTATTATACATCTCTTCATACACCTATGCCTGGCCATTTCTTACCTGCCTTGGTTAGAAGAGTAAGATGATAATAACAGCTGTCCCAGATAATAATACCTGTTGCCAGGGTGGGAAGGGGTCATCAATGAGTTTCAGATCACTCCCTATGGGCCAGTTCCAAAGGGGGCTGCTACAGATGCACCTTGATGCAGGCACCTATGGTAAAAGGGAGCCCCTCAGACCAGGACCATGACCAGGACTAGTGCTCTACTCTGCAGGGCCACTGCTGGAGAGTCTGTTTGCAGTTTCCTTTTGCTTGTTAATCCTGACTAATCACAGATGCCCCCTGCTTGGGCCACCTTCTGGGATCAGTGACTCAGGACCCACAGAGCAGGCTGTCTGGCCCCTGGCCCCTCACAGTTCCCCTTTCCTCCTCCCTTGCCCAGGTGCCTGGGAATGACACTCAGGTTTATAATGAGACGTGGAGGCACAGACATCAAGGTGGTTGCCAACCTGAGTCAAGATGAAATCCAAGGGATCGGGTGCTGGGCTCCAGTGCTGTGGGTGAAAGACATCCTGTAAGGTCACCGCAGCCCGAACCTTTCCCTGTGAAAGGTTCTGCTGGAATATTTCAGTAATTAAAATCCTAGGGGGAAAAAAAAAAGCTAAAGGAAAGCATTGATCTCCGCATGGGTGAGATGGGGTTAGCACTAGATGCTGCGGTGTGCTAGGGATGGATGCTAGTACCTTTCCATTGTATTGTTATTGTTTTACACAATTAGCACCAAATAATTATCCTGTGAACAAAGCAATGGTGACTCCAGGTTTTCTCCCTTCAGGAAAGTGTCAAGTGACCCTCTGCCAATTCTTTTAGATCATATATAAAAAAAAAGCAAAACTTGCTAACTAGGATCTGGTAAATGAGCTCCGCATTCTCTTTAGAATAAAGATTCACCTTAAGGTCAAAGTACTGTGACTGTGTTGTAAAGGATAAGAACATAAAGTCCTTTTAAGTCTACTCACGTGGTCTGAGGAACAGTCTCAAGATAGAAAAGTAACATTTATAATGCACTTTTCAAAACAGTTGCACATTTTCATCCTTCTTTCAACCTAAGGAGTTTAGAGCATGCATAAATGGAACCTGGCAATATTTGAATTGTCTAGGACAGGGATTTCCAACCTCCTGGTACTTTAGATGGGTATGGCTTTATGGTGGGGATGTTTCTGTGCAGTGTAGTATGTTCACTACCAACCCTGGCCTCTTTCCACTGGGTGACATCAGCTCCTTCTCCCCAGTTGTGGCATTCATAAATGTTTCCCGATGTTGCCACATGTCCCCTTAGGAGATCCAAATCATGGGGTTAGCACCAGATGCTGGGAAACACTACCCCAATCCCCTACAGTTAGTGAAGGGAAGAGCTCACCACAGAAACCTGTGCTCTTGGTTGTCCCCAATACCAGGGGATGAAATGGAGTGAAATCAAATGGAAGAAGGAGTGTTATCATCTGAGTGTAAGGGACCATCAGAAAGAGGTGCAAATGAAGAAAGGTGAATTTCCCAGGAAGTGACATAGATAGGGACTCCCTGACAATGTGGAGGGTGCTGACCATAGCAGCTAGAAGGGTTCATGTCCCAGGCAATGCTTCACTATCCTACGGTGATAAGTACATGGGTCTGAGAGGCCTGGAGTTTTGCTGAGAGTCTTACTAATATTTGCACCTGCCTTTGATGCGGGAGGATCCAGGAGGCTGATGGGGTTGTGTCAGACAGTCAAAGAACATCAGTTCTTGCCATCACCATCTCTCTGGCCTTCTGGACAATTCACAGTAGTTTACCTCAGCAATTGCTTATTGTTCTCATCTTAATGTTTTGATTACTAGGTACTGTTCCAGTATTTGAATATTAGAACTCTGGGACCAGGACTGATAAACCTGTCTTCAACTCTTCATCCAACAACCATTTATAAAATATTCTTACAAAATCTACCTTTCCCTCAACTGCACACCCGCCGTCTTGATTTTTGTTGAATTATAGACCTTACATTTTCATTTGACCCAATGGTTGGCTTGGAAGGCTGCTTTGGGGATATTCTCCAAGGCATCTGCATTGGGGTGTTTGGGATCTGTTCTGTTACTGTTTCCAGTGTTTTGTTTTGATTCCCAGATTCATGAGGCAGGAGTAGGTCCATTTTCTTTACCTGTGCATCTCTAGTATAGACCTTTATTTATTTCATTTACTCACATACCCATCTACCCATCCAAAAATAACTTATTAAGTGTCTACCTCTGCCAGGCTCTGTGAAAATCTCCCCAGTACATTGAGCCTTATGTTAAACACTGGTTTGGGGAAATGTATCTGAACGAGGTGTGTTAAAAATGTTGACTGAAAAATAGAATTCCTGTCCAGCTGTTACAGAGAAGATGGAATGACCTCTAGACCACTTTCCTAGGCACTAGTTGCCCTTGGTTTCCAGTGTACCATTTCCTATTCACAGGTCCATTTGAATTGATTATATTGATACAAAAGTTTTTCAAAGCACCTTGAGACCTAGAATCCAAGACAGCTGGGGTCTCCTGTACCAAGAAGTTTAAACCATCTCATTAACTCTTTGGTTGTTTATTTTTAACCTGCAGTATGATACTGATAAAGTAACATCTATAAGCAACATTGCATGATCTATAGAATTAGAAACTTGTACTTAATGATTAATCAAGGGCCTTCTGTCTCTGAAACAATTTTTAAATAACCAGGGAAATGCTGCATTTCCTGTATATCTGGAATGTTTTCTCCCTGATGACTTAAATCTGTGGTTTCTGCAAATAGAATTCTGGAATGAGATAAGGTCCTCATTTTAGTTTGTTGTCTGACAATTTATATTATTTTCCACTGTAACTTTCTAGAGATCTGGCTGGTTTGGGCATTGTTCAGTACTAGCCAAATGGGCAAGTGGCAGAAACACTATATGAGGAGACAGGCGGCTTGAGTTCTACCACTAGCTACTATGTGGCTGTGGGCAGCCAAGGAGCCTTGAGCCCGGTTGATTTTTGTTTTACTGAATGGCGCAGTTGGAGTATGTGAGCTCCAATGTGTCTTGTTGCCTGTGAATTCTTTAGTTTTCTGTTTGGACAACCCTTCATTTTTGATCTACTCTATTTTCAAGAAATAGAACCACAGGCACGCCAAAAAATTTCATTTTTGTGAGTGGATCTCATGTTTAGTGTGGATTTACAAAATGAGAGATGTAGGAGTGATGGAGACATGTGCATTTCATTGAATGAGATCTTCAGTGTGCAGGCCTACTCTGTGCTGTATTCACCAGCATTTCTGACTGTGTGTCTGCAGACTCATTTGCATTAACTTTGTTCCCCTCATTACATGCCACTGTCCCCAGATCATAAACTGGCAAGAAATAGCCAGGGACTATTAGTACAGGGACCCCACTCTCTCCCTAGGACATTATCTCTGTTGTCATTTAGCAGAGGAGATTCATAACTTAGGTTTGACCTCCTATTTCTGAGCATTTGATTAATCATGACTGTTTCATTGAGTTGGGGTGAGTGATTCAGTGGACGTCTGGGATGTTGTCCAGTCCACCTACTCTCCAGGTGTGGAGTGTTTGAGTGCTGATTTCTTGCATATATAGTATATTATCTTAACTCCCAGTTTTATGAGTCAGAACTCTACACTTGGCACAATCTCTATTTCTTCTACATCTCTGTTGTAGGTGACTCATCTACTCCATGCATCCATTTATACATCTACTCATACAAATCCTACTGGGTCTACTTTAACTCAAGACAAAAGAAAGAATGTGAGAGATGGTTGCTACCTTCCAGGAGTTTATTCATTCATGGGAAAGTTTATAAATCAAGGCACAACTTCAAACCCACTGCTACCTGGGGTGCTGATAAAAAGTTAGTAACCAATAAAGATGATAGCACTGCTGATATTTTACTTCATTTGGTGGCTTATCAAGGAGGTATTCAAAGAGTTCTCACACCTTTGCAAAACTTGAGAATAGCAGGTTTAAATATTATTCAATTTATAGATGGAGGGGAAACAGGCTTTAGTGACTGATCATAGAAAACTCATTTATTTTTTAGGAATTCTTTATTGGGTAGTATATGGCAGGCACTGTCCCAGCAGTAAATGAAAACTTCAGTGAGGTACCCAACCATCCACAAGTACAAAACAATGTGGAGTGAGGTGTTAGGCAGCATAATGGGGTAGAAGGAGCAAGGGGCTTTATGAAGCCAGAGAAGGCTTTATGAAAGATGTTTGAACTGTGCAGAGAGCCTGGAAAAGAGCGTTCCAGGCAGAGAGAACAGCCATTGCAAAGGCCTGGAGGCCGTGCCTGTTTGGTGTGATCAGAGGGCCAGCAAGAAGGCTGGGATAGCTGGGATGCAGTGTGTTCTTTCCATTTCTTCTTCTAGCCCCCATGATCATGGACTTAGAAATAAAATCTTCCTTTCCTTCTATACATGCTTGATATTTAACAGGGGTCAGACTGTGACATTTTTAAAAGACAACCCATCTCAGATGTCTGACTGTGAGGGACAGGGGAGTCACCCTGAGGTTGCAGAGAAAGAATTGATACTAATTGTGGTTGACACAGTGCGCCCCTCTTAAATGCATACTGACTGCCACATGGGCTCCTTCTGCGCTGCCTCTCTTGTCTTTGTGCAGGGACAACCAAAGAGGGGCAAATGCAGGTTTTCAGCAGATTCGTACTGGAGTCAACCACAGGGGACATTCAGCTTCCTTCTTTTCTTCTGTATTTCTTTGACTCTTGAGAGCAAGAGCCTCAGTAGCTAGCGTGGTGTCCGTTACATGCAGCACCGTGAATCAATTACATCGTGATGCCCAAGTTGAGCGTGCGCTGCTACTTTGTGCATTTATATGAGATTCACTTTTCTCAAACCACCAGTCCAACCAGCAACCTCTGGTTTGAGGGGAATTCCCACTAACATTCTTAGCATCTTTGCGACAGAACTCAGAGTCATGCGTGGAGTGAAATCCAGGTGAGAGAGGCAGAAACCTGCTACTGGTGAATAGCTATCTTGGCCTGTATGTTACAGATATCGGGAAATGAAGGTTATAACTATAGCAGCAGAAAGTAAACTTTTGAATGCTTCACTCATTTGAAATTGACACCTCAGACAGCAGGTGTTTTTTAATAAACAGAGAACCTGACTCAGGTGAATTCCCATATCAGGACTGGACCTAAGGGAAATAAGTCTACGGGCTTCATCTGTATCAACTGAAGAGCTCATATTCCAGTATAGGACATTGTAATTAAAGAAAGGGAAAACCTGAAATAATTCTAGCCTCAAGAATCTATATCCTTTTCAGAAAGACTTCAAAAGGAAAATAAGAATACACGAAGGCCAAATCTCTATTTGTTATCTAAAGAAAGTGAAGTAAGGTGACAGTGTACCCCTAGTGGGTCATATCCTATTCTGGGTGATTTAAAGCTGCTAAATACTTGCATCTTTCTACTTAGGTAGCATGTTTGTATTTTATAGAGTAGTAAATTGAAATCAAAAATAGTAAGTGATTTGCACCAGGTCACATAAACAAGAAGAGCAATTTTGCATTTGAGAATGGGTCTTTCTGCCTCTAGAGCTGCTCTTACAGTACTCCAAAGTGAAGATATTTTAAGACCTGAATTTAAGGAAGACAGTATTGAGTTATCCTCTAAACTAATACCACCATTGCATAATGGCTTGTTAGACTATCATTTTTTTTTCGAGCTATCAGTACTCACCTCTTGTCTAGCTGCTCTGAAATGGATTTCTTTGTTTCCCAGACCAATCCTCATTCGTACACATATGTCTGACATGGTGACATGCACCTTTTGGGGGGAGGCTTGCTCATTACGAAGCATTTCATGATGAATAGCGTGACTTGGATGATAAAAAGCAAAAGAAATTGCTGCAGAGGTTTCCCTGCACTTTCTGGATGGAGTGAATAATACACGGCCATTTATGGAGCAGAGTTTCCTTTTGTCTTAGCTTGGTAATTTCCAAGGGTCAGCTGGGTTAAATGAGATTTTAATTCTGAAATATTGTTGCTGGAAATGTTCCCACTGGCCAATTCAAATCTCCTGAATAATAGGATTTGGGCCAAAATGAAAAGCACTAGTCAAGTGCTGAGGAGTATCTTCCATGTAACCTTTGGGAATAAAGTGTGTGTGTGTGTGTGTGTGTGTGTGTGTGTGTGTTAAAAGAGTTTGCATGTGTAAGAAGTTGTCCTGATAATGTATATATCTGACATTCCCAAGACACACAGGTGATCCTCAGAAGATGTTCCTGCCACCTTCATATCTTTTAGGTAGGGGCTGAGAGATGTTTTGTTTCATCTACTGATTTCATGCATCTCTCTTTCAAGTACAAGAGAGGGAGGTTCTTGTTTGCTAATTTTTCTGACATCCTCATGTTGCACAGAATGTAGGAAACAAGTAAATCTTTGTCTTTCTTTTATAGACAGCCATTAATAAAATAAACCCTTCTGAAAGCTCATGCTGTACAGGCCTAACTAGACACAGCCTCTTCCCAATTTCTTGTTGGCTGTAGTAATTATAAACTCTCATTAAACTCTGCCCTACAAATTTACATTGTATTAAGCAGTTAACCTCTCAGTACCTGTGGTAGTCCCCCACCTGACAAGGTCAAGGTTACCCTAAACTCTTTGTGGTTGTGACCCAGCTCATTTGCACACAGCCATATTGTGATCTGGAGCCTGCCATTCTTGTTCTAGAAGAGATCTGAACAAGGCACTGACTTGGTGCTTGAGAACTGGTATTCTGTAAAAGGACTTCCCTTCTCATGGGAGGCAGAGGTAACTGAGCAGCTATAACAGTGGTGTTTCTGGTGCCTACAAAGACTAAGAAAGTCTTTTGTCTCCTCCAAGGGAGAGACCAACTGTGTGTCTCTAAGGGGGTGTGCTGGATATGGATGTGGAACGGGAACAAATGCCTTCTGAAAGCTTCTCTTAATTTTATGTCATGCTGATACACTTCTCTCTCTAGAAACTACATTTGGGGTTAAAGTTCTCTAGTTCTTTGTTAGTCAGGGTTGTTTTAAGAAACACAATCAAAAGAATAGGACCAGAGATAGATAGATAGATAGATAGATAGATAGATTGATTGATAGATATTTGCATCTATAGATAAATATGGATATTTATTTATTTATTTTTATTGATTAAAAAAATAAATGACAGTGGAATGCATTACAATTCTTATTACATGTATACAGCACAATTTTTCGTATCTCTGGTTGTATATAAAGTATGTTGACACCAATTCGTGTCTTCTTACATTTACTTTGGATGATGATGTCTATCATATTCCACCATCCTTCTGACCTAGCTAGAATTAATCTATTCCTCCCTACCCCACTATGAGTCAGCCTCCTTATATCAGAGAAAACATTTGGCATTTTTTTTTGGGGGGGGGGGATTGGCTAACTTCACTTAGCATTGTCTTCTCCAACGTCATCCATTTACCTGCAAATGCCATATGTTATCTCTTTCATTGCTGAATAATATTCCATTGTGTATATATGCCACATTTTTTTTATCCATTCATCCACTGAAGGGCATCTAGGTTGGCTCCACAGTTTAACTATTGTGAATTGTGCTGCTATAAACATTGATGTGGTTGTGTCCCTGTAGTATGCTGTTTTTAAATCTTCGGGGTATAGACCGAGGAGAGGTTAAATGGTGGTTCCATTCCCAGATTTCCAATAAATCTCCATACTGCTTTCCATATTGTGCTGCACCAATTTGCAGTCCCACCAGCAATGTATGAGTGTACCTTTTTTCCCAAATCCTCACCAAAACTTATTGTTGTTTGTCTTCATAATAGCTGCCATTCTGACTAGAATAAGATGATATCTTACAGTAGTTTGATTCGCATTTTTCTAATTGATAGAGATGATGAACTTTTTAATATATTTGCTGATTAATTGTATGTCCTCTTCTAAGAAGTGTCTGTTCAGGTCCTTGGCCTATTTGTTGATTGGGTTATTTGGGTTTTTTTTTTTTGGTGCTTAGCTTTTCAGTTCTTTATATACCCTAGAGATTAATGCTCTATCTGATGTGTGAGGGGTAAAAAATTGCTCCCAGGATGTAGGGTTTCTATTCACCTCACAGGTTGTTTCTTTTGCTGAGAAAAAACTTTTTAGTTTGATTCCATCCCATTTATTGATTCTTGGTTTTAATTCTTGTGCTATAGGAGTCTTATTAAGGAAGTTGGGGCCTAATCCCACATGATGAAGATTAGGGCCTACTTTTTCTTCTATTAGATGCTGAGTCTCTGGTCTAATTCCTAGGTCCTTGATCCACTTTGAGTTGAGTTTTGTGCATGGTGAGAGATAGGGATTTAATTTCATTTTGTTGCATATGGATTTCCAGTTTTCCCAGAATAAGAGACCCAGAATAGCTAAAGCAATCCTTAGCAGGAAGAATGAAGCAGGTGGCATCACTATACCAGACCTTAACTATGCTACAGAGCAATAGTAACAAAAACAGCATGTTATTGACACCAAAACAGCCTGGAGACCAATGGTACAGAATACAGGACACAGAGACCAACCCACAAAATTACAATTATCTTAGTCAAAGATGCCAAAAACACACATTGGAGAAAAAAATAGACTCTTTAACAAATGGACATTTATTATTTTAAAAATTATCTCATGCAGTTATGGGGGCTAGACCATCCCAAAACTGCAGTTGGCAACCTAGTGGCTCAAGACAGCCAGTGGTGTAGTTCCAGGCCAAGTCCACAGACCGGAGACCCAAGAAAAGCTAATGTTTCAGTGCAAGTCTGGAAGCAAGAGCCCCTACTCCCGTCAAGGAGGGACTTTAGTGGATTGGATAAGGCCCACCCACATGACTGAGGGCTGTCAGCCTCACTCAGTTTACCAACTCACATGTTAATCTCATTCAGAAACACCTCAATGTAATTTTTTGACATTTATTTAAGTGACTAATAAGAATTGTATTTATGGTGTGTAACCTGATGTTTTGATATTCGGTAAACATACACTTTGTGGAATGGCCAAATCAAGCTAATTGACATGTATTATTTCTTATCTTTTTTTGTGGGGAGAACACTTAAAATTTATCTTCTTAACAACATAAGATAAAACATATTGTTATGAACTCTAGCCACACTATGGTACGATGGATCCCTCGGACTAACCAACCCCCTCTCTAACCCCAAGTTATGTTTGATTAAATATCTGAGCAACTAACATATAAAATCAACCATCATGATCATTCTCCCAAATAAGGCAAAAGGAATGATTTAAATTGGATTGATTATGGATTTTTGATGACCATGTTGCCTAGCTGGCTCCTCTTGCTTAAGGAGATTACCCCAATACTTGGTCCCCCAAATTGTTCAGATTCTTAAAGTCTCCCTTTTTCCCTTTGTAAGGCACAGATGTAAGGATGTGGCTAATATTTGGCCCGGTAATTAAAAGCAAATAAATGGCAAATTCAGTTCCTTTAATCAGATTTAATATTTAATAATTTATCTTCCATTAAAATAATTGAGGTACCCTCTTGTCCAGAGAGGAAAATGTCCATAATGTTGTCAATCCCTAAAACATCTCTTCTGCTCTCCTATCCTCTGAATTGCTAGCCTTGAGATGTCGGTTGAATGCTAATCTCTTTCTCTAAGTTACTGTCTCAGACACGTTTTTTGGTGCACTGCCTTTCATGATTCATGCCTACCCCTCCTGACTCCCTTGCTCTCCATCCCCCTAACACTGGCAGCTCCATTACTATTTTCTTTTGTTTTTCCTCTTACACAAATCTTTTTGAGCATATGGAATCAAGTAATTGCTAAGTTGTGTGTGGCAGAGTAGACACCTGCCATACAGGAGATCAGAGAATTAAGTCAGAAAAGGAAGCAAGCTGGGAATGGCTGTGGCGCTGGGAGATGATGATTCAGAGCCACCATTGGGCATTTCCATTGTGCCAGGCACCATGCTGAGTAGGTCACACAAACATGCATGCACACAATCCTCAGAGTGATACTCTGATCTCCATTGTACATGGAGAAAAGGTTGAGGTAAGGTCCTCTGGAACCTGAACTCCAAACTGGATCTTTCTGATTCCAGAGCCTATGGTCTGATCTATTGTGTCTATGGATTTGGCCAAACAAAAGAAGTCTATTCAAAACAATTATTTAAATGGGACAAAAACACAGATCTATTATTAGTGATGATTTTTAAAAAGTCATTTTTGGGTAATATTCCATTGTGTATACATACCACAGTTTCTTTATCTATTGAAGAGTATCTAGGTTGGTTCCACAGTTTAGCTATTGTGAATGGAGCTGCTATAAACAAACATTGATGTGGCTACGTTACTATAGTATGCTGATTTTAAGTCCTTTGGGTATAAACCAAGGAGAGGAATAGCTGGGTCAAATGGTGGTCCCTTTCCAAGTTTTTTAAGGAATCTCCATACTGCTTTCCACAATGGAATATTACTCAGCCTTAAAAGAGAATAAAACGATGGCATTTGCAGGTAAACTGGTGGAGTTGGAGAATATCATGCTAAGTGAAGTAAGCCAAACACAAAAAACCAAAGGCTGATAAGTTGATGGTGATCCATAATGGGTGTGGGGGCATGGGAAAAATGCAGAAATTTTGATTGGAGAAAGGGGAGGAAGCCGGATGGGGGCAGTAAAGATGGTAGAATGAGATGGATATCATTATCCTAGGTACATGTATGACTGCACATATGGTGTGGTGCTGCATTATGTACACCAGAGAAATGAAAAGTGGTGCTGCAGTTTTGTACAATGAATTAAAATACATTCTGCTCTCATGTATACCTAATTAGGATAAATAAATAAATTCTCAAACAAAAGCAAAGGAAGGGAAAGGAAAAGTCACAGCCTGTATGTGAATCAAAGGGAAAAGACTGTCATATGCAAAAGAAACAATGAATTAAAATCCATGTCTTAATTTTTAATACATTACTTTTTTTAAAGTAAACAAAAAGTCATTTTTGGAATTAAGTCTGAGAGAGAATTTATTGAAGTGCTCTCATGGAATTCTTGGTGGACTTTACCTAAATTAAAATATAAATCAGCTCCAACCAGCCCCTAGATTAGCATGTTGGATTGACATTTGGTCACAGGAAGAATATAAATCCAAATTTCTTGGTACCATCTTCTCCAGGATGCTCTGTTAATCTGGTCTTTTCCCACTTCTCTGAGTCTATCCTCTGCTCCTTAGTGTAGATAGAGGTGCTAGGATTCCACTCCAGTCATATCAACAGTGGATCCTCTTGTCTTCTTCAAATAGACCAAACCCATTAATAACTCTTTTACTGAGTTCTCACTTCTATTGGGTTTCTTCTTAGAGATAACTTTGGGAAGTCCAGTTTATAGAAGACCCACCCTCTGTCCATTTTCAGTCTTCCTCCCTTGCTTCATTTGAAATACGCCCCAGCTTTGGTCATAGGATGCTATGGGGAGAACAGTAGTTATGCCTTTGCTCACAAAGAAGATGGGTCCTCCAAGCATGTGACCATCCCCTATGCAGTATCCCCTTGTTCCACTCTCTCAAGAACCCGTGTGTGAAATATAGGAAACGTATTAGGACTTAGAAGTGCAAGCAAGGGAAGCTTCCAGAGACGTCTGCCCTGGACCGCTGCTGCCTCTCTAGTTCAAGGCTGCACATAATTGTGGAAACTGGTGGCACATCTGAAAGCCTGAGAGTACAGTTGGTACCATCCCTTGGAAGACCAATTTGGACCTTCAAACTTGAAGGCTAAATTAATAGGTAAGACAGTTCCAGTGCTGGGAGTACACACACTCGCTTTCATAATTCTGAACCTATCCTCGGAAACCGTTCTCACAAGTATCAAAAAGGCACTGGGCACTTTGAAGCTTTAACTTGAAGTCTCATAAAAGACACTGTCGTGTACCACTGACAACTTTTCCTAATGAAAATAGAGAGAAGACAGGACAAGTAGTTCCCTTGAGGCACATACCCTGGTGAAAGAATCTATTTTGGACGGGATTTTCGCAGCATGCATTTTTAGTATCGCTCAGGCCAGCATCTTAATCGGGCTTTCCTGATGGGAAGTGCTCACCTAGCAGCAGGGATCGCCCTGGTATGAATTTTCTCTGAGCACTTGGCATAGGCCTAGTCATATTTCACTTATTTTCTTTTATGTGTCTCTTTGAGATAAATGAGTCCCCTCCTTTATCAACAATGGCTCAGGATTCATAAGCTCACATTTTTCACTGAGGACAGGGGATGTAGCAACTTGCACTTTATTATCCATCTCTCATTTTCTTCCCTTCAAACAATCGATAAATTCTCCACCAATGTCTCTTTTTAAAGGTTGCTTACAAGTTTCTATTTCAGAACAATGTGCCGGCTTTGGTTTTTATGCCTAAATCTTCCCTGAATCCAATGTGCATTTAGAGTGATTTGCAGGAATTTTTTCCAGAATTTCTTTAGCAAAACTATAAATCACACAAATACCCTAATTGTAGCCTATCTTGATTTTGGACACTGGTTCCCAATGATAACTGAGATTCGTTCTATAGGTGATATTTCTTTCTTTTTCTTTTTTCTTTGTTTCTTTCTTTTCTTTCTTTTTTTTTTTTTTTTGTATCATGGAATGAGACTGTATTTAAGGTAAAAGAATCTAAATGTTTATATCACCCTACTTCCCATTATGGGTTAAGAAGAAACAGATTCAAAGGCACTAGGCTGGTCTAGTGCACCAACATCTAGTAGAAGAGGTGAGGCCAAGACCCAGGTGCTACACTTTGCTGGTGATTGCATGGGATATGCTCACACACATTTAAGAATAATCTCACCTGGCATAGTGACACACACCTGTAGTCCCAGTGGCTCTTGAGGCTGAGGCAGGAGGATTGCAGTTCAAGGCCAGCCTCAGCAAAAGCAGGCACTAAGCAACTCAGTGAGACCCTGCCTCTAAATAAAATACAAAATAGGGCTGGGAATGTGGCTCAGTGGTTCAGTGACCCTGAGTTAAATCCCTGGTACCAAAAAAAAAGAAGAATAATCTCTAGTTTGCAGAAGTACACAAAGTCTCCCTGTTGTTTCCTCAGGTAGCCAGCTAACAGTATGGTTCTACATAAAGTGGTATCCAGAGCTTATTGACTTTCTAGCCAGACTTTAAGTTCTTTGGGGAGCTGGAATCAGGTTCTTCCTGGCTAAAAGAAGACTTTTCATCCAGCCAAGTGGACAGGAAGTAACTGAGTCAGGGACTACAGCTGGCTACAATGCTGGCTCTGCCTTCTAAAAGCTTACAATCTAGAAAAATAAGAGGAGGGGGTGGTCAATCAGGCAGTGGCTCTTAAACCATTAGCTCCCAGATGTCTGAATTGCTCACATTTCACTACTGAAACCAATGGTAAATAGCTGGGAAAATGCAATTCCACATGTGCTGGAAAAGAGAGAGAGGGGGGGGGGGAGAGAGAGAGAGAGAGAGAGAGAGAGAGAGAGAGAGAGAGAGAGAGAGGAGGGAGGGAGGGAGGGGGAGGGAGGGAGGGAGGGAGGGGGAGGGAGGGAGGGAGGAAGGGAGGGAAAATAGCAAAGAATTCAAAATGGTGGCTCTTCTACTATCTTGTATGCCTGCGTGACCATCCTGCTAACCCTCCGTGGACATGTGGCTTCATACAGGAATAAATATTTATTATTTGAAGCCACTGACATTTTTCCTCTTACCATAGTGTAGTCTAGCTTTCTTGGATGGTCTGATTTAATCCTGACTTTAGAAATTATTACCGTGGTTACCTGACTGTTCTTGCATGGAGCATGAGGCTTAGGAGGAGCACCAGAAGAAAGTGATGAGCTCACTCTGTCCAGTGCTGTCTTAACCCAGGACTTATTTTGTTAGTGTACCAAATGCTGTCTGTGTGTGTGTGTTCCATAATAGAGGAAAGATGGTTCTCAAAGGACTGAGGAAGAAAAAAATATCACTAAGCCTCTACAGGACAACAGGACTTAGACAATTAGACAACTTGGTAATAAAAAGATTTAGACTCAAGCCTTCTATGTGTGTTTTAGAGATGGGACCCTCCTACCCTCACCCCATGCCTGGCCTCCTTGCTTTACTCAACCCCAGGAAAAGAAGAGGAAAGAATGCCTGTCTATATGTTATTGTTGGCAACCAGGTAAAACGGAATGCTTCAAATACCTTGGATCTGTCAGTCACTTAAAGCAACTTTATGAGATACTGTAAAATATAAGCAAGATATCACATCCTGACCATTAGGGCTCTAAGCAATTTGGTAGGTACATATGTCTTCTTCTCTGTTGTCTATCTACCCATGTGTCCATCTGTTTCATGTACACATAGTTCTAGCCAATACATAAGCTTTGTGGTAACGAGGAAGTAATAAGGGCAAGAAAGAAACACATGTCAACACTGGTGGAAAAAGAAAGAAAATGTAAATGACATTGAGATGACACAGCAAATGACCAAAAGGAGCAGAAGTTGTGACTCGAATACTAAGGGGTCACTTGATCTTGCTGCTGTGTTAATTACTCAGCTATGGTAATATCCCCATTTTTAATGCTCCCAGGAAAAGAAGGTCAGGAGCTACCTTTGTAGCCTATCCCACAATTTCATTACTTATAAAATATTTCCTGTGTCTAATTTGCCTCCGTCTTGCTTCCCTTTAGGAATCTTTCATCAAGCTTGGTCTTTGGAATAAACAAAACACTGCCAACTGGTACCTTTAAGAACTCCAAACAAAACATAGACAAATCATAGTCTCTCATACCTACTTCCTCTTTTCCCAGCATTCATCTCTGAACCACTGCTCTTGACTGATGTTGGGGATTTCAAAGTCCATAATGCCATCACTCCTGAATTGGCTACCTCCTTTCTGTGAACATCATTGCATGTTGGTTATTCTTTAAAACATTATTTTTATTAAGGTTATATTTGCATACTGTAGATTCACCCACTCCAAGTACACAATTCAGTGGTTTTTAGCTAATTTGACTGTTATGCAGCTATCCCACAGTCCAATTTTAGAACATTTTCATCACCTCTGTGTGGTCCCTTGAGCCCAGATGCAGTAAGTCCCATTCCTACGCCCAGCCCCAAACAACCACTGATCTACTTTCTGTCTTTATAGCTCTGTGTCTCAGGTCATCCTGTGTAAATGAGATCATGCAATTTATGACCTTTCTTGTCTCCTTTATTTCACGTAGCATAATGTTTTTGAGGATTATCTACATAATAGCATACATCATTATTTCATTCCTCTTTATCGCTAAGTAGAATTCCATTGCATGTATGTAGATTATTATACTTATCTATTCATCAGTTGATGGTCATTTACTTCTTTTTAGCTTTTAGGATTATGCTGCTATAATCACTTATGTGTAAATCCTCATGGACATAGGTTCTTCATTTATCCGGGGCAGACACTTAGGTGTGGAAATGCTGAGTCCTATGGTAATGCTATGTTCAACTTTTTTAAGAGCCAAGTTGTTTTCTGGAGTGGCCACACCACTTTACATTTCCTGGGTGGTGTATGAACCCTGCACCTCTACATGTTTGCTACCTGTGTGTTCTCTTGTAATTTAGACCTCTGGAACACTTAATGGCTCTGAACTGGTGTTTAGCACAGGGTTGGGCACACAGAGCTGAACAGGGTGGTGTGGAGCTTGGTGGTTCAGGAGTTTTGTTCTGGAGTTACACTGTCAGGGCCTCAAGATGTCTGTTTTCTTAACTGTGAAATGGAGCTAATGGTCCCTCCCCCATGGTTATAATGGAGGATTAATGAATGCAATGCAGAGGAAGTACTTACCTAATGCATACGAAGTGAAAGCTTTTATTACTTATGTTTCAAATTTTGCATCAGTGAGCACTTTCCAAACAATATCTAATTTAGCCCACTTCATTTTTCTCTTGCAGTTACATATTTAGAGACATACAGGGTATGTCCTGGACCCCAAAGGTAAAATTATAAGTGATTCATGATCCCTTATCTCAAGGAATCTGAAGTCTAGTGAAGCAGGATGTAGATGTGCATGGGTGATTACAATGGCAATGATAGGAGACAGGAGATGGAAGGCAACATGAGACAGAGGAGACGTGGTGAGATGGGGGATGTGAGACTGATGGAGAGGCGTACAGGGATGAAGGCACCTCAGAGGGAGACACTGAACCCAGAAAAGACTCCTAAGCAAAACTAAAGGAAGAGAGAGGGGAGAAAAAGAGCTGGGGAGAGTATTGCTGACCAAAGGAGAAACTCAAAGAGAGAGAGAGAGAGTGAGTGAGTTAAGAAAAATCACCAACATTTTCCATGGCAGTAAAGAAAGACTGGAAAGATGTGGAGCTGAGGAAGTGAACAGATGGAGATCAAGAAATGTGTAAATATTATTCAAAAGAAAGGAAATCGGTATGTTGACATGATATCTGCTCTCCCTTGTTCATTGCAGCACTATGAAATAAGACACAGGGCCAACTTAAATGTCCATCAAAAGATAAAGGGATAAAGAAAATATGGCATATAGGTTTAATGGAATACTATTCAGCCTTATAAAAGAAGGAAATCCTGTCCTTTGTGATAACATGGATGAACTGGGAGACATTATATTAAGTGAAATAAATCGCATCACAAAAAAGACCAACAAAAAAAAAAGTTGTTAAATGTTGTTTAAATCAAGGTGTTTGCCCTGTATATTTGCTGCTGTGTTCTATTACATTTTGATACATGAGGAACTGCAAAGAAGATATATCGATATGCACATAGTGTAAGAGACCACTAATAAATTAAAGGGAAAAGTCTGAAAAATTTATAACACTTCAATACAGCATTTCCCAACTCTGGTTCTCATTACTGACCTCCTTCCCAGGAGCATCATACTGGACACTTAAGAATAGTTATGCTTGCTACATACAGAGAGTAAGATTTGTTTTTTCCTCCCCTTGACTCCCTAGTAACCATATTCACCTAGTGAGGTTGTGCCACCCTGGTTGAGAATGGTCATTCCAGATGGAAAGCTTATGTAGAGGTGGGTGTAAGTGTTACTATTTTTTTATAACCCCACACTACCTTTAAAAATGTTAGTGTGGACAGTCCCCATCTACAGATGGTTCACCTTACAATTTTGTTATTTGCTCTTAGATACACGTGATAGTAGAGTGTATTTTGACACATTATGCATATATGGAGTACAACTTATTCTACTTAGTATCCCATTCTTGTGGTTGTCCTCGAGATGGAGTTTCACCAGTGATGTTTACGTCTGACCCATTCTACTGTCTTTCCCATTCCTATCCCACCTCCCTTCCATCATTCGCCCTTGTCTAATCCACTGCCTGCATTGCTGTCTGTCAACAATCCACATGTCAGAACATTTCACCTTTGGTTTCTTAGGAAACTATTTATTGGGTTTCTTAGGAAACTGACGTATTTCACTTGGCCTAATAGTCTCCAGATCCATCTATTTACTGACAAAAATTCATGAAGTTATTCTTTATTTATGGCTGAGTAATACTCCATTATGTATATATACCACATTTTCTTTATTCATTCATCTGTTGAGGGGCACCTAGGTTGGTTCCATAGCTTAGCTATTGCGAATTGAGCTGCTATAAACATTGACATGGCTGTGTCCATTTTTTTGACTTTTAAAGATGTGAAAGTGATAGCATTCAGTAGAAATCACACTTGAAACTTTGATCTTGCTCTGGGCTAGCCAGAGCAATACTTGCAACCCTGGGCAGTAGCAGCAAACCACAGCTCTCCTTAGACCATGCAAGCAAGAGAGTAAGCAAATAATACTCTAGGATGTTGAGTAGGTTAGGAGCATTAAACGAATTTCCTATTTATGATGCTTTCAACTCACAGTGGTTTGATATCAAACCTATGGGCCATAACCCCATTGTAAGTAAAGGGATACTTGCATTTGTTGAAATACTACTTATCAATACTATTTACCAAGCAACATTTTAGGAATGAGATCAAAGGAGTGAACAAAATAGTAAAAAAAAAAAAAAAGAAGAAGAAGAAAAAAATCCCATTCCTCATGAAGCTTCCATTTGAATGCAATCTGTGCATAGGTAAAATTATTTCATGCTCACATCAGAACTAAGTCCTGCCTGCCATTAAAATTGCTCCAGGAAGAGATTGCCTTGAGAGTACTTACTAAAACAGGACTTGGCATTACTTCAAGCTCGAAATGTGCTGACGGAATTAAAAACCTGTCTGATGCTGATGCAGCAGGAAAATCACAGGAGCAGGAAATAGCACTTTCTTAAAATCAACATAATACCAATTCCCAGTCCCCCTGGGCCACAATGGCTGGCTGTCAGCTAAGTCCACTGCACTTGGGAGTTTACAGATGTCCTGGAGTTGGCCAGCAACTATGGGGCGTCCTGTCACCCTTGTGTGCTGCTCTTACTGAGAGAACTGGGGTCTTACCCATGTGATCCCTTAAAGATTAGTGGTTCTGCTGCTTCTCTGCTACTCCAGGGCCAGAGCCCTGCAGCCACTTCTTTTTGAGGCCTTAACCCCTCCTGGGACATTGCAGGACCCTGGTCTCCGACTTTTGGGAAGCACAGTTCTCCTGTTCACCCCCCAGTTGGAAAATATCTCTTTTTTTCTTTCCCTCTTCCACTTTCCTCTCTAGCTCACTCTATTCAATGAGATTTCCCTTTTATAAAAGATGGAAAGTCCCAGTGCTTTCTGACTGCCTCTTCTTTTCACTTGCAGGCTTTTAGCCAAGTAATCACAAAGCTTGGGAACCTGCTTGAAATGGGGATCTTAGGGATCAGGGCCCAGCATGAGAGATCGGAGGAAAGAAACACATTAATATTTCAGCCTATTGTCCCACCACTCTGAAAGCTCTCTACTCTACAGTACTCATCTTGTAGAAAATTGGCTATGCCAACCAACCTACCAGTCAGGATCAGATACAGAGGAAGAACAAATGTTATAGTCCTTGTACCGGCCCAGAAGGAGAAGCTGCAGATTCTACCCACCTCTGCCCGTGTCCCCAAGCATTGTCTCTCCTGAAAAATCTTACGGAGGAGCCTTCTTCAATTAGACTGGGAAAATAACGGGAGGTGCTCTTGTGTTTTCAAAGACTCCTATTCTGAGTGAGTACCTGAGTTATGACACTGGTGAATCTGCAGTGACCAGGACAGTCAGAGGCTCTGCCCTTGCTGGATGACAGTGGACCCTGACCTTGCACTTGTGATGGACTTTGCAGACTTCATTCCCCAGACTGCACTCTGGCAGTCAGTCACACCTATTTGGTCATTTCACTTATTGGAATTCTGATGCTTGTCTTAAAGAGAACCTAAGATTCACAGTTTGGAGAAGAAAAAAGATAAAGGATTCTGAATCTCCTCCATGCCTCTTTTACATTTTACTGGAAGGAGAGTAATATGTCAGAATGGACCTAAAGTCCTATCTGAATTCTACTCATAGCTGCTGCTGCAATTAAAGGTTGCAAATATTTTAAGGGATGCTGATCTCAAGACATTGTGGAGTGTCTTCAACCCAGGGCCATTGTTCCAAAAATATGAAGGAGACTCGCTATATGTGGGGACATATGTAGTTGGTTACTGTCATTGACTTTTTGTTTGGCAAATAGAGGAAAATGACAAAGTCACACTATTCTGCTAGACCTTTCCCACCAAATACCTTGATACATATCTAGAGACAGGGAAGGAGGTTGGAAAACTTAAAGCCGATGATGCACAGAGAAGGAGGAATCCAGAAGTAGAAGACATGATAGGGGCTTGGCAAGTTCGTGGAGAGTTTCCATACACAAGGATTTAAGTGAAGACTGAGTCACTATTGTAAATCAATAGATCTTATTTGGAATAGGCTAGCTAACTACCCCCCAAATGTAATCTATTATATGAGAATACCTATGAGTCTTTTTTTGTTGTTGTTTTATAAACACACATATCAAGCATACAAGACAGTTTAGGAAGCATATAGAAACCAGATTTGGCATGTGTTTTTTTGGAAGAGGTCTGTCTCTCTAGCTAAGGGGATACTGAAGAATAATCCCAAAATAAGAGTGAATCCACATCTCTCTCTCTTTTTTTTTTTTTTTGGAAGCATTTGAGATGCCTTTGGGCTCTTGCTTTCTTTTTCTTTTTTTCCTTGTGTTGCACATTCTGCCTGCTGCCGGTGAGATGTGGGCATGTCCTAATGTCTCTCGCCTCTCCTACTGGGTTTGAGTACCAGTTGCTGGCCCCCTTGGCAGAGCTGTGCCCACGAGTGCCAGAAACAAACAGAAATATGCAGATGGTACACTGTCCACAGAGAACAATACTGACCTGCAGGATCTGTTCTGATCTCCAGGCTGATGTGCTTTTATGAAGAAGGGTTGGGGAAGAGTGGCCATTTCTCACTTGGCCATTCAGTTCCACCCTCCGTGATACCTGTGTTGAATTTATGGAGTTTCATTCACAATTGCAGTGCCTGGGGAGAAGAAGCTGAAGGAGTCTAAGATCACACAGCTCAGTGAAATGGGCTGGGTAGGGACTGTGGTGAACCATGGAGCCTCTGGGGTGTCCGAGCAGGACAGCTGCCATTCATCTCCATGGACAGTGGCCATGAGAGAAGGCAGACCTGGAGTCACCAGGATTTCAGTGTTCAAGAGAAACTGAAAACCTAGATTTTTCATTCTAGAATTTCAGTTTTCAAATGCTATTAAGAAATGGTCGTGTATGCATTGTGTGTATAAATATGCATAGTCTACACAGGATACTTGGTGGAAAGGAAACATGGTAAAGGAAAAATGTATACTTACAAAAAATCCTGAAAAATTGAGATAAAAAGAGATGAGACAGGACTGGTATTGGTTGAATACTTGCCTGGAATGCACAAAGCCCTGGGTTTGAGTCCCCAGACCAAAAAATAGACAAATAATAAAAAATGAGACAACTGAATTTCACTGGTATCATGTTGGTGGCATAACCACACAGAATGAATTTCAAGTGACTTTGAAATCCAATAATTTGTGCTTCCTTAGTAGGCTATGCTTTAAAGATTTTTAAAAACAAATGAATTTTAAATTGTTTTTATTAATCATGTCAGTTTTGTAGTAGCATTGGGGTTTTGAAACTGTTGTGTGTGTATTGTGAATTAAATGAATTATCATGAGACAAAGTCATGGTATATTTTACTTAAAACTACAGAAAATACACGGTGGTTTTTATTTTATTTTTATTTAATGTTCTATACACTAAACTATTTTTTTGGCTCCTACAGAAGCAAGGGCTTATCCAGTAGCTATGAGAATGTGAATCTCTGCACTTTGGGTCTCTAAATACCAGTTCCTGCTAAAATGACCCATGTTGTCACCATGGAGGCAAAAGATCCATTGCAGACTACCAGGTCACAATAAGGACTTGGGCGTTATCTTGAAGGGGTTCTTCTCCATGACCAAAGGCAGGAAAGTTAGAAAATTAAAAATAAAAATTTATGTTAGGGAAAAGTGAACATTGACACTAGGTATTGGACATGAACAAAGGAATGATTGTTACTGTTACTTACAATGGGTGTGATATAGGACAGATGAAGATGGACACCCCAGGAATTTTCAGAAAACAGGTTTATTTAAGCTGCCATGGTTCAGAGGGGCTAATGCCTAAATATCTCTGGACCTGGGATTCAGAAATTCTTTTAGATTTATACTCAGTGTTGGTCACATGTCAGTGGGAGTGGGTAGGAACATAATAGTTACTCTTTGTCCCATAATCTTAGGCTAGACAGAGATTTCCACACGTTTTGTCTGAAAACCTGGTATTTATAAGAAACAGAAAGCTTTAAACCATATTGACCTCTCTTCAGAATTCCCATGAAATGCTTTTGACATCCTTTGTAAAAATCTTTCTGACAAGAGAACAAACTTAATTATGGGGTACCTGGTCTGTTTCAGTTGTTTGATATTAATTAAGGAATGGTTGCTATTTGGAGGTGGGATAATGTATATGGTACTGTGGTCATTTTAAAACTGAGGGTCAGGGGACGGTAAGGAGGTCCAATATACAGCAATAGCCATGATATGATGATAGTTGAAGATGGGTGACGACTACCTAGATGTTTCCTAGCCTTTCTTAATAAAATATTAGTTAAAGTGTCAGTAACTTATTTGACTTCTTAAATGTCTAATGAGCCAAACATACCATGTTTAAAAGTCAGATGTGACCCACAGTCACCAGCCATGCCAATTTCTGCATGGACATTGGGAAACCAGATCTTACCCTTGAACCTCGAGGGTCATCCTTCACTTTCTTTCCACCCACCTCCTGCCTCTGTTCCTCCTGCTCTACTTAGCAATAAGTTCCTCCCTCCTAGCTAGTTAGTGACTAAGGGGCATTACAAATTGCTTGAAAGAGAATTTTCTCAGAAGTGAGCAAAAGGGATAATCTGCATAATTGTATTCAACAATGCCTCCTCATATTTTCTGTGTTCATTTGGACTTCCCTCATTTTGCTCCTTCAAATATTAAAAAAAAGCAATAACTTTGTTTCAATTTTTGACAGCCTGGGGTATTTTGAAATTTTGGCTAATCACATTTTCCCTGTTATCTCTGTGTCTCTATTTCAGGATGGAATGGGAAATTTGAGAATCACAGAAAAAGGTCTAAAGCTAGAAGGAGACTCAGAATTCTTACAACCTCTCTATGCCAAAGAAATCCAGTCCCGACCGGTAAGTTTCTGCTGAAAGAAGGAAAAATGATTGTTCCTCTGCAATCTAAACCCAGGAAAATGTATTTTGCTGTCAGCAATGATAAACAAGTGGGGAGAGAGAGCTAACACAGGTAATGAGATGGATTGGGATACAAATCTGAAGCCTTGCGTTATAATCACAGCTGTGGTACTGGGAACAAGTGGAATGACTTCTCTGAGCCTCTTTCCTTTTTCTAACAGAGGTTTAACAACTCTGCTAACTAACTGTAGAGACTGGGTTGCACATCAGGTAATATAATAAATATGGAAGGCCTTAAATACTATACAAATGAAAGATAATATTGTTGGTATTTTTAGTCGGCCTGGGTTGCCCCACACTTACAATCCCAGCTACTCAATGGCTGAAGCAGGAGCATTGCAAGTTTGAAACCAGTCTGTGCAAATTCGTGAGACCCTACCTCAAAAAGACTGGGATATGGCTCACCAGTAGAGCACCCTACAGTTCAGTCCCCAGCACCAGGAAGAAAAAAAAAGTTTTGATATTGCTTTTAATTGTCAAGTTTTCAAAGCCAGCTTTGGAAACACAGAACTAAAGAATTAGATTCTCATTTCTTGATTTTTTTTTTTGATTATGTAACCAGTGTTGGTTAGAATCAATTCATTATGACAAAGGATACTCTGAAATTATACTAACTCTCTGTGGAGCATGTGCCCTCATCTGGGCACCTTACTACTTTCCATGCATTATCATATCAGTATCTAATTCTTAGTTTGGTCCAGTGGGGTAGGGATTATTATTGTTCCGTTTTACAGATTAGGTAATTAAAACTTACAGAATTAATATTGTCTAAAGCTATCCACTTATGAAATATCAGGGTTAAAATTTCATTTCTGGGTATCCAATGCTAAAGCTTTTGTGTTAACCATGGTCTCCTACAAAAACCTTTACTTTCATTTAGTTTTTCTTTTTTCTTTTTTTTTCTTTTTATCATGATGGAAGTGATTCCTGCATACCTTGCTTTTAATAAAAGATATTATCAAAATCGATTGTAGGAGTGTTTTTAGGTTTATTTGTTTATTTTCTTCTTTTGCAGGGCTGGTAGAATTTGCTTTTCTAAAAGGTTGCTAATGTATTCACTCTGCCCCAGGATAGATCTATATCCACCTGCAAGCACAGAGTAACATGAAAGTTTCCCAAAGCATTATTTGCATTGTGTGCATTGATTAGCATAATTAATGAAATTCAGCAGCTTGGTGCAGTGGTTAATTTTATCTGAATGCCATCTAAAGCCCTGAATTGTATTAAATTAAGTGTAACTACTGAATTGCCAATAAGTTCACTTCCTGCCTTGGAAAAGAGAAGGAGCCAGAATATTTTTTAAAAATCACTAAAACACAATGACGATTTATAAAATTTAGCTAGAACCCATTGTGCGTTGGCAATAAGTTCCTCCCTCCTGCCCCGCTCCTTCCAGCCACTGTTCTCACCAGTACTACCATAGAAGGCTCCTCACTGTCTGATGCCTCTTTGTATTAGGGTTCTCTAAAGGAACAGAATCAACAGGAAGGGTAATTATTAAAGGGGGACTTATTAGGTTGGCTTGCACAACCAGAAGCTGGATAGTCCACAATGGCTGTCTGCAGGCTGGAGAGCTGGGAGAACCAGTAGCTGTGCAGTCCCTTAGATACTAAGGGTATAGTCAGTATATTCACTGCTATGGAGGCATCTCTACCCTAGAAGAGTAACATGGTGACACTGTAAGGAAGACGGGCAGGTGATATTCTGCTTTGGACTGAAGAGACAAATTTCAGGCATTTTAAAAGTACCTGTTATATGTGTTATCATTTAGTGATATCTGGTTCTGCCAATCTGGCAAGTTGGTTAAGGAAGTCATTTATTTGAATTACTAGTTGTTCTTTAGTTTAGTAATCTTATCTGTATTAAGTATGTTTGACATACTAGTTTGGAGTAATCTTGTGATTGCAAACTTGATGGCAAACTTTTTCTACAACTAAATGTGAAAATCACTCTAGCTCAGGGGCCATACAAAAATAGGCTATAGGCTATGTATGGTGTGCTACTGACTCTAATCTAAATTAATGATATTCCCATAAATATATGTGTGTTCTGCTTCAGTTGGATATGGTACGGGGAGTAAATTTTAAGATTATGGGTAAATTAATTAATACATGTTAAGTATTTCTTGGTATAGAATTAGGGTCATAAAGGAATTAAGATATATATTTTGGAAAACTTGAAACAGTGCCTGGTGCTATGGACTCTGCATGAATTGAATTTAGCAAATATGTCAGCCGGTGCCATCTGTGAACCCAGTCAGCTGATCCCAACTCAGTGATCCACTAGTTTGGAAGCTTTAAAAATGATTTCAAAAACTTGCTTTGTTGAAAAATCAGTGAGTTCAATTCAAGTCACTATTTAAAGAAAATGCAAAAAGTTAGAGTTCATTTTTTTACATTGTTAAAATTTTTTTTTCATTTCAAAAAATAAATAATAAAGTCTTTTAGACCTGTTTCTGACAACAAAGTAAATATCTTCTAACTGAACAAGGAAAACAACAGTCATGCATTACACAATAAAACATCAGAAAGACCCATGAGCTCTCCCTAAACCTCAGGGGTAAGTCCAACCCCCCTCCTCCATTGCCTGCCCTGCTCCTTCCAGCCACTGTTCTCACCAGTACTACCATAGAAGGCTCCTCACTGTCTGATGCCTCTTTGTATTAGGGTTCTCTAAAGGAACAGAATCAACAGGAAGGGTAATTATTAAAGGGGGACTTATTAGGTTGGCTTGCACAACCAGAAGCTGGATAGTAGTCCACAATGGCTGTCTGCAGGCTGGAGAGCTGGGAGAACCAGTAGCTGTGCAGTCCAAGAGGCTGAAGCCCCAGAGTAAGAGGGATCAGTGGTGCTACCCTAGTCTGAGACTGAAGGCTTATGGAGAATATGCTTTGGAAGAGTGAAGAAGTGAGGGTCCCCAGCAGCCATCAAGAACCTGTTCAAGAAGAATCAGCTTGCATCTTCTCCTGCTTCCTTGTTCTTCCAACCTTAATTCCATCCAACCCATCATCCTATTGGACTGTGCTGCCCACTCTTAGGTAGGGTCTCTGTTTCAGTTGGCTATCCCACATGCCAATCATTCCTAGACCAGACCCTCATTGACACATCCTTGGCATCTCTTAATCCAGTCAAGTTGGCAATTCAAATTGACCATTACACTCTTACTCTGAGCTTCCTTATCCAAGCTGTAGCCAGCGAGGCCCACCTTCAACAAGTCTCATCCCCTTTGAAGAAGATTCTCCATTGACTTCCCCTTGCAATTGTAATAAAATCCAAAGTCCTTACTTTTGAGGCTTATAAAATTCTTCATCCCATGTTTTCCTTAGAGGGCTCCTTCTGGTCACCCTCATTTTGGCTCAGATGTTTGGAAAAATCATCTTCACCTAGCCAAATATAAATGGCACATTGCTCCCCCCACCCCCGCATTATTGGCATTATTTGACATTCTCATATATAGATTTGGAAGGGAAGAAGATCCTCTTGATTTTGTCTACTGTATTTCCTAGCCCTGTTGCTGTGCCTGGCATATGATATGTCCTCAGTAGATGTATGTAAATTGAATTTCCCTAAACTCTATTCAGAAGGCACAAGCACTGTTAACAACTTAGCATATTTTTTAAGGCATTTCCCATGAGTACATTTTTTATTTTCTTACAAAACTGGTTTTTGACAGGTGAAGTGACATATGCCTATAATCCCAGCAGCTTGGGAGGCTGAGGTAGGAGATTTCAAATTCAAAGGCAGTTTCAGCAAAAACAAGGTGCTAAGCAATTCAGTGAGACCCTGTGTCTAAATCAAATACAAAACAGGGCTGGGGATGTGGCTTAGAGGTCAAGTCCCTCTGAGTTCAATCCCCAGTATAAAACAAAAAACAAAACAAAACTATATTTTGCTTACTATTCTGTATTTTCTCCTACAAATAACACCTGATTTGCAAATTTTCTTATAATATTTTAAATTCTAAGAGCTTTTTTGACGTCTCGACATGCAACGAACTACATATATTTAAATTGTACCATTTGAAATATCTAATATACATGCTGACACTATTACAATGGAGATAATGAATACACCTATTACCCCTAAGGGAGTCTTCCTGTCTTTTTTTAAATCCCTCTGTCTAACCCAAACCACCCTTCCTACTCCCTCAAGCACCCCCAAGCACCACTGATCTATTTTTCATCCCATATATTGCTTTGCATTTTAGAACTTCAGATAAATGGAATGATACATGATGAGTATCTAAATACTTCCACAGATAAATTTTCACATCTATCTAGTTCTTTTTGGAAAAAAAAAAAAACTTAATAAACTTGAAAATTTTTATTTATGTATTTATTGCCTGCATTTGGTTTCTCAATTGGCCAGGGAGGCCTGAGAAGTGGTTCAGGACTTAAACCTTTTAACATTTCCATTTTGGAGGACTTCAGAGTGCATAGAAGGAAAGAGAGCAACTAATTAGGAATGACAGCAAAGATAGAATTTTTAGTTCTTTGAAATGTTGCAAAAAGCGAAAACAAGGGTTTTGGCATAGAAAAGTGAAAGAGTGCGAGGAGAAGGTCCCTTGCTTCAGTCTAGATGATCCCACCCCTTCCCCTCAAGCCAGGGCTTATTGCAGCTGAAGGCATTTGGGGCTCTGATGTGGAGGAAGGTGGGTGGGCGGGGCGACTGTTGCTGGAGGCAGTGGAAGGCACCACACCACACCCACCATAACCTCCCACCAGCTCCAGGAACCTCCCACCTGCTGGCGGCAGCTCCCCAATCTCCACTCTTTCCTTTTCATCTTACTGCTTTTAGATGTGTTTGATTTCGATGTTTTGACCACTGCTTGTAGACCACCTCCGGAAAACTCTTCTCTGTAGGATTATCTGCAGTGTCATTTCTTCTTTGCAGATCACAGCTGCTGCTCCTATTTCCCAGGGCAACTCCCTCTGCTTTTCCCATTGAAAAAAAGATGAGTGTCCAGTTGAACAAGATTAGCCAGCCACTCTAAGTGAGGAGAACTAATGAAGCGACACTTGACTTCATTCCAGTTTTGTGTTTCACTGGTCTGGGAGGAATTGAGATTAGTTAAGCAATCCTCACAATGTCCAATACCGTATGTGATTTCATTATTGAAGATTGCAATTCTGGTCAAGTCACTACAAATTGATTAGTGTGATAGCAATCACTTAGGGAGGTAAATTAATGAGAAAACGTTCATCTTTATTTTAAAAAAATATTCATCTGGGAATTCAGTGAAAGCCCCAGGAACTTCCAGCTTCAGCCACATAAATGCACAACTTCTAAGTGGTAAAGTATCTAATTACTCAGAAAATAGCTTGAGAAGGATATGCACTAAATTAAATATCCTATGATGACATCCCAAAAACAGTCTTAGAAATATCATTCGAATGCCTTGACCTGCACTTTGTGAAGTTAGGGGGCTAACATCCAAAAAACTGTATTTGAATCACTACTTCAATGTGAATGTCTATCTTTAAATCTCTAAATACAAATGTGAATTTTTGGCAGAATTTACTCATAGATTCAAAGAATAAGAAACAAGTAGAGCTTTATGCACAAAGTGTCATTTTGGACAAATGAATCGACATCCTCAGAGAAGTGTCTTCTCATGCTGCTGAAATCAGATGATATACTTTTGCACAACTTAATATGAAGTGACAAAGGAAAGGAAACGAGCCCTTAATGAGCTTCTACTATGTTCCAGGCCTATAACAATAAGAAAGTTTCATAACGATTTTATCCCTATTCTCAAACTGAACTTAAAGGTTGATATAGGCATCCTAACTTGTTGCTGTATTCTATTGAGAAGTTCAGGAGTGATGAGGGTTGAAACAGAAGTTGGAGGAGGAATTTTAAAAATCATATTTGATGAACTATTATGGTTTGGATAAGTGTCTCCCAAAGGCCCCTGTGTTGAAAGCTTGGTTCTCAATTCAGCAATGTTCAGAGGTGGGGCTTTGGGGAAGTGAAGGGATCATGGGGGCTCTGACCTCATGGATGGATTAATCTGTTGAGGGCTTCACAGCTGAATGAGTTATTGGGAGTTGATGGAAACTGTAGCAGATGGAGCCTTGTTGTTGAAGGAAGTAAGTCCTCCTCGAGAGTATGTTCTAGAAGGGTATATCTTTGGCCCCTTCCCCCATCCTCTCTACTTCTCCACTGCCATGAGGAGAGCCACTCTGCTCACCACATGCTCTAAGCCATGATGTTCTGCCTTTGGTATCCAACCAACAGTTTGCCTCACACCATATTTTTTCTTTTAAAATTCATTTTGTCTAACATTTGAAAATCTGAAGGCATTACTTCTTTAAAAATCTGCAATTTCTGATTCTCATGAAAGATTAGAAGTTCTGAAAGAGTGGCTTGACAGGGGTGGAGCTGCGTAGCAGCTGCCCACTTTTGATGAGGCATTGTTTTCCATAGTCCCCACTAGTCCCTAGTGTCTCACACCCACTGTGTAATCCATTTGCATCGTACCCTCTGAAGTTCCTTGTAGATGCAGACTTTGGATTATAGGATAGTGGGAGGTACATAACCCGTGTTGCAAAACTCAAAACTCAGGCTGACTTTTAGGATTTATATGCACTCCTATTCATTTTCCCTTCCTTCTTATTTATTTATATCCCAGATTTTCCTATTAGTTTGGTTCCTATGAGTGCCCCCCACCAGCTTTATTGAGATACAATTTGCAAGTAAAAGTTGCATATATTTAAGGAGTACAATCTTAATAATACTGTGATATACACCCTTGTAAGATGACTACCCTTCAATCTAATGAGCATATCTATCTCTTTACGTAATCACGTGCATGTGTGTGTGTGTGTGTGTGTGTGTGTGTGTGTTGAGAATACCTAAAATCTATTCTCTTAACAAATTTCAAGCATATAATACATTATTAACTGTAGTCTCCAATGCTGCATGTTAGTACTCTAGACATGGTCATATTATAACTAAACTACTTTATTAACTTTAGTCTCCATGTTGTTCAGTACTCTAGAACCTGACTGTATTATAACTAGAAGTCTGTACCTTTTCTCCTTATCTCACATCTGTTAGGATGGCTGACTTCATCTGGTGTAATTTGTAATTCTCATTTAGTTTAAGCACCCTGCCCTTCTAAACAGTATTTCTAAGCTCAAAGTTCTTAAGATTCTACAATAGAGTGAATTCAGTATTTCTCTTTCTGTGCCTGGACTGGTTCACTTTAAGTATTGTAGGTTTTCATTAGGCATCTTTGCATTTCATTCATCCATGTTTTCAATCATGACAGACTGCCTTCTTTTAAAACCCAAGTAGTCTTTCATTGCATGTCTGTTTCTTTACCCATTCCTCTATTAATGAATACCTGAGTTGATTCTATGTCTTGGTAATTGTGAATATTACTGTAACAAACACTTGAAGTGCACTGATTGAGGTAATGATTTTATTTGCATTGGATATACACCCAGAAGGGGAACCACTGGATCATACAGTAGTTCTCTGCAATTTTCCATAATGTCTGTACCAATTCACATTCCTACCAACTATGTTGGAGGGCTCCCTTTCCTCTACATCCTTCTGATACTTGTTATCCTTCCTCTTCTTGATGATAGCCATTGTAACAGATGCAAGATGATGTTGCATTTTTTATTTGCATTTTCCTGATGATTAGTGATGTTGAACACTTTTTTGTGCAGCTGCTGGCTGTTGGTTTGTATGTCTTCTTTGGAAGAAATATCTGTTTGGGTTCTTTGCCTGTTTTTTAATCAAATTGTTCACTTTTTTCTGTTAAGCTGTCTGGGTTACTTATATTTTAATAGTAAACTCCTATCAGATACTATATGATTTACACATGTTTTTTTTCCCATTTCATTTGATGGTCTTTTCATTCTGTTGATGTTTGCTATGCAGAAACATTTTAGTTTAATGTAGTCCTACTTATTTATCTTTTCTTCTGTTGCTTTTGCTTTTGGTATCATATATCCCCCCCCCCCAAAAAAAAAGTAATTGTCAACACCAATGTCCTAAAACTTTCTCCCTATTTTTTTCTAGTAGTTTTATGGATTTAGGTCTTAGATTTGCGTGCTTGATCCATCTTGAGTTTATTTTGTGTGTAGCATAAGGATCCAGTTTCTTTCATTTTCTTCTTTTCTCTTTTTGCATGCGATTATCCAGTTTTCTGCTCCCGATTTATTGAAGAGACTGTCCTTTCCCATCATGTGTTCTTGGAAACTTTATTAGAGACTACTTGACCCTCTATGAGTGGGTTTATTTCCAGACTTCCTGTCCTGCTTCATTGGGCTATGTGTCTTTTTTATGCTGGAGCCTTACTATTTTCAAAACTATAACTTTGTAACATAATAGGAAATCAAGAAGTGTGGTGCTTTTACCTTTATTCTTTTGGTTTGGGAATTGTGAGCATGCTTCAGCAGGTGGTGGCAGTTTGGGACCTTCGGGAGACTGAAGCTGTTTGTCATCCTGAGTTTCCTAGCACACACCTCCTTAAATCCCTCTACCCACTAGAGCATGATCTAGGAAAAGAAGCAGACAGGGACAAGAAAATGAACATTTGCATTATGCATACTGTGCACAAGGCAAAAAGCATGCAGAAATCACGTGAGATGGCAGACATGCAAAAGTTTCATCTAAACAGCTTCCAATTTAATTGCAAAGAGCAGAGCTGTGCCTCTGGTTAGTTTGGAAACCCAGTGAAGACTGTGGTGGCTTCTCCTCAATAAGCAAAACAGCTTCAATTCCCAGCTGAACATATTGCGCACAAAACAGTATTTTCCATGCCACTTGCATGGAACATGAGCATCTTGCTGTCTTTAATTAAGAAGTTAACTGGCCCATGAAGTATTGCCCAAGTAAATAAAAGTGATTTGTACTAAGTCAGAGGGGTGCATTAGGCATCTTTGCATTTCTTTGCTCACACATAAATTATGGATATTATTAAAAATTGGAAGGGTCATCTATAAGCCCATCTGTACCATGAAGCCAATTGCTATTCCCCACATGTATCTATCTGTTTACATGTTGTAATTTATTGTAGGCAATTGTGTGAACCAGCTGCTTACTTTTATATAAAGCAGATACAAACCAAATAAATCGACATTACTACTTTGGTAGGTTTGTTTCTTCCTAGAAACATAGTCATTCAAAGATTTTTGTTTGCTATAAAACTTAAGTGGGCAGATAGAGTTTGTGTTATTTAGAAGGAATTTAGAAGGAATATTTATATTTAGAAGGAATTCACTGCATGCTTTTCTTAAATAAAATTCATGTTGAAAATTAGTGTGGACTTCGGTCAGATCTCTGTTAGTTATATTGACCAGAGTTGTAGGAGATTAGGAGAGGAAACAGGTCCAAACTTCATGTAAGTGTGAGAATGTCTAATTGTTTGATTGGAGGGCCATTGGAAAGGTAGAATGCCTCATATTCTTTCTTGTTGCAGTCAAGATATATGAAGGTCCATCATTAGAATTGCATTCATTTGGAAACTCTTGGAGCTCTCAGAAATATCTGTTCATGCCAGTATCTTACTGCAGACTCTATCATCCACCATGCACACACATTTTCACAAGGGATTGGAAATAGTGTAACAGAAAAATGTATCATAGCAAAGTAACAAAAGATACTAATGGGTTAAGAAGAGCAAAAAAAAAAATATAACTAGAATAGGAGGAGGGGATGGGGGTAAATTAATAGGTTTCAGAGGAAAGGTCAAAGTGTTTCCATAGGTTTGCTCTTACTAAACCTGAGGGTTGGTCATGACCTTTATAAAGGGAGAGGCTGAGTGTGTTGGGTGAAATTGTCTATGTCCTGTAGTGCCTCAATTTAAAAATCCTGGGCAGGAGGGCAATTAAAATTGCCAGTAAGTGTTCCAAAAAGTTTTGCAGTTAGGGGATCTGGGTTCTCTTCACGTTGTCCTACTGATCCGCAGAGAGTCCTTGAAAAACTCCTTCCTCTCCGTTTCATTGTTTGTTTATCCATTGGGCATAATCAATGGTTTTCTACAACTTTATTAGTTATTGAAGTTTTAGGCAAGTTTTACTGGAATCCCCAGATTCAAACCAGGTTGGACAGGGGGTGGACCCTATAACCTGTTATCCCATCTATGCAGTCTCCCTGTCACTAGCCACAGGATGCTGAGGCCCTACGTGGCTTTCCCCAGAGCAGTTTGAAAACCACCAGACGAACCTCATTTCATATAGTTTTCTGCTTACATGATACTTTCTCATGGAGACCTTCCCTGATCACCTTCTCTAAACTAGATCTCTTATCTAGTAGCTTTATTTTCTTATGTATCATATTGATTATGTATGTTAATATGTCATATGTATCGTGTTAGCTTTTCTTTACTGTGACAAAATAACTGAGAAAATTGACTTAAGAGGAAAGTTTGATTTGTGTTCACAGTTTCACAGATTTCAGTTCATGGTTAACTGACTCCAAGGCAGAAATAGTGTGGTGGTAGAGAAACCCTGCTCATCTCTTGTCAGCCAGGAAGCAGAGGAAGGAAGGGAAACAAGGTACAGTCCCCAAGAGCACACCCCCAAGAGCCTATTCCCTGCAACTGTGTCTTACCTCCTCAGTTTCTAGTGTCTTCTAATAGTCCATTCAGCTATGAATCCATCAGTGGATTAATCCAGTGATGAAGTCAGAACAGTCATGATACATTCACTTCCAAAAAGCTCATCTTGAACTGGACCTTCATGATGTAGTCACTTCCCAGAATCCCACCTGCTGCACTGAGGACTAAGCCTTCAACACAGGAGACTTGGGGACATTCCAGATCCAAACCATAACATGTAGAGATGATCTATTTAAATATGCACTTGTTAGTTTCACCTATTACCATATAATCTCCAGGGTCAGATAAATGCAGTACTAAGTGGTGCTTTATTTGTTCCATGATAGTAACAATTTTGCTATATACTTATATCTTACAATGTCATATTATATACCTTAATTTGCACACACACACAAAAAATGTTTAAAAAGCAGAATTTGAAGCATCAGCTTCCTGGATTCAAATTCTGACTCTGGTCACACTAGTTGTGTGACCTTGAGCAAGTTCGTTAACCTTTATTTCTCTGTAAAATGGACATAGCTATATATCACTGTCTCATAAGCTTATGATGGGATTATAAGAGTTAATCTATGTAAAGTTCATAGAATAGTGCCTTAAATACAAATCACTATATGGAATTTGAATAAAATAATTATATATTGCCATTAGCATTTATTATCATTATTACTCTTGGCATGTTTACCACCATCTCCTCAGTTCCTTGACTAGTTCCTGGTACATGGTGGGAAAGCAAATTTTGTTTGAATGAATGGACGAATGAATATTGCCCTAGGATCCTTCTGTTAGACGTTCTGTTAGAACTTCTTAGAGACAAATAACTCATTAATAGGAGCTTATTTATTAATATCTTTATCATCTGAATTCCAAGTATTCAATTTTATAGAAGATGGCTTGAGCAATAATGTGGCCCTAGGTGTGGGGGAGGGAATTGATCATGTGGAAAAAATGACGTGGACTAAAGGTCTTACTGCCCATCTTTACCTGCTGTGCAGTTTTGCCTTAGCTCATGCCATCCTCAGGCTAAGGAAAACTCACAGGAGTGGAGCTGTGCGGCAGACAGGAGGGCTTCACAGAGCAAAACTGGCACTTCAGTTTCTCAAACTATAGTGCTTATCATCACCATCACTGTGGCTTTTCAGCATCACCTGACACTTCTGATGTCATGACTATCATGATGTCATGATGTAATGACTATTTTGGGTTGAAGCTGCTTCTGACTTATTTTATAAATAACTTGTAAGAGAAAAAAAATGCATACCAGGTTCCATGATGGTTTGGTTGATGTCCCTTTAATGGCAAGAAGATCCCTTTTGCAGTTAGGAAGCATCTCATTGCCAGTGACACCTGCTGGCACTTGGGGAGAATAATGAAGAGAGAAGCTAGCTTTTAGCAAGGAGCATGTTTTCATGTATTCTTAAAAGCTTGTTCTTCACTCATAAATGGTTGGCACAAAACAAAAATATTGCTCTAAAAATTGGGTTTTTTTCCATGTTGCTTCTATCCAAACAGACTCATCTCCTGTCAACTCTCATAGCGCTCAGTGTTTTATAATTGTTATGAATGTGTTCCACTGTTAGTCTTCATTTTAAAAACCTTGTTCATTGTCAAAAACACTGATAGTTTTTCAGAGATGTAATTTCAGAGACTGTAAAAAAAAACCCACTTTTTTGGCATGTGAAATAATAAACAAATGCTTACAATTATTTTGGTTTTGTGATAGAGATCACTCTATGAGCAGCTAAGTGTAACCTTTCGATGCAGCCCTCTGTAAATTATTACCAGTGATGTTTTAAATGGAGGTTACCTAAATTATTAGTGTAGGACTTTCCATTTCCATGAATGATTGTTTTTATCATTAATGATTCTGCCTCTAGGCAAATACCAAATGGTTTGCAAAGCAAATGAGGCTTTTAAGACTCATAAATATTTTGCAGATGTACTTGTTGTGTGTTGAAGGGAAAAGAAGGAGGAGAGGTAGATTCTCACAAAAATTGCCATATTGAAAGAATGAGATGAGAGGGTTTCCTTGTTTTCTCCCTGGCTTAGTACACTGGTCTGGATCTCTCTACCTCCTAAGCCACTGTTTTTATTTTGCAACATCAGAGTCATGGAAATAAAAATGGGCCTCTCTCGATAGTAAAAGACAAATAAAGATGGCAGGCCAATTTGAGTATTCTACTGTCAAACTATGTAGATTGGTTTAGTTCTCAGTTAAGGCTCCAACCATTATTTCAAAAAATATGGTAGGAATGTTTATGAAATGAAAATTATTCTTAGGTGGTTGCTCATTAAGAGGAGAGAAATGGAGTGGGGCTTATTTTTAAATCATTAATGCATGTTGATTCATAGTTTGTTCCTAACTCCAATTGTTAACAAACCCAAGATTTCACTGATTTCTTAACATTCTTGATGATTTTTTTTTTTTTTTGCATGTCTTACCATGAGATGTGGAATTCAGCTCCATACTTTCTGCGGCTACCACAAAGAGTTTATCAAATTATAAAATGTTTCTTTCTCCCTCATGATAATTGAGCAGAACTCGGGGAGCCAAACGGTTTAAATATGTCTCCTCTAGAATTCATGTGTTAAAACTTAATTGTGAATGTGATAGTCTTAAGCAGTGGATCTTTTTAGACATATTTAGGTCATGAGGGCTTCTCCCTTGTAAGTGGGATTGAGACCCTCATAAAAGGATGCTTCACGTAGCATTTGGCCTTTTTGTTGTCTGTTATGACCCTTTCACCATGAGAGGGCACAGTGTCCCTCCCCTCTGGAGGTTACAGCAACAAGCAACCTGGAACCTGAGAGGAGCCCACACCAAATGACTGAACCCACTAGCACCTTGGACTTCCTGGCCTCCAGAACTGTGAGAAAATAAACTCCTATTGTGATGTTACCTGTTCTGGAAGATTTTATTACAGTAGCACAAATGAACTAAGAAATGTGCAAGAAGTTTAGTGAAAAACGGAGTTGACGGCATTGTGACAGATATTTTCAAAGTATAAAAAGATGGACAACCCAACACAATGGTGGATGGCAGGGGACAATTGCCTTCTCTCGGTGGTCAAAGCTGTTGGGCACCCTTGGTCTCAGGTCCTTGTCATCACACACATCACAGGGCTTACATCCTGTGGGTCTGGCAATATTGATTAAATGATGAAACTATATCATTGAATTTTTAAAGTGGGCAGCTAGCAATGGCTGTAGTTTTTAAATTACTCTTGGAAAAAACCTAAGTCACCCACAAAATATAAGGCTGATAGATTTATACATAAATCCGGAAATCTAAGCTCCAGGGAACCATCAGGGCTAGCCTAAGTAAAGGGAAAAAGGGACTCTATATGGATGTCTAAACAAACTGTTCTGTTCTAACAAATTGCTACCAGGAAACGGAAAACGGTAACAAAATGTTAAAGTGTCCTTAAGTACCTGCAGGGTTTCACTGTTCTGTTTCAATATTGAACATCTACAACTTTAATACACATTAAACGATTTGCTGTTAAGGAGATTAAATAAACTAATAGGTGTGAAAGCACCATGCAGAGGGCCCAGCCCATTGTAATTGCTTATAAATGTTTGCTGAATTTGAATCTAAGCAATGTGTGATTAAACCCTCATGTTGTAATAGCTAATAGAGTGCTAATGTAAAATTGTCTCATTTATTCCTTGTAGTGACCCTGTGAAGGATCTATCATTTTTATCTTCCATTTAGAGATGAGCAAAAGCTTAGAAAGGTTTAGAAAGGACACACATCTAGTAGTCCAACCCAGCTTGATTTTAACCCTCTGTCCTTAGCTGGAGTGCTCTGCTCTCTTGCAGGAGTAGATGGGGGTTTCTGGATGTCTGTGTCATCTGCCATCTCTGTAAATCCAGGAAACATGCAGGTCACCTGCCAGTTCATGAACAGGGAATGATCTTATTTCATTTTCCTACCAACTGCTACTTCTCTGGCGGTTCCCCACACTCCCTTTAGTGGCCTCTGTTCTGTCGATTTTTTTTCCTCCATTCAAATCACAGATCGCCTAAATTGCACCATTTCCTTCTATGCCATAGATTCCCTCTATGGATGTTCTTTGTTAGAATCGTATTTCAGTGTCTACTTGGAACTAATCAAGGACTCCTGTAAAATAAGTCACTGACCTAGATAAAAAGGCTGTCTTTCAGACAGCTTAGATTCTGCAAGTAAGTTTCCACCCAGAACTTCAGACTCCTGGATATCAAAGTGCTCTCCTGGTTTCTCATTCTGAGTCCTTCAAAATGAAACAAATATGAAGTTATAAAACCTATAGAAATTCTGAACTTCCAAAGACGTAGTCTTTCTTTCTTCTGGTTCCTTATTGCAACTATAGAACTCAGAAAATAGACGTGGCTATCTTCTCAGTTCTTCCAGTTTTCCAAATACCTATTAGCACACTGGATGTGAAGGAGAGCTGTTCATCCACTCCACGCAATGGATGCTTTAGAGTTTAATTACGTTCGGGAACCCTTTGGAAAAATGGCTGTCCTCTTCATTTTCAATCCAACTTGCCTCATAAATTCTCATGGCAACAAGTACAAGAACCCACACTGATTCTCATTCCTTTACTTGTCATCCCAAATCGACAACTCATGATACAGTTAAGAGCAGAGCAGAGCCACATATACAGTAAATATTCGTATGTAACTTTTCCCCCTTATATGATAGTTTCTTTCATCCTTTTCAAGTACCATTGTGAGTAGGCATGTCAGTTAATGTAACAGTTACTTTGTATATTTTCTTAGTCCAGTCTCCATATGGGCAGCCTATGAAATAGCTAATGGTTTTCCAATCATTTGTATGCATTGTAATTAAATGCAGGCAATATATTTGATACCTCCTATATTCACATTTAAATTTTTTTAAAAAGTGACACGCATTATAAACTTATCAGTTCCATAATGTCATCAGATTTCCCCCCATACTATGCAGTCAGCACTGTACAAAGGGCAAGTCTAACCTCTCTGGGTGTTCATAGCCTTTAGGCTCATCCTGCTTGCCCTACTTCAGCCTCTGCTTCATTCCCTCACTGACCCTCTGCCTTCCTCACTTCCAAACCATCCTCCCATCCTCCTGTCCCTGGTGATGCCATATCCTAGCTACTCATACTCTGTTATGTTTCTCGGGTTGTGATGCATAACTTCCCACCCTGCGGTGGGAATTCTCTCTTTAACTTGTAACCTTCAGCCATGCTAAAATGTCCCTTCTAGTCCCCCAGTGGAAATGCTGTCTCTGGATATCTGAAATTCCTCTGAGAAGATTTGCCAGGGCACTTGAAAAGGCAATATGGCATGGTAGCAGAGTAGGAGTGATTTAGAGTCAGACAAAACTGCATTTGAAATTTGGCTTTGCTTCTCACTTACTAGTAACCTGAGACTTGTTACTTGATGCTGTAGCACTCTACTCTCTCTATGATATGGTTAACTGACAGTCTCATGGAGTTGTTTTGAAAATTAAATGAGAAAACAAACTCATGTCTAAATAGTGCCTGCCACTTTATCCACTATAAATGACCACTGTTTTTATCAAAGGCTTCAAAGTAGAAGCAAACCCCCAAGACAGACCTGGAAGGACTGGTAGTTTGAATGTTCTTCTTGCATTGAAAATATGAATAATGCTCCTTATATTTATCTCCATTTACTAATTCCTGTTAAAGTGGCCAGATGACTGGTTTTGAATCCTCCCAAAATTGCACCTTCTGAGATGAAGCAAATGGAAAGAGAAATCTCTCTTTTCCAGAAGCCAAAAACCATTTTGCAAGAGGTGTCTATTCAACCCGTGCATGCAAATGAGGCTGTGATGGTTTCCTCAGAGGTTGTTCAGAATATGACACACAGTGTTAGCCTTAAAGAATGTTACTGGGGCTTGCTGCCTCTGGTTCACAGGGTATACCCACAAGGAAAATAGAAACAATGCAAAGGTAGGTAGCCCACTTGGCACAGTTGATTGACTTTAATAGGTCCTGATTATGTTGCTCATATTCCATGAAATTAAAAAGCTTACAAATGTTATGAGCCATTACCCTTCCATTTAAGGGAGCTTATGACATGTTAGCAACATTTAATGAAATTCTTTTCAAAATGCCACCGGCAGACTCCATAAGATTCCATGTTGAACTTCGACTTGAAGAATTGTTTGAGGAACTTTGTTCTCTAACCTGCCTGGGTTTTTAATGTTTGAGTCCTACCCCAAAGCCAAAATTAGTTTCTTATCAGTTAGGTTATTTCCAGGTATCAGGAGTTCCTGCTTTGGCCAAGGCATTCTGTAATTTAACAAAAAGTTACAAAAGTCGCCACGTTGATATTTGTGCTCATACTTGTGATAGGAGCTCAGAATTGCCGACATTTTTACACAATGGTAAATTTTAAGACTAAAATCCTTTCAGCTCCAATCTGTCTGTATTTATTAACAATATGAACATTCTAGCAAATATTCCAACATGTTATTGCCTGCACTATTTTCAGTGAGCTGTTGCAGTATAATTTGCAAGATAAGCTTTTGTCAAAGAGACAATAAAGCATAAGAAATGAGGTGATTAAGTCCTAGATTAGGTGTACTTATAATTTATATAATAAAATTTGAGGAAGCAAAAATATTACAGTCAGATGTGGGGGACTTTTATAGCATATAAGAAAGATAATGAGTAGTGAGATATGTTATTTAGAGATAATTAATACTTTCAGTTGAATTGTCTTTCATTTTGACCTTAATGGGGATAGTTCATGGCAATATCCGTTGGTTTATTTGCATCCTGATCATATCACTGGGTGTTGGTGATGTCACCTACTATTTTTTTTGAGATGGGGTAGGTAAAAGTTTACTAAGTGCTATAGATAGATCTTCCTGTAATCCTCCTTCTGGTTGTATAAAGTATATCATATTATTTGTGTTTTAATGGATAATGAGAGCTGAGATATGATGATTAGACAGTTGTTTCCAACTAGTGGATGGAGCAGGTGGAATTCAAATCCAGGCATGAACTGCCCCACCTTGATATGAATTCACTTTGAAGGACAGCTGATGTCAAGGCAGCCCCACCCCTCCCTGGATCATGAGCTCTCCGCAAGCTGCAGTCCTGTCATAGGATGGGTTCACCATTGTATTCCCTTGCCTATCACCTGCTTGGCACTCAACAAATATGTAGCAAATGTGCACTTAGTATGTTAAGGAAACACAGCACATGGTGTAATAAAAATGCAATTTGTCTGGGTTGTCACTGAGTTGTTTTGAAAATTTGAAGTGTGAGTGTATGGGTGTCCTCTTCTCTTCTACCTTCCCCACAAAAAATTCCACCAGGTATCCCCTGGTGCATGTACGACACACTCAAACCTGGTAAGCATCCTAGTAATACTTAAGAAACAAAATACAGACCCAATCATAAATTTTAAATGTCCCATCTGAGATGTTTATCAGTGTTTCTAATCAAGTTCAAAGTTACATATTGGTCTCTCCTAGAAACAGCCTTGATGTGATGGCTCTTTCCATTGAGGGGATAGGAGTGAGGTTCACTGCAGCTGTCTCTGCTCTCACCTACCTACTAGAAGCTGCTGGCTCTGGTTTTAGATGCTACCAAGGGGTGGTAGTGACAGATGTGCTAATTGGCTTTGTGACTTTGTGTCCTTTGGAACTGGTGAATGATTTGGCTGGCTTCCATCCTCATGAAGCATTTATGGGTTCTTTGGAGATTCCTGGCACTGGCACTGAAAATTCATCTCTTAGAACTCCTGTGGAAAGAACTAGTGAAGCCGTCGATTCTTGGACAGGCTACTTCACCCCTCATTCTGTTCTCTACTTCTTATTTAGTGGGGGAAATTTGGAATACCCCCAGAACAGCACTGTTGCATTTGACCCATCTCTGTTTTGTGATAATGATCACAGATCTGACAAATTCAGAGAGTACAGACTCTTTCTAAAGAAGCAGTCCTTCACTGCCTATAGTGGACATGCTAGGGGGACATCCATAGTTACTTTGCTTTTAGGAACATATGTTAAGATCTAAGATTGGATTCACTGATGTCTCTTCTCTTTGGACTTGAGGTTATAAGGTAGAACTCACCCAGATAGATAGATAAATAGATACATACATACATATTTACATATACACATAGAGATAGATGTACTTGGTTGAAACCTCATTTTTAACACCCTCATAAATAAGTCCTATGATTGACTGATTTTCAGAGAGAAATGGTTCGAGGTGCTGCCTTTGCTGGTCTCACCTCATCCTGTGTAAGGTTCTTGACACCATGATGGAAGGAAGAACATGGGGAACTACTCCAGATGCACAAGTGAACAGAAAGTGAAAGAAGGACCACAGTGCAGAGGAGAGCTGTCTCTGCTTGCCTGGTTTCCCTGTTGTCTCGCCACCCTGGGTCTGGAGAGATGCTCTGTCTCCTTTTTCTTGAAAGGACTTACTAAATGAAAGATGATGTGGGTTTTTGTTTTTTTTTTTTCCTTGAAACCAAACTTCTGTGGTTCTGTTCTGTGATGCTTTGAGAAGCCATCCTGGTGATTGACAAATCTTTCTTGACTTCCTCAAGAACACTGAGGTGTTTAGAATAATACCTGGGCGAAACTACCATTGAGAAGAAGAGCCAAGTGGCTGGCGGAAGGTGCTCCCGTTGGGTGTTGAGGCAAAGGCTTCTGGAGCAGTTCACTTCATCTTTTAGGGGAGAGGAAAGCAGATGTTTGAAGACCAGATGAGGACAACTACAATGGAAGAATGTTCTTCCCAGTGGAAGGGACCAGAACTTAGAGTTGAACATGTTTTACTTTCCTGGGTTTTGCTTTGTTTAAAAACTTTCCTTGATGAATGTTATCTTGGGGTATTTGAGGATGAGAGTGGAGAATGGATTTTCTCCCTGTGTCTGGAGACCTCCCACTCATGATAGATTGGAGGAACTGCCTGTCATTGTGTCCTCTCTTCCCAGAGCTCTATGATGGCTCTGCTTTCAGAGAGAGCAGGTTCTTGGCAAGTGTTTGTGGACTAATGACTTTGGACTTAGTGTGAATTAAAACACCCTCATTTCCTCTTGCCCTGCAATGCTTTTTACGGATAACACTTGAAAAACTTTTCTTGGCAATTTGTTTGTCTATCATTGTGTTCAGTGTTTGAATGCATTTTATGGCACAGAGTAGGTGCTTAATAAAAGAACATTGAAATATCTAGGGGTGGTTGAAGGAATTGGGCGCAGAGGTCAGCTCTCTTCTGTGATGTCCTAACTTAGCGCAGTTCTGTGAGGCTCATGCTACCCTTCATTTTTTTTTTTGTTTCCAAAATTTCTGTGTTCCATTCTTAATTCTTTTCCAAGCAATTCCCAACTGGAATTTAATTTGAGTTAGGTTATAGCTAACAGTTTCATATATCAAAACTTGAGATTTATGAATTCTGTCAAATCCGAAGTGGATTAAAAAATTAAAATACTATTTTGGGGACCTTTTGCAGTGCCACTGGGGAGACTCTGACAGGATGCCACGTAGTCCTTCTAAAAGTTTGGTTAAAAGTTTCTGCTTACTCTGCTAGTGTCTGTTTCTGACCTTTGTGTATGGAGTGATCCTTCTGAGAAAGTAGAAAGAAGGGGAGGGGTGTCTTCTGAAGGTGCCACATTTGGATCTCCTACTAAATGTCAGTTCCAATTCTGATACATTTCAAAAACTGGATTTCCTCTGAAGGGAAACCAGGCCATGTTGGAGAAACCACAGAAGTTGGCACCAACTTTTAATCAGAGAATGAGAATGTGAGCTCACAGCTGAGAACCTTTAGGCATCATGCAGAATGTGAAGTGAACAATACAGCTTCTCTTTCTCATGTACCACAACTCCTCAACATATGAACTATTGCTGGTTCCATCTTTAGGGAGAGAAACAGGCCCTGAGAAGTTTCTAATTTGTCCAAAGCTTTGCAGGTGGTCAGCACCTTTCACTCTAAACTCCCTGACTCCTAAGTCCATATTCTTGACCATGATGCCACATTGTCTAATTATTTTAAACTCAATATGGCTAGAAATATTATTCATAAAGCATTAACCACACACCCCACTAACCACACACCTAGGAAGGGATTGTTAGGCATTGCTTGTTCCATTTGTGATTTTTTTTTCCTATACTCAATACCTAGTCATTTAAGGAAGAAGTAAAAATTACATCACCCTCTCTATGGGAAGTAGCTGGTACACTAGGGTTTTGTTTCATTTTCTTCCTGCTTCTCCCTAATTTTATCTGTGGTAAAATTTGGAGCCAACAAAATGAGAGAGAAGTTTTCCCTTATGTGTGTATAATGTTAGGTAAGCCACATAATTAAAATATGTCCCTCTAAGTTTATATGTGATAGCTTGGCCTTAAATACTTTTGAACTTTGGTGGTAGACCTTAAACTTGTGATTCATTGAAGAGGTATTACTGATTCTTATTTTTCATCATAGTTTGCTGCTTTGCTTAACATTTACCAGAGTGTTGACCAAAGACTGCTACATTCTCCATGGTAGAGGCAGTTATCCAACAGTGGGCTATTTATCCAGTTGTCTCAATACCAACATGGTGGCCATGCACAATTTCAGTGGCAATCATTTGTTCATTTCTTCCACAAAGATGTATTGACAACATCCTCTGGATACTGGTGAGGGCTGCAGGCTGAGGATATAATTTTTCAAACCATAAATCTATTCTTTTTCCCATGGAGTTGATAATCCCATTTGGGCCAAGCTGAGCTGGAGCAAGACTATGTAAGGTATGTCAAAGAGCTGGGATTAAACTCTTAAATGAACTTGAAAGTGAGTGAAGGAGTTTAAGCTGGGGAAGGATGTATCTAAGTCTTATAATCTCTATTGTGTATATATACCACATTTTCATGCCATTTTACAGAAAAATGGATGGACCTGGAAAGTATTATGTTCAGCAAAATCAACCAGACTGAGAAAGTCAAGGGTCATATGTTTTCTTTTACATACAGAAGCTATAAAGAAAAGACAAGGTAGTATAGAAAGAACCTCATGAAAATAAAAGGAAAGAGACAAGAGAGAGGACAAGGGAAGGTACTGGGGAATAAAATCGATCAAATTTTTGTTATGTGCATGTATGGATATGTCACAATGAATATATATATAGTGTGGATATACATATATATGCATATACACATATATATGTATATATACACACATACATATAATTATAATCAAAAATACTGTATAATACCCTATGTGTAAGAGGGTATTATGTGTAAGAGAAATAATGGACCTTAATGAAGCAAGAATTGAAACAAAGACATACACCTGCTTGGGATTAAAGTGCAAGACAATGGCAACTTGAATGGGTTATGGCCATGAGGAGGAGAGCCGAGGGGTTCAAGGAGTATTTCAGAGGTACAGTTGATATGAGCTGACAATCATAGGAAACGGGAGAAGAGGAGAAAGGGAGGAATCAGGAATGACTCTGGACATTTTTGTAGGATTGCTTTAAAGAAATGTATGTTGATCTTGCCTCAATCATAAATTAAGTTCTTAGCATAGCTAAAAAGTAGTGAAGGGGCTCATCATAAGGAGGCAAAGGAAATAAGTTCATGGACACCCAGAGATGTGTCGGGAACCAGGCCAACCTTTTATATGCTGCTTAATGTACTTAAAGCAATCCATAAAACAAAAATCACAACCCACACATCTTTACCTATGAGGGAATGAAGCCTCAGAGAAGTTAAGTGACTCACCAAAGGTCACAGGTTTGGCAAATAAAGAAATCAAAAATTGAAACTTATCTTCAAATTCTCATTTTATGACATCATTGGTATTTCTACAGGCAAAAATAATGCCACACAACTCAATATTTTATTTCTTGGAAAGTGACTAGTACCATGCCAGGTATCTGTCAGATGCCCATTATAAAAATGGATGAATTGTAAGTTTAAATAATCCATGCACTCATTTGTGTCCATCAGAATGTTAAGGGTTAGAAGACTAGTGAACCTCCAAACGAGTGCTTTTCAATATACCTTGATCAAGAGCTGGGGCTGTAGCTCAGTGATAGAGTGCTTGCCTAGCATGTATGAGGCACTGGGTTTGATTCTCAGCACTGCATATAAATAAATAAAATATACCAACAGCTACAATTTTAAAAATGTTGGTATATTAAAAAAAAAAAAAAAAAAAAAAAAAAACCTTGATCAAAGTAGACCAGATAAAATAGGAAAAAAAAAAAAAATCCTTTTCCTGCCTCCTGTGTCCAGGCACTCTCTCATTGTCCATTAGTGTCCAGCCAAATTGTTGAAATGATGCACAAACATCATCCCAAACAAATACAAAACTTTAAACACAAACCATATTAAAAGCCACCAGTAGGATTACTCCAAGATTGATTGCCAAATAGTGTTAGAAGAACTGAGCGGAGGGGAAAGAATTCCCTGTTTGTGAAGCTGGTCAGAGGATTAGAGCCCTTGTTTGGAAGGATGACTTCTGTTTTGTTTGGCTTTGTACATGTTTGTTTATACCACGCTCTGGGGCAGACTGTTCTGAGTCTAATCCACTTGGAGTTTGAATAGCTTCACCTTCTGTAACTCATCGCATGCAGTTTATGTGGAAAAGAAGTTTAAAGGTATTGAAAGTCTAGGAGGGAGTTTACAAATTGCAAGATAACAGATCCAACTTGGAGTGTGCGTGTGAAGACCTGTGCATGCATGTTAGAAACTTCCTTTCCTTAAGTACACTATTCCTTAGGCTTAAGCAAACCCCCACCTTATTCCCTTCAGCCTTAATTCGAATGTTTCACCTGTTATAATAGCTGCCGTGCCTTACAAAGTAGTTTATTCAACATTGGTTATACTGAATATAGTCACCTTTGAACTCTACAGCTACTTGCAAGAATTTATCAGAATTATTTATCTGTATTATATAAGTTCAAACTGATTTTCTAGAGCCAGCTTATAGGAGTATGTTTTTGTCAGCTTTTTCATTGCTGTGACCAAAAGACCTGACAAGAACAACTTAGAGGGGGAAAAGTGTATTTGTCTCACAGTTTCAGGGGTTCAGTGACTCCATACCTCTGGGCCCAAGGTAAGGTAGAACAACATGGCAGAAGAGCGTGGTGGAATAAGGCAGCTCACCAGGAATGAAGTAGAGGGAGTTCTGCTCACCAAGGTCAAAATATAAAACCCAAAAGCATGCCCCCAATGATCCACTTTATCTAGCCATAGTCAACCTGTCTCCAGTTACCACCTACTTAATCTGTATCAGTGGATTAATCTACTGATTGATATATACCTCTCAAAAATCGAATCTTTTCAACTCTGAACCTTCTTGCATTGTCTCACAGATGAGCATTTGGAAGACACATCATATCTAAACCATAGCAGAATACAAACAGTTTCTGGAAGACAATGATGCTAAGCCCTGTTTCATATACTGTCAGGTAATATGCATTACACATATTAACTCATGTAATCCTCCTAGCACCTCACTGAAGTCAGTAGTATGTTATTACAATATTGTAGGTAGGAAAAAAGACAGGAAAGTGGGCTTCAGAAAGAAGTAAGCCCAAGAGAGAGGAACTCACTTGTCTTAAAGCTAATCAGCTAACATCCAGCATTCCCAGTTGGGAAGTAGAAGTTGAGAGCAAGGCTTAACCTCTCTCCTTTTCTGCCTCCCCTCAACACTAACCAAATCCATGGCTTATGCTTCACTGCTCTGCAACACACTGGTTCAAAATAAAGAGTTGTCCAGAGTATCCCAGCAAATCAGGGGCAACTACAGAGCAAGAATTCCAAATTGGAAGAATCAAGTACTCATCCACTAGTCTTTGCAGATTCGAATGTGCAGACCACATAACTGATGTATGTGAATTCAGGTAACCAGAGTCAAGTGCCCAGAATACAGTCAAAAAGACAAAAAGTTGAAGCCAAGGTCTAGAAATCAAAGAAGATCCTGATTCTAAAAAACTTCTTAAGGCCGAAACTTTTTATTATCTTTGGATATCAGGTATCAGCCTGCTTGGTTTCATCTATGCCAGGATTTGTCAACCTCTACACTGTTGATCTTTGGGAATGGAATATTATTACTCTGGGAGGCTGCCCTGTAAACCCTAGCATCATTGGCCTCTAGGTATAAATAGCCCCCTATGTATAAACCAGTTATAACAGTAAGAAAAAAAAATCTGCCTAATGATCCCTGCATTAATGCCCACTGATCTAGATGAAAGAGAGGATGTAAGTCGATGTGTGTCTTCATTCAGCCTGCCAAGTGCTGCTCGGTTTTTAGTATCATATGATTTCAGGTGCTTTTCCTAGTAGCAGAACTCCTGGACTCTAACACTGGTGTGGAGACTTCAGGCAATACAGTGTTGCTATACAGGGCGTGTGCTGTGGGTTGACTGCTTTGGGTGTAGTCCTCTTAAAATCTGGGCATCTTTACCTTGGGCTTGTTACAGACTCTCCTTGAGCTACAACATCTCTCTCTGCAAATTACAGACAATAACAATACATAGCACAAAGGTTTGTTGTAAGGATTAAATAGGAAAATAAGAGGCTGAGCTAAGTGCCAGATACAAAGTGAGTACTCAATTGATCTTCATGGCCCATGGCATCTTTAACTCCAGCTCCAAGGAGACTCCGACATCTTTTTGGTCTTATGAACTCCCGTTATAGAAACCACCTTAATGACTTCACTTTTAGAACAAAATGTCTAATAAATGGCCAGTGCAGAGGTTTTTCTCCTGTGATTCTAGAGAAACTTTTCCATAAACTCTGGTGGACCCCATGAGTCAATCCAAAAGGGTGGACTGGCTCAGCTTCTACTGCAGTTTTGTGATTAAAGGATTTAGAAGATTAACAGCATCTTTCAGGAAGTGGCTTGGAGAGCTCAGTTGGGTGTATTCCAGTGAAGAGGGATTTTCTGAATTAAATCACCTCTCTGAAAAGAGTGTGCGCGCAGAAGTGAGAAAGAGGAGGCCTGTATTTTCAGAGTTAGCAAGGAGCTGGCTACTTAGTGCAAGCAATATCCCCGAGTGTACATGGTATTAGAACATCAGAAAGAGGCAACAGACAGTTGTATGTACCATTATCCTTCCATTCAACAGTGGCAGCAAATAGCTAAGTTTAAAAAGCCTTGCCTTCTAATCCTTGATTCTATAAAGTAATTTCTCCCAGGAACTCTGGCCGGTCGCTCAATCTACCTGGATGTAAGTTTAAGTTTACTTCTCAATTAAATAAGATTATTTGCAAACTGCAAGATTGTGACATTTGAAAACTGCTGAGCCAGAAAGTCTGAATGTGTAACTTTGTGAAATTTGAGAATTGCTGCCAGACCCCAAGCCCTAGCACTACCCCACTGCTGGACCTGTGGCAGCACCTGGAGAATGGTGGCTGACCTGAAATGAATTGCTGAATACTGTCAGGTGACCATTCCAGAATGATCACCTGAGGCAGTGCCAGGTTGTCAGAACTGATCTTGATCAAAGGTACAAAATGGCCAGAACTTCAGCTGTCTAAGACCAGAGTTTGGAACTCCTCCAGGTACTGTAAATGTCTCTGGCTCAGTTTCCACCCATTTCTTTCCCTGTACATCTGGAGAATCTACATGTGATTGATGGTCTTCTCTCAAAGATTCCCAATTGAGGGTGGAAGAAAGCTCCAGAGCAAGGGGTAGGCTGTGGATGATCAGTGAAAACATTTTCTTCATTCATGTCACAAGTAAAGATTGTCTGAATTATAAATATTCACCATGGATGGAGACAGGACAGTATTTTTTTATTTATATATGACAGAGGAATGCATTACAATTCTTATTACACATATAGAGCACAATTTTTCAAATCTCTGGTTGTATACACAGTATATTCACACCAATTCATGTCTTCATACCTGTACTTTGGATAATAATGATCATCACATTCCACCATAATTAATAACCCCATGGCCCCTCCCTTACCCTCCAATCCCTCTGCCCTATCTAGTCCTCCCATGCTCCTGCTCCCTATCCCACTATGATTCAGCCTCCTTATATCAAAGAAAATATTCAGCATTTGTTTTTTGGGGGATCGTCTAACTTCACTTAGCATTATCTTCTCTAACTTCATCCATTTGCCTACAAATTCCATGATTTCATTTTCTTTTATTGCTGAGTAATATTCCATTGTGTATATATGCCACATTTTTTTTAATCCATTCATCCATTGAAGGGCATCTAGTTTGGTTCTACACTTTAGCTATTGGGAATTGTGCTGCTATCAACATTGATGTAACTGTGTCCTGAGACAGGACAGTATTGCAGGAAGGGCTGTCTAGGGATTATAGGAAGAGTCTAACAACAAATTGGGAGATTTGCTAATATTTGATTAAAGATTTTTACATCTATGTTCATCAGAGATATAGGCCTGTAGTTTTGTTTCCTTGTATGTATTTGTTTTATTTTGGTATCAGGGTGGTAAATGGCTTTGTAGAATTAATTCAGAAGTATTCCCTTCCTATTTTATGGAATAATTTGAGGATAATTGGGCATTAGTTCTTCTTTATTTTTTTATTTTTTTTAATTAATTTTTATTGTAGGTTGTTCAAAACATTACATAGTTCTTGATATATCATATTTCACACTTTGATTCAAGTGGGATATGAACTCCCATTTTTACCCCATATACAGATTGCAGAATCACATCAGTTGCATAACCATTGATTTACATATTGCCATTCTGGTGTCTGTTGTATTCTGCTGCCTTTCCTATCCTCTACTATCCCCCCTCCCCCATCCCCTCCCCTCTTCTCTCTCTACCCCCTCTACTGTAATTCATTTCTCCCCCTTATAATTAGTTCTTCTTTAAAAGTTTGATAGAACTCTTCCAAAAATTTATCTGATCCTGGGTTTGCTTGCTTGGAAGGCTTTTAATTGCTGCTTCTGTCTGATTACTTGATATTAGTCCATTTATCCAATCAGTCTGACCTGGTTCAAACTGGGTAGGTCATATGTGTCTGGAAATCTTTCAATATCTTCTAGGTTTTCTTTTTTTTTAGAGTATAAATTTTTAAAACCGTTTCTAATAATCTTCTGCATTTCAGTAGTGTCTGGTGTGATATCTCCTTTTTCATCTCTGATTTTGTTGATTTGAGTCTTTTTTTTTTTTTTTGGTTAATCTTATTTACAAACTCAAACCAAAAACACATTAAGAAGGTAGTAGACCATGATCAAGTGGTTTTCATCCCAGGGATGCAAGGTGGTTTCAAGGTACACAAATCAATAACTATCATTCACCACCTAAGGACAAGAACAACATAATCGTCTCTATAGATACAGAAAAAGGCTTTGACAAAATCCAAACCAACTCACGTTAAAAATATTACGAAGGCTAGACATGAAAAACCTAAAGCCAACATCTTACTGAGTAAAGAAAAACTGGAAACATTTCCTCTAAAATCAGGGACAAATAAAGGATGTTGACTCTCGCCACTCTTACTCCATATACGTCTTGAAATTCTAACCAGAATAATCAGGCCGGAGAAGTAAATTATAGGGATATTTTAAAAGAAAAAAAGAAGAAGTTTTAAATTTATCTGTTTGCTGATGACATGATCCTCTAACCAGATGACACCCCCGCCCCCCGCAAAAAAAAAAAAAACTCCACCAGAAGACTCTGAGATGGATAAGCAAATTCAGCAAAGGATCAGGATACAAGACCAGCCTACATAAATTAGTTTCTTTCCTGTACCCCAATAATGAACCTGCTTTGAAAGAAACCAAGAAAATTATCCCATCCACAATAACTGCATAAAAAAAAAACCCTTGGGAATAAATTTAACCACGGAGGTGGAAGATCTCTGGATGAAAAATAACAGAACACTGAAGAAAGAAGTTGAAGACCACCTTAGAAGATGAAAAGACCTCTTGGATAGGCAGGATTAAAATTGACCATACTACCAAAAACACAATACAGATTCAATGCAATCCCCATCAAAATACCAATGATTTAAAAAAAAAAAAAGTCCTAAAATTTATTTGGAAAAATAACAGACCCCGAATAGCCAAAGGAGTTCTGGGAAAGAAAAGTGATGCTGGACATATCACAACCGAAGACCTCAAATTCTACTACAGAGCTGTAGTATCAAAAAGAGCAATGTATTGGCATCAAAACAGACATGGAAAACAGTGGAATATAATAGAAAACACAGAGAAAAACCCACATACTTAGTCATCTAATACTTGACAAAGGTGCCAATGATATACTTTAAAGAAAAAAAAAGCCTTTTTAACAAATGGTGCTGGGAAAACCGGATATCCATATGTAGAAGAATGAAACTAGATTCCTGTCTCTTACCCCGCACAAAAATCCACTCAAAGTTTATCAGAGACCCAAGAATTAGAAACTTTGAAACTGCTAGAAGAAAACAGAGTCACACTCCAACACCAACTTTCTTAACAAGATTCCTTAAGCTCAAGAAATAAAACCAAGTGGGACTACATCAGATTTATAAGTTTCTGCACAGCAAAGCAAACAAGAGTGTTAGAGGAGAGCCCATAGAATGGGAGATGATCTCTGCCAGCTGCACCTCCAACAGGGGATTAATATCCAGAATATATAAAGACCTCAAAAAACTTAACACCAGAAAACTAAATAACCCAATGAAGAAATGGGCAAAACAACTAAATAACACTTCTCAAAAGAAGAAATACAAATGTCCAGGAGTGGTGGTGCACAACTGTAACCCCTGCAGCTCAGAAGGCTGAGGCAGGAGGATCATGAGTTCAAAGCCAGCCTCGGTAACTTGTCAAGGTCCTAAAGCAAGTCAGTAAGACCCTGTCTCTAAAGAAAATATTAAAAAGTGCTAGGGAGATGGCTCAGTGATTAAGCACCACTGGATTCAATCCCTCATACCAAAACCAAACCAAACCAAACCAAAAACAAATGACCCACACATATTTGAAAAAAAAAATGTTTATCTCTAGCAATAAGGGAAATGCAAATCAAAACTATATTGAGATTTCATCTCACTTCAGTTAGAATGGCAATCATCAAGAACACAAATAACAATAAATGCTGGCAAGGATGAGGGGAAAAGGTCCACCCACACATTGTTGGTGGGACTACAAAATAGTGAAACCACTTTGGAAAGTGCTATGGAGGTTCCTCAAAAGATTAGGAAAGAGACCACCATGTGACAGAACTATTCCAGTCCTTGACCTTTATCTAAAAGAACAAAAATTGTCATATTGTAGTGGAGTAGGCACATCAATACTTACAGCAACACACTTCACAATAGCTATGTTATGGGACCAGCCCACATGCCCGTCAGTGGATGAATGGATTAAGAAAATGTGGTATATATTCACAGTGGAATATTACTCAATCATAAAGAGTGAAATAATGGCATTTTCCAGGAAAAGGATGAAACTAGAAAACATCACGGTAAGTAAAATAAACCAGACTCAACGTCAAGAGTTGGATCTTTTCTCTCATCTGTCGAAGCTACAACAAAATGAAGAGGAGAAGTGGGAGGGATCTCATGGAAATAGAAAGGAAATCAGTGGAGTAGAAAAAGGGGGCTGAGGGGGAGGGGAAGCGACAGAAAATGGGGGAGGAATAATGGAATGAGGTTGACCAAATCATGCCGTGTGCTTCTGTGAATGTACTGTGGTGAATTCTACCTCTATGTATAGCTATAAAGTACTAATTTATAACAATAAATAGATGGGGGAAGTCCAGAAAAATAGCAGAGGAGTAATGAAGGGTGAGAAGAGAAGGGAGAGAGGAGATTCTGGGGACTAAGATGGAGAAAGTTATATTTCATGCATGGGTGATTAATTATGTCAAAATGAACCCCAGTACTATTTATACCCATAATATACTAATAAAAACATTTTAAAAATCAGATGAAAACTGGGAATAAAACCAATCACATTCTGCTATATGAATGTATGACTCTGTTATAATAAATCCAACTTTTATGTACATTATAATTCATTAATGAAAAATATATACTTGTAACCAAGTAGAAGGAAGAATAGAGAATATAGGAGAAGGAACAGAGGTAGGAGAGGAGGGAAAAGTACTGGTGAATGAATTAGAGCAAATTATACATGTTCACATATGAATATGTTAACATGAACCTCATGAATATGAATAATTATAATGCGCTAATGAAAACATTTTAAAAGAAACGCAGCTAATAAGAGCGAAAGGTAAGATGGCTTGTTCAGCATTAAATAGCATGTCAAATTTAGTCCCTACAAGAGGCCTCACGTGCATTGAGCTTGTCATCCTAGTGTCTTCAGAAAGTTGAATTTGGGGGACTTAAAGTGCATGTGGACATTCCCATCAATCCTAGGCATCACCCGTCTATCATTTGATTCATGAAGACATGTGAGTTTTGCTTCCAAGTTTGAAATAAATGTAATGTTGGCATATTAACTGTGCTAAATGGGCTACTGAAACACAAATAAAGGTCAGAATGGTTTGGCCTTGGCCAAGAAGGTAAAAAGTAGCCTTTATTTAAAAAAGGAGTAAAAATAAGTGGTAGACATGTACAGCGGAAATAGAATGATATATATATATTAGTATGATAATTACTACTGTCATTGATGCTATTAGATTCATCACACAGTCACTCCCTTAATCCTAACAAGCCCCATTTTTTAGGAAGAAAAACAACTTATTAATGTTGAGTGGCTTACTCAGGTCACACAACTAGTATGGGAATAGGGCAGGTTGGGGGAATGACTAAGTTCCTTTTGACTGAGTGACCAGTCACTGCTGTCACTAATTTGGATATTTGGTTACTGTCATCATGCCAGTTTCTTTTCTTTTCAGTAAAGAGGTTGGCTAGACAGCTCTAGCTGGGAATTTTTTTGGTTTGAATGTTTGTGGCACAAAATTAGATATTTTATAATGAGGCTTCTGTATGTTGAAACTTAATATGGAGGGGCTGTGGATTATGTAGATTATGCTTCCCACCATCCAAATTAATTCCTAGCACTATAATGGAAGGGAAATTTGAGCGTCGGGATCCTTGCTTCGAAACAGCTTCCTTGGCTGGCACAGATAAACTAAGCTTTTCTGAGCCCTCAGTTTTATTCCAGCAAACCGATATCACACATGCTTAGCTTATCACACTGGATTTGGAAATGGAATAGTATGTGTATGTCAGGGGGAAGCCCCATTTTAGGGACATTCAAATAATGTGGAGAACAGAAAATAATTGGCGTGATTAACAATTCCATAGCAGGAAACCTGGCTTTAGCCAAGAGGTTCTGTGACTAACTATCCCATGTGTCCTGTGGGTGTCTGTTTCTTCATTTGAAAAATGGAAGCATTTGTCTAGATCGGTATGTCTAAAACTATCTGTCAAAAATGAATATCCCCCGAAAATGTCTGGGGACGTACATTTGGCACATTCAGTCTTCCTCTTGGATACTAGCATTAGTGTATTTGGAGACACTTTGCAATTAAGAAATGTGTTTAACTATATTTAACTCATTGCTAAATTTAGATAACTGTGGAATGTTTGATTTTGAAATTCTGGTTAAAATCTCATGGGACACATTTAGGAAATTCAGGAATAGATGGTATAATTCTCTGTACTATGAGAAGAGGCATTATAATTTATCTGAAGAATAGGCTTGAAGTGTTGGGAAATCACTCTTCCTTGTTTTCTTCTGCCCCTTCGTTAAATTAATCTTACCTAAGGGACAGGAGGTGTGCAGATGTGTATGTGTTCACATGTGTGTTTCATTAGCTGGTACTTTAAACACATGTTCACCCACTATTATAATAAATTCTATGGGCCATGCAAGAACAATATAAAATATTTATTTGGTCTCCACTGAGGACTTGAACAACTGAGAGAAATCTAATACTGAGTGATTTTTTTCAGATTATTTTTGTTTCATTGCAATCTATGGCACTAAATGCTCAACATGATTAACATAGAGAAAAACATTGGTTACGATGATCGGAGATTTTTTCATTTTTATGGAAAAAAAAAACTAAATATTTTCTAGACCTTGAAAGTATGTTAAATATGATGGCAGGTAGGAATAAAAATGGAATGAGCAGGAATGGGACCAGATACAGGAAAAACATCTTGATGGGCTACAATGAACCAAGCAACTATCATAAAAAAAAAAAAAAAAAATGTGGTGGAAATGCGTTGCAGTGGAGAGAAAGCTGTGCAGCAAAATCAGTAGGAGACCCTGATGTAATTCCAGGAAAGGGAAGGTCACTGGATATAGTGAGGCTTTGGCATGTAAGAATAAATATATTCGATTTCAAATAAGGAAAACTACATATGTGTCCCAGTTCTTTGGTTTAAAAATTTCTCCCTATATAATTAATTGAATTGCTTATTTTAAAGTAGTTATATTTGGTTTTGTGACCTGTCTATCTCAGATACCCATTTCCCCTCTACAGAGGCCATTTTAATTACCAGCATCATTGGGTCCTTCCAGAGCAAGTTTTTAACCTTGGCATTATTTTGTTGCGGCTGGATAACTCTTTTGTGAAGAATGTTCTGTGCAATTGTGGAGATTCAGCAGTATCCTGGGCCTCTACTCAGAGCTTCCCAAGTATCCCTTAGCAGACAAATACCTTTCACCTTGGTCAAAAAATTACTATCCCGGAGATATTTTGAAAACTAGAAATCACTGTGCCAAAAGATGGAGGCAATGTTGAGAGGGTTTTTGCATCACTAAAACACTAGGAGGACTAGAAACTGGCTTAGCGGACTCAGGCCTGTATGACTGAACGACTTGTCAGTTTGATGTTTTTCTGATGCAAGTATCATACCTACAGACTTCAACTGGCTTGAACAAGAAAGGAATCTACTCTCACTTGATCAGTGGTCTTAACGCAATTTAGACTCTGGATTGGGGTAGTTGGGTAGCAGACAGTGCCATCATGGATTCAGACTCATTCTGGGCTTTGGGTCTGTCACCCATAGCATCAGGCTGGTGCCCCTTGATGTTATTTTTGTCACAGCAGGTGTGAGCAGCTGCTTCCTGAAATACGTCCAGGAGTAGACAAACAGCCTGGTTCTCTGAAGGCTGGACACATTGCCTTTCCAGAAATCTTTTTTTTTTAATGTGCTACTGACTCAAAATGACTGAGTACCTCACTCTCATCCCTAACCCTTCTAACTGGCAAAATAAATAAGATCAGTTTTGTAGAGTAGAGATTGAGTATCCCCTGTACAATCTTGGGAAGGGAAAGCATCAATCAGACAAGTAGGGAATAGAGTCAGTTTGGTACCTGTTGCTTCTTGAGCTGAACATCATCCAGATAAACTGGGAAATTCCAATACAAGTTTGCTCATACAAATTGAAAGCACATGAGTGAAGAATATGCTGAGGAAAGATGAAGAGCAAAAAGATGATCTTGAGGGAAACTGGGTATTGGTAATTAAGTCATGGTTGGAGAACTTTGGTCTTGGTTCTAGATAGGTGAGTACTCCACCTGCTGAGGGCAAGGTCTTAGCCACATCATTTTTCTTCCTGTGTGTTATTTCCCTTGATTGTGAAATTGAGAAAATGGATGCTCCTCATAACACTGGAAAGACTCCAAAGGCAGGACATGTGAGCACTGAGGTGTGGGCATCCCAAAGCATTAGCGCACAGACTTTGGTGATGGTGGGGGACAGTTGTTTTTGACCTGGAAGAAGTAAAAGCACTTACCAAAGCAGGAGGGAGAGGAACATGGAAGGCCTCTGATCTTGCAGGAGGAAATGATTACTCAGGGCATCCTTACAGGACATTAAGAAGCGCTCTAAAAATGTTCTATTTCCAGATAAACCTCTCAACACTTTGAAATCTAGCTCATTCCTGGGCTGTGTAAGATCCTGTTTATTTATAAATATTTCCAACAGTTGCTCAAGCCATCCCTTCCTTCCTACTACCCCATTCCCTTCCCTCTATCAAAATGCAAAATTCAATTATTTGTACTCCCAAATTAAAAAAAAAAATCAACCTACATCTGGGAAATACCTCCAGTATTTTTTCAGATTTTCACCATTTTATAATGATTTAGATATGGTGTCACCTTACTGAAGGTGTATTATCATCTTTGATCACAGCTTGGTGCTGAAGGATGGTAACTGTCCCACAGGATTTTACAATAAAACAAGAAGTAGAGTGTTTCCCTCGTCAAACCAGATGAGTTTGGACTGGCAGCCTAGATGTACATGTGGGGTTTTACAGCCTTGGATTTTACAAATCTAATTTAAAATAGTATCCTGCCACTTAGCATACTTGGCTACAAATATATACCCATTGTATCAAGCCCACATTTGTTAAATGCCTAGTAGATGCAGGGCATAGACTTAGCTGGGTGCTCATGCAAACTCTGATGTGAGAGGGTGGAGACCTACAAGGACTTTGCATTTTCCTGGGTGGGTTCTTCTCCAGCAAGTGGGCTAGAGATGAGTATGCTAGCTGGATACGTGTGTTATTTTCTCAGTCACTTTGCTCCCTTTCCCCCAGGCCTGTTCATTGCATCTGCTGTTAATTATGGCATCAGTTTTTCTTTAATTATTTGGTTCTTAGTATTTCATTCAAATGCTGCATGTTCATTAATAGGCTTTCAAACCTCTTGACTTTCTGAGTCACTGCCTAAACTCACTAAATGAGTTTAGGCTATGGGACTGAAATCCTGATTTGTGTCTGTATAATTATGGCGTCCAAACTCTTTCCCCTAAGTAATTCTTCTTCTGAGTTGGACCAAGAAGTAGTCACTGCCATCAAAAAAAATTCACTCTCCCATTGGTGAGTGAAATGAGAAAACAGATAACCCTTGGCCTCAGAAAAAGTATACCTAAAATAATTGAATCCATGCTATAAGGTGGGCACTATTCCAAATGCTTCAAATACTTCTTCATGAGGTTTCTAACATTATTCCAATTTCACATATGGAGCAACTGAGGTACAGAAAACTGAATAAAAAACTGATGTACACAGCTAAAAAGAAGAAAATCCAAGATTGTAGGAAGGCTCTCTCCCAACTCATTGCCACTGTGTTGCTTCCCATAACCTCATCCCAAGGTTTCAAATGACAGATGTTACAGAAATACAGTTGGCCCTAAAAATTTATGGGGAATTTATTCTAGAAGCTTCTCCAGATATGAAAATCCACAAATGCTCAAGTCCTCTATATAAAATGCTGTAGTGTTTGCATATAACCTATGCACATCCTCTAATAGTCTAAAATTATTTGTAGGTGACTTATGACACCTAATATAACATAAATGCTATATAAGCAGTTGCTCTACTGTATCACTTAGTAAATGATGACTTCAAGTTCAGTACACATTTATTTTTTTCCCCAAATATTTCACTCCATGGTTGGTTGCACTTGAGAATGCAGACCTTGATACAGAGGGCTGACTGTATGGACATGCTGTATTTCTTTTCTGCATAGATGGGCAAAACGTTGGGGCAGGAAGTAGAGCTTGCTCTCAGCTAGAAGGAATGGGGAGGATTTGCTTGTGCACAGGTGGGGAAATGTGTGGTCTAGGATAAGCATTCTCCAGCTATGAGCACAGGGAAGAGGTGCTGCTGCCTCTGCAGGGTTAATTGCTTCCTGCCTATGTTCTGTGATGAGCCATAGGATGGCTCTGCACCCTCCCAACCACTTCTCACAGCAGTTGCTGCTGCTCGTACACTACCAGCCTGGAACCTGCTGGCACAGCCGTGAGAGCTGGCTTTATGTCCATTGATTTATCCTCACATGCCTCTGTCCACAGATACATCACCAAGCCTCTTGCTCCTGGAGTCAGTGAAGGGAGGTTTATGACTCATTTTATTCATTTGCTTGTGCAGAGAAGTGGCTTCAGTTGTGGATGAGTCGTTTGAAATAAAACATCATTATTAGATTTCCTCTTTCCAAGTCCCCTCTCCTGGCTTGTGGTTACCTGTGAGTCAAGGCTCAAACTAGGATCTGCTGAGGAACTTTCTTCCTCTGCAATCTAAAGAAGCTCATGTGTTTAGCAAATAGAAATTCAAGAACTTGGGCCACAACACGTTTTAAATGAGATATTGAAGGACTTAGAACATGCTACACAAATATGACACCTTAATTGTCACTGCTTTCTGTTTTGTCCTTTGTACCTTCTTTTCTTGCATTTTCTAGGAGGGGCATCTTCTTTAGTGTCCAATTTCCTCCACCTACTTGCTGTCTTGTCCATCAGTTGTCCTCTGTGTACTCAGCTGTCAGATGCATTCTTCATAGCCAAACGGGATCCTGCTCCCAGATCTTTTCTGATATTGTCCTCACACTCGCACCATCTGTTCTTTAGTCCCCGACTTCTCTAACAAGACACATTATCCAACCTCAGGGCCTTGAGCTGCTTGCTACCTGGAAAGTTTGAAGCTGAGGTTTCCCTGTATCATCCCTTCACTTCCTCCAGATCTCTGCCAAATTTGCCATGATTTTAGAGCATCTTTTCTATGCCATTTCCAACATATATTCTTTTTTATTGCATTCTATGTATATATCCCCAATGGACATATTCACTTACTCATTTTTATATATGTCCAATCATAGCTCTTACACACACACACACACACACACACACACACACACTCACACTATTTCCATCTCTGGATCCTCTTCCCTGATCTTCCAGATTCTCATTCTCTCAATGCCACAGTCCATTGTGTCCATCCTTGCTCTCCTCAAATGCACTTGTTCATGGGGAAGAGGGCAGGGGGGTTTTCTGTACCTTTCATTCTAAAAACAGTGCCTGGTACATGGTACAAATTATTGAATGAAAGAAGGAAAGAGGGAAAAGGGCAAGAAAAGAAAGGAAGGAAAGAAAAACCCATGCATGATTCTGCTTTTCTCTACGTCTGTTAGCTTAACCTAGGCAGTGACTTCCATTCCAATGACATACCTCTCAGTGTCTATAGCAATCTCAACATCAATACTTGGTAATGTACTCCATGACCCACCCCTTCAAGCAGAAATCATCATTTTCGTGATATTCCCATTCCATGCTTTCTTACAGTCTTTTTTTTTCTTCTGGCTTCCATCAGTTTCCCCCCGTTCCTCAAAGGCCTGACAAAAATGTCACTGAATGGAGTTCTTGTTTCTTTTCCATTTAACATCATCACCCACACAAGTGGCTTTTGATTGGATGTTTTAAAGGCATGGTATCTGTTATGCACAGCCCAGGCCTTTGTCCACAGCATGGAGACCTATGAGCAGAATCTCTCCCTCTAGAGATTTGCCATTCCAATATGGGGAGTCAACTAGAACTCAGAGCTCCTGCCACAGACACCAGACACATGCCTCTCTCTCTCTCCACTTCCTCTGATAACATCAAGGCGCATGTCTGTAGGGCAGTGTGCAAGTAGGTTTCCTCTTCGTGGCAACTAAGATAGATTCATCCCACATGCCTAGGGTGCTGTGTTAAGAGGGAATTTGAAACTAAATCTGAACCTTAGAGAAAGTGAGCAGTTATCAGTTGGTAATACCTGCCCTGGGCACAGTGGGGATGTGTTGGTATTGTGGATCAGGTTGGCCATCCCAGCCTCAGTAGGATTATCATTCTGCATTTCTGTTTTGAAATGCTTTGCAGCATTTATTGTTTATTCATCTTTTATTAGGTCCAGGTTCAAACAGAAGACTTCCTTAGCTGTATCTGTATGTACAGTGGTACAAATAAGTACAAAGGCATTTGGAGTCCTTGTGGATGGAGTAAAGCTCCTACTCAAAGAATAAGGATTAGTTCAGTTCATTAGAAAGTAAGAATAACCTCTTGCAGTCACCCTGAGTTACTTCACCTCTTACTTCTCTCTGAGATAGTAAGCGTATGATTAATGATAATAATAGCAATAAAAACAGCATAAGTTGCTTTATAGTAGGCACATCTGTCTTCTCTTTGTGTCATCAGCCAAAATACTTTTAGACGTTTTTCAGAATCCTGTTTCATCCATTGATTTAAGTCCTTCTCAAACCTCGTTTCATCTTTAGTTCATTCCACCTTAAAGGGTACTGAGTTATCAGATGCCTTTCTTCCTTTGCATGCCCTTAAATCACTTGTCAACTGCTACACCTGGAACATGTTCCCCAGATTTTACCCACTGGAACACTAGCCCATGCACATCATTATTATTATTCCTTCATTATTCCTTTTTTATTGAAATTAATTCCTATTACATGAAATATACTTTGGAAAAAGTACACTTTATTGCCTTGTAATAGACTTATTATATTGTATGACCACCGCTGCTATCCAATTTCAGAAAATTACCATCACCCCCAAAGAAATTCCACCCTCATCAGCAACCACCCTGCATTCCCTGCTCCTTCCAAACCCTGGCAGCCACTCATCTGCTTTCCATCTCAGTGGATCTATTCTGGACATTTCATATAGATGGAATCACACAATACATGGCTTTTTTTTTGCATCTGACTTAACCTTTTAGCATACTCTGTTCCTGGAAATGTTGGAGCAGATTCAGTACTTTATTGCTTTTTATGGCTAGATTAAATACTCCACAGTTTGGACATATCCCATCTTGCTTATTCATTCATCAGTCAGTGGGCAATTAGGTGGTTGTTTCTCTGGGCTACTATCAATGAGGCTGATAGGAACGCATGTGGACATATTTTCAGTGCTCTTTATTACATGCCTGGGAGTACAATTGCTGAGTCATATAATAATTATATGTTTAAATTTTTGAGGAAACACCAAAGTATATTCCACACTAGCTGCATCCTTTTTCCACCATCAGTATATGAGATTTCCAGTTGATCCATGATCTCTTTAACGCTTCAAGTTTACTACTCTAGCCATGATAAGGAGGGTGATCTTGTATCTCATTATGGTTTTCATACTATAATGACAATTATCTTCTTAGCCACTTTTTGGCCCTCCTTCTTCTTTAGAAATATATTTATTCAAATCCTCTGTCCACATTTTAATTGGCTACTTGCCATCTTATTGTTCACTCATATGAGTTCCATCTGTGTTCTGTACACTACACACTCATCTGATACATGCTCTGCCAATATTGACGTTCATTCTGTGGCTTGTTTTTTCACTTTCTTGATGGTGACCTTTGCTAGGCAAATACTTTTATTTTTGACAAAAGTCAAGTCTTCTTTGGATTGCTTGTGATTTTGGTTATATCTAAAAGGTTGTCTAATCCAGGGTCACACAGATTCATACCTATGTCTCCCTGTACAAGTGGTAGAGTTTTAGCTCCTCTGTTTATCTTCAATCCATTTTGAGTTTTTGTATGCAGTGTTGGGTAAGGAGCCAGATTCATTCTTTGACATGTAGCTATCCAGCTGTCCCAGCACCATCTGTTGAAAAAGTTGTGGTTTTGACACCCTTGCTGAAAATCAGTTGACCATAATTATACCAATTCATTTCTAGAGCCTAAATTTTGTTCCATTATTCTGTATTTCTATTTTTATGTCAATACCACCCTTGTAGTTTTATAGTAAAGTTTGAAACCAGAAAGTACAAGGGCTCCAAATGAGAAAATCCTTATCTTTTTAAGGTTGTGTCGACTATTTGGGACTCTTCATCCTTCTATATGAATTTTTTAAGATCTACTCTCCATTTCTGAGTGACAGCTAGAATTTTGATCAGATTTCATTGAATCTATAGCTCAAATTTGAGGATATTTCCATTCTAACAGCATTAAATGTCACAACCCAAGAACACAAGATGCCTTTTCAATTTATTTAGATTTTTAACTTATTTTAGCACTGTCTTATAATTTTTCAGTGAGTGTTTTTTTTCCCTTTTTTCTCTCTTTGGTTAAGCACATCCCTGAGATTTTTTTTTTTTTTTACTGGTGTTATTTGTTTTTTAATGCCATTGTTGGCAAAACTTTTTCACAACCTTTTCAGTCCTCTATGGTTTTCCCCTGAAAGAAATTTCTGCCTGAAAATTCCTATTTTTTTGAGTCAATCATCACATCTCAAAAAGCTTGTTTGATTGTCTTAACAGTGACCTGAATACCTGTTATCTAAGAAAAATTCCCAGTATAGAAAAAAAAAAAAAAAGATCAGTTAGCAGAGATGGCCCCGAATCGAATCCATAAACTCATTTGCCTTCCTCCAAATAAGCTAAACCCAGTTGTATTGTACTTTATTTCCTAGCAGAGAAAGAAACCCTTACCATATCAAATTTCCCATGATTATGTCACCAAAAGTCCCCATATAATTTTAATTATCCTTTCTCGAACATTCCCTTTTTAAAATTTATCGTTCCTTTGGTTTTCTTGACTCCTGGTACCCCAGTATTTAGCTCCAGTACGTCTTTCCTTGTTACTCTTCTGCTGCCAAGTTCCACAATTTTCCTCCCTTCACTGTATCTTCCCATGTGCCACAGACATCTAATGCCAATCTAAAATCCAGGGATATCATCCCTGATTAGTAGTGTATTAAAATGATAAATATCGTGCTGATGCAGAGGTCCTCATGGATTGCAACTTGATTTTATTAACTTCTGCATTCCTACAGCTCTTCCAATCTGCTGGAGCATGTGCTAAGTACATATCTGTGGAATAGACAGGAAAAGAAACATCTCCCTTAGAATCATACCAGTTTACAGAAGAATCAGTGTGGGGTCAAACCTTGCCCTTTACTCCTGGGTCAGTGAGAGATAACTGTGTGTTTTCTTAAACATTTTTTGTTTTGGTTGGAAACCTATGGAAATCAGGACATTAAGAGGAGACTTTTACAATCTCAGAAAAAAAAAATAGCTGCTTCTCTGTAACTAGTTGCAGTCACAGTCTAGAGTCATTTTGCAAACAGAAAGTCATATGTCCTATCTGTTTGGATAGCAGATTTCATAGGTTCTGGAGTCAAGAGGTCATCATGAGCCATAAAATGCATCTTCGTTTGTGTGCTTTCACTTTTTTGTGCTCTTGCTAGTTTTACTGATTTTCTAGATCTCAAGAACTAGGGCCCTTGACTTCCCTTTTGCTAACAGGACTCTTTATTTGAGAAAATCAGGCATGGATCTGAACTTCCCATCTGCAGAATATTTCTGTGTTTTAAATATTTTCCTAGGAAGTCAGTTGGCTGATCATTTTCAGCCCGCAACCCGTCTAGTTACATCTGCAGCTGAGAAGGATGTTGAGGACTCCATAGCAACACCATCTGCCCATTTCCAGAACGTTTTTTTCTCAGATAAAGATGGGAGTATTAGTCATAATTAAGCAAGTTGCATGCTAGGATCAGAAGCCAATTTGACTTCCCAAGACTTTTGCACCAACAAATACTGCTGGCCACATAGGTAATGAATTCAGAGGAGACTGAAACTATCACTACTGTCACGGATTATAGCTTTTATACTGGAACAGGCATCAGCAAACTGTGGTCAAATTCAGCTTGTGACCTGCATATATAAATAAAGTTTTATTGGAACATAGTCATAACCATTCACTTGTGTATTCCCTATGACTGCTTGTAAAACACTCAGAGTTGAATAGTTGTGACAGAAGCTATATGTCTACAGAGCCTATAATATTTGTTAACTCTTCACAAAGTTTGCTACCTCTCTATTGGAAGATTATTAGAGAATGATTTTGTATTATCACACAAACCGTGTGACCTGTAGTTGCTGTGCATATATATTTTAGATTTGGAACTGCTAAGAAAAACGGCCTTCTTTCTTCCATGACATGTCCCCTCTGTTCTTTCCCTCCCCCCATCGGGTTGAGCATACTATTCTTTCCTTGTCCACAGACACTGTGGGCAGGTCTCAATTACTGTACAGATGTTATTATGTAACGTTCATAACTTAATAGGTAAAATAGGTCATCCACGTGTCTGTGGTATCTCTTAAGCCTGTGAAAATTCTCACATTATATCCTGATTGGGATAGTTGTTCATCAGAAAGGGGACATTGTTGTTGAGGAAGGATGTTATTCTTTGTATTCCTAGGGCCTAGTAGTAATACCCGGGGCAAAAACATACCCCCAAAATATGCTGAACCAGTGAGTGAATGCACAATGAGTTATTTGTCAAGAGAAATGGAAGTGTTATGTGTCTGTCCTTTAAAGACAGGTTAGGAAAGTAATGATGTCTGTGCTCTCTGGACTAGAGTGACTTCTAGTGAAAGCCCACTTCTACCACCGAAGACCTCTGAGTCTGTGGTCAAGTTAGTTATCCTCTTCTGCTTCAGCTTCCCAACCTGTAAGATAAACATAGCAATGTTACCTCCTGTGTGTGCTGTGGTGGAGAAAAGAGTCATATAATCCATGGACAATTTTAGCATGGTGCCAGGAGCATTATAAGGAACCAACATATGATGGCCATTACTGATGAACCTCATTATTCTTTGAAACAAAATTTAACTCCCTGTCCTGCCTCTTAGTTTTACCACACTTCTAAGTTACCGATTGCATGTATACATGTATGTATTTCTTATACACAAGTTTGCCAGGGGTTTGGGGGGAAGGCGAGGGTTCTGACTCTTTGTCAGACACATACCACACCAGTCGAAGGATAGAAAGACGGGTCAAAAGTCATTAAGATCCTTAAGTGCTTCATAATCTAGTATTTTCTATTACATTGCATCCAAGGATGACTTTTAAAAAAGCATGTGTAACTCAGTTCAAAAGTGAGGGGGAGTCAGAAATTGATAATAACTAAGGATTACTGCCCTTTCATTTTTATAAGCAAGCAAAACACTGAAAGAATGAAATGATGCTCTATCTAATGAATTTCTGACATCAGTCAAAGAATAAAGCTGGGATGCACCTGATCCCTAATGAATGTGGAGCCACTGTTTCTGTCTGCACATCTGGACTTGTAGATGGCCACGAGTAAAGATACTCAGGTGTTCTGACCTGAAAAAAGTTTTGTGCCCATTGATCTTCAGTTGGATGCTGTGCATTTGAAAGGCAAATGTTGGTATTGGTGAATGGATTCCAAGACCATTTGCTGTGCAAAGAATGGACCTAAGAGTTCCCATTTTGAATCAGAAAGATGTGGATTGAATCCCAGATGTACTATTCATTAGTTAAGTGACCTTATGCAGACCCCTTTCTCTCCGTTTTCTCATGTATAAAATGTGAATGGTCATAATGCCAACTTTATCAGTTGGTTTTGGCCTATAGTCCTAGGAACAGAGGTCCAGTTTCAAAAGTGTCCCTGGATCTCTTAGACTAGGAAGTGTTCCATCTTGAGGGCAGCTGACATGGACCTCATTTGCCAGCCTCCTTTTCCTGGGCTCAATCTCTGCCTGACTGCTTCTGTGGGCTCAGATGTGGCCACACCAACATAAGAAGGGCATCAGTACATCAGGCAGCAATGTCTCATTGGTACTATGGAGTCTGCAAAACAAAACTTGAGTTCAGCGCACTTTAGAACTTTTTAAAAAAATATATGCTGATGCTGGGTGCGGTGGCACATGCCTGTAATCCCAGCAACTCAGGAGGCTTGGGAAGGAGGATCGGGAGTTCAAAGCCAAGTTCAGCAAAAACAAGGAACTAAGCAACTCAGGGAGACCCTGTCTGTAAATAAAAATACAAAGTAGCACTGGGCATGTGGCTTAGTGGTCAGGTGCTCCTGAGTTCAATCCCTGGTACCTTCCCCCACCCCCCAAAAATATATATATGTTGTGTGTATGTGTATGTATGTATATATATACATACATATATATGTGTATGTGTGTGTGTATAAATATATATGTGTGTGTGTGTGTGTGTGTGTGTGTGTGTGTATTCTACATAGATACTGAGGTACAGAGGCTGTTTCTCTCCAGAGGAAGAGAATTAAGAGGCAGACTACAATAATAAATAAAATCACAAATTCAGGGCAAAGAAATCTCATGTTTGCCACTTCTAGCTGTGGGACCTTGAGCATGTTTCCTAACCTATCCTCAGTTTCTTCATCTATAACGTGGGAATAATGACACCTACTTGCCTGGGGTACCTTAAGAATTGAAGAATTTAGCACAATCCTCCATAGCAGGGACTCTTAGGCAAAGCACCAAATTCTTCAAACTCTGTGGAAAAACATGTTATTGTCTGATTTTTTTGTCTTACTATAGACCTGTAACTTCACAAGGAAATTTAGCTTCCAAATGACTTCTAAACAGGAATTTTAGCTCTAGGTTCTGAGGATACTGAGGACACTGAATTTATTTTTATATCTTTTTTGTTTCTTATATTTATGGGAGTAAAAATATTGGGTTCTTTTATATATAATTTCCCTTCAACAGGAGAGAAAAAGAGACAATATCAGATATTTCCATAAAAAGCTTCCAGTGGGCCAGGTGAACTGTTGCATACCTGTAATCCCAGTTAATTATCAGGCTGAGGCAGGAGAATTGCATGTTTAAGACCAACCTGGGCAATTTAGCAAGACCCTGTCTCAAAAAAGAAAAAATATATATATAAAGGGTTGGGGAAGTGGTTCAGAGGTTCAGAGGTGGAATACCTCTGGGTTCTGAGTAGAATTTGCAATAAAACAAAAAATAAATTAATCTCCCTAGTAGGGGAATTCAGAGGTTCAAAATATGTATGTATGCATTGCCATGGTAATGGAGTTAAAACTCTGTTATAAGCTTTTTTTATTTAGTTATTTATTTCTATCAGTTTTCTTTCATCACCTTTGGTTTTTCTCAAATTACAAAACAGTCAAAGAATTTGGCAAGGAAAATGAGCCAGATGTAACAGTTTCCTCTAACATCTCTTAATAGGGGCAAACATGCTGTAATATAATTTTTCTTCCCGTCACCAAAATTACATCCTTCCCTGAGTTCTCAGCTGCAGAGCAGTAACAAAGCCCCTTGGAAGTGGAAAAGCCCTTATTCTCAAAGGAATGTAATTAAATTTAAATAATGTTGCATCAGCTGGAGGAAGAGGTAAATCTGGAAAGAAAAATTCTCCAGTTTCTGAAAGTTCCTCAGGCTACACCCAGAAATCCTGCTAAGTGCCGACATGAGGTTTCCGTCTGTTGTCAGCTTTAGTGCTCTTGTGGGCTGTATTTGTGCATGATGAAGAGGGCACAGGAAGTCCATAAAATTAGAAGACTTTTTAATAGAAAACAAAGTTCAAAATTCACATTTGGATGCAATTTACAACCTCTAAGGAAGTTTGTGCTGAATCATTTTTGGCTTTTAGGATAAGACTTATTTCTCCCCTACCCTCTGTGTTTCAGGCAAATGCAATTAACTGAAGATAATTTTAATTAGAAGCAATATAGTATAGTAATGTGATTTTGAATAGTGGTATTGAAGTTAGACAAAACCACTTCCTAATTAAAATTTGTGCCCTGCCTCTGTTCTCTGGATAAATTTAGGTGAGTCAGTTTACATCCTTGATCTTTCATTTTCTCATCTAAAAAACAAATTTGGGGTAATAATCTTCATAGCTAATGAGGCTGTTACCAGATTGAAATGGTCCAAGGAATGTAAAGCACTTACCCTGGCATACAGTATACACTCAATAATTGCTGCTGTTGAAATTATTTAATATGCATTGAGGTTCAGTAACAATTTCATTAATTACAATTCACTCCAGGGAGAAAGGGGTAGCACACAAGTAAACTTAGGCTTAATGAAAACTATGATCAAATTACATTGGGAAGGGACATTCTCTTCTACAATTCCCACCTGAAACCAGAACATGATGTCCTATTGACAAGATTGATTCTTTTTCCACCCTATGGACTTTGGAAGTAGTTTCCCAACTCTGTCACTTACTTTTCCCCTTCTATCAATTAAGAAATCCAAGTAAGCCAGGCATGGTGGCTCACGTCTATAATTCCAGCAGCTTGGGAGGCTTAGGCAGGGGGATTGAGAGTTCAAAGCCAGCCTCAGCAAAACCAAGCTGCTAAGCAACTTACTGAGAACCTGTCTCTAAATAAAATACAACATAGGGCTGGGGATGTGGCTCAGTGGTCAAGTGTCCCTGAGTTTAATCCCTGGTTCAAAATAAAAAGAAGTCCAAGTAAATTCCCCCAGGACTATTGCAAGCCATTTTTAAATCACCATTTCTAGAAATATCATCGTTGCCTGTATCTGTAAACATCATGAATGGTTGAAAGGAATTAACCATTGAGATCATAGCAAGAGGCTATCTGAACTTATGCAACCTCATATTACTCTAATAAGCAAAGCTGTGAAGAAGCTGTTAGGAAGGTTTCTCTGACTATTCAGTCTTGGGTAACTTGGTTTAGATGACTTAGAAACAGAGATCAGAAATGTCCCTGTTAAGACAGGGAAGCTGTGTCACCTGCTTACTTGCCTGATGGTTTAGAATCGTTTTTCAGTGTCTGAGTTGGTTGGTTGGGTCATCCTTTCTAGGGAATGCAATCTTCAAATGGAGCCTTTTTTTTTTTTTTTTTGATTTTATATCTTTTGTAGTTTTTTTATTGTCTTATTATTATGTGGTCTTATGGAAAGAAGGCTAAATTTGAAGTCAGGAACATGGGAGTAAATCCCAACTCATACCTGTCATCTTGGATAAACTAGTTTACTCTTCCATTGAATTTTAGCTGCCTTCTCATGAAAATGGAGGCAGTCTTATTCATATTCAAGGAATGCCAGAAGGATTAAATAAGAAAACTTATGCAAAGTCCCAAACATATGTGGGATATCAACTGGAAGGTTCCTTGCTGATGCGCGAAGGCAGAAGCATGCTTCCCATGTTCAGGCACAGGAAGGAGCCCCATGTGGCTGAGGCAGAATGACCCAGGAGAACTCTGAGGAAAAGGGAGAGATAGGGAAGGACACTGAGCAAAGGAAACACACGCTCTAACTTGGACTTATAAATGAAGCTCTCAGGTTGCTATTTTAGGATCTCAGTGAGACTGGGAGTAGAGGGATCAGTTAGTCTTTCCCAGGATTCCAGGTAACAGGTGATGGTGGCCGGAGCCATCGGGCAGCAAGAAGGGATGGATTTTGAATATAATGTTGTTCTTTTTAGCTTACCTTTTATTTCTTGGATTGTGGTAACAATATTTATCCAGTTGTGAGAGCTATTAATAAGGAAAAGATGGTGATACAAGACAACCATCAACACCTACCTAAAGTAGGCCTGTGCTAATTCCCCAAGCACCAATGAGGAAGGTGTAATTATTAACCCCTATTGACAGAAAACAAATCTGAGGCAGAGAGAGTCCAAGGATCACAACCAAGGTCCCACCCATCACAGTGGTGAAGCTGGGAGTCAAGCCCATGTGGCCCAATTCTAGAGCCACACTGCGGGGGTGTGGTCTGTACAGAGGAGTCACGTAGGGCCACATTCCATACCCCTCCTCTTTTTTTCCTAAAGATAATTTTCCCCCACTGCCTCCGATTTTTCATACGGGTGAGCCACTGTGCCTGGCTTACTTGGACTTCTTGATGGTTCTCTGAAATCATTATTAAAGAATGAAGAAGTTAAATGTCATTCCTAGTGGTAGAAGTGTATCCATCAGGATATCAGACATTTGGGTGGCTAGTGAATTTGTTTATTGAAAAAAATAACGAACTAACAATTTTACAATTTTATCAAAATACTCTTTTTCTGTTTTCTTTCTTTTTTTTTTTAACTGTCCAAAAATCACAATGAAATTTTTAAAGTGTTTTTAACATGGTAAAATACAGAGTAAAATGAAATCTACCGTTTTAGGCAATGTTAAGCCTACAGTTGAATGATGTTAAACATATCCACAATGTTCAACCATCAGCACCCTCCACCTACAGAACTCTTTTCATATTGAAGAACTAAAGTCCGTACCCATTAAACAACAGCTCCCCACTTCCTCACATCCAAGCCCTGCCAACCAACATTCTTTTTTAAAAAAATTTTTTATTTATATTTTTTAGGTCATACATGACAGTAGAATGTATTCTGACATATAATACATACATGGAATGTACATACAGCAATCATATTGTCTATTCTACTCTGCTGCCCTTCCTATCCTCCCTACTCCTCCCCTCCTCTCCCATCCTTTCTCTCTATCCAATCTAATGTGACACACTTTTTTTCTTTTTCTCATTACAACATCACATATGTATTCTGTATAACAATGAGGTTCTCCTTCCATCTTCTGTGTAACTCCCCTTCTCCCTCTTTTTCCCTCCCACCTCTCTTCGCTGTTTAGTGGTAGTCTTCTTCTCATGCTCTTCCTCCCTATCCCATTTTGAGTCACCCATCTTATATCAGAAGACATTCGGCATTTGTTTTTTAGGGATTGGCTAACTTCACTTAGCATAAATCTGTTCTAATGCCATCCATTTCCCTGCAAATGCCATGATTTTATTATTTTTTAGTGCTGAGTAATATTCCATTGTGTATAAATGCCACATTTTTAAATCCATTCATCTATTGAAGGGCATCTAGGTTGGTTCCACATTCTAGCTATTGTGAATTGTGCTGCTATAAACATTGATATGGCTGTGTCCCTGTAGTATGCTCTTCTTAGGTCTTTTGGGTATAGTCCCAGAAGGGGAATAGCTGGGTCAAATGGTGGTTCCATTCCCAGCTTTCCAAGGAATCTCCATACTGCTTTCCAAATTGGCTGCACCAATTTGCAGTCCCACCAGCAATGTATGAGTGTACCTTTTTCCCCACATCCTCGCCAGCACTTACTGCTCTTTGACTTCATAATGACTGTCATTCTTATTGGAGTGAGATGGTATCTTAGTGTAGTTTTAATTTGCATTTCTCTGATTGCTAGAGATCAACCAACATTCTTCTGTATGAATTTGATTGTTTAAGGCACCATATAAGTGGAATCATACAGGACCTTTCCTCTTGTGTCTGGCTTATTCCACTTAACATCCTCCATGTTGTTTTCATTTGTCAGATTTTACTTATTTAAGGCTGAATACCAATTCATTGTATGTACGCATATATTTTGTTTTCCCATTAATCCTTTGATGAATCACAATATATTTTAAAATTCTCATAGCACATTAATTTATCTTGAATTTTAGAATGTCACTTTACAATCAAGTGGGGACTTAATAGCAAAAGTCTTTTTGTTGCTTCTAGCCTATAAAGTGCACAGAACTGTAGCAACTATTTTAAGCAAAAGGTGGGGAGGTCTCTACATTCCCAGAAGGTTCTGTTGCCTTTTGGTCTATAGAATCAAAAATGAGGAGAATTTCCCACTGTATATTTTGTGTCTCATTTATTATGTTTCATTTGTCCTGAATTAAGCAAATCATTTTGTTTGCACAACAGTTTCTTTTTGGGGATTGTATTTGGGTTTTTTGAAAATTTTACTTTCCACAGTACATAATAGATTTGTTCAAATATTAACCTTAGGGAAATGTAATTTGACAGTTCTTCAAAGAACGTATAAAACTAATTATAAGTGAAAGTCATTTCAATTTTAATAATAATAAAAAAGACTCTACCAACGTTAGATTATTCTCTTTCAACTCATACATAGACCTGTCCATCATTATGATTTCCTTTTTGACCAAATTACATGAATCAAAACGTTGAACCTTTTTGTTTTGTTTTATTTTGCACTGAGGTCTGAACCGGTGGCACTTAACCACTGAGTCACATCCCAAACCCTTTTTATTTTTAAATAGTTTAAGAGAGGGCCTCCCTAAGTTCTTTAGAGTTTTGCAAAATTGCTAAGGCTGGCTTTGGACTTGCTGTCCTCCTGCCTCACCCTGCCAAGTCACTGGGATTACAGATGTACAACACCACAACTGCAAAACATTGAATTTTCAATCATATGAGTGTGTTTCACATCTTACTTTAAGATAAAGTCTGCAAAAGCTTATTTAAAAAATTTATTTTTTTAGTTGTAGGTGGACACAATACCTTTATTTCATTTTTCTGCAGTGCTGGGGATAGAACCTAGTGCCTCACACGTGCTAGGCGAGTACTCTACCACTGAGCCACAACCCCAGCCCCTTGCATAAACTCATTTTTTAAAACTAATAGGTATCTACCAAAATATTTTTTACCACTTATATATTTTGTTTTGCTCACATGTTTTTTTTCTTTTTTTTCCCTGGATTAAATCTGGGGCCTTGCACATGCTAGGCAAATGCTCTACCACTGGACTGCATCCCCAGTCCTTAGATGGATTTTTTAGCCTACTTTAGAGAGAATGCTATTTTATTATTGGAATAAGATAGCACCAGTTTTAAAGGGACCAGCATGTTATAGAATCATCAAATCTCCAGGTGGAAAGAAACTTAAAACTTACCTAGACCCCATGCTCAACCTGATCTGAATCCACTTGGTCATCTGTGGCCCTCAGACTTTGCTTTGAACCTTCTGTGGTCTGTGTTGCCAAACCTCTGTGAACTGTGTATCCTTGGCATGATTTGGGGCCTAAGTACATATGTTTTTAAAAGAATATTTACTCAATGTTTTTCTTTTAATGGAGTTTTGTTTGGGGTTTTTGTTGTTGTTGTTGTTGTTGTTGTTCAGTTAAAAGAAATATTCAGCACTATTCTAAGTGAAGAACCAACCTTACATCCAAGAACAGAAGGTAGACACAAAAGGAACTATTAATGTTGAAATATTAAACAGGACACCAACTCTCTGATAAATATGGAAATGTGTTTTACAGAGGTATTGATACCATCATAGGTCCACACTGAAACATTATGTTTAAAGTCGTCAAAGGTAGGCAATTGAAAAGGAAGTGAGCCTTTTATATGTAATGCCATGTTCTGTCACAGCTAAAATCTTGCACACTGCTAAGTCCCAAACTTTGGGGAACAATACCTCTTTCTCACATTCCATCCTTGGAAAAACTTGACTGCTAGAAATTTCTCCTCTCATTTTGTTGACATTTGACCACACCTGTAGAACACCCACAGATGGTCTACACATGAGGACAATATAGTTTGATCAGAATCCACTGATTTAAGCCTCAATCTCCTTCAGAACAAGGACAATGTGAGCTGGACAATTAAGTGATTGGGTATACAGCTTACTAGTGTTTTACAAACGCCTATGTCAGACAAATTCATTATTCTCCTGGAAATTTGAACTAAGCAGCCCAGAGATTGTGTTCAATCCTGGATTGTGTACTGGATGATGACAGTGATATTACGGTCATTATTAGCAATGGCGAACACAGATTGAGAGTGTGCTATAATCTAGACACAGTACTCGTTGCTTTGAATATTATGTAATCTTTTGAATACTCTGAAAAACAGGTTCTACTTTTATTTCTATTAGGTGGACACAGAACCTGAGTGGTAGAGGAATTAAATGGCATGCCCAGCTACTGAGAGAGAGGTGTAGGATTTAGGTACAGGTAGTCGAATTCCATAGTCCGTGTAACTTTTTACCACTAAATGTTCCTGGCCCCCACTTGTCCTCCTTTGAACCATTATAAAACACTGCAGAATTGTTATGATTTAGGTATGAGGTGTTCCTTGGGCTGGGTGATATAGCTCAGCTGGTAGAGTGCTTGCCTCACTTGCACAAGGCCCTGGGTTCAATCTCCAGGACCACAAAAGAAAAAAAAAATGAGGTGTTCCCCCAAAACTTATGTGGTAGACAATGCTGCAGTGTTTAGAGGTGATATGATTAGATTATGAGGGCTCTAACGTAATCAGTGAATTAATCATTTGATGGAATAATTTGAAAGGACCATTACACAGGCTGTTGGCTGGAGAAAGTAGGTCACTGAGGGTGTGCCCTTGGGATTATATCTTGTTCCCCTGGCTTCTCTCCTTATCCCTGCTTCCTGGCAGCCCTGAGCTGAGCAGATTTCCCCTGCCATATCCTTCCACCAAGATGTTCTGCCCCACCTCAGGTCCAGAGCTGTGGAGTTGACTGACCACGGACTGAACCATGAGCAAAAATAAACGTTTCCTCCTCTAAGTTGCTCTTGTCAGGCATGGCAGTGACGAAGAGCTGACTCACACAAGAATGTACAGTCTAGAAACAAAGCCTGGCCATAAAGTCTGGAAACACTTGACATATTTGACCATGTTAAGTGGACCAACTAATACCCATACTTGACTAGACAGTTACATCCCAGCAGGATGGCACCCCATCTGCACCAGACTGGTGAGGAAATGCTTGGTTGATGATTTCTAAAACCTGGGTGGGACAACGGGGATTGTGCCCGTGGGTTACACCCATGCCAGATCTGAACCCTCCTGACATGTTGAAAGTACAGGTTTCTTCAATAAGAAGCAGAGATGCCAATCCTCTGAGGCAGCCCATCACTAATACCATTCAGGAGCTGTTAGTGAATCACATTGTTGCATATTTCACATGTCATGTAATGTCATTGAGCCCATGTGTATCATAATGAAAACCATGAAGCCATTACTACGTGTACATATACTGTTTATAGCGTCAAGCTATGTTGTTACTTATACACTTGGTTGTTCACCATGTTGTATTTCATTCATTAAAATATAGGGTCTGGGTCTGAACACAGTATTCCACACTGTGGAATCTGTCCTCACCACCCAAGGTAAAACAGAACCATCCTCCTTCTTATAAGGAGCTAAAAATTTTCTAGCAATCAGTAAACTCAATGAACTCATATTGACTTTGATATTTATTTATCTGAAGAAAAAAAAAATAGCTTTGTACCTACCCTGTATGACACACTGTTTTAGACACTTGTAATATTGGTGGTGAACCCATAAACATCCCTGCCTTGTGCATCTTTTATTACATTAGAGCAAGACAGATCCAAACTACATCATACAAATACATCAAGCAGATATGAAATGTTCAGTTATGCTGACTGAAATAAAGAAAGGTAAAGCTTAAGTGTAAGAAAAATGGAGAGTGAGGAGTCTTCTGTGCTAAACAAGGAGGTAAAGGCAGCCAGCGGGGTGAAATGCAGTGAGAAGAAATGCAGGCCCAATAAGTGCAGATGCTTGGAGCTGGGCCCACCCCAAGACGGCTGGAAAAGCAGGAGGCAAGTTTGCTGGAGTAGAAATGAGCACCAGAAAGAAATGCAGATGGCGAGAGAGTAGCAGACCACATCATTTAGTATCTTGTAATAAGAAATTTGAATTCAAACTTGGAAATTGGGGTCTGATTTTTTCCCCGTAGGAGTGAGGTCATTGTGTTGAATTCGAAAATAATTACCCAGTTACTCGGAGGATAATAGACTGTAGGAGGGCAAGAGTGAAAGCAAGGAAATCAATATAGACTATGGAAGAAAACAACTAATTTTGCATTTCCAAGATTGTTCGTTTGTAATGATCATTTCTATTTTATTTATAATTTAAAGGCACTGCAATTTATTATGACACTGGTTGTTTAAAAATCCCTTTTTGAACTAGCACATCGTTACTTTTGAAATTGCTTTACTGTATTTGAAAATAATGTAGATCCTCAATTTGTTGGGTGCAGAGTTCTACATATCCATTAGTTCAAACTAGCTAAACATTGGTCTTCAGATCATATCCACGTTGTCATTTGTCATGCAGTCTATAATTTTCTGATTCTTGTTAAAATCTCATCATAGGGTTTGCTGAATTTGCCTCAAACTTCTGATAATTTTTATTGGGCATGATTTTATGGTACATTAATAGATACGTCTCTAGGAATGATTTGTACAGCTTCTTGTTAGATTCTTTTGTGTGCAGCTTCTACCGTATACATTATGATGTTCTTTGCTTTAAGTACAGTTTATCCAATGTTAATATTGATATCTTAACTTTCTCTCAGTGTTTTCCTGCCATATCTTTTTGCCAGATTTTTATTTTCATCCTTTCCATATGATTTTGTCTTAAATATTTCATTTGTAAAAGCAGTACTTCTGTAGATTTTTTTTTTTTTTTGGCTTTATATTGTGAATATTTTGTACCCCTGCCATTGTGGTTGGTATTTATTCTCTGATATTGTCTTTGTTTCTTTATAAAGAAAAACATTTTTGTCCTTTTATATTCCTTCTCTTTCTCTTATGCTGGATTTGGGACCATGGATGATAATTTAGTTCTTTTTTTTTTAAGAGAGAGAGGAGAATTTTAATATTTATTTTTTAGTTCTCAGCAGACCCAACATCTTTGTTTGTATATGGTGCCGAGGATCTAACCCCGGCCGCATGCATGCCAGGTGAGCGTGCTACTGCTTGAACCACATCCCCAGCCCATAAAGAATAGTCTTTTTTTTTTTTTTTTTTGTGGTGGTACTGGGGATTGAACCGAGGGTCTTGTGCATAGGCAGCAAGCACTCTACCAACTGAGCTACATCCCCAGCCCGATAATTTTGTTCTTGCAGTGACCACTTTAATTATCAACATGTTCTCTTACTAGTTCCATCCTTCCTCTTAGATATGACACCAACCACCATCTGCTTTAGCTGTCCACTAACCTGTTGGCACAGGTGAGGCTGGCTCTGCCGTCACACCACAGCAGACTCTGAAAGTTACTTCTGCTTGGCTTCAATTAAACATGTAGTCTCAATGACCTGCTTATGCACCCCCATATATCTAGTTTAAAGGTTTTTATTACCCTTGATATAACCCCTAAACCCATTGGTAGTTACTCCCATTACTTGCTCTAGTCCTTGGTAATAATTTTTCTTTGTTTCTAAGGATTCACCTAATCTGGATATTTCTTATCAATGGTTTCATTCAGTATGTGACTTTTTGTGTTTGCATACTATTCCATTGGATTGATATACCATATTTTGTTTATGCTTTCATCTGTCAATAAGCATTTGTGTTGTTTCCTACCTTTATTTATTATGAATGGTGCTGCCATGAACATTTGTAGGTAAGTTTTTGTTTCAGAATATGTTTTCTATTTTGAGATATATACACAGGAGTAGAATTGCTGTGCCACATGTAATTCCATGTTGAAATTGAGAAATGGATAACTGTTTTTCATAGGGGTGATACAATTTTACATTGCCACCAGTGACGATGACCATGAGGCTTCCTATTTCTCTACATCCTTACTGCCATATTATTTTCTGATTTTTTTGATAGCCTTTTAGCTGATATGAAACTTACCTAATATTTCAGACCCACTATAACTTAGTGGTTTTCTGTTTCCATTCTTGCCATGTCTTAACATGGCTATGGGTTAGAAGCCTAGGTGTCCATCAAAACACCATCTTCTCTGGCCATTCTGGCCATATTTCCTAAGGGGACTAGTGGTTTAAGCATTCCTGCACAGATGTGCCTGATAACAGAATACTGTCACTTTTCTATGGAATGGGGAAGGAGATGGTATCTTTTCAAGGTAGGTAGACTCAGACTAATGAAAGTTTAGTTCAACTGGCTTTCTCCTTTATCACCTTGTCTTCTTAATCATACTAGTACAACACAGACATTGCACAAGTTGAAATCAGAGCAGAATGCGTGTATGTTTTCTAAGAGTTAAGCTTCTTCTCAAAGAGTCAGCAACAACTCTTAAACCACTTCTCTTCTCTCCCTTTTCACCTGTCCAATAAATTAGAACTTTTGACATGCCAAGAAAGAAATGAAGAGCCCACACACAAAAAAGAAAGAAATTTATATATTGCCTGCATTTGTCCATACTTTCTTACTTAATGGCATTTCTATGAACATTATTTTATGTATTCATGATATTCATGATTATGAACATATATTATGCATATATTATGCATTCATTATTTTATGATCATAAAAACAATATATACTTATTGCTCTTTAAGAGTCAAAGACTCACAAGGCATGCAGGCACATGCTGGTAATCCCAGTGACTCGGGAGGTTGAGGCAGGAGGATTGCAAGTTTGGGAGCAGCCTTAGCAACTTAGCAAGACCCTAAGCAACTTAGTGGGACCCTGTCTCAAAATAAAATATTAGTTAGCTCTCATAGTCCTTACTTTGCTTGGAACTGTGCTGTCTTACATAAATTGTCTTGGTTCCCACAGGAACCTAAGAGGTAGGTATTGCTCCCTGGCCCCCACGCTCACTTTATAGGTGAAAAAACAGAAACAAGCTACACCCTGCATTTACACACTAGGGTGTGGATGTGCTTGGTTCCAGTCCTACTCTGCATGAAATTGTGCTTCTAACCAGCATGTTCACATCTAACATCTTTCTATTTGGTGGGGGTCAGCAGGGCTTAGCAACCATCAGCATCAGTGGTTAATGTCCTTTTTTAAATAACATTTTTAAATGTTTAAACACAGTGCTAAATTCCTTGCATATGCTCTTTCTTTTAAACCTTTCAACTCTGTGGGGTGATTACTGTTAGTAATACCATTTTCTACAATGTGATGTCTATTTTCCCGTTAAAAACGGATGCTGAGTGGTCTAAGGCCACGATTTCAGAAATAGCAAAGCAGGGGAATCAATTCAGAACTCGGCACCTCCAAAGCCTGCACAGTAGCACACTCCAAAGAAAGGATCCCGTGACCCCAGGGTTAGTGTTTTGAAATTTGTTGTTTGTTCCTATGCCATTCTAATTTTTTATGAAGTCCAGCCTCTGTCAAGTCAGGAGGCACGAGGCTAGGCATATTTCTCTTGAAGAAAATCAAATTATGTCGCTCCCATGACACAAACCTGCCCCTATGCAGCCATTATTTTTCACTCCTTGTTAATAATTCTGACCTCTGCCTGCACTTCTCTGAAAGGCTCCCGTTATCTCTACCCAAACTTTTCCTGAGAGATGCTTGTTGACTCCTGAGAATACCATGTACTGTTCTGTGAAAGGTCAAGATCCAAAGCCACAGTCCTCACTGACAGAGGGCAGAACAATGTGCAGACAGAGCTGAGGAATGTGCGGGGGCCAGCCACAAAGCCAAGACTTGTGCACCCAGATCTGGGGGTGCTGTCAGGCCGTGGCAAAGCCAAGGACACTGCCCATGGAAAAGTCCTGTTTGCAAATGTGGCCAAAAGCCAGAGAATTTTGGCCTGTGATAGTTTCTCTGCAAAGAACAGGGGTGGAACCATTTTTGTTTTGCTTTCTGGCAAACAACCTTCCATACAAAAACACATCTTAGTCTTGCTGTCTTGAGATTCAGTGCTGTTAACAACAGCATTGGTCTGACTGATCTCAGGGGGAAAAGATGGGGCTGACTCCTTTCATGCAGGATGTCTCTGCTTATTGGCTTTCTCCAAACCCCTAGTCAAGCCTGCTTGCCCCCGTAAAGATGTCTTAACCTTTCCAATATAAATTAAATATGTTGAAGACTTTTTTTTCATCAGATCTTTTTTTTTTTTGGTGGTGGTGGCAGGGGTACCAGGGATTGAACTCAGAGGGACTCAGCCACTGAGCCACATCCCCAGCCCTATTTTGTATTTTATTTAGAGACAGGGTCTCACTGAGTTGCTTAATGCCTCACTGTTGCTAAGGCTGGCTTTGAACTCATGATCTTCCTGCTTCAGCCTCCCAAGCCACAGGTCTTATATTTACAGCTCAGACTGCACATTCCACAGCAGTAGAACCGGAGGGAACTTCTTGGTTTTCAAGTCCTCAGTTCTCTCTCTGCAATTTACCAGCATTGAAGCTAGTCAACGATGTGCCCCCCACACAGTGTCAGTTTCCCCATCTATAAAATGGCTCACTGGGATTGTGGACATTAAGCCATCTAGCAGGCGTCACTGAGTGCCCATAAAGCGACAGGAGCTCTTCTAACCCCTTTATGATTTGAAGAAGATAAAGTCAGATCTACCTCATAAATCCTTGTGTATACAGACCAAGCTATAGGGTAGCATTTCCCCAAGTGAGTCCTACCGTGTTTTCTGTTGATATGTAGTTTAAGAAAAAAAAAATCTATAATTAAATAAACATAGGAGAGGTTTGGTACGCAAAGGAAAACAAATTGTTATTGAGGTAGGACTTCACAGAGAAGGAAAATTCTAACCAAGATTGTGAACTTAGAAGGTATGGGAGAGGACATTAGATTTTTGTGAATGTTTTGCTCATAAAACCTTTTGGAGACAGATGTTTTTTTTTGTTTGTTTGTTTCTTTGTTTTAAGAATTACTACTCACTATTATGGAAATGTTTCCTGCACAACAGTGGAAAATATTAGAAAGATGGGTCAGGCAGTTACCAAAGGTGTTATTTCATATGCTGTGAATATAAACTTGTTACCTGAGATCATGATAGACCAGTGGCTTGTACATTATCCAGTGCCACCTTCATGGGCTGTCTCTGATCTCATAGGGGCTTTGATTGTACAAGAGTGTTGATTTTCTCTTTCCAGATATAGCACAAGGCTCCCTGCTACCTCTTCACTGCTCTGACACAGTTCCTAGCTCAGTGCTGGGTGCATAGAAGGATGACTGAATGCGCTCTGGCCTTGGCTTCCCCAGCCATGTGTCACTAGACACATCCTCAAAGCATGCTGCCATGGCTGTGCTGGCACACAGTGGAGTCTGGCTGCACTGTCACCTGGGTCTCGGGTGGGATGTTGGGAAGTCATTCTTTTCCAAGGCACTTCAGTTAACCTTTATACCTGACCTTGCCCGCAAAGAGGAAAAATGTGTCAGCCTTTTGTTTTCCTATGGAGTTAGCTACGTTTCAAGAACCTCAGCTAGGAAATGAGAATTAACTTATAGTTTTACATCTCCCTATTTGTTTCTTCATAGCTCTGTGTGTGTAATTGTCTACCTGCCTTTGAGGACACTCACTCACTCACTCACTCACACACACACACACACACACACGCACGCACACACACGCACGCACACCAGAAAATCCACTGAGTTTTCGTTTCCTAAAAAGTTTCTTTGAATTCTTTGTAACCTTCAGACTATGGGAAATCAGACTTGCAATGTTACCCTGAAGATAACAATTGCATTTTAATATGTCTGCCATCTCACAGAATCCCTAGTGACGATGCCCAGAACGAGGAGGAAACACATTTTAAGTTGCCTGGGAGAATCAACATGGAAATGCACAGATGTTTGAGTGACAGCTGAGATAGCAAAATTGTGAACATTTTTATAAACAAAATTTCACTATCTACTGGTCCTGTACAGAGTAACTTAAAAGTTATAATACAGAATTGAAAAAAATGTGCACTCTGTACCCTAATACGTCAGACTCAGATGTTTCATACTTAGCATTTACCAAGTGGCGTTTTTAAAAATTATTTTGTAGTTGTGGATGGACAGATTGCCTTTATTTATTTTTTTATTTATGTTTAATTTTTATGTGGTGCTAAGGATCAAACCCACTGCCTCACACATGCTAGAGAAAGCGCTCTGCACTGAGCTACAGCCCCAGCCCCCAAGCAGCACGTTTAAGTCCATAACTTCACATCTACAAAATTTGCCCTTCAGATATTCCCCTCAGCAGCTGTTCTGTAGTTCAGTCAAAAGCTATACCTCTTCAATTGCCAAGAAATGCAAAAGTTCTCCTTGACTCTGCCCCATTTTTCCTGCCCAGGCCAAATCAATCACCAACCCCTGTCAATTCTAAAAACACCCATCTTTAATCTCCCTACTATCTCTGCTTCCACTGCAGTTGAAGCTGTCATTGTCTCCTCATCTGGGTGGCTGAATAGTCTACCTCGCCTTCTATCACATGCACTTGCAAAGTAACGAGAGTGGCCAGGTTTGCCGCCGTCTTATATGGACAGTGTCCCCTAAAGGTTCATGTAATAAGACTGGGTCCCCAGGGTGTTGGTACTGGGAGGGGGTGCTATGCTCTGCACCTTTAGGAGGTGGGGCCCAGTGGGTGTCCTTAGGTCATTGGGGATGTGCCTTCAAAAGAGATTGTGGGATCATCCCCCTGTACTTTCTGTTTTGAGATGTGGATGTTCACTCTGACAAGTCTCCCCATGATGGACATCCTCAATAGTTCTCATATCCTGGATTTGAACCTCCAAAACTGGGAGCTAAACAGACTTTTCTTCTTAAGTAGCCAGTCTCAGGTATTTTGTTGTCGTAACACATAGCTAATACAGTGTTTAACTGAAAGTCAGTTCGGACCACTCTTAAAATCCTTTCATGACTGCTCATTTGCAGGGAAAGTTCAAAACCTTCAAAATGTCCTGTGAGATAAGAGCATGTAGACTGACCTACCAGGTTCTTAGACATAACTCAGAGCCACAGTAATAAAAATAATAGAGTATTGGCTCAAGAACAGATAACAGAACAGACTAGAGGGCTCTAGGACAGACTCATGTCAGTTTGGGAATTAATATATGAAAAAAAGTAGCATCACATATTTGTGGGAAAAATACCAACTATTTGGTGGATAGTGTTGATAGTGTTGAGAAAACTGCTTTCCATTTGTATTCCTACTTAACTACATGCAGCAGGGAAAGACTTGATATGAGAGGTAAGACTCAAATATAAACAGAAGAAAATATAAAGAAAAGGAAAAGATTTCTTTATTAAACATTAACCAATTAACAAAATGAAACAACCCTGTTCGTCAGAAGGCAGCGTGGGGCAGTGTTCACAAAAGTTTTAATTTCTCCCTGGATCATCAACCACACTGACCTTTTTCTTCCTGTCCCTTAAATATACTAAGATTTGTGGCCTGGAGTTAGTATACCTATCTGTGTCCATGAAAAGTTTCTTCTCCTCTGTCAGCTAACCAGTTCACCCTCATCCCAGTAACCTCAGCCAAAATGTCTCTTCCTTAGAAAGGCTTTAATGCCCTAATTATGGTGCTGTGCATGTGATCTCCTTTCACCTTCTAATCTGCATTCAGTGCACATATTGCGATCACAATGATATAGCCATTTATGGAACTCTGAACTCTGAATTTAGTATCCATCTCCCCTAGTAGATTAAACTCCAGGAGATCAAAGGCCACCTATCCAGCACTTGGCTCAGTGCTTTATACTTGGACGACACTCATAAAATGTTAGTGAAATGGATTGATATGGGGCAGTTGAAAGAGAGCTCATTTGACACCACCTGCCACACGCGTACCATGGGCCCAGGGAAGTCTCCAAGCGTCCTTCAATTTCTAACTCATTGAGAATTTGCAGTCACATTTTGTGCTGCTGTTTTGCCCTGTCACTCTGACGCTCAAGTCTCGCTTGCCTCTCCTACAGTTCCGGGCACTACAGGAGAAGCTATATTGATATTTGTTAATTTCATGTCCATAATACTTCCTCTCCACTCACTCAGACTTCCATGTTCAGAGCATCATCACATTGCCCACACGTAATGGCTTGTTTTTGAAAGTGTGGCAGATCACATCAACCTTCATTTAATTACTGCTTCAGTTGACAACTCACTCTCAGTTGACTCTTGATTTTATCCGAGCATTCAGTTATTCAATAAATATTTATTGAAAGCCTAATGGGTACCAGAAATGTGCTGGGCCCTGGAAGAACTGGCATTCCCCTGCAGCACTGGCGTGTTAACACTATGTCCCAAAGGAATCCTTAGACAGAACACTTCCATTTAGCAAAGTATTGAGAAAGACCACAATGAACCCAGAATTGGGTATATGCAGAATAGCTGAGCAAGGATGGTATGGTAGAAAATCTGGATCATTGTCCAGCTTACCTTGACAAGATGTCTCATGGTGTAGCTTTGATATTCACTGCTGGAATTTTTTTTAAAAAAACAATGTGAATGCACCCAAACTTCATTATAAAAAGACACTCCAAGGTGAAACAGAAATGACCATACTAAAGTATAGTTTATAAATGTGCTTTTCAAGGGGTCGATTCAGATAAATTAAAGCATCCTATTAAAATAATAGAAACATTTGATGCTTGCTGTAAGAGAAACTTAACGACCCTTTGGAAATTATTTTATTAATAAATCTGAGTTTGTATTAGCTTTGATCTTTCAAGGTCATATTGAGAGTTTGTATTACTTTAGAAACATCCATCCTGCAGCCCATTCATTGGGATACCTTCTCCACAGAAGCCAAGAATTTCAGAGCACCCTATTTTCTAGAAACTGACCAGGGAAGAATGCTTAGAGGCCCCCGAAACTTCACCCAGGCTGTGAAAGATCCCAAAGATGGTTCTTTGATTATTCTTAAAGACAGAAAGCTGTGGGAAAGAAATTTGTCTCCATGTAAGGGAAATTTTTCTGATATTATCAAACCCAAAGTGGGCCATCTATACCTCCTTGCTTGCTCAAAGATGGGTGCTCTTCCAGGGTCTCTTTCTAAAATTCTAGATCTTAGAGTTCAGCAGCCTAATAGATCTTTCAAAAAATATCATATTTTGCAATAGTTTTATATTTGAAGAAAAGCTGTGAAGATAGTACAGTGTTCCCCACACCCACATTTTCCTGTAAGTAGCATCTGTTGAGCCAATATTGATGTATCATTACTAACTAAAGCCCATTTATTTTGGTTTTAACCAATTATGCTTTTTCTGTCTAAGGATCCCACCCAGGATGCCTTAATACGTGTAGTCCTCATGTCTCCTTAGTCTCTTCTTGGCTAGGGTTCGATGACATGGACAGTTTGAGAAGTGATGGTCAGGCATTTGTCTGAAATGGCTTTAACTGAGATGGGCCCTGTGGTACATGAGGGGATACTTTGTGAAGAGGAAGATCTCTGCCATAGTCTTCACAGAATATCCAAGGTGCCTACATCAACACCAGTTGAATCACCACTGCTGACGTTGTTCAGCTGGGTTACTTTACAGAGGTAGTGTCTGTTAGAGTTCTTAGCTATGAAGTTATCCCATTATTTCCCTTCTGTATTGTTCTTTTTGAAAGGAAGACACTGTGGGCAATCCACCTTGAAGAGTGGGGAGTTAGTAACATAAATTATGTGACATTCTTCTACCCAGAATGTTTGACTCTTCTTCCCCATTTATCCATCTATTCATTTATTCATCTCAACATGGACTCATGGGTATTTATTTTTTACTCTGAGTTATATTCCAATACTAGGATGTTTATTTCACTGCTCAAATTATTCCATCCATGACCATTTGGGACTCTTTTGGTCGTCTCCTGTGTCCCTTTGATATACATACCCCATCATCCTGGGTATTTTGGGTTTTGTTCATTTTTTTGAACACTTTCTTTCTGGCATTCAGAATGCTCCTGACTCATGCTATAGATTTCTTGCTGCAGCAGTACAATTAGCTGTTTCTTCAAGGACCTGTCTTCGTGCAGCTTTTGTGTTTGTTTTGTGTCTTCTTGCAGCTTTTGTGTTTTGTGTTTGCAGTTCTGAAGTGCTTTTGCCGGTGCTTTTCCTATATTTTCCTTCTTGATTTTCTTTTAACACCATTGTGTTGCCTTGAACTTCGTTTCATAGGCACGGAAACTCAACTCGGCCAGAAATTTACCCAAGGTCACGGAGTTACTGAAGAAGTGGGGTTGGGATGGAAGCCCAGACCTGCCAGACTCCAGAGCTCTGCTCCAGGAAGACAGCCTCCCTAGTTACCTACTTAGCATTATATAGAATCAAAGCTATTATGAGCCCACCTGCCTTCCATTAGGAGGAAAGGGCAGAAGCCAGCCCAGTTCTCCTTGGGAGACTCCTCTCAGGATTCCAGCTGCCCTAATCTCTTCCTCCTCTGAACTTCACTCACACTGAGAGTTCAAACCCTTCCCTCATGTGAAACTTGTTTGTGTGCTAATCTCTTGGTTTTCTCTGTTTATCTAAATTCCCGGAACAGATTGTTAGCTCCTGGGAGGGCCAGGGAGATATACCACAGTGTAGGATTATCAAGATAAGAAGCTTCTGGCTGCCACATCACTTCAAAACAGACTGGGGTGATATGGTTGTGATTAAATGCAAATATTAAAATCTGTCTCTCATCCTAGGAGAGCATAAATCTTGACTGAAGTGATAGCTGCATTGTTGTTATGGTTATTTTACATCAAATCAGTCTCCTCCTGGGCTAGGAGTTTCTTAAAGATAAAGGTCACTTGTACTTCCCATTCTAGGGATTGGGACAGGATCTGACATGTTCCAGACACTCCTTTAATGTATAGAGAATGCTTAAGAGAGGCTCTTGGGGCCTGCTCTGAAGTCACCCACAATTTTAACCAGCTCTGCTCTTGAGAAGGTAATGTTATTAACGAAGAAAAAAAATTAAAAGGACTCATGGATAAAGGAAGAATAAGTGACAATAGACAAGGAATATCAACATTTTAAATCATTACTGTTGGGTTGTTTAGTTGAGGTCCGGGTCCTTGGTGTTGTAAACAAAAGAATTGAGCAAGACACACAGAAATAACAGGCATAGTACAGACTTATGGAAGATGAAGGTAGCACTTGGTTAGATAAAATGAAGTGGGCTTGGTGAGAGAGAGAGAGAGAGAGAGAGAGAGAGGGAGGGAGGGAGGAGGTTGGTTCAAGGTCTCCAATGTCTGGAAATTAGGGTCTTATATGCTGAGCTGTGAGGTGTTCTCTTCCTTATATAGACCAAAAGGAAGACCTTCCCCCATTGGCTCCCATTGGTTACCTTGTGATACCTGATTAGAATATTCTCCAATTCTCCCCTCTCCATTGGTTACTTTAGAAAATCTAATTAGAATACTGCCCACTGTACCCTCATTAGTCATTTTAAAATATTGAAACCCCGGGGGGTGGGGGGTGTTGTCACAGTGATCAGTCCTCAGTGGGAGGAGTTGTCAGGGTAATGGGACTTACTGTAAATAGGGACATGACTTATCTCCTTGTCTTGTCCCCCAGTGGCTTCTTTCTTATACCCTGTCTCTACCATCTTGCTGTCCCCAAACTCCTACCTAACAAAAACAATCTGAAGTGGGTAGAGGAGAGGTAGTTCAGCTGCAAAGCTAGGATCAACATCTTTCAGTAAGGAAACAGAGAAGGACAGCGAATGTGTTAGTCCATGATGCAGGGCCCTGACAAGGCTGGGGACCTGGGTGTCTCTGGAGATCTGAGGGTCAGGGTGTGGAGTGAGTGGGTCAGGGAGACTTACCTACTAGACTGCCAGGAGACAAAACCTAGATTCACTATGAATATGGAAATAGACTGAAAAAGAAGACTGTCTATCCCCAGATATCATCTAACTCACTCAGCTGGGCACATACCTATTTTCCAGTACAAGATAGGAGGAGTCTTTTCTAGAAGCTGGCTTAGACCAGAGGAACTCTGTGCTTGGGATACCCAATACGGATGATGTTAGGGATGGACCATGGAAGACAGAGGGTTTAATGGACAGTCCACTGCACAGCAAAATGCCTAGCCCCTTCCCCTGGACACCCAGAATTCTTATTATAAATTTCGACCCACCCACCTCCCGGCAGGAGTTTGCAGAATTCCTCTGGTGAAACTGGCCTAAAGATACTGACAGCCCAGTTTGAAGGTTTTTTCCCAGGAATGAGTTAAATCCCTCACATTGTCCCCTTGGGCAAGATTCACCCTTTCCAGAAACAGCCTCCTATCAGCTCTAGTATTCCTGCTTCCTGCTGAGAGAGGATGGTGTGTGAATCAGAAAGAGATAATAAAAAGAAAAAAAAAAAAAAAAGGAAAGCTTAAAGAACAAGAAAATGCTCCTGAAATTAATAGTAGTAGAAAAGTTTTTCAAAATTAACAGAAAGAATAGAACAATGTCAAAAATGTCCTCCATCAAATAGGACCTAAAGAAAAAGGTTAGAACACAAAGGATAGGAAAAAATAGAAAATTAAACAAGTTTTTTTGTTTTTAAATGAAGGCTATATTGGCTGCAAGCAAAGAAAATTGTACAAGAAAGGAAAAGGAAGTGCAGCTAAAGTAGAGTCCTTGACTTGTTGGAGAATAATAGCCACATAATCATAATAACTATAAATATCGATGTAACCCAAGTTATATGAAGTCTAGACCACTGCAGGGCAATAGATAGCATCTAAAGTTAATAAATGTCACATAGAAGCATATTTTGGGCCAAAGGAAGAGAAACACCTGACAGGAACATAGAAGTTAAAAGCTCTCGCAAGAGGGAGAGGTGCGGATTGCTGCTTTTTGTTACAAGCCTTGTAGCCTTTGACGTTTATGCATTCTGCTTTGATATGAGAATAAATTAGACATTTTTCGCAATCAGATACAATAATTTAAAAATGTCACACAATGGAGCCATTCGGTGTTCAAAAAGCCACGTATAGTAGATGTGGCGGAAAAACAATGTTCATTTCACTAGCCCCAAGTCATCAAGACAGGATTTGATTCTGTTCTGCTTAGTCTCCTTTAAAGAGAGAGAGAAATGTGGTGGAATTCCTCTCCATCAAAATGTGCACAGTGTGGGCACTTAGATGCGTGTGCATGTTGAGCGTCCTTGTCCTTCTCCTTTGTGAGAGGGTGGTATGTTGCCTCTGTTCTCTATCCTAAATTCTGTGTCCAGAAGAATCGCAAGCCGATTGGCTGCAGACTGACTTGAGCTGACCCTCCTTATTATCCGATGAGGGGCAGCTAGACTCCTTTCTGGCCGTAGTTACCTTGAGGTCAGTGAGCAGGAGTCACAGTGGTGAGCAGGAGGGAATGCAGAGGAGAGAGGGAAGGCTGAGAGGGCAGAGGTTAGCTTCTCATCAGACATCAGAGTGTTTCCCAGAGGCTGGGCTTGGCTGGTGTTTTCCTGCCAAGTCTCCATAGGCAGAGTCAGAAAACAAAGATCACAGGGTCCCAGCCACCCCGGGAAGCTCTTCACTTTGTTAACCGGCTCTTGCCTTTTTCCTGGCAATCTTTCTGATATAAGTATACATGAGGATTGCAGCAACACATCCCAGGTGAGAATAAGGTTCTTTGTTTAAACCCTGATACAGCAAAGATTCTATTTCCCAGGATGTTAGCAAATTAGAACAATTAATGCCAAACTATAACATTTTGACAAGGTAATAAAAAGGGAATGGGTGGTTTTATTATATCTCCTGCTGTAAATCTTGGACAAAGCTGCTAGATTTGTCCATGATAGAAATACTTAAATAGTTGTAAGGACAGGCAGGTAGTATTGGGAGAGACTGGGATTTGAAGGATGGTGGTAAGCCAACTGGATGTAGGAAAACCTTTGAAATATAAAAACAGAATGTTGGAAATGGAGAAAGCCCTTGATTTGCCCTACTGATGGGTTGGGGAAATTAGAGACAGAAGTAAGATCATTCTCTCCATCTCTCCCGCTCTATTTCATGCCTCTTTTTCCCTCCTCCCCCTGCCTTCTTCCTCTTCCTTCTCTTTTCCCTTTTCCTCTCTTCCTCTTATCTCCTTTACTACTTCCTTTTCTCTCCTCCTTTCTTTGCCCTAAAAATTACTGAGGACTTCACGCGTGCCCATCACTGGACCACATGCATGCATCATTCATAATCACATCTGGAATCACTTGTTTTTGAATAATTTTATCTGGGAATCTTAATGATCTCAGTATTAAGTGTATTTTGGTAATTTGATAACTAATTTTGCACCAACCTTTTTTTTTTTCTTAATGAGGATTGGAACAATTATGTAACTTGCTTAATGTCCACTCCCAAGTGGTAAAATTGGGATTGGAAGTAGTTGGACTCAGGATCTCCTATTGCACACCTGGCCCACAGAGTGCTCAGTCATGGCAGTGATGAACTTGATAATGATATTGGTGTTGATGGTGGAAAATGCAAACATTGGGACACAGCAGACTGAGCTGATTTCAGCAGGGTCACACAGTAGTTGGTGGCAGGAGATTTAGCCAGTTCCCTGATTTCAGGCCATTTTTCTCTCTGAAGTATTAAGTTGATGGATACATGAAGAGGAACTTCAATGAGTTAACTCCTGGAAACATAACTCCTGTCCATGTTTCAAGTTCTAGATCATGAATTCATACTTCATTAGAATTCTTTGGAAGCAAGAACTTAACACCAAAAACAAACAAACAAACAAACAAATAACCCGATTAATAAATGGGCAAAGGAACTGAACAGACCCTTTATAGAAGAATAAATATGATCAGTTGAAAAATATATGAAAAAGTGTTCAACATCTCTAGGAATTAGAAAAATTCAGATTAAAACTATACTAATATTTTATCTCACTCCAGTCAGAATGACAATTATTAAGAACACAAATAACAGTAAAGGTTGGTAAGGATTTTGGGAAAGAAGATCTCTTATACATTACTGGTGGGACTGCAAATTGACTTTGATGCAACCATCCTGGAAGGCAGTATGGAGATTCCTCAGAAAACTTATCATTTGATCCAGTTATCCCACTCCTCAGCATATAACCAAAGGACTTAAAGTCAGCATACTATAATGATGCAGCCATATCAATGTTTCTAGCAGCTCAACTCACAATAGCTAAGCTATGGAACCAACCTAGGTGCCCTTCAACAGATGAATGGATAAAAAAATATGGTTCATACACACAATGAAATATTACTCAGCCATAAAGAATAAAATTATGGCATTTGCTGGTAAATGGATGAAACTGGAGACTATCAGGCTAAATGAAATAAGTCAATCCCAAAAAATAAAAGGCTGAATGTTCTCTCTGATATGTAGATGCTAACTCACATTAAGCAGTGAGGAGGGAGGAATAGAAGTTCACTAGATCAGAAAAAGGGAATAAAGGGAAGGCGGGAATAAGAAAAACACTAGAATGAATCAGATATCACTTTCCTATGTTCGTTATGGATACATGATCCATGTAATTCCACATCATGTACAAACACAAAAATGGGAAGTTATACTCTATGTATGTGTGATATGTCAAAATACATTCTACTGTTATGTATAATTTAAAATTACACAAAAAAATTAAGAACTGTTTTGAAGCTTTAAGTTGAATTGCTAAGCAGACTCAGAAAAAATGATGAAGAAATTATTTTAGACTAATATTTGTTTCCTTATCAACAGAAAACAAATGACAAGATTTGAGTAAATGTACTTCTTTCTTGACCCAATTAAAAACAATTTATTTATTTATTTATTTATTGGCGTAGGACTGAACTCAGGGCCACTTAACCACTGAGCCACTTCCTTGGCCCTTTTTATTCTTTATTGTGAATCAGGGTCTTGCTAAGTTGTTTAGGGACTTGCTCAGTGGCTGAGGCTGGCTTTGAACTTGAGATCCTCCTGCCTCAGCCTCCTGAACCACTGGGATTACAGGTGTGTGCCACCACATCTGGCTAGAGAAACCTTTTTTTATCTGGGGAAATAAAATTTTAAGCCATGGTGGGAGAGTACACTGGATCAGTGATCAAAATTCCTTGTCTCTTTCTCCAACACTATGTCAATAGTTCTCACCCAAAGGTAACTGGTTACTCAGGTCCTGAGTGAGTCATGGGTATCCGTTATCCATTTTAGCAGAAAGCCTAAGATGAGAATGACCACATATCCAGGCTGTCAGTATACCATTGTTGCCACTCCATCCCCTCTCCTCCTCTTGTGAAAATCATCTCAGCCCTTGGAACTAGCTGTCTGTTAGCTCACAGTCTGCACTCTTTGTCTACTGGTTCTAAGTTGGATTTGCTAATTAGCCTCACCAATATTAGGAGGAAAGAGCCTATACATACTTTTGTGAACTTTGTTCTTCATTTCAACTTGGTAAAGCATAGCCTTGCTCTCTTCAGTGACCAGTGCAAATGCCTACTTCTCTAGGAATTCTTTCCACTCCCCAGGCCCAAGCGGCAAAGAATCCCACTCTTTGGGAAAGCCCTCCAAATACATTGTAGTTCCCTACTGGTTCTCTGGCTGGTATACTTATCCCCATTAGAAACTAAGACCTTGAAGATAATGGCTAAGTTTCACCTCTCTGGTAAGACAATGGTTCCATGCATTTGGACAGACTCAATACAGAGTATTGAGTATTACAGAGTTTCCGGCAGGTGTGTGCCATGTTTGAAAAGACAGAAATGACTACCATATTCATTTTTTTCCAATGACAACTAGACAATGTGGACGAGCATTAGTAAAAAAGAAAACTAAATGCAAGATTAGCTAATAACAGCATTTGAGCTACATCTAACCCTCCATCTGTCTTTTTATTTCCATCAAAGTAAAAATGGATTTTTCATTTTTAGATGACCAGTGGAGGGAATAAAACAGAGGAAAATTAATACATCATAACACATTAAGAATATATTAGATTTTAAACATAAAATTTAAATGAAGTGAAATTGAAATATCATGGTCTATGAATGAAGTTTACTTGGAATGTAGCCATGCCTTTTTATCTGTGTACTGTTTAGGAATATTTTTGCACCAAAACAACTAAGTTGTTTTGATGAAGAGGGAAGTGGATGATGGCACAAAGTACCCGGAGGAAAAGTAATCTGGAAAAGAAGAAAGGAAGAATGGGAAGAGATTTACTCAGAAAGTCTAGATCTCCCAGGTTTTGTATGCATGTGTTGCAAACAAGTTCATGGGATTCTCACAGCTGGTGGACATGCCCAAGGGGAAGACCTTGGGTATTTCACTGCAGCTGTCTGTTCTCTTGTAAGGATTCTTCATTATTCTTTTGCTGAAACTGTAACCTAGAAAGGACATGGTTAGGAGATTATTCCTGATTTTTTTCTGTCCACAAAAGATAGCTTATATCTGCAATAAGATCTAAAGGTTTCTGTGTCCTAATTGTCTCTGATTCAACTATAGCTCCGTGCTTGTGTGTGTTTTCTAGAGAAACCTGTGTTGTGTGTGTACATGCATACACCTGCCTCTGGGGAATTCTATGTTGAATGTATGTCTTTTAATTATCAAGTGTGTGGGACCATTAAACATTTGTTGGAGTTTTCAAATAACATACATTGGTTGGAACTTGGCTAAAACCGGTTCAGCTCCTTGGAGAACTGAGATTATAGTTCTTTGGGGTAAAAAAACCTTCCATTTTCATGTGTTTTCTTTGTTTTCTTATTGCAGGGTAATGCCCTCTACTTCAAATCTGCCAGAAACGTGACAGTGAACATTCTCAATGATCAGACTAAAGTGCTAACTCAGCTGATCACAGGTAAGAAGAGAAAGAACTTAGAAAAGCCAGATCCATGCTAGGCACTCAGAGAACATACACTTGAAGGTCAAATAAAGCATCCCATGAACTTGGAAAGAAGGTTGGCTAACACATTGACTGTGTCAAGAAAGGAATATATAAGATATATTCCATCAGTCTCCTAAAGGAGAGAGCCCTACCTAGACCCATTTTAACTCGGGAAATCCAATGATAGCTGCTTAGGGGGAGAAGCTATTTTTCGCAGGCTGTGGCCCCTAAATACAAGCCAGCTGCTTGTCCTGCTGCTCAACCAAGAAAAGCTCCCCACTCTGAAGCTGGAGGAAACACTGGCTGTGTTAGATTGATTGGGAGAGCAGAGTGTGTACAAAGTCATGCGCCGTGCTTTATGGGTTTTAAAAGGGACTTTTAATGATAGTTTGAATCTATGCCATATTTCCTCTATGTGCTGACTTTGAACATAACTCAATTGCAAGATGCAGATGTAGCCATTGGAAATGTTTGTGTGGTTCTTTTTAATATAGGAGATCTGATCCTAACAGCTGTGGAAAGCACCCACTGGGTCTGAAGCTGCACATTCCTCAAATTTAAACAAGGATTGATTATTCACAGGAATGACTGTAATGCTAAGCATGGGCCTCATGGTCGCTTAATATGTTGAGTGGTGTGAATGCTGTATGCTCCGTAGGTGAGAGGCAACCATGAACAGAGAGGCACCATGCACCCCCCCTCACTGGAAAGGGAGAAGCGGTGCTTATCTGAATGGAATGGTTATACTTCCTTCAAAAATGCCATTTGTTTGGCTTCAGGGCCGAGAGAAAAGTATCCAGATGGATATTTTGAGAAGCCAGTTGCCCAAATGCCCTGAAACATTACCGTGACTAAAATTTCTGGAGCCCAGCTCATAAACAAACCACAGGGAAACAGGTGCTTTTGTGCCCAGAGTTTTTTTCCTGCTGCGAGAGAGCCCCACTCTCTGTCCCCAGGAAAACTGAAGATGGATGTCAAGAGATTCATAACCACTAGGTGACTTGGACCATCTAGGACCATCCATTCCTGGGTCTCAGGGACGGCCGCACACAGAGCCTGTAATCCACAAACATGTCGTTCCAGCATGCAGTGCCATTGCCTGCTGGCCGTGCTTATATAACATCTGGCCTGCAGTCAGCATGCTAAATAATTAAATAAACAGCTTCGGTAAGCAATGATTTAAGCGGCATGTGTGAAAACTGCCTCCAGGAGGGGAAATAAATCCAACCTCAGCTCCCAGATCCCTTCCTTCAAAAGGACCGTATTTAGCCTGTTGATCATTTGCCATTTATTTGCAGAGGGAGAGTTGCCTTACTTGAGAGATTTTGTTTTGATAAAGCTGAAACTGCCCAAATAACTATTATTCAGCAAAATAGTTTCTCTCTCTTCCCCCTCTCTCTCTCCCCTTTTCTCTCCTTCCACCTTCTCTCCATTGCTGTCCTCCTCTCCTCCCCTCCCTTCTTTGCCCAGGCTCTCTGACTTCCATTCTTTCTCTGGCTCATCTGCTTTCACCTGTTTCTTCTTGCCCACCATCCCTCTCCCTACCCCTCCTCTTTCACGTTTTTCCCTTCCTCCCTTTTTTTTCTTTTCTCCTTCCCCCCTCTCCTCTGGTCTCCCTTTTTTTCCTCCCTCCCTTCTTTATTTTTTCTCCTCTTTCTCTATTTTTCTTTCACCCCTTCTGTAGTCTTGTTTTTCTGTGTGTCCTAGTCCCAAGTTAAGCCCTCCCAGGAAGACACCTATCACTAACTCTTATGGTGAGGCTCAAGAGAGTTAGTAAAATGAGATGGGCAAAAACATTCTAACACTGGGTAACAGAAGTTTTCAAGATGAGTTCTACAGAGGATAATAGATGTATTTAAATTATAATTCAGTCTATGCAAACATATGCACACCCATTTACGTAGGGGTTTTCCTCTATGCTTCTCCATTTACGACGTTACATTTATGCACACAGTAGAGAGCACTCTTTCAGCACCCATACCTTAGTCCAGTTATGCTGGGCGGCGTGCTTACTGGAAAGGATGCTGCCTTATTGGAAAGTCCCTGCCTTCCAAGCAATGAGGTCTACTTAGGCAATCCTGAGGATTCAAACATCCTGTGTTCCTGAAAAAAAGATCTCAAAAGTCCTTTAGATGTTCTAATCTTAAAAATTTCAGGTAATCTCTTTGCATGAAACGATGCTTTCAGTGATAGTTACTTCCCAAGATAGACTACAAGTGCATATTTGACCCACAATGTTGCAAGGAGGAAGGTGGTAGGGTTGTCCCTGTACCCTCAGGTGTCAGTGCAGATGGGTCTCAGTGTCAAGGGAGATGGGGAAGAAATTTTCAGCTGAATGCCGCCCCGTCCATTTATTCAACTCCCAGATTTGTGGCAGAGGCTTGGCTTGGAGACTGTGGATAAATCCTGATGGATTCCAATTCTCCACCCTGTTCAGTAGAAGGCACTTTACCCATAGACTGTCAGACAAAGGCAGATTAACTGAAGATTAGTTTCACAGTATAAAGAGTGATTTTTTTTTTTTCATCCCAAGAGAAACAATGGGCTCACCAAGGGAACTCCAGAGCTGCCCCCCCCTCCATTTGCATTTCCCTCTGGAGTCCTGTTTTAAGATTCCAGTCATGTCCAGGAAGTCTGGCAGCCCCAGGGAAAATCTACCAAGGGCAAGCCGCCTGCACCACTGAGCCAGCAGTTACTCTGTGGGGTTTTGGCTTAAATCCCTATTATGGGGTGTTAGATATCCAAATGGTTCTGGCCTTGGGTAAATTCCATTTTGTGGGCTTCTATGAAGCCCCGAAAGGCAAGATAACTTTATTGTGCTTTGTACTTTCTGATTTAACTAGGGTCTCTTGAATGCATTCCCCTGTAAGTCTCACAGATGTTTAATGAGTCAGAGTAATCTCAGTCCATACACAGGAAAGGACTCTTATCTCCCCAGGCGGCCAGTTTGGATGATCTTGTGCAAGTCCACAGAGGCCAAGTCCAAGCATTTATGTCCCCCTAGAATGCCCTCACTTTTCCATGTGACTAGATCAAAAGTGGGCAAACTGTACTAACCCTCTGCCCATCTTGAGGTCATTCATTCATCATTAATGCTTCATTACATTCTCAGCCCCAACCCCCCCAAGTGGTAATGTCCCTAAAGTATTGACAAGCGATAGCTTTCTTGAAGATGCAGTCAAGAAGAGAGCTGCATCTTAGCTGCTACAGACATCCTTAATTCACATCCTTCACTCCATATCTCTGTTCTTTTAAGATCCCCCTCTGGTTTCATCTCTGCTTTTCTGCTTTCTCTCCTCTTCATGAATCCCATTTCCTTGCTATTTTGGACATGTTGCTCAGTCCTCTTCTCCTTTCTGGACAATCAGACATATTCTTCTGCCATGGAGCAACTCTGAAAGCTGGATTCCAGACTCAGGTCTGCCATTGGCTCCCTGGGTGCCCTTGGGAGAGCTCCCCACGTCTTCACTGCTGGCTCTCCTCACCTACCACATGCAGTGGAGCTCATAAGATGACACCCAGGACCCAGGCTGCTTGGAAATTCTGTACAATCTCCGCCGTTTCCATCTCTGAAACATTAAAGAGCCTTGCCAATGTCCCTTCTTTGTGCATCAGGGGGCCAGCCGTGGATGCACTTGTAAGAGATGATTGTCTGCCAAATTGATATGATTATGTGAATGAGGAAAGTGCCCCGAGAGGCTTCATCATTCATCATTTTCAATGCGTCACCACCATTGCAGTCGAAAACTGGTAATGGTGATGGAGATGACCACGGGAACTACATGAACAGCCCTCACATTTCATAGCATTTTTCCACCTACAGAGTTCTTTGGCTGAATTCTATATTATTTGATCCTTTCCAACTTTCTATGATTCTGTGAGATATATAGAGAAGATCTTTGGTATTCATTTTTTTTTCTTTTTCTAATGGTACTGAAGGTTGAATCCAGGATCTTGTGCATAATAAGCAAGCAAGCACTCTACCACTGAGCTACCCCACCCTGAGCCCTCCTGATAGTCGTTTTATAGATGCAGACACCGAGATTCACAAAGATCAAGTGACCTATCCAAAGTCACAGCACCAAAAAATTTGAGAGCATTGGTACATAATGTATGCCTCTTGATTCCTGTTCCGATATTCTTGACCAAGAAGAAAGCTGCCTTAGATGCCCGAGGGCTGACCTGACACTATTTGTCAGGTTTCATTGCTCCCTTTCCTGAGCATGAATGATTTCACAGAGTGTCTTCAGACAAACAAAACACATGCACACAAAAGCCAGGACAACTCTGATCATGTCTGAACGCAGACAAAAACAAACATTCTTAAACCAAAAGACCAAATATCCCTCATCCTAGTGAATGTGATCAACTGAGGTTTCTTTATTCGTGGCCATTTTAGCATTGCTTTGGGCTTTCCTACTTCTAGATAAGATTCATTAAGATACCTGTCCTAACGTTAGTCACCCTTCTGAAAGGATTTAATCTGTCTTGCTTTCTTAACTTTTCCTGAAAATAACCTAACATGAGGCTAAAACCTGAGTCCTAGCAGCTGTTTAACAAGATGCCTTGTGGTTACCCACCACACACCTTCACCTCCCTGCAGTGAATAAGAAATGGAGCTAGTTCACCTCCAGGTGTGTTCTTCATGGGTCTTTGGCTGTTAGGCATTGAGGACCCTTTCTTTGCTACATGTTATGAAGTAATAGTCTGATGAACACTATCTAGAAGGCAGCAAAAATGTCACATCCGAATCTCCTGGGCATTTGGGGGAAAATACAAGATTTTTGGACACTACCAACAAATTTTACTATAGGAGTTCAAAGACCAAAAGATAAATTCCTTTTGATCAGAACTAGGTTCCATGAGGATGAACACACCACGGGATTATTCAGATGCTTTATGAGAGCTACCTGGGAGATCAGGTAGCTCAGATAGACTGAAATGTTTTCCTTTTAGAAATTCTGGCCCGTGAACTTGTTTTTGTATAGTACCTAAAACTCTCTGCAAATTTTTGTTTGTTGGTTAGCAGATTGTTAAACTTGTATCAATATTTGTCCATCAGCAGGCAGATCCATGGGATCAGGAGCGAATCTTCCCTATGTACTATTGCAGATACCCCACCCTCAAGAATAGCCTCTGTTGTCATATAATAAACTCAAAATTTATTTTTTATTGAATGACTTTCTGGCATGAAAGATTCAACAACTTCTAAAGCAATTAATTACAATATTTTATAGCCATCTCTACCAGGAAATGATCTATCTAGTGAGGAAATAGACTTGTCTTAGTTCACATACAGCCACTGGGTCAAGGCTACAAAAGGAGGCAGATTTCAGCTAAATTTAAAGGAGCCCTTCTGAACATTAGGGCAGCTGAAGGTGGATGATCAACTTAAGAGGGGGTAAGCCTCTTGGGCCTTGACATATTCAACCAAGAATCTACATCTCTGCCACTGATTTGGTGGTTAGCTGAGAGAAATTTCATTTGAGCATTAGTTTGGAAGGAGGATGTGATGGTCTTTAAAATTATAGCCTGAGAACCCATCATTAAACGTAATTGACAAGAGATGACTCAGGTCAATAGGCTGATTTTCATGCTTGGTTTCTGAAAACCAATCCACTTAACATTAAAGTCCAACACAGTTTTGTCAGATGCATATGTTCTATGAAAAGCAGTCAAATTGCAGTGAAACTAACATACTTTCTCCTTTTCTTCCTCCCTCTCTTAGGTCCAAAAGCTGTAGAAGCTTACGGCAAAAAGTTTGAAGTAAAAACCGTTTCTGGGAAATTGCTCTTCTCTGCAGATGACAACGAGGTGGTAGTAGGAGCTGAGAGATTAAGAGTTTTAGGTAAGGAAATTTTCAACATGTAATTGGTTTGATGCTGCCATACATATTTTAAAGGAAAGCTGAAATGATACCATGGATTAAATGTTTGTGTCCCTACAAAATATGTACACCCCAATGTGACAGTATTTGGAGGTTGAGACTTTGAAAGTTTATTAGGTCTTCAGAGTGGAACCTTTATGCATTGTATTCATGTAGTGCCCATAAGAGGGAATCAAGAGTTGCTCCTGTGTGCTCTCATGCCCCCTCTCTCTTGCCACATGAGGTTACAATGAGAAGCTGACAGGCGAAGGGGACCCTCACCAGAACCCAAACAGGCTGAGACCTGATCTCGGTCCTCAGCCTCCAGTACTGGTGTTGTAAGCCAGCCAGTCTGTGGTACTTTGTTACATCAGTTCAAACTAAGCAGATTGGTGTCCAAAAAAGGAAACAAGGCCAATTTGCTGGATTCTTTTACAGTGAGGCAGTTGAATCTCCCTAGAGCCTGGCCCCTTGATGAAAGTTTCTCATTCCATGACGTCATCTTGGCGCATCTTCCAGCTCTGAGCTTTGACTTGGATGGATGGTCAGTCCAAAAATGACAATAGAGTATATGCTGTCCTTACAAACTGACAGTTTTGCCTGAAATAGTCAAGATTCTATACATGGTGAGCCAGGCAGGGTGATTCATGCCTATAATCCTAGTGATTCAGGAGGATGAGACAGGAGGATTGTAAGTCTGAGGCCCACCTCAGCAACTTAGTAAGACCCCCTTATCAACACAAAAAATAAAAAGGGCTAGGGATGTGGCTCAGTGGTAAAGTATCCATCTGTTAATTCTCTAGGATATAAAAAAGATAGAATTTTTTTTTTGTATACATGATACAGTGATCTGTAAATCTGGTTGTAAATCAAGAATCATCTGGGAAACTTGAAAAGTTGAGGTTCGTAGATCCATCTCTGACATATTGGATTATAAGCTAAGGTGGAAGAACCTGCAAGTTTATTGTTAAAATATTTGCAAACTTTCCTGTTATGCCACTTTTGGAATCGTTGAATTGGGAACATATAACAAATGATTGTTCTATGACTATACACTGGGAATAGCCCAGCATGGTAGGGGTGCTCATATTGGAGTGGACCTGGCTTTTAACCCCTGCTGGCACCTACGAGTTGTGTCTTTGGGCAAGTTCCTGATATCACTGAGCCAGTTTCCTTTTCTGCTCCACTAGGTTAAGAACATTTGGCATATCAAGTCGTGGACAGGGTTAAATGAGACCATGCTCGATGCACTTAACACAGTGCCTGTGCACAATAGGACTCAGTCACTGATTGCTGCTGCTTGGGCCACTATGAATACCCTACTGTTTTCCCTTCTTTTGTTCCATAATACTCAGTGTAGCATGGTGTTTCCTAGCTCAAGCTCTGAAATGAACCCTTTGTGATTTTTAACTCCATCTCTGTCTTTTACTACCTCTGTGACCTTATGCTTGTGGTTTCAACTCTCTGTACCTGTTTAACCTATTCAATTGGCTCAGCAGAAATATTGATCTTTCCAGATTGTTGCAAAGATTGAATGAAATAGTATATGTAATATGTTGACCAAAACATTAAGTACTCGGTAAGTGCTGGCTATTGTTATCTTAAATTATTATTATTCTAAGTTCTTTCTAGTTGAAATTACTTCTTCCCTGCATTAGTATTTGCCCTCCACATCTTTCAGTTCCATGACTTTCATCCTCCTGGCTCAGCCCTCAGTCAATCTGTTTTTGCATGAGCTAGCATACACACCTGTTTTGGCACACTTGCTTTCTTTCCTTCTCTCTGTCTCTCTCTTGTAAAATACACATTCCCATCTAATGTCCTTGTTGGATGACTCAAATCTCCAGCTCTGACAGCTAGATCTTCCTCTTAGACTAGATATTCCACCAGCCTCTCAGACATGGCTGGTTTTAAGTGCCTAGTCTAACACTCACATTCCATCTCCACCCTCTTCTCTCCAACTTTTGTTGGATTATTGTCCCTGTCGCTTATACTAGCCCCATTATTCTCTGCTCTCTTCAGCACCATCAGCTCAGCAGATTCAGAAGGTGGAACTGGCCGTTCCTAGGGGCTGATGGGAGGAGAGGCAGTGAGGCCAGGGAATCTAGTTCCTGGCCCGTGGCTCAGCAGTGGTGTCACCTGGATCCGCTGCCTTTCTTTCAGGGCCTATTCTAATCTGTAACATGAGAGTTTCCTGGAGAAGTTTCCAAACAATGTTTTCTGGGACAAAAACTGATCAAAATTTCATATATAGCCCCAGTAAATAAGAAAGATAAAAGAGCAAGATTGCTCTGGAATGTCACCAAAGATTTGGGGCAGAGAGGTCAGATATGGGAATCTTATCTGTGTAGTTTCATTGTTGCGCCCCTTTGTGTCCTGTATGGACTGCTTACAATTAATTTTTAAAACCTGTTAAGTAGAGTATCTTTCAAAACAATTCTCTGGACCACTTGCTATGATCCGGGTGCAATGCTTTATACGCATTATTAAATTTAGACCTAATAAATTGCCTTGTGATATCATTGTCATGCCTATATTTCAGATTCCAGAAAGGGGTTGAATCATAGGAGAGGTGAGCCATGGTTAGACTGAGAGCCGGCATCCCCTGCCTCCTGCTTTGTATGCAGAGCGCTTTACTTGAAGGCACCATTCTTTGCTGACTCCTCTCATTAAACCATTTTCAAATGAGGAAACTAGGTCTTGAAAAGGTGAATAAATTTGCCCAAGACCAAGTGCCGGTAAGAATTAGGACCCGAGTACAAATCCTGCCCACGGACCCCAGCCTCAAGGCATTTCTCACACACCATATATTAGGCTAAGACCCTCTCCACTCTCACAATTGATGCTTTTCTCTGTTTGTAAAAATGACATTTTTTTCACATTAATTGTAGATGAGGCAGGGGAGCACAAATTTTCAGGCAGTCCCCTTGTTCCAGAGGACTTTACGTTACCAGTTCTAAAATAATTGTCCAGGGAGAGAAGTGACACTATCTCACACCAGGATCACTTTGGAAAAGTGGGTTTGACAACTTCCCATTAGTTGCTTGGTGCTTCCTGAGTCACCTCACTACATTAAAATCTGTCTTTGCAAAAACAGTTGCTGAATAACTTTAAATGTCCAAGTACTTTGGCTTAATCTTATTGCATAAAACCCTTATTGTACAAAATCTTGTTGTACAAAACTCTGTACAAACTCATTTACAGATTCCCCCTGTCCCACAGCTACTTAGACAATATTGGAATATGATTGTAGCTTGGGTCACTTCAATGCAGGTGGATATTTTGTTGTGGTTTGTGCTTATTTATCATAGTTTGCTTAGAGAATGATACATGATAAAGCCTGTCTTTCTCCATCATTAGGAGAATTTGCTTTTCTTATGTAAAAATGAAGAAGAAAAGCATCAAAATAAACTCCACTGCTGCTACCAGTGTGAAAAAGATTTGGAAATGTCCACCCAACAAATCTTGCATCAACCTACTTGGTGAAATGAGCCAAGGGTGCTGTAGAAATGAGCTTCCTGTCAGCTGGGACTCAGCCATATGGTGTGGAACGAGAAGCTTAGGCAATTTCGTTTTCAGCTTAATGAGAAGTTTTGTCTTTGTGAGTTGTCAGGCTGCACAACTCTTGAGAAGTTTGACTCTGGAAGCCTATTTCTTGGTTTGAAACCTTGCTCAGCCTCTCAGGCTCTGAGTTATCCAATTCAAGTCTACTTTTCTCTCTAAGCTTGAATTTCCACTCGTCTAAAACATAGAAGAACAAGATAAAGAAAGGAAAAAATAAAAGAATGAGTAGAGCAAGAAGTATAAGTAAATATTATAGACAGAGTTATTTCAGTTCATAGGAATAAGCAATAGGGAACCAAAAAGATATCTGGGATGCATTGGATCTGAATATTTTCTAAAGTTCTTCTCCAGCCTTGGGTTATATATGTCAGTGGTAAAGTGTGCTCTTAACATGTGCAGGGCCCTGAGTTCATTCCTAGCAACACACACACACACACACACACACACATACATACATACACATATATTCATACACTCATACATAGACTTCTAGATAACCACACTCAACCTAGAGCACATTCAAGGGACCTCAAAGAACATGACCAGGGACCTGGAAGCCATTCTTCATACAGAATGGTTCAATCATCTGGAAACATACAGCCTCCCATGGCAGTGCAGGGGCATCAATGTGAGCAGGCTGCACTTGCTAACCTGTATGTGCCTATCTTTCCTGCGAGATCTATGCCATTGAGTCGCTGAGCACAGCTTTTGTAATTCACTCTGTCCTGCAGTCCTGGTCTCTGTCATTTGGTAGCTGTGGCTGGATAAGTTGCTTCTGCTTTCTCAGCACCCTTTCCCCTCTCCATGACGTCTGGACCTTGGCATTGTTGGGGAACTTAGTGGCATGAGGAGCACTGGGTGTGTACCCCTGAGTGTGGCGCCCAGGTCAGCACTCAATACATTCTGACTCTTGCTTTGTTGGTAATGGCTTCTCTGGGCCCACTTGGGCTTCCAGAAGCCTGTCCAGACTGAAATTCTACATTTCATTTCTTGGGGACTCACAAAAGAAATTGGCTTGAAACTTATAAGGGCTCTCATGCATCAGGTGAGTTTGGATTACTGGATCCTCTGGACAGGGCCAGGGTCAAAACCATTTTACCTGTGGGCAGGTAATGTTGAGCTTATGAATAATAAGTGTTCTCATTTCAAATGATCCCAGAGTCTTTATTTTATTAGCCCAGAACTGTCCTCTTAATCCTAGCTCCAAATTCCCAGCACCTTGGACCTTCCCGTCCTGTGTGGACTTCTGTGCATCCCTTCTATTTCATTAGGAATCCCACAAACGCCCTGCCTCTCCAGGACCCACCTGACTAATTCTCCTTATGAGTCCACCTTTGTTCAAGGTCTGGCTTTCATTTCATTCTTTGTACAAACACTAATGTTGTTGCAATTCTTGAGGTTTCTGTAGCATGGAGCATGGGGTTGGGTTCTTTGTCTTTGAATTGGAAGAATGAAATCCACAGATACAAGTTGAGATCAAAGTAACAGGATTTATTAGAGTAATAGAAAGAAAGCAAGGTTTCCAAAGGAGAGGGGTACCAAGCAAAGGATCCTGGAGGGCGACTATTATCTAAGGATTTTTGTGAATCTACAGGGTTAAGAAAGTGAGCTCCCCACCCAATCCTAAGTAAGACACTCAGTGCCCACAAGCTTTTCACATGTTCTCTGGTCTGACCATGTCACCGTGTCTTTGTTTTATTTATTTATTTATGCCTGGGTACCAAGCACGAGATGTCTCATTATCAGATATTTCTTTTTTTCTCTGCTTACCAAGAAGTTGGCCTGACCTTGATGAGGCCTGACTTTTGTAGGTATTTTCTCAGCCCTGCTACACACAGATCTGAACTTAAAGGAGCTCAAGTTTCCTGCCTATCCATTTTAATCCTTTCTCCCACCTCATTATGAGCTACTTAGGTCTAGCACACAAAAAAAATTAGTTTGTAATCAGGTCCATTCATTTAATGACCCAAAAGGTGTAAAATTAGTATTCAAGATGAGGCATGATAGAGTTTATCTTTCATTAGAGAACACAGTTATTAAATATTGGATAAAAGTGGTCTTTAAAAAGCAGCAAGAATATAGGCAATAAAAAGCCAGGGCATCTAAGAGACATCTTCATAGCAACGCCAGGGAAAGCGTGACTTTGGTTTTCATTAATGACCAATTTCACTGAACAATGAATCGGGCATTATAGCATTTATAAACAAAGCATAATCATAAAGTGCTATTCTAATTGTTAATTAGGTCTATTTATACTGTAGATTAGTTTTTTCATTATGTCCTCTAGATGCCACTTGATGCTAATTATCTAAGTTACATTATTATCAAGTGAAAAACATTTTTAATTAAATCTAAAGCCATTTAAATTAGCATAAAATTTATAGAAATTTAAATGTGGCCTGATGCTTAACATTTTTTTTTTTTGGACTACTCAGATGAATAAAACTCTCTATTACACCCTGGCAAACTGATGATTATGATAAGAGGAACCAAGGATATTCTTAGTGATAATATTCATTCATTAAATCAGTGTGTGTCCATCAAACATATCTGCATATATATAACATATGTATATGTAGGTATGTGTAAGTGGTGTCTCTGAATTACTGTTACTGGTGCCACAGAGATTCAAGGATGGATGCCACTGGAGCTCTCTGTCTAAAGAGATGAGACAAACTGACAGGCTTCTGTGAGCCCAGGGAGGAAACCAGCTGCCTAAGGAGGGGGATAGAATAGAGGACCTGTAGAACCCGGCAGGGGGGGGAAGGAGAGAGCTTAGAATCTTAAACTGGTAACCAGGGACATTTGAACTAGTTCTTGAGTACAGATGGTGGGTGGGGGAGATACAGGGAGAAGACTGGCCTGGTGAGTGGGATAGTTTATCATTCAGGACTCACTTGGCTGCAAGTAATATAAATCCAACCCAGAGTGAGAGCTGGAAAGTTTTACTGGCTCATCTGATTGAATAAGCCCTCAGATAGTTGGCTCCAAGCTGGATTCAGTGGTTCACTGGATGAGACCAGAACTGCTTCTGTCTTTTTTTTCTCTTACCATGTCTCTGCTCTGCTTTCCAAGCTGTATTCTGTCCTCAGCTTCGCTGGTGAGCAGAGAGTGCTTATCTTCCTAACAAAAATTCAACCACTGGGGCTATGTGCCTCGTCATTGAGACCAAGATGCTGGAATCTGCAGGTTAGTGAGGTCTGGGTCCTATCCCAAATGCTAGAGCTAAGGTTGGACTGACAGTGAGTGAAACAGGCCATTTTGTTAACAAGAGAAGGAATAGATGCTAGGCAAAGACAAAATCAAGTATTTGTTTCAGTAATCAAAGTTACAATCATAGCAAATTGTAATGATCACACATGAGAGGGGAACCCAGGAATTGCTCAATACCTCATCAAAAAGATCTTCCCTGACCACTTTATAAAAATGTTACATTCTCACCACTGATGTACATATCTAGAGTGGGCAAAATATGGCCCATGGGCCAAATAGGTCAAAACCACTTTCTGTTTTGAAAAAAAAAATGCTTATTTTGGAACACAGTCAAGGTGGTGCATTTAAGTATCATCTCTTTGCTTCTGTCCTATCATGACAGAGTTGAGTAGTTGAGTCAAAGATCATATGGCTCACAAAACACAAAATATTTACTGTCTGGTTATTTACAGTAAAAGTTTTCAGAATCCTGGCCTGTACCTTTATTTTACTTTATTCTTCTTTAGAAAGGTTATCATAACATGACATGCTATATATTTGTTTTTCCCTTCTTTCCTTTTTAGAATATAAGCTTCATGTGGCAGCAGGAAGTCTTTTTTAGCAAAGTCTTGAATAGCCCCTTCTTTCATAAAGAAAGTGTCCAGTAATGTTTTTGCATGTATGGCCTGAAAGATTCAATCATAGGACTCTTCAACAATTAATGTGACAATGTAGTGTAAAGAAGGGAGGGGAAACTTACACTCAAGTTACAAAGATGTTAGAATACCTTTGTTGAAGATTCACTACAACCTCAACTAGGATAGTAAGAGATGAAAAAGTCAAATGGGAAAGACCAGCTAATGAAATCTGGCAAATCAGTAGACATGAAGGGTCCAGAGAGAGGGAAGTTGTAAATATCTCTGGTGTTGTGAGCTGCCTTAGTCAGACAGTTGTGGTGTCATTAACAGAAATTGGTAGGAGATCAGAGATGAACAGTTTAGCTTTACATGTACTGGGATCCTGGAATTTTACCTCTCCCATGGGGAGGTCCACTGTCCAGAAGGAAATGCCAGAAAAATGCCCACAAGAGATGCAGTCTGAGCAGAGGGGCTGCAGAGTGCCCACATAGCTTGACCATATGCACAAGAAAGATGGCCTAGGAGTGTCCCGGAGCAAGTAGCTGGAGAAGTTCATCAATTTCAGCTTCCTTGAAGCTCTTAGCCTTCCAGACCTTCTGTGTCTCTGAAGAAAAACCCAGGGCTGGCTTACAGAGGCTCAGGCTTCACTCCCTGGTGCGTGTTCGGGAGTCACAGTCCCTACCCTATGTTCTTATACCGATCCTCTCTGCCTTCCACCATAGCTATGTGAAGAAACTCAAAATCGGCTGGATTCAACACAATTTGATTCTGTCCTGTTACCAGCTATGTGACCTTGACCGCACTATTCAAATTGCTCTCCACAAACAGCATGTCCCCCTTCCTTTCACTTTGCCTCTATCTATTTTCATCTTTGTCTTTCTACAGTATCTTGCCAGTATCAGAAAACATCAGAGAGGCTCTGAAGAATTAAAGAGTAGAACCTGGGTCCTCCTGTGGGCTGGTTGAAAACTGAGTAATTCAGACACTGATCCTCAAGCACAAGAGCTCACCAATCTAGGAATTTATCACCTGGGTGAAAAATCAGAGGAGCCTGAAACTTGCCAAGGCCCTCCTTCTTCTTGGTATTGCAGAGATAAATTTGGGGGGATTTAACTGTTTATAAAGAATTGCTGGGGTGTAGCTCAGTGGTAAGGTGCTTGCCTAGCATATGTCATGCCTTAGGTTCAATCCCCAGTGCCCCCGAAAAAGGAGAATGGGGAAGAGCAGAAGGAAGAAGAAGAAGAAAAGAAAAACAAATGTTGGTTCTATAGTTCTTCCAGGCTACCTCATTCCAAAGTTGGTTTATTATTTACAGAAATACAGGAATAATATCTTAGATCATAAAAATATATTTCCCATAAATAATGCAGCAAGAAAGCCAAATGTAAAAGAGTCTCAGATGAACAACCCCAACCTCATAAACCAGAGACACTTAATGAGAAAAAGCACAATTCTACAATAGAGAAATAATAAAGGAGCTTCATTGTAAATACTATCATCACTCTCCAAAAGCATTAAAAAGGGCTGGCGCGGAAGCTGGGGCAGTGCCACACCTAGCTTCAGGCAGGCACGCACCCACCCATGTGTGCGGGCACCTCGAGCTCCAGTGTTTGAGCCCAATCCCCCAATGCTCCAGCAGTTAATTCCTGATGCAGGAGGAAAGAAGTTTGCTGAGCCCCACATCATTTTTCCTTTGGCACCAGGGAGATGTGATTTACGATGAGCGTGATGGATTCACGGTTCTGTGTACACTTCCCCAGCTGTCCCAGAGCCACAGCCTCAGCAAACCTCCCCCAGATGCTCAGCTCAGCTCCCCTCCCCCTTCCTCAGTGCCTGCAGGTGGGGGTGGGAAGAAGGCAGCCAGGGACATTTATCTGCTTTCTAGTTTGATTAAAGCGTTGATGAGATACATTCCTGGGCTGCTTTGAAGAGAACCAATTACAGCACTTAGCAAAGGAAGGGCAGATGTTTTGGGGTTTTTTGTTTGTTTGTCTGTACAACTGACAAGATTTTGATTTCTCTATCAAGTTGCAGTCAGCACGAAAAGTCATCCGTTGGTTGGTTTTTATTGCCAAAGTTTTCTTCTTGCCAGTTAACACCCATAAGGGTCTATTCACAGGAGGAGATCAACTTCTGTCAGGGCATCCTCAATGTCAACAGGTATATTGTCTCCTTTGTTATTAATGACAGGGACTGTTATGGAATATTCTTATGCCACCAAAAGTCACCAAAGGAGAATTTTTTTTTCCTTCTTTCTTTCCAACAGAAGCCAAGGGGAATGTTGGTATTCCACAGTGACACTTGCAACTTAATGAGATGGCAATGGGAACAAGAAAATCTCACTACTCAGGACAGGGAAGGAAATTAACTTTATTCTCCTTCATTGGAAGGACTTGGATTTTATTTGTTCATTTGAGTGTGAAAGAAAAGTACTAAAATATTCTTTTAAGTTCTTTATTCATTTCCTCCCCCATATCCCTACACTTTTGCCATGTATTTCCCTCCCAGTATCAATTCTCTTTGTACCCTTCTTCCTCAAGAAGAGTGGCTAAGTTGACAAGGAAGAATCTAAGCAAAGGAAATAGGGAGAAAGCGGGGGAAAATATCCAGACTCCTCCAGAGCACAGAGTAGAAGCAAATGTTTATTTTTTTTTTTCTCTCTTTAGGACAGTACTGTGGGATGGTAGAATGGTTGCATATAGGATTTGGAGATAGACTGCTTAGATTCAAGTCTTATTACAACCTTGGATGAATTTATGAATCCTTAAAAACCTCAGGTTTCTCATCTATAAAATGTGGCCATAAGAATGTCCTGGACATGTTGCCAAGCACACAATTAGTGCCCAAAATGTTGCTGCTTATTGTCACTGTTTATTCTGCAAATTCTTTTTGAGCAGCATTTGTTCGACTATCATAGATGAAAGTTCAGTGCAGAGATGTGTGAACGCAGGACAAAATTGCCTCATGAGATGTTCCCAAGTAGAGTTCAGTCAGGTAGGGGCGGCAGTGCACATGCCCAGAAACATCAGATACAGCAGCAGCAGTAAATATTTTAAAGACTTAATTAACAAAGACATCTGATAGAACTTGGCTGAGAGGGTTAGGTGGTAAGTGCGGGCGATAGGCTCCTAGGGGATGTTGAGGGACAAGGCAAGGCGGAGGACAGAGGTTGACTCAGCAGAAGCAATGGAAAAGAGTGACAGCCTCAGCAGATGCCTCAGCACAGCTGTATGTGCCGGGGTGGTCGGCCATTGCTTTCTCCAACAAATGAAGATACTTGGATTTCTTGTTGGGCAAGAGACTGTCATTACTAGCAGATAGAGAACAGGAATTGCTTTCCTCCCCAAAGCAATCTGAGTTAAGGAGATCTGCTACAACCTGCTGGGGACTTTCCTTCTTGGCAGTGTACTGTGAAGGATGTGACTGAAATGGCAATGGGAACATGTGATTTTAGTTTGATTCTGTAAGTCAGAGAGGAAAGACGAACAGAGTTAGACTCAGGAGTTATTTATGATGCAAGAGCATTCTCAGTTCAAAGAAAGGAAGTGACATCAACAGGAAGCCTCTTGGCATGAGTTAAGCTGTCATACAGCAGATCTCTATTCAAGAGTCGCATTACATTCGACACATTAGCTGAGCACTCACTCTGGCTAACTGCTGTGCTGACTATGGTCACACCCTGGGTCTCTGACTTTCTGGAATCCAGAGCCAAGCACAGACAGAGGTTTTGAATATTTGTACAAAAAGCATGCATGCTATCATAGGAGCGAAGTACCAGATGTTTTGGAAACATAAATTAGGAGATTTATTTAAGAGGAAAGTCTTCCCAAGGCAAGTGGTGATTAAGACTGGAAGGATAAATTAGAGTCAGTTAGTCCAAGGGCTGGAGAGTCCGGATGCAGAGCAGCTGTTTCAGGCACACAGAAAACCTTATAGCAAGTTTTTGCAAAGCAAGACCATTTGGAGAGAAAGAAACAAAAACAAATTTTAGAAGTTCAATATAGAGAGACCTTGGAGCAGAGTGCCCATTCATGAAAGGCAAGAGGTTGTGACTGTAGTAGTTAGTATTTCTAAATCCTTAAACTCTGTGGAGAATGACCTGTGCCCTGCTCTGAGTTACTTTATGATGTATAGGACAGCCATCTTCAAGCCGTGCCGCGCCCTGAGTTTTTCCTTTTTATAAAGCAGCTGTGCCCTGAGCTAATCCATTTTGGGTGCAAGCACTAAGGCAGAATGACATTGTAACTTGTTTGCATAAAGAGACAAGGACCAGCTGTTGGACATATAGAACTTATCAAAAAGAATGACCCCCAGCTACACAGCACAATCATAAGGCACAGACTGATAAATAAACGGATGTGCTCATAAAAAACAGACCACCTGTGAGCTTGTCATATAAATCATAAGCACGTAGGTACCCACCTCAGAGAGACTAGGCCTATGAGCTTATCAAACACCCCAGGCCACCCAGTGAGCCACCTCCCCACCTGGAACACATAAGAAGGGCACTAAAGATACTGGTATGGCAGCTCACAGTGCCTGTCATCTTAGACCACCTGGGGAACACATTCGGAGGGGAAAGGGATGTCCCTAGGACTTCAGTTCTTGCTTGACACAGCCCACTTTGAAACTGCCTGCTGTCTGGACCCTCACTTTGAACAAGTTCTGTATCCTTAACAGCTGGGGCCCTGAACAGGTTCTTTGGTGGCTAATCTTGTCTGACCACCTGCGGTGACTCTCTTGCATTTGTGTCTGCTCTCAGTCATTGCTCTTGGCTTGGCCTCTTGAAACCCTGTGGCCAGCTTAACCCTTTCTTAGCGGGTTCTGTAAGCCACACGTATTGTTGTGTAAGTTCAAGTGTGGTGTGTGACTTGAGTGATATATGAATTAGCAATTAGGTTCAGAATAGAGTAAAAGAGCCTGTCATTGCCCTGCTCATGGCCACCAAGTGAACCAGGAACACTCGGTGAATTCAAGCCAATGAAAGTGATATAGAATTGATGAAATTACAACACCATGGGAAGACACCAATGGGTCCAGTCTATCTTATGGCATAACTGGTTCAAACATTTTACATACCAGACAATGTCGAATCTCTTCTTGTGTGTTTTCTTTGTTCTCACCACAGCCCTGAGATGGGTTATGTCCTTGTGCTCAGTTTTTATGTGAGAAAACTGACAGACAGGCACATTCCCAAGAGTAAGCAACAAGTTAAAGGGCAGAATGAGATGCAAAACCAGATAGTCAGATTCCTGAATCTTTGTTTTGTTCGTGTTGTAAACATCTTATTGAGGTATAATTGAGATATTATTCAATGTACCCATTTAAACTGTAGAAGTCAATGTTTTTCAGTTTAAAGGTTTGCTTTTCACATAGATCATAGAGGGGAGATAAAGAAATGTGTTTTTCTCATTCATTGAAAGGTTAACTCCTATAACAAGGACATATTAACAAGAGAAAAGTATGCTAAATTTATTTAATGTACATTATATGCGGCATGGAAGCCTTTAGATATTTACACCCCCCCCCCAAAAGAGGAAGCTGTGTGGGTTCATGCTTAGGTATGATGAAGAATGGGCTTCATCTGTTTAGACTGAGGGGATCTGACCTAATAAACTGAAGGGGGAGTGACTTAGCAGGTCCCATTTGTTCAGATTCTTCTTAGTGTCTGTGTCTTCGTCCCTTCCCTCTGGGTACAGGGCAGAACACTCGTCAGAAGGGTGAGAGAAGGTCAGAGAGACCTCCCTGCTTCTGCTGTTTTCTTAAAAGTCAAGGTGTCATATTTTACGGTAGCATATCCTGAAGCCCAACAATCATTTACACATAGCCACAAATAGACATACATGTTACTATATTAAATGTTGTATATATGCAGATTATGTACATTTGTTAAATATGATATATGTGCATATATACATTATAGTTGAATAACATACATTATATTAATGCATGTATATCTCTCTCTCTCACACACAAACATACACACACAGTCTGTATTATTCTGCACATATAAGTGTGTATGTATGTGCTTGTGCATATGAATCTACTAGAAAAGCTACAACATTGCAGTGAAAACTCTGTGCATGTGAAGCTGTTTAGATTTTATGTTAAGGAAAATGGAAAGGCATTGAAGGGTTTCAGACTGAAGAATGACAAGATGTAGTGTGTGTTTTATGGGACACTGTGAGGAAGAACAGCCAGGGATAGGTTGGACAGATGCACTAAACATTAAACCAAATCCATTCTTGAAATTTATGCTTAGAGGTTTAATCAAAAGCAAAAAACGACCTCCTCAAAAGAAAGTTATGCAGCCTGTTTGGTAGGACTTGTAGATCTCACAAACAATTCAGAAGGCTCATTTTTGCCTTCAGCCCAAAGTAAAGAGGCTGAACATATGAGAAAGGGCAGGAGCACCCTGGTTGGCAAGGACACGGCACACCGTATGAGTGCTGAATGCAGCACATTGTTCCTCCCATTAGGTTGCTTGATGTGAGATGATCAGAGGTCAAAGCAAATTCAAACTATTTGTATTGTATCACGGGCTTGGGGAAGAAGTTGCTTTTAACCAAACAAAGGGGAGAGTGATATGAAATCAATATGCAGGGTGCCTGTGAGCTATGAAGGAAAGTAATGTGCTTTTCTTCTTTGGCTTTTAGAAGCATCTCAGCTGCCAGGGAGAATGACTTTCCCTCTCAGACTTTCTATCTCTCTGTCCGGCTGGTTACTAGGGACTATTCAGGCTCTAGTGTCTCTGCTGGGTGTTCAATGAGGGCATCCTTCCATGAGAGGCTGAGCAAGTTTCTCTGGACAAATTTCTTCATCCCAGGACTCTAAGAATATATCCCTCCTTAACACATTGTGACCAAAGATTTGTGTTAAAGAAATGCAGGGCCTTGGCTTTTAAAGAGAGGGTCTGTATCTGCCACTGGGAACATAAGTGGGTGAGATCTGAGAAATGGACCAGAGAGACTCACATGCAAGTGCCTAGAGAACTAGAGTCACGGGAATGTAAGGACAGACTGTCGTCACTGAGACATGGAGATTTCCATTCACTCTTGAAAGATTCCACTGGATGAAGTTAGGTAAAGCAGGAGAAGCTTTTCCTGATGAAAGGAAATGACACCGAAAATCACTGAGTCTTGGCTTGTGACTGAAGAGTAGTTAAAAATTTAGTCCTTTCAGGCTTGGTGGCTCACGTCTGCAACATCAGCAAATCAGGAGGTTGAAGCAGAAAGAGCTCAAGTTGGAGAGCAGCTTTTGCAATTTAGTGAGATCCTGTCTGAAAACAAAAATAAATAAGTGAATAAGAGCCTCAATAGTAAAGCAACCTTGGGTTCCATACCCAGTGCCAAAAAAAAAAAAAAAAAAGAAAGAAATTAGTCAAATGTAGTCTTACTGCCTAAACAACCAAAGAATCAAGAGTGAATTGAGGGACAGGGAGTTGAACTGAACTAACCCTTTGGTAAACGGCCCCTTTAATCTCTCTCTTCATCTATTCCTTGTCTCTTCCTCCCATGATTTCCAGGGTAAAAAAAAAAAAAAAGTGAAAGAAGCCAGTTTAGGTAAATTCTGTGCTACCACAACAAATTGGGAGGACTATTGTAAGTGGACTAGTAATGACGAAGAGGTAATGAGAAATCCTGAAGAACTGAACATGCTACCATATCTGCAGAGTTGCATTCAGTTATCCAGTTATTTCAAGACAGGGTCTCAGTAAGTTGCTGAGGCTGGCCTTGAACTTGTGACCATCCTGCCTCAGCCTCCCAAGTCACTGGAATCACAGATGTGCACCAATGTACTCAGCTCAGATTCATCCTTAGAGCTACTCAGGAATAAGGCAGTAATTATGGGGAATAAAACAAAGACATTTTCATATTAGAGATTAAGTGACTAAACCTATGGGAGTAAAACAGTGGTCCAAGGTCAAGCAGCAAGGAGTGTGTGCTCCTGCCTCAACTTCATATCCCAACTCAGCAGTGAGCAAGTGTGGCCCTTCCCCAAGCACCACAGGAGTGGTGCAGAAAGTTCTGCAAGATCCACTGTGTTTCCCAAACACTTCCCCAATTTTTACATTAGGTGATCATTCAAAAGAGCAAGGGTTCTTCACTAATTTTTTGCCCCAGACCCCTTTTCAAGCTTTTAAAGATTATGAACCCATTCTCAAAATTACATATTTAACTATATTAAATACAAAATCTAAGATTACAAAAGAAAACCAATTATGGGGAGTTATCAGCATATGCATATAATTTTGTGATATAATAATGTGCCTTTCTTTGTTACGCATTTAAAAGATCTAGTGATGGGTCTAATAACTACCATAATTTCAAAGTAGTGATGAGCATGAACAATATTTTGCTCTAAGTAACAAATTGACTGTGATATGAAGCAATTTGTGATGTTAATTGGTGACAGTCTCAGAGGTGATATTATTACAGATCATGTTCTACATTGTGACTAAGGAAATTGCTAGATTTCATTTAGAGATAGAATAGGGGAAAGAATGATATAAAATCTGCCCCTTCAGAGTTCACAGACCAACAGAATTCTATTTACAAATTCCTGGAGTCCACTGTCCACAGGTGAGGTTTCCTGTCCTAAGGTAAGTGCTTAATGAGCACCTATTATATGCAGTCATCATGATAAACCAGTATGCAGCAAGAATATCCAAGAATAGGACACAATTCCAAACACTATAATATGTGCACATCATTTCATGTTTAGTATCATGAATCAGATGAAAGACTCTCCTGTTTTATGAGGAGCCAGTCACTAAATTTGAAGGATGTATAAGCCTGTAACTGTAAAAGCCAAACAATGATTATCTCTCTCTCTTTTTTTTTTTTTTTTGAACTTCTAGGGCTTGCAAGTAGGTCTCTTGCATGCTAGTTAAGTGCTCTACCACTAAGGTACATCCCCAGCCTTTTTTATCTTTTATTTTATTTTGATACAGAGTCTTTCTAGGTTACCCGGGCTGGCCCCAAATTTGGGGACCCTCCTGCCTCAGCCTCCTGATTATAGGCATGTCCAGTACACCCATCCATATAATGGTTCTCATCAGAGAGGCAGAGTGTGGGGAGGCAGCAACTGAGTCCCCACAATTGGCCTTGTCTAGAGACATCTTTGATTATCACAACTCTGGACATATAATGGGTAGAAGGCAGGGATGCTTATTAACATCCTATAATGCCCTGGAAAACCTCCCAACAAGGAATTAAGAAATTGTCCAGTGCTCAGTTTCAATCAGGCTGTGGCTGAGAAGCCCTGTGCCAGAAGGAAGGAATGCAGAACACTGAGGAAGTCACATTGCAAATGGACTTGTGTGTCCCTGGTTCTGTGCCCTCTCCCCTGTTAGGGGAGTGTGTTGCTCTTTCTGATTCTTCAAGGTTGTAGATGGCATTCTTTCGCCCTCTACTATGCCTGAGTCGGGTTACATAAATAGGTGAATAGTTAATGTGGACCACTGATGAATCTGAGCCCACTCTCTCTTTAGCCTGTTGGTCCCAAAGCAGGACCAACAGGAGCTCCAGACAGGACCTCTGTAGGGGAAGGCTCTTTGGAGTGGGAACACAGAAGTGGCAGAAGCACACAAGTCTCTACCTCTTATTCAGAGCATTAGGAGCACCCTGCTTCTGTCTGTGCAGCAAGGAATGCAGAAGCCTCAGCAAGACAGCTTCCCCTCCATTTGGTGGACATGGGAAGGTCTGTGTTTCTACATGATACAGCAAACATTATGTCTGTCATGCAAGATGGATATCCAGCCTACGATTCACATAACCTTACCATTGAAATAGACTTAAAAGAGGTGATGACATTACTGACATTTGTCAACTACCTAATATTTTGTGTTGCTTTGTATTCATCATATCACGTAGGACTTATTTTTGATTCTTTTCCTGCTGTTTCCATTGATAATCAGGGTTATTTCCTCAGTTAAAAAAAATAGTTATATTGGGGCAAATGATAATCTAAAGTCCATCATTGTAGGCCTTTAAAATGACAAGGGCCTGGGCCATAACTCAGTGGTAGAGTGTCTGCCTAGCATGTGCAAAGCACTCATTTCAATCCCCAGTACTGGAAACCAAGACAAAAAGCCAAAGGCCAGCTTGTGTTTGTGAAGTGTGAGGTGCAAGCTTTTTAGATTCCTATCGTAACCCAGGTGTGATCTCATAGTTGGGCCTGTTTCTTTAAAATTCTGAGTTGTGCTTTAATTGGTGACATTTCCTCCTCTTCCTTTAAGGCTGATTTGACTCGGTCCTGAACTGATTCCTCAGGTGGTGATCAATTGCCCTGTGGGAGAGTGATTCCGATGGGGTCACTGGGTCTCTCAAAGTCCTTTGCTCTGATGGATTAGGGTCCTGTCAGCTCCATCTATTTCGTGAGCTTCTCTTTGAGCTGTTTCCATTTTTCATGAAAATCTAGAAGGAGCTTTTGCAATGCCTGAATAAGAAGGTTCAGAAAAATGAGCCTGGGCTGCTTATTGATTTGTCAGTGTTCACTGTCCCCAAAATTGGACCTTGGGGTGACTTTTTTATTTTTGTGAGAACAGTGAAAAAAAAAAACATATAGAAAGAAAATTTAATAGACCTAGATGAAAGTCTTGCATTTAATCTTAAATTAGTCATGTTTAGTTTAGCCTTCTGATTTTAAGAGGCTCTTCTTATAAAAGATCAGCTTGTAAAAATGAAAAGAATCTTCACTGGACCTGGGGAGAAATCCCTGAGTGGTGCCTTCTGTCACTAGTGTTTGTGTGTTGCGGTCCAGCCGAGGAGCTTATTCACCTCTTATTTGTATATTATCAGCCTGAGCCACAGGTTGAGCAGTGGATAATGCCCACTGCAGGATCTAAGCCAAAAGAGTTCACACACTTGGACTCACACAGTAAGTTTGGTGGAAAGTTAAGATGAGAACCCCAATGTTAACCACTATGTAGCTACTAATTTTTTTTTTTTTTAAAGAAAAACCAGTGAGTTGGAAGATCCAGGTTCTAGTATCCATCCAAGATGCCAAGTCTGTGTTACTGCTTGGTTTCATTTAGAAGCAAAATTTGAAGTATGAGAAAAATACATTCCATCTTCTACAAAGATGAAGTGGCAAGAGCCAAGAGTGACTTGGATCAGTTACCAAAATGCAGAGTATGAAATACTTGGGAATTTAAATGTCTTTGGTCAAACGCAGTAACTCATTGGTGACTTCTCATTTAGAGAATATATTTCTTAATGTACAGGTAGGTGTTTCATTATTTATCCTCCATTATTGGTCAGACTATAGACTAGGATTTGTTTTTAAATAAGAGGTAGTCTGCAAATAATTGGGATCTGGCTTCCTTGAGAGCTAAAAGTAGATTCACTTTTGAGCGAATAATATCCTCATACTCATTTTTGTCTTCTCCTTCTACTGTTCTATTCACCAAGTCTTGGGGGAAAAAAAAGTAATAACCAAATTATCTTCAAGTCATCCACTTAGTGAAGGAGCCGTGTGCAGGCACCACAATTTGATTTCATGGGGAGGAAGAGAAAGAAGACAGGTGTCTGTGAAAGAACCACAGGACAGGCTTCAGGGGAGTGTCCTCCTGCCAGCCTTCCTGATTCAGGCAGGCTTTCGTAGAGTCTTGGTGCTCTTGTTCATTAGAGGGGAATTAGGAGCAGGTCAGTAACATTAATGGGCCTTACGTGTATGATGGGGACATCGCTACTCCATCCCTAGGTGATCACTGTGGAAATCAAATAAGAAAATGCATATAAAGCTCTACTCAGATATACTAAGTTCTCGGTAAATGTTCTGTCATCAGAAAAATGAAGTCTCCCAAAATGTCACTTTCCTCATCTGTGAGTAGACTTACATAATTGTCTGTAACTGCTGGGTTGTTTCAATGATTGAGTAAGGGACATATATATGAGGTGCCAAGTATTTGTGATAGTCAATCATTAAACAATGACTAATAAGAACATTAGAATCTTGAATATTTCCTGTAAGTTGACAGTTAAATGAGTACTTAGAATGCTAGTGAAAAACAATAAATTCCAACAGCCCAACAACATATCAACCTGTACAAATCTAAACGATAAAAATCAAGAGTGATACTGATCAAAAGACTTCTAGCATAGAAACTCGGGAATGGTGTTCTCTGTCCAGTGAGTCACATAATGGGGGAAAAAATGGGTCAAGCATGAGATCATCAGAGAGCCAAGGATTGCTGATAATGTTGGCGCATAATGAGGACACAATAAATAGGAATGGAGCTATAGGTGCACAGAAGAGTGAGTTCATGCTTTGGAATGTTTTCACAAGGTTATACACAGCCTTCCATGGAGGGCAACAGAGAGAATTCCCCTGGAAAAATCAGCAACATCAAAATCATGTACTTTTCTTCATAGAGGGCATGTTATCAGAAATGAACTGATTGATCCATGCAGGCCAGATATTGCTATTTTTTTTCCCCAATTCCAAGAGGTGATAAGGTGGTAAAGCTAAGAGAATCTATGGACTAATAATCCAGATCAGGGATCTTTTCCTGTAAAGTGTCAATTCCTAAAAGTGTCAGGTATGTGGACCACAGAATCTCGGTTGTACCTTTTAACTCCACCATTATAGTAGACAAAAAAGATGCATAATCAGATGAATCTGAACATGTTCTAATAAGATTTCACTTACAAGAACAGGTGGAGGGACAGATTTGAGCCATGAGTTAAAGTTTGCCAATCCTTGGTTTGGGCTATGTTTCTGTCACCTTTTCATTCTATGAATACCAAAAAATATAAATCTATGATAGATGTGAGAGCATGGGCTTATCCAATACCAAATCTTCAGCATCTTTTCTAATGTCTGACACATAACAAGTGCCTAATAAATATTGGATGGATGGATGGATGAATTGACAGTGGCTTATGATTGTCTAGTTGAAACAAGAATGGTTAACAAGTTGCCAAGTAGTGCACTCTTACCGTGTTCTACTATATTAACTATTTATTTTATTGATTTTTTTTCAATAACCTGATGTGTAGACACCATCTTAGTCCATCAGAATTTGTGGCATTCTATAGTCTTAGGACATGTTAGCTGCTCAATCTTAAATGAGTCACTTAAGCTCCTCTTTTTCTGTTCCATTCATACAGATGTTTATGAGAATCAAAAATTGCATATGAAGATCCCCATAAACTATAAAGTAATAACCAGAGATTAATTAATTCTTGATTTAGCCCAGCTATAGCATATACAAACAGGTGATGCCATCCAAGAAAGCAAGGTTTAATGTTAAGTATGTATTGACACAACTCGATATAGACAAAATTGGGAAATTTCAGGGCAAATGTGGGACCTTTCAATAGTATCATTGTTGTTCACCCATATGTCTCTAGGACCTAGGGAAATGTCCAACCCACAACAGATACTAAGTAAATATTGACTTAAGAAATTAACAAACTAACAAAAGAATAAATTCCTTTGGATATTCACCTGCCTCCACTGAGGAAGGCAATCTGGCTATAGATATTTTGAGTGTGAATAGGTCTCCCCAGAGAATGGAATATATATCACAGTATAAAATAATGGGAGGTGGCTGATCTACTTAGTGCTGACTTGAAAGCTGAAACATTTTCATAATGGATCAGAGAGGCATTTTTCAGAACAACTTGGTAATTCATCTTTATTTCCTTGTATACACAGTGCATTCTATTTAAAAGAAAGATGCTAATGCATTTATGTTAAAGCATATGGATTTACAGCCTGGGATGAAATATATTCATAGATAGTGTACCTTAATCCTGTTTAGGGAAAGGGAAGAATCAACCAGCATCAGATTAGTATTGATTAACTGTCACTTGGATTGACAAAGCAGCACAGAATACACTTAGCAAACACCCGAATAGAGCTAAAAAGCTCTGCAGATATGGGTTTTGGCACTTGCTTTTTTTTTTTCCTTTAAAAAATAATCCGTTCAAAATCTAAAAACATACTCTTTGGCACTGAATAATTTAGACTTCATAGACACTTTTTTTCTTTACCATGTGAGATTGGTACTGTTCACAGGGAGGGAGGAAAAAGCTGTAAGAAGTTGACAAAATGTGCTTGCTCCTGGGTTGTTAGAGAAGAGAGAGAGAAAAATGCAAAATGCCCTCAAAATTTGTCTTGCACTGATTCAGACTGAAAGGATACCTTTGAGCATACGTGCTTCCACAATTCTTCACTGCTAGTGAAAATTGAGAAGCCTCTGTCACTTTGTGAATTTATTTCCCTTTGTATTGAGCAAGTGTTTGATATTAGGTCCTATAGGAGTCAAGGTTACTTCCCAAAGTCTTTGTTGTTGTCTCTGGGGGACAGTTCTCTCTCTCTGCTTTAGTGGACTGTTAGTTAAAGCACAGAATCTTCCATCCCACAAGAAAAATAATGTGTTCTTCATGGCGCTTCGAATTCTAAGTGAGAGAAAGTAAGATTAATCTGGTTGAAAATTTTTATGGGAGTTTGCTGACACAGATGACTGAGAAGTCCTGCCATAATCAGCTACGATGCTTTTGCCATCTTCTCTTTCTGCGTAGCTTTCTTTCCGGCAGCCCCTTAGAAGATGTCATCTCAGAAGGAGAAGTAGAAGGAGCTTTGTCCAGGCAGCTACATGATCCTTGCAAAAAAAAAAACTCTTGAGCTCTGCTTGGGTCACATGCCTTGGTCTGGTGACTTTTTTGAGGGACTTTGATATTCTGGTTAGCCAGTCACATTCCCTTCTGTATTGGGATGGTGGAAGCAAACAGGGAATTATCAGATCCCATGGATTTCCAGAAGTACATAATTGTTTTCATATCAAAAGGGCAGAAGGGATGCTAAATAGGTAGACACTGTAACCATCCCCTCTTTTCCCTTGCCTCCTAGCCAGATGTGACACCTTATTTTAAAGACGTTCCTTTTTACTTTGTTTCTCGCTGAGTCTAGAAGATTCGCAGTGATGGACAGCACAGTTAAATGAAAAGTCATTTTTTATTGCCCTGTCTTTCCTTCAGAGCTATATTCTCTACTTGGTTAATACCAAAAAGGTTTAGTGACTGTCACGAGGGAGGCAAGGGTAGGTGAAACCTGAGGACTAAGATAGTTGCCGTGGGCTGGGGCTGGGGCTCAGCAGTAGTGCACTTGCCTGGCATGTGTGAGACACTGGGTTCGATTCTCAGCACCACGTATGAATAAATAAAGGTCTATCAATGACTAAAAAAAAAAAAATAGTTGCCATGGCTTGGGTTTAAAGTAGTAAAGTAAATGAATTAGAAAACCTCTGCCATTTTTCTGAGGCCTTCAATCACTGAAGAACTAACTATGGGATTTTCCTTTCAAGAGGCCAAGCTCAGTCAGGATTAATCTGGTACATGTGCCTCCACACACCCTGGAGTATGAGACATGGATTTAAGAAGAAACACATTAAGGGTTGTCTAAGGGCATGTTTGTTTAAAAAAAAAAAAAAAAAGAAAGAAAAGAAGAAAAAAACAAAAAACCGAATCTACCCTAGCTAGGTCCTGGAAAAATAGTATTTATTCCATCATGAGAAGATAACTGAAGAGCTATTTATCTACACTCAGTCAAGTATTATGAGATCTACTGCAAGGAAGTTTCTAGAATGTAGATGTTCCTTCTACCCCTCAAAGGCCGTGTGACCTCTCCTTCCCTCTTTCACATTTTCTACTTGAGATGTTACCGCTTACATACCTTTCAACAGAGCTGCCAGCCTGAAATTTATGTTAATAAGTCAGAAATGCTAGATGTAGGACAAATTGTCCCTTCAACAGAGAAGTTCTGAATAGGATATACAAAAATAAACTGTGCATTGGTGTGATTGTTAGGGTTTGCATATGAGATGTCCCCCAATAAGTTCCTATTATAGAAAAATGAAGCAATGTTAAGAGGTGAACGTATTAGATTTTGAGAGCTACAACCTAACCAGTGGATTAATTCCATTTAATGGTCTGATACTTTGGAAGGACTATTGTACTGGGTTTAATAATAGGCAGGTGAGGCAGAGCCAAAGGAGGTGGTTCACTGGGAGTATGCCCTTGGGGATTATAACTTCGCCCCTGGCTCTTCCCTCTCTCCCTCTCTTCCTGTCTGCCATAAACTGGGTAGCTTTTCTCTGCCACACCTGTCAGCCATGATATTCTGCCTCACTTTGGGCTCAGAGTAATGTAGTCATCTCACAATGGATGGAACCTCTGAAACTGTGAGCCAAAATAAATTCATCTCCCTCCAAGTTGTCCTCATTGGGTATTTTTGTCCTAGTGATGAAAAGCTGATCGACACAGTGGTGGTTCTTTGCCTGGAAGAGAGATCTATGAGTCCAAATTATAATTCCCAAACTCATAGCTGAAAAAGTAATACATTTAGCAGGGAATTAAGAATATGGACTCTGCAGCTAGACTTGCATATTTTCTGATCCTGGCTACCACACCACTCCTTGTTAAAACTTCCTGTGCTTCAGTGCTCATCGGAAAGAGGAATAAAACAATATGCACCCAAGAGGGGTGCCGTGTGAATAAGTGAGTCAATCCATGAAGTGTTTTCAAAAATATCTTGCAAATAGTAAGCGCTCATTAGATGTCAGAGATTGATTTGCGTTTTATCCCCTCAATCTGTCTCTGAGCTCTCACAATAGTCTTGTGGGACATTCCATCTCCATCATTATGGGGTTCCATAATTGAAGAAGCATATGGATGCCATGAAAATTTGGGCAGCCTGCTACTCATTGTTCCATTAAGATCATCTCTACTCAATTTCCTGACGTGCCTAGTCATTTGAAATATGTCTCTGCTCGACTTCCATCCACAGAGAGGGCTTAGAAATCTTTGCTGGGCTGGAGGCTCCTGAGCTATCATTATGCCTCCTACGGCCAGAATATAACCTCCCCTCTGAGAGATTGCCACCCATCTAATGGTGATTCCGATGTTCCAAGTACCCCATATCTCTAAATTCTTCTAAGTAAGAGGAAACATCTACTCTCTCTGTCTTTCTTCCAAGACCCTCCCACCTTCTTCCCCTAAGGAACCAGCATACTATCTAATAAAGTTAGGCTTTTACAAAAGGCAGGAGAGGCTACTGATTTAAAGGAACTTTTGCTTTTGATTCAATGAAAAGCTATCATGAAACTCAAGTGCATCTTACTAACAGAAAGAAGTCCGACCCAAAACTGTATGTACTGAATTATTCCACTTAAATGACATTCCAGAAAAGACAAAACCGTAGGACAACAGTCGGAGCCAGGATTTAGAGCTCAGAGAATGGAATAACTACAAAAGGGAAGTCCAGGGAATTTTGGAGTGATAAAATTGTGCTGTGTTTTGCTTATGATGCTAGATATACCACTGCATGTATTTTTCAAAATGTGTGGACTGTGTTTTCCTTTATGGAAACAAATAAACAAACATCAAGATCATGCAAAAAACAAAAGGGGAAAGAAAACATGAAGAGAATAAGCATAAATCAATATTTTTACAAAAAAGATCACACCATAGACAAAGTTAAAGGGATGAGTTAAGCCTTGTGATGTTGAAAAGTGGGATTCTGTTATGTAAAATAAGAGCTCAAGCAAGGCTATAAACCAGGCAAAAGACCTGACACACTTCAACTTTGAACAGTTGACTTAATTACACCTGTAAGAAAATAGAGGAACTGTTTAAAGGATGTTCCACTGAGACTATGTAGCTATAGCCATTTACTTTCCTGGACAGCAGTTTGTGAGGTATCATAATGAAAGAGCTGTGGATCAGCCCTAGATGAAATACCTTTTTCATTTTCCAAATTTTTCTTGCTTAAGTCAAATGTAATTCAAAATAAGCTGATGACATGGTCTTGAATCTAAGTAGCTTACATTGCAGTGAAAGAAAGCACAGTCACTGATCCATCTCACAAGGTAGAAGGAAGTAAGTGTTCATCCAAGGAATAAGTAAGGGGCAATGGAGGAACAAAGGAAGAAGTGGTTAGTGTGAGAGAGAGAAGGCCAGGAGAGGCTTCTTTAGAGAGGTGGCATTTGAGCTGGGTATTAGAGAATTTGATATACTAACAAGAAAAGAAAGATACTTTCTGGCTGAAAACAATGTGACCAAGATGGGGAAGTGGGATAACCAAACCTTATTTAGTTATCAGTGAAAAGATATTTCTATAGAGTAGTAATCTATAGTAAGAGTGATTTTCAGTTTATGGCCCTTTGTCTTCATGTAAAAAAAAGCATGAAAGGTATGATCCTGTTGAAGGTCATGGACAGTGTGGTGTTAAACTTCAGATGGGGCAAGTAATGGAATTCTCTTAAAGTGGCTCAATCAAATCATAAATAGGGGCTGTTTTTCTCCAGTAAGATTATTCTAATGGTAAACAGTTGCTGGCAGCTTAGTGATGCCTGGGTCAATATATCTGAAATCCTCTTTGTTTTTTTTCTCATGGTTGAAAGATAGCTCTGGATATTCAATAAAGAAGAAAGAAGAAGTGCAGAACCAGCCACAGCAGGACCCTCCTACAGAGAATAAAACTTCCCTAATACCCCTCTTCAGTAGGCTGCTGCCTACATCCTATTAGATAAAGTTGCATGACATATGGTTCCTCCTAGCTTCCTGGGAGTTTAGGAAGGCAAGTATTGAGCTGGGCACTTTGCTCCCATGAATAATTCAAGATTTGTTAGCAAAGGAAAAGGAGAAAATAGTGTTTATCCTGGAGGGGAAAAAAAAAAATTTAGTGGCTAAGGTAAAAATCAAGCATGAAGGCTTGCTTTCACACCAAAATTGTATTCAGAAGTTAAATCATTCAAATGTTGTAATGCTTTGAAACTTTACCACTTTTACTAAGATTTCAATGTGCTCTTTCTTGCTTTCAAGTCGTCATTATCTTCAACTCCTGTAAATGGTTTTGTAAGTTTCTCCAATTATTTTTTAGATGGTGTTTCTCCCTGGTTCTCAATTAACGTTTCAATTTCCTTCTCCATGGGAAGGCATCACCACCCACCTGCCTGGCCATAGGAACAACTGTTCTACCTCTGTTTCAATGACCAGGAAACCCTTAAAAATCATGCACCTATTGTTTTTTTCAGGTCTTCTCAGAATCCATTCACTATCTGAGCCTTGATTGCTTTCACACTGTGAGAGGCACTGGAGAACTGAGATTTCCACTGAGCACACTGTATTCACGGCTCCCATCTTACCTCCAACTCCCAGGTGAAAAGCAGGCAGAACAGAGACTCACTTGAACTTGTTCACATTGTACATATTCTCTTCTGTTCTTGTACACTGTTGGCCTGCTTCTGGCCACCTGTCCCCTGAGAGTCTGGAGGCAATCATGGGCAATCAGGGTCACATTAATCTCATCCATGGGACATGCATCATCTCTGAAAACCAAGAGGTTTCCCTCAAGTGCAGCCCTCTGAAGTAGATATCAGACAGCATCCTCACATTGTCACTGATGTTCTGTTGTCTATTAACTGTCCTAACTTAGAGGCTACCTCTTCCCAGAGTGTTTCCTCCACATAAAACACAATCAAGGGGATGAAATCATTTGCCGGACTGTGAAGTTTTGCTTCCTATCAAAAATAATGTAGTCATAAAAAACTGAAATGAGGTTGCTTGCTGCTTGAATCGTTTCTTTTATTTATTTTTTTTTCTAGCTTTGGTGTAATGATACACCAAGCATGAGTTCTGGTCTATTGGCTTCTGGAGTAGAGTTTGTTTAATTAAACCACTTGTCTCTTCATAGCTAGCCTGGATGTTTCTATACGTAAATCCCAAATCTCCTTTGTGGTTTCACATTCTACACATGTGCAAAATGTGCCTTTGATGGCATACCTGGCTGAGCTAAAGAGTATGGCAGAAAAAACAGCTTATTATTCTCCATTGCTAGCGTTCAAATTATTTAATGATATTCTTTCATCTCTATAGATTTACCTTCTATTTTTATATCTTGTAACAGAACAAATAGAAAATATCCACCTTTTTCTGAGCATTTTATTGTACCAGACATGCTTAGTATTGCATTTTGTGATATGATATACTTCAATATATTCCTCTTCACAGTCTTCCTAGACAACCCTGAACTTTCTTTTCAAAGCTTTGAAAAGAAACACACGTGATTCTCACCAACCTGTGCCATACAGCAGCCTAGAGCATCATTAAGGGTGGTCACTAGCCATAGCTTGCCTTTCAATATCCTGTACCCAACACTCGGTACCCAGCTCACTCAATGTATTTCCCTTGTCAAAAAATGGTAACTCTTGCCATTATCCATTTTCTCACCTCCCACTCGCTCTTCTGCCCATAGCAGACCACCTCCGCTTTTGATGTAAAGTATTCCCATGTTGCTAAATTCAGTGGACATGCCAATTCCCAGCCTTACAGCCCAGCACTGTTGAACACAAAGTGCTCACACCTCCTTGAAATACTTCTCTTCTCTCTTTTCCTTTGTTACTCTGTGCCTGAACTTTCTACCTCCAGTCTTTTCTTATCCATTTGTTGGTTTGTTTTGAAGGCTCACCCTTCCATGCTCAGACTTCAAATGTTGGAGTCTCTTACAGTTCTGACCTTGGCACTCTTTGTACATTACTCTAGACATTGGTTGGATCACATCACCCATTCTCTTGATTTCTCTTATCATCCACACTCCAGTGATTCTCAGTAAGACCATGTCCCCAGCAAAGGCTCCTCAGACCCTCTCACACTAGGACAATGTCCTGATGAATGAACCATCAGTTCCTATGCTGTGTCATAACACATCTAACCTTTTCTCAATGCATTTTTTTTCTTTTTTTTTAATTTATATTTTTATAGATGCATTATAATTATGCATAATATTGAGTTTCATTAGACCATGATTTGATTAGTCTAATTCCTTTTCTCTCCCCTCATCCTCTTCCTTTACCCTCTTGCTCTACTCTACTGACCTCCCTTCTATTATTTTAATTAGTACATTATAATTATAATATATATATATATATATATATATATATATACACACACACACACACACACACACACACACACACACACTGGATTCAATGTGGTCTATTCATACTTGGACTTAATGATTTGGTAGATTTCATTCCTCAGTACTTCCCTGTGCCCTCCCCTCTTCCTTCCTTCCTTATCAACTTTTTTCCTAATACTATTCTTCTAAAGAATCTTTTCAGATTTTTCTTCATCATCCTGTCTCATAAAATTTTATTGTCACAGATATACTGTTTTCTTCTTTTGATGTACATATGTGTATATACACATAATCCATACACATACACACAGATGCACACCATGTTCTATACACAAATAGAGCAAGATCTAGTTTGACCCCTATGAACTCATTTTTTCCTCTGGTGATATCTCCTTTATTGAGAATAAATGACTTATGGTAATTTTATTTTAAATTTTTATTTAAATATTTTCTATATTATCTGTCTAGCTATAATAAAACCTCTAAGGGCAAAGATAAATTTCCCTGAATATTGCCTCAACATTGTACCACGCACACAGGTACATATTTGCTCCATATTGATAGGCAATAAATACTATTACACTTGGAATTGCTACCAATTATAGATACATTTTGAATTTTTTTAATAATTTGCAATTCTGAAAAGAAGTCTGAGCCTGTCTTCCCCATAAACTTTCATGGATGGGCCTTTTATAAAAACTTATTGAATTAATTAATTATCTGTACATTTTAGGTTAGGAAAATCTGTCCTAATTCCTGAAAAGAAAATATTTGGTGTGTATCCTAGAAACTACTTGTAATCACTGCAGATGTTTTGCATTAGCAGTTTATTAAATGCCACCAGGGAAGATACACTGGGATAAAAGCACCCCAACTGACTTTCTCCATTATATGAGACAGTCTGGTGTCTCTGTACTGCTCCTAGCTGGAGAGGCCTCAGAAGCTCACAGCTAGTTCAGTGTGCCAACCCTTGATAGTTGTGGAAACTATATATATATATAATATTATATTTTTAAAAAGATTCTTAAAATATTAGCTTTGAGAATGGTTCTTTTCCATTTATTAGAATAATTTGATCATCATAAATTTTTATCAACATCATGAGATTGTCATTATAATTTTTCTGCCCAATGTTTCTCCCAAGTCCCATTTTTCTGACAAATTTTATAAATCTAAGTTTTTCTTTCAGTGTCTAGACCACAGCAATTTTTAATACATATGGTTTTTGGCACTTCAGTATTTATTGTTTTGCATAAGATTTCATTTCCCCCAGGTTTTTGGAGTTTCAGTTACAAAGTCTTTGGGGTTTTTTTGTTATTTTTTTAAGTTAGTTTCATCCATAATTTTACTCTCTACTATTTTATCCTCTAACAAGATTTATTTTCTGGTGATTATTTCTACCAATTAAGTGAAGTTTAAATTAGACAAAAATCTGTTTACTTTTCTTTGTTTTTTCCTTAAACACTGAGAAAATGCTGAGTAAATTCCTTTGATATTTCAGGATTGTTTTGTTTTTGCTTCAGGGAAAAGAGGTGGCTAAAGATGGTTATCTGTTAGATCCAGTTGTAACCTCATCCAGTTTTAGATTTAGAGCAACATAGGTTACCTCTGATACTTCATTCCTCATTTGACATCTGAAGAAATCAGAATTTAGAGTGGTCATGGGGTTTTCCTAAAATCACAGAGAAAGGCCTGGATTTCAGGATTCTCGATGTCCAGGACACCTTGAGGGGAAAGCATGACAGATCGACAGAATAGAGCTCAAAACTTGAGCATCCTTTCTAAAGAGGAGAAGCTGGCTTTTCGTTACTATGGTAACAGAGTGCATTTGAGATTTTTCAACAAGTATACCCCCTACCTGTGCTAGTAGGAAAAAGAGCCATTGAGCTGATCCTTATGGTGATTCAAAACACTTTAGATAGATCCTGTCTCATGCCTTATAAGTTCCTGATTGATTGTGTGGAATTAAGTTATTGGGCAGAGAACCAGCTAATGGAAACACATTGATGAAATCATTTTTGAGGGACATTAAATGGAACTTAAAATAAAGCTGAAATGGCTTTATGGATTTTTCAGTCAAACTGTTTATGAACATTTATTGCCAGTAAATTATATTGTGTCAAAAGAGGGAATCAGTAGGTATGGCTTTAATAGAAACCTTTTTGAAATAATAAAACTGAGAATAATGTATTATCCAGGAATGACTAGAGGATGGAATGGGAAATTTGTCCTGATGGATGGTTGTCCGCTGTGCCGCTTTGGAGAAGGAGAAAAATGGTGTGAAAAATCAGATACCTGATAGGACTTGGAGAGAAATGCTCTCTTGGAAAAGTAACAAATGTCTTATCTCATTGTACATGTGAATTGTTTTCAAGAGAAAGGTGACTGGGGATTTAGCAAGGGTTGTTTAAGGGCAGAAGCACTGGCATTTGCTCAGGTCTCAAAAGAAGATGAGTAAGTAGACAGCAAATGGCTTAGAAAGCTGAGAGCTGAAGACTACAGTTCAGATACCAGTCTTTGACTATAGGAAAAAGTTTTCATTTCCCTGAGTCTCAGATGCCACATTCATACTGACAGGTACTAACAGTCCCTACCAGAGAGGGTTTCTCTATGGATCAAATGAAGAACTATAGTAGTCAATATAGTTTCAAATTCATAGTCAGTGATTTAAAAATATTGTTTTTGAAATCATTGTAAGAATTGGGATAAGAAGAGGGAAGAATAAGGTTCATAAAATTTTATTCCTAGTAGATTTTTATTGATTATCATCTACTGATTGCTATGCACCAAAGTTCTCAATCTCCCATAATATCTCTCTAGGAGTTAAAGGTACTATACGTATGCCTTCTTTTCAGAAAAGAAAATCCTCTGTCAGAGAGAGTAAGTATCATGTCCAAAGTCAGTCAGCAAATGAGAGACTTTGATATCTTTCCTTTAAAATTATGTCAATAAATATGTCTTTTGGTATGTGAGATATATGGGTCCCTTGGCTAATCCAGTAAACTAAAACCAAAAGGTATTTGAGTGGACAGCGAGAGCTGAGGAAGCATGAGGATCTTGCCCTTCACTTCCACCCTACATGCAGAGCCTGTCAATCATCCACCACATCTCCCTGTCAGTCCATCCCCTAGGGCTGGCTTGACTTTCACTACATTGACCTGGCATTGAGGAGACAGAGCACGAGGAACTGTGAGTAAGAGTGGGCTCTTAACGTCCGTTAGCTGTATGTGAATCTCTGCGCTGTACCTCACTGGGTATGTGACTGTGAGACGCACGTGTTTGTTCTGTTTTTCTTTCCACATTTTTATTGGATTATCGTTGTACAGAGTGATTTGTTTTTACATATTAGGACATGCACACAATATAACAATATAATTTGGCCAATATCACTGCCTAGCATTTTCCCCTCCCTCCCCTTTCCCACCTCCTGGTCTCTTTCCTCTGCTGATGTCCCTTTGATTTTTAGGAGATTCACCCTTACCTTTCTTTTTCTTTTACCTCTCAAGTTTCCACATACAAGATGAAACATACAACCCTTGATCTTCTGAGTTTGGCCTATTTCTCTTACAGAGTTGTCTCAAGTTCCATCCATTTTCATGCAAATGCCATCATTTAACGTTTCTTTTTTTAAAATTTATTTATATGTGACAGCAGAATGAATTACAATTCTTATTACACATATAGAGCACAATTTTTCATATCTCTGGTTGTAGACAAAGTATATTTATGGCTGAATAAAATGCCATTGTGTATATATAACATATTTTCTTTTTCCATTCATCCATTGATGGACAACTACACTGGTTTCACAGTTTGGCTATTGTGAATTGTGCTGCTATAAATATGGGTATGCATGGATCACTTAGTAAGATGACTAATTCTCTAAGATAAATACTGAGGAGTGGTATAGCTGGGTCATATGGTGGTTCTATGCCTAGTCTATGAGGTAACTCCGTACTCATTTCCATAGTGCATGTCCTAATTTATAATCCCACAAACAATGTAAAAGTATTCCTTTTTTCTCCACATTCTGTCCAGCATTTTTTTTTTATTATTATTATTCCCAGGGAATGAACTCAGGGGCACTCAAACACTGAGCCAGATCCCCAGCCCCATTTTGTATTTTATTTAGAGATGGGGTCTCATTGAGTTGCTTGCACCTTGCTGTTGCTGAGGCTGGCTTTGAACTTGAAATCTTCCTGCCTCAGCCTCCTAAGCCACTGGGATTAGAGGAGTGTGCCACTATGGCCGTCTATTGTTTGTATGCCTGATGACTGCCATTCTGATTGGTATGAGATAGTTTTGATTTGCATTTCCCTACTTGCTAATGACATTGAACATTTTTTCATGATTTTTTAGCCAGACAAGTCTAATTTTTTTCCCATTTATTAATTGGGTTGTTTTGTTTTTGGTGTTAAGTTTTTTAATTCTCTAGGTTATTATTCCTACGTTACAAGAGTAGCTAGCAAAGAATTTTTTCCCATTCTGTAGGGTTTGTCTTCACATTCCTAATTGTATCTTTTGCTATGCAGAGACTACCCCATTTATTAACTCTTGACAATATTTCCTGGACTTTGGGGTTCTTATTGAGAAAGTTATTGCCTGTGCCTATATGCTGGACTGTTGACCCTATGTTGTTGTTGTTGTTGTTTTTTCTAGGAGTTTTATATTTTCTGGTCCAATTCCAAGGTTTTTGATCCATTTTGAGTTAACTTTTGTGCAGGATGAGAGATAAGGGTCCAGTTTCATTCTTCTATATATGGACAGCCAGTTTTCTCAGCATCCTTTATCTAAAAGTCTATCTTTTCTCCAATATATGTTTTTTGTCAAGGATCAGATGACTGTATGTTATGGTTGGCATCTGAGAAGTCCCCCAAAAGCTCACATGAGAGACAATGCAAGAAGGTTCAAAGGAGAAGTAATTGGGTTGTGAGAGTCTTAACCCAATCAGTGAATTAGTCCCCTGACAGGGATTAACTGAGTGGTCACTGAAGTGGTAGGGTGTGGATGGAGGTGGGAATTGGGGGCATGGCTCTGGGGTATATATAATTTATATCTGGAGAGTAGATTTCCTCTCTCTGCCTTCTGATGATGGGAGCTGCTTCCTTCTGCCCCACTCTCCTGCCATGAAGTTCAGACTCACCTCAAGCCCCAATGAATGGAGCTTGCTGTCTATGGATTAAGACCCCTGAAATCGTGAGGCCTCCAATAAACTTTTCCTCCCTGAAAATTGTTCTACTTGGGTCCTTTTAGTTACAGCAGTGAAAAATCTGATGAAAATGCTGTATCTATGTGGACTTGTCTCTGTGTCTTCTATTCTGTACCATTGGTCTATGTATCTGTTCTTATGCCAGTGCCATGCAGTTTTGGCTACTATGGTTTTGTAGTATAATTTGAAGTCAGATATTGTGATGCCTCCAGCATTGTTTTGTTGTTTGATATTTTTGTTTTGTTTTGTTTTGGGCTTAAAATTGCCTTTGCTATTTTTTTCATTCTTCCAAATGAATTTTAGAACTAGTTTTTTCTAGCTCTGTGAACAATGTCATTGGCATTTTGATGGGTATTGCAATGAATCTACATATTGCTTTTGATAGAATGGTCATTTAAAAAATATTAATTCTGCCTATGCATGAACATGGCAGGTCTTTCCACATTCATGTGTCTTCTTTAATTTATTTCTTTAGTGTTATATAGTTTTCATTGTATCTTTCACCTCCCTGGTTAGAATTAGAATTATTCCTAGGAATTTTTTTTTTAATTTCTCTCTCTGTCTTTACTCCCCTCCCTTCTCTTTCTTTGAAGCTATTGGTAATGAAAGTATTTTCCTGATTCATTTCTCAACAGATTCATTGTCAGTATATATAGGAAAATTATTGATTTTTGTCTGATGATTTTGTAGCCTACCACTTTGTCAAATATGTTTATTAGTTCTAGCAGTCTTTTAATGGAGTTTTTTAAATTTGGATCTCCTAAGTATAGGATGATAGCATCTACAAACAGCGATAGTTTGACTTCTTCCTCTCCTATTTTTTTTTAATTTTTTTAGTTGTAGATGGACACAATACCTTTATTTTATTTATGTGGTGCTGAGGATCGCACCCAGTGCTCCAAGCATGTGAGGCAGGTGCTCTACCACAACCCCAGCCCATTCCTCTCCTATTTTTATCCCTTTTATTTCCTTCCTTTGCCTAATTGCTCTAGCTGCTATATGGATGGTGAAAATAGACACCCTTGTCTTGTTCCATGATTTAAAGAAAATGCTTTCAGATTTTTCCCATTTACTATGAGGTTTGGCTTTGGGTTTTTCATATATAATTTCATGCAGTTGAGGTAGGATCCTTCTATCCCTAGTTTCTTCAGTGTTCATGTCATGAATGGGTGCTGAATTTAGTAGAAGGCCTTCTCTACACCTATTGAGGTGATAGTTATTTTTGTCCTTAATTCTATTTGTGATGAACTGCATTTATTAATTTGCATGTTAAACCATCCTTGCATCTGTGAAATAAAACCAACTTGGTTATGATGTACAGTCTTCTTAATATGTTATTGAGCAGGAATTCTCTAATGTTTTATTAAGGATTTTTAATTTTTTTTTTATTATTGGTTGTAAAAAACATTACAAAGCTCTTGACATATCATATTTCATACATTTGATTCAAGTGGGTTATGAACTCCCATTTTTACCCCGTATACAGATTGCAGTATCACATCGGTTACACATCCACGTTTTTACATATTGCCATACTAGTGACTGTTGTATTCTGCTACCTTTCCTATCCTCTACTATCCCCCTCCCCTCCCCTCCCCTCCCCTCTCATCTTCTCTCTCTACCCCATCTACTGCAATTCATTTCTCTCCCTTGTTTTGTTTTGTTTTCCCCTCACATCCTCTTATATGTAATTTTGTATAACAATGAGGGTCTCCTTCCATTTCCATGCAATTTCCCTTCTCTCTGCCTTTTCCTCCCACCTTTAGTCCCTGTTTAATGTTAATATTTTTCTCATGCTCTTCCTCTCTGCTCTGTTCTTAGATGCTCTCCTTATATCAAAGAAGACGTTTGGCCTTTGTTTTTTAGGGATTGGCTAGTTTTACTTAGTATAATCTGCTCTAATGCCATCCATTTCCCTGCAAATGCCATGATTTTGTCATTTTTTAGTGCTGAGTAATACTCCATTGTGTATAAATACCACATTTTTTAATACATTCATCTATTGAAGGGCATCTAGGTTGGTTTCACAGTCTAGCTATTGTGAATTGTGCTGCTATGAACATGGATGTAGCAGTGTCCCTATAGTATGCTCTTTTAAGGTCTTCAGGGAATAGTCTGAGAAGGGAAATAGCTGGGTCAAATGGTGGTTCCATTCCCAGCTTTCCAAGGAATCTCCATACTGCTTTCCAAATTGGCTGCACCAATTTGCAGTCCCACCAGCAATGTACAAGTGTACCCTTTTCTCCTATTAAGGATTTTTTTATCTAAGTTTGTCAGGGATATTGGTCTATCATTTTCTTTCCTTTATGTCTCCATATGTGGTTTGGAAACCCACATGTTATCAGCCCTACTCTCCTTATCTATAGATTAAGGGGTCCCTTGATTTCAGGAGGAGACTACAGGCATTTTTTTCTCAGTTTACTTAAAAGAATTGTGTTTTTGTTTAGTTCAAATAGTCTTCCTTGATTGGCATGATTTTTAATTTTAGAGGTGGAATCAAAATACTATTTTGGAATATAATTTTGGACACTCACTCAAATTTTATTACATTGTGTAAGGAGGCTTAAAACAATAAAAGTACTCCCACATTCGTTGAGGTACCAATTATAAATCAAGCAGCCATGACAATGGGTGAAACCTTAATCTCCGCTGTGTACAGTAGCAGTTCTAATAATGAAGGTGATCTGTGGCTGGTACTAATTGCCATGTGGATAAATCAGATGATTAGGAATGGTTCAAATTGATGTTATAGTTTCCAAGGAATTCTGGGTAGAGGGGGAATTTTAGCTACAATTAAAGAATGAAAACAACGAAACCAAACAAATAACTATCCTTGCCTTATTGACATATATAATCATTCTTTTAGTCATGGGTTTAAACCTAGTGCACAAATGTTCATGGACTAAGGATCTCTGAGTTTCAAAGGGAAGTTCCTGCTCAATGTGACAGTAATAGATTGATAGATGGAAGTTGCTCCAGACTGATAGGAGTTGATACTGTGAGGGGTTAAGGCATGCTCTTGGGTTTTAGACCACCTGGGGCCATATACCCAATGTCACTCATTATTCTGTGACTTCTAGGGCTGTCAACCTAGGCAGCCTCCACAGGACCTCTTGTCTTGCATTCGCCAAAGTATCACAAAAATGTTGGAAATGGATGGAATGTATATTCTGCAAAACCAAATTTAATACATGTTTAACAAAAGCTCCAAACCTGCACTATATAATCCAATCCATTCTGATTCCGATATACAGAATACAATAAAGTTAAAATCATAAAGACAAAATTAATAATTTATGCATAAGAAAATTATGACATTCTTCTGAAATTCACATCAAAAATGTTGTGAGTTTTTAAATGTTTATATTTCAATGTATTTGAAACGAGACAGTTTAGAGTCTTAAAAGGGATGTCTAACAGACTAAGAAAGGTCTTCAGTGGCCCTACACTTAATGTCTCTTTGCCTAATGCAATTGTTAATTTTAATAGATTGTTACAGGAAATAAATGAACTAGTGCTTATGAATATAAATTATGGAGTCTATGATAGTCACTTAAAATGGTAGCTTAGAAATAGTTATTATTTTTCTTCAAGCTATTCCTTTAAGGACCATATGTAACATTAAGTAGATGCATTATTTCCTGATTGTACTTACAGTAGTCTATTACTCCTATCAAAAAGACTGGACTTATAATTATTCCAGGATAAATAATTCATTTTCCTGGACTTATAATTATTCCAGGATAAATCTAGATTTGGAATAATAGTGGTGAATGGAGGATTTCTGCACATTTTAACAATGCAAGAGAATTCTAGAAATCTACACATGAATGCAAAATAGTTAATCTCTCCTAATAGCATGGGGATGTAGCTCAGTTGGTAGAGTACTTGCCTTGCATGCACAAAGCCCTGGGTTCAATCCCCAGCCCCCACACACAAAACAACAACGACAACAAAAATAACCCACCAAATACATAAAACAAACTTCTTTACTATAAAGTATAAGAGAGGACCTTGGCTCCATTTGCTTTGTTTTTTTGGTTTCAAGATACTCAGGATGGAACCCAGGGCCTCATGCATGTTCTATCCCTGGCACTTTTAATTTTTTTTGTTGTCGTTGTTTTGAGACAGGGTCTCAGAATGATTCTCAAGATGGCCTCAAACTTAACAATCCTCCTGCCTCATCCTCCCAAGTAGCTGGGATTAGAGCTACTGAGTATGTGCCACATACTCAGCTGTCTCAGCTAAGTCTAATTGAAAAATTAATATCCAGTGCAATTGTCTGTGATAAATTGAGGTTTAAATGATTTGAAAACACTTGGGGAGTGTACAAATCAGATAATCACAATCTTTTATGGCTGGGAGGTTCAGCCAGTGCTGACACATTGTAAAGATAAAGGTTTATAGTACAGCCAAGCTAAATGTCTAGATAGGGTGGGGAATCAATGTTAATACCTGAAATGTGAAAGCCTTGAACTTCAAAGGATAGGTCACGATGCTCTGTTTGTTTGTCTCTCCAAAAGAATAATACAGAACTTTATTTACTGAAAAACTTTAGGCAAATACTGCGATCTAACCTACTGCTTAGATGTCCAAGGTGTTATGTGATTTGTGCCCCGCATTGCCATCAGAGGGTTTCAGCTGTTGTATTTCAAAACATTTGCAGTTAGGTGGCTATTAATGGTTTATGAGAGTCAGACCTTGCAATTTATTTCTAGGCATCTTTTTAAAATTTCTTTTTAATTTATTTATTTTTTTTAAGCCAAGATGGAATTTGCCTCATGGCCTCACTCTGATCTCAGCAAGAACACTTTCAAAAGATATTTCTTGTTTTTTCAAAGGTTGTTTGCATGAGTTGATTCAATGCTCTCTCATCAGGAGCCCTGAAGCCAGTGCTCTTGGGCTGTATAATGGATTCACTACATTTAGCTCCAGTGTGTTGATGGTACCCCGAGGTGATCCCGCCAACATTTCCAATCTCTGTTTTCTTTTCTTTTGTTTACAGGAGCTGAGGGCACAGTCTTCCCTAAATCCATAGAAACACCTAACGTCAGGGCAGACCCCTTCAAGGAACTAAGGTAAGCTACTGACCTGGATTTGCATTGATCAATTGCAATCAGCTTACTCTGTGCAACAGACCCATGATTCATTTCGAATTATAATGATAGTGTCACAATGTGAATATGTAAGCCAGGAGAGGTGGGAGCTGGCTGCAGATAAACTTTACCTGAAAGAAAGATTTGCTGAATACTTAAGAATATTAAGGTCTTGGGGTGAGAGGTCGCCAACTTTGCATTGGTGAAGTTCAGATTCATTGATTTGCTGCTGTATTTGTGGTACACAAACTGATCAGTTACAAAACTATACAGTAATCGGTGTTGATCAGCTCAAAGAAAACTGCTTTCTAAAGGAAATTAATGTCTACATATAATACTGGTATATTTCTATGTACCACACTACCTATTTCTCTCGGTAGAATGTGGCTAGAATGACATTCTCTGGGTATTTAGCCATTAGTATGCTGCTGAAGCAGAGGAAGACCCTGGGAAACCCACTGCTCACTAACACCAACTGTGGAAAATGGGAAGGAACAGCAGACCGGGAGACTGACATCGCCTGAACCCATTCTAGCCACCAATGAATTAACTCTGGTCCTCCAAACACACATAAAAATGTGATCTGTTGATATCAATTTAACTGCAATTTCTATGATATAATCATAACCATGAAGAATTCAGTGAATGCTGGCTTTCTTCATCTTGGTTCATATTTCTTTTACTTAAAACCAGGGATATGTAACCAATGACCATAAACAGCTTTGAGTAACTGTTTCATGATAGACACCAACCCCAGGCAAAGGTAGCTGCATTGCACAAGTCTTACCAACTTTTATGATGCTGACTGTCCTTTCCTAAGACAGAAACAACTCCCCTAGCAGCTTCTATTTATTTAACAGGAACACTTCTCAGTGGTGGAAAATAAAAACTCGTTAGAAAACCTGGAGCTGGTTTTGCAAAGCCTGTAAGTCTTTGAGACTGTAAAGAAATAAACTTGGCCAAAAGAAGAGCAAAGCTCCACATACATAAGGGCTATGGTATTAAAGTTTTACCACATTTTCTAGAGTAGCTTTTTTTTCAGCAAAACTTCCACATGCCAGAGATCACCTGGCTCCCTGGCAGTTACCGGACTCACCTCTCCTTCCAGCACTGAAGCTGGAAGTCACTCAGGACTTCCTTTCAGGACTCTTGAGAGAGCTCATTCTGGGAGTGCAATGTCTCACGTCTGTGATGTAAGAACTCTTTCCGGATGAGGTAATGAATGAAGGGCTGGTCCGATTCTCTTCCTTTCAACCGTCCTTAGCAGAGTCGAATTTTTGACAGAACTAGTTAGTGCTGCCCAGCCCAGAGAAAAGTGCTCTCAAATAAAGCTGAATTCTAAAAGACAATATTGATATCCACCCCCTATGGAGTAAGCTCTTGGTTACATGAAAGACTTGGAAAATGTAACAGGAGAGAATTTAGGCTAATTTGACGTTAAGCAGCAAAAATTACTCTTCTGTAATTAAAAATAAATCCAACTCAAACCACTTCCCCTAGGGAGAGGAGAGACCTCTCAAATAATCAGGATAAAAAATAGATGATCTGAACAGACATTTCACAAAAGTGGCTACTTAAATGGCCAATAACTATTTTTAAAATGTTCATCGTCACCGATTATCATGTGATGGAAAATCGAATCACAATGAGAGACTGTGTCACCACGGTTAGAACGGCTGTAATCAAAAAGAAAAACAAACAAATAACCAGTGTTGGCAAAGATGTTGAAAAAGGGAGAATTCTCATAAGCCATTAGAGGAAACGTAAATTAGTACATGTAAATGTAAATCACTACGGAAAATAACATAGAAGTTCTTCAAAAAATTAAAAATAGAACTACCTTATGATTCAGCTGTCCCACTGCTGGGTATATCACACCCCCAAACTATATGACTTTATCAGGCACATACCTGCTCTCATGATTATTACAACAAGGTTCATAACAGCCGAGATGTAAAATCAACCAAGGTGTCCTTCAATAGACAAACGGATTTAAAAAGTGATGTAAATGTCAATTGTGTTAGTCAGTTTTCAATGACTATAACAAAATTCTTGAGAAAATCGGTTCAAAGCAGAGAAGATGTATTTTTGTTTCATGGTTCCAAAAATTTCATTTCCTGGTCACTTGGCCCTATTGTTTCTTGGCCCAAGGAGAGACAGAATATTAGACAAGAGGGCATGATTATAGAGGAAAATTGCTTGTCTCATGGTGGCCAGAAAGCAAAGTATGAGAGAGAAGGAGGAGCTGTGAACAAAATGTACCCCAGTGACCTACTTCCTCCAACTCAGCCCCACATCCTAACATTGCCAACACCTCTCAGTAGCCCATTAAGGGGCCTGGGATTGTGGCTCAGCAATACAGCGCTTGCCTATCATGGGTGAGGCACTGGGTTTCATCCTCAGGAACATATAAAAATAAAATAATAAAAATAAAGGTATTGTGTCCACCTACAACTAAATATTTATATATAAAAAATAGCTCATCAAGGTATGAATTGAAGCCCTGGTGACCCAATAACTTCCCAAAGGCCCTACCTCTGAACGTTGGTACCCAAACATTCACACATGAGCTTGTGGTATTCCAAATCCAAACCCTAACATTAACCAATTCAAAATCAGAAACTGCAAAAGCACTTTATTTAGAGTGTTAAGGAGACACAGGTTTAGATCTCTGTGAATAAGTGTTCCTAGGAAGGCAAGAAAGGGTGAGTTTCTGTCGTCTATTGAATGTTGAAAAGGTACCAAGGTTGCTTAACCATTAGGGGGTAAAGACAAGAATGTATAAACAGAACGGAAGTATCCACAAATCAATAATATCCTCTTGACCTGTATCTTGAACCTCTGGGTAGAATGTAACTATCCAGTCATACCGACTGCCTACAGAGAAAGAGTAGAGATGACCAAAATTTACATCCCAGCAGCTAGAATCTACAGAAAGCCCTATTTCCTTATGTTTCTCTGAGTCCATTTTGTAAAACCCTTTCAACATTGGTTCCATTGTGATTTTCCATTTGTTTTCACAACGTAATGGACTATAACTCAGTCATTAAAAGAATGTGATCTTGGCCAGACATGTGGGGCAGACCTATAATCCCAAAAGCTGGGGAGGCTGAGGCAGGAGGATCACAAGTTTGAGTTGAGACCAGCCTCAGCAATTTAGTGAGACCTGTCTCCAAAAAAAAAAAAAAAAAAAAAAAAGCTAAGGAGTAGCAAAGTAATTCTGGGTTCAATCCCCAGTACCAAAAAAAAAAAAGAGAGAGAAAAAAAAAATTGTACCTTCACATTTCTGGCAACATGGATGGAACTAGAAAATGTTATATTGAATGAAATAATCCAGACAGAGAAATATAATTAACTTCATAGAAGTAGAAAGGAGATTGTAGGCGGCTAGCTAACAGGAACCAAAATACAATTACACAGGAATAAGTTCTAACATTCTACAGCCCAGTACAGTGTATAAAGTTCAAAACACTTTATTATGTACTTTACTGAGAATGAAGAGAGAGGAATTCCAAGTTTCCCAATACAAAGAAATGATACTTAAGACAGAAATTCTCATTGACCTCATTGAATTGTTACACATGGCTTACCTGTATCGAATTAACTCACTGTTCCCCATAAACACATACAAATCAAAAGGCACAAGCTCCATGCATCTCTCTGCTTTCGATGTCTGGGTCCTGAAGAATGTAGAACAGAATATTCACCCTTGTGATTCTCTAGCAGCCCTGAGAGTGTCAGTGCAGTTTCTCTAGGAAACCCTGCAACTTGCCTTCAAAAATTAAACCTCCATAATTCATGAGTGAATCTAAGTCTAGTGAAACTGCAGAAATGAAGGCTTCAGGTAATGGCTGAATTTTCCTTGCTTATTCTAAACTTATGAGAATATTCTACAGAGACTAGAAATAAAATTTTCTTATCTGCATAAAAATATTTCCTGTTATCCTAAAACCGTTCTTTTGTTTGTCTCTTTAGCTCAAATCACGGGAGCCTAGATTGAGACAGGCACCTACAGTGTCAAAATCTAGCCTTTTCATCCTCTGCAATTTTTTATTTGTGGTTTTTTTTTAATATTTTTTCATTGTCAATGAGGTTTATTTCATTTACTTACATGTGGTGCTGAGAATCAAACCCAGTGCCTCACATATGCTAGGCAAGTGCAAAACCACTGAGCCACCCCTGCCAGCCCACTGTATGTGTTTTTTAAAGGCACTTTGCAGGAGGGTCTCTGACCCTCTGGAAAGGTAAGCAGCTGTAGTTCACAGACTAACCAGACAAGTGTCTGCACATCACTTACGTTATCTGTTTAATGATGCCACATCTTACTCTGCTATTGATTGGTATTGATCTTGGATACTGAGTAAATATGTAATGAAATTGGAGACCAAGTCTCCTGTCCTCTGACTTTAGAGGTGAATGGGTCTTACTTGGCCACATTCATGCTTCTTCTAGACTCAAGAAAACTGAGGAGTTTAAGTGAGATCGCTGGGCTCCTAACAGGAGGTAGAGATAGATGAAGCATTAAGGAGCAGATGGGTCTGCTCCTCAGAGGCAAGGCTGTAGAGGGGAAGGGGCACATCACTGAGAGCCAGATCCCCAGAGCAAACTTACTGCATGGGCTCCAGCTAATTGTGGAGCTTTGCTCTGCAAAACTGAGGACCACTTCCAGCTCCAAGCAGCTAATCCCTGGGTAGTCTTTCAATTTTGTGTTTTCAAATTATTTTAGATTTAAAGAAGAGCTATAAAATCCATACAGATCATTCCCACCTATGCGTAACTCATTTTTTCCCCTCATATTAACATCTTAAAGTCCTAGAATATCCTACTCTGTGTTAAGATTTGTTAAAAGGATTGCAATCACCTGAAGGTCTTGTAGATTAAAAAACATATAAAAGAGTCTTAACAAAAAAGCAGCCTGTCGAGATGTGAATTAATTGATCTTAAAATTCCCAATGAAGTTAAGTAGGAATGCTTTTCAGTAGGGCTTTTTTTTTTTTTTAATTTTATCTCTAATGTTCTAGACAAAGATTTTCTTGGTCTTGTTTGTTATTAATGGTAAACAAATTGAGTCCAAAAAAAAGTGAGAAAATTGCATCTGTCTTAGAAAGCTTGTCCTCTGGGATCACTTTTGTGTCCTCAAACCTCTGTCTGGGCTGCTGCAGGTTTTTTTGTTTATTCTCTTGGTTTTTGTTTGCTTGCTTGTTAATGAAAACCAGGTTTGAGGCCTCTGGCATTTCTTCCTAGAAGGTCTGTTACAGAAGAGGTAGCTTCTTGCTCACTGGAGTTCAGTTGATTCCTTTCCTTTTCAGAGTTGCTGGAGTTCTGGTTTTGCAGTGTTTCTTAAGATGTTTGTAAATAACCAGAGCTGAGCTCAGATTCATATTCTCTCTCTCTCTCTCTCTCTCTCTCTCACACACACACACACACACACACACACACACACACCCCATTTGTTTCTCTCCAGACAAATAATGAGGGTTACAAAGGTCTAAGCCAAACCTCTCTCTCCGGACAGTATATGTTGATTTTACCCCTTCAGGGTTATTCTGAAATAATGACTCATTGTCCTAGATTCAAGACTGTACTTAAAAATATACCAAGCATTGTACCCATCCCTCGACATAAGAAAAACTAACTTTGAATAGAAATTGGATTCTAATAAATTCATGATCTTTGAACATAAATGTATTATATGTTCACTGGCTCGTTTTTTTTTTCTTCTTCTTCTTTTTCTGGAGTCTATATAAAAGAAAAATGAAAAAAAAAATCACGGATGTTAGGCTGTTCATGATCTGAAGCAGGAAATAGGCCACTTGGTTTTGCATACGCATTTTCTATAAGAACAGAGGCTGCCCTTGAGTGTTCTAAGGATTCCTTTCAATTGTGAAGTTTCCTCATAGGATTCTGATCCTACAGGAGGATGAAGTAGACTGTGAAATCTTATCTCACAGGCACATGCACATAGCATATATGAAAAGAGGGAGAAGGAGATACCGACTACTATACTCCTACACCCAACTTGGTTTCCCTTAAGATCCCCCAAAGCTTGGAAGGAGCCACAAAAGATCTCAAAGCCAAAAGGTCTTTCTGAAAAAACTCTTCTTCCTCCTTCATCCACTGTGCCCCTGTGCCCTCACTTTACATGCAATGATAACCAAACTGGTGGGCTGCTTATCCTCTCAGGGGAATCAGGGACTGTTCACCTGATATCTGTTGGACATTTATTAAGGAGTCAGGATGTGTGCTGATTATTCTGAATGCAGAAATCAGTACTCAAGTAGTTTTTAGTTAAGGGGAATACAACAGAAATATAACCACCAAATGCAATATCTTGTGATGATTGACAGGATAGAGATTAAAAACCAAACCAGAAGGAAATACAGAGAAGGAAGCCATCTCCCTATGTGAGTTGGTTAGGTAGAGTTGGAGAGTTAGGTAAGGCTAGAAGTGTTACCCAAGTTTACCTACAGGAAATAACGTTTTGGTTGAAAGATGAGAGAAAGGGTAAAAGTCAGTAATAGGTCTTAGGATTTTTAAAAAAAAAAAAAAAATGGATCTCTCAGGCCATCTAGTGTAGGAGTGAATAGCCCAATATATCTCTGTAGTCTCTAAAACATCCCTGGTCATTTACAAAGGTGGGGGCTTATGATGTAATTTTCCACATTGACAGTTGTGTTCTTTAATAAATGTTGTGGAGTCGTTTTCAGGAATGGTTTCAAAAGACGTTAAAGATTGCTTTAACTTCCAAAAATTGGTGCGTCACACCATTTAGGACCGAAAGATTCGTTAATCTCAAACCTATTCAGTTCCAAATAGATACTGCTTTGTTACTGTTCATTTTCTTCATAATATTACCAGGTTTCCACCAATAAGGCAGAAAAATTCTAACGTACATCTATCATTCCCAGGGTGTACTTGAACATTCTGTAGGTACTTTTGTTTTCCTTTGTTTTGTAATGGAAAGTACTAACGCTAACCTCCTTTAGGAATGGGTGAGACTTAAAGTCTGTGTATATCATAAGAAAAAAAGGGTTAGACAAGGCTCCCACAAATTGACAAAATACATTTCTTTTTGCTCTAAGTTTACCTTTGAGTGTCTATAATCAACTAAGTTACTGGCTCCCAGTGATTTATAAATTTAAGCTACTGAAATAGTTTGTCAAAGCCTGAGGTTCAATTAATTAGAGGCCTACAATGTAACCTGAAAAAGTCACAATACCAAAAATATTGTAGAGTTTGAGTTTTAAAAATGTATAAATATACATATTGAAAGAGAGAAACACACACTCAGCCATAGAGAGACACACAAAGCACTGTATACTGAGCCTCTTAGCCCTGGGCACATGGTATTTGGAGCAACACCATTGAATTCCACTGTGCAAGAAGTCCTTACGTTTCTTCCCTTATGAACATTTAGAGACATGTTCTATAATTGTTTCATATCTCTTCTTCCCACCATTCCCAGCATTCCATGCATTTAAGCTGAGAGTTTTAGTTTTGTTTAACATATATAGAATTCAGCATTATTTAGTCACATAACACAAATATTAAAGTGATTTAAAGAAAAATTTTTTAAAAAACATAGTAGCAGGGTTACTCCAGGGTCTTATGAAATCATCAAATGTCCATATTTATCACCAGTGTATACTTTGAAGGTGCCCTGCTAGGTTTGAACTTGGCCCCAGTGCCTATCTGCCTTGGGAATTCGGGCATCTCGTTTAAAGCTCTCCAATCCCCAGTGCCTAGAACATTGAAAAACTCAGTGAACATAATAAGCTCAACAAATATTAGCTTTGGGGAAGAGAGACAAGCAGCCCTTTTTATCAGGGGTCAGGAACTCAGACACCAGTTTCCAGAGTTTCGAATTTTATCAGCCAGTAAAAACTTTCCATCCAATTATGGTAACCAACAATTCTGTTTCCATTAAGGATAAAACTAGAACCAAAAAAACAAGTTCTTATGTTCACTATTAACAGTTTGTATCAAAGGATATTTCCACTAATAGTCAATTTCAGAATAAGAGACAGTTCTGTCAGTTGGATGCACTTGGCTATAACCAATCAATGTGCTGTCACTATTTTTCTCATTTTGCTAAAGACGACATGACTGTAACACGGCTCTTGTCAGGGATTCCAAATGCCACAGACTAGAGAATAATGAGGTTAACTCAGTTTAAGGTCATTCTGTTTAAAATCCCCAAATTAGAACATTTTGCTCCCCTTTCAAGACTATTTGATTGGACTGTCCACCTACCTGCATGTGCCCCTTTGCTCCCTCTTTCCCTCCCTCTCAAATTACAATTATTATCATTTCCCTCTTTTTCCCTGTAAGCATCAGTGCTGTCGTTTAAATTTATCTGCATATTTCTCTTTACCCCCGTTCCCAGTATCTCTCTAGGATGCCCTTTCTACCATGGCTCTTTTCATGTGCAGAAGGAGAAACAAATGGCACAAAGGAAAAGTGATGTTTAGGATCTGAGATATTTCCATCCCATCCCTTGACGTATTTATCAAAAGCTCCTGTTTTAAAAATGTGATGGAAACTGCATTTTAAAGATGTCAAGCCCATGTGTTCCATCACCGTCTCCTCTATACATTGTAATTCTGCCTCTAGAGGCCAGGGGAGAATGGATAACATCTGGGGGGAAATCAGGACAGCACATAAGGAAAGTCTCATTCAGAAATAAATGGACAGCCCATCTCTTCTCATGACTGGGGGTTGTGGGAAGAAGATTCTACAAAATGTAAGTAAGGAGAGGGATGAAAGCAAGGTCCTGGTGACTCCTCTTATTCAAGTCATGGAGGGAAAAAAATAATTAGAGTCTGAAAAACTGATTGTTGAAGAGAAAGTTTAAGTTTTGGGATCACAGAAAGGTTGCCAGGCTGGGCTCAATTTAATTTTTCCTGGTAATTCATAAGGATCAGAAGTTTGAGAGTAAAAGATATTCCATTGCTTTGCATGGATGAACATGGCTTGTCAGCGGGCCAGCCTTTAATAAAGGTGTTACACTGACATTGGCTCACTTTGCCAACTGTTAAGGCTGTGGCTCTCCCCCTGTGAGTCTTATAGGATCATGGTTACCATCAATGGGGAAGTACGCCTTTAGAATCCATCTTAAGGCACTTACTCTCGGTGGTTTTCACTTCGAGTCTTGAATCATCCTTAATTAAAATGAAAGTCCACATATGATGTTCTAAGCCTCCTCCCCAAATGCACTTTTCAGTTTTTCATCTTTCAAACTCAACCAGATTTTGGAGGCACCAAAACCTTTCTCAGAATCCTCACTAGACATTATTAGAATATCCCTAAAAGTTAGAGCCATGGAAGATGTGCATTGAGGCAGCTGGTTTTACCTGTCATGAGCAGCCCATTTCCATCTGAATTTGAGAGGGGCAGTGTGATGACATCACCGTCATCGTCCCAGACATGTGGCTTTTACTCAGAAATTAAAAATATGTCTTTCAGATTAATTTCAATAATGAGGATTAAAATGTGAGGAAATCACTCAAAAGCACATTGGGAGAATATAAAATTGTACTTTTATCTCTGTCATCAGCAGCCATGATATTTTAAAACTAAGTGGGAAGTTTTCAGTCTTAGAGCATAGTGGGCATTCCTGAGCTACTGCCACCTTCTGCCTCAAAGCAGAATGTTCCCACTTGTCACGGTTTTCATCTTGATTAAAATGTCAGCCACTGTCATTTATTATGCAAAGGGTGTGGAGTGTATTGTTCTGTTATTCTTGAGAAACACACAATTGCTTTTGATTTCCCTCTCTTTCTCCCCAGTAGGATGGCCCTGCTGGGTGTTCAGACAGAAAATCTTTCTTAATTACACCCTTCATGATCCTGGCTCCACGCCAGCCTTGTTTTATTTCAGTTATAACCTTTTCAAAAACAAAGAGGAATGGGAGTTTAGAGGAACAAGCTGACATGAGTTTTTTACCTGAAATAAGTTGAGAGCCAGAAGTGAATCAAAAACAAATATCATTTTTTTTTCTTGATCCAGAATTCTCCATGGTTAGATACAATGCAGTGTAATATAAATGAGAGTAAGACAAATTTCAGAGAGACCTAGATAAACTTGCCCCACACCTGGCCATGGATCATGTGCCACGTTGGGACAAATGTCACTCCCTTCCATCCTTCGGTGGGTCTCCCTGATTGAAGATGATACTTCAAAAGTATACGTATGAATTTAACATGACCCTAGACTGATGGTCTCCTGGGACTCTTCCCCACCTTCCAACCATTTTCTTATTTTTATTTTTCCTCTTACTCTCCCCTAGTTTTCATTGCTTCCACTAAACTTTTAATCCCTGATTTTATATTTTAATTTTCAAAAGTTTTTTTTTTTCCTATGGTTCTATTCTTTCATAACACCCCTTGCATAAATGTACTGCCTTTTCCTTTTGAACATATCAATGATAGGTGTTCTCAAATTTCTTGTTTCTCCCATTTTTTTTTTTTTAAACTTCACATCCCTGGGTTTGTGATTAGGGCTTTATCCAGTGGTTGGTGAGTCCTGCATAGCTATTCATTTTTAAGAGTGAAGTATCAGGGCTGGGGATGTGGCTCAAGCGGTAGTGCGCTCACCTGGCATGTGTGCGGCCCGGGTTCGATCCTCAGCACCACATACAAACAAAGATGTTGTGTCTGCCAAAAACTAAAAAGTAAATATATTTTTTAAAAAAGAGTGAAGTATCAAGAATCAAAGCATCAAGAATTTCTTGTCAGGTTTGTGTGCATGAATGGGACTGGGTGGTGGGTGATGAATGACTCCAAATGTCAAAACTTATAGGTCTTTTCTCTTGGGCTGGTCAGTTTCCCCAATAGAAGTCCAAATCCCTTGCTTATCATACATCTGGCTGTCAGTATGTTCATGGTGGGGGAATCTGGGAGGCCTCACTCTCCAATATGTAGGTTTTCCCTTAATTCCCTGTTTCCACACCAGTGAAGAAACAGTCCCTTGGGGCTGCCTATTTCCCATGGGGCCCTCTGTAAGTCTTCTCTATCGCAGTCCTGCTAGACACTTCTGATTCCTGGGCCTGGCCACAGTTTTTCAGCTTAATCAACTTGCAGCTTGATCTTCCCCAAACCTATATAAGCTCTTAGCTTTTAGTTTCCTTTCACCTGCTAATGGAGTTACTATTTGTGATTTGCTTTTCAACTTCCAAAGCATGGTCGCCATCTATTTTGTACCCTTATCTCTTCTCTTTTATTTCATCTTTGTGGATTAGGGCCTTATTGGGGTCCATTTATAGCCATTGAAGTAGCATTTCCAGAAAGGGAAAAAGTAGGCAGGCATGTTTGATACTCCATTGAATCAGACGTCTTCTGTCTGCAAGCTTTGGCCACGCTACCCTGCCCTGCTTCCTCTAGGGTGTTTGCGATTCTTCATGTTACCATTCCCTTTTCTTGGAACACTCTTCTCTGCTTACACATCTTTTCCTAACCTAAGGACATGATGTTTCTTGGCATTCTTCCAGGCATATGATGGTCTCCCCCTTGTCTTATCCTGCTCCTCTATTGGATAAACTAAGAGGGCCCCCACTTTTGCCATTCCCCACAGGGGGACCAGGTTAGATGAATTGTGATACATCCAATCCCCTAGGATTTATTTTTATTTTTATTTTTTACATATACAACCTAACTCATTAATGATACTTGTCCTTGACTCTCGTCTGAGCTCAGACACAGACACTCCAAAATAACAAAGCACAGAGGAATTTGAATCTTTTGACAATCCAAGCACCATACCCCTAACCTTGAATAGGAAATAGATGCTAATAAATTCAGGGTCTTAAAAATGTGAATTATAGTCATTTCACACTTCGTGGCAACTTCATGCTGAAGTAATAGCTTCAAGCTTAATTATGATGCTTGTCCCTTCCTTAAGTGCAGATGACATTCCTCAGATAGATTTTTGCAATGACATTTGAGGAGCGGAGTTGAGACACCAATTAGTTATTCATGATGGAGAATATTGACTGCATGCTGATTAAAGGAAAGTGTTGATACCCTTCCTGACATGATGCATCTGTCTCTTCATTTATGGTTCTCCCTCTGGCCCTCTTGGAATGCTCTTGGGAAATGATGGAAATGCCCTTCAGCCTTCACATGCAGATCTATAAAGAAAATGTGCATGATGAGTGGGATTATTAATGGAGACCAGGAGGCATTAGGCTTCCTCTGATTCCCTGCAGGTGTCTGGGCTTCTCTAGGAGGACCATGTGAGAGACACACCATAATGGATTAGACATGGCCCACTCTCGGTGCTGGAGAAGCTATTACACAATATGTTCAGCACCTCAGCATTCTTCCTGCAGCTAGAAGTCAGGAGAGGATGATGAATGGAGGATTCTGTCCTCTGTCACATAATCCCATGGCATGATCCAGGAGCCACTAAGCCATGTGACCAGGAAAGTGCAACCTCCCTCTCTTTGTGCAAGATGTGATAGTCTCATAAAAAAAGAGAATTTTGTTCTTTATTCTAATGACCTAGAGTGGCTCAGGAGTGAGGGGCAGAACCAGAGTGAGACAGCTTAATAGAAGGAAGCAACTTCTAGTAGTCTGAAGAGGTATATTATCCCATCACTGAGAGCAAGGGGGAGACTCTCCTATCAGGACTGCCACAGAGCCAGGTCAAGCCTCAGAAGGAGGGAAGACTTTTAACTAAATGTCCTTTCAGGTCTACTCTGATATGAATATTCTTAAAACTCAGGACTCCAAGTGCTGCTCACAAACACAATTTTAGCAGGAGCCTCTCATTAAGTTTAAGTTCCTTGAAAAGCTCTCTTCATTGAGTGGTTGGAGAGCAAAAATCTGTGATCAGTGTTGATCCTTTTTTATTCCTTAGACTCTGAGTGTTTGAAGAATGACTCATTCTTCTAGTGATTTGTAAATTTTGAAGAATTTTTACAAATACCCCCTCAAAACCTTTCTAAAGCTGATACAGTAGTGCATTCCTATAATACCAGTGATTTTAGGAGGCCAAGGCAGGAGGAATGCAAGTCTGAGGCTGGTCCCAGTAACTTAGAAAGATCCTGTCTCAAAATAAAAAGGGTTAGGGATGTAGCTCAGTGGTAGAGCTCCCCTGGTTTCAAACAAAACGAAATACTTCCTAAAGCTGAATATGAGGCATTTGCCTTAATTCTCATTGTATAGATGAAGAAATGGAAGGGTTAATATGAAGCACCTTTTGTTTGACTTTCACAAAAAAAAAAGCCTTATCCTTTCTCACTGCTCCAAGATTTTCATTTGTATTTTTACTTTTTGCATTGCTGGAGATGGGAACTCAGGGCCTCACACATGTTAGGCATGCGCTGTACCACTGAGCTATCCCCCCAACACCTGCTCCATGATATCAAGGTGCTACTGGTAGCAGCACATGGTGAAGGTAGAAAGCAGAGCTCTGGGTCAAATGGCTGGCCACTGGTCCTAGGTTTTCTACCCACTAAGATGTGACTCCAGCCAAGTTTGAAAAAACTCCTTGAGTTTCAGTTCTCTCATTTATAAAAGGGATAAGAACAAGACCAACCACAGAAAGACTGTGAGAACTAAATGGCCCACTGTATATGAACTACTTCAAACATGACCTAGAACTTAGGGCTTAATAAATATTGGTTTCAGGGGCTTTGTTGTTGCAGCAACAGAAATTAACTCATGCTTGCAGATGGCAAGGACTCTCTCCTAGTGATCTGGAAAGGTGCCTGTATTAGATGCCGGGTAGGTAGCAGTCAACAACAGGTTAAGGGCCTATCTGTACAAGTCTAGATAATGAAAACAACAAGTGTGAGATGATTGATTTGCCAGATTGGTCCCAAAATTAGCAAGTGAGCTTTAACCCTTTAATCTTTTAATGCTTTTGATATTATTTTTTTCATAGGAAATATATTTCTTATCTATAGGAAGGCAGGAGAGAGCCATATTTTTTTCTTAGGAGAGGCAAACTGAGCAACTTAAACACTACAAAGACAGGATGAAGTGCTAAGCATTGTGATTGTGAATGAAAGGGTTCATTTTATAAGTACTTACACTGCAAACAGCTTTTGAACTTCCTCTGAATTTAATTGCATCTGGGAAAAGGATAGGGGTGGCAACATTGTTTAGAAATAGAAAAGAATAGCATGTAAGTACCAACATGTTTTAAAAATCTTCTCACACCATAATGACCAAAGTACCCACCTTCCTAACTCCTTCACCCATGTGCAGGATGGAGATGGGGGGTTAAATCCAATACCCTGGAGGACCAGACCAAGTAGAAAATCTCAGAAACAAAAGGGCTTGTCTGGGTACATTCTATCCCTGTTGCTGACTGTTACCAGGAATCAATAGCTCTCTCCTAACCATCAGGAAAATGAAATTACACTTTAAACTCTAATGAGATTTTTTTTTTAATTTTCACGTTGAATATTTTGTATCATCCTAGAGATTGCTCATTTATTTTTACATACAATCAAAAAGCTTTTGATCCTTCATTAAATACTGCCCTTACAAGTTATATTGTTTTCTTCCCCTGAAAGCCATAATGGGTACCTATTTTTTTTTCACAGAGCTTGGATGTATTTTTATCACATAATGCTAACTGAAGGCTGCCACTGCACTTTTGGTTCTTATCTATAACCTGTTCCTGAGCTAGACTAACCTGTTAGATGTAGAAGCCACAATGCTTTTTCCAGGAAAGGGGATTGTCTTTGTTAGTAGCAGGTAGTTAGACACCCCTAGGACTGCTAAAAGCAAACCCCTGTGGTTTTCAAAGGGCTGGCTGGTATCCCTTGAACAGACAATACTAGCGAGATTGAGAGGATACACAGCACACAGCCAGCATGCTAGTTCCATGGTTTCTCTGGAGCAGCATTTACAGCAGGGTGGAGGGGTCTCAGGCTGGGACCTTGTGACAAGCTAAGCCATGCTGGTCCTTGATTTCCCAGTACATACAGGTCTTCTTTGAAAAACTTGCTAAGTCAGGGGGCACAACCCGTGAAGGAAGACAAGAGGAAATGGTCTCAGAGTGTCATTCCACACAGTGAAGCCATCTGAAGGCTCTGAGATGACATTCATTGACAGAATCTATATGTTCCAACCAAATAGGCCTGCCAGGCTAGTCACATCAGTATAATCCAAATGGAGGTATTCTGTGCACAGGTGCTTGAATATCTTCAGGTGTCTGGCATACCATGTGAACATCTGGTATATATTTCTAGGAGCACACTGATTAACAGGACAGGCATGGCCCTTGCTCCTGTGGGCTCTGTGTTCTAGCAGGGGAGGTGCTGACTATCAGGCCAAGTGATCAGTGCCAGTGTCTTATGTCATTTAACCTTCACATCAGAAAAGCCTTTTCAGGAAGAAGGTGCTACAGGCACTCCTATTTCACAAATGAGGAGTCAGAGGCTCATAGAGGTTCAGAGACCTGCTCTGGGATACTGAAAGAGTTAGGGAGAAAATATCTCATTTGGGGCTGGAGATGTGGCTCAAGTGGTAGCGCATTCGCCTGGCATGCGTGCGGCCCGGGTTCTATCCTCAGCACCACATACAAACAAAGATGTTGTGTCTGCCGAATATTAAAAAATAAATATTAAAAAAATTCTCTCTCTCTCTCTCTCTCTCTCTCTCTCTCTCTCTCTCTCTCTCTCTCTCTCTTTAAAAAAAAAAAAAAGAAAATATCTCATTTGCCAGATTTTTATAGCCTATTTTTCCGGCTAAACCATCCTGCCACACAAAAGGGATCTTGCTCTCAGAGTACAGAAGGTGTCTTGAATTTCTTATGCCCTTCTCTTACATTACCTAAGAGGCTTTCAGACTTTCCAGTTAGGAAAAGTAACTTGAAAACAGCAAGGAAAAGCCAGGAGTGGGGCTTTCTGCTCATTGCATCCCTGATATTCTGACACTAAAGTGTAGGGGGGAGAAATGTGTGAAAACACAGATTAAGAGTGTTTCCTGAATTTTGGGTCTTGTCTCAGAGTGGACACGGGTTGGAGCTAACTCTCAGAAAGGGAAGCCACCATTGCCCCGGCCTTGGACATCACACAGTCGTTCATTTGCTCACGTGCTTACAGTCCATCTCCCTTCCTGGGCTGTAAGAGCAAAACCTGTGATTCTCAACCCTTGTGTCATAGTGGAGACCCCCAAGGAGCTTAAAGATAATCCTGATTCCTAGTGCCCATCCCAGAAGAATTAAATCAGAATGGACAGGGCTATCACCTAGACAGTGGTGTAACATAGAACATGCCTATTGGTTCCACAGGTCAGGAACCAGGTTCTAAGGTACAGGTGCTGTGTCCCATGTCCTCACCGCATACACACTGCAGGGTGAGCTGAGAAACTGCGACCATTTTAAAGGACATTCAGTAAATGCTTGTTGAGTACATGGATGGATGGAGAGATGGAAGGATGGACAGGTGGGTGAGTGAGAGAGTTAATCAAGAAGGAGATGCTGAATTTGAGTTCATGGAATAGCTCTTATGAGATCACTGTTTACAGTTAACCTTTTAGTCATTCAGAATCTATATGCTTCTGTACCAAAATAGAAATTAGAGGCCTTAGGTAAGTATATGAAACAGTAGACAGCAAGCTGCTGGGTGCTCACATCATCTGGAAGTGTAATTGTCTTTGCCTTTCTTAATGTGTATTAATCGCCCATTTTGGCACCGTTCCGTTTTGACAGCGTAGGCAGCCATTACATCAAAGGTAATGGTTCATTATCATTTCTTCAGTGAGTCATGTTTGTCTGAGGGAAGCAAAGATAACAAAGAGGAAATTATAGTTTGTGTGCAGTGATATGATTGCATGTAAACTGAGCAATAAACGCATAGTGTGCATGAGCAATTGGGAGTTCCTTCTCTGTCCTCTGGATGCAAAGAAAGCAGAGTGATATTAAAATGCTCACATTTTAACTGGAGGTGGAGAAAGACACTGAGGCATCTTCCATACCTGAGAGCCCACCATGTCACTTACACCCATGGCTACGTCTGTGGGGTGCCAGTGTCACCTTGGGTATGTCAATGATTGCTCTAGTTCTGACTCATATGAAGTTCAAGTCCGCGGCCGTGACAGGAGCAGTAGAAAGACCAGAGGAGCGGAGAGGGCAGCCTCTGCGTGGGCCTCTGTCAATGTGCCTCACACTGCTTCCCCTGTACGTACGTGGATGTCAACTGAGATTACCCCGCTCCTAGAGTGACTGATGCAGAATGCTTTTGATAGATTATGGAAGACGTCACATCCTCTCTAAGGACCTCCTTTTGGCTCATGATAACCTTTGATTTTAAACTTTTGTTCTACCGGTGCTTTCCCTTTGACCAGGCACCACCAAATCCTGTATCCCCTTTGTTTACATTAGAATAAGGCACCCTTTCTTTCAGGTCATTGAATTTCTAGGAGTCAGAAAAATTGTCATAACAAGGTATTTTTTTTTTAGAATAAGACATGCTGTACCATATGCCAGAAAAATGCAATAAATGTGCAAATCTGGGATGCCTAGGATTTGAAAATTCCCTACACACACACACACACACACACACACACACACACACACACCCCTACCTCACTTTAGCAGTGCATGAACCATACTACTGAGTCTGGAGAAGATGAAAGATGAGCTCCCCAAACCTGCTCCAGTTACCACCCAATAAAGTATTGACTGGGATTTGTCTCTCAGCATTCTTCACTTAATTCCCACCAAAATACTGCTCACACATGGTTTTGGTGTGATGCACAGATGATTTTTACTAAAATTTTGTGAAAGCAAAACAAACTTAAAATTCAATAGTATATTCTTAGTCCAAAAAGCCCCTGGGTCACATTATCTAGTACTGTATCTTCTCTTTCTTTCCTTCCTCCTGGATTTCTGCTCCTGAACCTTTTCCCCCATTTTAGAGGCTTTCTAATACATTTCACTCTACTTGTCATCTTGGTTACCTAGATTCATGCTTTAGGTTTTTACCTTGGCCTGGAGCTGCATGTCAAAGTATCTTCTCAAACACAGAGGATAGCTTCCCTAAGAGAAATTCTGGGGCGGGTATTCAAATATTTTTTCCTCTAAGTTTGCTACAAATATTTAAATGGTAATTGGGAGTTTTTTTTTCATATGGCTGATTGTTTCTTTTCTTTTTCTTTTTTTAAATTTCAAAGTTTTAATTTTTTATATTTAGATTAACATGTAGTAATTCTGCATATTTAAGGGGTAGAATATAATGTCAATATGTGTATTTGCTGTATAGTGATCCAGCAGCACCTCCTCACTCCTTTACGGCAGCTTGTTTCTATTTACTATACATTCTGTGGCCTGCAAATAGGAAGGAGCCTGTAGGGAAGGATGTTGCATAGGTGTTATAGGGGCAAGTGGCCCTTGGATATTATCTGGTTAACTGCTGTCAGATTGTGAAAGGGGAAGTTCAGGCCCAGACCTACTGAAGTTGCATAGTTTAGCAGGCTCATCAGCAGTAAAAGTCTCCTGGTAACTTCCCAGTACTGAAGTGTCTCTTACACCACTTGGTCTGTACTTTGTCTTCTGATCACATATCAGCCTGGTATCATGCTTGTAAGAATCCTGACATTACAGTCAGATATCACCACAAAGGATGTGGAGAAGTTCACCAAGAAAGAGAAGATGGCGAAACCCATCTGGTCTTGAGAGGCAGGGCATGTGATATGGTATGGAACATGAAATTACATGTGCGATTTATTTATTGGAATCACAGCAACAGTGTCACCAGAGTGTTTGCAGCCCAGAGTGACAGATGAAGCTGGAAAGGGATGTCAGGGTGGGATGAGAGAGGGGTTTGAATGCTGTGCTGATTTTGGATTTTAACCTATAGGTGATAGGCGAGCAAACATCATTGCACAATAAAAGAAGCTGTACCATATGAATCATTGGAATGATTTTAAATGCTTTGCTGTTATCTGTGCTCTTGATTTATTCTTGATTTGAGGTTACTTTACTGGTGAAAAATATTCTTGTTCTAAGCAGTCCATCTAAAAGTGGATTTACGTCAAATGAGGCTGACAAACCAAATGCTGTCAGAAAGGTGAAAATATAATCTCAGCAGGCTTTTATTTAATTGAGGGCTAGCATGATGAAGTAGTTCCCTGTAGCTAAAGTAACATGTTCCAGCCACTGGATTTGATAAAACCCTGCTTAGAGTATATATAAAAGGGGTAAAAACCTATCTGTACTTTCTGTCTGATGTATTTCTCAGGACTATACTTAGTAAGGATCAAATGCGACACGTTACTGACTTGTGTGGGGATTTGCAATGTAAAAAAAAAAGAAAGAGGAAATAATATAAAATGTCAGTTTCATTACCAAATATATAGAGGTGTTGCTACTTCTCTGATGGCAGAAAACAGAAAAGCAGTAAGTTTGTATATTCCTCCTTTGTGAGAAATACAATCCTGTATTTCCTCATAGCATATGAAGGCACCTGAAGTTCTCTTTTTAAATATATTTTATTTTTAATTGACACATAGTCATTGTACATATTTATGGGGTACCATGTGTCATTTCAATACTTGCTTACCTTGTGCATTGAGCAGACCCGGGTAATTGGCATAACTACTACCTCCAACATTTATCGTTTTTTTGTGTGTGTGTTGGGCACATTAAAAATTACCTCTTTTTGAAAGACTCAATAGCTATCATATTGGGCTATAGAACATTAGAAATTATCCTGTGCATCTACCTGTGCCTGTTAACTATCTTCTCTTCCTCCCTTCCTTACCACATCCTTCCCAACCTCTGGAAACCACTCTTTCATACTCTAGTTCTTTGAGATCAATATTTTGGCATCCAAATATAAAGGACAACATGTGGAAATTGTCCTTCTGTGTATCACTCATTTCACTTAACATAATGTCTTTCAGTTCCATCCATGCTACTGAAATGGTAGTATTTAATTCTTTCATATAGATAAATATCAGTCCATTTGTATAGATACTGCATTTTACTTACCCACTAGACGCTTATTTCTTCTGTCCTGGAGATTGTCTCTTCATTTTGTTGATTGTTTATTCAACTGTACAGAGCTTTTCAATTTGATTTAATCTCACTTGTCAATTTTTGCATGTAGTATTGGGGGTCATATTGAAAAAATCTTTGCCTTGAATATATAGATTGTTTGAATAGTATGAACATTTTCGTAATATTAATATCTCCAATTCATGAACATGAGATGCCTTAACATTTTGTGTATCAGTACATCTCGTCATGTTATAATCTTTTTTATGCGCTGTTGAGTTCGTTAGTATTTTGTTGAGAATTTTTTGTCATGTACATCAGAGATATTGGTCTGTGGTTACCTTGTTGTTGTTGCTGTATTCTTGTCTGATTTGTGTATCAGGGCATCATAGTAGAATGGAGTTTGGAAGAATTCCCTCTCTTTCAATAATTAAGAATAGATTGAGAAGAATTGGCAGTAGTTTTCTTTTAAAAGTATGGTAAAATTGAACAGTGAAGCCACCCTGGGCTTTTCTTTATGGGGAGATTATTAGTTATTCATTATCATTACTTGTTATTGATCTGCTGAGGTTTCCTATATTCCTATGGTTCATTTTTTTAGACTATATATAGAGAAATGTATCCATTTCTAATAGGATTTCCAATTTTTTTTGTTTATAGTTGTTCATAAAAATCCCTAATTATTCTTTATATTTCTGTGGTATCAGTTGTTATGTTCCCATTTTCATTTCTTATTTTATTTATTTGAGTGTGTGTGTGTGTGTGTGTGTGTGTCTTTCTTCACTCCCTCCTTCCCTCCCTCCTTTCCTCTCTCTCCTTCTTCCTCTCTCTCTTTCATAAGCCTAGATAAAGTTCAAGTTTGTTTATGCTTTTTAAAAATCTTCTTTTCAATGATCTTTAGTCATTTTATTCTACTTTTTCTTTTTTTGATTCCTGCTGATTTTGAGATTCAGTCTTGATTTTTTAGTTCCTTGAGTTGCATTTTAGGTTATTTATTTAAAATCATTTTATTTTATTTTTTATGTAGTTACTCACTACAAAAATATTTTTATAGCAGTACTGGTTTTACTCTATCCTATAGGTTTTGTTATGTTGTGTTTTTATTTTTATATGTCTTAAGAAAATTTTAAATTTCCCTTTAAATTTCTTCACTGACTCACTGGTCTTTCAGGAGAACGTTGTTTACCACGTATTTTGAATTTCCAAGTCTCTTCTTGTTGATTTTTTAGTTTTATTCCATTGTGGTCAGAGTATTGAAGTCACCCACTAGGATTGTGGTAGAACCTAAGTCTCCTTTTAGAGCTAATGTTTGTTTTCTATAATGGGTGCTCCAAAATTGGGTGCATATATATTTAGAGTTACTATTTACTCTTGTTAAATCGACCCCTTCATAATTATACTCATTATATCTCCTTATAGTTTTTGAGTTGAAGTCTGTTTTATCTGACATAAGTATCATCGTTACACCTACACAATTTTGGTTTTTATTTGCATGGATATCTTTTTTCCATCCATTCATTCTATGTGTGTCTTTACTAAAATGAGTTTCTTATAAGTAGCATATTGTTGTGTCCAGCTTTTTAATCCCTTCGTCAGTCTCTATTTTAAGTGGGTGACTTAATTGTGTTTATATTCAAGGTCATTGCTAATAAGTAAAGATATACCCCTGTCATTCTATTAATATTTTTCTGGTTGTTTTGTATGTCTTGTCTTCATTTTTTCCTCTTATTGTTTCCCATTGTGGAATGATGGTTTCTGTGTTGATAGGGATTAATGATCTTCTCTTCATCTTTTGTGTCTCTGCTCTACTGTTTTTTAACTTAATATTTTCATGATGGTAGTTATCATCCATTTTCTTCTAGTATTAGGACTTCCTTAAGCACTTCTAGCATGGCCAGTCTGGTGGTGATGGGCTCCCTCAGTTTGCTTGTCTTGAAAGTCTAAATTTCTTCTTTATTTCTAAAGAATGACTTCTCTGAGAGAATATTCTTATTTTGATTTTTTTTCTTTAATGACTTTGAAAATATTATCCCATTTTCTCCTGGTATGGAAGGTTTCTACTGAGATATCTTTTATTAGTCTAATAGAGATTCCCTTATAAGTGATTTGATGTTTTCTCATGATGCTTTTAGGATTCTCTCTGTCTTGTACTTTTGACAGGTAGATTTTTGGCCAAATCTTCTAGGGCTCCTTTCAGTTTCATGTACCTAGATATCTTTCCTAAGATCTGAAAAGTTTTCAGCAATTATTTTATTGGATAGGTTTTCAAGGCCTTTCCTTTCTATTTTTCTTCTGGAATACTGATAATGTAAAAGTTGGCTTTATTAATGGCATTCCATAAGTCTTAAAGACTTATTTCTTTTGAAATAACTGTTAGATTAGGGGAGAAAAATAAAGAATGTCTTTAAGACTTACATAATAAGTCTTAAAAGAATAAAGAATCTGTTTGATTCATTCTGCTACCAAGGCTTTCAATTACATTTTTTATTTTACTTACTGAGTTCTTTAGCTCCAAAGTTTCCCATTGGTACTTTTTAAATGATCTCTTTTTGCAGGATTTCTCATTTTTATCATGAATTATCTTCTTAATTTTAATTATTTGTCTGTCTATAGATTCATGTATCTATAATTAAGTTTCCTTAAATTATTTCTTTTGAATTCTTTATCAGATAATTTATTGATTTCTTTTTTGGGGGGGCATTCTCTTGCTAGAGAGTTGTGTTCCTTTGTAGGCATCAGGTGACCTTGTTTTTTCATGTTTTTTCTATGTATTTATAAATACATGAGTATTTATGAACTGGTGGGTGGGTGGACTTTACCAACTTATGGGATATCTATGTGTTCTAGAGTGTTAATTTGATATGCTTCATTGACTTTGATCCAGGTAGACACTTTATTGTAGTGTCAATGTAATTTCTTCAGCTGTAACCCATATTGGTAACATCTGTGGCATCTCCATGGTCTAGATTGCTAGAGTTCTATATTTTCATCTCCAGTAAGACTGCAGCTTCCTAAGGTGGGGTAAGTTTGTTGACAGCTCTGGGAAAGTTTTGTGTAAAGGTTGTGTAAAGGTAGGGTTACCATAGTGGGCCCAGGTGAATGTAGCACAGAGATCCTGGGAATGAGGTGAGGGTGTCTGACAGCATCTGAGGGCTGCACAAGAGCCAGGCCACACTGGTGGGGCCAGGTAGAGCACTTGTCAATGTCCACTGGGATTACAGGTGACTTTGGGGGGCCTCTGGAAACCATTCACCAAAGGATGATGTGCTTTGTTGCTTCTCAGGGTCAAGGGTGAATAGACAGAGTTGAGCATTTACTTATCAGGGCCTCAGTGGGTTGAGCTTCTGAGAATGGGCTGCACAGTTACTTTTGGGGCCCATTGGAGTTGCAAGAGATAACCTGGTTCCTTCCCAGGGACTTTGTTGGGCTTAGTGATTCAGGAAAGGCTGTTTGGCCCTTCCCAGTGTTGTGTGTGTTGGTCAAGGATGCTCATCTGCTTTCCTGGGTCTCTAGGTTGAGCTGCTTAGTATGAATTACCTAGGAAGCAGGGTGCATGGGCAGGGCCACATGTCTGTTTCCAGGATATTGAGAGTCAACATGGTTACCCAATGGTTTTCTCTGAGCCTTTGCAAGCCAAAGCCCATCAGGGTGGGCTACCTAGATGCTTGGTTAGTTCACAAGGATGGGTTGGCAGAGCTGCTATGAGCAGCTTTGTGGATTTTTCACAAGAACATGGGTAGGTGGGGTCTTAAGATGGTTCTGTGAGGCAAGAGCCTGAATGGAAGAGAGAACTGCATGGACTGGGTTCTTTCACTGGGAACAGTACAGCGGTGTGATAACCAATCAGTTCCACAAACTGGGCTCAGGCCTCGCAATGCTGCAGAGTTCTCCAGTGATAAATGCCTCAGGTATCCGTGGTCTGAGTGGGCTCTGTCAGGGGAAACATCTGAAGACTTCCAACGTTTTAGAAGGCATCAGTCGAAGTGTACAGGTTGACTATCTTCTAGTGTGGGAAAGTAGCAAAAATAGAATTTTTGGAATTTTTCTAGGCAGAAATAAGTAAAAGAAAAATTGTTTTGACTTTTGCATTATCCCTGCTTTCCAAAATCAAACTGTATAAATGCAAAAGTCTTTTTAGCCTCTGCCAAAAAAGATAGTATCTTCAGGCTCTGTAACAGCTAGCTTTAATGTTTAACACAGAAACCAAGATAAAGAAAAATAATCCAGTATGGACAAGGAACATTAAAGTACTAGGCAGAAAACTAATTGAAAATGTGGAAAGAAACCAGCATATGAAGAGAGTCAGGGGACACCATCTGATCAGCAGGGGTTGGATTCTTTGGGGCTTTGCAGTGATAGAGGTCAAAGATTAGGGGAAGCTTCATTTTATACTTTCGAGTGCTTAATCATGACTCTGGGTGGAGCATCAGCAACAAAGGACTCCAAAGCATTGATACAGAATGCACACACACACACCACACATAGTGGATTAGTGGACATTTAGCAAAGCTGAAGCCAGTATATCCCTCCCTGTTCATCTTTCTCCCAACACACATTCACATGGGAAGCTGAACTTAGAATCCCCAAGAAAGTGAACGATATTAGAGCAATTTACACATTCCAGGGAAGATGGTAAATTGCCAAAGCCTAGGGTAAACTCTGGAAAGGAAAGACATGATTTCCACTAATGTGTCTGAGGGAGTCCCAGTACCTGAGTGAGTGACAGGCACAAGTCTTAAAGGAACATATGCCCAGTGGATGCTTAATTAGAACAAGAGAATAACATTGGGTTGTAGGAAATACCTGAATGGGAGATTGCTCATTCTTAATGACGCAACATTCAGTCCTTGTTGAATTGACAAGTAATGGAAGTTCTTGAAATAGATTCTCTTGGCTGATACTTGATTGGTCCCCTCCCCAACCCTTTTAGATAAATTAATTTCTATGTTGAACTCATGCATCATGTGCCCAGGCCCCACTCTCTGCTCTACATTCTATAGCCACCATGTATCTCCTCCATTTACCTATTATTTACCTTTGCCTCTATATTTCACTTTTAGATATCTATTATTCATGTTCCTAGCCCTAATTACCCAAAAGCATCATAACAGCAGAGCACCTTTTTTTCCCCACTGTTTAATCCCAGTGTCTAACACCATGTCTGACATATAATAGTTATTCAATATTTGTTGAATGAGAGATGAACAAAGGAAACGAAATCAGAGCCAGCTGGCATGGTTAAGCCTAAGAGAGGAGGTGGTAGACTTGTAGACAGAATTATATTTTGCTGGGTTGTAGAAATTCTTATGCTTCATTGTGCTTGACACAGGTCTAAATGTTGCTGCTAGACAAATAACTCCCTGGAAACTTAGCAGGAACAAAGCCAGCATATGCAGTGAACCTAGGCACACAGTGCCCAGTGCCCAGTACCCTGAGCTTTGGAGTCACCAAGACCTGAGTTAAATCCCTGGCTTTGACTCTTACCAGTTTTATGATATTGAACGGATCTTGTAACCTTTCAGATTCTCAGTTGCCTCATCTTTAAAAGACCATTCATAATAAATTCAACTCATTAGGCATCTCTCAGATTTGGTAGACAGTGTCAGTACAGAGTCATCTAATGTGATAAAATAGCAATGTTAATTCAAGGGAAACATTGGGGAGTTTAAGATTGATTCAGTGAAACTAAAGATAAAGATGAAACCAAACTGCAAAAAAAATAAAAATAAAAAATGGTAGTTCAACAAATTTTAACTCATTTGTTTACTAGTTGATTGTCTCCTAGACAAAATTATAAGATCTATACACCAGGGACTTGGTTGGTCTTGTTTATTCCCATGTGGTACTAAACGCACAGGGCCTTGCACATAGTAGGTCATTAGTAAGCATTTGCTAAAATGAATTAATAAATGCTCAAGCAAATTCCTAGGTAAGGCATTATGAATTGCCAGACTAATTATAGAGTCCTTTCCAGCCGACACTAGAGTTCAGACCCATAGGGACTACTGCTAGAGAAAGAGAAGGGTTATTGGAAAGATTAGGAATTAACACTGGATTATTTCAGTATTGGGTTTGTTTTTTTTTTTTTAAATAAGTACATCGAACATCAGTGAAAAGAAGATAAGATAGGGCTGTGGAGGATGCCATCTCTAGAGGAGCAAGAAGAACAAAGGACCAGAAAGACATAACATACATCTAGGGACTAGGCTAAGAAAAGGAGCTGGCAAAAGAGTCAGATGGGGAAGCTGAGAGCAGAGAAAGGAGTAGCTATCAGGAACCTGCAAGTGAAATTCTTAAAAGCCAGAGAGAGAGAGGAGCAGATGCAGAAGGAAGTGCATGGCGGAGCAGCCAGCGCTCCAGCCTTGCCTGGGGAGAGAGTGGCAGGAGAGGAGCTCAGCCAGGCAGCTCTGCCAAGGGCACTGCTACCAAAACACATTTAATTTGGGGAAGATGATAACAGAGATGGAGGATGGCAGAGAGGAAACTGAAGGAGGTGGGTATGAGAAGGAAAATCACTGGTGTTATTCTGTTCCTTTCCTTGGGGGGGGGGGGGAAGGTGACTTGGCACATTGCTTTCCAAATGTTTGATGAAGCATACAGCAGAATATTTCAAGGGGGAGTGGAAGTGGCTGTCAGCAACCCCCGAGGAACGTGATTTTCCTTTGTTTGCTTTGCTGTGTAGCTCCTTGGGATTTAAGTATTTTGAGACCCACAGACCCTCCAGCTTGCTTATGTGCTGCCTTGGAATCCATCCTAAGTTTTTTCATGCATGCCTGCCTTGTCAAGAAGTTCATGGTACAGTCGGGGAGACAACATGGAGGGTGTCATTTGCTTTAGTGTCTTGGCAGTAACCAGCATCTACAGTAGCTACTTAACAAATGTTTATTGAAGTGAAGTCAAGCTGGGCTGATGTTCTTTTGTGCCACAGGCTTGATTATCAGCTCACATGGGTGCAAAGCACTCCACAAAGAATGTTACGCTTCCACAAATTACTAAGAATCGTGGCTACTATATACTCAACACTGCATGAAACACTATATGCATTTTGTCTTCAGGTCAATTCTTCAAGATAGGTACTTGTCTTGATCCCCATTTCATTGATAAGGAAACTAAGGTGTGCAGAAGTTGAGGAATTTATTAACTCAAGGTCATATTGCGAGTAAATGGCTTGGTTTCCAAATGAATTCAGGTTTATCTAAATCCAGGGATCCAGGGGTTACATTACTCCTCAGATCATCAACTCCTCTCGGAGCCTCACCCTGGGGTGTGAACCCTGAGAATGCCAGAACCATGGGAATCTGCAAAAGTTCTTTTACCTTTTTCTCCCTTGCCCTCCAGCCTAACAGAAGCCAAGGTTACTGGGGTAATTAGTACTGGGGTAATTAGACACTGCCTCATTTAGCAGTAGAAACCTGATGGATGGTCTCTCTAGGCAGGGTAGTATCTTGCACACCACGGGTCCCCAGCTGTCTTCATCTTTGACCAGGATCCCTGCTGAACACAAAACCACCAGAGTTCTGTGCTGCAAAGCTTATTCAGGGGCTGGCAGGTTTGCAAGTGTCCAGGGAACAAAGCTGCTGCTGATTATTAAATTTGCTTTAGGACTATCAAATAATTTAAGCAAGGTGCTCCGAGGTGACCAATTTGAGAAACTCCTTAGAGTAGTTGGTGATGACTCTTTTGAAAGTTCTCATCTGCTTTGCTTTCAGGAATCTATAGGCAAAACCAAAGCCACAAGGAAATTTGATCTTGAGGGCTTCCCAGGACCATTTCTTGAAACTGACCATTTCTTCTTCCATCACCAGCCTCTGTCAGCATTTAATAACCATGCCTGTGATTTATTAATGTGTCTGATTCCCTCTGGGGGTGGTCCCATTTTTCAAAGATATCCCATGCTCCAAACAGCTCTTTGCACAGTGACTGTCCATCATAGGCACCCGCTCCAGCAGCTGCAGATATGTCCATGCCTCAGCAGACAGTGCTACAATCTCCTGAGAACTGGCACACAGAGCAATGATGGATTTATAGAAATCCACTACTGTGTCAAAGGGAGAAGACAGATTAGGCAGAAAAGGCAGGGCAGCCAGGGGCTGAGGAACAAGGAGACAAAATTCCAGGAAACCAAGCCATACAATAGTGGCACTGTATCATCGAGAAGCATCCTTTCCACCCAGCAGAAGGAGTCCACGAATGATGGGAATGTGGGGGTGGGTCTCAAGGACCGTAAAAGGGATCAGATGGGATTCAGGTCATCTGAAAATCAACAGAAATTTTTTAAAAAGCACACATTCAAATGGAATAGACTTCCCTTGCTTTCCCATCTTTTCACTCCATCTTTTCTTTTCCTTTTTTTTTTGAAAACCATTTAGCAAGAATCGTGAAACACAACAAACAGCAAAGAGGAAGTGAGTTCTTTATTGGAGGTAGAAAATTCAAGTTACGTTGGCATTGTGTCACTGAGCTGAATAGCTATCTGAGACTCTTTCCTCAACTTTGAATGGGCCCCAAATGTCACTGTTATCAATGGTGCACATTGAAGAAGACAGCAGATAATGTACCCAGTCGAAGAGGCAGCCGCAGCCCAGAAAATGTGTCACACTTCCAGTCTCCGACCCTCTTTCCCTCTGCATCGACTTGTGTCATAAATCGCTATTTGCTGACAAGTTGAACTGACATGAACCCAAGAATGGCTGCAGCACAAGAGAAACATGCCATTCGCTTAGTGCCAGGGACTGTCACACCCTGCTCATCCCCAGCTGATCACCAGGTTGCTGGATGGAACAGGCAGGGAGGGACATGGCCCTCCTTCCTCACAGGCTTACTTCCCAGATAGGCACCTCAGCAGCACCAGGAACTGAAGAGAGACGTTCAACCACCGCAGGAAGCGTGAGCAATGCTGCTGGCACCTACCCCAACTCTTTCCAGGGCCCCCAACACGCATGCCCACACGCCCTCACCATGGTCTCACTGTGGAGCAGGAAGTGGTGCCGAACACTTCAGCCTCAACTCGACTTGACAGTTATCCTGAAACATTTGGTATTTTTAGCATAGTGGCTGACACCTATAAATATCTGGAATTTAAATATTTGCTGGATGAAAAGAGTGGCCAAATGGATTTTATCTGAATGGATTTATCAACTAGGATATTCAGAGCAGTTACTGTTTATAATGAGCTCTCGTAGAGGTTAGCTTGTTGGATCTTTACAGCTGTCAAAGCAACAGCTACTCTACCAACCCTCTTATTTAGGGTTCTTTGGTAACAAACAATCAAACTTTGGCCTCTGGCTTCATGACCTCATGAAGCATTTTGTTTTGTTTCTGTCTTTCTTGTTGTTGTTTTTGAAAGGATGTCAGAAATATTTTAGAAATCACAAGAGTTCGTTAGAAAATAAGGTCCCAAGATAGGAAAGAGGGAAGATGGCTTCAAAAGGCCAGAAATCTTACGAACCATAAGACTCTGCTCAGGAAACCCCTGTCAGGATTAAGAAGCTCCAGCTGGTCTCCATCTCTTCATACTGCTGGAGGCCCACCTAAGGTAGGGCACACCAGCCTGTGTCCCATACCCACTACTTGACCCAAGGAGTGTGAGCACAACTTACAGTTTCATCAGTGAGGAGAAAATCACCAAAGGAAATCTATGAAAAATGGGAAATGGATGCTGGCCAGCCCTCCCATCCCCCAGCCAAAACAAACAAACAAACAAACAAAAAAACGACCACCAGGGTCTACCACATTTTCTTTATGCATAGAAACGCCAAGGCTCAGTGCTTAGTTGATTCCTTCAAAGTTGCACACATGGTGCAACACAAGCCTTGGTTTTTCTATTCCCATATTCCACTTTCTGTCCTATACTATGCTCTTGCTGTGTGTGCATTTAGACCTCATTTAGTTTTTATGTGCAGTGTACCATCCTGGAGGGTACTATCCCAGGCTGGATCCTGAATAGGAAAAAAAAAGACACAAGGGGAAAAAACTGGTGAAACCCAAATAAGGTTAATAGTTTAGTAGTAGTATACCAGTGTCAATTTTTTAACGCTTAAAAATGTACCCTGTTTACATAAAATGTTGAAATGATAGGAATCTGTGGAAAAGATGTGCAGAAACTCTATTTATATAAATTTTCTGTGAATCTGAGATCATCCCAAATATGAAATGTTGTTTTTTAAATGATATCAGGTTGATAGAACACCTGAGCCTTCTTAGGGACAAAGTGACAAACACTGATAGACTTCTGAGGCAAGGCAATTGTATTCCCCCAAATTGGATATTTCAGCTTCTGTACCACAGGTACAATGGGTCTGGAAAGGATAGTGTCAAGGGGGACATGATGGGCAGGAATTATGCTTGGAAATTTGGGGCCAGCATTATGGGAAAAGAACCATTTGAGTTCACCATAAAGGATGATAAAATTTGGATTTCCAAAGAGAAAGGAGTAGAAGAATAACTCCTGGACCTTAGAGAAAAGAATTAAGCTCTACATGGAGTAGGTGCACCTAAGGCCCCAGCATGTAGACTGAGTGTTCTGAACCTTCTCCTCTCTGTCGGCAGATAGCTGAGGTCATCATAACTGCTCTTGGGAAGCACCCTTTGACTTGATATGTAGGAAAGATTCTGAGGAGACAGGAAGGAGGGTGGGAAAATAAGTCCAAATTTAAGATGAGAGATAATTTAAATCAGTTTTGTGTCATAAGCACTAGAAATAGTTATCAAAAGCTCTGTTTGTCCAAATATCCAGAATAACCCAAATATTTGCTGTAATTAATTTACAGCAACCTGGGGAAAAATGAATGTGGAAATTGGCTCATGCCTTGTAATAGTGTATGATTTTTGTGTGTGTGTGTGAAAAAATACCAAAATATCATCTCATTCATTGTATGAACCAGCTATTATCATTTTGAAAACATGAGATTTAACTTAAGCACATGCAAAATTTACTATCTTGCAGGCACTGACTTAAATGCTGTACAAATATTAACTCCTTTAATCCCCATATTGTGCACATTTGGGAGGCAGGTACTAGTACCTGTTCTCCAGATGAGGGAGCAGAGGTACAGGGAGGTTAAGTAACTTGCCTAAGATGACAGAGATGGCCAAGGGCAGAACTGACATTCATACCCAGGTAGCCTAGCTGAATCCATGCTCTTAATAAAAGTTAATTGTGGCAACAGTAGTAGTAGTGGTGGTAATGGTAGTAATAGTACTACTTAGAGATTGTGATTAAGACAGAACAGATGATATTAAACCAATAATAATGGGACTCCAAGCAGATAAGTCTTGCAACTGGAAATTTTATGGAAAATTCTAGAAAAAAAATTGATTAGGGGGAAGAAAAGAGGTGTTAAAAGATAAGCTTGGGTGTGCATTCTAGTGAGTTGTTTTAGTAGAGACATAGGGCCTGTAGTTAGACTTGTGGGAACACAGCTCAGGAGTTACCGATATGCAGGCCATCTGCTTAAATGTCACAGTTGCTGCCACGAGAGTCAATGTTATTGACAGGAAAACAATTATAAATAAAAGACATAGCCAAGTCATTAGTAAATGCCTGCTTTGAAGAGGAAGCAGACCAGTCTGTGATAAATGGAGGTAGGAAGAAATTTCAGAAGCATGGGGTGGAGAAAATAATGTATTTTAATAAGAAAAAAGAGGTCAAGGAAAATTAATACCAAGAATGATTTGGTACCTTGAAATTTATTTTTATGGGGAAAAGTAGGAGAAGTAATAAATTCAGAAGGTTAAGCAGATGGCAGGGTACTGTAATACTATTTTGTTTTGTTTATTAGAGGGGATCTCACTGTGTTGTACAGGCTAGCCTCAGGGTCCCAGGCCCAAGTGATCCTCCTGCCTAAGTCTCCCAAGTAGCTAGGACTATCAGCACATGCCACTAACCTGGCTCTAGGGTGTTATGGAGTTAGGATCCAGACTGCCATATGGATGGACTAGAACTGCACTGTCCACAGGGTACGGGTGGCTATTTAAACTTAGATTCATTAAAATTAAATAAAATAAAAATCCATTCTTGAGTCAGAGTGTCCACATTTTGATCCCTGAGTAGTCACATATGTCTATTATTTTGGCACACAGATGTAGGGCATTTCCATCATTACAGAAACTTCTATCATACAGGGTTGGACTAAAATGTAGGGATCAGCAAAGTTTCTGTAGTGAGTTGGATAGCAGATATTTTAGGCTAAATGGGCCACACAACCTCTAACTGTCACTGGGGCTCAAAAGCAGCCATAGAAAATACCTAAGTAAATGGCATGGCCATGTTCAAATAAATTTTATTTATGGGCAATGCCATCTAAATTTCAGAATTTTCATATACCACAAATATTTCTTTGTATTGAATTTTATTACTTAAAGATATAAAAACACATTCTTAGCCTGTGAGCTAAGATTACAAAAATAGATGTAAGGTTAGATTTAGCCAAAGAATCATAGTTTGCTGACCTTTGGACTATAATATTGTGGGTCGCAGCCACAGAATTAGCATGTGTCTGAGCATCTTTATATGTTAAACTGACTGAATAAGAATAAAAGTATAAAATGAATATGTATTAGCACTGATTTCATCTATTCTTCATCACCCCAATACATTAGACAAATATGATAAAAATGCACATTAAAACTGCATGAACTATGTTAGAATAGAGAAGGAAAGCTGTTAGTAAACAATGGATAGTTCATTACTGAAAATAATGGGAATTATTATAAATAATAATGAAAAGGGACTTTGATTGTGGCATTAATACTAATATATTAGATTCTCGGCTTGCAATTAGGTAACTACCTTTGTTGCTATATAGAAATCAATGTAAGAGTTCCTTATAAAAATAAATTACTATATGCAGTCCAATTTCTTGACATATCTGAATTTAAAACCCCAAACAACAGTCATCCCCAGATTCTACCAAGGTCTTGAAAGAAAATGCGGTTAAGTACAACTGACTTTCCTTATTTAGAAGACATTGGTGGTAAATAGTTTTCTTTTCATCTAATGGCTCTCATCAATACACAGTAGTTGCCTGAATGCCTGAAATGCAATATCTTGATTGAGTATTAATGTCGGTCATGGTGAGAGTATAGGAAGATGGGGCACAAGTGCTACTTATTTGTCTGGGTGATGAGCATGAGGCGGGGGAGGGAGTGACATTAGATTTTGAACCAGCTGAAGATCTGGCTATTACAATTTGTTGAAGATCTGGCTATTGCATACATGAGCTCTCTTTAACCTCTCATTATGGAAAATTTTAAGCATATACAGAAGAGGAAATGGTACAGTGAGTCCTTAGATATCCATCACTCAGCTTCGACAATTATCAAAACAGCTCATTCTTATTCCACTTTCCCAGTCCCATATTATTTATGTGCAAATCACAAATATCATATCATTTGCAAGCTTTTTTTTTTGACAAGTCATCATCTCTACTTAACCTAGCTGTTCTTCTGCAATAAATGCTTTAACGTTATTAAATGCTTGTTAGTGTATAATATTAAGGCTGAGATAATTTATATTTTAGAAAGAGTCTACAAATGGATGAATTAAAAACTTCAATGTTGGGTGCATTGGCAATGCTGGCAGTACCATGTACTCTGGAGGCTGAGGTAAGAATTGTTTGAGCCCAGATAGGAGTTTTAAGCCATCCTGGGCAACACAGGAGGACCCCATTTCAACAACAACAACAAATTTCAGTCCAGTGCCTTATAGCCTAACAAGCCTATACGACTTATAATATGTTTAACTTTAAAGGCATAATTTGCCAAGTATGAACTTATAAGCATGCTAAATCCTCAGGCTCAGCTTGCCATTACCAGGTGTCAAACATCCTTCCATCCTCTCAGAAGCTCTGGAAGAGATTGTTACCACAAGGCAAATTGAGGCATGTGTGCTGAGGATGGATCTGAGGTCCTTTAGCCTGAAGGGGAAGACAAATAACAGAGGAACTTACTGTTTTAATGAAACACAGCTTCCAGGACACCAAAGTGTCCTCTACCTTATTAACTATATTTTACACCTCTTGCTTTCCATTTGATAGATTTTTATTTTTTCTTTTCAAGTTGTTTTTGAAGCCTGAGTCTGGTAGCTATACCCAGTTGGGCATGTCTAAGGGAAACGATGGAGAGAGACCTGAAGGGGAGCAAGCGGGTTGAGAGTTCATATTCATGACCACAGGAATAGAGATGCAGGAAAAGTTATTACACCTCCTACTGCCTAGTGAATACGAGACTCTTGCCGCCTGTGTTCCCTGGCTTTGAAAAGAACCACATGATGTGACCTCTGCTCCTTCTTTATGATTTTCTATAATAGTTTCGACTTCTACCTTTAGAAATGGCGAGGAAGATGCAAATGAGAGAAAATATTCTTCACTTCAGGAATACTTGGGGACAACTACACATTTTATGCTGAATAATCAAAATATTGGGGATATCAGTATATCCACTCAACATAGTGTAGTAATAAAGAGAGGAAGGATCCTCTCTAGAAGCAGGAGGATCTGATCTCCACCTGGCTAGTGACCCCCCCCCCCCAAGTTAGTCACTTCTCTCTGGTCTTGTTTCCTCATTAATAAAATTGGAAGGGTAGACTCTTATAAGAAATTGCAATTATCAGGCTGTAGATCTCTAGTTCAGCATAGGGACTGTGTTTTGGTTTTCTAATTTTAATTAGCAGTTAATTTTGTAAACATTGGCAGATTTTTGTTGTTTATTAGACGTCCATTCTTACCAACAAGAATCAGGGACATCCAAACAGAACTGCTGTGTCCGGAAAGAATGGGTGGCCTGTAATTCTCCCCAGTCTCTACCACTCTTTACTGTCTCCCTGACACAGGTGGTCAGTTGCCATTTGTCATTAGACTTGCAATGACTTCTAGCGCATTTCACCCCTACATTCCCCACCTGGTCCCTGGAGACATTTGTCATTATGATTGGACCTTCTGTACCCTTGAGGTCTTGGAGGTTCTGTGGCTGCCTGGTTAAATAGTATATCCCAAATGTCTGTGGCTGCAGAATGTTGTCTAATTAAAGTTTTCCTGCTGTGGGAGCTCTGGGGACCAAAGGGCAGAACGAACCTTTTTGCCCAGGTCACTGTAATTTTCCAGAGGAAATGCTGACTCCTAAATCCAGGAGTGGAAGTCAGCACCTTGGAGTCCTGTTTTCCGTTTAATTACATCTCCCAGGCCTTGGCTTTGGATTAGCATTCAATCAAAACTTCTTGGGTATGATGTTCATTCAAATCTGAACCATAGCCATCTTGATTATTCTGGCTATTTGCTTTATCACCTTGTATTGGTTTAGTTTTCTCAACTCTTTCCTAAAAATCATTGGCTTTTCCCACTGACTTTGTGAGACAAGAGGCAAAAATTGTACCCACCTTTCAAAAGAGAGGAAGATTTGGATGCTGTTAAGGAGGGACTTTGCATTGCAGCTTTTTTCCTTAAAACAAGCCTCAGTACTTTGTTTTTAAAGCTGTTTCCTAAATACAAAGATAAAAACGTGCTTAATTAAAACATCATTCTCCGAGGCCTAAAGACTTCCAGACCACATTATTCTCCCTCCCCACTGAGACATAATTGAAGATTGATATGATACGTTTTATTAATTAGGCCCGTCTGCTTTTCCCACAGAGAAGAGAGAAATGTGTCATCTATTATGCCAGCTGATTTAAATAAAAATCCACTTGGATTTAGCCTTTTCATGTTGGTGCTACCCCCAAAAAGACCAAAAAGTGAAATGGGAAATATTAACCTTCATCTCATTCTTTTAGAGAAAACTGAATCATTGTTGCAAATGTATTTTCTCCAGGAGTACTGAGTAACTGAATATTAGACAGGATTCGTGTGTTCTCTTTTTTATTGACTGCAAACCAATCAAAGTGAGTTAAATAAAATGTACAGAAAATAATACAGAGTGAATAGTGCCCTCTTTAGAGGACTGGACTGCGTGTAGGTGTGTTGGTTAGTTTTATGTGTAGACATGGTTGAGCTTCTGTACCCAGACAGTGGTCAAACGTTATTCTGATGTTTCTGTGAATTTATCTTTAGATGATTCCATTTAGAGATTAACATTTAACAGATTCTGAGTATAAGAGATTAGCCTCTTATACTCAAATGGGTGGACTTTTTCCAATCGTTAACTGTGAGGACCATGTGATCTTTGTTGAAACTACTCAGCTCTGTTGTTGCTCCCTAGTAGCCATAGACAATGGCCATAATAAATGGCATGGCAGTGTACCAATAAAACTTTATTTATAAAAGTAAATGGTAATAGGTCAAATGTTGCCAACTGGGGCACCCAGTGTAATTTCCCTAGGGCTTGTCCAGAGGGAGCATGTCTATGTGGCACTCGTGTCTTCTGCTCATGCTAATATTGTCATATCTGGGCCCTTGACTTCATGGGTACCACTGACATACTCCTGGTTCGTTCTTGCAAAGCTTCCTCATGTCCAAAGAGGCCTTGTATTCCCTGCATACCATTCTCAATAGTCTTTATGTTCGTACACCAGGTGAGAGCAGGGAAAACTCCTTAAATCAGTTGTGTGGCCATACTGTCCACTCACCAGATCGCCAGTCTTAGCCTGGGTCTGGCCCCTCCTGGACTCCTTCTTCCACACTGTAGAATAAATTAGATACTATAAACTTCTCTCATTTTTTTTTCTCTTCAGTTCTCTAGACATTGCCTATGGAACATAATTCAGGAACTGTCACCCCAATGTCTAGCTTTTATCCATTTCAACCCTGTATACTGCACTTTAATTCATCACATCTTGATTTCTTTCCATTCTCTTCTGAGCTCAGCTTTCTCAAACTCAGAAAGTAGGTTAAAAAAAAAACTATCTTTTGGAATTATTATTATTATTTATATATTGTAATATGTCTTTCCCTCAGCAATGAGCAATCATGCCTTACTCTTGAATGAGAGAAATGGCCAAAATGAGAAAGAAAATACCAAGATAAGCCACTGGTAAATATTTGATAAATACTATCCTGTCACATTCAGCTTCACAATACCCAGAGTCAATCTCCATGTCTGTTTAATAGAACTGGAAAATAGAGTTTGGAGAAACTGAGCCATTTGCCCATACAGTAGACACAGGACTCAAATGAAGGTCAACCTGACTTCAAAGCCAGGACTTTGAGCCTTTGATGGGTTATATTAACCCATGTTTAACAGGATGTTCTGCTGTCAAAATAGTACCATCTGTTAAGTCTGAAAAACAATTTGTGAGTTAAGATCGAAATAGAATAAGCAATGCAAGATATTCTCCTAGAGAAAAATGAGTGCCATACACAAGGACTGCACATTTAGAGAAGCAGAGATTACTGTGGGTTAGCGTTAGGCTTTAAGAGGTGGGAATTTAGATTAATGTTCAACTACTAATAGGATTCCATTAACGGGACATGTAAGTTCTGGGAGGAGTTCTGCACCTCTCTGTCTTGCAGAATGATGTCTGTCCATGGCCATCAGTTCCTATGATGAATCACTCCTTTTAGGCATCAAGACATGTCCCAGGAATGTGAACCACCTCCAACCATGAGACCTCTCAGAGCCTACCTGCCAATTCTTAGTCACTTAACACATTTTTGGGGTGCTTGAAAATATTTAGAATGCCTTCACCTTGAGATTCTATGGAAATGTGCTGGGGGGGCCTGGAGAGGAGAAAACTCCTTCCCTTATTACACCACTCACTGGTTACTACTTGGATGTAAAGGAAGACCTGGTATTTCTCACTGAGACTTTTGGTTTCCTCTGGTGATAACTGTGCAGCTAAGAAATGGTCGCTTTGTTCTGGGAACCCTCCCACAGAATTATGCAGAGTTCCAGTCTGCTGACCCTGTACGACTCTGTCTGGTGTCCTGGAGCCCTGAGATCTCTGCATTGTCTAAGTTTTGAATATGTGCCCCCTCTACTTCTATTTATTTATTTTTATGTGGTGAGGATGGAACCCAGTGCCTCACACATGCTAGGCAAGCGCTCTACCACTGAGCCACAGCCTCAGTCCACTCTAATTCTTCTCCTGTCATTTGTTGAACTGTTTCAGGTAGCAAAATTGTTCTTATGTAAATGTGCAGGATTGGGGTTTACAAACTTTTCAGATTATTTAAAATTCCATGTTTTGGGAATTAAGAGAAAACAGTACCTCTCAAATGATCAACTCTTGTGATTAAATGTTTTTGCTTTCAAGAGTCTATTTTTGTGTTTTTGGTCTGGAAGAATCTGGCCCATTATTCTAGCACCTCTTGGAACACTTTTCTCTCACCATCCTCTGCACACGCTCTCGCGTGCACACACACACACAATTTCACTACTGCAATTAACATAAAGAGCCATCTTAGACTTTAGAAGTTTGGCTTCTATTTTTTCTCTAAAACTACTAGCAATTGGCATGAACACATTTTTCATACCTGAAGATCACTTGCAAATTTAAGAACTGATTGCCTATTGTCTTAGGGGATGACAGCTGAGGGGAAAGGGGTTTCCTTCTGAGGAGATGAAAATGTTCTAAGTGATTTCGGTAATAGTTGCACAATTCTAAACATAATGGAAGCCCTGGATTGTATACATTAAATGGGTGAATTACATGGCATGTGAATTATATTTCAATAGAGTTTTTTTAAAAAACAATTTAGATTAAAAAAGCAGCATAGCTTCTGAGACCCCGAACTTTGGCTCTGAAGAAGTACATCAAAACTTCTAGGAGACATTCTGTTTCCCAAATACTGTACTTTGCTTTCTTCTTCACATAGTTCATAGTTCCTATGCTACCCAATTCTTCCTAATTCTTTCCTTGTCCCTCTTTCCCAAATTCTGTATATTCATAATGGGGTTAGAACACTGTGAATCATCTTTTGGGAAAGAATTTAGACATTAGCTACTTCAATGAAGCTCTCCTTAACCAGCCAAGTGTGAGTTAACAGCCCTTGCCATAGGCTCCTAGACTTTATCACAGTCTGTTGTATCATAACTGCCTGCTTCCTGGACCGTGAGCTTTGCAATTCATCATGTCCATCAGAGTTTCCCAGTTCCTGGAAGATAGTTCAGGATGGATGGATGGATGGGTGGGTGGGTGGGTGGATAGATGCATAGACAGATGCATGGATAACCTGCTTACTAATGTATAGCTAAGGATTTTATTTCCATGTAATAGAAATGGAAAGAAGCTACAACAAAAGGTATTTCCCCCTCTTTAATCCGGAGAAAGAAAGATGTTACAACTCAGTCTGGTCATTTTGTAGTTTTGGAATCTCAATTATTTGAGTGGTGTGTAATGAAGTCTTTCTCTGGGCACCATGTCTCATCTACATTTGCTATTATAATTGACCCAGCTCTGCTTTCCTGCTGTTCTCCCTGCTTGTTTATAAATTAGGGAACATCTTTCAACTTGGTGGGGAAGCTGTATTCTAACACAGGAATGGTAAGAAGGCAGTATGTGGAGGACAATTTAGAAATATCATTGCAACTCAGATGGAAAGTCCCACCCTTCCTAGGCATGAAATCACTCACTGAGACAGGAACAAACAGAATGAGAACTTATTGGGAGGACCAGCAATTTCTATCCAGGAGTAGTGATAATATATTGAAAAAGTAAAGCTTTCTCTAGGTGACTACTTCTCCCTTTCTATCTGTTTCCCTTGATAGTCACACATAGACACCAACTCACTACTCCAACCCAGCTCTCAAGATACACCAACCCTTACCCTCAATATAAGAATCAGAAGGTAGCCCTGAGGCTACATGGTTCAACCTGCTAGGAATGGAGGTTATTCTGAACCGGTGGCACTCAGCTCCTTCTTTGTGCATCTCTACTGATGATGACCCATTACTGCAGAAGACAGCTGATTTCTCTGTTGGGCAATGACATGAAAAGGTCATTTCAGACCAGCAGAGTAGAAAGTGCACAGGTCTGGAGACACACCAGCCTTGGAGTCCTGTTTTATCTCAGCTGGATGCCCTTCAGTAGGTTATTTAACTTCTCTATGCCTCAACTTTCTGTCTGTATCAAAGGAAGGACCAATAGTATTTGATTTATTGTATTTTGAGGATTAAATGAGAAACTATGCACAAAACATTTAGTGCATTGGCTGCCACATAGGAAATATCCAGTAAGTGGCAGCTTAAAATTCAAACCAAGAGTTGTAAAAAGGTCATGAGTCTGACAGGAATTTTGCAAATTCAGGTTAAATAAAGAATGACCTACAGTTATCATGACTGTCAAAACCAAGCTAATGAGTTACTGTACTATATATGGTATCCTGTGATTTTTAACCCAAATTTGAAACAAAAGACTCTGAACTCACTGGAAGTCAGAGACTTAAGGATAAGAAATTACTAAGCAGAGACTGTGTTGCATAGGAAGCAGTTCCATAGCTATCTGGATATTAAAATGGTGGGTTTTTTTGTGGCAATCACTGAAGAAACTGGCCTGCTCCATTTTCCATAGAGAAAACTGGAACAGATGAAGGTGAAACTCCTTGGGAATCCTGTCAATTCCTTGAAGTCACTTACTTTACCAAGTTGGCTGTCTACTACCTCAAGGGCTAGTGAATATCCCAGGACAATACAAAATCAAATGCATCAATTCATTTGGAAGGAAAGAACATGTCTTTTTTTTTTATTGGTTGTTCAAAACCTTACAAAGCTCTTGACATATCATATTTCATACATTAGCATACATTAGCTTCAAGTGAATTATGAACTCCCTTTTTTACCCCAAGTACAGATTGCAGAATCACATGGGTTACACATGTCTTTGCTATGAGTACCTGTAAGCAGGTTTTGATGACTCCAACTGTGATTTCAGTTAATTTTCTGATGTTAAAGCTTAAAATTACCCAGCTCATCAAGGTGTTAATGGGGACTTTGTACCATCTCTAAGAACAATTGGATTGTTCTTCTCACACAAAAGATCATTGTTCTTGATTATTTTTTGCCTGAACTCCCTTGTATTATCATCAAGAGGTATCCTTACAACAAGGCTCAGGGACTGGCTGTCATTTCAGCAAACCAAGAAAAAGAATCAGGTTTACAGTGATTCTATAAGAAATGCAATTTGCCCACTTTTATTTCCTGGAAGATAAGTCATCCCTGGGACCTGTTTCTTAAGTGTAGTCCTGAGATAAGGGGACAGAGCTGTTGAGATACATCCTCAAGTACTTCTTAGGTGGGCCAAGAACACGTCAGTGTTCCCCACCATGCATAATCAAGCTCTCAAACAAGATCACCTACCTCATTTAAAGCACAGCTTGTACCTTTGGGATGAACATGAATTTGGTGTGAAGCAGACGTCCCACTAACCAAGAGTGAGGGCTGCAGAGTTTCTTTCAGGACCACGGGGGTCAGTGTTTTCTGCTCAGCCATTTTCATCTTGTTATGCCACTGCCTCTAACTGCAAACCACCCACCACCACCACCGGGGTCTGATTCCACTGGCGATACTGTCACGCTCAGGAAGAATGTGAATTCTTCCTGCTGAATTGAAAACATTTAGAAAAATCCAGGTTTCATTCCTTTCAGTGATTTGAGCCATGACAAAGTCCTAGAGCACCTCAGAGCTCTGATTTTATTTCTTCTAACCCCTATGCTTTTGAGCCTATTATTTCCCCCCTCCTTTATAATGTCTGAATCCTACCCCATGATGCTCTTTATCAGGATGATTCCTATTTATCTTGAAGCATCACCCACTCCTGGACTCCCCGAGCATCTCCATATATGTCCCTTTGGATGGAACCACATTGTCATATTCCTCATCCAGGAGACCATGAGCTGCACCTGTGTACCCTCAAATTCATGGCACATAACTTCCCAGCAATGGTTTTGCTGAGTAGCTCTGAAAGAAATACTGTTCCAATTGAAGTATTTTCTTCATTCAACACATATTTATTGAGTTTTTATACTTAAGGAATAGCAAATTATAAAAGAGTGAGGTTCTAAAGTCAGCAAGAGAGCAAATTATGCACACACACACACACACACACACACACACACACATGCTTGCAATGCCTTTCAAAACCTTTTAAATTGCACTCTTAGTACTTGATTTTAGCATGCTTAACCCAATACAATAATTCTAATGCACTTGAAGGCTTCGTGGCTGCTGGGTTCAAGGAAGAAGCAAAGGGTATACATATCTTTATGTGGATATCCAGAAAGTCAATTCATTCTGCATTTAAATAACTAAATTCTGGAAGATGAATTGGGGAGTATAGTTTTCCTCTTCACCTAAAAGTCTTTGTCATTTTCTTCATCATATGTATGTGTGTGTGTGTGTGTGTGTGTGTGTGTGTGTGTGTATATATATATATGACATAATACCTTTATTTTTTTTTTATATGTGGTGCTGAGGATTGAGCCCAATGCCTCACATTTGCTAGGTTAGTACTCTACCACTGAGCCACAACCCCAGCCCTTTTATTTTTTTAGGAGGTTTTTTTTTTTTTAAATTGATGCATTACAATTATACAAATTAGGATTTGCTGTTACATATTTGTACATATATACAATATAATTTGGCACTGCAGTACTTCCTCTTTCTTCTCTAATACCAAGTCTCTAATACATGTAAACATACCTGTTGTAAAAATTAAATGAGATAATAGTTACAATAACAGTCTAGGTTCTAGCACCTTGTGGTTTCTCAATATTTGCTCAATATAAAAGTCATAAGCACACTTGTCTTGGAAACTGGTAGGGGAAAGTCAGCCACTTGCCTTTGGTTGTTTCCACTGTATCCCCGCTGACTGGCTGCCACTGTCAGTCCTGGGCCTGAAGAAGCAGAGAGCTTGGTTCTAATGACAGGGCTTGCTTTGGATGCATGACTTGCGTGATGACTGTGCCAAGCAGCATGGCATGCTCTGTGCCAGTCTCAGGTGAGACTGGTAAGTGAGGTGGGTATGTCCTTGACCTTGGGAAACTTCAACTCGGACATGAAAGATGCATACATAAATAATTACCAAGGGTTGTCTGTTTAGGGAGAGTCAGAGTGGCCAAGAAATCTGTTCCAGGCCAGGCCAAGGGTCTAGGAAGGGTTCCTTCAGGAAGTGGCATTTTAAGATAATGGCAGCTAACTAAGTGAAGGGTGGAGGACATTATTTAATAGAGGAAGATCTAGAGATAGAATAGGAAAAAAAAGAAGTCCGATCTGGTTGGTCTGTGGAGAGTGGACTTGACCTGGCCTCCCCTGACCCTATCATTCTGACCAACTAAACCCCAACTTTTGGTTAATCTAATTCTCTACCATCTGTCTTCATCCAGGCAGTAGACAATGGTCAGAGAAAGACATACCAGTCTCTTGACCAACCTCTCCTTAAATCCACTGTCTCTAACCTCCAGAGGGTCCTAAGCCAGAAACCCTCCATCATTTCCAATCTACTCCCTTTCCTCCTCCTCCACAGAGCTACCTTATGCTTCTCCTTTCCCTTTTACCTGAGCACCCCCTTGCTACACCTCCCTCTCTTCTTGATGGCTTTGTTTCATGTTTTTAAGGAAAAAAAAAAAAAACAGAACCAAAGGAGAACCTCTCACTGCACAAACACCTGTGTGATTACCATGTTCCTTCTTCTAGCTGCTGAGATAAACTGGCCCTACTCCTCTCCAAACCATCCCATCTTTTCTTGCAATGGATGCCCTCCTTTGCAACTATTCAAGGATATTGTTCCAACAGTTAACCGTCATCCCTTCACCTGTACCATAACTTTAACTTCTCTCCCTGGATCATTCCCCTCAGTGGCTAAATGTACTTTCATCTCTTTATCAAAGAGAAGAAAAAGAGACAACCTTCCTTTCTCTTCCATGTTATCCCTGGCAAGCACCCCATTGATCTTCTCTCCCCTTAGGGAAACTCCTTCAAGAGGTTGTTTCTACTGAGTGTTCATTTCTTTGCCTTCTGTTTTTCCTTGATCTTTCCACATTCACTAGTGACTTCTACAGTGGGAGATTTATCTTTAAAAGGTATCCCCAAATTGCATTCATTTGGGTGACACAAAACGTATCCACCTGACTTCTACATTGTTATATCAATGCTCAGATGTTTTATTATGGTGGGTTTTTTGGGTAGTGTTTTGGCTTTGGTTTTGTTTTATTGGTATTGATCATTCATCACTGTTGATCGCTCTTATCATTAAAAGAGTTTCTTCACGTTGCTTCACATTCTTTTTCTTAACTCCCCTCCATGGTTTCTTTGCTGTCACTCATTCCCTGCCCGTCTTATCATTGTTAGGCTCCTACGTTCAGCGTTGTACTTACTTCCTCTTGATGATATCATTTATTTTTATGGCTTTAAATACCATTCCTATCCTGTCGACTCTTAATTACTTATTTTTAGCCCAGGACTTCTCCTGAGAACTCCAGATTGCTACATCTGACTAGGTACTTGCTTTTTCTGTCGGATGTCTAATAGGAATTCCACGTGCCAAGGAGTTCCTGATTCCCAATCTAAACTACTGTAGTCCTTCCTGTCTCAGTAAACATCAACTCCATTCAGGTATTCAGGCAGACAAACAACAAAATCTTCTCTTTCTCTCATGCTTTCTGCTACCTCAAAATAAAATCCTATTGCTCCTCTCTTGAAAGTTATATCACCTTACACCATCATCATTGCTACCTTCCTAACCCAAGCTACTAGGTTTTGCAGGGATTGTTGTAAATTTTCTTTCTGCTCCCAGAGTTAACCAGAATCTACCCAGGTTTTAATCTTAAAATGGTGTTTCAATAATATGTTCGAACCTGGAGAAAAAGCCACAGAATTTTCAAATACCCTCTATAATGTGAGGACTTGGAAATATGCAATAACCAATATTGTCATTTATGGCTACAAAGAAAGCTAAAAGCAATAGCATCCACATGAATGTTTTTTAATAAGGCACTAAATAGATTCCATCCCTTCCAATTTTTAATAAGTACTTTTCCCAAAAGACAAAACACCCAGAATTCAAATAGATAGACTGAAAATCCATAGAACCAATTCAACCTTATTTTTCGAAATTACTCTAGGGTTGCTTCTGTGACTTGAGTCTCATAGACCTAAAGGATCTTGTCCCTCTCACTCTACTGTTTGCCTAACTTCTGAATGCAGCATACATAGGGACAGGGTCTCCCTGAGTTGCTTAGTGCCTCTCCATTGCTGAGGTTGACTTTGAACTCATGATCCCCCTGCCTTAGCCTCCCAGGCCTCTGGGATTACAGGTGTGCACCTCCATGACTGACCTCATCATGCATTTTTGATGTGTATTACAAGATGCTACTGGGAATTTAAAAATAGTTGAGTTATCATTTCAACTGTTGTTTAAAACTATTCAGGACTGGGTGACTAAAGCTTCCTTCATTCATGCCAATGTGCCCCCTACTTTGGGTTAATTTTCTAGCCTCCAAGGTATAGCCTGCCTTTCCAGTCTTCTTCACAACTCCCGTTTCTCAGCTCAACATCTTTCTCTCTGAGAACTCTTTTACCCTTTCATCATTAAATTCTACCTGGCCATCAAGTTAATGGTCCAGCAAAAACGTGGCTGCTTTCTCTCCCTATGTCATCCCAAATACCCTCTGGGATAAATGTATTGAAACGCATTCTAATAAGACCAAAACCAAAAGAACCTAACTTTTCTCGTTCAATTATTCTCAATAAAAATCAATATAGTTTTTGCTTTTTATTCTTCAGTAACCTCCAGAATGGATTTGGGTTTTATATAGTACCTCTATCTGATATAGTAGTTCTATTCAATGGGAAATTAAATGTGTAAGGTTTAATAAAGTCAGACCTTAATATTTTAATTTAGATTTTCTTATTGCCTCTTTTTTAGAAGTCAGAGTCCATTCTGATGGGACTTTTGTGTTTCTGCATGTCTTTAAGTGAGATACTAGCTGCCCTTGTTCCAAACTATCTTCTCAAACATACAGAAATATTATCTCTCTCCAGTGCAAAGGGTAGCCATGCTCACTGCCAAATATAATAAAAATAAGATCTTCTGGTGCAAAGGAGAAGCAAGCTAATGCTCATTAAAAATGATGTGGGTTCCTAAGATGAGGACTCCTCCCTTACAGCACAAGCCAGTGTTTACAAGCATTCATCTGGGCATGTCTGTGTTGCCCTTGCCTATGGGTTTGGAGACAGGAAATTATTCTGGAATGATGCTGCTTATGGTGCTTGCTGTGCTATGAGTAATAAAATCTCCTGTCTCTGACTCAGGATTCCAAGTCTTCTTGCAGCATCCATGAAACTTGGAGGACACCTTGGTAGTTTGCAAGGAGGGTAGAATCTCAGATTCTTAGGCTGCTTCCAGTTATAAAAAAGATACTTTAAGCCAGGGGCAGTGGTGCATGCCTATAATCCCAGTGGCTCAGGAGGCTGAGGCAGGAGGATTGCAAGTTCAAAGCCAGCCTTAGCAATTTAGCAAGACCCTAAGCCACTTAAAAAGACCCTGTCTCTAAATAAAATATAGAAAAGGCTAGGGATGTAGCTCAGTGGTTAAGTGCCCCTGGGTTCAAATCTTGGTATAAAAAAATACTTTAAATAATATTTAAACAAGGTGAAATACAAGCCTGATTTAAAAATCTAAAAATATTTAAAAATCTATAGCAGGGTGATTCTGGAACATGAAACATATGCCCCTGAGTTAGCCCATACTTTCCTTTTTCCTTCTTTTTTTTTTTTTTTTTAATTAAGCTATTCCCTCTGCCTGGAATTTCATTTCTTCCACATATTTATCTAAGTCTTTTGGCAGTTGGCATTTGGAAGGTTTTTTGAATGGCATTACTTTTTAATATGCATTTGAAAAATCAATGATCCATGCTGTGAAAACTGATTGAAGTAAAGAGTTTCATCCTTAATCTCATTTTTGTACTGTGCTAGGCAACACTTCTAGAGAATATTCATTCATTCCTTTGCTCAAACATTTATTATGTACCTAATTTGTGCCAGGTATAATATTGGATCTTGAGAATACAGAGATAGGGATTCTCAGTTTAATGAAGCTCAGAAGCAAATAAATATAAAATGATGAGATAAAGATGTAATAAAACCCACGCCAATATGAGTTTATAATCTTTTCCCACCATTAATGCCTGATAGAGAGCAAGATCTCTGTGAACCATGGCTCTTGGGTCCCAGTGTGGTACTCTGACTTTCAACTTGCCATCCCTTCTTGGATCATTATCAAATACCCCTGAGGGAGGAATAAATTATGCATACCATGAAGACAAATTATTAGTAGAATGTTGGTTGCAAGTGAAAGAACACCTAACTCAAAAAGATATATCCAGGGATGTTTTCCCACATTTTATTTATTGTTAATTCTGCTGCCATACCTGTAGGATACTTCTGTAGTTATCATTCAAGTATTACCATCCACTCGGTGGTAGCTTACCTAGGACAAAAAGGAAAAGCAAAAGTACTAGTCTCAAAATCCTATTCAAGTAGTTTTCTGTTAATATTAACCCAAGGAACCAAATCTGATGTGAAAACTGTAGGTTGGAAGAAGAGGAATGACATTTTAGCTCTTTAATTTATAATCATTTGCACATAATAACGAGTCAGCAAACTTTTATTAAAAATTACTATGTGCCCGACACCATTATCGCCATCCTCAATAGGAATGTTAATCAAAGTGGATACTCCTTTTCTCACAAAGTTCTGATTTATAAATTGAGCTATCTTCTTCTAACACTTTTTATAAGTAGATTGCCAAAGAAATCCTCTTAAGATAACAGAAATGAGGATGTCTAAGGGTCTGAGTATCAACTGCCAGGTATCTGCCTGCACCCCAACATAATCTTTGCCTTTAGCATTGACAGATAAAAAGCACAGCTATAGCAAAACACTACTGTCTTATGGCATCCTGTGTAGGAGCTCCATGTGCGAAATTATAGTCATACCTATAACCTTAAGTGATTAATATGAGCACATTTATTTTTACCAGTGAAACCATCCAGGATGCATATGTAAAACTAAGAGGTAATATGAAAAAAAATGATGTTCAAAGTAGCAGTTCTTGTTTAGCATGTTACAAAGTTTCATCTGTTTTATTTTTTTCCTTTTCTTAGTGCAATATAATTATACATAGTAGGGCTTCATGGTGACAGGTTCACATATGAGTATAGCATAATTTGCTTTAATATATTTTTCCTTCCTTTCTACTGTTCCCTTCCTGTGCTCTTCTGGACTTCCTTCTATGTATTTACATGTATATTTTCTATTGGTGCATTATAGGTTTACAAAAAGGTGGAATTCATTGTGATATATTCATACATTACATAGCATAATTTGGTTGATTTTTGTTCCCGTGTTCTTCCTCTCTCCTTTTTTCTTCCCCTTTGATCCCCTACCTTCATTCCACTAATCTCTCTTCTATTTTTGTGAGAGTCCCCCAACTCTTTTTTAAATTTCTTTTTTTCCCTAGTTTCCACATAAGAAAGAAAACATTTAACTGTTGACTTTCTGAGTTTCACTTATTTCATTTGAAATGATATTTTCTAGTTCTATCCATTTCCCAGCAAATGACATAATTCTATTCTTTTTAGGGCTTATTATAACTTCTTTTTGTATATATAGACTATTTATATTTTATTCACATATTTGCTGGTGGCCACCTGGGCTAGTTCCATGACTTGGCTACTGTGGATTGTGTTGGTATAAAAATTGGAATGCATGCATCTCTGCATTATGCTGATTTCAGTTCTTTGGGATAAATACCCAGGAGTGGAATAGCTGGGCATCCTTAGTCTTTTGAGGAATCTCCATGTTGATTCCCATAGTGTTTGTACTAACTTGAAGTCCCACCAACAATATATGTTTTTTTTCTCCCCACATCCTCACTAGCATTTGTTATTGTTTGTAGTCTTGATGGCTACCGCCCTGACTGAGGTGAGATAGAATCTCAGTGTAGCTTTAATTTGCTGTTCCCTGACTGCTAACGATTATACTTGTTTTATTTAAAACATTTGCTGAAGGTGGATGCTACCAAAAATGGAACATTTTCCTATGATAGGCATCTCGTTGCATTATGAAGTTTGGATAGTTAGCTGCTGCAGTATTACATCCTTGGAGGTCCTAGCCAAGTATTTTACAGAAATCAAGTAGACAATCAATAAATGCTTGCTCAAGGAGAAAAAAGAAAACAGAATATCTATGGTAAATTGTATTATTGCAAACACATAGTTGCTGCCCTTTCCTGCAGCAGAGTTGCATTGCCCTTCCCCTGTGAGGACTTTGTGATTTTCTTTGATCAATTAAAAGTGAACAGGAGTGACACATTCAACTTCTCAGCAGAAACTCAAAAAGCCACTGCATGGTTCTACCAGTTTCTCTCTTCCCACCTGCTCTTGTAGCAGCAGGTTGTTTTTGTTGTAAGTCTCTGAAATTCAGGGTCCTTGGTATTACAGCATATGTTAGCCTAAACATTTAAAAGGATTTTACATCATCTTAAATGGGATTACTCTTTTGATCTACAAATAGCTTTTTTAGCCCCTTGAACTTGAAGGTCAGAGAGATGTACTCTGTATTAATCCAGATGAACTTGGTATTTTGAGGACTGGCCATGTGTTGTCAGCTCACATTCATTCTGCCGAGACATCGTCACTCTGTGGTCACATGTATGGAATAGTCCCTTACCAGTTTAATTCAAAGGACTTTATTATCTCTCTGTGTGTCTTGACCCCTCCTTTAATAGTGTGATGTGTGGTTTAGACCTTACCATAGTAAGTGTGTTGTAATACTGTGCTGTTGTACCTTGTTTTTATTCTTGGGGAGCTCAGATATGTATACTTTAATCAACCCGATGCAATCATATTCAATTTGGTAAGAAATTCTAAACCACAGTTACTTGAAGGATATATTTCAACCCTTGTTTTCTGTGCTATCTCTGAAGGATGTAGAAGTTTAGCGTGCTGGCTGGGTATATAATAAATTACAGGTGTGGTCGGTTCTATATAACTGCTAACCTACAGAGATGGTCTAAAGAGATGAACTTAAAAATGATGTAAAATCCTCATCCTTATAGATAGCATAAGCTTATTATCAATTAATTCTCTTCTCTGATTGTATCTCAATTGTGATGGCCAGTCAAAGTTGAGTCCTTGTCCTGCTGCACGTTTCTCCCGATCTTTAGTGGTTGGTGGGGGCACGATGTTCCCACATTCCCCTGAGCCTGATAAGAAGAAGCACTCTGCCTGTTCTCTAGGTCCCCACTGCCCTTTGCCATCAGAAAACACTGTGCTTCTCCCTGTGCCATGCTCAGAGGCACACTGAAGGCCCTCTGTTTGGTGGATCCCACAGGAAGCCCTTCTTTTGTGGAATGTTGGCACTTTGCTGGCCTCCTCAGGAAGGAGGAGGCTGGGGGATGCATGTTCCCCGTATTCTCAGACTCCTCAGTGCTACCCAGAAGTACTAGTGGTCTGCACTGAGACCTTGCGGGGGGGATTGAACTGGGGCCCATTTTAAAATATGCCTCACTGTCTAAACCCTCTTTTTTACTTCTCACTTACCGTTTCTTCCTTCATCCAGAGTTTCCTGATTCAGTCTGGTCCTTGCTTAGTTGGACTTTTTATCTGGTCTTTCAGAATTCATTAAGAATTCATTGCTCAGGCCAGGCAAGGTGGTGCACACCTATAATCCCAGCGGCTTAGGAGGCTGAGACAGGAGGATTGAGAGTTCAAAGCCAGCCTCAGCAATAGCAAGGTGCTAAGCAATTGGGTGAGACTTTGTTTCTAAATAAAATACAAAATAGCGCTGGAGGGGCTGGGGATGTGGCTCAAGCGGTAGCGCGCTCGCCTGGCATGCGTGAGGCCCAGGTTCGATCCTCAGCACCACATACAAACAAAGATGTTGTGTCCACCGAAAAAAAATAAAATAAAATAAATAAATATTAAAATTATAAAAAAAATAGCGCTGGAGATGTGGCTCAGTGATTGAGTGCCCCTGAGTTTAATCCCCAGTACCAAAAAATAATAATAATAATAACAATAATCATTGCTCAGATCCTAATCCAGCCTTTTTGATACCAGATAGGTGATCTATAAGGACTTCTCATAGAATCCAGTTTTATTTTGTTTAATCTTGGTTTTCTTAGGGTGAAAACCTGCTTGGCATGAACAGTGTCCCCTTACCCTACTTTCAGCTAATGAAGTAGAGGCAAAACGTAAAACTGGTTTCAGAGTAAACAGAATGCATCTTCTGGAAAGTCAGTCCTACCTGAAGATTTCAGGGGTTGGCTTTACACACTCATAACAGATGTGCATTAGATGTCCTCAGGGATAAATGCTTAATTGGTATGAATTTGTGAGATAAAGCACTCATCGTTAAATACACACATTGCTTATTTTTAAGTAGGCAGAATTGAGCAAATGGGAAAGTCCATTATTTTGGAGAAGAGAAATTTGTCAGAATATGTTATTAAGTATAGACTCTGGGATGCCCCTAAATCCGGGATGTCATAGAAGAGCTTTTTTCTTCCCTCTTAATTATATTCTGGCATTCTGCAAATTAAAAAAAAAAAGACAGTAATAGAATAGGTTCATTTTATGTTCAGACAAGGGAGCCTAATAGAAATGAATGGAAAAGCCCAAAGAAACAGTGAAATCCAAAAGCTTATGTACTTTTTTTTTTTTTTTCAAAAGAACAATAAATTTGTAGAGAAGTAACAAGACCAAGGAAAAGGGTTTTGAGCTTCTAGGGAAGGAAATAACTGAGGGAGACTAATGGAAGGTAAGGGTTATTTTAGTAAGGTTTATTGTTATTCTAATCAAAGCCTAGGGTTTTTCTGAGAGAGGGAGGTGGGGAACCCCTCCATAAGGTTAAATGTATGCTCTACTTTTAAGTAGGGAGAGAAAAGAAAGCATCTTTCTGTTTCTCTGTTGCCTTCAGCTCAAAATAATCCTCATGCCAAAGTGGCATATTTGGGGATGGCATACTGTGATCCCTTTCAAGGCCACAAAGACCATCTGGTGGCAAAAAAAAAAAAAAAATAGGAAAAGATGCAATTAAAAACTTATCATAAGTATACCTAGGTCCTTATTTACCTTCTCTCCACACAAACAGTATTGGAGAGGGCGGAACTATATACAGATAAAGTGTTCAGCAATTACAAAATGCCCAGAGGCACGGCCAGCTTGACCTTGTGGAATGCAACTTCCAATAGAACAGGGGAAAAGGGATTTGTCCTGAAGACAAAGCTGAGGAGACTGTGGTGTGATGGAAAAATTCAGAGTAGTATGAAAGAATTAAAAGGATCCTGTGAGAGTGTCTGAGGAACTGTTTGTTCCTTCCCTGAGCCACAACTTAGATACACATTGTATTATGTTCTTGAACATTTATTTATTTATTTTTTTTCTCTAATGTCCATTAGTGTTGCTACCAGGAAAGAACCGTAGCTGAGAGAGAGTAGAAATTCATTTCTGGTGATCTGAATAGAGGTTTAGCCTGGAACAGTTAAAACTTCCTCTTGCTTGGGTCATTTCTCCTTCCTCTGGGGAGCCATCAAGGGATTCAACCTGAGAAGCACAGTCCATCCCTCACTACCAACTTCCCAGTTCCCTAGCCAGCAGGGACTTGTGATAGAAGTTAGAGAAAGGGTCCAGACTTGGCAGGCTTCGAGTTTTCTTGCAGCATTGCAGCTGGAGGTCTTGGGAGTTTTCTCACATCCTGTAGCCCAGTTTCTTAACAGTCTGTCCACTACAGGCACTTGTTGGACATGACTTGTGAGCAGGAAATGCCTGGAATATAGTCTCCTCTCTCCAGCGCCCCCAGTGGCCACAATAGTAATGATAGACACCCCCCCCCCAAAAAAAAGGAAAACAGAGAGAGTTAATGTTTTTAAAATATCTTTCTACATAGACTAAGGCTCACCAGATAATAGATGCTCAGTACATACTTGATGCAAGCTTGGCTGCTAATGTCAACACCATCGGCAAAATAGGACAAAATATATACAAGAAAACATGCTTTTTTTTTTTTTTTAACCTGGGGTAATATTATATTAAACCTGGTACTTCAGAAAATATTCCCATGTTCAAACCCAGAGCAATTTTCTGGAGTATTTTGCAGTGTTTGCCCCATAGAACTAGTGTCCTAGGATTTCCTATTTCAGTAAACACTGTACATCCTCTGACAGCACCGAGCCTGTATCACTAGCTTCTTGCCAAGTTAACATTACGTTCTTGCAAATGTATCTTGCAATCTCTTCCTTACGGAGCAAGCAAGATAAGAGGGAAAATGAAGTTGGAGGAAACAATAACTTTCTGACGCAAGCAGCTCTGGCAGCCATCAGCATCAACATAAGTACTTTTTAATCCATTGTATTTTGCCAGAGGATGACTCTCTGTTAGGAGTGGTAATTGCTGTACTTTACCTCTTGCTGTGGCTTCAGGAAAGGTTGTCCCCAGGCCCTGACCTGGCTTTGCTCTATGAGAGATCCCTGGGAGCTTTAATCCTGTACATGCAATTTTTTAAATCAGGTTTTATATTTTGATGACTTCCTGAAGCTCCCCAAAGCATAATACATCATAAATACATATCTCTGCAGAGGTGCGACAGTCTAATACTCTGGCCGGTGGTTGTGGGTTCATTAAGGCTTGCCAATGCCTCAGCAGATCTTTAAAAACATTTAAGGTGAGCTGTAGGTATGATAAAGTATTATAGGAGTTAAATAAGATACTCATTTTATCAACTCAAATTTAACAAATTAGAGTTTACTTTCTCAACCAGGTAAGAAATATTACTACTTAATTTTACCAACCAATTTTCCTCTTGCATATAAGCTGTTTTAGTTGCAAATATTAGAAACTAAAGAGAATTTGAGTTAAAATGAATGAGAAACTTGGTAAGTTTATATTTCTCTAAGCATCTGAGGATCAGCATCTAGTTTGTAGGAGACACTGGGGCAAGGTCTGGGCTCCACACCTTCTTCTCTGTCTGCTTCCCAGACCACAGCTTCATGCTGTGCACAAAGCCCTGGTTCTTCTCCCTCTACCGCCTGTGTTCTTTGGACTCTCAAGCCCTTCCCCAGGTGGCTCCTCCTAAGAAGAGCATACCCCTAACCTGTTTCCAGAACAGCCCAGTTTCCTCCATCATCTCATTATTACCCTCATAACACAACAATGAGCAACTGTCCTGTATGTGTCTTTGCTGTCTCACACTCAGAATTCAGCCTTCACGGGGAGCTTATTATCCCTATGTTCCCCTCATCTACACAGTGCTTCTCTTGGGGCAGATACTCCACCACATATTGACTGCATTCATATATAAACACAGGCTTAGCAGTGAGGGGCCCATTGATATGACTAGGGGGACTGGAAGGGGGCATTCTGAGGACTGCAAAAAATGCACACTCCCACTAGGATATCTGAACTAACTTCTAGTATTTTCTCAACTAAATCAGAGAATTTTTCTTGTACACAGGTAGTTATGGTTTGGGTGTGACATGTCCCCCAAAAGCTCATGTGTGAGACAATGCAAGAAGGTTTAGAAGTGAAATGATTGTTATGAGAGCCTTAACCTAATCAGTGAATTAATCCCCCAACAAGGATTAACCATGTGATAACTGGAGGTGGGTCATTGGGAGTGTCCCTTTGGGGTATATATTTTATATCTGGTCAGTGAAGTCTCTCTCTGCTTCCTGGTGTGGTATATTGAGCTGTTTCCCTTTACCATATTCTTCAGCCCTGATGTTCTGCCTCACCTCAAGCCCCTAGGAATGGAGCCAGCCATCTATGGACTGAAACTATGAGCCCCCCAAGTAAATTTTTCCTAAAATTGTTCTTGTTAGGTCTTTTGGTTACAACCGTGAAAAAGCTAACACTGGCCCTGCCTTTAAGCTGCTTGATCCTGATCCCTTTGCAAATCCAATCAGCTACTTCAGTAGCTCAAAGTACTAAGTAATTATGTCTTTCATATAGGATCATGGTTTGGGTTCAAATCATGCCAAATAAAGGCCCCAATTACCTAATCACTACACGACGTATGATAGAGGTGTCTCACACTTCAAGTCTGATCAGTATTTACAGATGACCCTCATTCTTCACAGATCCTACATGTATGAATCTGTAGCTGTATCATCAAAGTTCCCTGTGCTTATGCAATTACTCCTGGACATATGCAGGGCAGCGGGAGATTTGTGTCACCCAATGCCACATTCCCAGCTGAGGTTGAAAAAAATCAATGTTCTGCACCTTGATTTAGTCCTCATACTATAAGGAAGCATCCCCTTTGCCGGGGATCCATTTCCTGTCTGCCATGGCCTCAGCCATAGTTCTGAAGTGTGGTCTGGCGATCCTACACACACTAAGAGGCTCTCATGCACTTCTTGGAGAGGATATGTGTGGTCTGTGGCTTCATCAAGCATGTGATATAGAACTGTTGGCCAGGAGCTTAATGCTGATGAATCAACACTGTGTATTAAATAAGGTGTTTTAAAAATAGGGACCGACATAAAAGAATGTTATGTCTTTATTAAGTCAAAAAAAAAAAAAAAAAAAGTGAGAGCAGAAGCTTGTGGGAACCTGACCCTGTACTTGCCTTGGGAGTGATGGCTTAGTTATTTGTAATTCCAGCAATCTCCAGGAGTTCATAGAATTTCACTGTTGTGAATCGAATGTGTGTGTTCATCCAGTAAGACTTTAGTTCAAGGGATTTGTATCCAACACACAGGTAGACCTTTCTTCAGCACATTTTTTTTAAGCCCTTTAGAACACAAGTCCTTGAAAAGTGTGCATCCTTTCAATGAATCATTTCATTTCTCTTTACCACTTACTTGTCCAAGTCGATCCCAGGCCACTGATGTCGGGATCTATGGAAACTCCACACACACAAATCCCCATCAGTTCTTGGGACTGAACATCTGTGCTGTTTTCAGGCTGGGGAAAGGGCTCCCTGAGTGGTGAATCTTGACTTTTGGTACAGAGCCACTCACTCTGTTGTGGTGAAGCCACAGGAAGCGTGTTACATTCTTTCTAATGTGTCTCGGTCCTAAAATGAATTGAGAAGTAACAGGGGACTGTAGGAATAGATACAAAGTCAATGCAGTCATTATAAATTGACAATCTGTAAGGTAAATGAGAAGGACAGGAGATTGAAGCCTTTAACACTGATAGAAGCTCATTGGCAAAGGGTGATTTAATTGCTTACGTCAAACTTCAAACTCAATGAGGATTGTGTAGTGGATACCAAGAAAGAGGTACCGTCACACTGGCATATTCAGAGTTTGCAGATGTCTGCTCTGAGCCAGACGTGGCGTGCTACCCACGCTGGCTTCTCCTATCCCAAGTGACTAATCCATGTTCCCACCTCATCATCATCCACCCTTCATGCAACACACATTTACTTTGAGTGGCTTCAAGACACCAAGACAAAGTCAAACCTGGGCATGCTATACTGTCTGACTTAAGCATTCGGGGTATGAAGCAAGAGCGTATGGGTATGAATTACAGCTTTACCTCTTATTAGCTGTGTTTTCCTATGCCAGTTACCTAACCTACCAGGGCCTCAATTTCCACAACTGTAAAGCATAGATAACACCAGTACCCACCTCATAGGCTGCTGTGAGGATTAAATGAGATAATCTGCATATCACCACTCAGCACAGTGCCTGGCATAGAGTGAGTACTTGTCTGACAAGCAGAAGGGTCACCATAGTGCCAAGGTGTCCTTAGCAAGAGAGTGGTTTGAAAGAAAAAAAAAAAAAAGCACTTGGGCCAAATCGTACAGGGCCTCATACATAGTTAAAAAATCCTCTCTTTGGCTAAGTTTTAAATGTTTAACTTCGCATGATTTTAAGTGGTACACAGACCACTTTTTTTGCAAGAAAGGAATGTTGGTACTTTAAAAGGGTACTGCAGAAATCATATTCCCTGGAAAAACTTACAAGACAGCCTTAATATGTTAATTGCCTGAGTTCCCCACACTGTGCTCCAAAAGACCCTGACTTCAAATCCTGCTGGAACCTACTACCCTCAGCTGCTTTGTATCATGAGGAAAGTATCTATGCTGTGGCTACTTTTGCTAGGCTCACATGCATTATTTCACTCAACCCTTACAACTGCCTTCCCAAGTCATCTGATCCCATTTTGTAGATGAGAAAGTGAAATTCCTTGTCTAGAAAGACCCTGGAACTGAGAAGCATGTTTAGCATGTTTCTGATCCAGAACTCCCTGGACTCTCACTGACGTCCAGAGGGACCTTGAATGTGATAGAGACATAGCTCTGAAGTCTGACGAACTGTCTTAGTTCAACCTCTCACCTCTGGGACCTCAGTGTTTATTCCTACTGGAAAAGTGGGAATAATAACATCTACCTTGCAAACTGGTTGTGAGACGTGGCTATGGTGTTAATACATAAAGGTCAGCACAGTGCCAGGCAAATAGTAAGCACTCCATAAATGTTGTACTACTGCAGTGCTACGTTGCCAGTGTGTTCTCAAGATGTGTAGAAATATTTCCACTACTACAGAGAAGTTGTAGAATCTTTGTTTCCTATAACTCTGCTTTTTACATTAGCCAGCTTCTGTTTTCTAAGATAACATGGCATGAATGGGAACATGCAACCCTGATTCCCTGTTGAAGGTTGTTTATATCATGTATGTTTGCTCCATCCTTAGCAGAGATGGGACAGGGAAGCTATATATGGACGCATGCAGGAAGCTAAGCCCCAATTGCTTCTAAACTGGTTTTCTCCAAATGATGCTTTTTAATTAAACCTTGAAAGGTTTAATTAGGGAATGACATGAGTCATCTTTGTTTCTGAGAATGTATTTGTGGTTTGGCTAATTATGTAGTGGGATTTAATATGATTTCTCTCCTCATGTGTGAAATTAATACATGGAATATTTTACAAAGGAAAACATCTAAGGCATTTACCTGGGCAGCAGGTGGGGAGCAAATAAATAGTTGAAAGGACATTCGTTTAAAGTCATGCTAAGAAAAGCTGGGCTGGTTTGAAATGGGTCACTTAACGTACCTCAAAGAGAAAGGCAGTCTTTTAATCAGTGTGTCTCATTGTGCAGCCTTTGATGTCACCTTGTTGCTTAGAGATGGAATATAGTCTCCTCATCAAGGTGCTTAGCTTGCACACAACCTTATGCATACTACTGCCCTGCTATATCATGCTCTGTCATTTTCCCAAACTGCCAGGCTCCTTCATGCATAGGTGGCTGTATTTGGTGTGGTCCTTCTTGTAGTGATTTGGTTCCTCTCTTCTGGATAAATTCTTCCACATTTGCATGAATAGTGTCTTTATTTTCTATATTCAATGCTTTGACATCATGGGTGTGGCTGACCTGGAGGAGTTTGCCCTTGCAGTGCTAGTGAGTTCCTAGAGAGCACAAACATTGCCAGGCCTGCAAGTTCGCCTTCCATATCCAATCCAGGGCCCAAATCCCAAATACCTCTGTTACCAGGCTTTCACAGTCACGACTCCTATCTCCCTGCTCTAATCGCTGAACAAGAGGGACAGCCCCTGCACTCCAGCCCATTGAAGCGATCCAAATTAGCCAGTCTCAAACATTAATATGCATACATGAGCATTTCAATGTGCCAAGACGACTTCCACGTCACTAGGTATTTTTCGGCTTCATTTTTATCTTATAGAACCAGCTCCTGGCCAGAGAGAAACACTTCCCAACAAACAGAGAGGCTCACTTAGTGGGGGCTAAAGCATTGGGACGTCCTAAGTTGAAGGGTGGACTCCTATTCTGGTAGTTCCGGAAGCCGTACCCTCCAATCCTCATCTGTATCCTTGACATTTTTGTTCTGAACCCTTCCATGAATATTAACTGAGTAATAATTCACCAAATATTGAGCATCAGTTATGTGGCAAATCGATATGACAGATGATATAACTAATAAATGTATGTCAGATAGTGGAATAGTGAGCACAGAGTGGAGGGTGCTATTAAAAGTGGGTGGCCAAGGAAGACCTTTCTAATGTGAAGAGGCCAATGGAAGCAGGAGTGAGCCAAGTATACATTTGGTAAGGCATGTTCCGAACAGCAGTAACTGAGTACAGAGGCCCCGGGGTGGGAGTAGGCTTTGTTGAGGGAAAGCAAGGTAACTTATGTATCTGGAACAGTGAGCAAGAGGAACATGGAGAGGTAGCCAGAGGCCATAGAACATTGTGGACAATGTGAAGAATGGAGCTTTTACTCTGCCTGAGATGCGTACCACTGGTGGGTTTTGAGCAGCACGGTGATATCAAGGCTGCCAAGAATCAAAGGATGTCCAGCAGAGGGCTGCATTCTTCCAAAGAAAAGCTTATTACCTCATTCACTCCAAGGTACCTTTTGCTCATCAGGTGTGCATTCCCAGGATCACACTGGTCTAGTCCTGACTGTCATCTTATATAATTTTGGCTTCTGTGAGGGGGAAAAACAGCAAGAGCCAGAGAGGAAAGCCAGGGCAGCCATTTAAAAGGATCTTGAAAAATCTCAGGAAGATATGGTGGGGGTAGTAGAAGATATTTCAAGATGTACTTGGATTCTGAATCTATATGGAAAGCAGACAGGAGGATTTTCTGATGTATTGGAGTGTAGGTGTAAGATGAAGGAAGGAAGGAAGGGGTGATGCCCTCCAGGATTTTGGCCTCAGCAACTGGAAAGTGAGGTTGCAGTCAATAGAGGGGGGAAAAGGCCACAGGAGGCCACAGCATGGGGCTGAGGATGCAGAAATCAGGAGTTCAGGGGGAGTGTGTTCAGCGAGCCATCCACATGGAGAAATCAAATAGGCAATTAGGCATACACATCCAGAGTTCAGGGCAGAAGATGTCAATGTCGGAGTCATCTGCAGAGATAGTACCAGGTGATGCTACTGGTCCAGATCACTTGGAATCAGCATATTGATCAAGATCAGGGAGATGAGAAGGAACTTCTGTACAAATCTAAGAAGAATCGAAAGAGAAAAATGTTCTGGAAGCTACACATTTTAAGTTTCAAGGAGGAACAGGGATAAAGAGAGTCAAATACTGTTGAGATTAACTAATAAGACCAATACTATTAGGTTTATTTACAGGATGGATGTGGCAGAGCAAAAGTAATCAAATATTTAAAGGAGTTTTGATATCAGAGGGAAGAAATGAGGCAGCTGTTTAGAGGGGTGTTTGTGAATAAGAAATTAATACAGCAAGTCTGGACACTGATGAGAATAAGGCAGGAGAGGGGGGGAATAGAAAGGTGGTGGACCCTGGGAGGGGATCTAGTCGAGCTGAAGGCCTGTGCGTGGTGAAAGGAGGTAAGACAAAATAAATGCAAATGTGGGTGCACTGGGTGGTGGGAAGACATGAATTGTTGTCTTTTTCCAGTGAAATAGGAGGTAAGGCCATTCACATAAGGGAAAAAGAGTCAAAAAAATATCCCTTTCTTCTTGATTCTAGTTTCTGCCATACTGGATTCCTAAAAAAAAAAAAAAAAAAAAAAACCAGGAATGATCCATCTCAGAAATACTCATATTTCTTAAATGGCCAAGTGAACCTTAGACACCTAGAGTGTCTATGGTGTATTATTCCTAGAGTGGAATTTTACTGGACAGGTTAGGGGAGTTAGGGAGGAATTCCATTCTTCGTTCATATCTGTCAGAGAAGGAAACGGGGAACAAGTCTCCTGGTCACCAGCGTCCTATGTTAGCATCCTCATCTTCTCCCACCAGTTTACCCATTGAGGCTATGAACCTGCACCTCCTAGTCCCAAACCCATTCTACTAATATTGAAGTCCCCTGGGTGTTCAGTTCTCCTATTCATCATTATCATTTTTTTTTTAATTAGAAAAACTCAATCTCTCAAGTTTCTCTCCCAATACTGAACATTCTGGAAGAAAAAAGCAGTGGTAGGGACAAATTCTATGAAGGAAGGAAGAGGTTGGGGAAGAGGACTTGAGCATCCAGGCCCAGGTTTATTTGGGGCAGACATGGCAGGGAGGGGAAGATGTGAACACTCCCGCATTAGTAATTTTTGTCTTGTCACAGCTATAATCAAAGTGCTGATGACACTGTTGTCATAAAATCTACTCAACCACTACTCTGGGCTCAGGTTTTGTCTGTATCCTGGGCATTCACAATAAATTCTCCCACGGCTGTTCAGATTCCTCTTGTCATACGGTGTTTTACTACCGATTCTGGACCTTGAAATGCAACATGTACTTTATACCGAATAAAGAATCTCAGAGAAGGAAAATTGGAGGGCATCTTATCCAACCCCCAGAATTTCCTATAACTTCCCTGACAAGCAGCCATTCAGACTATATACAGGGCTGGGGGACTATTCCACCTGTGGAATGGCCTGAATTGTTACCCACTGCAATCTCTCCCTCTGCTTCCAAACTTTCAATCCCCAGCTCCCCTCTGGAACCCCAGAGAATAAACAAACACATTCTGTCCTCTTTTTGTGGGGAACCACCCTTCTCCTGTCTTTCTAAATGTCTAGTCACCCTCTGAATCAAAAACATGCCTATATTTGGCATAGTCTTTGCCAGCTAGTAATTTAAACATTGGAAAAAAAAATAATACCTACTTGAAGTCAGGTTCCAAATAGTCCTTTGCCTAAAGAGGATTAAGAGATGCTTTTAGCAAAGCCCTGAGCAACTCAGTGAGACCCTGTCTCTAAATAAAATATTGAAAAGGGCTGGGGATGGGGCTCAGTGGTTAATGGTCTCTGGGTTTAATCCCCAATACAAAAAAAAAAGAGTTCCTTTATAGTCAACACTATCAAATCTGATGGCAAGGCTATAGCTGGGTGAAATTTTATGTTTAAATGATAAATCTTCTAGGACTGCTCCAAGGACTGAAAGGTTGGGAGCACCATGGTTACCTAAGACTGAGGTCAGATGGGGTTGGTCCTACACATTTCTTCCTTCTACCAACTGTAGTCTCAGTTGGGCTCCTCTGTGACTTCCTTGCAGGTCTTAATCCTTGAGCTAGGTGATAAAGTTTCAACAATGAGCATCAAAGCATAGTGTAGACTGCAAAGCTTCCAGCACTATCTCAACAATGGGATAGAACCGGAAACATAATGATCAGGAAAAAAAAAAAAAAAAAAACTTCTTTGAGCAGCTAATATTTTGGTGAGGAGGAAAAGTGAATTAGACAACCCCATAAATATATGTAAAACTGCAAGATACTAAGACTATGAAGGGAAGCTTTGTAATGCTATGAGAGCACGGAACAGGAGGAGCTAACCTAGTTCGAATGAGGAGGAGAAAGCCTCTGCTGATGAATTCACGTTGGAATTGGCCTCTAGAAGAAGTATAGGAGAAGGTCTCTGGCCGAGGGCAGTACAGTGGATGTTGGAACCTCTCGGCATGTGTCAAGGTGGGCAGGCAAGCAGTGTGGAAGAGCAAGGTCCGAGATGAAGTTTGAGAGGTACAGGGAATGCAGGTCATGGTTGGCTTTGCGGGCCAGCTTAAGATTTTCCAAATTTAACTGTGAACAGTCAGAAACCACTGAAATGTTCCAAGCAGTGTCTGAGCACTCATATAATATAGTCATATTTATATTTAGATCATTCCTAATGCAATGAAGAGAATGGTTTGGAAAGGATCATGGTGAAGACAGAGTTACTATGGCAATGGTACAGAGGTGAGATCTGGTGACTTGGACCAGGGTAATAGCAGTGAACGTAGAAACAAGGGGACACTGATTTGCAAGAGTTCTAGGAGAGGAAATAATGGGTGTCATGGCAATATGGATATGGGAAGCAAGGGAAAGCATGATGACTTTTGGAATTCCTGGCCAGGCCTGCCACATTCACCTGTCAGTTATCTAACAGGGAAGATAGCCTACTTACCCATGACTCGTTCCAGAGCCAAACATGACGTTCATGAAGGATGCCTACCCACTATTATAAACTGCTGGAAAGTGGGGAACTGTGGCATAGGAATGCAACATAATTGGATGTTATTTCTGGTGGTGCGGTTTTCTAAAGTCATATTGTTGTTTGTAGATATATTAGTTGGAGTTGCAGAATGATACATTTAGGGATGATAAATATTTGTTAAGTCCTCATTTAGGTCTTTCTGATAGGCCTCTCCCTAAACAGAATCTCACAGCCATCAATTAATCACATCTTCTGGAATGTTCTGGAGAGACTAGAGCAATCTGTCCCCCGAAACATACCCCAGCTTGAGATCTCCTGGTGCTTTGCTGAGAATGTGTCCTTCTCTAAGACTGATAGGCCAGTGTGCATTTTTACTAAGCCCTTTACCTAGTGCCCTGTAGGACTTGTGCAGTATGGGGAATGAATCCCAGGTGGCGACTGGGAGTGGCAAAGCCACACTCTGGGATAGGAAGTGCTCTAAGAGACCTGTTGAATCTGGAAATCTAAAATGAAACACAGCCATGAGGTGACCATAGACAATATGAGCCTGGTGTTCTAAGGAGGTGCCTAGAATGGTGACTCAGAGCATCTCCGGGAGGGTTGATCTTGATCAAGGAATACTGTACAGGCAAGTGCTGTCACAAGGTACTATTTATGAAAGGAAGGCTGGGTCAAAGCCTCCCTACTCTGAGGTTTCGCAACTTGAAAACTCATGGTTTTCAAGCCACTCGGGTGTCTGATTAAAGCCCTCTTACTCCTGGAAAAATTGGTTATAAAGAAAAAGGAGTATGAGACAGAGCCCAAAGGTAAGGTGGCTGTACCTCTAAAGGAGAACTGGCTATCACCTGTAGGTGATGTTTCCTGCTTCTGTTATAGGAGAAACAGAATGGCCACCCCATCCTGTCCAGGGTGGTCAACAGACATTGGCTGGGCTTGCATTGTTCCCCGAAGAAAGAATCCTATTGGTCGATGTCTAAGCATGTTAGTCTAAGGAGTGTTCGTTCCCACGCCCTCTGCCTATTCAGCAGAACAAAATTTCTAAGCAGAGGCACAGACAGGAGCGACAAATTGGCTCCCATGTCTGCTTTACAGTATAATTAATGGTCTTCCAATCTTGGAAAAAAAAGAAAAGAGAGCTTTTTGCTTTATAATCAACAACTTCTTAATTATCTTGATGGTTATTAATTTGTATGTCCATATTTCTCCTTGGTTAATTATTAATCCTATGCTCTCCATCAACTCTATTTTCTGTCACTTTCCAGTACTGGATATTAAGATTTGCTTTTTCAAATTCCAGTCATCTCCCAAGAATTTTACACTTGTCAATGGATTTATGTCACTGTTTGATCTTGTTTTGTGCCTAAGTACTTATCGTCATGTAACCCATCTTGAAGGTGGCTAAAATTTTAAAATTCTGAAAATCCATGAAGGATTTTAGATATATCGGCATGCTTTTTTTTTCCCTCAGAGATCTTGCCTATGGCAATAGTTTCAAGGGTAATGAGCTTCAGACCCTAACCGTACTTCATTAGTGTGTCCATCTCTCCTGGGAGTATTACAGGTCCTATTACTTCACATGTCTGAAACTAAGCCCCCGAGCTACACCCTACTCTTGCTCATGTTCTGTGAGGTCAATCTTAAAAATTAGCAACATAGAGATATATACCTGGATGCCATCTCTTTCTACTTTAGTCTTAAAATATTACTGCCTTTTATCTTACTCATCCGCTCCTTTAATACTTTCTGTGCCCTGAGGCCAGGTGGTCTAAACCCAGTGCTACCAAGTCACTCCCTGTTCAGTGTCCTTCAGAGGAAGGACCCCCAACCCCATTCCTGGCTTATAAATTCCTGATGGCCTATTCTCACCTCCACTCTACCCTCCCTGAAAAATGAATTCTTTAACCTCACTCTGCCCAAAGCCAACCTCTCATCAGATCTATTAACATTCTCCTTGGGAAATTTTGCTCAACTCCTCTGGTCAGATCCTCACCCCATTCTGATTATCAATAATTGTTTACAATAATTGTTTTCTGCTATGTTTTAGTTGTCATTTTACAGGTTTCTCTTTCCCAGGAGAGGCAGTATGATAAACACTGATTATATAGTGCTTGATTTCAAATCTCAATTTTGCCTCTTCCTAGCTGTGTGAATGTGGGCTAATTATTTAACTTCTCTGAGTCTCTGTTTCCTCACCTACAAAAATCGGGATAGTAATAGACTATTAAACCATATATTCTGCACACACATAATGATGCAAATACATAGATAAACCTCAAGAAATATCCATAGGACAGTGTCAAAGGTTAAGTTCAGACTTTATTGGGATCATCAAGATAGGATTTTGATGTAGGGGGAGAGATGGAACTCAGTCCCAAATAAAGCATGTGGAAGTAGGAGCTGGTAGTCAAGAAGCAGGGTGGGTGACAGTGAATAGAAAATTACCAGGAGGAAATTGGACCCAGGGAGAGCTTAACTAAATCCAGCCCACAGGATCCCTTCTGAAGACACACACCATCTGGGGGATGGTAGACCTGACTTGATAAGGAAGATGAGGGCTTCTTACTAAAACTGGCTGAAGTTTGGCCAAGCATAGAATTTTTGTCAAGGGCCAGTCAATGTACAATATTTGATTAATACAGGCTAAAAACAAACATGTTACAATGTAGATAAGTAGATCCTGTCTTTTGGTTCATTCTTTAAGATACATAGGACTCAATAACACTTAGGTTCTTAAAATGACTCAAATTGTTGACAAGAATTCAGTAGAAATTGGTAAAAGAACACCAGAATAGTGTTCTCTCTACTATTTTACCTGTGTTCCCTAAAGCAAATCCTTTTTGTTTCTGTTTTTTTCCACATATAAAGTGGGAATAATATCTTAAGTCATGAACTAAATAAGATGATCTGCACAGGTTTCCTATCACAGTGAATGGTATTTCCCTTGATAAATCACCTTCCACTCTTTACAGAAGCTAACTTTCGGTGTAAATTAGAGAAGAGAATGTGAGGAGATAAGAACAGGTAAAAATTCCCTCCTTATCCTATGAATGCTAAATTGTTAAGCTCCACAAACAATAAAATAACGGATATCTTTGAAATATCAAAGCGTGCCAGGCACAATTCTAAATAGAGTGGCTCTCCTTAGCTGCAGATTCAGGTTTTCATGGTCCAAATATATTACAATGAGGAATTCAGGTATTTTGAGAAAGACCACATTCACTTACCTTTATTATAGTATATGACTATAGTTATTCTATTATTATTGTTAATTATATCTTGCCAGTCACATGTATGTATTGGACAAAACATAATATCTATGTACATAGGGTTTTGCACTGTCTGTGGTGATAGTCATTTACTTTGGGTCTTGGAACACATCCCCTGGAGAAAAGACAGGACAACTGTATCTTACATTCAGTATCTCAGACACGGGGAAGAATGGCTTCATGACAATGAGTCTTTTTGAAACCCAGGGTAACCCAGAAGGAAAGAAAGTGGCCTCAATACCATGCTCAACAGCTTCTCCTTGGCTCAGAAACTGGCATCTTCAAAGAGATGGTACCTTTCTTTTGCTCCCCCTCTCCTAGTTCCTTGGCAATAAAATAGCTCTGTTCAGGGAAAAGTTGCTGTCAAAGGTGGAGCACTCTACACAGCTGGCCCTGGTGGAAGCTTGGTTCTTCGACAACAGCCCCCCAATTAGGCTTTTTGAAGCAGTGATTGACATTTTCCTATGATAACTACTCACCTCTTGCCCCATAGGTAGTAAACAGTTGTTTACAAGCATTAGTTTTGACTTCACTATGCACAAACACCCATGTGAATTCTTCCCCCAGGATTTATCCACATTAATAAACACACTCCAAAATCAGCTAGGTTGCAAAAATGTCCCCATTATAACAGATTTGCACCATAACTGTTGGAAATTACCTGATGATTAATGTTGTCTCACCCAGAGAACTCTATTGCAGAGAGGTTGAGGATTTATCGATAAATGTGATCATAATCCTCTATCTTTGTTTATATCAGTAATTAATGCAGTTCAGGAGTGCGTCTGCAAAACCTTGTGTAAGCAAGATTTATTCCCACTGGAATAGATTACAGTCATATGTCACCATTCAGAAGGTAATTGGTACATTTCATTAGAAAGTAATTGAAAAAAAAGATTTATTTTAATGCCCCATAATAAATAATCTTGATAAACATTATTGTTAGCAGAGATATCTTCACTGTGTAAAGAATTTGCTCTACATAAAAATATAATGCATACTATATATCATTCTCACATTTCTCTGAAAGATTTTACTTACCTTGTGACTCAGAGTAAAGAAGATCATGATCTTATACTGTAAGGTTTCCTTTGAGGACAAGACCTCCTCCTCGTGGCCACATGCCTTTGTCATTCTCATGACTCATATTGACAATAAGACCCTGGCCTGATCATATCCCTCACAGGTAGCCTGTATCTAAGAGTTGGTTAGAGCAAAGACTTGAGGTGACTCAGTCAGACTAAAGGAAATATGATGGGACATATCTCTTAGTGCTTTGACAAGCATGAAGTGGGGTGGTAAACATAGAGCATTTCGATAATTTCTGGAATAAAGTGTGCAACGAATATTAATAAATGCTGTCGTCATCGCTCAGTGCAGCTGCCCTGATTTGGGGAAGACATCATTCTAGAGTCAGCTTTCACTCAAATCTCATTATAAAAGCAAGAGTTCTGTGTGCAAGCATCTCTCTCCCCATTTCTATTTGTAAATGTAATAAATTTACCAAGTACATGAAAACAGTGAAGCGTGCAATATTCTAGTTCCAGCCACAGGCAGGACCCAAAAGGACTCAACCTTCCCTGACCCCTCAGAAGGCCCTAATGTTAACATAGATTGATAATTCTTTCCAGAGTTTTGCAACCCTGTTGAGCTACTATGTAGATTAAAGCCATTTCCCCTAGTACCTCAACAAACTTGAACTAAGAATAGAAATCCAGAAAGGCCATCCACAGATTGAAATGGAATTACACTCTGGCAGGGAAGCAACTACAACTTCAGAACAATGGCTGGAGAAAAAGTGAGTTAAATAATTTTCATTGTCTACCCCCAATAGTCATGCCATGTCGGAGAGCTTTGATTCAACCTGCTTTCTCAATAATCATACAGACTTGTGCTAAGCATGGCATATACGTAGGTTTTAAAAGACTATTAGAGTCCTCATTACCTTTATTTCATAGGTGGATAAAGTTGAGGTTCAGAGATGGTGAGCACTTGACCAAAGTCATTTACTAATCAATGATAAAATCATTCTACTGAACTGAGTGTTAAACCTCACATTCCGTGTTTCTTACTCTGCCTTATTGCAGTTTTGTTCTTGAATTAGGTAATAGTAAGCCACAGGATCAACTTAACACACCTCCCTGGAGGATATTTTGCCCCAAGGATGGAAACCAAATAATCTAAATGATAAATTAAGTCACTATTTTTTCAATTAAATACAGATATTTTATGTGGAAGAACACCAAATTTATATGGCTTTTTTTAGGTTGAACCCAGGAGACTTTAAGGAAATGCTGGTCTTTTTGAGAGTCTTTGCCCCAGACCCTCACAGGAACATACTCATCCTCTATGGTAGTTGGTAATTCCATATGGTGTTTGGGAAGACTATTTACCTGAGTCCCATCTGTGAGTCATCGAGCCCTATCCATCCATCACACTATGTATAGGACACCCTGAGGACTCTCTGAACCCTGTTAAAGTCTGAGAGCATAGTCAATGCTTAGTACCCAGTGGCTACTTTCCAAACAGGCTCTCTGATTCCTTCAGCCACCAGTTTTCATATCATCCTACAGCTAACCATACTAAGCCCAAGGCCAGAACCATCGGTCCATATCACTTTCAATCCCATATTAGGCTTCCCATTCCCTTCACTAATGAAGCCCTGGAAATGGATCACACAGAGTGCAAAGTATGAAGGCTGAATACTACCTTTTTTTCCCCCATAGCTGGGCCAAAAAATAGAGGTTTTGCAATTAATATCTAATAGAACTTTCATTTTAAATGGATACATTCACATTAACCAAAATATCTTAGAACACAAATAAGTACTCCCTAAATTTTTTCAATTATAATTTGCTTTGCCTGAATTGAACAGACACTTCAGAGAAGAAGAAATATGATTGGTCAAAAATATATGAAAAAATGTTCAGCATCTCTAGCAATTAGAGAAATGTAAATTAAAACTATACTGAGATTTCATCTCACTCCAGTCAGAAGGGCAGTTATTAGCCATACAAGCAACAATCAGTGTTGGAGAGGATGTAAAGGAAAAGATACATTCATACTTTGCTGGTGGGACTGAAAATTGTAACCACTCTGGAAAGCAGTATGGAGATTCCTCAGAAAACGTGGAATGGAACCACCATTTGATACAGTTATCCCACCCCTCAGCATATACCTGAAGGACTTAAAATTTGTATACTATAGTGATACAGCCACATCAACATTCATAGCAGCTCAATCCACAATAGCTAAGCTATGGAACCAACCTAGATTCCCTACAACATATGAATGGATAAAGAAAATGTGGTACATATACATAATGTGATATCACTCTGAAGAACACCATGAATGTGGAAGTGTACCTCATTGCTGTGATATTCAAATCAATTATTTGGTTTCTGTTCCACATTAGAATAATGAATAAAGAAGAATAAAATTATGGCATTTGCCTGGAATTGAATGGAACTGGAGATTATCATGCTAAATGAAATAAGCCAATCCCAAAAAACCAAAGGTTAAATGTTCTCTTTGATATGCAGTTGCTAACCCACAATAAGGGTGGGGAGGGAAGAATAGAAGTACTTTGGATTAGACAAAGGGTGATGGGAATAGGGAAGAGAGTAGAATGAATCAGAACTTTCCTATGTTCTTGTATGAATACAGGACCAGTATAACTCATCGTGTACAACAGTCAAAATGCATTCTACTGTCATACATACCCAAAAAGAATAAAAAAATAATTTGCTTTGTCCCCCAAACCCTTAAACCTTAGTCTATAGCTCATTATCAGTAAATCCAAGCAGATTTAGGGCAGCATTTAAAACTATATGTACTTTAGAAAGAGCTGTGGTGGGAACCTCCAATTTCCTGCTGGCTACTCACTGTGTAATCTGACACATCACATCTCCAAGCTTCACTTTCACTATGTCTAAAATGAGGAGGATAATATTAATGGTAGGATAATGACTTTTGTCCAGAATAATTGTAAGCTGGAAATTATTAAACACCTTTTACAAAATTAAGCTAGAAGTGTAATTTTTTGCATATGCGATATTTGCATTTTTAGCCTTCTCAGGACTGAGAATCTCACCTGTTTTGGTCCCTGGAGGCAGGGATTCCTGTACAACATCTAAGTGGGTGATGAGGATGTCTATTGAGCGTTAGCATGGAGGATGAACAGAGCTCATTATGATCATTGACTCAATGCAAGAGTTTTTCCTTACACTATAAGCATGATAGGCAGTCCACTTATTTATTAATCTTTCAAAACCTGTATACTGATGATAAATGCTGGTTTTGTTTTAAGGCTTTCACCCTTTCAAATGCTACTATAACTCCCACTGGATGGAGAAAAGTGGGTCTCGAGGGCCACATGGCAAGTTAATGGCACACCTGGTGATAAGATTCCACTCCAAACTCCTTGTTCAGTGTTTCTTCTGCTCTGACACCCTATACCACAGGGTCAATGGACTGAGAATTCTGATCAAAGCTAGAGATTTCATTTCAATGAGAATTCCAAATAGCATCTCTGAATTTCTTATTTTGATTTCGAATTGCACTCATCAGTAGCCTAGCTCTATGTGACCCATGGAGTCAGGTCTTACTGGGGAAACTGGAAAAGTAGCATTCTGAAGAACACCATGAATGCGCAAGTGTACGTCATTGGCTGTGATATTCAAATCAATTACTTGGTTTCTGTCCCACATTAGAATAAGTACGGAGAATGTAATGGTTTGGGGATGGCAAGGTACAGGGAGGGCTAGAGTTTCTCTGGAAACTGCACTTCTCATGTCTGTAGTTTCATATGTGGTCACCTTGGCAACCTCCACTTTTGAGAAACACGATTTGCTACAAAATCTCAGTTTCTTATCACAATTCAGAAGGTCATATTAAACCACTACAGTTTAGTATTTGTGATCAGTTTTGAGCTCTGAAAAGGTCATTGACGAATTCCACAGAGAATCTATTGATATTCTACCACCTCAAAGTCCTCGACATTTTCCTGAAATCTTTTAATAGCCAGAAACAAAGCATGAAAGAAAAATGGACTTCTTTAGCCACTTGCTTTTGACTATGTTAGGTCAAGATTGTTCTCTGCACTCAAGCTCTTTGCTAAGTCTGTCACGCTGCCAGGATCTACAACAGGGTGCTCCTTGTGGATCACACAGAGTTAAAGCCAGAGAGGAGATTAGAGTTGGAAATAGAAGAAATTATCAATGCTTACCAGGTTCGGAAGGAGAAGAAGAGGGATGGCTGAGTTTGTATCTCAATGAATTCAATAATGACGCCTGTCACTGATCGCTCCACCTGTGAACCATCTATCTGAGGAAGGCTTTGCCTGCATCTCCACACTCCACTTCCTGACAGTCCTAGAGGGGAGAGACTGTCATTCCCTCATAAGCACACAAAATAGCTCAACCTCAGGAAGATGGACAACTTCTCCAAGATGAAACAAGGGATACAATGACCAGCAGATAGAGGTGCTTGGGTTCATCCTCCATCTGAAGTTCTGTATTTAAACCAGTGTCTTATATTCCCGCTGAAGGGAGAATAAAGAATCTAAGGCATTTAAAAGAGGAGAAACTATTGTGCTCCCGGAAAACCTAAAAGATAGCCTGGCAAAATATGGGTCCAGCTGCATCTTTTGCTTTTGGTCCAAGTTCAGTCTGAGACAATGCTAGTATGACTCGAACATGATCAAAATTAAGAAATCACAAATTGTTGAAAATCATACAGAGATGGTAAGAGGAAGGAAAGTGATGTTTTCGGCCCTGGACCTTGTCTGGAACATAAAAGCATCATATTCAATGCTAGATGATGGGCTCTCAGGGGGACAGCAACTCATCTCAGTGAATATTCATTGAATACTAGGCACATCCTTTATACTGGGCATGAATCTAGCAGAATCACCACCTTATAGGCTTTATTCTACAGGATGAGAGAAAGAAAACAAGTGAACAGACACATAGTTACAAACTATACCCAGGGGCATGAAGAAATGTCAGTGTTTGAAGGGTAATCAGGGAGAGCCTCTGAGAGGTGACATTTCAGTGACACATGAAGTAGACAAATCAAGAACAGAGGGTACGCCTACTCTCTGCTGCAAGGCAGGATGATCAGAAATACTACATAAGAACAGAATACTATATACGAGCCTGCTTGCTGTAGGATCTGTTGAAGACCCTGTGCAGGCTGGAAAGGGAAAACTTCAGGACTATCGAGATGCTCATGTTTTAAAAATTGGGTGTATCTATCGATGGAAGTTCCAGGTGACATGGAAGATTACAGGAAGAGTTTTCTACCCAAAATGTAAAGTTACTTTTTATTAAATAGAAACAAAGAAGATTGTAGAATACACTTGCTAGGAGTCGGGAGAACTGAGTTGATCTACAGCTCTCTGGGCCTGTGCTTTTTGGCCACAGTGTTAAACATTTAACTCTTTAGATTCCAGTTGTTCCTCTTACCAAATGGGACTGGTAGTGAACCCAAACAGAATACTACACACGAAAAAAGCTTAATGTGCACAGTATATGTTATAGAATCTGCTATATCAATGCAACAATTGATCCAAATCTGTTACTAAAGCTTGAAAACAGACTTTTATGTGAAAACCCTAGGCTTCCAAGTTCCTTCAGATAAGACTGAGAGGCTTACTCAAAAATACAGGGTGAGAGACAAGGGATACAAGAAAATAAAGTGGGAAACATTATTAATTTTCAAACTGAAATCCAGTTGGACCACAGACTTTAATGTGATGGTAGCCAATGCCCTGCTCTTAAGATTATCTTCGTCTCAAAATCTCACTCAGCATTTCTTAAGCCCATTCTGTTGATAAAAATCAGTTTCCTCAAAACAGCTGCTAGTTCTCTTCAGTGTTTGTCAAACAGTACAAATAAAATACGGAAGCCTTTTTAAAGCACTTTTCTTGAAATGGCAAGTAAACTTCAAGCTCTTAAAGATTCAATAAGAGCTAGTGCTTCCCTTCAAATCCATGAAGAAATCAAGAAGTATTTAAAAGTTGCTATAAATAAAATACATGCCCTTTGAATAAAAGATCCCACTGGGTTGCTAAAGTTTTATATGCACAATCTCATTAGATTGGCAACACAGAAAGCCAGTGGGCCCACAGAAGAGGCACTGCAGGTCATTTTATCTGGTACCGACATGCATCACATACACAACAGTGGGCCTGTGAGGTTACTGTAATGAAGCTCAAAAGTCCCTATTGCCTAGTGATGTTGAAGCATCCCTAGGTCAATGCATCACGCAAGTGTCTGTGGTGGTAGTGATGTCCACAGGCCTGGCTGCAGCCCTATAAATGTGTACATAATGGTGTACACTACATAATACTTGGTAAATGACTTATTGGTTTAAGCATTTTACTATGCAGTACTTTTCTTATTTCCTACTTATGGAGAAAATGTTTACTATAAAATGGTATGCCATGTTAGGCTTTGTCCTCATAAATCTCATATTTACTTTAATAAGGATCTGTGCTGAGTGGATAGCCTAGACCATCTAGATTTGTATTAGAATATGAGGTTTGCACAACTACAAAACTGCTTTACCAACACATTTTTTAGAATGCATCCCGCATGTTAACTTGGCTACTATGGTTGCAACAAAGGTTGCTTGTTCCCCAGAAGTGATACCAGAATATGCTGTTTGCATCAGTGGAATGGTAGGGATTCATATTATTAAAGTCCCAAGATCTTCAATACACACAGGTCTGCTGAGCTAGTATATGTCTGTGGTTGTCTATACCTTCTCTCTAGAGAGAAATTTTAAAAATATATAGATGCCCCAGAATTCTGATTTAATTTGTGTGAGGTATGACCTAAGATTCAAAGATCCCCTGTAATTGTGACAATGATATTTCCCAGTTAATCTGAGAACTCCTTAGGTTCAGCTACTTTGATTGATCAAAACTGCACCAACTTAGCTGAGCATGGTGGCACACACCTGTAATTCGAGCAGCTCAGGAGGCTGAGGCAGGAGGATTGCGAGTTCAGAGCCAGCCTCAGCAAAAGCAATGCACCAAGGAACTCGGTGAGACCCTGTCTCTAAATAAAATACAAAATAGGGCTGGGGATGTGGCTCAGTGGTTGAGTGCCCCTGAGTTCAATCCCTGGTATCCAAAAAAACTATACCAACTTTATAGCTTGTTTTCAATTCTTCCCCTTTCAATAAGTTTCTCTGATTATGTTAAGTACGAGGAGAAAAAATAGGAAGTAATCCTAGGTGTTGGTAGGAATCTGTTATTTCTTAGGAAAGTCTGGAGCTAACTCCCTTCCATTTCAGCTATCATATACATTCCTCGATTTTTATGATGCTCTGAAGGTCACTCCCCAAAGTAACAAAAGCCATTGTCTCCATTCTCTGAGGATCAGAGCAAAATATGATCTAAAAGCTTGTCTGGGCTTGGAAGTGATTAATGTAGATGCTTATGATGAAGGAAATGAAAACGAGAAATCTGGATAAGTAATCACTGTTTCAACAGAAACAATTTCAACAAAAAATGAGCCTGAGACAGAGAGAACAAACTGATAATGCCAACAGCAAATAAATTATTCTCAGAGTTTTAAAAACAGGCCTTGTGATAGCATTTAAAGTTTTGTGGGATTTTTGATTCATGAGACTTCTGAGTAGAACCAAGAAGGAAAGGATCATGGTTGCTGACCGTGTTTCGCAGGTACTTCAGACGGAGCTTGAGCAGAGAATGATAGGGTGCTAAGGAGCACAGAACTGTAGCAGCAAATAATGATTTGATAGAGAAACATCTCCTCGGTGCTTCATAAACATAGAAGACAGGACCAGTTTTCTGTTTGTCCTGTTTCCTGGGCCAAAGACTGCAAAACTCAAAAAAGAGCTATGTCAAAGGGCCACAAACAGAGGCCGAGCCCTTTGGAACTCTGGTTGGGATATTGCCCTCTTTGAGTTGTAGAATGAGAACTGATTTCAAGGGAAATCTTCATGCTGTCAGAATGCAATCTACACCATGAAATAGCCACACAACTCGTTCCCAGATTGCACTTTCCTTACTCTCACCAGCCAAAAATAGACAGCTGCAACTCCAGAGTGTGATGTTTTCAGAGATTTTTCTATTGAGGTTTTTATATACACAATACCATTCACTCACCACTAACCACGATCAAATGTACCACTTTATGTCCTCCTCTAGCCCTTCATGTTTATATTTCCACTTAACATCTAAAAAACTTCAACGTATCTGAAACTGAACTCTTATTTTTATAAGTTTTATATAAGTTTTATAGCTTTGCACCATTTTCTTCAGTGGCTGACCCTTAACTACCTACCAGTGACAAAATCCAAAACACTGGAAAAACGTTTGATTCATTCTGTCATCAAATCCAAATCCCCATCTTTCCCCACCTGTAATAGTGACAGACTCAACTAGTTCCTTTTCAGTCCTCTTCACAGATTTTTTGCATTCTTCACTCTGTAGAGAGTTTAACTATCCATCAGAAAAACAGAAACGTTGGGAAATATAGAGGAATTCTATGAGAAATTGACTCCCATCAAAGAAATCAAGCTGAAAAGTCCCATGATCTGCTGTCTGTGAGACACCTAGGAGAATGGGTGGTGTGGTTTCAGTCTGTGTCTGTGGTCTCAGGAGATCAGAGGACAAAAGTCACAGTATAGGGGCAGAAAACTCATGTCCTAAGTAATCAGCCATGCAAAATTCCTTCTTACTCAGCTTGCCATCCAGGTGAACTACACCTGCATTAAAGACAATGTGCTTTACTGAGTCTACACGTCCATAAGTTGATCTCACTCAGAAACATCCTCACAGACACAGCCAGAATATTTGACCAAATGTCTGGACACTCCATGGTCTAGTCAAATTGACAAATTAAATTTAAATTAATTACTATCCAGTCTTCTTTGCAACATGGAAATCGTATTACGTGGCCTCCTTTTTGCTTCTTTCCACATTTGTCCATGTAAGTCTTTATTATCTCACCACATTCTGCCATTGTGCCTCACTTACCTCCTACCTCTTATTAATACCACTTTCTCTATCTACCTTCTTTTAATTTATCTTAACCTACAAAGTTTTCTTCCTCCTAAAAGTCTTCAGACAGTGTGCTGGTCCATCTGCTTGGAACCTTCCTCCCTCCTGAGGCTAATTTCTTCCCATCCATCAGTTGTCAACATAAGCCTTCCCAGACATGAATCCCTCCTAATACCTGGTCCACAGTTATGGATTCCTGCTAATGCTCATACTGGCCATCTTGGCTTTTTTATCCACATAAGTCCACGTGAATTTGAGATCCAGCCAAAGTGTCTTTCACAAGGGACAGCAAATTATGGATTTATTCCATAAAAACAAAATTATGAACTTCCCTCAGAAGACCTGCAGTACAATAAAACATCAAGGATTGTCTTGATGTGGAACCAACCTAGATGCCCCCTCAGTAGATGAATGGATAAAGAAAATGTGATACACACACACACACACACACACAATGGAATATTACTCAGCAATAAAAGAAAATTAAAATCATGGCATTTGCAGGTAAATGGATGGAGTTGGAGAATATCATGCTAAAGTGAAGTTAGCCAATCCCTAAAAATCAAATGCCAAATGTTTTCTCTGATATAAGGAAGCAGATCATAGTGGGGTAGGGAGGGGGAGCGTGGGAGGAATAAACAAACCCTAGATAGGGCAAAGGGGTGGGAGGGGACATGGGGGTAAAAATGATGGTGGAATGAGATGGATATCATTACCCTAAGTGCATGTATGAAGACACGGATGGTCTGAATATACTTTATGTATAATCAGAGATATAAAAACTTGTGCTCTATGTGTGTAATATGAATTGTAATGCATTCTGCTGTCATATATAACAAATTAGAATAAAAATAAGAAAGAAGGAAAAAAACACTAAGATGACAGAAGGAATAAGAAAAGTGGTAAATACATAGATATACAAGAACTCATTGATTGCATAAACAATAACCTTGCAGAATCAGGAGCCTTGCAAAACCCAGAATCAGGACATGTAACAAAAGCACATAAATCAGGAAGAGTAAATTTGAACAGTTGGATTAAAAAGAAAATCTACTGGGGACTCAAGTTTGTTAAGAATAACTTTCCCCAAAACTCCTTCATGAATCCAACCAATCCTCTCAGACTTTTTTTCCCCCTGTTTTTAGAAACTGACAAGTTAATTCAAAGATTAATATGAAATAGGGAAGGATCTGCAATGGTCTAAACAATCTGTTTTCTTTTGCAAGCATTAAAGAAATGATAGTAATTTTGAGACTTATTGTAACATTATGACCAGCTAAGAGGATAAGGAAGCCAAGACAGCCAGTATGAGCATTAGCATGAAGCTATAATACAGATAAAAAGATTTTGGAAACTGTCCGCCCACATGTGGTTAATTGATTCTCAACACAGCACTGTGATGTTCAAAAGGGACAGGATTTTTGTTTTTACTAAATGGTGCTGGAATAGATGGATAAACCTACTGCCAAGAATGACCCTCAACAATATTCTAAAAAGTTAGCTCAAAACAAATCATAAATTTAACATCTAGAACTGTCAATCTTTCAGAAGAAAACATAGGAGAGTGCCTTTGTTATCTTGGACTTTCTCTAATAAATCATCACCTGACACAAAAGCAGTAAACATACAAAATATTGATAAATAGAAATTTATCAAAATTAAAATATCATCAAAAACAAAAATAAAAAGTCATCAATTGGGAGAAAACACTTGATTTATATGTGTATATGAAAAATACTTTCCCCCAGTAGATGAAGCAAATCAGTAACAAAAAATGTGAAAAAAAAAGGCACTTGGAAAAAGTTGGGCAAAAAAAAAAAAAAGAGATTTAAATAGGCCCTTACCAAAAGAACACATTTGAATAGTCAGCTACCACATGAGTGGTAAGGTGTTCAGTATCATTATTCATCGGGGAAGTGAAACCATAATAAAGCACTATTTTATAGTCACTAGAATAGCTGTAATTAAAAAGGAGGTTAGCATCAACATCGGCAGTAGAGACATAAAACTGTGAACTATCTCAGAATGTAGTTGGGCAATTTCTTATTACGCTATTAATCTACTGACGGGTGGCACATTTCCTCACAACTTAGCCGTTTAAAACAGCAGTCACTTATTATCTCCAGTTTCTGAGTCATTATCCAGGTGCAGCTTAGCTGAAACCTCTGACTGAAGATCTTTTAGGAGGTTACAGTTAAACTTTGGGCCAGCACCAAGATCTATCTCATCAAATGCTCGACTTGGGGAAGACACAGTTCCAAACATTTCTGCAGCTATGGACAAGATTCAGTTCCCTGTAGATGGTTAGTTTGAGGACATTAGTTCCCCATGGGCAAATGTCCTCCCTGTTTCTTGGGCCCCTTCACAGGGAAGCTATCCACAAAACAACTGACTCCCTGTTTTAGCCAGCCTTTTCATTGCTGTAACCAAAAGACCTGATGAGAACAATATTAGGGGAGGAAAAGTTTATTTGGAGGTTCACTGTTTCAGAGGTCTCAGTCCAAAGACATCTGGCTCTGTTCCTTGGGGCTCAAGATGAGGCAGAACATCAAGGCAGAAGAGTATGGTGAAGGAAAGTAGCTCAAGGACATAACAATCAGGAACTAGAGAGAAAGAGAGAATGTTCAACAAGGACAGAATATAAACCCTAAAGATGCACCGGCAATGACCCACTCCCTCTGTCTACAGTTTCCAGTTAATACCTATCAGTGTATTCACACACCGATTAGGTTATGGCTTTTGTAACCCAATCATTTATTCTCTAACCCCTTTTGCATTGAACTTTAGGGGGACACCTCATATCTAAACCATGACACTTCTCTTAAACATCTCACATCTAAACCATAACACAAGCCAAGTATGGAAATCAGTTATTATATCCTAATTTCGTGAGTGATAGACCATCACTTTGGCCATATTCTATTTGTATAGAAGCACACATTCAGCTCACACTGAAGGGAGAGAATTATCTAAGAACATAAGTACCTAGAGGAAAAGATCACTGGGGACCAGCTTGGATGCTGCCTTCCCACAGTTATTAAAAACCCATCTATTTTATGACCTAGTAATTCCACTCGTAGATATTAATTCAGGAAAAACTTTTCTCAAAAGACTTGCTATGTAAGTCAACTTTTTGTCTCTGTAACCAAAATACCCAACAAGAGTTTCTTTGGGATCACAGTTCCAGAGGTCCATCTGTGGTTGGCGAAACCATTGCTCTAGACCCAAGGTGCAGCACAACACCATGGTGGAAGGCCTTGGACACTGTTCCATTCATGGAAGCCAGGAACAGATGGAAGGGGCTGAAGGAAAGATTTACCCTTCCAGGGTATGCCCCATCTGCCTGCAGTTACTACTTAGTCAGTCCCTTCAAATTGATTAGGTAACAGGTCTCATAACCTAATCATTTCACCTTCTGAATATTTCTGCATTAACATAGCAGATTTGGCAGGGGCTACCTCATATCTAAACCATAATACTTGCTATTTTACACAAAATAGCCCAAATCTGGAAACAACCAGATGTCTATGAACTATTTATTAGATAAGCAAATCATGGTCTATTCTTGAATTGATCATTACTAACCAATAGAAAGAATCAAAACAGCCATGTGGAAGAAAACCAAGCAATTCAAAAGTCATGTGAGTATAAAAACTAAGACTCTCTTTATATCAAGTTTAGGAACAAGCAAGATTGATCTGTTGAGACAGAAATGAGATGAGCACTTGCCTTTGGAGGGTTGATCAATATGACAGCAGATGCACATGTGGGATGTTTGGTGAAAAATTCATCAAAGAAAATATTTGGCCTTTGTTTTAGGGGATTAGCTTATTTTGCTTAGCATGAGAGTCCCATAATTTCATTTTTCTTTAAGGCTGAGTAATAATCCTTTGTGTATATATGCCATATTTTCTGTATCTGTTCATCTATTGAAGGGCATCTAGGTTGGTTCCATAGTTTAGCTATTGTGAATTGAGCTGCTGTAAATACTGATATGGCTGTGATCCTGTAGTATGCTGATTTTAAGTCTTTTATGTATAAATCGAGGAATGGAATAACTGGGTCAAATGGTGGTTCTATCTCAAGTTTTCCTAGGAATCTCCATACTGCTTTTCATAATGGTTGCACCAATTTGCAGTCCTACCAGCAATGTATGAGTGTACCTTTTTCCCACACATCCTTGCCAACATTTATTGTACTTGTATTCTTGATAATTGCCATCTGAATGGAGTGAGATGAAATCTCAGTATAGTTTTAATTTGCATTTCTCTAATTGCTAGAGATGTTGATCATTTTTTCATATATTTCTCAAAGTGTATAATTAAGATTGTGCATTTCAATGTATGGGAATTTTATCTCAGTAAAAAGGCATCTAAAATCAATAATAATCCAATGGCATGAGAAATACATGTAAAACATAAGCATACAAAATGGTTGGTATTTAAGTATGGAAAAATGTGTTTAAAGAAGATACTAGTGGAAACAGAGTTGGAACAACCATATCAAGTGGCAAAGGATTACAAAAACTAAAGAGAGTCCCACATGTTTATAAGATGATCAAGATGATAGAACCATTCTAAAGTTGTATGCATCTAATAACATACCTCTTTCAGTAATTGATAAAATGGATGTGGCTATAAAAATTTTAACAATTTACATAGCTTAATAAGGCCAACATAGAACATTTTCTATATATTCATGTTTAACAACTGAAGAACACTTTTTGTTTATAGTGGTATAGGGATTAAACCCAGGGCATCATGAGCTAGGCAAGTGCTCAATCACTGAGCTACATCCCAAGCACATACTCTTTGTCATGAAATTTTTATGAAAATTGACACATTATGGGCCCAAATGCTAGTCTCAATTTTTAAAAAACTGATTTTATGATTGTCTATTTTAAGATTGTTATTTCTTACACATAGTTGCTTCATTGATTTGAATATTTTTTTGAAATATCTAGAAATCCATAGTAGGAAATCTTGTAATTGTAGAAATTAAGGAATACCTTTCTATAAAACTCATAAGTCAGAGGATAAATGATATTAAAATTAAAAAATATTTATACCTTATTATAAGTATTCCTTTGGGATGCTATAAAAATGCTTACCCTTAAATGCACATATTAAAATTAAGAAAGGTAAAAAATCAACAAAGTAGGACATTTAGAACTTAGAACAACTGGAGAATTACCTGTAAAAAATTTTAAGAACTACAAATAAAATAGAATTGAAAAAGAAAAGTTAGCTCTTCTAAAGGACTAATAAAATAAACCTCAGGTAGTACTGTTCAAGGGAAAACGAAGAATAGACTACAAACACAGGGGACGTTAAGAGAAAAAATGGGGATATTATGAAAAACTTTGCCAACAAACTTAAACCTTTGTATAAAGTGGGAAAATATCAAGAGAAAGTGATAATTTGTAAAAATCAACCTGAGGTAACATATAAAATTGTTTGATTCTATAATAATTTTTTATATAGAAATGTTTTTCTATCCCAGAGGATTTATCAATGAGTTTAAATACACAAGGGACAAATAATTCTAATCTTTCATAAATAATTCTGGAGTTATAAAACCTGACAATGACATTATAAGAAAAATTTACAGAATACACTCATCCTGGAAGGCAGGTGCAAAATTCTAAAAATTATTAATGCATGGTTAATAATTATATTATAGAATAGGTGATAAATAATGGAGAAGCTAGGTTAATGACAAAGTGTTATCAACACATTAATATACTAAAAATAAATATATTATTTTAATAGATAATATATCCTTATACATTATAAAATATATTGATAAATTTCACAATACTGATAGAAACTCTTAGAAAATTAGATGGGAATTTTTTTGTGTGTGTGTGTGTATTTTTGCTTGTTTTTTAGTGCCAGGGATTAAACCCAGGTACACTAAACCACTGAGCCACATCACCAGCCCCTTTTTCTTTTATATTTTATTTAGAGACAACATCTCACTAAGTTGCTGATGCCCTTGCTAAGTTACTGAGGCTGGCCTCAAACCTTCAATCCTCCTACTTTAGCCTCCTAAGCTGCTTGGATCTGTATTTTGTTAAAAAGTGTTAAAGGAAAAAAAAAAAATCCCCAGAGCAAAAACACATACTGAAAGGTAATTGCATTGTTGAAAGTTTTCTTAAAGTCAGGAAGATGCAAGATTTCTATTTCCTTACTTCTAGTCAATATCATATTGCGTAGTATGTAGAGTATGAAAATAAAAAGAAATAAAAGTTCTAAAAATGAAAGGATATAAAACTGTCATAATTTAAAATTAATAGTGACTATATAGAAAATTATCTGTACACAAATTATGAAAATTAATTTATCTGTGTTGACCATATGATCAACATACCAAAAAATAGAAGATATGTATGTGTATACACATGTACCTACATATACACATAAGTACATACACACTAGGGAAGGAAAAGGAACAAGAGAAATAGTTTTTTTAAAATACCATTTTCATCAACCACAAAGGATATGCTAAACTCAGAGAAAATTTCTAACAATTAGGAAACACAATTTATTCAGAAAACAACTAAGACGACACAATGTCCATGGAGTGAACTTAAATCCAATCAAAATTCTGACAGTATTTCCTTGTGAAACTCAAGTTCCAAATTTATATGGAAGATCAAGAATAGTAAAGTATTCTTGAAAAAGAAGAAGATGGTAGGCAGGTTTGCCTTATGAAATATAAAGAATTTAAAACCTCCAATAAGTTAGCTGAAATATTTAAATAATTTTGGAGGATGGGCAAATAGAATAATGTAATGACTAGAAACCCTGAAAAAGAACCATAAGTGTATAAACATATCATTATGACAGAGCTAAATGTGGGCTTATAAGCATATGGTATTAAGATTTCCTGCGTTCTGTTGAGACCCCAACCTCACACCATACACAGAAATCAATTCATGATGAATTTTATTTCATGGAAAAAACAGCATAAAACTTTTGAAAACAATATAGAAGAACATCATGACTTCAGTGTAGGGAATGACTGCTCAGATAAGATATAGAAAGCACAAATCCTATAGGAAAAAATAGTAACAATAATAAATGTGCCTGCACTAAAATATAAAATGTAATTTCTGTTCATCCAAAGATATTGAACACAGAAGTCAAACCACAAATTGAAAGTCGAAATTATCAGTATATAGAACTACTAAATATTTTTAGCATATATACTTTATAAATCACATCAAAAACATTTAATGTAAAATAATTGAAATAGCACAAAAAGAAAAAAAAGAAAGCATATTAACTGAAGAAAATCCCAAATGGCTTACGAATGCAAAGATGCTTCCCTGCTAATTAGGGAAACGCAATTTTAAAAGACAATAACATCCTATTTCACATTCATTTCATACTTAATATTATCAAATGCTAGCAAGAAAGTGGAACAACTGGAACTGTATACACTTCTAGTGGGGAAGTCAATTGGAACAATCATTTTTGAAAGCTAATTGGCATCATCTAATTATGCTAAAAGTATGCCTCCCCTAGGAGTAGCAATTCTAGTCTCCTCTAAGTGTCTCAAAGAGATTTTTGCATGAACACACCAGGAGCATATGCAAGAATGTACATAGATAAACTATGTGTAGAAACAAAAACCTAGAACCAATGCAAACATCCAACAGAGTGGACAAGTAGCTCATGGGGTTATGAGAACACCAGAGAAACAGAATAAAATAGAACCATGTGCCAGAACATGGGAACATAACAGGGAGGGGGAAAGAGTGACTAAAGAAATGCTTAATTGCTCTGTGCGTAAAGTTCCAAAAATGTGCAAGAGGAAATAGTATGTTGTTGAAGAAAGTAAGCTTACAATAGTATAAAGAAAAGCAAAAAAGAAAAAAATAGACACAAAATTCCATATAGTACTTACTTCTAGAGAGAGACAGGAAGGGATGGGATCAAGAAGATGAGCTCAGGGCACCACCAAGGTAAAAAGTTCTTTTTTTTTTTTTTTCCCATAAAAAGGATGGTGAGTATTCAAGGCCCCTTGCATTGTCATTCTCTTTATAGTAGTTGTGCTTTTATAAATGTTCTTTTGTATCTATGAGTGGAACTTCATGTATCAGAATAAAATTAATTTTTTTTTAATTGGGGGGAAAATAAGTTAGAAGTTTTGGGAATAGTTCACCAGGTTAGCAGAGCAGCTGACTTTGATGGACAGCATCTTATTCTCTTTCATATTCAAATCAATGTCATTTGCCAGATATCACTGTGCTGGGACTGTTTTATTTCCAGCCTTCTTGCAGGTGCCTCGTTGACATCACCCAAACACTGTTTCAAAATGGGAAACACTGCATTCTGGGAAGTGCGTATCACTCAGCTGTCTGTGGTGCCATCCTTGTTCTCATTGATATGGACTAGCTTTGGAATGATGAGCATTAATTCCACAAAAATTAAAAAGTGACATTTAATTACAGAGAACAGGGTACCAATATGGATAGGAAAAATAGCTTTTCTGAAAGTGGCACGGTACAGTAAACAACACCCTGGCTTTGGTTTCTGCTACCTTTGAATCTTGGTTCTGCCATTTAACTACAAGTACAATCCTGAGCAAGTCACAATTAGGATTACAGGAGCATAGGGCTGATAAGGTTTTGTGATGATTCAATACTGTTAGCAAGCCCTTTACACACTGCCACAATCTAGTCAACCCTTCATAAATGATAGTTGATGTTTTCAGTAAGAAAGAAGACCAATACAATAAGGTGAACCAAACCCTAAATGGTGAGTAAGCTCAGGAGTTCAAGTTCCTAAGGACCTTGGGACGGTTTTAATTAAACAACAAATGACATACTCAATACTGACTTCAGAGATATCTATTTGTGGGTAAAGTGCATTTCAAAAAAGTGGGGGGAAAATAATGAGACAAAGATTGAGAAACAGGTAAGCAGATTACAGAAGTTCTGGTCTCCTGAGAGGGAGGAGTTAAAGGCTGAGTTAACTGATGCCATGAGAGAGGGAGCAAGGGAAGGAAAGAAAAGAGGGCTCCACCCTGGGGAAGGTGGAGCAGGCGGAGCCATGGGAGGGCAAACCTGTGCTAAAAGGAGGCGCATCACTATTCGTGGAATGTCAGAAAACTCGGAATAAACTGTGTAAATCAGCCAAACTGTACGGGAGGGAAACCAAGAGAAAGTGGCATAAAACTATCTTCATATTTCAAAACTGAGAGGTGGTTGGGAACGTAGGAGAAGCTCCACTGAGCTGGACTGAGGTCTAGGCGGCACTGCAGCGCTCCTGTTGCCCTGGTAACCAGACACCTTGTCCCACCAGCATTATCTCATCAGGAGAAAAACCACATGCACACGCAGTAAACCATAATGACAGGCAGCCCCACCCAGCCCAGGCAGCCATGGTGAAGTTCTCCTGAGAAAGAAAAGGTCGGGATAGGGACTTTTGCCACATACAAAGGAGCAAGCAAAGAATGAGTTTGGGAGAAGGTCAAGTAATTGTGCCTGTTGCTTCTCTTTCTGACTCTGGCTGAGCCACTGTAGGGTAAAAACAAATCAAGGGGAAAAATCTATGGCCTGGAAGCAAGCATTAAGAACCCAGAACCTTACCCAGGCACAGTGGTGCACACCTGTTGTAATCCCAATGGCTCCAGAGGCTGAGGCGGGAGGATCCAGAGTTCAAAGCCAGCCTCAACAACTTAGGGAAGCCCTAAGCAACTAGGCAAGAACCTGACTCTAAATAAAGTATTTTTAAAAAGGGGTTAGGGATGTGGTTCAGTGATTAAGCACCTCTGGGTTCAATCCCTGATACCCCCCACCAAAAAAATAAAGAAAGAAGCCAGACCCAGAAGTGTGGTGGCATTCTGTAGCATCCGTGTAACATGACCATTGATTGCTAGGGGATGGCATCATACTGGTCACTTTGTTCTTCTCGTCCCTTACTGAGGCTCTAGAGGATTTGCCTGCCCCAAGGGAGTGATGGAAACACAACAACATGGGCAGAGGGGATGATGTTCCTTTTCAACATGTTCAGGGTGATCAAAAGTTAGAGTTGTTGACTAGGGAAATTGGTCTTAATAAAAGTGGTTTGAAAAACATTACTGAGGCCCCTACTTCTACTTTGAAGTAATAGAGAAGAGGATCTTCGTATATTGCCATCTAATAGGAATGTTAAAAATCTAGAGTATTCAGGGGATGACTGAGTTTTAGTTAATGTTTCTCTCATTAAAGTGAATTAGGAAAGAAAAAATACCCAAGAAATACTATCCTCTATTTTGGTATCATAATTAGAATAGAGCATGACTGATTCACCTTCTCTGGGTTTACTTCTTATCTTACATACAATAAAATTTGCTAAATCCAGAGAGACTTGTAACCCCCACTGCAAATCAAGATATGGAACACAGGTCCACTGTCCACAACATCCCCTCCTGTCATGCCTTTGTCAACAAACCACCTCAACTCCCAGCCCTGGAAACCACTGACCCATTCTAAATCTTTTGACAACTACATTGTAGAACAGGGCTCAGGACTGCTTTATAATTTTCTGGTACAATAACATTAGTAAAAGCAGTCTATTTTGTGTTCCCAATAGAAAAATCCAAAACGCTCCAAACAAACTTTTTGAGTGCCAACAGAAGGTTCCAAAAGTTTCACATTTTGGAGTATCTTGGAATCTGGATTTTTCAATTAGTAAAGTCTACATAAGTATTCAAAAAAAAAAAAAAAACCTTCTGAAATACTTCTGGTTCCAAACATTTTGAATACATAATTTCACCTGTAATAGTTAATACATATGCACATTTCCAATGTGGCAGGCATTATTTGAAGTACTGTATAAATGAAGAAACTGTCACTTTTTGAAATTATAGAAAGAAAAGGAAGAAAGATTTGCCCAGGATCATATAGTGGCCACACCATGACTCAATTCCAAGCATGTCTTGCTCCTAGATCTATTTTCTTAACTTCTGATTTCACATCCAAAGAAGATACAGAAAGTAAGGAAAAGTGGAAACAATATCTACCAATTTCAGGAAGCTCAGTTTAGACCTAGGATTGTCCTATTCTTTTGAAAAAACACATGTGAGAGTTTGATTAACTATACCAATAAAGCAATAATTGAATGGATATAAAATAACATGAAGTCATGATTCTGGAACACCTTCCTTATGACCTTTGTGGAATGTAATAAAGATACAGCCTGGACCCCTTATATTCTCTGTCAAACTTGTCCAGGTTTCTAAAGCAAAACTGGAAACATCCTTTGATCAAATTCCGAAATGGTCTTTTGATGCCCTGAGCACCAACCTTCTCTGAAATTCACCGAAAAGGGAACAGGATCTTTAATCTTCACCTTGTGTGTCTTTCAGGTTGGAGTCTCCAACCCGTTCTCTGGTGATGGAGGCCCCAAAAGGAGTCGAAATAAACGCAGAAGCTGGCAATATGGAAGCCACCTGCAGAACGGAGCTGAGGCTGGAGTCCAAAGATGGAGAGGTAAGGGCTAGGAATAACAGAAGCCCAAAGACCTCTCCCAGAGCTGGGTTGCACCAAGATTGATCCTGCACTACTTCAACCAAAGGAGTCAAACAGAAGGTTTTATTTTATGACACAAAAAGTTGAATAACATGATTACAAGCCAAAACCATAGTACTTAAAAGTTATGATTCATTATTTGTGAAGTGCTACCATAATGGAGTGTGTTGCAAGTACACAACTATATGGCCAATTTGGAATGATATTTCCAAATTCTCTCTTGTTGCCTTAAAATAATATTTATTTAGCCAGCAGAGTCAAGCTGAATGTCTCACCCATCTGGCTAAAGATAAACTTAGTTTACATGCACGTATTTTATGTTGTATGTTTCTATTTTCATTGGGAACGGAGAGTCAGCTCTAACAGCTATTCTAAACCACAACAAGCAAAAAATTAATAGGGTAAAACCAGGTAACCAGAGAATGAAGGATTGCAGATATCCATTATCTTATCTCATCACAATCCAGTTGGATAAATAAAAACACTTCTTGTGTTTTTGCAAACAATGTAAGCTTCATCGCCTCTACAACATTCCCCCCTCCCAGTATGATTTGACTACAAACTTTTAAAAATACTTTCAAAGTATTCACTTATGAGTGAGGCTTTTAATTTAAGAATAAAAATAAGAAGGAGAAAACCTGAGATTTTTTTTTTAGCATTTTTTTTTTTTTTTGGATGGTGGTGGGGATTGAACCCAGGGCCTTGTGCGTAGAAGGCAAGCACTCTACCAACTGACCTATATCCCCAGCCCAGAATTTTCTTTAAAAGGTAAAACTATTCTCCCTGTTGTATCCACTCACAGGGAGTCTCCACCTGCTTCCCTAATCCACCCCATGGATATAACACCCTCTCTTTGATTGGTTTGGCATTTACTCTTTTATTTTAAAATGAAGAGAACTTTCAATTATCACAGCTGCCTCTTCAAATAGCCACAAACTGCAAACGCACACATAAAAATAGTGACTATCTCACATATCTCAGAATTTGAGCTCTGGAGGAATAAGTTATAATCACATTTCTATTGGTAGTCTCACCACTGCTAATTTTTTATAATAATGTATATAAGTATATTCTATAGAATACCAGCAACATAAATTGTTCAAAAAGGAAAATGGAAAGTTCACTCATCATTTAAAACTTGGAAAATGCTGTTCATTCCCCTCCTCTTGAAGGTTCATCTTATATAGGGACATATGTAGAATCTGAGAAGCCCGCAGGTAATGAAAACTGTTACATACACCATTATTCACATTCTACACTTTATATTTTTTGCAAAACTGCTAATGTTGGTCAGTGTATCATTATCTTGCTAGGATGTATGTTTCTGGGAGAGGAGCAATTTCACCTGTCTTGAGCATCTCAGATCCCCAGTGCCAAGACACTGTAGGTGCTCAGGAGGTTTAAATGAAGCTGAACATTCATCTGCTCACTCTTTCTGCAAGTCCAGAGTAAAGATGGCAGCCTCTGACTGACTCTTTCCTTCCTATTCACTCTCTTCAGATTAGGTTAGATGCTGCGAAAATCAAACTACCTAGACTGCCTCATGGATCCTACACGCCCACAGGAACGAGGCAGAAGGTCTTCGAGATCTGCGTCTGCGCCAACGGGAGATTATTCCTGTCCCAGGCGGGAACTGGTTCCACTTGTCAGATAAACACAAGTGTCTGCCTTTGAAAGACTATCCACAGTGGACCTTGTCGGCAGCATAAAGGCCTTTTTTTTGGCTTTAGACACTGGCTGCCAGCTATTTTTACTAGAACACAGAAAGCCTATCAAAGACCTTGTGTGCGTGTGCGTGTGCGTACGCGTGTGCATGGGTGAGTGTATGTGTACAAGTGAGAGTGTTTGCCTGTGTGAGTGGATATAAATATATATAAATAAATATAAATAAATATATATATCCTCTGTATAAAATGAGGTTTCAGTACAAAAGGAACCATGGGTGACCCTGTGATATCCACTGTCATTTTCCATCCCATCCACACCACCTACATGTCAGAAATCAAAACACTCATTCAGGCCCAACATCCCCGAGACCATTCAAAGTCACACAGTGGATTGAACACTTGAATATGCATCAACATGTTCAAGTGACAGCATATCGTCTTTTTTTACATCATTATAGGCAGCGATGGCGGGAATCGCCAAGTCACACTCAAGTGCTGAGATCCTTGTATGAAGCCCACACACCTTGGGCTGGGGAGGGTATGGCTCAGTGGTAAAGTGAGAATTTAGCAAGTGCAAGGTCCTGGGTTCGATTCCCAGAACCAGCTCCCCACCAACACCAAAAAATAGATGTTTGGTTTTCCTTTCTTAGCTTTAGTAAGTCTATAAGGCTGGCCCAGGGCCCCCCTTCAAATCAGAGATGGGTTGATGCCATGGAAGTCATCAAAGGAACTCAAAATGCCCATCCTACCCCTGCAGCCAAGTGTGTTGGGATTTTTGTCATTGCATGAATGAGGAGCATGAGTTTTAACAAATTCTGAACTGCTCACCCAACTTCAGCTTATCTTAATTCCTTTAAACTCACATATTCTCCCATAGTCAAAATTAGAGTTGTATATCAGCACAAAATAGGATAACAGCTGCTCCTCAGTCAGCTGGTAGCAACTCAGTGGCCTGACAGGCAAAGAATAAATGGGTGATATGTCTCTGTTTAAAGGAAAGAAATGGCTCCAAAGCTGTTACATTCTCACTTCTTCCTCCAATAGAATCTGATCCAAAATGATGATGTCAATCAAAATCCCAAAGAGTGGAGCCCTATCCAAAGAAAAATCATTTTAAGATGGAAATCTAAGAGTAGCATAGGGAACCCAATTGCCATTCATGCATTTTGGGGTATCAGGTAGGTAATTTAGACACACTTTTTATTTTTAAAGGCATTTACCCACTGTCTAGTTTTGATCTTATTTTTTTTTCAGTACCGGGATATGTATATTCCTAAATCCACTATTATGTTTTCTCTAGAAATCACAGGTTTAAAGCACTATAAAGCTGCCAAAATTGCTCACTGCAAGTTAACGTAAACTGAGTCACGTGTCTTTATCAGGATCACTGTGTGCTGTGGGACACAGCAGCACCCACTGCCCCTTAAATGGAAGCATCTTTAATTCCCGCCATCAGCTACCTCTCATTTTTCCACCTTCATCACCATGCTCCAGGGTCACCCTGGCCAGCTCTTGTGCTGGGACAGGGGATTACACCATCTCTGTTCAAAGAGGGGGAAATGTGCCTATGCCTTAAGTCAATGCACTCAGCAAGGAGAAGCACATCCTATTTATCTTGTTACCTATAGTTTATTTTGGGTGATTGGAGAGGAATGGTTTAGTTATGACTGAGCATCAACAGCTGGTAGACACACCAAATAGTTAACAGATGTGGACTCTACGGAGCCCAGAGTGGAGATGTAACTGGCTTAGACCGTCCTGGATGCCATTTGACAAGCAACGGCCCCGCAATTCTAAAATGAAGCCGTATGTATTGGCCTGAATGGTTTTTTTTTTTTTTCCTTCTTCAACAAGGTTCTAGTTTTTCTTATTTCTCAAGCAGAGGAAGGTTTGTCATGAAAGATTTGATATTTTTGAGGTGTCACTCAAGCATCAGGCTGAGGTTGGAACACATGGGTTGTCAAAGCAAACTGTGTGTTGCTTGGTTTCTTGGAGGGTGGGATGGCCAAGTGACTCAGCTGGTTTCTCCCAGGCTCGCTCCTCTCGTTCTTGCTTGGATGTCATGCAGAAGAATTGGGTTGGTCGATTTTAGGGAAAGTCCATAGGATTGCTGAGTTGGTAGTACTAAGGTCTAAAAAAAGAATACCATAAAAGACATCGGGATACTCTGGATTGGGATTACCACTATCCTGTTGGGTCACCCTGCCAGAATCTGCATGTATCTCACCCAGGGCTTTTCCCAGCCAGGAAAAAATCCCTAGTTGTCTATTCAGATCACCTACCGCATAGCATTCAGACAAACCATATAGCTCACAATAGATTGTGGCTAAATTCCTTAGGACAGGTTTGTACTTGAAGCAGACAGACAAACCATCTCTGCATTTTGCCATCTCACATACATCATCTATTGATGATGAGGAAACAAGAGTTCTCTGAACCTCTTTCCTCTGATTTTGTTTTAATCGTGACAAATGTCTGAGATGAGCACCTTGGGAGGTCTATGCCAATTAAGAAGAAGAAACACTGGTATAGTCCTCTTGCAAAATTTAATTCTAAAGGTAATCAGATCACAAGTAGAATAAAAAATAATAGCAATCACGATTAAAAATGAAGCACCTTTGTGGGACACAGGATATGAAAGTCTGCTTTTCATTTATGTTAAATGACCACAAAGTATAAGTTAATAAGCAGAAACTCCAATGAGGATGAAATTATGCATTTCAGTTCAGACTTTAGAAAATGTTAAAATATACTCGAAGATCTTCAATGTACTCCCCCCCCCCCAATGCCCTCTAAACAGAATCTCTTTCCATGGTCATAAGAGAAAGTTTTATTTGAATTCTGGGGAAAAAATAGATTTTACATTAAAATCTGCTAATCCCTAATTTTAAAAAACAAGATTCTTTCTAATCTTTGTATAAAATACCTGCTAGACAATCACACTTTGGGGTATAGTAAACACCTGGCAATATAATAAAGAGTTCGAACAATTCTTCAATATACTGGAAGTTCTAATATGATACTATTCTCCAGATTTTTTTATAAATGAAAAAAATGATCTACAAATATGTTTAACATTTAGTTCTATTTGATCTCTGCTTGATAAGTCATGAAATTTCCATCTTGGGGAAAAACTTCAGTGTGATGGAGGTTTTTGAAAGCCTTATAGCGGCACCTACCAAGGTGGAAACTTGACATGTGGCTTTGTGATTGTTTTGTTGCCCAAGAGATAAACCTTATAAACTTGAATTGGCTTCCAACTTCTTTTAAGTCATATTCCCTTTGGATAATTTTCACTGTACATCCAGCAGCCATAGACCAAAGATTGCTTGAGGTTTGACCCTAAAGCAAGGGTCAGCAAACTCTAACCTGGAGACCAAATCTGATTCATTACCAGTTTTTGTAAATAAAGATTTATTGGAACACAGCCATGTGCTTTAATTTGTATGTTGTTTGTGACTGATATCACTCTGTGACACCAGGGTTGTCAGAACCCATGTGGCCCGCTAAACATAATGATGGCTATTTGGATCTTCATGGAGAAAGTTTGCTGACCCCTGACCTAGAGGCCATTTGTGGTATATGTCGGACATAGCAGGAGAGAAAGCAGATCCCCTAGTAGCAAGGGTAAGCCTGCATTTCTGTGTGAGCATGGGAATATAAATACTTGGCAAACTAATTTAGGAAGGAAGAGCTTACTTAAAACTACATGAAGAAATGATTCATCTGTTGGAGAAACATAAGATCAGAGGATTTGGGGGGTCAGGGAGAACAGAATGAGGGGCAGCTTAGGTGAACAGGAAAGTTGTGATAGATCCTCTGAATCTTTTCGGAAGATTCTTCATAAATGGATCAGCATCATTGTATGACAAGAGGTGAAGCAGGGATGCTATGGTTGAAATGGACAATCTCTTTCCTGAAAACTCTTTCTGGAACTCTCTAATCTCACACAGAAGTTCCCACCTCTCCTGCCCATTCTCCAGAAAGATGACCACACCAAGGTCCTTCATAGACATTTTTTTTTTTTTACTTCATTGTCTTTTTTTGGTCTCCGTTACCTTGGTTATCCATATCTCCTGGGTACTTCATGGTCCTCTGGCCACAGCATGCCTCAAGAAATGGTCAGAAGGAAGGATAATTGAAAGTATCAGAAGAAGCAGGATTTTAATGTGTGTAGGAAGAAAAATACAGGAAAATTCTTTTTATGAAGCCATTGGTGAGAGGAACCAGAGTAATGCCAGTTTGCTTTTGTTTCCAAGGATCTTGGTATTTTGTTCCTTGGTGCCAAGTGCAAAGAAGAAAAAAAATCAAAACAAAACATGTTTTGGATTCTACTACTCTGCTTCTGTGTGGGAAAGCAGGTTCCTACCAGAAATTTGTCTCTCCAATCAACACCCCTTTTGCTAAATGAGGGCTTTTATACTCAATATTATTTAAAAAAAAAAAAAAACATGAGTTATAAATGACCCTCTGTAAGTATGAGTATTCACACTGGGGAGGAAGGATCTTTTTAGTGAAAATGATCATCATTTACTAGTCCCTAATCTCTATCCAATAAGAGGCCCCTCAATCTTCCATGTAGATACAGTTGATAGAAGATTATGGGGGCAGCAGAATAGAACATGTTGCTTTTATTTTAGGCAAAAGGTAGCAGTGATGTTTGGGTGCAAAGAGTAAATAGATACAATTCAGCACCTGACCCTTTTTTTTAATAAGGATCTATGAAAGCTGAAAATTTTTCATGTAAGGAAGTCTCAAACAACATCAGTTCGCCCTCACCCCTACCCCAGGAAATGTTAGGTACAAAGAGGGTAAAGGAGCAATTCCTTGAATGACACATTTGCATGGTGCACCAGTAACCAGTGGGGAAAAAGTTAGAATGAAAGAAACAACCTTAGAAAACAGGCCTTTTATCTCCAAGATAAAATGCCCCTCTTGTGGTCTTTCATCACTTTCTCCTTGGTAGAAAGTTCCCCCAGTTCCCACATTATTTCCATTAAAATAGTCAAAGCTACTGCATTGGGATGTCAAATGCATCCCTTTCTTTGTGCTAATCGGAATTTAAAATTATACAGTTGCCTCTGAATTTCTCATTCACAAAGCCAAACCACTGATAAGAGAGAGAGCGGTGGGAAGCCGCTGCTCCCATCAGCACAGCACACCACGCATCAGCTCTTTCGCAAGCACTGTGATTTCTATGGTCCTCAAAAGCTTTCTTTATAATCGAGTCCTTGAAATTTCTCCAGGCAGGTCTGAATGGCAAAGGGAAAATAATTACTTGTGGGAGGTCCTTTTGAGTATTGTTAGAGCACAAGTGTAAAAGAAAACACCCCTTTTGGTGCACCCTATGCTCACACACGTGACTTGGGCTTTCCCCCACCCTCCTTTTGTAGATACTGATGGAGCAGGAAATTAGTATCTTCCTTTGAGAGACAAAAAGCAAGAATGTCATGAGCCCCCATGCACTAGAAAGTGTGATACGTAACACAGTGTTAAAGATGCCTTCAGAGCATAGGTCAGCAGTCTCCCTCACACCAACAGCGATGCTAACTACAGTTCCTTTACTTTAGCACAGCAACTGGTAATATTGGTACCTCTTTTGTGGTTTGCAATTGGAAGAAAACAAAGGAAGAATTGCTATAAGTAAGAAGTAGTTTTGAGTCCAAATCTACTTATCATGGTAAGAAGGCAGAGTAGTGTTCTGAACACCTCGTTCAGGATGTAGACATCCTGGATAAAAAGTGAGTTGATTTTGCCTCATCACTGAACACCCTATAGCTGAGAACAGCTAAGTAAAATATGATTCTGCTCTCACTGGGGGAAGGGAGAAGAAAACATCTGTTTAATCTAAAATCTACCCTGCATACTTAGAATTTTCTAGCAGGCACAAGTCCAGTGTCTTCACAGTCTACTTCTACATTTGGGACTTTTAGCAAAATCAGAGATAACTCAGATATCATAAAGTGAGAAACTCTAAACTGGTCTGTTAGCTTACATGGGAGGGCTACAGCATCAGGTTGTCTGAGAGCAGGAAGATGACATTTGTCAACAAGAGAGATGTCTCTTTAGTTTCCATATCCTTCTAATTCACAGGATGCTTAAGTCTTAAGGGTCATGGATTCTTTTAAGAATAGGAGCACAGCTATGAAACTTCTCTGCAAAAAGAATCATATCCACAAAAAAAATTGCTTAAAAGGAGGTTTCCTTTGATCCAAAGCCTTACCCTAAGACACAGAAAGAGTTTGATTATTTTCTCCTATAATTGCTTAATTAATATTCACTGAATATGTACTACGTGCTAGGCACTAGGCTAAGTGTTTCACATGTATTCACTTATTTTATCCTCAAAACAATCCTTTGAAATGGGTTTCATTACAGTTTCAATGTATAAATGCAGGGATGGAGCCATGGAAAGGTTAAGAAACTTGTCCAAAGCCACTCGTTAGGAAATGACAGAGCTGGAATGTAGATCTAACTTCTGACCACCATACTAAGAAGTCACCAACATGACGAACTATGTTTCAAGCTCTTAGGAAGTATCTTCTACTAGATTTTAGAGTAGATCTTAAACAAATGAGACTGCAGAACACTTATCTCCCTGCTTTCTGTAGCCTCTCATGATGATAACAATCAATACTAAATTATAGACCCATGGGGTGAAGACCTGCCTGGATAATAGAATCTAGAACCAAAAAAAAAAAAAAAAAAAGAATGTGTTTGCTCTGGATGTAATGCTTGTTAAGCCAGGCACCTTATCCTTTCAGATTGTCAGCCTCATGATTAGGACATTTTAGTAGTAATCTATGGATATAAACAAAGCAGCACTCCTGCACACATACCTTTTGTTCTCTCATTTTAGGTGAGGTCTTTGAACCATTTGGTTGTCATTCTTCTCCACCTTTGTTTTTGACAAAAGTAAAGGAAATGATCAAATAGTATGGCACTCAGGAGAGCGTCACTGTCCCTGTTCCTAAGTAAAACAAGACTACCGATACAGGGTTTGGTTATTAGCATTGGCCACTCAATAGGCTTGGAGCCGAGCGGGTCATGTTGGCTCTGCCAGGGCTTGAGCACCTCACCTCCTCAGCTATATTCTTCCTCGTGGGCAGAATTCTTTTCACCAAAGCTTTCAGGCCACAATTCCCAATTCGTCCAAGTTGGAAATGAGAGCCATTTGCAAATTTTATTTTATTATTAAAAAAGAAAAAAAACAGCACTCTTTAACCAGAGTAGGTCATACACTGGCGTCCTAGATTTAGCAATGAGGCTGGTGGCCTTCCAACCAGGAAAGGAGAAAATGCATGCACCTGAAGTTTATTAGAATTGAATAGCTTTGCAGCACTTTTATCTTCTGAGCGAAGACATTGGGCTTTGAACTGCTAGAGTTAAAAGACAAAGTCCTTTTGAAGAATTAACTCAGCCAAGGACCATTCGAATAGGTTATGCACCAGTATGCCTTTATCAAGGTCCTACTGTCACTCGGCACCCCGGCACCCCCGCCCCCCGGGGATGAGAGGGCCACAGCCACAGGGCTGGTGATCCATCCTGCTCTTATGTGCTTTCTATACTGCACATATCTGATTTAGTGGGGAAGCTGCATATCCACTCACTATACCCAAATACACTCAGCCCCTGAGACAGTGTTTACCTGACTCAACCTCCCCATAAAAACCTTACAACAGGATGAGCTAAAAAGGTTTAAGTCCCTATTTCAGAGTCAGTCTGCCAGGGATTTGCTTTCTATTGGTGTAGATGTTCAAATGGCAAGCCAGGAATGGATGACTGTAAGGGTCTCATGGAACCCACCTCACCAGGGCCAGAAATCTGGCTTCCTGAAAGAGGGGAGATTCTAGCAAAGTGAAGGGAACTGTGGGCACACTTGAATGTGGGTGACACAAAATGAAGATAATTGTTATCCAGTGTTTTAGGGATTGGGGTTGAAGTTTTCCATATGTAACCCACTTTTCCTGGTCAAGACTTTTCCTTTTGGAGTCCACAAAGGAGCAGAGGCACCTCTTAAGGAGGTCATATTTGAGAAAGAAAAGGCAGAGGCCATCCATCATGATATGGCTAGACGTACTTCGGGAGAAGCCGGATTCTGGTGCTTTTAATAGGAAAAAATAAATAAAAGAGGTCATAGAAGTCCCATTGGCTTGGGAATTCTGAATTTTTTAAAAAAGGAGACCCATTCCCACGAAGCAATGGAGGCCAGCCTCTGTGTTATTTTTTGGTTTGGTTTTGTTTTTGCTCTGGGTTTGGGTGTGATGTGAGAAGAGCTTTTTAGTTTTGTTTTGAATAACATCAATCCTTGCACACTCTATGCAAAAATTTTGTAAGCATTGCAATAATGCTATGAATTACAAGGAACTATTTTAACTTTATTACGCTTTCTGTATAAAAATTTGTATTTAATATTATTTCAATTTCAGTCTTGTAAAATATATTAATAAAAATAATGATTGGTAAGAAGGAAAGCACCCTTGTCCACTTCTTTAGGGAACTCCACTCACTCAGCTAATAATCCAGTCACTCTTATGTACTGTGCTTCAGAAATAAATTTACAGATCAACTTCTCTTCTACATCTCTTAGATGGGTGGCCTAAAATGTTGGGCTAAGCTATTTTGGCTTTCAAGAAGAGAGTCACACAGGCAGACGCCATCCAGCCTTTTAAAAGAAAGATAATTATAAGGTAATACATAACCTGGAATTTGGAGTCCCCAGGATCTGAAGCAGGTCAGTTAATATAGATTATTCTTTTAATGACTTATATGGTTTCCTCTGTTTGTGGCTTACAACTCCCCTTTCTAAGTCTTTGAGGAAACCAGTCTGAATGGTCCCTATTGGGTACCACCTTTTCAACCAACATTCCTGGTCACCTGTGGATAGACCATTTTAGTTACATGTCCATCCCTGGCCCAGTTAGTTTTCATCCAAAGACAATCCCAGTACTGCTCCCCTAAATGGAGCCTTGGGTGAGACCGTGTATATGATGGACAGCATCATGGAATAACCACATTGACCTGCCCACCAGAACCAATCCTTCACTGTGCGCATCTCATTACTCCTAGCCTACCACAATGACAAGTTGCAGTGACACTGTTTATTCCACCTGCCAAGAACACCCTCCCATCTAGCACTACCCCACCTCAGAGTATCATCATTCTCTTTTCATGTACATCTCTCTGTGGTCCTTTTCATTCTCCCTCAAGTATCTAATAATTTATTTTGCAATTACTAACATTGTACTATGGTTTGCCTCCTTATCCATCTGAGAACCTAGAATACTTACAATCATTTCTAAAATTTATACAGAATTGATCACATATCTAAACTGATTTTCACAATAATGTTATAAGGTACACAGGTAATTTTCTCATCTAGAAAACCCAAGACAGATTTTACATAGTCAATGCATGAAAGAACCAATGTCTACTCCCAGGTATATTTTCATCAAAGGCCACATCTTGTTAAATCTATCTCCAGAGTCGAAGCAACACTGAGGGAACATTACAGAATCTTCAATGTAAAAGGCTGTATTAAAAACATCATCCCCAGGCAAGGTGAAATTTATGTATAAAGATGCAATCATTTTGTTACCTGGCTTCACTTTGGGGAAAATTTACTCATTCCCCCCAAAAAAGCAAAATCAGAGAAAGTGGAATCTTATCTTAGCTAAAAAAGAAAAAGTTTAATGTGATGTGAGAGGAAGACCGTTAGTACAAGTCACACAACTAGACATTATTTTTTGATTAAAAAATTAGGAAGCAGACGGAAATGCTAGGGAGCTAAAAAGAGCTCTATTCCTTTTCATACAAGGGAATTTTTAAAAGTAGCAATTAGGTGTAAATCAGCAACTTTTAGGTTTCTTCTGATCTTAAGTCCTTCAAAAAAGATAAAAGGTTCTATGGCACAGTTAATGATGCAGCCCACATTATCCTCGAATACAGGGGAAGGGAACGGACATCAGAGTACCAGAGAATAAACCAACAGTTAAAACCTTGTGAGCAACATGTATGAATCGGCATCCCCAATTAAGTGCAACAAGTTGATTTTAGTTTGTTAACACCAGATTTTAATTCCTCTCAATAATACTGAACACTTGCAACTGAGAATCAACTTACAGCCCCCAGTGAAGAGCCTCATTCAACTGACAAACAGATGAGCTTTTGAAACTCCCTGGCACAAATAGATATACCTAAAGACAACTTGAGATACTTCAAGAGAACTCCTTCCTGGAATTTAAAATGGGCACACAAAATGTGAAATAAAATCTTCCAAATTATAGCTTGTGTAGATAGGATAGTAAGTATTTGGAGTCAGCAAAGTTAAGGATAATAGATATTAAGTCAGAAGCAGTAATCAGTTTTAATCTACTAGGAGACCAAGTCAATAGTTGTATTTTAAAATGTTGGGCAAATATTAACCAAGCAATTTGAATTAAAAGAAGTCAGTGTTTTAGTACATGTGCTGCCAAAATTAGCATAAGAAATCAGTATTTTGAAGTAGAAATTTAAGGTAAAAAAAATTAGAGCAATTCAGTTTAATAACATACAATGAATTATGCCCTAATTTATGGATTATACACAAACCACTTTACTGAAAGATCCGTATCAAAAAACAAAATTCAAAACTATGAAAAAGATGAAAATTAAATATAATTGGAGGCAAAGTTTTTTACCACTCCATTCTTATAATTATCAAAGCATGAAAAATGAACTATTACATATACACACACACACACACTCCTCTAATAGCAAAAAAGTTCTTCGACCATGCTCATATAAAACAAAGAAATATAATTTTAAAACAAAACAGTTAAAAACTTTTCAGACTATTTTCTCTGAAAACAGAAACAGTTTATTTTTATACAAACATAAAATTCTAGAAATTTTAAAACTGAACATTTCCCTAACTAGTTGGTGATTTGGAAAAAATAACCAACCTAACTAAAGAATCAGAATTAAAAATGCTACAAATGACATTATTTATTTGACCAAAGTAATATTCAACATAATAAATATATTTAAACTTATTAACACAGAAATAAATCAAGCATTCAACTTAAGATTTTATAAAAAGTAGGCAAAGGGAAAAAAAACAATAAAGCTGAGATCACTAATTCTAAATTTTATATTAAAAAAAAAATGAAACCAAGAATTTAGATGATAAATCTTTTAAGAACATAAAAATAAACTTAAAACACACATATAAATTTTTTCCTTTAATTGTAAAACTTTATTAGAAGAACTCTCCTTCTTCTCTTTTCTAAATCCTCACCTGACAGAGACAAAGAAAAGGAAATCACTCAGCATGAGAATGCTCTGACAAGAAAAAGTAGCTGAAAGCCATTTAGAAAAACCACATATAAAAATTTAAAGTGTGCTACAGCAGCATGTTATTTCCTTATAAAAAAATAGAAAACCTCAATGACATGTACAATTCAAAAATTTAACTAAAAAGAACAAAGTAAAAATTGGTTCTTGTTTCTTAAGCAAACAAATCAATTTTCGGTTAGGAAATTCTACCAAATTTCTTGATATAAATATCTATGTATTAAACATAATAAATATGTATACATTCATAAACTTATCTGTGAAAAGATCTCATAAGAGATCTGTTTAACCTGTACTAAGTAACATATAAATTTCTGAAAGAAAAATATAAAATGAAGTGATTAGCTCTTAGCTGTTTGACCAAAATTGTTTTCCTTCAAGCTAATTTACATATTTGAAAAAAAAAAAAAACACCCATCAAAAACCCAACAGATCTTTCTGGAAAATAAACAAGATTTGAAGAGGATCAGGCAAAATAAAATAGAAAAATTAAAAGATGAGGAATATTCTCTCCACAAAGCATTAAAATGACAGAAACCTAACAGACTATTGAAGATCACAAAATAGCAACACTGAAGATAATATTTCAGAAACAAATACAAATTGACTGCATTGAGCATTATTTTTCTACCTGGAAAATATCCTCCTCCTCTGGCTTCTTCCTTCTCACCCTCTAAGATTTCAGGGGACACCAGCCTCCAGCAAGTCTTCTCTCAATTTTCCTCTCAATCTTTATCAAGCAATCTTTCCCAGGCACCCTGCCCACATCTCCACCACAGCTTCCACCGTACTGGAGCAACCTGTTAATTTTTACACTTACCCCACTAGAATATGGTCTATAGAACAAAGGCACAGCTTCCTAGTACTGATAAAATACTGAGCCTAGCAAGGTGCCAGGCTCCTGAATGGAACGGTTGGAAATGACCAGAAACCCCAGAAATAGATAATGAAAATGAATGAAGGACTAACTGTCTTACCAGTTCAATGTACCACTTATTTTCTCATTCCCAAAGTAGACAGCAAGAACAACTCAGTGACCTCTGCCCTTGCAAATGGGCAATCTTGGCAACATAGCAGTCACAGATATGAAATAACCAACCATGGCAGAGAAGTTGATGGCAGGAAAGCAGAGAGCTAGAATGTCTTTACAAACCAATGAAAAAGGTCACGATTATTTGATTGGTATTAGGAAAAACTGACCACCTATTTATTTGGTGAGGCTGAGGCGGCTTCAGAGTCACACCTTAAATTAATTCCAGTGGACCACAGTTACATACGTTTGTCTATCCAGTGTCTTTTGAATTTCTTTTGTAAATAAATCATATCCTGTTCTGGCTCTTGAGTATCTCAGAGCCTATGGATATGCAGGGATCTAAAATAATCAGGTATCACACAGTATGGAAGAGTTCCACAAAAGAAAGATAAAATAACAGGATATGGACTAACAACCCACCTAGGATTTGTGGAAGAATGCTAAAGGAAATCTCAAAGACAAAAGACTAGCCTGTTCAAGTATATTTAATTCTTAAATTCCTTCTTCCTCCAACCCACACAGGAGACTTTTATATATATAAAAAAAAAATAACAGCAGAAAAGAAATGGTTAAAAAATTTGAACTTGAAGACATTCATGCAAATTAATAAGAAAACTATCAAGGCATCAATAAATCAATGAACAAAAGAGATAATAAGCACATAATTCACACAAGTAAACATGTTCATTTTTTTCTTAATTCTGAGACACTGAAAGATGTAACAAAATTAATAACCACTATCCAAGGAAAACAAAGATGCTACCACATTAAATATTCATTTTAAGATGCAGCCTGATTTTAGAAATATTAAAATTATAAAAAGTGGAACATAGAATCTACTAAATAAAATGTGGTTACACTTATCATATAAATGTGGTTCAAATGTTCATATCCTTGATTTAAGAATAAACAATGAAAAAAGAAAGTTTAATCGACAAAGCTTTTTCTTAATCTATTGGATTTTTTGTTTGTTTTGTTTCAATTTACCAATCAAATTATTTTTAATTTAATAGATTAGTTAAATAGTGTCTGCTACATTGAGGGGTATGTAATAAGGCTGTTTTATACTTTGTTTAATCCTGAAACAGTAGGTAGGTATTAACCAGGTGCAGTAGCAAATGCCTGTAATCCCAGTGGCTTGGGAGGCTGAGGTCTAGGGATAGAGAATTCAAAGCCAGCCTCAGAACTTAGTGAGGCCCTAAGCAACTCAGAGAGAACCTGTCTCTAAATAAAATATAAAGAAAGGGCTGGGGATGTGTGGTTCAGGGTTAAGCACCCCTGGGTTTAATGATACAATTTAAAAAAAGGTATTAATTCTCACTATATAGAAATCTTTAAGCAAACTTGCCTAAGATAATTCTACTACCAAATGACAGAGCTGAGCATTAACTTCCAGGAGAGTTCCCTCCTTTTTAAGAGTTTGTGCACCCTCCTGTCACAAAGAAGGCAAATAAGGCAAATGTATGTCTGTACTGAAGGGTGGGCACTGTTATATTCTTTCAGAAAGTAACTGGTCAATTTTTTAATGAGTCATAATAAAAAATATTTACACCTTTGGGCCCACCAAACCCATTTTCAAAATTCATCCCTGCAATGCTTTTTAAATAGGAAAAAGTGGTTAGTAATATGTATTACACAAGAATTTGAAGATGGAAAAATTAAGCAATGTTGCCTAAACACATAAAAGGGAACATCGATTAGATCATGGTTATTTTGACTTTTTGGAATATCATGCTGCCTTTAGAAAGATTTGGAGGATTTTATTTTGATACAGAAAAATTGAATATTGAATATGTAAAAATGATGTTTACACATGAATGGAGACTTCTGGGGAGACTGAAAGACAAAGCAAGTTGATTTATTTGGATGATGGTATTGTTTCATTCTTGTGTTTATAATATTTGTAAAATAAAACTTTTTCAAAAAAGACTTGTATCTGCTCTTTTTCTATGAAACAAAAATGAAGACACATAGTTTGATCCTAGAAATAATCCATAAGAAACAAAACCTTTGACCCAAAATTATATATTACATATTTAGCAAGAAAAATATCCAGGATTTGCCTTTTTAAATCAACAATAGTAACAATAGGTAAATACATCTCTGTTCATCCAGTCAATGGAAGACTGTAAGTATTAAAATAATCTGGAAACTACAGAACAATTTCAGATGTTTAAAATAAATTTAAAAGATCTAGAATTGCATGAAACCTAACTATAGTTAGGTCTTAGTGTCAGCTGCTATCATTATGTACTGTAGAATGGAAGCTGATAAGGAATTTATATTTCACAGTTCTAAGCCCGGGATCAGAGTACCTGCATGGTTGGGTTCTGCTGAGGGCCCTATTCCAAGATAGAGAGCGTCAAGTTCCTATTATCTCTTTACATGGGAGGAAGAGGACAAGAGAACTCCCAGAGGACCCTTTAATAAAGACACTAATCTTATTCATCAGGGCTCCACCTTCAAGAGCTAATCAACTCCCATAGTTTTCACCTTCTCATACCACCACATTGGAGGTTAGGATTTCAACATACGAATTTTGGAAGACACAAACATTCAGTACTTGAAAGTGGGGAAAAAATAAAAAATAAATGTAAGGATATAAAAAGTATTCCCGATCATTTTAAGATGTTATAGCAATATAAATATGACTATTTTATATTACTTAAACTTCCTTAAGTACCACCATTAATTTTGTAAAATAAACAAAGATAATTTTTAAATTGAGCTTTAAAAACTGTTTCATTTTCAACTTTCAGTCCATTTATTCAAGTGTACCAATAGGTCAAATTTGAAAAGACCTCTGAACACAGAGAATACATTGTGATTTAAGGTTGCCTCTTCTTCCATGCCACAGAAGAATGAGACCTTTGAAATTGTCCTTCTCGCCCCTGTGATGGTTACAAAGCTCTTCTATGCATGGACATCAAATACCAAGCCATACATCTAAGCTCTATGTGGGTACCAGGGTTGTAGGAGGTTGGCTCCCCCACTGGATTTCAAGCAAGCAGAAGGTGAGGAAGGGCCTAACCCTGTCCCCTTATGAGAGACATGAAGAGGAACTAAAGAAAACTTTATCCACAACTTGAAATGGACAGCTAAGTTGTGACAATAATGAAAAGAGATCCCTTCTGATCCCTGTTACCTTCTTTCACTTTCATTCCTCAATGTTCCACAACACCCTCCTGCCTCAAACACTCCAGACTTGTTTTGTTAGGTTAGACATTATACTCTCTAATGTAAAATGGTTTCATTCAAATTTGGTGCATCTTGGCCCCATCCCTTCCATGATCTTTAGACATCATAACCCCCTTCCCTTAGCTCTCATGAGACTGCAGCTCATGATTCCTCATCCAACATCTGACTCATCTTTCTCTTCTTCAGAAAAGACTGTGTAATACACGATGCACTCAGGTACCCAGAAATCTGTAGTTAACCTCTCCTCCAATGCTGAAGAGAGTTACCACAAAAGTCCTCATCTATTCTTTATAAATATTTTTTTAAATAACTGATATAGATTGAACATTCCCAAGTTGGAAACCTGAAATCTGAACTGCTTCAAAATAAGAAACTTTGAATGCCAACACGATATCACAAGTAGAAATTCCATACCAAGTATCTTTCATGCACAAATTTACTTAAAATAGTGTATAAAATTACCTTTAGGCTATGTATACAAGATATGTGGGGTGTGTGTGTGTGTGTGTGTGTGTGTGTGTGTGTGTGTGTAACATAAATCAATTTTGTGTTTAAACTTGAATCTTACACTCAAGATGTCTCATCATGAATACACCAATATTCCAAATTCCTTCATTAAAAATGCCACTGAGTTCTGATTTCAGCAATCTGGGTTCCTGACACCTTCAACCATCCCTACTCAGTTATCTTGTTTAGTCTTCCTAAGCTTTGAAAGAAGGCTAAAATTATTCTGCATTCTACTTTTCTCCCCTACCTCTAATGTAATGTGGTTCATTTAAAAAGTTCCCATTGACCTGTTACTGATTAAATCGGAAGCCTTTCCAGGGGCCATTTTTCCCTTTTGACACAATCTAATGCCAAGTCCAGTCTGTAGCTCACATTATTGGTGGACTCTCGGCCCTCATTTAGCCATGTGACTTACTTACAGAGCCCTAGCTGGATCAGGAGCCCACCGTCCTCCCACGATATCCATGTAACTCAGAAAAGCATAAAATATTATCCATAAATAATAGTTACATTAAATGAAAGCCTTCAGAGTTCCTTAGCTTTCATTTTCCATCTTGAGAAAATTTGGTGATTTCATGCCATGCTAGATAGATCTCTGACATGTTTTAAAATATGCATAGTTGATTTTATTTCTTCTGACAGCTGCATCATGATTCTGAGGGTTATAAAAACACTCCTTCAATCATGACGGTAAGTTTACAAACACTGGCCTTTCCTCATAGTGTTCTCCTTGCCTGTTAACTCTTTCTTTAGGCTTTAGGGCTCCTAATAACACCTTTCCCAGCTCCAGGCCATCAATCTTTCCCTGTATAATATGTCTAATTGGCACAAAGGCAGTAATATCCCCTTGATATTTCTTTTTTCACTGTTTCTATCTAACTAATTTCTCACATGCATTGCCAAGTAACCTATTAAATTATCTCATTAAGTTACCACAGTATATCTATAAACTACACAAGACACCTATATCATGTGCAGAAGGAAACTAGAGAGACGTAGTGACGATCCAAGTTGATGTGTTTAAAAGCAGCAGAGGCAGATCTGGAATCTGTTTGGTGCATCTGTATTTACTGAGGTTTGGTCATGTGGCAGGGCCCCCAAAGCTTACGCTCCTTCAAAAACCAGTCACGCGGCATGGATATAAGAAACTCTCCATCGTTTCCCAGTCTGGTCAATAGTTAGTCATGTGATTGTGACAAGACTTAAGCCTCAGTTCCTTGTCCTCTGTAAAATGAAAGTGTCAAGGAATAATCTTCTCTAGCTCTCTCAGCTTGTGAGTTTTCACAGTGCTCTGGAAATTACCATCAGAGTGACCAGGGTTGAATCATGGTCACAACCGTCCATTCATTCACCAGTCAACTGTTTAATGAACATGGGCAGAGTGCTGGCCATGCTTTTCTGTGTCTAGAGAATATAATAAAACACAAACAGGTGTGGCCCGGGGAGTTTATAATCCAGTGTGAAGTAGCAATGCAAAAATATATGAACAAGATCGTTTCCACACAGTGCAAAGTGCAATCAGAGAATCAAACCCTTCCCAAAAGAGGTGACAAGAGAAGAAATCAGGCATAGAGGAAACAATTTGTGGAAAAGTATAGGTTGTTAGTTTCATTACTTAGAAGACTGAACATTTACGGCTTTGCTCATCTTCATTTTCTTCTGTGAATCAGACACATGGAATGCAATTCTTGCCTTTCACCTGCTGGGAGAGTGTGAATATTAATCTGTCCTCCAGGAAAGAAAAGTGCTTTTTAGGTGCTAAGGATGGCTTCTATAATTGACCATCAAGGACTAGAAAGAGAGATCCAAAGGATAGAGGGAGTACCTTTGAGGCCAACAAGAAGGGAAAGTAGAGATCCTTTGAGGTTAAAAAGAAGGAGACACAAGTCAGAAGTCCCTAGTCTCCGACATTTCACACCGCGTCACCACAGAGGCCAAAGCATCAGAAGTCAAGACACGGCACATCATGGATGTCATGGGGGGCTGCACCCCAGAGAGCGAGGTCCTGCACTTCAAGGAGATGACTGGTGCTTCAAAGTCCAGTCAAGGTGATATAGTGAGATTGCACCTTGAGGCCGACTCTCTGATCTAAACACGCATCACAATGAAAAAGAGGAAAAGAGTTAAGATCTCTGAAACCCAGCATGATCCTAAAACTGAAGAAAATGGAAAAGTGTGTCACGCTAAAGCCTTGAGGTTGCTGGGGCCCGGGACCAGGAGGGGACGGAGGTTGTCTGAGGGTGTGTTCACTGTTTACAATCCGGGACAGGGAGGAGTAGAGAAGCCTGCAGAGGACTGCAGCCTGCACAATAGGTAATGAAACCTTCCCCATCCACAGTACGAGATTAGACAGAGCCTCCTCACCAGCACCTGCAAGTGTGCAGAATTTCCCTGATGCTTCTCTAAGGGGAAAACTCTAGCAAGTGATGTAAAACCCGGTTCTGCACTAAGGACTTTTGGGGATCCTAGAAACAAATGAATTTACAAAATCATTTGAGTCAGAGAAAACCATCAAAACAAAGACCCCAAGCTGTCAGGGGAAAATCTAAAACATGAAGAAAACTAATATTAAGACAAGCAAGCCATGAGTCAACAACTCAGAAAATGAAATCTGGGTAAATTAATATTAGAGGTGAATCTGGAAAAAAAAAAAAAAGAAAAGACTTTGAAATAAGTAATGGCAAAACCCTCAAAGAAAAAATGAAAGAAAAACATGCTTAAAAATGGAAAATGTATGATGGCTGGGGCTTTAGCTCAGTAGTAGAGCACTTGCCTAGCACATGTGAGGCACTGGGTTTGATCCTCAGCACCACATTAAAAAATATATAGAAATAAAATAAAGGCATTCTTGTCCATATCCAACTATAAAAAAATGGAAAATGTATGAAACAAAAAAATTCCTCCCTTCCCTTTTTCTCTCTCAGAGACATACACACATATACACATGTATAATACACATATATATGAAAGAATCAGAAACAACTTTTAGAAATAAAAAATGCAGTCACTCAAATAATAGTTGAGAATAAAGATAAAATCTGAAGGGATACAGGCAAAAAGAAAATCAGTTAATTAGAGGAAAAATAGTAAAGAATTTAGCCAAAGTACAGTCAGGGAGGAAAGGAGGTAAAATTGACTAAAGTACTGAGATGAGCATTCAGGGATACTAATAATTGTCTAATTAGAGATTTAGAGGAATAGAGGGAATGTTGTAGAAGTAGTATTTTTTTTTCAGTACTAGGAATTGAACCCAGGAGTACTCTACCTCTGAGCTACACCCTTAGCCCTTTATATTATTGTGAAACAGGGTCTTGCCAAGTTGTGGAGGCCAGTCTCAAACTTGTGATCCTCCTGTCTCAGCCTCCTGAGTTGCTGGGATTATAGGCCTGTGCCATCATGCCTGACTGATAAAGCAACATTCAAAGAGATATCCACTAAGGATTTTCTAAAATAAAAAAAAAAATACTATATATGAATCCTCAATTTGGACACATGCCAAACATGATAAATAAAAATTTATTTAAAGATAGAAACCTTAAAATAAAATTTTAGAAATCATGAATAAAGAAAAATCTTAAAGGTTTCTTGAAAGGGTTATAACCAAGAGAAAGAAAACAATTGTAAACATCAGCAACCTGTGTCATTTAAAGTGCTTGGGAACATAATTATAAATGTAAAATTATTTACACATTTAAACTGTAATTAGAGATGGAGCAGGAAAAAAACTAACACTAATGTTTATAAACTCAATGCTTGGGAGGATGGAAAACTCTCCTTGAACCTCCAAATAAGGAACTCACAGCAGAAAATTAACCTTAGGTGGAAAAAATAAGGTCAAAATTTAGGTATTAAAAATATGAATAAAATAGAGTATGTATTCAAACCTAAATGCACCAGCAATTTTTTTAAGTAAAAACTGATTACTATTCCAACTAAAAATTAAGACAGTTGACTTAAATTCTTCTTAAAAATATTTGCTACTTGGAGATATTTGCTACATGGAGAAAGCCCTCCCATGTAGAAATTTTCTAAAAGAAAGGCAGCATCATTCTCATAGTATAAGACAAAACAAACTTAAAAACAAAAAATTATATAATTTCACATAAAAGGAGATATCTCATGGTGATTAATGGATCCAGGCTAGTGAAAGACAGCAAAATGGAAATTCCCTAATGATTAACAAAATATAATTGCCAGAACTTAAAAAAAAGGTAGAAAGAGTCATGATAGAAGAGACATAAAAATATCTCTTCAGAAACTGCAGTAATTCTTTAAAAAAGAAATGGAAAAACTTGTAGGGATACGGAAGTTTTCAGTAACACAATTAATAAACTTGACGTACTTGACAAAGATGGGATATTTCATGGAACAATCACAGAATATGTTTTCTTTTCAAATTAACATGGAACCGTTTCCAAGGCAGTCATTTGCCATATCATAAAGAATAAATGAGCATAGATGTTATTTTTACACTCACAAACACACACACATACACACACGTACCACAATGTCTGCAAATGCCTGCAATATGTATATATATATCTCTCAGAGAAAACCCTCAACTTCCAAGAAATTGAATCGCATATTTTTTTTTTAATTTTTATTGTTGGTTGTTCAAAACATTACGTAGTTCTTGATATATCCTATTTCACACTTTGATTCAAGTGGGATATGAACTCCCATTTTTACCCCGTATACAGATTGCAGAATCACATCAGTTACACATCCATTGATTTACATATTGCCATACTAGTGTCCGTTGTATTCTGCTACCTTTCCTATCCTCTACTATCCCCCCTCCCCCCTCCCCTCCCCTCTTCTCTCTCTACCCCCTCTACTGTAACTCATTTCTCCCCCTTATATTTTTTTCCCTTTCCCCTCACTTCCTCTTGTATGAAATTTTGTATACCCCTGAGGGTCTCCTTCCACTTCCATGCAATTTCTCTTCTCTCTCCCTTTCCCTCCCACCTCATCCCTGTTTAATATTAATCTTCTTCTCATGCTCTTCGTCCCTACTCTGTTCTTAGTTACTCTCCTTATATCAAAGAAGACACTTGGCATTTGTTTTTAAGGAATTGGCTAGCTTCACTTAGCATAATCTGCTCTAATGCCATCCATTTCCCTCCAAATTCTATGATTTTGTCATTTTTTAATGCAGAGTAATACTCCATTGTGTATAAATGCCACATATTTTTTTATCCATTCGTCTATTGAAGGGCATCTAGGTTGGTTCCACAGTCTTGCTATTGTGAATTGTGCTATTATGAACATGGATGTAGCAGTGTCCCTGTAGTATGCTCTTTTTAGGTCTTTAGGGAATAGACCAAGAAGGGGAATAGCTGGGTCAAATGGTGGTTCCATTCCCAGCTTTCCAAGAAATCTCCATACTGCTTTCCAAATTGGCCGCACCAATTTGCAGTCCCATCAGCAATGTACAAGTGAACCCTTTTCCCCACATCCTCGCCAGCACTTGTTGTTGTTTGACTTCCTAATGGCTGCCAATCTTACTGGAGTGAGATGGTATCTTAGGGTGGTTTTGATTTGCATTTCTCTGACTTCTAGAGATGGTGAGCATTTTTTCATGTACTTGTTGATTGATTGTATGTTCTCCTCTGAGAAGTTTCTGTTCAGGTCCTTGGCCCATTTGTTGATTGGGTTATTTGTTATCTTATTGTCTAATTTTTTGAGTTCTTTGTATATTCTGGATATTAGGGCTCTATCTGAAGTGTGAGGAGTAAAAATTTGTTCCCATGATGTAGGCTCCCTATTTACCTCTCTTATTGTTTCTCTTGCTGTGAAAAAACTTTGTAGTTTAAGTAAGTCCCATTTGTTGATTCTTGCTATTAACTCTTGTGCTATGGGTGTCCTATTAAGGAATTTGGAGCCCGACCCCACTATATGTAGATCGGAGCCAACTTTTTCTTCTATCTGACGCTGTGTCTCTGATTTGATATCAATTTCCTTGATCCACTTTGAGTTAACTTTTGTGCATGGTGAGAGAAAGGGATTCAGTTTCATTTTGTTGCATATGGATTTCCAGTTTTCCCAGCACCTGAATCGCATATTTTTAATAATCCATGCTTCATAGAAGAAATCAAACAAAAACTAGAAAACATTTTCACCCAAATAGTAATGAGGATATGAGTATCCACAAATGGTGCTGGGGCAACTGGATATTCTCATTCAAAAAAGTAAAAACGGGTACGAATGTCATGTGATACACAAGTATTAACTCAAAATGTATCAGAGACTTAAATATTAATAGCTAAAATGATGGAACCCCAAGAAGAAAACAGGAGTAAATTTTTTGTGATTGGGGTTAGATAATGAATTCTTTGGTAGGATGCTAAAAACATGTGTAATTAAAAAAAAAAAAAAGCAATTGGAGTATATTAAACTTTAAAACTTCTCTGCTTCAAAGCCACCGTCAAGAAAGCAAAGGCCAACTTAGACAATCCAAGGAAATATTTGCAAAACACATGTGGTGCAAAGATCAAGATATTTTACTGATAAACAAAAATAACAAAAGGACAAGCAACCCAACAGCTACAGGATTTGAATAGACATTTCTCCAAAAAAAAATGTATACAACTGGCCAATCGACACTTGAGTATCAATACACAATGAGGTGCCTCTTCATATCCTCTAGGATGTCTAGACTCAAAAACAGGAAGAATAAAAAGTGCGGAGGAGCATAGGGAAACGCAGAAATCCTCATACATTGCCACATAATATGAAAATGGCATCACTGTTTTGAAAACCACATTGGCAGTTTCTCAAGAGTTACCATAGGACTCAAAGATTCCCCCTCAAGTATATACCCAAGAGAAATGAAAACAAATGTCTACCGAAGAAAGTTCACAAATGTCCATAGCAGCATTATCATAATACACAAAAGTGGAAACACCCTGCATGTCCACTACTTATAATGAATGGATAAATGAATGCGAGCTATCCATACTATGCAGTAATGTTCACCATAAAAATTAATAACAGATACATGTTTCAAAATAAATTTTGAAAATAGCATAGTAACTGAAAGGAGCCACACAAAAAAGGCTACATAGGGTGAAATGAATTCGTATGAAATGCCTAGAATAAGCAAATACAGAGAAATAGAAAGTAGGTCACTGTGTTCCAGGGTTTGAAGGTAGAGGGGAACAAAGAATGACAGCTCGTGTGTAGTGAATTTATTTTTTAGAATGAAAAACTTGTCCTTAAACTGGAGAGAATTGATGGTTCTATGACTGCGATACACTAAAAGCTGCTAATGGTATATTTTAAATGGTGAATTGTCTCTCAATAAAAGTTTTATTTTAAAAAATTGAGGGTGGTTAACTATCACTGAAACAGTAGTCAGATGAAAATTTATAAACTAAAGTAGATACATTAAAGAAGGATAAATCCTGAAATCCATTTCAAGATGGAATAAAAACAGTGAATCAAACACAAGATAAAAAAGTAATCAACAAAAATGGGAAGCAAGCATCCATACAGAAAATTCAGCAGTTATTTCTGGGTGTAAAGATTAGTAAATTGATGCTCCCTTACAAAATTGATTAGTAATAGGAGGAAACACAAATTAACAATTTCTAAAATAAAAAGGAGGCATTATCACAGAACCTATAGGTATGTAAAAGTTTTAATAAGAGAAAAGTATAAATTATTATATACTGATATATTTGACACTTTGGGTGAAAGGTAAAACCTCTAAAAATAGCAAGTTACCAAAGTTGACAAAAATAGATACAAATTCTGAGTTCTCTCTCAAGTGGAGTTCAATATTTGAAAAGTTCCCATCAAGAACACCAATACAAAGAAGTCTTTACCAGCAAATTCTTTTAAACATTTATGTAAGAAATACATAATTCTACAACTGTGACAGAGAATAGAAAAGAAGAAAGATAACTTTTCAAATGAGGATCACCGTAAAAAGCAGAATCATAATCTTGATTTTGAAATGTAACAAGGAGTTTATAAGAAATATAATTACAGACCAAACTCTCTCATGATGCTACATACAAAATTATTTGCAAGACTATGGCACAAAAGCCCAAACAGAAGGAAAATATCAATAAATGGACTTCATCAAAATTAAAAACACTCGTGCATCAAAGTACAGTATGAAGAAGATGAAAAGACAACTCAAAGAATGGAAATCATATCTGATAAGAATCTTGTCTCCACATTACATAAAGAATACTTATATTTAAATAAAAAAAGATAAACAATCCAATCAAAAATAGGCAACAGACATAAATAGACATTTCTCCAAATAAGATGTGCAAATGATCAACCAGTGCATGCAAAGGTGCTGATCATCATAGTCATTAGGAATATGCAAATAGAAAACATAATGAGATATCACTTCCTATCCATGAGGATGGCTATGATCAAAGAAACAAAGTGTTGATGAGGATGTGAAGAAAATGGTATCCTCATTTGCTGCAAGTAGGAATAGAAAACCATGCAACCATTATGAAAAGCAATTTGGCAGTTACTCAAAATTTAAATATAGCATTACCATAAGACTCAGTTATTCTATTCCTAGGTAAATACCTAAAAGAATTCGAAACAAATCTTGCACATGGGCAGACAAATGTCTAATCTTCTCAAAGTAGCCTATATATTTTTTATTTGTGAGCCTATAAATTAATAAGTGAAATATGTACAATCCAACAGAAAGGGAAAAGAGAACACTCAATTCACTGAAGAGAAAATGAACGATGAATATATAACTGGATGCTTTACCCATACTAGCAAAGGAAATGCAAATTCAGTATGCAATATATAGCATCTGATAATGATTAGGGTAGACATCACTTGATGAACAGCTAAGGGACAATGGGTAAATAAATTTGGTATTGTTATACGAGAATATTAAAAGACAGACCATCAGTTAAGTAGCCCAAACTGAAGCAACCTGAGAAAAAATGTTGAGTAAAAAGTAGGAATGATACATACTGTTGAGGTTCACAAAGCAGCACCTCAAAAGTATGGCACTTGGGCATGATAAGTAGTTTAAAAAGCAGTCTCAGAACCAAGGTCTGTGTGACCTTATCTACCCCCTCCTTTTCCTTCACACTCCCTCCCTCCAGAAGCACAGTAAAGCTCACCGTCTCTGAAGTTTCACTACAGCAAGTTCCTCCAGACGTCGTAGGACTGTCAAGAGCTCTCTCCCCATAATCTCAACAAACATGAAAGATTAACTCACCAGAAAGAAGACTAAAGGTCAGAGCCTCATCAATGTTTACAGCAGCACAATTCACAATAGCTAAACTGTGGAACCAACCTAGATGCCCTTCAGTGGGTGAATGCATAAAAAAAAAAGTGGCTTATATACACAATGGAATATTACTCAGCAATAAAAGACAATAAAATCATGGCATTTGCAGGTAAATGGATATGGTTAGAGAAGATAATGCTAAGTGAAGTTAGCCCATCCCAAGAAACCAAATGCTGAATGTTTTCTCTGATATAAGGAGGCTGATTTATAGTGGGGTAGGGAGGGGGATCATGGGAGGAATAGACAAACTCTATATAGGGCAGAGGGGTGGGAGGGGAAGAGAGGGGACATGGGGTTAGAAATGATGGTGGAACGTGATGATCATTATTATCCAAAGTACATGTATGAAGACACAAATTGGTGTGAATATGCTGTGTATACAACCAGAGATATGAAAAATTGTGTTCTAGATGTATAATGTGAATTATAATCCATTGCGCTGTCATATATAAATTGAAAAGTTAATTAAAAAAATGAAGACTAAAGGTCAGTACCACTTATTCTACTGAGAGGTGTGTGCAACCTATGAGGCGCTACCTACACAATAGGACGATCTTGTCCATCATGCATTTACTCCCCTCACTCTCCCACAGCTCATGTCACCACCTCCCCACAGGAAAACCCAGGACCCTCTTCCTGTAGCTCAAAATTCTATTTAAGCTTCAACCATCTGGCCCTTTGTGAGTCTCATATCTTGTGTGGCCCATTGTAACAAGCACATGTACCTTTTCTCCCATGAGTCTGTCAGCCTATGACATAAACTCAAGTACAGAGTCTTCAAAGGAAAATTCCCTTTGCCCCCATGACATACTAAAATCAAAATGTTAAATACAAAAAGAATCTTAGTTATCCTGCATAAATAGCTGCATATTTCCCACATTGCATCTCATTAGCCTCTTCATCTCCACTCAGAGGTTTGTATCTTACTATTAATAGTGAGACCAGTGCATGCACCGAAATCTTCAAGAGTGTGTCTTTACTCTTTAAAGAAGCTGTTCCTCCAGCTGTCTGGTGGTCTTACAGTCTTATTGCTTTTTTTATGAGACAGTCGGCAAGTTGGGAGCAAGGATACTGTGTATTACAATGGTTTACGAAAGTTTCTTTTGAGACTCACTGTTCTACTTGTATCTCTAAATTCCTATCTCATTATCATTGGAAAAAAAGCTAGAAACCATAACAAAATGGGCACCATAGAAAGAATAAATTACAGTATAACTGTATTACCATATTCTATAAAATAATTTAAAAACAAATTTTCTAAAAGGATAGATAATGTGGAAGAGAGGCAGACCCTAAAGTTTTATATATTTCATGAACTGAAGAACCTCTGAAATAAAAATTAAAGCAGCAGCATTTTTTTTAATCGTGTAAGAACATTAATAGAAAAAAGGTCTAGAACGAGCTCTCAATTTGTGCTTTCTAAGTGTTTTCCCCTATTTCTCTGTACTATTATATATTTTTCTAAACTTTTTAAATGTGCATTTATCCCTTTTGTATTTAGAAATAAATCCATTAAAGACACATTAAGATGAAGAACAGCAATATACCGCTTCTCTAATGTAAAAAGAAATTAGAGTTTACCAAAGGCACTTTCCTGTCTTACATTAACTGATATTGTCCCTTCTGTTTTGACACATGCTCAGTCTGCTTAAAGTTTTAATCTTGATTTTTTTTAAAAAAAATAAAGATATTCTGCCTGTTCATCCAGACATTAGAATACACAGCATGTGCACCATTTCATTAAAGAGAATCATGCTCCTATGTCATCATGGAAAATACCTCTCACCAAGCTTCCCAGCTAGACTCTGGCATCCTGGCAGGTGGGGACCTCAGTATTAAATGATCATCACAGAGAAATGTTGAAATGTACTGCTTCTTTAAAAAAGGAAGAAGTAAACATTTTTAAGTAGAATCAACTGAGATGAAGAGTTGTGTTCCAACTCTTCAGCAATAAGAGTTTAGTAACATATAGGAAGAACAGGCAGGAAGAGGCCGCAAATAAGCAAGGGCAGGGAGAAAAGAGAAACATGGTGAGAACAAGCGTAAAACAGAATGGGAGCTGCAAGCCATGGGGGGCATCAGATAGAGATTCGATTAGGGTGGAAGGAGGGGATGAGAGAGGAGGGGCATCTTCAGTGGTAGAAGAAAGGGAAGGAGCCAGCAATGCAAGGGATAGAGGCAGGTAATCTGAGAAATAGGAAAGGAGGGGGAAAGGGTAGGGGGAGTGAGGAAGGAGAGTGGGGTCATAGTCTTTCATGCATGCTTGTCGCATAAAACAAAATCTAATCCTGTCTTCTGGCATTCCAAGTATATAATGGTTGGATCTGGACCCAACTTTGCAGCCTTATTTCTCACCAGCCCACAAGTCTACTTGAGTTTTCAAGACCCACACTGACCATTAAGTCATTGCCCTCGGCTCAGGCTGCATCCTCAGTCTCGGATGCTCTCTCCCACCCCTTGCCCTTTTGATATATTAGCCCTGCTTTGGTGCCAAGTTCAATCAGACCACCTCCAAGAAGCCTTCTGAGGTGTCCTGCTTGGAATTCTTTCAAAACTACCTGATAAAATTTCTTGATTTTGGAACTTATGTGATTTATTATGCCTCATTGGCTTACAGGGATTTAGAGAACAGGAGTCACATGCCAGTCAGGTTGACTGTTGCCTGTGCAGTTCTCAAGGATTTGTAAACAGAAGTCACCTAATACATGTTGGTCATATTCACCTGGACTTGTATTTAGAGCTGAGCAGCTATTCACATGGTCAAACAGAGGATCCCCAAACATCACTCAAACACCTGAGACCGAGTTCCTTGTCAATGGGGGAGGACAAACATTACTTTGGACAAAGTCTTCATATCCTTAAAAGTGGGAAAGGACAAAAGCAAGTTGTCACTAGATTTGCAGTCTTCCAGTGTGGAGACCTTGATTAGGATTGGGTTTAGGATTAGTGGACAATTTTGAAAGAAATGTTCAGAATGTCTTAGGGAATAAATTTACTTATTTTTTTTTTATTGGGGAGTTGATGGGTCTTCAAAATGAACAATAATAATATTTGCAATATTTATCTTCTTGGGCAAGAATTTCCTCAAAGAAGAAACTTATATCACCGAAGACAGGATAATACTAGCATATTCATGTTAATGTAAAGCTGGGGGTTGAGGAGTAGATGGTTTCTGTCTCTATATCAATAAGGATTTGCCAGCTATTTTTCTTGATAGAGCTGCATCAAACCCAAGTAGCTACCATGTCTTTATTGCCAAAACCTTTGAAGGGTTTGCTCTTAAGGTCGCCATAAAAATGCAAGTATGTTTTCAGAGGCAGAACATAGCCATGCCACATTCTAAAGTGAAAACTAGAATAAAGCAACTGGTCAGAATCTGGAAAAAATTGACAAAAAATGCTAGAATGTTTTGATGGGATTTAAGATTAAAAACAATAGCCCAATCTTCCCTGGCCACTGACTAGATTACAGATAGGAACATGCCTCAAGCTGACCAAGAAAAATCTTTTCTAGGATTTTGTAATCTGATTCTAGGAAAGAAATCCCCTGTCTTATTTTTTTTGTGGGGGAGGGTTGCTAAATTGGGTTCATTTAAGCCTGAAGCTGTGGCAGCAGAGCACTGTTCCATATCTTGCGCTGCTCCTGAAGCATAAAGGAATTTCACCATCTAAAGGAGGAAAAATGGGGACTTGCCCAAGAACAGAACATTGAACAGAAAGCAAGAGTGACAGAGATTGGATGACATGTGTATCTGGAGAACCGCAGTTTCAATAATCACCAACTACTTACTTAGGCTTAAGCTGTTTCTGTCACTTCAAACTCAAAACATTCTGATTAAGCCCACATTTAATGATCAGTCTTAAATTCTGGAAGCATGCATAATTTTGAAATTCTTCGGGGATCCTCACTACTCCTCTACCCAGGACCATAGATTTCAAAAAAATAGAATCAATTTTTTTCATTCTACTCAATAAACAGATTTCATACCATTTATCTAGATCTTTTATACTGCCAGGAGCTCAGATCAAAATTTTACAGAAATTCACAAGAATCCAAATATGCCCTTTAGTGATGACTGCATATGGGTGGACGGAAGAGAGAAATCATACCAAGCCATTTTGGGAGATGAGAAAACAGAAAAGTCTTCATATGACTCCTACTCATCTCTTTCAGACTCTGAAATTATTCTGGGGCTATATGATCACTGAATTGAGAAAATTCAAAAACAACAACAAAGCTTTCTTTTAAACAAGAAATTTTACAAAACTAGAGTCCACAGGAAAAACCTCCTTCTCTCAGCGATGGCTTTACTTTAATTCACCTCCAGAGGTCATGGCTAGTCAATGCAATCCTCTTTTGACAACACACACATTTCACTGGCTTCCTCAGACAAGTGTTTATCAAACTGCTTCCTAGAGACTGCAGGGCAGAAACTTCATTGGGGTGAAAGAGAAAAATGGAGGGCAGGAATCTTTGGTTACCTTGTATCAACCTGAATATTTCTTTTTAAATTTATCTTTTGTGTACTGGGCTCTTAAGAAAAACTTCTATGAAAAGGATTTTGGATTGCTTTGAAAATTTAAAAAAAAAAACTCTCTGCTTTAACTCTACAGCTTCCATGAATCCAAGAACTAAGTTCTTAGGTATCTCAGAGCCTGAGAGTCTTTAAATATTCAGAGACAATACCACTGTTTTCACAGATCAAGCCTCTGCTGGCCCTCCAAATTGTGCACTCTGTATTAACCTCAAAGGATCACCCACTTCTGTCAACCTGGAATTACAAAATAAGATTCTGTACATCTTGCTGTCCAGAGCATGCACCAACTGATGAGTTCTACATTTGTTAGGACGTAAAATAAAGATTGAGACAGGGCACTAGTGCCGCTCTAGGGCTTAATCAGTCTTGATGTAAAATTCTACCATTTGAGATCAGAAGCTCAGCATGTAATAAGCCCCTATTGTTCCAGCACACAGATCCCCACATATAAGTAATATTTCTTCAAGGCATTCCCCTTACATTTGACCAATAATGCAGAAAACACCTGGGCTAGCTAGAGCTCTTTGGTGCAAGAGAAAGATGCTATTAGGAAGCACTGGTATAACAAACCCTTGAAAACATGGTTTTTTTGATAGAACTGTTCTTTAACACATCAGGGACTAAAGTTATTGTGACCTTGTTATACAACTCTGTCCTTTTTCCATCACCAAAAATGGACACACACACACACACACACACACACACACACACACACACAGAAGAACCTGTAATCCTTCATCCTACTCGCCATCTTCAAAGTGGGGGCTTTCTTTTCTCCCTTGCATTTAGATTCCATCCTTCTGCTTGAGGTAGTAAGTTCAGGGAATTTTCAAAGAGACAAAAGCTACTCAAAAGAATATAAATGTCAGACACATGTGTAAATTTCTCTTGCTCCATTTTCCCCCAAGTCAGGAATGCCCTTTGTTGTCTCCTGGTATGTTTCAGCTGGCTGACATCCATGGTGGAGGAGCAATCATGCAGGCAGCATCCTTACAATGTAATGACAATCAGTTACCAAAAATGTGCGGGCACTGATAACAGAACTCAGAGGGTCAGAAGCGAGTGGAAGGAAAAAGGCATTTCAAACAAATGCACGGCGGCGGCGGCAGCTCCGACCTTGGCTTCGGTTGCATCCAAAAACGTTTATTAATTTTCCACCGTAAAACAGAAGGAAGCCAAGTGAAGTCCTGATAGAGGATCATTTTGGAGAGGGGGAGAATACTGTACTGTTTAAATGGTATTCCTGCAGTTAAATTAATCTCTTCTAGAAACATCTTTCCTCCCTCTTGTGCTGCCAAGAAGAGGGGGTGCAGAGGAGGAGACAGGACATAACTTAAGATTTATAACGTCTTTGAGGATGATTCTATAGTTTTTAATGGATTGAACAACTAAGCCAGGTAATATAAAGAACAAGTACAGAAAAGGTTTCAGCCAGCCTTTAAGAACAACATCAAGAATTTATTCCAGCGAGATGCTCTACCAAGAAGATAGCAAGTGAAAAAGTACAACAACAACAACAACAACAACAAAAAAAAACCCTGTAGCATCTAACTTTTACTGAGTGCCAACTGTAGTCCCATTATTTTAATTCAAAAATAACTCTGCAAGCTTGATGATATCCTCCATCTTGCAAATAAGAAATCAAAGGTTTAAATGAATTAACTTGTTCACAATCAAGCAATATGAGAGAACTGGGTTTCAAAGTGTCCTTTTTGGACTCCAAAACCAGGAGTCCACTTAAAAGTGAAAAAGATAAACTAAGAAACTTGTAAGGTGAGGAGTCTGAAGATCATGTCCTATTGACTGAAAAACACGTCAGTCATTTAATCTAGAGAAAAAGGAGCTGGGCAGGCTTTATAGGGGCTGTGAAAATCATCTGAAAGATTCCCATTTGGACAAGGAGAGACTTCCCTACGATATATATGTTTCATTAAAAACAATTATTTATAGGTGCTACTTCTAGCTATGACAGAATCCTGGTTCACAGTGAAATTCCTACTGAAAACAAGTACAAAACCTAGGTAAAATAAATTAAAATTGAAAAATTGGTCACATATAATCATCAGTGACGAATCAATGAACCAGGCTCAATAGATCAAGATCCTGAAGAGAAGGGAAATGTACTAAGACAAACCTTCTATTTACCTCTTTTATCCTGCACACTGTGCTTGTCAGCTATTAGAGAACAGCACAGGTCATAAAGCAGCAATCCAGAGGTTCTGGTGAGCCCCTTGGGCTAAGAAGACCAGAATAAATGAGCTTACGGCTACCAGGAAAGCCAGGGGTTAAGAGAAAACAAAACATTTCTGAAAAATTCCCCCTGAAAGTGTGATGGCAGAGTGACATTAAAGAAATACTGGGGAGGTTCTGTAAGTAGAAGAATCCCTGATAGAAGAAGAACACTAAGGTAGAGAGAGAATGAAAATCAGAGAAGAAGGCAAATTCATGAACATGAATGAATGTTGACTATTTAATAAGACTTGTCTCACAGGAACACACATGCACACACGCATGATGAATTTTAAACATGATTTATATGTGTGACAATAGTAATATAAAAGGTGAGAGAGACTCATAAATGGAATTGAAGTTTTCAAACTTATTTATCCTAGAAATGGTCAAAGTAAAATTGAAGTTAGAGTACTAAGTTAAGGATTCACTGTATAATCTTTAGGATAAAATCTTAAAATTTCTAAGATGTATAGTTAGGAAGAAAATAAAGTAAAAGAGAATGTTATAAAATTTTTATGTCTCCCTCCGTTTCCATGCAATTCCCCTTTTCTCATTGTTATACTAAATTACATGTAAGAGGTTGTAAGTGGAATGGGAAAATAAACAAGGTGAGAAATGAATTACAGTAGAAGGGGTAGAGAGAGAAGATGGGAGGGGAGGGGAGGGGGGATAGTAGAGGATAGGAAAGGTAGCAGAATACAACAGTTACTATTATGGTATTATGTAAAAATGTGGATGTGTAACCCATGTGATTCTGCAATCTGTACTTGGGGTAAAAAAGGGAGTTCATAACTCACTTGAAGCTAATGTATGCTAATGTATGAAATATGATATGTCAAGAGCTTTGTAGGGTTTTGAACAACCAATAAAAAAAAAAAAAAGACATTTCAGACAAAATATGTCACCAGCTTTTCAGACTGAAAGGGAGCAACCTTTCAGTCAGGAGGGATGCTCAGGCACATGGAAGGAATGAACACCAAGAGGGCCAAATATGTGCATAAATATAAAAGATTTTTTTAATTTAAAAGAAAAGTATTGACTATTAAAAACCAAAGTACATCTGGGGATCCACAATATATGCAGAAATAAAATTTATGGCATGAGAGAGATTAAAATGTCACACCCCAAATATATTTCTTTGGCATATTTCAAGTTGGTTATTCAGAGAAACTGCAGACCTCTGCACTCACAGGAATGGCTCTGAGTAGCTTTTCATTTGTTAAAAGAAATTTGCATTTATTATATTAAAGTACTAAAAGCTACTTATTCTAATTTAAGGCAAAGATCATCTTGACTTATGATAACTGATAACTCCTGCCTCCAGCCCCTCCCTTTCAGGAAAAAGATTGGGGTCTGACCCCTGGTCCAGATAGGGAGGACCTCAGGTGCTGTCACAAGGAAAGCTTCATCTGCATAACCAGACACCCCTGCTCACTGTGCACATCTTCCCCCAAACTTCCATAGCCTGCCTTAGATCTCCTTTGCCCAGATCCCTTTGTTAAACCCTATATGAGTTTCTGCCATCATGTCCCTCTTTGAGTCTCATATTCTTGTATGGATGTGGCATAGAATAAGGTTGTTTGGGGCTGGGGATGTGGCTCAAGTGGTTGTGCGCTCGCCTGGCATGGACCCAGCACTGGGTTCCATTCTCAGCACCACATACAAATAAAGATGTTGTGTCTGCCAAAAACTAAAAATATATATATATATAAATATTAAAAAACTCTCTCTTTAAAAAAAAAAAAAAGATTGTTTGTTCTTTTTTCTGTTGTCCATCTATTGTCAGTTCATTTGATAGACAAAAAATGATCAAACCTTCAGAAGGAAAAGAGTAAAGCTTCCCTACAAACATTGATAGCATAACAGACTAGGGAGCTATCAAATGGAATCATATCCTTGCAAAATTTTTCATTGTTGATTAAGTGCTAAAATACTAATCAGATTATCTTAATAATTTGGGGTGATAGCTGGGGATGCAGATTGTAATCTGTAGAGCTTTAGTTCTCCACCTGAGATAATTACCTTACTCTGCCCCAGAACATTTTAGTGGACACAACTTGGTGGGGGGATGGTCCCTACTGTCATTTACTGGGAAGAGGACTTGTGTTTAGGAAAATCCTATAGCTAAGGAAATTAAAAAAAAAAAAATCTTTCATAAGACTACCTGTGATAAGATGAGTAATAGCCCCCTAAAGATGTTCACCTTCTAAACCCCAGAACTAATGAACATGACCTTACATGACTAAAGGGATTTTTACAAACTGTTAATAATTTGAGATGAAAAAAATTGACTTGGATTATCATTGTGGCTCAAGTGTGATCACAAGGGACTTTGTTGGGGGAGGGAGAGGGTTCATAGAGGAGCTATTATGAAGGAAGAAAAGGTGGAAGAAAGAAGGGCAAGGGAAGAGAGAGGAAGAGATTAAAAATGGATGAAATTTGAAGATACTACATGGCTAGCTTTAAAGATGGAGGAGAGGGTCTCAAGCCAAGGGATGCAGGCAGCTTCTAGAAGCTGGAAAAACTAAAATGGATTCTTCCCTAGAACTCCCAAAGGTAGCACAGCCTATTTCCTTAGCCCACTGAAAACCATTTTGGACTTTTGACCTTCAGAACCGAGGCAATGAAATTGTGTGGTATTAAGGCACTATGTTTGGGGTGACTAGTTAAAACAGTCACAGGAGGGTAACAGCCTACCCAGCTAGGATTTGTTCTCAGATATTTATATCCACAGCCTATGCTGTGAATCATAAGATGGGTATAGATGCCAAACTGGGGGGGGGGGATTGGGGGAGTAAACTATTTATCATAATGATTTGCCTTGCAGAGATATTTGATAGTGTTTGATGTCTGGTGTTCCTAAAATCGAAATATACAGGAAATTTACCTATCTAAGGAAAAAAAATCAAGATGGAGTAGCATTGATTTGGGTATTGGGAAGTCACTGTTAATCAAATCACAGAAAAATCTACATCTGAAACTTTGAATATGGCTACAGAATGATCACTGCCAAATACAGTTGACCTGTGAGTCACTCAGTCTCCCTTGACCTTCTATATAATGGACCCTTTCCAACAAACTCCCCAAAGGCTGAGACCACATCCAATCCCTTTCTTATAAGACAGCTTATCTTCACCAGTACCAACCATAATTCCTGACTACCAAGTGATGTGATTTTCAATGTCCTTGTGATTTAAAGCTGTCCATACCACTACCATTTTGTAAAACCTCAGAGCACTTTTCAAAACTGCTTGAATCTGATTTCCTAGATAGCAATCCTAATTAGCCCCATAAAAAGATGTTGTTTTCTTTGTTCTCAATTAGGTTGGCTTTTTTCTTGGATAATGTACTAAAGACTTTTTGATTTTTGCAAGCTTTACAGACACCTGGAAGAATGATCAATTGGCTGGATCCTCATAAAGTGAGATTCCTGAATATTCGTGAACTCCTCTTTGAAATGTGTATACGTACATACTCATGCATACATGTATAACATACTGCATATGCAAATGTATACATACACTGTATAAATATACATACACATATTTACACACATATTCTATGGATATTTATATAGATATACATATAGATGCACACATATTTGTGTATGCATTTACATATATAAGAGTAAAATATTCTTGGAAGTATACATACACTGTTTATATAAGTTGCTTCCAAGAAGGAGAACTTGAGTTTCCAGAAAATACAAATGGTAGTTTTTGATTACCTCCATCAGCAAGAGTTCAAGAGAGACTTGACATGTTTCTTCTAAGACCCTTGCCCATTTCCCTGAGCCAACATTTGCTGCCCTGAGACTGTGAGGCAGAATCTCTTTTTATCCCTGTCCCCACAGGAAGCTCCAACCCTCCAGGTGGGTCCATGGCCCAGACCTGCTTTTCCCACGACTCTTGGCACAAATACAGTTCCTCCCTCTGCCCTCTCACCCACCTGTCCCAGCTGTACTTTGCCCCATAGCATTCATCACTATCCGGAATATTTTATATTTTCCTTGCTTGTCTTGATCATTGGTTGTCTCCCTCCAACAGAAAGTGAGCTCCAGAGGGCAGGGATTCTTGTCTACATGTTCACTCCTGGATCCCAAGAGGACATCAGAGTGCAGCACACAGTAGGTTCCCACTAAGTGTCTGATGATAGGGGAGCAATAAAAGAAGGGAATAAAGGAATGAGTGAGAGAGATTTCAGCACTCTGCTGGGAGCCACAGTTCTGATGGCACCAAAGTCAAGGAGAGATGAGCAGGGAGAGTTATGTTCCTAATGGCCATCCTCCCCATCTGGCAAGGGCTGGTAGGAAGAAGACATTGCTATGAAGGCAGGTCCCCTCTGTTATATGTCAGACCTCCTACACTCATTTCCACCTTGTAGCTCCTACTGCAGCAGGAGCAAAAGAAAAATGCTGGAAGCCTACAGCCCAGATAAGTGGTGGGTTTGAAGGGTAAGGGGCCATGTGTCTGGAAAGCCCTGAAGTGCAAAGGGTGTACAATTACAGTCCTGTATGCAACAGGTAGCAGAACACCATGAACAGCTTAATAACACGTTACTATTGCTTTAATGGAGGGCAAGATTAATTGAGAACTGTGCTTAGAATTTGCTGCATCATTTGTGTTAATCATGGAAAAGTTTCCGGGGAGGAGGGCCCAACGTTTCTGATTGTGATTTGTGATGCATAGGAAATAACCTGGGAGAACCTGGGGACGCCTCCTTGATGAAGGTGGAGCAGACAGCACCAGGGGTCTGGCTCCTTCGCCCTGCACTTAAGGTGCCCGCTGCTCACAGTGTGGTCCTCAGATCAGCGGCAAGGGCATTGTCTAGGAGCTTCTTGCAGCTGCAGAATCTGGGCCCCAGCGCCCCAACTCCTGAACCAGTCTTCATTTTAACAAGATCCCCCGGGGTCTGTGTGCACACTAAAGTCTGAAAACGACTCTCCAGGACTGCTTCTTACAGCTGTATTGGCACTATTTCCACTGCTCTGTCTGCCTAACAAGGAGCAATCCCGAAGCACCTCCTTCCTCCCCCTGAGGTCTCATACCAGTGGCTGAGGGAAGTGGGAGTATCAGTGTCCCATGGGGTGATGCTGAGGCAGCCATTTCCCCCTTTTCCAGAGCTTCCCAGGGAATAAGCTCAATTGTCCACTGTGGCAGTTGGGCACCTTTGTTGGTTGCTTGCCCTGCTCATGTTCCCTGTTGCCACCATTCATTTGTCTCAGAGTGCTCCAAAAGGAACCTGGTGGCAGTCTGTGAGCTGAGGACTGAGGGATGTAAGGGACACACTGGATGAAGAGCCAGAACAGGAGGGTCCCCAGGTAGGTGACAGTCGGGGAAGTGACCCTGAGGCTGCAGACCTTGCAGGGCACTCACAGACCAGAACTGAGGCCAGCGTGGAAGGAGCCCAGTGGGAACTGGGAACGCCATGGAGATCAGAGAGGGCACCGCAAGGGTAGGAGAGGGATGGGTAGTGGCAGCTGCCCTGGTGCAGCTCAGAGGTGACGTGGCGTAGGAGAACTAGGTGGGAGTGGAGTTAAGGAAGAGTCAGACTGGGGAGAGTTTTGACCTGTTACAAAGTCTGCACTGATGCTATTTGCGAAGTGTTAGAAATACGCTCCCCCACCCCGCCTTAACTTGTGTGTGTGTGTGTGTGGTTCTGGGGATTGAACCCTGCACCTTGTGCATGGGAGGCAAGCACTCTACCAACTGAGCTATACCCCCAGCCCCTTTAACTTTTGACCAATGCCATGAAATTAAGTATATTATCCAAAATTACTTCTTTTGATATATCTTCCATGAGGATGCACCATCTAATGGCTACACCAAACAAAAACTGTTTGGTCCTTATATAAAAATGCCCAATATAGCATCTGGCATAGATTAGTCACTTCGTAACATTTCTTTCCCTAAACTCTAGTTCAGAGAGAAGCAAAGATACCTCTGATGGCCACTAAGCCACTCCCTAGCTTTTGTATGCTTGGACTTTGATTTTCATTTATTTAACAAACATGTGTCAAGTACAGCCTATTGCTAGGTGTTGTGCTGGGTAGTACAGATCTCAAGATGGGCAAGATAAGGTCGCAGAAGGAAGCAGCCTGGGTGTCACAACTGCATGTGGTAAGTGTGATTCACACTCCATGAACAAAGAAGCCGGAATGCAACTACCTAAAAATTGTGCCGTCCTTTTTAGGGAGTTGCAGATAGCTTAACAGAAGAGGCAAATTAATAACTGCATTTGAGTGAAGCCCAAACTGTGAGAAAAAAACTTGTCAGTTCAGGAAAAGAGGAAAAAGAAGAACCTTTATCTAAGAAAAGGTTCTGTAGAGTTGAAACATAACCTTCATCCCAGTGATGGCTTCCAGCACTTCCTTCACTCTCAGGACTTGTAGAAGACTCTAACGTGTGTTTTGTAATTTTTCCATAGAAAGGCATAATATTGAATACTTCCTAGTCTTGTTCATCCACAGATAATGCTGTTTAACATTTTAATTTTTAAGAATTAGTAGTTAACCTCTAGATAAGAACATGACCTCCAACCACATTATGAAGCAATTAGTGTGCTAAACCCAGGAATCAAGGGTAGAACACTAATATTTCTAATCAAAAGACATGAATATGGTACTTTAGTGTTTTACAAACCTAATTCTAAAAGCAGAGTTGGTTTTCTTGAGAGATGATCACTGTAGTAATGGACTGAAGAGGATTCCAGTATCTCTGCCAAGAACACATTATAACCTTAAGAAACCCTTCCTGTCAAAAAGTTCTTCAAGAAAACATAAGCCCTACTCTCCATCATGCAGCTTAGGGACCGAATTCCTCAACAGGACTCCTAAAGTGCAAGAAGTGAAATTAAGAATCAATAAATGGGATGGAATCAAACTAAAAAGCTTGTGAAATTAAGAATCAATAAATGGGATGGAATCAAACTAAAAAGCTTCTTCATAGCAAAGGAAACAATGAAGAATGTGAACAGAGAGCCTACAGAATGGGAGAAATTCTTTGCCACCTGCACCTCAGAGCATTAATTATACAAAGACTCAACCCCCCCCCTCTCTCACACACACACACACACACACACACACACACACACACACACACGGCGGGGGGCAGAGAGAGAGAGAGAGAGAGAGAGAGAGAACCCAATCAATAAACGGGCAAAGTAACTGAACAGACACTTTACCAATGAAGGGATATGATCAGTCAACAAATAATGAAAAAAAAATGTTCAACATCTCTGGCAATCACAGAAATGCAAATTAAAACTACACTGAAATTTCTTCTCACTCCAGTCAGAATGGCAATTATCAAGAATACAACTAACAATAAATGTTGCTGAGGACGTGAGGGAAAAGGTTCACTCATACATTGCTGGTGGGACTGCAAATTGTTGTAACCACTCTGGAAGCAGAATGGAGATTCCTCAGAAAACTTGGAATGGAACCACCATTTGACCCATTTATCCACTCCTTGGCATACACCCAAAGGACTTAAAATCAGCATACTATAGTGATGGAGCCACAACAATATTTATAGCAGCTCAATTCACAATAGCCAAGGTATGGAACCAAACTTGATGTCCTTCAACAGATGAATAGATAAAGAAAATGTGGTATATGTATAAAATGGAATATTACTCAGCCATAAATAAGAATGAAATCATGGCATTTGACAGTAAATGGATGGAACTGGAAACTATCATGCTAAGTGAAATAAGCCAATCCCCAAAAACAAAGGTTGAATGTTATCTCCTATATGTGGATGCTAACACACAATAAGGGAGTGGTGGAGAACAAAAATTCATTGAATTATACAAAGGAGAATGAAGGGAAGGGATGGAGGAAGGGAATAGAAAAGACAGTAGAATGAATCAGACATAACTTTCCTATGTTCGTATCTGAATACACAACCACTGGAACTCCACATTATGTACCACCACAAACATGGGAAGTTCTACTCCATATATGTATGATATGTCAAAATACACTCACTGTCATGTGTATCTAAAAAAGAACAAATAAAAAAAGAAGTTATTCAGATGCATTAGATTTTAGTCCTTCTTGCTGCAAATTAAGTCCTTATACCAACCCTGCATCCTCCTCTAAAATTGATGCTATTTTTCCTGCAAATAATAATGGCAGATCATTTTTCTTCTAGAGTTGATGAAGAAAGAATTCCTACTTAAACAACACTGCACCAGAGAACTACAGGTGGTGAACACCAAGAATCAGATGATTTTTTCCAACTCAAATCTGTTTTTGGTTTGTTTGTTTATGATGAAAAATTCAGCTTCCCAGGTATTTGTTCCAGAGTTTATTCCTTTCTAGATGTGAATGATCTTCTCTCAGAGTCCGTTTCTTCCTTTGTGTGATGATTCCACTTCTCCTAAACATTACTGTCTGTGAAATTTGCATTCAACACATGGTACTGTCCAATGGGTGAGCTGCGAGCTCTTCTCCACCACTGCCCTGTGCTATCCACAGTCAGGACAGCCACAATCAGCAGTTCTTCACCATCTTCCCTGTGACTACCCATCTGCCCTTCTCCTTCCTAATCCACCCAGCAAAAGTCCCACTGCACCACTGAGTCTGAGAACGGCTCTCACCCTTGCCCCTTCTGTCTAAGAAAGAGGTCAATCTCAGAGTTGGGAGAGACTTTAAGGTGCTTCCCTCTTGGGGCTCCCTTCCTGATATATTCACAGCCAAAAATTATACCCAACATGGGATATGTGTGTGTTATCTGTCTTTCCCAAATTTAAATTAGATTAAATGAGGTTTATATTGGCTACTTAACCTTCCTGGGCTCCCATTCCCTCAAACATCTGTGCAACAACATTTTCTTTTCATTGGATAAAAAAAAAGTGATAGTCACCAATGACATATGACCTTGTGCATCTCTCAAGGGATCTTTCCTTTTTATGCTGAAATCTATCAACCCGCTCAGATGTACATGAAATATTTCAAGTCAATAGACTGTAGCTCGTTCTCCTAGAAGACCCATATTTAGCACAAGATGGGTTTGGATGTTGTTGTGGTGGTCATTGTTTAAGCCAGATAATGCAAATGAGAAGAATTCACATACAACTCCAGATTCCCCATTTCTCTTGAAGAATCTGAAGATCTACTCATTACCCACTTTGTACAGGTCACCTTGCTGGCATGAGTCATTCTCCATGGTCACCCCAACATGTGACCAAGGGTCAGTTTCCTTCTATCATGACTTTGCTGTGTTTTTTTTTTTAACAATAGAAGAAATTTTTCTGCATCAATATAGATAGAGGAAAAAAAAGACATACCAAGGGGATTAAGGAAAACAAGGAGTGCCATATTTTTATGTGAATGAAATCAACTAAATTATGCTATGAATGTATATAAATGTACCTCAGTGAAGTCCATCTTTCTGCATATCTGTAAAGCACTAATTGAAAAAAACTAATAATAAATAGAAGGAAGACCAATAGAACAGGTGGAGGGAGAAGAGGAGGAAAAGAGGAAGTACTGGGGGCAGAATGAGAGCAAATTATATTCCATGCATCTAAAATTATGTCAAAATGAAACTCAATAGTATATATTACTATAATGCACTAATTAAAACAAAAAAAGGAGAACCCTTCTAGTTTATTAGGCGAATCTCGAGCTCACTTGCGTTTTCATTCTGCCTGACCCGATGGCCATTTAAGTGTGAGGTCCTGAGCTAGCCATTTGAGAGACCTTGGGAGGGTGACAATCCTGCTACACAGGAAGTAGCTCTTCCTTCTCTGCAGCTCAGACCTTCCACCTGTAAAGGAAGCTGGTAGAACTAGGTAGTCCTTCTAGTTTGGACAGAAAGTCCACGATCCCTGTATTCCAACAAAACCAGAAAGTCTGAAAAAAAGACAATCCACACAGGCCCTGCCAGGGTAAGAAAAGGCAACACTGACACCAAGTGGTCCCACTCACTAGCTTCCTGGTGATGTCCTAAAATTTCCTGGGACTGCTGGGTATTCAGGCCCAGCCCAAAACTCAAGTCCTGAATAAGCAGGAAGCAAAAGGCCACCAAAAGTGAGTGTAGCCCAAAAGTGGCACTTACTGGCTGTGTTCCACATCTCCCCAGTGAAGACCTGGCTATATCATGGTTTGGCTTAAATATAACCGATCCATTATATCAAGGCATCTGTATTCAATAACGTATTTCTCTTGCATCATGGAAACAAATATGCCTTTGAAAATACCAGACTTATTTCTCAGAAAGTCAAAGTCCGAACACCTGCACAGTTCTATCATGATTTCTTTGATTTGTTAATTAGTCCTCTAAGCTCTGAAGAATAATGAGTACCTGGGATGAGAGGATGAGGACTGGTTTGACTAGTTTTGTGACTCTGTGCACAGCCTCAGATCCTTAAGTTTGGTGTCCAGGTGACCACAGGAGTGGAACAGAGGCAGAACTAACAGGAGAAACATATTTTGAGAATGTTTTTTCTCATTTCTGATGGGTTAATAGTTACCAAAAGTTTAAAATCATCAAGAATCTAAAATATAACTTCTGGTGACATTTATTCCGACTGTAGATGGAAGGAAAATAAACAAGTGAAAAAATGTATTTTAATCATCGCTATTTCATATCAGAAGCCTTTGATTTTTGTCCAAAAAGACATGGCCTAGCATGTCCATCCTAACATTACTTCCTATCTCTTTTGGGTGGTACCAGGAATTGAACTCAGGGGCATTCAACCACTGAGCCACATCCCCAGCCCTGTTTTGTATTTTATTTAGAGATAGCATCTCACTGAGTTGCTTAGCACCTTGCTTTTGTTGAGGCTGGCTTTGAACTCAAGATTCTCTCCCGTAGCCTCCCAAGCCACTGGGATTATAGGTGTGTGCCACCCTGCCCAGAGTCACCTCCTATCTTGATACACTACAAGTCAGGCTTCAGAATCATGGCGTTGATGTAAAATGCACAAGGACTTCTGCAGCTATGAAAATACCTAAAACAACTCAGCGACTCAAGAGGCTGAGGCAGTAGGATCACAAGTTCAAAGCCAGACTCAGTAAGTTAGAGCCCTGTCTCTAAAATATAAAAAAGGGCTGGGTATATGGTTCAGTGGTTAAGTGCCCCTAAGTCCAATCCCTGTACCCCCCGCCCCCCAAAAAATATTGAATTCTAAGAGTTTCATTTGCAAACAAAAATGAATAAATTATCATTGATAGTTTTTTGTAAAAAAGGAAACCACACCACTAGTATCCTGACATAACTGAAAGGCTCAGGAAGGACACTCAGGTAAAGAAAAAGTAAACAATCACAGTCTCTCCTGTCTCATCACCATGAAATAAAGATAACAGTATAAAAATAAATCAGCCACAACTAAACATGGAATGTGCATTCCATCCTGTCCAAAAGGTGGTAGTCAAGAGAGAAGAATTCCATCCCCCGGAGGATACTGACTCCCGAGGATATTTCTTAGTTCTCTGGATTTGGATACGGAAGGAAAGGGGGATGGTGTCCCCGTGTCTCCTTTGGCCTCAGGGATGCGCAAAGCACGACCTGAGGTGTGAAGGAATGAAACAGGAAGGGCACTGTCAAGGTGACCTACTTCTGCAGAAGCACAGGCTCCTGAACACCACACTACCCAGGGGAACCGTCCAGAGGAAAGGACGCTCTGCTTCATTAAGTGCAGCCGTCTCAGGCACAGGTCAGAAAACAACACTGAAGACAGAGAATCAGAAACTTATTCCTCCAAGAATGATTCATAGCTCCCAACTCCAGCTGAATTCTCCCCTCTCACCTCGCCCACAGGCTCCAGAGTGAAAAGCAACACCTCACCTCCAGTGACAGCTGGATGACGAGATGCCTCCAACAGAGGCAGAAAGGAAGCCAGGGTCACTTGGATGGACAGAGGTGGCCGTGGGACTCAGAGCAGCTTTTCTTAAACAGGAGTTTGCAGAAGGGAGGAGTGTGTTAACCTGAAGACCATCCGAGAAAATGCCACATGAAAAAGAAATTTTTAAAAATATGGTATCTTGGTTTCCTAAAATACAGTACCCCAAGGATAATTCCCAAGCTCTTAGTCCCACTGGATAAGTTAATGAGAATAAGATTATTTAAGAAGAAATAAAAACTTAAACTAGTCTAGCCATACTTCAAAAGTATGAGGGGATATGAAAAATTAAGGGGAATAAATTTGAGGTCACAAAAACACCATTTCAGAATTAATGGATAAACTAGAGCAAAAAAGAAGAGACACAGTTGAAAAGAAAATTAAGGAGATAGAAGACCCACTTAAAATATCAGTCACCATTTGGGGGGAGGGGGAAGAAATATAAAGCTAAGAAAGAGTGAATAACTGATAATGGAAGAGGAAATTGTTTGTTATTATACTCTAAAGAAAGAGTTCCTGAAGTTGTTTTGGGGGTTGAATTGTGTCACCCATCAAAGGATATGTTAAGTACCTCTGCCTGCAATCTTATTTGGAAATAGGATCTTTGTAGATGTAATCAAGTTAAAGTAAGATCCCCCCCCATGAGAAGGACCTCACCCAATATGACTTGTCCCAGGAGAACCAAGGTTAGCCAGCTATCACCAGCAGGGAGAAAAGGGGAAAAGCTTCTCCCCAAAGGTGTCAGGAGGAATCAACATTGCAGAAACACTGATTTTTACCTAGGAGTCTCCAGGACTGCAAAGGAGTGAATTTCTGTATTTTGGGGATAGGGGTGGGAGAGTGGGATACTGAAGATTGAACTCAGGGGCACTCAACCACGGAGCCCCATCCTCAGCCCTATTTTGTATTTTTATTTAGAGACAGGGTCTCACTGAGTTGCTTAGTGCCTCTCTTTTGCTGAGGCTGGTTTTGAACTCACAATATTCCTGGTCAGCCTTCCAAGCCTCTGGGATTACAGGTATGCACCCCATAGTTTTAAGCCACTTTCTTTGCAGTACTTTGTCCTAACTACCTTAAGAAGCAAGTCCAACAAGTGGAACAAAGAACAAACCATTTAAATACATGTCAGCAAGATTTTTGAAATGAAATTAAAGAAACAGGAAAACTGCAGACAGGGCAAATTGTGTTCTAGGAAAATTTGAAAGGGCTGATTAACTCTGAACTCTACCATGTTAACAAATGAACTTCAAGAATAAAAATCTTCAAGTTTGAGGCAGAGAAAGAACTCAAGGACTCGAAGAATCTAGGATCCCTTCATTAAAAAAGAAAATTGTGTTGTTTTTTTTTTTTTGTTTGTTTGTTTGTTTTTGGTGAAATGATGACATCCAACCAATCAAGGCAGAAATCAAAATAAAGACAAACAAGAAGCCCAGATGAAACAGTGGGATGAGCATTGGACCAATTTAACCACAGTACTAATAAAAAATAACACTGGAAATTAGGACTAGGAGATAAAACAGAAATCCTTCAAATCTTGATGATACCTTAGAAAGCAACTTATAATTTATAATATTCTAAAAGATGAACAGAAGTCAATAAATCCTAGATTAAATTTAAATATATGATTTTTGAAACAAGTCCATTTTCTCTGATATTCAAAAACTAATATAAAATAACTGTAGGTGGTGGGGTTCAGATTTTATCAAAATAGAAGAAAGACCAGTGACCAGTCAAGGACTGGGGCTGAGGCAGAGGGAAGAGGGATGTGAACAAAGAAGAACATTAAACTTGAGATTCTGCATCTAAAAAAAAAAAAAAAAAGTAGGCCCTAATCTTCATAATGTTAGGCCCCCAACTTCTTTAATAAGACTCCTATAGCACAAGGATTAAAACCAAGAATCAATAGATGGGATAAAATCAAACTAAAAAGTTTCTTCTCAGCAAAAGAAACAATCTGTGAGGTGAATAGAGACCCTACATCCTGGGAGCACATTTTCACCCCTCACACATCAGATAGAGCACTAATCTCTGGGGTCTGTAAAGAACTCACAAAGCTAAGCACCAAAAAAACAAATAACACAATCAACAAATGAACCAAGGACATGAACAGATACTTCTCAGAAGAGGGTATACAATTGATCAACAAATATATGAAAAAATGTTCATCATCTCTAGCAATTAGAGAAATGCAAATCAAAACCACTCTCTCATTTCACTCCAGTCAGAATGGCAGATATTATGAAGACAAACAACAAGTGTTGGCGAGGATGTGGGGAGAAAGGCACACTCATACATTGCTGGTGGGACTGAAAATTGGTACAGCCAATATGGAAAGCAGTATGGAGAATCCTTGGAAATCTGGGAATGGAACCACCATTTGACCCAGCGATCCCTCTCTTTAGACTATACCCAAAAGACTTAAAAACAGCATACTACAGGGACACAGCCACATCAATGTTTATAGCAGCACAATTCACAATAGCTAAACTGTGGAGCCAATCTAGATGCCCTTCAGTGGATGAATGGATTAAAAAAAGTGTGGCATATGTACACAATGGAATTTTACGCAGCAATAAAAGAGAATAAAATCATGGCATTTACAGGTAAATGGATGGCATTGGAGAAGATAATGCTAAAGTGAAGTTAGCCAATCCCCAAAAAACAAATGCTGAATGTTTTCTCTGATAAAAGGAGGCTGACTCATAATGGGGTAGGGAAGGGGAACATGGGGGGAATAGATGAATTCTAGATAGGGAAGAGAGGTGAGAGGGAAAGGGAGGGGGCAGGGGGTTAGCAAGGATGGTGGAATGTGATGGACATCATTATCCAAAGTACATGTATGAAGATATGAATTAGTAGTCAACCTACTTTATATACAAAGAGATATGAAAAATTGTGATGTATATGTGTAATAAGAATTGTAATGCATTCCACTGTCATTTTTTTAAAATCAGTAAAAAAAGAAAAAAAAAGAACATTTACTTTTAATTGAGGAATAAAAGCTTATATAGATATTTAAAAAAAAAAGAACAGTGGAATGAATCTGACCTAAGTTTCTTGTATGCAGATGTGAACATACCACAGTGAATCTCACCTTTATATACACAAAGCACTAATTAAAAAAAAAAAAGTAATCAGCAGGAAGATATTAGAGGGAAGAGAACAGGAGGATGGAGGAGAAAGTGAAGGAAAAAGGAAACACTGGGGAGTGAATTAGAGCAAATTATATTCCATGCTTTTATCATTATGTCAAAATGAATCCTAATGTTCTGTATAACTAGAAAGAATAAATAAAAATGCAAAAACAAAATGAATCCAAAAGATCTACATGGGAGTCACCATGCTAGATAATGGGACTCCAATATGATTAAAATATGGTCTGTATGATCTAAAGATTTATCATCTTTGAACTATAATTAGCCTACTTGAATACTTTACTATATGTTCTACATTAGTGTCGTCACAGCTGCTCATATCCTAGTATGAAATAGGCATGGATCCAGATGCAACACAGGTGTCACAGGTGTAGATTCTCAAACTACAACTGCCAAAAAAGTACACGGTCTTCATTTTACATTTTATGAGGAAGAAGTATTTATCTAATATTTATGAAGTTCAGTTTGACTTCCACTTCTTTTTGTCTACTAAATTCAAGTAAAATCAAACTTATACATTTTTGTTAAAAAAAAAAAAAAGTAAGGAAGGAGAAAAGGGAGAAAGCAAAAACAGAATCCAGTTTTTTTTTAAGCTCAACTTTTCACCAGCTATGTGACCTCAGACAAAGCCTGTTCTACATCTTAGACCGGAGGGATAGTGCTAGTTATCTCCTTATCAGTTCCCCCTTTTTAACCTTTAATTTTAGAAAACTGGGCCAAGGACTGTGGCTCATGCCTATACTTCCAGAGACTCCTGAGGCTGAGGCAGGAGGATCACAAGTTCGAGGCCAGCCTCAGCAACTTACTGAGGTCCTAAGCAACTTAGCAAGACCCCATCTCAAAATAAAAAACTAAAAAGGTCTGGGGATGTAGCTCAGTGGGAAACTGCCCTGGGTTCAATTCCCAATACTAAGTACATACATACACACACACACACACACACACACACACAGATACATACATACATATATACCCATCCTGGATTTTAACTGGGCACACAGCAGTCTAGAATAAAGACTACAATTCCCAGCCTCCTTAGCAACTGATATGACCATGTGACTACACTGCAACCCAGTGGGCATTAGTGAATTATGTGCAATTTCTGAGAATTGTCAAAGGGACAATTCCTTTTATATATATATATATATTTTAAAGGACCCCTTCATGCATCTTAAAACAACCATAAGCAGCTCTCTAGTTGAAGCAGGAATAAGGCACAAGATCACATTCTATCAAAGAGAAAGGTGAAGCTCAGAGAGGAGAAATAATTCACTAGCAAAGAACAAAGCTCAGGTCTGGACCTGGGGTTCTCTCACATCTGCAGCTACCTTCTGGCTGCACCAAGTTAGGCTTTTCGACCCAAGTTCCTCTGGACCCTGTACATTCTCCAGCCCAGAAACTTTTCAGTTCAAAAAGAATAAAGATAATTTTACTCATTGAGCTTGGAGAACTGTCAAAACATTTTAATCATGGAAAAATGAAAGGGCTAATGAAACAATGGATGTCCCTTTTGAAAACCTGACATACAGTTTTGACCATGAATGAAAAGAGTGAAGGGAAGAAGTCAGAGAGGTGTTAAAAACCAACCTGAGGATCCTATAGGCCCCTCCTTGTCCACCTAGAGAGTGACTCCTGATTGCTTTCCAAACACCAGTCCTCTGTCTCTCCAATTTGGAAGTTTCCATTCAACAAACAACGGTAAGGATATGCATGGGAACCACATGATAGACACTGGGAATCCAGCCTCAATAAGACATAATCACTGCCTTCCAAATTCACATAATCCCTTAAAAATAATTATTGTATTTGAACATTCATCAGATTACTTATATTATTATCACAATAGTCACTCACAACCTGGATAAATGGGCATTGATCAAGGTGCTTGTTGTCATGTAAAGTATAGTTTTCATACAAGAGATAAGAAATGTATAATATCAGCCTCATTTTATAGGTGAGGAGGTGAAGCATATGACAATAAATAATTTACCTAAGGTTATACAGCAAGTAGAATATGCTGTCTCCTGTGTTATTCACAAGAGTCCTAGCTGGTGGCACCTGCTTAATAATCTAAGTAATCTGCTTCTTTTGGTAAAAATGGGGGGGCAATAGCTGGTTGCACATGTATGCATGTTGGGAATGTAAACCAATGCAATTCAGTGCAAGAAATACAAAGAAAAGATACAACACACAAAACGAGAGAGTCTCACAGGCATGAAAACTCAACTTGAGTCCAGGGAAACCGAGCCCCAAACCCAACCCTTTCCCCACACCTGACCGTTTAATGAGGGCTAGCATATGGGTGAGCAGAGGCCCTGGTGGACACGGCCAGGGAGGCCGGCAGGAAGCAGTAGGTGAACCTTACTTTCAGAAGGGATGCCCACGCCAATCCACAGGGTGAGTAGGCCCGGGGTGGGGGAATGCTTCCTACGTGAAGAGAAATGAGTGTAGGATCCATGGCTGGTGCCTGAGTGGGAGCTGTGTTGGGAGAGATGGGGTAGAGAAAGACGTGACTGGAAATGGCATCTTTGTCTGCTGGTCTCTAAGGCTTAGTCTCCACAACTAAGCCTAATCTTTCTGGAAACGTTTACTCCTGACCTGCTTCTCTGGTTCAGTAACTGTCTTAGTGATTTGTGTTCCAAGTTGAGAATCACCTCTTGTCCCTTTCCTTTGCTTCTGCATTCACCTCCTTATCACATCTTGTTAAATGTGTGATATCCACCGTTTCATTAGCCCCATTGCCACATCTTGGGGACACCCCTCTGAGCCTCAAGATTAGACAAGAGCCATAGACCACAGCCCACAATATCCAGCTTACCTTTCCAAAACCCACATGACCCACAAGTCTACTCTTCTGGGCACAGGGCACAAACTGACGTTTCATTCCCACACACAATGCCCGATACAAAGAGCACAAAATATGTGGATACACACTGCGCCTTATTAGCACCCCCAAATAAAGGGAGATAAGAAGAAAGTTTTTACTTCTAGAACTCTGAAAATTTTAAAAAGGTCAGCAATGCCCGTTGCTGATGAGGATGTGAGGAAATGCACACACATGGCTTTCTTTGGGAGTACAAGTTGATAAAACTACTGTGGGAAGCAGTTTAACAATGGTGTCAACACCCTTAAACAGGTATGTGTCCTCCTCCTGAAGAAATAATCAGACTCAAGTCCCCAACAAGGACATTTAGTAATGGTTACCATGGTTACCGTAAGGTAATTTAAAAAACTGAAAACAAGGTATGTATCTATCATTAATGGACTGATTTTGAAGACAATGGAACAGATGGGCAGATATGGGAATATACCCAGTGACTAAAGATGATAATGTATAGATACGTTTATTGACATGGAAAAATGTCAACATGAGTACATACATGTTCCTGTGTAAATGTATAGAAACACCCATATAAAGTGAGAAAGTCTGCAGCAATTAAAAAAAAAAAAAAGTCATGTGTAGAGTGGTCCCAGTTTTTCAAATATCTTCAAACCAGTAACTTGAGTATTGCTGAATCTTATCATCTATCATAAGTAAAGAAAGACATATATGAAACTATATATTGGAAAAAAAAAGGAGAAGAGGCTAAGATCAAAGAAACATGAAGCTCCAACTAGTGATACATCCTTTCTTGGGATCCAAGGAGATCCAGTGTTCACTCTAGCAACCCCTCTTACAGCCGCTGGTCTCTGAGCATCTCACAACCTGATACCGCACAGAATCCTTCCATCCTCCATTCGCCACCGTCCACCAAAACCTCTCTGACTATGCTTTCTCCCCTCTACTCCTATTTTCCTTTTTCTCATTCTCTTGTAAGTCAGCCACATTCCTCTCCGCAACATCCATCTCCAAAGTCCATCCTGGTCATCCGCGATCACCTACTGACAAGCAGGGAGAGGGAAGGAGGAGGAAGGGACGAGCCACAGGGAAATTCCCAGAAGGCAATGTAAAAGTCTTTATTAGATGTAAGGCTACTGAATACAGACTCTTAAAATGTTCTTTTTTTTTCTTATTAAATCAGACTGACTCACAATTCAGAGAGACAGAAAATAGAGGAGAGGCCAGGAAGGGCGAACATGGGAAGGAGTTGGTTACCCCTTCATGGTTACAGAGGTTCTGTTTTAAACGATGAAACGTTTTTGGAAACAGTAGTGATGGTTTTACAATATCACATGCTATTGAATTATACATCATGACCTCCGATAGGCTTGCCCCAAGAACCTTACCTGAAATAGTTAAGCAAATTGTGTGTGCTTGTGTGTGTGTGTGTGTCCACCAAAAAATTGGGGGTGGAGGGGGGCAGGCACAAGATGTATTGTTTGTCCCCTTTGCTACAGCTTTCTGTCTAGAGTACAAGTGATAGCCTAATTGATACCAGAGTCATCTACAATGAGGCAATAAACATGAGGATAAAAACCAATATATTATAGATGATAAAGCAGAAAGAGTGTGCCAGTGTCCCTGTGGGCATGAGGAACCTCATGGTTCAAACTGTCTATCCTTAGGCTTCTTACTCTGAAAGCAAATTAAAACCCCCTTGGTTAAGGTTCTTAGTAAGTTTTCAGTTTCTCCTGGCAGATAATCACTCCCTGTTGCCTATTCCAGAGAATCAAATAGTAGCATGGCATTAGAGACTCTGTCTAGTCTTTCCCCAACTCCTCTTTGCAGATTTATCTTTGTAGTTGTTGTTGTTGGTTGTTTGTTTGTTTGTTTCTCATACAAATCTCCAGACTCTGCGTTTGCCTTTCTCTACATAGAGCCTCCTCTGGACTGATTCTGTGTCTGCTCACCACAGTCCCTACCTAGAACATCCTCTCCTGCCACCTCCTATAGCTGCCCTTCTGTGCCACCTCTCCCACGAAGACTCTGCCCAACTCCAGCAAGAATGAAGTATCTCCGCTTCTTTTGAAAGTCAGAAACTGCCTGTGTCTCAGGTGTCACTAGTGTCCAATCCATCACCAAGGCTTTTCAGAAGGCCACGTCAACTCTCACTGGAGAACCAACACTGCCTCCCCCTGCCTCCTCAATCCATTCTTGCCTCCCTCCTTTCCTCCAATTTCTAACACAGATTCCAGGATAAGTTCTTTCAAATTATTGCTAGATTGAGTCACATTCCACTCAGACTCTGTGGACTTTTTTCCCAATAGAATGAACCCCAAATCAATGTCCTTGGCCAAACAGCCACATTTGCCTTTTCTTCCTTGCTTACGCCCACCTCATTCCAGCCTTAAGGTATTTGCACTTGACATTCCCTCAGGCTAGGATGAGCTCCTCCCAGTCTATACATAGCCAGTTCTGGCCCATTTCCTGGTTACCTGTAAATCTCTGCTATATCAGTACCTTAGGTAGGCTAGGCCTGCTCTAAGAACCTTACCTAAAATAATTAGCCAAATGATGTTCACCTTTGGTGTGCCTTTTTCTTCTCCTCGGCACTTGTCCCTCCCTGAGTTTGGATACATGTGCATTTGCTCGTACGTTCTAGGACTCTGAAATACCAGGTCCACTAGGGCATGGGCTGTGCTGTCTGTCACCGTATCTCCACCAGTCACCACGGTGCATGGCACGTGGTTTGCATGGCTTCTTCAACTTGTCCTGGGCATTTGCCACATTATTGCCCTCAGTAGATACTTCCACCTTGAAGTCATACCCAATGTCTTCTCCAACTCTGCCTCTCCATCCTGCCAATCTCTGCACCTATTGCAAAGTCCAGAACATCTGAATTTCTCATTTAAGTCTGTCAGAAATTATTTGCTTAACCTCCGATTTTACATAAACTAATAAAAATTTTCCCTTATCAAGAGTTAACTATTATTCTACAAAATAGTTAGAACGTGATATCGGTTCTTCTCATTGATGTAGGGCCTTATGCTTTAATTTTTTTTGAATGATTATGATTTTATTCCATTTTCATTAGAGAAAGCAAACTTTTATTTTTCTATTTCATTAGACAAAGCGAAACCACTCTGAATCCTTGCAAAGAGCCATACATTTTTAAATATAAAAGAAAAGATTTTTAAATCCAAATAAATAGAAACATGAATCACTTGCTATTTAAAAGGGCAGGATCACTAGCATCCACAAGACTGTATTTATGAATATTAGTTAATTACTGTTTCTGTGTCTGCTTCAAATCATTCCATTAGATAAGTGATGCTCAAGTCTAAGTTGTTTGTTTTGTTGTGCTGTGTTGTGTTGTGCTGTTTTTGGACCAGGATGGTACCCAGGGGCACTTAACCACTGAGACACATCCCAGCCCCTTTTATTCTGAGACAGTGCCTTGCTAAGTTGCCGAGGCTGGCTTTGAACCTATGATCCTCCTGCCTCAGCCTCCCAAGGGCCTGGGATCATAGGCATGCACCACTGCTCCCAGCATAAGTTTCCAAGTTCTTGAAAGGATCCTCATGAAAAGGTTGAGGCTGCTTCCTCAGTGCAGGAGTGTTGGGTCCAGTGGGACTTTCTTGGATTGTGAGGGAGAATCCTTATTGAGGGATTATTCTATTTTCCCCCAGAAAGTGGGTTAGTTATCTTGAGAGCAGGTTGTTATAAAGTATCTATCTGGTGCCTTTCTCCCTTCCTCTCTTCCACATGTGCTAGTTTATCCTTCTGTATTTTTGCCATAGGAAGTCTCCAGTAACCTTTCTTATTTGTAAATATCCCAGTCTCAAGTATTCTGTTAAAGCAATAGAAAAACTAAGACATCTCCCAATACCAGCCTCATTTCAGGTTACAATGGACCTGCACTCATGATGGAAGTACTGGGACTAAAGCGCCACTACTTCAGAGCACTATTCAAACCACAGTTCCCCTTTATGCGCACCGGTTAATGAGAGAAACCAGTCTGAAAAGACTACACACATTCTAACTGTAAGATGTTCTCGAAGAGGCAAAAAGTACAGGGAGAGCAAGAAGTTCAATAAGTGAATGTACTTATTGCCATTAAATATGACACTTAAAAATAGCTAAAATGGTAAGTTTCACATCATGTGTATGTTTTACGATAATTTTTAAAACAGGAAAGATAATCATTGCCAGAGGTTCAGGAGAGGAAGTAGGGAGAGATGAACAGGGTAATCACAGAAAGTTTTCAGAGTGGTGAAAACATTATTCCATTATGGTACTGTAGCCATGGGTACATCATACATTAATTTTATCAAAATTCATAGACCTGTCAAAGATGAAGAGTGAACTCTAGTGTAAATTATGGACTCCAGATAATATGAATGTATCGATACTGGTCCATCAATTGTAAGAAATGAACAATGTAAGATTTAATAATGTATGAGATGCAATGCAAGATGTTAATAACAGAGGAATCTAAGAGGAAGTAGGGAAAGAGGGTGGATGGACACATTGTACTTTCTGCTCAATTTTCTGCAAACCTAAAACAGCTCTGAAAAATAAAGTCTATTCATTGAAAGAAAACAAGCAAACAACACAGTTCCCTTTCTGGTTATCAATATCTGCTTGAACATAAGTTTAAAAAGTCCTTACTGACAAATTGTAGATTTAATGTGGCATTGTGATGAGTGCATATTTATATTTCTTCTTAATTTAATGAGTTTCCTATTTATTCTTAAATATTTGATATTCTTAAATATCTGATAATTCAGGCTAATATTTATGAAGCTCCTAGTCTTTGCAAGGCTCTGTGACAACCAGTCACATACTTCCAAACAAATTAAGAAAAATATTTATTCCCAGTCATCTTTGGGGTTACATAAGAAAGATTTCCAAGGGATTTTCCCAGAAGCTTTCTTTGGGATACACAGTTTGCCTTCTCCCTAGCAATTCTAGAAGACACTAGGGTTCTCTATCATCTACACATTTTTACAAATTCCTCAGTTCCTCTTACTAGAAAGAAAGTAATTTCTCAGAGTGAACGGGCCACATTGATATGCACAGGATAAACGGCTGTAAGTGAACAGCAACACCCCACTAATGTAAATTTCATACACGGTTTCCTAAAGGTTAAACAATGCTGCTCAGCTCTACTGTGCCTGGAAAGCAAATGACAGCCAGAGGCTGAACCCTGGCAGCAGGCTGTCCTTATGCAAAAAGTTCTCTGAATAACAAAGTCCTGCTCTCTGCTTGGGAGAGATGTGCAACACCCTTGAACAGTCAGATTCCCTGGAAACTAAGAACTCAGCATACACACAGAGAGACTCCATTCAACACTCTTGATTCAACAACAGAAGTCCACAGGTAAAGGAGGGTAGAAAAGTAAAGATGGAAATATTTTCAAGTTTGCTTTGTGAATGCACACTTTTTAACAACTTTCCCAAATATGCTCACTGAACAGCATTATCTTCTCTCTCTGCTCCTTAGCTTAGTACTCTGACTCCATCCTCTCTCATTCAGTCAGTAGTGTATGCTCAACGCCCACCCCCATGCTGAGTAGCATTAAAGGTGCTACAGGTACATCAGTAAGGAATACAGATAACTTCTTTGCATCCCAAAGGTTTCATATTCTGGGAGAGGCAGATAACAACGTAGCTAATTTCAGATTGTTTTAAACACCACGGAGGAAAATCAACCTGGGTAATGGGGTAACAAGAATGATGGTGGTGGGCATTGGGTGCAAGAACTGTAGATAGGTGATTATGGAAGGCCTCCGTAAAAAGGGGGCATCAAACTGACGTAGATGCTGAGAAGGAGCAAACCATCTAGAGATGTGGGGAGACTCTCCAGCAAAAGAAACCTGCATGTCCATGACTGGAAAGGAGGCCAGTGGCCAGAACAGAGGAAGGATAAGAAAAAGTGGTGTCAGGAGCTAGGTCCTGGAGGGCCCTGCAAGCACAGTAAATATTCTGGGTTTTGTGCTTCAGGAACATGGAAGCATTATTATTCAGGAAGCAGAATTATCTGATTTATGCTTTGAAAAGATCCATATTATTAGGGTGTGCTGAAAGGAACACAGAGGAGCAAGATTGAAGATGGGAAAATGGCTTGGAAGAACAGAGGGAGTGTACCAGAGGAGAGGGGCCTGGGGAGGGGATGAGCAGGGCTGTGGTTTGGGGCAGCCCCGTCTGTACGTACCTAGCCCTGAGACCCAACTTGGCAAAAGGCTGATTCAGATTACAAGGGGAGTCTTTGGACAACTTGTCCACCCCAAGGGAACACATCTTGTCCTCTGCATGGAGGCAACTTATCTGCTTGGGGAGCTGGTTGGACCACAATAGCCCCAGTGGGCTGCAGAGAAGAGATTTGATAGAGAAAATATCATAGAGATCAATCAGAACAGGATTTCCTGATGGATTTGACGGGTGGGGTATCAATGGGAGAAGGAGAACTAAGTTCCCCCCAGGTTTCTGTGTGTAGCATCATTGTGGGTGGTCTATTTCCTGAAATAGGGAAGAGTGGAGAGGGATGTCTTTACAAGGTTAGAAAATCAAGTTTTATTTCAAACACATCAATTTGAAGTGTCTACTAGACGACATATGGACAATCACAGAGGGACAGAGTGGGAAAACAGGGGAGAAGAAGGTCATTTAGAGGTCAGGCAGAGGAGAAGGAGTCAGGAGAGACTATGCTCAAAGCCTTGGTAGCCAGGGTGCACTCCTGCAATAAAGCAGAGCACAAAGTCCATTTGTTTCAGAAGCAGCAGCCTGGCAGGTGGAGACTGGGTGGTGTTCACTCAACATGTGCTTTATAGCTCATTTTCAATCAAGGGCTCCCATATAAATCCAGACAGTAGATCATCTACAAATTTAATTAACTGTATTTGTGCAGAATCTCAATTTGACCATAAAATTTTAATGCTTAATATAGTTTAAGGTTCAATGGCCTTTCTTTTTAAAAGGAGACAGACGAAATGGCCACAGATTAATTTTTCCGGTCATCCTCAATATATCAGAGTTATGAAGACAACTGAGAAGACGGGATGCTCGATACAAGTACTGGGATGAATGTTGGATACAATATAGGGTAAAACTGTCTTCTACCAAACTCTTCTGAAACCAGAAAATTTATTTTCTCTGATTAAATAATTGTTTGTTCCTTAGTAGCCATCTAACTAGGGCATCCTGAAGCCATTTGCGGAAGCCAAATATCAATGCCCAGGCAAAAACACTGTCACTTCTGATAACCCCCCCCCCACCTTTGTGTGCACATGGATACTATGTGTATTTGCTAATAATAGTGCACGGAAGGGGGTAGGAAGTCACCCTACAATGAGTTGGGCCACTTTTATAAATATTTATAAAGCCTCGACTGAATTTATTCACATTATTAGGTCTTCTAATTTAAGAAGAGTGGTCATAAAGAACATTGGACCTCGATTTTAGTCCCAGCTCTTATATTTGCTAGTTGGGTGACCTTGGGCAAAGCAATCAGCATCAGGTTTCTTCTTCTGTAAAGAGGGGCACTGGGATGCCCACTCTGGCTACTTCACTGGGAAGATGAACAAAATAAATGAAATCAGGACACGTAAAATCAACTGCCAGTCATTTCTGTTATCAGGATATATGAAGTCAGGCACATAACAAACTCCATGTTGTTCTGAAATATTTTACCATGTAATTACTGGAATAGCAGAAATTAAATTAAATGTGTCCACACACTTCATACCAAGCAGCACACTAGCTCATAGTAGGTCATCAGCAGATGCTCACCTTCCTGCATATGCTTGCTTGAGCCTGCTGGAAAAGATGCCAGGGATCATTTAGTTCATGCCTACTGTTTTAAATCAGAAGGAAAAAAAGCCCAGTGTGGGGGTGGGGTGTAAAAAGACACACTTTGGTTTCAAAGGAAATCTCTGCATCAAAGTTTCTCCAAATAAAAAACTATTTTACAACAGAGCCAACACACAGGGTTAGGGAAAAACAGAATCTGACTTCTATTCATTCAGGGCAAATTTGCCTTTAGGACACTATATTCCATAAGATCAGTAGGACAAGGCGGCTCAAGCTGCTAACAACAACAAAATACTTTAAAGAAACTCTTCGTTTATGAGAGTTGACAAACTGGCTTGGCCAAATGCTAATGTCTTCCAGCAGGTTACAGCTTTGCAAGGCCCCAGGTCCCCACTGCTTCCTTTTGTCTTCTACCAGCCCACTTCACTCAGCCAAGTACCCTGGCTGACTCCAGATCACCCCCACCTGCCATCCTTCATGCCTTGGAGAAATTCTATGATTCACTTGCTTAAGTTCTTACCTCCATAATTAAAATGTCAATTTCACTGCCACAAAATATAACAGAAGCTTAACCAAGAGAGTTCATTTTCATAAAGGTTTATGTCTAAGCAGCCTGGGGACAATGTTGCAGTTCTCTGGTGTCTGGGAACAATGTTCCTTCTGCCTTGCCCTGTCATCTTCAACCTGCCACTAGGTACTCATGGGCCCAGATAAAACTCAAGATTCCTAAACAGGGAAGGGAGAATGGCCAGTGGAAGAGAGCTATTGGTTCAGGCCACAACTTTTCATTATTATTAAATTTTAAATACTGGGTCAGAGACAAGGAAATAAGCTTCTATATAGCCTACACAGTGCTAGTCCTATGCAAATATGTGCAGGTAACTTCTCAATACTCATTTATGGTGAGGTGAGATCCATCAAGTAAGAAAAGCTTAGGAGTGAGAAAAGGAGGTTGAAAGAGATTCTGTTTGGGACATGTGTAGCTTGAAAAGCTGATTAGGCATCCAAAGCAGGTGTAGTATAGTCCAGCAAGTAGTGCCATGGGAAAGATATGATGGGCAATGGGCACTGGGAGTAATCAAGAGGTGGGACATATCTTCAGCCTTGGAGGAGACTCTAGGAAGACAGAGGTAGATTGAGAAAGAGGTCCAGGAACTGGGTTTGGGGCTGCATCCAGCATCTAGATGTTGAAGAGATGAGAAAATTAGAAATAGCAGCCCTTGAGGTAGGAGGGGGAAGGATATTTTAGATAACAAGAGAAGGGTTGTAAGGAGGAAGTAATGATGAAGTGTCAAATGTTGCTAATAGGTACAGAATAAGGAATCAGAAGTGAGCATTCAATTAGCCAAGGGAAGTCATCAATACTTGTCAGTGTTTGAATAGAACAGGGAAAGCAAAGCCTGTTTGGAACACATTTGAGAATAAATAAAAGGAAAAGAATTGGAGACAGCAAGTATTGATGACCTTTATGAGGAATGTTGGTGTAAAGGGGAATAAAAATGGGATGCAGTGGACAGGAAAATGGGAGACAAAGGCTCAAAAGAACTGAGGTATGAGAAACAAGCTGGGCACAGTGGTATACACCTGTAATCCCAGCCACTTAGAAAGCTAAAGCACTAGGGGCACAAGTTTGAAGCCTGTCTGGGCAACTTAGTGAGACCTGTTCTCAAAAATGAAATTTTAGCAAAGGCAGCTGGAGATACAGTTTGGTGACAGAATGCTTACCTAGCATGTGCAAGGCCCTGGGTTTAATCCGTGGTCACATACATGTGAGAAATAGCCTGTTCCATTGCTAATAGGAATGATCCATTAGAGAGAGAAAATTGAATGATGTCGGTGAGAGGAAAGAATTGTAGCCTAGTTCTTGAGTAGGTGGGAGGAAATTGGATCTAATAGAGAAGTGAAAGTGGAGTTTGATAGGAGAGTGGACAGTTCATCCTTGGTCACCGTTGGAAGGCAGGGTTTATGGGTAACAAAGCTGCTAAGTGAATGTGAAGGAGGAATCAGTCGAAGATCTCTCCTATATAACCTTTTTCAGTAGAATCGGAACTGGATTGAGAGTGAGGATGGGGAGGAGGATGGGAGTTTGTAAAGAAGATATCAATGGTTATGTAGAAAATTGGAGAATGAAAGGATTAAGAGTGTATAGGATCCTTGCCTGGGAGCAGAAGCCCCCTTGAGAAGATCAATACAGCAGAATAGAGGCACCCGGCACTCACCTCCTCCTCCCATAAAGAAGAACCAGAGTAACAGCTGTATGGCTGCACTTTGAGGAGAGGGGCTTTGAGAGAAAGTAGAAATCAGCAAGAGAAAGATGAAACATGATAAGATCCAAAGACCTGGGAAAATAGCATGGAAAGAGAAACAAAATACTCTCGGCATCTGCCACCCCAGCTCCACAGTCCAGGGAGAGGGCATCTCCCCTTTGCCAAGGTAAGTGGGAAATAAACAATCCTAGCAAACTCAGTGAAGATGCTGGCAATCCTGGCTGCTGGAGAGTTTCACAATCCTCACAGACTTGTAACTGACTTAGTTGTAAAGTAACATGAAATCTGCACAGTAGATTTGCTTTGGAAAAGGAATTCATATCATCTACCAGCAAATACCCAAGGTGCACTAGCTAGGGGCCATCATGTGAAGTCAGCTACTGTCTGAGTTTGGTCTGCTCCAGGGGTCAAAAAACCCCGAATATTCCCTCTTCTGGAACTCTACGATATTCCACTCTCTGAGGCTGTGGGTAGCCAGCTGCCTTGAAGAACAATTGTCACCTAAGCTTGTTGGGTATAGGGATTCTGACTGTGAAAATATACAGGGAAGTGTTCTGGTGCAAACTCCTGGGGGATAACAGGCACCCTGTTTCCCACCCTTAGAATGCCTTGTAATCTCTCTTAGGATCTAATAATATAGCTAATATATGTGCAATATCTAGCTGGTATGGCAATGCCCTGAAGAGCTTCTGTGTTAGAGCCTTATCAAGCTTCAACCTTGATGGCAGGCACATAGCTCCTGGGAATAAAAGAAACTGTTTGCTAGGTAACTACAATGTTTCACCAAGCTCTGGTGCTCCTGCAGCTGCCCGCCTAACAGTAACTACAGACAATGGACTTTCTTAAGAGCTGCACAAAGCTCCTGACATTACATGTTGTAACTGTAGAATGTAACTGCAAAATAAGCAACCTTACTGATACTCTAAACAATAATGTGGTTATGGTACTAATGACCTAATGTAACCTACTGGTATAAATAAATGTGACCGCTTGGACAAAGAGCCACTCTGCCACCTTCCCTGCCTCTATACCTTGTCTCTGTGTCACCCTTTATTATTAATTCCTTAAAGTTGGGTGCCCTGCACTGTAGGAGACATGTGCTGCCACAGGGAGGGGACTAGAGGGCACTGCCCTCAAAACCAGATCAGGTCATTTGTCCTGAGACCAAGGGGGTGACCAAGCACATGCGGATGTGGGCCAATGCCAGGACTGAAGGCAGCACCCACATGGTTCCTGCTGTCCTTGTACCACAGTCAGGCACCTGGTATTGACAGTATGGGGAGGAAACACTGATTGCTGCTGCACTCCCGCCCAAAGGGGCATACTGAGGGACCTTTAGCAACTCTGTGGCTCTAGTTGTCACCCTGCTCCTGGACACATGCTACAGCTGAAGGAGAGGATAAGGGCACAAAAGCCCCATCTCCAGCTATCCTCCAACCCCCAGGTATGCATATGTGGGCCTACAGGAACACTGCACGGACCAGCTTCAGTCTGCTCTGAGCTCAAACCATCACAGAAAGAGAGGGATATCATAGTTTCTGTTGCCACCTCACCTATGAGGCTTCTGCCACCACCCTATCTATGCACCTTGTCTGACCACACACTGCTGTCAGGACAGAGTTTGAGCACCATACAGGGGATGTTGTGGTTTCTGTCAAGCCTCTCCCCTACAGCATCACAGCCCATACCATTGACTGGTTGAAGGACAAAAGCTTCAGACCCCTCAACTAACTTTAGGACTTTAAGTGTCATAAGCCCTTACTAGTAGCAGAGCTAGCATCAGCAGTACCTGAAGAAACTCCCATTACCTCATAAAGACACTCCACATAGGATTAGCCACACAGGGAGAACCCCACACCCACTGTCATCTGCATCTCACATGCCTGAACTGCTAGAGTGTCTCTATTCTTGTATGGCCCATAGAGACTGTGGATCTCTCCAACTCTGCCATGCTACACACTGACCAAAGTCATCAATCACAACCAAAGAAAATATAAAGAGACTGCAATATGGTGCCAATGTTTCATAACATAAAAATAAAGCCAATACTGTGTAATAAACCAAACTTCCCAATACATATCTTCACCTGCCACTTACTAAAAAGTCCAACCTGAAAAAGTGGTAAATATCTACCAGATGCTCAAGTCTCAATGTAAAAGCACAGAAGTGTGAAAAAAACAAGGTACTAAGACACCTCCAAGACAACAGAATAACTCCATAGCAACAGATTGCAAAGAAATCAATATGGATAAAATATCTGATAAACAATTCAAAATAATGATTTTAAAACAGCTTAATGAGATCAAAGAGAGTACACATAAATAAATAAAATTAGGAAGAAAATGTGGGATATGAATAAGATATTCAGCTAAGAGTGTCTATGGAAAAAAAATACAAATGTTGGAAATGAAAAGCTTTAAGAGTCAAATAAAAAATACAGTTGAAAGTCTCAAAAGAGAATAGATCAAGTAGAAGAAAGAGTATCTGAACTTGAAGACAGGTATTTTGGAAAGGAAAAGGAAAAGAAGGAGGAGGAGGAGGGGAAGATGAAAAAGGAGGAGGGAGAGGGAGGAGGGAGAAAGAAAGAGAAAATCCAATACTTGTAGAACACTGTCACATTATTAAATGTAAAAATATCCACATTTTCAGAATGCTCAAAGTGAAGGCAAAAATGTTAACCATATTGAAAAACTGTTCAATGAAATAGCAGCAGAAAACTTCCCTAATCCTGGGAAAGGTATGAGCTTCCATGCACAGATGGCTAATGAAGACCCTAAATAGAAATGACCAGAAAAAAAATCTATAATATGGTGTATTAAGGTCAAACGTTCAAAAGTACAAGACAAACAAAAAAATTCTAAAGTCTGTAAGAGGAAAGTATCAAGTCACCATTAAGTTTGTGCCCAGTAGACTAACAGCAAATTTCTCAGCAGAAATCCCACGGGCCAGCAGAAAATGGAATGGCATATTCTAAGTCCTGAAATAAAATAGATGCAACAAAAAATAGTTAGACAATAACCTTCAAAAATAGCAAACAGTAACCCACAAAAATGAAGGCGACATTAAAAACAAAAACAAAAACAAAAAAAACCCCAAAGCTTAGGGGATTCATGACTACCTGGCCAAAAAAATAAATTTAAGGAAGGCTTACATTCAGAAGTGAAAGAAAAAAACTAGTATCATGAAAGCATATGAAAGAATATATTCCTCTAGAAGGTAAGATGCACAATTGAGAAACAGACCAAAAGAAATAATGGACAAAAACAAATAAATGAAAACCAACAATATGTTGCCTTCAAGAAGTACATTTCACCAGTAAAGACACACACAGAGACTGAAAGTACAAGGATGGAAAATCATATTCTAAGCTAACGAAAACCCAAAGCAAGCTAAAGAAACTACATCTGTATCTGAAAAAAAAAGACAAAAACTACAAGAATAGACAAAGATCACTACCATAAAGACCAAGGTGGCAACTCAACAATAAGTTATAACTATTGTATCTATATGCACCTAATTCTGGAGTCCCTACCTACAAAATAAACACTGTTTGACTTCAAAACAGTGACAGGATCCATTACAATAACAGTGGAAGACTTCACTGCTCCATTCTCAACAATAGACAGTTCATCCAGAGAAAATACCAACAACAACAACAACAACAAAACAGAGTCAAACAATACTACGGATCAAACAACTTAAGAGATATTTACAGAACATTCCACACAACAGCTAAAAAAATACACATTCTTTCATCAGCACATGAAATATTCTCTATAATAGGCCTTAGGTGTCAAAACGAATTTTAACAAATTCAAAAAACTGAAATCATATCCTGCCTTTTTTCTGATCACATAAAATAAACCTAGAAGTCAAAAATAAGCTGAGCATGGTGGTGTATTCCTATAATCCCAGTGGCTCAGAAGAATGGGACAGGAGAATCAAAAGTTCAATGCCATCCTCAGCAACTTAGCAAGACCCTGTCTCAAAAAAAGAAAAAAAAAAAAAAAGGGTGGGGGATTGGGTTGTGGCTCAATGGTTAAGCACCCCTGGGTTCAATCCCTGGTACAAAAAGATTTTTTAATCATACAAATAATTTCATTCTTCTTTATGGCTGAGTATATCCATGTTGTGTACATCTATCTACTGCATTTTCTTTATCCATTCATCTGTTGACACAGACCTGGAATTGTTCAATAACTTGACTGTTATGAATTGTGTTGCTTTAAACATTAATGGGTCTGATCACTATTGTATGCTGATTTTAGTTCTTTTGGAAAAACATCAAGGGGTACAATAGTTGGGTCTTCTGGAAGTTCCAGTCCTAGTCTTTTAAGAAATGTATCTATGCTGTTTTCCAAAGTGATTATAGTAACCTTCAGTCCCACCAACAACGTATGAGTGCATGTACTCTTTCACTGGTGAATGGTTGTACTGGAGGCCATCCTACTAAGTAAGATAAGCCAGACTCAGAATGTCAAGAGTTGAATGCATTCTCTCATAGGCAGAAGTTAAAGGGAAAAAAGGGAGAAATGGGGACTCATGAAAATAGGAGAGAGATCAATGGAGTGAAGGAAGAGGTTTGAAAGGGAAGAAGGAGGGATGGGAAAAGGAAGGAACAGTTAAATGAAACTGACCAAATTGTGCTATGTAGGCATATGAATACTCAGTGAATTCCACCTATATGTATATCTAAAAAAGCACCCATTTTTAGAAAATAAATAAAGACCAGGGAAAGAAAGGAAGGAAGAACACGAGAAGGAGCATTGGAGATAAAGAGTAAGTACTGGGGACTGAAGGGAGCCAATTCCATTCCATGTATGTTTGATTATGTCAAAATGAACTTTATGAGCCCTTAGAAAACTTGGAATGGAACCACCATTTGACCAAGCTATCCCACTCCACAGTTTATACCCAAAGGACTTAAAAAGAGTATACTACAGTTACGCAGCCACATCAATGTTTATAGCAGCCCAACTCACAATAGCCAAGTATGGAAACAACCTACATGTCCTTCAACAAAGGAATGGATAAAGAAAATGTGCTATTTTCAAACAATGGAATAGTGCTCAGCCTTAAAAAAGAATGATATAATGGCATTTGCCAGTAAATGGGTAGACTGGGAATATCATGCTAAGTGAAATAAGCCAATCACCCCTACCCCCCAAAAAGGCCAAATGTTCTCTCTGATATGTGGGTGTTAACCCAAAAGAAGGGAGGGTGGAGAGGGAAATAATAGAATTCCATTGAATTATACAAAGGGGAATGAAGGGAAGAGATGGGGAAGGGGCATAAGAAGGACAGTAGAATTAATCAAATATAACTTTCCTAGCCTTGTATTTGAATACACAAACAGGGTAACTCTGCATCATGTACAACCACAAGAATGGAATCCTGAATAGAATAAGTTACACTCTATGTATGTATAATTAGCCAAAATACATTCTACTGTCATGTATTGCTAAAAAGAATAAAAACAGAGAAATGACAGACATGACCAATGTAGAACCCTGTTTAATGATAGGTAAAGAAAGATTCAGAATTTTGTGTATAAGATAGGCATAAGGTTATAAAAAATCATAAATGCATTCAAACATTCTTGGGATATATGATAAATCATTTTATATTTCAAAAAAATTTACTTCACTATTACATACGACTATAATGAATTTTAGGAACATGAAAACAAAAAATTATGCAGGTGCATGGAGACAAAACAACACAATTTTGAATGGATAATAGGTCATAAAAAAATTTAAAAGGAAGTAATTTTTAAAAAATGAGAATGGAAATACAACATACCAAAACTTATGGGAAACCAGAAAAAAATAGAATTAAGAAGGCAGTTTACAGCAATAAGTGTCTACATAAAAAAAAAAAATTTAAATTTTAAAAATTCTCAAATAAAAAAACCTAACAATGCATCTCAAGGATGCAGAATAATAAGGGCAAATCCAACCACAAATTAGAAGGAAAGAACAAAGATTGAGCACAAAATACAAAATACAAACTTAAAAAAATACTAAAAATCAACAAAGATTGTTGAAAAGATAAATAAAATTAACAAAATTTCAGCTAAACAAAAAATATATATATAAAGAGAGAAAACCAGATAAATAAAGTGAGAGATTAAAAAAAAATACTTTACAATTGTTAAGATTTAGTTGTAAGTCGTCCCCCACACCCCCGCCCTGCAAAAGCTCATGTGTGAGACAATGCAAAGAGGTTTAAAGAGGAAATGATTGGGTTATGAGAGCCTTAACTCAAGCAGTGAATTAATCACCTGATGGGATTAACTGAGTAGCAACTGATGGTGGGTAGGGTATGGCTGGAGGAGATAGGCATTGAGGGTGTGGTTTGGGGGTATATATTTGTGTCTGGCAAATGGAGTGCACTTTCTCTCTGCTTTCCGACCATCATGGAATCCGATTCCCTCTGCCACACTTTTCCTTCATGATGTTCAGCCTCACTTTGAGCCCTGAGGAATGGAGGCTTCTGTCTATGGATTGAGACCTCTGAAACTGTGAGTCCCTAAATAAACTTTTCCTCCCCTAAAATTGTTCTGGTCAGATCTTTTTGTCACAGCAGTGAAAAAGCTAACACAACAATAAGTATCATACAAAAACAAAGGATTATTAAAGAGATCATTATGAAAAACTATATAGCAACAAATGGGTGGACCCAGAAGAAATGAAAAAATTGGGGCACATATGATCTACCAAATTTGAATAGCAAGAAAAATGAAAATAATCTTGAGTAGACCAATCACAAGTAATGAGACTGTATCTGTATATAAAGTCTCCCAACAAAGAAAAGCCCTGGAGAGCTTCACTGCTAACTTTTATCAAACTTTTAAAGCAGCACTAAAGACAGTTTTGCTCATACTCTATCAGAATTGAAGGGAGGAAAATTTTTCAAACTCACCTGATTAAGCCAGCATTGCCTGGTTGTCAAAAACAGACAAGAACATAACCGAAAAAGAAAACTACAAACCAATATTCCTGGTGCAACTACAGCTGCAAAATCTTCAATAGAATCACAGATCTAATTCAATAGCACATTAAAAGTATCATTCTCCATGATCATGTTGGTTTCATCCCAAGGAAGTTTCAACACATACAAATCAATAAATGTAAACCATATATCAAAGGACTAAAAGATAAAATTTTATGATCACATCCATAGAGAAAAATCACTTAATAAATTTCAACATTGTTTCATAATAAAAGCGCTGGATATAGAAGTCTTGTACCTCAATATAATAAAAGCTATATGTGTTGCGTGCACACACACATACATACACACACACACACACACACACACACAGAAAAGGAGGAAGACAAACTACTCCTGTTTGCGGGTATGATTCTACATAAAGGAAAACCTAAAGATTCCACCAAAAGAGTCTTAGAATTACTACCTGAATTAAGTATCAGGATACAAAATCAACATACAAAAATCAGTAACTTTTCTATATACCAATACCAATTTTGCTGATAAACAAATCATAAAAGCCATCATATTCAAAATACCTAAAAAATAATGAAATAACTGGAAATAAACTTAACCAAGAAAGCAAGATATTTACAATGAAAATTATTTAAAAAAACTAATGAAAGAAATTAGAGAAGATACTATAAAGATGGAAAGTTCTCCCAAGCTCATGGATTATAAAAAATAATATCAAAAATATCCATAGTATCTAAAGCAATCTACAGATTCAATTCAATGCCCATCAAAATGCCAATGATATATATCACAAAACTAGAAAAGAACACACCTTAAAGTTCATATTGAAGCACAAAAGACTGCAAATAAGGAAAGCAAACTTGAGCAAAAAGAAAGTGACAGATATCATAATACCAAACTTCAACAGGACCCCAAAAGCACAGGTAACAAAAGTAAAAATTAACAAGTGGGCTTTCATCGACTTCTTTTTGACAAAGGAAATAGGGAAGAGGCAACCTACAGAACAGGAGAAAATGTTTGCCATCTGACAAAGGATTAATAACCAGAATATATCAGGAACTTAGCAAATGTATCAGAAATAGCAAGTAATCCACTTTAAAAAAGGAGAAAATGGCCTGAATAGACACTTCTTCAAAGAACAAATGCAAATAGCCAACAAATACATAAAAGATGCTCAATATCATTAACCATCAGGAGGCTGGATACAAAGCAAAAAGTACAATGAGACACCATCTCACTCCAGTGAGAATGGCTATAATAAAAGAGATGAAAAAACTAACAAATGCTGACAAGCATGTGAGGAAAGTTGCTCTTAAACACTGTTGGTGCAAATGTAAATGAGTACAGCCATCATAGAAAACAGAATGAAGAGTCTTCAAAAAATAAAAAGTAGATCTACCATATGATCCAGCTATCATCTCATGTGACAATATATATCGAAAGGAACTGAAGTCACTATACCAAAGAGATACCTACACACACGTGTGTACTGTGGCTCAGTTCACAACAGCTAAGATATGGAATTGGTCTAGATGTCTATCAACAGATTAATGGACAAAGAAAATGAGGTACATAGGCAAAATGAAGTATTATTTTAGCCATGTAGGAGAATTAAATTTGCAACAAAATAGATAGAATTATAGAACATTAAGTTAAATGAAACAAGTAAGGCACAGAAAGACAAATGCTGTTGGTTTTCATTCGTGTGTCAAACTAAAAAAGTGGACCTGAAAAAATAGTGGTTATTAGAGATTTAGGAAAGGTGTGCTTGCTGGACAAGATGAGGAATGGAGAAGTGAAAAAATGGAGGCTGGATTTATTCAGAGCCTGCTATATGTATATATATTTATATATAATTATTATACTGAAACTCACACATATGTATAATTAATATATGTTAATAAAATTTTTAATTGAATCTCCTTGAAAATATAATGATGGATTTAAAGTAAGACCAAATTGAGCAATTACATGGTTCATTCCAGCCATTTTAACTGCAAAGATCAGGCACAAAGAAGTGAAAATAAGTCAAGGGTATATGAAATCTACTGATCATAATGACTAATTTGGGAAATTAAGAAGGAAAGTGAGGTCATTATGGTGGTGAGGTCCAATAAAATAGAAGTAGGGTTAATAAATTAATAATTTAATTGAATGTTCACTTGGGTTTGAAAGATACCAGTTGAAAGATAGAGGTAAGAAGCTAAATATGGGAATATTGTTCACAGAGTAGATTAGGAAATTAGGATTATGGAAGAGGTGCCGCCATATGTAAAGTCATCATCTGGAGTTAGGTCATGCCAAACTTAAGAAGGAAGCTTGTTTACAAGGACAAAGACAATGCCTCTCCTAGGTCATTAAGGAGACACCTCTGTGCTTGGAATAATAGGTAACTTCCTTAGAAGTCAACATGTCAATCAACAAGGTCAAGATGAGCATATATAAAGCGTGTTTTGCTTGGAAGGCATTAAGAAGGAACAAGTATATAAAGACTGATCCATCCTGTCCCCTAGATCCTCTGCTTCATTTGAAGGATAAACCTCCACAACCTCTACCACCCCATAGTTTTGCCAATGTTTTATGTGTAGAATCCACCATTTTGAATCTCACTATTTTGTTTATTGGAAAACCACTCCAAGGAGTACCTCACCAGGCTCCCAGATCACCATTCATTTCCTATACTCTAATCTTCACACAGCTCTGCACACCCTTTTTGCCCTCTATCTCCCTACTGTCTCCAATTTGAAAACTAAACCCACTTAAATTTACAGTCCATCTAGGGTAATTCTTAATCCTCAACCTCTTCTCTCGACTTCATCTTATAATCTCTGTATGACACTGGTTCTCACCTGAGGACACTGTTCCCTTATAACCTTTCAAAGTGTGGATCATTTTTCTCACACATCTTTTACCCACTGGGTATGCAGAGGTTATCTTTTTCTCATTGTGGTTTTCAAACAACTTTCATTTCCTCTTTTGTTTATAAAAGTTCTGAGCCCCACATCATTGTTTTCGTGTCACACATTATCCCTCCTCGTTACTGTCATAAAAAAATGACCCCTGCATCACTCCCCTAAGTTCTCTAACACATTCAGTTTCTGCCGTAGTCATTTTCTCCCATACTATTACTTAGTTTTTAAAATCTTAAAAGAGAATGAATTGTCCAATACTACTCCCTTAATTTCCTTCATCTAATCCCATCCACTTATAGTCATTCCATTACCAGTGTGACAGTACATGCCTATAATCCCAGTGCCTTGGGATCCCAAGTTTGAGGCAATCCTTAGCAAATTAGTGATAACCTAAACAACTTACTGAAACCCTGATTCAAAATAATAAATAAAACGGGCTGGGGATATGGCTCAGTAGTAAAGTACCTCTGGGTTCAATTCCCAGTACAGAAAGGAAAACAAAAACCACTATATCCACTTCATTAATTCAGTGCTATGGTCCTAATGGTCTAAATGATGCCCCTTTTGCCCTCCCCCCCCCCAAAAAAAAGCATGTGTTGAAACCCTGACACCCAAATGTAATGGAATTTGGAGTTAGGCTTAGATAAGACCATGAGGACTGAGCCCTTGTAATGGTATTTTATTTGTACCTGTAAAAGAGATGCCAGAGAGCTTGACCTTTCTCTGAGAAGACAGTGAGAAGGCAGCCATCTACAAACCAGGAAGAGTTTCCTCACCAGGAACTGACCAGAATGGAATCTTGATGTTGGATGTCTAGCCACTTAATCTGCCCAGTCTTTGGCACTTTATTAGAGAGGCCCAAACTGACGAAGACACTCAGCCACTCATCCTGAGCATAGCTCAACTGGCCAGTTCCTGGTTTAGGCAAGAGAAGTTAAGTCCAAAGAGGGTCTTGTTTTTGTTATTAGAAGTATTCTCTATTGTCTCTTTCTGGACATTCAAGAAAGAGACATAGACCCAGGTCAATCTGACCTAAATGTAGGTTAGACTCCAGTACTTACTAGCCATTGACCTCAAGCAAATTCCTTAAGCTGTGCTTTAATTTCCTTTTTGGTAAAGCAAAAATAAAAATCACCCACCCCATAGGGTTAAGGATTAAATTAGACTTTTGTATGGTAAAAGCATGGCACTGTGCCTGAAACTTCAAATGCCTGATGCTGATAGAATCGTACCTTTTTGCCATCTTCTCTCCTTCAGAGGCAGTATGACACACCATTGAGCCTAACTCTCAGGTTCAAATTTCAGTTCCACTATTTTAATAATAATTGATCTTGAGCAAATTTTGTAGCTATTTTGTGCCCATGTGTATAAATTGGTAAAATGGGGGTAACAATAAATCCTGGTTAGATTATCATGAGAACTAAATTAGAGAGTATATGTAAAGGATTGGAGAACTGCAGCCCATGGGCTTAGTAACCTGCTACCTGCTTTTTCAAATAAAGTTTATTGGAACATGATCGCATTGTTAAGGTTTCTTGTATGGCTGCTTTCCATTTACAATTATGGAGTGGAATAGTTGTGACAGAGACCATCTAGCATGTAAATCCTAAACATTAACTCCTGGTCCTTTACAGAAAAACTAGAAGAATCCTAGCATAGGCAACCATTCAAAATGGACTGATTCAGTGTAAGTTGTCAATAAGCAAAATTGTATTTTTCTTAAAAAAGAAAAAGAAAAAGAAAAAAGCCTACTTCAATTTTCTCAAAAACTTAAGGGAAGAATTTGGGTATCGGAGGGCAGATAGGAATAATCACTTGCATTGTGAAATGTAATAGTCAATCCTAAAGTGGACGCTTTAATTTCCCTCTGGGCAGAGATTTCATCTTGGGCACAGGACTGGGTTGTGATTTCATTGGATTTTCATATTTCTGCTAATGCTGCGGCCAGTACTAAATCCAAAATACTCACAGCAAAGCAGGGACAACAAGCCTAAGAGGGAAACTAAAAAGTTCTTACAGAATACAATCATTTAAAAATAGGGTTTTATTTTATTCTATATTCCTAGTGGTTTTTAAAACTTAAAGCAATGGATTAGCAAAATAGTAAAAAAGTGGCTAGAAGCCACTGAATGATACTTTGTGCTTTATTGGATGAAATACATAGAAATAGGCTTTTGTCACAAGTTGGGCAAGGACATAAAAGCACTTCATAAAAATGTGTTTATGTACCACATATTGAAACACTAAAAAAATAAATAAAACTTGAATACCACTTCACATACTTCAATGCTTCTACCCTAGCACTGGCTATAACACAATAGAAACCAGCATTGACACGAAACATATTTTGTTATTCTCTGCATTAACTCATGACAAAAAGCCAGAAGATTTTCTAGCTAACTAAAGTCAAAAAACCAGAAGGCTGGATTTATGGTAGAGAGGGTCTCATGGTATAGTAGTTACCATCAGGACACCCACGCCTGAACCTTAGACTGCCACTCGAGTCTAGAGTCTAGTAGGGTGTTCAGGCTATTTCATATTCCTGATTCTCTCTCCATAGAACACTTCTAAGAATTCAGAGCAATGGAGCACTTATAATACTTCAACAGTACCTGATGCATAATAGGTTCTCTGCATACAATAGCTAGGCAGAGTGGCAGTTGTCATCATGGTCACTGTGTTGTAAAAACTACAGAATACAGAATCGCCAAGTCCTGGAAGCCCAATTCAATTATTGATGCCTTAATTTGCATTATAGCCGAGTCATTAAAAAATCCACAGCCAGTGTTGTTTGATATACTGGAGAATAAAAAATTTAATACATAATGGGTCATGGAATTTCTAAAAGGTAGATTTACAAGACAGTTTAGAGGTATTTATCTTTATGTTGATTTAATAAAAATAGTTTATGAAATCATATAAACTATATACCTAATGGTATAGTTATAGTATTTTATAGTTATAAACTATTTATACTACATAAAATTATTATAATTTGTAATAAAAATACCACCCTTCCCTAGAATTTCCATTAAAAACTATTTTTCAATAAAATATTGCCTGTCAGAAATAACCACATCAATAGAACCTAGATACTCTTGAAATATACTCTCCATTGTAGATATAGGGGTACAACTCATAAAATGGCAAGTGAACAATCTTGCTTAAAATACCACATCTGAATATTAAGGAATTATTGTTTTACTTATGTAAACTGAAATATAATTCACATACCTTGAAACTCAACTTTATTTTGGGGGGCAGGTATGGGAGATTGAACTCAGGAGGACCTGACAATTAAGCCACATCACCAGTCCTATTTTGTGTTTTATTTAGAGATGAGGTCTCACTGAGTTGCTTAGCACCTTGCTTTTGCTAAAGCAAAAGCTTTGAATTCACAATTCTCCTGCCTCAGCTTCTGGAGCCACTGGGATAATAGGCATGTGCCACTGCACCCAACCTGAAACTTAACTTTTATTAGGGCACAATTCAGTAGTTTTTAGTATATTCACAAGATTGTATAACCACTATCAGTATATAATTCTGGAACTTTTTTTTTTTCACTCTACTAAGAAAGTCCATACACATCAGAAATCTTTCTCCATACCCAACCTCCAGCCCATTTTCATTTCTTTAAGTCATTACAAGAATATAACTATTTTTAAAGAGTTTTTAAATTCTGTAAGCTAAAATAGTTATTGATGAAATCATATGATACCTAAGAATTGCTGCAGTTGATTATACCATACCAATAAATATCATGAATAGCATTCCTGACTTTGATTTACTTTTCAAGGGCCTTTAAAGTTCCTTATATTTCTACAATGGAGAAATAGTAAAAGAAATGGAGAAATAAAGCAAGAATAGCCAAGTACTAATAATCATCAAAACTCAATAAAGAGTAAGTCATAATCATTACATTATTTCTATTCTTGCATATATTTTGAATTTTCCATGGTAAAAACTTAAAATAGAAATGTAACATGAAATCTTAGAGAAAACATTTTAAATATAAGGAAGACATGCCTAATTTTACATAATTCACTAAACTTCAAAGCAATTAGAAAAAGCCTTATTCTCAAAGGCCACAGAACATTTACTGTGCATATCCCACAAACATAAAACATTATCTTTTTCCAAGGTTTTGCTCAATCTTTCTGTGCCCTTGTAGCTAAGATGTGTCTTTTGTCATAGCATATAATTGGGTTTTGTTTCTTATCCACAGAGAAACTTCAAATTTTGATTAGAGTATTTAAGCTATTTTTATTTATTACTGATAGAAAAAATTTTAATACAAATTCTTCTATGTGTTATTTATATCACACCTATGTTCCCATTTTTTTCCTTTTGTGCCTTCTTTTGAATCAAATATAGTTTCATTATTCCAATTTTTATCTTGTGCTGGTTTGTTAGCATTCACTGTTTCTTTTGTAGCTACCTTAGAGATTATAACATGTATCATTAATTCATTTTGTCACTTCCCAATGAGAACCTTTAAACAGTTTACATCTCTCCTACATTTTGTATTAACATTGACATATGTTTTATTTCACTTATATTTCAAATATAAATTCCCATATGGTATTTTCACTTTATACAGTCAATATTCCTCTAGATCTACTTACACACTTGCTATTTCAATTGCTCTTCATTTTTCCCTGTGTTACAAGGCTCTTTTCTAAGATCATGCATCCAGAAAAAAAAATTTATGAAATCTCCTGATGAATTTTTCCATTTTTTGTTTATTTAAAATAATTTCTTAATTAATATAAGAAGGATATCTTCAATGGCTATAGTTAACATTTTAGTACTTTGTCTTGTCTTTATGTCTTTACTTTTTTGCTCTGGATGCTTTTATCATTTTTTTTCTTTGTCTTTCTGCACTTTTACTGTATTTCCCAGCTTAGTTTTCTTTTCCTTTTTCCTGATTGTTCTTGAATCTGTAGTTTAATATCTTCAGTTAATTTGGGGAAATTCTTACCAAATATTTTCCCTGTCTAAATATAGATTTTTTTTCTTCCTGATCTACTATGCCGATAAGCTGTGTTGAATCTGGTTCTAAACCTATCAGTTGTGTTCTTAATTCCAATTATTCTAATTTTTCAAATTTAGCATTTATGTATAATTTTAAAAAACAAATTCCAAGTATCTGCTAAAATTTTCCATTATTTTAAAGTCTATACTTAATAGCACCAATATAAGAGTCACCAATGGGTATTTTTATTATCTATATTTTTACTAGAAACACTAGACAATATCTTAACTCTCCAATGATTTTCTTTACATTCTGGCAGGCAATTAAAATAGAAACTGCCCAATTTAACCTAATAAAAGACTCAGCCAATAAAGATTGGAGTTCAGTCTTTGAAGAACCTGATGGTTTACTCTTCCACCTTCCTTCCCGGGGCATGGTTCTTTAGGGGCCTACAATGAAAGGCTTGAGTGTACAGCAAGGCCCTTCAACCTTAGCACAAACTCAACCACAGTCCTCTCCATTAACAAGAATAATGACACACTGTTTGCTTTCCAGCTTCATCACGGCTGCTTTGGGGGAGCTTATCTCATCTGCCTGTACCTTATGAATTGGAAACTGCTTCAAGGAGGAACCAAGGCAGAAGGCTGGACAGATGAGAACAGTTTTCCTTTTCTATGACATTGAACCTTGTTAAGTCCTGATTTATTAGACTCATTCTCCAATTCTTGTCTCCCCAAGCCCATAAAATGACTAAAAATTGCTAATCAATTTCTTAATCTCTTGGTCCATGGTAATTATAAGTCAGTAAATGTTCTGAGGAACAAAGTAGAAGACCCCACTCAATGTATTTCTTTTTTCTCTTGGACTCCTTCATTCCTGGCTGGGATGGTAGTTCCTTAGTAGCTCCTTGATCCTTTCAAACAGATCATTGTTCTTTTATTTCACTGAGTTTTTCTAATTATTCTAGGAAGAAGAATTTGTTTGCTATAAGCTCATCTACCCAGTCTAGACATTAACTGTTTCACGTTTGGATATAGTCATGCAGAGACATACAGCAGTGAGCCCTAGTCACTTTAGTATTAATACTCCTTTACCTGAATTGTAAAAGGCTTCATTGAGCTTCTGTTTAGATGTATTGTCTACTAAAATTCACCATATTAGCATTTAAAATAACAATTTTAATATCTAAAATTATTTATTATAAATGAACCTATTATAGGTGAACATGTAATTTTAACACCTAACTGCATGAGAAAAAAATGTGAGAAGTGGCATTGCTTTACATTTTTGTAAATCTCTTCAATATTTAGTGTAATAGAAGAAGGCTGGATTCTGTTACCTGTTTCAGTATTTAATTGGTTTCCACAGAGTGTTTTGGTTATAGTGTATGGAAGAAAACCCATTCTCACAGATACATAGTTTAAAAAAATAGAAGTGTTTTTAAGTCTTTTCAGATGATTATGGATTTTCTTGTCTGATACAAAACTTAGGTTTCCTCAAGTTTAATTGCAGCGATGTATCTGAAGCCATATCAATAAACATTTTCACTCTGACATTTAAATCTAGAGGTCTATCTTGCTTTTCAAATGGATTTTTTCCATCAAGTTATTGTGACATCATATATTGATCATGTGGAAAATACTGATGCACCAAGTTGTGTAGATCTTTTAAATATTAAAATTTTTCATTATAAAATCCTAGAAAATGGGCTAGGGATGTGGCTCAACCAGTAGCACGCTCGCCTGGCATGCGTGCAGCCTGGGTTCAATCCTCAGCACCACATACAAACAAAGATGTTGTGTCCACCGAAAACTAAAAATTAAATATTAAAATTCTCTCTCTCTCTCTTAAAAAAATATCCTAGAAAACACATTGGTCAATATCACCATGATAATCATTAAAAGTATTGAAGAGCTATCAAACTTGACATGGCAGAAACAGGTTTCTCAAAACTTGAATTTTATTTTCACAACAAGTGGCAGTTTTAACTTTTTTAAAGTTTTTAAGTAAAAGGAGCACCTTTTTCCATTTTCAACACAATGTCTACCAAACAATTATGTCTAAAAGGCAATAGTTGTCCGGTACACCCTTTCTAGTAAAATATGACATTCAATGAAAACAGTGGTCAGCTCAGCTTGCAAAATTCCCTCAATATGTTTCTGTATCCAACAGAAATGCTTTCTGTGGTATTCCATTTTGTCATCCAGAACATCTGTCAATCTCTCTCTCTCTCTCTCTCCACACACACACGTTCTCAAGGATCAAGATCTACTACTTTTTATGCTTTATCATAAATATTAAGTGATTTGGTATTCATATGTTCATACTCATGTATAAATATCATAATCCTCATTATTGACAAATTCTCATTTGAAAATTTTCCAGTTTGCCAAAGTTTATTTGTAACCAAAAAATCAATACTTTCCAGTCTGTGGCAGACATTCTTGGACTGACTAGAGTAGTAAATGACCCTATCCATCAGAAGTACACATCCTCAGATAAGATCAAATAAGGCAATGATGCTCTGACACTTGCTTGAAATCTCATGATATAAGCAAGTTCCCATTTTGCAGCCTCTTTAGAGCCGTGTTTTCTCATTTTTATGATTTTTGTAAATGGTTTTTCTGTGTAAAATGGCCTCTAAATACTGTGCTGAAGTGCTATGTAGTGTTTCCAAACATAAAAAGGTTAGGATGAGTCTTCCAGAGAAAATGTGCATTTGATAAGCTTCTTTCAGGCTTAGGAGTTAAAATGCTGTTGGCCATCATTCAATGTTAACAGATCAACAGTTTATATTAAACAAGGTATCTTTGAATGGAAACACATCAAGCAAGGTCATATATTAATTGGTTGCTGAAAATACTTGGCCTGGAGGGCCCCAAAAATCTACTCTTGTATATCACCATGAGCAGTATGCCAGTATTTGTTGATTCAGGGTTCATGGTGACTTCATAGAATATATCTAGGGAGATAATGAGCAATTATATATGCATATATGTACAATTATTTGTACATATATATGTACATGTAAAAATAATTGTGTGTGGTAAAGAACCCACTGATTACTAATAAGACTAGTGCTAATGCTTTGATTTCTTCTAAAGCATGAGAAATTTTATCCACTGTTGCTTTTGCACTATCAGCATCAATGTCAAACCCTACAGAATACATCTTAATATTACTGTGAGATCACTAAGGGTGTTACTGTGGTTTATCAAAAAAAAAAAAATCCAAACAGACCAAAGTACTAAATTTCTGCCTTAAAATAAATAAATCTGTATTTCCCTAGAACTATTTATATCAATTTCACTGTTTTTGTTTTTTATAGGTGTGGTGATTCCAAATGCTTTCAAATTGTTCACTCCTCAGGACTTTCATAAGCCTTGACTACAAATATGTAAGCAGAAGAAAAACCTCAGGCTTTGTCTTTGTTTCATTTCTTGATCTGTGTGTGTGTGTGTGTGTGTGTGTGTGAGAGAGAGAGAGAGAGAGAGAGAGAGAGAGAGAGAGAGAGAGGGTGTGTGTTTGTGAATGTTTTTTATTTCACTTTGCTCATGTCCTTAAAATAGCTGTTTCTATATTATTTCTAATTCAATTGGGATACAAATTAAGTGGCTTATAGATTGTCCACTTATACATTTTAAAATAGATGATGATATTTAGAAGCATGACCCTTTTTATATTTGCTTTTTATTTATCAACTTAAAAAAATAATATGAGGAAATTTTTCCTGAATGTGTACATATTTTGTTCTTTAAATTTTCATTTTGTGGTTTTAACATCAGTTCCTGATTTTTGCCTGAATCAATTATCATTACTAATAAATGATCCTTACTAAGTTTACTTTCTTCTTCGGAAGGTCGGCTGAACTCTGACTCCAGGCTGCATCAGTAGGACTGTGCAGGGCCTTTGGTGCCTATCTGAGTCCTGAAGGTCTGATGATTATCATCTGTTTTATCATCTACAGAAGGCTTGGCTTGAAGTCCCAGCAGCAGGGGACTCTCTCCAGGAAGACTGAAGAGCACTAGGGTCCAGACTGGTGATACCAATCCTCTGGGTTTTTCTTATGTCTACCATGTTCTAGCTCAAGCTGCTGGCAAAGCTGGTGCCATTGGACTTCTGTTGAAACTGTTCCAGATCTACCCCCACAGTCATTTCTAAGTGCATCTCCAGGCACCTAACTGATGACTGGTCACCCTCTCAGTGAGCCACTGATGCTGGTGGCAGGATATCTGGGCCAAACTGAGTTCAGAGTTGACTTCTGCCTCTGGCCTGAATGAGACCACAAAGATTTCTCCCAGTGCAAGCTTCCTGCCTTCCTTGCTCACGGAGAGAGATCTTGCTCCTGTCTTCTCTTTAACACCTTTTAAAACTCCACAGAGATGGTTAACAGAAGTTGAGAGAGGGCAGAGGAGGCAGCACACTAGCAATGTGTCTGTTGTGTAGAGCCAGGAATGTGGAAGCACTCTTCAATTTGTGAAGGGAGCTGGTTACCATTAATTACCACTGTAGTTTGGATCCGGAAGGTTCCCCAAAGGCTGGGTTCCCAGTGCAGCAGTGGTCAGAATTGGGGCTTCTGAGAAGTGACTGGATGATGAGAGCTCAAGTTTGCCATTTTCTGGGCTTTGCATACCTTGAACTCTGTCCCGGATCTTGTCCCTGGAAGGACTCATCAGGTTCTTTTTTGATCTTCACATGTAATCTAGATCTTCTGTTTGTTGTTGTTGTTGTTGTTGTTGTTTATTGGTTGTTCAAAACATTACAAAGCTCTTGACATATCATATATCATACATTAGATTCAAGTGGGTTATGAACTCCCATTTTTACCCCAAATACAGATTGCAGAATCATATCGGTTACACATCCACATTTTTACATAATGCCCTATTAGTAAATGTTGTATTCTGTTTTGAAACCAAGTTTGGACTCTCGACTCAGGAACTCCAATTTTCTTAGCAAGCTGTTCTCTGCAATGGATCCCAGGGTAGTGTTTTTTTCTGAAGGCGTTGAAGAGGGTGCACAGCTGAGAGGGGCTATAGGTGGTGTGGGGCCATCGAATCTTTTTACTCAGAGTCCCTTCTAGAAGGTGATCTTGCCCAGGGCCTTGGCTGGATTGCAGGGCCTCCTTAAGTTCTCGTCCTTCCAGGAAGAAGGACCTAGCTCTGCGATTCTGAAACCAAACCTGGATTCTTGACTCTTCGACGTTGATTTCCAAAGCAAGTCTTTGTCTGGTAGCATAATGTGAGTATGGCATTTGGTTAAAGGTGTTGATGAGGATTGTCAGCTGCTCTTTGGTGAATTTAGTGTGATTGCGCATATGATTCCCTAGCATAGGCCTGTCTGAAGAGCTGTCTTGCTCATGGTGGAAGAGAGTCCCAATGGCCAAGAATTCATCCAAGAGTTAGAGCAGGACTAGAAGGAGTTATAGATACAAGAGAGAAACTTGGTTTCAGATGATGCCAAAATAAAAACAAAGGGAATAGAGGACTTTTTTGTTGTGCAATTTCGATATTATAGCCCATAGCAAGGAATATACAAATAAATCTCTAGTATTGCCTTTTGTGAAGGAGAAAAAAAAAACTGACTATAATTCAGAGACTAAAGAAAAAGGAGATATATATGAGTGGATTAAAAAAGAGAGATAAATCTGAAATGAGAGCTCAACGTGAAGAAAGATTGAGAGATTACTAAGACACATGTTAGGACTCCCATCTGTGAATGAATCCTGTCATTTCCCTTTGATGGGCCTCTGCCCTCACCCCCTCCTCCATGTCCCAGCAATGTTCTTAGGCTAGCAGGGTCAGGGTTGCTTCCTTGATGAGGTGGTAGAGGGCTCAGGTGCTGGCCTGAGCACCTCCATCTTGGGCCTCTCTGACTCCACCTGCCTCTAACATTTTCCCTCTAGCCCACTCTGTTTTAATGTTACCTTGGAGTCCAGGAACAACAGGTCTGATTGAGAAGCATCTATGTGACTAGGGAACGAAGCTACTCCCAAGTGATAGGAAACCTCCCAGAACTGATCCCCCCCCTGATGGTACTGCCCACTAAATGAAAGCAGTGGCCCCATTGTCGAGCTATGGCTGAGGCTAGGACCCTAAGCAGGTCCCATCTCACTATGAGAACTGAGTCATCCCCTCAAGTGATGATGACCTTCCTTCCAGATCTTCATAGGACCAGTTCTGAGATAATGATCAACCAGATTAGGACCAAGATGACCCACTCTGCCAGCTAGGCAAATCCCCAGCCCTGGCCTTTGTTCTCCTTCCTTTCTATTAGGCCCCAAAGTTTTTGTCAGCCCCTTGAATACAGACCTTCAGTCACTGAACTGTTATACCCATTTTTCCTGGCATGATCACCTTGATTAAAGTTCATTTTTTGTCTTTCATCAATGTTCATCTCTTCATTTGGCATCTTGGGACTGGTACTAAGCCTAGTCTGTTGGGACACCAGAGCAGGACCTTCACCTAGGACCCCAGTAACAAGGTTGCAAAAAAATTGGATCAAGTAGGCACAGTCCTTCCTAGGGCCCATAGGACACTCTGAAGAACCCTGAGAGAAAGGGCATGACCTGGCAGATCATGTTCTGTCAATTCTTGTTTTTCTCTCTGGAGTGTAAAGAAAAAAGAAAAAGGTATCAGTAAGGTGTGATTTGGACCTTGCCTCTGAAGCATAAGAGTTTCAGACTTTTTGATCATGGGAAACAAATTGGTTTGGAGACACAGATTTGAACAAGGAATGAATCAGGGAGCCGTGCAGGCTGATGCTAGACAGATACAGTGGTTTGTCTCTGAGCATTTTATAAATCTCTCTAACTGCTGCTAAACAACCTGTAGAAGCTCATCTGAACCTCAGTAAGGGGAAGTTAGGAGGGTCTAAGCCTGTGATTAGGGCAGAGCACCCAGCCCCCTTCTAAGGCTGAAGATCAACATCAGCAGTGTCCCCTGGCAGAGGAGAGTAAAGCAGCCAGAAGTAGCCTGACCTTCGGGGTCACCTGCAGCAGAGGAGGCCATTGGAAGACAAAATCATCTTGGCAGAACCTGAAGATTTACTTTTGGGTAAATATAGAAAAATACAAAGGCCCTTTCAGGAGAATTAGTTTTTAATCAATGAAACAAGTAGATCATGTCACATACAAGCTACTAACTTCCTTGGTAGCTCTAGGATCATCAGGCTAAAAGCAATCATTTGGGCTAAGTTTTCACATTTGTGTTTCATACAAATTATTTTCAGTTGTGGTTTTGGAGGCTTTTCTCTGCAATCAGGAAATGATGTAGAAAGGTAAAGTCTTTAATTTCTTTTAAAAAAAAAATTAGCCTGTTCTTAGTTTATGGCACTCCTCCTTTGCAAGCCTTGCCTTTGGGATGCTTTCCTTTGTTCTTCTTGCACTGGTTTTGCTAAATACAGAACCAGTTTAGTCCAGTGTGGAAGCACATAGCCTTTGTAGAAAGGCATCTCTATTTCTCCAACTTTGAAACTGGTTAACAGCCCTTATCAGCAACTAAAAGCCTCCCACAGAAGACAAGTAAAGTGATTGAGAAACCCATAAAAAGCCAGAAAAAGAAAGCTGGATAAAGTTAAAACAAATTTCAACACAGGTCTCCACTGATCTGCACAGTAAATATAAAAACCTAACATGTTTATTGGCCTTCTTTTGGTTATATGTCATTATTATTACACAGTTTTCGCATCTACTAGTTCCTTCCTAGTTGGAACCTTCCAGTAAAATACTGGAATGGAGGCATTTTTAAAGATAAAGAGGCACTACAGCACTCAGATTTTAAACTTATAAAGTTATAAGTTTTTCAGGGTTCACTTGGGATTATGCCATACACATAAACAATGAGAGTCCTTTAAAAAAAAACTTTGACTTTATAAAATATTTGTCTAAATTTTGTTCAATAAAGGAGCTGGGCATCTTTAAATAGCTATGAATATCAAAAGCCTTTTCAGGAGATAACCAACTAGTAAAAAGTAAATATAACCAATGAAATAAGCGCAAGTCTTATTTCAGTCCCAAAATGTACTTTTGTATTAAACTGTGTTTCTATATTTAGATTCAATAAGATTGAAGTAATGAGAGTCATTCATTCTGAAAAAGAAAACTTGAGATCCTGATTTTTAATCATCAAATATTGCAAAATTATTACATGGAGGAAAGAGTTTACTTACTCGGTAAAACCCAAAGTCAGAATTCAGAAACTGCCAGGATTTTTTTTAAAAGCCACAGGAAGAAATATTATGGGTAAATACACTTGAGAATATTATTACTAAAAAAGAAAAAAAAAAACTATCCAATTTTGGAATTGGTTATAACAGGACTGAGGTCCTTGTCACCTTCAAACATGAGCCACTAGGGTGTTTCAATGTTCCCTAAAACATGGGGCTAGGAATATAGCTCAGTGGTAGAGCATGTGCTTAAGTATGGGCAAGGCCCTAGGTGTATCATCAGTGTGTGTCACATACATACAGACACACACACACACACACAAAAAAAAAAAAAAAAAGAAAAAAAAAAGAAAAAAAAAATCTTGAAATTACCAATCTTTGTATGTCTTTAGCACTAGAAGCCTGTATTGAAAACAGAATCTTAATTTCTGGGTTCCCATAAAAATAAGAGCAATTTCAAACATCAAAATCTCACTGTAATACCCTTCAAAACCCATACTAATAAACAGAACACAAATAAGAACTCAGTTTTGTTTTTTTTTTTTTTTAAAAAAAGAGGAAACATAGTACTTCAAACTTCAAATTACATTTATGTAAGGAAATGGATTTTCTTAAGCCAATAGTGACCTTTCAGAGGTCATGTCAGAGCAGAGTCACACATTGACCAAGCAGAAAACAAGACTGGACAGTGGGAGACTAACATTGATAGAACCCAGACAAATTGCTTCTAGAGAAAGAGGGTCTCGCCTTCAGGGGACAGTTCTGAAAACAGGCCCAATACTGCATTTCACTGAAGAATACAAATGGAACCATCTGAGGATGCTCAGATCCACAGGTGGTAGATGTGGAGGCCAACACGTGTGCATGTGTGTACATGTGCAGGGTGAAAGGTCACCTGGTCAATAAAGCCCCCAAAACAAATAGTAAAATAGGGGTAAGCTGAATCAGAGACAACGTGATAGGCAGAGAAGCAAAGACCCATCAAACATAATTGGAGCCCCCCGAGACAAAACAACTACCAATTTTAAGTGTGGAAACAGAACTAATATTTAAAGCTACTTCCAAAAACCTTTATAGATATCACATTAGACTTGAATTCACATATGAAAATGATTCATTCTGCAATGGAAAAATTAGAGAAAAGGTTCAACTCCATGACATTGTAAAATGCTATAAAGATAAAAACTTCCATTGACTCTCCAGGAGCTGTTAGTTGGCATTGAAACTCATAACAAAACTGAAATGCCAAAAAATAAACCAGTTAGAACATACAAACAAATTCAACAAGGTTGCAAGATACAAAAATCAACATGTAAAAACTAGTAGCAGTTTTATAAACCAGTACAACATTTGCTGAAAGAAAAATTTTAAAGGTAATCCCATTCACAAAAGCTACAAAAAATAAAACGCCTGATAATAATTTTTACCATGGAAATGGATGATCTCTGTAATGAAAATTATAAAACACTGAAGAAGAAATTGAAGAGGGGACACACACACACACACACACACACACACACACACAAATGAAAAGACCTGCCATGTTCATAAGCTGGAGGAATTAATATTGTTAAAATGTCTGCACTCCCCAAAGCAGTTTATGGATTCAGTGTAATCCTCCTTGAAATACCAATGGCATGATTTACGAAATTAGGAAAAAAAATCCTAAAATTTGTATTTAATCACAAAAGATGCCAGATAGACAAAGCAATCTTGAGCCAAGAGAACAAAGCTAGTCATCATCACCCCAACCACAAAACATTCTTTAAAGCCATAGGGTCAATATAGCATCAGACTGGCACAAAAACCAATATGTAGCCCAACAGAACAGAGAACCTGAAACAAATCCAGCCAATTGATTTTTTGCACAGGTGCCAAAAACATAAGCTGGATAAAAGACAGCCTCTTTATTAAAGATCCTTGGAAACTTGGATGTCCACATGCAAAAGAATGAATCTAGACCCCTATATATCACTATATTAAAAAAAATATGAATCAAAGACCTAAATGTAATGTCTGAAACTATCAAACTACTATAAAAAAATCAAAGGCAAAATACATTGGTCAAGGCAATGATTTCTTAGGGAAGACCTAGAAGCACAGCAATGAAAAAAATAGATGGGATCACACAAATAAGGAAACAAAAATTAACAGACTAAGAAAATATTTGCAAACTATTTATCTAACATAACAAGAGATTAATATTCAGAATATATAAGGAACTCAAAAACTCAACAGCAAAAAAAAAAAAGTCAAAACAATCCCATTAAAAATGAAAAAATAATCTGAATGGACCCTTCCAAAAGAAGATACAAAAATAGCCAAGTATGAGAAAATTCTCAACATCACTAATCATTAAGGAAATGCAAATCAAAACCACATTGAAATACCATTTCACCCTAGTTAGAGTGGCTACAATCAAAAGGAAAAAAAAAAAAGAAGAAGAAGAAATTAATGCTGACGAGGATGCAAAGAAGGGAAAGCTCTTGTATATTCTTCTTGGGAAAATAAATTAGCATAGCCACTATTGAAAACAGTATGGAGGCTCCTCAAAATGCTAAAAACAGAACTACCATGTGACCCAGATAGCCCATGATTTGGGTATATATCCAAAGGAGTTGAAATCAGAATATCAGAGAGATATCTGTATTCCATGTTTCTTGAAGCACTTTACACAAGAGCTAAGATACAGGATCAGTTAACATGTCCATCAACATTGGCACAATGGAATGTTCTCAACCACAAAGAAATCCTGTCATCTGTGGCAACATGGATGGGATTGAAGGACATACATCAAGTGAAATAAAACAGGCACAGAAAAATAGTGTATGTTCTCACTCATACATGGAAACTAAAAGGATGGAAGTCCTAGAAGTAGAGAATAGATTAGTGGTCTCTTGGGGCTACAATGAGTAGAGGGCAGAATAGATGGGTGGGAGGGTGGGAAATGGGTACCAAGATATAGTTAGATAGGAGAACTAGTCCTACTATCCTAAATATAGTAGGGTGACTATAGATTAGAACAATTTATTATGCACTTCTTAAAGAACTAGAAGAAAGGGAGGAGTTTAAAGGTTGCCAACACAAGGAGATGATACATATTTAAGGATGAGGAATTGCTATTACCCTGAAATGATCATGACACATTGTATACATATATCAAATTATCTGCATCCCATAATAATATACAATTATTATTTTCCAATTTAAAAAAAGAATCAACTGCAGTGTGTGAAACAAGAGAGCATCAACATTTTTTAAGAAATTCAAGGAAAGAAAATGTGAGCCAACAACTTTATATCTAGTTGAACTACACTTTGAATATGAAGACCATAAGGTAACAATTTCAAACCTTGAAGAACTGGGGAATATTAAACTCACAAGATGTTCTAAGGAATTTACAAGAGTCTAACGCTTCAAAATGTGGTTTGCAGCCAACAGCAATGTCACTCAGGAGACTGTTAGATGTGCAAAACTCAGGTCCTACCTTAGGATCTTCTGAGTCAGAATCTGAATATTACACACAGGAATATCCCACAAGCTCTATAAGACAAGCTTCATCCCGTCAAGATTTCAACGGAAACTGGCAAAAGGATGTGTTCCTTTTATTTATATATGAAAATATGTTTAATTATAGGTCTGAGGCCAAAACAAAGAAGAAAAGATAAATGTTCTTCCCAAGTAGAAATATCACAACTGAAAAATGGGGAAAAGGAGAAAAAAATAATACCGTGTCATAGAGAAGAGATGGTGTTATTTTCAGCTTTTGGTTGCTGTGACCAAATACCTGCCAAGAACAACTTAGAAGAAGAAAAGTTTATTTTACCTCAGAGTTCCAAAGGGTTGGTCCAGGTTGACCCTATTGCTCTGGGTCCAAAGTGAGGCAGAGCGTCATGGTGGAAGGACATGGAGGAGGGACACTTCTCCATTCACAGCAGCCAGAAATTAGAGATAGGGATGAGGGAAAGGGGCCACGCAGCAGATGCACCCTTCCACAGCCTGCCCCCAGAATCCCACCTCCTCCAGGCACATCCCACCTGTACACAGTTACCTCCCAGTCGGTCCATTCAAACCAGGATAGACTAGATTACTGCTCTCACGGGCCAATCATTTTACCTCCAAACATTCCTACGTTAATACAGGAGCTTTTCAGAGACTCCTCACATCCAAACTATTTCAACTAGAGGGTAACAAACAATATTACAATAAAGATGGTCAATAGCACCAAAGTGTATACCTTCCAACACTTTTTTTTTATTATTATTATATTGACTAATGCCTCCAACTGACTGATAGTGGAGATAGAGAACATTCTTGCTCTTTCCTAATTTTACCAAGATGGCCACTAATATTTCCCATTTGTAAGGCAGTGGTTTGTGATGGGGACTGTCTGTTTCCCTGTGTATCCCCACTTTCTTGCCAGACTTTAAGCTGAGTCGCTCTTATTTCCTAGATGTCATGGCAGTCCTTTGACAGTTTCAAAGACTATCTCAAAATGCTGCTTACTTCTCCAAAGCCAGCACAAAGATCTCAGGGTCCAGTCTGGGAAGACTCTTTGATAACATACCTTTATGAGGGCTGTGGCTCTCTCCCACCATGTCTTCCTTGCTTTTTTGGCTAGAGGTAAGCCACAGGTTCTACCCGCACTGAAGAGGGAGGATTATTACACAAGGCAGTACAGGGCACGGCAGTCTGTGGAGTGTTCGCTCGTTTTGCCAACCAGGGTAGCCTCCTGCCACCGGCCAGCAAGCAGCAGAAGCCTGCTGACAGCATGAAACAAGCCTTGGGCTGGCTGGGGGCCAGGTGACAATATTCCCCCACTGTCCTGCAAGAGACCCTGAAAAGAAAACCTGCTAAGCCACACCTAGACTTCCTCATTCATAGAAACCCCGAGATAATCAATATTGACTTAGGCCACTGTATTTTAGAGTAATGTGTTACATACCAATAAATGTCAGGGTGATTCCTCATTAGATCTGAGGGGGAAAAAAGATAACAAAAGATATTACTGGGACAATTGGAGAAATTTGAATATGAGTTTTGTCCTGGATTATGTAGTACCAATGAAAACTGTCTTGGATGTAATATAATCAGGACTACACAAGAGAACGATTCCGCTCTTCGAAGATCCTACTCAAGTACTTAAGATAGCAACGCACTTTCAAGCAGTTCGGTGCACAAAAACAAACACAGTAAAACAAAAACTTTGTTTGGCAGGGTGTATATGGTATATTTTTTAAATGCAGCGTGGGTGTGTAGAAAGAGTAGCAAAATGCTAGTAATTTATAAATGTACCCCAAAGGGCTTATGAATGTTCATTGTATTAGCCTATATGAGTGACATAATTTTAATTTATACAATGACATTTTTAAATTACCAAAAATTCTGATTTTAATTCCTTAACCTAAAAGTTTACATTTTAAAAATCAGAGGTGGGAGGGGTATGGAGTGAAATCGCACAGCCCTGCCCACTAGGCTCCTCAACCCCCACAGCAGCCACCTGATTCTGTGGGATTGTAGTGTGATAAGGATCAAGGTTAGGCAACCACAAAAATAGATGCATTTCCTGAGCATCTGCAGCTTCATGCTCCTTAATTCATTGTAAAACCTGAACGTGAGGCAATTTTTAGCCTTTACATAAAGATCAGTTTCAGTTATTTCAGACCTGACACCTTTCAGAAAGTTACTAGAGAGCCAAGTAGATGTTCTGAGTTAAAACAAAGCTCCATTTCCTGCAGAGTGCATAGGAATTACCTAGGATTTGTGTTAAAATGCAGATCCTGATGCACTGGGTCTAGAATAGTGCTTCTGAGTTTGCATTTCTAATCATCTCCCAGCTGATTCTGAAGCTGCTGGTACCAGAATCACATTTCTACCTCTAAAGCCTTAGAGCAACTTCCCAGCAGGCTGTCAGTTAAAGTGCAGTTAAAACTCCTTAGTCATTGCAGAGCTGGTAAATGACCTGTGGATCCACTTGCCCAAGGAGGCAAAAATGTACCTATAAAGAAGTTTGCTACACAAACTTGCAATCACAGAAGAAAGGAAACAATCTAAATGTCTATCAATAAGAGAATGGTCAGATAAATTATGGTTTATTTATATAAGGCAACACATATCTCTTTTTAAAAGACACAGTATATACTTGTCCTGTGACCCAGCAAGCCCAATTCTGGTTATTTTCACAAGAGAAATGAAATAGGCCTATACAAAGACCTCTGCAAATATGTCCATAGCAGCTTTACTTATGATTTCCAAAAACTAGTAACAGTCCAGGTGCCTCTCAATAGGGAAGTGGATAAACTAACTGTAATATGGTCATAAAATGTATTACCAGTCAGCAAAAAAAGGGTAATCCTCACCACATAGATGAGTCTCAAGAGGATTAGACTTAGTGAAAAAAAGACTGCCCAAAACAATACACTTTCTGGAGTTGTGATAATTGTGTATTCCTTGACAAAGAAAGAAGTTACGCAGATAGATATAGTCATCAAAACCTCTCAAATGGCCAAGAGTGGTGATGTACACCTGTAATCCCAGCAGCTCGGGAGGCTGATGTAGAAGAGTTCAAAGTCGGCCTCCACAACAACGCCATGCTAAACAACTTAGTCAGACCCTGTCTCTAGATAAAATACAAAATAGGGCTGGGTATGTGACTCAGTGGTTGAGTGTCCCCAAGTTCAGTCCCTAGTACCCAACCCCACCCAAAAAAACAAAACAAAATAAAAAACTTCTCAAATGGTGTTCTTATGATCTTTAAATTTCACTGTATATAAAATGCAGCTCCACAAAGGGGAAAGGTATTCAAATATTGACCTCTAGGGAACAATATGCAATGCATAGAATTATTTTAGGGGAAGGTGCACCAGTAGTATCTGCAACTTACTTTGAATGCATCAGGAAAAAATAACATGGTAAGAGCTGGGTAGAAGGGTGGATCCAGACATAGGTATGTGATAATGCAAACACAGTAAAATAATAATGATAGACTATGTATGTGGGAAAAAAATTCCTTCACCTTTCCGTTCACTTAAATTTTTTTCATATTAAATTGTTGGAAAAAGTGAGATAGATGTATTTTGACATGGAAAAGAAATCACCAGCAGGGGCTGCGTCTGTAGTTCAGTGGTAGTGCGCTTGCCTAGCACGTGTGAGGCACTGGGTTCCACTCTCACCAACACATAAAATAAAGGTATTGTGTCCATCTACAACTAAAAATTTTTCTAAAAAAAAAAAAAAAAAAAAAATCTTTAAAAAAATCACAAGCAATATCTTTATGTGATCAGAAACAAGTTACAGATACACCCACTTATCCACATGTTAGATTTCTGGGCTGATAAGAACTTAGAGGCTATTAATTCTGAGAAATAGGAAAGATGTTGGAAGTAGAGACAAGGAGGCTTTCACTTTCATACAGGGGGTGGGAAGGAAGATTAGAAATGGCGACACTGTCAAAAATAACTTTACAGAAGCAGACAAAGTAATGACCCCAAACAGCCAAAAGCGGGTCAGTGTTGTATGTAATGATGTGTGTGTCAAAATGCAAAGCCAGCGCATACGGCTGCTCTGGCCTTTACAGCTCCAACAGAAACACGGAGCACTTGCCTTGATCCTGTCTCTGTGCAGCCAACTGTGATGACAGTGGGAAAATACGACTAATTGTTTGCATTACAATGAATGCTCTGCTAGGTGCTGAGGTCATAGTGAAAACAACTTGGTCTCTTTCCCATTGCACTCCCAAAAGAGTGAAAATTCAGACACCCAGATGTGTGACAGTGATTTGCAGCATTGGTTGTAATGAGGCGCTTTGGGACACTTGCTCAGTAGATGGAAGTGTGCCACAGGGGGCCACAGGGGTATAATCCCAGGACCACCCTTCTTCCACTTGACCCCAGACCTCTAGTCATGGTTAATTGCACTAGGATGAACAACTTAACCAAGAGCGTTCAATCAAATTCTGTTTCCCATGAGTTCAGAATTAAACTAATGCCCAGTCATTAATTTTTGTTACTACTGGGCCAAAGAGAACATGCAAGCTTGGGAACTATGGAGAGGTTATTATTATGTTTTTTAATCAAAATGCAAGTGAGAAGCAAAGAAAGCCGGAGTACCAAAAGACAGAAAGACCTAGGTGTTCTGTAGAGAGAAGTGAAGAGTTAACAAGGTCCCCCAGAGAAATATTGAGAGTAGCTACCTGATTCTCATTCGTGCTTTGCACGTCTGCCTCCACTATCTTGTAAACCACATTTACGGGCCATCACCCCTGGATTCCATGAAACAACCCTGAAGTTGTCCAGAGAATTTCTTATTTCCTTCATCCAGTCTGAAGAATTCCTCTTGCAGCCTGAAGAGCTATAACTAAGATAATTATTGCAGACAAATCTGCAAAGTGCAATTCAGGAGGCCAGAGGAGATACCATTGGAGGCTCTGAGATCTCAGAAAAGTTTCTGCTATGTAGAAAGTCACCAGGGACCAGACTCCAAGGGCCTTGATACTCTGAACCCTTCGATTATTGTGCAATGCATACCCCCTTGACATGTCATGTCATGTGACTCCCCTGCTCTGCTCCTCCCAGCTAAGTGTCTTTATGGCAGGCTCAGCACTAGGCGCTCAGCTCATGGGGAATGTCAGAACCAACATGATAGAAAGTATAGTGAGCTCTTTGAAGAAAATGAACATGAGGTTAAAGTGCATTTGAGGTAGGGTAGACAGGGAAAAATCTCTAACAAGGGATGTTGGGGCAAAATACTGGAGAGTATGAGGCAGCCGCTAGCTCAGGAAAGAGTGTCACAGGTAGAGGTAAACTGTAATGTGCAAAGATCCTGAGGAATGCCCCTGACAATAAAGCAGTTTCTAAGAACAGAGGTGCTATCCTGCAGAGAGTGAAACCTGGCCTTGATGTGAATGAGCAGAGTGGATGATGCACTGTCTGGGATTCTTACACTTCAATGGTCTTCATAAATCCCCTCAGCATCTATGTGCCTCTGCATTTTTCAAAGTTCCAGGGTAACTTACTTTAAAAAATATTTAATGGTTATTAGAAGTAAAATGTTCTTTTCCCATTTTACCCAACCCTCTTTCATCTGCCAGGTCCAACATTAAAGTTGTCACATAAGCACTTCCTGATGTGATACATAATCACCAAATGGCTAGCAAAAACATAATAAAATAATCTAAATCAAATAAAAAGCATTAGCACTATAAATTTTGCTGATGACATGATCTTATATTTAGAAGACCCCAAAAAACTCTACCAGACGACTTTTGCAGCTCAAACAAATTTAGTAAAGTAGCAAGATACAAGATTGACATAAATAAATCAACTGCTTTACTAGACTCCAATTATAAATCTGTTGAAAAAGAAGTTAGGAAAACCATCCCATTCACCACTTCAAAAAAAATAATAATAATAATATTTGGCAATCAATCCAATAAAGGAGGTGAAGGACCTCTACAATGAAAACTATAGAACATTGAAGAAAGAAATCGAGGAAGAACTTAGGAGATGGAAAGACCTCCCATGTTCATTTTTTAGGTGGGCAAAATTAATATTGTAAAATGGCCACACAACCAAAAGCATTATAGAGAATCAATAAAATCCCCCTCAAAATACCAGTGACATTCTTCATAGAACTAGAAAAAGCAGTTCTAAAAGTTATTTGGAGACATAAGAGATCTAGAATAGCTAAAGCAATTCTGAGCAAAAAGATGGATGCTGCAGACGTCACAATGCCAAACCTCAGAATACAATAGAGACCTACAGTAACACAAAGAGCATGGTATTAGCACCAAACAGACATGAAGACCAATGAAATAGAAGACACAGAGACAAACCACATACATAGTCATCTGACACTAGACAAAGGTGCCAAAAATGTACGTTGGAAGACTGGGGTTGGGGTAGAGCATTCACCTACCACGCATGAGGCACTGGGTTCAATCCTCAGCACCACATAAAAATAAAATAATATTATTTTTTATAACTAAAAATAGTTTTATATATATATATATTATATATATATATGTTGGAGAAAAGATAGCCTCTTCAGCAAATGATGCTGAGAAAACTGGATATTCATACATAGAAGAATGAACCTTGCCTCCTAGCTTTCACTGTGCAAAAACGTCAACTCTAAGTAAATCAAAGACAATTAGACCAGAAATTCTGCAACTGCTATAAGAAAAGGCCGACCAAATACTCCAACACATTGACACAGGCCTCCACTTCCTTAACAAGACTCCTAAAACACAAGAAATAAAACTGAAAATCAACAAGTGGGATTGCATCAAATTAAAAAGCTTCGGCACAGCAAAGGAAACAATTAAGAATGTGAAGAGAACCTACAGAATGGGAGAATTCCTTGCCATCAGCTCCTCATGGCATTAATATTCAGAATATATACAGAACTCAAAAACACCAAAAACAAACAACACAATTAATAGAAAAAATAATTAACAGGCGCATCTCAAAAGAAATACAAATGGTTAATAAATATCTGAAAAAATGTTCAATATCTCTAACAATCAAGGAAATGAAAATCAAAATGTTATTCATCTCACTCCAGTCAGAATGGTAGTCATCAAGAATACAAATAAGTGTTGGCAAGGATGTTGGGGGAAAGGTACACTCAGACATTGGTGGGACTGCAAATTAGTGCAACCACTCTGGAAATCAGGATAAAGATTTCTCAAAAAACCACCACATGACTCAGCTATCTTACTTCTCGGTATCTATCCAAAAGATCTAAAACCAGCATCATATAGGAACCTAGCCACATCAATGTTTACAGCAGCACAATTCACAATTGCTAAGCTATAGAACCATTCTAGGTGCTCTTCAACAGACAAATGGATAAAGAAAACGTGATACATATAAGATAACTATAGAAACTATATAACTACACATAAGATAACTATAGAAACTATATAACTATAGAAAACTTGGAATGGAACCACCATTTGACCCACCTATGCCACTCCTTGGTTTATGCATTAATGTACTAATGTACCAAAAATGTACATTGGAGAAAAGATAGCCTCTTCAACAAATGGTGCTGGGGAAACTGGAAATCCACATGTAACAAAATGAAATTGAACTTCTCTCTTAAAATACACAAAACTCAACTCAAAGTGGATCAAGAACCTAGGAATTAAACTAGAGACCCTGCACCTAATGGAAGAAAAACTAGGCCCAAGTCTCCATCATGTGGGATCAGGCCTCAACTTCCTTAATAAGACTCCTATAGCGCAAGAATTAAATCCAAGAATCAATAAATGGGATGGACTCAAACTAAAAATTTCTTCTCACAAAGAGAAATAATCTGTGAGGTGAAAATAGAGCCTGCAGCCTGAGAGCAAATCTTTACCACCAGAACAGATAGAGCACTAATCTCTAGGATATATACAGCACTCAAAAACCTTCACACACACACAAAAAAACCAATCAATAAATGGGCCAAGGAACTGAACAGACACTTCTCAGGACAGAATATACAATCAATCAACAAATATATTAAAAAAAAGGTTCAATATCTCTAGCAATCAGAGAAATGCAAATAAAACTACTCTAAAGATTTCATCTCACTCCAGTCAGAATAGCAGCTATTAAGAATACAAACAACAGTAAATATTGGTGAGGATGTGGGGGAAAAGGCACACTCATACATTGCTGGTGGGACTGCAAATTGGTGCAGCCAATCTGGAAAGCAGTATGGAGATTCCTTGGAAAACTTGGAATGGAACCACCATTTGACCCAGCTATCCCTCTCCTCGGACTATACTCAAAGGACTTAAAAACAGCATACTACAGAGACACAGCCACATCAATGTTTATAGCAGCTCAATTCACAATAGCTAAATTGTGGAACCAACTCAGATGCCCTTCAGAAGATGAATGAATAGGAAAACTTTGGTGTATATATACACAATGGAACATTACTCATCATTAAAAGAGAATAAAATCACGGCATTTGCAGGTAAATAGGTAGAGTTGGAGAACATAATGCTAAGTGAAGTAAGCAAATCCCCAAAACCAAAGGCTTAATGTTTTCTTTGGCATGAGGATGTTGACTCATAATGGCGATTGTTGGGGGAGCATGGGAGGAATGGAGGAACTTTAGATAGGGCAAAGGGGAGGGAAGGAAAAGGAGGCAGGGCAAGGAGATAGGAATGATGGCTGAATGAGTTAGACATCATTACCCTAAGTACAGATATGAAGACACGTATGATGTGAAAATACTTTGTCTACCAGTGTCTTGAAAATTTGTGCTTTATATGTACAATATGAAATGAATTGCATGCTGTCATCCTGTATAACAAATTAGAATAAATAATTTAATAAAAAAGAAAAGAAAATGTGATACATATATACACAATGGAGTATTACTTGGCCATAAAGAAAAATGAAATTATGGCATTTTCCAATAAATGGATGAAACTGAAGACCATCATGCTAAGTGAAATAAGCCAGTCCCAGAAAGTTAAAATTTGAATGTTTTCTCTGATATGCAGAAAGAAGCTAGTCCAAAATAAGGGAAAAGAAAAGTTGGGAGGGGGTAATTTCATCAAAATAAAAGAAAAAATCAGTGGGATGGATGAAAGGGACTTGACAGAGAATCAAGATGGATGGGATAAGGCAAGAACAATGGAATGAATGACATAACTTTCCTGGGTACATCTACGAATATACCACTGTGAACCTCACCTTTATGTGTATCTATAAGGCACTAATTTTAAAAAATCAACTGTAAGTAAATAGCAGAAAAATTGGTGGAGTAGAGAGGAGGAGACAGTAGAAAGGAGAACGGATAGAGAAACTATCCGGGACTGAATAGGAGCAAATTATATTCCACGCTTTCATAATTATGTCAAATAATTATTACTAATGTTGTGTATAACTAAAAAGAATAATAAAATCATAAAAATTATATTTTAATAAGATGGCAAATATATATGTGTAGATATTTATGTGCATATATGACAACATATGTGAGAGCAAGGAAAGCTGAAGTAAGATACATAACCCAAAATCAAAGGAAAGGATTAATGACTGTGACTACATAAAAACTTCAAAACCATTAAGCAAGGGCCAGAGATGCAGCTCAGTAGTAGAGCGCTCGACTAGCCTGTACAAGGGCCTGGGTTCCATCCCTAGCACCACAAAAACAAAAGACAAACAAAAAACCTATGAAGTAGTCAAATGACATTTACCAAGAAAAGAAATGAAGACAGCTTTTCAACACAAGTGCAGATGCATATTCAGAATTGAAGAAATATAACTTAAAACCCAATTCATCCTAATAGATACATTCTCATACATGTGTCCAGAGGAATATCTAAGGCTATAGGATAATTCATAATAGTAAATGTCTGGAGAAAACAAACAAAAACATTTAGTGATGAGGAATGAGTTAACAGGACAGCACAACCACTCTGTTGTAATACTGCACAGCCATTAAAAAGATGAAGGCTGACTTACACGGTCTGATAAGAGCTTGTAAGATACAGTGTTAAGTAATCAAAGTAGGTCGGAGTCATTATAGATATTATATATACATTCCCCACACACAAGAAAAATACACTAGCCAGGACTAACCCTGAGAAATGTGTATCATAGCCAATGTGGGCAAAGTTCACTGATTTTATCAGCCCATGATGACATTGCCAATGAGTAGCTAAATGAGGACTTCACCCCTGATCTGCCAGACTCCAAAGCTGACACATTTAATCATGAAGCTCAATATCATGAGATGATGCCAAAAAGACAAGAACAGCTAGGAAACAAATGGCAGGACATTTCCTACTTTCTACTTCCCAGACAACCAGGTGGAAAAAAAAGACACTAATGGAATTTTACAAAATAAAGGCATATTCATCTTTAAGTCCTTGAAAGGAGAAGGCTGGGTATGGCAGAAGAACATATAGCTGCCTTCCCTTCCCAGGGATGATCCAAAAAGACAAGCAGGTTTGTTAAAATTCAGAACTTTCCCTCCTCTGTGAATTTTAGGGTGCAAAAACCAATCATCTGGAATCTTTAGCATCTCAGCAGACCTGAAATTCAGTGGTTGCCTTACTGGTTCTAACTAAATTCCTACAGGCTTAAAAATTAGATAAATCCTGAGCTTTTTTGAAAGCACTTGGCATTAAATAAGCCTACTTATCTAGACGCAGGCCCATGAACATTCTACCACATGTTGCTGACTCCTTAGAGTAAGGAGAACTCTCAGAAGAGTTGGGAAATCTGGAACCCGGCACAACTGCACTCCAGCATCCGTGTTAAGTTGTTTTATGACATAGCCAATAATGAGAGCTGACGATCTTCAACAATTTACTTTTTTGGAGGACCAAACTCTAGTACCTGGGTCAGGCTAGAGTCCAAAGGCTGGCTCTGTGCCTCCCATCCAGTCAAACGAAGCCAATGAAATTCTTTATCTCAAGAACTGAAGTGACTGGGAGTCTGTTTTATCATTGAATCTAATAAGTGGCATTGCTCTAAAGTCCACAGATTCCTGCTATTGAAGTTCGCAAAACTCTCCCAACCCCTACCTTCCTGAAGCTTCCCCCATTCCATGAACAATCTTAGTGTGCTCTTTAGGCCGCCCAGGTGCAGTGTCTGCTGTTTCCAATGGCAAAACAACATGGAGGAATATCGTTCTGCTTGTTACACACCCAACATTCATTTCCCATTTTTTTTTTTTCTGCCAAACAGGACCCTGATTTTGTTTGCCATGACGGTATTCACATGAAATACTCCATCTCTCTTGCAGCTAAAGATAGTCATGTGACTTAGCCCTGGCCTATGAGTCACTGAAAGAACTTCCTGAGAGTCTCCTTAAAAACAGCCAGACACTGCAGAGTGCCATCTTTGGCCCTTTGCTCTCATTTCTTTCACTGGAAGGTGATGGGCGACTGGGAGCTGCCATCTTACAACCCTGACACTTGAAGCCACTCATGAAGGATGCAGCACAGGAAGAGAGAAGGGGCTTAGGATACCTTGGACAACGATGATGCTTCCCCTCGTAACTTCTTCCGTGAGGAAAATAAACCTCCACTTGGTTCAGAAGCTTGGACACATTTCTGAAATGAACAGCAGAACATAGTCACAAGATGCAACGTCTTTCATAAAGTCTATTTTATAATTTCAATTCAAGGTAAGCATTGGGAGAGAATCTGCTACTGTAAATTGTGTGGAAGAAAGAACTCATGCCAAATCGGGACAGGTCTGCCCTCTTGTGGGCAAAACACGCAGATACATAATATATAACCCACTGTAATGAAGCAGAGTTCATAAATCAAGCAGAAATACAATAGGCCCCTCCAATCCATGGTTTCATTCTGTGGTTTCAGTTATATGCAGCTCATGGTGGACCAAAATTATTAAATAGGAAATTCTATAAACAAAAATCCATTCGTTTTAAAGTGCATGACATTCCGTGTAGCATGGTGACATCTCATACTGTCTTATCCTGCACATGAATCATCATTTTTTTCCAAGATACCCGTGCTGAATATGTAGCCCACCCCATAGTCACTAAGTATCCATATGGTTATCAAATCGACAGTTGGGGAACCACAATGTTCATATTTTACTTAATTGTAGCCCAAATCTCAAGGGAAATGATGCAGATAATTCAGATGTTCCAAAGAGAAGCTTGAAGGGCTCCCTTTAAATGAAAGGCAAGAATACAGTGAGATATTTCAAGAGAATTAAAACACATTTGCATAACTTTCATGACACTGTGTTGTTATAATTCTTCTATTTTATTAGTATTCTCTTATTGTGCCCAATATATAAATTCACCTTTATCATAGGTATATAAGGGAAAACTGATATCATAGGGTTCAATACTATCTGTGGTTTCAGGCATCCAGAGATCTTGGAGTGTAGCCTAGTGTTTCCCTGGTTCATAGTGGGGAGCTGTTTGGACTAATAATGGGTACAGAACAGAACAGAAAGAAAATGAAATCTGACTGTGAGATGAGGGAAAGTCTAACAGCAAAAGTAGTCAGTAACCTCGGGGAATAAGTCGAATTCTGATAGACAAAGGGCCTGCAGGCCAGAAACAGAGTGTGAACAGGGGCTGGTAGGCACATTGAGGAACAGGAATGAAAAGTGCCTCATCCGCAAGGAAGCTTAAACATAGCTAACTATGACAGAAGCACATACCTAGTGCCAGTTATTATTGTATATTCATTTTCTCAGTAAATTCTCCATATAAGCCACAAAAGTGAAAGGCACTATGACTATTATCCCCATTGTACAGATGAATAAATTGAAGCATAAATAGTGAATTTCTCTAGGATGACAGAGACAGGAGGGGCAGAAATGGGATGTATATGGGCACAAGTGAGTCTAGTTCCAGAGCCTAGTCTTCTAAGCATCTTTTGCACAAAGGCTTGGTAATGGCCCTCTGAAGGACATTTCTAAAAGGCTTTGAGTGGATGCTAGCACATGGAACTAAGGAAAACACGATCACTAAGGAGACCCCTGGGGTTTTGAGAGCATTGTATTGTCAAAAGGCTGGACAAAAAAAGTTTTAAGACTTAAAACCATGTTGGGGTTCCCAAATGACATTGATAAAGAAGAGAATCAAGTCAGTCCCAAGAAAGGTTATGATCCTTTGCACACAATCAGCAAGGCTAATTGGGAAAATTCAAACAGGAGAATTTCCCAAAGGGCAGAGCAGAGGCCAGGAAGAACAATTTACAAGGGAAATGCTTTCAGGGAGCAGAAAGGAAGCCCTCTGAAGGAAAGTAATGGCCCATCTGAAGGACTCCTCATGAAGGAATGAAATATTAACAAGGTGATCGTATCAATCAATCAAATACGCCTCTGCGAATGCAAAAACTGTTTCAGAGGGGAACATGGGAGAAATGATCTCAATATGGGAGAAAGTTGACAAAAATCAATGATAAAAATAATCAAAATAGAAATAGAAATTTCTTAATACTTGTAAAATTAATAATCAGATTAGTAGCCAAAGGAGAGAGACACTTAAAGTTGGGAGTGAGATTTGTCACTATTTTGATTCTTTATTAAGCAGAAATGGTTAGCTTAGAAGAACAGAGTAAAACATACAAAGTTCACTCTCGTGAACAGAGTAAAACATTCAAAGTTTCACAACTCGAAACCTGTCCACCAGCACCCAGACCTTGGTCTCCACTGAAAGAAACCAGGACTCCTTGGAGAAATGACTAGTTCCATGATTCCAAGATATTAGGCCCACTTGGGAGAAGTTAAGCCTGGAATATTTCAGAATATGCCAGAAATCCAAGAAGCGTTCAAAATAGGTGACACAGGAACCAGTTTGGGGCACAAATAATCAGGAATAATGATGAATTATAAACCATTGGGAGAGAATGAAGGGATTCATGAGTTCACTTCCATAAGCAGTAGATAAGGAGCTAAATGTGGAGGAATAACGATAATAGAACGCTGAGTCTGACTAGGGAATGTGGAAGGTGTCCTGAATGTGGAAAAGAAGCATTTGGCAACCTTTCTAGTAAAGATCAGAACAGGGGAGAGGTATCCATAAAGGTTGACTCCATGGGAACCTTGTGATGACGAGCAGGGTATTTGCATGGTTTGTACTTATTAACAGTTGGAAAGGAGAAAAAGAATGAAGGAATACATCAGCTCCTTAACGAGGTCATCAAAATCAAATCACCAAATAAGGACAGTCGGGCACCGCGTGCCTCCAGCTGTGACACTGAGACAAGTCACTTATGCAATGTCATACCTAAGAAAGTACAAGTACATATAACCCCAAAGAACTCTCAGGCATACCCAAACAGAGAAGCATCCTCCTAAAGATGTATGTATGGAGTTGGGGAATCCAATATGCAATATGGTACCCAAGATTGGATCTTGACACAGAAAAAAAAAGACATCCGTGGAATAATGGTGAATCTGATAGTTAAAAGTATGGAATGCATGTCAACTTCTTAGTGTTGACAAATGTACCACAGTCACATAAGACATTGACATTACAGAAACCTGGATAAAAAAATACATGAATTCTTTGCACTATCTTTGCATCTGCTCTATAAATCTAAAATTTTCAAATAAAAGGTTTAAGAAAAAGAAACTAAAGGAGAATAAGGTTGCATTTTAAAAAAAAAATGCCAATGTTATTAAAGACAAAGACAGACTATAAAAATGTTGATAAGAGTTGGCTAAGAAGACAGGATAGCTAAATTCATTACCTGACCTTAGACTGGATCCTGAAAGAGTAGATACAATTCTGTAAGGGACATTGAGTCAACTAACATTAAAAGAGGAATAATATTGTAAGAATCCCATTTATAATAGCAAAACACACAGTATTTGTGAAAAAGCTTGCTAATAAAATTTAAAGCTTTATAAAACATCAAAGACTAACCAAAGAGATTTATTATATGATCATAGTATTTTATTATTACAAAAAAATTAGTTTGCCTCCAAATTATCCTGACCAGGTTAATGTTGTACTGGTGACTTTTTTTTTTTTTTTTGAGGAGTGGGAGGGACACAGAGAAGGTAAATCTTAAATTTACATGGAGCAAACAACCAGCTACCAAGACTTGATCTCAAGCCATAGTCATTAACACAATGTGCAATTTGGTGCAGGGTAGGCAGATTAAGTGTTAGTAATGATGGCATCAAGTACATGCTTTGGGTTATAAACAATGGGAAAAGTGGGCTCAAAGGGATTAAAGAAGACTTCAACAGGAAGTCTTAAAACAGAGCTGTCTCCTGGATTGGTAATGGTGTGACTTGACAGCCTGGTCAAGGGAACAGTTTTACCCATCCCTCTGTCCTGGGTTCTTAGGATGATGGCATTGCCCCTCAGGCTGGTCCCTTTAGGGCATAATTGTCTGGAGCAGTTCTGTTCTATCACAGTAATGACAGAGCAGATGCCGATACCTATTGCTTCTTTCTGAGAAGTTGGGCAGTCGTTCTAAAAATCCCAAGATATGTTTCCACTTATGTCTTCATGGCCAGGCTTGGGTCACTCCCTCAATAACCAAGTATGCTCGCTCCAAAATCAGCTGCTGGCAAAGGTAGGAAGGTCACCACCACTACCCTCCATAAATCATCCTAGGCAGAAGTAGGGCTGGGGTGTCAGCCACTAAGACAACAATGTCAACTGTGCTGGGGAAATTTTTTTTTCCTATAAATATATTCATTTTTTATTTATATCAACTTCCAAAAAAAAAAAAAAAGTCTGAGGGAGGAAATTCTTCCAGAAGTTATACATATTTTTTCCTTCAATTTTTCATTTTATGGTTTTAACATCAATTGATGACTTTTCCAGAATCAATTGTTGTTTCTCTGATGACTGAAAAAAAGGTTGTTACTAAGTTTATTTTCTTCATCTCAAGGTCGACTGAACTCTGATGCCAGGTTGCTTCAGTAGGGCTGTGCGGGGCCCTTGGTGCCTGTCTACCTCCTAAAGTTCTGATTTTTTTTTTTTTTTTTTTTTTTTTTTGTGTGTGTGTGTGTGGTGCTGGGGATCAAACACAGGGCCTTATGCATGAGATGGAAGCACTCTGCCAACTGAGCTATGGCCCCAGCCCTTAGATTATCATCTTTTCTCATCTGCAGAAGGCTTGGCTTGAAGTCCCCGCAGCACGGGACGCTCCCCAGGAAGGCTGAAGTCATGTCAAATCCTCTGGATTTGTCTATGTCCTCCATGTTCTAACTCAAGCTGCTGGCAAAGCTGGTGCCATTGGACTTCTGTTGAAACTGTTCCAGATCTACCCCCACAGTCATTTCTAAGTGCATCTCCAGGCACCTAACTGATGATGGTCACCCTCTCAGTGAGCCACTGATGCTGGTGGCAGGACATCTGGGCCAAACTGAGTTCAGAGTTGACTTCTGCCTCTGGCCTGAATGAGACCACAAAGATTTCTCCTAGTGCAAGCTTCCTGCCTTCCTTGCTCACGGGGAGACATCTTGCTCCTGTCTTCTCTTTAACACCTTTTAAAACTCCACAGAGATGGTTAACAGAAGTTGAGAGAGGGCAGAGGAGGCAGCACACTAGCAATGTGTCTGTTGTGTAGAGCCAGGAATGTGGAAGCACTCTTCAATTTGTGAAGGGAGCTGGTTTCCATTAATGTTACCACTGTAGTTTGGATCCGGAAGGTTCCCCAAAGGCAGGGTTCCCAGTGCAGCAGTGGTCAGAGTTGGGGCTTCTGAGAAGTGACTGGATGATGAGAGCTCAAGTTTGCCATTTTCTGGGCTTTCCATACCTTGAACTCTGTCCCCGATCTTGTCCCTGGAAGGATTCATCAGGTTCTTTCTTGATCTTCACACGTAATCTAGATCTTCTGTTTTGAAACCAAGTTTGGACTCTCGACTCAGGAACTCCAATTTTCTTAGCAAGCCGTTCTCTGCAATGGATCCCAGGGTAGGGGTTTTTCTTGAAGGCCTTGAAGAGGGTGCACAGCTGAGAGGGGCTATAGGTGGTGCGGGGCCGTCGGATCTGTTCACTGGGAGTCCCTTTTGGAAGGTGATCTTGCCCAGGGCCTTGGCTGGATTGCAGGGCCTCCTTAACTTCTTGTCTTTCCTGGAAGAAGGACCTAGCTCTGCGATTCTGAAACCAAACCTGGATTCTTGACTCTTCAACGTTGATTTCCAAAGCAAGTCTTTGTCTGGTAGCATAATGTGGGTAAGGCATTTGGTTAAAGGTGTTGATGAGGATTGTCAGCTGCTCTTTGGTGAACTTAGTGCGATTGCGCATATGATTACCTAGCATAGGCCCGTTTGAAGAGCTGTTTTGCTCCATGTTGGGAAAGAGTCCTGATGATCCAAAATCCAAGAGATCCTGGGTAAAATAATGTTTTTAAATTATTTTTGATATTATTGACACATTTGGATATTTTCTCCAAATGGAGAAAAAAATTCACTGACAAATGAAACTTCAATGCCCTACGTAGAAATCATCATCTGCAATTCTCTACCTATACGACCAACTGAAGATTGATATTGAGCACCTTCTAAATTCCAGGTGCCAAGTTCAGTACACCCTCAGATTAATCCGTACAATGCAGCTTCAAGTAGAAGCCAAGTCCAGAGGAAGAATGAGATTTGTGTGAATCACCAGCTGGATAAGTGGTACAGCCGGGGTCCTATGCTCATTTTCAGACAAGTGCCCTATTCTTCAATTCAGACTTGTGTCTCTAGCCTTCATTGTGCCAGGAAAAAAAATAAATAAATGATATAGATTCATAAACCAGGAGGAGCTGCAAAAACTCCCCTAGATGTTTTCATCTCTGCAGGCTCTATAGGAAGGGATGATAAATTTCAAAATTCTTCCGGATCTACCCTCAACCATCAATGTGTTGGAGTGGGGAGGTTGATTGCTTCTTTGGAAAGAATCTGTCAAACTAAAAAGAACTTCCCAGAAAACTCAGTGGGTCTGGCATTCCCACTGTGCCACCCACTCATGCAAATCAACTTTCATAAATACAAGGTACCTGGGCTCCATTAGGGATGTCAACAACCCAGGGTGACTTAAGGTTAGAGGATAGAGGGGGTGCTTCCCCGAGGCAGGGAAAAACTACAAGAAAGATGAACTCAGCCCGTCGGACAGAAACTAACCCACCCAGTGAAACAGAGTGCTGCACAGTTCTCAGTACAGTTGTGATGGATGGGCCCCTCTGAGGCCACCTGTGATGGAAGCCAGATTGTCAAAAACAGACAGTAAACCAGGAGCAAGAGATGAGAAGTGAGGGCATGCTGTCAGCTTGCCAGGGGATATGCCGCTAAGATTATGGGACCTGCATGAAGAGTGAAGAGGGGGGAAAAATTATATATATATATATATGATGGGGGAGGGAGGTGAACGTGTTCTGTAAACGTGTTCTCCAAGGACACCTGGGAGAAAATCTGGGGCATCTAACATCACAACGATGAGTTTTGCAAACAGGTAATCTCATCACCTTCCAGAGCATGAGGTTCTCACCTGGTGCCAGGGCTGTGAGTCTGGGGAGCCAGCTGTTTGGCCCCACCTTCTAGCAAAATTCGAGACTCACAGGGACACTCCAGAAGTCAAGATGCTCCTGAAACTCTCTTCAGAGAAGCCGGACAATAGCAGAGGGGCCAGGATCATGCATCCGGGTATCCCACTCCACCCAGAGATGGGAGGGGGGGGAGGGGGGAGGGAGGTACTCGGGGCTTAGAGGAAAGTGTGGCTCCTGAGGACTTAGCAGCAGCTGCTTTGTTAACTTCATCTTGCAATTCGTTGTGGAAAGACAAGCCTGCAAGTCTCCAGTAGAGCAAGGAATCTGAAAAACCCCAGGGAAAACTAGCAGGTCTAGTGTTTCCACATCATGCTCTACACAGTCCTGGGGATACTGTGGAAATGTTTCAGGGACACAATTCATTTGGGTTTGCAGGGAGAAGATGGGGAGACAAAGAAACAGCAGGCAGGGTTCCAAACAGAGCAGTTATACTTTCAGGGGTTTCAAGTTGTATTAATATTTATTAAGGATTTTCAATATGCCAGACCAATGCCAAGCGTTTTACATCCGTTTTCTCCCTTCGTCCCCTTAGTTCTTAAAACCATTGAGTGAAGTGATGCTATTAATATTCTTAGGATACAGGCAAGGAAACTGAAGTGCAGAGAGGTTAAGTAACTGGCCCGAGGTCGCACAGCAGGTAATTGGTAGTGAGATTTAAAAGTCAGCTCTTTTGCCACGGTATTATATAGAAGTCCTCTGTAAGATTTTCCGATGAAAAGGTTTTCTCCCAGGACACAGCATAGGGTTTATCTAAGGTGGCCCAGTCACAGACGGCAACCTTAAGACTGACAGCCGAGGGCTTATCAAAATCTCTGACAGTAGCGCATGAGTCATGAGAGTCACAGCTGCTCTGCAGTTTATTCTGCCATCTGTTAAAATGAGAATATTTAATATTGACCTCTTGTGGCTCAGGCAGGCTTTGAGAGTTTTAAGGATTTAATGTCTGAAAATCACCTCCTACGGTGACACTGGGAACCTGGCAGCAGCCCTCCTGCGGATTCGGCACACCCGGGGCTAATGAAGAGCAAGGCCCACCTGAGAGCTTTGCCCAGACACACACCACGAGGCTCAGCATCCAAGGGGGGCGGGGGAGGAGAGTAGCCAATGGGGTGACGGAGGGCCTCTAGGGAGAGGGTGGGCAGATGCCAAGGGAACCTGGGGTACAGATGAATGGTACCTTTTATATGAAAGGAGGAAACAGTTCGTCCCCTCAAGAATCATAGTCTGCTTTTAGGGGACCATGAAAGACAGGCGAGTTTTTCCCACCTCACCTGTAAGAAAACTCTTGTTTTGCCTTTGGATTTTAGTCTATCTCCTTAGCTTTGGTTTCTGGTAACGACCCTCTCCCTTAAAATAAAATTGAAATCTATCCAAAATGAGCTGACTGGGCCCTGTTTTGATTGGCCTCCTACTCCTTTTGGGGAAGTGGACACAGCATAACTAATTGACGTTAAGACTGGAGGAGAACAGTCACCCCCTGGAGGGCGGGCATTAAAAGTGGCGTGGTCCTTTCTCAACCTGAAATGTTTCATTTATAACTGTTTAAAGGTTTTAAGTGAACTTAAGATGTTCGATAATATAGAAAGAATCTGCAGCAAACACGGCACTACCGTCTGGGTGGTAGGCACGCAGCTGTCTCTTTCTGTACACTTGAAATACATCACGGCTTTGAAAGCAAACCTGAATTGCTCAGAGGATTTGACCAGCTGGCATGAGAATTAGGAGACCCCCAGGGCCAGAGTGGCTCCTGATTTCCATCATCTAAACAGCCCATGTTTTGAATCCGAGGTAAAGCAAGACTAAGGAATAAAACTCTTAATTTCCAGTCTTCATTTTGTTCATTCAGACATTTATAGAGCACCACTGTATACCTGGTATTTTTACAGGCCTTCAGGACAGAAGGGCGAGTCAAGCAACATGATCCCTGCCTTCTTTGAATTTTTAGTCTAATGAAAAGACAAAAAATCTAAATAAACAAATGAGTGAATAGTTACACATTGTGGTAAATGCCCTGGAGAGGGGGAAAAAATGGTACAGATAGAAAACAGTAACAAGGGGCATTGTCCAGTTTAGACAGGGGATTGCAGATTGGAAGGTCTGATTGTCTAGGGTAAAGAAAAGAAGGATGAACACTCCAGGCTGAGGCCACAGGAGGTATCCTCGCACAGGACAGAGCTGTCTAGGTCCTGGGGGAAGAAGACAGCCGGAGTGGCTGACACACATCATTGAGGAGAGCCAGGAATTCTGAATGAGAGCCAAGAGGCACACAGGGGCCAGATCAGGAAGGGCTTTGCACACACAATGTGTAGGTGTTCTATCCAAAAATCAATATGGCACCCAGTAGACACTCTAGTGCAAGGGGCGACATGTTCTGAACAAATCTGGAAGATCACCCTGGCTCCTCCGTATAGAATTGGCTTGGAAATTGGTCAGAGCAGAAGCAAGGAAATGAGGGAGAACAGGCCCAGCCTGTGAGCGGAGCCTGGAGCCCTGCCTATTGTGAAATTTTATTGCAACAGGACACATCTTCTGCTTCCATGCTGTAGCTACCCTCACACTCCAGCAGCAGAGCTCCATACAGAAGTTCCCCAACTTACACCCATCAACTCATGGTATTTCAACTCCACAGTGGTGGGAAAGCAATGCACATTCAGTATTAATCTTCCCCCCAGGCTAGTGATAGGCAGTCTGATACCCCTCTCTCATGACACTGAGCAGTGACAACTCCCAAGCAGCCACATGATCAGAAGGGTAGATAACCAGCACTGCAGTATACTGGCTTACTAAGCCGCAGTGTTCAGTAGGGTAGGTGTTTTCATATCATAAATCCAGGATGCATTTTTCAACTCATGATGGGTCCGACAGTATGTAACCCCATAGTAAATTAAGAATATTTTCAGTTGCATCAGGGACTGTCTAGTTTGAAAAATCAAAAAATATTTACTACCTGGAGCTTTTCAAATCACTGTGTCAACTCCCAAGTTACTAGCTGTAGCTAGCAGTGGCCGAGGTACCAGACAATGGAGGCCAATCAGCATCTATCCCACAAGAACTATTGAGCCCTTACTGTTCTTAGGGGAAAACCAGGTCCCTATAACTGTAAATTTCCTATAAGACTAGACTCCATCCTCCACAACTCTAAATCCAAAAAAGATCCATTCCCTCTCGTGTACTTAAAAAAATCCTGTTTCCCGATGCCTCAATAATTCCCTCCTAAAACTTCAAGCTTGGTTTGAGCCTTACCCCCTTTGCAAAGTCTTTCCCCGGCTTCTAACTTGCTCCAGTATCCAGATGTATTTCCTGTGACTCACACTATGCCCTCGATCGTACCGTGCATATTGCTGGTTTGGGATGAACAGAACGTTCTCCTCCATATTATGAAGATGGGCTTTCCCCAACCTCTGAGATACCACTCAAGCATCCCAGTGAAAGAACTTTGTAAGGAGAGTATTCAGAAATGGGACAGGTCCAGAGGGAAAGAGGAGAGGGGCTCTTCTGGAACCACTCAGAAAGACTCTTGGTCTCACTGGGACAGTGCAAGAGGCCAGCCATCTAGATGGTCAAACCCCTGCCTGATGTTCTTATGCAGGATCACATTCCACTACCTTCAGTAAGGAATCTCAAGGGCCTCCCCTGAGCCCTGCAGGCCACAGTATCTCTCAGCCTTACTGTTTCTGGTAATTGAGTTTCTGCCATTTACAATAAAAAAAAAGAGTCCTAACTAACCTAAGAGCCTTCATCAGCTGGGCCACCATCCCCACCCAAAGGAGAACAGGTTGAGAACTTCTCATAACTCCACCCCCTTAGCCTGGCATCCTTGTGGGAGACCACACCAGCCCACCCCAGAGTATGAAGGATTGATCAGCCAAAGACAAGCAGTAGTGCAGATGCAGGAGAGTGCTCTACCCTCCCTGTTTGCCCAAATGAGTGACACATCCCCTCTCCCTACTACCTGCGTAAACCAAAAGCTGACCCCTGGAGACAATCCTGGACCTTTCTCTACCTGGAAATGTCACCAGAGGAAGCTACACTAACAGACTTTACTGACTAGCCTCCCAATGTCATTTGCTTGCCCCCAACGGCAGCTTCTAGAGTTCTTTTCCTCTGTCAGTCTTCCAAAAATGTATTGTTCTCTGTGAAAGATGCTATATGAACTCAAATTCAAAGCCTCCTCTTTGAGAACTACTCATTCCATCCTCTGGGTGTTGCCCAGGCAAAGGCAAAATCTGCATGTTACGATGCTTCTGTTTGTTTTCCTCTTGAAAACCTGCGTAGGGTTGATCTTTCACCTGTACCAGGGAAATTCAAATCATTGGCACAGCTACAGCTTCGTGGCTGGTGGGCTTGTTGTGGTTCAGTGGAAGAAACCAGGGAAGGGTCTGATACAAAGTAAGACACTTTACCCTCCAAAGGCGGTGGTGTGACTTGGCTGCTCACTTCCTGTGCAATCTCAGAGGAGTCCCCTCAACTTCCCTATCTGTAAAAAAAGGAAATTGGCCTTTCTGAGCAAACTTCCCCCTTCCTCAATTCCTGTGTTTAGGTCACTGTCCAATTCATCCACAAAAATGAACATCTGGGGACTCATCACTTTGAGGTCAGGGTGACTGTTTGCACAGAGCATTATTTGATTTTGTTCTGGAAAAGTAAATCCTTCAGCCACAGGCAGAAGCAGGAGTCTGCTATTTACCTTGTACTTCTTGTTCCACCCAGCACTTGGGCACCCCCTGCACACCAGGCAGGGACGACGGGCTAAGGGAATGAGAACATTTTGTTTTTGACCGTGTAATGGGTGCCCCATGAAAGACCTCAGGTGCTTCTTGAAAAATGTAACAAGAAAATGTGAAAAGAAGATTTACAAATGTCTTAGAGGCCAGCATGACCTATAAGGAAAGCCAAAGCTGGCTGATAGTGTTATTTTCTTCTCTCCTATAAAAGCAAGTTTTAAAGAAAGGAAAAAAAAAACAGCAAGAAATGTCTCTAGCAATAGTTTGTTTCCTACTTCTCATGACACCTGCGATTTGTAGTCTTTCACAGACACAATACGGCGCAAAAAAAAAAAAAAAAAAAAAAATCACACTGTTTCTTAGCTGGGGCACTAATTTAGCATTTTAGATAATTCTTCTTTGGGCTTCAGTGTCCACCGTATTGTAAGACATTCACTGCCCCCACTAACTGCCTGCACCATAGTCTACCATTTCTGTGACCATCAGTGAAAAATACCCCCATATTTTTTTTCCAATTAACCATAAACAGTCCACTACTACACTATTAGGAAATCAAGCTCCTGTCTACAAGTAGGTTAATGAGGTACAGAGGTGTGACATGATTTTCCCAGGGTCACACAAATAGAACAGGGCTAAACGTCAGATTGAAAACCACATGTTCTAGCCAGGCCTGGTGGCACATGCCTATAATCCCAGCCGCTCAGGAGGCTGAGGCAGGAAGATCCCAAGTTCAAAGCCAGCCTCAGCAACTTAGCAAGGCTCTAAGGACTTAGTGAGACCCTGACTTTAAATAAAATATAAAAATAAAAAAGTTGGAGATGTGACTTCAGTGGTTGCGTGCCCCTGGGCTAAATCCCTGGTATCAAAATAATAAAAAAAAAAACACAAGTTCTGACATTTAGGCCTTGTGAACTTTACCCTGCTTTATTTTATCTCTGCTATCTAAGGGTTTCAATTCTACAGCTTGGTGCTGTTATAAAACTAGAGCCAAGTTATTAATATTAATAACCACCATTACTTCCCAGTGGTAATTCAATTGCACTTAATACATTCTTATACAGTAGTTAGCAAGATTTTTCCATAGCCGTTGGGGTCTGCATTATCATAAGCAGCTCATCACACCCAGGTTTGTTAGTGGACAAAGGAAAGCCTTACAGAATCCAAAAGCAGCATTCTCAAACATTGATTCTCAAAGAAAGGAGAGATGAGACAGTGGGAATACACCCAGAAAGCAGAGGTCAAAAATATTCAGCAACCCAGGAAGCAATTTTGCCCATGAAATCCTAGCATTTCTGACATCCCGAGCCCCCTTGAGTTCATGTTGATGTCTTCTCATGAGCTGCTCCCACTGGGTGATCCTACTCCTTAGAGTGGGGTTGGTCTAAGTTTTTAGCAGCAGTGAAGTACTGTGGATACATCTGCTCATCCTTTGCCTGTTACAGCTCCCCAAATCTTACCCCATTCCTAAATTCAGAGGAGGTGATAAACAGATATGAAAGAAGGCCACTAGATTCAAGTTAGTATTTGGATCACACTGTCCTGCTACAGCAAAGTCACTGGCAGAAAGGATAGGAAAAAACTCTGCCTGCACATCACCTGGCTCTGACTCCATCTCTTGCTCACACACACACCTGATCCATCAATACTGTATGAAGGTGGAAAAGGACAGAGCCTTCAGGACTCTGCGTTCTTGGGGTGCCTTCAGAGCAATTCATGAACCTCTTTTAATGCATTTGCCTCCTCCAAGAGATGCTTCAGACAGGCCCCATGATCAATGATCAAGTGATGCTCAGTCACTTTTTCAGAGTTCTGATGGAACAACAGGTCTGGAGCTGCATTTTAATAGCAAGACTCCGTAGTGATCCAAGAGTCCTTTTTTTCTGCATAAGAATATCAAAGACAGGATAAATGGATTGAGTCAGAAGTTTAATATAATGTGAAAAGAACAAAACTAAGGTCCTGAATTTGGCTATGACTTAGCCAAAAGTATTTAAAGCAATACACACAGTTTTATGGAGATGCCAATTTATAGCTAATAGTCAGGGGAAACTGAAAAAGTAAAAACATATGAATACCCCAAAGAGAAAATATGCTAATGTCAAAGTATTTCTTTTTCGTAGTTTCAGACGTGTTATAGGAACTCGTTAGGAAGCTATTGTCATTTAATTTCTCCAAAATATCCAATTATGGTTTTGTTGTCCAGGGACATCATTTTTTTTTTTTTAATGTTCCTTCATATCATATGGACTTCTGTGAATGAAACTTGCGGGGCATGGTGGCACACGCCTGTAATCCCAGTGGCTCAGGAGGCTGAGGCAGGAGGATCACAAGTTCAAAGCCAGCCTCAGCAACCGTGAGGCACTAAGCAACTCAGTGAGACCCTCTCTCTAAATAAAATACAGAATAGGGCTGGGGATGTGGCTCAGTGGTTGAGTGCCTCTGAATTCAATCCCTGGTAATCCCCCCCCCACTAAAAAATATAAAAGTCTGCCTTCTTCACCCTACCAAAAGTGGGTCAAGTGTGGACTTCCAGTTCCAAAAGCTCCTTTTCTATTTTTGAAACTCTTCCAAGGAAACCAGAGAAACTTGCCTGAGCCCTGTAAAAAATGTTGCCAGCTAAGCACAGGGCTGTCTTCCTCATCCCCCTCCTTCTGAAAAGCTGGGAACCACCCAAAGTGCTTATCCAAATCCATTTTGCAACAAATATTGGTTGCAAACAAGGAAATAGCATACAGAAATTTATTGTTAACAAGAAAAGTGAAAATAGAAATTATTTGTAAGAGGGGAAAAAAAAGCCCTAAAAAAAATGCAATTATCTAGCATGACTTAAAGCTAGTCATAACTATTTTAAATTACTTTGCATATAAATATCAGTTATCCCTATGGGAAAATGTAAAACCCAAAGAGAAATGCCTAGCCATGATTGAGTTATAAAGCTGGCATTATTGTTGGTAGAGTTCTACAATAGAGAACCAACAACTTCCTTCCTTACATTCCCAATTTATTTCCAATTCTTTCCTGTGAAGCACACTGGCAAAGTCAAACCTTGTGGTGGTAAAAAAAAATAAAATAAAATAAATCAAGAAAAATAAAAACAAAAACAAAACTCGGCAGCAAATCCAGTAACTGCATCAGAAGAAAATCAATAAGACTAATCTTCAACTCAAGCATTTCCCCTCAGGTTGAGCAGTTCCTCACCCAGGAACTTGTGAATATTCTGCTGGTCCGTATATACAGTTTGCATGAACGTGGTGCCGTGTGGTTTAAGAAGGATATGGCATGTTTTTTGAAACGGTTTTGTATTAAGGATGAAGAGCAGTGAAAGAAACTGGAAGGGCAGTCGAGAGGATCTGAATTGGAGCCTGGGAAGGCATAAGGCAGCGGTGGGAGGCTCACAGAGCCCAGCTAAGGAAAGGTGGCTATGACCATAGCCTCTGGGCAAGGAAAGCCATTGTTATCATTTAGATGTGGTGTCCCCTGAAAGCTCACATGTGAGACAATATAAAAAGGTGTGGAGGAAAAATGATTGGGTTACACCCTTAACCTAATCAGTGAGTTAATCCCAGATGGGATTAATCAAAGTGGCAGGGTATGGCTGGAGGAGGCGGAAATTTGGGTGTAGCTTTGGTGTATATATTTGTATCTGAACAGTGGAGTCTCTCTCTCTCTCTGCTCCCTGATGTGAGCTGCTTCCTTCTGTCTCACCATGATTTTCAGCCTCACCTCTAGCCCCCTAGGAACGGAGATGGCCTTCTGTGGATTAACACCTCTGAACCTCTGAGCCCTCAAATAAGTTTTCCTCCTCGACAATTGTGTTGGTTGGGTCTTTAAGTCACAGCAGCAAAACAGATGACTAAAACAGCCATCTAAGGTTTTGGAGAATGCCAACTCCTTGAATGAAGTCGTGACGAAGAAGGTTCCAGGGACCAAAAGCCAAATATGCTGATCTGTGGGAGGCTAGCACATCAGGGGGTGGGAGGGAAGAAGCTCATTGGATTAGACAGAGAAGGAAGGGATGGGATGGGGGAGGGGAATAGGAAGACAGTAGAATGACGTTTGAATGACAGTAGTTGACATAGACAACTTTCCAGTGTTCACATATGAATACAGAGCCAGTGCACCTCCACCTCTTGTACAACCACAAGAATGGGATCCTAATAAGTTATACTCCATGTATGTATAATATGTCAAAATACACTCTACTGCCATGAATATTAAAATAATTACTGGAGTAAAAAGAAAAAAAAAACAACAAAAAAAAGTAGGTCTTGGAAAGCACTGGTCCTCACTAAATCCACAGGGGAAACACTCTAGGCAGGAGGACCAGCTACTGCCACATTATGTGCAGGAGATAACGAGGACCTAAATAGGCCAGTCAGCACGGATGTGAGAAAACGGACACCAGGAAGCCCTGGAAGGACAGACAAGATGACACAGTCTCCCTTTAAAACTTGCCAGCTTCCAGGTGCCTCTGGGGTACGACGGTGGAAATGGCTACCGGGCAGTTGCAGATATTCAGAGAACCAGGTAAAGTTCACCAAGTTCCTGCCTGGCTCGGGCCCCTCTAACCACATGTGAGGCACTGAAACACCAAATTCATCCAAACAACCAAAGCTATGCAATCTGCTATAAAAACAAAACCAAGGAAGGACAAGCCGGCCCTCAGGATAGTCCTGCCCTAGCAATGGCTTCACGTGAGGCTGAGCCTTGTTCTGTAAGCAGAATCTTCTCCTTAAGCTTGGGTTCCTCGGCAACAGTGGCTGGCCAGTTGCTAAGTGGACCAGCTATGCTGGGGCTCTCTCACTAGGTGAGGGCATCATGAGCTCAGGAATGCTGGGGCTAAAGAGGGGAGGGGCCTGTCCCTGGCTCCAGCAGAAGCTGCTCTGCACCGTCCCTCACAGCCAGTCTCCCACACTTCTAGAGCAGCTGTTCTGGTTTTTGCTTCTCTTCACTACCCCCAATTTGGGGTAAATGTCTTCCACTCCGTTGGGATTTCTAGAAAACTCGAGAAGGGACCAGTGCTCAGACTGGGCTCACTTTCACTCAATCTGCCCTGCATCTGGTGTTGGGAAACAAGGGCTTCCTTTCCTTTCCCACCTGAGCTTTTTAAAACCTCCTACCATAGACACTGTGAAACATCCTGGACGCCCATCAACACGGAATCAGTTAATAAAGTGTGGATTCCCCAGGCAGCTGAGCCTCATTTAAAATTTAAAACCAACAAAGTAATGAGCAAGTCCCCAAAGTCCCCATCTCAGAATTAACCCTAATTGCATTCAACAACATTGTCAAGCCTTGTGTCAGAGAGATTTTGGAAGGAAGTGCAGTAGGATTCATTTGCAATGGTGCACACCGCCAAATAAAGTTACCTGGACCCTCTTGGAAACTTCTTCCCAAAGGAGATTTGTTAGCAAACTGCAATCGGGGCCGCTCTCTCTACAGAGAGAGGACTAGCAATGGCTGATCCAGCCTTTAGCTCCTCTAATGAGGTCAGGTATCTATATGTTGATGGGGAACAATCTCTACACTCATTGTTAGAGGAAACAACCAGATGCAAAATAACCTCCATGGCATTCTATCATCTAAACTAGGTATTTTTAATCAACCAGCTCTGGAGGAATTATAAGAAGTTAAATTTTTAAATTATAAGAAGTTACCCTCAATTGCAGGGCCCACAGGTTTACCACAATCCTGAAAGAGTAAAGGAAAAGGAGGAAACTCGCAATGAAACTATTCCAGTTGCCACTTTGCTTTTTCTATCCTATGGAAACGGACAAAATCTTGTTTTCTGCTAATGTCTTGTTACCAGGATACCATTTTTTCCAATTACACACAAAGAGCAGAGATTATTAACCCTGTGATTTTATTCCAGTGAGACTGTTCAAAATCACACTCCCTACCATCCACAGAGGTTAAATAATGAATCATGAATGGCAGATGATAATGGAATTCTCAGAATGAAGTTCTGTAAGCTCCAAATCAGTTTTCTTGGTGGAGTGCAGGGAGTTAAGTAAAAAGAAGGCAAGTGATCATAGTGTGACCATCTAATGGGCTCAATCCGATTTTACAAAGTAATGAGCAAGCCCCTTGAAGCCCCCATCTCAGAATTAACCCTAATTCCAGTTAACAACATTGTCAAACCTGGGTCAGAGAGATTTTGGAAGGAAGTGCAGTAGGAATCATTTGCAATGCTGCACGCCGCCAAATAAACTTACCTAGAACCTCTTGAAAACTTCTCCCCAAACTCCAACTGGGGATATGCTCACTCTGTGCTCACTCTCTCATTCGCTCTCTCACTCACTCTCTCTCTCTCTAGCTCGCTCTCCACAGAGGGCTGGGGGGGGGGGGCTAGCAATGGCTGCTCCAACATTTATCTCCTCTAATGAGTTTACGAGGAATCTTCGAGGCCCTGCCTCAGGTGAGTTCAGCAGGTGCAGGTCATTGAGAGGTGGCGCAGCAAATGCTGGGAGGGATCCACTAGCACGATAGCAGTGTGGGGCCTCTGAATGCACTGTCCACACCCCCCACTGGACCTGGCACTAGTAAGCGTTCTCAGGACAAACTTCTAGCAGCATGGAGGAGTTTATTAGAGATACGGAATCATGGACCCCTGTCCAGATCTGCAAAACCAAAACCTGCATTTTAAAAAAATCCACAGGTGCTTTGTAGGCAGGTACAATTTGAGGAGAATCATGGTTGCCTAGCAGGAGTGAGAAATGAGACAAACAAATGAGCAGGGAAGCGTAATGCTCCCTTTTCAGCCTAGCATTACACAGTATTCACAACTGATCACGTTCTCAAATCAGGAGGTGACCCAGATGCTTTGGTAAGATACTCCTATAGAAAGGCCAGGCACCCACTCACCTGGACTCAATGAAGCCTCAGGTTCTGGCTGAGTCACTGGCTACTTCTGATGGCAAGCAAGTTCCCTGCCCTCTCAGGCCTCACTTTCTCCACTGGTACCATGAACACTGTCTTCCAAGCACCGTCCTGGTGGTGACAGTCCCCAGTTCTAAAAATGAGAGGAACAGGACCTACTGAGGTCTCCAGGTCACGGATAAAAGCGCCCTGCCGTTTATCCCTTCCTTGGGCTTTTGGATGTGACAAGTCGTCGCTTGCGAAGCCTACTTGGTTCTGTTTTGCTTTCCTGTTCAAATGTGGCAACCTTTCCCTCCTGCTGGAAGACCTTCCGCCTACCTTGAGGCCAGCAGGTCTGTCTCTCCTGGACTGTCTTCAGGCAATCCACTTAGTAATTCTAAAGGCAGGGACAGTCTAAGATTTCATCAGCATACCAGGATCCCCCTCTGAAAGAAAGCTAAGTCTTTGAAGAAGAATACCTCATCTTCTTTGGAATCTGTCAGCCAGCTAAGTTGTCCACAATCCATATCGGCTGTAAGTCCAGCTGACAATGCTTAACGGACTCCCAGGGGGAAAAGTCTCCATAAACATCAAATATCCTGGCTGGGGATGTAACTCAGTGGTTGAGTGTTTCCCCACCATGTACCAAAACCCTGGGTTTAATCCTCAGCTATGCAAAATGATCCACCTCACACATATTTAATATTTAAATATAAATTATAATACCTTGACATATTATCTTTCAGTCTCGGTTTAAATAGCTCCTTTATCAGGAAAACCAAGACCTCCATAGCACTCCATCCACCTGATCTCTAGAAAGTTCCCTCCGTTTTAGGATCACAAATCTGCCTTCTGGATACTCCCCCCCATTGGGAACTGGTTCTTTTTCACAAAATCCCACAGCACCCCTCTTCTTCAGAGTAGTATCCAGGTTATTATTTCTTAATTAGGCATCATTATTCTCTCCGATATTGCTAAAAAAGATCTCTTTAGTGGGTTCCTTTTTTAAAAGCAGCATCTTGACTTGAAATAAGTATTCCACGCCAGGAGGAGAACAGGACTCAATCGTAGGTATTTTGCTGGTTGTCTTCTTCAAAAAGGAACCATAGATAGATAGATAGAACCACATGGCAGGATGGTTTATTGAGATAGTAACTCGTGTTTTGTTCTTCCTGTTTGTCTCACTATGCCCCCAAAGCCAGGGAGTGGAATCTTCATGGTCCCATTCCTTTGGAGATCTGTGCTGCAAAGTCAAAGGCACAAGTTATTCTCAGATCAGCCATGTCTTAGCTTTTGTTTTCTAGAATCTTCTTCTTCCTAGTAAATTTAGGGTGGGGCTGAGGTGACAGAGCAGAGAGAGGGGAGTGCCTCTGAAGCAAGAGTAAAAAGAGGATATGCCCAAGAATGGGAAGGAGATGGAGCTGATTCACAAGCTACCGGAGAACTTGGCCAATATGACACCTACGAGATGTGAGCAGTTCTGGGAGCAGAGAACAGCTTACTGGAACACCAGAGAGGTGGATTCCAGTTACTGGGTATCGTACCTGGATAAATACAACTGAGACATTTGTCTTCAATGAACTGCTCCCCACCTCAGGCCCAAGAGTAGAAGCTTCTCTGGTGGATTGGTAATGGAGGAGTCTTTCCCCCATTATCTGGCCACCAGATATGTCTCCAAAACTTGGATATGACCCTTGGGGAGGTGGGAGAGGCACTCTAAAACTGATTAAAAGTTATTTTCCTTATAGCCTCCTGGTTCGTAGGTTTAGAGCCTGATTTAGAAAAAAAAATAAATACTTCCATTTTTTACACTTGCATTTATTATATAAAATTTACTTCCATTATAACTGTGTGAAACATTGTGAAAGGACTCAAAAGAAATATTTCTTACATCAATGAAAGTGCTGTCTAATCTGGAGCCAATACTTTGATGTAATGAAAGGAATTGTAGCCCCATATAAAGCAATGGGAACCCGGTCATGTCATTTTATCTTTCTGTCTTACTTCTCTCCACTGATAAGTGGAGATAATAATGCCATGATTTCATAAAATTATGGATAGAATTCCAGATTTTCATGCAGATGACCCTATTAAAATGTTAATAACCATAGGGTTTACAGAGTTGGTTTCGAATACAGGTTAAAAGTTAGGGCTCCAGGTGAAAGCACATTTTTAAACTCTGGGTTTAGGAAACCTAGTTACCATTCCAAAATTTCAGGATCTTCATTCACAAGAAGGGAGAATAAGAGTAGCTAGCTTTTTAGGTTTTTGTGAGAATTGGTTAATATAATTGATAAGATCTTCTTAGCAAAGCACTTGGTATATGCTAAGTGATAATTAATATTATACATAGAGGAAATTGAGGGAAAACATTTTGCAAAATTAAACACATCACAGAAATGTAAGGCATCATCATTATTAAGTACTTGGTATTTCAGTTGAATTGAAAAGAAATTTTCCTATTTTTAAGAATAAATTAAACATCTGGACCTAAAACATATGTAATTATACAACAAAAGGAGAGGAGACATTTAAATCCACAGATGGGGAATATTACTTATTTTAGCCTAAAAATAACCCAATGCTGTGATATAACTCAGATGGTATTTCTATAAATATTCATGGAATGATTAGCTGATGGAGAGTTAAAGTACAGTACTCACAATTTCTTTTATGCATATATGTGTGAATGTGAATTTCTTTAAAGTTAGTTTTCCATCATCTTCCAGGCAGATGATACAAAGGTCTAATCAATAATTCATTCTGGCAAAGAAACTCATTAATCACTCAAGGATATGACGCAAATCCTGTCAGGAAGCTTTATTTAGGCTAAATAAGACAACTTAATTTAGTGCAAAGTGTATAGCAGAGCTTTGTATACATATGATTAAACATTGTGGATTTCTCCATCCCAGGCCTGGACTTGTATTACCTTCTACATCTCCTGACCAGGAGGGATGGCCAGGCCTGTGTTCTTGGAATCTCTGAAGCTACTGAGTCCAGATGGCTCCAAAGAGGAACACAGCAAAGAAGAGCTTTGGGGGAAGTCAAGTACGTAGAGCTGGCTGTCCTCAAAGCCAGCCTTTCAGAAAATCTGGCTATCCCCTCCCCACCTATTCTGAAGCCTGGTCAATTTCTTCTAGGTGAATACTACTGGGAATGGGGAATTCATTTCCCAAAGTGAATTCATTCACTTTGGTTACACTATTTTCCATTTCAAACAGCAAACCATCCAATCCAAAATGGTTTAAGGAAAATGGGAATTGATTTCCTCATATCCATGGAGCATGAACCAAGTAAGATCATAATTTTAGTCTTGCCATGAGCATGACTCATTCATCCAATGTCACCAGGGTCTGACTTTTGTTCCCATGTCTGAGCTCCCTTTCCTGTCACATGGGCTCCCCTTGTGGTGGCACAAAGCAACTGCAACCTCCAGTTCTCTCCTTTGAGACTAATAGGAGATCAGCATACTAGATAATTCAAACAAAAGTCCCAGAATTGTCTTCATGGTTCTGATTTGCCCACCTGGAGCCCTGATGACCATTGCAGGGGTGGAGTGGGATTATTCAGTGCTCTGATAAGCCAGGCTCGGCTCTGATACCCTAGTTGGATAGGAATGAGTCAGCTCCAAGGAAACTATGAAGAATGAAAGGGCAGAAGGGAGGTATCAAGGAAATCAGTATGCGTGGAAAGGAGAATAAATGAATGCTAGGCGACCAAACACCTAATTCCACTACAATATTTTCCTCTCTAAGTTATTATAGTAATGCATTTCTTTGGTTAAATGGAAATTCATTTCTGGAAAATTCCATTCCTAGACCTTGATGTGCCTTCTAGAGTCACATTGAAGGCAACTACTACCTCTTCCCAATGACAGTCCTTCCACTCTTTGTATATAGATATCAATTCTATCTTTTTCTACTTCCCAACAGGATAAATGGATCACACCCCAGGCAGTAGATCTGATGAATTAGAAATACATCACCACATACTACTAGGTAGACACCAGATTCTTATTGAGAAAACTGAATGCTGTCAGCTCTCCATATATGTGGGTTCTGCATCAGCAGATTCAAACAACAGCAGGTCAAAAATCTTAAAAACAAACTATTGTGTTTGGCTGGGCGTGGTGGTGCATGCTTGTAATCCCAGAGGCTTGGGAGGCTGAGGCAGGAGGATCAAGAGTTCAAAGCAACTTAGCAAGTTGCTAAACAATTCAGTGAGACCCTAAATAAAATACAAAAAAAGGGCTGGGGATGGGGTTCAGGGGTTAAACATCCCTGAGTTCAATTCCCAGTATCCCCCTCCAAAAAAAATTGTGTCTGTACTGAACATGCACAGACTTCCCCAACCCTTGCTATTATTCTCTAGACAAAACAGTATTCACACAGCATTTACATTGTATTCAGTATTTTAAATAATGTAAAGATGATTTAAAGTGGCTGAGAGGATGTGCAGAGATTATGTATATAAACTATACCATCTTATGCAAAGGACTGGAGCATCCTCAGATTTGGGTATCCTCAAGTGTCCCTGGAATAAATTCCCCACTGATAATGTAAGATGAATGTATGACTTTACATTTTGTTCTGCTTATCTTTGTTTCAAAGAAAATTGTTTTATTAATACATTTGATAAGAATTAGCATTGGCAAAGCTATTTAGGAAATAGACATTTTTAACCAGTTCTGGTAATGCTGCTTAGGAAATTTGGGCCATCCATCCTAACATTAGACACACAAAAAAACTGAACAATACGTTTTTTAAAATATCAAAGAACTATATAACTAATTTAAAAGTACCAATTCTAAAACTAAAGAATATGCTATAGGCCAGAGAGGTAAGTCTTAAACTCAAAGTTACTTTTTATCTTGAAAGTACTTTCCGACCTGGAAAGAATATCTGTGAAATTGAGCTGTGGTTTGGGTTGCCTCATGGAGTTAGAGGAAAGGAGATAAAGCCAAGGACTCATTAAAGTTAGAGGCTTTGATAAACTACTATCCAGTATGAGAACAAAAAGGGCTATGCCTTCAGGGTAAGGGTGAACCCATGGTAACACTCTTCTCACATTGGTTTATAATCTGGCTGCAAGACATATAAGTGATTCTTGGAACTGCAAGCCTTGAACTTAAATTAAGGTGTGGCACAAAAAACGTTTCTTAGCAAAAATAAATGCATTTCCACTCTTAGGTGTACCCCACCCCCAAGCTGGAAAAAGATCACATAATGCTGGGCCTTCAACTATTAATAGAAATAATTTTTCAAGTTAAGTAGGCTCCATACAAGAAAATAAAACCAGGTACATGAGAGATTAAGACACATGGATGGGCTGGGGTTATGGCTCAGTGGTACAGTGCTTGCCTAGCATGTTTGAGGCACTGGGTTCGATTCTCAGCACCACATATAAATAAATAAAATAAAGGTATTTTGTCCATCTACAAATATATATATATAAAAGACACATGAGTAAAAATCAACTAGACCAAAGACAATTAATAGACCCAAACAGCCCTCAAATACTGGAATTATCAGACAAGCTCATACTTTTTTGTTACTGTTGTTTTTAAGTATTTTCAAAGAAATAAATCTAAGCTTGAGTTAAAAGTTCGTTTGACGGGAGAAAGAAGAAATAGTCTCTTTGACAGATGGTTCAGGGACAATTAGATTTCCACGTGAGAAATAATGAAACTATATCCATACCTCATACTTTACAGAAAAATAAGCTAAAAAAGAACCAGTAACTTAAATGTAGAATTAAGCCAAAACACTTTTAGAAGAAAACATAGGGGTAAATCTTCATAATCTTGGATTTAGTGATGGATTTTTTGATGTAACAATAAGAACACAATTAATATGAAAAAAAAACTAAAATTAAAGTCTTCTGTGCATCCAAGCACATCATCAAAAACATGAAAACACAACCTAGAGATGGAAAAAATGTTTGCAAATCACCTATCTGACAAGTCACTAATATCTACAATATACAAAGAGCTCCTATAATTCAATAACAAGAAGATAAACAACTCAATTTAAAAATGTTTCAGTCAAATAAATTAAACAGACACTTCTCAAAAAAATATGAATAGCCAAAAAATATGAAAAAAAAAAATGTTCAATGTCATTAGCAATTAGGGAAATGCAAATCAAAACTGCACTGAGATTTCACCTCAGACCAGTTAGAATGGAAGTCATCAAGAATTCAAATAATAAGTGCTAGAGAAAATGTGGAGGAAAAAGGGGCACTTTTACACTGTGGGTGGGATTGTAAATTAGTACAACCACTATGGAAATCAACATGGAGGTTTTTCAAAAGACTAGGCATGAAACCACTGTCTGACTCAGTCATATAACACTCCTCAGTATTGATTCTAAAGAACTAAAAGCATCATACTACAGTGATACATGTATACCCATGTTTATAGCAACACAGTTCACAATGGCAAACTGTGGAACCAGCCTAGGTGCCCACCAATGAAAGAATGGATAAAGAAAATGTGGTATACATTTTATACCATAAAACTATACACAGTGGAGTTTTATTCAGCTATAAAGAAAAATTAAATTATGTGATTTGCAGGAAAATGGATGGAACTTAGACCATTACGTTAAGCAAAATAAGTCAAACCTAGAAGTTGGTCAAGGGTTGTATTTTTTCTTTCATATGCAGAAGTCAAAGAAGGAACAGGAAAAGAAGGTTGGGGGCAGATCCCATGAAAATCAAAGGGAGAAATTGCACTGATATTGGCCGAATTATATTATTATATTAATTATATTGTTATATTGTTATATTACTTGCATGTATGAATATGTAATAACATTACAAATAACAAATCCCATCATTATGCACAGCTATAATGCACCAATTTTTTAAAATGCAAAAAAAAAAAAAAAATGGGCCAGGAAATTGGATATATATTTCTTCAGAGGATATACATAAGTGACCAATAAGCAAACAAGATGCTCCACATCATTATGAAAAACAAAACTATGATATACCACTTCACACTTACTGGGATGGCTATAATTATTTTTAAAGGAAAATAAGTGTTGGTATATGAACAAATCAGAATACTCACACCTTGATGGGGGGATTGTAAAGTGGTTCAGCCACTATGGAAAACAGCATGTTGATTCCTCAGAAAGCCAAACATAAACTTCCCATTGGACTTAGCAGCTCTGCTCTTAAGTATGTAGCCCTCCCCACAAAATTGAAAGCAGCGACTTTTTTTTGACTTATGTGTCAATGATCATTGCATTACTCACAACAGCCAAAAGGTGGAGACAATCAAAGTATCTACTAACAGATGAATGTTCAAAGTGCTGTATATACACACAATGGAATAGTATTTAGGAACATTATTATTTTTTAATATTTTTATTAGTTGTTGCTGGATCTTTATCTTATTTATTTCTATATGGTGCAGAGAATCAAACCCAGTGCCTCATACATGCTCGGCAAACAATCTGCCACTGAGCCACAACGCCAGCCCTATTTAGAAATATAATTAAAAAGAAATGAAATCTATACACTGATGAACCTTGAACACATGCTATCTGAAATAAATCCTGTACAAAAATACAACTGTTATATGATTCTGCTTATGTGAAATTTCTAGAATAGGACAATTTGTAAGGACAGAAAGCAGAGTTGGTGGTTGTCAGGAGCTGTGAAGGAAGATAGGCGGGGATGAGGGAAATATTCCTTAATGGATACCAAGTTTCTACTTGATGAGGTAAAAAGGTTTTGGAAATAATGATGAGTGTACAACATTGTGAGTGTGATTCATGTCCCTGAATTGTACATAAAAATGATTAAAATGGCAAATGTTATGAGGAAAAAGGTTTTTAAAAGTGAGGCTTAAATATTTTGGCAGGGAACTGACTAACAGATTTGGGGGAAAATACAAATTCAAGAACTGATTAGAAAATTATAAATTAATACTCTAATAAATTATAAAAAAATATTTGATCTGGCTTAAAACTGAATTTTGAATCTAAAGATACATCAGAAGACACTATCCATAATGCTGCTGAAAAACAGGAGATCATGAGAAACTGGTTGCTTTAAAATTAGAGAACAGAAAGGAGAGAGAATGAGCTGAGGGAATATTCTGAAGAACTAATAGCTGATAATTTTCCACAACGGATGAAAGGCATACATCTATAGATGAAAGAAGTTAAATGCAACCTGAATAGGATAAATAAAATGAAATCAGGCCTGAACACATTCTTAGTGAAACTGCAGAAAACCAAACCCAGGGCGGAAAAAAAAAAAAAAACTCTTCAAACAGCCTGAGATAAAAAGACAGATTAACTTCAAAAGAACAATTGTTACACTGACGGTTGACTTCTCTCCAGAGATAATGGAAGCCAGAAGAGGGTGCTAAATTGTCTTCAATATGCTGAAAGAAAGTAACTGCCAACCAAGGATGCTAAACCCAGGGAAAATATCCTCTCTAGAAGGAAAGCCAAATAAAGTCTCCAAAAGATGTAAAAAATATCTCTAAAGCTGACTGAAAATAACCTGCACTAAGGAAATGCTAAAAACTGTATTTTAGGGAAAAGAAAAATAATACCAGATGGAAAGTCAGATATTCAGAAAGAAATAAAGAGCACAAAAAGTGACAAAACCAAGTAAACAGTGATTGTCTAACATAACAATAATATTATGTTAGATTAATCAATTTTCATATAGTTAGAATGCATAGCAATATATCAAAGGAAGATAAAATGGAATTATAACATTTCTTGTTTTTTGATTTGTACCAGGGACTGAACCCAAGGGCTCTTCACCACTGAGCCACATTCCCAGCCCTTTCTCTTTAACTCTTTTTTTGAGACAGGGTCTCCCTAAGTTGCTTAGGACCTTATTAAGTTGCTGAGACTGACTTTGAACTTGCAGTCCTCCTGCCTCAGCCTCCCAAGCTGCTGGGATTACAGGCAGGCACCACCATGCCTGGCTAGAGTGTTTAAGGTCTTGGATAGTCTAAGAGAAGAATAATAGTATTGATCAACATTATGATGAGGTAAAGATAGTTATGCCTTGTATGGAAAACTCTCAAGTAGCAGAAAGATGTTATACCACTTTCAACTGAATAGAGAAAAAATTAGAAACAGAATTTTTAAAAGTCTAAAAGGAAGTCAAAAAAAAGAACAGAACAAAAAAAGGCAGCACAAAATGTCACAAAATAAGATCATAGAGTTCAACCTACATTACATCCTTAATTCACTTAAGTATAAATAAATTGCTCCAATTAAAAGGTAAAGGTCGGGCTGGGGATGTGGCTCAAGCAGTAGCATGCTCGTCTGGCATGTGTGCGGCCCGGGTTCGATCCTCAACACCACATACAAACAAAGATGTTGTGCCCGCCGAAAGCTAAGAAATAAATATTAAAAAAAAAAATTCTCTCTCTCCTCTCTCTCTCTCCTCTCTCCTTAAAAAAAAAAAAGAAAAAGAAAAAAGAAAAAAAAGGTAAAGGTCATCAGTCTGGAGAATAAAACGAATTGTTGTTCACACACACAAAAGAAACAAAAATAGGCATTTCAGAATTTTGGAGTATAATTAATTGAAGTACACACTGGGAAAATACTTTGGAGCAGAATGTTGCACTAACCAATCTACCACAATTTCTCCAAACATATGCTTCGGGTCAGCCTTCCTTATAGGAATATATTATGCAGTTGTGCTTCTTTTAATGTACAAAGATATACATATAAGAATTTCCATTTCAGTGTTGTTGGTAATAGTAAAGGAATGGTCTCAGCCTAACTAACAATAGGCTCAGTCTTAATAATCTATATAATGATACGTTATTCAACAATAAAAAATGAATTAAGTAGATCTGGATGTGTTGGTAGTGAAAGATCTTCAAAATAACTATAAAGTAGGAAAAAATAAGGTAGCAAGCAATTTGTACAGTGTAATCCTTTTTGAATAATAGAAAAATTAATACATGCATTTTTCTTGTTTATGAATTAAACATTTACAAAAAATAAAAAATAAATAGACACATAACTCAAACAGGCAAAGGTAGTTTTCCTTGGGAAAGAGAATTGGAGATGTCAGGAGAAAGGGAAAGACCTTAAATATTGAAACTGTGTGCACCTTTTGTATAATAAAAACAACTAACAAAAATGATTTAAGTAGCCGATGATGCAGCTATCTGGTGTGGGCTGATGGTCCCGTGCAGTGATTCTGTGCTGGAGTTTCTGGAACGGAAGCCTAGACAACTTCTCCACAATGGCAGCTGTGCCCTGGAACTGCTGTCCTTCCCACGTAAGGCATGATGTGCCAATATAAATTGCACCTAGTTCGGCTCTTTCATTATCTAATAACTGGTAGTAATGTTGAATGAAGCTGGATCCAATCTGTTCCCAAACTGGCCTGTTTCCCATTCTGGAGCGTCACCCAACCGTCACTGAGACCTGAGGGGCTGGCACAATGGCAGCGGAGGCGCAGGCTACCTCATTTAAACAAATTTTGTAATTAAAAACTACCTCCTGTATGGCTGAAGCACTCCCTTGGCCTACCCACTTTCCCATCACACACACACACACACACACACACACACACACACACACACACACAGAGATTCCCCTTCTCATTCACAAAAGTTCTCTTCCTCCAGGCAATGACAGAAGCCTCTTGGATAGCATTTACATTCACACAGTATGTAAAAAACATAAGTCAGGGAAACTTTAATCAACCACAACTGCATGAAATTTTGCGATTTAAAAATTACTCTGGTCTTAGAAAATTGTGATGCCTGTTTTTTTTTTTCCAAGGGGGTCAGACCCCCACCTTATTTTCAAACAATACCATTTTTAAGAGCTTCATTGCCTTATAAGTTGCATACTGTTAATTTACCTGTTTAAAGTGTAGAGTTCAATGGTTTTCAGTATATTTATAAAGTTATGCAACCATCACTACAATGTAATTTTAGAACATTTTCAAGACCCCCCCAAAGAAACCTAGTGCCTGTTAGTATACTCCTCACTTTCTGAACTCCCAACCCTACATAACCACTAATCTTTGTGTCCCCCTAGATCTGCCTAGGCTAGACCTTTCATATAAATTAAATCATACACTGTGGTCTTTTGTTTCTGGTTTCTTCACTTAGCATAAAGTTTTGAGGTCCATTCATATCATATTATGAATAAGAGCCTCATGCCTTTTTTTATTGCTGAATAGAATTCTCTTGTATGGATATACCACATTTGTTTATAGGTTAATGGACGTTTGGGTCATTTCTGCTTTGGGGCTATTGTAAATAATGCTTCTAGGAGCATTCAAGCATAAGCCTTTATGTGATCATATATCTTCAATTTTTTAAAATATATACCCAGGAGTTGAACTGCTGAGTCAAATAGTAACTATGTCTAATATTTCATAAACCACCAAACTGTTACCCAAAGCAGCTGTGTCACTGTACATTCTCACCAGAAGGTATGAGTGTTCCAATTGCTCCACATCCTTTTTCCTTTTTGATAGCAGCCACCTAGTGGGTGTGAAGTGGTTATACCCTTGTCATTTCCTTTATTCTACATGCCATTTTCTGCTGTTTAGGTCTCCATGAAAGTGTAAGCTTAAATAATTGCATGATATCTAATTCAACATGTCACAAATCCTCAAATAACCAAAATCCAGATGGAAACTGAAATATTTTTTTTTTTCTATTCCTTTCCTCATCATTTAGTAGAGGTAGAAAATTCCACAGTGAGCCGAGATACAGGAGATGACTTTACAATAAAAATTAAAAAAATAAGTTCCAGCATATACCTTAGGAGCAATGAGCATTCCACACATTGTCTACATTCCATACATCTGGTGTTTTCAATCAAGACTCAAGTTCAAAATGATGCATTTACCGTCTTCCAAGATCCTCCATGACGTCGGAAGCCCAGTGGGATGTCTGGTTCCAGCAGGATAAAGGAAAGACAAGAGAGAATGATCCTATATTTTGGACGTGGAAAGTCACCCCAGGCCCCTGTGTCAAAAGCTATTTCCCCAGCTTGGCTCTGTTGGGAGTTGGTAGCAGCTTTAAGAGATAGGCCTAGTGGGAGGTCCTAAGTCCCTGAGGAATACTCCTCAAGAGGGTGTGAAACCTTGATCTCTTCCTCTTTTGCATCTGACCATGAGGTGAACAGGCCTTCTCTAACACATACTTCCACCATGATGCCCTGTGCCATCACAAGTCCAAAGCTACATTACCAATGGGTCATGGACCAAAACCTCCAAAACTGCGCACTAAAAAAAAAAAAAAAAAAAAAAACACAAACAACTTTCCTCTTTACAAGCTGATTATCTCAATTATTGGTTACAGTAACATCTGACTGATGAAGACAGCAAAGTAACAACCCCATAAAAAGAACACCCACTTCTCCTATGCCAGGTGTACAGAGGTCATGAGAGCTTCAGATCACTTTGAGAGAATTTAGGACATATTGCAGAAGATAGCCAGATTCAACCGCAGTCACTTAGGAGCATTCAAAAAGTTTAGCTGTGGCTGGGCGCAGTGATGCATGCCTGTATTCTGAATGGCTTGAGAGGCTGAGGCAGGAGGATCACAAGTTCAAAGGCAGCCTCTGCAAAAGCGAGGCTCTAAGCAACTCAGTGAGACCCTGTCTCTAAATAAAATACAAAATAGGGCTGGGGATGTGACTCAGTGGTCGAGTGCCCCTGAGTTCAATCTCTGATATCCAAAAAAAAAAAAAAAGATGTTTAACTCTGAACCAGGAGCAGAATCCAAGAGTAAGAGCCAGGGATGGAGGGGGCAGTGTCCTGGGAAGGTAAAGCCTGCTGAGAATTCAGGAAACAGTGGCAAGGCGGAAATGGTTAGGAATCCGAATGGTTAATATGAGTGCTCTGTGTTTTCAGACTCTGATCTTCTGATCTCTGTTTCAGCACTCTTCCCCTGAGCAAGGTATAAAAATATGGGCTGCTGCGGGGAGATCTTCCTGTTTCTCCGAATCAGCATCTTTGGGGTTCAGGCTTAGATGTATGCATTTTAACATGTTCCCAGATGATTCTTAGGCTCCCTAGAGTATGAGAACCACAGAGAAGGACATACATGCTCAGCTCCTAAGATGAATCAGAGCCATCCCCCACCCCGCCCGCCGCCTCCCCGTTTGGACTTTCCAGTTCTCCAAGTGCATTGGGTGCATCCTCACTAGGAAATCATGCAAAATCAGTAAACATGCCCGTATGTCTCCAAACCTGCTGGGCCTGGAGAGTGGCCAGCAGCAGCCCCTGCTCATCATGGAGCACCTACTCTGTACCACCTGGCTAACTGCTTTACTCACATTAGTCCATTTCATGTTCACTGATGAGGAGGATGCCATCCTTACTCCCAGTATACAGATCATAAAACTGAGACTAAACTAACACAAGCAACTTTTCCCAGCCCACCCAGCTGGACAATGACAACTTCGTGTTTAGGCTGGTTCATCTCCAGGACCTGTGCTCTGTCCATGAGCTGACATGTAACAAAGTTTTTCAACAATAATTGTAGAGAGGATGGTGGAGTTTGCCGCATTAGTTGATGGACAGTCTTGGGTTAATTAAGAAACTTGATTCACCAGGGCAAACCCAGGGCATGAGGGTCAAGAACAATCTTGCTCTCTTTCCTGATCGTCTTATCCCCGGCCCAGAAGGTGCTGTGGGCTCCTGTAATCACCTCCGGGCCTTTTTCATCTCAGTGAAAAAGGGTCTGAGATCGAGTCTGGGAAGAGATTAAAAACCAAAGCTCAGAGGAACCGATTATAATGATGCAGAGGCATCCTGAGTCAGGAGGGGAAAAAAATGATAGGATTTTGATGATGGAGCTGCTGAAGGGAGATAAGACACCAGCTCCGTCTCCAAGGGGAGGAGAGGAGAAGGGGAGAAATGGAACAGAGGAGCCGTGATAAACAGGGTGGCAGAGAGATAAGGGCAGGAGGAGGACAAGGCCAGAGAGGAGGGCAGCGAGCCCAGGGCTGACTGAAGAAGCCTGGGGCCCAAGCCATTTCCTTTTTCTTTCCTTCTTTTCCTTCCTCCTCCTCCTCCTCCTCCTCCCCCTCCTCCTGCTCTCCTCTCTGCTTCATTCTTCTTTTTAAGGTTCTCATGGTACACTTTAAAAAGATGGAGAAGGGCAAATCTGTAGTACAGCTTAAATTTTCAATCCTGATCATTCAATCGCTTTACCTGAATATATGAATTAATTTGGAGATAAGTCTAAATGGCCCCCGTCTACATTCATGCCCTTTGCCGCTGCTGGCCCATCTCCAGACTGGTCATATTCCTGCAGTCTAAGGATGAAGAAGAGCAAGCCATCCTTTTACAGCAGATGGAGGAAACCTAAACCTCACAGGTGAGTAGTCCTTTCTACCTGCCCCATTTAGAGATCACCGGGGTGGTTTCATACACCTGGAGGGGCCAGAGCACCAGGTAAATTTCCATGCTTTGAAATTGCATATCCATTTGGCTTGGATGTGAGGGTCCCCCCCCCCAACACATCAAATTTTTTGTATTAGGCAATGCAGAATTGTTCCGAAGTGAAATGATTAGATTATGAAAGAAAACCTCATTGTTCGATTAATCCACTTGATGGATTAATAATTTGAAGGGACTACTAGGTGGACACTAAGATGGGTGTGGCTGGAGGAAGTAGGTTCCTAGGGGCACAGGTGGGTCTATATCTATCCATGGTCTGTCTCTCTCTCCACACCCACTTCCAGTTGCTATGACCTGAGCAGATCATCTTGGTTAGGCCCTTCTGCCATGATGTTCTACCTCACCCAGAGCAATGGAGTAAGCAGACCTTGAATTGAATCCTCTGGAATCATGAGCCCAAATAAGTCTTTCCTCATCTTAGCTGTTCTCTGGGGCATTTTGGTCATAGTGATGGAAAGTTGATTAACACGCTCAACTGATTAACGAAAGCAGATTAACAAATCTCAACTTTGGACCAGCCAATTTCTCTTTCTCAGCTTCCATTTCCTCATCAGTCAAACAGGAATAAAACTAGCAACCACTTCAGGGGGATACTGTTACCATTTAATAGAATAATGCATTGAAAGTGCTAAGGGAAATATCTGACCTACTCCAAGTACTCACATAATATTAGTGATGCTCATTAGTCCTGTTATGAGATCTGAGCAAAAAGCTAGGTACCTGAGCATCCTATAATGATGATATTGATCTATTAGATTAAGGAGGACTCAGGACACTTGGTTCTCATTAATAATAGTGGGAACCTGAACATGGCTTTGCTTTTCTGTGCTTCCATTTATTCCCCCCTATAAAATAAAAATTTGCCCTTCCTCAAACACAGAGCACTCTGCATTTGAAATGTTTAGAAAATATGAAGGGGTGTAGAAATAAAAGATACGATTATTTTCAATTCTGCAGCATTGTACTTTGCTAAAGCCAACTACTCTGTCAAGCTTGTAACATTTCACTGTAGCTACAAATTCTTACCATAATTTGCCTTCCTTCCTAGGTCTGGAAATATCAGCTCTATTCCTCTGTTGAATTGTGATACTTTCATCAAAGGTACAGTTCCGGAGTTTCAAGGTGTGTACACAGAACAACGAAACAATTTTTTCCTGTTCCTCTTTTGGTTTCAGGTACATCAGAAATGCTCCAATCATTTGGAATCATAAAATGCACACTAAAGATAAAAATGGCTTTGTAAACTGCCTGGGAACAGGGTGTGGGTTGTCATATCCATTACTAGCCTCCAGCACCCTACGAGACCCTTTGGCATCTAGGAGAAACCAGCAAGCTCTTGTTGGATGAGTGAATATGGCAGAAATTGAGATTGTGTGCCCAACAGCCTCCCATTTCCCCAAGCTAACTGATCCTAATATTTGTTTGAGTGATGATGTGTCTGGCCTGGCGGGTGAACTGTGATTGGTGTAAATTAGCCCTGGCAATCTCAATCTCTTTGCCCGAGGCTATGTGTGTGACCAGGTTCTGGACAATGGAACAGATGAAAAAATACTTAATAACTTTTATGAGCAATTTCTCTTTTGGTAAAAAGTAATATTAGAGGAAAAGTCCCACTTGTCACTTCCTTTTTTCCTTCAAGAAATGTTTTTGTGTGGAAACATATCAGACTGTAGCAGCCCATCTTGGAATCCTGAGGGAAGAACCAAGAAAGTAGCAAAAACCTTACTAATAATTCGTTCTGGAAGCTGCCGAACCAGCCCCGAAACAGCTCCAAGTCAGACTTCCAATAATATGAAATAGAGTCTTTAGTGATTAAGTCATTATTTTTAGTTTCTCTTACTTACAGCTGAATACAATTTTAATGAGGCAATGAATGCCTATCTGATTTCTGGCAGGGGTCTCCCACTGTATTCAGGTACAAGAGGACTGTCAGTTGCCTCTTTATCATGTTCCTTGTTCTGTAACCAAGATTTCCACTTAACCAATCCCCTGTGTCTCTCTTATAATCATGGTGCATCACTTCATTATCCCTGTGCTGTCCTCTAAACAGATGAATACCACCATCCTAACCCTCAGACATTCCTTCCCTGTTTATCTTTTCTGTTCTCATTATCACATCCAAAGACCAAACATTACATCTTGGCTTTTAGTTACTTCGATAAGCCTGTTTCATAATAATTGGTCATTATCTTGGCTTCTCAGATTTTTTTCACCAATTTTATTGATCATTTCTTTGAGCGAAATCAGGTGAGAGCCCTAAAACTACATATGCTTGTAACTTTAAGCCAAGCTCTATCCTGATTAATTAGCAGTATTGCTTTCTGGCACAGAGCTATCCTGCCCTTAGAACAGTGGTTTGTGAACACTGCTGCTTACAGTCATCTGAGATGCTTTACAAACTCCTAATGCCCAGGTTTCTCCCAAGCCAATCAAACCAGGACCTCAGAGGAAAGCCAGGAATCAGTATGTTTTTAGGTGCTGGGTGATTCCAACATGACACCAGGTTTGAAAATCAATGCTTTAGACCAGAACTTCTAAAATTGAAATGTGCATGTGAGTCACTTGCACATCTTACAAGTTATATTGTAGATTCCCATCCAGGGGGTTAGACTAAGGTCTAGGATTCTGATTTCTAGCAAATTGCTAGATGAAAATACCACTGATTTGAGCCCCATATTTTGAATGCCAACAGCCTAGAGTCTAGATCTGATAGTATTCTATTCTAACACCAGATCTGAGCAAGCTAAATTCTACTTGGGATCAACTACAGAGTCACAGGAAAATTGGTTACTACCACAATGTCAAGTGCAGTGTCTGTCAGTAAAAGAACTGGGAAAGTGGTTGCCTTTGATCTCTAGCTATGGACTTGGATTGATCCAACCATCACAGTTTGCCTGGGAGTAGGGGTGAGGGATTTTGTTTCCAACATGTGGAACTTTGAGATTTAAAAGTGGCAAAGTCCCGGGCAAACTAGGACAAATGTGTCATGGTAGTCGGGAGCAAGAGAGCAGCCAAGCTCCCCTCTTCTGCATTCCATTTCCTCTTTTGGGGGAGAACAATGCACCACAGGTCAGCAGTAAGCTGGGAAAGATGGCTTGGCGATTGTGGTTGTGAAATGCTGAGATTCCATGAGAACCTCATGGATTAGCGGCTGTCATTCTCAGGAGGGCAATAACCAGGCAGATGCAGTTGAACTTTGAAAAATCCAAGTATCAAGTTGATGACAGCCACTGAGGTAAGCCTGGAGAACACAGAGTAGGTCCTTATTGGAGCTCTGGTTTGCTGTGTGGCCTGAAGCCTGGCCTCAGTTTCTTCAGCTGAAAAATAGGGGTTGAATTGAAGGATGCATGAGGATCTTTCCTGTTCCCCGCCCCTGCTGCTCTATGTGCAACCTGGGTCATGCACATGACTGCAGGACACCATCTTTTCAGGTCAGGCACAGTGAAGCCACCTCCTGTTTTGTGAGCAGCCATTTAGGCACCCCCACCCCTTTTTCAAAAGAGCAGTAGCATTCATCTTATTCCCGAGCACTTCCCTCCACTGTCCTTCGATGCTCAGATACTGAGAACTCACAGTACCTCTTTTTTTTTCTTTTTTTTTTTTTTTAAGACTGTAACATGTTTACAAATCTAAATGAAACTCTATTTCTAGAGTCAGACTTGTGGTTTCCAGTGGCTTCCTCCTTCTGCTCCTGCCTCCATCCAGGGAGCCCACTTCTCAATTTTCTGTTTTCTTTAGAGAGACAAAGAGTCTCCCTAGCCGCCCATTGCTGAATTCCTGTTAACCTTTCATTAAGCCTGCTGACAGCTGGCTTCAGCTCTTCATGAGTTAGTTCTACACATTTCCATTCAATGTGTCCCTCTTGGCATCATTAAGGTTTCTGCCAGGTTCTCCACTCGCTGTTTCCTCTGCAAATGCAAATCAGATTCTGAGTCAATAATATGGGAAAAAGGGAAGATGGAGCTACAAAGAGGCTGGGATTGGAGAACCATTGAACCATTGATATTACACTCAGGTTGTCGCGGATCTGAGCAAACTAAATCTACTTGGGTCCAGTGCAGGTCAGTGCCTCAGCACCTTATGCAAGATGTTATAAATTACAGCCCTCTCTGAGAAGTTCAGGGTAGTGGTCCAGAATGCAAGGTCCTTCAGGCCTGTTCCAATTCCAGAAGTTGGACCTTGTGACCTTGGGCAAGCTCCTTCACCTGCCTGTGCTTCTGTTTTCTCAGCTCCAAAGCAGGAGGAATACATCTGCTTCATTGGTCCTTCTTCTGGGATCCAGTAAGATAATGGCTTTGAAAGACTTAATAGAATACCCAGAATACAGAAAATGCTCATTAAAATATGTGTGTTACCTGTTTCATTTAGCCTAGAAAGGCCAAGGTCAAGGCTGAAGAGTTAGGCTGCTTTGAATCTGCAAGGTTTGCTTCTGGACTTACCCATAACCATCAGCTATAAGAGCCAAACTGCCACCCTGTCTCATGGAAACTGGGAAACAGCGTGATTCCATTGTAAGGTACTTCCCACGTGTGTTTGCTCTCATTTAGACTTTAAGCTCCTTGTGGGAGGCAATTGTCCCTCCTGGATTCCCCCTCCCCAGCACACAATAGATACTAGGAACTTGTTTGGACACAGCTACCAATTTATCCCAAGTACATGAAGAGAACAAGAGGAGCAACTACACCAACAGCTTCCTCTGATCAAGAAGTCTTAGCAGATATATTTTAAAATTAATTTTAAAAACCCACCTCTTTTTTAAAATTTGTTCTAATTAGAAAAACAAAAACAAAAACAATTACTTATACCTACTCCCAAACTGATTACCTTTATAGCCCACAGCCGTGTATTGTTTGCCTGGGACATTGTTTTAACTAACTTGGAATTTTCTTGCCCTTAACTGGACACACAAACACTCCAATTGCCATAGGCCACAAGAACTCCCCTTGCTTTATTCAACTGTTATCAGCTACCTGGCCTGTGACCAGTTTGTCACTGTGTCTCAAGGCATACCCTGAGCCTGCTTATTCTTCTTTTTAATTCTAATTTGTTGTATATGACAGCAAAATGCATTACAATTCATATTGCACATATAGAGCACAATTTTTCATATCTCTGGTTGTATACAAAGTATTTCACACCATTTGTGTCTTCATACATGTACCCTTTAATCCCAGCAGCTTGGGAGGCTGAGACAGGAGGATCACAAGTTCAAAGCCAGCCTCAGCAAAAAGTGAGGTGCTATGCAACTGAGTGAGACCCTGTCTCTAAATAAAATACAAAGTAGAGTTGGAGATGTGCCTCAGTGGTTGAGTGCCCCTGAGTTCAATCTCTGGTTCCTCATCTCCTTCCCCTAAAAAACAAAAAGAATAGTGGGGTTTCATTGTGGCATATCCAGATATGCACATAACATACTTTGATTAATTATATATTTTTCATGTTGCTAAGTATTCCATGTTAACACTTTTATGTACTAAAAATATTGAGAATTTGGATTAATTTCCAAAATTTGCAGGTCATATTTAATATGGGAAAGGTTATTATTCTAAAAAAGTTAAAACTAAATACAATTCAGAATTTAAATTTCTCTATTCTTAAAAAAAACAATTCGTATTGCACATATAGAGCACAATTTTTCATATCGCTGGTTGTATACAAAGTATTTCACACCATTTGTGTCTTCATACATGTGCTTAGGGTAATGATGAGCATGGGAGGATTAGACAAACTCTAGATAGGGCAAAGGGGTGGCAGGCGAAGGGAGGGGTCAGGGGATAGAAAAGATGGTGGAATGAGATGGACATCATTACCCTAAGCCTGCTTATTCTATCTAGGGCTGAGGGCTGCAGATGGAAAGGCTGGAAGCCAGGAGACAGGGATCTCAGATCTGCATTGAGGAAGGCAGTTCTGTCATAGTGTGCAGAACAGACAGCAAAAGGAGTTTGGTGGTGGTGTCAGTGAGAAAGCTACTGCAAGGGTCCAAGCAGCAGTAAAGTGACAGTTTCAGTGAGGGGAAGCAGCAGGACTTCCACCTGCTGGTGCTGGACACTCCAAACCCTTTGTCTGGCTGGGCTCATGGTAGAGGCAGAATTTTTCCTTGAAATCTCAATCCACCTGTTAGGGATGATTATGGTATAAGAGTTTGCAAACTCCAACATGCCTCAGAATCACCAGGAGGGCTTGTTAAAACCCAGACCTCTGGGAGCCACTCCCAGAGCCTCTGATTCAGTTGCTAGAGGGGAGGGTAAGAATTTGTATTCCTAACAAGTTCTGATGATGCTAAGGGTGCTGGTTTGAGTGCCTGGTGGTTTGAGAATCACCAGGCTAGAGCAGCAGTTCTTAGCCCTAGTTACATAGTAGAACTGCTTTGGGACATTAAAAAAAAAAAAAAGATGCCTAGGTCACACCACAGACTAAAATAATGTTTTAAAGGGTAAGAGTCCGGAATTGGCATTAAAAAAGAAAGAGGAGGGGGGAGAGAGAGGAGGAGGGGGGAAGGGGAGGAGGAGAGGGAGGGGAGGAGAAGGGGGAGGGGAGAGGAGGGGGAGGAGGAGGGAGAGGAGATTATAAAGTTCCACTAAGACTGAAAACTACTAGTCTAATAGTTCAATATTAGTTAATAGTTCAATACTACAATTTCACATAGAAAAATTTCTTATTTTGAGCCAGGAGTTTCAGAAAAATATTTGGGAAATGATTGAAGATGGTTTCTTGCAAAGAAGAAAAATAGTGATTGAGCTTAAGCATTGTGTTTCAGAGGTATCTGCTATCTTCTTCTTCTAATCAGACCCAAGTTGGTAATGACACTGATGGTTATTCAGGAAGATGGATGGGAGCAGGAACTAAATTAGGGTGGGCATATTGTTGGCTCACACAATATTGCAACCTGGCTACCTGGATCAAGTCATCTAGCCCCCTCTCAATTTTCTAGATGGGGAAATTGAGACCCTGAACCTGACTTTAGACCCAACCCCACTCTGTTTCTAAATAAATGTTTGAGTTCAGCACACTAGTCAGTGATCATTAGAATCTCAAGCTAATGTCAAAACTAATGGAGACAACAGAACCGAAAGAACCCCGGATCCTCTGCTAGTTGCTTCTATTCCTTAGGCCATATCCGTCATTTTTAAAAATACCAACCAAATGGGCCAGGCTGCTCTGGGCCCATTGTTCTTCTAATGTATATGTGAGAGGGGGATTTTTTTTTTTTTTCAGTACCAGAGATTGAACTCAGGGTTACTTAACCACTGAGCCACGTCCCGACACTTTTTTTTATATTTTATTTAGAGACTAGGTTGCTAGGGCCTCACTAACTTGCTGAGGCTGGCTTTGAACTTGGATCCTCCTGCCTCAGCCTCCTGAGCCACTGGGATCACAGGCGTGTGCCACTGTGCCAGGCAAGCAAGGGATTTTTATTAATTGCTGAATGGATCAGTGTCCTATGAACTAAGAGGACAAGGAACCTATAGGCTGCACAGGTCAAATCATAAGACTGATATTTTTTTTTCTTTCCTTAAGGTAATGTCGGTAGAGTAGAAATCCCAAAGATGTGACCTGCAGGGCGGTGTGCTCCTGCCATCAGCTGTTACCCCACCCATGCTGGGAAGCATGTCTGAACATGCTCAGATCAGGCTTCCTGTCCCTACTGGCTAGCCAGGAGTCTCTCTGATACACACTTTTACATCTACTCATTCAGTGACTGTTGAGTTTGATCTCTCTCCTAGGGTTTTCATGCTGGTATCATTAACGTTTTAAAATGAGTGTGTTCTTATTGAGGAGAAAATCACCATGAATTTACTGAGAGCTATGTACTTGGATGGCCCTGCTGTCACATCCAGGCACCGTCCCTGTCATTCACCATGTTTGGCTCTGAGGGACTCTGGCTGATTCCCAAATTAAATATCCCAATCAAGAGTTAAGAGGTGACGCTATAGTCACCTTTGAAGATACTAGAATGTGAAAAAAAAAAAAGGAAAAAAAAAGAAGAAAACTGGGAAGTTTGAGGATTGAATCAAAATGATGGTGTGATTCCACATCATTCCTGCATTATTAATAAGGCACGGATCCCAGGCTGCTCAGACGACACCTGCAGTGGGGCCCAAAACTCAGAAAGCTGAGCAGAAAAAGGAGAGTTACAAACACGTAGAACACAAAACCAAAGGATGGGCCAGAAATTGCGTCCCAGAAGCAAGGCAGGATAGAGACGTGAAGTTCTCCTGCCATCCTCTGGAGAGGTTCCAGGTAGGAGAGATTGGACATGTTCTGTATCAGCACAAGGAATTCATCAGGGACCCAGAAGCAGATGCCATCGGAGACAGACTTTGTTTCAAATATTTCTTAATCTCAGAGCAGCCCTCAGGTTGGCTGGACTCCTGCCGTGGCGTGGGGATGAGGTTACCCGAGTATCATATGGAAGATCACTGATCAGTGACACTGCAGAGATGGTTAAAGCACGAGGCAGAGAAGATGTGGTCTCCCAAAGACCTCTCACGTGTGAAATTAAAACTAAACCGAATCCATAACATCAACACAATAGTCGAAACATTAAAAAAAAAAACGAAATTTATAACACCACAAGACTTAAATGGAAATTTCAAGCATCAGGGCCTTGCTCAATCCTAAGAAAAAGTAGCAAGTTAGAGAGTGAAAAGCCCATCTTCATCGTCCTGTCCACGGTGCATGTCATTGAGGGCATTTTTGCTTTCTCCGAGTTTGTCTAATCTGTGAAGAGAAGAAAATCTGGTAAGGGAAAACAACACCAAGAGCAGGGACACACACACACACACACACACACACACACACACTACAGATGCTGCTAAATTACCCTGCAACTGACCAAGGCCATTAGAGGAAATTGTGCTTGGAGTCCCTCCTGTCCAAGCTTCTAGGTTTACAGATGAGAAAACTGAGACTGCAGGACATGAAGGGTGTTTGCCTAACTGTTACAAGAAAATTGAAACTTTCTTAGCAAAATAAAATATACGATCATGGCCTATGCATTTATTTACCAAAAGGATCATCAAGTATGATGTTGGAAAGTCACACTGGGGAGCCTCTGTCTCCCAGCTTGTTGATGCTTATTAGTTAATAAACACTGAGTTCTCAATGCAATGAGTTAAGGAAAGCAAGACCTTCATCAGCAACCTACACCAAACCTTTTTCTTTATTTCCCCTAAAGCTATAGATCAAGTCAGATATATAAAATTCATTGGGCAGAGGAATAAAATCCCAAGAATAATATTCTGAGTGTTCTTTTTTTCATTGTCCATCCTCCCAACTCTCCTCTCAATGAATTCCAATTTAACAAGATATTTTTAAAATCAATCACCCAGGGTTGAACAAAGTTCAAGCAGAGTACAGTGACACATCGCCTTCTTTCTTTTGCATGCTATACTTCTATTAATGCCACCTGCCTTTGTATTTCCATTTCTTTTTAACATATATAGTGTTAACTGAGACAGAGGTTAATGTGAGCTAAATCCCCACAACCTTTCCACCTCTAATGCCACATCTCTCCAACGCTGTGTTTAATCAGAACACAAGCATGAGTCATTAAACCGCTGGGTAGTATCTAATCATTTGTAACAGCTTGTATAATCATCACAACCATCAGTCATGGAAGATGAATTACCTCTTGTGTTTCTGCAAACAACTGGTTTTCGTGACTTTCCCTGAAAAGACAAGGGGGCAATGTGAGGAGCGGGGCTGTGCTAGAAGGAGTGGGATGTTGGAGAAAGCCCAGGGCTCCCTTCCAGAGAGCCCAAAGGGAGGCCCCCCAGACGGATGGCCGGGAAGCCACCTTTCCCCAGATGGAGGCTTGCTGTTTCCTGGGCCTAAGGAGGAGCCCTGAGTCACTCAGCTTTTCCCACGTGAGGGCAACCCCAGGGAGCGGCTTCATTGATGAGTCATCCGTGGCCCCAGAAGTAAAGTATTCATTTAGGTTTTCAAACCCTTCTGTATGAGATCGACGGAGAATTTCCCCAAAACTGTAACTATGACTTTGTGTGACAGCTAATATGGCTGATGGGCTTCCATGAAGTTCTAAATTTCTTTTTGGGGTGTTCACCTGGAACAGGTGTTGAAATACACAGATTTCCCTATCGCCCAAACCAGCTGGGATGGCTGCTAGTCTCATCTGGTGACCGGCTGCCCTGAAACAATAATTTCTCTCCATTTTATAAGGGGTATCAGTTACAGCCATGCGTCTGTACTTTTCAAGAAAACCATAAACTCTTGTTTCTTGGCTTTTTGCAGTGTTTCAGTGTCTTTTTCTTTGGTGGGGTGGGGTCTGTGTTCAATGTCATGGACCAGCTTGAAGATTTATTACAAAAAAATGGACCCTGTCCCCTGAAAATTGCAGGTTCGGGCATATGAACACTTTTGCAAGTGATTTCCAGGTATTTGCATCTCCCCATGAAGGACATTTGTAGCCCCTAGGTTAAGAAAGCCTGCTTTTAGGGAACTCAGCAGCCCAAGATCATTTATGGTTTTCTTCCTGGGGCAATCCTAGCAAAGGGTTTCTTCAGCCCTAAGACAGCAACAATAGTACCTACCACTTAAAGGAGTAAGGTAGATGGAACCCCTAGCATGTCAAGAGTCCTGGGTCAGCCAGGCACGGTGGTAAACACCTGTCATCCCAGCAGCTTGGGAGGCTGAGGCGGGAGGATCTCGAGTTCAAAGCCAGCCTCCGCAACAAGGAGGTGCTAAGCAATTCAGTGAGACCCTGTCTCTAAATAAAATATAAAATAGAGCTGGGAGTGTGGCTCAGTGATCAAGTGCCACTGAGATCAATCCCCAGTACCCCCCTCCAAAAAACAGAGTAAGTGTCCAATCAGTGAAGGTGCATATATTTATTTATTTTTAAAATTTATTTATTTATTTATTTATTTATTTATTTATTTATTTATTTATGTAATGTAGACTCTACCAGGAGGACAGTCCACAAAGCCATTAGCACCTTATGGAGATGGGTTTACCTGTAACCTCCCTGGCTGGGATGGGGACTGTGATAAGAGATGAGCCTGTTTGAGGATGGAAGATAGGGACAGGATGCAGAAAGTGTCCACGGAGGGGTTCTGCTAGAGTCACCCTGCTCTGAAGGGCTCCTCCTCACCGGTCCTGCCCAGCTTACCTCGCAGGAGAAACGTAGCCACCAACACCAACAGCACGAACCCCAGGCAGGAGGCGACCATCACCACCAGGTTGGTCTCGTGGTTCTGGGGAGACACAGGCAAGGCGGTCGATTGGCCCACTCATTCAGAATGTCCACACCAGAGGTCACATCCGTCCCCATGATGCCTTCTAATCTCCAGCTATTTGACCACTTTCCACCCCGAGCTACCCAATGTGTCTCGATGTCCAAATAAAGTCAGTCTTACAAGTTAGGTTTTTAAAATTTTTTTTTTGTATGTGAAAACTTGAAAGATTTTACTTACATCTCTGAATTTTCCTAAGTCTTGGACATGAGGCATAAGGGGCCGTGCAGCTCAGGGGTCAGAGGATGAAAAGTAGCCATGCTGGGTGCCGGGTCAGATCTCTTTCCCAGCCACTGCCTAACCCTGTGGGCCCCTCCCCGGGGCCCGTGCAGTTCTTATCATGGCTGACTTGGGCTTCTAGAGAAATCAGGATTTAAGAGAAAATGAAGCTCAATTTCAAATTTTCTACCACAGTGGTTCTCAAAGTGGAGTCAGGGAGCCCATGAGATCAGAATGATTCTTGGGGACATTATTTGCCATTTTCACTGTCTTTCTGTCCTGAGTTTCCCAAAGGTCATGTGACCAGCAATGACATCATTCAAGGCTCTCCCTCACACAGGATGTGGAAAGCAGGTGTGAGGCTTCCTCCAGTCTCCCATTAGGTACAGAATTGTAAGAATGTAAAAATAATGCTATTTTTTTCACTATTTTTTTACTTGGTAACAATATAGCTAGTTATCATAAAACACATACTTTTTTCTTCTTTTCTTGTTTTTTTGGGTTTTTTTTTTTTTTTTTTTTTTTTGTAGTACTGGAGATTTAACCCAGGAGCACTCTACTAATGAGCTGGGGTTGCCAACCCTTTTTTAACTTTGAGATAGGGTCTCGCTAATTAGCAGAGGCTGGCCTTGATCCCGTGGTCCTTCTGCCTCAGCCTCCCAAGTCACGGGGATTTCAGACATGGGCCAGGATGCCTGACAAACATACACTATTTATCACCCACTGACCAGCCACACTCTCTATTTCCTTCCTCCCTTCCTGTCCCCTTCTCCAACACACAGAATGCCCTAGGCTATGGGGACAGTGGCGATAAAGACAGCAGATTGTCTCTGAGGAGACGTCCCTTTCCTTCACAGACATCTGTACTGCCCGGACTTTTCACTCAGAGTGACTTCAGTCATTTTTATAATAATAAAAATAAATGAAGGGAACCCTCAGAAATGAAGAGGAACACTGGTGGCAGGTGTTGACTCTGCGGTATGTCAATAATCCCGGGCCACACAGAAGGAGCTCGTAATGATTTTGTGTGTTTTTATATATGGTTTTTGTTTCTCTTTCAGAACATCTGCACTTGTAGAAGTGGCAATCAATATTATGTCTGCCCCGAGTACAAGTCTACAAATTATTTGAGTATTCTGTAATAGTTGCGATGCATTTTTCCCCCTGATCAATTTTCTGCTCTCCCTAGTTCATCTATGCAAACCTCTACTGTGGGTTTTTAAAATCTAAGTCAGATACTTCACATACTTCACAGGTCTTTTACCTCTTTTGATTTACTTTGCGTGGGACTTGTCATCTCGGATGCTGGGAAGGAAAGGAGAGAGAAATGGTTACACGTTTCCTATGGGAGAATAAAAAAAAACTACCTCCTGAAATAGTTCTTTCAAGGCCGTCTGGAATTTCAGCTGATCTGTTTAATGCTTTGATACCATCTTTCCTTTTTTCTATAATTGACTTAGGCATATCTGTTTGGACGTGGTTCTAATTGGAAATTCATCTGCTCTCCAACATCATCCCGAGGAACATCCCCATTGCAGAGGTAGGAATAAGACTCTGGGCTCTAAGTTTTCCATAGACCCCCACAGTGCCTTCAGGATCTTTTCCAGCATGGAAATCTGTCAGTCTTTCAGTTAACCCGTATTTATGGGGCATGTATCACAGGCTGCACACGGTGCTGGCCACACCTTACACCTCAGGTACAACTCACTGCAGAAAACCAAATTTAATAAAAATGGAGCCAGGCCCCAGAGAGCAACATTTTGGAGAACAACGAACCACATATACAACAATGGTCCCGTGAGATGATAACAGAGCCAAGACATCTCCATAACCTAGTGATGTCCTAGGTGTCATAATGTCACAATGCAATGTGTTACATACCTGCAGTGACACTGGTGTAAACAAACCTTCCGCACTGCCAGTCACATGAAAGGGTAGACATTTAATTATGTGCGGTATATGATACCTGCCAACCCGTGACTGTTATTGGCTTGTGTATTTGCTATAATAGAGCTTTATTGTTATTTTAGAGTGTATTCCTTCTGCTTTAAAAAAAAAAAAAGTCTACTATAAAACAGCATGCATGCCCTGTGACCCCCGCATCCTTGTGACAGCTCGTGTTCCCCATGTCTCTCCACTGCACGATTTTCTCTTGTGCTCGACTTGATGTTTTTCCTTTGTGATAGGTCAGAAGCAATAGGCTGTGCCACACACACCAGGGCCACATGGCCCAGGCTGTACTCTGAAGTTTTATGTAGGCTGCACTCAACAAAATCCCCTAATGATGCATTTCTTAGAAGGGTCCCCATCATCACGTGACACAAGGCTGTTCTGTAAGTAATTGAAAAGATAATCAATTGCAACTGTGAAATTCTGTGAAGGAACTGCATTGGCTATCGGGGTGTGTCTAGGATGGCAGGCTTGTTCTGAAGAGCCAAGAAAGCGTTCATGTGAAGGGCAGGCTTCTCCTGAAACGTGGAGTTAATTACTCATAACTAACAGCTGAGTGACAAGGGAGCTTTACTGAGAACCTACCCAGTGCCAAGAACCATTCCAGGCACTAAGAATACTGAGGTGTATGTGGCACAGCCCCTGCGACCATCAAGAAATCACAGCACATTGGAGAAGAGGGTCAAAAGATTATTTCAGCCTCCCAGACCAAGGTGATAATGTGGCACATGGCTCAACGTGGCATTCAGTGAAGGTCTTGTTTGGATGGAGCTCCACGAGTCCCTCTGCCTGTTCACTGCTGGGACCCTAATGCTCCACACATACTTTGGTGCTCACTAGATGCTTATTGAATAAATAAGCACAGTTAAGGCTGTGTAAGAATTAACCAGGCAGGGAATAGTGACCCAGGCACTCCCTGGTCGCAATGGTGACAGGGAAGTTACAGAAGCAAGAAGCAGCATGGTGCCCTGCCTATGGTGAGCGGTTGTGGGCAATACCAGGGGCCAGAGTGGCAGCGGAGAAGAAGGGTGGGCAGAAACAGTCCAGGAGGGTGCTGCTGGGAAGTCTCCCTGAGTCTAAGGTAGGGAGAAACCACAGAAATGTTTTGGTAGGATAGGATCCAAGGCAGGGAAAAGGGACCAACCCAGCCAAGAATTTTTTTCCCAGGTTTGAAGTTCAGAGCTCGTAGAAATGAAGGGCAACCGACAGATATCAGAACTGTTCAGTAGGGAGATGACAGGATATGGAGACCGAATGTGGGGTAAGAAATAGGTGAGAGTCTTCATTTACTCCCAATTCCTACTTGAGTCACGAAGGCCCTACATAAAGGTCAGCCAAGATGGGGAACAGGGACAAGAAAGCAGAAGTGCAAGTCTAGGAGAGAGAGGGGTGGAGCTCAGGGAGGTCAAGGAGCTTAAGGTACCCCCCCCCCCCCCCCCCCCCCCCCCCCCGGACACACACACACAAGCACCACCTGCCTAGCAAGCAATCGATGTATTTGAATGAAATTTTGGAAGAGGGCATTTGGAGATACTGATCTGGGAGTCATCAGTATCCAAGGAGCTGTTAAAATCCTCAGAGTGGATAAGAAATCTAAGAGCAGCCTGTCCAGAGAGAAGAGCAGGAACTGTGGGAATCATCAGCATTAAAATGTGGGCAGAGGGGGGTGGAGGAGGGAAAAACAAACAAACAGAGAAAACAGTCAGAGAGATCAGAAAGAGATGTGTTGGAAAGCAGAGCAGGGGGAAAGACCTCCAGGAGGACACAAAATCACATCTACAATAAAACCATGAAACAGAAGCCGAATGTAAAAACCACAGAGAGAGGGGGCGGGGGGGGGGGTGCCTGGATAGAGTAGACTCTAGGCTAATAGTTGCTGAGATGGATCATTAAAACCACCACCCGGGTTCCAAGCTTACTTGCAGTTAAGGCTAAAGAAGAAATGTGCTGGCTTGTGTAGGGCTCATAATTGGTACCAGAGAGCTTATTTGTTGTTCAGGGAAAGCGACTTGTCGAATGCCTAGGAGCATCAAAACCCAAGGAGGAAGTTCAGCCGTGTTTTCATATCCTACAACTAAGTTATTGTTGTTTTTCTCTCTGCTATTATCCCCTGGAGCTGGAAATTGCAGGTAAGAATTCAAAACTCCTACTCCTGTTCTGTCAAAAGCCGGTTGCATTGTAATCACTTGTGATGGATAAATCTGAAACTGAAACCATCAAAGGGAAAAGCCAGCCTGGGTCAGTTTTATCAAATCTAATCTGTGTTCTAAATTGCAATTGCCTAATGGGAGAGACATTTTGCAAACACTAACACGGCTGCAGGATACCAAAGAGCACATTTTTGGAGCAGGCTAAAAAGCCTAGAAGGAAAGCTCGCCAGGGGCTACAGCATTGTATGCAGAACAGCAAGAGAAATCCCAGTCAGTGAGAAAAGGAGCCGAGCTGATGGGCAGGGATGGGGACTAAGCAAATTGAGACCCTGTCTTCCCTGATGGCTGTGTCTCCTCATCCTCAGATTCTCCAGGCTCTGGGCTCTCATACAAAACAATCAGACAAAGACAGAAAACTCCCGGAAGTTTCTAGAAAGCAGTTCCGAGCAGGGCATTGTAGTGGGTTGAACAATATTCCCAAACCATGTCCACCTAGAACCTCAGACTGTGACCTTCTTGGGGAATAGCCTTTGCCCTCCTACCTCTCTCACTATTGCAAAATCACCACAAAGTGAACCACAGACCTAAATGTAAGACTGAAATTATGAAACTACCGAAAGAAAATAGAGGAAATGTTCCAGGATATTGGAATAGGCAAAGATTTTTTTTATAGGGCCCTCAAAGCACAGGCAACAAAAGCAAAACTTGAAAATCGGAGTCATAGCAAACTAAAATGCTTCTGTACAGCACAGGAGAAGATCAACAGTTAGGAGACAAGCTGGAGAATGGAGAAAGGATTTGTCAACTGTTCAGTGGACAAGGGATTAATATTCAGAATAAATGTGGAATTTGAACTCAAGCATCTCAATGGCAAAAAAAAATAACTGATTTAAAAATGAGCAAGTGATCTAAATAGACATTTCTTCAAGAAGATATTCATACGATCATCAGGTATAAGAAAAATGCTTATCACTAATCATCAAGGAAACACAGACCAAAACCACAAAGCCCAAATCACCTTACTCTAGCTAGGCTATAATTGGAGAGACCAAAAAAAAAAAAAAAAATGTTGGTGGGTAAGGATTTGGATAAAGGGTAATAACAGTACAACCATTATGGAAAACAGTATGGGGTTTCCTCAAAAAACTAAGTATAGAACAACCATATGATCCAGAAATCTCACTATTGAGTATATATCCAAAGGAAATGAAATCAGTATGTCAAAGAGATAGTTGCACTCCCATGTTTAATGCAGCACCTTTCATAATATCCAAGATATGGAATCACCAAGGTATCCACGAACAGATGAACAGATAAAGAAAATGGGATCTGTATACAATATACAAAGGAATATTATATAATCATAAAAAAAGAATGAAATCCTGTCATTTGCAGCAATGTAGAACTGGATGACATTATATTAAGTGAAATGAGTCAACCACAGCAAGAAAACACTGCATGTTGTCACTCCTATATGGAAGCTCAATATGTTGATCTCGGAGAAGTTGAGCATAGAATAGTGGTTACTAGCGAGACTGGGAAAGCTCAGGGGGAAGGGAGAATGAAAAGTTGGTTAATGGTTACAGAGAAAAGTGGGTAGAACAGATAACTTCTGATGTTCTCCAGTAGAATAAGGTAACTGTGGTGAATAACAAGTAATTGTATATTTCATAATAGCCATTAGGGTTTTTGATGTTCCAAATAAATGTCTGAGGCGATGAACACATCAGTTACCCTGATCTGACCAGCACACACTGTATACATGTATTGAAATATCACAAGGTACCCCACAGATAGGTAGCATTATTAGGTGTTATTTAAAAATTTTGAAAATCTTTTAAAGAAAAACTTTTTCTGAGCTTACACATTCACCAAAACCTCTGATTAATATTAGATTTCCCTTTAGGGCAAGCATTTATTTAAATGAAAAACACTAAAGTAGGGATTTCTTGGTAGTTAGAATTCTTGCTATAAACTAGTGAAGTGGTCTCTTGATTTCTTGGTAGGCAAGGGTACTTGATAAAATGGAATTCCTGTAACAACCCCGATTTTAGAGGACTTCCAAGTCCTGCCATGTAACCTCTCTTACTTTGGCATCCTGGGACCCTCTCCACCATCAGTAAGTGCTTATCCCATGCTTGCTAGCTGTGTGACCATGGCCAGGACACTTCCCCTCTCTGAGCTATACAGCCTTCATCTGAAAATGCTGACATTTTACCATCTGATCTCCTATGTCTTTTTCACCTTTATAATTCTGCATGTCTTATTACAAAGAAATCTGAACGACCTGAGGAAGTTATCTTTGCATACTAATCTTTTAAAAGGATATGGTACTATAGTTAGCATAAGGAACGAATGTGTGGATACTTAAAAGTATATACAGAAACACACGCATACCTCTTGCTCCCCAAAGAAAACTAAAAAGAAACACTAAAGCAAATACATCTGATTTTGAATGGTAAGATTATAGATAATTAAAAATCTGTTATCGGGGATTATGGATCAGAGGGAGAGCGCTCCCCTCCCATGCGTGAGGCACTGGGTTCAATCCTCAGCCCCACATAAAAATAAAATAAAGATATTATGTCCACTTATAACCAAAAAAAAAAAAAAATTAAATCTGTTCTCATTAGTACTTTTGCATAACTTCTAAATATTCTCAAATAGTTAGAAAAATTTAGCAGTAAAACACTCTTCATATCATGTGTGAATCATTGGAAATTCTCCAAGATGTCTGAGTCAAAAGCAGACTCGGAGGCTGTGTGTTATTTTTCTGAAGCAGCACTGTGGTGACCTTCTAAGTGAAACCTTGAAGAGAGCTGTTTGAAACCCAGCAGCCCACAGCTGAACAAGGGTTGGAGAGGTGCTAATAGAAAAGTACATGCCCCTGGATCTAACAGCACCAATAAAGAATGATGCCCAATAGAAGTTGATTGATTGATGATGTTTTTATAGATAAAAAATTTTAAATGAGTATCTATAAAAACTGATAAAATCTGAGTAGGGATAATAACTAGTCAATTGAACTGTGCCCATGTCAGGTTCCTGGTTTGGACAATGTATATAAGACATTACCACTGGGGGATGCTGAAGAAATGCCTAGGACAGCTCTCCAGGCTGATTTTGCAATTACTTGTGAATCTAACATTATTTGAAAATAAAAAGTTTTTAAGGAAGATGGACATGATCAAAATAGGATATACTCACATAGGGAAACATTGCAGTCAAACCCATTAGTTTTTACAATTGATACATGGTAATAAAAAAGACAAAAGTTTTTTTAAAATTGTTTTAAGAAATATTTCATATCATTTAGTCTAATCCATGCAGGATATAGTAGCTTTGCAGAAAAGATTTGTTGAATAAAATTTAAAGTGAGTTTAAAAGAACATAGAATGTGGACTGGGGCTGTAGCTCAGTGGCGCAGGGCTTGCCTAGCATGTGTGAGGCACTGGGTTCGATCCTCACCACCACATAAACATAAACAAATGAAATGAAGGCTGACTGTCCATCTACAAATACCAAAAAAAAATCTTTTTAAAGAGAACATAGGATGATTTTGTAAAAGGAAGAGAAGGAGGAATAGAAAGAGGAAAGAAAAAATTTGTAAAAAATAATAAAACATATTATTATGTTTTATTATTGTTACAGTGATTATCTCTTGCTCATAGAGAGGGGAACACATATGAACTTTCATTTGATGATGTTTTAACCTTTTTGTTTTTTCACAAGAGAATGTATTTATTCTGTAACCTGCAAAGTCAATAAATTTTAAGCAAGAAAACTATGGCACTAAGAACTGCACTTTGACCATCTAAGGACATAAAACCTAATAGGGTAGGAAGCTGCATTCAGAAGCTGCTCTGCCCTGGGAAAAAGCTGAGTGTCCACCCGTCCCTTCCAAGGAACCCTCCTGAGTCTGCATGGTGTAGATCAAGGGTTTGCAAAATATGACCTGAGGGTCAAGGCCAGTCATGGAGGGTTTCTGTACAGTCCACAAACCAAGGATTGTTTCCAGATTTAAATAGTTGAGGGGAAAGCAAAGAGAAGAATTACTATTCAAAATTCAGATTTCTGCACCCCTAAGTTCTATGGAAGCACAGTGGCACCCATTTGTTTCCATATTGGCGATGACTGCTTCTGCACTCTGGTGGCAGAGCTGAGTGGCTGTAACCCAGACGAGACTGTGGCCCACAGGCCTCAATGTACCTTTTGGCCCTGTACAGAAAAACTTTGTTGGGCCCTGGCATGGTGAGCCTACTGGTGCAAAAACAACGCAGTGGAGTCAGGAAATTAAACGCATCCTATCTGAGCACAGTTCTAATCTGAAGAGCCTTCCAATGAGACCCTCAGGTGACGACAGACTTCTCCTTCCACATGATTCTGCCTCAGGTGGGAGAACCCACAATCTCACTCAGCAAAGACCATGTGCTACGTGCCATTCTGAGCTGGCATCGACATTTTACGTTCAAAAGTCTTTTAAGATTCCACTTTAAATATCATCCCTGCTCCCATTCCATTAGTAACAATTTGCTTTAGATTACTAGATTCCGGCCAGAATCAGTTTATGGAACACTTAACTAGGTGCCTGGCCCAGTGGCAAGCCCTTTATGTAAATCATCACATTTGTTGCTTTCAAAAACCATTTTATAGACATGCAAACTAAAGTTGAAAGGAATTAACCTCCTTTACTTCCTATTTATTTATTTTGTTGAATCACTTGCCCAAGATAACTCAGACAATAAAGGGACAATAACAGGAAATTTGAACCCAAATCTGAATGACTCAAAAAAAAAAAAAAAAAAAGACTTGATTTCAGCCACTCTGGGAGAAAAGAAAAAGTGCATTAAAATCCAGTTTGAAAACAAAAACTCTCCAATGAGAGAGGAATTCTAGCCAGAAATCAATGAGAAATAACTGCACTTCATCTTCTCAGTGGGTACATTTTAACGCTCTTGATAGACCCCGCGACTCATGTGGATCCACTTCCCAAGCAAAATTAGTTCTGAAATAAGTCAATTCAACCACACCATCTTAACACAATCCTAGGGTTCTGAAAGTGACAACGGCAGGCCTTCTGAGAAGTTTCTTTCCTTTCGTGAGGAACCCCTGGCTTATGCTGCCCTCTCTGGATCACTGGTGGTATGGTTTTAAGAAATCCAGAGAAAGCAAAGGTATCCCCCCAAAATGGCAATTTGAATATTTTAGAATTGGGAGGAATTCAAAATTACCTCCTTGGCTTCCTATCTATCAATCTATGTATCTATCTATTTATTTACTTATTTAGTCAAGGGAGAAATTGAAATCGAGAAAGAGAAGTTTATTTGCTCAAGTCTTCACAGTAGTGAGTTCCAAGGAACGTGACAAGAACCTGTGTTTGCTGACTTCTACACACGATTCTTATTTGCTGACCTTGCTGGTCAGCACTAACAGACATGGGACTTCAGAACTCCCCTGAAAAAAAGTGGAAACACCCATTTACTGAACTCACATATATATTTTTTCAAATCTGGAAGCCTCTATAAGGAATGAGCCAAAAGAACACAATACATATACACTTTAATTAATAAACCTAAGAGAAGAACATTCAGGAGTCGGGGGTTCCTTAGCTACCAGAGCAAAAGTGGGTGTGGGCCTCTTTTTTTTTTTTTGAAAGGGAACAGAGAGCAAATGATGTTGATACCGGAAGAGGATCAGAGAGAGGAAGGAATGCTGAGATGCTGTCACATTTCACACAAGAGAGGTAAACAGGAGAGAAACAGAAACTCTAGAAAAAGGGGCACCCCGGTTGGAAAACTGCTTCCACCCTCCACGCTCCTGAGATAGCCCAGCAGCAAAATCTCATCACCAGAGGGCCCGGCTCAGGCTCCTCTCTTGGGTGCCAATCTAAGGGTGTCAGCGAAGCAAAGATAAGACCCCTCCACTCTCACCTGTTCCCTCTGACACCCCTCTGAGGGCAATATCTGGCATTCTGTTATAACCAGACCAGCTGATCAGTAACTCCAGACTCAGGGCTAAGTGTTCTACCAAGCAGCCTTGGAATTATTGATAGTACCAACAACAATAATGCAGCTAAGAATTGACTACAAGCCAAACAACAGCTCAAGGTATTTTCCATGTTTGACACCAGTTAATCCTCAGAAAATGCTGTGCAGTGGGCATGGTTATTGTCCTTGTCTTACAGTGGGAAACTTTTGCAGCCCTGAGAGGTTAGGCAACTTGCTAAGGTCACGTGGCTAGGAAGGGACAGAGCAAATCTCAGAGCCAAGATTATCTACCTGCAGAGCTCAAGCCCTTATCCTCTGGGTTTGATGGACATTGTAAATTGTGGGAAGAGCCCACAGAAACCTTGTTCTGCAAAGATCTGTTCTGGAAACTGACTACAATAATAAGCAATCCATTTAGAATGAAACCCCAGTCAGCTGCCATCTATATGGGTACAGTTTTAGAGAAGGAGATCCTAATGCACATTGACATCAATGATTATTATGAGCACAACGGAAGCATCAGAAGGACGTGAAGCATATGTTGTTTCCACTGAGCTTCAAAATGATTCTATGAGTTAAGTAAACGTGGAAAGAATGATTGAAAGAGGAAGAAACTGAAGTTCTGAGAGGTCACGGACCATGCCCAAGGTTGCACAGCTAATGATGATTGCTAGTAAATGACACAGCAATGACATCTGGTTACAGATTCCACTTCTTCCCTTCTTTCCGAGCATGCAGGGCTCAACACACCTACCAACCGCATGTGGCATGCTCTTGCCAAGGGCATTTTTGTCTTTATTAATAGAATTATTCCCAGTGAGGAGAACAGAGATGTTATCACTTAGGTTCCCCATGAACCTTGCACCCCTGTGAAGTCAGAGCTTTCTCTAAGAGCCTGGAAGCCCCTCCCTGGATCAATAATAGGAGGACATTTGTCCCTGCAGAGAGGTCACAGTCCAGCATTGGTCCGGCTCTGTGTTCTGTTTCAATGCCTCAAACGTGACTTCTTTTCCCCTCTGTGTTTGACTTGCCAGACATAACTCTTGAAGCTTGACAACTGCCTTTGATCTTATTTGGCTGACCTTTCTGAAGGTGAGCTGCTAGATGCTAGAATGACATGGATTCAATTCCAACTTTATTAATAAAAAATACCATTTGTGCGGCGGATAGGATATAATGCGACTGTGAGAAGAATCGTGAGCATCCACTGTCTGTCCTTCTGCTTTATCCCCCCGGAATGTCAGCCTACCAACCGATTCAAGTCTGTGAGCAGCACCGGGAACAAGAGAGAGAAAACAGATCTGCTAATGCCTCGCAGAAGACGTGGACTTTGAAATCAACAGCGTCCAGTTTCTCGCTTCTAACGATGGCATTCGCGAGCAAACCTGAGCTCTACCTTGTTCTCTGCCCCCCTCTGTTCCTTATGCTGAGCTTGGACTGAGAAATGACAATTCCTCTTATAACTTCTTTATGCCCTTGATCAACTAAAGACCAAGAAAAGTATCCAGTTCCAACAGGGCTCCCTTTTATCTAATGAAACAATGCGGAATGGGGGAAACAGCTCTCATTTGGGAACCAGAAGAGTCTCACCAAGGGGCTGGTCCCTCCTTCTCTTTGAGCTTTTCAAATACATTGGTGCCTCAGTTTCCTCCTCTGTAAAATAAGCAGACTGTACTGTACTTCTCAGAACTGCAGCTGGGATGGCTTAGAAAGAATCTCAGAGGAAATTTCTACACATATAGTTTCTTGGCCAATTGCATGGGGTTCTTATGTGGCAAGTCCTGGCTTCAGCAGAGTGATCTATATTTTTCACAAAGCTCCCGTGATCCCACCCAAAGCCTGGTCTGATATTTATAGATTGCATGGACTCTAAGCGCTAGTTCCTCAGCCTCCTCCTCTTAACTCTAACTTCTCTTGCACTTCTTCTTTGAGGCCCCCTTGCCACAGTGCACAGCATTGAGGATTTCCTCGCAGACAGCTACACCCTCCCTAACCCTTGACAGCTTCCTCTGACCCTGTGCCCTCTGGATCCCATCTTGCTTTTGATATCTCCCTGTCTACCTCTTTATTGGCTTTTCTTATCCCACCACTTTCTCCCTAGTGTTCCTTCAACAGGGCAAGGGGAGAGGGGACCCTCCTCTGCACCTCTTCATCTCTCCCTTCACCTCCCAATATCTTTAGGTGACCCTGCAGGAGATTTCCTCACCCCCCCTTTGCTGATGACACAATGAAGTGTTTAAGGGGCCAGGTTCAAGAGCCCCAGAGACCCATAGCTCAAACTCTGGTACGTTCCTTAGTCTCTCCAAACCTGTTTCTTCTTCTTGGACAGGATACTAGACTCTTCCTCACAGGTCTAGACAATGCCACAGAAGGACACACTGTATCCAGAGCACTGAGCCCAGCCCTGGAACATAATAAGCACTCAATTAAGTGCAATTAGCAATAATTATATCTTTGAACCATCCCTCCTGAGGTCACACACAAGAAATCAGGGCAGACTGACAAGTTCTTAGCATTTACTCTGTGCATCATCACAGTAAGTATTTTTTTTTAATATTTATTTTTTAGTTTTCGGCGGACACAGCATCTTTGTTTGTATGTGGTGCTGAGGATCGAACTCGGGCCTCACGCATGCCAGGCGAGCGCGCTACCGCTTGAGCCACATCCTCAGCCCAACACAGTAAGTATTTTGATAAGGTAAGTGCCAATGATGAAAGGCACCCCCCTCCACCCTGGCATCAGGAGTCAGCCCAGACCCACACTTGTAACTGCCTGCTAGCCATTTCTCAGAGGCATGTCAATCAATTGCAAGATCTTCCACACAAAGTCCGCTCCTCCTCTGCACTTCCCTTACCAGTTAGCCCAACCCAGTCTCCCAAGTGGCTTCCTTCTTTCTTTTGTGACCAAGTCCTCTGACTCCTGAGTCCTAAGTGATTGGCGCGTCCTTCTCTACCATTGCTGCTACCAGCATTCGGGTCCAGAGTTTCCTCTCTGACTTGAAATACTCTAGGAGCCCACTGGGTAGCCTGTCTGCCTCCAGGCTTGCTCCTCTAACGCATCTGCCACACTCCCACCAGAGCATTTGTCCCCAAGACAGAGCTGGAAATGGCATTCCCTACTCAGAAGTCATGAACGGTTCCTCCGGAGGAATCTGGAATGAATGAAATCTAAATTCTTCAATCCGCCATTCAAGTCCCTAAGAATCTCGCCACAGCTTCCTGTCTCCATTAGCTGAAATTGGACTGTGAAACCATCTCTAGAGAGTTCACGCTCTTGTCAATCTTCCCTGTGTTTGCTCAAGCTGGTCTCCCTGCCCTTAGGTGACCCTGCAGGAGCTTCCCTCATCCTCCATCGACGAAATGATCTCATCTTGGAAGAATCAATGCAAAGAACATTGAGTAAAACCATCCCTGACCTTGGCTCTCTTTTCCAAGATAGAATCCATCTCTCACTTCTTCAGGCCCCAGTGAACTTTTCACATCTCTATCTCAAAACATGGAAGCCCCATGCTGGCTTGCTCCCCACACACCTGTCTGTGCCAGTAAAATGTGGAGCCCTTTCCCACCCCTTCCCATGGAACACGGTCCAGAAGCTCCTGGTTTTTATGTCCTGTGCCACGTACAGAGTAGCAAGTAAAGATCATGTTACCTTTTTCCATGTGTCTAAACCAAATGCCAAAAAATAAATAAATAAATAAACCAAACGCCAGACTACAAGAGAAAGATAAGAAAGTTCCAACTCCAGCTACAGTTTTCCTCTAACGATCCTTTGACTCCATGGAGAGGCCAGCTTGCTTTGGACAGTGAAGCTTGTGCTGGCTTTCAAAGAACACACAGTAGTAGGAAAAAATGTTCCCCAAAGCATCCTTACCCCACTCTGCAATCATTCCTGTCCCTGGAACTAAAAATGACAAATAAACAACCACAAGAAGCTACTGCCAAAAATCACAAGCAAAGAAAAAGAAAAATGTTACATTATCAGAGCTACACTATTGCTTCCAATTTTACTAGATTTACACTCAAGTTCTCATGTTCATTTGGGTGCATTAATTTTTTTAAGAGTTTAATGGTTATTATACAGAGTAGCTGGGTTCATCCTGACAAACTCATATATGCACGGAAATAGATTTAAGTTCATGACCCTGCCTTTCCCTTCCCCTTTTCCCTTCCTCCTCCCGCTTCTCCTTCGTCTACTCTACTAGATTTTCTTTCACTTATCTATTAATTAGTGTTTAATTGGTTCTTTATGTAGTCTTATCCTTCCTTCACCTTTTCTTTTCCTGTACTCTTAGCTTCTGCATATGAGAAAATAAAAAAAAAAAAACATTTGACCTTTGAGTTTCTGAGTCTGGCTAATTTCACTTAGAATGATATTCTCCATTTCCATCCATTTACCAGAAAATGCCATAAATTCATTCTTTTTAATGGCTGAGTAGAACTCCATGGTGTCTGAGTGTGTGTGTGTGTGTGTGTGTGTGTCTGTGTGTCTGTGTGTCTGTGTGTGTGTGTGTATCACAATTTCTTAATCCATTCATCTTCCAATGGGCATCTGGACTGATTCCATAATTTAGCTATTGTGAATTGTGCTGCTGTAAACGTTGATGTGGAGACTGGGGTAGTGGCTCAGTGGTAGAGCGCTTGCCTAGCATGTGTGAGGCACTGGGTTTGATTCTCAACACTGCATATAAATAAACAACAACAAAAAAGGTCCATTGATAACTTAAAAAATATTTTAAAAAAACATTGATATGGCTGAGTCACTGTAGTTTGCCTATTTTATATCTTTGGGGAAAGTACCCAGGAGTGAGATAGCTGGGTCACATGGGGGTTCCATCCCTAGTTTTTTTAAGGAATCTCCAAACTGCTTTCCAGAGTGACTGTACTAGTGTACATCCCACCAACAATGTACAAGTGTTCCTTTCTCCCCACAACCTCGCCAGCGCTTATTCTTGTTTGTATTCTTGTTCCTTGCCACTCTGACTAGAGCAAGATGAAATCTTGTAGATTTGACTTGCATTTTTCAAGTGCATTAAATTTAAATTAGTCTACTATTTTGACTTCATGTTGGTGATTGGTATGATGATCCATTGAGGAGCTGAGAAAAAAGTGAATCCTAATACTTTAGGAGTGAATATGAAATTTCCCTGTCTCAAGGGAGCTCTGTTGAGAGAGAAGGCCTGCCAGTCCTGGGACAAAGGCCGTCCATGCACAAGATCAGGAGAGCTGGCTCTGGTGGCAGATCTCTTCCCAACTCACTGAAAGGCTTCTCTCAAATCACTGGTCTTCTCGGTGCCTCAGTTTCCCCAGTATTCCACACAACACTTCCCTCTACACCGACCTCTCACTCTAGGAGTTCGTAGATACATGGTCAGTATACCTGGATCCTGGCTATGAGTCCCAGCTTTCCTTCTGTCTATCTGTGTGATCTTGGGTAAGTCACTGCATCTCTGAGCTCCATTTCTATGCAGTTAAAGAGTGGAGGTGAGGATGTCAATCCTGGGTAGAGTTTTTCTTGATGCAGACCAAAGACTCTATAACTGGAGCGAGGGGGCCATTAAACTAGAAGATGTGGACATAGAGTGGCCTTATAACATAAAAAACATGAATCTGGAAGCCCTTGAATGGCAAGCTAGATCAAGGCTCCTTTTCAGATAGAACTTGATTTTTCAAGTCTAAACTACAAAGTGGAACCTCTATAGATTGAGCAAAATTGAGCATAGATTAAGAAAGACAAAACAACAAGAGAATGAAGACGTCTACCCACAGTAATAAAGCCAATAATCACCAGTTCGGCAGAGCATCCTAAAAAGGAGTCAGTGGAAAGCATTCAGAATCTCAAATTTACTCTATTCATAGAGAATTACTACTATAAGATTTTTAAAGATTTTATAACTTCCTCAAGTTCATAATTTTATCAGTCAGGGGCTATTTCCCCAGTGTAATTAGTAATTTAAAAAATAATAAAAATGACAAAGTGTCTACGAATGTATCAGGAATAGCAAGTCAGTGGACAATGGATACTAACAGCCTCTCATTATCCTTCTGGATTAACCTAACAAGGAAGGTGTGTGAGGGGGACTAGCAGCAGAAATGTAAAAAAAGGACACAGGAATCCTTCATGGTGACAGTCATTTACCAGCTAATGGTTATACACGCATGCCTTTCCTCACCTAACTGTTTCTTAAAATCCCTTTTTTGTTATCCTCATTGTACAGTTTGAGGAAACTGAGATTTCAGAAAGGACAGAGCAAGAAGGGGAACAAACAAAAATCACCACAAAATGTCGATGTACTCATGAGCATTCGGGTCCTCTTAAACCCCAGCCAAGGCCACCCAGAGACCAGGAGGAGGACTAGAAAGAAAAGACTGGAGATATTGAAGCCATTAAAGTGAGACTGAGATACAATCAGCAGGGGACTTAATCCCAGTCCACTCTATTTGCTCTGGCTTTGGAGTCCATAAATAATGGTGATCGAGGCTTTAGGGAACAATTTGGGACCACTGCACGTACTTCTGCTTCCCAGAAATAAATGAAATGAATCGTCTTAAAGGGTTAAGAGTTTGCATGCTCCTGCTAGACTTCTAAGAGGGAGAAAACAATCTTCGTAAGATCTTCATCAGAGTTTTCATTTGTGGGTGTTTGTGTTTGTAATTGAATTATGGTTCCTAACCATTCGGGAAATTGCAGAAATTTTGGAGAATCCCATGAAAGTTCTGAGCTTTTCCACAGAAAACTGTATACACACAAACACATAAAAGTCTACATATAATTTCAGGGGATTTATGCTCCCCACCTCCACCCTAAGTTTATCTATAGACAATCCTCATTTAAGGACATAGTGGGCTGGAGCTGGGGCTCAGTGGTAGAGTGCTTGCCTAGCATGTGTGAGAACCCGGATAGGTCCTCAGCACCACATTAAAAAAATAAATAAATAAAGTTATTTTTAAAAATGGATATAGTTTTAAAATCCCTGAAAAATCTTGGGTGTGACTGACACTCTCTCTCTCTCTCTCTCTCTCTCTCTCTCTGTCTGGCTATGTGATCTGTGGCAAGTGGCTCCACATTTCTGAGCTCCATTTCTAAGTATCCATAGAGTGGAGGGAAGAAGTGCTACTCTGAGGAATGCTAAGGATTTAAACTAACCCTCAACCATAGAAGTCTTACTATCCAAAAAAAAAATTGTGAAGAAATAGGGAGGGAATTAGAGACAATTAGCCAGAATGGGAGTTGGGGAGGACCTAGAGAAGTGCAGTCCCTCTAAATTGGGTTAAAACATTTTTGCTAAAACAAAGAAGAACCCTTATTCTATAAGAGGCTCCAAAGGGGAGATCAGAAGGAAGCAGCATGGGATTGTCAGAGTAGCCTTAGAGTCGGAAAGACATGGGTTAAATCGAGGCTTGCCATCAACTGGACAAGTTATTCATCTTCGTGGACTCTAAAACAGAGGGGATAACTCTACCTACCTCATAGGAATTCATGAAAAATAAGAGATAATACAAATAAAATGTACAGTGGGGAAAAAGGGCCTCAAAGTATCGGCTTCTTTAATAAATTATCTTATCTTCCATTTCTTTACCTGTAAAATGAGGATCATAGCTGTACCTGCTGGGTGATCACTGCGAGATATAAGTAAAAACATGGATGTAAAAACTTTTCAATCATCACCTAATATACAGTTAAGTCTTCAATAGGTGGTGACTGCAGTTATACTGTGTTTCATTGTAATAAAAAAATGGGAAGAATAGGGTGATAAATGAAAAAAAAATCATGACCTTTTATTTCAGACTGGAAGGCTAGGTAAGTCAAGTCATATTTAAGAACATGTAATCAGCTGGGCTCAGTGGCACATGCCTGTAATCCCAGAGGTTTGTGAGGTTGAGCAGGAGGATCATGAGTTCAAAGTCAGCCTCAGCAAAAGCGAGACACTAAGCAAGTCAGTGAGACCCTGTCTCTAAATAAAACACAAAATAGGGCTGGGGATGTGGCTCAATGGTTGAGTGCCCCTGAGTTCAATCCCTAGTACTCTTCCTCACCGCCCCCCCCCAAAAAAAAAAAAAAACAATCAGAGCTAGACTTCCTGGTTCTGGTACCTGAAAACTATTGACCTTGGGAAACTTAGATAAAACAGCTCTCTGGGCATCTGCTAAGAGCAATTAAATGAAGCAGCCCCTACTGGCCTTGTGGCAAGCTCCTCTTCAGCTTTAACCTATGGACATTGCAGCAAGGGCTCCCTCTGTCCTAGGATTTGGTCCAGAAGGAGTGAAATTAATGTTATCAGGATAGTATAGAAAATAAGAAGAGAGATTATTCCCTTGTAATTCTGTGTAAAATAATCTAATGTTTAAAATGGAATAGAGAATAGTAGTTTGGGGACACTATCCTGACCCTCCATTACCTTTGCAAAAAGTAGTTCCCCAACTTCACTTCAACCCTGAACAAAGAGGGTTTGTATCTTGTCTCCCAGTTTCCCTCTAGCTATCAACTTCCATTCCAGATCTTCACACTGTATGAGTTGATGCAAGCCAAAACTTCTCAACATCAGTTCACACTCACATTGCATCTTAATTTGTAGTCTCATTGCAAAACTTCCCCCTGCTTCCATGCACTCCTGTCTACCCCTTCCCCCACTCCCATCTTCTGAGCCCTGTGAGTGCTATTACATTGCCTCCTTTGAGTTAAGGGATGGCTGTTTTCTGATTGACATAGTTGCTCAAACTCTCGGTTAATCAAAACAGGAAAAGAACAAGATGACATGTTCTCAGGAGATTGAAAAAAATAAAATGGTCATATCAAGCATAGGGAGGATATGGGAAAGCAGATATTCTGTGGGTGGGAAAATAAATCAGCACAGCCTTTCTCAAGGACAATTTTGTAATAGCTGTTAAATTGAAAAGGGCACATTTTTTTTTTCAATCTAGCATTTTTACTGCTTGATCACCAAACCTATCTAGAGAAATGCTTGCATAATTGCTGAAGGAAGCATGCATATTCAAGGATGTTCACAGCAGCATCATTTATAATAGAAAAACTTTGGAGCAACTGAAATACCATCCAATCGGCAATAGATATTATGAGTACATGTGGTATGACCTATTTTAGTGGAATTCAACTAAATAATAATGATACTGGTCTGTACATGAACTGAAAAAATAAGTGGTCCAATATACATCATTAAGTAAATAATGATATTTACTCAAATATCATATGCATCATATAACATGCAGTACCTTATTGTATATGATATGATGGCTTAAAACACACACACACACACACACACACATCACACACACACACATCACACATAAGGGAATGAAAAAAAATCTGGAATGACCATCTTCAATTAATAGTGATTATCTTGGGGGGTGAAGAGGCTGGCATTGAGGACAATGAATCAAGGAGAATTTCCATTTCTGTCTTTATGTACATTAAAAATAAATAAGTAATGGTTTGACAAATGAGCTGTGATTTTCCTACCACTATTCCTGGCTTCAAGTCTGAAGTTGCTAAAGAAGACTCTGGTGGAGTTCAACAGAGGGGCTTTAGAAATGAACATGGGAGGGCAGAAGCCACCCTCCCTGAGGCTTGTGACGGGTTTCACTTTGACCCCAGTTCACAGGAGGATGTGGAATAGGCCCCAATGGATCAGAATCAGCAGAATCCTAAGACATGCAGTCATGTGGCAGATTGTTCCCATGGCCAAAGACAAACCAATCACAAGCACACAGCTCCCTCACCTGGTTGAAGAGGAGTCACTGAATCGCCAGTTTCCCCTGAGTCACTCTCTTTTCGCGTCCCCTGGGATGTAGTCCTAAGAACCCGAGTTTCAGACCCTTTGGAAGAACAAAGGGAGAAGACTAAACAAACATCCCACTGAGTTTCAACAAAGAAAATTAAAGTCCTTGGAATGAGGATGAGAGAGAAGAGTACCACATGCTAGAGAGGCCACCTGCTACCTTTAGCGAACCACAAAGGCTGCTCTGATGCCAACTTGTCCCAGGCGGACTTCAGGGCACAAATGCCTCAAGGCCTCAAGGTCATCTGTAGTCTTCTGTTTCAACACTTTTTTTTTTTTTTTTTTTTTTTTTTTTAGTACCAGGGATGACCCAGGGCTGCTTAACCACTGATCCACATTCCCAGGCCTTTTTATTTTTTGTTTTGCAACAGGGTCTCACTAAGTTGCTTAGGACCTCACAAAGTTGCTGAGACTGGCCTCCGACTTGCGATCCTCCTGCCTCAGCCTTCAGAGTTGCTAGGATTATAGACCTAGGCCACCATGCCCAGCCTCCGCATCAGGTTTACTCAGTGTTTCTCTCTAATCCAAGAGGTGAGGAAAGATACAGTGAGGGTCCGCTCACCTTTGGCTGTAGACGCGGCAGTGTCTGCAGAAGTTGCCTTGATGCTTCTCCAAGATGCGCTGGAACCACGAAAAGTTGCTGATTCTGGGAGAGAAAAAAGTTTGATAAAAGGCAGTTAAAAAATAACAGTGTGAACGGTACTTGTGGTAGGTGGTAGTATTCAGAGATGGGGAGGGGCCAGGGAAGTGCCTGGAGAGGGAGTTGGGGAGAGGTGGGAGGGGTCTGGGAGGGCCCTGGAGGGGCAAGGGAGGGGCCTGGGAGGGGAGTTAGGAGGGGCCAAGACATACAAGCCCTCCATTTTTTTTTTTTAAACAGTCAGCTTTGTGGTTTCTCTATATGTCCAGCTTTCCTGAAAGATGGGAGGTAATTTTGAGACTCAAGGAAAAGAAACTAAGATGTTTTAAGATGATTATTTTAAAGCTTAAAGGAATTTGAAAAGAAAATGCAAAATTGATTAATAATTTAGAGTTTATGGATTTCGATGATGACTCAGAGAATCATAGAATCAGCCAATTCAATATTGGAAAGCCACTGGAATTATCTGAGCCTGACTGAGGCTGCTAAATGCTGCCTTGTGGTTGTCTTCCAATACTCTCACCTCAGAATCAGGGCTGAAATGTGGAGGAAGCTTAAACAAACCCCACCAAGCAATGGAGCTAGTCACTTTGAGAGGTACAAGGGGCAGGGTCAAGAAAAATTCAGGGGAAATATAGAGAAACCAGGATAGAACTAGTTGACCTATTTTAAAAACATTTCCTCAACCAATCCCTAAAGCCCAGGCAGAGACTTCACCCCAAAAGGATCACGCTGGAGTCTGACCCCAAATAAACTTTCCTGGTTCTTTAGGAAGCAAGACTCCTGAGAGGTCAAGGGGAGAACCCAGGAAGCTGACTTGTCAAAAAACGCAAAGGAAAAGCAACAGAAAAAGAAAACATGAAAAACAATAAAGGAACAGTTTAGTGAAATAATATCCACACACACAAGTGCTCTATGCTTGATGGCTGCATCTTGCCCCCCCCCATTCGTATTCATGTTGACATGACAACCCTCAGTACTGCAGAATATGACTGCATTTTGAGTTAAGCCCTTGAAGTGGTAATTAAGGCCAAAGGAGATCATATGGATGGAACCTAGTCCAATATAATTGGTCTCACAGAAGGACAGAGGAAAGACCATGTGAGGACCCAGGGAAAAGACAAGCATCCACAAACCAAAGAGGACTGACAGGAAACCACCCTTGCTGACACCTGAACCCTGGACTCCGAGATCACAGAGCTGTGAGTAAATGGGTTCTCCTGTTTAAGCCACTGGCACGTGGTATCTGTGATGACAGGCCTTGAACACGAATACAAACACGTATTCGCACACCCCCACAAAGACCCAAGAGAAGGTTCTTGGGCTGCCCCAGGGAGAACCTTATTCTAAGGAAATCAGGGCACCTCTCACCAGTGGAAGGGAACAGGGGCCCCGTTCTGCCATCTACCTGTGGTGAGGACAGGCCCTTCCGTAGAAGGCCCGGTGGTCAGAAGACTCGTGGCCACCTCCGGGAGGGAGGTCATTGTTGTCAGGGGGCATGTGGTAGACGTTGTGAAGCCCGAGGTGGCCCTTGTCTGAAGCGGTGTTCTGGTTGTGAGGTCAGGGGTCGTCGCGGCTGTTGTTGGAAGCACCACTGTGGTTGTCGTCATGTGAGGGGTGGTGGTTGGGGGCAAGGTGGTCATTTTCCTGGTGGTTGTTGGGGCTGTAACCAATACAAGACGTGTCTGGCACCAAGCAGAGATGGAGGAAAGGAAATGACACAAATGTACGGGGGGGGGCCCTGTCCATTTCTCTCCACTTCTATCACCTTCACCAGGTCCACTGGCCTGGGCCACTGGAATGCTCACTAATGTTGGTTTCTTCATTCCTTTCCCTTCCAATCTATTCTTCACATACTGGCTACAGTCATCTTTCTAAGGGACAGATCTCATCATGCCTGTCCCTGCTTAACATGTAGGTAGGGTCCTATGTGACCAAAAACGTAGCCCCATGCTTTGGTCTGCCCAGGCTCCAATCGCATGGCTCCAGCCTCCTCTTCTCACTTTTTCCAGCCATCGGGACTTTCTTCAGACCTCTGAACACATCACTGACTTTGGAGCCATAGGAACTTTTGTGTGTGCTGCATCCTGTTCTCTCCTTGTTACTATCTATGCACTAGGCTGACTCCTCCCTCAAAGGAGGGCTCAGGGGAGGCTGAGGCAGAAGGATCATGAGTTCAAAGCCAGCCTCGGCAACTTAGCAATGTCCTAAGCAATTCAGTGAGACACTGTCTCCAACTAAAATACAAAATAGGGCAGGGGATGTGGCTCGGTGGTCAAGTGCCCCTGAGTTCAATCCCCAGTACCCACCCCACCCCCTGCCAAAAAAAAGGAGGGCTCAGCTAAAAGGTCCCTTCTGTGGAGATGACATCCAGATTCTGCAATAACTACTCTAGGACTCTCTGTATTGTGCTCTCCTACTTCACCTCCACAGCATTTGTGGCATTTCAGAAATGCTATAAATTTAATTACTTGATTATTATTGTTTGCTTGATTATTATTGTTCAAGATCTACTTCTACTAGACTGTAAGCTTCGGAGGAAATCCCAGCATTTGTCTTGTTCTCCTCTGTGAATCTATATCCCTCACAGTGCCTGGCACATCATAGGTACTCCAATAGCATTCCATGAATGCATGAATGAACTAATGCATCCAAAATGCACCCAAAGTGTGCAATTTTTGATGAGAATGTCATTTACTTCGATATTAAAGATTGGTTCATGCCAACATGACGCATTCCATAAGCATCTAAATTCATTATCTATAGTTTATTCTATGCATCTCATCTTCTCTAGAATATGTCAAATTTCCCTAGACTTTAATGAGGCAAAAAGACACTATTTGTTCCAAATGAACTTGGAAGTGACCCTGGAGAGTATGAAAGTCAATTACTATTTTATAAAATAATAGCTAGTTATACCAGACAAGTCAAGAGAAGACTTGGGTCAGAGTCATTTAACTTCAACAAAATTCATTTTCTTCTGCAAAATTAGAATACCCTCAATCTCATAAAAGAAAAATATAATTTTTTAATTTAAAGCATTCTTTTTAGTTGTTCTCAAATTTTAGAGTGTTTCATAGTCAATGGAGAGATTCAAGAATATAGATATCCACAGTGTGAAGGTTCCTCAAAAGACTAGGCATGGAACCACCATATGATTCAGCCATACCACTCCTCTGTATCTAACCTAAAGAATTATAGCCATCATACTATGGTGATCCATGCATACTCATGTTTAAAGCAGCACAATTCACAATGGCCAAACTGTGGAACCAGCCTAAGTATCTGTCAACGGATGTCTGGATAAAGAAAACGTAGCATATATACACAGTGGAATTTTATTCAGCCATAAAGATGAATGAAATTATGTTATTTGCAAGAAAATGAATGGAACTTGAGACCATTATGTTAAGTCAAATGAGTCAAAGAAGGTCGAGAGTCATATATTTTCTCTCAAAGGTGGAGGCTAGAGAGGAAAAAAGGGGTGGGAAAAGTGCGTGGGGGGAGGTCTCATTAAAATAAAAGGAAGATCAGTAGACGAAAAGGACCAGTGAGTGGGGAAAGGGGAAAGAAGGGGAAAGTGCTGGGGAGTGGTATTGACCAAACTGCATTGTTACGTTGTGTGCATGTAGGAATACGTAACAACAAATCCCATCATTGTGTATAGCTATAATGTACCAGTTAAAAATGTGGGGGAAAAATAATATAGATATCCAGATCCTGCCTTCCAAGGCACAGATCTGTTAGGAATAGAGCCCAAGAATCTTCCAGTTGATGTGGATGCAGGCATAATACACACCTCACTTTGAGAATCTACATGGTGGACAAGCACTAAAGTGGATTATTGATAGCATAATTTAACCAGAGGCTCTAAACAGCCTGTTCTACACAGCTCAGATCTTTAGAAGTCCCCTGCTTTCTAAATTTTATCAGAAGCCACTGATGGCAACAGAAAAAATATATGCCTAAAAACTACTCTGTCTCCAGATCCCCAGCCCTTTTCCCTCTGTCCGAAGTCACAAACCATTTGCTAATAGGCTAAAGCTTACTCATGAACACATTTTATTTAGTTCACATAGTATGTATTTAATTATTATTTGGAAAAATTATGCAAAAATCACTACAGTACATATAAAAACTGGGAGATCTGAAAACACTGTGCCCAAATTTCTGTTAGCAGACAACCCCCTAAAGAAGCAGCAGCTGCCCTCTTCAGTTTGACTCCGCAATTAATTCTTTCTCTTCCATCTCCCCACCTTCAACCTCTTACATTTCTGAGGCTGTCTTGGCCCCAGGTGTTTGAGTTTCCTTTCCTGCTTCATACCATGGCTTAGCACTTCAAGTCTAATCTTTCCAATTATCATCTAGGCAAATACAGTCTCTTCACCACCACCAGTGAATCTATCACCCATGGTTGTCTTAGATATGAGGTGTCCCCAAAAGATCATGTGTAGGATGCAAGAATGTTCAGAGGTGAAATTATTAGATTATGAGAGTTGCGACTTAATCTGTGGATTTCTCCATTGATTCGGATAAACTGGATGGTAATGGTGGTCAGGTAGGGTATGGATGGAGGAACTAGGTCACTGAGGGTGTTCCTTTAGGGTTGGTGTTTTGTCCCTGCTGAGCTGAGCACTCTCCCCTCTACCCTTTCCTGGTGCCATGTCCTGACTGCTCCCCTCCACCAGGCCTTTCTGCCACGATGTTCTGCTAACCCCAGGCCCAGAACAACGAGTCAGCTGAGCATGGACTGAACCTCTGAAACCATGAACCCAAATTAACTTTTCCTCCTCTAAGTTGTTCTTGTGGATATATTGGTCACACTTATACCAATCTCACCAGACACCCATTAGTCACTGAATTGCCCCTTCCCCAGAAACAAGCCCGTCTGCACGTGCTCACCTCTACTCAGCACCAAGCGAATGTGCTTCTTCACGTCATTGAACCAGCCTGGCACCTCTATGCGGCAGCAGTACATCCCGCTGTCCTCTTCATTGGTGTTGGAGATGGTCAAGGAAACATGACCTCTCTGGATGTTCCCCAGAAGCCTATATTTTTCAGACGCACTAGAGAGCACTCTAGATCCGTCCGTGTGGAGAAGTGCCTGGCTGCATTTGGAATTGGGACAGTGGCCTTTGCCCCAGCACATGCTGTTTCTGTCCGGAGACCAGGACAAATATAAACAGGGCAAAGTCACTGACTGACCCAAAAACGATGTCACGGTATCCTCTGATGCAGTTGGTACTGCAAGGGAAAAATGAAAACATTAAGTTGCACATGACTCAAATCTCTCAGACATGCAGCACAGCTTTCGTGCAAATAGATGCTTCCAGGAAGATGCAAAGAATTATAGTCTGTGTTTTTGTTTATTGTTTTGTTTTGTTTTTGCAGTTCTGGGGATTCAACACAGGGTACTCTACCACTGCCAGCCATTTTTATTTTTATTTTTTATTTCGAGAGAGGGTCTTGCTAAATCACTAAGGTTGGCCTTGAACTTGCCATCTTCCTGCCTCAACCTTGCAAGCAGCTGTAATTACAGGCCTGCACTAGTGTGCCCAGAAGGGTTTTTTTAGCATAAAATTTTGATGTGCCCTTCAGCACCCAGGAGCTCCTAACTCCACACACTTTCACCCCCAGTAGAGATGGTCGACCACCAGAGTCTATAAACTAATCTTGGCAGTGAGAGCTTTCTACTGATTTAAACACTCTGATCTTGACTACCATTCAATAAACCAATAAATTCTCAAATCAAAGCCCAGACCCTGTAATCCAATTCACTGTCTTATGCAAACTAATCCAAAACCTCAATAAGCCAATATCATGTACTACTGATTCAAATGCCTCAAATGGGTCTCCCAACCCAGAGTGCACCATGACAGGAAGATGAGCTGTTAAACTATATTCCATTATCCTTCTCGCCTCTCAGTATTGGAAATGGAAATTGCTTCTCTAGATCATTTCTTTAATGTTAGAGAATACGAACTTAAAAGGAATTCATAGATGTTTACTTATTCATTTTTAATAGATAAATAATAATTGTGTTCACTTAGGGGGTATATATGATGTTTTGATCTATGTATATACAGTAGAAAGTTTCAATCAAGCTAATTAACATGTTCATCGCTTTACCAATGCATCCTTTTTTTGTGGTGAGAACATTAAGTCCTTCAGCAAGTTTGAAATATACATTATTATTTTTAACTGGGAAAAACCATCCAGTGCAATAGACCACTAAAACTTATTGTCCCAGTCTAACTAAATTTTAGACCTTTTGATCAATATCTCTCCTTTCCCCATCTTCCCTTCTATTCTGTTGCTAGATTTCACCTGTAAGTGAGATCATACAGTATTTGGCTTCTCATGCCAAGCTTATCTCACTTAGTGCTTTTTAAATATTAGAGCTAGAAAGGGCCACAGAATTATCTAAAATGGCAGCCGTCTGCTGGGAAGTGATAATGGCCAAATTATATTGTTATATTGTGTGCATGTAGGAATATGTAACAACAAATCCCATCATTATGTACAATAAATGCACCAATAAAAATGTGGAAATAAAATAAAATGGCAGCTGTGACATATAAAAATTCTGGAGGTTTGCATTTACCATGGAAGCTATGTGAGATGGAATGGTACACTGTTTCTAAAATGAAACATCAGTATTTCCTAACCTTGGTTCTCATGGGCATGACCTGGGGACCTTGTTAAAAATACATAAATTTATTGCTAAAATCAGAGTCAGCCTCCCTGAGACCAAGGCCTATGGATGGGTACATTAATCAGGTTCTGCAGGTTGTTCTGCTGCAGTTGGCTGTTCAGCCAGTGTTTGAGAACCACCAGGCAAGTTCTTCTATAATTACCTCCATCTCTGGGAATACATGAAACATTTTCACTACTGCACATGTCAAACCCATTGGTTCAATTGACCATGATCAATTTTTCTAAAACCCACACCCTTGCTAGATGCTATTGAAGTGATACCTCAAGAGGATATATCTTTCAAAACCTTAAAATAACATCCTGTACCTTTTCCAGTATCTGGATTTCTGCTAATTATTTTCTCCAAGGTACCCTCCCATGGGACTCTCTATTCACTAACTCAAGGAGCTGATTGGCTGAGTTGTATAACATGGTAAGTAGAGTCATGTTCCTCCTGTCTCAGGAACATCCAGGTCTTCCTCCTTAGGAGATGGTGATCCTGAAGCCCAAGAGTCCCCCAGGTGGTAAGTAAAACTATGTGCTTCCTGAACTTTCCACAGTTGGCTCTTAACAATGGAAGCACATTCCAAGTTTGGACCAGCTTTCAATCTTCCTTGATTCAGTCTCTTCACTTTTCCACAGTGGAAAGGCTTTGCAGATTATGTAGATGTACTGGGAAGTCCATTTATCCCCATAAAACCAGGGAAAAACTAAGAAGTACATTGTCCTCACTCCCCACAGTGTTAGCAATGTAGAACACACACCTGAAATGAATAACCCCTGAATTATGAATTTGTTCCTATGACTATTTGGTAAATGAATTAAAAAATACGCTGGGCACCCTGGTGCACACCTGTAATCTCAGCAGCTTGGGAGGCTGAGGCAGGAGGATCACAAATTCAAAGCCAACCTCAGCAACTTAGCGAGGTGCTTAGCAACTCAGGGAGACCCTGTCTCTAAATAAAATATATAAAAAAAGGGAAAGGAATGTAGCTTAGTGGTTAAGCACCCCTAGGTTCAATCCTCAGTACTAAAAAAAAAAGAAAAAGAAAAAAAGAAAAAAAAATATATATATTCTACTGGTGATTCTTTTATTTTTCTAAACATTGTGATATTAAAGGAGGCATCCTAATACATAATAACAAAAGACCCAATAGAAAAACTGGCAAAGATGGGAGAAAATTGGAGCAACCAATTAATTTTACCCATTATACTGGCAAAAATTTAGAACATATAAAATCAACTCTTGGCTCCCAGACACTGGGGGAATGAAGGGAAGGATTCAGCCTCCTGCAGCAAACTGGAATAAAATGAGGGTGTGAACTGGCGGAGCTATACAGTGGGACACACTGGTAGTTTCTATTAATATTCAATACACACAAGTCCTAGCTATGCTAGACAGTTTCATATTTGTTATCCACCCTCAAGAAACATGTATGCATAAGGATGCTTATTGGCAAATCTTTTTTTTTTTTTTTTTTTTTGCAGTCTGTGAATGCTATGGACAGTGTCTGTGTGTGGAATGGCTGAATGGCAGCATTCTTAGATTGCAGAAAGTCTAAGTAGATTAATAGTGTTAGAAAGTCCTATATGAATTGCATGAAAATTTCAAACTATTTTAATGTATGGAAAGGGCCAATTTCAAAAGAAGACATAAAATATAAAACATTTTCAATAAATAAATGGAACAGTTTGCATTTCTTATGGGCTGAGATATAGAGAAGTCTGTGGTTGGACAGACCAAACTCATGACATCAATTACCTCCACAGTGACAGGGAAAGGACTGGAACCAGGCGTACTGATCAGAAGGGATTTTGGCTCTACAACATTTTTAGTTTTCCAGTAAGGGAGTTTCTATATTACTCATCTGATTAAAAATCAATATTTGAAAAAAGGAAGCATTCTGTGAGGTGTGGTAGAAAACACCCTTCAGCGTCACGCTGTAACCTCATCTGCCACTTACGGCTTTTGCCTTCTTCCAGAAAAGCCACAGTGATCATCATCATAAGACAAAGAGGAGGGGCTGGGGCTGGGGCTCAGTGGTAGAGCACTCACCTAGCACGTGCAAGGCGCTGAGTTCGAGTCTCAGCTCCACATAAGAATAAATAAGTAAAATAATAAGTAAAATAAGTCCAACTACAACTAAAAAAAAAAAAAATGACAAAGAGGAGGTACTCACTTCAGGAAGCTGTCTAAGGTTCACATGACATGAAGTATCAAATGCCATGTGAAATTAATTAAGTACAAGTAGAAGTAACCAAGCACATTGGGATTTGGAAACGGGACAAGAATTTTTCCTTCAGCTGTAAAAGTATCCTGATAAGGAAATACTGGAATCGAATCAATTTCCCCTCTGTGGAATTACCAGGGTGGGTATAACCAAGGTTCTGGGGCTAGCTAGGTTTCTTCTTCAGTTGATGTCCCTTTCCCAATCCAGGGCTTGGTTTCACCATTTACAGAGTGCAGGGTTTCATTAGATACCCCTTAGGTGCACATCCAGTTTTGATCCTTGGTAATTCTGTGGAGTCACTCTCCTCTAAGTTGACCATTTTAGAAAAGGCATGTTAAAAAAAAAAAAAATACGATTTACCAGGTGCTGTTTCCTTCAAGCAAGATGGGAGAAGCCCATTCTTGTCCTGTCTGAAGCAGGACATGTGGCAGATAAAGAACAGATAAAGCAAATTTCAACATAACAAAACTCTCCAAACTTCAAGCTACCAGGGCAACATAAAGACAAGTAAAAAATAGTGATAGTCAGACCATCATTTTCTTACATTAAAAAGGGAGTGCTCACACCGAACCCAAAATGACATGTCAAAGTGACAGAGACTTCATTAGACTATTCTTTGACAGTCTATTATGCATCAAGCATGGAATCAGGTCCTGGGATACAAGAAATAAATCAACCTGTCCTGCCCTCTCTGAGCCTACAAAGCGTCTGCACCAGAGGCCGTGAAGAGAGCAGTTACTTTGGGTGACAAGTTCTCTGATGCAGGAACTCCTACAGGTGGAGGAGAACTCAGCAGAAGCACCGAGACCAGAACTCAGGCTACAGGGTGGACAGGAAAAGGCTGACTAGTGGAGACCAGAGGTTGCTTGGAGTTGCTTGGAGAGGAAAGAAAGAAACAGAAAGAATAGCACAATGTGGTCTTGAGGGAGAGAGGGAACAAAGTGATTTTCCTTGGAACAAAGGTGTTCTCTCCTACAGGACGTATTTAAAATTTATACTTGAATAAACACAGACTTTCAAAACAGCAGGGCCATTAGATATTGTCTTATCCTGGAATCATAGATAGTCAGAGGTCTCACTTGGGTCCCTCATTTTACACATGGAAGAGGCAGAGCAATTCCGTGTCAGTGCTAGTGACTGGGAAGCAACCTTAGCTCAGGCAAGTGTCTACAGAAAACCCCGGGGTGCAAAGGGTGTCACTGGCCAAAGCTAAGTGGTGCATTACAACATTCAAAACCTGGAAACAATGTGCAGGAAAGAAACCTCCCCTTGAAGCCCTGTCCCCAGCAAATCAAAACAAAACAAAAAGCAAACAACACTCCCATAATAAAGAGAATAATAAGAATTATAGCAAGGGTTCTTACCAGAACAAATTGCTCTGACTCTAACTGTGATAACATAGCTCCTGCAGGTGACAGTTCTTATTCCCATTCACCTCTGTCTTCTCTTAAATTGTCATTTTCAACATAAGCACAAGTTACCCTAACCCAAAAGCTCCCAGATCAATCTCATGGTGAACACCTGGGTAACACAAGCGCTTATAGGGGAAGGTTCCAGAACACTTACCCAGATAAATCCACCCGAACTGCATCACCAGCCAGAGAAGGAGAGGCCCTTGGGACATTTTGACAGGAGTCTGTCTGTCTGTCTGTCTGTTCAAGATCCATTTCTTATACCATGCTTACTGCTGACAGGGTGGGACATTTCAGTTTCAGTTCTCTCTTTGTCTCATTATCTTCCCTTTCCCCCATCCTGAATAGCCTCCCTCAATTTGGGATCTGCGATAAAATGTGCTGAGCACTTTTGTCCTGGTGATAAGTGTGTGTGCACAAATGTGTGGAGTGGCGGTGGGGGTGTACATGTGCCTCTGTCCACGCTTGTCAGGGAATCTCCTATGTGTGCATGAACATCCATGTGTTTGCTTACCTGCTATGAGCATGTGTAACTTGGGCATGGCCATGGTCACCCCGACTCCTGTAGTTTTTGTGACAAAGTGCAATTTAATCTTCCCACTAGCAATTGTTTTCCTGTGGGTCCCCCAGTGTAGCCAAGGATAAGTTAGATGGATTTGGCTTCACTTCTGTTCTGGGTTCTCCTTCACCCTCTACCCTGGTCACCTTGCCCTGATAATGCAGAAGGAAAAGCAGGGCTGCAACCAATCATCAAAAACACCATTACAATTTACTGGAAAAGAGAAGAGGTTCCCAACCTAGGTGCCCTTCAACAGAAGAACAGATAAAGAAAATGTGGTACATCTATACAATGGAATATTAGTCATAAAGAAGAATGAAATTATGGAATTTGCTGGTAAATAGATAGAACTGGAGACTAACATGATAAGTGAAATAAGCCAGTCCCAAAAGACCAAACAAAGGTTGAATGTTCTCTGATATGTGGATACTAACACACAGCAAAGTAAAGGGAGAGAAGAACAGAAGTTCACTGGATTACACAAAGGGAAATGAAGAGAAGGGAGCAGGCATGGGAATAAGAAAGACAGTAGAATAAATCCAACATAACTTTCCTATGTCCATATGTGAATATACGACCAGTAGAACTCCATATCATGTTCAACCACAAGAATGGGATCCTAATTAGAATAAATTATAATCCATGTATATTAATATGCCAAAATACCTTCTACTATCATGTTTATCTAAAAAGAACAAATAAAATAATTAAAAATAAATAAAAAAAAAAAAAGAAAAGAGAGCCAGGTATGGCACACACCTGTAATCCCAGCAGCTCAGGAGGCTGAGGCAGGAGGATCGGGAGATCAAAACCAGCCTCAGCAAAAGCAAGGCCCTGAGCAACTCAGTGAGACCCTGTCTCTAAATAAAATACAAAATAGGACTGGGGATGTTGCTTAGTGGTCAAGTACCCCTGAGTTCAATCCCTGATACAAAAAAAAGAAAAAAGAAAAAGAAAGAAAAGAAAAGAGGTTCAATAGAGGAGCATACTATTGTACAACAGACAGAGATCTAGGCCCACACCACCTACTTGTCAAAGAAGCCACTTAATAGGACAAAGCACAAAAGACAACCCATGAACCAGACTACAGGGGTTGACACAGGTGATTTTGTGACTTCTTTGGATTCTATAGATGAAGCAGTACAATCATATCTCTAAGAATAAGGTAGATGAAGAATCAATTCAATGCTTAGCATCCAGACAGACGTGTTCTATAAATCAGGATTTTTTTCATCACTAGTGCTTATTGAGGACTTAATTATATGCTGGTATTCAGCTCAGTCATACAGTATATTATTTAATATCCCCAACCTTAGAAAATAAATATCATTTGTCCTGTTTAACAGGCAAGGGAAATGAGGCTTAAGAGTATTTAAAAACATTACTCATTACCCACAGCTAAAAAGTTGTAGAAATAGGACTCACACTCAGACTTCCTGATCTCAAAGTCCACACTTTTGATCTCTAATCACATTCCCTTTTGACCTGTGACCCTAGGGTAGTGCTTCCATAAGACCAAGCCTATCCTATCTAGCACAAGAGAGGAAATTTAAAGATGTACCAATGTTCTAGATTTTTTAAAAGCCTCATTTAATTATGTCAAGCTAAATGAGCTGCAAACATTCAATATTGCTTACACAGAGAAAATATAAACATCAATTCTTACCACTGATAGCCTGTGGACTGTGAGATCCTTTCCCACCATATCCCCAGGAAACTGGAAGAGTTAATCTCTGGATAAACTGAATTGGCCTATAAAACATTTACAGATGTTGATATTCAGGTGTTCCCCAACAATGACACCCAATGCCCCCTCAATACAGCCAGCAGTGCCTGACCTCTGCCATGGACACAGAACGTGTACTAGCTTTCAGTGTGTCACTCCTAGATGTGAATAGACACATGAAGTTCAGCCAAGAGTGAGGAAAGCCTACAACTTGAACAAGAAACAAAGACAATGAGAAGAGCAGGGGGGAAATTTTTTAAATATTTTTAGAAGGTGGTATCCCCCCAAAAAAATATTTTACATCAATGAAGAACAGAGAAAGTATAAAAAGGAAAAAAAAAATCAGACATTGAGAAAGCCCTGTTGGAAATTAAGAATATGTCTCTATGCTAATATTTCATGAAAAGTTTTGGGATAGAGGTAATATTTGAAATATAAAGTGAAGGAAATTTGCTAGAAAGTATAATAACCTAAAATGCCATAGGACTAAGGTTGTCCTAGTACATTTTCAAAAACGAAAAACAGAAGGAAAGGAATTATTAAAGCAATGTTTAAAAAGAAATAAAAAGATTCCCAAACTCGCATTATATAAGAGATCTGAGTCTTCAGATTGGGAGGACAACTAAATGCTAATCCATGAATGAAAAGATGTCCACAAAAAATGATTACTGCACTACCATGTAATGTGAGAACATCAGACATGAGTATAGACATTATAAAAGTTCAGAGAGAACATAAAAAGATATTGCATTGAAAGGATTTGGAAACAGATGGTGTTGATCTTCTAAAAAACAAAGCTAGAGAAGAATGCAGGAGAAGTGTTTTCAGAATTCTGAAGGGAAAATGATTTTCAATCTGGAATTTTATTTCCTACCAACTTATTACTCAAATGTAAAAATATAATAAACACCTTTTTGGACATAGATTAATACAAAATTTATCTCTCGTGCCCATTTCTTAGGGAGCTTTGGGAGAGAAATCTGTAGCAAAACCCTAAAACTAACCAGGAAACAAAATCACAGGATCTAGAAAATAGGATATCGATTCAAGGGATGGAAAATTCCAGAAAGACAGCTGCAGGGCAGATCTAGAGAACATCTGTTTCAGTTCTCTGTCACTGAATCACAAACCACCCCAAAACGGAGTGCCTAAACAATTTACTATTCACCTCCCTGGGTTGACTGTGCTCAGCTGGGCAGTTCTCATTCAAGTTTGATGGCTGGAGTTGGAGTCATCTCAAGACTAACTGGGCTGTTTGACTGTTCCTCACAGGTCTAGTGAACTGAGAATAACTACAAGAGCTAGGGGCTGGACTGGCACCTTTCACTATCCACCTGGTCTTTTTACTTGGCATCCTAAGCTTCCTTACAGTATGACAGTATGAATTTTTTTACATAGTATCTGGCTTTCTCAAAAATCAGCATTCCAGCAGGCTCAGGAATAATCAGCAAAGATTTCCTTCCTATGACCTAGCCTCAGATGTTGTTCAGTATACTTTTCATGATAATCTACCAGTCAAAGATCAAATTAGGAGGCATCATAGATTCAAGGTGGAGGGAGACAAATGTTCTGAGCAACAGGAAGGGTGGTTCAGTGGGGTTTATTGGGGAAGCATCTTTGGAGTCATATGAGAACTCTCTTGAACTATCTGTGATCTCTCTGTAAATCTGAAGCTGTTATCAAGTAAGTTTATTTAATATGTGTTTATTGCACATATTCCTTTATTTTAGATAAAGAAATGCTAATAACAATTTGGTATCCAGAGGGATCCATGGACAGACTTTCAGGAATTTACAAATAACCAAAATTGGATGCTTGGTTTATATTAAATGTGTTACTAAAGGGACAGTCCATTGCATTCCTGGGTATTTTGTGTCTTTGCCACCTTCTCTGCATGTGGAGCCAGGCCTCGGGAGAATCAAATCAACACAGTGTTGATTTCATTCATGACCATAATGATTGGCAGGTGACCCAAAGAAAGTCAAGATTACATAGCTGGAGATGTGTACTGGGTCTTTGAGAGATAGGGACCCTCTTTATTTCTAACTGATCTTTGAGGTGTGAGAATGTGACCTGAAGCTGGTGTTAGCCACTGTACCACCAATACCAATGAGAGAACCCTGCCTGATGAAGAAACCAATCAAGCAGAAGGCCAGTGGAGAAACAGAGAAAGGTTCGGCCGAGCCCATGACACGGTGTGAGCTCCTGAAGCAGGGCTCATCCGTGACCAGCATTTCTCTTCTGGGCTTATGCCAATTTGTGTCAGGTTTTCAGTCATTTGGAATTTTAAACCTAGAAAGACTTTTGCACAGTGGTAACTTGGGTGGATGATTTTAAAGTTCTTCTAACCTTAAGAGGTAGCCCTATTATCTGGTCCAATCACCCGCTTCACCAAATGCCTGATTTACCTCAACTTTTCAATCTTCCAGCAAGGGCTTTTTAAAGTATTATGCTCCAGGCATGTGAGAAAGTCATTAGGCTCTGCGAATAAAAACCAATAAACCATAGATACTATTTTTTAAGGACTTGATATTTTCAAGCAGAAGAATTTTCAATCCCCATTTTCCAGATACAGCATCTGGAGACCAGAAAGGATTAAAAAAGGGCTGTTACATAATGGCATGAAAATAGAATGCAGGTCTTTATCATGGAGAGACCCTGGTAGCAGCTAGTACTCCCTTTCTGATAAATAGCATTACATGAAATCCCATGCATTCATTTTTATTCATTCATTTCTTCATCAGCTATAGCAATGGTAGGCAAACTGTAACCCTTGAACCAAATTCAGCCCAACACCCATTTTTGTAAATAAAGTTTTATTGCAACAGAGCCATGTCCATTTTTAACACGATGTCTGTGACGGTTTTCCAGCAATGATGGCAGAGTTGAGTAATTGTAACAGATATCATATGTGCCACAAAACTAAAAATAATTACTCTCTGGTTCTAACAGAAAAAGTTTGCAAACCCTCAAAAGCAAGGAAAAAGGGCAAGTGCAGAGAGATGGGGGCTAGAACAGCAAGCAGATCATGAAGATCCTGGTAAACCTCAGGAAGGAATATGGGCACTGTCCTCAGGACAAAAGCAGCCCACCTTTTGTGGGGGATTATTGAGCCTGAGAGAATAAACATAGGACTGATACATTCCAACAGCTGGGACTATTTTTATTAAAATGGTGTCCAGAACTAACAAGTTGGTAAAATCTCTATATCTCCCCCAGCTTGGGCAGTGTGTGACTGTATATTCTCCTGAGGAAAAGACATTACTTATTCCTGGAAAAGGGACCATATTATATGTTATTTCAGTGTGGGGGGGAGAGTTGCCTCTTCTGCTTATTATCAACCAAGGATGCTGTTTTAGTCAGCTGATTCATCACTAAGACCAAAAGACCTGACAAGGATAACAGGAGAGGAAAGTTCATTTGGTGCTCCTGGTTCCAGTCCTTAGATGACTTAGTCCATTGCTCTTAGCCCAAGATGAGGCAGAAAATCATGGCAAAGGGCATCAAGAAGGAAAATAGCTCAGGACTTGGCAACCAGGAAGGAGAGAGAGAGCTCAGCTCACCAGGAACAAAATACAAGCCCCAAAGGAGTACCGCCATGACCTACCTCCTCCAGCCACATTGTACCTGCCTACAGTTATTACCCAGTTAATCTACATCAGTGGATTAATAAACTGATATAGGTTGGGTCAAAGCTCTTATAACCCAATCATTTCCCTCTAAACTTCCTTGCATCATCCTACACATGAGCTATTAAGGGACACCTCATATCTCAATCTTTACATGGGTCTACGCAGCAAGCTATTTTTCACTCTATGACTTCTACATAGGCTTCTTTATTTCCTATGATTTCCTGTGGGGTGGGAGATTAGACAGCCTGGGTTACAGCTACAAGAACAAGCTACATGGTTTGAGCAACTCACTCAACCTTCTTGTGCTCTACTTTCCCCTCCATGGGGATAGTAATACCAGTATCTTGGATGAACACTAAATGAGATGGTCGGTGAAGAGCGTCTGGCAGATTACCCAGCCAATAATGAACACCCAACACATGTTAGTTATTACTCTAGTGGTTATTATCCAGGTAGTACTAGAGATGCCAAGAGGACCAAATGGCCCATCATAGTTCAACTTTCTTGTCATGGACTACTCAACATCCCCTCCTGGTTCGGTATACGGATCCACCCTATCATATAAGTAGGGTGAGCATACCTAGGCATAACTGATCATTGTAACCTCCTTCCTTGTGGGGATTGGTGCAAGGAAAAGGAAGTATACCTGTTCACTTGGAGAAGCTGATTCCTTCCAAAGCTTGATACATGGGATCAAGCCTCTGCTTCTATACTTTCTTCCAAGGTGGTCTATTCCAACTCAGCTCTTAGGGAAACGGGAAGGGAATTCATATTCAGTGAACTGTGGCTATGTGCTAAGCACAGTTCTAGTCTTATTCATATGTAATCCCACCCCCCCAAAAAAAACATGTAAAGGATCATCTTACTAAATATACAGGGAAAGGGATTGGAAGACATTATGTTTTTCATAATTCAAAATATAGTTACTAGTGCTTACTGTATTAATAAGAGTTTATTTAAGGACAGAGGTTCATTTGTATTGCCCTTTGGACGAGGTGATTCATGACCCAGGTACACATGATCTGGAGCTGGTCCTTCATTAGGAAACTTCAAAGCATCACTTGCCCTATACCCCTCTGGGGGTACCTCTTTGGGTCTCTCTGATACGCTTCCCTGATTGGCATGTCATCTTTCTCATGGTCTATGTTACATATTCCAGCCCCAAATCCTCCCAGTGACCACAGCTCTGATAGCTGTCTGAGCTCATTGACCTAGTCTATTGACTCGAAATTCCATATTCCTCCAAGAGAACTTGAGTCCTTCTGCTTCTCATTTTCCGTGGAAGTCCTCAGGTTGGGGTTCCAGGTCATTCTGTGCTTGGCTGTCCTCAGATCAGCCATACTCATCAGGGGAAAACCCCACTGTGCAGGGTCTAACCAGTCCATTTGAAACCTTAACAATGGGGATTGGGAATGGGGTATGGTCTCTCGAAAGTGGCAGGGATTGACAGGCAGTGACTAACAACCTTAATACAATCCCAAATTGGAAGAATTTTTTGAATCTGTTACCAAAACAGTCAATCAAGTCATTTTGGAGTCTATTTACCCAGAAACAACAGAAAATACAGTTCATAGAGGCCTGACTATATAAGGGGTTTGTTTTTCCTCTGATAACAAGAAGCCCAGGAATTAGAAAATATCAAGGGCTCGGATTCTTCTTCTGCTTCTCCTGTTGGTGTATCCTTGCATGGTCACAGGAGGGCTGGTCTATATCTGGTCAACAAGTTCATATTTGGAAAGAGGAAAGGTTAGGCAGAGAGGCTTTGATATGATTAGTCCTTGATTTTTTTTAATCTTTATCTAAGAAACCTTTTTCTCAGATGACTTTATCCATAGCCTATCCTCAAATCTATCCTGTGAGGTGGCTGTGCCTGGTTCAGACCAATCAGGGCCACCCTCTAAGCCTGGGGTAGGAATTTAGGATTCCTCAGATCAAGGAATGAAATATGCTGGTTTCCTAAAAACTACTAGAGTCCTAATAGATGAAGTAAAGGCTATTGGTTAAGCAATGAGCGATACTTTCATTAACAGAGCTCAAGAGACCATGTTGCATACACCCCATGCAGCTGGCCCAATGCTAAGCTTCCAATAATGACAAAGACTTGAATGAATGAATGAATGAATGAATGAATGAATGAATATTTTGACTTTGTAAATGGAAAAAATGATACAAACCAGAAAGAAGACAAGGGTGGCTATTATTAGACGTAAATACTTCAGAAATCTCTGTGAGGTTCCATCTGAACTTTGAGTCTCTGCATTCATGAAATTGGACTGGATGATCCTTTCACCACAGAGTTCATCTGGGAATCAAAGGAAACTAATTATGGGTAAGTTCTTTGACATCATAAAGTATTAGGGAAACGTTTTGATTTATAAGCAAAGGAAACAAAGATTGGAGGAAGTCGAGATGAGTCACTTGGTTTTAGAAATCACTCTTCCAAAGGGAGGAGCCACAAGTCAAAAAGGAGAAATGGAACCTGGGTGTATGCATGCTCTCGTTAGTTCAAGAAGTCTTAGTTACTCTTTTTTCCCTTAATATTCTAAATGTGAAAGAGTTTCCATTTGAAGAAACTCATAAAGTGTTGAAATCTTAAAATTTCAACTTCCAATTCTCCTGGTAAGGCCAGATCGGGTTAAGAAATTGAATTTGGGTATGGACCAAGGAGTGGGATAGCTGAGTCAAATGGTGGTTCCATTCCCAGTTTTCCAAGCAATCTCCGTACTGCTTTCCATATTGGCTGCACCGATTTGCAGTCCCACCAGCAGTGTATGAGTGTACATTTTCCCCCACATCCTCGCTAACATTTATTGTTGTTTGTCTTCATAGTAGCTGACGTTTTGACTGGAGTGAGATGAAATTTTTAATTTGCATTTCTCTAATTGCTAGCGATAATAAATATTTTTTCATATATTTATTGAATGAGTGTATATCATCTTCTGAGGAGTGTCTGTTCAATTCCTTGACCCATTTATTGATTGGGTTACTTGGTTTTTTGGTGCTTAGCTTTTTGAGCTCTTTAAATACCCTAGAGATTAGTGCTCTATCTGATGTGTGAGGGGTAAAGATTTGCTCCCAAGATGTAGGCTCTCTATTCACCTCATAGATTGTTTCTTTTGCTGAGAAGAAACTTTTTAGTATAGTCCATTCTATTTATTGATTCTTGATTTTAATTCTTGCACCAAAGGAGTCTTATTAAGGAAGTTGGGGCCTAATCGCACATGATGGAAATTAGGGCCTACTTTTAAACAGCATACTACATACTCAAAACATACTTTAAAACATACTGCATACTTACAAACAGCATACTATAGGAACACAGCCACATCAATGTTTATAGCAGCACAATTCACAATAGCCAAAAACTGTAGAACCAACCTAGATGCCCTTCAGTAGATTAATGGATAAAAAAAATGTGGCATATATACACAATAGAATGTTATTCAGCAATAAAAGAGAATTAAATCATGGCATTTGCAGGTAAACATATGGTGTTGGAGAAGATAACGCTAAGTGAAGTTAGCCAATCCCCCCCAAAAAACAAAATGCCTAATGTTTTCTCTGATATAAGGAGATATGATATAAGGCTCATTCATAGTGGGATAGGGAGGGGGAGTGTGAGAGGAATAGAAGAACTCTAGATAGGGAAGAGGGGTTGGAGGGGAACGGAGGGGGCATGGGGTTATTGGGTTAGAAATGGTATTGGAATGTGATGGACATCATTACCCTAAGTACATGTATGAAGACACCAATGGTGTGAATATACTTTGTATACAACCAGGGATATGAAAAATTGTGCTCTATTTGTGTAATAAGAATTGTAATGTATTCTGCTGTCATATATAAATAAAAAATGATAATAAAAAGAATGTGATGAATGGTAAATGTAGCATCATGATTGGTGTGTGAAATAAAAGTATTAATGAATGGGGAAAAGAGAAATTGAAAGTGGGAGAATAGATATAAGAAAGAAAAAATAGAACATTCAATTCTCCTGGGGAGGTCCTAGCTGGCATCAATCCAGTGAAATCACTACTTCTAGGTTACATGATAGTGTGAAAACTCAGATGAATGTAACTAGTTCCCTATGGTCATTGAGTTTAATTTGATTTCATATAGCTTAGTGCTAATGTTATGGCTTAAATATGTGGTATCTTCCAAAAAACTCATGTTAGTTAAATCAGGATTGTTCAGAGGTGAAGTGGTTAGATTCTAGACTGAGCCAATTGGTGGATTAATCTATTTGGTGGATTAATAATTTGAATGGATCACTGGGAGGTAACTATAGGCAGGTGGGACCAGGCTGGAGGAAGTAGGTCACTTGGATGTGCCCTTGGGGATTTTATATTTTATCCCTGGATCGTCCCTGTTTCTTCCTATTCCTGGCTGCCATAGCTCAGCCACTTACCTTCACCATGCCCTTCCACCAGGATATTCTGTTTTACCTCAGGCCCAGAGCATGGAGTTGGTCAACCATGGACTGAATCTCTGAAACCTTGAGTTTCAAGTAAGCATTTCCTCCTCTAAGTTGTTCTTGTCAGTTATTTTAGTCACAGCAACAGAAAGCTGACTACCAAAGATAGTCATTTTTTACAACATAAAATTATCTTTGAACCACTTGAGGGATATTAGGTCTGTCTCCATGATATTAGAGCTGACCACATGAATTGATTTGGCTACTACATGTGAACAGAAGTGCCATCAGTTACTCACAGATAGAAGCCTATAAGAGAATTGTGTATAATTCCTTATTTTCCCTTTCCCTAGAAAAAAAATTAGCTCCAATCTGGGTGGGAAAGACATCATTTAGAACCATATTTCCCACTCCCATGACCCCAACAGAAGAAAACAAAACAAAATTTTGTTGTCTGAATCCACTAAATTGGGTGCACTTAACTGCAGCATAACCTAACATATCCTGACTAATAACCATCTCAGTTATGTGGAAACAGCAATAAGGAGTTAAGAATATTTTCGGAGTGAGACAGTCTAAGATTAGACATTCTGTCCTTATTAGACATTCAATACCTATTCCTATTCAGCTCTCAGTATGGAGCTCTAGTTCTCAGATATGTCTGCACCTTAAAAATCACAAAAAGAACTTCAAGACATTGTGATTTTATCAGTCTGTTGTGGGGCTTAGGTATTACACTATTTAAAGCTCACATGTACATCTACCCACTTGTCTAGAATGTCTTTTTTTTTTTTGGCAGGGAGGTACTGGGGATTGAACTCAGGCACTCCATCACTGAGCCACATCCCCAGACCTATTTTGAATTTTATTTAGACACAGGGTCTCACTGAGGTGCTTAGCACTTGCTTTTGCAGAAAGCTGGCTTTTAACTCGAGATCCTCCTGTCTCAGCCTCCCAAGTTGCTGGGATTTCAGGTGTGAGTTATCGCCTAGAATCTCCTAGGCATTTGTCCTTCAACATCAGACTGAATGTTCTCCAAATAACTTCCTGGATCCAAAGTTCCCCCTTGAGCTCCAGAAGCAACTTGAGCATAACATTATCCTTATAATTAGAACATCACATTAAGGTTATCTATTTCTAACAATAAATGAATTATATTGTATATTTCAAAACAGGCAGAAGAAAGGATTTTGAAATTTTTTTGCCACAAAAAAATGATAAATGTTTCCAGATATGCTTACCCTGATTTGAACATTGCACATGGGTACATGTTAAAACATCACATGGCACCATAATAATATGTGGAATTTTTAAAATTTTAAGTGATACATAAAAACACAAAAATTCTACATATTAATGGGGTATAGTGTGATGTTTTCATATATGTACATTGCTTAATTGGGTTAAACATGTCTGCCACTTCGAACATTTATTACTTCTTTATGATGAAAATATTTAAAAGCATTTATATAAATATAAATGCTACATATTTAGATAAGACACATTTGTATCTGTAGTCACACAACTGTACAATATTACATTAGATTTTCTTATTTCCCCTCTAATTGCAATTTAGTATCCATTTCTCAGACTTTCTCCCTCCCTCCAGCCTCTTGTAACAGCCTTTCTAGGACAATTTCCAGGACCCAGGAAGTTATTTGGAGAATATTCAGTCTGATGTTGAAGGATAAATGAACTAAGTAAGATTAGGAGATTCCAACTTTTTACCTCCTACATGTGAGGGAGATGATACAGTACTTTTCTTTTTGTGCCTAACTTCACTTAACATAATGATCTCCAGTTTGATTTGGGTTGTTGCAATGACAGGATTTCATTCTTTTGTACGGCTGAATTCAGGCATCTTTTGATTATAATAAGCTATTTTGAAATTATAGTAACTTAACATGATTGTAAAAATAAGAAAAAAAAGAAACACAGAAAATATACTAATAAAAATTCTAGGCTTGCACTACATTCCTTCTCACATGTTAAATTTTTCAATATCCTATTTTATATCTTTCCACATTGCCAGTGTAGTCATTATTATTACTTTTAATAGTTTTTAGTCTTCATTCTACAACTATCAATGGTTTACGTATCATGTTTACAAGATTAGAGCATTCTGAATTTGTCTGAACCCTCTTACCAGTGAGATATACACCTTCCAATGTTCTCTTCCTACTGATTGTTTCTTTATTTCAGTTTGAAGAACTCCCTTCAGCATTTCCTCTTTTTTTTACAGTTTTAAAAGAAGTTCTGTTTTAAAATACTTGATACATATTATGCTCTCTAATAATATGTACAATTTTATGTGTAAATTAAAAATAACACATAGCACACAGCTAATGTAGCAGTGTGGGAACTTTAGAGTAGTTCCAATATAATCATAAAAAGCATTTAAAAATCTGATCCATTTCCATATTTATTTTCTTAACACAGTGTGACCTCCTGAACACAGGGACTTGTATGAGCATCATTCTGTAGTCCATCGAGGTCTATACCCATCAATACTTATTGGTCTAAACAGGGGGAAGACATCAAATTAAAATTAAGAGATCTTAATTAAGAAACCTCTACCTGTGAGAAAGCAGTTTTAAGTGAAGAGTGAAACAAATGATGTTATTCTAGATTCAGAAGTGGGTAAGAAATTTGGTTTGGTCAACAATTTGAAGACCTGGTCTTGAGATGAGAAAGGGAAGGCAGATGAGGATGGTCATAGAATGTTTGGGGTTATTTTTAGAATAGGAAAACAGGTTTTGTAGCATTAGGAAAGACGTCATTCAAAAGGGGAAATGTGTTTCAGCCGAGAAGTATAATGTTTGTTAGTCAACCATTTAGGAACGAGAGAAAGGGGGTAAAAAGAACACAGGTGTACAAAATGTCAAAAGTGGTTGTTTCTAGGCAGTTGGGTTTGGGTGACATGTGGCTTTCACCCCAGAAGGTGCTCGGTAATGATTTGTTGAATGAATATATTTTCTTGTGTAAGGAAATGTGTGTGTTTTCACAGGTGCAGACTTGAGTTCATCATACGGTTTAAGGCACAGCATCAGGATGGGTCTGTTAAGCTTCCTCATATTTTTCTCTGTTATCTCAATGTCTACACCAGTTTTTCTTTAATGTATTGAATATATGTCATTGAATAAGTAAGAATCCGTGAAAGACACATGGTATTGCTTGTACACTATGTTTTAAATTTGCAAAATATTTTATTATAGATCTCATTCTTCTTTCTTTTTCACTGCACCCGATGACCTTAAGATCTGTTACCATATGTATATTTTCCTTACAGCTTTTAACTGCTGCATAATATACCACTGTGAGCATATGGCCTATTATATTCACCCATTTCCTTAATGATGACTAGCTAGGTTGTCTCCAGCTCCCCACTAAGAGAAATGGTTAAAGTAGCCTTTCACTGAACAACCTCATACATTTCCCTACACGGGCCTAAGGAAGACCTTATTCGGAATAGGAGTCCAAAAAGGGAATTATTCGATCATAGGCAAGTTGCACACTTACTGTCACTGAGTTCTGCCAAAACCAATTGACCAGTTTTACTCCTATCATTCATGCATGAGAGCTCTGTATACCCACCCACATTCTTGCTAACAGTATTTCCTTATCTCATAATTCTTGCCAAGAGGAAGGATGTGATGTGTGACTTTCTGCTCGTTCTCTTTGGATTTCTTTGATCACCTGTCAGTTTCATCATGTCTTCACATACTTGGTAACTGATTCCCCTTCAGTGAATTAACTTCTCACTCCTCTGCCCATTTTCTATGAGTCCTCCCTCCTCCTCCTCCTCCTCCTTCCTCCTCCTTTCTCTTTCTCTTTCTCTCCGCATGTCATCTCTGAACATAAAAGTAATTTCTAATGATGCATCATTTATTTCTATCCCAACTCTGTCCACTGGATACTTCATTGAGCTAAAATTCTTAAAATTCTGACATTAAAATCCATCAAGGACTGAGGATGTAGATCAGTGGCAAAGCACTTCTCTAGCATACATGAGGCCCTGAGTTCAATCCCCAGCATGTCCAAAAATAAATAAATAAATAAATAAATAAAATAAAAGGAAAGAAAAACTAAGTAGAACCAAGAAAGAAAGAAAAAGAAAATTCATCAAGATTTATCCTATGGGCCAGGTGTGGTAGCACACACCTGTAATCTCAGCAACTTGGGTGGCTAAGATAGGAGGATTATGAGTTCAAAGCCAGCCTCAGCAACTAGTGATATCCTAAGCAACTTAGCAAGACCCTGCCTCTAAATAAAAAAAATTAAAAGGTCTGGGTATGTGGCTCAGTGGTTAAGAGTCCCTGGGTTCAATCCCTTCTACCAAAAGAAAAGAATTATTCTATGGCTTTCGTTTGGGGGCTCTTGTTTAAAGGTTCTTTCCCATTTCAAAATTGCCATAATAAAGAAAGATGGTGGAATGCAATGGACATCATTACCCTAGGTACATGCTTGATTGTACAAATGGCACATCTCTACATTGTGTTCAACCAGAGAATTGAAATGTTGCACTTCATTTGTGTACAATAAATTGAAATGCATTCTGCTGTCATGTACAACTAAGTAGAACAAATACAAATAATAATAATAATAAAGAAAGAAAAAATTGCCATAATATTTGCCCATTTTTCCTGTAAATATTCTAGTTTTGCTTTCACAGTTAGTCTTTATTTCCTCTGAAGCTCACTTTTATATGTGGTATGAAGTTAGTGAATCCAACTCATTTTTTTCCTATCATAATCTTTCCCACTAGTATCTGCTGAATATACCTCCTTTCTTCATTCATAGGTAATGCCCTCTCTCCCTCATGTAGATATTAAATAGGTAGGTAATTGTATGTAAAGGTATATGTTCTATGCTCTTTGTTGGAATGGGTTTTTTGTTCTTGTGCCAGTATCACATTATTCATTATTAGGTTTCATAACTGACTTTGACATTACACGGAGTCCAACCCCTCTGACTGCTTTTGTTATTTTTAATTTTTAACCTATTTTATACTCCATGCTTCTGTGAAAATCGAACATTCAGTTGTTGCATGCCTAAAAAGATCATACTAGATTTTCTTATTGGAATTTCCTTGAATGGCCTGATTAGCTCCGAAAGAATTGATATCTTTACAGATTTTAAGTTAGTTTAGGCATGAACTCGTTCCTCCAGGTTTTCTTGCTGTCCTTAATAAAGTTTTAGATTTTTTCATCATAAAGGTTTTGTGCATTCTCGATCAGGATACTGCTTACTTTGTGTTTTTCATTGCCAATTGATTTATACCTTATGATCGCTGACATGGAGAAATGCTGGTGACTTCTTCACGGTTCTCCACTTTGTGTTCAATGAACATGAATTACTTTTCAAAAAAAATATTTTGAAATAAAAGAAAAAGGAGAATGAGATGACAAGTTTGCCTTTGCAAAGGAACCAGCCTATTTCTTCCTCTAAAACAGGAAGGAGTGAAATAAGAAAGGCTAAAAATACAGAAAATACAGCAGATTAAGTGAAGGAAGTTGAATAGTTCACTCCTCAAATTGAAATAGTACTGAGTAGATTAAACCTCATCCAAGACTTTTTTTCTGTTAGAAAATCCAGAAAATGAATCCAGGAGTTGCTAAGGGAACAACCCTTTCAAAAACACTTACATAAGCCAAGAATTAAGGAACAAAACCTTCACAGCAAAAAGAAAATGTAGAATGGAATCTAAACAATATGTTCTCCACCTACTTCCTCATCTATAAAATGAAGAGGCTGTGCTACATGATAGCTAACTTTCTTTCTCCTTCAATCTCTGAAAATATCCTCTTTTAGAAAATGAAGACAAGGGGGTGAAATTTTTTTTCTCAGGAATTTTATCATAGTGCCAGAAAATTGACCATCCTGAGGGCAGTAAGTTAAGTTCATACCAAGGCACAAAGACAATTTGGGAATGCACATGTTGGGAGAACAAGTGTGTATATCATTGTCATTTTGGCAGGATACTGAACTGATTCTTTCCTTGCCATCAGCACTAACCTCTACTCTCATACAAAAGCTCTTTCAAATAAGTCCATGTTTTTCAAATGTTGTCTAGTTGGGGAAGAGAAGAGGAAGTGAGAGAAGTGAAACTTCCAGAGTTGCATTGCTAAAGGAAGCTGGTCCTTTCAGACACTTCATGTCCGAATTGTTATTCAAAGTTGTTGCTCTTTTGTAAGTAGAAGAGTTTTGTTCCATAGTCAAATTAAAAAATATTTATTTGGGTTGAAATTCAAATCATTTACCCAAGTGTTTCATATAAAACACACATTTTCTCATTTGGATAAATTTCATTAGTCCATCTTCACACCAAGTCCAATCCCCACACTATACTTGGGTACCTGGGTAAGAAATCAGGGTTATGCTTTTGATGACTGGTAGATATTAAGATCAAATGATTAACTCAAAATGCAAAACTATAATCTAAAATTAGGTGTAAGTATAAATAAATTCTTAAAAACAAATATGACCAACACTAATAATAACTAATAACATAAAAGTCATGTGCATCAATATGAAGATTCATACTGAGTCATCAAAGAAAGATTCAGCAACCATTTAAAAGAATGTTATAGGACTGGGGATATAGCTCAGTGGTAGAGTCTTTCCTAGCATGCACAAAGTCCTGGGTTCAATCCCTATACCCTATGCCACACACACACACACACACAAAAAAAAAAGGATGTTGTAGGTACACATTTGATAATGTGAAAATATCTTTAGGATAGCAGTGAGGAAATTGGTCATCGTGATTGAGTGTGACAATCAGATGCAAGAAATGATAAACAATCCCAATTCATTCTTGTTAGAAGTAGCGCGTAGACACAAGCCCGAAATGTTAGTTTTAAAAATGTTAGCAATGGTATCTTCTGGGTAGACAGAACAGGATTTTTCACTTCTTCTTCCTTTGTAAACCTATATTTCTGATTTTGTGTAACAATTAACTTACTTTCTTGTATTAAACCAAAAGGAGAGAAAACAGAGAACAAACTAAAAGCCAAGCGAGCACTGGAGAGTCACATCCTTAGTTGTCCAATGTTTAATAGTAAAAAAAAATCTGAGGAAATCACCAAATTTTCCTTATGCCTCAGTTGACCTGTAAAATAGAAATAGATGCCTTTCTATGGCATAGAGTTTATGTGCTGAATCAAAATACCCTCCCACAAATAGCTGGATAATAAGTTAGGTACTCACCATGAGGCCCAGCAATTTCACTCTCCAGTATTTACCCAACAGAAATGAACACATGTCTACACAAAGACTTGTACATACATATTCATTGCAGCATTATTTAACTAGCCCAACACTGAAAATGTTGACACAATGTGCTACTTAGCAAAAAAAAAAAAAAAAAAAAAAACTACTGATCCATGCAATAACAGCAAGAGACTTCACAAATGTGAACAAATATTTATACATACCAATCAAAAATAATATTTTCTGAGTGGACTAAGAAATTGTGGTATTTATAAATAATGGAGTTTTTGCTCAACCATAAAAGAAATTTTTGGCATTTGACAGTAAATAGATGGAAATGGAGAACATCATGCTAAGTAAAATGAGCCAGACTTAGAAAATCAAGGTTTAAAAGTTTTCATTCATATGTGCAAACTAAATCAAAATAGGGGAAAGAAGAGAGGGGGTTGGGTAACATAAAGATGTAGGGAAGACCAGTGAAGCAGAAAAAGGAAATCAAGAGGGAAGGAGAAGGAAAGCAGGGGAAAAAAATGAAATGAAATCACTTTATGTGCATATACAAATATATAACAGGGAATTTTACCTTTATGTGTGTGTGGAAAGTAAGGATCAACGGTGGACAAATGGGTGAGCCAGGGGAGGTTCAGGGGAATGGAGGGAGGGGTTTGGGAGGAGGGAAGGAGGAGAAACAGGGACTGAAGTGGAGTGGGCCAGATTCCATCCATGATTTTGTAGGGATGAGCTCAGTTACTATGTATAACTAGAATGTTCTAATTTGAACAACCATCATGCCAGATGAAAAATATAGACAAGAAACACTATATAGTATATTATTCCATTTATATGTTATTCTAAAAGAAAGCAAAACCAGAATGACAGAAAGTAGATTAGTATTTGCTTAAGAGGGAGAGGGAAAGAGATGATGAAGTTGCCCCTTTTCTTTGCATAGTCATCCTATGTAACTGCTGCATGAGGTACATAGAAACTTGTTGGAGTGATGGAAATGTTCTGTAACTTGAATGTGGTAGAGGTTACACAATTGTATGCATTAGCCAATATGATGTACACTTAAAATGGGTGAATTCTATTGTCTGCAAATTATACACCATGTAACTATTTTTGAAAACATACAGCAAAATCTAAGAAAATTAACAAAAAAAATTATCAAAGTATGTGAAAATATATTGTAAAATGTAAAGCTCAATAGAAATACAAGATTTTTTTTCTCCAGTTCATTTCTTATAAAACAGAATAAAGTACAAAGAAACAGCTTTAGCATATATTCAGCTAAAGACATTTTTTTTTTCCTGTAATAAAAGGGTGAGTGGGTGTAAGCAAGGAGAAAAAGGAATAATTGTTATCTGCTCCTTCTATTTCTTTCAGCTGCATTAAATTTGATGTTTAGTATCCCAAGTTATGTTAATACTGTTTTCTGTTAAATACTTAGTTGGAAAGTAGAGGAGAAAAAACTTCTTTTGCTTAAGCCCCAAATCTCACCATTGGAAACTTTGCAAAACTCCCATCATATGGCCAATATTTGGAAAATTTTCAAGTTCACATCATTTTGGTGGGTGGGGGGACAAGGGGGCTAGTGGGGATTGAACTCAGGGGCACTCAATCACTGCATCACATCCCCAGCCCTATTTTGTATTTTATTTAGAGACAGGGTCTCACTAAGTTGTTTAGCACCTTGCTTTTGCTGAGGCTGGCTTTGAACTCATGATCCTCCTGCCTCAGCCTCCTGAGCCACTGGGATTACAGGCGTGCACCCACCACACCCGGCCTCAAGTTCACATCTTGTGTTTCCAGTGACACTTTATGTACACCGCATCTGAGAATTGTTGATTCCTCACCTGAGGATGCTTGATAACAAGGGGTAGAGTCAGACCCTGAGTCCAATGGAGCCTGAACATCTTGTCACCACCCTAACCTGCCTCAAATAGAACCCCCCGGCCGACCAAGTGTCCTCCGAGAATCAATGACGGAATGGTAAGCCATCCAGAAAAAAGGAAGTCCCAAGGAAATAAGAAGTGGTCAAGGTAGGGCGGGCACACAGGAAGGAACCCTAAGTGGCAAGATGCCCAAAGTTAGGTCCTCCTTCCACAGCTGTGGCCTGGCTGGCCTCTGGTGCCCCTTTTCATGGCACAGGGAAGGAGTGACCACATGACACGATCAGGACTGTGTCTAGGGTGACTGCCCAATGCGCCTCAGTCATGGGACAGGGAATGCCTGTGATGAGGGCTCCCTGAATCTCTGGGTTGAAATGGAGCTGGTACTTGTTAAAGTACCATACATTTACATTCTGTTTCCAATTTGCCCTTTCCACCCTCTTCTGCACACAGGATCCCTGAGCCCAGTCATTTCTGACTGCTCACCAGACACTCCTTTGCAAAGAGGGTGGTCTGTAGGGACTGAGGAACTGCGGGCCACGGAGGTTTATACTACCCTTACAGCATGTTATTTCTGGAGGGTGCTTTTGAAAGAATTTCCATTTTTTATTGTTATCATTATGGAATAATACATGGTGATTATTTATTCCTATTTCCTCCAAAGGAGAAAAGGAAAAATAGCTTATGATCTGGCTCTAATCAATACTATTTTGATGTCAACCTTATCAACCATAATCCCACACAGCATATCTATCCTTTTAACTAGTTTTCTTTCTTCATTGACTGCACCATAAATGCATTCCATATTCTTGAAGTTTCAATTTAACTCTTCTTCTACTAAATATTTTTAATGTCTTTTATGTCTGGTTACATACTCTGAGGATACAAGACAATTTATTTAAATAAGTCTCCTTTACTGGACAAGTTTTCCTCCCAAATTTCCTTACTATCAGAATTAGCCCTTAGGTAACACCATTTGTGAAATTTTTTTCCCCGAAATTTCTTAAAACTGAATCTAACCAGGCATTTTGTGTTTTTTTTAATTGATTTTTTAAAAATAAATGACAGCAGAATGCATTACAATTACAATTCTTGTTACACATATAGAGCACAACTTTACATATCTCTGTTTGTATATAAAATATGTTCACACCAATTCGTGTCTTCATACATGCACTTTGGATAATGATGTCCATCACATTCCACCATCCTTGTTAACCCTCTGCCCACTTCTTTCCCCTCCCAAGGCATTTAGCTTTAACTGCTCATTCTCAGGAAGTGAAACTAACTGAAAAATACAAGGCATTTTAGAGAACAGCTCACCTAGTTTTTTCAATAAGTAAGAGGCACAGAAAAAAATGAGGGAAGTCACTGTTCCCTATGAAAAGAAACATTTTTTTAAAAATCCAAGTAAAATATATGAGTATTGTTTGGGTTATTTATTTGAATTAAAGAGTTATAAAAAGATATTTGGGATGGGGGCACAGGGAAATTCAAACAGGCAGCAGTATTAAAGAATTATCATTACTTTTGTTATGTGCAATGATGGTGATTATGTAAAAACGTAAAAATCTAAGCAAAAATACAAAACTGTATTCGGTTTATCCAGAGAGAACAAATAGGGAATAGATAATAGAAAAACTTAATAAATAAATGGTCTTTGTTGCTTAAAAAATGCCTATTTTCTTTAAAATAATAAGAACATATCATAATAAAAGAAAAACAGTTGAATCAAATTTAGTAACCATTTTCTAGTTAAGCCTAAATTTAGATTGCTAGTTCTACAAAACTCTGTCATTTTAATGCCCTCTATTTTACCTATGCTTCAAAAAAATTTATTTAACTCTTTCATCAAAGAAAATATTCAATACAAATAAAGGTAGAAAAAAATATTAAATGAACTCCCCTTGTTCCATTACATTAGTTCATGGTCAGTGTTTCCTCTTCTATATCACCTCCCACTTTCCCACCTCCAAATTATTGAAAATAAATCCCACACCTGACACTCCATACACACATACTTTAGTATATATCTCTAAACAATAACTTTTTTAAACATAATCAAAATGCCAATGTCCTACTTAAAATCATTCAACAGTAATTCCTTAGTATCCCTGAATAAGCAATAAGTGTTTAAATTTCCCTAATTGTGTTTGATGGTCAATCTCTGGTGTCAGCTTGATGGGATTAAGGTTATACCTAGATAACTGGTAAGCACTATTTCTGGGAGTGTCTCTGAAGATGTTTCTGCAGGAGGTTGACAGATCAGTGGACCAAGTTGGGAAGGTCTGCCCTCAATGTGGGGGTGCACCTTCCAATCAAGTAGGCATCCAGACAAAGGCAGAGAAAAGGCAAATTGGCTTTCTGTCTCCTAGAGCTGGGGCACCCTTCTTCTCCTGGCCTTGAACATAAGAACTGCAGGTTTTCCAGCAGCCTTCAGACTCTCTAGGATTTGCATCTGCAGCTCCATGGGTTCTTAAGGTTTTAGCCTCAGAGAATTGCTGCACCAGCCTCCCTGGTTCTGGTTCATTTAGACTTGGACAGCCACATTGCAGGTTTCTCTGGTTCTCCAGCTTAAAATGACCAATGATGGGACTCCTCAGCCTCTATAATCGTGTGATCCACTTATAATAAATTCTTCGCCATGTATCTCTCTCTCTACCTATCTCTATATCAAAATCAATCAATCAATCTATTATCTATTCCCTATTTGTTCTCTCTGGAGAAACTGAATACAGTTTTGTATTTTTGCTTAGATTTTTATAATTTGTCTGAATCAGGATCAAAATAAAAATAGTATATTCCAATACACTTTTAAATTTTTACTTTAATTTTTTGACAAATTTCTTATAATCATCATGTACATTGTGATGCTTTATGTATTCAGTGTAAAATGGTGGAATCAAGTTAATTAACATATTACCTTAAATACTTCTCATCTGTTCCTCTCATCTAACTGAGACCCTATGCCCTTGACCAGCATCTTCCCCTCTCCTCCACCCACAACCTCTGGTAACCACCTTTATATGCTCTGCTCCTATGACTTCAATTGATTTCATGTCCAAGTAGATGTAAGCCCATGTGGCATATGTCTTTTTACACCTGGCTGATTTCACCTGTCCTCTAGGTTTACCCATCTAGTCACAGGCTACTTAAAACCAGTGGTAGCATTCCATTGTGTACATACGCCACATCATTCATCAGTTGATGGACCCTTAGATTGATACCATATCTTGGCTATTGAGAATAATACAGAGATGAACAAGAGAGGGCAGATATTTATTTGAGATACTTATTTTAAGTACTTTGGATATATACCCAGAAGTAGCATTGCAAGAGCATATGCTAATTATTCTATTTTTAGTTTTTGGAGGCACTTCCATAGAGTCTCCCATAATGGCTGTATTAATTCACATTTCTACCCACAGTGTACCAAGAATTCCCTTTCTCCACATCCTCACCAATACTTGTTATTTTCCTACTTTTTGATACTGGCCATTGTGACACTTATGAAATGATAGCTCACTGTAGCCTTCATTTGTATTTCCCTTATGATTAATGATGTTGAGGATTTTTTAATGCATCTGTTGACCTTCTGAATGTCTTCTTTGAGAAATGTCTGTTCAGTTTCATTCTTTTTCCATTTATTAACCAGGTTATACTTTTCGCTATTGAGGATTTTTTAAAAAAAATCCTTATTAGGTATATTACTTGCACATATTTTTCTTCCTGTCTATATGTCATATCTTCATTCTGTTAACTACTTCTTTTGCTATGGAGAAATTTTTTAGTTGGATGCAATCCCTTTGGTCTATTGTTGATTTTCAATCTGTGCTTTTGGGGTCAAATGCAAAAAATCATTGTAATGTAGTTTTCCTCATGATCTTGTAGTACTTCTGAGGTAGGATAGAAGAAATTAGGATAGATAGAAAAGAGACTAACAGCAAAGTGAAATCTCCACAACTATTCTCACCTTTACTCCCCAAGCCCATTTTTTCCTCCAGACAAAAATTCTTTTTTTTTTTTTTTTGGTGCAGGGGAATGAACTCAGGGGCCTTAAACACTGAGCCACATCCCCAGCACCGATCCCCCTCGCCCCCCCCCCCAGCTTTTGGTGGGTTTTTTGTTGTTGTTGTTTTTGTATTTTATTCAGAGACAGGTTCTTACAGAGTCACTTAGGGCCTTGCGAAGTTGAGGCTGGTTTTGAACTCAAGATCCTCCTGCCTCAGCTTCCCAAGCTGCTGGGATGACAGGTGTGTGCCAGCTTCTGACATAAATTCTTAAAAAGCCTTCAGTGTTAGCGTACTGAGAGTCTGGTTCATTAATGCCCACATGGGTTGCTAGTTCACATGATGTATTTCCATGAGACTCAATAAAGCCAAGGGAAAGCACTGTTGGAGACTTATGATGTGGGCATCTTCTAAACATTATCTGTTTACCAAATGAGGTCAACTTAGAGATCCTGAAAGAGCCAGACCACGGTGACCTGCCCTGTGCTCCATGATGAAGAGAACTGAGCCCTCCAGGTAGTTGACACCCCCAACACACACATGCTTCTTATGTTCATTATTTACAAAGTTCCTTTAAAAAAAACCCAAGACTCCAAAACTGTGTCACTCTTCAGCACCCACATGCCTGCTCTGAGTGTGGATCAGGCTCTATTGCTCTCCTCCCTGAATAAATTTTCTTACCTTCCCAAATAAATCTTTGATTGCGCCTCTTTTTCCAGGTCCTGAAATTCTCTGGTAAGTCAAGAACCTGCCAGGGCTGAGTTGAGGCCCCTTTTACCTTCTGGGGAACCCCCTCAGATCCCTGTCTGGTGACTGTTTTAGATTCAGGCCTTACATTTAAGTCTTTAATCTGTTTTTATCTGATGTTTACAATAGGTTTTTTTAAGACTGTTAATCCATTGTTTCTCCACCATCTTTTTTTCTTTCTTTCTTTTAATTTTTGCTAAAAGATCAGGTCAGCATTACATAGTGGTTTCCACAGTCTGGATTTTGCTGATTTCATCCCCACAGAGCTATTTAACATGCTCCTCTTCTCCCTATATTTTCTATAAATTGATCCAAATCTACAGGTTTGACCAGATTCAAATTTGGTGTTTGGGTCTATTAGGGGATGTGAATTTCCATCAGAAGTCACGTAATGCCTGCTCATCTCTCTTTTGTGGTACGAACCATGATGATCATTACCTACACCCATTGAAATGCTTGAAATTTTTCATTAGGTAAAATCCAAAAATACATTTAACATGCTTATTGACAGAAAATGCAAATGGGGTAAAAGGTAACCCTAATATTCACTGGTAGGAAAATAACTGAGATGCATTGTTACAAGTTTAGAAACAGATTAGTTCCATTTATGATTACAATCATGTGTCTGTCAAACATACATAAGAATATGAGGGCATGGAACAAAATCTTTAGGCAAGTGGTAGGCAGGTGTTTGAACAGGAAAAGATTTTTAGTGTGAACATACTTTATATACAAACAGAGATCTGAAAAATTGTGTTTTATATGTGTAATAAGAATTGTGATGCATTCCACTGTTGTGTATTTAAAAAATAAAAGCAATTTAAAAAAATAAATAAAAAGAAGATTTTTAAAAACTTCTCTATTTCTATATTGCTTGAATGTTTCATAAAGAGAATATATTTATGTGTATTAGCTAAAATAGTAAGTAAATCATACGTTAAAAATAAGTACATAACTACCACCTTAAAAATATTTTCGTTCCTGAATATTTATGTTTTTTATGATTATTTTCCTTAAATGCCTGGAAAGAAAATTACTATGTTGATTGGAATATGTAACTACATAAGGTCCAATACTTTTTTGGGAAATCACATCAGCTTATTCTTTCACTAGCAGCATAAGATGGTTTCCCCAATTCTTCTAGTCACTCTTTCTTGACTCAAAATCTGTTGAAATCTTCACCTTTGAGCATTCCACCATGGAGTGGCCTCATTCCTACTAGGTCCTCTGACTTTTAGCCAAAAGTCTCAGTACGGCTGAGTGATATGTCAATCTTCTGCCTCACCCATCACCCCACAGAAGCAGGCAGTGTGTCCAGTGCCCAGCAGAAGTGGATGGAAATCAGAGTTCTAACATTTATATGGAAGGGGAAAAAAATAGAAAGAACAGATAAAGTAATCTTAAGCAAAAAAAGAATAAAACTTGAAGTCTCACTATTTCTAGTCTCAAGACATATGACAGGGCTATAATAACCAAGACTGCACAGTACTGGCCTAAAAATCTCATACAAAGACCAAAGAATTAAAATAGATATTCCAGAAATAATTCTATGCATCTACAGCCAAGTGATGGTCAAAAAAGTGTCCAAAACCATACATTGGGGGTTGGGATTGCAGCTCAGTAGTAGAGTGCTTGCTTGCCTAGCACAAATGAGGCACTGGGTTTGATCCTGAGCACTACAAAGAAATTAATTAATTAATTAGTTAATTAAAGATATTGTGTCCATCTACAACTAAAAAAAAAGTTTAAAAAAACATACATTGGAGAAAGGACAGCCTTTTCAGGAATGGGCTAGGAAAATTGGATATGTTTATACCAAAGATTAAAGCTTGATCCCTATTTCTTTCATGTTAATTAAAAGTAAATTTAAAATAGATGTAAGACCCGAAACTATGAAACCACTAGAAGAAAACATAAAGTAAACATTTCAAGATATTGGTCTAGGCAATGGTTTTTAGGTAAGACCTTTAAAGGCACATACAACAAAAGCAAAAAATTTAAAAATGGAACTGAATAAAGCTAAGAAGTTTCTATGAAGCAAAGAAAACAATCAACAGTAGAAAGAGACCACCTGCAGAATGGGAGAAACTCTTTGCAAGCTATTCATTTGACAAAGGATCAATATCCAGAAAATATAAGGAACTCACAAACCTAAAAACACAAACAAAATTAGAAAATTGGTCAATGATCTGAAAGACATTCTCAAAAGAAGAAACACAAATGACTAACAAATATAAGAAAAAAATGTTCAACATCTTTAGCCACCTGAAAAATGCAAGTCCAAACCATCATGACTCATCACATCACCTCAGTTAAAATGGCAATTATCAGAAAAGGAAAATATAACAAATAATGGTGAAAGCAAAAAAAAAAAAAAAAAAAAGGAAACACACACTGTTAGTGGGAATGTAAATTAGTACAATCATACATGGAGATTCCTTAAAAGGCTAAAAATATATCAAGCATACAATCCTGCTAGCCCACTTCTGGGTATGTACCTAGAGGAAATGAAATCAGTATATCAAAGAGATATTTGTAGTCCCTTATTTATTTCAGCACTAAAAACAATAGACAATATAGAGAATCTACCTCATTGTTCATATATATGTATGCAGAGATGCATGTATTTGTTTATTATGTATGTGTGTAGATATATGCATGTACATATATATTCATTCAGTGAAATATTATTTAACTATAAAAATAAATGGAATCTTATATTTTCAGAAAACTTCATAGAAGCAGAGGACACCATGTTAACTGACAGAAACCAGATACAGAAAGACAAATACTGCATCTTCTTTGTATATATGTGGAAGCTTAAAAAAAAAAAAGTCAATCTAAAAGAACAACAGTAATTTTCTCACTACCTTTCCCAACCAGAGGCTGGGAAAGGTAGTGAGGAAATATGATAGGGGAAGGCTGGATCATGGAAACCAGAACAGATAGAAGGATTACATTCCAGTGCTCTCCAGCCCAGTAGGGTAAAAATCGTTCACAAGAACCTACTGTAATATTTTATAAAGAAATAGAAGAAAGGAGCTCAAAGGCTCCAAACATAAAGAAATAATAAGGAAATGGAAATGCTAATTAGCCTGCTTTGATCAAGTACACACTATATACATGTATTGAAATATCACACTGTACTCCTTAAATATGTACAACTCTGTGTTAATTAAAAAGAAAATAAAGTAGGAGCAAGTAAATAGAAATTATAAACACATATCAAATGGAAATGATGGAATTGAAAAATACAATAACTGAAATAAAAGCTTGATGAGTAGACTTCTACTAGAGTGATTTTAAGGGATAGACATTAACTTGAGGACAGAGTAATAGAACTGGCTCAACCTGAACCTTAGGGAAAAAACATACTGAGAAAAAAAAAGAGTGTTTTGGCAACCCAAGGGATAAAATGAAAGAGGAAACACTTGTTTTATTGGAGTTTCAGAAGGAGAAGAGAGAAAAGAGTGGGACTAAAATAATGGAAAGAAATAACAACTAGAATGTCAAATTAGGCAAAAGACTTAAATGTGCAGATTTAACAAGCTGTGGAGACCTCAAGATTTCATGTGAGGCCCATCATCGTGACACACACCTGTAATCACAGTAGCTTGAGGGTGAGACAGGAGGATCGCAGGTTTGAAGCCAGCCTCAACTACTTAGCGAGGCTGTAAGCAACTAGTGGACCCTGTCTCTAAATAAAAAGAGCTGGGGGTGTGGCTCAGTGTGGTTAAGCCCCCTTGGGCTCAATCCCCATACCAATAAAATAAAATAAAATTGCCATAGGAAACCAAAAGTTTATTTCACACCCATAAAAAGAAAGAAATCATGCATTATTTATAAGGGATATACCAATCAGAGTAAGAGCAAATTTCTCATCTGACACAAAAGAGGCCAAAGGAAATGGTACATATTTTCAAGTGGTAAAAGAACAATGAAAGAAAAATCTTATATCTGGCAAATACTTTCAGGAATGACAGGGAAATAAAGACATTCTCAGAGGAAGGAAAAATCAGAAAATTTGTTGACAGCAGGCCTACCCCAAAAGGATGGCCAAAGGAAGTTCTCCTAACAAAAAAAAAGAAATGATAAAATAAAGAAAGGAGTCCTGGAACATTAAAAATGAAGAGAGAAGGTGATAAGCAAAACTAAGGGCAAGTAAAGCAGGTTTCTATTCTCACGTTTTCTTTTTTTCAAATTTAAAATATTTTAGATTGTTTTATTTTTATTCACATGTAATAATTGCACACATCACAATTGTTGAGGCTTAGCGTAATATTTCAAATCATGCATGTGTCATGCACTGATCAAATCCAGCCTCCCTTTTGCTACTCTCCTCATTCCCCAGACTCTAGCCGTCACTCTTCTACACACAGGTCAACATTTTTAGCCTCCACATATGAGAGAGAACATACAGGACTTGTCTGTGTTGGGCTTATTTCACTTAACAAAATATCCTTCGCTTTGTCCACTTTCAGTAAATGACATACTCTTAATTTTTCTTAACAAATTTTATGGTTGAAGTAAATTACAGTAATGATAATGAGATTCTTAATGTAATAGAGGAAATATTTAAGATGATATATTATAAATGGGGGAAAGCAAAGGCAGGTTAGGTTTCCATACTTGACTCAAATTGATAAAATAACAAAACCAGTAGACTGTGATAAATTACATATGTGTAAAATAGAGAAACCACCAGAAAAGCTATACAAAAATATAGACCTTGGAACACGAGAACAGGGAGATCAAACATATTTCTAAATAAATTCAAATAATTACAGGAAGGCAGGAAAAAATACAAGCAAAAGGAAAAAAACAGAAGAAACAGAAAGCAAAATAAAATTGCATACTTTAAATCCTAATGTAGCAACAATTATATTAAATAGAAATGGTCTATATACATGACTTAAGAAACAGATTGTCAGAGTGAATTTTTTCAAAGATGTTCCAACTTTGGCTATCTACACTTCAAATATAAAGATTAAATGCAGGTTAAAAATTAAAATAAAAAGGTAGTAAAACCTACCAAACACTAATCATAAATTAAAAAAAAAAACAAAACATAAATTGGCCAGGTACTATGGTGCTTGCCTGTAATCCCAGCCACTGGGGAAGCTGAAGCAGGAGGATCACGGGTTCAAAACCAGCCTCAGCAAGTTAGCAAGGCCCTAAGAATATAGCAAGACCCTGTCTCTAAATAAAATATAAAAAGGGCTGGGGATGTGGCTCAGTAGTTACTGCCCCAGATTCAATCGCGGGTACTAACCGCCCCCCTTCAAGAAAAACCCCATGAATTGCTGTATTAATATTAGATAAAGTAGACTTCAGAGTAAAGAATAGTACCATAGATGGAAAAGGACACTGATATGAATAAAAATCTTCAACCCACAAATACACATGGCAATTCTAAATTAGTATGTATCAAACAACACAGCTGTAAAATCTGTGAAGCAAAAACTATCAAAAATGACAGAAATAGAAAAAGAAACACAGTCTTAGTTGGAGCCTTCAACATCCCTCTCTCAACTACTTAAATAGCTGGACAGGACAGTTCAGCAACACTACCAGCCAACAGGATCCACTTGACATTTGTAAAATGTGTTAACAGCCAAACTCACATTCTCTTCAGTGACAACAGGATGTGTGCTAAGGTAGAGCACATCCTGGGCCATAAAACAGCCTCAAATAATCTTGAAGAGCTGAAATTACAGTGTTGGACCACAATGGGATCAGACTATGAATCAATAACGGAAGGGTAATAGAAAACCCTCCAAACACTTGGAGTCTAAGTCCAGAATTTAACCCATCTATCAAAAAGAAAGCTTCAAGGAGTTTTTAAAAATGCAATGATTTGAATGAAAATTGTTTCAATGAGACAAAGTGAGGTTTATTGAACTATGTGAATACAAAAGAGGAAAATTTTCAAATCAGTACTTTAGTCTCCTACCTAAAGAATATTTTTTAAATCAGCAAAAGAAATCCAAAGAAAGCAAAAGAAACCTAAGACAAAAGAAGAAAGAACACCATAAAGATGAGAGCATAAATCAATAAAACTGATAAAAGAAAAACAATCAGCGAATAATGAAACAAGGAAATGGTTCTTTGAAAATGACAAGAAAATTAAACAACTTGCAGCCAGACAGACAGAAAAGTCATATATTACCAATATTACAAATGAGACAAGAATATCACTACGACCCCTCTGCAGACATGGAAAGAATAAGAACCACTTCACGAAGAAATTTGACAATTTAGATGAAATGGTTCAATGCTTCAAAAAGCGCAAACTATTACAATTTCTCCAATATGAAACAGATTATCTAAATAGCCCTTTAAACTGGATGCTGTAGTGCAGGCCTGTAATCCCAGCTGCTCGGGAGGTTGAGGCAGAAGGATGGCAAGTTCAAGACCAGCCCAGCAACTTAGCAAGCCCTTGTCTCAAAATAAAAATGACTGGAGATGTGGCTCAGTGGCAAAGTGCCTCTGGGTTTAATCCCCAGTACCAAATAAAAAAAAAGAAAAAGAAATAAATAAACAGCCCTGTAAGTATTATATAGTAAATTAATAACTTTTAAATTTTTTTCCAAAAAAGAAATATCTAAGACTAGAGAGTTTCATTATAGAATTTTACCAGACATTTAAAGATCATCTAACACCAATTCTACATGAGCTCTTGCGGAAAATAAGAAAGGACACTTTCTTAATTTGTCTTTAAAGCTGATAGTACCTTGACACCAAACATAAAAAGAAAAAGAAGAACAAGAAAACAATATAAAAAAGAATACTACACACCAATATCCCTCACTAATATAGATATAAATATTGGAAGGCAGAATTGTTCTAGGAACATAAAACTGATTCAACATTTGATAATCAATCAGTCTAGTCCTGCACAGTAACCAAGAAAAAAAAAAAAACTGATAAAATTCAAAACCCATCCACAAGTAAAACTCTCAGAAAAATAAAAATAGAACTTCCTTAACTTGAGAAAGGGCATATAGGAAAAAAAATCTATAGCTAGCATCATACTGAAGAGAAATCATGAATTTTTTCCCCCAAAACTGGGAAGAAGACAAGGATGTCTACTCTCACTACCCTTATTCAACGTAGAGCTACAAGTTCTACCCAAGTCAATAAGGCAAGAAAAGGAAATGAAAGGCATGTGGATCAAAAAGGAACAAGTAACTCTTCATATTCGCATGTAAAATAATTGTCTATATAGGAAACTCCCAAGTTTAAAAAAAAAATAAACTCCTAGAACTACAAAGTGTATTCAGCAACTATGCAAAATAAAAGATAAACATCAAAATAAAATGTAACCATTTCTATATGCTAATAATGACCATGAAGGCACTGAAATTGAAAAATATCTATAATACCATTTAACATTATTTTAAAAAGAAATACTTAAATGTAAGTCTAACAAAAGGTGTATAGGATCTGCATGCTGAAAACTACAAAATGCTGAGGAAAGTAACTTTAAAGATGATTTAAATAAATAGAGAGACATACTTTGTTCATGAATTGAAAGATCCAACACAGTGAAAATATCAGTTATCCATAAATTGCTATGCTGATTTAATGTAATTCTTATTAAAATATCAGAAACAAAATTGCTCTAAAATTGTAGGGCAAGACACTGAAATTAGAAGAGCTGAAACAATTTTGGAAAAGTAGAATGAACTTGGAGGAATCATTCTACCCACTTTTAAGACATCTAGCTATGGGCCTCAAGTACCATTCAGTACTGACAGAGGGACAGACTTATCAGTCAACTGAACTAAAAGAAGATCCCAGATACAGACCCACAAAAATATGCCCAAAAGATTTCAACAAATATACAAACACAATTCAATGAAGGAAAGATAACCTTTTCAAAAAACAGTGCTGAAACATTTGGATATCCATAATCAAAAAAAAAAAAAAGTCAAATCTCACCCTTTAGACACATATTAAACTTCAAATGGATATGGACTTAAGTTGGTATATAACACAGAACTGTACAACTTTTCAGAAAAAAAAAAAAGGAGAAAATCTGCATCTACTGATCAGCACAATAGTTCTCAAATTAGACATCCAAAGCATGAGCCATTAAAGAAAAATAAATTAAGCTATATTAAAATTAAATTGGGGCTGGTGTTGTGGCTTAATGGCAGAGCACTTGTTTAGCATGTGTGAGGCACTGGGTTCTATCGTCAGCACCACCCAAAAACAAATAAATAAAAAATAAAGGTTAGTGTCTTTTAAAAAAATTAAATTTTTTTTCTCTGTGAAAAACCCATTAAAAGGAAGAGACGATAAGCTACATACTGAGAGAAAAATAATTGGTAACCATATATTCAAGGACTAATACCTAGAAAATATAAAGAAGCCTCAAAACAGTAAAAATAAAACACAACTAGAAAATGGACAAAAAAAGAAGCACCAGGAAGATATATGAATGGCAAACAAGCACATGAAAAGATGTTTAACCTTGTTGATCAATAGGGAAATACAAATTAAAACCACTAAGCCCGCAGGGTAGCTCATGCCTGAAATCCCAGGGACTCAGGAGGCTAAGGAAGAGAGGCTGAGGAACAAGGATCTCAAGTTCAAGGTCAGCCTTAGCAATTTCTGGAGGCCCTAAGCAACTCAGCAAGACCCTATTTCAAAAAAAAAAAAAAATTAAAAGTGCTGGGGATGTGACTAAGTGGTTAAGCACCTCTGGGTTCAATCACCTGGTACCAAAAAAAAAAAAAAAAAAAACCACAATGAGGCAGTACTACATACATCAAATTGGCTGAAATTTGAAAAGTTAACACCGAATGCTGACAAACACCCAGAGACGTCAGCTCACCAGAATTGCTGGCATATGGGGAATGCCAATGCTAGAACCACTCGGGAAAATATTTTGGCAGTTTCTTGAAAATTGACACAGAGGTAGAACCAAAATCAATGGTTAAGTAACAAAGTAAGTTATAGATAAATATGAATCTCATTTTAAAAAACACAACACAAAATAAAATTTGTATTGTGGGGGTATTTATATTTGCATTACTTAGAAAAAAAGTTGTTGGAGTATGCATGGTAACTGTGCCTGGTGGTTACATCTCCCTTACAGAATGAGAAGGGAGACAGGAAACAGGGTCTTCGGCTGTGGGGTGTGGTTAGAGGCAGCCCCGACACCAGATCACTCTGGGGAGGCAGGTTCACCCTGTGCTATTCTGAAAGGTGGCCACTAGCTTCCTGTGGCTGTTGAACACTTGAACTGGGCTAGCATAACTGATGGTTTCAATTTTTTTTTTTTTTTTTGAGTAAAAAAGCCTTTTTTATTTTATTTTATTTTATTTTAATTTTTTATTGTTGGTTGTTCAAAACATTACATAGTTCTTGATATATCATATTTCACACTTTGATTCAAGTGGGTTATGAACTCCCATTTTTACCCTGTATACAGATTGCAGACTCACATCAGTTACGCATCCATTGATTTACATTAATTTCAATTCTTTTAACATAATATTTGAGAACCAGGCACAATGGCACGTGACTATAATAAAAACCAAGTCCAGCCTTGGATAATTTAGCAAGACTCTGTCTTAAAATAAAAAGGACTAGGAGTATAGCCCCTAGGTTCAATTTCCAGTACCAAAAATAACAATAACAATGGCAATAATAATCATCATTTTGAAAAGTTAGCTAGTGGCTAACACAGTGGACCGCACAGCTCTAAAATCAAAATTAATGTATTCACATCCTGTTTCCTCCCCTTTCGTATTGTTTAAACAACAGTACGTTTCTGAATGCTTCAATTTCTTTTTTTTTAATTGGTTGTTCAAAACCTTACAAAGCTCTTGACATATCATATTTCATACATTAGCATACATTAGCTTCAAGTGAGTTATGAACTCCCATTTTTACCCCAAATACAGATTGCAGAATCACATCGGTTACACATCCACATTTTTACATAATGCCATACTAGTAACTGTTGTATTCTGCTACCTTTCCTATCCTCTACTATCCCTCCTCCCCTCCCCTCCCATCTTCTCTCTCTACCCCATCTACTGTATTTCATTTCTCACCTTGTTTATTTTCCCATTCCCCTCACAACCTCTTATATGTAATTTAGTATAACCATGAGGGTCTCCCTCCATTTCCATGCAATTCCCCTTTTCTCTCCCTTTCCCTCCCACCTCATGTCTCTGTTTAATGTTAATCTTTTCTTCCTGCTCTTCCTCCCTGCTCTATTCTTAGTTGCTCTCATTATATCAAAGAAGACATTTGGTATTTGTTTTTTAGGGATTGGCTAGCTTCACTAAGCATAATCTGCTCTAGTGCCATCCATTTCCCTGCAAATTCCATGATTTTGTCATTTTTTAGTGCTGCGTAATACTCCATGGTGTATAGATACCACATTTTTTTAATCCATTCATCCACTGAAGGGTATCTGGGTTGGTTCCACAGTCTAGCTATTGTGAATTGTGCTGCTGTGAACATCGATGTGGCAGTATCCCTGTAGTACACTCTTTTAAGGACTTCAGGGAATAGTCCGAGAAGGGCAATAGCTGGGTCAAATGGTGGTTCTATTCCCAGCTTTCCCAGGAATCTCCATACTGCTTTCCAAATTGGCCGAACCAATTTGCAGTCCCTGCAGCAATGTACAAGAGTACCCTTTTCCCCACATCCTCACGGCACTTGTTGTTGTTTGACTTCATAATGGCTGCCAATCTTACTGGAGTGAGATGGTATCTTAGGGTGGTTTTGATTTGCATTTCTCTGACTTCTAGAGATGGTGAGCATTTTTTCATGTACTTGTTGATTGATTGTATGTCCTCCTCTGTGAAGTGTCTGTTCAGGTCCTTGGCCCATTTGTTGATTGGGTTATTTGTTATCTTATTGTCTAATTTTTTGAGTTCTTTGTATATTCTGGATATTAGGGCTCTATCTGAAGTGTGAGGAGTAAAAATTTGTTCCCATGATGTAGGCTCCCTATTTACCTCTCTTATTGTTTCTCTTGCTGTGAAAAAAACTTTTTAGTTTGAGTAAGTCCCATTTGTTGATTCTTGCTATTAACTCTTGTGCTATGGGTGTCCTATTAAGGAATTTGGAGTCCGACCCCACTATATGTAGATCGGAGCCAACTTTTTCTTCTATCAGACGCAGAGTCTCTGATTTGAAATCAAGGTCCTTGATCCATTTTGAGTTAACTTTTGTGCATGGTGAGAGGAGGGGGTTCAGTTTCATTTTGTTGCATATGGATGTTCAGTTTTCCCAACACCATTTGTTGAAGATGCTATCCTTCCTCCATTGCATGCTTTTAGCCGCTTTATCAAATATAAGATAGTTGTAACTTTGTGGATTATTCTCTGTGTCCTCTATTCTGTACCACTGGTCCACCCGCCTGTTTTGGTACCAGTACCATGCTGTTTTTGTTACTATTGCTCTGTAATATAGTTTGAAATCTGGTATCGCTTTACCGCCTGATTCACACTTCCTGCTTAGAATTGCTTTTGCTATTCTGGGTCTTTTATTTTTCCATATGAATTTCATGATTGCTTTATCTATTTCTACAAGCAATGCCTTTGGGATTTTGATTGGAATTGCAATAAACCAATAGAGAACTTTTGGTAAAATCGCCATTTTGATGATGTTAGTTCTGCCTATCCATGAACAGGGTATATTTTTCCATCTTCTAAGATCTTCTTCTACTTCTCTCTTTAGGGTTCTGTAGTTTTCATTGTATAAATCTTTCACCTCTTTTGTTAGGTTGATTCCCAAGTATTTTATTTTTTTTTTGAGGATATTGTGAATGGAGTGTTTTTCCTCATTTCCATTTCAGAAGTTTTGTCGCTGATATACAGAAATGCCTTTGATTTATGTGTGTTGATTTTATATCCTGCCACTTTGCTGAATTCATTTATTAGTTCTAGTAGTTTTTTTGTAGACCCTTTTGAGTCTTCTAGGTATAGAATCATGTCATCCGCAAATAGTGATAATGTAAGTTCTTCTTTTCCAATTTTTATGCCTTTAATTTCTTTCGTCTGTCTAATTGCTCTGGCCAGTGTTTCGAGAACTATATTGAATAGAAGTGGTGATAGAGGGCATCCCTGTCTTGCTCCAGATTTTAGAGGGAATGCCTTCAATTTTTCTCCATTCAGAATGATGCTAGCCTGAGGCTTAGCATAGATAGCTTTTACAATGTCAAGGTAAGTTCCTGTTATCCCTAGTTTTTCTAATGTTTTGAACATAAATGGATGCTGTACTTTGTCGAATGCTTTTTCTGCGTCTATCGAGATGATCATATGGTTCTTATCTTTAAGTCTATTGATGTGGTGAATAACATTTATTGATTTCCGTATATTGAACCATCCTTGCATCCCAGGGATGAATCCTACTTGATCATGGTGTACAATTTTTTTGATGTGCCTTTGTATCTGATTCGCCAGAATTTTATTGAGGATTTTTGCATCTAGGTTCATCAGAGATATTGGTCTGTAGTTTTCTTTCTTTGAGGTGTCTTTGTCTGGTTTCAGAATCAATGTGATGTTGGCCTCATAGAATGAGTTTGAAAGAGTTCCCTCTTTTTCTATTTCCTGAAATAACTTGAAAAGTATTGGTATTAATTCTTCTTTAAAGGTTTTGTAAAACTTCGCTGTATACCCATCCGGTCCTGGGCTTTTCTTAGTTGGTAGTCTTTTGATTGCTTCTTCAATTTCATCCATTGATATTGGTCTGTTCAAGTTGTGTGTAACCTCCTGACTCAGTCTGGGCAAATCATATGTCTTAAGAAATTTATTGATGTCTTCACTATCTTCTATTTTATTGGAATATAGGTTTTCAAAATAATTTCTAATTGTCTTCTGTATTTCTGTAGCATCTGTTGTGATATTGCCTTTTTCATCCCGTATGTTAGTAATTTGAGTTCTCTCTCTTCTTCTCTTCGTTAGCATGGCTAAGGGTCTGTCAATCTTATTTATTTTTTCGAAGAACCAACTTGGCAAGTGTGTGACGTCCATCTGCCAATATGGTTAGGTATCAGTCCTCTAGGATTGACTCCAAGATTAACTTGTGGTAAAAATGTCACACAATTTTGACATTGTTTTATTATATGTCTGGCTTGTTCTTTAGTTATTTTAAAACGCTTTTATAAAGTATTAGCATTGACATGGAACCTTTTATGAAAATTTATAGCTTCTTCTATTGTGGAGAAAATATGTATGTCATGTGTAGAAATCTGTTAATTCATTGCCCAAACTAAGAGCTCCAGGCAATCCGGTATGTGCCTGGGAAGATTCCCGATCCACACACGCAGCGTTCTCCCGGTCTCCTCCCGGAACCCCAGAGCAAGTTCCTCCCCCGGAATTCCCTCCTACTGCACTTTCCCAACCAATGGGAACTCTCCAGGAGTCCCGCAGCAGACAGAGGTGAACAGCAGGAGTCCGATATCCATATGAATGTAATTTTTAACATAATCATATCATCTCAATGGCTAGCTGGCATCACCTTTCAATCAAAAATGCCATGCATCATATTAATTGACTGTGGCTCTTAGCATCTCCCCCCTTCTGTTTAATTACTTGCAGAGGCGCAGATGTCCAACCCGGCGCTCCCACTAGTTTGTCTGTGAGGGATTTAATGGATAATGTGTCCTGGGCACTACCTTGATGGTGCTGCTGGGTTCCTCCATTGCCCCGTATATTTGGAAAATTAAAATATTTGCATGTTACAGTTGACACTTCTTCCGGATTTTTGATGGGCTCCCTTCATGCCGGATAAAAAACTAAAGATGTTATAGCTCATTGCTTACAAAATTTTGCCACTGTGGGCGTTCCAAAACAGTTAAAAACAGATAATGGTCCTGGTTATGCTTCTACCTCTTTTAAACAATTTTGCTCATCATTTGTCATTACTCACATAACAGGAATTCCATAAAATCCACAGGGACAAGGCATAGTTGGAAGAGCTCATCAAACTATTAAAATGTACTTATTAAAACAAAAGGAGGGAATTGGAAAGGGGTATATATCCCCCAAAGATAAACTTAAAATAACCCTTTTTACGCTAAACTTTTTAAATTTGGATTCATCAGGGCTTAGTGCTGCGGAAAGACATTTGAATCCAAAAAATGTACATAAGCCTAAGGTACTTTGGAAGGATATTCTAACATGACAATGGAAAGGTCCTGACCCAGTGATTGTCTGGAGTTGGGGTTCTGTTTGTGTTTTTCCACAGGGAGAACAGCAGCCGATTTGGATTCTAGAGAGGTTAACTAAAACAATTTCTACAAACCAAAAAGAAGATGATTTGACTGAAATCCATAACAGCTGATATCCAGAACTCCAGCTTGGCTATTCTTACATCTGCGACAGTGATTAACCAGGATGCTTTTTTCAATATCTATTTTATTATTGCTTTTTCCCACATTATAAAGTTCTATTTTATTTTTGAGCTCATACAGACCTAGGTTAATGTTTTTCTGATCAGTTTTATTTTTTGACTGTGGAGTTTTTAACATTGCAATGGAGATTTCACCTAGATAAAGCTACAAGGCCTTTACTATTGTCTTATGTGTTGTATGTTACGTGTGCATACTTCTGTTTTGTGTTGTATGTCTGTATGTGCGTATGTCCATATATCATATATGAATAAATGGATCCAAATTTTTTTATTATTCACATGGTTTTAATGGTTTAACTTAAATTAGGTAAACAGCTGTTGAAGATTGTTTTAATATATGTACAAATAAGCAGGTTAACAGATCTGTTTGTTTACTTTCACCTTTCCTTTTCATTATATTTAATAATTCTGTTCAGGATAATGTAAATTGTTCTAAAAAAATGTTTTCTTAGTACCTGTTGAAATGTTACATTTTTTTTTAACATCATTGTCAAAATTCCTATTTTCATCCCAGTGCTGGTGAAGACAAAGATGAAAACAAACTACAACTTCTTCGATAATTATCACAACAAACTGTATAAACTGATACATCAATGAATAATAACTCAACAAGTAATGCTCAATCAATGAGTCGATTTATCTTGGGAGGAAATGGACATATTGATAGATTCCTCCGCTTTGAACTGCTTACAGAACTTGCCTGGACTATGTATCACTTGTATGCACTGTGGTCTATCTGTTGATGCAGCGAATTATGGTAATGCTGGCGTATCTTTGCTGATGTGTCACCAGTGATGCAATTTTTCCTAAGGAGCCGTCAATTGATTTGGTGTCATGGCATTTCTGTATCCTCCTCCCTTCTACTAGTGATGGTCTAATTTTGGGGGCCAACAGAGGTGAGGCAAAGAACCTCACCCCCCCACTGGCACCAAGGTCAAATCTGGGGGCCAACAGAGGTGAGGCAAAGAACCTCACCCCCCCACTGGTGCATAGGCCTATCCACAAGTATGGCTATATGCTGGACCGGTAGTCAGTGATGGGTATGATCCAATTACAGTGGTATCAACCTAAGACAGGAGGCTGACGCCTAAAGGTCAGTTTTCCGATGACAGGTAAGAACCATATGTTGAATTGGACAAACCTAACAGGCACGGTCCCTAGCCACATTGCTTGTTGCTTAATTAAACAGAAGCTGGGAGATGCTAAGAGCCACAGCCAATTAATATGATGCATGGCATTTTTGATTGAAAGGTGATGCCAGCTAGCCATTGAGATGATATGATTATGTTAAAAATTACATTCATATGGATACCGGACTCCTGCTGTTCACCTCTGCCTGCTGCGGGACTCCTGGAGAGTTCCCATTGGTTGGGAAAGTGCAGTAGGAGGGAATTCCTGGGGAGGAACTTCCTCTGGGGTTCCAGGAGGAGACCGGGAGAACGCTGCGTGTGTGGATCGGGACTCTTCCCGGGCGCATATGAGGTATTGGTGGCTATTTAAAAAATAAAGTTTGTTCCTGTTTGAGTGGCTCGTGATCTTGTGCCCAGCCAGACTGCGAAACCAACTTTTAGTTTTGTTAATTTTTTCAATAGTTTCTTTTGTTTCAATTTCGTTGATTTCCGCTCTGATTTTAATTATTTCTTGCCTTCTGCTGCATTTGCTGTTGTTTTGTTCTTCCTTTTCTAGGGCTTTGAGATGAAGTGTGAGCTCATTTATTTGTTGGTTTTTCCTTTTTTTGAGGAATGACCTCCAGGCGATGAATTTACCTCTTAAAACTGCTTTCATTGTGTCCCATAGATTCCAATATGTTGTGTCTGTATTTTCATTTATCTCTAAGAATTTTTTGATTTCCTCCTTTATGTCTTCTGTAACCGCTTGATCATTCAGTAACATATTGTTCATTTTCCATGTGATATAGGATTTTCCCATCCTTCTTTTATCATTTATTTCCAGTTTCATTCCATTATGATCAGATAAAATGCATGGTATTATCTCCACCCCTTTATATTTACTGAGGGTTGCCCTATGGCATAATATATGGTCTATTTTTGAGAAGGATCCATGTGCTGCTGAGAAAAAAGTATATCCACTTGATGATGGTTGATATATTCTATATATGTCAGTTAAGTCTAGGTTATTGATTGTGATATTGAGATCTATAGTTTCTTTATTCAACTTTTGTTTGGAGGATCTGTCCAATGGTGAGAGAGGTGTGTTGAAGTCACCCATAATTATTGTGTTGTGGTCTATTTGATTCTTGAACTTGAGGAGAATTTGTTTTATGAACGTCGCAGCACCATTATTTGGTGCATAAATATTGATAATTGTTATATCTTGTTGGTGAATGGTTCCTTTTAACAGTATATAATGTCCTTCCTTATCCCTTTGGATTAACTTAGTCTTGAAGTCGATTTTATTTGATATGAGGATGGCAACCCCTGCTTGCTTGCGAGGACCGTGTGCGTGGTATATGTTTTCCCAACCTTTCACCTTCAGCCTGTGTATGTCTTTTCCAGTCAGATGTGTCTCCTGGAGGCAGCATATTGTTGGACTTGTTTTTTTAATCCATGTTACCAGTCTATGTCGCTTTATTGGAGAGTTTAAACCATTAACGTTTAGAGTTACTATTGATATATGGTTTGTACTTCCAGCCATGTTTGATTATTAGTCTCTCTTTTTTTTTTTAATTTAGTTTGTTTCTCCATGATTAGCTTTCCCCCCTCCGTCTGTCTTTACTGAGGTACTTCCCACTGTTGGCTTTGGTTATTGTTTTTCATTTCTTCCTCGTATAGTGTTTTGCTCAAGATGCTTTACAATGCTGGTTTTCTGGCTGCAAATTCTTTTAGCTTTTGTTTATCATGAAAGATTTTTATTTCGTTGTCGTACCTGAAGTTTAATTTTGCTGGATACAGAATTCTTGGTTGGCATCCATTGTCTTTCAGTGTTTGAAATACGTTGTTCCAGGATCTCGCTTTCAGCTTCTGTGATGAAAAATCTGTTGTTAACCTTATTGGTTTACCCCTGAATGTAATCTGCCTCCATTCTCTTGTAGCTTTTAATATTTTCTCTTTGTTCTGTATATTGGATATCTTCATAACAATGTGTCTTGGCGTTGGTCTACTTTGATTTTGTATGCTCGGTGTCCTGTATGCATCTCCAATTTGTATATCTGTTTCCTTTTTTATTTCTGGAAAGTTTTCTGTAATTATTTCATGTAGCATGTTACTCATTCCCTTGGTTTGAATCTCTATACCTTCCTCTATCCCGATGACTCTTAAATTTGGTTTTTTAATGTTATCACATATCTCTTGGATGTTTCTCTCATGATTTTTAACCAGCCTATCAGAGTTGGCTAGACTCTTTTCAAGATGATATATTTTGTCTTCATTATCTGATGTTCTGGCTTCTACTTGCTCCACTCTATTAGTGATACTCTCATTTGAGTTTTTAATTTAGTTTATAATTTCCTTCATTTCTAAGATTATTGTTTGATTCTTTTTTATAATCTCTATCTCCTGATAAGGATGCTTAACTTCTTCTTTTATCTGTTTTTGTAATTCATTCTCAATGTGTTCTTTAGCTGCTTGAATTTGCTGTCTCGTATCCTCTTTAAGGTTCCATTCCATCTGTCTAAGGTATTCCTTGAGTTCCTTATATGACCATTTTTCTGATGAATCTATATCCTCCTGAATATTTAAGCTGCCCTGCATTGTTTGTACTCCTTTTCTTCCTTGCTTTTTCATGTGGCTCATATTACTTCTTGTTCTGTTTGACTGCTGAGTTACTGTTTACTCCTATAAATTTATTTGATGCTTGGGAGGAAAAGTATTATAAGGGAAGGCAAGAAGTCACCAAAGAGAATGAGAGTAAGCAGGTAGAATTCAAGGAAGGGGGAATAAGAGAATTGAAAAGAAATGAAAACACAGAAGAAAAGAAGAAAGAGAGAAAAGAAATAGAAAATTAAAAAGAATTAAAAAGAAATCATAATAGTAATAATAAAAATGAAAATTAATATTAAAAAATAAAATAAAATGAATTAAAAAAAATTTTTAAGAAAACAACAACAACAAAAACAAAAACAAACAAACAAACAAAAAAATTTTAGTAAATGCAGTCTTAGAGTTCGATTCACTATTCTTCCAGTAGGTGTAGCTGTGCCCACTGGGCCAAGCTTCTCCTCTCAGTAGGCGGGAGCCAGTCACTGTGCAGCAGCTCTTCCTCCTGGACTGGGCGGGTCTCCAATCCTGAGTGCACTGGTGACGCTCACCACAATATTGGCTACACGCCAGGTCTGCTGCTCCTGTGAGCCCTGTTTTCATGAACGCCTGGGCACATTCTCCCTTTTTGCCATTCTCTTGGACCCTAAGCTTGTAGAGCTTGGGGCTGAGAACCCCCAGCGAATTTGCTTGCCCTCTGATAGTCACGCCCCCGGAAGCTGGTGCAAAAGACCTCAGTTGTCAGCACTGGTGGTAGCAGTAGCCGGGATTTCTACGCCTCGGGTCCTGCGTCACTCCTGATTCCCCCATGCGGGCAGGGCTGTTTGAAGATCCGGGCGGGCGGGGCCCGTTTGCCGTGTGGGCGGGGCCTTTCGCAGAGCCCGGTGGGTGGGAGCTGTCCACTCGAGCGTGGGGTGGGGGTCGTCGTCCGCAGGGCCGAACCGGCGGGGTGAGTTGGGGTGGTCATTTGCAGCGCGCGGTTCACAGAGCCGGGCTGGCAGGGCCCAGCCAGGCAGCGGCCATTCGTATGTTCGCTGCAATGTGTGGGCAGCGGCAATTCAGCAGTGGCCGGCGGGACTGCGCCCCCGCGGGAGCTGTTCACAGGAGCGCGGGTGTGGGTGTGGGTGGGGGTCCTCGTTCGCAGCGCCGAACCGGCAGGGGTGGGGGGGTGGTTGTTTGCAGCGTTGAACCGTCTCTGAGCCGGCCGGTGGGGGCCCAAGCAGGCTGTGGCCGTTCGTAAGTTCGCTGCAATGTGTGGGCAGCGGCAGTTCCGCGGCGGCCTGCAGGATTCACGTTGCCAAGATTCACTCGTCTGGGACAAACTGACCCCTCCAATAGACTTACTAATTCCCGGCAGGTCTCCTTTCAGCGGAATTTTGCTAGAAGTCCCTCAGCAGGTCGCATGTAGGTGTATTAATGAGACTCTCTGCTCCTGTTACTGCCGTTACTTCAGAAGTATTGAAAGTTCTGCCTCCTCGCCGGCCGCCATGTTGGTTCCCCCTGAACGCTTCAATTTCTTAAGCTATCCACCTGGGATGGTATCAGTTTTCTACTGCTAAGATTTTTATGCAATTTGTTTAGAACTATACTTCAATATTGATAACATAATAAGTTCTCCTTTTATGTAATGCTTTGTGTATTATTTGATTTTTTCACAGTAAACACATATTTCATGATTTTTATCAATAGTTAGTTTTTTGAAAACTAACCTTTACTAGCTTGGTAGAGACTTTCCTCCACAGATAGAAAAACATACTAACTTAAACCCCATTTTCCCTTCTACCCTCTTTACCCTCTCGTCAGTTAAGGCTGACGTTATTAAACAGGTAGTATAAAGTCTGAAAAGGCAGAGATTGAGTATTCCTAAGAAGTCTGAGACTGCCCTGGCTTCAGCCTACATTTCTCAGTTAACTTCATTGACTCCCACTGAAAGCAAGCCCTGAGGCACTGCTGGAAGATCCCCTGCCCACACCCCAGGTCACTTCTTTCCTTGAGCTACTTTCCTCTCCTTTCCCCCTTTGTTCAACCTTTTAGAACTTCTACAGCCCGTGCCTTCATGGAGCTTAGAGTGGTGGGGGAGAAAGAAAATATAAACTATCGAATTAATTTTTGTGATGAATAAATGAAACAAAGATGTATAGATATCAATGTAGATTAAAGTTGGTGGGGAAAAAAAATTGATCAGAGAAGGTCTTTCTGAGAAAGTGACCGTGATGGTTAATTTTATGTATCAACTTGACTGGGTGACAAGGTGCCCACAGAGCTGGTTAAACATCATCTCTGGGTGTATCTGTGAGGGTGTTTCCAGAGGAGCCTGGCATTGGAATAGTGAAGCCAGGAAAGCAGATGACCCTACTGTGGAGAGCAGGCTGTGTCCTGCTCTGAGTCACTCCATGATGTAGAGAACAGCAGTTTGCAGGTTGTACCTAAATCTGTGGTTAGTCTATTTTGTTACACAGTAGTTTGCCACAAGCTATTCCATTTTGAGTTTAAGGGCTGAGGTGGAATGACTCCACACCTTGTTTATGCAGGTAAGCAAACACCATCTGCCTAGCATAACCTTAAAGCATAAACTGATAAATAAATTAATTGTGTTAATAAGAATGACCACAAGTGAACTTATCAAATTAGTCAGAAACACATGGATGTATATGAATATCAAACTCATAACAGAAAACCAGAACCATGAGCTTAGAGATCACACCAAACCACCAAGTGATGCAACTCCCAGACTGGACACCCATAAAAAGAGAGATCAAGATCAGACACAGTGGCACCCTGACCACATCACCTGGTCTCTCATCATGAGCCTTGACCAGAAAAATTGCCACACAGATGAACCTTTGTGTCTCTGTCCTCAGTCTTTAGCACAGTGTGGTTTCTCCTACCCATGATAAAACCATGCAAGTCCCACTCCAAGCTGACACTATGAGACTGCCATCCAGACTTTGGCTCTGAACAAGTTCTTCAGCTGGTTCCAAATCTTATCTGACCACCTACAGTGACTATTTACATTTATGTCTGTTCTCTGCCTCTGCTTAGAGTTCAGCCTTCTAAATCTCTAGGACAACCTTACTGCTTTGCCTTTCTGATATATATTCCATGTTCTTTCCCACCTTAGTGTCTTTAAAATATATACACATATCACACGCATATATATTTCAGATTTGATATGTGTGACTTGAGCATTACAGATATCAGAAATTAAGATTGGAATAAAAGACCTGTGACTACCCAGTTTATGACTACCAGGTGACCCACAATTACTCAGTGAACTATACCACTGATGAAAGTGGTATAACCTGTGAATGTTTTGTTACTCAATAAACTCTGACATTGCAGAAAGACACAAATGCACTTGGTCCACGTTGATGACGCAGCTTGTGCCACAGTGTGGGTGGACCTCTGACAATCTGTGAAGGACTGGACAGAAAAGGAGCAGGTTGCATTAACTTGGTCTGACTACATGAACTAGGACATCAACCTTCTGTCCTCCTAGTTCTCAAGTCTTCAGACCCAGACTGCAATCTCTACCATCAGCCTACCAGTTCTCAGGCTGCACATGACCCCACTGGTTCTCCTAGGTCTTCATCTTGCAAAGCAGCATACTGAGTGATCCTCAGGCTCTACGGTTGTGTGAGTCAACACCTTTCACTAATCTCCTCCTGGATAGGTGGATAGGCAGGTAGAGAGAGAGAGAAAGAGATTACAAACAAATATCACTATCTACAGATAGGTAGTTTTCTACTGGTTCTTTTTCTCGGGAGAACCCAGACTAAATATGGTAACATTTAAACTGAAAAAGGGAGGTGTTGGCCATGCAGTGAGCTCAAGTCAAGGTCTCCAGATGGAGAAGATAGGGTATAAAATTCAAAGACGCTAAGATGGGAAGGAACATGGAATTTCCTAGAAATATAAAGGCTGATGTGATGAGAAAATGAGTAGGCAAGAAGTGGTGTGTGTCAGGATGGAAGGACTACGAGAGGAGAGCCAGAGGAAGGAGTGGGAGCTAATGTCAAGGGCTAGAGTTTCACTGGGAGGCTCACCTGGAAAGACTCCACCACTCATCTGCAGGGATGTTGGCAGAATTCAGCTCCCTGCGAGCTGTCAGATGAGGGCCTCAGCACTTCGCTGGCTGTCATAGTTCTTTGCTGTGTAGTTTTCTCCGATGATGGCTTACTTCATCAAAACCATACAAGGGAGAGTCAACAGAGAAGCTTCTAGCAAGACAGAGGGTGCATTCTCATTTGCTGTGTTCTGTTGGTTAGAAACAAATCATTAGGCTGACCCACACTCATGAGAAGGGAGTTTCACAAGGATGTGAATGCCAGGAGTGTGGACCAGTGGTGCCACCAGAGAGTCTTCCCACTCCAAGTTCCAAAGAAGTAGGTTTTCTTTAATCTACCACAGGGGTTAAACTAAAGACTAAAGGAGAAATGACAAGTATTTACATATTAAATAATATGTAATGAGTGCCAACAATGTGCCCCCACCCAGGGGGGCATTAAAGGAGGTTCAAGACAAATGGGGATAAATAAAACCCAGTGTCTGCCCCCAGAACAATCACAGGCCAACAGGAGAGAAAGACCGTTACAGAAATCACAGTTTGATAAATGCAAGAATGAAGACACAATCTTACAGAAAGGCATGAGAGAACAATACAGAGAAGACTATCAGAAAAAGTTGAAGCTTGAGCAAGGTGAATGGGAAATGAGTTAAGCAAGGTAATGTGTGGAACCAGGAAGTGAAAAGGAGCAAGAGTGAGAAACAGCATCATGCATTGAGAGGAAGATAAGCCATTGACTTATTTGAAAGATAAGGTGGAGGAAACAGGGAGGACTGGGTGGGGTTGGGGGAGGGACACAATAGTGACCTGCAAGTAGGTATAATGGGGCCACATGAAGATCCATTGCTTCTTTAGGTAATGGGTGAGTGGTGGGGGGTGCAGACGTCTAAGCAAGAGAGAAATGTGGCATATTCTGTACTTTAAGCATGTCTCTGCAGTGACTGTGTGGATAATAAACAGGAGGGAAGCAAGGGAAGAGTGGCCAAGGAGTGGGGGGCACTGCAGGAACCTATCCAAGTTAACCAAGGCCTGGACTGAGAGAACACCTGTGGGAAGAGAAGGATGTGGATAGATTAAAGCTATCCGGGGACATAATCAACAGGCTGTATGCATTGCTAATAGGGGATGAAGACAGAGCTTTGCATGAGAATGAAGCAAAAGATGACAATCCTAGAAGCATCTGTTTTTTTATTCAGAAGCTATTTGGACCAGTAAGTCTACAAGTTTCTAAATTCGAATCTAGAAACACAAGCCTCCAGCTCTCTATGAAACATACAGGGGAAATTTCCCAGCCAGAATTTCATGACTTTGAATTTCATTTATTTGAAACTCAAGAGAGAGATCTGACTGCTATAGAGGTTTGAAGATATCCAGAGAATGGGGAGGAAATGTCAAGGAAGAACAGGAAGTAGATGGAGTTCTAGGGCACCTGGACATTTAAGGAGATCCAGCTACAGACTCTAAGAACAAATGCAGAGGCAGAAAGAAAACAAAGAAAAGTGGGGCCACTCCTTGAAATAAAAGGGAAAAGAGATTTATAAGAAGAATGGTTTTGTTGGTGGGGTCAAGTGCTACAAAGAGGTCAAGCATAACAAGGATTGAAAAATAGCCCCTGCACTTACATTGAACCTTCACTTAATGGCCTCATAGGATCATGGACTCTTATCAGCTACAGTAGTTCCCCCTTATCCACAGGTTCACCGTCCATGGTTTCAGTTCCCTAAGGTCAACCACAGTCTGGAAATTTTAAATGAAATTCTCCAGGAATAAATAATTTATAAGTGTTGAGTTGCATGCTCTTCTGAGTAGCATGATGAAATCTCTCACGGCCCAGTACATTCAGCCTGGAATGTGAATCATCATTTTTATCCAGCATACCCACACTCTACACACTGCCGCTTTGCAGCTATCTGGGTTATTGAATTGACTATTTCAGAATTGCAAATCTTATACATAAATTCAGTACTATCCTTCATTTTAAGCATCCATTAGAGTTCTTATAACTTATCCTTTATGCCAGGCATGGTGGCACGGGCTTGTAATCTCATTGACTCATAATTCAGGTGAATTACAAGTTTGAATGCAGCCAGGCAATGTTGTGACACCCTTAGCAATTTACTGTGATTCTGTCTTCAAATAAAAATAAACACCACTGTGGGTGTAGCTCAGTGATACAGTCATCCTGGGTTTAATCTCCATTTCAAAAAAAAAAGAAAAAGAATGAAACCAATGTTTAAATAGTGTGAGTCTACAGAAGGAACTTCCCCCAACTTGGTTTTTAAAATCTAAAACAAAAGCAAGAAAAGAAAAGAAAAACCCTACATCTAATATTGTACTTAATGATGTGAAACTCAGTACTTTTTAAACTAAGGAACAAGGAATAAATATCTACTTTCACCACTCTTTTTCAGCATCATATTGAAAGTCCTATAAAAAAGAGAAATAAGTCCAATAAGACAAGAGAAAGAAATAAAAGGTATAAAGATTAGGAAATAAAAAATAAAACAGTTTTTGTTCACATGTAACATGATTGTCTGCAGAAATTCCAAAGAATTTCTGGAAATGAATAGCTTAATAGTACAGTCCCTGCCTGGTATGCACAAGGCCCTAAGTTTAATCCCCAGAACTGAGAAAAAAGAAAAGAAAAAAGAGAAAGAAAGAAAATCCCAAAGAACTGAAGAAAAGCAAACAAACAAAAAAACTCTACTACTAGAATTAATAAATAATTATAGCAAAGTTGTAGGATATAAGATTAGTACCCAAATTCTGTTACCTTCCTATGTGTCAGCAATGAAAAATTAGAATTGGATGTTAAAAACCATGCTATGTCCATTGGTGCCAAAAGCATGAAATATTCTCATACAAATCTAACAAAACATGTTCATGATCTATGTGAGGAAAACTTAAAAATGATTTTAAAATGAAAGAACTAAATAAATAAAAAGATATTCCATGTTCATGGATGGCAAGATTCAACATTGCTAAGATGCCAGTTCCAAGCTAATCTACAGATTCATTGCAATTCTAATCAAAACTCCAGCAATTTATTTTGTGAAAATCAGCAAACTGATTCTAAAATGGAGAAGCAAAAGATCTAGAGTAGCAAAAATAATATTAAGAGAAAACAGCAATGAGGATGAACACTACCGAACTTAGAGACTTTCCATAAAGCTACAGTAACCAAGATAGCAAGTTACTGTTATGATCATAGACAAAGAGATATGTTTAACAGAATAGAGATCTCAGAAATGGACCCATATATGCATAGTCAACTCATCTTTGAAAAAAAACAGCAAAAGCAACACAATGGAGCAAAGGGAGTTTTAACAAATGCAGCTGAATCCACAGGACATCTACATATAAAAGAATAAACATAGACACATATCTTACACCCCTCATAAAAACTAACTCAAAGCAAATCATTGCCCTAAATATAAAGAGCCAAACTTAAAAACTCCTAGAAGATAACTGATTATTGAGATAATCTTGGGTTTGCTGATGACTGTTTAGATACAACACTGAAGACATAATCCATGAAAGAAAAAGAAATGACAATTTTGGGGAGGATTCATAAAAATTAAAAAACTTCTGCTCCGCAAAAGATGCTATCCAGAGAACAAGAAGGACTGGGACCTGAAACAGAACAAGATACATTCCATGCTTGTATAATTATGTCAAAATGGATTCTACTGTCGTGTAAACTAAAAAGAACCAATGAGAGAGAGAGAGAGAGAATAAGAAGGTGCCGAGCTCTGTGGTGCATGCCTGTAATCCCAGTGGCTCAGGAAGTGAGGCAGGATGATCACAAGTTCAAGGCCAGCCTCAGCAACTTATTGAGGCCCTAAGCAATTTAATGAGATCCTGTCTCATAGTAAAAAACAATAAAATAAAAGGGGCTGGGGATGTGGCTCAATGACAGATCAATCTGAATTCAATCCCAGTGCCAGGAAGGAAGGAAGGAAGGAAAGAAGGGAGGGAGGGAGGGAGGGAGGGAGGAAGGAGGGAGGGAGGGAGGGAAGGAAGGAAGGAAGGAAGGAAGGAAGGAAGGAAGGAAGGAAGGAAGGAGGGAAGGAAGGAAGGAAGGAAGGAAGGAAGGAAAAGTGGGAAGGAGGGAGGGAGGGAAAAATACCTAGCACCGTGGCACAAATGCAAATGTAGAAATAGCATAAAAGGGCTGGGGATGTGGTTTGGTGGTTGAATGCTCCTAGGTTCAATTCCTGGTCCTAAAAAAAAAAAAAGATGGAGGGGGTATTGAGAGAGAACAAGAAACTAATAAAGAGAGAGAGAGAGAACAAGAAAGCAAGTTACAGTTACAGACTGGGAGAAAATATCTTCAATCAACAAACCTGATAAAACATCCAAAGAATTCTTAGAACTCAGTAATAAGCTAATGGTCAATTTTAGAATGACCAAGAAATCTAAATAAAGATCTAAATAAACTCCTCTACTAGAATCTAAACAGATGGCAACAAAAGCATAGGAAAACATGTTGAGCATCATGTTCTGGGGAAATGAGCAATGAGATACCATTGCATACCTATTAGAGTGGCTAAAATCCCACACCAACTGCTGGTGAGGATATGGAACAACAGGAACTCACATTCATTGCTGGTAGGAATGAAAAATGATTCGGCACTTTGGAGGAGAGTCTGGCAGTTTTATATCAAACTAAACATTTTCTTTCTCATCGACAGCCATCACACTTCTTGATACTTACCCAACCGGTTGAAAACCTAACATCTCACAAAAGCCTGCATGTGAATATTTATAGTAGCTTGACTCATCGTTGCCAAACCTTGGAAGCCATCGAGATGTTCCTCCATAGGAGAATGAATAAACAGTGGCACACTCAGACCATGGGAAATCATTCAGCAATAAAAATAAATGAGTAATGAAGCAACAAAAAGAAACAGATGAACCTTAAATGCATATGAAAACATCTTCAATCAACATAGCTGATAAAATATCCAAAGAACTCTTCAATTGATAAGTGAAAGAAGCTGATCTGGAAGGGCTATATAGTAGACGATGCCTACTAAATGACTTCCTGGAGAAGGTGAAACTGTGGCAACAGATCAGGTATTTGTGGAGAGGCAGAGATGGCTTGGCAGAGCACAGGTGGTTTTTTGGGCAGTGAAACTACTCTGTGCAAAACTTGTGTTGGGTAATGTCATGGCACATTTGTCAAAACCACTAGAACATATAACACCAAGAGTAAACTCTAATTTAGTGACTATAGACTTTAATTGGCAATGATGTGTCAACGTTGGTTCATTAATTCTAACCAAAGTGCCACACTGATAGAAATACTGATTATGTGGAAGGATCTCTGTGTGTGTGTGTGTGTGTGTGTGTGTGTGTGTTTGTGTTGGATGGGGAGGGTAGTCATATGAGAACTCTGTCCTTTCCGCTCAATTTTACTGTAAGCCTAAAACTGATCTAAAAAACAAAAAAAATCCAAAGTCTATTAAAAAATGTGCAAATCAGTCATCATCAAAATATTTTTAGGCCCACGCAGGTGCAGGGACCACCAGATAGAGGAAGCTTCATCTCAGCAATCCATAGAATAAAACAGAGGTTACCTTCGAGCATTTCCTTCCAAGCCAACAGGGACTTTCTTCTTTGCTTATTCTTCTGGTTTGTGGGTGAAACACTGTGTTCTTAGAAGGTTCAAGGACAAGTCAGCAGAACAGCTGTGGATCAGCTTCCTGGGAAGCCTTGCTAATGCCTCGAAGCGTTTAGACTCTTATTCCCTGGCTGCCTGCAATATAATGCAGTTGCCATAGGACACATCTGAAGTCACCTGGCTCCGAGCCCTTGGGATTGTTCACCTGTCCTAGCCCACTGTTGGTATTTTCCTGGTTTTTTCTTTTCTTTTTTTTTTTTTTTTTACGTTCTTCCGGAACACTTGACACATAGAATATGAAAACACGCCGTCATCCTCCCTCTCCAAGTTCTTGAGGTCAGTGGTTCTCAGCCCGAGCTACACACAAAAATCAATTAAATTATAACATCTGCCCCTTCATCCTGAGATTCTAATTATTTTTTTTTCAGCACTGGATATTGAACCCAGAGGCACTCTGCCACTAAGCTACATTCCCAGCCATTTTTAATATTTTGAAAGAGGGTCTTGCTAAGTTGCCAAGACAGGCCTCAAACTTGTGATCCTCCTGTCTCAGCCTCCCGAGTAATTTAGACTGTAGGCGTGGGCCACTTCTCTTGACTCTGAGATTTTGGTTCAGCTCATCTGGGCATGGGTAGTTTTCCAACCTACCCAGATAACTAATGTTCAGTCAAGGCTTCAAATTATGGACCTCAAAGAGTCCTTGGGGTTCACTAAGACTTCTGCGCTCAAATCAGTCAAATAAACTTATCAGATATTTGTAAAGATTCTTTTCCCTTCCCATCCCCAACATGCCCTAGAAGGTTCTAGAACACCTTCTTCCTGTCAATTTATTCAATAGTGCTCATAGAAATATACATAACACTGAGTATAAACAGAGTGCTCAGAAAATATGGTCACCTCCCTCAGAATATAAAAAGCATCATTAACCTAAACATCTCAAATATAAGGAACTATGTTTTAGGGTCACCATTTATGATTTTCATTTGTACAACACAAAGCTCCCAGGTCAGACTCTATGTATAACCTCCTGACTCAGGGCTGCGTCAGCCAGAAAAGGTAGGGGTCTCTTTATCATTCATCCAAGGATACCACACAGGCCGGACGACCCTGTTCTTATGTTGAGGGATCCAGCAAGGCACTAACACCATACCCGACATTGTGGGAGTCTCTCCTGTTTTTTCCATATTTAGTGAGTAACTGAAACAAGGCTGCATGTAAGTGCTCAGAAGATTAATTCTGTCCAGGGGGATGGGATACAGAGGGCTAAAGTCAGGACCCTGAAGCAGAGCTTGCAGAATGGCACGTCCAGTGGAGAAACAGGAGACAAGCACTCCTGGCAGGTGGGGTGATCCCTGGCATCTGAAGCATTTGTATGCATGGGAGGACAGTGGTGAGGGATCCCAGGGAGCAGGAAAGGTGAGCTCAGGGTATGTGCTGATGGGCTTGCTATGGGCTTGCTATGGGCTTGCTCTGGAGCTGGGAGATTTACCCAATGGGGAGCAGTTGCACGGTATAGTCAGATCTTGTCTTTTATATTGATGACACTGGTGGTGTGTAAAGGAAGATCTCAGAAGACTGGGGAAGGGCACAGTGGCCACCAAGACTCCAAGTAAGTATTGGAAAGGCCCTCAGTGTACTTGAGAGTCACTGAGGGAATCTGAAAATCAAGATTCCCGGGAGCTCAGGAGTAGTAACAACAGTAGTCTCTTGGTCACCTAGGAGAGATCAGCCCTAGAACCTCGGGCAGATATCAAAATCCATAGATGCTCAGATACCTTATATAAAGTACCATTCTATTTGCAAATCCTTTTGCATAATTTAAATCATCTCTAGATTTCTTATAATACCTAATACAATGCAAATGCTCCATTAATAGTTGTTACACTATATTGTTCAAGGAACAATGGAATGAAAGTCTGTACATGTTCAGTACAGAGGGAATTTTTTTTTCCAAACATTTTTGACCCACCGTTGGTTGAATCTGAAGAGGCAGAGCCCACAGGAGTGGAGGGCCAACCTTATCTGAGTCTTTTTCCTGTAGCCTCACATATACTTTGCTCATATACTACATCAAGGCTGCCAAGGCCACCTTATTTTTTCGGTTGGTTATCATTAACTTTGCCGTGGGCAAACCAAGGGCTCTACATGTATATTTCCCTCACAAATATGATGTGATCAAAAGTCAAAAAAAAAGACATATCATCTTGGGAGGACGTATATCCTACAACCTCCCCAAACTGTTCACAATCAAGTGACAAAAGAAGACATTGATCAGGGAGATTGAATGACAAACTGCCATTTCTTTCCTTCCAGGGAGCCCTATGAACCTAGACAAAGCATGAAACCTATGGTAATCAGGATATAAATGCTTCCCCTATAATTCTACAAGTGTTTTCCTATACTTAAGGGAATCTGAGTGAAGTCTTTTCTTTGGCCTCAGAAGTGTCATTATAATATCCATGCAGTCCAAAATATAATTTTTGCATTCATTTCCTAAGATTTACTTCTGAAATACATAGCAATGAAGAATCATTTTATGTTCTTCTTTCAATATATGCTGTCACCAAGGCTGAATATTTTTGTTGAAATGAAAAATAATCGATAAGAGCTTATCTCCTGTCATTTAAATAAACAAAACTTAGGTCCCACCTGTCTTACCAAATCAGAATCTGTTTTAACAAGCTCCCAGCTGATCTCATTTATCGCCTCCTGGACCTCAGGTGTCCACATAACCTTTGCCATATTCACTTTATCCTCCACTATTATTCACTCACATTCCTTTAGATGATTTAACTCTAAAATTTTAGTCGTTCTAAACAGCAACCATTAAATCATGGGTTTGATGAATTTCTTAAAAATGCACAGTGAGGGCTGGGATTGTGGCTCAGTGGAAGAGTACTTCCACTAGCATGTGTGGGTACTGGGTTTGATTCTTAGCACTGCATATAAATAAATAAATACATTTTAAAAAATACACATTAAAATATGTAACTATTTCTGAAAATCCACTTATAGATCAACTAAGGTTCCTGCAACACTCCCCTGGCCCCCAAACTGACTACTGCCTCTCAAAGTTTCAAGGTTAGTAATCAAGACAGAGTACCTTAGAGAATGGGAGAAAAACTCTAACCACCAGGACTTCAGATAGAGCACAAATCTCCAGGATAGACAAAGAACTCAAAAAACTTAACACCAAAAAATAAAAATAAAAATAATAACCCAATCAATAAATGGGCTAAGGAACTGAACAGACACTTCACGGAGGAAGAGGAACAAATAGTCGAAAAAATGTTCATCGTTTCTAGCAATTAGAGAAATTCAAATCAATTGTCAGAATGGCAATTATCAACGATACAAGTAAGAATAAATGTTGGTGAGGATGTGGGGGAAAAGGTTCACGTACATTGCTGGTGGTACTGCAAATTAGTGCAACCACTCTGAAAAACAGTATAGAGATGCCTTAGAATACTTGGAATGGAACCACCATTTGACCCAGTTATCTCACTCCTTGATTTATACCCAAAGGACTTAAAATCAGCATATCACAGTGCTGTAGCCACATCAATGTTTAAAGTAACACAATTCACAATGGCCAATCTATGAAACCAACCTAGGTGCTCTACAAATGGATTTTTTTTAAATGTGGCATATACACACAACAGTATAGGACTCAGCCATAAAGAAAAATGAAATTATGGCATTTGCCAGTAAATAGATGGAACAGGACACTATCATGCTAAGTGAAATAAGCCAATCCCCAAAACCAAAGGCAGAATGTTCTGATATACGGATGCTAACCCACAATCAGTGAGGGGAAGAACAGAAATTCATCGGATTTGACAAAAGGGAATGAACGGAAGGGAGGAGGGATGGGAATAGGAAAGACAGTAAAATGAATCGGACATAACCTTCCTATCCTAATATGTGAATACATGATAAGTGTAACTCCATGTTATACACAACCAAAATAATGGGATCCTAATTGAAACAAGTCATACTTATTCTATGTATGTATAATACATCAAAATATACTCTACTGTCATGTATATCTAGGAAGAACAAATTTTTTTTTAAAAAGTTGCAAGTTTGGGAAGTTTACTCAGCTGCTGCTAGGTCCAGTGCAATGAAGGACAAACTTTGCTAACCCTTTTCTTAGGCCTAGGGCCATCACTCAGCCCTATGGGAAGCCTGTGGCTGCAAAATGTATCCTTCCCCTCTGCCCTTGTCCTACCTGCCCCCTATTACACCCCAACCATGCTGGGTTTTTTCTCAGAGGGCTAACCCTGAACTTAGAACAGAGTCACTGACTCTTCTTAGGGATAGCAGGTTTAACCTTCAATATGCTGAAGTGATTTGTTTTCCAAGATTCTTCTCAAACAGATGTGTGCATGGGCCCCGCTTTCATCCAGCCCCTGGTGGAACAGCCTGCCTATCTTTCCAGCCTCACTTTTTCTCGTTTTCTCTCTTTTCTATGGCTTTGCTACAGCCATTACTTGTATTTTGGTTCTTGGAACACGGCTTCCCCTCTCATTTTACATAAGTTTCTTCCTGACCCAGGCCCTTTTCACTTGGTATATTCCTTTCAGCAGATGTTCATGTGACTGTGCTGCCCACACCTTGTTTTGGTTTCACCTCAAATGTCACGTCTTTCCCCAATGCAGCCTGATGGGGCTAAAGTGCATCGAGTGCCCCAATCCCCCATCCCCACCTCACCCCACCCCAACCCCACCAGATGCCTTCTGTCATGGCAGTTTCCATCTGGGCTGGTGTTGCCCCTCAGGAGACATTTCCAGTTGTCACAACCAGAAGGTGTGACTGGCTGACTGGCATCTAAATGGGTAGCTAAGGGATGATGGTCATCATCTCACAACATACAGGACACACCTGCAACAAAGTTTTCTGACCCCAAATGCCATCAAGAAGCCAGTCTCTATCACAATTTCTTTCTTTTGCCTTAGCACTAATGATTAATAGGAATGGTGGATTTTATGTTTCTTCCCTGCTCAATCTCAACTTCATAAGAACTGGAGTTCCAGAATGGTCTCTGTTATCTCTCCAGAACAGCACCTGGTGCCAGATTTTGACACTTTGGTCATGTCCCAGCAAGGTGAAGATTCCTGGCCCAACCTAAAAGATGAGTCTGAGAAAATGACAAGCCAGTTTTCAAAAAGAGCAAACAAATCTCCTTTATTAACGAATGCACATGCAGCCACGAGGAGTCCCCTGCTTTCATGTGCTCACAGAATCACCCCATCTTTACAGCTATCAGTGAATGAACGGTTATGCTATTTCTTAAAGATGTGCAAATGTTCCTAAATTTGAATACTCAGTCTTAATCATAGCCACATCCTCTTCCTTCAGGACAGATTATAGGTAATGGAACCTCAATTGTATCTTGAAGGATAAAAACAAAATTCAAGATGATCTATAAGGTTGATATATTTACAGAAAAAAGTCATAATAATGAAATTTCTCCCCTTTCTTCTTTGTTACCATCCTCCATCCCAGTTATTGACAATTTTTTCTGTAGTATAAGGTAATAATTAAACTATTCAACATTAACTGTTTCAAAAAGAAACACTGTTTTTTAAACAGATATCATAGAACAAGAGATTTATGAATGTAAGATATTATAATTACCAAGCATGCATGCTAGCCCTGCAATTACTACAAAATCTTCTAGGAGAAAATTATGCATTCTTTAGTGTTTTTGCCTTTTCAAAGACTTCTCCCCCCACCCCTTTTTGCTACTGGGGATTGAACCTAGGGGCAGTTAACCCACTGAGCCATATTCCCAACCCTTTTTTTATATTTTATTAGAAACAGGGTCTCACTGAGTTGCTTAAGTACTCGATAAATTGCTGAGGCTAGCTTTGAACTCAAGGTCCTCCTGCCTCAGCCTCCCAAGATGCTGGGATTACAGGCATGCACAACCACACCCAGCTTCAAAGATTTCTTACAAGTAACATTACATTAGAATTACCACTAAACACCAAGTTAGGTATGGAGAAGATTATACCTAATAGGTGAAAAAGCTGAGCATAAAGAACAAGTTATCCTAATGTCATCTAGTGTCAGTGATAAAAAGATTAAAAATCAAGTCTTATTCTTAATCCTGTGTACTGATGGGCTTCCAATCACTTCCCATGTAATTTGTTTCACACAATTCTACTAGATACTGAGCTTGTGTGTTCAAACAAGTTTTGTAAATGCAAGATTAAACAGTACACTAGATTCCCAGATCTTTTAGCGTGGATAATAAATCTCCAGGAACAATGTGGAGTCTAGAGCAGACATCATAAACTCAAAGTCCCAGCTAAGGGACCCCTGGACCACTTAAGCATGCAGCCCAGACTGGAGGCCCTGGGTTCCACCCCCAGCATGTGCAAACAAAGCAAAATAAACAAAACCAAAAGAGTACTGTCTACTTGACAAGCTTTCCCATTGATACTATAAATCTAGATTTTGATTTCAAAGCCACAAATTAATGCATGTTGCCTCAGATTAAAAAAAAAAAGAATCTGAGGCAAGAAAGAAAAGAAAACACTCTAGTTGGAACATAATACATTTTTAGACTTTACCAGGCTGACTCCATCTGGCAAACCCAGAATAGAATGTATGCAGATCTCATTTGCCCACAGAACCCTCACTCAGAAGACCTCGTGATTTCCTAGAACTCTGCAGAACAGTGTGAAAATGTGGTCTTTGACAGCACGCTCCCAGACCACTATGGCATGAGTCGCTCTGAACCCCAGCCATGATTTCAGGGTTCACTCAAATTGAAATTGAAATTAATACCCAACCCTATTAAATGTTCACGTGGAAATATTTTTTTCTGACAATACCAGCCCTTGCACATTTACATTTCTAAATAATCACATGAGTGACTCAAGACTGAAGATTCCTTACAATACACCTCTCTTTAACTCTTGGCAAAACCAAAGTGTCTTGGAATTACCAAAACAAGAAAGAAAAAGAAAAAGAAAAAAGGTCTTGGAATTAATTAGAGAGGAAAAAGACCCTTCAACTTTCAGCTTTCTGAAATAACTTTAAATATGAAAGTTGTCTGGAAATCATTTAGAAATATTAGAAGACACTAATGATAATTTTAAGCATTATTAGACTTGCAATAAAGAAGGCAGACAGTCCTTTTTCCTACTCCCTCATTTTTCCCCTTCATTTCTGACCCTCCTCATTCTGAAAATTAGTTCAGAGAGCCTGTTGGTTGTCTACAAAAATGCCTAGCATCAGCTGGGAGCAGTGGCACAGGCCTATAATCCCAGTGACTGAGGAGGCTGAGGCAGGAGGATCACAAGTTCAAAACCAGCCCCAACAACTTAGACAGGTCCTGAGAAATTCAGCAAGACCCTGTCTCAAAGTAAAAAAATAAAATAAAATAAAAATAGCTAGGGGTGTGGCTCAGTGACAAAGCACCCCAGGGTTCAATCTGAGTATCAGAAATAAAGGAAGGAAGGAAGGAAGGAAGGAAACAAAGAAGAGAGGGAGGGAGGGAAAAAATTTGCCTAGCACCATGGCACAAGTGCAAGTAGAAGTAGCATAAATGTACGGAACCCCAAGGTAAATGGTTTTCTTCCCCTGGAGTCTACTTGGTCCTCACTTCCTACTGCAGGTCTTTGTGGCTAAAATATCCATCCTGATCCACAGATCAGTCCATTCATTCATCACATTTCCAGAGCCAGGAGAAAACATATATTTCTAAGGTACTGAAATCACACCCATTTCTATGTCCCCATGGGGGAAATAAAAACCTGCAGTCCCTTATGAATTGAACTTAGGAAACATAAGAAAGGTAACATTTTTGGTTACAATATAACAATAAGAGGTAATCATGAAAGGCTTCCAAAGGAAGTCTTCAGTTGAATTTTTTTTTTTTTTTTTGATTCTTAAAAACTGTTCCTCTTTTTTTTTCCTGACAGTTTTGGACAAATTTCCCTTCCTGTATCACTAATCAATTTTTTAATGGATACAAGAATGATGGGGGGGGGGTCTAAAGAAAATACAGAATTCTAAATTGTTCATGGGTGAAAGAATGTTCTACAATGCCTGGAAAAACTGAGCTAGTTTTAGTATAAAAATTAGAATGCTGTTAATGAGTTTGTACAGAGCTTTGAGCTAGAGAGTCACTCTATCTGATGTGGCTGACTTGTTGGAATGCCAGGTGAAATGATGGAGAAAGTGATCCTGGAGTTTAAAAGGAGGCAGACATGGTGATATCCGGTCACTACCTTCTGCAGTCATGGACTTAAAACCCCAAGAGTGCCCCTGGGTCTTATTCCATGACATAAAGATTATCCTCAATGATGTACACGTTGTCTTCTGCTCGGGCTCGCGCATTTGCTTCACTTTGCAGGACTCCAATTTGAGGACCAGTCAATGAAGCCATGCTGCAGAAAGTGTTGAAGAATAACACGAGTAAGGAAAAAGAAGGTCACTTTTAAGGAAGGAGCCGCACTTGTATTTATGATCCAGCAAGATTGGATATTTGAGAATCTAAGAGCCCCTGTTCACACAAACTATAAAACGAATTGTACCTTCTGGAAATGAGAAAGTGTTGCCCTGAAGATTAAGTTACAGGAGAGTATATAAACAACCTAAGAACTATTTAAAAATATATATATATACAGGTGTCCTTCAGGGTATCATATAATAGAATACAATAATGGGAAAGGTAAAAAGACAGATATCTGAGACGGAACTGAGTTACTAAATAAAGATGCATAATTTTTTAATGTGGCTAAGAACTGGTTGACTGGTGTGTTTACAACTGTGGATTGTGACCTTCTGTAAAAGGCTATTTAACTGCTTAGTGATCTATACCCTGGAAGATATAGAAAAGTCTTGGATGTAATGGAATAGTACTGTTTTACTAATGTGTACCAGATCATGGTGTCAGAAAACCTTATTGTGATTGATGATCAAATTTCAAAATCAGGGGTTGATTGCTTTTATCACGCATATGCTCACACACACACCAAGTGCACAAAAGGGCAGACAATGGAGAGGAAGGCTGTAATTTTTTGGAGAGAACTGCTGGTGTTCCGTGTGCCTGCCTTTCACATGAGTGCCAGGAGATGCTTTAGTATGACTACTTGGAGAGTCTACTCTATACCTTCTGCTATGTGGGGTACCCACAGTGGATGGATGTTTGAGTCTCATAGGAATCAAGGAGGTACAAACCAGGGAAGAAACAGATTTAACACCCGATAGGGGTTTGATGTGGCTGGTATTTTGTAATCTGTATACAGTGATAGTTTCTACTACTGAAAATGTGGAACCTAAGTCTTCATTCATCCCCAGATGAAGAACAAGCCCCCACTGGTATATTTAAAGCAACATGAGAAGGTGTGGGGTATAGCTCAGTGGTAGAGGGCTCACCTAGCATGTGCAAGACCCTGGGTTTCATCCCCAACACTGCAAAAAAATTAAATTTATTTTAAAAAAATGAGATAAAACCTCTCTATGGTCCTTAAAATGGCTTAGTTACAGATCTATGAAAACATTTTAGGTGTCAATAAGCTCAAATGAGTCAGTGTGATAGAAACACCAAAAAGAAAATGTCATGAGGAAATCTCACATTAAAATGTGTTACTTTTTTTATATTTTACATTTTATATAATGTTTTTTCTTTATGATTTAATGCAAAAAGTGAACCTCTTAAAAAAAGATAACTGTAGAATATTCTTAAGAATAGAAAACAAATAGCTAAAATGATACAATGTTCCATGACTTTTCACCAATAAGAAGCATTTCCTTTTCCTTTTTTGAAGCAGTTGGTGAAAACTATTTATGAGCCTGGGTCCCCGAGATTGAGTCCTTTATGTACTGTGTAGTGTGACCTTGGATGTCCCTCCATATTTCTGAACCTGTTTTTCTAATCTGTAAAATGAGGCTAATAATACTGCCTACCTCATAGGTTTATGGCGGTGAAGGGCATGATCAAAATAATAAAAGCCAGCGTGTCCTGGGCAATCACAATGTGCTGGACCCTGTCCAAGGCACGGTCTAGGGATTGCCATGTCATTAACTCAGACACGGGTGAGTCTGCGTAAGCCTCCGATGAAGGAGAACTAGGAATAATGGAGGGCAGCCCAAGAGGCATAGATACTGAGTCAAAGAATGTCCTTGCTCAGAGCCATGCTGAAGGGAATGAAGCAGGCTAGTTGGCTTCACTGGGGGCAGGGGACTGCCCGCCACAGATGTACTAGAGGGGATCTAAGCTTTAACTGGGCAGCAGGCAGGACAGACAGAAAGATCTTCACAAATAGAGTAAATTCCAGTGCCCTCAGGGGTAAAGGAGTGGAGCAGGCTGCATGTGGGGGGAGCTGTGGTCAGAGCCTTTGCCCATCCTGCCCCTTCAGTCAGGAATTATCCTCCTCCAAATCATCTGCTCCCTTGGGCTCAATCAAAAGTTCATCTCCCTGCTCTGTTATCCTTGGTGTTTGTCTGCAGGCATGAAAAGGGCCTTGTTTATTTATTTTTTATTTTTCTCTGTTTTGTTCATCAACTTGTAATATAATAGGTGCTCAATCAATGCTCAATAAAATAAATGTTGAATAAAGGGTAAGAGTGAATCAGTACAACTCCTTCAATATACATCTCTGTCAAGCAATTCATTTCTTTTCACTTAAGAGCGTAGGATTGAGGTGCCCTTCTGCACAGGTTCTGCCACAACTGTACGGAAATACAGAAAGCCAAAAATGTCACTGCAAGGTATGGGTAACGACAAAGGTGCTCACTAAACTAGAATTTCAGGATCCAAGTAGTTGAATGGGTAGTTTAGGACAAGAATGGAGAGGAATTTCTCTTTATTCTTCACTCCGGTAGGGACATCAAAAGATCTCTACCCCAAACCTTTCAAGCTTACCTTAGTGGCTGCATCTTCTTTCTGAAGAAGAAATACTCTAAATAGGGGAGGAAGATGGGTGGAACATTTTAGTAACAGAGTCCATGATATCTTCTTCCAATCAAGTCTATTGTTTTGTTGTGACTTGAGCCCTTCCCCCATGACTTCAGCAATTCCTTCCTGTGTCCCCACTGGAGATTACAGGACCCAGGCACACTCTTTACTGCTCGGTGTCTCATTTTCAGTAATGTCTGGGATGTTCACCCATATATCCTGACTTGCTATAATGGAATTACTAAATTATCTTTCATTTTAAAGAATGAGCCAGGCATGATGGTGTGCACCTGGCTCAGGAGACTGAGTCAGAGGGACCACAAGTTCCAGGCCAGCCTCAGAAACTTAATGAGGTTCTCAGCAACTTAGCAAGACCCTCTATCAAAAAAAAAAAAAAAAAGAAATAAAAAAGGCTGGGGATGTAGTTCAGTGCTTAAGCACCTCTGGGTTCAGTCCTCAGTACCAAAAAAAAATTTTTTTTAATTTAAAAAACTGAAAAACCCCTTGACTTTTATAATAATCTACTAGAAAACAGGTATAAACTAGGTTTGTCCTAGGCTACCTAGGACATAAGATCCCATCCGAGAGGTCACCTCTTATCAGAGACTTTTATCAAATTTTATACTCCCAGTAATCCATCTCCTTAAGAGAGAATAAGTAACTGCTTTTGTTTAAGAGGGGAACATATTTAAGGTATTTTACCCAATTTCCAAATAATCATTTTGACTAACCAAGTTCTAAATTATCAGGTAGAAATTTCCTTAAATTTAACAAGTATAATCAGTTTTCAGTTTTCTGCCCAGACCCATGGAATAGATTGGTAATGAGTTCATGGATAATGTTGTATAAAATAGATGACTGAGATTCTTTCATGAGGGGCAGGTTACACTGAGAGAAACACAGCAAACACACACACACACACACACACACAAACACACACACACACACACACAACCCTCACAAAAGGGGCATGAAGCCATGAAGCCCTGGGTGGCTACTTCTTAAAGACCTTTGTTCTAATCCTATTTTGCAAATAGTTCCCCCTCCATTCTTCATGTACTAAATAAGTATTCTGGTATCATCAACAATATCACCCCAAGGGGTCAAAAAAAACATATTTTGAGGGGAGGAGAGAGGACACCGTGTGTGTTACAATGGCCCGTCACCTCCGAATCTCAAACCTATGCAGCACATTCTTCTTTCTATTTTGTTTTTTTCTTTCTTTCTTCTTTTTTGGTACTGGGGATTTAACCCAGGGATGCTTAACCACTTAGCAACATCCCCAGCCCTTTTTATTTACTTATTTTATTTTGAGATAGGGTCTCACTAAGTTGTGTCGGGCCTTGCTAGGTTGCTGAGGCTGGCCTCAAATTTTCAATCCTTCTGTTTCAGCCTCCCCAGCCATTGTGATTACAGGTGTACACCACCACATCTGGCAACTCTTATTTCTTAGTATTTAATTTATTTTATGGAGAGGATATTGAATTTTTCTCTTCAGGGAACCAATAATTTAGAAACAAAGTTAAGAAACAATGATATGAAGCAAAACTTCCACTAAAAAATCCATCAGATTTACAGAGATTTATGGCAAAAAAAAAGATCTTTTCTAAATAAATAGTAACAGCTGTGGACTTACCATATGCCAGAAATCATTCCCAGCACAACCATGAGGAAGAGGCACTACCATGTGTGTTTTACAGATGAGCATTTGGGGACTCAGGGAAGTCATGTGATTCCTATCACATGCCCCGTGGAGTCACTTAAGTACAGACAGTGTCTGTAGAACCCTTGCTCTAGTCATTGGGAATAACCTGGAAATGACTTACTTTTGATAATTATGACAATCAAAACAGCAAGCAACACCAAGGTGGAAATTGTGATTCCGACATAGAGTCCGCCATTGGTCATTGGGCTTTGTGCTGGGAAGACCTGCTAAGGAAACAGCAGCAGACTGAAAAAGTTTCCCTGAGAATGATGAATAGAAGGCCGTTGTTTGCATATGTTGCCCCCGCCCCATTCATTGGCACCAGACACTACTTCTAGAAATTGAGAACAAGACCAAAGAATCTCAGTGAAATTCTGTGATGACCTGAAATTCAAAATGTGCTTTAGGACAACAGAAACCTTTGTCAACATTCAAACTATTTGCTTAAAGCAGGTTTATGTATGATGTATGCAAATTATGTATGTTTCAAAAGTCAATAGGCTATTTCCATAAATGCAGGGTCCTATGATATAAGAAAGAAAATAAACAGTTTTGTTCATATATAAGTTGACTTGATCTGATGTTATATGACGTGCTTGATTTTTGAATTTGATCTTTCACTGTAGTCTGTATTTTTTTTACATATAATTCAAGATTCTGTGTTATGATAAAGACTTGGAAAGTAGCCCTGCTCACAAACATGACCCTGAGTAACACTTTAGTAATCAGGTGGAATCAGGTAGGAATTGTAGAATTGTGTTTAAATCTCCTAGTGCAGATCATAAGGGGATGCTACATCCTGAAAGACCCCTGAAACATGCCAGGTATCATGTTAGGCATGATAGTTTATCTCTAATTCCAAGGAGAGTTCATTGGATAGTGAAAGTGAAGGATCAGAGAAACAGATCAAGTGTTTTCCCATATAAGAGGTTAACCTCTGAAGTAGAATCCCTACTCTTCTACTTAGTTGCTGTGGACAAGGTATTTAGCCTCTCTGAACCTCTGTTTGCATATTTAGTAGAGTTTATAGTAAGTTCACAGCTGTTACTATCTACTTACAAAAGATCTCTCTTTTTTTGCCATAAATCTCTGTAAGTCTCATGGAGCTTACATTTTAGTGGAATTTTTGCTTTTTGCATATTTAATAGGGTTCTTGGGTAAAGGTGCTATTAGGAGGAAAGTAACTGGGTCATCATGGCTTAGAAGGGACCTAGAAAATATATGGGAGGGAAAGAATATGCTGTGATGAGGAGGAAAAGGGATAGGCAGTTGGAGAATGGAGGTCAAGGAAGCAGGCTTTGCTTTTGTTTTTTGATTATATGACATAAATATTGCATGTTTGTTTTAGAATACTCAGCTAAGCATAAAAAAGAAAACTAAACTCAACCAATATCTAATATCGAGAAACAAGTACTATTATCAGTTTGCTTTATGGATTCTTTTCAAGTTTTGTCTCTCCAGGGTCTTTTCTGAACAGGAACAATTACTAAATTACATATATAACTATATATATAAAAGTTATCTTATACAGCACAGGCACTGATCAGTCTGATGAATATAGATAGAATCTGTATGTTTTGGCTAGATATCTAGATCTTGACATGTTTACTCAAAACACAAAAAAATGCACATTTTTGCTACTGTTGATCTTGAACATGCTTCTAAATTGCTTCTACTTGCTGCTATATATACCTGTTCTGCACATAACTAAGGCCACTCATCATTCAGTGTTTTGTTTTTTAACAATAGCTATAAGTCTGATCATTTAGCAACACAATAAAAATTCATATAATGATAGTTCTGATATCTCTCCAATACCTACAGATTCTATCTACCTTCAACAGACCAATCAGGGCCTGGTGGTATAAGATAATTTCTAAAATATCACTTGTATGTAGTCTTTTTTTGGGGGGGGGGCAGGGCATACTGGGGATTGAACTCAGGGACACTCAACCACTGAGCCACATCCCCAGCTCTATTTTGTATTTTATTTAGAGACAGGGTCTCACTGAGTTTTAGCACCTTGCTTTTTGCTGAGGCTGGCTTTGAACTTGCAATCCTGCCTAGGCCTTCCAAGCTGCTATGTAGTCTTATTGTCACTAAGGTATACAGCATGAGATCATTTGGTTCCACAATAAACAATTCCACCCTGCCAGAGTTTTGGGAAGTTCTCTTTCAATGACTGTGTGTGTCCTTTCTCACAATTCACTATCAGAAGGACTGTTCTCTGCCCTCAGACTCTTTATTTGTTGCCTCTGAACTACTTGCACATACTAAAACAAAGGCTGTTTCAGGAGGCAAAAGAAAAGACCTGATTGATAAGTTTGTCTAACTTCTTTGGAAAGTCAAAAATCCCTGATAAGTATCATGAGACTAGGGTTCCTCTGATTTTTCTTGTGCTCACTGCAGAAAAAGTATGGGAATACCCTACAGAATCAAAATTAAGACCTTAATACCTTAAATAAGTCATCATATGAGAAGGGATATGTGCAGAAAAAAATTCACAGGGGCCTAAGAATTTCCACATAGAATGGTCCCTGTGTGGGAAAAGGACATTAGTGGGTCTGTCCTTGGGCAGGACTCTTGCTTACTTTGTATTTCTGTTTGGGAGGGCCTCTGCTCCATTCCATTCCAAATAAAACCCTTCATGGTATGTTAACATGCTTTCCTTGAATTAGTTCATTGCTTTTTGTCCTAATTTTTGACCACAGCTAAGTTTGAGTGGTGTGTGTATGTGTGCATGCATATGCGTTATTTAGTAAAATATCACCTAACAAACTGACACACCTCAATAAACTATTCAACTTAAAGCATCCTATTTAAGATTCCAATTCTTTTCTTCCTTCTCTCCAACTTTTTTTAAGGAGAGAAAAATCAACCTATGGCTACTCTTACAGTACTAGTCTTTAGATGCAAGTTTGCTTCCAGGAAGACAGACAAGTGAGCCTGACTAATAAAACAGGGAGGAATATGCTTACAGTCTCATTGTTTTGCCAAAGGCCATCTGAAGACTGTGTCATGGTGCTGTTCCCATCTGTTTAACAAGAAGGAAAAATTAATTAGAATTACAAAAATATTGGATTTTCAATGAAGAAACTATATATATTCGCACTGCCTTCTGGCAATGAATGGAAAGTTGAATAATTATGCCACCAAATGCTGCTGGCCTCCCAAGAGTCCGGCCAAGCTATTAACATTTTAAAACCTTATCCTATGAGGTCATGGTTCCTCACCTTTCTATCAAGGGCTCTTTGACAATGGAATCCTCTTTTAAAAATTTTGTTGTTGTTGTTGTAGATGGACACAATACCTTTATTTTATTTTTATTTATGTGGTGTTGAGGATCAAACCCAGTGCCCCACACATGCAAGGCAAACACTCTACCACTGAGCCATAACCCCAGCCCTGGACTCCTATTTTATGGGGAGAAATATATGAACACAAAGTTTTACAATTTCATAGGAATCAGAAAAGTTCATTCATGCAACCAGACTAGATCACACTTGAAGGTAATCAATATTTTCATGCTGCTAAGAAACTGCAGATGAGCACCCAGAGGCAACCTGTGCAACTTAGGCTAGAACAGCCCTATTCAGAATGCACTTTAGAGGCTGGGGTGGTAGCTCAGCGGTAGTGTGCTTGCCTCACACGTGTGAAGTACTGGGTTAGACCCCAGCACCACATAAAAACAAATAAATGAAATAAAGGTATTGTGTTCATCTACAACTAAAAAAATATATCATGATGTGTAAAACAAGATGCATGCAATTCTCAAGTTATATGCCAATGTATTTAGATGTTGGTCCAGAAGCACTTTAGAAAATATTTGCTATTATCAGCTGCAAGACCAATGCACAATCTACTATTTAAGGGATGGGATTTTGTATAAGATATATTGACCCTGATGTTTTGAACATTCAAATTTTCCAAGTGTTTTTGGAACATTTAGTTTATAAGAGAATAAATCATTTTGTCCTTTGTTGGCATCTATAGGTCAAATACAGAAGTGTTTCTCCTGAGTATCTACCATATACTAAGCACTTCACATCCTAACCAGTTCTTTAGTCCTATTCTATGGGTGCTGTAACAGATGGACTGGTGAAACATGCTTTCAGCTTTAGCAAATGACATGAGCCTCTGCTTAGTGAGCACCCCACACGTTGCACTCTCACCAAAGGCAAACACTGAGGTCTATGCAATTCCCTAAGAATACACATCCCCAGCAGGAATAAAATCAGATGAATCCTTCCCCTCCACCAAATATTTACATTACTATGTTTACACAGAATCAAAGGCAATATCTAGTTTAGACAGATCTAGAGTCTAGGCTCTGTGATTTATTATCACCTTCAGAATAGACCTGGGTGAAGTAGTAAAAATATCATGAAACTTGAATTAGATAAAAGTGTTTATTCAATGCTTACAATGTTCATTAGCAATGTGACCTTGATAATCAGAGCCCTTTGCAAACACACATAGGCACATATACATGTATACATATGCATGTGTGTGTAAATCTATATAGAAATATATACACAAATATACAGATGTTTCTAGCCAGCATCCATTTAAACTATAAGCTATTAAAAGTATATATTTAATTTGGTATAATTAAATTAGATGATGCATGTAAAGTACTTAACACTATGTTAGAAAATATCCGTTTTAACATCATCATCATCATCACCATTGTTGTAGGACAGTGGAGCAGAGGGTGGAGGTGAGTCCATGCAAAGCCCCCACATCCTTTGCTGTTGTCATCCAGTGAGGAATGGCCGTGGGCATGCAGCTAGTAACTGGTGACTGAACTGGGAACTGTGTGTCTCCAAAGCAAAACTATAAGTCTCCCTATTCTGCTTTGAAACAATTCAATGAGATAATGCGTAAGCTTCCTGGCACACATCTTTTGAAGGTGGGTGGCTGGCCATATGACAACCTAAATCCCTTCCAGACCTAACATTCTTTGCTTCTGTGGAGGTTTAATCGGCTGAGGGTTGACATGGACACAGTGAGGACTTGGCAGTCACACAAATCCTGGGGACACAGCTGTTCAGGTGTCTGTTTCATTCTGGAAGACTCTACCTTGACCAGGTTTTGGTGACATGATATTTTAGAGAATGAGTCCCCATTCCTACCTTTTTCCTCCTCACATACTCAAAGATGGGGTGCAGCTGCTCCCACTGCTGTTACCTTGTGTTTCTATCTATTTTCATTTTGTTTTTGTGCCTGGAAATAGTTTCCACTAAGGACTCCACTTTCCAAACCAAATGTCACCATTATCTAATCCCTACTGAATGTGTCCCTGTGTGAATTTCACGGCAGGTCCATTTTAAATTAACCAGTTTCCAGGAATACTTGGCAAAAGGGAGGCCATAAGGGGGTGAGGCCCCACAGATTGCAACCACTGAGTAGAGTGAGTCACACACACATGGAGTCCTGCAAAGCTTGACCTTGTTTGGTTACAGCACAGGTACAAGGACACGTAAGCCAGCTCTGAATCACAAAGAGGTTCTGCATGCCATGTGCTCTACACTTGAGCACTGTGGGTAACAAAGTGCATTAGCTGAGAAATATGACAGGCTTCTGTGTCACCTTTCCTCATCAAGAAAAGACAGATTAACTCCATATTTTAAAGAGTGGAGATTTTATGGGGCCTGACCAGGCTCTGGGCAATAAGGCAGAATGTTCAGAGGGAGAAGCAGGATCTCAACGTGACATACATCCTTGGTGCTGTTTTGGTCCATTTGGGCTGCCATAACAAAATGCCCCAGGCACATTAGTTGACAAAAGAAATTTACAGGTCACAGTTTTAAAGGCCAGGAAGTGCAGGATGAAGTTCATCACTTCCTCAGAGACAGTGCCTTTTGTGAGTTCCCAAGTGAAGAAAGGGCAAATTAGCACCCTCAGGCTTCTTGATAAAGGAACGGATCTCATTCATGAGGGCAGGGCCCTAGTCACTTCCCAGATGCCCCACCTCTAAATGCTATTGCTTTGAGGATTAGATATCCATATTTAAATTTGTGGGGGGACATAAACATGTAGACTGCAGCACCACCTCTGAATGCCCATGTAAATACAAGATTGCCAAGGTAGCTAGGATCCCCCAGGTTGTACTTAGGAGGAAACTCGGAGGAAACAACATGGATGGACATTTTGGTATTTGGATTTAATTGTTTTTAAGGCCCTGACCCAAGAGATCAAGACCAGTAATGAGATTGGAGTCAAAACTGGTTGATTTGACTTAGGAAAATTGAGTCATATGTATGTAGATATTTCCAAATCATACGTGTTGCCTGTACTGGTCTTATGGATTCAGGATGTCCCCAGTAATAGTAGTAGCTGCCATTATATCTATCACTTAACCCCTGTGCAACCATGTCCCAGGCCCTTCATCTCATTTAATCTTCCTAAGGATTCTATAAGATCAGCAGCATTACATCCATTCACATGTAATAAAACAGATTCAGAGAGAGTGGCCCTCCTCAGCCCTCATGTCAGAACTGTCTTACTCCAGAGTGAGTGCTCTCCCTGTCAATGGTTATCAAGGTTCGAATACTCCCAGGGTTTCAGGAAGAGAAGGTACTTACCTGTTGGGCAATAGTAGAGTGGTAAGCTGGCAGAGGATGTCCTTGTTTCCTGCAGGGTCTTAGTCTGGGTCTCTGCAGCCTGAGTTGTAGTAGGTAAAGTAGCTACTAGAACAAAAACAACAGAAGAACCATGTTCCATTTGTGGAGGGAAATTTGCACCCCGAACAAAAGTAAAAAACAAAACAAAACTGAAATTATAAATTACCACCAACTTCCCACAGTTCCCTCACCTAGCTTTCCTCAGGAAAAATGGCTCCCACCTACCCACTTCCAGCCATTCTAACTCCTCTTAGAGATTTACTCAAAGATGGCCTTCAGGCTTTGTATTGCTATCTAGTCACTTTATTATAATGACAAGAACATGACCCAGAGCCAGGGCTATAGCTCAGTGGTAGATTGCTTGCCTAGCACATGTGAGGCACTGGGTTTGATCCTCAGCACCTCATAAAAATAAACAAATAAAGGTATTGTGTCCACCTATAACTAAAAACAAGACAAAAACTATTTAAAAAATCATCTAAATAAAATTCTAGATAGTTTTAACAAGAGACAGAATTATTTCCCTTTCTATTCTTCTAGTCATTTATACTTCCTTTAAATAAAGAGTCTACAACAGCACATCTTACACAGTATACCCAGTTAAGTTTCATTTTTTAATATGAGTGACATTTCACTTTCAGGGAACAGGGCCTGGGAATTTCCACTAACTTGCCCAAGTCTCTTCACTATGGTGTCACTCTGGATTTCTTGACCCTATTTAAGTACCAGATTGTCCACACATTTTTCTGGACAGATGCACATATTGACTAACAAGTACAAAATTTAATTTACTGAGGTCTCTTCAAGATGACAAGGTTGCAAAATATCTTGGCCTAGCTAATGATTTGCAACCCTAAAAGCAGAGTTTCAGATAGACCCTGATCCCCTCTCCTTCTGCACTTGCATTCTAACCATTCCTTTGTTAAGAGTGATTTCCTGTGTTATCTGACTCATCTTCCATTTCTCGTCAGAACTTTATTGAACCCAAGGTGTTGTGAATGCTATGCAAGCATCTATCATTCATGTTTCACCAGAAAGCTGATACTGGGAACTCTCTAAATCAAAGCTATTTCCTTTTCCTTTTCTGAAATCTTTCCTTTCTTCCCTATTAAACAGCTCACCTGATATGCAGGCTTGGTCACCTAGCTCTTTATAAGATGTTTATGTGACTCCCTTAGAACACCACAGAATCTTGGAGCCAATTAGTGGTAGTGGCTGACCAAGAATTCCTGACCCAGGGCTTTCCTAACTGCTGCTCAGTGGTCTTCTGCATTGGCTTCCCCAATGCAGTCTTGAAAATTTTATGTTTCAACATTCCCTTTCTCGTGTTCTGACCTGTTTTCTTGTTTGTTTCTAATGCCCAAACCTCTAAGAGCATTTGGTTCTTTAGGGACTAAATTAACCAGAACAGCACAAGAGAATCAGATGGCCATTCTTAACCCAATTTAATTCTGTGCAAGAAATCTCCTGAGTTTAATTTTTTCCTCCAAGTTTGGGTCTTTGTAGCAGTTTTCATTTCTCTTTCAACCTTATTTTCAGTTCTTCCATGAATATTTTAGGCAACTAGCTTATACACAGATGTAAAACAAAGTGTCCCTGCGTAAAAGATTAGCTAGGGTGCTCACCTCTCTCCTGGACTGTGAAGATCAACTTTGAACCCAACCTCTTTAGGAAACTATCATGATAAGATTAAGACTCTACTAATACCATACCCCAGGGGGTTCATGGAGCTTTAAATGAAGCCAGTAACTTTTCCATGTTTTCCAAACCAAGTCCACAAATCCACCCACCTTAGCAAGCACAAACTATGTGTTACAAGTTAAATCAATATTGAGAAAGTCCAAGAGATTCTCCAGTGTGTTCAATTGCCTGCAAAAAAACCTACTTTTCTTACAAATTTTTATGGCTCAAAAATGCCAGTTATAATCTAATGTCCTCTCTTCCAAACTCAGCTCATAGTCCAATCCTATAGATCCCTCTTGGTTAGATACGTAGTTTAATGGGAGTCCTGGGAAATCAAGATGTTCCATCAGATTTCTCTCACTAAGAGGCTGTGACACTTAGGTTACTCCTCAGAATCCAGAGTCACCTTAAGGGGTCAAAGTGCTTCAGGGGGCTTTGAGAATCTCTTCTAAAGGTTATCTTTTTAATCCTGGAAATAGAAGACTTGAGCTTAAATGTGTCTGTGGAACATGTTTCCCTCTCCTGTAAATCATTTTCTACTTTGTATTCAATCTAAACTTATCTGTGTTGAATTTGAAGTATGGACAATGTGACATGAATTGAGAGCATGGACAGGTATATTTGACATCCCTGAGGTCCTTAAATATAATGCTCACTTATTAAATAAGTAGCACTTTTGTAATTTCCACGCTGTATCAATAAATTAAAGGGTTCTTGAAGCAAAGCAGTGTAAGACACTGACTGCCCCCCCCAAAAAAAGGTAGCTTTATAAAGCCATTATCATTTAGAATGTCAAAACAAGAAAATTCACTCAAACATAAAGCTCAGTGTTCCTGATAGAAGGCACCATCCGCTGTTAAAAGTACCGGCCCCAAATTCAAATGAACAGAGATTGAGCCCTAACTCAACTACTTTCTATCTTTATGATTTTCAACCATGAACATTTTGGTGGGGGAGTTACTGGGAATTTAACTCAGGAGTGAGACACATCCCCAGCCTTATTTTGTATTTTATTTAGAGATAGGGTCTCACTGAATTGCTTAGCACCTCGCTTTTTTCTGAGGCTGGCCTTGAACTCTGGATCCTCCTGCCTCAGTCTCCAGAGCCACCGGGATTACAGACCTGCACCACCACACTCCGCTCAACCATGAACTTTTTGATTCTGTGTCTCAGTTCCCATAACTATAAGACAGGGTTGAATCACACCTATAATAGATATAACCTTCCTGAGAAATGAATGACAGAACATTGCAAAGCATGCAGCACAGTACCTGGCAAACAGGAAACAGAAAACATCAACTTGGTTGAAATATAATTCTCAGCTGCAGGACCCAACTTCAGAATGGACGAAATGAGTTCTGAATCCAAAGAGTGTAACTCTTGGCCTCTGGAATTCCCCATGTTTTCATCGTAAATGGATACCCAGCTGAACCAGATCCACACCATCCCCATTGGGTAGGTTGGATCAGTGCTCCAAATAATTTTTTGGCTAATAATGAATCATTTTAGAATTTTATAAAAAGCAATGACTGCCCTCACTCTTCAAATGCTTATACATACCCAACATAAATGCTTAAACATACCCAACATTCAAGTAACTTGAGAAGAGGGTAGGATCACAGACCAAAGGAAGCCCATGTTGGGAGCCCAGTTAAGAACCCTCACCCTCGATTATACTTCTGTCTTGACACATTGCAGAGTATGGCCTGCAGCCTCTCATTAGAATGCCTAGGGTTCCAAACCTCATCTGTTTTACCTGGTTTGTGGTTCTGTGTGTGTGCTGGCGTTGAAGAAGCAGAGGTATAGACCCTAGGTGTCATAGGAACACTTGTGTCTCTGGCTGGAGTTAGAAATCAACATGAAAACAATGATTAATTGAACAGTAGGAAAGCAAGCACCCCATTCAAAAACTGTCCCCTTGCACACAAATGGGAGATGGTCTCTAGGCAGAATTCTCTGTCCTGAGTGCTTGTTCTTTGCCATAAGCCAAAAGGAAGCAGCAGCATTGAAAAGATTGGGGAGGTAAGGACAGATATTTCACATTTACAATGAAGCAATTTTTAAAAGATCAGTCATGCATATCATTCATTATGCATCCTTATAAACGACTCTGTGAGACAGGGAAGGTGTCTAGAGCCTGTACCAGTTGGGACACACGACTAAACCAGTCAGGGACACTCCAGGGGGAACATGGGCTGACATAAAATAATCACATAAAGACAGAGAAATACCTTTTCCTTTGGGTTCTGTGATGGCTCCTCTGACCCAGCTCCCACAAAGGAGGCAAGGCAGGGAAGAAAGAGAGCGAGGAGCACGTGCTAAACCCTTTTATTGGGGAGAAGTCATTCAAATGAGGCAAGGGGTCAGGGTTAAGGCTAGCTTCGTGATGCCTTGCTATCAGCAGGTTGACTGACATCTCGGAAGGCCACACCCATCTCATGTGCTGTGTGGGGATCATAGGCAGAGCAACAGAAAGATGCTTAACATTCCTTGTCCAAAGAGAGGGGCAACGTTGGCTCAGTCCACCCCGTGCACTCAGTGCTTATAGTTCACACACAGTCCATGGCTGGCTTGCCACAACTACATTCTCATCGCTCAAGTCTAAGGGGCACTCAGTGCCTATGTGGCAGCTCCTGGTATGTACATTCCTTGCCCTCTTGGTGATAAGTGACTTAAACAGTAATTCTCAAGCCCACTGCGTTTACCAAATAGTGGTCCATTCTGTCCATCCTGAGCGTAGATGCCCCAAGGGCTTGCATTTTAACTCAGGCCTAAATCACATTCATCTGCTATGCTAAAACACCTGCCATGACTTGTAGAAAGGAATTGTATATCTGGTTACAAGGTGAACCAGACCTTCTAAGGTTGCTTCCCATCTAAGAGATATGGGTTGAGTATCCCTTATCCAAAATGTTTGAGAAGTATTTCAGAGTTTAGATTTTTTTTAAATTTCAGAATATTTGCATATGCATAATTAGATATTTTAGGAATGAGACACAAATCTACATATAAAAGCATTTATGTTGCAGATACATTTTATACATATTGCCTGAAGGTAAGTTTCCATAATGCTTTCATTAATGCTGTTTCATACTGCAGAATTTTCCACTTGTAGGTAGTACCATGACTATGTTAAAACTTTCAGATTTTGGCATTTTGGATTAGGGATGCTCAACCCATTATTTAGAAATTGAATTCAGCAAACTTTTCCTATAAGGGGTCAGATAGTAAATGTTTGGGGTTTGGGAACCTAAAATATATGGTTTCAGTAGCAACTACTCAACCCTATCAATTTGCAAGCCACCACTGACAATGTATAAATGAATGTGTGTGACTGTTCCAATAAAACTTTATTTATAACCAGAATGGCAATATGTAAATCAATGGTTGTACAACTGATGTGATTCTGCAATCTGTATATGGGGTAAAAATGGGAGCTCATATCCCACTTGAATCAAAGTGTGAAATATGATATATCAAGAACTATGTAATGTTTTGAACAACCTACAATAAAAATTAATTAAAAAAAAACAAAAACAAAAAAAAAAACTTTATTTATAAAAACAGTTGGTGGGACAATTATATAATCTGGTTTGGCCCTGGAGCTATAGATTGCTGATTTAACCTAAAGCAGAGCTGTAGGCTTGAACACCTCCACTTTCCATCCCTTCACAGTTTAAAATCTAATCTTTGAGGGAAAAAAAGAATACATGCAAAAAGCAGATCAAAGGATGGGGAGGAGAAACTCTAATCAACTCATGAACTTTTCTTGCTTAGGGTATATTCCTCAGTAAAAAACTGGGAAACTACAAGGGTAGAAAGAGCTGGTGAGAAGCCCTTGGAGAGTTAAAGAGGAAGCTTAGAATTTTAAAAGCACAAAAACACTTAAGCTAAGAATTGGCTATTAGAGATTGTCACTTTGGCTCAGTTATGGACTCATGTTCTGACTGAACCAAACATTATTGTAAACGTCTACCTATTAAAGAATTTCTAAACACTATAAAAGCCTCCTGCTAATTTTATTCTATGCTGTTTTGTGTTTTTTTTTTAAATTCAGCCAGGCTGATAATTTCACAACCTCAAGAAGGTTGCAATCATAACCCTATTATTTCTTCTCCGCAAGCTGCCTCTCCACATCTTCCTACAGCACACTGTATCACCAACTTCTTTTGGCTTCCTTAAATTGCCTCCCAGGCATAGTTTCTCCAGAGTCAGCTATTTATTCCAATAGAATTGACCTCATCTTGCTTGTCTCTATAAGACAAACAAACCAAGTCCCAAAGCTGAGGGATTGCAAAATAAAGTTCCCCTTAATTTAAAACAAAGGCAGGGCAGGGAGGGCTTTGAGGCTGTAGATCAGTGACAGAGCGCTTGTCTAGCATGTGCAGGGACCTGGGTTCCATCTCATATGCCTCAATAAATAAAATAAAATGAGAGCAAGAGAGACAGTTTATTGAGGCCACAGGTATTAGATTCGAGTGTCAAAATAAGACCTTAGTAGAAGGAGATTCATTAGGAAACAACACCAGAAACCAGGAAATCCTCAAGAATCTACTCCTTTCATTAAATAGTGAGAAAAGAAGAAAACTATAATTTTCCCAGATTTTTTAATTTCATGAACTTCTTATGAGCAACTGGTTAATAGGCATTGGGTGGCAAAAGCTTTCATATAAGGTCATTTTAATTTTTAAAGGGGGGTTTTGTGATATGATATGATATCCAAGGTAGGGCAAGAAAAGTGTTAGAATTATATGCCTAAACAATATTTATATGTGTGTATATACATATGTTTTCCATACATATAAATGTCATATATAAATAATTTATATTTAAAGTATTATAGCAATTTATATATAGCTATTTATATATATTATATAAATAATTTTATATCTATAAAAATTTATATATATGTAAATGTTCAACAAGATTGAGTTGACAGCTGTTAAAACCAGATGTTGTATGTCTACATAGCAGTACCTTTCATTACTCATTTTTGAGCTTTGAAATCCTTGGTGATTTTAAAATGTGAAGAATGAACATTTTAACATTCTTCTAAGACAATATTTCAGGGGAAAAAAAGGGACAGTTTTTAAAGCTGAATAGATTCAGCTTGATAAAACTATTCATTATGTTTCACTATGGAAGAATAATGCGAGCAAGCGTGTCTGAAGGAGGCTTTAGGGGGTTGTTTGCTCATTCTAGCCTTTGGCCTTGAATCAAGGTTGGTTGAAGGACTTCATCTACACAAATAAGTTATTCTGTTTCTCAAGAGCAAGTATTTGTCAGCAAACAGGATTATATGAACCTTCTATTTCCCTATTATAGGAAAACAGAAATTATTACCCAACAAAAAACTCAGTTAACTTCCAGGAAAAGATCAAAGGAAACAAAACAAGCTTACCTGGTTTAATCTCCAAGGATAAGGTGAGTTTCATATCATTAAACCACCCACTATGCTCAATTCGACAACAATACAGGCCACTATCAGTCTTAGCTGCATTCTCTATGGTCAAAGACACATTCCCTTGCAAAAGGTTCCCCTCCAGCTTGTAACGCCTGTGTTTCTGGAAGGTGACTTGCGATCCATCAGTCCAGATGAGTTCATTTGAGCATTTAGATGCAGGACATGCCCCTCGGCCCCAGCACATGGATGTGACTCCACTGGCCACTGAGTAGCTACAGGGAATAGTGACCAGCTGACCCACCACTCCACTCACTTGAGTATAAGAAACCACAGCATCTGGAACACAGGGAGCAGAAACTGAGAATGAGGCCTTGATATTTTCCTAAAATATTTTTTTCACTTTTTAATTTATTTATTCTCATTTTTCTTTTTACAGTTTGCTTTGTAGGCATGGCTTTATAGATTGATTTTGAAATTTTATACTATAAACAGTTTTTAGCATATTCTTCAAATAAATGTTTTGTTTAATGCATATATTTGTAGACAATACAATTTATTTGCACTAGATGATTTTCAAGCTCTTTCTCATTGTTACCATTGTAAGTAACGTGACAAAATCTTTCTACTTTTACTGTATTTAAGTTCCCTGGGGGCATAAATTTCTAAGAGAGAAATGACCAGGATAAAGGGAAGGAATATTTTCATCTTTTGGTGAAGATGGCCAAATTGCTTTCAAAAGGTTTTAACCAAATGATACTCAAGTATTGCATGTATGTATTTTACCCTGTGTTCACCAGGTACCTTCATATTATTGATTTTTAAATAGGCAATGTAAACTTGTGACTTTTAAAAATGAAAATAACACCAAGGATATTGAAGCCTAGAGAAAAGTCTCCTTCCCACTCCAGTGCCTCAGTTCTTTCTTCCAAATTCACTTGTATCCATTGAAATACATTTTTTTTAAAAAAAGAATTAATTCTATTGCACTTAAATTTTAATTTTTTAATTTTTTAATTTTCATGGCCTTTGAAAACTGTTATTGCAGATGAAATCACCTCCTCACTACTCCACTTCTCCTACACAAAAGCAGGACTGATGTTTGTTTGAAACATTGTTGGCTTGAGGGCTGAAGTCTAATAGACTCTTCAGAAATTGATTTTTGGAAAATGGGGTTACAATACTTCCAGGTGCTACTGAGTTTCACATGAGTGTTAGGATCAATCCAAAAGCCTTTTAAGCAGGGATCTTGTCATCAGTTGATGACAGCCCAGCAACTAAGCAAGGCTTACTAACACAAGGCAGCCACAGAATTGGAAAATATTTAAATGAGAACTAATTTGAGATTTACTAACTAACAGGCAGGACCAGGCTGTGAGTAGGAAATTTTCTGAGAGAAAAAAAAAAAGATCATTATTATATAAAATAAGGATATATTTCTCACTGAATTTTTTTTAGTTGTTGATGAACCTTTAGTTTTTTATGTATTCATATGCCATGCTGAGAATAAAACCCAGTGTCTCACACATACTAGGCAAGCAGTCTACCACTGAGCTACAACCCAGCCCTGAAACTCTCTTGGTTTTGCCTAATGATTTTTGCAAATATAGCACATGATGTCATAATTAGTTTATAGAAGTATATAATTTTTAAAAAAGAACTTTCTCCCATAATCCCACCCTCCAGGATTAGTCTTTAAATTTTAGGAAATATTTATTCAAAACTTTCGCCCTGTGTACAGAAAGCTTTGAATTAAAATATTTTATTTGTTTTTCTTTTAATTTGTTTATGGTATGGGGAATAGAACTTGCAGTGCTTTCCCACTGAGCTATATCCTCAGTCTTCTTTATGTTTTTATTTTGAGACAGGAGCTAGCCATGTTGGTCCCTACATTGCTGAAGCTGGCCTTGAATGTGTGTCCTCCTGCCTCAGTCTCCCAACTCAATGGGATTACAGGCATGAGCCACAGGCAAGTATTTATTTTTAAATGAAATAAGTGAACATTGTTTAAAAACTCCAAAAGACAAAAAAGGAAGTAATGACAAGCTAACTCTCCCTTCTACCCCATCCCCACCTCCTCTGCCCAGCCCCCCCACACCCCAGGGTAATTACTATTTCTTACACACATTTGGCTATGCATATACATCTACCGCCCCTCTTTTTGTTCAAGCACAAATGGCAGCATGTGAAATATGGTTCTGCATCTTGTCCTGCTCACTTAGCAATCGATTTTGTAATTGATAGCCGTTAAGCAATTTCTCTGGAGTAAGTTTTCATCCTGGTTCTGCTCATCAGATAACCCATAACCATCTAAGAAACTGCAAAGAACAACTATCTTCCTTCACCATACCAAGTACCCACCCAACCCCCCAGCCCACCTGCTCACTTACCTGTTAGAAGCAGTATGAGGCTTAACACAACAACTTCAGGGTGCATTATGATGTTCTGATGGAAAATGAGAAAACAGACTGGTTGACTGTGGCCCCCACCAAATAGGATCGGAACAGGTCTTACTCTCAGAATGCAACTTCTCCTTTTGCCCTGACTGTGAACCACGTGAGCCTCCTCTGCTAGAGATGAGAGAAGGCCACATGTAATGGCTTCAGGGCTCCCTCAGCTCCCAAGAGGGCTCTGCTCCTATTCCTAATGGATAGAGAAAGTTGTCCTCCAAAACAATCTCTTATCTCCTAGTTCTTTCCCCCACATACAGCCTCAGTCTAACTCCTGGTCCTGACACAGGACATGAGGCAGCAAAAAAAAAGCAACACTGAAAGCAGAGATCAAGTGTGACTCAATGGCATAACTTGAGCAAAGACCAGCCTTCCAATGGCAGAAATGGCCTTGTCCTCTAGTGGACACAGGACTGTTCCTAATCAGTGGTCACTGAAGGGTGGTCCACTAGCACGATGAAATCAACAAGAATGTGAAGTACTGGGCCTAACCATTCCTGGAACCCAACATTATGACTCAGGCTACATCTTACTAAGCCATCCAGAGAAAACTTCAAGAAGTACTGGACTTGGATCTGAGCTGTGCCACTCACAAATCTGGGTTAAGCAAAGCTAACTGAACTCCAAACCTTGATTTTCTCACTTATAAAATAACACTAAAATTACTTACTCTGTCTCTCAGAAAGGAATGGGTAGATAAGCAAAAAGACCTGTGGTAGAACTTTGAAAACTAACCTAAACGGTGCACTAATAACATTAGCTAAAGCTTTTGTGAATCTGCTGTGGAGCAGACCCTGTGCCAAGCACCCACATACAAGCATTCAATCCTCACAAAGCCCCAAAGCAGCTGCTTTTAACCCCATCTGTGGAGGAGGAAGCTCAGGCTTGGGGTGGTTGATGTGCTTGGATTTCAGATTTCTGGCTTCTGACTTTGACTCTTAATCATTAAACCACAGAAACACAAGCAAGCCTGCCTAGTACTTGATTAACTCCTCTTCCGGGCTAAAGCTTCAGTAACTTCCTCCCAGGGAGGCAGGGGTGCTATACTTCCAGCCTCCTTGCAGCCCACAACTGGTTTCATGGAGACATGGAAGGACTTGGCATACTGAGGCCCTGGGTCCCTCACTGCCCAAGAGTGGGAAGCGCTGACTTTGCAGTCTCTCCTTGGGAGAGACCTGAAGCCTGATGCTAAAAACCAGTGGCTCAAAGACTCTATCTGTCCTGCAGGGTGTTTTCCATGATAGTGTTTAAAAGTTCATTTCTTCTATTCCTCCCATGCTCGCAACTCTAGATAGGGCAGAGGGGTGGAAGGGGAAGGGAGGGGGCAGGGGATTAGCAATGATGGTGGAATGTGAAGGACATCATTATCCAAAGTACATGTATGAAGACATAAGTTGGTGTGAACATACTTTATATACAGAGATACGAAAAATTGTGCTCTATATGTGTAATAAGAATTGTAATACATTCTGTCATGTATTTAAAAAATAAAATCAATTAAATATTTTTAAAAATAAAAATAAAAAAAAGTTGTTGGCAGCCAAATATTAAAATAAACAAAAGTTCATTTCTTCATTCAAAACTAAGATTTCAACATTCAGAGTCCACATCAGACTCAGTTTTTTTACTTTTTTTTTTTAAAAAAAATAAATAAATCAGATGGCCACATAAGAGCTATGCTACTCTCTGCCCTTAGAGTCCTCCGGCTTGTCTCAGCCCCACATTGCAGGATGTCTCATGGGGCCTTCATGGACTATTGCTTGAAATTCTCTTCTAGAAAACAAAGGGATTGAATCATGATCTTTAGCCCCTTCCTGATTTCCAAAGGAAACCTCCAGGCTCTTTAATTCAACTGAGCAACAAGATGAGTTCTACCAAGGCATGAGCACATTTCTGGGGACTTGCTATCCTTCTATTTTCCTTTTCGTATACACTGATTTAACAAAATGTAATGATATTCACTTTTCTGATCATTTTTCTGTTCTCCACCTTTTATGAAGAACACTGCTGACCCCATCTCGCCTACCAGAGGGAGGAGAAGCGATGCTGAAATTGGCTCACTCAGAATGAAATCCTGCCTTGTTTATTTGGGAGGCAAAATATTCCGAGACTAGTTTTACCATATTCAAAGATAATAAATGAGCCGACGTTTTGAAGAGCTTAATCCCGGTCTATGAGTCGTTACTATTACACCAAAGCTAACGGAGCATGACTTAATACTAAGGATGCAAAAATCCAGGATTGTACAATCAGTCGGAGACACAGGTAAGTAAGCAACTAACTAATGAAGTCAGGCAGAGTGAGATAAATGGTAAATGTATAATCAGACCCTGTCATCTCCCACTTATGGAACCCCTCCCATAGTTCTCTCAGGAAGAAAACAAAAAATCCTAACTCCTTACTCAGATTTTTATAAAGTCCTAGTAATGTGGTCCTTCCTATTGCTCAAATATCTTCTTCTACCATGCTGTCCCCTGCCACCTGACCCCAGCCACTTGGACTTTCTTTCACATTTATCTCTGCATTAGGGCTTTTCTGCTAAGGTTCTGCCGCACTCCTTCTTTCAGCCCACCCGTTTCGGATTTTCCTTTTGCTTTTTGAACCTGGTTAAATGTCACCTCTTTAGACATTTCTTCTCCTCCACTCTCAATCTAAAGTAGTCAACCAGCCCTTCTGTCTATTATTACACTATTTCAATCCTCTGGGAATCAGCTGGGTATAGTGGCTCATGCCTGTAACCCCAGTGACTCAAGAGGCTGAGGCAGGAGGATTGCAAGTTTGAGACCAATTTCAGCAATGTAGCAAGGCTCTGAGCAACTTCGTGAGATCCTGTCTCAAAATAAAAAAAGAAAAAGGGCTGGGGATGTAGTTCAGTGGTAAAGCACCCCTGGGATCAATCATCAGTGCCAAAAATAAATAAATAAATATTCTTTTTAAAAATTTTTCATTTACTTTGATTTTGATTAAGATTTTAGTTATTACACAGAGCTACACTGTTGGACAGCACCCAACTCTAAACTATAAACTTCTTTAAGGCAATTTAAATATTGATTGAATATAAATAAATGGAAGTCCAAGTCATGAGGAAAGATGATTCATTTTGGCAAGGGTAGAGGGAGAAGGGGGTGAGAGAAAATTCCTTAAAAAGTGTCATGTGAGATTAAAAGTTGAAGAAAAACAAGAAGGGCCGGTGGAAGGTGCTTGAAGAGGAGGAACTAAGGAAGGAAAGTCAAGACAAGGATGTGGGACCTCAGCTCTGAGAGGTTGAATAGCTATACAATTCCACAGTGTTCAGTTTTGTTTGGGTTTTCTTTTGCAATACTGGGGATTGAGTCCTAGGGCTTTTCACATGCTAGGCAAAAAATGTTCTACCATTGTGCTGCACCCCAGCCCTTTATACTTTATTGTGAAACAGAGTCTTTATAAATTGCCAGGCTAACCTTTAAATTGCATTCCTCCTGCCTTAGCCTCCTGAGTAGCTAAGGGTTTTGTTTGTTTGTTTGTTTTGTTTTGTTTGGTACCAGGCATTGAACCCAGGCATGCTTAACCACTGAGCAACATCCCAGCACCCACCCCCCCCCCTTTTTTAATTTTTTGAGACAGGTTCTCGCTAAGTTGCTCAAAGCTTCACTAAGTTACTGAGGCTGGCCTTGAACTTGTGATACTCCTGCCTTAGCCTCCTGAGCTGCAGGGATTACAGGTGTGCATCACTATGCCTGGTGGACTTACCCCTTAACCCAGCTCCACAACTAGGGAATCATTACTATCCTCATTCCCATCACTCTATACCAAACCTGGAGAGCCTAGAATCCTACAGTTCCCCTCACTATTGCCTCGATACCTTCCACAGCCCTCTTCCCACCCCACCCAATGCCCTGACCTGGCGATTTTCCTTTTCTTATACACTGATTTAACAAAATGTAATGATATTCATTTTTCAGATCATAAATATAGATATAAAAATTGCAAATTATGCATGTTTATCGTGGATAATAACAATATAACATAACATCATATATATAATAATATGATATAATGCAATATAAAAATATAATGATAATGGATAATAAAAATATAACTAAAAATGTACTCAGACAATAAATATGGACTATTCTGTAATTTCCTGACATTATTCTATTAATTTGGGATATACCAATGAACCAAAGACCTCTGTGGGGTGTATCTTAAATTTAACTTAGAAGATAAATGTATATATCTAGAAAAATAACAAAAGTATCATTTATTAGTATATTTGCAAAGTGATGAGTGCTAATATAAAAAAAAAGAAGAAGAAGAAGAAAGCCAAGACTCAGGGAGGTTAACAGCTTGCTCACCGTCACATGAGTGTGTGAGTGCAGACAGCCAGCTTTCAGGCATGAGTGAGCAGGTGAGAAGAGGGAAAAGAAACAGAGTGAGGTAAGGAAGCTAGGGAGGCAGAGCTGGAGAGAGGTGGGGGTACGATTTTAGATAACGTGGTCGGGTTTGAACAGGGTTTCCACTTCCACTGAGAAGGTTCTATTAAACGAGGCCAAAGAACAGAGTCAGTCACTCCAGAAAGAGCTTTCTGTGAAAAGAGAAGTAGGAGGGCACCAGCCCCGTGGCAGGGGAGGGCCTGTGTGTTGGGAGAGGCCAGTGAGCCCCGACCAGAGTGAGGCAGACAGCATAATGCTGAGGAGCAAGTGGAGAGGGGAAGACAGACTCAGGGGCTCATGAGGCCTTGTCTGAGGACTCTCCTTTTCACCTGCACCTTTCACTCCACATGAAAGAAAAAGAGTGTCCTGCAGGGGCCTGGGGTGACAGGATCTCACTTACTTTGAGCAGGATTCTGTGGCTACTTGGTTGAGAAGGAGAGAAGCCCCAGGGTATCTGCTATAGGGATTCAGAAAGGAAGGGATAGCAGGAGGGGACAAAAGAACCTCTGGCACTCAGGTGCTGTGTGTTCAGAAGGTTCAACAAACACCTCTCTGAGGGATTTGAGAAGAGGAGGATCTTGGAGGTGACTTCAAGGGATTTGGGCCTAAGCTGTGGAAAGACAAGAGGTGCCACCAAGAGGGGGAACACTGGATCACAGGCATTCTGGGAAATAGTCTGGGTTTTGGACAAGTTGAGTTGGAGGTATCTTCTAGACCCAAGTGGAGATTGCTGGCATTCAGGGGGGAGGTCTGGGTTAAAGATACACATTAGGATTCACTGGCTTAGAAATGGCATTTGAAGTCAGTCACAGTGGCACACACTTGTAATCCCAGCTACTTTGGAGGCTGAGGCAGGAGAAGCAATAGTTCAAGGCCAGCCTCAGCAACTTATATGTTTCAAAATAAAAAATAAAAAGGGGCTGGGGATGTGGTTCAGTGGTAGAGTTCAATTACCATGGTGGGGAAGGGGGCAGGCCATGGGCCAAAAAAAAAAAAAAAAAAACAACAGTATTTCAAAGCCAAGAGCCTGAATTGGATGCGCAAAGGGGCACCTGTGGCCAAGAATTAAGCCCCAGGGCCTTCTGCCAGGAAAAGGAAGAAGAACCAACATAAGACTGGAGGCGGACTAAGAAAGGAAAGAGGAAAAAGTAAAAGGAAGTCAAAAGAAGCAAATGCACCTGGCAAATATCACAAGACAGAAGTTGCAGCACCAGGAGTTGAGATATTCCCGTAGCACAGAGCCACCTGGAGATCACCAGTGACCTGAGTGTGTTACTGAGAATTTTACTTCAAAAAAAGAATTTTTTTTTTTACTTCAGTTAAAAAAATAGAATAAAATCAGGAGATAATTGGAAACGGCGAATGCTTTCAAGGAGTTTTACAAACAGCAAAAATGAAGGAAGGTAAGTTGGAGAGTATGGTAAGAGAGATATTTTTTAGTGAGAAAAATAACAGTACATATGTATGATCTGGAAATGATCTAGAAAAGGAAGAAAAAAATGATTAAAGAAAGGGAAATTTTGCTGAGCAATGGAGGAAAGGAATCTAATGCCTGTTAGAGGGTTTGGTTTAGATCCCATTGCCTATCGCATCAGAGATAGGAATTTGGGAATAAAGGGAGAGATATAGAGTTCCAGAAGTGCCTACAAAACCCTGAAATGCAGGATACACCCATGAACAATTGCAGCTCCTCAGGGAGGTACCCTCGGGCCACACCCTTGACCCATGCCCTTGTAACAAGAGAACAATGCTCAAGTGCGGGGGAAACTGGTGTGGAACTGTGTGATTCCACTTCTACTCCAACCCCGGCAACCATCCTTCTGTACATATCAACACCCCCAACGACAGGATTCCGTCTCTCCCTCTGGAAATGGTGGTGTTCTCCTCTTAATCCTTATTCCTTGCTTTTCCCCAAAAGCTTCTCTTCTCTTGAGGTGGCTCCCAATCTCCCTTGACTATGTATCTACTTTCCTAAATAAACCTTTGTCTAATGCCTTTGACTGGACATTGCTAAAATCCCTTTCCATCCCATATGCCAAGAACCCCCGCTGGCCCTGAGTCAAGTTCCTTCAGCTCTCTGGGGACTCCTTGGACCCTTCTTCAGAAACACATATTCTCACATGACAGTCTCATGGGTGCATGCTCTCAGTGGGTACGTCTATGGAAGCTCTGGGTTGATGGCTTCCTTGGTGAAGTTAGAACTTCATCAAAAGCTCACAATGACAATGGAAAAGAGATCTGAGAAAAGCTTTCTGAGAGTGGATGCACTAAGGTCGAATGTGCAACCCTCGTGGAGCACCTGGGTGGCACTGTAATTAAGGGGTCAAGAAGGGGAACCCAGTTCAAGAGGACCAAGGTCTCTGGCTCTCTGCAGCTGCAGGCCCTGGGGGAGATAACTGTTTTCAATCTTCTCAGGCATTTCTCTAAATATCTCCCCTACCCTAAGATCATTCAATGGTTTCCCACTACCTTGGAGGCAAACTCCAATCCAAGATGCTGACCTTCCCTGGCAGGCCACACCCTTCTATTCCACTCCTCAAACCACCTGAAACAAACCAAAACACTTGTGCCTGTTTCCATTGAACTTTGTCAGTTTGTCACCAAAAGCTTGGTCCTTGTCCCCAGTGTCCAGTTAATAATAAGGACGCAGTTTTGAGAAGAAGGAAAAAAAAAAGAAAAAGAAGGCTTGTTGCTTTGCTAGCAAAGAAGAAACACAGGGACTTCTGTCCCAGAAGCTGTGATTCTTCCCATCAGGAGGAACAGGGGGTTTTAAAGAAGTGAGTCAAAGGGTACATTCCAGGTGCCCTCTGTTGGAGCTGTAATTCACTTGTTAATTGGGGAGATAACCATTCCTGAGATCTTCTAGTACCTTTCCCAAAGTATGGATTACTTCCTTCCTCTATGGTGGGTGGGTGCTCAAGGACAGATAACTGTCCAAAATGGGGAATGAAGGTAATCCTGTGTTCCCTGAGATTAGGAAGGAGCAGGAAGAGAGCAAGAGAAAGAAACACGTTCATTTTAAAAATTAATTGCAGTCGCAGAACAGCCAGGGATATATGCAAAGCATAAAGTGGACCCCCTGTTACAACTTCAGTGGTTTACTACCATAAACCTGCAAAAGTCAGTAGCCAACATCAGACTCCTTTCACCCAACATAACACTAGAAAATGAGTTATTTTTTTATAAATATTTTACAAATCACAAAAGTCAATGAACAAAACTGCTAATATGACTATGCCCTCTATTCATAAAATGCTGTTTCCATATCATGTAATCTTATAAAATACCTACATATACTGACCTAAGTAATATAGCTTAATCCAAAGGTTCCACACGACAGGTTTCTTCCTCCCTGTTTCTCATGCTAACCTTGTTCACAAAAAGCTCCAGTAATTCAGCTATATAAGCCTATTATTCTGTTTAAATGAGACTCTCTCAGACAGGCACAGTGGGACATGCTTGTCACCCCAGCAGCTCTGGAGGGCGGCTCAGGTAGGAGAATTGCAAGTTCAAAGCCAGCCTCAGCAATTCAGGGAGGCCCTGTCTCAAAATTTAAAAAATAAAACGGTCTGGGGATGTGGCTCCTTGGTTAACCATCCCTGGGTTCAATTCCTGGTACTACTAATAATAATAAATATAAATATCTCCCCCAAGTCCAAAGAGCTCCATTTTATGTACACTTCCCCTATTCTACCAACTGGGTCCTCATGGGCCTAGTGTCCTAATCCCATGTAACACTGAGAAAGTCCAAGCCACGGTGGGTGTTCTGGCTTTGTCTTTAGAGTGAGTCTGCAGAGTGCCCCACTGGCCCACTCACCGATGAGTCAGCAGACAGGTCTTGGCACAACCTTTCCTTCTGGTGGTCAGTCACATTCCCTCCAAAGGTTTTCATAGATAAAGACAGCTTCTCCCGGATTCCACTCCTTATCTCTTGGCCACACCTTTAAATAACAGCACAGGGAAGTGTGTTTGAAAACAGAGTCTCTTCAATCAGCCAATCTTTGACCCACTTGCTAATTTAAACACATTCTAGGGAAATATTAGTGGACTAGAATAGTATCTGTTTTCTGCTGGGCTGTTTGTTTTCTTCTTCTTCTTCTTCTTCAGTATCTGTTTTCTGCTGGGCTGTTTGTTTTCTTCTTCTCCTTCTCCTTCTCCTTCTCCTTCTCCTTCTCCTTCTCCTTCTCCTTCTCCTTCTCCTTCTCCTTCTCCTTCTCCTTCTCCTTCTTCTTCTTCTTATCTCCCTGTTTCCATAATTCCTTAGAATTATTCATACAGCACCCAGTGAGGGGTTTATCTTTGTTTTTATGGTACTGGGGATTGAACCCAGGAGTGCTCTGCTACTGAGATACATCCCCAGCTCTTTTTTTTTTTTAAATTTTTTATTTTGAGACAGGGTCTCACTATGTTACTGAAACTAACCTGGAATTTGCGATCCTCTTCCCTCAGCTTCCTGAGTAGCTGGGATTATAGGCGTGCACCACCAGACTCTGCTGGGCTATTTAAAAAGATTCAGCAAAGATAAAAATTTTAAATCAAAATCTAAGTCTGAAAAATCACGCAGACTTTGAGATGGTGGTGCATGAAGCTCCTTTAAACACCTGGGCCAACCCACTCAATGTGCAGATGAATAAACAAATCAAAAAAGAGGAACAGCATCAAGGACCCGTCCACATCAGTAGGGCAGATGCAGAAGTGAAAGCCGGTTTTAACTACCTCTGCTCCACTTTTCTGCCATTCAACATGTTTTTTTAATAAATGTTTATTGATCAACCCAGGCTAAGTAAGAATGGAACATTCTATGCAAATAAAAAACTACTATCTCTCCCCTAGGAAGTTTAGGAAAATAAACTGACATCTTCAAAAATCAGTACCACACCCGGCATAGTGGCGCACACATGTAATCCCAGCAGCTCCGGAGGCTGAGACAGAAGGATCACAAGTTCAAAGCCAGCCTCAGCAAAAGCGAGGGGCTAAGCAATTCAATGAGACCCTGTCTAAAATACAAAATAGGGCTGGGGATGTGGCTCAGTGGTTGAGTGCCCCTGGGTTCAATCCCCGGTGCAAAAAAAAAAAAAAAAATTATAAGCATAGCAGGTCCCAGTGTGATTTATATACACCCTTCAGATGTCTCTAACATTAATTGAGAGGACCAGGGTTCTGAAGTTGTATACAAGGATTTTAGGAGTGACCAGTTCCTGTTCAGACCGCTAGAAGGCACTACCTTGTGTACTACAGAATGTTTCCTTAGAGAATTAAGAGATTGTGGGGCCTCCTCAGCCCTGGAACCAAAACCATGTTCACTGTCCACTTAAAGACATTGAAGATAACATCACATTTGTTTCTGGATTAAGATGTTCACTTTTAACCAGCGTGCCCTGCTGCATTATTATCATATGCAGATAAGGCATTTCCTCCATATCCATCTTTGGAAGAAAATGGGTCAAAGAGATTTAATAGCATTAGGATTTTACTACATAAGTTTAGGATAGTTTTTTAAAAAATATTATTTACTTATTTTGAAAAGGAGGATTGAGCCCAGGGGCACTTTAACACGGAGTTATATCCCCAGCTCTTTTTTATTTTGAGATAGGGCCTCACCTAATTGCTGAGGGTCTCATAAGTTTGCTGAGGCTGGTCTCAAACTTGTAATTCTCCTGCCTCAGCCTCCAGAGTGCTGGGATTCCAGTGCTGGGATACCATGGTGCTAGGCTAGGATAGATTTTTAAAGGACACCCAAAGAGTACACTCCCAAACCAAGACCTGGGCACCAAGCTGAGTTGCAGCCACTTGTGAGATGTGCACTGTTCTGTCAAACCCCTCATTAAAGCCTTGGGATGGTGGTGGCATTGTTTTTAACACTTGAAGTTACTACTCTCCATCTCCTGGGCCCTTTCCCCTTCTCTGGTTTTGTTTTTGTTGTTTTCCCTGTGTAACTTCTCCATTATAATACTAGTGTAGAGTGAATCCTACTCTCAAAACCAAGATCCCAGGCCTGGCTTACTGTCACATCCTACTGCCGACCTTGACCTTAACCCATCCAGGTCCTCATTTCTTCCTATGAAAAGGAATGCAGACAGGAAAACACTGCTATAATCTTTAAACTTCACTTTTTATTACCAAAGAAAATACATAAAATAATTTAAGTATAACAGGAAAAATAAAGAAAGAAAGAAAAAAGTGAAAGTCTTTCCCAACCTTTTGTCTCAATGATATAACAATATTAATTTTGGTATATTTGGTATATTCTTTTTTGTTGTTTTTCTTTTCTTTTTCTTTTTTTTTTTTCCCTTACTAGGAATGGACACAGGGTCTCACATGTGCTAGGTGAGTACTCTACCACTGCATTACATTCCCAGACCTTTTTTAAATTTGGAGACAGGGTCTTGCTAAGGTGCCAAAGCTGGCCTTGACGTCACAGTTCCCCTGACTCACGGCAGTGGAATTACAGGTATGCAACCACTGCGCTCAGTCTCCCGTAATTTTAAGGCCAAAACAAACAAAAAAAATCAATTACATACACTTAGTCTAGAACTACTTTTCCTTTCGCTTAATCACAGAGTATTGTCAGAGGACAAGTAGCATCAGTGGCATGAGAGCAGAGTTGTTTTTGTTTTGTTTGTCGTTGTTGTTGTTGGTACCAGGGATTGAACTCAGGGGCTCTGAACCACATCCCCAGCCCTTTTTTGCATTTTATTTAGAGACAGGATCTCACTGAGTTGCTTAGGGCCTTGCTAAGTTGCTGAGACTGACTTTGAACTTGTGATCCTCCTGTCTCAGCTTCCCAAGTAGCTGGGATTACAGTGTGCCACTGCCCCCTGCTGAGAGCAGTTTTGACTGCTTTGGTTATGCTGTTTAGGTATCACAACAATGCCTGCCCAAGAGTAGTTGCTAATAAATGTTCACTGAATGGACAAATGGACATGAATTCTCCTTCCTATCAGACTAAGTGACATTTCATAAGGCCAGGGATTTGCCTTTTTTGGTCCTCCTTCATGATCCCAGCACCAAACACAGTGCCAGAACATAGTAACCACTTAATAAGTATTTGTTGAATTAACCAAAAAACTCAATGAAACTTCCTAGTTCGTTTTAACTGTACCATCTAATCAACAATTTTTCTATTGATATAGAAAATCTCTTATGAATACCCTTGCAGTAATCATATTTGTATAATATTCTTGTTTAAAGATTTTTATAGGATAGGAATATTGTTGGGAAATGTGTTCTCATGTTCTTTCTCACTAGAATTTCATGATTTTTAAAAAAAAAAACTTGTGTTTAATTTGTCAGCCTGTATGAGAACTGCTGCCTACAATATTAGTTTTGCAAAATGATATCTCTTACATATCAGTTATAGAAAGCCAGTGCTCTCCGAATCTCTTTATGTATAGCCGAAATACCATCTAATTCACACAATAAGACTGCCAGAAAGACTTGTAAAAACAAACAGACTGCCTGCATGCTCAGTGACTAACATCTTCTCTGTTCAATCCAGTAGCAATTTCCTCCTCAGCTAGCTGTGGAGGAGCGATTTTCAGTCAGCAACACGTCCATATTGTTGATTCACCCCCCACACACACACCCAGTATTGGGTATTGAATCTAAGGGAATTCTATCGCTGAGCTACACCCAGCCTTTTAATTTTTTGACACAGGGTCTCACCAAGTTGCCCAGGCTGCCCTTGAACTTGTAATTCTCTTGCCTCAGCCTCCAGAGTCAGGGATGACAGACATATTTCACATTCTTTATGTGCTAAGGAAGGCAGAAAGAGAAAAACATAAAAGAGTAACAAGATCCTGAATAGAAAGAGGATATTGAGGGCTGGGGATGTGGCTCAGGCGGTAGCGCGCTCACCAGGCATGCGTGCGGCCCGGTTCGATCCTCAGCACCACATACAAACAAAAGATGTTGTGTCCGCCGATAACTAAAAAATAAATATTAAAAAAATTCTTTCTCTCTCTCTTCCTCTCTCTTTAAAAAAAAAAAAAAAAAGAAGAAGAGGATATTGAGAAACAAAGGCCACTTTGGCCAGATAAGAACAGATATGGGAGCTTCAGAGTATTTGTGAATTCTTAGAGAAGTTACAGACTCCTGCTCTGTCTGAGCTCTACAATGGAAAGTCTCTCCAGAAAGTTCCCTTTCTGCATTCTGAAGTTATTTAGCAAGTTTCAGAGTCAGGCAAGAGCCTGGAGGCAACAATAAACAAGACAAGGATAGTCTCCGATAACTTGGAATTTAAGTTCAGGGACCTCTGTCTTTCCATTAAGGGGTCTGATGCTGACAAGACAGATTTCTGGAAGCCTTTGCCTCCTTTTCACCAGGAAACAGAATCTGTGTCTCGGTCACTAGTTCTTCTTCTGTGAAAATACAGCTCCAGTTCTCTCCATGAATGGAGAAGTTGGGCAGAGATATTTCCCTTTGAGAGTGCAACAAGCAAAACTTGGCCACACACACACACACACACACACACACACACACACTCCTTTTCCCCATGTTCTCCAGCCACACCACAGGCCTGCTGAGTTGTCTTCTTAACTGAGGCAGAGGTGAGCACTTACCATTGGACAGGCAACATTCAAAAAAGCATAAACTCAGAGGGAAACTTCAAGATCATTCCTTTCTTTTTTTATTTATTTTTTAGTTATAATTGGACACAATACCTTTATTTTTATGTGGTGCTGAGGATCGAACCCAGCACCTTGCACATGCTAGGTGATCACTCTACCGCTTAGCCACAGCCCCAGTCCCTCCTTTCGTATCTTAAGCTTTTTTTTTTTTCCTTTTCTTTCTTCTTTTTCTTTTTTTTTCAACCTTTTTATTTTTTATTTTGAGATAGTATCTCCATAAGTCACTTAGGGCCTTGCCAAGTTGCTGAAGCTGGCCTCCAACTTGGAATCCTCTTGCCTCAATCTCCCAAATTGCTGGGATTACAGGTATGTATCACAACATTTGGCTTATTGTACCTTTTTAAGGATTACAGACCTCCATGAAAATCAGTGCCCCTTTAGACTATCTGTACCAAAGAAAAAAAGCACATGTCTCAACACACAGTATACTCTACATTCTCATGAGCTGAATTTCTTGGAGAGATTTCATATCAAGAATCCCTAATGTGCATAAAAGTACATTTGAAGTCTAATGCCCATGATTGGCAGTCTCTAGGTTGGGTACCTCTGTTAGCTGGGATACAGAGATAATGATGTATAGCAAAGGTCAGGGTTGAACCCCAATGTGAGCTAATTATCTCCAGAAAATAGGAACACTCTTCTTGGTGCCCCTGGACAGAACCTGTAAAACCATTTAGCTGACACGTCTCAGTTTTGAAAAAAACAACACCAAGGTCAAAAATGAAGGTGCTGGATTCAATGGCATAAAAAGGTGAGAACCCAGAGGTGGTCAGTATTGTTGCTCACTGCTGATATAGCAGTAGTCCTCATTCGGGTCCTCCATCTCATATATGTTTTCCTCAATGATGTAGATATTCTCTTCTGAGCGCATCCTGTCTGCTGCTGCATTTGCCAACCCTGAGGGACGGGGGTTGGCCAGCGTGATGAGACTGTGAAAAGAAAAGTGTTGCGGTTGATTTAAGGATTTTGCAGGCAACATGGAATGAGGTTAAAAGAATAGGCTTTAAGATGGGTGTGGACATCTCTAGCAGTCAGAGAAATGCAAATCAAAACCACCCTAAGATACCACCTCATTCCAGTAAGATTGGCAGCCATTATGAAGTCGAACAGTAACAAGTGCTGGCGAGGATGTGGGGAAAAGGGTACTCTTATACATTGCTGGTGGGACTGCAAAATGGTGAGGCCAATATGGAAAGCAGTATGGAGATTCCTGGGAAAGCTGGGAATGGAACCACCATTTGACCCAGCTATTGCCCTTCTCGGACTATTCCCTGAAGACCTCAAAAGAGCGTACTACAGGGATACTGCCACATCGATGTTCATAGCAGCACAATTCACAATAGCTAGACTGTGGAACCAACCCCGATGCCCCTCAATAGATGAATGGATAAAAAAAATGTGGCATTTATACACAATGGAGTACTACGCAGCACTAAGAAATGACAAAATCATGGAATTTGCAGGGAAATGGATGGCACTAGAGCAGATTATGCTAAGTGAAGCTAGCCAATCCCTAAAAAACAAATGCCAAATGTCTTCTTTGATATAATGAGAGCAACCAAGAACAGAGGAGGGAGGAAGAGCAGGAGGAAAAGATTAACATTAAGCAGAGTCATGAAGTGGGAGGGAAAGGGAGAGAAAAGGGAAATTGCTTGGAAATGGAAGGAGACCCTCATTGTTATACAAAATTACATATAAGAGTTTGTGAGGGGAATGGGAAAAAAATAAGGAGAGAAATGAATTACAGTAGATGGGGTAGAGAGAGAAGATGGGAGGGGAGGGGAGGGGGGATAGTAGAGGATAGGAAAGGTAGCAGAATACAACAGTTACTATTATGGTATTATGTAAAAATGTGGATGTGTAACCGATGTGATTCTGCAATCTTTGTAATGTTTTGAATAACCAATAAAAAAATAAAATAAAAAAATAAAAAAAAAAAAGATGGGTGTGGAGGCATGCACCTGTAATCCCCACAGCTCAGGAGGCTGAAAACAGGAGGATCGAGAGTTCAAAGCCAGCCTCAGCAATGGCAACTCAGTGAGACCCTGTCTCTAAATAAAATACAAAATAGGGCTGGGAGTGTGGCTCAGTGGCCAGGTTCCCCTGAGTTCAATTTCTGATACCAATAATAATAATAATAATAATAATAAGATTAGGCTTTGCTGAAGAGACATGTATGATCTTTGATTGGATGTCAACTGGGGGGAAAAGCCATAAAATAATTTGGGGACTAGCTGAGAAAATCTGAATTAACCTCATTTTTCTTAGATAGAAAAACTGCATATCCTTATTCTTAGTCATCAAAGGCTGAAATGTTTAGGTGAAGTGTTAAGATGTCTACAACATCTTTACAAATGGTTCAGAAAAACCATTGTGCATATCAAGAAATGGACAAAGCCAGAATGTACAGCATGCCACATGTGGAGTTCAGGTGGAGGTTCTGTTGTTCCTTGCACTGTCTTTCCAATTTTTCTGTGAGCTTGAACAATTTCAAAAGGAAAAGGAATTGGAAACAATTATGTTGTAGATCCAATCAGATTAGAGTTCATATTCTTTGATACAAGCTAGCTTTAAGATTTGCATAAATCTTTTTTGTTGTTGTTTTTTTGGTTTTGGTGGTGGTTGTTGTTTGAGTACCAGGGATTGAACCCAGGGGCTATCAACCACTGAGCCACATTCCCAGCCTTTTCCATATATATTTTTTAAATTTTGTGACAGGGTCTCACTAAGTTACTTAGAGCCTCACTAAATTGCTAAGGCTAGCCTTGAACTTGCAATCCTTCTGCCTCAGCCTCCTGAGTTGCTAGAATTACAGGCATACACTATGTTTTGTTTTCATTCAAGAAATAATTAGTATGTTACACACTGTTCTATGCAACTAGAGAGACAGAATTGAATGGGGCACAAAAATCCCATAGAGGTTAAGTGTTAGTAAACTTTGTGTTTTAGTATCCTTGTCTGTAATATGGAAATAATGTGAGTCCTGCCTCACAAGTCAACCGTGAAAAATACTAATTTATTCTATCATTAATATTGATTGTTAATAGGATCAGGCACTGTTCTGGGAATACAGTCATTAATATGGCAGACAACTTCCTAATTTTCTGTGGAGTTTACAATTTGTAGACAGGGATGAACATTAATCATATAATTTCACAAATGATGAGTTAATTCCTATCAATGTTACCTCTGAATAATAATCATATTTCCCAATTTCTGCTTTAATGAAGAACACTAATCATTGAATATTTTATTTGTTACTTTATTTGACTTCTTATTACATGTTATTTTGTCTTTATAATATACCACATTTAACTTAGTCTAAAATGATCAGTGATTTAGATAGTATTTAGTGGACAGTCATTTGTTTCTCAAAATACATTACATTCTTGTAATGCACCAAATGTTACTAAAACTGGAAAATCTGATAAGAGTGTGACCTATGTCGATCAGGAATGGATGGTGTAAATAGTAAGAAATGATGATGAAGACAGGGACCCGAATTAACTCTCAGCCCTGACTACACAACAGAACCACCCAGAGCGCTTTCAGAGAAACATCTGCTAAGTCCTCATCATCAAAGTTCCAATTCAGTTGCTACAGGGCTGGTCCTGCATCAGTTGGCTTAAGTGCCCTGGTGATCCTATATATCATCAGCTGAAAAGCCTGAGTGGGGCTATAAAAACCCTGATAACAGACTGGTTTTCCTGTTCACTTTGGTTACCTCAGTGTCCAGCCCTGACCCCCCTGGATATAGTAAGTGCTCAATAAGTTGAGGTTTCAGTTCACTGAAAAAAATCCCCATTAATACAGAGATAAATAAGCATTTCTTAATAATAGGGAGATAAATTCTATACATTACCATTAGAACTAAGGAAGCTAGATGGATCAGGGAGCAAACAGAGCAGCATGTTAAATTTGCATTTCATAATTAGACTTCAGGCAAAAGAAATACAAGCTTAGACCCCCAAAACCCTAGGCCAAACCTTCTCAGGGCAAAAATCAAAGCTATATTAGGGTAGGGGGCCGCTCAGATTCTCCCTCTCCCATTCCTATTCTTACCTTGAATTCTGTAACTTCTTTTTCCTATGAGAATACCCTAGGTAAAGAGGAAAGTAAAATGAATAAATGTGCTTAGGTAAAATAAATAAGAAATAAAATGGGCTCACTGCGGGTAATTGTTGTTTAGGGAAATCTGGTCTCTGCTTAGAAGAAACTAAATCAAACTCACCAGGTGTATCTTAGTTTGTTCTATGTACTATGCTAGAAAATAAAGAAGATGCATTTTCTTATTTAACAAATACCACGAGGCCTCTTCTAAGTGTCTGGCAATTTGCTAGGCATGGTTGACACAAAGGTGAATTGTGAATCCTAACTTCACGAAGCTTGCATAGGAGAAAGGAGAAAAAAGAGAAGAAAGCGGATAGGGTAGAAGGAAAAGAAAAGAGTAAGTAAGTAGAAAAACAAAATAATTTCAAAGTGTGATGTATGAGAGAAACCAAAACCATACTGAAACAGAGAATAGGGCAACACTCTCAGAAACTATCATTAAGTTCAGCTCTGAAAGAAAAGAATGAGTCAGCGGTGTCAAGAGCCACGGGGAGCCTTCTAAGAAGAGAGAAGCCCCAGGAAAGATCTGGGTGATTCCTGAAACCAAAAAGTGGCTAAGAGAGCGGCCCCAGGTGAAGGCTGAGGAGTAAGCTGTGGCTAGGGGCCACAGGACTTTTCCATAGTGATAAGGAGTTAGAGTTTTATTTTAAGACCTATAGGAAATCACTGAAGGACAGCAATATGTCTGTTTGGGTGTTAATATCACTGTCAGCTATGTGGAAGAAGGAGGGAGAGGAACAAAGATATGGGAAGAAAACAGAGATGGCAGTGCCTTATAGTAAGGTGGTAGCCAAGACATGCAGAATAAGGGATTTTAAATATATTTTGGAGAAAGACTTCAGGAACTGACATTGGACTGCATCTTAAGAGGTAGGAATGGGAGCAGGATGACTTCTGCATTTCTGGCTTAAACAACCAGACAGACAATGGTAAAATACGATGGAAAAGACCAGAGAAGGAAGATGGAATAATATAGAATTGGAAGCTCCATTTTGTTAAATGTGTGAAATATCCAAGTGGAGCTATTGACTGGGCAGTTAGACAAGGAATAGCTACACTTCAAGAGCTGACAAGAGTCAGGCATGGCAGCTCACGCCTATGATCCCAGCTACTCAGGAGGCTAAGGAAGGAGGATCACAAGTTCAAGCCTCAGCAACTTAGGGAGACTCTGTCTCAAAATAAAAAATAAAAAGGGCTAGGATGGGGTTGGGGTTGTGGCTCAGTGGCAGAGCACTTGCCTAGCACATGTGAGGCACTGGGTTCAATCCTCAGCACCACATAAAAATAAATAAATAAAATTTTTTAAAAAGGGCTGAGATGTCTCTCAGTGCTAGAGCACCCCTGGGTTCAATAATTCACAGCACTGAAAAAAAAAATGTCTTCTTAATTAATGATATGCAGAAAAAATACTGGAATCATCCTGCCTGAATTTAAATCCCAGCTCTGAAACTTGCTAATGGTGATGATGATAAAATGTATGTGAAACATTTGACACAGGACCTGCCTGACATGTGGTAATCACTGAATAATTATTAGCTATTATTATTGTGAGGGTTTAGAAGTATAGTGGGTATTTAGCCTACCTAATCACCTTTAGGTACAAAGTTTTATACACACACACACACACACACACACACACACACACACACACACATATATATATATATACACACACATATATTTGTGCTGGGGATTTAACCCAGGGGCACTTTACCACTGAGCCACATCCCCAGCCCTTTTTATTTTCAATTTTGAGACAGGGCCTCACTAAGTTGCTTAGGGTCTCCCTAAGTTGCTGAGGCTGGCCTCCAATCCTCCTGCTTCAGCCTCTGGAGTTGCTGGGATTACAGGCGTGAGTTACCATGCCCAGCACAAAGTCAAATTTTATCTCGGTTTGTTCTCATTCAAACATTTCCAGTTCCTATCGGAGGGAAAGATAAACCATATCCAACAACTTACATTTGAGAATTAAAGCACTAAAGATAAGCGTAAGAGCCAACCCAGCAGAGATTCCTACTCCAATATAGAGGCCTCTTCTGGTGGTTGCTCCAAAGCTTTGGAACTCATCAGCAAATGTGGATATCTGCTATGCAAACACAAAACAGGATTTAAGAAGCAAATGTTCAGAAATTAGCTGTGTACTCAGCCAATACCAAGATTTGGAGTCAGACCATCCCTTTCACAGCATCACAGTATGGAAGGGACTTTAAAACTACCCCTGATCTGTCTCCTTTTAGACAAGGCTCAAACCACAAAAGACATGGATTAGTTTAATTATTGGAGTTAACAAAGAAATGGAGTATTCTCTTCTGCACTGTGGTTGTAGAAAGAGCTCTTAATAAATGGATCTCTCCCCACACTCCAAAAAATGGGCTTTTGAGTGGAGTCCTGTTTTTTTAGCATACCCTGTGTCCCCCCAGAGAGTTTCAGAGTGGTCTACACTGGATGCCTTGCAGTGAAACACCTATTTTCCCAGAAATAATGTAACAAAAGAACCAGGACTTGGCAATCAAACAGGGCTAGATTCAAATCTCAGCTCGATCACCAAGTGTTAAGTGAACTTCCAGAATTATTGGAAAACCTAAGTTTATATAATATAAAATGCTTAGCACAAGGCCTGACACATGATAAATGTTCAATCAATGGTAGACATTATTGCTACTTCTCTAATTAATTTATTTTTATGATAATCGAGAGACATAAAAAATCCTCCTATTTCAAAAATTTCAGTCCATATCTTCCTTTAAAACCAGTAGTAGTGGGGACTTTTAAAACAATTGGGGAAGAGTTAAACCTTTCATTTATTCAATAAACATGTACACATTTATTCAATGCACATTACTTCTGCAGCAGCTAGACTGTGCCTGCAAAGTATTGTGCAGTAAGCACTGTAGTCACACAGAGGTACTCAAAAGGCAGTCATTGATTGCAAAGAGGGAGGGACAAAAATGGGATGCTGAGGGCCAGATGTGAACATACAGGTAGGAGATTCAGTCAAAGCAACACAGACTCCCAGATGTGCCCTCAAAGAATTTTTAATCAATAGATGTGCAACTGATGTGATTCTGCAATCTGTATACGGGGTAAAAATGGGAGTTCATATCCCACTTGAATCAAAGTGTGAAATATGATATAGCAAGAACTATGTAATGTTTTAAACAACCAACAATAAAAATTAAAAAAAAATAATTTTTAAGTCACCATTACAAGCTTGATTTCTTGTGATTTTTCTTTCACTCTGGAAATGTGGGGAACACTAAAACTATGGTAAAATAAAGTATTACTTTATGCTTAAATGACATAAATTCTTGGCTTTGAATATTCCGGATTGATGTTCTGTCAATATAAATGAACAAATTTCAGAATCAACCTTTTGCCTGGGATATAAGGGAAGCAAGAAGAAGTGTATTGGAAGAAGCTGGAAAGTCTTAGAAACTTCCACAGTGGTAACAACTGTAAAATTTGAGAAGAGGAACAACACGTTAATGTTTCTTCTTTTTGGTTTGTCATCATCAACACATTACAGACAAGGAATCTGAAGCTCAGGGGGGTAAGCCTCCTCCATCCCAAGGAAATGGTAGGTGTGAAGACGTCTAAAGCAAGATTTTCTTTATGTAGTTGAGATTGTTAGCACGCACACACAAAAATTACTTACTGTTTGATTTTTATCATGGAAGGTCCCCAGGGTCTGTGTCTCCACTACACAAGCACAAACACACACAAATGAGGGAAGATAGTCAATAGTTAAAAACTTTTTTTTGTATCAGAAAAAGCTGAATGATGTCTATAACCCTGCTTAAAACTAATTCTTCCCCATCCTCTTCACAATAACTAATTGAGAGACAACAGAATTTACTGATTGCTTACAAATCAACTTCAGGATGACCATGGGCATTCATCTAGATAATGAACCCTACTACTTCTATTTCCTGAAATACAGATTTTTTGTCAGGAAGACTTATATTGAATAGGGAGCTTGTTTTTATCCACAGGGCTTTAGTGGCTTCTACAAAAATTCAATAGCAAAGATGACAGTCATTATATTCTAATTAGACTTTGAAAGAAATGAAAAAAATCCATTTTCTAGAAAAAGTTTAACATTTATTCATTAGGAGGGAGACAGAGTATAAGAAATAAGAGCTCTAGCTACAATTTACCAGGACCCAGGCATTGTGCCAAACTTTCAATGAAGTATCTCACTTAGCATTCGAAATAAGGATCCTAAAGTGTCAGGACTGTTAGTCCCCTTAGACAGATGAAGCTACTGAGGATTAGGGAAGTTAAGTGACTTTCCAAGGTCACAGAGTTTAGTGAATGATAGAAATGACCTTCCAATTTAGGTCCACTTGGTTTCAAGCATACATTCTCTACCATCTACCCTCACAACCTCAAAGACCACGCTGCTCATCTGTCAACTCACCATCTTTCCTTTTGGTTGATTTGTTTATTTCTTTTATCTGATTAAGGAGTCAAGGAATAATGTATAACTCTGTGCCAGGTTTAGGGGAGAGCAGCAAACCTGATGGAACAGACCCTGATATTTTTTAAAAATATTTTGTTAGTTTTGTCAATGGACTTTATTTTATTTATTTATATGCAGTGCTGAGAATCAAACCCAGTACCTCACACATGCTAGGCAAGCACTTTACCATGGAGCCACAAACCCAGGCCCCAGACCCTGATCTTGTGGACACTATATTCTAAACACAAATTGTTTGTCAGCTTTGGGAAAACAAAGCATGCTTCCTCAGAAGACTCTTAAACTCCTTAAACACCATGGCTGTCTCCTGGAAACCTTGAAGTCTAAACCCTTTAAGATGTATATCAGGTTCAACTAAATAATAGTTTAGCAGACTATGATTTCAATATTATAAAGGTATACTCTCGTCCTAAAATTATTTAAGAAACAGATATGAACAAGATTATATTTTGCCTATTACCTGAAAGGAATTTAGCAAATTAAGGTATAAAAACCACAATGGAACTGCTAAGTAAACATGAATCTTAACCACATGCAAGATTTTCAAATGGAAATCCAGTTTCTGCTTCCCTATAATTTTGGCTGTTGGCCTAACTGTTAAGACTGACTGCTGCTTCTTCTTCTTTTTTAATTTCATTTGCTATGACAATGATCTATAAAATGGATGGAGCACATTGAGTTATCAGAGCCTATTTTCACAGATTTGCCCATCAGCCAAGGTGAGGGGGACAGTTGGAAGAAGTTGCAGTGTTTCTTTCTGGAGAACCCAGGAGGTGGGTGGGTTGCAGGCAGAGAGAACATCAAAGTGTATGAATGCAGTGGTCCTTATCTGCTCAGCACTGTCTGTGTGCCAGACGTGGTGCTTAGCACTATAAAGCCACAATCCCATTTAGTGCTCACCACAACAGGTATGTAAGAGCATTTTCCCCATTTTTTCAGATGAAGAGACTGAGTCTTAGAGAAGTACTTTACCTATGATCACAGAAGTACTTTACCTATGAGAAATCTGGAATTCAAACTAGTCTTCCCAGAGCTTAGGACTCACCCATGACCCAGTCCCACCTCCTTTAGGAAGAAGGGAGAGGACACTTGTCCTGTGTTCAGGTGGGTTTAGCACATTCCAAAGCCCTGGGAACCCTGGCTTTTTAAGGCTTCACTCCACTTTATATTGAACACATTAAAAGCAATCACATCACATTAAACAAAAATCATAGACTACCTATGAACTGACTCACCTTGATTAATTGACACAATGTTACATATAGGCAAGTTGTTAGATGTTCATTAACTTCACTTTTAGTTTTGTTTTCCTGTTTTGGAGCAATTGCCTTTTGAGGGGGGCGGCGCCATTGTTGGTTTGCTTATTCAACTATTTTCTTAATTCAGGCTTTTGAAAAGCTCAGAAATTCTATCTAGGTAAAGTCCCTATATTCTCTGATGTAAGAGATGGCCCCTTTGTTGTTATCTTGGAGGGAGTAACTAACAAGCAAAATCTAAGGGGAAGGGGACTTCAGTTCATGGTATAGGCAAGGAAGTGAACTCCCTATTCCCTGTATGCCTGCATGTATGATATACAGCAGGTACCTACTCAGTGGTGATATTGGAAGATGCATGGAAGAACAGGGTGGAAAAGTGGAACTAAATGATCCCTGACATCCCATCTAGGTCTATATTTGTAAGTTCTTTAAAATAAAACAATGGCACATAATAAACACCTGTATGATTGATTATCCCACAATGTGGGTGATCATCTGTTCCTGCCGTATTTAATTTCCTCACTAATCACAAAAGAGATGAAGGCTTCCAGTCACTAGAGAACAACCAAAGCCTGAACCTTTAAGGACGTGAAGTTAATCACTATAATAATAATAATAATAATAATAATAAATAATATTTAAATGAATTCTATAGGCCAGGTACTATGCTGTATTTACACATACATTATCCTGTTTACTCTTATTATTATTATTATTTTTAGTTGTAGTTAGACAGAATACCTTAATTTTATTTATTTATTTTTATGTGGTACTGAGGATCAAATGCAGTGCCTCACATGTGCTAGGCAAGCGCTCTACCACTGAGCCCCACCCTCAGCCCCTACTGTTTATTATTTATAGTACCTTATGAAGTAGACACTGGTATTGCCCTCCTTGAAGAGATAAGAAAATTGATATTCAGAGAGGTGGGAAACTTCACAGAGCTCATAAGAAGAGCTGGATTTTGTACCCATTCTACTTGTCACTGAAGTAGTTAACCATAATCTCATTCTTCCTTCTGATATTATTCATGGCAATAGCTAACCTATACTGAGTACGTACTATAATCAGTACTGAAACTAAGCATTTTAGATACATTTTTTGACTTAAAACTCTTAAGGCATGACTTATATGGTTTATAACATTATGAGGTGACACTTCCCTATTTTTAACCTCAATTTACAGGAAAAAGAAAAAAAGAGCTTCATAGAATTTGAGAGAGACAAAAACTCGGACCAGGAATCATAGTATTAACATTCTTGATCAAGGTGACCTGAGGTCTGTATTCTGTCCTACCTTCTCTTCTGAAGTACCTTGGTGAACTAGCTAAAGAATTAAGCTGAGGAAGCTGATGGGCTGTATTTCAGCTAGAGAGAAGTCATCTAATCTAAGAGTCCCTGAACATGGATTGGGGCGAATACATGCAGAAATATCACTGGTCCTAGAATAAATCAGAAAATAATGAGGATGATGTAATGAGTTTTTCCATTAAGTTAGATTTACTTAATAATTAAATAAAATAAAATAATTTTATTGTTTAAAAGTTAAAGTAAAATAAGATTAAAAGACAATGTTTTTTTAATGAAATAATGGCAATAGATACTTTTCTTTCCTTATTTGGCAAATATATAGATCACCAAAATTCTTTCTTAGCATGGGTGGGGAACTTCACTGGGTCATGGAATCCAAAAGTCTCCAAACTCATTCCTTGAACAGAAGAGGAAGTTAATGTCCTGAGAAGTAAAAGAACTTGGCCCAGGTCACTTAGCTAGTGTGTAGCTAATCCAGAATCTGAACTCAGGATGTCTTCACTACCACCTTCACTTCAAACACTGTTTCAGGTGCAGAAAAACATCCATGCCTCATCCTCTGAGCTCAGTCACCTGCTAAAGGCTTCCTCCTATGCCCCATGTATTACCTGAGCCATGTCCCTCGGTGGTAAGCATCCTTGGAAGGACTGTAGTAACATCTCTCTGGGCAGTTGGAGCTGGGTTGACCTTGGCTAATGTCAGAAACCAACATTAAGGATGAGACTTCTCTGAGTGCAGAGAGCTTGTTTCAGAGAATCAAAGGAGCAGCAGAAAAAATGTGAAAGACAATAAATGAAGACAGACACATCCTCAGCTTCCAAACCAAGCTGAACTCCTTCATTGAGGGAGAACACACACTTCAAACTTTTGACAGAGGTAAGAGGCAGTCATCATTGTGACAGTCTAACTATTAATGGAACTAAGAATCACACAAGTGGCCATACCCAAGGCTTTGCATAAAATATTATCCATTCAGTTGCCTATATGTAAGTATTATTATCATATTTTACAGAGGAGGTCACAGAGTTCAAATAACTTTTCTAAGATTATGCAATTAGTACGATGCAGACTTGGATTGGAACCTGGCCCCATTCGGTCACAAAGTATGTGCCTTATAAATCTTAAAACATACAAGAACCTGTACCCCTCCCCAACACACATGCAAAGTCCAGTGGTTCACATCCTGGTTGTATCTGGGGTAGAATCCATGAAAAGCTGATGTTCAGGATTCCATCTCCAGAAATGCTGATTTCTCTGTTTGTGGGTGGGGCCCAAGCATTGTAGTGGTTAAAAAGATCTCTACATATGATTTTCTTGTTGTTGTTGTACCAGGGAGAGAACCCAGGGGTGCTTAACCACATGCCAAGCCCTTTTATTTTGTATTTTGACACAGGGTCTCACTAAGCTACTTACATCCTCATTAAGTTGCTGAGGCCAATCTCAAACTTGCAATCTTCCTGCCTCAGCCTCCCAAGTCAGTAGGATTACAGACATGTGCCACCATACCCTAGCTTTTCCAGGTGATTCTAATGAGCAGTTAGGGTACCTAATCACTAATCTAGGCTGTCTTCCAGTTCTGTAGATATCATCCAGGACATTCAAAATATATTGGAGGGTGTTAAACATTGCTGGAAATCACAGGTAGGGCTTATTAAACTTTAGGTCTTCAGGGTCCATCCCCAGAACTATAATTAGGGGACTCAGAGGTAGTAAAAAATCAATGTTTATTGTGATTAAGATGTGAATCTTAGGCATAGAGAAGGCATGCAAAGATTCCACTCACCTGGTTTGATGATCAACTCCACATTTAGTTTGTAATCATTCATTGGTCCTACAAACTGGATCCGACAACAATAGGTCCCACTGTCAGCTGGAGTCACATTCACTATGGTCAGGGACACATCACCTTTGTGGAAATTCCCCTTTAGCTGGTATCTGCTGGATTTCTGATCTTTCACATTCGTTTCATCAGTGCTGAGCACCAAATCCTTACATCCAAATATAGGACAGGACTCCTTGCCCCAGCACACAGGCACAAGACTCTCTGAAGAGATGGGTTTGTAGCTGCAGGGCAAACTGGCATCCTGACCCACCTCAACTATGTATTCCCCTTCCGAAGACCCTGAAGAAAGAGGGAAGGAGAGCAAGACCCTGAGTGAGGCTAGTTTATTTTAGGAATACAGCAAACAAAGCTCTATAGAATGCAGAGGAGAACACGGCTGATGCCCCCTTTGGAGGATGGTTCACTATGCTAATGTTTGAGCAGCCACAGAATCACCAGGAAGCCTTGTGAAAACATGAATGGGGGACTCCACCGCTGCAGTTCCTGGCACAGTTGGTTTGCGGTGGAGTCTGAGAACATGTATTTCTAACAGTTTCCACGTATCGTGGGTCCTTGACCCTTCCTATCAGAACCACCACTTTGAGAACTAGGAGAAAATTGTGGACAGTTCTGTGAACATGAGAAGACACAGCTGTTGGAATGGACGAACAGAAAATCTCATTGTCAGTCAGGAACTACTTACTCATCAATCAAGGGTGGCTATCCAAACACAAATCTCTCTTTTTTTTTCAAAAGGCCCAGGGGCACAGTGAATAAATAGCTTTGGCCAAATAAGAAGCTAGTATATTTGAAGCCACTCACAGGTTGTTTTGAGGTTTAAAACTAATTCCTTTTACAGCACACACACGTTTATAGGTTAAGACCTTCAAACAGTATAAAAAGTGCATCAGAAGTCTGACTTCCTCCCCCATCTTTTTCCCATTTCCCAGTTCTCCTCCCTGGAGCCCACATTAAGAAATGGCTAAGATATGCCCTCTCCTTCCCAATGCACACACACAGAGAGGAGCCTGCCGTACATTATGCTGACCCCTTGGTATTTTCAAAAGCATTGTGATTGAAAGACATTCTATACCAGTATATTCAGTCAGGCTTACTGTGTGTATCATGAAATATCACATTTATTTACCTACTCCTCCACCGGTGGACATTTAGGTGGGTTCCAAACTTGTACCTCAACAAATGATGTTGTGAGGACCACCTTGCATCTCTTGCTATCTTGCCCTCCGTCCAGCATCATTCTCCAACTGTAAATACCCACACCACACTTACTTGTAAGTAGCAGCAGCAGCAGCAGTAACAGGATACCATTAAAAGAAAGATGTGAAAACATGGGCTCTTCAGAGGAAGAGTCAGAGGATGACTCTGTTTAGGCACAGTTTGAACTCTCCAGATGAACTAAGTGTTTCCTCCAACTGTCTCTTTCCTCCACAATCACATGAATGGCAGCTACTTCTGCTGATTGCCAGACCACACTTGAGGGTGTCTAACTACCAATGATGTCTGTACTGACGCTGCTAAATCTTCAGTCACATCAAAAGAAGCCCCAGTTGTTTGTCATACCACACCCCACATATCCTGTGAACATGATGATGTTTGTCCTGGTGCCTCAACAAAGAGGAAGCAATATTTCAGAGGAACAAAAGTGTTAGTCATAGCCAGTAGAAAGAACCCTCATCTTATTACTTAGATTAAGTAGGTCCAAAATGGACAGTGTGCAAGTTGGGCTGGTTAACGGGAAATATAAAATGCAGTCATACGGTTCATGCATTCATTCAGTCAGTGCTCATAAAGCAGGTACTCTATGCAGGCACTGAACTAGGAGCTGGAGAACAGAACAATGGATGGCAACTTCCTTATCCTCACATCCATAGACAACTGCCAATATGATCATGACCCAGTTCTTGTCCTTGTTCTAACACAAATTCATTCATGTCCTATACCTTGTTGAATCTGAGCTTCCTCACTTAGAAATTTATAAAATGAATAGGTGATATACGTACAGCTCTAATAGTCTGACTTCGACCTTCAAACTTTCAAACCCTGCCTTTTAGGAAAGTCATATTCCTCTTGGTAATGCTTTTTTACTCCCTGACTTTGGATGGAATTGAGGAGACCGGAGTATTCTGTTCCATCTCATGAACACAAGGTACTCTCACTCTCGGAGGGCTTCTGGCATGAACTGCCAGAAAACGTTGTGTTCCAGCCACACCATTCATACCTGAGGCAATACCAGCCCCACGTGCCCTCAGCCCTGGGAGAGTGACTTTTATCTAGATACCTTAAATCCCAAAGCTTTTTTACAAAAGGGAAGTGAGTTTACAGACTGAGTGGTTTCTGAAAACACAGTTGGCCTTCCTCTATGTCTTGCCTTCCTGAATTTCCTCGTCACCTGGATGCCATTAAATGCATTTAATAGAAACATTCAACTTGTTTGGTATATGTACTTAAATAGCATAACATAGTGGTAGTTGTTCAAGAGATCATAGTTAATTGCCTCATTTCACACACAAGGAAACTGAGACTCAAGAAAAATTATTTGCCCAAAGGCATGTGATTTGTAATTTAGAATAGGAACACAAGTCTCCTAAGCCCCAGACTTTTCCACGTTTGCATCACATTGCATGAATTTAACCTTTGTCCTAAATATGCTTTCCCACGTGGTTTACAACAGCCAGAAAACATCCATGTTTAAGCATAGGGCAGAGTGGATAATACATGGGGCTGGTGACATATGCACTAGCAGCATGACCTTGGGCAAGGCTTTTAAAAGTGTTAGCTCTCAGCTTTTGATTCCTTCTTACAAGGAATAAGTTTTGTGGCTTATGACTCTATTTTCTATCCATCTCTACAATCGCCATTGAGATCACCTTTATAAAACATTAACAATTTATTATTTTATTAAAGTCCAGGCATGAAGGCATCTAGAGACCTACTCTAATCCCTTCTCTTTGTGTGTAGAGGCCTGTTCCTGAAAATGTTCACACTCGTTCAGTTTTGATTTCTTGGTGATTTTTTTTTCTTTTCCTTGAAGCTTGTTTTATTTGCTTGTTTACCTATTTTTGCAGTGCTAGGGATGGAACCCAGGGCTTTGTGCATTCTAGGCAAGCACTCAATCACTGAGCTACAACCCCAGCTGGATTTTTTAATAGACACAATTATATGATATCATGATCAGACTATTACATTTAGTCATCAACAGCATGGGTGCAAGGAAAAAAATCATCATTAAAGCCCTTGTTCAAATGCTTTACACTTTCCACAAAACAAAAAGAAAATAACCTGTTATACTAATACAGTCCTCAAGATTTTTTACCCAAACACATGACTATTGTCTAAAATATGACTTATTTGCAACAGCCAGGCCTGCCACTACTGTGCCTAGCTGAGTTATTTCTTTTTCAATTGTTTGAAAAACAATCTAAATCTTCAGTCACAGGGGATTGAATGTGGGAGTGCTGTCCTACTAAACTATCTCCCCGGCCCTTTTTATTTTATTTTGAAACAGGTTGGCCCTGAACTTGCAATCCTCCTGCCCCAGTCTCCCAAGTACCTGAGGTTACAGGCAGAATTTTCCTTCCTTTTTAAGTCTGAAATTGGGTCACATTTCTGCTTTCAGTAGGTAAACTCTTGGGTTGCTTCCACCTATTGCAAATAATCTTGCTATGAATATAAGTGTACAAAAAACCTACACTGCATCTTTTAATTCTTTGTCAGTCCTGAGAATTGAACCCAAGGCCTTGAGGATGCCAGGTAAGTGAACTGCAACCCCCGCACCACCCTTTTTAAATAAAATTTTATTTTTTTCTTTAGCACTAGAGATTGAATCCAGGGGCACTCTATTACTGAGCTATATCCCCAGTTGTTGTTTTTGTTTGTTTGTTTTGTTTTGTTGTGTGTGTGTGTGTCTTTGTTTTGTTTACTTTTTATGTTGAGATCAGTCTTGCTACATTGACCAGGCTGACCTCAAAATTGCAATTCTCCTGCCTCTGGCTCCTGAATTACTGGGATTGCAGGTATGCTCTACTACACTGGGCTGTTATTTAAATTTTGAACAGTGTTTAAGTAATGGTTAGTCTGTTTTCTGTTACTCGAGACTAGGTAACTTATAAAGAAAGGAGGTTTCTCTAGCTCCCAGTTCTGGATGCTCAAGGGCATGATATCAGCATTGGCTCAGCTCCAATGAGGACATCATGGAGGACGCATCACAATGGTGGGAAAGTGTGAAAGAGGGAGACATCAAATGGCAGACAGGAAGCCAAAAACCAGGTGAGGGGCCAACCTTGCTCTTTTTACAACAATCCCTCTCAAGAACTAACTCAGGGCCTCATGAGAACTACCTCAATCCCTTTTGAGGGGGACAACCCCTGCCACCTCTTCAATTCCCAATAGGCCCCAACCCTTTAAGGCTCATGGTCTCCATACTGGGGATCACATTTACCTATACAAACAACCTCCAAACAATAACAGGTAATACTTATGAATGCAAACATTTAAAGTAATACAAAAAGCTTATGTTAAGAAGGCTGTTCCCACCCCTCCATACATACCCCATTTCTCCTTCTACCCTTTAGGGGGGTTCCACTTTCATAAATCCATGGAAATACACAAAATAACCCATGGAAACATACAAAAAATGAAATATATATTCTTAACCTTTTCTATTATGAAACAGTATGCCACATACAAGGTTTAGCACTTTGTATTTTCTTTTTTCTATTTTATCTGCTAAGGTATTTAAAAACAAACCATAGACATGTTATTTCACCTTTACAGACTTTCATGTGTATCTTCTTTAAAAATAATGGAAATTCTGCTGCACAATCATACTACCATAATCACACAAAACAAATAAAATTAAGAATGAAGACTTTCTTCATTTCTGCACCTCATATTATAGTCCATAGTCACATTTATCAATATATAATTAATAATTATCTAAAAATTATAATTATACAATAAATTATAATAATTAATGTATATTATATAAGTATATATATATATACATATATATATATGTATATAATTAATCTCCCCAATTAATTATAAAGTGCTCTTATTCCATTGACTTTCTTAAATCCAGGCCCAGTGTCCCCACATTGCAGTTTGTTGGTGTGGCTCTAATTCCTTCTCAGTCTGAATTCTCTTTATTCCCTCTGCCACTGACTGGGTATATACAAGCCAGCTGTCCTGTGAAACATTTCACATTCTGGATTTTTCTCTTTCCTTGTATGTCATTTACATTGCTCCTCTTTTCTTTGTATTTCTGGCAATCAAAATTAAGCTCTAAAAGTTTAGTTAGATTCAGCTTAACTTTTGGTCCCAAGATACTTCACAGTTCGTCACAATTTCCAAATTGCCCCAGATTTAGAGATACCAAAGATGGTCAGCTTATAACTTTTTTTTTCAACATTATAATCTGAATGTCTTTGCATTTCAGCTCTGAAAACATGTCATTCTTTATTACAGCTACATAAATTCCGTAGATGAAAATATTGGATGAAAATAACACAGTTTATTTGTTGTCCTCAGATGGACATTTCATGTCCCAGTTTCTCCATTTGCAAAGGTCAACATAAAAGACACATCCAAAGATTATAATTCTTTAATTATATACAATATATTTTGATTTTTAAAAGGACACATCAGATGTATTTTGTATTGAAATAAATTAGCTTCTAAATTAGTTCAGAAAGTTGTGTCATACATTTTCTTAAGGGCAGGTTGTAGAGTGTTTGCTATAATTATGTAAATGGATAGATATTCTTCTAGAGGTCAAGTTTGTGTTCTTGGTTTCCTCTTTAATCATCAAAAAAAGTGGCAAAATATCTCTGACTTCTAAAACAGCCTCCACAATCCAAATGGAAAGATTAGAATTAGGCATAATGAGAATTATACAATAATAGATAACTAAGGGGTCACTTTACAAAATTCATAAAGTTGAAGTTCAGAATTTTACCCAGGTCAGGAGACAGGAGAACAGGGAGTGATATGAAAGAAATTGCCTGGAAAAGCTCACTCCCTATATGATGGGAAAGTGCAGAAAAGTAGACATTGGGATATTGGGGTGCAGCCACAGTGACACTAAAGGCAGGCTCCCTCGAAGTGCTTGATTTAAATTGATAATGCTTTCTTATTTATTTCACAGAATATCAATTAGATTATATTAATCTCAGACACAGAGGCTGGATTTTAAGGGTAAGAATTTAAGTTAAACAATTGTAACCTAGTTCTTCTGACTCCCAATTATTACTATCCAATTTAATCTCCCTTTAAAAGTGCTTTTTAACTTGTGTTTGTACAGTACTTAAAAACTTTATTTTCTTATGTAAGTCACATTTACTGTAGAATATTCTGAAAGATAAGAATTTTAAAAAATGCAAAGGCCATGATCATGGTACCATGAAATTACATCTTCCTCCATAATGAGTCTGTCTCAGATGTTTTCTGTAGTTTTTATTAATGTCAATACATCCTACTGGCACATAACCAGAAAATAATCCTCACTCCTGGACAACTGTGACTATCATGAACATACATGGGATCTAAGAGAAGATTTAAAAACATTTCTTTGCATTCAACATTAAATCATTTGTCAGTTCAAGAACCATACCTCGGATGGAAGTACTTTCTTTGTGTGTGACTTGGTCTGCTCATTTTTTTAAGTTACTTTCAACACTTGTCCCACTGCCAGTTCCCAACACTGAGAGAGCTATTTCAGACCACCTACATCTTGGACAGACCTGGAGGGAGTATTTCAGGATCTTCAAGACTACACATGTACCCAGGCAAATTTCTCCTTTGCTATTAACTACTTCTCAAAACATGTCTTTGTATATTCTTACATTGATTTTGCTGTCCTTTTGCCAACAACATTTCATGACCAAAGATCCAATATTTTATTTATGCAGGAAATGACATAAGACCCAACTAGAACTGGCTTAAATGTGGATTTACTAACTGGTATTATGGAAAACATCAAATTTAGGCAAGACTTGAGTCAGTGGACCCCACTAAAATCATCAATAGCATAGTTTCTGACTGAAGTTAACACTTGGTGGTTTCCAGTGTAGAGTTCTAATAATTCAGATCTATACAGGGTGTTATGTTTTGGATCTGGAATGTTCCCCAAAGACTTGTGTACTTGAAGGCTTGGTCCCCAGTGCAGCAATGTCAGGAGTGGGGCTTTTAGGAAATGATTGCACCATGAAGGCTCTGACCTCTTCAGTGAATTAATACAGCTGATAGATTAATAATTTGAATGGATTGTGGAAGCTGGAAATTGTAAATTTTAAGGAGATAGAGACTAGTTGGAGGAAGTAAGTCATTGGGTGTATGCCCTAGAAAAGTATATTTTATCCCAGCCCCGATGTCTCTCTCTCTCCGCCCTCCTCCTGTTTCCTAGCTGCCTACCATGCCTTTCCACCACAATTTCTGCCTCACCTTAGATCCAGAACAATGGAACTCTTCAACCACAGACTGAATAATGAAGAAATAGAACACCTGAAAAACTAAATAATAAATTGAGTATGTAACAACAACAACAACAACAAACAAAAAAACTCTCATCAAAGAAAGGCTCAGAACCAGATGTCCTCACTGCAGAATTCCACCAAACATTTAAAGAACTAATACCAATTCTCCTTAGGTTATCCCAACAAATAGTAGGAAGAAAGGAATTCTTCCAAATACATTCTATGAGAACAAAATTACACTGATACTAAAACCAGATAAATAAACAACAACAACAAAAAAACTATAGGCCAATATCATTGATGAAAATATATGCAAAAATCCTCAACAAAATACTGGTAAACCAAATCCTATGGCACATTAAAAATATGTTTTACTGGGCGCAGTGATGCACACCTATAATCCCAGTGCTCAGGAGGCTGAGGCAAGAGGATCACAAGTTCAAAGCCAGCCTCAGCAAAAGCAACGCACTAAGCAACTCAGTGAGACCTTGTCTCTAAAAAAAAAAAAATACAAAATAGGGCTGAGGATGTGGTTCAGTTGTTGAGTGCCCCACAGTTCAATCCCTGGTACACCCCCCCCCGCCAAAAAAAAAATTTGTTTGCCACAATCAAGTACTATTAATACAAAAGATTCAAGCATGGTTCAATATATACAAAACAGTAAATGTGTTACACCAAATCAACTAAATAAAAGACAAAAACAATATTGTCACCTTAATATATAAAGAAAAGAAACTTGATAAAATTTAATATCCCTTTGTAACAAAAAAAGTTCAACAAATTATGTGTAAAAAGAACATACCTCAATGTAATAAAGGTAATTTATAGTGAATTAACAGCTAACGTTACACTGAAAGGGCTAAAACTAAAGCTTTCTTTCTAAAATTTGAAACAAGACAAAGGTACCCACTTTCTTTTTTTCTTTCTTTTTTTTTTTTTTTTTTTTTGATACTAGGAATTGAACCCAAGGGTGCTTAAACACTTAGTCACATCCCCAACCCTTTTTAAATTTTTTATATTGAGACAGGAGCTCATTAAGTTTCTGGTTCACTTTCACCATTTTTTTCAACATAGTTCTGGAAGTCCTAAGCAGAGCAATAAGAGAAAGAAACAAAGCTCAGCAAAATTAGAAAAGAATTCATGTTTGTAGATTACATGATCTTATGTATAATTCCCCCAAAACTCCACTAAAAAAACTAGTAACTAATAAATAAATTCAGCAAAATTGTAGGATACAAAATCAACATGCAAAAATCAGTAGCATTACTATAGGCCAATAGAGAATTGTCTGTGATAGAAATCCCATTTGCAATAGTTTAAAAAAAAACACTAAAATATCTAGAAATGAATTTAACCACAGAGGTGAAAGATCTCTACAAAGGATATTATAAATCATTTTAGAAATCATTGCATTAGTGAAAGAAATTGAGGAGGACAAAAAAATGGGAAGATGTTCCATGATCATTATGGAGTGAAAGAATTAATGTTAACATGTTCTTACTAACTAAAGTGATTTACACATTCAATGCAAACTATATCAATATATCAATGAAATTCATCACAGAACTTAAAAGAAAAAAAAATTCTAAAATTTAAATGCCCAAAAAAGCCCTTAATAGCCAACTCCATCTTGAACATAAAGAACGAAGTAGGAGGTATTAACATTGTCTGATATCAGAACCATACTACAAAGGTATGGTAATCAAAACATCATGGTTTGGCATAAAAAACAGACACACAGACCAAGAGAACAGACTAAAGGGTTAGAAACAACTCACACACCTACATCCAACTGATTTTTCACAAAAGTGTTCTGAACACACATTAGTGAAATGACAATCTTTAAAATAAACGGCACTAAGAAAATTGGGTATTCATATGCAGAAGAATTAAACTAGACCCCTATCTCTCACCAGCTACAAAAAATCCACTAAAAATGGATTTATAAAAAGCAGGGGAAATGCTTCAGGATATTGAATGGGCAAGGATATATTTTGAATAAGACCCAAAAGCACAGGAAACAAAAGCAAAAATAGGCAAGTGGGATTACATCAAACTAACACAGTGAAGAGAAAACCTTCACAGAATGGAAGAAGATATTTATAAGCTATACATCTGACAAAGGATTAATATTCAGCATTTATAAGGGACTCCAAAAATTCAATAACATAAATAAATAAATAGCCTGATTTAAAAATGGGCCATAGATCTAAATAGACATTTGTTAAATAAAAACATACAAATGGCCAGAAAAATGAAAAAATGTTCAACATCACTAATCATTAGGGAAATGCAAATGAAAACCACAAGGAGACACTACCTCAAAATGGATGTTTTTGAAAATACCAAAGATATCAAGTGCTAGTGAGGATGTGGAAAGAGGGGAATCCTTGCACACTGTGGGTGGGAATGTAAATTAGTATAGTCATTATGGAAATAGTACAGAGAGTTCCTCAAAATTTAAAGTAGAACTACCATATGATCCAACAATTCCACTAATGCTGTGTGTCCCTGTAGGTTATTTATTTTTGTTACTTAATACTTTTCCTGGGCATGCATACACCTCAAATTGTTTGTTCAATCTCTTTTAGATGGACATTTCATTTCCCATTTCAGTTATCATAAACACTGCCATCTGAGCACTCTCATAAGTAAATCATGGTATACATATATGAGAGTCTCTGGACTATATTTCCAAGAGTAGAATGTTTTATAAACAAAAGATGCATAACTTGTTGATAGCTAAGGCAATGAAAATTAAAGATAATGAGATTCTATCATATTTTTTTTTGTACTGGGGGTCTAGCCCAAGGATGCTTTACCTCTGAGATACATGGGCAAGAGGGTAGAAATATCTTGAATCTTGTTAGATGCTTAATTCCCAAGACTCACACCAGATTCCCAGTCTCTCGCTCTCTCTTTCTCTCTTTCTCTCTCTCTCTCTCTCTCTCTCTCTCACACACACACACACACACACACACACACACACACACACACACACAAAATGTATTTTTTCAAAAAAGGCTTTCTGAATTCATTGTTACATATTCATATTCTCTTACTTTGTATTGTCATGAAACCTAAATATTGCCCAAGTTGGCTCTTTTTATTTGGGGGTTTTTGTTTGTTTTTTGTCAAACTGGTAAAGATATGATAGCATCAGCCAGGTATGGTGGCACGCACCTGTAAATTCCAGAGACTCTGAAGGCTGAAGCTGGAGAATTGCAAGTTCAAGGCCAGCCTCAGCACCTTAGCAAGATCCTCACTACTAGGTGAGAATCTGTCCCAGAATAAAAAAATAAAAAATAAAAAGGTTTGGGGGTAGGAATGTATCTCATTGGTAAAGCATCCTTGGGTTATATCTCCAGTACCAACCCCACCCCTAATATAGCATAATAGCATCTCAGTGTCTTTTTAATATTCATTGCCCTCATTATTAACAAGTTAAGCATCTTTTTCTTTTGTTTATAAAACATTTTAATTTAGAGGGACGAACAAATGTTTGTTTAAGTCTTTTGTCCATTTTTCTTTGGGGTTTCTATGTTTTTCATATTGATTTATACAGATAGTTTATATATTTTAGGTACTAGTTCCATAATGATTTAATCTGTTATAAATGTTTTCTCCCACATTGTGAATTTTCATTTTATGTTTTATGCAATTTCTTAATTTTAATTAAGTAAATTTGACCAATCTTTTCTTTCATGGATAGTATGTTTTGTATTTTCTTTTATAATTTCTTCTCTTTCCTAAAGATTTTTAAATTACATTAGTTTCAAAAGCAACATTAGTTTCAAAACATTATAGCTTTGTCTTTCATACTTAGGTCTTTAATTCTACTGGAATTGATTTTTCACACATTCTATTCCAGACTTATTTACTGAAAATTCCAGCATTTTCCCATGACTTGTGTTTCTTTTTTGTCATTTCTTATTTTAAATTGGTGTATTATAATCATACTTAATAGTGGGATTCATTGTTACATATTCATTCATGCACATGCTACAACAATATGATTTGGTCAATATCATTCCCCAGTATTTCCCCTTTCCTACTACTTTGTAATGTCTTCTCTGTTATATTTCAAACTAATGGGAGGGAGTGAAGGAGGGAAAGAGGAAGCATTGGGGACTGAAATGGTGCAAATTAAATTCCACACATGTATGTTATGTCAAAATGAACCCCAATATTACTTAGGACTATAATACTCTAAAAAATATTTAAAAATTATACAGACATAGATTTGTTTCCTGGCTTTCTGTTCTATGCAATAGTGTATTTGTCTATCCTTCTGCCAGGGCACTATTTTGTTTGATTAGAGTAGCAATATGATAGATGTTGATATCTTAGAAGAAATATCATTCTCTTTATCCTTTTTCAAGGGTAATATGGCTGAGTCCTTTTTTTAAAATATTGTTTTTAGTTTTTTTAAATATTGTTTTTAGTTGTAGTTGGACACAATACCTTTATTTTATTTATTTATTTTTATGTAATGCTGAGGATTGAACCCAGCATCTTGAACATGCTAGGCAAGCACTCTACCACTGAGCCACAGCCCCAGCCCCACTGAACTCCTATTCATTTTAGAATCAGCTTATCACATTTAAAATAACCTGGTGGAAATTTGCTTACCTTACATTAAATCTACAGATCAATTCAGGGAAAATTTAACATCTTTACAATGTTGAGCATTTCAATCCTTAACATATATGTTATCTACCCTTATATTTATATTTTCTTTAAAACTTCTTAATAAAATTTAAAATTTTCTCCATAAAAGTCTTCAACTTATTTCTAGATTTATATCTGGGTGTTTCATATTTTTTATGTTATTTTACATAGTAGCTTTGTTTAATTTTTTCATTTCTGTTTGTTCATGGTATATTAAGATAAAATTTATTTTGAGTATTGATTTTTCTTAGCAACCAGTAAAAATTTAATAATAAATTATCTGTACATTACATTAAAATTTCCTCTGGCAATTATTTTCTACAAATAATGACAGTTTAATTTCTTCTTTTCCAATCTTTCTTTTTTTCTCTCTCTCTTTTAACCATGCTGGTTAGGGAATCTAGTTTAATGTTTAGTTTAATGTTTAATAGCAGGCATCCTTATTTTATTCCTGTTCTCAAACGAAAGGTTTAAGGTTTTCATCTTGGTTATAATTCATGCTGTAGATTTTTGTGGAGATACCATTTATTATATTAAGAAAATTCTATTCCTAATGTTCTAAGACAGTTTTTTTTCTTTTTTTATGGATGGATGCTAAATTTTATGTTTTTTGCACATCTGTTAAGATTATTTTTTCTTCTTTAATCTATTATTTTAGTAGATTACATTAACTACTCCTTTGTAATTCTTGAGATAAAAACATTGACCATAAAATATTAACTTTTTATTTTATTTTTACATATGACTAGGTTCAGTTTGCTAATATTTTGTTTATACTATTAGCCTAATAAAGATAGTTGGGAAATACTTCCTAGTTTTTTGTGCTGAGTCTATATAAGATTAGAACAATTTTTATTTTGTGTGTGGTATGTGTGCGTGTGTATGCAATATTTGACAGATTTGCCAGTAAAGCTATTTGAACATGAATTTCTCTTTGTAGAAAATTTGACTACTGATTTGTTTTGGTTTTGGTACTGGGGATTGAACCCAGAGGCACTTTAACTACTGAGCCACATCCCCAGTCCTTTCCTGGTCTCTTTGGATTACTTAGGGCCTCAGTAAGTTGCTGAGACTGGCTTTGAACTCACAATCCTCCAGCCTCAGCCTCCTGAGCCACTAGGATTACAAGTATGAGGCACAGCCTGATTCCTTGTTTTAATCATTAGGAAAACTATTCAAGTTATCTATTCTTAAATTAGTACTGATAATTTTTCTAAGAACTAGTCCACTTTCTTTAAGTTTCCAAATGTATTGGGATAAAGTTATCTATAATATTTTCTTCTTTTTTAAACTGTTTCTTCTATTTATAGTAATGCTTCTTTTACATTTCTGCTATTATTTTTGCTTTCCTCTTTTTTCCTTCATCGCTCTCCCTTGTCAGTAGCAGTGACTCAGAGCTTAAGTCTCTTGGGTATCCTCACAGTCCTTTCAAAATCAGACTTCTTTACAGATGATTAGCAGGTCTGAGATCTGACTATGTTATGTGCTTGGGGGCAAATGAGTTTTAGAAGGAATCAGGTGGAACTTCTCTTTCATTCTTAGCATTACACTATGAGTATCATAATTACCAGTTAAGGAAACTCAGTTTCCATGGAGGTTAGTATGCCAAATCAAAGCTACATAGCTGAAAAATAGGAAGCCCAAATTCTAGCATTCTGTGGTGTTTTCCACTATGATTTCATGGCTACCAACTAGGCATCTAAAGATTTAAATTAATTCTGACATTAACTACTAAGGGTTAGGGTATCTAATATTAGGGTGTCATAAGCAGTGCGCCTGGGCTTCATTTTAGTCTCCTAGAAAACTGGCTACAGCTTCTTAAACCTGACAGAAGAGCGCCACTCACTGGTAACCTCATCACATTGCAATTTGAAACCAAAATGTCAATGGTAAGCAAAAGACCAGTGAAAATACAGTATACTTGTATGGAAACATCACAATACACCCCGTAAATATATACGATTATTTGCCAATTAAAAATAAAACTTTAAGAAGGGCTAGTAAGGAAGTTATTAACTGATTTTTAATAGCTTTCCAAGTACTGTTCCAGGAACTATGTTAAGTGTTTTGTAGCCATTCTCATTTGATTCTTAGAACAATCCACAGGGCCTAACATATTTACTAACTGGACTGTTACCAAAATAGTTGACTGATTCCTGACTTAGATTAGGAAGATTAGAACTATAAGGACAGCATATCTTTAAGATATAGAAGTCTGAGAATAAGACATGAATTCTTTAATATACAAGAAGGGAACTCATAAATTCCACTTAAAATGTTTCTCTTTCAGTTTGGTATCATGTCATATTTACAAATTTGATCGTTTCAGTTAACATATTGGATTCCACTCTTGGTTTCTCTACTTATTTACCTATGATTTAGTAGCAGTGTGATGAAACAAGAGAGGTAAATTAAAATGCAGGGTGACTACCTAGGCTTTGAAACAGCAATGCCTTCTTTCTGTTTCTGTGACTTTGGGTAAATTACATAACCTTTCTGAGCCTCCACTTCCTCATCTGTAAAATGAGTGTAAAAATAATAGTTATTTCATTGTGTTGACTCGGGGATAATAAAAACTCAGTATGTAAATGATTAGAATAGTGTTACCAATGTGCTACATGAATGTTTGCAATTGATTTTTCATCAGATTTAGAATATATTCTCTCCTTTGGCTTTCTACATGCTGTGCCTCTGCCCTCCAACTGCCTCACTTCTTTCTCTAGCTCCACCTTTTCCCTTACAATATTGCAGCCAAAATGGCCTTTCTTTTTTAATTCCTGAAACTTCCATTCAATATTTCTTATTGGTTCTTTTTAGTTATAAATAATATTAGGATTCACTGACATAATTATAAAAGCATAGAATATAATTTATTCTAATTCAGTCCCCAGTACTTCCTCTTTCCTTTCTTTCCCCTCCTCCCTCCCCTATGATCTCATCCCTCTACAGATTTTTCTGCTATTTATAGTTGTTTTTTTAATTAGTGTCTTATGGATATACATGATGGCATGACGGCAAGATTCTCTGTGGTATATTGGCAAGGATGTGGGGAAAAAGGTCTACTCATACATTTTTGGTGGGACAGCAAACTAATCATCTTCAAAACTTAACTCATTTGTTTTATTATCTTTCTTTCATTTTTCTTTCCCTTCCCCACTCATCCAATACTAGTATTAGGCATATACAGGACAATAATAAGTATTCATCAAATGAACACAGGGAATGAATGAATAATCAGGGGGAAATCACTCTCACGACAGTTATTTGTACAATTTGTTTATTTTTGCTATGTTTTATTCAGTGTTTTTTGCTTCTGTGACTAAAAAACCTGACAAGAACAATTTTAAGAAAGAAAAGTTAATTTGGGGGCTCACAGTTTCAGAGGTCTGTCCCCAGATAGCTGGCTCCATTCCTTGTGGCCTGGGATGAAGCAGAACATCATGGTGTAAGTGTGCAGCTGGGAAAGCAACTGGGGACATGGCATCAAGAGAGCTCCACTCAAAAGCACACCCCCAGGGTCCCACCTCCTTTGGCCACACCCTACCCACCTACAGTTACCAGTTAATCCCTATCAGGGGATTAACACACTGATGAGGTTAAGGATCTCATAGCCTCATCATTTCACCTCTAAACCCTCTTGCATTGTGTCACACATGACCTTTGTGGGGACACCTTATATCTAAATCATAACATGCCATCAAAGTTTACATGTGCTTACTTTGTAGTGAATATGTACCAGTATCATCAGTATTATCCCTTCCTTTATCTGAGAAACAGACTGCTTCTTCCATACGTGGACATTAGTGGGGACTGTTAAATCCTTACAGGATTTGGGTCTCAACACATTGACTTAGCTAAAATCAGATATGCAATCCCCTAATTCTTCATGCCTAGTTAACTAGCCTCTATTCAATCAACCTCTTTAAAAAGACAGGCAACTCCAAGGGACAGACACAGAAGTCAGAAAGAATGGTTCAACATGTGGGGTTTCTTTTTTTCTATTTGGTGGCTGGAATCCAGGGTATGGCCCACGCTAGGAAAGCATTCTACTACTGGGCTGCATCCTGTCCCTTTTTATTTTATTTACTTTTTGAGATGCTGGGAATTAAACCTAGGATCTCTCACTTGTTAGGCAAGCACTGTACCACTGAGCTACATCCCCAAACCCCTTTTGAGACAGGGTCTAAGAGTTAGTGTCAGGTCCTGTGTATTGCAAAATAAGATCCTCCAGAGTTCTAAAGATTACCCATGGTATTTTAACTCCTCAATCCCCTCCCCATGCACATATTCAACTAGCTGTTGTAATTCATAATGGTGATTCCCTGCATTTTATATACAAGAATTTCAGAAGTAGCCAAAAACCGGTTTTGTACCTCAGTGCAAGACCCTCCCCAAGGTCATTAAGACAAAATTTTCTTTGGAGAGTTGCTCAATTGCTAGAAAATTTTCATCTTGCTTCCTAACTAGGGGATCAGAGGATATGCCTCACTTTGATTAAAGCTTAAGAGACCTAAATTGTGTTATCTGCAGTCTCTGGTGCCCAAAGGTCTGTATCAAATACATATCAGAAAGTAGCTACCTAATAAAGAAGTGTCTACTTGAAAATCCTACAAAGCGAGTTTATGAAGGCAAAGGTAGTATATTTCTCAGACAACTGCCTGTACATTTTTTAAAAATTTATTTAGTTATAGGTGAACACACAGTATATTTATTTTTATGTGGTGCTGAGGATCGAACCCAGTGCCTCACACATACGAGGCAAGCACTTTCCCACTGAGCTACAGCCCCAGTCCACCTGTACATTTTAAACTGAACTTTTCCAGCTCCAAGGCCAATAAAACCTTGGTGTAGCAAATCCTCTGCTACGTGAAACTCACTAAAGGAATAGTCAAAAGTGGACATTAGGAAAATTGCATTATCTTTCTATCTTGTGCATCAGAATCACATGGAAGGCTTGTTAAAAAACAAGAGTACAGGATGCTACCCCTAGAGTTTCTGGTTCAGAAGATCTGGAGTGGGGATGATACTTAGAAAGCTCAGTTCTTTTCCCCAATGCCCATACAGTAACAAGGACAAGATTTTAAGTAAAGGGAAGAAGTAGTTTTATTGCTTTGCTAGCAAAGGAGAAACAGGAAATTCCCTTCCCACAGGATTTGATTCTATCAGGGGAAATGGTGGGCTTTTAATGAGGGGATACAAAGGCTACACCTCAGGTCTAACTCATAATTGCAGACTTGAGAGCCATTTCTCAGTCCCACTGATGCCAGCCCTGAAATCTGGAATCTTTAATTCTTATGGTCATGAGCAGAACACACAACTTCAGCCTAGGACAGGAAGAAAGTTATCTTGCTTTCCTATGGTTAGCAAAGGGGAGAGGGAGAGGAGTGGGGGAAAGTATCAGTTTAAAAATAAATCACAGTGGCAGAGTAGCAAGGGTTAGCCAAAGCATGAAGTGGACTGGTTACAGGGCTAAGAATTTTCATCTCTAAAAAGTTCTTGATGAGGTGAATCTGTAGGTCCAGGACCACATTGTGAGAGATATTGGCCTATATTACAAAAATACCAGGCAGGCATCCTCAGATATCAGGCTGCCTCTCCACCTTGGTGGAAGAAGGGTAGGGTGAAAGGAGAAAAAAATACAGAAATAAAATCTTAAAACAAATTTATTTCTTGCTCACAAAAAATTGAATTGGGTGGGAAAGATGGGGGAGTTAATGAAAAGAAAAACTAATTCTCACAATCATTCAAAGTCCAAACTAACAATCTTTGCCATCTTCAAATGGCTTCCAATCTAGTTATCTTGAGTATGCCCATCTAAAGAGCAGATGGTAGGAAAAGGAGGACCACACAAGAAATTTTAACAGGACTCACCTAGATTCCTACTGTCCAGAACTTAGTTACATAGTCTCCACATAGATGCATGGCCCTGAATGGGGTAAATGTGGTCCCTTGCTGGGCAGCCATATCTAAGTAATCTCAAAAATAAGTAAACATTTTTGACAGACATCTAGTAGTCTCTGCCAGCAAACCCTTTTTCCATTGCAGGCTTCCAGCCTTAAGCAAGCCTGAGCTCAGATTTAAAGGAAATGGGTACTTAACTACATAGACATCTTAATTACTAAAATGAATGCATGCAACTAAAATAAGAAAGGGCTGGCCACAATGGCGCATGCCTGTAATTCCAGAAGCTCAGGAGGTCGAAGGCAGGAGGATTTTAAGTTCAATGCCAGCCTCAGCAATTTAGCAAGACTGTCTCAAAATAAAACATAAAAAGGGCTGGGGATGTGGCTCAATGGTTAAGAGCCTCTGGGTTCAATACCCAGTACTAAAAAAATAGAAAAGAAAAGAAAGGACCTACTGATTAAATAATTGGAAAAATAACACAACTTATAAAATCCCCACCTCAACATTCCATGCAGGTTAGGGAGAAGAAGCTGAGATAGTCTACAGGAAAAGGTATGAGAAAAAGTTCCGTTTTTTAATTCTACTGGGTTCCTTTCTCAACATGCTTTTTGGAGATTAAGTCTAAACACTTTGTACTTTCATTATTCAAGCATATGATAAAACTGTTTTTCAAGGATGACAGCTTGCTAGTATTAAGAATATCTTCAAAATTTTACTGCAACTCCAAAAATCAGAATATCCCACACAACAGCAAACACTTTGCATTTTAAGGTGATTATTTTTAATACAGGTGTACTCATTCACCTACGCTTGTTACACAGTGAAATTCTGCCTATGGCATCTCATCATTGAAAAACTGGAGTCAAGAAAAACAAATTCCTTTATATTTTAGTTATACCTGTTTTAAGACTATCCAAAAGAGAGGAATATATGATGCTATTTAACAAAATAAAAAAAGAAGAAAAATACCCTTCATGGTCTTTCATTCATTTCATCAATTAGAACACACAAAGCAGCATCTTTCTCTATAATCTGGTCCCTTCTATGAACTGAATTTTCTCTTTGTTGTTCATTTTGTCCAGTACAATTATTGCTATCATCAGCATCCATTGGCTCAGTTTTTACTCTCATTCCTGCTTCAGAATGAGGTAAATCATCAGGCAAGGAAGCCAAACAATTTTGAATCATCTCAATTACTCGTTCCAGGTGCTTCTGAAACCTCTCAGCTGTTTCAAGCCGTTGACGTTTCTGGACCTCCATCATGACTCTCAAGGTCTCTCTTGCTTGGTGGGGTCGATATTCATTTATAAGATGATGCACATGTACAAATAGCAGTTTAAGATCTTCTAGCTTCTCTTCCCGTTTTATACTCCCAGGGCTCCTTATCAAGATATCTAAAAGGTCCAAGAAATTAATAAGGATAGACATATTGAGTTTTCTCAGTTCCTTCTTGTGATCAAACTGCATAGGATGAAGGCGTTCAATGCCCTGACTTTCCAAAGGGCGGATGATAAGGTCATCACACTGGAACTGGTTGCCAAACATCATATAACTGTCTTTAATTGGAGGAGGTGGCTTGGGAGCTAAGCCCTCCTGAATATTTTCATCTGTATATTCCTTGATGTACTGCATTGGAGGTGGTGGAAGTGCACTCACTTGTTGTGGTTCACCCATTGTGAAAGATCAAGAACCTACAGAAACAGACCAAAGATTTAGAATAGAGCTACAAATCAAATCTGTCAATACATTAATGAATGTAGAATAATATTTTTGGTACCAGGGATTGAACACAGGGGGCACTTAACCACTGAGTCACATCCTCAGCCCATTTTTTTTTAAATTTTGTATGTATTTAGTTGTTGATGGACCTTTATTTATTTGTATGTGATGCTGAGAATCGAACCCAGTGCCTCACACATGCTAGGCAAGCACGTTACCACTGAGCCACAACTGCAGCCCCCCAGCCCATTTTTTATATTTTATTTAGAGATCCAGGTCTCAGTGAGTTACTTAGGGCCTCTCTAAGTTGTTGAGGCTGGCTTTGAACCCCCGATCTTCCTGTCTCAGCTTCCCAAGCTGCTGGAATTACAGGGTGGAGGCAGAATATTTTCTTCCTTCTTCTGACTTTGGTGTGTCCTTAGTTTATTAACATTTACAATAAGCAAAGGATACTGTTTTTTTCTAATTAAGCATTATATCATCAACCATGCACACATGCTCTTTCTTTCCTTAATACTTCCATCAGCATTAAAAAATATTGTAGCATCTTTTTATCTACAAAGAAAATCTGGATTCCAAACCCCTCATTAGTTACCCTCCATTTCTCTACTCTTTTTCCATAGCTAAAGTACACATGCTGTCTTCCGTTGTTATCACAATCACTTTTGTTTTCTATTATAGATTCGATTTCCAAAAGCAATACTAATAAACAGTTTGACAAATTAACATTGCTAAATTTCAGACTCTTGATGTTATCCAAGGTTCTTGGAGTAAATGATAACCCAATTTTATATCCTACTGTACCCCACAATTTTATATGGCCACAACAACTTTCTTACTTAAATTTCAACATCAACTCAAGCTAAGTAACTTTTTAGGTCACAATAACCTCTTAATAATTTACTCGTTCCACTTTAAGGGTAGGTATACCATCTAATAAGATTCCCAAGTGCTCTTTTAGACTGATCTTATCAAATTCAAGATAAAGCATCCTCTAAGATTAAGTAGGGCAAGTAACATACTAGTAGCAGTGCTGTTCTTGGAATTTGTGGGAAACTGACCGTAACTGTGAAGCAGCTCTAGGTTTCCACCAAACCAGAGTGGAGCAGAGAATATTGCCAGAATCAAGGGTGCAATAGTCATGAACAATATGAGTTACCAACTCAATACGACTATACCAACACACAATGCATTTCTTTACCAGTACATACATCCCCCCTTTTCTCAGCTTCTCTGACCTCAACATTCATGTTTTCCTCCTATGTCCCTGGCCACCCAGTTGCTTCTGTCTCTCCTTCTCTATCCAAACTTTAATCTCTATCAAAACTCTTCTCACAGCTATCAAGATTTCAAACATTCTATTATTCCGTAGATATTAGAATATTCCCCCTGGCACATGCCTGTAATCCCAGTGACTTGGGATGCTGAGACAGGAGGATTCCAAGTTCAAGACCAGCTTCAGTAACTTAACCAGGCCCTAAGCAACTTAGTGAGACCCTGTCTCAAAAAATAAAAAGAGCTGGAGATCTGACTCAGTCATAAAGCAACTCTGGGGTCAATACCTAATACCAAAAAAAAAAAAAAAACAGATCTTAGAATTTCTCCTATGTAGTAGGCTCTGGATTTCAGTAACAGGTCCCAGTCTTCTCTTAGTTTTTCAGGGTAGTCATTCCAAATTCATAGCAGGAAGGCCTATTTCAATCCTCACAGTAAAAGCCACATCAATTATGATCACTGCATAATTCCTTTAGGTTCTTATGCCAGTACCACCCAAGAAACTATGGGGAAATTCACCTAGACAACTAATGAAAAAAGATTCACACATTTAATCTGGCAGTACCAAAATTTTAAATGCTGATATTCTTTGAATCAATAATTCCATTTTTAGAAATTAATCCCATAAAAATTCTGCTACAAGCACACAAAGACGTACACAAGGACATTTAATGCAGCATTGTCTGAATAGAGTAGAAAAATTGGAAATAATCTACTCCTTCATTGATATGATGGCTGAATAAAAATGTCTACATTACCATTAAGAAATCGTGGATAGAAGGTTGTTTATGAAAACATGTATCATTTCAACTGTTCATAATACGGTTTACTTGCAAACAGTTATAACTAACTTTTCCAACTTAATTCAGATTTACAGAAAAGCTGTATTCTAAATGTCTTGTGGGTGTGGGGGTGGGGGTGTAGAGATCCAATTCATGGCCTTTCCAAGACAGGCAAGCACTGTACACACTAAGCTACAACCCTTTTTTTTTTGGTACCAGGGATTGAACCCAGGAGCACTTAACCACTGATTCACAGTGGTTATTTTTTTTATTTTGAGACAGGTCTTACTAAGTTACTTAGTGCCTCACTAAATTGTTGAGGCTGGTCCAAACTTGCAATTCTACCGTCTCAGACCCCTGAATATATGGGATTATAGGCCAGGGCCACTGCATTCTTTATATCTTAACATTTCCACTCCCTTGCTTTACTGGTTTCTCATCTTTTTATACCCAAACACTAAAACAAGAATGTTCTCTTATAACCAGAGTACAATAACCAAAGCCACACAATTAGTGAACTGGTTCTTAAAATTTTAGGGCTGGGGTTGTAGCTCAGTGGAAAAGTGCTGCCTAACATGTGTGAGGCACTGGGTCTGCTCCTCAGCACCACATTAAAAAAATAATAATAACAACAAATAAAATAAAAGCATTCTATCCATCTACAACTACAAAAAAAAAAAAAGAATTTGGACAGCCCAAGTTTTACCACTCAAACCTTTTTAGGTTGGGAGTTCTGTGCTTCCTTACAAATGTGCATCATTGCAGTTATCATTAGAAGAGCCAAATATAAGAGGAGTACCATCATTAATGTAATCTTTACAACAATTCTTCCAATTAAAAACTATTACCAAGTTCATTTTAGAGATGAGGATCCCAAGTCTTAATGTAGGGAAGTGTTTACATCAGATCAAAAGGCCAGTAAATGGTACAATGAGAATTCTTAATCCCAGGTCCTTTCAACTCCAAAGTACAAACTCTTGTGGGGGAGGCAGGGGAGGGAACAAGGGCATGGGACTGTCTAAACCATACAAGTACTTCACATATTACTGAAATTAAGTTCCACCCTCCACCCCTAGGGTGATGCCTCAGCCTATAATCCTAGTGACTCAGGAGGCTGAAGCAGGAGGATCCGTTAAATTTGAGGAGTCTGGAGAAATTAGCCCAGGCCCTAAGCAAATTAACGAAACTGAGTCTCATAATTCAAAAAAGGTGGGGGTGAGGAAATGGTCCTGTGGTTAAGTGCTTTGGGGTCCCGTCCCCAGTACAAAAAACTTTAAAAAAAAAATAAATAACTTTTCTCTATCACCTCTTTCAGAATGAACTGTTCAAAACCTAAGGAGATGTTATTTTAGTAAAACCAGCACCAACTAGTCGGTTCTCAGACTTAGTGCTTGCTGGGGGAGTCTTCATCAAAAAAGAAAAGTACTCCAGGATCCCACCCTTGGAGATTTGATTAACTATCTACTGCGAAATGGACTCCTCGGTATGTCATTTTGTTGTTGTTGTTGTTTGCAATGGGGCGTGACCCCAGGCCAGGGATGCTCCAGCACTGGGCCACATCCCCAGTTACTTTGAGACCAGGTCTCCCCTAAATTGACCAACCTGGCCTCGAACTTGCTCCCCTCCTGCCTCCGCCTCCTGAGTTGCTGGGATTACCGGGTGCACCACCAAAGCCCAGCCCTGCAGGTCGATTTTAAAACCTCGCGGGATGAATCTGAAGGTCAGTTTGAGGCTGTACCCCTCCGCGGCCACCCCCTTTAACTCGGCTCGTTTCACAACTGCTCCCAGGAGGAGGGATGGCCATGGTCATTCTCACTGTACAGACCGTAAAAGAGGGCAAGTGACTCGCCAAGGCCACATGGCTGAGAACCAGTGGCTGGGGATCCGAGCCCGAGGCTCCCCGCCTGGATTCGGGCTCGTTGGCCCGGGGGCCGAGAGCACCTTCGCCGGGCTGCCCACCCAGAGCCTCAGAGCTGCGGGGAGGACATGCTTTCACAACACGTGAGGAAAGCGAGGCAGCGCCTCCGAGGCCGAAGTTAGCCGGGTCTGCCGGTACCCAGCCCGGCCTAGAAGAAGCGGTGGGGTTCGGAAGGAAAACAGCACGAAGACCCAAGGCCCAAACCGTTGCCGCCCACTCACCGCAGCTCTGGGTTTACTCAAGCAGCCGCCTCCGCCACCGCAGCCGAAACCTGATTTCCGGTCTCCTTCTCAGGAAGAAGGCGCTGATGCTGTCCTTTGATTGGCTGCAAGGACTGTCCTTTAATGAAGTCCTAGTCCCGCCCCAGACTGTGCCTTGCTACTGCGCCTGCGCATTGCCCTCTGCCCCGCCATCTCCGCTTCGCGTCGCCCAGCTGTGCTCTGTGTTTGGCAAGGTAGAAACCTGCCAGGTGTGGGGAGTATTTTTTTGTGCTTTCGTCAGCAAAAGTAGTATTTCCCTTTTTTTCCGCCTTTGAAATTTAGCACTTAAAATTAAGACATTCATTTGATTTATAGAAAATATAAAGACAGGTATTTTAAAAAAAAATTTAACGCTAACCCACTGTCAAAAGTAATGTTTAAAAAATGAAATTGGACTGTGTGTGAGATATATACTCATAGATATATTTATCTGACCGATCTATAGGTAGATAAATACTGGAAGTATATGTGAACCTGATTGGGAACCAGTAATATTTTCTAAATCTCTGTTTCTATTTTATTACTATTATTTTTACTGGTAGATGGACACAATGCCTTTTTTTTGTTGTTGTTGTTGTTTTTATGTGGTGTTGAGGATCGAACCCAGTGCCTCACACGTGCTAGGCAAGCTCTGTACCACAAACCTATAGCCCCAGCCCTGAATCTCCATTTCTTAACTATCCATTAACTTTTATTTTCATTTAGGAATTCAGGGATCCCTTTTATATTTCCAGCCCACAAATTATCAAGTGAAAAACAAACAAACAAGAAAACTGATGTAAATGTTTCTTTGGGGGCTTATTTTTATGAGAAGTATGTCACAAATTTCGGAATTTGTGGAAGTCAAAGCATGTTACACATAAACAATAAAATTGTTAATTCTGATAATAGTGCTCAACTATATCTCTTTAGAAATAAGATTCTTTGGTTTTATTTTTTAAAAACTTCTTATGAAGAATTCCAAGTGTAAGCAGAAGTAGAGAGTAAAGAATACTCATCACCCAACTTCAGTTATCTGCCCATCGACCTCATTTCATTTCTGTTTCAGCCTGATTTTCTAAAAGGTTAGGACAATTTTTCATATAACCATAGAATCATTCTTTTTTTAAAATAAATTAATAATTCTTCTTTATTATCAACTATCACATTTGTATTTGCATTTCAGTTATCTCAGGTTCCAAAGAAGTTCTATGTGTTTCAATTAGCTAATGTGTCTTTTAATTACCTTTGCTCTGTAGGTTCCTCCCCATCTCAATAACCACACACCCCAATCCCCCAGCCAACATCAAGTATTTTGGTAAAGAAATTTTATCCACTTTTGAGCCTGCCCCAGTCAGGCTTTTCTCTCCACTCCTGACACCTATGTGTCCTATACCACTGACTTCCAGTGGTCATTTGCAGTCCTCATTTCATTCCCAGCTGTCAGTAGCACTTGGCACATTTGCTCTAGGACTCAGTTCTCAAGCCACTTCTCAGCCAGATATAATCCAGGCCATCACATCCAAGTGATGACATGCAGGCTGTGGAACACTGTGCCCATCAGACTCCTGTATCCAAAGGTATTAGACATCTTTACCCAGTAGCATTTAACTCATTTGCAAAGGCAGAAATCTAAAGAGTTGTCTTTTCCTCTCAATATTCCACTGAAACTGGAATGAGCCTTTTGTATTACTTCAATTTAAAAACAAGTTAAGTCTCACATAGGACTAATTTTCACCACTCCCACTGCTATGATCCCAGCTCATGTCTTACTCTTCTCCAACTTCACTGGCTTTCTTTCTTTTCCAGGAAATAACAAGCACATTCCTTACTCTGGGTCACTGCATTTGCCTGGAACTCTCTTTCCATAGATATTCAAATGCCACACAGTTTAAAACTTATAAATTAAATTTATAAATTACTTAATAAGGGATTAGAGATATAGCTTAGTGACAGAGCACTTGCCTAGCAAGCATAAGGCCCTGGATTTGATCCCCAGTACTAATAAATTAATTAATTAAAACAGTTTATTTCTGGAATTTTCCATTTGCTATTTTCACACCATGATTGACCAAAGGTAATTGAAACCTTGGAAAGTGAAACCTTGGATAAGTGGGGACAAGTATATAGTCATCATTTTTAAAATGAATTCATAGCATGACTTTGATGGATATAGTCAATTTAGCCAGAGCCCCATTGAGTAAAATTGTTTTTCTCTCAGTTTTTGCTACTGTAATTACACTGTTTGATGAATATCCCTGTGTATATATGTTTTTGTAATTGTGCATTTTTTTTCTTGAGATGGAATCACTGACCCCCAAAGTGTAGTGTCTTATAGTTAGTAGCAGGATCAGGATTAGAATCTAGAACTTGACTCTTATTCCAGTGTTCTTTTCAGTAGACTGTAAATGAGTAATGGCTATAAAATCCATATCATTTGAGGGGGTATATAAACATCATATCATATGATGCATAAAAATGTTTATTTGCCTATGTTTGAAGGATCTAAACTACTATAGTTTAACAAGGAATACATCTGTAAGATTAAGAAATTCAAAAGCCCTACCTTCTAATGAAGAGATACAAAGGACAGTATGTAAACACATACGAATTTCAAATAGTGATAAGGGCTATGGTGGAAAAAATATATAGATTAATGTGATAGTGATGTGGATTGGGGTAGTTACTTTATCTAAGAGGGTAGTTAGGGAAGTCACAGTGGGGGACTTTGGAAATAGAGCATGAATAATTAATTATTAATTAATTAGTTAATCTTTCAGAGATCTTAGAAACAGCACTTTCAAAGAGCCTGAGACTGAATTAGATCTTCTTGAATTAGAGACAGCAAGGAAACCTGTATGCTCTATAACTAGTGAGAAAAAGAAAAGTAAAGGGAGGTGAGGGGACAAAACCAGACAGTGTTATATAGTAACTGGCATTTTCCTTCTTTTAGAGTCTTGGCATATCATTGTCTATCATTTATATCTAAGTGGGAATCAGAAATATTATTAGTTGTTCTTCACCCTGTTGATTGTTTTTAAAGCTAGATTTATAGAAGTGTAATTTATATATAGTAAAACTAACTTTAAATGATATGAGTCTTAAATGAGTCTTGATGAAGACATACCATGTAACCACCCCTACCAGAATTAACACATATGACATTTATATCACCTGAACAATTTTTAAATATAAATTTCATGATTTTATTTTCTATTTATGTAAAGAATAACATTGATACTTCATGAAAATTGCCTTGAATCTATAGAGTACCTTGGGTAGTAGAGACATTTTAACTATATTGATTCTTCCAATCTATGAATGGGGGATATCTTGCCATTTTTGTGTGTCTGTGTTCCCTTCAGTTTTTTCAACAGTATATTTACATTTGCATTGAGGAGACATTTCAACTCCTTGGTTAATTTTATTCTTAGGTATTTTTGTAGCTATTTTGAGTGGAATTATGTTGTTTATTTCTCTTTGAACAAGTTTATTATTTTGTGGCCTTTTGTATTCAGCTCCCTTCCTTCATGCCTAACCCCTAGTAACCATTGCTCTGATTTCTGTTTATATAATTTTGCTTTTTACAGAATGTTACATAAATGGAATCAGGCAGTATGTAGACTTTTGTGTCTTGTGTCTTTCTCTTAACCTGTTAAGTTCCAAGTGTCCAGTTCTACAAATATTGCAATAAATTAGCACAGGTGCAAAAATTACCATAAGTGATATATTTGTTGCTCAATATAAGTCCACATCTAGGATGATGTGACTGAATGGGTTAACATAATACTTTTGAGTCTCTCAAAGTTGTTGCATGTATCTGTAATTTGTTCCTTTCTAAGAGGAATATTCTGTTGTATAGATGTACCTAATTCTTTTATCCATCTACCAGCTGATGGACATTTGGATTATTTCAGTTAGGGATGATTATGAATAAAGCTGCTATAAACATTCACATATAAGACACTGTATAGACTTGTTTTCTTTTCCTTTGGATGACAATGTAGAATAGAATTGTTAACTGTATAAGAAACTGCCAAGCAGTTTTCTAAAGAGATTACATCATTTTCATTTCTACTAGCAACCTGTAAATTATAATTGCTCTGCCTCCTCAATCTGAATTTATTAATTGTCACTTTTTTGGTACTGGGCATTGAATCTAGGGTCACTGAACCACTGAGTCACAGCCCCAGCCCTTTTTAAAATATTTTATTTAGGGAAAGGGTCTCACTGAGTTACTTAAAGCCTTGCTAAGTTGCTAAGGCTGGCTTTGTACTTGCAATCCTTCTACCTCAGCCTCCCAGCTGTGAGATTACAGGCATGCACCACTGTACCTGGTAATTGTTCTTTTTATAACTTGATTATTCTAATAGATGTATGGTGGTTTTAATTGGTATTTTCCTAGTGTTAGATGTCTTCTTTTTTGATGGTACTGGGCATTTAACCACTGAGCTACATCCTCAACTCTTTTTATTGTTTAGTTTGAGACAGGGTCTCCCTAAGTTGCTCAGGGCGTCACTAAATTGCTGACACTGGCTTTGAATGTGGGATCCTCCTGCCTCAGCCTCCTGAGTCACTAGAATTATGGGCGTGCATCATTGTGCCTGGTGCAATGGCCTATTTTTTAATTAGCTTGTTCTCAAACTGTTGTGTTGTATATATACACATACACAAATATACATACTCTGGATATAAGTTCTTTATTAGATATGTGGTTTGTAAATATTTTCTCTCAACTTGTGGCTAATCTTTTCATTTTCCCTAATAGCATCCTTCAAAGAGCAGAGGTGTTTAGTTCCAGTGAAGTTCTGTTTATCAATTTCTTTTATGGTTCATGCTTTTTGTGTCCTATCCAAGAATCTTTGCCTAACAGGTCATAAGGATTTTTCCTCTTTGTTTTATTCTAGCAGTTTTAAGGTTTACATTTAAGTCTATGAACTTTTTTGAATTAATTTTGTATATAGTTAAAGTTCGGGGTCAGGGTTTTATTTATTTATTTTTGCATAAGAAAGTCTTAATTGTTTCAGCACTCTGGTGATTTTGTTAGTCTTCCTACCTCTATCATGGTAGACAGGTTCATTAATAAGAATCTCTGAGCTCTTGTCAGTCTTGACATTGTATCTTGGTCTTTTTAATCAGCAGATAGAAGAATTGGAAGCTAGCACAAAATTGTCATCTCCAGCACCTGCTTTTTCCTATCATGTGATTTTTATCAGCTTACATATATTATTTAAATGAATGTCCTTTGGGCAAGAATAATCATAATGCATTTTTCCCCTGAAGTCTGCAGTATAATTTCAATTACTAATTGCTCTTTTGTTGTTGTTGTTGTTACTTCATTGGTTTGAATGACCTTATCATGAATAACAATCTCAACAACCCAGACCTGTGCAGTATGTGGGAGGGATTCAGTTTGCTTTGCTCTCTACATTTTTATTTTTCTTAACCAGCAGGAGGCAGCAATAACCCTGGCATTTGGGATCTACTGTATTATGCAGTTTAGATTTTCTTCAGTAACAGAAAGATTGGTGTCCTGCACATGGGGTGCCACCAAGGGAGATGGTCAGTTATCAATCCCAAACTGAAAAACTACAAATAGATTTAGACTCCTACAAAAAGGCAATCCAGTGCTTTTGAAATATTTGCTATAGCTATTGCTATTGAAGTATATTTATATTATTATGTGGAATCTCACAAAAGAAAATATAGCCATGCCATTGTCATACCTGTTATTCACAAAATCTACCCATTTTATTTAATTGATTTATTTCCTCTATACTCCCAAAAGGATCTGAGATATATCCAATCCACTTAAGCTCACTTTTTAAGTTCATCTCAAATGTGACTTTCTCCAAGAGGTTTCTCCAAGTTCACCCAAATAAGAGTTACCTTTCTACCGACTCTGTCCTCCTTTCTCTGTTTTAAGGTGTAATTTGTGCCTGCTTTATTTCTATGGCTATTCCTAGTTCCTGATTAACCTGGAATCAGTCCTGACTATTCCCAGTATTGCCTGTCACATAGCCAATGCTGAATATTGTTTGGTTGAAAGGTGAATATTGAGCAAAAGCAAAATAAAGGAGGAAATAACTGCATGTTGAATGACAAGTGTGTACAAACACAAGCTGCTTGCATTCAGCATCACATCAGGACCAAGACTAGGGTGAGGTGTGTGAATCATTTGCTTCAGGTGCAAAATAAATACTATTATTTATACTCTAATGCCACATTTTAAAAATAAAAATTGAGAAATCCATGATGGACAAAATATTATCATTTTAAATGAAGATGGTATCAGTAGTTTAATACTACCATTAAAGAGAGGAGATCTATGCAACTCTAACATTCAAAGATCAGAGTTATTTTCAGATGATATGGATGAAAATTCCATCATAGCCAGGTTTTTAAGAGTTTATTGATGTGCTAATTTTCTAGTAAATCCATTAATTCATGCAGTATTTATTGCCCACATACTAAAGGCCAGCTACTGTCCTAGATCCTGCAGATATAGTGCTCCAAGTATTGCAAGCCCACATATTACCTCTCTGAAGTTATTTGAAGAAATCTTTACCCACTTAGTTCTGCTTCCGATCTATAAGAACTCTTAGAACTTGGGACCTCCCAAGGTCAGAGACAGATTTTATGAATTCAGACTCTTGCCATTCCTTTAGTTCATACAGACTCCAGTCTGAGACATGCATGGTATTTAACTGTCTTACTTCTGAAGCTGTGGCTCCTTTGTCTCCTTATTTTCCACTAACGCAGTCCCAACTTGACTTTCAATGTGTTAACGTGGGCTCAGAAGCTTTCCAATTCAACCAGGATGGAGCAGAATGTGAAATGTCTTGGCCTAAGGCTCGGGAGACCAGAGTTCAACCAGTCTCATGGGTTACCTTGGATAAACCACATCTTTTCCTAGTTAAATGAGAAAAATCAAGCAAAGTTAGTGATCTCTAAGTGATGGAAATGCCTTCCAGGAGGCAGATGGAGCCAGGCTGATAGGGCTATAGGCTATTCACATTGTCTTCACTTTCAATGATAGCGTTCTCACCTTCTATTTTAGATTTCATGTATTTAAAAAAAATCACATGATCTCAAAATTACTATGAAATTTGACATTGGTTAGTCCTATTAGTATCTTCCTCTGTATGTACTCTTAATAATGGACAAAGATAGCAATCCTACAGATTTCAAAGAGCATTTAAAGAGTCATGTACAATGGGAGTAAAAGCTTTTATTCCCAAGAATGAAGAAAAAGGCTCTGTAATTCTATAATCAATCCACTATTTTAGTAGACTTTATTTTTTTACAGCAGTTTTAGATTTGCAGCAAAATTTAGTGGAAGGAGCAAAGAATTCCCATATGCCCCCTCCCTGTACACACTCAATAGCCTCTCCTCACATCAACATCCCACACCAGAGTGATAGAGTTGATATTGATGAACCAGCATTGACACATCATTAGCACTTTAAGTCCATTGTTCACATTGGGTTCATTCCTGGTGTTGTGCATTCCATGGGTTTGACATATCACCACTGTTTTAGTGCTATACAAAATAGTTTGGGTGAATATCTTGATGAAGTATTGGTGATATAGTGGTGGGAATAGCTGTCTTCTATACAATTGTTGGTGCCCTAAAAATTCCCTGATCTCTACCTAGTCATACTTCCTTCCCTCCAAACCCTAGAAAATCCTCAGACTTTTTCCTGTGTCCATCGTTTTGTCTTTTCCAGAATGTTACATACCTGGAATCATACAGTATGAAGTATTTTGTTTGTCTTTTTTTGGTGATATGCAATTAAAGTTCTTTCATTTCTCTTTTTGGCTTCATGGCTGATTTTTTTCATACCATAATAGTATTCCATTGTCTGAATGTACCACAGTTTAGTATCCATTCACTATTGAAGGACATCTTTATTGCTTCCAGTGTTTTAGCACAGTTTGCCAAAAAGACTGTCCTTTCTGCATTGAACTACCTTTGCTTCTGTGTCAAAACTTAATTGATTATATTTATGTGTATCTATTTCTGGGCTTATTTTTCTCTTCTATTGATTTATTTGTCTACCCTTTCACGCTGTCTTCATTATTGTAATTTTGTCATAAATTTAAAGTCTCCTAGTGGCAGTTCTTTGACTTTGTTTTTCTCTTCCAATAATGAGTCAGCCATTCTAGGTTTTTTGCCTCTCCATATAAACTTTAGAATTTTTTTGTCCATATCCAAAACAACTTGCAAAGTAAATTAAATTCTTTGTCTTGAGATAATTGTCAATTCACATGTAATTGTGAAAAATAATACAGATAAATCCCTTGTACAATTTTCCTACTTTCCCTTAATGGTACTATCTCACAAAACTATAGTACAGTACAATACCACACCCAGTATACCCACCTTGATGTAGTCACAATACAATCGTATCACCACAAGAGTCTCTCATGATACCCTTTCATATCATATCTCCTTCCCTCTTACTCCCATCTCTGTAACACATTGTAATCTCTAGCCTATTGCCCATTTCTACGTTTCATTTTATTTTGAGAAGGTTATGTAAAAGGAACCAATCAGTATGTTACCTTTGGGGATTGGTTTCTTTCAGTTAGCATAGTTCTCTATATTGTTGCATAAATAAATAGTACATTATTTTTTATTTCTAGCCTTTATTCCATGGCATGGTGTAAGTTATTTTGACCACTGAAGGACATCTTTTCTCTTCCAGATCGTGACCATTATAAACAAAGCTCCTATAAATATTTGTGCAAAGATTTTTGTATTAAGATAAGTCTTAATTTCTCTGGGATGAATGCCCAGTGGTGCTATTGCTGGGTTATATAATTGCATGTTTAGTTTTTAAGAAACTATCAAACTGTTTTCCAGAATGACTGTGTTACTGTAATTCAGGACCTTGGGTCTGGAGATGGTAGAAATGAAACACAACCAGAAAGAATTAAAGCATAGACAAAGCTTTGTTGGGGAGTCTTCTAGAGCAGGAAGGGAGAGAGCACTGATAAGAGTGTCAGGTCGCCTCAAGCAAAAGACAGAGGTATACGGCTTTTATGGCATCTGTAGGGTAGGCAAGGTCTCAGTCTCTTCATGTCATCACATGTAGAGATGAGGCTTTAGTTGTACCTGCAGTCTTCATCATGCTTCCTACCATGTGTCACATGTCTCACTACTAAGTCTCCACCTAAGGGTTTGCATTTTACTATGATAATGAGGTGAACGTAAATGCAGTTACATTAGTGACTGTACCTCTCCTGCATCTGCCCCTCACCATCTGAAATTTTCTCCTTATTGTCTGGGAGAGTCCCCAGTATTATTTTTAGAACAGGGAAGACTGTTGTCCTGTTTTAAGGGTTTCATTTCAGTGACCTTTTCTAGCTGGTTTCAGCCTGTTTTTAGTATTTCTGCTGACTTCTCACCCTGTCACATCAGGTGTGTTATCATAATTTTGTTGTCTTGGAGACTGGTCCACTTAACTCCTAATTTTCTTGTATGTCTGTTAAACCTATAAAGCTAAATGTTTTGTCTCATTCCCTTCTGAGAGATTTGATTAAATCATTAGTCACAAGTTTTTAATTTTGCCAATATTTTAACAAAATTGACTTAGGTACATTAAAATAGGTTGGAAATCATAATCTAGTGCTTATATATGTATTTTCAAATGCTCTAGTTATTCATCTTTTACTTTTCTCAAAAGAATAGACCTCTAAAAATGTAATAATTTTTTTAAGTTACCATCAATGGTATATTTGTTGCTCAATTTATGTTTATCTGGGTGTTCTGAGTCTGAGACTAAATAGATTAATCTTAAGGGATGCAAAGTGTCATGGGTCTGTGTCTACTTCAGCTGTACCATTACCATGTTGTATGCCCACCAGCAATTTTTGAGTGATAAAACTTCTATGGATTTATTGATCCTACTTATTAGGTTTATTTTAATCATTCTCATAGGCATATAGTGTTATCTCATTGTGGTTTTAATCTGCATTTCCTTAACAATTAATGAAGCTGAATATCTTATGGATTTATATGATCTTTGTATATAGTTTTTGGTGAAATTTATCTTCATATTTTATGCCCATTTTTAATTGGATTATTTCCTTAATGTTTTTAGTATTTCTTAAGTTTTGAAAGTTGTTTATATATTCTAGATACTAGTTCTTTGTTGGATATGTGGTTTGCAAATATTTCATATTTTTTACAGTTTGCACCTTTTATTTATTTATTTGTGTATTTTTTAAAACAGGTTTTCCATGTTTCTCAGGTTGGTCTCAAACTCCTTGGGCTCAAGTGACCCTCCTAAGGTCTCAGCCTCCTGAGTAGCTGGGACCGCAGTTTAACATCACCAAGCCTGTTTTGTTTTGTTTTGCTTTTTGTACTGTACCAGGGATTGAACCCAAGGGCACTTAACCACTGAGCCATATCTCCAACCATTTTTTATATTTTACTTGGATACAGGGTCTTACTAGTTGCTTAGGGCCTTGCTAAGTTGCTGAGGCTAGCTTTGAACTCACTATCCTTTTGCCTTGGCCTCCTAAGCCACTGGGATTACAGGTTTGTGCCACCACGCCTGGCCACGGTGCCTGTTTTCAACTTTATTTTTGTACTAGGATCATTCAAAGGGGAAGTGTTTTTTGTTTTGATGATTAATTTTTCCTTTGTGGATTATGTTTTTGATACTAAATTGAAGAACTCTTTTTGTAATTCTGGATTCCAAATATTATCCCCTATTTTTTCTATAAGTTATATAGTTTTGACATTTTATTAAGGAAGTCAAATAACTTTTGGATAACTTTGAGCTCTATATTTTAATATGGTGCAAGACTAGGTCAAACTTTATTTTATTTCCTATTGATGTTCAATTGCTCCAACATCATATCTTGAAAAGGCTATTTTTCTTCCATTGAATTGCTTTTGTTAGAGATTTTTGTTTCATGAGGACTATTGTTCTACTGTTTTATTTTTTCATACTGTCTTTGGTTTTGGTATTAGGCTATTACTAGCTTTATTAAATGAACTAAGAAGTTTCCTGTCTTCTGGAAGAGATTGTATAAAATTGGGTTACATCTTCAAAGAGTTGGTAGAATTCTTCATTGAAACTATATTGACTAGGAGACTTACTTCAGGGAGATTTTTAAAACATAGTTCCAATTCCTTCAAAAGTTACATAGGTCAATTCACAATATATATTCCATATTCAAATGTGCTGTTTGAGGGATTGGTCCACTTCATCCAAGTTGTCAAATTTATGTGTTTAGAGTTATTTGTGGTATCCGCTTATAACCTTTTTCATTTCTACACATCTGTGATGTTGGTTACTTATGCCTTTCCTCTTTTATTCTTTGTAAGTTTTGCTACAAGTTTGGCAATTTTACTGGCCCCTTCAAAGAACCAGCTCTTTTGTTTTGTTTATTTTTTCTGCTGTTTCATTGCTTTCAATTTAATTGATTTTTGCTCTTGTTTTACTATCTTTCTGTCTTTGAGCTTGGGTTCAATTTGGTTGTGTTGGATTTTTCCTTTCTTTTTCTGGTCTTGAGACAAGAGTTTTAGTCATTGATTTCTTTGCTTTGTAGTCTATTTCATCTTATATTAATAGAGCTATTTCTGCTTCCCTTTGATTAATAGTTTCATAAAATAATTTTTCATTCTTTTATTTTTAATATGCCTAGATTGTTATCTTTGAAGTGAGGTTTTCTGGTAGACAGAATGTAGTTTGGTTGAGCTTTTTAGCCTACTCTGCCAATATTGTCTTTTAATTGATTTAGGTTATTACATTTAATACAATTACTGTGATTTTATGTTCTCTCTGGTTTTGTTTCTAGTTGTTTTTTCCTACCTTCCTGTGGGTTACTTGATCATTTTCTAGAATTCCGTTTCAATTTGTCTATAGAATTTTTAAGTATACTTAGCTTTTTTGTGGTTGCTCTAGGTATTACATTTTATTTACTTTTCATAGTCTACTCATTTTATCATTTTAATGGTTTGAGTGAAATGTAAAAATCTTACCTCCCTTTATTTCTCAATTCTACTCCTTATTTACATTATGATGGTCTTAGTTCTCTTTAACAAATATTTAAAACCAATTACTCAGTGTAATAATTTCTGTTTAAACTATTAAACATAATTTAGAAAGTGTTAGAAGGAAAATCCGTTGTATTTTCCCATCTTTCTGCTTATCATGTCCTTTCATCATCTTCTAAGATCTATCCCCCATTTTATTTATTTATTTTATTTTTCTAGAAATATTTTTTTCTTTTTAAGAAAAAGAGCCATTCTTTTAGGACAGGCCCACTGGTGACAGTTGTTGTTATAGTTTCCTTCAGTTGAAAATGTCTTGGTTTTGTATTCATTATTGAAGGACAACTGTTCTGGGCAAATGATTCTGGATTTTCAGTTTTTTTCTTTTAGCACTTGGAAAAATATTGGCTACTGGCTTCTGTCTTCTGTTGTTTCTGATGAGAATTTCACTGTTATTTGAATTCCTTATTAGGTACATTTTCATTTTTCTCTGTTGCTTTTAAGACTTCTTTGTTTTCAGAGCTTAATTATGACTTGTCTAAGGGTGGAATCTTTGCATTTATCATATTTGGTGTTCACTTAGCTTACTGAATCTGTATGTTGATGTCTTTTGCCAAGTTTTAGGGCTTTCTACTATTTTTTCTTCTAGTAGTTCTTCAGCCTTGCCCTTTATCCTCTTCTTCCAGGGCCTGATGATGCAATGTGAGATTTTTTTTGTTATAGTCTCACAGTTCCCTGAAGCTCTTTCTGTTCACTATTATTTTTTCCCAGTCGATTTTCTCTGAGTTGTTCAGACTGAGTAGTTTCTATTATTTTCTCCTTCAGTTTGCTAATTCTTTTCTTATTCTCCATCCATTTTGCTATTAAACCTAACCACTGAAGTTTTTTCCCTTTTTTTTCAACTATTAAGTTTTCTGCTCTTTAAATTGTTTAAAGAGTTTAAACTATTAAACTAGTTTAAACTACTAAACACCATTTAATAGTTTCTGCTCTAAAATTTCCACTTGATTCTTCTGTACATCTTTTATTATTATTATTTCTTTGCTGAAACTTTCTTTTACTTTGCTGAAGATTTTTATTTCTTCATTTGTTTCAAGAATATTTGTAGGTGGGTGTGGTGGTGCACACCTATAATCCGGCTCAGGAGGATTGCAAGCTCGAAGCCAGCCTCAGCACAGCTTGGCAAGGTCCTAAGCAACCTACTGAGACCCTGTCTCAAAAAAAAAAATAAAAATAAATAAATAAATAAAAGGGCTGGATTTTTGTGTTCATTCAGTGGTTAAGCACCCTTGAATTCAATCCTGGTACCAATATATGTATACACATACATGTGTGTGTGTGTGTATTTCTAATTTCTCTCTTATGGATGCTTTAAAATATTTGTCAGATAATTCTAACATCTCTGTCATCTTGGTGTTTTCATCTATAGATTATCTTTTTTTTTAATTTGATTTTAGATCTTCCTGCTTCTTGGTATAACAGTGGGATTTTTGATTAACAGGTTTCTTCTGACACTGAGGGCGGGGCACTAGCACTCACTTTTTAAGGGCTATAGAAATCCACATTTCCTACTTGGCCTCAGTTCACACCCCTAGATCTTGGGGCATCTTTGACTGGCTGAACGAAAGTGAGAGTTCCGTATTGCCCCTGGTCTACTTCATCTTTCTGGAAGTGTTAGGTGTAGCCTGCCCAGTTTTGAGTAAACAGTGAATGATTAAGGAAATGGTTGGGATATTTGTTTTCTTCTTTTTTATGTCTTGTGTTCTAAATTTTTTAAAACAAATTTTAGAAACAGATTATTTTGTATTTTTTGTAATATGGAAATGTGCTACATTTTAGAATTACTTAAAATCATCCATGCTACATTATGTTTTTTCTGGCGGTCACTAACTCTTTTCACAAGTGTAGTGGAATCAGAAGGAGTATTACACTAACACAATAGCATAGGTTGTATTCTCTGAGAAGACTTCAAGGTGGAGTTGTGGGAAGTAATCTCAGGACCTTCACCTGTGGAAGAGACATGGATGAGATATGAGTGCACAGAGAAGTCAGCCTGGATACAGGCTTCAAAGGAAGCTCTGGGAGTAAGAGAGCCCTTCCAGGTTGATCTGTACTGCTGTGGGATAGCCAAGCTTTATACATGACCTTGTCTAGTTCTGCATGTGGACTCTGGGAAGACCATTACCTGGATGAGGGAGTTCTCTACAACTGAGGCAGCTTCCATAGTTAACTTCCAACTGATGGCTGTGAATGGGCCCATGCCCAGCACCTGGGGCCACAAGCCCTTCATTGAAGGAGCATCCATGTGGTACATCCCTAAGTCTGTCTATAAAGATGTTTCTAATGGGAAGTATTTGAGAATATCACTTCTAATCTTTCTAGATCCTGTTGCAAAAGTCAGGAAGTGACAAAAGTCACATAGTAATGACCCCCTTCCCCAATATTTCTCCTCACAGCAACCACTGTGACCTTTTAAAGGTGCAAACCTGATATGGTCATTTCCTAACTTAAAATGCTTTGGTAACCTCTTGTTACACCAAGGACAATGGATCTTGAAGCCTTACATCATCTGAGCCTGTCCCCTCTCTCTGGCATCTCTCTTACCTCTCTTACCCTGCCACCCATGACAGGCACCTTATTTTCTTCTTTCCATAGCATATGTTTCCTCTGCTTTAAAGACTCCACTCCGACATGACAACCCCATGAGTGATCTTACATTGCTGTTGGCAAAAGCTCCCTGTTATTTTTGTACTTATGTGTGTATGCCAGACTTTAATTTGGGGACACCTGTTGGTAATCAACCATCTTGTCTCATTGGACTTGCAGGTGCTGAATTGCTACCATGGTGATGAATATTGCTGCTAAAAATATTGTCCTTTATCTGATAGGGGTATTGACTTGATGCCCCAATTGATATTTTTCTCTAGAGGAAGAGGCCTGTTGCTTTGAAATACTTAGGTATTTTGTGATGAAATATCAAGATAGAAAAGGAAATGCAGAGAAAGTGCCTGGCAGAGCACACTGTGGTGGGCAGGTCCCCACTTCCACTTCACTTTAGTGGCATTTTTTAAAATTGTGGGTCTATTCAGTCAACACCTTACATGTTAGATAAACTATGTTCACATTAAAGAAGCCCTTCAAGGGGGCAAGGTGTTTAAAACAGGGCTAGGAGAAGAACAAAAGATAAAGCCATGGTCTGCACAATCATAAGGTTAAGGTATTTGTTGTCTGAATAATTCAGCATCTGGCATAGAGGTAAATTTGAGACTGTATGCCAAAGGTTTGGAAAAATTTCCGTTTTCTTCTACTTCATATGCAACCACTCAAATTCATAAGCAACCAATCAAATTTCATGTGATTTCAAATTCCTAGGGGGCCTTCCCCAGTGATCCTCTCAGACCTTAAATGTATCTCTTTCCCTCCTTCTATCTATGCCCACTATTCAGGTGTCAACTCCAAGGACATTTGAATTTCTGGTACCTGTTAGTCTTTGAGTATTGGAAATCACAAAATGGGATTTTCTATCCACCAACCAGAACAATGATGAAAGCTCTCCCCTATACTAGCACTCCACTGTTCCTCCTAGAATACCTATGAGTTTCTCCACCTCTGAACACACATTTGTTTCTTTGGAGAAGATCCCTAAGTTTTTCTATAAACTCAAATTTTGTCCTCATAGATGCTAGTGTCATAGAAGAGAATAAGCCAAGAGTTGCAAGGCTGGGTAGGTCTCCCCACTCAGGCTCATAGAGGTATACAAACTTCCCACAGTCATTTTTCTCAAATCCAATTTTTATCATCTGTTGTTGTTTTCTTCTTTTTTATATCTATGTGTTCTAAATTTTCTAAAAATAGATTTAGAAATAGATTATTTTACATTTTTTTGTGACAAGGAAATGTACTCCATTTTAAAATTACTTAAAATCATCCATGGTACATTATGCTTTTTCTGGCTATCACTAATTCTTTTCACAAGTTTAGTGAAATCAGAAGGAATATTACACTAAATGGCATAGGTTGTATTCTCTGAGAAGACTTCAAGATGGAGTCTTTCCATAGACTTGTGAATTTATCATTTTTAAAAATTAAAGAACAATGCAGCTGGGCGTGATGGCTCATGCCTGTAATCTCAGTGGCTCAAAAGTCTGAGATAGGAAGATCAAAACCAGCCTCAGGAACTTACGATAGGCTTAAGCAACTTAGTGAGACCCTGTCCCTAACAAACAAAAAACAATTTTTTTAATCCTTTTTTAAAAAATTGTCAAAGGACCTTTATTTTATTTATTTATATGTAGTGCTGAGAATCAAACCCGGTGTCTCACCCATGCTAGTCACTGAGCCACAACCCCAGCCCCAATGCAACTTTTTATAATAGAGATTTTTTAAATTTATATTCTCATTTCTAATGTGGAATAAGTTTTAAATTTTTAGAATCACTTTTAAGACATACATAATTTATATGGCTATTTACTACATAGTATTTTGAACGTTATTATTATTATTATTATTATTATTATTATTATTATTCAGTACTAGGGATCAAACCCAGGGCTTCATACATGCGAGACAAGTGCTCTACCTCTCGGCTATACCCTTGGCCTCCTATTATTTCGTACCAATATATTTAAACACTTTCCATATTTCTGAATTCCACATGTTCTTTTTATGTCAGAATTTTCATTTTAAACTTTTCAAAAGATCTTTCAGAATTAGTTTGTCACAAACCTCTCTTGTGCACATATAAAAATGAAAACATAAGTGAAATAATTTGATTAAAGTATTTCTAAAGTAGTGACAATGATATACAACTGCCCCTTAGCTGACAGTAATTTAAAATCCATGTGATTTCAAAGATGTTAAAGTCACAATAATAAACTCCCATGGATACACCCTCTTGCTTAATATGGCAATTCACACTCTGTTGAAATTTGTCTGCCTCCTACATGTCACTCCTTTCACCCTGTATGTCACCACTGTCCTGAATTTTGTGTTTATCATTCCTTTATTTTTTTCTGCTTTCAGAAAACATGCACCACTGACCATTGTTTGATCTTATTTTTGAACTGGACAAATTTTTGAAATGTCAAGGTATTTTTTTATTTTTTTACTCAAATTGTGTAAGATTCATCCATACTAAGGTGAATGGCTGCTATTCATTTTCACTGCTGTCTAACGGGCCCTGCAGGCATATACCAGTTTTATCAATTCTTTTGCTTGATGAAAATTTGAGCTCTTTCCAGGATCTTGCTGTTAAAAGGGTCTTACTATAAACATTCTCCTATCTCCTGGTAAGTATTTTTGAGAGTTTGTCCTGTGTATTTACATAGGAGGAAGGAGGATTCTTAAGATTGGGTCAGAGGTCAGCAAACTTTTTCTCTAATAGGCCAAATAGTAAATATTTGTAGACTGTGATCCTTATAGTCTCTCTGGCAACAACGCAAATCTGTCATTTCAGTGTGGAAGCAGCCATAGATGGTATATAATTGAAAGGCTGTGCCTACACTTTAGTAAAACTTTATTCACAAACCCAAGCAGTGGCAAGATTTGGTCCTCTGAACATGGTCTGCCAATCCCTAATCTAGATAGAATCCCCTATCCCCATTGCATTCAAATGCCACTGTACCCTTTCCCTTTTTCCCGTGGGTTTATGAAGACTGTCTTTTCTGAGTTTGTGAACTGGACTGAATGTTCATGTTCACAGACCTTCAGAAGAAAGGGAGGATGGCCATGGGGACCTAGTGGGGGGCATTCATCCCATAGTCTAGACCTCCATAGTCTTAAAGAACCAAAGGCAGAAAGGGTTGAAGCTTTTGCCTCACACTGACTCTGCTGCACTTCTGGTGAAAGGCTCTACCTGCCTGGAGCATAGGTAATGTCACAGAGGCCACTATGAGGTCATTGCCAGGCTGTGGGATAGAGAAATTCAAACAGAAAATTGCATTATTTTGGAGTTGTGTGACCTTTATTATTTAAACTGCAGTCAGGAAAACTGAAATTGGCTCACTGGGTATACTTCTGAGCCCTTGATCTCACAGCTTCCTGCTCTAGCTTCTATTTAAATGGATTTGGCTTCAAAGATGAACCTTTCTGTCATCTCAGATGTCACAGTACCAGAGATCTCTAGATCCTTGCCTTCCTGGGCTCTCTCCACCTTCCTCTCTATGTTGTGCTTTTCCACCGTCTTGGTCACGATGTCTAGCTCTCTATCACGTGATGTAACAACTGTTTTTGAACTGGGCATAACCATGAAGCTCCTCAAAAAAGAGCCAATTTTACTGGATTTCTTACTTAAGTTAACTGAACTAGTTGCAGATCGGCTCTTCCCCACTTTGTGAATTTTCCTGGACTCCTTGGTAGAGGAACTATGGCTGGCACTTTTGTGAGATGAGCCGCGTCCTTTCCTGTGTCCTTTGTCTTTCCTGTCATCTTTTGTTTTTCCGTGGTGTTCAGATACAGACCGATGGGAGGATGATTTCCGGCTCTTTTCCCTGCTTGCCTTGTGATGGGTTTCACCTGCTCTCCGGTGCCGGGAACTTTTCCTACTGGCATGTTTGTCCTTCTTTTCTTTTTTTTCCTTTTTTTCCTTCCGGCCTTCACTGCTGGTCTTGGAAACCTTCTGGCTTCCATCCCGTTCACACATATAGCCTTCGCTCTGCAAGGTTGATACGAGGGGTGCCACGGCAGCTGCTTCATCTTTTCCTGTATTGGTTGTTGTGCTGGTCATTAGGGTCCCTGCAAACACCACACTCATGCTGCTGCCTGGGGAGATGCTGACAGCTCCACCTGAGGAGCTTTGCCCAGTGGAACCGCTTGCAGCACCGGCCAAGGCTACATTCACTTCTTCTGAGGAGACAGCAACTGCTAAAGCCTTGCTAGGTCCAGCTTCTCCTGCATCCTTGGTGGCTGCTCCTGCCAGGGCTGCAGTTACCGGGCTGGAGCCTCCACCTCCAGGCATGGTGGCTGCTATACCTAGAGCACCTGAGGCAGGGCTGTTTGCTGACCCACCTCCTGTTGCTGCCCCTGCAACAGTCAAGCCACCTGTTGTCCCTGCTATTGCTCCTTCTTTGGTAGATCCCGAAGTGCTGATGACAGCTGCAATAGCACCTTGAAGTCCCTCTCCTCCAGCATAAGCAGAAGAGGAGGCTCCAGACAGTTCATGAAGCTTTAGAAGCCCAGAATCCTGATCTCCTTCTCCATGGATGTCTGAGGCCTGTGCCAAGGAGAGGAGAAACAGGTGAGATTGAAAAGGAGAGGCCAGAACTTTCCATTCCTTTTTCATCCTGGAGCTGAACAACTCAAGATATTATCATAGGAAGAACCTTTGCAACCATCAAATCTAAACTCTTGTTTGTTACAAGAGTAGCATCTCTGTGAATAATCACTCAGTTTCACTTCAACCATTCTAGTTCCAAAGAAAACACAGAATCAAGTCCCCATCGCTGTACAATTTCTTTTACATACATGTGCCTCTACCTTTTCAGATTTCTAGAAGTGGGATTATTGAGTCAGGAGATACATTTTACATGTTGGTGGCTACAGAAGCAAGTTTTGCATGTGTATGCACACAAGTGGGTTGTGTTGATTTAAAGAAAAATCAGTGCATGGTAATCATGGAAAGGCAAACATGGTTCAGATGAAGGAAGCACTTCCTAATTGCTAAAATGTACTACACTAAAAAGTTGATCTCATAGAGGTAGAGAGTAGATTAGTGGTTACCAGAACATGAGAAGGATATAGGGAAGGAGGGATGTGGAGAAGATGATTAACACATATAGGGGTATAATTGGACAAGAGGAATAACCTCTAGTGTTCTATATCACTACAGCATGACCATAGTTGGTAGCATTTAGCTTTATATTTCAAAGTAGCTAATAGGATTTTGGAGGATTTAGGAATCTAGCACAAAGAAACAAATAAATGTCTAAGTGTTGGGTAGGCCATTTACCCTGATCTGATCATTACACATTGTATTCAAGCATTGAGATGTCATACTGTACACATAAATAGGTACAATTTTATGCACCAAAAATAAAAATATATTTTAAAAATGTCCATAACAAATGAGGCTGTCTGGGTTTGTGTATTAAGAGTTCAAGAAGAGATTATACAATCAGAATGTCATAGAAGGAACTAAAACCCCAGGTGTGAGACAGAGTAGTTGATACATAAGATCTCTGACAACCAATCTTATGGGACATTTTGGAGAAGCGCTTTGAACCTCCACTTGAGCCCCTAGTGGTGGCTCATTTGGCCTTGAGCCTTTTCAAATGCAGTGCATTTCCCAGCTCAGCCCCAGAGAGCAATAAAAAACTTTCTAGGACCCACTTTGAGATGCTCTCCCAAAGCACTCTGCCTCATTTTCCTGAGTCAGTACTTACCAGTAGGCTTTTGTCATCCTCAGTATTTCCATCCCCAGTCTGAATTGTTGGGGTACTGCTACAGCTCTCTGCTGGTGGCCTCAGAAGATAGACAAGCTTTTCCCAGTAGCAGAAGAGGTCTTCTCGTACATCTGAAGAGGGACAAAGCTGCAGATAAAAAGTCCGGCCTGTGGCAAGCTTCAAACGCAATTGCTGTTTCTCACGATCGTGGATGGAGATCTTGACAAACTTCAAGGGAAGTAGCCTGGTGAGCTCTAGAGTCTTCGCAGACTTCCGTCCTCTCCCTTTAATGGTCCGGCCACGTCTGGCATGCTCTTCACAGACTTTAGCAGGTCTGGCCAGCAGCATGACGTCAGGTAGTGGAAGGATGGGGCTGGTGGAGGCGATGCCCACTGTCACCATTCGAACACGGTTGTGAACATCAATCACCTCTCCTTTTTTGCTAATCTGGATAAAATCACTCTCAAACATGGGTGCATACTTGAAAATGTCATACTCTCCTCCCTTGTACAGTTGTCGTTGCAGGTCCCCCATGGAGGTATTGAACACACCCATTGAACGGTAGCTGTGGGCTGTGTAGTAAGGTAACACACATTCGCTACTCCTGGGTCTCTTTATTCCAGACATCTTTGCCAGCCACAATTTGAGTCCCTAAGAGAGAAGAGGGAATGATGGCAACTGCCCATCTCCCTGCAAGGCTTCTGCCTCTGTCTCTTCAAACCACCTTATTTATCCTCTCCTGTCCTTTGTGACCTGTCACCATCACACACCCCTTTGTCCTCACCCCTGAGCAGCTACCCTCTCAAGGCTGGGTCAATAGCCTGTCTGCAAATATACCACCACCTCCACAAGGGCAGGCTGATCCTGCTAGGGTAGGCTGGATGTTCTTTTTAACCAAAATGTTGGGATGCTCAATTTATGAAACCATGCTGCTATCGTAAATATCTAGTTTGTATTTATTCACTTCTGGTGGTACAGATACTCCTCCAAGACCATCGTCCAGCAAATGTATTTTTGTTTCAGCTGAATTACTTTATGGTTTAAGATCCTGGAAGTAGGCTGTATGCCTGCCAAAAGTAGTGATTTCATTCCTCTGTGTGTAAATAATTTAAATGCTGGCAGGCACACAGTGGCTGTTGAATGAATGGTCCAGAGGGGCTGCTGCTACCTGTCAGAACCAGAGTCTTTACAGTTACAGTGGTTTTCAGGATATAGACAATTTTCTCAACCATTTTCTCATCTGTAGGAGGTTAATTTTTCAAAAACATAAGTTTCTGGTGAGAAAACTGAGGCTTTGTAGTCTTACTTAGGGTCAGATTCTAACCCAGCACCAGATTCTCATCCAGATCTTAGAACCCAAGATGGAAGGTTTTTCTCTACCTCAAGCTGCATGGCTCACTGTTATAATCTTGTTCTACACAAATGTGGCAGTTAGCGATATGTGTGGGGACATAACTGGGAACCACAGGAGTTCATAGAGGTCCTGAATCACCATAGGATTTCCCATACTGGTATGCCTACTCCTTTACCCTTATGTCTTTTTGATAAATCATTGACATTTTGTTTCTTTGAAAAGCTCTTCAGAGAAACTGTGGCAAAGACAACTTCCTGGAGCCTTTCTTTTTACTTTACACAAGGTGATGAATCCAAATTCCCCCTCCCCCACTTAGAAAACTACTTCTGAAATAAATGCACATCCCCCATATGCAGTGATTCCTATGTGGAGGTCTTGAAATGAACTTCAGTCACAAAATGTTCTTTTTCATATCCCTTGTGTTTACTCCAGTGCCTAGCACATTTCAACTTTTCAGTAAATTATGTTCAGTGAGATTTATTATTCATTCATTTATTCATCCAACAAAATTTAATGAACAAGTATTTTGTTTGGGACCATATAGAAAGGGAAATGCAATAATAAATTTCTTTACCCCTGAAGAGCTAAAATATAAAGAGCTAAAGATGTTGAGTTACTTCTCTAAAGAAAGAACAAAGTGTCTTCTTTTGTATTATGAGGGGATAATTGCTAAAAGTCAACACTATTTAAAAAAAAGTTGATTTTCCCTTTCTACTTATATATTAATATTATCATTATGTTATTATGTATAGGATACTCAACAATACAGAATTCTCAGGTGAATCATAAAAATGATGGATAACATGATCATATTATTGAGAATTTATTATAAGCTAGGCATAGTTCTAACTGCTTCACATTTAAAAAAAATTTTAATCCTCACAATAGGATTAAATATAGGTATAACTATATTTAATATAGGTATAACTATTATCCCTATTTTTTAAGGAAAAGATCAAGACTCAAAGAAGATTCAACTTCAACTTCACTGAGACTCAGACTTCACTGAGTCTTCACAAGACCAACAAGACTCACAAGACTCACAAAACTTCACAAGACTCAACTTCACTGAGGTCACAAGAAACCAAAAGTTATGAAAGTTACAAAATATGGCAAAAGTTAAATTGTACTACACTAAGTCACATTAATAGAGCAAAAATATACAATTACCATGCAGAATAAGTTCGTCCATTCTTTTGGTTAATATTATTAAATGCATGATTTGTGCCAGACCCTGTTCTAGGTTCTGAGAATATAGCAGTAGATAAAATAGACAAATATTCTTGGCCTTATGGATATTTGTCTTGGATATAGACAGTAAACAAGTAAGTTATATGGTATGTCCAGTGCTGGTACAGGCTATGGAGAAAGATGAGTAGGTATGTGGGATGGGAGTGTGTGCAGGAGAAGGGGAGGTGGTATTTAAGGAAGGCTCAATTATAAGTGATCTTCAAGCCAAGACATAAAAGAGGTCTGGGGAACAGGCATGTAGACATCTTGAGGAAGATCTGTCAGTCAAAGGGTATAGCAAAACCCTATGACCCTGATGGCTGGTATGTTTGAGGAACTCCAAGGAGGGGACAGGAAAAGAATGAAGTGAATTAGGGAAAGGGTGGCTGGAGATGAAGCTAATAGGCAATTGGGAGATAATAGAGAAGCAAATTCCATGAATGGGTATTGTAGGCCATTGTAGTCTTTGGCTTTGCTCTGAATGGGAGATGATATGATCCATATATAAGATGATCTTTCTAGCTGCCATATTTAAAAGAGTTTGTATAGGTGCTAGGGAGACAGGAATGGAGAATGAGCAACTCCTGCAAGATATGATGGTAGGAAGAAGTGTAGTGGAAGTGAAAGTAATGAAAGGTGACCAGCCCCTAGACTCATTTCAGTTGAGGCAATTATTATGTTGAACAATTTTCAGTAAATGTTAGTGAAAAGGCAAGTTGTAAAATAGCACCCATAATATTTCATATAGGTCTGAATAAAAAATTGAGGGAAAGAAGGAGAGAGAAAAGATGCACATGAAACTGATAATAGGAACTATCTTAGGGCAACTTGTCATATGAGAGAAATAGCAGGAGAGGGACTATTTTTAAAGTATTCCCTTTTAAACTTTTCAAATTTTGTTCCACTGTATATACTACCACCTCTATACAAATAAATAATATTTGGTTTATAGATTGTAAAAATATTACACCATTAAAATGTATTCTTAGAATATTTATTCATTGACTCAAGCCTTGTTATTAGAAATAAAGTCAGTACATAGCTTCATCCAAATTTAATTCTGACACTAAATTTAAGAATTGGAGGATGAAAGCCCAAAATAATGTTTAAATTCATTTTCGGATTTTTAAAACCTTGTGGAAATTCATTGTGTTCTTCCAGAGTTTAAAATATGACAGAACTCTAATCGATCAAGATATAGTTATTGATCATACACTCTGTGTTCATCATTATTCTAAAAATATTCAGGTTGTCAAAATACGTTTCAGACATTTTAAAACACAAACCTGACACAAATATAGAATGATCCTATGTCAAAGATTTAATCTAATTAATCAATGGTGGATGAACCAATACAATAAAGCTGCTTCAAAGGACATTTAAAGGAACAGACACTGGCAATAGAGAAAGAATGGTGAAGTATCATTGCCAATTTAGTTGCAAAACTGGTCAAATGTCTCCAGTGCAATAAAATTGTAACCTTGGGGCTTACCTTTTCTACCAAACATTAATCATTTGCATTGATTCTGAATAGAGATCTACAAGTTATTGTGAAACTTCACAGAGCAAAAACTTTTAATCAGTAACAGATTTCTTGGGGTGTTGAAAATGTTCTAACATTAAATTGTGATAGTTGTACAATTCTGGGAATATACTGAAAATCACTGAACTATACACTTTCAAGGGATAAATTTTATATTGTATGAAAAATATCTCACTGAAGCTGTTAAAAGTACTTGCAACACCAGTTTTGACTGGTTGACACAATTCCATTTTCTTCTTTCATTCTCTTAGATAATTAAATGATCCTTACACAGAACTTTAAAGATATTGAAAATACATGTTTCCTGCTTTACATGTTTTCTATGTACAAGTTTGGGGTAACTTTTTTTTAACAAATATGATGGAGTATGTATAAGCTCTGATCCTAATAACTTCAGAGGAGTTAAAACTAGTAAGAAAACATAGACTGAAGCCACAGAGACAATAGGAGGAGGGCAGATAAATATGTGATAGGGTAATAGTGAATGAGTTCAGTGAATGGTGAAACTAATAATATTTATCACTATATTTAGCCAATAGTCATTATTTTGTAGTAAGGAAAATGTTAAAACCACAATTCCTTTTTAAAAATAGAAGTTATTCCTTTTTAAAAATAGAAGTTATCAAGTCTATTATGAAATTTATTTGTGAATTCACAAGACATAGAATAGCCAAACAATTTTTAAAAGAAAAAAATTAGTTTCACTACCTGATTTCAATACTTAACACTATTTCAATCAAGAACCTCTGTAATAGGCAATGAAGACAGATATATAGGACTACATAGGTTGGTTGAGAAATAGTCTCACATGTCAATCGATTTTTATCACAGCTCCCAAGATATTTAATACAGTAGGATAATATTTTTTCAAAACAAGAAAGATAAAAGCAAATAAGAACAAATACAACAAAAAAACTCGACCCTGTCTGACATTTTAAAAAATTACTTTTAATGAACCATTGGCTTAAGTAAAGTTTTGAAGAAAATAGGGAAAGTTCAAAACCATAGTTCTAAGGATTTTTTTTTTTTTTTTTTTTACATTTTAAATTGGCCCAATGTTGAAGAGATTTGAACAATGAAAATACAAGCTGTACTTATACTGAGTATATATAGATACATATGACTACAGGTCACTGAAGACTACCTGTACATTTATGGTGGGAAGAAGTTTCAAGTCAGTATCTTTTGTTCCCCAGGTATTATTTTGAAAAGCAAGGCAGAGAGACAGCTGTATACAGCTTTTTCAGTGAGTATGCAGCCTAGTGAGGGGAGATGTTATGAGCTAGGCAGGATGTGAGGGTGGGGAGATTTCCATACTGTACACAATATGTACCTGCTGGGTAAATCCCCAGGCCTAAAATAAATCCACAGTGCATTTATGTTGATTGCCACAAGCCAAGGTGGCGTGGGATGAGTTGTGGTTTGCTTTGGGCACCTAGGACTTCAGGAAGCCAACTTGATTTCTGCCTTACCTTCTGATGTCAGAAAAGACCCGCAGGCACAGAAATCTTCCCCTGTGGCCCAGTATGCAAATCAGCCTGCTCCATCCTTGGTTTAAAAGGAAAATGAGCTGGTACACATCAAAGAAGTCAGACAGGCGATTCAAATTATTTTATTTCTCAACATTATGATCCTACTAGTGTCCCTTCTCCTCCCCCTTCCTCCCTCCTCCAGTCCCCTTCATCTACTCTGCTCTATTTAGCTTTACTCTGAACCAAAGTTCTTTCCTGCTCATCACAGTCTTAGGACAGTTTCCCTCTCACCCCTTCTTAGTTGATGCTGTTCATAAATTGTGAGATGTCTGTAAAGGTAAAATTTCTAAGCTGATTCTAAGCCGCAGAGCCAGAGTTAAAGTGTAAAAGACCGGACATTGTGAAGTCTGTAACTGCAAGGCTTGGGTTGTAAAGTAAGAGACCATTGATATGTTAAATACCTCGGCTACCCCGGAGCCTTTGATCTCTGTAGCTGTTAGGACAATACCGGAGCTGCCCCAGTAAACAATCTCACTGACTCCTCTGGTGGTCTGATAACTTGGGACTTTGAGTCGCCTGGCACTAGGCACCACGGGCCCAGAATCAATCAATTTAAATACCCCCCCCCCTTCCCCAAAAAGTGTACTTAAGCTCTGCCTGACCTCTGCTCTGGGCTCTGGGCTGCTCTATCTTCCTGAGTGAGCCTGGAGCCTCAGCATGCTGAATCAATAAAACCCCTTCTGCCAATTGCATGGAGCCGGTCTCTTGTGGTCTCTCCCTCCGACGTTTTGCTGGACCCTTACAATGTCCACCTCAGTTTATGTATTTATTTCTTTGGTGTTGCACTGAAGAAGACTGCAACTAAGCACATACACACAAATCATAAAACAGTTGTCACTTAAAAATGAAAATAAAGATCAGAAACCATATAGAAGTAGAGGGAGGTAAGTGATTCATGAGATAAAATAATTATTGCAAGTAAAATGTGAAATTTAATTCTGGAAAAATATAAAATATAGCATTGATTATCGCTGAGAGATGAGATTAGAAGGGATTTTTAATTATATTCACTGATCTGCTTTTTTCATAAAGAATATGTATCACTTTTGGAACCTGATACAGATGTATTTCAAAAATTAGCTCTGAGCTTCCTGGTCACCTCAATTATCACTGTCTTCTAGTCATGTTAATGCTTTCTTTTAAATTAGAAACAAAAATATTTTTCAACAATATTATTTTTTGAAATTCTATAAATTTAAAAGTGAAACATCTCTTTACCCTCCTAGTTCCACTGCTGGAAATTTGATAATGTAAACTCCTTTTTTGGGTACCAGGGATTAAACTCAAGGGCACTTGTCCACTGAGCCACGCCCCCAGCCCTATTTTGTATTTTATTTAGAGACAGGGTTTCATTGAGTTGCTTAGCATCTCACTTTTGCTGAGGCTGGCTTTGAACTTGTGATCCTCCCATCTCAGCCTCCAGAGCTGCTGGGATTACAGGCATGTACAACCACGCCTATAATGTAATATTCTTGATATTGCCCTGTGCATATACATATATGTTGATCTAGACATAAAACATTTGTATTATAAGAATTAGATATGCTGTACACGTTGTCTCTACTTGTTTTATCTTAACAATATTTATTGTACTTTTCTAGATACATTATAAATATATTTTATTCATCTTCATGATTATGTTAATATTCTCCTGTATGGGTGCACCATAGAGTATACCTAGTCTTTAACTAATGCATGCATAGGTAGTTTTCATTATGAAAAACACTGAAGTGACTGGAACACCCCATGTAATCTCAGTGACTTGGGAAACTGAGGCAAGAAGATTGCAAATTTGAGGTCACCCTCAGCAATTCAGTGAGATCCACAGCAAATTAGTCAGACCTTGTCTTCAAAAATTGTTGAAAACAGCTGGAAATGTAGTTCCTGGCAAAACACCACTGGGTTCAATCCCCTGTACCAAAACAAACAAGACCACTGCAGTGATTATTTGACACAGGTAACTTCTCTGCACTCATGCTGCTTTTTTCATTAGCATTATAGTACAAGAAGGAATAAGGATTTGTTATTTTTGTTTTCAAAAGAAACAGGCTGTGGTGGTTAATCTGAATTGTCAACTTGATTGGATTCAGAGATGCCTAAGATTAAAAGGCTTCTGGGCATGTTCGTGAGGGTATTTCTAGGAATGACTGATATGTGGGATAGCACACTGAGAGGGGATTGCACTCTACATGTGGGCAGCACACTCCAATAGGTTGGGAACATGGATGGAAAAAAAAGGTAGAAAAACAAGGAACCTAATGAGGATGCAAACTCAATTCTTCTTGAATGGAGGCTTTGATTGTTGCTGAGATCTAATGATATTGGATATCTGCTGCTTCACTCTTCCAAAGCAGAATCTGACTAGGGACTCATCAGGGAGTTTCCAGGCCTTCAGTCTTACATCATTGATCCTTCTTCTGAAGCTCCAGCTTCTTGGGCTAAGCAGCTACTGGTTCCTTCAGCTCTCTTGGCTTCAGGTGGCCATTGTGGGACTATCCAGCTTCTGGTTGTGTAAGCCAATCTAGTGAATCCCCTTTTTATATGTATGAATACATGTATGTGTGTGTTTGTCTGTCTAATATATAGGCTGACTAATGCATAGGCTATGTAGCGACTGGAATGTTCTAGATAATACAGCTAAAATGGATATCATACCAATTTAGTTTGGATGGAAATCATAGGAATATAAAGGACTTCAAAGCTATATCATAGGAGGACATTTGCAGGATCTCTTTTTTTATAAGAAGCACCTTTGCTTATCCAAAGGGGCTATCTTCCACCCCAAAAAGGTCTAGAGTTATAGAACCTCAAATGATAAGACAATCAAGTAGTCTTTAGGTCCCAGTTAGGGTGAGATCATTCATCATTCACCAATGATCAAGCATGTATTCACCTTCCTCAAGTGGCAACACTCAGCGTTCCTTGGAGAACCGAAACCCCTCCCCACCATCAGTCTAGGGGTTCTGGTAGGGCTGAGTCAACCCAACCTTCAAATCCAAGGGTAGGTAAAGACCTAAAGCTGGACTACTAAATATTTCATCGTCTTGGCTGTACTGATTGGTACTTGTGAGCATATCACTGACGGTAAGGCGTTGATGTACAATACTGAGATCTTTTCTGAAACTAGGAGGGAAGAAAATGAAATGGCTGGCAGCCATTTTGCTGCCATGGAGTAAAACCTGCAGGAGCTTGAAGCTGGCCCAGAACTGAGGAGGTGTAAGCACGACTTCTGATGTCATTGCTTAAGTATCTGGATCCAGCAGTGCTAATTTGACTGGATTTTTTTTTGATATAAGATATTAAGTGAGGCTTTCTCAACTCACTTTCATTTTTAAAAGCCTTTTAAAAATATAATTAAAGGAATTAAGTACTTCTGTATCCTAAAGCAGGGTGGTATATCATCCATAGAGGCACAACCTGTTCTGCCAGTCAGGGCTCAGCCACCTTTAGTGTTTGCCTTTAGAAAACAAGGCTTGAGAAATCAAGACAAAGAGTTTTTTTGTTTGTTTGTTTGTTTTTTTTTTTAGTATTTGCCTTTAGAAAACAAGGCTTGAGAAATCAAGACAAAGAGGTTTTTTTTTGTTTGTTTTTTTTTTTGTTTTTTTTTTTTTTTTAGTATGCTGTGCATTTTTTCTCACCTCCAACCCAAGGGAAGGAGAATGGAAGCTTGCATCCACCAGAAGCCAAGCGACATGGACTTTAAAGAATGACTCAGTGAGTCTCGTATGAGTCTCAAAGAGTCTTGGAAATATAGGGTCAGTGTCTAAATCCCATATGGAGAAACAGAATGCTGATGAAGGCTTGTGGAAAAGCTGCTTATTTGGAGTCAGTGGAGAAGGCGTTGTACTTGGAACAAGTGGTATATCCATCAACAGCAGGGCATGAATGCCCTAATCTTCTAGTAGTCAAGGGAGGAAAAAGTGGCACGTGGCTCATTGTCAAGGAAATTTCACCCAAGGCAACCTAGTGGGCAAAGGAATCTAAAACAGAGTCAGAGGGCTGGGAGAGGTAGACCTGCAGAAGCCCAATGCCTGGAGGTTGGATTCGTTGGCCAGATAGAGTGTTATCTCTTCTACTGGGAACAGCTATCAGAACCCTCAATGGAAAACTGCAAACAGAACACATGACAGACATTTCCCATAAAATAAAAAGCAAATTTATATCCATCACACCCTGAGGGCATTAACTCTATATTATTTTTGTAGCTTCATTTCTGTAGCCTGAGACTGAAGGCAAATTAGAAACCAGGCTAGTGTGTGTGGGGAAGGAGGAGTTAGGCATAGTGGCAAAGACAGCAGGCCTCAAATCCCAAAGCACACTTGATGACATTGAAGAAAAGCATTCAATTGAATATGTGTTTGGAGTTCTGATTAGGGCACTGAACTAGACTGGCGTTTCTTAACTTTTTTTCATGGAAACTTTCAAACATTTATCAGTGTGAGCAGAGTACACTAATAAACCCCCAATTCACTACCCGGCTTGAGCAATTGTCTACTCGAGAACTTTCTTCATTCTCCCCCTACCTATTTTTTCCACTCACTGGATTGTAACAAAGCAAATCTTAGATATTCCATTGTCTCAACAATCATGGGCATGTTTCTATGCAAAATAAGTATTCTTTTTTTGACAATAGTGTCATCATCACACCTTAAAAACTAAACAATAGTTTCTCAGTATCACCAAATCTCTAGTCAGTGTTCAAACTTTCTTAATTGTCCCATTCAGTTTTTATGCAGTTAATTTGTATAATTCTGAATCCAAACAAAATCCTCCTGTGTTTAAAATTTCTTGTAATCTGTTGGTTCCCTTTCAATTTATCTGTTGCAGATACCAGTCATTTTTCTTTTGTGTTCTGAATATTCGGGACTTACACAGTTAACATCTTTATCACGTGTCCGGTGGGGGAGGTGGATATTCCTTTATCTCTTTTATTTTCTACAAACTCAAATTTAGATCTAGAGGTTTGATTAGATTCACGTTTGATTTTTTTTTTCCTGTTGGAATGACTTCTGTGTGAGTGGTTTTGTGAGTGGTTTTATTGGGTCACCTCAGGAGAAGTGCAGTGTCTGATTGTCTCTCTTGTGATGTGAGGATTATTCAGTCTGTTAAAGTGTTGTCAGCTTCGTGAATTGTACATTTTCCTATCAGCTTTTTGGTAATGATGTAGCAGCCACTGATGATTATAACCCGCTATGTTATTAGGGTTGCAAAGTAGCAATGCTTTCTCATTCCTTCATCATTAATTTGCTTTCTAAAGAACTTCACATCATTAAATATTTCATTACTAAACTGAGATATAGTTCTACAGAGACCAGGAAAATAGGTTTTACCTTTTTATTTCCAGTTTTTAAAATAATAAGTTGATCTTCACCACTCTCCAAAAATGGTCAATGGGTGAATTTTATTGTTATTTTTTATTACTGGGGATTGAATCCAGAGGTGCTCTGCCATTGAGCAACATCCTCAGCCTCTTTGATTTTTAATTTTGAGCTGGGCTCGCTAAGTTGGTGGGACTGGCCTCAAACTTGCAATTCTACTTTAGCCTCCTGAGTAGCTGGGATTAAAGGTGTGCGCAACCACACCTGTCTAGAATATTTTTTTCCCATTTACTTTATGAACTCATGATTTCAACATTTTTATTACTTATCAATTTATTGCAGATATTATTCATTTAGATGCCCAAATTGTTCTATCTTTGGGCAGTGAGAACTTCTTAAATTTGTCTCCTATAACCTGAACTTTTTAAACAAAAAATAAAAAGAAATTATTTGGGCTGGGGTTGTAGCTCAGTGGTAGAGCGCTTGCCTAGCACATATGAGACACTGGGTTTGATCCTCAGCACCACATAAAAATAGATAAATAAAATAAAGTTACTGTGTCCATCTACAACTAAAAAAAAATTATTTAAGAGATTGTTTGTTTACTTTTTCATTAGAATGACAGAGAAAATATTGGATTTGCTTAAGTTATACTAAAGAGTGAACAGAGACTAATCCCAGTAGGTGATTTTGAAAGTTCTGTGAGAAAGAAAACAAAATTATTTATGATTGTACTCCAGAAAGATGACAAAATAAAAGATACTATTACAACAGCTCCTGATGATATTTTGCTTTCCCCAGTGAGAACACTGTGAAGTCTATAAATCTCTTAACCTGAATCAACCAGGTATCAATCTACCCTTCCCAAAAGAGTTTAAAGTATAGTTTGAGAAGGTAGTACATGGTATTAGATAGAATCTGTTTCCCACTAGTGAAAGAAACCTCAAAATTGCAGGATCTTAGTAAATAGTTTATTTCACTTTGTATTACAAAAGTTGACCCAGGGTTAGCATGGAAGATCTATGGTCATCAGGACTCCAGGCTCTTTCTACCATATGCTTTTTTTTTTTCCTTAACATGCAATTTCTACTGCATGATATAAGATAGCTGCTCCAGCCCTAGCCATTATCTCAACATTCCAATCAACAGGAAGAGGAAAAAGCTAAAGAAAACGATATGAAGATTTCTATTAAGGGCAATTCCACCTCTGCCTTATTCTGTTGGCCAGAAAAGAGTCACATGACTATGCCTCATTACAAAAGGATCTGAAAAACATAGTCTTTATTCTGCCTGGCTGGAGGTCCAGACAACCTTCAGGGCGTCAGTTATCCTAAGAAGAAGAAGGAAGCAGATATTTGAGGAAAACAGCAATCCCTTCCTCAAGCCATATTCAGGAAAACAAAACACCTAAACAAACAAGCAAACAAACAAACAAAAAAACCCCTACCTCTACCACTCTTGTGCAGTGTTTTCCATATACACATGTCTTAAAATCACAGAATAGAGGTCATTCAAATATCTCCTTCCTTTTCCCTCGTGCGTGTCTTGATTATGCAGGGATTTCTGACATATGAAATAAAATTAGAGTGTATCATTAAATGATAATTGACACTCAAAAATAAACTTTTGGGGGGATAGTAGAGGATAGGAAAGGCAGCAGAATACAGCAGACACCAGAATGGCAATATGTAAATCAATGGCTGTGCAACTGATGTGATTCTGCAATCTGTATATGGGGTAAAAATGGGAGCTCATATCCCACTTGAATCAAAGTGTGAAATATGATATATCAAGAACTATGTAATGTTTTGAACAACCTACAATAAAAATTAATTTAAAAAAAACCAAAAAAACAAAAAACAGATAATCTCAGAAAACCTGACAATCAAGAGTAGAAAATTCAACAGTGTATTTTCTTCCTTCAGAAGAGCCTGAGTGTGAATTGACTAAATCATATAATTAATGCACTCTCCTTTATGATGCATTAACATATTAATAAAGCATGAGCAACATATAATGATCTATTAGCAGTTATGATATGTACCAAATAGAGCACATTTTGACAAGGTGACCACAGGCCATAGAACAGTGAAGTCTGATCTCTCACTCTGTGACACTTAAATAGAATAATCTGTCATACTAAAAATCTCAGAGAAGGGCTGGGGATGGTACAGCACTTGCCTAGCATGCAGAGGCTCTGGGTTTGGATCTGGCACAGAGGAAAACAGTCTGCTAATCTTTCAGTGTAACTGTTTGAACTTTTTCTCTCAATAAATACTCTTGCCAGAAAAAAAAAATAAATAAATAAACTTTTGAGAGTCATACTCCTGTAAAGTAATAATGACGATTATGTCTCATTATTTATTCCTATCCAGTCCATGCCACCTCTGCTTACATCAAAATTTCTTACTTTTGATTTCATGGTAGAAGTATGTCTCACATATTATACCTCAACAATGTTCCAACTCAAAAGTAGATGACTACTTGAACTCAGTATTCACGGTGTCTGCCATGCACTTCTTAAATGGCCTACCAAAGAAGCTAAGGATCAGAGAGGGCAAGAAGCGTACTTCAAGAAAAACAGTTTAGTAAATGACAGAGAGTTTAATCAGTGACAGAGCTGGAATTCCAGTGCAAGTTTTTTTTCTGTTTTCAGAGCTCATTCATTCTTTATTATGCTGCTCTGGCATATTCATTTATTTCTGTTCTTCCACAAATTTTAGGAAACAAAAACAATCATCTATATGTAGCACAGAGAAACTTCTGTGGGCTCTTATTTAAAGTTTAAAAAGCTTTAATTTAAATTTTAAAAATAAACTTCAAATCTATTTCTGCTAAGAGTTTTATGCTCAGTCTCTCTTTGAATTGCCCACCCCAATTTGGTGATTATCCATTCAACACATTTTCTCAAATAAACTTTTCATATGTGTTTATTGCTGAGTATATGATGGTGAGTAAAACCACACATATCCCTTACTCTTGAGGAGCATCTAAACTAGTGAGTGTGTAGCTGGAGAAGAGATGTCTCAGGAGGGTCCAAAGAGTTCCCAGAGGGAGGGGGAATTCAATTCAGGATGAGCAGGGTTCCTGGCATATGTGATGGAAAGAATTTCAGCAGGAGCCAGACAAATGCATAGGCAGAGGTTTATTTAGAAAGTAGTTACACATTCAAGGGAGAAGCCCTTTTGTAGGTTGGGGTCCAATATTTATAGAAAGGCTGTAATTAGGACGGGACTGGACTTGGAGCAAGGTGGAGCCACAAAATTTTTACCAGTTTTCCCTGTGCTCAGGTATTTTATTTTCCAAGGGTACAGGCCAAGGACATGTCACTCAAGATTTACAACTGTGCTTTCTGCACCTTAAAAGGCTCTTGGGTTGTTTTCTTTGAGACTCAGTATCTCTCTCTCTTAATCTTAGATCCCTATCTCAAGTGAGGAGACAACCCAAAGTCACCCTCCAGATGCATGATTAATGCTGTTCTGAGGGGAATGAAGAGAAAGGTAGAAGGTGCCTTGTTGTGATTGGTGGATTTGACTTAGGAAAACCAGGAAGGAGTCCCTGAGGAAGTACAGGGAGGCCGAGGTTAATTCAGAGTTAACCCAAAAAAGCAGAGGCAAAAAGACATTCTGGGGCAGAATGAGCAGCATGTGCAGACTGGCATGAGGGGTGTGCACAGAGGGCTGGGAACAGGGGCAGACTGTAGACAGGGGTGAGAACCTTTGAGCAAGAAGTGAGGTGAGCCAAAGAGGAACCCTGCAGTGCCTTGTCTAGAGCCACTGTTATTCACTTTCACAGATGAAAAAAAAAGAAAAGAAAAACAGACTCAGCACCACTGAATAATTTGCCTGTGGCCTCACAGATGGTTCCAGTGGTAGATCAGGAGAGAGTAATGGCCCCTGTAAGACCCATGTCCTAATCCCCAGAACCTCTGTGTATGCTAGGTTACATGGCAAAGGGGAATTAAAGTAGAAAAGAGAATGAGGTTGTTATCAGCTGACTTCAAATAGGACTTTCCTAGATGATCCTAGATTGAATGGACCTAGTATAACCACAAGGGTCAAAAGTGGAGGAGGGAAGAAGAGGTTTCCAAGGAAGACTGGACCTGTGACTGTTGGCTATAAACTGGAGGAGTATGGGTGTCCTTCAGAAGCTGGGAAGGTCAAGGACACATATTTTCTGATAAAGACCCTGGGGAAAGGGTCACAGCTCATTGACAATTTGATTTTAGCCCAGTGAGACCCATTCCAAACTTCTGAATTACAAAATTGTGAGACAATTAATTTGCATTACTTGAAGTCACTAAGTCTGTAGCAATTTGTTACAGTAGCAACAGGAAATTTACACCCAAGCTGGGCTCCATGAGCTCCAGAACCCACATTCTTAATTCCTGTGCTAGATGTCTTAACTATTGGGTGGGCTAAACCAGGAACTATGACAATAAGCATCAAATCACTAATATAATTTTGACTCTAAGTTTCTTCAAACATCATTTCCAAACCATGTAGCAAAGGGTATATATATATATATTTTTATATGTGCCTCTTAGTTTTGTGAATTTCGAAAGGATGTGGTTATGGCCTTTGACATCAGAAGAGAAGCTCCGCAAGTTGACTGAGGGTTGATAAAACGATAACGTTGGAGGTGAGGTGCCTCTGAGCAGCTCTCTGAAGATCAACTGCCTGCCTGTCACATTCCTTTCCCAGAGGCTGTTTGCTCTTGTTGTGCTAAGGGGTGATGCCTAAGACGCATCACTTTTCAAGAACTGGATCATGAACAACTTGATCCTCCTGGAAGAACAGCTGATCAAGAAATCCCAACAAAAGAGAAGAACTTCTCCCTCTAATTTTAAAGTTCGCTTCTTTGTTTTAACCAAAACCAGCCTGGCATACTTTGAGGATCGTCATGGGGTATGTGAGACTTTCTTTTGTCTTTTTTTTTTTAATAATATGTTATATTTAGACTTCACTGACTCTGAAAGATATACATGGAATAAAATAGAATATGGAACCCAAGCACGCTGGGTTTAATAAGCAAAGAGCACAGTAGGGAAATCAGTGGAGAATGTAGAGAGGAGTCAAGAGGTCAGATGTTGTACTTGGTGATTTCACTTCCAAAAACTACAACTTTAACGTTCATCAGCTTTTTTCCCCTACAAAATAATAATATTTCATGTGACAAATGTTATGATTGGATAGAACTTCAACTTTGTATGAAATATACTACATTCTATGGAACATAGACTAGTAAAATATTGTACTTGAGGGGGCTCAAGAATAATTTAGCCCAATGTTTTTATTTTACAGTAGAAAAAAATAGTACTTGGAATGGTTAAGTGGTAGGTTCAGTATTAAAACATGTTTACGAATTCAACTCTTTGTTTTAATGGACAACACTTCCATGATATCTTAGAATTGTTTCCCAAGCATTTAATAGTCTAAAATTTGCAAGGCACAATTGCAGACCTCTTTATCCCTTGGAAAACATCACAGAAGACTAGGCATATTAAGCCATAGTGTTCTGCATGCAGACCAATGGTTCTTACATAGGGGGTCATGGCTGCTTATCTAGGCCAGTCTTTGATATATCTGAAGACATTTTCATATTCCATAGCATCTGTAATTACAAAAGAAAAAAATCAATGAACACAGCAATGTACTTTGACAGATAAAGCATTAGGTGAAGAGTGAGGAGACAAAACTCTGTTTCTCATTAAGTGATAAAGTCTGGACAAATGTCTATCTCCTGTGTCAGTTTTTTTTTTTTTTTCTTAAATTAAAGGACTGGAAATTACCTAACAAAATCTCTTCCTTTTTTAAAAATCCTTTGTTTCTATGTAGTGGCTCTTGTTTAGCCCTTCCCAGCAATTCCTCAAAGCATGTTTGGGACTTCTTATTATATCACTATATTGCTTTTAAATCACTAGAGAGGTAGGGAGAGATTGTTGCTTATATTTTACTGAAGGAGAAACTCTATTAGGTGCTTGATGGTTACTTAGAGACAAAGGTGCTCTGATTCCCCATGAGTGTATGACTTAGGAATGGCAGGAATGAGTTTGGAGTCTTTGGAGAGCCAGGTTTTCAAATGTTTAATGAAGTGTAGTCCTGGAGGAGGTGGCTGGTTCTAGAGCCAATGGATGCCTGACTTTTTAAAGTTTCAGGTGAAATATCACTAGCTTGTCTTTAGAAAAGAATTGGTCATCTTCAGCAGACTCTTACTAATATTTTATAAGTTAAGCACAAATCACATGGAATTACCTATGTGCAAGGGCCCATTGATAGGTGATCAATAGCCAAGTTTTGAACTTGCGGGATTCATTGTATATACCTAATAAATCACATAGCATAAGTCAATTTTTAGTGTATGTGTGTGTGTGTGACCTAATGTTTCCATTAGGTTATATAGGACATATGCACAATCATCAAATTTCTTGTTTTTTAACACCAGTGATTAATATCCACAAATAATGTTTTTTTAAAATTTTCTTTAAATATGATAGAAATCTATTAGTAAGAAAGTTATCCAAGGTCACTAAAAATGAATGTGAATTATTATTGTGTATTCCCTATATAAGTCACATAGTTTGGGGTCATCAATTTGCACACAAGAGTATACTGTACATCACTCATAAATAAACAGCATTACCCTTGTGGAAAGAACCCTTTTATTTTTTAATTAAACCCTTAGTCTTCTTATCTTAAAATGGGTGTGGTAAGAGTATCCATTTCATAAAATGGCAAAGAATCAGATAATATATTTATGCCCAACTATTTGAGATTACCACTTAGCAGATAATAAAAGTCAGATGTTGGCAATTTCATATAGTTCAACGTAATTCGTAAGCTACTTAATGTATCTTGTCACATAGCCAACACCTAGTAAAACAGCCATTTTTGTATCATTTTTATATCTCTGAAGAAGTTGGCAGGGTGATATAACATATTCATCTTCAAATAATAGGAAATATTAAAAGAATCTTCAAAACCAAGCTAAGATCAGGGTCCTGGACTTCTATTCTATGTTTAAATGTAAGCATGCGGGGAGACAGACATGCATCAGGAGCTGTACACTCCTGGGTCAGCCCCACTTAGGGTCTCAGCTTCTCTTTTTTGCATTTGTAAAATTATGTTCCCAGCAGTTCTAATCTTCTGTCAATTTATAAAATTGTATGAAAATAACCCCATTATTGCATAATGGTCAAAAAATGTCAAGTAAATCATGAAAAAGTATGTTACAAGCTTCAGGCTAATTGCTACATAGAACACTCAAGAATAATTCTGTAAATTGTTTATTCTAAACTTTAAATATCTATTCTTCTTGTCATTACATTGCTAATTGAATGAACCTTTTATTTTAACAAGTGTTCATTTTTGGTGTCAGATGGCTGTTTCCCTTATTGAGATGTGCTATACAAGTGTTTTCAGAGGGGCCAGGAAGACTTTTCATCCTACTGAAGCAGGGGTCAAAAAGATGCATAGAGTTGGCAGGTGGTGACTCGAGGGTAGGCATGATTTTACGTTCTTCCTATGCCTGCCAATTTCCTTGCAAAATAGTCTCTGGTGGCTGAATTTTTTTTTTTTTTTTTTGGTACCAGGGATTGAACACAGAGGTGCTTAACTAAGCCTCATCCCCAGACTTTTTTTTTTTTTTTTTTTTTAAATTTGAGACAGGTTCTTGCTAAGTTATTTAAACTTTGCAAAGTTGCTGAGGCTGGTTTCGAACCTGTGATCCTCCTACCTCTTGCCTCAGCCTTGCAAGCCACCAGGATTATAGACAGGCTGGAATTCTTTTACAGAAGACAAGGAGAGATAAAAGACTGGTGCTTAGCTTATAAAATATATAACAATGTTAGTGATGAGGGCAGAGGGGTCAAGAAGCCCTCCCTCATAGTTTTTATGGATTTCTCTGTAAAAAAATGCTCCCATCATGACCATTTTAGATTACCAATGTGATGTGTCTACTAGCTCACAAATTCCTGGAAATTTACCAATCATCCAGGGCAAGCTGAACCTATCACACTACAGGCAGCCTTAAGTAAAATAATCTCTGGAGAAGTAATCACTAACTGAACAATACACTCAGTTGCATGTGATTGATACCAGATCTTTTTCAAGGGTAAAAGAAAAAATGGAGGACCTCTGGCTCACTTTGAGTAAACACAGAATAGAAAAAGTAGCACACATGGAGAAAAGCATCACAGATTGGTGAGGCCAGTGTAGCCAAGTAGAGCTGGATTCAAATCCTTCTTTACTTTCTGGAAGTGCCTCTTTCTTATTGTAAAGACTCAACACTGCCTGTTCCAAGAGATGTCAAGTAAATCATGAAAAAGTATGTTACAAGCTTCAGGCTAATTGCTACACAGTAAGGTGATTATTATTCAGTTATGCCCAAGTACCACCTTGAACTTCTGAAAGACCCTTGGGAAAACTGAGAAGGTTTTTCTATTGTATTGCCTCATTTCACCTTAAGGATCAAACTTGTAGTGCTTCCTGTGGCGTGGGAGCCATTATCACTTACATGGGATGAAGCATATCTTATAACCTGTGTCCTCCCTCAATGAATATGGCAGGTGTGGAGGTGATCGCTTTTCCTTGCTTTAGGAAACATTATTGCATAGTGGTTAAAAAAAAAAAAAAACAGCTTCTGGTGTCATATAGATCTAAATCAAAGACCAGCTTTACTGCTTGAGCTGTGACTCTCTGTAAACCCCATGATGCTGTAAGATTCTCTTTTAAAATCCTCCTATCTCAGCCTCCTGAGACACTGGGATTATGGGCATGCCTGGTGCAAAGGCCTATTTTTTAATTGGCTTGTTCTCAAAATATTGTACATACAAACACATACACAAACACACATACTCTGGATATAAGTTCTTTATTAGATATGTGGTTTGTAAATATTTTCTCTCAACCCTTGGCTAAGGTAAGATCATCACTATTCTAATGACAATAAAGTAATAACACTTACTGAGCACTTCTATGTATCAAACACCGTGCCAAATGTGAATTATTTCATCTAATCCTTATATTCACTTTGTAAGTTAAGAACTATTATTACCCTCATTTATAGATTAGAAAATGGAGAAGAAGGCTTAAGTAACTTGCCTGAGGTCTCTTATGTCTCCAAAGGCTATAGGACTCCCAAACAAATGGTGCATATTGTTACTATCATTTGTTACTGGTTAGTAATTGGGAACTAGACTGGTTTATGACAAAGTGTGTGGTGTGTTCCTTCTCTGAAGTCTTCAATGCAAAGGGTGTTCCTGAAAATCACCACTCTATGCTCCCCGGTCTCTTGCAATGAAGTATGTTATGAGTTTTATAATTGCCTTGTTCACTCCAGGACATGTCTTTGTCTTCGTTCACTATGGGGAGCTCTTGTGTATCCAAAAAGAAATGAGAAAATTGGCCAGCTTTTATTCTGAACATTCCCCTAAAATCTGCTCAGATTTCCTATTGGAAGCCACCAACATCTCCCACCTGGGACCACTGCCACCTCATATTGATTGTTCCTTGCAAGCACTCCACCCCACCCCATCCTGCCATCTCATTCTCTGCAGGTCAGCCCAAGTGACATTCACATGGTGACTGTAATCAAGTCCTGATGACCTTCACCAGAAACTCAGGTATCATTTCAGTGTTTTTTCTGTTGCCCTGAGGATGGGCACCAGAATCTGCCACACATTCTCCTCTGTCTCAGCACATGTTCCTTTTTCTCCCATCTCCATAGGCTCCAGCCACACTGGGTTGTATTCACCTTTAAAGCCTCCATGTCAGATGTCACTTGTTTAGAAAAACCTTCCTTGAGTTCCCTAGACTAGGTTGTATCCTCTTCCTCCTGTTATGTTCTATCCTTTCTTCAGAGTAAATGTCAGAGTTGTGATTGCCTATTTATTAAAATGATTATTTTATTAATGTCATTCTCCCACAACAGTCTCCATTGGACTATATCTTGGTGAGGCCAGGCATCTAATTTGTTAAAGATGGTATCATCATCTGGAGGGATAAAAGGGAGAGTGGGGAAAAAAAGGAGGAAGAAAGGGATAAGTATAGATCCAGTGGAGGTTAGAGTTACACAAATGAACCTCAAGTAGAAAAAGGGTCATGCCTAAAGACTAAAACTGAGCAAGACTCCTAGGCCATCAGAAGGGAGGTCCCTAAGTGCAGGAGTAAATAAGTAAGACTCCCTGGAGGGAGCAGTCAGGCCAGCTCCTCAGTCCCCAACTCTGTTCTCTTTTTCCCTCCACCCTGACTTACTCTTCCTTTCTTCCCTTATCCAGGAACATCCTCTGAGGATAATATTCTTAAACCTACCTGAGCATTTCTGCTTGAGATTTTCATCAGCCATGGGCTCTCATGTGATTCAGTCCATTCTAGAAAGACTTCTGCTAACACTTGAAGCTTTACAGTCTGCTATCCACCCAACACCTAGAATAAACTTATTATAAATCAGATAGTTTCCTTCCCTTCATGGCCTTTGTGGCTGTTTAGAATATTTAAGTGAATTCTCAACTATGGCCTATGAGACCACCTTGCCTGCCTTTCTGGTTTCATTTCCCACTACATTCCTTTTATGTGCCTCTACTACATTTGCCTTCTTTCTGAACCTTCAACACTGCCAGCAGAAGGCCAGTGCATGTGTTTTGTATAGAACCAGGACCAAGGTGAGATAAATGAGACACATACTTAAGGAGGTGCACTCTTTCAGGATCATCCAGTGTAGGGTCTTTGCACTAGTTTTTCCCACTGACTGGAATATCCCAAAGTTTTGCAGAACAAGGTTCTGTCTTGTTCCCTGACTCTTCAGACATTTTCCTAGGATCCTGTTTCATTTTTTTTATAAGTACATAGATATTTCAGTCATTTGTGTTTTCACTTACTCTGTGGATTTATTATGTGTTTCCCTGTTTATTTGCTATCTGCATCAACAGGAAGAAGTCTTGATTGCTTTATTCATCACTGTACCACCATTAGCTAAGAGTGCCTAGTACTTAATAGGAGGTCAGTCAGTATCTAGTGAATTAAAAGAGATCACATAACTTAAATTGAATTCACAAAAGAAGCATCTAGAAGCTAAGAATGACGACTTATCTAGCCAGGCAAAGAAAAGGGAGTATTGCTGTGCACACTGGGAGTCCCAGGAACTTGTGAGACTGAGACAGGAGGATTGCAAGTTCTAGACTAGACTGATAACTTAGCAATATCCTGTCTCAAAATAGAAAATAAAAAGGGCTGGGGATGTAGCACAGTGGAAGAGTACCCCTAGGTTCAATTTCTAGTACTACTAAAAGGGGACAAAGATATAAATACATACTTCTCAAAAGAAGAAATTCAAAAAGCCAACAGATTTATGAAAAAATGGTCTACTTCATTAGCTATGAGGGAAATGCAAGTGAAAACCACAATGAGATATCATCTTACCCCAGTTAGAAAGGCGGTCATCAAAGACAACTAATGCAGGTGGAAATGTGGACAAAGGGGAACCTTCATGCACTGTTGGTGAGGATGTAAATTAGTACAGCCATGATGGAGAACATTAAGGAGGGTCCTCAAGGAAATAAAAATAGATCTCTCCCACTTTTGAATGTATATCCCAGAAGAAATGGTATCAGCCTATCAGGGGATATCTGCACACATGTTTATTTTTATACTACTCATAATACATGAGATATGAAATCAACCCAGATGTCCATCAACAGATGAATGGATAAAGGAAATGTCATATATATGCACCATGGGTATTATTCAACCATAAAATGAATGATAACTTATAATTTGTAGCAAAATGTGTGGAGCATTTCACTTAACATTGTGTTAAGTGAATTAAGTCAGATATTGAAAGACAAATATTGCATATTCTTTCATGGGTGGATGTCAAGAAAAGTTGATCAGAATGTATAATGATGATTATACAACTCCAACTAGGAGTTGGGAAGTTTAGGAGGAAAGGAGGGTAGTGGGAAGTTAGAAGGAACCAAAACATAGTTAGAAGTAGTAAGTTACAGTATTCTTCAGAACATGGGGGACTTTAGTTCAATTTACCCATTTCATCTTACACTATCAATTTACATAATTAAAATAATAATCTAAAAAGTAAAATATACAGTTTTAAAGTCACCAAAATTATACCTGCTTATTATTTTAAAAATTCACATATAAGACTTCCCCCCTTCTTTAAAAACAAAAACAAAAACAAAAAACTCTATTTTTAATATAACACTGTCATGAAGGAAATATTTTAGTAATTTGTTCAACAAACATTTCTCAAGCATCTGCTGCATGCCAGGCACTGTTCTAGAAGTGAGGAATATAGTCTTAAATAATGGAGATGAGGTGTTCACCCTCATAAGCTTACATTTTGGTGGAGGAGACGGTAAGCAAGTAACTGACTGCAAGGGAAGATGTAGACTCAGGCTCTATAGCAAGTCTGAGCAGCAGTTGGGGTTGATTGGGAGGGAAGATGGTTAGAGAAGAAATGTATATCTAGGCTGAGGTTTGAAAGAGTCAGTCAAGCAAAGAAATGGGGGAAAACATTCTGAGCAAAGGAAAGGCACTGAGCTAGAAATAAAGTTGACCTGTGTGAGTAACAGAGCCTGGGAGCATACAGAATTCAAGAGACGAGTGCAGGTGAGAGATGGGAGCCGAGCTGTGTGAACCACTGTGGATCGTGGCAAGCAGTTTGAATTTTATTCCAGCTACAATAAAAAGCACCAAAGGGTTGATTTTATATATATATATATATCCTCCAAAATAATCATTTTCTCATATATATGAATTTTTAACGGTTTAGTCAGTTCATTAGAGAGATAAACATTTATTTTATGTACCTGGACAAATGGATAAACTTAGCTCCCATCTAGGAATCAATATTCTGATTGTTTCTAAGTATAATAAACACTAAAAAAAACATGTATCTAATATTATACTGTCTCCTTTTAAAAATAAGCATTTTAGGCCAGATGTGGTGGCAAATACCTATAATCCCAGTAGCTTGGGCAGTTTAGGCACTAGGATCACAGTTCAAAACTAATCTCAGTAAAAGTGAGGCGTTAAGCAACCCAGTGAGACCCTGTCTCTAAATAAAATACAAAATAGGGCTGGGGATGTGGCTCAGTGGTCAAGTGCCCATGAGTTCAATCCCTAGTACCAAAAAAAAAAAAAAATTAGAGTTCCTTAAGTAGGATTACTATGTCATATATTGAAACACTAAAAAATATTGTACCTAATGTTAGACTGAGTCATTTTTGAAATAACTTTTTAGGATAGACTGCCCCAAGTAGGATAATTGTGTTATGGGAAAAGAACATTTTCTGGCCTTGATCAATTCACTGCTAAATCATCTTTCAAACAGCTTGAAGCAGTACACAGAACCACCAGAGAAGATTGTATTCTAATAAAGAACTAATAAAACTAAAAGAAACTCATCGTGATTTTCAAGAACAGTGCTTTTATAAATTTTGAGTGTTATGAGGGGAATGTACAGTATTTTATGCAGAGGTGAGATGAATTGATTTAAGGTCAGTCTTAGGCATATGTAGACAAACCTACACAGTAGGAGTTGAGGGATACTCAGACAGCCTCCTACTCTGCAAAATATGATTCTATCTAGTTGACCATCTTAGGGAGTCTGAAAATTGCACATGAAGGAGCTTTTTGGTTTAGGCCATCTGGCATCTAATCAAGAAGCAAGTGAAATAAGGAAGCTATCAAAGAAGTCATTTTTGACTTCTCCATAGATTTAGATCTACTAATAGGATCCACTGTACTGATGACTTAGACAGGCTGTAATTCTAGAGAAGTGGAATGAGGATAGGAAGCAGCAACAGGGTGGCTTAATAGAATGGAGCCTGGACACTGGTGACCTTGGTCAGTTCCTTACTCTATTTGGGGTTTAGCTTTCTTACTCATAAATCATGGCATCAGGGGTTTTTCAAATTTCTTCAATAGTAGAACTCTCTTTTAACATACTCATATGTTATATTCATCCCCACAAAGAAAACAAATAGAAATGCAAGTTTCTGGCTGAAACAGGATGAGGAAGCTGACCAGAACCCCATCTGCCCCCAGGATCATGGGTCCAGAGAGTGACACTGTGTTTATTAACATCAAACATCACCCTTTTTCATAGTCCACACTAAGGTCAATTTCATGTGTAATGATCCAATTTAGTGTTACCCAAAATGAGGTTCTACTAAGAGGAGCACACAAGATGGCACATGGACAAAACTAGTTTTAACATATTTTCAATTTAAATTCTGTTTATTATAATTGATATTATGAATTTGTGTTTTAAAATTTATGGTGATAGTTTAAAGTTTTCTTTTGGAAAACAATTTCCTTATCTGGAAAAAGTGTCAATTTAAAGAATACTATTAAGTATACAATACCATTTGAAGGAAGTTGGGTATGGTAGAATTGCAAAAGTAGATTATGAATCAAAGCCAAGGAATATTAAATTCAGTAAAGTCTACAGAATAGCCCACAGGATGTGTTAACCATAACTAATTTAACTACTTGTCTATTTATGGATGGATATATAAATTTCTCTAGCTTTTCTTAGTGTAATAAATAATACCACTATGAATATCCTTTTTCCAACCGGTTGTGGTGACTCAAACACCTGTAATCCCAGCAGCTCAAAAGACTGAGACAGGAGGATCACGAGTTCAAAGCCAGCCTCAACAACAGTGAGGTGCTAAGCAATTCAGTGAGATCCTGCCTCTAAATAAAAATACAAAATAGGGCTGGGGATGTGGCTCAATGGTTGAGTGCCCCTGAGTTCAATCCCCAGTATCAAAAAAAAAAAAAAAAATACTTTTTTCTAAATCTTTACACATTTTTGACGGATGTTTCCATTGGCTAAGTCCTACAAGGGAATTATGTTTATTTATTTTAGTTAACAGTTTTTTAATACAATTAAAGAAATATGTTCGTGGTAAAATATTCAAAGAGTATGGAAGAATATGAGGTAAAAAGAAAAACTCTGTCTCCATCCCCACAGGTCCCTAGTCTTAACAGTTTCAAATAATGAAATTTATTTTATTAGTGTAGAGGTCAGGGATGCTGCTAAATATTCTATAATGCATAGAAGAGGCCTATAACAAAGAATTGCCCCACATGTCAATGGTGCTGAGCTTAAGAAGCCATGGTCTATAGAAAACATCTTCAGAGCAGGGCATGGTGGTACCTGCCTGTATTCTCAGCAACTCGGGAGGCTGCGGCACAAGGATTACAAATTCAAAGTTAGCCTCAGCAACTTTTATGAGGACCTAAGCAACTTAACCAGACCCTATCTTAAAATAAAAAGCACCGGGGATGCGTGGGGATGTGGCTCAGTGGTTGAGCACCCCAGGTTCAATCCTTGGTACAGAAAAAAAAAAAAAAAATCTCTAGAAGTGGAATTGCTGAGTCAAAGGCTATTTGCATCTGTTAACTTGTTGAATATGACCAAATCAATCTCCATAAAAGTTGTACCAATTAACTTTGCCCAGGGCCACATGTGAGATGCCTGTGTTTTCAAAACCTCAATAACACTGTTATCTTATGTTTTGATCTTTGCTAGTCTGAGAAGTTTTTTTTAAAAAAAAATGGTATCTAAGTATAGTTTATTTGCAATTCTGTTTTCTTAACAACTTTGAGCATGTGGAAATATGTTCAAGAATCAACTACAGTTCTTTTACCTGATTTTCCACAAAGTTGTTAGTAACTTCCTTAATAATAATAGGAGCTCTTGTTTTTATTCCAAGTTATTTCCATTAAAAGTTTGTCATAGGATCCACCCACAATCATCACTTTCTGCTCTACACTTGGTTCTACCTGCTTTTTCCTGAACCCGTGTTAATTGAACATTGCTTTTGTGTAAGGAGTTATTTCCTAAAATTCAGTGAAGTCATTATTAACTATATGCTTAGGCTATTGACTCTTCAGTGCTGAAAAGATTTGGAGAAAAAAGTATTATTTCAAACCCATTAAACATCTCATATTTTCTATTCTGTAAAGATGAAGGGCTTTAACTTTATTATTATTATTTTTTAATATCTACTTTTTAGTGTAGTTGGACACAATAGCTTTATGTTATTTACTTATTTTTATGTGGTGCTGAGGATTGAACCCAGGGCCTTGCACATGCTAGGTGAGCACTCTCCCACTGAGCCACAATCCCTGCCCTAAATTTATTCTTTGTTAATGGCTACAGAGTAGGTACAGAATAGATGAACCATAAATACTGGAATTTTATGTTTCTCTAAATTTTCTTAGTGTAACAAATAACACTACTGGGAATATTCTTTTTCATCCTTCTCATCCATGCTTCTCAAAGCACACAGAGCAGCATGTATGACACCTGAAGGATCTACTACAGGCCTGGCACATGGCACTTGGTCCCTGATCTTAGTTTCCACCTAAGGCCTTTTCTCTCTGCCCCCTTTTGTAAGCAAATCTAAACAAATCTTCTTTTTTAGTCTTAGGACCATGTTATCTTTTTTGTTTTTTTAATTTTTTTTTTTTAAATTATAGATGGACACAATATCTTTATTTATTTATTTTTATGTGGTGCTGAGGATCGAACCCAGTGCCTCATGCATGTGACTCAACTGAGCTATAACCCCAACCCGGACCATGTTATCTTAAACATTAATTGAGTATAGAATTTATTTCTGCATTTTTTGCTTTGCTTATAAATTACCACCTAACAGAACAAAGATTAATTAGAATCTGTTAGTCCTCAAGAAGAATATAAGAGGACTGTCATGAACTTGAGCTTCCTTGGACACAGAAAAGCAGGTGGCAGGTGCTGCCTAGCTACTGCTTTCTGCTAATGGGGTTATGAGGTTACAGGCACAAAGAATTGCACCATTTCACCCACCCTGAGTTGAATGTGTGCCCCGTAGCCATAAACACCTGTCAATGTAATATTACAGTGTGGTGTTTTAAAAATGTCTACTACTTTAAAATTGTATTTCCCTTTTTCTGCCTTTCCTCTTTCTTTGTGCTCATTTTTTAAAATTTCAGATATTATAGAAATATATTATTTTCTCTGTGAAATTCTGCCACCTTCACATTCACAAGGAACAACCAACATTAGCAGCTTGCAACAATAATTTTTCTCTTAACTTACTTTTTTTGGTTATTTCATAAATTAATATTTATTTATTTTTCAAAAAATGAAATACTTCTGCAACTCTTTAAATCTGCTCTCATACATTTAATATGTATTTTTGTCCTTCTGTATAAATGAACTTTATTCTTTGTTAATGGCTACAGAGTCATCACAGGATGGGTAAACCATAACTAATGGGATTTTATGTTTCTCTAGATTTTCTTAGTGTAGTAAATAATACTACTGTGAATATCCTTTTTCATTTGTACTTATACATTTTGGACAAATGTTTTCATAGGATAAGTCTTACAAGGGAATATATTTATTTCTTTTAGTTAACTACTTTTTAGCTCAATAAATGAAGTATGTGATTATGGTAAAATACCCAGAGTACAGAAATATATGAAGGGAAAAGAAAAACTCCTTCTCTCTATCACCTACTCCCAAATTCCAAGACCATTTCCACAACTCTTTTGTTCATAGTTTCTTTCAAGAAAATACATTTATAATATTAATAGAGGATTAAATTGTCTTCTGAAAACTACATAAGAATATATTAATAGAGGATTAAATTGTCTTCTGAAAACTACATAAGAATTTCTTTCCTTTTCTTTATCATTATTATTTTTTTCAGTTTTTAAAATTCTCGCCTTTTGTCTTTGCGCAGTCAGGGTGCTACTATTGAAGAAGGCAGACATTAAAGAAACTAAATTGTTTTCCCCACAACCAGCCTCATGGTAAACCACAATGTGAACACACTGAAGTGAAAAAAAATAGATGATTGGGTTAGCTGAGTTAGAGGTCTTATGGAAACAAGGAAAAAAAAAGAAGGCAGGTGTGGATGGGTCAAAGTTTCATGGTTTTACATTGGTCCAGAGAACTGGACATCAGCTGCCTTAGCCCAAGCCTTTCCAGGCTTCAAAGGTTATTTGGGTTAAATCACATTGAAGGTAGGCTGGAAAGGAGAGGAATCAGCAACAGGGAACTACAAATCACACTGTTTCACAAGATGGTACTTTTCCCACAGAGACAGTAATGATCACATCTTTATTGGATGCTCAAGTCCTAGTAATCCCTGAGTGGCAGCTGTGATCATCCCCACTAGTACTGAAGATCCAAGAGAATGAGAAGGAAGTGAACTAAGATCAGAGCACCCAAATAGCTTACCCAGTGCTGCCTGTCAATGGAAAGATTTAAATCCTGGCTTTTCCAAGCCCTGAATCTCTGTTTCTCTAGGCCTTCCATTTGAGAACACCCTTTTTCATAAACCCAGAACACTAAATTAGTGGAATGGGAAGGAATTTGTGGGTCACCTCAAGGAAGATTTGTGGAATTTCGATGGCACAATGGCTGTTCTATATCCAGAAGAGGCATTGAACAACATATTTGAATTGCCTTGTTAAAATCATCATTAGAAACACCTCCTGTCTTTACATGGTGTGCATCTGTTAGGCTGAAGGAATGTGAACCTACTCTTGAATGGTCTATTTTTCTGCCACGTGCCTCTCACTGCAGGTAAAGGCAAAATGTAGTGTAAGTAGAACAGAAGATTGCTTAATTTTGAACTTACTTCAGTGTGAGGATGAATTTTTCAACAGAAGTGCTTGTAGGGTTACTACCTCAGTTTATATCTACCTGGTCATTAATTTATTTCTATCTGGTTTGCTCTAAGAATTGCCTCCAGTGTTGATACATATATCTTCATTCATACACACACTGGGAGCGCATCACCATAAAAGTTGGTCCCATTTTTGCAGAGCCCTTATTCTGTGTGTTCTGTGCACGTCCGTTTTAGTTGTGATCCTGGGAGATGCATTTACAGAGTCCAGTATAATAAATACCATGAGAACAGGCTGGTTTCAGACACCAGCTGTCTGTTGGGAAGCAGGCACCATTTGCCTAGACTTGGTAACAATGCCTAGACATTCTTTTGACTAAACCATGCTGTTGTTCAGCCACTGGGTTGTGTTTTGTGTTTCCAAAATCTAGTACTCTGCATATTTGATGGGACATCTTTACATTCATTGGACTTTGGAAAATTGTTTCCTTGGGATTGTGCCCTTACTGTCAAAGAGTAAGAGCTTGGTTAAGAATTCTCCCATTTAAATTGCATCCTCCTTCAGGAAAGAACGGATGGTGACAAGTAGGACAGAAGGGACCATTTTAATATTGACCTGGAGGAGAAAAAATTCAAGTCAATTTCATCCCATTCCTAGATGGTAAAGTAAATAAGCCCCTCCCCCAATCTTAAAATCCTAGGAGGTTTTAACTCAACGTTTTATACATTAAAGTCTTGTAATGGTGCTTTACGTGTCAATGTAGCATGTGAAAGACTTTGTACAGACAGGTAAAATTTCCATTTCTGAGTGACAAAATGTGATAATGACACCTCCTCCTCTGTAACTTGAAATCAAAACTATCAGATTTTATTTTTATATAATTTAAGGAAGGTGAAGTTAAGGGACTAGAAGACTTCTAAATTGGCTTCTTCAATTTAAATGTAATATGATTTAAATGTAACCAGTTGGGATTTTATAGCTAAAATTATATTTGTGTATATAATTTAACTAACCTGTAAATTGTAATAAATATATTTGCAATTATTAAAATGTTAAATGATAAAAAAAAAGAAACACCTCCTGATCTTAGAGAGAGACTGGTATTGCTGCATGCAGTTAATTTTACTTTGTGATCTCAGGAGTCTTAAATGCCCTACTCCTTTAGATGACTCATTGTGAAAAATATTCTCAGCTGATGCTTAAAATTCCATTACCAAAGCTCCCTGTCAGCTTAAATCTCTGATATCATTTCTAATATAAAGTCCTGTGAGACAAGACAAACTTCAGGCCAGTAGGTAAGTTATACTTTAAATAAAAGAACATTCAGGGAAAAGTTTTTATAGGTGAATGGGAGGGGATACATAAAGCTAAAGAGAGCAAATGTGGTGAATTGAGATGTTCAGGAAGCCAGTACCTTTCATGATTTTGCCCTGATTTTACAAATAATTTGCAAAATAGACAAATGACTTTTGGTTGTCAAAATCATCAACAGTAAAGAATTGTTCTCCCCAGTGGTGGTTCTTGTTTACATACTTAGCCAAAAGAAAATTCCCCCAAAAAATGTGGTCATAGAAAGAAAGAATAAGGAGTTTTTTTTATGGATATCATTTGAAAAAGATAAGGAAAGGAAGTATCCTTTGAGTGACCCGATTATCATTTTAATGACTTTAATTTGCTCATAGATTTATCTAGTTTTTAAAAATCCTCTAAATTAACCCATTGATTCAGAGACTATAATTATGCCACTTTGAAAACAAATGAGTTGCTTCGGATTGTACAACTGGTAAGAAACATGGTTAGACTTCAAATCTGAGTCTGCCGGACCTGAAAGCTCCAGGACTCGTTCTGCCTCACTAAAGCAGAAAGCTAAAGTTCTGCTGTTTTTTTCAGAAAAGTAGAAATGCCCTCTTTGGAGGGGGGGAATCTGACATGTAATTTGTCCTCACGCATCCGCCTGCTAGCCAAGCAGAGAAGGAGCGCTGTTAGAGAGTCAAGAACAGTTGTTATGGGGAGAACTGGGGAATGTGCTCCACCTTTGAAACCCAGCAGAAGCAGAGATAAAACTCTACCAGGCCATGGCTTGGATAAATAGGTCATGCAGTTGATTGCTTAACATCGGATTTGGGTAGTGAATATTTTCTATGAAAATCGGAGCAAACACAAAGCCGTGAAGCCCAGTAGTTATGTGGCCTGGCTCTGGAGTCATAAAATTGAGCTTGTATGCTGCCCTTTCACTAAGAGAACTGACCTCTCCCAATATCAGTTTTCTTACCTATAAAGTGGGGGAATGGCTCGGCAAGGTGGTGCATACCTGCAATTCCAGGTAGTTGGGAGGCTGAGGCAGGAGATCACAAGTTTGAGGCCAGCCTGGGTAACATGAAATCCTGTCTCAAAATTTAAAGTATAAGGACTGGTAATATAGCTCAGTGATATAGCACCCCTGATTAACAGTTCAATCCCCAGTACCACAAAAAAAAAAAAAAAAAAAGAATAATACTTTGTTGGATCATGATTAAATGATTGTTCAGTGCCTGAAGTATAAATGCTCAAAAAGCCCTCATTATTGTCTGTTATTGTTTTTCCTGCTTCTCTCTTTGAAATTCACAATCCAAGTTCTATTTTATACAAAATAATACCATATAAAGAAATAGTATATAAAAGCTACTTGCACAAGCTTGCCTTTTATGCAGATTTGTACACATCAGCATCTTGGATTGTTTTGACACATGCAGATGTACAGGCAATGCATTCGAATGTGAGGACAGTGTAGCTTTGAGCTGGGCCAAGAATAGAAACAAGGCTAAGCTAAACCCTGTGGCTTTTACCCCAAGTGGTGCAGACAGAATAACAAGTAAGAATGAGGGCAGATTTGACTTGGTCTCTCTCTTTCTCTGACAGCTTTTGTGTGGTTTCCTTGGAAGGTTTTATCCTGGCATTTTTCAGAAATAATAGAGTTGTTGGGGATGATTATAGACAATCATGGTTTCTCAGAGACTGAACTGTGAGTAGCCTGTTCACTGGCTGCTCCCCAGGAACTGACAGGAGTGAAAAACTGGTCCTATTTACCACAGATTGGATCTTCTAAGATCCAAGTAGAACTGGCCTCGGGGCCTCTGGAGACATTGGCCAGACAGGATGCATTGGAAGGAGGAAAGTCTGGCGCTCATTTGAGAATGAGAGGAATGTTGATGGTAAACTATGAAATCCATTCCAACAGAAGAGCAAACCCAAAACTGGTGTCACCTGATGGACTAAGTCTCTTAAAATCCATGTTTGGAACCAGTGAATATTAAGAAATCAAAAGGGATCATCTGAGTTGAAATGAAAAAATCTTCCTTCGACATTGTGTGGCTACTGAGCACTTTACACGTGCAAGTACAAACTGAAATGTGCTATAAAATACAGACACTTAAAAGCATAGTACTAAGAAGGAATATATCTCACTAATTTTTATGTTGATCACAGTTTGAAATGATAATATCTTAGACATAGCAGGCTAAATAACATAATTGTCAAAATAATTTTACTTGTTACTCTTGCTGTTTTGAATGTGCCTACTGGAAAACTGCAAATTCCATGGTTAGCTTGCATTCCTTTTTCTGTTGGACAGTGCTGCTTTAGAATTGCACATAGAAGTTTTATCCCTACTCTTAACTTCATTTAATATTTACCTCTACTTTATGCTCCATTGCAAAGAGATACTTACCTAGCACTTTTCTACCCAGGGATTTTGCTTGGCTGCTCACTCTACCGAGACTGTTCACTCCCCTAGACCTGCTCACAGATGACTCCCAGGAATGCCTTGTCTCCAGGGTCCTGCTCTAATGACCTGTCAGTGAGATCTACAAAATCTACCTGTCCATTCTCTTTATAGTACTTGGTTTGTCTCTCAGCCTTCCCAGCTTACAATAGGATTACATCCTGATAAGCCCATCATAAGTTCAAAATATCTTATGTCAAAACTGCATTTAATCACCTAACCTACTGAACATCCTGGCTTAGCAACACAATGCACTCTAGAGTACCGCACTGATTGTTTCCCCTAGTGATCATGTGGCTGGCCGTAGCTGTGGCTTGTTGCCACTGCCCAGCACTGAGAGACAGAGTATGGTGCCACATGTTGTTAGCCCAGTAAAAGGTTAAAATTCAATATTTGAAGTACAGTTTCTACTGAATGCTATCACACCATTGTAAAGTCAAAGAAAAACAAAATCCTAAATCAAACCATCTTAAGTCATGGACTATGTATAATATGAGCCCCATGAGAGAGTCTGCCACGTTTATGGGCCCCATCTCCTGAACTCAGAACAACGTCTTGCTCATAGCTGACACTTGATAAATATTTTCTGAATAGTTAAACGCCCTAAATCTGATTAAGATGATTTAAACTGTGTTCTGGCCTGGTTGGTCTTCTCTTCCTAGTTAGCTCTGCCATGGGCCAGCCTCTTTGCTAGCCACTGGGAGATGGCATGGCACAGATGTCCTGGTCTTGGCCCTTCAAAAAGCTCTGAACTTAAGTCTTTTTCAAACACAAAAATGTCAGCCAACAGAGTTCTCACAATGCTGCCATGAGCCTTTTGTTTCATTTTACGAGATATACTAAGGAAATAAACCCATAGCGATAGAAACAGGGCAACCTCAAAGTCAGGCTCCTTGCTCACAAGAGTTGCAGATGGGTGTTGAAAAGGCAGCTAGCTCCTCTGTGCTCTTCTGGTTTTGCAAAACAGATCAGCCATTCCTAAGAACTATGATTATGGGCAGAACAAGGGCATGTATTTCTAGCTGTGGAAGACTCTAAATGAGAAGTCAGTTTGAGTTCAAAGGGTACATGTTTGCAGAGGTTTGTAAGACAGACCTTGTAATGTTAAATTACAAAAGCAACTTCTAACCAATATGTGAGTGGATACTCGTGTGTGTGTGTGTGTGTGTGTGTGTGTGTGTGTGTGTGTACTATAAATGTACAGGAGAAAGAAAACGATATTCCAAATGGCTTCCCTAGGCTACCTCAGGGTTAGAGAAGGCTAGACAATAAGGCATTATAAATATTTTCTCCACATATCTCCATGTTGAGTTGGTTTTTTTGTTGTTGTTGTTGTTGCTTTGCCTAAACATGAATAGATTTTGGTTTTCAAAAATGCCTAAAATAGTTTTTATAAGAAAATTTAAAAAGTCACATCACAAAGCTTCCCTGTATTTGATGAGGTCTATTTCTCAGCTCTTGAGTTTTTTCACCTCAGTTCTGTGCCTCAACTACTAAAGCAAAGATGTGCTTCCAGCCTGAGGATCAAAAGGCAGGAAGTTAAGACTGTAGTCACTTCTGGAGAATTTGATGATGTCATGGATCTCAGTGATAACCAAGTACATCTATGTATAATGACTGTTTTGTAGTCGTTAGGATTTCCTTAGCCTCTGTATTTGGGAAGGTACCCTTTTTTGAGGGCACCTGTTATAAACCAGGCAATTTGTGTTTATATAATCATATTTTTATTCCCTAGTCAACCCCTTAAAAGGTAGGTGGTGTTATTCTCATAAGATATAGAAACCAAGATTCTAGAAGGTTAGATGAATTGTCACAGAGCTGATAAGAGGCAAAGCCCATTTTTAAACCTCTCCTTTCCAATGTCGTCCTGATTTTACCACCATTTGCTACCTCTTTAGAAAGGACAATCTACAATCATATGTTTTGCAATGACATAGCTGAATTAAACTCTGTGCTCAATGACAGCCTAATTGTAGGCACCTGAGAAAAGCCTCTGCTATCTAAAAGCCTTTCCCTAACTAGCCTTCCTTGAAGCTTGACAGCCTACCAATAGAATCGGTCCCATTGTGTAAGGAATCATCCCATCCCCTGGGATCCATTTTCCAAGCATAAAGACCCTTACATATGGGCAACATGTAACATCATTAAAAATCACAAACACCATAATTACCAGGGAAATATATCTAGCAAGCTTCCAAGGGAATGAGACATGGGCCTGTAAGATTTAATGGAAAGGGGGAAAAGTGGGACAGGAGGGATAGTTACAGAGAACAGAAAGGAATTGTGGTAATGTGAATAAATAAGGGACATGGAGAAGCCAGACTCAGGAAAGAAAGATGTCACTCATAGCATCCATTACCACCCAGGTCAGGCCTGGGTGAAAATTACTGTGTGAAAAATGTCATTGGATGGGTACACAGCAGAGAATATTGGCAACTCTTTAGTTCATTTCCATAGGAAAATGAACTATACTTCCCAGCTACGAGTTCTGCAAATACTTCCATTTGTCACTAGGACAGAGACAGTATAGTGACTTTGTCAAGAAGACCATTCAGAAGGCACATTCTCCAACAAGTCTACTCGGTGCTTTTCTTAGACTGTATTTAATCAGACTGAAGGCCAGGAGGCAGCTTTAGGTTTTGTGGTTGAGAACATTGGGGTTAATTTACAAAGGTAATGGAACTCATCTAGCAGTGACTTTCTAGAAGCATTCCAGTTAAAAATATTGTCTTATCTCCTACTTAAATGGTATCTACATTTTTTTTCTCACAGAAAAAGCGTACTTTGAAGGGCTCCATTGAACTCTCCCGAATCAAATGTGTTGAGATTGTGAAAAGTGATATTAGCATCCCATGCCACTATAAGTACCCATTTCAGGTAAGTCTACCAGGCCTAGGGCAGATAGTTTCTTGTTCCCTGATCACGGTTAAAATCCTCAGTCATTGTGAGAGAAAGTGAAGAAAGAATAACTCTTCAGCCCTAGAACTTAGACCAAGCCGTGAGAAAGCTGCTGTAACATTCATTCAACAATGGCTAAGCACAAAATCTTGAAAGGTTGTTTTTCTTCATTCTCTTTTCTCTCATGTCTTCCATATCTCAAGGAAAGTTCTAGTTACTCTGCGCCTGGAGGAGTAACTAGGAGTAATGTTCCCGTGCCGGTTACTCATCATGTGGGGAAACAGATTGTGATCCTTGGTTATAAATTGCTCAAGGTTTTTAAGGGAAAAAGGTTCCAATTTTGCAATTAAAGAACTATCTGAAGATGGTTGCGCTGTTCAACACAGTAGCCACTGGCCTTATATGGATGGTTAAATTAATGAAATGATATTAAAAATTCAGCTCCCTAGTCACATTGGCCATATTGCACATGTTCAATAGCCACATGTGGCTAGTACATACTGTGTTGGACACATATGATTATAGACTATTTTTCACTGCAGAAAGTTCTATTGAACAGAGCTGGAGGAAGGTACCTATAGTATGTCTGACTTATCACGCTTGATATTTATGGCTCTAAACATGTGGATATCTCCTTGCACATCCCATACTTGCTTGCCAACATAAGAAGTGAATATTCCATACTAAGTGTGTCATAGAAAATAATCCTTTTTTTCCTACTAGAAAATTGGCCCCTATGAGTTGGAATTTTCAAGAGCAAAAGTAAATGGATTGACATGAATTTCCCAGGTGTTAAAAATCCCAGTGACAAATGAGTATATAAAAAAATTGATGAAATTCAAAGATCTCTCATTTAGCTAATAGTATTGTACTAATGTCAATTTCCTGCTTTGAAAGTATGCTACAGTTATGTAAGATGTTATCAGTGGGGAAAGGTAGGTGAAAAGCATACAGGAACTCTATACTATTTTTGGAAGTTCTTGTGAGCCTTTAACTATTTAAAATAAGAATTTTTAAAAGTTCTGGTTACACATTTGTCATCTAAGAACTTATTCTTACATATGCTGGAAGGATTTTTTTTAATCACGGAGAAATAAACATGCTATCTAGTCAAGAGGAGAAATTTCTCCTATTTTAATTCAGCAGTAGCTTGTGTGGCATGGAATCTCAGACAAGCAGCCTGAGATGTGGATGTTTACCCTCTGATTGCACAGCCCCTAAACATCTGGATAAAAACATCTTAGAGACCAGTTCCCTGATTACCCAGATTTACTTATATGAACAATGACGAACACTGGAGACCCCTCCTTCAGCCAGTAAGCCAGATGTGTCTGCTGTCAGTCACCCATCTTTGGGCACCCTGCTTACATTGGATTTTGTGTGTGTCCCCAGGTTGTGCACGACAACTACCTACTGTATGTGTTTGCTCCAGACCGTGAGAGCCGGCAGCGCTGGGTGCTGGCCCTTAAAGAAGGTAATCAGACTCCTGTGCCATTGAGTCACTGAGACTTTTCATCTTACGGTAGGCTAGGGTTCTACAATAGAGTAGAATGTGGTTTGAGAGCAACTGACCCCAAACATTTCTCCCTTTTGGTGTTGATAAAGTCCTAAGTATTTACCCTAAGACCAAGATTTTTATTTACATTTTTAAACAGCCTATTTTAAAGTCTTAAATAAGAACCCCCCGCCCCCCGCACACACACACACACAAGTTTTTCCTCTTGTTCAGCAAAAAAACTAAAATATTTATTCTCTGGTTTTTTAAGAAAAAGTTTGTAACCCCTGCTACAAGTGAGAGGTAAGAGTGTGGCCTGGGGTTGGATGGCTTGTTTAAGTTAAACGTGTGGCTCTTCCATTTACTCTTCTATCTTGGGCAAGTTCTTAGCTGCTCTGAGTTTTGGTTTCCCCATCTATTAAACAAGAAGAGGAGGAGCGAATAACAGAATCTGCCTCTAAAACCTGATGTGAGAAAAACTCTTGAAACTATCCTGGTTATAGTCAGCACCCAATAAACACTAGCTAACTTTTAAGCCATTCAGGCCATCAAAAAGTGCATTTCTTAAGCCTTACCTTTTTGATGACATAATTGCACAGTGTCTTAATTCTATGGCATATAGAGCCAGGTCACTAAGGTAAATATTCCAGCTTAGCCAATTTTTAGTGTGTGACCTTGCCCAAGTTCCTTGACCTTTGTGTGTCTCTATTTCCTCAGCTATAAATTTTGACTAATAACAGTCATGAGGTTCTTGGGACAATTAAATGAGTTAGGGTCTGTAAGGCATTTAGAACAAGACTCACCCCCCAAAAAGCACTGGATCCATGTGACTATTATGGTCTTTTAGTCTGAAGCACCCAATTTGTCAGGAGATCAAAGTTCAAATATTAATCTGTCTCTAAGAGCTGCAAGGACTAAGGAGAAGCAAGCCTCTTTATATCTCTGGAGCCATGATTCCTCTATCTGAAAATTGAGAATAAATTTACAAATGCTATCTACTTCCAAGGTTGTTGTTTTGAGTCTCAAATGGGATATGAACCGGCAATCAGGGTAAGCCAGAAAGTGCCCTTATTAAAAACATCATGGGACAGATGGAACAAACACTAAAAAGTAATCAAAAGGGTCCAAGCATAACCACTGGCACCCTCCCTCTGTGCAGGGGTTTTACACACAGGATGTTGAAGCTGGAAGGAGCATTAGTGATCAACTGGCTAGTTCTGTGGGTCTTATGCTTTTATTTTTTTTTCCAATAGCAGAGTCCCTTTTTTTTTTCCTACCAGAATTTTATTTCAAATTCGCATCTGGAAGGGTTAAAAGCAAAACTGTTGTGGTTGAAGTGAGAAGATGAACAGATGGGAATCCTACCCTCTCAGACTTCCCATTGCCCCTAAATCCTCTTTGTGAAGTTCACTAATTCAGTTTAATAACCTCATTGCACAGTGGAGGAAACTGAGGCTCAGATGAGGGTTTGCCCAACCTGGGAACACACACAGCAGGTTAGAGGCAGAACCAGAGAAGAACACAGATCTGCTGAAGCCAAATCTAACATGTGTTCCCCCGGTAGATAGCACAGTAAATTTATTTGCCATTTTTCTGACTGTTCTGGATAATATTTGCTCAGATCACACAACAGTAAGGTTATGACACTGATGATCCTTGAAAGAATGCCCTGGAAATAACTCTCCTGTGGTGTCAATCCCTTTCAGAAACGAGGAACAATAATAGTTTGGTGTCCAAGTATCATCCTAATTTCTGGATGGATGGGAGGTGGAGGTGCTGTTCTCAGCTGGAGAAGCTTGCAGTAGGCTGTGCCCAGTATGATCCAACTAAGAATGGTAAGACGGGGAATTCCATTTGTGTGTGTGTGTGTGTGTGTGTGTGTGTGTGTGTGTGTGAAAGGACTGGGCTGTCAAGGATTAGATGTGAATTTCTATGTTTTCAGAATTTTCAGAGGGGAATTATCTTTCTTTACCTCCACACTGCTCATGTTCATTCATTTCAAGGTCGGTAGTCTGTGTACCTTCTGGCTTCTCGAAGCATGGTTTTCACACCAACAGCATCAACACCACCTGGGAGCTAGTTAGAAATGCAAATTCTTTGGTCTCGTCCCAGATCTACTGGATCAGAATGTGCATTTTAACAAAAATCTCTAGATTTGTGTGCACAGGAAAGTTTGAGATATAACCTAGTGGTAGGAAATTTGATGGTGTAGTCTACTTAAATCTTAAGTTATATTGACAGCCTTAAGAAGTACATAATACTTATTCATTATTTCTATACTTATTTATGTTTTATTTGTATTTCTTAATTATTTGTTAAAGTGGCATCACATCACATATGTGTCTAATTACACAAATTCAACTCTATACCCTTCGGGGAGAGGGGAGGAAAATACCTTTATTTTACTACCCATCAAACTTGCTCTTTACTTACACAATCTCAGAGGAAAGGAGGCTATGGTTTAAAAGCAAAGAAGTGGTTTCTTGGTCTTTGGCATCAAAGGCTCAAGTCCTGGGAACTGGACAGCAACTTGATTATATCTTATATTATAACACTAGTACCTTAACCTCTAATAAAGTGCAGCTTCACTCTAATGGACTTGCATGGCATGTTCCGCTCTTGCTCCCCACAGCCTTGTAGGGTAGATGTGTGATGGTAAAGAAATGGACGGCCTTGAGCATTCATGCTGGGAAGGGCTCTGCAAATCTATTGTTGAATGAGGGATGGCCCAAGCAAGCTGATGCTTCCACTTTCCTCTTCTCTAAACTCTCCTACCATGGCTACCTTTCCCCTCCTTCTTCTGTCTCTTTCTCTCTCTCCCTCCCTTCGTTTCTCTCTCTCTCTCTCTCTCTCTCTGTCACTAACTTAATACTTGAGACTGACAGCAGGCGGATGTAACATGTGGCTGGGTTTTCCGTGGCTTCCTGAGTCACAGCCTGTCTCAGCACCACTCAAGAAACCACCACCTCTCACCTTCCCCCTCGGGAAAGAAAGTCTTTCAAGGTCACCAGTCCATTGGCCCACAAGAATATTTACTGAGCTTCAGAAGTCAGTGATCCTGCACATTGGCCCTGTTGGTTCCACTTGGGAGGGCAGTGTGTGATTAAAAACAAAAACAAAAACAGAACCTTCAGTGCGGGCAGAAGCTACTACAATAGCAGCATGGGGCAGCCTTGCCTCAGTGAGTGGAAGCCCTTCCCCGAACTAGAAATCTGGTCTCCAAATTCCTACTGGCACCGTACTGTGGTCCCTCAGATGAGTCACTTGACCATCAATGCCCTTGTCTCTAAAATGGTAGGAGAGATCTTAGGGGCCGAAGACGAAATAATACCCATGGCCCCTTCCAACTCTGAAATTCCTTGAATCTTTTTTTCCACTTTGCAGTTTTCAATGTGCATGTTGCAACTATTCCTTTGCAGTATGCACATATGTTCCCTCTGCTGAATGCTAGACACCTGACTGAGGTGCTAGGCGCATGGGACTGACTCACCATAACTAGTGCTGGTCATGTCAAGCTCCTACCAACATTAACCTAGACCTAGCAACTCTCAGCCACTTCCATGGGTGTGCTGTGCAGCCACCTGCTAATGGTTTGTCCTGCTGCAATCCCACCGCCATCTCTGCCTCTGAGCATCTCCTCAACCCTCAGTTAAATAACCTCACCCACCATATGTAGACAGGGTTCCTATACTTTGTGTGGTTGCTGGGAGGTTTTTGGGGTTGTGAAAAGCTCTTAGCATAGCTCCTGGCATTTAGAGAGTTCTCAATAAATGCTAACTGTGTCTAATAGTCTTTCTTATTTGTGGAGGAAAGAATCTGAGGCTGAAATAGGACAATGTGAGTATCTGCAAAGCAGCAGAAATGGCTGAGTAGAAATAGATCCTGTCACACCAACCCACAGCATCACTGGTTTCTGTAATAAGAGCCAGCCCTAATCACATTTCATACCATGGTCACACACAGGGAGAGGAAGGAAGGAAAGAACAAGGCCACAGAAAAAGAAAAAGGCCAGTTACAGAATGTCTGGTGCTGGAAGGGGCTCAAGGCTATACAGCTTATATTGATAGAGCTGAGGTTAGACCACCAGTCTCTGGCTCAAGTTGAGTGCAGTAGGAGCCATTCTTCTTAGTGTGTGTGTTATCCTTGTCTGTTAATTGTAAGCCCAAGTTCGTACCCCAGCCTGCCCTTGCTTAAGGAGTTGGCACAGGGCTGGGCTGCAGCCTCAGTGTGCTCATCTCCTCTCCCACATCCCTTGACGTGGGCTGTCCAAGGGCAAGTCCACTTCATGTTGCGATGAGGCCTCACTGCCTGCCTATATAAACCCTTCCCTTCTAATCTCTAATGATGAAAGCACTGGGCTGAAGCCTGTGCCATCCCTCCCTACCTCACATGTGCTTCTCCACACAGACACACAACTGTGACCTATTCATGCCAGCCCTGACCTTCTTTCACAGTGCCACAAAGCAGAAAAGTGAGAGATGGTGATGGAGAGAAGAAAGGATGAAGAGAAGGAAAAGGAGAGAGAGAAGAGAAGGGAGGAAGGAGGAAAGAGAGTAAAGAGAGGGACATATGGAGACATAAAGAGAAGTAGAGAGAGGCAGACAGTGAGGTGGAGAGAGATGGGCTGTAGTTTAGGGAAAGCAACAAGTTCAGAGGCCTTTCAATGCCAATTAAAAACATATTTCATCCCACTCAAAGAGGAGCGCAATGACCTCCCACCTCATCCACCCCCTCCTCAGGCCCACAACACACCAGGAAACCAGTGAGTCACTGTCCCCTGAGTCACCAATTCCCACTCCTGGTCTTAGAAGGTGGCACATACATTTGTGGAAGTCTCTGTACCTGCAGAAAACGGCTCAAGACTCACCCCCACCCCAATCAAGTTTTTCCTGGGAATACAGAAAGTTCAGAATATTAATTTCTAGAAGTCTCTAGTGTTTTCTAGAAAAGGCAATTGGAAACCAGCGGTGAAAGAGATAAACAGGCTCTGCCAAGGCCAACTCTAGTTTCTGTGTGTCTCGTCATCTCCTTCTGGCCCCTTTCCCTCTGTTGTTTTCCTTCCACCCTTTTTCTCTGAAAGGCCCCCAACCTCCGGTTGGGCCCAGTGAGTTTCATGCTCACCTTCTTTTTTTCTGTTTTTCTTGTTTCAGCTTCAAAGAAGCCTCTTCCTCCTACTCCTGAAGATAACAGGGTGAGTGAGTAGCCAGCTCCAGGCACAGGTGGGCCAACAAAGCTGCAGGACCAAGGGTACCTGCCCGAGCGTCTCAAACCCTGGGTAGATACCGCAGACCTGGCGATTCAGCACAACTCAGCATGTTTTTTGTGCTCTTTCGTGGGTCTGTCCACTTCAAGGGCCACTCGGCTGCTGAAGCCCCACCTCCCCATTTCACTTTATAATCACAGATATTTAACTGTGTATTTACTCTGTGCTTTGACATACTAGTACTCTAGAGATATAAATTTGATAACACTCTGTCATGAAGCATATCCTTATTTTTCATTATTTGTGTTAAAACTAAGTATCTCTTCTACCCACCTCAGAGGGTTATAGTTTTATTCTCATTTTAGAGCTTGGGAAATCAAGTCCCAAGAGATGTCTTGGAAGCTTTCTAAAGCACACTTAGCAGGATGCAGTTTCTGGTGTGCTAGTCTTTAGCTTGAGTGGTGGTTCTCAGTGGTTGGTCCGTAGACCAGCAGTATCAGCATTACTCGGGAGCCTAACAGGAAGGCAGCTTCTCAGGCAACACCCCAAACCTGCTGCATCTACACATCTAGGGTAGGGGCCTATAGTGTGCCTTTGAATAAGCCTCCAGGTGATTCTAAGGTACATTCAAGTTTGAGAATCTGTAATGTACTGATTTATATGACTCCATGGTACAGCACCAACTCTGAGGAAGATTGTTAAGAAGACAGGAAAAAGACAAAAACAAAAAAACAGGAAAGAATTGGCCTTCATTTTCTGGTCATATAATTCCCAATACCTACATTTAAGCACTTTTCCTCTATTCCAGAATCTACCAATTCTGACTCTTCCTGCTTCTTCTTGAAGACTGAGCTCTGCTTTCCCCCCACCCCCAACAGCCAACGTGGTGACATTTCAAAAACTGGCAGCTTCCCCATGAAGGAAGATCTAATCCTGAAAACTTCAGGCTGGTTTTTAGATCTGTCATCAGCCTACTCCCTCACAACAGGGAAGAGCTGTGCTGCTGTAGCAGAAAATGAGCTCCTTACTTTAGTTCCACTGGCCCTCTGAAGACTGCTTTAACATTCTCCTTGCAGATGTGGTTTGGAACCCCTCTGCTCTCGCTTGCAGATGGTTCCCCTGACAATCCCACCCAAACCCATACCACTCGACCTAAGTCAGTCTGCCCCTGCCTTATTCTCAGTGTCCATGAAAGTGAAGTCCATCGCCCCTCGGTCTGCCATTTGGCTTTTCAGACCTGAAGGAGCAGCATCCATACTGTTTTGAACATTGTGACCACAGGGTTTCTGAACCATTGCTCTAATTTCAATCACACCTCTAAAGCGGTTTCAACATTTCTCTTACTCTGAGCTGCTTGAAGTCATTTTCTCTTTTTACCTACTTGCTCTCTTAACTGAGGAGAACAATGTTTTTAAGCTGTTTTAGGCCTCGTGCTGTAAGAGAAAAGACTGTGGAGAGGTCCTCCAGAGAGGAAGGATGGCTGTTTGGGGTCAAAATGGAGAATCTCCATGGTCAGACAGTCCCAGACCTCTCCAGGGAGCAAACAAGGTCATGGTTTCCACTGAAGTCCAAATTCCAATTCCTCTTGGCCCCCTTATTTACAGGAGCTCAGCTCATCCTTAAGACGCCTCCCAGTCAACCCAGAAGAGCCTCCTAAGAGGCCACTCAGCACTGTGTCTGCCTATGTCCTTTCTCCCTCACTCCCTACCAAGGCATTCTACCCCTGCCACTGCCACCCAGGCTGTCTAGGAGGGCCCCTCAGCCTAGGGGAGCTCTCCCCACCTGGGTCCAGGAGAGCTCTTGGGGATCAGGGGATGTTTTGAGGCTTAAAGCAGAGAAGCCAGGATGTGGGACCCTCATCTACTTCAAGCCTCACTGTACCCCCTCAGCTTCCAAGAAGCCTTTTGAGCACAAAGTCCATCATTTTCTACAAATGTCTTCCCTTGATCTTCTTACTCTAATCTAGTGGTTCCTAACCCTATCAAACCCATTGTTCGCTTTTTATGACAAACATGTTATAAAGATCCCTTTGTTATCCTGAAAAGACAGTCATAAATAACATAACCTATCTAAACATCCTTTTAAAAGAATCAATAAATGATGTAAGTGTAGTACTAAAAACAAAAACAAAAAAATATAGCACGTTGCTCTATATCAATATTGTGGCATGGCTGTACTCGAAGAAGGAGGAATAACCAATTGCTTGTTATGGTAGAATCCCACTGAAATTGACAGCTGGAACCCAATTGATGCAGGAATGTTTTACTGATGACCCAAATATAATGTTAATACTTGTGATGTGATTTTTTCAAAATAGTTAAAAATTCTTGGTAAAATTCTCAGTTAAGCAAAGTGTAAGCGCTCCTCCATGCACTGGGTAGTAGCATTCCTGGGAAATTCAGTACTCTGTCTTAGATTGAGTAGGATCTAGGCCTCGGGTCTTCTTACATATCATAATTATAAGCAGGTTTCTCACCAGAAGAATATTTAAAAAGACATTCAAAAGTTGTACAGGCTGTAGGGCACCAAAGAGCATTTTGTAGTGTAGCATACCTCGAATTTTGTAACATTCCTAATACTCCCCCCAGATGTTCTGTGCTACCCTTTTAGAAGGATACCTCCATTATTTGAGAAATCTGCTCTGACCTTTCTCTTCATAAGAATTAACCAGTGAGATAAACTTATCAGGAGACAAATGCCATACCATATCCCTCCTATATTTCCTCAGAGGCCCTTGAGCACAATTTCTCTGCCCATTAGTTCCTCAGCAAAAGCCTCATGTCCATCAACTCTTATCTGTAGTACCCAGTACACCACCACCTCACAAACTCCACAAATACCTGGATTTCAGATCTGCATCTGGGCTGCACTAGGATGACATGCCTACATCAGTAAGAAAGCCTTTTTTTTCTTTTTTAACTCCAGTGTTTTTAATACTACCAAATACTTTAATGTACTCAGAGAACCTGTGACTTCCTGACACTAAGTCACATTCTAGCCAGTAACTACATCATTCCAGTGTTTCCTCATTCCCAAACCTATGCCCATCCTGAACTCTGGTGATTGTTTGCATTAGTCTTTTCTTCATTTTAATATTTCATCCTAAGAATGGTACTGCAGGTCAGAGACATAGGCCAGACAGTCTCAAGTGAAAGAAAGAGCCTATGTGTTAATAGCATTTTAAGACTACTTCTACCCAAACTGGCTGTGTTCATTTCCCCATCTGGGCCTGTATCCCCATCTTGAATGAAAGAATCGATTAAATGATCTCTCTCAGAGGAATCCCAGCTCCAACATGATTCAGTGGATTAGGGGTGAACCCATAAATCAAATCTGCAAAGCATGGACCAATGTCACCTGCATTTCCTTCACAGGAGCATGATGCTCTGATGGAGAGGCTGCAGCCTATGGTAGGGTGCAGGCAGAGAAATCAGCAGACTTGTGGAAAGCATGTGACTGCTTGGCATTCACAGTAGTCAGGATTTATTTGGTAGAATGAAAAAAATTGGGCACTGATATCCTTTAAGTTCTATTCATCATCATAATTCTAACATATAAAGAAAGCTAACTAGAGAAAAACAGATCATCTCCGCAGATACCTTAGGGATTGGTAGGAGCTGGTGGGCTGAGCTGGCATAGATCCAGAAGCAAGTTACAATGCAGGGATTTGCTGTCTTTGCTATGACCTTTACCTCCTTCTTATGACTCTGCTTGGTCTTGGCACCTCTTCCCCAGCGATCCCTGCAGGAACCTGAAGAAACCCTGGTTATTGCCCTGTATGACTACCAAACCAACGATCCCCAGGAACTCGCCCTGCAGCGCAATGAAGAGTACTACCTACTGGACAGTTCTGAGATCCACTGGTGGAGAGTTCAAGACAAGAATGGGTAAGGCATCTTCATGGCTCCTGTCCCAGCATTGGAGGTACAGTGGAAACGAAGAACATACCAGAATGACTTGTCCTTCCTCCCTCAGTGTGCCCACCTCACTGATGAGGAGAGGAGAGCAGAGGCAGGAGGGAGAGGAAGGGGTGACTGGAATCTTTGCTCTTCTCAGAAGTGGCCGGAAGGTAGCCACTTTCTCTGCCTGCTCCCTGTACACTCCCAGCCCTAAACTCATCTGAAAACCCCCTGGGTTTTTCCACTGACTCCAGCAATTTGGGAGATTGGCAACTTGTTCTGCACAGCACTGTTGTTCTTGAGTGTTGAAGTAAGGCTGAAGGTATATACCATTTTGAAGTGCTGATTTTCAGTGGAAAGAAAAGGTGTGTAGAGATGGTGCAGATGTGTGGTTATATTAGGAAGCATCAGAAAGAAGGTTCTGAAGATTTAGTTGTGACCACAGCCATTGAACTGTTCAGTCCATTATAGGTACAGAAAATATAGTTGGATGAATAAATGATTGCTCACCATAGGATTTTTAAAAGGAAAATGTCTCATAGCCCTTCACTAATCTGAAATATCAAATTATTATTATTAGCCTTCAGAATGCTCTAGGAGGTATTAACCTAGTTATTACTGCTTAATTTAAATGCATGAGATCCACACTGCTTTATACGGCTTTATTTTTTTTTTTCCTTTTAATGTATCTGAGGTATTTAGCCAACCCCTGGAATATTCTTCAGAATATAATTGGAATAATTGCATAGGTTCAGCACATAAATGTATCCTAATTTAGCAAATTCCTCTGGTAGACATTGGTTATTTTCAACATTTTGCAAATAAAAACATTGTATTAACATTTAAAAAAATGTAGTTGTAGATGGACAAAGTACCTTTATTTTTATGTGGTGCTAAGGATCGAACCCAGTACCTTCCACATGTAGGCAATGCTCTACTACTGAGCCACAGCCCCAACCCCATATTTTTTTTTAACCTTTTGGCACCAGGAGGGATTGAACCCAGAGGTGCTTAACATGGAACCACATCCCCAGCCCTTATTATTTTGTATTTTGAGACTGGGACTCACTAAATTACCTAGGCTCTTTGCTATGTTGCTAAGGCTAACTTAGAACTTGTGATCCTCTTGTCTCAGCCTCTGTAGCCACAGAGATTACAGGTGTGCACCACCACACCTGGCTTGTGTTAACATTCTTACATGTTCATATTAGGGGTTTAAATGTTTCAAGTATGAGGTTATTATTAATTTAAAACATGAAAAAGAACATTCCAGCATTGCAACATCTGGATAGTCTATGCCAATATTTTATTTAAAAACAACAACAACAAATTCAAGGAGATTTTGGAAGCTAAAAGGAAAAAAGTAGGGTGTAGTTTAGTGATAGAGCCATTACCTGCATATGCTAGGCCTGGAATTTGATCCCTAGCACTGCAAATAAATAAATAATAAACTAATAGAAAGAAATGTGCATGAAAAAATAAGCTCTCCTCTATTTTCCCTCCCTATCAATTACAAACATAATCACTATTAATACTTTCTTGTGTGTGTTGGACAAGAAAGTTACACAGATACAAATCCATCCTTTGTTCATTTGCCTTAAGATGATTCTTTCTGTCCTTTACCTTTCTTTTAAACTTTCGTGATGTATCTCAGACATTTTTTCATATCACCATATGCAAATCTACCTCTTTTAACACAATTGTACAGTGTTAGAATATATGATAATTATAATAATTGGTTCAGTGATAGAGTGCTTGCTCACATGTGTGAGGCACTGGGTTCAATTCTCAGCACTACATATAAATAAATGAATAAAATAAAGGTCCATCCATCAACAACTAAAAAATTTTTTTTTAATTATAATAATTTTGTAATGAACACTTAGTTTTCAGGTTATTTCTTTTCTTTGTTATTTCAAACAAGGCTATAATGAAGATTTTGCTTTGTTCATGTATGTTAGCACCTTGGCAATCTTTCCAGTGTGTGTGTGTGTGTGTTTGATTATGTGTGTGTGTGTAAATACATACATATCACATTTCTAACAGTTCTGGGTCAGAGTATGTGATATCTTAATTCTGATAGATAATATCCTGAAAAAGCTTGCCAAATTCATACTCTTCCAACAGGAAGTGCAAACACTTTAAACTTTCAAAAAATAAAAATAAATACCGAGGAAGGAAGGAAGAAAAGCCAATCTGATGGGTAAAAATAGAGGGACACAATGCATTTAAGATTAAGGCATGACTTATCATCCACAGAAATTTACATTCTCCAGGTGTCCTCCCTTTAGGGATCCTTATCAACCCCACTGTAGGGGAAGCTGGAGGCAGAAGAAGATAGGCAAGATGTGATCACACTGTGGTTTGAGAGGCAGGTAGTTTAAGAACAGATCCCAAAGCTCATCTGGAGCTGCCCTTTCTAGCTGAATCATGGCTTTCTCCCTTCATCTTCTCTTTGCCAGTTCTGGGGAGAAGCAGATAAAATCCCTGTAACTACAAACAAATGAACTTACTCAGAAATTCATCAGTTCAATCAATGGACATTATTTATCATATCAAATGTGTCAGGGAATTTTTTCTTCTAGGTCTTCCTTCCTCAAATGACCGTTTACCCTTTATTCAGTGGCCTGTGGGAAGGCTCAGCTCTGCACTTCAAGGGCATTATAAAGGACTTCCTGTATAGTGTGGCACAGTGGAAAGTACACGAGATGGAAGAGAGAGGACTTGGACTTCAGTATCAGCCACTCTTGTCATGTGTGACTATAATCAAGTCACTTGCTCTGTGAATCCATTTCTTTATCTGCAAAATGCAGATGATAATATCAGCTTTTTTTCTCACAGTGCTGAGAAAAATCAATGAGATTATGGAAAGCAAAAGAGCTTTGTAAGTCCTATATATCCACATAAAAGTGATAAGAATGAATATCATTTGAGTACATAACCCAGTTTTAGTTCACTATTAAAATACATTTATTCTATTCAACAGCAAATATATTATTTATTCTGATAATATAATTGTAAATATATGATGTGGCAAAAAACAGGGAAAATTCTGGAAAACAATATGTAGATTACTCAAAAAAATAGGAGTGGAACCACCATTTGACCCAGTTATCCCACTCCTCAGCATACATCCAAAGGATTTAAAATCATCATACTACAGTGACACAGCCACATCAATGTTTATAGCAGCACAATTCACAATAGCTAAGCAATGGAGGCAACCTACATGCCCTTCAACAGATGAATGGATAAAGAAACTGTGGATATATAGACAATGGAATACTAATCAGCCATAAAGAAGAATGACTTTATGACATTTGCCAATACATGGATGAAACTGGAGACAATCATGCTAAGTGAAATCAGACAATCCAAAAAAAAAAAAAGGTCAAATGTTTTCAGTAGTATGTGGGAGCCAAACCTTAATGCGGGGGGAGTTCAGTAGACTAGACAAAGAGGAATGAAGGGAAGAGTGGGGGATAGGAATAAGAAATACAGTGGAATTAATCTGATATAATTTTTCTATGTACTTATATGAAAATACCTAAGTGAATCCCACCATTGTGTACTTCCACAACAATGGGTGCCTAATTAGAATACAATATATTCCATGCTTGCATAATTTTGTCAAAATGAATTCTAATTTCATGTATAAGTAAAAGAATCAATAAAAGATAAATAGATAGAGATAGAGATAGAGATAGAGATAGAGATAGAGAGAGAGAGAGAGAGAGAGAGAGAGAGAGAGAAATGACAAATTTCAGAACAAGATGGTTTCCATCATTTGGCAATGGCTCCCAAGAGCACTATATTAAGGATGATCCTGATGTCAGTTCTCCAAAGAAAGTGTACCATGGTTATTTAGCAATCTCTTACTAAGATGTAATATAATCATTCTGTATTTGGCACCTGTATTTCTGTTTTCATCACTCTTCAAAATAACTCTGTAATATAGATTACATACTCCCCATGAAACATAATCACTAGATTGAAAATTGGCTTTATATGTAAAGAATTAAAACACTTTATGGGGCAAGAAGAAAGAAAATATCAGATATCTTCTTATACATTGGCAAAGTGTGAGAGGACTCTATATGTATAATCTAGTTCAGGCATCTCATTTTATAAGTCAGAAACCAGAGAATGACAGGGGTTCTGTTCTCACCTCCTGGTTTTAAATGAAATCATGGATAGGAAAGTACTTTGAAAACTACAGAACTCTTTACAAGTGTAATATATATATATATATGGTATATATATGGTATACATATATATGATTATATATAATTATTTTTATTATGTTTTTATCAAACTGCATATATTTCTACTCAAAAGTGACTCCCCACCCCCAAATCCAGCCTGACCTTATTGTATTTTCTCATGTTTATATATCTGAAGAAACTCAACTAGGGAGGCCTTGAATTTAAAAGCATGTGATACAACTGGAAGTATCTTTCAGAACCTGTGGTTGGAAAGTCATTTTTAAATTTTTTAATTATGTTGGTTTCCTGACTATAAAATGATAGCACTAAAGTGGAAAAAATGCTGATATTACACACACAAAAATGCTTCATTATAGAAAATAGAGACTGAACATTAATCTTTTTTTCCAGTAGAGGAAATTTTGCAATGAGGACAGCAGCAAGCAAAGCTTTTAAAGTAAAATAGCCACTTGTTATTTATTATATTTTAGCAGTGAAATCAATTACTTTTAACAACAAACAAGTAATTGTTACTTTTAACATTTATTTGGAAACTTTAAAATATCACAAACACCAAATTATGTGAGACTTCAACCTATAAAATGAAGATATAAAAGTTCTGTATTAGTCTAAACACTAATTTCTTTTTTTAACAGGCATGAAGGATATGTACCAAGCAGTTATCTGGTGGAAAAATCTCCTAATAACCTGGAAACCTATGAGTAAGATTTAAAAAAATATATATGGTACTAAGGAATTCTCCTTAGGTTAAGAGTAAAATATTGATTGATGGTTTCTTTTCTTGACCTACTGTCTTCTTTCCATTCTCTGACCTGCTGGATGATAAAGGTCCACCCTAAATAAGAAAGGATGGTAGTCCATATGCTGCCCTCTCCTTTTATCAAAAGGGTGATTCTCAGGTGCCTGAGAAGATTGTGGTAATAATAAAAGTTTCTATTGAGAATCCCAAGAATATTGATCTTACTTAAAAAGAAAAAAAATACTTTCAACACTAGATGAGATATGGACATAAAATATGGTTTAATGCAATGCTTCCAATACCAGGTTAACAAATAGATATTAAATATCTGTTCAGATTGTGTAAAGTTTTTGCTAAACCATCATTTAGAAGAAAGTCCATGTGGATGTAATTTTAATGAAACTGCTAAATGTTTAACAAAATTTGATCATAATATGCAAAGTACTCACCATGTACATAAATGCCCTAGTTCAGGGCCTGAAAGGTCCAGAAGCCAAGACACCGCAGTAGCAACATGTACACCTACTACTAGGTCTTGATTCTTAAATAATACTCCCCACTGGAAAGAACCAGAACTTCTTAAAGAAATGGCTTCAGGATTCCAGGGTTGGGGCAGGGAAAGAACAGGAATATTTTTTTGATCCAGAAAATAGAAAAGTACACAATTGAACATGTCAAATGGACAGGTAAGTCACCTTTAAAAGTCTCCTTTTGGCCTAAACTGGGACAATTTAAGTATCAGAATAAATAATGACAGTAATGGACTATAATTCATTGAATCAAATAAGAATGTATACTATATAGTTCGATTGATAGGTAAGTAAGTAAGTAAATAAATAAGAGACGACTCTTTTTCATAGTCCAGGGCCAATTAAAGAACGTAGAAGGAATGATAAAGTTTAAATAACAAGGTACCAACTTATTCAGGCAAAAATTAATGAATGTCAGAACTAAATTGATGAGGTACAATATATTTACATAGTCTCAAAGTATCTCCTTATAAATAGCTTTTAACTACAAAATGAAGAAAACTGGTAGGCTTCATTTTATCTAAGTAATCAAAATTTATATCAATATGGGATAAAAAGACATCATGTATCTCCCTGTGTAATATACTGAGAATAATATCCAGTGCAACATCACTTCTGTGATATTCCTCACCCAGAAAATGCACAGCTTGAGTTCAGTCATGAGAAAATATTAGATAAATTAAGGAATATTCTGTAAAATAAATCACCAGTGCTCTTTGGAAATTGTTGAATGAAGAGACATAGTAACTAAATGCCCCCATCCTGCATTGGATGGTCAACCATAAAATTTTTCTGTTGACAAATGAAATTTTGGTAGGTTCTGCAATTAGGCAGATGTTAAGTTGCAATGTTTTTGTAAATTATACTTTGGCCATATAAGTGCATGTTAAGTTTTAGAAAATAGACACTGAAGTACTTAGGAGTAAATATCCACTCTCAAATGGTTCAGGAAAAAAAGAAATGACTATCCATATATATATACAGACAGAATGGAAAGGCAAATGTATGAAATTTCAGCCACTTGTTTATCTGGGTGCAGTGTATATAGTAGTTCTTTTATAGTGTCCTTCAACTTTTCTGTAAGTTTATAATTACTTAAAACTTTTCTTAAAAATTAAGTACTCACTAAATGTAAGGTGCCAGAACTGAAGAATATGAGCTAATGAAGACTTTTGTTGGGCTTAGTGGCAGAGTGCTTGCCTCACACATGTGAGGCGCTGGGTTCCATCCTCAGCACCACATAAAAATAAATAAACAAAATAAAGATATTGTGTCCATGTATAATTAAAAATTATCTTTTAAAAAAGACTCCTGTTAACTCAGTGTGGTCCTTGTTAGCTCAAATGGGGTCATGTTATTTGTTGCTGAAATTCTAAGATTCTGTAGTGAAGAGTCATCATTTTCTTAAGAATCTCTCAACCTGAGATTTAGTTTGATCAAGTATATGCATGATTCATTAGTTACAAGAATACTCAAGTTGAAATGGAACATATATGAGATATGTTTAAGTAGAAAAAAAAATTATTTTTATAGTCAATGTCTTTGGAGAAAAATAATAGGCATTTATTTAAAATGACCACTAAGGTGAATGGTTTCATTTGTGTGTTTAATCAGAATCTCTTTGTGTAGATTGAGAAAAGAAACTAAAAATTTCAACAGAATATAAATTAGTAAGGAATGGTGGAAAGTGGCCAAATAAAAAGGTATATTCTTTCACCTAAAGAATTTTTAATAGTTTTCAAAATAAAATGCCACACCATACAAACAAAACAGTCCACTGGCCCTACTTATGCTATAGACTATCAGCTTGCATTTTTTAGATTATAAAATCTCATATAGAAAATAAAAAGACTTATAACTAACCATCCAGATATTTAACATTCATCTAGATATATAAAAGATATTCAGTGTGATGATATTTTATCCTTGAACTTAATGTTGTCAGGTAAGCTCTGCATAAGACAAACATGTACCACATGGTATCATAATCATAAATTGGCATATTGATTGTACCTTGATTTGGAGACATGACCTTGAACAAATTTCTATCATACCCATTATCCTTAGGGGATATGTTTCATGACCCCCAGTGGATGCCTAAAACCATTGGTTGTACTGAACTCTAGATATATTTTCCCACATAATCAGGCCTATGATAAAGTTTACTTTATAAATTAGATACAGTAAGAAGTTACTAATAGTAACTAATAGAATAGTAACTGACTAGAATGATTATAACAAAGTACTATAATAAAATTGATATAATAACTACTCTTTTTTTAGCTGTCAGTGGGCCTTTATTGCATTTATTTATTTAAATGTGGTGATGAGAATTGAACCCAGTGCCTCACACATGCTAGGCACACATGCCCTATAACCCCAGCCCCAATAACTACTCTTGCACTTTGCAGCTATCATTAAGTAAAATAAAGGTTACTTGAACATAAAACACTTAAGATACTGTAGCAGTTTATCTGATAACCAAGACAGCTAGTCATTTAGTAGTGGGTCGTGTATACAGTGTGGATACTCTGGGCAAAGAGAAAATTCACCTCCTGGGTGAGATTGAATAGGAAATATGAAATTTCATTATTCTACTCAGAAAAAGCACACAATTTAAAACTTGAGTTATTTCTGGAATTTTCCATTTAATATATTTGGACTACAGTTGACCATGGGTAAGTGAAATCACAGAAAGGGAAAGTACAAATGAGGCACTACTGTACCTCACCTTGTTGGAGCTCAGATCTCTTCTCTGCAAAATGAAGGGTCAGACAAGATGAAGGAGGCAAATTGTGACACCCTTGCTTGATGTTCCCTCCCTCTGAACTGAATTCAAGTAGACCTCACTCTTTGATAATGACCCTATTCACCCCTGTGCCCAGGCTGACTTCAAACCTTACAATGCACAGCTCTAGGCAGCCACTTCTAATTGCTTGGTGTATACACATGAAATAAGCATAAAAGCTTATGGAGGTATAAAGTTCATTCCACCATGTTTACAAGACTCAAATCAATCTACCAATTCTCTTATCCATTGTTATTCTTGTAGCCAAGCAAGTTTATTCCTTCCACACCTAGAATTTCTGTTCTCTGGATTAATTGTCAAATGAAGATCATTTTACTCCTACCAAATAAGTGGCAGGGAAGGTCAGGACATGACTCAAAATTATAATAACATTCAAAAACTTATTCCCTAAAAATTATACATATTTTTCTTCACCACTTTTTATTTGTTTTCTTAATCAGATACCAAAATTATAAAAATAATTCAATTGTTTTACAAAAGATCTGGAAGACCTGTCTTAAAGAGGAAAATGTGGCAGTTGTTTTAGAAGGATATTTGCTAACTTCTCAAATTGGTATTAGCTTTTTATAGCTATCCTAACACCCTCCTACTCCTACCACCTACTGACTTATGAAATGGAGAGGAAGAAAAATGTTTTCTAAAGCTTTATTATGGAAAATTTACGACATTTACCAAAGTAGAGAGAATAATATAATGAATGCTCTGAAATCCAGTTTCAACAATGATCAATATTTTACCAATTCTGTTTTATTTTTTCCTCACCAAGTAAACATTTACTACTTGGAAATGGATCATGACTTTGCCTCTGAGTTTGAAAACACTAGTAGAAAAAATATATATACATGTGATTTTCTAGCATTATTTTTTTAAATTTAATTTTTATTTGCTCTAATTAGTTATACATGACAGTAAAATGCAGTTGTGTACTTTGATATATCATACATAGGGTATAATTTCTCATTTTTCTCATTGTACATGTTGTAGAGTCAATCAGTCATGCAGTCATCTAGCATTATCTTTTATTTTTTTTTACATTTTTTATTGATTTTATTTTTGAAAAACATGACAGCAGAATGCATTACAATTCTTATTATACATATAGAGCACAATTTTTCATCTTTGTATATAAAGTATGTTCACGCCAATTCATGTCTTCATACATATGCTTTGTTTTTTTGCATTACAATTCTTTTTTTTTTAAGGGAGAAGGTATTATCTTTTTTTTAAATTTTTATTGTTGGTTGTTCAAAACATTACATAGTTCTTGATATATCATATTTCACACTTTGATTCAAGTGGGTTATGAACTCCCATTTTTACCCCGTATACAGATTACAGAATCACATCGGTTACACATCCATTGATTTACCTATTGCCATACTAGTGTCTGTTGTATTCTGCTGCCTTTCCTATCCTCTGAAAGGTAGCATTATCTTTTATAAATAAATAATGAAACCATTTTAAATGTTATTGACACAGAACCTTTGCTTCATTCAGGTGGTATAACAAGAGCATCAGCCGAGACAAAGCTGAAAAACTTCTTTTGGACACAGTAAGTCTCCTTCATCTGTCTGTTGACTTAAAATAAAATAAATTGCACTGTTTTTCCAGCCATGCAGTGGTTGACACCAAGGCAGTGGATTGACATGTCAGATTAGCAATGGCTTTCATCTCTGGTGACAAATGTTCTGAGGATTTGCAGAACTAGCAACTATAGGAAAGAGGGATGAGAAGAGATGAAGCATAGTATGGAGGAACAAGTAGTGAATTTGGGCCCATGTTCTGTCACAATTCAGTGTGTGACCCTGGGGACATCCCTCTTCCTTCTGAGCCTTAACGAGTACAAGGAAACAGTGCACTAAATCAGTTACCCTGTACTCCTGCTGCCCCTCTGCTCCTGGTCTTGTGGACACTGTTGACCACAGCACCTGGCTTTGGGGCTCTAGGGGAAACAAGACAAGTTCTGAAGAAAGACTCAGAGGATGGTCTAAGGTAAACAAGTAAACGCTGCAGGAATTGGGAAGAATTTTGTGGAGAAAGAAGAATTTAGTTGAGTCCTTATCAAATTTGGTTACTCTTTGGTTCTATGTCAATTCAGCACTTAATCAGTTTCTGTGGTTCCCTATGGAAAACATGCTAGAATTACTGTAAATGTTTTTTTTTTTTTCTTTAAAAAAAAAAAAAAAAAAAAGATTCTCCAGGTCTCATTTCCATTGCAGATCTGCAGAATCAGAATCTTCAAAATTAGGTCCCAGGAATCTATATTTTATTTGAAGCCAAATTCACAATGCTTTTGTAGCTGCTCTGCATCTGGACCCACCCGCCAACCTGTGTTATTGAAAAACATATTAAAACCTGGCTAATCAGAACTAATTAAGAGATGGCACAATTAATTAAAAGCCTGAGGTAAACAAGGGCAGTTTTAAACAAGGGCTGTTTTATTATTTTCAACCACACATTGGTTAATGAAGTCTACACAGCACTTCAAACAGCTCAGAACAATGACTAGCTAAAGATGATTTCTGTTTTATAGCAGTCCTTTTGAGGCACTTAATCCATTTTTCTTGCTCAAGTACTTAAAAAAAAAAAATTCCTCCTTACTAGTATTTTGAACTCCTTTGCCAAATTCTCTTCTCCTCCTTTGATAAGTCTGAGGGTAAATTGTAGTGAGTCCTGTCAGATTTAGTCCAGATTCTGGACAACTAGAATTGAATGAAAATTTCTTGCCATATTTTGCATTTCTTCTCTGCTGTTTGAAACAATAGCCATATTGTTTTATAGATGTACTTAGAGTCTTCTTAGCTTACAAGTTAGGGCTCTCAAGATATGAATTGTTTCATTCCGGTTTTTATTAGCTAAAGCTTCTAGTGTATAGCCCCATACAGTTTTCTACACTGAAGTATAAACCCTTTATCATGTTCCTTTCTGCATTGTGGTATCCAAAACTTTATCTTTCACAAAGTAGCTTCTCAATAAATTTTGTTGGATGCATAAATGTATATATCAAATGCTTAATAAACTTGAGAACCTGGCTGATCATGAGCATCACTGGGAAAATTTTTTAAAAACTCAAACTTCTGGACTCCAGGACTCTAGGCCTAACTAGTCAGAACCTCTAGAGGTGATACCCAGGTGATTCTTGGACTTAACCATATTTGAGAACCACTAAAAACTATCTCCTCAGTGTCCTGTCATTTCTTCAAATGTTGCCTCCTCCAAGAAGCCTCTTAGGCCTCTCTTTCCCTATGCATTGGATGTGGTTTCTCTCACCTTCTAACCTCATGACACACTGTTCTTACCTCTTCAGTGGCTCTGTTCTCACTCTGCCTTAGAGCTCAGCAGTTCTCTTCTGTTTCAACAAATCTAGGTAGGTAGAGGATGCGTCGTTCCTTGCAAGCAGGTGCCCCGTAACTCACTTAGTACACCTTGCAGAGAGATCTCACACATTGGATGTCCCCAAATTCAGACAGGAGCTCTGTCTAAGGCCTCAGTTCATCATATTTGCATGAGTCTAAGATGTATCAAAGAGAGAGTATTGACTTAATAACAGGAGTGTTTCAATAGAAGAAATTTAAACTAGCTACATATCAGAGACACTCTTAAAGTTAATGCAATGTGACAAGGCCATGAATCATCAGTCTGTCTTTTGACAATTTCTTACCATTGTGTTGACCTTATTTGCTATAAGGTCCCCTTAAAATTGCACAGAAAAAAAGAAAAATACTCCTAACACAGTCAGCATGTCTCAGATAAAGACAGACAATGGAATTCAAGCTTCCAACAGAGGATGCACCATAGCAAGTAATAATAATGGCCAATAAGAACCCTAATAGGCCTGATTCTGGGATCCTATTGCAGGAATATGATTATATTCTATATACTTAATTCTTCTGGCAGCTTTGCAAAAACCATTTTATAGATGAGGAAATTGATTCTCACACACTTAATCAGGAAAGATCTGGAATTCACAATTTTATAGACTGTTAGAATTCCTCTTAAAGAGTATGTGTCACAGCTGAGTGCAGTGGTGCATGCCTATAATTTCAGTGGCTTAGGAGGCTGAGACAGGAGGACTGTGAGTTCAAAGCCAGCTTCAGCAATGGCAAGGCACTAAACAACTCAGTGAGACCCTGTCTCTAAATAAAATACAAAATAGGACTGGGGATGTGGCTCAGTGGTCAAGTGCCCCTTGTGTTCAATCCCTGGTACCCACCCCCCACAAAAAAAAAAGTATCTGGCCTGTTTTCTTTGTATAAAATGCAGATTAACTGAGTTTAGTGACATGTTCTGGACTAAACAGGGATGCTTTGTCTCTCTCTTTCTGTCTTTCACCCCCACACACACATACACACTGAGTTAATAAGAGAATATATGAGCTACTTTCTATTTTCCCATCACACCAGGGTCACATAAATATTTCATCTCCATGTAATATTTTTCTATTTTGACCTTTTAATTTTCTTCAATAAAGTAGTAGAAAGTAAACTGAGACCTTCGGTATTCTTCAGGGGAGTGAGAACCCCCCGTCTGGCAGCATTGCATAAGTTAATGCCACCTTGCAAAGCTGAGATAGAAGTGATCCAATGTTCATGGTGGCTGTAACCACCTCTGAGCTCCCTGCAAAAAGTGCCTGGTAAAGCACATGCTGGGGACCTCTCATTCCTTGCATCTCTTGGCTGCCTCGCCCCAATCCAGAGTCCTTGTCACTGTCACTGAATGCCACCCACAGCTAATGGGGAAGAAAAATATGTTTCAAAGAAGATGAACCTTCCATGCTCAGCAGAGCTGACTGCAAACGTTACCTCTCCTTTTTCCAGGGCCTATGGAATATTTCCTCTTAACAGCTGAGCTCTAAGGCAATTGCAAATTTTTTTCAAAAAAAAAAAAACACTGGCTTTTTTGTAAGAATAATGATAACAATAAAAACTCATTCTTAATTAGATGGGAGAGATGTTCACATAACCTCTGTTCACAGATACTTGAGAAATGTCTGGTCTTTTTAGTCTATGTGTCTTCCCCTTTAGAAAAAGTTGCAATTCAGATGCAGTCTGCTTCTGCTCAGAGTATGATTTTTTCTGTCTTGAGTTTAACCTATTGCATTATAATAAGTCAAGAGCAAAAGCTATTTGCAAAAGAGAAAAAAATTGAACACAAGCTTTAGCTACCTGCAAGACATGGATAATACCCCAAAACAAGGTGGAGCAAAAAAATTTAGACAAATTCTCTATTCACAGCAGTCAATGCCTATCAACTGATGAATGGATAAACAAATGTGGTATATCCATACAACACGATATTATTTAGTCAGAAGAAGAAGTGACCTACCATTGTCTGCTACTACTTAGATAAACCCTAAAAACAACATGCTAAGTGAAAGAAGCCCACACAAGACCACATATTATATGATTCCATTTATACAAAATGTCTTGAATAGACAAATCTATAGTCAGAATTTAGACTTTGTGGAAGACATGCAGATGGGACCAAGATTTCTTTGGAAAGATAAAAGCGGTCTAACCTTAGATTATAGTGATGGTTGCACAACTCTGTAAATTTACTAAAAACCATTTATACACTTAAAATGGCATGCATTTGTGGCATGAATGCTGTGGCATGTAATTTATACCTCAGAAGATATTTTTGAAAAAAATGAACTAAATTGGAGATTTTGATATCCCACTACTTCAGAAACTGAACAAAACTGTTGACCTCAAAGGGATAAAAATCTTTGAAAAATAAATTTTTAAAAGTATGATTTTAAAGCATAAGTTAAAAGAGTTTTAACAATTCATTGGATAAACAATTTACATTCTACATTCCTATGAGAGAGAAAAAATATAAGAATTTGGTTAGGAATCCTCTTATCATGCCCCAGGGCTGGCACAGAGCACATCATAGAGAATATTTCCACAAAGAGTCTGATGATGTAAGCAGGATGGCATTAGTGTTTTCCAAAGGTTTATAACTCATTCTTTTGAATTAAAAAAAACTGACATGCAGGATAATACACAAACCTCAGTCCTTAATTTTCATTGTATTGTAATTAATTTAGTCAACAAATACTTTTCCACCTGCCCTGTAATTTCTTCCTTATTTAAACTCTCACAATTTGTTTTAACAGGTTAATGTATTTTCATTTAAAAGATTTTCATCTACTTGATTTTAAGTTTGTTAGATGTGTACCTTATTGTCTATAGCAGTCTTTCCCATCACTTAATAAATCCTTATTAAAATAAATGAACATTAAAAAAGAATAATTAAAATAAACTCAATGTGTGAGAAAGATGAAATATTAGATTACCTTAGGAAAAAGAAAGGTAGTAACTTTCTTATTTCCCTCAATTCTTCCCCTGCTTTCAGGCAGCAGTGAGAGCAGCCCAAGCTCACTGCCTTGGAAAAGGAAGCTACAAATGAAAAGCAGAGATCAAGTCTGAGCTTCCCGTTCCAAAATAGACTCCTGAGAGACTTCAGCACAGGAGCTTGGGAGCGTCAGAATTCTGACTTTGAGTCATACCCAGAACTCATACCCAGAGTTCATGTGGGAATCTATAGGTTTGACATGAATATACAATGAAACAAGGGCCAGTTGTCCCCCACCCCACCTCTGTCCTCCTGCAGGGTTCCAGTCAAGTTACTGAAAGCAGGGTATACCCCTGTGCAAGCATGAGGACAAACTTTGTAACTATCAGCACCATTTTGGGAGATAGGGACTGCTGGTGTGGCTGGTATAAAGAGAGTATGGTTGTTCAGTGAAGTCAGTAAGCACCAAACTCCACAGTCCATAAAGTTACACTGCAAAATATAAGAATTTTAAAAGTTTAGGGGCCAAGGTGAGCATGTTGGAGGTCTGGGCGCATAGGTGTAGGCAGGGAGCTGCTCAACTATTTGCTGTTATGTTATGTTGCTCCTCTGTACTTTAGGTTCTTCAGCTGGTTGTAATAATGAACAAAGTTTGGGACACATGGTTTAGGGAGCTGAATTAGGTCAGTGGTTCTCAAGTGTTTGTGTATGCACCTTGAGACTAGAAGATGGAGGAGTTTGTGTTGGTTTGTGTTGTGTCTTCTTTACTCTGTGTACTACATGCTATGCTGTTTGCACCAGGTCCTAGTGTAACTCTAACCTTCTCTCACAACCCTCATCATGTCTAAGTGAGTCATAATAGGCTTTGCAAATGTTACCAACGCAGAGTTATAGCTGGGTAGGAGCATAATGTTAGGCATGAAGTACTTAAAATGGAATTCGGATTTTAAAATCCCAACCAGCAATGAATATTCAGATTTTAAAATCCCAACCAGCAATGAATACACTGGCATATCCATTTGCTTGTGCCTAATTTTATTCCTGCTAGCAAAATTGTCAGGGTGATGAAAGGCTTATTCTCAGGCACTCCCTTCTCCCCACCTCTCTCATGAAGCCAGGAATTTGAAGTTCTTTCTGCCCTTCAACAAAATCAGCACACTGGAATTAGCCTGGGAAATATATTCCCATTAAGGAACTGAGGGAGCTTCCAGGAGAGGTAGCTTTATTCCCTTATGAAGGACTGGGGAAGTGGCACCAAACATCCATTTGATGGAGGCCTTATGGAGCAGTAGAACAGGCTGATGTACCACAATTTAAATCCCAACTCTTTAGCTGGATGGTGGCACATGCCTAGAATCCCAGAGGCTTGGGAGGCTGACAAAGGATGATCACAAGTTCAAAACCAGCCTCGGAAATTTAGTGAAACCCTAAGAAACTTAGCAAGACCCTGTCTCAAAATTTTTTTTTAAAAAGGCCTGAGAATGTGGCTCAGTGGTTAAGCACCCCTGGGTTCAATCCCTGGTACCCAAAATAAATGAATGAATGAATAAATAAATAACTTTGACACTTACTAGTTGTGGGTCATGGGAAAGCCAACTCAGCTTTCTGGCACTTGATGTCCTCCTTGGGACTAGAAGATAATAATGTCTAGACTGCAGTGTTGTGGTGAGGGTTGGAAATTACCTGCAGAGTCTGGTAGGTAGGGAGCCCTCAGAAGGCAGAGCTTGTGTCTGTTTTATTCACCACTAAAACAGTCCTAGCGTAGTCTTTGATTCATGGAGGGTCAAGAAATAGTAGCCATTGTTACTAAAAGTCTGCTCTGTTCTGAATAGTTCTTCCTCCTTCCATAATCAAGAAAGTGGAGCTGCATGGCTGAGCCTGGCTTCCCGAGATCACTGACCTTCTATCCTTTAACCCATTCTAGGGCAAAGAAGGAGCCTTCATGGTCCGTGATTCCAGGACTCCGGGAACATACACGCTCTCTGTTTTCACCAAGGCTATTGTGAGGTACGGTGCTGTCTCTGCTCAGCAGAATAGGAGAGACACTTCAGAATAGGGAGAGACACTTCAGGTGTGGGGTAATATAGAGCAAAATCACAGGTAGAGGTCCACTAGAAATTGTGCAGCTTCCCCTGTTCTCTCTAGGAGAACCAAGGCCAAAGGGGCCAGGAAGAGAACTGAAGAGAGTTAGAAAGGGACAGAGCCTGGGCTGGACCCCTGGTACTCCTCTGGTTAGCTCTGCCATTAGCAGAGCTCTGAAAGAAATGAAATATTTGCATTTGATGAATATATTATTTAATACACAGAGTAACAGAAAAGATAATTTCCAACCAAAAGCAAAAAATATGTGAATTCCAATTCTGGATCTTCTAATAAAACTCTCCACATTTATTGAGGCCTTACTATGTGCCAAGAACTTGACAGACCATTTCGATCCTGAGAAGCCCTGAAGGCAGAAACTGCCAAGCTCACTTCACACAGAAGAAACCAAGGCTCAAAAAGCACCTATGCCAACGGGGCTGACAGGGCAAGCCCCCTTCATGCTCTAGCCAAACTGACTGTAAGACACTCACTGCTTAGCTGCCCCCCACCCTCGCCAGTCTCTTTCTTTGTAAAATGATGTCTAAGAGTTTATCTAGGTCTCAGATCCTCTTCTAGTTAGAAAATCGCTAAGCACTTTGGCAATAACCAAAAAATGCAATAAATATTAAGAGAAAAAATAATCTTCAAAGTGTCCTAGGGATGTTTATTGGAAGTCAGAGGCCTGAAACTCCATAAGATATGCTGGACAGAAATGAGAGGTCAAGTCTGTGTTGGGGTTCATTGATTCACTAGGAAGACACCCCCTGCACATGCTGCTAGACAACATTTATTAAGATTTAACATAGCAGAGGGATAGAAGGCAAAGTCAGACAAGGAAGAGGCACATAGAGCCAAGTCCAGAGAACACCAAACACAGCTTCCAAGATCTTCTGCCAGTGGGGTCACACAGGACGTGCTTTGTTCCTCCAGCAAGGAGTTGTTGCAGTATGGTGAAGTATGGCCCACCAGAGGAGCCAGGAAAGACTCAGCACCCAGGATTTTATTGGAGGCAATTGAAGTAGGCACCCTGTGCCTAGCATATACCAAAATCCCAGACTTCCAGAAGGAGAGCTTACATTCTGCATAAGCCACACTGTGGTACATATTTCAGTCATAGCCTGCCACCCTCAGCAGGTTAGAGAATGGTGAGAGCCCGCCTGAATTTCCAAACACCTGCCAAGGGATAACTCTGCAAGCAGGACTTTCTTAGGATGAAAACCAGGCCTACTCTGTCAACTCTTCTGCTCAAAGTCAAATAAAAGTTAAGGGGCCAGAGCCACGCACAGTGGTACACTCCTGTAATCCAGTGGCTCCGGAGGCTGAGACAGGAGAATATCAAGTTCAAAGTCAGCCTCAACAAGGGTAAAGCACTAAGCAACTCAGTGAGACCATGTCTCTAAATAAAATACAAAATAGGACTGGGATGTGGCTCAGTGGTTGAGTGCCCCTGAGTTCAATCCCTGGTCGCCCCCTACCCCGGCCACACACACAAAAAAATTAAGGGGGCAGAGAGGCTTTGTCAACAGACACTGTTGACAGTCAGCTAATGGCATCTATATCACCAGTCCTCCACTTTGAAGCTGTGAAAGAAACAATCAATCCATCCAATGCTGTTGCCAATAGGATCCAGGCGCAGCCCCAGAGTACATTTTAGCACAACACTGGGGGCACCAGGACCAATCTGTCAAGGGTATACACAAGTTGAAAACTATATCTGCCATCCTTGTGAGAAATTAGGAAACAAAAATAATGAGAAAGGGATGCCAGTAGACACTTGGTGTCTCAACATTGCTTCTCTTTTTTTAAAGTGAGAACAACCCCTGTATAAAGCATTATCACATCAAAGAAACAAATGACAACCCCAAGCGGTACTATGTGGCTGAGAAGTACGTGTTTGACTCCATCCCTCTCCTCATCAATTATCACCAACACAATGGAGGAGGTAAGAGCTAGCGGGCAGAGCCAGACAGGGACCCAAACTTAGAAGTGACAAGAGCGCTACCTGGTTTCTCCATGCCAGATGAGCTAGCTATAAATGATAACTGAATACACAATTTTAAAAGGATGCTGAGTATTTGATTCATCTCACACATTTCATTAACAAACTCTACTATGGAAATCATGAATTTAACCCCCACCCAACTGTGTTGTGAATCTTCTCAGATGCAATATGAGCAACTGGACTTTGGGTTGTTGTTTTTTTTTTTCCTAAAATAAAAGTAGCTCTCGCATCAGATTTTTTCTGTTGTGATTTAACTTAGAAAATTGCTAGAGCAAAGTTCTAACTATTGCCTTTGGCTTTTCAATCGACCCAGGCCTGGTCACCCGACTCCGGTATCCAGTTTGTTCCTGGAGGCAGAAAGCTCCTGTCACAGCAGGGCTGAGATATGGTGAGTAGCACCATCGGGAATGTTGGGCCTTTGAGCTACAACTTGAAAGGTCTGGGGAAAATTCTAAGTGGACTTCCCATGAGCCTAACTGTACCCCAGACTTCAAATGACCATCCAAACAGCTATACTGTATATGTGTAGACAGCAGCACTAATGAACATTTGAACTTTGCAGTGCGTGTTGGAGGAGTGATTGTCTGACAGAACATTCATCTAGATCAAATCAATATCCTTTGGTTTTACTGAGCCCATCAATGAATGTTTATTTTGCAAGAACTTTGATCTTTCTGCATGCAGTATTAAAAGTTTTTTAGAACTGAGAGTATAGTTTGGTGGTAGCACACACCAGGCTCTAGAGTTGATCCCAACACCAAAAACAAACAAACAAAGAATTTTTTAAAAAATATTTTTTAAATGCATTTTATTTACATATTTTTTTAATTTTTGAAAAAAAAATTTTAGATGTTGATGGACCTTTATTGTATTTATTTATTTATATCTGGTGCTGAGAATTGAACCCAGTGCCCCACACATGCTAGGCAAGCACTCTAACCACTGAACCACAACCCCAGCCCCTACATATTTTTTATCTGGTGCTGAGGATTGAACCCAGTGCCCCACACTCACTAGGCAAGCACTCCACCACTGAGTCACAACCCCCACCCTGCAAAACAATTTTATACCTTCAACAAGGTATGCATTCTAATGTAGCAGACCCTACAATGATCCCCTCCTGTCCGCTGTAACTTCTTCACCCATTTGGGATTATCTGCCTGAAACCTGAAGGCATCTGAGTGTGTATCTCTTGGTCCAAAACTGTGTATTACTTGAGGAAGCAGTTGGTCTAATCTTCATTTTGTATCTCCTAGATTGGTGGTTCTCAAACTTTAATGTGCATCAAAATCTTCTGGAACACTTATTCAAAATGTTGATTTCCTGAACCCTAGGCAACACTTAGCACAACATGCTCCCTGAGAGTGGGGGTCTGGGGTCTGCATTTTAAAAAGTGTTCTAGGTGACTTTGACGCAGGAGCCCAGGGGTACTTTGAGAAACTCTGCTGTGGACTCTTTATTCCTAACCAGCAGCATGTCTGGTTCACAGTAGATACTCCATACTATTTACTGTGGAGTCTCTGCCTCCAAGAGGTGGAGACCTGGCTGTTTATGGTATTAGAAAAAACATTGGTATAGGATAATACTTCTCTATCCTCCTTATGAAAACCATGCTATTCTGGTAACTATAGAATCCTAAAGTGTCCATGCTGGTTGGGATCTCAGAGATCGTCTGGTCAGCCTACTCCTTAGGAAAACTGAGGCTCCGATCCTTTTGTTTGCTTACTGAACATTTATTGAGAGCCTGCCATGTACCGGTCACTGTACCAGCTTGGGCCTCTATAGAAGGCCCCTCTGAATCCCCTCTTTCACTGCCATTCTGCCTAAAGCTTAGCAGTGTGCTGTGTACATAGCAGATGCTTTCGATGGGTGAATGGATGATGAGTGATAAATGCAAATGAAATTTGTTCTATGTGAAAAACATTTTAGGAAATGGCTGGGACTTTGCAATAATCCATTTATGTATTTTTCTTTATAGCTTCATTATTGCCATTCTTCTTCTTTCCATGTTACTGCCACCTATGCATTTTTAATAGTTTTAAATGTACATTCCATGCTACTATTTGGGATAAAGGGTAATTAGCTATAATAATTCTAAGGCTAGGATTTATACCATGTGCCATCTTTGAGTTATATTACACATAAGCTAAAGTTCTAGGTAGAGCTATGATGTTCTCTGGTAGCCCCTGTTCCTTATTATTTGCCCTAAAAATCAAGTGCCACCCTCCTCTCTCTCTTCAGGGAAATGGGTAATCCATCCCTCGGAGCTCACTTTTGTGCAGGAGATTGGCAGTGGACAGTTTGGGTTGGTGCATCTTGGCTACTGGCTCAACAAGGACAAGGTAGCTATCAAAACCATTCAGGAAGGGGCAATGTCAGAAGAGGACTTCATAGAGGAGGCTGAAGTCATGATGTGAGTGGTAAAAGAAGCACCTGCAGACACCCTGGGGAGCGTGCCCTGGGCTGTGTTCTTTCAAACCCCTCTGACACCACATCATACTGCCTACCTTCTCAAACTCTGGCAGTGGCTTCCCACTGCACCTCAAATAAAATGCACTTCCTCACATGGTCTCCAAGGTCTGCCATGGTCTGACCTTGCACACCTCCCAATCTTCTCCCCGTCTCCCCTCTGCTCCATATCATGCCGGTTATGCTGGCCTCTGTTCATGTCCACACATTCCCTGACTCCATGTTATCCTTCAGGTCTTGGCTCCACTGACATATTTCTTTTGGGGGAGGGTGTGGATTCTGTTTTCAAAACCAAGAGTCGGACAAGGTGACAATTCAGCCACAGAAGGTTTAGCACTTTGGGAGACTGGATTTGGGCTCTTACCCTTGCCTTTTGTCTCCAGGAAACTCTCCCACCCCAAACTGGTCCAGCTCCATGGAGTGTGCCTGGAGCAGGCCCCCATCTGCCTCGTGTTTGAGTTCATGGAGCATGGCTGCCTGTCGGATTACTTGCGCAGCCAGAGGGGACTCTTTGCAGCAGGAACCTTGCTTGGCATGTGCCTGGATGTGTGTGAAGGCATGGCCTACCTGGAAAAGGAGTGTGTCATCCACAGAGATTTGGTAAGAGCATGCATGGCCAACACCAGCAGGTGCAGGGTGAAGGGCACATCCCATTGAAATGTAGGGTTAGCAAGACTGAGAATGTATTAATAAATGACAGGTCACAGACCACCTCCCTTTCTCTCTCAGCTTCTTCCTTTCTCCACCCATTGGTCCTGTAGAAAAGTGTTTCATGAGGACATTTGTGGGCTCTAATCCCCGCCTTCCTATAGTTTATGCTCTCTGAGTTTCATTTTGCATGCTTCCAGAATGGAGCTAATGACCACTCCTTCTGATCTTCTGTGCCTCAGTTTTGTCCTGGTAAAATGAGGGAAATGGACAAGCACAGTTTTTCTTAAAGTGTTATCCACCATCTACCAGAGTAACATTAGAATAACCCTAGGCCACCGTCAGAATCTCTGGTTTGGGGGGCTCAGGAATATTCATGTGTTTCCCCATGTGATTTCAAGTTTGAGACTCACTGGAGTCTTCAATCTCCAAGGGTTCTTCCAGTGCAGCCGTCTGTTTCTCCGTATTAAGGAATAACTTTAAGATGATCAAAAACCTCAAAAACTTCTTATACTAAGCACATAGGAAACAGTTTCTTCATATCATCCCTGGTGTCAGTATTTTCTTTCACATGGGTTTGGTTATCAGGTTGTGTTGGAGCCTATCTTTGGTTAGACAACACTGTGGATTTCTTAGAATCCAGAAGTGAAGAAGAGCCTGCTCTCCTGTTAAAGGATTAACTTTCTAGCAAACTTGCAGCAGGTGCTTGTGAAGCTTAATTAACGTTTGAGCTCCTCCATGCCCTCTTACAACATACCATGGAAAGGCACAGACTGATGATGGGAGACTCCTGGATTACTGCCTAGCCACCAACATTTCTCTTTTCTCTTTTGTTGGCCCATCTCTTCTCCAGGCTGCCCGAAATTGTTTGGTGGGAGAAAACCAAGTCATCAAGGTGTCCGATTTTGGGATGACAAGGTAACACGGGGTCATGGTACCTGCACAATGTCAGCAGTGGGACTGAGGCCCCCCATACATTCTGATCTCTCTATTCTGTGCTCTTCTCAGATTCGTCCTTGATGATCAATACACCAGTTCCACAGGTACCAAATTCCCAGTGAAGTGGGCTTCCCCAGAAGTGTTTTCTTTCAGTCGCTATAGCAGCAAGTCAGATGTGTGGTCATTTGGTAAGTGTCATCCAGGCCCCACTCCCATATGATCTAGGACTGCGGGAGACCAGCTATTTCCTTAGTCAGATGTAGATAACTCTACCTGCCCTGATCCCTGTATGTTGAGGGCATCCCACTGAAGTCCTATGTAAGAACAGCCCAGAAATATATGAAAGAGCCCTAATTATTGTATTTGTTCCTAGAGATTTTTGAAATGGCAGAGAGAGAAAAACAAAGTGAAAAGCAAAATTCTGGTAGCAGCTACTACAAGGTCAAAAGCCAAAAGACTCAGGAGATTAGAATATAAATTTCTTGAAGGCAGGGACCATGTTTTGTCCAATATTATACCACCACACTTAACCTCAATAAGTATTTTATTCATTCAACAACAATTTTTTGAGTAATCTGTCATTAACCAGGGGCTAATTTGGTGCACAGGCTGTAATAGTGCATAAGATAGAAGCCAAATTTTAGGGAGGAGAGGAAACAACAGAAACATAAAGAAGCTAAGAGATACAAGAATTAGTAAAACAGGGGTTAATAAGTGCTACAAATAAAATTAAACAATAATGGGGTAGATCAGCATTAGCTAGTATGCTCTGGGAAAGGGCTCTGTGAAGGCTGACTCTTGAGCAAAAAGTTGCATGATGAGAGAAAACTGTCACAATTTCAAGGACCAGGGAGCAGTGTCTCTGACGGAAAGCCCAGCAAGTGCAACAGCTGAATATGTCCCCAAAGCAGGGGGTAATGATTTCTTGGAAGAACAGAACACAATGAAATTGCAGGTCATAGTAAGGAATTTGAAATTCTAAAAAGTGTAAATGGGCACGAGTAAATGAATGAAGCCAGTGTAGTAGGAAAAGCTAAATGTTCTTCCTGAATTTGTCATGTCAAATCAAGTCAAGGTTAGTGCATACTAAAGATGTGCACAAAACTACACCAGATGATCTCTTCAATTTGGATTACAGTAAGGATTATCTTTTGGATAGGAACTGTTCAGAGTGGTCTTGCCATTCTGCACCAAGGGCTTGCTAAGAATTTACTAATCATAGAAACAAGGGGGATCCTGGCTGATTAAATGTCTAAGGAAAGTACCAGTTTTAAAACCTTTAGCATTATAGAATGTCTAATTCTGAGCACTGAGTAGTTTTTTAATTATTAATCCTTTTGATTTCTGCATTAAAGCAAATCACTATTCAGCAGTTTTAGCTGCTACTTTGTTAAGCAGGTTGAAGTTATAGAATGAACTTGGAAGAAGTTGTCCTGACGTCATTCTTGGAGACTCTTCTCTGCCCAGAGCATATAACTAGAAAGGTTAAGACTAATATATGGCCATTTCTCTGTAGATGACAAAGCTGATCACACTGTGCCAAGCTGGGGCCACACAAAGAGATGTTTGAAGCAATGACCACACTGGCACCTTCATCTTCTGACTCTGAATGGGGCTTATTCATCCACAGGGTGTCGCCTGGGAATTTTCTGCTACATTTTCTAATTAGAGGGTTAGGCTGAAATGCTCCCTCCCTGTGATGGGTTATCTGAAGAGCGTCCAGAAATAAGGTTGATGGATGGGTACAGAGTATAAATGGTTCAGTGAAGAAAAGTGTGAGAAAACTGGGGTGGCAAGCCTGAGCAGCAGAGACCTGGATGGACTGAGCTTCCTGCCTGCCTCAGCCCTTTGCACTTTGTCATTAAATACATTTTTTGCCATAATTAGCCATGCTATTTTGAGCAAGTTAAGTAACCTCTTTGAGCTTCACTCAGTTTTCTCATCTAGACATTAGAACATTTGTATTAAGCAATAATTTCCAAGTCCTGCCTTAGCAGCAACACTATGCTTTCAAAAGAAATCTCATGAGAAATTCTGGCATCTCAGGGTACTGAACAGTCTTCTTTATGGCTCAGCACTTCCAACTCCTCAGGCACCTCTGGGGAGCCCCTGAATTCTCTGAGCCAAGGGCTCTGAGCTGGCCATTTTAACAAACTTCTGAGATGATCCTTATTCAGGTGTTGGGGGCTCACACTTTGGGAATTTCTGCCTCAAGTTTCTAGAACTCATCTTGAAAACACTAGGTTAGGTGATATGTAAGCTCCTTCTGGTTCTGGTGGCCTGTGGTTATATTAGTACGATATAAAGCCCTGGTTGGGTGTGGCCATTCTACAGAGGGCAGAAGGGCAAATGGGATTAAATCAGAAGTCAAAAACAGACAACCTGAACATGTGTTTTTCCTAGTTTATATAGTACAGGTTGAGTATCCTCATTTAAAGTACTTGGGACCAAAAGTATTTCAAATTTCAGATTTTGGAATATTTGCATATACATAATGAGTTTTCTTGAAGATGAACCCAAATATAAACACAAATTTATTTGTTTCATATGCATTTTATACACTTAGCCTGAGGGTGACTTTATACACACACACACACACACACACACACACACATTTGTGTTGGGGGGGGTACTGGGGATTAAACAATGAGACACTTTACAATTGGGTTACACCTCCAGGTATTTTTATTTTTTTAATTTGAGATAAGGTCTTGCTAAATTGCTGAGTTTGGCCTTGATCTTCCTGCTTCGGTCTTGAAATGCTAGGATTGCAGGTCTGTGTTATTGCACCCAGCTATATTTTTTTAATGACTTGTACATGAAACAAAGTTTCATGATGTGGAATTTTCCGCTTGTGGTTTCATGCCAATACTCAACAATTTGATTCTGCTGCATTTGGATTTTTGGTTCAAGGATGCTGGACTTGCATTTTAAAAAATTATAATGAGTTCACCTTTTGAAGTCTCCAATTTCTGATTTGTTTTTAAAGATCAGAAATTGTGACAATCCTGAGCTCTGTTTCCATGTGGCATCCTTTAGCTGGAGCAAACCATAGCTGTCCTGTTTTGATAGAACTTTTGATCTCCAGTTTTCCAGTCCTCACCAGTACCCATGGTGTCACATCTCTCCCACTCCCTTCATTTATTTCATGCATGTATAGACATTTCAGTTTTCGTCCCCTGCAACTTTCAGTTGTAGCTTTTGAGTTAGAAATAATAAAAAGCTTAGCTTGAGAATTCTTTGCCTTTAGGCAGGTTGAGAAATTGCAGTTTTTTAAAAGTAGGACAATAAATACATAAGTAAATAACTGGCAGGCCAAATAGGCCACAGGCAGACTTGCTTTGCACTTCTTGTGGTCTGGAGGGAGAAGCTTGAATGTTAATGCCAAGTGCCTGATTCCTTTTTTGTTTGTTGGTTGACTTCTTTCTTAGCTGTGTTTGCTCCTTGTTGCTTGTAGGTGTGCTGATGTGGGAAGTCTTCAGCGAAGGCAGAATCCCATATGAAAACAGAAGCAACTCAGAGGTAGTGGAAGACATCAGTACCGGATTTCGGTTATACAAGCCCCGACTGGCCTCCTCCCACATCTACCAGATCATGAATCATTGCTGGAAAGAGGTCAGTAGGTGAAGTGGTGTCCCTCTTTAATACATGATAATACACTAAGCCAGGGCCTACCCTGTTCCCTGGAGAATGGCTCCCTCTTAGAAGGATGAGGCAGCAGGTTGACTAACAAATTAGCAGGAAGGTAACTTTGAAAGTCTTTACATTTTTTAAATTATTATTTTTAATTGTACATATTTTGGGGCACTGTTGACAATTTGATACTTGTATACAATGTGTAATGATCAAATCAGGGTAGTTACCATTTCAACATCCATAAACTTTTTAAAAGTAATTTTTGATTACACATCGTAATTGTACATGTTTTATGGGATACAATATGATATTTCAATACATGAATACAGTGTGTGCAGATCAAATTGGAGTGATTAACATTTCCATATCCTTATCATTACTTTATGTTTGGAGGTTTAAACTCTTCTCTTCTAATTTTTTATAAGACATACAATAGGTTATAGTGAACTACAGTCAGCCCACTGTGCTGTGAAACACAACACATTCCTTTTTATCTAACATATCTTTTGGTACTCATTTTCCAGTCTCCCCCATTCTCCTTCCTCTTACCTTTTCCAGCCTCTACTAATCTCTATTCTACATTCAGATTGACTTTTTAACTTTCTATATATATATGAGGGAACATGCATTTGTCTTTTGGTGTCTAACATTTTACTTAACATAATGTCCTCTTGGCCACTGTGAATGGTGCTACAATAAACATGAGAGTACAGGTATCTCTCTGATGTGTTGAGAAGTAGGTCACATGCTAGTTCTATTTTTAGTGTTTTGAGGAACCTCCATAGTGTTTTCCATAAACATATTAATTCAGATTTCTACCAAGACTGTATGTATTCCGTCACTCCCTTATTTTTACATCCTCACCAACATTGGTTATTTTCTGTTAATCAATTGGATAGAGTCCCCAACCCTAACAAAGTTAACATCAACCTTAAATATTATTCAATTTTCTATGTAATATCACAAGTCATTAGTATAGTTTCAAAGAGGATAGAGAGGGGCTATATCAACACCCTCCTCAACTTTTTGAGCAGAAAAAAAAAAAACTTTATAAAAGCATGAAAAGAACAGGAAGTTAGTTCTATAAATAGGGGACTAGGAGTTCACTTTTACTATGAAAATATTAAAAGGATTAAATTAAAATTTTTATTATTTATTCAACAATTCAGAATCTGGAGTCATTTCGTATCTTCCCAGATAGCTCACTTACTCCCATCCTTAGTTCATAGGCTCTGCCTTGAGCCACATTGATGTGATTCTTAATTGTCTTTTGGTGAGTTACAAAATTGTACAATTCAGCTAAAGTAGAAAATAGCTGAAGTGGAGACTCAGTAAAAACTCAGATTGTTAAAAGACAAAAAGGTAGAATGTGAACATATATACTTATACAGAACACTTGGATTTTGTCACAGTTTTGCCATTTCTTTACCATTAATCTTGGCAATTGTCTCTGAACCTCATTTTTCCTGTAAGATCATTAAATAATGCTTGATCTGCAACTTCTTAGAGCTTTTTATAACCCAAAACAAATAAACAAACAATGGCATAAAAGGGGGCTCAAATCTTATGTTCTCTACAAGGATTAAATGCTATAATAATATTAATAGCTGATGTTAATTTAACATTTTTTTCTCTTTTAACATTTTTATATATTTAAATTAATGGACCTTATTTTTTAGAAATTTTAAATTTACAGAAAAATTGAATAATGCATGCAGAGAGCTCCTAAATACTCTCCTTGCTCTCTGGTTATAAATATTTTACACAAATGTGGTATACTTGTAACAATTAGTGAACTTCTGTCAATAAATTGTCATTACTAGAGTTTGTAATTTACATTAAGGTCACTTTTGATGCTGTAGAGTTGAAGGATTTTGAAAAATGCATGATGTCATGTATCCACCATTAAAGTGTCATATAGGATAGTTTTGCCACCCTAAAAATCATCTGTGCTTCTCCTATTCATTCTTCTCCCATCCCAAACTACTGGCAACTACCAAACCTTTTACTGTCTCCATGGTTTTGCCTTTTCCAGATGGTCATATGGTTGGAATTACACAATATGTAGCCTTTTCAGTCTGACATTTTTCACTAGTAATATGCATTTAATGTTACTCCATGTCTTTTCTTGGTTTGGTATGTCATTTCTTTTTATTGCAAAATAATATTCCATTATATGGATATACCATGGTTTGTTTGTACATTTACCTACTGAAGGAAATCTTGATTGCTTTCAGTTTTCAGAAATTATGAATAAAGCTACTATAAACATTTACATGTAGACGGATCCATTTATGTGGATCTATTTATGGGACGTAAATTTTCAACTCAGTTGGGTAAATGCCTAGTAGTGTGACTACTGGATCATATGGTAATACTATGTTTAGCTTTGTAAGAAACTGCCAGACTGCCTTCCAAACTAGCTGTACCACTTTGCATTCCTACCAGCTATGAGAACTCCTGGTGTGCTTTGTTCTTATCCATTGGTATTAGTTGTGCCAGATTTCAGCCATTCTTATAGATGTATAGTGATAACTCACTGTTGCTTTAAGTTGCATTCCCTAACGACACATGATGGTGAATACCTTTTTGTATGCTTATTTGCCATCTGTGTATCTTTTGGTGAAATGTCTGTTCAGATCTTTTGCCCATTTTTCAATCAGGTTGTTTTCTTATTGTTGAGTTTTAAGGATTCTTTGTATATTTTGGGTGAAAATCCTTTATCAAATGTATGTTTTACAAATATTTTCTTTCAACCTATAGATTGTTTTTTCATTTTCTGTATATTTTTAAATATTTATTAGTGTATTATAGTTAACATAATATCTGTGTCTTTTACAGAGCAAAAGTCATTAATTATAACAAAATTCAATATTAATTTTTTCTTTATGAACTATGCTTTTGATGTTGTGTCTAAAAACTCATTGTAAAACCTGAAATTTCCCAGATTTTCTCCTGTTATCTTACAGAAGTTTTATAGTTATGCATTTTATATTTAGGTCTATTATGCAGTTTGAGTAAATTTTTATGAAAGGGATGAGGCATGTTACTAGAATAATTTTGTGTAGATACCCAATTTTTCTAGCATTATTTTTTATTTGTAAAAGATTAATATATATATATATATATATATATATATATATTAGTGTATATATATATACATATATATATAATAAACATATAATGTATATAATTATACATAGTATAATTATATATTATATATAATATTTATTCAGCAATTATGAATGAAGTTGCTATAAACATTACATTAGATGGATCCATTTTTGTGAATTTATTTAAATATAACTATATACAATATCTATATTACATAATAACTATATATTATATATAGTTATATAGATAATATTATATATATGTATATATATATATATATGTATGTATATATATACACACACACACACATATATATATATATCTGAGCTCTCCAGTTTGTTCCATTGATCTATTTGTACATTCTTTCACCAGTACAATCCTGGCATGATTATTGTAGTTTTACAGTAAGTCCTAAAATAAAATAGGGTCAGGTGACCAGCATCTCCAACTTTGTTCTTTGTCATTGTTGTTTTTGCCTGTCCATATAAACTTTAGAGTCTGTCAGTGCCCACAAAATGACTTACTGGTTTTGTTTGTTTTTGTTTTTGTTGTTTGAGTTGTGTTGAATCAACTTGGGAAGAACTGATATCTTAACACCCTAGTCTTCCTATCCATGAGCATAAAATCTGTCTCCATTTAGTTAGATCTTCTTTGGTTTCTTTTATTAGAATGTTACATTTTTCCTCATCTAGATCATACATATTGTGTGATTTATGCTTAAATTTTCCTTTTTGATGAGATTTAGCTTTAATTTTATGATGTATTTTTATGTATGACATTATATTCTCAAAACAATTTTATGAGGTAAATTTTATTGTTATCTCCTTTTATAGATAACAAAACTAAAATTCAAAGAGCCTTAGGAACCTGTTTGTTCCATATCACCCAGTTAATGAGTGGTAAAGTTGAGATTTAAAGCTAGGTGATTTGATTTCAGAATACCTGCTTATAATAGCGAGAGAATAATGCTACCAATACAATACATATAAAATCATGTTTAAAATTTAACAAAAGATACTTTTATTGCATTCTACTGGTTTGTGTTGGATTTATCTATGACACATAAGTAGAAGGAACTCAGACTTCTTTTTCTTCCTCCTCAGAGACCAGAAGACCGGCCACCCTTCTCCAGACTTTTTGGTCAACTGGCTGAAATCGCAGAATCAGGACTTTAGTAAACTCACTGCCAGGCCATGAGCTGCAGGTGACCGAAGGCAGAGTGTCCTCCTTTCATAGAGCATTAAAAACTGCCACCAGCCCAGGACTCCTGGAGGCAGCTTGGCCTGTAGCACTGGCCCCTGTGATGAATGCAGCCTCCTGACAGAGGCCTGCAGCCAGGTCACAGGCAAGGGGTTGTCCACCAAGCTGAGAGCAGGCCAGCACAGCAGCAATGTCACTGTGTCCTCTCCGGCCTCCTGTCACCTGAATGCACAGACCTCAGTCTGACGGCTTTCAGGGAGCACTTCTTGCACCTCTTAACAATAGGCAGAGAAGGTGTAGGAGCTCAGATTCTTATTTTTAACATTAAGCACGGATCTAAGGCTATGGTTCCGGGGATTTTCATTTGACCCAACCACACAATATACCAGTATATGGGGGCCAAGGAGAATAAGAAGCATGACTCTTTTTCTAAGAAAACCAGTGAGTTGGTTAAGGCCAGGAAGCATGCTCGGTTGCTGTGATGCAGTCAGCCGCAGTTTCCTGCAGTAGATGTACTGAAGCAGCTGCTTACACCAGAGGCCGGATGTCCTGAGAAGCAGCTTCATGAGGCTTCACAGAGCACACTGCCTCATCACTCCTTGGAGGAGCTTGGATGGATCCGGATGAACCATTCAGATCCCATGATTGGACCATGAGGTATCAGATGTCTAGTCAGGAATAAGAGGGCATCTGAGAGGACCACCTCCCCCCGCCCCAAAACAAACAAACAAACAAACAAACAGGAAAAAAGGCATTACCATGCCAATGCTCCCATTTTGTATCAAGTCATGCAAGTGACTGTGCCTCCTCTTCTACGCAGAGTGCTTAGGAAATGATTATTTCGGAATCCTCATCATTCCAGCCACTGGGAATCAGCCCCCTCTCTGAACAATACTACCTGCATCAACAGGGGGCAGCATTGTGTCGGCCAGTGTGGTCTTACAGAGAGCAGTTCTAAGGTTGAGACTTCAAGTCTCCCAAAATTCTAGGAGAGGGATAAGAACTTTGTTCTTGGTTAAACTATTTATATGGAAACTGAGTCAAGCACTGTGGTGCTTCCAGGATATACAGGATGTCCAACTGTTGACTGAGTTCTTGTATGGCAAAGTAGATACATATACTGAGCTACAAGCCCTTCCTGGGGAATGCACCTGAGTTCACATCAATTTAGGAAGATAATATTATTTCCCCCCATTTTAAAAAGCCAAGAAATGTGCCCAAGGTGACAGAATTGGGAAGTATAGAGCTGAAATACCAGCCAAAGTCTGACTCCATTGCAGAATCTTTGTTATTTTTTAAAAAAATATGTATATTTTTAGTTGTTGATGGACCTTTATTTTATTTATTTGTTTATATGCGATACTGAGAATATAAAAACCCAGTGCCTCACACATGCTAGGCAAGCACTCTACTACTGAGCCACAACCCCAGCCCAGAATCTTTGTTTTTATTCAACACTGCCTCCTACTGAGAGTGAAAGGGATTGCAAAGGAGATCAAAAACTGGAGAAACCCACAGACTGCCCATAAAGAAATCAATACAGCACCAATGAGGAATGCTGCTTATGCAGAGACCACTCAGTGGACCGTGTGGAGCTCCAACTTGAAATAGGATCTTCGCTTTCTTCACCTTCATCCTCATCTTGATCATGGTTAGTGACTTTGTAGTTACTCAGTTAATTAACCCTTTAATTTTCCCTGCCCACCCGAATCACATTGCATGAAGCCATTTACAGATGAACTTCAAAGTAGATCCTACCGCAGAAGGATAAATATTTCCCTTAATTATCCACCTCAACTTTGAGCTGCAGTCTTCTTGGACACTTTGTATGTGGGGGTATTCCCTATATAAGACAAACTTGCTTTTTCTCCAATGTTCAGTTTAAACTCTTAGAGAAATTATCAGATAGTGTTGCAATCAACTCTTTTGAATTATTTTATTTTTGGCTGGCTTGAGATTTAGATGCATAACTTTTAACCATAATTATTGTGAAACAGAGCCTCAAGATAAAATTCTATCATTCAGAAGATGATCTTACTCAACTTATCCACAATCGTCCCTGTTTACATTTTAGCATTTTGTGCATTCTCTTTGGAACCCTTAATTAGAGACCATTTCTGGGACATTCAGCCCTGAAGGAAAACATCAGAATGGACTGATCTCTGTGGTTTGGTTTAGAAAACTTTCCTCTGCATGGTATTATCTTTTTTAAGCTCAGAGTCGTTGGGGCTTCAACTGAACACGTGTACATCATTCACCTCCCAGTGTCCTGTATTGCAAAACGGGCTTCTTGTCAGATGATTTTCCCTCTCACATATTGAAAATGGTGCTCTGCATTCACAGAGAATTCCCTTACACAAGGTTTTTGTTGTAGTTGCATTTTGTAGATTTTGAGTCTACGTATCTTTTTAGACTTCGTATTTATACTTAAGTCAGATGACTATTTATTAGTGTACAGTCATTGTTAGTGTTCAAAATAAAAATGTTACAAATATCTCTTACCCTTTATAGAGCACACAAAGTTGCATATGTGAAAATAAAACTGTGTTTTAATAAATGTATCATTCATGACTTAAGTTCTGAATTTATCCAAATGGTAAACTCTTAAAAGTTTTACACACACACATACACACACACACACACACACACACACACAAATGTTACTTGGAGTGGCAAGTGCCTGTAATCCCAGCAGCTTGGAAGGTTGAGGCAGGAGAATCCCAAGTTCAAAGCCAGCCTCAGCAACAGCGAGGCAATGAGCAATTCAATGAGACCCTGTCTCTAAATAAAATACAAAATAGGACTGGGGATGTGGCTCAGTGGTCTAGTGCCCCTGAGTTCAATCCCGGGTACCCCCCCCAAAAAAAAATTGGCTACCTTGTTTTATCTCCCCTCAAAAAGTATATCATTCAAAATTATTCATTAAGTGTGGACCCTCCAATGCTTCTGATGTGTCATGCACTCAGCACAGTACACAGCTTTATAGAAACAAAGAATTTTGGCAGTCTTTACTTTCAAGAAACTGGGTCTGGTAGGGAAGGCATACAGCAGATATGTAGACAAATAAAATTATAGTACAGCAATGGAAATATAGTCAAAGAAGAGAAGAACCCAGAAAGAAACTCAGAAAATAATAGAATTAATCAGGAGAGGGATAATATACTCAAAATGTGGTCCCTGGACCAGCAGCAACAGAATTACCAGTTTATGAGAGAAGAAAAAATTCTCAGGCTTCATTATCACTTACTGAACAATAATCTGCATTTAAACTATTTATTTATATTTTGGTGCAGGGGATCATACATACATTAATGTTGGAGTAGCATTGTCATAGAAGATGAAATGCCTAATTCAGTTTGAGAGATAAAATATAACTTTGTTTTGGTAAGTAAGTGAAATAAGAAATAATTTCCAGGTAGAGGAAATAAAATATTTGGGAAGCTGTTATCAGTTTGATGTTATTGGTGTGTAAATGTGTGTGTGTGTGTGTGTGTGTGTGTGTGTGCGTGCGCACGCACGCGCGCGCGCATGCTCTGAAAGGGTGGTAAATTGAAACAGAATATAAATCTAGGCATATTTTAAAAGTCTAAGAAGGCAGACTTTTACACTGTAGGTAGAAATATCAATGAGCAGAAAGGGAAGGTCAAATTTGTTTTTAAAAATACATCCTAGCAGCAGCGTAATGGGTAAACTTGTTAAAGGCAAAGCTGATGGAAGAGACATCAGTTTGGAGATGATTTTTCTCCTTGTTCACAGTACCAGATTATTGTTCATACTCACTCACTCACTGTCATCTGCTGTGTGGGTGACATGTGGAAATTATAATTCAGAATTCCTCAGTCACTGCTGGGCAGCAATAAATAGTTATTCCCCTTGCTCTTAAAATTTCAGTGAAATAAAAGCTGGGCTCTTACAGCCCTGATGTGTTGGCACTCTGTATGTTTCAGCTCACCACATACCTGTGTCCATCGCAGAGTCAGATCTTGGCCCAGTGACCAGCAGGCATAGGCAAGAAAGCCTGTGGCTTCTACTCAGTGGTTCCTAGGATTCGCCTCCAGCCCAACTCCCATGAACAAATAATCCACATGGAAATGTTCTAAAGTAGGTTGGATGAACAGATATGCTTCTCAGAATATTTTTCCCCCCACAGACACCAATTCTCTCTGAGTCTCCCAACACACAAACCCATCATCCTACCATTCTGAGGAAGAGAGAGAATATATGCCATTTGACAAGATAGGGAGTGTGGGGGTGGGGAAAAACAGAAGGGAAGGGAGAGAGCACATATGCAGAAGGAACTATGGATTCCCCAAGTACCCTCTCAAAGAGAGTTGGGAGTAGAAGCTGTATTTGCACAATAAACACAGATTTTTACATTAGAATGCATTTTAATTTGTTATGGTTTTATGGAAAATGTTGGAAATTTACTGTGCTAAAGCCCACTCCCCGGAGTCACCTCTTGATGCCAGCACTGTGTATGTGAGCAAGTGTGCATTTGAGTATGCCGCGTGTGACCCTATCTACAAAGACTTCATGATTCTCCCCAAGGCATAATGTATTGATGACTTGTAGGAGAACAGAATCATGTACATATTGTTAGAAGAAGTTGTAGAGATTATCTATTTCATAAAAAGTTGCTATTGACCTACTATGGCTCTGTTGTAGGTGCAGGGTCTAAAAAAATGAATAGGACATCTTATCTGTTGGGACCAAACCCGTCACATTCAAATTAGGATAATTTAAGGATGGCTCATTTATAAAATGACTCTTTGAAACACGAGGGAGGTAGCAGCTGAGCAGTTGTTTCAGTTTAAATGTTTCATGCTGAAACTTAATCCCCAGTGCAGCAGTATGAAGAGGCTGGGTCTTTCCAAGGGAATTAGGTCATGGGGCCTCCACTCTCATGAATGGGATTAGTGCTCTTATGAAAAGACTGGAAGGACTCGGTTTCTTTATACCTGTCTGCCATGTGAGGACACAGCAACAGGTGCTAACTGTGGGCCAGAGGGAGCCTTCCTCACATGTTCCAAGCTTTGATCTTGGACTTCCCAGCCTCTATAACTGTGAGAAATAAAGTAAGTGGCAGAATGGGGGCTTGAAGTTGGAGCTGTTTGTCCCCAAATTCCAATACTCCCAATCATTCTGTGGAAATGATCATAAAGCCATTTATACCAGCCTCTGAGAATACAGAAGCACTGCTTGACTGGACCTGTTACATTGTTGCAATCTAAACCTACCTTGGCTACATTATTGCATTCCATCTCTTGTTAGGGCTATCTCAGACCCTCTTTCACCTGTTCTTATTCAAAATTGTTGGAAATAGCATTTGTTTAAATAAAGAAGTACTCTGGGCCATCAAGCTGTGTGTAAACCTCTGACCTTCAAGGGAGATCAGTCTCTTGAAGTGGTGGGAAAACAGCAAAATTAAAGAAAACATAAACAGAAGGTCTGCATTTTCAAATGACCTTGGAGAGAGGTTTGAACCACAAAAATCCTTACATTTTCAACTAGAGCATAACAGCCACTCAGAATTCTGTGTGGATGAATTGAGTTCATTCACATACAGTGCTTAGCTTATAGTCTGCTTCAACTAAAAATTCAATGAATGTCAGGTTAAACTATAGGCTTTAATGAATTTTTTTCATGCTCAAAGAGTCAGGCGACCTAGTTTCATGGATTCTGGGAATATCAGCTTTGGATAACTGTTTTGAATCTCAGTTCTTTCATCTATAAAATGAGGCAATTTGGAGCAAGTGGTCAGGTGTTATCTCATGGTTAATGTAAATTGTGTAACTATCAGGTTTCTCTTTTCCTGCTAACTGTGAAATGTTTAGAACAAATATTTTAACAAGCTCGTAGAGGTTTTTTTTTGGGGGGGGGGGGTGTTCGTGTGTACATTTTTTTCTCCCCATCTCTTATTTATACACTTTTCCTTAATTTTTTTAAAATTCAGATTTTAATTTTAATATAAAATATTCTTGCAACTTATATTAAGTATGTTTTAGGAATAAAAAAAAGCATGTTAATAAATCCATAAATTGGAAGAAGGGAAATGCCCTCTGTTTTAAGGTGTATAATTGTGGTAAACAGCATGGATTTGATTTCACACCTTGGTCAAATTATTTTAACTGCTTTAGTTTCCAAAATTATAAGATGAGACAAATAATTATATTTTTATAATAAGATAATTTGTGAAAATTAAAAGATATAATACACTTGGTAAATGTTAGTCATTATTATTTTTTATTTTTTTATATTTTTTATTCTAATTAGTTTCATATGACAGTAGAATGCATTTTGACACATCATACATAAATAGAGTATAACTTCTTATTCATCTGGCTGTTGTTATTATTATTAATGTTTTCTCTCTCTAGAACCAATTCTCATGCTTCTTCCAGATACTCCATGAAGCAGTGTCTGTTGATGGTTTTTTAAAGGAAAACCTAGATATCCTCAGTGATTTGATACTTATCTAAAAATAAGGCAGTCCTGCCACACATGCAGCCACAATGTGTGGAACACAGCTTTCCAAGTGATGAAGCAATTCTCCTTTGATAGCCAGGATCCTGTCATTGCTGACATGCAGCCTGGGGTGGATGTAAAGGAAATCTGAAGACAATTGACAGAGAGCTACAAATTTAAGTGGCAAAGTATAAAGATTTCACTTTGCAATGTTCATTCAACCATTTTTCTTGAACTGCCATGATATTCCACTCTCCATGCCAGACTCTGAGGATGCAGCAGGAGCAAGACATACTCCACACTCTTAGATGTGATGGTTGATGGGTGGGATGAAGGCAAGTGTATCAGTAATTAAAAGCAACAACATAGTGGTATGCTTGAAGAAATTCAGGGGCTATTGGAGTTTAGGTAAGGAATGCTAATCTGCCAGACACAGAGAATGTTGGAGGAAGTAACATAACAGCTAGGGGGATACCAGTAGGAGGAGTAAAGTTAGGTAGGGAAACTGAGAGAAAGAGTGGAGAGGAGAGAAAAGGGAGAACAAAACATCCTCAGCAAGAAGCTTGGCTTGTCCAAAGGTCAAACCCAAGCAAATTTGGGGAACTAAAAGAGGTTCCTTTTAGGTGAGGCACAACATGTATGTTCACATGTAAGAGCCCCACGAGATAGATGCTGGATCAGGAAGACCCTGGGAGGCTTTGCAAGTGAGTTTGGGTTTCATCCTGAGGACAGTGGGGAGCTAGTGAAGTACTTTAAGCCTGAGAGGGAAATGCCCTCTGTTTTAAGGACATTATGTAAAATTTCACATTCAGGGGATATTGAAGTGCAGCCAGTCCACTTCACTTTATAGATGAGGAAACAAGAGAGGTAAAGCCACTTGCCTAAGATCATTTTTCTGTTAGTTGCAAAACTAGGAGCAAAAGGCAAGCTTCTGGATTTCCAACAAGGTGGCTTCAAAAGGTTGTATTCCTTCCCCCTTATAAGTAAATAAAACCAGGCATCAGGGAAATATTTCTTCCTAAGATCTAGCCAACTACATATGTAATAGTCATTTTTTCTAATTTTACTTATTTATTTTTGTACCAGGGATTGAACCCAGGTGCGCTTAACCACTGAGCCACATCCTCAGTCCTTTTTTATATTTTTTTTTTTACTTAGAGACAAGGTCTTGCTAAGTTTCTGAGGCTGGTTTTGAGCTTGTGATCCTCCTGCCTCAGCCTCCCTGGCTGCTGGGATTACAGACATGCGCCAACAAGCCTGGCTTTTTTTTTTTTTTTTTTTTTTAATTTTTTGAACAACTTCTTCCTGAAAGGTGAAAAGACAAGATGGAACATCAGGCAAAAAAAAAAAAATGTCTTCCAGAAAATGGAAACATTCAGAATAATGTGCCTGTTAGAATTAAAATCAAATTTCCATCACAGTGGAAAATTGAAAATTAAAAAATAAAAAGAAAGAAAAGAAACCTGAGTTCTGTTTTTAAAGCCATCCTCCACAAACACCCCCACAAATTTTCTCACATGGCATCAGGGAAAGGAATAATATGTATGTATATATATATGTAAGTCATCATTTCTAAAATAGCAATTTAAATTGGATGAGTGATGCAACATCAAGCCACAAAAGAATCCTCAGCACTTGGGAAATGATGTGAGATGGGTGAAGGCAAAGACTTCACACAAGCCCTTTCCTGAGACTTGAATAAAGTGACTCCTCTATAAATAGCCCTTTGTAGGAACAGCTGGGTGCTTAATTTGTGGGCTCTAGCAAAACATTACAGAAGGGTTCTTTTGTAACAAGACTTCATCCCCTATATCTATATACATTTTACAATGCCTCAAATGCTTTTAAATCAGTCACCTAATTTAGTTACCTCATGTAACTATAATCCCTTTATTGTGAGTATGGCAGCATCTCTGGAGCAGAATGGAGAAATGCCTTACTTAGATGTCTCAAGGTTAGGATTGGATCCAGCCTGACTTCTGTCTGGTCTGAGGGTCCTCAGGCTGCATCTCAATGAACAGTTTCTTTGAAGAGCCCTAAATGGCAGAAAAGCCTTGAGGAGAAAGGTGCCTGTCCTTTCAGTTCCTTCAGAGCCCTGGTTTTTCCTGAAGTGCCTGTCATCTTTTTGCCAGGCGATTCTGCCTGAATGAAGTAGAAGCAGGGCCCTGCTATGAAAATGGCAGCTTCAGGATTCTGCTCCAAGGATCTGAAAGGAAGAGAGACGTTCTTTTGAGCAAAGGAGCAGCACTAGTCAGCAAGCTTTAGTGGAAAGTCTCTACCCCAGCCCTGCCTGTTTGTTCTGTCATTTCACCTGACAGGGCTTCTCTCAGCCTTAACTGGATACTGGTAGATACCTAGCCCCAAGGGGGCAGGAAACCTGTCTTTTGCACACCAGTACATACCCAGATCCTAATACCGTGCTTGGAACAAAATAGATGATCAACGAAGATCAGATAGATAAGTGAACATTTAGAAATACTGTGAGACCTATCAGATCCGAATGGCACTTGAAGCTTCCATCCTTCCCGGGCTGCAGGTGTGGTTCCCTGGTGACAGGAATTGCGGGGACGGAGGGCAAGTACTCCCTTCACTCCCAGAGCTGAGCGGCAAGCTGTTTGGGGGCTGGAGGCCTGGATCCGGAGTCCAAGGTGCAGGTCAGGGGTGCGCCGGGCGCCCCTCGCCGCAGCCATTTCCGGCTCTTTGTGTGACAGCTGCGGCGGCAAAGGGGCCGAGCACCAGGAGAGAAGGAGGAGCTGAAACGGGCGCGGGGGCGGGGCCGAGGGCGGGGCCGAGCGCGGCGGCGGAGCGGAGCGGGGCCGAGCATCCTGCGCCCCGGCGCGGGGCCTGCGGTAGCCTCCGGCCCCTCCCCTGGACGTGCTGCAGACCCAGGTAAGTGGAACTCGCTGGTCTCGGAGCCCGTGCGGGGGCCGAGATCCTGCTGAGGACAGGGATGCAGACGTGAGGATGCGTGAGGCGCCGGCGTCACCTCTCCCAGCCCGCCGGGGGCGCTCGGCGTCGCGGCCAGGGTAGGGTTGCCTGGGGCCCCCGGAGGCCCGGCAGAGGGCCTTGAGAGACCCTTTTCCCCTCGGTCCACAGTGGGCCCAGCTGCGCGATCCCTCTGCCTGGAGACGCCGGCACCGCGCTGGGCTAGGCGCCGCGGCGGCGGCCGCAGCAGCAGCAGCAGCAGCAGCAGCAGAAGCAGAAGCAGCAGCAGCGGCATCAGCAGCAGGTGCGCGGCCTGGAACCCAGCCGTTTGCCCGAGAGGAGGCGGTGCTAATCTCGGGGACCTGAGACACCTGCAGCGGCCGCTAGCCTGGCGCTGGTGACATTCTCGCGCCCAGGTACTGCAGAGCGCCCACCCCAGCTTCTGCTACCGCAGCCACCATCACCTCCCCACGGCCAGCCAGAGCCGCCGGAGCCTGCCTGGCAGCCGCCTTGGGCACACAGGCCCTGCGGTGAACGTGAGATGGGTGGGGCGAGGGGCGCAGCAGCAGCGTTTGAGGGTGGAGGGCTTTGCTGAGTGAGGAAGCACGTCCTGCCTGCCTTGAAGCATTCTGGCCTACCCTCATCGCTCTTAGCTGGCTGGGACCTGGAAGGAGGTGGGGAGAGGGGATCAGTGGGCACACTCCTGGGGGAAAAGGTTGGTTTTCTTGAGTTGTGTAGACCCAGAAAGCTGCCTACCTCTCTGTTGTGGGTTATACTTTAAAGACCGCCCTATTACCCACCCACCCACCTCCCCAAAAAATATGTGCAGAGGAAGAGGAGGAGATGCCCTGTTTTGATGAGGGGTAGGCAGGTAGCATGGTGTCATAGAAGTATGGTTCTCTAAACGGAGAACCTGGCTAGGAAGGACAGTCTCTCTCCAGGTGCCTCCCCAGCGCAGGGCATCTGACTTTGAACTTCACTTGCCCAGTTTCCCCATGTGGAAACAATCAAATCACCCGAGCTGATGAGCTGTCAGCTGCTCCTCCGCCCCATGTTGGGTCAAGAATAGGGCAAGGACCTTCTGCTGGCTCCTGGGTGCAGGTCTAGGAGGATGGGGGCCCCCTTTTCCACTTCCTGCCTTTATCACCTTTGGGGCAGTGGAACTCTGACCTTACTAGGGCACCAGCCCTGTTGCAACTCATGCCACAACCCAGGGGTCCTCAGATCTTGGAGGGCAAAAATCTAGGTCCATATCCCTGGGCAGGACTGTGCAGGCCTTGAAGGTTGTTTTCCCCTCAGAAAACCCTCTTGGGTGTCCTTCTCCAAGGCCTCTCATCTCCAATTCCTCAGGGTTCCCTGTGCTTCCCTAGTTCTCCAGTGTGAAAACTTGTTTTCGAGAAAGTAACCAGGGAGTGGTTATCTTGAAGAGCTAAATATAAAAGGATTTCCCTTTTGAAGCAGAGCAGGTGCTTTCGGAATCATTTGACCAGAAAGAAAATAAAATATTTGATATTTTTAATGGTATAATTTCAGAATTGAGGTAGCAGTGGGGGTGGGTAGCTGGGTAGGGTTTTATTTTTACCTGGGTGGGGGGTACAGATTTCTGAAATGACTAGCTGTCAGCTCTGTATTCAGCAAGGGCAGCTTTGGCCCCCAGGCCAAGAATACTGTAGAAGTGTATGTGTGTGTGTGTGTTTGTGTGTGTGTGTGTGTGTGTAACTGGTCAGGGGTTACTGACACCAGGCTTTTGCTGGGCACCCAGTGTCCACTTGTGGGATGTGAAACTTGGATATAGTGATTTCCTTGCTGGCACTAGCTACCATCTGCCAGGGTAGTTATAAGGCCCCAAGCTGCGTGTGTTGTTGTTGCAAAGACTGTGCCTCTGGGTAGTTTTGCTCACTGAGCCTCTGGCTGGGGGCATTAGCTCTGTGCTCACTAAGCTTCTTTATTATATTTCCTGGCCAGTTCTGACTGGTTCTGTAGGCCCCCAAGGCTGTCTGTTCACTTCACGTTAAAAAATGAAAAAGGAAAAACTTGCTTTGGGGATAGGGTATACAATCTAGTCAGCTTGGAGAGTTTTGCTCCAGTCAAAATAGATGTGGGTCCAGAGAAGGAATTTAAAAACTAGTGCAGGGCCCCAGGAGAACACTACATGTCCCCTCTGATAAATGGTACCCTCTCAGTGTTCAGCTGCTGTCATTGACCAGAAAGCGAATTAGGTGATGAATAGACAACAAGCTAATTAACATTGGGAACAGCGCTCCTGGAAAACAGAGCATGGCTCCAGTGCTCACGTTTAAGGAGCAGCCTACACACTCAAAGAGGCTTCTCTTTGGCCACTGTTTGCCCCAGGGTTCCACCAAGAGCTTCACAAAATGGGCTTTTGTAGCCTCTATGTGGCCACCATAACAATAAGTCTATTTCTTTACTGGCAAGAATTAATTATTCACTTGTAGTTGACGAAAGCAGACAGCAGTCACCTCATTGGAGCCTTTGTGCAAAGCCTTTGGTCTTGCCTTGAGGAGCAGAGCCATGTCTGGGGTTTGGAGGATGGCCTGCATTAGCCAGAGGAGGTGGGAGGGACATGCTGCTGCCTTCTAGGCAGTGAAGGGGAGGCCAGCTGTGGTGGGGGAGGGACTGGTACATCTTTGGATGCTCTTGTTAAATGAGGGATGCCTGAAAGCGCTGAGCAGAGTGCTTAGCACATTAAAAAAAAAATCTATTTATACCTTCATTGCTGTAATGTATTATTTACATAATCATTAAGAATTTGGCTCAAGTGCATAGTCAACCCCACAGATCTAACTAACCCCTATACCTTCGGCGCTTTCCTGAATTTTGCTTTTTCCTGGAGAGTTGAACTCTGATCAATTTCAGTACCTGCCAAAGGCACTGAAAAGAAACAGGGATCTGATGTGATGTCAGCAAGGGCTTCAGTAAGAAGCTGTAAGGAAGGTGGGTGGAACTTGAGTGGGAAGGAGGAAGAAGAGGGAAGAATTGAAAGGAAGCCCAGAGGTAATTCTCACATTTCAACACCCAGAGTTCAGTCAAGACCTCTTGCTCTGTGTGTACTCTGCATTTTGCAACCAACCAGAAATGACAAGGGCATGCTTGGCTTTTGTCTTGCTTCTGAGAAAGTCAGAGCAGCCCAGGGGACTTAGGACACAGGACTTATCCCCAACTTTCTGTGTATCCTGAATTCCAGACACTACCTTTCTGACTTTAAAATTTGAGCAATGGAAAGCAATCTGGCTAGCTTGTTGCCTGCCTGTCACCAGAGGAGACCTCAGATGAGATAATGTCTGTAAAGCCCAGTCTGAGGAGAAGGGACTGTGGAAATCGGAAGAGGAGGCTCCCGAATATGTGACTCTTGGATGGGTGCCCTCCATTCCTAAAGGAACAATTTATTAATTATATGTTGTGTGTCAATTAAAGAAGATGAGTCTGTGGCCTTTCTATACCATGGAGCCAACGAGAAACTGAAAGGCACTTTGTGATTCAGATTCTGTGAGGTCCCTGGATGGCCTTGTCTGTAGCAAGATATTTCAGAACTCTTTCAGTGGGTGTGGGACACTTCCCAGGATGCCTAGAGTTTCCGTAATGGCTTTCTAGCCTTGGACATTATTCCGAGGGCTGTGTGTGATGTGCCCAAAGTACGGCCACTTTATACATATTCTCGGATCCTGGTCACAAAAGAAAAAAATGAATTAGGTGCAAATTCCTGAAAGAAATGGTTTTGAGAAGGCAGAGTTGAATTCAGGCAGAATTTCTTACAGGGATCATTCTGGTTGAGTGGCAGAAGCAGTTCAGTGAGACAGGAAAGCAAAGGCAGCCTTCTGGAGGGAGCGGTGACGGACAATGGCCCATCCCTAGGTCTTTGGACAGTGTGTTTGTCAGGTCATTCTGTAGCAGGGCTTCTAGACTATAAGCTTTAGGTGGAAGAGGACTATGTAGTTTATCCACATCACTATCAACTTGTGTTCAAATAAGGCAGGAGGTAAGATCCTTTGCAGAAAGTAAAGATAGCAGACTGGTTAGGAAACTTCAGGAGACATCTCAAGTTTGCAACAGCTGTCTGTGGGTGGAATAGGAAATCAGCTAAGGGATGAATGAGGGGATTGTATGGCTTCACTGACAGCCCAGCTGAAATCAAAAGCAGCCCGTAGGGCTGACCTCATAGAAGATGCTTAATAACTCAGTGTTAAGTGTAGGGATACCTGAGAACTGTTTTCATTTTGTGTTTTTAAAATGTGATGTTTTAAGACCAATTTTGGCCAGGTGCAGTGGCACATGCCTGTAATCTCAACAGCCCAGGAGGCTGAGGCAGAGAATCACGAGTTCAAAGTCAGTCTCAGCAACTTAGCGAGGCCCTAAGCAATTCAGTGAGAACCTGTCTCTAAATAAAATACAAAAAAAGGGCTGGGGATGTGGTTCAGTGGTTAAGTATCCCTGAGTTAAATCTCTGGTACCCAAAATAAAAGACCAGTTTTGGCAAGGTAGGAATGATGAGACAAGAATTCAAATCTCAACCTACAAATTGGTTATACCTCCATATGGGAAAGAGGATGAGGACCCACATGACCAAAGAATTTTCTTTTTTTAAAAGAAGTCTGAGATTCTTAGTGTAATGAGGCTGATGTAGATGCTTTGGAGGACCATGATGTTTTAAATTAAAAAATAATTTTTTAAGCAGAAGACATGAATTTTGTATTGAATTTTCATCATTGGTGCATATGTTCAACAAATCATTCAGGAAGTGTTAATTAAGCAAGTGATACCTTACCAGTTTGTGTCCATCTCTGTGCTAGTTGCTGTTGGTCAGATCCAGGAAAGAGGGTCATCCCTGGTATTCTTGGTGATCCAAAGAATGAGCAGAACATGTATTAGTTTGTCGTGCAATAGGAAATTGTGAACTCTGTACTGTGAGCACTGTAGGAAATGAGATAAACAAAGGCTGTTGTAGAACTTGGCTGGCCAGGCCTCTGTGGGAGAGGTTCCCCTTGACCTGAGCCTTGATGGATGGGCAGCATTTGAGGAGGATTCAGTCTACAAGAGAGATAGCTTAAGCAAAGGCACAAAGCAAGGATATTCATGGTCAGGTTCATGGCTCTGTGTACAGGTTAGCCACAGTAGATAATCCATCTGAGCTTCTCTAAGGAAGCCCTTTGGATGGAATGTCCCAATTATAGTCAGAGCCATTTCCTGTAGAGCTGGAAGGACCCAAAGGCTCAAATCTTCAATGGTTGTTTTTGTTTTTCCTTTTTTTTTAAAGTAAGCATGATGGAAAATTTGATAAGCTCAATACCTCATGCCTTGCAGTCAGTCCCCTAGCTTTCCCCCATTTTCTCCCATTCAACAGGAGAGAGAAAAATGCAAGCAATGATATTATGGGGACATTTTAAACCCTCACATAAAATAACAAATACCTGGTTTGCAAACATCAGTACTGAGACTGGTAGTACGAGGTACACACAAGGACCTTCACAACGGGCAGTTTCAACATCCTGGCTGAGGAACCACTACAGGCTAACCTCCAGGTTTACAGACAGGGAAATTTAGAGTCCTCTTAGCGTAAGTGAAAATGTGACTCCAGGGACTGAGTCAGTCTTCAGACTGAGCATGTTCGAGTTGCAGCTTTGCGATGATAAGCTGAGGTCTGCGTGCTTTGCAAACCTGAAGTCTCACTCTTGGTTTCCACAGCAGATGCAGCAGCTTCCCTTCCTAAGTTTTTGCAGGTGTCTCTGAGGGGCAGCTCCTCCCCCTAGTTACAGTCATGGTGGAGTTCTTCATAGGGTGGCCACCCTGGGCCCCCGTGGGAGCCAATCAGCAAGCCACCTTTTGGTGGTGTGACCTCCCCACCTGAAAGTGCTCACAGCCATCGCCTTGAGCTGTTGGCATCTGCCTGGTTTGGTTATCAACGGAAAGACTTCCTCCACCCTGACAGCACAGGAAGCAACTGAGAAAAATGGCACGTTAATGGCAAGCCCTCCTCCCTCCCAGCAGAGATCTTTTTCTCTGCTGCCTTGCAAAAAGCAAGAAAAGTAGGGGCCTTCAGCAGAGGCCCGCGTCCAGGCTGACTTGAACTTCTCAGCTCTGACCTCAGGTCCCCCAAATGGAAAGAAGCTGCAGGTGACAGCCCTCTGGTCCCAAAAGACCAGCGGGGGACACTGAGACAGCAGACTGTGTTGCCTGACAGTGTTGATGTCTAACTGCTGGCAAGGAGGCCTTGGGTGGTTGTCTTTTAAAGTCAATTTTAAAATTTTGATCAAAGTAATACCTGCATGCGCTTAAAAACAAGAGTCAAACATTATTGAAAGACTCATAATGAGAACTAAACATCCAGGGCTCACCTTCCCTAGGGGAGGCTGCTTTTAACTCAGAACCCACCAATCCTTCCAGTAGTTGCCTCCAGATCTCTAAATGACAAGCTCACAGCCTGTTTCTTGATTTATCTATTGTGCACATTGTCCGTTACTTCCTTCTGTGATGAATTATGATCATTCCATCCTCCTCCTCCTAATATATTCAAAGCTCTATTTTAATCTAAATCATGTTTAAAGCATCTATATTATTAAAGTGCATAAATGCTGATAATAAGAGGGCCAAAGAATATTCTTTGGGTTGTGTGGGTTTTTTTTTTTTTTTTTTTTTGGTTGTTGTTGTTGTTATTTGTTTGTTTTGTTTTCTTTTGGTACTGGGGATATAACTCAGGGGTACTCAACCACTGAGCCACATCCCCTCCCATGTTTTATATTGTATTTAGAGACTGACTTCGTAGCACCTCACCATTGCTGAGATTGGCTTTGAACTCGGGATCCTCCTGCCTCAGCCTCCCGGGTGGTTGGGGATTACAGGCCTGCACCACCTCGCCCAGCTTCTTTGTTTTTTGTTCTGCTGGGGATTGGATCCAGGGCCTCACATGCTAGACAAACACTCTTACCACTAAGCTACATCCCCGGTCCTGTATTTCTTTTCTTATATGGCTTTTTGTTTTAGATTACATTTGAACTAATTGTCTAGATTAGAATTGATCCTTCCTTTCTTTTTCTCTTTTGAACATGATCCTCTTTTTCTGTTAAGCTTCTGACATGTTGGTTATTGGGCTGAGTTCCCTCTTCTTCCCAGGTCTTCTTAGTGTTAGCCTCTCATTGGCCAAGTCACCCTGCACAGGTCCCTTCCCTTCTCTGGGTCTCAGTTTTCTCATAGGTAGGAAAAGAGCTCAGTGGAGCTGTCCTTTCCACATTTCTTGTTTGTTCTAAGCCTCAAAGCCCATCACCTGGCCCACCTGGCACTCAGGTGTTTGTCATTTGAGAAGCTTTCCCTCCAGGGTGGAGCAGGTGGGACCTGAGGGCAGGCCATGAAGCAAACACTGAAGGGGTGGGAGGAGCACAGGAGAGGCTGGGGGCGGGGTTGGGCAGTGTGGGCGTGTCCACCACCGCTTTCCCCTTCCACTGTCCTGGGTAACACTGGGTTTTGCCCACCACAGCCTTTGCTTGTGGGAGCAGCGTTAGCATCCCCAAAGCCCCTGGCCCATCTCCAGGTCTCTTTGGACTCCTCCTGCTAATGTTATACCCCAAATTTTCCAAAAGTGGTCGTGAAAATACTAACATGTTTGTGAACCACTTTTATTGAGACATAGTTGGCATACTTTGCGATTCACCCATTTGAACTATACAGTTCAGTGATTTTTAGTGTATCCACAGAGTTGTGTAACCATAATCACAGACAATTTTAGAACATTTTCAGCACCCCAGAGAGAAACCTCATGCCCTTGAGCCGCTGAGCTCCTCTCCCGGCAACCCACACCCCAGCCCTAGGCAACCACTCATCTGCTGTAAGGTCTCCTTAGACTTACCTGTTCGGCACACGTCCTGTGCAAATGGACTCGCGCAGTCCAGAGCCTGGGGTGGCTGGCTTCTTTAACTCAGCATAATGTTTGATGTTCATGGATTTCTTCAGGGTGGCAGCAGTGCCTGGAGTAAAGTTCTTTCTGTGGCTGAATAGTACTGCATTGTGTGGTCCTGCCACGTTTTGTTTATCCCTTCGTAGGTTGATAAACATGTGGTTGTATTTCCTCTTTTTGTCTATTATGTACAATGCTGGTATGAATTTTGTGTTCAAGATTTTGCATGAACATTTAGTTTTGTTTCTCTTGGAAACAACACCTAGGAGTGGAATTGTGGGTCATATGGTAATTCAGTGTCTAAAAATTTGAGGATCTGCTAGTCTGTTTTTCCAAATTGCTGCAGCTCTTCGATTTCCCAGTAGAGGTGCCAGTTTCTCTGTCCTTTTTATTACAGCATCCTAATAGAGGTGGAATACCATTGTGTGTCACTGTGATTTGCATTTCCCTAGTCACTAAGGACATTAAGTTTTTCCTGTGCTTATTGACTTTTGTATATCTTCTTTGGAGAAAGGTCTCTTGCGATCCTTTGCCTATTTTTTTTTAAAAAAATTATTTTTTTATTTTTGAGTTTTAACTTCATATAGGCTGAAACAGGAGGATCGCCAGTTCAAAGCCAGCCTCAGCAAAAGCAAGGCACTAAGCAACTCGGTGAGACCTTGTCTCTAAATAAAATACAAAATAGGGCTGGGGAAGTGGCTCAGTGGTTGAGTGCCCTGAGTTCAATCCCAGGTACCAAAAATAAATAAATAAATAAACTAAAATTGTATAGATATTGTATATACTTAGCAGATATATGATTTGCAAATCTTTTCTTTCATTCTAGGGATTGTCTTTCACTTTTTATGAGGGTATCCTTTGAAGCATAAAAGTTTTCCATGTTGAGGATGTCTAATTTATGTTTTGTCATTTGTGGTTTTGAGGTCACCACATAATTCAAGGTCACAAAGATTTACTCCTATGTTTTCTCCTAAGAGCTTGACAGTTTGAACTCACATTTAGGTCTTTCATTCACTTTGAGATAGTTTATTGTAAGAGGTAGGGTTTCAACTTCATTCTTTTACTCATGAATATCCAGTTGTCCCAGCACTGATTGTTGGAGGGGCGGGGGGAAAGGCAGTCTTTCTCCATTGGTGCATAATCTCTCTCTAGTGAAAAACCAAATCAACTATCACTTCCACTCCTAGTTCTGTTTCATTGATCTGTGTGTCTATCATCACAACTATTGTAGAAAGTTTTGAAATCAGGAAGTGGAGTGCTCGAATTTTATTGTTCTTTTTCAAGATGGCTTGGTGGTCCTAGGTGGGGCCCTTGAATTTCCATGTGAATTTTAGGATCAGTTCCTTAGGAATTTGCTCAGAAAAGCTGCAGAGTTTTTAATAGGCATTAGGTTGAAGCTTTAGATGAATTTGGGAAACTTTGCCACCTTGATACTGAGCCTTCTAAATCTACAAACCTGAGATGCCTTTTCATTTATTTATGCCTACTTTAAACTTTTTCAACAATGTTTTATAGTTTTCAGAGTATATGTCTTGTGCTTATTTGTTAAATGTGTTCCTGTGGTATATGGTATATTTGTTTTGATGCTCTTGTAGATAGACTTGATTTCCTAATTTCATTTTCAGATTATTTATTGCTCAGTATATAAAGATATAATTGATCTTATGTACTAATATAGTATCCCACAACCTTGTTGAACATTTTTGTTTAGTCTAATGGATTTTTAGAAAATTAAAAAAAAATTTTACATATACAAGATCATGTTTATCTGTGAATAATAACATGCACAGCTTCCTTCCTACTGGATGCCTTCTGTTTAATTTCTTTCTCTGATTTGCTAGCTAGGACCTTGAATAAAATGTTGAATAGAGATGAGGAGAGCAGGCTTTGTCTTATTCCTGATCTTAAGGGAAAGGATATATATATATATATATATATATATATATATATTTTTTTTTTTTTTTGTAACTGCTCTTTTTCTGGTTAAGGAAGTTCCCTCTATTACTAGTTTGTTTTTAATTACTACTTCTGTTTGGAGGAGAGGAGGACTGGGTATTGAATCCAGAGGCGCTTTTCCACTGAGTTACAGTTCCAATCCTTTTTTAAAAAAAATTTTAATTAAAAAAAAATTAGTTGTAGATGGACACAATACCGTTATTTTATTTATTTATGGGGTGCTGAAGATCAAACCCAGAGCTCCATGCATGTGAGGCAAGCAAGCACTCTACCACTGAGCCACAACCCCAGCCCTTGTTTTTTGTTTTATGACAGGGTCTTACTAAATTGTTGGCACTGGCCTCAAACTTGCAGTCCTCCGCCTCAATCTCCTGGGTAGCTTGGATTATAGGTATATGCCACAAAGACACCTGGCTATTACTAGTTTTTGACTGGTTTTCTCAAGAAGGGGTTATGAGGTTTTTTTTTCCCCTTCCTGTAGAACCAATCTTTATTGAATTGCAAATAATGTTCCATATAGAAACCGGGTGTGAATTAGATACATGTTTGTCCTTGGGAAGTTAAACATCATGGCAGAAGCAAAATTATGGTAAATCACTTAATAAAGTATTGTAGATGGTATGAAGGAAGGAGCCCACGGTGTCTGATCATAACCAAAGGAGACAGAGTACACAACAGAACTTCAGATAGGGCTTGGGAACATTAGAGTGGTTCTCAAAGAAGTCATTGTTTGCCAGGCATTGGGTGCAAACCTGTGATCCCAGCTACTCAAGAGACTGAGGCAGGGGGATTATAAATTTTAAGGCTAGCTTGGGCAACTTAGCAAGACCCTGTATCAAAATTAACTTTAATAAAAGAGCTGGAGATGTAGCTTAGCAATAGAGTGCCCCTAGGCTCAATCCCCAGTACTGCTTAAAACAAGAAGAAGAAGAAGAAGGAGGAGGAGGAGGGGGAGGAGGAGGAGGAGAAAAGTAGTTCTTTCCTTGGATCTTTTCCATTTCCATGGATCATTCTGGCAATACATGGAGCATACGTGCAGCATTACATTGGTGGTAAGCCTCCAGGCATCCGAGCTGTGTGGAGTTCTTGCTCCTGCTCTCATGGCCAGACTCCTACACCTGCCTCCTTGCTCTCCAGCCTGCATAGCTCTCACTGTCCTTGCTCCACTGTTAGGCTTACTGCTCTCAGCATCTGGGCAGCTGTTAGCCTGTGCCTTTATTTTAAAGATTGGTACAGGTAGCCCTAAAAATGGCTCCAAGAGGCCACTGTGGTTTTTAAAGCTACGAGGTTTGATCACTGGATAAGTGAATTGTTCCTATTAAAACTTTCATGCTCAATCTGTTCAGAATAAACTGCATGGTCCATTCTGGTATACTCCGGAACTTTTTTTTTTAATATGCTGTCATTTAATTTTTTTTTAGTTTAATATTTGTTTCCTTTTTCCCTTTTTTTAAATTTTTTTATTTGTTCCCTTAGTTGTACATAACAGTAGAATGCATTTTGACATACCATGCATAAATGGAGTATAACTTCTTATTCTTCTGGTTGTACATGATGTAGAATCATGCATGTTGTATAGTCATATATACATAGGGTGTACATAGGATAGTAGTGTCCTCAGTTTAATAATTTTGTTATGATTTTACATAGTATCTGGGTTCATTTTGATATAATCATGCACACAAGGAATTTGACCTCAATTCTCATTCCCCTCCTTTTTCTTCCCCTCCTCCTTCTCTCCATCCTCTACGGATCTTCTTTCACTACTTTATGTATTTATTTTTATTTATTTTTTTAAGAGAGAGAGAGGAGAGAGAGAGAGAATTTTTTAATATTTATTTTTTAGTTTTCGGCAGACACAACATCTTTGTTTGTATGTGGTGCTGAGGATTGAACCCGGGCCGCACGCATGCCAGGCGAGCGCGCTACCGCTTGAGCCACATCCCCAGCCCAATTTATGTATTTATTTTTAATTGTTACTTCCTACATATACAAAAAGGGAATATTCCCTCTTGGACGTTTATATGTGACATAAAATGATTCCATTAGACTCATTCCGTATTTCTTTCCCTTTTCTTTCTTCCCATCCTTTCATTCTTCTGCTTCACTGATATATCCAGGGAATTGGGCAAAAATCATATTTTTATGATATCCAGTCTCCTCCCCTGCTGCCTTCTTTCCTTGTCTTGCTCCAACTTCCACATATGAGAGAAAACGTATGACCCTTGATTTTCTGAATCTTATTTATTTTGTTTAGCAGGGCTTTCTTCATCTCCATCCATTTCCTGGAAAATGCCATTATTTCATTCTTCTTTATGGCTAGAGAAAACCTCATTGTGTGTATATACCACATTTTCTTGATCCATTCATATATTGATGGGCATCTGGGTAGACTCCATAACTTGGCTATTGTGAATTGTGCTATTATAAACATTGATGTGGCTGTATCACTGGAGTGTGCTGATTTTAGTTCTTTTGGATAAGTAGCAAGGAGTAGGATAGCTGGGTCATATGGTAATTCTATTCCTAGTTTTTTGAGGAATTTCCACACTGCTTTCTGAGACGGTGCCCTAATTTGTGGTCCCACCAGCAATGTCTGAGTGTGCCTTTCCCTCCATATTCTTGTCAGCATTTAATATTATTTGTATTTTTGATAATTGCCATTCTGACTGGAATTTGCATAAGAAGAGCACAGATTATTTTGTCCCTACTTGGTTTCTGTGAGGAAGCTGGCTCTGGTATGTGAATGAGTCCCAACTGAACACTGTGACCTGCCAAGCCACATCCTGTCACGATAAACTTCTGTTCCCATGTGGTCCCCAAAACACCCAGCTGATACCCACCATGGAAGAGTGGGCTGTGATCCAAATTCCTTCTTTGGGATTTCTCCTTGCTCAGTTAAATGCTGTTCTCCATTTAAAAAAAAAAAAAAAGTGGAGGACAACCTAAGCCTCCTTTTTACGTATAAATTTACATAGTTTCTTTGCATATGTAATTGTATATGCATGTGGATACATACATGTCTATACATGTGTATGGTATGTATGTGTGTAGCCTCTAACTAGAGAGCCAAAGAGACAGAAAAAGTAGAATTTATCCTCTTCATGTATCTTCATGGATCCCAAAGATGACAGGTGCCTAATCTTTCTAGCTTGGCAGAGTCTTGTTCTTCTTGAAGAAGGAAAAGGCAGCCAAACTGGGGGGGGGGGGAGAAAGTGTGGTTGGCATTTTTCTAAAAGGTACAAAACCAAGTGTGGTCTGGAAAGAAAAGCATAGAATTAGAAGTCAAGACATCCCATTTTGACTCTACCTCTGCTACTAGCTGGCTGTGTGACCTTGAGTGAAACTATTCGCTTCTCAGTAATGGAATCCTCCAGAGAAAAACAGCAGAACTAACCAATGCCTTTGAAAATTTGCAGAACAGCTGAGATAGAGGAAATCAGTGTGAACAATCTATAAATTTGAGATCTTAGTGCAATAGTAACAATGTCTTCCTTTAGAGTTGTCATTGCAATGTCTAACTCCTCCACTCTGTTGAAAACAAGCCATGAATTAACTAACAAAAATTATGGGCAGCCTGGGTACTGGGCTGAGCTCCCACAGTAGGCCCCAGCAGACCTGACCCGATCTGACCAAAATGGAGTAACTCATGCTCAATGCCACATAATCAAACTGAAACTTGCAGGAAGAAGATAGATCTCAAAACCAGGTCAGTTTTTCCTGAGAACAGTGCACCTGAGTCAGGATAATAAGAAAGTCCTTTCTGTTTTAACTCTTACAAAAAGTAACCTGATCTTAACCAATCAGGTTTTCTGTTGTTCTGTTTTCTTGTTCCAGCCTTACAAAACCCACTGTTCTGCTCTTGTGCAGTGGGGAGCTCTCATTCTATTTTGGAGACTAAAGGCTGTTCTGATTCCTGAATCGTGGATCAAAGCCAATTAGATCTATAACTAAATTTGCTGTACTTTTGTCCTTTGGCCTCACATTTCTGCATGCTTATTCTGGTACGGACTACTGTGTTAAGTAGTCCACATGCTATACAGATACATAATCCTCAGAATATACCACTGAGAACAGGCATTATTATAAATGATCACCCTTCTATAGATAAGGAAACAGGAACTCAGAGAGGTTAAATAATATGCTTATCCTATTTTCTTTTTAGAAAGTGAAAAAAGGGAAATGGCGATGCCAATCAATCTACTGCAGAGTAGCAGGGGTTCGGTTGTAGGTGTCAGAATCAGCTTTGACCAAGCCTGATTTTCCTCCCACCCATCCTGTGTATGGGACTCAGTTCTCGTCCTCTGGAGGGTCAGTTGTCAACCTGGGAAAGCCCTAAAGCTACCCTCTCAGAAGCAAGTTGCCTGTGAACCCAGTGTTATTATTTTCCCTTGATGAAGCCAGGCTTCTGACTTGAAGCTGTTCAACTTAAATCTGCCACGAAAACCCCACACAGAGGTTGCAGCTGTGTTTGGTAAATGATGTTCCCAGAGCACTGTTAATTTTAAAATATTTCATTAATATCTCTCCCCAAATGACAAAATGGCCACGTGTTGGTAGACTGAACATAAAGCACTCTTCTCATTTGGAAGATTGTGTAACAGACCAATCACTCTGGCCAGAAAAGAAGTACTTGTATCATGTGTAGCCCTGTTCAAATTTCTAAAAGGTTTGTGCTTTCTGATTGAAGTGGATTTGGCAGTGACTTCCAACTCTGGAGCTAAAAATGTCTGATTTCCTGCTCCCTGAGGCAGTGAATGATCTACAAACACAAATTCATTAGAGAAGCTGTATTTGCAAGGAGAAAAAAGAAAGATTGTGTTATGTAAACAAGGACTCTTAATTTATTGACTAGTAGGTTGTTCACTTATTGATTCTCCTCATGGGAAGTGCAGGGGTCTTATTATGTTAAAAGGAAAAAACACAGGGTTCGTCAGTTAAGTGGGAATTTTAAAATTTGAGAATCACAAAAGAAACCCAGAATATAGGAAAATGGAAGAGGGAAAGATCAGGACAGTGGGATTCAGGGTCAGGGAGGAAGAAAAAAGAGGATTTAGATAACAACTGGGAGCTTATGCACTGAGCTGAGGATTTTTATGGAAAGTTTCAAACATAAAATGAGAGAAGAATATAATACCTATGAATGCAACACACAACGTCAAGTTATTAGCTCATGGCTGATTTTTTTTTCATCTATTATTCTCCTCCTCTTAGTAATATTTTGGGGGCAAACCCTTGTATCCTATTGTTTTCATCAGCTTCTTCACCACTGCGGCCAAAAGACCTGACAAGAACAATTTTAGAGGAGGAAAAAGTCATTTGGGGCTCAAGTTTCAGAGGTCTCAGTTCACAGCTCTGGGTCAAAGGTGAGGCAGAACATGGAAGGGCATTCAGAGGGAAGCAGCCCAGATCATCACACCAGGAAGCAGAGAGCTCTACTCACCAGGGAGAAAATATAAACCCCAAAGGCACGCCCACAGTGACCCACCTCCTCCAGCCACACCCTACCTGCCTGTAGTTACCACCCAGTTAATCCCTATCAGGGGATTATTGTACTGATTCGGTGAAGGCTCTCATAACCCCGTCATTTCACTCCTAACCTGTCTTGCATTGTCTCACAAATGCACCCCTCTTATCTAAACCTTAACATTCGTACATTAGCAGACACATCTAGAAGTTTAAAAATCTTTTAAAACACAATCTTGATGTTATTATCACATCTAAAAAACACTCTTCCCTTAATATTATAAAATATGCAACCGGTATTCATTTTTCTAAGTTCCTCATAAATAATTTTTATTTTCATGGTGGTTTTTCTGAGATAGAATCCAATAAGGATCCAAAGGTACACTGTAGTAGTGTGTTATGGTCTATACAGCAACAGACTGTCACAGGCAGCATTGCACTGGTTACGCCCCTAGGGTGTGACATCACATGTTGGTCTGCCCTCCTGAGAACTGGGGTCAGACACCTGATGAGATTCAGATGTTTCCTATTGGGTCCAGCAGTCTTCCTAGGTGATGGCGTGTTTGTCCATCAGGAGGCACCTAATATTAATTGTCTTTCATTCGGTGATTTTGACAGCTGTTGTGGTCCAGCACCTAGATCCTTTTGTTCCTTAGGGGTTGGAAAATAGAGGTATTCTGTCAACTTTTCCAAGAGAGAGAAGAAAATGAATACTTCTATACAGAGAAACATCTCTTTCTTCTTCCATTTGATCATCTAGGGATTTAATTTGTCCAGGAAAAGTAGGTCAGCTGTTGGCTTCTTGTTATTTACTGATTTTCAACACAGTAGTTCATTCACAGTCATCCTGCAACAGCAACCAAGTAACAAAAACCAGGTCTTACTTGTTTTTGAGATCTCAGGGATTTGAACACATTTGTTCTCATGCCAGGGCATTGCAGGTACACTGATGGATGCTCACCTGGTGCCATCCTTTTGGCCAGTGGAAGCTGCTTCAGGTTGGCTTCCAGGTCTCTGATACAACCCATAACTCCAATAATCTCAGATAGATAGTTTCCTTACTTCCTGGTATGACAAAATGTTCTAACCCTTAGACATTTTTCAGTGGGGGTGGTGCAAGACTTGGATTCAAGGAGTATTGATTCCTTTAAGTAGGAAATGATGTCTACAGGCCAAGATCTGGACACTTAGGGTGCTCATGGCTCATGGGATGGTCATTGTTTCCTAGGTCTTTCCAGTGAAGAAATGAAAATAATAAAAAAGATTAAAACAGTCGGATGCTAGGCATAGTGTCTGACAGAGTAAGGGCTGAAGAAATGTAAATAATAATTATCTGACTCAATGAAACACAGAGATACACACAGAGATATGCGTACACATCTAATCATATACACATGTGCATACACATACATCATTGGTGGGAAATATCTAAAGTGGAAAATGCATTCAATCCACCTAACCTGCTGGACATCACCCCTGAGCAACAGAGCTCACTGTGGAATATTGGTTGTTCACTTGCATGTCTACGTATTTGGCCAAATAGCAGCTCACTGCTGCTGCTTGGTATTGCAAGAGTGTTGTGCCACATATCACTAGTCCAGGAGAGGATCAAAATTCCTGAAGAGTTTCAGCTGAATGCATGTTGCCTTCCCAATGCTGCAAAGTCAAGCTGTTAAGTTAAGCCACCGTAAAGTGGCCAATCTGTGTCAGACTTTCACTTACTCAGTTCAGTCTCACATATGTATCTGTTCTGCCATGTCAGGAATACCAGTTCTCGGCGACACCAGAAATGACTAGAACGTTTCCTAATGGCTCCTTTCATCAACCCCACACTGCCTCCAAACACTCTCATCACAATATACACCAGTACATTACTAAAAACAGCATGAGATTGCTTATTTTTGCATCATTTTTTGTTCTTCTTAGGGCGTGTCTCACTGGGGAAATCTACCCTCAAATTATAAAATTGCTTGGACTAGTTCCTTTCTTTGTGGTTATGCCAACAAGTAACACACACATGTGTTCATTGGTTTCATTTTACTTTGTTCTTGGTGTTGCATTTCAAATTCAAACTTTATACTGATGTAAAATATGTTCATGGTTTCAAAGTCAAATCTATAAAACAAGGTACGTTCAAAGGATTCCAGCTTGTTTCCCTGCCTCCTTGAGTCTATTTTCTCTTTTTTCCACCTTCGCTATAGGTAACCAGTTTTTTTTTTTTAAACATAGCTTATCTTTGCATTGTTTTTTTAAAATATAAAGTGTGTGTGTATGTGTGTGTACGCACGCGTGTGTGCATCCTCCCCTCTCTTAGATAAATGAGAGTGTGCTCTTCCTGACCCTTCGTGGAGATGACCCCATGGCTGCACATAGAGAGGTTCCTCACTGCTCACGGCTGTCTGGTGTTCCACTGTGGAGGACATCGTGGTTCACTGAGACAGTTCCCTATGGATGGATAGTCAGTGTCCAGTTCTTTTTCCTGTTATATATGGTGTTTTCACAAATGACCTTGTACACATGTGTCTTTTTGTGCTTTTGTCAACATGGCCCTGGGCTAGATTCTTAGAAGTAGGATGGCTGGTCAAAAGGTAACAGGCCACGGGAGTTAGGCTGCTTTACATTCCTACCAACAATGTCTGAGGGAGTTATTCTCCACAGCCTTGCTATGGCAAGGAGGGTCAACGTTTTTGATTTTTGTGAGTCTTGTCAGTGAGAAGTGGTGTCTCTGTGTGATTTTAATCTGGATTTCTTTTTACTGAAAAGGTAGTAGGATACTTTCTAAAAATAGTCTTCCTGGTCATAGAGGTAGGGCCCAGGCATGTTTTTATTGAGAAGCTGTATGTATGATTCTTTGACACAACAAGGCCAAGAATCACTAATGGAGAGTGTTTGCAAACACCTCTCATGGACTTGGATGTGAGCTAAATCTCATTGTCACTCACTTGCACTTGACCTTGTGAAATTTCTTAAATTCTGAGCTTCTGTTTGCTCATCTGCAGAGCAAAAACAGAATAGTCATAGTATCTACTTTTATAGGATTGATGCAAGATTAAAACAGGACAGGCGCAGTGGCACAGACCTATAATCCCAGCAGCTCAGGAGGCTGAGGCAGGAGGATCATGAGTTCAAAGCCAGCCTCAGCAAAACCCATGTGTTAAGCAACTCAGTGAAACCCTTTCTCTACATAAAATACAAAATAGGGTTAGGGGCATGGCTCAGTGGTTGAGTGCCCCTGAGCTCAATCCCTGCTCTCCTCCTCCCCGACCTCTACCCCCACCCCACCCCCCAAAAAAAAAAGATCAAAATAATCGGATGCTAGGCATTGTGTCTGACACAGTAAGGGCTAAAGAAATGTAAATAATAATTCTCTGACTCAGTAAAGAGAACCATTGGGCTTTGGAGGCTGTAAATCATTGTATCCTACAAAATTACTATCACCTCCTTAAATGGACTTCATAGTAATGTGAGAAAGAAGAGGGTCTTTTTTGTGTGTGAGTTGGCAGTGGTGTTGCCATAGAACTGAAGGCCATACTTAGTATTCGGCGGGTAGGTAAGAGAAGAAGAAGAAGTGTAGGTGTGGAGAGGGCCTGAAACCACCCAGCAGGACAGGCCTTGTCAGAGGACAGAGGGGAAGTGCATCCTCATGGGACCTGGCCTAGCAGGTGCCATAGTACAAGCCGGGAGGTGTATTTGAGAACTCGGTGAAATGTGCATGGTCGTTAGCTGCTCAGCTTCTGCCCTCCTGAGCGTTGGCCTGAAGGGTATGAATTGAGAGAACAGCGTGACCTTGGGTACTCTGCAGCTCTCTCGGCCCTTCACAGCCCCTGGACCCAGTTCTCCTGTCCATGGGGCTTTTGTTCCCTGGTGTCTGACACCACCTTTCCTAGCAAGCAGGGCACAGTCACTGCCATTCTCGGGAGAAATTCTAGCCCTTAAGCCTGAGTCACGCCTCCCTGCAAGTAGGATGGGAGCCAAGGGTTCTGGCCTAGCACAGGGTGTGTTCTTCCTCGTGTGTGTTAAAGGGTTATATTTATTATTAATCTTTCTGTAAAATTCAGTTTAGTTATTTGTCTTCTGTTTGTTTCCTTTTGCTTCATTTATTTCTGCTTTTGTGGCAGTCATGCCCTTCTCATTTCTCTAGGTTGATTTTTTTTTTTTTTTTGGTTTCTTTTTGATTTTTGAGTGGGAAATTAAGTTTGCTGAGTTTCACTTTCTTATTTTATGCTAAGTGCCTTTAAGACATCTGTTAGTGCTCTCTTTCGGTTTGAAATACTTCATCATTTCTGTCTGAATTCCTCTGTAGCTCTGAATGACCTCTGTGTGCTTTACAAGGTGTCAAGGGTATGGATTCCTTTGCTATAATTTGCATCATTGATTTCTAATTTCCTTGCATGGTAATTGATGAATATATCTATCATTTTGAGAGGAAATTTGTGGAAACCTGATTTATATCCTAAATCATGCCTTATCAGTTTTTAATCAGTGTTTCATATATGTTTGAAAAAAAAAGCTGAGTATTCTATTTGCTGGGTACTAAAATCTTAACATAGCAATTAGCTTGAGTTGGTTGATTGCCCTGTTCAGATCTTTTTCAACTTTGCTGCCTGGCAAAATATCTATATAGCTCTACTCCCCTAGGATCCTAGACACAAAATTATCCATTTAGAGTTGATTGGTTTTCACAAAACATGCTCCTGTTATGGAGGACATGGAGGGTCTTCTGACTTTGTAAGCAGTGTTGATCTGAGTGTGGTGTCCCAGCTCAGTTAGCCTATAAAATCTAGGCTCGGATCTCCAGTGGATTATCTTGGCTCTTGCACTCATGGATATTTGTGTCATGCAATAATTTAAGAGTGGAACTGATCAATATCCTTCTGAAGAACAGAAAGTAGATAACTGGCTAGGCTAGAGGCCTTGTGAAGAAGGAATGCATTCTTTTGAAAATTTTTTTTTCTGCTGTATTTGACCTTTTTCTAGTTCTTAGATAGCCAAATGTGACTATATATAAATTTCATTATATTTATATATTTATATAGAAATGTATATTTTTAGTTTCATTCAATAGTTAGATTTATTAACATGTTTGAAGGTTCAGTTCATGAATATGATTTGTTTATATCTGCTAACCTGTATTAAACTTGTCCCAGTGTCCAGCACCAGTTGAAGGCCTGTGCCCTTGGTCACATGATCATGTGCGCATTGCACAAACCTCTCTGGGACTTATTTCTTCATCAGTTACATGGGCAAAATACAACCTTTCCATGTTGGTCAAAGAGGGTGGTGGTGAGGCTCAGTCAGATAATGGACACTTTGGAAACTGCAAAGAGATTTTGAAATGTGGAAGGCACAAGTTGGGGACATCATGTGAAGAAGTGGCAAGCGAAAGTGACCTCAATGTATCTTAATCCCCTTTATTCTCCAGAGGGAACTTGGACAGGGTAAGGATTGAAAGAAATGTTTGGAAACCCCTGAAATGAATTTTCCCATGTCCTTCCTTCCCCTCCCTCAGTGTAGAACACAGAAACTGCAGCCATGACCACCCACGTCACCCTGGAAGATGCCCTGTCCAACGTGGACCTGCTGGAAGAGCTGCCCCTCCCAGACCAGCAGCCATGCATCGAGCCCCCGCCCTCCTCCATCATGTACCAGGTAATGGAAGTGGTGGAGCATGCCGGGAGCTCAGGAGCTCTGAGTCCCCTAAGAGCCTTTGCCCTGAAGGGAGAGGGGCTGCATCTAGAAGGTTAAAGGTCAAGAGCTGATGCAGTCCCTCACGCACTTGGGGAGCCCGGTGTGAGGAACAGATGAGCTAACAAACGTACATCAGGACTGTTTCCGTCCCCCAGGGAGGGCTGGTGGATGTGCTCTGACCCCAGGTACCTTCCCAGCTGTTCTTGCTGCTGCACCAACCATGTTTTGCCAATTCTGATCTCATGAATTAAATATTGCCATTTAGAAAGCCCTAGAGCCGGCCTGGGTAGTTACTTTGCCTTCGTGTATGGGAAAAGAACGCTAGGACTCCACAGGGCTCAGGGAAGTAGGTCAGAGGCATTTGCTTTTGCCTTAGAGGAGATCTTGTGATAGTCTACCCTTGATTGCACAAATCCACCATCCCATGGGGCTGGTAGGGAGGGCACCCTTTGCAGCTGGAGACAGCCCTGCAGTATAGTCCCTGGGCCCCGCTTGCTAGGCCAGAGGCCTTGTGAAGAAGGAATGCATTCATTTGAAATTTTTTCGCTGTATTTGACCTTTTGCTAGCTCTTAGATAGCTAAGTGTGACTAAATATAAATATATATTTTTAGTTCCATTCAATCGTTAGATTTATTAACATGTTTGAAGGTTCAGTTCATGAATATGATTTATTTATATCTTTTAACCTGTATTAAACTTTATGGTTTTTATTTACAGGAAAGTATAACAAAATTTCCCTGTAACTATGCCCCCTCTTCATTATACACATGGACCTTTTTACCAAATATGTAAATTTGGTACATATGTTAATATGTACATCTTGTAAATATATACTTGGTGAAATATGTATATTTGGTATATAATAATATGTATATGTTTTTAAAATATGATTTTTTCTTTTTATCAAAAGGAAATAACACTATTTATAGTATTCTATGACCTGGCTTTTTCTTAAAATTTATTATGGGTATTTTTTCTATCACAATATAATGTGGTTGAACCATATATGTTCTAGCACCTCATGGTCCTTCTAAGTCATTGCATGTACAGTGTATGCTATTATTTATTTAGCCATTTGCTATTGATGAGCATTTGAGTGGTTTGCAGGTTGCTTTTTTTTTTAAATCACAAAAATGCTGCAGTGGTTGTCCTCATTCATATGGATTTGCACCTTCAGGTGAGAATTTCTGAATGGCTGGATCAAAGCGATGTATACTGAACTTTTAGCAGCATTTTGGGCTAGTGTAGTTTTGGCATTTACTTCTGAGTCTCTGATGAGTGACTGACCATCCATGGGAAGCAAATGGGCCCTGTCCTCAGCCTGTCACTGCTGGTGTGATTATGCAGGCAAGTGTTTGGGGGAGGGGCAAGATTCCAGGTGAGATGGCAGTAGGTTTCCACAGAGACCCCATAGAGTTTGTTGACAGTAATTTGCTTCCTGAACACCAGCTACCTTGGACCCATTTCCCAACAACTAAATGTGCCTAACCTTTAATTCCACAGGCCAACTTTGACACGAACTTCGAGGACAGGAATGCATTTGTTACGGGCATTGCAAGGTACATTGAGCAGGCAACGGTCCATTCCAGCATGGTAAGTCTCCAGAACCACGTGTGCAGACGTGCTCCATGCTGAAGCAGGAGGGGCTGTGGGCGGCTTCTCACACCGGGACATGTCCTCGGCTACCCCCACTTCAGACCCCAGCTATGCAAGCCATTGCGTAGTCCTGCCCCACCTCCTCCCAGAAGCTCAGCACACTGCTCCCCTTTAGCTTCAGGCTTTGCAAATCCCACTCACTGTAGCCCCTCCTAATCTCCACAGCTCACTTCCCTGAGCTTCTGTAGCTCTTTGGGTTAACATGTGGTTAGATTCTGCCTTGTCTTACATTTCATTGATTACTGAGTATGTGGAACTTTGTCTCTCTGCAAAGCAAAATATTCTTCATAAAAGAGACATGGTGACTTTGGCTTTGGAGTAACATGGTTATTGACTCAAGGAAGCCAATGGCATAAATCACCCTACAAGCAGAGCTAGCTATTATTTTCTTTCTTAGGTTCTGACTCTAAAAAGGAGGGGTCATTCCCTTCTCTCTTGGGCTTTACTTGATTTTTCTTCTCAGGCAGCACTGGACTTGGAAGAATTCCAGAGACCTTATCCTTGGGCTCTATTGTGGCCTGATGGATCTTTGTCACTATGTTAGTTGTATTCTCTAACCTTGACTTAGCAAACCTACTCGTTTGTTCTGTAAGTATTTTGCATCTGTACCTGCAGAGGACAGGGTCAGTGCTGGGGAGGTGCCCAGGGACAAACAGGCCAGTCCTAGTTCTCAGGGAGTCAAGTCAATACTGAAGCTTGCCATTCACCGAGCACTTTCTCTGTGCAGATATTTTAAGTTCATTGTCTCATTTAATCCTCAATGAACCCTGTGAGGTAGTTCTGTTATAATACCCGTTTTATGCTAGGCGCAGTGGCATGTACCTGTAATCCCAGTGATAAGAGACTGAGGCAGGAGAATTGCAAGTTCAAGGCCAGTCTCGGCACCTTAGCAAGACCCTGTCTCAACACAAAAAATAAAGGACTGAGGATGTAGCTCAGTGGTAAAGTGCCCCTGGCTTCACCCCACCCAGTACCTAAAAATGAAAACAAACAAACAAATAAATAAATAATAAAGTACCCACTTTACAGCTGGGGAAAACTGGAACCCACAGTTGACAAATGAAGGACCTAAACTTTGCTGTCTGTCAACAAAAATCTGGGCTCTGGACTACTACTTTTTGTGGACAAATGAAAATTCACAAAGGGTAAATGTCATGGTTAAAGTTAAAGTTCGGTGTTTGAAGGGACTTTGAGAGGATTAGAGAAAATTTGATGGAGGAAGTGACTTTCAAGCAGGACCCTATAGGAGGATAATGACACCTTTAAGCTGTCTGTAAGGCATTCCTACCACAATGCATTGGAGTCCTCAAAATCGCCCTGGGACTTGCAGAGGGATCAATATACCCATTTGAGGGATGAGAAAACAGAGGCCTGGAGAAGTTAATAAGCATGTTACTCGTGGTCCTATAATCAGGAAGTCATGGTATTGGATCTGAAATCTGGGACTGAGTCTCTGTATTTTACTCCACTGTCTCACATGGAATTTTACCAGTCCGGGAGGAGTAGGCTTACCCTGCTGGGGAACCAGTATGAACAAAGGCATAGAATTTCCAATGGTTACTCATGTGTGATCTGTGAGGTCCACATGAGCAAATTATGGTATTGATGGAAATTCAGATGGGGGTCAGCTGGTGCCAGGTACATCAGTTGGCAAGGGCTGCCTTAACGAAATGCAACAGACTGGCTGGCTCAAAGAGCGGGTATTTATTTTCTCACAGTCCTGGAGGCTGGAAGTCCATGATCAAGGTGTGGGCAGGACTGGTTTTTCCTGGGGCCACTCTGGTTTACCTGTGACTGCTTCTGTCTGTTTCCTCACATAGTCTTTCCTGTGCACACACAGCATGTCTCTTTGGGAATCCAAATTCCCTCTTCTTATAAGGACGCCAGTCAAATTGGATTAGGGCCCACAGAAATGACCTCATTTGAATTTAACCACCCCATCTCCAAGTAGAGTAATTCTCAGGTACTAAGTTTAGGGCTTCAACAGACGAATTGTGTGGAGGGAGAGAGATGCATACAATTCAGCCTGTAGCACCAGGCTTTCATTCATCAGTAAAAATCCAAAGGCAGTGGAAGGTTTTTGTCCACAGGAGAGAGTTGAGCAGAATTGTTTCACCTGTTATGTGTGGAATGAGTTGAGAAAGAGTGACTGGAACAGGTAAATCATTGAAATCATTAAATTCCCAACCTTGGAGTTATTAAGGATGGTACTAGGATGATGGCATTGAGGGTGACTAGGGGGACATGCATGTGAGAGTCACCAGAGCTCAGCTCCACGTGGGCTAGCAATCTGCTGGGGTAGAGGGAACAGTAACCACACTGAGGTGTTCTGGAAATGTCAGATCAGGGACTCTGGTAGGGAATAAGGAGCAGGCTGGTTCAGAGGGTCACTGCATGAATCTTCTATTGCTGCTGTAACAAGCTATCATATTCTTAGTGCCTTAACACAACACAGATTTCTTTGCTGCCAAGTACGTTAGAGGTCCCACGTGGATCTTCCTGCATTTGATCCAGGTGCCCACAGGGCCACATTTGTTTCTCTAGGCTCTAGGGAGCTTTTTGTTGTCTTGTTTTTTCCAGCTTCAAGAAGCTTGACTTGTTTCTAAATAAGAAAATTATGACCCTTATGACAAGTTGAAAGATGGGTCCAAGGGAGGCAGGGCCAGAAGTCAAGTCCTAAGGCCCCACCCAGGACTCCTTTCTCCATATCATCTTGGCCTCTTTATTCAAGGCCAGTTGTGCAATAAATCCAGCTGAGAGTCAGCTAAACTGTCCACAGGGCAGAGTCCACGCCCATCTTCTCCACTACCCTGTTCAGCACAGAGCCCAGGACCCTTGAGTGCTCAGTAAAGCTTTCATTGAATGAAGGAGTTCACATTACACCTGCTATGGGCAGTTGTGTGCTAAAAATAGATGCACATTCTTTATATTACTGTCACTTCCCCTTTTTGACATGTGTTTGAAGCAGATGACTGTAGGACACCCACGGGTTGATCTTGGTTCTTTCTGATCTCAAGGACAACATGTTACTGATGCTAAAAGCTCTCTACATTAAGCATTGAAACTGTGACTTGTCAAAGACATTTGCTGTTGAAAATAGAGCTGTAATAAGTAATAAACTCCAGGTTAAATCTGATCTGATCCTCATGAGATATGGAATATGTAAGCTATGCAGATTTAAAATTAAATCAATAAAAGTACATTTTTTAATAAATACAGATATTCACAATGAGACATGGCTTTGTGTTACTCTTTATTGTATTTGGGGGCATATTTTTCATAACATAAAACCATTTAAAGTGTATAATTCAATGCTTTTTTTTTTAAAGCCTATTCACAATATTATACAACCACACCACCATCTAATTTCTGTTACCCAAAAGAATGCCCCAGACCTCTCAGCAGTCACTTCCACTTCCTCTCTCCCTGTGAACCCTGGCAACCTCCAATGCACTTTCTGTCTCTATGGATTTGCATATTCTCACATTTCATCTAAATGAGCTATACAATAAGTGGCTTTTTGTACCTGGCTTCTTTCACTTAGTGAAATGTTTTTCAAAGTTTGTGTTGTAGCCTGTGTAAGTACTTCATTACTTTTTATAGGTGAATAATATCCCATTGTAGGATAGACCACTTTTATTTGTCCATTCATCAGTTGGTTATTTCCATTTTTTTTTTTTGTTATTGTTGTTGTTTTGTTTTTTGTTGGTACTGAGGGTTTAACCACTGTGTTACTTCCCCAACACTTTTTATTTTTCTTTTGAGACAGGTTCTTGCTACATTGCTTAAGGTCTTGCTAAATTGCTGAGGCAGGCCTCAAACTTATGATCCTCCTACCTCAGCCTCCCGAGTAGCTGGGATTATAGGCATGTGCTATTGTGCCTGGCTTTATTTCTATTTTTGAGTTATTATGAATAGTGCTTCTGTGAACATTTATGTCACCCATAAATCCTCAATCCTCAAAAATTTCTGTGTGGAAACAATTTCAGTTCTCCTGGGTATATATCTAGCGGTGAAACTTCTGGGTCAAATGGTGACTCAATTGTTAATATTTTGTGGCACCGCTTTTAGGAATTTAGACTGTTTTCCTAACTTCCTTTACAGATCACCTAGAGAGAGACATAGTGTCGTTGAATTCTCACAGAATTCTGTCACATCAGCACCACCACCATCATCATTACTTTAACAGATGACTAAGTGGGGAGTTTTAGTGATTTATTGTGGACTAAAGGGCTGAGGGTGATGAAGCTGGATGTTAGCCCAGATGTTCATACCTTGAATTGAGGGCTCTTTCCACAGAGGCATAGTCCAGGGGATGAGTCATCTCTGTTTTTTAGGCTCATTTCAAAGTTGTTGCTTATTTCTATCGTGTGTATATTAATTATTCTCCTGCTTATAAAATAGTACTGTGGACTCTTATCAAAGTGTGAACTGACAGTACTGTTATGTTAGTTTAGTGTATTACGTATTATCTATTGTGTATTGTAGTACTATTACCTTACTCTAGTAGATATATAAAGTAACACAGTATTCTAATCCAGAGGGAGCTTGTAATTCAGAGCTTGGTACATATGCTACCAATTTTTTTTTTTGACATTCAGTATATATTTATAATCACTACTGTTTTGGTTTGTGACCTATTTACATACAGTTTTGCTTGCTCGTTTTCTTACAAACTATATCTGGGACACCTTTTTCTGTGGGAACTGCAGATCTGCCCTCGTTTCCAAGGTGGCCATCCATCTGTTTGAAAACTGTAGCCCTGTCATAGAGTCCTTGGGCTTCTGATGAGAATGATGTAGGTCAGTTTCTCTTACTCTTGTGCAAGTGAGTCCTCTGAGCATTTTGTTGAGATGTGGGTTTGTTATTCCACAGACAAGGGGGTGCCTGAGAGTCTGCCTTGCTAGTGCGCACCCTGCTGACGGTGCCGATGCTGCTGGTCCCCAGACCACCCCCGTGATAGTGAGGCTCTTGAGAAGCCAGCAGCTTGGATGTCATTTCTCACTGCCCCCTGGTTTTGCTCTTTCAGAATGAAATGCTGGAGGAGGGACATGAGTATGCTGTCATGCTGTACACCTGGCGCAGCTGTTCCCGGGCCATTCCCCAGGTGAGATGGCCCTTACTCCTTCTCACTCTACTCACAAACATTTGCTGAGCTTTTCCAGGTGGGAGGGGGTAAGTCAGGGCCTCTCATCCAAGGAAGCAGCCTGAAGTCACTGATGACCAGGGCCCATGCCCAGGGACTTAAAGGTTTGTGCAGTACACAGTATGCATAGTATCTTATTTCAAAAACTGTACATGCTAATTTTCTGACACCTAAACCATGGCAGAAGGATGTAAAGTAAAATATAAGACCTCCTGGCCCCATCAGCCAAACCCACCTTTCTCCATAGATCATCACTGGGAACACTTTGCTGCATATTCTTCTGTGTCGTCTCCCTGGCACGAATATTATTTTGTACATTTTTATCATTTATAACAGTGTTGTCTCTTTCTTATATTATTCTGCCTTTTGCTTTTAAAAAATTCTTCATTACTGACTTTTTTTATGTCAAAACATACACATATTTTTTTTAACCATCATTGTCATATAACTAATGAGTTCCATCATCACAAATCAACAAACCTCAGGTGTATAAAGTAAGCAATCTATTCCTCTCCTCCTAATCCTGGTCCTTGGGGAGAAATGCTATTTGCAGTTTTTCAGCCTTACTGATTTCATCTGCCTGTCTTTTATATGAACACAAAGAGTTTTGTTTTGCTTAACAAAAACAGGATCAAATCATCCTGTTGTTCACCTGCTAGCTTATGGTGACAGTGCTGTTATGGCAATTCATGTAGTTCTATCTCATCCCTTCTAAGAGTTCATCAGTGTATTGTGTGAACACATCATTGAATCCATTTGATCATCCATGGATGAGTATTTAGCACTTGCTACCTTTTTTAAAATTTTTTTTTAGTTGTAGATGAGGCATACCTGTATTTTACTTATTTATTTTATGTGGTGCTGAGGATCAAACCCAGTGCCTTACATGTGCTAGGCAAGCACCCTACCACTGAGTCACAACCCAGCCCTTGCTACCATTTTGAGAATTTCTGACCATCTGTGAAGAGTGTCCTTAAACCGCCTCTCCTCAATCTTCAGATTCAGTTGACCTGCTGGTGGTTTTGGCAAGCGTGTTGTAGAGTGTCTGCCACGTGATTCTGATGTGCACAATGCTTGAAAACCACTGGGAGGGGAAATGGGTTTTTAATGGCACGTCTGATGTTGGCCGACGTTGGCCTGGGGATGGCTAGGGGAGCAAGGGATAGAACATTGCTCTTTGCCTAGAATCTGACTGGGCCCCCCTGGGACAGGGCTGGGGAAAGGCCAAAGTGGGAAGCTCCTGTTCATAGCACAGAACACCAAAAAAGGGAGCGGGGTTCCTGTCTTGGGACCAGCTGGTTCCTTATGTGCAGCCAGTCTCTGGGGGGGGGGGGTGCCTCTGCCATCCCAGCTTCTTGCTTTTGGAATCAGTTACTTCCCAACAGAGGCCCTTGTGAGAGTAAAGGGTATCCTTATTAATAAGACCACAGGTGTGGACCAGGACTGTGTGGACGAACCAGGGTGCTGAGTCCCCTCCTCTGCCCACAGGTGAAGTGCAACGAGCAGCCCAACCGAGTGGAGATCTATGAGAAGACCGTGGAAGTGCTGGAACCGGAGGTCACCAAACTCATGAAGTTCATGTACTTCCAGGTGAGCTGGCCTGGTGGTTCTGCATCAGGAGACGTGAGAAGACCACCTGTCTTCCAGACACCAGGCTCTGCACCTTGGTGCCATGCTGTCTATTCATCTAGCAGCTATTTTTAGAAAGCTACCTACAAACCCCTGTGTGAGCAAAACAGACACATGTCCCTAGCCCCATGTAGGTTACATCTGATGAGTCAGTGAGTGTGTTCTGGGCACGGGGAGAGACTGACTATAAAAAGTGATTTTCAGGGCATAATTAGTGCGGCGAGCAAACTAATATTTAAAACCGTTCCCGGTTGTGGAGCATCTGCTGGTGCTCTTTAGGGACAGTCTCTTGGGACATGTGTGTGGACTGAGCTCTGGGCAGTGAGAGAGAGGCTGCCTGCAGTGCTCAGGAGCAAGAGCACTCCCTGGAGAAAGTACTATAAGGCCAAAGCCCTCAGGTCTGGTGTGTTTAAGAAATAGAAGGAAGACAGGGAGACAGGAACTCAGTGAAGATGGGGGAGCGGGAGAGGAAGGAGGAGACTGTGGGGAGGGCACTGTGGACCCTGAGATGTCATTCAAGGCCATGGGAGGCCACTGGAGGGTTTGGGTGACTTGATCTGATCTGAGCTTTTGTGACAACCTCTGGCTGCTGTATAGGGGTGGATGGCATGTTGGGGGGGACAGGAAGAGGTTGGGAGCAGGAGCAGAGGGACAGCAGGGAGGCCAGTTGGGAGGCCTGCGAGAGTGATGGTATCAAGAAGGAATGAGCCAGTGTAGTGGCACATGCCCATATTCCTTGTAGCTTGGAAGGCTGAGGTAGGAGGATCATGAGTTCAAAGCCAGCCTCAGTGACTTAGTGAGGCCCTAAGCAACTCAGTGAAACCCTGTCTCTAAATAAAATATTAAAAAGGGCTGGAGATGTGGCTCAGTGGTCGAGTGCCCCTGGGTTCAATCCCTGGTACCAAAAATAAAAGGAATGGAAGAGAGAGGGCCAGGGCTTCTCTGAGTGGGCAGGCTGGCTGGACAGGGGCCACAGGGAAGCACATGAGTAGAGGGAGCAGGGTGTCACAGTCACATCAAAAACAGCTGAGGAGGACAGGTTGGTAACTGGCGGCCAGGCTGGACTCCAGGGTGGGCATCATGACACACAGTGCGCCCTCTTCGTGGTTCCCCATGGAGCTGAGTGTCATGGACGGATTCCCTGCCAGTCCCCTGCACAGTGGCAATGCCTGCGGGGTCAGTGTAGCACAAGGAGGTGAGGATAAATGAGGTCCATTGGTAAAGAACAAGTAGAGCCCTGTTCCACAGCAGGTCCCACGGCCGCGGCTGCTATTAGCAGCACAGACCCGGCTTCCAGGAGCCGCAAGTCTCTTTGCGAAGGCAGACAGACCTGCAAGAGGAGAGCTGCCCAAAGACCCTGGAGTGCTAAGCTGAGGCCTCCTTAGAGGCATTCGCAGAAGGGAGGATCCATAGTAATTTAGAACCCGGCTGGCCAGCGCCACAGTCACTGGCCACGTGTGACTACTGATATTAATTAAAATTAAGTACGATCAAGAATGCAGCTCCTCAGTCACAGAGAGCATCTCAGGTGCTCCTGGCCACTCGTGGGGAGCAGCTGTTGATTGCACGGGGCTGATGGGGAAGGTTCTCATGGTGGTGGAAAGCTACTGGGTGTGGTCTTTGGGGAGAGGGTGGCTGACTGCAGGGTCCCAGGCTCACGGCTCACGTTGGAGCCGTCATTTCTTTCCCCACTTCTCCTCTCCTTTCCTTCCATTTCTTCTCCTCCTCCTCTTTTTTTTTTTTTTTTTTTTTTCCTGCTCACTGCCCCTGGAACACAGCAGCAGCCTCTTTTTCTCTTGTTGAACTGTTTTTTCTCTTTTTTGTTTTTTCCTGACACCAGCTTTACTGGGGTAGGCCTGGAATGGTACCTGGCACACAGTAGATGCTCAATAAAGAGTTATTGATCATCATGAGCCCCTTTCTCTGGATGGTTCTCACACACTCTTGGCCTCTTCCTCCTTATTGGCCAGTGCCTGACACTGTCCCAGGTGTTGGGGACACAAAATGAATAAGACATAATGATGCTTCTAAATGAAAGTGTGTTGGACGAATTCATTGGTTCGACTCACTCAGGGCCAGATCCAGGTTGCCTCTAAAATCAGATTTGGATTGAAATGCTTCTCTGAGAAAGTCCACCCGAAAGATCTGCCACTCTTTCAGTGGCCTGGGGAGAACCCAGGAGAGCCTTGACCAGAAAGCAGAGGGAGCCACTGCCCCCACCCCTGGGGCCGCCTCCCCCTTACGCCTGCCCCTCTGCCCCCAGCGCAAGGCCATCGAGCGATTCTGCAGCGAGGTGAAGCGTCTGTGCCACGCGGAGCGCAGGAAGGACTTTGTGTCCGAGGCCTACCTGCTGACCCTGGGCAAGTTCATCAACATGTTCGCTGTCTTGGACGAGCTGAAGAACATGAAGTGCAGTGTCAAGAACGACCACTCTGCCTACAAGAGGTCAGCACCCTCTCCCGCGGGGCCCTCTTCCCGGACAGCAGCTGGGTAGCTGGACATACTTCTTCCAAGTAGGCCCTATTACATCACCTAGTTTCTACCCCTTCTCAATAGCCATCAGTGGATTAATCCATGATGAGATCAGACCCCTCATGATTTGATCACTTCCCCAAAGGAGCCCCTCTGTGCATTGCTGCACTGGAGACCAAGCCTTCAACATGGGAGCCTTGGAGGGACATTCCAGATCAGGACTCTAGTACTTACATTAGTCATTTTTCTGCAAGACTCAGAAAGCCATCCAAACTGCTTATGCAGAAGACAGAAATGAGTTGGCTTATGGAACCCAGACATCCAGGGCATGCCGGCATCCAGTGCCTAGGTGGCGATGTTAGCCTGGGTCTCCCCACCTCTGCTGCCCTTCCCTCTCTAACAGCCTCCTGCTCAGGCTGGTTGTGCCTTATGGTGATCTCTGGCAGCAGCTTCCCACCAGCCAGACAGCAACCCCAACTTTCAGGGAAATGCTTTTGCACAGGTCTCAGGGAAGATGGATGTCCCTCAAGCCTGGATCATGTGCTGATCCCTCCATTAGTCACTGGTGAGGTGGGCTGCTCTGATCAGACACTGTTCACTCTTAGATTTGGGGGGGGTCCATGTCAGCTTAGAAGAAAGGACCACATCTAAAATTGTGTCGGGCGGGGGGAGGTTGTTTCTCTTTATAAATCAGGACACAGTCACCCAGGAGGAGATAAGAGCAGTTAAAAGCAAGAGACTCCCAACATGTTGCATGAGGTTCAGATGAACCCCAGAGTGTCTGGCCACCTCTGGTGGAAGGACTTTCCATGTCACTGTTGGGGAGGGAGGAGGGACTCTCCCCCCACAATGTCCTTGGGCTCAGAGAGCCTGGAGTGAGCAGACTGGTTCTCACAAGTTGATTCTTCTGTGTACACCATGAAACCCGGGGTGCCCAGCAGGCAGAGCCCATGTCTCAGCTGACCCAGAAATGTCAGATTCACAGAGATTCCATAGATAGCTCATGGCATAGCATCCTCCCCGACACTCTCGACAGTTAGAGCACACTGCTGCCCTCATGGCCACAACCGATGTCCTGCGTGTCCAGAGCGAGGCAGGGGTCCTCTGCTACCACAGATCCCTGTGTGCCCTACGCCCATCCTGCTTTCATCTTATAATCCTGTAACAGTAACAGACTTGTTTTCCGTGCAATTCTTTGCTGGAGAAACATCGAGGTTTTCCTTATAGGAAAACCTGAGCATCTCCAGGGCTCCCGGTGCGGCTCCGGGGCAGGTGCTTCTTTCACTCCCTCTGGCCCCTCCGCCTGCATCAGTGGAAGCTGGCTCCCCGTAAACTTTCCAAGGCTTCAGAGATTTTCAGTGCATCCCTGCCCTTGAATTTCAGATGCCCTGTCCTGACCTCGGGGGACAGTGTCACTCTGGGTAGGGTGGAAATAGGAGCCCACGGGACGTACCTCAGGCTCAGGGTGTGCAGATGCTCCTCTGTCTCACCTGCCATCTACCTTTCAGGGCGGCACAGTTCCTGAGGAAGATGGCGGACCCTCAGTCCATTCAGGAATCGCAGAACCTCTCTATGTTCCTGGCCAACCACAACAGGATCACCCAGGTGGGTCCTGCCTGGCATCTTGGGGAAACAGGGGCCTAGAGGCTGGGTGAACCTCAAGCCCAAGCAAATGAGCCTTGTCTACACCTTCTGTCTCCACCGCCCATCACAAGAGTGAAAAATCACTGCAGCCTTCAGCCTCCCTCCCAACCACAGATGGCCCTTCCACCCTCTCCAGGCCCTGTCCTCTGAAAGCCTTCAGCCAGGGTAGAGGATCAGAGAGCAGGACCACCACCCACTGCCACACCTTGGGCAAAGGCCAGGCCTCAAGTTCTCATGTATAAAATGGGTCTGTCACTTTGAATATATTATGAGGATTTATCTCACGGGACTATTGTGAGAAATAAATGAGATGCTGTACAAAAAGCCCTCGGCATGCTCTGTGGGTGGGCTTTGTGATCAAAAGACCTGACAGCAACTTAGAGGAGGAAAAGTTTATTTGGGGCTTACAGTTTTAGTACCTTAGTGCTGGTTGGCTGACTCCATGGCTCTGGGTGTGAGGGGAGGCGGAACATCAAGATGGAAGGATGAGGTGGAGGAAGGTTGCTCAGCTCTTGGCATCCAGGAAGCAGAGTGAGGAGTCAGGGACAAGCTACAGTCCAGGCCATATCCTACCTGCCTATCTTTACCACCCAGTAGTCCTTTCAGATTATTAGCCCATCAAAGGGATCAACCAATCATTTCACCTCTGAACACATGAGCTTTTTGCGGGGGTGTCTCATAGCCAAACCATGACCCATGCAAAGCCAGGAGAGGAGGAAGAGGTCCAGAGCTCTGGTCCCTGCTTTTCAGGGCATGACCACTCAGCTGTCACTCTCCCATTATACCCAGCACAGCCTGACTCGTCCCACCCTCTGTCAGGTCAGCCTCAACAGGTGCTGGCAAGAATGCTGGCAGGACTCAGGCCAGTGCTGAGGGGCCCTGCATCTCCCCAGGGGTTTTAGGCTCAGCTCCCTGGGCGGAGGCCCAGAGTTGGCAGGATCCTTCCTGCTCTGTTCACTGCCCAGTGTCTGAGGCCCCAGGAGACTGAGCCCCCTGCTGCCTGTACAGAGCTCCAGCAGTGCCCTTCTTGGGTGTCCCACAGGACTGTTTGCTCCTTTGGAGAGAGCGCAGGGATGGGAACCTCTCCTTCTCTGCAGGAGATGTTTCTGTACTTCTGTGTCCTGCCAGGAGGAGACACCTACTGGCCCAGGTGCCCCCAAACCCCACCCTGTGGGTCTTTCCCTGCCCTTGTCTGATGAAAACAGCACAGATAAGTCCATGCCTTCAGAGCCGAGCTGAAATTACTACAGGCCTGTTGTAAAACTGAGCTGCTTTGGCTCTGCCTAAGAGAGTGCTTCTTACTTGCAATTGCCAGGGATTGAGATGGAGGCTCCAAGGCAAGCAAGCTCCCTGCACAGGAGGCATGCAGGAGCTCTGGCTACCCAGCCACTTGGGTGGCATTCACAAGGGCATTCAGGCATCAGACTGCCTGGTGTGAAGGCTCCTCTCCCCCAGGGCCATTCATGACTCCTGGGCCATCAGTAGAGCCACGTGCTCAGTCACTGCTGCCCAAACTGTGTGGCAGGTGAGGATGCAGGAGCGGGTGTCTTGTGCTTGTCCTGAGGGCGGGTGCTGTTTCAGTGTCTCCACCAGCAACTGGAAGTGATCCCTGGCTACGAGGAGCTGCTGGCAGACATCGTGAACATCTGCGTGGATTACTACGAGAACAAGATGTACCTGACCCCCAGTGAGAAGCACATGCTGCTCAAGGTAAACCCCACCGCATACTGCAGACAGGGATTGCCCTCCCACCTCCTCCTTATCTAAAATCATTTTTAAAGAACAATATTTCTATTTCTTAAACAGTGATACAGATCTCACTGCACATGTGGTCTCTTCTTTTGCTTTAATATCTCCTATGCACCTTTAAGGTGTCATTAAGGACATTTCTGCAATATAATTTTTATGGTTGCCCACTATTCCATTCTATGGGGATGTTGTTGTTTAACATGTTCCCTGGGGTGGGATTTTTGTTTGCTAAACTGCATTAAAACCCTCATAGCACAGCTTTTTTTGTTGTTGGGTTTTTTTTTTTTTTTGGTTCCAGGGACTAAACTCAGAGGCACTCAACCTCTGAGTCTTATCCTCAGCCCTATTTTGTATTTTATTAAGAGACAGCTCTCTCTGAATTGCTTAGCACCTCGCTATTGCTGAGTCTGGCTTTGAACTCTCGATCCTCCTGCCTCAGCCTCTTGAGCCACTGGGATTATAGGCGTGTGCCACCACACGCAGTGTAGAACAGCTTTTATGCACCTCTGTTGGTCAAGCTTAACATTATGAAAGAGAAATTGCTGAATCAGAGGGAAAACAGAATCTTAGGGCTTTTGCTTTAGTTTGTCAAATGGTCATAATTATCTCAACAGTTTACAAATTTTATCCTAAAATTATTAATGGGGAAAATCTAGGATATCCAAAAAAGCATTAAAAAATTTCAACCTGTCACCATCTTTTACCCAGGAGATAACATCTTCAGAATTGTGATGTATATTCTTTTAATTTTTTTCTATGCTTGTATATTTAAAAAATATGCAATATACGTAAGCATGTCGAATTTTTCTCAGATGTACTTAAATGTATTTGGAATATTTTGCAGCAATTGACTAAAATAACATAGATGAGTCTTCTTGGCTTTAACCACAATATATCATTGTCTGCTAAGATTATTTCGAATTCCTCTCCAATAGTTATAGCACTGACAGGAACAACTTTCTCCATGTCTTCACATGCACCATAGAGCACCCCCCTTTTGATTCTTTCTTCCCTCAAACCTCATCTTCCAAAGTGTTTCTTTTCCCCCCCCCTCTCTCTCTCTCTCTCTCTCTCTCTCTCTCTCTCACCACTTTTGGCATTTTAAGAACCCCTGACCTGGGTTAGTATTCCTGTCCTTACATTTCTGGCACCCCAATTGAGTTTGTAGGGTATATTTCATTGCTTTGTCAAAATACCTGATGTAAAGTACAAAGAAAAAAGATTTAGTTGGCTCATAGTTTGGGGGACTGGAAGTCCAAGCAGCATGGTATAGGCTCTGGCAAAGTTCCTCCCTGACTGTATCACATCATGGCAGGAAACTATATGTATCTCTGTGTGGTCTCTCTCCCCTGCTTGTCAGGTCACCAGGATTCAATCATGGGACCTCCATCATAATAAGCTAATCTAATTTAATCACTTTCTAAAGAACTCACCTCTGAACCATCATGGGGTTAAGGTTTTCATCCTCTTAATACCCTTACCTTGTAACTTTGGAGATTAGAATCCTGCGTGTGATCTAGGGGGAACAAGACACCTTCAAACTATAGCACAAGGCAGTATGTGTGTATGACTTGTTCACTCCAGCTTCCTCTTGGCCGCCAGAAACCCAGAGAGGTTATTCAAAGTTCAGACCCTTTGACAGCCCAGCTCCATGCTTGGGCAGTACCCAGCTCTGCCCTTGCTTGCTCCCTCCATGAGCTAGGTTATGAAACTCCAGTCCACCAAGCAGTGTTAGATACGACCTTCAAATTCTCCAGAATTTTTTTTTTCCTCTCAATGCTCTTTAATTCCCCTACATCCTAACTTCCCAGCCCACTTCTCTCTGAATTCTTCACCATCTTCAGTCTGGCTTCCAACACTGTTGAGCTATTTCACGGCTCTGCAGTTTGTATTAATGAAATCAAATGCCACCAGAGGGCGCCATGCATCCTTAACAGGAAAAGTCCCGCACTCATCCTACAGCACAGGTAGGACCCAAGAGGGAAGCCATCCGACCTGAATAGTCTTCCAGTCGACTCTCTTCGGTGTTGGATGAGAAATAGAGGCACAGCGAGAAGTGACTGTCCCACATCTTACGTCTAGCCGCACCCCTTCAGCTGCACATTCCACATAGGAGGAAAACAAACAAGCTTTGGGGGTTGAAATGAGAATGTTGACCTACTTGACATGTCACCCATGTCTCTATAGGAACTGTTACACTGTTATTTATTTGAGGGGAAAAGGTGGATATTTTTACATTCACCATTGGCCAGTGTTATGTGCCTGCGAGGTGCTGCACCCCAGATAGGCCTCAGGCTCCTTATTCTCGAGAAGGACCTAAATGTGCCCATTTTTATTGACAGACCCTGGTTGAGATCCTGTCACTGCAGCTCATCTTTGTGACTTTGACAAGCTGTCCAACCTTTCTGTGTCTCTGATTTCCCAGCCATAGAACAAGGCTGTTGCTTAGAACCCGACTCACAAGATGTTGTCAGAACTAAGAATTATGGTCAACAGCAGTATTTGTTAAAGCCCTAAGAACAGTCTATGGCCCATATACTCAATGCTCATGAAGTGGCTGCCATAATATCCTAAATGTATCATTGAAATTAGTCCCATGTTTCCTGTCTATATTTGAAAATATGAGAGTTTTTTTCATAATGAATGTGTGTCTCCATTTGTATGTGTACAAATTAAAGCTTTTTTTTTTTTTTAATAATTCCAGTGCACGTCAATAGTTTTTGCACTCTGCCCTTTTTCATTCTAGGTTATGGGCTTTGGCCTCTACCTGATGGATGGAAATGTCAGTAATATTTACAAACTGGATGCCAAGAAGAGAATCAACCTTAGCAAAATTGATAAGTTCTTTAAGGTCAGCCACTGGAGCTGGGGCAGGGCAGGGGGTCAGAGTTACACCAGCATCAAGAGGACTGGGGAAAGGAATGAAATTTGCCACAAAGTAGGGGGAGCTGTTAATTGAGCAGTTACTCTGCAGACCCCAACAGCGGGAGAATAGGATGACAGCTTCTAGCTGCCACTGGTGGAGGAGTTGGCACTAGAGAAGGCTGTCCTCAGAAAGCATGCACAGTTCTCAAACTCAGCTCCCCTGGGATTCCACTAGGGGCATGTGATTCTTCTTGTGTTTTCCTTTAACCCTTTCCAGAAGTCATCTAAAGAAAGAGGTATCTCCTTTTGTTTTCAGAATAAACCAAAGCTCAAGGAAGTAGGAGGGCTAAAGACTGAATTTTAAGTGGATTCCCATTTGAAAAAGCCCAGCCTCTCCCCCAGCCCACTGGAAGCCCCTTGGCCTCCCTCCTGTCAGGCGAATTGCCTCACCAGCCTCCACTATGCACTCAGTCGGTTCTAGTGCCTCTGAGAGAGAGTTGATCTTTTGTTCCTAAATCTTTAAAAACAAAGACTTATAGTCAATCAAGCCTTTGAATTTTTTTTTTTCCAAAGGGGCTTCCATACTTTGGAAATGAATCCGTTTTTTCTAATGCTGGGTCTTGCAGGCATGAAGCTGGTCTCGGCTCAGACATGGGAACGCCCAGTTTCATATAACTGGTGAGATCTCATGAAGGTGTGGCATGGAGAGCACCAGGCAGGGTCAAGGGGAGCAAGAGGAGTCTTGTTTTGCTGCTTGAACGGGCTTTTTTTCCAAGCTTGAAACTTTTACTTTTCTCCAGAGCAAGCCTAGATGAAAACAGGACTCATCTTGGGAGACCCTTGCAAAATCTGCCTTGAGTCAGTGTGCATAAGCAGGCTGTGAAGGGAGGGGACACCCTCTCCACAGTCAGGCCTGGGGTAAAGTCTGGCGCTGCTGCTGCATAGCTAAATGGCCGTGGGAAAGTCACTGAATCTCCCTGAACCACATCTTCCTATCTGAGAACTACGAATCTCAGGGTAACTCCTCAGAGGGTTCCCCCAAGGATTCATTGGGGTTACGTAGATGAGTCCGAGCCCTGGGTCCTAATCCTGGCTCTCTGACTTTATGGGACATCGCTAGCCTGCCTGCCTGTCAGTTTCTTTGTTAGTGACATGAACATGATTACAGTACTGACTTCACATTTCTTTCTTTCTTTTTCCTTTTTGATACTAGAGATTGAACCCAGGGGAAAATTAATCACGGAGCCCCATCCCCAGCCCTTTTTTGTATTTTATTTAGAGAAAAGTTCTCACCGAGTTGCTTAGGGCCTCACTAAGTTGCTGAGGCTGGTAAGAAGAATGAAATCATGGCATTTGCTGATGATGGATGGAGCTGGAGAACATCATGCTAAGTGCAATGAGCCAGTCCCCCCGAACCTAGGGCTGAGTGTCCTGTCAGATTTGTGGATGCTAAACCAGCAACGGAGGTTGGGGAGGGAATAATAGAAATAGATTGGACTAGACAAAGGGTAATGAAGAGAAGGGGGGAGGGGAATAGGAAAGACAGTAGAATTAATTGGTCACGACTTTCCTAGCCATGTACTTGTATACACGACCAGGGTAACTCCACATCACGTACTACCACAAGAGTGGGAACCTAATAAAATAAGTTATACTCTATGTATGTGTATTCTGCCAAAATACATTCTACTGTCATTTAATTTTAAAAAAAAATTAAATAAAAGTAGCAGCAGAACAACTACAATAACAAAAAGTAGCTGAGGCTGGCCTTGAACTTGCCATCCTCCGGCCTCAGCCACCCAAGCTGCTGGGATTACAGCTGTGACAGGTGTGTCCCACCATGCCCGACTTCACACAGTGTTGGTAAGGACTGAGATAATGCTTCTGAAGTGTTTGGCCCCGTATCTAGTGCGTGGGAGGTAGAGAGTAGATGCCAGTCTCCCTTCTGTTTGCCCTGGCCTTTGGCTGGAAGTTGCTTACCTTCTGGAGCAGTAGGAAGAGAAAGGACCCTCCACTGCAAGGCTAGCCATCTGGTCCTCAGCCTTCATCCATTGTCCTGGCTGTGTGACTTTAGACAAGTCACTTTGCCTCTCTGGGCTCGGTTGCCTAGAACACAGAATTGGTTGGAGACAGGGGAGGACCAGTATGCCAGCTGAGGCTCCTTTTGGTTCTGGGTTCACACAATAGCATCATCAGAAGCAGAAACAAGGGGCTAGCCCCCAGGCGCACACAGAGGCCCGCTGCCCCCCTGCCTCCGGCCACATCTCACGCGCTGTGTTTGCTTCCTTTGCAGCAGCTGCAGGTGGTGCCCCTGTTCGGCGACATGCAGATAGAGCTGGCCAGATACATTAAGACCAGTGCTCACTATGAAGAGAACAAGTCCAAGTGAGTGCCTGCCGTAATGTCTCTAGGCTCCTGCGAGGATGCCCGGCCCGGGCAGGGGGCCGAGGGGCCACTTCAGTCCCTCCTCCCTCCCCAGAGCCCTGGGCAGGTGGACCCTCAGATCACTGGCGCCACCAGAGGGAGCAGCGGAGGGTGCTCGGAGCCCTTTTGTATCCGCCCTTTGCTGCCAGGTTCAAAAGGGCTCAGAGCACAACCATGTCCCTCATCCTGCTGAGTGGTAGCCCATGGCGTCCCCTCAGAGGGACAGCAGGAGTCCTCCTCCTTCCCTGAGATGTGGGGAGGAGCGGCTGGCTCTTGTTGGCCAGCTGGAGAGAGATGGTGACAATCTTCATCTCCCCGTTCTCTGCTCGAGTTTTGCGACCATTCAGTAAGTACGTGGTGACGTGTGGCCGGAATGGTTCCAGTGTGAGTGAGCTGACGCCTCCCCTTGGGTCATTTCCAACCACGATCCCAGGGAATCTGTGCTGAGGTCTGAGGGATCAGTGGCTCACAGGACTTGGGGGACATCTGGCTCCAGTCTCCGCTGTCTGCTTTGAAATCGGATGCCGTTGTAGGGGTTGCTTCTGAGTGCATTTCACCCAGAGCTGAGTGGACATGGCCTTTCCAAGTGGAGGGGAGCTGGCTGTCCTGTGGTCATGGGTGAGAGTTCAGTGCCTTCAAGGACAGCTGTGCTCCCTTGACCTCTACTCACCAGGCTCTGCAGCTGAGCTCCCAGGGATCGCCAGTCCCGTGCCTCCATCCTCTGGGGCTGCCTGGGTGGGAGGAGCACGGGGTCAGGGATGAGGTGCTTATTTTCTGCCCCTTGCCTGCCTGGCTCCTCGACCACCTGACGCTGGTTGGGAGGAGGCTGTTGTATGACCAGGGAAGAAAGTCAGAGGTTTGGTACTGGGGATCAAACCCAGCAGCGCTTAACCACTGAGCCACATTCCCAGCCCTTTTAATATTTTATTTAGAGACAGCGTCTCACTGAGTTGCTTAGCACCTTGCTAGGTTACTGAGGCTGGCTTTGAACTGTGATCCTCCTGCCTCAGTCTCCCTATGCAGTAAGGTTTTTCCTAATCACATGTGTCAGAAAGGGTAGAGAGGAAGAAGGGAGGACAGGGAAGAAGGAAAGAGACGAACAGGAGGAGGAGGCCAGCCCTGGGTCCTTGGAGTCCTGGACTCTCACTCTGGGTGTGACCATGTGGCCAGGCCACCCTGGAAAGGAGGCATAAGCCCAACCGGGTTTCCCCAGTCCAGCTCCAAGCCCTCCAGAGCCAGCTCCTACCACAGGGCTGGTGGTGCTCTTAGAGTCAGGGGACAGTTTGGGGCCATTGCCCACCTTGCTTTTTCTTTCTTGGATTCCAACCCTTGCACCCCTAGAGAGGCTGTGATTCCCCAGCCGTGGAACTGGTAAGTATTGTGGACCTGATAGCTGGAAAGGCCTGTGGTTGAGCCTCCTTGGAGGAGGATGGCCACAAGGAAGAGGAGGAGGAGGAGGACTGTTCCTCGAAGCCTGCGGTCTCCACAGCACCACACTTGGCAGGCTCGGGACACCGCTTTCTGGTTCACCCAGGGAGCCAGCCATGTTGGCTGAGGACCAGGAACAACTAGGGAGTGGAAGGAGCGTGTCCCACCCAGGAGCCTGGGGCTGGCCGGGCTCTGACCCTGTGGTTTTCTACCCAGGTGGACGTGCACACAGAGCAGCATCAGCCCCCAGTACAACATCTGCGAGCAGATGGTTCAGATCCGGGATGACCACATCCGCTTCATCTCGGAGCTCGCTCGCTACAGCAACAGTGAGGTGAGCTCTGGCCGCCAGGGACGGAGGCATGTGGGCCAGGCGGGGAGAGGAGCAGCTGGGAAAGAGCAGGAACACCTGGGATACTGGGGAGTGGCAGGGACTACACATCTGGGGCAGGAGGGCAGAGCTGCCCAGAGCATGGACAGTTAGAGCCAGACAGAACCAGGGTTAATTCTGCCCTTTGCAAGTTGTTCAAATCTCTGTGCTTCCCTTTCCTCTCTGCATGATGGGGGTAACATCAAAGCCTGGGAAGGGTATGCAGGAGGGAGTAATGGACAGAGGATGGTTGGATGGGAGGAGTAAGTTCCAGTGTTCTGTGGCACAGTGGGACGACTGTGGTTGACAACAGTTATTTCAGAGCAGCTAGTAGAGAGGATTTTTAACGTTCCCAGCACGAAGACATGATGGATGACTGGTGAGACAGATAATGCCAATCACCCTGATCTGATCATTAGACAAATACATGTGTTGAAAAGTCACACTGTGCCCTATGCATATATAGAGAGATACTATGTATCAATCAAAAATTTAAAATTTATTAGAAATGGGGAGTAGCAATAGTATCTATCCCAAAAGATTCACTGAAAAAAAAAAAATGAGATGATGTGGCGTCTGGAATGTGTGCTGTTCCTAGCAAAGAGGAAGAGCCCAGTGATTATGAATTGCCCCTCCACCCCGCCCCGCACACAGGACCCAGGTTGTCCCTACCCTCAAGCTCAAGAAAAGGAGTTCTGAGCACTTGTGTACCTAACACTATCCAATATTTTAGAAGCTACATACTAAGGAATGATCATTGTTTAAAAAAAAAAAAATTAAATGCAGTTAGGGACAAAAAAAGGACTATAAAAAAAAAATCTCCTGTAATCCTAATAGTGACATTTCATTGAATTTTCATGGAAATATGATCAGCATAACAAAATCAGGGGAAAAAAAAACAGATAAGCAGAAGAAGAGAAAGCAATCCTGTAAGATCCTACCATCTCAGAACTAACCGTGATTAATATTTGGGTGCTGTGTTCTCCTGGGTCTCTCCCCGTGGACAGCCCTCCTGATAAGCGGTTGGATAAACAGACCCCATGAGCTCCACCATCCTGGAAGACTGGGCTGGTCCATGTTTGCTCTCTGGTTCCACCATGTGGCCAGCAGCCATAAGGATCTTTTTTTTTTCCAAAACCCAAACTCAGGAAAGGTCTTTGGTCTGACATTTAGTCTGACAAATGCAGGCAGTGTGGTCATTTCACCAATGGCCCAATGGGCAAGGGTGAACTTTCTTACTAAATGTGCCAATCAACTGAAGTAAGCCACAGAAAAAAAATCATTTATCCAAGGGCTAGACTCCTTTATTCTTAGGTTTTAGTGGACTAAGGATGTACCTGATCCAAAGCATATTTTTTGTTTTTAATTACAATGTCCCAAAGTATCCATAGGGGATTTATTCTAGGACCTCACCTGATATCAATATCCAACGGCACTCTGAAGTCCCTTTTATAAAATAATGTAGTATTTGAATATAACCTACATGCATCCTCCTATGTACTTTAAATGATCTGTAGATTACTTGTAATACCCAAGTCAATGTAAATGCTATGTAAATAATTGATACACAGTATTATTTAGGTAATAACAACAAGAAAAAGTAAGTACATATATTGTAAAGATGCATTCTTTCTGAATATTTTTCCATCTACTATTGTATAAACCCATTGGATGCAGAGCCCTGGGTTCAGAGGGCCAAGCAACCATGATCTCTTCCTGTTTGTATCAAGCCAGTTCTCATTATTTGCAGTAGTCATATCCTTTAAAGTGGCCGTGAACCCTGAATTTGTAAATACTGAACAATTGATCCAAGGAGAAATACAGAGTTGGGTCCCTATGAGCTTCTGGGCACAGTGTTTTCACCTACTGATGAAGTTTTAGACGTGTTTCTGTTTAAAGATACATTGTGTGTTATACAGTGGGGATTCATTGACATATTCTGAGGGCCAAAAGCACTGTAACTTATGCCTGAACAAGGCTTATCTAACACTTGGAGTTTTTCCATAAGGCCTCTTATACATTCGTGCAGGTAGGAACATGCACAGCACATCAGTCCTATGCCTAGGGACTTTTTCATTTGTTAATTCACAACAAAGCACAAAAATATGGGTAGCATGGCACTAAGTAGACGGAAAAGGGACACCTGTTTCCAGTGTGAGAGCTGAACAGGGACAGAGTTGTCCTTAGCTGTGAATTTGTACATCTCTGCACATGACTGAGACATCACTACAAAGTTTTTGATTTGAGGGCTACAGATAGATTTAATTGAGTGACTTGTGATGAGCATTTTATATGCAAGATTAGAGGGAGTCTCATGTATTAAGAGTCAGATTGTGGTGTGGAAGTCAGTGTTGCTTGCTTACATATACATATTTAAGATCTCTGTGCAAGGATATGTGCTTGAGCCACTGTAGTCTGCCCTTCCTACGTGGAATGTGCCTCTGTGCCCCTGGGTGGTGGCAGGTGGGGCTCTGGCATTGTGCCTCCTGAATTGGGACCCCAGCCATCTACAGGCCTTTAGCAAGGCACCTGTCTGAGCCCCAGTTCACCTGTCAAGGGGGCATAATCACTTCCCTATGAGTTCTTGGGGGAAATCAGTAAGAGGTGTACAAACTTACCAGGCATGTGAACAGTGAGTGACTGTGGATGTCCTCCAGGTGGTGACAGGTTCCGGGCTGGACAGCCAGAAGTCGGATGAGGAGTACCGGGAGCTGTTTGACCTGGCCCTGCGGGGCCTTCAGCTGTTATCCAAGTGGAGTGCCCATGTCATGGAGGTGGTAGGTGTCCTGGGGGCACAGGGCCTCACATTGACCTCCATTCACCTAGAAGCTGTCTGCCCACCTCTCCCCTTTGCTAATGACTTTATGGAGATGTAATTTACATAGCATACCGCATTCCTGCTCAGAGTGTGATTTCATTGGTTTTTGTTTGTTTGTTGTTTACTACATTCACAGAGTTGTCTAACAACTCCAGTGTCAAACTGAGAACATCTTCATCACTTTAAAAAGAAATCCAATATATGCTCACCCCTTCCCATCCCTCCAGCCCCAAGCCAACTCCTCTCCGTCCCTGTAGGTCTCCCTATTCTGAATGTTTCCTACAAATAGACTCATACAGCACGTAGGCTTTTGTATCTGGCTTCTTTGATTCCACGCATTTCCAGGGTTTATCTCTGGAGCATGATTCGGTACCTTTGTGGCTGAAGAGTATGCCCGGACCCCGATATGCCTCATTTGGTACCCATTCACCAGTTGATGGACCTTGATTGGGATTGTCCTTCTCTCTTCAGTACTCCTGGAAGCTCGTTCACCCCACGGACAAGTTCTGCAACAAGGACTGCCCGGGCACCGCGGAGGAGTACGAGAGAGCCACGCGCTACAACTACACGAGCGAGGAGAAGTTCGCCTTCGTGGAGGTAGGTGCGCTCCCGGCTCCTCTCCACCAGACCCGCGCCCCAGCTGATCCCTGGGATGGCAGACATGCCCACCGTGCTCACAGGTCCTCGCGGAATACGTGCTCCTCCCTGGCCCCAGCTAGTGTCCAAATTAATCCCTGTCAAAAGCTGTTATTTGGAAACAATTAGAAACTCCTTCAGTTCTCAAAAGTCCAAAGGAAAATGTTCACTCCTAGAAAAATGGGAGGGGAAAAAGGCTAAAAGAGATATGGAAAATGGCCATAAGGCTGAGTGGGTGGATAGTGTAAGTTGTAACGAGTATGAGATGTGGCATTGACCCATCAGGAGAGTGAAGATTTAAAACACCACTGATGCCCCTTGCAGGTGGGAGTGGGAGACAGGCATTCTCTGATATTTTGGTGGCCTGTCTGCATTTAATGGGCTTTTACAAGAGCAACCTGGTCATATGTATTCACATTTTTAATGTTTACATCCTTTAGTTGTTCTTCGGGGAATGTGTCCCAGGAAATAAGCCGAATGTACAGAGATGTGTGTACAGTTATTTATCATAGCATTATTTATTGTATCAGTCTATGGGAAACAACTTGTCTTTCAACATGGGGTCAGGTAAATAAATTAAAATATAGCTATATCATTGAATACTGTGCAGTCACTGAAAAAGATGTTCCTACATGGAAAGCCATGCACACTCTATTGCTAAGTATAAACAAATGAGCAGGGCTAGGGATGGCTCAGGGGAGAGAACTTACCTAGCATCCACGAGGTCCTGGTATCAATCTGCAGCCCTGGGGAATGAGGGAACCAAAAGAACAGCACTTAAAATGACCCCATTTATACTAAATACAGTTTTGCATATTTGTTCAAAACTGAAAGACAAATTTATATTTATATTTGCAAAACCATTAATAGTAGTAATTTCTGCAGGAGACACTCTTACTTCCCATTTGGTGACCTTTTTAATGGTTGTTATTTGTTTGTTTGCTTACACAAAGATTATTGGGAGGAAAATTTATTCACATTTGGTTGTGACAGCTACTTTCTTGGGAGCATCTGAAGCTTAAGAGAGTCTGGTCTAGAAGTCAGTCCTGGACCTCAGCCCTGAGCCCTATTATCACTTCATCTCTCTGAACCTCAGCTTGTAAAATCAAACTAATTTCCTTTTTTTTTTTTTTTTGGAATTGGGATTGAAAATAGGGATGCTTAACCACTCAGCAATATCCACAGCATTTTAATTTTTATTTTGAGACAGAGTCTCGCTAAGTTGCTGAGCCTGGCCTCGAACTTGCAATCCTTCTGTCTCAGCCCCCCGGGATTGTAGACATGCCTCACCATGCTCATCTTGATCTAATAATATTGATCCTGTCCCATCCTGGGGTTATTGTTGGGGATCAAATAATAATTGTCAAATAAGATAATGGCTGTAGATGAATTCTGAAAAAGTAAAAGATCATGCAAATGTGAGGAGTTAGAGCTACTCTTTGGCAGATCGCCAAGCTATACTTTAAAGGATGGAGGCTCAGTGGTATGATTTCAGACAGGAGAAACATTGGAATCACCCTTGACATTGTCCTGAGTGACTCCCTGATCTCTTGCTTTTCCATCATTAATAGTCAGCCTGCAAGAAAGTTTCCCAGTGATCACCACAGGAAGAGAAGGTCCTCCTCAAACCTGTTTGAAATGAGACAAGTCAGAGGGTCCATGCGATTTTGTAATACTGTTCATGGGTCTCTTTCTGAGATAAAAGGAATGTGTATGGGCTATAGGAAATTTAGAAAATGCTCCTTCATCTCCACCACCCCTGCCCTCACCTTTCCGCATCCTAGAAATGTCATCTGAACAAAAGCACCAGTAACATTTTGCTGTATTTCCTTCTAGTCCTTTATTTGCTATGCACTGAGGAGTTTTATCCTATTTTTTTTAGTAGATCATATTAAATATTTTTAAAAGAAAAATAGTTCTATATGACATTTAACATAAAACAAAAAGAGCTACACCACCTTCTCCACCCCAAATCCCCAAATAGGAAATGATCTTCAACTTATTAAGCTATTTCTGCTTGTATTTATCTCCACAGATCTGAGTAGTGGGCCCATGAGACTACTTCTTGTTTTTTTTTAATTGATAATATTTTTTCTATTGATAACCTCACTGGGCCATCAGCATTTAGATCTGTCACACCCATTTTCCCATCTTCCATAGAGGGAATTTCATACTTTTTGGTAAAATCTATAGTTCACCTAATATTATTATAACTAAGTAACTATTGATTATTGGTGATGTGACTCATCTAATATGAATACATTTTTTTCTTGTACAGGTTTTTTTTTTTTAGAGGTAACAATGCCTTACATTTTATTTTGTTTATGAACCTACCAAAAAGAAAATCCAAAGCTTAACCAGCAAAATGTAAAACTCCTTGCAAAAAGTCAACCACAAATTATTTTATGAATTTGCTCCCCACCCCGCTTTGGGGCCATTCCTTCTGCAGTTCTTTCCTTTCTACTTTCTAATGCTTTGTCCCTAGACCTCCTGCCTGGCCACTGACCTGAGACTCTCCTCATTATCTTGGGTCTTTTCTCTCTCTCTCTCCCCCCCCCCCCCCGTGTTGGCTCTCAGTTCTGCTTCTTTCTTCATATTGATGGAGTATATCCTCCAATAGCTTTCTAAAAACAGTTTATGGAGAATTAATTTTTGAGAACATCAATGTCTGAAAATGTTGCTAGCCTCACCTATAGTTGGCTGGATTTAGAGAATTCTAAATTACAAGTAATTGTCTCCCTCAATTTTTGAAAGTATTATTTCATGGTCACATAACCTGCAGGTTTGCTAGTAAAAGTTGAACTCTGTTCTGTTCCCTGATTGCCTGTTTTCTTTCCTCTTTGCAAAACATTTTTTTTTTCTTGGTATCAGAGATTGAACTCAGGGGAACTTGACCACTGAGTCACTCCCCAGCCCTATTTTATATTTTATTTAGAGACAGGGTCTCACTGAGTTGCTTAGCACCTCACTTTTACTAAGACTGGCTTTGAACGAGTGATCCTCCTGCCTCAGCTTCCTGAGCCACTGGGATTACAGGCATCCGCCACTGCACCTGGCCCCTTTGTAGAACTTTTAAATGACACCATTCTTGAGATATAATTCACACGTCATAAAATTCACCCATTTAAGTGCACAATTCAAAAAAATAAAAAAATAAAAAAATAAAGTGCACAATTCAGTCACTTTTAATCTGTTCTCAGAGTTGTACAACTATTACCACTGTTCAATTTTTAGAATATTTTTGTCACTCCCCAAAGAACCCTGTACCTGTTAGCTGTCACTTTCCATTCCCCCCTCCCCTGACAAACATATCCTAATCTACTTTCTGTATAGATTATAGATTTTCCTTCTGGAGACTTGATATACGTTGATTCTTTTGTGACTGGTTTCTCAACCTAGCTTGCTATTTTCAGAGTTTGTGGATGCTGTAGCCTGTATCAGTACTTCATCCCTTTATAGTTGAATAATACTGCATTGTATTGTCGGGCCACATTTATTTATATGTTCATCAATAAGTAAGCATTTGGGTTGTTTCAGCTTTTTTGTTATTCTGAATCATACTGGTATGAACACTCATGGACAAGTTTTTGTGTGAACATATGTTTCCATTTCCCTTGGGAGCATACCTAGGAATGGAATTGCTGGGTCAGGACTGTTTAAAACTCCGAGGGGCTTCCAGTTTGTAAGAGGCCATATCATTCTGCAATTCTATCAGCAGCCTCTGAGGGTTGCACTTTCTTACTCTGTTGCCCTCAGATGTTAGCTGTCTTATTTTAGCCATTCCTATTGGTGTAAAAATAGCATCTAATTGTGGTTTTCATTTGCATGTTCCGAATAAATAATAATATGGAGCCTTTTTTTCATGTGCCTATTGTCCATCTGCATGTCTGTGGAGAAATGTCTATTCATAGCCTTTGCCCATTTTTTTTTAAAGACTGGATTGTCTTTACTGTGGAATTGTGAAAGTTTTTTATGATACATAATTTGATACAATTTCCTCCCATTCCATAGATTCTTTCCACTTTGCCGATGAGGCATGAAAGTTCTTAGCTTTGATGAATCCAGAAATTCAGCTTGGTTTTTCTTTTGTCACTTAGGCTTTTGCTGTCATAGCAAAGAAACCCTTGCCTAATCCAAGGTGACGGAGACTTATTCCTGAATCTCCTTCTAGTTTTATAGTTTCTTTGTAGTTTTATACTTTGGACTTTGATGCATCTTGAATTAATTTTTATATGGGGTGAGGGAGGGATCCAACTGCATTCTTTTGTGTGTAGATATCCAGATGTTTCTGCATCATTTGTCAGAAAGAGTGTTCTTTCTCCATTGAATTGTGTTGGTAGCCCTGTAAAAATCAGTTACTATAAAAGTAATCATTCAGTTCAGGACTTTCCTTTCTCTTCCATTGGTCTATACATTTGTCATTATATTAATACTACACTATTTTGATTACTGTAGTTTTCTTTCCCCTCCTGGTAGTCTGCAGTTTTCAAGTTCTAGCAGAAAAGCTTTGCCTCACCCAAAGCTGTCCGGCTCTCCCCTGAGGTCCAACAGCCCCGCACACTCCATGCTTGGAGATTCCCTGGTATTCCTTCCTTATCTTTCCTTCCTCTCACTTAGTGTTTCCCAATTGCATCTCTAGTAGGACTTCTGACTCTATGGGGACATAGCTTCCCTTTACTGACTCTTGTCCCTTAGTTCTCCCTGCAAAAATTTTTTGGCAAAAAAAGCCATAATATCTGGTTCCATTTAAAATCCTCCCCTGGGGCTGGGGATGTGGCTCAAGGAGTAGCGCGCTCACCTGGCATGCGTGCTGCCTGGGTTCGATCCTCAGCACCACATACAAACAAAGATGTTGTGTCCGCTGAAAGCTAAAAAATAAATATTAAAAAATTCTCTCTCTCTCTCTCTTTTTCTCTTAAAAAAATAAATAAATAAATAAAATAAAATCCTCCCCTCCTGAACACTGTTCTCACAGTTTACTGTAATGCAAATGTTTTGTCTTGTTTTGTTTTCTTCTTCCTTAATGAGGTCTAAGCTCATCCTTAGTTCCTTTTCTATCTGCCCACCTGGGGCACACACAGCCCCTGCTGTGCTTCCAGCCTGGTGCACAAGGTCAAGCACATCATTATGGGTGTGATCAGTTGTGCCAGTTGTGCAGGCTGATGGGGCACAACCTTTCCCCCTTGAATTCTGAACCAATCAGGAAATGACCACTTGAGGCTGATCAGGGCCAGAGGATGAGGTTTGTTCCTAGCAAAGCCAGGGACTGGAGATTGAGGTGCCTGCCCATGACCACTAGTCACCCTCCTCCGCCCTACTCCATCAGAGTTACCCACTGGTAAGCACAGGTGCAAAGGTACCTACTGCCCTTCCCTGGGGTGGGGAGGAGATGGCTATTGTAATACTACAGGACTCTGAAGAAAGACAGAGCCAGGATTGGGCCAGGGACACCTTTTCCTGTCTCCTGTCTCCCCCAAACAGATAAGGGAGGGAAGGAGCAGCAAGGGCACCGACAGAAGAGCGGAGGCTTCCCCAGGACTGCTTCAGGAGGAATTTCGATTTTAGGGACTCAAGTAGTGAGAAGCCAAATTATTTCCAAAGCAAAGATCATAAAACTGCTCTAGAAAAATGGTAGGGTGCAGAGGAACCCCATTTGTCATTTTCTGTGGATGCAAGGTATGTGGAGAGGTCTCCATAAGCCAGAATGGCACATTTTGTCATCAGCCAGCAGCAACATCTGGATCTCACACTAGAACGAAGGTCAGCTGCACCATGAAGCACACGGTCATCTGAGCAGACGACTTTGTAGCAAGATTTTCTCTCTTAAAATACATGTGTTTTTAATTGAGAGAGTAGTTATGCATATTTAAGGGATACAGTGTGATCTTTCCACAAGTTTGTCATGATCAGCCCTGGATGACTGGCATATCTTCCCCTTCTCACATTTTGAAATCCTCTTTAGTAGCTATTTTGAAATGCATTTCGGGATTATCAACCATGGTTATCAAGTTGTACTGTAGATAAAGGCCCAGCGGCACCCTGTACCTGTTAACCATCCTCTCTCAGCCCCTCCTCCACACCATTCTCAGGCTCTGCCAATCACCACTGAGTCCTCGGCCTTCTCACATACCTAAGAGCAAGAGGTTCTTGTTTCCCGTGCCTGACTGACTTTACTCAACACCGTGCCCTCTAGTTCCATCTATGTTTCTGTGAATGCCTCTTTCATTTCTCTTTTATGACGGATGTTCCCTCTTGTATTTGCACCACGTTTCATCGTCCACTCATCCACCGACGGATACCACGCTGGATTCCATGTCTTGAGTTTAGTGCCTCAGTAAACAGGGAAGTGCAGGTGCTTCTTCAGCTTACTGATTTCGTTTTCCTTGGATACCTACCCAGAGTGGAACTGCTGGGTCCTGTGACAGTTCTGATTCTGTTTTATTGAGAAGCCCACACTGTTGTCCACGGTGGCTGTGCCCATCTGCATTCCCTGCAGCAGTGTGTGAGGGCGGCCTTGAGGGGGCGCTGTCCTGAGGAGGAGTCCCGAGCTGCAGCATTCTGGGACTGGACTGCCCTGCGGGTGGCCCTGGGTGTTCCACGCCCCTCCCTGCTTTATTGTGGAGGGCCAAGGGCTGAGAGGTGGTGAGCCTGACCTTCCCTCTGTGTCTGGCCAGGTGATCGCCATGATCAAGGGCCTGCAGGTGCTCATGGGCAGGATGGAGAGCGTCTTCAACCAAGCCATCCGGAACACCATCTATGCCGCCCTGCAGGACTTCGCCCAGGTGACCCTGCGTGAGCCCCTGAGGCAGGCGGTGCGGAAGAAGAAGAACGTCCTCATCAGGTGGGTCTTCTGGTGGCCTTTTGCAGGGGCACATCAGAAAATAAGGGGTGCCAGGTGCAGGCTGGAGAGGAAGCCCAGTCAGCGTGGAGGTTAGCTCTGACATGCAGGTCTTTCCAGCGAGTTGAAGACCGGACACTTGAGAGGAAGGCAGCCTCTGTGTCGGAGTTCAAAGATGAACCAACCCCGGTCGAGCTGGGTGAACTTACCCAAAAGACTTCTCCAGGCCTCAGGGTTCCTTATTTGTGAAATGGGAATAATGGTACCTACTTCCTAGCCAAGATCCCCACCCCTGGGAGATGAAGAAGTGAGAATCAGTTTTCTCATAGACCTGAGCACACAGTATCTTGGAGAAGGTAGGGAACAAGTGTCAAGTTATTATAAAAAAAAAAAACTTTAAATATGCAGAGATTTGATTGGACTAGTGAGACTCTGAGAGCTCCAGAGGAAAAGTAACTTCCTGCCTCCCCAGGCCCTGTCCCTCGACGGGGACCTAGAGCTGTTCTGACACCCAGCAGGCTCAGAAGCATGTGGGATACTGACTAGTATGCAGGTCCCTGGCCGTACCTCAGTCTGTTACACCTGCACCTCTGTGGGGCCCCTGGAGGAGTGCTTCCTGACACCCCGTCCTGGTACCCTGTGGGCCCTGGAAGCGCAGGCTCACAGTGCCTCCTTCCAAGACTGAGAACCGGTCTGAGTCTCAGTTCTTCCTTCCCCCAGTGTCCTGCAGGCAATTCGGAAGACCATCTGTGACTGGGAGGGAGGTCGAGAGCCCCCCAATGACCCATGCTTGAGAGGGGAGAAGGACCCCAAAGGCGGATTTGACATCAAGGTGCCCCGGCGTGCCGTGGGGCCATCCAGCACACAGGTACAGGCCAGCTTCCTTGACTCGGGGCCAGCTGGGCCATAGGGGGTCATCATGGCTGGGCCGTGGGACTGGGGGTCCTCAGTCAGGAGGGGCAGGGTGGAGTAGCTGTTCTGGTCTTACTCTGACATCTTATTTGATATGGGAAGGAGGACCACTGGCCTCAGATTCAGGAGACCTGGATTCTAGTCCTAGATACCTGTGTGACCTTGGGCACATTACACAATCTCTCTGTGCCTCAGTTGTCTAATCTGACCAGTTGGGGTAGTACCATATCTACTTAGTCCAGTTGTCTCCTAGCCCTGTGAAGTTCAGATTCCAAAGTGCAGGAGGAATTTAAAGTGGAATCTATGTGCACCTAACTCTGTCCCCTTCCCCTGCAGTGGCATCCTAGTGGGGAGATAAACAAGTTCTTCCTCTGACTTGCTGTGTGATCTTGAGCAAGCACCCTGACCTCTCTGAGCTCTGATTGTTTTCTCTGTAAAGTGAAAACTTGGACTGAGATCATATTATTGTTAAAATGCTACTTTTTCTCATTCTCACTTGCCCTGCTACCCAAAAAAAAAAAAAAAAAAAAAAAAAAAAAGTATTTAAATGCGCTTGGTCTCTAGAGAGTGTCTAATAATCATAAGTAAGAGTGACCAACTAGAACTTCTACGCAATAAGACATTGCCTGTGACTTGGCCAGAGAAGTCATAAAATTAAAGAGGAAAACTGGGGATTGGAGTTAGATTCTTGCCACCTATACATAGTTCTGGGTCTGGCTTTTCTACTATTTTTAAAAAGCAATGGATCTTGGTGCATCTTTAAGCAGGCCCCAGAAGCCCCAGGCTGGGAGCCCTGCTTCACAGGACCATCAGGCCTCTCTGTTCTGCTCCAAGATGGGCCAGCTGCGGCCCCTCCTGCCCCTCCCCCCGTGTGTGTGTGTCCGTGTCTGGCAGGGCCGGGGCTGGCGGGAGTAAGGGGCAGCCAGGTACCTTCCCGTGGCTTCACAGCCCTGGGTGTGTGCTGTTCTCACCTCCTGGTTGTGGACGACCCAGGAAAACTGCAGATAGCTCTGTGTGACTGACATCTGGGGCCAGAGACCTTCCCGGCCCAGAGCACCCTGGCAGGGCCGAGCTGGTGTTTCTGTGAATCCTAAGACATGGATGAGGAGGAGAGAGAAGGCACCAGAGGAACTGGAGAGGGGAGAGGGAGAGAGGAACAGAAATCCCTCTGGGAGAAGTGAGGGGGGAGGGCCACCAACACTTAACCCCAGACACCACCAAGGCACGATTGTTTAGGTGGCACAGACCCCGGGACCGCCAGGGTGAGCTGGGAGAACCCACAGAGACCACCCAGCTCCAGTCCCCCACCTAGTTCACAGATGGGAAAACTGAGGTCCAGAAGGAAAGTGACTTGTCCAAGTCACAAGGTGGGTCCCAAAGTGGAGGTGGGACAAGAACCCAGGTCTCCTGACTCCCACCCAGGGCTCTGCCATGCCTTCGGGACACAGTAGACACGGGCGTCCTGCAGCTGGGCTCTAGACTTGGAGTGAACTAGTGGTCTGTTAAGGTAGGTGGGGACAGGGTCTCCCCTCTGAGGGGGAAACCAGCCTGCCAGGAGTTAAACTGCTCAGGGGTCCCTAAGCGGCCAGAGCAGATCGGACTCAGTGGCTCCTTCTTTGAGGACTCCGAGGGCCATCTGGAGAACAGTGCTTCTGGAGTCTTAGGGATGGTGAGGCGTGTCCAGCTTCAGGGTCACAGGTGGAGGACTGTCCAGGGCACCTGCAGCCATGAGCACCCTCCACCGCACAGGGAGGCTGGCGTGTCACGCGCTCCTGGGGCTGCACTGCCCTGTCAGTGCCAGGCAGCGGTGGGGGAGACTGCAGGGCAGGTCTCGGCAGGTGCAGAGACGAGCGCGGTTGTTGGGAGGTTGGCCGTCCCAGGTGCCCGAGCAGTCGCGTTGGCGTCCCACCTGTATGCAACACCTCTCGCTTTTCTCTCTCTCTCTCTCTCTCTTTCTCTCTCTCCCTCTTCCCTGTCTCTCCTGCCCTCCCACCCCTCTTCCTTCTCTCCCATCTATGTCTTAGGCCTGCCAGTGGTCCCCGAGGGCTTTGTTTCACCCCACTGGTGGCACACAGGGCCGAAGAGGCTGCCGATCCTTGGTATTACACCGCCCGGCTGGGTTGGTTTGGGTGCCCTTCTCCAGGAGGCAGCGGGAATGGACTAGCCTGGCTCCTCAAGGCCCCCTCTTCCAGCCCTCAGATTCAAAGACAAATGATGTGGAAAGATCTAGATTAGCAGAGACAACCCTACTGCACTTGCGCCCTTTGCACGTAGGGCCCTCTGTAAGCAGGAGTTAATTGTCTAGTAGCCTCCTGTGTAAGTACCAATGTCAACCCGCGGTCCAACCCGGCATTTCTGGCAGGCTGTGCCACACAGCCCAGGCCACCAGGGGGCGCCGTCATCCACCGATGGATCCAAATTGCTGAGGATCAGAAACTTAACGGTGGTGGTGGGGGCGGGGACTCATTCTGGTCTTATCCCACTTCACAACGCCTCAGAATATTAGAGCCGAAAGAGACTGGTGGGAGAAAATATTCAGGTCCTATCCCTTCCTATTAGATAACTGAAGCCCAGAGTGGGAACTTGGTTGCCCAAGGTCACACAGCAAGTCAGCAGCAGTACCTGGCCTTGAACCTGGGTGTTTTGACTCCCAGTCCAGTGCTCCACCCATGGTGCCACCCTGGCCATCTGAAAATGCAGAGAGTGACTCTAGAGTGACATGGAATGAGGGTTCTCTGATGCCTACGCCCTCGGCTAAGCAGGGCAGGCAGGAGCCGCTCCAGGGGCCTTGAACCACTTCGTGTTTCAGGTCCACCTATCTGGGGATGTGGAGGGACTCTGGGGAGAACTTCTCTCCTAGCCTGGTTGGCCTCCCCCGTAGAGGTTTCACAAGGGCTGGAGTGCTTGCTTTCAGAGGTGGAGGGCTTGCCTAGCATGCGTGAGACCCTGGGTTCAATCCCAGTACCACAAAAAAAAAAAAAGGAAAGGTTTTCACGGTACAAATTCACTTCTCCACCTAAACTGGTGTTTCCTTAAGACAGTTCTTTCTGAGAGCAGAAAGTCAATAAGTGCAGACATACAGCACAAAGCAGCCTATTCCCCGGGGTGGAGAGCCAGCCCTGACCTTCCCCTTCTCTTTCTTTTTCAAGCTGTACATGGTACGCACCATGTTGGAGTCACTCATCGCAGACAAAAGTGGCTCCAAGAAGACCTTGAGGAGCAGCCTGGACGGACCCATCGTCCTCGCCATAGAGGACTTCCACAAACAGTCCTTCTTCTTCACGCACCTGCTCAACATCAGTGGTGAGTCCCAGGGCCGGGGTCGGAGGGGCAGGGCTCCCACCTCCCAGAGCAACTCCAGAGAAGTTGCAGAGAGACCAGATCATGGACCCAGAGGGCCATGTTTAGCCACCAGGGGAGAAAAATATATATGCTTTCTGGTGGACGTGGGTAGAAAAGGCCAGGCTCAGAGCTGCTATTCTGACTTAGCTGATTTTGTGGGGTAGATGTTTGTGGCTTCTTTCTCAGAAGTCCTTAGGAAAGGAGGATTAAAAATAGCAAAGCCCACACTAGCAGAGTGTGCAATAGGCATTAAGGAAGCTTTTTGTGATGCTAGGGTAGGGCCCAGGGTCCTGTACATGCAAGGTAAGAACTCTACCCCTGAGCCTCACCCCAGACCTCTAAATCAGCTTTTTGGTGCTACCAGGAATCGAACCAGGGCCTTGTGCATGCTAAGAAAGCACTGTACCGCTGAGCCTCCCCCTAGCCATGCGGCTGAACCACAGCTCTGAGCTCACGGGCAGCTCACTCCTCTCCAGAGAGGCTCCCAGGCTTTCTAATCCTGCATTGTCTCCTCTCCTCCACTTTGGTGGGATGCAGGTCATGCTAAAAGGTTGCAAAGGTCAGTAGAGGAAAAGCTGAGTCCTACGGACATGAGCGTCTTAATGTGTCTGTTGGTGTAGAAAAGAGTAATCTTAACAACCAATCCAAACTTCTCCATGGGAGAGTGGCCTAGGTAGGACCTTTAAGGCCTCTCTGAACAATAAGGATCCAGAATGACCACATAGGTCAAGGTGCCACAATCCCATTGAAAGGGGGCACTTGGGGACTGGTCTTCAAGCTATTTGTATAAAAAAAACACACTTTACACTTGGAGTGTGTGTGTTTCTGGCTGGCACTACAGGGGGTTGATGGAAGCAGTGGGGGGTCTAAACCCCACCCCATGCCCTCTGCACTGCCCCATATAAGCCATCTTCCAGTAGATGCAAAGGTCACCTTCAAGTTCAGGACAGCAGGATCTACTAAATGGCTATAGAGAAGTCCCTGCTGTGCCTCAAGGGCCGCGATGACAAGAACAATAAAAACTAATTAAAAACTGCAGAACTGAGATGCTGGGTGGCCCCTGGCTGTCACTCAAGGTTCTTTCCCTTCTGCTCTCAGAGGCCCTGCAGCAGTGTTGTGACCTCTCCCAGCTCTGGTTCCGAGAATTCTTCCTGGAGTTAACCATGGGCCGGCGGATCCAGTTCCCCATCGAGATGTCCATGCCCTGGATTCTAACGGACCATATCCTGGAAACCAAAGAACCTTCCATGATGGAGTAAGAGGCAGACGTGGGCCCACGAGAAGGTCTCTGGGCTGCAGGGGAGGATAGTGCTTGCGAGCTCTCTTCTTTCCAAAGAAAATCCTGAGTGGACTGGAGACGGAGCCATGTGCCCGCTGGGGAGAGCTCAGGCCAAGGACCAGGTCACACATGACCATTTGCCTCAGCCTTGCAGGGACTCACAAGTTCCAGCCTGGCCTCCCTAGGCTTGTCAGTCCTGTGCAGCCCTGCTTGGGCAAGGATCAACTCGTGGGATCTGAAAGCTAGTTTTCCTTATTGCCACCCCATTTCTTTTAACCCTAGACCTATTTTTCTGGCGGTGGTTTCCTTAGCATCTGAACTTTTTATTTCTATGGGCAGACATAGAATAAGTCCTTCCCAAGTGGAGGCACGGGGCAGGGACATCAGGGAGGATGCACAGGTGTCCTTCCTAACTCTGAGCCTGCTCATCGTCTCACCCAGCCCCCTGTGTTTCCCAGGCGAGCGTTAAGTCTGTCTTTCTTAAGTGAGAGCATTAATAAACCCCTGGCTCTTGTCCCTCCTGTCCAGGTATGTCCTCTACCCCTTGGACCTGTACAACGACAGCGCCTACTATGCCTTGACCAAGTTTAAAAAGCAGTTCCTGTACGATGAGATTGAAGCCGAGGTGAGTGGAATGCTTCTTTGGCTCCTGCAACCCTATCCCAAGAGTTTGGACCTTTCGGATCCTTAGCTTTCAGTGCAAAGTCGGTGACTTGCTCTGGAGAGAGAGAGCTTCGGAGTCACCATGATTGTCCAAGGTGATTCTGTGTACAACTTCAGACCTGACCAACTCCCTTTCTTCTCCTCTCATCCCCAAACTGTTCTGCACCATGAAGGGTGTTGTGTGCTATGTACAGACACACCCAAACTTTATCTGCTGTTTCTGCTGACAAACATGCCCCTTGGCCACCATAGGTCCAGGGACGCACACCCCTGAAGGGCAGTACACTCTCAGGGTGATGAACCCTCAGAGAAGACCTCACAGCCCTGGGCAAGGCCGCTTCTAGGAGGGAAGCATGGGGTCAGAGTGAACACCCACACCTTACCCTGGAGGAGGGTCCAGTGGGCACCTTGAAGTCCCAAGTCCAGGGAAGAGGCCTCAGCTACTTGGGTGGGAAGGCAGACGTACACATCGCAGTGTGTTTTTGCATTCCACATAATATGTGGGGTGTCAAATAAAATATATGAAAGCTTTTGAATAAAGAGTTAACCTCATGGAGCTGAGAATTTAATAAGAATTCAAGATCAATCCACTAAATTCAATCTGTCTCCTTTGAAGTTATTCTCACATTCTCCTGCTGCCAGGGGATTGTCTCTTTAAAGTCCCACCTTTGGCCATTTCCTGCTCTGGCCACTGTTGGAGAACATGGTTCTGGTTTTCTGTGTCTGGTGTGAACTTATCTTCCCCTTAAGCTTCATAGTCTACCACTTGAATGTAAGACCTTAAAAATGAAAGGTATTTAAGAAGAGTTTGAAGAAGGGGCTTTTACATTTCTTTTTTTAAATATTTTTTAGTTATAGATGGATGCAATATCTTTATTTTGTTTATTCATTTTTATGTGGTGCTGAGGATTGAACCCAGGGCCTCACATGTGCTAGGCAAGGGCTCTACCACTGAGCCACAACCCCAGCCCCCGGGCTTTTACATTTCTAATGGTGTCTTCATAATCAAATTTGCAAAGTCAAGTCAGATGGGAGGAAAAGACAAAGTCTATGAGAAGAGCTGGGCAGGGTGGGAGCTGCAGGGTTAGCTGACCACAGGGAGTCATGGCTGGACGTGGTGGAGGTCTTGCTGTGATAAAGCTAGACAGACTCCCTTGACATTTCCTGCTTTGTCTTCACCAGGTGAATCTGTGTTTTGATCAGTTTGTCTACAAGCTGGCGGACCAGATCTTCGCTTACTACAAAGCCATGGCTGGCAGGTAGGAGAGCCCCAGGGCTACTGTGGTCAGCGATCTTTCTTAAGACGGGTACCTGCAATACATGGTGTTCTATTGCAAAATCTCCCTCCTCCTTTACTTCTAAGGAACTGGGCCAATTCATGGACCCGGGCTTGGTTCTAGAATACATTAAAAGGGAAAAGAGGCAGATATGGTGCTGGCCTCATGGAGCCTATAAGTTAATGGGGATAAAAACTGATAAATGGAAGTTGTGTGCTGTCCATGAGGAAAAGTTCATGGGGCTATGGGGATATGTCAGCTAGAAAGACTGTCTAAAGGAAGCAGCATCTGAGAAGTTAAGTAAACCAAGGGGGAAAGACAGGACAGGAAATTGCAGGCCAAATGTACCTCTTGTGCAAAGTCCCTGTGGGGGAAGTGTAAAAGTGAGAGCATGCCTGCCTCTTCACGCTGGAATGGGGGTTTAATGTCAGTCAATACCTATCAGCATCTCGTGCACAGCCACAAGGTGGGCAGGCTACGGGATGAAGCTGGATGGGTAAACAGGGCCAGAACATGCCCACTTCGTAAGGCCTTCATCTTGGGAGGATGGAACATCACAGAATGGTTTCAAAAGTGCAACCGTGACTTGATTTGATTTTTATTTGGGATATGGGGATTGGAAGGATAATAAAATGAAACAGACATTATTACCTTCTGCACATAAATGACTGCTTGACCAATGTGATTCTACACCATGTACAATCAGAAAAACGAGAACTTATGCCCCATTTACGTATATCAATGTGCATAAATGCATCCTACTGTCATGTATAACTATTTAAAATAAATTTTAAAAAACTTTTAAAAAGTTCACCCTTTTAAAGATATGAAAGTACGGATAATGGATTGGGGATGAGCAAGGGTAGCTGTGTGAAAACCAGGCAGGAGGCCCACAAGACATCTGTGTCAGAGACATGTCAAGTCTTCTTGCCGGTATATACTGATTTAAACCCCTGTATATTCCAGGGTCTCGAGAATCTGTAACAGCATCTAGCCACAGGGGTACATGCCTGTGATCCCAGCTACTCAAGAGGCTGAGGCAGGAGGATTGCAAATTCAAGACCAGCCTGGGCTACTTGGCAAGACCCTATCTCAAAACAAAAAATGGAAAGGACTGGGGATGTAGCTCAGTGCTAGAGAGCCCCTGGTTTCAAGCCTGGTACCACTAAAATAAATAAATAAGAGAAAAGAGAGAAAGAAAGGGAAACCTCCGATTTTATCATGGATTTTCATTCTAATTGAAAATTCAAACTAAAACCTGTAATTTCAAGGATAGGTTCTTTTTCTAATTACATTTTTTTTCCTGTGAAAAGGATTTGTTTCAGTTTGCTTTTGACAGGTGCAGTTGCTCCGATACATTTCAGACAAAAGTTGGCACATAGATGTGTCTATTGACGCAGGATGTGCGTTACATAGAGTGACTGAAATGATGGTAGGGACAGAAGCACATCCCTGGGATTTTAGGAGGACTGAGAGACACACCCCCATCACACAGTGGTTGCTGTAGCGTGGGAAGATTAGATGGGTCATGGTTCGGGCTGCCAGCTTCTGTGGGGCAGTTCGAATGGTAGAAATGTTGATCCATCGTCTGTATAAATAGACTTGGGCTAGTTGGACCCTGGGTCCTCTGTGTATTTGGTTTATAAATATCCTCATCTGAAATACGTCTCTCGGTCAACACGGTGCCATCTGTGCTTTTCAAAAGGGTGTCAGGTTGGGAAATTCAGAGAAAACCCAGGAGGGGAAGAGTGACCTAGGTCAGTCCTGTCCATTAGAAATAAAATGCAGCCTCAAATGGGAGCCAGCGATGTCACTTTACATTGTTTAGTAGCCGCATATTAAAAATGAAAGAGAAACGGGTAAAATTAATTTTAATAATACATTCCACTTAATCCAACATGTCCAAGTTACCAGAATCTCAACACATAATCAATATAAAAATGATTAAAGAAATAGCTTTCATTCTCTTCTTTTTTTCTCAGCTTTCAAACTCTAGTGTGCATTTTACAGCACATTTTAATTTGAACCAGCCTCATTTCAAGTGCTCAAGTGTGGCCTGTGGCTGCTTCATTGGACAGTGACAATTTAGAGTATTTCTCTTTTGGCTTAAAACCTTGAAATGATCTCCAGTTATGCCTAGACCAAATCTCATCCCTCAGCTGAGACACACATGGCCCCATGATCTGTCCCCTAGACTGAGGTAACAGATGCATTGTTGCCATATTTTCCAGCAAGCCCTACTTTCTATCCACCCTGGCCATCTTGCCTTTTCTCAAACAGAGCCAACTTCTTGTGTCTGTGAGTCTTCCCCCAGACGATTCTATTTTTATCATTCACATCTCTGTCCTACAGAACCACTGTAGAGAGACTTTCCCTGACTTCCTAACCCAAAAAAAATCCTATTTTAGGTTTTCAAAGCTCTCCTTATTCCACACTGTCTGCCTCTATGCTCCTAACTCATAGGGTTGTTGGGAGATTAAAATGACTGTGTGTGTGTGTGGTCGGGGGAGTGCCTGGTAAATAGTAAACACTGCCCATCCACATGGTTACTGTTTTATTCGTCTGCTTACTTGTGTACCATCAGCCTCAGTTCATTCCAATGTAAGCTCCATGAGGACAGGAGCTTGGTAACTGAGGTACCTGGAATGATTCCTGGGATATGCTAAGCATGCACTCACTCAGTTGCTTTTCTGGTAAATGAATAACAGAAGAAAGCAGCTGTGTTCGTTAGTTTTCTGCCCCTGTGACAAAATACATGAGGAAAACAACTTAAAGAAGGGAAGATTTATTTTGGCTTACAATTTTAGAAATTCAGTCCATGGTCGGCTGGCTCTGCTGTTTCTAGGCCTGTGGTGAGGCAGAACATCATGGTGGAGGGGCATGGCAGGGCAAACCTGCTCACCTCATAACCACCAGGAAGCAGAGAGAGAGATCGAGTCAGGAGCTACATAACAAAATACGCTCTTCAAAGGCCTGTCCCCAGGGACCCACCTCTTCCAACAAGGCTCAATCTCCTAAGGCTCCCACCATCTCCTGATAGAGCGCCCAGCTGAGGACCAAGCCTTCAATTCATGAGCCTTTGAGGACATTCCAGATCCCAAATTTAACTGTGACTTTTATAACTTAGAAAATTTATTTCCTATACTGAGCTCTCGTGTCTGGAAAGATTTGAAAACCCCTGCTGTAGAGCAGACAGCAGTTCTACCAAAGACGAACGAGATAGCCCTTCATGGGTCGGTCCTGTGGTCTGAAGCAGCTGCAGCTGAGCGATTGAGAGTCCGGCGCTGCCATGTTGATGGGCCTCTTTGATCTGGTCCTTTCCAGTGTCCTGCTGGACAAACGCTTCCGAGCTGAGTGTAAGAATTATGGAGTCATCATCCCGTACCCACCGTCCAACCGCTATGAGACGCTGCTGAAACAGAGACACGTCCAGGTACGTGGAGAGGTGTGGGCTGGGGAGGGACTCTGTGAAGTGACGGTGGGGACTGGAAATCAGGATTCTGCCTGAGAACAGCCCCGTGTGGGTCTGAGCATAGAAGTTCACACATCTCAGAACCTTACAAACATAAAGAGCTTCCTCTGGTGCCGGTTTTCAGCTTCTGCTCATCTCCTGCACATCTCTGGCCAGTAGTGGCCTCCAAACCCTTTGTCCTGCCAGGATAGGCTGCAGCCCACTTTTAGTAGGCACTGCCCTATGTGGATAAATCCTCCCCAAACAGGGACCACGTGCTAGGCTCAGTGAGGGCAGCCTGTGGTGCCTTTGAAGAGAAGCATGTCAGGTTAGACCCCGGGCAGAGCTTGTGGTTTATTTTTGTGGAGTGGTTCTGTTAACAAATTCAACCCCTGATGGAGAGGAAACAGTTCAGGGAGTTCAGACACGTTTCCCCATTTAAAAATATGAGCTTCCAGCCCTCCCTGCTGTTGGCCAAACCAGGGGCAAAAAGACTTTGATACTTTGATGTCTGTGTTTTGTGGTCCCTGGTGCCTGTGAAGGGCCAGGGCTGGGGCAAGAAGCTGCTTGAGGTAAAAGGGAAGTCTGCCTTGGAGATGCTGGACATTCCCATCACTGAGAAACCCAAGGCCAACTGAGAAGCCCACCCCTGGCAACGTGGGCTCACTGAGTGCTTTCCTTGAGCCTCTCAGAAGACTACTTCTGTCGCTTACAGAGCAGCCAAAATTAGCCACAAGATAATAAGTACTGAGGGCTTCATGTGCGCACAAGATGGCAAGACGAGGCCATTGGTGGGGAGAAAAATTTTTCCTAAGAGGGAAGCAAAAAAAAAAAGTAATAGCTAAGAATAATCATTTGGTACCTATCAAAGCACAGAGCACACAGCGGGTGCTCAATAAATGTTGATTGTTATCTCCACAGCATCTCAATAATGCCCACATGTCTCCCAGCGGAAATTATCTTAAGCTATAGTTTTCATCCTTTAATCAGCCCTTCATCCTCTTGCTTTCAAGTTCACCCCCCATGAAGACACAAAACGGGTCCTTGCTGAGGTGGCTGCCGTCCTCTGGTGATGGAGCTGAGCACAGGAAAGATGCAGCAAGAGCCTCAGGGGTAAATTTAGGATGTCAGCCGCAGTTATAGAGGCCAGAGCCTGCCCTGAGCCTCCTCCCAGAGCCTTGCCGGCTCTTTCCTCCATATTTATGTTTTAAGACTGTAGGGAAGCCCACACTCATCCACCCGATAGCCAGATTCGTGATGAGTAACATTTTATCATTTTGGGGTCACTTTCTCCGGTATGTATTTTCTCTCTCACACACATATGGTAAGTGTGAGTGTGTGTAGGGTGTGTGTGTTAATAGGTGTACTTTTTTTTTTTTAACCATTTGAGAGGAAGTTGCAGGTACGACTGCACTCCTCAGCCCATATCTCCCAAGAACGAGGACATTCTCCTACAAAATCAAAAGAGAATTGCCATTCTCGGGAGATTTAATGATGCTCCTGTCTATATGCAGTCCCTTTGGTCCCAGTAATGTCATCGGTGATTTTAATCCAGTTTCCTGTCAGGGTGTTGCATTGGGTTGTTAGGTATCTGTGCACATTTTACGTAACCTTTCCTCTCTTTCTCCTCCTCCCTCCTCCTCTCTCTCTCCCCCTTTGCCTCCCCTCCCTCCGTCACCCTCCCTCTGCCGCTCTCCGCCATCCAGCTGTTGGGCAGATCGATTGACTTGAACAGGCTCATTACGCAGCGCATATCTGCCGCCATGTATAAATCCTTGGACCAGGCCATCAGCCGCTTTGAGAGTGAGGACCTGACTTCCATTGTGGTAAGAGCTGCAGACCAGAGGGCTACCTGGAACTTGTCGTCAGCTGGTACAGGGCTAAAGAGAAGAGCGGGTGAACAGAACTGGACAGGAACTTAAGTGAGAATAGTCTTACCCTCCTGACTGACTCGGGTGACGGGCGGGAAGTGGAAAGGCATCTCCTTGAGATCTCCAGAGACAGCCCACCTTTAGGCACAGCTGTGTGTCCTGGGCATCTAAGAAGCTGAGCAAGTGGCCCTCAGAAGCTAGGAAAGGTGGCACTACAGGGTGGACTTTATCCCTAAGCAGTAATGCACAGACCAGAAGGGCTCTGCAGTTGGTTTATTGCTCTTCTGTCACCATTTGAAATCCTTAATAATTTGTTAACATGAGACCCCAGATTTCCATTTTACACTGTTCCCTGTGGATTATGTAACCGGTCCTTAGGTACAGCATGGACCAGGCCTTTCCCTTCTTCTAAAAAACAGCAATTTGAACTGCTCTCTGCTCGTTCTAAGAATTCTCTCTCCAGAGTGACTGGTCTTTAAGTGAATCAGAGAAGACCATACTAATGATCTTTAAAAATGGCCATAAGACGCAGATGAGTAGAGGGAATGAATGCAAATCACTATTAGAGTACCATAGCTGTCACGGTTGTGAACAAGATCCCTCAGTGCTAAGATCACTGGGAAGAAACTTTGAGAAAAATACACTGTGTAATTCTTCTCTGATGTTCCTAGAGTAGGCACATGGTTAGAGAAAGAAAGTAGAATGACGGTTACCAAGGAGAGGAGACTTAGTTAAATAGATTCAGAATTCACTTGAGCAGGTATGTTTCCAGAGGTGGATGGTGGTGATGGTTCCACCCCACGGTGAGTGTGCTTGATGCTGCAGGCCATATGCTTACAAATGGCTGGGACGGTGAATTTTATGTGAAGGATATATGCCTTTTATGAGATACATACATCACCCATAAAATTAAGTAAATTTAAAATAAAATATGTATGTGCCTTACCACACAAAAAAATGTAAAAACAAAGAACTTAGAGAAGTAATAGGATATTGCAAAGTCAAATTATCTCCCCAAGGATATATACCATTGACTTCAAAGGGGACAAGAGTAACGTTACAATGGAGAGAGCTGACAGTACTACCTAACCACCTGTCAAGGTGACTATCACCAGTCCTAAGAGATAGTGATGTTGCCATTATGTGTTCTTGGCAAAATGCATAATCTCAATCTAATCAGCAGAAAATATCCCCTACACCAAAATCAAGTGCCATTCTAACAAAACAAACAAAAACAAATCAAGTGGATGGTACTTTTCAAAAGTGTAAGATCGTGAAAGACGAGGAAAAATTTGGAAAAAAATGTAGATACTGGAAATCGATGACAACTGAATCATGATGACTAAAAGCCTCATAGAATCCCAGATTGATTCCTAGAATGAGGGGAAAAAAGGATCGTAGGGGGAAAACTGGTGATATATGAGTAAAGTCTGCCATTCAACTAATGACACTTTATCAAAGTTGATTTCTTACTTTTGATAATCATATGAAGATTATCATGCAAGATAGTAATGTTGAGGATATGCAGGTTATGCTATTTTTACAGTGTTTCTGTAAGTATAAAATTATTCAAAAATAAAGAGTTTGTAGGAGGTTGTTTTGTTGTTGTTGTTGTTTGTTTTGTTTTGTTTTTGTTTTTGTTTTTTTTGTTTTTAAGTGAACAAAGTGATAAAATAAAATAAACTAGGACTCTAGAGTCAGGCAGACCAAGGGCTCCAGTCCTGGCTCGGCCATTTGCTGGCTGGGTGATCTTCTCCAAGTGGTTTCCTCATCTGAAAAATAGAGACGACATTAGAATCCACCTCATAGTGTGGTTAAAAGACTATAACAAGATACTACATGGAGCGAATTTAGCATAGTTGTATTTAGTAAGCACATAATAGTAGCTTATTAAAAAATAAAATAAAAGATGAGGGAAAAAAGACATTTGGAACTACGATGCAGCACTCTCAGGGCAAATTCCCAGTAGCCTTTCTTAACAGGACTAGCCCCAACAACCCACTCCCACCACTCACCCCACTCCTACCTGAGGCTCACAAGGGTGATTCTTGCGGCCACTTACTCCAGGACACTAGAATAGCACACGTTTTGCTGGAAAATCATCTGGCCACCTCTATTTTGTGAAATGGTTTTTTCTCTGTTTATGTCAAAATATTGGCAGTGATTGTCTCCAAATGGTAGGAATTTGGTTTTCTTCTTTTTTTTTGTTTATCTGGATTGTCTAGTTTTCCAATAATGAGCCTGTCTTATGGGGGAAAAAAACGCATGGTTTTGCATGTGTGTGAGAGTGTGTCTCCATGGCCTCTTCCCACCCCTAGAAAGGCACTGAATATTCTTTTAGTTGCGAACAAAATTAAAAAAAGCAGTCAAAGCCCTTGATCAGACAGAGGCTTGCACCTGAACACCCACATCCTGTGAACCCATGGAGAACAGCACCCAGGGCTGCTCTCCCTCTGGGTCAGGACAACCTCCCCAGGCTGTGACTGACATGCTCTGTCTCCTCCCAGAAACAAAGCCAGGAATGTGCTCTCCCTCCCCCCTGAAAACTCTATTCTGAGATGGGGAAGCTGCTTGATTCCCAGCTGGGAGAGCCTGCAGAGATTTGGGACTTAGTCACCCTCCTTTCGCAGAGCTGAGTCTCAGCGAGATCTGAGGCTGACATTGAAATTGGCAGCGTGCAGACTGTGTTTTGTTTAGGCTGTGTGCTGTATCGAAATTTGGAGGTGATGTTGAACATTTGGAAGAAGTCAAGTGCAACTTCAGCTCTGGCAACACCACCAGACTGGCACTCCCAGATAGCAGCAATTTCCTAGAAGTAACTATATTTCCCTTAAATGGATTCTCTTTGGCTTGCCAACAGGCCCCATGGGCACACCTGAGTCACATGTGATCCCCCCAGGCCTTGTGGAACCTGAATTTGAGTGCTGGGTTCTCAGCTATCCAAGGTCACAGAGCTGAAGGTCATGGAACTGGTCCACACTTGAGTGTGGCCAACACTTGGGTCTCCTGATTCCTTCTCAAAAGCTCTTTCCATTACTGATCTAAAGTTCTTGTCCACTTGGCTGTTTATTTTCCCATTTTGCTTCCCTGGGTTCCCCTTAGTAAACTGGCTTTGCTGTAAAAAATAGTTCAGATTCTCTCAGAGGGCACTAAACTGTTCCTGATGCCTTCTCAGCTCTTCCTGCACCTCAGTGCTGGGCCTTGGGCCTGCAGATGCATGCCATGTACTCTTCTGATTACATAACGTGGAGGAAGAAATGGCCCTCAGTTCCAGCCCCCCCCCCCCCCCCCCCCCCGCCAACATCAGCACAGTCCTAAACTCTCTCCTTGGGGCTCCCTTTAAGTGCTAATGTGCACTCGTGAAACTTAAAATCGCAGGATGATAGGACAGAAGTTTTTCCCTGGTTTCTCATCTTCAATGATCCTTCCCCAAGATAGAGTACCATGGTATGCCTGGGGACTCAGTGATGTCAGGAATAAACTCATGAACAGTAACCCACTTACTTATTCATTACTCGTCCTAAGCAAAGGGGAACAAAGATACAGGAGAGCCAGCGAAGCCCCAGGAGATGGAAGCAGAAAGCGGGTTCTGTTTCTGCCTTTCATTCATTTCCGGGTACACAGTGACTGGAAACTTGTTCTGGCTGCCTTCCCAGAATTGAAATCCAGATTTTGAGTACCTTTGGGAAAATTTAGGATCTGTCACCACTAGCCCATGCTGATGGGGACAGCCATCGGGTGCAGTATCAGGAGCAGCAGGGCCACCTCTATCTGGCGGGGGCTGTCCACTCTGCTACAGGTATCCTACCCTGGGGCTCCTTCCCCACCCCACCTTGTCTTCCTTTCTTAGCCTTTCTGACCCCTGGAGCCATGCATGTTTTGTACACTTTCAGTCAGTTCTCCAACCTCAGTTTAGGGCACAGTTGGACTTCCAGGGTGGTAAATGTCCACCCAGGAACTTAAGATTAGAAGCACAGGCTGAGGCCTCCACTGTAGCTGAGGGAACCCCCGAAGAATGAGGGGAACTTGCAGCTGATGAGAGTGGAACCGGTTCCCTGCCTCCCGTCACTAACTTCGTTCCATATCCCTGTCATTAAGCCACCCCTCTGACCATCCCACCCACGGTGGTCTGGGAAACTGCCCTCTTAGATGTTCTTCCAGCCACGTTTGCCTGTCAAAGCCTGTTCATAGCCCTAACATCTTTATTCTGGGTCCCTGACACAGGGGCCAAGAACTCCTGGTTTGGAATCAGAAGAGCTAGATTCACATCCCAACCCCTGTTATGTACGCCCTGTGACCTTGGGCAAGTTTCTGGACCGACTGAGCTTCAATCCCCCTCTCTATGAAACAGGAACAGTTGCAGTTATACCTATCTCAAAAGACAGCTTAGCCAAGACAATATGGGAGTGGCCTCAAGAGACACAGAATGTGGCTATCTTCCCTCTCTGCATGAGGTTGTGTTTTGGTAGCAATGACACAGAAGTTACAGGACAAGAAGAAACCAAAGCAAGCCAAAAGGGTTTCACTGTATTTTTATTTCCCCCAAAAATACAGTGTCCCGCCATGCACAGGTATCCACCCTGATCCCACTCTCTTACCTGAAGGTGGGATACCAAGTGACCAGGGCCTACCATGCACAGGTCCCTTGTCATCATGGGCTGACTACAGACTCCAGATGCCTTTGCTACTCCTGTGTGACTGAGTGGTTTACCATGAAAGGAAGAGGCTCTCTGCCCCCACCTTTTTTGGAAAATTCCTGGGAGGTACACAGTGGTTAAGCAATTGTACTTTGGTGCCTGTCTTCCTGGATTTGAAGCCTCCTCAAAGCCTCAGTTAAAATGCGGACAGCAGCAACACTGACCTCATGGACTGTGGAGAGCTTGAAGTGAGTTAACACATATAAAATTGGTACATATTAATGAGGTTGAACCGTATGAAATTGCCAACAGTTGATAGCATGTGAGTTAACAAAACAGAAACTTCATATGCTTCAACCTATTAATAAGCTCTAGCAGGGAGTAGCTCAGATTGCTTTCTGCAGGGCAGAGAAATAGCTTCTGGCGATACACAGTCACAATGTTCCAGTTTACTTTACTTGTGACACTGTGGGACAAGCTTTTTCCTCACCAATATAGAAACTGGAGAGCAATAAACATATTTCCTATGCAAAGCGGTACAAGCAGGGTTCACACATGCTCAGTGGTCTGTCTCTTTGGCTTGGGTTCTCTTTGGCTTGCCACAGGCCCTGTGGGCACACTTGAGTCAGGTGGCATGCATGCATCTGATCCCAGCCCACTGCCTTTCCTTGCCCGCACTATAATCTGGCAATTTCTTCCACTTTTCAGAAGCAAGGAACTTCATCCCATGCGACTGCAGAGGGTCCCAGGCCTCCTGTAGGAGGTTGAGGTAGTGTGAGGGGCCCTCACCTGAATGAAAGGAGTCCATAAGATAACACCGTGTATGTGGGGTCATGTGCAAGTCCTGAGCAGCCACGGGTTCTCTCTGGCAGGAGCTGGAGTGGCTGCTGGAGGTTAACCGCCTCACGCACCGGCTGCTCTGCAAGCACATGACTCTGGACAGCTTTGATGCCATGTTCCGGGAGGCCAATCACAACGTGTCGGCTCCCTACGGCCGCATCACCCTGCACGTCTTTTGGGAGCTGAACTTTGACTTCCTCCCCAACTACTGCTACAATGGATCCACAAACCGGTAAGGGAGTCCCTGTGCCAAGTGGGTTGGGTTGGGTGGGGAGTCAGGGTTGCGAGACCCACTGCCTCCTCCACACTGGGCCCAGCGGTGTGTCAGTATGTTGCTGTGACAGGCGTCTGGTGCTGCCCCTGCTGGGTGCTGTGATGGAGGTGAGGTTGCCAGGGAGCACCCAAACCTCATCCTGCCTCTGAGCCCTCAGGCTGGAGGACTCGGTATCCGGCCACCACATGACAGACGGAAGGAGAAGGGGGAAAGCCCCCCGGGCCTTAAGAGGTCATACCTGTACCTGATCCAGTCCAGGAAGTGGGAAAGCCCCCAGGGCCTTGAGAGGTCACAGCTCCACCTGATCCAGTCCAGGAAGTGATGCAGACCTTGAAGCGGGTGCTCTCCTCTGAGGAAGTAATGCTGAGCTGAGATACGAAGGAGGAGTAGCCACAAGTCAAATCAAATAGCCGAGGCAGAGAACTGAAGCAAGGTTGCTCAAAAAACATGACACTAGTGAGGGTGTCACTCTGGAGTGAGAACAGTGCTGTGACAGATGAAGCAGGACACGGGAGGAAGCAGGGACATCAGGGGTCCAGAGGCCAGTCAGGATTATGCCCTTAGGAACCCTGGAAGACTCGGAGGAAGGGGAGCACCACTAACACACTGAACACGTGCAAGGACACCCACGTGTTGAACGCTCGTGTGCAAAGCAGGCATAGCCTTTCAGGGCACACAGAAGCGTGACAGAGTGGAACTTGCTCCCTGCAAAGAGCACAGGGGCACTGAGGAAAGACAAGACCTCATCCCTGTCCCCCCAGAGCTTGTGCCAAAAGTAACCTACAAAACAAGTACAGAAGGATGTTCAAAAATGCTCCCATCTGCAGGTCCCCTCAGTAGTCCCAGGGCCTGGCTCAGGGCCAGATTAAATGAGTACGAGTTGAACGAACTCTTATGGAGTGTATGGGAGGAATCTACAAGTGCACCTGAAAGGACACACAGACCATGACAGACTTCCAGTCCTATGAAGACCTAGGACATTTAGTGCACTTGAGAAGGGAGCACAGAATGACAACTCAGGCCACAATTGCCGATTGTTTTTGTACAGCCTACGATCTGAGAGTGGTATTGATATTTTTGGAGGGGACTCGGGCGGGTAGGAAAATCCAAAGAATAGTAATATTTGGTGACACATGAAAATTATTTAAAATTCATGAGGCATTTTGGAGCAGTCATGCTCCTTCATTTGCTGTCATCTGCTGATGCTGCTTAGTAGCAGAGTTGAGTACATGTGAAGAGACCAAGTGACTTGCAAAGCTGAAAACATTTGTTTCTGGCCCCCTATGGAGTTTGTTGAATCCACTTCTTGAAATCAAAGTGGAGGTGGAGGATGGAGCCACAGAGAGGCCATTTTCAGGCCCAGCCCTCCCTTCCTTGCTTCCTGTCCTCTGAGCAGCCACAAGTCCTGAATTGAGCCTGGGAATCTGGGCTGCAAGTTTTCCCATTGATGAAAAGGATTAAAAAAGAAAGAAAAGGGGACAACTGTTGAATGAAAAGATTGTTGAAAGAAGAGTGTTATGAGTACCTTTGTAAGCAACCACCTAGGACACAGGGAAGTTGTGCCAATGTGAAACTTCACCTGGTCAGGGAGCGTGGGCCTGCAATCTTGTGTCCCCTGATGGATATTATGAGGACCCCCTTAACCCCTTCCCCATGTCTTTTCTTTTACTAGCTTTGTCCGAACTGCCATTCCTTTCACCCAAGAACCACAGAGAGACAAACCCGCCAATGTCCAGCCTTACTACCTCTATGGATCCAAGGTAGGTGGTCCTGCCCTGTGCTGCCTGTGAGAAAGTTAGTGAGAAATAGCAAAGGGAAAGGTGTTCCCAGAGTCAGAGAAGCCAGAGGTGTGGCAATCAAGGGGCCACAGTGAGGTCCAGGTAGAAACGACTGCAAGTATATTCATCTTTATTTGTTAACAACTAGCAGGCATGAGGGTGGACAGAGACCTGGGTGCTGGGCGCTGGGTGCTAGGCAGTGAGGGCTGCACTGAGCAGGGCAGGGAAGGGGGGCTGTGGGGCTTTTCATCTTGGCTTCCAAGCCCCTCTATTTCTCAGTTGATTTGTTGCAATGTTGTCCAGCGATTCTGGGATTTTGTGCTCCATAGCTATAATGGATTTGCAGACAGGAAGAGGTTGGGTGGGTGAAGCTCTGAAGGAAATTGCCCATGGCTGAAGCTGGAGCTGAGAAACAGGTCTTCTTCATCTCATTGCTGCTGATGCTCCCGTGTGTGCATCCTGATGCTCACTGACCCTCCTAAATGAAGCTGTCAGCCCTTCTTTGCATTCCTTAAACAGACACTTCTCATGTACCCACCCTGGGCCAGATATGGACTAGATTCTACACACTGCAGCCTCGTTAGGGATGAAACAGATGTAGCCTTCACCCTCCTGGACTTGCTTTTCCACCCACCCCCCAGGTGGGGGCAGTGTTCCCAGAGCCTCACTAGTACCACAATATTTATAGATATGTTTCCTACCACGGGGGTTTATATGGGCAGAACAAAGAACACCACCAAGGGGTGAAATGTGTCATTTTTCTTTCTGATGGAATTAAAAAGAGCCACCTTTGACCCCATTTTCAAAAGTAAATAGAGATGGACCTAGAAGAGGAACCAACTATGTGGCTAGAACTGTGTGAGAAAAGGTCCTCCGCTAGGTCGGGAACTCTGGATTTGGAAGTGTGATGAACACAGATGAGTTCCTACCACTTGGCTCTAGTGGCGGGCTCTTGGAAGGTCTTAGGGTGATGCTGGAAGAGAGCCGTAGACTTCTCCAGAGCAGGCAGTCTCTCCAACTGATTGTCTCAAATCAAGGGAAGTTAGAGATACCATCTGAGGTGGTTCACAGGCATGGCTTTAACTAACCTTGACTCAAAGTAAAACCAGTGCTTCCTTTTTTTCAATTTACTTTCAAACCTTGCAATAGATTAAGACAAAGGACTTACATCAGTGCTCATATCTTTAATACCTCTTCAGCACTGCCTGAGTTCCACCCCGCTTTCTTTTTATCAAACACAAAAGAGCAGGTCTTAAACTCAGAGTCATTGCCAGACAAGTGTGGCCAAGACAAATTTACTATTATTTTGTTTTCTTAATACTAATACTCATCTGTCTTCTATTTATAGCCAGAGGGTACTGGTTGTTCATTTATGGGGTGATATAAGGCTTAAATGAGTTTAAGTTTAAAAAATGAGTCAATTTAAATAAAAATATTGTTAGTAATAATAATAAAGAAAGCCGATGGTTTAAAAAAAAAAATGAGGGTGGGGTATAAAGTGGTCTCTGACTGCCTCAAATCTGGAAAACACTCCAAAGAAAGACCTCTCACCCTTTTCCAAAAGAATGAATGAAAGCATAGCTCAAGGGGCCCACTGGCAACTCACACATATTCTTCAAGTATTGTGTATTTATTTAAGCCATGCATGTTTTTTAACTTTATAATACGTCCACTTTTGATTGAATATTAAAAGAATACCTCGATTCTTAACTGGAACCCTCAAATGGACACATTGAGGAGATCCGTGTTTGCCCTTTGGCACACCCAGGAAGTGTAAGCACTGGGTTGAGAGACTTCATCATCAGGCATCACCCAACCCAGGGGATCCACAATGGCACTGATATTTAAGGAAAGAGATATGGGGAGTCTATAGGCACATTTTTACAAAAGACCTACTGTAGGGGGCATTAGGCTGTATGATGAGGGCCATCTCCTCCCCGCCTCTCACTCCCTGAAGTGAGGCACTATGGCGGGTTGATCACCTCCCTCCCTGGCTTCCTCATCAGGGGCATGCTGCTGGGCTTCCGGTTCTGCTCCAGCTCCTGCTCCAGAGTCCTTGCGTGGCAGTTCCACCAGGGGGAGCCCCTGCAGGTCTTCCTCCCTCTGACCAAGGGCCGGGGCCTCCTCCGGCCATCTCACTAGCCCATTGGCTTCCTCCATGTGGCCAGCTCTGTAAGACCATCGAGGCTCATGGCAACGGATGCACCAGAACTGGAGGCAGATGAAGGCCAGCACAGCTGTGAAGCAAGCCAGCAGGATGGCCATCAACACCCAAAGGGAGATTTGGGGATCCACCAGGGAGCTGCCCGCAGCCAGTGGACTCTTATCCAAGGTGTGGAACATGGTGCAGTAGTGCCTGTAGGGGAAGGCAGCCTTCTTACAACTGATGCAGAGGAAGTAGAGAGTGGAAGGGGCGAGGTGTTCCAGCACCACGGAGCTGATGGTCCGAGGCACCTTCTCCTCGTGGTGGAAGCTGTAGCGGAGATAGCCGGAGAAGATGCTGTTCCAGTTGGGCCTGTACATAATATGGTAATAGTCCTCCAGGCAGGGCTCCGAGGACGACCAGGAGATGATGGCGCCCGTGTAAGAAACGTTCCCAACCTCGATGTTCATCCCGATTCTAAAACCAGATCAAAGTGAAGAGTGACACCCCCTCCTTAAATATTATTTATCATCATCATAGCCACCACGTCTCGAGCGTGTGAGATGGGCACTGATATGGACCCCACGTTACAGACCAACAAATGGAGGCCCAGAGGTTACCTTACTTACCTTGGCTAGCAAAGAAGCTGTACAAGGAAGGTACAACTCATGTCAAAGCTGATATCCTTGGTCACCCATTCCAACCTCAGCCACATCCCTCCCTGGCTCAAATCCTGTAGGTACAACATCACTTCTACCTCATTGTTTTTTTTTTTTTTTTTTTCAAAGAAAGAATAAAAAGAGAATCAGTAGAATCTCTGGGGTCGCACCTTAATCATCCTAGGTCTGAGACCTCCACGCAAGCAATTATTTCATCTAAAATCTCTCTTCTTGACCTCCTGCCTCTGCTCCAGGTGTTCTGAGCTCAGTTCTAGAATATTGTACCTATTCCTTTTTTTAGACCCCCAGTTACGTTGCCCATGACGAACGGAGATTCATTTTATCTCCTGCCAGCAGCTGATTTTACCTTAAATCTTGTGCTTCGGTTTTGTTTTTTCAAGGCCAAAGGTACCAGGAAATTCGTTTCCTAGGTCGAGATAACCAGCTCCTGTAGAGCATGGTGCTACTCTTCAGTGCTCCAGGTATTATGCCTGTCAGTGGTGGTCATAACCACCCACAGCAAGTGGGTCATTGCTCTGTCCAGGGCATGTTACACACTTCATATGCAATAATATTTAACATTATTCTGCATCTCACCTGGAGAGCTGCTTTGCAGATTTCCATTTTGCAGATGAACAACATGAGGTCACTCAGCATTTTAATGAATAGAAAGAGAACTCAAAGCTGCTTAACCACTTCACTTCCAAATGCAAGGCTACTGGATTTAGTAACAGAACATTTTTGCAAAATAAGGATCTCATACTAAGACTCGGTTGCTGTTTTACCAAACAAATCAAATAAGCTCTCTTCAGACTTCCAACCTTCCCTCTTGGGGAAGAGAAAGCCATCTTTTGGTTTCTCTTTAATTCTGAGAGATAGAGTTGCCCTCCACTGAGTTTCCCCTGGTGAAACATAGAGTCAGCTGTGGTCAACCTCTGTATGCGCTGGTAAACATGTCACTCTGCCCCTCCTCTCCCACACAACACAGGTTTCATTTCAGACTGCAATGACATAGTAAAAATCAGTCAATCAGGTTTTAACCCGATTCAGATATTGAGCCAAACCAGCCTTTCTCTCTGCTCTGCCTCCCCCCAACCCCATGGCTTGTGCCCAGGTTTCTAGGGAAGTTGAGCTACAGAAAGATAAACCACAAAGTGAAATTTTTCAATTCTTGTTTTTCTTCTCTAAAGATGGCAGTGAACTAAAGTGCTCAGGAAGGGGAATAGTTCCTTTCCCTTTGGCTGGAAATTTCCTCCCCCTAAATAGGGCCAGAAAGGGATGAGACAGGTGTGCTCAGATCCTCCTGGGAACACTTGTCTGGAAGGAGAGTGAAGGTCTGCACTCCCTCTGTGGTTTCCTCGTACACATTCATCCTCCCCCGACACCCCCAGCATCCTACACATCCTACAAACACACTTCCAGCCATAATGAATACAGCTTAATTCATTCCCTGTAAAACATATCAATGGCCGCTGCAGAACCCTTCCATCAGGAGTGATCAGGAATCCCGCTCTTGTCACGCATGAATCTTTTTCTTCCATTTGCCTCCTATCTGCCGCTGGCTGGTTTTACAGCCTGACTTCCCTACAGCAGACATTTTTAAGCTCTTTCTGTAAGGATGCTAGCAGCATCTTCAGCCTTTAGGACCAAATCCATCTCTCTTAGTTCTTTTACTTCCTCAGCTCTGTTTCCAAATTCTCCCCTATTTTTAGCTGTTCTTTACCATCACCTGGCCCCTCTCCAAACAGAGTGTGAAAGGAAAAGCTGTCTCCATTTCCAAGTCGAGCTAGCTACATCTCTTACCTGATGCTTGCAGTGTGTCTGGTTAGAGCTCTATCCTCCGAGGCAGTGTGGACCAAAGCCCAGAGAATGGTGCCTTCTCCCTCCTCCGCTCTGGGCTCTCCTTGATGTCTCTATTGCCACTGAGTAATCCCACTGTCGCCCCCGATGCTCACATTATTCATTTCTTCACATCAGCATCATTCACCATGGCAACCAGCAGGCTTCTACGCACGATGCTTTCAGGGACCAGTCTGGAGAGGCTTTTGCCCATTGAGAGAAGCTCTCATTCCTTTGGCCAAAAAGGAAAAAAAAAAAAAAAAAAAACCTGAAAACGATCTCGAGGATGCACTAATTCTTCCAATATTCTTAAGTTTTCTCTCTAGTTGACTAGTGATTATTTTCTTGCCCCATCTAGATACTCTCTGGATAATGGTTTTAAATTCAAAGATGATCTTCTCAGTTAATCTACAACTAACAGTAAATTCATCCTCATCCTCTACCCCCACCCCCACCTCCTGCATCTTAAAGTGTTCTTTCTTTATTTTTGTGTCCTGTGACCTTGCCCGAGTCCCAGTTCCGACATATGTAAGGCATTGGGCTTGATCTGAGTGGCAGATAGAAGGTGTGAGTACTATTCCTAGCCAACTCGGAACCCTACTCAAGCTTTCCCAGCCATCCCAGCACTTGCAGAGGGTTGATTAGCGTCCCCTCAAAACGCTATCTACCCAAATCCTCAGCATATGACCTTATGTAGAATTGGGAGTCTTTGTGAATATGATTAATCAAGAATCTCAAGGTGAAATCATCCTGGATTCAGGGCTGGCTGCAATCTTTAGAGAAAAGAAAGATTCACACAGAGAGACACACAAAGGGAATAGGCCCTGTGAGGACAGAAGTAGAGACTGGAACGACGCTACTAGAACCAGGGGAAACTAGGAGCCACCAGACGCTGGAAGAGGCAGGGAAGACTTCTCCCCAGAGACTTTGGAGGGAACGTGGCCCTGTCAACCTTTGATTGCAGGCTTCTGGTCTCTAGATCAGTGAGAGAATAAATTTCTGTCATTTTAGCCCACCAAGTTTGTGCTAATTGGCTGCAGAAATCCAAGGCATCTAGTCCGTACTCCTGACTGGGCTCAGAGGCGCAGTTCCCATCACAGTTGCTTACCTGTCAATCAACTGCACTGGCCATCACGGATGGAGACTCTGTACCATTCCTGGACTGGATGGTTCTGCAGTGGTCCTCTCTTTCCAGGTCTCCTAGCTGCCCTTTTCCATTCCTCACAAAGGTATATCCGCCTCTGAGATTCCAACCTTTCCTGCTGCCTTCAACCTTAGGAGAGTACCTTGGTGCCATTCTGTGGAGGAGACCAGAGAACATCTGAGATAGAGGAAGGAGAGGAGCTCAGATAGGTTTAGACCTGGACAGTTTTTTTGTTTTTAAAAGTCAGGGGTTTTTTGTTTGTTTTTTGTCTGTTCCTCTCTATAATTTGCCTCAGAGGAGTGTGTGTGTGTGTGTGTGTGTGTGTGTGTGTGTGTGTGTGTGTGTGTGTGTTTTCATATATGTGGATGTTAAAAGGTTGATTTTGAAGAGGAGTATAGACTAGTGTTACGAGAGCCTAGGAAGCATGTGGGGGAGGGGGTTGGGAGGGATGGTTAATGGGCATAGGGTGCAATTGGAGGAATAACTTCTGAAGTTCTATAGCACAGCAAGATAACTGTGGTCAACAATGAAGTATTTCAAAGTAGCCAGTGGAGAGGATTTTGAATGTCCCCAACACAAAAAATGATACATGCCTGACATTATGGATGTGCTAATCACCCTGACCTTTTCATTACACATTGTATTCATGTAATGAAATGGTGTCCTGTACTTCATAAGTGTGTATAATAACTACATGTCCATTAAAAACAAAATACAAAGCTTCTCTCTTCTTGGTTCTTGGCCAAAGGATCCAAGAAGTTCCCCTATTGAGTCACCTCAGTGATAACCACAAAGTTAGGAAGAGCTGCCTGGTGAGCCACCAAGCTGCCCAACAGTCTTGGCCTCCCGAGTTGCTGGGATTACAGGTGTGCAACCCCATGCGCTGCTGCCCAGGTTCTTGGTCCAGCAGTTGCTCTGTGGCCTTCCCATAGCATTCTGTCTTCCCAGGGGCCTCTCCTAAATATGCTGTAGCACAGACAGTGTGTCTCTTTCCAAAGGCTAATAGTGACACCCAGCAAAGCACAAAGGTACAACATCTAGCCACCTGCCTGTAGCTGACAGAGGCAAGCACAACATCAGCTCATTTGGAGAAATATGGGCAGGAAGTGTTTCCTCTACTGAACATCTTGTGCTTTGCAGTGCAAATGAAATGTACTTTTGGAGTTGCTTCAGAGCTCTGTCACTTAGGGGTGATAATTCAAATTTTTTTTTAAGTAAGAGTTTAGTCCCTAGTACCACACACACACACACAAAAAAATTAAGTAAAAAATTTAGAAAATTTAGCAACTGGTTCAGTAATTAAAATTAACATGTGGACCCAACTTTAAAAATATTCAATTAAATATTGTATAACATCACAAAACTGCCTTCCAAGTGATATAAATTGTGGCATATATCATTCAATTTTTTAAAAGTTTTTTTTAATATTTATTTTTTAGTTGGAGGTGGACACAATATCTTTATTTCATTTTTTCGTGGTGCTGAGGATGGAACCCAGTGCCTCACGCATGCTAAGTGAGCACTCCACACTGAACCACAATCCCAGCCCTAAAGATTTTTTTTAAAGATTTTTTGGGTTGTAAATGGACACAATACCTTTATTTTATTTGTTTATTTTTATGTGGTGCCGGGTATCAAACCCAGTGCCTCACACATGCTAGGCAAGCGCTCTACCACTGAGCCACAACCCCAGTTCCAGATCATTCAGTTTTAATCATTTCTTAGTAAATTGTTGGCCCTTAGAAATTGTGGCTGTGATCTATTTTTAGCATGGTCACCAGTAGGTAACAATACCTCTGTCCAGGCCACAATTTGAGTTCAGGGAAATTCATCCTCCTTTTGCATAAGATCCCCATTAAGTTAGTCCCCGGAGCCGAGACCAGTGCTTTGCAGCAGGGAGCAGGGTACATCTCAACAGGGCCACTACCTGGATGTCAGCCCTTCCCACCTGGGCTGACCCAGGGATCTCCCCTCACCCTGGTGACGCCTACGGTGCCACCCACTTCCTTGCCTCCACCTCTCCCTGTGTCTTCCCAGTGCCATTCCCAGGCTCCACAGTGTTCCTTCCCCACCAGTCCAGAAGTTTTTGTTTCCCTGGCAACCTGGCAGAAGAGCATCTTATGTTGCACCTTGGGCTAGTCACTTGGGCTTGGGATTCTTGCTCTGCTGAATGGGTATGATCCGCGCAGTAGGCTGCTAACAGCCCCACAGATCGCAGGTCCTAACCCTGGAACCTGTGAATACAGCCTTCTTTGGAAAAGCGCCTTTGTGGATATGATTAAGTGAAGGATCTTGACTGGGAAGATGATCCTGGATTATAAGGGTGGGCCATAAATGCATCACAAATGACCTTACGAGACAGAAGTATACACATAAGCGGAGGAGGTGTGTGAAGACTCAGCAGGGGGATTTGAAGGTGGAATAATGCAGTCACAAGCCAGAATGCGGGCAGCCACCAGTAACTGGACAAGGCAAGGAGCAGATTCTCCCCCTGGAAGGCTCTAGAAGGAATGTGACCTCATAAACTCTTGATTTAGTTAGGCCCGGTGATACCGATTTTGGATTTGTGACTTCCAGAGAATCAAGTCTCTGTTATGTCAACCACCAGGGTTGTGGTACTCTGTTAGAGCCGCCACAGAAAACTACCTGGGGGTCATGAAGGAATCACTGTGTGTCATCACATGGGTGCCAATTATGAAGAAAAGTGATGACATTGGTTTTCCTCAAAAGGTTTTAGCATCTAAATATTGCAGGAGAGAGATGGCACCTCTAATGTGGAAGGCTTGGCTCCTGTTCTTCCTCCTGCCCTTTCTAAAGCTCAAGAAGAAAGAAGCATCATTTCCTGAGATTTCTATAGCAACTCCCTTGGGTTTTTCAACCTGAGCAGAGACTATCCTGAAGGAACCCGGAGGTTGGAGATCCAGCCCTGGAGCTCAGCAGATATCTAGAAGGGGCAGCCAGTCGAATCAGCCATCTTACCCAAGCCCTAGTGATGGATTTGAATCTCTAACTGGACTGATCAGTCCTTTGGACCGTCTTCCTCATAGGCCGTGTGACTGAGTTATTAATTTACCCCATCTGCATTTACCTGAAGTGATTTTAGAGTTCAGCTGCCATTTTCCAACCTGAATTAAGGGGCTGTGTTTGTGGGCTGATGGCATTCATTGGACAAATTGTAACAAAAACAGGAAATTAGAAACAGTTTTAATTCCTCTTGGGATCTCTGAAAACAACAATTGTGTTCCAGAGAGCAGAGATGCAAATTGCTTACAAATTTAGTTTGCCAAATAGGCCTTGTTGTTTGGAGTGTCTGGCCTGTGTTGACCATCTGGTGAGAGATGCAGGCATTACAATCAAAAGTCCATTACATCAGACTTTAAAATGGTTAAAATGGTGAACAGTATGTACATTTTACCACAGTTTTTTAAAAGCCATTCTACACAGTGCCTACAATCCAAAGATCAAACTCTTCATATATTTTTTTTTCTCTTGCTTTTCCAGAAAATGTAATCTGTGTCTCAGTAATAACATGATTCTAATTCCTGAATCAGGATTTTTTTTTTTTTTTTGGAAGCCTCATAAACTGATCTATTTTGTGTAGTGTGGATTTTAACAAGTTCAGCTCTAAGTGAGCCAGCCTGCACAGTTAGGATATGTAATTAGTTTCCCATCGGGCCAAGTGGTTGTTACATGAGTCGGTGAACAGAATTGGTTCAGCGTGCGAGATGAGTGGCAAGCGTCCAGTGTCTCAAGACTTGTTGCATTCCTGTTTTTCTTTGCCAAACCCCAGAAAATGCCCAGGCTCCCTTATTCCCACATTTTCTCAATAGGGCCCAGCCTCCTATTGAGTCAGCAGGTCAGATGGGTGCCCTCCGGGGGTGTGTGTGCATGTAGTTCTCAGCATGCGTGTGCTTTTTCTTGCATGAATATGGTGTCTTTGGGGGAGTGGGGGTGGGGGCAGCTTGTTCATTTAGAGGATTCGAATTCTGTACATTTCATGCTGGCTCTTCCTGCATGACATAGAGCTTGGCCATCAACAGAGGCCTGAAGTTCAAGACTAGAATCAAAGACTGACATAGAAACTCCAACTAGAAGTCCACTAAGTGGGTCAGGAGGTAGGGAGGGCAATTTTAAAACCCTTGTATGGTAAAACAATTCCAAAATTCTTCTCCTCTGCCTACACCTGGGAAGGTCTGCTGAACAATTTCCAGATATCAGAGCTTATGTTCATTTCTGGTTGCTGGGAAGTACAAAGGGAAACTTGGTTCTAGAAAGGTCCTCCGGTGAGGATGAGGACTTAGGAGACTGCTAAGAAGGATGAGCATCCAGGAAGAGCCCCGTAGAGCTTGGGCCTCAGGAGGGAGTGATAGGACAGCTCTCACTGTTATGAAGCCTTGAACATTGAGCAATGTCTGTACTGGGGCAGGCGTGTCCTGGCATATCTCCTTGTGGGTCACACCCTGTGTGGTATGAATTGATACCCCACATAGGCAATGTCCCCTCCAACTTCAGAGAATCATAGCTGTAGCCAGAACTTACTTTACCAAGTTATCAAATACAGTAACGTTAATGGCTGTTATTTCCATGAGTGCTTCCAGTGTGTCAAATGGCATGCTCCCTTCTTTATGTATCAATTAACTTCCAGGAGCCCTAGTGGCTCTGGTATCATCATCTTTTTTGGAGGGGAGTTGCAGGGTACCAAGGCTGAAGGGTGAAGTAATTTTCCCAAAAGCATCCATCTTGTAAATGAGGGACCTGGGGTTTGAAGTCAGTTGTAGCTGTGCCCACTTTAGAGACCATCCTTGGTACTCTGACAAAGTAAGGAAAGAAGTTGTCAGACAGAAAATAATATAATATATAGCTGATCTGATCGCCTTTTGTCCCCACTAGGAATATACATTAGAAAGCTCCTTGCTGTTCAAAAATTCCTTTCATAGGACTTTTGAAAAGGGGACAAATGTACTTTCCTGGATTCAGAGGAGAATCCTGTCTTGGGTGTGGGTGGGAATGAGAAGGCTATCAGGGCAGTGAACAGCTGTCAGTCCCCCTAAGGTCACGGAACAAGCTGAGGTATTGTCCCCTGGTGCCATGCACACAGCCCTCTTCAGGAGAAAGTTCAAAGCAAGGGTTCTGCATTTTGATCTTTGAAAACATTAGGAAGCTATGGTACAAGCCAGCAGGGTTTTGACATTTACTTTCCTATTGGAGCATAACCATATATAGAAAAATGTACTGTCTTTGTCAGTGCAGGCTGCTGTAACAAGAGTGCCAGAGACCGGGTTACTTAAATAGCAAGTCTAAGATCAAGGGCCGACAGATCAGAGGTCCAGTTTGCAGATGGCCATCTCCGTGTCATGTCCTCATGTGACAGAGCAGAAAGAAGGAGCAAACTTTCCTGATTTGAGTACACAAATCCCACTAGGAAGTCTCCACCATCGGGACTAAACCATGGCCCAAAGGCCCCTCCTCTTAATACCGTCCTATGGGGGGTGGGATCTTAAAGCATACATTTTGTAGGGACACAATCATACGAGTACATAGAAGGTCATAAGTGTACAGAGAAGATCATAAGTGTTAACAAATATGTGCATCTGGGTGGTCAACAAGCCAATCAAGTTGCAGACCTTGACTTTCACCCTGGAAAGTTCTCTCGTGTCCCCTCCTGGTCCATCTCCATCCCCTATGGTTGGTTTGGCATTTGCTCTGGATGCCTCACATATCTCACCCTAGTCCCAGTCCCATTCACTAAGGTGGCCTGTTTATTGAGGCTCTAAAACAGGTTTGTTCAACATGTAGAAAATGGCCTGTCCTGGCCTAGCCCAGGGTTGGCTCAGACTCCACAATTCATACACTCGCAGGATTTGCTGAACATGAACTTCAGTGAACATCAGACTTTACATAAACCACCCCTGGCCCATACATCTAGAAACTACGTCAAGTAGATCCCTCCCACTCTTGCTCGCATTCCAAACCTACTCATAGATGGGCACAAGCTTACCAAACACAGTTCTTCAACTCGGTGGGTGGGTGGGTGGGTGCTCTAATCTGTCATGAATCCTCATTATTAGTGGGAACTCTAATTGTACTCTTGGTGGATCCTATAATTAAAGGATCCTAGAGTCGTGATGTTTGTTTTGTAAAGTTTAAGATAATTTGTACACAGCAAAACATACTTAACTCAAAATTTAGGTTGAACGTAATTACATCCTCCCTCGGTGGTTCCACAGGGAATTGAGAGTGTTACAGTCCTCCAGAAGCATCATCAGAGTTTAATTCAAGTGGAATTTCTAATTAGCCAACCAGTAGAATTTCAGCTAATGGAATAGTGATGTGATCTTCTCATATTTGTATGGTCATGCTCAAGATGTTTATAATTCCAGGAAAGAAAATAATATTGAGAACTAAATTTTGAGATGAAGTGTCCAAAAAAAAAAAAAAAAACTGCATGGTTTATAAAAGAATTCAATTTCCAAAATATACCTTATGGGGAGAGGTAAGAGGATGGACTTTGGAATCAGCCATACCTGGTTCAGACCAGGGCTTGTTTATCTACCAACTGTGTGATCTTGAGCAGGGTACTGACCAGCCTGAGCCTCAGTTTCCTCATCTGTGAAATGGGGCTAAGAATGGCATACACTGCATATGTTTGTTGTGTGGATCAGATGAAAATGCACATGAAGGGCCTCACAGAGCCTGGCATGAGCTAGTCCATAGATAGCAGCATTTCAAAAATGAGCCTTAGAGTCATTTGTAACTATTATGCCCTCACCAACCAAAATGAGACCATTGGAGGGCCTGCTGTTTGGGTCATCTGTCCTCAGCCAGGGGTGTCTCATGGGGTCTTGAGGATGATGGGGACAGCCAGACAGTGGTCCTGGCTCTGGGTTCCCAACCAGAGCAGCTTCACTCTGCCTGTTTCACAGATGAGCTTCTATGGCATTCTCCCTTTGGACCGTGTCCTTGAAAATTGTGAAATCACTAATTTAAACCAACCCCCTAACATTTCATAGAATAAGAAACTAAGACGCAAATGGCCCGAGCGGTTTTCCCAGGCACTCAGAAGCTGCCTCCTGCCTCCCGGGCCTGCCCAATTCCCAGGACCCCGTGGTGTCCTAGATGAAAACAACCAACAGTAGAAGACGATGCTGAATCAGCTTCTCAGCTTTCACATGGCTCGTCCAGATGATTTCTAGTACCCAAAAGCCTCTAGAGAAAGAAAATAAGCCATTTTACCCTGTCCCACGGCTCCATTTGGCAAAGTCCTGGTTTCTGTGTGGACGGTTGTGGGTAACGTGAGTCCCCATGAAACAGATATTTGCTCGGAAGGAAGCCCTTTTCCCTCTCTAGCGTGGGAACAGCTGGTCTATCTCGTGGCCTTTGAACATCACTGACCACACCTCTCTCCTTGGCCAACATCTTCAAATGTACTCATGGGGAACCCAGTGAGAGGCCAGGTCCCCAACGCCTCCTGCCAGGACTCAGGCCAGGACCCGGATGTTCAGTGCTTGGTCTCTTACTTTGCCCCACCTCTGTTTTCCAGCCCCTCAACATCGCCTACAGCCACATCTACAGCTCCTATAGGAACTTCGTGGGGCCTCCTCACTTCAAGACCATCTGTAGACTCCTGGGTTACCAGGGCATCGCCGTGGTTATGGAGGAACTGCTGAAAATCGTCAAGAGTTTGGTAAGGAGAAGACTCGGGGCAGGTTGGGATGTGCCCAAGTGGGAGGGATAAGGACAAGACTTGATTTCTTTTTTGATCTGTTCTGTAAAAAGGAGTCCTAGTCTCTCCACTTCTCCCTTGGCCCTCATCTCCTGGTGACTCCTAAAAGCACATTTCTATGCAGCTTTTGACTTATGGATTTACCTCCCTGTTTCAGGCCCTGAATTCATTTCTTGTTTTGGATGACTCAATTTAGCGGTCCTCATTTTGACCTTCATGGCCTGCAAATGGCTGCTCATGCTAGCCAGCTGTGCTAAGCTAATCTGAGCATGGCCAATCCATGACACATGTGCTGCCTTTTCCCACTCCCATGCCTATGACAGACATCTCTAATCAATCACCATACTTTGTCCCCTTGGGATTTTTCTTTTTTTTTCAGTTTTTTTTTTTTTTTTTTTTTTTTTTTTTTTTGCAGGGGCTGCGGGTTACTGGGGATTGAACTCAGAGGCACTCAATCATTGAGCCACATCCCCAGCCCTATTTTATATTTTATTTAGAGACAAGATCTCACTGAGTTGTTTAGCACCTCACTTTTGCTGAGGCTGGCTTTGAACTCACAATCCTCCTGCCTCAGCCTCCAGAGCTGCTGGGATTACAGGCGTGCCCCACCGTGCCCAGCTCCCTTGGGATTTTTTTCTGAGCACTTTTATCAACACTGCACTAACTTCAAGGGACATCTGTATCCCTTTCCCACCATTCTATATCTGCCCCAAGTAGGGTATCTAGACCTTCATTCCTTGCAAGACCAAAACATGCAAACAAGACTTTCTTAAAAATATTAGATGACAAAAGAGAAAGTAGCGTATAACCAACCAGGTCAGGAACAGCAAGCAGGATTCACCTGCTAGCTCTCCTTGGCAGCAGCTGTGGGTTGTTAAAGACTGGGCTGCTAAATGCAGAATCAAACACGAAAACAAGGTAATTGCTTAAAGATGTCTGCCCTGGACCTGGGAGGAATGAACGTGCCATGAATTTTCCATGCTTAAATTAGATAATGTGTCCTAATCGCCACAGTTCCCTGCCCACATTTCATTTTAGCTCTTCATCTGGATTTCATGAACATTTCCAACCCTAGGAAGGACCCCATGCCTAGAAATGTGTCCTCTTTCAAGTCTGTAAGCCCATGAGAGGAAGGAGAGCTCCTTTCTGACTTAACAGAGGATCATAAGGCTGTCCCCACACTTCAGTGCCCTACAGACCTCTGCACAACCTTTGTGTGCCCCAGTAGCCTGGCCCTGAGGCCAGCCGTGCCCACAGCAGCAGTGGACTAGCTCACCCATCTGTACTCTTCTTCTGCAGCTCCAAGGAACCATTCTCCAGTATGTGAAGACCCTGATCGAGGTGATGCCCAAGATATGCCGCCTGCCCCGGCACGAGTACGGCTCCCCAGGTTGGTGATGGGAAGATAATGGAAACCACCCCATGTTGGGGTGGGAGCTGTGACCATCCCCTTCGGACTCTGCATCTCTAACCTGCCCGGGAACCCAGGAGCTTTGCATCCTAGCACAGCCCCCAGCCAGGCAGCCTTGAACCTGTCTTAATCTCCCTTGGTGGAGGTAAATGATGTCTGCTGGGCCTGCCTCACAACACCACTGTCCAGTGAGAGCATTTAAATATGAATAGCCCAGGCTTCCTAAGGTGGATCATGGTCTGGAGGTGGCTAGTGCCCTGGTGGAGGTGCAGGTGACATCTTGGGCGAGTTACAAACATTTTTTTTTTTTTTTTGCCTTTCGACCTGGGGACTGGAGAGTGGTGGGAAATGGAGAATGAGTTTAGTTTCAAAAAGAATCAACATGTCCAGTACTGGGTCAATGTGATTCACAATAGGAAAGGGGTAAAGCTAAAACCTCTTAGTGTTCAATCCCAGCTGCCACACTGACTTGCTGTGTGATTGTGGGTATGTTATTTACCTTCTCTGAAAACAGGTAACAGTGCCTAGCTAATGGTATTGTTATGAGTAGTAAATGAGATATTGCAAAAGAAAATGTGGTGTGTATACACAGTGGAGTTTTACTCAGCCAAAAAGAATGAAATGATGTCATTTGGTTGTCAATGGATAGAACTGGAGAACATCAGGCTAAGTGGAGTAACCCAGACTCAAAGTCAAAGGTCGAATGTTTTCCCTCATGAGGATGGGGGAGAAAAGGAATAAAAAAAAAGGGATCTCACGAAAATAAAAGGGAGACCAATAGAGTATAGCAAGGAGGTCAAAAAGGAGGGAGGAGGGGGGGACCTGTGGAAGTGCTGGGAAATAAAGTCTCCCAGATTATGCCATGTCCATACACAAATATCTCACAACGAATCCTTTATAATGCACTAATTAAAATGAGAAGTGTTCTTATTAAAGAGTAGTAATGTAGCTTAAAATTTGAAAAAAAAAAAAGAAACTAGATGGGATTGCAGATAGCATGCCTACCACACTATCTAGTTTGTGTCATTAAGAAATCAGGCAAATTTTTGGAGACAAATAGATCAGAAGACCTGTTCCTTTTGTGTTTTATTTTGTTCCAGCTTCCCGAGCTTTTTAAAATACTGAACCCCACAAGAAATCCCACCTTGGGCCCTCACTTAGGGGGACCCATGGCTTGAGCTGGTGTTATCCGAGAGTCAGGTCTGGGGCTACTGCTCAGCCAGTGCTTCCCATAAACCTGGCTGCACAGGGTCAGCTTCCCACCGACCGTTCTGTTCATCTCCCAGGGATCCTGGAGTTCTTCCACCACCAGCTGAAGGACATCATCGAGTACGCAGAGCTCAAAACAGACGTGTTCCAGAGCCTGAGGGAGGTGGGCAATGCCATCCTGTTCTGCCTCCTCATAGAGCAAGCGCTGGTAAGTCCCAAGCCCAAAGCAGTCATGGCGGCTCCAGGATAGAAGGGACAACGCCACAACCAGATGCTGAGGCTGAAGTATGTGTAGGCGCTTTCGTTTCACGTTCAGGCGACTATGACCATCAGAAAGCTGGATGGAGTAGTGGCCCTGAAATTAGACCTGAGCTCTTCCCCTCACCAGCTGCCCCTGGGCCTCTGGGCCCCCTCCAAATCTTGGTTTTTCCGTCCACCATGGGCCAGCGCTACGTTGAGAGGTAGCCAGTCCCCGTCCCCAACCCACTATGTGTTGACATAGAAATGATGTGTTCACAATCATGAGTGCCATGAGGGATGAGCACAGGGCCCAGAGGGGACATAAAACAGAGCTTGAAGTGGTCTTGGGGCTGAGGAAGGACTTTCCTGGGTAGGCCTCCTGGAACATGCAAAGGAATTTTCCTGGGGCGCTTTTCCATTCCGAGAGGACAGGATGCTGCGTTATCTTTATTTTTGCTATGGGTGACATGATTTTTCCCTGCAGGGTTATCTAAAGGCGAAGGAGAGATAATGCTCATAGAATGCATGCAGTAAGAATGGAATAATCGGGAATAGTGCTGTTTGTCTGAACTCCCGGCCCTCATCTGTGAATGGGACTTATCAAGAGCTGTGTCTTTCACATTCTTCCCCAATGCTCTCTGTTCTCCATGGGGGTGGGCCCAGTCCTCCAGGAGAGGGGGAACTGGTCAGCCCTGAGCAGTGGGAGGAGATGGAGGATGTGCCTCTGGGGATGCGTAACCCTCCGGATGCACCGGGGAGCTCTGAGCATCCCTTCATCAGTGCATTCAGCATCAGATGTGAGAGCTAGCTGCCTGCCAGGTGCAGTTCTAGGGTATGGACGGTGGCCGTGAATAAGAGACAAAGTATTCTCACCTTTGTTCTGAAGACAAAGTCATCCATAGACACTGGCACTCACTGTGAAGGAACCTCAGGGTAGCAGGATCAGGATGGATGGCGGTGTCGGGAGGGAGATTCTAATTTTGGAGAAATGGAGCTCGATATCTGTAGGGAACAGAGAGGACCCAAGAGCGAGCTGGAATGCAGAGGCAGAGGTAGGAGCTGAGCAGGAGGGGCTCCTCTCCTGGCCACCGCAGAAAGCTGAGGGAGGCCTGGAGCAGGGAGAAGATCTGACTCTCAAAGGCACTGTTGGGGAGAACTAACTGGACAGCAGGGGAAGGACAAGACAGCTTGCAGTCCAGTGGTTATCATGGAGGCAGCAAGCCCACAGACAAGAGGGAGAGGGGAAGGAGGGAGACAGGAACAAAGGTAGAAAGATGCAGACAGACAGCGCTCCTGGCCTCCTGGTCTGGGTGACGCAGGTGAGCCTGTGCACCCTGTCCCTCCATGTCCTCATCTTCAGTCAAGGGTCTTGTGCCAGCTGTTCCCTCCAACCCTGAGGCTCTGAAATGGGGACTGTTGCTCTTCCTCTGTGAGGAATAATTGCTCCTCTGTTGCCCCCTTTAAATGGACTCTGGAGAGGGCTAATTGCTTCTCTTTAAATAACAGGTTGTTAGCATGGTTCAGTGGGCTTGGGTTGCTATGGCAACCTAGCCTTCAGAAGTCACCGGGATGAGAAGGGAAAACACAGCTCAAGGCCTCTGGGGTACCAGGAGATGTGGAGGTGGGGAGGGTGGGTCTCCTGTCAGCTCCTCCTTTCAGGAAGAACATCAATTCACACCAGGATGCAGGCGAATAATGGGGGCTGCAAGGAAAGGAAAATATTTCTCAGCTTCCCCCCCTCCCTGTCTGGGTGGTCACTTGCATATATTAGCAAGGAGAGCAAGACACTCGGGAGCAAAGACTTTCCCAGTGGAAAGGGACCTCGGCAGCACAGATGCACCTAGCCCCTGTGGAGAACCCGAGAGGGGAGCAGTTCACCTGAGTCACAGGATGCAGCAGCAGATCACACACACACACACACACACACACACACACACACACACACACACACACACTTCCAGTGCGATCCCAGCCTAGACAGATGGGCGGGGTAGGGTGACCAGGACAGGAATCAGGGCTCACCAAAGCTGTGTTCCCCTGGCTGCTTTGAAAGTTGGGGAAATCTTCAAGCAAAGGCTGGGATTTCTGAGAGTGAAATGGGGCCTGAATATTCTGGAACTTGTTAGTATAGGAAACCAGAATAAATATTGATGTGACATCAATTGTTCTTATTAAATAGAATAGCAAAACAACAATTCAGAAAGACTAAGGGCCATCCATAGAGGAACAGCTGTATGAACAGTGTAATGTCTATTTCTGGAAGACTCTGAAGCAGTTAAAAAGAGTAAAGTGAGCTGGCCATAGTGGCACATTTACCTGAAATCTCAGTGGCTCGGGAGGCTGAGGCAGGAGGATCATGAGTTCAAAGCCAGCCTCAGCAATTTAGTGAGGCTCTAAGCAACTTAGTGAAACTCGGTCTCAAAAGAAAAACGGTTGGAGATGTGGCTCAGTGGATAAGCACCCCTGGGTTCAATCCCAAGTACAGGAAAAAAAAAAAAAAAAGTAAAGCAATATAGCTTTCCACATATCAGCATAAGAAATGTGGAGAGGAAAACCAGCAAGTTCCTAGACAAGCCACATTGTGACATCATGTATAGAAGATGAAACCCACAAAATAACACCACACCAAGAAGAAATGTGGGAAATATATACTCATTTTCTCTATAGGTCAGGGAGGAAACCAGGATTAGAGGTCAACAGGGGCTTTACCCTTATCTGAAATGTCTTCATTTCCAACAAGGAAAGTTCATGTACTCTTCACCTAAAATTAATTTTAAAATAACATGTACTAGCTCTAGAAGAATGAGGGTACTGAAAAGTACAAAAAGGTAACAGAGAAGGCTTTTGTCCGTTTTTCTATTGTGACATTGCCTTTGTGTAATTTTTTCTTCTTTCACTGTTCTCTTGTGGATTCCATATTGGTCATATGCTAAAATACCTTCTTGCCTTTTATAAGAGACATTAATATGTAGGCAGAGGAAATAGAAATTTAAAAGATTACTTGGACAAAGATTTTCTTCATTAAGATATGTATTTGTTTCTCAAAATTCAGTATATAGTAGAGAAAATTTTTGGTGTTTTTAAAGTGTAACATACAAAGGCATAAAGTTTCAAGTGAATAGCTGGATCAAGGGACATGCCCAGGTAATACTCACCAGGTCTATAAACAAAACACTTGCAATGTTGTAGATAGTTCCTTTAGGGCACCATAAGTGCCCCCAAAGAAATGATTCTAATATCCCCAAAATGAGTTTTCTGTCCCTCACATGTAACTTCTTATGAATGGACTCATATACAGTATGATTCCCTTTCCTGTCTGACCTCTGTTGTTCAGCATCATGTCTGTGCAGTTCAAGTGGTGGATGGTTCTCCTTTCATGACCGAATATTCTCATTGCATGAATATATTAATTGAATTATCCATTTTATTGTGGACGAACATTCGTGTTGTTTAGTTTTGTGTTCTTATGACTATTCTTGTACCTGTCTTTTGGTGAATATATGTGTTATTTTTATTAGGTAAACTTGATTAGCTCCAGTAGGTACTACCAAGCAACTTTACACATTCATTTTATCAATTTATACTCCCATTCCAAAATTTCTTCACATCCTCATGAACTGAATTTGTCCATCTTTTTAATCCTAGCCATTTTGGTGGGTGAATCTTGATCTCATTACATTTTTTTATTTCTTTAGTGATTCTGAGCCCCTTCCCACATGTTACGGGCCATTTGGGATCCCTCCTTTGTAAAGTGCCATTCTACATCATTGCCCATTTTTAAATTGGGTTTTCTTTAATGGCTTATAACCATTAGATACTACAGATGCACGTGTTGCAAATGTATCAGTGTGGCTTATCTTTTGGTGAAATAGTTCTTAGAGATTAGGGCATCTATCTCTGGTTGGTGCCCTGTGATGCACTTAGAAAATCTTCCTCAAAGTTATGAAGATATGTTGTCTTCTGAAAGTTCTGAGTCTAGTCTTTCAAAGCTGAACAGAACTTGAAGTCTGTTATTTTCACTTGGAATGGATCTTTGGTCTTAATGGAGGCAGAGATCCAACTTCACTCTTTTCTTGGTGAAAAGCCCCTCTCCCTCCCTCTGTAGGGGTGGTACTAGGCTGGTTGTGTATCAAGTTTCTATAAATGGTCTGATCATAGCGGGCTCTTAATAGTTGTGGGATCTAATCTGAAATGAATCAATACTTAAGTATCTGCTTATATGTCTCATGTTTTTAAAGGAAATTGTTATGAACATCAAGTGTTTCTTCTGGCACCTCAGGCTGGGAAATCATAAGGTGGTCATTAGAGGAAAGAGGCAATCACCAAGTTTTCAATTCTATGTCGTTTTCTAGTCATCAGCTCACTGTTGATGCCCTTACCTACCAGGAGAGGGCGCTATTTGTACATGTGAGTGGTAGAAGGCTGAATTTCTGGGAAGGAGACGGCCATTCCTGCATAGTTTCTTGCCCAGGTCTTCAGACCCTGTTGCTCATTCCACAGAAACACTCTGAGGAGTCATTTGGGAACACTACTTCCTTTCCAGGAGGTAGGAGAGTCTGCACTGAAGCGCACCAATTCAGACACACACCAGATCTGGGGAAGGTTTCAGATACCTACCCTGGAGGTATCTGACACCAGGGTCAGAGAATCCTTTGTTGTACCCGGTGTCCTGCCTTGAAGGATGTAGAGCAGCATTTCTGACCTCGACCACTAGGTGCCAGTAGCGTCCCCCCTCAGATGTGCTGACCAGCAATGGCTCCAGGTATTATTGCCTAATATTCCTCTGGAAGACAAAACCTACCACTTACCAAGTGCAACTTGACATCTGGCAGATGGAAAAACTGAAGCCCCAAAAAGGCATCGAGTTTTCCCAGGGTCACACCTAGTGCAGGAATTGGGACAAGAAGCTCACTGGAGTATAGAAAGGTTTAGTTGAGCTTCTTAGATGGATTACTTTGTTGGATTGGTCCAGCCCCACATCTGCCCCCCCCGTCCCCCGTCTCTGACTTCTACTTTATAGTCCCTGTTTTCCAGTTCTATTGTCCTTATTACATCATCAAAATAAATTCCTTGACAGAAAACCCAGAGAAGCAGAAAGAAAACTAAAACCACATTGTCACACCAAAGTAATCACTGTTCATTTTCCAAAGGTTATTTTTCCAGATGTTTTTATGTTCTTTCATAAATATTAACATCTCTCACATAAAACTAATTGTTAAGTTAGTCATAAAAGGAATGTTCACCAAGCTCAGAAGAGGGGCTACCTCGGTGGGGGCACCCAGGGAGTCAGGAGCAGGAGAAAGGTCTCTTGCTTCTTACTTCACATTCTAGATTACTATTTGAATTTATTACAGTTAACATTTATTGCTTTCCTCCTTAAAAGGAAATAATTGCACATTTAAATGTACATAAATTGAATTCAAGGAAAGTAAAAATCAAATGCCTGCTTTCAGTAGCCCATCACAGACTCACTCTACATTCCTACCTATACTTGATCCAGAGTTATTTTGCCCACCCTTCTGAGGGTAACCTCCCTGGCTACCCAAGAAACATGCTCTCTCTCTTTGTGTGGGCACCCTCAACAGTGCCCCTCAGCCTTTCTGTGTGAACCCTACTTCCAGCCCAATACCAGAACCAGGGTATGTTATTGATTGAAAATAAGCCAGGCTATGTGGAAGGGAGACAGCTGGACTTCTATTAGTTCCTTGCCCTTGGGTGGCTTTATGATTTCAAGTGTCTTGACACTTTTCCAGGCATGGCCTAATCTCGAGAACAAACCTGCTAGGCTTATCAGCATATCAGGACCTGGCAAGATGGCCTGAGAATCACTGGTTCTGCAGAATGTGCCCAAGAGTCCCCATGGGCTCAGAGGGGGAGCACGCACCCCATCTCTGGTGGGACTGCTCACTGTCCACCCGGTAAGTTGACAACATGGAGGATTGGACCTCCAGGAGTGGACAAATAGTGGACAAGGTGATCTCATAGCTATTAACTCTTAAAAACAACAAACCCTTTCTTTCACAGTCTGACAGTGGCAGCAAGAGTTGATAAAATGAATTTGTCAGTTGATGGGTTTGCTCAAAGTTTTGCTGATGAAAGTTTCAGATCTGAAACATTTAGACACCAGCAGTCTGCGTACCCTACAACACAGTGAAACGGTATAAAAGGACTGATCTTGAGAAGCAGGTGGGGGATAGGAATGATCTCTACGAGGGCCACACTAGGCTTAATGACTAAGAATGAGGGGGAGGGCATTTCATCTCATTTCATTTGTCCAAATGAAGTGTGCCTGCTCACCCCCGAGATCCTCAAAACACCAGCTCTTGAGATAGGCTATCAGTCACCATTGTCCAAAGCCAATTCAGTCCTTGCCAATTTCATTAGCCTTCCAGGAGCTACTGAGAAATCAGAGCCTGTCTCTATGGGGAGACACCAATGGACAGAGTGCCTGGAAGCCGAGGGCTTAGGGTCACAACAGAGTTGGCTCTACGGAGTTACATAGCAGGTGTCTCCAAACACCAGGGAAAAGCAGTGTGGTACAATGGTGTCAACTTGGGCTGCTCATTAAAATCTACACCTGGAAAACTAAAAATCCTGATGTCAGACACCCATCTCAAGCCAGGGAAAACAAAGTCTCTGGGAGTGGGTCCAGGAATTCTGAAAACTCTGCCCTTGATCTTAAGGTACAGCCAGAGTGGAGAACCCCTGATCTTCTTGGGCTGGTGTTGCCAGGCTTAGGCATTGGTTCTGGTAAGTCCCTTTAGACTTACCTGTCACAATTTTTGCCATCTCTGCAGATCACTGATCCGTTATTTACAATGGTCATTTAAGTCCACTTTTTAAACTTATCACTTCCACTAAAAAGTGCAGGCTCCAGATGAAGGCTTTCCAGTGAAGGCTGTCAGAAAGATTGGCAGGCAACTCAAAAGGAAAGAACAGGTCATTATTATTAAATACCATTCCCTTGTACCTCCAAGTCACATCTTGGAAAATGTTCACCTTGTTTGGCACTGGCATGGGACCAAGGGAAAGCCACTTTCTAGGCCACCCTCTCTTAGCTGTAGATCTTTCCCAGCTGATCAGACATGATTCTGATCCCAAAATAATTATTCTCTGAGCCCCCGACAGGGGGAAGGGGTGGAGGAGAGACATGGTAATATATAGCATCAGTCATGGGAGGCACAGGTCGATGGGAAAAGAACACACACAGCCCACACAGACTAGGGTGAGATTATTACTGCCTCATTCAGCTAGGGCACCAGAGAAGGGAGAAGCACATGGGCAGGAACAGATGGAGCATCTCAGATGAAGGCCTGGAAACTGCAGCTGGTGTTTTCTGCCCAGAGGAGGGTCATGGGGGATGGAAGCCTGATTTTTTTGCCTGCTCCACCGGCCCCCGTCTCCTTGGGGCTTAACATCAGTATGCAGGAAACACTCACACTAATATGTTCATCCATATAAGGAAATGTTTAGAGCCGCAACTCTCTGGGCAGGCCCAGGCCCTCATCCCCGCTCTCCCACCAGAATGGGGATCCTGGGCTGGGGTGCTTCGGCCTCCAGTTTTCCCAGCTCATTTCTTTTCAATTACTTGTCAGAGATATGAAGACCTGATGCATTAGTGTTAATTGTCTTTTTGTGGCCTCAAAACCCAGAGCTAAAAGTTATTTAAGGAAATGTTGTTTTGAGATTTTGAGATTGGTTTGATGATTCCCTTTAGTAAATCAGCTAAAAATGGCAGTTTGTCAATCAGGAATGGAGCCTCAGGGTAGAGTCTTATGCTGTTCCATATCCTTAGGATCACAGTGAATCATTTACACACACACACACACACACACACACACACACACACACACACAATCTATGAGATATCCTTTAGCCAAGAGAAATCAAATCCCTTAGTAGTCTCAGACTAAGTTGGGAACATTCCAGGTTTTTTTGGTATTTGATATAAATCTTCATGGTCTATCAGTTTTAAATTAAGTATAACACAAAAAGAACATTTTAAGACTGAAAGCAATGCAAAAATAAAATACAAATCCCTTTAAGAATCTTGAGGTGGGTTCCTTACAAATTATTTGTGCATCTAGATTCTAAAAAATTTTTTCTCTCATGACAAAGACCAAATTTATAGCAGGCCTTGGTTCTAATCAACCATCTAATGATTAGTTGTCTCATAAACATAATGCATGTGCGGTTGTCACGTTGTGAGAGTAATAGCATTAGCATGACATTGGTACAAGCTAACGGTAGGAGTGGAAGTGGGAATTTTCTCTCATTAACTCCAGAGAGAAAATTCTCCAGTCGCAGAAGTGAAGATCTCAAGTGAGGTGATCCTGGAACTTTTGGTAATGGTGTTGCTTCGGAGTTTTTGTTTTGTAGAGCAGTTATCTATTATTCACACTTTAGAAATCCCATCATGGGCCCTGGTTCAAAAAAGATATATTAAAAACATATATATAAAAAAATAATTGAGGAAATTTAGTGATTATATATTAAGAAGCTTAAAATTTAGATGGTTTCAATACTGAGGTTATATAGACATCTGTCCTTGTTTTTACGGTTTAGGGCTGAAGTAACCATGTGTTTAATGTACTTTTGAATGATTCAAGAGATCAGAATTATAGCAGATGATGAGATGAGCAAATATTTTCAAATATTTTCTATAATTAGCACCTTTCATAATGCCAAGGAGGGATAGAAAACCTCAGAGAATCAAAAGAAGGAAAGGGGTCATTAGTAAGTCTAGAGAGGAAGAAAAGTTATGAGGGGTTTCATTTCTTCCTGCTGCTTCCGCTAGCTGGCAAGATTTATTCTTGGTAACTTATGCCCTGAAGCTGCTTCTGACCTCATTTTTTAAATTTATATACAGGCATCTGCTTGCACCAAGCTCAGTGATGACTCATACTGACCATCTGTTTGATTTACTATCAGGAAATATCAGTTCAGGATCAGAGGAAAAGGCAAATGGGACCAGGGATGCTGGCCAGGGGTCCCTTCAGACCTGGGTGTGGTCCTAGAGACACTGCATTGTCCACCCTTCCTTTAGACTGGCCATGGCAGTAAGACTCACCTTCTGCTGCAGGGGCTCTTATAGGCGAAGATGAGCAACAGTGCTTCCCTGCGTTAGGTAGGAGAGAGATGTCGCACACTCAGCTTCTCCGAGGGCTGCCTTTCTGTGCTCGAGCCGACGGAGGGACCTGCTAAGGGGGAAATTTACTAACGGGCAAAGCATCAGGGGACAAAATGACAGCTGACTTCTCCACGTATAGCAAAAGGATCCTGATACAGTCACAATCAGAACATGTGGCCCCTCATTGTACTCACCAATCAAACCCTCACCTTTGGCCCACAAGCCCTGGAAAATTCAGCACTTAGCCATGTTTACTCCTCCAGGCTCATATATTTTAGCTCATCCCCTCCCTGGCTGCACAACCCATCCATACTGTAAAGACAGCAGGACAAGTTGGGAAGATGCTGGGGTACAAATAGATCCTTTGTGGAAAAGGATCGTTAAGAGCAATCTCTCTCATGACTGGCACCGCACCCACTAGGATATGAGGCCCGTGGGCAGTCTACTCTGTAGAAACCATACACAGCAACCCTGGGCACGCTTGTCATCTGTGCTGGAGGTGAACTCCCATCCCACAAAGCTATGAGGGCCCCATCCGGGGCTGAGGATGTATATCAGATAGGGCACCCACTTACCATGCATGGAGCACTGGGTTCCGTCCCCAGTAACCATGTGCACGCGCACACACACACGATGCCATCATTATTTCCCAGGGACAGCAGCAGTGGTCTAAGACCCCTGGACCTGTTGACCCAACATTGTAGTCACTGGAGTTTGTTGTCCTCTGGTGCGATGGTTTCTGGGAGAAAACTCACCTCCTGAAATGCCCACACAGGTGCCACCTGGGTATGACTCACCAGTCAGCTGTTTGCTTTTCAAGGCAGCAGCAGACTGGCAGAAGGACTGGAGGTCTGTGTTCCAGTTAATTCTCAAGCTTAATTCTGTTTTTTATTTTCTATCCATGAACTTGCTGATTTCGTGTTCTGGTCATTTGTAATAAACAGTTCCCAGGGGCCTTTGCTGTTGCATTGCTGCAGTACGGGTCCAGCCTCGCCCCCCTACTGTAGCATAATGGTTCTGAGGATGTGTCCTTCTGTACCTAATGACTAGTGAGGGAGAATCAGGTGCTGGCAACACGTACCACCCAGCAGGTTCCAGCTGGCCCCTTGGAATTTTTTAATTCGGCATTTCTAACTTGCAACATGGTAGAGATGCAGGAGAACCCTCCTGCCTTTGTCCCTCTGAAAAAAAGATCTTTGTTCCATCCAAGATTCCAAAACTCAGCAGGATGAGATTGGTTTTAGAAAAGATGGATGATGATAATCCTGGGAGGCCAGAACTCCAGCTCATTAGGTAAGAAGTGATCTGAGTTCACTTACGCTCTGCCTGCATCCAAAGGAACATGCAGTACCTCACAAAGGAAGAGCCAGTGTCATTAAATGCAGAGACTGTCACATGAGCACTCTGTTGGAAAGGGCAGATCTTTAGACTCAGAAATCCTGACTCAAGTCTCGTCTGTGTACTTGGTAATTTGGAGACCCTAGAAATGTTAGTCTACCCTATGTTGGGGCTAAGTACCTACTTCTGAGTTCTTAGTAATTAAACAAGGGGATCAATGTGAAGACCCCAGAGCTTAAAAAGCAACAACTTATGGTTTAGATGTGAGCTGTCCCCCAAAACCTCACATGTGAGACAATGCAAATAAGTTCAGAGGAGAAATGATTGGGTTGAGACTCTTACAACCCAATCAGTGAATTAATACCCTGACAGGGATTAACAGTGGTAACTAAAGTGGTAGGGTATGGCTGGAGGTGGTGGGAATTGGGGGCATGATCTGGGGGTATATATTTGTATCTGGCAAGGGGAGACCTCTCTCTGCTTTCTGATCACCATATGAGCTGCTTCTCTCCGACACTTTCTTCTGCCTTATCTGAAGACCTGAGGAATCAAGCCAGCTATTGATGGATTGCAACCTCTGAAACCGCGAGCCTCTAAATAAACCTTTCCTCCTTTTTAGTTGTTCTGGTTAGGTCCTTTAGGTCCTTTAGTCACAGCAGCAAGAAAATCTAACTAAAACAGGTGGCAGCTTCTCCTGTTGTACCTTAAGGATTCTGTTTTGTCTCCCAGTCATGGGTGTCCTTGGCTCTCCCCTTCCCTAGGTAGTAGACGCTGGGTTTTCATGCAGCTGGCAGGGTCCTTATTGTTGGGTTCCTACAGCATCCAGGCTCCGCTTGGACTCTGTGCAGAATGTCATCCTCTGGCTTTTAGGTTGTCTGTCGGCTCACAGAGCAAGCAGTTAATAGGTTCTGATGACCTGAAGAGGGGGGAAAGCAGTCACACCCTATGTATAAGGGTGACATTCTTCCCTGCCTCTGGCCAGGAGGGTGGCTTTTCATCCCCATTCAGGTTGTGAACAGGATGGACCTGGAATCTGTCAGTCTTCCTTTGATCTCGGGTGCTACTGGGTCACTAGTCACATATAGTCAGAGGTGCCTGGCCACCTTGAGAAGCACCCACCTGCACACACCCATGCTCCTGTATCTCCTCTCCTCTGGGATCAGTTCCTTCCTTGTGTTGGTGACTTACAAGTTCAGCTCTCCCCCATGGGGCCCAAGGCCTTTTATCCAGAGTTCCCTTCTAGACATGATTCCTTGGAGGTCCACAGACATCAGAAGCCGGCTTCACCCACATCTGATCTCATCTCCCTCCTGCAAACACACCATGTCCCCCAGCTCCAAGAAGAGGCCTCGTGTGGCCTCATGTCCTCTCTCTCTTCATATCCAGTCATCTGGTCTATGGCAGGTGCTTCCTCCTCTCTGCCCCCTTTTACCCTACACCTTACCCACCTCTCTTGCCTGGAGGGTTTCAATACTCCTCCCCACCCCACCCGCCCCCATTCCCTTCTCTCCCTTGCAGCCAGAAGGTGGAGCTCTGATATTCCATTTCCCTGATGGAAGCCTCCACAGTAGCATCCAGACATCTAAGCACAGTTTTCAAATTCCACTCACTCCGCCTCCTGCTTGGCCCCCTTTCCTCATCTCACATCACCTCGCCCAACACTGCACACAGTGGCCTCAGTGCCTGGCCCGCCATGGTGTCTCTTGCCCTGGGGACTTTGCAGGTGCTGTTCTTTTTCACCTGAAACCCTGGTTCAGGCCTCTAGTTAGTATTTCCTTTGCCAAAAAGCATTTCCAGTCATCCTGCCCCCATCTGAATTGGTTGTCCAGAGGACTCGTGCATGTCCCAAGTTTAGCTCTTAAAAAAAAAAAGCAGGGGCATTTTTTTTTACTTTTGTCCTGTAAGGACTGTGCATGAGGTTTCCCTCACTCTGCATTCCAGTTCCCTGCAAAGAACCATGAGGGTAGTAGATACCTTCTATTTGTCCTGTGAGCGAGGGACTTTATCTCTGCTTAGATCTGTCCTAGTCAGAACTTCTTGTTTGAACTCTAGATCACAGTATACCCACGTTCTCCATGTTCTTCTCATTGGCCTCTCATATCAGACAAAATGCAGGTCCCAGGCATGCTGGTCCCTCCAAGAAGACTCACCCAGTCAGCGTTTTGCATAAGATGTGGGTCACTGCCTTTCTTCTCCATCAGAAGCAGACTGTGGCCAGACAGTTCAGTCTACAGACAGCTTAGTGGGGCCTTGAATGAATAAGAGCTCTGATCAGTTATTGAAAAGAAAAGGCACTGTGGCCAGGAGGGTTTGGGGGAACTTCTGGAAGGTGAAATTCAAGTGGAGTTTTGTTAGATGGATAAGATTAAGTGGAGAACTTTGTGAGTTGGGAGGAAAGAATTAAAAGGTATAAGTTGACATCGTAAGTGGTCCAGTGCTTTGGAATTACGCCAGCACACCACCGTTAAGTTATTTACACAAATTCAGATTAGAGGTTACCTCTGGGAATAGAAGTATCAGTGATTTCCTGTTTGGGCGGTGGGACGGGGGCTAGAAGATGGTTCCGGCCTCTTGTCATTTTTTAAACTATATATGTATGTCACTTTTTTTTTTTTTTTAAGTTTAAAGAATAGTAGTTGTTATGACCAAAAATCCATTAAATCAACAAATGATCCTGATATGAGCAAGTCTAAAGTTTCTCAAGTGATAAAATTTTAAGTGATTTTCTCATACTTTTGATAATTGTGTTTTTCATAACATGTATATATAATGAGGAGAAAACTATTTCAAACTTCCCGTCTTAGTCTATTTTCTGTTGCTAAAACTACATACCTGAGACTGGATAGTTCATAAGGAAAATAAATTCATTACTTACCTTTCTGCGGGTTGGGATAGCAAAGGGTGAAGGGCTTGTTGCTGGAGGAAGCTACAGAGTGCTGAGTAATTCAGGGTATCATAAGGTAGGGGCCTGAGAAAAAAGACAAAGTCCTGACTTTGGTGGAGTCCCTGCCTTGTATACAGGAGGCCCTGGGTGTGATCTCTACCTCATCAAAAAAAAAAAAAAAAAAAGAGACAAAGCCAAACCAACTTTGATAACAGACTCACTCTCCAGATAACCCATTGTCCCATTAATCCATTAATCCATAGATGGATTAACCTATTCATGAGTGCAGAGCCTTTCTGGCCCAATAACCTCCCCAGGATCCCACCTCCAAATTCCATTACATGTGACTTTGGGGATTGGGTCAACACGAGTTTTGTTGGAGACATTCAAACCTTCCCTGTGTAGGTGGGGCTAGTTAGGAAACCACGTAGGGCCTCAATTTGCTCATCCACAGGATGGACAGGAAGACCTGCCTCCCAGAAATGCTCTAGAGTGTAAAGCAGACGACAGGTATAGAGCACCTGTCATGTAGTTGATGCTCGGAGAGCTCACTGCCTCCACTTTCCCAAAGAGCAGAACAATTATGCTGTTACTGACTCTGTTCTAGGGAGGAACCCTTGGAGACCATTTAATACAGCCTCTTCATTCTGTTGCATTGAAATTGCTCTTAATCACACACGATCACAGATCAACTCATACAAATGAGCTTATGATGAAAAACATCATTCTGGGCTCCAACGCATCTCTCCCCGCTCACACCCCAAGCCCCGAAACAGCCTGTCTTTATCACTTCTTTCGAGTTCTTCTGGTTATTTCCATAGCACTTGACAGAGATAACTTCTATTTCATAATTAGCAACTTTAGATGGTATTTATCGACTCCCTGGTGAGAACGATGGGATTTCAGCTCATTTCTTTCTCTCCCCTCTTCCTCTCAGCATTTGATTATAGTACTCCTCACCTCTTTTGTTTCCTCCTGTAATCATAGATAATGTACTTACACCTCCACTCTTTCTTTTGGTAATTAGATTTAGTGTCTTGACTCCTTTCCAGGATAAGACTGAAACACTGAAAAAACTAACACTCCTGGCTCTTCCACCTCCGACGCCCTGTCAGCTAACACGTTTATATCATCAAGCTGTATTTTTAAATAATATTCATATTCTGTTCTACATCTGTGATTTATCCTTAAATGGAGCCTAAAACAAAAAAATAATATTTGCATTAACCTGTGCAAATATAGTTGTTTGTAGACAAGGTGGCCGGCTAGGATTTAATTTCCTTCTGTTTGATTTCAGAAGCAGGACTCCAAAAGAAAAGCTTTTGATTTAAAAATTAAGAATTAGTTGCTTTGAGGGTGTGGTTTTTTTGTTTGTTTGTGTTTTGCTTTTTTTGACTACATTTTTGAAGTAACATTCACTGTAGAAAACAGTGAATGCTTACAAGTAGGAAGAAAAGGAGAGAGGGATAGAAAATTAAAAACAGCTGAAAATCCCATGACACGGAGCATTTGTTAAAAAATATTTCATACACTTCATACCGAGTAATCAATAAAGTTGACGAGAAAATACTCATCTCATTAACAAGGAGATGTAGGAAGATACAAGATAGAGAATTGAGAGAACAGAATCTCTTCTTACATGTCAGACGCCCAAGTTTCATTCCAGATGATATTTGAGTATTTACTATATATCAGGTATAGTGTTCACCTTTGGGAATAAAATATAATAAAAACATGAACCTCATTTCTACCTTTATGGAGGTTAAATTCCAATGAGGGAAGATAGATATTAGACAGTCCCATAGAGGAATATATGATATAGATTGATCTCAAATGCTGTCAAGGAAAAGCATTGCTCCTTGGAGGACATTTAACAGAAACCTACATGGACGAGGAGGTATTGGGGGACGGGGAGGTATTGGGGGACGGGGAGGTATTGGGGGACGGGGAGGTGTCCAGAAAGTGTTCTGGAAAAATGTTTGAATTGAGATCTGAAGGAAGGGAATTGCTAAGCAAAACGAGTAGGGATGAGGAGATGGATAAGGAGCATTCCAGAGAGACAGACAGACAGCACGGGCAAGGATTCCCTCATGGACATAAGGACAGCCAGTTTGAATGACAAAAAAGCTACCAGCAGAGCCAAGTTGGGGGCACGGGGACGAGGAGAGGGAAGGGAACCAGTGCCGAGTGGGCTTCAGAGGCCAAGTAAGGCCCCTTCCAGCAGAGCATGGCCTGCAGGTTGCTGGGCAGAGTGGACCCTCCCCTGGGTGGGGACTCCCTAAGATAAGGAGGAGACAGAGGAGGTCAGCCATTAGCACCGGCTCCCACAATGGCAGCTTGTTCCTGTTGTTCACACAGGCTTTTCTTTGTGTGTCCCCACTGGCTGTTTTTATTGGTGGCAATGATCTCAGCTAATGAATGCCAGACAGGCATTGTCCAGGGAAGGTGCTGCAGAGTGTGCAGCTAGCCGCCTCAGGACACAAATGACCTTCCAGGCAAATGCGTCCCCACCTCTCTCAGGAGGCCACAACCTTCTCTTTGAGACAAATGGCATCCTAGAAAACACACAGGAAGCACGCCAGCTCAGAGCACCAGAAAACCCTGGGTCTGCAGTTTGCGAATGTGGGGGATGGGCTCAGAGCTGGTAAAACAGCATTTGTCTCCCCAAAAGAAATCTGAAGTAGCAGCTCATTGTGAAAAATGAAGACAGCAGCCACTTTGCTTTTTGTTGCAGAGGACCCGGAGCTTTCTCTTTCCTGTCCCCAGATCAACCGAAATTCACAGAATCCAAAGCTGATCCTTCCCACAACGGCTAACCTTTTCTAGGAGCAACTGAAAACTTGGCAGTGTGGCTGTGAGAGGCAGAACTTTGCTTGGAACAACTTAAATTCCAGGAGGCACCTCCTTATGTTTAAAATAAGATCCAAACTCAGTACCCTGCTTAGCAGGCCCCACGTGGTTTGTTTGCTCCCTACCCTAGGGCCTCCTGCTCTGTGAATTATAATTGCTTTCATCACTATTGTCCAGCTTATTCCCTACCACAGGGCCCTTGAACTGAAATGCCCTTTCCATACAGGGAGCTTCCTCACTTCATTCCATTCTCTATTCAGATATTACTGCCCCCTAAAGATTTTTCCCAACCACCCTTCCTCACTCCCAGCCCACGCTCTAGCCTATTTTACCACTATCTGAAATCTTATCATTTGTTTACTTGTTTATATATGTCTATGGATTTAAATTCCAGTACAGCAAAGGTCTAGTCTAACTTGTTTGACAGCATATTGGCAAAGCCTAGAATAGTGCCTGGTGCTCAATGAATACTTGTTGGGTGAACAAGCGGGCAGATATGAGAGCTACAAGTTCAAACTCAGAGGACTGTCAGAGACAAATTCTCTTATTCATCCAAGAAACATTTATGGGGTAAGAATATTCAGTTAATGACTGTATGCTAGGCATATCATAATGTTATTTCTGGGAATAAGAGGCAGAGACACACCATCCGTCCCCTTAAAGGGCTCATGGTGTTGCGATGGTCAACATGGAAAGAATTAAGAGATACGAGAAGCACCGGGACACAGACTAGCTGGTCTGAAGAGGTGAAGATGACGAGGCCCAGGCTCATGCATGGGCAGATGAATTGAGGAGTGTGCCATTCTGTGGGCAAGGACTCCCAGATGGGAGAAGGTCGGGTTTAGAAGTGTTGAGCTATGGCACATCCAGGCAGGGACAGCCAGCTAGGAGCCCTTGAGTATGCAAGTCTGGAACTTGGCAAATAAATAAATAAAAACGTGGTGGAAATATAGACTTGATAAGTCACAGGCCATGAGTGGGTCATCACGTCACCGGAGTTGGTGAGATAAACTAGGTGGGTGGAGTAAAAACCCACATTTAAGGTATTTTAAGAAAACCAGTATTGAAGGGATGGTCAAAAGTAAAAACCGGCAAAGAGGCTAAAAAGGAGAAACCTAAGTGATAGAAGAACACAGCGCCACAGTGGCTTAAGAGGACAGCACCTGACAGTCCAGGGTCACCATGCAACATGAGGGGAAGGTATCCAGAGCCCTTGTGCCATGGTAGTGTGCCTGCACACGATACTTCTGTTTGCTGAGGAGGAAGGGGAAGGCTAGGGAATGGAGAGGGATGTCTCCATCTCTCTAACAAGGGGCTCAGCTTTGAGGGAGGGAGAGAAAGATGATGTAGTCCAGAGGCAGCCTTGCTTACACCAAACCAAAGTCTCCAGCCATTAGCGTTGTCCAGAAATGGGCTGACTGCACCCAGAAGAATGGGTTCTTCATTGCTGGAGGCAGTGGGGAAAATAACCTGGATTTTATATTTGGAAAGGAATAAAGGCAACAAATCGAGAATCTAGGCTTCCACCTTAACTGGAAAAAAAGAGCAAATTAAACCCCAAATCAAGCAGAAGGAAGGATTGGTATCAGAATTGGATGGAGCCTGGATCTTACCTCACTCCAGTGCCCACAAGTTAAAGATGGGACGCAAGCCCCAGTGGGGCGCTGGCTATTCTGGCTCCCACCCTGCCTCGTGCTCTGAAATCCTGTAATCATGAGCCCATGAGCCAGCCCCAGAACATTAAGCCCACTAGCCTGTCTTCTGTTTTGCCCGAATCATACTTTTTTGCTTCTAAGCTGACTTTTGTGCATTACTAGTCCCCATCAAACCTTGCCTGACCCGGGTGTTAGTTTCCCTTCTCTCAATAGTTGGTGTCTGGTGTGGAGAAAACCAAACCAATCTGATACGGGGATTTACAAGCCTTTCTGGATTTATAGGTGGACAGATTGGCCCAGCCACCTTCTTTAATCCTGCAGACTTCCCAAACAACCAGACAGAGGACGTCTGGGATCCATCATCGCTGATCCCCCTGTCATTCATCCTACTTGTAATGTTATGTGCATGTATGAGAATGGAACAACACATCTTACTATTGTGTATAATTATAATGAATCAATTAAAAACTAAAAGAAAAAAAGATTATAGTAAAAATGTATTGAGCTTTCAGTATGTGCCTGGGACTTTGCTAGCAGTTTATGCGTTCTCTCAATTCTCACAGCAACCCATTAAAGTAAGTATTGTTCTCAACCTCATTTTATAGATAAATACATAGACTCAGAGAGGCTAAATAATTTGCCAAGGTTACTCAGTTAATAAGTACAAGAGCCAGAATTTGAATCCCTGTCTGGCTGACTCTAATGCTCAGGGTTTTAGGAATGAAAATTCTTTCTAGTTTAAAATTGTTTTCTCTTTCTTTCCCGCCATCCCTGCAGTCTCAGGAAGAAGTCTGTGATCTGCTCCATGCTGCACCTTTCCAAAACATCTTGCCCAGAGTCTACATCAAGGGTAAGAACAAGCTTGCCTTTGAACTTGATCATTCTTTTTTTAAACTGGGATTGAACTCAAGGGTGCTTAACCACTGAGCCATATCTCCAGCCCTTTCTTGAATTTTATTTAGAGACGGGATCTTGCTCAGTTGCTAAGTACCTTGCTGCGTTGCAGAGGCTGGCTTGAACTCACAATCCTCCTGCCTCAGCCTCCCGAGTTTCTGGGATTACAGGCATGAGCCACCAAACCTGGCAGAATCTGAACACTTAATCCCAGTGACCTCAGATCTGTAGTCAGAAAGAGAGAAGGTCACATTGGGCACCCGTCGAACAATCCCAGGATTAGGAGTGACACTCTAGGCCTTCTAGACTACCCTTAGTATGTTGCTATCTATCCTTGGTTTAAATTCCTCAAGTGTTGAGGATCTTACCTCTTCGTGGGGAGCATGATTCCATTATTGGACACAGCTTACAAAAATCGTTTCTTTGTAGTGATTCCTAATCAGTTTCCAGAACCAAGGAGAAAGTTCTACCTGCCCCATTCAAAGTTTGGAATACAGACACATCATCCAGTCCCCTGAGCTTCTCCTTCCCTGTCACCCATTGTGGCCCAATCTCAAGTCTGCTCGGTTGCTCCTTTTGCAGAGGGAGAACGACTAGAAGTCCGGATGAAACGCCTGGAAGCCAAGTATGCCCCGCTTCACCTGGTGCCCCTGATTGAGCGCCTGGGGACGCCCCAGGTAAGAACCTATCACCAAGCCTCTGAGGACCAACAGGAACGTTAGAGGGAGAGCACTGGACCCAACCTCCTCATTTTACAGACAGGGAAATTTAGGCTCAGAGAAGGAAAGTGTCAAATACCACAAAGCCAATTAGTGGCAGGAATGGGTCTGGGATGAAATTTGCAGATTGAGTTCTTTCTTCTTCATCCTGTATTATGTGCCCTGCCAAGAGAGGAAGAAGCTAGGTCATTTAGACAAGGACCCATCACACCCCTGTAAGGCATCAAGAAGTCCTCTACACGCAAAATTAAGACGGCACACTCCGAGTCCTCAGTTCATTTCTGGATATTTTTGCTAGAGAAACACTCCCAGAAACAGGAGATGCTTATGGTAACATTGTTTGCTAAAGCCTACATGTCTACCAGTAAAGTGAGGAATACTCAGCACCTAAAATGCTGCAGAGTAATATATTCAGTATTTGCTTAATATGCAATAATAAAAAGGAAAGATTAGATTTAGCCATATCAATCAGTGTGGATAGACCTTAAATGCACAGTTGGGTGTATAAAACAAGATGTGCTACAGTTCACACTGGATGGTGCTATTTTTTCTTTTAAACAATGCACATACCCAAACCATATGAATCACACTTTTCCCGAAGATATCTGGAATGATATTCCTAGTTTATCATGGACAGCCTCTGAAGAGAGATGGAATTGAGTGGGGTGAACCCTTCATCTTTAGCCATAATGTTCTAGTATTTTCAAAGTGAATGGACTTATGTTAGCTCTGTGATTAATTTTACGTTAAACCCCAGACCGGTTGCTGTGAACATGGAGCCGAGCAGGACAGGCCCCCTTCCTTCAGAGAATTCACACACTCTAGGGGGAGGCAGGAAGTGCATGGGGGAGATGGGCCACAAGAAGCAAGCTCTGTTTTCCTTCAAGTTGATTTAAGCAAGCTTTACATTTGGGGGGCAATCAGGGGAAGGATTCAAAAAGAGGAGTAACAGGACACCACTGCAGGACAAAGCCAGGGTGGTTTGTTTTGCTTACTGATACCACTGATGAGAAGATTTAGGACTGAAGTCCACTCTTGGGCTCGCATTCCTATCTGAGGTTAGCACCAAGGTCAGAAGGAGCCACATCCTCAGCAGAGAGCAGAAGGTGGTCTCTCTTCTGGCAAAACCTGGCAGGTCTTTGGAGCCCACGGCAGAGCCCCATCTGTCCAGGTGTCACACTGATGGAGCCACCTTCGGAGGTCCCCCTGCACACCACCAAGCTCCTGCTGAATACGGGACTTACTTAGAGCTCAGTGGCACTCAGGTTCTTTAACTCACTCGAGAACTCAGACACTGCACATTTTCCTTTCTGGCCCTCAGAAGTTGAGCAGAGGAGATCCTCCAAAAGGATTTCCTTTTAGGGAGAAATCCCCCAAGCCAGCAATGTGGACCAGTGTCTGCTCTGCTGGTGTCATCCTCCAAGAATCCAGCCCCTCCACCCGAGGCTTGGCATGTGTTTTCACTCGGGGGACTGTGAATTCTTTCCCTGTTCTGGTGAATGCCATTTCCTTGGGACTGATAGAAATCTCAATTTGTCAAATGAATATTCAACAAACAAAAGCCTAGACTTCTGCGAGAGAGGAAATGCCAGTTTTGTAAGTTTCCTTTCTTCAATTAAAAAAAAAAAAAGGAAAGAAAAAAATCACTATTCTACATTCAGGTTGAGGGTTAGGATTACAAGGGTCTGGGGGAGGTGAAGATTGAGGGTGGGAGAAGGGTGGATGGATACATCAGTTCATGCAGAGTGCGTGTGTGGAAATGCCTCGCTGAATCCCCTTCAGATGTGTGTAATTAATGTGTTAAATTTTTTAAAATTATCCCATAGAATCCAGAGTTAATAAAATATTAACTTCCAAGCTAGCTCAGGTCTCTCCTTTGCTCAAACTCACATATTTAGTCAGTAACAGAGGAAATGTGTGGCAAATTTAAAGCAAGGAATGTTGAACAGCATCGCATCATTTGCATTTGTTTCTGGGACAAATTTAGAGGACCTGGTTCATTGCCCAGCACTATTATGTTGAGTTGCCTTTCTTGATTGTTATAATAAGCAAATAATATATGAATAATAAACATAAAGGATCCCATAAAGAAGAAAATTAAGATCTCACACTCTTCCAAAGGACACTAAATGCAGAAATCATATTGGAGGTTGGTTGGAGGGACCTCACTGTAGAAAAGAAATGGATCAGAGCTCTGGCAAACACCTTCCCAGGTACATAGCACCCAGCCACAAATTGGGCTGTTTGCATCAGAATCTATAAAGCTCTTTTCTTTTTAATGCAAAAAGAAAAAATGAGATAAATCAAAAGAAAAAGTCACATGAAAGAAAATTTAAAATATAAAAACATAATGCCACTAGGCGTGGTGGCATTCACCTTTAATTCCTGCTACTCAGGAGGCTGAGCCAGGAGGATCACAAGTTCAAGGTCAGCCTCTGCAACTTAGCAAGACCCTGCCTCAAAATACAATTTTTCAAAAGGTCAGGAATGTAGTTCAGTGGTAGATCATTTGCCTAGCATGCATGAGGCCCTCGGTTCAGTCCCTAATACTGCAAAAAATACAATGCCAACACAGTAAAAAGTTTCTGTATTAACAATCAGCAGAATGCAAATTCAAAAATTGAAATACTCTTTTTTATTCCCCAAGTCGGTGAAGAACATTTCTTTATGATAGCTCTGATGAGGGGACCAGAAATTGGCTTGACCAAGGTAGACATACCATGGTTTAGCTTTTCTTGAGACTTGTTTGCCACTATGGAGCAAGAGCCTTTTAAAATATTAGACCTTCTATCCCCAGAATTCATCCAACAAATGAGCAGAGATAGGGTCATAAATTTTTATGCATAAGGGTGATTGCTTTAGCATTGTCTGCAACAATGAAAATCTGTAGACAATTTAAAATTACCAAGAAGAATAGAGAACTAAATAGAGTAGGTATATCAAAGGTTATTTTGTGCAGCCATAAAAAAAATCATGCTATTGAAAATATTGAAGGAAATCAGTTTTTAAGTTACTTCTATAGTGCGATTTAAAAAAGCAATCAATGATGTAATCCAAATTTTGTTAATTATGTGTGCAAATATACAATGCAGCAATATTTTTTTAAAGTTCATTTTTAGGCAACGGGGTTTAGAGGGATTTTAAATTTTCTTTCTTATACCTTTAAAAAATTTTTTTTCTCCAAATTTAACCCAGTGACTATGTATTACTTTTATAGTTCACAGAAAGAACTGGAAGGATTTTCATTCTTCCAAAGGAAAGAGATGAGGCATCTTTCACTGTCTGTGATGGATGAAACCACCTGAATTGAAACGTTGCCTGTAGATTTATCAATTCAGTTGCCCCTTTTTATAGTTCCCCTACCAGGATTGTCAGGCCCTGAGGACTGATTCAGGCTAACCAAATGCATAGTACATTAGTTAGAAAACCAGAGCTCTGTATTAATTTACCCGAGAGAATATTAATGACTTGAATTGCAAGTGTAGGTCCTTTATTTGCTGAGCATCTCCCCTGTACCAGGCAGGCTTTCTGATGTAAAAGCTCTTTCAGGAGCCAAAGAGAACAGAATAAGAACAGAATCAAGCATAGGTTTCAGGATTTTTTTTTTTTTAAATGATCCTTCTAGCTAAGTGCAGCAACTTGAGGGGTCTCCTCTCTGCTCAAGAGTTGGATATATCTGCTTACATTGCCAAATTGAACCCCATGAATTAAAGCTCCCTCACCTTTGTGTTTAAAACACAGGTTGGCAAACTTTACTCCAATTCATCTTTTTCCTAGCCCTCTTTCACTTTATGGTTGTCACAGATCAGTGTAGTGGCACACACCTTTAATCCCAGCTACTTGAGAGGCTAAGGCAGGAGGATTTCAAGTTGGAGACCAGCCTGAGCAACACAGTGAGACCCTATCACAAAATTTAAAAAAAATAAGAGGGGCTGGGGATGCCACCCAGTAGCAGAGTATCCCTGGGTTCAATCCCCCATACTGAAAGGAAAAAAAAAAGAAGAAGAAGAAGAAAAAACCCTGCCTGCAGTTGTCATGACAACCATACTTGTGGCCCACATTCATATTGGGCTCCAGGATTGGTGTTTCCCGATTTATTCCCTTCCATAGATTCACTTAGCAGCTGCCCTCTATAGGGACTTCCAGGGAGGGAGCTCAGACTGAGGACAGGCAGGTGCTTCCCAGCCACCTGTATAATGGGCTGTCCAGGAAATGTCCCAGGAGGGAACTGATCGAATAAGTCCCTATGGGACCTCTCCATCTCAGAAGCCACTTCTCTTAGCTCTGTTCCCCAGACTAGGGTATCTTATTTTAGCCTTAGGTTTTAATGTTTATCTTGCTTTGCAGAAGGTTTTCAGCTCCTTTATCCCAGATATTTTTACTCATATTGCACAAAACACCTATTGCAGCGTGTTTTGATGTGCTTGTCTAGACATCTGACTTCTAGATGCACAGGATCCAGGACTCAGATGAGAAATCAGTGTACATTATTAATAGAGATCATTTGCAATTGCCAAGGAAGAACTTCTAACTAGAGGAAATAACTCTGTGAAGTCAGTAGCAAATTTTAAAAGATTAACATATGTTCCTTCTAGCACATTCATCTGCACATAAGTATTTAAAGTAAAAACTGCCCCCACAACTGATTTTAATCTTTCTAAAATGTTTTCTGCATACAAACACACACCACGCATATACTGGTGTCTGCCTGTGGGACTGCGGGCTGGTGCTTTTAGTAGGTTTGTAATAGACCTCATTTCTACACCTCACTCTAGACACTTCACTTGTCCTTTAGATCCAGACTATCAGAAATGGAATCCCAGCTTTACCCCACATGGGCTGCCTGAGCCTCAGTTTCTTCCTCTGTGAAATGGGATAATCAGGTCTACCTCATGGGATTGGATAGTCAGTACCTACCAGGTGCTTAAAATGGGACCTGGTGTGTTACCCACTAAGTAATGAACTAGCTGTAGTAACAGTAAAGTCATACTCTTCAACACCTACCTAGCTTTTTATTATGTGGCTAAGTCATAGTTTCTACAAATCATTCCTCTTGAGATGCTTCTGGATTTACTTACCACAAGTACAACTCACCACAAGCTTGCCTGTCGTTGCACTTGGGTTTATACAGTTGGCACTCGGCGCTGGGCAGGTCATCAGTCCTGGTGAATGAATTCCAGGTGCTGCCAGCTCCAGTGTTTGGGAAGTGACAAATGGGATCTTGGATCTTTACATAAACCTCTGTTCCCAGCAAATTGCCATTGCTCGGGAAGGTGACCTGCTGACCAAGGAGCGGCTGTGCTGTGGCCTGTCCATGTTCGAGGTCATCCTGACCCGCATTCGAAGCTACTTGCAGGACCCCATCTGGCGGGGTCCACCACCCACCAACGGCGTCATGCATGTGGACGAGTGCGTGGAGTTCCACCGGCTGTGGAGTGCCATGCAGTTCGTCTACTGCATCCCCGTGGGGACCAACGAGTTCACAGCTGAGTGAGTACTGCAAGGAGGCAGGGCCACCGCCAACCTGCCCCTCTCCCTGTGAGCCACCAGCTGCCACAACCCCTTGAGAAGTTGGGCAGGGGCTGAAGGGCCCAACAATTGTCACACCCAGTATGTTGGTCATCATGCCAGGTGCTGGACTCACAGCGGTGCTTAGCAAAAGTGGACAGCTCTGGCCTCATGGAGTTTAGGTGACCAAAGAGGGGACAAAAAATGCAAAGGTAAAGTCCATTGGATGAGGTTGTTTTGCAGCAAGGGTGACAGATGTCAGAGTAGAAGGAGTGGGACATTAGACTTTCATTCACAGGCTAGAACAGAATTCCCTCCAACAGTGACTGGGACTTGGATTCATGGGGGAAGAAAGGGACATTCCGGGAGAGGCAACAGATGGCTGGGAGCAGAACCAGAATGTGAGAGTGTGACTGTGCGGGCGGAAGCCCAGCGTTAAGAACCTGGCTGTCGGGCTGGGGGTGGCTCAGTGCTGCAGCGTTTACCTAGCATGTGCGAAGCTCTGGCTTCAATCTCCAGACCACACCCGTGCAAAGGAGAATAAAAACCTCACTGACCACCTCACCCCCACAAAACTCTACTTGTGGAAAACCAGGACCCTATCACAGAAGCCCAGTCTTGTCTGGAGAAGACGGAAGCGGAGCCTGGTTTCTCCTGCACTCACCCAGCTCCATGTTGAGGCCAGTGGTGGAGAGGGTGACAAGGCCCGTCCCACTGGAGCCAAGAAAAAGTCTGTGAGGGCCCGAGAAAGCTGCCCTAGTAGACTGGGCTGCGGCTCCAGGTCAAGAGCAGAGAGGGCAGGTCCCCACCGCTGTCCACATCGCCCGTGTCTCTTAAGAGTTGGGCCTTGCAGTCAGTCGGAGCTGTGTCAAAGCCTCCACCACCACCACACCCTGCCTCCCCTTCAGCCCAGTGTGGCCGGTTGGTCTCTTCATTTGAAATTGGCCTTCACCTCAAAGAATCAAGACGGATTCTCCTTTCACTCGCCTGAAATCACCACCAACCACTTGAGTCTCAAGGGCCGTTTTGGATTTTCCTTGAAAATCCATCTCTTCTTCAAAGCCGATTCTTGTTACTTCAGTAACAAGATCTTCTTGTGATTAGAAGGACCTATTATATAATCCTAGTCCCTGGAACACATAGATCCACCCTCACAGTTTTTCTTGCGCCCATTTTACAGATTAAGCATCTTGGCCCAGAGGTGGTTCTGCTCACCGGGTATTCTGCTGGCTCAGGGATGAGGGCCCTCCTTCCCTGCTCTCACCACAACTGCTTCCTCTCCCCTCTCCAGGCAGTGTTTTGGAGATGGCTTGAACTGGGCTGGCTGCTCCATCATCGTCCTGTTGGGCCAGCAGCGTCGCTTTGACCTGTTCGACTTCTGCTACCACCTGCTGAAAGTACAGAGGCAGGACGGGAAGGACGAGATCATCAAGAATGTGGTGAGCAGGCCTGTGGCCAGGGCCTGGGAGGTGCGGCCAGCCTGACTAAAGGCTGGCATCAGAGAAGAGGGGTGGGGGGCTGCACCTGAGGCCCTCTCCCCACACCACAGGTGCACAAAGACACTCAGCAGCTGGGGGCCTGCCTGCAGGAAGCCGTGGGTCACCCACTTGTATCAGGTCACCCACTTATATCAGGTCACCCACTTATATCAGGTCACCCGGAGGGCAGGGCTGGGCTCCCTTCCCTGTCCTAAGCAGTCTTGATTCATGATGGCTCCTGTGTACAAAAACCATGTGTCCATTCACTGGACACTAAAGTTGCCCTGGGATGGGACAGTGCTGGTCTGGGATAGGCAGGGCTGCTAGCAGAAAGAACCCTCTAGACTAGGCAGAGGGGGCAGAGAAGGAATGGCTGCAGAAGGCTTCATGGAGGCAGTGCTTACCCCGAGTCCAGAATGAGGACAACAAATGGATTGCAAGGCTCAGGAGAACATTCTAGACAGAGGGAACAGCTACAGCACAGAGGTATGAAGAAGGATGTCAGGAACAAATGGTGGGGACCAGGGACCTGATGAGGAAAATGGGGCAGAAACCTCCTTGTGAAGGGTGTTATAAAAAAAATGTGGTAAAATAAGTCTATCATTTACATTTGTAACCATTTTTAAGTGTACAGTTCAAAGGGATTAAGTACACTCAGGTTGTGCATCTGACAGCACATCCCAGGACGTGTCCATTTTCCCCAACTGAAACTGTGCCCATTAAAAAATAATTCCCTTGTCCCTGCCAAGCACACCCCTATCTCTATGAATCCAAGTACTTTATGCAAGTGGAATCGCAAGGACACTCTTTGTCCTTGTGTGACTGGATGATTTCACTTGGCATCAAGTCCTTGGGGCTCATCCATGATACAGCATGTCAAATTTCCTTCTTTTAAGGATGAATAATATTTTATTGCATCTACGTACCATATTTTGTTGATACAAAACAAAAATCCATTGATAGACAGTTAAGTTGTGTCTGCCTTTTGGTTATTATGCATAATGCTGCTGTGAGCACAGGTGTCTAAATATGTTTGAGTCTCTCCTTTCAGTTCTTCTGAATATATACCCAGAAGACTTATTGAATCATCTGATAATTCTGCTTAGTTTGAGGAACTGTTGTGCTGCTTTCCATAATCGCTGTACCATTTTATATTCCTACCAGCAATGCACAGGAGTTTGCAGGTTCTCTTATTTTCTGTGTTTTTGATCATTTGCTCATGGGCATGAAGTGGTAGCTCATTGGAGTTTTAATGTGCAATTCCATAATGATTGGTAACGTTGAATATCTTTCCATGTGTTCATGGATGTTTATGTCTCTTTAGAAGAATGTGTTTAATTCCTTCATCTCTTTAAGGGGGTTATTTTTGTTGGCTTTTGGGTTTTTGAGTTGCAGTTCTTTAAATATTATGAATATAAACCCCTTTATACAATTTATCAAGATTTCCCCTCTTCTATGGGCATGTCTCTTCTTCACTGTGTTGCTTGTATCCCTGGATTCATAGATGTTTTCAACTTGATGTAGCCCAATTTCTCTTTTCTTGAGCTGCCTGTGTATTTGATGTCATATCCAAGACACTGCCATTTCCAATGTCAGGAAGATTTACCCTCATGTTTTCTTCTAAGAATTCTTTAGTTTTAGCTTTTATTTTTTTAAGACGTTTATCCATTTTGAGCTAATTTTTGGTAAGGTATAAGGTAAGATTCCAACTTTTCTGTTCTGCATATATACATGTCCAGTTTTTCTAACACCATTTGTTAGGAAGACTGTCCTATCCCCTTCAAATAGTCTTGGCACCCTTGTCAAAAATCATTTTATCATATGTGCAAGGATTTCTTTCTGGGGCCTCTATTGATCTATGTGGCTTTCCTCCCCTCCCCCCCCCAACACCCTTATTTTTTCCCCCCAATGCTGGGATTGAACTCAGGGCCTCATGCATGCTAGGCAAGTCTTTATTGTCAGCACCACACTGTTTTGATTATGGTAACTTTGTAGCAAGTTTTAAAACTTGCAAAGGCTTTTAAGGGCCTTTAGCATTTGATTTAGGAACCCATAAAATCCTTCAAGCAAGAGAGTGGCATGATCATTGAAGTATCAGGAACCTGGACCCCAACCTACTGAATCCTTCTTACTCTCCCCCTGCTTCTCAACCTTTCTCCCATCCTAACCTGAACAACCTTGTCTGCAGCCCCTGAAGAAGATGGCTGACCGGATCAGGAAGTACCAGATCTTGAACAATGAGGTTTTTGCCATCCTGAACAAGTACATGAAATCCGTGGAGACGGACAGTTCTACTGTGGAGCATGTGCGCTGCTTTCAGCCACCCATCCACCAATCCCTGGCCACCACCTGCTAGGCAGATGTGCTGCAGACCTCCACCTGGAGGAGGAGGAGGAGAAGCAGGAGAGAGGACAATGGTCAGCCTGCAACGGGGTCCAACTGGAAAGTGTGTGGGGTGGACTTGAAAGCAAATAAGAACCTCCCCCCAAGCACGTTTGCACCACTCCCAGGGACTGGGCTCGTGCATGCTCTCCCATGACATCTCCATGGTGGGTTCCATTGTGTAAATGAAAAACAAACAAAAAAAAAAACAGGGCAGTGTGTGCTTTCTTTTTGTTTTTCCCCTCAAGTGTATTTTGGAACTCCTACTTTTGTCCTTTCTCCATCCCACCATCCCCACCATCTGTGGTTGCTTCCCAAGACCTCCCTGGCAAGCTCGTGCCCTCCTTCTCAGCACCCCCAGGACTGAAGTCTTAGAGACCAAGAAAAGAGTGTGGCCGCGTCAGAGGCGTGTGGGCCTGGTCTGACGGTGGTGCAATAGGGTCCTGGTTTCTTTAGCTCCTCTGGCTCCCCTCCTTCCAGTTCCCTGGTGGCACCTCCTCCTACTCCAGATGTTAGGAATTCCCCCACCCTAGGGTATGCTTGGACCAGGTGCCAAGAGCCGCAGAGAACCAGGAAAGGGCCCTGGTGTGGCATGACAACAGATGGTGTTAGCTCTCTGGCCTTGTATAGGCTTCCCCAAACCCCTTCCTAACTCTCCAGTCTCAGAGAAGTCCCAGAGAAAAGCCAGACGTACTTCCACAATTGTCTCCTACTGAGGTGGAGACTGGGTGAGGAAGGTAGTCAGGCCTGCTATGTGGAAGCAGTATCTCTGAACACAGCCAGGAATTCCAAAGCCCCAGACAGAAAGCTCTTAGGGCATCTCATCAACTCAAGGGCGATTTGGCTCCTTTCTTCTTTAAGCAATTACTCAACACTGGGCCACACAAGGTGAAGGACATTGGGCATGCAATACTGAACGAATCAGCCATGGTACCACCCACAGCATTAGCCAGTGACCAAATTAATGACCACTTCTTGCCACAGAATCTCTCAAAGGAAAACTCCCACAAGAGAGAAAACATTTTGGGGTTATTTCAGCAGAAGCCAAAATCATCTTGAGAATGAAGAGGTTAGGAGTAAAAATCCTACTTGATAACAAGCCTTTAATTCCAAGATGTACCCCAAAGAGAAGTCCTGTTTTAGGGAGTCAGAATGCCCACTTGTCCTAGCTGCTGAAAGATTCTTGGACCATTTTATCTCTTGCATTCAGTTTCCTGTTCTCTTAATGTTCCTCAAGTTAGATTTTGAGGTACAGATTGTCACAGGGATATATTTATTTCCATTTTCCCGACTGAACCAAAACTTTCTACAGTCTCTCTCATCAAGTGTGGCAAGTCCTTCAAAGAGCAGAACCTTGGGGATGCACAGGTCTCAATACAGAGCACATCATCTCTAAAGAGCACCTGTGGCCCTGAGCTTCTGAGAACATATAAAGTGGGACATTTAATGTCCTCAGCCCAAGGAGGAAGACAGAGAAAATGCAAAGAACAATAAAGATCCCCCCTGCCCTATAGAAGATGAATGGACATGGTTAACATGGTCCATTTTTAACCACTCAGGAAGAACAAAGGAAATGTCCATTACCAGAGTTTGTAAGATGTACTCATTTGAGTACAGATTTAGGACCTCGGCATTCTCCACAAGCTAGCAGAGTTATACTGGTGCACGTTGAAGTTTGAGAACCACTGCAGTAAAGAAATCATTCTGCCAGCCTTGGACTTTGAGCTACCTCTGAGCCAATGAAAAAAAAAAACACATTTATAGTTTGGGAAGGTGGTTCGAAATACAAGCTGGCAAATCCTTCTATCTGGTACTGCCGCTTCCTGTTCCAATTTCTTTTCTTCTCTTGACAACCGTGAATGAATCCCAGAGGCAGGAGAGAGAGGTTATACCACATGGCAGAACTTCGTGATAGAACACACCTTCAAAACCCACTTATCTCTAGGCTCCAGAACCTTTCAAATCCTCTGTCCTGACTGGGAACAGTAGTTGGCTCTCTCTTTCAGATAGATGATTAGCTTTTACGTTCTGCCGTTCATTCTAAGTCCTTAGCCATTGCTTGCAGAGATCTGGCCCATCCATTTAATGAGACTGCTAGTTCAACAACTCATCTCTCCCACCCTACTTTAATAACACTGAAGTTCACCCTCTGGGAAGAGTCACTTTATCCTCAATATATTTGATCCTAGTAAATTGAGGTCTTCCCTTTCAGAAGAGATTCCCTTTCCTCAGCTCGCCAGCAGTACTTGTTTATGAACACTGGACAAGTTCAATATTTTTTCCTCCCTAGTATTGTTACTATCCCTCTTTTGATTTTTTTTTAAATGTGTCTAAAAACCAAGAATAAAAAAGCTTAGATTTTAACAAGTTTTAAGAAATTCTGTCAGAAACTGTCAGATGTACCATATTTGTATTAAGAGTTGTTGGGGATTTTTGTACAATGAATTTACATTTATTTATGGTGACTTATATTTACGCTTGTGATCAAATAATGTTAAATTCTTAAATCATATTTGCTATGCAGCTGAAGATGATATTTTGGTTTGTATTTTGGGGGTACCTGTGTTGAGTTGATAAACATTTTCATCTCCATTAAAACTGCTTCCAAACTAGTAAAACTAGCATCTTGGTCTTTATTCCTGGTCCTATTCTCACCTCATTGAACTGTGAAGGACATATTGAAACTAATGACTAAGAAACCAGTCTGATAAGAGAATCAAAGAAGATAAAAACTATAGCAGGTAGAAATATTCTAAGTTGAGGGCTTATTTTGCTTTTTCACTGGGGAAATGAGACCTTTAAAAATTGGTTTGCACTGGGTGTTATATAGGAAATAATTCCTTCTCCTAGAGATTCTAGAGTCTGAGTCTAACTATATACCCCTAGTTTTAAGAGGAAAGGTGGAAACTAATTTGATGAGACCTAACTTATACAGGCACCATGCTAAATTCTGCCCGTCCATTCTTTTATAACCAACCCCATCACTCTATGTGGTATAGTCTACATTTTACAGAGGCCATAGAGTGTGTTTATTTTCCTGCAGACACTCAGTGACAAAGCTGAAATTCGAACTCGGTTCTAAAACCTAGGCTTTTGCTGTCACCCTACAGTGAACTGATCAGCCAGGCCAGACCCCAAAAGTAGACCTCTAGCTTTGAGGCACTAAGATTGACCTTAGTCTGGTATCAGGAGAGCACCCAACATGACAGGCTGGGAGGTTCCCAGGCTTAGGGAGAAAGTCACTGTCACTCACCAGAAAAATGTCAAGTAGAGGGATATTTAAGACCAGTTTCCAAGACCCAGAGCCCCACATTTCATACAGCACCAGCTTTCCCCAAGGCCGTCCACAGAGAAGAGTGCTAGAGCCACTCGTGATTCCCACGACCAGCCTTCAAGCTCTCAGGGACACGAGTTTCCTTGTCTGTCAAGGAGGACGAGATAATATAAGTCCTTTCCAACTCCGATACTATAATCCTGTGTTATTTCCCACTGGTACACTCAGAGGCCTGACCATTTCATACACCCAAGATCCTTCTCAGTTATCTCTGAAAATTATCATCAACATAAAATAATGACACCTGACATTGTCATATATTTGACTAGTGTACATAGAACACTGCTTGTCCTCAGAGATGCTAAGTGAAAAGGGGGTTCCTTTTGGGGGTACCCTTCCTAGCACTGTAACAATACCAGAGAATCAATCTACAAAAAGTTCCTTTGGGTTCACGGTTTCAGGGGTTCAGCCCACAGTCACTTGGCTCTGTTGCTTTGAGCCTGTGGAGAGAGAGAGTACATCATGGCAGGAGGGTATGACAGAGGAAGCCCATCACCTCGTGGTGGCCAGAAAGCAAAAAAAGAAAAGTTCAGGATCTCAATATCCCCTTCAAGGCGATGTCCTTGTGGCCTAACTTTCTTCCACTTGGTTCTGCCTACTAAAGGCTCCACCTTCCAGTAGTGCCACAGGCCGGTGACCAAGCATTAGCATATCACCTTTGGGGGAACATTTAATATCCAAACCATAATAATAATGGCCATAACTTGGAGACCTTTCTTTGCAACACTGATCATCTTTTTTTTTTAAAGCATGTTTCAGAAAATGTTAAGATTAGGGGGAGAAAAAAAAAACTCCTATAGAAAGAGGATCACTCACACACAGCGAGTCATGACACTGGATAATGATTAGAGAAGAAGTGGGGCTGGCAAAGTATTGAAGGATCTCAGATGGAAAGAGAAAGCACTTCAATGATGGGAGAGACTAGAGTATCCAAGTATTAGTTGGTTAAGACTGTTGTAATAGCATATATGGGATGGCTTAAAGAACAGAAATTTATCTTCTTATGTTTTTAGAGGCTAGAAATCCAAAGCGATCAAAGTGTCTAGGGTTGATTTCTCCACGGCCTCTGTTTTTGGTTACTAGGTGGCCATCTTCTCCCTGTGTGTTGTGACGTTGTTTTCTGTATTCAGAATCCAAAAGTGTTCACTATGATACCATGGAACCTATTCTCTAAGGGCATCAGCCACATTGGATTAGAACCCACATTAATGACCTTGTGTTAATCTAATCACTCTGCAAAAAGACTATCTACCAAAAAAAGTCATGTTCTGAGGATTATGACTTCAATATATGGACTGGGTGGGGGGTGGGGGCATATTTTATCCTATAATACTGAGAAAGAAGGTGGATTAGGAAAAGCGGTATCTCTGGGAGCCCTGGACTATGTGAAGGCTGGGACACCCTTTATGAAATACTTCTTGGACTCTCACCCTTTGCAAGTCTTTATAAGATTAGATAGAAAGAGGAAAGGATGATAAGAAGATGGCAGAGTCGGAAATACCAGGAATCCCCACCGAGACAACAATCACATTGGCCAATGATCTGAGGTCATTATTTTAGAACTTTGTAGTCTCTTGAAGATGGGTAACTTATATAAGGAGGATTCCACAGTAAATTGCAGTTAATTTCCGTCTACGTCATATCTTAGGTCAAAGCAGCTACCCATCTCTAGTGCTCCAACCCATAGAGAAAGCTGTGCACATGTTCCCAGCCCATAGAAAAAGCTGGAACAGTTTGTACAGAGATTATAAGAGCCAGGGCGGGTAATCAGGACCTTGTCCTTCATATGTTGGGGATCTCTGTTCTGATCACTATGGTTTGCTTCTCATCAGAACAGTACAGACATGAATGCCAGCCATTGCTATACCCCTTCCACCAGTGTTGAAAGCCCTTCCTCTTTTGGCTAAAGCAACTTCAAGAGAGTTAGTGAGTCAGTATCTTTTTTTTTTCTCCCTTTATTTTTCCCTTCCCCCCCCCCCCAATTTTGGGAGCTAGACATTAAAGGCTAGTAGTCTCAAAAGTAACTGCATGAGAAAGAGAAATTACTAATTAATCATGCATTTAGAGGGAAAAGTGCAGACTCAGAAAATACCTGAAAAGACTAAGTTTATAACGCAGGCTGATCCATGGAAGGTAGAAAGTCTACATCAATCAATCAAAATAACAAAAAAAATTTTAAAGAAGACTGGGGAAAGGGAAGAATGTGGATTTTCAGAGTTATCCCATTATTAGATTCAAATATCCATTTTTCAATTTAAAAAAATCACAAGGTGTATTAAAAAAAGGACTACTGATAGTAAATAATAAATACACCATTAGAGACAAGATGGCAGACCTATTAGACAAACTTTAAAACACCTGTCAAAGGTGCTTAACGAACTAAAGGAAGACATAGAAAAGCCAAGAAAATGGGATGTGAACAAAATGGAAACATCACCAAAAAGATAACAAAATAAGAAATTCTACAACTGAAATACAATAATAAGTGAAAAATCTACTAGGCAGACAATATGAGTCCATCTTTACTCACATAATGAAATACCTAACATTATAAATTTAGAGGTTTATCTGGCTCATACTTCTGCATACGCAAGGACTTGGCATTGGCATTAGCACACTTTTGATTTTTTGCCCCTTCTCTTCTCCAGATTTTGCACAGTGCCCCACAAAGAGGATCCCATAGAGCGTATGGATCCCAGAAACCAGAGATTTTATAAAGTGAAGGAAGAACCAGAGGCAGATATTCAGAATCCCTAGTATTTCAAAGCACCTCCTCCCTCACCTCAGGAGGAACATGAGAGGAAAAGGCATGACTAGACCACACAGGGTAAGGTGTAAACTAATCCAAGGGGTTGAGACCAGAGAAATTAAGTTTCAGATTTTGACAGTTTACTGTTAGTTTTCCATAGCAGGTTTTTTTTTAAATACCTGGGATAAAACAACTTATAAGGAGGAAAAGTTTATTTTGACTCATGGTTTCAGAAGATAAAGTGACTTCATTGATTTTGGACCTCTGGTAAAGCAGAACATCATGGTGGGAAGCATATGCTAAAGCAAATTTTTAGTGGAGACCCCAGCAAGTTAAAGATTCCAGGAACATGAAATGCCTTCTGAGAGAAGCCATGGTCAGCCAGCAGAGTCACAAGGGTGGGGCTGCCCAAGTTCTTAGGAGCTCACATCATGCCACCATGTGCCCCAGAAGACAGACATGAAGATACAGAAGTTTGCTTACTTGGATTTCATTCTTGTTTGGTCCCATTCCTCCTCATTTTTGTCATCCTATTTCTCCCCTTTAAAATAAGTATGTTTACCCTGCACCATTGTAACTCCAAAGTGTGTAACTTTTCTATTTTATTTTTATAGACTCTTATGGGTGACTTTTCCTTGAGTCTCAGAAAAGGTTATGGATTTAGACTTTTACAGCCATTCTCAAAGAGCTAAAACTTTAGGGACTCTTGGAGATGGACATGCGCCTTTAGAGGTCAGAGTAGAACATAATGATTGGGATCTTAAATGTAGCCCAAAGGCACGTGCGCCAAAGGCTTGGCCCGGCCTATGACTGTATTGGAAGGTGATGGAAACTAAGAGGTTCCATTCAACTAGGAAATTAGGCCATTGGGAGTGTGTCCTTGAAGGGGACAGTGGGACTGCAGCCTCTTCTCTTTGTGCTTCTTTGCCACTATGACATGAGCTTTGTTCCACCAGAAACACTGCCATAATGCTCAGCCTTCCAAAGGCCCAAAAGCCATAGGTTTCATGGACTAAAACCTCTGAAACCATGATCCAAAAATAAATGTTTCTTCTTTATTATTGATTTTTCTCAGGTATTTTGTCTCAATAATGGAAAGCTGATTAATACAATGGTAGATCTGTCAACCATTCTAACAGTGCCAACAGTATCACCTAATCAAAAGAAGAATCTGACAGCAAAGTACACCCACAAAGCTGAGCTAGTCACTCCCAGAAGTGGAGGGAAGTTTTACCTGGCTTTGATCCCCAGATAGTGATACTTCAGTGACAGCTGAGTTATATCACAGGGAATTTAACAGCATTCAGGTGACCTCAAATCCCACCCTGTACCCATTTGCAGAAGGAGATGACCACTGCAGTGGATTTTGGTCAAGAACAGCTGCAAGATCTGCCATGCCTGGTAATTTAAACAGTACTAAGCCCAGGCTCAAAGCCCACCCCAAGGCTGTACATAGGCAGAGAGGCAAACCTCAGCAGCACATTTCATAGCATTTGGTCCTATGTATCCTGATTAGCAACTCCACCTAACCTCAGAGCCCCTCCTGCAAGCCTGTCCAACTCCTGAATCCAATTAACAGAATCACATGGCCGAAGAATAAAGCTCTGGACATGTCTACTCTGAGTAGATTTCAATGCCCTTCCAGCAGCTCAGCCCAATTTCAGGGCTTAGACAGTGGCATCAATAGATGGCAGAGCCCATCCAGCTACCCCACCCAAATTCAGAGCACAGGCAACACTCCAGCAATATAAAGGTCCTGGAAGCAAGCCTGATCTTCCCAGGATCAATAGCAATTATCCCATCCCAAATTAGAGTTTAGACTAAATAATGAAGGTCTATCCTTGCCAAATAACACTTGCAAAATCTGAGAAGGAGAGCTGTCCCCTCAAATGTGCAGATGCCAAAACAAGGACACAGGGTTACAAAGACTCAGGAACTTTTCCAAAAGAATCTAACAAAGCTTCAAAAATGAATCCTACAGAAAGAGATGAATGAAATGGCAGAATTCAAGGGATACTCCTTTAAGAAGTTCAGCAAACTACAAGAATACATAGATTAAGTTAAACAAAATTTAGAAAATACATGAAAAATGAGCTAGGTATCATGGTACACACCTTTAATCAGAGCAGCTCGGGAGGCTGACAGAAGAATTGCAAGTTCAAAGCCAACCTCAGCAAAAGTGAGGTGCTAAGCAACTCAGACCCTATCTCTAAATAAAATACAAAATAGGGCTTGGGGGTGTGGTTCAGTGGTTGAGTGCCCCTGAGTTCAATCCCCAGTACCCCCCCAAAAAAGGAAAATACATGAAAATGAGGTTTAATAAAGAAATAAACAATTTTTAAAAAATCAGAGGGATGAAGAATACAATGATTAAGGTTAAAAAGAAAGCTTCTATACCAGGCTCAATACAGCTGAAGAAAGACTCAGGAGTCAAAGGATTTTAGCCTTCAGGAAAAGGGAATAATGGCATATGACTATAATCCCAGCTACTAAAGTGACTGAGAGAGGAGGATCACAAGTTCAAATCCAGCCTCTGCAACTTAGTGAGAACATGTCTCAAAAAAAAAAAAAAAAAAAGAAAGAAAGAAAGAAAGAAAGAAAAGAAAAAAGAAAAAGAAAAGAAAAAAAACTAAAAATGGTCTGTGATGTGGCTCAGAGGTAGTGTGCCCCTGGGATCAATCCCCAATATGGCAAAAAATAAATAAAATTAGAATGTAAATGGATTAACTTCTTCAATAAAAACACACATAGTAAATGAATAATTTTAAAAAGACCCAAATATACGTTGCCTAAAAAAGACTCACCTCACTTCTAAAGACACACTCAAACTGAAAGTGAAGCCATTCCATATAAATGTAAACTGAAGACAGCAAGGGTAACTTTATATCAGACAAAATAAACTTTGAGGTGAAAGCTGTAAAGGAGACAAATGTGGACATTATATAATAAGTTAATCCAGAAGATATAATTATTATAAATACATATGTATACAATTTAGGGGCATTATAAAGAAAATTTTAAAGGACCTGAAGGGAGACAGATTCTAGTACAATATTCCTAAGAGGTGAATAATGTAACAATAATGTACAGATCACCCAGAAAGAAAGGAAACACTAGAATTAAACAATATTTCTGAATAAATGAAACTGACATCTATAGAACATTCCATTCAACATCAATAAATGAACACTCCTTGTTACATATGGCACACTCTCCAGGATAGATCATGGTAGGCAACAAGACCAGTATTGACAAATCAAAGAAAACAATCTCTTCAAAGTACCTTTTCAGACCACAGTGATGTCAAAGTAGAATCAATAACGAATTTCAAACAATTCGCATTCGGATGGAAATTAAACATGGTCCCGAACAACCAATGCGCCAATGAAGAAAAGATAATTTGAAAAACATTGAGACAGGTTAAAATAAAAATTCATACTTTAATATGGAAGTTTATAACAATAAATGGCTGCATCATAATAGCTCTTGAATACACAATTTAACATTGCACCTCAAGGAAATACAAAAAGAACAAAGCCCAAAGTCAGCAGAAGGAAAGAAATGATGATCAGAGAATAATGAAGTAGAAATAAAAAAAATACAAAATAGTTTCATTGATGATTTTTTATATTTTCAAAAAAATAAAACTTAACACAGCTTTAAGGAAAAAGATGACAGATATAAAATTTTAGAAATGAAAAAGGGCACATTACAACTGATACCCCAGAAATACAAAGGGCAGTGAGAGCCTCTTGTGAATAACTGTATGCCAAAAACTTGGCTAACCTACAAGTAATGGATAAATTTCTAGACACATACAAACAACCAAGACTGAGTCATGAAAAGAAGGGAGACCAGTAGAATAGAGGAAGTGCACTAAGAAAAGGAGAAGTACTGAGAAATGAAATTGACCAGATTGTATTGTTACATTTTTTTTGTGTGCACATGTACAAATATGTAACCACAAATTCCACTATTGGCTATAATTATAATATACCAATAAAATGTTTTAACTTTAAATAAATCTCAATAAAGCCATTATAAAATATCATGAAACTGTAAAATAAGAAAAATAAAAGTCTGAATTATTAAGAAGGAGCAAGTCCGAAGACAATAACAAGTCAAGAGATTGAACCAGTAATAAATTCTTCCACTAAAATCCGATATATTTCACTGCTGAATTCTAGCAAACATTTAAAGAATAATGAATACCAATCCTTCACAAACTCTACCCAAAACGAAACGTGGGGAGTACTTTAAACTTGTTTATGAAATGCTCTGGTTTGAATGTCCCCTCAAAAACCCACATAGAAATTTACTACCATTGTGACAGTATTAAGAGGAGGGACTTGTAAGAATCTCTCTGCATAACTTCTTGAGGTCAGAGCCCTGTGGATTAATCAGCTTGTCTCCTGGGAGTGGTAGAGTTATCATGGGAGTAGGTCCTGGTGAAAGGACAAGTTTGGTCGAATTTTCCTGCCTCACACACGCTTGCTCCTTCTTTTGCCTTGTTTTGATAGGGCATGAATACCCTTGCTGGATATGGGACCCTGATATTGGACTTCCAAGCCTCCAGTGTGTGAGAGTTCCTTTACTATTATCCTGTCTGAAGAATTGTATCACAGGAGCAGAAAACAACCTAAGACTCTAGGATAGCATTACCTTGATACTGAAGCCAGGTAAGATCACAACAGAAGAAAACTGCATCAATCCTCAATGAATACTGATGCCAAAACCCTCAACATACTAGCAAACTCAATCTGACAGAACATTTAGTGGATCATTCACCATGATCAAGTGGGATTTAACCCTAGGAAGCAAGGATGATTCAACCTATGTGAATCAATAAATGCAATGTGTTACATTAACAGAATGAAGAACAAAAGCCATGTGGTTATTTCTTTAGATGCAGAAAAATAATGTGATAAAATTCAACATCCTTTCATTTTAAACACTCAACAACTTAGATACAAGAAATTTACCTCAAAACAATAAATGCCATATATGATAAATCCATAGCTAACAATATGCTCAATTGGGAAAAATTAAAAATTGAAGTCTCTTTCCTCAAAGAGAATACAGAATAAGATAAGAATACAGAATAAGACAAGGACACCTATTCTTACCATTTCTATTGCCCATAGTATTGAAGTTCTTACCAGAGCAATAAGGCAAGATAAAGAAATGTCATTGAAATACAAAAAGAGGAAGTTGAAACCATTGAAATAGAGTATTGAAATTGTCTGTTTGCCAATGACATAATCTTATGAGTATAAAAGACTAGAGATTCCACAGCAACTACTAGAATTAACAAATACACTAAAGTTGTAGGGTACAAAGTCACAGAAAATTCAGTAGCATTTCTGTATATTGACAAACATTCTGAGATTAAAATTAAAAGAGCAATCCCTTGGTTGCTATTGCTAAAAATATTTATAATATTTAGAGATGAATTTAAGGAGGTGAAAAATCTCTAAACTGAAAACTAAAACATTAAAAGAAGTGAAAAAGACAAATAAACGTAAAGATATCCCATTGTTCACAGGTTGGAAGAACCAATATTGTTCACATTGGCCCTACTATTCAAAGCTAACTGCAGAGTCAATGTAATCTCTACCAAAATTCCAAGATCATTTTTACAGAAGTAGACATAAAAATCCTAAAATTTGTATGGAACCACAGAAAAGCACAAATACTCAAGGCAATCATGAACAAAAACAGCAAAGCTGGAAGAATCTCTCTGCATAACTTCAAACAATACTACAAAGCACTAAGAATTAAAACAGCATGGTACTAGCATAAACAGATTCATCTACCAATAGAATAGTCAGAGTCCAGAAACGAACCAAGCACAAGCCATGACTTGACCAAAGGTACCAAAAATACATACTAGAGAAAGTACAAACTCATCAAAAAAAATGGTTCTGGGAAGACTTAAAGAATCATATGATTATCTCAATAGATGCAGAAAAAGCATTCAACAAAATACAGCACTCATTCATGTTCAAAACACTAGAAAAACTAGGGATAACAGGAACATATCTCAATATCATAAAAGCTATCTATGCTAAGCCCTAGGCCAACATCATTCTAAATGGAGAAAAATTGAAAGCATTCCCTCTAAAAACTGAAACAAGACAGGGATAACCTCTTTCATCACTTCTATTTAATATAGTTCTTGAAACACTGGAAAGAGCAATTAGATGAAAGAAATTAAAGGGATACAGACAGGAAAAGAACTCAAATTAGTACTATATGCCGATGATGATTCTATACCTAGAAAACCCAAAAAATTCCACCAAAAAACTTCTAGAACTAGTAAATGAATTCAGCAAAGTAGCAGGATACAAAATCAACACCCATAAATCAAAGTCATTTCTGTATATCAGTGACAAATCCTCTGAAAGGGAAACGAGGAAACTACCCCATTTACAATAGCCTCAAAAAAATAAAATACTTGGGAATCAACTTAATGAAAGAGGTGAAAGACCTCTACAATGAAACTACAGAACGCTAAAGAGAGAAATTAAAGAAAACCTTGGAAGATGGAATGATCTATGTTGTTCTAGGATAGGCAAAATTAATATTGTCAAAATGAGCATACTACCAAAATTAATCAGATTTAATGCAATTCCAATCAAAATTCCAATAACATTCCTCATAGAAATAGAAAAAACAATCATGAAATTCATTTGGAAAAGTAAGAGACCAGAGTAGCTAAAGCAATCCTTAGCAAGAGTGAAGCAGGTGGCATCACTAACCAGACCTGAAACTATACTACAGAGCAATAGTAACAAAAACAGCATGGTATTGGCACCAAAATAGCCTGGAAAATTGGTTGTTCAATTCAGAAGAATAAAATTATACCCTTATCTCACAATATATACAAAATAAACTTAAAATGTATTAAAGACTTACACATAGAACCTAAAATTATAGATGTGGTCGAATAAAACAAGGAAAAATTATACAATGTTGGTCTGGCAAAAAGATTTTTTTTTTTAGATTTGAACCTCCCAAAGCAAAAATAGATGAATGATATAATATCAAAATTAAAAGTATCTGTACAACAAAGGTAGCAGAAGCAATAATCTACAGATTGGAAAAAAATATCTGTAAGTTGTACATTTGATAAGGGGCCTTTTATTTAAAATAGATAAGAAAATAAAATAATTCAAAAAAATAATGATTTAAAAGTGTGCAAGGGATGTGAGTAGACCTGAGAGACTTCTAAGAAGATATGCAGAGTTTAAAATGCTCAGCATCACTGATCATTATGTAAGTGAATTAAAACCATAATAAGATGTTGCTCTTACCTGTCAAAATGACTAGTATTAAAAAGATGAAAAGTTTTGGTAAGTAAGAGGAAAGTAAACACTTGTAGAGTACTAATGGGAATGTTAGTGCTGCCATTATAGAAAAATGTATGGTGCTCTCTCAGAAGACTAATTATCTAGTTGAACCAGCAATTCCACTTTAGGGAATGAATGTAAAATTAAAATCAGTATGTTTACTTCCCACGTTTACTTCAGCACTATTCACAATATCTAAGATATAGAATCAACATAAGTAAGTGTCCACCCACAGATAAAGTGGGGGTGGGGAGTGTGGTGTATTTATATACTTAGAATTTATTCAGGTTTTTTTTTTTTTTTTAATTACGTGCTGCTGCAGTCTGGCTGGGCACAATTCAGGAGCCACTTGTCAAAAGAAACTAACTTTATTTTTAGAACCACACACGATAAACAAAACAGCTCCTCAGGAAAAAACCCTCAGGGGCCCCAGCAAACTTTCAGACTGCCAGCTGATGACGTGCTTCACAAAACATAGCATAATATTCCCCAATTCCACCTAAGTAAAATAAGCCAGACACAGAATGGCATTTTCTCACTTTTTTGTAAAATCTAAAGCCATCAAACTTAAAGAAGTAGAGAAGTAGCTGGCAGATACCATAGAGTGGGAGGGTATGGAATGAGGAGATGATGGCTGGTGGGTTCAAAGCTTCAACTAGATAGAATGAATAAGGTCTGAGTTTTACTGCACAGAATGGTAAACAGAGCAAATTATCCACATTTCAAAAATCACAGAGTAAATTCCATATTCTTATCATAAAAATTTGAGGTGATTGCTATGCTCCTTAGCTTTAATTATTCTATATTGTTAATAAATGATACAACAGTTTTTATATTTATAGTCTACAAATTTAAAGAGAAAAGGATTTTAAAAAATGAGATTAAAGAAATTGGGTGATCCCAGAACACCTGTGGAACCCCATCCAGCAAACCAGGAAACTCACTGTGGGAGTCCCAGAGGGAGGAGGGAGAAAAGGGACAGAGAGGTTATTTGAAATGAGTTGAAAAATCCCTAAATTTGATATAATACATGAATATAAACATATCAGTGCTCAATTGCCGCAGTCTGGCTGGGCACAATTCAGGAGCCACTTGTCAAAAGAAACAAACTTTATTTTTAGAACCACACACCAAACCACACAGCTCCTCAGGAAAACCTTCAGAGACCAACTGCCACCACCAGCTTCCCACAAGCCTCTCAACCTCCCCCACTCCTCCTGCTCTTGAGGCCGATTGGCTGGGTCGCTTGGGCAGAGCCAAAAAAAAGTCCCCCAATGAGCAGCTCCGTGGTCTAAAAGGGCGGGGAAACAGCCCAATGAGCATCACCGCAGAGGAGCCAATCAGTTGGCAGCTAGAAGTTTGCTGGGGCCGCTGTGAGCCAATCATCAGCTGGCAGCTGAAGTTTGCTGGCAGCTGGAAGTTTGCTGGGGCCCCTTTCGGCTGTGGCTCTCAACACTCAATGAATTAAATGTAGGATGAGCCCAGAGTCACACCATGATACTTTATGATTAAACGCTCAAAAACTGAAAGATAGAACTTTGAGAAAAGCAAGAGGAGACATACAGCGTGTCCTGATAAGAGGATCAGCAGATCTCACCAGAAACACTGTAGTCAGAAGACAGTGGGTTGACACATCTGAAGAACTAAAAAGAAGACAACTGACAACCAGGGATCCTGTACCCAACAAAACTGTCCTTCAGAGATACCACAGAAATCAAGACCTTTCCAGATAAACAAAGCCAAAGGAGTTTATTACCACTAGACCCACCCTGCAGGAAATCCTAAGGGAGTCCTAGAGATTGAACTGAAGAAGGAGACGGTATCATGGAGCTGGGTAAAGAAACACATCCCTTAAGAGGTAAGGGATTTTAAAAGACAGTATCATTGTAACAATAATCTGTTACCACTTTGTTTCCTAACTCATTTAGGAGATTAAAAAATTTTTAAAATTACTAGCCTTAAGCCTAGTGTTATAATTAAGGTTTATAGTGCCGTGTTTTGTTTTCTACATAATTTAGAAACTAATGAACTAAATACTATTTGTTTTTAGATGTATAAGTTACAAAAACATAATTTTGTGACATCAGTAACTGAAAGGGTTAAAGACTGGGCTGCAAATGAACAGACTCTTGTTATGAAGGCAAATTAAGGTGATAAAAATTAAAATTACAATGTTCAAACTCTAGGAAGGTAAATGTAATCTCCCTGGTAACCTACATAGAAAACAGTTACAGAATATACACAAAGGAAAATGGAGAATTAAAATGTTTCACTATTCAAAAAATTAATTAAAAGAAAGAATATTGCAGAAAATGAGAGACAAACAAGGTACAGGGCATATTAGAAATAAATAGCAAAGGGCCAAAGTCCCTCCTTGTCCGTAATTCCAGTAATCACTGTAAATGGATTAAACTTTTTCAATTAAAAGACAGATGTTGAGCTGGGCACGGTGGTACATGCCTGTAATCTCAGCAACTCAGGAGGCTGAGGCAGGAGGATTGCAAGTTCAAAACCAGCCTCAGCAACTTAGCAAAACCCTGCTTTAAAATAAAACATAAAAAGGGTTGGGAATGTAGCTCAGTGGTAAAGCACCCCTGCGTTCACTCCCTGGTACAAGAAAAAAAAAAAAAAAAAGGAAAGACAGATATTGACAGAATGGATAAAAGCACAAATGTGATTCAATTATTGACTGTCTATGAGCGATTCACTTCACATCCAAAGACATTAGTAGGTGGAAAGTAAATGTATGAGAAAAGATACTTCATGAAATAGTAACCAAGAAGCAGGCATAACAATACTAATTTCAATAAAATATACTTTAAATATATAGAGAAGGTTATAAGAGACAAATAAGGCATTATATATAGTAAAAAGATCAACAATCAAAATATGATTATAAATATTCATGCACCTAATAGCAGGCCTTCAAAATATATGAAGCAAAAAAAAAAAAAAAAAAGAAAAAGAAATAGACATTATAGTAGCTGGAAAATTTAACACCCTTAACACCAAACATAAGGAAATGGAAGGCCTGAACAGAAATCCTACTAAATCTAAGGCGTTTCTAGGATGCTAAAACCAACAACAGAACATACATTCTTGCCCAGTGCATTGGGACATTCTCCCCAATAGACCATATGCTAGGGATGAACGAGGTCTCTAGATTTAAAAAGACAGCATACAAAGCATTTTCTCTAACTACAACAGGATGAAGTTAGAAATCAATAACACACACAAAAAAAAAAATTCACAAACTTGTGGAAATTGAGCAACACATTCTCGTAAACAAATGACTCAAAGATGAAGTCCCAAGAACAGAATAGACCTAGTGATGAATAAAAATGAAAGCATGGCAAACTAAAACGTGCAACATAGTAAAAGCAGTGCTAAGTGGGGGAATTAAAGCCATAAAAATAAGATCAACAACCCAACTCTACAACTTAAATTACTAGGGGAAAAAAAAAAAAAAAACAGCAATGACAACATTAAGCCAAAAGCTAGTGGGAGAAAGAAAATAGAAAATAAACAAAATATAGAACAGGAAGGCAAGAGACCTATACTAATCTATACCAGGCTGAAGCAAATCCCTGGCTCTCTAGGAAACAATGCCTTGGCCACTCAGAGCTGTCATCTGACATCACCAGTGCCTCAACTGAAGCAGGGCTTGTATCCTGGGGAATCAGTGCCTTGGCTGAGCTGGTGTGTCACCTTGTGTCACAGTGAAACAGGCCACTGACTAGGTTGAGACACCTGCTCTAAAGGCCAAGCAACTGTAATACCATGCTTCACTGGAGTGGGACTAGCCCCACACAGTCTGAGCTGTTGGGACATTAACTTCCCGAGGAAGAAGAGCCATCACTGTGCCTGTCCCCCAAGTCCCCAAGTTACAACTATGCTCCATCACTTCAGGATCCTTGCTGGCATAGCACCAAGCCTCACAGCGTTTAGTATAATGTTGTGTTTCACCATCTAAAGATCCAGAGTCACCGCTACACAGTGTATCATCCCCTGGAGCATGAGTGCCACTGCGCCCTATTGGCTCTGGTTCCAAAACTGCAGCTGTAACTATTGCCCTACCCCAAGTTTCTGGAAGTTGCCACAGAGTCATGGACCCCAGCTCTGTGTAGCATGAATCTAACCATGTCTCAGAAAGTAACTTGCACCCCAAGACCCTCAATAGGTCCACAAATTCATGAACTCAGGACTATGTCACAAGAGCTGCCATTAATACCTTAACCCTGGAGCCCAACATTGCTGAAGCTGCTTGTGGACCACGTCAGTCCCAACCTCAAAAGGAGTCCCTTCAGCCAAGACCCCATGATGAAGAAAAGGGAAACAGAAGGACTACAAAGACCCTTGCCACCAGAAGCCCTATGCTGCCACTATTGCTGCTACAATTTCCTAGAGCCCAGGTCAATGAGGGATCCACAGTCATTGCTGATGTGGATTACAACTGAAGAATCTGCATGGAGGTTATACCACTGCATCTGCCCAGAACCAGGGCCACACATCATTTCCAAGTGTCACACCAGACCTATTTGCAGGAGAAGGTATTCCCCTAGAAAAGCCACTTTGTAAAGACAGGAGGGAGTGTTTGATCTACTAGACGTAAAACTTCACTGTATGAACACCAAAATTCTCTAAAAAAAAAAAAAAAAAAAAAAAAAAAAAAAATTAAGGAGATTTGTCAATTGCCTGAAAAGGAATTCAAAATAATAATCTTAAGAAAACAGTAAAATACAAGAGAATTCAGATAGACAAATCAATAAAATCATAAAACACAATTCATGACCTTAATGAGAAATTCAACAGACATCATTTTAAAACAAAACCAGAGATACAAGATGGTTGAAAAGAGCTGCCCATTCATTTAAAAAAAAAAAAAAAAGGAACCAAATAAGAAGCACCTAGCTGCATCTTGAGGTGAGTGGCCATGGCAGAACACTAGAAACCAGCAAAAGAGAATGGGACCTTTTAGAATCTAAGACCTGGGACAACAGTATCTGCTACCCTAGGTTCAGAGCCAGGGGTAGCGAGTCTCCTCTTTGCAGAAGGGGCGGGGGGAAGAATGCAAAGAAACTATCAGGGTAGATGGATGATGGCAATCCTAGCTACTGGCTTTATAGACTGTCAGCCCACGTAGATAAACAACCCCGTATCTACACACCAGCCTTCCTTGGGAAAAGGATCTCACATCATCTCCCAACAGACACCCATAGCCAGGAGACATCTTGAAAAGTGAGTCATTGTCTGAGATTTGACTGTGATAGGGGTCAAACCCCGACACATTCCCATCTCTGGGACTCCACAGACATTCCACTGTACTGGCCCAGGAAGTAGGTGTCTCGTGAATCAATGTGGCCAACAGAATCACTGTGAATTAAGCCCATTGTAGGGGTGCACTAGTGGGGGGGGGGCTAGAGGGAATGGGTGCTGCAATGTGGGGGGGAAAAACAAGAGTGCTGCCCCAGAACCAGGAAATTCGGAAACATGTCTCCTGAGACCAAAGGCAAGGCCAGCCACCTGTGGACTCATGCCAGTGCCAGAACTCACAGGGGACATTCACACAATTCCTACCGCTTCCCCACAAGGCACTGTGCTTACTAACAGTACGGGGAGGTGACAACATCTGTGCTGCCTTGCCCACAGATGCATGCTGAGGAGGTTTTGAGCAACTTCTTGGTTTCCAGCCGTTTCCCACCCCTGGACATGCATGACCAAAGAGGGCCCAGAGGATCATCGCCTGACACCTGCGGCAGCCCTGCTTTTGCGTGTATGCTGCCACAGGCAAGAAGGAGAACCAAGGTTCCTACTGCCACCCTCTCTAAGCAGTCCTGAATGCTTGCCCTGCACCTTGTCTGACACAGCACTGCTGTCGGGACCGGGCGTGAGAACCACAGAGGGGATGCCAAGGTTCCCATCACCACCTCTTCTCAAGCAGCATTTGGATCTGCACTACTGACTAGTCAGAGGAAAAGTGCATCAGGGCCCTTACCACTGCTAAAGTTACCAGTGCAGAAAGCCCTTGTTAGCAGCAGAGATAGCACCAACAGTAACTGAAGAGATTCCAATCACCCAATAGGAGCCACCACTCCTACTATAGAAGTACTCACACAGTGAGTATCTATACCTAGTGCTCTATGTAGCATACCTGTCTGAACCGCTATAGCATTCCACTCTTGTGTGTCCTCCAGAGACCGATGGATCCATGGTACATATGAAAAAGTTATTAATTATAGTCAAAGAAGCTATAAGTAGACTATCTTATGGTGTTTGGCTGGAAATAAAGTCAACACTGCATAACAAACCGATACCCCAAGTCATATCTTCAGGGGAAAAGAAGCTTATTAAGAAGGTTGACCTGTTAAAGTGGTAGAGTTATCTGATCTACCAGACAGGCATATCCAATGCAGAAACACAAAATACATGAACTTAGGAAGATAATGCAAGATGGGAATGAGAAATTCTGTAAAGATACAGATTTTTCAAAACAACCAAACAGAAATCTTAAAAATGAAGAGCTTAATAAATCAATAAAAAAAAATACAGATGAGCCAGGCATGGTGGTACACATCTATAATGTCAGTAACTTGGGAGACTCAGGTAAGAGGATCACAAGTTTGAAGACAGCCTTAGTGAGACTCAAAATAAAATAAAAAGATCTGGGGATGTAGTTCAGTGGTGGAGAGCTCCTGGGTCCAATCCTCGGTACCATAAAGAAAAGAAAAATACAGTTGAAAGCCTTAAAAATAGGCTAGATCAGGCAGACAAAAGAGTATCAGAACTTGACACAGGTCTTTTGAAATATCCTACTTAGTTTTTAAAAAAGAAAAGAACATTCAAGACTGTGGGAATACCATTAAATAAATGAAGGTCCATGTTTTTGAAATACCTGAAGATGAGGGAAAATTTAGGTTATGAAAAACCTAATGGTAGAAAATTTTCCTAATATTAAGGTATGAACACTCATATACAGGTGACTTAGAGGATGCCAAATATACTGACCATAAAAGGTCTTCACCACAGCACATTAGTTACTAAAAGTACAAAACAAAGTATTCTAAAATCTGTAAGAGGTAAGTATCATGTCACATTAAAAGTATTCTTATAAGATGTCAAGCAGATTTCTCAAAAAAAAAAAAAAAACTCTATAGGCCAAGAAAGAATGGAATAATACATTCCAAGTCCTAAAACATTTTAAAATGACTACCAAATGAGAATACTGTACCCATTAGAGCAATCCTTCAGAAAGGAAGAAATAAAGTCCTTACAAGATAAGCAAAAATTACTAAGGTAATTCATGCAGCAGACCAGTGTATAAAAGATACATAAGAAGTTCCCACATCCAGAAGTGAAAGAAAGAAATATCAGCGTGAAAGTATAAATCCTACTCGAAGAACAGACATACAAAAGAAAAATAAAAAAGAGTCATAACTGTTGATATAATAAACATCAGACCACAAAGATGAACAAGACAGGATACCTGTCAATAATAACCTTGAATGTAAACAGACTGACTTCCCCAATTAAGACACAGACTGGCCAAGTGGACAAATAGAAACCAACAATAAGCTGTCTACAGGAACCACAACTCACCAGTAAACATACACAGAGTCAGAAGAGTGAATGGATGAGAAGTGGTTTCCCATACAAACGGAAACCTAAAGCAAGCAAGAATACCTGTCTGACAAGGAGACTTTAACTCAAAAACTACAAGAACAAACAAAGAAGATCACCATATAATGATCAAAGTATCAATTCAGCAAGATAAAATAATATAGATCAATACACACCAAACGTTGGAGAAATTTTATAAAACAAACAGTATTAGACCTAAAGGGAGAAATAAATAGGCCCTAATACAATAATTGTACAGAACTTCAACACCCTACTTGCGGCTTCACGTGACTAAGTCAATCAGGGTCACTCCAAGTGAATCTGGGTCGACTAACTAAAGTGACGGACACAGAAATTGCCTTTTTATTTGGGTTCAGTGACCACTCTTCAGCCACAGCTCCCACAAGGGGGGCAAGGCAGGGAAGAAAGAGAAGGAGCACATCTCGAACCCGGGTTTTATTAATGGAGGGAGCTAATCCATGGGACAGTCTATCCAAAAGGGAAGAGGATAGGGTTAAACAAACAAGTGGGTGTAATTTAACCCCATTGGTGACGCCCACTCCTGGAGCTGCACCTTTCTTACTGATCGAGGTAAGGTCCAATTGCGTTGCCAGGTGCAATACCAGTTCAGTACCTCTTTACTCAGGACTTCAAGGTGTGTACGTAGCTTCTGTCCACTTTCATCAGTGAACTGATCATCCACACCAAAATTTGTTTGTATGTGTGTGTGTGTGTGTGTGTGTGTGTGTGTGTGTACATATAAAGAAAAACAAACATCAGTTAAACAATATTATACATTAAATGGACTTAACAGACACTTGTGGAACATGACTTAATACATTTTTAAAAGTTGAAACCATAACCCATTAAATATATTTTAATTTTTTTAGTTGTAGGTGGACATAAAAATAAATAATAAAGGTATTATGTTGTGCCAAGGATCGAACCCAGTGCCTCATACATACTAGGCAAGTACTCTACCACTGAGCCACAACTCCAGCCCATATCCTATATATTTTATGATCACAATAAAAAAAAACTAGAAGTTAACAAAATTAATTTTAAAATTTGCATAAATACACAGACACTGAACAAAACATTTTTGTTTGTGTGTGTGTTGCTGGGTTTTAAATTCTGGGGCACTCTACCTCTGAGCTAGATCTCAAACACTTTTTATTTTTTGAGACAGGGTTTTGCTAAGTTGCCAAGGCTGGTCTGGTACTTGTGATCCTCCTGTCTCAGCCTCCCAATTTCTTGGCACCATTGTGCTTGGCAATAAAATGCTTTTGAATGAATGAAATCAAAAGGGAAATATTTAAAATTCATTAAAATGGAGGCACATCATAACAAAACATTGGGGACACAGCAGAAGTAGTACGAAGAAAGAATAGCTGCCTATAGCAAAAAAGAAAGATTTCCAATACCCAACTTAATGGTGTAACACAAGGATTTTAAAAAGTGAGAGCAAATCAAACTCAATTAATAGAAGGAAACAAATAAAGAAGATCAAGGGCCAAACTCGGTGGGCGCACACCTGTAATCCCAGGGGCTCAAGAAGCTGTGATAGGAGCTTCGAGAGTTCAAAGCCAGAATCAGCAACAGCAACTTGCTAAGTAACTAAGTGAGACCCTGTCCCTAAATATAATACAAAATAGGGCTGGGGATGTGGCTCAGTGGTCCCAAGTTCAATCCCCAGTACCAAAAATAAATAAATAAATAAAAGAAGATGATCAGGGCACACCTGAATGGAAAAAAAAAAGGGAAATATTTTGAAAAGATAAGTAAACTGTTACCTAGACTAATCTAGACTAATCTGTTACCTAGGAAAAAACATAGGTAAAACACAAATAAGAGTAGAGTTGAAAAAGAACACAGTTCAACTGATACCACAGAAATACAAAGGACCAATAGGGATTATTATTAAAAAAAAAAGACAAATTTCTAACATATATTAACTACCAAAATTAAATCATGATGACATAAAAATATGAATACACCAATAAGCAAGTATTGAAAATGAATCAGTAATAAAAAGTTTCCAAAACAAACAATAAACTGTAGATCAACAAATATAGATGTAAAGTTCTCCACAAAATAGTAGCAAATCAAACTCAACAGCACATACAAAAGATCATTAGTTGTTTCATCTAACAGAAGGATGACTCAAAATACACAAATCAGTAAGTGTAATACATGACATCAAGAGAAAGAATAAATTATATGATCATCTTAATAGAAATTTTAAAAATAAGCATTTGGTAAAATCCAGCATTACTTCCCAAGTAAATTCCTGAATAAATTAGGTGTAGAAGGATCCTACCTCAACAAAATAAATGCTACATATCATAAAGTCAACATTGTATTGAATGGGATAAAGCTGTAGACCCTTGTGTCTGTTCTTACCACTCTTATTTGAAAGAGTACTAGAAGGTTTAGCCAGAGCAATTAGACAAGAAAAAAAAAAATACAAATAAGGAGGGTGGGAGTCTGTTCCTGTTTGCAGATGGTATAATTCTATAAGTAGAAAAGCCTAAAGAGTTCATCAAAAGACTATTCAAACTGACAAATGAACTCAAAGTAGCAGGATACAAAAGTCAATATATGATAAACTAATAACAAAGTTACTGAAAAATAAATTATGAAAGAAATCCCATTACAATCAGACACATGAAATAAAATAACTAGAAAAAATTTAACCAATATAGTAAAAAAAACTATACAATAAAATTATAAAACACTGATGAAAGAAATTGAAGACCCCAAAAGATGGGTAAACTTCCCATGTTCATGGATGGAAGAATCAGTATTACAAAAATTTTCATATTCTCCAAAGCACTCTGCAGATTCAATGCAATCCTCATTAAAATACCATAACATTCTTCACAATCTCCCCTATCCTCAAGTCCTAAAATTCATGTGGATGCACAAAGGACACCTAATATCCAAAACAACCTTGTACAAAATGTAAAAAAAGATATGGGTATCACAATACCTGATTTCAAGTCATATGACAAATCCATAGTAACCATAAGAGCATGATATTGAAATAAAAACAGACACAAAGACCAATGGAAACCGAATAGTAAATCCAGAAATAAACCCATTCATCTATAGCCAGAATTTCTGATGATGGCATCAAAAACACAGTAGGAGAAATAAGAGCCTCTTCAAAGAATGGTGCTTGGAAAACTAGATAGCCGCATGCAGAATGCTGAAAATTAGCCCTCGTCCTATACAAAACTGACTCAAAATGGTTAAATGTAGGACCTGAAACTCTGAAGTTACTGTAAGAAAACATAGGGGAAACACTTGAAGACATTGGTACAGACAATGACTTTCGAGGTAGGACTCCAACAACACAGGAAACAGAAGCAAAGATTGGCAAATTGGATTACCCAAACTGGAAAGCTTCTGTGCAAAGGAAACAATCAGTAGAATGAACAACCCACCTACAGAAGGGGAGGCAATTTTTGCCAAGTATTTATCTGACAGAGGGTTAATATCCAGAATAAATTAAGGAATTCGAAGTTAAAAACAAAACAATCAAACTTAATGGGCAAATGATCTAAAATTTCTCAAAAGAATACAATATGGTAAGGGGGAAAAAAAGAAGAAACACAAATAGCCAACAAATAAATGAAAAAATACTCAGTATCATTAGCCATCAGAGAAATGCAAACCAAGACTACGATGAGATACCATCTCACCCTGGTTAAAATAGCTATTAAGAAAAAAAAACAGACAACAAAAACAATCAAAAGATGGTAAAAATGTGGGAAAATAAGGAACTTTTATACACTGTTGATGGGAATGTAAGTTAGTACAACAATTACAAAGGCTCCTCCAAACACTACAAATAGATCTAGCTTGATTCAGCCATTCCACTTTTGGATCTATATCCAAAGTGTAAAATATAAAATCCACATGCTAAAAAGATACTGCACACCTATGTTTACTGTGGCACAACTCAAAATAGCCAAGATAAAGAATCAGCCTAGGCACCTACTGACAGATGAATGTGCAAAGAAAATGTGTGATTCATGCACAGTGGATAATCATTCAGCTATAAAGAAGAATGAAATCATGTTATTTGTAGGAAATGGATGAAACTGGAAGCCATTATTTTAAGTGAAATAAGCCAGACACAGAAAGAGTACTATATGGTCTCTCTTATATGTGGAAGCTTAAAACTAAGTTGACTTGAAATTATTATAGTGATTACTAGAGATTGGAAAATGGGAAGAGAGGGTAAAACGGAGGATATAGTTGATCAGAACATGCTATGTGTATGTATGGAAATATCACACTGAACCCCATTAATATGTACAAACAATACCTGTCAATCATTTGCTTTTCATTTTATTTTAAATATTTAATTAAGGTAAAAATTAAACAAATATTGGGGCTTAAGAATAAAATGAATTTGGGCTGGGGTTGTGGCTCAGTGGTAGATCTCTTGCCTAGCATATGTGAGGCACTGGGTCCGATTCTCAGCACCACAGAAAAATAAATGTCCACCAACAACTAATAAAATATTTTTTAAAAGAATAAAATGAATTAAAAATATAGTAGTTTCATTCTTATTTGCCAACATGATTCTATATTTAGAAGATCCTCAAAATGCCAATTGCTAGAACTCAAATGAATTCAGCAAAGTAGCAGGATATAAAATTAACACCCATAAATCAATTGTGTACCTATATATCAGTGCTGAATCAATTGAAAGAGAAATTAGGACTACTATGCCATTCATATTAGCCTCAAAAAAATAGAATACTTGGGAATCAATCTAACAAAAGAGGTGAAAGACCTCTATAATGAAAACTACAGAACACTAAAGAAACAGAAGACCTTGGAAGATGGAAAGAACCCCCATGTTCTTGAATAAGCAGATTTAATATTGTCAAAATAGCCATGCTACCAAAAGCACTATACAGATTTAATGCAATTTATATTAAAATTCCAAAGGTGTTCTTCATAGAAATAGAAAAATCAGTCATGAAGTTCATTTGAAAAAATAAGAGGCCCAGAATAGCCAAAGAAATCATCAGCAAGAAATATGAAGCAGGAAGCATCACAATACCAAACCTTAAGTTATACTACAGAGCTATAGTAACAAAAATGATATGACTTTGGCACCAAAATGGAGATGAAGACCACTGGTACAAAATAGAAATCACATATAAATATACCTCATACTATACAAAGGTGCCACAAACATACATTGGGGAAAAGTTAGCTTCTTCAATAAGTGGTCCTGGGAAAACTGGAAATCCATATGTAGCAAAATGAAATTAAACTTCTATCTCTCATCCTGCACAAAAATAAATGCAAAGTGGATCAAGGGCCTAGGCAGTAGACCAGAGATCCAATACCTACTAGGAAAAAAAGTAGGCCCAAATCTCCATTATGTCAGCTTAGGAACCAAATTCCTCAACAAGGACCTAAAGTGCAAGAGGTAAAAATCAAGAATCAATAAATGGGGGCCAAGGTTGTGGCTCAGTGGTAGAGCACTTGCCTAGTATGTGTGAGGCACTGGGTTCAATCCCTGGCACCACATAAAAATAAAAACAAAAGTATAAAAAGAAGAATCAATAAATGGGATGGTATCAAACTAAAAAGCTTCTTCACAGCAAAGGAAACAATCAAGAACATGAATAGAGAGCCTACAGATGGGAGAAAATCTTTGCCAACTGCACTACAGATAGAGCATTAATCTCTAGGGTATGTAAAGAACTCAAAAAACACCAAAAGAAAAAAAATCCCAAATAAATCAATAAATGGGCAAAGGAACTGAACAGACTTCACAGAAGAATTACATCTGTCAACAAATACATGAAAAAATGTTCAACATTTCTAGCAAGGAATTCAAATTAAAACTACACTGAGATTTCATCTCCAATCAGAATGGCAATTATCAAGAATACAAGTAAAAATAAATGTTGGTTGAGGAAGTGGGGAGAAAAGGTATACCCCTACATTGCTAATGGGACTGCAAATTGATGCAACCACCCTGGAAGGCAGTTTGGAAAGTCCTCAGAAAACTTGGAATGGAACCACCATTTGACCCATATCCCACTCCTCAGCATATATACCCAAAGGACTTAAAATCAGCATACTATAGTAACACGGCCACATCAATGTTTATACCAGCTCAATTCATAATAGCTAAGCTATGTAAACAACCTAGGAGCCCTTCAACAGATGAATGGTTAAAGAAAATGTGGATACACACACACACACACACACACACACACACACGCACACACACACACACACACACACACACTAGAATTTTACTCAGCTATAAAGAAGAAATTACGGCATTTGCCAGTAAATGGCTGGAACTGGACTATCATGGTAACTGAAATAAGCCAATTTCAAAAAACCAAAGGTTGAATATTCTCTCTGATATTCAGATGTACACACAATAAGGGGGGTGGATAGAAGTTCACTGGATTAGACAGAAGGGAATGAAGAGAAGGTACACAGGATGGGAATAGGAAAATGTATCAGGCATAACTTTCCTATGTTCATACATGAATTCACGGCCAGTATAACTCCACATCACATAAAACAAGAATGGGAAGTGATACTCCATAATATGTCAAAATAGCTTCTATCATGCATAACTAAAAAGAATAAAACATTAGTTTCAATGACAAACTAGATCAAGCAGAAGAAAATCTGTAAATTTGAAAACAGATCTTTGGAAATAATCCATTCAGAGGAGAAAAAGAAAATGAAAAAGAATGAAGACAGCCTATAGAACTTATGGGGCATTATTAAGTGAACAAATATACACATTTTTTGGTAGTTCCATAAAGGAAAGTAACAAACACGGGATAGAAGCTTAATTAACAGAATACTTGCTGAAAACTTCCCAAGTCTTAAAGGAGGTAATAGAAATCCACATGCAAAAAGCTCAATGATTCCCCAAGCAGACACAATCCAAAGAAGTCCTCTCCAAGGCATATTATAATTAGTCTGCCATATATCAAAGCCAAGAGAACTTTAGAAGCAGCAAGAGACAAGGATCAAATCACAAATAAGGAAATACTCGGTAGACTATCAGATTTCTCATGAAAGAGAATCTGTCCCAGATAAGAAAAAGTAGAGGGAACTCATCACTACTAGATCTTATGACAAATACTAAGGGAATTGTTCAAATGGAAAGAAAAGGATGATAATTACTAAAATAAAAACATATTAAATATAAAATTCACTGGTAAAAATAAACACACTCATATTCAGACTACTCCAATACTGTTATGATGCTCTGTAAATCATATGTATTTCTAACATGAGAGTTAAAAGAGTAAATAATGATAGTTACAATGATTTTTAAGAAATATACAGTATAAAAACATGTGAATTGACATCAAAAATACAAACTGTAGAGTGAGAGTAAAAGTCTAGAGTTTTTGTATGTGGCTGAAATTGTTTTCAGTGCAATAAGTCTGCTATGTTTTCTGTAAGCCTCATTATAACCACAAAAATAAAATTGATACCATATACAAACAATGAGAAAGGAACCAAAACTTAATTAACATTATGGAAAAATCATCAAATCACAAAGATAAACAACAGAAAGAAAACAACAGAACAAAATGGCAATAGTAAATTCTTACCCATCAAGTACTTCAAATGTAAATAAATTAACAAATAGAAGAAAAATGTTCAAGGTCATTAGCAATTAGGGAAATGCAAATCAAAATCACACTGAGATTTCATCTCATCACACTCCGATGGCAGTCATCAAGAATACAAACAGTAAATACTGGAGACGATGTGGAGAAAAAGGAACAATTTTACACTGTGAACAGGATTATAAATTTAGTATGATCACTGTGGAAATCAGCATGGAGTTTCCTGAAAAGACTAGGCATAGAACCACCATATGTCCCAGCTAGCTATACTGCTCCTCAGTATTTATCCTGAAGAATTAAAGTCATCATACTGCAATGATACAAACTATGAACAAGACTAGGTGTCCATCAACAGATGAATGAATAAGGAAAATGTGGTGTATATGTATATACACACATATATATACACACACACACACATACACACACACACACACACACATACACACACACACACACATACACACACACACACACATACACACACACACACACACACACACATATATATACACACACATACACACACACACACACACAATGGAGTTTTATTCAGACAAAAAGAAAAATGAAATTATGTCATTTGCAGAAAAAAAAATGAATGGAACTATCGACCATTATGTTAAGTGAAACAAACCAAACTCAGGTGGTCAAGGGTCTTATGTATTCTCTCATATGTGGAAACAAGGGATGTAAAAAGGAAAAGGTGGGGGGAAATCTCATGAAAATCAAAGAGAAATCAGTAGAGGAAGGGACTAGGGGAGGGAGGAGGACAGGGAGAAAGAATGTGCTGGGAAATGATATTAAACAAAATACATTGTTATATCATGTGCATATATAAATATGTAACAAATAATTCCATCATTATGTACAACCAATAAAAGTGAGGCAAGAGAAAAATGTAAATGGATTAAATTCTATAATCTAAAGACAGAATAGCTTTATAATTAGAATAGCTTTATAATAATTCCATCATTATGTATAACCAATAAAAGTGAGGCAAGAGAAAAAATGTAAATGGATTAAATTCTATAATCTAAAGACAGACTAGATTTTAAAAACATCATCCAACTGCATGCTGCCTACCAGAGACCCACTTTAGCCTTAAGACAAACATAGGCTGATATGAAGAGATGAAAGAAGATACTACATACAAATGACGACCAGACAGTGCCAGGGTAGCTATACTTAAAAGGTCTTCACTTATTGGTATAGGACTCAATCTATCACAAGAACATCACAACTATAAATGTATATGCACTCTATATTGAAGTACCTACATAAAGTAAACATTAATGGTCATAAAGGGATACCTATGCAGCAAATAATAGTAGGGACTTCAGTATTCCACTTCAACAATAGAAAGGTCAACTAGACAGAAAATCTATAAGGAAAAAAAACAATAAACCAAAACATAAATCAAATAGAGAATAGAAAAATCATGAAAATAAAATAAATTGACTTAAAAAAAAAAATCACAAATCCTTAGCTTGACTAAGTAAAAAACATAAAACTGGAAATAACATCACAACACATACCTGAATAAAGGGATCATAAGGAACAATTTTCAGTTATACATGTCAACACATTTGATAACCTAGAGGAAATGGATAAATTTCTGTGAAAATACAACATATAAAGGTTGAATCAAGAAGAAATGGAAGCTGGGCGCAGTGGTGCCCACCTGCAATCCCAGAGGCTAGGAAGGCTGAGACAATGAAATTGTTTTAGGGTGTAAGGTAAGGGTTCAATCAACTCAAAATGGGTGTAAGTCCTAAAGCCATAAAACTCCTAGAAGGAAACTTAGAGGAAAAGCTCTTTGATGTTAGCCTTGGGCAAGGATTTTTTTAGATCTCACACTAAAAACTAAAACCTTAGAATACAAAAGCAAAAATAAATGGGACTGTGGCAAACTAAAGAGCTTTCACAAAGCAAAGAAAACCATCAACAGAATGAAAAAGCAAACTACTGAATAAGGAAATATATTTAGAAACCAAACGTCTGATAAGGAATTAATAGTGAAGTGCTGCTTGGATCTAGAATGTCCCCAAAGGCCCATGTATTAAACAGTGGCCTCAAGGAGGTGCTGTGGAGGAGGGTAAACCAAGAGGTGAGGCCTAGTAAAGAAAGGTCACCGAGTCATGCCCTCAAAACAGATATCAATACTCTGCCACTTGTGCCACAGGCCCAAAAATGATGGGCCAATCAACTATGGGTGGAAACCTTCAAGACTATGAACCAAAACAACCCTTTCCTCTTCTGGCATTCTGTCACAGTGATGGAAAGCTGACCAACATACCAACCATAGAATTCAAAAGCCAAAAAGAAAACTACTGTATGGACCAATAATTCCTTTTTTTTAGTTTATATACCAAAAGAATATAAAATCACCACCTCATAGATATTTGCACACCTATATTCAATGTTGCAGCATTATACACAGTATCCAGAATATGGATACAACCTATGCTGTCCACCAATGGATGACTGCACAAAGAAACTGTAGTATACATACACATTGAAATATTATTTGTTGTTCTAGAAGATCTTGCAATTTGCCACGACATGGGTAGGCTTAGAGGATCCTATGCTAAGTAAAATAAACCAGATACAGAGAGAAAAACACTGCATGATCTCACATATATGTGCAATATTTTAAAAAGAAAGTCAAATATACAGAATTAGAAAACAAAACAATAGTTAGTAGAGTCAGAATAGGGCAAAGGAAATGATAAGCAGACAAAAATACGCAAATAAATACATAGGATAAGTACATTGAAAGACTAACACCCAACATTGGGGTTATAGTTAATAGTATATCACAGAAGTTTCGTCTAAGTGAGCAAGTTCATACTGCTCTTGCCACAAAATAAGCAGAATGATGGGTATGTTAATTTGTTCCACCATAGGAACTATATGTAAAATAACATGCTGGGAGGATGGAGGGGAGTCATGGGGAATCAAATCTACAACTGTGCTACATCCATGTATGAACACATCACAACGAGTCCTGCAGCCATGGAATTATAAGGCACTAATTAAAATAGAAGGAAGAAATGTAGAGCAAGTGAATGAGGGACAGAGGAGGGAAGGGAAAAGGAAGGTGCTGGGGAGTGAGACTGACCAAGTTACGTTATGTGCATGGGTGAATATGGCATCATAGATCCCACTGTTGTGTGTATAATTACAATATACCAACAAAAAACTTGAATAACGTGTTGTATGATAAATATACATCATAAGATTTTATTTTAACATAAAATTATATAGAATAGTAGGGTAGCATCTGATGTGTGTCTGCGTAATGTTTAAGTCAGGTTGAACCTCCTCAATCATCGATATTGAACAATGATTTTCACCATGAAGAAATATCATTTCTTCTAGCTTTGAGTTATGTAGTATATAATGCACAGAAGAATGACTAATAGATGACGACTAACACTCCAGAAATTCCTACGACTGCCTAACTACATGTAATACCCATTGGTCAACCTCTCTGCATCCCTTCCATTCCCCTGCCTCTGGTAATCAACATTCTCAACTTTGATGAGGTCAACTTTAGATTCCATATATACATGAGATCATGCAGTTCTCGTCTTTCTGTGCCTGGTTTATTTCACTTATAATGATCTCTAGTTCTACATATGTTGTCGTATGGCAGGATGTCATTTTTTTTATGGTAGAATGCTATTCTATTATGTATATGCAGCACATTTTATTTATCCATTCATCAACTAATAGACACTTGAGTTTAGTTCTATGTTGGCATTTGAGAATAGTGCTACAGTGAAGGGTACTGCAGATGTCCCTTTGATATACCAATTTCATTTAGTTTGGCTATATACCCAGTAGTGGTATTGCTGAATCACATAGTTCTTCAAACAATTAAAAGTAGAACTGCTTACACATCATTTTCAATACCTGTATTAATTTACATTTCTACCAAAGGGTTCCTATTTATCCCTACACTTGCCAGCACTCGTCTTTGGTAATGGCCATTCAGCCTTACTGAAGTTAGGTGATATATCTTATTGTGGTTTCAATTTGTATTTCCCTGATAATTAGTGATGTTAGCCACCAAGTAGTTGAAAAATTGCCTATTTATGCATCTTGTCCTGAAAAATGTCTATTTAGTTTGACCTTTCATTCATCTTAAAATCAGGTCAATTTTAGTTTTTAGTTTTTGCTATTGAGTTTGAGTTCCTTTACACTGTGGATGCCAACCCTTGTCATAGTCCAAAAATATTTTCTCCCATATGTTAGGCATCTCTTCAATCTGCTGATTGTTTCCTGGGCTGCACAGGGCTTTTTAGTTTGATGAAATTTCATTTTCAGCTTGTTTTGTTCCCCTTGCTTTTGAGGTCCTATCCAAAACATCCTTACCCATTTCATTGTCCACTTCTCCTATTTTTTCTTGTAGTTTGTTTCAGGTCATATACTTCAGTCTTTCACCCATTTTGTACTTATCTTTCTAACTGGTGATTCCTAGGTAACTAGTTTCAGTCTTCTGCATGTGACTATCCTATTTCAAGCACTGTGAATTGAATAGCAGTCCTTTCTTTAATGTGTCTGTTCTGTGCCTTTATTGATAATTATTTGGCTATACATGTATAGGGTTGTTTCAGGGCACTAACTTCTGTTCCACTGGTTTGTGTGCAATTGTGCCAGTATCCTGCTGTTTTGATTCAAATAGCTTTGTAGAATATTTTGAAATCTGGTAGAATACTTCCAGTTTGTTCTTTTGCTCAAGACTTTAAAGAAAAAAATCAACAAAAAGTTGGTTCTTGGAAACAGTCAACAAAATTGGCAAATATTTAGCTAGATGAACCAAGGGAAAAAAAATAGAGATGATTCAAATTACTAAAATTTGGAAACAGAAATAGGAACATTACTACCAATCCCACCGAATGAAAAGAAGAGTACTGTGAGAAATTGCATGACAACAAACTGGATAACCTAGGTATAGTGGACAAATTCCTAGAAAAACAAACTCTCAAGAGTGAAAGACAAAGGAATAATTATAGATCTATACAGATTTTTAAAAAATTAAATCTGTAATTAAAAAAAATCTCCCAATAAAGAAAAGCTCTAGATCTGATGGCTTCCCAGGTAAATTACAACACACATTTCAAGGATCAACACCAATCTTTTTCATGATTTTTGATAAAAACCCAAAAGAAAAGGGAACACTTTCTAATTCATTATGAATCCAGCATTACCCAGATATGGGGAAAAAAAAAAGTGAGGAAAAAAATCCCCAACTATAGACCACCTCTCTTGTAGATCCTAATGCAAAAAACAGTAACAAAAAATCTTAATAAAATCTTAATAAAATTCAACAGCATATTAAAAGTATTCTACAACATGCTAATTGGGATTTATTCCTGAAATAAAAGGATGGGTCAATATATGAAAATCAATGTAATATCGCACATTAATAGAATGTTTTTAAAAACTACATGCTCATCTCAATTGATGCAGAAGTAGCATTTTATAAAATTCAATACCTTTTCATTAAAAAAGAAAAAAACAGGCAAGAAAATAGGAATAGAAGGAAACTACTTCAACATAATAAAAGCCAAATATAGAAGACCCATAGCAAACATCATACTTAGTGGTAAAGACTAAAACCTTTTCCTCTAAATTCAGGAATAGGGAAGAATCCTCATTTTCACCAAGTGCAATGGGAATCCAAGCCAAAGCAATTAGGCAAAAAAGAAATATATATCTGTGTTCATACATGTAAAAAGATGTAAATATTCTACACTAAAAATGTTAGAACTAATAAACAAATTGAGCAAAGTAGTAGTATATAAAGCTAAGACACAGAGAACAGTTTTATTTCTATACACCAAGAATGAATGACCTCATCATTAAAAAGAATATGCAGGAATCAATTAACCAAGGAAGTGAAATACTTGTATGATAAAAACTGCAAAACACTCCTGGCAGAAATTGAAACCATAAATAAAAAGAAATTCCAAGTACATAGATTGGAAAGCTGTATAATGTTAAGATGTTAATATTACTCAACCTTATCTGCACATTCAATGCAATCATAACAAAAAATCAAATGAAGTTTTTTAAAGAAATAAAAAGATTTATAAATATACCTATAAATAAAATTCATGTGTAATCTCAGAAGGCCCCTAGTAATCAAGACAAACTTGTAAGAGAAGAATAAATTTGGCAGGCTCATGCTTCCCGATATCAACATTTACTACAGAGCTACAGTAACCAAAACAGCCTTGTACTCCTATAAAAGATGGAAACACAAACAGAATAGAAATATGGGTATGGTGGTGTGCACCTGTAATCCTAGAAACTCAGAAGGCTGAGGCAGGAGGATCACAAGTTCAAACCTAGCCTTGATAACCTAGGTGTCAAAAATAAATTGTTCAGGACCATAGCTCAGTGATAGAACACTTGCCTAATATATGCAATGGCCTGGGTTCAATATCAGTATTGGGGGCGGTAAATAGAAGGTCTGGGGCAAAACACCCTCACTTATATGGTCAAATGATTTTTTTTAAGCAAGGATGCCAAGTTTATTCAATTGGAAAAGAATAGTCTCTTCCAAGTGGCACTGGGAAAACTAGATATCCAGATAGCATATACAAAGAAAAAAATCTTATTGATCAAATATCTAGCTGTAAAAGAAAAATTATTGAAATCTTAAAAAGAAAACAGATATGTCTTTTTATTATATTGGATTTTTTCAACGACTAGATAATGGATTAGATACCAAAGGCTTAAGCAACAACAACAACAAAAATACCCTCAAACAAAACGGACTTCACTAAGCAGCTGAGTAACCATCCCTGAGCAGATAAGTCACAGAAGCCAAAGGAAGCAAATAAGCAGCATTGCCCACACACTCATGACCTCAGAAAACAGACCAATAGTCCTTCCTGAATGGCATAGCAAATTGTGACCCTGGGAAGCAAGTAGGCAGCCCTTCCCATCCTCCTGTGGTTCCACAAAGCACACAACAGCCCATTCTCAGAAGCTTGATCCGCCAAGTCCAGAGAAATAGAAGCTCAGCTCTAAGGAGCAGCTGAGCAGACCTGCCTGAGCAGGTCAGCCACTAGAAAGCCCACAAAAATCATCAGTGAAGCCCAGAGACGGACAGATGTCCTTCAGTGTAGCCTGGCAAACATCCTGCCTTTCTGGACCCTTGGGGTTGTCCTGCTCTCACACAATGCAAATGGGCTGATGGGTGCTCCATACGTATAGGCCAGTCCCCATCACTCTCAGAGCTACAGTGAATCTGCTCCATCTAAGGGAGATGCATTTTTACCGGTAGTACAATCCTACAGCCACTGCAGTCTAGGCATTGAGACATCCACAGAATCACCAACTCTGATTACATATGAAGCAGCTACACAGACACTAAAGAACACCTGGAACCAAAACCAATGCAGCACATCCAACCAATACCCTAGGAAACACCACCAGTAGAAACCAACTGCCAAAGCCCTCAATATTAATAGAGGTAACTGACCCACCAGGTGCACAAATACCCATGTAGGGACACAAGAAATATGGGAAAACAATCTGATGCTTCCAAAGGAACAGAATAGCTCTGTAGCAAGAGACCCAGTGAAAATGGAATTGGAACATTGAGGATTAAAAAGAAAAGGGAATTGACAGATTGCCCGATAAATAACTCAAAAGAATAATTTTAAGGAAACCTTATAATAAAGTACAAGAGAATACAAACAACTCAATAATGTTGAGGCTAATTCATGACATGAGAAATTCAGCAAAGAGATCATAAAAAAAAAAAAAAAAGGAACTGCAAATTGGTACAGCCAATATGGAAAGCAGAATGGAGATTCCTTGGAAAACTGGGAATGGAACCACCATTTGACCCAGTTATCCCACTCCTCAGTCTATATCCAAAGGACTTAAAACCAGCATACTACAGGGACACAGACACATCAATGTTTATAGCAGCATAATTCACAATAGCTAAACTGTGGAACCAACCTAGATGCCCTTCAGTAGATGAATGGATAAAGAAAATGTGGTATAAATACACAATGGAATATTACTCAGCATTAAAAGAAAATAAAGTCATGGCATTTGCAGGTAAATGGATGGAGTTGGAGAATATAATGGTAACTGAAGTTAGCCAATCCCAAAAAAACAAATGTTGAATGTTTTTTCTGATATAAGGAGGCTGAATCATAATGGGGATGGGGGGAAGCATGGGGATAGGAAAGATGGTGTGGAATGAAATGAACATCATTAGCATAAGTACATGTAGGAAGACACAAATGGTGTGACTCTACTTTGTTTACAACCAGAGAAATGAAAAATTGTGCTCCATTTGTGTACTATGAATTAAAATACATTCTGCTGTCATGTATAACAAATTAGAATAAATTTTTAAAATTAATATTATTGATTTGAAACTAGAAAAATCCAATCAGAAATCCTATTTATAAAAAAAAAAAATCAACGGAATAAGTAGTTGAGAACATCAAACAGCAGAATTGATCAGGTAGAAGATATAATTTTTGAGCTTGAAAACAGGTCTTTAAAAATAACCTAGTCAGATTTAAAAAGAAAATAATTTAAAAGAAGGAATAAAACTTAAGGGATAAGTAAATAAACTTTCTCACACAGATATTTCAGAAGAGGAGAAAATGCACAGAAAACTTATTCAACAAAATAATTGCTAAAAACTTCCCAAATAATGGAAAGAAATAAATTCCCAGGTCCAGGAAGCTCACATGACTCCTAATTGATTCAAAAACAACAAAAATCCTCCCCGAGACATATTATACTTAGCTGTGAAAGATACAAAGCTAACAACTCTAAATTGTCAAGAGAAAAGCATCCAGCCACATGTAGGGGAGTCCCCATTAGATTAACAGCAGGCTTTCCTTAGGAACATTATGGGCTAGGAAAGAAAGTGAAAACATTCAAACCTTGCAAGAAAAAAAAGGAAAAAAATATCCCTGCCAATGACGAATATTATAATCCAGCAAAGCTATCCTTCAGAAATGCAACAGGAATAAAGTCTTTCCAACACATACAACACAGGGAATTCATCACCAGACTGGCCCTACAAGAAGTGCTCAAGGGTGTGCTACATCAGAAATGAAAGTATGGCATACTTACCATCATGAGAACCCAAAAAGGACAAAACTCTATAGAGCAGGCACACAACATAAAGAGAAGAGAATCACACCCCACTGGAAAAGAAAACCACCAAACCACAAAGATGAACTAGAGGAAAAATGGAAGAACATTCCTGGGGAGGGGTGGGGAAGAAAGACAGGAATAAGACTTATCGGTAATAACCTAGAACGTAAATGGATTAATTCCCCATTAAAAGATAGACTGACTGAATGGATTTAAAAAAAAAAAAAAAACCCTAGACCATTTTTCTTCTGCCTGTAAGAAACCAACTTCACTTTAAGTCTGTGTGTTTACTACTGAATGGGTTGAAAAAAATACCATACCAAAAAAAGCAAGCAGAAGTAGCTGTTCTTATATTAGATAAAATTGACACGAAATAAAAAACTAAAGAGACAAATAATGTTATTAGGTAATGACAAAGAAAGTATTTTTCAATCAAAAAAGAGACTAATAGAATAATGATGAGGGACTTTGACATCCTACTTCTATCAATGGGCTAGTCCATCCACACCAAAAAGGAAACATTTGCATTAAACTATATTATAGACCTGATGGATCTAAAGATATTCACAAAACATTTCAACATCAGTTGCTAAATACACATTCTCCTCAACACCTGGAACATTTTCCAGGATAGACTGTAATGTTAAGCCACAGTCTTAAAATTTTTTGTTAAAAACCAAAACCATAGCATATATCTTTGACCACAGAGGAATAAATCTAAAACTCAGTAAGAACTTTAGTAAGTTCAGTAAGTAACATTCACTAAGAACTTTAGAAATTGGACCAAAACATGGAAATTAAACATCATCCTCTCAAACTACCATAGTTCAATGAATAAATTGAAAAGGAAATTTTAAAAATTATTGAACAAATGAAAATGAAAACAGCATACTAAAAAATCTATTGGATACAGCAAAAAACATGCTAAGAGGAAAGGTTATAGCAGTAAGAGAGAGAGAGAGAGAGAGAGAGTGTGTGTGTGTGTGTGTGAGAGAGAGAGAGAGAGAGATTGATTTCAAACAACCAAGCAATGCAACTAAAGGAAATAAAACAATAAGAACCAAACCAGAAATAGAGGGAAAGTAGCAATGATGATCAGAGCAGAAATAAAAGAAACTTTTAAAAATATATAAAAGATTAACATGAATAATTTGTTTTTATTAAAAGATAAAAATATGAACAAGCTTCTAGCTAGACTAGCTGAGATAAAAAGAAAATCAAAATGAATAAAAATCATGAAAAATGAATGAAAATCAAAATGAAAAAAGCATTACAACTGATACCAAAGAAACAAAACACAACAAAAACAAATATATTGACTACTAGGAACAATTACATATCAATTAACTGGAAAACCTAAAAGAATTTTTTGGATACATATAAGCTATTAAAATTGAACCAGTAGGATATAGAAAACCAATACTTAGGAATCAATGATTTAAAAGAAGTCTTCAACAAAGTAAATCCCAGGACTGGATGATTTCACTGCTGAATTTTACCAAAATTTAGAAGAATTAATGCCAATTCTTCTCAAAGTATTCTAAAGTACTGAAAGGGAGGGAACTCTTCCAAATTCACTCAAAGAGGCCAGAATTAACTTGATACCAAAAAGATCAAACAAGGATATATATATGCAAAAGAAAAAAACTACAGTATATTATTGATGAACATAGATGCAAAAATTCTGAAAAATACTAGCAAATAAAATCCAAAAGCACATAAGATTTTTATATCATGACCAAATAGCATTTATCCAGGGATGCAAGATGGTTCACCATATGCAAATCAATAAATAGAACACAAACAGAGTGAGGGATAAAAACCATATGGCCATTTCAATAGAAGAAAAAACATTTAAAGAATTTAATATTCCTTCATGATAAAAAATAAAAGACATTAAGTATATAATAAAATTTGTACAATTGTATTAGTAAAATGTTTTTTAAATAAACTATACTTACAAAGAATAAAAAGAAGGAATGTACCTCAATAGAATAAGGGCTACATATGTCAAAACTACACACTATATCCTACATCATACTGAAAAAAGAAAACCTGAAATCATTTTCTCTTAGATAACAAGAGATGTCCACAAGAGAGATGTCCACTTTACCACTCTTATTTAATGTAGTTTTGGAAGTCTTAGAACAACGTGACATGGAAAGAAATAAAGAATACCCAAATAGGAAAGAAGAAGGCTAAATTATCCCTGCTTGCAAATGACATTATTTTATATCCAGAAACATCATAAGATTCAAAAAATCTTTTAGAATTTAATAAATTCAGTAAGATTGCAGTATACAAAAAAACAATATAAATAAGTCAGTAGCTTTTTAATACACCAGTATAACAAAATTGCTGAGAAACAAAGCAATACTATTCACAATAACTAAAAATAAAAAAAAATACACCTAGGAATAAATCTAACCAGGTAAGTGAATGGGAAGTGAATGGGCTCCACAATAAAAATTACAAATCCCTGATGAAACCCAAGGGGGGACACACACAGGAAAGACACCCCCGTTCATAGGTTACAAGAATTAATATTGCTAAACTCTCTATACTCAGAGTGATATACAGCTTCAATCCAATTCCTATGAAAATACCAATGACATTTTTTCACAGAAATAGAGAAAACATTCCTCAAATTGGTGGGGAGCCATAAAGACCACAAGCAGCTGAAGCAACCCTGAATACAAATGACAAAACTGGAGAATTATAATACCTAACTTCAAAACAAACAACAAAGCACTAGTGACAAGATGGCCTGGTAAGGACATAGAGACAGACACACAGACCAAGGGAACAGAATAGCAAACTAAGAAGTCTATGTATTCACAGCCAACTAATTTTCAAGGAAGCAAGCAGGAAAAAGTCAAGTCTGGAGAAAGTAAAGTCTCTAGTAAATGATGTGGAAATACAGTCTCCCCACACACAGAAGAGGCTAGATCCCTCTCTCTCACCATATACAATAAGAAAAAAAAAACTCAAAATGGAACAAAGACTTAAAATATAAGACCCAAAACTATAAAATTGCTACAAGAAAATATAGGGAAGCTGGGTGTGGTGGCACATGCCTGTAATCCCAGAGACTTGGGAGGGTAAGGCAGGAGGATTGGAAGTTCAAAGTCACCCTCAGCAATTTAGAAAGACTAAGCAACTTAGCAAGATCCTGTCTCAAAAAATAAATAAATAAATAAAAAGGCCTGGGGATATATCTCAGTGGGTAGGTACCCGCTGGGTTCAATCCCCAGTACCAAAACAAGAGAGAGAGAGAGAGACAGAGAGAGAGACAGAGAGAGAGAGAGAGAGACAGACAGAGAGAGAGAGACAGACAGAGAGAGAGAGACAGACAGAGAGAGAGACAGACAGAGAGAGAGACAGACAGAGAGAGAGACAGACAGAGAGAGAGACAGACAGAGGGCGAGAGACAGAAAGTGTGTGTGTGTGTGTGTGTGTGTGTGTGTGTGTGTGTAAAATGTTTAAGGTATTGGTAAGGGAATAAGGGAACAGTTATTTTTGAATAGGATCCCAATAACAAAGAATGCAAAAGTAAAAACTGACAAATGGAATTGTATAAAAACTAAGAAGTTTCCATACAGCAAAGGAAACAGTTAACAGAATAAAGACAACCAACCTAGTGGGAAGAAATATTTGCAAACTATTCATCTGACAAGAGACGAGTTCCTTACATATCTGGAAACAAAACAGCAAAAAGACAAAATCCGATTAAAATATGGGTGAACAACATGAATAGACATATCTCCCAAAAGATGTGCAAATGGTAGATAAGGGTATTTTAAAAAAAAAAAAAAAAAGAGTTCAACATTGCTAATCATCAGGGATATGCTAATCCAAACCACAGTGATGGTCAAGTTCTTTCCTTGCATGCATGAGCCCCTGGGCTCATCCCCAGATCTACGACAAAAGAACGAAACAATGAGATACTACCTAACTCCAATAAGAATGGCTATTATCAAAGACAGAAAATGACAAGTGGTGGAAGAAAGTGGACAACAGGGAACTCTTGCACACTGCTTATGGGAATGTAAATTGTACAGCCATTATGGAAAACAGTATAGAAATTCCTCAATTAAAAATAGAACTGTGTGATTCAACAATCCCACTCCTGGGTATATATCCAAAAATCAGTAATTGAAATCTGTACATCAAAGAGATATCTGTACTCACATACTTATGGCAGCACTGTTCACAATAGCCTAGGTGTGGAATCAACCTATGGATCCATCAGTCGATGACTTGCTTAAAAAAAAAAAAAAAAATGCAGTATATGTGCACAATGGAATAGTATTCAGCCATAATAAAGAATGAAATTCTGTCATTTTCAACAACCTGGATGGAGATGGGGGTCATTATGGTAAGTGAAATAAGTCAGGCACAGAAATAAATACCACACTAGAGGGCCACACCTGAGCTATTTGAATAGTCTCTACTCAGCCTTGGAGCCAAGGAGATTTTGGTCTGGCATTGCATGTCCTTTTGTGGTTTATTATGCAAAGCATGTGGTAACCTTTGTCTTTGCTAGGACAGAGAGGCTGCTCTGTAGCTCCAGACTTGGGCATTACCTACTAGACGTGGACAGCCCTCCTCCTACCCTATTTGACAAAAGAACATTCCATTGAAATCCTTTGAATCCCTCTTGTATAAATAAAGCAAACGCAGGCTCCTCTCTCCTTCCAGTGTGGAAGCAGGACCCCTATGGTCACAAGGCTGTCCCACTCTCATTTTTCAAAATTATTTCTATGTCATGTGATTTTTTGCCCTATTTCTCAGCCAGCACATTTCATGCAAGGGAAACCCAAAATTCACAGCCTGCATGGGATGTGGGAGAGAAGTATAGGAATCGAGACCACACAGTCTTACATTTTTGTAAAAGCTAGTTTTTAATCACAAAGAAGCAGAGAACAGAATATTGGTTATCAGATTCTGGGAAGGATGTAGGGGAGGGAGAAGGAAGAGGTAGTAGTTAATGGGTACAGTTGGATTAGAGGAGTAGCTTTTAGTGTTCTACAGCACAGGAGGATAACCATGGTTGCCAACCTAATAAAAATAAATAAATAAATAAATAAAGGCTTAATTGGGAAAAAAAAATTACTAGTACAGAGGATTTTGAATGTTCCTAACACAAAGGAATGATACGTATCTGACAAATCAGCCAATTACTGTGATTTGATCATTATACATTCTATATGCATATTAATACATCACACTATACCCCATAAATATGATCAATATGTTGAAAATAAAAATATATTTTTAAAAACTGGATTTTATGAAAAGTAACTTCTGTGTCTCAAAGGCCTTTGGAAAGGCTATGCATGAAAGAAAATACTTGCAAACCACATCTGATAAGAGATTAATATCCAGAATATATAGAGAATTAAAAATACAATTTGAAAATGGGAAAAGGACTTTAATAGACATTTCTCCAAAGAAAATATACAAATGGCCAATAAAGAACTGAAAAAAAATGCTAACATCACTAATCATTAGGAAAACACAGATCAAAACCACAATAATACTCATTAGGATGTCTCATATCAAAAAACAAATTCAAATAACAAATGTTGGCAAGAGTGTAGAGAAATTGGAACCCTTGTGCACTGCTGGTGGCAATGTAAAGCAGAGCAGCTGCTACAGCCAACAGCAAGTGGCAATTCTTCAAACAATTAAGTGGGAGACTGCCATATGACTCAGCCATTCCACTTGAGGGTTTATTCTCAAAAGAACCGAGCGGGGACTTGAACATATATCCATACACCTGTGTTCATTCACTATAGCCCACAAGTTAAAGCAAACAAGTGTCCACCGGTGAATGAATGGATGAACAAAATGTGGTAGACACAATGGAACATAATTCAGTCTGAAAAAGGAAGGAAATTCTGAAATGCTGTGGCATGGATGAAACCGGTGGGCATTACGCCAAGTGCAGTTGTCCAATCATGAGACACATGTTATGATTTCACCTACCTGAAGCACAAAGTAGCCAGATTCATTGAGACAGTATATATGGTGGTTTCCAGGGCTGGGGGAAGGAGGAATAGAATGTTATTTAGTGAATGCAAGGCTTCATTTCTGTAAAAAATGAAGAAAAATGTTCTGGAGATAGATGGTGGTTATACAACATTAATGAACTTCTATGATTGAACTGTACATTTTATAATGGCAATTTTTAGGTTTGACATATCTTGCCACAATAAAAAATTGAAACAATCCACCAGGGCCACAGACCTAAGGGAGCCCATGAAATCAGAGGAATAAAACATGCACACAGGGACCTGTGAGAACATGATGAGTCTAAGGATTACCAGCACTTAGTGAGCTTTCTCCACACAGGCATCAGGAAAGAAGCTTCAAGTGCTTTTTTCATATAAACTTCACAACTTGGAGGAAGGTAGGATTATTTGCCCATTTTACAGATGAAGGTAGAGGCACAGGTCTCACAGCTGGTAAGGGATGGGGCTAGGATTCACAGGCTGGTAAGTTTGGATCCTGATCTGGGCTTTGTAATCACTAAGCATGTGACAATACACTGTGCAGTGTCTCAGTCCCATGGGGTCCCAAGAGTGGGCCTCAGCAAGTGTCTTAGAGAACAAAGGAAGGAGAAATCTCTTCCAGCTAGGTTAAGACAGAGAGGGTGAGGGCAAGATCAGGAGGACTAGCAGAAAGGGGTTCCACTCGACTCTAAACTTGAAAGACGAGAATCTGCACATGTAGACATGGAAGGAGAAGCACTGGCACTCTCTGGAAGTGAAAAGTAACCTACCAACAAAGAATGGCCAGGAGATGGCCTGGCCATTGCCAGGTTAGACCAAGTTAAATGTGCTTCTACCCCAGCCACACTTCTGTAGGCCAGGACTATCACAACTGTTGTCTTTATGCATTTTTTTTTTAAAGAAAGAGTGAGAGAGAGGGAGAGAGAGAGAGAATTTTTTTTTTAATATTTATTCTTTAGTACTTGGCGGACACATCTTTGTTTGTACGTGGTGCTGAGGATCGAACCCGGGCCGCACGCATGCCAGGCAAGCGCACTACCACTTGAGCCACATCCCCAGCCCAATCACAACTGTTGTAAGTGATAAGTGCATTACAAGCACTGGTCACCTTTAATATCCGATGCACAGTGTAGCTTATGAGCAATGTGCAACCCCAAACATCTGCTCTGACACATCATTCAGGCCCCAGTGTGGCACTTTCCCTCATCTCATGCACAGCCTTGGAAGGAAAGGCTACAGCGTCCAAGTTCAGCCAAGGCTGGTGGATGCATTAGCAAGATGAAGATTCCCTGGAACTGCATAGAAAATTGAGCTACAGAGGCCTGTAGGTCAGAGAAAAGGCACATCAATTATAAAGGAAAACATGAAAACCCAACTTTCAACCTTATGCATTTATTTAAAAGGTCATGGGGAAGGCAGATGTTCATGTCACTAACTTGTAGCTGAAAATCCAGGAACATTTTCTGTATATATGTATAGCACATAGTTTGAATCTGTTTCAAGGATACATGGTTACACCTATTCCTCTAATTCTGTAATGTTATTAGAATAGGAACATTGAAAATATTTCATGGCTTTGCTCAAAGACAAAACATTTGGTGAAACATCAGATTTCACACGATAACAACTTTCAGATGCCTGATGAAATTGCTGACGAATGCTGTTCAAGTAAGTAAATTTAGACAGGGTAAAAAAAAAATGCACTAAAAGAGTTAACTAATGGAATACCTTCAACTAAATAGTGAATTATGGTCTTTGAAGAAAATGAAATTTTAATTTGCCCTAATTAAAATTATTTGGTATGAACTACTGATTACTATCAACATTACAAAAAAGAGGCATCTTCCATTTTAAAGGAATTCGAAAACATTTTCATGAATTTTAGACACCTTGTTTTCCTAAATGAAAATGCATGTGGAATTTGTAAAGGGACATTCCAATGAAATATAAGCTAAAAAAATTATACATTATTAAAATTCACATACAAATAATCCTAAACTAACCTGTTTTGCAAGTTTGTTTTTTTTTTTTTTTTTTTTTGGCTCTTATTGCTCAAAGTATACTCTTGACTAAAGGTAAGAAAAAAATTGAGCTACTGCTTCTGGAAAGAATTCCTAACAATGCACCAGGACTGAAAATTTGAGAGAGCTCTTCAAGAAATACTCCAATTCAAATACTGTTTAAAGAGACAGTGAAAATTATAAGGGATATTTATATGAAAATATTTTGTAATACTTCCTGCAATAATAATTAATCACCCCAGCTATCCCTCTGCTTGGTCTATACCCAAAAGACTTAACAGCATACTACAGGAACACAGCCACATCAATGTTTATAGCAGCACAATTCACAATAGCTAAACTGTGGAGCCAACCTAGATGCCCTTCAGTGGATGAATGGATAAAGAAGTGTGACATATATACACAATGGAATTTTACTCAGCAATAAAAAAGAATAAAATCATGGCATTTGCAGGTAAATGGATGGCATTGGAGAAGATAATGCTAAGTAAAGTTAGCCAATCCCCAAAAAACAAATGCCGAATGTTTTCTCTGATATAAGGAAGCTGACTCATAGTGGGGTAGAGAGGGGGAGCATGGGAGGAATAGATGAACTTTAGACAGGGTAGAGGGGTGGGAGGGAAAAAGAGGGGGCAGGGGATTAGCAAGGATGGTGGAATGTGATAGACATCATTATCCAAAGTACATGTATGAAGACATGGTATGAAGACATGAATTGGTATCAACATACTTTATATACAACCAGAGATATGAAAACTTGTGCTGTATCTGTGTAATAAGAATTGTAATGCATTCCGCTGTCATTCATTTTCTTTTTAAAAATCAATAAAAAATAATTAATCATGACCCCATTAAAGTGGTTGAATGTGACATTGAAATACACTTTTTTTGCTAAATCCAAGTATTGCTTTAAGAATTTAATGGCAATTAAGGTGTCTTTCCTCATCAACGTTTCTCCGAATGAATAAAAAATGTCCAAGAAGAATAATGACTTGAGACAGGTGGTCTAATTTTCCATCACAGAGAAAAGAACACAACTCTGTAAAAATACTGATTATAAGAATATTGCTAAATGAAGGTAAGAAAACTGAAACAGACTACATGCATAAGAGCAAGTGAATTACAATGTCCTTATTTTATCCATCCAACATCATTGGTCCAACAGTGGAATACTTAGAAGTAATAGAATGGTAAATTCAATTCAGTGGTGTTGGATTTTCACTAACTTTCAGTCATAAAAAACATTACTTTACAATTGTTTTATATTCAGTGAGATAAAGGTATATTATGTCAAGTCAGAAAGACAGATATTTTATCATAGTTAAGGTGATACAGAACTTTTAGTCATTTAGAGGCACATGGTATGTGGTACCTTTGCCCCAGATATTGCTAACTCTGGGAGGGGCTGGGACTGGCTCTGCCCTCAGCACTGCTAAAGGGAATGAAGCCCACAGTGGAAAAAGGAACAGGACATTAACATCCCTCCATGTGGAGGGGAGAATTACCAACTCCCAGAGTCAGTCCCCACTTCCCCATATGGTTTGACTTACTGTTTTTCCTGCCTGAGCTTCCTTCTGGGCAGATTCCCTGCTGGCCCCCAGATGCTTCCCTGTCTGGCTAGACCTCTCAACAGGGGAAGGAGGGGCTTCCCTGGGAAGATATGCTGTGAGATGCTATCAGAGCCAGAAACCCAGCCCCTGGACTCTACCTTCCTTAGTCAGAATAAAACCCAGGGAATTCTGCCTTCTGGAGTTTCAGACCAACAAGAAAGGGGGAAGAGCAAAGAGACCCTGGTTGGAGTTTTTCTAAAACATTTTCAGATAAGAAGCTAAGCCTGCCAGTGAGCCAGAGAAAGCAAACAGGGTCCAGGGTGAACCCAGGCTGATGGGACAAGACAGCCCAGGTTCCACTCACTGACTGCCACTACACCTTCTCAATTTACTCCTCTTGTCCCCACAGTGCAAATGTATTCCACCTTTTGTATTTGAAGATGCAAAGTCAAAAACAAAGAAGTTACACAACTGCACCTCTCGCCTTTTTCAGTTCTCCTCAAACCTTATCGCTCCTCCCTATCCCCAGGACCCTCACACCTTCCAGAAATGTCTACCAGAAATATTCCCTCACCCCCATCCCTAGTCTTTACAGATTAATGTTTTTCATCATCGTTCAAGTCTCACTTATAACATTCCTTCCTCCTAGAAGCTTAGATTGCAGATGCTCTGAGAGATGTCCTCCAACCATTCCATCCTTGACCTTCTTGGTTTTTATCAAATTTTAATACAAAGTTAACTGACCATGTAATTAATCCAGTCCATGAGTACAGGATTGCCTCTGTTCTGCATATCATCGTAATGCCCAGGCCTTGCATGGTGGGTGGCACATCATAAATGTTCCATTTCTTAATTTGTTTTTCCCAAGCCTATTACCCTCTCACCACCAAAAAACAGCTTGCTTTGTAATTGGTATTAACAAGTTAACTGCCATAATATAGCAGCTATAATGAAAGAAAGGGCTAATTGGTACTGGCTGGAAGTATTATAGTTGTACTGTGGGTAACAGGACTGAGGAGGAGGAAGGAGGCGGGAGGGACAGGGACAAATGATAATGGAACAGAATTAAAGCTGAGCATAAGGTTTGCTGGTGCAGACGTTCTTTTTCTTGGGTCACCCCTCAACCAACAATGTAGGCAGGAGAGAGTGACTGGCTGAAAACTAGAAAGTATCAGTTTCTTTATCTACAAAATAAAAATAATGGTATAATAATAATAATACCTACCTCCTGGGCTGTTGCAAGGATTAGATGCTAGAATGCACCAATCACTTTGACAAGGTGTCAGTGGTCAATCACTAGCATTGGTCCAGAGGACAGGGTTCCACCAACTGAAGATACTTTTCCTGCTTCAGCCAGGCCTCAGTGCCCCATTTCTTTCTTTCCAACCTGGTTTTCACTCAAGACTGTCTAGAGGTGGTCACAGTCCACCTTGGAAGATCTCACTCACCCCTTGTCTCCAATCAGTCCAAAGCTATGTTCCAAGAGATTGGGACCAAAAGCCCAGTTGTGGAAGAAGAAACCAGTTGGATAGGACTATGGCAGAACCCAGGAAACCAGAAGTTCAGAAAGATATGTTCCTGAAAACAATTTCCCTGTCTCAGCCCCTCTTTGGCATGCTGCTCAGCCTTCAAGAACCCAGAATTTATTCTCAGGATCTGAAGCCTGGGATCAGGAGTCCTTGGATGGGCCTCCTATGTGCAAATTCCCCACCCCAAGAGGTGAAGGTGAGTCCACAGAGTCCTTTACTACCTGAAACTGACTGCTTAACAAAACTGGACTCACCTGTGATTTGAAGCGTCTCTAAAACCTCAGCTCAGCTGGGCACACACCTGTAATCCCAGATACCTGGGAGTTTGAGTCAGGGAAAAAAAAAAAAAAAAAAAAATCACCGGTTTAAGGCCAATCTGGGAAACTTAGACCCTGTCTCAAAACAGAAAATAGAAAGAGTTGGGGATGCACCTCTGGTTTCAAACCCCTGTAGTGGGTGGGGGGAAATAAAAAACAAAACAGCTCAGCCCTGGCCCAAATTGTTCCCTAGATTCCCCCTCAGAGAGGGAAATGTATAGGCAAAAAGACTACACAGAGCTGGGAGAGAGGAGACCTGGAGCTAGACCTAGGTTTTCTTCTTTGGACCTCATTTTCTCCATCTTTCAAGTAAGCAAATACTCCAGCTACTCTGAGGAGTTCCAGCCCTGGCAGGCTGAGATTTCCAAGCTGAGACTGTGGATGTGAACCCGCACCTGCTCTGGGGGAGATGGCAAAGGAAAAGGGAAGGAAGGAGGTCCTTAAAAGAAAGGCTTTAACTTAGGGGAGCCAGGAACATGCCTTAAGCATCCATGAACTTGAAACAGTAAGCACATTTCTACTTTAGAAAATGGTCTTTAGCCTCAGAACCTCAAAAGGATCCAAACAGATTAACAACAACTGCTGTACTGGGATTTTTTAGAGTATACTTGCAGTGTTTGGAAAAACCTTGGAATACTACTCTTTTGGTGGGAATGAGAGGATGCAGCCTTGAGCTAGTTTCCTGATACTGCTTTAACAAACTACTTGGTGTTGGAAAACAACACAAATTTAAATCTTACTCTTCCGGCCATTGAAACATCCAAGCAATCTGGCTTACTCACTGGGCTAAAACCAAGGTGTCCACAAGGGTGGTTCCCTCCGGAGGCTCCAGGGATCAATCTTTGTTCCTTGTTTCTGGAGGCTGCTAGCTCACCACCATATCACTTCACAGGGCCGCATCCTAAGACTCTGACCCTTCGGCCTTCCCTTTATAAGGACCTTGCGGTTACATTGGAGTCACCTGGGAAATCCAGCAGACTCTCCCCAGCTCATGATACTTAACTTAATCACACTTACAAAAAGTCCCTTTTATAATGTAAAATAACTTCAGGGATTAAGAATCAGACCTGGTGCAGGGGAATGCTAATATTCAATCTACCACCAGCAGCAGCAGGAGGGACCTCAGGATCCTATTTCTTCTTTAGGTTGATATTATTAATAAGAACAACTACAAGTCATTGAGTGCTAACTACTGGTTGATACTTAATTGCATAATTTTTATCCTCCCATAAACTTTATGAGCTAAGCAGCACTATCACCATTTCTCAGTGAGGTTGATTGAGGTTAAGAGTCTTGCCCAAACCCACAAAGCTAGTCCATGCTAGTCCTGGGACACAAACCCAAGCCTGTCTGATACCAAAGCTATACCACTGTAACCAACCTTCCTCTTAGCTCCTCTAGCAGAAGGGTTCTGGAGGCAGGAGGATGTAAGGCTGCAGCTGCAGAAAGACATGGTCCTCTTCTTCATGCATACTAATCTAGCATCCTAAAGATGATCTCAGAACTGTGACTCCACCCATAACCCTTTCTTGCTTAAAATGATGAATATCAGAACATGGTAAATATTAAGTTATAAAAGTCTCTCTGATTTGGGGTAAAAAATAAACACATGAATTACAATTCAGAATGGTACAAAATGAAGGCTATGAGTTCCCCTGACTACCCTATGTCTAAGAAACAGTCACCATCATTCACAAATTCCTTGGTGTCATTACATGAAATTGCATACACATATCCACAAAGATTTATTTATATTCTTTAAAAAAATGAAATCATATTATAAAGGTCTCAAGCTTTTCTCTTGTAATGTAACTTGGGTACTTTCTCATGTTAGCACAGATGGATATACATCATTATTTCTTAGAATACTGAACATTTTTAGAATGTTGAAATGTATGCACATCTCTAACTTAAATGTTTCTGTTTTTTTTTTCAGTGGACAAGCTGTTTTCAAGCTTAAGGGTTATAAATTCTGCTGTAATGAACATCCCTGAACATACTTCTTTATATATGTTTGCAGTTACACCTGTAGGATATATTCTAGAAGTGGAATTTTAGGTAAAAGGATGTGACTAAATAAAACATGGATCCCTCTTGAACGGCTGGTGGAGATTTTTATCTCTATTACCGATAGGTGTTGGAAAGGCCCCCAAAAAGTCTTATCAAAAATTCTTTGGGCCTTTCTAAGGGCTGGCAAAGAAAATATAAACAATAGTTACAAGGGTATGAACATCTGTAAAAATCCTTTGAACTTCACACTTAACATAGGTCAATATTCTCTATGAAGCTCTGCCTCCATAAAAATATACAAACATGGAATAGTTTCCCCTTTAGCCAAAAAACCAAGGGTCATCAACCCATGTTCTCTTGAAATTCAGTGCAAAGTGTTTGTGTGTATCTTTCTGGAGCAAGTCAGTACTTTTTGCCAGATTCTTAAAAGAGATTTGGAGCCCCTAAAAAGATTAAAAAAAAAAAAAAAAAAAAATGATCGACCCTTCCCTAGCTCTGGTTCTGCTGGGGTTTGACTAAAGCTCAGCCCACTCTACAGACCAGGCTTTCTGAAATGGGTTACAAGAGACACGAACGCTAAGTTCTTTGCGGAGCAAAATGCAGATAATTATCATCTGTTGCTCTTTGGCCCAAAAAAAATTTAAAAAAAAAAAAAAAGTGAGGCTTTTTATTGGCTCAGTGCCTGGGCCTGCAGCCAATCCTAAGGCAGGCGGGTGTGCCACGCCCTTGTGGGCGGGACTTCATCCCTCCTCCGCATCCCCAGGCTCCTAGGGCTGGGCTGCCCGCCACCTCGCCTGCTTCCAGGCGGAGTCTTTGAAAGTTGGGGAGTCGGAGAGGGTGAGGCACCCCACTGCCTCACCTGACAAGCTCAGAATAAACCTTAACGCGCACTCTGGATTCCTTTGGGTCTCTCATTCAGGTCCTGCTTGCAAACCAGAATTTCCAGTGTGTCTGTGTTGGCAGAAAGTTAATGAGCAGCCAGCCCAGGAGACTTGGCGCTGTGAATCTGCCCAAGGGGAAGGACAAGATGCTTAGTCCTCAGTATCTCTCCTAGGAATGAAGCAGGAGGGAAGGGTGCACGACAGGGAGTGAAGAATCAAGGGGAGGGAATCGGGAAACATATCTAAGCACCACATCAGTCACATTTCAGCTTAAACATCAGCCCCTTAGTGAAGCCTTCCCGAACAATCTTATCAGGCCCTCTCCTGCTCTTACCCTATTTTATTTTCTTTATGTTCATATTTTTTCTTTGCTTATTTGTGGCATATATACTCCTTTTAGAATGTAAGGTCCATGACAGCAGGACCCTTCTGTTGTGACATTTGCTGTCACAACACTGTCATAAATTGCAGAACAAGGCCTGACATGTAGTCAAATAAAACATACTTATTAAACGTGAATTACCATCACTTTGTGTATCACTGCAAACTTGGGAAGCAGGTACCTTTATTATCTCCGTGTTACAAATGAAGAAAATGAGAGGAGGAGGAATTAAGTGACTTGCCCAAAATCATGCCAGTAGGAACTGCCATAGCCTGAGTTGGCAACCAGGACCATCCAGCTTAAAATTAGCCAGTGCCCTTGTGTGGTGCTGTACTGCTTACCCCAGCTCCTGCTCCCAGACCTGTCTAGTCTCTCAAATTGACAATTCCAGCAAGGATTCATCTGCGCTTAGACAGAGACAGGCAGAAGAGTCAGATGTATGAAAATTGTCTGATCTGGTGCCAGGGGATGGTGGGTAAGAGCATTCTCCTCCCAGTGCTGAGGCTGGAGAACAGGCCTCTCCAGAGCTGCCAGCTAATCCCTGGCCTCCTTCCAGCAAGGACAGCTGAATGCAGGCTCTCTAACAGCAGCCTCACCTCCAGGGCCATGGACACTCAAGTGAACTTCATTTTATGCAAAATTCCACCAGGCACAATGATAATTAACTTCTTACTTCGCACCAGATGCTATTCTAAATACATCATTTATTAACTCACTGAACCCCCAAATTAGCCTTGTGAGACCTGCCCTATATTATCCCCATCTATAGGAAAAATGAGACCCAGGGAGGCTAAACAAACTGCTGAAGGACATACAGCTGCAGAATGGTAAAGACAGCATATAAACTCATGCTTTCTGACTACCCTTTTCTTCTTTTAACCACTACTCTACCTTATAGCTCAGCAGTGAACTTGAGAATAAGGCTTTCTTTACAAAAAGATCCACCACTGGGGTAGCTGGAAGAACTTGGACAACCCAGGGAGGCTCTCTGGCATCTGATTGTCTTATGTGCATAAGTGGACAATCATCTTCCTTCCCAAATATGTTTCTGTAGTACAGACTGTTATCAGATGGTATGTATATTGGCAGGGGTGATTCCATGACTAATTAGATTTGGAACAATCTGGGTTAAGCTAAATTTGGAAGACTTTACAGCAGACTGTCTCAGTGCCTTTAATATGCTAATATGCAATGAGCATCTCCAAGACAGGGGTGGAGGAGTTAATGTTTCCCAAGCTTTTTAAAACACAGAACATTCCACATTTGGAATAGTGTCTCATGGAACACAGATTGCAAAACACTCATTAAAGAAGCTTATTTCCAGGGAAATTTCCATTTTTCTGGAGCTCAGACAGAATTTTCTTCTCTTTCTCTACTTTTGTCCTCTGGGAAGAGAGGAACTTTGGTATATTGAACATGGAGCAGAGGAAAGACAACTCATTTGCTAAGCATCTACAATATGCCAGGTCTGTGATTCTAATGTAAATTGCCTTTCATGGTTTTCAAAATAGCCCTTTCTAGCAGGTTTTATTGTAAGCAGGTGGTATAATGATACAGATGAAAATGTTCTTTGGAATCAAATAAATGTGGATTTGAATTTTAGCTTGGTATTTGAGAGCTATAACTTTGGGAATTTGAACAAGTCACCTAACCTCTGGGTCTTAGTTTCCTCATTTTTTTTTGAATGGGTAACATGACACCTACTTTATAAGGTTATCATGAGGATTTGCTGATATAATGCAGGGGAAATATATAGAATCTGCACACAGCAAGTATTCAGTAAGAGGTTACTATTATTATTATCCCCATTTTACAGATAAAACAGCGAAGACCAGAAAGGGTGAGTAACTTGCCTAAGGTCACAGAGTTATTATGAGTGGCCAAGGTGAGACCCATACACAACTGCCAACTTGTTCCTGCCACTCAGAATCCCTGAGGGAGGCTGGCCCAATTTTATTTGAACTTGCAAATAAAACACCACTCCCAAGCCATGCCTCACATCACATGGTACTCAGAAATAAGTGAAATTTTTCCTTTGGGACTCAGATCACAGCACCCATGCAGGAGTGTTCAGACCCCTTTAGCAACATTGTGGCTGGGTTCCAGGACCCTGACAAATGGGTCTGGGGAACTTAGAAGGTTTAAGCCTATAGGAGGTCTCTGACCATTATTCTGGATCTTAGGCCAGCTCTGATGAACCATCCTGTAAGAGCAATGGGCAGTGCACGTGATGGAGGCCCAGGAGATCACACAATCCCCCTCTTCAACCCAGAATCTTCACAGTCTGAACATGGGTAGGAAAGGTCTCAGAAGCTACTATTGAGGAGGGGACAGCAGGGAGACACCATGGAGGCCTGCAAACAAGACACCTGTCCCAAACCATGGCTCACATCATATCTACTCAGGAGGGAGTGGAAATTTCCCCTTTGAATTCAGATGACATCTGGGAAAATAGGAACTCCCTGTCTGAATAAACAACAGTTGTTGCTCTTTATAGAGGTTTGTATATTGTTCTTCCATGTAACTTTCTGTTTGGGGAAAAAGTTGGCTGTCTACTCTGATCCCACCAAAAAGAAGAAGAAAGAAGAAGGTTTTAAAAACCAGTGATATAGTCTGAATGCATAAAAAACCCATCATTATGTATAAGTCTAATGATTCAATAGATAATGGGGAGAAGAAAACCCAGTGATCTTGGTTTTTGTTGCACATATTGGGGAAACTGAGACCCAGGTAGAAAGGAAATGCCTCTGGTTCCTACATGTTAGTAGCAGAATGTGAACTAAAACTCCTGACTTTTAGACCAACCAGTCTCTCAAAGATCAGCATCTGAGATAGGTTCATTAAATGGGGCGGGGGGTGGCAGAGCCCCAGTTTGTCATTGGTTTTCAGATTGACTTCCCAGTTTTCAATCAGTCTTCCCTCTGGCCATGCTCAGAACTCAGCGCATCCCTACCCTCCCTGTTCCCACATGCCAAGGGCTGCAGGTCCACACAGGCTCAGGGGAGCAGCGTCACTGATCTCCCTTGATTCCTACCCTGAGGTTGCTGGTGACTCAAAGAAGCAAACAGTAGGGAACCAGGATGATGGAGCAGCAGGCACTTTGAGAACCTTCTAAATCCTTACTTAGCTACTTATCATCTGTGTGATCTGGAGACAGGCACTTGACCTTACAAGTCTCATTGTTATCAGCGGTAGAATTAGGGTAACTTCATGAAGTCACTGTGAAATTCACCTACAGTGAGGTTATCCTAACATGGGATTACTATAAAGATTAGAGGTAATACACATAAAACAAACAAAAAAAAAAAAACAAAAAAAACCCTGCAACCTAGAAGTTGTGCAACCAGTAATAGTTCACATTGGTATTATTATATTCACTGCAGTTGGATTTTGATAAGATCTGAAGTTCTTATTCATGATTTAAGTGCAGTAGGCTCTCTGCACACCCACTTCAAGGCCAACCAATGCTACACTTCCACGTGCATGCCTCAGAGTAAGCTCTGCCCTCTGCAGTAATTTGAAACTGTCCTGCAGGAAGATGTTACCATAAGTGTAAAGTGATTAGCTTGAGAAGAGTGGCCAAGACATTGGCTCTAGAATTAATCTGCTGGGTTTCATCATAGTTCCACTCTTTAATTGCAGTCAAGTTACTTCACCTCTCTGAGCCTCAGTTTTCTCATCTCTAAAATGGAAATAATAGCGGCACCCAATTCACAGGCTTATGAGAATTAAATGGGATGATGCATATGAAATTTTTAGTGCAATGGCTCATTCTTTAAAACATGAGCTAAAAAATATTTATGGAAATATGGAGCAGTATGGAATATGAAAGTATGGAGAAGAAAATACTGGGTCAGGTTTCAAGTAATTTTGAATGAAGTGACAACTCTGTAATCAATACTGAGATCAATACTGAGAGATTTGGGCATGACCTGGTCCTGCTCTGTGCCTCAGTTTCTCCATCTGCAAACCAAGAAGGTTGGATTAGGTGAGCCCTTGTAGGACTTTGAATGAGGGTGGCTGAGAAGACTGTAAGGCACCCCCAGTGGTTTCTGGATGGCCCCAATCTTCCCAGTTACCCCACACAGAGGAAGGCTAGGAAGGGTCTCAGAAACAAAGCTCTGGTCTTACCAAACCAATGCTGTAGCTAAGAGAACTGCTGTAGGGATGCACCAGCCCAACTGAAGATCTGTGTGGGTCACTGTATGTGACCTTGGGAAAGTCACTTCATCTCTCTGAGCTCCAATTCCTTCTTCTGTAAAGTGCAACTTCAAATCTTACCGAGATTGTAATGAGCCCACGAGTTAATGTATGCAAAGTGTTTAGCACACAGAGGAAGATCTCAGCAATAGAGCACTATGTTAATCATCATTACTGATACCAGTTTCACATGGAGCCCATCACTGGGCATGGTTCTCAGAGCTAGGCCAAGTGCACATGTGCTCATTCCAACCATCCTTTCTGAGGACAATAGAGCTCTTTATGAGGACAGCATCCATTCTGAGGACACACCTGGAAAAGTGTGGGCGGGCTCTGCATAGCAATAACCTAGATTCCCACGATTCCCCAACAGCCTGAAGAAGGTGACACCATCTGTCTTTCCCCACCCTGTCCAGAAGACCAGTTCTGCAGAGCAGGAAAAGACTGGCGACTCTTTCTTGGTCAGTCCTCTCAGCCAAGGGAGAAAGGGGAAGTGACCTCCCCAAGCTGCACAGAGAGTTACTAGAGTGTTTAGGATGGAACAGTGTCTGGGTTTGATTCTTGGCTTCTTGGCCTACAGACTGAGGATCCTGAATGGACTTCTACTTCCTCATCTGGAGAATGGAGATAATAACAGAATCTGCTTCCCAGAGTTGTTGCAAAGATTGCACGAGCATGTACATGATGGACGGCAGGCCCTCAATAAATACCCACCTACATGCCTCATGTCTCGGCTCCTACTTCTTTATTTTTTGACTATGCCATACTGGAAATACCCAACACACTCATTTTGGGTTTCCTTTCAGCTCTGAAGCTGTGTGGAGTAATGGAATTGTTCTGGACTGGCCTGGGGTGCTAGTCTAGAAACCAGACTGGGACCCAGATTCCAAGTGTCTGTGACTTTCTACTGGTCACTTTCCATCTCTGGCTCTCAGTTTCTTCCTCTATAATGACATTATTCCATGGAAACATAATGCAGGACACATAGGAATTTTTCAATAGTAACCATTGTATGAAAAGTTAAAAAAAAAAGTAGTAAGTAAATTAATAACCTATTTTACCTGACTCAGTGTGTGAAAAATAGTCTCATTTCAACATGTAATTAATATTTAAAAGTCACTGAGATATTTTAAATTATTTTTTTCTTACTAAATCTTTGAAACCTGGGTGTTTTTTCAACCCAGGGCAATTTTGGTAGTTATCTGGGGTGATTTTGATCTTGAAAACCTGGGGGGAGACAGTAGAGGTATATGTGTGTGTTCCTGGCAACAAGAAGGTGAGAACTACGTAGGAATGATGTGAACATCCTACAATGCCCAGGCCAAACCCCTACATCAAACGATTAAATGCACCAAAAGGTTATGAGAACCTGCTTCACTTAAGGCACATCCCCATTTGGATTAGTCGCTTATCAAGTCCTCAGTAGCCATATATGACTGGTGGCTACCCTATCAGATGGTGCAGCTCTGTAACCCAGAACAATTTGGAACTTGGGTTTTGGTAAATTTGTTTTCCTGCTCATCCTAAAGAGTTATCCAATAGACCTGTGGGCGGGCTAAGGACGAACCCATCTGTCCCTGAGTGGTCAGACCCTTTCAAAGCCATCAGTCCTCCCCAGGGAGACTGGGCCTGGGACAGACAGTAAGCCCTTAGAGACAATGGGCTTTCTTAGAGACAATGCTGCAGCCCTGCTACCTGCCTGACAGGGCCAATTGTGGTTCAAGGAGAAAAGGGCTTTGTCAGGACAGCAGCCGAGGAGACTGTGGTTCAATGGGGCCCTTATGTCTGCTCTGGTCAGAGCCCCAATGCCAGCCTGGGCAGGCCCAGCCCCCTCCTAGAGCAGATGGGAAGCCTGAGGCCCAGAAAGGGTGTGGAAGGCCCTGCACTAGATCCCAATGTCCTCTACCTTATACCACTGCCCAAAATATGAAATTCATCTGAGACTAAAAAACCTTTCTCAAAGCATAGGATGAGTTCCATGTAGCCCTTAACCCCAGGCAAAAGGAGTCCTAGCCAGGACCCTAAATTTAGTGTCTCTTCAAATCTCAAACACACATCAAAACAAATGTGTCAAAGAATACTTAAGTGTACCTGTATCTCAGGTTCTGAGTACATCTCTGACAACTACAATCCTAAGAATCCTTTCTCGTGATTTAAAAAGGCCCGGCTATTAAGAGAGGCTGCTAGAGCCTAAGTGTTCTCATCATACAAACATTCCCCCTGCCAAACACACATACATGGGTAACTATGTAAGGCAGGTAAATGTATCCATTAGCTTGATTATGGTAATCATATCAAAATGTATGCCTATATCAAATCATTGCATCATGTCTTAAATATATATAATTAGTAATCATCAACAATACCTTAACAAAGCTGGGAAAAACACAGCCAGAGGGAAACACTCTCAGTGTATTGTCCTATGTCCTTGGAACAATCGCAATCGAGTCTGGGTGCAGTGACAGTTTGAAGGGTGTACCGTTGCTACATCAGAATGGACACCAATTCATAGCACAGGAGGATTTGTGCTGCAGGAATGCTTAGGTAAGAGAAAAGATAAATTCTCTTGTCAAATCCTCCCTCTCAGGTTGCAGAGTGCTCGCGCTCTTCCATAATAAAGTGACTTTTCCCACTGAAGCCAATTATCCAGGCTTTTTGCAGCTCTGTGTTCAGTTCATACTGGTCCTAAAGGTATTTACCTCCATTCGAATTCTGGCTCCACATTCCTTGGGGTGTGCTTGCATAAATGACCCACGATCCAGGATGTGTTCTGTGTGGGCAGTGCCTGGGACTACTACACCCTTTCTACACTCGGGGAAGGGCCAAAAAGAGATGTGTTATTTGACAGATAAGGAAATTGATCCTCATGAAAAGTGAGTTAAAGTCATCCAGAAAGTTAGAAGTCACATGTTCGGAGAACCCATCCCTGAAGGCCCAGCTAGAAGGACTCGCAGGAGAGAGGAGGACAATGACAGTGGAGACAATAGACTGGGGGCCAAGTAGCTTTGTCCTCGCCTGGCTCCTCACATGGAGATAATGGTCCCTTACAGGAGACTTAAATGAGATTATACCCAGAAGGAGGCTCTGCCTGTAGCAATGGTTCAATAGATACTTAAAGGCCACCTCCTCCAGGAAGCTAGAGACCAACACTTCCAGAACTGACCCCTGCTTTCTTAACGGCCCCACACCTTCACTGCCCTGGAGCAGGAGTTTATTACAGTTGAAATGCCAGGCAGCTAAGTGTAGTCTTTGATCCTGGCACTTCCATTTCCCAGCTGGGACCCAGGACAAGTCTCCCATGCTCTACTTTCTGCAAATGACAAAGGCATGTCCCTCGTAGGGTTGTCATAAGGATTAAACGGATTTGTATTTTTTAGCACTTAAAACTCTGCCTGACCCATAGCAAACAGTTTTACCAGTAGAGTGTTTTAAAATTTTTTCTATTACCCACAGAAATACACACACACACACATATACAATTTTTAAATGGTAAATTTTTATGTATTGGTTTCTAAACAACTGATCCCATTTTGTTCTCCCATCAATATATAAGGTTTCTGGGGACAAGGGCTAATTTTAGTCTCCAATCACTTCATTTCCTCCTTTGATTCAATTTACCAACCTCCTCTCCTTCATTCACTCAACAAACAAATTAGTACATTTATTGGGCACTTATTGTGTTCCTGCTACCTACTGGCACCCAACACAGATCAGATCTCTATGTTGAATGAATGAATAAGTCAAGGGAAGAAGGGAGAAGGAGGAAAGGAACCAGGTTCTCAGAATCCTTTGGTCCTTCCAACTCGCACGTTGTCACTTCCCCTCTGCGGGAAATGTGCCACCTCTCTGACCATCCTGGGGCGCATCCACTCTGTCACTGGGGGAGGTGGATGCCAGCGCAGTTGTCAGGAGGGGCGGATCCCGCGGACACGCCCCCCTCGCCTCCTGCCACTGACACTGGGCGGTGACTTTGCGTCTGGGAGCCCAGCCCGGTCCGCACCCCAGGAGGGCATGCGCCCCTCTTCGGGCGGCGGGAGCGCTGGGCCCCCAGCGCCCGGAGTTGCCCAAGGGTTTGAGTGACTCCTCCTCGGGGACCCTCCCTTCTGGGGCACGTCATTCTCCCTACCCCTGGGTACCGACCCCGCCGGCTTCTCCGGAGCTACGCTGGGACGCTGGGACGAGTCGCAGCCACCTGCTCCGGAGCGGAGGAGCCTGGGGCGCCGTCGCCGGCGCGTGGGTCCCTAAGCCCAGGGCCCCATGGAGCTGCGGGCCGGCAACGCCAGCTGTGAGAACGGTGCGTGCTGCAGGGCTGGGGACCGGGCGGGCGGGCTCCGCGCTTTGCACCCTAGCTCCTGTCGCCCCATCTCATCCCCTGCCACGGGAACCAAAGGAGGGAAAGGGGAGGGTCAGTACGAGCTGACCCCCACCAGTTCTCAGACTCGCCTTGGTGACTAAGACGAGATGTCCACCTTCGCAGCTGAGGTAGCCAAGCAAGAAAGGGAGGAAAGGAAGGAAACTGAACGTATTGGGGTTACTGGTGGGGGATGCAGTGTGGCTCAGGGTTAGTGTATGGTTAATGCAGATTTTAGTAATTGCCATGATCTGTCTGTGACCCAAGACAGGGGAGAGGACCACAAAGACTCTCCAGCCCCAAGCCCACATACACCTTTCTTCAGTGGGGGAGAACCTCAGGCCGGACTAAGGAAAGATGCTTGGCTTCATGTCAAGTTCTTAGCAGGAATCCGGTAGTGGACTAGGCCCTTCCCTGAACTCTCTCATTTAATCCTTGAAACAACTCCATCAGGTAGGTAGTGTGACTCTTTTACTGTCCCTATTTTGGAAATATAGAAACTGAGGCCCTAAAAAGGTGTTTGCTCAAGGTAGTACAATGGGGAAATGGACTATGAAATAGGGCTCTTGGATCCTAAAACTTATACCTGTATGACTGTGCTCAGCTCCTTTCTTGTTCAGACTCCACTTTCCCACCTCATCTTGGAATTGCAGGTGGTGGGGTACCCCCATTTCTCTCACTTCTGCCCTTCTTACCTGAAGTTTTCAAAGCCAGCCTGTTGAGTGTTGGCTGACTTTGGTTTCCTGAGTGACCAGGCAGCTATTTTCAAGCTTAACCTCTTATCCTAGGGGATAATGTGTTCCCTGGTCCAAGAATATTCTGGAAGAAGAGGCTAGAATCATTTATCCCACCATCCATTTTTCAGATGAGCACTTCTTCAGAATTGGATTTCCTTTGGCTATCAGCCTTCTCTTGATTCACCATAGTGGGAGAATTTGACCCTCAACAGAGGGTCTTGAGCCTGTAGGTGCTGCAGGCATTGCAGTGACAGCCAGGTCCTCAGAGTTCTTTGGCTCCACCACTAGAGATTCACCTTCAGGGAGCTGGGGAAGGGAGGGGAATGGGCTTGGCCTTGCTCACAGGAGTTGCCTTCCTTGGCCCACCTCCTCCCAAGCTCTGGCTCATTTCCGGGGACTCAGAGAACTCCCCAGATTTGGCTCTTGGGCAAGAAGGACTGAACTGGAGGAACAGGAGTGAGCAATGCAGAACCAGTCTGATCAGGGACTGCGATGATGGTTTCCTGTCTCATCTTCCCTAGATTGTGACACAGGTGTCGGAAATACAGGTCTCTCCTAATAGGTTCCAAACCCAACTCTACTACCAGACTTACTTTCATGACTCAAGTAAGTCTCCTACCTTGGTGGGACTCAGTTTCCCCAGCTGAAAGTAACAGGGTGAGACTGACTGTTTTGGGAGGATTCTTCTGATCCTGTTGTCAGTGGTTCTGTGCCATGGAGGAAAGGTCAACATTACCTTTGTTTTATTCCAAAAGGTGCCACTCTGCTGCAGATGTGCCAAAGCTGGAACTTCCTGGCCTTGGACTTTGGGGCTCTTCTAGGCACTGGCTGGGAGTTCTAGTATGGTGGGAGAAGTGCCTGGTCCAGGCTTACATCCTTGGCATTGGAACCTGGGCTTCTGTTATACAGCCTGAAAAGGCCCTTCTACCTCTAGAGATCACCAACTCAAATGCCTAAGAGGCTAAGCCCATAACAAAAGTGGCTGAAGGGAGCCAGGTAGACTCTGAGGAGTTGCACAGAGCATGTCCTAAGATGTCAACGCTGCTCAGGGACAGATAGTTGTTGCCTCATGGGATGTTATGCCCAGTGAGGTAGCTCTTCTGACTTTCAAATCAAGCCCCAAATATGAATTTTCAAGGGAGAGCTCCCATTTTTTTTTTTTTTTTTGGATATTGAACCCACTTTACCACTTTAAAGCACTCTGTGCTTTACCACTGAGCTACATCACCAGCCCATTTTGTTGTTTTGAGGCAGGGTCTCATTAAGTTGCTAAGGTCTTGCTAAGTTGCCCAGGCCGGCCTTGAACTTGCTATCCTCCTGCCTCAACCTCCAGAGTAGCTGGGATTATAGGCATGTACCAACATGCCAGTTTACAGATTCATATTTTAAAATAAATAAGCAATACCAATTGGGATCGACTTCCCCACTTGCAACCTGCTTTACCGGGGTGGCTGTGGTGTGTGATTGTGATCATGGGCTTTGGCATCAAATGCGCTTGGATTTTAATTTTAGGTTCACCGTTTACTATATATATATATATATATATATATATATATATATATATATATAGTTTTAGGAAGAATACCAAAATCAGTCTCTTTGACTAAAAACCTGGAAATCATCACCATGCCTGCTTATTGGTTGTTAGGAATCTTCATGGAAAACTCCAGAACAGAGGACCATGTGGATGGTACCATGTAGGAGTGTTGAATGTTCTTTGTTCTGTTTTACTGAACTTCTGTAGCTTAGTTTTTCACTGAGGTCTGACCCTTGTGCCCAGGCCTGTCCTTGATGTCATTAGTGTCTGTGCCCGTTGGGAGTCAAGGTTGAACTGACTCTGGGCCACAAGGGCAAATTCAGACACTCAGGGACTCTGGGACTTAGAGAACAAACTAAAGACAGTTGGGGTGGCAAGGACACGGGTCCTTGAGTGGACCAAAGAAAGTCCCAGCCACAGAAGTGACAGAAGCAAGGCCTGAGAATGGTCAGTTCCCACAAACAGGAAGCTCATCATTCCTGGCTAAAAGGGGCTTGTCTAGCCCCACTCCCTCATGCTGTCTATGACCAGTCCCCCATTGCAGCTGGAGCTTAGGAACATGAAAGTAAATAGACCCCTGTGTGGGATCATAAGCTATTGGAGGCCTACATGTCCAAAGGGCTGAGAGGGGATTCTGGTGGAGGGCAGGGGGTTGAACTTAATGATGCCTGTGAACTTGGGGGACACTGCCTAGTGTTTGGGGCATCGGTACCATACATTGGAGTTCTGCAGTCTGACCCTCTGTGTGTCCTTAAGCAAGTGGCATGACCTCTCATTGCCTTTATTTCCATATCTGTGAAGTGGGAACTGAAGGCATCATTTATTTGACAGGTAGCTGTAGAACTATGATATGTTCATGCAAATAAGGCCCTTAGCCAGAGTGACTTTTTAACACACCATCGCTATTATTTTTGGTTCGGGCCCAGTGTGTGAGTGGAGCCCTGGAACAGTGGCCAGTTCCATGATTTTTCAAGTGCACACATGTCCCCAACATGACTCTCACTGTAGTCTTCCCATCCAGGTTCCCTGATCAGTCTCTACTGCTCCTCCCAAGAAGTCCTGTGTCAGATCGTTGGTGGCCTCAGCCATGAGGTGCCTAACAATGCCACCTTTGACAGCTGGCAGGAGAGGATCAGAAAGAACTATGGCTTCTACATTGGCCTGGGCCTGACCTTTGTGTCCAGCTTCCTCATCGGCAGCAGTGTCATCCTCAAGAAGAAAGGTCTCCTGCGACTTGTGGCCACAGGGGCCACTCGGGCTGGTAAGGTCCTTGGGGCAGGAGAGGGTAGGTGGGGCACAGGGCAGCTGAGCCCATAGCTGACTTCCCCTCACAGAGATCAGGGCTCAAGTCTGAGAATATGGTGAAGATGGGCACTAAATTCTCAACCCTACTGAGAGTCGCAGCCACCAACAGGAGACCCTCCTTTATAATCCAGCATTTCCTGAGAACCTTGAGACGTGGGCATTGATGTAAAGATAGGGAAAATTCTCAGGATCAGGATTCAGATACTCCAGCCTTCATTAGTCCTGTCTTTGCTTCTTAGCAACTGTGTCACCCCAGATAAGCCACATCTTCCATCAAATGATAGTTCAAATGCCCCTGCCCACCACAAGGTCAGACTCTAGTGTGCCCTCACTTACTGTCCAGTTGAGCTTTCTATGGGCTACAACACAATTATTGAGTCTCTTTTCACAAAGGACTTGCTTATTTGGAAAATAGAATATGTATCCATGAAATGATTATTGAGAAAATCTCTACTGCTCCTTCCAAGAAGTTCTGTGTTAAATCATCAGTGAAGTTCAGACCTGGAGGGTAGGCATAGGGAAGGTTTTCTAGAAAAGTCAATCTTCCAGCTGAGACCTAAGTCATAAGGAGACAGCAAGGGAAAAGAGGAGGAAGACATGATATCTCAGGTAGAAGGAACAGTGTGTGCAAAAGCTCAGAGGGGAGAGAATATGAGTGATCCTAGAAACTGAGAGTAGTTCAGGTAAGGGGGAAAGAGGAGGGCCAGCTCGTGAATGGTCTTGTAAGCTGGGCTGCAGAGTATGAATGCAATTGCTATGTGACTGAGAGGCTTTAGGCAGAGGAGTGACACAGTCTGATTTATGTTGAAAAGGTCCCTGGCTGCTGGGTAGAGAACAGATTAGGGCACAAGACTGGAGATGGGGAGACCAGTTAGATAAGCAAGAGGACAGCACATGGGTCTGGAAATGGAACTGGGGATGGAGACAAGCAGTGGATTCTGGAGTTTGTTTTAGGAGGCAGAACTCACTAGCTTTGATGTTTACTGGCTACAGGAGCAGGTACAAAAAAAGTCAAAGACTACTCAGGCTTGTGACTTGAGCAGTCGGGGAAGCCAATGGTGCCCTTTTCTAATATGAGGAGTGAAGATGGAGAATGTATTCAAGTTTGGACATGTTCAATGAAGGTTTCTGCAGGACACTGCACTGGGCAAGTGCACTACCAGGGTTCTAGTTCTGGCTCCTGGATTTCTGGTGATGGAATCCTGGGCAAGGAACGTATTTTTTTTTCCTATGCCTCAATTTCATCATCTATAAAAGGGGCATAAGAATAATTGCCAGCCTAAAGGGCTACTCAGAAGACATGTACAGGTTGACTCTTATCTAAAAGGCTTGGGACCAGAAGTGCTAGGAATTTCAGGCTTTTTTCAGATTTGGAATACTTGCATTGGCATAATAAAATACCTTAGGGATGAGATTCAAGTGCAAACACAAAATTCATACCTTATATGCATAGTCGGAAGGTAATTGTATACGTTGTGTTTAATAATTTTGTGCATGAAGCCATTTTATTGTGTGATATTTCCCACTTGTGGCATCATGTCAGCCCACCCCCCCCCCGCCCACTAAAAAAAAAAAATTGGATTTGGGGAGCATTTGGGGTTTGGGATTTTAGGATTAGGGATGCTTCACCTGTAACTTGTTTAGAAAGATCCTTGACACCGTGGTATTGGTATTGCTGTTATCTAAGGAGGGCCTGGCAGAGCCTGAGTGTGCTCAAAAACAAAGAGCTGTGACGTGCAGGTGGACATTGGAAGCAGTGGCCATTGCTACTCTGTTTTTCACTTCTGGTCAAGTGGTTTTTTTTTGTTTGTTTTTGTTGTTGTTGTTGTTGTTTTAGAGTGAGAGTGAGAGAGAGAGAGAATTTTTTTTTAATATTTATTTTTTAGTTATCGGCGGACACAACATCTTTCTTTGTATGTGGTGCTGAGGATCGAACCCGGGCCGCACGCATGCCAGGAGAGCGTGCTACTGCTTGAGCCACATCCCCAGCCCCTGGTCAAGTGTTTTGAAGACAGTTACTTCCCAAGTGCAAGTGCCAGGGAAATGTCTGCTTATGCTCAGGGCAGAGCAGGGAAAGCATCACCAACCACTCAGAAAGACAACTTCCCCAGAATCCCTTGTTCCCTCCAATGTGCTATTCCAGTGTCTTCTGAAATGTTAACTCTTAGAATAAAATGTTCTCAGAGTTTTTAGCATTTAGACAACATCCTGACCACTTCTGGAAATGGATGAAAGCAAAAGATATTCTCCTTATACAAGAATAGAAGCATTCCAAAAAAGAAACATGATTTTTGGGTTTTCACAGAACTGGTTCAGGCCCATCCATCCCTCATCATCATCACCATCACTGATATTTTTGAGACTCACCATGTGTTGGGTCCTTAACAAAGTAGACTCAATTCCTAACTTTGTAGAGCTTCCATTTTAGTGGGGGAAATGCCAGAAAATTCACAGATCAACCAAATTTTTACATGACACATGCCATGAGGGAGAAGAGGTGGTGTTATAAAAGAGAATCCAAAGGGGAAGTTTTGAGGGGATTGGGGGTATTAACATTCAGAGATTGGCAGGATACATGTGGTTTCAGGCAAACACTGGCAGGAAGTGAACTCTAGATATAGGGAAAAGTATATGCAAAGGTCTTGAGGGAGGAAAGAGCTGATGGTTTTTGAAGAACTAAAAGAAAGGAGAAGAGTGGCAGGAGGTGTGCTTGGCGAGGTGAGCGGGGCCAAGACTATGTATGCATGGTCTTGTTAAGGATTCTGGTCTTTATCCTAAGAGTAATTGGAAGCCATTGGCCAGCTATAAACAGAGATTTAATTATAAAAGACCACTGGCTGCCATGAAAGGAATAGATTATTAAAAGGACAAGTGTAGAATCAGAGTTGTCACCTGTCATTGTCTCAGCCTAGACCAGAGGTGATGGTGCCTTTGAGTCGAATGGAGGGAGTTAAGTGGACATGTGTGAGACAAAGTCAGAGGAGGAGGAGAGAGAAGGGTCAAGAGCAATTCCCTGGCTTCTGGATTAAGCAACCAAGTACGTGGAGGTGCCATTTACCCCAGGGGTTTCATTTGGCAGGTAGGGGGGCATTTAAAAATCAACCTTTTAGGACAGAGATTGAGATGCCTGTGAGATGTCAGGGAAACAGTTGGATATGGGTCTGGGCCCAGAAGAAAGGTCCAGCTACAGATATGAAGTGGGCACCATAGATAGATGGTATTTACCACTTTGGGATTGGATGGAACCACCCAAGAGAGGTCCTAGAACTAAAACCTGGGGCACACAGAGTGAAGGCAGCATCAGGAAAAGAGACTGAGAAAGTTTGGCCACGTTTAACTTGGTGTCCATTTCCTTCTACAGTGGACGGGGGCTATGGCTACCTGAAGGACTTGATGTGGTGGGCTGGATTTCTCACCAGTAAGTGGATTCTCTTGCTACTAATAATAGCAGTCTATTGATGGAAGGGATGGAGATGAAGGAAGGGTTGAAAGGGCATTTCTGTTTCTATCATAGGAAGTATGAACCTAAGGCCAGATTCCTAGAGTGAGTCATGAAAACTTTGATATCTTACTCTTATCTCTGATGGTTTTCTCAGCTTAACATCAGTTTTAATCCATGAAGCATCTACCCGCCAGAGAGGTTTGTACAGAGGTGATAAGGATAAAGTTGTATTTTCTCAACTTTCCTTGAAATAAAAGGAGATAGGCTCACTGCCTCTTGATAGTGGACTCTTAGACTTCTCCATGGTAGAAGCTGGGCTCCCAGAAGAACTTCCCCTCTCCCTGGACAATTCATCTGTTGGCCCATTTAGAGCATGACTGTGTCTGACACTTGCGGTGTGCACACTCGCACATTTCCCCCATTTTCCATCACCCTCTCTGGCTCTTAAACCCTAATTCTTTTGAGTTTCCACTAACACCTTTTATTTATAATCCCCTAAGTCAGTTTTGATCTTTGTCCTAGCCAGAGCAATTGCAGTGACCATCTGATTCCAAAGAAGAGAGCCAGGCAGCTATCTGCCCAGCAAAGAGATGGAAAAAACATGGGCATTTGCAATTTGAGAACTTAGAAGGGGAGAATTTAAGCTCTTTGGGATGTCAAGCTTTTCTAAAAACCTGCCTGTTGATTTAGACTGTCCACAGTTCTCCTGGGAAAGAGGGCTCCAAGGACCGCTGGTACCCAGAGAATCAATAAATTTAACTTAACTTAAAGATATAGACCAAAACATGGGCAGTCCCTGAGACAGACTAAACTGTGCCTGGACTAGAAACCAAGAGGGAGGAAGAGGAGGAAAAGAAGAAGAAAAGGGGGCTTCTATTCACAAGTACTGCATGTAGCTAGACCTCAGCCTCGTCATCTTTAAAATGGAAGGATTTGGTCAGGATAGTCAGGGAAAGAGCATAAGGCTCTCCTGAGCATGCATGGTCTTGTTAAGGAATGCTGGTCTGGGTTTTAGGGATGATTGGAGCCTGAAAGAAGCCATCTCCACCCAGATTCATCTGGAATGGAGATGATTCCTTGAAGTCACCCTTGTCTTTTTCTTCCCTTCATTTCCTAGTGGCTGCTGGAGAAGTTGCCAACTTTGGGGCCTATGCATTTGCATCTACAACAGTTGTCACACCGCTGGGAGCCCTGAGCGTCCTCATAAGGTTATTGTCATCTCTCTAGCCATCTTCAGCTCTTTCATGGGTTCAGTTTCTTGAGACCTGGAATTACCTGGTGGGATCCACTGCATTCAGGGACCTGGCTTGGTCCCAGCCCCTAGAAAGAGGCAGAGTGCTGTTTGAAGCTCCAAACCCTTGAGTTGTTTGCGGCCATTGGCCTTGGCATCTCCTTGACTAATGGGTGGTTAAAGGGCAGGCCAAGCCCAAATCAGTTGTAGGGGCTGCCACAGCCAGTAGGCTGATGTCTCATGTGAACATCTGGCGCTCCAAGAGAAGCGTGCAAATTAAGAGCACAAACCCCAGATTAACACTGAGTTTTAATCCTCACTTGAACACTTAATAGTTCTGTTATCCTGGGCAAGTCACTCCATCCCTCTCAGCCTCAGTTTCCCTCCTGCAAAATGATAATGCTAGTATACCTACCTGGAGGTCCCGTTCTGGAGACTAAATGTGACGCTGCACAGGAAGTGTTTAGTACAGAACTGGCACTGAAGAATAACCATGGCCGCCTTATACTGAGGACTCACTATGTGCTCTGTGTTCTCCATGTGTTCCTTATTAACTCATTCAATCCTCACAACCTGAGGCTAAGACAGGTGAAGCAACTTGGCTGAGGTAACCAGGTTCCAAGTGGCCAGCCCAGGATTCCAACCCAGGCTGTCTTATACCAGAGACTGGGTGCTTAGCTGCTATGCTATGTTGCCTCTCAATAAACACTCCACAAATGATTGATCATTTCGGAAATAACTGAGGCTAATCTGGGGATGAGCTCAGTGACAGAGCGCTTGCCCAGCATGCCCAGGGCCCTAGGATTGGTCCCCACCACCATGAAAATGAACTAATTACTAAAATAAAATAACTGATACTAAAAGGGTATGTTTCCACCACCCCCACTCCTCCTGAGCTACACATAGAGCCAATTCCTCTGCGACAGTGCCAACACTTCATTTGAAGGAGTTTTGATATGGGGGCTAACCTTGGAAACCTGGTAAATCCCAGCCTTCCACACCCAGTCCCCATAGTTTCCTCTGTATTGTTTCATCATCTTAATGACAATTTTGCAACATTTCCACAGTCAGAAAACAAATTTGACCATGACTCACACTGTAGGACTAGCCCAGCTGATTTTAGCTGATGAAGCGCTGATACCTCTCTATTGCATATCTGATAGGTTTACAAATCCCTACTCCCAGGAAGTTGGGAGAAGCATGTAATCCTGCATTGTGTAACCCTTGCCTATGCAAATGCAATCAGACTGTTTAAACAAGACATTTTAAGTAAAATGTTTGGGGCATTTTTTACATCAGTATCCACTCTCCTGATACTTTGCACCAAAACTTTTTGAGACGAATGTTGTCCCAGGACAGCCAACAGATTGGACCCTACTCTAATGCCACCTTCATTTTTTTTAAAAAAAGATCCAATGATCAGACCCAGCTTGACTGATTCCCTTTTCCTTCACCTCTGCTGTCTCATCTAGAGGATGAGAGGAGAATAGAATTATGTCACCAAGGAAGAGCAAGGAACTGGAAGTATTTTATCCAGGAAAGTGAAGACTCAGGGATCCTCTTCACTGAGGTGTGGAGGTTATGAGACAGAACTTGAGCTCAAATCCTGACTCCACTGACCTACCAATTTTATTTCTATGAGGCTCATTTTTTTCTCATCTATAAAATGGGGACAGTATATTTTACTTCACAAAGAATTGTGAGATGTTAGTGATATTTAGAGATAATAAATGTAAAGTTCCTAGAACAGAACTTAGTAGGGAAAATATGATCAAGACACTATGTCTAGAATTGTCATTGTGGTCATTCATATCGACATATACAAATGATTTGTTCTTCATGACCCAAGGAACAGAAATGAAACAAGGAGTAGAAGTTTCCAGAAGGTCTATTTGTGATGGATAACTAGAATAAACCTACGATGAGCTCATTTTGCTTGTAAAAGGGATGAGCTCCCTGCTACCAGAGGTACACAAGACAAGACTGAAAGGCTTTTCACAGCAGTCCTACAAGGGATATGTCCACAGGATAGAAAGACAAAAGCTTTTCCAACCCTTCAGTTTGCAAATGATTTCTGTCTCAAAAAAATGAAAGAAATCCACTTTCCCTTCTTTTCCTCCTCCCAGAAATGAGTTTCTGTTCTGATCATTTTGGGGAGGTCTAGCAAAGCTTTCACTTTGTCAGAGCAATAGATTAGAGCTCTAATCTATTGCTGTCCATGATTTCAGCCCCACTGTCTCTTTGGGCTGTACTAACCCCTTTCTCCCACCTCGGCGTGCAGTGCCATCCTCTCCTCCTATTTCCTGGGAGAGCGTCTGAACCTGCTGGGGAAGCTGGGCTGTGTGATCTGCGTGGCTGGCAGCACAGTGATGGTGATACACGCCCCTGAGGAAGAGAAGGTCAAAACCGTGGTGGAGATGGCTTCCAAGCTGAAAGACACAGGTAGGCTTCCAGCACGAGAGAGCAGCAAACACCAGGGCTGAGCCCTGAGGAAGTTCCCATTGACTGCTGACCGTCTCAGGTCCACCCCTGCAGGAGAAGGCAAGCTAAAGCAGGCTGGTGCATGTTAGCAAGGCGAGCTCGTGGCTGCCTAGCCTGATGAGTGTGGACACCACTTACCGTTTCTTATGTGCTAGACACCGTCCTGAATGCTTCATATGCATTGTCACACTGAATCTCACAAAACCCTACCAGGAAGATCCTATTGTTGGTCTGTTTCTGTACATGCGGAAACTGGGGTCTTGGGGGTTTAATAACTAACCCAAGTCATTGAAAGGTTTGAAGCTGGGACTGGAACCCATGTTTGTCTGACTCAAGAGCCACCTCCCCTGGGGTCCTAGTTGCTGTCCGCATCCTTCACAGCTGGGGTGACCTAGTCTCTCCTTCCCACAGGGTTCATCGTGTTTGCTGTGCTTCTGCTGGTGTCCTGCCTCATCCTCATCTTCATCGTCGCCCCACGTTATGGGCAAAGGAACATCCTCATCTACATCACCATCTGCTCCGTGATCGGAGCCTTCTCAGTGACTGCCGTCAAGGGTCTGGGCATCACCGTCAAGAACTTCTTCCAGGGGTTGCCAGTCGTACGGCACCCCCTCCCCTACATCCTGTCCCTCATCCTGGCTCTGTCCCTCAGCACTCAGGTCAACTTCCTCAACAGGGCCCTGGACATCTTCAACACCTCCCTGGTGTTCCCCATCTACTACGTGTTCTTCACCACCGTGGTGGTGACCTCCTCTGTCATCCTCTTCAAGGAGTGGTACAGCATGTCTGCCGTGGACATCGTGGGCACCCTCTCTGGCTTTGCCACCATCATCTTAGGTGTGTTCATGCTCCACGCTTTCAAAGACTTGGAAGTCAGCTGGGCCAATTTGCCCCGCACGCACAGAAACCCTACGCCATCGCCCACCCCAGAGCCCACGGTTATTAGACTGGAAGATAAGAATGTCCTTGTGGACAATATAGAGCTTGCCGGCACTCCATCACCAGTGGAGAAGCCCAAAGTATTTATAATCCATTCTTAAAGCTCAGACTACATGAGTGAGAGGATGAGCCCAATGGTGCAACCTGACCTCTTGATTTCAAAACATGCTTATTTTTGGTGCAGCTGTTGCCAATGGATTTATTTTTCCTTGAGATGTTAACTTATACCTCATCACTGCTTCTAGGAGAAAATTTTCCACCCAAGGAGAGGTGGTGGCAGAAATTCCTGGAAACAGCCTCAGTGACCAAATATCTTAGTTTACATTGGAGCCAGCAGGTCCCCTGGGCCTCCCTTTCCACTGGTTCCTTTGGTGCCATCTCTGTGTTGGGAAGAAGAGAGAATTTGACCTGTTGAATGTCACAATCTAAGAACTTTCCTGAGATATTAGCCCTCAGGAAATCCTTTGTACCAATTCTCCTTCTGAGACTGAATCGCCATTCTTTAGCCCAAGAATGAGATAGAGCTGGCTTCCCGAGACCAGTTTGTCAGCCACCCCATCCAGAGCCGACAGCTATCCAACCGGTGTCGCTTCTGCCATTTCCTCTCAGAGGCAGAAGCAGGACCTCAGCTGACCTTACTGTGAAAGACACCTGATGTCTCAGGAAAAAATTTCAACCAGCCTGTTCTCCGAGTACTCCAGCCTGGTGGTCAGTGTATTGGTGTCCATCCAGTCCCCTCCATTGCCACCTCTTCCCTCACTATGACTGTCCCAAGGAGCCAGTCACTAAGACAGACAGGCAATAATTTTAGAACTCAAAATAACAACCAAAGATGTGCCACAGCCAAGCTCTGCTGACCAAATCTGATGTCCTGTTTGGCTCTACTCTGGACAGAGACAGCAAAGGCACTCTCTTACAAGTGATCTGGCTAGAACCAAGCTGGAATTCAGCAGAGTGCATGGGTGCTTGATGCCACATCGCCCAAAAGGGGAGTTAACTCAGTCATGTGTGAGGTTGGTCTCCCACAGAATACCTTTTTATTTTTTTCAAGGAGTCAACCAAAATATGATTTGGAGAGGTGGAAAGAAGCATGAGGAGAAAAGTCGGGAGTTGGCAGAAGATAGTCGCAAGCTCTCTGGAAACCAGGGGCTCATTTTGGGGTTTACTCTTATGCCCAACCAGGTATAAAGAGCTCTTCCGGGTAATTTCTGGGCTGCAGACTTGGAGACTTGGCCAGTGGGATTAGCTCTGAATCTCAGTGACAGAGTCGGAGCACAGACTTGGCATGGGTGCATTTTGGCCAATGACCAGTTTGCCATGGAGTCCCTGGTTCCACTAATGAGTTAGCTGTTTACCCCAGGAAGCACCATGCTGGGGCTGCTCCACACCATCAGCTAAGGGTGCTGCCTTCAGTCCTCTTACATTTAGCCAGGGGCATCTACTAAATCGGAGCAGCTGGAGATACTCCTCCTTTTCTTCTAGCTTCAAGAATATGGGAGTTGTTGCAAGAACCATTACAAAGGAAAGTTAGGAGCCAGTTTACTAGAAAGAGGGAAGATTTGAGCCTCAGCCTCCAGGTGGGTACAGAGCTTCCCTATGAATCCCCAACCTGTGTGCTATGTTTACATCTTGTGCCTTAGTGAAGCCAAAGCCCAGGCTGAACTCTTGCTGGCCTTGCACTCCAAAGACTCGGTGGACTGACCGACTGCCTCCCTGCACCTGTAGCCCTGCACCTCCAGGTTTTAATGAATGTGGATTTCTGTCTGTAATTAAAATCAATGCAACATATTGAATCTTGAAAATAGGAGTGAGCTGAGGGTCCTGGGAGTGGGGCTGACAGGTCAAAAATAAAGGCTTTGGAGTGTTTGATATTTGCATCTTGAACTTCCTTGATCATGGAGGAGTTCAACTAGTTCCTCTAGTTTTGGGAGGTCAGTCCCCATCTGTAAAAGAGCATGACTACTAAGAAAAGCCCTCCAGAGTCTGCCGTGATGCCCTCACTGGAGCGGGAGAGGTTGTTTTTGGAATAGGGTCCATTGAAGGCAATGCTTTCTGAGTTCATGCCTGGGCCCTTACCAGGCACCAGGCAAAGTAGGCATTCCATGTGAATCCTCGCTTTAACTCCTCACAGAGTCCTACAGTGGATATATTTTTTTTTTATCCCCAATGTATAAATGAGAAAAGGAACTTGGAGAAGATGATTGCCCAAGGTCACACAGCCAGGGAGATTTGGAAGTTGACATCTGATTCTAAGCCAAGGGTCTTAACCACCAGGTGGTGTGTTTTCCCAATAGACTAACCTTACACCCTCCTGCAGAGTCTGATACTACTTTACTTTCTTGAGATCTGTGATGTCTTCCTATCCAGATATGAACTGCATGAGAGTTAGTCTGGGCTTACTGTTTATCCCTTGTTCCTAACATATGGTTAGAATTTTTTTAAAAAAATGAACTTGATTGGGAGCCAGTTTCCAATCCATGGCAATCCTATGAGAAACCTAGCATGGTAAACAGAGTGACTCTGAAACCAACATAGTGAGCACCTTCTGAGCACATGGGCTGTGGTGGGCACTGTCGGGTACTTTCACACAGAGTGATTTTCAGGTAGGTAGGTGAGTCTGCTTTCTGTCACTTTAACAAGTATCTGAGACAATCACTTATAAGGAGAAACGTACAAGGGTTTTGGAGGTTCCAGTCCATGACTGGCTGGGCCTGTGGCTTCCGGCTGGTGGCAAGACAGCACCATAACAGCAAGAGCGCATATAGCAGGGCACTTATGGCTGGAAGCCAGAGAGAGAACTAAGAAGAGTCTGGAGTCCCTATTTTGCTTTGCGACATCCTTGAGGACCCTTCTACTAGGCCCGTCTCTTAAAAGTTAACCACCTCCCAACAGCATCTTCCTGGGAAATAAACCTCCAACACAGAGGGCTTTGGGGGACATTTGAGATCCAGACTACAGCTAATATTCTTCTTAGTTGCATACAAAAGGAGACTCAGAATTCTGACACTTAATCTTGACTCACACTTCTTGTAAGTGGCAGAGCCAGGATTTGAACTCAGGTCAGTACATCCAAGTATTATTCTGTCAACAGATGATATCAACCCAGAGGACTGGCCAAAAGAGTGGACAGTGTCCTATAAAACAGGCAGAGGTGTCTGGGTAGGGACTCATTTCACAAGCCTGAGTGTTATAGTCACGGAAGCATTTGTGTTTAGATGCCTTTCGTGTCCTTAGGTGACCTCACAACCATGAGAGCTTAGAAAAGTACAGTCGGATAGCAAGGACCCTCTCTCAGGATTTCTGTGAAGATTAAATGAGATAAAGAAATGTAAAATGTGCAGCATCTTGCATGTGTTAAGTCCTAAGTCTCCTCACACTGCTGTTCTATCTGTTACAGAAACTCAAGATCAAGGTAGGGATCAAATGAGAGTGTGAGGGCAGACCCCTTTGTGAACTGGAAAGCACTGGATGTGAGCTGGATTATCACATAGGGCTCTAGAATTAGCCCATGCAGCATGGCCCTGGCTGCACCTGTCTTCCCAGCCAGGAGATCTTGGGCAAGTGTCTCTCTAAAGTTTCATCCTTAGCAATGAGATGAGTCATCTTCTAAAGGCATAGTATAGGAGAAGTAAACCAGAGAACCCAAGATCATTTGGGCCTTTAATGACCCAAGACCCAGTTAAACTAAACCAGCTCCTGTCTGGGTGCAAAGGAAAACAGGCCCTTCTCCTGGCCATGGGAAACCCAGGCTTTGCTGGGGCTCAAGGTCAACCATAATGGCCTTGTAGGCTGGACTGATGGTCTTTGTCTTTCTGAGGAGAGCTCATGTCATGGATTCTATCTGGTCCAAGCAGTGAGACAATGAAACAAACACACAAAAGAGATGCCAAACCAGATAACATTCCAAATGAAAAAGTTTGTTTTAATTAAATACAAACAAGGAAAAAAAAAGGCACCACGGCCCATTCAAGTATTTTGCATAGATGTACAAATATTGTAAACAATTAATAGGTGGATAAGAGAGAAGAGGATCTGTTTTTCCATTAAGCATCTCCCAAATAAAAAGAAAATTCACATTGCCCTGGATCCCTAACGCGTACGTACACACAGTGGGTGGTGTGGGGGGACGTTCAGAGGGTGGCTTTGGGCGAGTTGGGCTTGGATTCTGCAGAACTTCTCCTTAGCAGGCTTCCCTAGGGATGGAACCCCTTTCCAGTTGGCATTCCCTTGGCTTGTGTAGGTGCCCCGTAGAGCTGTTATACACATATTTAACACAATTACTGGCTTTAGAACTTGTCCCCAATTTTTAAAATGCAAGTCTTCCATACCTTTGTCAACTAAGAAGAAATTAGGTCAGACCTAAGGGGAGGCTTTATTAAAAAGGATTATTGAAGGATGAGAAGGAGGTACTGCAATCAGAGAGGGGGAAATTGCAACGCAGAGAATACTCAGACTTTGAGATCTGCAAGAAGCTTAGAGTTGGGGCAGGAAAGGGCTTTTCTCTTATGGTATAAGTCAACATGGAGGAAAGGAACCTACAGCAAGCAGGTAGTGCCATTTGGCTAATGTCCACAGAGCCAGGGAGCCAGGGAGCCAGGGGGCTGTCTTCCTGAGGTTTGCATTCAGAGATAGCTCCAAAGCCCCCGAGAAAAACATTCCCAGGTTGTAAAACTGGCAGGAGCCTAGTTTAACTTCTAAAAAGATTTACATCCTTCTTTATCTGAACAAACAGCATGCTGTTGATGGACAGACCAAACTGGAGTGAAGCCACCCTCCTCCCCACCAGACCCTGGACCTACACCTACCCTCAGCCCAAGCCAGAACACAGGCTGTTTGTAACAGTCCTTCCCCAAAAAGACGGGGACAGAGACTCCCATGAACACTGTTCTTTCGAGCCATGTCCACTCCTTCTAATAAAAGAAAAGGCCTTCTCCGCCAGGGCCAGGGGATGCTTGTTCATTTGGAGTCAGTTGGTCCGAGCATCCTCCCTGTGGCCATGGTACCCTCCTCTCCGTATGGCAAAGTTTGCATCTCTTGTGATAATCCTTTGGAATAAAGCCTGCCTTCCCTAAATCCAGATGTGTTTGTACTTGAAACCTCCCAGCAGCACTCTAGGCAGAGGAGTGACCAAGGGATGGTAACTCTTGGCACTCTTCTCCCTGGAAGCCTCTCTGACCTGCTGGAAAATGACTCCCAGCTCCCTGAACTGAACCAGGAGTGAAATGGCAAATAGAACTGGCTGCCCAAAGTTTCCATCAAATTAAAAAGATTCTACCATCTTCCAGTTCACAGTATGATTTTATGGGATGGAGATGGTATTAAGAAGAAAACCCAAAAGAAAACAAAAGGGAACAAAAACCAGGGCTCTTTCCACTATGGTTCCAGGGATAGTGGATTTGGGGTTCAAAAGGCTCATGCCATCATCATGGCCACCACATGGTCACATCAGAGTGGCCTACCTCCTGATATGAGGGAGAAGGGCTGCACCAGCTACAGGAGCATCCAGGCGACACGGGGTTGGTTGATTCATTTGCAAGGGATGCGGGGGTCACCTTTTCTGGGACCCAGTCTGGAAGCACGGGGCATTGGGTGCAGCATGCTTCAATGGAAGGCTGTCCTGACTGAATCTGGCAGTAAGAAGGTGGGGAATGGACATGGGGGAAGGAGGGCCCGAGTATCGTAGCCACCCTGAGGGAAGAGAAATGCATTTTCCTGAGATCCTTCTAAACCCACCCCATGTTTGTCCCCAGGTGTGCATTCCACATCCCCTACCTGTCTACAAACCCAAGAACATTAGTTCAGCACCTACTATCTGCAGAGAACTATGAGGAGGCCCTTGGATGGTGAGCAGGGAATCAAAGGATCAGCCTCCTCTTTGCACTGAGGTCTTCAAGAGCAAGAAGGTGGGAGGTCCCTGGAAAACCCTCAAAGAAGTGAACATTATGCCAGCTCCCCTCTGGAGAGCTGCTCAGCACCTTTCTGGGGGTAGGAGACAAGTCTCTAAGAGATCACCCCCAGCTATGCTATAAAAATTGTCCGACTAGCAGAGCACCCCACAGACTTCCTCCTGAGCTTCAGACAGAATGAGGTCCTTGGAGTCCAGTCCCTCATCTGCTCAGAGCAGTGACCAGAGGAGAGAACGAAGGAAGTAGACATCAAAAGCCTGGTTGGAGGGGGGAGACGCTGCCCCAGCTCAGACTGTTTCACTGCAGTGATTGACAGCTGCCTTCTCCAAGGATCTCTGATGCTCCTCCTTCACTACTACCACAGCCATCCCTGGGGGACCTCACCTAGATATAGGTGAGGGAGTACAGAGGAAGAAGCTCGCCCTGTTGAGGTCACAAACACAAGGAAAAATGATGCTAGGCCCCCATGGCTATACCCCAAGTCCACTTGGGTCAACACTCTTGAGATCCAGTGCAGAAAATCCAGTGGACACCCCATGAGGCAGGACCCTGACTCGTAAGTCACAAGCACCTGATTGCTAGAAAAGTCAGGACTGCTGGGGCTCCACTCACCAAAGCACCACGTGACAGAGTGGGTCTGAGGGGGAGGAGAAGGTAGAAGCGTGGAATGCAGAAGAGAACCTAAGGGCAACCAAGAATTACCAAGAGTCCAGTGGCAACCTTTGGCATCACGGCTCAGAGGAGGCCCAGGTCTGGTGCTCCCCCTGCTGTCTACATTGCCTACAAATAGTACCTGTCTGAGTCAGTGTGACCCGTGTGAATAAAGGGACTCAGGCTTGGGAGATAGGGGGAAGGGGACTTGGCTTGTCACATGCAGCCATATAGCCAGGAGCTGTCACTTTGACCAAGCCCTGAGAAGGACCAGAGCAATGGCTGGTTGGACCCTTTCGCAATCCCTAACAGCTAAAAGAGATGGGTAAGGGCCCAGCCTCTGTTCAGCTTGGGATCTCCAAGGGAGACAGAGCAATGAAAAGCTCTCACACGTACCCTCCATCACAGGCCCTGGATGGATGACTTCTCCAAGCTAAGCTCCAGGCAGGGGGGCTGAGCAGGACTTGCCCCAGCTGGCTCACCAGCTCAGAGGGCCTTGCCCACCTCCATGAGCACCTCTGAACGGGGAGGACAGAGGGCAAAGCTGCCATTCGCCCTCCACCACGCTCTCCCCTCCCTATCCAGGGCTGTATATTGCACAAAACAACATTTAGAAGCCATTAGATAGTAGTCCTCTGGGCCTCTGAAGAAGCTGAGGAGGCATGAGTCAAGAAGGAGAATTTCCGAGATGTGGTGGTTCCAGGAGGAGGCCAGGAGCTGCTCAGAGGTGTCTAGACATGCTTCTTCCAGATCCCGTGGTCCTGGAAACTGTGGTGTCCAGAGTCCCCAGGAAAGCAAGAACCCTCTAGGTGGGTCTAGATTTTGGAGCTGGTCATCCCAAAAGCTCTCTGTGATCGGTATTCAGGAAACTGGAAGGAACAAAAAGGCAGGGAGAAAGAAATCAGCTTGATGTCCACTGGGGGGATTCACGGGGAGCTGTGCTCTTGCTTTTTACAGATGGAAGGGCAGATACATCATCCGCCAAGAAGAAGGCTTTCAACAAAAGTCCTGGACCGTCAGCCTGTGCAGAGGTGTGGCGGAGTCCACTTCCTCACCTCGGCCCTTTCACACTCCCAGGACTGGCAAGCTGAGAACGTCAGCCCCAGAGAAGAGGTAAGGAGAGAGGCCAGGGATACCTGGCCTACCACAGCCACTGCTGCTTATTACTGCCCTTTTATAGATGAGCAAAGGGGGACTCGAGAAAGGGACTCGTTCAGGGCCACCCAGCAGGACTGGTATAGATGCAGGTAGAAGCCACCACAGCTCAGGCACCGAACTGCTACCTTTCACATGAAACCAAAGCCCCCATCACTGATTTCAGGGATAGTCAAGCAGGCACCAAAAAATGCTAAGCTTTTGTCCCTGGTTTTTGCTTTGGGATTTCCATCCAGACAAGAAGCATGCCCTGGTTTGTTTTCTCATCCACACAGGTGACCTCTGGGACTTTCGTGGACTCACCTTTGAGGCAGGAACTACCAGAGGCTGGGACTGCTGAGGGCCAGCAGCAGAGGGCCTAAGCTCTGAGGCACCATTTGGCCTGGGGAGGGTCCTGCGGCCTGGCACAGGGTTTGCAGGGAGCGCCTTCTGGGGTGGCCGAGGCCTGGAGAAATCCTGGAGAGAAATAAGTCAAGCTTCCAGATGGTGCCTAGTATACAGGAAGCACTCAACACAAATTAGACGAATAAGTGCACTAAATTTCTTAAAATCAGCATGTATTTCTCTACACTAGTTAAGTTTCGTGAAACAGGAATGTATTTCTTATGTAGCTGGGAAAAAAAGTTTAGAGGGGCAAAGAATGGATGGCCCCAAAGTTGGTAGGGTTTAAGAGAAGCCAGTTCCTTCCCTGAGAAGGTCACTAATGGGTAGAAAAATGGGCTAAAGGCAAGCATGCAGAGAGGCCAGGAAGAATGCTAAGGGCCAGCGCGTTCTCTAAGAGACTGTAAGAGAACTGAGAGCAGAAACAAACTCAGACAGCAGGAAAAGTCATGTTCTCCCGCTCCCAACGTGATCACCCTTCCCAAACTGCAGTAGCTGCTGGAGGCCAGGAGAGGCCTTCTAGGGAAAGTGATGCGGGTGCAGATGTTGCCTGCAGTTGAGGAAATGCAAAATGAGCCACTAGGGGGTTGCTATCTGGGCCTTATCAGAATGTCAGCACCAGGCCTTGCAGAGCAGTGACCTGCCTCAGGCCACATCTGATAGGACCCAGCTCTGCTCTGCCAGGGGCCTCAGAGCACTGTTTCCTGGAAGCCAAAGCAGCCCCAGGCTCAGGGTCCCCTTCCTTAAGGGGTGGCATCTACATCAGTCAGGCTGCACAAGGCAGACACTGGGTGTCATCCTGGGCCAACGCCCATCTGCAGGTGATCCTCAAGTCCTGTTTACTCTTTTTCTCAGTCACTCATCCTCTCCACGCTTCCATTCCTACCTCAGTGCAAGCTCCCACCATCTTTCTGAGAACAGTGTTTAAACCTGCTGACTAGTATGCTCATTTGCCATCACAGCGGCCTTTTTGTTTTCTAAAACTATTTTTTTAAAAATTTTTTAGTTGTCAATGGACCTTTATTTTATCTATTCATATGTGGTGCTGAGAATCAAACCCAGTGCCTCACACATGCTAGGCAAGCGCTCTACCCCTGAGCCACTACCCCAGTCCCTTTAAAACTATCTAAAATTTTCTTTTTAGTTGTTAATGGACCTTTATCTAATTAATTTATTTGTATGTGGTGCCGAGAATTGAACCCTGTGCTCCACATATGCTAGGCAAGCACTCTACCACTGCGCCACTTCCCCGGGCCCTAAAAACCATTTATTTAACTTCAGTGTAATACATACATCAGGGCCATCTGCCATCAGAGTTTCCCTACTAGTGGGTCCTGGACCAAGAAGGCCCTTTCCTCCCCTGCTTCACAGTCCAGCTACCTCCTTCTCTTCCTTCATACCAGAGCTCAAATCAAATGTCACCTCCCAAGGAGGCCTTTCTTTTTTTTTTTTTTTTTTGGTACTGGAAATTGAGCCCAAGGGTGCTTAACCACTGAGCCACATCCCTAGCCCTTTTTTGTATTTTATTAGAGACAGGGTCTCACTGAGTTACTTAGGGCCTCAAGTTGCTGAGGCTGGCTTTGAACTTGTGATCCTCCTGCCTCAACCTCCAGAGCCACTGGGGTTACAGGTATATGCCACCATGTCTAGCCCGGGGTGGCCCTTCTGAGCACCCTGTACCCCTTCTTCACAAAACTGACCATTGTCACAGCTACATGCATCCCAGAGCCTCTTCCCCAGCAGAATGGCAACTGCTTGCTCATTATGGCTGTTATCAGGCAGAAGCACATGGGTGGGAAGCACAGAAGACGTCCTGAATGCTCAGTGCCCCCTCTCCAGGAGGCCCACATCACCCAGCTAGGAGGGTGGACCTCAGGTCTGGCCTGAGACTAGACAGGATAAGTGCCTTAGGGCTGGGAGGTGGGAATCTCACTTAGCTGGGGGACACTTGGGTTTAAGTCTTCCACCCACAGACCCTGTGATCTTGGGCAAGTTCCTCCACCCTGTGAGACTTAGCAACCCAGGTGAGACAAGAGGGTAGAAATACTCACTTCTTGGAAAGGCTCTGAAGGGGGAGGTGGCTGGCCCCATTTCATCCCTGCAACTTCCCCGCAGAGCAGCTGCCCGCACTGCCTTCCCTTGAGAACCCCCATCTGAACCCCAGGTCCTGGGGGAGCCATGCTTGGGATCTGGATGTTGGGACACCTGCCACTGCCCTCTCCCACTTCGCCCTGTCTCTACAGGGTTGGTTTCTCTCCCTTGCTCCTCTCTCTTTCCACTGCATGTTGAATTGTGTACACTCCCTCAAAAAAAAAAAAGAAAAAAAATTCAAATGTTGAATTCCTAACTCCCAGTACCTCAGAATGTGACCATATTTGGAGCTGAGGTCTTTAAAGAGGTGATTAAATTAAAATGAGGCCGTTAGGGTGGGCTCTCATCCAATCTGGTGTTCTTGGAAGAAGAAATCCAGATACAGAGATACCAGGGATGCAGAGGAAAGGCCACATGTGGACATTGTGAGTGGGCAGCTGCCTGTAGGGCAAGGAGAGAGGCCTCAGGAGAAGACGACCTTGCCAGAACCTTCATCTTAGGCTTCCAGTCTCTGGAACTATGAGAAAATAAACGTCCACGGTTCTATCCACCCATTCGGTGGTATTTTGTTATGGCAGTCCTAGCAGCTGAATACACTCCCCGCTCTTGTGCCATGAACAAGGCATTGGGGTACACAGACTCTCCAACTAGGGGGTGATAGTGACAGATACAATTTGGAGAGACAATACTATGAAGAGAGTACAAGAGCACCAAGCTCAGACCTGGGGGTCAGGGGAAGCCACAGGGAGGAGTGGCATATAAGACCACATCAAAGGGACAAAGGGAGCTGGCCAGACAGAGGGCAGAGGAGAGGATCAGGCAGAGCAGTTTGCAGCTATGTAGACAGGAGACGAGCACCGGGGACCAATAGGAGTTAATTTTGGGTGGAAGGTAGGTAGTGGTTGGTCATAAAATAGGCCAAGCAGGGAGAAAGTGTCCTTGGTTGAGAGGCTGTCTAGGTACCATATTTCCCCACGCTCAAACTGTTGTAATCCTTTCTGAGCCCCCTGGATTCACCAGATTGCTGGAAGGGCAGTCAATTCCAAGTCCATCTTCCCAGATCTGACATTGCAAATTGCAGGTGGCCTTTTAAGGGTGATGCCCCCCCACCCCCTGCGCCCCTGACCAGAACTACTGAGAATCCACTTACCTGGGAAATAATGCAATTTGGTGCAGGGGGTATAGGCCGGCTTGGGGGAGGCCTCCTGGTTGATTCTTTTCTCTCTACTTGAAACACAGTCCCTGGGGAGTTTCTGGTAGCCCTGTTCAGATGTATTGGCAATGGTACAGGTGGGGATCCACCATGTAGATAGTCTGGAGGGGGCCGGGGAGGAGGTTGGGAGGGCTTTCTCAGGGTTTCAGGGGTGTTGGTCACCTGTAGGCACAAGACAAGGATCACCTGAGACAAGGATTTAAAAACTCAGGGGTGCCCTGTGTGGGCATCTCATGGAGATGATCAGAGCCCAGGGATAGACAGATATGCTGACCTGTTACCACCCCTGGGATCCTAGAAGTCAGACCTTAAAGCCATTGGTGGACACCAAAACCAATTGCTATGTCTCTCAAGTCATTAAGATGGCTTTTATTACCAGTCCCTTGGGCCTACAGAGACCCTTGGGAAAATCTAACAGGGTCCTGAGGAATAAAGGAGAAGTAGCAAAACTCAACACCTCCAAGCCCTTACCTTTCGCTTTCCCTGGGGTGTCTGCAACTTGAAAGTTGGGTTGGCATGACCAGATCCATTGTTTTGAGACACCCTGAAGGGACAACTGGAAACAAGGAATAGAGGAAGAGAAGAGGGGATGTTCAGCAAGGAGCAGAGGCTGAGTCCCTCTGACCCAAGCACAGCCAACCCACTGCTAAATCTTCCTTAGTATACTCCAGAGGAAGTGGGACTGGTCCGCTCTCAAATTCCATCTCCCTAGGTAAGGACATTTGGCATGGTCAATGGAGAGCTGCTAAGCAACGAAAGTTGGCCTGACACAAAACAGAGCTTTCTAAGCACCTTATCTTCACCTTCTGTAGATCTTTCCTCCCTACAGAGATACAAGAATTGTCAACCAATTCCCCTCAGCCTTGGGTTCAGAAAGTCCAGAGATTAAAAATTCCCTCCAGGACAAATGTAATTTAATGGGGGACTCAGAACGTACATTACGATATCCTAAGGATGGTATCACTTTACAAAAAAAATTAGTCTACACTGGGCTGATGTCTAGCCACCTCTGTAATGACTGGGCTTGGGCAAGTCATTTCTTCTCTGTTGCCGCAGTTTCCTGCTCTTTAAAATGGGGGGCAAATCAATTAGATAAAGGATGGCAAATGATTTTATCTCATATTCCAACTTTAGTTGGTTGGGGGCATTCTGCAGAGGATTTGGAAGTGATGACCAGGCTCAGTAGAGACTATTACAATGAGATCATCTTAGTAAATGTCTGGCATGGTCACAGAACATGACACAAAGGAGACAGCGGCACGAACTCTACATTTATCTTCCCTGAATCAGACTCACCACTACCACCCTTCCAACACATATTGCTTACAAAGAACTTTGTGATCCAGAAGGGAACCCCAGGTCATTGATGGCACCCTGTCTTACCTGAACTGCTGCCTCAGCTTGAAAGGGAGGGCCGAGGGCTTGAGCTGGCCCAGTTTATTGTTCTGTTTGCAGCAATAGTACATCAGCGTGAGGACCGCCAGCACGAAGAGGGCTGAAAACACTCCCGCTATCACAGGACCAACACCTTCCAGAAAGAGAGCTCAAGTGAGAGACTGAGGAGCTGGTTGAGCTCCAGCAAAACAATATATTCCTGATTCTTCTTCAGACTTGATTTGCATTTAATTTGCATTGCTTATTTTAGCTTATAAATTATGATGAAAATCACATATTATGTACTACCAGGACACCACTAATATTAGTTTAAATAGCTAATTAACTTATTTCAAAGGGGCCTTATAATATAAATCTGCCACGGGCACTTTGGTTTAATTGAAAATAGTCTGTTTTAAGGCAAGCAGATCAAGCCCTATTATCATGTGTCACTAGTTTCTGGACTGAATCGTGATTTTCCTGGATACCAGGCAACCAACATAAAACACTGACAGACTCCTACCCTTCATCCACGATTTCACCAAAACTGACTCAATCTTCTCATGAATTATAAATTTAAATGCACAAAGTACCTTTACACCAATGAAACACTGCTTTTATCAGTTTTATATATTGAAGCTTCTTCCTTGAAAGATTTTATTCTTGAAAACAGTACTTTGCTACTATTAAAGGAAAAGGTTCAGAAACCACAGGGCTAGAGTATCTGAGATTTCCTACTAAAAAAACTATAAGTGTTCCGAGTGTTCGGTTTCCCACTTTAACCTTTGTTTATGCAAAGAAGTCTAAACTACCAGAATGTACCCCATAGTAATGTTTACTTTAAGTACCCAAAATAGGACTAGTCACCACCCCGTCCCACCAAAAAAGGATGTGACTATTCAATGACCTATAGTTTCTCTTTATATCTCATTCCACTAAGCAGGATCACCTCCTCAGTAAAAGGACAGACAGACTGAGCCCGGTCCCCAAACCCTCCTCCCCACACCCCTTTATCTTGGTTCCCTCATCTACAAAATCAGAAGTATGCATCAGTCTCAGTGCAGACACTCTGCAACATGCTACCTGTCCCCATGGTGCCACCCCTCTTACAGCAGGCAGGGGACTCACTCTCGGGGGGCATGGGCCCACTGTCGATGCTGCCTCCTTGGCCCGGAGTGTTGCAGAAGGGTGGTGCCCAGCCCCGGAAGCAGTGGCAGTTCTGATTGTTGTTGCAGACCTGGGGTGAGGGAAAGGCAGGGGCGTTAGCTCGCCAGAGAGCCCCAGCCTCCCACAAGGCCTGTCCTCCCAAAACCAGCCCAGGGGAGCACTCACCCCATGACCATTGCACTTCTTCCCACAGCCTTCGGTTTCAAAGAAGGAGGTGTTCCTGCACTGCCCCTCGAAGCAGATCTGCAGGGAGGAGGAAGCACAGTTGTCAGCACAGCAGACACCGGTCAGGAATTGGGAGATGGGATGTGGGTTTTGCACTTAGAACACACAGGAACCTGAAAAGGCAGCCCACTTCAGGTTACCACTGTGGGAAATGGAAAGAGCTTAAAAAGCCAAAGATAGAACAGGAATTAACAAAATTCTGCTATTACCTTTGTGATTAGGGAGGAAAACACATATTGTTAAAAATCCTAATTTAACAATGATAATGAAATATTTATTCCATATTACTACTATATTGATATATATGGGTTTTTAAAAATTTTTTTTGTACTTTTAAGTGAACAGAATGCCTTTATTTGTTTATTTTATATAGTGCTGAGGATCGAATCCAGTGCCTCACACATGCTAGGCGAGCACTCTGCCCCTGAGCTACAGCCCCAACCCCGATATATATGTTATAATATATATCTATCAATAGGTGCTAGTTTTAATATTATGTTTAACAATAACAATTCTGACAGCAGCCTTCTCTGTGCTAGGAACTATACCCTGAGCTTTAAAGTTCTTTATGAATTCTTCATCCATCTGAGGTAGTTGACATGATTTCCCCAAGGCTTCCCTAACTTAGTCCATTTTTAATTCACATGATAACTAATGATATAGACAAAATCAATAATAGCTGGCCCACCTAAGTGTGTGTCAGAAACATTCTCACTTAACCCTTAGACTACAAGTGACAGTCTATTGCCATTGCTATGTAAGTTTTCTTTTCTTTTTTTTAAACTAGAGATGGACACAATATTTTATTTTCATTTATTTATTTGTTTTTATGTGGTGCTGAGGATTGAACCCAGTGCTTCACGCATGCGAGGCAGGTGCTCTACCACTGAGCTACAACCCCAGGCCTAAATAAGCTTTTAGAAGTCACTGAGAATGAGAAGCTGGGGAGGCCTCTCCTTTCAGAGCTCACCCTTCTCAACCTCTCCTCTCTGCAGCCTGGGTCCTGAGTGGGACTGGGGAGAGGGACTCACGTGATTGTAGCCACACTTGGTCCCAGTCATCACCAGGCCTGGGTCCAGCATGTCACCCTCTTCTTCGGGACCTCTGTAGACATGGGTGCCCCGGCACCGGATCTGCCTTCCATTCATGATGATGGTGGTGTCGATGGGGACTGCGTTGGACTCCAAGGGCCGGGCCTCAGAGCTCTGACACTGGATCTTCCCACACTTGGCATCCCTGAGCCCCAGAGAGAGGGAGGAAAGGAGATGGAATCAGGCTGGGAAAGAGCGAGGGTAGGGCAGAGCTTCAGTCTTTCTTGGCCAAGAGAGCAGGCTTGGTGGGGCAAAGACACAGGCAGTGAGGGTGCTTTAAGGGAGCCACCAGGGGAGACCCTGTGTAGACCTAGACCAAGGCAAGGGAGCAGGCTCTTTGTCTCTGAGACGATCTCAGCCAGAGAAGATGCCTTGGAAAGTCCTAACTTCAAGGACAACTGCCTGACCTAAGCAATCTGTTCCCTTATGTTCTTTAGGGCACCATCCACCTTGTGCTCCAGCCAGAAGCCTGGGGACACTTCTGACTCTCCCTTATTCCCTGCTCTTGGATTCAAGCAGATTTTGAGCCCTGCCAATCCTCCCTCCTACATATCCACCCTAGCACACATTACCATCCTTTCTTCCCTGTACTGTAGGAAACTGATTTCCCTGCCTCCAATCTCACCTCATAGGAGTTTAACCTCTCATTACTTTCAGGCCAAAGTCTGAACTTTTCATGACCTACTTCCTGCTTAACAGCACAAGCTCATTTCTCATCATCCCCTCTTTTTTGCACTTCTAAATTAAATATACCAAACTATTGTTAGTTCTTCCAACTGTCAGGTTTTTGGTTTTTTTTTTCCAACCATCTCTCTGCCTAGAACACTCTTCTACACACCAGCACCATCCCTGACCCTGCTGGTTTAGATAATTGCATCATAACTGTGCCTAGGTATAAGTTCTTTGGGAAACCACACCAGGCCACTAAGTCGGGTTGGGTGTCTCTCTCTCCACATTCTCAGTATCACGCTGTATTGCTAATTAAAAGCTCTACACACTCAGCACAGTATCTTGTACATGGTAAACCTTCAATACATAATGGTTGGATACATGGATGGGTAGATGGATGGATGGAGAGGTGGATGGATCCAGGTGGTTGGGTGGATGAATGGATAGGTGGGTAGGTAGATGAATGGATGGACAGGTGAGTGGATGAATAAATGGATAGGTAGATGGATAAATGGATAGATGGATGGGTACTGGGTAGATGAATGGGTAGATAGATGAATGGATCCAAGTGGTTGGATGAATGGATGGATAGGGGGTGGGTGGATGAATGGATGGATAGGTGGATGGAGATGGATGGATGGATAGGTACATAGGTAGATGAATGGGTAGTTAGGTGAGTGCATAGTCAGTTGGAATGAATGAATGACAATGAGTCACTCAAATAAGGGCATAAGTGCATTCAGTACAAATGATCTCAGAAAGTCAATTCCCTCCCCCTATTGTAAAAAAAGGCTCAAAAGGAAGCCTGATCAGCTTTCCATCAAGCTTTGCCAACCCTCCCTCTGATCCCATCGGGCTGATTGGTATATTGTTGAACAGCAGGTTAAGAATAGAGACTTTAGCTGACTTGGGTAGAGGCCCAGCTCTAGGACCAGTGCTCTGCTGAGCTGGGAAGGAGAAAGGCAGACAGAGCAGGATTTACTCTCATTCTTCTTCTCATGGGGTCTACACTACTCATCACCTCATGTTGCACTTCTTGTGTTCGCCGTTCATGTCCTTCCCACAGTTTCCAAAGGTGTCTCCTGCCACATTCACCTTCTCAAAGCACAGGTCAGGGGCAGGCCGGGCTCCTGGGTGTGTAAGAAACAACTTTTGTCAATACACTAGCCTGCCAGAAGCCCCCAGGGCAAAGCTAGCCTTTGGCAAAATCAAGAGGTTAAGAATGTTTTTGGGGGGGAGAAAAAACTCAGTCTCTTCCTGTTCTCTTATCAGGCTATTTCATTCCCATTTCTCATCAAGACCAATTCGTAGAAAATGTCTGATATCCATTTTCATGCCCCACTGAGGATTTATATCTCTGGGGGTTTGCATGCTAGGACTATCTCTAATGAAGAAGAATCGCCATATTTTAGGATTTAAAAAAAAAAAGATAATGCATACAATAAAGTATAAACATATGGCATGGCTTTGGAATTTTTCCTCAGCCATTCAATCTCTATTCCCCTTTATCCTGGAAAGGCAATAATTATTAACAGTTTATTTTCAGAGAGAATTTTATCTCTCTCTTGTGTGTCTCCCAGGTACAAAATTCCATGTGTATCTTCTAGAGAAAATCTATCTAATAAAGAACGGAAGCTTATTGTATCCAATGTTCTGTGTCTGGCATTTTTGTTAATTTTTTGTGGGAGATGATTTTATTCACCATGCAGAGCAGCCTTCTTTCTACTTCTTTAGCTGTATAGCTTTCCAGAATTAGTTTAATGGGTTCCTCTTAAAGGACATAGAGGTTATAATGCTGTAACTAACAACAGCACTATAAAAACATCTTTGTAAATTTATCTTCACATAGATAAGCAAGTACAAGTGTAGGCCCTAGGCTGTTTCCCAGCAGTGGAACTGATGGACCCAATAAGTGCATTTAAAATTTTGATATCTCCGAATTACTTTCCATAGGGATTGTACCTATCTCTTACTTTCACATCCTCCACAACACTATATATGATCACTCTTGTTATATTATTATTTTATCATCAATACTCTTAAACTAACTTTCAGTCTTTAAAATCTGACATATGAGCAGTTCCATCTGGTTATAATTTGTTTTCCTTTAATATGACTGAGATTAAACAACTTTCCATAGCTTAGGGGCCATTTTCATTTGCTTTTCTGTCTCTATCATCTGTTCATTTGTCTTTTGGATTCTTGTCATCTGTTTGTCTCATCTGAGAACTAAAAGCATCTAGGGTCTGGGAAGAATGCTGTCCATTCATCTTCCCTGAATATCCACCCAGAGTCCAGGCCGTGAAAGAGGTGGTATCCAGGGGTGTTCTGAAGCTAAGATGGTAAGCCGCCTGAGGGACCGGAGGGGAGGCTGGCTCTGAAGTTCTGGGGGGAGGGGGGCTGTGTTCCCCAGAAGAACCCTTACCAGGACCCCACAGCTGCTGGCACTGCTCCTGGTAGGTGAGGCACATGCCATTGTAGCAGTAGGCCTGGCCGCCCTCGCAGGGGGTGCCGTCCATCTGGTAGAAGTTGGTGGGGCAGTGGGGAGACTTGCCCGTGCAGTATTCTGGGAGGTCACACTGCCGCGCCTGCTCACGGCACAGCGTGCCAGGAGCCACGAGCTGAATTTGAACGAGATGGAGGAAAAACAGTCATTTTCTTGCTTGCCCTTAACCCCATTAGCCAAGGGCTTGTGAGCATCACTCTTGCAGAACAGAATGTTCCAGCCACCAGGGTTATATCAGAGCAGTTTTTACCCCATGAGCCTTCTAATGCAAACAGTGACTCCAGAGTTTTCAAGGTGCTAACTCACTTCCTCTTTGCAGCCATCTTAAGTAGAAATAGGTCAGAAATAACATTTATGCAACAGTTTTAGGGCTTACTATGTGATTTAGTAACAACAACAAACTTCATGCACTCAAGTTGCCCAGTGCCAATATTAGTGCATTTAGTTTTCCTGATAGTCCTATGTAATATAATTGTCCCTGTTTTACAGATGATAAAACCTGAGGTTTAAAGGTAAAGTAATTATCCAGAGTCTCACAGTTAGTCATGGCAGAGGATCCAGGCCTACTAACACATTCAAATATACACACACAGCATTCATACAGCACCTCTGGATTTATAAAGCATTCCAGCAATAATGCATTCCCAGAACTGAGTCAGGTACTGGGTTAAGTATGTTATATACACTTATGCTATTCATGAGCTATGTGCTGCTATTTATCCCACATTGCAGATCAAATAACCTGATTAGTAATAACACACGTCAGGAAAATAGTAAAACCTGAGCTTTCACTTAAGTAATTATTTTTGTTTTTTGGGTTTTTTTTTTTTTTTTTTTGGTTCTGGAAATTAAATTCAGGGGTGCTTAAACACTGAACCACATCCCTAGCCCTTTTTATTTTCTATTTTGAGACAAGGCCTCACTAAGTTGCTTAGGGCCTTGCTAAGCTGTTGAGGCTGGCCTCAAACTTGTGATCTTCCTGCCTCAGCCTCCTTACTTGCTGGGATTATAGGCATGCACCATCATGCCTGGTCCTATTTGAGTCTTAACAGCCCCCCTGGGTGATCCATGTTATTAATACTGATAAAGAACCTAGACTCAGTTAATAAGTCCCCCAAAGTCACACATCCAGGGCTTGAAGTCAAGGTCTCAGACACCAGGAATGCTTTGTGAGTCTCCGACTGAAATCCTGGCACTAAATGAAATGATCACACTCCATGCTTATTCTTAGGCTTGGGTCCAAGGCTGCAAGGACTTGACCCAGCACAGCCTCCCTGGGGGACACAAAGTCATACCAGAAGGTCTGCAAACTCCCCCTGAGCGAGGCAAGAAAACTCAGGACTGAGGACAAAGCCCTCCTTTGCTCCTGGGTGACTACACACCAACCACAAGGTCCTCCCAAAAGAGAAAGCAGTCGGGCCGTTCTGCAGGCCATGCTCAGGCCAAGTTACTTGCTGAAAGACAGGGGCCCCCGATGCAATGGTGAGCAGAGGTAGTGTGTGGAGGAGAAGCTGCAGGGCGCACATATCTCTACCAACCTGGAGCAGGTTGGAAGCAAAGAGGAGCCATCCTGAAGCCAGTTTGCCAGGTCCAAATCCCAGCTCCTTCATGATCCCATCACTCCCCCAGGATGGCAGCTGAAGCCTGGCCACATCTGCTTCTCACACCCTAGCACAGCAGTCACCTGTCAGGTCAGGTCCCCAGGGAACAGGTCCACTTACCTTGCACTGGTGGCAGCAGGAGCCATGAGCACACTCGGCCCCTTCTCTCAGGGTGCAGTTGGAGGCATTGCAGCAGGGGTTGTTACATTCCTGAGGAGGTAATGAGTGGGCGTGAGTCTCTGGACAGCCGGGCAGGCATCAAGAATGAGAGTCCTCCAGGCTGGCGGCAAGAATGAGAGCCCTGCAGGAGGAGGGCTTCTGCCACCTCCCTAGCCCCAGCCCTGCCCCATGTGCCCCTGCAGCCCCTGCTCCCTAGAATTCCTTACCAGAACATCATTCAACAGCTTTATCATCAAGGTCATGTGCACGTATCACAGACCGTACACATATGCACAGTCCCCAGGGGCACCACGGAGAAGCACAATATTTTGAGTGTGACAATTTTCCCAGGGAACAGGTCCACTTACCTTGCAATTGGTGGCAGCAGGAGCCATGAGCACACTCGGCCCCTTCTCTCAGGGTACAAATTTCCCAATACATATGTGTATGTGATTATAGTTATTTTACAAAATCATAGTATTCACACTGCTTTTAATACAACTCCCTCCTTTCTGAAGGCTCTGGGCTCATCTCTGAGCTGATGGTAGTGGGGGAGATATCATCTTTAACTTCTGAACGTTACATGCTCATATTTAACAACAACAACAAAAAAAAAAATAGCCCACCACAGAGGAAGTTATAAAATCAGATTTTTCCACGTACACAGACCCTCACTTTCACCCCTATCATGTACTGTTACTCATGTATTCTTCCCCAATTATTATGCCTTAACTGACATATTTTCATCCTTCAAAAAATAGAGATGAAACAACTCAGTTCTGCTTTTTGCAGAACAACATGCTTCTGTTAAAAACTACAGAGCTGGGCTGTACGCCCTCCACCCTCACTTTGAAGATGAGAAGTAAAGAAGGAGTGTTCTGCCCCTTCTTCCTCTTAGCAGCCCTTCCCAGCCTCGCCGGCACTTCCTACATCCACTTTCAATCATCCCTTCTCCAGGCTAAACAGCATGAGCTTGTTATTTTAAGCAGCCTCCTAAGGCTCATGTTCAAGTTCATAGACCCAGCTGTGCGGCCTCCAGAATACATTCAGTGCAGCTGGAGGGCCAAGGAGGCCACTGGGGAAGAGAGAGACAACATGCCACAGGGTCGTGGTTTCTGGTTTGACCAGATGCTCACAAAGGCAATGCCACCCTGATCTTGGACACAAATAGTTCAACCAGAGAGAGGCTGCAGAAGCAGTGCACCTGGAAGGCTTCTGCCCACACCTGACATGCGGTGGGGTCTTTGATGGTCACGTGTAGGAAAGGCCTATGAAGAAGTAATTCTTTACACATTCTCTTTGGATCTGGAGCTTTGAAGCCAAGGCAAATTCTTCCCTCCTCCTAGCACCGTCTTACCTCTTCCTCCCCACAGTCGCACTCTTCCCCATCTTCCAGGTACCCATTCCCACACCTCCGGCCTCCATACAGTGTCTTCGTGTCTGGCATGTTGGAAAGACACATCCCACCGCCTGATTGCAGATACCTGTCCAGCTCCCTCCTGTTGCATCCATTGAACACTCGGGGGAAGGGGTGCCTGGTGGACGACAAGGCTGGAATTGGCTGGGGGTCTGCTACCCGTGAGGCTGATTTCCACCTGGCCGCAGACTCCCTAGTTCCTCACACATACATTTTGCCCACTTAGAACTTTCAGACACACTGACTTCGAAATCTTTCATGGTTAATCATGAAATACTAACCATGCCATAATGTTTAATTTTTCTTACTCTGTATGGAAAACATATTTGAGAATTATTACAGCAGTATCTGCCTTTGTAGGAGGGAGTTGCAATAAGCAAAGGGTAATGCACACCTTACAACAAGGCCTCCAGCTTTAGAACTGAACAAAATATCACCCAACCCAAAATTTTACTGAAGCTGATATCAGATGGGTATTCTCTGTGACGGAGGAACAGTCAAAAAAGGTCAAGATCATAGGTTAATTTTTTTCACGAGCTAGTAATATGTATGCAGAGCACACTTTGTACTAAACTATCCAACTCACAAAACTTGTACTCTTTATCTTACAAGAGCATGAAAGTTCCTGGGTCCTCTGCTATTAGGAAAAAGAAATGAAAGTACAGCAGTTCTCCCTCACCCTCAATTTTGTTTTTCATGGTTTCAGTTACCTAAAGCCAATTGTGATCTGAAAATATTAAATGGAAAATTCCAGAAATAAATAATTTATAAGTTTTAAATAAATTTTATTATAGTTACAAATTACATAGTTAATTATTGCTATAATTATTCTACTTTATTATTAATTGTTGTTTTTAATCTCTTTCTGTACCTACTTTAGAAATTAAACTTTATCATAGGGATAGATATGCAGGAAAAAAAACATAGGATATGTGAGGTTCTCTTATGATATGTGATTCCAGGCGTCTGGAATGTCTTAGAATGTGTCCCCTGCAGACAAGACAAAGCATCTGTGCCACAATTTTGATCTAAGAAGGGAGGGTTACCTGCTCGAATAATTGTTAAACTAGCAAAATTAGTAAATTGGGTAGAAACAAATTGAAGTAGTAATGAATATCAACAGATCAGGTAAAAACAAACTGGAGTACTAATGAATATAACTCTCAAACATTTGTCTACAGATACTCCTTTGAGATTGGAAGAGAAAGGGGTGAATTTCCTCTGAGCACATGGGCTCTGAGCATGATCTGTGGAGTTGTATCCTCCATTCAATACCATCCATTCGGTGTCACAGCTGAGAAGGGAAGAACAAACACTAGACACCAGAGCTCCATGCCTTCCATCGAGACACTTGGGTCCTGGAAGAACCCAACCAGATAACTCCATATCCAGACAATTTGAAGAGAAGTCTTCTTTCAAAGGTTCTGGTTTAGAAAATCCCTCCCAACTTCAAGGAGATACAGCTGTCTTTTTTTCCTTGTGGATAACAACCTGCAAATTCCCTGAAGAGTCACTGTAGGGGTATGTGGATGGTCCCCTTCTACTTGTTCTGGAAGCTACATCAGAGCTTTGATGCAAAGTCTGGGATGTAAATAGCACTAACTGAACTCTTTGGGATGAAAGGATCACAGCTAAGGCTGTGATCACAGTGGGTCCTCAGAATGGATAAACAACATGTGTGGTCGGGCCAATTTTGCAGCTGAAGACCCTAAGACAGAAATTAAGTATATCTAGGGTTCCACCAACACCGGAATTCCTACTAGGAATCTAGTACTTCTTCTAAACACTTGCCTTCTTGGTCCTCTTCCAATTTCTTTGTGGTAAAAACCACATTCTCTGCTAAGGCCCTACTAGAGGTTTAACAGAGGCTCTCTGGGACCAGCTGGGAGGAAAATTTGGATCACCCTGGATGTGCATGCCTCACCCTCCTCCCCATCCTCACCCTTCCTGTTGACTCACCCAGTGGCGGCTGCCATGATGCACCCACCATCAGCTGCACTAGCCGAGCAGCAATCTGCAGAATCATGGCTCATACCAAAATTGTGGCCCATCTCGTGGGCCATGGTGGCAGCCACACCAATGGCATTTTCAGAGTGGTCCTGTTCAGGGAGAGAGTTTAGGTCAAGGTCAAGGGGACAGCTCCTCCTCACCCTATCTCTGTCTTTTCCTTGTCAAAGCCTTGCGACTCCCTGTGGATTCCCCAACAACTGAGCAAAAGGCTCTCTATACCTGCTTTCAACAGCAAGTCTAGAGCCTGTTATTATTAGGAAATCAAATGCTTAAAAGTTCCTGTTTCCTGAGTTCTTGAAGGTTGCAGACCATGTCTGACCATTGGTGAATTCCCAGACCAATATTTCCAGTGTTTTCTGAATAAATGAAAGATAAGGATTTCCTCCATTTTTCCTCTTAACCTATGTACCTCTTCAGGATGTAGGGCAATTGACAGGGAAACCCCACCTTCGACCAATCATAGGGTACACTTGACTCAGTGTCTTCTGAGAGCACCCCATGTGACAGACACATCCCAGACACAGCCCCTGGTGTAGCATGTGCCACTTAATGCTCAAAAGCAAAAGCTACAGAAATAGGAAGAAAACAAGCAGAACTGGCACAGTGATTGGCACCTATAGCCTCAGCTACTCAGGAGGCTGACATAGGAGAATGGCTTGAACCAAGGAGTTAGAGGCCAGCCTGGGCAACATAGTGAGCCCCATCTCAAAACAAACAAAAAATTAACAGCAAAACAGAAACAGAAAAAATGATTTATTAAACACATATGTTTGTTGTATAATTTCATTTAATTTCCATTCTGACCCAAATATTATAAATCATAAAGTTATCTTTATTTTTACAACTGAGGACACCTGTTAACTCATCCAAAGTCACATGGATGCTCTTTGAAACTAATCCCTTGGAACTCCAGATCCTGGATTTTTAACCTTTATGTCAATAAATAAATACAGGATGGGTGGAGGGATGGACAAACAGATGGATAGCAGCCTTCCTGATATCTACTCACAGGTTAGAAATGAGTAGTCAAAATACTCTCCTAAAGTCAGAGAGAATTTCAACAGAAGTTTCCTAACTGTGATTTTGAGATGGGCTCTTGTTTCATAATGACAAAACTGCAAGCTCTCGAATAAAAAAAAAAAACAAACATAAAAACAAAAAAAAAAAACTATCTATCTTCCTACTCTCCTCCAGCCCCTGATGATGGACTCATGCAGTCTCTCAGGCCTCTCCTGTGGTTGAAAATCAAAAATAAACTACAATAAATGAAAATTCACCCCTGAGTACCTCCACCTGTGAGAATTAATTGACTTCATTTTAAATAATTGCCCTTCTTGATGCAAAAGCTTTTCACTTTTGCAACCGTAAATATCAGATTAGTTTTTAAAAGATGACTTCATGTCTTGGGAGAAAGTTTTATTGAATTCTGTGGCCCCAAAGTATTGACTGAGACTTACCATGTTGACCCCTCCCGATTGGTATACTGAGCACATGGCCATGAGCGGGGCCAGACCAATGGTGGTACCGTGGAAGGACATGCCCCTGTAGGAAGGAAAGAGAGGTGACTCAGGTGGGGGCTGGAAGGGCTGCTCCTATGTGTGCAGGAGTGGGTGACATTCCCAGCTCATTCCCAAGGGGAGGGGCTCTGGTGTCCTGGCCATCTGGGCAACTTTAGGTCACCCCACCTCTCACTTCCTCTCACCTCCAGAGAAACAGATTGAATGAAAGGTCACTTTCCCCACAATGTGCCCATAGTCAATTCCCAGGAAGGAAACAGGCAGGGCCCATAGAGCTCCATCCCATTCCCGCTGCACAGGAAAAGGTCACAGGGAGGAGCGGATGGGAAGGTGGCGCAGGGTCTGATGCTGAAGTGAATCATGCCCGCTTCCACCAGCTGCCAGGGCCCTAGGGCTTGCCCCTGCTCTGTGACACATGCCTTATGGGGTCTAGGGGTGGGGAGATTGGGTGCCATTTCATTCTCACAGGTTCTGGGGCCAAGGAAACAGCTGTGTCCCATCAGGAACCTGCAAAGCACAGCTGGGTGCAAGGCTGAGCTGTTTCTGCCTTTGTTTTGCAATTATGATCCTAATCTGCCCACAGCCATCCCGATTTGCCCCAGTTTAATACCTCCCTCTCTTAGCTGTATATATCCAGGGTCGGCAAGAAGGAATTAAAAAATATATACCAGTGTTTTTGTGCATGCCACAAAAATGTAATCTATTTGAAATCTCTATGGAAATGCATTATGGTACTTATCTCAATGGTTGTCTTCTTATCTAGACCTTGGAATCTCTGAGAATGAGATTATCTGGTTTATTTTGGGACCGCTAGAGCTGAGCACAGAACAAACGTTTGCTGAATTCAAGGCAGCTTATACTCAGAGATACAACATGCAAAGGAATATGCAAAAGAGATGCAATCTATATGAAGGAAGCCCTACGTGGTATTTTATAAACTTGAAGATGGCTCTGAGGAAGTCCAACTGGAGACCTAGATTTAAAGTCTTCTCCAAAATAGTACTGTGCTTCCAAAGCTCAGGCAAAAGTTTTGGTAACCAAAACTCTTCCTAGATGTATGTTCTGTTGTAAGTCACCTCCCATAGCCCAGGTCTTTGAGACTGTTACTTTCCTTTTTTTTTTTTTTTTTTTAAAAAATGGTAAACCAAGGTTTAAATGATTATTGATTCAGAGCTACCTCTAGGGAACTGAAGAAAAAGGGCTATATGTCCTTTGTCATAACTGCTTCAAAATACCTTTGGAAGCCAACACTAATAAATAATCACCCTCAGGAGACAGTCACTTACCTCCACAACCCCAGAAGTGTCTGTCCTTTCTGCAGGACTGATGCAACCCAAAAGAATCCCTACCCAGTGTCTTGCTCCCACCAAAGTACACAGTATCCACACTCTCTGTCACTTTGACCATCTCAGGCACTCAGCTCTGAGCCTCTGGGGAATCAAATGAAGGATGACCCAGGAAGACCCTCTCCTGCATCTGTGGTGAGAGATGAGCTCATCTCCTAGCTCAAAGAGTGTCTCAAGGTAGCCATGACCAATTGTCAGTCACTCCCAACACCCAGTCGGTTCAGCTGCTCAACTGGTTGTACGTGAGGCTAATTTTCTTAGAGAGACAGTAACCATTTCATAGAACCATTATGCCTCTTAGGCTTTTTAATATTTTCTGAGGTGTGTTGGGCACAGAGTACACGTCTGAGAAATGCCTGCTGATGTGGACCTGGGAGCCTGCAGGTTCCTTGTCCAACCAACACTCAGCACTGGGGAAAGAAAGGGCAAGCTCTGAGTACACGCACTGTGGGCAGAGGCATCGCAGCCAAGGCCGAGGCCACACGCATGGGAAAAGCTACTTACGTGATCAACTGAGCATTGTCATGCTTCTTCTGGGTAAGCAGCTTGCGCCTCCAACTAAGAAAGGACCAGAGGGTAGAGTACGGATTCTCTGAAACTTCACACAAGTTCCCATGAGTCCACACTTCCAAGCCCACGAGAGCGATTCGAATGTTCAAGGATCGGTAAAACTGAAAAGACACAGAAAAGACACCTAAACGCCATGTGGGATTTATCAGCCTCTGTGTGGCCTTAGAGTTCAGAGAACAGATCTCTCTTCGCCCGTGTCTCCAAGGGCAGCAGGGACAGGAATTCTCCACACTGTTCAGAAGGCGAAAGGGGTTCTGGGAGAAATGCCTAATATTCTGGTGCAGAACTGGTGAGTGTTTGTGTAGAGGAGACATAATGTTACTTCAAATATGTCCAGGGCTATCATGTGTGAAAAGAATCAGAGTTGCTGGGCCTGGTCTTCCAGAAGGGCTGGGGTCTCTGAGCAAAACAGGCAGGATGACAAATTTCATACTAAAACAGGATGAAAGCTTTCAAACAAAGCTGGTCGTGAGTAAGCTCAGAGCTGAGCTCTGCTCACTTCTGTAGGATCCACCCTTGTCCTGGCTTTCTGCACAATTTTCTCTTCCTTTATCTTTTTTATATGTATCTAATTTTTTTTTCTTGTATAAGAACCTTTTAACAACAACAACAAAAAACTTTACTGGCTGGGTGCAGCAGCACATGCCTATAATCCCAGTGACTTGGGGCCAAAGGCAGAAGACTGTTCCAGTAATTTGGCAAGGCCCTAAGCAACTTAGTGAGACCCTGTCTCTAAATAAAAAATAAAAAGGGCTGGGGATATGGCTCAGTGGTGAAGTGCCCCTGGGTTCAATCCTCTATACAAAAAAAAAAAAAAAAACAACCCCAAGACCCGCAACCCTCCCCCACCTTTACTGAGGTATAATTTACATGCCATAAAACACACCTATTTCAAGAATACAACTCAGTAGTTTTTATTAAGCTCTACCAAGTTACAGAGCTATCATCATACTCCAGTTTTAGAATGTTTTCATCATGCCAGTAAGGTCCCTCATGTCCATTTATAGTCATGCCCCATTCTAATCCCCAGTTCCAGATAACCATTAATCTTCTTTCTGTCTCCACAGATTGGCCTTTTCTGAAACTTTTTTTTTTTTTTTTAATAAACAGAATCATACAATACAGGTTTTGTCCCTGGCTTCTTTCACTTAGCATAATGTTTTTGGGATTCATTCATGTTATAACCTGTATCATTTTGTCCTTCCTTGTTATCACTGAATAATATTCCTATGTGGATATATGAAATTATATATGCATTTTTTTAATTAAAAGAAGACTGCCTGATTTTTGGAAGTGAATAAGTAAAATTATATACAAATAGATGAGAATAAATTTTTTATCATCAAAATTAAATGAATAATACATAAGAGGACAGACATGCTTACTCTAACAGGTTTTCTTAGAAGCTTGGGTTTTTTTTTTCAAGGATTCCACAAACAGATAGTAAGTACAAGACTGCAAAGCTCCCAGGTGATCTTCAGGATTCTGTCCAAACCCAGAGACCCTGAACTTCAACAAATGAGACCTCTCAGCCTCCTTAAGATTAGAGCTGCCCCTAACCTCTATGCCACAGCCTCTCTCCTGTGCACAGAAGCAGGAGGAGGGTTTTCTTTACAGTGAAGGCACTGGAAGGTGTGGGTTCAAGGGGTTCTTTGATGCATCTTAGAAGCTACTGAGCTATTGAGAAAGAAAGAAAAGAAAAGCATCATGCACCATTCACAACAGCTAAGGATGCAATCAGTCTAGGTGCCCGTGAAAGGATAAAGAAAATGTGTTATATGTATATACACAATGGATTATTATTCAACTTCAAAGAAGAATGAAATCATGTCATTTCCAGGAGACTGGACATCACCATGTTAAGTGAAATAAGTCAAACATAAAAAGACAAGTACAGCGTGTTTTCTCTCATATGTGTGGGGAAAATGACCTGAAAGCAGAAGAGGGACTGTTAGGTAAGGGACAAGGATCAGGGTGGGGCAACAGGGAAAGGCAAGAGAGGTGGGGGGGGGGCATGAACAAAGCATGATACATTAGTCAAACCCCATAATCTGTACAATTAATATCATTGATGATTATGATACTTATTTAGAAAATCATGTATGCAGAGGCCACATGAGTCATGTGAACTAGTGAGACCATTTTAATCTAAAATTGGCAGATACTGCCCCACCTAAAAATAATAACCCAGGCGCCAATGTTTGAAAAGCATTTTGTGTTCTAAGCCCCAAGGTGCAGATAAACAAGGAAGCCAGGATGAGGGCCTACCTCATCACCTCGGAGCCCACTCAAGACCCTAGATGGCTAAAGGGCTGGGGTAGATATAGACCTTCTTCTTGTCCCAGAGAAATTGTGGCTCCACAAAGTATCTATGGGAATTTTGATTTTTCTGTTTTATACCACATCACTCACTCCAGAAAATAAAGGGCTTAGATTCTCATTTAACTTTGCTTCACTAGGGAGCTTTGAACGGAAAAAGACTTGGCCTTCTCACAGGGGAAAATATTTCGACAGGGCTCATGATTCAGCAAACGAGTGCAGTTCATCTCAGCTTTCATTGAACAATCCTTTAGTGCAAGTAGCTGGGTCAGCAAACTTCAGAGAAGTGGGTGTGTCTACACACACACAGATACACACATACACACCCAGGGAGTGACTAACCTCAGCTGCCAGGGAGAGAAGCAAGTGGCTCCACAGAGTGGACCAGTCAGTAAAGCATGGGTTTCAACTATGGCTGGGGGTTTGTGGCTGTTTCTCTTTTACTTTCGTTTTTTTTTTTTTTTTTTTTTCCTTTTTTTTTTTCCAATCAGTGCCCCCGATTCCATCACCTAGACCAGCTGCAGTGGTCACAAAGGGGAGACCCAGCCAAGTCAAGTCCCCCACCTGCCACATCCCCAGGACAACAGACGTCACGTGGATGACATCAGGGTTGGCTCCTGTATATTCCCCAGGGAAACAAGCTTTCCTCATTTTCCCAGATGTTGAGTGTTTGGGTTACAGGATTATTTAAACAGTGCTCTTTAGTGAGCTGGGAGCTGGACAGAAGACTCTGCTGTGTCTGAGTCCTTCCCTCCAGGAAATGCCAGTGTTTGACTTGCACCTGCCTGTGTTTCCAAAGTCTTTGAGGTCATCCCATCTGATGACCTTAGAACACCACCAAATTTGCTTGTTAGTCCCTTTAAAAAATATATTTTAGATTCTCTTCTTTATCCTCCAATATTTAGGTAAACAATTTTAAAAAAAAATTTAAAAATTCCCCTTCAGACTTGGGATCCATGAATCCCTAGCAGGCCCAGAATTCAGTTTTATGAGTGTCTAGAAATTGTACATAAAATTGCTATGAGATCCTCAAAGAGATGTGGGACCCCAAACATACCCAAACCTACTTTTTAAATGATATACTGTTAGCCTGTCAAGAGGCTGCTGTCATACCTTTTCTGCAATCTGTACTCCGGACAGCGTGTTTTAGTGAAATTTAAAAATTTGAGTATTTCTTAAAAGTATGTTGTAAAAGGTCATAAGCTGGGAAAGTTAACCATCTGCAGTCTCCCTAAGAGATAAGAAATCATTTTAGGGCAGTTTTTACAGAGGGAAACTTTGCAGATTGGCCCCAAATAAACCATTCCTCAACTTTCCCGGTGGGGTACCTTTCCCATCCTGACCTACCTTAATTCCCTCCTAATTCAAAGAATCGTTGGGCTTTATACCTGAAAGGAGCCTTCAGAAACTCTCAGGCATTCTTAAACTGGGCTCCTCCATACCCTCGGGAGCCACTGCAGGGGTGAAGGAAGGGCTGAGAGGGACAGTGCTCACCCCTGCCTCACTCTGAGCAGTGTGTTTCCATAGGACTTTTACATAGACATGGACATAAAAGTTCACTTTAAAAGGATTCCACCCAAAAATAAATAAATAAATAAAGTCACTGATTTAGGCCAATTCCTCTACCTTATAAATTAAAACAAAGCAAAACAGAAACAAAAATTCCTGCAACCTGAAGATGAGCAACTTGCCTACGGTTACACAGTTCAGGGCTTCCTTATGACCACCCTAAGCCTTGATGGCACCACTTGGCCCTTTTCAGAAACCGGCTGGGGAGGCCAATGCAGCAGATGGCACTCAGGTGCATGTGATCTCCGGTCCTGAGGCGCCACTGTCGTGTTGGCACCTGTCCCACCAAGTACACACCTGGTCTCACCTTATCAACGTAGTTGGCAACCTCGATGAGCTTGTGTTTGGTGGCATCCTGGTCTCGTCGATTCTTCTGAAACTACATAAAACAAACAGAACCAGGTGAGACCCCGGAGCCCTTCCTGTGTCCATGGCTTGTCTTTGAATTTCTTTTTTTCTTCTGTCTTCTGTAAGCAGCCATTTCTCATCTAACTCTCTTCTCCACCATAGCAACAGCTCATGATGTACAGGACTTGGGTTATATCCATCTTGGTATGTGTACCTACCAGCTAAATGCAGGGCACATAGCAGGCAAGCAGTAATTGTGGAGTGAATTGAATTACCTTCTAACCCTTGCAGTAAATCATATTTTCCTGCCCTTCAAATTACAAAGCTTCTGGCAAACTCCCATTGAGGCTTAGAAGAGGGACTGACCTGATTCTTGCCTTGGTCATCACCCCAATATGAATCCACCGCCACATAGATCTCATGAGGCTCCCCTGCATGTGTTCAATCAACACTGGTCAAACCCCTGTTGAACAACAGCTATGGGCAAGACTCTGTTTAGCATTAGGCAGCACACAAAGAAGTGTGAGGTTGCGGTCCTGGAGCTTCAATTAAAATGGTGAAAGGACCAGAAATAGCTAGTATAATAGATCCTGTATTTAAGGATTACACAATTAAAATGGGTTAAGAAAACTTGCTGAGAAAATCTTCACAGAAATTACTGCAATGGAGAGCATTTGAATGACACACAATGGGTGCTGACAACAGGACCATAGATATAAGCAAAGAGACTTCAGACTGCACCATTAAGATCAACCAGCAGTGCCTTCTACAGAGAACGTGGACTGCGTAAGACTAAAACCAGACATTTCTTATCAATTTCCTCTACTTGATTAGAAATGTCTGCCATGGGTACCAGGAAGATGATGTATCAGTATGAATGGACCATTACTGCCTCAAAGGATAGATTTGTCTCAGCTGCAATAATGGAGAAAAGTTTAACAATGCAAAGATAAGATTTTTCTAAAATTGCAACTTGAATTTGCAAATGATGGGCAACTCCTGTATGCTGTCATCATTACAAAGAATTTGGGTACCTATATGATTTACCACAGGTATGCAACGTAAATGTCACTTCAAATATAAACCTTCACATTCTTCCTCTACCCCACCCCACAAGAATATCCAAGCCAAAAATAAAAAAACAGAAAATAAATAAATGAACAACCAAATAAAACACTGTCGGATATTTGTATGGCCAGGATTGTGTTCTTAGCCCTGATGCATAGAAAAAAATCAACCATTTCTTTTCTTCCACTGATTATGGGCTTCCTTGGAACTGTCACTCACCAGAAGGGAATCTCACTATCCTCTTTGCTTCCTATAGAGTTAAATTTTGAGACCCTGTGACATAGACCTTTCCATGTTAACCCAGAAGTTTCCATCTTGAAGCCTTCCTGATTTCTAAACTGGCCTCGTGGCACAGAAAGTATTGCATCATTTCCATTCATTTAGTAAACATTTATTAGAACATTAGGGTCAGGTTTTGCTGTCTTTCAAATATATTATCCTATCTTCAAACAATAAGGCCCAATAAGGCCACCATAGTTGGAGTGCATCATGTTGTCCAGCACAGTCTGAAGCAAGAGTCAGTAAACTTCCTATAAAGGTCCAGATAGTAAATATTTTAGTCTTTTAGGGCCATACTGTCTCAGTCACAACTACTCAGCTCTGCCTTGGTGACCGGAAGTAGCCACAGATAGTAGATAAACCAATGAGCATGGCTCTGTTCAGCAAAACTGTTTACAAAAACATGTGGTGGGTGGCCACAGACTAGATTTGCAATCCCTTTGGCTTTAAAACAATTTTTTTCAACTTTCCATTTTCTAGGTTGACACTGAAAACACTGCATGGTGTATCCATCCTTTCTCAGCTACCCCACATTCTGAGGTATCATGAAAGGCTTTTGCAGCCCTGTGTTTTCAGGTGCTCTGTCCCCTCCTATGACACTACACTCTCGGTTGCTCCCCTGGACTTCTGCCTCACCTAAGGAGGGAACATGCTGAGATCCACCCCAGGAGCTCCCACCTGAGCCCAGGGAGCAGGAAGCTGCGGGCTCATTTCCACTAGTGACAACTCTCTCAAGGCAGCAGTGCCAGGCCTCCCTGTTCCTACCCATTCTGCACTCAATGCCCTAATGCAGAGCCCAGAGCCCTGTCTCAGCACCCCTGCTTCTGTGGCTGCTGGACATTCCGACACCTCCCTGGGGGTGTATCTCGGTGGCAGAGTGCTTGCCGAGCATGCATGAGGCCCTCAGTTCCATCCCCAGCACCAGTGAATAAATAAATATATTCAAAACCCTTCTCCAAGGTTCCCCTAGGGAGACTGAAAGGCAGCAAAGGGGAAACACCCCTCCTTCCAACTGGCACAGCTGGGTTTTATATACACTTCACTATTGGGCTTCTACCTGACAAAGGATTGAAAAAAAGAAGAAGAAAAGGCTCACGACCTCTTTATTAGATGATCTTAGACACAAGGTTTAAATGGAAATGTGTCCTGGAGTCCAAAGAATTCAGCTCTCTCCCAGCAACCCTCCTGCAGGGCAGGGGATGGAGCATAGTGCCTTGGCTGGCTTTGAAACTGGCTTTTGATTTTGTTCCCCATATTGCTCCCCATCCTCTGCACACACTTGCCTTTAGGAAGAAGCAAAAGTCCTAGAGAAAACACACACACACAACACACACACACACACACACACACACACTTTGCTGGAAAAAAAACATGTTACTAAAAAACTAAACTCTTCTCAAAGTGGAATACAATGTTCCTTCGCTGGAATGCCCTTCACCTCCACTCCTCTGCCCAGTTAACTCTTCCTTGTCCTTTAACCCAGGGCCACCTCTTCCTGCCACTCACACTGGGAGGCAACTCTTCAGGCCTGAAGGTCAGCACTCTTCCCACCACCTGACACTGTTTCAGGATCTGCACTTTGAGAGTGTGCCCTGAGTAGAGCCACCTTAGAATGAGGCCTTTTGGGGAGCTGGTAACCCTGTCTGCATGGGGTACAACATAGAGGGGAGTTGTAATGAGTCCTGCCTGCAGGGCAGCCCAGGCAAGCACACCACGTGAGAACAGGCACCAGGACACGGAGGCCCAGCTGCAGAGGCGGGGCTGGGTTGTGTGGTTGGTTGAGTCTACAGAGGTGAGACCTGGAAGTAGCATCTGCCTAATTTAGGCCAATGGGGCTGAATCCAGTCTGCAGGTGTTCTCTTCAACAGTGCCACCTCAGAGAAGCTTCCCCAAGTCCTTGAACCATGTGGGATTCTCCACTCCACGGACTCCAATCCTCCCTAAGGGATAACCTTGGTGGTTGCACACTTGGGAACTACAAAGCTTTTGTGCTGTTGCTGCAAACTCTAAGATGCCAGAGATGGGTCTGACTTCTTGAGAACTGTATCCTGAGCATTTGGCCCATCACAGAAAATCAGGGAATCATTGATGAATGAAGAAAATGAATGAGTGAGCCAGGTAGTTTTCATCAAATTCCAGATGAAAGGAATATAAATTAAAGTCTACCCTGTTGTTATAGTTTGGATATGAGATGTTACCCCCAAAGCTCCTGTTAAGGTAGAAATATTTAGGGGAAAAGAAACGATCAGCAGCTCAGGAGGCTGAGGCTGGAGGATCATGAGTTCAAAGCCAGCTCAACAACTTAGCAAGGCCCTAAGTAACTTAGCCAGACCCTGACTCTAAACAAAATACTTTTTTAAAAGGTCTGGGGATGTGGCTTAGTGGTTAAGTGCCCCTGGGTTCAATCCTTCATATCTACCCCCCCGCCAAAAAAAAATCACATCATGACAGCTGTAATGGAATTAGCTCATCTTAGGTTGAATGGACTGGGTGGTAACTATAGGCAGGTGGGACATGGCTAAAGGAGGTGGGTCACTGGGGGCATGCCCTGGAAAGATACATTCTTCGCAGAGACCCCTCCCTGCCACCCCTCTCTCTCTGCTTCCTGACCCCACCATAAGCTAAGCAGTTTTCCTCCACTGGGCCCTTCCTCCATGACGTGCTGCCTCACCGTGGGCCCAGAACAATGACGTTAACCACCTATGGACTGAGACCTTTGAAACCGAGCCCCAAATAAACTTCACCTCCTCTAAGTTGTTCTTGTTGGGGATTTTGGTCACAAGGATGCAATAAACCTGACCAAGACACCTGCTACTTCTTTAGATAAGTGGGTTTCCAAAACTTTCCTGGGCACAGAAATCACTGAATTATTTAAACACAGACTGTTGTTCCCCAACCTGGCAGTTTAGAATTCAGTAGGGCCCCGAGATCTGAATTTCTCACAAGTCCCTAAGTGCTACAGATGCTGCTAACCTGGGAACCATATTTTGGGAATCATGGCTTTATGTTCTCATTTGATAGCCACATGGTTATAAAAATGGACCCATACATGGGCAAGAAAATGGTATTCAACTAGATGACAAAGAGTACAGTTATTATCTCTATACAAAATAAAATTTTTAGAGAATTCATGGGCCCACTAAGAATTATTCATCAGGACCTAAATTAGGACTTCAGACCCAGTCTGAGAAATGTCACTCCAGATAATGGCCCTACTACTCTTTTCCTTCTGATGAGTGTGTGGAGCTAGGAGAGACTTTTCTTGTTTTATTTTCTCTTTTTTTTCCCCAACTATATTAAAAATGGCCAAAAAAAGAATGGTTAGATTTAAGGTCAAAAATCATATGATAAATCAGAGAGAGATGAATGTGCCAGCATTTCCCCAAAGCAGCCCAAAGCCTGGAGTGTCAAAGCCATCAAGAGAGTAGATTCTATGCTCAAACCCATGGCCCCCCCTTACCTCTGCATAATCAGCCACAAGGTAAAGCTCCACGTACTTCATGGAGTGTATGTCTTCCCTTTTCATCTAAGGAAGAGATATAAGCAGATCAGAGCTATAGAAACCGTGAACTTGGCCTCATTTCAAAATCTGCTGAGAAAACGAGCTGGTGAGCTGGCGGTGAGCCTTCTTGCTTACATTGTACTTGGACACTAGAAACGGCTTGGGCTGTGGCCGCCATCAGCCTCGCTGCACGACGCTGTCCACCTGCCATTTGGTTATTGCTGGAGGCGGCTCTGGGACATGGAATCCAGGCCTTTATTCCCAAAAACTAATGAGCTGACCTGACTAGCACAAGTAGAAGAGAGGGCGACACACTGTGAGGGAGCCTGCTGATGACCGATTTTCCCAATAACCTTTAAGACCACAGACGATTTTCAGCATAAATAACATTTGGTGTACAAGGTGAAGTGGTTATTTCAGAAGGGGAAACATACTCTTTTTTTTTTTTTCTTATACTTTGTGCAATCAACACATTAGAGCATTGTAAAACTAGTAGTATTTCCCCCCAAAGTAGTTATTCTCTTATTAGTTATTCTCACACTTGACCATGACTTCAAATAAAAGAAGAAGTTCTTCCCTTCTTCTCCGCCATTCTCTTTCAATTGATAAATACTCTTGGGCTCAAAGTAAGGATGCTCAGAGGGGACAAGCCTAGCCCCAGGTTGACTAGTGCACAGAGAGTCTTGGAACTCACCCTGCGAGGTCGTTTCTTGGTCTGGCGTGTAAACTGAATGGCCCAGTCCCTGGTGGTGAGCTTAGAGTGCTCGAACCCACAGTTCCCTGGGGGCAGCTTGAGATGTTCGGATCTGTAAATAAGGTGTTGGCTCTCGCTGTCAGGGAGGGGCTCAATGATGTAGCTGAGGTTACTGCTCACCATGATCAGTCCTCTGTTGATAGAAGAAATAGAATATCTGGTCAAAGATTTTTTCCAGGATCCTGAATAAGTCCCTTGTACAGGCCCATAGGCATGTGGCACAGTTGGTTTTGATCATTGGATCTTCACATTATTGTGGTGCCATGCACCCTTTGTGAGGACCCGATGCAGGCTCAGACCTCCTCTCTAGAGAAATGCACTTGTAATCTGAGATGTGGCACACAATTTCAGGGCTCTGGGGCCCCCTAAATTCATCAGAGGCTTCCGGTTAAGAATCTCTGAACTAGTAAAGTCAGAAGATGTTTAAAACGCTGGGTGCGGTAGCACACACCTATAATCCCCGGAACTTGGGAAGCTGAGGCAATAGCAAGCATTGCAAGTTCGAGGCCAGCCTGGGCAACTTAGCAAGACCCTGTCTCACAAAAAAATAAAGGGCTGGGCATGTAGCTCAGTGGTTGAGCACTCCTTGGTTCCATCCTCAGCACAGAAAAAAAAAAAAAAGTTTAAAATCTTGTACCCAGGACAGTTAAAACTGATGAAGGACTGTAGGAGCAAGATCCCAAAAGGTCTCCCAAACCAAACATGGCCTATGATAATCACAGGTCAGAACTTTATAGACTCTTCCGAAAAGGCAGTGGCTGGAGAAAAGCCCAATGGCCTGCAATAAGGAGACCTGGGGTTCTCAGAAAATGTCCTAAATCACCCTGAGCCTCAATTTCCTCAACCCTAAAATGAAAATGGTAATTCACTAACTTATGAGGACTCCTAATAAAAATGAAAGGCAGCTGTCCTGGTACTTGGAAGCAAAGCTGGAAATGCAGGACTGGAGACGTTCCTGCTAGTCCCCAAGGCTTCCTGCCAGCATGGCAGCTGTTTGGTGAAGTGACACCCACAACCAGGCATGGGTGGCAATTTTTTTTTCCTTGATCATAGATTTTTAACCTAGAATTAGAATAAAGATGTGTGCTCATTTATTTTATTCTTCCACTCACTAAGCTTTGACCGTGTTCCAGTTGAAATCTAGACATAATCCTTGTCCTTATTAAGAAGCCATGGGAGATTGGGTCCAGATTCCCCAAAGATATCAAAATCACGGTGCTCTGTAGAAAATGGTATAGAATTTTCATATAACCTACTAACACTCCATTTAAATCAACGCTAGATTACTTATAAAACCAAAACAATGCCAATAATATGCAAATAGTTGTTACGCTGTATTATTTAGGAAATGATGAAAAGATTAAAAAAAAATGTGTTCAATAGAGATGCAAATGTTTTTTCAAAAAATTCTCATCCCTGATTGATTGAAAATGCGGATGGATGTGAGGACCATCCATCACTCAAGGCCCATAGGAGGAAAGCCATTCACCCCACAAACATTGGCCAGGCTCCTGCTAGCTGCTGAGAATGGAATAGTGAACGAGATGGGCAAAGCCCCTGCCCTCATGAAGCAGAGTCTAAACCTGGGGACAGTGACTGCAATGGAAATGCAGACGGTTGGGAGGACTCATCAGCCCTCACACTGACGGACTGAATGCTCAGATGCTACCCATGAGGTCTCTGAGGGCTAATCCAGACTCCATGAGGAAGAGCTCCCCCTTCTTATCTGCTGCTCTCCCACATCATCAAGGGCGGGATGAGGAGAGGCCCAGGCAGCAGGTATCTGCATCCTCCATCCAGTGAGATGAACACCACAGCAAGGGAATGAACCCAAGGCTCTGGGCAGAAGGAAACCCAGGAGGAAGTCCCAAGGGCCTGGCAGTGCTTCAGGTACTTCAAGACCCTTCCTCAGACTCCTGTCCATCCAGATAGCGCCAAACCTAAAGTGTCCCCAGCTCTGAGTCCGTCACTATGATCTGGAAGGACTTCTCTCTCAGGTCATCTTGGCCCCACCCACCCTATTGGGAGGCCTGCCCAGGTTTTGTCCTTGGGGAAGAGTCTGTGATGCTCTCAGGAAAAACAATGCCAGCCCCTGGTCTGCAGTAGCCCTGCCCAGGTCCCATCCCAGACAGCTCATTCCTGTGCCAGCGGCCTGCCCACTTCCCAGCTGCCTCACCCAGGCAGATGCAGCAGTGCCTGCCCAGCCCCTTGGCAGGTCACCTAAGGTGCTCCCACAACAGCTGGGGGTGAAGCGGAGAGAGCAAGGGTCACATCCACTCCCTGATTCAGACAGGAAAGGGCAGAAGCAAGAGTGGCTGAGGGCATCCTGTTCCCAAGCTATCTTCTCACCTCAGCTGACCAGGTCATCTCCCACCATCTTGGTTTCCCTCAAAGGCTACAAACACAGAAGGCTGGATCACAAGCCAACTGGTGCTCCTGTGTGTGCCAGGGTGTGGCTGCTGGAATTACAGCAGAGAGTGGAAGTTTCCATGTGAGAATGGGTGAGTTCCAGTATAGGGCCACAAGGTACAGTTGACCCAGCGTCACATGAACAAGCCTCTGGGCCAAACAGAGAAGAGACCAAGCAAAATTCTGGAGCATGGTAAATGACCTCCGTTGTAGTGGCAATAAGTTATTAAGCCTTTGCTACAGACCAAGCATTTTATTATTCACACCAACTTTTATGATCCTTATGAATGTTACCCTCATGGCATCAATGGGAAAACTAAGGCTCAGTAAGGTCAATTAACTAACTGAAAGTCACAAAGGTAGTAAGAGTAAAAAGTAGGGGCTGGTACCTCAGCCTTCTGCTTCTGAATTCAACAGCTGTAACCATGACCTGACACTGCCTCTGTCACAATAGCTCTGTAGCATGGATCAGAAAGGCATCCCCAGTTTACAGTCAGCTGCAAAAGAAGGTGCCAGCAACTCTCTTCTGAAGTGTGATTGGCCATTACCCAGTTGGCCTGTCTGAAGACGTGAGAAGGTGAGAAGACAGGAGCATTTAGTCTACATTCTGTCCTCAGACATGGTGCACTGGGAGCTCATGGCGTCCCACGCGCCGTGTTGACAAACATCACTCTTCTGTTATTCCCCACATCACATTACAAGGCGTGCATCACCGTGGGTCTCATTCTACAGATGAGAAAACTGAGGCTTAGAGAGATTAAATAATGAGCTCTCACAGGTATTATGGGGCTAAAGATTAAGGGCTACAGGCTCTGGACCCTATACCCTTAACCTCTCTGCTATCTGCCTCCATTGGTGAGTTCCAAACCTGTGGGTTGGAGATCCCTAGGACCAGAGCTTCCAGAGTTATAAGCATATTCTACAGTGTTGCTAACACAGATGCCCAGCCACCCTAGGACTCTGCAGGCTTATGCATCTGGGGACCTGTTGTCAGGTCCCCAGATGATTCCCTGCACGACCACACTCGGAAACTCTGGCCAGGAGCCCACACTCTGCAGTAGGCACCTATTCTGTCTCAGGGAATATGCAGATTAGTTTGAGAAACATCAGCTTGGAAGGTCACTGAAGGTCCACCTGGCAATAGGATATTGTGATCACTCCCCTCCTTCCCCCACTGCAGCCCCTGGTGATTCGCCCCTTGTCTCAGTTACAATCCTCCCAGGCAGCCTGGGGGTGGATGGTGGAGTTTCTGAGAATGGGTTCTGGGGCCCTTTGCTGCCATTACCCCCAAGTCCTCTAGCCACCCTCCCCTGAGCACCCACCAGTCATTTATCCTTCTAAGAGCCTGAGTTGATCTAATTTGCTAAATGCTAAAACTGGCAGAGTTAGAGGTCAGCCAGGAGGCAGTGGTGGGGGCCCAGGAGGCTGAGGGCCAGGACCTCACACACTATTCTCCATTCTGTCTGTCCTATTCCTCATCGTTAAGAGCATGATAAATATGAAATTATATAGAGGAAGCTGGGCAGCAGACAGTTCGTGTTTAACCCACAAATGACTGAATGGCTCAACCAAATGCATCCCATCCATCAAGGAATTAAGCCAGAAAATTTGCCCACTTACCATTCCTGGAAATATGCCCATTTTCAACTAGACCCAGAGGGACATGTCTGATGTCCCTGCATCTAGACCTATCCTAAGATGCAACCACCCTGCTCCCTTTCTTCCCTGTCTCCCCTCTCCCCCAATCTGCATCCATGTAACAGGGAACTTCAAAGTCAGTACAGAGGGAGAAGAGAAGGTGTACAGATGTGCTCCCTTGGGACAGGGTGACAGGGCACAGACAGAGAGCATTGGCTCTGGACTGAGATTTACCTGGATTCAAATTCTAGGTCTACTGCCCTCAAGCTCTGTGGTCAGTTATTTGATAACACTGTCTATCTCCCGGGATCATTATGATAAAGAACTGAAGCAATGGGCAATGTTACCAATAACAAAAGTACCATTTTAAAAGAATAGCTGATAGTCATTGGGCACACTACTGTATGCCAGGCAAGGTCAATGGTTTCTTCCGTAGCCTTTTGACACATTCACACTGGTCATCTGCTATGGGTCAGGAAGAGCTCCAACCTCTGGGGTACAGCATAACCAAAACAAAGTCCCAAGGAGCCGGTGCCCATCACCTAATAGAAATCCACCAGTGACATCAATATTGATGTTCCTACCTGACAGGTGAGAAAACAGGAACTGGAGAACTGTAGTGGCTTGTCAGGTTTTAAAGCAGGAACACTGCCTGACTCCAGATTCTAAGGTTGCACATGGTAATGGTGTTGCCCTCTGGGGGCTTAACTCACACAGTGACTGACATAAAGGGGACATTTATTATCTCTTCTGCAGGAGGAAGCAAGGTTTTCAAAGTAGAAAGGACCATGCCACTTCTTAGGGGCTAGCTGCGTAGACCCAAGCCACCTCCTTCCACTCCAGCCCCCCACCTCCCTGAGATTCTGCCCCTTCTCTCTGCAGCCCAGAGCTTCCACAATAAAGGAATATTTTTGATGATCTGGTCTTCCCTGTTTTGATAGATGAGAAGAAAACCTGGAAAAAAAGGGACTTGCCCAAGGTCAGCCAGTGAGTTACTGCAGAGCTGGGGCAGATCCCAGGTCTCCTAATGCCCAGGCTCATTCCGACAGGATGGAGTCCACACACTTACTGTCCAAACCCACCTCCAGGACTAAGCCATCTATCTGTAGGACTAAAGGTAGGCAGAATAGAGAGCTTTCACTGTTTTTAGTCTATATGTTCCTGTGCCATTTCAATATTTAACATTAAACTCGTATTACTTATAGAATGACAATTTTCAATAAGTATTGCCTTCAAAAATCAACAGCTCAACAATCAGGCACCCCTCCTGCTGACAGACCATGAGCTAGAGACACACACACTCATATGCACAGTTTCCCAGGATGCACAGGCTCAAAGACACTTCATCCCTGACCTGGCTAGATTTCTTCACAAATACTAATCACTCCTGACTTGTAGACCAGGTGTCAGTTGCAAAGCTATTGTATGTGCAAGAAGTTGTGGTAACATTTAGAGGCTCGTCCTTACTTCATCCGAGACAAGCTTAGGGATGGGGACACTTGGCATTCCTAATAAAATGGTATGTGGCATCTTTTTATGTGTGTAGTGTGTAAGTATCCATGGCTTCCACCCAATTCTCAAAGGGGTCAAAGGCTTATGTAAGATTATAAAGCACTATCTTACACATCCAGGTTCTTTTTTGCAAGGAATATTTCCATAAAGGACACACAAGAAGCTAATAACAATGCTGGAGGTGGGGACTTAAATCTAGAAATCTAGGGTGAGAAAGAGACTCATCTTCCATTGCACATTTTTTAAAATACTATTTGAATGTATTTTTTTCTATGACCAGGAATTATTTCTTCAGTCATAAAACCACCCACAGAGCTGCTTTGGAGAGAGGAGGGAACCCAGGAACCATCTGGAAGCTCCACTGAATTCCTCTAGCTTTGTATCATCAGCCTGATGATCCCACTTGGTGTAAATCCTGCCCCTTTTTCCCCATCGCAGGAGCACGTTTCCAGGAGAGACAGGATCACAATGGAGATTCTGCACTGCAGCCTGGTTCTATGAGCCTTAGGGAACAACTTGAGTCTGAACATCTTGGGTTTGAGTGCTGCTGCTGTGGCAGCTGCTCCCCCTCCAGGGTCCAGATGGAGCCATCTGGCATGAGTCTCCAGCTCTTAAGTCGGGCTGCCTACAACCTTGGTTCCTTAAGGTGTGCAGTGACAAGGCTGAGAAAAAAACGCTGGCAGGCCCCACCAGACAGAAGCACACTAAGCAGAAACACTTGGGCAGCTCACCCGATTTCCCCCCGTCAGCGCGGCTGCTGGAATGATTTCCAAGAGGCCATGCCAAGTTCCCACTGCTCCAGACGGAGGGGACAGAGGATGAGGCAGAGAGAAGCAGGTCACACCTGCATGCTCCCTTTCCTCTTTCTTGGGAAGGACTTTGTTTACTTGCAGACTGCAGGTGGTGGTGGCTGGGCCTGTAAACACCACTGGGGCCAGTTGGCTTGGCTCAACCAAGTCGCTTGAGTGGGGGATTTGAGGCCACTCTGTTAATCACCTCCCGGCCAAAACCTATTTCCTGCCTGATTCCCTCTGGTGACTCACCACATGGCCTTTCAGAGGAGACATGGCCCAATTCATAAACAGACTTGTGGGGCCTGCAGGGAGAGGGGCCTTCGATTTTTATGGGAATGTGGCTGTCTTAGCATGGTTCCGCTGTCATGGGATGATATGTCTGCCATATGCCTATAAAGTTCTGTAGTCTTAACTAAGCACTTAAACTTAATCTCCAGCATAGCCGTCATTGATGGTCATCTTACAGATGAGGAAACAGAGGACTTCAAAAATTACAATGGCTGTCTGTCTTCCACTTGTTCAGGACATGGGCATACCACAGACATCCAATATTAATTTGTTGAATGAAAGAAGTTGTCATTGAATGAATCAATTGATAAGAGGAGAATAGTGAGCAGGGCGCGTTGGTGCTGACCTGGGAGACTTGAGATAGGGGGATCGTGAGTTCAAAGCCAGCCTCAGCAACTTAGCAAGGACCTAAGCAATTCAGTGAGACCTTATCTCTAAACAAAATTAAAAAAAAAAAAAAAAAAAAAACGGTTGGGGATGTGACTCAGTAGTAAAGTGCCCCTGAGTTCTATCCCTGGTACCAAAAAAAAAAAAAGAGGGCCACCTTCTACTGGCTCCTAAAAGCCAGTGGTGGGCATGTATTTCCAATTCTGCCTTCAATAACGTCACATTGGTAGGTTGAAATTGGCTGTGATAAGAAACAACTCTACCAGCATACAGATGGTTGCTACAAATCATAGATTTTTTTCCCCCCTTTTTCTTTCTTTTTTTAAATAGAACCAGTTTCTAGCATACTGGATACAGGCACCAGTGTAGGCAATCAGAATCCAGGTTTTTGGATCATCACCTCTTTTCAAAAAATAGAGAAGGGAGTAGGGGGAGTCTAAAACTGTGATATTTATCACTTCTACGTGGCTAGATCCTGCTAAATTTAAGGCTGATGGAGACAAATGAATATGTGAAATATAATTCACATGCTGAAGGAACACAGTCTCAGTTACAAACTGTAATGTGAGCACAGATCACCTGGGGTAAAATGCAGACTGTAAACCAGTAGGAGTGGGTAGGACCCGAGATACTGCATTTTGATCAAGATCCCAGGGAAAGCTGATGCTGTCCATCTACAGACCACACCCAGAGAAGCCAGGCCTTGGAGGAGAATGAGTGCTACATCAGAGGTCTACTCACACATTTAACCTCACATCATGCATATAGTCTCTTGATCCACCTGCTACAAATGAGACCATGGAGACCCAAGGTCACCCAGCTGGTAAACTCCTACCAGCAGGAAGTCCAGATTGGAGACGGAAGAGTTGCCCTCATACAACACCATCTAGATAGAACTCTCAGTTGATTCTCTGTCTTGAAAATTACCCTGGCCTCCCCCTTCTCCTCCCATCTTCTCTTTTCCCTAATTGCTTGTTTTTCTATTTTACTGCCTATATTTTCACTATCCTTCTACCACAGAAGAACTAGAAGTGGGAAGGAATGCTCAAACTCAGTTTCAAGTTTATTAACCATGTCACTTATTTCCTGTCTTCTGTTGCTTTGACAGCTAGGACTCGCTGACCCCGGAGGGACTGGCCTTCCCACAGTTAGCCAACTCCCAGAGACAATAAACAACTTGCCAGCTACAAAGACTTTCTCATGCAGGCCGGCCAGCCAAAGCCCCATAACCCACCATCTGCTTTCTTGAGCTCACACCTTCTGGGTAACTGCCCACCTGCCCCATCACCCCAGGACCAGGCACCAGACAACTAAGGACAGACAGCCCCTGAAACTGTACAAAGGAGAGAATCCTAAACCTGCTTGCCCTGCTTCCCAGATCCTCCCTGTAGAAACCACGATAAAGACACCTGCCCGCATTGCTCCTTGCTCCTCTGCCTCTCCACCACCTCAAGTGCATCCCCAGGTGGCCCTCGTGGTCAAATCTGGCCTTCTTCTGGTCAAATCTCCCAATTTGTTGGCATTATGATTCTTAAGTAAAAATAAAACCTTTATTTTTAAATATCAAGTTCCTTAGTAAGGGTAAACCCAAAGACCAGTTAACATGTGAATGATCTAGATTTCCCTGGCACCTCCCAAACTGGGCCCTTCTTAAGAGTTATCCACACACACTCTCAGTGGGCTCCTTCCCAGGGTCCTTGCTGTGAGTTAGTTCTGCTTGTCTTAAAAATCCCACTCCTGGGGAGAATGTCAGGTGCCCTCTGCAGCTTGAGGATCTCTTACCTAAATCCCCTGCAGGAGCTGAGTGTGACGCTGGATTCTTGCGCCTTCCTCACCATACCATGGTAAAAGCAGTGATCCTGGCAAAGAGAAAGGGACTGGTCAGGCAGTAACACTGATAAGGATGGCAATGTTAATGTCTCATGAAGGTGACAGATGACTGACAGCTTATACTATGTCTACCCTAACCTTACAGCACCTTTACAACATGCAAAGAGCTCTCTGAGCCACCCTTTTCTTTGGTTCTGAGAATAATCCTGAGAGGTGGGGCAGGGCAAATGTCATCATGCCCTCTGAACAGATGGAGAAGCTGAACTCACAGAAGCAGAGATTTCCCAAAGGTCTCCCTGCCAGCTGGAGAACAAAGGTTCTGGAGATCTGGTTCAGAGAGATTTCCATGGTGTGATGTCAGTCACAGAACACTGGCTTCTGAAGGATCCCACTTCCCCCCCAACATCCCCTTTGTAATCTCTTGCAATGGGTTCAACTATATCCTCCTAAAATTCATGTCCACTTGGAACCTCAGAATAGGACTATATTTGGAAATAAGATCTTTGCTCATGTAATTAAGTTGGCATGAGGTCATACTGGATTAGTGTGGGTCCTAAATCTAACAACTTATGTCCTTATAAGAAGAAGGGGAAAATCAAAGGGAGGTCGGTAGAGGAAAGAGACCAAGGGGGAGGAGGCAGGGAGGGAGGGGGAAATGCTGGGGGTGGGATATTGGCTAAATTATGTTGTTATATTGTGTGCACGCATGAATATGTAATTTCAAATTCCAACAATATGTACAATTATAATGCACCAATAAAAAATGAGGGGGAAAAAGATTACAACAAAAAAAAAAGAGAGAGGAGGAGAGGAGAGGACACAAAGAGACATACACAAAAAGAAAAGAAGTTGTGTGAAGATGGAAAAAGGTACACTCATATACTGCTGGTGGGACTGCAAATTGGTACAGCCAAGATGGAAAGCAGTATGGAGAATCCTTGGAAAACTGGGAATGGAACCACCATTTCACCCAGCTATCCCACACCTCAGTCTATTCCCAAAGGACTTAAAAACAGCATACTACAGGGACACAGCCACATCAATGTTGATAGCAGCACAATCCACAATAGCTACATTGTGGAGCCAACCTAGATGCCCTTCAGTGGATGAATGGAAAAAGAAAATGTGGTATATATACACAATGAAATGTTACTCAGCAATAAAGGAGAATAACCTCATGGTATTTGCAGGTAAATAGATGGAGTTGGAGAATATAATGCTGAGTGCAGTTAGCCACTCCCTAAAAAACAAATGTTGAATGTTTTCTCTGATATAAGGAGGCTGATTCGTAATGGGGTTGGGAGCGGGAGTATGGGAGGAACAGATAAATTCTGGATAGGGCAAAGGGGTGGAAGAGGAAGGGAGGGGGAGGGGGATAGAAAAGATGGTGGAATGAGATGGACATCATTACCCTAAGTACATGTATGAAGATACGAATGGTGTGAATATACTTTGTGTACAACCAGAGAAATGAAAAAATTGTGCTTTATGTGTGTAATATGAATTGTAATGTACTCTGCTGTCATATACAACAAATTAGAATACAAAATAATTTTTTTAAAAAAATAGATGGAGGCACACTGGAGTGAGGAAGTTCCTGGGAACACCAAGAAGGAGCTACTAGAAGCTCTAAGAGTCAAAGGAGGAGGATTTTTCCCTAGAGGCTTTGCGGGGAGCATGGTCCTGCCAATACTTCAATTTTAGACTTTGAGCCTCTAAAACTTTGAGAAGATTTCTGTTGTTTTAATCTTCAAGTTCATGGTGCCTTGTTAGAGCAGCCCTAGGAAATGAACACATTCCATGCCCTCCAGAGCTCAGGATGCTCTTGCTCCCCTGGATCCCTCCACACCTGGATCCCTCCTGGCTGGGCACTCAGGTCCATGAGGCCTGGTACTCTTCACTACTCATTATGCTTCACAGCCATCTGATCTCCCCACCCCAGCTGGTCCTCCATCACTACAAATAGCACATGCCAGGCCCTGGCTAGGCTTCAGAGATACAATAATAATCAAATAGAGACACACAGCTCCAGTCTTCAAGGGGTTTGTGGTCTTATTATAGCCACTCATTTATGAAGAAGCTTTAAAAACATAATTACAAATAAAAGTCCGAGGTGCTAGCAGAGTAGCCATGGCATTTGATAAGCAGGGTAGCTATAGTATTTACAAGGCAATTAAGGCACTGTTGAGGGTGCTAAAGCAGACACCTGGGGACAAAACAAGATGGAGGGACAATAACAGGGGACATGTTCCTATGAGCTTGTTCCCAAGTAGGTCCACAGAGATGAGCTTCCAAGAATAGAAAGAAGGTTCGGAAAACATCTGAAGGAGCCATAAACTACACAGCTGCAGACGTGGGAACGGCTCTTCTTCTAACACCTGAGCCTGAGCAAGGCACACCGTAAATGTTCAGGCTTTCACCTACATGACAGTCCAGGGGACCTGTCTCTAGGACCATGCTGCCTGCTGTTTCCTTGTCCACCCCAGGCAGAGATGTGCTTTTCTGTATTTTCTGCCTCCACCTCCCTCCCAGCGCCAGGCTTGAGTACAGCCAAACAACAAAATTCAAGCATTTCGGCATAGCCAGGCCAGGTTCAATGCAGCCTCCTGCAGGCACCAGTTGTGTAAGCAGTTCCACAGGCTCTCTCTGGCCTTCAGCGTCTGCAGCCTTGCTCACAGAGGACTGTATACAAAGAGCAAGCTTTAGGATTGACAGAGAGATTTCACCATACCTGGCCCAGAGTGGCAGCCATTCCACATCTGTGACCATGCTATCATTAACTCCTCCTTCATTCAAGGCACAATGAGGGATGTGGAAACCCACCAAGGGGCTGAATCCATGGTTCTCTCTGTGACAGTTCTATCCTGTCCAGCTGAGCTGTGCAGCCAGATCAGAGGATGCAGGCCAAGCTGACACTAAGCTCAGGCCAGTTCTCTGGACCACAGGTGTCTTTTCATCTGCTGATAATCCGCCGAGCAGCCATGTGGCTTCTCTGTCCATGAACATCCACACAGTTGGGAGGAGGAACAGGCATCAGCCCCCTCTTTGCATCAAACTCTCCTGGACTTTTAACAAGTCAGATTCTGACCTTCAGAGGAATGCAAAGGAAATTCACTGAGCTCAGGGGATGTCCCACAGCACCTGTGAAAGAAGGTAAGGCAGACACAAAACCCTCCTTCTGGCCAGGAGTCCATCTATCTTCAAATGTCAACCTGTCACATAGCATCTCTACCTTCCCCTGGGCTCTGGGACCTGGAGGTGGATCATCAAATGATCCAGTTCTGAACCTGGACCTTAGAACTCAAGAGTGAGGCCACAGACTCCACAGCACAGGTGCATTCACCAGAGGAAAAGGGGCCGAGTACTCCCAGGGAGAGAGGAGGCCGGGTCTGTAAGGGGTAAATGGGGTTCATAAAAGTTGCAACACTGGAGAGTCAAGGAGTTCAGAAATGTAGGTCAGCCACAAGCTGCAAAATGCTGGTACCCTCACATGGCAAAGAGAACTCAAATCCAGAGGCAGCTCTGAAGAAGATCTATATTGCTTCCTGTCTTTGGACTGATGCTAACAGTACACAGCCCAGATGCTCTCTAAAGTAGCAAAACAACTGATTCTTACAACAGGCTCTACAATTGACAGAGGGCTTTCACACGCATTGTCACATGTGATCATCACACCTGCCACTTACTGTTAGTAATAGTAAGCGCTGCCGGCTCTCCGGCTCTTACTACCTAACAAACAACTTTGGTAGGTTTTTTTTTTTCCTTTAATTTTGAGCACAGCCTTATGAGGAAGATAGTATTATTCCCATGTTTTAAAAGGAGATAACTAAAGGTTAGAGTGGTCTTAAGTCACTCACAAAGTGACAGAGCAGAGTAGAGATTTGAATCCCAGCAGCCTAGCCCTCAACTCCAACCTCTGCTTCTCCCAGCATCATAATGACATAGGACCCGACTTGCCAAAGCTTTGTCACCCTCCAGCATCTCAAGTAACAAAACAGAGAAGTTTCAGTCTAAGCCTTGCCACTTCTGAGCGTGGGCAAGTTACTCTTCCTCTTCTCTTCTCAACTCTCTCATCTGTAAACTATGGAGCTGCAAGAGATGTTTATAAGTTCCCATAAAAATCAGTGATTCATCTTACCCTTCCAATAGCCCCAAGAGTCAGATATCAGCATATCCAATTTTTGAGATGAAAAAACAACAATGGTATGGTCCAAAGGGTTGATTAAGGCCACATAGCTAGTTAAAGCCAAGACTACAACACTGGCTTGGGACCCGAAGCCCTGTAACTCTTTTTGTTGGAACACATTCACACACCCATTCCCCCAGTGACCTGACCTAGATCAGGGCTACAGCCTTGATAAGGTTCCCAGAACTCAAGGCCCACAGTGGACACAGAGTGTAGACCTCACCATTCGGGTCAGGAGCCCCTAAGTGGTTTCTCCCATTGCCATTGCTCCTGGATTTCTGTTTCCAGATGAGCTGACTGGCAGCCCCGTGGGTCTGGGTAGGGGCCCTGCAGGAGTCCAGTAGCAGAGGATGTAAGCAAATAGTGAGCTGTGCCAGGATTCAGCTAGGATGTGCCTCGGTCAATACGACCTTCAGGAAGGAGGAGGGTTCTGGGGCTGAGGGGGAGTTCTCTTCCACTCCTCTGTTTCTGAAAGACCTTTACAACATCTCTGCCTAATGCACAAGCAGAGAGCACAAAGAACAAGTCAAGGATCAGCCATGAAGTCATTGCATTATGCAGCTTCTCTGTCTGATGGGGTTACCCCCGGGGGTCTTTCACAGCAGGAAGCATGAGCTCATGGGGAACTTGTGGACTGAGACCCATTCTTGAGCTGTGGGCACAGAAATGGGAGGAACTCAGAGGGGGGTGCTTTTGTGAGGGTGTAATAACTAGGGGCTTTCTATGCCAGGCTGTTACTCAGCCCCTAATGCTGCCCCAGGGGCACAGAACTGAGGTCTGAAGAAGGGAAGAGAAATTCTGACCAAGGGGCACTGAAGAGGTGTGGAGTCACAGCTGGACTGCCTCCCGGAAGATAGGAAGACACAGTCCAACATGCCTGCTGTGGACACTGGCCACTCTTTCAACTCTTGGTAGAAGGCCTTGGTAGAAAAGGTGCATTGACTACTAACTTTCATGCCCTGAAATATAACACAGCCCCTTCTACTGAGACACTACACTCTAGAGCTCTTAGATCTTCCAAAACTTAACTGTTCTATACCTCTTACCCCATTCATGAGTAATCTCTTAAACTTATCTGAGCTATTCTTGACTGATAGTAGTTGTAGTCTTGTTAGACATTTACCCTCTAGCAGGGAAATCTCTAAGAATGGGCCATGTGGGAATCTCAGGTTCCATGAGAAGCTGCTGGAATAGCACTGAGGCAGAAGGATGTTCTTGCCCTTCTCTACACCACATCTCAGATCCACACGCCCCAGGAATCCATTTCACTCGGCCCCAAAGGCAGAAGACCATGGCCTCTCCTTCTCAGCCTTTCCTTACTCCACCCCATCAGCCTAGAAGGGCCACTCTATCCCAGGGTTTCTCAACTTGGGCACTGTTGACATTTGAGGATGGACAATTCTCAGTTATGGAGGACTTGTCCTGTGCATTGTAGGATGTTTGGCAGCATTACTGGCCCCTGACCACTACGTGCTAGAGGGTCTCCCACCCCTCGGTCATGGAACAATCGAAACTATCTCTGAATATTGCCAAGTGTCTCCTGAAGGGGAAAATAGCTCATAGTGGAGAACCACTGTTCTGAGCCTACAAATCTCATAGGCATCTCTGTGGAAAGAGCCAGAAACCATGAAATACATATGATTCACTCCCCCAAGTGTCCACCATTGGGATGTGATGAAGCAAACCAATGTGACCATCTAAAAGACCATTTTGTCACTGATAAATCTTCGGCTTTGTGCACATATCCTGGCTCAAAAACGACGTGGAGGGAGATATGTCCAACATAAAGACAGACACAAAATAAGAAAACCTTTATAACATAAAATCACATCAAAAAGGCAGACTACAGAATGAGATGGACATCATTACCCTAGATACGAGTGTGACTGCACATGAGGTGTGACGCTACATTGTGTACAACCAGAGAAATGAAAGGTTGTGCTATAATTGTGTACAATGAATCAAAATGCATTCTGCTGTCATATATTCCTAATTAGAATAAATAAATAATTTTTTAAAAGGCAGACTATAAAATTTGAATGTTCAGTGATTACAACTCTGTAAACCCTAAATATCTACTTAAAAAGGGGGAGGTGGACTGATCAAAATGTAATTGGGTGAGGTAACAGAAGTATGAGCAAATTATTTTACTTAAATTTTTGTTAATATGTGGATAATTGACACAACACACAACATCTTCATGATGCTTTACACCAATTTTAATTGGTGTGATTACCCTAAAACATTCTATTTGTTTAGCAACTTTAGCCAGCAATGTACAGTGAGCACATGTTTTGCTTCTCCTGTTTGCTCCTTTGATCTTTAGTCAGGGGAAGCAATTCCTTTTGAGAAGGCACCATGTCCATCACACCCCTCCTCAGTCCCTAGGGGTGGTGCCCAGATAGGGCAGCTGCAGAAAAGATATTTATTGACCTGAATTTACCTCAGGTTTCAGCATGGAGGTTTGAGGGTTTCCATCTGGAGTGTAGTGGGTTTCTGTGTAGGCCGGAGCAAAAAGTTGCCTGCAAAGAAGAAAAACAAACATTTCAACCTATAGTTAATAATTTCCAACCTCCTAGTAACAGCAGTTGGTCATTTTAATGGAAGCAGAAGTGTCATCCCAAGCATCTCTATGCAGAAGACACTGGGCAGCCATAGGAGTTATGGAATAAAAAGAAAATGAGGAAATGTTTCACTAATTTTATATACATTGAGAACTCCAACCAGATAAAGTTGATAGAACTAAAGCAATAATCTTTTCTTTCTTTTTCTTTTTTCCTTTCTAGTTCATGAGAAAATAAACACAGGAACACACAGGCAGCATTTTCTAAGTTTTGTAACCCTTGATTGATTTTCCGACTTTGCATGCACCAATTTTAAGCATCAGCACTTCAACTTTTCTCTCTGAGGCATGCTGTAGTGAGATTATCAATCAAGGGGTCCCACCTGGTTCTGGTCAAGGACTTAGCCCATGTTTTAGGCAAAGCCATAGAGTGGTGTTGCAAGGACTAAACAGACTCTTGTTGTTTATGCCTGAATTTTTAGAGAAATAGAGCTTCAGATTTCCTAAGTCTTGGTAATTCTTTACGTCCCCCATCCAATAATTTCTTTTTCTTTCTCTTTCTAAACTGGGACATTGGTTTTTCTTTTGTCACAGACCTCTGAAGCTGAGAATGAGAAATCCTCACCAAAGCCCAGAAGACACTGAAAAAGGTTCCTAGAATTTCTCCAGAAGTCAAAAGAAAAGTAAAAATCAAGCGGATGTTTCAATTAGCCCAGCAACATTAAAGGCAGAATTATTCTATAGAAAGTCAAGGTTAGGCATAAAAAAAAGGATTCTCATGAAAGACACTACTAGAATTGGAGTCTGACCCCCAAACAACAAAAAAGTAATTCAGATCTCTATCCACAGATAATGGAAAGATGTCCAAAACGAAGTTAGATAGAAACAGTGAATTTCAAAAAAGTTTGAATTTTCATTTTTTTGGGTACCAAGGATCGAACTCAGGGGTACTCAACCACTGAGCCACATCTACAGCCCTATTTTGTATTTTACTTAGAGACAGAGTCCCACTGAGTTGCTTAGCACCTCACCATTGCTGAGGCTGGCTTTGAACTCTTGATCCTCTTGTCTCAGCCTCCCAAACCACTGGGATTACAGGCGTGCGCCACCGCTCCCAGCCAGAAAAGTTTGAATTTTAGAAGTCATTTTATTGAAAAACTAACAATCATACACACTTGTGCATGCATTGAAAACAACTGGAAAAACAAATGCCTCTCGTTTAATGGTGATTATCTCAGGACTGCAGAAGATGTTCACAGTGTAAGTTACAAGCTTCTGAAATCTATTTTTAAAATCATCTGAACTGAAAACATAATTCAAAACTGCTTTTGAAAAGAAGAAAATGTAGGCTGAGGCCAACCCAGACACCCAAAAGAATCTGAAGGGCTAACCTGGGTGGGGGAAGAGGTGACATTCCCTAGTGAGAGAAGGTCATCAGTAGAGTCACTAGTGCTGCTTCCAGCTCCAAGTTCTCTGACTCCTGACTCAGGTTCCCTCACCCGCCCAGGGTGCAATTGGAAGGCAAATACTAACATCCAAACTCCACAAGAAGAAAAGAAACCCAACAGGGATATGTAAAAGGAGCAAAACACAAAACCCAGCTGGTGCAGAGAAACTCATTCACATGGAAATACAGGGTCAGCAAAGAACATGCCAAAATCGGTCTCCCAGCCCTTCCCTCTTCCTCCTTGGCTTCTAAGCAGCCCAGGAGCTAGGGGAAGACTCACTCCTTGGTCTACAGGAACCAAACTCCATGAGGGCAGAGGCCAACTAGTTTTGCTCACTGGTACGAATCAGTGCTTCACATAATTTTGTGTAAGGAAAGAACTAGTATCTAGTGACTGAAGGAATGAGTGACAGGTTCAGTAGACCCAGAGCCTGGAGCACGGTCTGGATTCTAGAAGTCTGATGTTCTGATTCTAGCTCTGACTTCTACTCTCTCTCGGGCCATAAGCTGGCTACTTGACCTCTCCAGACTTTTGTTTCTTCTTACACACACACACACACACACACACACACACACACAAAGAGGATAATACACTAGTTGATAAGGGTGTCTTAAGAATCAAACAACCCAATAATCCATGAAGCAGGCTGACCCAATGCCTGGCACAGAGCCAAGTGTGGTAAAATTTAATGATTATCATTATTGCTTTCAACAGGGATTAGGATGGAACAAGCCAGAAAAGCTGATGAAATTTATCTGTTTCTCTTACTCTCCTCAGCCCTTCACTCCCCGCTTGAGGAGGTGATAAAAAGTAGTGAGTTCACAGTGCAGCCCCATTTCCTGGGCTTCCCTCACAGGCTGCATGATGGATGGCTGGTAAGGGGTTCAGGGTTTAATGGCCCATCCTGGGTGCCAGTGGGGAGATGTCAATTTTCCCACAGGAAAAGCACTCATAGTACATACATTCTCAGCCTCTTTTGAGTATCAGCAGAGAGAGAAATCATGGATCCAGTGACATTTAGATGTGATCCAAAGTGAGTCTTGGCAATGTCCGCATTCTTGTCTGCTGTCAGACACACGTCCTCAGAAGATATGACTCTTTCTGCAGCTTCTTATTCTGAGGATCTGTTCCCATCCTCATAGGACTCTTGGAGCCACAGCATTGAAAGGGACCTTAGATATTCTATGGTGAAATCCATTCCACCGTGGCTCCCTGAAGGCATGCACCTCTGCTCTTTTAAGGTCCCTCCCCCAAGTCCCAGCTCTGACCAGGCAGTCCCAAGTTTATTATGAATTTCATAAGTGGAAAAATGAATAAATGAATGAAGGAAGCTTCCAGCTAGGATAGGAATCTGCAAGGTATCCATTCAGCATTGGAACTTCCAGGGGCAGGAGCTCATTAGACTACCTTCTCCAGTTCTGTCCACATGTAGTAGTTATGCGTGTTTGTTTTGTTGTTGTTGTTGTTTGTTTGCTTGTTTTGGTACTAGGGATTGAACTCAGGGGCACTCAACCACTGAGCCACATCCCCAGCCCTTTTTTGTATTTTTATTTAAAGACAGGGTCTCACTGAGTTGCATGGGGCCTCACTAAATTGGTGAGGCTGTCTTTGAACTTGCGATCTTCCTGTCTCAGCTTCCTGAGCTGCTGGGATTACAGCTGTGTGCCACCTCGCCCAGCTAGTTAAGTACCAAATTGAAAACCTCCTCTCTTTAGGCACCCTCCAGCTTTTACCCTGCCTTTTGAACCTACAGAGAACAATCTGCTTTCTCTTCCACCTAACCACCTTTCAAATCAACATTTATTTGAAAGTGCAAATTGTCCAGTCCCACCCCAGACTTAGAGAATCAGACAGAAACTCTGGCTGGGGCCACGCCTTCTGTTCTAACAACTTTCCAGATGATTCTGATGCAGGCTCAAGTTTAGAATCACCACCCCAGACCATAAGTTCTCAAACCAAAACTTCAGAAATGCCTAAACATGTCTCACTGTCCAAGATCCCCCTTACCTTCCTGCCTCCGCCACATCCTGGATTGTTCTGAGTTTGGGAAACCCAGAGAGTTCGCAATTGGAACCGTCTGCATGTGTCCCAAGTCCTAGGTCCTGGCTTGTTTCATTTTTCCATCATGGCACACCCGCCAGGTAGGTCCTCATACCTTCCCTGTTTTGTCCTTGAGGACATGGAAGCTCCCCTTGCCCACAACATGGTGCCAGAGCCAGATTCCAGCTCGTGTCTGTGGGCCCCAGTCTTTAAATACTTTCCGACTCTTGTAGGTGGAAGCATAAAACTCAAACACTGCCCAGAACCTGTAGACCAAACTGTAATTTGATGATGACGACAAGTGACCTTGAGGTCATATATGAGATCACAAAAAAAAAAAAAGGAGACCATTAACTCTTGGATGTGAAAGTCTGCTGAGAAGAAAAAGTGGATAAACAAGAACTTCAGGGCTAATTATATTGAAATAACCCTTTCCCCAAATGGGTCTGCAGACTCAGCCAGGTCCTTCCTTCTAGAAGCAAAAGGAAAGGTCAAGGTTTATCCCCCTCTGCATGATTTTACCAAGAGGGGATAGAATATTGCTTTCAAATGCTCCCCACTGCCCTAGGTAGAGCTGTCCATGTCTCCATGCCCATGTACCCAGGTGGGTCCCTGGTGCTTTTAAGACAAAGGATACTGTACCCACACAGAGAGGAGACAGCATGGACACTGAGTGGCCCAGCCTGGCCCAGCTGTCCTTTCTCTGACTACATCTTGTTCTCATCTCCTCCCTGACAAGGGGCTGGCTCAGCACATCGGCAGGAAGCTGTCTTTCACCGCTGGATTACATTAGGATTTTCAGGAAACGAGTCTCAGTGATGTGTCTCCAGGAAGAGGGGAAGACTGTCCAAGATTTCCCACCCCACCCCCTCCTTTGGCTGCTGGCTTTGATAGAAAAGCCATTCTGTTGTATCCTATTACCTCCAGCCCTATATAGCTGTTCTGGGCTCAGAAGCTCAGGGGCAGGCAGAGATCAGCAGAAGATTCTCCATCCTGTCACAGCATCCTCTCAATAACCACAGGTGGCACTGGACTTTGGGTAAAACCAAGATTGCTAGATACCAGAGTCCTGGGGCAAAGCTACCACCTCGGAATCCCACCTAAGAAAAGAAGCTGTCCCCCCAAATACCAAATAAAACGTTAAGATCACGCTCCAGGGAAGGACAGAATTGTCCCTGGGAATCTGACACCTTCCTGTTTCAGCAGCCAGGAACCTAAGGCTTGGAGTCTTCAAACCCAGGACTATTTCTTTAAGTAGGATTTACTGTCAGACAAATTTCAAAAGCCTCTCTAAGCTAAAACTCCCTCTTGGGAGGGAGGAGCAGAGAGACTAAAATAAATCAGCAAAACATCTTCTGGGAGCTCAACCCGCCTTCTTCCCTCATCAAATAAGCAAACTGGGGGAGATAAAATGATAACAATATCCAAACCACCTTGAGAAAGAGCTCTCTCGAATGCACATGCTCAGCGTCAGCACGCGTTGCTCTGATCATTCCAGGGTTGACCCTGACCCTCTGCCTCCTCCACCTGGATCTTGGCTCTGTGGAGTTCCAAGTCTTGTACCCTGGTAATGCCTGGGGAGGTACAGCCTTGCTGCTCCCTCTCATTTGGGCTGGAAGGGCCTCAGCCAATCAGGGTTAGTGACAGCCTAGGCACACATTCTAAATGCCATTATGGTGACACTCAGCCTAATAACCATCCAGAAAGGCTCTCTCCCAGCCCTACTGAGAATGACTTTCTCTAATTAAGGACCAAGAAATATGCATGCTTCGTTTTTCCAGGTGATTTTTTTTTTTTTTATCAACTCCAAGTTCTCTTTCCCATTCCCAGACTCCTAGTCACCTTCTAAAAACCTAAAACTGATTTATACATACATACCATTGTTATGTGTCAATTTATTTTTAAAAATCTAAGGAGGATATAGGCACAGCATTGAGGGAAAATGTAGGCTAAGACTGCTTTGCTTTCAGTGTCACTTTCTGACTGTCCTTCTAAGTTCTGAAATGAGGCAAAAGATGATGCTTCCTCTTAGGGCCACACCAAAACATTGTCATGTCTTAATTCTCAAAGAATCAGGGCCTGGCTAAGGTTCTTGGGGGCTCCAGTGGGAAATCAGAGCTTTCCTTATTTTTTTTAAATTTTTTATTTTATTTTATTTTATTTTTATTATTATTATTATTATTTTTTTTTTTTTTTTTTTGCAGTACTAGAGACTGAACTGAGGAGCACTCTACTACTAAGCTGTATCCAGCCCTTTTTATTTATTAATTGGCAGGGCAGGCAGGGTCTTGCTGAGTTACTCAGGCTGTCCTCAATCTTGCTATCCTCCTGCCTCATCCAACTTCCTGGGATTGTGATATGTGCTACCATGCCTAGCTTTATACCAGTTTTAGCATCTTGCTGATTACTCCATTAATTCAATAAATAAAATTTTGATAAGTGCTGACTGTGTATTTGTACAAGAATTATTTTCACTTGGGCTACCTAAACACCTTCCATTTCCTAGACTGCAACAATAAACTGGGTAATAATTACTATCTCATAGCAATGAAGGAAGCATTCAAATCCTAGTTCTGACACTTAAAGGTTGTGTGACTTTGAGCAAGACAGTATCCTGTCTGTATCTCGGTTTTCTCATCTATACAATGGGGAGAATGATAGCATCTCCTTCAATAGGGCTGCTGTAAAGTCTGTGCCTGGCATATAGAGAGGCTATATAACTACTTGTTAAATAAAGTTTTTTAAATGTGAAAAAATTCTTTATTCAGTATAAAGTATTTGCAATCTGCAAAAATCAACTGTTACTATTTTCTCCAAGACTAGCTATGAACAGATGTGGCAAAATCTAGATAATTGTTGACTCCAGACAACAGGCATTTGTCTATTCCTAAGTCTCTCTCTTTTTTGGGTATGTTTGATTGTAAATTCTGATACTAATGTTTCAAATTAGCTAGGAGATACTGGGCAAGTCATAGGCTACTCAGCTTCCCTGTCCCTTTCTATCAAAAGGCAAAGGTTCAGGACAGACAGGCACTGGGAATCCTTTCTGAAAAGCAGAGAGTATTATTTTAATGTGATGGTCTATGCTGGTCCATATTTGAGACAAAGATAACAAATTCGGTATTATTCTATTTTTATGTTTATTTATCTTGTGGTACTAGGAGAAACATCCGTGCTACATCCCTAGCTTTTCTAATTTTCATTTTTTTTTTTATTTTGAGACAGAGTCTCATTAAGTTGCCCAGGCTGATCTCAAACTTGTGATTCTCCTGCCTCTGTATCCCAAGTAACTGGGACTACAGGTGGGCATGACTGTACCTAGCCTTATTTTGGGTTTTGGAAAGTGAAAGAAAGAAGGAGACGTGAACTGGAGTTATTTCAGAACCAAGACTTACAGGCCAGCACTCATTCCACCTCTGACTCCAAAGGAATGGAAACAGAGATGCCAAAGGCATGGCCCCAAATCCAAATAAGGCATGGATAAGTCCAGGGGCCTAGTTGCAGAGATATTCTTTTTTGAGGGAGCAGAAAGGCCACGGAAGGTGCAACCTTAAAAGTTGTTCCTATAGTAAAGAGCCGGGACCTCCTCCTAGTCCAAGGACTTACATGCACAAGGAGCCTCACTGCCAAAGGATCAGTTTTGTAAGCAACACTACAGAGGCAAGATGGCGCTACCCGCAAATCCGGCAAAAAGCCAGAGCTATTCTGTATGTTGTCTTTAGCCTCCTATTAAGGAAGTTTCCAAACAATGCATTAAATCAACACTCCTTTTTCACTGCTTCCAATTATATCTTCTCCCAGTCCTCACAACCTGGCACCCTTCCGACCAGCTCCTGGTCCCATGTTTTGCTTCTACATTATACACCAAAGGATGTTTGGATGAGTACTGCTTACTCCTTGGGCCTTACTCCTCTTACTCCTCTTCTTCTCTCCCTCTTGGCTGCCTCTGTGAAGATGAGTAACCTGTCTGTACAAATAGGTCGACTTCTTGGCATCCGGTTGCTTAACTGGCAGGGGCCTGAGTGGCCCTCAAAATGGCTCACCAAGAAGGGTTTACAATTTTGTTTAAAAGTATCCTAAACGACCCATTATGGGTACTTACCGGAAGTGGGTAAAACCAGTTCGGAGAAATGACAAATTTCCTCAGAAACACACACAAAAAATTGAAAGCAGAAGTATTGCCTGATAGCAGCTTCTCAAGCAACCATTTGGCAAATAACCACTGTGTTCCTACATCAGATTAGCTGATAGCACTGATAACCTGGAAGGGAAGTGCTAGGGCACAAGGTGTGAGAAACTGCCATTTGTAAAGATAAACCATGGTTAAGGCACAAGGGGAAGTGAACAAAAGGACCCTCTTCAATCACTGAACCTTTGAAAATATACTTAAGAAGAAAACAGGTAAACCACATCCTTAAAAAAAGCGAGCAAGGAAACATTAAAAAGGTAACTGAAGACCCCAAACTAACCTGCCCTAATGTCGGTGGTTAGTCCCTCTTAGCTTCTGCTTATATATCACAGTAATTTCTATAAATGTGCCCAATGTTTCCATACAACTGAAAGCACAAACCACAACCACAGCACAAGACAAGAACATCAGGACTTGAAAGGCCCTCACAAATCATAGGGGACATCCACTGTTCTGATCTGCTCAGCATCCATCCCACCTTCCAGTGGCCTGGTCTGTAGTTAGAGAAACACTCCCCACTCATTGCACTGCTGACTGAGGCACCTGAAATTAGCCAAGGTTCCTGCCTTGGCCTGGCCATGTGCACGGGACATAACAAGCCTGGACAGTCAGTCAGATCTCATCTCTGAATTTCAAGAAGAATGTCATGTGCATGGAAGTCATGGTCCCCAGTGGTAGAAGGGACTGTTAATTCCTTTATCTCATCCTTTCCAAACCCTCCTTCTTCAGCTTTTCCTTCATTCTATGTGTGGCCCATTCGTTGTCTCTTCCCAAAAGATTTTTTGCCCCCTAGGGGCCCAAGTAGTGTGTAAGTTATGGGGTTTACTGTAACAAGACAATCTTGATATACTACCCGCCCTGCCCACCCTTCCTTTTACAGATAAAAAATTTGAAAAAATAAAAGCAACTTGCCCGACATCACACAGCTGTATTTTGTTTCTAAACCAATCAGTCTCAAAAAACTAGAATAATCTAAATGTTTGTAGTAGATAATGCAAAAGTTAAGTCATCCATCCAGACAGACCCAGAAGACAGAGAGGAAGAATGTTCATGCAATCTCATCAATAATCGCTTATTGGTGGGAGTGTGTGTGTATGTAAAATAGTACAAATTTCAGGGCATGTGGCATTGGGAAGCCCCAATTCCCCACGGCTGGCTTTCACCATGTGTTTGCTCTTGTGCTTGGCCAAGCTGTGGTACCTTGACTGAACCACAAGCCCTACATCTGCAAGCCCACTCACTGCACAAATATTTATGGAGGCCGATCATGTGGCAGATGGGAAGATAACAGGCAAGAGGCAGGCCTGGTTTTCCTGCCCTCCACCTGGCACCTGCATCTCCTATAAGATTAGAGGAGGTCATTCATGAGAGCACTTGCAAACATTCATAGGCCATGCAGAGGGGGCAGATGTCTGATCCCCATAAGGCAAGTTTCACAGTCCTTCTTTCCTCCTTCCTTCCTAGAATAGTTGAAAACTGGTGTGGTGACCATCTGCCAGTCTCCCCTAACAAGCTGCCTACTTGGATGGTTATGGAGGAGTGAGTTCATGCGTGCAAGTGTGCAATAGAGTGCATTGAGGGGAGAGAACAAGGATGGCCTCAGCATCTGGAGCTAAGGATGCTCACTCCACATTGGGGATCTCCTTTTCCCCAGCTGTATTTCTATCAGCCCATACTTGAGTGGCCAGCCTGACCTTTGCTTTCTTCTGGAAGTCCTACATCTAGGATGAGTACATCAAGAGATAAAGAGCTTCTGGAATACAAGGAACCCAAAGACATCCCTCCCAAGTTACATCACCCTTTCTCCAGCGCTTGAGCCTCTCTGTGAAGGAATCTTTTTTCATGATTTGCCCTGCCCGTCCCCAGGAGGTGGGGCCTTGGAAAAGAAACCCTGCTTGATATAATACAATCATTATAGCTCCTTGGCCCATCTGGACCTCTCTCCAGGGAGACTGATGCAAGAGGAGAACACTGGAGCTGCCAAACCCACAATCTCAGTGAGGAAAAGGAGGAGGAAGGGGAGCCATGGGTCACATGGGAGCCATGGAAGAGACTGGAAAAGAGCCATAGTACAGAAGTCATAAAGACCCTGCTTTTGCAAATGGCTGAGGAGAGCCTGGCCCAGCTCCACCCACTCAATGATATCATTGTTTTCAACAAAAGTGGGTTTGAGAGCCCCAGAGAGGCCCCCGGTGAAGCCCCAGCTGCTCCAAGAGCTGAGTTCCTGGGAGAACAAGTACTTAGAATTTTAGATAAGGAGGAAAGACAGAGATAACAAAGGAAAGGACAGATTTATGCTTTTGCTAGGCCCTTTAGTGTTATGGAGAGTCAAAGACCCTATTTCTCCTGTGGATCTCATCAGTGGACAGGGGATCCTCACCATGATTCTGTAAGGGTGATGACTAGGATTATTACCTTCACCTAGTGAGAAAACTAAAGATCCAACAAAAGAAGTGGCCTGAGGTCTCAACCACAAGCTAAGGACAGGCTTGAGACTGGCACCATTGTCCTGCTACTTGCTCAAGCTGAGGACCTCAGAATAACCCTCTCCCTCTGCTCATATGCCCCCACTTCCCAGTATCTGTGAGTCCATCATATAAATATCTCTGGAATCCATGTTCTTCTCCCCATATCAGCTGCCTCATCCCCAAATTAGTCCTCTTAAAATGCATTTGGATGCTGTCACTATCTGGCTGCGATGTTTTCCCCATGTGTTGGGGACGGAACCCAGGACTTTACTCATGCTAGGCAACTATCTGGCTTTTAAAACACCCATCATCACTTCCCATTGCCCTTGAGAGGAAACTTTTTAGAGGGGGTGGGGTGGGTACTGAGGATTAAAGCTAGGGGTGCTTAAACAGTGAGCCACATCTCCAGCCTTTCTTTCTATTTTTTATTTTGAGACAGGATCTCACTAAGCTGCACAAGTCCTTGCTAAGTTGCTGAGGCCAGCCTCGAACCTGGAATCTTCCTGTCTCAGCCTCCTGAGCTGTAGGGATTACAGGGATGCACCATCACACTCAGCTGCAAGAAAACTCTTTAAGGAGCCTAAAAGGACTTCAAGGACTCACTCTAGCAACCTCCGCAACCTCTCATTTCCTTCCTTTTGTTTGGTTCTAACCTTGGAGAAGCCGATTTGCCTTCACATGTCACTCTGGCCTTAGGGCCTGTGTTCAAGCTACTTGTGCTGCTTGGCATGCACCCCCCCCCCCCAATGGAATGAGCCAACTCCATCACACCCTCTATGACCACCACAAGCTTTCAGTTCTTCCTTCCTCCTAGAAGCCATCCCTGACTCCAATCCAGAGCCAGTTCCTTTTCCCCATACTCCTCCATCCTACCCACGTTGTTCGGTAATTGTGCAACCATCTCCACCACTAATCTCTAAGCCCCATGATGGCAGAGACTGTATATGTCCCCTCCTTGCTTCTCTCAGAAACACCCACAGCTACCCCCGTGCCTGCTACATGGTCAGCTCTCACGACATCTGTCAAATGAAGGAAGTAAAAACAGAAGTGAAGCATTCTCAGTGAGCAGTCCAGAGCTCAAGTTCAAACACTGGAGATTCTCATCAAAAACGCCAGAGATTCTAAAACCCACAGCCACCCTCAGCTGAGTAGGAGCAAGACCTGCCCCCAACTTGCCCAGAAGTCTATTCATTGAGCATTTGAGGGTCAGCCAAAGGTCTGTGTATGTCACTGAGTTCTAAATAGAGATAAAACTAACTTTCTAAAAGTCAAAGTATCTCCCGGATGAGATGTACATGTGGTTTCATTTTCACGACAGAACCAGTCCAAAAACCCAATACTGGTCTCACCTCTCAGATTTTTCCCTAGGAGAGTCGGGCACTATTGTCCAAGCAGAAACATTAGTGTGTAGGAAACATCCTGATTTCCAGGGAGTTAAGGTAAAGAGTTCAGTTACATCCTTGGAGCTTGGAGAAATGGGAGGTAGAAGGTGGTCACTTCCAGTGCATTTTCCAATTCAAAATGTCCATCCATCCATCCATGCAATCACTCTCCATCCTGCCCACCATCCTGCTTCTCATAAGATTTCCCATCTAGCCAAGTTGTGAAGACGCCTCCATTTTTATTTATTTATTTATTTATTATTTTTTAGGTAATGGGATTGAACTCAGGGTGCTCTACCACTGATCTACATCCCAGTTCTTTTTCATTTTTATTTTGAGACAGGATCTCACTAAGTTGCCTAAGGCCCTGCTAAGTGGCTGAGGCTAGCCTCAAACTTTTGATCCTGCTGTCTCAGCCTCCCAAGTCTCTGGGATTATAAGCGTGTACCACCAGACTCCAAAGAAAAAGCCATCTTCACTCTGTGCTCAGGCCCCTGTAGTCATGAACTCCCTCTGCCAGGTACACCTCCAACATCGACTCAGCCCAAATTTCTCTTTAGTGGGTATAGAAAGATACCCACTATCAAAATATAGAAAAAGTATAGAAAATCTATCAAAGTATAGAAAAGACAACCTAGGGCGGGGTTGTGGCTCAGAGGTAGAGTGCTCACCTAGCATGCGCGAGGCACTGGGTTTGATCCTCAGCACCACATGAAAATGAAATAAAGATATTGCAACTGCCTATAAAAGAAAAGAAAATACAGCCTAGATTTAAAGTAGTCTTAGAGCATCTTTCCTAGAAGTAGTCCACTTACTTTGTGGACCACATGGTTTTCACTAAGGCAAGAGAGAACCCAGCTCAAAGTCCAAAATGGAAGAACAAAAAAATTGAGCTCCCCACCACTCAAATCCTCTGGTAGCCAGCTGTGGAAGGAAAAGCAACTCCTTCCCCACCTTGACATATCACCTTCTGAGTTCAGATGATTTGGCTAGTTAGGAATACTGAATTCCTAAGACATTACGAGTATTAGAGCTTTGAGTTTCTCTTGATCCACACCAAATATTTATATATTATTTTCTCAGTCTGAATTCCTTTCTCATTCTCCCTCTCATCTCTTCTTTCTCCCTCTTTAAAGCCACCCCCACCCTGAAGAACAGAGCTAGCTCCAAATGACCCTCTTTGAGGAAGCTTGCTCAAATTTTGTCACAAATTTTCTCTTGCCTGTTGCCTCTGCAGCACTTGACTTTCAACTCTACTGTATAAATCTGATATCTGCCTGGACCATGCTGTTTGTACATTGTTTCCTCTGCTACAGGGACAAAGATGGCTGAGTTTTCATCCCTACCTCCTACAGCACCAAGCACAGGACTCTATACAGAGGTGCTCAATGGACAGCCCTGAAATCAACCTGGTAGCATAGAGAAAAGTTGGCTCAGGCTTAAAATTACAAAACATGGTACATCCACATTCTGGAATACTAAAGAGCAACAAAAATAAATACTGCAGCTGGGTGTGGTGGTGCACACCTATAATCCCAGTGGCTCAGGAGGCTGAAGCAGAAAGATCTCGAGTTCAAAGCCAGTCTCAGCAACATAATGACATCCTAAAGCAACTCATTGAGACAGGATCTAAATAAAATATAACAAAGGGCTGGGGATGTGGCTTACTGGTTAACCACCAATGGGTTTAATTCCTGGCACCGAAAAGAGAAAAGACAAGAGAAGACTGCAACATATTACAACGTGAAGACCCGAGCAGTGATGCACATCTTAATCTCAGTGACTAGATAGTTGAGGCAGGAGGATCCCAAGTTCCAGGCCAGCCTCAGCAATATAGGGAGACACTATCTCAAAATAAAAAAATAAATAAATAAAGAGAATGGGGATGTATCTCAGTAGTAAGGCACACCTGGGTTTGATTCCCAATAACAAAAAAGAAAAAGAAAAAATTCCTGCAATATATAAAAACCTCAAAAACATCACCCTAAGTAAAAGATCCATATTGAATAACCCTATTTATAAGAAATATCCAGAATATGCAGACTTAGAGATAGCAGATTAGTGCCTCAGTAGAACTGGTATAGAGGAGGGGGCTGGAGAATGGGGAATGGCTGTATTAATTTCCTAGGGCTGCCTTAACAAAGTGCCACAGACTATATGGCCTAAAAAACAGAAGTTAATTATCACATGGTTTTGGAGGCTTAGACCAACATCAAGGTGTGAGCAGCCCATGCTCCCTCTGCAGGAAGGGAAGGATCTATTCCAGGCTTCTTTTCTAGATTCTGAGTTCCTTGGCTAATGGCAGTGAAATTCAATTCTTCATGGGGCATTCTCCCCAGGTGCAAATTGAGTGTGAATTTCCTCTTCCTGTAAGGACTCTGATCATCTTGGATCAGGGTTCCACCACACTATAGCATGACTTCACCTTAGCTGAATACATCCACAACTTAGTCCCCAAATAAGGCTGCTCTGAAGTATTGGGTGTTAAGACACCAACATATGAATTTTGGGGACACAATTCTAACCACAGTACTGCTGTTTCTTTGGGAAGTGAAGAAAATATTCTAAAATTAGTTCATGGTGACATTTGTGCAACTCTACAAATATACTAAAAAACATTGAATTGTATACTTTAAATAAGTGAAGTATATGATGTGTTGTTTCTCATTAAAACTGTTTGGGAAAAAAAGGTAGGAGGATTTCGATTTAAAGAGTCTGCCCAAAATCCTCAGTGAGAAAAGTGAAGCAGAAGGCATCACAATACCAAGCCTTAAATTATACTACAGAGCGATAGTAACAAAAATGGCATGGTATTGGCAACCGAAACAGACATGCAAACAATGGTACAGAATAGAAGAAGACAGAGACAAATCCACATAAATACAGTTATCTCATACTAGAAATAGGTTCCAAAAACATTCATTGGAGGAAAAAATGGTCTCTTCAACAAATGGTGCTGAAAAAAACTGGAAATCCACATGTAACACAATGAAATTAAACCCCTCTCTCTCATCCTGCACAAACTCAGTTCAAAATGGATCAAGGACTTAGGCACTAGAACAGAGACCATGTACCTACTAGAAGAAAAAGTAGGCCTAAATCTTCACCATGTCAGCTTGAGAACTGAATTCCTCAACAAGACTCCTAAAGCACAAGAAATAAAATCAAGAATCATGCTTTGATGTACATATACATAGTGAAATGTTATGGTTTAGATGTGGTGTCCTCCAAAAGCCCACATGTGAGACAATGCAGGAAGGTTCAAAGGAGAAAGGATTGGGTTGTGAGGTCTTAACCCCATCAGTGATTTAACCCCCTGACAGGGATTAACTGAGTGGTAACTGACGTGGTAGGGTGTGGCTGGAGGAGGTGGGAATTGGGGGCGTGGCTTTGTGGTATACATTTGTAGCTGGAGAATGGAGTCTCTCTATCTGCTTCCAGATGATGATGTAAGCTGCTTCCTTCCGCCACACTCTTCTGCCATGATGTTCTGCCTCACCTTGAGCCCTGAGGAATGGAGCCTGCCTTCTATGGACTAAGATTTCTGAAATCATGAGCCCCTAAATAAATCTTTTCTCCTTAAAAAAGAGAATCAGTAAATGGGATGATATACAACTAAAAAGTTTCTTCATAGCAAAAAAAAAAACAATCCAGAAAGTGAGGAGAGAGCCTATAGAATCTTTGCCACCTGCACCTCAGATAGAGCATAAATCTCTAGGATCTATAAGGAACTCAAAACACACCAAAAAAACAAATAACCCAATTAATAAATGGGCTAAGGAACTGAACAGACACTTCACAGAAGAAATACAATTGGTCAACAAATATATGAAAAAATGTACAACATCCTAGCAATTAGAGGAATGCAAATTTAAACTACACTGAGATTTCATCTCACTTTGGTCAGAATGCTAATTACCAAGAATACAAGTAAACAGTAAATGTTAGTGAGGATATGGGGAGAAAGGTTTACTCATACATTGCGGATAGGCCTGCAAATTGATACAACCACTCATGAAAGCAGTATGGAGATTCCTTAGAAACCCTGGAATGGAACCACCATTTGACCTAGTTATCCCACTCCTGGGCATATAGCCAAAGGATTTAAAATCAGCATACTATAGTGATGCAGCCACATCAATGTTTATAGCAGTTTACAATAGTTCAGCTATGGAATCAACCTAGGTGTCCTTCAACAGATAAATAGATAAAGAAACTCTAGTACATATACACAATGCAATTATAGAATTTGCCAGTAAATGGATGGAACTGGAGACTATCATACTAAATGAAATAAGCCAATCCCCAAAAACCAAAGGTTGAATATTCTCTCTGATATGCAGATGCTGACTCACAATAGCCAGGGTGAGGGAGGAGAGGAGGTTCACCAGATTGGACAGGAGGGAAGCAGGGGAAGGGAGTGGGATGGGAATGGGAAAGACAGTAGAATGAATCAGACATAACTTTCCTATGTTCCTATATGAATATACAATCAGTATAACTCCACATCATGTACATCTAGGCCAGCCTGTACAACCACAAAAATGGGAAGTTATACTTCATGTATGCATAATATATTAAAATATATTCTACTGGCATGAATAACTAAAAAGAACATTTAAAAAAAAAAGTATGCCCAAGCTCAACAATTAAACTATTGGTGGGAGTTTATGAAAACATGATCTTTCAACAAGAATGGTGGGATATGAACATGTAGAAACACCAAAGACAATTTGCCTTTATCTAGTCAAACACTAGTAAATCCTCCTTGACCTAGTGATTTATTCTATAAGGTAACCCTCTAAAAGTAACATCCAAAGAGTAAAAGTGCATTCAGCCCAGCACTGTTTGTAAAGTATAAAAAAAAAAGGAAAATCCTGAATATCCATTGATAAGGAGTGATTAAATTTATCATAGCATCTTGGTTACTGCTAAACTGGATGATGCATATACAGGGATTCACTGTTATTCTCTCTACTCTGTGTTTAATAATTTGATAATTTTTTATAATTATCAAAACTTTGATAATTTTTTGTTGTAAGAATTTTTAAATGTTAATCATGGCATACACATGCAATGTAATACCATACAGCCATTTAAAATGATATGATAAACTGGGCATGGTAGTACACACCTATAATTTCAGCTACTCAGAAGGCTGAGGCAGAAGGATTGCAAGATCTAGGCCAGCCTGGACAACTTAGTGAGACCTTGTTTCAAAGTGTTTAAAAAAAATAAATAAATGAGCCTGCATGTAGCTCAGTAGCAGAGCAATTTCCTAGCATGCAGGTCTTGGGTTCTATCTCAAAGAAAAAAAAAGTATGATAAATATACATGGAAATATATCCATAATATACTCTCACACTCAGTCATATAAATGTAAAATGTTACAGCCTTTAGGGAGATACCTGTGAAGTGAGAGGTGCCTTCCTCATAATTTAAAAACAATTTTAACCTATGTGCCAGATGATCTTGCAACTCTACTTTGAAATGCCAATCCTAGAGAAATATTGCAAATATGTTGAAAGACGCTACACAAGCCTATTATTGCTGCATTATCTGTAATAATTAGAAACCTGAAACCTAACTGTCCATAGAAAAATCAATAAATTTTGATCCATCCATTCACAGCAAACCTACGTCACCATTAAAGAGAATGAAATGGGACTACCAATATGCCAACATGCAAAGACATTGAAGACAAATAATAAAAAGGTAAAGTATAAAATAGCATATAAAGTATGATCTCGTTTATTTCAAAAACTGTAACTTTCTTTAGAATTCTAGAGTTTTATTCTGAAAAATATCAAAAATTCCAAAAAGTTCTCAGGTCAATCTTTTAAAGTGGTTTAGTAATATCCATGCTATATATCCAACTGAACAAAAAAATATTGGTTTAAAAACTGAATATGACTCCACTTGGTTAAATATAGATAGGGTTAAAAAAAAAAAATCTAGGTAAAACCTGAAGTTCAAGGCCAATGCCCAGTCACTGGATGTTAGCTATTGTTATCCTAAGGTAAACAGCTGATGATGAAGGGATTCTCAAACTCAAGAACCGCTGGCCTCTTCCAACTCCCCAGCTTCCCCTCGCTCTGACCAGGGTCCATCTGAGGCCAACAGGGCAGTTGACAGCTTCCTCCCATTCATTTTACCCTGGGCTCCCGCTGAAGGGCAGCCAAAGAAATGAGCTAGAGACAAAAGAAATCCATGCACATCCTTCCTGGCTGCACAGGCAGCCCAGGCTGCTGGTCCCTGGAAGGAGATAGAGGCGGAACTGGAGAACAAATCCCAACCTCCTTATCAGACAGTTCAGAGCCTTGCCAGGGAGGGGCCAGGTGCTGACTCTGCCAAGCGCTCAAAAGAGGTACAGTTTGGCCGACTGGAGAACACTGCTAAGCTGCATTCTTGAGATACAGGTAGGTCAAACTGGGCCTTTCTGGAGAGCAGAAGTGAGTTTCCTCCCAGGGGCAATGGGTTCTAAAGTCACTCTTCTTAATTACATCTGGAAATCAACTCAGGGGAATTCCCTCTTACATCATCCTGAAATGTTTTTCAGACCCTGCAAAATACAAATAATGGTGGCTACAGACTGTGCTCTCATGGTGCACCAGGCACAGTGTAAGTCCTTTAAAAGCATTACATCCTTGAAGTCACAGAACATCCTGTGAGGCGGCCACTGATATCCCTAGCATGGGGGTGAAGAAACTAGACTCCCAAAAAGTTACTTAACTTTCACACCTCCAGAGACTGCAAAGAGCCAGGTTCAGATCCACACGTGGATTATGCCACTACTTTACACAAACATTCAAACTCTAACCAGGGCAGGTGAAAAGAAAGGAAAGTGAGATGGTTGAACAAGGAGAAGTAATGCTGATTCTAACCAGGACAGGGCTCAAAGCACACTGAGCCAGGATGGGACAACTGAGAATAATATCATTACCTGGTTAAGGCCCTTGTACTTTAGAGTCAATCAGACCTGGCTTCACCTCCTGGCTCTGCCCTTTATACCCAGGTGACCTTGAGCAAGTCACACTGTTCTACACTTCAGGGTGCCCATCTGCCAAATAGTGGTACCTACGCCTCATTGGGTGGTCGTCGTGATTAGAGGAACCGCATAAAGATTGCATGACAGTGCCTGTCACACAGGCATGGCTACATCTTGACTATTGCCACCATTGTCATCATTACTGGTTTCTGACTATCAATTCTAGTTACTCTCAACCAGAAGTTCCCTGTGGGGACTGGGCATCAAGGAACATGACCCGAACTGAGGAAATGTGGATGAGCAATAACCACACAGATTGTTTCTCAATGTGTTTTTCTCTTGTTACTTGCACGCCTGAAGAAAGTAGCAAGGGTCACATGTAATTCCTTGCATCACCAAGAGACTTCAGAAAACATTTGTCCTTGACTCAGTATTAATAAAAGTTGGCATAACCTAAAATACTACGTGCTAGTGCCGGATAGTAGACTAAGCACATCATAATGTATTATCCCTTAACCACAAACCCTGTGTGTTTTGTTTCCTAGTGTGTTTTGTTTCCTAGGTTTGCTGTGTAATAAAGTACCAGGAAGTTGGTGGATTGAAACAATAGAAAGATGGGGTTTTTTTTCACAGCTTTGGAGGCAGAAGAATAAAATCAGTATCCTTGGGCAAAAAATCAAGGTGTCAGCAGGGCTGTGCTCCCTCTGGGAGAATCTGTTCCTGCCTCTTCCTGCATCTGGTGGCTGCCAGCATTCCTTGGCTTGTGGCTGCCCCACTCCATTCTCTGCCACCATCATCTCTTCTGTCAGTGACCAACTCTCACTCTGCTTCCCTCATAAACACATTTGTGATTGCATTTAGGGCCCACCCAGATATCTAGGACAATCTTCCTGTGTCCAGATCTTTGACTTAGCCGTTTCCATGCCATCCCTTTCTTTCCTTGTCAAGAGCACTCCTGCAAACATGGTGAATGCTCCTAAAACACAGCACAATTTCTGTAAGAAGCGTGGCTAGCACCAATCCCACCAAGTGACGCACTCCAAGAAGGGTAAGGATTCTCTGCATGTCCAGGGAAAGTGGCATTCTGATAGGAAGCAAAGTGGCTATGGGGGGCAAACTAAGCTGATGCTCCAAACAATGTTGAAACTCCATAGAAGACGGTGTTGGGGCTCGAGTGTGTACAACCCAACTGCAGCTCAAAGAGAATGCTGGTTACCAAGAGATGCAGGCTTTTGAACCAGCAAGAGACAATAAGAAAGCGCCACATGATCCAGTTCCAAGTCTCCTCATAAAGTTGTTTTACTATGAAAACAATAAAATCTTGAGGCTATGTTAAAAAAAAAAAAAAAAAAAAAAACTCTAATCACACTTAAAAAAAAACTTTTTTTTTTTTTTTTTTTTTAAGGCAATGCCATCACATGTTCCAAGAATTAGAATGTGAATACTTTAGGGGGGGGAAGTGCATTTCTTAACCTACAACATCCTGTCATGAAGGTATTAATGGCAGTTTCCATGCAGGGATAGAATGTATTAAGGGGCAGGCAGACCTGTGTTTGACTCCTGGCTTTGTCTGATTTAATTAAACTCCTCATGCTTAAGTTTCCTTATTTATAAAGTGTAGATAATAATAATAATTCCTCTTTCAAAGGGTGCCATGAGGATTAAATAGGACATTGTGTCCAGAGACTTTGCACAGGGGCCAGCTCTCAGTAAATGCTTACCAAAGAGCAAGTATATTATTATGAATCAGATAAAGAAGAAAAACATAGAAGGCAAGTGACTTGCTAAAGACCACCTAGCCAGAAGGCATCAGAGCCTAAAATCAAATATGGGTCTCCCGTGCCTAACTTGGAACCTATTCCACTCCACAGACAGTGTCTTCCTGAGGCAGAGACTTTTTCTCTTTTGCCACTTCCACAGTGCCCTTTAAATAGGTAGTGTAGAAAGAGCTCTTAAACCCCAACTGGGACAAAAGCCCCATCTGACAGGTCAGAAAGTGAGGCTAAGGAGGGCCTGACTGGCATGTGGATCAATTCCAAATTGTCTGCCTCTGAGCTCAGTGCTGTGTCCACTGAACCAGGATGTCCCAATCTCAAGTCAGTTCCCCTAAACACAGCTAGGCACCAAGCTTTGCAAAGCACATGTTTCCATGTGTATAAATATTCATGTAACAAACAATGTCATATATATTCATTAGAGTAGAGTACTGCCTTTACAACCTCCAGCTGGGTCTAAAAAACAAGAAGTAGAATTAAATATGCACCATAATTTCATTTCTGCTTCCCCTGCCCCAACCATATTAATGGTCTCTGTGTATGCTTCCACCTTGTGTTTTTGTGCAACTGTGTCTACGAGTATCCATGTATGTGTTTTCAATGCACATTAGTTTGGGGCTAATATGCTCATGGCCTTCAGAGTCAACACACCTGTGTTATTTCCATCTGGGATGCTTCCTGACACTTGCTTAGGCAACAGTATAGCGGCACCTCTTCAGATCACCATTACCCTACTGAGACTGAGTTTCAACAATGGGCACTAAGAAGGTGTATTGTGTTTCCCATGATTTAAAAATAATGCTGTCTTAATTCATTCAGGCTGCTACTACAGTGCTATAAACCAGGTGGCTTATAAGCCATGGTTATTTTTCTCACAGTTCCAGGGACTGAGAAGTCCAAGGTCAAGGCCTTGGCCGATTTGATGTGTGATCAGAGCTCACTTTCTGCTTCACACATAGTACTTCTAGTTGTCTTTTCCTATGGTAAAAGGGTGAGCCATCTCCCTGGGGTCTCTTTTTCAAGGACTCTAAATCCTATAAGGACACTTGGGCCTCCTACATGAACTACTCACTTTGTAAAGGCACCACATCCTGATAGTATCACACTGGGGGTTAGGATTTCAACAGATGGATTTGCAAGCAATGCGATCATTTAGTCTATTGCAACTAGAAACCCTGTGGATGCAGAGATGTGCTTAGGAACTTGGCTTGGATGAACATCACCTCAGACTGTCTAACAATCCATTTGTTCTGAAACTCTAGGGGCTTCATACAAGATGGGAATTATAAATGAAACCAATCTCAAACTCCAAAGCCATAGGTGGAAACTTCACCTCCAAGAGGACCACTAGGTCTCTCTAGGGCAAAGTACCTAGCATTGCACTTAGAATTTAAATTCACTCATGCATTCACTGCCTTAAAGCAGCAGGGTTAATTGCACTCCTGATACTCCCCCCAGCAAAAAAAAAAAAAAAGTTAGAAGGAAATTTTAGACTTCCACAGGCAACTCCCATCAAATTCTGGTGTCCCCACCCATCCATCCAAGTGTTTCCTCGGCACTGGTCGCCTTGGCTCTTACAATCTTGGCTGGAGAGAATGGGGAGCCCAGCTGTGAGTAGAGTTTGGAAAAACATTTTGAATACTTTGGATCTGCCAAATACTTGGTTAAAGAATGATATCCTTTAATTTCTTAAGCCATGTGTGTTTTAAGTGGAATGTAATCCATACATCTGTGAGTCATTTAAGTGCAAGTCGGTGAAGCTGGTCTCACTAAGAGCATTGGGACTCCATCTAAACCCTTCTAAGCTTCTCTTTGATTCAGGAAATTGAATTTTGCCAACAACAAATGAAGCTCCTGAGAAGAAAGGGGTGAAAGAGAGCTGCCCTTTATCCTAGATAAGATGTTAGAGTCTCCTGACCCCAAAAGAAGCTGGGAACCTAAGAAGGAGCTCCATGCCTGGGTGGTGTTCAGGGTTCTGCTCCATGTCAGCCCCATATTTCTACAGAACTCCTTGGAAGAAAAGTGCAGGAATAGGAAGTGGTAACTAATCCATCCTGTCTATTATTGAGAAACTTTCCATCTGCTTATCCTCCCCTTCTCGCTTTCTCTAGCATTATACAATTCAAATAGGGTTGAGGCAAAAAGATGAAAATAGAGAACTAGATCACCCAGGTAACAGTGAAGGACTGTTAATTTTTCAGGCTGCAGCTTGATTTCCAGCATAAGAAAAGCAATCTCCTTTCCCATTGTGTCTCTGAGATATGAAGAAAGATTAAATCAGAAGTCATGGTGGGTATCAAAACCCATAAACCTCTGACTGCTCAAATTCTACCTTGACTGTTCCCTGTGGGGTTCAGCAAAGAAAAAAAAAACACAAATGAAAACAAATATCCATTCATATTAGCTGGACTTGTGTAAACAGGACCTCTCTTTAGCTAACTGGACTGGAGCACAATGAATGGACGAGACCAAAGGACGCCTCTTCCTTCCTTAAGCCAAAACCGAAGTATCCTCTTCTGGACCCAAAGGCAGGCAGTACACTAAAGAGATGAGGGTCCTAGAGTGTGCTTAAGAGACTAACAAAAATGCATGGCCAAAGATCCTCTGGCAAAGTCCCCATCCTTTGAACTGTCATTAGCTTTCGAAAGTGACCTTGTCATAGAGTGCTCCTGCCATGCACAGTGTACCCAGTGAGCATCCTGGAAGTGGGGTAACAGTTCAGCATGCCCTCCCCTTGGGAAAAAGCCAAGAAATGAGAGGAGAAGGCCAGGGCCCATGCCTCCCTGGAGATGTCCGTCTCCCAGGATGCCAACGCCAAGGAAGGAAGACTCCATCCGTTTCAGCAAACAAGATTTTGTCTGATATGGTCCCTGGGCTGATAAAGCAGTTTCAGAACGTGGGAAATGGCACGGAGAAAAAAATATTATGGATTTTTGCCTCAAAACTGTGGGCTGTGGAAATAGCAGCCTATCATTTCTGCCCTGTAATTTCCCTCCTGACCCGAAGAGTCCTGAGCTAGTAGTTCATCCCCAACCTCAAGGTCCAGTGGCTTTCGGGTGCGATTTCCCTTCAACCCACTGCCCGCTATCACCAGGGAGGGTCACCACAGCTAGAACAAACTTCCTGAGGCAGAGACTTTTTCTATTTTTGCACTTCCAGTGCCCTTTAAATAAGTAGTGTAGAAAGAGCTCTTAAACCCCAACTGGGACAAAAGCCCCATCTGACAGATCAGAAAGTGAGGCTAAGGAGGGCCTGACTGGCATGTGGATCAATTCCAAATTGTCTGCCTCTGAGCTCAGTGCTGTGTCCACTGAACCAGGATGTCCCAATCTCAAGTCAGTTCCCCTAAACACAGCTAGGCACCAAGCTTTGCAAAGCACATGTTTCCATGTGTATAAATATTCATGTAATAAACCATGTCATATATATTCATTAGAGTAGAGTACTGCCTTCACAACCTCCAGCTGGGTCTAAAAACCAAGCAGTAGAATTGAACATGCACCATAATTTCATTTCTGCTTCCCCTGCCCCAACCACATCAACAGTCTCCGTGTGTGCTTCTGCCTTGTGTTTTTGTGCAACTGTGTCTACGAGTATCCATGTCTGTGTTTTCAATGCATCCCAGAGTAGCCCACTAGTTAACAGTGAGTCTTGTGGGTGGGAAATTTTCTTCCTTTTATTCATGTAGCATGGCTACATGGTTTACATGAGCATGCATGAATTTTGCAATTTAGAAATAAGGAGTGAGAAATAACAGCTGCCATGTACTTATAACATCGGGCCCTTCATCTGCACCACCTTGTTTCATCCTCCCCGTGGCTCTAGGACTGGACTATGCTTATACTCCAGGAGTGGGAACTGAGGCTTTGAAAGAGGATATGCAGTTGTGACATGGCAGAGCCAGGATCTGAACAGGAGCACTGTCCACCATGAAGCCGCACACACATTTTCCCTAAGGGTTCCTTCCTTTTCGCCTGCACTCAGTAGACAAGGAGTGCATCTCTCTCAGGAATGTCAGCCACTTGTCCCCAGTTGCTTCAAAGCAGAAAACAGGCTGCAGCTGCCTGGCGATGGGAGCTCTGCGGGTCTGCTCCGTCTGCCACGTCCCCCTCTCCTGGCCCATCCTGCTCCTCCATCCACACCATTCTTGGCAATGATCTCTCCACGTGTGAATTCCATTAAAGGCTCTCTCACTGCTATTTTGGGCCATGCATTAGCACATAGGCTTTGATTTGATGGGAGAAAGCCAGACACCTCGGGATGATGAAAAAGACACTTGTCCTCTCCCTTACCCCAGAGACCCAGAAACCCCTGCCCATTGCTCTCGAGATGCCTGAAAATCCAGTATATGGAGAAATACTATATGGGTCCTGAGGGGGTAGGGATAGAAAGCTTCATAATCTATAGGGCCTCTCCCTGAATCGTCCCTCCCACTGTCCATATGGCTTGGACACAGGGGTCCTCCAGGTCTCTGCTCAAATATCAGTTCAACAAGGACTTCCCTGACCACCAATCATAAGCAATACCCGCCCCCTGTCCTTATAGACTCTCCAGGGAGCCTGTCCAGTCACCGGCTTGCTCACTGTCTTCCCCAGTTAGGGTGTAAGCGCCTTAAAGACAGAACGGTTGTATCCACAGCTTAACCCAGAGTGCCTGTGCTGGGGCCTGGAACTTAGAGAGGCATAGTAATGAAAAGAATGAATGAACGGGTGGAGGAGGGTGCTAACCAGAGCCTGACAAATCACTCACAGGACCTCGTTGCCCCCCAGATGTCACCGTCTTAGAGAGACTTTAACATGCCAGCTTGAAAAATCAGAAAAGCCTCTCCCCCGTTCCAAAGCTGTTTTGAATCCAGACTCACACGCTCCATGAATGAGAGGGCTTTGGGAAATAAACACACGAGGAAGTCGTGTGCAGTTGGAGTTCCGCTCACTAACACATGTTCAAAAACAAAAATCCCCATTTGGATGAAAATAGCAGGAAGCCGTCCCCCAGGGACACCTGGTGAGGTCATGCTGCTTGGCTCTGCTGCTTCCATTTTTGTCAACTCTCCTGCTTCTGCCAAATTAAGGAGGCCGGGAACCAGCCCCATCCAGCCCCAGGCACTCAGTGAAACACGGCTGGGCAGCAGGCAAGAGAACCTCACCTGCAGCCTCCTGGAACCTCACCGTGGGCCACATATATCACGGCAGCGGTGGGTGACCACTCTCCTCGCGCCCTCTAAGCCCTTCCTGAGACCACCTCATCCCATCCTCACAACCACCCTGTGCGGCTGGCTTTACTATCCTCGTTTTGTAGGTCAGGACACAGAAGTTCCAAAAAATTTGCCAGGCGTGCCATTCCATGCCTGTAATCCCGGTGACTCCAGAGGCTGAGGCAGGAGAACTGCAAATTCAAAGCCAGCCCCAACAATTTATCTCTGGACCCTACCTTAAAATGAAAAATAAAAAGGCTGGGGATGTGGCTCAAAAAAAAAAAAAGAAAGAAAGAAAGAAAGGAATCTGAAGGATGTAATGGTTTACCCCAGGTCACATTCTGTGAATCTAGAAGGAAGCCAAGAATACAAATAAGCTACCCAAGTCTTATCTCTCTTGTTTTCTTGCTGTGTGACCTTACACAAGTGCCTATCCCTGTCTGAGTCACAGTTTCAATAGCTGCATATAGACTACTGTTTTCAATGTTTTCTAAGGTGTCTTCCTGTTTTAACTTCCTATTAGATCTTGCAAAAAAATTCAAAATGGGAGGGAAGAACAAGGTCTCAAGTCCTGAGGTCTCTGCTTGGTTGATCCAACTCTTAAGTCTTTGCGCATAACACCAACACCAGAGGAAGCCTAAGGGCTGTCCTGGGGGCAGAACAGGACAGATTAAACTCAGGTGACAATAGGAAATATTTAGACCAGAACCAAAGGACTGAAGAACTAAAGCAGGCCCCTGAGAGCTTCCAGAACAATCCCTGTAAGGCTCTTTTTCCTGTAGGACCCCGGGAGACAACCAAAGAGAAGCCCTGGGCAAGGAGGTCCTGCGCCCTCTGGGGATGCAGCCAGCCAGATAGGTTCCAGGAAAATGGGAGAAAAGAAACATTCCACTAAGCCAGTAAAAGCCTAGTTACACTCTGGAGGAGAGTCGCAAAAGTAATGGCAATGCCCAGCCCTCTGTCTTCCCTAAGGCCGCCACATCCCAGGGCAGAGGAGAGATGTGAAGGAAGCCTCCTTATCACCCCAACTGCTAAGCTGTATTCGCACCACACTTGGGACACCACTCATCCTCCTCTGCAAGCATCCAGAGAGGCCAAATTTGGAATAAATTATATTGTCCCTTTGCACCCAAGCCAAGCACCATTCCCATCCTCTGGGACATGCAAGGCCCTTCTCCATCCCTTTCTTGGCAGTGATGTATTTGATTACTCATCAGCTTCCAGTGGGGGTTGGAGGCTGCCAAGAGGAGACGGGCAGCTCTCCAAGGCATGCATCCTTATCTTCAATGTCCACGTGGTGGGTGAAAGTGGGACTGTTGGTGAGGAGAGTACAGAGGCCTTCAGAATCCCTCAGGCAAGTAAGGAGAGCCACTCAGTGGCCAGGCAGACTGTGACTAGCCAAGGAAGTCCTGAGTTATGTCTACTCACCCCGCAATGATAAATCAAGACACAATTACACCTGGCGGCAAATCGATGTGGAAATGGTTCTGAGCCAGGCACTGCCCAAGGTGGATGAGGTTAGGGACCTGGAGGAGCTGGGGCCTAGTGAGGCCAGGAGACTGCAGATAGTGCCCTTATTGGCCAAATCTCAGATGTAACTGACCCAGGATAGATGGATCAGAAGTGCCCAGCGGCGGCATGCTCTGCCTGGCCCCTCTCTGCTGATTGCCTTCTCTTACTGCCAAGTGCTAGGCCTGAGCTAGTAAGGCAGCCACCTCCTGCTCATCCCCTCCATTAATCTCACATATACACCAACTAGGGCCTGCAATGAGCTCCAAGAGGCACCGGAAATATAGCTTAAGAAAGTTTAGGCAAGACGTTAGGAGTCCAGTGATTTCACAGCAAGTCAAGAGACAGTGCAAAAGCCCTATCTTGGCAAAATGCTTCCCTACGGGGACCAAGGATTGATAGCTTGGTGTCACTCCACTAAATGCTTCCTTCCCAGTGACACCTGTGTCCTTGTTGACAGAGAAGTTAATTGTTTCATTTCAGACAAAGAAGGAGTCCACTTACTCATTCTTCTCCAGGTCCAGGATCAGTTCTCGCCCCTCGGCCATTACCCTGAGCTCAGCTTTGAGTGGATGCTAAAAGGAACAACAACAACAACAAAATGTTAGTTCCTAAAAGCAGGGACCCTGGCTCCCAGGGACAGCACAGGGTCAGCACAGTGCTCACACATGGATCCACAGGAAGGGAGCAGGAAAAGGTCAATTGCATTTCCAGCCCAAACACGAACTGACTTGAGTCCCAGAATGACCCAAATCCTTCCTCCATCCGCTTTCTCCTGAGAAGCAAAGGAAAGAATCTACAAGCCAAGATGCTGTGGAGGTGCATGCGTGCGGCCTGGCCAAAGGAAACACAGGAAAGCAAGATCCTCAACAGTAAATTTCCTGGGGAGTCAGCCTTGGAGTCAAGTCCTGGCTCTGACACCTGCACCTGTGCAAACCTGGATGTGTCACCAAACCTCCCTACAACATATAATTTGAGATTCACAAAGGGCCCATGCACATGAAAATCTGCTCAACATTATGGGTGAATCATACCCCCACGCACGCTCTAAAATATATGCCATACCTGACATGAAGTCAAAGTGACAAAGATCATCTTAAACCACAAATCGTAATGTAGTAAAACAGGCATTTCGTACCCTAGGACAGGAAATTCAAATTGACACCAACCCTCTGGAAAATAATTTGACTATATGGTCCAAGAGTTTTAAAAATGGTTAAGCCATTTGATTCAGTAATATAAGACTGGCTAAAGAAGACAAATGGAAGGACAGGCAAAGGTTTGTCCACAAAGATGCTTAACATGTAGAATAATAAATAATGAAATATAACCTAAATGTCCCAAAATAGAATGTTCAAATAAACAATGACTCATTCATAGGATAGAACACTAGAAAGTCATTGAAAACAGGGATTTTAAGTAATTTTTAAATTACTAAGAAAGTTTACACAATAAGCATTAGGCAAAAGGCTTCAAATTTAACACTGTATATTTTATTCAAATACATTTTTGTAAGACGGGTATGTAAAGTGTGCATGCCTGTAATCTTAGCAACTTAGAAGGCTGAGGCAGAAGGATCACAAGCTAGAGGCCAGCCCCAAGCACCTTGGTGAGAACCTTAGCAACTTATCAAAATAAAAAGGCTAGGGATGTGGCTCAGTGGCAAAGCACCCCTGGGTTCAATCGCCAATACCAAAAATAAATAAATATGTTTTATAAAAAAGGAGGGGTCATGAAAATAGAAGGAAGGCCAGTGGAGTAGAGGAAGGGGACCAAGGGAAAGGACAAGGGAGGGAAAAGGGAGGTAGTGACAAATGAAATTGGCCAAGTTTTGTGCATGTTCAAATATGTCACAATGTGTCCTACTTTTATATATAATTACAATGCCCCAATTAAAAATTAGTTAAAAACAAAATAAGCAAAAAAATACTTAGGGATATATATATATATATATATATATATATATATATATACACACACACTTTTGTAAAGAGAAAAGGTAGAGAGAAATAAACCTAAAGGTGACCACAGTTTCTCTAAGCAGTGGGATCATGAGTTAACTTTATTTTCTTTTGTACTTCTTTCCATATATTTATAATTGCTTATATCATTTAAGAATAGAAAATTCAAATAAATTTGAAAGTTAAATCATAATAAACCTACATCATAATAAACATTCTTTGGGATTTATTTATTTATTTATTTATACAGGGGTGCTTTACCACTGAGCTCCATCCCCAGCTTTTATATTTTTATTTTGAGACAGGGTCTCACTAAGTTGCTGAGGCTGGCCTACAATTTGTGAGCCCCCTGCCTCAACCTCCTGAGTTGCTGGGAATGTTACCAGGTGTCACATGTTGGAGTTTTCTAACTTGGAACCAAGGAACTGATAAATTCTTAAAGTCCCTTCAATCCACAAACGTCCTTATGGAGCTTCTACCCCTTTTAAGGGTGACTCTAACTTAGTTCTGGCCTCTCTGAGAAAGTGGGTCACCTGTTCTGTCACTTCTGGTTAGGCACCTGCGTTTTTCTAGCACATTCTTTCTTCCTTGTAGCAAAGCCCACTCCCCCCATTAGGGTCCAGCATCCCTGATGAACTCTGAATGTTCCAATACCGACTCTTGGGCAACCTACCTATTGCCTAATTAATCCTATTACCTCATTTTAAGAAGGGACATTGCAAACCCTGGGGCAGGAAGCTGGGGGATATGTTTGCCCAATCACTTTCACTAAAAGATTCACCTCTCCGTTTCTGCCACCTTGATTCAGCTTTGCCAGCACCTATTCTGGTAGCAAGGTCCTTTGCCACTTTTACTCCAGGGAACTCCAGAGCAAGTGCCCTGCCCAGTCACACTGAGCACCAGGGACGCAGCCCCACGTGAGCATTTGAGAAAGAGCACACAGCGACAGAGCTGTGGCAATTATCCAAGAGGTAGACAACCACGTGAGGCCCACGTAAAAAAAGACTGTTGGCACACTCGCAGCACTATCACCTCTCCCCCAAAGAGACACGAGCTGCCCCATGAGTACTAAAACTTATTTTTATATGGGGAATCCAAAAATAATTCTCTCTGCTCTGGAAGGTGCTTAGACACTGATACTTAAAATAAGATGTTCCTTGTTTCCAGGGGACATTTGAAACAAAACAATGAAAGTACATTTTGAGGATCTATGAAGCTTCCCTGTCCAGCCCTCCTGACCAGCTCTTCTCTTGTAACTCGGGCTCTGTGCTGGGGAGGGGCAGCATCAGCTCTCCCAGGAAACCTAGGGAGCTGACCCTCTGTGAAAATTGCCCAAGGGAAGGGTCAAAAGTCCTTTGTGTTTAGGGCTAGACTAAATAGATCTTCAGCTCTATAAGTTATTGGAAACCTGACCTATACGTTTATATGCACCTTAAAAGCCAGCAGAGCATTTAGTATCTCAGAGTCTAACTGATGTTTAGCAAATGAATGAAATACATAATAGGAGACCTGAATGAAATCCAGCTTTGATTTCCTCTCTCTCTCCCTCCCTCTCTCTCTCTCTCTCTCCCTCCCTCCCTCCATCCCTCCTTCTCTCTGACATTCATTCAACAAATATTTATGGTGCTCACTATTCCCTCAGAACACAATAGCCCACGTTCTGGGCAGACAATGGTTGGGAACAAAGACAGGATTTGGTCCTCTGCTTTGTTCCTTAGCCCTTCCTGAGGATGCCTGGCATCTCACATCTGGAAGGAACAAAGAAGACTCTATAAAAAGTATCAGATCCATTCCTCAGGCAATAACAGTGGGTTGAAATATCCAAGATCTGAATTCTTAAAAATAATCTGCTCTAGGATGGCCATTCATTAATTTGTCTAGATTTGTTCCTGAAATTATTTTCAGCCTTTCCTACTTTTTGACAAAATGATTTGCTGCTTTTAGGCCAAAATGTCCTTGCTTTTATCTCCCCTAAGTTTTTCATTGTGAGTTCCCCTAATAAACCCATGCGGAGCATTTGGGGACATGTGTGTACCACTCTCACTATAACTTAGAGAAAGCTAGGCATTTCTCCTCTCCACTCAGTTTCCAGACTCAAAAGCCACAATGTCTTAAGTCTTTCCTGATGCATCTCTCTCCTGCTATCATCTTGCTTCTGAGTGCTGATAAATCACACACCGTTTGAACCCAGGGCTCCTAGAAGCCAGTCCTTGTCTCCAGTTTTCCTCCTGCTTATTCCCTCTAAGATGCATTTTACAAATGAGGAAGCTCAAGTTCTTTAGATCACATAGCAGGCTACTTCCATGTAGCAGATTCCTTTCTGCTCTTCATGTCTCACTTTCAGCAGTGAACCCCAGAACCAGAAACAATGTCCTAGACACACAGGTCCCAATATTTTCAGTTTTGTTCCCAATCACCTTGATAAAGCCTCCACATTTTGCTGGTGTTCTGGCCCAAGGGGACTATAGGATTTTAACATACATTTCTCAGGCCTAGGTCAAGCCCTGCTTCTTATTAAAAATAGTTTAGATCCAGGATAGTAGCAAAAACCTGTAATCTCAGCTACTCAGGAGGCTGAACCAGGAGGATCACAAATTTGAGGCTGACCTGGGCAACTTACCAAGGCCCTTTCTCAAAATCTTTTTTTTTTTTTAAAGGGCTGCAAATATAGCTCAGTGATAGAGCACTTGTCTAGCATGTGTGAGACGCTGGTTCAATCACCAGTACCACACACACAAAAAAAGAAAGATTAGGAGTTTAGATTAGCCCTTTTCTATCCAAACCCATAATCCTGTTAACAAAACAAAGCACCTATTATGCAAAGCAAAAATTAAAATGACAATATTTAATATATTCCAATCAAAAGTGATTTCCATGACACTATTACATTGGCACTTTTTTTGTGTGTCAGCATTAGTGTGAATTTCCATTTTTCTCAACTGATAGCATTTGGAATTTTCTAGAAGTTTGTCATACAGTGAAGGAAAGTCCCATTGAAGATATCCAAAACCAACCCAGAGAGGATCAAGTGAGAAAACCAGAACCAGTGGTAATGACTGGGCCTCCAAGAGCGCTTAGTACCCAAGCCTCACCGAGTTGTCAACTCCTGCCCCTGAAGATGAGAGCTTGAGACTCTTACCTTTCCTTTCATGGGGCTTTCTGAAGTCTTCCACTGAGGTATTATGAGTTCATGCTGTAGCTGGGGGCTGCCTTCTTCACTTCCTCCTGCCAATACAAGATGCAGAACCATGGGAAGCCGACCCTCCATACCTTAGCCAAGCCATACATGTACTTTCTGTGACAACTACTGCCACCTGGAGAGAACTCTGCAGGGGGTCTTCAGAAGACCGGCTGGTTGCAGGTTCTTGATACTCCTCCGCAGCTGTGGACTCTTCCAGGTGTTGGTTATAAAGTGGTGAACAGGACAAACAAGGTCTTTGTACTCACCAAATCTACCTTACAGAGGTGAGAGACAGAAAAGGAACAAACACTGTGGTGCTAAGTGCCCTGAAGAAAATAAAATAGGGTCATGGAATACAGACACCTACCTGGTGCTTATTTGAGACAGAGGGGGAAGTGTCCCCAGGAGAGCAATCCCCCCAGCTAGTGCAATGCCTGGCCAGAAATGGACTTGGCCTAAGGAATGAGAAGGTAGAGGTAGCTAGAGAGTGAAAGGAAGTCAGTAAGAGAGTGGTCAGCAAGACAGCTGTGGGTCTGATAAATGTAAAGCCATGGAAAGTGCCTGGATCTTATTATAAATAGACGTGGAAGGCAATGGATGTTTTAAACACAGTGCAATCTGATCTGCATTAGGTTTAAAAAGATCACTCTGTCTGCTGAGTGGAGAATGGGAGTGGGGGGATGGGGAAACATGGAGGGGCTGGGAGTAGAAGCAGGAAGGAGGCTGGAGACTAGCAGGAGCCCTGGTGAGGGATGACAGTGGCTCAGACTTGAATGACATCAGTGGAGAGGAATGAAGTGGTGGGATTCTGGGTATAAGCTAGAGGTTAAACTCAAGGGTATTGTTCCCACTGAGCTTTGGTTTTCTCATTGAGGATAATGATACCCACCTGCCCATCTCACAATGTTTGGGGGGAAAGTCAATGTGAAATTCCTTTCCCACTGGAGAGAAATCACATGTAACTTGAGCTTCCTAATGGCAAGTTTGCATATGTATTTTACTTCCTACTCAACAAATCATTCTCACGCCAACCCTGAGAAGTAGACAGCAGTATTTCTAGATTGCAAGAAAGGGAATTAAAATTACAGGGTAGAGATATTCAAGGGGAAGAGCAGATATTAAACACGGGTTCCAGATTATCTTAATGAAATGAGAATTTCCTAAGACCTAAGCAAATTAGTCTCAAGAAGAAGCTAAGCCCAAAGGACTTCTGGGGATGGGGGTAAAGGCTCCAAAACTATTCATTCTAAATCAACCCTATCAATTACATAGAATGTAATGAGTGATATAAAAGATGGCTGTAGTTCCATTAGAGTTTTTTTAAAGGGCTAATTATGATTAATTATGATTTATTATTATCTTTCAGATTAATGAGATGATATACTTGCAATCAAAATATATCATAATGGTGGAATGAGATGAATATCTTTACCCTAGGTACATGTATGAAGACATGAATGGTTTGACTTTACATTGTGTACAATCAGAGAAATGAAAAAATTGTGCTCCATTTGGGTATTATGAACTGAAACGCATTCTGCTGTCATGTATAAGAAATTAGAATTAAAAATTTTTTAAAATCATAAAAAATAATTTATTCAACTAGCATTAGCTTTCTAACACAAGTAAAAAAAAATCAGAAGCAACACATTACCAAATATTTTTTGAGTTCTTGACTATGTGCTGGGTACTATGCTAGGTGCTTAATACTCATGGGGGGAAAAGACAGGCACAATCCCTATCCTAAATCTAGATTATTTAAACAAAAAGGAATTATATGATATTTAATGGAATATTTAAAGGCACTAACAATCAAAATTTAAAGGCACTAACAATCAAAAAGTTGGTACAAACTTGGAAACAAGGCAAGGAGAAAGCAGAACTCTCTCTAGTGTCAGATTGGAACCCTCCCAAGGATTACTGACTTATCTAAAAGAATGTACCTTTGACTTTTTATTCACTATTGACTAAAAGCCTATACTCCATAAAGATACATATGAACTACAGTTTTCTCTTGGGAAGATACAAATGATTTTGCCATGGTAGAAAGATGACCAAGAATTACGGTTATTTTATGCTTGGGCCATCCACCACTTCTGTATCTGTCTTAGTCACAAGATTTCAACACTCTTTCTCCAATACCTTTATGACCCTGTTACTGTAATTCTCCTTTCCACCAACTTTACCTCCTATTCATTGCCTTATTAATGAATTGAGTACATCTGTGCCACATTAGTATGAGTCCAGTTTCTAACTTTTTGAAAATTATATTTCTGCAGTCTCTTGATGGAATTTGTAGTCATAAAAAGTATGTTTTTTGTTTTTTGTTTTTTTCAGCATGATGGAGCATGCCTGTAATCCCAGTAAATGTAGAAGCTGAGGCAGGAAGATCGCAAGTTTGAGGCCAGCCTCAGCAAGTTCGCAAGACCCTCAGCATCTCAGTGAGACCCTGTGTCAAAATTTAAATAAAAATGAAAAGGTGTAGGAATGTAGTTCTGTGGTAAAGCAAGGGTTTAATCCCCAGTACCAAAAAAGTAAAGAAAAAAATAGTTGTAGTTTTGGAGATCGTAATGATTTGGAAAATGCTTGTAATGTGAAGTGAAAACTGCAAGACACAAAAACTTTATGGTACGATTCCAATGTTATCAATATATACTTTTAGGCACACAAGAAGACGATAGGGGAAAACAAGAATATTAATAGCAACTGTGAATTGGGGATTGCATGTCATTTCATTTCTTTTCCACTTTTTATTACTTCCCAGGTTATTGTACAGCTAAGGTCTGTGAGGATTGTGAGGACTCAGCACTGATTTTCTTGTCCTTTCTGCCTTTTCTCCCGCAAGAAGCACAGACTCATGCCTCCTACTGGACTTCAAAATCAGAGACGAATAGAACCTAGTTCCCTCTTTCTCAAGAAGACCCTAACCATGGAGGAATTACGGAATTTCTCATTTCTTGGACTTACCCGTGAAGCCCCAGGGCCATGATTTCCCTTTTGGCACAAGAGCTTTAAAAGGCGGTTCCATCCGCCCGCGGACGCGCGGGAGGACCTTGGGATCTCGCACTGCAAGCTCCGCACGGTCCCGGCCAGCACAGCCTCCTTGCTCTACCTCGGCTGAGAATGCAGCCTGTCCAGGCCCCACCCGGCCCGCTCTCTCTTGATTTAAAAACGCTGACAGTTGGTCCTGCAAGCGTCGGTCTGGAGTCTGCCCAGCCCGTCTGCGGCGGCGGCAGAGTGAGGGCTAAGGTTTCTGGGGTCATAGAGAGAACACGGTCACCGCCCCCTGGGGAGCGCCTCTGAGATCAACCCAGAGAAAGAGTGATGTCTGGGAAACTAGTTGTGAGAACAGTAGAGTTCACCGAACATCAAAGCTTTAAGCACTGAGTCCAATCCCTTTACTTTACAGAAGGGGAAACTGAGGCCGGGTGAGGTCGGATAGGATGGAAAGAGAGCCCCGGTTTCCAGCCTGCACAACCTCAATCTGTGGCAGAGCTATGGGCAAGTCCTTTCCCTTTTGTGAGCCTCGGTTTCTCATCTGTGTAAGGGGTGCGCTGGACTTGGCCTTTATTCAGTAGGGTGGTGGGGTGGTTCAATGGTTATCGCCAGTTCCAGGGTCTGCACATCACAACAGGCGATACCCAGCGAGACACCTTACCAGCAAGTCCCGGGGGCATTTTATTTTCTCCCACCTGCCTGCGCCTGGCACAGAGCATGGTGCTAGGGGGCTGCTCTCCAGGCCGCGTGGGCAGAAGGTTGGGATGCTGGAGCACGGCCAGGGCACTGGACACTAGAGACAGGCGGAGCGAGGATGAGGGACCATGAGAAAAGAGGAGAGATCAGGAGAGCAGCGGAAAGAGAAGCCAAAAGCAGAAAAACAGAGGAAGGAGAAGGAGAGGGGAAGGCAAGCCAGCGAGAGGACCGGCTGTTTTCTGCTAGCGCCAGGTCTCCCCGATCTCCACTACCTCCCGGGGGGCACCAAGTGGAAACAAAGCCTGGAATCCTAGGCTTGGGGCGGCCGAGGCGCAGGCCCCGGGGAGTTGCAAGGGGGAGCAGAAATCGCAGTCCCGACGCTCGGGGGTCGGGGGAGACTCCCAGCTCCCTGAGCCACGCAGCCCACCCTCCTCCATCACCCCCAACGCCCCGCCACTTACTTCTCGTCCATCCCAGCTCCCGAGCCGCCCGCGGCCGGAGCAGCTGCAGAACCAGAGCCAGCAAGCAGAGCCGGGCGGCGCCCGCGCCCCCGGGCATGGTGACGGCGGCCCCTCGCTCTCCGTGCTCACACGCCCTCTGCCATGCCTGCCCCCGGCCCAGCGGCAGTGGCGGCGCGTCTGGAACCGACCGCTCGCCTAAAAGCCTCGGCTCCCGGCTCCCAGCCCTCTGCCGAGACGCTCCGCCCCCAGCCCCGCGGGGCTCGGCCAGGGGGATGGAGGAGGGGAGGCGCGGCCGGGAGGGGGCTTTGGGACTGGCCAGGGGAGGAGCCGACGAAACCCCTGGGTAGCCAGGCTGACTCAGATGAAGGGGACTTCCGCTAGGGTCACCCGAGCCCACGGAGGAGACGGATTCACGGTGGATGCGGCCTGGGGAGAGTCGGGGGCTAGGGTTTGTTAAGAGTAAAACTAGACCCCTCGTTGCATCGCGGTCGGTTGACTCAGTCCTGCACTGTGCTAGTTGCTGTGGGTGACAGAGGCAGCGGACCCAGCGCTGTGCGCCCCCCCCCGCCCCCCCCCCCCGAGGCCGCCACTCTTGGAGGCAGGCTCCTAAAGAGTTAACCCAACCACTAGGCACGGAGAACTAAGTGCTACATGGAGTTGTTTTCTTAGCAGGACACAAATCAAGGAGCCAGCCATTTCTTCTGGCTGGGGGAGGGGGGTAAAGATCAGGAATCCCAAGGGGAAGACATCTGAGCTCCGGAGGAGGAGAAATGGAACACTAGGCGGAAGCATCAGACTGGACGAACTGCTGGGGCCAGAAAGCCCAAGGACCTTGGAGGGGTAGGGGGCAGAATTCCCGATGGTGAGGGTAAAGGGTTTGGGATGAAATAGAAGATGAGACCCAAAATAGCGACCATCACTTACTGACTACTTATCTCTAAAATGAGAAAATCACAGTTAGGAGTATCAGACCCTACCCTCAGCACCTTATGTATACTAATTTAACATAATAAAGGCCTGTTATTTTTTCTTTCCATATGTTTATTGGTGCATTGTAGTTGTACACAATGATGGGATTTGTTGTTACATATTCATACATGCACACAATATAACAATATAGTTTGGCCAACATCACTCCCCAGCACTTCCTCCTGCCTCTCCTCCTCCCATTCCCTCCTTGCCTCTACTGACCTGCCTTTGATTTTTCATTAGATTCCCTACCCCCCACTTCTTTTCCCTTTTCCTCTTTAGCTTCCACTTATAAGAGAAAACATGTGACCCTTGACCTTCTGAGTTTGGTTTATTTTCCTTAACATAATGGTCTCAAGTTCCATCCATTTTCCTGCATATGACATAATTTGACTTTTCTTTATGGTTGAATAAGACTCCATTGTGTGTATATAACACATTTTCTTTATCCATTCATCTGCTAATGCTTCCATAGTTAAGTTATTGTGAATTGTGCTGCCACAAACATGGGTATGCATGCATCACTGTGGTATAGTGACTTCAATTCTTTAGGATGAATACCAAGGAGGGGTTCAAATGTTGGTTCCATGTAAAGTTTGTTATTGGCCTTTATATGTACTTTACTGCATACTTTATCTCTTAATTAATTCACTAATCCTATAGAGTAGGATTAGTGAATTAATTAAGAGTATTATCCCTATTTAGAAATGAGAAAATCAAACCTGAGAGGCTAACTAAGTCAGGGTCTGGAATCATACCCAGATCTTTACAACTTCAGGATCCAAAGTAACCCACCTTATTTTTGCCATGGAGAAACTGATAACCAGAGAAAAGTGATTTGTCTAAGATCCTTTAGCAAAGCTCAGTTCTAAAAATGAGGCCCCAGACATCCTATGAATCTCTTCCTTCCACTGAGCCTCATTGATCAAGCCCAGATTTGTACAGTTGAACAAAATGTTATGTGTTAGGAAGACCAAAGAACTCCTGAAAACCATGATAGGTGTGTCAAAGCCTGCCTATGGTTCCCCAGGAGGAAAATAAAATATGTAGTTCTGGTCCTTGGTGTGGATAGGACTGTATAAGTCTCATCCAGTTGCCATAATAAAATACCACAGACAGTGGCTTAAACAGCTGAAATTATTATCTCACAGTTCTGGAGGCTTGAAGTCTCAAGTTCCAAGTGTAGTCAGAGTTGGTTTCTGGTGAGGCTTCTCTTCCTGCCTTGTAGATGGCTGACTTCTCACTGTGTCCTCACATGGACTCTCTATATGTGCAGAGAAAGCACGGTTTGGTGTCTCTTCCTCTTCTTTTAAGGACACCAGTGCTAGCCTAGCAGGATCTCACTCTTCTGAACTTATGTAACCTTATAGACCTTATCTCCAAATATAGTCACATTTAGGGGTTAGGGTCTTGCTAAGTTGCCTCGGCTGGCCTCAAACTTGAAAAACACCTGCCTCAGCCGCCTGAGTAATACACCACCACTCCTGGCAAAAAAGTTCACTATTTCTTAAAGCTCTGCAATCTCTTTGCTGGATGGTCTGCCCTCAGGTCCACTGGCACAACAGTGTCATCCGCACAGTCCTAAGCAGTGGACTCCCTCCCATAGCTCTTTGCCACAGCCCTGCCCCTGAAGTACTGGACCCAAAGAAGAGAGGGTCCAACTTATAGAACAGCCTTGCTCTTTGGGCCCATGGAGGGAGTGGCAGCACAGTTGATCTCTGAAATGCCTTAAGGGTCATTCTTCCCTTTTCTTTTTTTGGGGGGTGGGGGTACTGGGGATTGAACCCAGGGCACTTCACCTCTAAGCTATATCTCCAATCCCTTTTTATTTTTTTATTTTGCTATAGGCTATCACTAAGTTGCTGAGGCTGCCTTGAACTTGCAATCCTACTACCTCAGCCTTCTGAGTCACTGGGATTATTGGCAGGTGCCATTCTTGAAGGATAAAGCAAGTTCTAAGCCTAAAAGCTCTATTGCCCTGTTCTGCAGAATTCCAGAATTCCTAGAGCTTTCCTTTATTTTATCCTGATTCTGTTCCCTTTGATCCAAACTGGTAGTGTCTTTGCTTGTACAATCCTATCCCAATGCCTGACTTCTGCTAAAAATGGGGTTAATCTTACAGAGCAATTTTTTCAGCCACAATCTTGGTGTTCACTCCACAATATGCTTTCTCATCTTTTACAATATGAATGGGCTGAAATTTTCAAGTTCTGGTTCTTCTGGGCTTGGCAATTCCTTCACTGTATATCCCCTCTCCCACATTTTGCACAAGCATCCAGGAGAAACCAGGCTACACCTTCAACTCTTTGTTTAGGAATCTCTGCAACTAAATAAGTGTCTAAATTTGTCACTCACAATTTCTACTTTGGACAAAACACTAGAACACAATTCAGTCAAGTCCTTTGCCACTTTATAACAAGGGTCACCTTTCCTCTATTTTTTTTTTAATTTTAGTTGTTGATAGACCTTTATTTTATTTATTTATATGCAGTGATGAGAATTGAACCCAGTGCCTCACACATGACAGGCAAGTAGGCTATCTTGAGCCCTAGCCCCAGCCCACCTTTCCTCTATTCTAATAACATGTCTCGTTGCCATCTGAGTTGTCACTAGAATCACCTTTAACATGTACATTTCTATTACATTATGTTCATGGTGATAGATGTGTTTCCCAAGATTATAGAAGCTTTCTCTATAACTCTTCTTCCTGAACCTTTGCCAGAATCATCTTTAACATCCACTTTTCTACCAACAGTCCTTCGAGGTAATCCAGGCTTTTTCTAGCATGGACCTCCAAGTTCATCCAGCCTCTACCCATTACCCAGTTCCAAAGCCAATTCCATATTGTTACGGAAGCACCATTAGTATTAGTATTAGTCTGCTAAGGCTAACAAAACACCACAGTCCAAATGGCCTACACAACAGAAACTTACCTTCTCTCAGTTTTGAAGATTAGAAGTCCAAGATGAAGATGCCATCAGGGTTGGTTTCTGGTGAGGTCTCTCTGCCTTATGGTCACGTTGCAGGTCCTCAAACATCTTCTTCTCTCCACATGCGGAAAGAGAGCAAGCAAGTTCTGATGTTTCTTATAAGAACAGCAGTTTTCCAGAGCAGTGTCCCAGGCTTGTAATTCCAGTGACTCAGGAAGCTGAGGTAGGAGGATTGCTAATTCAAGGCCAGCCTCCCCAACTCGTCAAGACTCTCAGCAACTTACTGGGACCTTGTTTCAAAATTTAAAAATATATTTTTAAAGGGACTAGGGATGCATCTCAATGGTAAAACACCCCCTTGGGTGTGATCCCCAGTGCCGAAAGAGAGAGAGAGAGAGAGAAGAAAGAAAGAAAGAAAGAAAGAAAGAAAGAAAGAAAGAAAGAAAGAAAGAAAGAAAGAAAGAAAGAACAGTAACAATAACTTCTGTTCTATCAGAGCAGGACCTCACCCTTATGACTTTTTTTAACCTTTATTGACTTTTTATAGACTATCTCCAAATGCAATCATATTGGGTTTAGAGTTTCGGCATAGGAATTTGGACTATATGCGAGGCCACAGTCCTAGACCTTTGAGACTAGTTTTGGTGCTCTCTCCAACCAGCTCTGTGACCTTGAGTAAGTCACTTTTCCTTTGTGGGTCTGGGCTTCTAATGAATGACCTGGGAATGGGAATATTCCCCTCCGATCTGTTTCACCCAGGAGCTATGAGGTGCTGTTACGATAATGACAGCGACCATTTGTGTGAAGTAAAACATGCTCAAGTGCCAGCTTAACTGATGCTGTGAGCAATTCCCACAGACATCCAAACTTCATACGTGAAACTTATTTCCATTAGCTGGCAGTCAGATGATCTTTGAATCAGCATGTGCCCCTAACACTTGAGGTAGCTCAAGCTCAAGGTAGCGGGAGAAAAAGCCCGGTGATCAACCACTAAGGAGAAGAAGTCAGAGCGTCCCTAGTTGTCTCACAGCCACCCTGTGGCTCTTGACTCCTGGAAGTCTTTCCATTTATTTGTAAAGAATGTATGTACTTTTTATAAAGAATACTACATCTCTACATAACCTTTAAAATATTTCTGACATTTAACCTAGTAATTGCATTTCTGGGAAACCATCCTAAAAAAATAATCTGCAACGCACACACAGATTTATGGACTAGAATGTTCATAGTGGGTTATTTATAATAGTGAAAATATTGGAAGCAACCTAAATATGCAACTGTGAAGGAACAGTTCATAAATTATATAATATCCATATGATGGATTATTGTGCAGCCACTTAAAATGATGAGAGTTTAGGCTCTGATGTTAAGTGGGAAAAAAGCAGGATCCAAAATTACATTGAAGTATGATCTCAGCTATGTAAATAAAGGACATTTTTTTAAAAAAGACTAGAAAGAAATGTGCCAAAATGTTAGCGGGGGTAACCTCTGCATGGTGAGACTATGGAGGAATTTTTTATTTAGTTTTATTTGGATTTTTTTTAATCTCTCTCTAATTTTCTACCATAAGTAAGTGATTGTTTTAGTAAGTGGTGTAGGTAAATGATAAACATATTTAAAAAAAAACACACAAAAAGAGAAGTCTTATCTGAATTAAGCAGAGCATTTTGCATAATTGACCTCTTTATATATACTGACTTTCTCTGATGTTGAGAAAACTGAGCCAGGGTTATATCATGTAATGCTAAAATTCAGGATTTGAGGTGGCTGAATCACTGCCTCTCCCTAGCTATAGTATTCTATGATGGTTAAGAGACAGTCATCCTGCCAGGGGTCACATTCCTTTTCTGTCTTTTATTAGCTCTGTGACCATGGGCAAAGGAATCAACTTTTCTGTGACTCTGTTGCCTCATCTATACAGGATGATGGTAATGACAGTTCCTAGCTCCTTCAGGCTCTGTGTTTAGAACAGCAGCCTTCCACAGTAAACAGTCAGCAAATGCCAGTTAATCTTCCCCTTCTTCTCCTGCCAGTTGCTGCAGAGGGGTGGGTGTTATTCACGGCGCCTGGTTCGTGCACTCAGTTATGTAATGCGTGACAAGTCTAATTATGTACAGTAGAGTACTGCATGGAGACATTTCTGTCAACTGCAGCCTGCATACAGGAGAAGGTCCCATGAGGTTAGCAGGGAGCTGGGAAAGTTGTGACATCATAGCCATAGAAAAGCCAGAGCAGGACACGCCGCTCATGAGTTCATGGTGATACTGTTGTAAACACACCTACTGCGCAGCCAGCTGTATAAAACCATAGCACTCGCGATGATGTCCAGGACACGGTTCTGGATAATAAACAATTATGTCACTGGGTTATGTATTTATCACTCTATATTTTTATCATTATTTTAGATCACTCTATAAAAAAAAAAGTTTTCTGCAAAGTAGTGTGCACTGTTAATCCAGCCACAGCCTCAAACATCTGTTTACATCTCTCCATTGCATCAAGAGGCCATGTCGTCACTGACCTCTACCATCTAGGTTATGTAAGTATACTCTATAATGTTCACACAATGACAAAATCACCTACTGCCACCCTTCTTAGAACATGCCCCCATCATTAAGTGACTTATGGCCATACTTCTTTGTGTGTGTGTGTGTGTGTGTGTGTGTGTGAGAGAGAGAGAGAGAGAGAGAGAGAGAGAGTTTTTTGCTGGAAATGAAACCCAGGGCCTTAGACACACTAAGCATGTGCTCTTCCACTGAGCTACATTCCCCAACCATGTACTCAGTCTTCAATTATTATCAGATATTGATCATGGCATACCGTCCCTGTCTTTTGCTTACTCCCTTTTACTAGAATGTGAGTCCATTACAACAAGAAATGGGACTTGGTTCTTCTCTCGTCCCCTGACTACCCTACATTTACAAAGTGCAACAAAATTTTAATAAGATAAATTATATAATTAATAACAGTCAACTCATTCTGACTCAGCACCAACTTCCAAGCCACCACAAGATAACGGTCTTCATTGGCCCCTGTTATGGAAATAATGTTGCCCTGTGATAACTGACTTTGTGATTCATTTTTCCAGGAACAAGCTTGGTTTTTTTTTAAAGTCCTATTTATTTAGATATAACTTATGCACATGAACAGTCTCCAATTTTTAGTCTACAGTTCTATGAGTTTTAACAAACAACATACATTTGAAGAACCACTTTCACAATCAAGACCACCCCCAAAGTTTTCCACCTCCCTCTTGCATTACACCCCTCTGCCTAGGCTCTAGCCATCACTGTTCTGTTTCATATCTCTTGGTGTGGCCCTTTTCAAGATGTCCTGTAAATGGAACCATGCAGGATGTAGACATTTTCATCTCTCCTTTTTCATAGAGAGCATGAATTTAAGAGTCTCATTCACATCCTGATGTGCACAGATGCTTCCTTCCTTTAGATGGCTCAGTGGTGTTTCATTGTATGGAAGTTCCATAGTCAGTTCATCCACTCTCCGGATGAAGGCCACCTGGGTGTGTCTGGTTTTGTAATCATGAATATTGTGACCATAAATATTCAAATATTAAATGAACACAAGTTTTCATTTCTCTGGGGTAAATAGGAGTGGAACTGCTGGATATCATAATTAAGCATATGTTGAACTTTATAAGAAACTGCAAAAAATTAGTTTCTAAAATGGCTGTGCAATTTGGCATTCCCATCAGCAATGTGTGAGAGCTCCTGTCACTCTGCATCCTTGAAGGACTTGGTATTCCCAGTTCTCTTGATTTGAGCCATAGGAATAGATGCATAATCACCCAAGAACTCTCTTGCTCTACAAATATTCTGTGAGGGAGCCATGTTAGAATAGTATAGATCCAATAGAATCCATTTTGATGGAAGGAATTAAAACAAAAATAGGGCCTTTTAGCCTGCCTCTTCAACAAATGGTGCTGGGAAAACTGGAAATCCATACGCAACAAAATGAAACTGAACCCCTATCTCTCACTATGCACAAAATTCAACTCAAAGTGAATTAAGGACCTAGGAATTAAAACAGAGATACTGTGTCTATTAGAAGAAAAAGTTGGCCCAAATCTCCATCATGTTGGATTAGACCCGACTTCCTTAATAAAATTCCTATAGCACAAGAATTAAAACCAAGTATCAATAAATGGGATGGATTCAAACTAAAAAGCTTCTTCTCAGCAAAAGAAACAATAAATGAGGTGAACAGAGAGCCAACAAAATGGGAGCAAATCTTTACCACAAGCACATCAGATAGAGCACTAATCTCTAGAGTATATAAAGAATTTAAAAATCTTAATACCAAAAAACCAAATAACCCAATCAATAAGTGGGCCAAGGAACTGAACAGACACTTCTTAGAAGAGGAGATACAATCAATCAACAAATATATGAAAAAAAATGTTCAACATCCCTAGCAATTAGAGAAATACAAGTCAAAACTACTCTAGGATTTTATCTCACTCCAGTCAGAATGCCAGCTCTCAAGAATACAAACAACAACAACTGTTGGCCAGGATGTGGGGGAAAAGGCACACTGGTACATTGCTGGTAGGATTGCAAACTGGTGCAGCCATTATGGAAAGCAGTATTAAGAATCCTTGGAAAACTTGGAATGGAGCCACCATTTGACCCAGCTGTCCCACTCCTCAGTCTATACTATTTATTTTATTTTTTAAATTTTAATTTGTTACCTATGACAGCAAGATGAATTACAATTCATATTATACATATAGAGCACAATTTTTCATATCTCTGGTTGTACACAAAGTAGAGTCACACCATTCATATCTTCATACATGTACTTTAGGTTAGTAATGTTCATCTCATTCCTCCATTTTTAAAGACTTAAAAACAGCATACTAAAGGGACACAGCCACATCAGTTTTTTTTAGCAGCACAATTCACTATAGTTAAACTGTGGAAACAACCTAGTAGATAAATGGATAAAGAAAATGTGGAGTATATACACAATGGAACATTATTCAGCAATAAAAGAGAATAAAATCATGGCATTTGCAGGTAAATGGATGGAGTTGGAAAATATAATGCTAAGTGAAGTTATCCAGTCCCAAAAACCCAAATGCTGAGTGTTTTCTATGATATAAGGAGGCTGATTCATAATGGGGTTGGAGGTGGGAGGCATGAGAAGATTAGATGAACTGTAGATAGGGCAAAGAGAGGGAGGGGAAGGGTGGAGGCATGCGGGTAGGAAAGATGGTGGAATGAGATGGACATCACTCTTCTACATACATGTATGAAGACATGAATGGTGTGACTCTACTTTGTGTACAACCAGAGATATGAAAAATTGTGCTTATATGTATAATATGAATTGTAATGCATCTTGCTGTCATAGATAACAAATTAAAATTTTAAAGATAAATAAATAAATAGGGCCTTTTACTCAAGTTTCTTGCTTATGTTAAAGACTTTAGTCTTCTGTTTGTTTGTTTTTTCAATAATCCACAGGAGAAGCAAATCTCCTCAGCCCCTTGAAAGCCATAAAGCTCTTCCATAAAGCTCATTCATTCAAGAGGTATTTATTGAGCATCTATTATGTACTTGGCATCTGCTAGAATCTACACAGAAGTCCAAGACAACTCCACTATAATGATCATGGTGGGATAAAAGAAGGAAGGGGGTAGCAATTGACAGTAAATTAAATGACCAATTACAGAGGATGATCAGGTTTCCTGATGTGTACCTTGGGTCTTTTGATTGTTTTCAACATGGGGCAGAGTTCCCAAAGTGCCACATAGTAACAATCATTACTAATGACTAGTGAGAATCTTGGCTGGTGCTAAGCAGAGCTCCTATATCATCTAATTTAATGCCCATAGCAATCCTATGAGGAGATATTAGGTCAAATCTCACGGATGTGTGATTTAGTAGGTCAGTACCATGGTTTGGATGTGAATTATCCTCAAATGCTCACTTGTTGGAGGCTTAATCCTAGGGGTACATCCTTAGGTCAAGTGGGGGCATAACCTCAGAAGGGATTGAGGTTAGTCCTAGTCCCATTCTCTGATTTCCCATCTGGGGATATGATCTCTTGTTCCTATATGCACTCCCACCACTGTAGGCCATGTGCCAGGCCATTGGAGCCAAGATGATGCCCATGACCCTCTGGAACTGTGAGCTACGTGGATCTCTTTTCTTTATAAAGTTATCTAGTCACAGGAATGTCATTTTAGTCACAAAAAAAAAAAATGATCTAATATAGATACAAACAAACATTGGCAATGCCATATGGTTCAACTAGTAGTGTAGTTACTATGGATCATACAGAGTTTATGATGTGCTAGTCCATTTATTCTTCTGTTTTCTCCATGGAAAAACCTTCTGTAGTAGATACTATTGCTATTTCTACTCCAGGGTTGAGGCAACTGAGGCCAGAGGTGGCAGCTGAAGAGTAACTAGAGAGTGTTTATGTAGCTACTAGGTTGGAGACAAGCCTAGATTGAAACCAAAATGTTAATAACACCAAAGCCACTGTCAACACCCACAGTGTTACTCTGTTATTACCACAGAGCCACAGATGAGCTTGAAGAGGTGCAGGTGTTTGTTTGTGGCTGTGAGTTCTATCATGCCCCAGGTTTGCAGGTACTTCAAATTCCTGCTCAAATTAACATTTTTCTTTCTTTCTCTCTTTCTTTCTTTTCTTTTCTTTATCTTTTTTTTTTAATTTGAGAGTCTCAATAAGTTGCTAAGATTGGCTTTGAACTTGCTATCATCTTGCCTCAGCCTCCCTCCTTTTTTTCTTTTTCTTTGTTTTCCTATGACTCTAGAAATTTGAATTCAGCCTGTCCTCAGATGAGCTTGAACTCCAGCATTGCCCCGCTTAGATGGCAGAACAGCCAAGCAAATAGATAATACTTATTTGTTCCCATGTGACCCTCCCCCCACCAAATGTTTTAAACTAATAAAGTTTACTTTCAGAGCAGTTTCAGGGTCATATCAAAATCAAGCAAAAGTACCTAAACCCCCACCCCCACCTTAGCACCCGTACACCCTTGATCTATATCCTATAATACAGAGCTGCATTTGCTATGTGGATTAACCTGCATTAATACAATTAATACACCAAGTGTGTGGACGATTTCTAAAGCCTCAAACTCTGAATAATAAGTTATCAACATAGTTTAGCATTTGCTCATTTTTCTACACTCTTTTGTTATGTATATGTAGGGAAGTCACAGGGATTATAAATTCGATTTGAGTAAAGTTTAAAACCATATATTTCCTGCTAAAGGGCCTTTAACTCATTCCTCTCATGGCCAGGATGCAAAGAGAGAGGCCAAGAGCAGGTTCCCACAATCCCCTTCAAGGGCGTGCCCTGAATGACCTACCTTCCCACCTCTTAAAAGTTCCACAACCATGCCTTTAATACATGGGCCATTGGAGGATATCTGAGGCCCAAACTCTAACAATAGAGTACAGTGTGATATTTCAATACATGTGACAATGCACAGTGGTCAGACCAGAGCAATTGGCATATCTATCACCCTAGATATATATGTGTGTGTGTGTGTGTGTGTGTGTGTGTGTGTGTGTGTGTTGGGAACATACAAAACTCTCTGTACTAGCTCTTTTGAAATATTTAACTAATGGTTGTCAGCCATAGTAGAATAACTACTGCACTATAGAGCATTAGAAATTATTCTTCCTGTCCAACTATATCTCTGTACCCATCAACCATCCTCTCTCCTTCTGCCCTTCCCCACCTCCTTCCCAGGCTCTGGTAACCATTATTCTATTTTCTGCTTCTTTGACACACATTTTAGCTTCACATGTGAGAACATACATTATCTATCTTTCTGTGCCTGACTTATTTCACTTAACAAAACATCATCCAGTTCCATCCATGTTACCACAAACCTCTAGGGAAAGGATTGCCAATTTTGTTTCTCTTAAAAAAAAGAATCTACTTTTTTTTTTTTTTTTACTAGCCCTTTCTGTTTGTTTTTTGTCTCTGTGTTGTTTATTTTGGCTCTGTCCTTTCCTATTTCTTTCCTTCTACTCATCTTGGGTTTGATTTGTTCTTGATTTTCTAGTTCCTTAAGTTGTTCTTTTAAGTCACTTACTTAAAATCTTTCTGCTTTTTTCATGTAGGCACTTACCGCTTACCTCTATAAACTTCTATTACTTTGGCTGTAACCCATAACTTTTTAAATGCTGTGTTTTCATTTATTTCAGGAAATTTTTAAATTGCCATTTTGATTTTTTTTCACTGACCCACTGATCATTCAAAAGCATGTTGTTTAATTTTTCATGTATTTCTACAATTTCTAGTTTGTCTTCTTGATTTGTAGTTTAATTCCATTTTGACAAAGAAGACACATACTATGACTCCATTTTTTTAAATTGGGGACTTATTTTGTGCCTTAACATGTGGTTGATCCTGGATGAGGTTTCACATGCTGATTAGAAGATTGTACATTCTGAATCTATAGAATGAAATATTCTATAAGTTCTGCTAGGTCCATTTGATCCATAGCACAGCTTAATTCCAATGTTTCCTTGTTGATTTTTTGCTCTGAATGATCTGCTTATTGATAAAAGTAGGGAATTTAAGTCCTTAACTGCTGTTATATTAGAGTCTATCTTTCCCTTTAGATTCAATAATGTTTATGTAATGGGAGCACTGGGTATATGGGTACACATAGTGTATATATGCCAGTCATATAAACTGTTATTCCCTCTTGTTGAATTGATCCCTTTGTCATTTCATAGCGACTTTGTCTCTTTTACAATTTTTTGTTTAAAGTCGATTTTCATTTCTTTTATGGGATATCTTTTTCCATTCCTTCACTTTCCATCTGTACATCTTCGTGGGTGAAAATGTGTTTCTTGTAAGCAGTGTTTTGTTGGTTTTTGGTTTCTTGTTGTTGCAGTTGTCTTTTTTTAAAACATTCAGTCAATCTATATTTTTTAATTGAGAAGTTTAATCCATTTATACTCAAATTATTATTGACAAGACATCCTCATCCTGTCAATGTTTTTCTGGTTGTGTATAACCTTAGTTCGTTTCCTCCTGTATTGTTATTCATCTTCATGGTTTTGTGGTTTTCTATACCAATAGAGTTTGATTCGCCTCTCTTTCTCTTCTGGGTATCTGCTCTGCAATTGGGTTTTATGCTTTTGTGGGTTTTTGTGAAGGTAGTTACCATCCTTTTGCTTCTAGCATAGGACTTTCTTAAACATGTGTTGGAAGGCCAATCTGGCACCTCTGGATGTGGTACACCCTGCATGGGTGAGACACCTGTCAGTTTCAGCAGGCCATTCTTCCCTAAGGGTTTTTGTTTGTTTTACTTTTTGTTTGTTTGGGTTTTGTTGTTGTTGTTGCTGTTTTGTTTGTTTGTTTCTTAAATATTTTCTTAGTTGTTGATAGACTTTTATTGTATTTATTTATACGCAGTGCCAAGAATCAAACCCATGCCAGGCAAATGCCCTACCGCTGAGCCGCAGCCCTGGCCCCTGTTTGCTTGTTTTTATCTTGAAAAATCTTTATTTCCCTTTCCTTTCCAAAGGATAGCTTTGCTTGATATAGTACTCTTGCTTGGAAATATTTTTCTTTCTGAACTTTGAATATATCACTCCATTCTCTCCTTGCCTGTAAGCTTTCTGCTGAGAAGTCTTCTGCTACTAAATGGGAATTCCCTTATAAGTGATTTGATACTTCTTTCTTACTGTTTTTAAAATACTTTGTCTTGAATTCTTGAGAGTTTGCCTATAACATGCCTCATAGGGAGGTCCTTTGAGGTTCCTGGACCTGGGTAACCCTATCTTCCCAAAATTTAGAAAGATTTTAGCAATTAATTCATTAAGGTTTTTTTTTTTTTAATGTCTTTTCCCTTCTCTTCTCTTTCTGGAATACCCATAATGAGAAAATTTGCTTGTTTAAGGATGTCCCATAAGTCTCAATGGCTTTCTTTGGTCTTAAAAACATTAAAAGAAACAAAAACAAACAAATTAACAAACAAACAAACAAACAAAAACCTGACTAGGTTATTTCAAGACCTATCTTCAAGCTCAAAATTCTTTTTTTTTCCCTCCCTAATAATTCTGCTGTTGACACTCTCAACTATATATTTCATTTTTATTTATTGACTTCTTTAGCTCCAAGATTTCTTCCTGTTCTTTCTTTTTCTCTCTCCCCTAGTGGTAGGGATCAAACCTAGGGCTAGTAAAGTGCTAGTAAAGTGCTGTACCACCCAGCACCCAGCCTTCAAAAAGGATCTTTCTCCCTTTGATGAATTTCTGATTCATATCTTCAATTCTTCCTAATTTTATTGAATGTATATCTGTATGCTTTGTATGTTATTAAGTTTTCTTGAATTCATTCTTTTGAATTCTTTTTCAGGCAATTCATCAATTTTCTTTTGTTTGAGTCTGTTGCTACAGAGCTATGGTGTTACTTCAGAGGTGTTACCTTGTATCATGCGACTGGTATCCCTATATAGGTGCATCTGTAGGTCAGTTGCAGCTACCAATTTGCAAGTGTGGCTTCTGTAGTAAAAGGTGTTCTGGGGATGATGGGTCCTGGGGTGGAGATTGAAGATGCTGTGTGTCTTTTGTGTGGTATGTCAGTGTAGCTCTTCAGCTATAATCAATGTTGGTGATACCTGCAAGCATCCAGGTAGCCTAGATCACAGGAGTTTTTGAATTTTCCTACCAACTAAGATGCCCCTCCCTTGGGCAAGGCACAAGGGCTGGAATCTCTGGATGTGATGCCCCTTGCATGGGTGAGGCACTTGTCAGTTTCGGCCAGCCATGTGAGGGCAGGGCCATACTGTGGGGCCACTTAGGTGTGTTGTGATATGTTTTATGGCTCTGAATGTGCTGTATCTTGCTGAATGTTCCATGTGAACTGGAGGAGAATGTGTGCATAGCACAATATATGGGTGTGCTTACAAGCTTGCATATTTAGATACATTGTTGCTATTATTATTTTATTTTTTAAAATTATTTTTTAGTTGTAGATGACACAATGCCTTTATTTTATTTTTTATGTGGTGCTGAGGATCAAACCCTGTGCCCTCCACATGCAATGTGAGCACTCTACCACTGAGCTACAACCTCAGCCCCTGTTTTATTTATTTACTTAGTACCAGTGGATTGAATCCAGGGTCGCTTCCTGAGTCACATCCTCAGCTCTTTTTTTTTTTTTTAATTTAGAGAAAAGGTCTCATTTAGTTGCCTAGGGCCTCACTAAATTGCTGAGCCTTGCTCTGAACTCATGATCCTCCTGCCTCAGCCTCCCAAGCCACTGGGATTACAGGCATGAACCACTGGCCTGGCCATTATTATTATTTTGAACAAACTGTTACCTAGACCAATTAAGAATAAGAAAATAAGTTTTATTTTACTTTTACGGACTCATTCTCTGATGCTCCTCATTATGTAGATCAAAATTTCTGACCTCTATCATTCTTCTTCTGTACAAAATCTTTTTTTTTTTTTTTTTTTTTTTAACGTTTCCTGCAAGGTAGGTCTACAGGCAATAAGTTTACTCAGTTTTTGTCTGCCTGAGAAAACTTTTATTTCTTCAACTCTCTTGAAGCAAAATTTTACAGAGCACAGAACTTTGGATGGGTGAACTTTTCTCTTAACACTTTAAATATTATATTCCCATCTTTAACTCTGTATGGCTTTTGGAAAGAAGTAGCTCTAATTCTTTGCTTTTCCTTTGGTAAGGTGATATTTTTTTCCCTCTGGATTCTTTCAAAATTTTTTCTTTATGTTTGATTTTCACAAATTTGCATACTAGAAGCCTAGGCAATTTTTTTGTGTGTGAGTTTTTGTTTTGTTGTTCTGTGGGGTTTTGGTTTTTTTTTCTGCATTTATTCTGCTTGGTGTTGTCTAAGCTCCCTGGACCTGTGGTTTATGTCTGATATGAATTTAGGGCAACTATCCATCATTATTGTTTGTGGGAGACCAACCTTACACGTGACTGAGTCACACTCCCCGGCTGGGTGCTGAGGCGCTCAGTCACAGAAATGTGGCAGAGCTTTCCCCACCCTTCTTGGGTTCGAGGGTTGGTGTCTCGTGCATGGGTGTGTCTTGCTACAGCCCCATGGGTGAAGCTATGCTCACCTGTTCCTTTGTAATATAACCTCTTGCCCTGTTTAGGATAGAATCTTCCATGGAAGTGCCTTGTGTGTGTCCCCTTCTCTTACTGTGCCCTTGGGTGTGGCCTATCCAGGTGAGTGTCAACCTGCTGACAGTGGACATCATGAAGATACTCAGCCCCCTGAAACCTGACCCCTTGCCTCATTTGAATAGCTTCTCCTCAATAAAAGGGGTCAGCACATGCTCTCGCTCTCTCTCTCTTTCTTCGGACCCTTAAGGTCAGAGGAGCCATCACAGTGATCCCAAAGAAAAAGGTATTTGTGTCACTTGTGTGGTTATTTCATGCAGCCCAGTTAGCCCAGTTTAACTGGAGTAACCCCTGAGACTTTTAGTTGCAAGAACAGAAACCCGGCAATTGCTTCAAATATTTCTTCTGTTCTTCTCTTCTCCTTCTGTTATTCTTACTTCATGTATTTATACATTTTATAGTTGTCCCATAGTTTGGGGGTATTCTGTTCTGTTGCTTAGTTTTATTTTGGGGGGAGTTTTTCCCCCTACTCTTTTTTTTTTTTTCTTCAGGCTTGGAAGTTTCTATTGTTATACTCTCAAGCTCAGTGATTCTTCCTCATCTGGGTTCAGTTTACTAAAGGTTTTTTTTTTTTTTTTTTTTCCCACTTCCGTTAGGTTTCTCACATCTAGCATTTCTTTTTGATTCTTTCTCTGAATTTCCATCTCTCTGCTTACATTTTTATCTGTTTTTGCATGTTGCCTACTTTTTCCATTAAACTCCCCAGCCTAGTAATTGTTGTCACGACTTGGGTCTAGAAATGTGTCCTGAAAAGCTTATGTTTTGGAAGCACCATCCCCGATGTAGAAAGGTTCAGAGTTAGGGCTTTTAGGCAATAGTGAGAGATGTAACCACATAGGTGAATTAATCCATTTGATGGTAACTGTAGGCAAGTTGGGAGTATATCTTATCCTTGGCTTCTTGCCCCCCCCTCCTTCCTAGCTTCCATGCTGAGTGGCCTTCCTTCACCACACACTTCTAGAATAATATTCTACCTCACATCAGGCCCAGAGCCATGGGGTCAGCCAATCATGGAGTGAACCTCTGAACCATAAGCTAAAAATATTTTTTCCTCTAAACTGTTCTTTTGGTCACAGCAACAAAAAAAAATAACACAATCATATATTTGTGTAATTCCTGGTATGAAAAATTCAACATCCCTTCCATATCTTGTTTTGGGGCTTATTTATTCTCTTTAACCTCTGTTTTTTGTCTTTTCTTATGCCTGGTATTTTTGGTTGAAATTTGGAAAAGATCTTATGTTCGAGGTGAAAAACTGAAGTAACGTGAAGTGACGTAGTAGTAAGGTGTTGGGGACAGAAACATTCTATGGTCCTATGGGTAGGCCTCAGTATTTTGGAGAGCCCGTGTCCTTGGGCTGTGAATTTATCTATTTATTTTTAGTTGTAGATGAACACAATACCTTTATTTTATTCATTTATTTTTATGTGGTGCTGAGGATGGAACCCAGTACCCCACATGTGCTAGGCAAGCGCTCTACACTGAGCGACAACCCCAATCCTGGGCTGTGAATTTTAACAGTGCTTCTCATTTCCCCTCACACTTCTCTCCCCACCCCCACCACACACCCACCAAGGTGGGACAAGATGGCTGGAGGGGCTGGCCTTGTGTTTTTCCCTCTGCCATGTGGAAGGCTGAAGGGAAGTGGAGTTCGTATTTCCCTTCCCTCAGGTAGGTTAGGATCTAATAACACCCTAGCAGCTTAGGCCCTGGTAAAATAGCTTCTCCTGAGGGCAGGCCTTAACAGGAACAGAATGATTTGGCCTATTTCAAAACAGTTCCTTTTGATTTCCTCCAAGGAGGCTTTGCTCTGACATTCACTGTGAGGTTTGAGTAGGGCCACTGGAGGTAAAACTCAGAGGTGTGGGGACCTGCCACCATCAACTGGGTCCCCAGTGTTTTTAACGCTCAGAGCTGTCCACCCTGAGCCTCTGGCAGTCCCCCAGTTAGAGTTCAGGTTTAAACTCCAGCGCCATCTCCCAGGAGGCTGCTGCTCTGGTGAGTTGGGATTCTCTGTATCAGATCTGTCTCTCTAGTTTGGGGGACAGGGGTTTGACATGCAACCCTCCTTCTCTCAGGACCCTAGGAAGAGTTGTTGATTTTCTAGTTTGTTAAGCTTTTTACTTGTCATTGGGATGGAGTGGTGACCCCTAAGCTCCTTATAGGCCAGACTAGAAAACGGAAGTCAAATATTTTTGATAGAGATAATGATGTAAAACGTATCATAGAAGCCAGCTTCCTGCAGCTGTTTCCGTTCAGTAGCTACTGGTTTCCCTCCCCCAGCTATATTTTTTTTTCCTGTCCTGATAAATAAAGCCTTTGGGGATTCAAAGATTACACCAATCTTTTCTTCTTCTTTCTTTATTATTTGTTTATTTTTGGCCAGGACTGGCCAGGATTGAACCAGGAGTGCTCTACTTCTGAGCTGTATCTACTACCTTTCTATTTTTTATTTTGAGACAGATAAGGTCTTGCTAAATTGCTCAGACTGGCCTTGAATCTGCAATTCTTCTGCCTCAGCTTCGAAGTCATCACAGGCATGCATCAATACACCCAGTTACACCAACCATTTCCTGCGACACTTCTTGCATTTTCTTATTTGATCCCATTTGAAAAGACCTGAACTAAGTGTTCATGATCCCATTCAGAGAAGATGAAATTGGCATTCTAGAGGATGAGGATCCTTCCCAAAGTCCCTCAGCTAGGACACAATCCCTAAGAATAAGGGGAAAGAGGGTAGAAAGCTCCTGTGAGTGTTCCACTCCATGGCATTGAAGTGGAGGCACAGATCTCAGAGCAGCAGCATTTTGCATTTACAGCCACACCTAAGGGACTTCTTAGTCTATGAAATTTTTACTCATCTATATGCAAAGTCCTATAATCTGCCCTGAAATAAAGGTGCCTAGTTAAGAGTCTCTGTCCTCTAGATCCTCACTAGAATCTCTAAAGAGCAGCAGCATCAGCAGCATCTGGGAGCACATTATAAATTCAGAGTCTCAAGCCCCCAGTCCCAACCTCTAGAATCAGAAGCTGCATTCTTACAAGATCTAAAAAGCCAGGGTGATTTGTGGGCGAATTAAAATTTGAAAGTCACTGTTAGAAGATAGTCAATAAAACTTGACTTTTACATATGACAAGAGGAAACATTTTCTTCCATCCTGCAATGGGTGGAAGCTCAGGATTGAGGAAGCTCTGAAAGGGAAGATTGGGTTTGAGCAAGGATTGCAGAAGTCCTCATGAAGGAGGTGGTTTCAGCTGAGTCTTGAAGGAGGAGAGTTTATAAAGAGCAAAGGTACAGAGATGGGTAGGGCTCAGTGTTGGGAAAAGGCAAATAAATACCCCACAAGATCAGATAAAGTTCGTGAAATGAGGTGAGGGAGGTGAAGCCGAGAAGAATAGATCAAGGATACTTTCTGTACACTTAATAAGACAGGTGGAATTTTATAGGTCAGAAGTCTTTTTTTTTTTTTAAATATTTATTTATTTTAGTTCTTGGCGGACACAACATCTTTGTTTGTATGTGGTGCTGAGGATCGAACCCGGGCCGCACACATGTCAGGCGAGCGCGCTACCGCTTGAGCCACATCCCCAGCCCAAGAAGTCTTGAGTTAATAATCTATTAGCCAAACGGACCAACACAATACTTTAAAAATAATTTGAATTATAGTGATAACAAAAATAATTTTCAAAATACTATAATTATCATAAAAATACCCAGTGAGCATTTGCCAAATTATATTTAAGTAATTAATAAGAGAGCCAGCAAGATGACCAATGTAGTTCAAAAGAGGATAGGAAAAACTGGAAAAAGGGAACTCTAAGATTATGTGAAATCCAAAACTGATTAATGGCTTACAGGCAGCAAAACCACATCCTTCACATTTATCTACCAGACAAAAATCTTTTGTAGCTCTATCAGATAGAAAAACATCACTGGCATTTTACTGGTTTTCTGAAAGTTAACATCCAGTTTCACAGAGGTATAAAATTCCAGGATCCTAATTAATAAAAAAAAAAAAATATATACCAATCGTAAGCCATGCAATCCCACATTCCCCTGGAGTTCCACAGTGCTCTGAGCAGGAAAGAGAGTAGTTGTCAAACTCAATCTTCAAGTGGAAACCTGAAGGGCTTTTCACAATTCAGTGGTGATCTTCAACCCTGGAGCTTCTGATGCAGCAGGTCCAGGGCAGATGCTGATGATTTACTCTCAGGTGATGCTGATGCTGTTGATGGGGAGCACACTTGGATAACCACATCCTCCTGGAGGTCACTTGAAAGAACTACAGTCATTCTTTTTGCCATATTTCCAAGTTTGGTGTCATTTTTCTTAGCAACTGTCAACATTCAAAATCTATACACACACACACACACACACACACACACATACATGTATGTACACACACACACACACACACACACACACACTTTTTTAACTTCTTCTTCTTCTAAAATCTAGATACTGGCTTCTTTTGAAACCTCAGGTCTGGCAATAGTAAACCTGACTTCTTCCACAGGGACAATTGGCTAGTGCTCAGTATAAGCTGCTCCTTTTAGGTGGAACATTTTGCTAGACACCCTGATTCTTAGCATACATTATTCATTTCTTTTGTAGGCATTTGATTTTTCTAGCCCTGCAAAAGATGATAGGGACTTAATGCAGAATGTGGAGGAGGAGCATGAACACAGCTGGGTAATGCGTGCCCCTGGGTCCTATACGATACATTTGATCACCTGGTGTGGCTCTCCAGAAGTGCAAACTACACAGTTAAACAGGGCCCCATGCTCAGAAGAGCCCCACACTTGGTTTAATCCTTGCTCTTGCTATCTTGAAATTCTTGATAAGTTTTGCATAATGGGCCCTGGGTTTTGATTTTGTATTAGGATCCACAAATCATGAACCTGATCTTGAAGCCACACCAAAGTTCCAAATCCACTTTTGAAGGTGACCTTCTCATCACCAGATTGCTAAGGAGGGGGAAAGGGTAATTCCAGGATCAGAAATCTAAGGAGCACTAGAAAAAATTATCTTGTTCTGCAGACAAGATAATTATTTCATTTTATAGCTAGGGCTATGAAGGTCCAGAAAGAAGAAATTGACTTCCTCAAGGTCACGGACAAACCCTGAAAAGGAAGCCAAATTAAAAGTCTAATGTGATGAGTCTGCAAAGCACTGAATACTGAGGCTGCCAGTGAGCTTATGTGTCTGAACCCCCTCTGCATACCAAAGTGAAATTTCCTGTCTGTTATTAGATCAGTCAACCTTGGTTGGTGTGGTTGAACTAGAACGAAGCAAAAAAGATGGGAAAAGTGAAGGTATGGTTTTTAAACAGATCAAGGAATCCATCCAAACTCTACTTTAGGGTAAGGACTGGGAAGAAGGAAAATGTTATATATGAACTCTACCGCTCTCTGTGTTGCAAAGACAGACTTCCACTTGAGCCCCAAAGAAACTGCAAAGGGCAAAGGCATATAGGGAAACCCATCAATACACTCCTTCCCAATTAAACATGGCAAGCAAGGTTCAAGGAGACACACTGGACCCCCTTAGCTGAAAGATTGCTCAGTTGCTTGTAGGTCTCAGTTGCCTGGTTTTAGGCACAACCTTGAGAGAACCCAGTCCCCACTGCTGGTGGACTGGGGAGTTTAGGGGAACAGTTAAGCAAATGAGTCAGCCCCAAACGACTTCACACCTGTTCACACATGTTCTTGTGGTTTGGGTGGGGTGGATTGTCCTCTCCCACCCATCCACCCTCTCAGAGTTCATAACGGAACCTAGGCTCCGAAGGGCTTGATTCACACAAGGAACTGAAATAAGGTTGTATATCCCCACTGTGCCTGGCTCAGTGATGAGTATGAGACTCCAGACTGGACCAGTGAGCATCCTCCCCAAGATTCTTGACAGCACTATCAGCAAAAGTTATTTCCTTTCCCTTTGATATAGTAAGCAATCTGAGTTTGGGGCTGGAAATGGTCTTCTTGCCACCATGTCAGAAAAGAACCTGTTTGAAATTAAGTCAAACAAGAGATAGAAAGATGATATTGGAATCCGGACATCCAGTCAAGCCTGAAGTCAACATACCCTCAAACTTCTTAGTCATGTAAACAAAGTTTATTGTTTTTGTTTTTGCACTGGGTTTTTGTTTGCTTGTTTGTTTTATGGCATTGCTAGGGAATTGAACCAAGGACACTCTACTGCTGACCCCCAGCCCTTTTATTTATTTATTTCTCCAAGACAGCATCTTACTCAGTTGCCCAGGTGGGCCTTGAAACTTGTGAGCCTCCTGCCTCAGCCTCGAGAGTCTCTGAGACTACAGATGAGCACCACTGTGTCCTGCTCACAACAATTTTCTGTTTTGCTGAAGCCAGTCTGAGTTAAGGATCTGGAACTTCTGGCTGAAAATGTATCACTAATATAATGGCCTTCTTCATCCTAGGCACCAAGCTAGGATGGAATTGGGGTTACAAGTGCGAAGAGGCCGTGTGTCATTCCTATCTTCATGGTTCTTTGAGTCCTATGGGAAAGATGACAATAAGCAAGAAAACACATAAATAAGCAAAATGCAATGATTATGCATCAGGTTGTAAGCAAGAATTTCTAATGGAGAATAAGAGGATCATCTTGGACAGCACAATAGGGAGGCTCTCTGCTGAGTTCCTTTCAAGCTGAGGGTCAGTGGTAGGAAGAGCAGGAGGAAGAGAATTTTAGGCAAGTGATTCTAGGGTCGAAAGGGCTTGATTCACACAAGGAACTGAAATAAGGCCTTCATTTATTCATCCACTCAACAAACTGCTATGACAGCGACTCAGCGTGGGTACAAGGAGACAGAAATAAAAGCTGTCCCTAACAAGATGGCAAAATATAGCTGTAAATACTAATTTGGTCAAGGGTAGGGTAGTGATTCCACAAAGATATACCATATTTCACCACATAATCATAACAGATTTCATGCCAATTTTTTTTTACTAAAAAAACAGACTAAGACCATCATGTGAAACTTCTTTCTTTTTCTCCTTCTTTTGGTACTAGGGATTGAATCCAAGGGTACCTTACCACTGAGCTTATCCCCAGCCTTTTTTATTTTTTTACTTTGGAACAGGGCTCACTAAGGGGCTTCATTAAATTACTGAAGCTGGCTTCAAACTTGCAATCCTTCTGCTTCACCCTTCCTAACACTGGGATTACAGGACTGCACCACCACACACAGCATGTGAAGCTTTGAAATTTTTTTAAATTTTGTTTTATTTTTTCCACAGTTTTATTGGTGCACCATAGTTGTACATAATGGTGAGATTCCTTGTTACGTATTCATACATGGATACATTATAACAGTACAATTTAGTCAATATCACTCCCCACTCTTTAGCCTTTATAAAATAAATTGTTCCAACATTACTTAAAAATCATTTATTACTAAGCTGTCTTTGGTGCAAGATTAGGGTGCACAGAATACTTGTGAATATACATTTAAATTGAATAGTCCAAATGGACACAGGTCGTTTCTTTGTGACCATTTAACCAATAGTTTTTCCCTCTGGAAAAAGAAAATGAACAGGTTAGTTGAACATTTAAACTTGAGAAAATTTATTACAGTGTTGCCAGTGTCCTTAAAAAGTTGAATCTTTGGTGTCCGAAGATTCTGTGCCCCTATTATTGGCTTCCTTCTGATGTGCCATCCTTGGTGTTACTCATCAATGTTTATGGCTACTACTGCAGCCATGCAAGGCAACTTTTGGAAATATACCACGTGTGTGTGCTGAGAACTAGAAGCTCAAGACTCACAGTGCCTGAGAAGACAAATGTGCAGCCATGTGCAATTGGTGAGTACACTGCTGCTCTGCTGACCTATTCAGTGGTGTGAGGAGCAGACTTATATCATGTGACATCTATGCAATGAAAGGTTATATACGAATATTTGGAATGAAAAATAGGGTACGGTGATTAAGAGGTGGGTGCAATTATGCTGGAAAATATGGTAACTACAGGATGTTCATTTCAGCATCATTTTCTTTTCAACTCCACATTGAAGTAGTGGAGCATGTACATTTCATCCTAGAGAGCGCCACTATTTTCACAAGCTAAACAAACACATTATTGGTACCTGGATGAGATGCCCCCCGCCCCCCCGCCATCCTCCTTCTGATCCCAGACCATCCTCCAATCAAGGGTAACTATTGGTCTGTAACAGTGTTGATTAATTTTGGCTCCTTTTACTTTGTATATACGAAATCACACAGTGTATGACTTCGGGCATTTGGGAGGGGGTGGGGAGGTCCTGGCTTCTTTTACCTAATTTGGTGTTTATGAGATTCCACTTTATTGTTTATGTAGTTACAGATTGCTTATTCTATATAGTATTCTATCATTAGAATGTACCATAACTTATTTTTCTGTTCCACTATTTTTAAACATTTGGGTAGTTTCCAGATAGAGAATATTATAAACAGGGCAGTTGTGAACATTCTTCTGGTGAATATATATTTCTATTTGGGGGTTGTGGGCCTAGGGGTGACATTGTTAGGACATGGAATGTTGAAGCATAGTATGATCACCTTTAGAAGATATTTCTAAACAATTTACCAGAATGATTCTACCAATTTACACCTCCACTGAATTTATAGGAGAGTTCTGGTTTCTTCACATGCTTAGTAACACTTGGTATCTTCTATTTTCTAAAATTTTAGTTCACCTGGTGGGTGGATGTTGGTATCAAATTATAGTTTCAGTTTTCACTCTCTGTATGATTAACAATGGCTGCAAACCTTGCCATCTGTGTGTGGTCATTCTTTTCTGAAGGGTATATTCCATCTTGTTCTCGTTTTTGTACTGGATAGTTTTTTTCTTAAACTATCCAGTACAGGATGGTAGAATGAGTTCTTCAAACATTCCAGCTACAAGCTTTTGGTTAGATATAAATGCAGGTATTCTCTTCCATTTTCTGAAGTATGTTTTACTCTCTTTTGATGAGAGAGAGAGAGAGAGAGAGAGAGAGAGAGAGAGAGAGAGAGAAATGTATTACTTTTATTTTGTGTCCTATTTAAGAAAGTGTTTCTTACCCAGGATCAGAAAAATATTCTCTTACATTTTTCTCAAAAAGCTTTACTGCTTTTGCTTTACATCTGTATTCGCAATCTGTCTTAAATTAATTTTTGTTTATGGTATGAGGTACTGGTTAAGAAAATCTTTTCCATACGGTCATGGTTCCCAAACTATGCACCAGGTCAGCCCCTTGGGTTGCACCGTGAATTTACGAGGATGCCATGGACATTTTACCTTTCTTGAGGGAAATGCAGTGTCATCTGTGGGTATCACATAAACCACTAGCTTGAAAAAGTGCATGATTACAATATTGGAGCATAAATACGTCCCCTTGGGTGACAGTGCATTGCTGTGAGTACTCCATGGAGATGGGTCCTGTGGCCCTTCCAACAGCCAGAAAAATTCTGACATCCTCAGGTGGGTGGCCAGCGAGAACTGAATCCTGCCAATAACCAGGTGGGTGATCACTAATGAGTTTGCCATATAGAAATCTCATTGGCTTAACATAATTTAGTGGAGAACAATCTTTGCAAAGTCACAATATTTTTTTATCATAGTGAAAAGTAGAAACCACCTGAATCTAGGGTTTTGATAAATTAATCTTGACACATTGCATCCATGTGATGTAATAATAGGTGGCCAATAAAAATCATGTGGGAAAATTTTCATATTAGATTATTAAGTGAAAAAAAAGAGATATAAAATCATACGTTCAATTACATTCTAACAGGGTAAACATGAATATTGGGTGTATCCGCATTGTCCAAGAGTTAAAAATGCTTTGGGGAGAGGGAAGAGTTTATGTCTAACAACATTTTTGATGTATTTTAGGTTTTTCTACAAGACGTTGTCAACAAATTTCCTTCAAAGAGAACATGCTACTTTTGCATGCATACAAATTTACACACACACATATATTTTTTTAAATCGAGAAATAATCTATGCCTTGAAGGAATTTATAGTGTGACAGGAGACAAGCGGTATGAATGAGGGAATTATAAAGTTAGAGTTTATGTGTTGAGGTCCATTGAAAGACCCAACCAAATCATTTTAACATGAAACAGGTACTGGCTCATAATGGCCCTCCTTGAACCAATTACAACAGACAGAATGGGAAGTTCTAGGGCATGATCCCAAGCCCCCTAGGAGTCCTGCTGTTGTGGCCGGGGTGTTCTGAGGGGTTGGGAGGCAAGGGAGCTCTTCCCAAAGGGAGACCGGAAGGAGAAGGGAGATGAGGCTGGTGATAAAGGGAAGAGATATCAAGAAATAGTCTGTTCTGTCTGGAGTAGTAGCTCAAAGGCACAGAGGAAGTGGCCCTTATCATGAATGTTAAAGGTGAGGAAATGTTTCCAGGCAGCTGGGGGTAAGAGGGGATCTGAAGAGGAGGGAGGGGGTGGTATGCTCATATGTTGTATGGAAGAAGCTAGAGAGACAGGCGGCAAGCGGATCCAAGGGGCTTATGTCAGCTGAAGGTGTTAAGCCTTCATTCTGAGGACAGCGAGGAGTCCCCAAAAGAATGACAAAAGTGTGTGTGATTACCCGCCCCCTGCCCTTGTCTCTCAAACTATGGTGCCTGATCAGTACCATGACAAGGAATAATATAATCCTCATAATCTTTCTGTCTCCTGCTCCAGATTTCATTACTCCAGTGGCTGAGAGGAGGATGGATTTGAAGGTCTTTGACCAAAGCCTCTGCTAATTTTTTTTTTTTGATAGACAGATTGTTTGATTGGTACAGATAAATATCTTACACAAACATCTTCTTAAGGGAGATGAGAGTCTGAGATTTGCAATTCTTTTTTTTTCCAGTATGTTTTTGATCATGATTTTCAGTAAAAAATATGTATTATATTATAATTCATCTGAATTTTACCAAACTGTTTCAAACACACACACACACACACACACACACACACACACACCACTTCCCTAGACTACCAACCTCACCATGGCGGTAACCATGACTATATGACTTGGTTGTCACTGTGGCTTCTATGCCTGGCACAATGCTTGTCTCATAATGGACCATAATGTTACTATTAATATTAAGTGTGTATTTACTGAATGAATAGATGCAAGTATCAATAAATGATTCAAGATTCTTTTAAGCTACAGAGAGTTGTACAGATGCAAACAGTATCTACTCGTGTCTAAATCTGACCCATGTTTATGATCCTGTATCATGGAGGATATTGCCAGGGCTGGCAGTGAGGGGAGATGCCATGGGCAGAGGAGAAGTAGAATCTCGGGATCTGAGACCAACAGTGGGTGGTGCCCCAGGCACAGCATTTGAATGATTCATGCTCCTTCCTGGGTACCAGACTCTGTTCCCTAAACCCACATCCTCTGTCGTAGACTGGGACTAATTTCAGGGCTATACGGGAACCATGATTCACAGCCTAGAAACAGGGGTTTTCTTTAATAACCCAAAGAATTTCATCCTAAAGAAAGTGAAACAATTGCATGAGATAGTCTTTTTCTCAGAACAGATTAAAACCAAGAACAGTAAAAGGCACGGAACACGGAAGAAATCTAAGCTGCACATATATTGAAAGTGCATTTGGCTCTGAGAGGGTCTCCAAGGACCACTTAAGACTCTCATTTCCTTCCCACCTCTTGAAGCTTATTGATCAGTGTCAATTGCAAAGCCCTTCCTATGTGTTCTCTGTAACCAAAGTTCTCTAAGTAAAAAGCCAAGCCAAGGAAACCACTTAAGAAGGGTCAGTTTACCTAAAGATTAGCAATACCAACCAAGACTGAGCAGTGACTTCCTCCCAATGGCAATGTTCATGGAAGGCTTAAGGATTCAAATTCCATCTGAAGAAGAGCCTGTCAGCATAATGATTTTCTTTTATTTCCTATTATTTTGTACTGGGATTGAACCCAGAGGTACTCTTACCACTGAGCTACATTCTCAGCCCTTTTTCATTTTTTTAAATTGTAAGACAAGTTCTCATCAAGTTGCTGAGGCTGGCCTCAAACTTGCAATCTTCCTATCTCAGCCTCTTGAGTCACTGGGATTACGGGACTGGAGCACTGTACCTGATGATTTTCTTTTTCAAAGAGCCAGAAACTTTTCTGCTGGATGAAGACATCATTAAAGATCTTTAGTTCAGAAACTGGAACAAGACAGGGATGCCTCTTTCACCACTTCTATTCAATAGAGTTCTTGAAACTAGCCAGAACTATCAGACACATGAAAGAAATTAAAGGGATACAATAGGAAAAGATGAACTCAAATTATCACTATTTGCAGACGATATGATTCTATACCTAGAAGACCCAAAACATTTCACCAGAAATCCCCTAGAACTAATAAATAAATTCAACAAAATAGCTGGATAGAAAACCAACACCCATAAATCAAAGGCATTTCTGTACATCAGTAACAAATTCTCTGAAAGAGAAACTAGGAAAACCACCCCATTTACAATAGTCTCAAAAAAAAAATACTTGGGAATAAACTTAACAAAAGACATGAAAGTCCTCTACAAGGTAAACTACAGCACGTTAAAAAAAGAAATTAAAGAAGACCTTAGAAGATGGAAAGATCTACCTTGTTCTTGGATAGGCAGAATTTATATTGTCAAAATGACCATACTACCAAAAGCACTGTACAGATACAATGCAATCCCACTCAAAATTCCAATGACATTCGTCATAGAAATAGAAAAAGCAATCATGAAAGTCATCTTTATCTCTCACCATGCACAAAACTCAATTCAAAGTGGACCAAGGCCCTAGGAATTAAACCAGAGACCTTGCATGTAATGGAAAAAAAGTAGGCCCAAATCTCCATCATGTCAGATTAGGCCTCGGCTTCCTTAATAAGACTCCTATAGCACAAGAATTAAAACCAAGAATCAATAAATAGATTCAAACTAAAAAGCTTCTTCTTAGCAAAAGAAAAAAAAATCAGTGATGTGAATAGAGAGTCTACATTTGGGGAGCAAATTATTACCACCAGCACATCAGATAGAGCACTAATCTCTAGGATATATAAAGAACTAAAAAATCTTAATACCAAAAATCAAATAATCCAATCAATAAATGGGCCAAGGAACTGAACAGACACTTCTCACAAGAGGATATACAATCAATCAACAAACATATGAAAAATGTTCAACATCTCTAGCATTTAGAGAAATGCAAATCAAAACTACTCTAAGATTTCATCTCACTCCAATCAGAATGGCAGGAATCAAGAATATAAACAACAATAAGTGTTGGTGAGGATGTGGGGGAAAAGGCACACTCAAACATTGCTGGAGGGACTGTAGATTGATGCAGCCAATCTGTAAAGCAATATGGAGATTCCTTGGAAAACTTGGAATGGAACCACCATTTGACCCACCTATCCCACTCCTTGGTTTATACCCAAAGGACTTAAAAACATCATTCCATAGGGACACAGCCATAAATGTTTATAGGAGCACAACTCAGAATAGCTAAATTGTGGAACCAACCCAGATGCCCTTCAGTAGATGAATGGATAGGGAAACTTTGGTATATATATACAATGGAACACACTCAGCATTAAAAGAGAATAAAATCATGGCATTTTATGGATGGAGTTGGAGAATATAATGCTAAGTGAAGCAAGCCAATCTCAAAAAACCAAAAGTCAAATGTTTTCTTTGATATGAGGATTCTGACTCATAATGGCAATGTTGGGGGGAACAAGGGAGGAATGGAGGAACTTTAGATAGGGCAAAGGGGAGAAGAGGAAGGGAGGAGGCAAGGGGGTAGGAATGATGGTGGAATGAGTTAGACATCATTACCTTAAGTACATGTATGAAGACATGAATGGGGTGAAAATACTTTGTGTACAATCAGTGACTTGAAAAATTGTGCTCTATATGTGTAATATGAAATGAATTACATTCTGCCATAATGTATAACAAATTAGAAAATAAATAAATAATTTTTTTAAAAAAATTATCTTTAATTCAGGATGTACTATCAGTTTAATAGTGGTAGGTCTTGTGGGGAAATATCCAATACCAGTCACATTGAGCTGTTTTTACCAACTGACAGGGTGAAGACCATGTTCTAAAGAGGTTTTAGTGCTCAAGATCAAAAGACATTGGAACCAGGCTGACTTGGATTGAATTTCAGTCTCTGCCCTGTGCCTTTTGAGTAAATCATTTGGTCAAATTACACCACACACCTCCCTGGACCTCAGATTCCTCAGCTATGACATTTTATAAGTGCTCTGAGGATTACATAAGAATATAGAAAAGACTTTAGCACTGAACTTGGCACATCACAAGTGGTCCATGATTAGCAGTAGTGGTAGTGGGAGTGGTGATGACTGACTTTTTTTTTTGGTACTGGGGATTGAACCCAAAGCTACTCTACCACTGAGCCTTTTTATTTTTGAGACGGAGTCTCACTAAGCTGCCTAGGCTGACCTTGAACTTGCAATCCTCCTTTCTCAGCCTCTCAAGTAGCAGGGACTACTAATATTGATCATTATTTTGTTCCAATGTAATATGAAGAAAAATAAGATCAGGTTGAATCTTTAGAATCTAGTTGTCCACAGTGTCAAGCAGCATTTGAGGATAATTTGCCCACTACTGTCTTCTTAGCAAGAAAAGGTCTCTCGTGCCATATTCACCTTTCCAGATGCATCTAGATTTCACTTCAAAAACTATTAAGCTATGAATAGCACTATATTCCTAAGCAAACTCTTCTGCCAACCTGGCTGTATCCCTACCTTTCCGAGATAACCCCTGAAGCTTTCAACAAACACTGCTTTTTACTTGAGTTTGTTTCAGTGAGTTTTTGCTTTTTTGCAGCCAAAAGAGCTTTGATTCAGAAACCACTGGTGAATGTGGTTTTGACATATTGTGTTGAGAGTGTGAGAAACCCAGGAAGGATGGAAGCCAGCCAGGCCGAGGGTGATGGTGCGGGCTGATCACTGAAGCTTGTTCAGGGCCAATGAGATCTCTGCAGAGGTAAAACAGAAGAGAGAAAAGACAGAAAATAGGACAAATGTGAACAAGAATTAAGACAAATTCTTAGCCCACTAATTGAAATCATACTACAATTTTGTACTCCGAGCGTGACACCCAGCAGTATCTGATTACCAGGAAAGAACACAAAGAGTAAAATGCAACCTCTGCCCTTCTGCAAAGTACAGATCCATCTACGTCTACTGAGTACTGATTAAGTGCAAGGATGGCCGTCTTGCAGTTCCTTCTTTCCATGATCTTATAGCCTGAGATGGAAGAATATGACAAGATCATACCAAATAATGTAGTTGGAACATGCCTCAGGAGTGGAAAAGAGCTTTGCAAATATAATTGATGTTGGTATTCAGACCGGGAATAGCAGTCCCTGGTTATGGAGGACCAACCGTGCCGAATATAGTAGCAAGACTTTGACACAAATTTCTTCTTTAAAGGAAAAAAAAAGCACCCTAGATTAGGCACTGTTGTCCCATTTAATAGATAATGAAATGGAGCCTCAGAGAGTGTAAGTCCTCAAGATCATGAAGCTAGTGAGTAGCAGAACCAGAAGTAAACTCACACACAGCAGTGAGCTGATATTTGACAGAAATGTCAAGGCAGTGAGATGAGAAAGACCTTCCAATAACTAATGCTGAAAAGACTCGACATTTATGTTTCAAAAAGGAAATGACCTTTATCTCATGTTATACACAAAAATCACCTTGAAATAAACAATAGAGACAAAGTAAAAGCCAAAGCCTCAAAGCTTCTAGAAGAAATCATAGGAGAAAATATTCTCAATCTTGAGGCAGGCAACGATTTCATGGACAGGATACAAAATCATAAACTTCTAAGAGAGAAAAATTGATGTTAGACTTCATCAAAATAAAAATGATTTCTGTACTTGGAAAGACACATTAAGAAACTGAAAAGGCAAGTCATAGTCATAAATAAAAGGTTTGCAATGTAAACAACAGATAAAGCACTTGCCCCAAGAATATATAAAGAACTCTTATTAGAGTTCAATGAAAAGAAGGCAACTTATAAAAATCAATAGACAGAAGGTTTGGACACTTCACAAAAAAATGATATGTGAACGGCTACTGGGAACATGAAAAGATGGTCAACATGATTAGCTAACAAGGAAATGCAAAGGAAAGCCCCGGAGATCCCATTTTATACCACTTAGAATAAGTGAGAAACAATTTGGAAAATAATTTGGCAGTTTATTATCACTTATCCTGTGACCCAGCAATTCAACACATAGGTATTTACCCAAGAGAAATGAACACTTATGCCTACCAAAAGATTGGTGCATGAATGTGCATACCAACCATATTCCATATTCATAGTCATAAAAGCACTGGCAGCAGCTCAAACGGCTAGAGAGATTGTGGTACATCCATACCACAGTGTAATACTCAGCAGTAAGAAAGAGCTATTAATATTTTCGATGTTGATGACTCCTTCCATCTGTCATGCTGAATGAAGGAAAGTAGAAAGGAAACACTTCATACCATATAATTCAATTTACATGAACTTCCAGAAAAGGCAAAACTAAGTTGTGGTGACCAAATAGGTCAATAGTAGCCTGGGGCTGTGTTGGGGGATGGGAGTGCCTGGTGGGGGCAGGCAGGAGAGAATCTTCTGAGGTAATGGAAATATTCTAAACCTTAATTATGGAGTAGTTATATGTCGCACACGTTTATCAAAATTTATCAGGTTCTGAGTACATTTAAAATGGGTGCATATTAAGGTGTTGTCCCCCTCCCCACCCCACCCCCGTGGTAGTGCATACCTGTAATCCCAGCACCTTGGGAGGCTGAGGCAGGAGGATCGCAAGTTTTAAGCCAATCTCAACAATTTAGTGAGACCCTGTCTCAAAATAAAAAGTCAAAAGAGCTGTGGATGTAGCTCAGTGGTAGAATGTCCCTGGGTTCAGTCCCTAGTACCAAAGAAGAAGAAGGAGGAGGGGGGAAAGAAGGAAGAGAAGGAGGGAGGGAGGAAGGGAGAAAGAATAGAGTGCATATGAGAAATATAAATTATATCTAGAAAATTCTTTTCAAAAGATTCTTGAAACATGGTGAATTATTTCACAGCAGCATTACAGAGAGAGGCCTTGCTTGGGTAGACATGCTGCCGAAGAAACGTGGACATCAGAAAGGACAGGGTACCTTCTGGGAACAAATTAATTCATAAAGTCAGTCTCAGCAATCTCATCTCGAATTCCCTGATGGAAATGCAGTGCTGGCCTGGTGTGGCCAGAGCCAGGGGACGCCATGAAAAGAGGACCCCGGAACCCAGGATAGATCCTGACTTGGTTCTGAGTTCTCCATCAAAAACCGAGTGGCCTTTCCCCACCTGCGTCACACACCCACCTCTGTCCCTTAGAAGTCCAATCTTACCACACAGAGTCCACAAAGAGCAGTCAACTCCTCGCCCCTGCACCTCCTCACCCCTGCACCTCCTCACCCCTGCACCTCCTCACCCCTGCGCCTCCTACCTCAGGCAAGCTGCAGGAAACATGAGATGGAATAAATCCTACCAGTCATGGCATTCAGACATTCTCATAAGTACTGTTCTTTTAAAAAGCTGGAAAGTTGGGCTGAGGACTTCAGGGCTATTATTAGCACCAAACACTATAAAAAGGAAATGCCACTGATAATCTTAGATGGCTGTATTTTTATACAGGGTAATTCAAGCTTCCTTCTTAGAATTCCCAGTCATAAGAAATCCTTAATAAAAATACTACTTCAGGTCATACCCTCAAATCTAGCTTAACATTGCTGAGATTCTTTGGGACTATTCAAGTCAGGACTGACTGGGAGAACTCAGATTGCAATTTTAGCCCCATATGGCTGCCGTTTTCTGAGCAGTTTGTGTCTGTTCTAACAGAGGAAAATCATTAATGCATGAACCTATGTACAACTATTTATTTGCACTGATTTGGGGGGGCGGGTACCAGGGGTTGAACTCAGGGGCACTCATCCACTGAGCCAACATCCCGAGCCCTATTTTGTATTTTAGTTAGAGACAGGGTCTCACTGAGTTGCGTAGCACCTCAACATTGCTGAGAGTGGCTTTGAACTTACAATCCTCCTGCCTTGGCCTCCTGAGTTGCTGGGATCACAGGCATGAGCCACCTTGCCCAATTTATGATTGTGTGTTCAATCATACCTCCCAACTTGGTAACTGCAGAAAAGCACTTTTGCCTTGAGACTCATATTCTGTTGGCTACTTAAACCATACAAACAGGAGAAAAAGAGAACAACAGAAATGATGGTATCCTGTGTTGGGGAAGCTGCTAAAAGCATGCATTTTCATTTTTCATACACTGCAACTGCCATGCTGTGAACTTTACTCAGGAGAAAGCTGTGTCAAAAGCCTTTTTTATTTGTGTGTGGGGGCGTCTGCGCACTTTGATTGAACTCACCGACTTGCGTGTACTGAGCAGGAGTTTCTGCCACTGAGCTACATACTCTCTGCCCCTCAAAAGCCTTTTAAAAATGTGTTTGCCTTTTGACCCAGATTCCCTCCAGAAGTGTTCTTAAGAAAATAATTAAGCTTGATATCAAAGAACCTGGATATTATTAAGAGCCTGGATATTAAGAGTAGAAAAACATTTGGTAACAGTCTAAATGTCTAATAATAGAAGCTAAACACATACTTAGACAGTACAACTGATAAACATTTATACAAAGCAGGTCACAAAAGCAATACATACCATTAAGGGTTCACTTCAAGGGTATGACCCTAAGTATTGTTTTTATTAAGGATTTATTATAACCAGAAACTCCAAGAAAGAAACTGTTCCCATATAAAAATAGATTATCTACATACAAACATATAGAAAAGGTTTATACACCTTGGCTTAACAATGGTTTTATGTATGAGTGGAGTTGGTTGGTTGATTGTGTGTGTGTGTGTGTGAGTGTGGCACGCGCGTAGTCTGGTTTGCGTTTTATCCCCCAGTGTTGTATTTTTTAAAGATTTTTTTTTTTAGTTGTAGATGGACACAATACCTTTATTTTATTTGTATGTGGTGCTAAGGATCAAACCCAGTGCTTTCCACATGAGAGGTGAATGCTCTACCATTGAGCTACAATCCCACCCCCCAGTACAGGATTTTGAACCCAGAGCTTTGTGCATGCTCTGCAGGAGTTCTGCCACTTAACTACATCTAAGTCCTTTTTATTTTTTATTTTGAGACAGTATCTGGCTAAGTTCCTGAGGTTGGCCTTGAACTTGTGATCCTCTTGCCTCAGTCTCCCTAGTAAGCTGGGATTACAGGCATGCACCCCTTCACCTGACTGTTATGTGCAGAGTTTTTTAGAAGGCTTTTTGTTTGTTTCATTTATTTCTATTTCTGTAGAGAACTGTGATTTTTATAAAAGGAAAACAAAAAATTTAAAAAACAGTTTTATCAATCTAGAAAACAGAAAGAAAAAAAAAAAAACACAGCACAATGGGTGACCAAGCAGTAACTTGGTTTTTTACTTGATATTTCAGATAATTTCTTTATTTATCTTCCTACAAATACACTGTTTCACTGTATGACCTTAGCCAAGTTCTTCTCATATCAAACCCTCAGTTTCCCATCTGTAAAATGTATGAATTGATCTAGGTTATTGATGGAAAATTACTTTTACCTAGATTGTAACTCCTTATCATTCCAGGGACTATCTGGACAACCTCTGTGATGAAAAGAAATGTCTGATAGAAGGTGGGAGCTGTGATTGACTAGTAATGTCTGGCATGGACCTAAGAATGAAGAATGACACAGAAAGCCACACAGTTCTTGTAGGTAGAGTAGATAACTAAAAGGTCTCATAGAGCTCTGTGAGTGTGCGGCATCTTTAAGTCAAAGCATTAATCTGAATTTGGTAAGACATAGGGGTTGGGGATGCCTAACTCCCAAGTATTCATTTTTGGTGCAGGTACAATGGATACTAATTTTCCATCTTATATTACAGAACCCAAGACATGCTGGGCTTGGAGGCACAAGCCTGCAATCCTAGTGACTCAGGAGGCTGAGGCAAGAGAATCACAATCTTGAGAGACCAGTGTAGTCAACTTGGTGAGACCCTATCACAAAAAAACAAAACAAAACAAAAAGAAACCTTTTGAAGGGCTAGAAATGTAACTCAGTGGTAAATTACTCCTAGTTCAATCCCTAGTACTGGAGAGAAAAAGAAAGAAGGAAAAAAAAACCCTACAGAACATAACTTGAATACATAACTTGAGATTTATTAGCAGAGGAAATGGCCATGGTATGTGTCTCAATTATATTTTCAGCCATCACCTCTCATCCAAAGAACAAGAAATAAATCTGCAGCTGTTGTTTCAACTTCTTCAACCTGAAACAATGTGAAAGCCACAGCTGTTAGAGTCATAAAACTGATCTTGGCTTTGTCCTTGGTCCATGTCTCATGTTTCATGGAATTCTCTAAAAGTCACACTTCTGAGGGTTGATAAGGTGACTTATAATTATTACCCTCCCAGAGAGCAGAAGTGCTAAGTGCACACCCCTAGGGGACTTTCCAGCATGAAGTCAGCCCACTTCTGTGTTGACTCAGTGGGACCAAAGCTCACAGAGAGCTGATGATGTTTCTAAAATCATAAGATAAGTTTAACCAACACCGAACTTTGCCAACTGGCAAACAAGCATGGATTCTTTGGCAAAACCCAGCATCTGGTCTCAGCAGCTCGACTATTTGGAGGAAGGGGCAGCCTGAAGGGCTTTACGCAGCATCTCAAGTTCACCACACTAATCTATCATAACTTCCATGGAGAACAGGAGGCTGTATTCAGGGATCTGGGCAACAGCTGTGCCTTCCAAATCAAGACACTGTTCAGAGAGACAATCCAAATGTGGGCTGCGTTTCAATAGGATTCACTCAAACAGTTCTTTGTGCTTTAAAAAGACAGGGCATTAACCTCACACGTGGCTAAAGCATGATGGATGACTTAGGGGTCTCAATTTATATTTGGCTGGTAGCCAGAATAGAGTCATCAAATGCCTGGGTATCTTATGAGCAGTGTCTGACTTGTTCAGACTTGTTTCTGATGGAGGTGATGGATATGAGGACTTTTGCTCTATCCAGGTTTGATAAGCTGAACAAGGCTGGACTGCTACAAAGGCTGATTCCAGGGTTCCTGGATGTGGGTGGAGAGGGCACAGAATTCAGTGTCCTGAGTCAGTAGCTGCTGTTATCATCTTTGTTTATAGCCAACATCTTTGTCTACTTCAGGGTCTATTTTGACCTCTGCCCATTTCTTGCAAGTTACGGTCCTGCCCAAAACTGGGGCATCAAGAACATCACACCCAGCTCCTGAGAGTCACTTGCTTGGTCCTGTTGCCTTCTCAGTAAGATGCTTTGCAAGGATGGCTTGCTTCTGAGCTCACTGGTGCTTCACAGGCCAACGGGAGTCAGAAGTTGACCTGCTATACCAAAGCTTATTATGGCTAGCACCTTTAAGAAAGAGTGCTCAACACTCCCAGGATGAAGCTAAATGGGGTTTTGCCCAGACCTATCCTTCTCTTTCAAACCAGAGCGGAGAAGGGGATACTTCAACTTCTAAGAGAAGTTGGAGAGCTAAGCTTTGAGAAATACTAGAATAGTTCATAAGTCTTAATTCTGACAAAAGTGGAGACTCAGGCTAGGCTGTCTGCTTAAGTAGACAAAGAAGATATCATGGGAGGAACTAAGTGATATATCTGTGATATCACAAACAGTTATGAACACAGAATCCAGGCCTTATAAACTTAACAAATGATCCAAGGGAATGATGCCAGAGCTCCTTTGACCTGGTAGACCAGCTCCATAGGGAGACCATGGGGATTCTCTCCTTTGCAGGGGAAAGGGGTAAAGGGAGAGTCCCAGAAACTCTATCACAGCAATTGCTGGCAATCATAGCTACTGGAAAGTTTCACAGTCCTCACAAGCTTGCAATCCACTTGGATAAATAACCTGGAATCTTCATAGTAGCCTTGCTTTGGAAAGTATCTCACACTGTCTCCCACCAAACACTCAGAGTGCTGAAGTCATGAGCTATGTTCAGAACTAAGCTGTTATCTGAGTTTGGACTGCTTCAGGGGTCAGAAGCCCCTGCATATTACCATCGCTGGGACTCCACAAACATTCCGCTGCACCAACTTGAGGAGTACTTGCCTTGAACAAACTTGGCCCAATAGATTGACTGTAACCTAAGCCTGCAAGGGGCTCTGCACTGTGGTAAGTGGTGCAACATGGATAGTAATGGAGGACACTGCCATAGAGAACCAGGAGATCAGAAGGCTCCACCATAGAACATAATCACAGTCAAAGAAGCCACTGCAAAACTACACTGCAGTGCCCAGTGGGAAATAAAGCCAACATTGCATAACAAACCATTATTCTAAGACATCTTCATGAGAGTGATTCTTACTAAGAAGTTACCACAAAAGTAGTAGAGATATCTTCTCCACCTGATGGGCACATCTCAGGGTAGGAGTAAAAGAACTATTTTTTTTTAAAAAAAGGTAATGTTATGTCTCCAAAAGAACATAATAACTTTCTGGCAAGAGATCACAATGAAACTAATACGGATGAAAGGCCTGATAAGGAATTTAACAGAATGTTTAGTTAAAAAGCTAAAGGAGATCCAAGAAAATATAGATAGGATGAAAATACAGATTAAATGAAATTAGGAAGACAATGCAGAATGTGAATAAGAAATTCATCAAAGAAATAAAGGTTTTTAAAAAGAACCAAACAGAAATCTTGGGATGGAGAGCTTAATAAATCAAAAAAATACAGTTGAAAGTCTCAACAAGAGATCACATAGAAGAAAAACTATCTGCATTTGAACTCAGGTCTTTTGAAATATCCCATTCAGACAAAGGGGAAAAACATGAAAGAATGAAGAGAGCATTAACCTTTGGGACACCATTAAATGAACAAATATCCACTTTTTTTTGAATACTTGAAGGTGAAGAGAAAAACATTAAGGGAACAAAACCCACTCAACTAAATAGTGGCAGAAAATTCCCCTAATCTTGGGGAAAATATGTACATCCATATAGAGGAGGCTTATAGGATCCCAGATACACATAATTAGAAAAGATCTTCACCACAGCATATTATAGTCAAACTTTTAAAAGTATGAGACAAAGAAAAAAAATCTATGTGAGAAAAGTGGCACATCACATTGAAGGGTGGCCCTATTAGACTAAGAGCAGATTTCTTAGCAGAAACCAGACAAGCTGGAGAGAATGGAATATGTGTTCCAAGACTGAAACAAAATTTAACCACCAACCAGGAATATTTACTATCCTTCAAAAATAAAAGAGAAGTAAAAGCTTTCTAAAACAAGCAAAAGCTAAGGGAATTTATGACACATATCAGCCTTAATCTTACAAAAGGTTCTTAAGTGAGTCATATTCAAAAGCAAATGGAAGCATGTAAAAACATAAGCCACTAGAAAAAGTAGATAAAACACAAGAGAGAAATAGAAAAAAAATTAAAAATCAATATAATAAGTCATCAAACTTTAAAGATGAACAAGAGAGGAGGAAAAGAACAAAGAATATTCAAAGAAGCTAGAAGAAGACCAATAAAATGACAGAACTAAGTCCTTACCTATCAATAATAACCCTTGAATGTAAATCAACTAAATTCTCCAATTAAAAATATAGACTGGCTGTATGGATAGAAAACCAAACACAAAAATATGCTGCCTAAAAGAAATATATCTCACCAGAAAAGACACAAAAGACTGAAAAACAAGTAGATGAAAATGAAACTGCAAGTCAATGGAAGCTTAAAATTATCAGGAGTAGCTATACTTATATTCAGTAAAACAGACTTTAAGACAAAAAACTATAAGGTAAGACAAGGAAGGTCACTATAACATGATCAAGAAATTGATTCAACAAGAAGACATAATGATTTTAAACCTATATTCACCTAATATCAAAACATTCAGCTTTATAAAACAAATACTATTAGACCTAAGGGAAAGTTTGGCTTCAATACAATAATAGTGAGGGACTTCAACACCCTATTTTCATTAATGAACATATCATGCAGACAAAAATAATCAACAAAGATATATCAGAGTTAAACTATAGTATAGATCAAATGGGCTTAACAAAACTTTACAGCCCATTTCATCCAACAGCTGCTGAATACATTCTTTTCACCAAAAAGCATGGGAATTTCTTTGAAATAAATCATACATTAGTCTACAAAACAAGTCTTAAAAAATTCAAAAACTTGAAATCCTAACTTGTGTCTTTTCTTATCACAATCTAATAATGTTAGAAAGTCAACAACAAACACAATTTTAGAAAGTATACAAATACATGGAAACTGAACAACATAGTTTTGAATAACAAGTCACTAAGGAAATCAAAAGGGGAATTTGAGTAATTTCTTGAAACAAATGAAAATGGAAAAATACCCAAACTTCTGCAATACAGCAAAAGCAGTATTAAGAGGTAAGTTTACAGTATTAAGTGTCTACATAAAAAAAAAAAAAAAACAGATTTCAGATGCACATACTAACAATACAACCCAGGAATTTAAAAAAGCAAGGACTATACTAAACTCAAAAGAAGTAAAAATCAAAAAAAAAAGTAACAAAGATCAGAGGAAAAATAAATAAAATACTTTAATAATAATGTAAAAGATCAATGGAAAGAAAACTTTGTTTCTTTTAGTAATTCCTGTTTGTTTGTTTGTTTGTTTTTTGTATGTTGTTTGTTTTGGTTTTGGTACTTGGGATGGAATCCAGAGGCACTGACCTACATCTCCAGACTTCTCCCCCTCCCTTCCCCCTAGATAGGGTCTTGCTAAGTTTCTGAGGCTGGTCTTGAACTTGTGATTCTGCTACATCAACCTCCTGAGTCCCTGGGATTACAGATGTGTGCTGGAAACTTGGTTTTTTGAAAAGAAAAAAAAATCTACAAATCTTTAGCTAAAATAATAGACTGGGACCTCAGGTAGAACACAAGTGGAGGGAAAAGGAAGCAGCCCAATGTGTGCAAGCTTGAAACTTCTAAGTGCATGCATCTTCTCCTGCTGCTCTTACCCATGGACATCAGACTCCAGTATCTTCAGCTGTTCAACATGGACTCACACAAGCAATTCTCCAGGGATCTTCTAGTCCTTCAGTCTTGGGCTGGGGCTTCTTTATTGGTTCCTCTTATTCTTAGGATTCTAGCTTCTTGAACTGAGTAGCTACTAGTTTCTGTAGCTCTCCAGCTTCCCAGAAGCCATTGTGGGACTCTCCAGACTCTGATCATGTAAGCCAATCTAGTAAATCCCCTTTCATAACTAGAACTATAAATATACATAATATAAATATATATTTATATTATACACACACAAACACAAACACACATCCACACATAATCAGAACCAATAGAATATTTGGGCTCTATTCCTTTAGAGAACCTTGACTAATACAAATGTAGTAGAGGAAGTTTCAGCCAGCGCAATCTGGCAAGAGAAAGAAATAAAAGCATACAAACATGGAGGAAGTCAATCTATCCCTGTTTGAAGATGATATGATTCTGCAGATGGAAACCCTCAAGACTCTCCAAGAAGACTATTAGAACTGATAAGCAGGAGCTCCATTGGGCAATCAATCAACATGTGATACTTACAAGAACTGATAAAAAAAATCAGTAAAGTAATGGGATACAGAATCAACATTCAAAACATCAGTAGCTTTTCTCAAGACCAATAACGAATTTATTGAGAAAGAAATTAAGAAAGCAATCTCTTTCACAATAGCTACAAAAAAAGAAAACCCTAGAAATAAACTTAGCTAGGAAATGAAAGACCTCTACAAAGAAATTTACAAAATATGGATGATAGAAATTGAAAAAGACAAAACATCTATTACATATATTAAAATACAAAGAGACTCTCCAAGGGATTCCACTATAGTCCCATTATGAGCCCATTTTTGTAGCTACCCGTGGATATCTGCGGAAAGCCTATAAAAATATATCAACCAAAATGATTGGTGAACAATAGTTAATTCTGAATGACTGCATTTCAGAGATTTATACTTTTTAAAATGGTACTTGCTACTATGATTTTTTTCTTTCACAATAGTCATTATTACTCTTCTAAGAAGAAAATAGCAATAAATTGAATTACACCTGAAAGGATAGTAGCTGTGGGGAACATATTTGCAGTTTTTCTCTCTGTTCCTAATTTATTGCAAAGACTACCATGTATTATACAAAAAAATAAATTAATTAAGACATCTTGGCTTTATTCTAAGGCATTTTTAAAAAATATACAAATACCTCATAACTACCAGTTAGTGCATTTCATGACTATCCAAAGAATGGACGCTCTTCTAGCAGACCTGTCATCAAGAGGGGTTGTTTGACATTGAGAAGTTTCTTCACCTGGCTGGGCATGGTTCAGGAGCCACTTGTCAAAAGAAATGAACTTTATTTTTAGAACCACACACTGCCAAACAAAACAGCTCCTCAGGAAAAACCTTCAGAGCCCAACTGCCACCACCGGCTTCCCACAAGCCTCTCCACTTCCCCCACTCCTCCTGCTCTTGAGGCCGATTGGCTGGGTCGCGTGGGTGGAGCCAAAAAAGTCCCCCAATGAGCAGCTCCCTGGTCTGAAAGGGCAGGGAAATAGCCCAATGAGCATCACCGCAGAGGAGCCAATCAGTTGGCAGCTAGAAGTTGCTGGGGACGCTGTGAGCCAATCATCAGCTGGCAGCTGGAAGTTTGCTGGCAATTGGAAGTTTGCTGGGGCCCCTTGGGCTGTGGCTCTCAACAAATGCATTTCATGACTATCCAAAGAATGGACGCTCTTCTGGCAGACCTGTCATCAAGAGGGGTTGTTTAACATTGAGAAGTTTCTTCATCTTTTACTTGTGATTTTCATGAAACTTAGAGAAGGCAGAGTGTTCTGAATATTGTAGTATTGGCTAGTCCCCTCCTCACAATTGTACCATCACATCTTAAAGAGAAAGAAGCTAAACACAGGGCAGATAAACAGCTGAGTAAGACAAATTTGTTTCTTTCCCAATCATTTTGTCAAGGTTGGCCTTGTTCAGGGAGCTTGGAGGATTCCAAATAAGTATCCCAGAGACAGATAAAATAAAGCAGAGAGAGGATGCTGTGAGCTCTTATTGACAACCCAAGAGGACAACATCAAGGCCCAACTACTGCCAACAACACTAGCAAACGTGTTTGAATCTATGGTGCACCCAGCACTGCAGATGATCACTAACCCTCCACAACAACCCTATGAAGTACATATAATTGTAATTCTTACTATATAGGAAAGAACACTGAGATATAAAGAACTTAAGTTACTAGCTCAATGTCACACAGTTCCAAAAATCATGGAGCCAGGAGACTTTACCATACATGCCTGATTCCAAAACTGACATCCTTACACACTGTACTGTACAACCACACAAATGGTGAGAAATGGGCAGCATGAAAAGCATTCACTGGGCTGTAAGATGTGGCTGGCTCCTTGCATGAAGGGGCCTCTTTATATGTCCCTGTGTTTGTGCAGACTAATTTGTAAGAAAGAAGAAACCCTACCACTAGCACAATAAAAATCTTGAGCTAGCCAACTGGCCCAAGAACCAGTGTGGGTATAAAGTTGAGCTCTTTAGTGGAAAAAAAAACAGAGATTCAAACATTGTCAGGATTCTCTATTTCCTTTCTCTGTTTCTGTGTTGGTATCATTTGCTCCTAACAAACATGAGTTTTATCCGAACCCGTGCGGACATGGCCATGCACTCTTAGGGAACCCTTTTTCAAGAGAAAAGGTTGATAACCGATGTGATTCTGCAATCTGTATTTGGGGTAAAAATGGGAGTTCATAACCCACTTGAATCTAATGTATGAAATATGATATGTCAAGAGCTTTGTAATGTTTTGAACAACCAATTAAAAAAAAAGAGAAAATGTTGATTAGAGGAAGGCCGCTTTTCCAGTTGCTGCATGGCTTGAGATTCAAGTAATGGGAGTACTGCTTCTCAGTGAGATGGGTGAAAGAGGAATTTTACCAAAATTCAAAATTGGACAGTCAGAGTGTCTTAAAGACTCAGAAATTCAAGTTCATTGAAGAAAGAACAAGAAAGAATGCAAGCCAGCTCTGGCAGTGGCCAGGACATTGGTTCAGCACAAAGGGGAATAATTAAACAGAAAAACACAGCAGACAGCTTTGGCATGAAAAAACCCGACGATCAGAAAAGCAGCCTGAACTTAGTTTATCCAGAGGATGCTCAGGGAAGTGGTATTTGGTAGATCTGAGGTGCAAGCCGGCTTGAGGTGGCCAAAGTGTGATTTGCTGCTGTAGAGTTTGGAAATTATAGCAAACATTGCCATACTACCCTGAGAAGTGCCTAATAAGTGCCCGAGGGTGTACCTAGCAATTTTGTGAGTGAAACAGGAACCATGAAGATTGTACCCAGGGGAATTCAAGTCACAAGAACAAAGGGGAGCCCAATGTGCTTTTCCTTTCAGGCTAAAGTGGGCCAGAAATCTGAACAGGCAGGTGTGAATACACTCAGGGACTAAGCCCAGGGAAGGTTGTGTGCTCAGCAGCCGGCACAGTCGTGTGCAGGATGAGCTTCCTTGCCTGAGGGAGAATTCTTGGGAAGCTCCTGACAGAGATCTGCAACTGCGGGGCTCTAAGGAAAGGCTGATGTAATTTCTGCAGAGCAGATACAAGTCCCGTGAGGCCTGATTAGACCTAAGCTGGAGCTGCAGAACTCCCTTCATAGAACTCCGCAGCAGTCCCACACCAGGAGTGCAGGGATCTGGTCAGGCAAAGGTCCAGTTCTATCCTTATACTGGTGAGAAGGGACACTGAGTGCTATTTCAACCAGCTTTGGTTTTAGTTCATTCCAACTGGCTGCTTAGTGAACCACACAAAAAGAAAAAGGGTTAACAACCCCCTGGCCTTTTCCCTCCTCTCTTTCTATAACCCAGGAAGAAATGGAAAGGACAACTTGGTATAGGCAGTGACCATCCATTCTCATAGACTGTTTTGAATACTTCAGTGGAGATGATGCTTTGATTTTTCATTAAAAATATTTTTTCTGTGTGTGTGTGTGTGTGTGTGTGTGTGTGTTCTTGCTGTGATAATTGATTTGCAGATACACACACACACACATTGTCTCATATATATATTTGTTTTTTGCTAATTTTTAGCATTTTTAAAAATAGTTATTTTTCCTTGCCTTGTCTTTTAAGGGTTAAGGTTTTGAGTTTGTTATTTTTGTTTTGTTATTGTTTACTTATTTCTCTTTTTCTACTTTCTTCTCCTGCTAACAGCCAAATCCTCCTGTTCTTATCTCTCCCTTTTTGTTCTTCCTATTTTTTCTCCTCTTTTATAACCATCACTTACTACGTTTCTTCTGCATTCTCTCTGTGAACTTTTTGAACATTCTAAACTCTCTTCTACCTTCCTATCACATTTTTCTTTTCTCTTAATAAACTGTATTTTTACCACCTATTTTATTTATGTAACTCCTACCCCCACCATACATGTTGTTTCATTTATTATTGCTGGGGATCACATACTTGACATCTACTATTGGGTTTAATGCCAGACCTAGTTTGCAGTTATTTATTTGTTTTGCTGTTGGCAATTTCTGAACCCACCATTCCTCTCTTTGTGGTAATTGGTATTGTAAATATCATAGTAGGCACAGCATATTTAGTTTAATGCTGTATATTGTTTGCATCAGTTGTTACTATTGGTTGTTTTCCCCTTTTCTGGGAGGTGCTGGGAATCTACTGGAACACTAAAGTTCACAGGGTAGAGATTCTGCTGCTGAACTAATCTCAATCACAAGATAGCAAACTCTGTTACACACACAAACTAACAACACTCAAACTTCAGCTATACTTTGAAACAAAGAATAGAAAGTACAAAAAGCCAAACTAATGAACAGGTCCCAATAGGAATGGTTAGGAGTGCACCATCAGGTCCCACACACAGACATCCACTTCTATAACAAAAACAGAGATGATTAACACAAAGTCTTTGTATACCACACCTATGAGGGCATCTCAATTTAGATCACTTTAGGATTTAGATTACTTTGGCAAGAGAAGTTCATGCCCTAAAAAAAGACCCAAATATAAGAGTGGAAGAGAAATTCATTCTAACATATGCCAAAAAACCAACAATAGAATACATAGAATATGAAAATACAAGGTAATGGGCTAAGCCCAGTAGTGCATGCCTGTAATTCCAAAAACTCAGGAGGCAGAGGCATCAGTATTAGAAGTTCAAGGCCATCCTAACAACTTAGCAAGGCAACTTAGCAACAAGTGAAATGCTGTCTCAATATATTTAAAATTTTTTTTAATGTAAGCTAACAAGATGCCTCTTAAAATTCACAATTCACCAGCAACTGATTCCAAAGATATTGAAGTGAATAAGATACCAGAAAAGAGTTAAAAGCTATAATTATAAAAATTATTATTAGGGGCTGAGGCTGTAGCTCAGTGGTTAAAGTACTTGCCTCGTATGTGTGAGGCACTGGGTTAAATCCTCAGCACCACATAAAAATAAAAATAAAAGATAATTTGTGTTTATCTACAACTAAATAAACATTTTAAAAATGATTATTAAAAAATTCCAAGAAAACACAGAAAAACAACTGAGTGAATGAGAAATTCGATAAGGAAATAGAGATATTGAAAAAGACCCAAACAGAAATCTTAGAAATGAAAGATACAATAAATCAAGTAACAGATTCAATTGAACATCTCCAAGTAGATCATGATAAAGACAGAATCTCAGAGCTGGAAGACAAAGAGAACAGCCTTGACCATTCAGCCACTATTAAAATAAAATATCTAACTATAATCAGAACACATAAAAGCTCTGGGACAGTAAGAGAGCAAATTTAAGAATTATTGGAACTGAAGAGTGTTGTGAGATGAAAAGCTAATGGAACCAACAACCTCTTCAGGGAAATAATACCAAAAGAGCTGAACATCCAGATAACAGAAAACATTCAGACAAGATCAAAAAAGAACCTCTCCATGAAACATTAAATAAAATCCCTAACTCACAGAATACGAATAGAATTTTAAAAACCCCAAGAGAAAAACATCAGGTCACAATCAGAATTCTGATTTCTCAGTATAAACTCTAGCAGCCAAAAGGGTTTTGAATAATGTGTTCCAAGACCTGAAAGAAATTAACTGTCAACCAAGATTGCTATATCCAGTGAAACTATCCTTCAAAACCAAAGAAATAAAAATCTTACAAGACAAGCAGAAGCTTAAAAAAACTCATGACTACTGATCCAACACTACAGAATTTACTTGAAGAAATACTCTACAGAGAAGAAATCAAAAACAAACCCCAGAGCTCACAAATGAACAAATCTCATTTGAATAATAGCTAAGCAAATGAGAAATAGGACCAAATTAAACATTAGAAATTAAACAAAATGGCAGAAATTAATAAACATCTCTCTATAGTAACATTGAATGTAAATGATCTCAATTCTTCAATTAAAAGACATAGGCTGGCAGAATGAATTAAGAAACAAGGTGCAACTATATGTTGTTTGTAAAAGGCTCATCTTATATAGCCTCAGGCTGAACATGAAAGGATGAAAATTGATATACCATGAGACTAGATCCCTAAACAAGCAGGAGTAGCTACTCTTACATCCAACAAAGCAGATTACAAGCCAAAGTTAATCGGAAGAGACAAAGAAGGTCACTTTATACTGGTAAGGAGAAAAATCCAACAAAAAGATATAATGATAGTAAATATTTATGCCCCAAACATTGGTATACCTAATTACATAAAAGAAACAGTCCTGAAATTAAAGACTCAGAGAAACACCAGTATAATAATAATGGGTGATTTCTGCCACTTTCACCAATACAAGGTCATCCAGACATAAACTCAGCAAAGACTCTTTGAACCTGAAAAATATTGTAAATCAATACAATTTCTTCTTAGCAGATCATGGAACCTTCTCCAAAATAGACCATCTTTAGGACACAAAGCAGCTCTTAGACAATATAAAAATTTGATATAATTCCTTTCATCTTATCATATTATACTGGAATGAAATTAGAAATTAACAAAAACCCTACAGAAACTACATAAACACATGGAGATTAAACTATATTTTTGAATGATGAATGTCTTATAGAAGAAATCAGGGGAGAAATTTTAAAATGTGTAGAATCAAATGAGAATAGTGATATGCCACTGAGATACTATGAAGGTAGTTCTAAGGGGAAAGTTTTGAACTGTAAGTGCCTATAATAAGAAATTCAGAAAGATCCCAAATAAGCAATCTAATGATGCATTTCAAAAACCAATTTCAAATCCAGTAGAAGAAAGAAAATAATTAAGATCAGAGCCTTATTTATTCTCAGTTTCATTACAAAAGATCAATAAAATTAAAAGTGTGCTCTTTGAAAAGATAAGCAGGATTGAAAATATGGAGCCAAACTAACCAAAAGAAAAAGAGAGAAGTCCCAAATTAATGAAACAAAAATGATGAAAAGGAGAAATCACCACAGACAAAACAGAAATAGAGGATTGTTAGGAACTATTTTAAAAACTTATGCTCCGGGCTAAGGATGGAGCTCAAGCGGTAGTGTGCTCACCTGACATGCGCGGGGCTCTGGGTTCAATCTTCAACACCACATAAAAATAAAAAATAAAGATATTGTGTCCACCTAAAAGAAACTAAAAAATAAATATTAAAAAATCTTATGCTCCAAAATATTGGAAAACCTATAAGAAATAGATATGTTTCTGGATACAAATAACCTGCCAAAATAGAATAAAGAGGACATTGAATATTTAAACAGACCAATATGTAGTACTGAGATATGAGCAGTAATAAGAAGTCTTCCAACAAGGGAAATTCCTGGACCAGATGGATTATCACCTTAAGTCTACCAGATCTTTAAAGGATAATTAAAGTTAATGCTTCTCAAATTATTTCATGGAATAGAAAAGGTTGGAACACTTCCAAATTTATTCTATGAAGCCAGTATACACTCATACCTAAACCAGATAAGGTCACATCAAGGAAAGAAAACTACAGACTAAAATCCCCCTCATGAACTTAGATGCAGAAATCCTCAATAAAATATTACCAAATCATATTCAACAATGTATTAAGAAGATTGTACATCATTACCAAGTTGGTTTTATATCAGGGTCGCAAGGATGGTTTAACATATGCAAATCAATAAAGGTCATCATCACATAAATAGAATTAAGGACAAAAATCACTTAGCTATCTCAATAGATGCAGAGAAAGCCTTTGACAAAATTCAGCACCCATTCATGGAAAAAACTAGGGATAAAACCTACTTCATAAGGGTTATATACAAAACATCCAAAACCAACATCATAGTGACTGGGGAAAAACTGAAAATGTTTACCTTAAAATCTGGAACAAGGGGGCTGGGGTTGTGGCTCAGTAGTAAAGCACTCACCTCAGCACATGCAAGGCACTGGGTTCCATCCTCAGCACCTCAAAAATAAATAAATAAATAAATAAATAAAGATATTGTGTCCAACTGCAACTAAAAAAAAATTAAAGTCTGGAACAAGACAAGGATGTCTCACCACTGATATTTAGTATAGTATTAGAAATCCTAGTCAGAGCTATAAGGCAAAAGAAGAAAGTAAAATAGATGAAAGTAGGAAGGAAGAAATCAAATCATCACTATCAGCAGATGATATGATCCTATATGATCCCCACCAGAAGACTTACAGGGTGTTATGGGTTAGATGTGATGCTCCCCAAAAGCTCATATATGAGACAATGCAAGAAGGCTTGGAGAAGAAATTATTGGGTTATAGCCTTAACCTAATCTGTGGTCAATTCCCGATGGAATTAACTGTATGGTAACTGGAGGCAGGTGGGGTGTGGCTGGAGGAAGTGGTTAATTGAGGCCTGTCTTGGGGGTATATATTTGTGTCTGGCCAATGGAGTCAGCCTCTACCTCATCCCTGTCCCTCTGCTTTCTGATCACCATGTGAGCTGCTTCCCTCTGCCACACTCTTCTGCCACCATGTCCTGCCATACCTTGAGCCCCGAGGAATGAAGTCTGCTGTCTATGGGTTGAGACCTCTGAAACCATGAGCCCCCAAATAAACCTTTCCTACTCTACAGTTGTTCTGTCAGATTCTTTAGTAACAGCAGTGAAAAAGGCTGACTAAAACATACGGCTAATAATCAAATTCAGCAAAGGAGTTTACAAAATCAACAGGTTTCCTATATACCAACAACGAAACTGCTGAGAAGGAAATCAGGACAACAATTCCATTCACAATAGACTTAAAAAAAGAGAGAAAAAAATGCTAGGAATAAACCTTACCAAAGAGGTGAAAGATCTCTACCATGAGAACTATAGAACACTGAAGAAAGAAATTGAAGAAGACATAAGAAGATGGAAAGATGACATTTGCCCATAAATGGGTAGAACTGGAGAATATCATGCTAAGTGAGATAAGCCAATCCCCAAAACCAAAGGCCAAATGTTCTCTCTGATATGCTGATGCTGACTGACAGTCAAGGGGGGCAGGTAGGGAAGGATAGCAGTACCTTGGATTAGACAAAGGGGAATGAAAGGAAGGGAGGGAGAATGGCAATAGAAAAAATAGTAGAATGAATCAGACATTACTGACCTATGTGCATATATGATTACAACCAATGTAATTCTATATCATGTACAATCAGAAGAATGAGAAGTTATACTCCATATATGTATAATATGCCAAAATACATTCTACTGTCATGTATAACTAATAAAAACAAATTTTTAAAAGAAGGTAGAAAGATCTTCCATATTCATGGATAGGCAGAATTAATATTGCTGAAATGGTCATACTACCAAAAGCAATTCACAGATTCAATGTAATCCCCATCAAAATACCAATGACATTCTTCACAGAGCTAGAAAAAGAAATTCCTAAAATTCATTTGGAATAATGAAAGACCCAGAATAGCCAAAGCAATTCTAATCCAAAAACAGCAATGCTGGAGACTTTAAAGTACACTCCAGAGGTATAGTAACAAAAACTGCATGGTACTGGGATAAAAGCAGACATATAGACCAGTGGTACAGAATAGAAGACAGAGACAAAGACACATAGATAACAGTCATCTGATCCTTAACAAAGGCACCAAAAACATCCATTAGAGGAAAGGGACCGCCTTTTAAACAAATAGTGATGGAAAAAATGTTATTCATATACAGAACAATAAGACTGGACTCTCCTCTCCCACCCTGAACAAAAAAAAAAAAAAAAATCAACTCAAAATAGATCATAGACTGAGGAATTAGACCACCAGTTTTGCAACTTCTAGAAGAAAACAGAGTCAACACTCCAGCATATGAAGAGGCAATAACTTTCTGAATAGGACCTGTAAAGCTTGGAAATAAAGCCAAGAATTAATGAATGAGATAGCATCAAATAAAAAGCTCTGCACAGCAAAGGAAGCAATTAGTAATGTGAAGAGAGAACCGACACAATGGAAGAAAACCTTTGCTAGCTTCTCTTCTGACAGAGGCTTAATATCTAAAATATATTAAAAACCTCAAACACTTAACAACAACAACAAAAATGACCTGATTATTAAATGGGCAAATGCCATCTGAAAAGAAGAAATACAAATAGCCAATAAATATATGAAAAAATATTCAACATCATTAACAATTAGGGAAATACAAATCAAAACCCGCTAAGACTTCATCTCACACTTGTAAAAGGGCAGTCATCAAAAATACAAATAATAATAAGTTATGGAGAGAATAAGGAGAAAAAGGAATAATTTTACTCTTTTGGTGGGGTTGTAAATTAGTTCAACTACTGTAGAAATCAGTATGGAGGTTCCTCAAAAGACTAGAAATGGAACCATTATATGACTCAGTTATACTACTCCTCAGTATTTTTCCTAAAGAACTGAAGTCAGAATACTATGGTGATACATGTGTATCCATGTATAACAAGTCACAATAACCAGACTATGAATCCAGCCATCCAGCCTAGGTGTCCATCAACACATGAACGGATAAATAAAATGTGATATATTTACACACACACACACACACACACACACACACATAATGTAGTTTTATTCAGCCATAAACAAAAATGAAATTATGTCATTTGCAGGAAAATGGAGGGAACTTGAGACCAATATGTTAAGTGAAATAAGTCAGATTCAGAAGGTCAAGGGTCATCTGTTTTCTCTCATATGTGGAAGCTAGAAGGGAAAAAGGAAAAGAAAGGGGGTGGTTTCATGAATATTGGAGAGAGATTAGTAGAGTAGAGGAAAGGTACCAGGAGCGGAGAGGAGGTGAAGGAAAAAGGAAATCCTGGAGAATGGTATTGGCCCAAGCTGCATTTGTTATATTTTGTGCATGTATGAATATGTAACAACGAATCCCACACTGTGTACAACTATAATGCACCAATAAAAAAATGAGAAAAAATGAGAGAATCATTTTTCATGAGGAAAGCAAAGTTGCCCCAGCCTACCCACTTAGGAAAATCCTTGTGAAGGCTCTGACTGGCAGCACAGCCAGCCCTGAATCAGTGTGACCAGGGGCACTGTTGTGATTAGCTACACCAGAAATACCCGACTGCAAAGGATCCCCCAAAGGAACAGGTGGGGTGAGGGTGGTTGTCACAAGTAGAAAGAAAATGTAGGAGGGCTCTGTCATACATGGCTGGAATTGGGAACATGGGGATGCTCCTTTCAACTTGGAGCTAGATTTGTGTTTTCCTCCATCCTAAGCTAGCTCAGCCTCTGGTCAGGATGCCCATACCTGACGGAAGAAAGGACTTCATCTGATTCAGTTTAAGTGGATTTTACTCCAGGATTGTTTGTCAGTCATAGAGCAGAAAGAGCGCCAGGTTTGGAGGCACACTGACTTGAGTTCGTTTCTCAGTGTTTTCTATCACTTGTTGGGTGGCCTTGGATAAGTCGATTCATCCCTTAAAGTCTTCATTTTTTTTTTCCTTTGTTAAACACAATACTTATTTAGAAGCTTTTTGGGAGGACTAAGTGAAATAATCACATGAAATAGCAGATATGGTAGTACCCAGTTGCTGAGACTAGCTTTGAATTTGCAATCTTCCTGTCTCTGCCTCCCAAGTCACTGGGATGACAGGCATGTGCCACCACACCCAGCTCTCTCTGGTGGAACATAGTAGGTGCTCAGCAAAGTAGAGCATCTATCAATTAATTCAACAAATATTTATTGAGCATGTAACACACTGGCAGAAGCAGTACTAGGTGTTAGAGATAATGCATCAAGCGAGAAATGCAACATTCCTGTTCTCTTGGAGCTTCTAGCGGTGAGGTTTGTAGGAAGAAAATAAGCAAGGAAACTAACCATGTATTTAAAGAAGGTAATAGGTGCTTTGAAAAAAGAAAAATTATTTCTATGTTTATATTTATTATTTGTGTAAAGCCCCTCTGCCAGGGATTTTGAAACCTCCTTTTCAATCTTTCTCCACTTCTATCTATGTGATGTGAACTGTCCTCAAGAGAGATCAACAATTACCTCAAACTTGAGTGTAGTAAGACATTGAACCATTTTTCCTTAAGGTGCCACGGATAAGATAGAAGAAAGGAAATGGAATGTTGTCAGGAGGAAAATCTGGTGCTATCCCAGAGCTTGCCCAATGCCATTTTATGAATCCTTGCCTGGTGGGTTTTCAGATCACTTGGGAAGTCTTTAAGATTTAGATTCCCAGGTCCCATCTTCAAGTATTTAAATTCCAGCAGTCCAGAGTTTGTCTTTCTTTCCTTTCTTCCTTCTTTTATTTTTTTTATTCTTTATTCTTCCTATCTTTCTTTCTTTCTTAAAAAAATTTTTCCTGGTAATTTTCAGGCAATCAGACATAGGAAGCTTGCCCACCAGTCTATGAATTGCTGTAGCCAGTGAGGCTGGTAATACAAACTGTTATTCTGTTGAACAACATATTTCTTTTTCTAGTTTATAGAATAAAACATTGATCTTGGCTGGTCACCAACAATCTTAAAATTGGCAGGAGATAAAAAAAAATAAGGGTGCTGTGGGAACAAGAAGCAGGAGCAATTAACTCAGTCTTTGAGGGTTAGAGGACACTTTCTAGAGGAGAAGAATCTAAATTTAGAATTTGATTCCACTGTATGTGATGGAGAATACAAAATTATCATGGATTACTGTAGATAGATATATATTTATCTTATATAGTCTTAAGGAAAGCAATCCAGTCCTGATTTGGGGCTTCCCTCTTCTTTTCTACCATCTTCTGTGGAAGGTCTATGTGTTCCAAGATAGTTGCTCAGATTCCAGCCATCACTTTCATATTTCTGCCAATAGAAAAGATAAAGGAGCAAAGAAGGGCCTAACCTCGCCATTTAAGAATTTTTTTGAAAGTTGAACATGAAGCTTCCATTGTTATCTTATAGTCCAGAACTTAGGCATTTGGCAACACCTTTCTTTAAGAGACAAGTCTTTATTCAAAATAGCCATGTATGTAAGTAAAAATACAGGGTTCTGCTAAGAAAAAAAGGAAATAAAAGATGATGTTGGGAGACAACTAGAAAATCTCTGCAATTTGGAAAATGATAGGCAATTAGACAAAAGACATCAGAAGTAGACTTTCCAGAAAGAACTGGTGAGGCCTACGGTCAGAGGGACACATGTAGCACGCGTCTTTCCACTTGCTCTGCTCATCATGCTTATTGTGGTCCGGAGCCCACCTGGCATGTGCCTGCTTGCCCTAGCTAGATCCAGAATGCCTTTAGCCCAACTCAAACAGTAAAATGCATCATAATCCCCAGAATGATGACTGCTTAGAGAAAATCCCTCCTTTTGGTCTGTCAGTATGAGGGCTCACTTGAAGCTCATTGTTGAAATTTGTTGGGACCGATTACTGACACCAATTTAGAAGGCCCTATAATCTCAACTCTTTCAAATGACACATCTGTTAGAGAATAATATGCAAACATGAAAGGTGATCAATTTGAAGGCATAAAGTAGGATAAACAGCTTATAATGAAATAGATAAAATGAAAATTTGTGCATGTGTTGTGATTATAATCATGTGAAAATGTGTGTGTGGACAAATATTAGAACATCAAAAAATAGAAATAATTACTGAATTTGGATTAAAGCCTTTTTTTCTCCTCTGAAAATTCTCTTTAATGTAACTATATTGTTTTCAAAACAAAATTTGAAAATAAGTCTTGCAAACATTACATGGTGTCACTGATAGAGATGCATGACAATCATGTGATGAACTTATTAAAAATGCAGTTTACACACCTGTAATCCCTTAGCTGGGGAGGCTGAGGCAGGAGGATTTGAATTCAAAGCCAGCCTCAGAAACTTAGCAAGGCCCTAAGCAACTCAGCAAGACCCTGTCTCTAAATTTTAAAAAATACAAAAAGGGTTGGAATGTGGCTAATGTTGTAAAGCACCACTGGGTTCAATCCCCGGTACCAAAAAAAAAAAAAAAAAAAAAAAAATGCAGTTTACCACTAAAGAAAGAGTGCAATTACCAGGCTCCAGTTCAAGAGATCAAGTGTATACATCGGAGAATGATTACTTTTTACATAAGCATGGGGGCTCAACTTGTTGGAGGTAGTTTACTGAAAAACACTGACATGATGTCTCACAGACACCTGAAAATGGGTGGGACAATATCTGTGCCAAAGTAACTCAGCTTTATTTGTTCTAAAGGCTCTAGACTCATATCCCTCTATAATTATTGGGGAAACTAAAAAAGTTCAAAACAAAGACTCCATGTTAATGAAAACATACCCTTCTCCCTGGTTTGGAAAGTGAAATGTCACTAAAAGGCACAGCTAGGATCATTTTTCTCTTAGTCTTCCAAGTAAACTTGAAGTTGTCTGGTAAAAGCACCTCCAGTAATAATTGTTATGAATCTCCACACATCCTGTGTCTTATCCCACATCTTTCTAATGGGCTCTCCTACAAGTTCAGCCATGATCTGCCTTCGAAAGTGAGACTTGCCAATTTCAAACTCCATGTGGGGTGGAATAATTTCGAAAGCCAGCTCTGTAGGTGATTCAATATTCATTTTACTCATTAGGGTGACCAATTCACCCTAGTTGACACAGAAGTTTCCCAATTTTAGCACTGAAAAGTCCCTTGTCCAGGAACCCTCTGCTCTTCAGTCCCTGGCATAGTGGGACTAGGAGGATTGGTAGTCTTATAATTTTTCATATCCTATAACCTGTGTACTTTCAAAAGCAGCTCAGACTTTCTTTGGCTTAGAAATAAACTCACTGACTGGGTAATTACTTGTAGCGTAAAAGAAAAAACATTCTACAGGAGGGATTGTCAGCCCCACAGTGCCCCAGGACACAGTCAAAACCAGCTTTCTAATGATCTTCCTTTGAAAAAGAATATGTGTTAGATGCAGGACATTCTTTTTAGAAAGACATTTCCCTGAAGTGCTCTCAGAGGAGGAGATATAAAGGTGTAGAGCAAGAACCCTCCCTCATTTGCCAGCCCCCTTTCCCAATAACCATTCAGTAGTGAAATTTTTATTAAGCTTGATATGTTAAACTCATCACAAAGCAGAGGGATAAGGTTGGGTCATGCAGTCAGAACCCAAAACAAAGGGTGTGAAAGTTTTCTATTAAGTAGAATTAGATAAAAGGTGCTTTCTCCTTTTGTAATTATTTTTATATAAGTATTGGGATGCCTTTGGAATTTCTCTTAAATCCATAAAACTTAAGATCATTAAGAAAGCTAAAAAAGGATGTGTTTCAGCCGAAACTGTTTAAAATGCAGAATTAAAACATTTCAGTTACTCTGCCCACATCAGAATTAGACTACTTGAAAATACTGCAAGCAGTTCACAGAATCCCCAGAAATTCACTTCAAAATCAGTTCCAAACTACAACTTTCAAAAGCAGCTCAGGCTTTCTTTGGCTCAGATATAAACCCATTGACAGCTGGTTGGCACTGTCAACCAGTGAAAAATATACTGTGTACGCATTTAGCACTTTTGCCTACTTGAATTCTTCGGTGCAATATCAACTTTCATTAAAAAGCCAGTTTAATAGCCAACAGCAACTGACAACAATTTTTAGTTTCAGTTCTTTAATCTCTTAAGATCATTACATATTTAATTCAAAAAAGTTTATTCAGCTACTGTTTTCTTTCAGTAAAGGATTTTAGGTAACCAATGCAGAAAATCATATGTAAAGTCAACAATTTTTAAAACAAGGCCACCAAATATACTTATTGTATTAGCATTTTCCAAAGTGTATTCCATGAGATGTTAGTAGGCATTGTTAAAAAGAAAACAAACAAGGGTGGGGGTCTCGTGCACTGGGAAACACAGAGACAAACAGAGGTCTTTACAGCTATACTTTTGAGACATTACAATGGAGATGAATGTTAACATTCTCCAAGGTAGCAGGGAATGGTATGAGTTTCCAAAACTTATTTGACCAGATTTTGTCAGAATATCTGAATGGCTTGGGTTCTAACTAACACACACGGAGAAACACATCTCTTGCCTTTCTAAGTCTGATAACTCAGCTCCTTGAAAGTTGGAACTAAACATATTTTCAATCTATTTGCTGTCAAACTGGTTATTTTTATTTGCAAATGACTAGAACAGTTATGTCAAAAGCATGGAACAGTTTGAGTGACATCCTAAACATATTGACATTGCAACATACTTTGAAAGGGAAACTATTCTTATAATATCATGAACTCCAATTCATAATAAGAACAAACAAGGCAATGAGACCCATTACAATATACTTGTGGCTTCCAGATCAGAACATTTTCCCTTTGATGACTTGGAGAGGCAGATCAATCATTGCCAATGGGGCAGGGCTTTGTTTAGTCTGTAGTTCTTTAGTCAGTGATTTGAAGAGCTATAAGGGAGTAGATATGTAGTTATACATGCTTATCTACAATTGGGCACTTTTCTAAATAAGAGATAAGCATATTTCCTAACCCAAATTATACCATGGATCTATAAATATTCTAAATTCCTGACTTCTGATCCCAGCACTAAAGAAAAAGGAGAAGATTAAAAGAAATGTTCAGCCATTAAGAGAAAAGACTGGGGAAGACTACCCTGAAAACAGGTAGAAATACTGAACTATGCTCTATTATCATTTCACTACTTTACACAATGATTCTCCCAACCAATTTTTCTGTAAAAATAAGGTCTATGATGAAGACCTAGTTTAATTACATAGGTGTTATTAAAATGAGATCTGGAAAAATGGGTCAAATTGTTGCATACATCACTCCTAAGGTATAGACATTAAATGTATATACAACCAATGTTGCTCTAGTTCGGATGTGAAATGATATAATGTTTAGTCTCTACCAAGAAAGAAATTCATGTTTTGCTCTTTAACCACATCAAAATGGCATTGGGTTGAGTGATAACAAAAATATAAAAAATGAAAATAAAAAATTTTATTGGGAGTGAAAATGTTATGTACAGTCAGAATAGGGTTGATGAAATGTATTACATTAACAACCTTTGTTTAAGAAACAAATGCAGGTTTAGTAAAGGAAGAAGTTGGAAGCTTAAAACAGTTTTCTATACACAATTTCCAACTTAAGTAACAAGACCTCAATTTACACAAATTATACAGATCACTGAGGGAAAAGTGTACTGATTTGTGGCAATTATCCATCATCAACTCACTTTGTGCCTTCTAGATCTGTCTTTTACCATGATCCCATCTCTGGTGGTCCTGATCCCATTCCAAAAGGTCTTTGCTATCTATAATTGGGCATTTGCCCATAGCAGGGGTTAATAAGTAGGGGCTTTTGTGTATTGTGGATTAAATAAATTCCATACGCTTTTGAGTAAACTCATGGTTTTCAAGACAGCTGCTTGAACCAAATCTGGAACCATTGCCCCTTCATAGGAGTGTTTAAGTTACATGTACACATGTGTAAACAGTTTTGAAATAATATAAGTATGTGCACATCTTTATTAATACAATATCAAGTCTCATGCAAGATAATGGGATTCTGTACAATTCTAAAAGCCATTAAACAAAAATAAATATCTGTATGTGGTATGAAAAATAATCTTAAATGAACAATATTCATTATACTTATTTCTATCATCCAAACAGAAAACATCCATCAAGAACAATTTTATCTATGTTTATTTAATTATAACAAAAATACAACAATGCATACCAAATGGAAAAAAATATATTTTAAAATGATAAAAATGTTTAGGGACAGCAATGACTAAATATAGCTGAAAGAATTACCCAGGTGCCATTAAAACACATTTACAACTTATAATTGGTTATTGGTGTAAATTAGTAACTGAGTCCCAATTCACTTCTAAAAGTTATCAAAATATTTTCAAAATGTTACATAAAAACTGACAATATAAGTATTATATAAACACCAAACAAAAATTATTTAAGAATATATATGTATCCTGAGATAAAATGCAAATCACACTTCTTATGCCAGATATATACTACCTTTCTCTTCACACACAATTGTGAGGTTTCTGTATTTTGTACATGCCAACATAAAGTAATGATAACATGTTGGTGCAAATTTCAGCCATAAAAGTAATATGCTTCATATTTTAAATATTCCTATGATGAAACATCAGGACTCCAGTTTCATTAATCAACATTTTATGAAGACATGAATAGAATTTGGTTTTGACTCCTCGAATCATGGCTGAAAACTCTCAGCAAAGGATTCTAGGCTTTTTTTCTCACACCAACTGACCCAGAGTATATTTTAAGAAATGTTTATTTTCTGTGCATATTTGTTTTAAAATTATAAATTCCTGAGCACTTTTTCTTCTTCCTCCTCATCGCTGTCAGTCACGTTGACTTGCTGGATACTAGAGGGAGTTGAGGTGGGAGCTGTGAAGACGTTCTCCAAAGCCCCAATGTCCAGCTGGGGCATGGGATTTAAGTATTCTTCCCCACTGTGGCTGTGGCTGTTATAGTAAGAGGTCCCATCCATGCTCTCACAACCCCGAGAATCTTCATTGTGTGTGCGCTCGTCTGGGTAGTCTCTGAAAGGGTAGTCTCTATTTAAAGCTGAAAACATGGCCTCGTGTTTTTGGTACCTATCTTCATAATAACCAAGGCATTCTGGCATTGAGCTTGGAAAATTCCCATAGCCAAAGGGAGGCCGACTGTAAGGACATGTGCTGTGGCAGAAAGATACAAAAAAGGAATTAGATTAGATCTTGCCCGAATCTTTCCTTGCATACCAACTAATTGAGAAAGTTAACTGCATTCTCTTTGGGGTCTGGAAAGTTCCCAAGATCCTTTATGAAACCATTTCATATATTCATTTGCTCTTTCCCCACTGCCCAAGTCCCTACTCAAAATAAATAGCAAAGGAATTCTGCAACTAGAATAACCATCAGTATTTATTTATTACTTGCTCCTGGCTTCTTACCTTTTGCTGACCTTGATAAAGAAAAATTGCTTATCCTGGCCTCTTAGGGTATTTCACATTATGAAAGGTTTGGAAATGCAGATACATGTTTTGTCAAGCTAACAAATAACATGGTAAATAATTCAACAATTGTTCTTACTGGTGTTTGAAAGAAAGCTCATGGGGGGCAGAAAATATATAAGTTAAAAGGGTTGAAATCAAGAGCTCCTAAACACTGAATTCCTGGAACAGAAGATGACAACTTTATTTTTTAATTAACATTCAATAACAGAGTAAATTAAAAACACTCTTACTATCACGTACCATATACCATCAAGATTTAGAACTGAAATTTAACTGTGATCTTTAAGGTCTTTTGCAAACATTTTTTGGAAAAGAAGAATGTGGTTCGGAAAAAAAGACTTTTGCAAACCAAATAATTCTGCCATTCAAAATCATTTGCCAGTTTTTAAAAAAGTATTATTATCTCCTTCAAAAGTCAAGAAGAGGAATTATAGGAAGAAGTATAGAAAAGGTCTACCACCGTGGGCTCGTGGACTCCATCTAGTGACAAATAATTTAAACATAATAACTATATGTATTAGGCAAAACCTATGATGAATTGGGTATTTCATTTCATGACACCACGTTTGAAAGAAAGAAAGAGAAGCCAGTCAGTCAATTTTGTTTACTTTTAAGAATATAAATATGACTGACATATTAGATTACTCTCTCAAACTGTGAAACTAATTCCCACTTCCAAATCTTCAAATGCTAGGTTCCTTGTTCATGTTAAATATCACAAATGTGAGGCAAAGCTTCCCTAAATTTTCAGCTTTCCATTCTTACTGCCACATCTTAGTTCCGGCTTTTAAAATGTAATACGTGTGCCCTCAATTTAAAAGGTCTGTTATGAGAAACAAGAGGATATATATATATATTAGTACTGAATATACTATCCTTCTAGCTACTATGATTTTGTTCATGCAACTTCCCAGCTACAGGTCTCTTGGTCCATTGCGTTTTAAAGGTTCTCCAGAAGGAATATTAAATCTACCTGCTCCACAAAGTCCTCACTTCAGGTAGAAATAATTCACCCGGTAACTATCTTTTTCAAGATTCAGTGTAAGCAAGACACTATGCAAGGCCTGAAGGAGAAATTTTTTTAACGACCTAATATCTCGATATATACTAGGTGTGCTAAAGTTTGTAATGCCAGCATTACGACGACTATATTGGTGCAGCAAAGACAGGTTAGTGTCATACTCAGAGAATTAAAAATTCAATTAAGACAAAGGTAATCCCAGATTACATGGATGAAAATAAATGACAATAAGAGCATTGTGATGGTAGTGGGGAAAGCATCAGTGAAAATGATTAGAATAATATTTTCTAGGCATTGGCTAAGGATTTTATGTTGTCTCAATAATTCCTCAGAACAATCCTATGAGATAGATACTATAAATATCTCTTCAGTGGAGGAAACTGAGCCTTAAAAGAGGTTAATATTACACAAACTCATAATTAGTAAGTGGCAGAACAGTACAGGGCACTCTGACTCCAGAGCTTGTTTTCTTAAATACCATGCCACACTATCTGGGCACTAGTTCTAGTTGTGCCACATACAAACCTGGTAAACTTAAGTAGCTCTTCAATCATCTGAACTTGGGTCCTTAATAAAATAGCGATAACATTGCCTGTTCTGTCAATTTAAAAGGTCTGTTATGAGAAACAAGAGGATATGTATAAGTACTTTGGAAACTGGAAATACTATTTCAATGTGTGATTGGTAAATCTCACAGGAAGTTATATTTAATAATGTGCTCATAAACACACATAAATGTACATTTTACTTTTACTTTCAAAAAGAATGAAAACAAAGCTAGGAAAAAATGTAAATAAAGATGGTTATCAATGGGGTAAAGAAGAAAGGAGAGAGGAGACAGGGATAGAAGCTAGATCTTTGTAAACATACAACTTGAATTATGGTTTGGACTTTGAAACCACATGAATATTACATAATTTTTAAATGAACTTATTTTTTTAAAAGTCAATCACTAACCAGGCAAAGTGGTACACCTGTATTCCCAGTGACTTGGGAGACTGAGGCAGGAGGATCACAAGTTTGAGGCCAGCATAGTAATTTAGAAAGTCCCTCATCAACTTAGTTAAGACCCTATTCCAAAATAGAATAAAAAGGACTGGGAAAGTACCTTAGTCACTGTAAAGCACCCTAGATTCAATCCCTAGTAATTTAAATCTAGTATTTGTATTGTTCCTTGCTGGTAACATATTTCATAAAGATAAAATGAATCACAAATGAATCTTAAACTGTACTGAATAATTTTATTGTTAGTGATATTGCTGATTTGAAACTATTGCTATCATTTTAAAATTATGCTCAGGAAAAAACATGTTTAGTATGATAAAGCAAATAATTATGTAATCATTATTGGAAACTAAAATTTTTAACTTGACGAAAAGATACTATTTCTCATAAAAATCAAAGAAATCAAAACTCTGCAATATTGTATTTATTTGGGAAGTAGCAATAAACTTGTAATTTTTTCTCATTCAAAAATACACATATTCAAATAATTTCCACTGACAAGGCCTATATACTTTGTTAATTCAATAGTAGTGAGCGTCCCATAAAACTACTTTCACTAAAAGGAACTAGGGCTTCTGGGGAAAATGGCTGGTTCCAGGTCTCAAATAGATAACCTATGAGATGAATGAGATGAATGTGGAACACACTGTGCCAAAGAGCTAAAATCTTTGATAGACATACAAATGGTATATGAAAAAATGCTCAGCATCACTAGTCATCAGGAAATATAAATCCAAACCACAATGTGATATCATCTCCCTTAAGTTAGAATGACTATCATCAAAAAGTTAAAAAGTAACAAATTCTGGCAATGATTCTGTACACTGTTAGTGGTAATATAAATTAGTTTCACCATTATGGAAAACAGTATGGAGATTCTTCAAAAAACTAAAACTATAAATACCATATGATCCAGCAATTCCACTACTGGTTATATATATTGAATCATTATACCAAAAAGATATTTTCACTCTCATATTTATTGCACTATTCATAATAGCCAAAATAAAGAGTCAACCAGTTGCCCTCCAATGGATGAATGGATAAAGAAAATATGGTATTATCTATATAACAGAATATTATTCAGTCATATAAAGAATAAAAGCCTGTCATTTGCAGGAATTTGAAGTCATGATGTTAAGCAAAATACATCAGACATGGAAAGATGAATATCAAATGTTCTCAACTCATTTGTGGAAACTAAAAAGTTGATCTTTTAGAAGAATAGAATAGAATAGGGGTCACTAGAGAATGAGACAGGCAGGTTGAGGATATTTTATCCAAAATCCTTGGGACCAGAAATGTTTTTGATTTCAGAGTTTTTTTTGGATTTTGTCATAGTTACAGAGACAATACCAATTGAGCATCTCTAATCCCAAACCTGAAATCTGAAATGCTCCCAAATCTGAAACTTTTTGAGCACTGATAAGACACATGAAGTTTCGGATTTTGGAATTAGGGATTTCAACCTGTATTGATGTATTTGGAGATGAAATTATATGTCTGTGATTTGCTTTAAAATATTTAAGATCTCTTCCTTCAAAAAAAGTCATAGGAAATAGGATAAACGAGAAAAGCAAAAATGTTAATTGTTGAAGCTAGGTGATGGGTTCATGGAGATTCTACTATTGAAGGAGAGAATTTTTTTAATGACCTAATATCTCGATATGTAGTAGATGTGCTAAAGTTTGTAATGCCAGCATCACGACATATTGGTGGAGAAATGAAAGGTTAGTGTCATACTCAGAGAACGAAAAATTCAATTAAGACAATGGTAATCCCAGATTACATGAATGAAAATAAATGACAATAAAAGCATTGTGATAGTAGTGGGGAAAGCATCATTGAAAATGATTAGAATAATATTTTCTAGGCATTGGCTAAAGATTTTATGTTGTTTTCAATTATTCCTCAAACTACTATTCTGTTTTACAAATGAAATTTTCTATAAAAACTGATAAATAAAATATACCATTCATGAGGAATTGAAAGCAAGTTTTCCCTCTATTACTGAAGGAAACAAGAGTTTCTTCTAGTCTTTAGCACATTCTATCAAGGATTCAACCTTCGTGCTTACTGCCCTGGAAAAAACCCTCTACTGTGGCTTACTGTGGCTGGCATTATGGGTAGTCTTTAGTCCCAGTAGAGGGGCTAAAGACATTAGGACTTACTCTTGGTGTTATAAATTCTATAGATTTTAGCAAATGTATAACGGCATAAATGTACCATTAAAGTGTCATACAGACACTGATTCACCACCCGGAAAATCTTCTGTGCTCTGCTTTTCTCCTTTGAGAATGCCCAGGAACTAGAGTAAGACACATGCAAAATGACAATTCATGGATTTGTACATTCCTTCTTCCACTCGAATTAACCTCAAGTGCTCAACTATAGATTGAGTGTACTGTGTTGTTTAAATTCATTCCAAAATAAAATGCATGATCCATGATCCATGGAATAAAGTCACTGGGTTGGCAAGCAATTCAGGGAACGAAATCAACAACTTTGAAACTTGGTGAGTTGCTATATATAGTCCATTGAATATGTACCATGGGTAAGTGCTAGATGTATCTCCAACTATGAAAATAACAAAGTATAGTACGTTAAAGATCTATGCTTCTAAAACCCTCTTTAAACATAATCTATAAATAGAAATGCAAATAACTATGGATTGCAAAGGACCTACATGAAACAAGGATGCTGTGGCAGGCTGAATAATAGTCTCCCAAAGACACCCCTGGAACCTTCGAGTACATAATCTTAATAACAAAAAGGACTCTGCTCATAAATCAGGGATTTTGAGATGGAAAGATTATCCCAGATTATCCAGGTAAGGCTCCATGTAACCAGGAGCATCAGAATGAGAAGAGATGTGACAATAGAAGCAGAGGTTAGAGTGATTTGAGGACAGAACCAGGAGCAAAGTGTACACAGGTGGTACGTAGAAGCTGAAAAGAGAAGGAAACTTTCTCCCCTAGAGACTCAGAGAAAAGTACAGCCCTGCCCACATTTTTTTAGCCCACATAGTGGATTGAATAGTGTCCCCCCAAATTCATATTTACCCTGAATCTCAGAATGTGACCTTATTTGGAAATAGGATATTTTCAGATACAATTAAATTGAGATTATATTTGGTTAGGGTAGAACTAATTCCAATAACTGGTGTCCTTATAAAGAGAAGATGACACACAGAGACATACATGCACACACAGAAAAGAGGCCAGGTGATGATAAAGAAAGAGATTAGAATGATGCAAACAGAAAGTAAAGGGGAGCTGAGAAGGGTCAGGAACCACCAGAAGTTGGGAAGAGGCTTGGAAGAATTCTTCCTCAGAATCTTTGGAGGAAGATGGCCCTGTTGACAACTTAATTTTAGACTTCTATCCTCCAGAACTATGAAAGAATAATTATTATTTCTTTAAGTCACTAAGTTTGTGGTAATTTGTTATGTTAGCCCTAGTAATCTAATGCAGCCCAGAAGCACATTTCAGACTTCTGACTTCTAGAAATTTATATTGTTTAAGCCACTATGCTTGTAATAATTTGCTGTAGCAGCAATAGTAAACTAACTCTAGTTCAATTCAAATTTCAGCTTGATATCAATCCTAAAATTAACTATATCTAATTTACAGTCTGAATTGCTTAAAATGATAACTTCCATTCTGCAAAAGTCCAAAAATAACCACAGCTGCTCTTTATTTCTTCCATCTATTCAAATGGTTTCTGTAATGACAAGTGTTTGAGTATACAATTCTCTTTGGTATATATACCTAGATGTAGACTCATTGCTAATTCTATATTTAATATTTTTGAGAAACTACCATTTTTCTAAAATGTCTATACCATTTTTCATCCCCACTGGCAATATATGAGCCTTTCAGTTCTCCACACAGTCATCCAAAATGTTCTTAAAAATTTTTTTTAAATATTTTTAAAAATTCCAGCCATATTAATGGTGTGACATGGTAAATCATTGTCCTTTTGATTTGTTCTTCCCTAATGACTAATTCTGAAAGTCATTTTTTTTTTTTTTTTTTTTTTTTTTTTGGTGGTACTGGGAATTGAACCCAGGGCACTTAACCCCTTAGTCACATCCTTAGCTGGTTTTATATTTTATTTAGAAACAGGGTCTTGTTAAGTTGTTGAGGCTGGTTTTGAACTTAGAATCCTTTTGCCTCAGCCTTCTGAGCCACTGGGGCCACTGAATATCTTTACAAGTACTTTTTGGCCATAAGGATAGCTTCTCTGAAGAAATGTCTATTCAGATTTTCTGCCCATTTTTTTCATTCTTTTTATTTAGTTGTGAGTTCTTTGTATATTCTGGATAAAAGTCCCTTATTATGCATGATTTGCAAATATTTTTATTCTGTAGGTTATCTATTTACTTTCTGATAGTATCTTTTGATGCAAAAATGTTTTTAATTTTGAAAAAGTCCGGTTATCTATTTTTCTTTTGTTGCTTGTGTTTCTAATGTCTATAAAACCATTCTCAAATACAAGGTCAAAAAGTTTCTTCAATTCACTCAATTTTTGTATGTAGTGTGAGGTAAGAATCCAACTTCATTCTCTTGCATGTGGATATCCAGTTGTTGAAGACATTATTCTTTCCCCCATTAAATGGTCTTGGCACCCCTGTTGAAAATCAATTGACCACAGATATATGTATTTATTTCTATACCTCTCAATTCTATTCAATTGATCTAAATATATCTCTATCCTTATGCCAGTATCATAGTTTTTTAAAAATATGGTATACATTTTTTAAAAATACACTTTATCTCTTAGAAAAATTTTAGGTGCATGACAAAATGGAGCAGAAGTACAGGTATCTCCCATATAATTCACCCCCCACACATACACTGGATAACATCCTCTGTATTAGCATATCCCATATAAAAGTAGAACATTTATTAAAACAGAAGAACCTGCATTGACACATCATTATCACCCAAGGTTCACAGTTGACATTAGGACTTACTCTTGGTGTTATAAATTCTATAGATTTTAGCAAATGTATAATGGCATAAATCTATCATTAAATTGTCATACAGAAGTTTCACCACCCTGAAAATCTTCTGTGCTCAGCTGATGCATCCCTTCCTTACAAGGAACCTTGGCAATTCTTCTATCATGTCCGAGGTTTTACCTTTTCCAGAAGGTAACATAGTTGAAATCTTACACTATGTAGTCTTTTCATATTGGCTTCTTTCACTTAGCAAGATTCATTTAAGCTTCCTCCATGTCTTTTCATGGCTTAATAGTTCATTTTTTTCTAGCACTGAATAATATTCATTGTTTGGGTGTCCCACAGTTTATCCATTCACCTATTGAAGGACATTCTCAATTGCTTCCAAGTTTTGGAAATTATGAATAAAGCCTCTGTAAACATCCATATACAGGTTTTTGAGTGGACACAAAATTCAATTTCTTTGGGTAAATACCAAGCAACACAATTACTGGATCATGTTTAGTTTTGTAAGAAACTGCCAATCTGTTTTCCAAAGTAGCTGTGTCATTTTGCATTTCCATCAACAATAAATGAGAGTTCCTGTTGCTCCACATACTCATCCAGCAATGCTTTGTGTTTAACATTCAAATATGTGTGTAGTGGTATCTTGCTGTTTTAATTTGCAATTCCCTAAAGATGTGATATTTCTCATTGTTTCCTTCAAAATAGCTTTCTTTATTCAGGTCTTTTGCTCATTTTTTAATTATAAGCTTCTTGTTTTCTTATTGTTGAATCTTCAGAGTTTTTGGTGCATTTTGGATAAGTTGTTTATCAGGTATGTCTTTTGCAAATATTTTAAACCAGTGTGTGGCTTATCTTCTCATTCTCTTGTGCCACATCAAAATAGATATTGTTTTACAGTAAGTTTTGAGATCAGGACTTATGAGTCCTTCAAAGCTTTGTTCTTTTCAAGACTGTTTTGGCTATTTTAAGTTCAGTTAAAATTTCACATGAATTTTAAGATATTTTCCACTTCTGGAAAAAAATTAGGATTTTTAGAGGGATTGCAATAACTCTGTAAATTGCTTTGGAATCTTTACAATATTAAATCTTCCAATCCACAAACACAGATGTCTTTCAATTTATTTATATATTCTCCAATTTCCTTTAGCAACATTTTGCAGTTTTCAGTTTACAATTCTTATGTCTCCTTGATTAAATTTACTCCTATTTTATTCTTTTTGATGCTATTATAAATGAAATTGCTTTCCTAATTTTCACTATTATGCCCTGGGAAATTACTTCATTTGTTTATTAACTCTGTCTTTTTTGTGAACTCTTAAGATTTTCTACATACAGAATTACATCAATGAGAATTGAGGTAGTTTTACTTCCTTTTCATTGTGGAATCTTTTTTATTATTTTTTCTTCTTGCCTAATTGATCTAGATTGAACTTCCAATGTTCAATAGAAGTAATGAAAATGGACATCCTTTTCTTATTCCTGACCTTACGGGGAAAGCTTTCCATCCTTCATTATTGAATATGATGTTAGTTGTGTGTTTTTGATAAATTTCTTTATTATATTGAGGAAATTCCTTTCTCTTCCTAGTTTGATGAGTAAGTTTTGAAATTAGGAATTAATTTTTCTCAATAAAAGCGTGGTATTAGGTTTTGTAAAATACTTTTCTGAATCAGTTGAGATGATATGTAGTTTCACTACTAATCAACTTTCAGAGACTGAACCATGCTTTCATTCCTGGAATAAATCCTGCATGCTATTGCTTATATGCTGCTACATCAATCTTTTAGTTTGTGTTTGTTTGTGGCATTGGGGATTGATTCCAAAGCTTAACACATGCTAGACAAGCACTCAGTCATTGAGCTACATTCCCAGTCAATTTTATTTTTTATTTTGAGACAGGGTCTCACTAAATTGCTGAGGTTGAACTTCAACTTGTGGTCTTCCTGCCTCAGCCTCCCAAGAAGCCAGGATTAGGTATATGTCACTATGACTAACTGCTAGTATTTTGTTGAATATATTTTGTATCTACATTCATAAAGTATATGTAATTTTATTTTCCCTGGATGTCTGCCTTTAGTAATAGGGTAACATGACCTTAAAAGTGTTCCCCTCTCTCCTATATTGTGGAGGAGTTTGTGAAGGGCTGGTGTTAATACCTCTTTCAGTGTCTGGTAGAGTTCACCAGTGATGCTATCTGGTCCACAGCTTTTCTTTGGGGGGAGGTTTTAAATTATTGATTATAACCTATAGTTTTGTTTAGATTTTTCTTTCTTCTTAAGTCAGTTTTGGTAATTTGAGTATTTCTAAGAATTTTTCCATTTCATCTAGGTTATCTAATTTATAGAGTACAATTGTATACAGTATACTCTAATAATCATTGTTAATTCTGTAAGGATGATAGTAATAGCCCCAATATAATTTCTGATTTTAGTGATTTACATCTTTTTTTTCATAGTGTAGCTACACGTTTTTCAATTTTATTGATTGGTTTTCTACTATTTTATCTATATGTATTTTGATATCTACTTTCTCTCTTGTACTTTAGCTTTGGTCTGCTGTTCTTTTTACAGCTTTTAAAATGTAAAGTTGAGTTTTGATTTGAGATTTTTCTTTTTAAATGTAGACCATCCATTAAGGCTATAAATTTAAATCTGACCACTGCTTTCAATACAGAAACACATATGTTTTAGTATGTTGGATTTTCATTTTCTTTCATCACAAAGTATTTGTTTCTTGTTTCTTTTTCTTTCTTTGTGTGTGTGTGTGTGTGTGTGTGTGTGTGTGTGTGTGTGTGTTGGTCCAAGGGATTAAAACCAAGGGTGCTTTACCAATGAGCTAAATAAATTTCCCCAGTCCTTTTTATTTTTTATTTTTGAGACAGGGGCTCACTAAGTTGCAAAGGCTGGCCTCAGACATATGATCATCCTGATTCAACCTTCCTAGTTATTGGAATCACAGGTGTGAGCTACCACACATGACTCAAAATATTTTTCTTATTTCTTTTATAACGTCTTCTTTGACCCACTGGTTGTTTAAAAGTGTGTTAATGCCCAAATATTTGTGACTTTTTCAGTTTTCCTTCTATTATTTTTTAAAATATCATTCCATTATAGAAAAGACACCTTATATAATTTCATATTTTTAAAATGAGACATTTTTGTGATCTAAAACTGATCTACTTTAGAATGTTCCCTGTACATGTGAGAAGTCTGTATATAATTGTTAGGTAGAATGGGTGTTTATGTGCATCTTAGGTCTAGCTGGTTTATAGTGTTTTCAGTCCTTTCTTTCCTTATTGATCTCCATTATTGGATATATTTTGGATCATCTATCTATTACAGTGGGGTATTGAAGTATTGTAGTTCTGCCTATTTCTTCCCTCAATTCTTTCAATTTTTGCTTCTTATATTTTTGGGTCCTGTTGTTGCATATATATATAATTTCTTTATATATATATAAATATTATATATATAATATATAATATATATATATATAATTGCTTTATTAATGTTTTGATGCTTAGGTCAATATGCAACATCCTTGTGTTAGTAAGCTCCTCATTGCCATCCAAAACACCTGACAACTTATAAGAGGGAAAGTCTATATTGGCTGACAGTTTCAGAGGTTCAGTCCATGGTGGGTCAACTCTACTGCCTCTGAGCCTAAAGTGAGCCAGAACAGCATGATAGAAGGGCTTGGGGGAAGGAAACTGTTCACACCATGGCAGACAGGAAGGAGAGAGTGTGGAACGGGAATGGCCTGCAGAGAAGATGAATCCTTCCCGAGCATGCCCTCAGAGACCTAGCTCCTCCAGCCCACACCCCACCTGCTTACAGTTCTCACTCAGTCCATTCGAACTAGAATGTACTGATTATAGTACTCGTGATCTAATCATTTCACCTCTGAATATTGCTGTATTAATACTCAAGAGCTTTGGGGGGCACCTTATATCATAACCATAATAGTCCCTGTTTCTTGTAATAATTTTTTACTTACAATCTACTTTGTCTGATATTATAGCCACCCTACCTCTCTTTTAGTTATTGTGTGAGTCAGCTTTCCATTGCTGTACAAACACCTGAAATAAATCAACTTATAAAGAGGAAAGGTTTATTTCAGTCTGCCATTTCAGAAGTTTCAGTCCATGGTTGATGGGCACTGTTGCTTTTGGTTTGTAATGACATAGTACATCATGGTTGGAGCATGTGGTGTGTGGCAGATAGAGAAGGCCTATTCACCTCATAGCAGCCAAAAATCAAAGAAAGATGGGTAGAAGCCAGAATCGCAATATCCCATTCAAGGGGCATGATCCCAACCACAACTTTCTTGCTCTAGGTCTCAACTCCTAAAAATTGGACCACCTCCTAAGAGCACCCCAGGCTGGGTTCCAAGCCTTCAACACACAGGCTTTTTAGGACCTTCAAGATCCAAACAGTAGCAGTTACTATTTACACACAATACCTTTTCCAATTTCAGTTTACACCTATTTATAGCCTACTTCAAAACTAGCCTCTTGCAGATAAGCTATAGCTTAACATTTTTGTGATCTCTTTCTCATTCTGCTGATCTCTTTCTTTTAATTGGAGATTTAAATTCATTTACATTTAGAGTGATTACTGATAAGGAAAATCTTATTCTGTTTTGTTATTTGTTTTCTATATATCTTACATCTTTTTTGTTCCTTAATTCCTCTATTATTGCCTTACTTTTTGTTTAAAGGATTTTTCTCATATATCATTTTGATTCCCTCATTTCCTTTTCATACATTTTAAACTATTTTCTTAATGGTTACCATGGAGATTTCAATTAAACATTTTCAATTTATAATGATCTAGTTTTAATTGACACAAACTTTAGTAGCATACAAAAATCTCTGCTCATATGTGGTTTTACCCTCTTTATGTTATTATTTTCATTAATTACATCTTTAAACATTTTGTGCCCATTAACACAAATTCTAATAATTATTTTATACATTGTCCTTTTAAATAATTTGGGGAACAAAGAGTTATTACCAAAATTATAATGTCATTTACATCTACCTCTATATGATCTTTACCAGTGTTCTCCATTTCTTTATATGGTTTTTATACACTTTCTCAAGTCATTTCATGCCAACCAAAAGTACTCTCTCTAGGATTTATTGTAGGAGCTAGGCAAGGTACTGCATGGCTATAATCCCAGCTACTCAGGAGGCTGATATAAGGCAATTGTGAGGTTCAAGGCAACATAGCAAGACTCTATCTCAAAATATTATAGGGCAGTTCTACTAGTGGCAAACTTTCCCAACTTTTATCCAGGAATATGTTTCTTTCTCATTTTTGAAGGATAGTTTTGCTATAAAATTCTTAGTTGCTATTTTTTAAATGTCTTCCTTTCAAATTTAGGTGTTATCAATAGGGTAGTATTAAGAGGTGAGGCCTTCAGGAAATGATTAACCATATATGGACTTCTCCCTCCTGAACGGGATTAGGAGCCCTTATAAAGGGACTTGAGTTGGTTCTTCTTGCCATTTTTCCTTACAAAATGTAAGGACACAGCAAGAAGACCCTCACCAGGTACTGGCACCATGATCATGGGTCTTCCCAGTCACCAGAACTGAGGTAATTTTCTGTCCTTCATAAATTACCAATCTTGGGTATTCTGTTATAACAGTACAAACTAGATAAGGCGTTGTTTGATTCTTCCTCCTTTCTGGCTTGTGTGGTTTCTGAGGAGAACTTCACTGTTGACCTTTTTGAAAATTCCCTGTATATCATGAGGCACCTCTGTCTTGTGGCTTTTCAAATTCTTTTTTTATCTCTTCTGTCTTTTGGTATCTTGATTATATGTATCTTGGTGTAGATTTCTTTAGATTATCTAACTTGTTTTTTTGTTCATTTGAACTTCTTGTATCTATGGTGTGTTAAGTTAGCTTTTTGAGCTGTGACTAAAATACCTGATGAGGACAACTTAAAGAAGGGAAAGTATATTTTGGCTCAATTCAGAAATTTGATCTATGGTGGTCCAGCTTCACTGCTCTGGGCCTTAGATGAGGCAGAACATTATGGCAAAAGGGCATGGAGGAGGCAAGCTGCTCACAGACATTCAGAACAGAGAGAGAAGGAGAAGGAGGTAAAGAGTATTATTCTTCCAGGGCATACCACACCCCCAGTGACCCACCTCCCCCAGCAACACCCCACCTACCTACAATGATCACCCAGTTTATCCATTCAGCTAGGATGGGTTGATTAGGTTATAGCTCTCATGATCCCATAATTTCAGCTCTGAACATTTCTGCATTAAAACAGAAGCTTTTGGGGGACAATCTCATATCCAAACCATAGCATGTAGATTCACATCTTTCTTCAAATTTTTCGAAGTTTTTGGGCCATTATTTCTTTAAACATTCTTTCAGTACCTTCTCCTCCACTTTTGGTACACTTAATAATATACTAAAGGTACCTTAGGTTATATTCACTTTTTTCATTTTTTTTCCTATTTCCCAGAATGGATATTTTCAATTGATCTATATTCAGTTTCACTGGTTCTTTCCTCTGCCTTCTCAAATATGCTTCAGAACCCTTCTAATGAATACCTTTTTTCTTTCTGGTAGTGCTGGGGACAGAACCCAAGACCTCACACATGCTAGGCAAATTCCTACTACTGAGCCACACCCAGCCCTAAGGAATTTTTCATTTCTGTTATCTCAATTTTATATTTTACTCCATTTTATTTCCACCTGTTCATTCATATTATCTGTTTGGTAAAACATCCTTCTTGTTTTCTTTAGTTCTTTCTTTTTTATCATTTTATTATTGATACATTATAGTTTTACATAATGGTGAGATTTGTTGTTACATATACACACATACACACAATATAACAATATAATTTGGCCAATATTATTCCCAAGTATTTCCCCTTTCTCTCCCTTCCTCCTTCCCTCTTTTGTCCATGGAGCATATTTAAGACTACTGATTTATATAAGTCCAATGTTTTGTTTTCTTAGGAAAATCAAAGAGTTGCTAGTTTTTTTTTTCCTGTAAATGCCATACTTTCCTTTGATATGTTCTGATTTTTAAAAAACTGCACATTTTTAATAGTATGTTCATTTGTTAATATGCATATTATGAATACTGAATGTATGCTCTTTGAAACAAAATTTTCCTCCACCCACAATTTGCTGTTGCTGTTTGTTTTGGGGTAGTAGATGGTTGGTGACTTTTTTGCAGGCGGTATTAGGAACTGAACTCAGGGACACTCAACCACTGAGCCACATCCCCAGCTCTATTTTATTTAAAGACAGGGTCTCACTGAGTTGCTTAGGGCCTTGCTAAGTCGCTAAAGCTGGCAATGAACTCGTGATCCTCCTGCTTCAGCCTCCCAAGCTCCTGGGATTACAGGCATGCGCCACCTGGTGATTGGTAACTTTTTAAAACATATTTTTTGGCAATCATGATCATTGAAGTGTTTGTTCTCTTAGCTTAGTGTTCAGCTGCTGATGTGACAGAGATTTTCTTAATTACCTAGACACAAAAGCAAAACAAAAATATTCCCCTTGATCTTTGGAGAATGTATCTGGGTTCAGGCATTGCTTCAATTCTTAGCCAGGGGTTGGGATTGTGGCTCAGTGGTAGAGCGTTTGCCTAGCATGTGTGAGGCACTGGGTTTAATTCTCAGCACTGAAGATAAATAAATAAAATAAAGAACTATTGACAACTTAAAAAAAATTCTTAGGCCATTTTCAACTCTGACTTAGCCTTCACTTCCTGCTTACACAGAGCCTAATGATTGACCAGAAGTGGAATTTCAGGGTCTTTTCAGATAATTTCTGAGCATGTATATAGCTCTGGGCATGAGGGGAGCATTTTGGATTCCCTGCTATATGTGAGTGCTTCACAAATTCTCCCATGTATCTCCTTTTGCAGTCTCTTCTAAGCTTCTTATCTGTCTGCCACTTGCTTTGTCTGTTGTTCCTTTCTCCAGGCAACAGCAAATAATCAATACCTTTAAATATTTTCTACCATCACCCTGGGGAACAACTCCAGCCCTGACAGAGTTCTGAGGAGGTATGGGTAAAACAAAGACAAGTCTCTAAACCATTCCTCAAAGAGCAGACTGATAGAGCAAAATGCACAAAGTTCTTTTGAGAATGAGGTCTGCATAGCCTTCGCTAACAGCAACAAGCTTCAAGAGGAAACTGGGCCATGCTGAGCAGGAAAGTAGAGAATTGTAGGTGGATAAACAAAATGCCAGAACCCCCTCTTGCCAAAATTTAAAAGTTTATCCTTCATTAAGCATTTCCTACAGTTGTTCTGTTTTTGATTAAACTCCAGAGTTCAAAAAAAGTTGATTCTGTTCTTACCAGCTTGTTACTTTGTTAGAAAGATTGCTGGAGTTCCCTTAGTCTACAATTCTCAATGACATCCTTCCTCAGCAGAGTTTTGTAGTTTTCAGAGTATAAGTTTCACACTACTTCTGTTAAATTTACTTCTAAGATTTTTCCATTATTTTGATGTTATTATAAAAGAAGTTGGTTTCTCAATTTCATTTTCTGTTTTTTTCATTGCTTTTATGTAGAAATGCAATTGATTTTTGCATATTGGTATTCTATTCTATAAACTTACTTTTTTTACTAAAATAATAGTTTTTTTGTAAATTCCTTTACATTCTGTCTCAGATCACATCATTTATAAATACAGATTTATAAAATTTCTTCTTTTACAATCTAAATGCCTTTTATATATTTTTCAAGTCTAAATTGTTCTGGGATAACCTCTAATAAAATGTTGGATAGAAGTGACAGAAACAGACAACTTTGTCTTGTCCCTGATTTTAGAAAGTATTTAGTCTTTCACTACTAAATATGTTAGCTATGGCTTTTTTGTAAATGTTCTTTGTCTAATTTTCCTTTATTCTTAGTCTGTTAGAACACTTCATGTTCAACAAAACTGAATTCTGTCAAATGCTTATTTTGTGTCTATTGAGATGACCATGTGATTTTTGTTCTTATTTTATTGATGTGATTTAATACAATAATTGATTTACAAATGTAAAGCCAACCCTGTATTACTGAGATAAGTATAACTTGGTTATGATATATCATCCTTTAAATATGCTGTTGGATTCAGTTTGCTATTTTTTGAGGATGTTTGTGTTCATACTCATAAGAAACATTGGCCAATAATTTCTTTTTCTTGTGTCTGGTTTTGTTATCAGGACATTACTGTTCTTCTATTTTTTGGAAGAGTTTGAATTTAAAGAACAGCTCCTATAGAGAGCATATAATTGGGTCTTGATTTTTTTTAATCCAAGACAACAATATCTACCTTTAACCCATTCATATTTAATGATATTATTGATATAGTTAGATTTAAATTATTTTTTATGTGTGTGTGTGTGTGTGGTGCTGGGACCTTGTACATGCATATGCTCAATCACAGAGCTGTATTCCCAGCCCTTATAATTAGGTCCATATCTGCCATTTTTAATTTTTTGTTTTCTACTTATCTCATGGTTTCCGTTTAGTCTTCTATTGGTTACTTAATGCTTTATTTTGCTTTAAATGAATACTTACTAGACTAGCATTTTAGTTCCTTTAACAATTTTTTCACAATTATTTTTAGTTATTTTCTTAGTAGTTGCTCTATGACTTGTCATATCTATCTGAACTTAGCAGAATCTATTTTGGACCTATATTAATAATTCCAGTAAAATATAGAAATGTTGCTTCTATATAGCTCTATGTTTCCTTCTCTACTTTATGTGCTCTTATTGATACAAAACCATATCAATATATGTTACAAATCCAATAATATATTGAAATAATTATTACTTTATATAATTGTAGGTCCATCAAATAAACTAAGAAAAGATAAGAGTATTATGTTTATAGAGTATGCTCATTAATATTCTTATTTACCATTTCTAGTTCTCTTCATTTATTTCTGTGATTTCAAATGATCCTCTGGCATGTTCTTACTCCAAAACAACTTTGAGTCTACTCATTATTTTGCACTGTTATTCTCGACTAAATAACATTTCCGTATGTTACAGAATCCCTTCCCCCAAACAATAATTACATGTTGTTTTATGTAATTACTCTTAAAATCAATTAAAAGTCAGAGAACATATAGATATACAATTTGTTTCTCTAATTACATGATTACTTTTACTGGTATTCTTTGTTTTCTTGTTTGGATTCCAGTTACTATTAGCCATCACTTAGTTTCAGCCTAAAGAACTTCCTTTAATATTTCTTTTGCAATGCAAATTTAATAGCAATAGATTATCTCCATTTTTGATGAACTAAGAATGTCTTTATTTTTCCTTCATTTTTGAAAGATAGCTTCAGTGAATATAAGATTTTTGGTAGAAAGGTCTTTCCCACACTTTGAAATATGAATTGTGACCTCCATTGTAGTGAGTCGTTAATTTTATTGGGGTTACTTTGTGTATGATGATTTTGTGTGTGTGTGTGTGTGTGTGTGTCACTAGAGATTGAACCCAGGGGTGTACTATTGCCAAGCTACATCCCAAGCACTTTTTAATATTACTTTTTATAACAAGGTCTTGCTATGTTTTTGAGGCTGACTTCAAATTTTCAATTCTCCTGCCTCAGTCTCTTGAGAAACTATGATTCCAGGTCTGTACCTCTGGACCCAGCTGGTAATGATTTATTTTTCTCTTGCTGCTTTTAAGATTTCCTTTGTCTTTGTCTTCTAGCATTTCACTATGATTTGTTTAGGTATAATCTCTTTGCATTTAACTACTTAGAGTTCAATAAGCTTCTTGAATATGTAGGCTGTTTGGAAAGTTTTCAGCCTTTTTTTCTTCAAATAGTTTTTATGCTTCTTTCCCTCAGGTATTCCTATTATGTATAATTTATTGTGTTTAATAGTGGTTCCATTCTGAAGTGGTAGTTCTGAGGCTCTGCTAATTTTTCTTCAGTCTTTTTTCTCTCTGTTCTTCAGACTGCATAAAATCTATCAGTCTACTTTCAAATTTAATTCTACCAGTTGAATTCTACCCTTAATCTCCTCTCTATTGGATTTTTCATTTTGGCTACTGTTCAGATCGACTACAGAATTTCTATGTGCTGCTTCTTTACAATTTTTGTATCCCTGTAAATATTCTGTTTGCTGAAACATCATCATCATCATCATCATTTCCTTTGTCTTTTAGCATGATTTCCTTTAGCTATTTGAACTTGTTTATTATGGCCTTGAAATCTTTATCAAATCCAATACTGAAACCACTCAAAAGCAGTTTCTGTTGCCCTCCACACACACTTTAAATGGGTCACATTTTCTAGTTTCTTTGTATGTCTTATATATTTTTTTTTATTGAAAACTATATCTTTTTTGCCAAGTGGGGTGATTCAGGAAGCTGAAACAGGAGATCACAAGTTTGAGGTCACCCTGGGTAACTTAGACACTATCTCAAAAACAGAAAAAAAAAAGTATGTGGGTGGGGTGATGTAGCTCAGAGGTATAGCACCATTGGATTCAATCCCAAGTTCCAAAAAAAAAAAGAAAAGAAAACTACAAATTTTTGGGTAATATATTGTGACAACTCTGAATAATGAGTCCCACTCCCTTCTCTGGAGGGCTTGATTCATTAGTTTCCTATCTCTAATGGAGCCACTGCCCTTCATTTCCTGATGTTCAATATCTTGAAAACCATATCTTCATATATTTTGGGTAGTTTTTGTATTGTTTCAGAGAGAGGTGTATCCAATTCATATTTCTGCATTTCAACTGGAACAGAGGTCTTATTTAATGATTTGACATATTGATTTTGTTTCTTTCTGGTTTTCAGTTATCTCAAATTCTTGGGCTACTAAAATCTACAAATAATTAATCCTTTTACAATATTCTGACAATTTTCCCCCTTTGAAAGCTCCAAATGACCTGAATGATGCAAGTGTTCTGCTAAAGCAGTGTCCAGGTAATTGCCAGCCCAGATCTAATTTCTCAACTTAGACATTTCTATATCAAGTGGATAGGGTGATTTTAGATTCTATATGTGTGAAAGACACCTTGGAGTTTTGACTTCTAGTGGAAATCACATAGAACCCTGGGTAAAAACAAGTTTCTTGGGGCTGGGATTGTGGCTCAGTGACTTGAGTGCCTGCCTTGTACATGTGAGGCCCTGGGTTCGATCCTCAGCACCACATAAAAGAAAAATAAAAAATAAAAACAATGTCCTCATTTGCTATTCCCCCTTTCAAGACTTAAACCTTTCTTTAAAAAAAGTTTCTCTTTTGTACTTTATCTGAGTCAACAATAAAAATATTCTATTTTTTTTAAAATCAAGGTTGAAAAGCCCTTCTAGGGTTCTGGCTTATGAAGACGTTTAGTACTTAACCCTGTCTTGAACAGATTCAATACTGCACCTCTTCTTACTCAAGTAGTAAAATCCAAGTTTACAAAAACTTAGATAAATTATGAATTTGAAAACATCTCCAGGACTACTATAAAGAGTTTTTAGCTTATTGGTCACTTTGGCTCATGGAGACTTCTTTTCCTTTCGATAGGATCACCTAGGCATTAAATTGCTCATATTTAAATTCAATGTTAAGTACAACAGAAGGAATTGCATGAAAAATTTATGATATTTGGGGACCATAAATTTCCTTCTCCCACAAAAATTCATGTAAAAATTTATATATGTATGTGTATGTCCATTATTACAGGGAGAGTCTAAAATTTCAATCAAATTCTTAGATGAGTCTATGACCTAAACAAAGGTTAAAGAATTGTTTTTCATCTTGTGTTCCTTTTGCCTAAAATTTTACAATTAGGGTGCTATCTTTTCCTACAAATTGAGGAATTCTTTGACCCATCTTCTCTATCACATATACATATCTGAGTATATTTTCTATATATTTCAAGTTAACAGCTCCCCATTTGTCTTTTGTATCTTTCAGTATCTCTAATTTCAATAGGTTTGTAACATTTTTTTTTACTCAATAATCAATAGAATCAGAATTCTACATGTCTCTCTTGAATATGAAAATAAAAATGCACTGCAAGGGCTGGGACTGTGGCTCAGTGGCAGAGCGCTTGCCTCACACATGTGGGGCCCTGGGTTTGATCCTTAGCACCTCATAAAAGTAAATAAAAAGGTATTGTGTCCATTTACAACTAGAAATATTTTTTAAAATGTGCTACAAGAGGAGGAAAAAGGAGGGGTAGAGAGAAAAGAAGAACTATTCTACAGAATCAAATTAGTATACAGAAAAAGAGGATTCAAAAGGCACAGAATGAAGATGGTTAAGATTTAAAGGCATAATTATATTAGCCCTCAGAGAGGGATCAGAACATCTGAGTGTTCATCTGTTTTACAAAATAACTCCTTGATTATACCACCTAACCTACTTGACTTTTATTCTAGATACACAGGGGGGAAATAGCCAGTTCAGCAAAAATATTAAAATAATATATAAAATACACATATACACCCAAAAATGTTTATATCTACATCTCAAATATCCATTATAATTATGGTATTCAAATAGTTGAATAATTCCACACATAAATAGATTAAGGAAGAATTATTCTTTGTAGAAGACTTCATTGTCAATTCAGAATAAAGAAAACAAGAGAATCAATTTTGTCATTTACTCATACTACATTTTACCGAAATATACTAGCTAGGCAAGCATAAATAATTAGATTATCCATTTCCTGGTGAAAATTATCGTCAGACACAGATGAAAGTCAGAAAAGTACTTTAAAAGTATTTTAAGTAATAATTTATAAGACTTGCCTTCTGTTTTGGAAAGCTATTTGACATCTGATCAATTTATTTATTAAATAAATGGGAGTATTAAACCCAAAAGTCACATGATTGTTGTGAGAATTACACATGAAGATGTCTGTCTCTCAAAACACAGAAAAAGGAAGAAAAATACAGTGAACAAAAAACAATTGCAGCTAGAGTAAGACTGTAGGACTTTCTGATTCATTTTCTACTTTCCTGTGAATAAATTGTCCAAGACTTTCCTGTATTAGAAAATGAATTATGTAACAAATAAAATTTCTGCAACTTTAGTTATGGCCCCTCAAGGTTCTAATTGAGGCTAAGTATCCCCAAATCTACTCATTTATTAAATTCCATTATGTTCCTAATACTTTTCTTTTATCTAGGAAACATTTAAAACAGTTTCTCTTCTTCTCCCATTTAATTTGTTGTTGGTGGTGGTGGTGCTATTTTGTTTTGTAGTTATGGAGATCAAACCTCAGAGATACAACCCACCTGCAACCCTCCTGTAGGAAACATTTCATAAAATTCTCCAAAAGTCCTATAAAAATTCCAGATCCTGGCAGATAGCAAGGAGAAAAGATTATCAATCCCTGACTTTAGTAGTCTCTTGATATTTGATCCCTTGAACTAAAATACTCCTGTAAGTTCCTAAAAGATAAAAAGAGTATATACGAGGGGGGAAAAAAAGCAAATTTCAGATAGCAAAATCTCCTTTCTCCTATTCTAATCCCCTTTAGTTCCACTTTCTTCCAGTTCTGACCTAAGTATTTGAAAGCAAGAAATCCTATTATGAATTGAAGCAATATAATATATCCTCAAAAGCTGTTTCTTTTGAGAAGTGAGTATACCCAAGTGGGGAGTAGCTTTGCTTTCTAATAACAATATATGATTAATGTTAAATGTCTAACACTCCATGTCAACAAAATCTATCTCTGACTAGGCATGGTGGCACATACCTATAATCCCAGCAGCTGGGGAAGCTGAAGCAGGCAGATCACAAGTTCTAAGCCAGCCTCAGTAACTTCACAAGATCCTAAGCAACTTAGTGAGACCCTTTCTCAAAATAAAAATAAAAAGGACTAAGGATGTGGCGTAGTGGTTAAGCACCCACTGGGTTCAATTCCTGATTAAAAAAAGAAAATCTCTATCCATATAACAGCAATTAAAAAACAGAGGTTGTTACCAGTCTATCAGGATACTTCTAAGGGCATTAAATTCTATCACTCCAAAAATGAAAAGTTATAAATTTGTTTCCCCTAGACGTTTCCCTATGAAAATCAATTCCTTCATTGTTAAATTACATGGGAAATTTTCTGGTTTGATAAAAAGGCACAGAGAAGAAAAGTAACTCTGACCTACTCATTTAAAATTTCTTAGATGGAAAACTTTCCTCTTTATCTTGCTATTCAAAATGTGGTTCACAAACCAGCAGAACTGGCATCATTTGGGAACTTATTAGAAATGCAGAATATCACTGAGTGCAGTGGCACATGCTCATAGTTCTAGCTACTTTGGAGACTGAGTTTTATAGGTTCAAGGTCAGCTTCAGTAACTTAATGAGACCTTGTTTCAAACTCACTTTTAAAAATAAAAAGGGCTGGAGATATAGCTCAATGATAGAGTTCCTGGGTTCAATCCCCAATGCCACAATAATAAATAAATAAATAAATACAGACTATCAAGCATACTATACTCCAGCAGGATACTACTACATCCCAGATCTAATAAATCAGGATCAGCATTTTAAGAAGATACCCATAATTTACGCACACATTAAAACTTAAAAAGCATACAGTAAGGAGATCTTAAGGTCCTTACAGTTGTTTCCTATGAAAAAAATCATCTGACAATATTGAAGCCTATATTTTCATGTGGAAAGACCTGGATAGGGCTGAGTAAGAGCTATTCTGTTAGGCAAGACATGCACTCTTTCTAGCTCCCCCAAGCCTCACCTGCAATCCCCATCCATTTGTGAAAATTGCTTGGCTCCTATTCAGTCTCTAAACTGAGGAAGTCCCCTTTTTAATAAAAAAGATATGCCTTCAGAAGTAAAATTCATTAGCTACATTTTTAAGTGAAAGGAAAAAAAAAAACTGTTCATTTACCTTGATGGGAAGTAGTGAGGTCCAGGTAGGAAGTAAGGGTGATGGAAAGAGAATCGTGGAGGTGTCCCAAACAGTGTGGCTGGATGGCCAAGGGGAGGAGGCTGGTAGACATGTGAGTGTGGAAGGGGAGGAGCCTGGGGGATTGGAGCACTTCTGGGACAAGTGGAAACGCTGGAATACTCCTTGGGAGGTTGGATGGTTGAGGTTGCAAATCTGGCATGGGCTGTACTTGCACTAGTTGGAATCCTGCTGGTGCTCTCCAGAGAGACAGGAGTAGGTCTCTTCACAGAGCGATTGGCTCCGGAAGGTAGCCGATGAGTGTCAGTTTGGGAAGGCCCAGCAAAGCGTTGAGGTGGGAGTGCTGGGCGGAGTGGCAGACTTGGAGCCTGGACGGCTACCTGGGCAGTACTGGAGACGCTGGGCTGGAAAAGTGTGATGGGGCTTGGGCGCTGGACTGCAGGTGTGGGCAGTTGGATGGCAGGTGGGGCTTCACCTTTAGAAATAAAAAGAGCATAGGTCAAGCATTAATTGGATCATGGCATGTTTTTCCTTTTCCAGTAAAATTTAATGAACTGTTAAGAGGCCTTCATAATTACCTTACCTAACAGCATTATCATACCAAACCACTGTATTTCATTTATAGCATTTTGAACAAACTGAAAGACACCATGATTTTTTTTATTCATATTTCCAAAAAAAATCTATTTCCCAAACAAACTCAAAGTCCCAAAAAAAGAGAGACTTTTTCTGTTTTGTTCATTACTGCACTCTGAGGCAGAGTTCTGCAAGGCACAGATTAAGCCCCCAACAAATTGTTTTGGATGAATAAATAAATTGATAAAACTACTTATTCATAAGTTGAAAGCAGGAATATATACAAATGCTGGTAGGCATATATAATTTTTTCTAACAAATAATATAACTATTGACAATAACTACTTGAAAGGTCATCTAGGAAAGGGAACAGGGCAGTTGAACAGTAGGAAAAGCTAGACTTTGATTTGGTATTATGTGAATTTTATAAATTGAAATGTATTAATTTTATTTTTAATATTAATAGTTTCAGAGTAGTAGTATCGGTCATTTTTCTTTTATATACTTCTGTATATTAAACTAAATTATAAATGACAATTTTGTTGGAAAAAAGTTAAGTGATAAACAACATTGTTTCACTCTATTGCATTCAACATGAATCCATAAGGAAATTTCCCAACGAAAGTAAACTTAGCAAAGATCAACCATTTGTGACATATATTAAAGGAAATGCTATTTAGAGCAGGGCACAATGGGGATTATGGCAGAATTTTTCAAGTCAGGTAAACCAATTTTGTGTTTTATCTTTCTGTTCCTGAAGACAGGATGCTGATTGAGTTGCCCTTTTATCCAAATGACATACCTATCCTTAATGTAACTAAATATTCCTAATGAAATACTGACAGAAGTCATAGCAATAGAGTAATATACAGTATATTCCAATGCAGCTAGCTGTCTGCATTGGAAAGAAAAAAAAGTGCAGTTCAAGAACAGACTGAAGTTAGGAATGTCTCTGTCAAGGCCAAAAAATTATAGATCAGTCTTTCAACCATATCCAGATAACACCACCCCTTCTTTATTTCAGTTAATGCAGATAATTCTTCTCATCCTGGAAATAGGGAATGAAGGGACACATGCATCTGTTTCAAGATGGCATCTGACCCAATGAAGTAGCAATAAAGTATGAATGAAGCTATCCTGATGCTCAGTTGATGAGGTAGCATGGATTAGTCCTCTCACCTGTGAGGCACAGGCTTTAGTCAGGCCTTTCCTGGTTTATCAAGCACAATTTCTTTCCTAATCCCCATTGTGCCCTGCTATAAATACCATTCCTCAAAACCTTGCAAATCTATTAACTATCACAAAATAGTGTAAATATTTTTATGTCCACCACCCCTACCACAATCACCAAGCTGGGCACTTGAGAGTGTATCCCCAGAATCTGGTTAATAAAAAATAAAGAAAGATTGGAGTGGATAAAAGAAGAAACTAACAAATCAGCCTAAAGATATAAACCTCCTCCTAAAGTCGGGCTCTAACTTTCAAAATCTCTCAAGATTTTATAAATTGCATTATTTTTGTGCTCAAAACATTTACCAAAAATCTACCTCTGGTGCAGATTTCTTTTTCCTATAACCAGTACAAAAAGTTCTTAGTTTTCAGTAAAGAAGTATGGTCTTTCTAAGCAAACAAAAAGTAAATTATAAGAGCTGTACAGAACTATTAATAAAGTTTCAGTCACTGAGGAAGGGAGGGTTGTGTCTTTTACCAAATGTTCTTTTCTACCAAATGTATTTCTATAAAAGAAGAGGTGAAAATGAGGCATGGCACTATAATTATGCATTCATTCGATTCAAGTATTCATTAAGCAACTAAAATATTCCAGGCACTTTTTGCTCTCTGGTCATAAATTAGGTAGATAAGGAGTTATATGAAAGCATAGCATCATGTCAAAATTCAAGCCACATGAGTTCATGCATGCCTTTAATCCAAGAGACGTGGGAGGCTGAGACAGAAGGACTGTAAATTCAAGGTCAGCCTCAGGAACTTAGTGAGGCCCTAAGCAACTAAGCCTGGCCCTGTCTCAAAATAAAAAATAAAAAGAGCTGGGATGTGATTCAGTGGTTAATTACCCCTGGGTTCAATCATTGATATTCCACCCACCAAAATCAAGGATGTTAAATAGGAGGTTAAAGTCTGCAACATACAGTCACCACTGTTAAAACTGTCAATGAACAAGGAAGGTTTGTGAAAAAGACAGACCTCTAACCTATCAAACAACTATATATGGTAGAAACTAGCCAGTCAGAAACTAGTCAGTGCCTTGTTTACTCTTCTTCTAGGTTATATTTGCCAGCCTCCCTTGCAGTTAAGAGTGCCATGTAGATAAGGGCTACCTGGTAGAATGTAAACAGAAGCTATGTCCATCTCTTCTAGGACTGGCCCATGAAGACTCTCACACATGACCATCCATGTTCTTTTCCCTTCTGCAGGTCCAGGCACAACAGTACAGAGGCCTTAGATGCCATATATTAAAGATGGCAGAACCACAAATCAGGATCAGCTTGTCTATAAATTGGAAGACAGCCACTTACCAATCAAAAATACCCCTTTTGGACTTTACATGCGGAAAAAAATAAGCTTTGTGTTTAAACTGTTTTAAGAGCAAAAAAACTACTGCACATGTTCAATGAAAGAAAGGTACAATCAATTTTTTGCTGTATGATTGGAATGAACAGTGAAGCAACAGAGTCGTGGCAGAAACTGACACAGACCAATTTTTTTCTATAAGAGGTAATAAGAAGAAGAGAACATGTATGGCATGTAGCTGGGGACAGACAGATGGGAAATGGAGAACTGAGAATAGTTAGACAATGCTAAGAAAAGTAGAGCTTAGGAAAAGACAAAGGTAATAAGGAGCAAAAGAAGACTTTGCAGATGGCACACACCTGTAATCCCAGTGGCTCAGGAGGCCAAGACAGGAGGATTACAAATTCAAAGCCAGCCTCAGTAATTTAACAAGGCCCTAAACAACTCAGGGAGACCCTGTCTCTAAATAAAATATATAAAAGGGCTAGAGATGTGGCTTAGTGGTTAAATCTCCCTGGGCTCAACCCCTGGAACCAAAAAAAAAAAAAAAAATAGAAGACTTTGCATTGAACCAAGTGATTCCTCCTTCCCCACTTTTCAAGAAAACTTACAAGAATTACATCACTTTTTAAGGAATTTTTTCGATACATTTGAGTTTCTTATGGACATAAAACTTTTCTGGAATGGATCTTAAGGCCTTGACAAGGACAAGTAGACCATCTTTTAAAAAAATTATATCAGAATTATAACAATTATATCAGAATATAATTATATGATAATATAATCCTAACAGCATCAGAATAATGAAAATTTATTTTCTTTTGTTCTGTTTTGTTTAAGCAAGAAATAGGTAAACTAAAAATTCCATGCATTTACTATGAAAATATTAAATATTAGAAGTAGTAAACTTCTAAATTAAAAACTTAGAGAAAACATATGAAAAATTTAGAGAAAACATTTTCTGAAGAGGAAAATGTCAACTAAGATTTAGTACAGGGGCTGGGGTTGTGGCTCAAGCGGTAGGTAGCACGCTCGCCTGGCATGCGTGCAGCCCGGGTAAGATCCTCAGCACCACATACTAACAAAGATGTTGTGTCTGCCGAAAACTAAAAAATAATATTGAAAATTCCCTCTCTCTCTCTCTCTCTCTCTCTCTCTCTCTCTCTCTCTCTCTCCTCCCTCCCTCCCTCCCTCCCTCTCTCTTAAAAAAAAAGATTTAGTACAGAAAATCAATTTCAGGCTTGACAAATGAAATGCAGAAGACAATAATATAATAAGAAAATTCATACACGTGCAAATTGACATTTAAAAAGAAACTAAAATACAGTTTCTACAGAAGTTCTAAATCCTTTAACTACATTTGAATACTAACTAATACTAATATAAAATGAAGATGCTGGCATAACTAGCAAAGACATTTGATAAAATACACCCACAGAGAATTCTGGACTATCATGCTATAAGCACTTTCAGTTATTAAAAACAGGAAAAGATCTTGGAATATAGCATTAAATGTGAGAGGCAGAGAAAATAATGTGTTGGATTTAAAAATAATACCAGACAAGAAAGTTACTATAAATTGTATCAAAGATATAGTAAAATTAGTTTAATTTGTATCCATGTTTTCCACAACTTGATTTCACAGAAACTATAAAATCATCTTTATATTTTGTTCACAACACAGTTCTACAATAGTTACTTAATAAACATAAGGCAGCAGAAAGGACAGATAGGCAGGCAAATAAATATGGTTTTAGAATTTATTCAGAAAACATCTGAGATAGCAAAATTCACCAAAATAGGGAGAATATCAAATTACACTTCCAATCTTCAAATAGATTGAAGAGCCAAAAGGGATAAAAATATGCTAGGAAGACCTGCACAAATTATTTCTTATTAGAACAGGGTTAGTAGAATACACAATAAAATGTAATAAGCATGATTAGGCGTCAATAATAGAGAAAGATACTAAAAAGCCAATGAATTCAGTGTGTTAAATATCGTGCAGTAGTAATCATAGCATTTCTATATTCAAATTCCTCAGTAATAAGAAAAAAAATCCACCCTGGGATTATTTCCTTTTGGAACCCAAATGTTCAATAAGGTGAGAAGACTGATAAGGATAACTAAAATGAAAGGTTAAAGAAAATTGAGGGTTATTTTATATGATAAATGCTAAAAACACAGAAGAAAAAAATAGGTACTCCCAGATCACAGCTGCTATGACTAACTGTCCAAAATCAAACTGATCCCATTAAAAGCTTGTCCTAATGTGCAAAACAAATAAATTCAAATATTGCAAGTTATATGCAAATAAAAATTAGCACTAAGGAAAGCTTAAGTAACCAGGTCTGAGAGATCTCAAAGTCAATATGAATTGACTTTCTAAATATTTTAACAGAAAGAAGAAAATCAATGGAATCATTTAGTCATTATAATACAAAAGACGAGAGAGACTCAATAAACTCCTTCCTACTGAAGACCTTACAAAGATTTCTAAATCCTAATTAACTTTGACAGCAGCTAGTTTAAGAATATTAGGTTAACTACAGTAAAATGGCAAGTTCACAAAATGTTTTAATCCAAGAGAACAGAATGAATAAAAATAATCTTAGGTAGTATTCATCTAAGAATTATAGTGAAATTCAAAGGCAAAACTGATAAAATATTAGATAAAGTGAATACAAATGGCCTCTTCCAAGAGCATTTTTGGAAAGTCAACAAAACTTCTGGCTATTGAAAATGCTGACTTTGAGTACTCTAGCTTGGTAAGTCTATTTTCTACACCCGAAATCTGATCAAATCAATACACTATCAAGTTAGAATACAAAACTTGCTAGGAAAAAAATTAGAATATAAATTGTTTTTTTAAGAGAAAAGTCACACTACTCTGACATCTCTCTTCCATGGAAAAAAAACAAATGTGCTTAAAAAATGAAATTTCCATGACTTTATATTTAGAAAACAAAAGTAGTTGAAAGAAACAACAAAAGAGGAAGGTATAAAAATTATCATCTGTAGATGATGAGAAAGTAAAACTGATTCCTCAAAAGATCTGTGCTATAATTTGTTATTAACAATTTTATAAATTATTTAGAATATGAAATACTACAGTGAAATTTGCAAGTTATACTAACTCCTCTAAGTAATATAACACGCTGATGAGAACAGCCTTCAGATAACATATTTAAAATCTGTATGATTAGACAGCATAGTAGCATATAAATATTTATTATTAAGATAGGTATCTGGGAAAATAATTCTCAAACTATGTTTATAAAATAAAATTCTCTAATTGTTATTTGACATCCAAGAATGGAATATTTACTGATATTAGTTCCCACCATAAAAAAGGCTATTGTTAAAAATAAATCATTACCTTGTCTTTGGTTATTATTGTGTATGATTATAAATTTCTTCCTATAATTCTGTCTACCATACTTATATATAACATCACAGATGAAAGAACCTGGGCAACATTAGAAGAAAACCTCCCAGTTTTCTCATAACTTTGTATGGAATAAAATTAATATAGTGTATTATTAATTTCTACTGCTTCAAATAAGAACATTGATAAAAATGTTTTTTAGAAAGCATACAGTATTTAAGGAGGCTGAGGCAGGAGGATCTTGAGTTCAAAGCCAGCCTCAGCAACGGCGAGATGACTAAGCAACTCAGTGAGACTCTGTCTCTAAATAAAATACAAATTAGGGCTAGGGATGTGGCTCAGGAGTTGAGTGACACTGAGTTCAACCCCTGGTACCCACCACCTGAAAAAAAAAGGGGGGGGGCTGGGGATGTGGCTCAAGCGGTAGCGCACTCAACTAGCATGCGCGGCCCAGGTTCGATCCTCAGCACCACATACAAAGATGTTGTGTCCGCCGAGAACTAAAAAATAAATATTAAAAAATTCTCTCTCTCTCTCTTTCTGCCTCCCCCACTCTCTCTCTCTCCCACTCTCTCTTAAAAAAAGAAAAAAAAGAAAGAAAGAAAGAAAGAAAGCAAAAAGATAGTATTTAACAGTGGATGCAGCAGATCTAAATGAAGTCTTAGGAATAAAATGGGGAAACATGTATTATGAAAATAGAAATCACAAATAACATAGCATGCTGGGCATAGTGGCAAGTTCCTACAGTCCCAGCTATATAAGAAGCCGAGGCAGGAAGATTGCAAGTCCTCAAAAATAAAAAATAAAGGGCTGGAAGTGAAATAAGCCAGACTCAGAAAGTCAATGATCATATGTTCTCACATGTGGAAACTGGAGAGAAAAAAGGGAAAATAAGAGGGAAGATGCCATGAAAATATAAAGGAGACCAGTAGACAAAGGGGACCAGAAGGAGGGAGGAGAAAAGGGTAAACAGAGTTTCTTCCGGGAATGAAACTGACCAAATCATTTTAAGTGCATGTAACTTAACAAAAAATCCCACTATTACATAAAATTATAATGCACCAATAAAATAAATAGATAAATATCTGGGACAGTTGTAGATTGCCCAAGTTCAATCCCCAATATCACAAAAAGAAAAAAAAAAGCATGAAAACAAAGAAAATAAAGACAGACGTAAATAAGCCTATTTTAAAATATAAGATTAAAGGCAATACTACCAAACGGTAAAGGGTAAGAGTGCCTGACTATGCTGGGAGGGGGAAAAGGTTACAAGATTAACTTTCTGAACCTTTTTCTTGAGCGTAGGCATCTTGGATATGGCTTTATTGCTACTGATTGCTAAAATGATACAGTAAAAGAAACATTGAAAATGCTTAAAATGCTAATAAGTTAATTTCTAAGATATCTATACCTCTCATAGAGGTATATTTGTCATCAGGAAGATATTAACAAGTGATAGCAAACAGTCAATGGATAAAGCTCTTCCTAAGAGCTTTTTTATATGGTTATTTCACATGGTTAAAATAAGTTCAGGAAGAACAAATCAATGATGGATAGCCTAATAACAATTAATTAAGATACAAGGTTCTCAATTTTGAGCTCCTACAATCAGTAGACAGACATGTTATAAAGAACTGATAATAGAGCCAGGCACCATGGTACACACCTGTAATCTCAACTACTCAGGAGTCTGAGGCAGGAGGATCAAAAGTTCAAGGTCAGCCTCAGCAACTTAGTGAGACCCTGTCTCAAAATAAATAAAAAGGACTGGTGATGTAGCTCAGTAGTTGAGTACCCCTGTGTTCAATCCCCAATACCACAAATAAATAAAGTAACTGATAATAGAGAATAAATTTAGAGAGAAAGAATACAATAACCCAAACAAATATTTTGTAGAAAATGAGTAACTTCCACTGCATTTCTAGGGCATCAAGAGAATGGTCTTTAACAGATCAGTGTTATTACTAAGTTCCAGAACAGGATGCCTCATACCCCATTAGTGAGACTTTCTTTTATGCTAAGAGTGAAAAGACACTCCTACTTCCTACTAAATTACACCAGTCATTTCCTATATTATCTGACTAATCTAAGGGCTAATCCTGACTTGCTTAAAAGGTGAGGTTTTACACATTTGCTACTCTGGCAAACCAAGTATTTCGTGGTCTACTGAAATTCTTCCTTCTCCTATTTAATGTTCTTTTTTTTGATTCCCCTCCCTTAATATTGTTGTTCTAAATTCTAAGCCTAATATCTACACCTCGCAGAAACAAAATTTCAACTTTCATGCAGCTATTTAAAAAATAGTAATCTACAATAAAACCAACTCACCAACTGGATGAGTGATGGTGTTCTGTAGGCTGGGAATTACCACAGAGTAGGTAGGTGAGCGATAAGGATAAATTGTTGTAGGATTTGTAGAGATAATATTCTGTGTGGTACCAGAAAATACATTGGAAACACTTAGAGGGAAGCGTTTTCGCTTCCCTGGACGAGGCTGATAAACCCAACCTATAGAAGAAGATAGACTGTTTTTAATATAAAAGTACAGACTAATTAGCCTTTAAATAATTCTTTTTTGTTAAATTAGAAATGTAATATAATTCAAAGTTTTTAAAAGTATATTTTCCAGTTCTATAATAAAATTTCTGTGAATGACTCCTCCATTGTGCAAGTTAACATATATATGCATATAGCTTCTAACTAGTTGTCACTTTTGTAACCCATAGCTGAAAGTCAAATGTCTTATATACAGTGACACACTGAATTATAGCAGAATCTACCTCAAAGCCATTGAGTTTAAATCCAAAAGCCATTCCTCTCCTATTTTTATTTTTCCTAAAGCAATGTCTCCCCATAAGACTTTATTCATTTCCTCCTGTTTCCTCCCTTTCCATAAGATAAAATTGTCTATAATAGACATTAATAACTAGTCACTATTTTTATGCTTAAAAAAGAGTCACTCTTCTAAACCTAGCAATTTCCAAAACCATAAATAACTCAATTTCCTTCCAAAGTCAGAAGAGTAACATTAGGGCAATTTTAGCGAACGCATAACCAGAAGAATCACAGATTCTCTGTGGTTACTACCTCCGATCTTCCCTCCTAAGACGCCTCGCTCATATTTCGAGGGAAAAAAACTAATTATTTTGAATACTGTGTAGTTATGTTAGCCATATACTGTGTAATTACCTAAGCTTAATCTCAACATCATTGCTGCTGGGAAAGAATCAGATTCATTTAATTATAACATGAAGGGAATAAGTGTATCAATCAAAAGACAGGATGATGTTCTGATAACCATATAATATGGTATTAGTCCTTGCTTTTTCATTGTCTTTTAAGTACATACTGTACATTTCTGTTGCCATGATTTTAATATATCCAGTATACCCCAGAAATGTAGATATTTATTGCCATTAAATTTATGCCATTATCTATATATGTTTCTGTCTAGGTTTAATCAAAACTACAGTAAAACTGTATGTCCCCTGGTTTGCATTAGTTGGTAAATATGAGACCACTCAGATATCCCCCATTTATTTCCATTTAAGAAAACTTATGCTTTGTATATCAATCATTACTATAATAATGGTCACTATTCCCTTTCTTGCACATTATCAGATTAGGAAAAAATTACACATTTTTGTCCTTCCATCTCAACCTAATTTAGTCTGTATCTAAATAAATTTAAAATAAGTTAGAAAGAGACTTTGTTTATTTCATTTGATTACCAGGAAATTCCTCTCTGTGCTTTTCTTTAATCTTTTGTGCTTCATCATAATAAGGTTTCTTTTGTTCTTCACTAAGTTTGTTCCATTCTAACCCGAGCTGGACACTGATTTCTGCATTGTTGGCCGCTGGGTTAGCTTTGGCTAGTGCTGGCCGGTGGATCCTTGCCCAAACCATAAATGCATTCATGGGTCGCTTCACGTGACCATTTCTGTCCTTACTGAAGGGAGTATCTGGTATTCCTACATGACAAAAATTAAGAGACTAAATTAATGTGACACACATACAACCATAAAGTGAAGTGTACCTTCATCTATACTTATTTTTTAAGTATCCAAAGAAATTATACACTTCAACACAGCCAAAGAATCACTAATATTCCAGAATTCCTTATAATCCCTGAACTCAGCATTCAAAACTATAGCTTAGAAGAACTCTTTTGATGAAATAATAATGTTGAAGACACAGTAAATTGCTGGTTTATTATTCCTTTGAGCTTTATTAAAACTGTAACAATAATTAACATTTATTTACCACTAAAAAACACTCCATCATTAGAGGAGAAAAACTATGACTTATTCAGGATTATAAGTCTACCATTAAGTAGATGTTATCTATATGTCTAAAGGAACTAATTTACATGGTGCTATAATGTCCTTTGAAGCAAAAATACTTATAATAATACTATATTAATTGTATTTCACTGTAATGGTGAAGCTCCTGTCCAACAAAACTATGTTCTACAAGATAAACAGGAAAAAACAAATAAAAGTGAATTTCAAGAGCCACAGCTTGTTCAAATAAAGAAAACTGGCTAGCTTCACATTTCTATGCAGTTCATAAAAATACCATCTGTAAACTTCCCATATTTTTCTCTTTATTGTAGGATTACTTGATTTATAAAATTATTAAAGGATAGAAATGTAGTGTAAAGATAACTATTCTATTATTTCTTTTAGACAATAAAAGCAAAGTCAAAACTAGGGAAAAACAAGCAAATAAGGTGGGTAGGTGAAATCAATAAAGTAAAAACAAACAATAAACATAAAAGTGTTTAGAAAATGCAATAAAAATAGAAAGTGTCCTAAAAGTTTTTAGACTAGTTACATTTAAACATTTGTTTTCTCCTAGAAAAACGTTTATTGTTCATTTTTGAAGAAGATAATCTCCAAAATGGGTATAAACACCACTGTTTCTTCTATTTCTTAATACTTAGTATTGACCTACTATAATAGGATATATTTAATGTTGATTTTTTGTAGCATATAAACTGAAGGCTTTGCCACTGTCTAGCAAGAATATTTCTATTTTTTTGTGTACAAAAATTAGCTAAATCTTATTGCTTACTGGTCCTTAAAACATTCTTTAAAACTATGTGGGACTCTTGAACGTGTAAAGTGTATTTTACTGGTATACGTACAAGTCAATCAGAAGTGATACCTGTGCAGACTAAGAATCAGTTCCATGATTTTATTTTTCTAGTTTAGGCTTCTGAACTGCTGACATGTCTGCTATGGGGCAACATAGGCGAAGTTTGAAAACCAGATTCCCCTGCCGTCTAATACCTGCGTCTGAGGGAAGCACGGTGAGCGGGACATCTTTGGTTTCAATTTTTACAGAAGGCTCCAATAAGGATTGCATTTTAATAGGCACTGGTGTCAGGGGAACCTTGGTCAACCTTATCAGCTCAGAAGGTGGAGGTCCCTGAAATTGGATCCGGGCCCCCGGGGGGACAGTGTGGAGAGTCAAAGGGATCCTGAGGTCTTGCTGGTGCGGCCCAAAAGCACTAGACGGCTGGGCTAGGATGACCTCCTTGCTGCCATGGCCCAAGCCATTGGAGGCCGGCTCCACGCCGAGCCTGCAGTCCTCCGAGAGTCTCTCAGGCTCCTCAGTTTTGATGACTCCTTCTCCGACAGCCGTCAGGCTTTTGCCTTCCCTGCTTTTTGCTGCATCCCTCATGACCTCCTCGGCCTCCAGCTTGCCCTTCTTCTCGTCTCCTCGGCGGCTGTCGAGGGCCGACCCGGGGCCTTCCACTTTGGCCGCTCTGCAAGCTCTAGGGCCCGCCTCGACCGCCCTCCGAGGGCCGGTCGACGGGTCCAAGGCGGGTCCCAGCTCCTGCTTCTCCGCCTTGACCTGCAGCGCCCGCGGCTGCACCGGACGCAGCTCGGGCCTGCAGGGGGCGCCCTCGGACGCGGGAGGAGGCGGCAACAGAAGCAGCTCGGACCTCAGCTGCAGCAGCCGCGCCTGCGCGGGCGAGACGGCGGCGCCTTCGTCCTGGGCCTGAGGCAGTAGTGGCCCCGGCGGTAGCAATAACACCTGCTCCGGCTTCACCTGAAGCAGCCGCCGTGCGGTGGACTGGACGCCCGACGCCGGGGCCTCTCCGCACGACGAGGCCACCGTCGCAATGGCGGCCCCGCACGGGGCCGGCGGCGACGGAGGAGGCTCGGCGGCCGCCGCCCGAAAGGCAGTGCCCTCGACCGGCAGCGGGGGCGGAGCGGGGCGCAACCGGCGAGGTGGGGTCGCCCGTGGCAGTTGGCGCGGCTGAGGCGGCGGCTCCGGCCTGGCTCTCTCCATAGGGGGGAGGGGGGCGCCCCGGCCTGGGCCCGGCCGGGATTGTGAGCTCAGCCGTTTGTTGGCGACCTTCCCCCTCCCCCTTTCGGTTAAGACCCTTCCAAGGACTTTGCTACCCAGAACCCTACGCGGTTCAAAATGCAGCCTCCGTCTCAGCCTCGTCCAATCGGAAGCGTCCCACCGCCCCCGGCACACCAATCGCAGGCACGTTCTTCGGCTCCTCCCGCCTTTCGCTCTTGCCTCGTGCAGAAGCCTCGAATCACCTGAGATAGCCGGAGCAGCAGCACGTGTTCCCCATTTTCCCCCTCTGACTCTCCCTCTCTTCCGGAGTTCTCTTCCGGCCGTTGTCCTTAGTTACCCCTCCCCCGCCCGGAGCACCGACAATGGCGTTGCCCTGGAGACGGAGCTGTTCCAAGCTACTGACCTCCAGGGATAAAGCCGGGAGCCTCCTACGTGGGCTGGGAACGAGGCCTTGTGCCTGCGCTTTGCAAGGACGGCGGTGAACATCGACTGGACGTCGGGATCGTCATCGAGGAGGTGTGGGGGGAATTTCCAACTTCTCAGTAACCCTATTTGTTGAAAGCTTGGGGATGACATTCAATTTACTGTGGTTATTGTGTTATGAAACTTTCAATTGCCAGGTCTTCTGGGCCCTATTTCCCGAATACACACCAAAGTCATCCGTTTCTTTGGGGCTTCATCGCTGTTACCCTGTTTTAAGCTTCCACCTTCTTTCACCTAGATCCTTCCATAGTCCTATAAATAGTCTTGCTTTTCACTTTTGTCCCACTACAGCTGCCAAAATCTTTTAAAAATACAAATCTAGTCAGTTGGGCTGGGAATGTGGCTCAAGCGGTAGCGCGCTCGCCTGGAATGTGTGCGGGGCCGGGTTCGATCCTCAGCACCACATACAAAGATGTTGTGCCCGCCGATAACTAAAAATAAATATTAAAATTCTCTCTCTCTCTCTCCTTCACCCTCTTTCTCTCTTAAAAAAAAAATCTAGTCGGTCACATCGTTTCCCTATCTGTAGCTTCTCACTGTCCACGTGATGTAAAGGTCCAAATTCCTTGGCAAAACCTTTTAAGTGTCCAAATGTCTTGGGCTTTACCTCCTATTATTGTTCATCACTCCAGCTCTGTCTGCTTCAGCCATATCCTCCCCTGCCCCCTTATCATTCTTACATACCACTGGTCTTTCTTACATACCCAGGATGCTGTTCCTCCCTTGGTATCTTGGTAGCTCTGAGACTGAAAATCGGTCGAATCTCCTTTATGTACTCATACCTCCATCACTTCCTTTAAAGGGCTTATCACAATTGGTAATTATTTATTTCTTTATGTGACTGTACTGTCTCCCCCACTTGGCTATAAAACTTCCTTAGGGCAGAACTGCTCATCTTTTGTGCAGCATTGAATCCTCAGTGATTACCATTAAGCCTGGAATACAGTAAGCATTCAGTAAATACTCCATGAACAAATGAGAACTTCCTTTATTAAGGTCTTCCTTTTTCAATGGGCACTATTTCAGGTTATTTCTATGTTTATTCCTTCTTTTTTTTTAGGATTGCATTTATATTTCTATTACACATCAAGAAAAAGAAATCTGGCATTAACATTTGCTACATTTCTCAACTAAAAGCTACTTATTTTGCAGTAGATGATTTTTGCAACCATGGTATTTCTCAAAGAAGACCAACTCTAATTCTCTATAGTCCTCTATTGTTAAATATGGTGAACAGAAGTTTTTAACACCTACAGGCAGACAAGGGCAATGGTTTTTTTTGAACATTTTAATCTCAGGAACCCTTTACACCCATATAAACTGTTGAAGATCCCAAATGGTTTTTTTTTTTTTTTTTTTTTTGGTGTGGATTTTATCTGTCAATATTACCATATTATGAAAGGAAAAAAATTAAAGTTAGCAGCTCATTTAAAATATCAATCCTTTACGTGTTAACATAACACATTTTCATGAGGGGAAAAGTCGATTTTTTTCACAGAATAGCATTGTGGATCTAATGTATGGCTTTTAAAAATAGTTGTATTCCCACATCATCTGCATTTGTTTTGTTATGATTCCCATTATAGATCATTTAGGCTTTGGGAAACTTTATTGTACACTCATGAGATAATGAAGAAAAAAATAACAAATATTATCAGAACTATCATTCAAATAGTCAACCTAGCAAACTCTCTGAAAGGGTCGGTCCCTATGGCACTTTGAGAACTACCCGACTAAAGTTTAAATGAAAGAATGGGTTGTGGGCATAAGCAGAGGTTGACAAGAGAGGCAAATAAATCAAGTTACTTTGGATTTTCTGCAATGTTGTAGTTTATATTCCAATCTTAGTTGCTGAAAATAGGTTGACAATATATGCATGGATTGATTTCTGAACTCTATTCTGTTCCTTCCTTCTATATACCTATCTTTATTCCAGTACCACAGTCTTTATTACTGTAGCTTTATGGTAAATTTTGAAATTAGGTTATTTAAGTTCTTGAATTTTTTTTTCAAAATTACATTGGCTTGGGCTGGGGTTGTGGCTCAGCGGTAGAGCGCTCGCCCCGCATGTGGGAGACCCTGGGTTCAATCCTCAGCACCACATAAAATAAATAAATAAGTGAAATAAAGGTATATAAAAAAAAAGATAAGCTTTAAAAAAATTGCATTGGCTTTTCTCAGTCCTTAACATTTAAAATGTAAACATTAGGATTATTTTATCAATTTAGAAAAGTCTGGTATTTAAATAGGAATTGTATTGAATCTATGGATCAATTTTAGGGAAGCTGTCATCTGAAAAATATTGAATTTTCTAATTTGCAAAAGTGGAACCTGTCTTCATTTACTTAGTTCTTTATTTTTTTTAAGAGAGAGAGAAAGAGAATTTTTAATATTTTTTAATTTTTGGTGGACACAAGATCTTTTTTATTTTATTTTTATGTGGTGCTACCGCTTGAGCCACATCCCCAGCCCAAGTTCTTTATTTTATTGACAGTGTTTGGTAATTTTCAGAGTACATTTCCACACTTGCTTTCATTAAATATATTCTTTTATTCTTAATTATTTTGGATGCTCTTACAAATGTAATTATTTTCTTATTTTCATTTCTTATTTATTTTATATTGATTTGGGGGGCGGGTATTGGGGATTGACCTCAGGTACACTTTACCTACTGAGTTACACCCAGCCCTTTTTATTTTTAATTTTGAGACAGGGTCTCATTAAGTTGCTGATGGTCTCACTGAATTGCTGAGGCTGGCCTCAAACTTTGTGATCTTCCTGCCTCAGCCTCCTGAATTTCTGGGATATATTGATTTTTTATTTTTATTTTCTTGCCTTATAGCACTAGATGGAACCTCCAGTCTAATGCTGAACAAAACTGATGAGAGTACACATCCTTGCCTTGTACCCAATTTTAGGGAGAAAACATTCAATCATTCACCTTTAAGCTTGTTGTTTGTTGTAGGTGTATGTAGCTACCTTTCATCAGGTTAAGGAAGTTTCCTTCTATTCCTGCTTCATTGAGAGCTTTATCATGAAGTTTGACTTTATCAAATTCTTTCACATCTACTGATATGATCATATATCTTTCTCCTTTGTTCTAGGGGTCAGCAAAATTTTTTCTAGAAAGCTGTATAGTAAATATTTTTTACTCTGAATTAAGTTATCTGATCTCTGTTGTAACCAATCAACTCTGCATTTGAAGGATGAAAGCAATCATAGACAGTCTATAAATGAATAGGCATGGCAGTATTCTAATAAAACTATACAGAAGGCATGCCTAATTTAGTCTATAAGTCATTCTATTAATAAGTAAATGTATTATATTACTATTCAGATGATAAGCTAATATGAATTCTTCCTGGGAGAGGGGAAATAATCCACTTGATTATAAGTTGTTATGAGTGTAATTCATTTTATATATTACAGAATATGCCTTATTCATACATGCATATAACATAATTCAATCTCATCCTTCAGTACTTTTGCTTTTTCTCCCCTCTTACCTTCCCTATCTGCTTTCTCTATTCACTAAAAGAATTTTAGCATTTATATTTATGAAAGGTACTGTCTAATAGTTTCTTTGGATATTTTTTGTCTAAGGTGTTGGCAGCAGTATAAAATGAACAAGAACATGTCTCCTTCTACTTTCAAAAAGACTTTTTTTGGATTGATCTTGTTAATTCATTAAATATTAATAGAATTTACCAGGCAAGTCATCTAGACCTGGATTTTCCTTTGTAGAAAGAGCTTTTAAATAACTTAATTAAATATTAGTACCTTTACTTGATATAGAACTATTCTGATTTTATATTTCTTCATGAATCCACTTTTATCATTTCTATCTATAAATTTGCCTGTTTCATCTAAATTATCAAATTGCTGATATAATATTCCTTTATAATTCTTTTGCTTTCTGTAGGGTTCAGAATGTTACTGTTTTTATTCCTAATGTTGAAAATTTGTCATCTCTTACTTTATTGGTTATTCTACTAAAATTTTTACTTATTTCAGATATTTTCAAAAATCAATCAACTAAAAAGTTTCATTGGTTTTATGTATTTTTTTGCTGTTTTCTTTTTACTGTTTTCAGCTGTGACTTTCATTATTTCCTTCATTCTGCTTACTTTGGCTCTTTTTTTTTTTAGTTTAAGATAGGAGCTTAGTTATTATGTTTTTAATTAATGATTTTTAAATCTTTCTTTGTAATCTTTTAAAACTGTAGATTTCCCTCTACATACTGCTTTGCCTACATTGTGTTAATTTTTATATGTTGTGATTTTATGCTTATTTAGTGGAAGATATTTTATAATTTCCCTGGTGATTTTTTTCTTTGACCCATCAGTTATTTAGAAACATGTGGTTTAGTTTCTGACTATGTGAGGATTTTCTAGATTTTCTTCTGCTGTTGATTTCTAATTTAATTTCATTGTAATCAGAGAACATTATATTATTTCCATCCTTATGAATGAAATGTGACTTGATTTATGACCTTGCCTATTGTCCACTATGAAGAATGTTTCACTTGTACTTTAAAAGAATATATTCTACTGGTGTTGGATGAATTATTCTACTTGATTGATAGTGTTGCTCAAGTATTCTATACCCTTTCTGACTTACTTTCTGGTCATGTTATCAATTAGTGAGAATGAGAAACATCCTTGGCCCATTTATTGATTGGGTTATTTGGGGTTTTTTTTGTTTTTGTTTTTGTTTTTGTTTTTTTTTTTTGGTGCTTAGCTTTTTGAGTTCTTTATATACCCTTGAGATTAGTGCTCTATCTGATATGTGAGGGGTAAAAATTTGCTCCCAAAATGTAGGCTCTCTATTCACCTCACAGATTGTTTCTTTTGCTGAGAAGAAACTTTTTAGTTTGAGTCCATCCCATTTATTGATTTTTGGCTCTAATTCTTGCACTATAGGAGTCTTATTAAAGAAGTTGGTGCCTAATCCCACATGATAAAGATTAGGGCCTACTTTTTCTTCTAATAGATGCAGAGTCTTTGGTTTAATTCCTAGGTCCTTGATCCACTTTGAGTTGAGTTTTGTACATGCAGAGAGATAGGGGTTTAATTTCATTTTGTTGCATATGGATTTCCAGTTTTCCCAGCACCATTTATTGAAGAGGCTGTCTTTTCTCCAATGCATGTTTTTGGCACTTTTGTCTAATATAAGATAATTATATTTTGTGAGTTAGTCTCTGTGTCCTCTATTTTGTACCATTGGTCTACCAGTCTGTTTTGGTGCCAATACCATGCTGTTTTTGTTACTATTGCTCTGGTATAGTGATGCTACCTGATTCACTCTTCCTGCTAAGGTCTGCTTTAGCTATTCTGGGTCTCTTATTTTTCCAGATGAATTTTATGATTGCTTTTTCTATTTCTATGAGGAATGCCATTGGGATTTTGATTTGATTTGCATTAAATCTGTATAGTGCTTTTGGTAGTATAGTCATTTTGATAACATTAATCCTGCCTATCCAAGAGCAAGGTAGATCTTTCTAATCAATAAATGGGCCAAAGACCTGAACAGACACTTCTCATAAGAGAATATACAATCAATCAACAAGTATATGAAAAATGTTCATCATCTCTAGCAATTAGAGAAATGCAAATCAAAACTACTCTAAGATATCATCTCCAGTCAGAATGGCAGCTATCAAGAATACAAACAATAATAAGTGTTGGCGAGGATGTGGGGAAAAAGGCATACTCATACATTGCTGGTGGGACTGCACATTGGTGCAGCCAATATGGAAAAGTAGTATGGAGATTCCTTGGAAAACTGGGAATGAAACCACCATTTGACCCAGCTATTCCTCTCCTTGGTCTATACCCAAAGGACTTAAAAACAGCATACTACAGGGACACAGCACATCAATGTTTATAGCAGCAGAATTCACAATAGCTTAACTGTGGAATCAAGCTAGATGCCCTTCAGTAGATGAATGAATTTTAAAAATGTGACCTATATACACAATGGAATATTACTCAGCAATAAAAGAAAATAAAATCATGGCATTTGCAGTTAAATGGATGGAGCTGGAGAAGATAATGCTAAGTGAAGTTAGCCAATCCCCCCCACCAAAAAAAAATGCCGAATATTTTCTCTGGTATAAGGTGACTGACTCATAGTGGGGTAGGAGGGGGAGCATGGGAGGAATAGATGAACTCTAGATAGGGCAGAGGGGTAGAAGGAGTAGGGAAGGGGGCAGGGGGTTAGCAATGATGGTGGAATGTGATGGACATCATTATCCAACATACATGTATGAAGACATGAATTGGTGTGAACATGCTTTATATACAAAGATATAAAAAATTTTGTTCTATATGTGTAATAAGAATTGTAGTACATTCCACTGTCAGGTATTTAAAAAATAAAATCAATAAAAATTTTAATAAGAAATACTAAAATAGCCTAATTCCTGAAAAGACTTTTCATTCTGTTAGTTTTTGCTTCAGAAGTACATTTATAATTACTTTAACTTTTTGATGAATTAGCTGTTTAATCATTATGAAATAGTCCTGTTAATCTCTAGTAACATATATTAAAATGCATTTTAACATAGGTTTTCTAAAATTTTCATGGCTACTGTTTGCTTCATACATCATTTCCCATCCTATTGCTTTTAATCTATTGTATGTTAAATATTAACTGTTTCTTTTGCATACATAATATTGTTTTTATAAAGTGAGTATTTTTGCCTATTGGTTGGAGATTTTTAGTCAAGTTAAATATAATGTAATTATTGATAGATTTATGTCTGCCATGCTTTTTTGTTCCTTTGTTTCTTCTATACTGCTTTTTTTTTCTCTTTTGGTTATACAAATTTTTAGTATAGCATTTAAATTCTTCTATTGCTTTTAAAAAGCAATTTTTTCATATTAGTTATATGTGCAGCTTTAATGTATCACAGTTAAATACAGGTTAACAGTCACTTAATTCTTGTCACATATAAATACATTTCACCAGAACTCCATTTTCATCTTCCCCCTTTATGCTATTTTATGTGTGTGTGTGCATGCACACACATATATCTTATAAATTTACAAACCAGATAACATAGTAAAATATTTACTACTTTCAAAAAAATTGTGATTTTTTTAGAGAAATTGAGAGAAAATCTATAGTGCTTTACATTAGCCATATATTAACTATTCCCCCATGCTATTCTTTCTTTCATGAATATCCAACTTATTATCCAGCATCAATATCTGGTTTTTCTTGGAATACAGGTCTGCTAGCAACAAAATCTGTTTTTGTTTATCTGCAAATACCTTTATTTCACCTTCAAACTTCTTTATCTTTTCTTTCTCTTTTTCTTTCTTTCTATTTTTTTAAGTGGAACTGAGGGGTGTTCTACCACTGACTTAAATCCCTAGCCCTTTTTATTTTTTGAGGCAGGGTCTTGCTAAGTGGCCCATGCTGATCTTGAACCTGTGATCCTCCTGAGTAGCTGTATTTACAGACATATGCTACTACACCTGGCCATCTTTACAGGGCTAGTTTTTGGGAGGTGGGGGAGGCAAGATGGCAGGTTAGAGAAAGGCAACATTTCTCCTAGCTTGGCTACCTAGAACTCAAGCAGTGGGAATACTGCTTCTTTCTGAGGCTTAGAGTGAAAAATTCTGAGACTGCTGTAGTCAAATCACAGACAGTTAGACTCATTAAAGTGATCTTAAAAAAATAAAAATTAAAAAAAAAAACCCACAGCCCTGTGTTTATTAGTTCCATCCAGGAACCATCTTGGGACTGCAGGGGAGCCAGAAGAAACTGAGTTTGCAGCCAGATGGTAGGCCTGAAGGAGCCTAGCAAGGAGTGGGCTGGACTTAGCAAATCCGTGGAAATTCAAAAACTGGGAGCATTTCACCCAGGGGAACACAGGCCACCTGGGCCCCCCAGACATGGCCAGCCACTTCACTACCCTTCTACAACCAATGTTGCTCAGCATGCTACTTTGCTACCAGGCCCATCCAACCCAGCCAGCTGCTTTGACACCTGGCAGGCAGCATGGCCCACCTGCACTAATCTCTAAAGAAGCAAAGTTGGGAAGTCTTAAACCCCAACCTTCAACTTAGTGAATAACACAATAAAGAAGGAAGGACTATAAGTCTGTACTTTTCGACCCCCTCCAAGAGTCAGAACAAATCTTTTATAGATCACAAGTAAAACATATCAAATCATTAATCAAAAGTGATTGTTACTATGATTTAATTCCATAAACAAACGTCATGAGATCTACAAGTCATAAGCAGAAGGGGAAGTGGGTCAAAATGACCCTGGTTGAGTACACTTTAAAGAATAGTAACTAATATTTAAACAAACACTAATTCTATGTAGCTAGGGTATATTGACCAAGAAAAATGGGAACAAAAGAGAAAACAATCTTACATTATATGAAACTTGCCATTTTGTGTTGCCAAACATGCCTTGCTAAGCAACTACTGATAAGTACAGAGGTGAGGTGTTACCATGGGAGAAGCTTTTTCTACAGTCAGAGAGTCTCAAAGCAAAATGGAGTCTGTTTGGTCATTGCCCATATAGCCTGGCCCATAATACAATAAACACTAGATAGCAAAATAGGAACTAAGGACCTAGTCTACTGCTATATATTTTTTGTGTAAGTTGTCGCTATCATTGGACTCCCCCTCCTAATCTGTGAGGTACTAGTAATATTGAGGGACACTATAAAGTCAAAGGTAGAAACTCTATACAGCATCAGATCCATCCAGATAGATGGATAGAAACACAAACACAATGAAAAAGCAAGGGAACAAAGTCATTCCACACAACACAAAATACTGCAACAATATACTCCCTTGACACCACAGTGGAGGAAATGTCAGATGGAATTCAGAAAGTTCATGGTTAAACTGATCTGTGAGGTAAAAGATAACATAAGAAGTGAAATCAAAGAGAAATCAAATAGAAGATGTGAAATATCATTACAATAAGAAGATAAGGATCCTGAAGAAGAATCACTTGGAAATTCTCAAAATGTAGAAATCAATGAACCAAATTAAAAATTCCCTGGAAAGTATAACCAGCAGACTAGACCACTTGAAAGACGGTTTCAGGCAATGAAGACAAAATATATGATCTTGAACATAAATTGGGCATGGAGAAAAGATGTTAAGATACGTGATATCATGAAAAGACCAACCATAAAATTTATTGGGTTGGATTAAGGCTCAGAGATACAAACCAAAGGAATGCACAATCTTTTCAATGAAATAATACAAGAAAGTTTTCCAAACCTTAAGAATAAAATGAAAAATACAGAAGGCTTATAGTACCCCAGACATGCAAAATTACAACAAACCCACACCAAGGCACATTATTATGAACATGCCTAACATCCAAAATAAGGATAGAATTTTAAAGACTGCCAGAAAAAAGTGACAGGTCACAGAGGGAAACCAATCCAGATCATGGCTGATTTCTCAACACAGACCTTCAAAGGTTAGGAGGGCTTGAAATAATGTATACCAAGCTCCAAAAGAAAATGGATGCCAGACAAAAATACTATACCTAGCCATATAAAGCTTCAGAATTGATGATGAAATAAAAACCTTCCATAATAAAAGTGAAACAAATTCACAACTAGAAAGCCGGCATTACAAAACATTGAATAAATTATTTCATGAAGAAGAAATGAAAAATGAAAGAGAAAACCAGCAAAGAGAGGAACTACACTAGAAGAATAATCAAAGGAAAAACAAATTCAAATTAAAAACCAAAAATAAATCAAAATGATAATATTGAATGTGAATGGCCTAAACTCATCAATCAAAATACATAGATTGGCAGATTGGATTAAAAAATGAGATCCACCAATATGCTGTCTCCAAGAGACTGACCTCATAAGCAAAGACATCCACAAGATTGAAGATAAAAGGAGGGGAAAAACATATCATTCACATGGATCTTGTAAATTAGCAGGAGTATTTATCCTCACATCAGATAAAGTGGACTTCAAACCAAAGTTAATCACAAGGGACCAAGAAGGTCATTTCATAGTGTTTATACAATAACAAGGCATAACAATCATAAATATTTATGCCCCAAACAGTTAAACACCTATGTATATCAAATAAACCGTTCTCAATTTCAAGAATCAAATAGACCACAATACAATAATACTGGGTGACTTTAACATGTCTCTCATCACTGAAGAAGCTATAGAATTAATACAATAATTTACACTTAACAGATGTTGTGGTTGATGAGAGGTGTCCCCCTAAAGCTCATGTGTGAGACAATGCAAGAAGGTTCAAAGGAGAAATGATTGGGTTGTGACAGTCTTGACCCAATCAGTAAATTAATCCCCTGGTAGGGATTAACTGAGTGGTAACTGAAGTGGTAGGGTGTGGCTGGAGGTGGGAATTGGAGGCATGGCTATGGGGTATATATATTTTCTATCTGGAGAGTGGAGTCTCCTCTGCCTCTTGATTATGATATGAGCTGCTTCCCTCTGCCAAACTCTCCTGCTCTGATGTTCAGACTCACTTTGAGCCCCAAGGAATGGAACCAGCCTTCTGTAGACTAAGATCTCTGAAACTGTGAGCCCTTAAATAAACCTTTCCGACTTTACAGTTGTTCTGGTCAAGTCTTTTAGTCACAGCAGTGAAAAAGCTGACTAAAAAAAACAGACATATATAGAATAATTCATCCATCAGTGACTGAATACACTTTTTTCCAGCAGCACATGGATCCTTCTCTAAAATAACTATCTTAGGCAACAAAGCAATCAAAGCAACTCTTAGCAAATAAATAAAAAATAGAGATAATACCTTCCTTTCTATCAAATCATAATGAAATGAAATTAGAAATCAATGATAAAATATGCCACAGTCTGGCTGGGCACAATTCAGGAGCCACTTGTCAAAAGAAATGAACTTTATTTTTAGAATACACACACCAAACCACACAGCTCCTCAGGAAAAACCTTCAGAGCCCAACTGCCACCACCGGCTTCCCACAAGCCTCTCAACCTCCCCCACTCCTCCTGCTCTTGAGGCTGATTGGCTGGGTCGTGTGGGCAGAGCCAAAAAAAGTCCCCCAATGAGCAGCTCCGTGGTCTGAAAGGGCGGGGAAACGGCCCAATGAGCATCACCGCAGAGGAGCCAATCAGTTGGTAGCTAAAAGTTTGCTGGGGCCACTGTGAGCCAATCATCAGCTGGCAGTTGGAAGTTTGCTGGCAGCTGGAAGTTTGCTGGCAGCTGGAAGTTTAGAAGCTACTCTAACATCTGGAGATTAAAGAATTTGCTATTGAATGAGCAATGGATAGTAAAAAGAAATCAGGAACGAAATAAAAATATTTAGAGGTAAATGAGAGTAGCAACACAACTTCTCAAAATCAATGGGATACTATGAAATTAGTTCTAAGAGGAAAGTTTATTACATTGAGTGCATTCTTTAAAAGAATAGAAAGTCACCAAATAAATAAACTACATATCAAAGCCCTATAAAAAGAACAAATCAACACCAAAAGAAGAAGACAGGAAATAGTTAAAATCTAAGCCAAAATAAAAAAAAAATTGATACCAAAAAAAAAATTCAAAAAGTTTGTTCTTTGAAAACTTCAATAAAATCAATGAACCCTTAGCCAAGCTAACAAAGAAAAAGAGAAAAACTCAAATCACTAAAATTCATGATGGAAAAGGAAATATCACCATGGATACTACAGAAATAAAGATGATAATCAGAAACTACTTTGAAAATCTATACTCCAGTAAAACAAAATCATAAATACCTAACAAACTTCTAGAGACATATGACCTACCCAAACTGAATCAGGAGGACATAGAAAATTTAAACAGACGGATTTCAAGCAATGAAATTAAAGACACCATCAAAAGCTTACCAACAAAGAAAAGCCCAGGACCAAATAGATTATCAGCCAAGTTCTACAAAACCTTCCAACAAGAACTTACACCAACACTCCTCAAATTATTCCATGAAATAGAAAAGGAGGAAACCCTTCCAAACTCATTCTATGATATCACCCTGATATCAAAACCAGACAAAGACATACCAAGGAGAGAAAACTTCAGACCAATATCCCTGATGAACATAAATGCAACAATTCTTAGTGAAAAATTGGCAAATTGTATACAAAAAGTATTATATAGTACACCATGATCAAGTGAGGTTCATTTCATGGATGCAATGTTGGTTCAACATATGGAAATCAATAAATGTAATTCATCACATCTATAGATGTAAAGACAAGAACCACACAATTATCTCATTAGATGCAGAAAGAGCATTTGACAAAATTCATCATCCCTTCATGACTGAAACAAAAGAAAACTAGGAATATTAGGAACATATTTCAACATTCTAAAAGCTATATATGCTAAACCCAAGGCCAACATTATTTTAAATGGAGAAAAATTGAAAATATTCTCTCTAAAAACTGCAATAAGTCAAGAATGCCCTCTTTCACCACTCCTATTCAACATAGTCCTTATAACCCTATCCAGAGCAATTAGACAAAGAAAGGGATACACATAGGAAAAAAAGAGCTCAAACTATCCCAATTTGCTGATGACATGATTCTATATTTAGAAGACCCAAAAACTGTTCCAGAAAGCATCTAGAACTCATAAACAAATTCAGCAAAGTAGCAGGAGGTAAAATTAACATCCATAAATCAATTTCATTCCTGTACACCAATGATGCATTAGCTGAAAGAGAAATCAGGAAAACTATCCCATTAACAATAGCCTCAAATAAATAAATAAATAAATAAATACTTGGGAACCAATCTAACAAAAGAGGTGAAAGATATCTACAATGAAAACTATAGAACACTAAAGAAAGAAATGGAAGAAGATATTTTCTATCTGGAGAGTGGAGTCTCTCTCTGCTTCCTGATTATGATATAAGCTGCTTCCCTCTGCCACACTCTCCTGTTCTGATGTTCCAGTCTCACCTTGAGCTCTGATGTTCAGACCTTGAGAAAGTGGAAAGATCTCCCATGTTCTTGAATAGGCAGAAATAATATTGTCAAAATAGCCATACTACCAAAAGCACTATTTAGATTTAATGCAATTCCTATTAAAATTCCAATGATATTCTTCATAGAAAAAGCAGTTGTGAAATTCATTTGGAAGCCCAGAATAGTCAAAACAATTCTTAGTGAGAAAAGGGAAGTAGGAGGCATCAAATATCAGACCTTAAATTATACTACAGAGCTACAGTAACAAAAACAACATAGTATTGGCACAAAAAGATAAGACCAATGGAACAGAATAGAAGATATAGAGACATAACCACATAAATAGAGTTATCTCATACTAGTCAAAGTGCCATAAACCTGCATTGGAGAAAAGAAGCCTCTTCAACAAATGGTGCTGGGAAAATTGGAAATCCATTTGTAGTAGATTCAAATTGAACACTTACCTCTCACCCTGCAAAAAACTCAACTCAATGTGGATCAAGGACCTAGGCATTAGACCAGAGACCCCATGCCTACTAGAAGAAAAAGTAGGCCCTACTCTCCATCATGTTTGCTCAAGAACCAACTTCCTTTACAAGACTCCTAAAGCACAAGGAGTAAAATCAAGAATCAATAATAGGTAAGAATCAATAAATGGGATAGTATCAAACTAAAAAGTTTCTTCACAGCACAATAACATGAAAAGAGAGCCCACAGAATGGGAGAAAATCTTTGCCACCTGCACCTCAGATAGAGCATTAATCCCCAGGATATAAAAAGAACTCAAAAAAACTTAACACCACAAAAACAAATAACCCAATCAATAAGTGGGCAAAGGAACTCTGAACAGGCACTTTACAGAAGAAAAGCAAATGGTCTAGAAATGTCCGAAAAAATATTCAACATCTCTAGCAATCAGAGAAATACAAATTAAAACTACACTGAGATATTCTATCTCACTCAGAATGGCAATTATCAAGAATACAAGTAATAATAAATGTGAGGATGTGGGAGAAAAGATTCACTCATCTATTCCTGGTAAGACTGCAAATTGGTACAACTACTATGAAAAGCAGTATGGCAATTCTTTTGAAAATTTGGAATGGAGCCACTATTTAAACCAGTTATTCCACTCCTCAGTTTATACCCAAAGGACTTCAAATCAGCATAATATAGTGATGCAGCCACACCAATGTTTATAGTAGCTCAACTCACAATAGCTAAGCTATGGAACCAACCTAGGTACCCTTCAACAGATGAATGGATAAAGAAAATGTGATACGTATACCAAATGGAATATTACTCAGCCATAAAGAAGAATGAAATCATGGCATTTGCCAGTAAATGGATGGAGCTTTAGAATATCATGCTAAGTAAAATAAGCCAATCCCAAAAAACCAAAGGCCAAATATTCTGATATGCAGATGCTAATTCACAATAAGGGGGAGTGGGTAAAGAATAAAGGAAGGGAGGGGGGATGGGAATGGATAGTAGAATGAAACGGACAAAAACCTTCTTCCGTTCACGTATGAATACATGACCAGTGTAACTCCACATCACATACAACCACAAAAATGGGAAGTTATACTCCATGTGTGTATGATATGTCAAAATACATTCTGCTGCCATGTATAACTAAGAATAAAAAAGGGAGATGAAGAGAGAGGGGATGGGAATAGAAAAGATAGTAGAATGAATTGGACATAACTTTCCTATGTTCATATATGAATACGTGTCCAGTGTACTCCACATTTTGTACAACCACAAGACTGGGATCCTAATTGGAATGGGTTGTATTCCATGTATGTAAAATATGTCAAAATACACTCTACTGTCATGTACACCTAAAAACAACAAATACAATAAATAATTTCTTCAGTTAAAAAAAAAGAAAAAGACTTTATGATGGAATAAATTTGGGACTAGAGTAACAATCAAAGTACCTTGTTAACCTGCTTGAGGGCTGTATTTTGAGGATGTCATGATAGAGACTATGATTGTATATATCTAGATCAAAATATTCACATAGCCTTATTATTATGCCTTCAAATAGTTTTCAAATACTAAGCTATTAAATAAACAAACAAATAAATAAATAGTTTACTGGATATAGAATTCATGGTTGAACATGTTTTCTTTTTTCTTTTGGCATCTTGAATGTGTCATTCACCACACTCTTTGTTTCTGAGAAGTCAGCTTGTAATCATATTTTTGGATCAGTTATTTTTTCTCTTACAGCATTCAGAACTTTGTTTGGGCTTTCATCAATTTGATTCTGATATGTCTAGTGGCTCTCTTTATGTTCATCTACTTGGAGTTTTTGAAATTTTTGAATACATGTTTCATTTTTCTTTTCCCTCCCTCTCTCCCTCCCTCCCTTCCTCCTTCCTTCCTTTTAATTTGGAATGTTTTCAGCCATTATTTCTTCAAATACTTTTCACCCATTCTCTTTCTCCTCTCCTTCTTGGACTCTCATTTACATGTGTTGAAAATTTCTTGTAAGTTTCTGATGCTCTGTCATTTTTCTTCAATTCTTTTTACTTCTGTTCTTTGAATTGGATACTTTTTATTGATCTAAATCTTGCTGATCTTTCTATCTCAGTTCTGCCATTGAGCTTATCCAGTGAAATTTTTATTTCAACTCTAAAATTCTAACCTTTAATATTTCTATGTTTAATGCTTATTATTTTATTATTAGCTTATTTAATTCTTCAAACATATTTATAATAATTTCCTTAAAAGTTTTTATTTTCTACGTTCAAACTCTGAGCCCCATACAAAATAAGTTTCAATTCATAGAAAGTCATCTTTTGATTTCATGAGTCAATAGATTTTTTTCCTCACTTTTATCATCTCTCAAGGAAAGTTATCAATAATAATTGTCAACATAAATATGAATTTCAGGAGTTGGTTACTTGATGTTACAAGGTCTTGCAAGAGATGGTGCCGCAGTCTCTGGCTGGGCACAAATCACGAGTCTCCACACAGCTTGTAGATTCAAACAGCAATTCTTTATTCCTGAACTCACACCGGCCGTCTACAAACACGCTCTGGGGGAATCCACGTTCTCTGCCCAAATCCACTCTCTCCCAAATCCACTACTCTGCCAAAATCCCCTCCGCATGGGCTTCTGTCTCCCAAAATATACTGTCTGACCCTAAGCACTCAAGAGGAACTCAGCAGCAGGATACGCCCTATTCTAAAGGGGGAACACCCTAATCTCCTATTATGCTAAACTGCCCTATTCTAAAGGGGGAACACCCTAATCTCCTATTATGCTAAACTGCCCTATTCTAAAGGGGGAACACCCTAAACACTGATCCTGCCCTGGTCCTTGAGCAAGGTCACCTTTCAGAAGTCCTTCCACTAGACAGCATGGGAGTAAGCTGGCAAGGAATTTGTCATACCTACTTGGCTGATGGCTCCCAGCAAGATGGTACTTATTTAATGATGGAACTATACCTTCAATGATTATTTCCATCAGGATTTCTTGTAATAAGTTAAAAATCCATGCTTAGAAACTCAGTAGGACCTTATTTGGAAATAGGCCTTTGGAGATGTAATTAGTTAAGAATTCAGGTGAGATCATATTGGACTAAATCCATTGACTGGGAGTCCTTATCAAAAAAGAAAATAGATAGAAGACAAGGCCAACATGGAGGCAGAGCTAAGTGTTCTGCATCTATAAGCTGTAGAATTTCAAGGATTGCTAGGAGCCACCAGAAGTTAGGAAAGAGACATTTAATAGATTTTTTTTCCTGTCAGAGCTTCTAGAAGAAACCCATCTGCTATACCTTGATTTCAAAATACTGGTCTCCAGAATTGTGAGAGGGTAAATTTCTGTTGTTTTAGGCCACCCAGTTTGTGGTAGTGTTTTAGTCATGGTTTTCTTCACTGTGACCAAAAGACCCAACCAGAAAATTTTAAAGGAGGAAGGTTTATGTTGGTCGATGATTTCAGAGGTCTCAGTCTGTAGATAGCGACTTTACTGCTCTGGGCCCAAGATGAAGCAGAACTTCATGACAGAAGAGCACAGCAGAGAAAAGCAGATTGGGACGTGGCCACCAGGAAGCAGTGAGAGCCAACTCCACTCACCAGGAACAAAATATAGTCCCAAAGTCACGCCTCCAGTGGCCTACTTCCTCCATTTACACCCTACCTGCCTACAGTTACCACACAGTTAATCCATATCAGTGGGTTAATTCACTGATTAGGTTAAAAATCACATAATCTAATTTCACTTCTGAAAATTCTTGCATTGACTCACACATGTCCCCTAAAAAAGGGGACATCTCATATCTAAACTATAACAGGCATTTTGTTATAGTATCCCCAAAAACAAATACATTCCTTTTGTTACAACAACATGAGCCCTAACCTCTTGTCCTGTATTTGGAGATAGGTCTGTGAAGTAAGTAATTAATGTTAAAATGAGGCCTAAGGTTGTGACCATCTGTTAATTTGTCTCTGATATCCTCTGTTGAATAGAAATTCTTAATGTTATCAAATCCATCATTTTTTTCACCTTATACTTTGTGCGTTTAGGATCTTGTTTAAGAAATCTTTTCCCACCCCAATTTCTCAAAAACATTCTGTTAGTTCTTTAGTCTTACCTTTTATATTTTGGTCATTAATCCATGTGGTATTTTCCTTAATATATGACATAAAATAGGGACCTAAGCTCATTTTACACAATGTTGTTATTCTAATACCGTCTAACAACCATATTTTCTTTGTTACTTTAACTTGTCTCTAGGATATATTATGTAACCCTATGAAGAGGTCACATGAGTAGATGACCTAGCAACAGCTATGAATCATATTGGAAGCAGATCATCTAGCCCCCATTAAGCTTTGAGGTCACTGAAATATACTAGATGACATCTTAATTACAATTTCATGAGAGATCCTGGGCCAAAAACATCCAGTTAAGATACCCTTGAATTCCTGAAAATTTGTGAGACAATGAAAGTTTATTGTTGTTTTAAGCCACTAAGTTTGGGGGTAATTTGTTATACAGGAAGGGAAAACTAATAGTGTTCATACTGAATAAAGAGCAAGTGAAATTCTTTGATCTCTGTTTCTACCTTGTTGGTATAAAAATAGTTCTAGCTTTTTAGTTTTGGCATTCCCTAAAATAAGAAAGTAAGATGATTAATAAAGGGAAAAGATGAAAAGAGAAGGAAAGATATCTGGAAAAGGAACAAATATATAAAGGCACCTTACAAAGGAGCTAATGTGTCCTTTGTTATGTTTTTATTAAGGGCATTTGACCAAATGGTAAAAATACAATTCTTGCATTTCTATTACCTTGAACCTTCTACCACATATAATCACTGATGGCCAAAGCAAGAAAGCTAGGCATGAAATGGCTCTAAACTGACTGGAAGCATGGGTCATAGGAAGAAATGAGGGATATTTGGAAAACACTATAAATGTTTATACTGTTTAAGTGGAGTTTATACTAATACTCCTTTTTAGTGTAAATTTTTTACATATTGATGGACCTTTATTTTATTAATTTATTTTATGTGGTGCTGAGAATGGAACCTAGCATGTGTGAGGCACATGTTAGGCAAGTACTCTACCACTGAGCCACAACCCCAGCCCCCTATACCAAGTACTCTTGAAGGAACACTCACTCTTTATGCTCTGAGATATTTTCTTTGTCTGATAAGCTCCTACGTACCTTCAAGACACCAGCTTAAACATCTCATTCTCTAAAGGAACAACTCTTGTTCTCCTAGATAAAGTAAAATATTTCTTTGTCTGTGCATTCACAGCACTTTCTATATGCCTCTATTTTGGCACTCGCTGGAAGAAACATATGGCAAACACTACTGTTAGGAATGGCCTGCTCCCTATCTAAGCCCTGCTTTATCCTTGCTAAGAGAACCTGCTTTTGTTTAGAAGACACTGTGCCAACTTCTGATCCTTTTTGTCAAAGATTGGTGTAGAGGCAGACACGAGATCCACGTTCTCTCTATTGAGAGCAACCAGGCACTGTGGCTCACACCTTTAATCACACCTATGACAGATAGACTGAGGCAGGGGGATCCACAAGTTCAAGATCAATTTAGCAAAACCCTAAGCAACTTAGCAAGACCCTGTTTCAAAATAAAAAAAAATAAAAAGGGCTGGGTGTGTAGCTCAGTAGTAAAGTGCCTCCCAGTACCAAGCGGGGTGGGCAGATAGAAAAGGAAAGTTCTTTTTGGTTCATCTTCTTTCTTTCTGTTTTAGATGCTATAGCATAAGGACATGATGTCTAGTACCACAATAGCCATTTTGTGAAGGTGACCAGCTGTCTCTCGGCTATGCTGTGGATAGTGAAGCAGAATTACAAGTGTTCCAATCCTTAATGAGTCACTGAGTCACTAAGTACCAAACTTACCTATATCATGTCAGTAAATTTTGATATTGCTTAATTGTTTAAGCTTTTGTTAGTGAAGTTCCCATTTATTCATAGCCAAAAGCATCCAAATTTAAGCTGGGCATGATGGCACATGCCTATAATCCCATGACTCAGGAGCCTGAGGCAGGAGGAGCACAAATTCCAGGCCCACCTGAGCAACTTTGCAAGACTCTGTATCAAAGAGAGAGAGAGAGAGAGAGAGAGAGAGAGAGAGAGAGAGAGAGAGAGAGAGAAAGAAAGTGATGTCACGCAGCATACTGTGCTCAATCCCCAGTACCAAAAAATAAAAGTAAAAATAAACCCCAAAGCATCCAAATTTACAGAAAAATGAATGAAAACCAACATTATTAAGATGCTTATATCATGCTTTAATTTTTGGTTAATATGTTTGGCTCCTTAAATTGTTAAGGAAGGAATTTGTCTTAATTCTTAGCACCTGCTGTGATCTCTGATTTAAACTGGTTGCTTATGAAGAGTTTGTGTAATTAATAAGCAAATGAATCCATTGATCAACATGATGATATTGGGAGGCAGTATAGAAAAACTGGTTAATAACATGAGCGTTTACATTATACCCTGGCTACACCACTATGTGATCTTAGATAAGTCACTTGTCTTTAAAACTCCTTCCTCAGTTGTAAAATAAGGCTAATAACTGTTTATACTTAAAATAACTATATGAGGGTATTAAATAGTGTATGTATGTAAAGGGCTGATCACAGAATTTGGTACCTAATCAACACTCAGAATGTTGGTCATTATTATGGAGAAGAATAGAGAATAGCCCAACAATAATTCCAAATTTTCAGTCTTGGTCAGTGGGGAAGACCAAAGGAAAGCTGATCAAAATTCAGTGTGGAAATAGAAAAGATGATGTTCACCATCAAATATATGTAAAACAAAGCCTAAGTATAATTATAAAGATACTCTGGTTATGTTTATGTAAATTTCTTATATAAAGAACTTAAGTTCTGATTTACATTGCAATTACTTATCCTGAAATGCTATAATTACAGAATTGTACTTTACAAATAAAGTAACTTTAAAAGAAGAATTACATTCAGATTGTATCTTCAATGAGTCAATTCCAAGTGGGTAGGAGTTGCTGATACTTTGCCTAGGAATGTGTTCTCAAGTAGTGATATTCAAAAGTGGTGATATTCATGGAGAAAAAAGATTTCCTTACATGGTGTAAATTCATGCAGTGTCAATGACGTGATGTAGTTCAGCCTCTGAAATCTTTTGAATTCTCTTCCCAATTTAATGTTTCTTCAGTGACTACTCTAAATCAGAGGAAGCCTGTGCCAGAAATATTTAAAGGGAAATTCTATGTATCTACTTTATCCACCCCCCAACTAGCCAGAAAGAAAATCAAGGAAGAGAAAGGGGGTATGGAGATAGGAATGAAAGTAGAATGAATAGGACATTATTATCTATGAGCACATATGATTACACAACCAATATAATTCTACATCATGCACAACCAGAAGAATGAGAAGTTATACTCCAATTAGTTATGATTATCAAAATGCATCCTACTGTCATATATAATTAGAACAAATTCAAAAACAATTTTAAGAAGAAAAAATCAAGGAAGGGTTGCCTTTACCATACATATTTTTCCCCATTGCTAGAATAAAAGATCTTATTGAACTCAGATAAGGAAGTAGTTCTTCCCAAGCAAATTACAAATTGCTTATTGGATTTTCTTCTGTCTTTAATATTCATTGCATGGAAATGACTAACAATATAAGCCAAGTAGAAGGTCAGTTCACATTTCCTGACTCCATTTTTAGATGGCCATGAAGATTTCAAATTTATTTATTCAACAAACCAGCACAGTCACAGGAAAAAATTTAATTGGAAATATAACTGCCTATGTCAAACCAGCTACCTCGTTATGGTTCATTCATGGTCAAATTATTACAGCACACTCAGTATGCAGGTCTGTAAATAACTCCTAGCTATGTTGTGGAATTCATTCTTCATTAAACACGACTCTGCCTCTCTATCAATAATAATCTTTATATTACTTCACAAAGATATCTTAATGCCATGCCTTTTCTAACAAACATTAAAGCTGAAGTTTAAGACCTTAATACATTTTATGAACAATAAACTCTTTGGCTTTTAAAAAAAATAAATGTCTTCCTTTTAATTAGTATGCATATTTGAAATATCAAAATAGATTCTCAGTTGGCCTAGACACCTACAGGTTTCCTTCACTCTCATTTAATTTTCATGTCTCAGCCAGAGTAATATTCCTAAAACACCATTAGCTACATCAAGGCTGAAGTCCTTAACTAATACTTAATATCTGCAAGTCTGATTTTGTCTCTTATGTTTTCTTCCTACTTCCTACTTTACATTTCTTTTTGAGTCTTCATATGTCCCTTAATCCACTTATATATATATATATCATACTCCTGAATTTACCTGAAATGTCATTGTATTCTCATTTTAAGTTCATCTTATCTGTATAAATTGCTTTTGATCCCACTCAAACCTGATTAACTGGATATTGTGATTTTTTTACTATTCTGAAGCATGGCAAAGACCCAAAGTTGAGAAAATAAGATATGAAGTATCCTACTTTTAAGTTCAAAGAGTCCCTAAAAAGGCACTGATGATTTAGAGACAAATATCTCTTTGAAGGAAATGCTGAAAAAAGCAATCTGGCCAATATTCTTTAAGGGAATGGCTAAATTGCAGGAAAGGAGAACATGAAAGGAAAATAAACTTATTTTTTATTGATTTCTTATTTTTTCCCCAATGAATTGAGACTTCCAAAACAACAGCTACATATACAACTGAGGAATTCATTGTCTCATTCAAAAATATTGATTGCTTCTCACATGACTAGAACTGTTCTAGACCTGGGGAATACAGCTTTGAAAAACATTAAGCAAAGTCCCTGCCCTCCAAGAACATATGGGAATTCAAGGGTAGCATTGGATCCTACCATTGTGATCAAACATGTCATCAGAAATCATTTTTCCATCTCTCAGATTTCCTTTCATTTGTATAAGCCTAATTCTTGAAAGCAATGTGGACACCCATGGGAAGAGAATGTGGGAAGAGAATCTTTCTAGAAAAGTGTCAGGCTATCTCTTTGACCTGGCTTAGGTCAGAAACATTTATGAACCTGATGGCCAGTTCTCAAACATTGAGCAGGCCATCACAAATAATTGTGCAAATTGTCCATTGCAAAGATGACAGATGGGCTAAAATCTAGTGTGGGCCATACTTACTAAGCCTCTGTTCTGGTACAGGACTGAGTCTGCCTGGGAAAGGGAGCCTTTTTTTCTACTTCACACTGATGCTATAGTGTTTTGGCTATGTGCTCGACCTAGAACAAAGGTGAGATGAAATTATCCCCACCTAAACCCCAAGGTCTGAGGGTGGGGAAAGAACAGTTGGGATGTTGTGTCCTGAAGTTAGAAAAATAATACTGGGCAGGCAAAAACAATAGCTATCTACTTTGTTCCTTTAAAAGAAGGGAGAGGGGGCTGGGGATGTGGCTCAAGCGGTAGCGCGCTTGCCTGGCATGCGTGCGGCTCGGGTTCGATCCTCAGCACCACATACAAACAAAGATGTTGTGCCTGCCGATAACTAAAAACTAAATATTCAAATTCTCTCTCTACCTCTCTCTTTTAAAAAAATAAATAAAATAAAATAAAAGAAGGGAGAGGCAAGGGCGTGTGGTGGAGAGGACCTTGGACCTTGGGGTTAATTCTAACCCCAGTTCTGGAAGTCATGGGTCACCTGGCAAAGCACTTAACTAGCCCCCACAAAGTTTGAGAGAATTACTGTCTTAACTTCCCCTACAGATTCATTGGGAGGGGAAAATGAGATAATGTATAAGAATGTGATCTGGAGACACTCAACAACTTCTGCCTGGAAGGTATTTTATCATTTATTATATTACCCAGGCAGAACGGAGCCTAGTGTCCTCACACTCTGGAGGCGCTCTATCAGTTTATGAATTGGCTGATCCATGATGTGGAAACACACGTTGCTGTTGATACTTTCCTAAAATCTTATACAAGGACAATGTTTTGGCAAAATATTCAACATTAAAATTCAAAGATTCCAGGAACCTCTGAAGCAAGCTGTTTTTTGGTCTCATTATTAGGTTTCAATTTAAATATTGCTGCTTCAAGAAAGTTTCATGGACTATTCCAGTCCCTCAAACAGTGTAGACTCCAACCTGCTCCATAACACTTAACAAAATTATAATCCAACAATTACCTATGAAACTATTTTATTTATTTTTGCATATACTGGTGTCGAACCCAAGGTTACTCTACCATTGAGCTATGTCCCCAGCCCTTTTTATTTTTTTCATTTAGAAACAGGGTCTCACTAGATTTCCAAGGCTGACCTTGAATTTATAATCCTCCTGCCTCAGCCTCCCAAGTAGCTGGGATTACAGGCATTCACCCACATACCCAGCAGGAAACTTTGCTTAATGTCTTTTTTCCCAACTGACCATGAACTCCATTAGGCAGCCACCATGGCTATGCTGTTGGTTGTTGTATCCTTTTGTTCATGCTACATAGTGGGAAATTAAGAAATATTTTGTTCAACATATGAATAAATTGATTATTGGATTAATGGAACAAAGTCAATCGGACTAGGAAACATACATCTAATTTCCCCTTTCTGTTCTCCTCTTTTTTCCAAACCCTCCACTAACCATGTCCTTCTGTAAACTCTTCTACATAGAAAAAGAATGGGTAATTGAATACATTTTTCATTTAAGGACACACAAATAAGGCTAGGCGTGTTGGCATACACCTATAATCCCAGACTCAGGAGACTGAGGCAGGACGAATCAAGTTTGAAGCCCATCTGAGCAATTTAGTGAGACCCTGTCTCAAAACAAAAGTAAAAAGGGCTAGGGATGTAGCTCAGAGGTAGAGCACTCCTGGGTTCAATCCCTACTGCCAAAAAAAAAAAAAAAAAGACAGAAAAAAGGACACATAATAACTATAAAATCCACTCACTGTGATGTAAGGAATATCTGAAAAATGCAGAAAAAATATTATAGTCCCAAGGCCCTGCAATCATTAATTTATTCTAGAATAACAGTTCAAATCCTATGATCCTGGTATTGTCTCAATGCTTCCATCTGCTTCAAAACCATGACAGAACTCTTTGGTCATTCCTGGAAGCATATACGTGTCTTGCAGCCAGAAATTGGATTAGAGTGATTCAGAGGGGGAAGGGGATTTTAGAGAGAAATTATTCCTCCTCCTTACCCTGTTCCACCCTGAAATTCATTTACAAAATGCAGCTCTTAGCGTAAATGAAGTGAGTCAGCATCAGGGAAGACAAACTGAAATATGACTTCAGAGGCAATTATTTTTCTTTCTGTTAGTCCCCGCAGCGGGCAAATGATCTTCTAAGTAATAGAAAGAGTAAAAATAGAGACTAAATATCCAGTTAGATTATAAATACCTGTAATGTTCAGAACATTTTCTTTATTTTTAATAGTGGAAAGCCCCACCTACCATAAAATTTATCATCTTAGCCATTTTTAAGTGTCCAATTCAGTAGTGTTAAGTACCTTCTCATCATTGTGAATCAATTTCCAGAACTCTTTTTGTCTTATAAAAAGAACACTCTGGATCACTAAACAACCCTCCATTCCCCTCTACCCTGGCAACTACCATCTGCCTTTCTGTCTCTTTGGACACCAAGCACCTCAGATGAGAGTGTAGTCATAGAGTATTTGTGGTTTTGTAACTGGCTTATTTCATGTGTCAGAACGCCCTCGACGTTCATCCGCATGGTAGATTGTGTCAGAGTTGCCTTCCTTTTTAAGGCCTAATAATATTCTGTTACATGTGCATATCACATTTAGTTTGCTCATTCATCCATCTTTGGAGGCATGAGTTTCTTCCTCATTCGAGCTATTGTAGATAATGCTGCTATGAACATAGATGTACAAATATCTCTTCTATACTGTGTTTTCAGTTCTTTTGAGTATATACCCAAAATTATAATTGTTGGATCCCGTGATAATTTTCTATTTTTTTAATTGTTGAGGATCTGCTATTATGTGTTTGACATCAATTTACATCTCCTGTGTGCTGAATTTTACAAAGCAGTTTTGTGAGTTACAAAGAAGCCTAGGGCTTATTTTTTTCACCTTCCATGCATTCTTCCAAGGCTTCTTGTGTTCTCTATCACACTCACCGCTCTTTCTCCTGCAGTATAATCAGTTTGTCTTCCCCGATTGTCGGCATCCCAAGGGTAGGAAGGCTGCAAGTTGAATTCAACTCTAAAACCAGTGACCTAGGTAAGTCTCCAGCTCCCTGGTTGTCTACGCATAGGATCTCGGCAAGTTATTGCCTCTCTTGTAGGTATCTAAGGATAATAATGCCTTTGAACAGCAAGGCGGAGACATGAATCAGGACGATGATCTTGATCGCTTGGCACAGCGCCAGGAACATGGTACATGCTAATTATTTTATAAAACTATATATGGATGGAAGTGTGTATTTTTAATCCCTATAAGTCTATTTGTTTTCTCATTTGAAAAATAGGTTAATAGGATGAAAAGAGATGACCTATGAAAGGTTTATGCATGTCAGGTAGCAATTTGCCAGTGCACAATAAATGACAGTTACCAGAGCCCGTGTATTGATTCATCTTAACTCAGTAGGTTTAAACATGAAACAGTGTTTACCTGTTTCCTATTAGTGTGTTCAATGCACTGTCAAGTCACTCTGGTTTATCTCTTATCAACATTTTGGGCAGATCCCATAATCTTCCAGTTACTTTTATAACTTGAAGCTCAGTTCCTGCAGTCCAAATCTGGGATTCCAGTCCTATTTAAGCCTCATTTCTTTTTTCCCTTCATGCTGCCCCAGTACAGGCCACGCCTCCTACCCAAGGGCTTCAAGTAGGAGCTCCAGGTCTGCTCTTTTATCTTGCCATGATTCAACAACAGGCAATGGCTCAGTCTGGTTCTGAGATGCCCCTGCACCACCCGCTCTTTTCAAGGCTCAGTTTCTCTTGAGGACTTAAGCTGGGGTGTGGGAGAGGCACAAGCCTCCTTATGTACCTAGCCTTCAGCCTGAGAGAGCTGTCTCTTCTAACTTCGGCATGTTGCATGGTTGTCCTGGAACCATTTTTAGCACCATCTCATCCTCCATGTTACTCAGACTCTCTTGGAGAAGAGCAGCCCAGCTCCCTTTGGCCCTACCAGCTCCCTATATCACCAAACTCTGTCCCAGAGGGCTGAATTTACTTGCCTCCTGACCTAATAGGCAACTCCTAGCTCCTGCCACCCCCTCTAACCTCTGAGCTCCTTCTTCTGGGACTAACAATGACCTTCTCCAGGCCCCACAAGCTGAGAGGCACTGCAGTGAGGCAACCCCATCCTCTCCTCAGGCACACCACATCTGTTGGCCCAGCTCGCTCCAGAGACCCTCAAGTGAGACACAGTCGCTGGTCTCTACATTCACATACATCCTCAAACTTGGGGCAACACTAGAACAATTCTGAAGATACCCAGATTCATACTCCACTTGGGAAGTGAGGAAGAAGTATCTCTCCCCTTCTGAGCAGCCCTAGAAGCTTCCCCCTCCCACTACCACTTGTCTTTCCACAGGGGGACACGGAGAGTCAGGGGGTGGTAGAGGAAAGGGAATAACATGTAACCAGTAGTTCTCAGCCCATCTTCTTGTCCCCTCCTTTCCTTCTGCTGCTTTTATAGACTGGCTGAGTTCATGAAAAATGGGAAGACTGGTGTAGTGTTTCAAGGCAAAACCTGTCTTACTACTAACAATGAATTATACTGGAATTTTGTTTTCATAGTCACCCTCTATTTTTTTTCACATGTGATACTGATTTTTCATTACTAGTAATAATATAAAGTTTCCTTTTAAAATAAATTTATACAAGCATAAAAGCATAATTTGAAAAAAAGGATAAGAAACTTCAGAAAATTCTTCATAGTAAGATTCTATATGATCTCACTCCAGTCAAAATCGTAATCATCAAGAATACAAGCAACAAAAAATATTGGCGAGGATGTGGGGGAAAAGGTATACTCATACATTGCTGGTGGGACAACAAATTGGTGCAACCACTGTGGAAGGCAGTACGGTGATTCATCAGAAAACTTGGAATGGAACCACCATTTGACCCAGCTGCCCACTCCTTGGTGTATATCCAAAGGACTTAAAATCAGCATTCTATAGTGATGCAGCAACAACAATGTTTATAGCAGCACAATTCACAATAGCTAAATCACGGAACCAACCTAGGTGTCCTTCAACAGATGAATGAATAAAGAAAATGTGGTATATATATATACAACGGAATATTACTCAGCCTTAAAGAAGAATGAAATTGTGGCATTTGCTGGTAAATAGATGAACTAGAGAATATTATGCTAAGCCAAATAAGCCAATCCCAAGGAACCAAAGGCTAAATGTTTTCTCTGATATGCAAATGCTAATTCACATTAAGCAAGTGGGGGGAATATGGAGGTACTTTGGATAGACATAGGACAGTGAAGAGAGGGAGGGGTTACGGGGGTAGGAAAGATAGTAGAATGAATCAGACATTATTACCCTGTGTGCATATATGATTACATGACCTGTGTAACTCTACATCATGTACAATCAGACAAATAGAAGTTATACTCCACTTATGTATGATATATCAAAATGCATTCTATTGTCATATATAACAAATTAAAACAAAAATACATATTAAAAAAGATTCTACATTGCCAATAAGAATAAGAAAAGATGTTGTCATCATGGAAATATATATCACAAAAGATTTACTACACACATTCCAGAATGATACTGAACAATTTTTTGAAAGATTAACAATACTGATTGTTGCCAAGGATATACAGCAACAGGAACAATCCTACACAGTTGTTGGGAATGTAAATTAGTTTTAAAAAAACTTGGAGAAAGTATGAGATTATCTACTAAAAGTGAAGAGAACAAATTAACTCCTCATGACCCAGAAGTTTTAGCCAGGTATACACCCAACATATATTGAGGTACATGTATATTATACACAATCAAGGCCATTTGTGGAGCATTATTTGTACCCCCAAATGGGAAACAACCCGAATATCTATTCAGAAATGCAATTCATAAACATGGTATAGCCAGAAAATGGGATAATATATAGGAATAAAGACTAATGAGCTACAATTACACAATGCAACTGAACTGAACCTCACATACTGAGTGTTAAACTAAAGAGATCAGATGCCAAAGAATATTAACAATGAGATTACATTTCTATAAAGTTCACAAATGAGCATAACTTTATTACAGATGTTAAGAAAGCCATTGCCTTTGGAAAGAATGGAGGGGTAATAACTGAGATGCATTTCTAATAGGGTCCTTTCTTGGCAGGTGGTGATTATACCATGTTTATGCATATATGTTTACTGTCAATAAAAACATTTAAAAAGAATAGTTAACATAAAGAAAAGAGTAATAAAATAAAATAGTAGATGGATTATTAGTTTGTTTTTATCACTATATCAAAATGCCTTAGGCAGGATACTTTATAAAGAAAAGAGGTTGCTGGGCACAATGGCCCATGCCTATAATCTCAGACACTCGGGAAGCTGAGGCAGGAGGAAGGACCTCAAGTTCAAGCCCAGCTTAGGCAACAAAGTGGGATCCTGCCTTGAAACAAAATTAAAAGGCTAGAGATGTAGCTCAGAGGTGAATCATTCCTGGGTTCAATCCCCAATATGAAGGAGGGAAAGGAGGAGGGGGAGGAGGGGGAAGAGGAGGAGGAGGAGGAGGAGGAAGTATTATTTAGCTAAGGTATGAGTGCTAAGGTATGAGAACATGCTGCCAGCATCTGCTTGGCTCTGCCGAGGGCCTCATGGCAGACAGTAGTATCACAACAGTGGGAGGACATGTGGAAGGAGGCAAGTGGCACATGTGGCAGAGAAATTTAGTGGAGATGCCAGGCTCTCTGATAGCAGTCTACTCTCAGGAACTAATCCACTCCTTGAGACCAGGTTTAATCCCTTCCAAGGGTGGAGTCATCATGATCTCATTACCTTCCACTGGGCCCCATTTCTTGAAGGTTCTGCAACCTCAATATCACTACGCTGAAGACCAAGCTTGCAGCACAAGAACCTTTGTGGAACACACTCAAACTATGTCTAAACCATAGCAAATGGATATGACAAAATCACAATGGTTGTATATAAATAAACTATGTTTGAGAATTAAGGGGTTGAATGACCCATGTACCTCTCTGAGTCAGGGTTCAGTGGGTACTAAATGATTGGCACAGACAGAAATTGCTATAGAGCTGGCAAACAAAACCAGAAAAAAACGGATGTGGTTCTGAGCAGTGGCTAACAGTACAAGCTCTGCAGCTAAAATGTCCGGAATGGAATCCTGGCTCTACCACCCCCTGGTCCTGTAATCTTAAGCAGGCCATTTAACTTCTGTCCACTCAATTGTACATCTGTAAAATGGTAAGAATAATGGTACCTATTTCCATGCCTCTCTCCTAGCTCCTGGTGATGGAAGACGGTCCTTGGCCTACCTTGGCATGTACGTGTGTCACTCTAATCCTGCTTCCTTCTTCACGTTATCTTCCAAGGAAACTAATCATACTGGCTTAAGAACCCACTCTAATGATCACTGCCCCTACCCTTTTTTCTAGTATAGGGAATTGAACCCGGGGGCACTTTAACACTGAGCTACATCCCTAGCCGTGTGTGTGTGTGTGTGTGTGTGTGTGTGTGTGTGTCCCCGTGTATAAAATATATATTTTTATATATATTTTCAGTGCTGGGGACAGCTCTTTACATTTTTTATTTTGAGATAGGGTCTTTCTAAGTTGTCAATGCTGATCTTAAACTTGACCTTAAACCTCCTGCCGCTTGAGTAGCTGAGATTACAGGCTTCCACCCTTATACCCCCACACCTAGCAGTGACCCCATCTTAACTGGTTATACCTGCAAAGACTTTATTCCAAACAAAGTTATATGCACAGGTATGTATGTAAGGACTTCTACTTATTTTGGAGGGATTTTAACCTATAACATGTAGAAAAACTGAAAAAAAAAATGTAATGAATTCCCCTATTGCCATTACTAGATTCAAGAATTGTTAACATTTTGCTACTTTTGATTTTTCTATCAGTCTATTTTTGTCTATACTGAATCACCCCTAAATACTTCCCCCTCCCCTGCCACCTCTGCAATAATGAGGATTAAACCGAGGGTCACTTTACCACTGAGTCACATCCCCAGTCCTTTTTTAAGTTTTTAAATTTGAGACAAGTTCTTGCTAAATTGTGTAGGGCTTTGCTAAATTGCTAAGGCTAGCCTTGAAATTGCAATCCTCCTGCCCTCACCTCCTGGGTCACTGGGATTACAGGATGGTACCACTGTGCCCAACAAATCCATACTTCTTGATCTTGGTTGCACATTGATATCATCCTGGGAGCAAAGATTGCACCTGCAAAAATTCTAATTTCATAGAACTGGGTGCAGGCTAGGAATTGGGGATTTTAAAAGTATCCTCAATTGACTTGAATTTGTGGGGAAAGTCATAACTCACTGGTTGAAGGGCTGAATCGGTTTTAATCCACTCCACGGTGTTATGTTTGTCATGTGCACCATGTCACTATTAGTGATGCCAACTTTGATGACCAGTTTAAGGAGGGAACAGTCAGAGTTCTCCCTTGTAATTAGCAAACAATTGTTGGGACAATAGTACAACATTTAGAGAACATTCTGTTTCCCATAAATCTCATAAATAATAGTTTTAGCATACTTTAGTGATCCTTACTTGAGTCCATTATTTTACAGGTATTTACAAAAAGCTGATTTTCTAAGCCCACCATTTTGCAAAGAACTTTCCCACATCAACTGAGGTTAAACTGTAATTCCATAAAAAGGAAAGGAAAATGCCTAATTCTTTAACAACTAATTCTTAATAAGAAGTTAGTATAATGATTATCTCCAATGTAGTGAGTTTTTCACACTGAGTACTGTTAGAGAGTTATTGATTTATATTTACTTTATATATTATAATCAATTATAACTATTCTTACAGATGCTCAAATTATCTCAAATTTAGCCAGGGAGACCCCTTTCAAGCTAGCTCATCTTTATTTTTCTTTGCAGAGACAGATCAAACCTAAGGACTTCACACATGCTAGACAAGTGCTCTACCACTAAGATACATAGCCTCAGTCCTTTTTAAGTTTTATTTTGACACAAGGGCTTGTTAAATTTCTCCAACTGACCCTGCATAATCAATCCTCCTGCCTCAGATATACAAGTAAATGGGATTACAGTCACATACAACCTCTCCCAGCAGGCTCATCTTTTTGATAACTTCTCATTACTCTTTGAACATTTCCTTCCTTTCTGGCATAGACAGTCCCAGGCTCACCTTGAATTTTTTGTAACATAATCTGGAGCAAGAATTGTGGAGTTTGTTCTAATGGAAAACAGTATTTAGAAATAAGGAACTGGATGATTATCTGGGGTATCATCGCATCTCTGTCCAATGAACATAAATGGAAAATACATATTTTTTTAAAAAACTGAATTCATAATGATAAGAAAAATGGAAAAATCCACCTAATGGCCAGTTACACCATTAAGCGCCTGTAGTCCCAGCTACTCTGGAGGCACAAGCAGAATGACTGCTTAAACCCAGAAGTTCAAGGTCAGCCTGGGCAACATAGTCATCCCACAAATATGAGGGTTGTTATTGTTGCTGTTATATAGCAACAAGAAATCAAACGTTTTTGATTTCTTTTGGTCTTTGCATATTTAATGGTGGAAGAGTTGAGTAAGTTAAATTAGTATAGCCATACGTAGGAATATTGAAATGAGTTTCTCTCTCTTTCTCTGTACTGGGGATAGAACCCATGGGCACTTTACCACTAAACTACATTCCCAGCCTTTTTTTTTTTTTTTTTTTTGACACAGGGTCTCACTAAGTTCCTGAGACCCTAGCTGAGGCCTCAAACTTGCAATCCTCCTGCCTCAGCTTCCCCGATTGCTGGAATTACAAGCCTGCACCACTGAGCCTGGCAAGAGTATTTCTCCTTTAAAAAGCACACTTTGGAATAATCAATGACATTGGAAAATAATCAAGCTCCACGGAAAAAATACAAAAATTGTACAAGGTGAAGGATTTCAAATTTTTGTGTCCCTGTTTAAACATAATATACACAGAAAAAAAAAAAAAAACTAGAAAGAACCATCCACAATGTTTTTGGATGAAGGGTTGGGAGGGGATAAAAAGTATTCATTCCATATTTTCTACAATGAATTAATAAATGCTACTTTAAAAGGGCAAAAAAAATACAATACGCGTTCAAACTTGGTTAGAAATTATATTTAAAAACTTCGTGAGAGTGATATGCTGTAGGAAGTAAAGAGAAAAAAGAACAGTGCAGGGTGGAAGAACCGCAACACCCTCCTGGTCACCGCATGGGTTAGGAACCACAAGGAGAGGGGAGAGAGATGATGACCTCCACTAGGGCTAGAGCGGCCTCGAAAAGAAAAGGAACTTCCGGGGCGGAGCTATCTGAACCTCTCCCTTCCGCAGTGGAAATGTGGACCTCCTGCACTGTTAAGGTCCACGATTGCTTGGCCTCTACTTCCGTTACTTTGAAACGGTGTCTGAGATTGGGGGTGGCCATGGCAAAAAGCAAGTTTGAGTACGTACGGGACTTCGAGGCTGACGACACTTGCCTCCCTCAGTGCTGGGTGGTAGTGCGGCTGGACGGCAGGAATTTCCATCGGTGAGCGAGCCCGGCTGAAGGCCGCGTGGTGTGCCAGCGCTTCCGGGAAATCCGACATACCTGGCTCATGGTTACCACGGTAACGCGGAAGCCAATGAGCGCCCGGCATTGAGCGTCTCCCTCCGTGCGGGCCGCCGACCGGCTTGTGTGTGAGCTGGTCTGGGTAGTTAAAAAGAACAAGGTGGTTCCCTCGTGAGGGGCTGGCCTGGAACGCCCTGGTTAAGTGAGCAGAAACCAGTTAGCAAAGCCCTGGCAGAGAAAAACTATCACTTCTGGGCACAATATTTAACTTTTAACGGTATTTCTCATCTATTCTGTTTAGATATTTGAGAGCTGACTGTTCAGAGGCCGGAGTTGGCCTTCTTTCTTATGGGCAACAGTTTACTGTATAACCGGGTTTCATTATCAGTAACAGGCCACGTGGAATGAATTCGATAAACAATCAAAGAAAAAAAGGGAGAAAGAAATTAACACAGATGGGAGTTAATTTTTAAGAAGTGCTTCGTTAGTGATGCTTATTATTGTGTGTCTGTGGTATTGAGATTGAACCCAGGGGTGCTCTATCACTGAGCTACATCCCCAGACCTCTTATTTTTTATTTTGAGACAGGGTCTCACTAAGTTGCCAAGGCTGCCTTGACACTTGCAATCTTCCTGCCTGTCACTGGAGTTGTTGGGATTACAGGCGTGTGCCACCATCCCCAGCAATAATGATCATTATAACTAACATTTATTGAGTACTTAATAGGAACCAGGCATATTACATTTTTATTTTTCCTTTATCTTCAGGACAACTCGTTAATAATCAACAGGTTAATGTCTACCTTCATTTCAAAGAAAAGAAAATAGAGGTGTAGTGGCAATTATGTCCCTTTTTTCTCTGTTGTTCAAGATTGTAGCTAGTAGCCCTGTTACAGTATTTTCCTCTTGGAACTACCTTCATGGTCTATGTTGTTCATGAAAAAACTCTTCTTTCCATGCCTTTCCCACTCCTCTTTCCTCTGTGAAGGTTTGCTGAGAAGCACAACTTTGCAAAACCTAATGACAGCCGTGCTCTCCACCTAATGAACAAATGTGCCCAGACTGTAATGGAAGAACTGGAGGACATTGTGATTGCATATGGACAAAGTGATGAATACAGCTTTGTGTTCAGGAGGAAAAGCAATTGGTTTAAAAGAAGAGCCAGGTAATTTATGGCCTGCCTCTTTTCTTCAGAATATTTCCTATCAGCATCTATTTTTCTTTTTATTTTGGCTTACAGACTACAAAGGATGACTGACATGATTAGTAACAGAGACCATAAAATTGTAATATTAGTGATTTATAGGTTGGCTTTAGCTGGTCAGTATCTATATGCATTGCAGTAATATTTAAAATTTTTATTAAGGAAGATTTGAGTATAAAATAGACAAATTTGGTTTTTGACAGTATTTTGAAACTGTAAAGGAAACAAATCATAATGTTTTTAAAGCAGTGTTTTCCATCTTCTGAAGACTAAAGATAATACAAAAGAAAAACATTGAACCATAAAGTTAAATCATATTTAAATTGGCATTAGTAAATAACAGGACTGGAATAAATAAGCTACACTTAAAACATATAACTAAAATATTAATATGTAATAATAATATATATAAAATATATTAAAATATGTAACTGAAATTGGCCAAAATGTATTTTAATTCTTGGCTTGCTGGAAGGTTTGTGTAATCTCTCTGTAGCACCTGCAGGCCCTATCATGGTGTTGAATTAATATCATACATTTTCTCTTTTCTTGCTCCACCCAATGTGCCTTTCATTTGCAAGTAAGTTCATGACTCATGTGGCCTCCCAGTTCGCCTCCAGCTATGTGTTTTATTGGAAAGATTACTTTGAGGACCAGCCTCTTCTGTATCCCCCAGGCTTTGATGGAAGAGTTGTCGTGTATCCTAGCAACCAGACTTTAAAGGACTACCTCAGCTGGAGGCAAGCAGATTGTAAGTGACACCAAATAAACAGATGTATTAAACCAGCAATTCCATGCATTAAATGTCTCAATCTAATACAGGTTTGACTCACATGCATTTTGTTAGAATGCAGTATTTTAAACATTTTTTAATTAGTTAAAAATATTTGAAAAAATTGGGAGATTTCATAGAAGTACTCTTGTCTGCTTTTTGTTTTTAATGGGAAGATGTAGCAATACGAGGTCTGCATTCCTCCTTAGTGATGGACACCTGTACAGTGGCAGCTAAATTTAAACACATACAAAAGCAGTGTGCCAGTCTGTACCATTCCCTGTTGTTCTCCTGGGTTACCCATTGTTTTACATATTTGCAGTCATGCCAGACTCAGTTGTGAGCAGGCCTTACGTGGCTATGGTGATATTTATGAAACTTTTTACACATTTGGCGATTTTGATTTTACCAGAATTGGAAAAGAGATTGGAATTATATAAATCAAATGAGTATTCATATTTATATAAAGTGTAACTAAAATGACCAAATAAAGCTGTTGTTAGGGAAAAATATGTTTATGCCTACTCCTTCCATTCTTTGTTTCCTGGCAGGACTTTGGGCAAATTATTAAATGTCTCTGAGATCTCTAGAGAAGAAAGAGGCATAGCTGTAGAAGTCCTCAAAGTATGAATATTGAATAGAGATTATATATGTAAACTACTGTTTTGTTCTTCTCACAGGTCACATCAATAATCTTTATAATACAGTTTTCTGGGCACTTATTCAACAATCTGGACTAACACCAGTACAAGCCAAAGACAGATTACAGGTATAAAGATCTTACGACTGTAATGCTTAGCTAGGGATGGTTTCCTGTAGTCTGTCCCATAACATTTTTTAATGTTCTCTTTCATGCTTCTTTAGTTCCCTTTACAACTTCATTTGAAAGGATATAAACATAGTAGCAATTCCACTGCTCTCTTGCTCTGTAAAGCCTGATGAATTTCTAGTACTTCTTGCGCCTCCTTGAACTTCAGCTATAAAATGTACTTGGTCATATTGGCTCTGTACTCAGCTGCAGCCATATACCGCCTGCCCTCTTCAGACAGGGCCTGTGTGCTCTCTCAGTTCCAGTAGGCCTTTTCCCTCAATGCCAGGTTTGTGGGGCACCTGTCCTTTCTTGAATGTAAAACCCCACTGTTTAGTAAGAGTCCATACTTTGGTAGCTAAATACTTGAATCATACTTCAGTATAACTGTATCCTGCCTTGGTTCTTTCTATGTAAAATGTAAAAAAGAATAGTTCCTATGTCAGAGGATTATGGTAGAAGTGGCGGGATGCATGTAACACACAGAAAGGTGTGAAGAACATTTTAAATACTTTATAAATACTGGCTTTTCTTATTAGATACTAGTGCTACTTGTAGGATGACAGACTCTGAAATGAGGTAACAGATTGTAACTGCTCCTAATAAAATGCCCAGTACATTTTAATTACTGAGTAAATGGCTGTCATTTTTACTACTACCAATGATTAAGATTTTTTTTTATAGCAGCAGAAGGAATATTAGTAGATATATTCAGTTTGGAAGACCCTAGTTTAGGTTTTGATTTTCTTAGAAAAATAAAGACAACCTTCAAGCTTCAATAATTTGTATACTCAATCTACCTACCTTTTTTCCTTCCTTTTTTTTTCCCCCTTTCCCTCCCTCCCTCTCCTTTTTTATAGTATTAGGAATTAAACCCAGGGCCTTACACACTAAGCAAGCACTGATCTATAGCTCCAGCCTCTCCTTGGAGGCAGAGTTTGTCTCACTGAGTTACTCAGGCTGACCTTGAAGTTGCAGTCCTCCTACCTTCGTCTCCAAAATAGCTGTGATTATATGCAAGTGCCACTGCATCTGGCTGTATAATCTTTCTAAGCTTCAGTTTTCTCATTAAAGTGGAGGTGTTATGATGATCAAATAATAAACAAAATAGGTACTCAGTTACTTTTAGTTCCTCCTATCCCCTCAAGGTCTTTGAGTTGTGAATCCAGTGTTTGCTACAGAAGAGAATTTTATGAATATAGGCATCTAAATAAGATTCGAATGGCTCTTGAAAATGAAAATTCATTAGTAACTATGTTTTGTAGCGCTGGCTGTTTCTTGATTGGTTTGTACAGTATGGAGAGGAAGCATTAACTGATAACGAAGAGGGCTGGGGATATAGCTCAGTTGAGAGAGTACTTGCTTTGCATGCACAAGGTCCTGGGTTTAATCCCCAGCACCACAAAAAAAGAAAATAAAAACAAAAAAAAAAGAAGGAAGATACACAAAGCTTTCCCTATCTTGTTTGTTTCCTCAGGGAACTCTTGCAGCAGATAAAAATGAGATCTTGTTTTCTGAATTCAAGATCAACTACAATAATGAGCCGCTGATGTTCAGGAAAGGGACTGTGTTGATATGGCAGAAGGTAATGCTGATATGTTCAAGGAAAGTGGCAGTTAGGGAAAAAGAGCCCATGGCCATCCCAGGCTTTGCCCCCCTGCTGCCTGTATACTGATATGACTCCAGTTGCTAAGGTGAACTAGATCCTTCCCAAAAGAACAAGCTATAGATTATGTATTTGGATGCTCATTTTGTCATCAGTTGTGGTTTGAAATCTCCCTTAAGTAGAGGTAAGTAGAAGCATGGGATTTTAAAATTTAGTGTACTTACTTAACTGTGTCATAAGCACTTCTCATATCAAACAAAAGAGTACAGTAAAGGTACCAAGGATTGTTGTATTCATTGAACATGTAAAAAATGCTTTTCCCACACTGGATAATACCATTAAATTGTCCATGCTATGACAACTATAAAATGAAGCACTAAGTTGTATATGAGGATTTTTTCACTTCCAGAAATTTTATGATTCTTAATATTCTAAAATGAGTATGCACATTTACTTGATTCTAGCAATATTTTCTCTTATCAGCTCTTGAGAATAATTATTTCTCTAAACTCATTTCCTGTCTTGCTATGTAGTTTTTTCCGAAATGAATGTTTTCAAGTATTATTGGGTAATTAAGAACTAGTCATTCTACTGGCAACATCATCTCTTTTATTAGTATTTTCAAAACACATTTGTTCTTTGGCACAGACTTGGTTACTTTTTAATGCAGGTAAGAGAGGAGAAATTCACCTTTAATTTTATAGTCATTGCTATTAAGGAACATGAAATCTCTTTTTTGTTCCTCATCATTTTTCAAAGTATGGTAACATAACCTTTTTTGAGTATTTCTGATTGGTAAAGTGGTTCACATAAAGTATGCAACTATAAGTATAGCAAGTACAAACGTGAACTTCCCCCACATTTTCCCTTTTCTTCCAAACTCTCTTTCGTGTTAACATTGTCACTACTTTGACTTTTACCTGTAGGTGGATGAAGTCACGACAAAAGAAGTTAAGCTGCCAGCAGAAATGGAAGGGAAAAAGATGGCTGTAACCCGGACCAGAACGAAGCCAGTACTCTTACACTGTGATATCATTGGGGATGCTTTCTGGAAGGAACATCCAGAGATCCTTTATGAAGACAGCTGACCTTCTGCTCTTCAATTCTGCTGTGTTTAACCATGCAAGGCTCCCAGGTCTTCTTGCCTTAGGTGGCCCTAGCATTCCTGCCACCCAGAACTGTACCAGGAGTGACGTGACTTGAGTTGGGAGGCAGCAGGGAAGGAAGGAATTGATGGGGGTGGTATATCTTGTTCTCTTAAGCAGAACACCTTTTTTGCAATGTTAGAACATGATTTCTGTGGGTTTTTTTCCAAAACCGTGGTACTATTTTTATAAAGTAAGAACTATTTAATGCCTTGTGAGATGAGTCATTTTTAGATTGTGGCATAAGCCTTATAAAAACCTGTCAGCTCTTTTCACCTATGATAGAAAAGAAGCCCAAACTTTACTCTCACCCACGTATTCTTAACTAGAGAACCCAGTGACTTTGAATATCTCACTTCTGTACCCATGTACTTGGATAATCTTGATAGACCTGAAGATAAATATGAGCTAAAACGTGCCTGGTGCCTCTGAATTCCAGATATTCCAGGGAAAACTCAGGGCTTTGTGCAAGTCTCCAAATCAGCAGTTTTGGCTGAATAAATGAGTAGTGGTATTAGATACCCTTGTGTACACCCTCCAAGGACTGATTTTATGGAGTTGCCAGCATGATGATGATCATCATCTTGCCGGAAGCATAGGCTAAAGCCACTTACCTTTTTCTAAGTACATGTGAGATACATACACACACACACACACACACACACACACACACACATATATATATGATAAAGAAAATATGTGAGAATGAGTAAAAATGGAGACCATTTTTTACTCCATGTCCTCTAGATACTTCCGTTTTAAAAGCTATCTTCCAGTTTGGCTGCCTGAAAAAGATTCAAAAGTAGTCTCTACGTAATCAGAAAATGACATTTGAATTCAAGAGCAGAGGGGTCAACTTAGCCCTTGGGGCAGCTGTCAAATGAGTCCTACTAACTCCACCTCCTAATGGGCCAGTGGAGATAGGAGAGCTGCAGAGGTGATGGTATGCTGAGAGAGTTGAAGTGTGAAGGGGGGGGAAGTCATGGGGATGGGTGGTGAGTAGCTTACATTCCTCTTGTCCTTACTTTGTATATTAGAGGAAGAAGATTATTTGGCTCAATTAAGATTTAATTAAAAGAGACAGCCCATGTCCCAGTTGCTGGTCTTGCATTGCAGAATTTACAGCCAAGAAGAAAATGTATTTTTGAAAGTGTGACGGATGGCCTCATCCTTCAGTAATTGACACCCCATCTGTCGATTCCATTTTTTCCCTTCCTGTTACCCCCCACTCCACAGGAAAAGAACAAGTATCTCATGTTTGGTAATTGCTAAGATGTCTGAAAAAAAAAAATAAAGACATCAACTTCCTTGGCCTATTTGTTTCTTACACAAATACAGTAAATGAATCTTAACATTTGTTTGTATCTTTGGGTAAGCCAAAGGATGCAAATACCTTTGTCACAGCAGATACTCATGGACTTCTAGATGTAAAAAGAAAAAAGTTTTTTGGGATGTTTTTTTAAAATGCCTACTTAAGCCATGCATAGGTGTAATCCCAGCAACTTGAGGGGCTAAGACAGGAGGATCTCAAAATTTTGAGGCCAACCTCAGCAAGAAGGAAATGTATTTTTGATTTTTCAAGACCCTGTCTCCCAATAGAAAGGGCTAGGAATGTTGTTTAGAGCTAAAACGGTTTTAATCCATAGTACCAAAAAAAAAAAAAAAGCCTGTTTGAGGATTCCCTTAGCAATCTGATTTTTAACTCCAAAGTCTGCCCTCTGATGTATATGGTTGCTGTTATATAGGCATTTGGGCAAACGAGGTCCTCAGTATATTAATATGCTACATGAGGGCATAAGAATGTAGCTCTTAATTAGCAAACAATGGTAATTTGGTAGCATTTTATGTTAAACATGAATAAGTAGGCATTAAATAATGTACAAATTTTCAAGACAAAAAACACCAGGGAAAATTTGTACTTTCTGAAGGTCTTAAGAGACACCATGAAACCTGTCACTCAATTTTGTCAGAATGTGTGGGCCAAGTATTCATTTGTTGGACTGCCAGCAATCCCACAGCTTTTTTGAGTTTTTGTTTAGGCTGGAGGTTTTATTTATTTTGGTAATGGGCATTGAACTCAACGGTGATTTACCATTTAGCTATATCCCAGCCTTTTTTTTTAAATTTGAGACAAGGGTCTCACTAAATTGCCCAGGCTTGCCTCAAACCTTCCATCCTCCTGCCTCACCCTCCACAGTGGCTTGGATTACAGGCATGCACTGCCACACTCACTTCAGGTTACAGAGTTTAAAGTGATAAACTGGGCTTAATACCAGTGCCTTAAGGAAACCAGTAATGCCATTACCTAGAAGCCATTGCTTGATGGTCATTCTATCTTTGTTGTGATATGTATTCCTTCCAATGCACGCATATATATATATATATGTGTGTGTGTACACACACACACACACACACACACACACATGCTTAAGTTTTATCTTAATTTTTATCTTGCTATGGTGCTTTTCTCTATAGCATTCTCTTAGGTTTCCTTTCCAAATTTTAAACTGTACACAACAGCAACCAGTGTAGAGTTATTAATACTAATTGATAGCAGTCTGGAAGAATCATTCTGGTTAGGGAAGGAATTTGTGTAGGTGACTGGAAACATTTTGGCCCTGCTGCATGAGGAAATATTCTCTAGTGTAGACTGTCATTCTAATATCAAAAAACAAAACAAAAAAATCTGCTGCACTGAGGTTACAAAATAACAAGTTCAGTTCTATAAATTCTTGTTCCAGTTACTAAGAAATGTTAGAATAAGCAGTAAACGGGCAGATGGGAGAGCACAGCTATAATCCCAGTGACTGGGGAGACTAAGGCAGAAAGATCTCAAGGTTGAGCCTGGGCAATTTAGTGAGACTATATCAAACAAAAGGCTGGAAATGTAACTCAGTGGTAAGCTCCTCTAGGTTCAATCCCTAGTATCAAAAAAAGTGATTGATTTTCTTTAATACTTAGTTCTGTCCAGTCTTGATGCAATTTTCTTTATCGTAGGAAAAAGGAATGTGGAGTGGGATGCACCACTCTTCACAGTTCCATTGTACACTACTGTCGGCTTGCACATGCATTTATTGTGTACTCTATATGTAGTATCTTAATCCTCAGGAATGCCTGAGGATGTTAAAATGCCAATCTTAGGTTGCGCCCCCGGGGGATATGGAGTAATAACAAACACCCTAAGTGATAATGATATTGGGGAAGCACCGCATTACAGCAGATTAAGCATCGGTTGACAGCGTTAACCTGTCAGGCGTGCGTGGAGACAGTGCGAGGCCCCACCGCTGGCGGCAGCCTATTGCCACACCCCCTGGCAGGGGCCCAGCGCGGACTGATGCTGCCCCCCGGCGGCCGCGCCGGCGCAATGCGACCCCGCGCCGCGGCTGCGCAGTGCCGCCCTCTGGCGGCCCCGCTCCTTCCTCCCATCGGCCTCGGCTTGCGGGCCTTTCAAACATGGAGGAGCGGGAGCGGGGGGCGAGGTCGGCTCTCGCCGTGAGCCCCGCGGGCCCGCCCAGCCCGCGGCTGGATGTCAGCTCTGACAGCTTCGACCCGATGCTGGCCCTGTACGCACCCCGCCTGCCCCCCATTCCCTACCCCAACGCCCCCTGCTTCAACAACCTGGCCGAATACGAGAGCTTCCTCAGGACCGGGGTCAGGGGCGGTGGGCGCGGGCGGGCGCGGGGCGCGGCCGCGAGCTCGGGGGGCCCCGCCGCCGCCGGACCCCCGGGCAGGACCCGCCGCCGCCAGGACGCCCCCGCCCCGGACCCCGAGCGCATCCAGCGCCTCCGCCGTCTAATGGTGGCCAAGGAGGAAGAGGACGGGACCGCCGGGGCACGCCGGCGGGGTCCGGGTCGCAGCAGGAAGGCGCCGCGCAACGTGCTCACGCGAATGCCCTGTGAGTAGGGCAGGCCGGGCGGGGGCGGGGCTGCGCGCCTTGGGGGAGGGTCTTGGGAGGGTTCGCCGAGGGCGCCGGCCGCGGGGAGGGGCTGCTCCAGAGAAGTGGATAACGGGGGTGTGGGGCGGGTCGCCTGGAGTCTTGGAGGGTCTGCAGGAGCAGTAGGAGGGGAGTGGTAAAGCTGCGCTGGTAATTAGGAGCCACCGGGAGGGTCTGCAGAGGTAGTACGGGTCCCTAGAAGTGTCGACGGGAGTGAGGAACCGCAGAAAGGGTCTGCACCAGTGATAGGGGACCGAAAGAGATCGTGGGGCCTGGAAATAGTTGATTTTAGGGGACATCGTAAGCTCTGCAGAGGTGATGAGAGATTTGGGGGACCATAAGGGAGAAGTTGGGGGAAGAGCACACAGCCAATATTAAGGAAAGGAGAGTGTCTATCTGGGCAGGGGGGGTTGGGGATCAGCTGAAGTGAGGAGAGGTATGTTTGGATAGCACAGGGACATAATATAATAACTCCTACACAGGAAGTGACAGCTCATTCGGGACGCAAAAAGCAGGAGAAGGACTGCAGGGTCTTGATACACATATGTTCACATTACTAGATCACAAGTGCTGGAATGCAGCAGGCACAAAATGCCACTAAAATGCGAACTGCTTTACAGCCACTCTGCCTGGCTGGGTGCAGGACTGTGTCTGTCGGGCTCCTATGACCATATGCGCAGGTTATTTTAAGTTCTGAAGGTGTAAATGGCACGGGGGAATTTCTTGGAGCTTCCTAAGAGATCCTTAGAGTACCGCTGTAAACAACAGAGGTACTAATGTGTGAGTTAGCTGTTGTATAAGTAGAATAAAAACAGCCCAGGGATGTATCTTTTGTCATCTGGCAAGCAGTTCTGACATCTGCCCTGTGAACACAATGACCTACTTAGCCGTTCAAAGCATCTGTATCCTGATAATTAAATTGTTACATTATTAAATATCTTACTTTTGAATGGAGGGGTGTGCTATGCAAGATATTATTTCGCCTCATTCCTAGAAATTGGTTTATTAAGAAACAAGCATCCTGAAAAGCTGTGTGCTGTTGTGGGTGCCTTTGTTGGATGGTTTACTTAGCCAGAACAGAGCATCCCTGCCCAAGCTAGGATTTACCCTAGCTTGCTTACCCAGCAGTAACACAAATGGCAGTGTGCTTATTCCTAAAATGAGAGCAGTTTGAAGAACCTTATTTTGTCTGTATATGTTGTTCCTATTAGGTTGTTGAAATGAACACCAAGTCCCAGATTGTAACATTTATTTCCATTTTATCAGTTATTGCTTTGCTGCAGAGATTGTAAACGGAAAGAAATAGTTCTATAAGTGATTTTAGTTTTACTATGGTGTTCTTTACTATATTGGTATGTGAAGACCAGATTTATCCTTTTCCCGTGGTTAAATATTCACTTGGGATCAAGATCTCAGACAATGTGCCCTACTCATTGAAAATTTTTACATAGCCCTGTAAACACTTGAGTGAGCCATAGATGGGTTAACATCCCAAAGAGTTGATGACCTTCAGAAAGCAAGGAAATGACAGATGCATGGGTAAGAATTAGGTTTATTGACAAAAAAAGTTTCTATAAGAGGTAAGCTTTAGGTCTTGAAGAAATGGCATAGTGGAGAAGTTTTATGGGCCTTTTGTTTGTTTGTTTGTTTGTTTGTTTATTTGTTTGATCAGGCTATTTAGTGTAATTTACCTGTAGCAAAATTCAGTCTTTTTAAATGGGTTTTGACAGGTGTCAAAACCTCCTAGGTTTGCACACTGACTCCTCCAACATCTATTTTACTTTAGGTAAGTTACTGAAACTCTTAGGCCTCATTTCCTGATCTGTAGAATAAAAACAGTAATATATAGTTATCATTGTCAAGGTTAGATTGGTTGACACATTTAAAAGCATTTACAATAGTAATGTTCTCTAGTTCACAGGGAAGTTTCAATAAATGTTAAATGTCAGTATTATTGTTGCAGTTGTTACTTTTAAATTGTCATAATTAAAAGCCTCATGTCAGAACAAGTATAATTTGCTTATATTGAGAGTTGGCTTCCTGTTTTTAGATAAGTGTCCTCGAGCAAATTACTTAAGTGTTTCTGAGCCTTGCTCTTATTCATAAATTGGGGTGAAATAAGAGTACCTATGAGTTAGGATTCTTATGATGATTAAATAACATAGGTAAAATTAAACTTGCCAGAGGGCTTGGCTCATACATAAGGCCTAGTCATGGATAATAATGATGGTGGCAGCAATGAAGATGATGTTGTTGTGGATGTGAATTAGAAGAGCAGGAAACTTGTAGTAAACCAATCATCTGATAAGGCTCTGGACCGACCTGTGCTGTAGAATGAGAAAGGACAGGTCTTAATTTTTGAGAATCTGTCATCTGAATTTAGTAATGGCCACAAGTGGAAAAGGAAACATCAACTAAAACTGACCTAAATTTGTAATGATGCAAACCAAGAGTAGTGGCAACAAGGAAGAGGATTTGGAAGAATAACCTTCTTCAAGGATAAGGCTTTTTTTTTTTTTTTTTGTATTAAGTTTTAGAAACCTTTCTCATATCTGGCTGAAGTCTGTCACAGAGATGGCTCTAAAGAGAGTGTGCATTCTGATGGGGAGATCATTTTTTCTTATGCAGTCTGCTCTCATAGGTGGTGCTAGTGTTGCATTTTTGATCACACAGGAGAGGAATGAATGCTGCCTGGAATTACTCCTTCTTAAATCTTGAAAGAAAAATTATCAAGAGAGAATTACGAATGTAAAAGCTGAAATACCAAGTTTGCCATTTACGTAATTAGATCAGTTTCTAAGAAATTGAATTGTAGAGAATTATTCCTGAAATAATCTAGAAGTTATTCTAACTTCTAGCTTTACTATGGTGTCGGGAAACTTTAACCCTTAAGGAAAAGGTACTAAAGGTCATACACTAGTTGTAGTGACCTCAATTTTGTTTACAATGCCTGATTTAGCATAGCTGTAACACACATGTAGATATATGTGAGAGCCCATACAAACCCTTATCAGAGTCTCAAAGGACTTCAAAATATTGTTAGAAGAGAGGTAGATGATGAAAGTTAGACCAAGGATTTCCTGTTCCTTTCCATCATTTCTGCCATTTTGCCTATGTTTATGCCAATTTTCATACTGAACTAAACTCCTACTTCTCATCTGTTAAGTAATTTTCTTCCAAGAGTGTTTTCTTTCATTAATCATGGCTGTCATTTATATGCCAACTCGTGAATGAAGGGAAAAGTAGTCAAGAGGAACTAAATTAGTGGCAGTGTCGGACTGCACTCTTATATGCCACTGGAAGCAAAAGAAGTATATTTTTTATTTGTTTTCTTATCAATGACAAATACTATCCAAAGAATTTTGCCTTGCAAATTTAGGAGATCCTGTATATGAATGTGTGTATTCAGGGAGAGAGGTTATATAAACTAGAGTCAGCATATTATGAGAGATAAATTAACATGAAAATTTTTTTTAATCCATCCTTTTTTCCATGCTCTGAAAAAATAATCCCTCAAAATAAAAACTGAAATTTGGGCCAGGCATGATGGGGCATGCCTATAATCCCAGTTACTCCAGAAGCTGAGGCAGGAGATAGTAAATTCATGGCAAGCATGGCAACTTAGAATTTGTCTCAAAATAAAACTTGAAAAAAGGGCTGGAGAATAAGCTCAGTGGTAGAGTGTTTTCCTGGCATATGTGAAGCCTTAATTTCTATCTCCAGTACCTCAAAAATATAAACGAATGAATAAAAGGTAAAATTTGGACTGGGGATATAGCTCAGCAGTGGAACACTTGCCTAACATGTGCAAGGAACTGGGTGCATCCCCAGTAACCCACAAAGTAAAAAGCTAAAATTTACAGTCCCACTCTTTTTCCTTTGAATTGTCATATTGTTATTTTCACCTGATGCTTATTAGCAGTCTCATAGGAGCCCTTTATTTACCAAGTACCAGAATACAACCAGACCTTTCCTCTTAGTATAAATAGGCTATACATTGAAACACCAGTGACTCCAGAGCTCATGCATGCAGTAGCTCAGGTTGGTAGGACCATTTTCTTTGAGAGGATGGCATATGTTTAAAGGCATATGTGTTACACACTTCATTTCCTTCAGATCTTTGAACAAGGTCTTCAGTTCTTGGGAAATCTCAAACTGTATGTGTGGCATCATGAGATTTATGCTGAGTTCTCTGAAAGCACAGAATTGAGGTAGCTGCTGAATTGTACATTTAATGTGATATTTCATTTTTTGCCTGCAAAAGTTCTTAAATGATGACATAACTTAGAATTAGTGACATCACAGAACGAAGATACATAGGTCGTGGAACATTTAGATGACATACATACGTGTGGTTTATTTGCATTCTTTTGGAATAGGGTCTCATTTCAGTGTGTTGGCTGTACTAACCGTGTTGCTCCTTAAACTTTCCAGTTCCAAAAGTGAGGTTGTCATTGTGCATGTTGCCTTGTACTGCTGGACATGACCAGGTGATCTTGGCTGTTAATTCTGGAATTAACAAAGGTAGATGTTCTTACTGTACTGACTCTTTTTTCTTGTTTCAGTGCATGAAGGTAGCCCTCTGGGTGAACTGCATCGTTGTATCAGGGAGGGGGTGAAGGTGAATGTTCATATCCGCACTTTCAAGGGACTCCGGGGTGTCTGCACAGGCTTCCTGGTTGCATTTGACAAGTTCTGGAATATGGTAATTAACCTTTTCTTAAGGGGGCTGGAGAACCTACTAAAGAATGAAGTCTTTAAAATGTCTAAAAGATCTGAGAAACCTTATTAAGCAAAATAAAAAAAAAAAACTTCTCAGAAGAATTAAAATCTCTATATACTCTTGGACAAAAGCAACAAGTTATTTTTATTGCTTCCTTTTCCTTAAGACGGTGGGTGCTCAACCAGGGACCTATGTTTTGTTCTTCCCTTCCTTCCAGGTACTCGGTAATGTCTGGGGATTTTTTTTTTTTTTTTTTCCTGTTACATCTGTAGGAGTGTGCTACTGGCATCTAATGGTCATGGATGCTACTAAACATCCTGCAATACAGAAATCACCCCATTTGCAACAGCCACCTGGTCCAAAATATCATTACTGTCAAGGTTGAGAAACTCAGCCTGAAGGAATAATTATTGTATCTCTTTAGTGATTTTAAATTGATTTCCTATCAACATTTTTAATTCATTTAAAAATATTTATTGATTTCTCACTTTGGCTGAGCAGAAGTGGTAGTAGATGCAGAAGTTTCAGAAATGAATTTTACTCCTCAGTGTTAGGGAAGATGGCTAAGGCTAGGGTGAAGCAGACATTAATAAACTCTTCATGGTGTTTCCTCAGAAGGTGTGTCCCCAGCATTATAGAGCTTACTGTCTCACAGGACATTTGTAGGAGATAAGGGGTATGTTACAGTAATTTGAGGCAGTCAACCAAGAACCACCAGAGTTTTCCATTGTTTCTTTTCCATTTCCAACTTTCCTTTTCCCTGTGCTTTATCCCCATCTGTGCATGCTCTTAGATAATAACAGTAGTTGCTAACATTCATTGAGTACTTGCTGTGTTTCAATTATTGTTCTAATGCCTTTATTTATTATTTTAATGAATGAATTGTAGGCTTTATTACAGTTCCATTTCACAAATGAAGAATTTGAGTCTAGAGAAATTGCAAGACTGCTTTCAGGTCACACATTAGTAAATGGAAGTACCAGACTTTATTCTGGGTCTTTCTGACTCCTAAAACCATGCTTTCAACTATTATGGAATTTGAATCCTAGCTTCCAGTCTTACACCTAGCTTCACCATGTGGTGGCTGTAGGACTCTGACACTCTGCTTTCTCTTTTCTAAAATATAGGAGAAAATACTTTATTATAATGTTACCTTTGAGGGGAATGGACTTAAAAATAAACTTTTTTATGGTAGTAATAATAATTTATAATTTTAATATTACAAATGTAGTTATTAGCTTATAGTCATAGGGTGATGTACATTTTTCAGAGTTTCTGTCATACAGTCTCACTTGATCCTGACAGTTATCCTTTGAGGTTGATCTCAGTGATGAGATCTCACCAGTAAGGCTGTATATAACCCTGGGTGATCTGTTAATTGCTGTCATGTGACACAGAAACTGAGGCGGGTAAAGAAGCAATAGTATTCCTCAAAGTGTAAAGCTATCCTGCATCAGAATCACCTGGGGTTTCTAGTTTAAGTAAAAGGTTCTTGGGCTATTTCCCATACATACTGAATCAGAAACATTAAGAGAATAGATTTGAATTTGTTTTTGTATTTTAATAGGCTTCTGCATACACACACACACACACACACACACACTGAAATTTAAGAACCTCTACCATGCAGTTGTAAAGGCCCTTACCATCCATAGGAGAAATTCATCTTCTTACATGGTGATAACAGTTTAGAAATCCTAAGCAGAGGGTGTTAGTAATTACTGTGTTCTTCTGTCCAAGAAGAGCAGCGTCATGTGTTAATTTAGTTCTGTTACAAGTAGATATTATTATAAACTTTCCACTGAAAGCAAAAAAAGTAATATTTTTAATTCTGCCTCTCCCCCTGCCTTTTGAACTGTTCCTTTAGGCACTTACTGATGTGGATGAGACCTACCGAAAACCTGTTCTAGGCAAAGCGTATGAACGGGATTCTTCGTTGACTCTCACTAGGGTAGGCAGTTTCCTCTGACTTCCTGGGTACCCAGCCTGGTTAGGAATTAAGATCACAGAGCACAGTGATCAAAAGCTCTATGGCCTGTACCAGGGTCTTCATTAGTCTCTCATCATGCTTTCAGCTGATCTCAAATGCATATGTGCTTCTAACCTGCATATTTGAGAAAAACAAGTTGCTTTTTATAAGACTTAAAAGTCTTCCAGCTGTATACCACAGAAATAAACAGGTTCCTTTTCTCTTGACATACTTAATGATTTATCCAAATTATGGCTGAAAACAGAAAAGTCCTTACTAACTTTTAAAAAATTGCAATGCATGGAGTCTACAGAGCATAATTAAAGAACCTGGCCTTTTTCTGTGTGTTAAAAGAGGGATACTGAAGGCTAAAGAGAAGGCTAATGTTTGTCATTGCATTCCTTATAGCTATTCGATCGGCTGAAACTTCAAGATTCCTCCAAGAAGGAAGCAGATTCTAAGTCTGCAGTTGAAGACTCCACTCTGTCCAGATACTCCCAGACATCCACTTGGAAGGTGGCTTCAGTGTGGGGAAGAGAAGACACTGACCGGGGCTCACGCAAGCGTTCCCGATCTGTCCCTTCTTCCCTGCAGGCATCTGCAAGGGAGGAGTCCAGATCAGAGCTGTCAGGGAGGACTACACGGACAGAAGGGTCTAGTACGGGAGGTACCTTTTCCAGGGCTACCACCCTTTCCAGGGGCCAATCCCGTAAAAAAAAACGAAAGCCCAAGGTGGATTATCAGCAGGTATTCACCCGACACATAAATCAGATTTTCATTCGAGGTGAGAATGTCCTGCTGGTTCATCTTGCACAGTAACCAGCTCAGCCCCACTTGAGCTTTGGTTTTTAGAAATAAAGTGCATGAATTGCTACTCTGCTGTATCCTAGTATCCCAAGGAAACCCTGAATTGGAATGCTTCCCTCTGGTCCTGCACCTGCAGAGGACAGAGCAGGCTCGACCCTCTGGAAGACGAGCTCAAGGGGAAGATAGGCCTTTAGGAAAGTGGGCACTTGAGTTACTGTCAAGATAGAAGCTATGCTTAGGTACAAGGCTTCTGATGGGTGTCATGGTCTACTTCATATTCTCAAACCAAATATAAGATCTTTCGTTTGACTCAGCATCACAATATAAGCGGAATTCACTCTTCAGAGATTATAGAAAAAATATCTCAAAAATTCTCATTTTTAAAAGCTTGTATCCTGACAAGTCATGAATTTGAACCTAAGAGTAGCAATGTAATTGCCCCAGAGGCCTGCACCCACATTTTGTAACTGACCTATGAATTTTGCTCTACACAATTCTCTCTTGATCAAGAAGTGAAATTTATTATCTTTGACTATCTATAAGGCTAGAAAAGTTGCCAACTAACATAGAGGTGAAATTTAGATAGGTTAGGTTACTGTGCTCAAAGCAGGCAGAATAAATGCTGTTTTGGTCCCTCTTCAGTGTTACAGAAAGAATGCAGAACCTCATCAGTCTTCCCCTAACCCAGAGGTAGCCTCTGCAAACAGCATACCAGATGGGACTGTCACATGTTTATGTGGTGGCTTCTTGTTCTTCTGACTTCTGTGGCATGGTGCTAGTGCATGTACCCTGTGGTATTACCCCGCTGTACATAGTGTGAACTGTCCTGTGAGCTTTGTGGCAGGAGACTGTGACCTTCATATCTGGCTTCAAAGAGTTCTACATGAACTCAGTAACACATACACACATCAAAGGGGCTGAGAGTCCCCTTTCCAGGCGGGACTGGCCTTATATAGAAAATCTTTCAGAATGATGTTACCATGAATTTAGGGTGGTAGTTTTATTCCCACGTGTCAGGCCAAAGAGGGTCTTATAAAGTACAGTGGGTAGTGTCTAAAGAGACACCTTACTCACAACTTGGCTTGGGTAACAGGAAGCCACAAGACCTGTGGATGTTCCTACTTGAATCATTACGTGCTTTTTCAATCAACAGTGCAGAATAGGCTGCATCTTGACACAGACTGTTAGGCAATATTGACTTTTTGTTAGTTTATATTTGTTTTAGATAACTTATGTTCAAAGTGAGAAATAAGAAATAACCAACCAATTAAAATGTATGAAAAGGAGAATTTTCCCTGCTGTGTTTGTCATGTCACTTGGATAGCCTTCTGAGAAGCAGGGTGAATGAAGTTTAGGGAACTAGAACACCTGGTTCTTCTGTGAGCTGGACCACTGGCTTACCACACAATGAAAGGTGAGCAGATTTAACCCCTCTGTGCCTCAGTTTCTCCCATCAGACACCTACCTCACAGGGGCATCATGACAAAGAATTTTAGGAAGGCCTTTTACAGCCTCTAAACACGTTTAAGTGCCATGAATAACTTTTACGATCTCTATTTCATAGCTCTGTAGAACTCTATATGTCTTATGAGCAAGGCAGGTGCTACATGAACAAGGAATCTTCCTAAGTGACATATTATGGTCTTGTAATTATCTTTGGAAGGCAGAGAAACTTCAGGAACTGTTTTCCATATTCCCTTCCTTCCTCTGGAAGGACAATGAAAGTTCTCAGAAGAATATCATCAGTAAGAGAAAAGTGACCCTTTTTGCTGCTCCCCCCCACATCCCAGCCCCCACCTTTTTCTGATAATTATCAGAAAATATTCCCTTGAACTTTGCAAGGTGTTTATATGATAAAACCAAAGGGAGAATGAGCATCTAAAGATGACACATCCCCAAAGGGGAATTTGTGTAAGTTTTTTTTGTTTTATGTTTACTTGTTTTTATTTTTCAATGCATATTAAAGTATACTGTAGAGCCAGATCAGATGCACTAAAGTTTAAAGAGATTCCAAGTCACAAACTCAAGTCAATAATTATCTTTGGAATCAGCTAGTTTAAATTCTCTTCTAAATAATGTGTCCAAAACTCTTATTATCCAAATTAATGGTTGTGCTATTTATCATCAGGCTATCCTGCCTATATCTCCTATGTGGCTGTATTCATCTGCCTGCCTGCTTGTCCCTCACCTAGAAACCATAGTACTATTTTCCCCATAATGTAGATATTTGGAATCAAAGGGAATATAATCAGTTCCCATTCATTCTAGTGCCTAGTTAAATCTAACCAGATTTGTTTAAACGTGCCAGTTTTCATGTTTATGTATAACTTTTATATAGCCACATAAGGATTGATTTACTATTTTCTCCCACATAACAGTTCTAAGAAGATTAGTTTTAAACTGTAAGATATAACCAGATATGCCATATGAGCCCATTTATTTGTTTAGACAGTGATTCTGGTGTTTCATACAAAGAATGATAATTATTTTTAGAGAAGTCATTTTTTAAAAAATTATTGCTTTCTCTTTATCATTGGAGAAATTTTTCAAAAGTAAAGAAAAAGTAGGTCCTAACAATATATTGCTGCTCAAATGGTGTGATCATCTAAGGCCAGTATAATAAGTTGCTCTGGAGTATGGGGAGTAGCTCAGTGATAGTATATGTGCTTAGGCCCTGGGTTCTATCCACAGCACCATAAATAAATAAATAAATATCTTTTTTTTAAAGTTGCTATGGAAATAACTGAAGTCTTCCTCAGGAGAAGGAAAGGGCAAAGTAATGGTAGGGCACAGGCACCCTCCTCCCCCAACTCACCTGGGATAGGCCCTACATAGCTGAAATGCAGAACTGGTCTCTGGTATTCTCCAGGGATTCTGGCTTGGGAAGCTCATTAAGAACAGTACATATTTTTGAATATCCAACTTTGGTTCTTCACAGTAATCTCTAGGCACACAAATATGTTTCCAAGACAATTCACAGGACATACCTGTGCAATGGGAAAGGCTTCTTAGAATTATTCAGCTTTATTAGGTAGTAATGAGTGATTAAGAAATTCAAGATATGGTTTCACACTTAGAACAATTTCAGGTGCCGTTCTTTGTACACAAAAGTGACTCTGTTGCTTCACCCTTAGTAAAACTTTCACTTGGTTGCTTTTTTTTTTTTTTTTTTTTTTCATATTGGGGAACATTTCTTTGTCCTCCAGGGACCATCTTGTGCAGAGGCAGACAGCTTTGGATCAGTTGGCGTCTTACTCTACGTGCATGGCACAGGTCAAGTCAGAAAGCCTGGGGGATATTGACATTAAGGTCTAGGCGCATAGAAACAAACCTGTACTACCAGTTATTGGTGGATCAGGAGCAGCTTCTGTCCTAGGGTGTAAAGGTGAAGCAGCACCTGCAGAGATGTCAGGTCATGTATGACCTGCCCTCAGTCCCTACAAGCCTCACCTCTGTGTACCTTTCTATCCCTTGAGGGGAAAAAAAAACTAGAAACCTAACTTGATACAGAATGGACATTTGTATTTCTATTTGCACTACTTCTTTAGCAGCTCACATGGGCGAAGTCATGAAATAGAATTGATTCTATAAATTGTTTAAATTTCCTCTAAATTTTGCCTTTAGGAAAAAAATTAAAATTCCTTTAAGACAGCTAGCTGTCATTGGTGCTGCCCCAGAACTTTCTTTTATGTTTTTTTTCCTAAATGAAATGATTGCTGTGGGAAGGTCAGGGTTCATATAAAAGAAGAGTATCATGGTACAAATATAATAGTTTTGCAGCTGTTTCAATTTTTCTTTTCCTGTACCAGATACATAGTGCAGCCAGCCTCATTTCAGTAACTTATGTTCACCAATCTGTGTTTCTCTTCTCCCAGAAGGCCTTTCTTAATGGTTGTAAAGCAGAAGCATCTTATCTTAGCCGATGTTGCAAAGGTGGGCAGTCTGTCATTACTTTCTGGCAAGTTGAGCTGATGGATTTAAGATAAGCCTTTGGGGTTCCTGTCACCATTTTCTGGCCTCTGAAGAAGGGTTGGGCCTCCTTTACTCTTAGTGTTTTGAGTATTTTTCAAATGTTTGTAAGTTCTCTTGCACTCTTCTAATAAAAATGAAAGCTCTCTGTCAAGAAATGGCTGTGGATGGCTCAGAGATCTAGGAAAAGAAACATAAGTACACCTGAGACTTTCAGTTGGTTTTTTATTTATTTAGAATAAAAAGTAGTTTGATAAGCTACCGGAGTTACTGCTTCTTTAAAAACACTCTCTGAAAAGATAGGAACTGTCCCTTAGGAAAGCTATAAAAGCTATTCCCAATACATTGCAATTGCTTTTGATTTTTAGTCCTTTGGAGCAAATATCTGATGTTATGTCTGATGTTATGTTTTTAGAGCTTTGAAGAAAATGTCTGAAAAAATTTAGGAGTATTATTTAAACTCTGATTATCTGGCTGTATTAGGTGGAGTTAGGTTTTGGGGCAGCTACTCACTTCTTTTCCTGTTGTCCTGACAGTAAAGCAGATAGTAAACCATGTCTTTAAAAGTGATTTTCTTATTTCATCTGACATCTGAAGACATCAGCCTTCTATTGGGCAACCCTGGGGATTCCCCTGTAAACCATAACTTATTAATGCTTTTTAGACAAGGCTGAAGCAGGATGAGTCTATGTGTTTGTAGTTTCAGTATCCATATACACCCAGCTGCTAAATGAAAAACCCTAAGTGTAGTCTCATCTTTATATTGCTTCTAATTGTTAATTGAAACCCTTCCTGTTTGGGAAGGATTGCTGCTAATAACATCAGTTTGCAATGTTAAGCTTTAGGTATGTGTCATATGGGAGTCTGGAAACTGTAATAAATATGATTGATTTGATGTACTGGCTACTTTGTCTCTGCTGATTTTGAGGGGCAGTGGGAGGAGTCAGGGAAGTCCATTCCCAAGAGCAGATGCCTATCTGGAAGAATAAAGCATCTGGAGCCTTCTGCGGTCTCATTATTGTGACTTTGTGCCTTTTCTGTACTATAGCACACACATCTAGATCACCACTCTCAAGGTAGTTTTTTTCCTCCCTCCAAGTTTATTTGAAGTTCATGCTTAGAAAAGGAACTTGGCCCATGTTATGAAATTTCTCTTCCAAGCCCCATGCAAGGGTAACTTCCCTTAGAATATATTGTGCTCATTGGTATTAATCTATTCTCTTCATGATCTGCTGAGATCACCATCAATTTTGCTCCTGAGTATTTTAGCACATTCGCCTAACAGATCTTCTGTTTTACAGAAATATGTAAACTTGCCCCAGCTTTCCTCTGTGCACATACAGGAAGCTGAGCTGCCCAGAGATTTGCCACATTGATTACTTGATCTCTTCTGTGTGCTTCCAGTACGAAATCACCTGGTAAGGTGAGCAAGTAAAAACAACATTGATTGTTAGACAAGAAACCCACCTGAGAGGACAGGCTTGGGCTCAGGTGATCCCCTGACCTTTCCAACCCCCACAGTGGAGGAGGGGGAGACAAGACCCACAGGTTCTAGGTCTGGTCCTTGCTTATTTGTTTTGTATCTTCAAGACTTCTGATAAAAGGAGAATGTTCTCCTGGATCAAAATAAGGCACAATAGACAGCTGACTTGAAGTTTCAGGTATACAGTGAGGCTTAAATATTGGCAAGGGAGTGGAGGCCCATGGAATAAGACACATTTCTCTCTCCTGTACTTCCTGGATAGAAGAGGCAAGAAACAAACTTTCTTGCCAATCATTTCTCCTTGGATATAATGAGGCATTCTCCAGTCTGCTTAGTTGCCACTAGGTGGCAGTGGGTTAAAGAAAACTGCTTAAATGGAGGTCCTGGAAGGAGCAGCATCTCCTACTGCAGTTTATAGTTAGATGCTCATCAGTCAGCATTGAAATAATCAAGGTCAAAAAACAAAGTAGTGTTCAACCAAGCGACAACGTGGATGCTTCTTACCAATGTTGAATTTACTACTCTGAAGCCTGACTGATGGCATTCTGGTCGTGAATGTGCTTGAAGTACAATGGTGAAAGGTATCCCAGTGCCCTGTTTAGGGAGTCTGCCGCTCTTCTCACATCAGAGGGCTTCTCCTTTCCTTGAAAATACTGTCATCCCTACCTGTCCTCTTCCCATCTATTGTCATGGGATAGACCTCCAGAAAAGCTGTCTTGAAGCCCTTGTTTCTCAGCAAATGTGTCCCTTTGAAACAGGCCAGTTCCACCCAGTATTGATGCTTAAAGACCCATTCGTGAGTAAGGTCATAGCTCTCTTACATTCTATGACCAGAATGGGGCCTCCACACCAAGGCTATACGTAGATGTGTTCTTATTATAAACTTGTGATAAACAAGAAAGCATGCCAAGGCCTTCAAAAGACCTCCCCTCCTCACCTCAAGCATATTTTTTCCAGCAGCCTATGGTGAAGAGGAATATAGTATGATCTTCAAAGGAATAATTGAAAATAAGATTATAATTGTGTTAGATTTTCACCACTCTAACAAAATACACCAATCAATATAGCAAAAGTTCACTTTGTTGCCCAGTTTTGGAGGTTCCAGTACTTTAGGCCTGTGGCAGCGCAGCAAATCATGGCAAGAGCACATGACAGAGCAAAACCACTCATCCCATGGTCGGGAAGCGAAAGAGTATGGGGAAGGGGTTGGCTTTTCACTAGGACCTATTTGAGGGCATACCCCAATGACGTAAAGACCTCCTGCTAGACCCCACCTCTTCTAGGTTCCACTACCTCCCAGTAGCACCACCCTGGGGAACAGGCCTTTAACATACAGCCTTTGGGAGACATTCACCACCCAAACTATGATAGTGAAGAGCTGTATCTTTGCCTTTTTGGTCCTTGGTAGCTTGTACCACCTTTCACTCAAACACACTTTGTGAAGGGACAGAAGACAGATCATGCTTTAAGAAATATTGCCACTTTGGGTATGTGAGCCCCATGCTGAGTACATTACATGCATTGCTCTGTTCACATGCAACCATCAAAACAGAAAGATCTCGTCTCCATTAGGTGTGAAGGAACTAAGACTATGCAAGGATTAGTAACTTGACAACATCTCTCTGCTAATAAATGGTGAATTTGGAAATCTGTCTAGATCTCTCTCTTTATTGTTAGCCACTTTTAAAATAGTAACGTTCTCAGGCATTATTAACCAGGAAACTTGGAGGGTAAGCCAAGTCATTCCTTTAGACAAATCAAAACTCAGAAGGCTGCATTAAACTATGACTTGGTGGTTTGCCTTAGGTATCTAGTCCCTTTAGATTTACGCTGCTCTTCAGTGGAGAGTGGACACACGCAAATCCATGGCTTATAGAGAAGATCAGGGATGTGGGCACTTCTGGGGGCAACAAGCCACCTGCAGCTTTGGGAAGTTGCCAAGTGAGTGCCAAGGGTGGTGTATTTTACTCAATAATTTGATCCTGGAAGGAGGATCTATCCAATAGTCTTATTAAAAAGAAGAGAGAGTGTAAGTGGCCTTTCCCAGCTCTTCAGTTCACAACGAGAAAGTCTACCATCCTCTTCTTTCCAACACTTGGAAAGAATGCTTTCTCTTGGCCTTGACTATAAATTTATCTAAGGAAAGTCTTCTCAGGCCCTAACTTTGGAGGTCCAGGAAAATCAGATTCTTTTAAGGACTGTAGTGTTTCTCCTGAGACACAAAAGGGGACACTAACAGAAAGGTTTGGCAAGCTGTCCATCTTGTAAAATTGCCCTTCAATTTGAGGATGTGTTTACTTCCAGAATGTGGCAGTTCTGGGAGAATCCCTGACTCTTCCACTAATTACTTCTGAGTTTCCTGATCTCTACAACAGGGATAATACCACCTGCCATACTGAGTTAGGCCCATACATCAAACACTTCATGCCATTTATGTTTAATGACTTGCTGTGTGATGTTTAGCTGCTTTCTTAACTTCCCTGTGCTTCTATTCTGTGTCCTGAGACCAGATCCAGCAAGAAAATGGACAGAGCAGGTGGTGGTTTCTGCCTTTGTTCCAGCACGCAGGTGTTTGAAAAATGGCTCCCAGGTTTCCCAAGTTCTCTGTGCTTCCTCAATTAGTTCTGGGTTAAAGCTTCAGAATATCAACTTGGCTGCTGGGAGAGCTGTGTGCTCCCCCAGGAATGACATTAGGCTCCATGGGACATTCATTAGTTAGGGTCACCAGAGGGTCACAGGGCACTGGAATGGTAATTTCCTACAAGGGACCCCAGCGACCCAGAGTGAGCAAGCTCAGCTGGTTTGAGCATGTGGCTAATGAGGGAAGGGTCAGGCTTTCACTCCTGTGAGGGCCAATTAGTGTCACGTGGGCAGCACACTCCTGAGGTGTCAGGCTGCAGCCTTATCCATGTGTGGCACTGGCCACCAAGATGGCTACATCACTCTAGCTATTGTCACTATTGAAATTCAACCCCAGGCTGAAATCATCTTTCGTATGGTTACATGGCCCATTGTTTCCAAAACTTGGGTCCTTCCTGAAGCATCTCCACGATGTTTGCCGCCTCAGAAGCAGACCACTGCATTTTTATTTACTCAATATTTTTCTATAAATTGACTCACTTTTTAACTTATACTTTAAAGGAAGCTGCACATCATTATCAGCAATGGTCAATTGGGAAATTGCCCTACGTTGAAAGTCTATGTTAATATATATAATTATGGACATTTAAATGTTTGTCTTCATGCCATCTGCAAACAGCTCCTATACCATAGTGATCGATGTACTGTGTGTCAATTAACATTGCATGTATAGAATCTGCATTTCTTATATAATATACACTGGAGTAATAATAGTATATTGGCAAAAAATGATATTATAAAATATTTGTTTTAGTGGAAAAAGGACCAGTGACTGGGGACCTTCACTCTGGAAACAATGAAATTATTAAAACTCGTAGGAATTTCCATACCAAGAGTCCTAAGTTGTGTAGTTCTAAAATTCAGACTCTGGTCTGGACTCAGGCATAGCTACTCAGGAGGCTGAGGCTGAAGGATGACAAGTTTGAGGCCAGCCTGGAAGCTTATGAGACCCTGTCTGAAAATAAAATTTCAAAAAGGGCTGGAGATGTGTCTCCGTGTTAGAGCATTTGCCCGGCATGCATAAGGCCCTGGGTTCTATCCCAAGTATGAAGAAGGAAAGGAAGGGAAGGGAGAAGGAAGAGAAAGCAGACCTAAATGGAACAAATCCAGGGTTGGACTGACATTTATCTTTTGCACAGGAGTCATAGAGTTTGTTCACACTCTGCTACTTCCATCACCGGTGATGTACCTCTTACGCATTCCTATCACATGTTGTATGACGAAGCCCAGACGTACAAAAAGGACACATTGGCTGCGTGACATTTTGTTCCCAATTTTAGTTGCAGCCTGCTTATGTTAAATTCCCCAGCTGGCCAGTTCCTCATGGAGAACAAGCTATAACCATAGTGGTGTTGGTAATAAAAACGTATTTCCTAACTAACTGAGCATCTCACATCCAATCCAGCTTTGAAAATATGCAGTGGAGGACAAATGCACATGAAAACACACACACACACACACACACACACACACACACATGCATAAACACATATGGGGCTCCTCAAGGCTGAGGGAGCCCAGTCAGTTCCATTATTTCATGTCCCTAAATACATTTTTTAAATGAAAAAAATGTCAAAAAAGAGTTACTTGTACAAGTTTTGGTATAGTTGAAGTGCCCCAATGGAATGACAGACAGCTGTCAGTCCTCTATTGTCTGGGACTGTGTGTGCAGCCTCATTTGGAAACCAGCCACAAGTCTGTATGTGAGGTCTTTATGAATGTGAGGTCCTCCCATCCCCAGGCCCAGAAATGAGCCCCACACAGAGCTCAGACTTACATATGGTTCTGGGCTCAAATATTCCATAAGGGCAGAACGAACACTTGGCAATGCAGAAACTCATGCCATCTGCAAAACACAACATCTTTTAGCTGGTGGAGGGACCAGAGGCTGAATAGATATACCCATCTTCCCGTGTCTACCTGAGCTTGTGGGTTTATGCTACAGCCATTCCTGTTATTTCAGAACTATTTGGTTATAGGCTTCTCATCGTCTTTGGAAAACCTCTCATTGGCAGCAGGAGAGCCGGGTGATTTTATAAGTGCCAGAAGACTTACCTCATCTAGGAAATCCAAATATTAAACAGTAGGATAGTTAATGCCTTCCTTCCAGCGTGAACCAAATGACTACTTTAACCAGAAGATTTTCTTCTAATGATTGTATATGTGTGCGTGAGCATGCACACACACACACACACACACACACACACACACACACACACACACAAGGAAACAACAGGCAACCCACTCCAACAACATTAACTTCTACAAAGTTTTCATTGTACAAGACTTGCTAGAGCAGGAAGACTGTAATTAGGGAATGTCATGTAGCTTTGTTCTAAGACTGATGTGTACTTGTGATCTTAATCTCTAAGGGCAGAAAGTGATTAGTGAGTTTGATATTCCATGTGAGGAATCTGGGGTCTGGTACTGTGACCTTTTCTCTATGTTGCCAGGTCCAATTATGTGTCAGCTGAGTTCTCTCACTCACTCCTCCACTGTCCCCAGGGCCAATCCAAGCACATCTGTTGCTCCTTGCAAAGTATTTTGGCAGAAAAGCTGCCTTCCTCTGTGCTGGGAGTTGCCTGTCCTTACTGGCTTAGTACTGTTTTTAGTTAGAACCATTTTTTAGTTTTATTTAGGTAGGGAATGAGGTGGAGACACACACATAAAAATCTGCATGCTGTAACAGAGACCAAGGTGAACTCCTGAAACCAAACCAAGAATAAAGCAGAGGTTCCAGATTAAAAAAAAAAAAAAAAAAAATCACTGGAAGAAACTGGTGCAAACCTCACATGTCAGATGAAGAGCCTAAAGGATTCTGAAGGCTCCCTTTCAGCTCTAACTTCCACTTCAGTTCTCAGATACAGCCCTCGGCCCTCAGACCTCATATCTAGCCTCTTACAGAGTGTGTATTCAACATCCAAGATTTGCTCTTCATTTTAAAACCTACTCTAGCAGGAACCTAGTAGATCTAAGATGAATCTCAGGTTACAGAGCTCTGTTTTGGTTTTTCTTTTGAGATACAGTCTCACTGTATTGCTCAACCTGGTCTCAAACTCATGGGGTCAAGTGATCTTCCTGCTTCAGCCTTCCCAGGAGCTGGGACCACAGGTGTGTACCATCACACCCAGTCAGAGAGATTTACCAGTAAGTCACATCATTAGGGAATGCTCCTGCCACAGGCTTGCCACGGTGAGCCATGGCAGCCTGACATATAGAGATGAGGCCTCAGCTCTTAAACAAGTGGGAACTTCTGGGTCAGACACTTCTAGCCACAAGCATCACAGCCTCATTGGCTGAGGTTTGAGCCTCCTTGAGGGTGGGTGAAGGGAGAAAGATACAAAAGCGTGGCCTAGGGACCTGTGAACAGAACCCACAGCGCCCGATGACATCCATGCTGTTATGCTCCACCTCAGTGCGCTGACTGCAGCTGCCAAGAAGTTGCTTCACATCTCAGAAGCTGGCGGTAGCTAAGCCACCAGCCATCATAAACAAGGGCAGAGGGTCACTCCTGAAGGAGTTCATGTTCCAGGTCCCCAAGAAGCTGGGGCCAGTGAAAAATGAAAACATTCAATAATTGCTAACAATTCTTTTTTCTTTTTTGTAGTACTGAGGATGGAACCCAGGAGCACCCTCTCACTGAACAACACCCCCAGTCTTTTTTTTTTTTTTCTTTTTGAGACAGGGTTTTGCTAACTCACTGAGACTGGCCTAAAACATCCTGCCTCAGCCTCCCGTGTAGCTTATAGTACAGGTGTGTACCACCATGCCCAGCAAAAATTATCGATACTTTCAAGATGGCAGCAACAGAGCACTGCACTGTGTGGGGTCCTGTGCAAACGTGCAGTTGCATATTCACGGAGCCGACTCTGCAGAAAGCACAGCACAGGTGAAGGTCGAGCCAGGTGGAGGTTAGACAGTACTGGGTGTTTGTGTGTGGCAGGGGAGGGTTGTTCATGGCACGCACAGTGTTGATCTGTCCTCACTGTATATTGGGTTCTCTGCTGTTTGTGACTGTTGTGCCCTTTCCATGGTGTTCAAACCAGCTGTGCTTAGTAACTAACTATGCATGAGTGGTCTGCACATTACAGCACTGTCATCACTTTGAAATACTTTGAGAAAGTTCCACTTTGAAAATGACACAGTTGCAAGCAATTTCAACATTGCAATTGCCAGGGCAAGAAAAGAAAAAAACTATTGGTCTCTTTCAATAGGATTCAAATGTCGTAAAATTTCTAATGGCTTCAAAAATATTTTACTTTTCAAAATCATTTACTTGTGGGAATAAAGTATCTTGTTAGTGATGGCTCTCAAGAACTTGAAGAGACAATTATTCAAGAGGCTTGATGGAGCTGAGTATGATGGCACACACCCGTAATCTCAGGGACACCGGAGGCTGAGGCAGGAAGACAGCAAGTGTGAGGCCAGCCTCAGCATCATAAAATCCTGTCTTAAAATAAAAAATAAAAATATCTGGGGTGTCAGTCTCCTGTATTGGAAAAAAAAAAGACTTTATGGAACTACAAAGTCTGATCAGGAATTGCTACTTCAAGCATAAAGTGATATTAAAAAGTTGTGTCCATAAAAGCAAATGCAAATTTCTCATTAAAAATTAAAGAGATAATTTTGGAGGAATTCTATACAAATTCAGCATAAATTCAGTACTTAATGTCTTTTCTACATTTTAAACTTTATTTTCTTATATAATAAGAGTAATGAAAGATTTTGCCAAGTCCCATAGATACTTCAAATTCCCTCCAATTTATCCCTGTGTGTAATGTAAATAGTATCATTTTCTATGTGTGCTATGAAACAAACAAACAAAAAATGTTGGGGGCAATACTCTAGCCAGCAGCTGTGCCCAAGAGTCAGGGCTATGAAGATTCTCACTTATTTCTGCCCACCGGGCATTGGGGAGGCTCTCAGGGGTTGACCTGGGAAATCACGCCATGACTAAAGCAAAATTCAATCACAGTGACAAAGAATAGTACCTCATGGAGCCACTGAGGTGATTCTATGACACACTGCATGAAAAGCATTCAGAACAATGCCTGGCACAGAAGAAATAACTCAGGGCATAGTAGTTGCTATTCCCCAGCACCTTGGATAACTAGAAAGTTGACAAAATCTGTTGATTTTATGTCACACAGTGCCTCAGCTCTGCTCTTGTCCTTACTTGTTATTCCTCCTGTTCCTTGCCACCATAATCTAGCATTTTATCACTGCTCCCTAGACAATTATATTAGCCTTTTAATTTGTCTCTCAGCCTCTGGGGTCTTTATTTTTTTACCTATCTGGTTCAATTAAGATGCTTTAGGCTTCAGGTAACTGAGTTTCAAGCACTATATGAAACTGATTTCATACATTCAGTCATCCAAAGTTTTCATGCTTGGCTCAGAAACCTATATCAGTGCTTAAGTTTAGGGTGTGTGTGTGTGTGTGTGTGTGTGTGTGTGTGTGTGTGATTTGTTTGATTATTTTGCCTTCCCCTCATGGTCTCAATATGGTTGCTGTAGCTCTAGTTATCCTCTCTAATCACAATGACATTCAAAGGCATGGAGAAGAGAGGAGTATTATCCTTGTCTATCTCTTTTTATCAGTGAGGATAATTCTTCCAGAAAGCCTCCTAGACTTCCTCAGAACACATCTCTCTTACACCAATCACAGGCAAAGGGGAATGGGATTGCAATAGTTGATTTACAGGCTTCATCATTTATCCTACATGCCCTGAGCTTAGTACCAGCCCTGAACCCCAACAGAACTTGGATTCTCACAGCCAGGAAGGCATGATGTCTTGTCTGAGTAAGCAACCAGCACTTTCAGCACATTCACCATGTTTCCTGCTTAAACAGGAGTTCACAGCCCAGCAGCTGAAGTCCCAGCCCCTTCACCCAGAGGGTACTCAGTCCCTATTCAGGGGGACAAGATCACATTTGCCAGCAAAATTCTCTTAGAGCATCTTATACTTTTCCTTCATCACACCCTTGTCACTTTTTTGTAATTATACATGAATCTGGTTTCTGTGTAACTGGAGTCCAGCTCCAGAGTGTAACTTCCATTCATACTGCATCTGTTTTTCTCACCATTGTACCCAACACCTAGCCCAGTACTTGGACCAGTAGTTTTCATAAATATTTGTTGGATGGAAAAAAAAAACATATATATATATATATATATATATATATATATATATATATATATATATACCTGTCAAAGGCAGTAAGCAGAGATTTCCACAGTTAGATATTTAATTTGGCAAAAGCAAGTTTTTATGTAGCTATCAAAAGGGGTTGAAAGAATTTGGAACCTCAACATCACCCACATTTTGTTAAAGGACTAATTGCCAAGCCCCGTGTGCATGTGGGACCATTAGTAATTCTGTAGCTATGCAAATTAAAACAGTGATGTATGATTTATAGCTTTAATAACATTCTGAAGGCTCTTAAATTTTAATCACTTGCAACATCCTTTTTAATATTCAATTACCTTATTAACTAATTAGGTCACTTGCTGAAAAAGCACATAAGGCTGGTGCTATTTTAATATCAGCTGAGCCTCACAAAATACCTTTGAAATGGTGCAAATGGTTTATTTATTTTAAACAGATCATTAAGATGCTATAATTAATAAACCAATTATGAAAAAAAGCCCGTTAGTGATAGATGCACAAGTACAATAGCAGTGTCCAATGGATTAGTCATTTTTATATACGTACATCAAGGGGCAAAACTTAAATGAAACCCCACTGTAAAAAGGGCTTTCCTAAATAATTAATTTGTGCAATGACTGATAACCCTATCATGGCAAACCTAACTTGAGGCCTATTCATTACGCAGACCTGGAATGTGTACTTTCGTTTCATCTAATGACAGACTGGATGGAAAACCCACGGCAAGCCAGACTTGGTGTTCCTTGATTACTTACAAGGGCTTTAATTTGCAGACAGAGCCGGGCACTTCGGTACTTATCAGTGCGTTGGAGTGGGCCAGGCATCCCTGAGGAGAATCAGAAAGAGGCGCGTGTGGGGTCAGCCGCAGCACTGCTTATTGATTTCTCAGCACTGTGTGAAGGTCTTCAAAGCAAACAATGTGAACAAAGAAAGCTGAGCCCCGTCCTGCAGGGATTTTTCACCCAGTATTCTCAAAGGAGCTCATGCATGGCAGCGCTAACCCACAGCGCTAACGCACGCAGATGTTCAAGTGTGGCTCTGGGTTGGGCAGGGCAGCTTTCAGGCTTGGAGTAGATTTTTATTTCTAGGATCAGGGTGAGGTAAGAGCAACCAAATCCTTTTGCTGGTCTGGGAAAGAGCACTATCAACTTCTAGTGGCCAGGTCATTTTTGTGGCTAACAGAAATATAAAATTAAAACCCTAATGGCCACTTCTATAGACTGTTTACTATCTTTTTAGTAGACACTGTCCATGGCCTGTACTACCTCTTCGAATATCCTCACCAGTCTCAGAATCCACTGAATAATTCTCTCTAGAGTTCCTTCCCATCTAAATTCTGTGGTTCTATCTCCTCTCATTCCCCTCCGCCCTTTGTATTATATATTTGAGGACATTTATACTGTCAATGCTGATTTACCAAGCGCTAGGACCAGGCCCTGTTCTAGACATTGGAGATACTGGGGTAAAAAGGACCTCCAAGTTCCTTGCTCTCATGGGGAGACAGACAATCCACCAGGCTGAAAAATATAAATGAGAAGTTCAGACAATGCAAATGCCATTTTAAAAATGCAGCAGCCAGGTAGGGTGGTGCACACCTGTAAACCCAGCAACTCGACAGGCTGAGGTAGGAGGGTCACAAGTTCAAGGCCAGCCGGGGCCTTTTAGGGAGAATCTTTCTCAAAATAAAATATAAAAAGGGCTGGGGATGTAGCTCCGTGGTAGAGCACCCGTGGTCAATCCTCCGGATGGCAATTTTATAATCTAATAATAATAGAATAAGAAGTGAGTGGAGGTGACTGGGGAAGGCGGCTGAGAGAGACACTGGGAGGCTGGGTGGGCTGCGAGTGGAGGTGGCATTGTTATGTTGCCTCTGCTGTCGTTTTGCCAGTGTGAGCACTTGTTTGCAATCAGACTCTACAAACTTCTCTGAATTTTGTTGTTACGCTACGTCCTGGGAGGTAAAAAACTTGCAGATGAAGCTTTTTCTATCCCTTTCTTCTTTCCTGCCGCTGTCATGCTCTGGAAATGGTTACAGCTATGTTTTATGTATTTCCAATCTGTTTTAGCACCTTCATGATGTGTTGATGGAACTTTAAAATATTCATGAATTTCCACACTGTCCCATGGATGCTAAGTTCTTTGGAAAGCACAGCCTGATGTGGGTGCTGCTTTAAAACATAGGGGGAAATGTCATGCTGCCTGAGTCCCCAAGGGAAATACCAGAAAGGAACCCCATAATCTCCTAACTGTGATGGAATAACCTTCTAGAACACTCCCTCCCTGGGCCCTTTTTCTGGACTTTTGGGACTTTTTTTTTTTTTTTTTTTTTTGGTAGTTGTATATGGACACAATGCCTTTATTTTATTTGTTTATTTTTAATGTGATGCTGAGGTTTGAACCCAGTGCCTCACACATGCTGGGCAAGTTCTCCGCCGCTGAGCTACAGCACCAGCCTGGGACTTTTTAATACGCCCTGGAACCAGCAGACAATTTCCAGCACTAGCTGAATTATTTCTCAGAGATGTAAGAAAATTCCTTTCAAATGAGACAAGATATTTGCGGACTTGATGCTCATGAATAACTACATTGGTGAAGGAAATTCCACCAGATTCAAATGAGTAGCTGTTGTTTCCCTCTCCACCAATCCCAAATGGGTCCTAGTTATGAATCTAAGTAAAAAGTATGTACTAGCCATGCTCCAGTATTAAGTCTGAGAAGAGCAGTGAGCTTGGCAGTGACATTGAACAAGCAAAAGTTCTATATATTTTTCATGTCCTCAAAGGAGATAAGAAGGCCCTTCAAAGTCATCACAAACATCTCCATTCTCGTTATCATGGCTAACTCTAAGTACCACTGTTCAAAATAGCCTATTCTTATCCAGTTTTTGTTTTATTTGATCACTGGCATTGGAATAGCTTTAAAATCTGTAAAGTGTCATCATGGACATTGATGTCTGTCACACTGAGTATTAAATGGGTCCCGTCTAAGAGAACAAAGTACTGTAAACCACTTTTATAGAAAAAAATCATTCTAAGTTATAAATGATGACTGAGACAATCTGGGGATACTTCTTTTATGGTTGGGATCTTCTTTTCTCTTTAAATTTGGAACTGAATCAAGACGGTTGAGTTTTGAGATCTTCAAAGGATATGTTTTTTGTTGTTTGTTTGTTAAAAAAGTCTGTGAGCCTTCAGAGAAGGGGGTATTATGGTTCTGCAATGTTCCCCAAAAACTCATGTGATGGGAAATACAACAATATTCATGAGTGAAATGATTGGCTCATGAGGGCTCTGACCTCATCAGTGGATTAATCCATTTGCTGGATTAATAATTTGAATGGACTACTGGGAAATGGCAACTGTAGGAAAGTAGAGCCTACTGGAGGAAGTAGGTCACTGTGTGTGTGACCTTGAGGACTATATGTGTCCCTGACCCCTTCCAGTCTTTCTTTGTCTGTTTCCCTACAAGCTTCCCTCCACCAAGCCCTTCCGCCATGATGTTCTGCCTCACCTCAGGCCTAGAGCAATGGAGTCAGCAATTCAGGGACTGAGAACTTTGAAACCATGAACCAAAATAAACTTTTCCTCCTCTAAGTTGTTCTGTCAGGTATTTTAGTCACACCTGAAAAGCTGACTAACAAAGCAGATGACCCCCTGGACACACATTGTATACCAATTCTTTGGGGTCCTTTGTCCTTCCTCAGGCACAGAGGTAAGAGAGGGCAAGTGTGCCAGAGCAAACAGCCCCCACCCCACACTCCAATGGTGTCTGTCCTGAGTCTAGCAACTCCTTCCTCACGTCCAGTAGTAAACTCGTCTCTTTGGTAGGATTATCTATAAACAAGTTTTTAGTGTATCACCACCAAATGTGAAAACAGATTCTTATATTATTGTCAGGCTATATATTAATCATGAGTCATACATTTTCCTATGTTTTGGATAAAATAAATACAAATGAATATTTCATGCTCGGTGTGGCCTTGTGGGTTATCTGGCATACTCCCCAGGGCATGCATGAACCTCTCTGGAAGGTCACTGCCCCGAATCATGGAGTTAGGTGAAGAAACATGGACTCCTACAGACATGCGTCCCTGTGGAGGCAGTCGGTGTGCTGCTGGGAGCAATTTGAGAGCACTGGGGACATTTCTTTCCTAAGAATCTGGATGGAAAATGCAATAAACAAAAAGTCTGGCCTTTGACCTGCACCAGAACTTCTGAGTGGAACACTGATCCGAGATTACCAAGGGACATGCAGTCCCTTCATACTCCAGGGTTTCCCAAAGATCTGTCCTTTTCTTTGTGACCATCACAATTTTGCCATGTCAGAGTATCATGCAATTGTTAGTTTAGAAATAATTTTCTCTAAATGTTCTCATAGTTATGCAAATGAATACATTTTAAAAGAGTCTTTTCTATCACTGCGGTAAATGAAATGCCAGCTCATTTGCCATAAATAGAAAGCAATCAAATAGTTAAGGGCATGATTATACATTTAAAAATATTTATTTATGTATTATCAAAGCTCATGTGACAATACCAAAACCAGCAACAGCAAAACCAAAACACTGTTGTGAAATATTGCCTTCAGCTATTGAAAAGCCAAACCCTGTATTTGCCAGATCTTTCTTGGATGGGTTTTACTGGCTGTCGCCACCTGTAATCAAACAACAGGTTACATCCTTAGCTCCATCACATGTTTTCCTTTTCCATTTGGAGGCTATGAAATCAATAGCTCAGCACTCTGCCAGGGTTTCTAGCTCCAGCCTCACTCTGCCACTGGTTGACATTCTGTGTGATGGGGGACCTCAGTTCCCCCACCCATGCACTGATCTGGTCAATTCAAAATCCATGTTATTCTCAGCTCTTCAAACACCTACAGGTCTCATTTTCAACACCATAGATTTATTTTGTTTTCAGAAAAATTATCTCATTGGGTGTTAGTGGCACTAAATATTCAAGAATTTAATTTTATATCTCAGGAAATATTTAGTCTAATTTGTTTTCCTAGGTCTGTTGACCACGTTATAGGGCTTCAGTTTCTCTTCCTGGACATGGGCTAAGATGTTTATTATTTAGTCTAGTGTAGCTGAAACGTGATGGACAGAAGAGAGGTATTTTGTGTGCGTGTTTATTTTTAAAGGATAAGCACATGCTGTATGGCAGAAGAGCAATGTGTGTAATCCCAGAAAGGTGTGAAGTACCCTTCATATAGCAGATATGTACTGAGTACTGCGGCGGTCAAGTACAGACACAGAGTCCACAGGGCCTGAGCACTCCATGATAGAATACACTAACCACATTGTGAAGCAACACATGGTCATTTCACCACACCTAGAAAGATCGCACCTTCAGGTAGTGTGTCAATAGCATGAGCTTTGGAGTTGGTCAGATCTGGTATGACTATTGAGGTTGCCAAGGCCTTGGGCTGCCATTTTCTTTAGTACCACTGAGCCCCAATTTGTTCCAGATCTGTCAATGAGACCTATGTGGTGGGTTCATGTATTACTTCAGTAGCAGTTGAATTAGTCAAGGGTCTTCTGCAAACCCTTTTGCTGTGCACAATTGTCCTAGGGGAGATAATGGAAGACCCAAATCTGCTATTTCCTATCTGGATGGTTTCCTTTGCTTCTCATAATGGCACCTTTGAGTGTGCCTCCATGTTTAAAGACTCAGTGCCATAAAATGACACTCCATTTAGTCTCACTTCTTTATATATTGTACATAATTATGCATGTTTGCATGCGTATATGGCTGCATAGGGCTAGGGACACAAAACCACAGGGATTTTTCAAGGGCAATTTCATCTGTCATATTCTTGCTTCCACAATCAAACCCTCACAGAAGTCGTAATTTGTCTGAAATACTAGCCCACAGGTTATTGTGACAGGTCAATAGGATAATACATGTAAACCTCTTGGCATGGGCCTGGCACACAGTTGACAACAGAGGTTTATGTAACCACAGTTGTGATGTTGCTCTAATTGTTTCCTATCCAGAACAGGAGCTATCCGAGACAGTGCCTGCTGTATGGTTATTATTAACCTAATTGTTCAAGGGGGAGAGAGAGAGGACAATTACTCAGTTTTAACAGAGAAGAATGGGTCATTGAGTGCCAGGACCTGAGTCCAGGTGAAGACTTCTTGGAAGCTGGTGCCAGGATTAGCATGGAACAGTGTGGGGGTGGGGGTGAATCCAGGCACCAAGAGGAGAAATGGTTTCCTTGGTTGGTAAATGTGAGAGGAGCAGAGAATAAGTCTGGAAAGGCAACCTATGGTGAGATAGCCTTGATCCCAGGGGGGAAAGGGATCACAGATAGTTTTTGAGCTGAGAAGGTGAACAAGACCTGGGAGTGAAGGAGAGGCTAGAAACATGGAAACCAGCAAGGGGGCCCGTGTACGGTGTCTGCAAGAAGTCACTGAGAGCTCAAAGGACCGGGGTGGCAAAAGGCAGGCCGGGACTTTGGCTATTTAACAATATAACATAAACTTTGACAGAGAGAAACACCAAGGTCTCAGATTGTTCTCCCAACTGAAACCACTAAATCTATCATCTGCCTCAAAAAGTTGTGGGACGTGGTGAGGACAAGGGAAAAAAAAATAATTCAACCCTAAAAGGGAGTTGTCTGTGAATACGTTACAAGGGGTGGACAAGGTGACCAAAATTTTGTAGGCAGTCTTTTGTCTTAAAAAAGAACATTTAGCTCACTTGTTCTTCCTTCCTTTCTCCACCTACCTACCTACTTACCTTTATTCCTTCCTTCTTTCTTCCCTCCCTCCCTCCCTCCTTTTTGGTAGCAGGTTGACCCCCAGGGTGCTCTGCCACTGTACTACATCCCCAGCTTTCTTTGAGACAAGGTCTCTCCAAGTTGCTGAGGCTGACCTTGAACTCAAGATCCTCCTGCCTCAGCTTCCTGAGTGTCAGGGATCACAGGTGTGTGTTTCTGCACCCAGCGTGTGTTTTTTTTTAATCACAACTGTATTGAAAATGACAGGAGCTTGAGAATGGCACTGGAATTCCTTCATACAAATGTCCTTCCACCTGCTCAGGGCTAGAGAATATCACCGCATACCCAAATACAGGATTTCCTGTTAGATTGTTGTATAGAATATTGTTATGTTTATGTGAATGATACAAGCTGTCCTTCTCTACAAAACCCCTTCCCGTTGTCACTGAGCCAAGCCATCATTTTAGGTCTTTTGGAGCTTGCCTTTCATCTGTAACATGACACATAAGGTGGTCATCATGGTGGGGAAACGAATCTTACATCCGCATGGGGAAGGTAATGATTCTGGAGAGGTTCAAGGTGATTTTGTTTAACAAAAGAGTCACCCACACACCTGGGAGCTCAATGCTTTCACATTTGTATTTGACAACATGGTTTCTTTCAATGGCCACTATAATTCTCAGATTCTCAGGTTGTGAGAGAATCCATACTGGCTTTTGTGGTGAATGAGTGCGCTTAACCTCCACTTCCTGCTTTTCTTTGCCGTGCTGGGGTCCAAACCCAGGGCCTTGTCCATGCTAGGCAAAGTGCTCTATTGCTGAGCCACATCCTACCCTCCCCATTATTTTTATTTATTCTCCTGGTATGAATTTTCAAGCCATGAAATGAGAAAGAAAGAATAAAGGTAAGGTTTTACTGGACTTGCCCCCTGGTAAAGGCTAAGGAGAAAATGGGATCTGATCAAGGGCTCTATGTCAAAATAAGGAGAACAGAAACCCAAAATGAGCCGAATGAGAGTTCTTCAAAGAATGAACGTATCAGTTACTTGGGAGGGTGAGGCAGAAGGATCACTTAAGCACAAGAGTTCGAGATCCTATGTAAAAAAACAAAACTTAAATGCAGAATTATCATATAGTACAGTTGCACTTTTTTTTTTTTCCTTTTTCTGGTACTGGATTACCACAAAACTACATCACCAGACCTTTTTATTTTTGAGACAGGATCTATCTAAATTGCTCAGAGTCTAAGTTGCTGAGGTTGGCCTTGAACTTGGGTTCCTCCTGCCTCAGTCTCCCAAGTCACTGGGAGGTACATAGTTATGCACCATTGTACCAGTCCCAGAAATCCCACTTCTGGGTGTACACTTAAAAGAACTGAAAGCAGGGACTTGAACAAGTATCTTTAAACCCATGTTCATGGTAGCCAAAAGCTGAAAACCGCTCAAGGGTCCATCAATGAATGAGTGGATGAATAAAATGTGATATATACATACAATGGAAAAGTGCAGTGTTAATTGGCACAGGCCTGTAATCCCAGCAGCTTGGGAGGCTGAGGCAGGAGGATTTAAGTTCAAAACCAGACTCAGCAACTTAGTGAGATGATAAGTAACTTAGCGAGACTCTATCTCAAAATAAAAAATAAAAAAACAGCTGGAGATGGGGCTCTGTGGTTAAGTGCCCCTGGGTTCAATCCCTGGTACTAAAAGGAAAGAAAAAAAAAAAAAAAAAAAAGAAAGTCCTAATCTTTTTAAAAAAGAAAGAAAAGAAAAAGTACATTTTTTTAAAAAAAAGAGTGACATCCTGACATATGAGATAGCATGGATGACACTTGAGGATGTGTCAAATACTTCATGATTCCACTTATATTAGGTTCTTAGAGCACTTCTACAGAGACAGAAAGCTGAATGAGGTCACTAGTCGCCGAGAGGAATGGAGAGGGGCACATCGGGAGTTAGTGGTTGATGGGTTCAGAGTTTGGGAAGATGAAAGGCTGTGGAGATGGACGGCAGAGACGCCGCACAACCATGTGAATGTGGGAATGCTGCTCAACTGCACATTTAGAAATGGCCCAGACGGTGAGTTTTATGTTATTTTTATTATATTTATACATATTCCTTACATTCTATTCATAAAATACAACATGTGTATTTTATCATAATTTTAAAAAGATAAGTCAAATGAAATATAGAAGGTAGTTGAAAGAACCCCCAAGACTTAAATTTATAGTCTTCCTACTTAGCCTGAATATTCTCCCAAAATATATCTGAGAATTTCGATGAGAAGAGTCAGGGGAACCTTCAACTCTGAAAGTGCAGTCTCTTCTAAGTCTCATCTCCCTTCATATAAGCACAAACAAGGCATTTCTGAGTGGGTCCCTCAAGACAACTTACCCAAGGAACCAGGGCAGCAGGCCATAATTACACTATTGTTGGATGAAATCCACTTACTGTAGATTCCCCGAGTAGCCGCCTGCATGGGGAGGGAGGGGTTCCCTTAGAAGGACCCAGCAAGTGACATTGCCAAGTTACCTGCAAAGGCTGAGGATATAGCTCAGTTGGTAGAGTGCTTTCCTAGCATGCACAAGGCCCTGGGTTCAATCCCCAGCACCACCACCTCCCCCCGCCCCCCCAAAAAAAGTTCACTCTCACCTGCAAAGCACAGAAGTTTCATTGTAAAAATGTGGTATTTCACTGGGAGTCCACATTTCTCTAATCTGACCCTGACATTTCCTTTCCCATTTGGAGATGGGTCCTTTGTGTTACAGACTCAGAGAACACGTGGCCTGTGGAAGGGAGTGGAAGACATTTTTGAAACAACCACTTTGTAAGCCTGGAATCAGGCACTCAAGAAAAACAAAAAAGGTGGTGCATAGGAACAAGGCCGCCATTTTGGGAAGTGTCAGTGCAAGCCGTGGAGCTACAAAGATGTGAGTAGCTAACGGTTGACTGTTAACCTCTCAGACTCAATTCAATGTGACAGTGACACTTCACAGCACATTGCATCCAATCTCATTTGAGGCTGACAAAGATTGCTTCTGCTTTACATCTATTGGTTTATTAATGGTCTACAGCCTCTTAAGCAGATGCATATTCATTAGGTAGCCAGCTGTTAGGAGGTTCCCAGATGTCGAATGTAACTCTGTCTTGGAACATATTTTTTTTTTTTTCCTTTTCATGAAACAAAGTAATTGAGGCCTTATTAAAGAACCAGTTAATTACTAAAGCGGTACCTTATGGCACCCTTTTTATCATTCAAATCTGAGAACTCTTGAGACATCTAAAAAATTTGGTGAAGAGACAGTATTCAAGAGCCAACCTTGATAATAGAGAGAAAGAGATATACTGTATATGTGGAGACACACAGAGTCACACTTCCACACGGGAGGAATTAAAGGTATATGAAAAGTTCTTAACTGACAAGTTTTTCAGCTACAATGTCCTTTCATGGTTTATCATAGGAATTAGGTTGAAAGGACAACAATGATAGTCAATTCAAATTAAAATACCTTAGTATTTCTTTTATCTAGTTTTATTACTTTCCTATAAAAGAGGGGATGAAAAATGGTTCTTTGTGTAACTTACGCCTCTAAACTTGTATTAATCTTTCATTCAGGATAGCATTTCTAGGCTGAGAATGTAGTTCTCACCTGCTTACTAGCATGTGCTAATGTCCTGGGTTTGACCCTCAGCGTCAACAAACAAACAAGGTTAAAGTATCCTCTGCACCCACCCACCCCCAAATTAAAACAACTACTGGCAATAAAAGTAGTATTTTCAAATTGCTATGTGTTTCTTTTTTACAGGGGGGGGGATACCAGAAATTGAACTCAGGGGCACTCAATCACTGAGACACATTTCCAGCCCTATTTTGTATTTTATTTAGAGACAGGGTCTCACTGAGTTGTTTAGCACCTTGCTTTTATTGAGGCTGGCTTTGAATTTGAGATCCTCCTGCCTCAGCCTCCCCAGTTACTGGGATTACAGATGTGTAACCCCGTGCCCAGTGCAAATTGCTGTGTATTTCTAAATGCCCTTTAAAGCCCTATAAATGTCAATTTGAATACTTCCTTAAGAACTCCTGAACTCTAGAAATTCTGTTTCTAGTTTTATTTGGAAGCTGGGCATCTCAATTCTTTTTCTCAAGTGCAAGAATCATAGGAGCAAATGAAAAATTGCCAAGAGCACCCAATCTTTAGAAAACATTGTGTGCACTTTTTGAAATGGGTTCCCTAATCCAGCAATCGGCTCCAGCTTGCTTTCTCTAGACACATCTTTAGGTCCTTGGAGTGCCTTTGTGTTACACTAATCTGAATCTGCTGGATTCTTCTGCTCTGAGATTTGGCTAATGTCTCATGCTAAGTTATATCACCACTTCTACAAAACAACCAAAAGGTCTACGCTTCAGAAGAGATCAGTTTTTATTTGCTGTGGCTGATCTCCTGCTGTTGACCTTTAGAAAATGCAAATAGATTACATAAACATTTCAGCTCTTAAAAAACATGTTAGTTCACAACCCTTCATTAGTTATCTGCTGGGTATGGAGCATTACATGGAGTTTGGGGACAGAATCATTGATTTCAAGGATATGCAAGAAAAAATTGAATCTGTATGCTGTTTACAGTCTCTAAATTCAAAGGTCTGATATTAATAGCGGGTAGTGAGGGATTGTGGAATGAAATTGAATTTGAGTTCCAAGGACCTGTCCTAGGAGGTGACTTCCCAAACTACCTTGATCTCTTTCAACCTCAGTTTCTTCACCTGTAACAAGGAGATAATAAGTGTCTTACTTTTTTCTTCTTTTTTAGTTGTCACGGACCTTTATTTTATTTACTTATATGCAGTGCTAAGAATCAAACCCAGTGCCTCACACATGTTCTGCCGCTGAGCCATAACCCCAGCCCTTACTTTTTAAATTTAGCACTATCATGCAAATCAGGAAAGAAAGGAGCATGAATTCACTCTGTAAACTGTAATATAGACAGTGCAAACTGTCATTACTGAAAATACTCAACCCACTTATATAAATGGCCCCTTGGACACAAATTATCCACACTTTCCACATGTAAGCTATGAATGCATTTGGGTTTGACAGCAAACAGCCAAGTAGCCACTGCGTTTCTTAAAGTAAGCTGAGTCCCATGACAACCACGGCAAGAAAGGCCCGTATGGCATGTGGCCTTCGGAAAATTGTTTTGGGTGGCACCCATCCTGAGGAATTTGAGGTGAAGTGATGACTTAGCACCTTACACACCTGTGGTCAGAGGCTCCTGTCTGTGGCTCCCCCTCTATTCACCCCTGCACGTGGAGCTCCACACACACCTACTAACTGGCAGTCCACTCTCCACTTGGCATCTTTCCGGGCGTAGTTCTCACGGCAGGACAAGTCTTCCTCTGGTTTAGCACAGATGCCTTCTCTTCCTTTTTTGGATCCCTTCTCAAAAACACCTTCCCAGTCACCCTAACCCCCCACCTCCTGTTCTAACAGAACCTTGAATCTGGGCTTTATTAACATCAATCACCAGCTCACACTTCCCCGTGCTCCTCTATGGGTCTCCTTCCCAGTCAGCACATGACTGGAGAGAGAGAGAGTGCAGGCAGTGGACACATCACCACAAACAAGGAAAGAAAACGTGGGTAGTAATTTGATGGCTATTACAATAGTGCAATCTCATTTCCTGTTTGGGAAGATCTGGGCTTTCTACATCATGAAATTATGACGATTCTTTTGGTATCGTTTTAATTTGTGAACACCAGAACCTAGTCCACTATGTATATTTTAGTTGCACTTAAAAAATAGTCAAGAGGGGGAGGAGTGGCACACACCTGTAAATCCCAGTGGCTGGGGAGGCTGAGGAAGGTGGATTGTGAGTTCAAAGCCAGCCTCATCAACAGTGAGTTGCTAAGCAATTCAGTGACACCCTGTCTCTAAATAAAATATGAAACAGGGCTGGAGATGTGGCTCAGTGGTTAAGTGCCTCGAGTTCAATCCCCGGTACCCCCCACCAGCCCCTGAAAAAGTCAAATTATCAAGACACAGAAGATCACTTCATTCATTCACAATACTTATTTCTGCAGCCACATATCAGTTTCCAATCAAAGTTCTGAGATGAGGATTTCTGCCTGAAATTCTCTTCTTTCCATGGTAAAACCCTGCCAAATGTGCTGATTGACCCTGTACCCTGATTCAGTCACTGAAAATCAATAGCCTCCATTTTGAGGACCCTACATGGTCACCTTTTCAGATTCTTTTGGCTTCTGACTCTCTAGTTCTCTATCACAAATGTCAGAACGGGGTGTGATATACTCAAAGCGCCCAGAAATCACTTTGTGAACTGGATGGAAGCTTTGCCAGAATATTCCTGTCATGATGAGGGGATTAAATTTACCTACAAAATAATAAGGAAACTTGTGAACATGGATTTCTCTAGGGGCATTTTGCTGTGAGGTATTGTCTGAGAACACCAAGTATAAAAGGTTGCCAGGCCCCCCTGTGAACAAGTCAGAGGTCTTCAGGCTGACCCCTGTTACTCTCCTCAAGAATATAAGAAGAGATTCAAAAAGTGTACAACTAATCAAAAATTCAACATCTAGCCTTTCAGTCTATTGCTTCTCTAAAAAAATAATTATAAAGATGAGTAGATATGCACTGTGCATCAGAATAAATAATCTCAAAACTGAGCAAATACTATGGTGTCACAACTATTTAGTATTCAGTATCCAGTGAGCAATTTCATGTAACAGATATTTTATTGATGGTCAGTGAAAAGCAAAACTTAAATTCTTTGCCCTTAGCAAACACATTTATTATAAATCAAGCAAACGGGTAATTGTATATTAAGAAATAATCTTGTAATTCTCTAGTAGGACTTTGCAGAGGAATACAGTTGGAGGACCACTGAAGTGCCAAGACATCTAAGGAGCTACAAGGTTCCCCGCACTTCCCAACCATCGATCCCTAAGATTGGACACTTTTCATACATGATACTTTCACCAAACCAACCTATCACAGTAGGCTGCAGAAAAAGATGAGGGCCCAGCTATATTCCATTAAGCCAGGTACTGAAGAGATTTGCAAAAATGTCAGGCAGTGATGCTCTTCTCACAAATTAAAAAAAAAAAAAAAAATTGTAGTTGTAGATGGACAGAATGCCCTTGTTTATTTTTATGTGATGCTGACGATGGAACCCAGTGGTACCTCATGCATGCTATGCAAGTGCTCCCCCACTGAGCTACATCCACAGCTCTCTTCTCACAAATTTTTATTTTGGAAAATATAGTTTATAAAATTGCAGCTTATGTTAACATGTAATGAGTTTGTAATAAAACAATTGATATTTTTAAAGTGTCTCATATACAGTAAACAATGATAAATATAACCCATATAAACAAAATTTCTTTGAGGAACTTAGTTTTAAAGGGGTGTAAAGGGGGGTCATGAGACCAAATGACTCCAAGTAACAACCCTAGGAATTCCTGTCTCATTATAAAACTGAAAAAAAGTGTGCTTGGGAGCATTTAATGAACACAAACCCAAGATGTACAGTTAAGAAAAATCAAACATAGAAGTAGGGTTTTAGAAGTTATTTAAAATAAATGAAACCCACTTTTGCCCAGGACTTCAAATCCTTCCCATATCCCTGGGAAGCTAGGCCCGGAAACTGACCATAGGCTGCCTCCTTACCTGTTGGAGCAACCAGTGAGAATAGGAGCTATCATCAAGGAACAGTGGGCCAGCAAGCCTGCCATTATTAAAGAATTAAGGTCCTAATGAATTAAAAGTAAACACAAACTCATCTTTCATAATTTTTGTCTTTATATGTGACTGTTTGTATATTAAAAACACTCCACAAAACTGAGAGTTCAATCAATAGATTTCTACAGCTTGTAAAAGCTGAGAACATTCTAACTATAGAATTGTGTGGCCAATCTTAGACAAAGAGCTCATTTTAATAGTTCTCTCCCTCACATCTGCACTAATAAGTAAAAAGGAGTCAAAAACAATTCATTAACAATTTCCTTGACAGTTAAAAAATGTGGAGTTAAATTCCTGCAGACAGCAAAATTCTGGATTAGAAATCAACTGACTAGAACAGCCTCCCAGGCTTTCTTAACTATACTTTTAGGAACAAAAAAGGAATATGAGCTGCATTTGCTGGGCATTGCTGTGTGACATTCTTGGGAAGTGTTATGCACAGTGACTGGCACAAATAAAGTTGTTGACATGAATTTAAAAACATAAGTGGCAGAGAAACATTTACGGATCAAGTGCTGGTGGTTCTCCCTCATTATTTTATTGAATTACTCAACACTTCAAGTTTTACAGTCCATTCTAGGGAAAAACAAACAAACAAACAAACAAACAAAAAACTATCAGGGTCCAGAGAGATCAGGTAAATTATAAAGCTCACATAGAAAGAAAGTGGTTGAAACTTGTTTGCTTCCAAGTACATGTTCTTTCCACAATATACCCAATCACCCAGGAGTGACCACAAAGTCAATTTCAGAAAATAATTTGACATAGGGTATGCTCTGCGCACAGTAGATTTTACTTTATTTCCTAATATCTTAGCTAGAAAACTATCCCATGATGACTGATATTAACAAGACAACTTAAAGTTCTGAAAGAAGGTTACTTTCCTGCTAATAAAACTGTTATGAACATTTGAACAAGTATTAACTCTTCTCTCCAAATTCAAGTAACTATGAGCCTCAGCTTCTTAGTGACTACCTCCAAATCAACAGCGCTATGAATAATTTAGGCAATTTATTTTAAACAAAAAAGGAAGCATTAAGTCAAAGTACCATGTAAGGACTCTATGCATATTTTCTGGTTCTTGGAAGTTGTCAGAGAAAAACAAATCTCGAGGGGAATAAAAATTAATCTGGAGTGGCTGTGTGGACTCACCATATGTACACTGCAAAAACATAACTGTACCCTCACACAATTCAGCAGAGTAGAAAGTCGACAGGAACAGAAAAGGTCCGGCTGAAAAAGAAAGGGATGTAAGGTGGGCAGAAGGGAGACCAACAGGTAATTAAAGAAAGGAATTAAGGGCAGAGTATTTTCCTCCCAACTCCAATTGACTGCTGAGTCTTCATGTGTTATGAAGCATCACTTAGTAACTCCCCTTCAGAGACAGACTATCAAATTGGACAGACTCTCAATGGGGCAACTTTTATGCATTTTTCTTTTTGAGTGAGCTCTGAAATAAATACTGGTAAAACAGCAAGCCTTTTAAGTTGAGGCTCAATAAAAATGGAGAGGCATACTCCCCTTGTGTCCTCAGAAATACAACACAGGAAGGCAGGATATGGAAAATGCTTCAGAGATAAATTCATTAAGAAAAAACATTAGAAACACAAATAATCAGATAAAAAAATATTTACTTCCCCTAAGAACCATATATATATTAGAGAAGGTGAAGACTTATTGCAGTTTAAAGAAAAAAAATTATTTAAGATTACCAGCTTTAAACGTAAGTGAAGATATTCTACATGCTGCCACCAGAGGTTGGCTTGATTGCTCTGAAGTAACAACACTTGAAAGCTCCTATTCTTTGAAACTAATTTAAACACATTGAATTGTTGAAAGATTAAAAACCGCAGTCAGCTAATTACACTCTCTCTCATCTCTTATTCAGCAAATGAATCACTTTTCATTACCACTTAGCTGAAGTACATGAATTTCTGCCTAATTAGAAATGTTGTAGATGGAACATTAGCAAGAATGGAGCAGGTCAGGATATCTTTGCGCTTCATTTTTAATTCCTAACAGTAGAGTCTGATAGGAAAGAATAGAGAAGTCATTAAATAATTCTAAATTATTTATAAAAATTACTTTGCCCAAATTATAATTATTTTTTCCTCAAATGGTCTCAAATGTCTAACAGAATAAAAGAAGCAGCAGTTCAACATTGATTTTAATGAACATTTTAATGTTATGTATAACAGAACATTATGAATACAATGGAAACAAAGTTTTATCAATTTAATAAAAAAATTTTCAACATAAAGTGGGGAGGTAATAATCTGATGCCTATATTATAGTATTTATTTTAAAAAATATTCCCAGCTTGAGGTTGAAACATTTAATTTTGCATTCCAAACTCTAGAATCATGATTTTCATGTGAGCTTAATGCAGAATTACAGCAGGAAAACAAAAACATTTTAATTAATTTCCTTTATTTGTCATTAAATCAATAAAATCTTTGACTGCTACAGGTCTCCTTTAATAATATATATTTCAACTCCTCTCTATTGGAACCGTATTGCTAATGGCATATTATATACACTCAAAACCAAAACAAAACAAATACTGTATAAAATCTAAAAGCAAACATTGTTGAGTTCTAACATTTATATTTAACTTAAGGTTTTAATGGATTTTTACCTTTTCAATCTTTTGAAAAGACACAAAAAAGATAAAAAATAAATATTTTTCTCTTTGACTGTTTCTGACTTAAATGATGGCTACAGGGATAAACACGGAAGAAAGCCTTGCCAAGTTAATCACTGCAAATTGTAAATGATGACTGCTGAAAACAAACAAAAAATACTGAAGGTTTTTTATTTCTTCTCTTAAAGGAAACCATAGAGCAGTCCTGAAAAAAATATTTTTCCTAGTTCTGCGCAGGATAATTATAGCAGAAGACATGAGAAAAGTTCCATAGCTATCACCAATTGCTTAAAGAGATTTTGTTACAATAAAAATTTGGATAGTATAATAGCAGTGTTGCTGGAACATTAGCAAAAGTATATACATTCCAGTTACCTTTGATTTAGCCATAATCACATATGTATGCCTTTTTTTGGACAAAAATATATATTTTTATAAAAAACTGATCATCCAACTTTAATGATTTCATATATGGACTCAAGAGTGGTAGTAAAAGGAACAGACCCAATTATGACAAGGCGATTCAGGGACAGAAAAATCAAGTTCCTCAGGAAAAGAAAAGTATAAAATTAGAGATTCAGCCCTACTGCAGTCTCTCCACAAATTATGTTACTGGGCTTTTCAATTTATAAAGGCTTTCAATGGTCTCATCACCCGATTTGTGGTCTATCCTCACTGGGAAAAATGACTGCCTCAACTGAAGTGCTTCTGCTTGGCCTTTGAAACACTAGATATTTCACTTTTATAAAATAGCCTTTTTGGTTCTTTATGTAGGTTTACTTCAATTAATTCATAAAAGAAAGGGGAATTTGTTAGCATTTTCCATCCCAACATCACCTATCTGCACAGCTAAAAATTCTTCATTCAATCTGCTTCTTTACAATTTCTTATTTGCTAAAGTTGGCGAAGTTTGCAAAGGCATCTTGCTTAGGTTGCACAGTTCCAGAAGTCATGGCTATGTTGGGCATGCCCATTCCCATAGTGCCTGTTAAGCCCATCCCAGCAGTTGACATCCCTATGTTCATGTTCATGCCCATCATGCTCTGGTTCATAATTGGAGTATTTCCAAGAGGGGCCATTCCCATGGTGCCAGTCATCACGTTGGGCATACTCATAGGCATGGGTCCCCCCATTAAAGGGTTAGTTTGTGGCCGGACAGGAAGCATGTTTGATGGAGAACTGAGATTCACAGCTCCAAAACTTTGAGTCATCACATTAAGAGGCTGCTGCATATCTACCAGAAGAAAAAAGAAGAACTTTACCAAACGAATTCTTAGATTCACAGAAAAATACAATGCTTGAGGCAGTCCTGGCAGCAGGGAAAAAGATTACCAGTACACAGAGAAGTAGAATGTGTTGATGGGACTTAACTTACTCTGCTGCTGAATCATTGTATTGAGCGATGGCTGCTGGGGTTTGGAAGGCTGCATACCAGGTAGTAAGTTGTCCAGGCTGATGTTTACACTGGGGTCAGACCAAGTAGAAGGCAGGGTTTTGCTGACTGACTTCTGGACCATATCTGTATTCTGATTATAGAGAGGATTAGGCTTCTGCAGCACTGTGCTAACATTTTGCAAAGGCTGAAAAATAAAAAAGATGCTCTAAAAATTAAGCATCTGTTCTATAAAGATTATCAGATGGCAATTTAATCACAATAATGAATTTCTAAAACCAAAAGAACCACAAATGTTTTATGTTATTGTCTTCAGTACTCTGAATCATTAGCTTTCTAAACAGGTCCTTCTAATGTCTCAATTAGCTCTGGGTTCAAAAAACCCAACAATATATCTACACTAACAATTATTCTCCCATAACCCAAAGTCTAGAAGCCATCAACAATATATCTACACTAACAATTATTCTCCCATAACCCAAAGTCTAGAAACCACATCCCTGGCAAATCCTCAGAGCAACTACCAACTCCAGGTTAGCTTTGAGGAAATACACAAGTGGAAATTTATTCTTAGAAAACATAATTCAGGTTATGATTTCTCAAGTTATAAAAGGTAAAGCCATTTTAACAGCAAATTATATTTCACATATCCTGGCTGCCATTTCCCTGCTCTGTGCATATTTCTACTAACTGAAGTGCATAACTAGTGGAATTTGATGTACACATGGACCAATTTAGGAGCAAGGAGAAATTCAGGAGAAAGAAGCAGAGATGCCAGGTAGTTACAAAGGATAATTATGAACAGAATAGGAAAAAAAGGAAAGGTCTAGGAACAGGAAGAATAATTAAAAAATGGACCAACATAAAGACATATAACATAGTTATTATTACCACTGCAAATAAAGCAGACTGGCTTTATGCTTAAAACACGTGTTAAGGCTGATTTCTGATATATGCAGCAGTTACCCTTCTGCTTCTTTCTTCTTTTCTTTCATCCTAACACCCAAAAGAGGAAATTCTCACGTATTACAATGAGTAATTAGTATTATAAACAGATATTCTCAATACCTTGAGTCAAAAATAGTAAGTTCCTGGTAAAACTGAAAAACTTTTTTTACAACCCTGCATTTGTATAAATTCTAAGTTGATAATAAGTAATTTAGATTTAACTACATAAAGTGAATTAAGCTCCCCTTTTAATAACAAAAACCAAAGGAGGAGCCTTATAACATTTATAAAATGGAGAGCAGGCTCAGAATAGGGAAAAACTTTTACCATTCGAGAACACGACTTTCTACGTTAGCAACGATTGTTTAAAACAATGATACTTCCAGAACATAACCAGAAATTTAACAAGAGAATGTTTGTCATGGGTGAAGCAACATAATGTATTTTTCTTAAAAACAAATTTTAAACACAACTAAATACCAATTTTTACAATTCAATTAATATTCTGAATTTTCTTCCTCTGGGGAAGACACCATGTTTGGTTTTACAGGGACTATGAGTGAGAAGGTCTTGCTTTCTCCAACCTGAATGACTATACTAGGCAAAAGAGTATAAAGTAAATGCAATGTGTAAAGCCCCCCCCACACACACAAACACACCCACACACACGGCTTATTTTTTCTCACACTATCCTATAATTAGAGTATCTCGAAGATTAGAAATCATAATTTCCCAGGGAAGCAGACAACTTACCTGTGACCTCGACATGGGCAAACCAAGTCCTACAGCATTAGTGCTCATCAAAGAGAAATTCATACTCTGGGAAGATGTCATGGTTGCTTGGGATGAGCCCATAAGATCAAACAGATCTGAAGAATTTGAGGCAGCTGGAGGTGGGCCTAAAGCTGGTTGTGAGCCACTGACAAGTTCCACTGCTGGCTGAGAGGTACTGCCGAAGAGTTCGCCACTGGAAGGAACAGGCCCTGATGGGGCTTGGTTGAAGGCACTCCAGTCACCAAAGTCTCCATTCCCACTTGTTGCAGTTACTAAGACAAAAAGAACCACAAGGGTAAGAAACTCTCTGAAATGCACTGAACAAACTTATATAACATCTATGAACTGAAACTAATTAGAACTGATCGGAGTCCATCCTGATTAACATCTGCAGGTACTGTCTCCATCTGGACGTTATTCTTTCTCATGAATATTACACGAGTGTTAACAAGGTGGCAAAGAAAAAAAATTAAACTTCACATATAAAGTCCTGCAGGTCTGAAGGTGACACAGGAAATTACCATAAAAACTTCCTTTCAACCAAGTTTGCGTATCAAATCTATTTCCAGCTGAACAGATAAGATCCAGTCTGGGACTTGAAAAAGCAAGAGAAAATTCTAAACTGGTTAAATTTTTTGCTGACAGCTACAAAATGTTCAAGTGAGGAGACACTCTGTAAAATCAGAGAACTCAACTTACTTCACTTACTGTTTGGAAAGGTTCAAGGAGAAATCTTTTATTTGTCATGTTTTAAACCTCAAATTCATAAGATTAAATTTCTTTAAAAAGTATGGAGGGAAGGCTGGGCCATCGTAGCTCAGTGGTTAGAGCACCCACTTTGCACGTGTGAGGCACTGGGTTCGATCCTCAGCACCACAAAAAAATAAAAAGATATTATGTCCAACTACAACTAAAAAAAAAAAATTCAGGAAAAAACAACAGTATGAAGGGAAAAAACTTAAAGGCTAGTGTTAAGAAATTCTCATTTGACTATGCTTATATTAATACCACAAGGGCCATAGTCATGATATAGCTGCTAGTACATTTCTTGGCTTCAGATGAAAATGTCCAATGTATTTAAATATAAAGGGCGAAAGGGAAACTCATGCTAACATTAAAACAGAAACAAAATGCTACCACTATATTTCAAAGTATAATTATGAATCTGAAGTTGAATACAATAAAAAATTGACAGGTTAACTGCTAAGACTGTAGTGGTTGAAAGCACAGATTTTATACCTTACTAGCTATGTGACCTCTAGCAAATTACTTACCTATCTGTGCTTTCCCTTTTAAATCTATATTGTAAATATTAAATAATTTAACATACACTAAGTGACACCTAAGATTGTTGTTGTGACTCTGAATTTACTGTCCAAGTCCCGGTGAGGGCCAAGGCACTGCACTCTCTCTTCTTTGGGCATGCCATATGAAAGTGTAAGTCATGCTTCTGTGAAGTCTGCATGTGTAATATTAACTATCTGGAATACAATTATTATAAAGGCAGGTGATACTTTTTAAAAAATTGTTTTAAACTAGGCAATCCTGAATCTAAGTAAATGAATTTTTCCAAGAAAAGAACAAAATGGATAAATATTAGTAATGAAGTTGAAAAAGCAGAAGGAAAGAATAAGCTACATAAAAACTGTCATCTTAAAGTGAATGGTATGTATTCCAAGTTAATTAACACCATCTCCTTGCAGTCTACGTTCATTTACAACTTTGAGATACATTTTGTCTAGCTTATAAGGTAACCAACCACTGCAATACTATGTCTCATTATGCTAAATATCAAAAGAGAACAATAACACAAAGTCTTTAAAATTATATTCTTCTATTACCATATTAAAATGTAAGCACCCTCAAAAGAGAAAACAATCACTTAAAAACTCCAAGCTCTATCAACAATTTAATACAAGAACTGGGCTAATATTCATTAGTTCAGGGTTCTACTAAAGCTTGTCTTTGATCTTTACAAAACCGAAGACATTTAGAGTTTTACAATTAGTTCTATATATATTAAACAATTTGAGCTCATTTAAGTTAAGCTGCTGGATAAATGTGAACTTTATGCTGATTTTCTATTTGCTTGATCTATAATAAAGCAGTATATAAATAAAAACTGGGGCAAAATATGTTGCCCCATCTGAAAACTCAGTATTTGAGATGATTAATCATGAGAGGAAGTGATTTCTAGTGGGGCATATACTGTTCAGAAATGATTAATCATTGTTGCAACAGTTTCAGCCTCCTGCACAATGGTGATCAAGTTATATTAATCAAATGCATACAGATGAAGAGATGCATCACTTAGGCAACATTAATATATTCAAATTATTTGCATAGTAGGCAAATTTATATACATAAAAACTTTTGAGAATTACAAAGGGAGTCTGTAAAATTAGGGCAATGTTTATCTTCTGCTTTGATTTGCCTAAAGTAAGGTATCAAACTTTAGAAGGCGCAATCACACTTCCAAAATAAAGCAGTTAATTACTCAATAATTCTGGTTCCTGGGCAGTACTTGGAATTTACAAAAGTAGGCTATAAAAATAACCCCAAACCACATTAAAAGCTATGCATTTTTCTTCCTACCTCCTTAGGAACCTAAATCAGACATTACTAAATATAAATTTTAACACAGCTTAACAGCAAGACTAATTTACCTGTAATACATAGTAAAACTAACTCAGTTACATTTTTCCTTCCTGTCTCACCTCATGTTTAAAATTTTCATAGGTAAATTATTAAATATTTTCTTGTAGACTGTCCAGTTTTATAAAACAACCCTTCACAACCTACAGGAAAAAAAACAGTTAATAATGAGCTGAGTCTCTATTCTATATATTTATATAGACATTACTTTATCCTTTAAAGAACTGTGACAAGTAACATTATTCCTAGTTATACTATTATTAATTTTTTGCAGTAGTGGGGATGGAACATAGGGGTGCTCTACTACTGAGTTACATCCCGAGCCCTTTTTCCAATTTTTAATTTTGAGACAGGGTCTCACTAAGTTGCCTGAGCTGTCCTCAAACTTGTGACCTTCTTGCCTCCACCTGCTGTATTGCTGGCTAACAGTTTCAGAAAGTTGCCTGACTAGTCCATTTCAGAAAGTTGGTATATTTCATACCTGAAAAATTACATAAACTAAATATATATCATATTATTTATGTTAAAAACAGATTATTTATACTTATTTGCCCCCCACCCCCCCAACTAAAAAACTTACATATGCATATGGGCATTTTTTTAAATGTATACCTTAGTATCCAGCCAAATGAACTCTTTCGGAACATTAAAGACAATGGCCTAATAAATTACCTTGTGAATTGGTTATTTGGGAATTATGAATTTTAAATATGATAAGGATAAAAACAACAATAAAAGCTGACCGTAGGGAAGAGAGCTTTGTATTGATAACCTTTTTACCCACCCGGATGTCTGGCCAATCAAACCATCTCGTACCTTGGGAGGGAAAATTGCCTGATGCAGCAGCTGAGCCAAAATCAGCAAATCCCCCGAATAAATCAGCTGATCCTCCTAGAGGTTAAGAGTAAGGAAAAAGTTAAACTGGTAGAATCAGAGAACACTGTGTGCAATTCCCGAAAGCTTCCTCAGCACCACACAACAATAATACAATGGTAAAGGCCCCAAGCCCCAGGCCAGAAGCTACTGGCTGCCCTAGGCTTTCCTCACATCAGGTTTCCTCTAAACTAGCACTCTCAGGCCTCAGGCCAGTAATGTGGTAAGACAGCACACATTACCTTGTGGTTAAGGTATCCCTCACCCACATTTCATAAGCATTATGAGGACAAGTGGTTTATGCACTCAACTATGTTCTCTGTTAAAATCTTCCCTGGGATGCTTAAAACTGAGTAAGATTATTATTATTAGGGAATAAGATATCCACACATGGAAGTGAAATGCACAACACCTGAATGGACTTGGAGAGTTTTTAAAAGGTGATCTGAAGGGGCTGAGGATGTGGCTCAAGCGGTAGCGTGCTTGCCTGGCATGCGTGCGGCCAGGGTTCGATCCTCAGCACCACATACAAACAAAGATGTTGTGCCTGCCGATAACTAAAAAATAAATATTAAAATTCTCTCTCTCTCTCTCTTTAAAAAAAAAAAAAGGTGATCTGAAGACAGATTTGAGACACTGGGGAAATTAAAATAAAGTCTGTATATCAAACAGCACTGTTGTTTTAATGCTATAGGTATAATCATATTATTATTATAAAGAAGAATGTCCTTGCAAGGAGAAATAAAGTGAAGTATTTTAGGGGCAAAATGTTATGGTGTTTGCAACTTTCTTTCAAATGGTACAGAACAAGTAGCATTTAATAAACAAAAGAATCAGAGTAAGAAAACAGTGAAATTTTCCGTATGTTCAAAAACTTTTTACATTAAAAGGGGAAAAGCTCTAAGTTGATTTGTTTAAAAAAATTAACTTAAACAGATACAGGGAGAAAAACCAATGTAATAATCTTAGTAGACTATTTTTCCCCATTGTTTACTCCATAAAAGAGTAAATACTTTTTTTGGGGGGGGTACTAGATTGAACCCAAGGGAACTCAACCAGTAAGCCACATCCCCACCCTGTTCTCTTTTTATTTTGAGACAGAGTCTTGCTTAGTTGCTTAGGGCCCAAGTGTAAATACTTGTATTTTTTTAACGTATGGAAAAAATAACCGTTTTTTGCTACTACTTCTAAATCGGTATTTTTGTTTGTTTGTTTATTCTTAATTTTGGTAGTGCTGGGGATTGAGCCCAGGGTTTTGTACATGTGAGGCAAGCACTCTACCAACTGAGCTATATCCCCAGCCCCTTAAATTAGTATTTTTAGAGTGACAAGATCCCAATCATGTCTGCAAATCAATCTATCTGTACACATCACATTTTTATCCAAGTTTTATTTATAAACACTACATGGATAAAAGTATTTCCTTTTATCTACAATTAGAGCAATATTTCAAGTTTTAATATTTCATTTTCTCCAATTCAATTATCAAGAAAATAGTCAAAAATCTAAAGCCCTAAGTAGCTGTCCTTACTTTTGTCTGTCCTTAAAGATTTCACCTCCCAAAGAGTCACAACCTTAGAAGTCTAGTGCAGCAGTTCAATTATGGTGCTTTTAGTGTTATGTGAACATTATATAGGTTACATCACAGCTGCTTAGCCTGCAGTGCTTAGAAACTAGCCAGGTGGGACTGGAACATCTGGGCTGCACTCAAACACCACCAGGGACAGTTTTCAACATCTGGTGCCATTTCTGAATTGTCTTATCGCTGCAAGACATTCTGCCCCATCTGCTACACTCAACTGGGTTAATTAAACTAGAACCATCTCCCTTTCTTAATAAATGGCCAGCAGTAATAAAAGGAACAAATCAGTTTCTGATAGATGTATATATATTTCTTTTTAGTGCACATTTACTGTAGTCAACCATCAGCAGGCATAACTAATTCCTCATTCCTCATCCACATTACAAGTGCACTTGCTCACGTATACATTCTCACTCACCAGTGAACCATAGGTTCCACACTCCAACTAACACTACAGCTCATGCCTACAGTTTAAAGAATCTAAAAGATAATATCAGAGGGATTTAGTTTTCTTTTCCTTAAAGGTACATACATCATGATAAAATGTGATGAGTACAAAAGACCAGTGAGCTAGACGTTAAAAACCAATAAACAAGTACGATATTAATAAGAACTAACAGGGAAATGAATGTTGCAAACAGTTGCTGCTTAATATTCATGTTTGTTTTCTGTAATGTTCCTTCATGTTAAAAACACTGATCAAAGTACACTGTTGGGTAACAAGATGGTAGTTAATCAATTACTGTAACATTAAGGGACTTGAAAATTGGAGATTATTTTAATTTGCTTCATCCAGAAAGGCAGTGAAAAAAACTAGTAATTTATTCTATCAAACAAGTAGGGGTTTTCAAATCTTAACTAGTGTAAGCTATAAAGAAAATTCATGTTGCAGATAAAAGAACAGAATATCACTGATCACAACTTAAAAACTGGGTAAGATTTATTTATTTTACTTTCTGGATTTAATAGTTCAGATAAATATCTATCTACATTTTGTTTATTCTGCTGCTCCACCCTCTTCCAACTACATGGAAATAATTTTTTTTATTCATAACTTATTTACAGTAAATATAATTCCCCCTCACCCATACTACAGGGAATTTGATTTCAACATTATTAATTTAAGAATATTGGGAGTAAATAATGAAAACATGCACATAGCTATTTTACAAAAAGAAGCCACTTTTCTTTGACAGAGATTTGACTTTTATTTCTCCAATCTTTTCAAATACCATGTTATGCTTCAATTAGTACTTTATATAAGGTGATCTTTGAAAATTGTCTCAAAAATTAAAACTCTATTTAGGAAAAGTTTCTCTCCTAGGAGAAACGTATGATACTCATACTAGTGTTTTAAATTCAACAGAAAACTTTTATGACCAAGCATTTTCCCCAATAACATCTATCTAAGGAAATGTACATCAAAGATTCTACCAAAACTGCTGCATGTGGAAGACTGCTAATTTTCACAGGAGCCATCCTTCAAGATTCCCACATGAGAGCTGTCATTATAAATGAACCATTTCCATCTGCCTTTTCAGGGCAGCAAGGAGGTTATTTACAATCACCAGCTGGGAACATGTATTTTCCAAAGCAATACTGTGAAGAAGAAAAATATGGCTAGACAGAGCAGCAACTAGAAATGGAAATTTTCTCTAACAAAGAATTTAATCTGGATTACATTAAAAAAAAACTTTTGCATGAAGAATTCTTATACAAAACTAAAATAAACAGTGAAATGCAAAAAAATCACATAAATGATAAATTATACATAATCCACAAGAACTTTTAAAAAAATCACTAAGGATAAATACCTCCAACAGAAAAAAGGAACAAAGGACATGAATAGGCAAGTCACAATTAGTATATAAATATACAAAAAGTGTTTAAATTCAGTTATCAGATAAATGCAAAATAATATGAAATATTATTTTCTTCTTACCAAAATGGAAATGTTACTTTGCTCATAAATTCAGTTATCAAATAAATGCAAAATAATATGAAATATTATTTTCTTCTTACCAAAATGGAAAGTTTTAAGAAGTGCTAGAATGTCACTTTGTTCATAACAGTGAAAAATTTGGAAACAAAAAAACCTAATGTCCAGAAAATAAGGAATTGAACATATGATTTAAGATACAAAGCAATGAAAAGTTCTATAAAAGAATGCATCATCATAAGGAAATGGTCATGAGAGCTTGGGTCAGAAACACTTTACAAAAAATAAAAACAAACATTATCCAGAAGGCTGTAAAGACCTGTCACACAATAAATGCTTACAAGAGGTTTTGACTAAAATACAGAAATTGTATTTTAAAAAGAAAGCTCACTAAAGTAAATAGTTTATGAATCTAAATTAGAATGAAGCTCTTGTTTTCTACGTTTTTAAAGTGGGCATGTATTACCTTGAATAATCACTGAAAAGAATGTAAAAAAAAAATGATTTTTTAAAATTAAACTTGGCTTTAAACTACACATATGACCCCCACCCAAATTCTAATATAATTTGGGTACTGAGGATGTAGCAACATGATTCAAAGTCACGTAATAGTGATTATGGAGCCAGGTGAGGTGGCACACACCTATAATCCCATCTACTCAGGAGGCTGAGGCAGGAGGATCCCAAGTTTGAGGCCAGTCAGGGCAACTTCATGAGACCCTGTCTCAAAAGAAGAAGAGCTGGGGATATAGCTCAGTGGTAAAGTGTCCTGGTTCAATCCTCAGTGTGTGCGGGAATGGCGGGTGTGAAGTGACTACTGAATTCAAAGCAAATGGTCCAAATGTAACAAAAATATGGATTAATGTATTTTAATTCTTTAAAATTTTTTAATTAAAAAAATTCAAAACCTATTGCAAGGTATGTTCTTCTAGCTGTACCAATTATGGTGTATTATCTCTTCAACCTCATTTATGTTATGAGAACTCTCTTACGTAGCAGCAGTATGTTAACCAAGACTTAAATTCCTTAATTACAAAGGGACAAAGAACACAATTTGGATTTATACTAAAAAAGACACGGAATGATTTTGGCCTTCTATTTCTAATTGGCTTAATTTCTAGTTACTTCATTATTCATTTCTTAAAATGTTTAGAAATGAACTATATTTAAGACCCACCAAAACATCATTTAAGTACAGATTTTAAAAGAACAAACATCACTACAATGAAACATTTATCAAGATCATCTCAGTAAATCTTGATGGTTAGGGTTCACATATGTTCTTTTAAATTTAGTAAGATATTCTACAATAATTTTTACCAGATATAGTTTTGAAGATACCAACAATAAGGATGAAATAACACATTAAAAAAGAAAAGAAAAAAAATCTGAGCATTTTCTCAAAGGAGATATTTATCTGATGAGTGGTACAGATGCCATATCTGCTTAGCTTTACAGTTTGTGCCCATATTACTTGCATGATGGTACTATTATAAATATGGGCACATCTGGTAAATGACACCCAAATGACATACCAAACAGCAATGTTAATATGGTAGATTTCTTAAACCTTCTCATGTAGGTGCTAAAGATTTAATATCCAATTTCCTTTTACTGCAGAATTCAATTTAAAATATACTATTAAGGTATATAAATAGAAATGAGGTCACTAAATTTATGTACTGAATGAAGGGGATCTGCAAAAACTAGTTACACGTAGTGTTTCAAATAGAAGATAACTTTAAAAAATACTCTGATGTCAATTCACATATAGTTGCATTTTAGAGATATTAAAGTAAATTAAACTTATAAGGCAAGAAACCTTCCATGGATTTCATTTAAACTTAGTCTCAATTACTGTACGACTGACTAATAATTGCTACTTCTATTTAATTAGTTAATCTACTGTTTGCATCAGAGGAGAAAAACCACTCAAAGGTTTCTTGCCAAGCAAAAGAAGCATACTGATATTTAAAAATTCTCTCTGTTCAAAGACATCTTGGTACCATGGAGAAAAAAAGTTACATCTACTCACTGGACCGTCCTAGTTAATTCTTCTCTGACTGCCCCATTAAAACTTACCATAGATGCATGAAAGGGGCTCTTTATTATTGCATGCCAGAAAATTAAAAATAAATGATATTCTGTGACACTATTTCTATATTATATAACTACATGCCAACTATCAGTTAATAAACAATTCAAATCTTGAACATGTAAAAACATCACAAACTGCTAAAATAAGTAATGCGGTTGTTTGTAATCTTGGATTACAGTCTAATAAAGGTTAAAGAACAATTTTAGAAACAGTTACAGAAAAAAAGTGGAAAGGAACTGAAGGATCTCAGAAACCAGGGTGAACCACAAATCCTTTAAGTTCATACTAGTTCAAGTTTTATGACAGCAAGCAGGAAGGAGAAAATAACAGGAAACTTAATTACGTGTACCAATGCATTAATGAAAAACAATTTCCATCATAAATTTAAAACCAATGCAAAAGTTTTTAAACAATTTGGCTTTGAAAAGTCATTACACACAACTGGGAATGAAAGATTTAGTTTATGGACATTAGATATATTCCAATCTTGTTGGTCTACACTTTAATGTAAAATGAACTTTAAATAGGCTTGGAAAGACTTTTTTTAAAAAGAAATTTTATTTCTTAAGCTGTTTTGACTTGTAACCCAATAGTTTATTAAAATTCCATAAGCATCAAAAGCAATAACATAATATTATCAATTTTCCTGGAAACAATTTATCAGGAATTAAATAAAATGTAGCATATAATGGAAATCAAACTGAAGAAGTCATGAATCCCATCTATAAGGAAATTTTGGTAAACTGTTTTGCCACAGTACTCTTAAAACATTTGGCAGGCAGTTAAACACACATTCACACAATGCCCTTTCCTCCAAAGCACTCAGTCTGTTTACAATGAGGCAACTATCTGTGTCTCCTTGATTAATGATCACTTCCTTCACTTGACCTTTCCAAGAGGATAAGAACTCCCTTTCATAAGTGCCCAGACTGGTGTCTCGTTCAATAAATATCTACTGAATAAATGAATAAAAAGACTTAATCTAAACTCCAAGCATATCCAAGCTGTTAGTCAGTAATTTCTTTTTTCATTTTAAATAAACAAAAATCAAAGTAGCAGACTTAATATATTTTTTTCCTCCAAGTTAATCTTAAAAGATTAATAATGGGAACTATAAAGCCTCTAAAATCTTTATCTTGGAAAACTGCAAAAAGGATACCAAATCTCAAAATACCATTTACTATTATTTAGGGAGAAAGCATTGAATCAAGTGTATAGAGCCATTAAAATACAAGTATTACAGTGATTTGAGGATACTATTTTACTCACATTTACTAATTACCACAAAGAGGTTCTACTTATGTCTAAGGACTAGAAAAAGGTATAAAACTGAGTATATTTCTTTTAAGAGCAAACTTTGAGAAATAAATGCATATACAAAAAGATAAACACCAACATGATAGTTCTAAAGAAGAGTAAAGGCCATAGGTGCTAAAGAAAAAAGCAGGGGGAGAGAGTTACCAAATATTTAAATACCATATCTCTTATTTATCCAATTAAACAAGTATCCCCAATTAATGCACAAGGAAAATAAATTTGATTAAAAATTTTATTTTTCAATCCATCTTTTATATAGCATTTTTAAAAAACCAAGGTTACTAAAAAGAAAAAGCTTGTGTGGAAGCTTACCTGTTGACTGGCTGGTGCCATCGAAGAGATCAACAAGGTCACCAGATGACTTGCTGCTAGGCACTGAAATCTGAAAACACACACAGGATTATGTGCTCAGAAAACAAATTTCTACTTCCTTTTCCCCTAAAACCACTTCTACCAATTTCTAATTACAATTTTAAACACAAACACCTGTAAAAAACCATCCTTAACTAAGTAAAGGCAGATTTGACTTTCTGAAAAAAAGAGTATTGACTTGAGTCCTTATGGAGGCAGTAAGCTTTAAGGAATTTTACTTCCAGCCCTGTGGAAGTCCCTGACATCTACACTCATTTCTTTTCTAATTGCATTGCAATCTGGAAATAAACATATTTCAGATTGTATTCAGTTCAGAATCACAAAGAAAGAAGAAAAAAAAATGTTCAAGTCCCATCACAATATACTTTTAGTCCCTAGAGGAATGCTAGCCTATAAAGTCTTATAAAGCTTCTTTAGCTAATTCTAAGAATCAATGTCCACCTGGTGAAAGAGCAAATTCTTATCCAGTGCTAAAATTCTAAGAACTTCTAAAAACTGATTATATATCACACAAGTTAGTGTAATTTTAAATTATGTGATATACCTTTCCATTTTACTCTTTCACATTTAGTTCTTGAAATAAAAATATAAAAGCTGGACTTCTAGTACTATTCTTGTCTTCTTCATAGTGCCAAGTGCCCTGATATCTATGTTCCTTATATTCAATACATACATGATTCTGTACATGTTAAATTAGAAGTGAATTGTGAGAAAATAGGGAAACACTGCAAATTTCTAGTCATATTAATTTGAGCTTTAAGGATTAAAATTACTATACTATGGTTCAAAATAGTGTTCAAACTTATATAAGAGATCCAAATTGAAATAACTTCAAGAACTTCAGCTTTCTGTATTTTTTTAATTGTTAAAAAAAAAAAAAACCAAAAGTTTATACTACAAACATAAAATATTCATGGCAAGGGTTGGAGATGTAGTTCAGGGGACAGAGAAGCAAGCATGAGGTTCTGGGTTCAATCCTCAGTACTGAGCCAAAAAAAAAAAAAAAAAAAAAAAAATTCAGGCTATACTACAAACTGGTATTTAATAGACCCAAAACCAGACATTAGATTCAGGCTGCGGTCCACTAAAGCGGCTACTTTACACCAGAGTCTAGAGCAACAGTCAAAGTAAAAATCAAAGGAACATTTTAAAATGGTAAGTAGATCTAAGTTAAAAAAAACAAAAAGCAAACTCAAGAAAAAATCTTGATTTTCTGTTAAATAATGATTTTCCTCATGCAACCTTAGATGGGTTTTCCATGACAGTCATCATGTATTTGGGTTTTAACTATGATAAACACCTACAGATTCTATATAGTTAACAACAATAATTTATCTACAGAAGGGGAAATCTAAGATCATAAAAAAATAACAGAGCCATTTCCTCTTTAACTACAACCAAAGTTAACTTATAATTTTGAGGTTTTTAATCAAAAGTTAAAAAAAAAAAAAAACACATGGGTGAAAATTATACATCAGTTCAGAAGATACCTGGCAAAAACTGTCAGAGTTCTTGTTCTTGCCATTACACATGCCTAGCTTTTTGTTTGTTTGTTTTTTTTGAGTCACCTACAATTTGCAGAACACATTAGAAAAATGTTTTCCTCAGCTTTTAGTTACATCTAGTTCGAAGACACAAATGGAAAAACTGTAACAGGGGAAGAGTGACAAAAACAATAATTTAATTGTCCAGGGCAAATCTTCCACTTTGGCTGATTTTTGTATGAAAGACTACCTTGTGGCCAGCTATCCAGTAGGTGGATTTTATTTTCGTGGTGAATAAAAACAAAAGAAGGTACAAGAGGGCTGGGGATGTGGCTCAAGTGGTAGCGCGCTCGCCTGGCCCAATGCGTGCGGCCTGGGTTCGATCCTTAGCACCACATACAAACAAAGATGTTGTGTCCGCCGATAAATAAAATATTTAAAAAAAAAAAAAAAAAAAAAAAGAAGGTACAAGAAACAATGCTTCTTACAGCACTGATGGCAGTGAGGTAAATAAGCTTCCCTTTATAGTTACCATCTCAAGGCTAAATGAGACTTTCTCCTATGTATTCATCTTCTTATTCATCCATCTTTTGTCACTTCTTAATTCTGCCATGTTTTAGTTCAAGGCTTGGTAACCAGTGGTGATAATAGATGAAAACAAATACACTATATATTCTGATTTACAACCTTCCCCAAATGAATCAAGAGTGTCATTTCTACTTTCACATGAAGTACATAATCATTCTACAACTGGACAGGTTTCTTTCCCCAAAGAATTTCTTATTATTAATGACTCTGAGTAATACATGCCAGATGATCTATAATTAATATGATTACCTAGAAATGCCCAAGCCTACTAATGTCGAAATTGTAAAAGTAGTTTATTAGAATAAACCATGTGTAATGTGTAAGCTCCTGCCATTCCCACCTTAGCTGAAGACTGAGGTGGATGGGTTGAAGCATTCTGATCTGGACTTGCTTTGTCTCCTGTGTAATGTGCTGCTGCTCCAAGATCAATGGTTTTGGAAGGATTTGCTGTGCGCTTGTGTCTAGTTGTGGTGGTCTCTGTGGCCTGTGTGATATGGATATGCTTTGTCGTCACAGTTTCCTCTTCATCTTTGAATTCACCTTTGGGAGATCTGCCTCTTCTTGCTTTCTTTTCCTCATCGCTGTCACTAAAAGATATTAAAAATGAAGCAAAATAATAAGACTTGGGATTATTTTTAAATGGAATCCTTAGTGACTTGAGTTAGAGAATTTCAAACACAATAACTCCAAAATCCTATACTTTGACTATTTGACAGGGATCAACAGAATGTTATCTAAGCTTCCTGAATAATGATATGTATGTACTGGGGAGGGGAAGTGGGAATTTGCAGAATTCCCTAGGTAAGTCTAAAACATTGCTATGAAAAAGTCTTTACAAAAATGTGTACAAATAAAAAAATACCTAAAATAACTCAGGTTTTTGTTTATTATATATTTAAAGCTTAATTAAAAGACTAAATAGTAGGATTATCAGAATCAATTGGTAATATTCTAGTATTTAAAACATGTGCACTTGATCTTTTTCTGAAATGTACTTGTGAACATAGCTAGTTCCATTTTTATAACATAATTCAGTCACCAACTCTCATATACCAAAGCATATAACATAGTAAAATTTTACGATTTCAAAGGATACTTTAAAAATATTACCCTATTTCAATTCAAGTGATTAAATGCTATCTGCAAATGCAGAAAAATATGAGGTAATGCACTTTACAGCTGTACTGTATTTTACTATATTTGGAGTTTAAACTTTTACATTATGTAAACTGCTTCAAAGAAACTTACCTATATTGAAAATGTTTCTGAAATGATTTCATTTTGCTCACATTAAAAATATTCTATTTTTAACAACGTAAAAAAAAAAACAGAGGAAAACCTGGATTTTTATATGTTGGGAATGAAAATGTCAGTACTAGTCTGTTGTCCAGTTATAAGGCACTGGTTTATTTATTTTTTTCCCCCTGGGTACAAACAGAGAAAGACAAAAAGAGACAGAGGGGCAAAAGAGAAAGAACCAGGAAAATGTTCCACTATTTATATTAATTTTAGAGTAGGTGGTTTAATTTATAAATATCCTGGAACGAAATGCTTAAAATCCACCTTTAAACTATGACTGCTGGGCTGGGGATGTGGCTCAAGCGGTAACGCGCTCGCCTGGCATGTGTGCGGCCCAGGTTCAATCCTCAGCACCACATACAAACAGATGTTGTGTCTGCTGAAAACTAAAAAATAAATATTAAAATTCTCTCTCTCTTTAAAAAAAAAAAACATGATGTTACTGATGCAATTTAGCTTAAACTAATCTAAAGCAACTTCTATTTGAATGAATTTAGAACTTGTACAAATAAAGGATTAGAAAGGAATGGCTTTCAAACAGAAAAAGGATGAAAACATTTTTTTAAAAAGATTCTTTTTCTTTCTTTTTTTTTTTTTTTTTAAGAATTTAACCTTTTATTTTATTTATTTTTATGTGGTGCTGAGATTAAACACAGGGCCTCACCCATGCTAAGCAAGTGCTTTACCACTGAGCTACAACCCCAGCCTAAGATGAAAACATTTTTAAAGAAAACCTATAATTCTGGTAAGTGGCCAAGAGCTCTTACTAATCTCTCACCAACAAAAAATGACCCAAAGCTTCCGGCAATCAGGCCTATAAGTAGAACTGTATTTCTTACCTTTTTGATATTCAGTTTTGTCAGTGCAGGATAATTTCTTTATAAATTGAGAATATAAATCTGACTGGCACACAACGAAATGAAAGCTTCACATGTGATCAAGTTCAAGAATCCCTGACTAATAATGAACTAAAGTCTGAAATTCTGGTAAAATCTGAGATAACATGCAATTTTTGTCTAAAACTCTACTGCTCTCTCAGAGTACAAGATGAAAAGTCTTTGACGTGCCTGTTAGTGTGATATATCATATTTGCTTATCTCTAGCAACTGAACATTCTATATAAAAGACTTAGAAAATCTAGTAGATTCTTTCTTAGAGGGAACACATGGGGAAAACTACAATAAGGGAAAATCTGAGTGGGCAGAGAAGGGAAACAAAGAAGGAACATAGACACTGAAGCTTGAAGGGTAAAGGAAAAAAAGTTAACAATATTAGAATGTAGGACTGGGGGTGTAGCTCAGCAATAGAGGGCTTACCTACCATGTGGCTCAGAGGTCAGGTCGAGTGCCCCTGAGTTCAATCCCTGGCACTTACATAAATAGAGATATTTCATTGATTTAAATAAATATGGAAACATACTGAAAATACACTAAACAAATTTCAGAACCTATTTCAAAAGTAGATTACATTTTTGTTTTTTACGTCTTAATGAACCCCTAAATCTGAACCATTAAGATATTTGGGTAGGAAAAAGAAAGACAGTAATTAGTTACGAGAATGCACTTGAAGGCTCAGTTCCATTGTTGTATAATTTTAGGTGGGTCCACACAATCTAAATGGGCCTTGGTTTTACTTCTAAAAAAATAAAGTCCTTACTCCACCTAATTTAATAGAGATATTGTAAGGCATACATAATACAGGTCTTCTAAAATCTGCCTTGCAACTTAAACACTATACACAATGCCTTTTAATTTGGAAGAAAAACTAGCTCACACCTATACTGGTAGGTAAGAATAAAAACATAATGTTTCAAAGCTCCAGTATGTTCTATGTAAAACTAAATACAAATGCCCCACCACAGAAAATAAAGTTTATAAAATATAAGTCTACATTAGAAAAGTTTTGGTTCAAACTTCACTTGGATTTGCTTTTTGGTACATACTGGATAAAATGTAATGGGAAAAGTTAAATTTCAAATCCTTTACCTTTATTTTAAACTTACTACATGGACTTCATTATTCCTCAACAGTATCTTAGATCCCTGGATCATTTGATGTCAAAATGCAAAATAATCTGTAAATGTTTTTACTGGGGGCAAGAAAGTCCAAGGGAAGACCAAGTAGTCTGAATAAAAATATAGAGGACAGATAATCAACTTTAGAAACAAATGGGCACAGACAAAACAAAAGGAATATCAATACTAACAGCAATAATGTTTGGCCTAGCATCTTTAAAACAAATGAATGCTGCTTGCTTCAGTAGCACATACACTAAAACTGCAATGTTGTAAGAAAACTAGTACAGCCTTTATGCAAGGATGACTAGTAAATTCACAAACCATTCCACATTTTTGCACAGGGCACTTTTAGGGTAGTGAAACTATTCTATATGGTGCTTTGTGAGTATTATGCATCTGTCAAAACTCAATAGGACTGCACAACATGGTGAACTTCAAAGTAAGCTATAGACTTTAGTTAAAACATATCAATATAGGTTTATTGTTAACAAATGTACCATAGTAAAGTAAAATGTTAAGCAGGAAAATCGGTGGGGAAGTAAAGAGGGGACATATGGGAACCCTCTGTACTTTATACACAAATTTTCTAAGAACCTAAGATTTCTCTAAATGTCTAATTTTTTAAAAAGCTGAACTTAAAATAATGTCAATATCACAAACAAAAATCTAGCGGCATAAATTTAGCACCCTTTTTAAGAGACCTGGAGACAAAAGGTTAATACCTGCATCTTTCTGGAGAGTCTTCTCTATCTTTCCTCCGGAACTTGCTGATGGTGTCATCAATTGTGCTTCCAATTTTATCACTCAGTTCACCTAATTTATCACTGAATGGAAAAGCACTCTTGTTTTTATCCCACTCCTCATCCCATTTTGATTTGGGTTCAGGATCATATCTTTCGCCTATATATCACATTAAAAAAAGAAACAACTCTAAGGACATTAAATTCAAAAGGTGTCTACACTTCTTATTTCTGAAGCTTTTCCTCATAATAAAATCATTTTCAAAGGAAAACAGAAACCTCTGACAGTGCTGAATCAACACAATTATAGCAAGGCGCAGCATGTAATGCCAATCATTAAGTAGCAGAAATGCAGATTCAAAAGCTTTTGTTTATGAAAACTTTCACAACCTTAATGTGCAGCATTCAGGAAGTTCCTAAAGGCTGTTGAAAGTAGTAGTAGAAAACACAAAAAAAAATCAACACAAGTTCTACAAGCAAAAGAAAAATAGAAATCTTTTTTGTTTTTCAAATATTACTTAATAATTGTGTTTCATTCCTATTTTCAATTTAAAAATTTTTAGAAAAGTATTAGACATCAACAGTGTCTTAAAAAAACAGAAAGTAAGGCAGGCATGCTGATAATGTGCCTGTAGTCCCAGCTATATGGGAGGGGAGGCTGAAGCAGGACTGCTTAAGACAATGAGTTCAAGGCCAGCTTGGGCAACACAGAGACAGTCATTTCAAATATCAATCAAATCAAATCAGTCAATCTAAAGGAACTCCACCATGAATGCTACATGTTCCAATATGCTGGCATCAAACTAGAAAAACAATGGATTTTAAAGCATGGCAAAGTATTTTATAATTACTGTAAAAAGAATATTCCAGCTACTAAAAACTGTACACACTAGAGTCATATAGTATGATGATATTATACAGTCAAAGACCAAGTGGAAATATATTCTCGAACTGGTGACGCGAATAGAACTTCTGTGTGAATCAGGGAATGAAGAGAAGATGATGGTAGTGAACAAAAGATTCAAAATGTTAAGATTTGTATTATTCCTTACTCTTTAGAACCCAATGAAGACACAAAATGGAATCTTTCCATTTCCATGTCCAAACTGAATTTAGGAAGCAAGAGTGGGAGTAGAGAAAGCAATCAAGTTTAATAATTAAAAAAAAAAAAAAAAAAATCAAAAAAGTAGCTAACAGACCATTGTTCCCAACATTTGTTAAACCAGTTTTTATGGCATACATGCCCTCTGGAGACTATACAAATCCAATTTGCTGAATTGTGGGCTAAAACTTCAAGGCTAAAATTTTCTGTAGAAAAAACAATGTACTTGGGCCTGGGGATACAGCACAATGGTAGAGTACTTGCCTAGTGTGTACAAGGCCCTGGGTTGAATCATCAAAAAAATTTAAAAATCTATTTCTGGGTGTGTATAACAAACGTAGAAGTGGTCACCAACTTAAGAAAATATGATAACAAAACTTCAACCAGGAAAGGTTTTCAGAAGTAATTTTCTAATAATGTATGTGCACATTTCAGTAGCAATGTGATGAACTAGACTTTGAAAAAAAACAAATATACAAGAAAAATGAAAACCAAAATGATTACTATTGGTGAAGATCATACTAAATTAGTGCTTAACATAATAGGTTTTGGTAAGACACTATCTAAAGTAAGGATGATAAAACACACAAAAAAGTTAAAATAATCAAAAAGATTGCTAACAGACCATTGTTTCCAACATTTGTTTTTCGTTAGTTAAGTCTGAAAAACAATAATAATTTAGCAAAGAATGTGAAAGTTGTTTAACTCTTCTGTCAATACAGATGCTGCAATCAGTTTGCTGTGACTGAGTCTAAAAACTCTCAATTTTCTAAATTTATCTGATATAAGTGCACATTGTAATAGTCCAAAAAAGGGGGATGCAAGTAGAATGAGTAAATGAGTTGCATATAGCAATTTTTGTTCAAAATATATTAAATTTCTTTAGTTACAGTGAAAAAGCTAAAGAAAAAATACTTGAGCAAGTAATACAAAAAGTTTTTTACTCTCCTCCAGAAACAAATCCAAAACATATACTGTAGAAAAATATTCTTGTCAAATTCATAAAATAATTTTTATGTGGTGCTTTGTCACTTAAGGGGAATTTTTCTGATAGAAATAAGCTGAGAGAGCAGCACTTTTTCTTTGAGAGTAATAAAAGGAACATAGAAATAATATTCTATGGGTAATCCCAAAGTAATAAACCTCAATATAATCCAAATAAAAATGAACTCGATTTTAGGTAGTGGGAACTAGAGTGTCCCCAAAAGCAACTGTGAAGATCCATAGTGCATAAACTGTCAAAGTTCACAGAAAACAGGGTGAATTCAAATGAACATGCTGTGAAAGAAAATTCTTAATTTTGTGTATGCTTCAAGAACCAAGCATCCTATTTTTAAACTACTACATCAAAAACAAGCATTAAATATTTTAGTTGCTCCTAAGTGTGTTAGAAACAACGAACAAAGCAACAGATCCAGATGAAAAAGTGATAGTATAGCCAGTAATCTTTTTCTCAAGTTATATATTGCTTCACTAAGGGAACAGAAACTGAAGCTGGATTGACTTGAAGGACGCATATGTGTTTGTGGACAAAAATGTGAGCTAAACCAGTTTTGAAATAAAACAATGAATCTCTTGATCGAATTTGGTATTTTTATGCTCTACAATATGAGAGAAACCACTTTCCTGAAGAAGTGTATACATCTGTTTTATTTTCTATACATTAATACAAAGTTTGCCGTTAGCTAATTAGTTAAAATCACATTCTTGAACCTGTAATAAAAACAAGACAAGAAGATTTCCACGATCCATGTGATTGCAGCCAAAATGAGTATCATGTGTATTTAGTAATCTGTATCTTCCTAGAAAAAAATAGCATTTTGGTATTTAGTATTTCAATGATTCTTAAAATACATCTGAGAAACTAAACTGATGCTTAGATGCCATCCTATCTTTAATACTCACTGTATCTGAATCCTCCAACACTGTCTGAGGAAACCCCAACATATTTGTCTTTGTTCTTCTTTGCTTTCTTTCTCTCTTCACGAAGCCTGTCGTCATCCTGGGCAAATTCAACCAATTCCTTCACCTTCTGGCGAATATTTATACCTTGATCCTTGCCATGCTCATCTTCAGAATGGTAAGAAAGAAAAGAAGCGAATGAATTCATTTAATACACACCAAACTCTAAGACAAAAAAAATAGTAAATCTACAAAATAAGAAACTAACTTCAATATTTTGAAAAATAAAAAACAAGAGGTAGATTGGGTATTACACTGTGTCATTTCCTTTTTAGCAAATCCTAAATTCTAAAATGCAATTCTGCTTTACAGATCACAGATAATAGTACTGTGTAAGGTCAATTAAAGACCTACTAAAAATTAGGGTTAGTGAAGATGACCACATGAAATGAATATATCCATAAATGTTTTCTATTATATTTTAACAGAACAAATCAAAACAAGAACCACCTGAATATTTTAATGACTGAAAAGCACCCCAAATGTCTTGGTTTCCCAATACAAGTTTGGGAACACTAATTATGAGGACTTAGTATAGCTGAAAAACTGAATTTTTTAAAGTACTAGGGCATGCTACAAAATGAAGTGTGCTTCATTCTCTAGCCTCTTTCACATTCAAAACACACTCTGGCCTTGCTGCCTTTGCACAGTAAATATTATTTGGTGGGAGGGGGGAAAACCCAGCTTCAAACAGATGTGTGTGTTTTGGAGCTCTAACCTTTTCTTCCCATATGATTAAAGCTATTCCTTTATGGACACCACAGGGGACCAGTCTCCAGTGCATATTTTAATATAAACCCGAACACTCATGTTGTGTTGGTTCTGTTGTTATTAGCCAGTCTTTTCTGCAAGTTCTTGTCTTCACTAATTAATACTCTAGGGCCCCACGTCTTGGATTCTGCACTCGTCACACAACCAGCAACAGTCACATTCTAATTAGAGCAGAGAAGCTTCTAAGCTGGTTCAGGTGACTGACAACTCCAACTACTGTTTTAATTTGCTTATAAGGTTTTTCTATTGCTCACCTACAAAGTGGTAATTTTCCAGGGATCGCAAATCATAAATGTGTTCTCTGGCACTTGTAACAACACGCTCTGATCCATTTCTTATGAGGTAAGCTAGAAGCAGCAAGGACTGTAAAAATATAAAGCACCAAATGATTTAACGAAATTCTGGTAAAGCTTTGGTAAATGGTTAAAAAAATTTTCAACATTAGCAAATAAATATCATGGTGGTGATGAGGAGGGTTTCTTTACTCTGTATTAGATTTTAAATACATACTCTAGCACATATTATCAATTTGAAGTTCCTCTGATATAGAGTACAATAAATATAAATTATCCAATAAGTCCTATATGCCAAAATTTTTTTTTAAAAAAAAGAATCAATAATTCTGATGTTTAACAACACTGCATGATACAAATGAACAATGAGGCTTTAAAAAGAGGGCTCAGTTTTTACTTCTTCTGTAGGTATTATGGAACTGTGAATTAATAGAACTATCAAAATTATCTGGCATTTATATAAACCTATAGTATTTTTCCAAGGTAAAATTTGACTTTTAGAGGTTATTGATGTAGCATTTGCACCAAAAAGTTAATGCCAACTAACGAAAGAAAAAACTTAAGTTTTCAGAAGGTTTTGCTAAAATGCAAGAATGGCTACCAATGAATATAGGGTAGTGTAATTATTCTGAAATAACACAGTAGTGACTCTTGAACAACTTTGTAAATACACCAAAAACTGCACTGAACTGTACATTTTAAACATAATCTTGTTGGAACGAACTTCACTGTTACATGAAAAAATGGTTAGGTTGTTGAAATTAAGGAACACAAAACCTCTTCCTATCAGTGATTTATTTATTTATTTTAAAATAATTTACCCAAGATTAAAAAAACAAAAACAAAAACAAGCACCAACCACAACTTCAATTTCTGAAAGCATATTTACTTAATTTACAGAAATTTCACTATTTCATCATAAATACAAGCAGAAGTAAAGACAGTGAATGTTTCCAGAAATAAACATAAGAAAAAAAACTATAATATCATTAGCGATTAGGAAAATGCAAATCAAAATTACATTGAGATTTATTCTCACACTAGTCAGAATGGCAATCATCAAGAATACATATAATAAGCTGGGTGTGGTGGCACAGCCTGTAATCCTAGCAACTTGGGAGACTAAGGCAGGAGGACCTCGAGTTCAAAGTTAGACTCAGCAATTTAGTGAGGGACTAAGCAACTCAGCAAAATGGTGTCTCTAAATAAAATATAAAAAAAGGGCTAGGGATGTGGTTCAGTGGTTAAGTGCCCTAGTGTCCTGGGTTCAATTCCCAGTACCAAAAAAAAAAAAAAAGAATACACATAATAATAAATGCCGGAGAGAATGTGGAGAAAATAAACATTTCTAACATTTTTACACTGTTAGTGGAACAGTAAATTAGTATAATAACGAAGGAAATCAGTATGGAGATTCCTCAAAAGACTAGGCATTGATCCAGATATACTGCTCCTCGGTATTTACCTTAAAGAATTAAAGTCCTCATAACTACAGTGATATATGCATACCCATGTTTATAGCAGCACAATTCACAATAGCCGAACTATGGAATAAGCCTAGATATCCATCAAAAGATGGATGAATAAAGAAAGTGTGGGATATATACACAATAGAGTTTTATTCAACTAGAAAGAAAAATGAAATTAATACCATTTGCAGGAAAATGAATGAAACTAGAGACCATCATGTTAAGTGAAATAAGTCAAAATCAGAAGACTAAGGGTCATATTTTCTCTTATATAAAAAAGCCAGAGGATCTCCTAAAAAAAAATCAAAGGGAGATCAACAGAGGAAAGGGAAGAGAAAAGGGACAAGGGGTGGAAAGTGCAGAGGGAGGGAGGAAGTTCTGGGGAGTGATACTGGTCAAATTATGTTTTATATTGTGTGAACACATAACAACAAATCCCATCAATTTTAATACACCAATAAAAAATGTAGGAAAAAACACAACAATAAAAAAGAAACAGATAACTAAAAGAGATTTTTAATCCTGAAAATCAGAACTTTCAAAGGTTCAAATATGAATGTTATGTCATTTTGTTATGTATTTTGAGTAGTAAAAAAAAAAATATGGTAGTGTTGTAAGAACAAATGACACCTAGTTTTAGAATTATGCATTACATGTTATCAAGAAAGGAATCTGATAAAGAGTGCATATATGTTCAAAATTTTAAAAATATTAGAATTTGAATCTATATAATGCCAGTGACTCAGGAGGCTGAGGCAAGAGGATTGCCAAAGCTAGCCTCAACAACTTATGGGCCCTTGGCAATTTAGTGAGACCCTGTCTAAACATTTAAAAAGGGTTGGGAATGTGGCTAAGTGGTTAAGCACTGCTGGGTTCAATTCCCTGTACCCCCTGCCCCACAAAAAATCAAGTCTGTGTATTTAGGATTAAAAATCCAATTATTTTCTGAACTAATATTTTTTGGGTGCTGAATACTGTTAGAATCCTATTATTATAAATTAGGCAAATTTTTATACAGCGATGACAAACTACATAAGACTTGATTTCATCTTAACTGCTCATAGACTAAACATGTATTATTAGAGATGAATTATTTTGATAAGTGCAAACATTTTTTATAGGAAAAATCTTCTTAAATATTTAACATTTAAAAGCTGAATTAGTTTTAAACATTTTACATTAACAATTGTTCTTTACAATGACTGATAAATAGAACACAAATAACAAATATGCTTCCTTTATGTGTTTTCGACTATTCTATTAAAGGATTTAATGTGCTTCCAAATCACTTCTGTATGTGTGCTTTAAATTCTAAGCATTTGTTTTCAAGATGTTAGATTATAAAATAGGCTTATGTTCATACCTTATAAACTCTTCTCCAATTCTTTTTGTTGTCTTTTAACATTCGAGACCAAAGCATATTCATAAGTTCTGGAAACTGCTCATACATAAAGGTAGCCCTGAAAAAAACAATGATTTTTCTCAAGAATTTGCAATATGTTAATTTTGACAGTAGATGGCAGGCTTGCTCTAAATTGTTATATTTCTCCCAAAGAGCTTAAAAAAGAATAAGCTTAATTCAAAAAATGTGGATGATATATTCCTTGAAAATGTTCTTCCTATATTTTGAACAATACCTATAATATTTGTAGGCACCACTAATTAATATCATACTTTGCAAGTTCTTTATTCACTGACACAGTGGCCCCGATATTCATCACAAAAAATTCTTTAGAACTTTACTTCCAAGTATTTTGTACTCATACTTCAAAATTTACATGGTAAGCTACAGTAAGTCTTGAAACTTCACCGAGAAAGAAAAATTGTGGGTTTTTTTTTTCTGAGCTAATTTTTAAAGGGAATAGACTCTGTATAAAACTTTGTACATCATTATCTGAATAATTATGCAAAATTTATATTTGGCAGCTGGTTTAAAACTGTAAGAAAATTTCACATTTTTATGTAAAGATGCTTTGATTCTTTCTGCATTGCTGAGTCAAATTATCACTTACTTGGCAATCTCTCCCATGAGTTGCCCAGAAGGTCCCCAAGGATCATCATTCGTTGCTTCTCGAACTTTAGACTCAATCTCTGAATAATTCATAACCACATTGGTGCTGCAGAGAAAAAAATGCACGCACATACGCACAAAGATTAGCATCAAAACTGAGAAACACATGAAAACTTAATAATGACACTACTGGGTGTCCTAATGAGCTACCTCTACAGGGTGGGAAAGAAAACATCTTTTGTGCACAAACTACCCCAAGGACACTATATAACACATTTAAGCTATCTTTAAGAAGATTTTACTATTCTACTATCCTTCAAGAATACAGATGAGAGACTGCATTAGAGCTGGCCTAAATTCCATAAAAAAATGGACTTGGTTAAATTAAAAAGAAAACTGAACATGCTAGAGTCTATTATGAAACTAAGTTGTCAGTTTCTTGATCAGACTTGGTTTACATGCAGGTTTAGGTTTCCTGATTACAAAAAATTCTGTAGATTAAGCAAAATTACACTGCAGCTGAACACTACATCATATTTTCAAAAAAGAATGATGAATCAAAGATAATCAAAGTTATTTAGGAGTACTTTGAACATTTACTTGTAATTCCAGGCTTTTTTCATCTATTATATATATTTTCCATCATCATATAGTAGTTATCCCTACTTTTATTGGCTACCTAATATTCCATCAGGTATATTTATGATATTTAACTTTCCCTTAAGATTTCTGCAATAGTCAATAACATGGACCCTAAGAATCAGAAAACTCTGATACCAATCACACTTTGTGACCTCTAGCAAAATAAATTATCGTAATCTCAAATTCTTCAAATGTAAAATGGGAACAAATAAAAACAACACCTTAAAGGGCAGCATATTAAATAATGTTTAGCACAGTGACTGACATATAGGAAATGCTCAAAAAATGTTAGTTACCATAACTGAACATAATAACCACTAGAATTTTAAAAATTAAACAATACTTTAATAAAGAATTAACTCTGAGAAAAATACATTTGAAAACTTAAGACATGTGATGGCAAAATGTTTGGTTGTTAAAATGCAATTTGTCATCCTTATATGAATGTAAGAATTCAAAGACATTCTGAGAAGGAATAAAGAAATACTATGAAAATGTGACATATAATAGTAGTATTAATTTGCCATCTAAAGCTCCAATTATTACTGAGCAATCATTATATAACAGATACTGTGAATATGGTAATTCAAATCTTCCATTTAAAATTAAATCTTAGAAACAATTTTTTAAAATAGCAGAATTTGGTAGCTATTACTTACATTATACCCCCGTTTTGCTATCTGATTTTTCAGTCATCAAAAAGTACTGTTTTTTAAATAAGGAAGGCTTGGTTGAAACTGGCACTCAGAATCTCTTCAAATTTATTTTAATCCTTTCAATTTCTTTAACTTTAGGAAAGAAACTAACATACAGGTTTGGGTCAAATGACTTGTCAAATCATTGAATAACTTTAGCTTCTAGATTAACATTCAGAACACTGTTCTATTAAGGAAGAAAAGTGCAATCCTGGTATTTTATTTTGAATGCTGGAGAAAACATCCTTCTAAAATATCAACTAATTTGATAAAATAAATGCAAATTACTTCCTTGAGACTAAATAAATCCATAATCTCTACAGTCCCTCCAAAATTTAAACCTCTTAATGAATTTTCATAAAAATCCAATAATGATTACATTGAAGGTAATTTTATGTACAAATGCAGAAGAGTAATTTTATTCCTAATTTTTTTTAGCAATGGGATTAAAATAAAACCCAGGCAGCTAATAACAGATATGCAATTTACGATGCAATAAAATGATAGATTTCAGAATGCTTTTGTTTATCCTGGTGGCTGAAGAATGCATAGCTTAGGCAGTTAAAAGTGCCAAAATGCAGCTGTGAAAATGAACAATAGCAATTAGGATTATAATTCACCCAAGCATTTCATTACCAAGAATGCACTTGAAATCTCTCTCCATTGTTTAATTTGTTGGAGAACAAGATGAAAGGAGTTAATCTCCAGTCCATGTACATGAAATATTTTTTACCAGAGCCTTCATAAATGCTTTAGTTTTCCGAACACTACTTTCCTTGTTCAAGCTACAAAGGCCCATGGGTCAAATGAGAAAGGGACTGTTTCCATAACCCTTCACAAGATTCTTTGCTTAAGCCTGTGTGTCTGAGTGGTGTGTGTTTAGAGAGGTGGCAAAGAGCCAGTAATTTAAGAATCTCCTTATTTCCTTTGCTGAAAAACAATGGGAGCCTTAGAATATACAATATAAAGTATGACCACAGAAGGATATGGCAACTATAACAACAAAAAATTAGTCTACTTCCAGGAAGTGAATTGGGCTCTATTTTAAAGCTATTTTCCAGTGAAACTGTTGCTTTCAGAAAAGGGAAAGAATTCTTTCCAGATCAGATCTGATAGTACAGAGAATTCCAAAACAAAGTGTTTTTGAGCTTTACTTGATTCAGAAACAACTGTAAACTAAACCAAAACAAAACAACATTGTATAGTATAGTTTGACTTTATTCCAGGTTGTTTAAAAATAATGGTTTCTAAAAAGACAGAAATGGTATTTTGATCCTTCCTTTCCCATGTTTTCTATTGCCCTCCATCCGTGTACTATTCATAATTCCAGTAACCCCTTCTCTTTAAAAAAAAAAAAAAAAAAAGAAAAATTTTTCAGATGTTTGAAAGAAAAAAACAGTTTAATTTTTTAAACTTCCTATGATTGACAGAAATGTCTGAACAATGGCTATTTCAGACACTAGAGGGAGCTCTCTAGTCAGTTTTTTTAAGAGATGCAAAATTCAGACAAAGGTCTAAGACATATTGTTAGCAGAATTATAGAAAATACCAACCAGTAAGTTTTATAGCGTTTAGACTAATACCACAAACTAGTGACTTCAGAACTTGTACCAATCCTAAACTGAAATTCCTAACTTGAAAACTTAAAAAAAGAAAAGATCTCTTTACATTGTATTACCACACCATATTGTGACCTTTTGTTAAGACTCAAAATCCTTGGATACTGTGTGTGTGTGCGTACACACACACACACACACACACACACACACACACCACACACATATTTTAACCTGTACTTCATTTCATTATAACACTTAAGAACGTAACTAAAAAATCTCTGAAACACCAAAACAATTTCCCATATACTACTTTAAACCAGCTTGGCAGTAATACCAAAAGAAAATTCAACCTATAAAAATGTCTAATGAGTTTTAATGCTTCTGATGATCACCAATCTTTTCTCTCCAGGTTTTTAACCTGTTTTTAATTTCTACAGACATGAAAATGTAAAATGGAGGGGAAAAAAAGAAGAAAAAATTTAAATGTTGCTGTATTTTTAATTATTCTATTGCTAGCATTAAATGTTATCTAGATTGAACTATCTGAAATGTTATCTAATTAGACTGAAAACAATCTAATAATCATTATATAGCGCAAGTGCGTCCTCTTCACATTGCTCTAGGTTTACTCAGTATTTTTAGCTTTGTCTTTGCTTAGTCATGAAAATGAGTGACAAGACGAGGTAGGTTTTCTTCTGACCTGAAGATCAATGATGATTAATATCACTCTGAAAATGTAACAGTACCTACTGCTGGGTAGTTTAGTGATACAAACAGTTAATAATAACAAAACTTAAAGGTCTCTGATGTCAGGCCAAAAAGAAAAAGCAAAGGGAAAAAGGGAATACCCAAAGCAAAAAATACAGGAAGCTGCTCATGTTGTGAAGATTTTACTGAAAAGCAATTCTGAGCCACTGCTTTTTATGTGGATAAAATTCAAAAATGCAATCAGCATTGTTCATGTGTGTGCAACTTTTCACTGTTTCTACTCGAACTTCCCTGTTTGTTCCTCAAGCACACTAACAATAGGTAGGACACAACTAAGATTTCCCAAGGAAAGGATAACCAATACCAATAGCTCACCAACTGCTGAAAAGTACCATCCTCAAGCTCTGCACCAGCTTCTAAAACTTGTGAGTACAGCCACATTCAATCAGTCAAGGGCTGAGTATCTTGTTTTCATTTGGCCTCCCCATCCTCCTTTTATTTGACCACTTGATATTGATAAAATACTGAGCTATTTTACTTGATAAATTTGGATCCAGGTTTTAGAGGCAGAACTAGTGGAAAGCAAAAGCATTTAAAATGGGGCTTTTATAGTTAATGCTTCTTCTGATCTGCATTAAGAAAAATCAGTAAAATGATTAATGAAAAAAAAACTGTAAGTCCTTATTACTGTTATTTTCTTTGTCTTACAAATTCAGGTATATGCTTTCTAAAACAAAACTATATACCAAAAGAAAAAGTGGAGCATAAATGTAATCTGATCTTATTAACAGATGAATAAGGAAATAGGATAATGCAGTAATTAACAGATGAATAAGGAAATAGGATAATGCAGTAATATTTTTCCAAGTTTGTCTCTTATTTTTTGAAAAATGGCGTCAAATGGGTCTACATATTTCATTTGGTTTCTTATTTTTGTTTTAAGCTTATTATAAAGACTTTACTCACTGTAAGGTCAGGAAATATTTTGAGAACTTTAAATGTGTTTTGTCATATGAAGACTCAGCCACTCAGAGAAAGATACAAATAACTTAGTTCCAAGCAAGGGTTTCAAATAATGGTATTTTGTTTCCCTAAAACTTTCCCATATTTTCCAAATTTCTTCCCATGAGCAACACACTGTAACCAAAAGAAAACTATTAAATGTTAATTAAAAACAAATCCAATACTGTATCTCAGTCAGCTATAACTATTTGTAGGGAAGTAAAAAATGTTGGTAAGATGATATGAATATTATTTGTACTTCAAATAACTTTTATCAGGCTTTTTAAAGTGCAGCAAAGTAGTGACTCAAATATCTCTACATGTATTAAAATATGTATACCAACTGGTACATGTGTAAAAGCCACAAGGAATAATTTAAGTATTTACCTTTGGAATTAACAAGATTTTTAAAAACACTACTAGGAAATAATAATTCTTGCATCAAAATCTATGTATCTAAAAGTCAACTGTTAACTTTTATTTCCAAAAAAGTCCATTTTTTTTCTTATTTGGTACTGGGGATTGAACCCAGGGATTTTACCACTGAATTACATCCCGAAAATAAAAACTCCTTTTTTATTTTGAGACAGGGTCTTGCTAAGTTGTTGAGGGTGGCCTCAAATTTGAGATCCTCCTGCCTCAGACTGCATGTTGCTGGGATTACAGGGGTGCACCAACCATGCCCAGCTTAAAAAACATTTTAATAATGAAGATACGTAAAACAATTACACTCCCTGTAAAGTATCAATCTTTAAAAAAAAAATTTTAAATCATAAAACACCCATGAAATGAACACTGAAGGTTTTTTCAGGTAACAAGTCATTTATGCTGGGAATTTTTGTTTGTTTTTTAGTGTTTCTAGCCATAGTACTAGGGAAATAGTAAGAAGAATTCTAAAAACTTGATAATGGATCTGGTGTCTTATGACCTTTTTTTTTTTGTTTTCGTTTACATCAGGGGATGGCCTTCACCACATTATTCTTATTTATAAACAACACTTTACAGGTTCAATATTCATATTTTAAACTATGTTCAATCTCATTACAGCTCTGTGAACAGTAACAAATTTACTGTCAACAACCAAGAAGTCTACTCTTAAATACAACAATTATGTAACTTTCACTGTTGGAAAATTTGTAGTGCTACATAAATGACATGGTAAGGTAGAAAAACTATTAATTCATTTAGCTGGATATTTGCCAACCATTTATTTATTTATATCTCTTTCCACATTTTTATTGGTGTATTACAGTTGTACATAATGAGGGAATTTGTTGTTAATATATTTGTACATGCACACAATATAATTTGGCCAGTATCTCTCCCTAGCATTTCCCCCTGGCCCCCATTCCCTGATGCCTTTCTTCTACTGATCTCCCGTCCTCTGCATCTGCACCTGTTTTCCTCTCTTTCACATATGAAAGAAAACATTCGGCCCTTGATCTTCTGAGTTTAACTTACTTCACTTAACATAATGTTCTCAAGTTCCATCATTTTCCTGCAAATGACATAAATTCATTTATCTTTCTGGCTGAATAAAACTCCATTGTGTATGTATCCCACACTTTCTTTATTCATTCATATGCTGACTGAACCGAGGCTGATTCCATACTTTGGCTATTGTGGAATTGTGCTGCTATAAACATGGGTATACATGTATCACTGCAGTATGATGACTTTAATTCTTTAAGATAAATACTGAGGAGCAGTGCAGCTGGATCACAGGGTGATTCCATGCCTAGTCTTTTGAGGAACCTCCATACTGATTTCCATAGTAATTATACTAATTTACTGTCTCACCAACAGTGTAAAAGTGTTCGTTTTTCTCCACATTCTCTCCAGCATTTATTATTATGGGTGTTCTTTTTTTCTTCTTCTTTTTAGATAGCACAATACTTTGTTTATTTTTATGTGGTGCTGAGATCAAACCCAGTGCCTCTCAAGTGCTAGGCAAGTGCCCTACCACTGAGCTACAACCTTAGCCCCTATTGTGTGTATTCTTGATGACTGCCATTCTGACTGGTGTGAAATGAAATCTCAGTGTAGTTATTTCTACTTCCCTGTTAATGACATTGAACATTTTTCATAGATTTTTTCATCATTTGTATCTTTCTTTTGAAAATTGTCAGTTTAATTCATTTGCCCATTTATTAACTAGGTTATTTGATTTTTTGATGTTAAATCTTTTGAGTTCTTTCTATATTCTGGATATTAATCTGCTGTCAGAAGAGTAGGTAGCAAAGAATTTCTCCCATTTTGTAGGTTTTCTCTTCACATTCCTAATTGTTTCATTTGCTATACAAAAGCTTTTTGATTTGTTGCTATCCCATTTATTAACTCTTGACATTATTTTGTAAGTTTTAGAGTTCCTACTGAGAAAGTTGTTGCCTGTGCAACATGTGATGACTCTACATTTTCATCTAGGAGTCACATAGTTTCTGTTTAACACTCATTGAAAAAATCATTTCTTGGTTTGAAAATAAAACACAAAGCAATGAATAATGTCTTCACAAAAGCAACAACACAGTTCAACAGAAGAATTAATTTTACTACAGCGAATATTATCATATTTGATTATATAGTACCATATTTATAAAATAGCTAAAGTGCTAAACAAGAAATCTGCTATTGTTCTGTGTATAGCATTGGAAGAAAACAAATAGTGAAAGTACAGAAAGAAATGCAACAATTCGACAGAATGAATCAGACATAACTTTCCTATGTTTAAATATGAATATACAACCAGTATAACCCTACAACATGTTCAACCACAAGAATGGGACATTATATTCCATTTATGTATAATATATCAAAAAACATTCTACTGTCATGTATAACTAAAAAGAACAAATAAAAATTTTTAAAGAAAAAAAAAAAAAGAAATGCAACAAATCTAACTCTGGCAGCTTTCTCTATAATACTGCCCCTAACCTAATTAAGAAAAAGTGAGGAGAGGGAAAATATATTTAATAGCAATTTCTTAGTGGAGAAGTTAAATCAACTCATTCAGAATTCCACATCTAGTAAGCAACAGTAGAAGTTAGAACTTTGTTAGTTAATTGTAAAGCTCATTTGTTATTATGCCATAACACCTGAAAAATCTGAACATTACTGGAAATAATTGGTAGGCTTTTAAAGTCTACTAATTTATATACAAGACAACAACATCAAATGCAACATCATGAACTGTGGTACTAAAAGAACTAAATGTTAAATAAAAGTTCAAAACAATACATTGTCAGTCATAGAAATTACATTTTCTTTGGTTTTTGGAGAATATCAAATACAAACCATACAACTGAAAGAAAAAATCCTTATTCTTCAGTCTTATGCATGCACTCTGGAAAGCATGGTAAATATCAGTTTGAGAAGGAAAAACTGAAATCAGAGACATAAGAAAACTGAGGATCTCTTAGCAATTCTTCTGCAATAACTAGATTTCAGAAAGAGTAATCTGCTTACTTAAAAAAAAAAAAACTGTACTTCAATCCAATGGTATCATATCTTTTTGGGTGTTCATGTGCATATTATTTACGATTTCAATTACTTACACAAAAGACCATGCTAGATTATATACACCTTCTGTCTTCCTCTTTCCAAGAGCAAAACTACAATTCTAAATAATGAAATATGAAACCTTTGTTTTTAAAAATAGCCATCAAAAATTGGCTCTGAAATATAATACTTCATCCTTCAGAGATCTCAGTTAAAAAAAGAATAGAACAAATAAATAAAAAAGCAACTTCCTGCTAGGTTTCGAGGAAGAAGTCCTTTAAAAAAATCTTCTACTTTCAGAATAATTCTGGATATTCAAAGAAAGATCAAGTAAAAACTGTTTTCCAACTGAAATACCAACAGTTTGTTTTGTTTTGACCCAGGTGGCCTTTAATTTCAGTGTTTATCATGGGGGCAGGAAACAGAACTACAGATTGTTTTTGGAAGAGAGGAGGTACTGGGGATTGAACCAAGGGTGCTTTACCTTTTATTTTTTATTTTGAGATGGGGTCTCACTAAATTGCCAGGCTGTCTTTGAATGTTCAATCCTCTTGTCTCAGCCTCCCACATTACCGGGATTAGAGGTGTGCACCTCCAAACTCAACAGAACATCCGGACTTTAATCACTCTTGACACTTTCCTACTACTGAACACAGTTAACTAATATGGTTTAATATTCTTGTAATCTTAATTCAAAGTTTTAGACTGTATTTGTACTACTTACAGATAAACCAGAAATACAAATTCTACAAAAGTATTTTATTTGAAAGTATTTTCTTACTTTTCAGTTTCATGGGAGGATGGAAGGAAGAGTAAATAAAACTGAATAATATTCTGCAAGCAGAAAAAAAAATAAAGTTACATGAACCCCTAACATTCTTGAAAGATTAACTGAATATCCTGTGTTCCTTCAAAATTATGAGAATGGAAATGTTTATACAAACTCCAGATACTCCCAGAATCAATAAAATGTTAACGTATCCCATGCATATTATATATTTCCTCCCTACAAGTAACTGATTATTTAGAGTCAGAAAAGTTTAATTTCTCAGGCAAAAACTTGCATGGCAAGATACTTTTTAAAAATTCATTGATTTATAGATTTGATTGCATCATCATTCCAAACTACTGCCACATTTGTTGGGTTCCTCTTTTAATAGATTAAGCATTTGTTTTCTGTGTATTGTTATTAAAATGACTCTGCTACCACATTTAGAACTAGAGGCCGGCTTTCTCTGAGCTCTTCCCTCACCCCAAACAGAAGTAAGTCACCATGCTCCAGAACTAAAAACAAAGCTGAGAGGGGGATGCCAGTGACTGGCTTGGCTAAATGACTTGTTCGCACATCAGATTTGGGTCATAACAAAATAATAAATTATTTTTTGTTGAAAATCTCCTAGATTTTTTTTTTTTTTTTTTGGTGGTACTGGGGATTTAACCTCATGCATGCTAGGAAAATGCTCTACCACTGAGTTACATCCTCAATCCTTTTAATGTTTTATTATGACACAGGGTCTCACTAAGTTGCCCAGGCTGATATTGAATATAGAATCCTCCTGCCTCAGTCTCCTGAGTTAACCGGGATTAAGGGTATATACTACGATGACTGGCCAGATTTGTTTTACAGAGTTAAAACTTTAAACAAAAAAGTCTAGCCAAGGACCTATTGCATTTAGAAAGAATCATTACATAGTAAAAAATGTAATACAAATGAAATTTAATCTGAAGACTCTTTTATTAGTAGCTGACATTAACTGATTGATACCACAGAGTACTTTATCTTTTAATCTCTAAAAATATCCATTATAGATTATAAGTATTACAAATAGTCTCTATCTAAATATTTCAAGCTTAAAAAAAATCAGCATTCTAAGGTTTGGGGATATAGCTCAGTTGGTAGAGTGCACAAGGCCTTGGGTTCAATCCTGGCCGGCATCACCAAAAAAAAAAAAAAAAAAAAAAAAAAAAATCAGCATTCTAAAATTTGACTTCAATCCCAATTCCAATCTGTGCAGTAAAGAAGTAATTGTTTCTTTATTCATTTAAGAGTTTACTTAACATCCTAGGGAAAACTTCCAGTATGGATTCATTATCAGTTTGAATAGGTCAAAACTAACCAAACTCACATCTAAAATTTCTAGATTCATAACACCTGATATATTCATTACTGAGCATAAAGCTGTCAATGTTTTTTTTAAAAAGTCAGAAAATTATTATTTTATGGTTTATATAAAATTCAAGGTTAGAAAAGATTAAATGAATAAGCGTTGAAGAAGTCAACATTCCAAATTTTGTTTCAAATGGTAAGCAGTACCAGACTAATGAGAATGTATATATAAATTGATCACTCACTGAAAAAATATAAAGTATAGAAGTAGAAACTAATTCATTTTATAGAAAGGTCATTAAATGTTTATAGTCCAATATAAAGTCTTGGGAAACACTAAAAACCACATACAATTGTTTCAATACCTCAAAAAAACAAAACAAACAAACAAACAAAAAAAAACCCAGGAATTGATCCAAAACAAAAATACATAAACCAGGTTGATAGTGGAATTTCTTACCCTTAAAGTCTATTTCAACTTTCCGAAAGATACCAACTTCTTGATAACCATTAAGAGCAACTTGAATCAACAAATTTTCAAGGAAATAGTTTAGTAATTTATTTAACAGATGTACAAGGAAAACTACATGAATGAGATTAGCCAAGAAAAACATCCTGATGTCCACAACTAAATTATGACCTATGGGAGGAAGAAACTATAAAACTACTTCCCTTTTCTTACAACTTTGATGGTTAGCAATCCCAAATAAAATAACCCATTTGATAGCAGCTCATTTTCAGACTATTCCAACATGAATATTTCAGGAACTATTCTGACATACAAGGCCACAATAAAGGAAGATATTGAACATTTAAGCATTTTTAAAAACTGCTTCATGTTTTAAGGCTATATTGTACACAAGCAAAATAATACTTATATTAATGGATCAATAAGTTTCTGAGATTATTAGGGCCTGAGTCTTTGTCTTTAGCATACACTAATTCTTGTTTGATTCATGTGGATAAATCAACAACTATGTGCCTTGGTTTCTTCATCTGAAAGTTCCTTATATATTACTGTTATGGAGATTAAGCATGTGTGAAGAATTCAGAATAGTTTTCTGATATAATTTTTTGATTGAGTAACTTCAACCTAAATATGGCCCCCTATGATTAGATTGGCATAATACATATTAGTTACTCATATCTCAATCACCAAGCAGAACTTGTCATGGTAACTAGCCATTTATTTGACACAGTACAGATTAATGAAATCAAGATTTCTGGGAGAGAATTATACCATAAAGATGGAAAAAACTTTCTTGATTAAGAAATAGCCTAAGAGCTGACAATGAGTATCACTAAAGGTAGACAAGAATTTATTCACACAAGTCCTGCCACTGAACAATTGCTATCTTACTGATACCAGAAGTTCATACTACTTAATAATTTGGTGAACCACCAACCATGAGCCAGGATATTATTTTATATTAAGCAACAATTTCTTAAATTACTAAAACATGAAGGTCAATTATCTAATATGAAATGTATATTTAGCAAGGCACACATGCCTGAAATCCCAGCAACTTGAGAGGCTGAGGCAAAAGAATAAGTATAAAACCCTCAACAATTGGCAAGACCCTATATCAAAATTAAAAAATAAAAAGATCTGGGGATATACCTTTATCATCATATTTACACGTGTGTGTTTATTTTTATTTTGGGAATATCAAAAGCAGCTGAGGGCCTGAGAGTGTAGCCTAATGATAGAGCATGTGCTTAGCATTCATGAGGCCCTGGGTTTAATTACCAGCACAGAGAGGGAAAAAAATTAGTAGTAGAAATTCTGAGCTTTCAAAGGACTAAAAATGCAATTCACAGGACTTAATCCATGAGGTTTCTAGCTGAATAAAGGGTTTTAGAAGGACCATGACATTTAGTTTCTGTACCATTTTTCCTCTTCGAGAACACAAAACTTTATACTAGGAAACATATCTGGACATTTATGTTTATGTGGAAGCCCTTTTACTCTCCTTGAGGCTGCTGCTATTGTGACTTGGGCAGGCTAACTAACAAAAAAGCTGCCTCATAGTACTAAGGAGTTACTGTTTTCCAGAGAAGCACTTTGACAACAAATGGGAGATGGTTTGCCTTATGGCTGGCAAAAGGGAAAAATTTTGTAAGGTTAAGGGAAGTAGGATGAAAAGTAGCTTCCCCAAAGTGGCAACAATGGTACTTGGAACAAAGTAGCAACAGAACAGGCAGAAAAGTTCCTTTCTACTGCCACAGAAAAAGCTTAGGGTTGGGGTTGTGGCTCATTGATAGAGTGCTTGCCTTGCATGTGGCTCATTGATAGAGTGCTTGCCTTGCATGTGTGAGGTACTGAGTTTGATCCTCAGCAGCACACACACAATCAATCAATCAATCAAGATTTTGTGTCCATCTACAACTAAAACAATATTTTTTTTTTAAAAAAAGAGCTCTTAAAAGCAAAATCATAAATACTTATAAATATGAAAACAGCTGGATTAGGATGGTAATAATTAAAGTACATTTGTTTACATTTTTAATTTAATTTATTATGATCTATTTAATTGTACTGGAGATCAACCCAGGGGTACTTATATGTATAGATATAAATTTTATTTTTTTAGTTATAGGTGGACACAATAGCTTTATTTTATTTTTACGTGTTGCTGAGGATTGAACCGAGGGCCTCACATGTGCCAGGCAAGCACTCCATCACTGAGCCACAGCCACAGCCTCCCAAGGGTACTTTTATTACTGAACATGTTACATCCTCAGCCCTTTTAAAATTTTTTAAGTTGCCCAGGATTAACATCAACTCTATCCTCCTGCCTCAGTCTCCCAAACAGTTGGGTTTACAGGTGAGTGCCACCAAACCTGGCCTATAATATTTTTTATTTATACAATGAAAAAACTTGGCCATAGCTGGGGTGATTTAATTCTGGGGATTGCCTCTAACTCCTCCTAGCTCAACAGTCTGGGTTCTCTTGGTTCCCTGCCTGCATATGTAAGGTTATAAAGTCGCTCTTTTCTCACTGGGTGCGTGCAGAACACTACTGCTTCAACAGGACCCTATTCCTTAGGAATTCCAGTCAGCAACCAAAACAATTTTTCTCTTTTCAACTCTTTTTCCTTCATCATGTTTCTCAGTAACTTTCAAGATTTTCATTTTTATTTTCCTTTAGAGCAGTAGTCTAACTGGTGTTTTCTGAAAAATATTAGGTAGGGAGTGATAACAGATGTAAGGAAAGGGTTCCATGGGGGAGGTTTGGGCAATGCTATTTAAACAAGGACAACTTTACTACTGCAGCACCACCCCTCAGAGACTTTCCTACTTTTAACGGTGTGTCATGAGTCTCCAAGAGGAGACTGTATCATACATTTCCAAAAGTTCTGAGACAACATAATGTTTTTCCTAGAACACCCTGCTAAGTGTCCCAAGAAACCCATTTGGCATACAGTATTCTAAAAAAGTGATATTTTCTTTAAATTATCAAATATATTGTTAATTTATACTTTTGATCTTACCATTCATGTTTTAGTATCTGTTCTTATTTTCTACCTCATAGTTGCTATTCCTTTGGTCTTTTATTTTTATATTTCTAAACTTTTCTTAGGCAGCTGTCAGACTTTTAATGTGCTTTAAATCTTACGTATTTAGCATATTTTAAAAATCTCTTGATACCTCTTCATTGCTGATCTTAGGTTTCCTGCCTTGCTTATTTTACGTATTGATCTTGTTTTTAATTGATATGTGTATATATTGGGTAATAAGTCATAGTATTTAGCATATCCATCACTGGCATACAATTATTATTTCTTTGTGGTGAGAATATTTAAATCCTCTCTTCTAACTATTTTGAAATATTCAAATACTGTTAAGTAACCATAGCTACCCTACTATATATATAATTATTTCTTCTAACTATAATTTTGCTACCATTGACCAACATATGAGTAAGATAACATGGCATATGTCTTTCTGTGCCTGATTCAGCTCCAGGTTCATCTGTGTTGCCACAAATGACAGGATTTTGTTCCGACAGTTTATATGTACCACATTTTTGTTATTCATCTACTGAAAAACACTTGTAAAGGCCGATTCCTTATTTTGGATACAGTGAACAGTGCTGCAATAAACATGAGAGGGCAGATATTGCTCTGATATACTGATTTCATTTTCTTTGGATATGCACTTATAAGTTTAATTGCCGATCATATAATAGTTCTACTTTTATTTTTTGAGGAATCTCTTATATTATTGTCTATAACGGCTGGACTAATTTACTTTCTTATGTGTGAAAGTTCACCTTTTTCCATATCCACACCAGTATCTGTTATTTGTCTTTTGGGTAACAACCATTTTAGCTGGGGCATATTTATATCCATCAATCTTGCCTGTTTTGAATCTCATCTGTTTTACTATTTTTGTACCTTGTTTTTACATTGAATTCCAAAAAAATGCATTTAAATTTTACTCTAATCCCTTCAAAATTTCATCTATTTTTACCTTTTGTTTTCCTACTCCTTATCTGATAATCTCATGCCATGTTTTCTTTTGCTAAGCTTTCTTTTTTCCTTCATATTTTGCTGATTTTATATTTTATACTTCATAGTTGAACAAACAGGACAAAGAGCTCAAGCAAAGAGGTAGAGCTTACTCTCAGACCAACAGCTCCTTCTTTGGAAGAAGAAGTTACCATTTTCACACGGGACAATTACACAAGTACATATTATATATGCAAGATATGCAAAAGAATTGGCTTTATTGAGTCCCAAGAGTAAAAATATAATTATTCTTAAAATCTGAGCTGTTTTTTACAATAAAATTTATTTTCTATGTATTACTTGAGAAGGAACAACAAGATGGTAGTTTTACTACTTTTCATCCTGAAAAATGATCTCAGGGGCTAGGCAGGCTGATGTTTGGAGTTATCTTTGGAGGCCTTTTCCCTCAGTGTCTACTGCCCATTAGTACCCCAATCATGTTAACTCCATATTAAAAATAGAGGTGCTAACCACTAATCTGATTCTTAGAAAAGCCACGTTAACAATCTATTTCTGATGTGTGTCTGTTCCTTCTCCAACTCATCACCATATTCATCTTTAAGGTAGTTATTGCTGGGTGGGTTAGTATACCACAGACTCATTACGACTTTTCTTCAAACATCTTCCTCCTCTTCTATCAGTGGATAGTGCTGATTACTTCTCTCCCTTGTTCCCCATCCAGGATTCAGTCTTTAAGATCTTTTCAATTCTATTTCCCAAGTAACTCTCAAATACATCTGTCCACTTTGCCCTACCCACACTGACACTACCTTAGTCTAGGGCCACACCATTTTTCACGTGTGCCAACAGTCTTGGCCCAGTCTAACTATAACTAGTCTTTATGCTTCTATTTATAATTTCCTCTAAGGCTAGAGCTAAAGAGAACTCTTGCTTAATTACAAATTCTATCCCATTTTTTAAAAAAAAAAAAATTTTAGTTGTAGATGGACACAATATCTTCAGGCCAAGTTCCCTAACATGACATAAAAGGTTCTTTATGTGATACCAATTTACTTCTTCAGTCCCATCACTGTGTCATTCTCACTGATAGGCCTTTGGTACAGGCTGTTTTCTCTAAGTCCTCTGCCCACCAATAATTGCTGCCCAGCTAAATCTTCTTCATCAGCAGGTTTTAGCCTAAGCATCACTACTGCCAAGCAACCTTCTTTTAACTCCCCAAATTCCAGGGGGGTTCTGTCTATATGTTCTTTGTTTACTTTCCTGTCCCCAATCCCCTCTCAGACTGAAAATACTTAAAAGGACACAAAATCCAGTATCTTCCTCAAAGACCCTCAATACCTGAAACAGGCTTGGTTATAGTAAATGTTCAAAAAATCTTTATCAGCTAAACGAAAAGAACTAGAATTCTTAAAAAGCTCTATGCAAAGGTCCTAAGTGAACTGGGATCCGGCCTCAAGCTATCTATCTAGCCTTTTTCTTTCATTCCTCCTGTTTCATTTCCTTTATAAGAGTTACACCGAATTACAAATTACTAGCTGATTAACATGACTACATTACCAACATGCCCTTTCTTTTTACCTCAGTGACTGTGTACTCCTGAAATCCCAATCAATGCTTTCAGTTAAAATCAAAATTTGTTTTTAAAAAAGAGGCAAAAATGAAGCCTTTTGAGATTTTTGCCAAGTCATAATCTCCCCTTCCTATGGTCAAATAGCTCTTGTGTATTACAGTCAGTTATGTATAATGCTATTTATGAATTTGTCTTAATTCCTTTAATATATTGTAAGCTTTACAAAGCAGGTAAAAGGAGGGGTATGAAATGGCAAAAGAGATTATAGAGTTAGTAAACTGAAACTTGCTGAACTTAAACAAGAATTTCACTCCTTTCCTGGTCATGTTATGAAGATCAAGGGAATGAAGCAGGTTCACTTCAAGAGGCTCCAGGCATGTCCTAAAGAACATTTAAATGGGAAGGTAAATGAAGTCACACTGGGAGATGAAACAGGAAGAACCAAAGCCCATAGAACTGCCTGTGGGAAGAATCCCCTAAAACAACTGTTAAGGTGGCAGCAGAGAAGGTGGTGATAAAATTACAGTGAAATACCATAGACGGTGAAAATGCAGAAAAGGACAGAACAATTCAATGCACCCATGAGCTTAGAAAGTAAGAAAGTTGTTTTTTTTTAATTATAATTTTACTAGTTCTAATCAGTTATACATGACAGCAGAAAGCTCTTTGCTTCATTGTACACAAATGGAGCACATTTTTTCACTTCTCTGGTTGTACATAAAGTAGTCACACCATTTGTGCAAAAAAACAAAAAGAAAAGAAAAGAAAAGAAAGAAAGAATAAGAAATCTGCTCAGACAGCTAAGTTTGAGATTCCTTGTTTTCAACCAAAGATCTGTCATCTGACTCCAAATCTATGGTTAGCTTAGATAAGCTGAAGGAAAGAGGAGAAAAGACTTGGTTTGAGTGTCTCTTCAATCTCTAGGTCTGAAGATGATGAGGAACTGAAAAAAGAATAAAAAGTAGTTTGGGATTATCAAAACTTCAACTGCAACTGGAACCATGGAGGGATACAGAGATGAAGAAGAGGAAAACAGGGGGCTGGGGATGTGGCTCAAGTGGTAGCGCGCTCGCCTGGCAAGCGTGCAGCCCGGGTTCGATCCTCAGCACCACATACAAACAAAGATGTGCCTGCCGAAAACTAAATAAATAAATAAATATTAAAAAAAAAAAAAAAAAAAAAAGAAGAGGAAAACAGTAGAGTACTTTGGGACTGCCTTAAATTCTTGATGCTTTCTGTTCCCTCATGGTTTACACTTCTGATTCTTCTTCAAATGTATAACCACGTGTCTACATCCTGCCTTGCAAAGAGGAAGCATCTATCCCAGGTATATTACGAACTTCAGCAGCAATTTGACTGTTGCTGTTTCAACTTTAAAGTTGTTGTGTTTTTTGTTTTTAATTGGTTTTCTTCTTATTTATTTATTTATTTAAAATGAGAATTAGTCCTTATTATTTGTGGCCTCCATACTTGCAAACTTGTCTGTACACTGAATTATATTTGTAATCCCAAAATTAATATTCACAGTAATTTCCTGATCATTCATGGACATGTACAGAACAGCAAAAATTCTGAGTCATCCATCACACATTCCTAGCTGAGGTCAAATAAGGTGTCACTCGGCCCTGTTTTAGTTCTCATTCTATAAACATGTATTCTTTCTATGGTCTAGTTAGTGACACATTTTTCATATTTTTGGGCTTCTCAGTGATTTTGCTATTTAAAACAGTCTACAAATTGGGCACAGTGGTATACAACTATAATCCCAGCTATTCAGGAGGCTTAGGCAGGACTGCAATCTTGGGCTGGACTGGGTAACTTAGATGCTGTCTCAATATAAAAAAATTTTAAAAGGGTTAAGATATGGCTCAGTGATAGAGTGCCACTGGAGACCACAGTACTGTGCAAGGGAGATCAGCCTGCAAGTGTAGTACTGAAGTGCTAGTTAGTATTCCTAAATTCATGAAGGTTATGATGTGCCTTATAGAGAAAGTATGTGCATTGGATAGCTTTTTTTTTTTTTTTAGGTACAAATTATAGTGTTAATGACAGTGAGTTCAACAATAAATCATAAAATATATATTAAATAAGGTATCTATAAATAAAAACACACAAAAAAGGTTGTGTACTGATCGAAATAAAGGTGATGCTGTGTCAAAAAGGTTATAAAACCTGACCCTATATTTTCTCCTAAGAACAATGGTTCAGTTTGTATTCAGTGTAGTCTTTACAAAAACTCTCTCTCTCAAATAATAAGAATTGACTGTACTGTATTGTATAGAGTACGGCTTCCTTCTCAGTGTCTAACTAGGAATGCCTCACATAAAAGAAGTACTTAAGGTTCAATCGCCAGAAACATAAAGAGAAGGTAAAAAATGACTTAAAAAGTGAATATTCAGGGCTGGGGTTGTGGCTCAGTGGTAGAGCACTTGCCTAGAATGTATGAGGCACTGGGTTTGATCCTCAGCACCACATAAAAATAAATAAGAAAAATTATGTCCGTCCACAACTAAAAAAAAAAAAAAAAAAAAATTTAAGTGAGTGTACAGGCATGCGTGGTAGCGCCCGCCTGTAATGCCAGCAGCAAGGGAGGCCAAGGCAGGAGGATCACCAGTTCAAAGCCAACCTCAGCTAAGCAACTCAATGAGACCCTGTCTGTAAATAAAATACAAAATAGAGCTGAGGATGTGGCTCCCTGTGGTTTTGTGCTCCCAAGTTCAATCCCTAATACCAAAAAAATAAAAATAAAAAAAGAAAGAAAGAAAGTGAGTATACAAATAAAATATCTAGTATCTTGGAATAGGGGGAATGGAAGGAAGAAAGCTGAGACCAAGAGGGGACTAAAATAAATACTGTTTACCCATCAAATACAAATAGAGAATTAATAAATTATCATCTTCAGGGGGGAAAATTTAAAAGGCTATCATGGAAAAATGCTTTAATTTCAGGTCATCTGGGTGCAAGGCTGTAAAGATTTCTTAATCTGCTCTGTCATGTGATATCTCACGAACCTTTAGAAGAGATTTTAAAAAGTTAAAATCTTTGGCATAAGACTTCTATGTCCCACAGAAACATTTGAAGACCTAAATATAAACTCTAAAGATATATATGTGTGTGTGTGTGTGTGTGTGTGTGTGTATTTCAAAAACATTAACATTAAAACTACTTCTACTCATGCTCAGCATCAAACAGAGAGTTGACAGCGATCACCGATTTCACTTTTTTTTTTTTTGGTACTGGGGAATTGAACCCATGGAAGCTTTTACCACTGAACTGTATAATTTTGAGACAGTGTCTCACTAAATTGCCAGATTGGCCTTGAACTGGCAATCTTCTTGCCTCATCCTCCTTAGTTGTGCCACCTTCCAGCAAGGATTTCACTTTTACAGATGGATGCAGGAATTATTCTTTTATGAAAGCAACTCTCACTTTGCAAAGAACCTTGTGAACTGAAACTCACATATACTGGAAGCATGTCCATCCTTTAAACAATCTGTTACCATCGAAAAGCTTTACAAAGCCAAGATCACCTGTGTAGTAGTAACTCTTAGGTGTTCCCTTCCAAATGAGTAAAATACACAGCAGTCTAATTTATAACATAGTTGTATATGTTGTTATTGGCTTTTAACACATAAAGCTTGGGCTAGGCATTATCCTAAACCACTTCAAGTAATTCAGATAATCCTTTGACAACTCTTAAGAGGCAGGTACTGCTTTTACTCCCATTTTACAGATGAGCAAAGTGAAGCACAAGGAGGTTAAATATCTTAAGATTACACAACCATTAAATGATATGCTCATGACTTGACCTCAGAGATGATGTTTCTAATTATTATTTTATTCTCTTGATTTCATTTCTCCTTCTACTCTTATTCTCTATCCTGATCCATTATCCAATTCAGCACCAAGGAAAAGCTACATTAAGTGGGATCATTTCACTCCTTTGCTTATCAAAATTCCTGACCAGCTTCTTATGAAAAAATCCCTGCCAATGGCTTACAAATCCCTGAAACTACCTTTGCTCATTCTCTGGAAAACTTTACACTTTACTTTTAATTCTTAATGTAGATGCTACAAGTTCAGGAGGGGGCCTCTGGCCACTCTACTTAATAGCAAGTTCACCATTTCCTACTTTAGCCTCTTTTCTTCACAATACTTACAGAATGTATCATTACTTTATTACTTATTCTATTTATCTCTCTTCATCAAATCTTACTTACAGCTGTATTTCAAGAACCTACAATAATTCTGGATAACCAATAAATAGTCATTAAATTAACAAGTGAAGCTATACTGTGGTTTCCCTTATTCCTAGTTACAACATTCTGACTTCTTGGAAAATATGGGCATCTGACCTGAGAGCAGAGTTGTAATCCGAGTTTTCTTATCAGAGACTATACAAGCCTTAAGAATATAATTTAAAGCCAAGAGATGTGTCTCCATCATACAGGGCTTGCCTACCATACGTGAGTCCTTGAGTTTGATCCCCAGCATCTCACATACACACACACACACACACACACACACACACAAAGAATATACTTTCAACTCATTCATTACATAGTGTCATAATCATCATATATTCCAAAAACTCATATTTGAGAAATGTTATCAGTCTGAAAGAAATGTCATTGATGGCCAGGTACAGTGGCATCTGCCTGTAATCCCAGGTACTTGGGATGCTGAGACATCAGGAGAATGAAAAATTTGAAGCCAGCCTGAGCAACTTAATGAGACCTTGTCTCAAAATAAAAACAAAAAGGGCTGGGAGCTATCTCATTGAAGAGCACCCCTGCATTCAATTATTTAATTCCCAGTACCACAAAAATAACCACAAAAAAAAAAAAAAAAAGAAAAAAAAGAAAGAAAGAAAAGAAAAAGAAAAAACAAAGAAATGTCAACTATGTGTTTATTTTCAAATTACCCTTTTTAAGCCTCAAGATGGGTAAAGGGATATTACCTATATTAAATTCATAACCAATACTGTAATCAACAGCAAGTTTCTCAAACTTTTCTTAATGTTCAAATTAAGGCAGTGCATTTATTTAAAACTGTATAGTTTTGGGGGGGCTTTTTTGGGTGTGTTTTAATTACTACAAAAATGCTACTCTCAACATATGACCATTTTTTTTCCCCAACTGAAGTCAAAAGACTTCATATTCCAAATGAATTATATATTTGGTTTGGAGGTAAAGCCCATGTAATATAAGATTATGTACAGATAAATTAGTCCTTAATACTACTTTACAAAATTTCACAAACACAAATATCTTATACTTCTGTTTGCTAAATAAAGTGCCAACATCCAGTATTCTAATTAGAATAGTGCTGCCATGGTTAAGATTCTTAAATTACTCAGTAATTAGCTGCTAGTATAAACAATTCAAAAGCCAAACAAACTTTCAATGCAAGAGACGAATCTGAACTGCAGGTGTAAGACTGTAACAGGAAATACTATTAGGAAGAATACACTCTCCAACAGCATTTTATTGACTTAATCAAAATAAGTATGCTTTGATTCTTGTCTGTTCATACTTAATTGACTTAAGGAAAGCAAATTACACTGCTAAAGTAGAAAAAACAGGGAGACAACATATGTGTAACCTTCTAAAATTATGTTCTCTTAAAACTTAAAAATAACAAAACCTTACACTTTTAATTATCCAAAAGAAAAATACCACTAACCCACTTCTAAAAGAGCTCTGTCTTTGAATTATGAGGTAATTTTGCATATTAAGGAACTCTAGCAATGAATTATGACAAAAATATCTCTCTATATATATAATCAACTATATAATCTCTATGTAAAAATATCTGCCTCACCACTAAAAGGAACTAAATCCAGGAGTCCTTTGAAATAGGGCTTACTTAAGGCTGAAACAGCAAAAGTATAGTATAATCCAAAAATATCTTGTTAAAAGGAGATAGATTAGCAACATCTGAGGCAATTTCACTATCAAAATAAATATGAACAGCAGGTTGCAGTGGTACACTCCTATGATTCAGTTACTCAGGAGGCTGAGTCAGGAGGACCATAAGTTTGAGGTCAGCCTTAGCAACTTAGTAACACCCTGTATCAAAACAAAAAGGGATAGGGATGTAGCTCAGTGGTAGTACCCCTGGTATCAATCCCCAGTACTGGTGCAAACAAATAAAAAGAACAGTAATGAATTACAGCCTACTGAATGAAATATCCATGGAGTGATAAATGAAAGAATAAAAAGGAGGAGGCAGGAAAACAATGAGGATTTTTATTTACAGTAAATTGTTAATATGGAGAATTTGATTGGAGTTGGGCTAATCATAATATTGCAATCATTGTAGTAAAGACTGGCTCAAGCAAGAAGCATCCATTGATGCTAAATCTAGGGTTGAAAGTTTGATGAGAGGTCTCAAAGTGTTTCCTCCTAGATTTCTTATTAGCTACAATGAGAAAAACAGTAGGATAGAGGAACCAAACAAGAACTTGACTAAGTGATCAAAATTAACATCACCAATGAGGAGCATATAAACACATCTTCCTCCTGGAAAGGGCACAGCATCACTTAATGTGGTACTCCAGTTTGAATGGTTCAAAATATAACCTGAGAAAATGTCAGCTCAACCTAAATTCGAAGACTGTTACATAAACTAAATGGTTTATAGTTTTTAAAATATTCGCTGTATGTGGTGGCACATGCTTGTAATCCCAGCAACTTGGGAGGCTGAGGCAGGAAGATTGTAAATTCAAGGTGGGCAATTTAAAGACTCTGTCAAGATAAAAAGGGTTGAGGGTGTAGCCCAGTACTAGAATGGCCTTGGGGTCAATCCCCAAGTACTGTACAAAAAACAAAACAGCAATAAAATGACCTATGCCATGAAAGACAAAGACGCCCATAATCCCAGCTACCTCAATGGCTAAGGCATGAGGATCACAAGTCTGAGGTGAGATTCCTGAGTTAAGGAAATTGAAGAGCTATGAAAACTAAATACACTACATATTTAATTTCAAAATAAGGTTTTGCAAAAATCTGCTTCATTGCACAATACTGTGAATGTACTAAATACCACTGAATTGAACACAGTAAAAGGGTTAACTTCATGTAATATGATTCATGCCTATGGTTATTTGCTTTTTATTCGACTGATTTTGTTTTAAAAGATAAAGAACAGTGTGAGATTTTTTCATGACAAGGGGTATCATATGTAAAACTGGTTCCACCTGGTCAAATATCCAAGATATTCAAATAAGAATAGCTTAAGAATTTTACTTGCACTATACATCCCAATTCTAGTTTTTACAGGTATGATAAAATGGTCACTAAAAAAAAAAAAAAAAAAAAAAAAAAAAAAAAAAAATCAGTAAAAATTTCACAGTTAAAAGAGCTTAAAGCCAGGCGTGAGGAAGCATACCTGTAATCCCAATGGCTCAGGAGGCTGAGATAAGAGAATCATGAGTTCAAAGTCAGCCTCAGCAAAAAAGCGAGGCACTAAGCAACTCAGTGAGACCCTGTTTCTAAATAAAACATTCAAAATAGGGCTGGGAATGTGGCTCAGTTGTTGAGTGTCCTGAGTTCAATCCTTGGTACCAAAAAAAAAAAAAAAAAAAGGGCTTAAAATTTATGAAAATATACATCAAATTTTAAATTTCTATTAATTACAACTAACTTGAAAAATAATTTTTGTTCATCTACAATTTTTAACTTTTGGGTTATTACTCTTGAAATTTTCTCACAATGACAAAACAGAAGAAACAAAATAACAAAACTTTCTGAATTTGATTATTTACTATGACTATTTGTTAACAGAATGTTCACAATATATTAGCTCATTTAATTTTTTAACAGTCCTAGAAACTAGATTTTGTACAGTAGAATTATCTTAACTCATGTCTCTCCACCAATGATCCCTATCATTCTTTATTTAAAAATAAAATTGAAATCCAAAGAAATTTGATCAAGTTTAGCACACTCATGACCAGTTTTATCTTTAAAATTTTAAAAACAGGTGATGAGCTATTTAGAACACTCTGTTAAACTGGGCATAGCAGCTCATGCCCATAATCCCAGCTACCTAGATGGCCGAGGCAGGAGGATCATAAATCTGAAGTTAGATTATTGAGAATCTAGCTCAAAAGATAAAAAGGCCAGGAGAAGCAGCAGCCCAGTGGTAGGGTGCCACTGCATTCAATCCTTAGTTACAATATAAAACAAAACATTCTGTTAAGGTGGTTTTATCAAATGCTTTGTCCTACCTTCAGAAGAAAAATCTGAAAGAATGTACTGGAAATCAGTAATTCTTAAAAAGAAAAAAAAACCACACAATTTGAACTCATAATTTTAAAAACAATGATAAAACAAGACATCCTACAGTTGCAAAATATGTGAAAATTACATCTTTGTAGATGCAAATGCTTCATATTGTAATTTAATCATATCACTTTTAGATTTTTCACTTCTACCTGATAAAACTGATGTACTGCCAAATATCCAACACTAAGTCAATGTATACAATTCTAAAAAAATCCTAACAGAATGAGAAATAATATACCTCAATAGTGTCAAGTTTGTGACACCGCCTTTGTCAAATCAAATACTTGATATTTTGTTTAAATTAAGCTATAGATTTTTCTTTTTTCACCAGTGATTAAACTTATATGCATTGCCAAATCCCAGGAACTACACTAACCATAAGCTGACATTGTTGGAAATTTTCCATAACCTAACCACTAAAATTTTGAAAAACTTATAATTTATTTCCCCCCTCAAGCTGAAGGAGGAGGAGGAGGAGGAGGAAAAAGAGGAGGAATGCATATACTTCAAATTATTTAATTTGTACTATATGGGGTAGAAAGGACCTTTCTTTTCTAGTAGGACAGATTCTCACTGATATCATCCTCTGCTTAAAACCATTTGTGAGTGTATTCTTATCAGTGAACCAACATCATTTGACTTGATTCAGATTTTTCATTTTTTGTGAAAATTTAATTAGCCTAGCCTTCTCTCTCTCAATACATACACATTTTTAAAATACCAGGAACATCTCCTTCATGATGCTTTTATGCGGCTTCATTTTGCCCATTCTCTGAATTTCTAAAGTATTTAGAGTCCTCAAATTTGAATATCATACCATCCTATATCATTCTCTATTTCTTTTTTTATAGGAATCTCCTTTATAGAATCATAATCTGCCCAGTGGAACCCTAAGGTGCTGCCTGTCTTACAGCATTGTACTGGGCTTGTGTTAAGCATTTAATAAGCATTCATTGAAGGATTCTTTAAGGGCCACAATTAATAAGGACATCAGTAATGCATTTTGAATCATTGACAACATTTAAGTATTTATAATATATGCCAAAAATTCAGCACTTCGATAGACACACAAAGGTCTAAGGAAAATTATTCCTAAATGATCCACTTTGAACATAGGAAAAAATGGAAAACACTATGCATAAATCGTATTAATATAGTACTACAGGCATATTGAACTGACCATATCATAAATATCACAGGATTATGAGGACTACTGATTCTGAAGCACATGACAGAACTCGTGGATGCCACAACATATTTCAGGGATGATTACAGAGATCGCCTTCATACAACAGGGAAAACTTTTCACCCACAGAAACATCTGTCTGTTACCCTGTCATTAAGGGTCACCTAACTTATAGACATTATCGTACTGTAATAGGTCAGTAAAATTCTCTTCTATGGTAGGTACATATGGGAAAGAAAAATAATACTCTCATCAAATTTGGTTCTGAATATTAAGTGCTATAAATTTTTCTAAGCATACTCGATAATTCATTTTTATGACAATAACATGACAATTTTTTGTTTAAATTACATGTTATAAAAGATTAGCAAAGACTCATATATATTATGTTCTGAAAGTAGATCATCTTGATTTAAATCTATTTTCCAGAGGTGTTACTAGTAGCAAGTTCCTGAACTACTTTGTATTCAGTTTTCTCATCAAAAATGGAGGGTAAGGGCTGGGATTATGGCTCAGTAGTGGAGCATTTGCCTAGCACATGTGAGGCACTGGGTTCAATCCTCCAGCACCACATTAAAAATAAATAAGTAAATAAAGCTGTGTCCATGTACAACTAAAAATATATTTTTAAAAAATGGAGGGTAAGTAACATTGCACTTGGTACATAACAAATTCTCAGTAACTACTGGCTTTTATTATTAGAAATATCTGGACTTAAAGAATATTCTCTCCAATAAATATTAATTTACCAAACTTAACATATTCATTTAAAAATATATTTACCAAGGGCTAACCATGTATCATATACTATTCTAGTTGTTAGAAATAAATATAACAGTAAACAAACCAAAGTCTCTGGTCTTCAGGTAGCTTATACATCAGAGGTAACAAATACATGTAAACAGATGTGTGTCAGTACACACTAGGTAACATAGGAGGCACACTGATCAGATCACTAAGAGGGTTCAGAGCGGTAGAAATGAGGGCAGAGGGGCAGCAAAGGATCAGGAAGACAGGAAATGAGAAGTGGAGGCGGGGGGAGTGGTTCTGGCAGATCTAGCTTAGTATTTTTAAAGAATCACACTTGCCCATTGTATGTACAGTGGAGATAAAAGACTTAAAATTTTTACTGGCTTCATGAGAAATGGAGCCGCATTTCAAAAGCTCACATAATACCAATAGTATAACTAAAAGCCAAACACATCAAACCAAGGTCATTATTTAAGCAATGTGGATTAACTGTAAATAAAAACACACTTTTATCCACACTACAGTAAGTCATTTTAAAAAATGACAGATAATGAATGAGAAAAATATCAAAAAATCCAAGTATATCTATTTAATGCATTATTCTTTAATGATATGCTTATCGTTAAAGAATAATCAACCTTATGAAAACAAAACAAACAAACAAAAAAACAAGAAACTGAATTTTCAATGCTTACCACTTTCCTACTACAAAAACATAAGGCTATCTGGATGAGAAGTGCAACATTACAAAACTGTGTATGCACATTTACCACATAATGGTGAATTTATGTAAAAGTTACAAAAAATTACTTATTAGAATTTAAATACTCTCCTAAAATTAAAAAACTAAACAAAATTCATGTCAAAAATAACTCATTCTGACTTTTCTTATGTGAAGTACAAAGCATCCATGTCCATTGTTACCCATTAACAAATTCATTAACATTTAATACACATTCATTAGCTTAATCCATCCAGAAATCAAAACTAACTACATATTGGCTCCAATATGGGATTATATTATGGTCCTTTCTTAATTCTGATGTTAAAGGGCCCTGGTAAACCAAAAGATGCTCTTGCCATGTAGGCAAGTGGATCGAATGATTGGAAAGCCCTTTCTGCAATGTGTTTTCTTAGCATATACTGCTCATTTTTTGTCAGAGATCATGTACCACATATTCTGGACGACTCTTATTTTTAACATTGCTCAGTTTCCTAAAGATAAATTGTCAGTTTCGATTTGCATTCATAAAATAAATTTTTGATGTTTTAGAAAAAAATGTTTTACATTAGCAGTGTCTTTAAAATCTTGAGAAAAGAGAAAACAAGCTGAACAAAATATAAGAATTGGCAGATGGAAATTGCAATATGTCTGTCCAAAGACTTTATTCCTCAACATGGTTTCGTAAGCGTATTTCTGCAATATGCTTTACAATGTTAAAGTACAAGCATTTATGATTTGGTAAAAATAACACAAGGCACACAGAACAGAGGTATTTAAATAAGTTTTCTTCTCTGTAAGTTAGGCTATCTATTCAGCAGAAGAATTGTAGGAGATAATACCCACTGAAAATGTTGACTTCATGGATTAAGACACAATCCTTATGTACGTGTAAATAACTTAATTTGACAGCAACAATAATTCTCTCAAACACTATGTGATTTTTCTAAATGTTACAGATTATTTTGTGCACAACAGAGTTATAATAATAGATTTTCCAAAGTTTAATTTATATAAAGTAATAGTCTAAGAGCTTTAAATTAATCCTCACTAGCATGTAAAATAAGTACTATCATTTCTATTTTAGAAGTACCACTCTAATATCCAAGATCACTGTTTTCTCAGTAGTGGACCTAAGATTTGACTCCATTTCTCATCTATGAACCACAAATGGCTTCTCAGATCTATTAAATACTGCCTGGAGGTGCCTAAGGGTGGTATAGAAGTGCAAGTGGTTAACAAATTACTGTAAAATACACAGAAGGGCAAACATATATAATTTGGCTAAACAAGGGAAGTTCATATAAAATGATACCTTAAAAAAATAATAAAGTTAAGGGGATAAGGTTGTGGCTCAGCGTAGAGCACTCGCCTAGCACATGCAAGGCCCTGGGTTCAACCCTCAGCACCACATAAAAATAAATAAAATAAAGGTATTGTGTCCAACCAACTACAACTAAAAAATAAATATTTAAATTAAAAAAAGGTTAATTGTGTTGTCTCAGAAAGTAATGTGTATCTGGGACTGAAAGGAGTTAACTTTTTGTATACAAGAAACATTAGAATAAGTACTGAAAATGCATTTTGAATTTAAGTACTCTTGCTCCCCCAAATTGGAACTTTTTTGATTAAATGACTAGATATAATTATCAACTTAAAAGAATTACAGAAGACAGAGAACATTTAAATACCACCATGGGGACATAATTAGCAAAATTTAAACAGAGAAACACCCAGTTTCTTTAACAAAGAAATAGCAAGAGGAAAGAAACATGAGTAGAGGCTGAACTTATACATTAAGAAAATCAAGAGAAGGCTGGTGATGATATGGCTCAGTAATAAGAGTGCTTGCCTATTGTGAGGGAGGCCCTGAGTTTAATTCTCAGCACAGCAAGGGGCAAAAGAGGGAAGGGAGAGCATTGATAGTTATATCGACTACATATATTATACATATACCAGAAAACACTAAGCAGGAATTATGAGGCAATTAAGAAATGAATACTGACTAAACATTTTGTATTAAGGAATTACCGTTTAAGGCATAATAATGGTATTGTGTTTATGGTTCTAAAAAGACGATCCCAGTGGTGCAAGTCTGTAATCTAAGTGGTTTGGGAAGCTGAGGCAGGAGGATCATGAGTTCTAAGCCAGTCTCAGCAAAAGCAAGGTGCAAAGCAACTCAGTGAGACCTCGTCTCTAAATAAAATACAAAATGGGGCTGGGGATGTGGCTCAGTGGTCAAGTGCCCCGGAGTTCAATCCTTGGTACCCCAGCAAAATGTTCCTTACCTTTGAGGATTGATATAATTGATATATTCATAGATGAAATGATATGGTATCTGGGAGTGAGAGCTGAGAGTACAGCTCATGCAAGATTAGCTAAATTGTTGAAACTGGGTCATGTGTCCATAAAAATTTATTACAATGTTCCCTATTTTTTTTTTACACATTTCAAATTTTGCATAATAAAAGTTAAAAATAAACTAAAGCTTAGCAAGCTAGAAGACCTAAATATGAAAGATAAAACAATAAAGTTTCTAGATTAAAAGGTATTTAAGTTGCCTATGTTTTCTTTTCTTTTTTTCCACATAGTACCAGAAATTAAGCCCAGGGGCATTCGACCATTGAGTTATATCCTCAAGCCTTTAATTTTTTTTTTTTTTATTCTGAGATGAGGTCTTGCTAAGTTGCTGAGACTAGTCTCAAACTTGCAATCCTCCTGCCTCAGCCTCCTGAATCACTGGAACTACAGACAGATACCGCTACAACCAGCATGTTTTCTTTTCACCTAAAGGAATTATTAAACATTTAAATAAGTAGAAAAATAATACAATAGTACAGAAAAGATTCAACTCTGGAGCAATAATGTAAAAGCTAGGAATACTAGATGCTGTCAGAAGATAAATTAAGCCAAGTGTGGTGGAGCACACCTGTAATCCCAAATACTTAGAAGGCAAAGGTAGAATGACTGGAAGCTCGTGGCTAGTGGGCAACTAGGACGCTATCTCAAAAATAAAAAGGGCTGGGATGCAACTCAATGGTAAAGCATTTGTGGATCCAATCCCAAATACAGGGTGTAGGGTGACAAATTAAGCTCATCTTTCTTTGGAATTAAGTTCTTAATATCCACTTGTGCTCAATTACCAAAAGAAAAGAAAGATAATTAATTCCTTGTTTCAGCAATAAGAGTTACCTATAATTGGTTCAGAGAAAAGTTGTTTTCAGAAGCTAACTGAATGGAGATTTACTGGTAAGATAGGGCAAATAAGGGTAGGGGTGGGAGGGGAATACCAGTAATACATTTGTGTTGTAGCATATTTGTAGTGGTAAGCTTTTTAAAGGCAGGGATTGTACTTTTCAAGTTCAGAAAATATAGTGCTGACCTAAGAATTAATAAATGTATTATCTGTTGAAGTAAGAAAAGAAACTATTCTCTTTGAATAGCAAGAATTTCTCCCTCAGCACTCAGACTGTGAGAGTAGTTTCTATAGCTGTTGCATTAAACATTTAAGAACTAAAAACAAGCAAATATACACCAATGAAAATAACTAATGGGGAAAAAATGCAAGTTATGATGAAAAGAATAATTTAAAATAAACTATTTATTGCAGTTGCTGTAAGGCTTTAGTCAGAGCTGTTTAATCTCTATCAAAAACAGAGTTGCTGATCAAATAGATTTACCATTAACATATTACTTACTCCCTGTAAGGAAAGAGAAGAGTTAGTGGGGCTTGAACCCTAAGTCTTGATCTACTACAACCATGTCATCTTCATTACATTCCCCAAATTACAAGAGAAAATATTTCGGAACTACAACAATTTTCAATTTATACCATGTGTGGGATGACAAATATAAATGTATCTAATTTTATTCAAATAAAGAAAGGCAGGTCATAGGATGACAATGGTCAAGCCAGTCCTCATTAGTGGGAATGGTGCCTCTTAATCTTTTCCTGCAACAGTTCCCTTTTATGCAACTTGATTACAAGTGGGAGGAAACTGGCACTGCAGGCTCTGGTTGGCCTATGGCTTTATCTGCTTTCCCTCAGTTCCATAATATGTTCTACAAAATAGATCCATTTCATACCACCAGGAGGTGCAACAAAATTGTGGAAAATATCCCCCTACCTTCCAGAAAGTTTTCAGTCTCAAAAGTCATTATACTTAAGAACTGCTAACATACTTAATGTAAGAGGTAACTCCAAGGGAATACAATTTGAAAGAGTATATTTTCTTTTTCAAGTAAATTCACTGAATAGGAATATATATTAAAAGTCTTAGTTTTCCTGAGTTATGAACTATATTTATTGCCTAAAACATTTAAATGTAACATGTACCAATGACCTGTTTCTTTGTTTTTGTGGTACTAAGGACTGAAACCCTGAATCTCAGCCTTGCACACACTAAGGAAGCACGCTACCATATAGCTATATTCCCATCATATTATCATTAAAAAAAAAAAATCCCTTTTCAGCCTCAATGTCTCTGAAGGATAGTGCCTTCTCAAAATTTATTTGTTACTGTGAAATAATAGTTCCACTTAGCTGTCTCTAATGGAAACTCATTTCTTCAAATATGCATTGAGACAATTCTTACTCTAGCTCAATCCCTCATTTTATAGACAAGGAACACAATGTCTGGAGATTCATGTCATTCTGCCTCAAACAGTACAAATGGCTAGTTAAAAATGGTACTGCCAGACACTCATGTCTCCAAACTTTCTAACTAATGGTCTTTCTGCATATCAATCTATTAATCCAGCTATCACAGTAGTCCTTAACTCATGATTCTCTCATGTGCCTGTTCCTCCATGGGTTTATCTCTTTAAAAATCAGAGTAACCATTCTATGGCTCAGTTTTACTTCCATGATGGCATTTGAAGGTGCAGTCTAACTGGATATAGTGCCACAATACATGGTTTTATAAAATGCTTTTACTTTTAGAAGGAAGAATTTCTTCTTGCCAATGAAAGATGAAAATTAAACAAGTACTCATCTATATAATAACCATATATACAGCTCAAAATACATATATTAGGGCTCAATGGTCAAATGAATAGTTGTAAAGGAAAATTATTAAAGTGAGTCACTTTTCAAACTTGGAGCTTCACTCTAGTGAGTTTTATCTTACTTTAAATGCAGAACACTGCTATGGTTCAAATGTATACTGATCTAAACATACTCCTTGAGGGCTACATATGCAATCTAAGTCCTTGGCCCTTAACAATCTTCACAACCTTTGAAAGTATGCGTAGTTATTTTCATTCTGCACCAGAAAAAATGGAGTACTGGGAGGGTAAATTACTTGCCCAAGGCCACAAGGCTTGAATCCAGTTTTGCAGGCAGTCTACTGCCTTCTTGGTAGCAAAGAAAATTGCACAGTATGGTCAAATTCTAGTTCTATCTGATGCATTATCCAAGCCACTGCAAATTATTTTGTTTTCTAGTGTCAAGAAAAGTTTGCCATCCACACTTCCTGAGTTTAGGTTAGGTGGGTGGCACAAAGAACTGTTTTTCTAATCCTGCTTACTACTGCATAATCACTAAAACCCAAAAGGAAGAGGACTGGTTAAATTCTTAAACTTTATTTCCTCCTGGCCTAGAAGAGCTTACTGTTATATCCGATATACTAAAATTCAAGTGCTAAGGTTTTCCCAGCGTACTAGGACACTGAAGCTATTTCAGTCTTAAAGGAGTCAACTATGCATTGGTCATTTTACCAGTCAGGAAAGTTAAAAACAGGTCAACTTAGGGCTGGGGATGTGGCTCAGTGGTTCAATCCCCAGTACCCCCTCCCCCCAAAATAGGTCAACAGGAAACAACATGGGTTCTGTTCTTCTTTAAGGGAAATTTCTTAATGACACCTTAAAACGAATGGAACAAGCAGCCTACCAAAAAAGAAGTTCAGTGAAAAAGTTAGGGGAAAAGAACCATAAGAAGCTACACGGTGATCTATCTTAGCTAGTGTTAGAAACGCAAAGGTGAGTCTCATGGAATAACTTCAGTCTGGCCACTTGTTACACTACCACCCACTCTAATACTTCGGGTTCATCAAGAATTAAGAGAGAGCCCAGCAAGGCAAGAGGTAGCCCGACCAGGCCCAAGATTTCTCTGTACTACGCCCGGAGGGACCTAGAGGGCCAGTGCGCTGCGTCCCCCACCCGCAAGCCTTCCCTGCTGCTCAGGAGGCAAAGCTCACAGCCTGGAGCCAGGACATTCGTCCTGCCAGGGCAGTGACCCAGCTCCTGACAACCCGCCCCCTCCTCCGACCAAAGCGTCCGCACCAAGGCTTGGGGTCAGGGCAAAGAGACCCCAACCTGGACAGGAGGTGGCTGAAAAGATAAGCTGAAACGGGGGAGGGTCCCTCCGTCTAGCCCCGCTGGTGGGATGAGGGCCCAAACCGGAGAGGCGGCCGGCAGCCGCCATGATGGGGCCGGCCGAGCCGGGGGGCGTGACGCCGGCGACCCCGCGCGCAGGGCCGGCTCCCTTTCCCCCTCCTCCCCTCCCCCGCGAGGGCCTCGGCCACAACTGCCCCCCCGATACTCACGCTTTGTCCACCAGCTCCCGCACCTTCCACATGTTCAACATAGTGTCCCACGCGGGCCGGGCCGCCGCCTCCCTCTGCTGTTCCCCACGGATCCCGGAATACTTCCGTGCCGGGCAGGTCCAGGCCGGGGTCGCCGCCGCCGCCGCCGCCGCCCGCCGCCTCGAACTCCCCAAGTCAGCTCCTTCCCTTGCTACAGCCGCGGCGCCACCGGTGACACGTCGAGACGCGGCGGCAGAGGCGCTGCGTGGAGCGGAAGCGCCCGACTTTCCGCCCTCTGCGCGCGCAGCACGCCGGGACTTGTAGTTTTTCCAGCCTCCGAGAGCAGCCGCTTGCTTAGGTTGCTGCCCCAGACCCTCTGAACCCAAAACTGCGTGGGGGCCAGCCGTTTGTGCTCCAGCAGATCCTGATCACGCCCACGTTTCAGAACCAGTGGTGTAAGATGTAGTCACACTCATTTTTTTAAAATGTGAAACATTGCTGTTATTAATAATAATCACACAGAAGCGTGATCAGCGTTTGTATTCTTCATGGACAGACAAGTGGCCGTATTTCGAATGTTCAAATATATTTACATCTCTGAGCCGTAGTTTCCATCTCTGTAAATTAAAGAAGTATTCTAAATTCTTTTTCACTCTGGTTCTGTGATACAATAGTTTTATATTTACACAGCTATCAGATACTTTGTTACAAAAGTCAGAAACTCAGTTCACACTCCATGGAAAACTAGAAAGACATCAGTAATCATACACATATATATGTATGTTATATGTAATGCACCAAAGAACTTGGCAGTTTCACCTTCTGAAAGTCTAAATATACACACTGCTGTCAGGGGGGTTGTTGCAGTGGTTGTCATTGCTTCGTTTTCATTTATTCATTTCTGTCAATCCTCAAAATAAAGCAAGTAAATTTTATTTGGTCAAACGGCTTAAATTGTATAGTTACAACTGGTTAATGAGTGTCACCTATGTGCCAGAAGTGGAGAATACAGCTGGGGCCCCAGTTTTCTTGGAGCTTTAAATGTCACTGGAAGAAACAGATCATAACTAAGAACACATTTAATTGTGGATAGCAAATGCCTTTGTAAACAATAAGATAATGTTATAGACAATGATGCAAGAGGAAAATAGCATTAGGGAATATTTACAGCCTCTTTGAGGACATTGTGTTTAAGTTGAAACCAGAACTGGCCATAAGAAAAGAGCTACAAGAAAAGAATTATCAGTGAAAGGAATAGATGAAGATTGGTTCACAAAGAAGTGAAAAGGTTATTAGTCATGAAGCTAGAAAACAAGGACCCCAGAATCTCTGAACCCTGACCTGTCAAGCCCTCTCTTCAAGTTGCACTCAGTTACTGGAAGCAGCTTTAATAAAAGGATTTTCAGTAAGGCTGAAGTAAGCTCAGAGAAGCAAGGCCCAGAGAGAGGCTAGTTGAAGGAATCCCTAGGAGGAGAAGTACAAAGAGCAGAAATCAAGACAGAGCTGGCTCAGATTTACTGAGATAGGCTTGGGATCACAGAAAGTGAGTTGGAGTGGTGTGTGGGGAGGGCAGGTAAAAGATGAGCAGAGATAGGCAAAGCTTTCAAATGAAAAGTTTACCTTTCCAGTTGAAAGGATGTCCAGCCCAAGGTTCAAAGGATGAAATGTGGCCAGAGGAGATAAGAAAGAGTGATCACTTTGCATAAATAAGAGCAGGACAAGTTAACTTTCAAACCAAGCAAGTCCAGAGTACACCTACTGAATGGGCTCAGCACAAAATAACCACCTTCCCCTGCCCTGGGCCTGTTAGCTTGTTCACTGCAGTGCAGTTAGCCTCACCAGAGTTATCCAGAAAGTACAACATCATTATCTAATTTTCTCATTCCAACACCAAGCTGGAGTATATCTAAACTTACTCCAGAGTTGTCACCTGTGGCATTTGCAAAGTTAGCTAGGACTATCTACAAAGTGACTCTAAAAACCTGCCTGTCTACCTTTCCTTCCTGAGAGCCCCAGAAGGGCGCAGAAAAACCAGACTTGAAGAGTTTGTTCAAAAGGGGTCTCCAGAGGCTAACGGTTTTCATGTCAACAAAGTGCTTCATTTGTACCTTTTATCTTGCAAGTTTGGGAGCAGTTTCCATAGTAACTTCTTTGTGGCGATTTCAATATGTCCGTGCTAGAAAAATAAATGAGAAAATGCCCCACCCACCCCTCTTCAGGAAAACATTTTTCAGTAAATGAGCTGACACTTTTTGTAAGGTCAAACCAATATATTTTGAAAGAAAACATACTCAGCTGTGTTAATTACGTGTGAGGAATAGTGGTAGACAGTGGATGCTGACAGTTAGTCTCATATGGTTAGCTTATCTCATGTGGTAGGCTCCTTGGTGTTTATTTCCTTCCCAAGAAATCAAACTCATGGCACACAGGTGTGGCAGCCACAGTTGGGGCAGCACCATCTGGACAGGTGTTTAATAGGAGTTCTGAGGAAAGTGGTTGTGTGATACCTCCTAACAGCCTCTCTTTCTAGGAATCATTTTTGCCAAGGTCTGCTGATGTTCATGGTCTGCTGGAGCTGGGCCATTTCTGGACTATGCTGGGCTTGTCCTGGACAGTCCTTGCCCTGGGTTGTCCAATTTCTTTGGAGCATTGTGGGAATTGGACACTCTTCCTACCCAATCTTCTTTCCCTTTCTTCTCTCCCTTGACAGGTGTCAGAACTATCTTGTGATTTGAATCTCTCATACCCTATTCTTGCTCCCTCTTCCTCTTTTCTACTGATAAATCTCTACTCATCTAATTCCATCGTGGCTTCTGCTTCCTGAAGTACCCAAAGTGACCCAGCAGAGAAACGTGCATCTTGCTTGCAGTATTTGGGCCATGAGTCTTGTTTTTTTTTTTCCCTTTTTAATATTTTCAGTTGTAGATGGACACAATGCCTTTATTTTGTTTATTTAGTTTTTTTGTTTGCTTGTGTGTTTGTTTTAATGTGGTGCCAGGGATCGAACCCAGTGCCTCATGCATGCTTGACAAGTGCCCTACCACTGAGCCACAACCCCGGCCCAAGTCTTATTTTTGATCATACCTCTCTGCTCCTCCTTTTTAGAAAGAGGATACTTTGTTTCTAATCATATTATGATAGATAATAGAAACCTACCTTCTCAGACAAATAATTGAGGCAATATTTAAAAAGAACTCAGAATGTATGTAGCACAAAATTAACATTCAGTAAATGTTAGGAACACTATTACTACTATTCTGCTACTAATAATAGTAATAACATAATTACTAGTAATAATAGTAATTATCTATGTGAAGTTTGCTTAATATTCAAATATTTTAGTTGGTTCCTATGTTCCAGGCACTGTGCTTGGTGGTGGATACACAATTGTTCATAGGACAACAGTAGCAAGTAAACAGATGTTTAATAGGTAAGCATAGTAAACTCAGTGATGTGCTCAAGATAAAATGAAATAATATATATAATTCTCTTTAAAATGAGTACTACGGTAGTATTCCCTAAGTTCTACCTCATTACTATTATCAAACCCCTTATGTGGATTTCATTTTTGTCCTTATAAACTGAGGATTTCATCTGTCAGAGTACCCTAAACCTAACCCCACATCAGAAATTCATGGACATATTTTAAAATGTTAGATTTTTCGTGTCCTACCTCTTGAATTTCTGATTCAGCTTATTCTTTACACTTGATTGCAAGTGACCGAAACTCCATTAAAGCTAGTTTAAGCAGAGTAAGAGGAACTGGGAATAGTGCCCAGTGGTAAACAGCTTCCCTTGCGCGTGCCAGGTGCAGCTCCAGGCTCCATCACTAGAACAGCAAAAAAAAAAATGGAAAGAAACAAAGAAAGGAGGGAGGGAGGGAGAGAAGGAAGGAAGGAAGAAAAGAAAGAAGAGCAGAGCAAGGAAATCTTTTCACACAGGAATCAGGAGTTTGCCTAGGTAATTTAAGTTTTGTCATAACTCTCTGATGCTCATTTACCTAACTGCAATTCATAATAAATAGGTTCCCACCTTATAGGGAACATTTGCATACAATTAGGCATCCAAGGGAGAAGAGATAGGTTCGTTTTTTATGCACAGGGGCTAATACCACAGAGATAACTCTGATTGGCCCACTTTTTGTGTGTGTATCTGTGTGTATACTTTCACACTTATTTTTAAATTAATTAATTAATTTTAATTAGGTATATATGACAACAGAATGCATTTTGATTCATGGTACACAATTGCAGCACAACTTTTCATTTCTCTGGTTGTATACCATGTAGCATCATACCATATGTGCAGTCATACATGTACCTAGTCATACATTCCACCATTTTTCTTGCTCCCCTACCCTCTTTGCACACCTCCCTCCCCTTTGTCCAATCAAAGTTCCTCCATTTTACCCATCCCCCCCCCCCCCATTATGGATCTGCATCCACTTATCAGAGTAAATGTTATTCGGCCTTTGGTTTTTTGGGATTGGCTTACTTTGCTTAGCATAATATTCTCCAACTCCATCCATTTACCTGCAAATTCCATAATTTTATTCTCTTTTAATTCTGCAGTTTATACCACAGTTTCCTTATCCATTCATCAATTGAAGGGCATCTAGGTTGGTTCCCAGTTTAGCTATTGTAAGTTGAGTTTCTATAAACATTGATGTGGCTGCATTACTATAGTATGCTGATTTTAAGTCCTTTGGATATAGACCAAGGAGTGCGATAGTTGGGTCAAATGGTTGGTTCCATGATTGGCCCACTTTTGACACCTCTCTATCTCAGGGCAAATCAGCTGCAGGAAGGCTAACAAAACAGAATTGGTAGTCCTAATAAAACCACACAAAGTGGGGAAAGAGTTCTCTAAAGAAACTCTGAAGATAAGCCATGCCCTGGTGGACAAAAGCAACAGTTGTTCACAACTGTAAATCTAAGCTGAAGTCTAAATATCTGTATTTTGAAAAAAACAAAAAAAACAAAAAACCCTGAAATAAGTTTTGCCAGACTTTGGGATTCCTGGGCTGCATGATACATGGCCCTTCCCAGTGCTCTAAATTCCACAAATCTTGGTAGGTTAGACAGTTCAAGACAGAAAAGAATGCCATGGAAATCATAAATGAAAAAGAAGCAAGGGAGAGGCAGAAGTTGAGAGTCCCCAGGCTGCCATGGAGGGGCCAGCATTGGGCAGCAGGTAATGTGATAGTGGGCACACCCTGGCTAACTCTCTGTTCTGCCGACAGTTGGGCTTTTCTTCAGTGAAATTCAGTCCCCTTTCAGAGCTGTCAGCAGGGACCAGGTGAGCCTGTTCAGAACCCTGGAAGGTGCTTTAAAGGGCTAGTGTGTTTACAGCCTTCCATGCGGGTAGGAAGGTGCTGGCAGGAAGAGAGATGGAGATAGAAGTGCTCTTGCATGTCTCTGCCTCCCAGGATGCTGTCTGTCACCTGGAACAGAAGAGCCCAGAGTGGACGCTGCTCCTAGTGTCTAAGCCTCGGAAAACTACCCACAGGAAGCCAAGATGTCTCAGTGAAACAACCTGGCAGCATATGACTGTGGGAGCATCCTGTGTGGTGAAGTTGGGTTCAGGGGTTCATGGGATGGATGTCAGAAAGACTGAGCTAGCTGGTTTCTGAGACAAGCCTTTCTGGATAAGGCCAAGTATCCTGAGAAAACTCCATGTGTGCTGATTTTGCACTTAGGCTCCTCCAAAGAATCGTGTTTTAGAAAACTTGCAATAGATCTGCCATTTGACCCAGCTATCCTACTCCTTGGTTTATACCATGAGGACTTAAAATCAGCATACTACAGTGACACAGCCATATCAATGTTTATAGCTGCTCAATTCACAATAGCTAAACTATGGAACCAACCTAGGTGCCCATCGACACATACATGGATAAAAAAATGTGGTACATATACACAATGAAATATTGCTCAGCTTTAAAGAAGAATGCAATTATGGCATTTGCAGGTAAAATGGATGAAACTAGTGAATATCATGCTAAGTGAAATAAGCCAATCCCCCAAACCCAAAAGCTGAATGTTTTCTCTGAAAAGTGGATGCTGATCCATAGTGGGGCAGGGGGTGGGTAGGGGATAGGGAAAAATGAATGAACTTTGGTTTATGTAGAGAGGAGTAAGGGGAGTGCTGGGGCTGTGGGGATGGGAAGAATGGTAGAATGAGATATACATTATCACCTTACATACATGTATGATTACACTACTGGAGTGACTCTGCACCATGCACAGCCAGGGGAATGAGAAATTGTGCTTTAGTTGTGTATAATATGTCAAAATGCATTCTACTATAAAATGAATTAATTAAAAAAGAAAAAAGTTTAATAACCCAGCATGTTAACTTAAAGATGACATAATAAGTGATATTATTTTAGTTATTAAAATAAATACATCTATAGACAGGCAATATGTTATATAAATAAATTCATTTATTATATATACCCACACTGAAGAGAAAGAAAAACAACAAAATTTAAAAATCCATGAAGAGTTGCAAAAGGAAAAAAAAAAGCCAAAAGAATTGTGTTCTATAGGGAAAGCTTACTGCAATGGAGTTCCAAAGAGTAATGGAGAGACCTCTTTAATAAATAGAATATATCCGGCTGATGACGTGGGGTTAGGAGCAATTAGCATTAAGTGTGCTTTCCTGCTGGGAAAAAAATCAACATTTAACATTGATTGGGCACCTGTAATATTCACTGGGGATAGATAAATACAACTTGTTATCCCCCCAAATTAGAACATGTATGGGGGGGGGTAGTGGTGGTGGTGGTAGTGGTGTTGTTGTTGTTGTTGGTGGTGTGTGTGTGTGTGTGTATAGGGGGCGACTTTTCCTCTACCCTTTTAAGTCTGTGCCCAGGGGCCTTCAAATTAAACAGACAAAGGACACATTGGCAAGGAATAGTTTATCCATGCAATGTGCGTGCAAGCAGGTATGTTGTGATGAGTAACTTAGAGGGATGGTTACCTAACTTACCAGGGGAAGAAGAGCAGGGAAAAAAGTCTCTCATAGAAATAAACAGGTTTCTTTAGGAAAGACAAGTGGGGTTTGGAGGGGAACAGATAGAGATAACAAAGGTGGTGGAAATGTTTTCCTGTACATCTGTGAATGTTCTTTCTGTTATCTTCAGGGGCATAATCCTCACCAAGTGGTAGGTGTCTCCATGTCTGTCTTGAGAGTAGAGGGGATTCATGGTGGTCTTCATTTCTTACGTGTTCCTGCCTTGAGTCAGACAAGGAAGTCTCTGAGCTTCTTCCTACATCTGTTGGATATCAAATGTCTTCAATTTAAAATAATCTTGATATCGACTCTGGGGTTCTGGTGTGTCACCCCAGAGTTTAATAAGCAAGATATGTGTATAAACACACAAACTCCACAGGGAGAGACATAAGGAGGTAGTGCCATGTGTGCGAGGGGTTCCATCACAGCTGTGGTGTCTACAGGACCTTGGTTCATACCCAGGCTTCACTCCACAGCTATGTGACCTGGCTATGTGATCAGGCCTCTCAAATCTTAGCTCCCTCATTGGAAAAGTGGGGCTGATAAGAGGTTTGGTCTCCTTGAATCATTGCGAGGGGGGAATAAGATGACATGTTAAATTTCTTGCATAGACCTGGCATGTCAAATGGTTTCATTATTTATAAGCTCTATTATTGCCAAACTGTAGCCAGAGATCAGCAGTGATGTGGAAGAGGGTGTTAGAGCAGGTTCATGGTGTCTTTCAGTAAATTTTTGTTTGGGCACTTGCCTCATCGCCAAGATTTGTTTTGTGAAAAATAGTCCTAATTCCTGTTCTCATGGAGTTTACAGTCTGATGGAGGATATAGGTATTAAACAATGGCACAATAAATCTGCTGTTATAAACTATGATGAGTGTCATGGAAGAGAGGAACAAATGCAGTGAGAGAATGTAACAGTAGTGGTTCATCTTGATTGGATAAGAGCAAGGGACAGGTAATGTTTCTCTGGGAAAGTGACATTTAAGGAAAGGGTGTGTGTGGGGGGGTAATTTTGAGTGAATGCAGTGAAGAGAGGAGAAGAATGTTCCCAATGGAGGGATCAGCCTGTGCCAAGACCCGAGATAGGGATCCAGCTTGGCATGTTCTGGGACCTGCAAGAAGGCTCTGTGAGGCTGGATGGAGATGGGCAGAATTGACAAAGATGAACCTGGGAGGTGAGCAAGGGTGTGCTGGGTTCTGGGCCTGCTCAATGAATTCTCTGTTTTCATGCCCTTCCGATCTCCAAGGCCTACATTCTCATGGTTTTCAGAGGGTTCGGTCAATTTGGGGAGAGGGGATCAGAAGACGAAAGAGGTGGTGGTCTTTCTGCACCCTCCTCCCTGCTTGGGTACCATGCTTCTGTCTGGAGTACTCCCTAGTCCATTCTGGTATCAGGTGGACTTCTTTCCATGGCTCCAGTTCTGAGTGTGTCCTTCCTTTGCCTCTTCAGGATGATGCTAACCCTCGGGTGTGTCCAAGATGCTGGTTCCTCACCCTGCCTGCCCTGCTGTGAATTGTCCCTTCCTTATGCTGTACTTAGCTATGCTCCCTGAGTATGCCAGTGTTTGCTAGTGGGACCCTGATGGAAGATAGGGTCACAACATGGAAGGACTTGTATTTCAAGTTAATGACTTGCCTTTGGGTTTACTATTTTGATATTATTATTTTTAATTTTTATGGTGCTGGGGATCAAACTCAGGGCCTCATGCATCCTGGGCAAGCACTCCACTACTGAGCAACAGCCCCAGCCCCATCTTGGATTTTTAAAATAGTTACCTTTAAGTGCAACAAGAAGCTACACCCATGCCATAGTCACTTCCCTGTCACTTTATTTTCTTCCAACTTCAGCTCTGTTTCTCTGCTCCTTTTAACCAAAGGCTGTCTTCTTCACAAACAGGCTCTTCATTATTACTTTTTAGGCCATAGGTGATCCCCTTTTCCTTCTCAGAGCTCCTCCCTCGGCTTTCATCACTCCATAGTCATCTGGTTCTTCCCATATTTCAGGTTCCTCGGGAAACTTCTGTTCCTTCCCTGTTTCTAGATGTTGGAGAGGTCTCTGTGGATTTTCCCCTTCTCCCTGCCTGTCAATCAGAATCCCATCTCTAGATATCTGAACCGTTGCAGAAGCCTCTGAATTTGTTCCACTAAAACCTTTTGGAATCATAAACTGAGCCATGCTATTGTATTCACAAAAAAACTTCAATAGTTTCCCATAGCCCTTAGAGTCTGAACTTGAATGAGCAGGTGTACAGCCCTGGTCCAAACAGCTGTAGTTGGGAGGAAAGAGTGATCCTCTCACCTTCCTGTAAGTTAGGACTCAAGGCCAGTTCTCAGGACAAGAGGTAGACCAGGGCCACCAGCTCAGCAACACCACTAAAATCTGTCATTGACAGCATGGAAGTCTTTTTTTTTTTTCTACATCCATTTTCTTTCACATTCCTTTATGTCATGTTCAAATTCCAGTCAGTTCTTCCAGATAATAGGTCTTTGTGATATTGTTGGGAGTTGTGTAGCACCAAACTCTGAGTCTGGATTTGGAAGTTACTAAGGTCTGGTTCATAGTTTGTTTACAAACCCTCCTGAAGGTGAGGCTGCTGCTACTCTCGTTTTTGATGTGTTCATTTGACTAGTTTCAGAACCTGCTCTTTCTTCTTCTTTTCAATGCTGAGTATCTATTCTGGTGACACCCTGTTATTGTAGAATGTAGGTGTCATGAGTTTGGTTTTGTTTGCAGGTGGTATCTGCTGGTGGAAGCTGCTTTTTCTGTGTGCTAGCAGTTTTTTGAATTATAACTTGAGTCTCTTGGCTTCGGGTGGTGATATGAAATCTAGTTTCTCTTAGGTAGGTGTAGCATTAAAATTTCCCCATCTCTGATGATTCACCCTGGAAAGTGGTAGGTCACTGACCTGGCTTGGGAGTTACAATCTGACAAACCCAAACATCTAGTGGGGGTGGGGAGAAAGCAAATACTACTATTACTAATACAAACTTAGTCTTCAATTTTTTTTCTTTAAAATTTTTTTTTTTTTAATTACAAAAGTTGTGTTCCATATGTCGTCATTCAGCTATGCTTTGACCTAGAAATTCAACTCCTGGGTGTTTTTCCAAGAGAAATGAAAAGCTATACCAAAATTATTATGCAGGACTATTCTTAGCTCTATTTATCACAGTAGTCCCAAACTAGAAATAGCCCAAATATTCGTCAACAGGGTATGGATGGACAAGTTGTGGTACAATATTTGAATTGAATATGACTTGGAAATAGAAAATGAGTCACTAATATATTCAACAATCTGGATGAATCTTAATAGTGAGCCAAAGAAGCTGGACAGAAAAAATTATGACTCCAGTTATATAAAATTCAAGGACAAGAAAAACTAAGGTTAAAGAAATTAGAAGCATGATTTCCTGACGTAGAAAGAGTGAGTTGTAGGAATAAGAGAATTCAAAGTAAATATACATGTTTAACAAATTAAACAATCCAAAAATGTGTCTAGAAAAAGTTAACATTTTCATGCTCTATGGTAATTGTGTTAAAAGCTCAATGTGTATTTTTTCACACTCTATCCTTGCTCGCATGAATATAAACAAATATTCATGTGCATAAATAGGTTAGGGGATCATGTTGTGCATATTGCTTCCTTTTAAAAATACTGCATGATATGCCAGGTGTGGTGGCAAGTGTCTAGAGTCCTAGCCTCTCAGGAAGCTGAGACAGGAAGGTTGCAAGTTTGAGAACAGCCTAGGCAACTTAGTGAGACCCTGTCTCAAAACATAAAAAAGATTAGAGATAATGGTCAGTGGTAGAGGGCTCTTGGGTTCAATCCCCAGTGCTCCAAAACAATAAAAATAAAAGAATAAAAACATTCCATAACGTTTCAGATAGCTCCCAGTTCTATATATGCAGGTCTTGCACATTCTTAATAATAATGGCACAATTCCTTAATAGGAATGTACTATTGGACTTGGGATATAACTCAGTGGCAGAGTGCTTACCTAGAACGCATAAGAGACCTGGGTTCAATCTCTAGTACCATCCCCCCCCAAAAGAAAATTATTGAACTATTTTCTTATTAATGGATAGCCAGTTTATTTCTATTTACCAATATAGATAGGGTTACAATAAAATAGATCTTTCTGTATATATCTTTATATTTGGTATTTAGAATAGCTTCTAAAAATGGGTACAGAAGAGGATACATGTTTCTTTTTAATTGTGTGTGGTTCTCCCTCAGATCTGGTGGATTGATTTCAGGACTACACACATGTCACAATCCATGGATGCTCAAGTGTCTTGTATGAATGGTGTAGCATTTACATATATCCTACATGTCTTCCCACAGGCTTAGAATACCTAATACAATGGAAATGCTAGGTGAATCATTGTCATACTGCATTATTTAGGAAATAATGACGATAAGGGAGAAAGTTTGTAAATATTTAGTACAGATGCAATTTTTCCCAAGTATTTTTGACCTGCAATTGGTTGAATCTATGGATTTGGAGGCCACAGGTAGCAAAGGCCAGCTGTCTTGGCTGAACATAGACCAAAGAGGTTGTAGCAGTTTTTACTCTTCCCAAGCAGCATGTTGAAGAGCCATTTATCCCATCCTCATCTGCGCTCAATACCATATCTCTTGAATTTTTGTTCATTAGATTGATAAAAAATATATTGCCTTAATTACAAGATATTTGTAACAAAGATAAATCTGTGCTTTCATATTTGATTTAAAAGTTCCTTTTAATGTCTCCCTTGTTTTTCAGTCTTGTTTCTGTTTGGTCAGTAGGGTTCAGACCCCTCAAAATTGCACCTGATGTGTAGTGGAAGCAGATGTGTCAGGGAAGGAATCATTCCTATTGTTTTTCTTCTACTTCAAATATTCAGCCTAACAAATGAGAGATGCCTCAGGGATCCAAAAAGCATTTACAGACCCCAAACAATGACTTGCCCCTGACATAGCTCCTCCACTGAGTTGGCTCCCACCTCGCTTCCTCCAGCATCCTCTTCCCATCAGCCTCTTTGCTGCAGGTATCAACTAGCTTTAGGCAGAGTCAGGAAGGCAATCCTTATCTCCTGTGTCTGACCTTGATTCTCTCTGACATCCTGTATCCCTGCAGCCTGTTTATTTTCATCCAGATACCAACAAAAATCTGTGGTTGTTTTATTTGTTTTACTAAGTGGGGTTGCATCAGGAAGCAGAACTCAACAGGGCTTCATTAAAGTGAGTGAAGTGAAGGGACCACTGATGGAGGCAGGGTGAGGGTCTCTCCAGGCATCTATAACTAGCAGTATGAAAAACCATTACGACCTGTTTTAGTCATCTATTATTGCATAAACACTCCAAAATTTAATGACTTAAGTGATGGTGGTGTTGGTGGGTTTTTAATTTTCCCACAGTTATTCAATTTGATCAGGTTTGGTGAAAATGGCCCATCTGGACTCTGCACCTTGTGGAGTGAGCTGGGGCAATCAGGTTAGAGCTGGAAGACCCAAGACATGTTCATTAAGATGTCTAGAGGTTCTACTGGGGGAGCTGGAAAGCAAGGGGTGGACTAGTATGTCTAGTCTAGACTACATGTCTCTCTTTTTCTCCATGTGGCTTCTTATTTAATCATTTAGTCCAAGTTCCTCATAGATAGCTGAATCTCAAGAGAGTCAAACTGCAAGATGCAAGACCCTTAAAGGCTTGTCGTTGAACTGTCAGCATCACATTTGCCACATTCTATCATCCAAAGCAAGTCACAAGACCAAGTCCAGATTCAAAGGAAGGTGAAATAGATACTACCTTTTAAGAAAATGAGCAGCATATTCATATAGGGTTGAAATCAAACATGAAGGGCTGTCTTTATCTTTTTCTATACACATACCTAGGTAGGAAAAGACAAAGGAAGAAAATGGAATTGCCAGTGAAAGTTGGAGCTGTGGAGGGGGGGTCTTTCCTGCAGATGAAGAGGTTGAAGACTGCTCCCAGAAGTGTCGCACGGAAGCAGGGAGGGAATGGCATAAGAAATACCTTGACCTCTTACTTCCTATTATCTGAACTTCTGCCAATACAAGGGCATCTGAGTGATGCAGTTCTCAGTGGTCAAGTCCACTACTCCAGGACGGAATGGCTCCAAAGGGGGCATAGAATACATTGAGGGGATCAGGCAATTAGAGAAATAACTTTTTCAATGACCTAGCTCTCATTTTAGAGTATAAGCTCCCTGAAGGCTCATAGTTGACTTTTCTAGCCATTGCCTGGCACTTTCCATCTGCACAGTAAAATGTGTTGAATTAGTTCAATTATCTTAGAACAAATCAGAAACCTGACCTCCTTTTTGATTCTGCAGAGGAAATGCCTGAAACAGGTCAGGATGAAGATTACTGAAAAAGAGACCATCTTGATCCGAAAGCTGTATTTTAGTCATCATTTCACTTTGGGGCTGGTCATTGTCAAAAACTTGAATGTACACTCCCTAGAGGTGGGCATAGAGTGACTGGAATACTTTTGAGACTTAGGAACCACTCTGGTCCTTCTACTTATTTTCAGAGCAAATCTGGTGATGAGCTTAGGTATGTGAAGTAGGTGATTTGTTTTCCATAGTGTAGCAGGTCTGAGAAGCCAGAATTATTTTATTGAGATGCAATTCACATACCATAAATTTTTTTTTCCAGTACTGGGGATTGAACCCAGTGGAACTCTACCACTGAGTTACATCTTCAGCCCTTTTTATTTGTATTTATTTATTTATTTACTTTAAATCTTGCTAAGTTGCCAGTCCTCTTTCAAACTTGCCATCCTCCTTGCTTGGCCTCTTGAGAAATTGGAATTACAGGGATGTGGTACTGCACCTGGAAAAATTCACTCTTTCAAAGTCTGAAATCAGTAAATTGTTTAGTGTATCCACAGGTATGCAACCACTTCACTATCTAATTCCAGAACATTATTGTGACTCCCCCTGCTCCACCAAAAAAAGAAAACCCTCTTATCAATTAGTAGTCACTTCTCTTTCCCATTTGCGCATAACAATCACTAATGTGTTTTATGTCTCTATGGATTGCCTATTCTACACATTTTATATAAGTGGAATTCTACAATTTGGGCCTTTTGTGACTGGCTTCTTCACTAAGTGTGATGTTTTCAAGGTCCATCTCTGTCGTAGCATATATCATTGCTTCATTCCTCTTTATAGCTTGATTTTATTCCATTGTATGGATATACCACATTTTGTTCATGTTTATTCATCAGTTAATGTACACACGGGCTCTTTCTACTCAGTGACTGCAGTAAATAATGCTGCTACAGGCATCTGAGTACAAATTTTTGTGTGGATACATTTTCAATTCTCTCTATGCCTATGAATGGAATTGTTGGGTCATATGATACCTCTGTTTAACTTTTTAAGAAGCTGCCAGACTGTCTTGTAAAATGGCTACACCATTTTCCATTCCTACCCACAATATGAAGGTTCCAATTTGTATCTTAATTAGTACTTGATATTGTCTATCTTTTAAAATTATATCCATCTGAGCAGGTGTAAAGTGGCATCTCATTGTGGTTTTGATTTGTTTCCCTGAGGGTTAATGATGTTGAACGTCTTTTCATGTGCTTGCCATTTATGTATCTTCTTCAGAAAAGTGTGCAAGTTCTTTTTCTATGTTTTAATAAGATTATTTGTCTTCCAATCATTTATTTGTAAGAGTTTTTTTAATATAAAATCTGGATTTAAGTCCTTTATCAGATATATGGTTTGCAAATATTTTCTCATTCTGTTTTTCATCTTTCACTTTCTTGATAGGGTTCTTTGAAGCACAACAGTTTTTCATTTTGATTAAATCCAATTTACCCATTTTCCCCTCTTTTGTTATTTGTACATGTGGTGTCATACCTAAAATCCATTGCCTAATCCAAGGTCTTGAGGCTATAACCCTACATGTTCTTCTAAGAGTTTTATTAGTTTAAACTCATATATTCAGGTTGGTCCCTTTTGAATTAATTTTTGTATATGTCGTGAAGGAGGAGACTGACTTTCTTTCTTTTGCATGCAGATAGCCAGTTGTCCTTGCACAATTTGTTGAATAAACTACTCTTTTCCCAGTGAATGATTTTAGTACCTTGTTGAAATCAGTTTATTTTCAGAAGTTATTCCTAATGTCAATGGTAATGGTTAGAATTATTGCTGGCTCTTGATTTATCTCAAAAACCTTTTCCCTTTCAACTCAGAGGCCCTACCCACCCCCCAGATTATTTTAGGATCTCAAAGGACTTAAAGGTACTAGGAGAGTACTCCAAGTATGATTGTATATTGATGCATTAATAAAAATTTTGTGAGCCTTCCCCATCTATAAAATGGGGATCATAAGAAAACTCACATATAGACTAGTTATAGGGATTTAATGAGTTTTTAAAGATGCCTATGGAACTCTGCACTAGGGGGAATAATTGTAAAATGCTTTACTGATGTAAGGAAGGCAAACTTCAGTGCTTTGGCAAGAGATGGACTAATATGTCAGAAGATATACTTTGTTCTGTGATTAATTAGCTTGCCGGATCACTCTCTCTGAGTCTCAATTTCCTGGTCTATTGAATGTAGGCAATGAAGCCAAGTCTAACGACTTCTCTGGGTTATTATGAGATTGAAACAATGTAGTATGTGAAAAGTACTTTGGAAAAGTTGTTATCCTGGGCATTGTGAGCAATTCATAGAGAACTACTTGTTTTTATTCAAAACAGTCTTTGAACTGTTTAGAGTGCCTGATTTATCCCTGTTTGGGGCCAACCACTAGCAAAGCTTACCACAATAACACATTAACAGGAGATTTCTTGCCACTTTCTCTGGGGCAGCGCCAGGGCCTGGGACTTGGCTCAAAGAAAGTAGTTATACATTGTTGAATAACAACGAGGTCCTCAGGGAACTCTCAATAACTACTTTTGATGTTGGGAAAGAATGTGACCAAAGAATATCAACCACAGTCTTTTACTGATGACTTAGAATGTAGAGGAAGTTTATTTAAAAAAAAAATTAAAAATAAAACCTCAGATGACCTTATTTGCATTGTGGTGGAGCTGGAAGACCAAAGCCTTTACCCACCCCATGCAGTTATGGGAATCATGATGGTTTGCCTAAGGGAAGCCAATTTGAGGGGAAGGAAATAGCAAAATAAACCAATCATCATAATATGAATTGCTAGCTGTGTTGTAAAGGAAGGTACATTTGCAAATCATGAAACTTTTCCAGACATTTCTTTATACCTTTAGGGATTGGTTTAGACTTAACTGTGTCTGACAATCAGTGTTAGTCTTTGGGAAATACAAATATGATTCAGCATTTGTTGATGGGCCATGATAGAATAAAGGTCTTTAATTGTCACTCTTTCAGAGAGACACCAGGCACCTGAGATGCTGACATCTTCCACCCCATTTTCTGAGTGGTATGTTAGACTAGGTAACTCAGACTGAGATTCTTCTACAAGGAACACATTTCACCTGGCAGAGGAAGAGGAGTGACCTTGGGGCAAGAACAGCCCTGCTGAAGAAAGATGGAATTTTCTAGAGAGTGGTAAAGAAGAAATCAGCACTCTCATATGAGAAAATGAGGATTAAGAAACAGGACGAGAATTTGGAGGCTTCTAAAAGGGAAATTTCATTATGGAGAGCTTTGTCTCTCAGTAGCTTTTTCCTTTAACTGTGAGGCTTTACCGTTTGTATTTAGTGTTAGATGATTTCTCTCATACTTCAAATTTCTTTAGCTGCCTATAGCAGTTCATCAGCAAATGTGAAACACAACTCCTTAGCAGTTTCCTTAGTTGTAAAGTGGAGATAATACCAGCCTTGCAGGGTCATCATGAGGATTAAGTGAATTGGTACATACTAGATAGTTTAGTTAGAATCCCCTCCAGTGCCTGGCACCAAGAAGTGCTTTGGGTATGTTAATTGTTGTGACTGTTAAAACCATAAGGCTATGTCTTCCTCTTTAAGAAGGACTTTCAGATATTGAGGATCTGAAAAGCCTTTTAGATATCCAGAGAGGCCAGGGTCACTTCCATTTTTTTAAGCATATTAAAAATAAGGAAATTACAAAATAAGATTGCAAAATAGTGTGGTCTGCTTTACACAATTACATGTAACAAATTAATACTTTGCTACATGAAGAAATACGTGCTGTAAAACTGCTATTTACAGGGTAATCACGCAGTACATAAATTGCACACTGAAATCACTGTAGCTCAGGGATTGGATGTGAGTTTTAAAATGAAAGGTGAACGTCAACATCTTGTAGGTCTGCCAGCCAATTTTCTAACTTTTTATATAACTTGATTTAAAAATAACTTGAAATTTTATTATTCTCATGAGTGAGGGAACCCACCAAAATGCCCTCATTTATGCCCAATCCTTTGGACTTGATGCAAATTCACAAAGTGAAGCTTCATATCACTCTGCAGAGAGACAAATGGCCAGAGACTAAACAACTTGGAGGACCAAGGTCAAGAGGATGATCTGGAGGAGATACACTCTTTCCCTAATATTTATTAGGGAGGTAAAAATCTGGAGAAAGAAAAACCGCTGTTCTAGTAGCTTGAGTAACGCCTGGTTCAAAAGCATCTGAGGAGCATCCAGCTTCAGTTTTGTGGGCTGACACTTTTATTTTATTTTATTTTTTTTGTCTGTTTTGATGTAAATCTTCCTGAAATGGAGTCTAATTTCCCATGTTATTAAAAAGAGCATTGTGAAAATAAAAAACAGAACCAAAACATATTCTGCAAATGAAAAAGATCAATGCATTTGAGATAATGTGTGCGTGTGAATCGTCTCCAAGGAGTCCTGTTCTGCCTTGGAGGGGCATCTGGAAACTCACAGCTGGAGATGCAATAGGCACGTGTATTTCCCCACACTCTGTTTCTTTCACGTTGTCCTGTCCGTGTCCTAACTTAAGACACAACATCACGGGGATAAAGAGCACGTTTGGAATTCATTGCCATAACAGTGAATTGGCAGAAGAAACGTGACTCCAAGCACTTCTGTTGGATGAAGATCTTTTTAACTGCTTTTTTTTTTCCTTTGAAAGGAAAAAGCACTAATAGAAGACAAGGCAAGTTAAACTCTCGTAATAAATTTCCTTACACACAGTAAACCAAAAGGTTTATTTCCAAATTGAAGCCATTCTGTCTTGGCCTTGACTTCATTCTCTTTTGGGCCCCAGAGCTAGGGTGGAGTGAGAGAAGGGCAGACTAGTTGTAGGCCAAGGTCCTGGGCATGATCTGTGTCAGGTGCTTCCCAACTTGTGGTTTGAGGCCTCAGAATTTTGGACTCCCTGTTAGTAAAATGTGGATGGCCCAATTTCCTATCTGCTCCAGCAATGTAATAAAGATGAAATGCAGTAGAGATTTGTATCTATAAATATAGATGGATAATGTTGCCGGGTGCCTGTCCTGGTATCTGGCTGGTGCTCTACAAACAGGGCTGCTAGTGTTTGTTAACCACATTTTAGTTCCAGTTGTCCCCTTTGGATCAGCATTTTTCCTTTGCTTTTCAGTGGTTTTCCTTGTGCTTGTTGGGATGCATGGCCCAACCACCCATTCATTCATGGACTCATTTATAAATGTTTACTATGGCAAACTCAGACATAAAAGTAGAGTGAATACTATATAATAAATGTTTATTTACTATGTATATTAAATACAACACATTTATTTACTATAGTAAATCCCAATGTATCCATCTCCCAGATTAGGCCATGAACACATTGTCACCCCTTGTTTCATATGCATTCCTCAATAGGAGTACTTTGAAACAAATCCTTGGCATCTTATCATTTGTAGGTACATATTTCAATTTGCATCTCAAAAAAGGAGTGCTTTAAAAAACATGATCAGAATACCATCATTACATCTAAAAGTAACAATGATTTCTTAGCACTGCAACAATTCTTAGTCAAGGTTCAATTTTCCCAATTGTCTCTTGTTATTTAAAAAGAAGAAGAAGAATGAATGAATGAATAAATAAATAAATAAATAAATGTTTTGATTGGAATACCTACAAAGCCCTCCTTTGGGGTGGGAGGGCGCTCCTTGCAATTTATTTTTTATAGTTACAGGTCAATGGTCTGAAGGAATTTTCCAAATCCTGAATTTTACTAATGGCATTCTTATTGTGTTGTTTAACATGTTTTCTTCCCACATCAGCCCTATATTTCCTGTAAATGGGTGTTTAGTTCTAGGGCTTGATCTGATTTATATTTTATTTGGCAAGAATATTTCGGGGCAGGGTAATGGGCTGAACGGTGTCCTTCCAATATCCACATGTGAAGTTCTAACCCTCTGTACCTCACACTGGGACTGTGTTTTTTTGAAGGTGGAGTTTTTAAAGAAGTAATTTAGTTAAATGAGGTGGGTCCTATTCTAAAATGACTGGTGTCTTTTTAAAGAAAAGACTGTTTAGGCTGGGCTGGGCTGGGGATGTCGCTTTGTGGTAGAATGCTTGCCTAGCATGTGAAAGGCCCTGGGTTGGGTCCCCAGCACTGTAAGGAGGGGAAGAAAAAAGGAGACATTCTGACAGTTAATCTGGAATGAACACCTGAAAACACAGACAAAAGATTACATCCACAAGCCAAAAAGAGAAACCTCTGAAGAAACCACTGTCAACACCTTATTAGTTTTGTGTAGAAATAAATTTCTGTGGCTTGATCCACCCAATCGGAATCTGTGGTACTTCATTAAGGCAGCCCTGGCAAACTAATATGGGTGATTGGTGATAGGAATTTTCTTTAGGAGACTCATGGTATGGATCGTCTCTTTCTAGTATAACATTTGCTGCCAGTAATGATTATTGCCTTACTCATTTCATTTGGAGTTTGTAAAAATAGTCATGTTCCAGGGTGGCCTTATGATATAGTCAGAAACATAGCTGCCTTCCAATAATAATCTTGTTCCAATTCTATCATCATTTGTTCTTCATTTCCTTTTTTCCCAATTTTTATTGGTGTATTATAGTTATACATAATAGTGGAATTCCTTGGTACATAGTTGTACATGCATACCATATAACAATAGTATTTGGCCAACAATACTCCCCAGAACTCCCTGTATTCTCTGGGTCTACCTTTGCTTTTCATGAGATGCCCCTACCTTTCTTCTTCTTCTCTAGCTTCCACATGTGAGAGAAAACATGACCCTTGACCTTCTGAGTTTTGGTTTATTTTGCTTACCATAATAGTCATAAGTTCTATCCTTTTTCCTGCAAATAATATGATCTCATTTTTTATGGGTGAATAAAACTCCATTGTGTATATAGACACCACATTTTCTTAAACCATCTGTTGATGGACACCTAGGTTGGTTCCATAGTTTGGTTACTGTGAATTGTGCTGCTATACACATGAATATGCATGTACCACTGTAGTATGGTGACTTTAATTCTTTAGGAGAAATACACAGAAGTGCTATAGCTGAGTTACAGGGTGGTTTCATACCTAGTCTTTTGAGGAACCTCCAAACTGACTTCAGTAGTGCATGTACTAATTTACAATCCCACCCATATTGTAAAAGTGTTTGTTATTCTCCACATCCTCTCCAGAATTTATTATTGTTCATAGTGTTCAGCGTTACTGGGTTGACTGGTCTCAGGGCAGTTTTGATTTGCATTTCCCTAATTGCTAATGATATTGAACATTTTTCATATATTTATTGGCCATTTGTATTTTTTTCTTTCGCAAAGTGTCTATTTAATTCATTTACCCATTTATTAATTAGGTTTATTTTTGATGTTTTTTGAGTTTTTTATGTATTCTTATTTTAATTACATATTTTATTAAATTATTTATTTATTCTAATTTGTTATCCTTGATGGAAAAATTCAATTCATTTCATATTATACATATAGATCACAATTTTTCAAGTCACTGACTGTACACAGAATCCGTATAGTGCTTTTGGTAGTATGGTCATTTTGATAATATTAATTCTGCCTAGCCAAGAACAGGTAGATCTTTCCATTTTCTAAGGTCTTCTTTCATTTCTTTCTTTGGTGTGGTGTAGTTTTCATTGTAGAGGACTTTCACCTCTTTTGTTAGGTTTATTCCCAAGTATTTTTTTTTTGAGACTATTGTAAATGGGGTGGTTTTCCTAGTTTCTCTTTAAGAGGATTTGTCACTGATATACAGAAATACCTTTGATTTACGGGTGTTGGTTTTATATCCAACTACTTTGCTGAGTTAATTAATTAGTTCTAGGAGATTTCTGGTAGAATGTTTTGGGTCTTCTAGGTATAGAATCATATCGTCTGCAAATAGTGATAATTTGAGTTCTTCTTTTCCTATCCATATCCCTTTTTAAAATATTTTTTTAGTTGTAGATGGGCACAATATCTTTATTTGTTTATTTATTTTTATATGGTGCTGAGGATTTAATCCAGAGCCTCACACCTACAAGGCAAGCGCTCTACCACTGAGCTACAGCCCCAGCCCCTAATGTATTTTTAATATTCTCTGTCAGAAAAGTTCCTAGAATTTTCTCCCATTCTGTGTGTTCTCTTCACATTGCTGTTTCCTTTGTGGTGCAGAAGCTTTTTAATTTCATGCTGTCTCATTTATTAACTCTTGGCATTATTTTCTAAAGAAGGCCTTTTGGGAAAGTTGTTGCCTGTGCTTATATGCTGGAGTGTGGCCCTAAGTTTCCTTCTAGGAGTTGCATACCTTCTAGTCTAATTCCTAGATCTTTGATCCATTTTTGAGCTGACTTTGGTGCAGGGTGAGAGATAAGGGTCTAGTTTCATTCTTTTACATATGGATACCTTATTTCCCCAGCACTGTTTGTTCAAGAGGCTGTCTTTTCTCCAATGTATCTTTCTGGTACCTTTGTCAAGGATCAGATGATTCTGTCTCTGTGGGTTTCTCTCTGTGTCTTCTATTCTATATCATTGGTCCATGTGTCTGTTTTTATGCTAGTACCATGCAGTTTTTGTTACTATAGCTCTGTAGTATAATTTACAGTCAGGTATTGTGATGCCTCTAGCATTGCTTTTTTGGCTTAGAATTACTTTAGTCATTCTTCAAGTCTTTTAATTGAAATTGTTGACTTGGTTTTGATTTGTTTTAGTGCTGGGGGTTAAACCCCGGGCCTTTTCCGTAATATGTAAGTGCTCTACCTTTGAAATAGGCTGTCTTTTTCAGTCTCTGAACTACACTCCCAGCTCTTTTTATTTTTATTTTTAAACAGGGTCTCACTGAGTTCTTCTTTTTTTTATTTTTAAACAGCGTTTCACTGAGTTCTTCACTGAGTTGCTGAGGCTGGCCTCTAAGTTGTGATCCTCCTGCCTCAGCCTCCCAAGTAGCTAAGATTGCAAGTGTTCACCAGCTGAGAATCTTGATTCTTAGCAACATTAACAATGACTTATTTCGTTTATCCTACAATGAGTATTAACAGTTTTGAAATAATAATAATATTACTAACAATGTGATTTCTGAAAATAGTTTAATTGTTTTTTGTAGTTCTTTGTCTCCTTAGAGAATTTTTTACTCCTTACAGTGTATTCCACTAGGGATGCATACTTAAATTACTAAAACCAGATAATTCCTTTCATTGTATTTTACTTTTGTGTTTCACTTTATTTTTGTCTCTTAGAGAGTGTTTCTATTTTTACTTTTGTCTGTTATTTAACCATTTGGGTGGCTAAAAGTCAAATCTATAGAACAAGTTATATTTGGAAACCTATCTTCTCACTGTAACCCTCCACTGTGTTCCCTCCCGTCCAACAGGTAGAATTCTATTTTAAATTTACATATAAGAATATTATCTATATACACATGTATGTACACACACATAGGTGCATATAACACACATATAGGTACATGTGTATTTAAATGATAGTTTACTCAAATAACTTTGCCTTGCTTTCTTGCTCATTGTTATCCTTTGTGTATCACTTGATAGCATTTGGATAATAGTACGTACTGACACTGGAGATCTCTAAGCTTTTATTTATTCAGCCAACTGCCCACTGATGAACATTTAGTCTGTTTCTAGTCTTTTGCTATTTCCAATGATTCCAGTTTATACTTGGAAGAGTATACACGCAACTTTTCATGTTCCTGTTAGCATATTTTGGGGATGGGTACTTGGATGTGGGATTTACAGGTCATGGAAAAATACAAATGCAGATTCCATAGACAGTGCCAGCACCCTAGAGGGGTTGAACATTTGACCTTCTTCCTGTGAATGAATGGAAAGATCTTTTGCTTAGAGTATTATCACAGAATATGTTATCAGTCTTTTTTTTTTTTTTGGCCAATCTGATATTTGAAAAATGGTATCTTGACATGGCTTTAATCCACATTTCTCTCATCATGAACAAGATTGATTTCTTAGTGTTTAAAAATCATTTACATCTTTAAATGACCTGTTTGTATCTCTCATCCACTTTTTCTGTAGGGTTGGTCTATTTCTATTTATCTCTTTATGTGTGATGACCAACTAGGGTCTGTCATAGACAACTGGGTGGGGTAATTTCCCTGCTCCTCCTTCCTGTCTCTCTAGTCATTTAGGGCCCTGGTGCTTCCCTGTTAAGTTCTTGGAACTTTAGGAACAGCACTTAGCTGTGTACTTCCTGCAACTGTGCCTTCTTTGCATAAGTGATGCAAAGAAATAAAATCAGCAGATGTTCTTACCTTCTTGGAACCACAGTCCCCTTACCTACCCCCCAGCCAGAGAGAGTCAGTTCCTTCCCCAGAATGTTGGGCCCTGTGGGTGCCATTGCTGTGACTGTCCTATCACACTCACTGTTGGGGCCATTAAATTGCTCTGGGCTGTCACAAGAGAGAGCAGAGAAAAAGAAAAACTCAGGATTTAAATCCTACTTAGCTTTAGGAGCTCTGTTCCCCTCTCCTGAGCCAGAGATGAAAAGCTGTCCCTTCTCTCTTTCTCCTCTGTGCCTAGTACCCAACTCCAGGGATCTGATGTCTGCAGCCAGACTGGGAATACCAGAAAAAAGACACAGGGTAGACTGAGCTAGTTTTCACAGATGACACAGTGATACTTCAAATTTTATTCTTCAATTTGCCTTTTGATGTTTAAATTAAAATGCCTCTATGTGCTTTCTACCCAGGTTTTATAGCTACTGCTGAAAGAGAAAGGATAGATTGTGCTTGTTCCATTTTAGCTGGAGATGTTTCCCCACCCCCCCCACCCCACCCCCGAGTGAAACCTTGTTCATCTAGATTGACTGATTTATTTATAATCTGTTTATTTAGCAGGATGGGGGATCAAACCCAGCCCTTGTGCATGCTAGGCAAGGGCTTTGCCACTGAGCCACATCCCAGCCTCACCTCAATCTGGGTTTGTCTACTACCTTCTTGTACATCAGGTTTTACCTGGAATGTCACTTGTCCTCAGAGAAGCCCTTCCTGGCCACCCTCCCCGAAGTGGATGATGGTGTAAGGGAGGCTACAGACAAGGGACTGTGGACGGCAGTCTCATTCACCAGGACAGGGACAGTGAGAGAAGTGGTCTTGTGGTGCAGAAGTGAGAATCAGGACTCTGACTCTCCTCCTGGCTCCACCACAAACTTACTCTGCTGTTCTGGAAAAGCCACCTTTTTCCTTGACTGAGAAATACTAGAGTGAGATTTGTCGACTAGTAAACGCTTTCCAGCTTCAGCCCTTTCAGGACTCTTAATATTTGAGTCAACTGTTGGCACACCTTTAGGTTTAATTACGTGATCCAAAGGCTTGATGATGCCAGCAGAACCTGTCTCTCCACAATACCAAATCATCCTTTGGCAAAAAGCGAATGAGATAATTATGGGAAAAGAGGTCCCTTAGGTTTCTGATGCTGAAATAAATAAACTGCTCGCTATGGCCCCAAATCCATTTTCTTCTCCAATTTCACGTTTAATATCTGCTTAGAATATGAGGCCCCCACTTCCACACTATACTTTTTGACTTGGCAAAGTGTTGGGTGTTTGAATTTTCCAGATTTCCCCGCACAGCACACAGTGAAAGAAGGAGTTGACTAAAACATTTGACAATACCAACCTGTCTCCCCTCTAAAAAAATCTTCCCCAGTGTTGACCCTCTTGCTAGGCCTGAATTAGTAGTCACACTTCCCCTTCTTGACGTAATAAGTGTGGGCACAGACCTGCTATTATTTTTAGCTTATAGCAGATACCTCAGGCCCTTTCCAATTTGGCTTAAATATTTTGGTTTCCCTCAAGTTTCTTGGGAAATGTATTTGGGAGACCTCCAGGCCAAATCCACACAGGCTAAGGCCCTAGAAGGTGGTAGTATGCAAACCCATCACTTTGCTAAATATTCCCCTCTATGGTTAGAATGTGAATCATATTCAAGTTATTTACCACACAGAAATGAATAACCTTTTTCAGTCACATTGGGGAAGAAGACCTTATTTTCCCCCTTCCTCTGGGTTTTCCTCATTTTTTTAAACTGTTTACTGGGCCTTAGTATTCACTCACCAAACATTTGCTATGTTCTAAACCTTGCCTATCCCCTGGGATGAGTCCACATTCAGGGAGAGCTTTTGTTTTTTTCTTAATAAATATTTCCAACTATTATTGCCACTCATTTATTTCATTACTCCATTTCTGAATCACTGATGATACAGTATCAGTGGTTCTCTTAATATAAAACTAATAAAATTATCACTCAAAGTATTTTTAAATGACCTGTGTAATTATCAGGCAGATTGCTGCAGGGCAACAGGGTATAATTTGGTTTCACTGTCATGAAGCATTAAAGTGAGAAAGTTTATAGACTGTATGTACTGTTTGGAGAGAATTAGTTCTCATTATTAGGTGGGCTTATATTATTGATACAGAGATTAAAAAAAATCAAGATTATAATCACCATGTGTTACATTCAGAGATGTTCATTATAGTGTTATTTACCATGTGAAACATTGGTTATGATCTGATTATGCAACAACAAAATTGATTAAATGAATTAGAATTCAGGATTGCCATTACAATTATTTTAGAATTGTAATAACATTGGAATGTGCTTTTGATATTTTAAAAAGTAAAAGAAATAGGTTACAGCAGCATTTGGCCCAATATTCTCTTTTTAAATTTTTATTTGTTTATTCTAATTTGTTATATATGACAGCAGAATGCATTTCAATTCATAATACACATATAGAGCACAATTTTTCCATGTCTGTGGTTGTGCACAAAGTAGAGTCACACCATTCATGTCTTCAAACATGTACTTGGGGTAATGATGTCCATCTCATTCCACCTCATATCCCCTCCCGCTAAAGTTCCTCCTATCTAAAGTTCCTCCATTCCACCCATGCTCCCCTCCCATCCCGATTATGGATCAGCATCCTCATATCAGAGAAAACATTCATCATTTAGTATTTTGGGATTGGCTTACTTCACTCAGCATAATATTCTCCAACTCCATCCATTTGCCTGCAAATTCCATAATTTTATTTTCTTTTAATGCTAAGTAATATTCCACTATGTATATATATCACAGTTTCTTTACCCATTCATCTTTGGAGGGCATCTAGGTTGGTTCCCCAATTTAGCTGTTTTGAATTGAGCTGTTATAAACATTGATGTGGTTAGGTTACTATAGTATGCTATTATTAAGTCCTTTGGGTATAAACTGAGGAGTGGGATAGCTGGGTCAAATGGTGGTTCCATTCCATGTTTTCAAAGGAATCTCCATGCTGCTTACCATATTGGTTGCAACAATTTGCAGTCCCACCAGAAATGTATGGGTGTGCCTTTCTCCCCACATCCTCACCAATACTTCCTGTTGTTTATATTCTTAATAGCTGCCACTCTGACTGGAGTGAGATGAAATCTTAGAGTAGTTTTGATATGCATTTCTCTAATTGCTAGGGATGTTGAACATTTGTTCATATATTTGTTGATTGTATGTCATCTTCTGAGACTTCTTCTGTTCAGTTCCTTGGTCCATTTATTAATTGAGTTATTTGTTTATTTGGTGTTAAGATTTTTGAGTTCTTTATATATCCTAGAGATTAGGGTTCTATCGGATGTGCGAGAGGTCAAGATTTGGTCCCATTCTGCAGACTCTCTATTCACCTCACTGATTGTTTCTTTTCCTGAGAAGATTTTTTTTTTTTTTTTTTTTTTTTTTTTTTTTAGTTCGAATCCATCCCATTTGTTGATTCTTGATTTTATTTCTGGCACTATAGGAAGTTGGGGCCTAATCCAACATGATGAAGATTTGGGCCCACTTTTTTTTTTTTTTATTAAGTGTAGGGTCTCTGGCTTAATTCCTAGGTTCTTGATACATATGAGTTGAGTTTTATGCATGTGAGAAATAGGAGCTTAATTTCATTTTGTTGCATATAGATTTCCAGTTTTCCCAGCAGTGTTTGTTGAAGAGGCTATTCTTTCTCAATATATGTTTTTGGCACCTTTGTCTAGTATGAGATATAGAAATAAGTACAGAAATAAACTGTATTTATGTGGGTTTGTGGCCCAATATGTGGGAGGCTACCCTGCCCATGAGCCAAGCCTCCTCTCTCAGCCTTGATAAGGGCGGGTGTTTGGTCTGGCATCCCACACCATGCCCTGTGTGAAGCAAGTGGCCTCCACCTTTGCATGGCAAAGAATTTTGCTCTAGCCCTGGACTTGGGCATTACCCAAAGGGATTGGACAATTCCCCTTTGAAACCTTATCCCCTGCCTTATTTGGTGAAGAACATTCTTTTGAAAAAGTCTATTCTGTGTGCATGTTGTCTTGCCTTTCTGCATGGAAGAAGACCCTTAAGATCACACAGCAGTTCCACCCTCGATCTGAAAAACTCATTTCCAAGTGTTGTGTAGTTTCTTCACCGTTTTCTTAGTTTGATGTTACAGCCAGCTCTTTTGAACCCAGCTCATCTCGTCAGTGCAGGTCGCTGGCAAGACCAATATTTTTTCAAAATTATAACATTTGTTTAAAAAAAATTAAAAAGTCAAATGTAGAGAATCCTGTTGAGAGCCACAGCCGAAGGGACCCCAGCAAACTTTCAGACTGCCAGCTGATGATTGGCTCACAGTGGCCCCAGCAACATCTAGCTGATTGGCTCCTCTGCAGTGATGCTCATTGGAGATGCTCATTGAGCTGTTTCCCCGCCCTTTCAGATTACCAGCTGATGATTGGCACACAGCGGCCCCAGCAACATCTAGCTGTTTGGCTCCTCTGTGGTGATGCTCATTGGGCTGTTTCCCTGCCCTTTCAGGCCATGGAGCTGCTCATTGGGGGACTTTTTTGGCTCCGCCCACACGACCCAGCCAATCGGCCTCAAGAGCAGGAGGATTGTGGGAGGTGGAGAGGCTGGTGGTTGGGGGAGTGGCTTGTGAGAAGCCGGTGGTGGCAGTTGGGCTCTGAGGGTTTTTCCTGAGGAGCGGTTTTGTTTGGTGTGTGTGGTTCTAAAAATAAAGTTAGTTTCTTTTGACAAGTGGCTCCTGAATTGTGCCCAGCCAGACTGCGGCAATCATGCCTGTAATCCCTGTGACTTGGGAAGATGAGGCAGGAGGATTGAAAGTCTGAGGCCAGACTGGGCAACTTGGGGAGTCCCCATCTCAAAATAAAAAGAGCTGAGGATGTAGCTGAGGTGTAAAGCACCCCTTGTTTCTATCCAGTACCAAAAAAAAGTTTCCAAGAGATTAAAAAAAAAACATATAAAATTATTTGCATGGAAGGAAATAAATTGTAAATAATTGCATTTATCAATATATTTTCACATCCATGCTTGTGTAAGTACAGATATATTTACCAATCTGAAGGAAAATACTAAATTATCTGTAAATATTAATAGTTATTATCTCTAAGTTGTAGGTCTGTAGTACAGCATAGTGATGATTCACACAGATTCTGTGAATCTAAATCCTGGTCCTACCATTTGCTGGCTCTGTGACCTTTTCTGAATTATATAAACCTCTATATGCCTCAATTTCCTCTACAAAATGGGCATAACAAAATTGTACCCACCTCATGAAATTTTTTTTCAAATAAGATAGAGAAAGTGCTTAGAATAGTCCCTGGCATGCAATACATACCATATAACTGTTACAATCATTTTTCAGATTATCCATGCTATTAGCAAAGAACACATAGTCTTTTCTCCTTTAAAAAAACTCAGTAAATGTTATTTTCACTCAAAATAGCATTTTAGCTTTATTTTTAACTGACAAATAATTCTACATGTTTATAGAGTACAAAGCTATATTTCAATACATTTATACATTGTGGAATAATCAAATCAGTAATTAGCATATCTATTGCCTGAAATATTTCTTTCTGTAAGAACATTTAAAACTTTCTCTTTTAGCTATTTTAAATATGTCATTATTAAGTATTATGTTATTGACACATTCTTTAGAGAAATGTATCTCCTTTGTATCAAAAATGTTTTGAAATAACAGGAAATGACAGAGTATTGTATTTAGGTTTTTATGGTATATTATTAAAAGTTATTATTAAGTTCACTCCCCCCACCCCCGTTCATTTAATATCAAATATAAGCAGCAAATGAAGAGTTTCTCCTCCAACAATGTTATCAAACTTTGAGGTCCTTCAGAATTATCTGAGGTCTTCTTAGAACACGGTTTGCTGGGCCCCACCCCAGGGATTCTGACTCAGCAGATCTGGGGTGGAGCTTGCAAACCTGCATCTCATGTTTCCAAAGGCTACTGCTATTGCTGGCTGATGACCTGACTCTGAGAACCATTGACCTATTCAGCATCTAGTGCCAGGATCATAGAACAGATCTATGACCAGGAACTTGGCATCCCTGGGGTTTTAGTTATTCCTAACTTATGATATTCCTTCTTCCTCCTTCTCTGTCTTCCTTCCACATATGTTCATGGAGAACCTACCCAGGGATAGGCACTGTGTTCAGTGCCCGAGATAAAAAAAACCTTGATTCTTAAGGGACTTAAGTTCCAGAAGGAATCTTAGGCAAATTAATTAGTCTGTTAATAGCTCAATAATAGGAAATAAAAAATTTAATTATTAATTTATTTTAATAGCAATTGTACATTTACTGTTTTTCAGGTTCTGTGAAAAGCAATAACAAGACAAAAGCTTTTTATTATATGTTTTCTGTTTGCCAGGTCTTTCCATAACATTATCTCATTTGAACCTCACATCAACCATTTGTAGTTGATTAGATACAATGAATCCTATTCAACAGATGAACCAACCAAAGCACAGAGAGGTCAAGAAGTTTGCCTGAGCTGGAAAGTTGATAAAAGAAACTTGTACTCAGTTCCTTATTTTATTACCCATCCTGTCATCTTTATATACCCTACTGAACTAAATTTTGAGATAATCAATTTTTCTCAGATTCCTTCTTTTAGTGATTTTGAGATAGATATTGGTTGGATTAAATGATGATTGTTTTTATCTGTTGTTCCAAATTTGCAGGTAAGATGTTTAGATAAGCATTGGAAACTCATTTAATATCATCAGTAGTGCAAGTCAGCAACTATTTATTATCTAATGAGCAATACTGATGTACTAAGGGCTGGAGATTAAAAATAGGTGATGCAGCCAGGCATGGTAGCACATGCCTGTAATCCCAGTGACTCCGGAGGCTGAGGCAGGAGGATTGCGAGTTCAAAGCCAGCCTCAGCAAAAAGCAAGGTGCTAAGCAACTCAGTGAGACTCTGTCTCTAAATAAAATACAAAGCAGGGTTGGGGGTGTGGCTCAGTGTTCGAATGCCCCTGAGTTCAATCTCTGATACTCTCCCAAAGTGATGCAGATATATATGTGTGTGTGTGTGTGTGTGTGTGTGTGTGTGTGTGTGTGTGTGCTAGGAATTGAACTCAGGAGCACTCTAAGTGCATATATATGAATGCATTATGGGTGTGTGGATATAGATAGATAGATAGATAGACAGATATAGATATATAGATATAGATATAGATATATAGATATGTGTATATATCCCCAAAACATGAGTGATATTACACACACACGCACACACACACACACACACACACATGCATATTTATCTCCCATATTTTTAAAGGAGTTCAAGTTCAAGTAGAACAAATAAATTAGCAGAAAATACAGTACTCCACTAAAATGTGGTAAAGCAGTGATTGCAGAATGCCTGGGGTGCTAGGGGACTATAGAGTGAGGACAAAAACCCAACCTGAGGAAAAGATTGAAGTTTCCCAAAGGTGCTCCTGTTTCTGAGATGAATGATTTGCATAGCAAGTGACCCTGGCAGAGAGACAATAAGGTATAAAACTGCAGGGTGGGTTCAGGCAAGTTGTAAGCAAGTTCTTTGATATACCTGAAATGTGATATGCAGCCTTACAGAAGCCTTGAGAGGTAGGAGTGGCTAGATATACTGATGTCAGCCAGGCACCTTGAAATATCACCTGTTGGTGGTGGAAAGGCTGTGGATCATGGAAAGGTTAAGGCTGAGGCTTAGGATTCAGGCCATGTGTCCCCAAATTCAGTTCTTGTACATACTAGGTGGGAATCTTGGATAATTTAATATCTCTAAATTTGATTTCTACATTTGGAAAATGGGGATAATAATGCATACTTCAAAAGATTGTAATGAATAAAATAAGATAATACATGTACAGATCTTAATATCATGGTGATCTTGGGGCTCAGAAAACAATACTGCACAAGAAGTCCTCAGACATAGAATTTCTCTCTTTCCTTCTTCTGCCTTCCTGTCTCACCCTCCATCCTTGTCTCCCAAGGCAAGCTGTTGAAATTGGAATTCCACTTCCCAAGGCAGCTCATAGAATCTGGAAAATTCCTTTTCTGCTAGCCATAAAACCTAAAAATATTTCTCCGTATAAAAGCTGGTTATAAAGAAATGTTTTGATTTACTTAGTTTGATAGTAGGTCATATGATCCCCAATCCACAGAAAGAGGAGCCAAGAAGAATCTTCATTTTTTTTTTTTTTTTTCATACTGGGAATTGAACTCTGGAGCACCTTACCCTGGAATTGAACTATGTCTCTAGCCCATTTTATTTTTTGAGATATGATCTCACTAAGTTACTAAGGTCGAGGTTGGCCTTGAATTTGCTATCCTCCTGCTTCAGCTTCCAGAGTAGCTGGGATTGCAGACAGCCATGAGGCATTACGCCCAACTTGAGTGGCCAAGAAGAATCTGAAAGGACCTTGCTGGGTTTCCCCACTCAGTCTACTTCCTTTAACGTTTACTGTGTCAATCACCCTCTTATCTTGCCCAATTACATTTCTAACACTGCTGCTCTTGCTTCATCAAACCTAAACTTAAAATCCAGTAGATTGCCCTGGGTCTTTAAGTCTTCCATCTGAAGTTTCCTGCATCACTTAAAACTGTTCAAATAGCTTGCATGTTTCTCTCTTGCTAACCTGTCTTGTGCTACAGGGGTATCAGCTGTGACCCTTTATGCCCCAATACTTGCCACATATAAGCTTACAGTAAATGAATATAAAATAATATAGCTAATGGCAATCAGTAGAGGGATTATCACAGATAGTAACCTAACTGTGCCTCCTATTGTAATTATATTGAAAAGTGAACATGTGGTGAGGACTCTCTGGGAGTTTAATGTCCACATTGTTGTGGGAAAGAAAGTGTGAACAATTTTACTGCTATTCACCAAAAGTGGGAGGAGGGAGAAACAGCCTCTGTATCCGGCAGGCTGTTGTTAATAATTATCTAGTCTATGCTTTGCTTCACTGTGGTAGAATCAGTGCCAAAGAATGAACAGGTAAATTTTCCATTCATATCTGGGAAAGGGCAGACAATCTTGAGCTTTGGGTTCTCCTGCTCTATAGGTGCATTGCCAGTTCTCTTCATTTTCCAGGTAAGAGAAGGAGGGCTGTGTCTTCCTTCCTGGAGACTGTGAAGGGGTAGGGATTGTAGACTTCTGTGTAGAGTGCCCAAAATAGAGGCCACCTCTTGTAAAGCACTCCAAATATGGCAGGCTGTTGGCCAGAGGGTAATTGTATGGATGCTGGGCTCTTGGGAAGAGCATCTCAATTCCTGTGGCCAAGGAACCCCTAGACAAGAAGGCAGGAGAACCCAGAGCACCCAGTGCCAACAAGTGGAGGGAACAGCTTTCCACCCCAGCATGTCCTAGAAGAAGGAGTGATAATGGCCACGCCATCGACTGCCACCCAGAGTCTCTCTTCCAAGTTACCAGGATAGCATCAGCACTCTCCTTCTGAGAGCAAGAAACTAAAACCAAACAAAAACAAAAAGGACAGCGACTAGATTTCTCCCTGACCTTGGTGTGTGAGGCCGGAAGGTGGATTCAGAAAACTAAAAATGTGGTATTGCTCAAACTTGGAGTGTTGAGTCACCATTTTTCCTCATTAAAGTCACTAGAACACAGGTTTCCATTCATGGGGTATGTTATCCAGTTCCAGCTCCTAGGTGGAAGGATATTGGCATAGGAGAAGTTTCTCCACCCCATTGCCCCAACAGAAAACATCTGACTGTTGGTGTTGTTGACTTCTCGTGTCCTTCCTTGTCTTCCCTCAGTCCCCACAGTGCCTTTGTGCTGGCACAGTCTCAGAGAGTGGAAGGGCCTGCCTCAGGGTCTTGAATGCAGGCCTTTGAAAGTCTACCAACCCCGAATGATCGTATTTCCTGATGTGGCCAGGGTGTGGTAGCAGGCCCTCTTTCTATTAATGGCTATCCAGATTTTGAACTTAACTGTGGTACTGCCGTCACATGCACAGTCTTGGCAAGAGAATGTCATACCACCCTTTCTACCACCCCCCGTCCACCTACTGTTGTACCTTTTCTCCTTGTGAACCTCAGAGGGCTCCAAGAAGGGAGCAAGTTGCCACCTGCTGTAGTGCCTGCCAGTAGTTAGACTGGTTTTTCCTGCTAAAGCAGCCCCGTCCCTGTACATCTGAGGCCCTGGTGACCCATGGAGACCTATGTGGTTAGCCACCATAGGACCAAAAAAAAAAAAAAAAAAAGTCACTCAAGTTTGGCAGGCAAACAGTAAAATAGCTCTTTTCAAGCAATTCTGAAAACCTGTAAAGTGACTTTGTTGTAAAACCTGTGATTTTCCTTTCTCCTTTCCAATGAGTTAGATTTTTGAACTATATTTAGTATTCAGAACTCAAAGTACTCTCTGTTCTCAGTGCTTGCGAATGCATTACAAAGTGAGCCCTTTCTCCCAGTGAGGGGCAGGGGTTTTTGAAGAACCCCCGCTGCTGTCCTTCAGATGGTAATCGTACTTGACACACTTGAACTGGCCATCAGCACACCGGGTTCTAAATACATTTCTGAGCAAGGAAAAGGGAAAAGCTGTTCTCTTAAAAAAAAATTAATTCCAGTCTTCCCCAGATAGAAACTACCATAGAAAGTGAGGCAAGAAACTAACATGTACTGTAGCACCTACTATGTGCCAGGGATGCTGTCATTGAATCTTGCTGATCAGCACGCATGCTGTCATTGAATCTTGCAGCAGGCTAGTTCAGACCAGCTTCCATTGGTATCTGGCAGGTTCTTGTTAATTAACACCACAGGAGCTCCAGGAAGGTCACACCAGAAATCACAAGGCCCATTGAGTTGCCCAATGTCACTTATGCCCTATTCTCTTGCTTTAAGGAAATGATGAGGTCGAATTATATTCAAGAGGTGGGGAGACAGGTTCCATCTATGTGCATAGGAGGGCTGGATGGAATTACTGAGACTGTCTTTGCAGATCAACTATCATGCCACACCTGAATAAACAGAAATGATGAGAGTTGGCTGGTACCCAGCCCCTAAGGAGGGACACTAAATGAAACAATGTTCACAAGCAGTTACGAGCCACTTGGCAGAAAAGTGCAGTGCGTGGTCAAGATAGAGGTGCAAACTTCTGCCATAAACAGAAATAGTTTGTCACCATGATGTACAAGATCAATTAGGTAGATACAATCAGATTTGGAGGGTGTGGCTGCAGTGATCAGATAGAATGATCAGACAAAATGTAGGCAATATTTACTTTGCATACATGTAATTCACTGTAGGGTGCTCTGAAGAAGTCATTCACTAGAGCAGCTGAGATTGAACTGAGGCCTGAAGACTGCCGGCTGGGAGGATGTGCCAAAGGATTAAGAGAGAACAAACTGGTTTTCAAATATGAGCCCCAGATGGAAAGGCAAAAGGGTGGGTGCTCCTAGTGGAAGGTGTTGATTTACAATCGAGGTGCCTCTCACATAAATCCCTACGAAACCAGCTCCTGGGCAGCCAACAGTCACGATTTATTTACCTAACAGTGGTTAATGATTGTCCAGGCCATACCGGGCAGACTTGCTAGTTATCAGGGTCTATCGTCATTTCCCTGTCTCTGAAAGCTTCCCATCTCTGGCCGTTAGGGTGATAAGCTGGGCTTTTTATCGGCATGAGGTTTACTACTGGCAGTGACCTTGGTGGGTTCAGACAGAAGCCAAGGAGACATAGTACCTGGTAGTAAAGGGATAGAAAAATCCCAGACTGAACATATCCATAAGGGGAGGCAATGGTGTCAGAGTGTGATGAAGGAGACCTTGTTTCAATCTGTTCGCTGTTGGTCAGTGATGTACCTTTAAGTACTCCCCTCTTTCTCCCCATAGCAGGTGAACTCTTCTAAATTATTATTATTATTATTATTTTAAACTAACCACTGCATCCCATCCCTCCTGACATTATCTAGGTCTTCATCAACTCTTTCAAGTTAAAGCAACACTTTTCTGGAGTGTGTATCTGATCATGTTCCTTCCACAGCTTTCCATTGCCTCCCTGAGTTTGTCCAACAAAGCTTTTCTGATTTGGGCCTGCCAGTCTCTAGATTTCCTTCTTGCTTCTGATCTCTCTCTGGTGCATGCACTGTTAGAGTGTGAATGCACAAATAATTCTCCCTTTTTGTATTCATGTGCTTTGCAAAAAAGTGATGTGGCTTCAAGGAGTTGAGCCTATTTCCTTACCCTCTGACTCTGGACTGGTTTTGTAACTTGCTTTGGCTCATTAAATACATGAGGTGTGGCATTGTATCACTTTTAAGCTGAGGGTATTTCTGCTCACTCTTAGAACTCTGCCACTGTTAAATGGACACAGCCAGGCTTACCTGCTAGAACATGTGAGTCTATTTGGAAGAGAGGACAGTCATCTCAGCCAAGGCTTTCCTAGGCCAATCCACACCTCATTGATGCCTAGACACATAAGAGAGATGCCTGCCCAACCCTCTGCTGACTGCCAATACATGAATCAGTTCAACTGACCCCTTAACTCATGGGCAATAATAATGCTGTCATTACTTTAAGCCACTGAGTTTTGGAACTGGCTATTACACAGCAGTAGCTAATTGATACACCATGTTTCTACACTGTGGGATCAAGTCAGGCTGAATTTCTTGCTGTTTTCTGTAGGTGACATCTTCATTCACCTTTTGGTCTTTCCCTAGGTTGCTTCCTCTGCTTGAAATGCTCTTATCTTCCAGCTTCACCCTTTGCTTGGCTAAAGTCTTTTCATTCTTTAAAAGCATAGATGTATGGGTCTTCCCCCTGAAAGTTTTGCCAACTTGTATCATGACTATGTTAACTGTCTCTACTAACAAAGACTCTCCTTGATCTAATGTTGTTCAGGCTTCTCTAGGTCTTGATCTTCAGGTTCATCTTTTTCAGATCTTCAAGGCCCAAATTTAGCAAAAATCGTATTAACTCAGCTTAGAGAGAACTCACCACCCTTGATATCCAGTCACCCTGACCTGCATTTAGCAAGAATCCAATTATGTCAGTTTGGAAAGAATTATCCTACCCTTCTAGGAATTTCCCATCTACTGACACCACAATTCTGTTTCTTGGCTATAAATTTGCATTCTTTCTTGTATTTGGAGTTATGTCCAATCTTTCTCCCCTTCTGCAAAATCCCCTTATGATAGTCCCAGAGTAAAGTCTTTCTTACCATCTTAAGCAAGTGTCAGAATAATTTTTTTTTCTTTAACATGGTCATGTTTTCTTATATAATCCTACCCTTACCTTTTTCTTAGCACTGTTACACTGTATTAAAATTACCTGTCCACTTTCTGACTTCTCAATTCTTTAAGTTCCTGAAGGCAGGTCTGAGTCTTATTTGAAGTAACATCATCTGAGCTTAACATAGTGTCTGAAATATAGTAGGGCACAGTATTACCTTGTCAATGAATGAATGAGGTTATTCTACCTCCCTAGATTTCTATTCTCTCATGAACAAAATCTGAGGGATGGAAAGAACCTGGGATGCAAATAGGTTTTCTTTTGTATGCCAACTCCAGTTCATTGATCCTCAATGTCTGTAGTTTTGGACTAGGGAGAATTGTGCCACTGTGACTGGATTTATAGGGAAGCATGCCATGATTCATTAGCTATGTCTGCAAGGTCAGGAAATAGGAAGTGACCTCAGACCTGTCGAAGATATGTCAATCTAAGGAATGATTGTCATTTCTCTGGATCCTGTGAATAACAATCTTGCAAATTATAGCCATGTATGAATGTTATATTGTACCAGTAAGGAGAAAACCAAATGTGAAACTCACTCAGTGCCAAAGTTAAGGGTGCTTTCTGTGGCAGAGACTGGGTGGGTGCTTACCAGTCCTTTTCTTCTTCTGCCTGGGCATGCATCTAGACTCTTTTACTAGCCCCTTTGCATTGAATTTGGGCCACACACCAGTTCCCAGCAATGAAGCGCAAGCTGACATGATGTGAGTTTCCTCTGGTCGAGCTCAGCTCAGCCTTCTTGGTGTTCCTTCTTCCTCCCTTATTGACTGGTTCCATACAAAGAATCTACTGGAAGGGTCTGGGCTCCTGGGTGACCGCATGTAACAATGAACTTCACTAGCAGCGAGGAGTAAGCCTTCTTCTCTCAAGTCACTAAGATTATTTGGAGGGCAGGGATGGCGGTGTGGTTATTCTAAAACATCTTCCTACCTTATTTTTTCCTTCTTTTTAATTTTTAGGTGTGGAAGCATTGGGGAGGTATGTACTTAATGTTAATGCCAACCATGAAAATCAATAAAAATTACATTTAGTATGGCAAATGCTTCAGCTAACCCTGAATAATTACTTTGTAAATTCAGTAATTTTTAGAAGCCTGTGTTTCTCTGTTCTGCATTTATTGTTCTTTCCTTGTGGTTTCTCCCCACATAAGGTGACCTACCAGAGGGGCATGATAAAAGCCCCACATAAAGCACCTCCCTTTTCTACGATATCAGTTACCCAACAATCGCTGACCATGAAAAAGGCTGTGGCTCTTTAAGCCCCCAAAGTTTTTAAATTTCTCCCCTCAAACTTCTTGCCTTCTCCAGTTTGATTGCAAAGGTTTTAAGCTCATGACAGAAACAGAAAACGTACATTTAAAATATTCACGCCTCTGTCTGCAGCAGTGTGGGGCCATGAATATGCATATCCAGCCTGACAGCTGCTGCCTTTGGCTCAGGGAAGCAGGTCCTGGATGATATGAAGGGGAAATGGGAGAAGCTGGCCTTTCTGAAGCTCAACTGTGAGCATCTTACCCTCTCATTTCTAGGCTGTTGTACCTTCATTTATTCCCTGATAACTATGGTTCCCAGAGCTGCCTGCTTTTCATGCAGTAAAAAATTCTCTTCCTATGACTCCATCCAAACTTCCCAATGCCATGGCCCAGTTTTCTTACCTGGCTCTTTTCATTGCACTGATCTTATTAACTTTTGTGAACTTATGGCCTACTGGGTCCCTAGCAAGGGAAGTAGCTTTCCTTTGCTGCCTGTGAATAATTTGTGTGTGTGTGTGTGTGTGTGTGTGTGTGTGTGCGTGCGTGTGTGATGCTGGGGAGTGAACCCAGGGCCTTGTACATGTGAGGCAAGCACTCTACCAACTGGGCTATGTCCCCAGCCCACTGCTGTGTTTTGAACATCTCCATGGCTTATGAAGGACAATGTTGCCTCATCTGGGAGGTTTCCCACTGGATGTATTGGGCCAGTAAGGACAAAAGATTGGCTCCGTAGCTGACTTGTTGGGGAAGGCCCTTATATGTGCATGGCTTCCTGGTACACCTTTCAGGGCAGCATTGGCATCTGCCCAGGTCCTGTCCAGTGTACATGCTGTGCTGCCTGAGGAGACCAAAGCAATAGCCACAGTGGGAGTTCTGATGTAAGGAGAGGCATGGTTTTAATATTGCATGCCAGAGTGCTTGTGGAAGGGCTGAGTCAAGGTCAACGGGTTGGTGTAGATGTCTGATAAAATAGGGCAAGAGGAGAACGCTGGGCCTGTGTAGGAATACAGAAAAGTTCTAGATGCAAAAGAGGACAAACAGGAGAGTGAGACAACCTGGAGTTTTAAAAAAATATATCTTCATGTTTATTTTTGCATTTTGTGGGTATCATTGAATAGGCCTGCAGGCTTGGATATGACTGTCACTTTGACAAGGGAAACGCATGCCACCACCCTCACTATACAAGTTCACATTTATTGAGATCTTACCATATACCAGAGGTTTGTTTATTGCCCCCTGCAACCCTCGTGGTCTAAGTATCATTCTCATGTTCACAGATGAGGAAACTATGGTTAAAGAATAACTTTATGGATGGTTACAAAGCTAGTAAACTGCCAAAGACTAGAGCCTTGTTCTTAATGACTACACCTCATTATTACAAACATTCCAGGCAGGGCTGCCTGTTATCAGCCCCACCTTCTTTGTGAAAAGCTAGTGGAAGGCCAAGAGGCTGGAGGTGACAGCAATGAGCTGTTCCACTAGGAGCTGGTCCTCCCTGTGGAAGGACCAGCATTTTTGAATGTCCACATTCTCTTAGAGCAGGTCTCTGCAACCAGCATCCTTCGGCTGATTGATTTGAGAAAGTTGGCTGTCAGCTCCAATAAGACAACACCCCATCAGTGCCAGAGAATGGGCATTATCAAGGTGAAAGCCCTTGAGAGTCAGGTTGTCACATCTCTCCAGTGGTGCAGGGCCTCCCAATGGCAGATTTCCCAGTCACTGAATGGTCCTGGGGGATGCTGATGTGCTGCCTTTTAGAGAGCCAGGGTGATGACAAAAGACTGTATAACTATATTTGCAGGTAGAAAATCTATTGTGACAACAGGCTGCATTTGAGTCACCAAATGCTCTCTGCCACATTGCTGAAACTTGACTACTATGGCATATCTGAGGAAGTCAGCGGTGGCGCCAGCCCAGGGTTCCAGAGAGAGGGATGCGGTTTAGCAATCAGATCTTTCAAAATCAATTTAGCTCATGCTCCAAAGTCCTGGATGGAATTGACAGCAACTTCCTCCCAGGTTTCCATATCCATCAGATAAAAGTGCTGAGCTGTTTTAAACCTTTTTGAGTCCAGGACTCACCTTCAAGTATAATTTTAAGAGGTGCCTGCAAAGAGATTGGCTTAATTCCAGATTTTCCCTTTCCACATGTATGAATAACTAGCAGAGCAATCCCAACCATTGGTACCTGGATTTTAGGTACCGTGATCTGAAATGAGAAGTATTCAAGAGGCCAGTGCCTAGTGGTAAAGTCAAAAGATTTCCATCTACCTTCTCTGCTCTAAGAAACAGGGATAACGATAATGAACTCTGCTGGGTGGGTGCAGGCCAATTAGTCCAAGTTCCTAAAGCTCAGAGTCTTATCATAGCTTTACTGCTTATGGAGAATGGGCAGCCCCTTCCTGTGACTTTGCATGTGAGACTAATTGCCCTGGAAATGTCGGGAATTTGATCTTCCATCAAATCCTCCAGCCCTTTAGATCCCTTGACAATCTTTGGCTATTTGCATCTCAAGGTTAAGGGAGGCTGTTTCTTTCTGGATGCTAATCAGTTGTGAAAACTTTTGATCTCCTCTTGAAAACTAAAATGCTTTGCAAAGGCCCGTTCTGAACATAGAGAGCTGAGCAATAGAAGCAGGCAGGCAGGCAGGCTTTATTGGGATGAGCAATGTATTTAGCTGTTGTGGGTTTTAATTCTGTCTTAGGAATCCTAGGAAATTACTTAATAATTCTGAGGCACCCCCACCCCCAATATGATCTGAATTTTGTCATATCTCAGGGCTGTAGAAATTGCCATTATGAAACTAGTTCATTGATAGTTTATAGAGTTAAAAGAAAGAAACTTGGCAAACATGTTTTCAGATGTAGTGAGCAGACATACATCTATACATATCTATGTATACTGTTTTTTTATTGTGCTATTTTAGTGATGCTAGGTACTTTATAGCGATAAAATTATCTCTCTCTCTCTCTCTCTCTCTTTGGATAATGCTGGGAGTGAAACCCAGGGCTTTATACATGCTAAGATAAGTACTCTACTATGGGATTGCATCTCAGTCCTGAGAAACTGATGTGACTCCATTTTTTGAAAATAAATAACAGCAGCTTCTACCTCAAGGTCTGTCCTAAGGAAGGGGTCGTGACCCTTGTCCTTGGAAAAACCCACAGAGCCTTTCTAGGCAGATAACTACACGGCTGAGTTGTTTGTCTGCAAATAACAGGAGAGATCTGTGGAGCCAGGTGTCCCTGACTCAGTTAGGCTAGGTGAGGACCCATAGCAACCCCCTGGCAACCACCAATCGGCATGAGACAGGGAAAATACCTGGGATGCCAGATGATCCCCCAGTAGTTTATGGTGGTTGATAACATGTTGGGAAACCATGTAGTTTTGCCTCATGGCTTAAACCAATCAGTTCAAAGGAATCCCTCTCTTGTACTAACCAATCACCCCTACCCAACTTGTTCCCACCAGTGAATGTACTAATCAATGTTAAGAGTTGTTGTTTGATTTTCCTGCGGCATGGAATGATTTGCTATGTGATGTTGTGATGCATAGAGTATCCCCCCCAAAACCTATAAAATCTCACTGAACAAAGGACCGGGACTCACTCCCTGGGACCGATGCATCGGGAACGGTTGTGAGTCTAGGCTCGAGCTTGCAAGAAAGACTCTTGTGTGATTGCATCAGATTCGGCTCCTGGAGGTCTAGTAGGGGCCCACAAATCTAGAATTACAGCCCATCAAAACTATCCTTCCAAATCAGGATTCTTGACAGTGGCACTGCGAACATTTTGGATCAGATAATTCTTTGCTGTAGGGGGGGATGAATATTTAACAGCATCCCTGACTTCTACCTACTGGGTACCAATAGTACCCCTAGGTTGCAACAGTAAAAAATGTCTTAAGATATTGTCACATGTACCTTGAAGTAGGTTGCCAGATTTAGCAAATAAAAATAGAGGATGCTTAGCTAAATTTGAATTTCATAGAAACAATAATTTTTAGGATGTGTGAATGTAACTGGGTATACTATATATAATCTGGCAATCTACTGGAAAGGAAGGGCAAATTCTCCCCCTAGTTTAGAATCCTGTTCCAGATAAAGATTTGTTTGCATTAATGAACTCACATTGCCAACCACCTCATCTTTCTCTTATTTCTGCTATTATTCTTATTCTTATTATTCCAGGGATTAAATCTAAGAGTATTCAACCATTAAGCCCTATTCCCAGGTTGTTTTTTATTTTTCATTTTGAGACAGGGTCTTACTAATTTGCTTCAGGACTTACTAAGTTGCTGAGGCTAACTTTGAACTTGTGATCCTTCTGTCTCAGCCTCCTGAGCAATTGGGATTATAGGCATGTGTCACTGTGCCTGGCTTCTGCTCAAATTACTAACCATCAACAATTTCTTCTTTCTTACTCCCTAATTCCAGCCCTCCTGATGGAGGATAAATTATATTCCACTGTGGGCTTTCACCACAAAGTTACTGGTCTTAAGTATGAGAGGAAATAGACATATATTGTTACTAAATGTATAAATTGTGATAAAATGAGAGTCAGTCATGAGACAGGTGAGACAATTCCATATAATATCTCCCCAAACAGAAACCATCCATACATGGCTCAGGACCCAGTTGGATAGACCTTTGAGAAAAAGAAACTCTGTGTTCTTCCAAGATCTCCACCGACCCTTTGAAAGTCAGGCCCAGAAGTTACTGTGAGTTCTTCTAATTGCGATTTAACCAATAGATATTTTCTGAGCATTGATTGTATCAGTCAGGTGCCACCTGGCATACAAACAAGGAAAAGGTACAGTTTGTGCTTGTGGAGAAGCAGCAGGTTGTACTTGCATAGAGATTCTTGTTGATAACAGGTGGCACATCCCAGAGCCTACTCTGGGTACAGATAACAGACAGATTTAGGAGACATGGGTTACCATATAGGTGGGGTGGGAGTAGGAGAAGCCTTTACAGAGTAGGTGAGGTGTAAGGATGAGTAGAATTCGGGTGAGGGTTGAGCTGGTTGGAGACATGTGAGTGCTTATGGAGAATCAATAATTTGGTGTTTAAGGCAGGCCTATAATATGGTGATCTTTTAAATTGATAGTATTTAAATATTTGTTCAGAATTAGAGAAGAGGAGGATGCATGGGAGAAGGACAAAGAAGGAGCTAGCTTTTGTCAGCCTTGATCTTCTCTTGTTCTGTTCCCAACAATTTATTACTGCTCTGCTCTGCAAACAAACATTAATCAGACCACCAGCTTGAGAATGAAGGTTGGTACTGGACCTAGCACTAGAGTTAGGTGACCATTACCACCCCCAACTCCTCTGCAAATACTTCATTGTGTTTTTTTATGCAATTCCACGAGGAGCTCTCCGTAAGACAGATTCTTCACTTTGTGACATTTGTCACTGTATCACCTGGGAATTTTTGTTCCCATAGATTACCCAGTGAGGCTCCTCCTTAATCTGGTTGTAACCACTCAGGATGTTCTTGGCACACACATTGTAAGAGGCAGGACACAGTGGTGCCATAGCAGGAGCAGTAGCTTGGAGACCAGGAGGCTTTGAGCTCTGCCTTTGCAACTAACTTACTGATGATATGTGTTAAGTCACATTTTCAACCGGGCCCTTCGTTTATTCCTCTAAATATGGAAGATTGGACTAGAACCAGGGTAGCAAAAAGTTTTGTCTTACCTGCCAACTCCATCTCCCTGGAATGGTACACAGAGATACCTTTTTAGATAACATCTGAGCTCTGGAAGAATCAGCGATCAATTAGCGATGTCTACCTGGGTGAAGAAAGTGGAGTGCTAGGGATTAGAGCAAAAGAACTTCATTTTTTATCACCCCTTTGTTGACCAGGCTCTAGGAAATTCCAACTGGAATTCTAAATCATATGATGAATATTAGTTTAATGTTTGCGGAGAGTTTGTTTTCAGACTAGGAATCTGTAGTCTTTCCCAGAATGATAACTAGATTATTTAAAGTAGGAGAGTCACTGTATTACTTTGTTTCATATAGGATGGCTTTGCTTTTGACCTGCCTCTTTAGGATCTACACATCTCTAGTTTTTCTAGAAGTGGAAAATTCATACATGTATAGATTCACATTGCTACCAAGTCCATATTGTGAGCAATATACAAATACTGAAAAATTTAATTATAAAACAAGGTGATATAACCAAAACCAAACCAAAATAAAACTCAAAACCAAACCCTATAAACAAAGTTAAGAGGGAAGCTGTAGGCTTTGTGAAAATCTTCGTGAATACTTAAGTTATACTTAACAGATGAAGCCCTTTTAAATTAACAAGAAAAAGGCAATGCTTTAGAAAAAGAGCAGAGCTTTATATAAGCAGAATCACAGTTGTAGTCTCTGGTGTCTTTCACTGAGCATAATTATTTTTGAGGTTCATCTGTGTAGTATCAGTAATTCCTTTTTATTACTCAGTTGTATTCTACAGTGTGATTTGCAGTTTGTCCACTCACCTTTTGATGGATAATTGGGTTTCCAGTTTTGGGCTATTACAAATAAAGCTATTGTGAACATTTGCATGGTGTTCATGAGGATATATGCTTTCTTTTTTCTTGGATATATATACCTAGTAGAAGAATGCCTGAATCATGTGACAGGCATATATTTGACTGTTTAAAAAACTGTTTGCAAAGCAGTTCTACCATAGTTCATTTCTATCAGCAGTATATAAAAATTTTAGTTGCTGCGCACTTTTATCAACAGTTTGTATGCTCAGCCTTTTGTATTTAGTCATTCTAGCCATTATGTAATGATATCTCCTTGTGTTTTAATTTGCAATTCCTTAGTGACTGATGCTGAACATCTTTTTGTGTGATTATTTACCATCTTTATGTCTTTTGGTGATGTGTCTGTTCAGATATTTTGTTTATTTCATATTTGAGTTATTTTCTTATTATAAAGCCTGTGTCCTTTTGTATTCTGTGACTCTTTGTCATATATCTATTTTGTTGATATTTTCTCCCAGTCTGGTGCTTGCTTTTTCATTGTCATTTCTTTTTTTTTGGTGGTGCTGGGGATTGAACCCAGGACCTCGTGCATGTGAGGCAGGCACTCTACCAGCTGATCTATAGCTCCAGCTCTTTATTTTCATTTTTTCAAGATAACCATTTATTAATGATAATGTTCAACTAGGTGGTGGTGCATGCCTATAATGCCAACTTGGCTGAGGCTGGAGGATAGCAAGTGCAGAAAGCCTGGGCAAACTGACAGGATCCCATCTCAAAATAAAAAGGGCTGGGGCATAGCTCAGATAGAGTTTGCCTAGCCTATGGGAGACACTGGATTCAATCCCCAGGACTTGCCACTAATAAATAAATAAGATAAATAGATAGTTGGACATAATGGAGTGGTAAAGTGCTCCTGGGTTTGATCCAGCAATTAACGTTCAGATGGGCAGGGGAGGTGGCTTGGTGGCTGAGACCATACATGAGGCCCGGGGCTTCATCCCTAGCACCACACACAAGAGTTTGTCTAGAGAGAGATTACTGGATTGATAACACCCCTGTAATCACGTGAACTTCGGAGGCCAAGGCAGGATTCCAAGGCTAGTCTCAGCAACTTAGTGAGAAACTGTCCCCAAATAAAAAGGACTGGGGGATGTGGTTCAGTGGTAGAGCACCCCTGGGTTCAATCTCTAGTAAACGCACTGCACCCCCCTCCAAAAAAAAAAAAAAAAGTAGACTGAAGGGTCTGGGGAGTGGCTCAGAGGCTAACTTCTAACTTAACAACTCTTAAGGTTCAATTCCATCAGGATTAAAAAAACTTCTAATAGAGGGAGATGAATTTGACTTGCGTGTTTACCTCTATGTTTAACAGCACTTCTTTCTCTGCAGAGACCTCCTCAAACACTGAGCTATGTTCAGATGCAGATCTTGGGCAATGGCTAAGCTCCTGCAGGTTCCCACATTCCCAGTCCCCTTTGGGGACCCAGTGGTAACAGGGATTGAAGACCCATGGGAACCCAGAGAACATCTGAAGTTTGTAGAAAACCTGGAGTTCCCTTTGTTGTAGAATTGTAAATTTCCCAAATTGAAACACTAAAGTAAAAAAACATTGGCTATTAGAAATTAAGAATATGGAGAGAATAGGCTAGGAGCTAGGTGTCACATCGGGGTACTCAGTAAAAATGCCCTCTAGAGGAAACCGAGTCCCTTTCTATCCACCCCAGCCTCTGTCCTTTTTAAGTGTGGGCAGCAGGTTGGTCCATGAGACCAGGATTTTCTCTACCCATACCCCTGTCCTTTCTCATTCAGCATAAGCTGATCTTATTTTGAATTTAAGAATCAGCTTACTGTGGGGGCAGGGAGACTGGAATGTTCTTAGGGCTGGACAGCAGTGTAGAAGTTGAAGAAATCCAGAAGCGTTGATGTTGTAGGTCAAAGGCAAACAGGCTCCCAGGACGCCGCCTCAAACAGTGCTTTTCATTTCTTAAGAGTGCTTTTTTTTTGAGCAAAAGCATAATGAAGTCTAATTTATCAAATTTATGGTTCTGATTTAAGACATATTTGCATATACCACAGTCTCCTTTGTTTTCTTCTAGAAGAAATGTAAGCACCAAAACTGTAAACCTTCTAGAAGAAAACAGAGGAGACTCTGGGATATGCAAATTTGCCTTAAATCAGATCCACAAATTCAATAAATTTAAGCCATTTGAGAGGTGAGGACAGGGATAGAAGCCTGATATGGAGCAGAAGCTGATTATAAACTTCATTGAACTAAAAATTGTGGTACATCTTTGGATTTATTTTTGTAATTTCCTGAAAGAGTAGATGCCAGGAATTCAGGCTGGCCTGGGAAGGAGGGGTGCATGCTAGATCCTGTTTAGTGTTGTTGAGTTGAAATAAAGTGGTGATAAGAGGTCTTGGTGGCAAGATGAAGGTTTGCAGTTCAGGAGAAAAGTCAGCATTAGAAATATAGATTAAGGAAGTGTTCAGGATATAGGAGCCTTCCCATCAGGGAAGGATAGGTAAAATCTTGAGCTGGAAATGAACACGGCTGGACCCCAGGAACACTCACATTGGGGCATTTGAAGAACCATGTGGATGAGCCAGGGGAGGAGGCTGTGACGAGATGGTGGGGAGAATACCAGCACCACCTCAGTGGGACCCTTCCGATTCCTTCTTAGGCTGTCAGCCTTTTGCACTCCCAGCTCCTAGGACAGTGGCTAGGATTGGTGTGTTCAACAAGCTTTTGTTGATTGAATGCAACCAAAGAGAGATTTTTCTAGAAGCCCAGGATCGTTAGTCTCCAGTCTTGAAGCAAGGCTGGAAGGAATGTGGGAAGTTTTCATTGGAAAAAAGGGTTTCAAGTTTGAGGATAGGGAAATTAGCCGTGACTTTATAATATGCAGTTTACAAACTTATCACTTCACATTCAGATGGTGGGAACCTGTAAAATGCAGAAGGTAAAAATTTGCTGGGATAGTGTGAAGATTCAGCTGTTAGTTAAATACTTGGCTCAGTCTCTGGCACAGAGTAAAATGCTCATTCATGAATTCATTCAACTCATATTCATTGAGTATTAATTATGGGACCAGCATAGTTCTAGTATCTGCAGACAGAACAATGAACAGACAAAGATGGTTTTTGTTTTCTTGGACCTTACATTCAACATGGGAAGAGGACAGGTTAAAAACAAACGCAATCCAAGTTGCCTACTTGATAGTGTGTTGGGATGGCAGCTTTAGGCAGGTTGGACAGGTAAGGCCCTGAAGAGCAAGAGGAGCTGATAGTGACCATTGCTGTGGCTATTTTTTTCTTTCTAATTTTAGGTTCTCCCCTTTCCAGTTCAGCTGTTCACCTTCCTTACATACCATCTCATCCCATCACTTCACATTCTGGCTCAAAACCCTTCCTTGCCTCCACGGTGACTTTGCAAACAGTTATCTCCATGCAGACAGTAGAATAGTGTGGCTCTGGCTTTGAAAGCAGGCTTGCACTCCACATGGTGCTGTAGAAAAGGCATCCTTGCCCGAGGCAAAGGCATTTACACCTTCCGGGAGATGCGTGATTAGAGAAGGCAGGCACAGTGGAGGGGGTGGAGAGGAGGCTAACTAGAACTTAATCTATTAAAAGAGGAAAGGTCTTTGAAAAGTGAATTAATGATATTTATAGCTGCATCAGGTATGTAGCTGGTGAAATCTTGCTGATAATGAGGCCAAGGTTGAATTCCCATATGGACCAGAGAGCATTATGTGGAGAAACTACGCTGTGCAATTCAGTGGCTATGAGACTGCAGCAAACCTACAACCTCTCTGAAACTCAGTTACAGAGTCTAAACTAGGGACATGAATCCCATCTGCCTGCTTCATAGGATTTTGACAAGTGACAAATGCAAATGAATAATAATATGCTTTATAAAATCATGCATTTTAAATAGATCTATTATTGCTTGACATTGTCAAGCAATAATAATAATTTTCACAATGTGGTTATTGTGGTGATTATGGTGGTGGTGGTGATGGTGGTGGTGGTGGGGATGATGATGATGATGGTTTTGGTACTGGGGATTGAATCCAGGGGCACTTAACCACTGAGCCACATCCCCAGCCCTTTATTATATTTTATTTAGAGACAGGGTCTTGCTGAATTGCTTAGGACCTCAGTAAGTTGCTGAGGCTGGCTTTGAACTTGCAGTCCTTCTGCCTCAGCCTTCAAGATGCTGGGATTACAGGCATGGGCCAATGTGTCCAGCTACAATGTTATTATTTAAATGGTCAAAGGGACTCCACTCTTGCAGTATATCAATTGGCTGTCTCTCAGAATGAACCCCCACTCTCCTGCTTTATCTGCAGTGTATTAGCTGTCTATCTTTAACAGTGGGGATTCAACCACACTACCAATGATGCCTTATAAATCAGTAGCTTTTCAATAGGCCCATTATATTGATCCTGAGCAGGAAGATTATTTTCACAGCATGAGCACAACATATGTTCTCAAGTGCCAATGCTTGGGCCTATTTTATGATTATTTCTGACTAAATCTTTTCTTAATTATGTTAGGTATGTTTTATACTCAGTTGTACCATTCCTCGCCACTGTGACCTACTAGCATAGATTTCCTGTCTCTTTTCCATGAATGAGTCCTAGGTTAATCACATCTGAACCTTGTCTTCTGGCCTGATCTCTAGAGCCCTTGAAATTACGCGATTTAGCAGCCACTATTCTGTGATGACAACTACGTGGCACATGTACCTCCACCCCAATTCCTTACTCATCACAGGCCCTGCTTGCTGATGATTGGACTACTCTTGCTGTGTCTAATATGTCACTGTTGCTGTGGGATGCAATTACAGGTCACCTGAGGAGTGTCTGAATGGGGTTATTCTGAATTTAGGTTTAGGTAAGATACACACCAGATTGTGAACTAGCAGATAAGACAAAGATGCAAAACATCTAATTAAGATCTTTATATTGATTACAAGCTGAAATAATATTTTGGACATATTGGGCTAAATAAAATGCTGTTAAAATTAATTTTACCTGTTTTTTTTTTTTTTTTTTTAAGTGACTACTAGAAAATGTAAAATTCTATATGTGCCTCCAATTTGTGGCTCTTGGAATTTCTGCCTGGTACTGCTGCCCACAAATTCTTCTGAAGACAGATTTCTAGATAGTCAGTACCAACAAAGGAGAAACCAACAAACAAAAACTTAAGTGGGAGGGGATGTACACATTTTGACTTATCTTATAATGAGAAAAACAAAACAAATAACTTATAGTTAATCTAGTTTGGTGGTTTTCAAACAAGTCTGTATGTGAGAAAGTCCTGCAATCTTTAATGATAAAATGATAAATTTCCAGGATCTATCCCTGAAGATGCTGCAGCTTTCCATAGGTCTGGGATGGGGCCTTGGGTTGTGTTTTTAATAAGGAGCCCAGGGGGTTCTGATTGTGGCCAGGGTTGAGAGAACTCCTGAGCTAGGACTCTTGCATTTCAGTGAAGGGACTTTTCCTGGGGTGACAAGTTGTTACTGGCAGAACAAGGAGCACATGTCCCTCCTGGATTTTATTTTGTAGTACAGATCCCTAGAGTATTTTGTACTACTTCCACCCAAGAGACTTAGCAGAGCTTGGGGTGGAATGTTCTCCTCTAGCTGCATCTCAGCAGGCAGGCAGGCGCGGTGTGCTTCCTTATTTGGAGAAAGAGGGGTTTGAATCAGCAGCCCCCTCTGCTGTCAACAATCGGTAGCTCAGCCTTAGAGCCTGCCAGGGGAAAGAAGCCGGAGCCAAGCTAATGCAGCAGGCAGTGGGTGGAGTGGCCTGGGGAGCCCATTTGCTGTCTGAAAGTGGTCGCGAGGAAATGTCACAGGTGAAGACCCTTAGAGCCAGATGAGCTTCGGAGGTCACTTGCCTGTCTGCTGATCCGAAGAAAGAAATCTGGACAAACTAGTTCCTTTCCCTGGACCTCAAGTTTCCTGATCTGAACAAGGGGAATAATGACATGCTCCCCAGCCCCTCCTCACTGGAGGCTATTGCAGTCATCTAATAGGATATCTTTATATATATCTTTAACAATGTTTTGGTCTAAAGACGCACGGCTAGTTAGCAGTAGAAGCAGAGGTTGAGCCCTGGTCTTCTAATTGAGATGCATCCTGTAATCGCAACTACCAAAGAGAGATGTGTTCAGCTGCTTCTAGAGGGGCAGGGGTCAAGAGAGCTTACAAGGGAGGTTGAAGCTGGTCTCATGCCTAGATGAGCTTTTAATTCATTAATTCAAGTGTTCAGCTTGCTTTTATCAAGAACCTCTGACTTGGTTGAAATTGTCCAAGTGATAATAGGTTAGATGTAAATTAGTTTTCATTATGTCTATGATTTTTGCTATGTTTCCCTATTTCCTTTGCCAGAGATGTCTTTAACTATCTGTTTCAGTGCACAAGTACCAAGTCTAGGTGAAATAACATTAGTCTCTATATATTGGGATACAGCTATATGTCAGTAGTAGTTCCAGGCACATCCCATGTACTAAATCATTAGGGTGCAGAAGTAGATCTGAGACATTTGGTACATGTCCCTAGGTAACAGCATAGGAAGTGGAAGTGTTGAACACATACTTTCCTTTGTTTAAAATGCCTTTATTAGTGCATTATAGTTATATATATTAGTTGGGTTCATTTTGAAATAATTATACATACATGGAATTTAATTTAGTCCGTTTCAGTCCTTATTGCCACCTCTTCTGACCCCCTTTCTCCCTCCTTTCCTCCTTCCCTCTCTTTTTTCTTCCTGCCCCTCCCTTATTCCCTTTCTTCTACTTGTTTATTCCACTTATTTATTTATCTATTTATTTTTTGTGAGGTTGGGGATTGAACCCATGGCCTTGTGCATGCAAGGCAAGCACTCTACCAACTGAGTTATACCCTCAGCCCTCATTTGTTTATTTTTAATTGGTGTTTTATAGGTACACATAAAGTTGGAATTCACTGGGATGTACTTATACATGCACATATCATGATTTCATCAAATTCATTCTGCATTTCCTCCTCTTTCCCGTCCTCCCTCCCCTGCAATCTCCTTCTACTTCACTGATCTTACCTGTATCTTTATGTTATCAGACAATTCTCCCTTTTCTCCCTTATTTTGTTCTATCTTCTGCATATGAGAGAAAACATTTGGCCTTTGAGTTTTGAAGTCTGGCTCATTTCCCTTAGCATGATGTTCTCCAGTTCCATTTTTTGCCAGCAAACGCCATCATTTCATTCTTCTTTATGGCTGAATAAAACTCCATTGTGTACACAAACCACACTTGCTTAATCCATTCTTCTGTTGACAGGCACCCGGGCTGATTCTATTACTGGTTATCATGACCTGTGCATGTCTTCCTTTTAAAGCATAATGGTATGTTGCCTTGAAAAGTACTTCCTTTTGGTAAAGGAATCAGGTTGCCATAAGATCCTAGGTAAAACATACTTCCTTGTGCATATTAATAGCAGCAAAAAACTCCAAAACAATAAAACAAAACAAAAAATACCCTTACATAGCCAAAATGTTTATAGGATATTTAATAAGCTACAAAATTTCCAGTGGTAACATGTTAATTTGCATTGGGAAGATACAAATGTGTTTGATCAAATTTTATAAAATACCACATCCATAAACATAGAAAAAAAAGACAAAAGCAATTACTAAAATGTTTTTATTGTTGGGCAATTTTTATTGGGCTTTGAGATAGACTTATTTCTTTTCCACCTTCTTCACTTTTTAAAATGTTCCCCACTGCCATTTTATTACAATTTTAAACATATAGAAAACTTGAAAGAATTTTATGAATACCCTTATGCCTATCATCTAGATTCTGCAGTTAACATTTTACAAAACTTGCTTTATCACTGTCTGCCCATTCCTTTTATTTTTTTTTTTTGTTTGTTTGTATTGGGGATAGAAACCTGGGATGCTTTGCCACTGAGCTACATCCCTAGCCGCGTGTCCCACTTTTTTTTTTTTTAAACAATTTGAGACATCTTCTAAATTGCCTGGGCTGGCCTTGAACTTGCAATCCTTCTGCTCAGTTCCCTCTGAGTCCCTTGGATTAAAGGTATGCACCACTGCGCCCAGCCCATTCATCCATCTACTTATCCATCTTACTTTTGATGCATTTCAAAGTATACTTCCCCCTAAATGTTTTATCATGCATATAGTTAAGTTTCAATATTTGTGTAGAGTATTCCCTTTTTATCCATGGTTTCACTTTCTATAGTTTCAGTTACCTGTGGTCAAATGTGGTCTGAAAATACTAAATGAAAAGTCCAGAAAAAATCTGTTTACAAGTTTTAAATTACATACTATTCTGAATAGCGTGATGGAATCTTACGCCATTCCCCTCTGTCCTGGCCTGGATGTGAATCATCTTGCCCAGTGTACCCATACTGTATGTTACCTGCATGTTAGTCACTTAGTGGACATCTTGGTTGTCAGGTCATCTGTTAAGGTATCAAAGTGCTTGTGTTCAAGTCACCTTTATTTAATAATGGCCCCAAAGCATAAACTTTTATTACAGTGTTGTCTGAGTCAGTTTTTTCATTGCTATGACCTAAAGACCTGACAAGAACAACTTATAGGAGAAAAAGGTTTATTTTGGATCACAGTTTAAGAGGTTCATTCATGGTTGGCTGACTCCATAGCTCTGGGCCTGAAGTGAGACAGAACATCATGGTGGAAAGACATGGTAAAGGAAAGCAGCTCAGGATATGGCCACCAGGAAGTAGAGTGCAAGAGGGAGCTCCCCTCACCAGGGACAAAATAAAAACCCCAAAGGCATGCTGCCAGTGACTCACCTCCTCCAGCCACTCTCCACCTGCCTATCATTACCACCCAGGTAATCCATGTCAGTGGATTAACTCATTAGGTTAAGGCTCTCATAAGCATTTCACCTCTGAACATTTTTTCTTTCTTGGTACTGGGCAGATGAACCCAGGAGTGCTCAACTGCTGAGCCACATCCCAAGCCTCCTTTAAAAATTATTATTATTATTGTTGGGAGTGGACCCGGCTCCAAAGACTAACTTCCCCATCCTCCAAGAAGATCTGTCCAATGGTGAGCCCTGCTGGCTCACATGATCCTTACCCACCAATCAGACTAGCCCTGCTGGCTCACATGATCCTTACTCACCAATCAGACTAGCCCTGCTGGCTCACATGATCCTTACCCACCAATCAAAGAGCACCCCATGCCAACTGTCAAACCCTTCAACCATTAAAGTGTCATAACTGTCAAACCACCCCCGGCTCTATAAATATGCAGAGCTGTTCCTCAATAAACGGGCATTTTCTCCCACTGGCAAGCCTTGATCATTCTTTCAATTATTATTATTATTATTATTAGTAGTAGTAGTAGTAGTAGTACTGGAGATTGAACTCAGGGGCACTAAACTATTGACACATCTCCAGCCCTTTTCTGTATTTTATTTAGGGACAGGATCTCACTGAATTGCTTAGTGTGTCGCTAAATTGCTGAGGCTGGCTTTGAACTCATGATTCTCCTGCTTTAGCCTCTGAAACTGCTGGGATTACAGGCATGCACCACTGTGCTCGGCCATTTTTTTTTTTTAAGAGTTGATTTATTTTTTCTTAAAAGAGAGAGTTGGGGGGGGGGAGAGAGAGAGAGAGAGAGAAAGAGAGAGAGAGAGAATTTTTTTAATATTTATTTTTTAGTTTTCTGCGGACACAACATCTTTGTATGTGGTGCTGAGGAGCGAACCTGGGCTGCATGCATGCCAGGAGAGCCCTCTACCGCTTGAGCCACATCCCCAGCCTGGCTATTTTTAAATTTCAAGATAGGGTCTCATTAAGTTGCTTAGAGCCTTGTTAAATTGCTGAGGCTGACTTTGAACTTACATGTCTTCTACCTCAGCCTCCCAAACCATTAGGATTACAGGTGTGCACCTCTGCATCTGGTTACCTAATATTTTTGCATTATCTCACACATGAACTTTTGGGGGACATCTTGTATCTAAACCATAGTAAGTATATTATCATACTTTTATTATTTTAAAAATATTTTTTAGTTGTTGATAGACTTTTATATTATTTATATGCAGTGCTGAGAATCAAACCCAATGCTTCACACATGCCAGACAAGTGCACTACCACTGAGCCCCAGCCCCAGCCCTCATGCTTTAAAATAATTTTTTTAAAATTTCTTACATACATGACAATAGTGGAATGCATTACATTCATAATTATACATTGACAGCACAATTTTTCATAACTCTGTATATAAAGTATGTTCACACCAAATTATACCATTGTACATGAGCTCTCTTATTTTTTTTTTTTGCATTACAATTCTTAATACATCTTTATAGCACAATTTATCATATCTCTGTTTGTATATAAGGTATGTTGACACCAAATTCACATCTTCATACACGTATTTTGTATAAGGATGACCGTCTCCTTCCACCATCCTTGCTATTCCCCTTCTTCCTCCCACCCCTATTCCCTATCTAGAGGTAATCTTCCTCCCATGCTCTCCCAAAGTTGGTGACCCAACTTTGAGTCACCCCCCTCATATCAGAGAAAACATTTAGCATTTGTTTTTTTTGGGGGGGGATTAACTAACTTCACTTAGCATAATCTTCTCTAATGCCATCCATTTCCCTGCAAATGCCATAATCTTATTCTTTTTTAGTGCTGAGTAATATTCCATTGTGTATGAATGCCAATTTTTTTTAAATCCATTCATCCACTGAAGGACATCTAGGTTGACTCCACAGTTTAGCTATTGTGAATTGTGCTGCTATAAACATTGATGTGACTGTGTCCCTGTAGTATGCTGTTTTTAGGTCCTTTGGGTATAGTCCAAGAAAAAGAATATCTGGGTCAAATGGTAGTTCCATTCCCAGCTTTCCAAGGAATCTCCATATTGCTTTCCAAATTGGCTTCACTAATTTACAGTCCCACCAGCAGTGTATGAGTGTACCTTTTCCCCTGCATCCTCTCCAACACCTCATGCTTTTTCTATTTTATTTTTAGTTATCGTGTTAGTCTCTTGTGCTGAATTTGTAATTCAAACTTTATCATAGGTATGTCTATATAGGAAAAAAAAAACAGTACACATTGTCTCTAACTTAACCATTTGATTTGGAGTTTTCAACTGTAGTTTGGTGCAAAAGCTAATGGATTCAGTAGAGATGGTACTTTAATCTTTTATTGGACTAATGATATGCCACATGATACTGGGAAGCCAGTGTACTGGACAGTAGCAGTGAGCTGCAGCTCTGTTGGCCACACTGTTAGGAGGGGAAACAACAGATTATCAACAGCATACTGTGTTGCCAGCTTTTTTTGTATATTGTGTTTTGTATTTTTGCATCCTATCATATACAAAATATCCATCTCTCTGTGTAAGTAATATATTCAAAACTATTATAAAATAGGTTTTATAACAAAATCCAACTCTAGTTTAAGTGCTCTGAGCATGTGTGTATGCATGCATTTATTATTTATTACTTTAGAGTTGGGGTCTTGCTATGTTGTTCAGGCTGGCCTTGATCTCCTGAGTTCAAGCAATCCTCCTGCCTCAGTTTCCTGAGTAGCTGAGACAACAGGTATGCACCACCAGTCCCAACTTGAGCATGTTTAAAGTATGCTCAGCTCACCTATGATGTTTAGCAGGTTAAGTGTATCAAATGCTTTTTCTACTTGTGATATTTTCAACTTAACCATAGGTTTATTGGGACATAAGCCCATTGCAGTTAGATGAGCATCTGTATGTGTAACATTTGTTCCTGTGGTTTAACGAAACCACGAGTGGTCTTGTAACATACTTCCCTTGGAGAAGGAGGGACAACTGTATTTTTTTTTCCTTTGGGTAAGTTACAAAGAGATGCTCAAATCCTAGGCACTGTTATGAAAGCTCTGAAAATTGCTTCTACTTGTGCAACCCAGACCTCTATCAAGATACAGAACGTTGTCATCACCCCAGAAAACTCCTTCATTCCCATTCAATCCCTGTCTCTGTGGCATCTTCTGTTGTCATTTTTTTTCCAGAATAGATTATATTTGCTTGTTATAGGATGTCTTGGAAATGGAACCAAGCAGTTTGTGTCCTTTCATGGAAGACTTCTTTTACTCAACATCAGGTTTTGGAGATTTTCTTAGGCTCCTCCTGTGCTGGGGAGAAATATAGCATTAGTTGTATTACCCTTCTCCTATTGGTGTATATCTGTGCTATTTTCAGTTTTGAGCTATTGTAAATAAAGCTCTTATAAACATTCTTAGAGTCTTTTTTTGTGGACATGTATCCTTATTGGGTAAATGCCTACAAGTCAAATATCTGGGTTGTGGGTAGGGACATGTTTAGTTTTGTAAGAAAATGCCAGACTTTTTCCCAAAGGGTCTCTACCCTTTTATACAGTCTCTAACAATGTGAGTTCCAGTGGCTCCACATCCACACCGAGGTTTGATGGTGTCTTTTATTTATTTATTTTTACTGGGAATTAAACTAGGGGATACTTTACCACTGAGATTTACATTCTCAGCCTTTTAAAAAAAAATTATTTTAAATTTTGATACAGGGTCTTGCTACATTGCTGAGGGTCTGGCCAAGTTGCTGACACTGGCCTTGAACTTGAAATTCTCCTGCCTTAGTCTCCCAAATTACTGGGATTATAGGCGTGCACCTCCACACCAGGCTTAATGGTATGTTAAAAAAACAAAACAAAACAACAACAACAACAACAAAACTTTAGCCATTCTGATGGGCGTGTAGTGAAACCTCTCTATGGATTACCTATTATTTTGTAATCAGAAAAAAGTTTTATAAAAAGTAAAACTGAAATGATTTCAAGGAAAAGAAAGAGGAAGAAAATGAGATAAAATTAACATCACTCTTCTCTTGGTAAGTTACAAATGATTTTCTTTTCTGTCTCATTTTCAAGTTTAGTTTTCAAGTTGTTCAAACTAAATTTGTATTACTTTTATTGTTTAAAAAACCGTCCATATCTTATTGAAGAGAGCTGCGAGATTTAATACATTAGTTTAAGAAAATTGAGTGACAAATTTGTGATGACTTTATGTGACAATTTAAACAGTACCGTTTTAAGCCTGCTGATGAGTTATACTTGTGCATTACTTATAACAATTACTTGAGGTTTAATAACTATTCTCTTTGCATAGGTTTGGTTTCTTCCTTTTTTTCTTTTAATAAATGAATTGAAATAAGTACCAAGTCCTCTATCAGCTACAATAAAAAAGTCTTCAAAAAGAAGAGGCATTTAAGGAAATAGAGATAGGACAAGTAAACTTTGATGGGGAACAGCTGGCCACTGCCTTGGGGTTTCAAGCTGAGTAACAGCCATTTGCCACGGGCTCATGGAGGAGGCCTAGAGCGTTAGGAAGACTGTAGGGTGTAATGAGGAGAGTGTGAGCTTCAGGGCCAAGCAGGCTGAGACTCAGATCTGGAAGAGACCCTCTTCTTGCCTCTTTGTCATATCCTCCACCCCTATGCTGGGGATCGAACCCAGGGTCCGTTCACCAGGCAAGTGTTCTACCACTGAGCTCTATCACGGCCCTTTGACCTTGAACAAGAGTTTTAATCTAAGTTTCTGCATTCACTAAATGAAGACAACTTCTTTATGTTCTTGACTTTGTGTATTTTAAGTCAGTAATGTTTACAGACATCCCTTGTGTAAGTGTCTTGGACAGACTTTTTTACCTTGGAGTATAGGAAGCAAGAGACCAAACTGGGGAGAGGGACTTCAAATATGGGGAGAATTAAAAGGGACAAGAGACAACTTTAGAATTCTACATTGCAAAGCCTTAAACAAACCTAGAGATTATCAAACCCAAACCTTCCTATTACAGAGGAGAAAAATAAGGCCCAGGATCGATTACTCATGGGGTGGGTGGCAGTGACCATGTGGGAATCTGGGTTTTAATTTTCTAGTTATATCCTAAGGCTTTGCTTGACTTCGCAATTTAGCCTTAGCCTGCTTTCACTTAGATGAGGTGGAATTTTTCTTGTGTATCCCACTAGGACCTCTTGGCTCCTGGGTTTTCAAATGCTATAATCAGCAGCAGAACAGAAACAAGCTCACCAGGAAACTTGTCAGTGGAAAATTTAACTCTTCAATTCTTTAAATTTTACAAGTGCAAGCAGTAGGCATGAACAACATGTTGTTGATCTGCTTATCTTTCTTCCAAAGCTGCTTGTTGTATTTGATTCTGATTCCCAAGATCAGGTACCCACTTCCCTGAAATGTACATGCTGCCCACAGAGTAATTGCCTGCATATTAATTTTATCCATGGAAGTTTCCTCCATTGTCCTGGGTTGCAAACCAGATACCTACTGTCAAACAATTGTATGATATTCTGCCACTTTCAAAAAAGAACAATTATCTCTGCTCACTAATTTGCACTAATTAATTTCTTTTTTTTAAATTATTTTGATTTGTTATATATGACAGCAGAATGCATTTCACTTCATATTATACATATATAGCACAATTTTTCATACCTCTGGTTGTACACAATGTAGAGTCACACCATTTGTGTGTTCATACATGTACTTAGAGCAATGAGGTCCATCTCATTTCATTTCCTTTGCTACCCCCATGTCCCATCCCTCCCCTCTGCCCTATCTAGAGTTTGTCTATTCCTCCCATGCTCCCTCTCCCTATCCCACTATGAATCAGCTTCCTTATATCAGAGAAAACTTTTGGCATTTGTTTTTTGGGGGATTGGCTAACTTCACTTAGCATTATATTCTCCGGCTCCATCCATTTACCTGCAAATGCCATGATTTTATTCTCTTTTAATGCTGAGTAATATTCCAGCATTAAAAGAGAATTATATATATATATATATATATATATATATATATATATATATATATATATGCATACCACAGTTTCTTTCTCCATTCATCTACTGAAGAGCATCTAGGTTGGTTCCCCAGTTTAACTACTATGAATTGTTGCACTAATCAATTTCTTTCAAGATTATTCAGCACTAGTTGGGAGGTGGTAGCTTGCTTTTCCTTTTCTGCTTAATTTCAGAGAGAAAGATTTTTTTTCCATCAAAGCTAACAATTAAGTGTGGATACTCTCTCTTCAAATCTTTGTGTGTTTTGCTTTATTTTTCGGTCTGTAAGGATTCCAGCAATCTCCTAGGTGGTTTTACTGACTAAGGAAAAAAAAAAAAGTCACGACCCAGCTTGGATTTCTATTGCTCTTGACCTGAATCTCTATAAAAAGTCTTCTCTTTCTGCACCCACACTTCTCCCAGATTTTGCAAAGTGCTGCTTCTGAGTTGGCACGCTTTGCCTGAAATCATGAGACAGGAAGTGAGAGCATTAAACATTCTAGGGGAGTGTGTTTTCACAGGAGAGTTTTTACTACACACTCATTCAAAAATTATGAACTCTGTGTGAGCAAATCTCTTAGGCATCTCCTAAGTTTTCTAACAAGGTTGGTGGTATAGAAAAATAAGAGGACTTTAGGATGCTGTGAAGACAGACTCTCGGGATCTATCTTTCCTTTTACATCTCTTAGGGCTGATTTAGTTTCCCTCTTGGAAGGAATGATTTCTAAGCTCCTTCAACACAGGGCATAGAACACACAAAAGAAATGTTGATAAATTCTTATGCTTTCCAACACAAATTTGTTTCATAGAGTCTTTGCTGCTATAAAGAGATTCTTTGAAAGCAAAATATAAGAGAGCTTTGTTCATAGAAAAATTCTTTTGTTCGTTGGTTAAAGGCTCCTTGTTCTTTTGCCATCTTTGCTCCTTCCCTGGCCTGCAGTGTTTATAAGACAAAGTCAATAGTGTACTCCACTTAGGGAAGATGGAGTTGTTAAACTGTTGCCCCAAAGATACTGTATCAGAAGAGCCAGGCCTGGAACTCAGTCTGATGTCATGAATCCGAGCTTGGGTTTTGATAACTTCTACTCAGACTTCAGCTTCATCCATTGCATCTAAAAAAAAAAAAAAAAGGTTTTACACATTCTAATGCAAATGAGATATTTAACACAGGCATAGAGTAGTAAGCATCCAGAGATTCTAGTTGTAGTTGGCATGAAAGTTGGTTTTACCAAATGTTTTTGTATTTAACAGGTGTGCCTGGAGAGGGTGCCTAGACTCCTCTAGGAATATGAGAGATGGCTACAGAAAGGGATGCAGGACATAGGGAGAACAGCACAATATCAAAGATAAGTACTGACTAGTTCTTTTCCTGTGGGACGATTCTTTAGCGATAGGTCAATGCTGATGTGTCATAGAAGTATAGTGTAGTCAATTTTGAGTAATAGATTTGAACTCTAGATTCTATTACATTGATTTTTGTGTGAAATATCGTGTAAGTTACTTAATATCTCTCTTATAAAATTGTTGTGAGGATCAAATGAGATAATGCAGGAACAGACTACTAAATAGACTCAAGGTTCTTGTACTGCTTGCTCCCGGTCTTCCACACCTGAACCCGAGAGAGCCTATCTAAAGCACTAGAAGTGACTCTATTTTCCCTGTGACACATCACCTACAAAAGCAATTGAGGCCACAGAAGGTGCAGAGAGGAATCTCATAAACTTATGGATGGAAGGAAGGGAGACTGCTGGCTACCCTTTCTTACAATTGGACTCTTCTGTGAAGATTAGCGCCAGTAATAAGCCCCACTGAAGAGAATGGCTTTAACTGCTTCCTGTGGTTGAGTTGGGGTAAAAGTTGGTCTATCCATCCTGAGAATGGTCTCTTGGAGGCTGTGTCTACAGTTTGCTCAAATGAATAAACAAGTAGAACTCCACTTTTGAGTTGTTGGGCCTGGGGGTAGCCCAGCCAAGGCATCTGGTTGATTTTCACTTACAAGCCAAGAGCATGTTTTGGCACCATGTGGATACCCACTTGTACATATACATGTGTGCATTTTTATGTCCATTGCAGAGAAGGAGAGAATGTGTGTGTGTGTGTGTGTGTGTGTGTGTGTGTGTGTGTGTGTGTTTAAAACCATGATTGAGACAAATGAGGAAAAACATTTGGGAAAAGAAACCAACCAAAGGCTCAAACAGAAATCTGCTTACTTAACAGATCTCACCTATATTCCCATAACTTAAAAAGCACAATGAAAATGTTTGGTTTAATGAACGTAATTGTCACAGATTTTTAATCATTTAGGTGTAAAACAAGGTGATGGGAAAAGATTTCTGCTGTAAGACTAAGTAAGGATTGATACGTTTTTCTCTTCAGGGAATTATTAGAAGGATATTTATTAAAATTAGATGTTTTGGTCAAGGTCCCTTCTATAATATTTTTGGGGCTTATGGAATCTTTCAATTAGCATTTATATTTTTATTGTAGTAAAACATGCATAATATAACATTTATCATTTTAACCATTTTTAAATGTCTAGGTCAGTGGCGTAAGTGTTGAATACATTTACATTGTCCTGTAACCATTACCATTATCCACTTCCTCATCTTTCTAAACCTAATCTTGGTACCATTCATCCTTCATTTCTCTGTTTCTTTTCTTTTCCTCCCTCCCTCCCCCTTCCTTCCTTCCTTCCTTCCTTCCTTCCTTCCTTCCTTCCTTCCTTCCTTCCTTTCTTTCTTTCTTTCTTTCTTTCTTTCTTTCTTTCTTTCTTTCTTTCTCTTTTCCTTTCTTTTTGTGAGACCCCTGTCTCAAAAAACTACAGCTGTAGTTCCACAGCTGTCCTTAAATTCCCGGGCTTAAGGGATCCTTTTGCCTCAGCCTCCCCAATAATTGGACTACAGGCATGTACCACAACACCTGGTGTTCATAGTTTTTAAAAATGGCATATTTCAGGTTTGGGAACTCTTGGTACTTGGTTCACATGAGGAATTACCATGAACAGTGGCATACCCTTTATATTTGCTTATTTATTCATTCAATTATTCAATAAGTGTTCATTGAGTACTGGGTTGGGGATGATATTGACAGAATCAGTTGCCATCTAAAATCTTCAGATTTCTCTTTTTATTGTAGTAAGCAGAATAATAATCTGCTTATTATTAAGTGCTAGTTCCTGGTACCTGAGAGTATGTTACCTCATGTGGCAAGGGAAGACTTTTCGAGGTCTGAATCCATCAAGGATCTTGAGATGGAGAGATGATCCTGATTACCTGGGTGGGCTCAGTGTAATCCCAAGGTGGGTTCTTAAAAAAGGGGTCAGGAAAGTCAGAAGAGGAGGTGAGATAAAGAAGCAGAGTGATAGGAAGGGCCTTTCATGGAAGACTGTGGGTGGCTTCTAGAAGCTGGTGAAGGCAGGGCTGTCTCTCTCCTGGAGCCTCCAGAAGGAGCACAGCCTTTTTGCATCTTGAGTTCAACCCTGAAAGACTCGTTTTGGATTTCTGATTTCCAGAATTGTATGAAAATGGCAGGTTTGAAGCCTCTAAGTTTGTGTTGATTTGTTAGAGCAGCTCAGCAGCTGTAAGAAACAAATACATTTGTCTTTTTGTCAGTTTTACGTTAAGGGCTTTCTTGATTTTGAGTTTTGCTTGGTCTGTTTGGGAAGCAAGAAACTGGGAAGTCTTTCCAGATGACAAAATTGTGCACGTTGCAGAAGCCCTGCCAGCCCCATGTCATCAGGCCTCTGCCTTGACTTGGACTGGACTGCCGGATGGGTTTAAAATGTACTAAGGCATGCTGGCACCAGGCTGGGCAAACTCAATGTCTAGCGCTCAAGCTAGGAGACATTATTTGAGTCAGCATTTTTATTGCTGTGACGAAAAGACCCCAGCAAAGCAATTGTAGAGGAGGAAAAGTTTATTTGAGGGCTCATGTTTCAGAGGTTTCAGTCCATAGGAGGCTGGCTCCATTCCTTGGGACTCAAAGTGAGGCAGAACATCATGGTGGAACAGAACAGTGTGGCAGAGGGAAGTGGCTCACATGTTGATCAGGAAGCAGAGAGAAAGACTCCACTTGCCAGATACAAGTACATACCCCAAAGACATGCCCCCAATGCCCACCTCCTCCAGCCACTCAGTTAATTCCATCAGATGATTAATTCATCGAATTGGTCTAAGGATCTGGCAACCCAATCATTTCTTCTCTGAACCTTCTTGCATTGTCTCACATGTGAGCTTTAGGGGGACACCTCACATCCAAACCATAACGCTCGTAGGCATTTGTCCTGTTTTGCAAACAGAGCGATTTTCACGAGAGATGGCCATTCTATCACTTAGTAAATTTACAGGGGCTTCACCACTTTGTCTGCAGTAAAAATGTTTGTGACTGAGTGCCAGTATTATTTTCACATATGCTTGGTATTAAACCATAAAATAATTTTTCTGAGACTTAGATAAAAGGCATAAATGTTCTGCCCAGGAATCTCGCATTAAAATGAAAATCTAACAATTCTAAACTCAGCGTTTATCTACTTTTATGCTGGTCCGAAGCAGTAATCCTTATCCTTCATACTGGAAAATTCCTTCTTGGGAAAAGAGAATATTTTTCATGCTTTCTGACCTCATTATCTGGCCTCTGAGTCCAATCTGCTGAGTACAGAGAGGTCAGGGCTGAGTGCAGAGAGGAGCAAACAGCTACCAGTCTTCAGAAGAGGCAACTTGAACATCAGAACAGGAACTCCCTGTTCTCTGCCTTCTTGACCTAAGACCAGAGAAAAACTGATTTTCCATTGACTTAATATTTAGAGATTCTCATAAAAGAGGATCTCTTAAAAAAAAAATCTGAGGAGCCAGTTGAATAGTCTGTTTTGTGTTGGAAATAAAATATTAGGGATAGAAAGTTGAACTTCTTTGAGATGCCATAAGAGGCCCTTCAGGTTCTGGCTGGCCCTTTCTCTGACCTGTCCAATCTTATTTGTCACCACTCTGTCTCTTAATCTTCCAACCAAACTGGATTTTTTCACTTCCTCTAACTTTGAGTCTCTCTAGCATTTTGGCCACACCTGAGTCAGGCCACACCTGAACCCTGCTTGCTTTTCTCACATGTCCCTTCATTTTTCTTTGTGACTCTTCCTCATCCTTCAGTTTCAAGTTCACGTTCTTGAGTTAGTTCTCTTTGATGCCCATTCTGGATGTTCCCCTGCACACGGCTCTTACATACCATATTACTGATGCCCATTTCCTGTCTGTCTCTCTCCCTGGGCTCTAAGCTCTGGGGAAGTAGTACATGGTGGCCTTTGTCTTTTTGTTCATTTTTTTCTTATCATGCCTGGTGCTTCCTTTTAATAGGCTGGCACTCTGCCCACAGGCCAAATTTACCTCAGTCAGCCTTTTGTATGCCACCATTTGTTTTAATTGTGCAGTTGCAGATGACCGAGCAAATGGCATCCAGGTACCTGTAATCAAACAGTTGGGGGATTTTAAGCACTTTCATTCATTCCAGGAGCAGTCACTGAGCCTTGGCAATAGGTAATTTAAATTCTGGACAATGAGTTTTTCACGCCGCTTCAATGGCTACATTTTGAGAACAGTGGAAAAAAACCCCGACCCTTTGATAATTAGACTGAATCAGTTTTCATAATTCTACTTTATGCCCTAGAATGCTTAGAAAACTTCATTATCAGCAGCCTGATGAGAAATCTTTATGGATCCAATATAGATCTCTAGAGCAATTCTGATTTGCCACCAAACTAAGACCGCTCTGAGCAGTAGTGTTTCGGAGGCGAGATGGTCTTAGAGTTTCATCATTATAAATAATTTCAACGTAGGCACAGAGAAAGCAGACGATTAGCATCTTGTCTATGTACGTTTGATCTGGAGAGAGGATGGCTGACTGTCACAGTTGAAAGCAGTCGCCATAAACCCCTACAACGCAGCGAGTCTGCATTTGCTGAAATTGTAAATTGATATCTTTTCTTTAGTTCTGTATATCTGGAACATTGCCAGTAACCAAATGATGCTTTGTAATTAAGGGGAACGCGTCTTTAAGAAATTTCCAGGAAAGACATGTGGCGTGTTATCTGACAGGGACTCAAAGCATCCTGGGCTTCCCCTTTTGTAACACTCATAAATTACTCCTTCAATGTCTCTTTAACCCATAGCAGCCTGTAAGCTCCATCAAAGCAGAGATCATTTTTTTTTGTCTTTGCCACCCAACCCTCAGTGCACAAAAGAGGCACTTCAAAAATATTTGTTGGGTGGCTAGATGAGTGAGATGGATGAAAAAATTCCATGGTTATATATTGGTATATATGTAGTTTTATCTTGGGAAGTTCAATCTAACTCTGTTCTGAGTTAGAACTCTATAGTTTATTTAGAAAATTGCTTTGCATCCTGCTTCAGTGACTGGGCCTATGTAATAAACCACCTCAAAACTTATGACTTTAGACTCAACAGCATTTATTTTGCTCTCAGATTTGCAGTCTTAATCGGGCTCCCTGGAAGCCGCTCATTTCTGCTCTCTTTGGTGTTGGCTCGGGAGTGGAGAAAGGAGACATCTGAAAGTTGCTCCTGGTCTAGCCTAGGGCCACTGAGCAGCTGGGGACTGGGCTGACAGGGTCTACTCACCCTCATCTCCCTGGCTTTACTAATCTTTCTATGTAATCTTTTATGTAATCTCCTGAGCATGGTGGCTTCAGGGTAATTGAACTTTTACTTGACAATTTAGGACTCCAGAAGTATGTATTCCAAGGAAAGAGGATAACAAAACAAAACAAAAGGACTTTGAGATATTTTTAAGGTGCTGGGAATGGAACCGAGGGCCTTGTACGTGTCCAGGTGAGTGCTGTACCACTGAGCTACGTTCCCAGCCCACGGAAGCTGCACTGCTTTTTATAATCAAGCTTCCCAGCAGTTCTATGCCTTTGCGGTCACTAAGGCCAGCTCATAAGCAAGGAGACTCTGTCTTTTGTGGGAGAAATGTCAACAAACTACAAACATGTTTTAAAACCATCACCCTCTCCATCATTGTTCTGGAAGTTTTAAGAGATTTTGGTAAAAATCAATGAAGTTGGGAAGTCGACCCTTTTTCTGAACTCCTGCAGATGAGCAACCTGAGCATACAATTGTCACTTTTTACATAGGGGACAAAGACAGGGGTTTGAATGAGAACCCTTCTCATTCCATGTGAGGCAAAGCATCCCACCTCCTTTAAGGGGTAGGATTTGGGGATGCATTTCTGTGCTCTGAGTGGATACAAGTGGGAATCTTTCAAAGGGGAGGAGGTGTAGCTGACAGTGTCAATCTAAACGTCACCAGATGCACACCTTTCTGTCCCTAGTTGGTTCTCACTGTGTTCTGGCTTGTTTGCTCAGGGCAGCCTTCAGGAAGCCTTGTAGTGACTCTTCCCTGGTCCTTCTGTTGCCTTTACCAGAGATTTACTTCCCTAGCTTCTCCCACAGTTGTATAAAATATCACTTCTGAAATAAGTGAACTTTTTTACTAGTCCAGTCCTTCTGAAAATTTATTTTTTAAGAGTCTTTTTAGTTATACATGAGAGTAGAATCTATTTTTATATATTCCTATAAGCGTGGAATATATCTTATTCTAACTAGGGTCCCAGTCTTGTGGATGTACACAATGGTAGGATTCACTGTGGTAAGTTCATATATGTACATAGGAAAGTCATGTCTGATGTATTCCACTGTCTTCCCTATTTCTACTCCCATTCCCTTCCCTTCATTCCCCTTTGTCTGATCCAGTGAACCTCTATTTTTCTCCCCACCTTATTGTGGGTTACACATATCAGAATATTTGACCTTTGGTTTTTTTTTTTTGAATAGGCTTATGTCACTTAGCATGATAGTCTCCAGATCCATCCATTTACCAGCATGAGTCATAAAACCATTCTTCTTTACAGTGAGTAATATTCCCTTGTGTATAGGTACCACGTTTCCTTTATCCATTCATCTGTTGAAGGGCACTTGGTTTGGTTCCATAGCTTTGCTATTATGAATTGAGCTGCTATGAACATTAATGTGGCTGTGTCACTGTAGTAGGCTGATTTTTAAATCCTTTGGCTATATACCAAGGAGTGAGATAACTGGGTCAAATGGTGGTACCATTTCAAGTTTTCTGAGGACCCTCAATATTGCTTTTCACAATGGTTTTGCACTAATTTGCAGTCTCACCAACAATGTCTGAGCGTACCCTTTTCCCCACAGGTTTACCAACATTCATTGTTACTTTTATTCTTGATAATTGCCATTTTGGTTGGAGTGAGACGGAATCTCAATGTAGTTTTAATTTGCATTTCTCTAATTGTAAGAGATGTTGCATTTTTAAAATATATTTGTTGACTGTTTATATTTTTTCTTTTGACAAATGTCTGTTCATTTGCTTATTTGTTGATTGTGTGTGTGTGTGTGTGTGTGTATGTTTTAAGCTTTTTGGGCTCTTTGTATATGCTGGGAATTAGCGCCTTATCTCAAGTTCATGTGGCAAAGATTTTCTCCGATTCTGCAGGCTGTCTCTTCATGCTCTTGATTATTTCCTTTGCTCTGAAGAAGCTTTTAAGTTGATACCATCCTGTTTATTGATTTTTGATTTTACTTCTTAAACTTAGGAGTCTTGTTAAGAACATCAGTCCCTAAGCTGATGTGATGGAGATTTGGGCCTACATTTTCTTTTAGTAGGTATAGGGTTTCGATCTAATACCCAGGTTTTTGATCTACTTTGTGTTGAGTTTTGTGCAGTGTGAGAAATAGGGTTAAATTTTGTTCTATTACATATGAATTTTCTGTTTTCCCACCACCATTTGTTGAAGAGGCTATCTTTTATCCAATGTATATTTTTGGCATCTACGTCTAGTATGAGATAACTCTATTTATGTGGGTTTATTTCTGTATCTTCTATTCCATTGGTCTTCAAGCCTGTTTTGGTGCCAATAACGTGCTGTTTCTGTTACTTATAGTTCTGAAGTATAGTTTAAGGTCTGGTATTGTGATGTCTCCTGTTTGTTTTTCTTGCTAGGGATTGCTTTGGCTACTTTGGTCCTCTTATTTTTCCAAGTAAATTTCATTAGAATTTTAATGAGAGCATATAGCACATTTGGTAAGATGGCCTTTTTGACAATATAAATTTGCCCATCCAAGAACATGGGAAATCTTTCCATATTTTAAGGCTTTCCTCAATTTCTTTCTTTAGTATTCTGTAGTTTTCATTGTAGAGGTCTTTCACTGCTTTTGTTAGATTCTCAAGTATTTTGTTTTATTTTGTTTTTTTTTTTTTTTGAGGCTATCGTTATTGGGGATAGTTTCCTGATTTCTTTCAGCTGATTCATCACTGGAGTATGGGAATGCAATTGATTTATGAGTGTTAATTTTGTGGCCTGCTTCTTTGCTGAATTCATCTATGAGATTAATTTCTTACTCCATGTTATGAGAGTATTTCTGTTATCTGGTTGAATTATGCCTGATAGGGAAGACTGTTACATAATTTTCTTAAATTGTTTTTGACTTAATATAGCTTGAATGATTGTTATTTGTAGTGTGAAGATGATGATTTGCAGCATTAGCCACTAAGATAGCAACTATGAACCATGTATATGGAACTTTTTAGAATCTGGTAGTGTTGCCGGAATACTTTGCATTAGCCTTTGTTAAAACATCCAAAGATAGATGTTGCATAGGTTAATAATACGTAGTCTCTCTCTCTCTCTCTCTCTCTCTCTCTCTCTTTCTGCTAGACCAAGGGCTGGCAAGTTTGCCTCAAAGAGGCCAGATAGTAAGCATTTTAAGCTTAGAAAGTCTCTGTCACAAAGACTCAAATGTGCTGTTGTAGATGAAAAACAACCACAGATGAAACATGATTAATGAGTGAAGCTGTGTTCTAGTGAAAGTTTATTTATAAAGAGGCTGAAGGTAGGATTTGGCCCTTGGGTTGTAGTTTTGCCTACTTGTGCTCAGAAACTAGCATCCTTTAAATGTGAACCTGGGGGGGAAAATGTTGCCTAATGGAAATCATGACTGATGCTCTTACAGAGAGTGTAAAACAAGCAAATGTAGAAAAGAAACAAGGGATGACCTGCCGGAAGGGTAATGTGTGCAATAGGAAAGATATCAGAGAACCAAGAGCAGGAAAGAGGTGAAAGAGTTGGGAGAAATGCCCCTGTGAAACATGACACTTAACCTCATGCTGAAGGCACTTGAAGGAAGCAAATGCAGACTTTCTCTGACCTCCTCTTATCTACCTAAAAACAACCCTTCAAAAGGTCTCAACTGTATACATCCCCTCCTCAGGAATCTCACCCACCAGGGAGAATAGACTATCACAGGAAGGGAGACCAGGGGTTAACTTCATACCCAGACAGACTTGATTCTCAGGATATACCACTTTTTCTTTTGAGGGCCTATTTATCTTTCCCAGAAATCATTTATTTTCATCATGAAGTCAGCTCTCCATTGCTGTGACAGACCACCCGAAATAAACAACCGAAAATGAGGAAAGCCTTATTTTGGCTCACAGTTGGGACATTTCAGGCCGTGATTGCTTGGCCCTATTGCCTTGGGCCTGTGGTGAGGCAGAATACCTTGGAGGGGAGAAGGAGGTAGAGTGGTGCTATTTACCTCAAGGTTGCTGGGAGGCAGAGAGAGGGAGGGAGAGAGGTGTGAATCAGGGTCCCCCGATGTCCTGCAAGGTCACACCCTCCACCCCCATGACCTAACTTCCTTCCAGGAGACTGCACCTTTTAAGGGTTTCACTGCTTCTCAATAGTGCCCCAGGCTGGTGACCAAGCCTTTAGGTATGGGCCATTGGAAAACATTTAAGATCCAGACCACAGAGTTTGACAAAATTGTCTGCTATTTTCTCTACCCTATCTTCTATAATAAGGAAGCTTTGAGCTTTGAGATTTCACTGACTTTTTGGAGATTCACTTTTCTTTCATGTGATACATGTAAGTAATTCATATACCTTCCTTTTCCTGTGAATCTGTCTGCCATCAGTTTAATTCATTGACTCATTTATTGAACCCTCAGAAAAATTTCCCACTACAAAGAAAAAAAAACAGTAATAAAATTGTGACTGATTTTGTGTAGCAGGGGAAAATGTGTGCTGCAAAATGTATGAAAAAACATGTGCAAGCAGGGCCATGTTATTCTAAATCTAGTTCACACCCCCATTTGCCAAGATTGATAAGACCAATGATGTCAGTCATTTGTGTATCTGTGGGCAAGGGGAGTGATGCTATCTTTCCTCCCCAGGTTGGTTTAAGATCCCATGGCTTATGCAGTTTCTGGCACTCAAGATGGTCACCCTGGTTCTGAGCTCTACTTCAGGATTGTTGCTATGGTTGCTGGGGCCACAGTACTGGGACTCAGTCTTCAGCTACTCCTCCAGAGTGTGAAGAGGCACCTGTTCTCTCCCAGCCTTTAGCCTTGACCTGAGGAACTTGCCTCAGATCACTCTCTCAACACCAAGGCACCAGTAGCCACTTTGTGCCACTCTGCAAATACCTAATTACAGAGCAGGTGCCCATAAAATATTTTGCTCAAATGCCTTCTGGGGAGCTAGCTATCTAGAAAAAACTTATCTCCCCTACAGGATTGACCCAGTGAAATTCCTTTGGAATTGCCAAAAATAATTTGGGGATGTAATTAGGGTACTTCCTTGTCCCCTAGCCTGGCTAGTAGCTTTCCTTTTTTGGCCCTGAAACAAAGGCTTTTAGGACGGGAATAAATACCATTCATTCCTTCCTGATAGCAAGAAGAAATAACACAGAGACATACTTCAGGATATTATCCTGTTACACAAAATTCTCAATCATCCTTCATGCAATATATGGAAAATACGTTTTGCTGTAAAAGAAGCCCATGAGAAGCAAATACAGTAGTGCAAGAGAAAGTTCATCTCATTTTCTGTCTATAGGACATGGATTTGAAAAATAAATGTCCTTGATGGAGGAGGTACTCACAGTTACAATCACAACAGAGAAGATGACTTTTTCCCTTATTGGTTTTAGGATGGGAGGAGGCAGGCAAGAAATTTTTCTCTCTAGCAGATCTCTGAGTTTGTTGGCTTGGTGTTTCTTTTCTTCTCTTTTCTCTGAACTTTGAATATGATTTTCTTCTGAATCCCTGAAAATGGGCCAGCTATTTTAAAGAAATCAAGTGAGTGTTCTAAGTTCTGATGATCTCCAAATGGGAAGCAAAGAAGACTGAGCTGAGTTGATGGGACAATGTGATTCTTTGACTCTTCTTGTTTGATAATGTGGCTATACAAGACCCTGCTGCAATCTGCACGTTCTCCAAATGTGAGGATGCAGAATAGGGTTGTGCTTAAGAACATAGATATTGGGGAGGAAGTTTTCCTTCTATCTCGTTCCTTAATTAACTGTGTAAACTTTGTGTTGGGGCTCATGATCTTTAAGCCTTGAGTTTCTCATCCCTAAAATGGAGGTAATAATAGCACCAACTTTGTAGGGTTGAGGGTAGTGTGGAGTGGTGGTTAAGAGTGAATTTGGAGTTGGGTTGAGTAGATGTGAGCTCTGTCAAGTTCTTGACCTCTTTAAGTCCTCAGTTTTCCAGTATAGAGAATGGAGTTAGCAGCAGAATCTAGCTCCTAGGGTTGCTATAATAATTTCACTACTGAACAGTGGTAAACTATTGTACTTACAACAGTGCCTGGTGCTTAGTGGATCTCTGTAAATGTTAGCCCTATGTATTGTTATTAGAAGTTAAAACACAATTGGGGGAGCCAATGTCAGAAAGCCTAGTGGGTCTCTAGTGATATTCAGCAAGCATTACAGTGGAGGCAAGAGAAATGCAATGGGAAAGGACCACCTTATGTGGCATGAGTTCTTTGCCCGGAGTTCTTCCTTAGACAGAATCTATACATCACTTAGAGATGGATGCTCAGAAACCAGTCCGTAGAGAATAAATTCACTAGCATAAGATAGTATGTTTTGGCTATCTATTGCTATCTAAAAACTACCCCCAAATTTAGTGACTTAAATAACAGTAGGAATTTATTGTTTTTCACAATTCTTTCAGGTTAACAGGGCAGTTCCACTTCATTAGGTGTTGGCAGGGGTGCAGTCATATCTGGGGCTCACTCATATAGCAGACACTTCCTCCTAGCCATTGGCTGGGCACTCACCTAGGGCTGCCAAATCAACACCTCAGTTCTCTTCCACACATTTTCTCTCCACAGCTTTAGTTGCTCACAGCATGTGTCTAGGTTCTAAGATGTAGAGAAGAGTAGAAGTTGCCAGTTTTCTTAAGACCTGGACTGAGAGGTTTCAAAATGTCATTTCTCAAACCAGTCACAGATCCGGTCTACACTTAAAGGAAGGGGAAATAAACTCTATCTCTTGATGCAAAGAGCAAGCAGGGTGCAAGGCAGGAATAGAGACTGGATACCTGTGTTACTTATCTACTGCTGTGTAATAAGTCACCCTAAAACAAAGCACCTTAAAGCCATGAGCCTTTATTATCTCTGAAGGGTCAGCAGAGCGCTTGCTTTCAGAGGCTCTTAAGATGTTACAGTCAAGTTGTCAGTGCTGCAGTTTCTGAAGGACCTGGAGAACCTGCATCTAAGGCCACTCGTGGCTGTTAGCTGGCTTCAGTTGCTCACCACACGACTCTCAGAAGCCACAAAAGTTTTATAATCTGACCTTGGAAGTGACCCACTATCACTTCTGCTATTTGCTGTTGGTCAAGACCAAACCTATTATAGTTAACATATTGGTTAACATGTTCTCAAGGTACAGCTTGGGGGTGATTGGGAAGCATCTGTCAGGCCCCCTGCCACAGTACTGCATGGAGGCACTGGGCATAAGAAACTTCTCAGGAGCTTGTTAAACATTCAGATATCTTGGTCGAGATTTTGATGTGTCTAGACTCTGAAAAACCTAGGCCATACCAAGACTGTCTTTTACTGACAGTCTGATGCCCTTTGGGCTACTAATTGTAGTGAGCCACATTTACACTTCAGCCTGAGTAGATATGGATTTCTCTTCTACCTTCCAGTACGATTTGATACACACCAAGCATGATGGGTATACCCCCCACTGTCATTGGATGCAGATGCCACTGAAAAGTATAGGTTTTTTGGTTTTAGGCTTTTCAGCAAAGTCTTCCCCCCAACCCCTCAAGCTGTAAACCCTTGCAATGGATTGGTGAACATGTTCTCAAATGTAAGAGTTCATATCATTGGCTGTCTACATGCAGATAGATGCTGTATGCGTATGAACACCTGATGATGTTGTATCAATGCATTTCCTGAGCATTCCTAGTAAGAAAGACACCGAAGTTTCTAACCTTCTGGTTTGGCTTTTATAACCACGGTGAACTCTCTAACATGTATCTGGACTGTCTATCCCTTCACATCTTCCCTCCCTCTCTTTAATCCAACTAAATTGCCAGTGTAGGAGCCACCCCTGGGGTCATCTCCTCAGCCCACATGATTTTTGCTTCTTTTTTTTTTTTTTTTTTACCTGCTTCCCAGTGTTCCCGCTAATTGTTTAGGCTTGAACACCTGACCACTTGAACTTAGTGAACTGGGTCGCTGTGGACACCTGACTTGGACTGTGCCATAAAATTCCTTCCCTGGAATTTGAAATTGGGACTGAAGGGAAGACAATAAGAGATTCTTTATGCACAACTAGATTCCTGTGCTTCAGTGCAAAATTGTGGAACTGAGTCTTTCCACCATCACCCAGTCCTTTGTGTATAGGCAGATAAAGAAAAAGTCAGTTGTGGTGATAAAAGTAAAGCAGATATTTTGGAAAATTTGTACTGAAATATGGGAGAGTGATGTTTGCATTTTGGATGGCTTTCCCTTTCTTCTGTCAGTATTGTCTTGAGACTGGGCTTAGAGTCCATGAGATTCCCAAGGAGGCCTGTAATAATAAGCTCCCCAACCTTTTGACGTTTAGTTGGCTCCCATAGATTATTGTTACTCAACTACTAGTACAATTCCTATATGCAGTCACTGTGGTTAAGCTAGTGAGCTCACATATGAAGACAAAAGATTCTTTAAGAAGCCCACATGTGGAAGAAAAGATGCCTAAACCCCTAGTTGTTGGGAGCACTGAGGAGGGAATCACTTCTCCACCTGGGGGTGCTGACAAAGTTTCATGAAGCAGGTGATATTTGAGTTGGGCTTTGAGGGATGCTATGAGTTTGCTAGTTTGGGAGTTGGAGTCCTGTGTGGCCAACTTGTATGCAAAAGCATGAGGAGAGTGACCATAAAAACTGGAGATGAAATCTGATTCCGGAGGTCCAGGGCTTCACATGCCATGCTGCAAATAACAAGACACGTTTTCCAAAGAGAAATGAAGATGATCTAACAGTATAATTTGGAAACAATTGGTCTAGAATAACTCATTATGGATTCATTTACTCTGACTATAATAGAGCTGATCCTTGTAAATGCATTTGGAATTCAAATGGCTTTCACATATACCTTCCATAAGCTTTGGTCTGTAGCTATTGAAAACCGTCAATAATCTTTCATTCTGGTTATAATATTCCTGTGGCATATGAAAGGCATTAAAAAGACTTCTATCGTCACATTTGGCTCAGGCATATGTTAATTAGAAACAAAAGCAATTTGTGTTTAATTTTATGGGTAGTGAGAGATTCATTACATATTGCTCTTTAGTTATATATATAGTGCAGTGAAGGTAGATTTCTCTCTCTATTTTTTTTTCATATTCTCTTTGTCTTCTAAAGTTATGGTCGAACGTATTTCTCAGGGATTGTGACTGTTATTTTCATTTTTCTTTCATTTGATTTTTTTCCTGTATGGTTATGTTGTATTTGAAATTTAACTCTTCTCATGAGCTTATTTGTTTTTGCATCTGCTCATTCTCTTTCTGGTAGGCAAAGTCAAGGGTATCCTATTTTTTTTTTTTATCTTCTTCCTGTGACCGTTCCATCTTACAATAATTGCCTAGGAATGAAAGAAGGAAAAGAACTTTTAAAAGTTGGTAACTTTTGAGAATATTGAGAATTTAATGGGGGAAGGATTTGAAATTTGTGGCTATAAGCAAGAATTTTGATGGTAAGTTGAGTTGATTCATTTACTAACTGTCAAAGGACAAAATATTAACAGTGCAGATTAAAGATCTTTATTGGTTTCATTTTCGATTCCAGATAAATTGGTATTTCATTCCACAGAATAAAATAAGTGTTCTAAAGAGTTCAATGGAGGTTGGTTCTGTAGACAGATAAGGGCCAAAGAAAGCAGAAATAAAAACTCACAAGGTGTTTCAAAGTTACTTCCCTTGTATAGGGAGGATAGGGAGACAGAACACTAGAAAAATAACTGGTTTGTGACACCAGGTTACCTTTTATATATATATATATATATATATATATATGATAAGTCATAGGGACTATAATATCATGCCAATAGAAACTGGACTGTTTGGCAAATTAGGCTGTTTTCTTTCTAATCCTGATTTCCCAGGAGGTCAGATAAAAAGCTTAGTTTCAGCTTCATGATGTGGAACTTTAGTGTGGGTGACTTCATTTGTATTTTTGTACGTTTTTGTTGGGCCCTCGTACAGGAGCCTAGTCCAAAACAATTGCCTCCTGTAATTTTTGTTCAACATTCATTTTTGGCATTACTTACCTGGATTAGAATGCTAGGCAATTGAGGGAAAAGCTAATGAAGGCAAACGCAGTTTGGGGAAAATCCTGTTTTAGAAGTATCTAAAAATGCCCAGGGTTCTAAAGTTCTTTTATGAAGTTTTAGAAAGTTGTAAGAGAAAATTTTGTTTTGTTTTTGTAATAAAGAAGATGACACTAATGGAGAACACTACACTTTACCTCTATACCTCCTGGGATGGCTTGTTTCTCATTTGGGAGAGTGAAGAGGGAGCACCCCACTCTCTCTATTGAGAGATGAAGGTCGGTAGTACTGCTTTCAGGTCTGTGGATGTGAGTCCTCTGTGTCTATTTGCCTTCCCTGAGGTTTCGGGAAGGAAGGCAGGTCTCCCATAGGCAGATAGGCATAAAGGCCTTAGAGAAGGACAGGAGGAGAGAGGGACATCATACCAATCTAAAAGTAGACAGCGGGTCTGAAAGACCTGTGACTGGCTCCCTGCCAGCCTTAACCACAATGCCTTCTCACCTCCAATACCTGCTTCTGTTCCTCACAGCTGCAACCACAGCAGCCCTTCCTTAGTTACCCTTGCGCTTACCCCTAGCAACCACAGGCAGACCCCTACCCACAATACTTCCTCTTTCTAAAAGACTTGTTAAAACCACCAGGTGAGACCTTAATTATGTAAATAAGGGATTGAAATTAGGCAGTTGTGGTTGGCTTATCAAGTTCGATTGAAGAGCTTGATTGGTCCATGCTGCATCCCTCACCCCACCAATCTCCTGAGCTGCGCCACCAGATATGCCTATAAAATCCCCTAGACAACAGACACCTATTGGCAATCCTCTCTCGGGACCCCTCCCCTTCTATTTCTTTCTATTCTTCTAATAAATCCTGTTACTTTGCACTCATCCTGTGTGTGTGGATTTCATTCCTTGAATTCACGAGACAAAGAAACTCCTTATCTAGAGCCATGTTATACTAGGTTATAACAACAAAAACAATGCAGATCATTAAATAATTTTGATTGACATAGGGAATTTGATTGATGAAGGAACTGAGTCAGAGATATTGTAATTTGCCTAATATTACATGGTTGGTCATGTGCAAGAGGCTAAATTTGGAGCCTTTGTTTTGGGTGCTGATGATTGAACCCAGGGCCCTGTGCATGCTAAACACCTGCTCTACAACTGAGTTACATTGCCAGACCCCAACCACTGTGTTACACTTTTTACTCAATAATCAAATGCACAATTTTTGTAGGCCTGTTTATTTTTACAAAAGAGAGACTAGTGATTGTTCCGATATACTCCTCCAATATGGGAGGATCAAATGAATTTATGAAAGGGAAAATGTTTTGAAGATGATAATATAGTGGAAAAATATAAGAACTTATTACGACGTTCATCCTGAAAGAAAGACAGCAAGAGAGAAGGCTCCCTGGAGCGAACTTAGGCTCTGACCTTTAGCAAAAGGGCTGCTGTGCTTACACTGACAGCCCAAGCTGGGAACCTGGGTCCTTCTTCCACAGCTGTCAGAATGCCAGGAGCAGGGGACAGGTGCCAGGCCTGGGTATCCAGGCATGAGTGGTAAGTCTCTCTGCACTGGAGTGTCTGGACAGAATCACTCAGATCTTGACCTTTTGAATGTAAAACAGTTGTCAGGTTGCCAAGTGCCAACCAGCCAGGGAATGGATCAGCCAAGAGGAGAATAGTCCTGTGACTGTCCCAGGATATCTGTTCTCTGACTGTTTTAACAGGTTCTCTTTTGAAGAGAAATGACATCTACTGTGTTCAAGGGGCATCTGGAAACTGGAATCCCCACTCTATATGGTTGGTGTTTCTCAGTTTTCAGAACCACATCTAACTATAAAATTGTGTGGTTTAAGTGTTTTCAAATTACATCCCTCTCCCCTTTCCCATTCCAAAAATCTCTCTGAGTAGACCTACAAGGGAGGGATTGCTTATCTTCTTGCGATTCATTGTGACAATAATATACTTATAAACATGTTTCAGCTATGTGGCTAAACTATCCAAAGTGATCTTCAGATGCAAAGCATTCCCCATCAAAAATACTTTATTCCTAGGACAAGAAAAAACAATCCTAAATCTCACAGGGAAGCATCAAAGACCCTGAATAGACAAAGTGATACTGAGCAAAAGAGCAATGCTGAAGATGCCACAATACCTGATTTTAAAACATACTACAGAGTCATGTAACAAGAACAGCATGATGTTGGCATAAAAGCAGGCCCAAAGATTAGTGGAACAGAAATGAAACCACACATCTACAGCCAACTGGTTCTCTTCAAAGGACCCAAAAACCTATGTTGGAGAAAAGATAGCCTCCTTCACAAATGGTGCTGGGAAAACTGGAGAGCCACCTATAGAAAACTGAAAGTAACTCCTGTCTCCCAACCTGGACATAAATCAACTTCAAAATAGATCAAAGACCTTAATGTAAGACATGCAACTTTGCAACTACTAGAAGAAAAGCTAAAGGAAACACTGCAAGATATTGGCAGAAGCAACAATTTCCCGAATAACTCCAATAGCTCAGGAAACAAAAAAGGACTGACAAATGGGATTTCACCAAATTAAAAAGCTTCTGTACAGAAAAGGAAACAATCAAGAGTAGAGACACAACTTACAGAATGGGAGAAAATCTTTGCCAGCTATTCATCTGACAGAGAAATCATATCCAGAATACATAAATAACTTAACAAAAGAACAAGTAATCCAACCAGAAAATGGACAAATGATCTGAACAGACATTTTTCAAAAGAAGAAATAAAAATGACCAACAAACATATGAAAGAATGTTCAATATGTCTAGCCATCAGGGAAATGCAAATGAAAACTACATTGAGATTCTGTCACATCCCAGTCAGAATGGCTACTATCAACAACAACAACAAAAAGAAAATGCTGGTGAGAATGTGGAAAAGGAATTCTTATAAACTATTAGTAGGAATGCAAATGAAAATAACTGCTATAAAAAAGTATGACATTTCCTCATAAAAATTTAAAAAGAACTAGCACCTAGTCCAGCTATCTCACTTCTAGATATATGGCCAAAGAGAATTAAATCAGCATACAAAAGAGATAACTGCATACCCATGTTTGTTTCGACACTGTTCACCATAGCTAAGATATGAAATCAGCCTAGGTGTCAGTCAACAGATGAATGGATAAAGAAAACATGGCATATATACACAATGGAGTTTTATTCAGCCATAAAGAAGAATGAAATTAAGTCATTTGCAGGAAAATTAATGGAACTGGAAGACATCATTTAATCAAAATGAGCCAGATACAGAAAGACAAATACTGCATTTTTTTTTCTTGTGTGGAAACTACAAATAAACGAAAATGAAAAAAAGATCTGAAAGCAGAATAGGGACTATATAGGACTATCAGGGAATGGGAGAGGGACTGGGGGAAGAGGAGAATTCAAGAGAGAGTAGAAGGGAGGGTAGATATGGTCCAAGCATGATATAAGTATGCATGGAAATAGCACAGTGAAACCCATTAACTTGTATACTTCATATGTGTTAATTAAAAAGAGAAATGTCTCAGTTGACCCATTTGAACAAGAACTCTGTCAAAAATTGCAGACTGTTCTATAAACTTGTTATTGGTGGAAAAACTTTCCTTTAGGAGTCAAATTGGAGGGTAATGTGAGGTCAGTAATTTTAGGTTACATATTTACAGCTGCTAAATTACTACCCAGAATATGAATTCCCATCATCATTGCTTAAATGTTTACAATTAGGTAGATTGAAAATGGCTGCTAATCTCTCATCTTGGATTACCTTCCCTTTTGCCATGTGTTATGTTTTGGGCATGAGGTGTTCCCCCAGAAATTCCTGTGTTAATGCAGGAATATTCAGAGGTGAAATGATTGCATTGTGAGAACTGGGACCTAATCAATCCATCTTAGTTTGAATTGGTGACCACTATGGGCAGGTGGAGTGTGGCTGAAGGAGGTGGGTCACTAGAGCTCTGTCCTGAAAAGGTTCATCTTCCTTTTTTGGTCCCTTCCCTCTCTGCTTTCTGGCTTCCATGAATGGAGCAGCACTCCTCCATAATACCCTCTTCCATGATGTTCTGTCTCATGTTGGGCCCAGAGCAATGGAGTTGGTCCACCATGGACTAAACTTCTGAAACCCTGAGCCAAAATTAACTTTTCCTCCTCTAAGTTGTTCTACTTGGGTATTTTAGTCATAGTGATGAAAAACTAAGAGTCCATGTGACCTTGCTTCTTTTTCTTTCTAGAGTTGGAGTCTGTTCTCTATCTCCCAAATCTAGGTTTGGCCATATGACCTGCTTTGGTCAAAGAAAGATTAATGAAAGCAGAGGTTTGAGAAATGCTTGTACATTGGGCATTTCCTCTCTTTGTGCTAGGGTCCCGTTTGTAACCATGTGAAGAGGCCCAGACCCATCTACTACAATGCACAAAGCCATGTGGAACCAATATAACCCAGCCAGATAAGGACCCAGAGTGATTATTCCACCAAATCCCAGGAAATGTAAATGAAGTCACCCTAAATTTCCATTCTCAGAGACTTGTTAAGAAGACACAAACCAGAAATGCCCAGCAAATCCAGGGAACTTGAGAAATAAGTTAGCTGCTTCGACTCATTGAGTTTTAGAGTATTATACAACAAAGTTAACTCTCTCTCTCTCTCTCTCTCTCTCTCTCTTTTTAACCTTAAGGGTTGAAAAACTATGACCATTGGGTTGGCTCTTGTTTTTGTCAATAAAATTTGTTGGGATACAGCTAATTTTTTACATATTTTCTATGGCGGCTTTGAGCAATAGCTGAATAGTCATGGCAGAGGTTGTGTGGACCTCGAAGACTAAAATTTTCACTATCTGACCCTTTAAGAAAAAGTATGCCAACCCCTACGTGAGCTGTTTGTGTTTTTCTAAATGCTGTACAGTGGTTCTTGATGCCAAATCTTTGCTGGTTCCATGTATAGATATTATTTACTCTAAATTTGTCATTTCAATTTTTTTTAAATGTATCCTTTGGTGAAAAGCAAGTTCTTAATTTTAAATAGCTAAATCAATCTTTTACTTTTTTTCAATAAATGCTTTTATGTTTTTTTCAAAGCAATAATTTTTTACTCCAAAGTAAATAAAAAACACTTAGATTTTCTATTTAAAAATAAGTTTTGTTTTGACATTTATGTCCTTAATACATCTGGAGATGATTTTTAGATATAGTGTAAGGGAGGAATCCAATTTCTTCTTTTTTTCTAAAATGATAACTTTTTTATTGCTCCATCTATCCAACAGTTACTCATTTCTCCACTGATGTGACATGCCACCTCTCTCATGTCTCTCCCAAAGTCCATGTGTTGGAAGCTTAGTGCCCAGGGCACGGAGTTGAGAAGTGAGACCTTTGAGAAGATCTGATTATTAGTGTTCTCCCTCATGAATGGATTAAAGCCATTATGACAAGACTACCCTGTTATTGTAGGAGTGGATTCCTGATAATTAGTTACTTTGTGCACATGTGTGTACATTCTCTTACCCTTCTACCATCTGCCAGGAATGCTGCAGCAAGAAGGTCCTAATAATATGTAGATCACTCAACTTTGGACTTCCTAGCCTCCAGAATTATAAGAAATGAATCCATTTATAAATTATCCAGTCTCAGGTATTCTGTTATAGGACCACAAAAGAGACCAAGGCAGTCATTCATCAACCTTATGAAATATGTTGATTATTTGCAAGTTCTCTATTCTCATCAATTGACCTGACTTTGCACCAACATGAATGTTTCAATTTTCCTGAGGGTTTATGGGGCAATTTCTCTTCCCACCCCCTTTTCTTTAGAGGATACTAGCTATTTTTATTCTTCCTCACATGCACATTTTAGAATCATCTTAGAGATATCATCTAAAACTCTGTGGAAATATTGAATTGAATTTGTAAATAAATTTGGAGAGAATGGATAACTCTTCAATATCACCATTTTATCCCTGGACTTGGTATATTTCTTCTTTTATTTATCTTTTCTTAATATATTAATAAATTTTTATGTTTTCCTCCATAGTTCTGATGTATCTTTAGATATTTTTGCTATCATGTAAAAAAGTATTTTCTGAACTTCCATAAATAGATTTTTTTAAAAAATTACATTTGCTAATTGTTTGCTGGTGTAAGGAAATATAAGTCAAGAAATATTAATCCTATAAACAGCCTTCTTGTCAAACTTTCCTGTTAATTCTAAAAATTTGCTTAGATATTCCTCTGAGTTTTCTTTTTGAGTAGTCATAGTATTTATAAAATTATAGATTTACCTTCCAATTCCTAGGGCTTCATTATTAAAAAATTTTATTGGCTCAGACTATTACAATGTGAATATAAGTAGTAGTAGTGGAATTCCTGATTTTAAAAATAATGATTATAGAATTTCCTCATTTAGAATAATGCTTATTTTAGATTATTTGTACATCTGTGTCTTTTTTTTTTTTTAAATTATGTCCTCAAAATTCTATGAGCCCTTCCTTCCTTCTGGAGTAAAAATGGTACAGGTTGATCTTGTTGACTTTTACAGCCCTGGAGTCAGCCATTTCTCCAAAATCCCTTGGCGTCTTTAAGGGTATATGAAAATGAAGGTCTGAGTACCAGGGTACTGCTTCTTGGCTCTTAGTGGATAGAGTGGATGGGTTTATACATATTTATTTTTCTTTATTACAAATCATGAGTTCATATTGATACCACCAATTCCAATCCAACACTATAGATTTTTTTCTTTTCCATGTTTGCAACTGTTTTTTTCCAGCAATGAAGCCCAGTTTCCATGATCTTCAATATATTTATTCCTAATTCTTCCAATATGTACTCAAATTCTTGTGGTTTGGATAGAAGCACTGAGGAGGGGAGAAGAGGGAGCCGAGTAGATGGAGGCAGCTGGCCTCTGCTTGTGTCTTTCAGGTGGCTCCTGGTAGTCTTTTAAACCTTGAGCTCCTTGGTTATTGTCAAAACCAGAGATGAACAGTAAAGTATCAAAAAAAAAAAAAAACAGATTTAACCCAAGGCTACTGCAGTAGGGAAAAAGAGAACTCAGTATAGAATTGGGCTCAATTCCAAGTACTACACAAAACAGTGGGAATTTAGAGCCACTGAAGGAAAAGAGAGAAGTATCAAGGGTAACAGAGATCCTGACTAAACCAATCTAACAGAATTCTTGCTGAAGGCAGGCCAGGATGATCAGATATCACATTGGGGATGGTGGAAGATAAGGAACCTGATTAGATATCAATGGTGATGAGATAACAAATATGGGGGATTCTAGTTAAACCAACTTAGCATAGTTCTTGCTAAAAAAGAATGCAGAATTGTTCATGTGAATCTAGAAGTCAGGCCTTTGAAGAAGAGTCTAGGGGAGTCTAGGTTGAGTTTGGTCAAGGAGAGGATCCTTACCTTTGTCGTAATTGGAGGCAGGGCTTGTGAAGGCCACGGAGGTTCTAGGCATGCATTCACATGGAACCCCTTTGAGAGAGTTTGTACAGTTCCACCTGGGACATGGTGTACCATGTGTACCCAGCAGTCCAACTTCTTGTTCAGCTTGTACTGGCAGCTGTGTGGGTTGAGCACCTTGTCAAGTCCCTGTATCATCTTGTTGGATTCCAGGATGACTGAAATCTTTGTATGCTACATAAAAGTGTAGCAAGCGGGGTTTGGATTCTCCAGAATTGAGTGTCTCCAATCAATCTGCTTTTAGTCTTTCCTTCTGACAATCCTGAATAAAGGTGCTTCCATATAAACTTAAAGAACTTGCTGTTTGTGGAGTGGGTAGGGGTAGTCCTCTTCCTCTCTTGGATGCAAAGGGAGCTGGAAGACCTTCTACTCTGTCTCCTGATCCTTCTCAGGAACTTCCTTGTGAGCATTTTTAAAATTGAACTTTTTTTTTTTTTTTTTTTTTTTGGGTGGTACTAGGGATTGAACACATGGCCTTACAAATGCTAAGCAAATGCTGTACCTCTGAGCTACATCCCCAGCACTGGATCTTTCTTCAAGTAGCAATTATTTTGGACTTGCATTCCTCCTATCTTAGATTGAAGTCTTAAACCCAAATGTGATTATTTGGATACATGGACTTGGAAGAGGCAATTTGGGTTAAATGAGGTCATAAGGTGGGCCCCTAATCCAATACCACTAATGTCCTTATAAGAGGTGAAAGAGTACTGGTGGTGTAGCTCAGTAGTAGAGGGTTTGCCTAGCAAGAACAAGGCCCTGAAATTTGATGCACAGTTTATGGGGAGTGAGGTGAAGGAGGAAGAAAGAAAGAGGAAGAGACAAAGGCAGACATAGGCAGAGGAATGGCATGTGAGGATATGAGAAGATCACGTCTAGATTTTCAGCCTCCAGAACTGTGAGAAAATAAGTTTGTTATTTAAGACACCAGTCTGTGGCATTTTGTTATGGCAGCTTGTAGCAAACTAATGCACAATTTAGAAGTGGGGATTGCAGGTTCACTGACACTCATGATTATAGTTGGGTTGGCAGAAACCCAATGCTATACCTTGTGGAATTGGAAAGAAATGCTTATTTGTCAGATCAGCTGAGGTTAGGGCTTTGGGATGGTATAGACCTGGAACTTGGATCCCTTGTAGCCATGGAGCACCTAGGTCATCATTACCTTGTAATACCCCAGGTCCATTAGTGAGTCCTGAATTCCTCTCTTGTGTAATATTTGGACACCATCAATTGAATACTTTTGGAAATGGGGGTTTTGGGGGAGATTCATGTAATCAGGGAGTAACTCCACATAAGGCTTTAGTTCCTTATCTTCATGAGGCATATAGGACGTACAGGATATATTAGTCCATGGATCCTCCTTGATTTGTTATAAAAGTGTCTCTATTGCTGGGATTGACAATGAGAAATATCTTGAGCAGGTTTTCAGGTTTCATGATCAAGTGTGTGTCGGGGGGCACGATGTACTCCATTTTGTACTCTGTCCCACAGCTCCTTCAAATTCTGTCCATTTAAAGTAGAGGTACACTGATCAGTGTATAGCTAGTAACTCCCAGGCCTTATACATCCGTGACTGGTCCATTGTTACTCTGGACTTGAAAGAGCTCCAGGTTAGCAAAAGAGGGACAGCCCTAGAGGGGTCAAAGATGAATTTGTTACTGAAGCCAGAGTCTATAATGTGATTCTCATGTCAGTATCCAAGAGTTTCTGCCTTTTGAGTTTCTGTGGACAATAAACTTCTGGTGACAGGACTGTACAAAATATACTATCTGTAGAATATGTCTCAGAACACTTTTTCATGTACACTTCAATGAGCCACTAGGTACCCTCCTCCAGTGGTATGACACATGATAAGGAATACAGTACTCATTCTCGGTCACTTCAAATAATTTCATTACTTAAGGGTGATTCAAAGTCCTCATGATTTTTACTTCATGGAGAGGGTATCTGGAATTTGGAGGAATTCTGCTAAGTCTTGTTATGATCCTCATGGATACATTTTTCCCAGTCAAGATGTGCCAAGCTGACTTTGCCATGGCAAAATGCCCTGGTGTTTCCTAGTATGAGTCTCAACAGACACAGCCAAGAAGTCCTACCAGCATGTTATTCTTACTGCTGGGCTTGAAGTTAAGGTACCTCAAAGTCAGCTAAAAACCGGAGAAAGCTGATAAGAAACTTGGTTTACATCACTCAAAAGAAAATCACTTCCCAAACCACTCTACATCAAAACGAAACAAAAATTCCACTTTACATGTGATCTCTATAATAAATTTAAAACACAATGCCAGACAAAAAACAAAAATAAATACTAAGAAACTAGACTTTTAAAATGAGGGTAAGGAATAAAAAAAAAATGAAAAATTTGGGAAAAAGAAAAAAAAAACCTAAGAAAACCTACAATATTAGTAGAAAACAAGATAACTTTGGCTATGACCCTGTAGGTCATTGAGAAGCAGCTTCCTTAACTGAGAAGACTGAGAACAAGGGCCCAGCAGGGGACTTCTCCAGGGGCTTGGGATGCCACAATAATGGCCCCACATGAAGTCATAGCAAGAAGGGACTTTTCAGTGTCTGGTTTCTACACTGGTTTCATAATCTACACTGAGTTCTTCTTAAAAAAAAAAAAAACAAAACCCAAACAAGTATCCCAAATAGCAACTTCTTTTTGTTTCTGGGCAGGTTATAGCTATTGACATTAACCTTCCTAGAAATTAAAAATGTATTAGTGGCTTTTTCATTTCTATTTTGCAAAGCTGTAATAATTTTTGCTCCCACTCCTTTGTGGTACTATATTTTAGTTTCTATATATCAAAGGTTCTTAAATAAACAATAATTAAAATAACAATATAAAGAAAAATTCCTCAATATCATCATCTTTTCAGTGTTAAACATTTTCATTGTGTTACTTGTTTTGAAAAATTTCCTGTCTGCTTGAATCTGGAGCCAAATTGAGGTCCATCTATTATGATTGGTAAATATGTCTTTGAAGCCTCTTTTAATCTTTCAGTTTTTACTTTTTCTCCCTTATAATTTACTTTTGAGGAATTTGGGATTGTTCAAGTCCTATTTGTATTTTGCTGATTTTATTCCAGTTGGGTGGATTGAGTTGCTCTCTATTTCCTGTAAATTAATAGTTCGATCTGGAAGTTTGACTTAGATATAACTTGATAGGAGTCCTTTGCAGTTGTGGGTGTTTTATCAGGAGGCACATGATGTCTGGAGGTCTGTCTTGTGAAGTTATCAAGCTTCCATGCTCAATCCCCAGTTCTATTACATCACAGTGAGTAGTATAATGGTTAGTTGGAGGTGTCATCCTTACTGGTCTATGGCATGATTGAGTAGCCAGCAACTTACTGTTTATGGCTATATTTGGGTATTTCTGGATAAGACTAGTATTTGAATCAGTAGATTAAGTGTTTTACTCAGCCTTTTCACTGCTATGAACAAAAAAAAAACTAACAAGAACAATTACAGAAGGAAAGGTTTATTTGGGGGCCAGAGATGTCAATCCATAGGTGGCTGAACTCTATTCCTCAGGGCCTGAGGAAGGCAAGACACCATGGTGGAGGAGTGTGGCAGAGGAAGGCATCTGGGACATGGTACCAGGAAGCAGACAGAAAGAACTCCCCTTATCACGGACAAAATATGAACCCCAAAGGCACATCCCATTGACCCACCTCCTCCAGCCAATCCTACCTGCCTTCAGTTAATCCCTGATTAGGGATTAGGATAAGGTTCTCATATCCCAGTCATTTCACCTGTGAACCCTCATGTGTTGTGTCGCACATGAGTTTTTGGGGAATACCTAATATCTAAACCATAATAGTGTCCTTGTCCATTTGTGCTACTATAACAAAATACCTGGCCACTAGGTAATTTTAAAAGAACAGAGTCCAAGTTCAAGGGGTTGGCAGGTTGGGTGGTCTGGTGAAATGGCGTCCTCTTGAGGGTGGAGTGCTGTGCTCTTGCATGGCAAAAGGGCTAATGAGCAAGTTAAAAAAAACAGCATGAAGGCTCTCTTACAAGGGCCTTGATCCCTTTCACCAGAGAGCAGCCCTCATGCCTTATTACCTATTGAAGGCCATATGTCTTCATACTGTCGTCTTGGTGACACTTGAATTTTGGAGGGACACAACACTTAAATGGTGACACTGAGTAGTGAAGATCACCCTCCCTCATGTGACTTGGCACCATCCGCACTTGAGGGCCCAAAGATAAAAGAGCAGAGGAAGGACAATTTGTCTTCTCTTGTTAAGGTGGGACTTCCATCTCTTACCTCAGAATATCAATCTCCTTATACTCCAGCCTTTGGATGGAGTTGGGGATTTTTAGCACCAACCCCTTCCGTCCTGTTTTTGGGCTTTGGGACTCAGACTGAGACTTCCACCATTCACTCTCTGGGACTCAGGCCTTTGGTCTTGGACTAGAGCTATACTATGGGCTTCCTGGGCCTCCAGTTTACGGATGGCAGATCATGGGGCGTCTCAGACTCCATACTCATGTGAGCTCATAACAACTGTCATTGTATGTATCTTTATATATCCTCTTGGTTCTCTAGAGAACCCTGAGTACTAGAGGTAGCAAAATGCTAACCTATCTGGTTATTAGCTGGAAAGTTGGTGGGAGGTCAAAGGGAAATGTCTCCTCTTCCATTGCCATAAACTCCAAACTCAATTTCCTTGGGGTCTATGAATGATGGTCTTTACAACCTCTGTTCTCAGCATTTAGTGGGGGCTTTTTTTAAAATTAATTTTTAAAAATTTATGTATGACAGAGCAATGTATTGCAATTCTTATTACACATATAGAGCACAATTTTTTTTTTAATCTCTGGCTGTATACAAAATACATTCACACCGATTCATGTACATGTACTTTAGATAATAATGTCTATCACATTCTACCATCATTTCTAACCCCACGCCCCTTCCCTTCCCCTCCCACCCCTCTGCTTCGTCTGTTCCTCCTAGTTGGGGGCTTTTATATGGCCTAATGTGTGATGATTTCCCTCTATTTTTTTTTTCACGGGTGTCTTCCAGTGGAAATTTTACTTGAATGCATGTTTCTGCAGCAAAAAGGTATTTTGAAACATTCCAAATCAAGACAAAGGAATGAATTTCTTAGAGAGGAATTTTGGCATCAGAAGCATCACTTTGAATGTTTTTTGCTTCTTCTTCTTCTTTTTTTAACATTCATCAATTTATTAACTGACAACAACATTTAAAGAAAAAAGGCAAAAGCCCTCATCTCCTCTGGTGAACCTAGCCCTAGCACCCACCCACTAGTGCTACACAGAACTCTGTACCTTAATGCCCCTGTAGCAGGGTCCAAGGAACTCCCTGAGGCTGTTCCCTAGGGGACACCTGCTCTTCTCTCAACACCCAGCATGTAGGTCAATTTGCAGGGAGTTCCAATGGGACTATTGCCAGATAGTGCCTTGACCACCCCCATCTGGGACCACCAGTGCTATCCCTTCCCCCAATACCCTACATCGTCTAGATACCAGGGCTCCAAGTATAACATAAAGATCCCAGAGCAGTGAGTCCTTTTCAGAGTTGCCACATCTCTGCCTTTGAACCTGGGTCTCTTTCAGTGGGCAACACTGGTCTCTGGCATCCATGCTCAGAACAGAAAACACAAAACAGGTATTGCCCAAAGCACACTGGGCCTCCCAGCAAGTCTCACAAGGCACCTACCACAGTCCTTAAAGAGCCACCAGGCTGGCTGGGGCTAAAGGTGACTGTCCCAGCTCTCTTTGCTTGTTACTCTGGCTTCCAAGCTGAGGCAAGCAGGGTAATTGCTTTGAATATTTGATATCCTGAGAATATTTAACGTCTTGTTTAAGACTGAAAAAATAGAAAATACACTATTTACAGGGATATCCATAGCCCTCAACAGTATGCCCATCATGATTCAATATGTGTTCATCATTATTAATATTGTGTAATCTAACCATTTCATGTCAGATGGGGGAATTATGGCTCCTTCATTTGTTCAATGAATGTTTCCTGCTCCCTTATTAAAATTCTCTGAGGTGGCCCAATTCTAGTGCTGGGAAACTGCAAAACAAAGTCTGAGTTTGTTGTCTCTGTTGTTGGGTGGGGGAGACACATGAGTCAATGGATAAATTGAGAGGGTGGTAAATGATATGAGGGAAATAAACAGGGTGTCGTGTTAGCACTACTGGGTGGGACACAACTTTCCATAGGGTGCTAAGAAATAAGTTTAGATCTTGACTGGAAGGGGCTGACTGTGCACAGATGTAGGAAAGGGGCTTTCTAGGCAGGGGTTACAGCAAGGGAAGAGGCTTTGTGGTGGGAATGAGTTTAGCGTGTTTGAGGAACAGAGGGGCTGACTATTAGTGAGCAGACAGAAAGTTGGTGGGAGGTCAGTCTAGAAGGCAGGGGGAGATGGAAATATAGCTTCAATGGTGTGTTCTGTGCTATGGTAGTTTCTTCTTCTTCTTTTGTAATTCTGCAGCTTTGATAGCTATGGTCATTCAGCAGAAGCTGTGCAACAGCAGAATGCAGTGTTTTATGAATCACTTTGCTCATCCTGACTGCCCCTGCTCCAAAGTCTAGACCTGTCTCTTTGGAAAGCCAATCCTGAAGGAAGCACAGCTCCCTACGCAGCCTCAGCCTCGGTTTGGCTTCTGGCTGTGCATCCCCTGGTGTTCCCAGCAACTGCTTGCTGGTAAGAGATGCTGCTTTGGAGTCAGCTCAGATTCCTGCTTTGTGCTCTGCCCTGACCTCTGGTGGAATTGGCCTGTCAAAACATAGATCAAGGGAGAATCTGGAAGCCCTTGCCGCCTTCCCCCTCTTAGCTGGTTGTAAGCAGCAAATTAAAAAGGTCCTCAGTTCCTTCAGGTTTCCTTGGAGGGAAAGAATTTCAGACACAGCCATGGGGTAGCTGGATGGTTTCCTATCATCCAACACCTCTTACATTAATACGAAGACCAATATTTAGAGTGGGTGGAAGACACAATGGGTGGGCATAGGACTCAGCTTGGGACCAGTGGGAGTACTGCATTGTTTTTTTTTGACCCCAGGGATTGATTGAGAAAGAGTATAGGACTCAGCATGGGCAAATTGGGTCTTTTCTAAGAAATGATGTAAGGACTTCAAGAGACAGAGCATCTCTTTCTGGGTTCTAGCATTCTAAGGTCCTAGTATATATACCTGCACTGTTAGTCTCCATCTCTTTGGCCACACAGAGAGACTGCCTGAGAAATGGATCAACTCCGAGGAGGAAGGCAGGGTCTAGAGATGCCAAGGGAGCCATCACTGAAGCTCCTGTCTTTGGTCCTACCTAGAGGGAGCTGATACATTTTGCTTTTCCTCTTAAGCTGTTTATGCTGGGTTGCTATTGCTCACCACCATCCATCTGACAATCAGCGCTAGCATCTTCAGAGAATCAAAAGTGTGAAGTACACACATGGTGGCACATTCCTTTATGACAATAAGGCCTGTGTGACTGTTTTTAAATGTCAGTTTCATTCCAGGAAGGCAGAAACTATCTTGCTTTCGCTCATCATTCTTGCTCATGATCTGGTTGATGGTTAAGTCCTCAGTAAATATTTCAGAATGAATAAATAGTTGCAGGGCAATGTTCACTGATGTAAGAATGTGATTTCCGTGATCTCATACTGTTGCAGCCCTTTAGGAGAAAGCACTGTTTCTGAGTCATGCTGAAGGGATTAGGTGCAGAGTGAGATGAATGAGATGATACAGTTTGGCTCAGGGGAAAAAATGTGTGTCTGTGGTATGTGTGTGTGGGGAGACAGAAGCAGATATGGGAAACATTTAACTATTGAGATTAACAGATGGCTACAGATGTGTTCATGGTACTATTCTTTCAAATTTTGTATGCTTAAAAATAATCATAAATGAAAAGTGAGGAAAAGAAAAATGATTACTCTTATCTGGGTGGGCGCTCACATTTACCCACCCTTTAAGAATCTTCCAATTCCTAAATTATAGAACAAATATATCAGAGAAAGCCAGTCACACATTATAAAACAAATGTTCATTTTCTAACAAAAATTTCCCCTCAAGGATTACCAATCCCCAACTTCCCTTACCACCAGCGGCGACACCCAAGGTCTTAGCCGCCAGTTTCCGGGGGCATGCACACCAAAGGAGTCCGGAAAAATTAAAACTGTTGGTCCCCAGATCACCGCACCACAGCACTGGGGCTTAGATGAATGACGGAGAGAGCGCTCAGTCATTCGGGAAATAGGACATGCGGTAGGGCTGCAAGTGTAACCGGATCTTTGGGGAACTGCCTCCAGTGAACAGGACCTGGCTGGCCGGCTGGCAGGAGTAAGGGGGGGAGGGGCCAGGGAAGTGAAATGGCTCTGGACTAACAGGACTGAGAGACTCTCAGGAGCCGCCTTATAGGGATTGCTACTGGCACGTAGAGGGCAGAAGCTTGGCGTGGAGGGCACAACTCCGCCTACTGGAAGAGAAGAAAATGGATCTCTAAGATTGCAATTTTTTATTTATTTTTATTTTTTATTTATTTTTTATTTTTTTCTCTCTCTTTGTACTTTTCTCCCCTTTTCCTTCGTTCTTTCTTTCCTGTTTCAAGTTTTATTGTTCTTTCCATTCTCCTCTAATCTATCTATCTCTTTCTCCTTCTTTCTTTTTAAGAGCACTTTCCTTCCCCTACGCCCCAACTTTCATCCCAAGCATTACGTCTTCCATTATGTGTAATTGTCTAAATGCAAATAGGTGAATATTTGGAGGCTGTCTATAGGGCTCCTAAATACCTAGCTACTACCAACATCCTGATCCAATCTCCTGTTAGGATCCCCCTTCAGTAGAGCTATCTTCTAAAGTAGACAAGACATACTAACCCTCATACCATCATAGCACCTAACCTAAACATAAAGTCCTAAGAACAAACAACAAATAACTATATACATACAGAATACGGAAGCCTTTTATAAATTGAATGAATCAGCTTTAAAGTACACTAAAGCCCAACATTTCTAGGCATAGTCTACCACCACAAAGGAGAGACAACAGAGATATACAAAATCAAAACAAATTTATAGGAGAGAGCAGAAACACAGCAGTCAAACAGAGCTGGAAAGTAACGTGAACAACATGAAAAAACAAGGGAAAAAAGGATTACAAACAATGCAGGACAACTTAAATCTACAGGAGGACCTAGAAGCATCAGAAACATGGATAGGGAAAGAACTCAAGGCATACCTAACTCAGATGGAACGGAATATTAGAGAAGACATGAGACAGCAAGTCCAAGCAATGAAAGTATATTTTGAAAGTGAATTAAACAAACAAATTCAAATGGCAAAGAATGAGCTTTACCAGGAGATAAAGATTTAAAAAAAAAACCAAACAGTAATCCTAGAAATGCAGGAAACTATAAACCAAATTAAAAACTCAAACGAGAATATTACAAATAGACTAGATCAAGTAGAAGTCAGAACATCAGATAATGAAGACAAAGTTTATCAAATTGAAAAGAATATAGTCAACACAGAAAGGATGCTTAAATCTCACAAGCAATCTATTCAAGAGATACGGGATCTCATTAAAAAAACCAAACTTGAGAGTCATCGGGATAGAAGAAGGTATAGAGGTTCAAATAAAAGGAATGGACAACCTATTAAATGAAATAATCCTAGAAAACTTCCCAGAGATGAAACATGGAATGGATTGCCAAATCCTGGAAGCCTACAGGACCCCAAACATTCAAAACTGTAATAGACCAACTCCAAGACATATAATTATGAAGATAGCCAACATACAGAACAAGGAGAGAATATTGAAAGCTATGAGAGAAAGGAGGCAGATTACATTCAGGGGTAAACCAATTAGGTTAATGACTGATTTTTCATTACAGACTTTGAAAGCGAGAAGATCCTGGAACAATGTATTTCAAACGCTGAGAAATAATGAATTCCAACCAAGAATACTGTATCCAGCAAAATTAAGCTTCAGATTTGACAATGAAATTAAAATATTTCATGATAAACGAAAACTAAAAGAATTTGCAGCCAGAAAACCAGCACTGCAAAGCATTTTGAGCAAAATACTACAAGAAGAGGAATTGAAAAATAGTGCCCAAAACTAACAGTGGGAGGTATCTCAGTAAAGGGGGAGAAAAATAACCAAAGAGGAAAAACTAGCCAAACTAAAATAAATAAATAAATAAACATGACTGGAAGTACAAACCATATTTCAATTGTAACCTTAAATGTTAATGGCCTAAATTCACCAATCAAGAGACATAGGCTAGTAACCTGGATTAAAAAAACAAATCCAACAATATGCTGCCTTCAGGAGACTCATATGATAGGAAAAGACATACACAGGCTGAAGGTGAAAGGTTGGGAAAAATCATACCACTCACATGGCCCTCGGAAGCAAGCAGGAGTGGCCATATTCATATCGCATAAAATCAACTTCAAACCTAAGTTAATCAAAAGGGATAAAGAAGGACACTATATACTGTTAAAAGGAAACATCCACCAACAAGACATAACAATTATCAATTTGTATGCACCAAACAATGGTGCTGCAACATTCATAAAACAAACTCTCCTCAAGTTCAAGAGTCAAATAGACCACAACACAATAATTATGGGTGACTTCAACACACCGCTCTCGCCATTAGACAGATCCTCTAGACAAAAGCTGAATAAAAAAACTATAGAACTCAATAACACAATCAATAACCTAGACTTAACTGACATATATAGAATATATCAACCATCATCAAGTGGATACACGTTCTTCTCAGCAGCACATGGATCCTACTCAAAGATAGACCATATATTATGCCATAGGGAAACTCTTAGTAAATATAAAGGTGTGGAGATAATACATGCACCATATCTGATCATAATGGAATGAAACTGGAAATCAATGATAAAAGAAGGAAGGAAAAATCCTGCATCACCTGGAAAATGAATAATATGTTACTGAATGATCAATGGGTTACAGAAGACATAAAGGAGGAAACAAAAAAATTCTTAGAGATAAATGACAATACAGACACAACATACCAGAATCTATGGGACACAATAAAAGCAGTTTTAAGAGGGAAATTCATTTCCTGGAGTTCTTTCCTCAAAAAAAGAAAAAACCAACAAATAAATGAACTCACAATACGCCTCAAAACCCTAGAAAAGGAAGAGCAAAACAACAGCAAATGTAGTAGAAGACAAGAAATAATTAAAATCAGAGCGGAAATCAACAAAATTGAAACAAAAAAAAAAAACATTTAAAAAATTGATAAAACTAAAAGTTGGTTCTTTGAAAAAATAAATAAGATCGACAGGCCCTTAGCCATGCTAATGAAGAGAAGAAGAGAGAGAACTCAAATTACTAACATACGGGATGAAAAAGGCAGTATCACAACAGACACTATAGAAATACAGAAGATAATTAGAAAGTATTTTGAAACCCTATATTCCAATAAAATAGAAGTAGTGAAGATATCGATAAATTTCTTAAGTCATATGATCTGCCCAGATTGAGTCAGGAAGACACACACAATTTAAACAGACCAATAACAAAGGAAGAAATAGAAGAAACCATCAAAAGACTACCAACCAAGAAAAGCCCTGGACCGGATGGGTATACAGTGGAGTTTTACAAAACCTTCAAAGAAGAATTAATACCAATACTTTTCAAGCTATTTCAAGAAATAGAAAAAGAAGGAGCTCTTCCAAATTCATTCTATGAGGCCAACATCACCCTGATCCCGAAATCAGACAAAGACACTTCAAAGAAAGAAAACTACAGACCAATATCTCTAATGAACTTAGATGCAAAAATTCTCAATAAAATCCTGGCGAATCGAATACAAAAGCATATCAAAAAAATTGTGCACCATGATCAAGTAGGATTCATCCCTGGGATGCAAGGCTGGTTCAATATACGGAAATCAACAAATGTTATTCAGCACATCAATAGACTTAAAGATAAGAACCATATGATCATCTCAATAGATGCAGAAAAAGCATTTGACGAAGTACAGCATCCCTTTATGTTCAAAACACTAGAAAAACTAGGGATAACAGGAACTTACCTCAACATTGTAAAAGCTATGTATGCAAAGCCTCAGGCTAGCATCATTCTAAATGGAGAAAAACTGAAGGCATTCCCTCTAAAATCTGGAACAAGACAGGGATGCCCTCTCTCACCACTTCTATTCAATTTAGTTCTTGAAATACTAGCCAGAGCAATTAGACAGACAAAAGAAATTAAAGGCATAAAAATAGGAAAAGAAGAACTTAAATTATCACTATTTGCGGATGATATGATAATATATCTAACAGACCCAAAAGGGTCTACAAAGAAACTGCTAGAGTTAATAAATGAATTCAGCAAAGTGGCAGGATATAAAATCAACATGCATAAATCAAAGGCATTCCTGTATATCAGCAACAAAACTTCTGAAATGGAAATGAGGAAAACCACTCCGTTTACAATATCCTCAAAGAAAATAAGATACTTGGGAATCAACCTAACAAAAGAGGTGAAAGATTTATGAAAACTACAGAACCCTAAAGAGAGATAGAAGAAGATCTTAGAAGATGGAAAAATGTACTCTGTTCATGGATAGGCAGAACTAACATTATCAAAATGGCGATATTACCAAAAGTTCTCTACAGGTTTAATGCGATGCCAATCAAAATCCCAACAGCATTTCTTGTAGAAATAGATAAAGCAATCATGAAATTCATATGGAAAAACAAAAGACCCAGAATAGCAAAAGCAACTCTAAGCAGGAAGTGTGAATCAGGAGGTGTAGCGATACCAGATTTCAAACTGTACTACAGAGTAATAGTAACAAAAACAGCATGGTACTGGTACCAAAACAGGCAGGTGGACCAATGGTACAGAATAGAGGACACAGAGACCAATCCACAAAAAATTACAACTTTCTTATATTTGATAAAGGGGCTAAAAGCATGCAATGGAGGAAGGATAGCATCTTCAACAAATGGTGCTGGGAAAACTGAAAATCCATATGCAACAAAATGAAGCTGAACCCCTTTCTCTCGCCGTGCACAAAAGTTAACTCAAAATGGATCAAAGAGCTTGATATCAAATCAGAGACTCTGCTCCTGATAGAAGAAAAAGTTGGCTCCGATCTACATATTATGGGGTCGGGTTCCAAATTCCTTAATAGGACACCCATAGCACAAGAGTTAATAACAAGAATAAACAAATGGGACTTACTTAAACTAAAAAGTTTTTTCTCAGCAAGAGAAACAATAAGAGAGGTAAATAGGGAGCCTACATCCTGGGAACAAATTTTTACCCCTCACACTTCAGATAGAGCCCTAATATCCAGAGTATACAAAGAACTCAAAAAATTAAACAGTAAGATAACAAATAACCCAGTCAACAAATGGGCCAAGGACCTGAACAGACACTTCTCAGAGGAGGACATACAATCAATCAACAAGTACATGAAAAAATGCTCACCATCTCTAGCAATCAGAGAAATGCAAATCAAAACCACCCTAAGATACCATCTCACTCTAGTAAGATTGGCAGCCATTATGAAGTCAAACAACAATAAGTGCTGACGAGGATGTGGGGAAAAGGGTACACTTGTACATTGCTGGTGGGACTGCAAATTGGTGAGGCCAATTTGGAAAACAGTATGGAGATTTCTGGGAAAGCTGGGAATGGATCCACCATTTGACCCAGCTATCGCCCTCCTCGGACTATTCCCTGAGGATCTTAAAAGAGCGTACTATAGGGATACTGCCACATCAATGATCATAGCAGCACAATTCACAATAGCTAGATTGTGGAACCAACCTAGATGCCCTTCAATAGATGAATGGATAAAAAAAAATGTGGCATTTATACACAATGGAGTATTACACAGCACTAAAAAATGACAAAATCATGGAATTTGCAGGGAAACGGATGGCATTAGAGCAGATTATGCTAAGCGAAGCTAGACAATCCTTAAAAAACAAATGCCAAATGTCTTCTTTGATATAAGGAGAGCATCTAAGAACAGAACAGGGAGGAAGAGCATGAGGAAAAGATTAACATTAAACAGAGACGAGTGGGGGGAGAGAAAGGGAGAGAGAAGGGAAATCGTATGGAAATGGTAGGAGACCCTCAATGTTACACAAAATTACATATAAGAGGTTGTGAGGGGAAAGAGGGGGGAAACAAGGGAGAGAATTGAACAACAGCAGATGAAGTAGAGAGGGAAGATGGGAGGGGAGGGGAGGGGGGATAGTAGGGGATAGGAAAGGTAGCAGAATACAGCAGTCACTAATATGCCACTATGTAAAAATGTGAATGTGTAACCGATATGATCCTGCAATTTGTATTTGGGAAAAAAATGGGAGTTCTTAACCCACTTGAGACAAATGTATGAAAGATATGTCATGAGCTTTGTAATGTTTTGAACAACCAATAAAAAAAAATAAAGGACAAAAAAATATATAAAAAAAATTTTCCCTCAAATCTTTTTCAAACAATAGCAATTAAAAGGATTGAATGAAGCCACGGAGTTCAGATATAGGGGAAACTGAAATTTGAGAAAGCAAACAAATTTGTCTTGTTTTTCTTCCCTCCCACACTTCCTATTTCTTTTGCTAAATAAAAAAAGAGGGGGGTTCTGATTACAAAATCATGGCTACAAAAATTTCAGATCATTAGGAGAGATGTACAAGAGACAGAAAAAATCGGCCATGATGTTACTACTTAACAATAATGGTAATCCCAGCACAAAGCCCTTTATTCTAAACACTGCATGTATACTAACATTTAAACTTTACTATTAACCCTGGGAAGTAATTTCTACTGTGATTTCCATTTTGTAGGTGGGAAAGCTGAAGCACAAAGTGGTCAAGCTTCCTAAGGTCAGGCCTCAGTTCTACCTGAGAGGCAGAGGGGCTTGAATTTAACTCGAGTGATCTATGAAATTTCTTTTTATCACTATGCTCCTTGGCCTGGATGGGGAGAGGGCCCTCCAAATCCTCCAGTAAATAGTCTTTCATATAGATGGGAGCTCACTTGCTCACACATGTGCAGACACATCATAATCACACACATGATCATACACAGATGTGCGCTTACGTGTGCTACACATGGACATATGAACACAGACTTTTACAAAACAATCATTTCATTCATGGTGTTATTACTTAAAATATAGGGAAGTAGGTGGGGCAGCATAATGAAGCTCATGTGCTCATCACTCAGAGCAAACAGGATGCACTGGGGATCAATCTTGCTTCATCTCTACCCCTGCTGCTTTCCCTTCTCTATGGATTGTCTGGAGTGGGGTATTAGGGATTGAGACTGGGAGTGTTTTGCCTCTGAGCTGCACCCCCAGCCCTTTTGAAATTTTATTTTGAAACACGGTCAGGCTCGAACTTATGATCGTCCTACCTCCGTCTCCGAAGTAGCTGGGTTTGCAGGGGTGCTCCACCATGCATGGCTTCTCAGATTTTTTTTTTTAAAAATGATATGCTTTAAATAATTTCAAACTTATAGGAAAATGACCAGTATAATGTAGAGAATATCCAAGTACCATTTATCCAAATTCACTACCCTTTCACATCTTGCCACAGTTGCCTTGCTCTCTCTTGTTCACTCTGAGAGAGTGTGTGTGTGTATGTACACAGATAAGATTAATGTTTTAGACATCTGACCATAGGCTGCATGGCTCAGACCCACCCCAGTGCTCAATTCCTGAGAATACAGATGTTCTACTACATAGTCCAGGATAGCTGTTACATTCAGGAAAGTAATTGATACAACATTTGTATCAACAGTCCATATTATCATTTTGTGAGTTGTCCCAATGGTATCTTCTGTAAAAAGTTTTTGCCTACAGTGCAGAATCTAGCTCAAGAGCATGAGGAATGTTATCTTGTCCTATTTTTGTTTGTTTGGGTTTTTGTGTGTGTGTGTGTGTGTGTGTGTGTGTGTGTGTGTGTGTGTTTTGGGTTTGGTTTACTCTGTAATTGTTCCTTAGCCTCTTTCTTTCTTTTTTTCTTTTCTTTTTTTACGTCATTGACATTTTGGAGAAATAAAGGTATTTATTTTGTAGCTCTATTTGGGTTTGCCTAATATTTTCTCTTCCTGGCCAGAACACTACTTGGGTGATGGTGTGCCAGTATATCACAATATATGATAGTTTTACTTATGAGACAATAAAAGGTGCACCCACAGAATTTTTTTTCAGGGTGGCACCATTACCTGCCAGGTGCTGTGCTAAATGCTTTACCTGCTTTAAGGTTGACAATGAACAATGGGTGAGAGAACTATGTGGATGGGGATGATGAAATAATTTGCCAAAAGCTAAGTGGAGCCTCAAACCTACCTGGCTGGCCGTGCTTGATTTTTTATTGCTGTTCTCTAACTTTGTATGTTTTAGTTCCTTCTCAATATTAACCCTTCATAAGAAGTGTGGCCTTGAATATCCCAGAATACACCTTTTTTGAGTCTTTAAAATCTCAGCTCTGAGGCGCCTGGACTTCATGTCTTTCTGAAATATCCCTGAGGCAGATATTCCTAAGTAAATGAAATACTCCACAGTGAGTCTTCCTGTAAAGTCACACTGACTGAGACTCAGAAGAGAGTCATCGGGTTGATTTTTCTGAGCAAGAAGTTTCTCTAACAATGACTTAATAACAGATGGCAGTAGTAATAACACCTCCCTGAACACCTCCCTCCGTGTGAAACCCTGAGTCACAACTTTTTCCTTGGTGACTTTGTTGATCTTTACAATAATCCCGTGACGTAAGTGTCATCCCTGGAAGTTTCAATGGTAGCGAACATCCTGGAGCCCTCCTGACAGCTGGGCAGGGCTCTGCTTACCCATACCTATCAATGTGAGCTCTCCGCTTGGCCAAGCTGACCAGGCCACTTGTGGATTCTCTCATTGCTCACTCTGTGAGGAAGAAGTCACTTAAAACCACTATGAAATTCACCATGGAATTCACTAACTTCCCTTTTACCTAAAAGAGTTTGCAATGTTGAAGCAATAACAATGCAGACAGCTGTCGTTTGTTGAGCCTTTCTGAGAGTCCAGTGTTTGTTCTCAGCGTGGTGCGGATGTCAGGATGGTCCATCTCACGTCTTACCTGGTGGTTTTAGGACTGAATCTCTCTGGAGAGATGGCAGAAGGCCAGAGAGTGAAGCAGGTTGGTGGGCCACCATAGAAAATGGTCACCTTGGAAAGAAAGAAAGCAGCTGGCACTGGGTTCAATCCACATAAAATAAAATAAAGATGTTGTGTCCACCGAAAAACTGAAAAAAATAAATATTAAAAGTTTCTCTCTATCTCTCTCTTAAAAAACAAAAAAGAAACTTATTAGCATCTATTGACATTATGGCGGCTTACTATTAAAATGCAATGGTGGAAGTTTCCTCTGGAATCTGTTCTACACATTCCTCTATGGGTTGACTTGGGTGGCCCCAAAAGGTTCATTGAAGTCGTCACCCCCAGTACCTAATTCCCACCATATCTGGAAATAGAATCTTTGCAGATATAAACAAGTTAAGATGAAGCTTTCTGGGTGGGCCCTCATCTAGTACAACTGGTGTTTTCTCACAACCTTTGTTTTTCTCCTCCTGTTGAAATAATCTTGGTCCTGTGAAAGCAATTTCTCTGTAGTGGATACTTTCTGCAGATATAATAAGTAAGTTTGCCTTTAAAAAAATATTCTCGAGAGGCTTGGTCTTCTTGACTTTATTCCTTCTTGGGCTGTGTTTGCATACAGCCCTGGTTGGGTGTCAGCCTCCACCCATGACCAGAGGTCGAGATTTCTCTGTTGTCAAATATGTTGCTTTCTTCGGATGCCACCTTCTGTTTCCGCTTCTGGGAAATCTTTCATTCTTTAATCACAATATTATTAAAACAGGCTTAGTGTTTTTGGATTATATTCTTTAGAAATAACAATGAAGATATTATATGGATGTGGTGGGAACCGATAATCAAATAATTTGTTTTCATGTATTAGGCATTGCCATTAAAAAAAAATCTTGCTGAGATGGAAGTCACATGTAAAATAAAATTAAGCATTTCAAAGTGAACAGTTCTGTGGCCTTAAGGATATCTACATTGTTGTACAACTGCCAGTTTTACCTAGTTTTTCCATCACTACAAGGTAAATCCTTTACTCATTAACATTTTCTTTCTATTCCCCAGCCCTCAGTCCATAGAAAACCACCAATCTGCATTTGGTCACTATGGATTTATCTATCCTGGAGATTTTATATAAATGGAATCATATAACATTAACATTTCATGTCTGGCTTACTTCACTCAGCATAATGTTTCAGAGGTTTACCCATGTCATGCCATGTATTAGTACTCCATTACTTTTTATGGTTGTATACTTTTCCATTGTATATTTTTTTATGCATTCATCTATCAATAGTTATTTATGCTGTTTTGTTTTTTTGTCTACTATGAATAGTACTGCTATAAACGTGTGTGTATAATTGTTTTAGTGTTATTTTATAAACTCCTTTAAAAATGGAAAGTATCATTTTTCTATAAAACCTTTATTTGGATGAGTATGTAAACTATAAATGAAGTGCTATCTATGCAGAAGGTTCTTTTGTGGGGGTTGCTCAGTCTTGGGTTATGTTCCCATTTCTGGGCCATTTTTGGAATGAGTATATTGCCATTGTCATTATCTTCTTGATGATGGAAGCTATCATTTGAGGGTCTATTATATGATAGATACTATTTATTATCACTTTTTAACAAATGGGAAAATTAAGGCTTATAAAACTTAAAGCATTTTCCCAAGTTACACACCAATAAAAGCTGGGACTAAAGTGAAAGTTTGTGATTCTCAAGCCTAAGTTATGTGATAATTACATGCTTAAGTTCCCCTTAGTTCATGAAATTTCTCCCCACTAATTTCACTAGCTAGCTATTGCCTATCCATAAACTATCAGCAAGTCCTGAAATCAGTTTAACTGGTCACAGACCTCATGAAAACCTGCAATGAAATTGGAGAGAAAATGTCATGCAGTGAGGGTATTCATGTGATGCTTCAGTTACCTCTGTGTGTGCATGTGCACATATGTGTGCATTTGCATTGAGTCATAAGGTCAGATGTATGTCTTATTGTGGGCTGAAGTCAAAGCTTGAAAAACCCTTCTCTGAGCTACTCATGTTTGTTTTTAAGTTTGAACTTTCATGTATTTCAGCAGTTCTAGCTGGTTTCTTCATGCTTGTATGTAAAAATTCTCTTATCCTGAGTTCACAAATCCTAAATTCCCCCAAGTGCAATGTTTTCTTCTGCCTTTTCACAAGTAGCACTAACTGACCCTACAAGCTTTTTGCAAAAATTTGGCTGGTGAGTGCTGGATGTCTTTGAAGTTCTGTTCACCACCCACAAGAACATGGTTTCCCTTAGCTATTAAACTGAAAGTGCTTCAGTGTGGGTGCTTTGGTAGGTGATAGCCCACAATGGTCTCATTCAACACAAACAGACAAGTTGTGCTTCTTTTTTTCTTTTTTCTTTTTCACTTACTGACACCCACATCAGACAGGGAGGCCTGGGGAGGAGAGGAGGAGGAAGACATCTTCCCTGTATTCTAAGTCCAACCAGAGCTCTGGTCCCCAAGTGGCTCCTGGAAGGGGCCCTGTGGACTGCAGATGATTCCATGTGGTGAATGTTGGGTTTTCTTCACGTCAGTCGCTATCCACAGCAGTTCTCTGGGGATCCTTTCAAAAGTCAGTTTTAAAATTTGTTCCTTAAAACAGATTTTGATTTAATAATGAGAGCATGTTAAAATTGCCAAGTTGTTGGTGGAAAAGCCCCAAAGTGGCCTTTTAACAACCTAGAGTGAATTATAAGCTGAATCTACAAAATAGAATTAGAGCTTTCAGTTTTTATTTATTTCATACGTAAGAATTGTCTTATTGAAACATTAAAAAAGGCAGAATGCTCAAGGGATATATGTATCTTCATTTTAATTGACAGATATATGTATTTTATATATATCTAAGATATACAATATGATGATTTGATATGCATATACGATGTGGAAGGATTGCTACCCCCAACAAATTAACACCTCCAACACCAACCATGTTCTACATTAGATCCCCAGAATGTGTTCATCTTTAATTTAAAATTGGTAACCCTTGACCAACATCTCTTTTCCTGCATCCCCAACACAGCTAACCACCATCCTTTTCTCTGCTTTTATGTTTGACTTTTTATAGACTGCACATATCAGGGAGATCATACGGTATTTGTATTTTTGTGTTTGGTTCATTTCACTTAGCATAATGACCCCTAGGTTCTTCTTTGTTATTACAAATGGCAGAATTTCTTTCTTTATAGCTGAATAATATTGGTGTGTATGTCTCTGTTTAGTCTAAATGCTTCACATTTTCTTTATTCATTCATCTGTTGATAGACACTTAGTTTATTTCCATATCTTGGCTACTGTGAAAAATATTTCAGTAAACACAGGGTGCAGATATCTCTTTGAGATAATTGATATAATTTCCTCTGGATATACACCCAGAAGTGGATTCGTGGATCACATGATATGTCTTTTCAAATTTTTTTTTTAGGAACCTCCATACTGTGTTCCATAATGGCTGCACCAGTTTATATTCCAACCAACAGTGTACAATAGTTCCCTTTTCTAGGTGGTATTTTATTGGGGTTTTGATTTACATTTCCCTGATGGTCAGTGATGTGGAGCATCTTTCAAATAACACTTGGCTCTTTGTCTTATTTGGAAAAACATCAATTTAGACTCCTTGCCCATTTATTTTATCTAGATTGTACTTATTTGTGGAGTACAGTATGACAATTTGATACCTGTATACAATGTACAATAACCAAATCAGGGTAATTGACATTTCCATCTTCTTAAAACATTTATCATTTCTTTGGGAAAACTTCATACTCCTTCTAGTTCTTCATCTAGTTCATAACTGTATGATAGTTAACTCTAGTTGTACTGTGCTATAGCTGGCTAGTACTCATTCTTCCTATCTAAATCTACTTCCCCTTATCTCCACATCCTAGCCCACAGTTACCACTACTCTACTTTCTACTTCTATGAAGTCAGTTTTTCTTAGCTTCCATATATAAGTGAGACCATGGGGTATTTGTTTTTCTATGCCTCGCTTATTGCATTTAGCATAATGTTCCATCCATGTTGTCGTTAATGGCAGGACCTCATTCCTTTTTGTGGCTGAATAAAATTTCATTGTGTATGTATAATACAATCTTGATCTATTCATCCATTGATGGACACTGATACTCAGAATATATAAGGAACTCAAAAAAGACTCTACGAACATGGACATCTTTCCATGGTGGATTCCATACCTTGATTTTTGTGAACAGGGCTGCAAGACATGTGAGAGGCAGTCATCTCTTTAATATGCTGACTTTGCTACCTTTGGATATATGCCCGGTAGTGTGATAGCTAGATGGTATGGGAGTTCTATTCTTAGTCTTTTGAGGAGCCACCATACTGTTTTCCATAATGGCCCTACCAATTTATATTCCCACGAGCAGTGTAGAAGCATTCCTCTTTCTCTTCATGCTTGCCAGAATTAGTTATTTTTCATCTTTTTGATGATAGTAATTCTAACTGGGGTGAGATGATATCTCATTGTGGTTTTGATTTGCATTTCTTTTATACTTAGTGATGTTGATCTTTCTCATGCACTTGTTGGACATTTGTATATCTCTTTTGAGAAATGTGTATTCAGATTATTTGCCCATTTGTTAAATTGGATTTGTTTTTGCTGTTGAGTTTTTTTGAGTTCCTTATATATTCTGAGTATCAACACCTTGTTTGATGAATAGTTTATAAATGTATTTTTTTTTCCATTTTGCAGGTTGTATCTTCACCCCATTGATTGAGCTCTTTGCTGTGTAGAAGTTCTTGGTTTGATCCTATTATTCTACCTTTTGGTTTTGTCACTAGAGCTTTTGGGGGTCCCATTCAAAACAATTATTACATATACCAATGTCTTACAATGTTTCCCCTGTGTTTTCTTGCAGTAGTTTCAGGGTTTCAGGTCTTAAATACAGGCTTTGAGCCACTTTAAGTCATGTTTTGTGTATAGGGAGAGAAAAAGAGTCTAGTTTATATCTTCTGCATAAGAATATTCATTTTTTCCAGTGTCATTTTTTGAAGAAGCCGTCCATTTTATCCAATGTATATTTTTTGCATCTTTGTCAAAGATAAATTGGATGAGGGTACACGTAGTTATTTCTGGGTTCTCTCTTCTGTTTTGATAGCGTATGTGACAGTTTTTATGCCTGTGTTGTATGATGTGAATGTTGTAGTGTTGTAGTATATTTTAAGGTCAGATACTGTGAGGACTCCAGCTTTGGTCTGTTTATTCAAGATTGCTTTGGTTAATTGGGGTCTTTAATTGTTCCATATGAATTTTAGGATTTTTTTGGGTCTATTTTTGGGATAAATGTCATTGGTATTTTGATGGGGACTATACTGAATCTTCAAATTGCCTTGGGTATTGTGGGTGCTTTCAAAATATTCTCTCAATCTAGGAACATGGATGTCTTTCCAAATTTTTTCATCCTTTTCAATTGGTTTCACTAGTGTTTTCTAATTTTCATTACAGGGATCATTGACTTTCTTGGTTAAATTTATTCTTAGGTATTTTTTTTGTTGTTGTTGCTACTATAAATGGGATTGCTTTCTTGATTAATTTTTAAATAAATTTGTCCCTGGTATATAAGAATGCAATTGATTTTTGCATATTGATTTTATATTTTGCAACCTTATTGAATTTGTTTTTTCAGTTCTAGCAGCTTTTTGGCAGAATCTTTAGTTTTTTTGGTATATATTATCATGTCATCTACAAATGGATAATTTGACTTGCTCTTTTTTTACTATCTGGATGCCCTTTCTTTCCTTCTCTCGCCTAATTGCCCTTGAAAGACTTCCAGTACTGTATGAATCAGTTGTGAAAGTGGACATCCTTTTCTTGTTCTGGGTTTTAGAGGACATGATTTCAGCTTTCCCTCCTTCACCATGGTGGTGGCTGTGGGTTTTACATAAAAAGTTTTCAGTGTGCTGAGGTATGTCCCTTCTATACCTAATTGGTTGAGTCTCTTTGCTTTCTTTTATCATGAAGGGATGTTGATTCTCATCAAATGCTTTTTCTGTATCCGTTGAGACGATTGCATTTTGTGACTGTTTAACGTGTTACCCTTGTTGTTTATGTATGTTGGGCCATCTTTGAATTCCTTGGATAAACATCAATGGAACATTGTGTATAATCTTTTTGATGTACTGCTAGATTTGGTTTGTTAATTCTTTGTTGAAAATTTTTGCATCCATCTTTGTTGGGAATATTGATCAGTGTGTGTGTGTGTGTGTGTGTGTGTGTGTGTGTGTGTGTATCCTTATCTGATTTTGACCTTAGAATAATGTTGGCCTCATAGAATGAATTTTTTGAAGAATTCTTCCCTTTCAATTTTATAAAGTAGACTTCTCTACTTCATCGTAGTGTTAGTTTTTCCTTTAAAAACGTGGTAAAATTCAGCAGTGAATACTTCTGGTTCAGGGCTTTTCATTTTTAGGAGAATTTTAATTACTGATTCAATATTGTCATTCCTCTATTGATATGTTTAGGTTTCCTATGTCTTCATGGTTCAATTTTGATAGATTATATTTGTCCAGAAATTTATCATTTTTTTTTTAGATTTTCAAGTTCGTTGGTTATATAGTTGTTCATACTATTTTCTCCCACTGATTTTGAAGTTGTTTTGTTCTTGCTTTTCTAGTTCCTTGAGCTGAATCTTTGAATTGTTTACTTGAGATCTTTTATTTTTTGGATGTAGGCACTTATTGTTATAAACTTCACTTTTAGTATTGTTTTTGCTGTCTTCCATAGGTCTTGGTATTTTCATTTCATTTCTTTCAAGAAATTTTCAAATTACTCTTTTGATTTCTTTGTTGACCATTGGTTGTTTAAGAACCTGTTATTTAATGTTCATGTATTTGCACAATTTTTAAAGTTCATCTTGTTTGATTCCTACTTTGATTTCACTGTGGTCAGAGAAGATACCTAATAAGATTTTGATTTTTTAAAAAAATTTGTTGAGATTTATTTTGTGGTGTAATGTGTGGTGGGAGTATCCTGGAGAATGATCCTTGTGCTGATGAGAATGTGTGTTCTATAGCTGCTATATGAATTGTTTTATAAATGTCTGTTAGGACTATTTGTATAGGTTAACACCAATGTTTATTTGTCAAAAAAAAAAAAAAAAGAATTTTTTTTTGGTCTGTGTGATCTATCCATTGATGAAAATGGGGTTTTAAAGTCCCCAGCTATTGTTGAATTGAAGTCTGTCTTTCCCACTAGATCTAATATTGTTTGCTTCATATAATTGAGTGCTCCGAATTTGTATGTATATATAATTATAATTGATATTTTCTTTTTCTTTTTTTTAAAGAGAGAGTGAGAGGGAGAGAGAGAGAGAGAGAGAGAGAGAGAGAGAGAGAGAGAGAGAGAGAGAGAGAGTTTTTAATATTTATTTTTTAGTTTTCGGCCGACACAACATCTTTGTATGTGGTGTTGAGGATCGAACCCCGGCCGCACGCATGCCAGGCGAGTGCGCTACCGCTTGAGCCACATCCCCAGCCCTTGATATTTTCTTAAAAATTTGCATGGCTCATTTCTTTCTTTCCTCTAAGTCTTTGCTCAAATGAAACCACCTTGATTTTCCCCTTAAAACTGAATATTCTTTCCATTTTTCCCCATTGGTCCCATTATTTTCTGTAGCACTCATCACCATTAACAATACCACACTATTCATTACTATGTTTATTGTTTACTGTCTGTTTTCCCTGAGTAGCATGAAAACTCCTTGAGAAGAGGTGATTTTGTCTGTTTTGTTTGCTGATGTTTCTGTGGCCCCTTAAACCTTGCCTGCACGTAGAAGATGGTCAATAATGATTGCAGAGAGAATCAATGAATCAAAATTGTCTAGGCTTCTCATCATTCTTCTCTGATGCTTTACTCATATTTTTTAAGCCTCTTTGCTTATAGGGGTAAAAATAGACTCAAAGTGGGGATTTTTCTGGGATCTTAAATAAAATAGTGGATAAAGATAAATAGTTTGGACTCTTTCAGGTGTCTTCATATCAGACCAGAAACACATACACCTTTTGTGCTCACTCTTTGCATTTTCATGAAAAAAAATGTGGTCTTGCTTGTGTATGATGGAGAGAAAGGGAACTCTCTTACCAAGAATTTTGTATAACTGTGATTCGCCATTGTCCTTGACATTCACGTGTCTGTGGCACTGGTCAAATATAGGATGGGGGTGATATTAGAAATATTTAACAGCTTTTACTATAGGCACTACTTGCTCATATCAGCCACCAGCTGTAAACACCTGGTAATGTTCTGTTGGTGTGAATCGCTGATTATCAGCCCTGAACATAAGTATTGAATAGGAACTTTTTGCTTGCCATTTGACAATTTGAGTGAGGGTCAGCTGACAGAGGCAGCAAATCTGAGCAGTCCATGTTGGCCCTTAAAAGAATAAGAAAATCCCCAATTCTGCATGAGCTTTTGGGGTAATTGAAAGGTATTTTCCCATGAAAACTCTGTATTTCCATGATTTCAACTCTCAAGATTTAAATTTCAATCTTAATATGATCATTATTACTTAATGAAGGGATACATCCTGAGAAATGTGTTATTAGGCAATTTTGTCAGGTGAACATCGCCGAGTGCACTTACACAAACTGAAATGCTATAACATCTCTAGGGGGATGTACTCTTATGGGACCATATTATTAGGCAGTCTATTCATGCCCAAATGCCATTATGTGGCCTGTCTAATTTTCTAAATTATAAGAGATGAGCAATGGAACAAGGAAAGACAAAACAGAGGAGGTCAGTGGTTTCTTGGAACTGGAGGCAGTGGGTGGCAACTAGTTGCCAAGGGGCATAAAGAATTTTTGGAATGGGGGAAATGTCTTAAGTCTTGGTGGTGGAAACACTGGAGTATACATTTTTCAAAATTTATTGAAATGAAGCTTTGAAATGTACACATTGTATCGTAGATTGATTTTTGCTTCAGTAATGTTCACTTTGAAAAGTAAACAGTAAGAGGCCAGGGTCACTAATAAAGAACAGATCTTTGTCTCATGTAACAACTGTTAAGTATTTCCACTGTTGGGTGTGGCATGCTCTGAGAAGAGGCAGAAAGTGACTAAAATAAATAAAATAAAATAAAATTTAAAAAGTAACTTGTCAAAGTCAATACATTGTCCAGTTGACTCTCAAAATACAAGGGCAAGAAGCCCAGCAGAAAACAGTTAAAACTACTTCGTTTCTTAATGTTCTCTGTTAGGCTCATTCTATCCAAACTGTTAGAACTGGCCTCCTTATATTGATGAACCTGCCTATCACCTGCATGTTTGTTAAGATTCTCTTCTGGGTTTAATTCTCACCACCACTTACAAATAAATTAAATAAAGGTCCATCAATGACTATATATATATATATATTTTTTTTTTTCCTTTAGAATGTAAATTCTGATTCAGTAGATGTGGGTGAGGACTGGTATTCTGTATTTCTAACAAGTTCTCAGGCCATGCCATGGCTGCTGTTTGTGGGCCACACTTTGAGAAGCAAAGAGAGGCTCTTTTTAAAGTCTGTCTTGGGAGTTGTTTGTTTGTTCATTTGTTCTCTTTCTGTCTTCTCCGTTTACTGGAAGCCAGGCTTGGTGGGTAGCTCCCACCACTAGCCATATCCATTGCCTTAAATTTTGGTATAATTCTCTATTGTCTTTTCCCTTTCATTTTATATATGACTTATGTTTTTGGTTCTTCCTTCTTTTCTATTGGTCCTTGGGCTGTCATGAGCTGGGAATGGGTCACCGAAGAAAGGTGGCACATATAATTCATTGTGATAATGGAATCTTTCATTGTAATTCAATTAGCAGTGGGCATGTCTGGTTTCACTCTGGGATAACAGCAGTGAAGAACTGTTCAAACCAGGGAGAAATATTAATAGTGAAAAATATAATTAATACAGGATTGCTGTTGTGTGTGGCTCTTGGGCTAAGTCAGACAATGACAATTGAAGCCCTTATTTCCAGTGTTGATTTGCTGACTGTCTCCTGTGTTGATTTCTGTCTGCTAGTGAGGTGGGAGTGGGAGTAGTAATGAAGACTATTGTATTCCTGAAAGGTCCATTTTTTTACACAGTGCCAAAAAAGGTCCTGTGAATGGTAGCTAAACATAGTAGCTAGGACTCTTGAGTTGATTATCGAAGCTCCCATTAGCACAAGAGGTGAAACTTTTCTTACCAGAAATTACTGTAAATGGATATAGGAGTCATGGGGGAAATTGACTAATCAAGGCTTGTGCATGTTGTGGAAAGGAAAAGCCACAAAACAGTATGACTTTGCCCATTAGTCCCTAAACATAAGTGAGGAGCGATTGTGGCACTCCATCTTGGAGTAAGAATGAGAGAGCTCTTTAGGGTGTCGAATTATGTGGAAGCTGTAATGAGAATGCTAATGTTCATCGAATCTGGTAAACTGTGTCTTGATGGGTGGGATTATTTTTCGGGAAGTTATATTAGACTCACTTGGACCTTCTGTGGTTGAACTTCATTGGCGGGATCATTGGCTAATAATCCTTTGAAAATGCTCTTCTCACTTTTTTTTAATGGCTGAGTTTGAATCTTGACTTGTCTGGATGGCCTGCGATTTAAAAATGAATGCAATAGTGCCACCCAATGGTGTCAACAGTGTTCTGATGGGGATGAAATCCGAGTGCCCTGATGGGAATCAACTGCATGAAATGCTGTGCTCTATTAGAATGTGGCTCCCAGGCTCTGTGGTTTGTGCCTGTTTCTTGGTGGAGAGCAGGATTCTCATTTTTGTCATTACTGGTACAAGTAACCTTGGTTGAATTCTCTAGTCTTGTCAGGTCAAAGTCATGCCTGTCGTTTAAGTAGAGAAATGATACCTACTATTCCCTTAACTTTGAGAATGAGGTGGCTTCATTTTTTGGAAAGCAGGGACCTGAGTTCTGAATATGGAACAATGATTTGTTACTGTCTCATGAAAACACCACATTTTGAGCATCCACACCTTTTCACCACCATTTTAAAAAATTCCATCTCACACCAGCAACCTTGCATTAATCAGGAGGCTTTATGAACTGGAGATTTCTTTAAATACTTATAAAATTGGGGCCCAGATGTGGCAGGCCTCCTATGTAAACCTGTGCTTAGACCAATTCCCTAAGATCTTTGGGGGAATCCCCAGCTCCAGAACACAGAAACAGGAATGGACTTTTTACTGAAGATTTCATGAGAAAATAGGGCATATGATGTGCATCATGGACCACACAGTAGAAAACCAATAAAACTCTCATCCCTGTTCTGTCTGCTGACAGCCACCCTCTATTACTCCAAACAGCCTTGAAGTTTCCTTTATTGTCCAAGCCTCAGCTTGTGTCTGTAACTCATATGCTCCATCCAGCTAAACCAAGCTCTGGCCTTGTCCCTAGAATGATTCAGCACCTGTTGGAGTTCTCCTCCATCATCAAAGCTTTGGATTTAATTATTTACCCAATTAAAAGATTATTGAGGGGAGTTGTTTCTCCTGCTAAGTAAAGATTTTCTCTTGTTTTATACATACATATATATATATATATATATATATATATATATATATATATATATACACACACACACACACACACACATACATATATACATATACGTATATATATGAAAGATTTTCTCTTATCTTTTTCATATGTACATTGTATATACACACATATATATATATGTTACATGAATATATTTTTATCTATCTCTATATATCTACATATTTTCTCTCTGTGTGTGTATATGTGTGTGTGTGTGTGTGTGTACATGACTTTTTTCAGTGACCTAAAAATGGGAAAAATGGGTTTGTGTTCACCTCACCTGTCTTTAACCTCTTTGCAGCCCCCTTCCTATAACCCTGCTGAGTTCATCAGCTAGTCTTATTCTTCCTGGAAGCAGTTTCTTAGATTCTCTCTCTCTCTAGGATTTCTTTGCTCTATTACTGTTACACTTGAAAGGTGTTAATGAATGACAATGATTTGATGTGTCATGGCTGCAGGGCTGTTTGCATGTAAATGAAGACCAGGCATTTGCATAGTCTGAACCCAAGGTAGTGACTCATTGGGGAGAATGTCTCTAGTCAGGCCAGCTGGACCAGCATTGTATAAGGACACTACTGATCCAGGGTGAGGTGCATCACATGGGTGGATGAGTGAGAACTAAGAAAAACCACATTTAACATTACAATATAATTCTATCTTAGATGGTTTGCACAAACTGCTTCACAGTCATAGGGTACAAATGAAGTCACACATTTTTAACTACTTTGTTAACTGTTGTATTCCCAGTACTTTGAATAGTGACTGTCACGCAGTAAATGCTCAAATAATTATTTGTGAAGTAAATGGATAAATGGATAGACAGATGATTTCTTTTTCCAATTTTGCTTGCCTACTTTTTCACTCTACAAACATCTTTCTCTAGAGACTTCCATGACCTGCAAATTATAGGAATTTTTCTTAGTCCCAAAGGGCAGGGCTGGGCAACCTATCTTCTTTTGACACAAGGAAGAACTGGGGGATAAATCCCTGCACCATCTCAGCTGTTTCTTGCTGTCAGAGAGTGTTGCTGGTGAAACTGAATTTTGCATAGTCCCAATAGACTGTATATCTGGGCATCTTTCCCTGAGAAGAGCTATTTCTTTTCCTGCAAGGGCCATGGTGGCTTCAGGGAGGACATTCCACTTCTTCAATGCTAGGCAGGCACTTGGGTGTGAGGAACTCTGGCTGCTGATATTGCAGATCTGTGCCTCTCCCTTTGTCCCAGGGCATAAGTCTATCCTAGGAAGACCTGTACAGCTCCCTACACTCACAGAGCCAGTATGCTTGACCCTCTTTCTCTAGAGATCACACGTCCAAGGAAGGTGATTTCAAGTTTTCCATGAATCATTGTCAACCCCTTCCTGTTGTGTGACACGACTGGAAACTTCTCTGACTAAATAGAAGCAGTAGAGATGGAAGTTTGAGTAATGCCAATGATATCATGTCAGGTACCATAAAAATTTACTTCTTATGGTAATCCTACGAAAAAGATATTCTGACTATCTCCATTACAGAGATGGAAAAAAAATAAATCTGAGCATAGACAGGTTAAATTACTTACTTAAGGTATATATTTTAGGAAAATAAAAGGTTTATATTTTAGTGGAGGGGGGTATAAGGATTAACATTCAGTCTGTATGCCTTCAGAATATGTGTGCTTAAACATTCTATAGTTAATTATTCTCCTAGTCATGTTACCAGATGGTACTAGTGTTGGTTCTATTTAACAGATGAGGACACTAAGACGTTCTCAGATGATTCTCAAGTACTTTACAGAACTGCACTCTGCTATGAGTAAACATAGAAGAGAAACTCAGTTGCTTCAGGTCCTGGTACTAAGGAACCCAGGGGTTCTGGTCTCCAGGACACCTGTGCCCTCATAATCTCCAATGTGCACTCATTCATTTTAGAGTAATGTCCTGATGCAAATCTCCCATTTGAAAGCACAGTTCTGTAGTATGCTTCAGAAGTACTGCTTAGGTAGAAACAATCCCACTAAAACCCTACAAAAAAAAAAAAAAAAAAAGCAAAGCAATGTAGAAAGAGCCATCCAGCCCTACTGAAGTCTGCCACGAATATATCAGACCTTAAAATCCCCTTAGAGAAAAGACTGTAAAAATATTCCAGGTCCTGCCTGATCCTTACATCAAAATCTAATTCTCCCTCTTGTGCCTGTAATTTGAAGTTAGTTTAAAACTCAGCCGAGTCTTTGGGGCCAGAGCCAGATGATTTCTTTCTTCTAAAGAGAAGGAACATTAGGAGAAAAGTCTTGAAAAGTACATTCAAAGCTTTGCCTTTGAAGGGCCAGTGAGATAGCTCGAGCCAGCAAAAGTGTGTGGTACTTCTCAGCCTTTAAAAATAATGTCCCTCTTTGGAAAGCATTAAAAAAAAATCTACCATCAGTTCTGACCTAGTGGTGCTATATGCCTCTGGGGAATCATGTCCCTTTTAAGAGTAGCTTCATTTTCTCTGTGTGTACCTTCCAGAGAAAATTGGGCTGAACTTTACTGTCAGGAATTTGTCTTAGAAAAGCAGCAGGTTTCCTTTTATTTTCTAGATGCAGTGTATTAACCTATCAGAAATTAATTTAATGCTAGTGATTAAACTCGGATGTTTGTCAGAGGCCTCATAAGGGTGTAAAGAATCGTATTAAAGAGTCTTGCTCAGGGCTTGGCATGTTGTAAACATTCAATAAATGGACTGATATTATTACTATCATTGCTGCCAAGACTACTACTATTATTAGTGGTGGTGGTTGCTGGCTGGGCTTCCAATCCTAGCTACAGATCTTTACTATGGGAAAGAAATGAGTTTGGTGACAGCTAATGCATGAAAAGTGCCTAGTATATTCTCTGGCACACAGTGAGCATTTAGTAAATTTAAGCATGTATTATGGTCTGCTAGGTTGCAGCAGTAGAGACCAAAGTTTAATGATTCAAAGAAAAATGAATTTATTTCTCACTTATGTTATAGTACCAGGTCAGAGTTTCAAGGGTTAGAGAGATAATTTCGGCTATGAGCATGTATCAAAGTTTTATTATAATCATGCATTCGAAGGAAATGGACCCGAGAAAACCACTTCCCAAATTCACTTTTGGCAGGGACATTTTATAGGATAGGAAGAGTATGGTTAAGTAATCATTGTTAGACACAGAATTCTGGTTAAAGGTCACTAGGCCCTTGACTGACAGTTGGCAACTGAATGTGCGGGTAATTGGGCATGTAGGTAATTGGTTTCCCAGAGCAAACCTTAATCCTATTAAAGTTCACAGAAAATTGCTTAAGCATTTTATCAGGAATGCTAACTATTTCTCAGAAGGAGGGGTGAAGCAAAAACATTCTCTCCCCTAGGTCAGGTTTGGAATAATTTTTATTTGTAGAACTAGGCCACTCTATCTTACTCAGTTGTTCAGGCACCCTTCCTGGTTGGTGGCAGAGAATATGGTCTTCATGTTGTCTTGTTATTGTCAGCAGCGAGTGAGAGAGGGAAAAAGAAGTCCACCCAGCAACAGAGATTTTCTTCTTCTTCAACAGATGAGCCAAATGTTGGACATGTATCTTCTGTTCACATAACATAGAAAGCTCAGCTGTGTGGCCAATTAGCTGGAGTGAGGGCAGAGAAGTACAGTTCCTGACTTCCAAGCCATTCCCTGCATCCAAGTTCTAGCTGTAGAGATTTTTACTATGGGAATAAATGCCAATGATCTATGTTGTGGAGAGGACATGCCTAGCCTTTCTGTTCCTACTGCCTCCTGGAGCAGGAGTTGGCAAACTCTGGCGTGTGGGCCAAATCTCATCCACTGCTTGTTTTTATAAATAAAGTTTTATTGGCATACAGCTATGCTCATTCATATATGTATCACTGGTGGATAATTTCAAAATACAAAGACAGAGTTGAATAGTTAAATAGAGGTCATGTGGTCCACAAAGCACAAAATATTTAATATTTAGCCCTCCAGAGAAATGGTTGTTTGATCCTGTACTAAAAAGAGTTACGAATTTCCCACAGAGGTGGTAAGGCTGGATCAAAGATTATTTGAATGTGCCATTTAAGCAGATACTGACCTTCATATTTATGCTAGCGATATATGAGACTGTCTGTTACCCAGCAAAGAACGATATCAAACTTGTGGCCAGTTTGATAGATGAAAAATGCCATTTTATTATAGTTGTAGTTACATTAATAAGACTGAACATTTCTTATAAATAAAATTTTTAATATATGTATATATTAAGTTTAGTGAAAAGCAAGGGAGATTTTAGAAAACATTTAAATAAATAATTGATTGACAATCAAAGATGGTATTTAAAGCATAGAATTCATTTTAAATAATAGTAAAGAAAACTTTTGTTCTAGATGGAAGCTTTTTCCAATGTTAGTAATTCAATGTCTGCTCATATGTTTCTGACTAAAATTTCAATGGAAGTGTTAATATTCTGAAGCTCCTCTATTAGTATCCTAAGTACACAATTTTTTAAAAAAGTGAATTTAATGAAAAGAATTTTTTAAAGTTAACGATAGCTACAGTTCATAGTTCACTACTGGAAAAAAGAAAAGAAAAATATAACAGAACTTGAAAATGACCTAAATTTTCAGATATTTACATGAAAGTTGATAGGAGCTTACACTGATTAAAGTGAATGATGAATTAGATCAAGACATGGCTTATTTAATAAATAGTATTAATCTGTGGGGATTTGTTTAAGACCTTAGAGGAATCTTTAGAATCTTTAGAGAAAAACTAATAAATACTTGATGTAAACACAATGTCAAATCTTTTAGATAAAAATTTGCAGTACATTTTTTATAATTTTGCCTGAGTAAAGTATTACTAAGTGTACATTAAACCTGAGGTCTCAAAGCACTTTTGGCACATTTGTATTTATAATTTTTTTTTGAAATTAAAAAGATTCCTGTCTCCCCCAACCCCTTGGTTGAACCCTTGCTTTGAGCATGCAGAGACTGTATCTCTAGGATCTGTGGGGATAATAAACTTGTGCCTCTTCCGTGTGCTGTGTCATGGCTGCTCCTGACTGATTATCTTGTGAAAAAAACAAACATCTGCAGGTTTATAGTTTTTTTTTTTTGAAAACCATTTAATGCCAAGACAAAAAATTTTATATGATTCCTGGTCCTATTTTCCAAAAAAATCATGCAATTTAACATTGAGTGATTCAAATCCTTTGCAAAAAAAAATGGAATCACATTTCAATAATTGGAATAAGGAGAACAATTTATATGTGAATGTCAGGGAGACCTCACTTTGAGTAAATGATTTAACTCATGATAACAGTCTAGGGAGGTGAGGGTAGGGAGAGAAGTTGGGTTAGAGCCATCACCATTCACATGCTGTGGGCACTGATTGGCACGTCTCATGGGCAAAGACAGCAGAGGACTTCAGCAGTCAGCCAGGCAGTTATAGGCTGAGAGGGAACGTGGTGGATGAGGATGAGGTGGTGAGATGGTCCCCGTGGAGTGAAGCAGTGCCACCCTGCTGGAGGCTGGCGAGGGGGACGGAGGTGAGGAGGGCTGTCAGGGTGATCAGTCTACATATAGGCTGGTCTCTCACAAATTTCACAGTGAAACTTATTGTTTTTAGATTCCAATTCAAAACTTAATAATATTTAAAACTCCACTTAATTTGGAAAAGAGAAAATTAAGCATAACTAATGAAATGCAAAACAGGTAACAGAATAGTGAAGTAAACTAATAGAAGGAGAAAAGGAAAGATTTAGGAGTCATGGGGCAGAAACATCATAAAAAGAATGCAAACCTAAAACACTCAGGTAAGAAGACATGGTACGGGAATTCATGTTTTCCTGAACTAGCCAGGAGCCTGTAAATCTGTAAATTCCAGGGTTACTGAGCATCACAGCTCTTAAATATTTTTATAGATGAAGGCTCATGTTATTCCCCTTCTCATGGGATTTTTGTTAGTGCATTTTAATTATATAGAATAACGGGTTTCATTGTGGTGTGCTTGTACATGCAAATAACGTATTTTGATTATATCCAGCCCTAATTACCCTTTCTTATCCTCTCCTCCTTAACCTCCCCCTTGATCCCTTTCCTTTTCTCTAACAGCCTCCTTTCTACTTTCTTTCTTTTTTCCCTTTAGATTGAACATATATGGGAGAATGTGATACTTGTCTTTCTGAGTCAGGATTATTTTGTTAAACATTATGACTCCCAGTTCCATTCATATATCTGCGAGTGAAATGATTTTTATTTTATGGCTGAATAAAACTCCATTGTGTACCTATACCACATTTTCTTCATCCATTCATCCATTGATGGGCACCTAGGCTGATTCTATGACTTGGCTTTTGTGAATTGTGCTGCGATTAACATGTGTGTATAGTTGTCTCTGTAGTATGCTGACTTTAATTCCTTCAGCTGTGTATCTAAGAGTGGTATAGCTTCATCATTAGGTAGTGCTATTTTTAGTTTTTTTTTTCTAGGAACATCCATATTGACTTCCATAGTGACTATACTAATTTACATTGTCACCAATAGTACAGAAGGGTTTCTTTTCCCCCTCTATCCTCTCCAGTATTTATTTATTTTTTTAGATTCTTTGATGGTGGCTATTCTGATTGGGGTGAGATGAAATTGTATTGTACTTTTAATTTGCATTTCCCTCATGGCTAAAGGTGTTGAAAAACTTTTTATACAACGATTGGCCATCCATACTTATTTTGAGATGTGTCTGTTCAGTTCATTTGCCCACTTATTGTTAGGGTGGGGTTTTTTTTGAGTTTATATATATTCTGTATATTAGTTGTATTAATCTCCTGTCAGAAGAAGTTGCTGGAAAATATCAGAGGAGTTGCTGGAAAATATTCTCTTCTATCTTGCAGATTTTTTACTATACAGATTATTTTCTAGAAGCTCTCCAGAAACTTTTTGATTTGATTCAGTTCTACTTGATGACTCTTGCTATTATAAACGGAGCTTTGGGAGCCCAGGTTGTTACCTGGGTCTGTTTTGAAGTGTTTTCCCTATGTTTTCTTCTAGCACTGAAATTTATATTTTAAAGGTGCATGTGTGTTCTTTTCTATGGATTGTTTGCTTGCATCCTTTGTCCATTTATTAGCAAATATTAAGTTGTTGACATTTCATAATGATCTCTAGGAGTTCTTCATATGTTAGTTTGTGATAGGAATTACACGCATCTATTTCATTTTCCCATATGTATTCTTTTGACTTTACTTCTGAAGGTCTTTTATTTTTTAATTTTGTGTAGTCTTGTTTAAACTTTTCTCTTTTTTTCCCTATGCCTGCTGATTTACATGTGATACTTAGGTCTTTCCCATCCCAAGATTATATAAAAATTTCTTTATTTTTTTTTTCCTAAAAATTTTGTGGTTTTTCATTTTTTATGTTTAAATATTTGTTCCATCTGTAATTTATTTTGTTCTATGGTTAGAGGAATGGATTTGATTTTTTTTCCTCCAAATGGCTACCCATTGTATGAATACCATTTTAAAAATAGTACCTCTTTATCATATATTAAATTTCTGTATGTTTTAGGTCTATTCCTGGAATATCCCACTGACATGTCTATTTATGGGCCAGTATTATGCAGCTTTAATTAATGTAGCTTTATACTATATTTTCATATCTGTCAGAGCTAATTTGCCCTTATGCCTTTTTTTAAAGTAAAAATTTTCTGGCTACTTTTACTCATTAATTTTTCCATAAGAAAATATTTTAAAATGCAGCTGATCTTTTTTTTTTATTTGAATTGCATTAAATTTACATATTAATTGGGAAGAACTGACATCATGATGCCAGATTCTTCAGCATGGGCATAGTATACTTTTTGCTTTGGAGAACTTGTGCCGTTTTAAAATTTCCTTTTTGGTTATTGACTTGCTTTTTTCTGACTGCGATGTATTTCTGAGACTGGATCACTTGGTTCATTTCTTAAGCTGGCTTAAGTTACTGTTTTTGTTGCTGAGACTTGACATTTTCCCCAAATTCAGAAGATCTAGAAATCGCTTGCTTGCCTTCCAATGATATCTATGGAGCAAACACACCCTACAGTAGGAAATGGTAAGTTTGTGGATTTTGTCATTACCTGGCTGACTTGAATTTTGAAGGGACTGCTTCAGAGAACAGGAGTGAGGGAACCATGAGAAGAGCAAGCTCTGGGGGATAGATCTGGTTCATACTCTTACATCTGGAAAATTCTTTTTCAGATTGAGTTTTCTAGAAGCCCAGAGTTGTAGGCAGTAGAGTGAAGTAAAGAAGGAAAGGAGAAAGGGAATACAGGTATGCCAGAGCAGCTTAACTCTGTGGACAACTGTGATTCCCTTGTATTTGGACCTTTGGAAAGAAGTGTAGGATGCGCCTCAGTAGTGCTGCCTGAGGGCTAAAGACCCTGGGAGTTTAGCAGTTCCATTTGTCCTTGATTGAAGCATGTCCCTGATGCCATCAACTGCCAGGTACCTCCGTCTCCTCACCTATGATTAACAACCCCTGGGAGAGAATTGAACATGCTTAGGTTGCAAATGGTCAGCCTGTGCAGGGACAGGGAAAGGGAGGTTCTTTTACAACTGTCATTAAAAACCCCATAATTTTCAGCATCCTTAGCCACCAGCTACCAGCCCTTGTTGGGGCAGAACCGGGAGTTAATATTTTCCACTCTTTTTAATCCAATTTTTTTAGGAAGTTTTGCCTTCACCCTCCTCTAAGCAGGAATGTTTCTATTCCATGCCTTGAAATGCTTCCTTCTCATACTCATTCCTACCACATTGAGTATCCCAGAGTTGATATCTGTCTTAAAGATAGCCTTGTCTATGGACTTATGGCCAATAACCTGTAATTTGTTATTGGAAATTGTTATAGCTCAGATGAGTAGGCCAACTCAGACTCCTCTTTGGGGCATATGGATGTGAAAAGCAAAGGCTTCTTTTCAGTTGGAAGTAGGAGTTAGAATTAATTACTAATATATGAAGAACACAGGATGAGGGTATTCGGGCAGAATCATGAAGGAGTTTGTTGTTAGAGGAATATGGAGAATAAAAGAGAGACGAGAGAAAGATGAAACGTTAAGGGGCCCAACTCCAGAGGTGACTTGATTTTTTTATCTTTCCTAACTTTTTCAAATTTTCCTGCTTTCCCCTGAAGCATTTAGTTATTCTTGCAAGCACCACCTCCACCCTCTACTTGAGCTAATGAGTGAATTACTGTATTTGTCTTGAGAATTCCATCCCCTAAGAGTGACTCATGTCCTTCTCCATTTCTGCTGTTCCTAGTGGTCTCCCTATGGCTGTTGCCAGCTTCTATGAAGTCTCTAAGAAAATAACAACCAGAGAATATGCTTGTCATGAAATGGGAGAGGCCTGTCCTTCCTGCAACAGGGGGTGTTAACAGCACATGGCTCGTTCTCTCAGGAAACTTTGAGTTTTCACTCTCTCAAGATAAGAGGAAACCTGATTAAATCCTTTAGAATCTTAAAGCCTGTGCTTTATAAATGGGTCTGACAGTAAGGAGGTCAAAGGGAGAAAGCTTTAGCAAATGTCCCTTAATGAAACTTGATGGGATCCTCTCCCTTGGAGTTTTACTGACGCAAGCTACTTTGAAGAACACAGCATCACTGAACATCCACAGAAGCGGCTCAGCTCATCAAATAAAAATGGGCAGAAACCAGCTAAGAGGGCTCACCCAATCCATTCACACTAAATGCAATATGATCCAATGTAAGGGTCTGGCGAAACGTTGGAGGAAGAGACCACCAAGAGACTGACTCATGCAATTGCAGAAGGGGGTTTATTGGGGATCCATTCCAACGCGCTGGGGCTCCCGGCCCACTCAAGAAGGGTGAGCAGCCAAGAGCCCCAAGCAGGGGTTGAGCAGAGCTTAAGTACACTTCTTGGGGAGGGCGGGGGCTTTGCATACATCAGAACAAATCAGCATGAGGCGCGGGAAAATTGAACAACAAATCTGAGACATGATTAGTACATTCATTAGCGGGAACAGATTGGGCAGGGGTGATTGGTTATTCCTAAGTGGGGTACACATTCAAACTGATTGGTTCGGGCCCTGTATGCTCTAGGCTATGAATCAGCAAAATAGCCTAGTAGGGCGTTGTCTTAACTGCCTCAGGGTGTAGCAGAGGAATTTAACAATACCTGGTCCTTCACTTTTTAACTTCAATTTCTTTTACTCTTACACCATGACCAAGCTATGTTAAATACATATGTCAATGGTGCATCTCCAGAGAGTCACTGAAAACCTCCCATGTTCAGGCTCTGTGCTAAGTAAGGGCTGGCAATGTAGAAGGGGACAAGACAGAAGTGTTTCTGCACAAAAAGAACAGAGTCCATGGGGGAAGATGGACACTGAAGACGAGTTTCTAAGCTTCATGTGTGTCACCGAATGGATGGGCAAGAGAGCAGGTGTTGGGAGTCTTCCTCAAGAGACCACTGGAACCATTTGACAGAGGGTGGCTGTAAGCCAGCATTCACACGTCTGCCTAATACCAACTCTTCTCTAATTCCCATCTATCTCCCACCACCTCCGTTCAGTGCTAGACTACATACAGTATTGACTTTTAAAAACATTTTTCTTTGCATGGGAAATTAGGGAGGGGGTAATATACTGGATTTTCTTTGCATTTTGTCTCATTGTCGAGCAACATTAAAACTTGGAATTCCAGATTTATAAAGTGGAAGGGGAAATAAGGAGATCTTCATTAGGATAAAGGACATGTACCAAGTTATTCTTTTTCAAAAGGCTTAGGTGAAAAGTAAGGACCATGGAGGAAGGAGCTCTGACCTGGAATCAAGCGTGGCCTGGGTGGGAAACTTCTCTCTGGTTCTCAGTTTCCTTACTTGTGAAGTGACCAAGTTTGATGAAATGGTCCTGGGCATTTGTGTTCCAGGGTACTCTGAATATATTTTATCAACTCTGTGATATATAAGTACTGTTCTGAGGTCCCCCTGGTTAGTCTGTCAGGGGCACTGGGCATGAAACGAAAGTGGGACAGGCTCTCATTCATTCAAAAAGAGTTTTTGAGTCCTACTGTGTGCCAGTAATGAAACTTGATGGGATCCTTTCCCTTGGAGAGGAACAAGAGAGGTTTAGCCACTCATTTTGGTTTAACAATGGAAGGGCTTGAATGAAGGGAGGTTTTGGAAAACAAAACAAATCTCTTCTCACTTCGTTATCTATAGGTACTTATTGATACATGAATGAAAGCCTGTTTTTAAAATTAGATTAACCATGTACCCTCTAGCAGGAAACAAAATCTATGGGAAATTAACATTCAGGGCTGGAATATTTTAATGGCAAAACCCAGTCCTATCAGTGCTGTCCTGGAGAATGACATGGGGTGGGTCACTATAGCAGGGGCTTGGAACAGTGCAAGGATATGGATACCTGAGGATGAGTGGGAAGAAGGGTCTGCTCAGAGCTGGAGAGGCCTTCTTCATCTTGGGCCTCCCAGTTTTGCCAATGGCTTTCCTTAAACTTACAAGTCAGGGCACAAAGCTATTTCTATAAATGGGGGGTGGAGATGGGGATGGGTTAAAAAACAGAAATGATTTATAAAGAAACAGATCTGGGCAAAGGCCCAGTGCTACTGAAAGGGTCCTTTTCATGATGCGTGGGCAACTCTCTTTGCTCTCCAAGTCATCAGAGAGGCGATTGGAATGACTATTAAACATGGACCCTTCAAATGATGCAAAAGTCCCATGATTTACAACCTAAAAAAGTTTATCTTGCTCTGGGAAAAAAAGAAGACTTTGGAACCAAAGCTTCACATTTAGAAGCCAATGAAAACATCTTAAAATAACGCCCCCTCCTCCCTCCTACTTCATAAAGAGAAATGGAGAGATTTAGCAAGAGGTGGGGGCTGTGGGTAGAACTCTCGCAATCACCAGTGATTGAACTTCAAGGTCCAAGGACTTTGTTGTGGGCACTGGAACCCTAATGATTTATAATTAACTGCAACAAGAAAAATCAAATGCTATGCACTTTCCTAACGGAGCTACAAAAATAACCACATTCACAGTGTTTGCAAAATTGGAAACAAATGTCCCAAGGAACATAAGAGTTCCATGCTGTCCTAACCAGGCTTTGGAGGAAGAAAAATATTGGCTCCTCATCACGACCACAAGAGATGAGCCAATATCATTTGTCATGGGAAATTCATCCAGGCAAAATCAGATTGCACCATTAGCCCTCAGTGACTCTGAGAAGTAACCATACTGAAATGCCTCCAATTAACAAGAGCCAAGGGCAGGGCTTCACATCCTCTCTCCTCCTAGCTGTTGGGTTTTGTTTCTTTATCCCTCCTTCATACATGGAAGACTGGAAAGGAGGGAACTAAATGCCTAATTGTACCCTGGTTCCTGAAACAGCTCAGACCCATGTGGTTCTTTTTAAAAAGTGGGCATGGGGAAAATTACTGGGGGGCTCTGAGGTGGTACAGAGGGCATGGTGACATTTGTCAAAGAATGATGGTATGGGGTGGTGATTTGGCAACTGGATTAATAATAACCTCAGTTAAAAAAATTTTGGGGGGATATATAAATTCCACCCCATGAATAAACTCAGTTCTTGTGCTGATAGGGAACATGAAAGGTTGGATTATAGAAGTTTACCCAGGAAAAAATGACCTCTCAGGCTTTCTTGAAGCTATTAAACCTCAAAGTCATGCAGCAAAGGGCAGAGTTCATATTTGAAAAAGTAACATGACCTAAGTCTGGGTATTACAGTAAGTACTTCACAGACATCTCCTTTCATTTGCACGACCCTATGACATGTTTTTTAATTCCCATTTTACAGATGAGAAAATAAGGCATCTGACAAGCTCAGTAAATGACTTGCCAGATTTCAGTTAGTGAAAGCAGAGCTGGAACAAGAACCTACATCTGAGGGTGTGTAGAAGAATTTCAGATGATTTTGCCATGATTTCTGTAATTCTGCTTGTCAAGACAGTGGAGAATGAAACGTTTCCTACTGTCCCATCTCATAATCTTACCTATGATTCAGTGAATTAAATATTTCATCTGTGCTCTTGGCACCTAAGATGGTAATATTAGCTGAGTAGGAAGGAATATAGATGAATGAACTTTCAAACCAGGTAACTTAAAGGTAACAGTAATAAAATGTGAACTTGAAAAGTGTGTAGGGGTTCACTATATGGACCTTGCCAGTCTTTGTAAACTGTGCACAAGTAATATGTAAATCCCCTACACATTTTCATGCTTTTGTACTTATAACAGACCTAGATATGGCCTTTTGGGAAAATGCTGGTATAAGCCCTTCTGCTGAAGTCACCTATGGGACTGAGAATATCTACTGTTTCTGCCTAGAACATGGGATTAATTGAAGAAATTCCCCTCATTTTTCACTTGAGGGAAATTAATTCTTCCTATGGGAAATATTTTTAATGTCCTAAAGCTATCTGAACTTCAGGAACTTTAGACTTGCCTTGTAGCTGTCTTCTGCCCCTAAGGAATATAATCCTTCTAAGACATTAAATTATGAACACCAATAATAGGGCATTTTTATGGTGTTCAGGATATGAAGCTGCAGTTCATTAGACTGCTGCGTGTATGTGTGTTTGCTCACATTTAAACACCAGTCAAATATCTCAAAACTCTTTAGATTTATACAGGGATAGTCATTTCAAAGCTCCTGAACTTTCTAGAAGTAGTCATCTTCAGTGATCTTATCAAGATGTTCTTTTTAATCCTCCTTCATTGTCCTTCCTTCCCCGCCCCGCCCCCATCTTCTCTCATTTGGCTTGAGCTTGTCCTTCATAGGGAAATAAAATGTCAAATACATTTGAAAAAAATCCAATGGTAAAATCTGTAAATGGGAATACAATATGAAGGCAATGCCAAATTTAAGCAGCCAGGGTTTATTTTATTTTATTTCTCTGCTAATTTGGCTGCGTGTTTTAAATCTTAAACATGTGCAGAGTTGTGAGGGATCTTGAGTGTAGAGAGAGGCTTAATTCCCGCAACTCCTGATAGTAAGTAGAGTGTTTTGTTTTCTGATGGTCACAAGAGACACCATCAATAACTCATGTTTGTTTTTGAGTGCTTTCGGCACTCAAATGGCTGTGTGGAAGGAAGAGTCAGAGAAAGTTAGAGCTGGCCAGAGCTCAAATGTCATCCACAGTAGGGGGTTCTGATTTTTTTTTTTTTTTTGAGCCAGGAAAAAATAATATTCAGATGCCTGGGGTGCAAAACAGCATCAGGCCTCAGTGTAGGAGTGAGTGTGGGCATAGGAGTCCTTGCTCTGTTGGGATAAAGTGATTATCCACTATCGAGAAGTTCCTAATGTCTGATTACCCTCTCATTTTATTGAGGACAATCTGAGTCCCAGAAAGCTGAATGAAGTTGCTTAAGGCCACACCCTAGAAAAAGGCAGAGAAGGCACTGGAACTAAGCACTCTGTTCCTTTTCTACTACAATCCACCATCTTATGTTTCATGGAGTGCAGAGAAATTACGTGTGTTTGCTAGTGAGAAATCCAAAGAACTCTAGGTATATATAACTACGTGAAAAGTTAGTATACATGTAAGGATAAGGTTGAAACTTTATAAAAGCTCATTAAAGTGATCACTAACAATATGTAGCTAGGTGGCAAATGAGGAATATGAGAAATAAACTGTAAACCATCGGTATAATAGCAGTGTAGAAATCAAGAATTTCATATCCACTGATTATTTCATAAGCATCTTTAAAATCCCATTACCCTTTGAGGAAATCCAAACTGGGACATTACATTATGAGTTTAATTTGTGCAAAAAAAGAAAAAAAGAGAGAGAAAATGTCCTAATTGTTAAACTGTATAAGAACTATTATTTGTATTTATTTTATTTTTTGAGTCCTGGGGATCAAACTGAGGGCATCATTCTTGCTAGGAAAATTCTCCATCGCTGAACCACATTTCCAGTCTTACAGCCCTATTGGTAATCACGATTGATGGACTTAAAAAGTTGTTCCATTGACTGCCAGTCTCAACCATGTTAACGTGAAGATTTTTTTTTTTTAACCATGACCTTGCTATGTGCTTGTATTTATTGTACCAATAATTTTTTTTAGCTTTTTGATATAATTTTTCTCAAAGCTAAGAAAGCATTACTATGAGTGTAAAAATATATGCTTTCTTACTGAATTTCAGTATATAATATGCTGCATTTATGCAACAAAATAATATTATCCTTTATAATTCCAATTTAGAGCTACTGTTAATTTATATGTGGTAAGTGGAATTAAAATTCCCCCCCATATTTTAGCTAATATACAAATAAGATTTGCACTTCTGTTTTAGTGAATACAGTAGTTCCCCCTACCCACAGGGGATAAGTTCCAAGAATCCCAGTGGGTTCCAGAAACTGTGTGTAGTAACAAACACTGTTTGTATTATTTTTCTCCCTTTAGACATGTAACTATAGTAAAGTTTATCTTATAAATCAGCTACAGTAAGAGAGAAAGAAAAAGAACAAAAAAGTAATAAGCAAAATAATTATAATAATGTAGTATAATAAAATTTTATGAATATAATGTCTTCTCTCAGAATATTGTACATACTAACAGATGGATAGCATATATAGTGTGGATACACAGGACAAAGAGACGATTCACTTCCAGGTGGGACAGAGTAGGATTGTGCAAGATTTTATCATGCTGCTTAGAATGGCAGGCACACAACTTAAAACTTAGGAATTGTTTTTTCTTGAACTGTTCCTTTATCATTTCCCAGCTGCTGTTGACTGAAGGTAGCTGAATCTGTGGAAGATGAAACTGTGGATAAGAACTACTGTATGGTAGTATTTGTCATCATGGAGCAAAATGTAAAATAATCTCATCTTATATTACTACTATGTTATTGGAATTTTGCATTTCTTTTGTCATGAGGAAACATTACATGGCTATAGGGATGGTTTTGGAGTCATCCTGGGTAGGCCACCAAGGAGATACCTGATGTTTGGGCAGGCTCAAATCTAGCAGGATTTGATCAGTTGAGGTGATCAAAGTATTGAAGAAATCAAGTTGTTGGCCAGAGTAGCATAACAAAGACTTTTACTCTCTTTCCTGTGTAATTGTTTTTGCTGAGATGGTAGTGGGATCCCAGATCCTAATCTCGTAGAGGCAGAAAGGAATCAAGGGGTATTAGGCTGGGCAATACCCCCAGCTCCCATGATTAAGCCAGGATTTCTCCTACCTCCAACCCAAGCCACCCTTTTCTACAACACTATAGAAAAAGCATTGTTTAACAGAGAAGATTTAGTTCTTTCTGTTCTAAGTAGCTTTTTCTTGTGGACAGTTTTTCAGAGAAACTAATCTTCACAGTTCTTCAGCACTTGGGTGGTCTAATTACCAACCCTTTGTTGAAAGATCTGCAGCCTTCTGGCAATAGCTTTGGAGTTCCAGCCGTCACTCAGACCTCCCCAGGCCTCAGAGGACATGTGGATTTCAGTGCCCTTTTCCACTTGCCCTGCTTCCCTTGCAAAATGAGGGTGGAGGTCCACCTCAAGAAAATGAATGGATAGGGCACGGCCTTTGGATAGGGCACGGCCTTTGGGCATTTGTTAAGTTCTGGGAAGCTGCCCTCTCCATCCTAATAGCCACCATCTCCCTTTCTCCCCTTGTCTCAGACCTGTATTTCCATCATGAAAGATTCACCACCCCTTTGATTCTAAAAGGTATTTTTTCTTCTTTAAAATATGGAGAAGTCACACTTTAATTGAATTACCATCTTCGTATGAATTAAAACATTTCTTTGATTCTAAGACGCATTTCCTTCCCCACATTTTAACACTTATGAAATGCTCAATTAGAAGATAATGTATGTGCTTAATAACATGTTTCATTATTATTTTTTGGAAAGCTGTTTTGAAACTGATGATTCATTTAAAAAGGGATAACGTCTTAAGAGTCAAGAAAATACCATAGCTGCTTTAATTTCTACATTTGACCCAGTGAATTTGTGTAGCCACAAGATCATGGTGGTAGTGTTGGGAGAGGAGGAAGTTTGAGGAAAGTGGGCTCAGATTGTTGAAATGGGACTAGGACTGTGCTAGAGAAGAATTTTGCCTACTTCTTTTCATTTGAGATTAGGTTTTGGACCTCTGTTCATTGCCTTTAATTGGGCATTCCCCCCATACTATGTAAAATTATCAAGAGGTACAAGGTATAAACTTTGTGCTTTACTGTTTCCTGGATATCAAGAGATTTTTGTGACTTTGTTTGAATAGCAGATTGGTAGAAGTCTTTTACTATTTTTTGGTATAGCAGTTTTACTGTGATATAATTTTCATGCCTTATGGTTTACCCACTGAAGGCATTTAGTATATTCTTGGAGCTCAGCAGCTATCACTACAATCAATTTTAGAACATTTCCATCACATTCTGTCCAAAGAAATCTCCCACTGCTTAGCGGCCACCCCTGGTTCCTCCAGTCTTCTCCAACTCTACCTGTCATGCTCCTGTTTAAATTTGGAAACCCAACATGTAACATGGTGCTCTTCTAGGAGTGGAAAGTTTCAGGATGATTTCAACCTTTAACATGGTTTCTTAGAAATTAATTTGAGTCACATTTTCTTCACCTGTAAAATTGGTATAATGATACATCGCAGGCTATCATTATTTATGTGATAGTTGTGAGGATTAAATTAGCAGGGGCCTGTCACATAGTAGGTTTAGAATGTTCTTTCTTTTAACCCATTCATCACTTCATATGGTTATCTTTTTTCATTAATGTATTACAGTTATACATAATATTGGGGCTCCTTTTTAAATATTCATAAATGTATATAACAGTTTTCTTCATTTCAATTGCAATACTTCCTCTTACCCACTCTTCCTCCCCTCCTCTACTCTATTTTTTTTCCTTCTATTTACTTATTTTTTAAATTAGTGCACTATGGTCATATATAAAATGAAATGGGATAAATTGTGATGTATTTATATGTGCGTGTAGCATGATTTGGTCCACTTTATTTTCCAATTCTCCTCCTTTCCCTTCCATCCTCTCTTTCCCTTGATTCCTTGTTTGTACTCATTTTCCTTATGTTTTTACATGATTCCTCTTTCAATAGAATGCTATTTTCTTTATCTCTCTTCAAAATGGAGCCCCTGAATAGTTGAATTGCTGAGAGATGAATGTTTCCTAGTTGCGCTCTCCTCTTTTTGTGAAGACTAAGTTCTTTGTAGGTGCAAATTTGGTCTTCCTTTGCAGAAAGCCCCTTCAGGAGATGGGAAAACCCCAGGACTGTTGCCAGTGACACCTCAACTCTGTAGTGGAAAGGGTGATACAGAACAGGGGTTGCTCTTAGTTTTCTTGGAAAAAAAAAAAAAAAAAAGGTAGGTCATCCACTATGTTCAGTTTAGGGAGTCAGTCTAAATTTTCAATTTCAACCAACTGGATGGTTTTCAGAGAGACACAGAGTCCAGGGAACCAAAGTGGTCTGCAAGAGTGATGAATGTGGTCCCCAAACTATGGTTCTCAGAGCACCCCTTTTGGACCTCCATGCAGTGTAGGAACAAAGATGAGATCACTGGTCTCCAAAATCAGAACCCCATTATCACTGGACCCTGGAAAATTCCACTGAGGTGTGAGAGTACCATTCCTTAGCGGTCTAAGAGAGGCTTGACTTATGAGGTGTGTTTTGTCTTGATGTGACAGATGGTTAAATTGAATGGGTGGTAATTTTTTTTTCATAGTCTGAGGTCCCAAAGTCTTCCAAGAAGAACATTCATGATGTTTTTCTTAGGAATCCTTTTGTTTCTGCTTCTACCAGAATCAGTATCCCCCTGAGAGCTTTTGGCTCTGTGTCTTCATTGACTTCTGCCAACACCAGCTTTAGGTTGCTCCATTGAAGAAAAATTTTTCATCAAGAAATAAACTGGTCACTATAACTATTTGGCAAAAGAAAACAAACGAATATTCCCAGACATGAATTCCAAGACCTTGATAACTTTGGCCTGTGATCACAGTTGCTTTGCACTTTTTAATCATTTTTATAGATTTTTGCCCATTTAAAAATTAACTTTTCAGTCATCTCTTTAATTACTATTATATTTCAAATTCATTTTTTTTGTCAGCCCATTACTACTATTCTTTGGTATTTATTGAAGTGAAATATTGGAACAAGAGGATTTTATTGAAATCTCCAATATATTTAACAATTCATGGTGTGTTAAACCCACAGGTATCCAACGTGTATGATGTAAGCCTATATTTACAACTATTAACCTATGGGAAATGTTTGGATAAATATACATCAATTTATGTTAGTGTTAGAGAGGACAGGTAGAGAGCCACAGACCTGGCTCTCTCACTACCTTTTCTACCCACCCTCTTCTCTTCTCCCTTTCTGGGGGAGCCATATCCCATGGAGCCTCACAGGTCACGGGGAAGACTTAGATTTTATTTGGAGTCAAATGGAAAACTACCAGAAGCTTCAGAACCAAAATGTGACATTCTGTTTGTGTCATTGTGACTTATCCTTTGGGAATAATCTGTAGCAGGGATAATAGTGGAAGTAGGTGTGAGAGATGACGATGGCTCAGGCCAAGGTCGAAGTCATGGAAGTGGGGAGCAGTGGTTGGATTATTGATGTATTTTGAAGTCAGAGTCTTCAAGATTCTTTTTTTTTTTTTTTGTATAGAGGATGTGGGGTGTGAGATAGAGTAGCCAGGAAAGAATTCAATATTTTTGCCTAAAAAACAGGAAGGATAGAATTGTGTTCATTGAAGTTGGGAGTCTATAAGAAGATGAGGCTTGGGAGGCAAGATCAGAAGCTCAGTTTTGGACATGCTAAGTTTTGATATGCTTACTAGTAGTCATCCAAGATTTTTCTCTATGAGAATCCATTGTTTTTCAAATTGGGAAAAAACAATAAACAGACATATTAAAAGGCATGCTATTGTGTGATTGGATTGTCCCAAAGAATCCTCTATTGTTGTCTTGGATTATTCCATTTCTGTGATCAAATTGTTTTCAGGCAAACCATCTGGAGCTGGTGCAGGCTGGGGGCAGCTCTGGGGAACTACGAAGCACACTTGCTCCTAGGACCACCCTGCTCAGAAGAAAGTCAAAAATCAAGATTCAGTATAGCATGGCCATCTTGACTTTCAGGGTCATCTATTCAAGGACTGCTGACTTTTTCTTGATCTTTTGTGATTTCAGATAATTTCTTGAAGTTTCAGGGCTCCAGAGTACATGGACCCTCAGATTTTACCATCTCCTGATGATCCCTGTCTAATCACAGTAATCCTATACCAACTGTGCTTCCATAAACCAATTCACAATCTATGTCTTGAATACCTGTTTTGTGCAAAGCACTGTGCTAATATTTTTGGGATATTAAAGAGGTTGAGATGTGGCATTGACATTCTAGAAGGTTGCAGTATTGTGGGAGACACATGTTACTAGGAGGTAATCACAAACATTTAATAGTGTAGAAGGAAATCCAGGGCTATGATGTTTTTAGCAGGTATCTCCTTGGTCTTAGCAGTTCTAACACTATATATATATATATTTTTTTTTTTTTTTTTTTTTTTGCAGAAGCTTAGAATTTGTTGCTTGTTTCCTGATTATAAAGTGGAAGATAGTCATTGCACAAAACATGAGAAAACCAGGTAAACATGAAGAAAGAAAAAATTAGAACTATGCATTTTCTTATCACCAGAGACAGAATGTTACTATTAATGTTTGAGTTTCTTTCTTCTCAATATGTAAAAGAAGTCATATTGTTGGCATTTTCCCATGTCAGTAGTAATCTCTGGAAGAATGCTTTTAAAGCTGAATGGAGTGGGCTGCTCAGTTGGCAAAGTGCTTGCCTTGCATGCACAAGGCCCTGGGTTCAGTCCCCAGCACCACACAAACACACACACACACACACACACACACACACACACACATACACACAAAGGCTGAATGGAATTGATGTTCCAACATTGATTTAGAGGCTTCCATTGGCAAATCTTTTTGTGGTTTCATAACTAAGTTCTTTTTTGCCTGTGCTACGTGGGCCTGGTGCTGAGGTTTTCTTAGGATACCTGGCAGGTGGGGAGTAGAATCTCAGGAGCATGAAGGTATGTCCACATTTAGTGCATTTGGGTGAGAATGGTGCCACTTGGTGTATGAATAACAGTATTTAATCCATGGCCCTGCCCAAGCTTGTCACAGAGACCACAGCTGTACATTCAAAGCAGACCCATGTTTGAAAAACTACATCACATTGGTAGACCTCATATTGGTAGACTGAGGAACTCTTGATACCATGTGATTTTAAAATAGTGCATCTTTTCCATGGTAAACATCGGTAGTTGTAATTGTGAAGAAGATCCTAAAAAGGAAATACCATGGGACTCTTATAAGCAAAGAAAGATCAAAGGAAGGTGGAAGAAAGTGGTTTGACAGTCCCTTAAAAAATGTGCAGAATATTCCTCTGTGAGATTCCTACAGAAGAGAGAGCTTAGGAACTGAGATAGGAAAAAATTAGACAATGTTATATTGTCTTATAATAGGAAAACTAATAATGCGTTCCAAGGCTGGTGTGGGAAACTTGCCCTTCTCTTCTGGCTATTCCTGCCACAGATGCGTATTCCCTTGCCAATGAGAACATTCTTGAGGTATTTTTCTTTCCTCCATGTGATGTTGGTTTCAATCTTATGCTCATCATTATTTATGTATTAATTTCTGGTGTTGTAATAAGTATTAGGAACACCAATAAAACCACAACATGCAGTTAAATCCCTCTGTTTTTTTACTCTATTTGTTTTCTTTGGGATGAGGGAGGCTTTTTTTTTCCCCTGTAAGAAAGACAAAATACAAACCCCCCAAAAAACCACAAACACAAGAAGCCAACAATGTTCCCAGGAGTGGATGGGTGGTTTAGAGAGAACGTGTCTAACTTCCATTAGTCCTTTCAATCATTGTGTGTTCTTCCATTCGCTTAAGGCATCTTGATCACCTTTATTGATAGGAGTAATAAAAGAAAGAAATCAGGAGTGTTGGGGTTGATGGACAGGATCTTTTTCGTTTGGCAAAAAATGCCAAATATGATTTACTTTTTCAAGTTTACCCAAACCAGGAAATTAAAAGAACTAGGGAAACAAGGAAAACAGTCATGTATAAAAGATCTATTGGGATGATATGAAGTTTTCAGAGATTCCCCACTTTATGAAGTTCACTTTCAGACTTTTCTGAGTAAGATTTTCTCAGAAATTTTGGAGGTAGTAGTTATGAATGCTGTAGATCTCCCCAGATATTCAACCTATAGAAAGTTGAAGAGTAGGGTACGCATCTGATATGGGTGCTGGCATTCAGCCATTCCATCTTCTGGTAGTAATATCTTAATTTGACTTTGAGAAACCACCTTTTCCCACTGTTGGCTTATCTGTCTTGGGTGTGACTTTGTCTATAGACTCTAGAGGTGGGCACATGGCCCAGGTCTGTGCAACCTGTCTATTCCCTCTCACTAGTCTCAGAAGGAATTGAAGTAGTATGGATAACCAAAGATAGTCCACAGAGATAGTTCCTGGGCCCTTTCTGGAGTGTTGCATGTAGGGAACTTTTTCAGTGGGGCTGCTGAAAGAGAAGATATAAACTGAATAGTAAGGTCATGTTTCTGCTTTGTGGAAGGAGCCTATTTGAACGAAGCCAACACAAAGGAATGTGGGCCCAGAAATGGAGACAGAACAATTTATCCATCATGACATTGTCCAAGACCCTGAGTCCTGCCAGGCCTAAAAGCAGCTGTATCCTAGGTTTAAATACTTTTTCTGTTTTTGCCAGTTTGTTTTGGACTTCTCATTTGCCACCAAAAGTGTTTTGGCTAATTGGAAAAGTGTTATGTGAAGAATGGTCTGTCATCAAACATGTGGGAATGCTGCACGTATTAGTTTAGGTTTTCCCAGATGTAGACCCTGCAGTGGGATGTGTACAAGTGGTTTATTTGGGATGTGAGGATTGGGGAAGTATGACAAGGAAGTGAAGGCATCCAATAAAGGGGATCTTTTTGAGAGACTGAAAAAACACATGACCAGAGTTATTCCAACCAAGCAGCAAGGGAGCTGGGGTATTTATACCCGAATCCTATTGGTTACTGGTTGAGGACTTCTCTCAATGTGTGCTAAGTGCATGGTACTTCAGGACTGTTTTGCAAACAGGGAAAACAGTCTTCAAGAAGAGAGAGAGAAGGTCAAAGGGAGAGGGGATAGGCATGACCTTGGGTGTGCTAGCCAAGTACCTGCAAGTTTAGACCAAGAAGTGCCATATTGGCATTTGGATATCAGAAGGATTCCAGGAAGTCAGAAGAGAGGAAGTTTATTTCAGAACTTCAGAGAGTCATTAATGTAAACCTTGTATACCCCAAAGTGAAGTTATTGTCTGCAGTTTTTGTTCCCAAATCTATTTCATGATGGAAACTTTTCTTTATGGATTATCTTTGGAACTTGGATTCTACAGCACATGCTTTGAAAAACCCTGTCTTCAAATGTCCTAGATTTAAGGAATAAACTTCCTGTAAAAACTTGAAGAATTCAATAGCATCCATCTCTAAAATCTGAAGCAATTATTGGTTAAAACTGTCAGATTTGGCCAACAAGCATATTATATTTAAAAAATTCTAACCAATGAGTACTATAGATGAGTCTTCAGTATTACCAGTGTTTGAACAGCGAGGCAACAAAAATCCAGAGGATTTCAGTCATTTGTTTAAAACTGTTAATGAGTTTGTGTGAAGTCGGGCCTGGAATCTAAACTCAGATTCTGTTCCCCCTACTAAAACCACTGACTCTCTGTGGATCAAGCATTTTTAAATTAAATTCAAGAATATGCTAGAAACATATTCTGCCTCATAATCTTCCAAATGCATTGCAATCCTCTCCAACCACTTTTCTTTGTTGATAAGTACTTGTTTTTATAGGTAGCAGAGACTTTTTTTTTCCAGCTTATTTTTGCAAATAAAGGTTTTGGGCACCGTGCACCCTACCCCTGAGGCTGGCTGGTAAGCAGTCTTTATTCCCTAGTCTTGGGATTTGTTGTGGCTTTGTCAAGAAGTTAATGTATCCTCCCACTTGCATTTCTAGATCATGGTCATAAATATACTAAAGCTCACGAGTACCCATGACTCAGACTACTTAGATCAAGAAATGATTTCATGGACCAGCTGTTGAATGATTGCTTGGGCTACTGAGCATGATTAGAAGCAATAGTTTTGCTGTGTAACCATGGCTATTAGGCAGTTATAGGCATCTCAAGGTCTTGGCAAGTGTGTATACAATAGGAATATGTCCACACAGAGGAGTAGTGGATATGCTGTCCAAGTAAGTGGGCTTTTGTATCCAGGGACATGGCCTTGGTTCTCAGCCTGAGATAATGGGTAGATGTTTCTGCAGATGAAAAAGAACAGGGAGTTAGTGTTCTTATCCTTTGTTCCTGGGGTCATAAATGGCAGTGAATGGAATTTTATTTTTGTTTGTTTGGTGTTTTTTTGGCCGAGTGTTCCTGACCACCAGCCTTTTTATGCTGTCAACTACCTTGTTTGTTCTTATCTATTGATTCTCACAAACTTGAGTGCAAATCACTGGAGGCCTGTATTATAAAGGTAGCAACAAGAGACCTTCTGGTAGTTTGTAATATTATTGAAAATAAGGCTTCTCATATCCATTCCTGTTTAACTTCTAAGACAAAGGGCTAAAAATGTTCATTAGGTAACTGAGTTATAAAGATGGTTCCATTTTTCATGAAACAGTATTACGGACTTAGAAGTTAGTTTTTGTTAAAATTGCCGGGTGGAAAGGTCTATGATGTAACTTTATTATTATTTACTTATGTACTATGTATAAATACCAATTATCTAACCAACCATCTCCCTCTCTCATTTGGGATTTTAAAATTTAGTACTAGATTTCAGATGACATTTTCTACCCAATGTGAAGAAATTAAATGTGCCTCTTCATTAAGTCATTCTGGCTCATCATGGGTCAGATTATGTACACTAAAACACAACTCCATAAAATAAAATCTCAACACAATATGATAAGCTCATATATGGTGAGTTTTATGCTAGTATTTTAATGGAATGGCTATTATATTAGGAATATCTTTCAAGTTTGGGTAATCACTCATGTGGTCTCAGAAGGATGTTCATCTTGTGATAAAGGCAAAAGTGAAGGAAAGACACGGTCTTTACTGTCTAAGAGTCAATAATCAGTCTGGCTAGACATATATTTGTGATACATAGAAGATAATGAAACTCAGATATCACCAGGTACTGAATTGTGTAATGTAGACTTTGGGACAAAGACATTCACACAAAGGAAGCAAGCTGTGGCTGAGAAGGTTAAAAAGGACTTCTTAGAGGAGGAGATGGGGACTTCGTTCAGTATTTCATACTTCTGGGACTCTGAAATCATTGCCAAGTTCACTACTTGCTCGATTCTTGTGGGTCAATATCCTGTCCAATTTATGTGTTCTCATAGTTAGATGCAAGAGGGCTGACTCCCTTACAAATGCCTTTTTTTCTTGAGGCGAGGGTACCTGGGATTGAACTCAGGAGCATTCAATCACTGAACCACATCCCCAGCCCTATTATGTATTTTATTTAGGGATAGGGTCTCACTTAGTTACTTAGCACTTCACTTTTGCTGAGGCTGGATTTGAACTCTCCATCCTCTGCCTCAGCCTCCTGAGCTGCTGGGATTACAGGAATGCACCATTGCGCCTAGCAAATGTCTTCTTTTCTACACTGAATGAAGAACTTTCAAGAAAATTGATTTTTCATGTCATCTTTGGGTTAGACATTGCTAAGGAGCGTGTGTGAAGATATTCTTCAAATACAATTTTTTTTTTTTTTGGTTCTGTCCATTCTCTTGGAACTAAATGAATTTTCTCAAAAGAGTAATGGCACTGTGAATGCTTTTCTCAGAAGAGCTGTCTTAGTAGGAAGATCAAGGAGGCTAGGAGTTTGGAGATCTGGAGCTGGGTCCTGGCCCAACATTTCCTGACAGATGTTGGTCAAGTAACCACTCTTCTCTTAGTATCAGTTATCTCATTTAAGAAATGAAAAAATAAAACATTATGTCTGTCTCTTATGTTGTAAGGATCAAATGAGATAATTCAAGTAAAAATATTTTTATAACTTATAGTAGCTGATACAAATGTGAGATATTATTAACACAACCTTAAGCAATTCATCATTTTCGTCTGGAGACAGGAATTCTATCTATCTCATTGGGTCATTTTGAAATATAAACGGAATGCAACATGTAAAGCCTTCTAGAATGGCACATATTTAAATACTCAATAAATCCAGGATAAATAACAAGGGTAAATAACTTATTATATAAAAGACCCGTTGATTAAAACTCCCCCTTCTAAAAGTTTTGCTTAGGGTATTTTCACTAGCCAATATTTGTCTTTATTTTCAGTGTTAAAAATGTCATCTTTTAGTGAGGTTGATCAGTCACAAATTAGTTGTTTCCTTTTTCAGTCCATGCTGTCAGATCAGGAAGGTGAACTAGCCATGTGGTTCCACCCAGATGGGGCCAGTTGGGAGTGGGAATCAATTATATCAGAAATTCTCAAAGTGTGGTCCCAGAGTATCCTCTATTATTCATGCTGTAATATGACAGCATCCATACTTCCGTTTCTGGCATAAATTAATAATTTGATATTGAATTAGTAATTATTCTATTGAATACAAACCAGACATCACCTCATTGGTATCTCACTGAAAGCAATGAATTTTCCCCCAGGCACTTTGGAAAGTTTTCTGAGGATGAAGCGAATGGATTTGGACAATCAGTGGTGAGAGCCTTGATAAAGTGATCTCTGGATCAAAGAGTCTTTGCAGTTCCTTGGATTGGTCTTCCTTTGGCTGTACTTTCTGCCAACCGGAAATATATGCTGTGGGTGTACATTAGAGAAATCTACTCAGGCTCAAATAGTGAGGGTGGGAGCCAGTTCTCCAGAGACCTATATATCTTATACTTGTATACTTGTATCTCAGATATTATGTATGTATTTTTTTGTTGTTGTTTTTGGGGAGGGAGGAAAAAAATTCCCAAAGAAGAAAACGAGTTATTTCTGGAAAAGCAAAGAGTTCTGGAAGATGTATCAATTTTCTCCAACTGAAGATAACTTTTACCAGAAAAATTCATCATGATGGACAGCATCCAAGTCTTCAGCTTTTACATCCCCAAGGGTTGTCCTTTTAGCCTTACAAACCCGTGCAGGAAGCTGCTAGCAATGACTCAAGCCTGGTCAGATGTGGTCTGCTTTAGTGGGGTTAGTGATGGACACGTTTGCAAATAAGTGCATAGTTATCAGCCTTCTGGCTTCCAGGGGGTGGCAGAAACTGTTCACTATACATTTACTCCTTGGTGTCCACAGGGGATTGGTTGCAGGACTCCCTACACATGCCAACATTCATGGATGCTCAAGTCCTTTATGCAAGATGGTGTAGTATTTGCATGTAACACACACAAACACTCCTTTATACTTTAAATCATCTGTAGATTACTTAGAACACTGAATGTAAATGCCATGTAAATAGTTGGTATCGTTTATGAAATAATAAAAATGTCTGTACATATTCAATACAGGTACATTTTTGGTTTCCAAATATTTTTGATCAGAGAGTGGTTAAATCGTTTTTTGTGGAAACTAAGGACATGCAAAGTGACTGCATTCTGTCATTTTATTGCCAAGCACATAGTAAAACTACGTTTCCCAGCATCCTCTGCACAAAGGTGGGCTCCAGACTGAGTTCTGGCCACTTGCCTGAAGGCCACTTTCATACGGGGGGCCTCTGAGGTCTCTGACTTCCTCTTCCACTTTCTCTGCACTGCTGGTCTCAAGAGATGAAGCCCAGGGAACTTTGTAAGCTATGCACTGTGGACATTAGAGCCCTACATAGCAGGAACCTGGCTGGGTTCTGAATCATCAGCTGGAGGAAAGGTCCCTGAATTTCATAAGACACAGATTTTTGTTTTTGTTTTAAGCCTCTGGGATTTTGGTGTGTCGTGTGGTTAGCCTGGCTGTCTACTGTGCAGAGAAAGGTGACCAGTGTTATATAGTGCATCATTTCTAAAGGGAAAGGAATTTGACAGAGCATTCTACCAATGACACAATCACAGGCTCGTAGCCATCGCCAGGTAAACAGCCATGCTCTGGAGCAAGACTAGGAACACATGAGTTGTTCAGGAAAAGCAGCTGATGTAAACCACAGAACCCACTTGGATGAACTCAAGAGAGGATTAGACTTGCACTACACATAAGTGAATATGCTTTTGTAGATGTGCTTTTAGGAGTATGTCTCCACCTTTACAATTTTTGGAGGGTACTTAAAAAATTCTCATTAATAGACTCTTAACCAGAGAACTAGAAAAATCTCTTAAGAGGTTCCTATAAAAACATATCAGTTACCCAATAGAAGTGCCAGATTAACCGATTTATACCCATTAGTAACAGCTACCTTTTCAGATTCTGAACCGAGCATATGATACCAAAGATGTGTTTTGGATGGGGGCAGAGTAGGTGAGGAGATGTGGAAATAATTGGAATGAGGGGTTCTCACCTTGGGGATTGTGGGACTACAATTCAGAGACTCCTGAGCAATGGAGAGAGTGGCTAAAAGAGGAAATAAGGACTTGGGAAATTGAAAGGTGGGGTGTGTGGGGAGGTGAAGGAGTCAGGCAGGCAAATTTTGCTCATGATGAAGTTTGGCTCATTAAATGAGTTTCAGGATTCTCATGAAATATCTTTTGGGCTTTATTTCAGAGTAGGATTAAACCTTCACCTCCTTAAAACCTCCTAACAGGGAAGAGTTCCTTTTCCTTCCTATATGGACAGGATAAATAATGTATATTTTTGATGCAGTTTTTCAAACCCTTCTTGAGTATGCTTTACATTAAGCAATTTATTCTATATCTCTAAAGGAATTCAGAGATTTTTAACATTCTGTTTGGGTCAAGGTCTAGAACTGACATATGTTGATGTTAGTTGGCTAATTTCAGCTCAGTCAAAAATAGATTAGAAAAAAAATGACTATAAATTTCTTTCTTAATGAAATAATATCTTTGTTGTAGTCAAGTATTCCTCTATACCATTCTCTTCTTCACCTGACTCTTCAAATCTTCCCTGGTAGTGCTTCAAAATTCAACTTCAGAAAACCATGGCCTTAACAGAAGATAAATGTAAAAAGGTTTAGTAGGAAAATTAACTATTTGTTCCTGGAATATACCACGAATTTCATGCACATATGTTGGTTGTTAGTGAGACACCATTATTTTTTGTGGTTTTTGAGTTCTATGGCAGTGTGTTTGCATGTGTCTCACTTACCTAATCATAGGAACTTCTATTTTTATAGGGTTCCCCATCACCTTTTATTAGCTGTCTACAGATTGTGAGCTCTTTGAAGTCAGAGACATCTTGCACTCTAACATTGTCTTGACACACTACTCATATGTGACAGGCAGTGAGTAGATGATTATTTAGTGAGCCAGTTGGTTATGAATCTTCACCTTTTATTTACTTTGTTTCATCATGAGAGACTTAGGCAACCACCTTCACTAAATGCCATTTCTCCACCATTTCTTCACCTCTGAAAGACAAATTCAGGAAAGCTAAGAATTGAGATTGATCATAACACATACTCCTGACTTGATGTTTCCCTGGGTACTCCAACTGATTTCCATCAGCTGCAGTCTGATGTTTTCGAGGGCTTTGGCACAAATCAACGTTTATTTTTGTGGCTGATGTACATATTCATTATGTGTTTTCTATGGGGGGGGTAAGACTCCACCAAATTTTTAGGGTGTGATGAATCATTCAGTTGTATGGAACTCACTGCAATGTTCTCTGGATTTTTAAAAAATCCTGCATCCTCAGCTTCTGTCACAACCCCATTCTCCCTTTTCTATGGGTCTTCCCTCATTCCTTGTTTCTCAAGGCAGGCTAGCAGAGAGCATCAGGAAGGCTGTTGTCAGTTCTAAGGGAAAAGAAATCCAATGAGAAGGGGTGCAAACAATCTGCACCTTTTTATTATGTCAAGTAATAAATTTGTAAGTAGCATAGTTTAAGAGTTGGTCCATTTGAAGGCTCAACTGAATGAGGTACACAGGTTATTTCCACATTTCTCCTTTGCTTTCTTCACAGTACATTTGCTCTTAGACTCAAATCTTTTCATGATTGCTATGACATCGCAGCAGCTCTAGGCATCACCTCCCCATCAGCCATAAGAGCAGAAAAATACTTTCTTCTTGCACCTTTGATTTTAAGAATGAGAAATCCTTTCCCAGAGATCCCTTTGCAGGTTTCCCCTTAATCTTATTGGTTGAAATTTGGTCACATGCCCATACTTAAACCAATCATGGAGGAGAATTCATATTACCATGACAGGCTTAGAATCATTAAGATGGACCCTTGGGAATGTGGAAGGGCCCTGCCTTCTTTGAAGAATAAAATTTGAATTTGTGTTGCAAAGGAAGAAGGAGGAAAAAGTCTTTCACAAGAAGTAAAGGGGATATGATTGCAGGCCCTGTCAGAAAACTTGGGCTTTAAGGATGGAAATGGTTATCATTCATGTTGAGGTCATGTTGAGGGCTGTCTGAGCAGCTCCCAGTGTGACCCCTACCAGACCACTGGACCCACATCTACTGGACGTAGTCCCACTGTTGTTTCGGGGATGAATTGTCTCAGTGAGGGGGTTAGTTTCATATTAACCTAGGATGTTCTAGTGGGAAGTTATAGGATATTTTTTAACCAAAGTCTTGTTAAAATTTCAAAAAAGAAGCAGACATCCTAACATTAAGGAATCTTGCTGGTCCCCCTGCAAATCCAACTCTCCAAAGGTTCCACTGATAGAACTCTTGTGTTTATTCTTCTAGCCTTTTTTATAAAGGAAGATTTAAAAAATACATAGTCAAGACATGCTTACAAAAAGGGGCAATGTCTTCTAAGTAAAGTTATAGCCTGTGCTTTTCTAAGAGACTTTCCCTGGCTTTCCTAATCCCAGTTGGTACAAACCACCTAGGGCCAGCCTAGATTATGGCGATGCCTGGAATCAGACTGGAGGTGTCTCTCTTGGACATGGCAGGACATGGCATAGTGACTATTCAACTTCAAAGCACCGGACAGTGATGAATTTTCCCCAGGACGTTGCACCCACTTTTTAAAGAAGTAAAATATATTAGTGTTGTTATAAATCAATGAACATGGCTCATAATAGCAATAATGTCCTTGAAATCTGTTAATCCTGCCATTGAAGAATGGTATGCTAAAGCACTCACTGTCCTTGGCTTCACCTTGGGCTATTAACTAACAAATCAGTTATTAGCTGGTGGTAATGACCAATTTTCAAGAGATGATTGCTTAAATATTGCCCACCTTGAAAAGAGAATTATTACTCAACCGACAACTGAACCCTTATTTTCGACTCAGTAGAGCTAATGATCTGATCTTACTCCACCGTGTCTCCCGCCCGTAGCGCCTCCCACCTGACCCCCTTGCATCGCCGGCTCTGCTCTGGCCCACGAGGTGTGGGGGGAATCACATGGCTACCTAACTGCTTCCCTTTCGGCCTCAGCGACTTGAGTCCAGGAAAAGTTCCATATTTAATATTTATTCACCTAGCAGTGGTGGATGAAGACAGATGGTAATGAAATCAGTCTTGCTGAGAGTGACCACAATGATAATAGATTCTTTACGATGTCCAGGAATTCTGGACTCTTTGTCTCTGCTTAAATGCATGTTGGCGCCAACTCTGTCGTCCTATGCTTTAGTATTCTTGTCATCCTCCTGACCTCTCCTTAGACCAGAGCAGGCAGGCTGTGCTCAAGCCATCAATCTGTCTTTCTCCTCATATAAATGCTTTAAACACCTATAGCCACAAATGACTCACCAGCCGAGACTTTTTTTTTTTTTTTTTTTCAGGAAAGGGAAAAACAAGAAGATAAAATAAGGAGCCCCTTTAGGGTGCAAGGAATGGTTGGCCCTTATGTGTGGGCTGATTTTGCTTGTGTCGCCCGTTGCTGGTAACTGGGTTGTCTGACAGCTCTGGTTACCCAGTTGGGCTTGTTAGCCTTTTCAGAATTCCTCCTCTCCAACATCACTTGATTGGCCTGGAATGAAACCGGGAGAGAGACGACCAGTTCCCTCTCCAATGATGACAAAGGGGGAAAGGGGAGATGTAAAATGAAGCTGCCTTGGCAAAGAATCATGCCCTGTCAAACGAGTAAGCTCAGAGAGCTGATTGCACTGCAGATAGCCGTATCCTGGGTCAGGAGGAGCTTTTTTAAGCAATCTGGCAGTCCTTTTTAGTAATAAGAGGTAAATCATTCTGACATTCCTTGCTATTCAAAGCATTAATCATGTTGCATTCCTTTGTTATTCTGGGGTCTGGATCAAGTGCAATTCTATAGGAATTCCATTGTAATCTAGTATTAATTAATCTCTGTGTTACACAGAGTGGTGCCAAATACCTTCCTCTGCAATTTGTTTGCATGTACATCAGTTATTAGCTTTCTTAGTACCTAACTAGCTGGGAACTGTTACCTCTCTGCCTTTTCCAGCACACACTTGGAAGTGGATGTTTTCCTCTGGGATAAATGAGGCACAGCTCACATGTTGAGGAGAAACAGGGGGCAGGGATGATGAGAGGGCTGCTTCATTTTCTCCAGGAGCCAGAAAAACTGGGGTTCAGGCTCCAGCTTGGCTACTTACTAGCTGTGCCACTTTGGGACAAGTTATCTGTCATGCATAAAATGGACATTGTAATGGTTTCTACTATGTGGGATTTTTGTAAAGATTGAACACCAACCAACTGTCTCTCTAGGATGACAAAGATTGCCCAGGGTGCAGATGAATTTGATGGGCTGGGCAGTCCTCAGCCCACCCACACCACAGAAGTCTTTGTTCCAGGACATAGGGTGTCGGGGTAGATCATTGTCAGTGTCATTTCCAACTTGAAGATTCTGAGTGTTTGCAGAAGAACTCATGTGTTGTTGGCTTCAGCAACACCTGCCTTCCCCTTGGCTCTTCCCAGAATATGCCTAAGTAATAATAGTGGATCAGAGGCTGAGGTTCTTGGCTTTTCAATGGTAAATAATGAATGTTGCCCCAGCTGCTGGCATACTCTGAAACTTTCTGTTTTGAGATGCAGACAGAAAAAAAAAAAAAAAAAACATCCAATATGCATTTATCTGGTTCATCATCTTTAAATAGCTCCTTTCAGTTTTCAAAGACGTAACTCTCTCCTCTCTCCTGGCTGGCTCTCTGCATCCTGCCACAAAACAGGACTACTGGCCCTAGATTTTGACCTGGTATAAAAAGCAGTATATTTTTATGACCTGGTAACAGTCACATTTCTACACCATAAAATATTAAAGAAGGCATGACAGCGCCTTTAAGATCTTTGAGGCAGGTGCTATCAAAATGTGCCCCTTTATTATTTATTTATTTGACTGTTTCTGTACAGTGAGGCTTAAATGCTTTTCAGGCCAAATAATTAAATTCCATTATGGAAAGTGGAGATTGTTGGCAAAATGTACTCACTCTTGCTATTAGACCCTCGGGTCCCAGGGGACTCCATGGAGAGAATAAAAAAAATCTTGGCTCATGTTTATATGTAAGATAAGCAGTATGACATATAGTAGACCCCCATAGGAGTCATGCTACACAGGGAACTAAATGGGGAGGGGGCTGTTATCCAGCAACCTCCTAGTGCAGGGGTCTATATACTATAGCCCATGGGCCATAGCTAGCCCACTAGGTCTGTTTTAGTGTATCCTGTGAGCCGAGTATGGTTTTTATATATTTATTAAATGGTTAAAACAAAATCAAAATAAAGAATGATATTTTGTGGCATGAGAAAACTATGTGAAGATAAGATTCATTGTATATTAAAAAAAAAAAGTTTCCTGGGAATACAGCCACACCCAGCCATTTACATAGGGTTTGCGGCTGCATTTGCCTTACTACTAGTTGAGTGTTTGTGACAGAGACCATATGGCTGCAAAGCCAAAAATATTTTCTGTCTGGCCTTTTATAGGAAAAGTTTGCTGATGCTGTTCTAGAGGGCTTTGAACTTGGGCTGTGGAACGCACTTAGCATAGGGACTAGAAGACTTTCAAGGTCCTTGGTGCTGCGGTTGCCCTTGATATCAACTCTTTTTTATTCTATTTTTTGAGCAAATGATTTTTTTTTTTGTTGTTATTTGTATTCTTTTTTAAATTGATTTTATTTTTTAAATACATGACAGTGGAATGCATGATAAATCTGTAAGAATTACACATACAGAACACAATTTTTCATATCTCTGTTTGTATATAAAGTATGTTCACACCAATTCATCAACTCTTGATGTTGATGACCCTGCTTATTTTCTGAAATGGACACAGAGGCAAGTACACTCTAGAATAGATTTTGGACTCCAACATCTGCTCTCCCAAATGCAGTCCCTGGCTTATACTCTGGATGCAGTCCTTTCCTCCTCCAGTGTTCCCTGTGTTCTCCACCTCATCATCTTCGTTTCTAACACCTAACTCTAAGGCATGGCCCTCTCTTGTTTTGGGGAAAAGTCTTTTAGCTGGCCTGTTCTCATACTCCTCCAGTACATAATTCATCTTCTACATGACAACCGCAGTGAAGCTTCAAAAAACAGATTTTTGCATTTCCTACTCAATCTCTGTTCACATGACAGTCCCTAGGAAAGGCTTTCTTACGCTCTCCATCTAGAGTAGCTTCCACCCGACTCCATCACTATTTGTTTTGTTTCTCCTTTTTATTTCTGTCCTGCAATTGCTACTTTCTTATGTTTTCCAGATTGGTTTACTGGGTTATGCCTGTCTCCCCCACCAGGAAGAAAGCCTCTTAAAAGTGGATCCCTTGACCGTCTTAGTCATATTTCCAGCATCTCACATGAGCACTCAGGAGAAGTTTGTTGAGTCAATAATAAGTGGATCAGTCTTCTGGGCCCAAAGCTTTGCAGGATGTTGTCACTTTCTGCCTGCCTGCTTCCCCAGGGGTATGGTGGCTTTCTTATTTCCATGTCCTTGATCTCAAGGAGACCTGTGGCTGGTAGGTCATGCAGGCATTAACAGCTTCTTGGCATTCAGCTTTCCTTCTCTGCACCCTTCCTCCGGGATCCTGTCTGGGAAAGCTAACCTGGTGGATTTGCACAGACCCACTGCCAGTTGGGAAAAGCTCTTATGTGTAGCAGATGTCATGCTCCACCCAGATCCCTGGTCCTTTTCACTCTCCCTTTCCTGGTTGCATTTGCTTCTCTAACCTGCCTCTGTCACTCTCATTGAAGGACACCCTTTGGTAACTGGAGTGGCTTTGCCAGCCTCTCAGTTGGGTGGAAATGCCTGGGGTCTACCCATCAGGGGCTGCTTTGAGTGAACCACTCCCTGGCTTGTGCAGCACTTGAGACACCAGCTTGCTTCTCTTTAGTGACACAGACTTGGAGGCACACAGTTCACCCTCTAGGGCTCCCCAAGGCATCAGCTGAAGCTACTAGCCATGGAACTTTGCCAGAAATCTAGCCCTTATCCTTTTTTCCAGCATCTTCCTCACCGGTTTCTCCTGGGGGCACTTCCTTAACAAACCACTCACCTAAGAATCTTCTCCCTGGGTCTGCTTGTAAGGAATCCAACCTAACACCCTGTGTCCACTCCTTAGAGAGGTACATACCCATTCAACTTGAAGTAAGAAATCAACAGGATTAGCAGTCGCTGTGGTAACGCAAGAGGTTAATATAGTTTTTTGATGGGTAGGTGACATGGTGGATATGACAGGATGACTTTAAAGGGCACTGCATGTTGAACCATGTAGGTGATTTATTATTTTGATAATGGTAGCTTTGTTCTCAGTAAAGGAATCCTATAAATAGAAGAAGCTCGGAATGTCTTCATGTGGGCACTAGGTGTGAAAAAAAGTGTAAGTCTATATTTGGTTCTATAGCTTGTCTGAGCAAGGGTCGCAGAGGAGAAAGGATGACTTCACAGTTACAAGTTCTGTTTTAAGGTCCATTGTGGCAGATGTGCTGAGATCCCCACAGCCATCGTCCACATGCCACCAGTGCTTTTTATCCTGTACGTCCTGGCAGCTTATTTAAGGTTACCATGTCCCAAAGTGACATGGTTTTTGCTCTCCACCAGATGGTTCCATTAGTCAAGATTCTGAAAAAGCCAACCGGAACATTCTTTGAGCCCCATCTATTCAAGTCAGCCAACCCATCAAAGCTGGGTGGGGATTCTGAGAGCAGCAGATTTACCCAGCCCTCAGGCATCAGGGTTATGACTTTTTGATGGGCTCCTGGTGGCACAGAGGAGACTGCCAATGCGATTTATATGCTGGACAATGCCAACACCAGGAGAACCCAGGGAGAAGAGATTTCCTTCATGGGACTGTTTGGAATGAGGGATGTGTGAAGGAGGTGTCATGGAAGAATCCTTTCTACTGCTGCCCTGCCACCAACACTCTCAAAGTCACACAGTCACGTTGCTTTCAGTTCTCTAGTATCTTGGTGCTACCTGGATGCCCTTACTTAAGTGATACATGGAATTAGTTCCACGTTCCTACCCTCGCAATTAGCATATTAATGTGGCAGATTGATGAGGCTGGCAGGATAGATGCCTCAGCTCACAGGCTGCATTCTTAAGGGCTCCCATGAGCAGCCTCTTTTTTTTGGAGTGACCCTCAGCAGGTTGGCACCGTGCCTCAGATTGAAAATGGAAAAGACACCATTGAGTTTAATTTCCTCATTGTACCTGGAGGAACGTTGGGGTTAAATTAATGACATGATCTGATTCGTGGGAAGCCTTTTGGGTCCATAAACTGGAGACACAAAACAGATTTTTATTACAATCTTATATTTTAAGGAGGAAAGATAGCGGTGGTAAGAAAAACAGCAAAATCTGTGCTTTCTAGTTAGCAGACCTGGGTTGAAGTCTTGACTTTCCTAGTAGGTATAATTTGGGTCAAACGCTCAAACTCCCTGAGCATTAGTTCCTTTAGTTTTAAAAACTGGAACAGAAATAACCTCTTAGCAGGGGAATTAAATTTTAAAACAATCTAGTTGGTCCATAGCAAGGACTATATGAATATTCTCACTTCCTTTCTTCTCCCTAAGAGAAGAGACATTAAATCTGATTACATACCTGGCTAATGGTTAAATCTGATTAATGGCAAATCTAGTCTCAAATTCTTCTGGTTTGGTATTCCCGATATCCCACCTTCTTCAAGGATTCTTTGATTCCTGCTTAATCTTAATAATATTCTTCCTATGGTTGGATTGGCAAATAGCATTGTCTTAACTGTAAACTCGAAAATTAGGACAAGAAGATGAAAAATTATTGTTGATTAGCTGGGTATGGTACACATGCCTGCAATCCCAGCTATTCAGGAGGCTGGGACAGGAGGATCACAAGTTCAAGGCCAGCCTGGGTAATGTAGTCAGATCCTCTCTCAAAATAAAAAGTAAAGCCTGGGGCTATAGCCCAGCAGTACAGAGCTCTTTGATTTAATTCCTACAACCAGAAACAAAAATAATTAGGTAACAGGGGTGTCTTAGAGGTGAATGAAACAGATACCGGCTGTGCTCATCAAATTACTCAGGGTTGGAGTTAAGGAGGAGCTGTGCTTTAAGCAAATCTTGACTGGCCTATACGCCCAATATAACTTGTAAAGGATACAACTAAATTTTGATTGAATAAAAGAAAGCCCTACTAGACACAGCTTGTAAGCTTTTAATCAGAATATGGAACTCACAAGAAATAGTAAAAGTTGAAATTGTAGATTTGAAAAATATTTAGGAAAAATCTTGGATGATAGTTGGAAAATCAGTTATAAGGGGAAAGAAGAGTGTTTGGGGGATAGTCCCAATCCTTAAGGTTGATGTTCAAGGAGACACCTCTTCCACACCAAAGCTTTAGCAATAGAATGAAGTCATGCTAGTTCTCACTAGTGAACACTTTCCTAGCACCGGTTCCTGAGTGCTTTAAATGCATCATCTCAATCTTCACAAACTGGGAAGGTAGATTTTAATATCATCCTCATTTTTAGAGATAAAGAATTGAGATGCAGGTTGATTAAAAAGATGCAGGGTCAGCCTCAGGGTCCTGATTCAGGCAGTCTGACTTTCAGAGACCAGGACATTATATTACTTCCCAGCTCACAGAGGAGTGGGGTATAAGATTATTACAATCTTATATTTTAAGGAGGAAAGATAGCGATGGTAGGCTCAGCTCTGTGGCTCAAAGCCCACTTGGACAGTTAGTCAATACCCCTGTGCTTCAGTTTCCTCATCTATAAATGGCTTCTGTGTGCTTAGGATCAAATGAGATAATATTAGTAAAAATGTGTGGTTGATCTGCCCAATAGGTGGGACGACCAACTCTCAGAGTTTTCTAGGGACTTCCCCATATTTAGTATCTTGCAGCCTCAGACACCCTGCAGTTGCAGGCAAGTTGGGACAGTTGGTCATCTCCATGCAAGTCCCACTCCAACTTTAGAAAGTTTGGCAAAATGCTAATAGATTTTGGAGAACAGGAAGCAGCTCCAGGAGGCAAATGAATTACAGCTGGTGTTGGAAGCCCCCTGTCAACTCTCTGGGGCTGAAAGGTTTCAGGAAAATCTCCCTGATAAGGACTGTGAGAAAAGTGGGGGAGTCTGAGCAGCTGCTGGGAAACAGGATGCTTTCCAGGGAGCGAGGCTGATGTGTTTGTGAGCCTCCACATCCAGCCTCTTGAGGAGTGCTCAGAGCCCAAGGCTCAGTTACCAAGTTCAAAGGCAGGAAGAGGGAGGGTTCCAGTGGTGAACTTAGCCACCTCTGGCATCCTGAGATCTGTCTTTCTCCCTTTATAGAACAGATGACGGCAGATTCGAATCTGTCTCTGCCATCAGCCAACTGAAGGATTTTGTGCAATCTATTTCATCTCTTTAATCCTTAGTCACGGCATTCGTAAAGAGGAAATAGTGATATTCCTAACCTCCTGTGATACGCTGAGGACTGAATAAGAAATTGTGCTTGGCATGAAGGAAACATTCAATAATTGTTATAGTTATGCCATTGCTACTACTATGACTGTTCTTGCTACTGTTATTAATTATTGAATTAGGGTAAAGTTGCCAGAAATAAAGTTCCAGATAAATATTCATGTTACTCAGGACATACTTAGATTAAAAATTCATTGTTTATCTAAAATTCAAATTTACCCTTGCATTCTGCATTTTACCCTGAAACCCTACGTTAGGGCCATCAACCTTTTCTGAATATTCCAGATTTGAGGGGGCTCCCAGACACAGGACTTTCAGTCTAAAATCAGGATAGTCACAAGCAAATGGGCACGATTGGTCACCTGTTAAAGCAGCAGTCTGACAACATTTTAGAGGGTCATATTTGAAACTCCAATTCTGGTTACAGACACTTTCCCTTAAACAACACATTCTCATACAAATGTAATGCTTTGTTTACATTTTAAGGAATTTTTTGGATCCCTTGTATAAGGGTTGTATAAGTCTATACCTGAATTTCTGGTTGAGAATATAGGCCCTGAAAAAATCATCCAGGACATTTAGTTGTGAGTTTTTATGTTTAGGAGAAGCCTTCTAATTGGTTGTTACAGGAACAGCTGAACACTTAGAGGAAAAATGGTGAAATCAAGACATCATAAAAAACACATTTCTATATTTTATTGTAACTTAAGACACATAAAGTATGTGTTCATATACTGATCATTTGATGTCTGGCCAAGGATTTTTTTTTTCTGGCCAAGTGTCTGTGATTGGAATACCTAGTCTTTCTTGAACCACACATTCCATGATATATTTTCTGTGAATTCTAATATTTAGTTTTTTCGCACTGTAGCCTCAATTTAGAACAAACTTGGGAAGTAATCTCAGCATAGGATCTGTCTTGAGGTTTTCTACTCTCCCCTTTTATGGTGACCTTTTATTCCAAACATTAAACCTGACAGTAATTTCTGTGGTTTGCACCTTTATCAATTCTGTACAAAGCATTCAACTTAGTTTTGGTGGAAATGAGAGCTAGCTGTATTTTTTAATATCTATTTTTTCCATTTGTTTATAGTGAATTAAATGACATAATCATAATATCAGTACAACTATCACAAACAAGGTTGGTGATAACCAATGTTTGGGCATTGTTTTCATGTTATATAAGGCCATAGGTAGGATGAATTTCTCCAGTGGGTCTATCTGTAGAGGTCATTGAATGTGACTTTAATGTTACTTCTAGTGTCACTTGGTGGAGGGCACTCACCATCTTCTCTCTAAAATCCTCAATGAAATCCTCATTCTTCACCATTAGCTTTCTGAGGATTCTGTGGGATCAGCCTAGGGAGGGGTTGAACTCTACATCTGCATCCGTTCTGGAGAGTAGAAATGGTCCCCTGGACTTGGGAACCAGGAAAAAGGGGGTGATAGAGTGAAATTATAGAACTCTTAGAGAGATGTACAGTTTCCCATACCAAAAAATAGGGATTTTGAAACAATCCTAGTTAGATTTTCAAGGGCCTGAGAAGTCCTAGGTGACATTATAGAGAAATAAATGCACTCAAGAAGCCTACATATTAACTTAAAATAAATTTTCTCCTTCCTTCCTTCCTTCCTTCCTTCCTTCCTTCCTTCCTTCCTTCCTTCCTTTCTTTCTTTCTTTCTTTCTTTCTTTCTTTCATACTGATGATTGAACCCAGGGGTGCTTAACTACTGAGCCACATCCCCAAACCTTTTTATTTATTTTTTTATTTACATTATCTTAATAATGTTCTTCCTGTGGTTGGATTGGCAAATAGCATTGTCTTAACTGTAAACTCGAAAATTAGGACAAGAAGATGAAAAATTGCTTAGGGCCTTGATAAGTTGCTGAGGCTGGTCTCAAACTTGAAATCCTCCTGCCTCTCAGCCTCCTGAGCCACTGAGATTACAGGTGAGCACCACTGTACCCAGCTCTCTTCTTTTTAGAGATATTTGTGTGCTATGGGAAGGCCAAAGAGAGATGATTTCATGTGTGGTTTTCTGCAGGGACATGGATGTTCTCCACAGATATTTGGCTATTGGGCCATCTTTGCCTTCTTTGCAGTTTTTATGCCTGGGACTCAGCCCAGCCGATGGGATGAAACAGAGCTGTGGGAAATGTGGCCTAGGGATCCCTCTCAGTGAAACTCATATGTTGTTGTACCTTATAGTCTACAACTGAACCATAATTCCAGGTCCGTCCACTCACAACCAAGTTTCTGTCACTGTTGAGGCAGGCCTAACGCTCCCTCTTGGGAGCTCTTAAAAGTCTGCCAAAAATGCAGATTGTCTTGATGTGGTAATGGAGGTGAACTTCTTCCAGCTACAATACTTCAGAAGAAACAAAATTTTCAGATTAGTGAGAAGAAAGCAGGGTCTCGAGCAAAGGGATCACTCGGCACATTCAGAAGGGGGTCAGGGGTGTTACTTGAAGGTTCAGAGTGCATGAGGTTACTTGAGGCAGACAGTAGCTAACTGTGAGACTCTGGGCCTCAAAAGCCAGGAGTCCTAGGTGCCTAGTCAGGAGAATATATTCCAACATATAAAAAAACAGACTAACACCATGCCGAATAGCACTTGGGTCTTCTCTGTTTTGTCTCATGGGCTCTGGTCCAACCCCTGCCTCCACAGTCTGGCCTCCCTTGGGTAATCTTTTTTTTTTTTTTTTTTTTAATCATTGATTCCTTCCTGTTGTTGGGAACAGCTGACAACGTGCCTTTTGAAATTCTTTTCTGATATATCTTATATGTATTGGTTTCCATTTTCCTTGAGCACAAGGAAGCACTGACTCTCCCCTCTGGGCAGTGAAGGGCAAATCTATATTTACATTGGACAGAACAAAGTCTGGAATGGCCGTGTGCTGGCGCCGTGTTCGGTGTTTTCTTTAATGTACGTTCTATAGATGAAATCACAGGGCAGATGTTGGTTTAGCTGGGTTCATTATTCAGAATCTGAATTCCCAGGGTGCCTGGGCTGTTCTCCATTAATAATAAGAATTATTTATTTAACAGTGAACCCCACTCAAATTCTTACTATGAATAGGAAATGAACTGGAAACTTTCTATGCATCATCTCATTGAATCTTCCCAACAAAACTGTTAGGTGGGTACTATTATGAGGAAATGGAGGCTTTTGAAGGTTTTTTTTTTTTTTTTTTTTTTTTTTTAAAAAACCTGATAAGGGGCTGAGCCAGGATTTGAACTTGGCTTGTTTGACATTGAAGCTGATGCTCTTGATGGTCACATAGAAACTGTGCCCTGTGCATTCAGGGAAGGCTAGAGAGATTGCAGGAAGTATCTTGCCACCCCTCTCTGCAGACTTGCTTGAGCTGAATTCTCAGTTCGCTAAGAAGTTATGCACTGGGCCTCATCCAGTATGTGAGGAATGTGGCTATTGATGCTGCATCTCAGGATCACAGTGTCCAGGTCACAGCAGCAGAGAGAAACTTCCAAACATCCAGAGACTAAAGACAGTATAAAACCTAGACCTTTGTAGGCCAAGGCCATAGCAGGCATAGCACCAGTGAAAATGACCATGCGAGGAAACCCACCCAGAAATATGAAATGCACACAGCAACACTGAGAGAGAAAGGATTATTTTGGGGGGAAGGGTGTGCCTGTGACTTACTGCAGAACTCTGAACTTAGAGCAGTTTTCAATCGCATGTCTTCAAGAAAAGGATGCTTTTTTCTTAAAAACAATCCCAAACCCCACTTCCCTGTTGGGCGAGAAATTCAGTCTTTCTTTGTCTTTGGGGCCATCTCTTTCTCCATCCCCGGAAGGACTAAGGGATCTGTAATAGAGTCAAAGGAGTCGGGAAAGCCTAGGGCAGAGGCCATTAGTGTGCCCTGGTTTTGATACCCATTAACCTAGTCCAAGGGGTACAGTTTCTGCCCTGATGCTTTTGGGTCACAACTGGAACAAGAAAATCCCCATCCAAGCTAACAGCTATGCAGCCATTCCTTGTTGAACTCTTTGCATCTCTGCTCAACACTACTAGCACCCCTTGGACCCCTGCTCTCTTGGGCTCCAAAGGTCTGTGTCTTCTCTTTAAACCTTTGAGAATTTCCTTTTTAATCTTGACATCGTTGATGTGTAGAATAAAATTTCATTCATTAAAAAAAAAAAAAATCTTGACATCGTTTATTTCTCTTCTTAACTTCTATGAGAGGAATTTTCTCTAGTCTTGACCCTATCTCTTCAGGACTCTTGACCCATAGTCCTCTGCAGGTTTAGGATGAGAATGGCAAATTCAAATGCCTTCAAAAGGCTGGTCGGAATGGATGTGAGTCCCGTCTTGACTGGCTGAGCACACTAGACCGCACCTGGTCTGTCTGAAGGGGGCGCTGTTGAGTATAGATTTACCATCACTCCTATAGCCCTATGTTGCTGGACCTTTGGATTTTTCAAGAAAATCCAGAAATCCAGATTTTTCTGAGTAATTTCCTTGGGGTCAAATATTGTCTGTAACATTTAAAATCACTCTGTGTAGGCCAAAGTAAAATATCCACAGGTCGATAGGTCGCCATCATAAAGAGCAGGCTTTTGAAGACAAAATCAGGGAAGAAAATGTTTTAGAGTGAAAAGCCTTCCCTCAGGCAAGGAGGCACAGAGCTTGGTTGCTACCTGAATGAACACAGGGAAAAGGAAAGAGGAAAATACTGGAAGGAAAAAACACATAAATGAAGTTCTCAAGAAAAAAACATCCTGTTAAAAACACACTGCTCTAACTCACAATGCCTGCTTTCCTGGAAAAGAGGCTTCTGTGTGTTTCAGACTTTGCTTTTCTCCAATTAGTTGCTTGGGAATAAAAATTGAAGTTCCGTGGAGTTAATTTGGTTTATTCCTAGTTTGAGGTGCAAATTTTTGCTCATTCTGATTTTCAGAGAGCACTCAGCCCTGGAGAGATGTTTCACAGAAATGTGTCAAAGATCCAGGGGGTGAAGAGTACATAATGGTCTACACAGCCAATTTCTACCTCCACTGCTATTAATAACATGAATTCAAAATCATTGATCACTTTGTCAGTCTGGATTGATTTGGCTGAAAGTGACACACATTTAATTCAAACTGGTTTAAACAGAGAAGGGAATTCTGTGGAAGAGTGAAACACGTGTTTTCTACCATGGTGAGCTTCAGGAGAGTGCTGAGCGGATGTCACGAGGACTTGGTGTCTTTCCACTTCTCAGTTCTGTGTCTCGCCATGCTGCCTTCTTCCTGGGGTCCTTGGGATGGCCTGGAAGCTGTCGACTTAAGCTGTCCTTACTGCTAGAGGACACAGAGGAAAGCCTGATGCCTTCTCCCATCAGCCCCAGAGAAAGCCTTTCTGCTTCTGAGTAGGTGATGATCCCATCTCCAATCAGTTGCTTAGCGGGAGGATCCAGTTTTTTGATTGGTAGAAGCTGAGTTAACATTAGTGCCCCTTCCTCAGCCTTTTATTGCAGTGGAGATGATTCTCCTCAAATGGAGAAATGGACTGAGAGTTGCTGGCTCCAGAGCAAACATGGGGTGCTGATACTCAAAGAAGGACGTATAGATGGGAGGTGGGAAAATAACTGCTGTCTACGCCCAGCACATACTCAGAGAGTGTGTGTGGGGTTTCACCATCATAGTCCAAATACATAGGATCCTGTTCAGAATTCCTAACCCATGTACTGGTTGATGACGAAATGTTGTCACCTTCATGTGACAGAGATAGGGCTTTTGGAAGTCAAACGAGAAGAAGAAAGTGGACTATTGCACGTGGAGGACTCTGGATATATCTGAGAGGAAGTGAAGATGACAGCAATAACTCACCAGGTGCCTGTGTCTTGTCTAAAGGATAAAACCGAAGGCTCTATGAAGGTAAAAATTGTCTTGTTCTGCTTGGTTTTTCTCATAGGTCCTGGCTTCACAAATTAAGCACGTAAGAAGTATTTAATGGTTTGAATTAATGAAGAGCTCATGACACAAAGGGAAATGACAGCTACACGTTCCAGAACACTGTGTCCCAGTCCCAGTCAGACTTCATTTGAAATCTTGATAATGTCAGCACCTGACTTAAGTATCCCAAGCATCATCTGTAAAACATGACTGATCACCTGTGCTAGGTTTCTGTGGCATAAATTTGACACAGAAAGCTCTTGACATGATCATTACTCAAATACTATTGTTGTGTTTTGTTTTTTGGTCCTGGGCATAGAACACAGGGGTGCTTTACCATTGAGCTACATCCCCCATTCTTTTTGCTTTTTATTTTGACTCAGGGTCTGGCTAAATTTCTGAGAGCCTTCCTAAGTTGCTGAGGCTGGTTTTGAACTTGCAGTCCTCCTGCTTCAGCTTCCCAAGTTGCTGGGATCACAGGCATACAATATCACCCCTGGTTCGCATACCTTTGGTTTTATGTTATTTCTTGTTTGTTTGTTTGTTCTGTGATGCTGGGGATCAAACCTAGATCCTCATATATACTAAGCAAATGCTCTAGTACTAAACTACAACTCCAGCATTTGTACTATCATTTGTAATGATAAGCATCTTTTCTGTTACTGTATTTTATTTTTCCAATAGTTCTATAAGGAAAATAACTACTTTTATCTTCATTTTACTAATGAGGAAAGCAGACTCAAAGTTTAAGCCACTCAGCCAGGGTCATATGAAAGTAAGGAGTTAGAATTTGAGCTCAGTTTTTCCTGACTTCAAATTCCATGGGCCTAATTGCTATTCTAGTCTATCTTCCTATCCTTTAATATATTGAGAAGACATAAGTTCACCCAAGCCTTGAATTCCTGTTTGTGTGTGGGTGGGTGAGGCAAACCACTGGGAATGTGGGAAGAAACCAAAGAACCCCTTGCCTTGTGCAATGTATTTTTTTCCCACACAGAGAAGTCCTGCAGACTCACCAAAGTGAGTATGCAACATTAGTCCTTTTTTTTTTTTTTTTTTTTTAAATCAGAGTCCCTGATAAATGCTCAGGCCTCAACCATCTAGACAGAAACCTGCACCTGGTTCTTCTCAAAGCTGTGACTGCCGAGGCCAATGATGGCAGTGCTGCAAAACCTCTTCCTTCTTAGTCACCAGCAGCCAGAAGAGATCTCATTCAGCAGTTACAGATGACATACATGGTTCCAGGTGCTGTTCTAAGTACTTTACAAATATCATCTCATCTAATGTTCTCAAGAATCCCTGAGATAGACCACCAGAGTGCTTTCCATCCTGAATGCCTCCCATACTCTGGGATACCTTGTTATTCTCACAAACAATCCCACAAGGTAGATTATCATTATTATTATTATCCCTATTTTGCAGAAAAAAAATCTGAAGTATGGCAAGATGAAGAAACTTGCCTCGGTATCTTACAGATGATAACTGGTAGCTCTGGAACTTGAATTCAAGCAATCTGGCCTCAGAAAGTACACCTAAAACAAACAACGACCCCAGCTGCCACTGCTCATTCCCATACTGCTTAGCAACAGGCCCCTCTTGTCCTGTCTGTAAAGCTTTAAGAAAATAAGGTAGCTCTGTCTAATGTGAAATTGACCCTCACCCTAAACTCACTGACAGAAGAATTTTCTAGACATACTGACTTAGATAACTAGAAAACTAGGAAGCACTGAAGGGTGTTGCCTTTGGACTTCAACATATATAAGCTGCTTACGCTTCCTCCCCATGTTTGTACTTGATGTCCCCCAGTGTCTGGGGCACCTCTACTGCAGTGCCCACCTGAAAAATCCTCCCCAGGAGGGGTACAAGCTCTTGTTTCACCAAAAATGATCTGAATTTGGGCTGGGATTGTGGCTCAGTGGTAAAGTGCTCACCTACCATGCATGAGGCACTGGGTTCAATCCTCAGCACCACATAAATGTAAAATAAAGATATTGTGCCTACCTAAAACTAAAAAGGTAAATATATAAATATCTTAAAAAATGATCTGAATTTACAAGACACATTTAAGTGTCATTGGGTCTTTCTCTGAGAATAAAGTGTTTGTCATAGAGCTTGGAAGAGTTTTTATTTAAAAAAAAAAGGGGGGGGAGAGAAACCTAAAAAAAATAACTAAATTCCTCCATATGATGGAGAAGATGGCTGCTTCCACTCTCGCCCTTATAAGCATTAAACAATTTTTTTATGGTGACATTTTTAGCCCATTCTGAAACGTATTGATTTGTTTCCTCTGAGTCATTGTCTATTTCTTCTATGTTACAAAAACACATTAAATATCAATGTGAGGATATAAATATATATGTGGATGTGGGAGGGCAGGCGAGAGGGAGGGTGAAGGGAATTTTCTTTCAAACTCTAAGCAGGGAAATAGCTTTCTCATAGGTTCCCACATCATCAGTCAACTCATCACATCCTGCGTCTACTGCGATTTCAATCTTGAAAGTGAACAATCACTTCTGGTTTTAAAGCTTGAGGAAAAACAAGTTTCAGAAGGCTCTGGACAAGGTTCCTCCTTTGGGGTCAGAGGCTGCTTCTTATTGCCCAGATTGTAAGGCCGAGGGGAAGTCGGGCTGCTATTTCCACTTTGGGCAGTAGAGGGCGGACGTCTCCGCTCCTGCCGACCCAGGTTCACCCCTGCAACATTATGTTTATGCAAACAGCCTTTGACATAATAGCTTTGAAACAGCTGAAAATTGAATTGTGCCTCGAGGCCAAACATCGAGACCACCACCTTGGTTATATTCATCTGCCACAGTAAATTGGGTTCACCATTGGCCCTGGGAGCTGCATTTTCCTAGATTTTCGCCCCACAATAACTTTGCGTAGGAGAAAGACAAATGGCACTTCGCCTCCCCGAACGGTTGGCAGGGTTGCGTTTCAAACCCGCATCCGAGGGGCTGGAGATGGTGCGTGGATTTCTCCAGCCAGCTGAAGAAAAGAAAATAAAGGAAAAGCGGAGACCTAAACCAAACCCATCTAATTCTGGAACCTCTCTGGGGGTTTCCATAGCTTTTTTTAAAAATTTTTTTTTAGCTTCTCCGCTTAATCTAATTAGGACTTCGCCTCCCGAAATAAATACCTAATAAAGAATGAACCTATTAAAAGACTAAATTCACTATACACCCGTTTGTGCGAACCCTCCGCGTGTTTTCTGGAAGCAGTGGTGCCGATGAAATTGAAGGCTGTTTGGCTGGATAATGGTCTCCCGCTGTAAGACGGATTAGAGAAAATAAACGTCGAGGGGGGGAAAGCCAGCCGCTGTATTGAATTCCATCGATGATAATGCCATCACCTGAAATAGCTGCCTGAAAAGAGTGGAAATGGGGGAGAAACAGCAGCATCCAGAGCCAATTTGCAACCGGGGAACAGTTCGTTTTCTTACAAGTAATTTTGTTTTTGTTTTGGGTTCACTGCCCTGGTTTGAGGGGTTGACAGAAAGTAGATTTTTAAGAGAAATCCGTCTGTGGGCATCGTGGAAGCTTTTCAAGGGAGGGTATTTAGGGATGGATGAGCCTGATCATATGTTTATTATTAAGTATCTCATGCAGGCCTCCTATGTGCTAGGTGCGAATTAGGAGCTAGAATATGGTGACCAGCAAAATAGGTGTGCGGTTATTTTCGGGAAACCTAGAGTCTAGTGAAGGAGGTAGAATTCATTCATTAGCAAACATTTATTATATGCCTGTTTTGGATCAGGCACACAATTGCAAAATAATTATAAAATTGCAACCAGGATGTAGGGCATGCCTTTGAAGAATAGTTTAAGAAAAATCATCTAGCATCAAAAGGCCCCTCAGATCAGGATGGACCTTGGCAGACCCAAACTGATTTGTGGGAGATATGCTTCAAGGCTCTGATGTTTGAAGCTGCAGGTAGTACTGAATCCTACAGGTGCTGTTTCTTTTATTTCCTATCTATACATATCATGATAAATTTAACTTAGAAATTGGACACAGTTAGAAATTTACAACAATAATTCATAATAAAGTAGACCAATCATAACAATATACTGTAATAAATGTGATCTCTCTTTCTCTCTTGAAATACCTTATATTTTCACCTAAAGGAAATACTTTAAGGCATGTCCAAGTTGTGAGCATCAATACTCTTACACTTTGGGACCATTTCAAAGTAAAATAAGGGTTGCTTGAACATAAACCCTGATACTACGGCAATGGTAGTATCTGGTGACCAAGATGGCTACTGAGTGACTAATGGGAAGGTAGCACACACAGCATGTGTACATTGGATGAGGAGGCCATTCATGTCCCAGGCGGGACAGAGCAAGGTTTTATTACACCACTCAAAGCAGTACACAATTAAAAGCTTATGAATATTTCTGCAATTGTCCACTTAATATTTTGGGGCCATGATTAAATACAGGTAACTGAAATCATGAAAAGTAAGACATAGGATAACGGAGGATCACTGCATTACCATGCTTGTGAGTTCATTTAGTGGGTTCAAGTCTAGGCACCCAACTTGCTGAGACTTGGTTTCTTTTCTAGTATAGTTTTTAATTATTCCTATCCAATTTGCCTAACAGGATAAATCTTTGGGTAACATGAGAGAATATGCATGAAAGTACTTTGTAGCTGATGAGAACAATAGGAATTATTACTATGGGCTAGTGCTTTTCCAGGACCTGTCCATAAGAATCTTATAGTCTTCTTGCATAGATAGGAGGAATATAGGTTGATTGGCAGTGAGGAACTCAGTTTATGGATAAATGGTAAAGTACATGGCAGAGATGATATACTATATATAGTAATGTCAGAGAAAAGGTAGGCCTTAAAGAATGGATGGAACTTAGAGAAGAGCAAAAGTCAATGTCTGACCTACATTTTGGGCTCATGGGATACTGGTGTCTGCACTGGCAGTTGGAACCTTTCGGGGGTGGGGTAGTGTTTGTTCCACTGGGTGAAGCTCAAGTTCACCATGGAACCACAGGTCTTTGGTTAGATTGGTATCTAACAATCTATTTTTAAAGTCCTGGATGGGTGTTAAATAATCAATGCTAAGACATTGATGGAAGATCAGGGGAACATTCACTTTTTATCGTACTTTCCTGAAAAGATAGTGCTAAAAACAAGAGCTTCTTTTTAAAAATTATTTTTAAAATTTTAATTTGTTATATATGACAGCAGAACACATTACAATTCATATTACACATATAGAGCACAATTTTTCATATCTCTGGCTGTACACAAGAGCTTCTTAAGCTTGGGTAACATGTAGTTCCCTTTTGAAAGGCAAAAATAAGTAAATAAATAAGTAAATAAGTAAATAAATAAATAACCACCAACAACAACAACAAAAAAAAAACCCACACACAATTTCAGTTCCAGATAAGACAAGTTCCTTCTACTTAACAAACTTTGCATTGAAAATTATCACTGCTAATGATACATTTTGGCCTTACAGCTGCTAGAATTTTTTCTTTTAGAATTATCATTGAAATGAAAACACCCAATTAAATTTTTTCTTAAAACTCTCAGGCCTTTGAGAAAATGTACAGGACATTTCCTTAGGATGAAGGGGCCTCAGTGGGAGGAGCGTCACCTTAAAGCCTGTAGGTAGATATTTTGGTTTGGTTCTAGAATGTCACCCAAAAGCTGGTGGTGTTGAAATCATGGTCCCTTATGCAGCAAAGTTTAGAGGTGGGGCTTTTAGGAAATGATTGGATCATGAGGGTTCTTTTCAGAGTAATCCATTGATAGCTGAGTGGATTACTTGGAGGTGGTACTGAGTTGGAGGAAGTAGGTCCCTGGGTATACCCTGGAAGGCTTCATCCTCTTCCTGGCTCCTCCCTCTCTCTCTGCTTTCTGGCTACCATGAGCTGAGTAGCTTTCCTTTGCCATGTCCTTCCACCATGATTCACCTCAGGACCTGAGCAATGGAGCCAGCTGTCCATGGGCTGTTACCTTTGAAACCATGAGACAAAATAAGCATTTCCTCCTCTCAGTTGTTCTTGTCAGGTATTTTGGTCACAGGAATGCAAAGGTGAGATCACGGGATATTTTAGCCTTTAATTTCCCTTTAAATCAAGCCCTACAAGGGACTTCCTACCTCCTCAGTTCCCCATTCACTTTCTCTGTTCTCTAAGTTTCTTCAAATAGCCAAGAGGCATTTCTTTGATGATTAATGATGCTGGTGCCCCTCATTAGCCCTATCTCCTGTGATGGCACTTATCAGAGAAGGAGCTCAACTTCTGTTCAAAGGCACCCTGATTGTCCTCAGTGCAAAATCCATAAGCCAGTTTTATACTTGACTGAAAGAGAACTAGCTCCCTCCTGTTATGTCTCAGAGGGCTATCTTCACCATCAGCCTCATCATTTAACATCTTCCCCAGCCTGGCAAGAAGAAGCAGCCATTTTGAGAAAATTATTAGATTCTGAGCAAGAGAGCATCCTTAACCTTGAGTAATTCTGGTTGTGCCAGATCATTTTGCTTGTACTTTGAAGGAAGAGAAAAGACAAATTTTGGTAGAAAAGGGAAAAGAAAGTTTTCACATTATGATCTCTAATACACATTAGACAGTGGGGCTTATATATTGGGTGCCTACTGTACACCAGCTGACGTACAGTGTACCCTGTCTCCCATTGATGGTGGGGATCTCCATTCACAGACTTAGTGATATCATTCAACTATGAGCCCTGCATCCTAATGGCTAGTAGAAAACAATTCCTTTAACTTTCCCTAATACTCCCTCTAGCCCCAACCCAGGGACATGTCACAATTCTAGGCTTTTTCTTGATGTCAAGTAGAGATGGCCCCTTTGGTTCATGCAGGTGAGCCTTCACTATTTCCACAGTTCCTTCAGGTGTTGGCTCTTGAGATTCAGGACCCTGCATGTCCCTGTGTCCTGGGCTGAGAATCCCTGAGTCAGCCAAGTAGTTATAGCTTGGTGCTCTGCTTTTGATGCCAGCTGAATGTTATGCATTACAGAAACTTTCTTTCTTCCTATTCCCTAATTATCCTCAAAAACAAAACTCTCCCTTCCCCTTCCAGTCTCCCAGCATTGGGAACATTGAAAAGGTGGAAAGAACCAATGGCAAGCAGCTTCTGCATTCTACCCTGGGGAACTCCCCAAGACAAGGTGGTACTCATGGTCTGATTATGGGCTTGAAAAAAAGAGAAGGGAAAAAATAGAAGAACATGAATTAATGTCTTAAATTTTTTTTCATGCCAGCATTATTTATAGCATACAGGGATAAACTTGCCTTTAGCCACCTTTTAGAATATGATGACAGCGTTGGAATATTTGCGTAATATCCTTGCAACTCTTTAAAATATTTCTTTTGAATAGGCAGTACTTGTCCATGGTTCATATTCAAGATACAAAATGATATATAGTGATAAGTGTCTCTCTTCCCCATCCTCAATCTCCAACTACACACTTTTCCTCCCAAGAGATGATTAGTTCCTATTTTTTGATTCTCCTGCCAGAGCTATTCTGTGCATCTATGAATATAGTATACCGTTCTGTATCTTTTGAGCTAATACATGTTTTTGAATTTTTACCTATATAATTATATGGAGCTACTTCTATAATAGAAGTAATTTCATACTATATTATACTATATGTATTTAGCATAATTTATCTTTTTTTTCCCTCTCTTGATGCATGTTCAGGTTGTTTCAGTCTTTTGCTTTTATAAATAGATATAGTAACAATCCTGGTTATTGTACACATGTGTAGGTAAATTTTCTGCATGGATTTCTAGAAGTTCAATCACTAGAAGTTTAAAGGATATGGACAGTTTAAATTTTGGTAAATATTGCCAAATGAACTTTCTAAGAGATTAAATCAATACATATCCCCATCAATAAGGTATACAAGTATCTGCTTTCCCACCTTCAATACAAGATGGTATACTTTAAAAAAATTTTTTGTTAATCTGATCAGCAAGAGGTGGGATTTTTGTGTAGTTTTGTTTCTCTTACTGTAAGGAAACTGAATACACTTAATATGTCTGTAATTCATTTTAGCTGATATTCTAAGGACTCTTTGTATGTTAATAAAATACATTTTGGTGTAGAATATGCATTGCAACCTAGTTTCCCTCAAGTCTGTTATTTATCTGTGACTCTTTTTCTAGGATTTTCTTAGACTTTTATGGAGTAGATATAGAATTTTATGAGTGGAATTTATAATTTTAGGCATTTTCAGATGCAGGAATGTCTTCTCCACTACAGGATTAAAATATTTCTCTCCAAGTTTTCATATAGAATCTTTATGATTTTCTATTTTGCACTTTAGTCTTTTTGGTGTAGAGTGTGACTTAGGAATCAAACATCACTTAATTTTCCAGCTGATTATTCAGTTTTCCCCAATACAATTTTACGGTTCTTTAAAAGTTATTTGGAACGTATGCTGTTTTTGAATTCTGCTTCAAGACCCTGAGTGGGAATAGTTGGCAGGTAGCTTGGGTATCCCAGATACATAAGCAATGAATGAGTACCATTGATTAGCCAGGAAATGAGTCCCAGGGGCAGGGGTAGGGGAGGAGTCTATTTTCATTTCTTAACCCCTTTCATGGACATTTATAGCCTTGAGAAGAATGGGTTGTCTTTAGAGTTAACACTCTTGGGGCCAAACCTTGGCAGCAAATGAAAACCTAGTTAGAATTGATAGCAAATAAGGTATAATGAACCCATGTTAAATATATACTTTGCTATCTTGTGGGAAGGCCATTTGGTTTATAATGACTTATTTTTCCTACTATAAATTATTGCCTGATATTTCTTAGGAATTTTTTTTTTCACCAAAATATCTGAGCGAGGTGATTTTTATCTCTAGAGGCACTCACTCTGAACTGTTCCTTTTTTTGTTTTTCCCCAAAGAGTGATTTACTATATTGGCTACATTTTTTTTCCATAGTCAACTCTGTTATACTAAAATTCTTTGTCCTATGTCACAGTCACAAATCATTTATCTTGGTTATTTTAGGAGAAAGATACTTTCCAATAAGATGTAGTCATTCTTTCTCATATCCCTTCCTCCACCCCCGCCACCGTCGTTGTCTCTCTCTGGGCCTGTGTCTACGTGAGGCTCTCAGATCATCAATCAGTTTTTGACTGGCCAGTTCATTGAAGTAAAGCTTTGTCCAGTATTTTCAGTTGGGGTGATCAGGCAATTGGTATTGTGCAAACACAGTAAAAGCATCTCTCAACAGATGATAATCCAATTCTCCAGGAAGAATGCATTGCTCTTAAGTCTTTAAATGGAAAATATGTGTGACAAGAGAACCATCTGAAATAAATATTTATTAGAAATTTTCACTTGGGAAAGGAGTATATTCCCTAGGTTAGTGCTTCTCCAAATAAATGGGATAACAAAGCACCTGGGAGCTTGCTAACCATGCAGATGCCTGGATTCTACAGCAGGATATATGATAACTGCAGGCTGGGGGGATTCCTGGGAATTTTTAGGTTAACCAGCTCCTCTGGAGATTCCGTGTTGTATGCTGTCCACTGATAATACTTTTAGTCCTTCTTAAACAAAGCATGTGTCCATGGTGGTGGATTTCAGCAAAGTACGCTGGAGCCCGGGGTTGACTTGGGACCTACTCCCTCAAGTCCTCTGAATGTGTTTCTACTCTCTTCTTGGACAGCATTCTCCTGCCACTTTTAGTTTCATAGCCCTCGGGCTACTGCCTAGCAGTTTGTCTTCAGGCCTCTTCTCCTTATCATGGCCCTTCTCTTGGCTCTTCTTCAGCCTAAAGCAGACTGTCTTGTTGTGTGAGTCACTTTTCATTACTGTGACCAAAATAACAGACATCAACAAGGTAAAGGAGGAAAAATTCATTTTGGCTCATGGTTTTAGACTATGATTGGTTGGCTTCAAGGCAGAAATATCATGGTGGAAGGAAGTGGTGGAGGAAGCTTCTCAGCTTATGACAACCAGAAAGGAGGGAGGTGAAAGAGGCCAGGGACAAGATATAGTCCACAAGAGTACACCTCAGTGACCTATTTCCTCTAACTATGCTCCACCTGCCAATAGTTTCCACCTACTCCCTGTAGACTATTCAAATGGTTAATCCATCAACTGGATTAATCCACTGATAAGTTTAGACCTCTTATGATCCTAATCAGTTTCCAGTAACTTCACCTCTGGACATTGCTACCCTGGGGATGAAGTTTTCAACATTTTGGGGGACAAGCTTTGGGGGAAGATTTCAGATGTAAAGCCTAACACTACCATTACCTGAACATCCTGATAAGAAACGAATGGCTCATTCTACAGGATATCATTCTGCTGAACCCAACCAGTATTCTTGGAGTTTCAGCATGTGATAATTTAGTTCACATTTAATAAATTTCTGTTCGGTAGGTGTGGGGGATAAGAAGACAAAGCCCCAGATTTTGTCTTCAAAGAATTCATATTCTAAAGAGAGAGGTTGGCAGACTTTTAAAATAAAGGCTCAAAGAAGAGCTATATGATCTCTGTCATAACTCTGCCACATGAAATTGAAACAACTGTAGGTAATACATGAATAAATGAGAATGGTGTGTTCCAATAAAATTTTATTTATAAAAATAGTGGATTCCCAGGCTACAGGGCATGGACAGCAATTAATTGCATATATTATGATGTAGCTGAAATAAAGGTGAGGATCAGGGGTAATAGTTGTGCTTCATCTCAAGGGCTAGCTCTGATCAGTTTGAAGTAATTGCCTAGAGTACTGGATTCATTCATTCATTCACTCAATAAATATTTCCATCACTAGTGCCTCTATATTCCAGGTTTAGTGGGAACATGGGTAGTGAGTTGAAGCATTAGGACTATATATTTGCCATCCATGATTTATGACTTTAGGATATACAAGTGAATAAGGATTACTCTACATGTAGAATCTCACATATTCTAGGAGCTCACGGTGTTTCCCTGACCTAGCAAAATTGGCACCATTAAGCCCCTTTCACAGATGTTAAAGGGATGTTAAAGAATGAGCTAAGGATCATGCAGCTAGTGAGTTATAGAACAGTGGTTTCAGCCCATGTCTCCTGTTCATAAATCCAAGACCTTTTCACTACACTCCAGCTGCTCTTAATAATGATTCATAGTGCAGAGGTCATGATTTGAACTGTACTGTAAACCAGAGGTCGACAACCTTAAAAAAGTGGCTTGCCAAAATTCCAGTCCCTTTTCTTTTGACATGCAGAGACAAGGTCAGAATTGGAGCAGATCACAAAAGCTTGTTCCCAAGTGGTGTGAGAAACAGGATGGTTGAGCTTTGCCATGTGTATATGTGTGCAGGCATGTGCACGTGTTGTGTTTGCGGGTAAATGAGTTGCCCTACTGAAGCCGGGACCTGTGAAGTCCCTTCTGAGTTGTGTTGGAATCAAAGAACTTAGCTGACAAACCAAAACTGTCAATTCAAAACAAGTTAAGTTCTTTTTTTAAATTGCTCATTTTAAAAAACACTAAATTCAACTTTATTTTTCAAAATTGTATATATTTAGTTTATCCAAGCTTGATGAGTTTTGGGATAAGTTTATAGCCACGAAACCATTACCACTATCAAGGCCATGAGCATTTCCACCACCTTCTAACACTTCCTCTAGTCCCCTTTTCTCCTCCTTTGCTTCCTCCTTTCTGTGGTAAGAACACTTAATATATAATCTACTTTCTTAGCAAATTTTGAGTATATATTATGGGTAGGTACAGACACTATAATGTAAAGTAAACCCCCAGAGCTTGCTTATCTTGTACAGCTGAAACCTTGCATCCTTTTACCATTACACCCAACCTTCCCCTCAAACACCTGGTGACCAGCGTTCTACTGTTTCTGTCCGTTTGATTCCACAGATAAGTGGGACCACACAGTGTTTGCTTGGGGTGCCTGGCTTATTTCGCTCAGCATAATGTTCTTCAGGTTCATACACGTTGTCTTCAGAAGCAGGATTCTCTTCTAATTTGTGGCTGAGTAAGAGTCCATTGGAGGCCTGCACCATGTTTTCTTCATCATTTCATCTGTTCATGGACATTTAGTTGTTTTGAGATTGGCTACTGTGGATAATGCAGTGACTATGGAAGGACAGATACTCTGAGACCCTGATTCACTTTCCTTTGTATATCCGAGAAGTGGGATGTAGGATCACATGATACATCTATTTTTAATTCTTTGAGGGACCATCAAATTGTTGTGCCTGTTGATGTTCCCACCAAGAGTCCACCAGGGTTCCATTTTCTCTTCATCCTCACCAACATTAGTAACCTTTTCTTTCAATGGCCACCCTAACAGGTGGGAGGTGATGCTTCATTGCAATTTTGATTTACATTTCCCTGATGATTACTGAGGTTGAGCACCTTTTCATATACTCTAGGCCATTTCTTCTTTGGAAAACTATCTCTTCAGCCCTTTGTCTTTTTTTTTTTTTTGCCGGGGGAGTCCTGGAGATTGAACCCAGGGATGCTTAACCACTGAGGAACATCCTCAGCCCATTTATTTATTTATTTATTTATTTATTTATTTATTATTTTGAGACAGGTCCTCATTAAGTTTCTGAGGCTGTCTTTGGACTTGTGAGCCCCCTGCCTTAGCTTCCTCAGTCACTGGGATCACAGATGTGTGCCTCCACATCTGGGGCCCTTTAAACGATGTTATTTTTCCTTTTATTTATTTATTTATTTATTTTTACTGTTGCGTTATCTGAGTTCCCTGTATATTTTGGATGTTAGTTCCCTATCAGATATATGGTTGGCAAATAGTTCCTCTCATTGTATGAACTGCCTTTTTTGTTTTGTATATTTTTCCACTTGCTGTGTAGAAGCTTCTTTAGTTTGATGTAGTCCCAATAGTTTCTTTTTGCTTTTGTTGCCTGTGCTTCTGTTGTTATAAAAAAAATTAAATAAGCCATTGCTCAGACCAAAGTAAAGGTGCTTTTCCCCATGTTTTCTCCTAGGAATTCCATAGTTCTAAATCTAAATCTAAATCATTTATGTCTTCAATCCATTTTCAGTTGCTCTTTATGTATGGGTAAGGTGAGGATTCAATTTCATTTTTTTGCATGTGGATATCCATTTTCCCAGCACCATTTACTGAAGAGATTGTTTCCCAAACAGTAAAAAAGGGATACATATGACATAAAAGTTCTTTTTAAAATACTCATTGCCTACTTATCTAAATTGTTCCTATATTGTGGCTTGTCCTTTTCCACAGTTTTATATAATTCCTAGGAAGCCTTCACTTCCAATTCCAGCTTCTTATCTGTCTCCCCTTCCCCACTCCTTTCCTGACATCTAAAACACTTGTCTGATAATAGCAGAGCTGCCTCAAAGAACAAGGGAGAGGAAGAAGTCAAGAGAGCAAAGCCAGAAGGGTTTTGGGGATCAGGGGGACTGATAAGCCTGGAAACACTAGAGGTCCTCCTGTACCTGTGTCCATCCTTATATGGATATCTGGAGCTTTCCGCCGTCTCTCTCTCTATTGATCTGCAGCTCCATCCCCCTTTCTACCAAGGATACAACTAAGAATCAAAAGAAAACAGTGGAAGCCCTGATGACACCTTCCCAAACCCCACAGGATACCTGAATTTCCGCTCCCATATTCCAAAAGATTTCCTTATTGTTTAAGTCAGTGCATTAGTTACTTTATTTTCTGTTGTCATAACAAGATACCTTAAGAATGGGCTCTTTATCATAAAGGAGGTCTATTTACCTTACAGTTCTGAGGGCCCAGGGGAATGGAGCTATCCCTACTGGGCTCTGGTAAAGGCCTCCTGGCGGATGGCTTCCCAATGGCGGAATGACCACATCTTCAGACAGGAAGCCACAAAGCTGGGGAGTGGCCAGGTTGGTTATAACCACTCTCCTGTGAGAACTAGCTTGGAGACCCTGTCATAAACACCTTCTTCCCTTCAGAGGGACGACCCTAAGAACCTCTCACTAGGCCCCACCTCTTCAAGGGCCCACTACCTACACCAACACACAGAGGACCCGCCAAGGCCCCGAGATGTGAACCTTTCGGGGACAGTCCCATCCCACCTTAGCAGCCAGTGTGAGTCAGAGGTGCGTCCTTGCAGCTGATGGGTTGTAGCTGTTCCAAGGCATGACCCCATGTCAGGTCTGGCCCCTGAGATCTGTTCTCTGTCCATCTCAAGATCTTTCCCTGTTTGCTATGCCCCATGGTTGCCTCTCTCTTCTCTCTTTGCACCTTCTATCCTCTTTTCCAGGATTTCACCTTTGGTCTTTAGAAGCTGTCTCCATGTGAGAACTAATATGACATGCAGACTCAGTGAACATGACCTTGAGTGACATGCTCTTTTCTCACGCCTTTCAATGTGATTGCTAATTCTGTCCTGTCAGGTCTACAGAAAGACTCCTTGGGCATCCTATGTGATGTTGTCCTCATCCAAGACATTCTGCTCCATTATATATTTTTTTCTTCTTGGCACTCACCACTAACCAATTATAGCACTAATTCATTTATACACTTATTGTTCACCTCTCTTCCCTGTCTCTCCTATGCATTAGACTCTGAATTCAAAGAGATATCTTGATATCTATCACATGGAATATAGTATATGCTTATATATATTTGTTGGTAAAATGAATGGGTGAGTGATAAAAGTACAGTGTGTTAATCGTCTTTGAGTTTTTTAGGTATTTTATTAGTCAGTTTTTTCTTGCTGCTGCAACCAAAAGACCTGGCAAGAACAGTTTTAGGGAGAAAACATTTATTTGGGGGTTCATGGTTTCAAAGGTCTCAGCCAGCTTTGTTCCTTGGGGTTTGAGGTGATGCAGAATATCATGGCTGGAAGATTGTGGCAGAGAAAAGTGACACCAGACATCACACTAGGAAGCAGAGAGAGACTAAGCTCAGATCCCAAAATATATGCCTCAGAGGCACAGCCTCACAGAGGTATCTCCTCCAGCCACCCACTACCAGCCTGTGGTCACCACTCAATTAACCCCTATCAAGGGATTAATTCACTGATTGAATTAAGGCTCTCATAACCCAATCACTTCACCTCTAAATCTTCTTGCATTGTCTCACATTCATGAGCTTTTGGGGGACACCTCATAGCTAAACCATGACAATAGGCAAGAATGCCTTGACCCAAAGGAAACCCTAATAGATATTGGGCTCCAGTCTCAGGACTTCGGGGAAGATGATTTCAGTGATGAGACCTTAGTACACTTCTAATCCAACAGGCAGGCAGGTGAAGGGTCTTGTTAGTGGTACACTAGGGACTCAAATTGGTGTTTGTTGTGCCTTCACAAACCTCAAGGGCTTTAGAATGCCTTTTAATTATGCGCAGCTATTTCACGTATTCATACTCCTTGGAGGAAGGTCCACAGCTTTTATGAGATATTTGTGGACTCTTTGATCTTCCAAATTTTAAGAGCTCCAGCCCTGCTCCTCAGAGCTGTATCCTTGGATCCAGGATCTTTTACTAACCTTTCCCAGGAGTTGTGCTTCCTTGGCTGTTCAGAGAAGTCAGACAGTCATAGCTGATGTGGTAGGAGAATGAGGTTTTTTTCTTTTGTTTCTTTTTGTTTGTTTGTTTGTTTTCAATGGCTGTTTATTGTTTATTCATGGTATTTGCATTTCAGGTTTTCTTTTTCCCAAAATGGAAGCTCTGTCCAAAAGCTACAATTATATTTTTGTTGTTGAACAACAAACCAGTGAAAAGTAAAATTCTTCTTCTAATTCATCCTTTAGAACTTCTTCTGACCACTTTGGTGTATATACTTTCCAACATTGAGTACAAATATTAATTTATATTACTCATATTTTTTATAATGGATGACAATGAAAATGGGTGCAGGAGAAAAGCCTGCTGAATGGCTGAGCCAGAGATGTCTCTGTGTCCATCCTGCTTTCCTCCACAGGGTCCAAGTGCAGATGGGCCAGGTCATGGCGGCGACCCAGAAGCACGCGATGGGGGCAGTATTAAGTGCTCACTGGTATCATGCTGTTTTACTTGCCTAATTTTAAGCCTCACAAATATCCACTGATTCTGTTGTTATTATTTGAACAGATCAGGAATTCGAGGTGGGAAGAAATGAATTAACCCAGTTCTGGCAGGAAGGCACCAAGACAGAATCGTAGAGCTGGTGGAGAAAAAGGCTCCTTCTTGGATGTTTTCCTGGTGTAAGGTCATGGAGATTAGTCCTGGCAGCCTCTGCCCTTGTCCCTACCCTCCCCATCCCTCTCACTGGAGCAAGGAATGAATTGGACTCAACACAAATTATATTAGCCTGTTTCCTCAAAATGGTGGTCCAAAGAAACTCAGAAGGAGGTACAAAACTTAACTGTGCATCTCTGAAATTCTCATAGCAAATTTATTTTTAAGAGAAGTATGTTAATGTCTTCCATGACACAGGAACATTCTAAGCGGGAGTGGGACCTTTGGCAAGCTCAGGGAGAAGAAAGTTAATGATGTGTTGTGATAGCCATTGGCAGCTGGGCCTTCTTCTCTGGTTATTAATGATAGTAATAATGATGCTGATAAATGAAGTGTATTAGTTGAATTTCATAGGTTCCTAATTACAATGCAAACACAAAGGAAGGCTCCATCTTTCTAGCAAAGCCACTGGTGTGTGACTGGTGGTCATTGATGACTTTCCTACTGATGACTCGTCTGGTCCGAGTGAATGGAAGTAACTTCCCAACTTCTTCTCTGGGAAGATTAGTAAGCAGACCAATTCCAGGCCGAGAACTCACAGATAAGAAGTAGTCTTTCAATATTCTACTCTTATGCAGCTCAGGTCCTGGGGGTTTAAGAATTATGAAACTGAGAATTTCATAATTTATAGGACCCTTGCAAAGTCTCTTGTCCAAGTCATTCATTTACAGATAAGTAATTCAAGGTCAGAAGAGAGATCTTCTTTGCCCAAGCTCATGGAGTTATGGGGTCTAGGCTGTAAATCTAGAGACCACTACTGACTAGGCACCTTTTCATCTACTCAATGCACCCTCTGTGAAATTTGGACAGCAAATAGCTTTGTCCAGTGCTTCACTGGAAAACTATGCACTGTTTAGAGAATCCCTTTGCAAGTCATTTGATTTTAGACTTTTACTGCCCTTAAACTGTTTTATTACTCTGTAAATAAAGACAGTAGGCAGAAAGGCAAAATAATTTGTGTCTCTAGACAGGCAGATGAATTCCATCTGGTGAAGGGACAATCCTCTTCTCTTGTGGAAAGTCATTTTTTTGTATGCATTTCCTCACTTATTTCCATAATCTTTACCTTCTTTTAAATTGTGCTTCTTCAACTTCTACCTTTGAACTGATTTCATCTGTCTGACTCCTTCATTTAACTAATGCATTAAGTGATAAAATTTTCAACATGTTATTTTATGTGTATGAGTCATAATTTTACATTTTTGGGTGGAAATCATCCATTATCTCTGTCATCTTCATATTTTGGGGCACATTAAAGACCCGTGAGTCATATTTGTATTTTTGGTGGAAATTATCCATTAACACTGTCATCATTGTGTTTTTGGACACATTAAGGACTGCATTTGACTTAAATCTTTGAAATTGATTAATTTTAAAATAAAGATGCTCCTTGACTTTGTGATGGGATCATGTCCTCATAAGATCATTGTGAGTGGAACACATCATGTCAAGCATGCATTGAATACACTTAAACTACCAGACATCATGGTCTAGCAACACAGCACATTGTTAGTAGCAGTCATTTCCTTCTATGATTGTGTGGCTGGCTGGGACCTATGTTGTGCTCCTGTGTCCAGCATCTTAAGAGATTACTGCATTGCTACATCACTAGCCTGGGAAAGGGCCAAAATTCAAAGTTTGAAGTATAGTTTCTACTGAAGACATCTTGCTTCTACTCCATCGAAAACTTAGGGAGAAACAAGTTGGGGATAATTTTCATTTAATTTATTTTAAAAGGTTATTTGGTATCCATGCAATAAGTGGAAGGGATTAAATATAAAAGTAGGATCAAATATAAAAATAAAATACAATGAGAAGAAGGCAATGTTGTTGAGTTCTAAATCGCAATTGTGTTTTGTGGAAGTCTCTGAATGCGGCCTTGCTTTCTCTGTGTTATAAGGCGTCTATTAGTAGGGATCAGAGGTTATTAAGGGCATCAAAGTGAGGCTTTTTCCTTACAGGGGCCTAGTCAGAAGGTTTGAAAGAAAATGGCAAACTGAACTTTTGTACATGGAGATTCAGTGTCACTGGGTGCCACTTCCATGTATCATCTCAAATCACCTTCTGTTATGACCTAGAAGCATCTTGAGTGCACAGGGAGGAGAGTCTGTACTCTTTGAGGAACTGTTGCTTTAGGTCATTAGCTTTTTGCTAACCCTGCACCTTGTGTTGTACATAGTAGCTCATGATGTGAAGAGTTGTTTGTAGTTATGAACTAGAGTGCGTTGGATGGTAGCATCCTTTTAAGGTATTTTTATACCTTAACCTGGATTCCATTAAAATAAAAACACGGGGGCTGGGGATGTGGCTCAAGCGGCAGCGCGCTCGCCTGGCAAGCGTGCGGCCCGGGTTTGATCCTCAGCACCACATACAAACAAAGATGTTGTGTCCGCTGAAAACTAAAAAATAAATATTTAACAATGAGGGTCTCCTTCCATTTCCATACAGTTAAATATTTATTTTTTAGTTTTCAGCGGAGTTTGTGAGGGGTAAGGGGAAAAAAAAGGGAGAGAATTAAACCACAGCAGATGGGGTAGAGAGGGAAGAGGAGAGGGAAGGGGAGGGGGGATAGTAGGGGATAGGAAAGGTAGCAGAATACAACAGTCATTAATATGGTATTATGTAAAAATGTGGATGTGTAACCGATGTGATTCTGCAATCTGTATTTGGGGTAAAAATGGGAGCTGATAACCCATTTGAATCAAATGCATGGAAGATGATATGCCATGAGCTTTGTAATGTTTTGAACAACCAATAAAAAAAATATTAAAAAAAAATAAAAAATAAAAAATAAATATTAAAATTCTCTCTCTTTCTCTCTCTCTCTCTTTAAAAAAAATAAAAAAATAAAAAATAAATAAAAACACGGATAAAAATCAGAGCCCATTGGCAGCAGGGTGACATCTGAAGACAAAGGGAGGAGTTTTGTAGAAAAGCAGCTTCAGCTGAAGACTGGGAGGTCATTTCAGCTGGGTTCTGGCGTTCGCCGATGTGCACAGAGCCATCTGCTCTTGTACTTAATGATCCAGACCACTCTGCTTTTACAGAACTCCTTTTACAAATCCTCAGGGTGCCTACCCCACCTTTTTCCATAGCCCAACAGGTCCAGAAATCAACTCTTCGTCTTCTGTCCCAGTTGTCTTTTCCCTCCCAAGTTCTTTAGATTGGTAAATGGTCTGTCCTCCTCATTGCTGAAGTCAAAAAACTGAGATCATTTCTCATTCAAATCCCCTTTCTGTATATTTAGTGGATTATCAAATCATTCAGGTTCTATTGCTTCAAAAACTTTGAATTTGCCAACTTATTTCTATTAGCCATTATTTATGTTGCACCTTCTTCTCACATTGAGACATCTTTACAACTTCCTGTCTGGTCTCTTTGCCTTTAGGTTCCATCCTTCATCTCAAATATATTCTATATATCCCCACAAATGAATTTCAGGAAATGAAAATCTGCCTAAAAGATGAACATCCTTCTGCATCGCCCTCAGAATGAAGTCTAGGTTTGGGGTATAGAATTTTATAAATTTATATGATCCTTCATGGTCCAACTCGGCTTTCTTCTCTCATCTTATATGTTTCGTTACTGACAACCCCTCTTTCAGGCCCTGGCACCTGACTGGACCCACTGGAATTTGCACCGATGTCTCGTCTCAAGCTTTTGGGGTGAATTGCTCATGCTCTAGCTAAGTCTAATTCCTTCATTTTGCACTAAACCTACCCCTCTTGCCTTTTCAGGGACATTATTTTAGTAAAAGCTCCTCTCTCCCCTACAGCATCAAGCTCTTCCTCTTTACTGGATCATTTCCATCTGCATTCGAACATGCTGTTATTTTTCACATCTTAAAGTCATACTTCACTCTGTTATCCATGCCAGTCACAATTCCACTTCTTTGCCTCTCTTTGTCCTCTCTCTCCTTTCTCTCTCCAGCCTCCAATTAAGCTTTGCCTCGATATCAATCCATTGAGATTGTTTCTGTTAACCAAAGAAAACTCCATGAGGCTTAATTTAATGATATATTTAACAAATCACATATGTGACGTTTCAGATTCTGATACAGCTGAACCCTTCTTCCTTCTTGATATGCATTCTTCCCTTGGCTTCCAGAACACTCTGTCCTAGTTTGGTTTTCCTCCCACCTCAGTGGTTGCCGTTTTTCAGTCTGCTTTCTTGGATCTGCTTTCCCTGAACAGCTAGTGTTGGAGCCATTGGGCTCTGTCCTTAGTCTGCTTCTTTCCTGTCTGTGTTCCCTTGGAGAGTTTGGTGAGTTGCCTGGCTTTAAAACACTATTGATCCATTGACGCCTTTTGAATGTGTATCTTCAGGATATCCTCTCCTTAATTTGGTCTCTGTTGCTCACTCAGCTTCTTCATTTGGATACCTCCTAGATATTTCAAGCTCAATTCGTCCAAAGCAATCTTGGATCTCCCTTTCTACAGCACCCCAAACTGGCTTCACTTACAGCCTTTCTCTCCTTAACAAATGGCATCTCCATCCTTCCATGTACTCAACCCCCAATCTTGGAGACCTGTTTAAATTCTCCTTCACATCTCACAACCAGTCTGTCAGGAAATATGTGGACTTGACCTTCAATTCTACCCAGTATTCAACCACTTGTCAGCATCTCTCTTGCTACAGTTTAGCCACTATCTTCCTTGGTTTGCATTACTGCAGTAGTGGCGCATTGGGTCTCTCTGTGTCCGCCCACAGTCAGGCCTTTGCAGCCTACTGTTTCCTCTGCCTGCTCTGAGAAAATACTATTGCTCAGATATCTGCATGACTATCTCCTTTCTTTCCTTTAGGTGTTTGCTAAATGTCACCTTCTCAATGAGTCCATCCTGTCCATGCGGGTTAACATAATAACTCCCTCCTCTCCCCTCTCCTGGCTATGACACTCCCTATCCCCTTTACTCTTGTTTCATTTTCTTAATGCTTAGAACCTTCCTGCACATTATATGTTAACCCACCTATTATGTTTACTTTTTATTGCCATCCTCTCTCACTGGGGAGAATTTTCCATAATGGGACACTGTGTATCCCATTTAATGGATTAATAATTTGAATGGATTTATGGGTGGTTACTACAGGCAGGTAGGGTGGAGGAAGTAGGTCACTGGGTCATGTATGTTCACTGTGACAACCCTGTCTCATGGAGGGGTTGCCATGCTTAGGCAAACAATGGATTATAGCCTTGGGCTTCTGTTGAGAGCCACAGCCAAAGGGGCCCCAGCAAACTTTCAGACTACCAGCTGATGATTGGCTCACAGCAGCCCCAGCCACATCTAGCTGATTGGCTCCTCTGCGGTGATGCTCATTGGAGATGCTCATTGAGCTGTTTCCCCGCCCTTTCAGACTACCAGCTGATGATTGGCTTTCTTTCTCTTACCTTCTAGACTAGGATCCTAGGATTTTTAGGGCTTCACTTCCCTCATATCCCTTAGAGTGAGTCAGGGAAGTAAAAGTAGGGAATCTATGTTCTGAGCGACACGTGTCTTCTGTTTCATAGCGTAAAGTGTGCAACTCTGTTTTGAGTCCTCTGGAAATATTGTTCTAGCTTTAGAATTTCCTTCTTTAGGTAAGTCTCTAAACTTTGCAAGCTTAAAATCCCGTTTTGCATTAATCAGCTTCTGTTGCTGTGAACAAAAGACCCGAAAAGAACAACTCAGAAGAGGAAAAGTTTACTTGGGCTTATGGTTTCAGATGTTTAGTCTATAGTTGGCCATCTCCACAGCTCTGGGCAGAACAACGTGGCAGCAAATCATAGTGAAGGAGAGCTGCTCTATTCATGTCCATCTGGGTTAACATAATAACTCCCTCCTCTCCAGAGGAAGGGCAGGGATGGAGGGGTGGGGCTAGCTCAGCTTTCAATGGGTAAAATATAAACCTTAAAGGCATGCCCCAGTGACCTACACACCACCAGCCTAAATCCACCACCCATAAATCCAATCAAACGATTAATCCACTAAATGGGATTACCTGGGTGGTAACTGTAGGCAGGTAGTGGTAACTGTAGGCTGGAAGAGGTAGGTCTTTGGAGCATGGCTTTGGGGTGTATATTTGGTGCCTGGTGAGTGGAAAACTCTCTCTGCCTTCTTGTTGAATGTCCTGAGCTGCTCTCCTCCCCTGAACTCTTCCAGGACTCAGAGCTATGGAGTGGCCGTTTGTGGACGAGACCTCTGAAACCATGAACCAAATAAACTTTCCTCTTCTAATTGTTCTTGTCGGGTTGTTCGGTCATAGTGACGAAAAAGCTGACTAACACAATAGATTACTTTTATTTTCAAGAGTCCCTGGAGTCCTAACAGTTCAAGCATTGCCCCAAAGTCTAAATCCAAAAATCTCATCTGAGACTCAAGGCAAGTCCCTGGCTGTAAGCCTCTGTAAAGATCAAAAGCAAGTTACATATATCCAATATATAATGGCAAAGAATAAACATTTCAATTCCACAAGGGAGAAATGGGGAATAGGGCCAAAGTAAGGCCAAAACCCAGCTGGGCAAACATATTCTAAAGCTCCACATTTAGCATTTGGGGCACATGGTATTGTGATGTTTTCTCTTGTGTAGCTGTGCCCCTGTGGCCTTGCTGGTTGCAGTTCACATGGTACCTTTGTTGCTTGATTTTGGCAGCTTTCCTTGGCAGAAATTCCAAGTTACCGGGAGCGTTAATCCCGGGAGTCTCTACTGCAGCTTCACATCTTTATGCACTGCCCTCTAGGGGCTGCCTGCAGAGATTTCAACCCTGCTACATCTTGCCTGACCTCCCAGGCCTTCTTTTGAAATCTGGTGGAAGCCTCTATGACCCCTTAATTCCAGCATCCTGTGTTCCTGCACAACCAGCACCACACGGGTTGATGCCTAGGTCTGCCACCATTTTGAGTAGTAGTAGGGCCTCCTAGGACCATGACTATGCAGCTTTGGAGTACCTGTGTGACTCAGCATGGTGAAAGGACTTCCCAGGTCCCCCTGTGCAAGCAAGATGCCTGAGGTCTCTTCTCAAAAAATTTTTACTGTTTCATCTTTTACCTGTGATGGGTGTTGTCTTGCTAATTCCTGAGATACCCTCAAGGGGTTTTCTGTATTATCTCTGTACAAAGTACTCAGTATTTTCTTTGTGACTATAATCTATTCAACAATCACATCCTCCTTGCTTAGTTTGGGGCCAAACTAAGTTTATTTATTTATTTTTGACATCTTTCCACTTCTGCTTTCAGCTCCTGATTATCACAATAAGCTTTACTAAAAGCCAACAGCAAAATCCATGCCACTACCTGAATCCAGTGCTGCCTTGAAATTTCCTTCACCAGATGAATTAGTCTATCACCTTTAAATTCAGCCTCACAGAAAGTTTCAGTACCTGGATAAAAAGTAGATAACTTCTTTGCAAGAATGTAACGTGAATGGCATCTAGTACAAATTCCAATAGGATCCTCCTTCCCCTCTGAGTCCTTATGAGCCCAGTCTTTACTGTCCACATTTCTATCAGCATTCAGGTCTTCTGAGCACCCACCAGAATCACCATTTAGTTCTTCTTATAACATTTTAAGCCTTCTCTAGTCAACATTTCCAAACTTTTCCAAAGTACTCCTGCAAATCAGTTCCAAATACCTCTGAACTACATGGTCAGGTTTGTCATGGCAACAACCCCACTTCTTAACACCAACTTTTGTCATAGTTTGCTTTGTATCACTGTGACCAATGTATCTGTCAAGAAAAACTTGAAGGAGGAAAAGTTTATTTTGGCTCACAATTTCAGAGGTTTGGTCCTCTGATGGTTGATTCCATTGCTCTTGGGCCAAGATAAAGTAGAACATCATGGTGCAAGGGCGTGGTGGAGGAAAGCTGCTCAGTTCATGATAGCCAGGAATTAGAGAGAGACTTTGGCGATAAGGGGCCAGGGATAATATAATCCCCAAGGGCATGGCCCCAGTGACATACTGCTCCCGACATGCCCAAATAGCTTATAGTCACTTCTCATTATTCCACTCAAATTATTAATACATAAGATGGATTAATATACAAATTAGGTAACAGTTCTCATTTAATCATTTCACCTCTGAACATTCTTGCATTGTCTTACACATGAGCTTTCAGGGGTAGGGGGATAACTCATGTTCAGACCATAACACTTTCTGTTCCTTAGGTGAATACAGAATTTAAGAGAATTAGCAGATCAAGAAATAAAGCATAGCAGACAAAAGTGTACGCTCTGATATCAAGCCACTTGGGTTCTAATTCTGGCAGTATCAATTATAAGTTGTATTACATTGAACATCATCCCACCTGCCTTAGTTTTTCTATCTGCACAATAACAATTCCTGTTGGTAGGAGATAAATTAACTTATTTTGGCGTGTAAAGGTTGGGAGTGGAAGGATATGGGTGGAAACATTGAGGGAAGATACCAGCACAGGTCCATTTTCTGTCTAGAAGCATCTGTGTCTATGAGAATGAGGAAAGTAACTGTCATTTATTGGCCAAATGAATTGGTGTGGGGCTATCTGATCTACAGCCAGAACACAGCTAATGCTAGTTGAATAAATAAATGAAAGAATGTGTCTGAAAAATAGAGCCCTACCTGCCTCCGAGGACCCTGTGAGGATGCATTAGATACCTAGGTAGGAGAGCAATTTGAATTTATATAACCCTTTTTCTCTAAGTATATCAAAGTACATACAGTCAATTCCTGGTTTATGTGTGTGTGGTTAGCTATGGTTGATTTTTAATGTCCTGCTGTCTTTGCAATGCATGTCAATTTGGTTTGGGGCTACCTTTCTTTGTTCTCAGGTTGTGGGCAGAGGTGAAGGCACAGGAAGGCAACACAAACTCATTTCAGCCGCAGCTTAACAATAATGATGAAGATAAAATTGGGGTTTCGAAAATGTACACTGAGTTTTCCAAAGCAGAATGAGAATGAGTTTCGTATTATCAGTTCATTTGCATTGTTTACATACCACTTCCCTTCCCACGGTGTGAATAATTATAGTGGGGGAGTGAAAAAGATGTGGGACTTAGAATTGGAAACATCTAGCGCTAAGTCCAAGTCCCTCCACGTCACAGCTGTGTTCCCTTAAGCAAGTCCATTAACTTCTGTGCACCTTAGTTTCCCTGTTGCAACCATAGGTGTGATCATGAAGCTGATGATTTTAACAATACTGATAAATATTGCTGCCACCTCTTACCCAAGCGTGGACATGCACACTCATGAGTGAAGCTTCTGGTATGAGATTTAGCAGGATTCATCAAAGCTCTGCTACTTCTTGGCTCTATAATTAGGTTCTAAACCACAGTGTTTTTATTCGTAAAAGAAGCATTATAATAATGACACCCATTTCAGAATAATTCCACGAGACATCACTGAGTAAAAAAGCTTCAGCACACTGCCTGCATCTGCCATGGAGCAGTTCATACATTCGTGTTCAAATACCACACTTGTATTGCCTTCGTAGAGTTCTTGCAAGGATCAAGTGAGACATTACTTGTTAAGGTGCTGCCTCAATTAAGTAGTTTTATTGTTATAATCTTTTGTTATGACTCTGTGCATGTTATAAGTGTTATACATTTAACAAAATTTTATGTGCTTATATGCATTTGCTAATTTTCATTGTATACAGCATCTACCTTCAATTTTTCAAATGAGTCCCTGTGATCTTGAATGAGTGCCACAGCAATCTCAGAACCACATCCTTTGTTTTGTTTCTAGTATGCAAAGAGTTAAACCTGCATCCTGTTGCTCTCTGACTCAGGGTTGGAAAGGGCTGACTTTGAAGGAATCAAAATCTCATATCTAGATAGAGAATTCATGAGGAATAAAAATTAATGACCGGAAGGAATCCGGATCCACAAACCCTTTATAACATCAAGGGTTTAAAGTTCAGGTTGCTTTATGATTTTCCATCATACCTGGGTTTATTTCAAAAATTTAAAAACAGATAAGAATCAATCATTTTTCATTTCACTTTTGTTCATTTGGTCATTTTTATTAAGTCATTCTTGAGAATTTTACATTTTTCACTTGTATCATAAATGGGATCTTTTATATGACATTTTCTAAATTATTTTTGTTGGCACATAGGAAAGCAGTTAATTTGGGGATATTTACCTTGTGTCTTAATCCACATTAAACTCCCTTATTAGTTCAAATAATTCTTCAATTGATTGCCATGAAAAATAATTATGGCTTTGATTAATAATAATTTTGTGGGCTGGGGTTGGAGTTCAGTGGTAGAGCACTTGCTTAGCATGTGTGAGGTTCTCGGTTTAATCCCTGATACCACCTTAAAAAAATAAACAAATAAAATAAAGGTATTGTGTCTATCAACAATTAAATTTTTTTAAAATAATAATCTTGTTTGTTTCTTTCCAATATTTATTCAACACATCTTTTTCTTCTCCTACTTCATTGACCAGGACCTCTAGAATAAATTCTGATGATATAGAAGTGGTAGTAGAAACTCTACTGTTTCCTGATTTTAATAAGAGTTATGTTATGGTTTGGATGAAAGGTGTCCCCCACAAGTTCATGTATGAGACAATGCAAGAAGGTTTAAAGGAGAAATAATTGGGTAATAAGGGTCTTAGCCCAATCAGTGAATTAATCACCTGATGGGATTAATTGAGTGGTAACTGAAGGTTGGTAGGGTGAAGAGGTAGGTAACTGAGGGCATGCCTTTGGAGGTATATTTTGTATTTGGTGAGTGGAGTCTCTTTCTGCTCTCTGATCATCACGTGAGCTGCTTCCCTCCACCACACTCTTCTGCCATGTTGTTCTGCCTCACCTCCAGCCCCAAGGAATGGAGCCGGCTGTCTATGGACTGAGATCTCTAAAACTGGGAGCCCTCAAATAAACTTTTCTTTCACTAAAATTGTTCTTGTCAGGTCTTTAAGTCGCAGCAGTGAAGAAGCTGACTGAAACAGAGTGTCTTTAACAGTTTCACCATTATGTGTGTTTGCTGTTTGTATCTGATATATGTCTAAAAATGCATATTAAAGTTTCTATTGACTCCTAGCAATGTAAGAGTTCATAGTTTGATTTCTTTCCCTCCTTTAGTAGAAATCATCATTCTCATATATTCAGACTAGACCCACCTTCCTGTTTTCCCTTAGCCCATAAAAAAGGCCTTGGAGGCCTTAGATGAATCCTAAGCCACCATAATGCCTTGTTGTGTACAGGAATTTTAACTGAACTGATTAAATCGATCATTACAAAGATTAATACTAATTTCTTGAACTCTCAAACCCAGATGTTATTTTTTAATTGAGCAATGAATCAAAGAACAACCATTTTCTCTCTTTCTAAGACTTCCTAGGAAATTGGTTCAAAGCAGTGCCAAAGCTATATATTTTTAAATACTGTTGAAATGCAACAAAGCAACAAGTTCAAATATCTTTAACCGCAATCTGCAGGAGACCAATGCTTCATCCATGCAAAGCCCTCATATCTGGAGTAGGGAGGGGTAGGGTGGTATAGGGTTAACGCTTGGAACTGGGAGAAGCCAAACTCCAGAACTGGCAGCCGAACTCCAGCTCCTGATGGTGCAGACTCTTCACCCTATCATCACCCCAGGACATAAGCAGAGTAAGACATTTGGACCCAGGTCAGGCATACAGCTGGAGCCAGCACCTTATTATTTGAGGAAGGATATTGTTTGAAAAAGGAGCAATAAACAGCACAAGCACATATATGCCATGCATCTGTGAGCCCAGCCCCTCCCTACGATGAGGCAAACAGCACTAGTTATTTTTGCTGTTCGTGCTTTCCCATGGAAGAGATATGAAGTAGGCAACATTTATCTTTAGTGTTATAGATTGCATCTCTATCTCCTTCCATGTTTTCAGGAGAGGGTGGGTCTGATTCACTTCTGCACTCAGCATTCCCCTAAGTATAAATACTAACCTGGTCTCAGTATTTAACCTTTTACTTTTCCAGAAAAGATTTCTTTGACTGTCGGTCCATCCCAGTGAAGGTCAGCTTGAATCTTCTGCTCTGTTCGTATTTGATGCTGTACTCACAGCACTATCACAACTCAAAATTGTTTCTAAATTTTTATTCATTTTTTGGTCTAATATCTGTCTTTACAACCAGAGGTTAAGCTCCACCAAGAAGCTTATTTGGAAAGTGATTTATTCACAGTATGAATTTAATAAATGGATGGGTAGTCTGGAGCAACAGAGATGGAGAACTCTAATATTGCCTTTGCTGATGCAGTGTTTGCTAGCACTTTTGAATATGCCCATAACCTGCTCTATTTTTAAATATTCATCAATTTTTGATGTCCTTTAAGACCTAGATGCTAGATGTACTTTGGGGTAACATACACCTTGAAATTATTTCTCAGTGCCAAATGTTAAAGTCAGTTGGTCTAACAGATGAAGTGCAAATTTTTAAAAAAGATTCAAGCTCCATGTATAGTCTGGCTTCATTCTGACATTCCACTTGTTTCTCTGTGGTAAATCTTAAATTTCACCAAATGCTTTATAATTCCTACCCATTTACTTTTGCCTAAGTTGTTCCTCACCAATAGGCCCATCATTCCTCAGCTGCCTAATGCTCCTCATCATTCCAGGACCAGTTCAAATCTCTCCTCCTTTATATATTCTCCTTGAACTTCTGAATTTCTATCACCTTCCAAAGAGACCCCTTAGCACTTTGTCTCTGATATTCCTACTTGGTATATAACATATGGTGTTGGATTTAGTTGTGTCACAGGTTGTAATTCCTAGAAATCAGACTTGGGGACAGAGTATAGAGGCATAGATGTTCATTAGGTAGTTAGGGGGAGAAAAGAAGGAGTGGGGAGAGGGAGACATGAACAAAAGATGTGGCCCTTGTGAGCCTCTATCCACAGGGAAGCTCTGGACAGTGAGTTGTCCTGTGTTGACTGAAATGACCAGACATTATCATTCATACAGAGATCAATTATTGGACATGTCCACTCTGTACAGGAAATGACCTTGGACTAGGCTGCCATCTGCAACCGAAGCAATCCCTAGAGCAGCTGAGACCTGAAAGCCTTCTGCAGACAGTACTCTCAGCAGGTGAACCAAGTCTGTCTTGAAGTGCAATCTGTGTTTACCATACGCTTCTTTAGTCATGGACCATGTCTTATTTATCTGTGAAGACCCTGTAATGCATCCCCATGCTTAATACATAATTGATGCTCAATTTAGGAATAGATGCTCAATGAATTGCTAGTTGTTATTTTCTATCTTGATTCTTATTTCTGACCATATAATGAATTTCTTGAATTCAAGAACATTTGCCCCTCTAGAACTTATTGCTAGGTTTTTCACCTAGATGGGGTTAAAACTAATGCATGGACATGCATTTTGTAATTGAGTATTTGTTTGAGGTTGGCTGTATACATCAAGGCATATACATCATAGTTGGGTGTATATGTATATTATGGCTGGTGTGGACTGTGTCCGAAGACCTATGTTGATGGTATATGGGTGATTTAGCAGGTTGTGTGCATTGTATTGGGGGTATGTTTCTTGAGGCATTTCTTATCATGACTTGATAGATACGTACGTTGTGGTTAGACATATACGTGGGTCATGGATGGGATGAATTTGTGGTTGGTTGAGCTTGGTCATGGCAATCAAGGTGAGGTGAAACTAGATTGTATGTGTTATAAGGTGTGTGCAAGAAAGCACGTGAGTGTGCATGTCCAGGCTTGGGTGAGTGTGGTGGCCAGAGTACAGTCAATGGGTTGTTGGTGCTGGTAGTACATGTCATGATGGCTATATGGTGCTGGTCTTTGGCTATGGTTTGGGAGTCCAGACTCAAAGCTGTAAGCTCCTCTTCTCTGGCATCTCAAAGCTAGAGCAGACCCTGGCCCTAGCGGCGTGAAGTCTCTCCACTTTCAACAGACAGCAGTATCAACCATAATTAAAGCTAATTATTCCACGGTGCTCTGCATGTGTGTTGGCCTCCAAAGTACACTGCAATGAGCTAGGAGGCAGCAGGGCTGTTTTTCTTCATAAAAACTTATGAGGAGCGCTGAGCAGATTAACAGCTTTAATGACAAAAATTACCGCTTACAACACTGACTTCAAATCAAAGAACAATATCCGCAGACAGATATTTTCATGGTTTTCATAACAATTCATTATAGGTGGCACCAAGGGATTACATTTTTATTTCCCTTGTGTCGTCTTTCTCAGACTCAGGTTCATTTCTCTTAATGAGGCAGCGGAAGATAAAGGGCAGAGACAGTGTCTCCGTGGTGGCTGCGAGCGAGAGGCATTTAGGGTCACAGAGCCGTCAGAGCAGGAGGGGAGTGGGCTGGGGAGGGAGAGGGATGGGAGCAAGAGGCTTCCTGCCATAATGAACCAAAATTAAGACATAAATTCTCCCACCTTTGTTCTGGCAGCTCCAACTCTGGGATTCAGCTTTTTAATGAGGAATGGATCAGAAGCAAAAATTATTAGCTAATTAATTGTATAGGGGAATAAAAAAAGAAAAAGAACTTGGAGGAAGAATTGGGAACGGGGAGGTGTCCCATCACCGGCTTTCAGAAGCAGGTTGGAAGGGACAGTTCCTCAGCCTGCATAGCGGTGTTGGGGAACAGAGGACGTTGGAGAAGTGGGGTGGGTATGTGAAGCTGCTTCCTATTTGCCAGGCCTGGCTGGGTCACTGGGAATGTGGAGGAGAGTCAGAAGGTTTACTGGGGACAGCCTCCTCTCAGGCCGGCCTGCTGCTTTCCTTTTGGGGGTTTGCCAGCTACACCAACTAGAGGGTCATGTGAAGAATCTAGTGTTTCTCAAGGTATGGCTTGTAGTCCCTGAACCCATGGATCTTTGGCATTTTTCTATTCAGCTTTTTGGGGGGGTCACTGTCATCAAAGGACATGGCAAGAACAACATAGAGGAGGAAAAGTTTATTTGGGGCTAATGGTTTTGGAGGTTTCAGTCCACAGATGACCATCTCCATAGCTCTGGGCCCAAGGTGAACATCATGGCAGAAGGGGATGGTGGAGGAAAGCAGCTCAGGATATAAAATCAAGGAAACAGAGAGAAAGAAGAAGAAGGAACGAGTTCTGCTCACCAGGGACAAAATATATACACGTTCCCAGTGACCTACCTCCTCCAGCCACACCTCATCTGTTTACAATTACCATCCAGTTAATGCATACCTGTGGATTAACCCACTGATTAGGTTAAAAATATAATAATCTAATAATTTCACCTCTGAATGTTTTTGCATTGTCATTTGGGGACAACACACATACAAACCATGAGTCAGAATCATCAGAGAATCCTGAAAATAAATGTACAGCCTCCTGGAACTACCCCCAGAGAATCCCCTTCGCCAGGTCTCCGCAGGGTCTGAGACTGCATGTGAACAAATGTGCCAGGTGATTTTTCTGCCCACTATGGTTTAAGAGCCACTGGCCCAGTGCTTAGAATCAAGAATTCAATTCCATTTTAATCCTCTTTAAATTCTTTCTGTAGCTTTGGCCTGTGCTCTTCTCTATTCTGTGTCTATGTCTGTTTTTCTTTGTCAATGTACCAAGGACGATGATACTGGTTGAGAAATTATTTTAAGATGAATGCCTCATTTGCTTTCACTGCTTGTAAACCCCAAATTAAATCTTGGAAATCCTGGTGTGCTCTTTTTTTTTTTTTTTTATAATCTCTCCAGTTCTCTAACAGGTTTATAAATAAAAATAATTAAAATAGAAAACTACATTGTCTGTTACCAGCTTTTCATTTTGAGTTTGGTCTCCAGGTTCTTCGTTTTGGTAAGGCACAGACTTTTAAGCATTTTTATTGTATAACTTCATAAATAGAGACCACAAAATGATTGTGGCAGAAATATGAGCAAAGGCAGCTGGAGCTACAGTGCATTTAGAATGCAGTAGACAACATCTGAGCGTCTTGATTAGGATTTGTCAGGCTATATGTCTCCTGTCAACTTCAACAGGTTGAGGAACATTAACACAACAACTGTCTGCGAGGGGCTAATGCACCTGCATGTGATTATCATTGAATGTTAGGCAGTGAAGGATTCTGCACCATTGGATTCTGATTGCAGCTTGACTGTGCCCGCCATTGTGCTAGGAGTTGATAATATGGAATAAGTAGGGCACATTCCTTCCCAGTAGGAAGGTCATGACATTAGGAAAATAGGTAGAAGAGCATATAACAACAACATGGCCAGGCCGTAGACACTGGGTACCTTGGGGGTGCAGAGGAAGGATGCTTTTTACTTGGTGGCAGGCAGAAAGAGGCAATGTGGAGTGATGGGGGAGATGTTATAGCATTGGAAAGCATGAAGAGAGACTCTTATTGGCAGGACAGACACTTGGCAAAAAAAAGTCAAATGGGCAAAGACTTGGGCACAGACTCCTCCAAATTTTAAAATCTTTCTCTTTACTTTGGGTGTTCCCTAAACCCATGGGAACCCAGTGACTTAGGTCTCCAAGGATTCCTCTATGACTCAACACCACCAGAATATGCCCTGCTCCACACTCCTGTCCATAAAAACATGTCCCACGCACCAGCACTTAAATGTGGTGTGTTCTTGTCCCTTGTCTTTCTGATGGGATGCTCTGGGACAACTTTTAACTCTTCTTTTTCTTTCACCTCTGTCATTAAACAGTGACTGAGACCCACTGTTTCTATCTCTTAAATGTCTCTTGATGCTTTTCTCTCCTTTTCTATCACCCTACCTCAGATTCTCATCACCTGTCACCTGGATTCTTTATAACAACCTTGCTTTTGTGCCATTCCTTGCTTGGCCTCATAAAAAGTTACTTAGAATAGCACTAAGGAGACTTATTCCTTTATCTTCTATTTGTTGGATAAGCGCAACCACTTCTGTGTGGACTTAGAGGCCCTGCATATTTCCATCCAAATCCAGTCTTTCTAGAACCATCGTTTGTGACGTTCTGGCTTCAGCCATGCAAAGGTCTTTGTATTGTTTCTTGAGCCAATTGTCACAGTTTAAGTGTGCAGCGTCCTTCCTTGCCTTCATGCTTGGCTAATATGATTTTCTCTGCATGGGATGACTTTCAGATTTATACACCTGCTCCATCCTAGCAGAGTTAGAAATAAGATTGGAAGTGAGTGGCGTCTCCTCCATCATGAGTCCATGTGATAGATGAGGGAAGTTCTCTCATAGTTCAGTCCAGTCCTTGGTGTTGATCACTCAGCTTATCAAGTAAAGTCTCTACATGACTCTTACCATGATCAAGTAGTGCATGGGGGGATGTGGTATATTTATAGTTCCTTTTGTAAAATTTTGAGTCTCTTGGGACTTCTTCTACCATACTGTTGGAATTGATGTTCCAAATAGCTTACAAAGCTTAAGTGCTCATCTTTTTTAAAAATCTTTCACAAATTGTAATGATAAACATTTATTGAGGGCTTATGATGTCCCAGGCATAATTCTAAATTACTGACTTGAGATTAACTCCTGAAATTCACACATTGTTGGTTCTATTGTTTAGCTAGCTTTTTCATTACTGTTACAAAAAAAAAAACCAAAAAAACTTAGAGGATGAAAAGTTTATTTGGGGCTCATGGCTTCAGAGATCTCTGTCCCCTAGACTGCTGACTCCATTGCTGTGTTTCTAAGGTGAGGCAGCACATCATAGGGGAAGGACCCAGCAGAGTCCTGCTCAGGTGGGGTCAGGAAGCTGAGAGAGAAAGGAGAGGAAAGTGGCTACAGGGAAGACACACCCTTCCCAGGCACACCCCCAGTGACCCTCCTTCTCCAGCCACACCCCCACCTTCCTGGAGTTACCATCCAGTTATTCAAACTACAAAGGACTGATTAGGTTACAGCTCTCACAGTCCAAGCACTTCTTAATAGTCTGGCATTAACAGGAGATTTAAAGGATACTTCATATCCAAAACAGGACAATTATTATCATCATGTTAAAGATAAGAAAACTGAAGCCATAGAGAAGTTAAAAAAAAAAATAGCCTTATCTCTGAAGTGGTGGCCCTTTGCCTCCAGAACCTATATTAATGTAAACTGAGTCAGTACTGATTATAGGCTCCCTGGTGGGAGTATTATGTAGGCATCTACACTCTGTCTGGCTTTACCCACTCCTCTCTAATCCCAATGAGGATTCCAAAAGATGCTAGTCTACAACAAGACTGGGTCAAGGGACATGTTATTATCAGCGTGGGCTTCAACCTCCTTCCAGAGCGTAGAACATCAGAACCACATGGAGGACATCTTCTTCCTTAAACAGAGTGTGCCCCAGGCCTAGAACTTAAACTGGCCAGTGGCCTCCTTTCTGAACCAGTCCCTCCATATCTTATCACTATGGGCAAGGAAAGATCAGATATAGGATAAATAGATCAGGTAACAAAACCAACAGGAAGAAGCCTTTGTCTTGTTGGCCAGAGCAGAGCTGAGTCAGGCCACCTGGGGATGGAATCACCCAGAGGGCATTTGTCCATAGCAGAGTGCATGTTGTTCTTATTTTAAGGAAATATTAACATTCACACTCTGTCGGTCTTTGGTATCACAGTAGACTAGAGAACAGGGTGGGTCTGTAAGAGGTTTCAATCGATTCTTATAGAAATGAGTTCAAGATTGTCTAAGTAGAGAAATACAGCAAAGATCTCAGGTGTAATGTCCATTGAAACCATTAGTAAGATTTTCTGAATTACTCCAAAAACTCATTGTTGGGTAGTATTTAAGTAAATTATGATTTATTCATATAGCAATGTTTTGTGGTCATTAAAATGTTTTTCTCACAACTGATTTTTAACAAAGTAAGAATTTTTAATGATGTAATTTTAAGTGAAAAAAGATGCAAGATTAATATATAATGTGCTCCCGGCTATGTAAAAATAGGTATTAATGGTCATTAAAATAATAAAGATTATAAGTGCTTCAAATAAAGATTATATGTGATTCTGTAGGATGTATTGCTAAGTGATAAAGCAAAGGGCAGAATAAGACCTATAAAGTGAGAGCATTTTATGCAAAATATATATTTCTGGAAGAATACACATACCCCCCCCCCCACACACAAAAACCTGTTAACTCTAGTAAAAAAAAACTGGAGGTAGTAATGGTGAAAGCTGAAGAATCACTTAATTTCTATGACAATATTTTTATGTTTTAGGTTTTTGTATCATGTCATATATATTTTTTTCTTTTTCTTTTATGGTACCAGAGATTCATCCCAGGGGTGCTTAACCACTGAGCCATATCCCCAGCCCTTTTTAATACTTTATTTGAACACAGGGGCTCACTAAGTTGCTGAGGCTGGATTCAACTCTCCATCCTCCTGCCTCAGCCTCCTGAGCTGCTGGGATTACAGGTGTGCCCTACCACACCAGGCATACATTTTCTTCTTTAATAATAAGTTTACTTTTTATCATATTCTATTTATATGTATCTACATATCTGTCATCTATCTATCCATCATCTACCAAAAGCTTGAAATAAATGTACCAATTGGCAATGATGGAAATATGAGTGAGTTTGTGGCCAACTGGCTTATTTTTTTCTTCTTTTATCTTTTCTTGTTCCTTTCTTTTTCTTTTTCTTTTTTTTTAGTTTCTCAATATTCTACAATGAGCATATCTTACTTTCACAGCTAAAAAATATGAAGCATAATTTGGAACAGGCTGGAATGGTGATGTCTCTGCTTTATTATAGAGGCCTGAAGCTTCTCTCCAGCATCTGCTTAGAGGCTGCACCTCAGATTGGCCTTGGTCCTCAGCACTTGGTTCTGAGTGGGACTGGCCTATCATTCTCTCCTCAGTGCCCTGTTCGATTTCTTCCATTGCAATTGCCTTCATTTTATTTTGGCTGTGCTTGCCTGTTTAATATTTGTGTCTCCTTCTGGGCTTCAGACTCTGATCTAGGATCATGTCTGATTATTCACTGTACTGTAGCATTCAGCGTGGGGCCCATTGCATACTAGTGGCTCATTAAATTTTTATTTGGTTACTAAATAAATGAACAGATACTCCTCTTCTTCAGTGACACAGTCTTTGTAGATAAGAGTAGAAACCTCTACAGGGGCCTAATGAATTAGCAAGAGAGCTAGGCATGTCCCAACAGGGCCGTCTTGGTAGTAGAGGGAGGGATGGGCTGTGTAGAGACTGGGAAGAAGAGAGGTGGCTTACACGTAGAAGAGCTCTGTGGTTGGGCATTCTCACTATCTGGTGGCACATGTCAGCTTGTCTATATGGTGAAATTGCCTCTATGTCACCTGGGCACACATTGGAAACTCGCAGTAGAAATGGATTGCCAACTGTTTTTCGTAACCCTGGTGAAAACACATGTGTCCTTTGGAAGGAAGACTAGGACATTAGAGGTGAAACGCAAGTAAGAAATGTGGAGATCTGGTTTCTCCTGGCAGGGCTGGGGGCTGGATGTTTGTGTTATAGTCACTCCACCTCATTTTCTCCTTTGGGCATGGAGGACATGGAGGGGGTGATCTCTTAGGATACTGGAGATGGACCATTGAATGATTATGTAAGATAGAGGGCTTGGCTGGAGAAGTCTTGGTATGATTTCCAGTCACTGTCACCAGGATCCCAAATTGAGACATGACACAAATGCAGAATGTGAGTCTGGTCATGATGAAGGGCTAATAAGATGTGGAAAAAGGCCATCCTAAAAGCTTTCCACATAAAAGTGTCAAATTCTTCAGTGATCCCAACCAAAGAGACACATGAAGTGGATCATGTGTGTGCCTGGGTGAATTCTAATGTTACCATCTCTTATCTGGGTGACCTCGGGCAAGTTTCTAAGTCAGATTTCTTGTCTATAAATTGAGGCTAATAATCAGAACTCCTTCTGTTGCTGGTGGATTAATGAAAAACCACCTGGAAGAGTGCCTGGTCCACAGTGATCTTTATTTTTTGCAATTTAATGCAGAATCGATTACTGTGTGTAAGGGTTGCACGGGTTCTCCATGGCCCTTCAAGCAGGGCTCCTACAGAGGGTTGTTGAGAGTACTATAAGGGACGGCTGTCATGCTAAGTGCTCCCTACTCTACAGAAGTAGAACAACCTTTTGAACATGGGACGGAAGGATTAGAATTCATGTCTATTTTCTTATTAAAGCCATCATTTTCACCTACCAAGGTCCTTACTTCCATCACCTCCTCTATGATCCACCATAGCCCTGAAGAGTTTGGACTTCATCACCTCCTGTGTGGCTGAGGCACAGCCGGGCCCTGCCTGAGCAAGTGACAGTGTCTGTATGGGAGCTCAGGTGTGTCTGACTCCAGAGCCCATGAGTTCAGCCATGGGGATGTGCAGCTTCTGTGATTGTTACCTGCATGGTCTCCGGGCTTGATATCACTGCACCAAGGGCCACTCTTGTCCCTCCCTTCTGTGGCAGGATCATGGTCACAGGGCTGGGAGTCACACTTCTGCATTTCCCATGGTTTCCTGGGCCCACCTTCCTTTTGTTCTAGTTTTAGCTGTAAACCTTGTGCAGGATCTTCAACCCCTCGTCTTCCTGCTGCGTCCAAATGTTAGAAGACGACCGAGTTCAGGCTGGAGAGGGCTGTCCACAAAGCGTGGGAAATTTTTCAGCAAGAGACCAGAGAAGGTTTTTCTCACTCAAGAACTGTTTTTGGAGGGCTGCAGTTTCCAACGTACAGAGCACATTTTTGGTAATCTGTTCTTGGTGGCAGCATTGGGAAGCCTGGGGACAGGGCTATTTTATCAACTCCAAACAATTCATCAAAGAACTCTAAGGATCCAAGATAGACTCTAACAAAGAAAAGTCAACAGTCTGTCTGTCTTGGGTCTCACACACACACACACACACACACACACACACACACACTGTTTCTTTGAACGGGAGGGGAGGTCATCTTGATTTTCTGTGTCACTGCCACCACATGCTTTCTTTCACCCCTTCCTGCCCCCAGGGTGACCTGGAAGTCTCTGGTGCTGTTGGGGAGGACTGGTGGGAACAAATGAATGCCAAGGGCAGACAGAATTGGGCATTGGGGAGGGTGCAGGTCTCTCTGGGGAAGACTGGCTTGGCCCCTGGAAAAGCGCTGATGGGCAGAGACACGATACCGTCTTGGAGCTTTCCTTAAGAACCTTATGTCATCATAATGATGACAGTGACAGTTCCCTGAACACTTGTAGGTATCACTCAGGAGGCCTAAGGCCTACAGGGACACCTCACTTCATCTTCTTGGTAGTCCCAGGGGCAGGGATATATATTATCCCTCACTTTTGAACTGGCATCTAAAGCTCAGGGAGGTTAAGTCACTGGTCCCAGGTCACCCAGCAGGGGAGGCAGAACTTGGACAAGGACAATCTGTTACTCATTGAAAGCACAGAGGAGCTGTGACTTGTTCTAAAACTGGTCAGAGGGCAGAATAAGGATTAGAATTTAGGCATTCTGATGATATTTTTTTGGGTCATATCACACTGCCTTTTAAAAAAAATTTTAGTTTTAGATGGACACAATATTTTTATTTTATTTACTTTTATGCGGTGCTGAGGTTCAAACTCAAAACCTGGCACATGCTAGGCAAGCACTCTACCATCAGGCCACGCCCCAGCCCCTCACACTGCCTTTTGATTTAAGCTGTCAGAGACATGTTTCTGAAGGAAGAAAACAGAAATTCAAGACGGCATTCAATCCATGGACATGGAGTTTGTTTATATTTACATATTTACCTCATGTGAAATTATATTAGCAATGAGGGATCTAAAGTCCATCTTAATGATTGGCATTTGCCAGGGTTCTGTGTACTGTAGTGGCCTGGCAGGATTGACCTTTGAGATTTCCAGTATTCAGACTCTGAATCTACATCATGGCCTCCCTTCAGTGGGCTGTGGGCTGTGGGGTTGGTTGAAGCCCTGGAGAAGGGACCAAGGCGCAGGGATCAAAGGCACCCATCTCAGCCGTGCTCCTGAGATTGGGCTCATGTTCCTCTTGAGGTGCTGGCTCTGTCTTATCAGGGGCCACCGTAACTGAATAAAATATATTCACTTGCTCCTTAAAACCCAGCAGTCCCATCACTTCACCAGGGGACTCAGTGGGTCGCACCATGACGAGGGCCAGTTGAAAAGAACAAAGGAGGAAATCCAAGGTAGGGTCTCCCACCCTCCAGCTCAGGTCATAGCCCTCTCACGACTTGCAGGCTCCGGCCTCTGAGGCGAATCTCCCTGTATAGGTGGACATGGCCATTCTCCCCAGCCAGCTGCTGACACCTGACCGTGACATGGGGCTGCGTGGCCATTCCCAGTCCCAGGAAAAAACCCAAACCAACCGAGAAGCAGTGATGCCAGCCCTCAGACCGTCCATCACAGTACTTGACCAACGCCTGCTCCTGTGCTTGCTCCCTTGAGCATACAGGTCCCAGCAGCACCTGGGCCCAGGTTCTCGCACTGGGAAGGCTGGGAAGTTTATTCGGCTTAGGCCCATGGTCACTGTTAACAAGGCAGTCTTTCTTTCTTTTTTTAAAACAAGGTTTATTTAAAAATAATGATACCAAAAACTCAAATAGACAGAACAAAACAACAACGACAACAACAAGAAAACCCCACAAAACTCCATCAGGGCCACATTCCCAGGGAGTTTGGAAATTCTAGAAGGTTATGAAAGATATGCTTTGGCCAGGAGCGCCAACAGGAAGATGATCACCTACAGAAAGAGCTACGTGGGGAGTCCGAAGCCCTGAGGCCTCAGCCCTGACTCTGCTGTCAGTCTGTGTGTGTGTAGGCGGGGTGGGGAGTGGGGTTGGGGGGAGGGCTTTTCTCCCTTGGCTCCAGTTTTTCCCTCTACGATGGTCTTTGGGTTGGCTAACTCTTCAGGTCCCATGTGACAATCCCAGCATTGATTTCTTTAGTGTCCTTATGATGTAATTCAATAACCCTTTCCAGCTCTCCAGGTCGCTGGGAAATACACTTTGAAAATATGTATTTGTCAAGCCGCTGATTCATTGAAACCTTGTGAACTGGACTGAAAAGATGGCAAGGGGTCACTGAGAATCACTTTTTCAGTTTGGCCTACACCCAGAGATCTGCAAGCTTCCGGATGAATGTAAAAACAAAATAATGAAGCAGGCCAGAAGTAGGTGAGACTTCAGTCATTCCATGAAAATAGATGGACTTTCCCCAATCGCCTGCCTATTATGAGAGTCTCATATATAACAGTTAGGACTATTTCTATAAGTGGAAAATGGCAAAAGTTCCTTTAAAATATGTTGTCACTTACAGAAATGGTCCCCAAAGTCACAACTACAAAGCAGCTTGTGAGGTGCAGAGAGAGGGAGGGGGTGCTTTTGGTGAGGGCTGTGTCAAGTTTGCAAACGTATTTAAATGTCTTGATGCTAGAAAATCAAACCAAACCAAAAAATACCAGACAAGTCAACTAAAAACAGGAGCAAAAAGTGCTTTGACCTGCCCTCCCTCTGAAATCCCATCTCTATTCCTGGACTCCTTTCCGTATGCCGATCGGAAGAACAGATATTAAATGTTACCTTGCTTTCAGTCTTGCCTTACTTCTTCTGAAGTTTTAATTGTGTCCCCCAGACTTCTCTGGCTTCTGTCACCACTGGGCCATTTCCTGGCTGCAGCTCCGACTCTCCTTTTCTCAGCCTTGATCCTTTTTGCCGTCACAACAGCCTCCAGTATTAGTGATAAAGTTACCTCCTTAAATCCCTTCTCACACAACCTTCGAGACTTCTTTAAAAAAAAAAAAAAAAAGTTACCGAAAGCATCATTTTGATTTATTTGTAGAAAAGCTAGCAATGGAAAAGAAAGACGGCAATGACCCATGAGCCGCTGACCTAGAGAGGCGGCTCGTCAAAGGTCCCTGTATTTCTTGGCCTTTGCAGGTGGAGAGAAGAGAAGAGAGCACAGGACGAAGCTAGAGAGAGGCAGGTCCCAGACAGCAGGTCTTGCAGATGAGCTGGGGACTTGGGTCTTTACCCTGAGCCCAATGAGAAGACAGGGAGGGATTTCAGGAGTGCCCAGGAAAGTCCTGTTTGTGTTTTAGGTAGTTAGTAAAGCCACGGCAGGAACCTGTTTGTCTTTCTCAATGTGGCACCCCCATCCTTCCCCACTTCAGGAATATTCCAGACTTTATGGCAACATTTTCTTCCCTCAAAGCATCGTGCCTCACATTCCTTCATATACACCCCAGTCCCCCAGTGCAAGAACTAAAACTGGGTCCATCTAAACCCTACTCCTCCTCCAAACAGCTCAAGTGCCCAGCTTTCCACACCCTCCTGGGTGGCCCTTCGCACAGCTTTACTTGGTTCATAGGGCCACATCTTCCCAGCAGCCTCCGGGGTGGGGGGTTGCCCACAGGGGCATGGAGTCAGAGCAGTCTCCAGCTGAGCGTCTCTCTCTTCACCCTGCTTCTCCATTAGTGCAGCTTGCTTCGCTTCTTGAAGGAGTCTATCAGATAGGATACATTTATCAATAATAAAATGTAAATAAAATATATCCTATTGCCCCTCCCAGGTGAATAGCTTTTAAAAATTTCAGACCTATTCAAAAATTGGAGCATATAGGTATCAAAGCCCTACATGCCACCAGCCAACCTGCACCATCATCAGCGGAAGACCAGCCCTGTTTCTTTTATACTCCTGCTCTCTCTACCCTGCTCCAAACACCTACTGTGGGTGATTGCCTCATTAGAGACAAAATACATGAGCACATGAGGGCGCACCTTGCAGGGGGGAAGTGCTGCCATTTTCAACAGCTAGGGAAGAACAGTTTCCGTAGGTGCCCTGTTAAACCATCATGTAGCCAATAAGGAAATTCAGCTCTTGCACTCACTAACTGGGGCAGAAATAAAGGACCATGATAAACCTAATGATCAGGGGAAGGCAAATGTTGCCATAAAGCCTAGCATGATTCTTTGGGGGGGGATTCAGAATAGCATATGAAATGGAGATTAAACTGTTCTTTTGAGGGAAGGTGCCCAGGAGGGGACAGTGTGCTGGCAGAATGACCTTGCGTTCTCAAGACATTCGTGCCAGGAAATGTGCTGGAGAAGCCACTTCCTGAAGCACCGAGGTATCTAAAGAGCAGAGGGTGACGCTGCCGAGTAGTGACTTGGAGAGGCAAGATCTTTATTTTTTTTTTCCTTTATGCAACATAATTAAATGATAATAGTACTATGCAGCACAGTTTTATGAAGCAATAATCCAGTTCCCAAATGGATAAACTATAAACCTGATGGCCAAGTCATTTATCCCAATGAGGTGCTCGATTATTGCAGGAGGAAGCCAGGGATTGCCCTGTTTTAATGATTTTGCCATGTGAGCTTCAGAAGGCCTGAGACCCTCGGTGTGGATTCTGACCCTGACGGGAAAAGATGGAGCTTGGATCTAGGAGGAAGAGGAAAGGCGCGGTTGGGGATGGGATGCTGGGAGATGTGCTTGGACAGAGCCCAGGACGGTGACCTCTCCGGGGAGGGCTAGATGGTAGGAGTCACCCACCAGGAGTGGGGGAATTCGGTCAAGTTATAGTTTAAGAAAAAAAAAAAAAGATCATAGTTGTTCATATTTCCTTGCTTAGAAAGCAAGACATTATTTTCTAAAGGAAAATGGGGAAAGAAACTTCTAGTTTTGGAGCTACATATATATGCAAGCATTTTAAAAGCTCTTATCTCGATTAATCCTCACACCACTCTCTGAAGTAAGAATTATTCTTTATATTCTGTAATTGAGGAAAATGAGACTCAGAGAGGCTAAGTCACTTGCCTACGAACACAGAGCTCATGGGCTGAAGCCTGGATCGAAACCCGATCCCCTGACCACCTTGGTTTGCTCTACCAGGGGGGACTTACAAGGAATAGCCTCTACTGAACCCTGATTTGGCACTGGATAGAGGCTCTCTGAGGCCCACTTAGCAGTTGCTGATTACAAAATGTTCTTCTGTTCTGGGCAGTAAAGAAAGAATGCTGAACACATTTTTCTTTTTTTTAAATGGAATATTTGGAACCAAGAAGGCAGCCTCCCTATTCTTGTTAGAGCCCACACTTTCCTCATCGGGGTCATGCACCCAACATACTTCCAGGCACATGGTATCAATATGTATGTTGTGCAGTAAATACAAAATAAATGGAAACCTCATCTGTTGTGGATCTCTGCACATTCAGAAGAGATTTCTATTGTATTGACATATCTTTTTTTAAAAAAATTTAAATAATTTTTTGTTTATATATGACAGCAAAATGCATTACAATTCTTGTTACACATATAGAGCACAATTTTTCACATCTCTGGTTGTGTACAAAGTACATTCACACCAATTTGTGTCTTCATACATGTACTTTGGATAATAATGATCACCACATTCCACCATCATTTCTAACCCCATGTCCTCTCCCTTCCCCTCCCACCCCTCTGCCTTATCTAGAGTTAATTTATTCCTCCCATGATCCCTCTCCCTATCCAACTATGAATCAGCCTCCTTATATCAGAGAAAATATTCAGCATTTGGTTTTTGGGGATTGGCTAACTTCTCATAGCATTATCTTCTCTAATTCCACCCATTTACCTGGAAATGCCATGATTTTATTATCTTTTATTGCTGAGTAATATTCCACTTTTTTTAATGCCTTCTTCTATGGAAGAGCATCTAGGTTGGTTCCACGGTTTAGCTTTTGTGAATTGTGCTACTATAAACATTGTTTTGTGGCAGTATCCCTGTATTATGCTGTTTTTAAGTCCTTTGGGTATAGACCAGGGACAGGGACAGCTGGGTCAAATGGTGGTTCTATTCCCAATTTTCCAAGAACGCTCCATACTGCTTTCCATATTGGTTGCACCAATTTGCAGTCCCACCAGCAATGTATGAGTACCTGTTTTCTCCACATCCTCGTCAACACTTATTGTTGTTTGTCTTCATAATAGGTGCCATTCTGAGCAGAGTGAGATGAAATCTTAGAGTAGTTTTGATTTGCATTTCTCTAATTGCTAGAGATGATGAACATTTTTTCATATATTTATTGATTGATTTCATATAATCTTCTGAGAAGTGTCTGTTTAAGGTTTTTGGCCCACTTATTGGTATTGACATATCTTTTAGGGTCACGTCCACTATTTTTTTCTTTTTCCATATTTCTAGAGTATTGTCCACGCCTTTTATATTGTCAAGAACTCACAGATTGTAGTTTGGTATGGTGTGAGAATCCAACCTTTCCTATGAAAGTAACTTAAGGATATGGATTATATAATAATACCCCTTTTCCCCCCAGAGAAACTACTATAACATTCCATTAGAAGGTGCAACTCAGCAAGACCCTGTCTCTAAAATATATATATGGCTGGGGATGTGGCTCAGAAGTTGAGAGCCCCTGGGTTCAATCTCTGGTACCAAAACAAACAAACAAACAAACAAACAAATATCTAAGAGTACCCCATCCCACCCCAGTACCTGAAAGGTGAGACACATATAGTGAAAAAAAGGGGAGTGGGGTCAATAGTATATGCCACTATACCCTCAGCATTTCTTGGTATTGTAATATACTGCATTTTGTGAACCAAAGAGACAGCTTCTAGTGGAAAATGCAGTCAATAAAGAAATAAATATTATATTTAATGGCATTATTGAATTAGCATGATTGAAGAAGGAAGTGACAGGAAATGAATGAAGAGGTCCCCAGGAGCTGGATCATAGAGAACATTCTAGGCAGCATTGACCCTAGACCCAGGCAAGAGACTCACAAAACACATGACTTTATTAACAAACGGGTAGGTCTCCCGTGTTTGTGCTCTGTGCTAACATAGTAACCTGAGTCACTAAACATCCACTCCATGGCTACCACTGTTCTGTCCCAGAGTGACACCCCCATTCTCTTGCCCTGTGTCCTCAAACAAAAGGCCACTGCTTCCAAACACTGTAGAGGTTTGATGGGGGGTTGTGCTGTTGCCAACCCTGGAAACAGACTCTGCTATCTCAGAGCTTGAGAGGGGTTTGAGTGGATGAAGTGTTTAGGTGAAGGGAAAGGCCAATTAACTTGGCAAATTCTCCTCTCATGTCTTTGATATCAAAATGGTTTGGATAACGAGGTGTTATTTTCCAGTACTGTCAATCATTCATTTTCTTCCTAGACCAAAATGTGATTCTGAAAGTCTTCCTGAAATCAGTTGCATAGGGTGGCTGATGAACATTTTGCAATAGTTAAAAATTTCATTTTATTATAAATTCATAGTATTTTTATACTGTATTTATCCAGTGGTAAAAAGTGTAAAGTGTGGGACAGAGTCTTTACATTGGCAGCCAGGTGACCTTTCAAGTTAGAATTGTAATAGTTTCACATTTATAAAAATATTTAAAAAGATTAATTACAACTTTAAAAGTTAATAAATTTAAACTTTAAATAAGTTTAAAACATTGGCATTCATTGATTATAATCACCCTTCTGTCTTTTAATTTTCATAGCTAATTTGAATATTTTAGAGTAAAAAATAGCAGTTTTGCAAAAAGAAAAATTTTAAGTGTTTTGATTTTGTAGTTATGTTAATTAAAACTTTGATGAAACTTCATTCAAACATTATGTACTTTGAATAAAATTACCTTTTAATGTTTTAGATCACTACTGTCAATATAATATAAATTATGTGAAAATCTTTCTTATAACAAAATTATTAACTTTGCTGAAATTAAGGTAAGAAAAATTTTATGGAATGAATAAAATAATAATAATTCACGAATATCTCCATATTTATTTTTCATTTATGTAAACATTGCTGGCCTGTGAACAGAACACCCAAGTATGCCTAGTAATAATTATTAGATTAAATCATCTTCAATGTGTTGCCAACTTTCGGGCATTAAAAACCACAGGTTTACACTCTTCATCATTTAAAAGCTATGGATTTATGCACATTTTTATACATCACTATTTCATATATGTATCAAGTAGATAGAATATTTTAAAACTAATTTATTGATGTAGAACGTCCAACCTTTTAGAAACAAAATCCTTTTAGAAACAAAATCTGTGGATTTTCATTTGAACTCTTGCCCTGTCCCTGTAAATGGCAGCAGAGGCCCAGCTGTAGGCTGTGGTTGAACTGAGTTTTCTCTGTGTGTGATGGGTGGTCGGTCATGAGAGGTTTTGACAGACAAGGGATGACATCACATGCTTTTTTTGGGGGGGGGGGTTGGGAACGAAACCCAGGACCGTATACATTCCAGGCAGGCACTCTACCACTGAGCCACACTGCCAGCTCTTTGATAATCACATACATTCTTCATTCTGAAAGTGATTGCTCTGGCTGCTGATGGGGAATGGATGGGACTCAGGTCAAAGGCATTAGCCAGCAGGTGATTGCAGTGGTCCAAGCAGCTCGGGAGACCAGTATTGCTGAAGTCTGGCTGGGCACAAATCATGAGCCACTGAAGCAGGAACAAACTTTGTTTCTGAACTCCACCAGCACACTCCACACATGCTCCCGGGAACTCCCCCAAACCCCACGCGGCTCCTCCAGGAACCAGCAACCGGATATCCCTCCTCCGGCACTTCCCCAACCAATGGGAACTCTCCGGGAATCCCTGGGAGAGCTCAAGCGGAACTCAATGGGAACTCCGCCAGAACTCTAAAGTCATCATCTTAATGGCTCGTTAGCTTTACCTCTCAACCACTACTTCTGGCAAAAATGCCATGCGTCATCCCGACTGGCTGTGGCCCTCAACACAGTATGGTGGAGGTAGAGGTAGAAGTGATAAGAAAGGGCCTGCATCTATTGTATCAAGGTAGAGCCAAAGGATTTGCTCATAGATGGGTGCAGAAAGCAAGAATCTTTAAGAACGTAAATCTTTATGAATGTCTCCCAGGACTGAGCACCTAGTAAATGATGATGCCGCTTACTTTCTGTCTCTTAGGATTGTGTTGAGGATTATTGAATTGAAATGACTTATAAAATGCCTGATCCATAGCAGTTGCTCAATAAATAGCAGCTGTGAATATTTTATTCTTTCATTTTCTCATATCTAGAATCACACCTTTTTTTTTTTTTGCCCCCCTAAGGAATTTTTTTCTTTTAAGATAATGAAATCTCCTAAGAAGTTGAAGGATTTGTTCAAATCACACTGATCATGAATTGTAAACTTAGAACTAGAGGCTTGCTTAAGAGAGGATCTTGCAGAAGGCCTTTGAGGGCAGTGAACCCAGGGCAGGAGTTGGTATTTGCCAAGTGTGGTTTGGGAAAGTGGAATTTAAACTTTAGTATCTGTAGGTGTGTTTTCAAGAGGAGTGGGTAAACCACCTCTTCCTGGAGGCAGTCATGGGGATAGTCACGAAGCTTTGTTATTGGGAAACAGAGACTCTTGTTGAGACTCAACTTGTATAACTGATCTGTTCTTCCTGAGCTTGTTGGTCTCAGTGAGTTTTGATTAAGAATATTTAGCAGCAGCACCACCACCAACACCAACATCTATTAAGTATCATATTCCAGGTGTTATTCTAGGTCTTTATACATACAGTACTGTTTTTCTTTGAATCCTCACAACAGCCTGGGGAGACAAGTGGTGCCATTATCCCCAGCTCCAAAGTCAGGAAGACCAGGCACAGTCTGGTTCAATGACTTGCCTAAGGCTACATGGCCAATTAGTGGGAGAGCCTGGGTTCAACCCCATGTGTCAGAACTTATCCACCTTCAGGTTAAAGATGTTTATAGATATCAAAAAAGCTCAGAGAAATTAAGCACCTTGCCTAAGATCACACAGCTAGTTGAGGGGTTCAGAGCCCCTGAACCCCAACCTAAGTCTCTTCCACTGTCATAGGCTAAAAGGGTTTTTGGTTACCATTTGGAGACTGGGCTGTTGAAGATGGACTCCAGGTCTAGGCAAAGTGTCTGATTTTGGCTTGATGGTTTTGAAATGATGGTTTCTCCCCGCTCCCCGCCCCCCCCCCCAATCCAATCTTTTTAAATGAACCTTGTTGGTGGAGGGAACTGTTCACAGTTCTCTGCTTGGCTTCCCTATGTAATCAACAGCAGACTCCTGCAAACAAATCCCTTCCAAAATTCTCTTTTAGATGTGAGAATGGCAGGAGATTTTGATGAAGTTATGGTTCTCTCCTCCTGTTCTCCTCCTTGCCACAAAACTCCAAGGGAAAGGGATTACCAGCCTGAAGAAAATAGAGTAAACCCCTCTCAATTTGTTCATCCTCAAAATCCACTGCAAAAATGAAAGACTTACAACTTGGCCCTGACCTCATAGATGAAGGATCTATCAGCTGCTTTCAAGGCCAGAAGAAAGGGGCAGAAAAGCGGTGTCACACGAGTAGGGGCTTGGCTGGGAGGGAGGGGGGAAGACAGACCTTCAGTTGCTGTGTTCTTAGTTCTGCAAAATATCAACACAATCCTTTGCCCCTGTTTCCTGACCTGCGGCGGTCTTCTTGCAGGGACCAGTGAGTTATTTCCTAAATACTATTCCTAAATAACTTGTTGGTTGCTTAGAAGGAAGATAAATACTTGTTTCTCCATATCATGCCAACCCCCAATACTATTGAGTTCTCTTACTGTTTTTTGCTTTAACCTTAGTGAGAGTCAAGAAGCCAATATTTGGTATTGGACACTACATTTCTGCAAAATATATTTGCATTTTTTTTTAAAGATATCTAGAACTCCAAGGAGGATCCAAAACAAAGGATCTATGCTTCTGACAAGAAAGTAATCTGCTGTAACCAGGATTTCTGGGAGATGAGGGTAAAATGCTTTTTAGCCTCTTGCAATGTCTGGTAAAATGTTCATTGTTTAGTCTTGATCTCCACCAGCAGGATTGAGATGGTGTCCTGTCTTGTCTCAGTAAGTGGCAGGATTTATCTAATTAGAGATTAAAGTTTAAATAAAAATGCCAGTGCTCCACATTTGCTTTTTAAAGCCCAGTGGATGTGATTGCATTCTGGGGACATAAGATGGGGCTAAAAACTCTCCAAAGCCCCTAGTCAAGGTGTCTAAACTCACTTGCTAAGATCACAGCAGGGACCACGGACGTCACACCTGGAGTCTGGAATGAGCATTATAAAATTGGCAAGTCTGAAAAGCATTAGTAAACATTATTAAGAATTCCTTGCAGGCAATTAGACTCCAACAATATCTTTGGAGAGAGTGGGTTTTTTTTTTTCCCCTTTTCTTTCTTTTTTTTTTTTTTTGCATCTTTATTTCTATCTTGCTAATGAGAGAGTAATGAGCCACATACTTGTTACCTAGAAGGAATATCTCTGCAAAGCTCTAGTGAACTTAAAAACAGTATTTACAAACTGATTATTGTTCGCATTCATTATAAATTTTAAATTAGAAGGAATTGTAATAAAAGGAATGAGGAAACAAGCTGTGGCTCACTCAGAGGCTTCACGGTCCCCTAAATGGTGAAATGTGAAGGTCTGTGTAGTTGGGGGTGGGGGGTGTACGTGGGATCCCTGGCAGTAGATGCTGCTGAGCCCTGCATTTGTTCTTTCCCCTGCTTGTTTTATGAAACACGATTGTTCTAACCCACCTTCAAGGCAATGCTATCTGGAAAGTAGTGTCAAAATGCTATCAAAAGCATATCAAAGCCAGGTGCAGCGGTGCACTCCTGCTTGGGAAGCTGAGGCAGAAGGATCGTGAGTTCAAAGCCAGCCTCAGCAACTCTGGGAGACCCTGTCTCTAAATAAAATACCAAAAAAAAAAAAAAAAAAAAGGCAGGGGATGTGGCTCAGGGGTTAAATACCCCTGGGTTCAATCCCTGAAATAAGAAAAAAAAAAGCATATCAGAATTTTTGAACAGTTTTCTTTAAGTTACAACCCCCACCCCTTCTACTTTCTACTTATTCAATCCTTTACTGAGATTCCTTCTCCCAAAATTGGAAACATTTTGTTCCGTGTAACAGTCTCTTGACCTTGACTGAGAACCTCTGCCCCTGCTCCCAGAGGACAAGGGGACAAATGAGCTGCTAACACAGGGAAGTAACCCCTCCTTGGATGCTCCATCCTGAGCCCCTGTGCCATTTGTGGCTAAGAAAAGATGCACTTCATCTTCCTTCTCTCCTTATGCCTTTCACTTCCCTATTTCCCTCCCTTCGGTCACAACAGCAGAGTTGAAGGGCAGGTCTTTCCTGCATTATCACTTTCCCTGTGTAATAGCTTACTTTACACATAGGCAATTTCTCCTTTTTTGCTTCTCTTGGTTTAGCATCAGTTTGGGAGCTCGTCCGCTTGTAGAGGCCAGCCTGTGTTTGCCCAGTAGTTTTCGGTACTATCCCTTCTGAGTGGGCTGAATTATGACTGTCTTGGCTTGCACCGGAGGCCCCTGGCTTACAGATGTTGTGATTATATTAGTGTTTCTTGTGGCTTTCACATGTGCTCAGTTTAGATGATAAATTATATGAGTTTCCTAGTCCAGTGGTCTCTGTGTGGCCCCCAAACAAGCAGCATTTGCATCTCCTGGGAACTGGGTAGCCTCAGGCTTCGTCCTGACCCTTCTAAAATCAGGAACTCTAGGGGTGGGCCCAACTATCTGGGTTTTAGCAAGTCTTTCAGGTGATCCTGATGTGCATTACAGTCGGAAAACCACGGACCTAGCCAGATATCGTGACTAAATAATTCACTCATGTTCTTTCATTTGATTCTTGGGACAACTAAGCAAACTGAGGCTGAGTGAGGTTAAAATAAATGAAGCAGAGGTTTCATCTAGAAGGTCAGACTTTAGAATACCTCTTCAAGTGTTAATGGAATTGATGCAAGTCTTCCTAAATGCAAATGCTAGTTTATCAGACATGAGTGGATTTATAAAATTACATTTCACTTAAGAGAATGTATTGGTGGACAGGAATACTGAAAGGGGCACAGGAGTTTAAAAAGAGAGACTTTGGGTTCTAAATGTTGGGTTCCTGTTTCTAGAGAGATAAGCTCTGTGGACAGGGTAAAACAGACGGAACAAAACTGCTGTGTGATGTCTCCTTTATGCACAAGTTCAATCTGTGTTCCGTTCCCATCTTCAAGGTGTGCTAAGGAGTCTCCCAGTTTGCGGTCTCGGTCTCTGTCTCTGGCTGTGTATGGATGTGCATGGAATAGGTGATCAGTTCTTAACTAAAACATTAAATCAAGTTACCAGTAGCAAAAATGTGGACACAGGCTACTGTGTGGAGATCCTCACTAGGATCTGGAATTTGTTTGGGAGTCTGGAATTTGTTGGGAATTGCAGGAGATGCCTGGTGAATCTGAAAGAGTTGGAAAGCATACCTTCATTTTAGAGAATAAAGAAAAAAAAATAAAGATCTCTTATATTAGGGGGTAGACCATGATAGTTAAGAGCACAAGAATTGGAGACACACATATAATCTGATTTAAATCTTGGATTGGCCTCTGAACATTGATCTTGGGTATATTCTTAACCCCAATTCTACTATCTACCAAATGGAGATCATATTTCTATCCATCTTAAAGAGATAATATGAGGATTAAATGAGATAATGCATATAAGATGCTTAGCTCAGTTCCAGGGAATATAATAAATGCTCAAGTAGGTCACTGTTTTCCTTGGAATCAATAGAAATTTTTCATTACTGATGGGCTATGTTAGGAAAGGCTATTTCAAGCTTTAAAGGAATACATATGAGACCAATTTGAAGGGCAATGAAATCATTGGGAGGGACATGGGGGCAAATGAGAGAGCCATGGGATGCCATGTGTCATATCAAGATTTTTGTTAGCAAGACAGCACCATCACCCCTGGACCTAGTGCAGAAGTGGCCTCAGGTCATTTCTAAATTTGAAAGGAACTAGAACGGGAGCTTCAGGGCATGTTGCCAATGTGTGGGGGCTAGCCTCGGCAGGGGCTTGACTCTAGTTAGGGAGTCTGAATTTCAGCTGAAATTAAGGGAAAAAAGTAAAGAAAAGCGAGAAAGCACACAGAAACAGAAATGAATGCAACACATATGTGTACGTTCACGGGTGAGACCTCACACCTGCATGGTTTGCTGTGGGTGATAAAAATATCTCATATCCATCACCATTCTGCAGAGCAAGACAAGTCAGGAGGAGGCAGCTGGAGAGATGGAGACCTGGCAGACCAAGAGAAAGGGAAGCTTTTAGGGACTAGGAGGACCACAAAGACACAAGGCAAGTAAGGAAAGTGAGCACAGGACCAGCTATGAAATATTATCGGCAAGGTTAATTTTAATCAAACGTAGTTTTGCTGAGCCTCCGTTTTCTTATCTGCTAAATGGAAACAATGATGGTGTCTGCCTCAGCGGGGTTGGGTGACACAATGGATACCAAATGTACAATGCTAAGCGCTTCCATGGTTGTGAGCTGCTCAGTGGTGAGGAATGTCAGGTACTCATGGAGGAAAAGCACCTGGAAACAGATTCTGAGAACCAGGAGGAGAAGAGGATCGGGATGGGAGGGGAGCAAAAAGGAATTGTCTTTTTTGGTATTTTGGAACTAATTTTGGAATTAGCAAAGCTGGAAGCTGGACTCTTTGTCTGGTTTTCTTTCTCCTATTTTAGATACTCACTCTAATTCCTGGGCCTAATAAGAAGCCTCCCCTGACCCCCAGAAATCCCTCTGGCGTCCACTGGGTTCCTAATGGGAGACACCAAGTTCTCGGTGCGGGATCTTAGGCCTCTGCAGAGGATTTAGCTGAAACATCCTGTCCCTCTGGTTCAGAAAGAAGGAGATCTTTCTGCATATTTCAAAGAAGTTGGCAGTGCATGTTGGAAATATGGCTAAATGGCCAAAGCTTAGGCCACATCTAGGAGCTGTCTCTGGAAAGTTCCCTTGGGGAGTAAGGGCTTGTTCATGATTCCAGGCCTTACCAGATGTCTGGTAAGTCATCTCTGTCCTACAGTGAGGGAACAGTGTCATTAGCAGTCTTCTCTGCAGTTTCTGATTGTGATTGCCTTTCAGGGTACCCAGGGTTACCTCTTTACCACGTCTACCTCTAGGACACTTGTTTTTGAAATCAGATCTGCTCCACTGCCATAACTCAGTTTTTCCCCTTCGTCCCTCTCTCCCTTCCCCTTTCCCTCTCATCCATCATCAATGTGTTCTTTACGCTGTTTGACTTCCTGCCCGGTTCTGAGCAATTCTTCCTCATGGCTTCCTTGCTAACCTATATGGACTCTCCAGCTTCTCTGGTCTTTTGTTATCTTCTAACTCCTTTCAATTTAGTAGATTTCTGGATCTCATCAATTTGATCTTCTATCTCATGGCTATCTAGGCTAGTGGTCTTAAAACTTAGAACTCCTTAAATTTTTTTTTTTTTTTGGAATGAGGCTTCTGCAGGCTTGCAACAACTTGCTGAACTTTGGAAGCATGATCATTTTCAGGGAAGGAGTCTGCCATCTTGGTGGTCCACTCCTGAGAACAGGATCTGACAGCTGGGGTTTGATTGGCCCGGGCACTCGTATCAATTAGCATGTAAGAAAAGAAATATGCTAGAAACATCTTCATTCCTTTTCTGGGCTCCTTTGTACAACCTCTAAACTGGAAGACCTTCTTCAGAGGGATTTGTTAGTTTCTTTTCTGAGGAAAGTTGGATGATAGGGCGATATACTGAAAATGACTATTGATCTGCGCAACCAGGTGTTTTCAACATCTGTAGAGTCAGTGCTGAGGACTTTTCACGTCTGTGATGTCCAGATCTTGTCATGGGGGCTCAGGGAAAAAATTTGACCCTTGATACTTGAACCACTTTTTGGATGGTGTGTTTGTGGGTAAACGGTAAGATCCACTTTATTTGTGTCCCAGATCCTTTTTTTTTAATTGGTTGTTCAAAACATCACAAAGCTCTTGACATATCATATTTCATACGTTAGATTCAAGTGGGTTATGAACTCCCATTTTTACCCCAAATACAGATTGCAGAATCACATCGGTTACACATCCACATTTTTACATAATGCCCTATTAGTAACTGTTGTATTCTGCTACCTTTCCTATCCTCTACTATCCACATAGTCAGAAAGAAGATCATTGGTTGCTCATTCTTGCCTCAGTCCCTGCTGCCCACTCTTCAAACAGCAACAAAAGACAGCTTACATGGTCAGCCCAGAACTATGTCTCCTTTTAGGGATCTTTTTGCTGTGGTACATCCCCCACCCCAACCAAGTCTCCAACTCTTAGCAACTTTCAGGCCTTTTAGAGAGTTGAGTCCCTTACAGTACAAAGTCATCCAATTCATTTCTTGTTACCTTCTCTTGGAAGGACTTGTCCCCAAGCCCCAGTGTGGCCTTCCCACCTGTTCCCTGGTTTTCCTGTTCCATTTGCGGGTCTCATAAAGATGGTAAGCAATTAGGCTGTTCGGTCGGGGCACATGGTAGTGTAAAATTATGGAATTTAGGATTTTAATGAGTTCAGGTGCCATACAAAAGAACTCCCCACAATCCTACACCCTCCCCTTGTCCATAAAATTATATGACTTTAGAATTGGGGCTTTATGTAGCCTGGAGTAGGCCATTTTATTTAAAGAAAAAAAATCAGCCAGGAAAAAAAAAAAATCCAACACAATTATATGCAGATTTGTCCATAAATCAGGTGCCGCAGCAGCTGTGCGGCACATGTTGGCGACCCCAAGTTTGTTGCTGGAACTTGAAAGATAAACATGAACCTGCTTCCACAGAGAAAAATCTGCTCACAGCGAGGAGCTGACCCTGCTCTTTACACAGGGCGCATGGTGTGGCTTCCTGCTGGGCCCTACTCTGTGTTGCTGTTTGGTGGTGAGGGCCACATAAAGAAGAGACCAAAGATGGAGAAGTGATTTATCCAGGGTGCAAAGGAGTCGGCAACGGACCCCAAACAGTGGGTAGAACTTGACTCTTATCCCTAACATTCTGAGACCCGATTAGCTAGGTTGCTGGAGCAGGCAGGTCTTTCATGTGTTTTTTTAGAGGTGAAAGATCTTTTACCCTTCCGCTAAATAATGTAGAAAAAATATGCAATGTGTGATGGAAAAAGTTCTGGAACTTATGTCCTTTTAAATATATGTCCATGTCCCCAGGGCTTCCGCCAAGCCCTGTGCTTGTCTATGTGTGTGGAGGAGGGAAGGACAAACAGGGGGTCCATCTGTTTCAAGATTCACTGCAAGGCTGATTGCTCTTGCTTTGGCTTAGTTCCAACAGTAACTTATTGAAGGTCCAGCTGTTTTCTTGGGCCAGGTATTCCTTTGGGGGTGGTGATGGTGGTGGTGATGGTGGTGATGAAGGATAGCACAATATATTTCTTAGCTAACTTTTTACAGGAGTGGGTATCCCAAGTCAACCTGCCCTTGCCTGCTTCAAACACAAGAGGCCCAGTAGGTAATAGTGAGATTGGCATCCTGGCAATATGGCGGAGGTGGATACATCTACAGGATCAGTGCATTCACCAGGACTCATGGTGACAGAAACTGCCCCAAACAGATATGGCTAACTACTTTTCTTCTTTTATTAAATCAAAGGAATATTTTGGAGAGAGTCTGATTGTCTTTTTTTGCCTCCCTCTTTCCTCCCTAGAACTCTTATCTGTCTCAGTGCACCATTGAGAAGAGTTAATTGCAGGAGCCCTTTAGTGACTCTCAGGTTAAATCCATTAGATGGTTCTCTGTCTTTCAAGAATGTTCCCTGGGTACAGTCCTCAGCATCAGGCACTGGCTGGATGGAAAGGTCGCTTGGCATTTGATGGTTTCCTTAACCTGGTAAAATGTTAATGATCCTAGAGGCATGACTTCTGGTCCTGTTTCAGATGACTTTTGTTCAATCTGCCACCCACAAGAGTCTAAGAGAAAACTCATATCCTCAGGACACACACACACACACACACACACACGTAGTGTACTCTCACACAAGTGATGCATCATGATTAATAAATGAATGGAGCTATTTGTTATTTATTATTTAAACCTTCAATACTGGCTGGCCTGAGTGATACATGAAATATAGGCAAGTAATTTATTTATTAGGGAAAATAATGATTTTTTTCCCCCACAGCATAACCCCCTCTGACCCAAAACAGCAAGAGCTTTATCAAATACAAATACGATGGCTTGTAATTTTAGAGTCTTCCAAAGCATTGTAACTGACAACCTTTTTAACATAAGTACATTGAACAAATAATTTATAGATGTATTCTGGGAATATTTTAGGGTGTTTTATTACTACTACTGAAAGCTATGGCATGTTATCGATTTTGGTATATTAATATAACCTAAAAGGGAGGGCACATGCTCAGCCCCTAATCCACATCAGCTTTGATGGCAAACAATATATTTCACTGAAAGGAGCCCTGAACCAAAGCAGCAGAGGTTAACAATTACACATCATAGCCCCAAGTTTAAGATAATGAATTTCGCTCATTATAGAACGCCCATTTGGAAACTGAAACAAGCTTTTTCTTCTTAGGGTTTCATCCAAATTTCTCAGCTGCCATTTGTCACTGTGAGCATCCCTTCCCTTGAGTCCATTCATCTCCTGCCTTTTCCTTGGGATCCAGGAGGACTCCTTGGGATCATCAGAGCTCATTGTGTCCTTCCTGCTTGTATTTAGTTATTCATTCAGGTAGTTTCTAGAGAATTAATGCTTGGTCTATCAATATTCTCACCCACCTTTTTGTTCTTAAGATTCACAGCTTTTTCATAAGGACATCATTGTCCAAATTCCTGATCCCAGCATTTAGGATCCTCCCTAAATTGCCCTCATTTTCTGCAGCCTTCAATGAGAACTTTGTACTTGGGCCAAGCTGGCCTCTCCTGGTCTCTGAAACTCACCTCGGTCCCTCTCTTTCTTCTTGGCTGAGACTTCTCTTGTTTTGTGCTGTGCCATCCATCTATTTTGTGTGCGAAGGGTTTCCTGATCCCTTCAATATATACTTATCTTCTCCTCTGAACCTTTCTACCACTCAGCATTTCTCCCTGATGATTTAGCATTTGACCACGGGTGGCCTTGAATTAGTCGTAGTTTCTACTTCACATTTATCATTTGTCCTAGATGGGCTACATGTAATTTGAGGAAAGGAATCATACAGGTTACATTTTCCTTATAGCCCCATGTCACTTAGGATGCAGCTGGACAGAGACTGGCAGCTCAGTAAATGCTAAATTCAGTATATGCCAAATTTAAAATGTCCTGACATGGAAAGAAAATGGATGGTAATTTGAAACCATAGCTTAGCTTATCTCCCTCTAGTGATTAAAAAAATGTGGTATGATCAGAAATTTTATAAAATTCTGCTGGGTTTAATCAGTGGGAATGAACTTTCTTTACCATTTTTAAATTAAAAAAATTCTCATTATAGATATTATAAATGTTCCTGCTAGAAAGATGAGAAAAATTGGGAAAAAATAAACTAAAAGAAAAAAGGATCTTCCCCAAATCTTCTCATTAGAGCTAGCACTACTAATACCTTGGCATATACCCTTCTAGACTATTTAGCACTTGACCTATGCTTATATGTTGGTTTATATGTATGTACACACATTTATATGTGTGTTATTACTTACATCATTAATTTTATAGGATTACTTACCAGAAAAGTAATAGCTGGGACAAAAGGGTAAGTATAATCTATAAATGTGTATGTATGTGTGTGTGTGTGTGTGTGTATGTGTGTGTGTGTGTGTGTGTGTGCATGTAGTATGTGAGAGTCTGTGTAAGTTTTTTAAAAAAGTATAACTGTTTTGAAACTTGCTTTTTCTATATGTCAATAATGTGGTTTTAATGGTTCCATGGTAAGTCACTGTATTTTAATTTACTTAACCAATTGGGCGGTAAGTGTTTTTAAATTTTCACTTCCACAAATGATGCTAAAGGTGAACTTTCTTGTAAGTAAATATTTTATACATTTTCCATGATTTTCTAAGGATTGATTTCTAGAAGTTGGTTCTTTCTCTATCATTTCAACGTTGCTGCACTTGAACTGGATGAACCAAGAGTGGGAGCATCCCAGGTTTGTCATGAAGGAAGTAAGCAGGCTTCAATGTGCTGTCACAGAACATATCCTCAAACACAGACCCGGTATGCCACTTGCCTCTAAAGTCTGCATTGTTTCTAGGGAACTGAGTTCTAGTTTCTCACCATACCTTTTGCAATCTGTCCTCAACCTATGGCTGAGCTTTACTGGTCCTGATTCTCCTATATCCAGGCACATTGAACTCATCCTGTGTCAAGCATCTCACCTTGGCCAGAGTTTCTGACCCTTCTTGACCCTTTTGCTTGTACCTCTGCAGCTTTGCACATATAGCAATGCTCATCTCTACAGAAGCAAATTAATATTGCTATGGATTAATCCTATTCAATAACAATAGCCAGTGCACATGTCAAAAGTGAGACCACACAATTATAACCACAGGTAAAGTTTCAGTTACTTATTGTGACATAAAGAAGACAGCAGCTAATAGTTTCCCTAAGGTAAGTAGTTTGTCACACACTTTGCTTGGATTATTATTTTTTTATTCTCATATTATAGATGAGGAAACTGAGATTCCGAAAGATTAAGTGAATTGTGCAAGGCGATGACCAGAAAGTGGCAGACTTAGGATTTGAAATCAGAAAAAATGGTAATGGTAGTACTCCTACTCACAGCACACAACACTGTGCCATCTGTAATAGACACCTCATGTGTCTCTTGGAAGCTGCTAGGCTCATGCCAGGACCCACCCCACAGAATGAAGGGGTATCTGTTGGCTTCAAACGACAAGGGGTCTCATGTGTCTCTCTGGAATCCAAGATTAAGATGCATAGTTCAGGCTCTAAAATGGAAAGTTAAAAGGCTAACTCACGCTTTATGTTTACCTATGTGTATAGATCAGGATTTCTCCTGTGTGGCACTATTGACTGACACTTTGGACTGGAAGATTATTTGTTGCAGGGTGCTGCTTTGTAGGTGGTTAGCATCAGCTCTGGCCTCAACCTATTGGATGCCAATAGGAGGTCCTTGGTTGTGACAACCAGAAATGTTGCCAGACATTGTTGAATGTTCCCTGAGGGGATACAGTACTCCATAGGGAGAGCCTCTCATGCAATTGTTTTATGGTGCCTCCACTTATAACCCCCACCCCATGTGTGCAGGGATTATGTATAAAGGTCAGAGCAGGATACAGAAGGAGTGAGACCTGGGAGAGAGAAGGTTTTGTAAAAAAGAAGGAAAGAGTCTCAGATTAGAGTATCAACGATGCTGGAGTGGAACATCTCAGTATCAGTGAGACTAGTCTGGAAGGTATTTCCTCCTGAATGCATGTGAAAGGGCTTGATAAATGTTTTCAGAATAGAAAAATGAGTAAGCAGGTCATTGTCAGAGGTCCAAGGGACCAGTTAGACCCCAAAGGAGTCACTTGCAGGGAATTGCAGAAGAAAGTTTATTTAGGAGACAGCATGGCCTACAAGGAAAAAATAGGTTTTGAAGCCAGACCGATAGTGGCTTGATTTCTAGATGGCTCCTTATATGCCATGTGATTCAGGCAAATACATAGTCTCTGAATTTCAGCTTAATCATCTGTAAAATAAGAGTCTATCAAAAAGCCAACATGTGGATAAATGATGTTAAATTTGGTGCTTGTGGGAATTGGGTAGTATAGGGTTGGGTGCATAGTAGGTGCTCAGAAAAGGATAAGAACAGTAGCTATTGTAGAGGGTTTAAAGAGGTAATGCATGTAATGTTTCCAGACTGAGGCTGCAATGTGGTAAACCCTGCCGTTAGCTTTTAGGTAGGATGAAACCAGATGGGTAATGGGCTTGAAATCCAGAAATGGAAATTTTAAGCAAATGGGAAAGAAGGGATTTAGTGCATTTTGAAGAGGAGTGTGACATGAGGACAGTGTGATTCTGGAAAGATGAGGTAGGCAGTGGCCTGCGAGATGAACTCCACTGGGAGGAGAGGGGAATCAAGTAAATCCTTCAGGAAGTGGTGCACCACACAGGATCTGAATTGATGAGACCGCTTCAGACCTCTGGTCCCTGTCCTTACAGAATGTTAGTGTAAGTAGTAGATGTGTACGCATCCCTGAAATAAAGGTGTGAACAATAGAAAAGAAGACCAAAGTATATTTCACCAAACCTTAATTCCTATAGAAGTTTAATATAAGGAATCCAAAGATTTAGTCATTGAACTTCCCTTGGGTCTGTGGCTTGTTTTCTCCTGGGTCCACTCTGATTTCTTTTGGATCTTGAAAACAAAAGTCCATTTTCCATGCATTTATTTGTGGCTATGGCTTATGTTGTCTGAGTACCCCTTTCTTGTACCTGGGGGTTATAGATCTTTTCTTCTGGGCTTTTTTTCCCCTACCTTCTCCTTGGGGTGGACACATGATCTAAGTTGGGCTTATCATAGTAGTCTTAGCCCATAGGTGGGCATGTGACCTCAACCAGGCTAGTAGAACGCTTCCCTGAGTTATAATACCTGGAAATGGGACAGGAAATCCTATTTTTTTTATCTGATTATGAAGTGGTAAGAATGCGGTCCTAGAGCTGCTCTTGAAGTTAGAGAGGCCCATTATCAGTACCAAGCATGGATAGAACTGGAGGTGAGGAAAGGAGAAATGAAGTGGGAGGGGAGAGGAGAGAGATCTATAGAGTTCCCTATTCAAGAGTTCCGAAGAATTGCCCCTGTCTGCAATGCTCTTCTATTTTATAAGTTACTCCAGTGCCTTCAGACAAATCTTCTTTTTTTTTTCCCCTTAGGCTACTTCAATAACTGGTAACTGAAAAGTAACTCATGCCATGGACATCTTTAGAGTCTGATAATGTCCAGAAACCCTGTAAGGATTACTTTGCACCTGGCAGTGTTTGCTTAGTGATATAATAAATGGTTTATTGAGCATCTGCTATGTGCAAGGTGTTGAGAATATAATAACTTGACAAAAAATATTCCTGCTCTCCAGGTGCTTTCAGTCTGGCAAGACAGATAGCGAGTGGGAGAGGACAAGCCCAGGTGCTAGGGGAAGAACATTAGGGCTATCTTGCATAGCATGGGGGAGGGTTTAGGTCAGAATTCCCAGAGGAAAAGATGTCTAAGCTGAAGCCTAAAAAAAGAGGTGTGGTCCAGAAGAGGAAGAGGAAGAATATTCTGCGCAGAAAAAACAAAATCCAGAGGACTGAGGAGAGGAAGGAGGGAGGGATAAAGGAAGACAGCAGGCCTCAAGATCAGCAGGCCCAAGAAAGAACTGGAACTTGGGGTGGCTGGAGCAGGATTCTGGAACATTCTCCATAGCTTCAGAACCATCTAGGGGAGGTCTGTAGGCTGCAGCTACAGCACACAGTGCTCAGCACCTTCAGGCAACCTGTTTTGGGGGCTACCTGCCCCCTTCTGTGACAGAGAGACTTGCAAATGCCTGTTGTTCTGGGGCCATTTCATTGGAGTCAGGGTAGAGAAGGGAGGGAGGAGACCAGGAGAGACATTTATTTATTTTTCATTTTGCATTTAGCTTGGTGTGCTGACTGCTTTCCAGGATCTGATTATTCCCTCCCAGAGGGTCCTGTGGTCAGACGCCAGCTGTGAGGATCTGTTACCATGGGTGACATTTTCATCCAATGGGGAACCGTGCTGCTTGTTTGCAGAGTGGCAGATGGAGCAGCTAATCGATACAGTCTGGGAGGTAGGCGTCCCCCAGCCCCAGTGGCTCCATTGCACAATGAGAGCTGGACCCCAGGGGCTTGTGGAACACACGCCAGTGACTGAGCCTTTGATTGGAAAAGACCTTGCTCACCAGGGGTTCTGGTCCCAAACAATGCCCTGTTCTTTACTAAGGTGGCCTCGGACTTGCAGGATTTTTTACAGTCCTTGCCTCTGGCAATACTCCCCTGGGGAAAAACTGCTGCCAAACCTTACAGAGCTCGGTGTGAGAGATACTGTGTATTCCATTCCAGTGAAGATCAGCAGGCTGTTAGCATCATCTGTGTCCAAGCAACATCTTCAGTGGCAGACCATTTTGCAGTAGAGTCCTGCCCAACAAGGACCTTAGGATGCAATTAGGGGCTTGCAGTCTGGCCACAGAAGAGCAAAAAAAGCCAATCAGCCATCCATCCTGAGCACTGACAATATCCCAGGCATCATGTTATAGAATGAAGATACAAAGATGGCCAAGAAGTAGTTGGTGCCCCTGGTACCATATTTAACTTTGTATGCTGTCTAACATTAGGAATAGCTGGGACTTATTGAGTTCTTACTCTGCCCTACCTCATTAAATGTTTACAGCTGAATGAGATGGATTGTCAATGTTTCCATTGCTGGATAAGGAAACTGAGGTCCAGAGTGGGACCGTCATCATCACCCTGAGTAGACTTTGAATCTGAGGCTACTGCTGATCTATAGTTGAGTACTATTTCCACTGATGTCATATATGCTTTTATGTAAATTTTATTTACACAATATACTGATTGCCTAATGATTTCCTTTTTTTCTTGGCCTAAGATTAGATGGTGAGAACAAATTGTTCTGATTTCCTTAATTCCAGTGGATGAGGTATCTGGAAATATGGGCCCTCATGCTTGGGGTGCAGGACTTGACCATTGATTAAATTGTCCCTCCGTTCTCCCGGAAGGAAGAATATTAAAGTTGGCTTTGTGCTGACCTTATAGAGTTTTATGCTGACCCAATGGACATTATATAAAGGTGTAATCTATAGACTCAGTAACACATCCAATATGATTGTCAGTTATCATCTGGCTTTATGGTGCCACGAGGTTCTTCCCAAAGCCAGGTCTGTTACCATGCATGGCTTCTGCTGTGCAAATCAGGAGAGTTAGTGGACAAGAAAATCTCGGAGTTGGAGAGGGTAATTCACTAAATAAAGAAGGAGATTGCTCATCTCTTTCTTTTGCAAGAAAAATATAGTAAAGCGAAGTCTTGGTCATCTCCTTCCTTACCCTCTTCTTCCTTTTAGCTTTCTAAAGTTTTATCCCACAAGGTGCTCCCCCCACCACATTGGTAATTTATTTCTCTAAGCCACTCCGCATATAAGCATCACTATTTTAATTAGCAAGAAGCAAACAGAAGTAAGAAGCTAGAAGGCACAGCAAGGGAGCCCACCACTTGCAGGCTTTAATTATTCATCGAGGTAAATAAAATTAAATATTTTCTCAGCAATCCAGAGCAGGATCTGAAGTAATTACACTGTCAAATTCATCAAAAATTCTCTCATCAAAATAAAAACCTTGATGTCATTTAATAATTTATAGTACAAATACACAGAAATTGTAAAATATTATAAATAGAAAACTGCAGGGTAAGTGAACATGAATTAGTTAGGGGTTATGTTCTAGAAAGAGGCTGTCATGAGCTGTATAAATTTTTAATCAGAAATATTTTTGAGGCCTAATTTAGACTATGGAATACGCTGCGAACCTCCGCATACCAAGGGCACAGGAAAACAGCAGCGCATTCCTGTGCCTGCAGATTTGTAAACACTGGGTTTTGAGAAAAACCGAGGGCTCAAGATGATTGCAGGCGGGAACAAGGCATGTCACCTTTGATGTCCCAGATCACCTGTGACACCATACATGCTGTCTACACAGGTAACAGATGAATTAATTAACCTCCATGCAATGACCACGGAATAGCAAATGGAAAGGCTTGGCTCATCTCCACCAGGAGAGACAGACAGTCCCAGACGCAGAGCCCTGTGAAACAATGGGAGAAGCTGGACCCATGTGGTCCCATCCCAGTTTGAGATGTTTTCGATCTGTGGAGTCTCTGTATGGAAAAAGCCTGAAGCAAAAGAGAGGAAACCAGATTTTTCTTTTCTTGAATCTTTGAGAAGGATTCTTCCACATACGTGTCCTGCTGTGCCTTAGGAAACCGTCTCTGGGGACTTAGCTATCTTGGGACAGAAGAGGAGTAGGTGACACTCTATTTCATAGGAATGAATGGAAGAAAAGCAGATCCATGGACCTAAAATGAAAAGTGTGCTTTCAAGACAGCTAATCAGAAAGGAAGTAAGGCCAGCTTTGATTCAGGCACCCAGGAGGTCAGCGCGCACAGTGACATGGCAGAGTCTTGTATGGAGAAAAGTCGAACAGATTCCTTCTCTGCTTAAAACCTCTCAAAACTTCCTATTTTACTTAAGGTGAAGTCTAAGCCCTCTAATGAGATGTCACAGCCCTGCATCCTGCATGTTCTGGTGGGGTCAGCATCTCAGCCCTCTTCCTCTGTGCTCCCAGAATATTCTCTTCTCTCAGCCCTTTTGGGACTCCTCACCCCTTCTTTGTTGGTCAATCTCTTCCTTACCCTTCAGGGCTCAGTTTAGATGTCTCCTCTTCCAGGAAGCTTCCCTGATCACTAGATGCCATCAAGTTGTCCTGACAAATCTTCCATGCACTTTGTACCTCTCCTTTATACACTTGGTACATTTGTTACACTTAGAGTAAATCCTGTAAATCCCCTAATAGTGTATTTAACATTTGTCTTCCCTAATGAATAGATCTTCAGCGAAGGCAGCGATCCACAATGAAACCGTTAGGATCCATAATCCCCGCCCTAAGCCTATTTGCTTCCTTCATTCTCTGACTTCCTTTCCTATACTCCCCAACTCTCTTCTCTGGTCCTGACTTGATTCTACCTCAGGACCTTTTTCTGCAAGGCTCTTCCCCCAGATATCTGTAGGGAATAGCCTTGACCCTCATCTTCACCTTCACTTTAGGTCTTTGCTTATATTTTATCTTCCTGATAAAGTGTTCCCTTTAAAAAATTCCAATCTGTGCCCCACCTACCAGTACTTTCCTAGTTCTCCTGAGCATTGAGCCACAGCTAGCCCACTATGCACATGCTTACCTTCCTTGTATACCATTTCTCTCCCTTCTTGTATAAGCTCCACAAAGACAGGGAATTTTGTCTATATTATTTGCTGCTACATCACCAATGTGTAGAACATGACCTGGTACTTAGTGGACACTCAGTAAATATTTGTTGAGATCAGTTGGTGATATCTTGAGTTTGGAAGGAGGATGTGGTAGCATTTGTGTTATATGTTTATTTGTACTGTGATCCTCAACTTGGAGCTCATTCAGGTCTTTTTCATGGAAATATAAGCTCTTAGGAAGACTAAGACCCTCATTAGTCTATTTGTTTTAAGATTCTAGTTGAAGCTAAAGGTTAAGGTGATTGAGAAGAACCTAAGGGGATTTGGATAATATACCTTTAGGGCTCTTTAGAGATTTGGATATATCCCTTGGGTTGATAGATTTAGGTTTCCTTCCTTCCTTCCTTCTGATGAGGTGGCTGACATGGTGGTTTATAGCTTAAGGACTCAGATAAAGACAGCAGAACCTTTCTAGTCTCACTTCATTAGATTGGCCACTCAAACGAATCTCCTGTTGCTAAGACAGCCTGCAGGCAAATGACCCAAGACAGATAGTTATGTAAAACCTTGGTCTGAAGTAAAGCCTCTGACCCTCACGTCATTAGCTCAATATGCCAATCTTGGGAGCTCACCAGCCCATAAAAAGCTGTCTGTCCTCTCCTGGTGCCGGGTCACCCTCATCGGCAGCAGCCTCCTGGCCAGGGTCAGCTGCCCTCTCTAGTGGTAGTTAGCCACACTGTGTCTTTCCAGAAGCCTCCCCTTCCTGCACTTGACCCTCTCCACTTCACCCAGCGCCTCCCTGGCATATCTGCTTCCCTTCAGCTGTCTCAACTTGTGCCTGGGCCAGTTTCTTACACTTTCTGGGTGATTTATGTTTTTTTTTTTAATGTTTTATGCATCTTCTCTCTCCCTCAGTTCTAAGCTCATCATGGAGAGGGACCATTACCAATGTTTTCTCTGTCTTTGTTACTGACTGAATAAAAGATCTCAGCATGTAATTTCATTGGAAAGGATCACTGTCTAGCACTTGGCTGGCTGGATTCAAGAGGCCCAACAGTCCAGTGGTACAGCTGGTATCAGCTTTTAGGAGGAAAACTTGGCAATTTCTCTCACCTTTTGAGTGTGCATACCTTTTCTCTCAGCAATTCTATTTCTTAGACTTAGCCCATAAAAATACTGACAGGAGTGTGTAAAGGGTGATCAGTACAGATTTTGTGATGGTTAAAAATTAGAATCACCTAACATATCCATTCCTAGAGAAATTTTGCTATAAATTATGTATTTATAATACATTATAAATTATGGTATGTACACACGGTAGAATGCTGTGTGATCATTAAAAAGAAAGAATTATATATTGATACCAAAAGTGTTTATAATATTAAGTGATCAAAGCAAGGTATAAAATTAGGTGTAATTTTGTAGAATTTTTTTGTAATGAGTCACATGTATGTACCTGTATAGAGATTTGTCAAAATTTATGAAAAAGGATAAGATGAACAAAAATCAAATTATCAATTGGTGGTTGGCCCTGGGAAAGCAAGGTTCTTCTTTTTTTTTTAAGTTTTTACTATTTTTGGAAAAAAAGCTTAATGGACAAATAATCATTTTATGATGAAAGGTTATTTTCAAGAAGAGTTTATCATAAAACGACATGGCAGTTGTCATGTTCATAAAATATACTAAGTCTAGGAATGTTTCTAGCTCAATTCAATAGTTATTTTATTTATGGGACTAAGATTGAAACCAGGGGAACTCTACATCCCAGCCCCTTTCATTTTTTCTTTTGAGACAGTGTCTTGCTAAGTGGCCCAGCCTGGCCTTGAACATGCCATCTTCTTGCCTCAGCCTCCTGAGTTGCTCCACAGGCATGTGCCATAGTAGTTATTTTTATTTGCCTCTAGGGTATATGGCAATTTCTTAGAGGCAGAGTTAGTGGTGGTGCTAATATAAGAAGTTGTTCTTCCTTTTCTCATTGATATCAGGCTGGACTGTGTTACTTGCTCTGGTGAGTGAAATGTGAGCAAAAGTAACATGTGTCATTGCTCATGAAGAAGCTTTAAGAGCCATTTCCCATTCCCCCTATTGTTTTTTTTTCTTGGTCACAAGACCAACAACATTTCAGAAAAAAAGTTAGCCTGGGTCCTTGATGTAGAACTTCAGCCTATGCTGATGGACATGTTACATCAGCGAGTTATAGAACCTTGTTCTTAAAAACCACTGAAATTTGGTTGTTTTTTTTTCTTGGTGCAGCATAATCTAGACTATCTCTGACTGATAGAGTTGCTCATAGATATTACTAGTCCCTTAAGTAGAGGAATTTACTGGCCTAGAAAATACAAAATCTGAAATCTGGGCTTAGCTCTGTCACAAACTTCCCGTGTGATTATATTAACGAGGATGTCATTTAGGTGATAAGAAACTGAAAATACAAAAAATGTGAATTAATAAGGATGTATTAGCTCACTCAACAAGAATTTCAGAGTTGTAGCTTCATGTTATCATTGAGCACTCATAGTCGGACCCTGTGTCTGCTTAGCCTTCCTGTTAGTGTTGTGCTATAGAAGTTTCAGATATCATATGCAGACATCATAGTATCCTATGAAGAACAGGGCTTTTTATTTCCATGTCTCTCATTTCCTTCTTTATTTTTAATCAAAGGGAATATTTCTTAAAAGTTGTCCAGCAGGCTACCCTAACTTTCCCTTGGCCATGTTGATCACAGTTCATAACTGAACCAATCGTGGTTAAGGGCCATGAGTCCATTGTGATTGGCTTTGACCCATCATGATTCAGTTATCCTGGGGAGACCACGGGCTCCTTTTGTGAGTTCAAGGATGTATGGCAAGTGCTTGCCCTAATAAAACTGGAACATTTTCATGAAGAAGGAAGAGGAGGATGGAATTCAGTGACCTTAAGCCAGTAGATCCTTGATTTGGACTCTAGTGTCTCCATTAATAAACCAAAGACACTGGGCAGAGTGGCTTCCAAGGAAGGGGCTATTATCAAAGTCTATGGAACCTGTCCCTGAAGAGATGGAGTGCAAATTTCCTCATAGGGCCTTGAGTTATACAAAGTTATTGTCTGTACTCCCAGGTACCCTTGGTTTAGGTCCTCAAAAACCTTCCTGACAGGCAGTCCTATTTTGTGTTCCGATTCTTATAAAACTTTGCATCTTGAATTTTACATGCCCAGGGTGAATGTGGTCTAGGTGAGGGATTTTTGTGCACAGTTTTGTTTGCTTTTAGTTACATATCAGATTGACTTTAAAAGTGCTTTCAAGACTTATAAAGTGCTTTGTGTTTGGAGAATTTTCCAACAGCTCCCTCTTCTCCCATGTACCATATCCCCAAATCTCTGCATCCCCTCACAATTTGCCTTGACTCAAGAAGCTTTATTGGCCCATTTAAAATAAGCCAGTCTCAAGGGCTCCTGAGCCATGAACTTCAAAAATAATTTATCAGCCTCATTATTAAAAAATAATAGAAATGGTTTGGGCAAAGAGTTACAAAGTCCAGTGGGTAGACCTGGTGGGATTGACATTGAGGTCTTCTCCTTTCAAGGCACCAATTTTCTTCTACACAGTCATTGGTTGTGAACTCCCTGGGAGTAAGACAGGCTCATCTGAGGAAAGTGCTGGGGCTCTTGTTTTATTGGGCTGCAGAGACACACATGCAGCCCAGGCCTGCGCAGGCAGTGGAAGGAGGCTGAATTGGGACCTGTAAAAACTGATACAGTTGAAGTCATCTTTGTCTCCCCGTCTTTGGGATACTTTGAGCAATGATCTCCCCGACCCTAATGCACGTCCTGGAAAAGTTTTATGAACTGTTTGTAGCTTCACCACTGGGTTATGACTGGGAAGAGGAGTCCTAGGTGGTGTGGGATTTCTTGATTGGCTTCGATGAGATCTTTTTTCTTTCTTTCTTTCTTTTTTTTTTTTTTAAATCTCAACAATACGGTGGGAGGTTGAAGTGCTTTCATTCCCAATAGCTGCATTGTTACCACACTCTGAGTCACAAAGGGATGATTCTTAAAGAGAATAATGTCAGCTCTCAAACTGCCAATTGCATTGGTCACCACTGGCAAGCCAGGTCAATGGGGGGTTCCTGGGTTGGACTCACATTCTTGGAGGGCCTCTTAGAAACATTGATTTGGGACCAGAGTGGGCCTGAAAGGCATCAAGGCCAGAGTCACCATATTAAAATGGATATAGGCCATCAGAGGGCAGATACAAAATATTGTGACATTTGGTAGTATTAGAACAATTGGTAAGTTCGCTAAAAGAGTGTAAGAAGTCCTCCATAGCCTCATGGACTCATAAAAACAAATCAAAAGAAAAAGAATGGATTATCCAATCTGTAAATCTTTGTTAAATTAAACAGATACAGAAAGTCACACAAAATAATTGCATAGTTATTTAATGAGTTTTAAGGCAATAACTTCATAACCATCATCAAGGCCAAGAGATAAAACTGCCAGTCATCCCTGGAGGCTCTCCATGGGTCCCATCCAATCTCTTTCCCCAAAGTAACTGCTATTCTGGCTTTCCTAATAATCACTTCTTTGCACCCATTGCAGTTTAATCATAAAACTGTGTATCCCTAGACAAAACTCTAGTTTACTCTTATTAGTGAAAAAAAATTGGCATGTATTTTGAGTGTCCTTGAATACACAGTTCCTCTTCCATCTCTATTATTCCCCTTTAAAATTTGTCATTTGACCTATGAAATTTTCCTTCAGTCAGTATGGATACCACTAATTGCAAACTCCTTGTATAGTTCAATGTGTTCCTCTGTTCTCTGTATTTTTGGCAAATTGGAAGCTTTATTTAGGGATTTGATTAGATTCAGATTCACTCCATTGAGTAGGTGGCAATGAGTTTCATAAGGGTGTGCAGAGTGTCTGATTTTTGCTCTTTTTTAAAAAATATATTATCATTATCCAGTGCCCTGTGTCTGGATCCATTAATTCACTATAATAGTGATATTTAGAGATATATGATTCCATCATTCCCCTTGCATTTGTGTGCTGGAAAACTTAAAAACAAATGTTTCTACTCATCTCTTCTTTGGTTACCTGGTGGTACAGTTCATCTAGGAGATGCAGGTAAATGCATCCTTCTCTTCCTTGTTTTGCTATTTTTCAAGATAATGAATTGATTCCTTTCATCCTCTGATGGTAGTCGATTATTTTTTAAAATGATTATAAATTCAAGGACTTTCATCAGGCACAGTGATGCACACCTGTAACCCCAGCGGCTTGGGAGGCTGACACAGGAGGATCACAAGTTCAAAGGCAGTGTCAGCAACTTAGCCAGGCCTTAATCATTTTAATGAGACACTGTCTCAAAAAATAAAATGGGCTGGGGATGTGGTTCAGTGGTTAAGCACCCTGGTTCAATTCCAGGCATCAAATTCAATTAAATCAAAAAGTCAAGGACTTGAATATAGTTTAATGGGCTTCCAGACTGCACGGTTGGTCCACATCTCAGGTGTCCTTACTGTTCTAGGTCTGTGGATCAGTGCTTGCTTATGCTTGTCAACTTGGCAACCCACCTCCTTCCAAGTCACCCAGAAAGGAAGCTGTTGAATTCCCTGTGGGCTGCTCTAAAACCAGCTGGAGAAGCTTGATATCAATTCTGCATCTCTCTCTTATTTATTCCAGTGGCAGTTGAGGGCTGCTAGTAAGGCCATGGGTATAAGAGGCTCTAGCTGAAGGACTTTGAAAATCTATGGTTCCATGGTCAAGATCTTGGCCACTGTGAGATGGATGACATTAAATATTCTATCCATTACCCTTGCTATATTAATTCTGTGAGTATCAAGCCCTTTTTTTCGATCCCCATGTCTGTCTTTCCCTGTGGCTTGACAGCAGGAAGAGAATGCCCTCCACCTCCATATTGCGCAGATATTTTCTTTCTGCTGAATGGTTGGGGTTTTACTAGAAATGAGTAAGTTGGCATGTTGTTGTCCAAATTGTATTTCATGTTCTTTCCCAAGAAAACGTGAGCCCTGAGAATGCTTTCGTTAAATCTGCTTTCTTTCAAATTGGCTCTGTCCAGTTTTAAGGCGATCTTGTACTCGACTGCTCGATTTTTAAGGTTCCTTGCAAAAGACAGTCTCACAGATTCCAGCCAAGTGAAGAAAAGCCCATTCTTTTCTCACTGGTCCATTCACACACATGGCCCCAAAGCAGGCCCATTCATTCTTCACCTCCTTTCCCTCAACCAGCAATGAGGTACCACTGTTAGAAACCAGGTACAGCTCCTCGCCAACAGCAGCTGCTAACTCACAAGAAGGCTGTTAAGTATGGGTAATAATGGATATGACCAGATTGCCTTACTGGCCTTTAAAAAAAACCACTCCAAACCCACAGAATGAAAGAGAAAGCCTTTTTTATTTCCAAGTCTATAAACAAACAGGTAGAATTTATAGATGATCCCAAACCCATTCTTACCCCATCTCTCTACAGATAGGGGGGAAAAAACCCCAAACCCCCAAAAAACAAAAACCAAAATTCGTATTTCACTCTCTTGCTCTTTCTTTGCTTGTTCTGGACATACCTACACTGAAGTGACAAAATCGTTTACTCTTAACAGTAAATCTAATATTTTCACATTCTAGGGGGGAATGGGTTTGTAAAATATCAAAGCCCTATTCCCCTTGAAGAGCTGGGTCACATGGAAAATAAAAATTAATAAAAAGTAGTAGTAAATACTGATTTTCTATAGCCCACTAAGCAAAGTCTAAATTGAATGACTTCTCTTAAAGCTTTGGTGGTAGAGACCTAATTAATTAAAAACACCAGGGTTAAACAATTGGCCATCCATCTTTATGTGAAGGACAGAATCCATATGACATTCCTTGGAGGATAAAAAATGAGCAATCGCATGGTCCTAGATGATCCCGCCTTGACAGGGCACCCTGGAGACTTTAAAATATCCTCCTTTTCTGAGACATATGGACTCGACGCCATTGTCGTACTTAATCTGAGAAGCTGGGTTCCCATGCATTCTATTTGTTTATTTCCTTGCTTGAGGCCTGTGGCTAGGGACTTGCGTGTTTGTAGCAGTTGGACTCAGCTTTTGTTCAGCTTTTAGATGAAGTAAGACAAAACCATAAACACGCCACAAAACACCAGAATATAAAGGGGATTATTGGTGCCATAATTAGGGAACTAAGAGGTCATTATTCCAGTTGTCCCTCCACCCTCTCAACCACATTGCCCCTCTGCTAGCCCAGGAACAAAAGAGATTTAAAAATCAGACAGGTCTGAGCCTGTTTTAACAGGCTCTCTCTTAAGTCTGGGCATAGTTGGAGTGCATTTAATTGACAAATGAAGGATGTCTTAGGGTCTCAGAATTCAGAGAAGCATCAAAATAAACCAGTCCCAGATAACCAAAGAATGTGAGTATTGTGTTGAACAAACCTATAAGTTATGCTAGAAAACACACCTACCATGTACCTATTACCCTAGTTACCTTAATGTCCAGTTCCTCTAATGCCTTCATTTCAGAAGACTGGCAGCTGGAGAGAACTGTTTTCTCCAGAAATAGGTTGTCCATTATGGAGATATTTAACCATAGGGATTCAAGAGCCTTGTGTCTGGAACAGTGAACCAAAGACTCATTTATACTTGGAGCAGACTTTTGAACAAGACACTCTCCACCACTAGAAGTTGGGGAAAAGGGTACTCTTGTACATTGCTGGTGGGACTGCAAATTGGTGCGGCCAATTTGGAAAGCAGTATGGAGATTCCTGGGAAAACTGGGAATGGAACCACCATTTGACCCAGCTATTGCCCTTCTCGGACTATTCCCTGAAGACCTTAAAAGAGCGTACTACAGGGTACTGCCACATCAATGTTCATAGCAGCACAATTCACAATAGCTAGACTGTGGAACTAACCCAGATGCCCTTCAATAGATGAATGGATAAAAAAAATGTGGCATTTATACACCGTGGAGTATTATGCAGCACTAAAAAATGACAAAATCATGGAATTTGCAGGGAAATGGATGGCACTAGAGCAGATTATGCTTAATGAAGCTAGCCAATCCCTAAAAAACAAATACCAAATGTCTTCTTTGATATAATGAGAGCAACTAAGAACAGAGCAGGGAGGAAGAGCAGGAAGAAAAGATTAAAATTAAACAGAGACATGAGGTGGGAGGGAAAGGGAGAGAAAAGGGAAATTGCATGGAAATGGAGGGAGACCCTCATTGTTATACAAAATTACATATAAGAGGTTGTGAGGGGAATGGGAAAATAAACAAGGAGAGAAATGAATTACAGTAGATGGGGTAGAGAGAGAAGATGGGAGGGGAGGGGAGGGGGGATAGTAGAGGATAGGAAAGGTAGCAGAATACAACAGTTACTAATATGGCATTATGTAAAAATGTGGATGTGTAACCAATGTGATTCTGCAATCTGTATTTGGGGTAAAAATGGGAGTTCATAACCCACTTGAATCTAATGTATGAAATATGATATGTCAAGAGCTTTGTAATGTTTTGAACAACCAATAAAAAAAAAAAGGAAAAAAAAAGAAGTTATGTGTTAGAATTTAGGCATGCACATTTAAAGGGAAATTAAGTGTTTAAAGCCATAGCAAGCTCCCTTCCAGGAAATGTGTTCCTAGGGGATTAAGTGCCAGAGAACTGTTTTTGGAAACTAGGAAAAAAACCACAAGATTAGAAGCAAGTGTGGTTCTCTTAGGTCTTTCCTTTCCTCACTCTACTTTAACCATCGGCTTTGTTGTTGTTGTTGTTGTTGTTTTGTACTGAGGATTGAACCCAAGAGTGCTTAACCACTGAGCCACATACCCAGCCCTTTCTTATATTTTATTTAGAGACAAGTTCTCACTAAGTTGCTTAGAGACTCACTAAGTTGCTTAGAGACTCACTAAGTTGCTGAAGCTGGCTTTGAACTCATAATCCTCCTGCCTCAGCCTCCCAAATTGCTGGGATTGCAGGCATGAGCCACCATGTTTGGCGATCATTTTCAAATCTTGTTGCCAATACCTTAAATGTGTATGTGGAATCCCACTGTTCGTTATCACTTTTATAGTGTTATGCTTCTGAGTCTCTGGTTAAACAGCTCTCATGATGTCCAGTTTATTCCAGAGAAAACAATTCCCTCTAACCGTCAGTGTTCCTAAGTGTAGATTTCCAGAGGGGCACCTGGCCATTAAGTATCGGGTGGTGGCTATGTACCACGTCCATTTTGTACAACATGGGTTTGCCTCTAACAAGATGTTCTGGCTCTTTAGTTTTCCAGGGCTGGTTCTCCCTTGTCTGATTATTGTATTATCCTCCCAACTGGTCTTAATGTTGGTACCTTTGCCCCCTGTGCCAATCTATTTTTCATATTGCAGACAGAATAATGATTTAGAAACCGATTGCATATGACTTATTTCCCCCTCCTCTCTTATTTGGTCCAACCCCTCTGGCCTCTTCCCTGTTGTGAAAATAGAGGGCTCTTGCACTTGCTCTTCCCTGAGTGTGAGATATTCTCTCAGGGACTGACAAGCTTCACCACCTTCATTCAGATGCCCCTTAACAGGAGCCCCACACGGATAGGCTACTGAAAATATGGCTTCCTTCCTTTTCTGTTCTCTTCACTTTTTTTCATCTGTCTTTGTAGCACACATTACTCACTGCCTAACACACATTACTCACGGTTACCTTTGTTTCTGTTTTCCTCACCCCTACCTGCACCAGTAAGTAGTCCATGGGTTCCATGATAATTCCGCTTCGCTCTTTGTGGTACCTCTGGTATCTAAAATGATTCTTAGACTCACTGAGAATGGGCCCCGTAGTGAGCATGCTGAATATTTATTGAACATATTTTTAGAAGCAGCTCCTGTGACAACATAGGATTGGGCAGAAGGAGATATAGAACTGACTGGTAAATTGTGACAGAATCCACAGACTCAGGGCTTGGATGGCTCTTCGATTCCCTTGAATTGAGGGAAGAGGAGGACTTCACACCACAGAAATGAGCAGTCTCTGGATGTGGGCTGCCTTCTGGAGATGGGGTTCAATCTTGGACCAAGACAGCTTCTATCTGCCAAGAGTGATTCTTGGAGACACACTCAGCTCCAAACCTTTGGTGGCCAGTACACTGTGGGAATAAGTGTGCTAATCCTGAAGGTGGACTGTGGGTACTGTTCTGCAGTACTCTCTGCCAGGACTCCACGTGTTCAGGAATATTTGTTGAATGCCTAGGGTCTGAAAGCCTGGATGCTGTTCTGCTTTGACCCTGCTCCTTGGTCTGAGATATTTTCTTCATTATCCTGTTACTTTCAATCGTGAGAACTCAGTGTATCTTTTTGATCTCTGTTCTTTACCAACCAGCCGTTTGTCATAGCTTTCCAAGCCTGGGAGATCTAGAGGCAGGCTCAGCTCCAGAAGTCAGAGATGGACCTTCAGTTTTGGAAAGCTGACAGCCTGTCTGGAAGTGAGAGTCATCTCTGCCCTGTGTCCTTGAGAACTGGATCAAGAAGAGAATGTTTTGTAAGAAGGAAACACGTTGCTTTCAGGTAAATCTTACCTAGAGATTCTTAAAAATGGAGAAGGAATTATTAAACTTAATAAAAAGCAGCCTGAAAACTTGTGGAGCCTGGGATTCCAAAAGTTACATTACAAGATCAGCTCATTTTTAGTGTCTTAAGCATTATGTCCACTGAAATTCCTAAAGCAATGTAAGCCGCTATTCATTCATCCAGTTATTCAATCACTCATTAATTCAACCAAGTTATGTTAAATGTCAGGGTGTATTCTAAGTAGATGGTAAATAAACAGGACTAATAATCACCTTTAAAAATTCTTCTGATGTGCTACAGCATTATGCTAAGCAATGAATTATGTGGATTATCTGAGTTCAGCTTACAGCAATTCCACGAATTAGTAGATATTCTTTCCCTCTCTCTCTCTCTCTCTCTCTATTTTTTTTTTTTTTAAGAGAAATTATTTGCTTAAGGTCACACAACTAGTAAGTGGCAGAGCCTGGATTCAAATCAAGATGTTTGAGTTTGTACAAGACTCTAATATTTTATACACTCTCTCCAAAGAGCACAGAGACACTCTCTGCCCTCAAGGGGCTGCAGAGCAGCTGGGTGATGGTTAAAAAAGTGAAATTGAGCTACTCAATGAGGAAGTGCATCTTGATCCAAGTCTCAAGTCCTTGTTCTTTCTTCTCTACCTATTTGTGTATTTTGAGGATGGAAGATTCTAATATTTCTAGTGATTCGATTAGGATGCTTTCAGCGGCAGGTCACAACATCTGTGGAAAGTGGCTTCAACAATCAGTCCTGGAGGGAAGTGGTATCTTCAACCATCAGTCCTGGAGGGAAGTTGGCTCAGTAGGTCATTGAAGTCAGGGGTGTGAATCTCTGTGACACTTGCCCCAACTCTGCACTTGGCTATTTGGAGGGATAGGACTCAACAGTCAGTGCAGAGTTCCGTGAGGGCAGGGGAGAGGATCCCTATATAGGGCTGGGTAGAGACATGACCAGCAATTGAGTGGAACAAGCTGCCTCCGTGCACTTTTTTATCTGAAAGCTTCCTCCTGCTCAAAAGTGACTGACGGAACCCCAGTGCTTAACCACTGAGCCACATCTCCAGCCCTTTTTATATTTGATTTAGAAACAGGGTCCCACTGAATTGCTTAGAGCCCCATTAGGTTACTGAGGCTCACTTTGAACTTTGATCCTCCCACCTCAGCCTCCCCAGGCACTGGGATTACAGGGGAGCACCACCCTAGGAACTTTTTGACCACGGTTCCCTTCAGAGGTTAGGGAAAGGGGCTGAGCTAGTTCAGGAATAAAGTCACATATGTGGGAAGGGACACCAGGACTGTTCTCCTTTCCCATCTCCAAAGAATTGTCCTCAGAGGCTGGTGTGGGAGGGATGATGCCAGCTGACTGTTCTTCAAAACTCTCAGAATTCTAATGTAGATTATCCACTGCTGAGATGTGGTACTTTAAATAGAAAGTTTTTTTTTGGGGGGGGGGGTAGAATCTATGGGTTATCAGGCTCTGAAGCAGTCTGCTTTGTTTTTGGTGGTCTTGATGGAGCAAGAAAACCACCCGCCCATTAGTCCTATAATTGCACCACACGGATTCTGGTACTTTCCCGAGGAAGTTGCCCTGCATTTCTTCTTCCTGGAATGAAGTGCTACTTACCACTGTGAACATCTTTCACTGGGTTCATGGACAATGTAGCGGAACTGAGTAATAAACAGAGTGCTGTCAAATATATATCTTCCCATAATAGATCCTATACCTTAAAATGCCTACAGGGAATCACTTTTTAAAGTCTATAACATGCAGTAGTTTTGATACGACTGGTTGAGCCATGCAGAAATGATTAAAAAAAGAGTAATAAATTCAGATTTTACACCAGGCACCAAGCATTAAGCCAAAATGAAACTACCATACTCAAATCTTCTACAGCTTAGAGCTAATTAGACCTACATTTCCAAATGGCATGAGCATCATGCAATGCGGCAATTGTTATAATAACTATATTCTCATGGAGTGCCGGGTGGGTGATTTACACCAGCGACGCCTGCTAACGGACGTTCTAGGAGGGAATCTCTGGGGGCTCTGGAACTAGAATGGGAGCTTTGCCCTGGGCATCTCTCTTCACTGGAGTCCTGGTGATTGTACTGATTGTCTGGCAGTGCAGAAATACAGCCCAAGGGTCAGTAATGTGCCTTTGAATTTTAATTATCACTGAAACAGTGTTTCAGATATTGGCAGAGCTTTATACAGATTTGAGAAGTGACAGTTCGTACTGCTTCTTGGGGTTATTGGGAGGATCAGGTATGACTAGCACCTAGTACATAGTAAGCACTTGATAAATAGTAGTTTTTTTTATTTTTATTTTTTAAGGGCTCTATCTATGGGGTAAAATATATGGTTGGTACTAGATTGACTTTGGGCCCTAAAAGGAGCCCTTATTTCAACCCATGCAGGGTGGTTGGTGCTTTTCATGTTCTGGATTTCCCCAGAAAATTACATAAGCAAAGGTAATCCAGGGCCTCTGCTGATCCTGGCTAATGTTCCACATGTTTAAATACGCTTAGCTCTCGCCTGAGAAATGCAGGCTTGATTCAATGGAAAGCATCGTTTGAGCCGCCTAGCCCCTCTCTACCTTCCTGAAGACAGCCTGCTGTGCCAGGGCCAGAAGCCCAAATCACCTGCAAATGGGGCGTCCAGGGGCGCAGAGCATTGCCTGTTGAGGCAGGCATGCTGGATGCTGAGTGGGATGAGAAGAGGGGATTCCTCCCAAACACATGATCCAAGAAAGAGGTTGTGTGCGCTGGCTTCCTGGAAATTGGATTGCCGCATGATGCTTCCATGAAGGTGGTGGAGCTGTGAGTACTTTCTGAACTTTTCTCAAGTTCATTATCAATGTCTTAAAATGAAACTCAGACATAATAAATGCTCTCTCTCTGCCAAGATCTGGGCCATTTATAGGTGTGATCTTTTCTAATTCTAAACAAATCCTGTGATGTGGATATTATTAGCCTCTTTTTTTTTTTGGGACAAGGAGACAAATTTGGAGTGGTTACGTGACACAGCCATTAGGTCACCCGGTTAGTGGGGAGACTGGAATCTAACACAGTGTGGTTGGAATTAGAGGGCTGTGATCACTCCACTGTCCCCAGGTTGCTGTGAAGCCTGGGGGACTGCACCGCTCCTCATCCGTAGGTGCTCCTGAGCTTGTAATACATGACCTCATGCTTTTTGGCTACTAGTCAAGAAATGAATCAATCCTCCCACCAGCTTGATTGATCCCCTGCCTGGTGCTCAGCACCATGCTAGTGGGGCATAAATAAAAATTGTGAGACAGCGTGCAGCTGAGGTGACCTGCTCACAGCACCTGCATCTCATATCCCGTGCCCGACATCTCTGATTCTGCCCTGCGCTCTTTCCTGGAGATTCTGGGTAAGGTCTTGGAATCTTTCTCAGTACATCATCCAGAGAGTCGCAAACATTAGGTTTAGTTGCCATTTCTCCTCCAAGGGCTGTTCTTGCTCAGAGGACCAGGAGATTGGGGGGCCCTAGCGGGGTTAGCTTCGGCTTTCCTGGAGTAATGTCTTCCAGCCTAGCCCTGAAGGTGGAGGGGATTTAGGTTGTGGAACTGCATGGAAGGTGTATGTTCCAGGCAGAAAGAAGTGCATTAATAAAGTCCTTGAGTTGAGAATGAGGGAATAGCCTCCTGGGAACTGGGAAGGAGTAACTTTCCTAATGTGGATGCTCTTGGGGGAAGAAAGAGACTTTTTTGACTTGCTTTTGACCTATTTTTTTGAGTGTAGCCTATCTCAGAGATAATAAGATAGTTAGAATATTAACTCCTATTTATTGAGGTTATTGTGCCAGTCACACTGCTTACAGAACAGCCCTGAAAAGTAGAAGTTTGTATTCCAACTTTATACAGGAGCATGATTAAAACTTGAGAGGGACCAGGTTATAGTGCAAGTTGCACAGCCAGTAGGGAACATTGCCAAAATTCAAAACCACCTTATGGACTTTGCCAAATAATAGGTAATCTGTATCTTCCCAGTGTGTGACTCACCTACACATGTGTGCAAACACAGGCACTTTATAAACTCACAAGGTACACACATATTCACATAGTCTCACAATGTAGAAATCAATCACACACAGGCTGTGCACACACATGTATTCCCAGACTTATGCCACATGCATAGATAAAATGCATGTCCCCCATACACACCATTGTTCTGGGAAGAGTCAGTGCTCTTGGATCCCATGGGTAAGCCTATGGCCCAGAACAATTCAATCAGGGTTCTCTGCCAGCATTTGGATCTTGAGCAGAGACGGAGTCAGAAGGAAGCAGAGTAGTCTACTAGGAAAGCTCTTGAGATAACATCATGAGTGACTGATCCCTCTTAGCTACCTGGTTCTTGTCTTTCTTGTGCTTGGTTAACCAAATTCTCCCTTTTACTCTGCAAGCCGCATGGTAGACTTCCAATAATTGCTTCACCCTCTTAAGTCAATTTCTGTTGGTCGCCACCAAAGAGCCCTAATTGCTATAAATCATCTCTTCTTTAGCCAGTACAAGTTATTGCAATGCTGGGGTCCACTCCAGGGAGAATTGTGGCCGGAGAAATGCTGAAGGCAAGGAAGGAGCATTTTGTTGCTTTGTTACAACACTGTCCATGGGGTAGGGTCATGATGTAATGGAGGCTGATATACGAGGGCTTTCTAGAATTTACAGTAATAAACCATTTGCAGAGGGGGGGTCAGAGCAGATTGACCTTATTCTGAATCCATGAATTATGAAGTCTGGTCTGATGTTAATTTTCTTGGTTGTAGCTTGCCTTACGTTTTTCCTCACCCCCTTCCTTTTTGGTACTAATATGGTGGTAACATAATGTATTGTTCCTTCTCCCTTTAAGTTTTCAGAAGGTTGGAACATTCTACATGATGGTAGATACTCTGGGGAATACAGAAGTAACTCAAAATACAGAGACAAATTTAGAGCTGTAAGATATGTTTAAAATAGTGTAGTTTGACCCTTCTTATTTTTAGAGAGGAGGAAACAGAGGCTCAGAGTAGTTCTGTGATTTATGTAGAATTACAGATCACTGTGGTAATTCTGTGATCACATAGGGCTTGAAGCCCTAGGTCAGTGACATTTGTGGTTCCCGAGACAACTCTTGGAATCCAGATGGGGAGGTGGAGCACACACAGGAAGCACTTGGCAAACCCAGTACCATCATCTTTCTCAGTTGAGTAGTTCTGCAGAAAACCAAATGACCCCAACACAAAATTAATAGTCTTTAGATGAAGCTGAAAGCTTGAAGCTTCTCAAAGTCCTTTCACAACATCACTACTTATCTCTTTCCTTCTTGGGATTGGAAGGTGACAATCACCCAAGGAGAGGGTAGGATCTGTTGAGCTACAGAAAGTATGAATGCCTGCTCAAACCACAGGCACAGAAAATCCCAATGGATGAGAACAAGAGTCGGATACCACAGACCCAGTGACCTTTAATATGCCCCCCAAACAAACAAACAAAAACCAGTGTGGATAGCAGATTCCTGCTATCTCTTCAATGGGATAAAGACCTAGCTTTTATTTATTTCCATCTGTCTGAATTACACATGCATGTAGGTATGCGGTGCTGGGGATTACACCCATGGCCTTGCACATGCCAGGCAAATGCTCTACTGCTGAGTTTCATGCTTAGTCTAAGGACCCTAGCTTTTAATTACCATGTGTAGGTTTTGATGATCTCTGCAGCGTGACATAATGGACAGTTCTTCTTTCTTGAAACTCAAATTGTTCTTGACTTCTGGGACACCCCAATAGCTTAATTTCCTTATTTTTGGTTGTTTCTTCTTAGCTTGTGCTCTGTGTTTTTTTTTTAATTTTTAATTTTTTAAAATTCATTTATGGTTTCTTTAAATGTGATGCCCCACAAGGTTTTATTGTTGTTATGTGTCCCTTTTTGGTCTATGAGTACTTCTTGTTTGACTTTATCATGGTGGCCATTTGCTATATTCACCCTTTAGCCATTCCCCCTCCCCCTTTTTTTAGTAAAAGAGAAATTGATTTGTTCTGGTGGAGCCAAAATAGCCTGAACCATTCTCTGATATCCGTGGGTCTGCTGTGCTGGTGAGTGTTTAGCAACCAGCATGGGGTGCCATGGGGAAGCCATAATTTGTCGCATTTCATTGTGGTAAATACTCCCACTGTGGTCAAAGCTTATTACTCCAATATATGTTCACTGAACACCTACTGTATGCCAGCAGGTAAATTTTAGAGACCAGAAATCCACAAGTTAAATAGAACCAGGGATTTGACCTGCTCACCGTTTTTCTTATCCAGCTATGTTAAAAGCCAGCACACTTCTGCATTCTTTATATACATCAGGCAATATATGTGCCTTTTTCCATTTTTTTTGTTTTGATTAAGATAGTTTGTACCTTAATCAATGTCCTAATTCTCTTTCTCCCTTCCCTATCCCCCGCCCCCTGTGCCCTGCACACATACCCATGGCTTCAAGTACTATTGACATGTGGATGACCCCAAATCTCTCTCTCTAGCTAGATGGGTCCTGATTCTAGACTCCGCACATATGTGTGCAGCTACCCATCAGGCATCTTCTCCTGCAGGGATTTCTTTTGCAAATATCACAGATATTTTATGTACAGATTTTAACTCATCGTCTTTCCTCCCCAAACTGCTTCCTCTGTGTTCTATTTCTACTCAAGCCCAAACCCTGGGGGGTGGAGGTATTGTTCTCTACTCCTTCATAGCCCTCAACCTTGCTTAACCAATGACTCACTCATTCTCATGGAATACAGCTTGTAAATATCTCAGGAACACACCCCGTTCTCCCTGTTCCCACCTCCCTGTTTTCATCTGGATTGTAATAGCTCTTCCTGTAGCTCTCTGCAGCCAGTCTTCCCCCATTTAGTTTCTACTGTGTGGCCAGAATAAATGTTGTTTTTAGGTCAAGAAGTTTTCATAGTAAATTTGACTTTAGACCCTGTGTTTGTCAGACTTCTCTAGAGAAAGAGAACTCATGTGTATATATGTGTATGGGTGTGGGCTTGAGTAGAAATAGAACACAGAGGAAGCAGTTTGGGCAGAAAAGACAATGAGTTAAAACGTGTACATGTTATATGTGCATATGTATATATGTATGTTACATACACACACTTACACATATATATGTATATGTATAATGTACACAGAAAAATATTATTTTAAGAACTGGCTCATAAAATCGTGAGTTTAATAAGTTGGTAGATCTGCTTGGCAGTTTGGAATTTCAGGCAAGATTTCTGGGTGACAGGGTTGAGACAGAATTGTTTTTGGAAGGGTGGAAGGGAGTCTTTGATCTTTCAACTTTCAGCTGATTGAATGACACCCATTCATATTATAAAAGAAGATTTTTCTCTACTTAATGTCAACTGATTATATTTATCAATCACATCTACAAAACACCTTCATACCAACTAGACCAGAGCTTGAACATCTATGGGCTCTGTGGCCCAGACAAGTTGACACAATTGGCCAATTGGCCATACAATTGGCCATCATCGACCTAGGCTAGGCATTGTGGACTCAGACATTGAGAATCCTGAATGATTCATTCATTAACTCCTCAGCAGGCTAGAGCATCACCTGGGTGCTTACCATTAAAAACACTGGTTCCCTGACCTCGTTCACAGCGGGGTGTGATTCCCAAGGAACAAGGTGGCAATGAAGTTAATTGGGTGGGGTCCACCAAGATTTGGAAAAAGAATCGAAAGATTGCCGGAAAGTATCAGAGTGCATCCCCTGTGGTAAAAATGAGTGCTATTTGAGTGAAAGTTTTGGTTCAGTTATGAGTGTGGGGTCGGGTGGCGTGGGCACAGGTGATGTTGTAAAATCTATTTCTAACTGTGAGTCAGAGTCAAGGTCAAGAAAAAATCGGAAGCCTCTGGTGAGGGAAAGGGTCAGTGCTCACCCTGGTGACATGATGTGGCAAGTCACTTTCTTCTTTTTTAGAGCCATTGACAGTGCCAATTAGTCAGTGCTTCATGCCTCCCCAAGTCCAGTGGTTCTGAAGAAATGAGAGGATAAGGCAGGGAGAGTGCAGAGAGCCGTATGGAGTCCTGTGTCAGCCCCCCAGCAATCCCTCCTTCTCCCTGGTTCCTTCCTACCCATCCCGGGAGCCCTCTTGGCAATTTGTTCGACTCTCTGTTGCCTGTACTGCAGGGACAGCAGAAGCCTGAAGTCAGATGTAGGGTCAAGCCCCCCCACAGGGCAGAGAGCAAGAGCAAAGTGCACTTTAATAATGCTCCGCTCTCGAGCAGCTCTGGGAACCAAACTCAAGATTTCCCGTGCTGTTTCTCCTTGGCTTCTTGGCCCAAGGGGAGAACTGACTGATGGCTTTGAATATCCATCAACAAATAATAAATAATAATCATAACCTGCCTGCCGCAGGGTTGCGGACGCTTCTTGCTTCTTAATACAAACTCCAAGTCAATTTTAAGCTGAAAGCCCAGCAGCTTGGCACCGCATGAATTCTTCCTTGCCACTGTCCTCAAGTCTGATATGCAGGGTCAGGACTCGTTGAGGTGACATTCTGACACAAGCAGAGTGTCCAGGATCACCCTGGATCCCCAAGTCTGGATTCCTGAGGTCTCTTTTCCTCAGATGCACCTGGCTAGGGCACCTTTCTTCTCTTCTCTCCCAGGTTATGGCTTAAAATAGACCCAAGAGGAGTGAATGGATCCTTGGGTGTTAGAGATTGTCACCTCCCGAGAACATGCCCGCCGTGACGATTAAGACCTCACACTTTGACATCAGAGTCCCCAGGGGCATGAGTTTGAATTTCTGCTTTTTTCACCTGTGTGTGCATGCACACTCTTGAGCACATCACTCAACTTCTTTGAGCCTCAATTCCTCATCTATGAAGCAGGGATGATACTAATAGGGGTTGTTATAACAGGTATCATTTATTCAGAGCTTATCAGGCAGGGTTCTGAGCACTTTGCCTTATGTCCTTGAACCCTAGGGACAACCCCTAGGGAGTTAATGTTATTGTCTTTGCTTACAGATGTGGACCTCCGGCAGACTTTATGGAGCCTTTCTGTGAAGATGCAGGGCTGGGATTGTGGACAGGCTCTCCCCAGCCTAGTCCATGCTCCAGGTCACATGGACACTAAGTGTTAGTGAGATGGGCATACTCCACCCAGGGTGAGGGACATGGAAATTTCCCTTTAGGATTTTGATTATCCCAAAGTAGAGATTTTTAATCCCAGATTTTCAGGTCCAGGGAGATCAAAGGTGCAGGTAGTTATCCTAACTCTGCCCAGGGCCCTGGCAATGGCTCCCTACTCAGATCCCCCAACAGACCAGCTCCCTCCTTGAGAGGCAGGCATAGCCTTTGTCCCTCCCAAATATCATCTCAGTGACAAGAGAGACTGTGCCTAGCACCCTGCACATTGAAGAGTTTCTCCTCCATGTCCGGAGAGCTTTAAAGACAACTGACATGGTGACCAGACTGTCACCATGCGAGGGACCTGGCTTCCCAGTGTTCCCTCGGCCATCTGTGTAAACAGGAATCCTCTACCTTGCAATTCTCTTGTTAACTGCAAATACCCTCGATTGGGAGAAACTTTGAGCCATCAATTCCTTGAGGTGCTTTCATTTACTTTCAGTTGTAAGGACCCGGTTCATCCCATGGCCAGCAGGAGAAGATGGAGTTCAAGCTCCATTTTCTGAGTTTGCCTTGGGCCAGTGCCCTGGGCTGCCTGCACCAGGGCTCCTTGTGGAACATTCTCCTGGGCCGTGGCTGGGAGATGATGTTCCTTTCTTCGCTCCTGGTCTATGACCAAGGGGGCCTCCTTTATTTTGGACAATCTGGAATCCAACCTGGGGATCTTGCATCTTCTGTTTCCACATAGCTTCCTGCTGCCCTATGGCTCATTTCTGAGCCTCCCAGAGATGAATAATTTAGCTGGGTTAGGAATAAAAGTCCCAGCACTCACATCTCACTTCATTTAGGATTCACATTTGGCAGCTAGAGGTAGAAGGGCTGTGGAGAGTGACTGAGAGAGACCGTAAACCCATGATATGTCACAGCTTTTATGGCCTCTCTCATGAAGGAGGGTTGCCGGTGCCAGGCATAAAATGGCCAAAGCCCCAGCCGTGAGAAGCCCATTCCAACAGGACTCCTGGAAAATGGCTCAGCCGCACTCGCTTCTAAGCCAATTTAATGATTCTATTTTGATAGCATTACGTATTTATTTGCTGGTTAGGAGAAAAACCATCACCCCACAAGGTCTCCTTGCAGGTGCACTCAAAACAGGGCTACTGGTGGGTCCATTTTTCTTCTCTCCAGCCTCCCTTGCCCCCAGCCTCCCTTCCCTCCAGCCTCCCTTCCCTGCATGCCCTGGGCTCAGGTCTTTCTTGTGAGAATGTGGCCTCACATGTGCTGGGGTATTTGAAAGTGCAGGGATGGTGGGGCTGGGGTGGCAGTGCTAAAAGTTCTCGACAGGCCAGCTGGGGTGGGAGCATGGTGGCCAGGGAACATTATCTGGTGTGAGTCTTTGTTTGCACGCGGCATCACCTCCTATTTCTCAGAGCAGCAGAATCGCCAAGCTGTAAACGGCACACCTTACAAATCAGCGTCCCCTGACGTGGCTGGAGCGTTCATTACCAGCTGTAAAGGTACCCCAGCAAGAAAGGTTGCTGTTCTGTAGCCCAATTTTCCATCGCAATAACCCAATTAACTGGTGTGTGTGTTTGTTTTACAAAGCTCCAAGCTACCATAAACCATACAGATACGCGGGCTGCAGAAAGCTCTGTAATTAGGACAAGGTGTACAAATTAAACTACTCTTTTTAAACTTCAAACCAGCTAACTTCTGACATACTGTACTGCTGGGGCTTCTGGGACTGAACCCAATTAACATCTTAGTATTTTATAAGCATCGTTTTAATTGCATTTGTATGCAATCTTCTCTCCCCGTGCCTTTCAAGGTGCTACTCCATGTTCAGCTTTTATTACTTTGGTGATTTAAATCTTCTCTCTCTGAGGTTCCCATTAATAATGACTGCTGCTACTTCAAATGCTGGTCCAACATAAAACTCGTCTCTTGGAAGAATTATGCTTTAAAACAGTTACATTTAACTTTATTATTACATTTTTAATTTTTTTTTTCTCTGTTTGAACATTATGCCCTTAAACGTTTTATCAACCTGTCAGCTCTTGGAATGCCTGGAAAGAGATTCTCTTGAGGAGCTGGGATGATAGTTTTAATTTTTTTTTCTGCTATGCTCTGCTCACCTTTGGTCTGGATTAAAGGTGTTTGGCGCCATTGCGTGCCATGATAATAAGGGGGGATTTGGATATATAATTTTATTATTATTTTTTTGTAGTTTCTGTGAGGGTTTTGGAGCATTTCAGGGCCAAAAATAGGTACTTCACTCCTCAAAATGCAGGAATCAAGATAAATAATATTTTAACAAATATGATCCACAGGCCAATTGCTTGCTTTTGTTAATAAAATCTTTTTAGTGTCACAACTGGGTTTTGGTGACTAGAGTAAACAGTAGTATGTGCAAGCATAGAGTTCTCTACCACTTTTATTTAAATTGTGATATTTTACTTATAAAATTTCTGAAATTCATAACTACTTTTTAAAATATTGTGTTAGAATAGTATTTGTCTTGATTTCTGGGTTTCTGGTATCCCTTTGAATCTGGCACCCTAGTGACTGACTCCCAACTTCCTCACCCCTCAGCCTAGGCCCTGCTGTGTAAGTCCAAAAAGCCTTTAAAAGGGATTCAAATATATGAAGAAGTCCTGAAAGAAATTTTTCATCCCGTGAATGAAAAATTATGGGGAGGCCCCTGATCCCGTGTGTGTTTCTTTCTGAGTGCACAAGAGTCTTCACTGTCTGCTGAGAAGTACCTGAAACCGTGGTGACACCTGAGTTTATGAGAACAACCAAAATGGCAGGCAGACTCCTCTTCTCGCCCTGTGCCCCAAAGCAAAGTGTTTCCATCATGTTCCTTTCATGCCATTTTATTGCAAGAAGGAGTTGGAAAAAATGAGTACTAATGTTGTGCTCAATTAGGATTTCTGTTATCTGGATAAAAATATACAGTATTGAGCAGGCAGTGAGATCCTCCTGGAATATTTTAAACCTTTTTGCTTGATTGAGTGTCTTGTCAAACAAAACTGGCAGCCTCTCTCCCAGAGCTGCCTGAATCTATGCAGATATGATTTCTATCATGCCTTTATTATGTGTAGTCTGTAATAAGGATGAGCACATATAAATCATCTCCGGGTGGCAGTTGGAATGCAATACTCAAAGGAGAGAGACGTTTCTGCTTTCAGATGTCTAGCGATTTCAGATATTATATAGCAAGTCTCCCCTGAACTGCACAATCTTCAATTCCACTCAAGCCCATCTGTGGACCAATGCGACTTTCATATCTTTCTTTGTAAGACTCACTAGTGAGATAAGAATTGTGTCACTAAGACCAGGGGCTCTGCATTTTTTTGTAACACGGAAATCAAAGTTATAATTAAAAAGATGATATTTCCATAGTTTGACTCAAGAGGCTGGGATTGAGGGACTTCAAGTTTTGGGTCTGTTTTGCCCTAATCAGGCCTTGCAATGGGGAAGTTTTGAAATTCTGATGATCTGAATCCACCACAAGAAGCAACTGCACTTCTGGTGCCATTTTTCAAAGGTTCGTTCTCTTCCCTGACTTCAAAACCCAGTTACCAATATCTTAACCTCCCCCTCCGTGATACACAGGGTGATTTGGTAGGAAGCAACAACAACAAAAACAAAACTAGAATGCAAATTCAAGGTTAAGGGCTGCAGACCTCGTTACTAATATTATTGAAATGTACTGAGCACTTATCATTAGTGATGAATAACAAGCATTCCCGTGTACCATCTCATTTAACCCTCAGCAGGATGCTACAGGAAACACCCATCGTATAGATAGATCAGGATGCTGAAACACCCATCGTAGAGATATATAGGAGGAAGTAGGTAGGTTAAGTAACCAGCCTGTGGTCACAGATTTAGTAGGTGATGGGCCAGGATTGAGGCCCAGGCACAGTGAAGCCTGATTAGACCTCTCATCTATCCTGCTTTCCCTTATTGTGTGGCCTCGGGAGACTTCACCTCTCAGACCTCTGGAGGACCCGTCCAAGAACGAAATAGCTGGCTCGGAAATCAAAGCAACTCGGCATTCAGAGGATCTCCGGATTCCCCCTCGGTCCCTGTTCACAGGTGGTGGCACAGGAATTGCTTGGTTGGGTTGTGATGTAGGTGTGTCTAAATGGGGTGGGGGTGGGGGCGGTGGTGCCGGGAGAGGAGGTGCAAGCCAGACCTGTTGTAAGGCAGTATTTGTCTTCAGGACCCCAGTTCTCCCGTCTGGGGGTTTTCTTTCCAGTGCCTTCCCCTCCTCTCTCTCAAGGAGCCTGGGATTGCCCTGACGTGGGTCTGCTGACCCAGTGGTCAAGCCCTGTCTTCGTGCATCTCACAGAAACGCACAGCTTGGGGCTGGGGATATAGCTCAGTTGGTAGAGTGCTTGCCTTGCATGCACAAGGCCCTGGGTTCTATCCCCAGCACCGCCAAAAAAAAAAAAAAAAAAAGAAACGCACAACTGATAACCTCGTGCGGGGGTGAGTTTGTCTGTCACCCAGGGGACCAAGAGGCACTGGATGGTGGCACTGCAGTTGCAGTCGGGGAAGCTGTGTGCTAGACCATGAGAGCCCTGTACCCTGAGTGCCCTGGGTCCCCGTGCCTGGCGTCATTGTTGACTGGAGAGATCACAAGGCCCTCCTCCTGTCACATTCTGATCAAAGTAGTCCCACCAAGGTGCCATGATTTGAGTCAATATGGACACAACATGAGACTGTCCTTCATTTAGGTCACTTTAGCCCTAGGGAGTGGGAGACATTTAGATACAAGGGACTTTTCACGACCTCTGACTTCTGTCATCATGCCCCAAAAGCCTCTTTTGCCCTGACAGTGGGAGGTGAGAGGTGAGACCCGGCATGGGGTTGAGAAGAAGGAGAAGCAAGATTCGGGAGGAGGCGGGAAGCACACAGAACAGAGAAGACAGGAAAGCCGGAAGAGGGGAGCCTTCCAGGACAGGAGTCTCTTTTAATGGGACAGAGGGGGAAGGGCTGTCTGAACACAAACCCCGGAAGTTGCTGGGATATACACTATCATCTTCCTTATCTGCAGGCAGCTCCGGCCAGATAAGGGGTGTCACTGTGATTTGTCACTTTGGGCTGCCGTGGCCTGAGTATCTGTGTACAGGCTTCCCTGGGCTTTCTCAGAAATCCAAAAGGCTGGCTCAAGGATTCAGACCTTGGGAATGGAGCTTCTGAGAGCTGAGACCCAGCTGGCGGGGTGCATGGCTCTCCAAAGCTTGGTGGAAAAGCATCACCCTGGGAAAGTCACAAGCTTGCAATTCGGGCCCCGTGCTGGCCGTGTGAAATTTTGACTTTCTTCACCTCTAAACTGGAGATGGTCAATTTCTTCCCAAACTCCTCTCCAGAAGTGCCAGAGGCGATCCGAGCTCCATAACAATGCTTGCAAAGCTGGGCGGTCTACACGGGCATAAGACACTGCTGTGGTTCAAGGTGGCAACATGGATTGAGATTGAGAAGGGGTCAGCTGGTCGACCTCTTTATCGCCAAGCAAGGCTGTTGGCCCTTCAGCAGCCTGAGCCTAGGACTCGCAGTTCCTGCTCTGAAGCTCACTAGGGGTGGACATTCCCTCTCGGTCAGGGTGTCCTTACTCACACTGGAGCTGAGATTTTGCTGTTGCAGTGGGAGATCCCACCTTTCTTCAGTACTGATACAGATGGACAAAAGCAAGATTAAATCCCCCTCATCAGCAGGTCCCTGTCTACACTCAAAGATCATTCATGGTGCCTCCAGTGTTCCTTTCCCTTAGAGCAGAAGGTCTCCCTTCCAGAGGACCCTTCACTTCCTTTCCAAGGCTCATTTTCTTCCTTTCCATCGTTCAAACTCTTCTTTGTGGATGTTGATGTTTCAAACTCTCATCTTCTGCTCTGCCCTGTAGCTTAGGGATGAGGACAGCTCTCACCCTCTCTGCGGACTGAAAGGTGTGGTTGAGAAATTCCTAGGGCCCGCACTTGGTGATGGAGGAGGGAATGGGCCGTTTGGGGCCGCTGGGTTGCTGACTGTTGACCTACGGAAGTCCTAGTGGCAGTCCCAGGCCAGATTTAGTTCTGTGCTTGGCAGCTGGAAGCCTGTGGCGGATGATATTTGCTGAGCGGATTGACTTTTCTGGCTCGATGCAGACAGACTGAGGAGGATGGCCCAGATAGGCTACAGTCAGGGTATGCTGACATAGGCATGCAGAAGCCACTTAATACGTACTGTGGGAGTGCTGAGATGGCAGCCTCGAGGTCAACAAAAAGAATGCTACAGAAACAGAGTTTTAGGGTGCTGGTTCTACCTTTGACAAGGAGTGTGACTCGGGCAAGTTTCTGGGCGCCTCTGAGCCTCAACATCCCGATCTTTAAAATGAGGACAGTAACTATTTTACTAGATGTCTTTTGAGGACCAGCAGAGTTCATGAATATGATAATGTGGAGGATGGTTTAATTTGCGATTTATGCAAGATTATTAATTATTATTTTATTAGCCCTATCGTTGGCTTCACTAAATCAGTATCTCCTTGGGCAGCCAGGATGGGAAGCATCAATTCTCAAAACACAAAATGGTGAGAAAAGTCCTTGTGTCAGGATTCCCACTCAGTTCCCACAACCCCCAGCAAGCAAAAACATTGCCTTTCCATGGTGAGACTCCAGGCTTAGAGAAATTTCCTTGCTGTCTGGGCTGGTCAAGGTGCCCATACCACAGGGTGCTAAAGAATAACTTATCAATGGGGATTCTGAGAATTATGTTAGATGGATCAAACAGTCTTAGAAACTCAGAACGAACAAAAATGGACCTGTCACTTAACTTGCATTCAGGAACCTTCTAGGATTGAATTATTTCTTTATTCAAGAAGCATTAATGAATTTCCTAAAATCAGGTGACAGATTGTATGTGTTTGTGCGATTCTTTTTTACCATGGGAAAAGTGTTTGGACCTTTGAATTTTTGAAAGGCTTAGGATCTCTCAGAAAAGGTTAAAAATCTGGAAAAGATGAGTCATTTGCATTAAATAATAGCTGCAAGGCAGGAGTATCTTGTCAAGAGTATACCATGGAGATATTAAATAGGGAGTGATTCGTGTCTCCTGAGGTGCTGGGTGAAGACTGCCTGGACAAGGATGAATATGACCTGATTCTTAACAGATGGAAGACTGCAGGTCAGTGTCTTTTTATTGCATAACTCCTGGAGGAACCATTCATATTATAGTCTGTATTAGCAGTGCTACTTGTAGTTGAGCAGTGCACAGCTTATGCAGCTGGACATGACCATCCTGGCTTGGTTGAGGGAGAGAAACCATCCTTGTGTCTGTGAGTTGTGGATTACTTGAGTAAATTTTGCCAACTGCTCTTTTGTTTCTCATGCCAATGGAAGAGAAAAATGAACAGGAACACTAAAGAAAAATTCAGTAATAGCATTGCTTGTGGAACAACCTCAGTGTGCAGATAGCATCCATCTTTTCATTTTTCCACTTCATTGCTTGGAATCCTTACATGCCTTACACTTAGACTCTTATACCACCCTTTGGATTATGCCAAAGCCCAGGTGCTTACTCAGCCCAAAGGTGGTCAGTTCTTATTGCATACCCACTGAGGGGACACTTGGACTGTGGCCTGTCTTCGGGTGGCATGGTCTCTCCAGTGAGACTGGTAAAGCACAACCTTGCAACATTCTCAAGTGAGGATTCAGCTTGAGTCTTGTCATGTCTGCACCAAGATCTCACGCTCCCTTGGCTTGCTCTGACTTGCTCATCTGTCTTCCAAGGATGAAGTTGTCAACAGCTTCATTGGTTAAGGCCTGGCTTCAAAGCCCACTTGTTCAGTAGCCTAGAACTTTGATCCCTCTTCTCCCCTCTGACTCCCTCCCCCGGGGTGGGGTTGCTTATTTCTCAAATGCTTAAAATGAAGTAGGGTTTATTATATCCCTGCCTGAGAACAATCGAGTACTATTACAACATGTCTCCTTTGAAGAAAGTTTCCTTGGGTGATTTATACTGTGATGCAGCTGGTACTTTCTTTCCCCTGAAGAAGAAACAGCCCATCTTAGTCTCTGGCAGGCAGACCCGGGACAGGCTCCTTCCTTCCCTACAGAAAGGTTTTAGAGGCAGATGGTACCTGGGGAAGCTCATCAGCTTTAGAGTAAGAGTTTGGATTTGGATGGTGCCTTAGATCCGTGACCTTGGGGAGTCACTGGATTTCAGTTTCTTCTTCTCTCATATCTTTCCAATTTAGCCACCTCCTAAGGGTTATTACACAGATTAAATAAGATGATGCCTATAAAGCACTTAGCCCTGTGCCCAACATAAATGTTGTCCTTAATAAACTTTAAGGATAACATTTTAAACTAGGAGAAGAAGAGATGGAGGAAAAAGATGGTTGGGCAGGCAGCTAGAATGGAAAGAGATACAGCAGACCCCCAGGGGCAGCCAACACCTGAGATCACCCTGCTGCAGCCCTGTCTGGTGCTGGAGCACTCCCCTTCCCTCCTTCCCTTAAAAGCAGGAGAAATTGTGACCAGGACATTTCCCCAGCTGCTCAGATCCCCAAATAACCTTTTTTTTTTGGGAAGCTTTTACTTCCCAGATTTCTTAACGGGTTATGGTTTTTTGATAGCCTGAGTCAACCCAATCTAGCTATGAGGCCACAGAAACCCCCAGCTCCAAAATATATCTCTGCCATTGTCCCCTCCTAGGTCTGCTGTGGGAGTCTCAGCCAGGCTACCACTCAGCTTCTCAGGGATGGACCTTCCTGCCTGTGCCTTGGAGGTAGTTGTGATGTTGGGATCTCTCTCCATTAGCCCCCTGTGCTCACTGAAGGGGACATGGGAGCTCTTGCTAGGATCCTTGAGCTCGCCACTGAGGTGTGCTGCGGGATCCGGGGTGCACGTAGATGAAACTCATGCTCATTGAACTCTTCGTAACAACCCCTGGACACAGAAAGAACAATGGGCTATGCCTGGAATCTCCCCAGTAAAATACAGAGGGATGCTCTCTGCCTCTCCAGGGGCTGGCAAGCTAGACTCAAGCAATATCCCTGCCTCCTGTATCCAGTTCTGGGAGTATCATTGTTCGGTATCATTGTTTGGTAATGAGGAAATTAGTCTGATGAAACCCCAAGAAAATTAGAAGCTCAGCACATGTAGGGGTGGAAAGATGACCACCATCCGACCCTCACTTACTCATGGACACTGGCTCCATCGCCTACTGTGTGCATTCATTTAAACAAGTTACTGTTCTTCTTCACAGGTTTCCTCATCTGTTAGGCAACAATAATGGTTGTGATAAGACAATGCTTACAAGTCCCTGCTGCAGTCTCTGCAGGAAGTAAGTGCTCAGCCAACATTTGTTACTGGTATTGTTACTTGAATAGCTCTTTTATTTTTCCAAAGCTTCTCATACCCCTTACTTAAAGTTTCGAGCCTCATGAAACCTCTTTATAGGAAGTCAGTCTTATTTAACAGTTGAAGAAACTGAGGCCCCCACAAAGGACAGTACCTTGACTGAGCTGACACCCTAAGCCAGGCTCAGATCAGATGGTCTGATTCCCAGGGGTGTGTCTTGTAGCTCCACCCAAGAACAAATCCAGGGATTTCATCAACTCCAGGCACAGTCCACATGCTAAGTTCCTGCAGCGGAGGCTGCCGTGCTCCTCTTGGAATATGCTACTTCTTTGATGCAGGCTTGCAGTAACATTGTACTCCTTCTTTGAGGTCCTTCTCAAGTGCTGTGGATTCCGTAAAATGAACTTCTCCAGTCCCCCAGGACAAATTAAGCCTTCTTTCCTTGCATTTTGAACATGTATCTGATTTGGCTCTTGATATCTTCCTCTTGATATCATTGCAATTAAATTGCAATCAACCATGATTTCTGTAAAATAAGGAACAATATCATATGCATCTTTGAATCCCAACCAGCTCAGAGTAGCTGTGCCCAAAAAACCCCTTGAAGGATTAATGGTACCAGCAATTATGACTTCATTTAATCCTTCCAGCAGCCCTGGGAGCTACCATTATTCTCCCACTTTTCTAAGCTCTTTGTCTCTGTTGAGTCAAATATCTTCAACTAATCAAACGTGACAGTTCCTGAGTAATTCTGTGGGGATATGTTGGAGAACCTTTGAGAAATGGGTCTCTTCCATTGTAGTTGGCCTCTTCCAGGCTCTTGAACCAGTTGATCTTTGCATGTCCCCTTGCCTGCAACGGCTGAGAAATCGCTTTTCAGTAAACACTTCTTGCCTTTTGCTATGTCAAGTTAATGGAAGTTGACAGGGGTCAGTCAGGAGTCACAGTGCCAACTGACTCCAAGGGGTGACACTCACACATAGAGAAATGCCAGTGTTCACTTAGTGGGATAGGAATACGGATGCATGTGCAAGTGGGAGCCAGAGCTGCTAGGCCAGAAAGTTGCAAAGGAGAAGGATTGTACTGCAGTTATGGAGCAGGTCACAGAACCCAGCTTGGGAATCAGGATCATCATAGGAAGGAAGAGGCCACTTCAAACCCGCTTTCTGATTTAAATTCAAGAAGAAAGCTATGACTTCTGCCCAAGGCACACATTGCAACGTCTTAGGACTGGAAGGTAGGAACCCAGAAAATGGAGACTATTCATCTTTCCACTCTGCAACCCTGTGCCCATAGCAACCGTGGCCATCACTAACTGATGGGGCTGTTCTCTCTGAAAATGTCTACGCGTAGCCTCAGAATCCTTCGGTGCATAGCGATTCAAGCCCCCATGGAGTTGGACCAAGACTCCCACCAGGACTTTTGAGTTTCAGCCTGGTTCTCTGTGCACTGTTCCTTCTCACATGGGCTGTGGGAATGAGAGGACACATATTTAGAGACAGGGTCTTCACAGAGGTGATTAGATAGAGGGTCTTTGCAGACACAGGAGAACAAACAATAGAGGAAGGAAAGAAGAAACAACAAGGATTGCCCCCTGACACCAGACAGGGCCCAAGCCTGTCCCCAGACATCTTTAGGAGATTCTTTTATGTTTTGTTTGGTAAAAGCTACCTGCCACTGCCAGGCATCAGGTAGAGCCTGTTGTCTCACCTAGAACTTTCTGAACTTTTCCTGGGACAAAGGAAACAAAAATCAAGCTCAGGAGAAACTGGGATATTGGAAATGGACCGACATCTCCAATGAGGCCAAAGGGTCCAATCACTGTTTGAGCCCCGTTGGAGTTGGGCTGGTTGAGAGTGAAAAAGGAAAGGAGCCCCACGCTGGAGCCCGGGAGGGTTTCTTCCAGGCTCATTTGGCATTTCACCTGCTAGATGGCGCTGTCCTCTAAGAAAAGGCGCCAGCTCTGCTTGCATGGGGCTCCATCAAGAAAGCAGGAGCCACTGAAGTTGGAAGGCACTGAAGGGCAGGAGGGGCAGGGACCGGGAAGCTCTTTCCCCAGCACCACCAGCTCCTTCTGCGGTGTCCTTATTCCCTTTATGGATTTTATTTTGTTTTGTGGGGGTTTTGTATACTACATCTGACAAGTTATGGGGCTTTTTACTCTGAGCAAAAGTGAATAAAGAAGAGAGAGAGAGAGAGAGAGAGAGAGAGAGAGAGAGAGATGTGTTGTGGGGAGGGAAAGGGTGGGAATGGCTGTGAGTGCCCTCCTCAAAGCCGCAACTTTAAAATGACAGGTCCCAACTAGGTCTTTGGCCTTGACTTACACAAGATCAGTCGGGGAGAGCAACAGTGCGTTCTGCACCTTGCCTGCGGAGCGGATGCCTGGGGGGACTCCAGGTGGTTTTCCTCTGAAGCCTTCTCGCTTAGCTCCACTCAGGGGCAAGCTGCATGTCGGCACTGAGACCCTTTCTTCTGTGGAGTTTTAGTGTCAGACTGACAGGCTGGCTCCTGGTCTGCATGTGAAATCAGGGACGGAGCCCGCAACTGCTCCCACCGTATCAGCAGCGAGAGGAAGGAAAACAAAGATAAGGGGGAGGGGGCGGAAACCAGGAAAGGACCCAAGGGGAGGGGGAGGACAGGGAGGGAGGAGGGAGGACAGGAGACACAGGGACAAAGAACAGAGGTGAAGGGTGGAGGGGGGCAGGGAAGGAAGAGCTGGACAAGGAGGACCAGGTGTCCAGAAAGAAAGGAAAGGGTGGGTAATGGGGACAAGCCCCTGGTGGGGCAGGAAGACCAAAGGGGCAGGAAGTGGGAGGAAGAAGTGGGGCCCAGAGTGTGTGCAAAAGAAATGGAAGAGGCCAGGGAAGGAGGATTTGTGACAACAGGAAGAGAGAAGAGAAGGGAGGTCTAGTCAACAGAGACGGCTTGAGGAGTCCCTGACTGCAGAGGATGCATGGTGACAAGGAAATTAGAGAAGATGCCAGGCAGGAGATGGGGGAGGAAGCTCTGAAGCAGGAGGTTCTGGAGGCAAAGGAGGCAAAAAGGTACTCAGAGAGAAAGAACAAGCACAACACAAGGGAGAGAAGGGGCAGGGAAAGAGCCATTAATAGAATGCTCACCGTATAGCCGTAAAAACTGCAAGGTGTGTTTTGGCCTGTGGCCATGGTCCAGGAAACACAGTGTGGCTTTTAAGCAAACTATGGAGTGGTTGGGTCCACGCTAGTCAGGAGATCACCCTGGTCCACTTTTTTGAAGTGCAGCTGCTGGGAGCTGCTCTTTGGTTGGCTGATAGCCTGGGAGGGGGGATACCCACTGGGCCCCAAGGTGTCCCTGCTCTGTTTAGGGTGCTCTGAGTTTGGAGTATCAGTTTCTCTTCCAGGGCAAACATGGAGGCATGGTCCCTTTGGGGATGTTTGGTGATGGGACTAGAGACTGGGGTAGAGGTTCCAGGAGAGCAGAGAAGGAGACACGGTTAAAGTCCGTGTAGGGTGGAGGTCAATGGGTGGGCCCCTGCAATCTGATGGGGACAATTCAGTTCTGAGTTGACTAGGTACTTTGTCTCTCTGAGCTCCAGCTAGTCATCTGCAGAACTGGAGACTTAATTAGACCCGTCTCACGGGATTCTGGTGAGGCTTTCATGAAAAGATCCAAATGTTTGCAGAGTTTTGCTCATAATAGCGCCCACCCAGGGTTAGTTCCTTTCTACCTTTGATTGAGGACCATACAACTGAGCGTGTGTCCTAGAGGGTCTGTCCTTGAATGTGGAGCAAAGGACTTAGATTTGAAAATATTTTAGCAAGGGAGCGATTGGTACAAGGCATTATTTTGGAAGATGAATCCAGCCGTGACCTGAGGGCTGATCTGTGTAGTAGGGGAGACCATTTTGGTGACCAGAGTGGGTTCCTGTACCAGGGTCATAGGCGACTGCAAAACATGGAAAGAGCATTATGAGAAACACCTAAACCCCAAAGCACTTGAGAGTTGGATGTGGAAGAGGGACATTTCAAGCGTGACTCCAAGGGTTTGGGGCCAGGAACAGGAGTCAGAGGGAGCTCCCAAGCTGAGAATATGTTTTACATTTTTAAAGGATTTAAAAGAAAAAGAAAAAAAAAAAAAGCAGAATCAGAAACAAAGAGGGATAGGTAACCCTGTTGTGGTGTGTAGTACCTAGAGTGTTCACTTTCTGGCTTTTTACAGAAAGAGTTAGCCCACCTTGGACTGGTCTTGGAACTAAAGTAGCCTGGAGAGGTTTTGGACAGAGTAGAGCATCCCCCAGAAAATTAGATCCGTGAGACAAAAGCTGGAGCAAGGTTTGGGTGAATAATATATCAATTGATGAGTCACATGTTCATTTCACAAACATTTTTTGAGTGTAGGCTTAGGAGAAAAACAGAACTGTCGTGAATCTTAGCAGAATGATCAATCTCTATGAGTCTCAGTTTCCCCATTAGTAAAATAAAGATAAGAACATTACTTAGCTCCTGGTATTTTTTTGTTTTTTAAATTTTGAGGATTAAATGCAATGAGACATGTAAAGCATTTAAACACTGTCAGGCATGAAACACACATTAAACACAAGCTATTATAGTTATTGAGGACCTAGAAGCCCAGAGCTGGTAATGAACAGGGCATATGCCAACCCACAGTGCAGGACGGGTTGGCCTGGGGAGTAACAGCAAGCGAATGAATATCAGTTGCTATTTTCATCATCAGTCTTATATCACTCTTTCGCAGTGATAAGAACTTGGGGTCTGGTCTTGGGACCCTGCAACCCTCATTGCTAAGCACAAGACTTGCTTAGATTCCTTCTACATGATTTTAAAATTTTTTAAAAATTCAATTTCCTAACATTTTTCTTCCTCTTTTCCCTCTATGCGGTTCCAAGCACACTTAATTCTCTTGAACATTTCTGACAGCTGGGGCATCTCTCCACCATCCTCTTTCAAAGACCCCCATCATGTAAGAACGGATTCTATAACGCGCCTGCCAGAGCCCCATTCCCAGCCATTCTGCTTCTTTCACGGCCCTTCCCCCCCACGAGGCAGCAGCTTCCCAACAAAAGAGTGAAGTCATTTTTCATGCAGGATCAGCTCAACGTCAACCTCCGAAGCATTTGTCCTTGTTTCTGTGAGTGTCGGAAGTTTTCCGTCTTCCCACTAGGACTTTCTGAGAGCATGGAGTGGATCCCAGAATTTCTAATCCCTCCCCGTTGCAACTGAGCCTCTTCCCACACTCTGAGAAACGTGCAAGTGGGAGCGCAGAGGCCAGGCCCAGGGGCAGCCAACGGATGCGATGGGCCCAGGTTACTTACTGCTTTCTCCAGAGGCCAGGCAGGGGAGAGAGATTAGGGTCATCAAGATAAGGCAGAGAATATTCAAAGTGGAAGCCAAAAGGGCTGTTTTTCCAATAGTAAGTAATCAGGGAACAGGAGGATGTAATTTGCAGATTAGAGAAGTGAACAAAGAACATAAAATTAACTTTATTGCAAAGAGGAGCACAGTCTGTTTGAAGAAATAAACCTCCATAAAGCATTCTTGTTGATACAATCAGACTGTTGATTTAAACGGAATAGGAAATATAACCAAATCAGCCAGAGGACGAGAGCTCTATGGAAGTTGAGATTGAAACTTCAGGCAGACATAGAAGCCCCCGATGAACCTAGAGCTGAGGGGGACAGGGGTGTACTTGTGGGCTTCCTGTGCCAAGAGTACAGAGAAGAGGGATGTGCCTTACCAGGTTGCTTAAGCTGCCTTCAAGCAGGGATTGTCTTTATTTAAAAGATGCCATTAATTTCTGGATCTCGTAAGCAGCAAATATATTCTTGCACACATTCAATCTCTCTCTCTCCCTCCTCTCCTGTATTTAATTCTCAAGTGCCCATCAAAGTTCCACCTGAAACACCAACAACTCTTTTCTCAAACACCAGCGTTGACCTGGGTTTCCAAGCAGACCATTTGAAATGATGCTTTTGGTCCCAAGGTGGTTGGAGCCCGGCTTCTGTCCATTTTTATCACGGGCAGGCTGACTTGATTAGGAAAATGTACTTGCAGTGGGCAGTGAGAAGCCCTTCACTACCCAGTGCAAAGCCTTCCTGGTCCCACATTGATGAGGGTGTAACACACCTGATGCCTTTGTTGGCTTTGACCTGCTGCGGCAGGACTCTCCCAGGCATCTGTTCCCAGAGCATCCCCCGTGCAGCAGGATGTCCTGTGGTCTTTGTTTACCTCTCCCCTGATCCTCTCCTCCTTTTCACATCTCGCTCTGGGTCTCTGGAAACTGCCTGGTGGGAAGCCCTTGCCTGCTGGCTTTCTGTGGAAGTCTGGTGAGGGGAGGCACTGCAGGGGACCAGGTGCATCAGGAGAGCGGGTCGGGTATTTGTTCCTTTCCCACCTTGCCAGGCAGTCACTTTTCCCACATGGGCAGTCACTTTCTCTAGCAAAGTTCAGAGTGCTCCTTGGACTATAGCTGCAGCCTCAGCTAGAGCTCTCTCTGGGATCAGAGCTCTGGCTTCATCCCTTCAGGTACAGGAGCTTCATGCTCCCTCCCTCCCTGAATATGGCAGCCCTTTGCTTCCTGCCTGTGCCCTGTGTATTTGAACAGCCTCTTCCTTAAACTCTCCTCTCCAGCCTCCTTTGCATGTGCACTCTGGCCAGGACCCCGGTGGATACCAGGGAAATACTCCAGCCTAGAAATCAAAAGGACTGGGCTACAGCTGGGGGCCTGTCACAAGTTAACGGATGCCCTTGGACAGGCTGCTTGACTTTCCTGGACTCAGTTTCTTCACCTATGAGATGGGTATGCTGAGGAGGTGCCCTTTCAGCTAAGACATACCCTATTTTCACTATTGAGGACTTTGGAGAATAAACATGGCTTTGAGTCTTAGTTCTGACCCTGACTGGGGATGTGGCCTTGGCCAAATCACTTGATCTCTCTGAATCTTGGTTTGCCTCATCAGTAAAACAGGTGTGATAACCCTTCCTTTGCAAGTTAAGGCAGGGAAATAAATAAAATGTCACGTGTGACAGCAGCTAGCGCAGTTGAAATTCAGAGAAGGAGGAAGCACGTGGGCGCAGAGTCCTAAGGACTGATTTTAGAAGAAACTATAGAAACAGAGCCAGACCTTGAAGGATAGATGGAGTTGTTATGAGCAGAAAGGGGAAAACCTAGCAGAGGAGTGGAGGGTAGGGGTGGGGGGATGATAAAAGATGGTGGATGGAAGTATAAACGTAGACCTGTTTGGCTGGAGTGGAGTGTTTGAGAAAATAGCTGATCAGAAAAACTGGAATGGCTGATTGGTGCTAGTTTATGGAATAGACTAAATGTGTAATGGAGGAACTGGAAATAGGGAGCTCTTGAAGACTTGCCTGGCTAGGGAGGGGCACCTAGTGGAAGTATGCAGAATGACTTCAAGTCTCTGTTGACTGATTCATAGACTCCCTCACTCAGAGTTTCAGGGGCTCCACTGGGTGCTTAATTCAGGGGTCAAGGCTGGATACCAGTTGTGATGTTCTTTCATAAAGTTAAGGCGACTTACTAGCCTTTGCTTAGGTGGGTTTCTTCATCAAGAACAAAGAGTTAACCTAAACATGAAGTAAAACCAAGTAAGCATTAGAATGAAGGCCTTTAAAATGCATCTTATTGTAAAATTGTAGAAAAGCAAACAAATGCTCAGTTTAGTGAATCATTATATGGTGAATACCATTAGAAATACCACGTGAGTCAAGAAACAATTGCTGAAAATAGTAATAACATATCCATAGTGTCGATTAGTGGTATTTGAAAGGAAAAAAAATGGTATACTGGATGTAAAGAAAGAATAGAGATTAAATGGTTTACCTTAAAGTTGAATTGTGACTAAGAATGTATGCTTTAAATCCTCCAAAGGACCATGAGTGATTTTTTTTTGGGGGGGGGGTGATAAAACTCTTTTATATCTTAATTATGGTGATGGTTCTAGAATTTTTGCATTTGTACAATCCTCATCATTGTACACAATAAAAGAGTACATTTTATTATATGTAAATAATAATTCCATAAACTTTAAAAAAAACCCCAGAAAACAGAACAGAACAGTGTTTTGGCTGCCATCCACCCCTCCACGTGACCCGCCCTAACCAATCCCTCCTTCTGAACATCACGGCTCTGCTTTTCTGATTTATGGTGATCACTTCCTTGAGCTCATCTGTGGCTTTGTGTGTACGTTCATAAGCCCTGGCAGTTTGTCTTGCTCAGACACGTGTTTTTAAACTTGATATGAGTTTTGAATCTTTTCTGTTTTTTCCCTCCACCTCTTTCTTCTTCTCACAATTTTGTTGACAAATCTGGGCCATCTGATGTGTCAAATTTCCTGCAGTTGGATTTTTGATGCTCATGCCTGGTACAGTTTCACATGTTGCTCGATCTTCTTTATTTCCTGCAAATTGAGAACTGGATAGAGAGTTTTGCTCTGACACAGGTTTGATCCCTTACCAAGTTGGGTTAGGTCTTATGCCTTTTATCGGGAAGCATAGAATGTCTGGTTTGCACTCATTTCTCACATTAGCTGTGGAGAGGCTCCATGTTTATATCCATTAATTCCTTGGGTCTGAAAAATGCTAAGATTTTAACTCTATGTTTTTCTTTTATTACCTAAGATATTTTACAATATTTTCCTTTCATCCACTGTTTTTATACACAGTACTATAGTTCATATAGGATAGATAAGATAGGTGTTTATTTCCTTTTATTTACCCAGTTTCAAGAAAACAAGTTGGACTGTTATTTCTTCAGAAGGTGATTTATTATCATTATTTAAAAGTATGCTATTATGAACTCTTGGGTTTACATGTATTTGATGTGTTTCAGTCTGTTACAAAGCCAATGAAAACCTCTTCCAGGTCATTTCAGACTCCTTTTGATGTGAATCTAGTGTTTGACAGCTTCCTCCTAACTTCTTGTTAACATTATGACAGTCCTTGCCTCAAGCCTCAGGCACACTCCTGGCCTAGACCTGGAATCAGTCATCTGTCCAAGAAATCCTGTCTTAGTTCAATAAGAAATGTCATCTGAAGACCACATCTGATGTAGCGATGCACATTTCCATTGAGTTGGCCACTGTTTCTGTTGATGGAAAGTTCCGGAATGCACAGTGCCTCATGTGTCTATACTTATGTTTCCAGTTCAGGTACAGATATTCAGGGTGTTTACGCAACACTTTCTGTATTGCTGGGCAGCTTCTTTCTTTGCCCTTAGAATCCATGCAAGCTCAGTATTGAAGACATAGGGAATGACAGACCTGGAATATCCATATTTAACATTGGCTTATTCTACTTCACAAATACAACATTCTCAGAGTAAAAATTATAGTACTGCCACTAATAACAATACTAGTACTATTTATAGGCATTATTGTTATTGAAAACAGATAAGACACTTTGTATATACTGATCATCTCCTTTCTAATTGCATTTTTAAATGCTATAGTAAGTTCATACTACAGTCTCTCCTTTTACCCTCACTCTATCATCTGCGAGTGACTGTATATCTGGTATTCACCAGCAGTATCTGTCAGATACTAACTTTTTGGTCCATTTCTTGAGAATAATAGTATCTTTTTGCATGTTATTAACAGTTTGATTTTTCTGGACGTAAAAGCCTTAGTTCACATTTTTTTCTTTTCTTTTTTATTCGTTCTAATTAGTTATACATGACAGAAGAATGCATTTCAATTCACTGTACACAAATGGAGCACAATTTTTCATTTCTCGGGCTGTTCATGATGTAGAGTCCTACCATATGTGCAGTCCTGCATGTACCTAGGGTAATGATGGCCATCTCATTCCACCATCTTTCCTGCCCCCTCTTAGTTCACATTTTTTGTTCTTGAATATTTTAAATATATTATTCTAATTTCTTCTTGCATTAAACTTTGCTGTCAAAAGTTCCTGAGAAGAATCTAATTAATTTCTTTCATAAGTTCTGTGCTCCTTTTGCCTATCTTTCCAAACATCTTTTTTTTTTTTCTTTTAAACCATATTTTCCCTAGATTATGCTTGATTTTGGGCATTCTGGTTTAGTATTCTCAGGTGCATGGCATGGAATAATACTTCAAATCATTTTTGTATCAGGAAAACTTTCTTAAACTATAGTTTTTTTTGGATTTCCTCTCTTCCCCGAGGTTCCCTCATTCCCTTGCTTTCTTCTCAGGGTCTTCTATTAGCTGTGTATTGGATTCTGTTTGCTTTCTTCCAGTTAACTCTCTTGAATCTTAAGGTCTAAGCATTTGTGGTTTTTGAAATACCTATGAGTCTTGGGCATGTGTGTGACTGTTTTAAAGCTGATTTATAATTTGGAATAATGACTAACTATATCTTTTTATTAGTTTCGTTTTGGGGGGGGCAGTGGAGAAACCAATGGACAGTGTGCATTTATAGCACCACGGGTGGCCAGTAGAAAATACCGTTGGGTGCTGCTCAGATGATACAGTCCAAAAATCCAAGACTGGCACTGGAAGCCAAAGAACTCCCCACACTGATGGGATTAGAGACCCTTTCTTTTCATTTTCTAATCACTAAAGCTTTTTAGGAACAGGAAATCTAACTTTCATCTAGCATAAGTCTTTAGGAAGACTCCACTTATTTGCTTTCGTAGAACTTGAAGTAGCACTTTGTAGGCTGGGAAATGATATGAGCAAAAGCATAGGAGGTGGTCAGAGTAAAGCATGTTTTGTGACTTAGTGGAATAGTTTTTAATGGTGAGGAGATGAAGTAATGATGCCCAAACTTCTTTGTGGTTCAAAGCAAAGTCATTTGTAACAGTAGTAATTGCTGGTCCCTACTATGACCTGGACTCTTACTTCTGAAATATACTTGTTTTCTGTTGCTGCTGTAATGAATTCACACACATTTATATTAGAACAATATAAATTTATTCTCTTATAGTTGTAGAGGTCAAAAGTCTAAAATGGGTGTTGTGGCCCAGTTTGTGTTGCTATAACAAAATACCTGAAGTGGGGTACTTTATAAAGAGAAGAGGTGTATTTGGCTCATAGTTCTGGTGGCTGAAAAGTCCAAACAGCATGATGCCAGCATCCAGTTGCATCACAATACGGCAGATGAACAGAAAGCCAATGACCTTGTATAGAAGGGGCCAAGCACGTGGTGGAGGAGATTTGTTACCACAATTTGCTTGGTGGGAGCTAACCCCGCTTAGAGAACTTCGAGAGAACTGTGTTGGTCTATTCTTAGGCTAGTGCAGAAGACCTAAATCACTTTCTATTAGGACCTCCCTCTTGAGGAGCCTCCATGTCTCAATACCATTACACTGGGGACCAAGCTTTCAGTTTGTGAACCCTTGGGGACACACCAAAACCGTATCCAAACGATAGCAATGAGTCTCGCTTGGCTGGCTAACACTGAGGTGATAGTGGGGTTCCTTCTGAGGTTCTGGGGAGAGCCGAGCAGTTTCCCTGCAGTCCAGTTTCCAACGGCATCGCCCCAGTCTGCCCGCGTCCCCAGGTCACCTTCTGTCTGTACTTCATGTGCATTGTAAGGGTCCTGTGTTCATGGGCGGGGCCTACCCAGCAATCCAGGGTGACCTCCCCATCTTCAAGTCCCCAATTTCATCACACCTGTAAAGTCCTCTTTGCCATACAAAGTAAAAGGTTCTGGGATGAGCCCCTGGATATCTTTGGGTGTTATACTATTTAGCTCTCCATGCACTTAAGCTCTTTCCTGCAAAGAACCCCTGATGATGGATTGGGGGCAGTGAATTCATTTTCGGGGAGCTGATAGAGTTGGTGCACGAGATAGTCTCCTAGAAGCCCAGGATCTTTTTTTTTTTTTTTTTTTTTTTTTTTTTTTTTTTTTTTGAAGACTTCCATTTAATCTTTAAAAATCTGTTCCAGGGTTCTAAATTCACCTTTGCTCTTGATTCCTAACAAGAAGAATCTCCCTATCCCAATTTACAGCAGCAAAAGAAAACTTGGGGACCAAGCCCTGAGCTCAGTGGTAGACTGAGTGCCAGAAATGTCCGGGACCCTGTCGGGCTCCAGAACACTTTAGAGGTATCCATGTCTGGTTTGGACAGCATGGCCCTGCATCACAGAGAGGAGTGACTGGAGGCGTCATCCGTCCAACTGTGGCAACCTCAGACGTGGCTCAGTAACTCGGGAGAGGAGGGGCCCCAACGGATCTTTCCCACCTTGATTGCCCCTCGCTCTCGATTCTGCACTCATGCCTGAGACCTGAGTGGGTCAGGAGGCCTCGGTGGGGTGTGAGGTGAAGACAGCCAATTGGCCTCACTCTTCAACGAGGAAGGAAGTCCCTGGAGGTTCCAGGCACCAGTCCCTCCATGGTAGTGAGTGGACAGTTGATCTTTATGAAGTACTCTTCCGGTGTCGACTGAGTCTCAGAAGGGACCTTTGTGGTTCTCCTGGCCTAGGGTGGGCTCTTTCCCTCAGAGGGCCTGCTGGACATGGAATCACATCCTGGGCTTGGATTCTGCTGGAGTTTGGTGGCCTTATTTCTCCCCCGTAGCTCTCTCCCTGGGAACCCAGGCTCTTGTTATTAGGTATGCTTTCTCTGAATCTCTGCCCCACCCCTCTTCTCCAGCCCCTTCTGCTCAGTAACCACTCTGGGTCCCAGGACAGTTGAAACGTGACCGACCACAGTGCTATTTTTTACCGTCTCTGCGCATCACAGCTGAGGACTTGGCCCAAACGCAGGTGCATCCACGGTTGCTGTCTCTTCCTGTGGAAGGACGCAGGCAGAAAACCGACGCCTGCTCGGGGCCTGGGAGGGGAGGCCGAGTGGGCTCTCCACCTCGGTCTACACAGCTCTGCCCACTGCAGCGTGGAGCGGGGCAATACAGCAGTTCATAAAATGTGACACTCGTGTGAGGCACACTGCTGTGAGCCTGTCTTACTCCATGATAAAGACTACATCTGTCAGGCCCTATCTGCTCGTGTTCCAGCCAGGAGGAGAATGATATTGCCCAGATTTGCTCTCTCCTTCCCACTTACTGAGACAGTGTTCTCCTCCCTCCTGCCAGAGCCAGCTAAAGGGGACAAATCCAGGGTGGATCTTCCAGTTTCAAGAAAAGAATGAAATCTACTTCAAATTATGTATCTCTTTAAGGAACTTGCTTTAGAATGTCAGAGAATTTCTGTTACTTCTTAAAAAAAAAAACAGATACATTTCATTTTGTGTGTGTGTTGACTGTTACATACATATTTGTGTTTATGCATATATATATATATTTAAATTTTTTTAACTGACTTTGGTTTTGAAACTTTTCAGCAGGCATTTTTGTTTCAGTTAATCACGTTTCTATTGCAGCCTGGGGACTTTTAAAACATTTCTAGAACCCCCTATCTCGCTCCCAGAGGCTTAAGCATTATTTGATAATTAGCCTTCACAATTATGTTATACGTTTTGGAGAGAAGTGTGGGCTGGGGGAGGGTGGGAGGAGGAAAGTTGTGTGTGTTAGTTAATGTGGGAGGAATGGGGGGTATTATCTGGGGATTGGAAGAATGCTTATGAGAGAAAGAAGTGCACTCTGTCAAAATTGTGTTGGTTGCCAGTTCTCCCTAAACCCCTCACTTAGGACCCAGGGAAGTGTGTGTGTGTGTGTGTGTGGGGGGGGTGGTTACTGAAAACTTTCTCACCTTTCCTAATTAAAATGATGCCAGAACACAGGATCTGCATAGAGGCCAGCTGCCTGCCATTTAAAATGAAGTATGCTTTGTTAGACCCTCTCTCCCCTTCCTAGAGCTCAGGATGCAAACAGGAGACAGAACGCTTGTAAAAATTTTGGATGCAGTATTTTGGTATTTATCCGTCTGTGACTCTGATAGCACAACAAAATGGTCCTTGCTAAAATGACGATTTCTTTCCCTTTCTCGCTGCCTTGTGTTCAGCTGTGCCATTTCTCAGCTTCCACTCACGCAAGCAAAATGCAGACTCCCGTACTCTGGGAGGCTGTGCCTTGATTCATGCTCTCTTTGATTGCATCTTTTCAACTTCAAGGAAATATACTTGCTTTTTTTTTTTTTTTTCGTTTTATGAAACATTTCTTAATTTTTTTTTTTTTTTAATTTTTAACTTTTGGATTAGATTTCAATGAAATTGAGTAGCTGACTGATTTGGAGAGACAGAGAAACAGTAGAAGGTGTGTGCCAGGGTCCATTTCTTCTTTCTTCATTTCTTTCCCCTATCAAGTTGTTAGAGGAGCAGAGTACTTTTCTGAGATACAGTGAAATTTCAGTAGTACCAGACAGTGGGGAGGCTTGTTTGTTGTTTGTCTGCTTATTGATTACAATTGCTATTTGTTTTTGGTGGAGGAAGAGGGATTTCTGAAGTTCTTGGTCCTAATCACACACAGAGCTGCCTAGGCTTGCTATGCTACGTGTTTCTTTTTTGACCAGGAGTAAGAATCACCAGTATAAGGGCTGTAGGTTCTGACCGGGATATGAATGCATGAAATAGTCCTGTGAAGAGAGCAGGGATTAAGGTGACTTGCAAACAGGAGCCATGCAACCCCAGTCCTTTGCTGGTGGGCAGGGATATGCATCCAGGACCCACAGATCTTTGATTTTCCTGGATTATGTGAAGTTTCTTCATTTATAATGTTGATCAGTCACTCAAATGAAGAGGATAAGTAAATACCTCTAACGCACCACAGGACAAAGAAAACACATCTGCAGCCTGGGTTCCTCTGTCATGGAGAAAAGAGTGTTGTATACATATGGCCCACTGACATGCTGCACAGGGACCTGGAGGAGGAGCTTCTGTAGTGTAAAGGAGTCTCCTGAAGTTCATGGGCTGAAAATTTGCTCCCTGATGTAGCTGTGTTAGATGGTGGTTGGGCCCTGAGGGCTCTGCCCTCCAGAGTAGATTAATGCAGTGATCACAGGAATGGGTTCCTTATGCAAGGATGGGTTTGGCCCTGTTCTTTGTCTCTCTTACCTTCTCTTGCCCTTCCGTCTGTCAGCCGGGGATGATGTGGCAAGACCCTCCCCAGATGCCAGTTCCTTGATGTTGGACTCCCCAGCCTCCAGAACTGCAAGGAACTGAACTTCTGTTTTTCTAGATTACTGAGTCTGTAGTGTTTTATTTACAGCAGTATCTAAGACAGAAGCATGTGCAGATGCGGATCAGAAAGATCTGGAAAGCAAGACCATTTCCTGCCCACGTGCCACTGTGTTCTTTTGGAGGGAAGCCTTCTTTGAATTCTTTATAAGAGCTGTCTTGCCCTTTTCCAACCCTCTCCTTCAACAAATATGCTCATCAAGTATATTTATTAATTGCCTGCCTGGGGCCAAGCAGACTGCGGTTTCTACCACTCTCCCAGTTGTGTTATAGCTATTTGAGTAAAAGGATAGAGAAAACTTGATTCCCTCAATTTTCAAGATGCCCAAGAAGGGAAACCTGCCTGCCGGGAATGCTTGCTAGAAGAAGGGTGAGATGAGCTTAGGCCTCACCGAGAAGCTTCCTCAGTGAGGTGCCCACCCACCCCGCAAAGCCTGACCCCTGTGACGAAGTGAAGCATGGAGTAGAGCCGCCAAGAGGGTGGGGAACTGTGGTGCGTGAGGCCACCCCTCTCTCCTCAGTTTTCAGCAAGGCCACAGAAGTCATGAGGTGATGTGCCTAACCAAGGAAACAGGCTCAGAAGTGGCCACAGAAGAGGGAGACTGGGAATTTGCTGAGGTCATGGGAAGAACTGTAGATTCAAATAAGTCATAAAATTCAGTCCAAGTCAATTTCTGTGATGCACTGAGGTCCCCAGGTAATATCCAGGAACGTGATCTCCTGACCTAGCCTGTGGGCAGTTTGAGAGTCGAAGCCAGGTCAAGGTGGACACTGAAGGCACAGAGCACATGGTTCAGCACCTACTTGCTGAATGAATGAATTGGCAAGAAAGCTGTGGACCACCAGTCTGATAACACAGAACACAGGTGTTGTCTGTGCTAGGACTAGAAATAAACTAGATTGGAGAGGGTTAATTTCCGCCTTCAGCATTCGCAGGAAGGATAATGTATGCTGGGGAAGGAAAGCATTAGTCTTTCCCTTTTGAAACCCCAAAAAGATTTGTCTGAAGCATGTATTGAAATGGGTAGCATACAGGTGTTTTGAGAGCCGCTCCAGCCCCAGAGAAGGCCTCTGGGCAAACCAGAGAAGACGTGCTTGGTAACGAGGATCACTCCTCAGCTGCTCTGCGTGCTTCAGTGGGAAAATGCAAATCAATTCATTTCTGCTTTTGAGGACAACTTCTGATAAAGGGGTCCCCGGGCAAAGTAACCCCTTCAATGTGCCTGACTATCTTTCCCCATTGCTATCTTTCCCTGCACTTCCTGCAGAGAGCCTGGTGGGGGGCGGGGAGGGCCTGTGGATGGGCTGCAAGGGAGATGCATAGAAATGAGCTGGGAGAGGGGAGAGAGGGAAGAGGGCTTGAGCTTTGGGTAGGGGGGCAACTTTACAAGGGCCTTGAATGGGGAGGTGGAGCAGCCACCAGCTGCCGGTGACCTTGGGCAAGGATTGGGATTCACAATCAGTCGAAGCTTCAATGAACAGTGGTGGAAATCATATCAAGTCCATCATCTAGGTTTATATATTTATTTATTTTAGCAATGGGGAAGCAGATCTGAACAAGTTTTCCATGGGTACAAACTGTGGGAGACTGGAATTAGAATCCAGATCTCCTGGCTTCAGAGTGAAGCCCCTTCCATGGGCCTCACTTCAAGTGTCATGCTGAGTATCAGCAGCCGTGGGTTTTCATGTCTCATAAGTGGGACATAAATGCTGGGGTGTATGGAAGGGTTTGATTTAGATTGTAAAGACCTGAATATCTAAAATTTACAGTGACCTCCCTGGGTTCTCAATGTAGGTAATTGAGAACAAAAGTAATGCAAAATTGTAACACAAGTATAAAGAAGCAGGATAAAGAATTTTTCCAGTGATGACTACATTGATGATTTTTAAATAGCAAATTGTATTAAAAGTTTATTTTATTTTTTTTTAAATATTTTTTGACTTGTAGGAGGATACAATACCTTTATTTTATTTATTTATTTTTTTTATGTGGTGCTGAAGATCAAACCCAGTGCCTCCTGCATGCGAGGCAAGTGTTCTGCCACTGAGCTACAGTCCCAGCCCCAAATTTCATTTTATTTTTGATGTTCCTGTTTTCCTGGTACCTTGGCACAAGCTTTTCCTGCTTATTTGGGAAATTCAGCTTATAGCTTTGCACGTCATCTCATACTGATTTTCGAGTGAGTACATGAGAGGGTTTTGTGAATGTATGTTTGAACAATTGTCTTTGGTTGTTTGTTTGTGTGTGTGTGTGTGTGTGTGTGTGTGTGTGTGTGTGTATAAGTTCTGGGGATGGAACTCAGGGCTTTGTGCACACTAGGAAAGTGCTGTTCCACTGAGCTACACCCCCAGCCCTGTGCTATGGTTTTCTATGATAATAGTAAGAAGTGTGTGTGTGTGTGTGTGTGTGTGTGTGTGTGTGTGTGTTGAATATGTATGTGCTCAAAGCAGATTTGTTTATTTTCTTTCTATAGATGTTTAACCAAAAAAATTGCTAAAACTGGCAGACTCTTAGTTTGCCCAATGAGATAATATCCAAAGGAGCTTTGCTAGGGCTTGCAGTCCATGCTTGAAGGTTACTTTTTCTCAACAAAGTTAAAAAGATACTACTCTGAGGGTTTGGGGTGGAGCTCAGTGGTAGAGCACTTGCCTACCATGGTTGAGGCCCTGGGTTCCATCCCAAGCACTGCAAAAAGTGAATGAATGAATCATTTGAAAAATTATTCACATAAATGTCAATCTAAAAGTGAAATAGTTTGGCTTAAGAAAAGCAACTGGGACCTGAATTTCCAGAGGAAAATCGTGTGCTAAAGGAGTCAAAGAATGGATTAATTTGCTTTGGGCCTTATTGATTTTAATGCTTTGATCTAAAGGGGTAAATACCTTTCAATTCTTTCTCAATCTGCAAGGAATTTATAGAAGTTTTTCCTTATACACCTGAAGCATGTGTGTGTATGATGTATGTGTAGGCACATATGTGTCCTTTATAGATGCAATATGTATTTCTATACACACATATTCTTTACTATTGGTGGCCTTTTGGTTTGACATGTCTGCTGTCTTTGTTCTGTTATAAAACTTCTGTTACAAAACTTGGTGTGCCATCTACACCCTGGAGTCATCTCAGGCCCAGGCAAGTGCAGTGAGACTCTGGCCTTGTCTAGAGAGGGTCTACGCACTCAAATCAAAGGCTGGAATTGTGATAAGAAGAGTTGGAAGAATTTCCTGCTGAACACTCTTTCTCTCTCCAAGTGATTTTCTCATCTGTGCCTCCAGTTGATTCTCAAAAAAAAAAAAAAAAAAAAAGAAGAAGATTCTGAACTACCGTTACTGAGTCTTTTGCATGGTTAGGTGGTTTTGGGAGGAGGGTAATTTTTCCCATAGCCATCCTTCCCTCCAAAGGATACTTGGTAATACGGGGAGAGAATTTTGTTTGTCACTACTGGAGGAAGGGGGGCCACTGTTGCTGGTGCCTAGTGGCTAGAGGTTGGGCTGCTGCTACGTGGAGTGTAATGCGCAGCGCCTGTCTCCCCACCTCCACCAAATGAACAATTTTCTACCTCCAAATGTCAGTAGTGAGATTGAGAAACCGTGGTATGTGCTGACCTCCATGTTCCCTTATTGTAAGCACGTTTCCCTCATTTCTCTCCAGGATCCTTCAGGGTAGGTACTCTTGTCTACCCGTGCCATTTTAGAAGGCCATCTTAAAAATGAAAGGCAGTCTGGTATTGAGAGAGGAAATGACATGACCGAAGCCACCAAGACTTAGTGCAGATGCCAGGTCGGTCTTTGTCTGAATTCTCAGCTTTCAGTGCCATTCTGTGCTGCAGACTTGCTTAGTCCTGCCTGACCAGCATCCCAGAGAACAAGCGGGGGTCTCCACTTGAGGCCCTGGTACCCGTCACAGAGGTAGGTGAATTGTTCTTGTAATGGAGAGATCAGGTCTAGATTTTTCAGCTTCTCCTTCCAGAAAGTGGGTTCTGTGTGGAAGTATAAAAAATTCCTTCCTAGTGAACCCCTTTCTGTTCTGTCTGTGTTTGAAATGTTTTTGGGCTTTGTTTTCTTGTATCACCACACTCTGGATCTCCATCTATACAGCCCCTTCCTTACAGAGCCCTCCAATATCTGGCGGGTCGATGTCATTAAAGGCCTAACTGGACGGTTGTCCTTGGGGTATGTGTGTTGATTATTGCCTCCAGGCCAGAGAAAAGGACAGTTTCCTCCCAAACTGCCTAATTCCTCCTAGACACTTTCATATACGTCTGATGAAATTCACTGGCTCTTCAAAGGCAAAGAAAACAAACAAATGAACCAAATTTAGGATTCAGATTGTGCCAAGATTTCACAGGAAAGCTTTTGCTTTCACAAAAGCCTTCTGAGGAATTCCTTCATCAGGAGAGAAAAAGCATTCCTAGAGATCTCATTAGGTAAATTACTCTCAGATTAACATATTTTATTAATTACCTATTATGGGACTCCAAAGCTAAACAATCATAAAAACAACAAAAAGAAGTAAATATAGTTCCTAGTGACTAATAGATGCCATGAAAGGCATAATCAGTAAAATCAATTATATGCATTATTATAATGAAAGGTACAGTTAGTGCTTTAAAAAAATAATTAGGTTATTGGCTAAGAGGAAACTAGCCCCCTTCCATTACCCTAGAGCAAGCCCTGGAGGCTTCACTCAAAGGCTTTTAGTAGAGAAATCATTGGTTTTATTGGCCAGACAAATTAGTGACTCCATTAGCTTCGCCAGTGGGGGACCCTGGTATTCCTAAGTCACCAGGTGCTTTTGATCTGGTTGTGCATTTTCTCCAGTAGAAAAATTTAGGGTTAAAAGAATGTATTGCAATGTGTATAAAATACATGCCACTCTACATGTATGGTGAGGATAGAAACCAAGGAAAATGGTAAAGTAGATGGTGAGGATTTGGCTGTGCATGTGGCATGTGAGGTTTGTATGTTTGTATGTGCATGATTTGTGTGCTGCCTGCATACACCTGACCGACCAATGCATTCATAAGTATTGCTTGAGACTGGATCACTGGCATTTCCAAACCTCTGTCCAGAACTCAATTCATCTGTCTTCCTTTGTATGTAAAAATATTCTATTTAAACCTGTAGCAAAGCTACCTCCAAAGTGCTAATAAATAATATATGCAAAGTTTTTTTTTTCTTATCAATATAAAGAAATGTGGAGTTGCGAGGCTGGTGAAAACCTGCATTAGACAATGTAATGAAGCAGGAATTAGAACAGCGTAGCTCCTCTGGCCATTATAAATGAGGACGGCAGCTACCTGGAGAATGGGAAAACTGATGAGTACAGTCTGTTGGGGAGAGCAGGAGGAAAATTTCCCTCAGGAACACATTTCAAATTACTTATTTATGAACTGATGAACTGGGAGACCACCTATGGAGACATCGGTGTAAGCAGTCTGCTGCAGACAGCTACAGAGCTCCAGTTAATTGTGAGGCTGTTTTGTGTTAGAACTCCTGCTCTCCAGCTGGGCTTTGGAGGCAGGAAATTTAGGCTCTGACTAGAAGTTACACTTTTCCTTTTTCTTGTCTGCATCCATGTATACATGCATATTTTAATCCCACTTGAATCATTTGTGAGGGCCTGGGAAAAAGCTGCTACACTTGACCTGCAGGTGGGGTAGGGGGCTGGACCCGGGAGAAGGTTTGGTGTTGGAAGGTTTGTAGGTTTGTCAGTTCTCATAAGGCTTTTGGATCAGGTCATGGACAGCCGAGTCCTCCTCCTTCTCCTCCTCCTCCTTCTCCTCCTCCTCCCCTTCCTGGTCAGCGTCTTCCTCTCCCTGCTCCATACCTTCATTGCCATGGTGACAGAGTAGCTGAGTGCTTCCCGTGAGCTGGGCTTTCTGTGGTGTTTTACATGAATGATCTCATTTTATCCTCACAAGATCCCTGGAAAGTGATGCCATTGTTTTCCCCATCGTGGAGGTGAATAGACGGATGGATGAGAGAATTGAGATGACTGTGTCCGGGCCATGAGCCCAAGTTCTTAGGCCCATAGAACTCAGACCCCTGAATGTCTCCTGGGTGATTGTGAATGTTCACCAGGAAGGAAACAGCCTGGGGGAGGTTGTGTTTGAACTTCCTGCCTGTGCTTGAGGTGTGTGTGTGTGTGTGTGTGTGTGTGTGTGTGTGTGTGGTGAGGCAGTTGGGTGATTTGCATGTGATTGAGATGGGGGAGGCCATGCTTAAGAACCTAGTCCCTTATGGATTTTCATTCTTTCTTCTTTTGCTCATGGCACTGGGGATGGAACTCAAGGCCTTGCACTAGCTAGGTAGGCAAGTGCTGTACCACTGAGCTAAATCCCCCAGTCCCCTGCTTGGGGATTTTTATTACCTCCATTTTAGAGATAATGTAACAATGGGAAAGTGAAGCAAACTTGCCCTAAGTCATACACCTAAGTGACAGAGAGAGGATGTGAACTAAATCGGAGCTGTGTGCACCTGACTCACCTTCTTGAAGCTGATTCTGAATCTTATCCAACATTTAATTCTTAGTACTTAGCAAGATATCCGCCAAAACCTATCCTCAATATACACTTGCTGCAAATTTGAGGAGTCCATGGAGCTTTTGCAAAGATCCTCATTCGTTGGAAAAAAACCCCAGTAATATTGGCATGTAATATATATTGCCTGTCCAGCTGTGTGTCAGCTCCTACATCATTCCAGTGCGTGGACATCATCTCACTCAAACCTGAGAACCTGATGAAGCAGGTTCTAGGTGCTCTGTTGCTCAGAGAGGGTAAGTCACTGATTCTCCAGTGGGAGCAGTTTTACTCACCCCTCTTCCCAAGAGATAATAGGTAAAGTCTGAAGACATTTTTGGTTGTCACAGTTGGAGGGTGAGGCATATGGATAGGCAAATATCCTACAATTCACAGGATATTTTCCCATGACAATGATGCAGCCCAAGCTGTCAGTATTTCCCAGGGTAAGATGATGATCTGAGCAGAGTTCTTACATTGGCAATTAAGAGAGAGAACAGCCTCCTTTGTCCTACTCAAGGGACTGTATACCTACCTTCTCTTGGACCACTCTGCCCATCCCTCCCTTCTTGGGGGAGCCTGTGGTTTGCCTGAGGACAGAGTTACAACATGAGTCACGGAGCCATAAGTGACTTGGGTGAACAAGTGAGGTGCCTTTGATATGGATCACTACACAAAGGGAATTCTTCGTCTTTTCTTGACAGCTGAGTCTGACCATACCAGATCAGGAAGTGTGCATGGCTGGATGGAGCCATCGCCTGGACTTGGTCCAAAGACTAGAGATTTGGAGTATCCCAGGTTCCAGGCTAACTTCAACAGTTCCTGGCGTGTCACCTCTGGAAACGTGTCACCTCACTTTTGGAACCTCCATGGCTTTAGCTATGGAATGGAGAAACCTCTGTTCTGTCCGAGTCTCAAAACTGTTTGAAACTGAAAATTGTGTGAGGAGATGGCCTCCAAGCACTGCAAAGAGGTTAAAGGGCTTCCCATCCATCCCCTGGAACTCCCTTCATTGCATCCACAGATGTGTAATAGCAGCAGGGGCAGTGCACATTCTATTATGGAGTATTTACATTTTGCAAGATACTAAGGAGTAAAAATGCTCATCTCATTGAGTCTTTGAAACTAACCCAAGAGGAAGGTACTAAATTAGTAGGGCTACACACTCAATATTTGGATATTCAACATCTAGAAATTCTTAACAATATTTGAATAAGGAGCTCAATGTTTTCATTTTACAAAGGGCCTAGCAAATTTTGTAGTTGGATTCATCCTTTAGACATGTCTTTCTGTAGCCCGAGAGTATAATAAACCCTCAGCATTGAATCTGTCAGAAATGGCCTCAAGTCCCTCTGGGATCAGAGGTATAAAAGTTTTAAAAGTTGATCTGAACATTTTCTAGTCTTCTTTTCCTTATGAAAAGAAGAAATGACATTTATAAGACTTATCAACCAGTCCTATTTGCACATTGATCAGTAGAGAGAGTAAGCAACTAGACTAGAGCAAGAAAATAACAAAGAACTGGGTAAAGTCAGGCTTGCATTGAAAGGCATCTTAACAAAAGTAACAGTAATAATAACAGAATCATCATAATGATAATGAGAATGATAATAAAAACAGAACCAGTACTGTCACAGAAAAACTTTCTTGAGATCTCCCCGTGCAGAGCCCTGTGGCAAGTGTTTACATGCATGATCTCATATAACCCACATAATAATCCACGTGGTCTGCACTGTTATGTTACCTTACAGATGTCGAAACCTTGGCTGACTGGCATTAAGTGACTTCCCTACCACATCAGACAGCCTGAGATGGCACCCCAGCTCTATTTGTTGGCTGTAATGACTTGAGCAAGTAATGCAACCATGCCTCACTTTCCTTGTGTGTAGATGGGAATATAACTTCCTTTATGGAGTTGTTATAAATTTTGAATTAGGTAATGTAATCTGGAATGGAAGAGGAAGGGCCTTACCCATTTTGCTTACTGCTATATATAATGTTTTAGAACAGTGCTTGGGACATAGTTGGTTTACCAGTTATCTAAGGCCATAATTCTGTGTAACCACCACCCACAAAACTTTAATGGCATACAGTAATAAGCAATAAAATGTGAGTTTACTGCTGTCATGTCAAGAATCATCTGGACATTGGCTAGGTAGGTTTGCCGATCTGGCTGGGCTTGTAGTGGGCCTCGGGATGAGCTGTTTATTGATGCCTGGGGCAACTTGGTGCCACTCTCCACAGCTCTCACCCTGCAGGCTGCCCATGCCATGGCATGGTAATGGTGGGGTACTTGAATGCAAATGGAAATTCACAAATACTTTTTAAGCCTCCACTTGCTTCACATCTGCAAATGTCCACTGGCCAAAATTTACCTTGGCAAACCCAGAGTCAAGGGGGCAGGTCAGGTCACCTTGCCCAAGGTGAAAGAGCTAAAGAATAGAGGCCAATTGTACCATCAATCTAATATAATAAATATTTGAAGAAACGATTTGAAAGTGCCGAACACACAGCAAGGGATCAAAACAGCAGTAATTCATAACTCTAATAACACTAATCTGATAAGCTGTGAAGTTTGTTAAAGGGTTAACCCAAAGGAAGGCACCATAGGTGCCTTTGACCAAGCATGTCTTTTTATTTCTGTTGCTGTTTTTCTTGAAGTTTCTAAAGGGTGTTGACTGGATTGAGTGTCGCTTCTTATTTTAAAAAGGAATAGAGTTGCACAGGTCATAGAGGGAACCGAAGAAACAGCTCCTCAGAACCAAGGTCACAACAGGGCCCTTTGCACTTGGCTGTAGGAATCCTGTTCTCAGCAAATTCCCTTGACACCTTTCACACCCTGGCTCTGTTCCTTTGTTTTAATCTAGTGGGGGCAGGGACCTGGGCTTCATGTGCAGGCACTATTTAAAACATTCTTTTGCATGACTCCCAGACCATAGGACAAGCGCAGGTCCCCCTGAGTGTGGCCCACCACCTCTTGGCTCTAGAATGCTGGCTGTGGAGCAACAGGGCCCCCAAACTGTAGTTTCTTTCACTGGCTTGAAGAGTCTGGTTCTCAGGGTGTGTGTGTGTGTCGCTCTGAGAGCTGCCACTGTGTGCGGCGACGGATGATGACAGGTTGGTTTAATGCAGCTCTTGCCAAGATTAAGGGCTTGTCAGACAAGTATCACGGGAGACTGAGGGATTGCTCTGGAAAGTCACTCTGAATTGCTAACTAACAGAGCTGGTGCTTGGGTGGGGGTGGGCTTTCTCACATTGGATGAGCTGTAGAGAGGGATTTAGCAGAGCTGACTTCTGTCCTCCTTCTGAGCAGAGTAGGTGGGCCACTGGGATGCATCCGTCCTGCGGTTATGGGTTCCAGAAGGGTCTAGGTTGGGATAGCAGAGCATCCATCAACCTTGCGAAACTGCTTGCAAAGATACATGCTCCTAAACATGACTCCCTCCCTGCCCGGGAAGAGGAGCCATAGCTTTTACCAGAATCCCAAGGGTCTGTGACCCCCAAACACTGGGTACCCTTTCTGCTCCGTTTTAATCAGTGCTATAGGCAGGGCTCTGAAGGCAACTTTCAAGATTTTCATCTGGACAGTAAAAAGTGGTAAGCTATCATTAAAGAATTTTAAAAAGTCAGGTGATATTAGTAGGCCTGATTTTCCAAATACTTATTCTATCTATAGGATTGCTACAAAAATGGTAGATCTATAGCTACTTTCTCTTATTGATGCATTCCATAAATATTTATATTGAATGCCTAGCCTGCATAGGAAGAATCTAGTGGGTAGAAAGTCTGACCTCATGGAGGATAAACAACAGAGGAGAGAGCCTGAAGACTTTTAGTACAGCCCTGAATTCCAGCATAGCATAAAAAGCGTTGTTTGGTCAACCATTTATTTGTTAATTTAATAAAGACTTACTGAGCCTCTACCATGTACCAGGTCCTGCTATATCACGGGGATTATCAGTGAATTTTAGACAGGCATTGCCTCTGCCTTCATTGAATTCCCATTCAGACAGGCCAGATAGGTGAATGAGCTGTATATGACATACTGTGACAGCCACTAAGAGAGGGGATGTATGAGGGCAGTGAGGACCAGCTATTCATGGACAGGGAGGACTCAACAACCCTTTCAAACAGAAGGAGCACAGAGTAGTTGAGACAAGTCAGACTGTGAGTATATTCCTCACGTCAAGGAAACCGGAACATATTGGATTAGTTTTTCTCTCTTGATGCCTATAGGCGTGTGAATTTGCCAGAGGCAGACTTACAGGTAAGCCACCTTACTTTTTTGAACCTCACCTGTAAAACAGGGTTGATATCTATCTGGCCCATGTGAAAAGGATGTTATGAGTATCCTTGTCCTTTTGCCCATCTGGAGTCTGGTGGCACTCTACAAAAAGTATCTATGGCTCCATTTCCAGAGCTGAAGAATTCCTCCAGGATCTGCCTTGTGACCTCGACTTTGTTTTTAGAACGTTGCTTTCTCTGGATCCATCCTATGGCTTTGTACCTGACTTCTTTCAGTCTCTCTAAGTTCTTTTGATTGATAAATCAGCTTTGGTTTCTCTCTGAGATGTTGCTGTGTACCCAGAACAGCCACTTGAGTTTCACATTCTTTTACTAACTCCCGATAGCTGGAGGAGGCTCCTGGGTTTCAGTAATCTGAGCTTCTCCCTATCGGGTAGAAAGATTAGGCACAAAAAATGTAAGGAAACATGGCAGAGGTGATGGTGTATTCACTAGATTTTTCTCTCTGTGGACATGTAGGAAGTTCTGTTTCCCAGCATCACTTGCAGTTAAGTTGGGGCCATGTGACCAAGTCTGTCCAATGGAATGTGGGCATGAGTGATATACAGTCTTTCTAGGACCGAGCCTTCCATCTTCACAGGTGATCCTCCAGCCCTCTCCTTCCCTGCTATGGGGACCACATGTTCCAGATGGTACAGCCACAAGATAGAGGAGGGCTGCCTAAGTCTTGTGCATGGTGCTGTGAATGAGAAATAAACTTGTGCTGTGCTAGGATTTAGGTGTTATCTGTTTTAGCAACTAAAGTTCATAATACAGTTGATAGCATTTACAAGTCCTCTGCAAATGTCAAAATAACCTACAGTATTCAATTTTAATTATTCTCTCGGCCATTGTCACAGTCCCCTAATTTCTCTCATTTTATATCTTTTATTTGCAAGTGACAGAATCCCACTCAAATAAGTTCTAGCAAAAATGGGAAACTATTTTTCTTGGGGGTGAATGTAGAATTTGAGTTGAGGATTCTTTGGTCCCAGTTGCTGCATCTTATCCCGAGGTCCTATTTCTTTCCATCTCTCAGCTTTTCTTCCTTTCTATTGATCTGTTCTGCACCCTCTTCAGATGGTGTCCTTTACTGCCCTAAGCTCATGTCCTAAGGAGATATCTGGGACAACTTTTTTTTTTTTTCAATGATTCCAGTAAATCTCTGGCAACTACTTTTCTTATACTGCTTGAGTCAATTGTCCATCCATGAATCCATCAGTCACCGTGTGGTTATTTGATCAGGTGTAGATCATAGACTCATCCAGGAAGATTGGAGGTGTGACAGCCCATTGAGAGAGTATATAAACGCTCCTTGAAAGGAAACTGGAGGGGTAGAAGCCAAAGGCATGATAGATGTCCATTTGGGTCAATATCTTGTGTTAGTGGAGGTTCTCCAGAAAGAACCTACTGGATGGATGGATGAATGGATAAACAGAGAGAAGGAACTTATTAGGGAAATGGCTTGTGTGATTATGGAGACTGAGAAGTCCCATGATGGACCATCTGCAAGCCGGAGAACTAGGGGTGCTAGTAGTGAAGCTCAGTGAAATCTGAAAACCTCAGAACCAGGGAAACAGATGGTGTCAGTCTGAGGCTGGTTGCGGGAGGCTCTTGATACTAGTCTCTGAGTCCAAAGTGTAAAGGCCCTGGATTTCTGATGTTCAAGGACAGAAGAAGGCTGTCCCAGCTCCATAGGTGCAAGGGAGAAATTTATTTCTTCTGCCTTTTCATGTTCTCCTGGCCCTCCACAAGTTGGTGGTGCTCACTCATATTAGGTGAGGATGGATCTTCTTTACTAAGTCCATCAATTCAAATGCCAATCTCTTCCAGAAACGTCTCGCAGGCATACCTAGAAATAATGCTCTGCTATCTCTCTGGATATCCCTCAATCCATCTAGATTTAAACATCATAATACTATTTAGTAAGGGCTTGTAATATGTAAGAGACAGTGCTAAGGACTTTTTATATATTATCTCACTTATACCTCCCTATATCTTACTTATATCTACCTAGGAGGTAGATTCAGTTATCTATGGAGTAACAGCAGTGATATCATTAGTTATTTTATGTAATGTGAATTTGGTATAAATTAATACACACACATATTTTTAGCACAAACTTATTGCAGGGGTGACCATATTCAATGATAACATAATTTCTCTTGTAATAAACAACGAAATTCCAAGAGGAAGAACTGTCTGGCATAAAAACATTCTTGCTTTAGTGATTGAGGCCATTCTAACAAACAACAAGAAATATGGGGTTTACACTGTATTTATTCGTGGAAAGATATTCATATAACTCTGTTCCAGTGTCATCGATATAGCCGTAATTCATGATCCTGACAACTTTGCAATGCATTCTGTGTTGTCTCACCATCGAAGGAACCTGAATTTGAAGAGGAAGCTGCCAAGACAAAAATAAAAACCGTAAATCACATATATTCAAATTCTCCCTACTGTTCTGACACATACACCCTTAACGTTTCAGGTTTGGAGGAAGATCCTTCTCTTGAACACCTCGTAATTCTCCCTCCCATTTGGACTTTGGCTTTCAAATGGTCTTGCACTTGTTGACGCTGTTCATAGCTCCTGGAGAGAGTTGGGGAAATGGTCAGGGAGGTCAATCAGTAAACTCTTGGAGAGATGGGGGATAACTGGGGGCCCATTTAGCAAATGCACAAGAAGAAAAAGTGCAAATAGGGCAGCTTTCTCTCATCCACAAGCAAGGAGATATCTGAAGGGCATTCTGCCCTTAGGTGTTCGCCACAAATGCACGCTCTGGTTTCCTGTTTGGAGAATTGAGTTCAGTGACACTTTGATTAATGCAATTCCTATTTTCACAGAAAGAGCAGTGGCTTATATTTGGGCTCATGTATTAGATGCTTTCCTTAGCTCAGCCTCAGAATTCCAGCATCAGGCTAATGCTGTTTATGGCAAAGATGGATAGATGCCCACCCAAAAGTTGTGGGCACCTATTTCCAGAGTATGCAGCTAGCACTGAGAGTCAGTAGCCCAGCCAGGGACTGCATGTCACATGTGGCCTTGCATCTACATGTGGCCACATGACTAGTTCTCTAACAGAATGTGAGACAGACTTTGGTAGCACAGGGTTTCCCAAGAAGTCTCTGTGCCTTTTCTGTATTCTCTTTTCCTATCTACTGGCCAAACATAGAGACCTCTAAGACTTTAGAGGGTGCTATAGAGTTACAAGATGGAAGTTACCCAAGTCCTAAATCACAACATGGGAAAAAGTGCCCTCTAACCAGGAAAGTTCACCGTTGATTTTTACAGGAAAAATAAAGTTGTATTGTGTAAGGCTACTGAAATCTTATGGTTTGTTGGGAATAGCAGTGAACTTATTATAATTAATGCATCTCTAATCTACAAACTAGTGGCTAATTCTTATGACTATCTTTTTTTTTTCATCAGCAAACAAAGATGTTTAAATGATAGTTGTTATTCTATCATGATTTGCTTGAAATTCTGTGCTTCAAACAATCCTGAGCCTGTTTTACAATAAACAGAAGCCATTAAGCATAATTTAATATTCTTTTGATATGACAGACACTAACCACTAATGGAAGACTGTTGAATAAACAGATATAACCTAGGGCACAACTCTAGGAAGCCCTGTGTCCAAGCTTGTTGGTACTTGATAGACAGTGTCTGAACATTAATCTGAGTCTTGACACATGCAAACATAATTAAAATTCTGTTACTGCAAATTTCATAGATATTTGCAATTATTTTTCTATGCTGAATTTGCATGATATGTTAGTGAAGCAGTCTATTAAATGTTTATAGAGGACCTACTATGTGCATATCACTGTGTTTGATTCTCATTCATTAACAATTTTTAGGCCCGTATGATGTGCCAATCACTGTCTTTTCTCCCATTGTCCCTTTCTTCAAAGACATTTACTGATATCTCCCACTGGTCAGAGATGGTGCTCAGACAGTATTGAAACATATAGCCACCATATCAACAAAGACCTGTCACACCAAGAACATTTTAAAGTTGTGATAAGATAACATACAGGTTTGAAAATGAGTGTGCTTTCAGGCACATTTTGTCATTCTTTTTACACCATGGAGAGGTCATCCAGTTTCTTCTAGATGTATGTGAGGAGCCATGTCCTGCTGGGATCCCACAAGCCTGTCTTTGTTACCTCTGTAGGACAGAGATTCCTTTTTCTTGTCCATGTGAATTATTAGCAAGAGTTTTAAAACCTGTTTGCATTTCACATATCTGCTTTTATTTTTCTTTTTTGTAAAGCTGGTCATGATGCAAACTTTCAGGATGGGGGGTTCATGTCAGGGGGTTGGACATTAAAACCCTAGTCCCTCATTGCCCCTCTGGATTCCATAATCTCGTCCCAGATTTGTGGACCCCGGAAACATTTCTCATTCTAGAACTGCACCATCCACTGAGGTAGCTACTAGCCACATGTGGTGAGATTTGAATTTAAATTAATTAAAGTAAATGAAAGTTAAACATGCAGTCTCCCAGTTTCCCTAGCCCTTTTCAACTGCTCAGTAGTTATATATGGCTCCTGCATTTGACAGCACAAATGTTACACTTGCATTATTGCAGAAAGTTCTATTGGCCAGTGCTGCTCTAAACCAGTGAGAATTTGGAGGGTGAATTTGTTTAGAAGGAAGAGCAGGGAAATCTGTGAATAGTAATGGGGCTTCAGCATCTAGGCTGATTGATTTTTCACTTGTCTCTTGCAGGAGACTGTGAAGGCCTTAGCTCAGGAATCTCCTTGTGCATTTAATACAGAGACACTCAGGAATGCTTGTTGAGCATTGTTATCAGGATTATTTGGAAAAGGGAACAGCACAGAGTGGGACTCAGGCATTGCCTGAAGTCCTTCTTGTCCTTGTATGCTGAGGACTGGTCCTAGAGATGGAGTCAAATGGTTTCGGGGAAGGGAGGGGAAACAGACTGGAGACTAGGCAAGGTTTGACATTATCTGAATTTCCTTGGGTGTACCAGATGTCTGGCTAATCTGAGGAATTATTATTATGGTATTTTATTTTTTTGCACTAGAGATTAAACTGAGGGGCCTCTTGAATGCTAGACAGGAGCTCTACCACTGGGCTATGACCCCCAGACCTAAGTTACTCCAAATGACTTCCTGAGTGAACTGTTTCAGGACCTGTGCTTTGTACATAGCAGGTACTTAATTGTCGAATGAAACAAGTTATTAATGTTATATTTATGTGTTTATTTCCTATCCCCAGCCCTGCCATCCACCCTTCCCCTTCTCAAGAGAGCACAAGCTCTCTGAAGTTAAGCCTATTGTCAATTTTGCTTATTGCTGCGTCGGCATCTGAAAATAGTGCCTACTGTGTTTTGGTAAATATTTCTGGAATAAATGAAGAAAGTTTAATGACTTACCTAAAAGAACTGCATAAATTTTAGAAACTCTAATGTGATGGAAAAAATATTGGGGAGACAAGAAAGATTATTGAGGGCTTTCAACCTCTTAGAAGAAATCACTGACTTTGCCTATGCATAGGGCTCGGCCAGCCCCAGTAAATGATGTGCCTCAATTTGAAATTTAAATCCCCATAGGACCCTAGGTGCATACAAGGCATAATACTAAATGGCTGATAACTTATGACATTTATTTCCCCACATGAAGAACCACAGGGCAGCATCTCTTGTCAGGAAGGAAACAGATTTGTCAGAAAGGAAACCAGCCATCATATGCTCTTTGTATTTTTATGATTTATGTATTTATTAGATGCACCCTCCACTTAACAACCTCTGAGTTCTTTTAAACATCTCATAGACAGAAGGCAGGCATTGCCATCGTGGATGATGAGGTGAAGAGGTACAAACAGGATGCCATCCATAAATCCCAGAGCACACCATAAAATCATCAAATGCTGCAGAAGCTGTACTTAGGCTCCTTACGAATCACATTTCTAAGTGGAAAATTCTAAATACCTGAGCTTTTAGTGTTGGTTCTAGCACTTACCAGATTTCATGGCTTTGGGTGAATTTCTTAATCTCTTTTAGCCTCATTTTGTTCATCTCTGAAATGGGCATAGTAGCAAAAATGATTGTCTGTTTATCTTAGACAGTTAAGGGATCAAATGCTCTGACTGCTTGTGATTCACAGAGAATCCCCCAGTGTAATGGACCAGCATTAGCCGGGTGCAGTGGCACACGCCTGTAATCACAGCGGCTCAGGAGGCTGAGGCAAGAGGATCACCAGTTCAAAGCCAGCCTCAGCAACAGCGAGGTGCTAAGCAACTCAGTGAGACTCTGTCTAAAATAAAGTACAAAATAGGGCTGGGGATGTGGCTCAGTGGTCTATTGCCCCTGAGTTCAATCCCCAGTACCAAAAAAAGGACCAGCATTAAAAAGTTGAATTCCTCCTCTCTGTGAATTTGAATTTCTTTTTCTCTTTCTGTGATGTGGGGCTCCAAATGATGTTCAGCCATTATTCCATATTTCAGTCTTACTCAGGTATATGTTCACACTACCCCCAGTGACTCTCTTCATGATCTTTTTCTCTGCTTGGGGCTTCTTTTCCTGGTCAGTCTCAGTTGTTCAGATCTTAAAGGAATCTGAGTTTAAACTCTGGATTAATACTTGAAGTAACAGAGCTAAAAGACTAATAGTCATACCAATCACGAGCATTTATTAAGTTCTAACTGTATGTCTGGCTACATGATTTTTGTATATACCGGCATAACAAATCCTGGAAAAACCCTACAAACAGTGTCATCTCCTCATTTTATGAATGAAGAAGTGGAAGTTTAGACAAGGGGAGTAACTCCATCAAGGTAACAGATAATAAATAACTGGCCAAGTCAGAAATGGAGTCTAAGTTTAACCTTGACCTTGAAGTGCTCACCTCTGAAAAACAAGAACTTCTCTTTCTGGAACTTTGACTCTGGTTGGATGGGTTTTCTTTCTCTTTCTTTTTAAAAATATATCTTAATTTTTTTTTTTTTCAATTTGTTTTTACGTGGTTCAGAGGATGGAACCTAGTGCCTCACATGTGCGAGGCAAGCGCTCTGCCACTGAGCCCCAGCCCCAGCCCTTGAGTGGGGTTCTGATGTGGCATACAATGTGTGTCATGTGGGAAGAGTCCCATTTTCATTTCTAACTTCTACTTTGTTTCCACACAGGTAAGTTTTCTGTCTTTGGACACTCAAGTTCATGTCCTTAGTCTTATTTCTCTACCTGGAAATTGGTAGCTTAATGGCAATCCCGGTTGATTAGCTATTCTCATACTCCTAATTCTTCCTTTCTGAAATAGCCAAATGCATATGCCCAGTTCCTTCATTAAGCCAGAGTACTGGCAATGAAAGTACTTAGTTTTTGGATTTCAGTAGAACCGCTTTAAGTTTTTTACTCCTACAAGACCAAATTGTTCCATCATTTAGGCAGAGTTTAACAGCCTACAACTTGATTTCTGCTTCTATTCTTGCCTGTACAGATATTTAACCACACACATAACTCTTCTTTTTAATTTTTTAAGCTAGTCATCTCAGAAGAGTTTAGTAAACTGGACCTACTGTTTTCTCTCTCTCTCTTTTTTTTTCTAATCACATCCTAATGTTCACCACTCTCTTCTCAAGGGCACAATGGCTGCCATCTTGTTAAATTCAGTGACTGAAAATCAAGTCTCATTTTATTCAGACAGTTGATCAGTTCTTTTCAAAGTGCTTTCCACACATGACTTGTGCCATGCCATAGTATCCTGGTGTTCCTCCTGCTTCACTGCCTACCCCAGCCCTCCTCTATTTTTTTCTCCATTCTTATTCACTAGGTAAACAGATCCAATCCATGGCTTTAAATGTCATCTCTACATTAATGACTGGCAAACCTATTTTTCTAAATTCAGTCTCTCTCTCGTGTTTCAGACTCTATAATTGCCTTCTTCCTGGGTCCATTTGGATGTCTAATTTAACATGGCTAGAAGTCTCGATTTTCCTTTTAGCCTCCAGAAATTCCCACATCTCCCTTGGTTTGTCCTGTCTCAGGATATATCACTACCATTCACTCAGATGTTCAGTCCCCAAACCTAGGAATCCCCCGTGGCGCTTCTTTCTTAATATCCCCAAGTTTTACATCAGCATCAATAATTCCTGTTGCTGCTACTTTCCAAGTGTTTACCTTTGCTGCAGTTTGTGTCTCCCAAAGTTCATGTGTAGTTGGAAAGTTATTCCCCAATGCAGCAGTGCTGAGAGGCGGGGTCTAGTAAGAGTTGATTAGATTGTAAGGGCTCTTCCTCAGGAATGGATCATTGCCATTATTGTAGTAGTGAGTAAATTATCGTGCTAGTGGGTTCCTGATAAAAAGGATGAGCTTAGCCCCATTTCGTCTCTCTTGTGTACTTTCCTCTCATGCCATGCCTTCTGTCATGTTAGAGCAAGAAGACCCTTACTAGATACTGGCCCCTTGATATTGAACTTTTAGCCTCTTTTCTCTATAAAGTACCCAGCCTGTGGTATTCTGCTATAGCAACACAAAGTGGACTAAGATACTTTTCATCAAAGATTACAAAAGTATTCTTCAATGTCATTATATCAGGACCAGTAACTGCAGTGACTGGGAAACAGAAATTTATACTACAGGGAGTTTCCCAGTGAAATGCCTTTAAAGCTTTGGGTGGTGGAAGCACTCATGTCATAGCACACAGATCCAGGTGTGATGGTGGTGGCAGAAGGAGAAGGTGAACATCATTTTTCTCTTTGCCACATTCAGGGTGATATGCTGGTCTGCAACACTATAATTTTAACTGAGGTGGTCTGGCTAGTATTGAAACTTTGACCAGCTCCCAGACTGGATCCTAGAAGAGGGGACACTCGTGGTGGGCTTGGAGGGATCAGGGAAGGCTTGGTGGGAGAAGTACGTCTTGAATTAGCTTTTGTATGTGAGGGAAAAGAAGAGCATTAACGTAAGAGAGGAGTTCGCGGGACAAAAGTAAAAGTGGTGTGTGTGGGGGTGTTGGATGCTGTTGCACATATCTAATTCCAGCCGCACAGGAGGCTGAGGCAGGAAGACCATAAATTCAAAGCCAGCCTCAGCAATTTAGCAAGACTCTAAGCAACTTAGCAAGACCTGTTCTCGAATTAAAAAAATAAATAAAAAAGGCTAGGGGTGTGACTCAGTGGCTAAGCCCCCTGGGTTCAATTCCTGGTACCAAAAAAAAAAAAAAAAAAAAAAAGATGGGAGCTACCCCAGTTACACTTAGGAAACTAAGGGGAGAAAAGTAAGACTCGAGTGAAAGGTTTAAACAAATTCTAGGTAAAAAGATTCACATTGCAGAATTCATTTTTTAGGCTAATATTTATGGAGTATGTGCTATGTAAACAAGAACTGTACTTGGTATTTGCATGTGCTGTTTAATTATTACAACTACCCTGTGATGTGGGTACTATTATAATCTTATTTTTGCACAAGAGGAGACAGTAGCTCACTAAGATCAAGATATTTACTTAAGGCCATGTAGCAAGGGCTGGAACTGGGACTCAAAACCAGAGATTTTACCCACAGGGAAAGAGTATAGAGGGAGGACAGTACAGAAAGGACACCTTTTGTCCTTTATATTTCTAGAAAGAGGCAATCTTAGATTATGTTCAGAGATGGTTACTGACTCTCAGTGAGTAGGACATTCTGGGTTCTGGTACTTTCGAAACTGAGATATATGGAGGGCCCTATGAAAAACTGACCACTCAGGCTGCCTTATTGATGAGTCATACATTCTAAGAGACAGGATCTGAACAAGTGAATTTGTCACCACCCAGCATACAGTGTCTATTGGGAGCAGTTTCCTGTCAAGCCAATTGGAGGTGGGTTTTACTGAGTTCACATTCAGTTCTAACACAGATTTGTGGTCATTTGTTTTTTGCCTGTACAGACACAGGCGTGACTTCATGATGGCAGTCACAAAGTCAATGCCTGCTACAGAGGCCACATAAAAGTGTCAAGAAGGGTAAATGGAGACCATGGGAACTATTGGAAGAGGTGGCAGCTACTTAGGTCCAGCTGATTTTCACCATGTGTAAATAGATAATATTCAATAGATGCAAAATTCAGAAGTGGTGCTTGGTTTATAGAGAAGTCATCTTAATGGACCATTGAAGATTGACTTAGCGATCATGTGCGCTTGCCCTCGGTGACCAGATCTGATGCATCCAAAAATCTTCCCAGTTTTAAAGGCCACTGATTCTCCACTGATTCTCCTGTGTCCTTCTGAACTCCTGCATACCACTCTGTATCCCAGGATATGAGGGGAGTCTGGAATCAATGATCCAGCAGTGCCTTTGAGAAACACCACATCCAGAATGAATCTCCCTTCTTTCCCTTTAACAGATCAGTCACCAGGGGAAGCTGATTGCTCCCCTACCCATATCACACTCTGATTCATTTACACTTAAGTGATGAAAGCTGTCTTTTCTCCCTCTCTCTTCAAATGGATACTAACCCGGGAGGGGCTTGGGGAGTTGTAAAGGTGAGTGCTAGCTCCTTGGACACACTCTGGGTTGCATTCTCAAATGGCCCACTCAATTAGGGGTAATATTTCATTGACTGGTGTGCCTGATGGCTCCCTAGCCAGCAGTGTTTTCTAAATGGTCCTGAGGCAAGACTTTGGGCTTTGAAAACAGCCCTCCATCACCTTTATGTGTGGGACTCCATTGCACAGCCTCGATGGAAGCAGCTATTTCCATCCAAGGGAGCAGCCACAGTCTCTGGCTGCAATGTCCTGACTTGGCTGCTGTCACTTGTCAAAGGAATGACTACTCTGACTTTCTGGGCTAGGTTCATGCAACATCATTATCTACATGTTAAGTCTGACCACTCAAATGCTTGATTGGAATTTATATAGGAAGTAAAAATGGTTGGATTTTTAAAACTCAGAATCTTTTTTTTTTTTTTTTATCTTTTTCTGGGGTTGCACAGAAAAGGTAGATGTGTTTGGATAACTAGTCTTATTTTTCCAGAAGGTTCCATGTCAGTGCATACTCCAAGTCAGCCTTAGCTTCAAGTATGAATTGCTTGCTTGATATTTAGAACAATGGCACATCTTTTGTTGAAGAAGTCTGATGCAGTAGAAGGGTATGTCTGTGTGTCTATCTGTATGTTCTGGTGTCTAGGTTTTGTGCACAATGGTGAATATGTTCACACTGACTAGGTACATGATTCAGATGAGCTTCTATTCCAATTATAAAGCTGGTTTGATCTGAATCTATATGAAGTACTTGATTTGAGTCAGTGATAAAAGGTTCTCAGTAGATAAAGCTCATACACCCTTTTATACCTACACTTTTGTCTCTGAATTAGGGGCTGGGTATGATTTGTGGCAAATACACGGTTTGGAAAGCAGCTACCCATCTGAGGTGCATGGAAAATTATCTGCTAGGTTTCATGAGAACAAGAACTATAATAATAGCTAAAATAAAGTGAGGATACTCTATTCCTATGCCTCTCTGATAATGTCAATACACATTTCCTCCCTCACAGCAACCTTATGAGGTAGCTGTTATTATCCCTGTTTCACAGATGAGAAAACTGAGGTATGAGGTATGGAAATGTAGATCATTTGCCCAAAGCTGCACCACTAGAAATAGCAAAGCTTAGATTTGAAAACAGGCAGCTTTGTTCCAGAGGATGTTTCTGGAACATTCTACTGAACTTTGCAGCCCAATGCATTTCTTGTTTGGAGTTGAATCTCTGGGTTTTGCACAGTAATTGGCACCCTGTATGTAGATGGGTTGGATAAATTCTAACATTTGTATAAAAACCCTTCAAGACATGGATTTCCATAAAAATGTTCACTTTTATTATTACATTTGATGCTAGTATTATTATTAACAGTAAAACTACTTTATATTGGACTCTCTCCATGGGCCAGGCACCAAACTAACACTTAGACAAGTTATTTCATTTTCTCCTCATGACAATACCATTTTGCAAATGGGGACACTGAGGTACTTAGAAGGCAATGGTTTACATTTTGAAGTCATCCTTCCAGAACTTAAATGGAAATCTGTTCTTATCCCATAGTCCATTGCCTTGACCACAAACGCAATACAATATCATTGCTATGAGAGCTTCTATTTTCTTATTCTCTCAAAAGATACTCTTGGGGTTTTCACAGGATTAAATAGAAATAAAACTACAGTGGTAATAATAAGCAAAAAAAAATAGAGTTTGAGATACACTCAAATGACAAATATTTATTGAATAATATAAAAAGTATTGTGCTAAGTGGCCTAGGGCAGTATTTCCTAACACGGCAGTCTTTGCTCATTATCGTCATGATTTTTTGCCATATCTTAAGTCCATGCGAACTCCCACTTAGTATTTTCTTATGTTAATTCACTTTTGAAGGCTAAAGTATATTTATGTTTCATAGTCACGGTAGTTGAGGATTTCTCAAATATGTATTTCTAGGACACATTAAAATTATATCACTACTAAATAGGAAGTGCTTTCTATTTAGTAGGTAGTTTACTCTTTAGAAATGTTATTTTCTTTAGAAAATATCTGCACGATCCCCTAAATCGCCTTTCATACCTCCTCTAGCTCACCTACCACTCCATGGGGAAAACAGGGAATGCAAGGTACAAAGAAGCACAAAACTGCTCCACCCTGCAAATAAGCCAACCTCAGGCTAACCTAGGAAGCAAGAAGGAGCTTGAGGGTCATGGGAAGGAAGCATTCAGGCGCCTAATGGTTGCTGACCTGAAGGAGCTTAAACTCTTTCGTAAGAAGCAAGACCTGTGATGCAGAAGTGGTCATTTAGCAAGGAAGGTATTCGGGGGCCGGAGGCTCCATGGACTGGGTGGTAGAACTTCCAGAATGTACTGCCTTTGGAAGGATGTGCAGGGTCAGTGTGAAGAGGTGAGGTGGGCATGTTCAAGCACCTACTGGAGTCCGGCTTCCAGTTCCCTAGCCTCTGACATCCAGTTCACACCCCACTCTCTCAGGATATGCTGCTCTGAGTCACAACCACAAATCAGACCTGCATACAGGTCTTAAGGGAAAAAGGTCATATTTGAGGTCCTCTCACCTCCCTGTTACACTGAAAATGACCTTTTCCACTTTTGCTATGTTTTCTTAAGTCTATGGAACATGCCATGTGTTTTCAATTTGGCAAAGAGTAATGAAAAAAAAAAATCGAATCCAGTTTTTCAAAACACTTAATTTTTAAAGGCTAAAATAGACTCTTTTTTTTTTCATTTTTGTACCAGTGCTTAACAAATACTATTTACTTACCAGCACAATCTATATATTTTCTCCACTCAGATAATGCGTCTGTTTTTTCTCTTGGCCATCTTAACACTTACTGGCTTCTTGTTCTAGCTGTTAAAGATGGAGAAGAGTTAGAGGTGTAAGCCAAAGCAGATGATTTCTTGAAGAGAAGAAATGTGCCTTAAATGATTTCTTTTTGTTAGATCTTTTTATTCTTTTCATTGGGCTCTTTATGGGGGGATGGGTGATGAATGTCTTTTGGATCTAAAGAGGTGACAGGAAACCTCTGAAAGCAAGACTTACAAAAAAAAAAAAAAAAATCTAATTTCCCAGAACCAGAGTTGGAGCTGGCCTCTCAGTGTTGCACATTAATGTGGCTTTCCCTCCCGTTGGGAAGCCAAGGCCCAAGTGGCAGTCATTACTGCCAATAGCACGGTTACCCAATGGATTCCTGGAAAGGCTCACTTAAAAGATTCAGCCAGATCATCTCTAGGGGCCTCCAGTTCCCATCATCCCAGGAATGAAATATTCAGTATCATCTTTCTGCACCTGGGGCTGCCATGGATTAAATTCTTGCTTCCTCCATTACTGGGGCAGCCAAGCGCTAGGGCTACACTGAGTGGATAGCAAATGCTTAATGGCTGCACTGGGCTAGGAAAAAGAGAGGAGAAGAAGAGTCCGGCACCACAATTACTGTAGTTCAGAGAATTAGTTGCTACAGGTCAGAAAGAATTTAGTTGAAGCTTGCCCTCAAACTGCCTCTGAGACAGCATACTTTGAAGCCATATTCCCTGTGACCTTAATTACCTACACAGTGACAAGTGTGTATAAATGGTGACCCATGACAGTCTCTTCGCCTGGACAAGTTCCGCTTTTCCTGTCTGCTCCTGAATAGATGGCACCCAAACATTATGTTCACTCCTCTGCTTTTTACAATCTTTTTATCTGCACTTCCATTAACTATAAACTATGGACAGGAGACCCATGTCATCCAGTTTGGCGTGATAATTTTCTTGGCACATATTAACTGCTTAATAAATAATTATTGAATGGTTGATTGAATGAGGGAAGTCAACTCAGGAATTCACTCACTCAGAATGTCATTCCCTCAGATTCACGACTTCCATTTCTAATTGCCCACAGAACAACTTTTCTAGAAAATCTGTGGTGGGTTGAATGGCCGCTTTCCCATATATGTCCCGGCCTTAATCTCTGCAACCCGTGACTGTGCTGATAAATATACAGCAAGAAGTACTTTGCAAATGTGACTGAGGATCTTGAGATGAGAAAATGACCCAGGATTTCCTGTTTGGGAGAGATGCAGTATAAATGTCCTTATACGAGAGACACAGGGGAGTCAGGGACCCAGAAGAACCAAGAGGCATCCAGCATCTGAGAACTGTCAGGACTGAAGCAGGGGCTGGGGTGATGGGCTCCAAGCCAGGAAACACTGGTGGCCTCTAGAAACAGGAAGAAGTGAGAAACCGGTTCTCTCACGGAGCCTCCAGAGGAGCCAACTCAGCCAATGCCTCACGGAGTCCCCGTAGGGGCTCATTTTAGATTTCTGATCTCCCAAATTGAGAGACATTAAACTTGTGTTGCCTAAAGTGAATAAGTGTGTAATAGTTTGTTACGCAGCGATAGGAAAGGGGTGGAGTGTCCTATGATAACCCTAAGTCGCCATGCCTGAAAACACACCATCTTCTTCTCCAAATCCTGCCTTCCACTCCCAGCTGATGGTGGGCTTTCCTTCACCATCTCCTTGCTGGGGAAATCTGAATCTTCTCTGATTTTTCCCTGTCTCTTGCGCTTTTTGTTAAGAGTGCCAGATTCTGTTCATTTTACACCTGGGAGGTTTTGCAAATCTACTGCCTTTCTTTGTGACTGTGCCTCTTCCCCTAGTAGCTAGAACGCTGCCTGGTGGAGAGTGAGTTCTCAGTCAGTGTTTGTTGAGGGACTGTGCATTGCTACTCCCCTTTTCTGAATCCTTTAAAATATTCTTTCCATTGTGACTGATTTTCATGATGACATCTCCAAGGGCAGGACTGTCTTTTCCAGCATTCTATACAAGTCTAGAACCCAAACATGGTGAACCGATACCTGGTCTTACTCCTTGCCACTGCCCAATAATCAAAACATGTTAGGCCTGGTGATGAACACCAGGTAAGGGATGAGACAGGACTGAGTTCATGACCATGCTCTCTACCTAGCTGTGTAATTTTTTTCTGGCAAAATGCTAACCTTTCAATTCACAGTTTCCTCAACTCTAAGAAGGGGATAATAATAGGACTCACTTTTTGGGTTGTTGTGAGGACTTCCCTGGGGTCTAGCCCAGGATATCAAAGAGAGAAGCTATGAGGTTCTATCCTTACTTCCCTGTAACAGGGGACACCTGTGTTACAGTCTCTTGATCAGCCGGAGTCCGGAGGGTGGGTGTGCATGTGCATGTGTCAGGCGGAAGGGACATTGTCAGAAAGGAAGGGCAAAGAACAGGAATTGGGAAGGCAGCGAGGCAGGAGTTTTGCATTCAACAATGGAGTAGGATTTGGAAACACTTGCCTTGTGTAGCCCTCAGCTGCCTGCAAAATTCATCTGAATCTTGTTCCGTTGGCCTATGGGGTATTTTCAAATACAAATTAGGTTGGCCAGAATTCCTTTTCTGCACCAACTCTCCTGGGTGCAACTTAGAGGTTATTAAGATGCCTAATAAAAGGAGAGAGCACATTTAATAACATTACCATCAGCTCCATGGAGCTGAGCTACGTGGGCCCACGGTGCCCCAGAGCCCGAAGCCTCCCCCACTGGTGCACTTGCTTAGAAGAGGCCCTATAATTATCCACACTTAAAAAGCACCATTAAATCCATTGAGGCAGTCATGTCCCATTTGCAGGGCCTTTTTACCCACATTACTCCAGAGACCCCGGGCCTGGCTCCTTTTGGTGGGAAGAAAAGAAGGCACTGGATGGAGGTTCTTGGACTAATGTGTTGGCTGGTTAAATTCACAAAATGGCAGGTCTGCCACATGTCCTTGTCTCCCTGCAGGTGCTCTTCCTCCTTTTATTTCGCGTATTTATGCAGTGAACGCTTCTCAAGCACTTGCCAAGTGCAGCCCTGTGCCCCTCTCCTGCAGGGTCCTGCTTCTTCCATTCAATCACTTCTTTAGTAGATCAGGGTTCTCGGCTAGCGGAGCGCAAGGAGAGGTGTGGCAAGGTCTGGAGATGGTTTTGGTTGTCACAGCTGGGGTGTGGCGTGCTTCTAGCATCTGGTGGGTGGAGCCAACCAGGCCTCTGCAGCACACAGGCCCTCACAACAGAGAATGGCCTGGCTTGAAAGTCAATGGAGCTGAGGTTAAGCAACCCAGCAGTAGACGCTGTCCTTTCCCTCACTTACGGATGAGGAGTCTGAGGCCCAGAGAGGTTGTGAGGCTTATCTGGTGGCCGGGTCTCATAGCTGCTCAGTGGGAATTTATCAGAGCCTGAACTCTTATCGCTTTGCCTCCTGGAATCTCCCTCTGTACCCATCCTTTGTAGCTGAGCTCCCTCTCTGTCCCTGTAATGTCAAGTGAGACCATCTAGAACCATCCCAGCCCAGCTGTCAGCCTTCAGGAGGCAGTCACCATTGACGATGTTTAGGTGTGATATAATGTTTACTTCAGTGGGAGTTATTTCCTATAAAAAAGATTCCTTTGAGGACTATAACATTGTCACCCATTTGAATGAATCAGGAGCCCCTATGCAAGAGTGTCTACCTTTAGCTTTAGTCTGTGTGCAGGGAGAACAAAGTGTTCTTTTCCAAGCGTCTAATGTCTGTTTACAGTTTCAGAGACATTTCATTTTAAACAAATAGTCTCCAGTGGTTTAAGAGGTGGTGATCTGGGGGAGGAACATCTGGTGGCCTGGAGCAGAGAATGTGCAGGGTATTGGGAATGAGAGCCATCATTATGGCCCTGCTCAGCCTCAGGGCCTTTGCATAGCTGGTCCATCTCTCAGGAACACTCTTCCTTCTTCTCTTCTGGCTCATTCCTTTTCCTCTTTCTGCATTTCTCACCATAAAAATCATTTCCTGTTGGAAGGATTCTCCAAGATCTTGGCTAGGCATCTTCTGTATGCTCCCTGACTCTCTAAATCTTTTATACCACTTGTGTCCAAAAGGAATATATGAACTGAATGTGTAATTTTAAATATTTTGTCGTCACATTATTAAAAAATTAAATAAGTGACAGGTGAAATTATTTTTAATGATTTTTATTTAACCCAGTATATCCATATTAATATAACAGTCTAATATAAAATGGATACAAAAAGTGAGAGAGATTTTTCATTTTTTGAATGAAACCTTTGAAATCTGGTGTGTCTTTTACATTTACAACTCATCTCAATGTAGATGCTGAGTTTTGAGTGGTTAAAGTGAAATATACCCATACCAAAGAACAAAGCTACATGTATAAATTATTTTATAAATGATTGATCAATTATCTTATACCATTTTATTTTTTAAATATAAATGAATAAAAATTAAATTAAAATTCAGTTCCTCGGTTTTGGAAGCCACATTTAAAGTGCTTAATAGCCACATGTCCTAGATTGTTTCAAGTTACATTAAGTTGAAATTGCCTATTAATTTGTTTTTTACTCCCACTAGATCACAACTTCATTGAGATCAAGGTTGCTTCCTTGTTCGCTCTATTTGCCAGTGTCTTGCACAGATTTTGGCATACAGAAGGCACTCAATACATGCTGGTTGGCTGACTTGAGGCAATACTTCTAATCCTGGCTTTGCTATTGACTTATTGTATAACCTTGATAATTGGGGTTCTCTAATAAAATGAGACATTTGGACACTTTGAAGTCTGCTCTCTACTGGGTGGTAAGAAATATCAGGTGATTGAAGGGATTTGTAACCAGATGGGTATTAGGAAAGCAGAGGTCAACACAACTGTCCTTTATTTTTTGTTTTTATTTTTTTAACTGAGAACTTCTCAGAGCCTTGCACATTCTGGTGTACTGTGACCTGGTGGGAGGAGAATCCCGGCTGTCCTGTCCTCCCAGTGTATGTGACAGTGCAAACTTTCTTCTCAGAGCATCTTTGGGCTGGTACTCTCTGCAACACAATCCAGGAAAGGCCAGGTGGCTCTTGGATTTTTCAGGTGAGATGCTCCTTAGACTTAGGGATTCAGACTCAAGGACTGGTGACAGTGAACATCAATTTCCTGTGTTAGTTTTAGCAGATCCACCCCTTAACACAAAAAGGAATACTGGAGCAACTGTTTGCCACCAAGTGACTTTATTCATAACAGATTGCTTCCAGATTAGAAAGTAGCATTTCTTCAAATATGGCTCATTTTCAGAGGGGGTAGTGAGAATAGTCTCCATCTGTATCTTCCTTCTCTCTTGCTTGAACAGGTGCACAATGAGAATATGTGGTTCACTTTTTCCTGAATGACCACCCCAGACTTTGAAGTGGAAAGGTAACACCTAGCTTATGTTAGGGATGAAATAATAGATTGAGTTATATAAATTTGCTCATACTCAACCACTCTTGAAATACAAAAATGACAATTTCATATAGTTCACTTTACTAGATATAATGAATATCTCTACTCTCATTCTAGTTAGTGGGAACCTAAAGCAGAATGACCTTCCCAGAGAAGAACAATTTCAAAGAACATAAAAGTTTTAAGGGGCTGGGGTTGTGGCTCAGTGGTAGAGTGCTCACCTAGCACTCATGAGCACTGGGTTCGAGCCTCAGCACTACATAAAAAAATGTAATAAAGATATTGTGTCCACCTCAAACTAAAAAATAAATATTAAAAAAACCATGGAGGGAAGATGTCTCTTTAAAAAAAATAAGAGTTTTAAATGTGCCTCTCACTGACCCTGCGATTCCACATCCAGGAATTAGGTATCCTAAGTCATAAAGAATAAATACATACACAAAGATGTATGTACAGGGATATCTGTGGCAGTGTTGCTTATAATAGTAAAAATTGGAGGCCATTTCAGCTTCCAAATAATTAATATTAACATATCTAGGTACTAAGATATTATGATAACATTAAAATGATGATTTATATCTGCATTTATTGTTATAGAAGGATGTCTAAAGCATATTTTTAAGGAAAAAAATAAATTCCAACCTTAGCATGTATAATATAATCTCATTAAAATAAATCTTCATATGTAAATAAATATGCATACATAGAAATATGTCTAAGATGGTATACATAAGTGTATTAATGGAAATTTTTCTAGGATAAGTACAAAAATGATTGCTTTCCATAAAGGATAATACTTAAACTGTCCTGCATATATAATGGCCTTACATATAATAGAGGTTATCTATTAGTTTTAGTCAGCTTTTTCACCACTGCATCTAAAAGACCTGACCAGCACAATTATAGAAGAGGAAAAGTTTATCTGAGGGCTCACGGTTTCAGAGGAGGTTTTATTGAGGGCTCACGGTTTCAATCCATAGACAACAAGTTCCTCAGGGCTCGAGGCGAGGCAGAATAATCATGGCAGAAGAGTGTGGCAGAAGGAAAGCAGCTCACATGATGATCAGGAAGCAGAGAGAGGGGGAGATATTTCCACTTGCCCAATACAAATATATACCTCAGAGCCACCCTCAGCCTCACCCTATCTGCCTTCAGTCACCACTCAATTAATCCCATCAGGTGATTAATTGACTGATTGGGTTAAGGCTTTCATAACCCAATAATTTCTCCTCTAAATCTTCTTTCATTATTTCACCCATGAGCTTTTGGGGGACACCTTTCATCTAAACCATGACACCATTGTAGAAAATTTCTAGACTTTTGACCCAATCAAGTCAGGTTGTTGAGAAATGGAGACAAGTTTGTTTGTTTGTCTTAACTCTGGCCTTTTGGCTCATGTTCTCCGTGGGTTTGATTTATGAAGATCCTGAGTTGACTTTATAATCTTGGAAGGAACTCTATGTTACTCTACTACCTAATATTTTCCTTGAATATCATATATTCAAGTCAATTTTCAGGGTGCTGCTCTATATATCATTTCCATTTACTGGATGGCTGATAAATGGCTGTGTCCACATCTCTTTTTATATTCTCTATGAGGAAGGAATAATTCCATATTTTTTTCTGATGAGAAGACTAAACCTCAGCAGGACAAATAGCACCAGGTCCCACTGATGGTGAGGGCAAACTTAGACTGATATTCTTGCCATCGTACCATGTTTTTTTTCTTTGAATTGTCCTAAATACCTCTTCACCTCTGATTTCCACATCTGAATCCTCTGGGATGCCTCCAACTCTTCAACCAGGTATGAAGAAGCCAAAAGAACTGGGTTGCCATTAAGAACAAGCTGTGAGGGCAGATTTCAAGGTGGAAACCTACTCTGTCACTTCTTCATTATGTAACTTGAGCAAGTTGACTAACTTTTCTATGCCTCAGTCTTTCTTTCTGTTCACTGGGGGCAGTTAGTGATAGACCAAACCATATGCTCGTATGACTGATTGAGAACATTCAGGAAAAGTCGCACAGCTCCGTATTTGGTTCATCCTGGGTGGTGGATCGGTGCCAGGCCCTGTGGACATTCTCTTTATTATTATCCTCACAATGACTTCATATAAGAGGGAAGAGTTAACGTACCTTGGCTAAGGTCACAGAGCTGACAGACGAAGGTGTGGCTGTTTTTCCATCTTCCCGATGAGCAGAGGACACTTATGGGGTGGTCTGGGTAGAAAAGACAGGAGAAGGGGCTTAGGGCAGCAGTGATATTTCTCCTTGTGCTGTGTGCAGTAGGTAAACGGGATGAAACGGCAACTGATCCAACCCAGCCCCAAACCACAAATGTCAACAGATATTTTATAGCAGGGAAGGTGCCAACGAACATGTCACATGCTCTTTTGAAAATAAATGAAGCCACATAGGGACTCTAAAGAAAAAAAAATAAGATCTGGGCTATTTATGGATCTCCTCTGGCTCTGGTTTATGGTGTTCCAAATGCGGCGGCAGGAACAGGCACCATAGGAGGAGTGTCACAATGTGGTTGAGAGGTCATCTAATTGCATCTCACTGGGCAAGTCATTCAGGGCCTCTCTGCCTGCCTCATCATTACTGGAAGGGGTAATAAAACTCCTGCTCCTGGGTTTGTTAGGAAGATTCGAGGATCCAAGTCCTGGTTTTGTTCCTGTTTTCAACCGAAGCTCAAAACTTGCTTGAATTCCATTCTAATTTGCTTCTACTTTCAGACAAGAATGAGATCTACCTTTTCTGATTTGGTTTACACCTGTCAGCCTCTTAAATAAAATAAATGTGGTGGTCAGTTCCCCCCAAACCTTTGATGCCTGCATCTTTTTGGAAGCTAGGCGGAGGTGCTACATGGAATCAGAGTTGCAAAGTTCCTTGGAGACCATCTAGTGATCCTACACCACGGGTTTTCAACACCACCTCCCCTTCCTCCCCGCCATAGTAGAGCTTAATTTGCAGAGGAAATTTAATGTTGAACCTGAAAATATAAAATATAAAAGGGAATTGCTTCAGTTGAAACAAGGGTGTCTTTGACATTTGCCTTACCCAGAGGTTATCTCTGTGGTCCTGTATAGAACTAAGTACTCTGGTCACATCATTTACAAATGTGCATTTAAGGTCTTGTGGGCATAGACTCCATGCTGGATGGAGAAAACAGATGCCTGGGCTCCACCCTGAAATGGTTACATCAGTGTCTGGATTTTTCAATGAGATCCCTAGGTGATGCTGACTCCCTAAAATTTGAGAACCAGTGATCTCTTCCAATGCTTTCCTTTTTATAGGGGAGACTGATACCCAGAGTTCAGAGACTACTATTCTGTGGTCTCATAGGTAGTTAGTGATGCCAAGCCTTACCTGCAAGGATCTTGGCCTTACCTCTAGCTTTGGTTCCCTAGTTGCAAGCAACAGAAATAGTGGCTAAGCTAAGCCGAAGAGGGCAGCTCCATGGTCCATCAAATGGAAGAAAGAGCACAAGAGCCAGAAGTTAGGGCAGCCCTACTAGAGTAGGAGATAGGAACCCGCAGAATCTCTTCAAGGGACCTCTTCCAGGATAAGTTGAAGTCTGCCATTTTTTAGTCCTTGTGGCATTTTATTAATAGTCAAAATCTTGGGAGAGAAATTTGATTGGCTCAGCTTGGACAAGGAAACTCTTCTTGGCCAGGGACCATAGAGAACCATTGGCCAAAAGCCCATGAAGACCTCAAGCAAGGGGTGTGGAAGGATCAAGGTGATGTTACCAGTACAAACAGGAAAAAGGCATCAGAAGGTCAAATACTTTAGATGCCCATGAACTCTGCCACCTTTTCCACCATACCTTGCTGTCTTGCTGATATGGTCAATCCTTCACAGGGGGAAAGAAAAAAGGCCAATTGAAATGAAGGGGTTAAGGTAATTCTGTGACTTAACTATCAACAAAATGACATTTTAACAGCCTTTTTAGCATAGCCTGGCTGGGCTGAGACCTTCCTTGCAAAATGCCTTAATCCTTGGCCTCTAAATAGAGAGTTATTTTCAATTTCTCCAGTTCCTAATGTTTTAAATGGAACTACTGTTCCCCTTAGAGCACCCAGTGACTGGCTGGAGACCTTTATTGATATATATATAAATTACCCCAATCCCCTCTGCTGCCTACAGATCCAATCATATTGAACTAATGCGCATATAAATAAAAACCTGGAAGTGTGGTTTATGGCAATAAGTAGTGCAGCCGAAGTTTATACCATTCTGCAAAGACACCTTGATACATTGCCGATAATCTTCATAATGTGCTTAAAGAGGCACTGTGTCAGCTCCAGCCAGAGCACTCCGGGACCTGAATGGGAAATCTTATTCCCAACCTAATTGACCAAGAGAAGAATCTGTCCTGCCAGAAGGAGGCCTATCCCATGCCATACAGGGCCAAGAGGCTAGAAATCTCTTCCCAAAGTCACTGGCCAGAGGTAGGCTGGTCTGGAAAATGTAGGAGTTGGGCTAGGAGTGCTCAAGTCCCCCTTTGCAATCCCATGTTCTTTATTCAGATGTATTCCTTCTAGCTGGAAATCTCTCCTGTGCCCCTCTTAATGAACTTATCACTTCCAACTTACTCTCATATCCATTTATATATGTGCACTAATTCCCTCTTAGTTTGTGTGTGCCTGAGATGAATTCATTTCTGAATTTTCCAAACTCCTGCTGTGACTTTCATAACATGTCCTCAGTGGTCACTGTTGGCATAAATGAAAGAATGTCTAAAGGTGTGGCTTTTGGTCACAGCAAGAGATGCCAGCCTTCAATCAGAACTTGTGGGGTAAATATGGGAAGGGCCTGGGAGCTTGAGGAAGAAGGGCATGGAGTACAGGAATGGGGAGATCAGGGTGGTAGTAACAATTGGGGGATTAGATGGAAGTGAGGGGAGTGAATCTTTCTGTTCTTGGATATTCAGCCCAAGTAAAACCCTGATGATGAGCTCAGGAAACAGAAGCAAAATAAGCAAAATTCATCTTTCTCATTTAGTGTTATCAAAAACAGCCAAGTGGAGTTTGAGGGGAAAAATATTAGAATTTGTACTTACATGTATTTCTAATTTTTAAAGTTTTCTAATGTGTATGCAATATGTTAGCATTGTGATATATGCACATTCACAATTTAAAAATAAATGCATAAAGATAATTATATATCAGACTGTATGACATCAATTTCTTTTTAAATGAATGGACTGAGTATGCAATCAAAAGTTTACAGACTGGTGCTTTAGAGCTTCAAACCAACGCCAAGCCAGAGACTTCCAACAGCCTTCCAACCTTGAAGTGATGTTAATTCCATTCATTATTCAGGGAAAAATAACAAGTGGCATTTGGTTTCTCTTGATTTATATGCTGTTTTCAGATCCCTGCTGAAGTTCAGTGTATTGCAGTAATCAAGTGCCTGGCCTTGGGGTTACTCAGTTCTTGTTTCTATCTCAGGCTCTGTCATTTACTAGATTTTTGTCAAGTCAACCTCTCTGGGCCTTAATATCCTCATCCATAAAATGGGATCTATATTAGTCCTTACTCCATACATAGGACAATACTGACGAATCCATCAGTCAAATGCCTGTCACATAATTGATGTCCATATATTGTAGCTACAAAAAGGAGTTCGGGAATGTCAATCAGGTTGTGATCATCTCTCCATTCATGACCACAGCAAACCTCACTAATGGATCATGGCCCTTTTTCTTTCTAGAGCAAGGTTATATCTCTGAATTAGGTTCAATAACAAAACTTTTTTCCTGGGGACAGCTGCAAATCTCTGAAAAGCATTTGCTGCAAAGCTGATAATGTGCAGAAACAACGCTGTGGACCTCCCCAACAGCAGGAGAGATCCCAGTGAGACTTGAAGAGCTTTTCCTATTTAGGATCCCAGTGCGATGTTATCAAGAAGGCCTTTGAAAACTTTTCTCTGGGGATTTTTGGGGCTATGGCAACAACAATGAGGATAATGCTTCACATTTTGAACAGTGCTTTTTAGTTTTCAAAGCACTTTCATGCACATTTTCTAACTTCATCTTCATAGCAACCCTGCCTGGCAAAGCAGAGCAGGCATTAGAATCAGAAAAATAGCATTTTTTTCCCCTTAAAATGAAAAGAACCCTAAACATTCTGTCCAACCTCTTCAATTTATAGACAAAGAAATTGAGACCTGAAATGGTCTCAATTATTCCATTGTTCCTGGTGACTTGTTCCTGGAAAGATACTAGAAACCAAGTTACTCATATTTGACTTCTTGATCTCTCTCACCCAATGTGCCTAGCACATGCTTAATGAAGAGTAGCTTGAAAAGGGAATAAATGAATGTAATTTCTTAGTGGCCAAACCCAAACCACCAGAACCTTCTTTCTGTAATGGGAAAAAGTATCCTTTGGATATGAATTATTACCTTAAGACTCATGTGTTGAAGGCTTGGTCCTCAATGTAGCAATCAATGTTCAGAGATGGAGATTTTGGAAAGTTGGATCATGAGGGCTCTGACCTTATCAAGGAATTAATTCATTGAAGGATTCATATTTGATGGCATTATTAAAACTAGAAACTAGGGGCTGGGGATGTGGCTCAAGCGGTAGCGCGCTCGCCTGGCATGTGTGCGGCCCGGGTTCGACCCTCAGCACCACATACAAACAAAGATGTTGTGTCTGCCGAAAACTAAAAAATAAATATTAAAAATTTCTCTCTCTCTCTCTCTCTCTCTCTCTCTCTCTCTCTCTCTCTCTTAAAAAAAAAAAAACTAGAAACTATAGGTAGAGGGGCCTAGTTGGAGGAAGCAGGTTACTGAGTGCATGCCCTGGAAGGGTCTATTGTGTCCCAAGCCCTTTCCTCACTCCCTCTGCTTCCCAGCCACCATGAGGAAAGCAGCTCTGTTCCACCGGCTCTCCCCATCAGGGTGCTCTGCCTTACCTTTGGCCCATCACAATGGATCCATTTGATCATGGACCAAAAATATGAGTCAACATAAAAAAGTCTTTCAGCCTTTAAGTTGTTTTCTCCCCTACGTATTTTTTCTTAGTAATGAAATCTAACACAGGGAAGAAACTTTTCCCAGAAGCCCTCTGTAACCATTAATGTTCATTGCCTACATTGTCACCTGGAGTCCCAGCAGTTCCAAATATGAGAAATGGTCCAGCACAGGTCTTGGCTGGATTGGAAACTGTGACCTGAGATCTTGGGGAAGGAAACACCACTCATTTGGGGGAAAAGTGCAGGTGGGGAGACATAAAACTCCATGATGTTTGACTTGGGGATGGAGAAGGACCATGTGATGATTTTGAAATACTAGGCTCTTGAGGATTTTAGAGGCACATGAGATTGAAGCTTGCTCCTTCTGGAGTTGTGGCAGCGTCTGGCCTCTCCTCTTTGAGGGGCTTCTTTCCCCAACCATCTTGAATGTTTTCGCAAGTTCTCTTTGTGGGGCAGAGGGTAGTGAATTTGCACAACTGATCTTGTAAGAAAGTCTAATTGGGGTTGGTTCTATGATATCAGAGGATCACATGGAAATAACAAGGGTCTGATTTCTTGGTGTTTGTGGAGGCAGTGTGAGTATTTTTCTGGGGGCTAATGTGAATGAGTTTCTCCCTTTGATATTGAATGCTTATGCTCTCTTAGGTACTCCTGGAAAGCACAGAATTTAAAGAATGTCAGAAAACAATATTTTGGAGATAAGGCAAGACATCTGCAAGTGAGATGATTAAATGAGAATTTATAGATTCACCTGGAGTTGAATGGGTCATATTTATAGATTTAGGAGTCCAGAGGAGGAATCACGGTAACCTATGGTATGGAACCTGAACTGGAAAAAGAAGAACGATATTTATATTTAACTACACATTTAGCACTATTCTTAGTAAGACACATATAAATTCATTAAAGTATCATAATAGGCTTATGAAATAGATACTAGGATCAATGTTTTATAAGTAAGGAAATCAAGAGAAAGAGATTAAGCAAAAATAGAGGTGGGATTTAAAACCAGCCAACCCAGTGTCCACAATCCTAGTCAGAATGCAATGCAAACTCTCTGGGTATATGGGATTTGGAGGGCAGAGTACAGGGGTGAGATATGGGCAACATATGAGGAAAAGGTCGCTATTGACCATGTGTCTTAGTCTGTGTGTGCTGCTATAACAAAAATGCCAAAGACTGGGTCATTTGTAAATAATATAAATTGATTTTCTCAAAGTTCTGAGGGTGGGAAGTCTGAGATCAGGGCGCCAACAGGTTCAATTTCCTGGTGAGGGATACTCTGCATTCAAGTTGGCACCTTGTTGCCATATCCTCTGGGAGGAGAGGAATGCTGTGCCCTCATGTGGTGAAAGGCAAAGGAACATGTGAATCCAACACTGCATGGAGCCTCTTCTTGTAAGGGTCTTAATCCCACTCATGAGGAAGGAGCCCTCATGGCCCAATATCTCCCAAAGGCCCACTGTCTCATTGCACTAAATTTCAACACCACCAAGTCTCAAATGCCACTAAATCTTCAATACTCCAAAGTTTTGAGGGGACACATTCTAACCACAGAACCAGGGTACAGTCTATTCAGGGGGAACTAGCTAGGTGGAGTGCAGAGATTCAGCCTTGGAATATCAACATGGAGGTATGAAATAGGCAATGGGTTACTGTCTACATGGATAGTTTTAGGTTAGGTGGTTTAAGTTTATTTTTTTTTTAAAAGATAGATAGATAGATAGATAGATAGATAGATAGAGAGAGAGAGAGAGAGAGAATTTTTTATTATTTATTTTTTAGTTTTCGGCAGACACAATATCTTTGTTTGTGTGTGGTGCTGAGGATCGAACCCGGGCCGCACGCATGCCAGGCGAGCGCGCTACCGCTTGAGCCACATCCCCAGCCCGGTGGTTTAAGTTTAAATCTACAAAATTCTTTGTTATTCCTTTCTTGAAGAGCTGAAGCTTGATCCCATCCTTCTTCAGCATAAGTTGGATTTGCTTCTAACAGTGTAGCAGAACTGGAGGTATTTGACTGTCACCCAAACTAGGAGGCCACTGGTGTAGTAAAAGCATTGTGGTGCTCTCTCTCTCTCATCTCTCTCTCTCTCAGAGAAATCTGCTACTATGTTATGAGGACCCTCCAGAAGCCCTGCAGGGGTGAGGAACTGAGGTCTCCCACCAATGGCTGTGTGAGCAGCCATTCTGGGGGCAGGTGGTCCACCTCAGTCAGACCCTCTGTTGACCAACTGCAGCCTGGCTGACAACTTGTCTGCAACCTTCTTTCAATTAAGCTTCTTAATTAAAGATGTTTCTTAATTCAAGGATTTTCTTAAGTTTTTTAATTTAAGGGTTCTTACTCAAAGGAACAAAAAGACAAAGCTCTTTTGTTCTTTTATGCCGCCATGTTTGGGAGTGATGTGCTTTATCCCAGTAACTAATACTGCCCTCACTGTGACCTTGAGCAGTGTGCCTAACATGGAGTCCCTGATTAATAAATGTGTCCTAAATGGAATGGATACTAGGAGCTGCTCTGGAGTGCTTTGGGCAGGTGAACAGCTTGACAATCGTAACTTTTAGAAGGGTTGATTCAGAGTGAATTGTGGGTGGAGGGGATGTAGGGAGGCAGTTTGGGCTATTGAAATGGCTCAGTGGTATGAAAGTTTGGTTCAGGCATAGATGTAGGGTGGGGAGGAAGATTACAGCACTGTAAGTTCCATGAGAGGCTAGCTCCTTTCTTCTTTCTTTACCACAAAGACCTTAGATTCTTCTATGCCACAGTACTTGGCATGTAGTAGGCATTCAATGATACTGACTGAATGAATAAGTGCATAAATGGTGAATACATGAGTAGGTGAGTGAGTGAATAAAAAAGATAAGAAATGTGTTGCCCCCAAAACCTTAGCTTTTATTTTTGTTTAGAAATGAAAACCCTCCAAAGATGGAGTAGTAATATCTGGCGCAGATTTCAGTTACCTTCAACTATTTTCAATTTCCGTGACCCCAATTGGAGCCAGCCTGTGTTCGGAGCTCAGTTCTGTTCTAAAGCTGATTTAAAAACTTTCCTTTTCTTTTCACATTATTCATGCCACAAACATTTATTGAGCATCTATAATATGCTTGGCATTGTGATGGGCCCTGGGGGGAGAAGATGAGTGAGGCATGATCCTGCCGTGCTTCAGTATTTCTTTCTCTGCTTTTATCTCCAGGCATCTCAGAAGTTTATTTTGAAATAAAGATTCATTTTCTTAGTGGAATTCTTAAGTGGGGAGTGATGAGATGAATTCGGGCTTTTAGGAGCTGATTTTAGAACTTGTGGATGAGTTAGACTGTTTCCTGCTCACCCTTGCTGATATGCCCTATTAATATTCAAAAGCTGTCACTTTATTTTATCTTTGTTCTTTAGTAGACTAGACTGCTGGCTGAGAGAACCTGGTTTGTCTGGTTTAGTCTTGTCGCATTGGGGGGTAGGACAAAAAGAGACATGGCTCAAGGTTGTTTTTCTTTTCTTCAAATTTTAGGAAGTTTCTGCATATTTCTGTTGGCATCCCACTTTATTTAATTAACTTTTGTTTTTTTTTTTAATTATTTTTCTTGTAAATAAAATTCAATGTTGCTAGGAAAAAAAAAATCCCAGACCTGAGCAAGGCCTATTGTTGAGGGCACAGTGACCGGAGGATGTGCAGCCTGGATTGGAGGAACACTTGGAAAAAGTTGTCCAGGAATGTGATTGTGTAACAAGGGCTCTGCTCTTAGAAGATGTGTCCTTGGGCTTGTGGGAAAGATCAACGTGTTTGTGACATTCGTGATGTCTGCCTGTGAGCAGGGCTCAGGGGCTGACCACTGAGAGGCTGGGTCTCAGCTGCGGTGTTCCTGGTGAAGAACCAGATGTAGATAGGTGAGGGGATTTTCATTTCCCTTGCCTAATCTTTTCTCCTCTTTTTGCACATTTGCCCTCTCATCTTGGCCCTCTTTCCGCTTTCTCCAGTTTTCTTTCCTGTTTTTCTCCTGCCCATTTTGTCTTTCTTTCCTTCTCTCCTTGCCTCCACAGGTCTCTCTTTCAGTCCTTGGGAAGGGCACCTCCCCTCTCTGCTGGTCCTGAACAGCTCTGGAGCCCCTAGTGCTTAGGGTGGGGGAGGCTGTGGCTTTACAACTCTCCAGCATTCACTGGCCTCTGATTCTTCTAGGCTTCTGGGCAGGCTGGCAAAAGCACTAAAGAGACTGGAAGATTTTCAGGGTCGTAGCCAAGTTCATGGTCAGGACAGAGCTCTCAGACTAAAGAGGCCATGCAGGCACAGGACCCTTCACCATTCATGGCCTCCCACGATGCCTTTCTTGGCTCATCTCATCAGAATTAAATTTAGTCAAAAATTTAAAAACACAGGCCAGGCAGGGTGGTGCACACCTGCAATCCCTGGGGCTTGTGAGGCTGAGACAGGAGGATCTCAAGTTCAAAGCCAACCTTAGCCAAAACGAGGTGCTAAGCCACTCAAGTGAGACCGTCTCTAAATAAAATCCAAAATAGGGCTGGGGATGTGGCTCAGTGGTGGAGTGCCCCTGAGTTCAATCCCTGGTACCCTCCTACCCCCAAATTTAAAAAATACAAATGTTTTTAACTGTTCACACTTTGGACTCCTAACGATGAGTTAAGTCTCATTTGAATTTGCCTTCCGTTTTAAGTCAAGGCGGGCATGCTCAGAGCTGCTTCCTCTGGCAGAGCAGACTCAACTATTATCATAATGCTGTCTACCTTTTTTTTCCCTTCTCCCCACTTGAAAACCACATTCTACTCTTAAATATTTAGTTTTCTTTTATTCACTCTTTCAGGTTACTATATTGGTACAGAAGGGAGGGGTGAGGCCGTCTTTTTCTTATCCCAGTTGATATTCATCTGTCTGCCTAAAATGATTTTTTTTCCTCTCTCTCTCTCTTTTTTTTTTTTTTTTTTTTTGTCATTTACCACCATTTTGGCTGGTGGGTGTGGGGTGTGTGTGCGTGTGTGTTTTTACCCTCTAAGCACATTGAATGTCTTTAGCTTGTACATTAGACAGGAGACTGATAGGATAATGAAGATGGAATGTTAAATGCCATCTATGTAAATCAGCTCCATCAATGGGTACAAGATTCAGCTACTTTAGGTTTTTTTTTTTTTTTTGACATACATTTTTATTTTTTTTTTTAAAAAGAGACCTATCTTGGATTATTATTAACCTACTTTAGAAGAATCTTTGCATTACCAGACACATTACTATTTTGCATAAAGTCATATTAAATTTTGGTATGATGTACAACATGGTTTCCCCTAAATGCTGCTTTAAAAAAAAAAAAGAAAAAAGAAAAACCTCCAGTATTTTCTTTTGTATCTTTGGTGGAGGATTGGTTTCTGATAGTCAGACATAGTCGGAGCCCAACTGGGAACTGGGAAGGATGAAATGAGGATCTTTGTGTGCTTTCTCCTGGCAGGGGAATGAAACTGATGTTTCCCCCACTTCTTTGAGGTCTGGACATCAGTAGGGTAGATTGTGAGCATGCCTATGTTTTGAGGAGATGAAGGAAACCTGCAGATCCTCTTTGGGTTCTAGAACAAAGCCAGTGGGAGCCTGAGTAGTGGCAGGATTGGATTCAAATAAGGACACAGAGTAGTTATCCCCCTGTGGTTCCAAGTGATAGGATGCAACTGAAGTCTGATGTGCAGGATGCAGGTAGACCCCAGCCTGCCTGGAACAGAGCTCAAGAGATGACAGGTTTCCCTCTTCGGTACCTTCCCATCTGTCCCTCACTCCTTCCCATCTCTTTGTATTTGTCTCTCAGTAATTTTCTCTTCCTTTTCCCTTCTCTCCCATTTCTCTCTCTCATCCATTTTTACCTCCCTCTCTACCTCATTTGTCTCCCTCATGACTCTCTTCCGGTATCTCTCCTCACCTCTGCTCCATTTTTCCTTTACATACCTTTCTCTCTATCTTCTCTCTCACTTGTCTCTCTCTCTCATTGATTCTGTCTCTTCCATATCTCTACTTTTCCACTTCTCTCTCTCTCATTTTCTCATCAGTCTCTCTCACATTTCCTTCTTTCTCTCTCTCTCTCTCTCCTGGCTTATCTTTTCTCACTTCTTGACCTTATCATATATATATATATATATATCAGAGAAACTTTTAATTGATCTGGCTTGGGTTATATACCCACTTCTTGAGATTAATTCACTTACTTCAGCAAAATAAGAAGCTGTCTCACTTACATGGGTTAAATGCCCACTCATGTGACTGGGGAGGCAGGGATGAGGGTGAGGTGTTAGGACTGGCAGCCCCACCACAGGCATTTAGAGCAGAGAAGAAGCCATTCCCTAAGTACTCCAGAGTGTTATAACAAAAGAAAAAGGAAGAATCTCTAGATGGACAGTAGCAGCAGGTGTCTGCTCCCACTATCCAGACAGGAGTATGGGAAGAAGAAAACCACCTCTGTACCACTAACTAGCTCTGGCCATAGGGTGGACATTGAAATGGGTATGGAGAGGGTACATTTCCTGCTGGTGGATGTAGGGGGGGCACTTTTCTCTTTTAGTCTTAAAGATCCTTTTAGTTGGTTGAAAAAGTCCCATTTAAAATTATTTTCAGTCCCATTTCCACCTCTCACTAATGTCTTCCTCCTTGCTATGAGGGAGATGTATCTGTTTTAGTCAGCTTTTTCACTGTTGTGATCAAAATATCTGACCAGAACAATTGTGGGGGAGGAAAAGTTTACTTGAGGGCTCACGGTTTCAGAGGTCTTAGTCCATAGTAGGCTGGCTCCATTCCTCGGGGCTCCAGGTGAGGCTGAACATCATGGTGGAAGGGTGTGTTGGAGGGAAGCAGCTCACATGGTGATCAGGAAGCAGAGAGAGAGAGAGGTCTCCACTTGCCAGATATAAATATGTACCCCAAAGACATGACCCAATTCTCACCTCCTCCAGCCACACCCTACCACTCCAGTTACCACTCAGGTAATGCCTATCAAGGGATTAATTCACTGATTGGGTTAAGACTCTCACAACTCAATCATTTCTCCTCTGAACCTTCTTGCTTTGTCTCACATGTGAACTTTTGGGAGACATCACATCGAAACCATAACAGTGTCCAATGAGCCAAAATAGTTTCATATCTTCCACATTCATTCTCTTTTCCCTAGTTTCTTCTCATTCTAACTAAACCATCTCTAAACTATTTCCTGTGACTTCTCAATTCCCATGGTAATATGGGCTAAGCCTTCTTTATCCATGGCTCCACCTGAAACGGGTGGGCACATTTCAAAAAAGAAGAAAGAAAGAAAAATAAAATAATCATAAGGAAGGAAGGAAAAAGATAATTTAGGGACATACTGTATTGGAGTAATCTGAAGCACTGGGTATAAAGACACACATTCAGCCTCATGGTGGCTTGGACTGATTTAGAGAGATCGAGATGGGATCTCTCTTAACATGGGAGAGAAAAGAACTGCAAAGCCAGGAGGGTACTGATCCTACATTTGCCTCTCGGCACCCTAATTTGGAGGTGAATGTCCTTTACTTAACATTAACATGCCAGGGTTTGGGAGGTAAGGTGGGGAGAATGACAAGCACCACTTTAATTGGAATGGAAAGCGTTCGGTTGGGTTTACTTGCTTCCAAATACCTTGACTTAAGAGAGCCAATCCTAAAATTGAGTTTAGGCCAGTTCAATTTCTCCCTAACACACAGAGTCTGGGGTGCTGATGATATGTGTCAGTGGAGAAACCAGACTCATTGGTCCTTCTCAACATGGTGGTGCTGGAGGTCATGGGGCAAGAAGGGAAACTGGGCCCCACAGGGTAGTGCTCAGAGCTCTATCTCCTCCACCAGGCTGTTACAGCAGATTTTGGCTGAGCCTATGGCTCTAGTTGCCCATTTTGGATTTGGCTGGCGACTGCTCTGGGCAGGCTTTGTGCCTCTGCCTGTTTGTGTTAGAATGTGACACATGGACCCAGCAGTCAGCCAGGTGCCAACCATGTAATCCGACGCCATATGTTCCCAAGTCAGGAGAGAATAGAGCAGATTTTTTTTTTTTTTAATTTTGGAAGTAGGTTAATTACATTCATCTACATTTTCAGCTCTAGAGGTCACAGATGCTAAATTATTCCTGACATATTTAGGTGGTCATTTATGACCAAAATGGTTAAGTGTGAACTTTACCATCTATAGGAGTGTGCAAAGAGCTTATTCTAGAATGAGACTGCAGCTCAAAAAGATGCTAGCTCTCTTCGTGAGATGTTCTCCTTGGCAATGCTTTTAAAAATGGATTTAAAGTGTTGTTTTGAGGGGAAATCTGTGGTGCTCATTTTATCAGCATCGTATTCTGCCCAGATGTTGTTTTTTTTTTTTTTCCCTGTGATATTTAACCAGTTTTCCAGTGGAAATTGATGGATGAAGCCAGCTGGGTCATTACTCTGGTGACTTTCGTTCTTCAAGTTTAAGTACAAAACTCAAAACTTTCGACTGAAAAATGAAGCCTATTTCGTTCAGTGTATTTAGCCAAGGCAATTGAATGGCACAATTTCACATGGCTAATATTCATTGAGTGTTTGGTCAGTGCCAGGAGAGTGCTGAGATGTTTACTTGCAATATCTTATTTAATCCTTGAACAACTCGTGTGTCGGGATTGCTTATTTTCCCAGTTCTACAGTAAAGGAATTGAGTGTGATGTGCCTGCTGTCTTCCATTGGCTCTTCCAGATGTGTGTCTTTCCCTTCACTCTCTCTGTGCCTCAGGAGACTGGCCAATGTGGATTACATAGGCCATCCCCCTGCCCTTGGCTTACCTTGGGGTTTGGGCAGTGAGGATCCCAGATAAGGAGACTGAAGCGACAGAGGAGGGGAATAAATTTGAACTCAACCAGTTTAGACAGTTTTGTTGTTGCTTATTTTTGTTTTGTTTGCAGGGCTAGACAGACAGTTTGGGATATAAATCCAGGCCCTGTGCTCCTCAGCTCTCTTCTCATAGTTAGCTACTAAGCATCTCTGATCCTCAAAATTTTGTCAGTGAAACTGGGATGGGTCCATTTTTGAGGTAATGGGTAATGGTAAGGAGGAATGAATTCAATGATGCATGTAAAAACAAACTAGCCAGCTTTCTGCATCGTGAAGGTCTGCTTTTGCTTTTCCTTTGTGATTTTCAAGTAGTCCATGGCAGCATATCTTGCTTTTATAGTCTATTCCCCAGTGCAGCAGGTGTCCATACCCTGTCCAGGTCTCCTTAGCTCACCTGGAACGTCACCTGCATATATATGGTGAAGCCACAGTCAAGGCTAATTTTGTCTTTGCTTGAGGGAGCATGCTTTAGCCTCAGGAGGACCAGGCTAGGAACACTCAGGTTTCCATTGATTTCTGAGTGTAATTTAAAAAAATAAAATGCAAAAATTTTCAGGTTTCCCAACAATCTGAATTCTATCCAATGTCAGTGTACACAGTTCACATGCTTTCTCTCTTTGGTTTATTAGCATATGATTACATTAATTTGTATTAGTATTATATTAATTTGTATTACTTGTAATTTTATTAGGATTTCCTAATATTGACCTCTCTTTGCATTTGCAAGTATGGAGTGTTATTTTAATTGGCTGTTTCGTTTTCTCAGCAAATATTTATTGGTGCATCCATATTTACAACTGAGCATTTTGAGACAAACATTATCAGATTCAGTTACCAATATTGTGTAGAAAAGAATTGGGAAATTTTCTTTTATTCTCTTTTATAGCTTTGGGATTCTTTCCTTTTCTGAAGGTTTGGTACAGTTTTTTTTTTTTTTTGGCAGGAAATAATTTAGACTTCCTGATTTTTTTGTGTTTGAGTTATGTCTTTGATACTTTTCTCTATTTCTTCTAGGAAACTGATCTCTTTAAATATTCTATAACTGGCATCAGTTTGGTAAACTGCATTTTCTTAAAATTATCTATTTATGTTTTAAATTTTTGTGCCAAATTATATGAAGTTTTTAAAAAAATGATGCTGAAGACATCTTCCTTTTCAATGGGGGTTTGCCCTTTACTGTTTATTATTTTATGCATTTGGTTTTTTCTCTCCTCACATATTTTTTTTCTTGATTAGGTAAGCTAGTGATTTGTTGATTTTGTCTTTCTTGGAATGTCAGCTCTTAGACTTACTGAAGTATTATGTTTTGCTGTTTATCTTTCCTTTTGCTTTATGTTGTTATTCCTTTTTCCCCAACTTTTGGTTAATTTTCAATCTCTCATCTTATCACTGCTTTAGTTGTATCCCATGGATTCTGATAATGGTCTTCAAAATGATCATTCTAATGTTATTTAATCACATATTTAATTTTTATACATACTCAACTCTATACATATTCTATCTCATCTATAATATTTATCTGCCCAGCTAATTTATCCAGGATCAAAATTCTTAAGTTGCAGTAGTTTTATTGTACATTCGATGTATAACACACGGTCAAGCAAATCATTCCTCCTTCCTTTTCCCCCTATTTTTACTTGCTTGTGAATACTCTCCCCAAAAGTTACTTATACAAACTTTTGTCAAATTATATTGGGATTACATTGGTTTTACAGATTTATTGGGGAGAATGAGTGGTTTGATAATATAGAATCTTCTTATTCAAGAACAAATTATGTTTCTTCATTAGTTGTCTGTTAATGTCTCTCAATAATTTCATTCATCTCTATATTTTTGTATATATTCAGTTAAACGTTGCTAGATTTCCTCTAAGTACACAACCACTGTTACTTAAAAGAAATTTTCCCCTGACTGATTTATATATTGAGAGATGTATCAGATCTGTTTGTCAGAACCGGAGCTGAACTAAATCATTTTCATGATTCAAGAAGGAATTTGGTTTAAATCGGAAGAGTGAAGAAGAAAGTGGCCAGGAGTTGGAAAGGCTGAGATCTAGAATAGAGAGGTGGAGACAGAGGCCTGGATCTCATGATGGAAGGAGTAAGGGGCTTCAGAGAAAGGATTTTTTCTTTTTCATATGACATGTTATGAAATGGATGCCTTCTCTGCACATCCAAGGTCTTCAGTAAAGACTGCTCAGCTCATCGACTGCTTAGTCTGCATAGATTTTGTTTTTCATGAAAATGATTTCTGTGGGGCTAACACAGCCTTATCCAGCAAGAACAGGATATTCACTCTCATCTGAGTTTCACCAAGGTAAACTTAATAGAGGAAAATGTAAGGCCCTGTATGTGAATTAAAAAAAAATATATCAGTTACTCAAGTGAACTTTCAGGAGAAAGCTGACTTTGAAAACTCTTTATTTGAAAACTGCAGATACTTTCTGCATGCAGGCTACACGTGTATAGAAAGATGGCAGAGGAGAGTTCTGCCCTGGGTGGGCCAAATTACAGAGCTGCTTCAATCTTGGCCAGTAGAGAATCTGCAAAAGAATCCGACATTATCCCTTTCATACTCTTATTATTACTGGTTTACAATCTGCTCTACCCCTCAGCCTGTAAGCTCAGTGAGGACAAGGACTGTCTGTCTTGTTCACACTGTATCACCAGGGCTCAGCAGAGACCTTTGCATGTCACAGGTGCTTGGTAACTACTGGGTGGACTGAAATAAACGATTGCCATACTCTATAGCCAAGGCCAATGGAGTGGGTTAACCATTAGAATAGAGGAAATTAATCGAGGAGATTGGATCAGTTGGTTTTGTCACTGCCTTCCTAATGTGCCAGGTATGGAGCCCTTGGAATATCCAGTGCTATTGTTGACTTTCCCTTTGAGGGATAGACTTCTGTTTCTCCACTGGTGACTTGATGGAGAAGCAGGGTGGTGAGGTGGTTGAGAGCACAGTTCCTGGAGTCAGAGGGCCTTGGGTGGCTTGGAAGTCCTTAGTCTTCCTATGTACAGTGTCATTTTCTATAGAATGAGCCAAAGAATGCTACTTTCAGCCAGGTGCGTGCTTGTAATCCTAGTGGCTCAAGAGGCTGAGGCAGGAGGATTGTGAGTTCAGAACCAGCCTCAGCAAAAGCGAGTCCCTAAGCAACTCAGTGAGACCCTGTCTCTCAGTAAAATACAAAATATGGCTGGGGATTTGGCTCAGTGGTAAAGTGCCCCTGAGTTCAATCCCCAGCACCCCCCACCCCCGAAAAGAAAAAATGCTACTTTCCCCACAAGGTTACTGAGAGGATCAAATTAGTCTCTCTCTCTCTCTCTCTCTCTCTCTCTCTCTCTCTCTCTCTCTCTCTTTCTCTCTCTCTCTCTCTCTCTCTCTCTCTCTCTCACACACACACACACACACACACACACACACACACACAGCCAGCCCTCCTCAGCCATGGGTTCCACATCCATAGATTCAGCCAACTATGGATTGAACATTATTTCCTAAATATTATAGTATGGTAGTTATTTGCATACCATTTATATTAAGTATTTAAGTGATATAGAGATGATATAAAGCATATCAAAGGCTGTTTACTGGTTATGTGTAAATACTATATCATTTTATACAAGGGACTTGAGCAGCCACAGATTCTGTTATATGCTGGGGGCACGGTGTTTCTGGAACCAATCCCTCAGGGATATGAAGGGACAATTTTATGCATATGAATATGCATGTGTGTGCAGAAGCTGTTATAATTGGGTATTAATTGTTTTCTTTAAAGAATTCAGATATTATAAAAATGAAAATATAATAGAACTCTGAATAGTATTTATGAAGATGATTCTCTCCACATGTAGGCACTTATGATAAAGCCACCTAAAATCCTTATGCATCTGTACTCATACCACCAAGGTAAAGAGAAGGCAGAAAAGCATGAGTTTGAGCCTTGCCTTTGCCATCAGCCATGACCCCAGGCAGCCATTCTTCTTTCTTGAACACCAGTAAGATGGGGTTGAACATACCAATCTTGACATCTACCCATTGTGCTTCAAGCACAATACGAAATATGTGGTGGGGTTTGCTGACTGTATAGAATAAAATGCACACCTTTAGTTCTATTATTGTTTACACCCTGAGCCCACATGCACCCTTTGTAATGAAGACCTGGCCCAGTTACTAATCTGCAGGTAAAGAATTTTCCAGTGCCTCCATGGAGTTTATCTCCTTTCCCTCTCATAACTCCTTGCTGGGAGGAGAGAGGAGGAATTCTTTGTTTGTGCTTGAAAGCTGATCAGGATGCTCTGGTGCGAGGTGCTAGATCAGAAAGAAAAATTGCTATTTTGATTTCCACTCTGCTCCTTCCGAGCTATTTCTTTTTCAGTCCCTTTTGAATTTCCCTAGTTCTCCCGTGGCATAAAGTGAGTGAGAATGGCAAATGAAACATGCAGAAGACATAAATTCCAGGCATAAAATATATATCAAATGTACATCTATCAATTGGCTTTATGCTATCTGAGCTGCCCCCAGGGTGTCTGTGGATCAGGTGAATGGATTTCTGCCACTGTGGGTAATTCCATAAGGTAATAGGGCGGGCCCTAATGCAGTGGAGAGGCAATATTCTCCCGGTTATATATCATGGTTTAAAAGGGGGATTTGTATATTTTGATTTTGTGAGTCAATGAAGTTGAGTCCCCAAGGCGCTCTTGGAGCTCAGTCTCTTTGAGGCTGTGGAAAGGAGCTGGCTCAAGGCCAGGAACACAGCCTGAGGAAAATGAAGCTACCTAGGCTCCAGAGGCCTGGTCCAGAGAGACTCAGTCCTGTGGCCTCCGAGGAAGCCCAGGGTGGAGAAAATTACCATATAAATATTGTATGTTCTTTTCCATTTAATTGACCAAGTTAACTATTCTACCAAGTAGTGAATTTGTTTAACCAAATGGGGAAAAACAATTCAAGGTGTTTGAAAGTCTGACAACACCCAACTAGAATGGCCAATCAATTAGCTCTGCTAATGATGATGATGTGGCTCTGTCATGGTGCAGTAAGAGGAAAAAGGAATGTGAAGAAATGGGAAATGCCAGGAGTAGCTAATACTCACTGAGCTAACAGTTTACTCTCTTGTGCTCAGCACTTTTTATGGACATGCTAACTTAAAGCACTGTACATCCAGGCAGGTAGAAACTACACTTATTGAGGAAATTGAGGATTTGGGAGCTAGTTATTTCAGGGGTAGCTGACCCTAGTCCCAGTGCCAGAATTGGGATTCATTGGGTTCAAGGTAATTCCACTAGCAAGTGATGGGTTTAATAAAGGCCACGTGACTTGAAAATGGCCAATGAAAGTTGACAGGAAGTGGTGGAGGGAGGTTAAGTAATATCTTAGTCAGCTTGTTCGATGCTGTGACTAGAAGATACAACCAAAACAATTTTAAAGAGGAAAGCTTTATTTGAGGGCTCATGGCTTCAGAGGTCTTAGTCCATAGAAGGCTGGATCCATTCCTCAAGCATTGAGGTGAGGCTGAGCATCATGGTGGGAAAGGTTCGTGGAGGGAAGCAGCTCACATCATGGTGATCAGAAAGCCGAGAGAAGGTTTCTGCTCTCGAGATATAAAATAAATACCCCATAGCTACGCCCCCAATGAACCACTTCCTCCAGTCACACCCACCTGCCTCTCGTTATTACTCAGTTAATCCCATCAGGGATGAATCCACTGATTAGGTTAAGACACTTTCAATCGAATCATTTCTCCTCTGGATCTTCTTGCATAGTCTCACACATGAGCTTTTGGGGACACCACGGCTGAACCATAACAAGCAACTTGCCCAAGGACCACCACGCTTGCAGAGAGGGGATCCGAACTTCCTCTTAGCCACTATATCATGCACATCCAAAGGAGGAAAAGGTCTTTCTAATTTGGGGGGAGAGTTTTCTAGGCTGCAAGAAGTCTGACAACTTAGGTTCAGAAAAGCTTGATGGGAAATAGGAGTATTAGAAATGAGCCTGGAGACAAGCTAGTAATCCTAGATACACCAGTGTGCTTAAGAATTGTTTCCACAGCTCTGCAAAGTGAGTGGGAGGGAGGGAGAAACCTGATTTGACCTTGCTTTAGATAAAAATCACTGTTTGCAAAATCCATATTTGGACCTGAGCCCAAGTGTAGTTGTTAGAGATCCGATGAGCTGAGATTTTGAAAGCCTGTAAACAAGGTTTTGAGAGATGCAGACTTTGATTACTAAGGTAGACTGTGCTAAACATCCCTTTCCAGGGGGAGCCCCAAGTCCAGCACACATGATGAATATAGCAGATAAGCACCATATAGCAAATGGACATCCATTGGCCTCTCTGTCTTCCTAAATCATTATCAGGTAGCTTTCTCCCTTGCAGTCAATTACCTCAGGGACAGGTGACCCTAATCCTTGCCCCAGGAATGGGTCTCACTGGCCTCAAGGTACTTTAATTCCATTAGCCCTTGATTGGCTTAACAATGTCCATGTGAAGGAAATGGGGAGGGAGACAAAAAAGTTGGGACTTCTAGGGTAAATTTTCTTCTGTTTGAAGAAAAATTCCAGAAAGAGATCATCTTTTTTACCCCTCTGGAAGAAGTCATTTCTGTGAACAGTGCTGTAAATTTCTCAACTAGAACCAACTTGCAGAATAAGGTTTTATTTTATACTTTACCAACAGTAAGGAGTTCCATTGTAGGACAGTTCCAGGATTGGTCAATTCCAGTGTAGGCAAAAGTTCCTTTCATCTCACTAATCATGTGTTGATAGCTTTCTTGATGCTAACAAGATGGTTATGGAAACCCTAAAAATCACCTCCCACAGAGTTCTGTTCAGAGGCAGGAACAGGGGCAACTTCCTGTCAATGTGTGATCCCTTTAGTTGAGTGGGATAAATATTCTTGGGAGGGTCAAAATTTATTTTTGTCTTACTTTGCTAAGGTTTTGTGTGAGTTCATTCTTCAACCACTTGCAGACAGAACAATGAAATTCATAATTGGTTTAGATCATTAATACCTGCATTTGAAAGGAATTAATAGACTGCACTGATTTTAGATTTGGTAATAAAACTGGGTTTCTGTTGTAAAAGAAGAGGTGAGAGAGTAGGTCTGTTGGGTGGACAACCAAAGCCTTCCACCATTACAGTCAGTGGATTCATATGAGTAAAGCCAATGCTAAGGAATATAAAATGAACAGATGGGAAGAACTTGGGGTCTCTGATGAATCATGAGTCACTAAAACAAACCAAAAAAAAAGAAGCCTAGACAACTACTGGGGGACTTCCGGCTCTGTATCATAGAAGTCCCTTGGTTATTAAGCCTGCTTGAGGTTTCTGCTATTTGCAGTTGAGGTGCTGAATAGACACTTGGTGGAACAATTAATTAATTAAGGGTTAAGGTCTATGAATGAAAGTCTTCTTTCTCTCTGACTTTGGAAAGATGAAATTATAAAAAGTTGTGATTGAATCCACTTTTACTATATTGAGCTATAGTCCAAATAGGCCTCAGAACACACAGTGCAACAGGAACACAGGCTTCTTTGGGATGAATATAAAATGTGAAATAAATTGGGGAAATTATTTAGGTGGGCACTCATCAAATATCCTTGACTGCAGGGATATGACAATGAACAAGACATATATGATCCGAGCTTTCAAGATTTTGGAGTCTGATGTAATAATTATTCTTCTATGGTTTAGGGATCTAGACCAAAAGATTCACAATGAATCCTAAATAAATAGGGAACTATTATTGACAGTTTTATTTTGCTAAAAGTTGCACTAATTGCATAGACAATATCTGCTGAGTATGTAGCATTTTTCAGAGTAAATATATAAACTGCATAGTATGAATATCTATCCTGGAGGATTTATTTTGTGCCAGGTGCTGGTCTATGTGCCTTATGTACACTGTTCTGTATTCTTCATAATAATCCTGTGTGGTAGATGCTGTTAGTAATCCCATTATACAGATGATAAGCCTGAGGGAGATTAACTATTTTGGCTGGCTCTCCATCACTGTGACAAAAATCTACCTATAAAGAGGAAAGATTTATTTTGGTTCATGGTTTTAGAGGTTTTAGTCTATGGTTCCTTGGCTTTGATGCTCTGGAGCTGTGGGGAGGCCTATAGGGTCTGTGTGGCTAAGCAAAGCCTCTCATGTCAGGACAGACAAGAAGTGACCGGACAGTGTCTCGGTACCTCTACAAGGGCATGCCCCAGTCACCTAACTTCTTTCTACTAGCCCCACCTCTTTAAGTTTCCAACAGCTCCCAGTAGTGCCATCAGTTGGGGACCAAGCCTTTGACACCGAGCCTTTGGGAGATGCCAAAGAGCCAAACCATGACAATGGCATAGCCATTAAGTTGTTGAACTGAGACTTGAACTTGGATAGTATTATTCCAGAGCCTATACTCCTGACCCCTGCTGCATAGACATGCATTTTATCCCCAGTTGTACCAGATTTGAACCAGAGGCTCAGACACTGGGCCTCACTCTTCTTTATCATTGAGAGTTGTTCCTCTGTCACAGGATCTTATTAGAGTTAAATGAGGGTGGCACAGGCGTGTAATCCCAGCAGCTTGGTAGGCTGAGGCAGGAGGATTGTGGGTTCAAAGCCAGCCCCAGCAAAGGTAAGGCGCTAAGCAACTCAGTGAGACCTTGTCTCTAAATAAAATACAAAATAGGGCTGGGGATGTGGCTCAGTGGCCCAGTGCCCCTGAATCCAATCCCTGGTACCCCCCACAAAAAAAGAAAGAATTAAATGAGAATCTGTGACTAGTATATTCACACAGTGCCTGGCATATAGGAAGACTTCATGAAGCGCAGGGCTTCACTGTTATCACCCATGTCTTGATTTCCTTGGACTAATGGTTGGGATTATCAGGAAACTAACAGATTTTTTAAAATCATAGCATTTTTAAAAGCCTCAACAATCTCTTCTATACCCTCTCAACTTGTAGAAATTGCCTTGGGTGTTATAGGGGAAATTGTAAAGAGTGACAACATTCCTGAGTGTAAGTCAGGAAAATCTCTGTTTGCCCCCTTTTGCTCTTTCAAGAACAGCCAAGATTAGCTGCAGAAATCCAGGATTGCTGGCCACTGTGTTCTCCATCATGTTCCAAAAAGTTACTTTATCATAGACTCAAAGGACATAAGGATTGGAAGGGATGTTAATGAATGGGGAGTCTAATCTTTGGAATTCCCATCAAAAGATACTTTTTGAAATTTGGATTTGGGCCCGGGTTGTACATGAAGATATTTATCACTCTTTCGTCACACAAAGAAAATCAAACCAGGTTGACTCTTTTTAAGAAATGGTTTGAATTATCACATACACAGGGCACATAATCCTGCAGCTGTATACACTTTCACAAATGGGACACAAGAAAGCAACTCAATGAACTGTCACAGAACACAGCTGATGAACCAGCACCCAGAGGAGAACTAGACCCTTCTTGGCGCAGAAGTCTTCTTGTGCTCTTCATCATTAATCCTTCCAAGGTGACCATTATCCAGACTTCCGATACTATAATTTTGTCCATGCTTGGACTTTGCAGAAGTAGGATTCCAGAGTTCTCCCCTGTGTCCAGTTTCACTCTGTCCTCATAGCGTTTGTGAGATTTGTCCATGTTCTTGGGTGGGCTATAGTTTATCTGTGCTCATTATCATGGAGTTTTACTCTATAGCAACACACCACACTTCATCCATTCTTCTGCTGAGGAGCAGTGGTGCCGTTTTTAGTTTGGGCTATTAGTTAAAAGGAATATTGCCGAACATGTGTTTGGTGAACATTTGTCCACATTTCAGCGAGTAACTACCCAGGAATAGAATTGCTGGGTGAGAGGAATTGCATGCAGCTTCAGTATTTACTGCCAAATAAATTTCCAGAGTGGCTTTTCAATCTAGAAAGATTCTGTATTACTTTTTAAAGGAAAAGACCCAGTGGGAAATGGTGGAAGCCCTATTGTAAGTGATGTTGTATTAGTGTTTCTAGCATTCCAAGCATCTGGTTAATAAATTCATTCACTCAACCTATCTCATTTGAGCACTCACTATATGCTAGACATGGTACTGGAGGCATTCAGGCTTCTTGGACCATACAGAGTAATGGAGGAGAAAATTTAAATATGTAATCACGTTGGTAACTCTGCGTTTACAAACTGTGATCAGTACTGTAACAGCAAAGTACAGAATGGCATAGACCAACCAGCTAGTCAGCCTCCTTCTTTTTTATTTCCTTCTTAAAAGGAAGGAAAAATTAAAATAAAGCAACATACCTCTAACTCTAATAGCCTTAATTGGGAACCAGCTTCTAAGCTGTCAGGTTGGGACCTAATTAATCACCCAGGGTAGTGTGGAATTGATGAATTGCTTCGGTGCTCTTTTACTAGTATAAATCTTTGATTTAATGATTGCTGCTCTCTGATTCATACCATAGTACCCTAGTGATCAATATGCATGATGAATGGCTGATTTTCAAGAACCACCCCTTGGTAATGCTCCTTCACACACACAGTATGTGGACATATGAATTAGGGCCCAAGACAGATTTCTGACAAAGAGGCAGAGGGTGAGGTAATATTATGGGGGAGGAGGAAGAGAAGAGATGGGGGAGAAGAACAGAATTTGCTCTCAGAAGTTGGGAGGACATTTTCAGAAAAGGCAGGATAGAGCACTAAAGGAGAGGTACCCTCTGCTGCCTTTGCCTTTTTGACCAGCTTGTCTTGGTTTAAGTCTTTCATTTCAAGGATCTGAGGTTGCTTGGTGGAGACTTACTGTCCAAAGCTCCTTCCAAATGAGAAATGCATTGTAGGATAAGAGCTATAGGTAATCTACTAGTTATGGATCTCTTTGCTTTATTTTAGAGTGCCTATTGCTGTGTGGGGATGAGGGTGGGAGATTAGCTGTGGTTTGCAGAAGTCAGGGGTCATGAGTGTGATCTACTCATTGATTCAGTCACTACATGCAGAGCTGTTTGTAGGATACCTGTCCTATCCAAGCTCCAAACTACTGGAAATGCATCGGTGGGAAAGGTGGCATTATTTCTATCCTCAGGGAATGATTTTATCTAGAAGTGTATGTGGGGCTGATAGTCTTCTTTTGGCCCCATGGACAAGCACATGCTGAATTTCAATTGGTCTTGTGGAGAGAACCTGTTTCTGGTTCCAGGAAATTAACTGTCCTTAGATCTCTCTCTCTGTCTCTGCCCTCACTTATCCATATTTTGTGATTGTGTTTCCTCATCTGTCAAACCTTCCTCCCCAAAGCATTAGGGAAAATAAAGGAAAATTATGTAAATATGAGATGTGTTAAATTCACATTGATATTTTATCTAGAAGATTTAACAACCAGGAAATGGTAAAAGAATCCTTGTTGTATCATTGTTTTCCAAAATGTTGGAAAAAACTCACAGGTTTATTACAGTGAAATGACTATAAATGATCAAAAAGGTCTGTCATCATAATTATGGTGAAACAAAATGAAATGGTTCAAAATGATTATGTAGATTTCAACTAGTGTGGAAATATGTCCATATCTCATTATTGAGTAAAAAAGGTTAAAGAATAGCATGCTGTGTTTTCATTTCTGGTATATAATAGGTCCAGTAAATATTTGTCCAGTAAACTTAAAACTGGATTTTTGTAGTTGTCATTATTTTTCAATCAGCAAAAACAAGTTTATAGAACAAGGTTCCTAAATGTTAATAAAGTTCACGTGAGGAGGTGGAATCCCAAATAAAAAAAAGAATACTTAAAATATGTTTTCCAAAAACTGGATATTTTTATAATGAATGCAATTTATTTACATACCCAGAAAATATAAACTGGAACTTTTTTAAACAAAAGCATTCTGAGTAAGAGCATCTTCCATTTATTCCAAAGCAGGCTGGAACCTTCTCTTTTTCTGGGATTTGCTCTTCTTTTTGCAAGAGAATTCAGAAAGTGAGTACTGGGCAGGCAGAAGGGTCTGTCTCTACCAGGCCTGGAGGGTGGATTCTGTTAAGGTACCCTGGAGAAATCTGTGCCGTTCTGCATCTCTCCTCCTGGGACGTGACTTGCTCTCCCTCTCCTGAAGCTGGGGATTCTCACAGCTATTACAATGCAGGCTGCCCCTCCCTTCTGCCTCCTTTCCTTCCCCAACTCACCCAGGAAGATTTCTTGCTTTATCTGGCACCCAGTAGAGCTCTGCTGAGCTGAGGGCCTTTCCTTCCCACCAATCCTCATCCAATTAATTGATAAAAATTAATAATTTAATTTTAGGGATGGGAATTATACACCATTCTCTGAGCTCCCTCTTCGCCAGGCATCCCAGAGTTGCTTTGTAAGGACAAGCACCTGCAGCAAGAGGGAGGATCGTTTTCCATATTTTAAGTGGATTTTACCACTGGAGCATCTTTCGAAGGCAGATGAAAGAATGAGGCACAGAGCAAATCGGTCCCTCTAGAAATCAGGAGGTTAAAAGGAAAATGGTAGGGAAAAATCACATTTGTTCCCTCTGTGCTTGTGGATATATTTGGGACTTTTGCCAACCTACTTACTTATTTTAACCCTGAACTGCATAGATGTGACACAACTCCATTGATTTCTGATTCATTTAAAGCATGGGCTCTGAATTCAGTCTTTGCTAGCTGCAGGTCCGTTAGCGCTGATGTTTTAGATCTGTAAAATAGATCTAACCAGACACCCTACCTTCTAGGGCTACTGAGACCATCAGTGAGATACCACATGAGCCCTTAGCACAGCACGTTAACATAAGGGTTCAACAAGTGTTAGCTGTAATAATGGGGACTGTGATTTTTGCAACTTAGTATTAGTGGGCATTCTAATAGAGGCTGAGATAAGCTTATTATGTTTCTCCATAAACCAATGTTAGTTTAGGAAAAAAGGTTTCTTTAAAAAAGTTTGGTTTTAATGATATCACATGATTATGATGATTGAACAACCCAGTTTTCAAGTCCCCTCTGGTATCTTAGAAAACCTGCTGACAGACAATGACATAAACACGCTATTCTTAGAAAGTTATTCTGTACACTTTCTGCTAAATGTCTTATCAACCATAATTTGAGTTACAAGTTTTTAATATTGCTTTATCAAATATTTTCTCTCAATCAGATGTTTACTTAAGTCAAAGACACCTTCATCTATTTCAAACAAATTCCTACTGTTTCCGTATATAATGGAATTGGCAGTTTGTATTGTTTAAAAATTATTTGAAGATGTGAATTAAACTTTTTTCAGTTTTATTCATTGAAGTTCATGGTATGAAGAGCCAAGAAGCTATCTGTAAGTGTCTTATATCTCCTTTATTCTATTGTAAGCCTATAGAGATAAGTATTTGATTGCTTCTCTCTCTCTCTCTCTCTCTCTCACATACACACACACACACACACACACACATACACACACACATACACACACACACTCTCACACACACAACTTACAACCCAGTGTTTAGTGTCGAGTAGACACTTAATACATGTTGACTAAATGATGGCCAAAAGTTTGAAGTATTTGTAGGACTGGTTAAGGGGAAGATGATTTTAAATACAAGCATTTCATGTCAGTCCACTTTATCTCCCACAAAGATGATAAAATTCTTGTTTTGTATTTGTAATTCTCCTACCATCTACCCAGGTGATAGGTAAAATCAATTACTTTGACTTTAGCTGCTCACTACAACTTTTGTGAGCTTCCTCAACTTTCTCTTGCATGGGAACAGAAGTTCATCACTGGTGGAAAATTGATCACGCCAAGAAGAGAGCCTCATCTCTCCAACGTTTTGCAAAAATTCCTGTGGCTTGTTTAAGAAGGTTGGCTGTTAATGTACAACTTGCTTTTTATTGGTAACTGCTGTCATTTCCTCATACCCTGCTCTCAGCTGTAGATGGACCCTGGAGTACAGTTACCTGGGTGATGATATTTACCAAGCTCTTCGCCAAGTAGAGAAAGAGGAGAAATTAGGGGAAATATTTGCCTTTCAAACCTAACTTCCTCTGCTTGTTAAGCAGAATGAAGCTTCAAACTCAGTCTCGTCACATTGAGAGTAGCATTGGAATGATACCAATTTCCCCACCATCTCCAGGCAAGAAGGTTGGCTTGCTTAGAATCTCAAAGCTTCAGAACTAGGAAGAGTAGATCTGGGGAAGTGGTAGGAAAAAAGACTTGAAGTTGGAGAAGTAGGGGTGTAGTTGTTGAGGGACTAAAGAGAATGGTTCATCTTCAGTGGTTAAGAGAAGAAGATCTCCCCAAATTTCCTAATAAAAACCATGTTCTTTGTAATAAGAAGAGGACATTTCATTCATAAAAAGTAGCCACGAATAGACAGGCAATGGGAGAGAAGCCCTTTGCAATGCAGACAGGCCTTCTGGATATTTTTAATTCCCCACTCTGAGTGAGGAGACAGTGAGCAATAGTTTGATGTAGAGCAAAGAAGCTCCTGACCTGAGTAGCAAGAGCGGGGTTTACCCAGATCTCAAGGAGTGCAAAGCTTACCAGGCAGCATAGCCTTCATGACAGCTGCAAAAGCAATGGCCACATAAACTTTCTCAAGGGGGGGAGAAAGCAGAATGTGAGAGACGCTCTTGCAGTAAGAAAAACATAATAAATCCAAGAGCTACACATAGCCCCAGGGTTTTTATGACCACAGCCAGGCATGAAGGAATGACTGAACTTAACTAAAGCTGTTAATTACCTGGGTGAGATCAAAAGCCCAAGTAAGGGAATATATTTATGATGCACCTTACAGGATATGCTTCACCTTCTTACTTTTTTTTATTAATTGGTTTGATTAAATAGATTTAAAGAGCCTGGGCAAAGCGTTTTAAATCATATTCCATATTGATCTAATGAAATAGTCAATAAATTTACCAACATAGCCCCTTTCCTTTGTACAGTCTGGAGGGAAATGCTTTGCTGAATGGTTATAACTCAACTCCAAACCTTGCTGCTATTCCCACAGTGACTCATAGCGAGCAAGGGGATGCTGGGAAAATCTTTCAGGCCATTGGTGGGAGTGCTTGAATAAGTGGTTTAACACCTGTCTACAGACGACTCACCACCTTCTCTCCAACCCCACCTTGAGCCCTTTGGTGTTTCATGGTCTACTTTACTTGATCCAGCCAGGGTTGGGTGCCTTGCAAATTGTATGCTTCATTTACCAGCTTTACTCGTGCATGCAGCCATCTGCTACAGCCCTGACTCGGGACTTCAAGACTCCAGCCATATTTCAGAACCTCAGACTTTTATGCATTTGACCATTTAGTTCTGTAAATATTGACAAAGTGAGACTCATAAATACAGGAAAATGTGCCCAGGTAAATAACAATTCTATAATGAAGATTGTTTAAGCTCTCAATAAATCTGGACTAAGTCATGGGAAAGTTTTCTAAAATCGCTTTTTCATATCCTCTTTCATATACCTCTTAGAGCAGTAAAGGGAACCAAGATGGGAAGGAGCATGTAGATAAGGGGTGTTTTATGTAACATTTTAGACCCTGATATTTCAAAAATTTCTCCCACCAAGTGTGGAACACTGTGCATTAAATAAGCATGAGGCCATTTCCCTGAGACTGTCCTCATACCTCAAGTTCTCACATAGTGAACTGCAGGCTAACTCATAAATAAACTAAAACCTAACTTTTTGTCTAGTTTTTCTTTTAACAAGTAAGATTTTCCACCAATTCCAAAGTCAGGCCTAAAAACAGTGTTCATGGGACATTATTTCCTTGGTCTTGTGGTGTCAAGTCAGCATGGAGTAAACAAAATTAACTTTGAAAGTCCCTTAATACACTACTAATACAGTGTAGTGTTACAACTTTGGTGCCCACACAATTCTTATTTACTTTCTTTGTCTGTTTTCTGTGCTATAACAAAATGCCAAAAATATCCAAAAAATTTACAAAGATTAAAAATGTATTTAGATTACAGTTTTGGGTTCTGGGAAGTTCAGGCACATGGTGCTGGCATTTGTGAGGACCTTTTTGCTGTGTGATAACATGGTGACATCACGTAGCAGAGAAGCCAAGTGCGTTAGCTCACTTCTCTCTTCTCTTTAACATCATCAGGTGGCATCCTCCATGACCTCATCTAATCCTAAGGTTCTGCCTCCAAATATCACTAAAATATGAATTTGGGGGATCGGGTTTCTAATTCATGCATTTTTAGAGGACACATTCAAAACATAGCATTTACCCTCAGGTATGAGAACCACTGTAAAAAGGAAGCAGAGCAAAGTGGGTATGGATCTATGAGGAATTAAAATGATCCACTCTTAGGGTTAGCATCCAATTTCTAGCTGTGATTAGGGATGGGTTAGAGTTCCTAAAAAGGTCCTGACCACCTTCTAGCTTTAGTCTACTCTGTTCTGCTGTTAAGTGTGTCTTGATCTTAATACATTTTCACAGATTTACTTGTGATCCTGAGATTTAGACCAGGAGTTGCTTCTTGGAAGATGGGACTGGCAGAGTGCATGTGGGTCTGGGTCCTACATTAAATTGGAACTAAGGATGCTTCACTGGACCTGAGAAAGCAACTGGATTTGAGTCTCTCAACTGGGAATGTTTGTGGATATAAAGGGATATTAGAGAATGAAAGGCCATGGTGAATTGGAATGTTGAATTTATGCAGGCTGCAAGAGAATTCCACGTAATTGAGGCCTTTCCCTCCCCCTCCCCCCTGCCCACCTTCATTCTATCTTCAATTATCTGGGTAATTTGGTCCTAAGGGCATAAATTCCTTTATAACTCAAATCCATTATGCAGAGAAGAGTCATCAGGAAATTACTCAGATTGCATCCCAGACGTGTGCCTAAGGTTTTGGAGCAGATCCGCCTTCCATTAGCCAGCGCTGCTCCCCATGCTGCTCTCCAGCTTAGATAGGAGCCTGGATGCTGGACATCCACAGCTCTTGCCTTCAGCCCTCTTTGTTTGAGCAAGAGCCGTCTGCAGGGAAGCCCCATGCTGGTGCTGGCTGGCGGTGGCTGCTCTGCCCGAGGCTGCTCTCCCTGCCAGCTTTCCTTGGCCGGAATTGATGCATTTATTCCAGGCCAGAGAGAGCGGCTGCCAGGCAGGCAGGCATATGCTTTTGCCTTGTCTCACCATCTCCAGGAGCCAGGACCCAGGCCTCTTAATTCATCTAAACCTCAGGCCTTCTGGTGGAGAGCTGGTTTTCATGTTTGTGTCCTGACGGGAGTTGTCTCTACTGTTGATGGTCCAGAGCTGCCTGCCTTTGGGCTCCCAGGCTCTCAAGCCAAATGCAAACATTTTCAATTTAGGCTTTGGAAGAGGACATTTTAGAGTTCTGGGCAAGCTCGTTGATCTGGCTTTTTTCTTTCTAGGTTTCTGGTGTACTGGGGTACTGAGCTCTGGTTTGGGTGTGAGTGTGTGTGTGTGTGTGTGTGTGTGTGTGTCTGTGTGTCTGTGTATGTTGTATTTGGGTTTTTTGTTGTTGTTGTTCCCACAAAGTGATGATACAAAAGAAAGCATCATGGGGAAGGGGCTTGGATTCTGGCATCAGGAAGATGTGGTTATTTTTTCTTATTGTCCAGCCTTACAATTACGTGTATGCCATGAGAACAGAGATTTTTGTCTCTCTTATTTTCTGCTGTCTCCCTAGTGCTTAGCAAAGTGCCTGGCATATTATGGGTGCTTAGTAATAATGTGAGTGAATAAATGAACAGGCTCAGATTCTACTTCCTCCTTAAAACCTTTGTGGTTTCATATGAGTTTTTTAAATAACCCATTTCCCAGTTAGTCACCTGAGCAATGGTTGCAAAATGCGTAAGACCATATAGAAATTGACTGGCATTGTCCTGTGTTCAATAAATGTCCTGAGCTCCTTCTTTTGTTTGTCACCCATAGGGTGAACTGTTTGGGATCAAGGAGTTTTTTAAAATTTATTCAACAAATGTTCAGTCGATGTCCCAGGTACTATTCTGTGGATGAGGGACATTGATATGGATATAATATGTAAAGTCCATATCCTTATGGAATATTCTAGTGGTGTAATACTGCCAATACACACATAAACAACAAGCAGTATGTCAATGGATATGTTTAATTGATAGGATGTTTTATTTTTTTCCCATAGATTTGATTTAATAGATGAATGGACCTGATCTTCTTATTATTCTTACACTTCTTAATATGGGTCCTGCATGTAGTAGGTTCTCAATGACTATTTGTTGATTAATATAATCCTCCATGGGGTGGGGGGTATGGTGTGATGATGTAAATGAATCAGTGAACTTGATGGTGGAGAACAGCAGACAGAAGCCACCTTCTCATGACATCTCACTTTTATATCAGGTTCTATGCAGGAGAAAAGAACAAGAGATTCCCCGTGGATCATTTGGAATTTAAAATTGGAATTTCTTCTTTTCAGCCCCAATGGCCCAGGCTTTGTGATGATTTGCAGACCATAAATCTTTGTGTATTTATAAGGTTTTACACTTCCTATGCAATTTTTCTCACATTTGTGATGTTAGGATATTTTACCTACTCTGTGAGTTAAGTGCACTTATTATCATTGCACCCACTCAGCAGGTAAGAAGACTGAGGCAGAGCATGGAGATTTGCCCGTCGGAGAGTTATTTAATGGCACACAAGTTAGAAACTCCATTACTGGCCCTCACCTCTTTTTACTACTTGAGTTAACTTCTCGGAGTATTTAACTGAAAGAAAGATCCAGGTATTTCTCCCCACCTGTCACTTTGCCAATATTGCTTTTGCAAAATCTCCTTGTCTTTTCCTTTTTTTTCATTGTCTTTTTCTGTCACTTTGCCAATATTGCTTTTGCAAAATCTCCTTGTCTTTTTCCTTTTTTTTTCATTGTCTTTTTCTTTTGGGTTACATGAGCTGAAGTGTGTATCTACACCATTTACAAATTGCTCTAAACTTTTATTATTATTATTATTATTATTATTATTATTTCTGACATAGAGTCAACATCTTAACTCAATCTTGCCCGAATAATTTTGAAAGGCACTTTCGTGTAGTTGAGATTTAGGAGGTGTTGAGGAATCACTGTTCTGGCTTTCAGCACTTTTCAGATATAAACCAGCTGAACAAGTCTACTTTATTTACCATGTGAAGGTGTCTACTTCAATGTTTAAGAGGGTTATCATCATTAATTGCTTTTCTCTTTGGGGTTAAAATAAAGAGGAGAATATCTTCAGAATGAACTTGAATTTGGTCTTATGCTGGCAGTTTAAAGCAGAATTTTTTTAAACCTCTCATAAAATAACATGTAAACTGCACACAGATCAAAATGTGACACATGATTTATTTACTGTTGGCAATACTGGTCCTGTCCAAAGCCACGAAAAATGATAAATTAACTGTTTCTTCACTTAGTACTGGTGATGTTCGATGCAAACCTTTTTAAAAATGATGTTGTGCATTTTTACAAATGGGACTTAAGGCAACATGATAGCCTACTGGAGAGACAATTACTGGAATGGAGATTTTAGATTTTTTTTTTTAAAAGCTGCCTAGATGATTATTCCCTAATGTTGTAGAAGGTATGGGCATTTGGGCTGGAAGAATCTTAAAACTATGGGACATTAGCTCAGGGATACCCTTAGTTACTCACAGAAACACATGTAATTCTTTGATTTGGGTTTGTCCATTTATTCTTTATTCCATGGGACCAGCACCTTCCATACCAAGAATGGGTTTCATGACATGAATGCAAACCTAGCATGGTCTGTCAGATCCTGCCTGATCTGGAGCCTCCCAATCTCATCCTGCTATTCTCTACCCTCTGCTCACCTATTCCATCCACACTGGACTTTCCTTCCTCCTTTTAATGCATCAAGCTCATTCCCATTTTGGGGTTTGCCTTTGTGGGTTCTTCTCTCTGAAAGTCTTTCCCCAGATTTTCACATAGTGCAGTGGTTCTTGAATACAGATGATTTTGTTCCCCATGGGACATTGGCAATGTTTGGAGATATTTTTGATTGCCATGATTTGGAAGCGGAACCATTCATTCATCTAGTGGGTAGAGACCACAGAGGCTGCTAGTCATAACACAGTGCACAGGATAAATCCCCCTAACCAAAAGTGATCCAGCCCTAAATGTCACCAAGGCTCAGGTTGAAAAGCCCCGAGTTATAGCTGGTCTCTTTCTTCATTCAAGAGTTAGCACAAAAATGGCGTGGCTGTGTCCCTGCAGTATGCTGTTTTTAAGTCCTTTGGGTGTAGAACAGGAAATGGGAGAGATGGGTCAAATGGTGGTTCCATTCCCAGTTTTCCAAGGATTCTCCATATTGATTTCCATATTGGCTGCACTAGTTTGCAGTCCCACCAGCAATGTATGAGTGTGCCTTTTCCCCACATCCTCGAAACACGTATTGTTGTTTGTATTCTTAATAGCTGCCATTCTGACTGGAGTAAGATGAAATCTTAGAGTAGTTTTGATTTGCATTTCTCTAATTGCTAGAGATGATGAACTTTTTAAAATATATTTGTTGATTGATTGTATATCTTCTTCTGAGAAGTGTCTGTTCAGTTCCTTGATTTATAGCAGCACAACTTACAGTAGCTAAACTGTGGAACCAACCTAGATGCCCTTCAGTAGATGAATGGATAAAGAAAATGTGATATGTATATATCTCACAATTTCTTTACACACACACACACACACACACACACACACACACACACACTGGAATATTATTCAGCATTAAAAGAGACTAAAATCATGGCATTTGCAGGTAAATGGATCGAGCTGGAGAATATTATGCTAAGTGAAATTAACCAATCCCTAAAAATCAAATGCCAAATAGTTTCTCTGATTTAAGGATGCTGATTCATAATATGCTTCATGTGGAGGGGAGATTAAGTGAACTCTAGATAGGGCAAAGGGGAAAAGAGGAGGGAGAGGAAGGGACAGGGGTAGAAAAGATGGTGGAATGTGATGGTCATCATTACTCTAAGTTCATGTATGAAGACACAAAGGATGTGACCCTACTTTGTGTACAACCAGAGATATGAAACATTATACTCTATACGTGTCATGTGAATTGTAATGCATTCTGCTGTCATACATAACAAATTAAAAATAAAAAAAAAAGAGCACAAATGTTAACTCTCCCTCTGGGACAGCCTTCCCCACACTTCCTCAGTCGCCTTACTCTTTCTTTTACTGTCCCCTGTACCTTCATGCGTTACCTGGAGTTTTAGTTATTTTCTCACTCATTTCTTGTTTGCCTCACTTCCCTAGAAGGTAAACACAGTTCAAAAGGGTCTTCTTTGTTTCCTGCACCACTGTCTTCTCAGGCCCAGAACCATGCCTGCCACATAGCAGATGCTCAGTGTATATTTCTTCAAAGAGAGGAATGAATGCAGGCAGGAAGGAAGAAACAAAGAACAAAATAAAGAATGAAAGGATGGATAGAAAACAAATAAAGACTGAGAAAACTTAGGAACAGAAAATATGCTCCAATGATATATGCCAACCGTCTCTCTCTAATAGGCACTGCTTGACCACCATGTGTCGCTGGTATGCTGTCAGGAGAACACTCTCTCTTAATAGTTCCTGATGAGTCCTGTGAAGTGAGTGGCCATCAACATGGCACTTTTCAGAAGAAAGGGGGCTTCTAACCTGAAAGAGTCATGGACTCCATTAATTTGTTAATAGCACAGGTGGAATCTGGGTCTGAATTTTGGGAGCTAGTCACTCAATAGGACAGTGAATGTTTGTCACTGGGACAATGTGAGGTTTGTTTCTATGTATTGGTTCTGAGAACTCTAGGGCTAATCTTTATTTATTTTCTCAGTGATGGCTGTCCTTATTATTCAGTTTTTTTCTTTTTCCCCTGCTCTGGCCATTGCCTCCTGACCCCTTTTGGTGATTACGTGTAGAGGCTACATTTTTGGTCCTGGCCACACCATTTACAGAAACCTCTTTGTTCTCTTTGGCATCACTTATGAATAGATCAATCATCTGTTATGAGAGAATTAGCATCAAAAGATTCCTGGACCGTCGATGGCAAAACAAAGCTAATGCATTCAGTGCTGATATGGGCTGAGCATCCCTGAGCCGGTGCCTGCTGATTTGCAAAGACAACTGGGGGTAGCAATGGCCTCACAATCATGGCACATTTGAATTGTTCTTTCCCCACAGATGAGTGAGCATGCCAAGTCACAGAGAGACTCCATGACTGCAATGGCAAATGGGTTTCCTCTCCCACGGAAAACACGTGTTTCATGAAGACATGGCTTTATCGACTTTTCCTCTGGCTTCCTACCAAGCTTTTAAACTCTGAAACTTTCATCCTATGTCTATCTTCCACTCCCAACCTCTGTCTTTATCCCCTAATTACATGAGCTTAACTTCTCCTGACCTACAGAGAGTCAAGAAAAATTGGCATATAAAGCCCTGTTGTGTTTTGCTCTGACCTAGGGGCCCTTTAAATGAAGCCAGGACACAGAGTGGGGGTTTGAGCTACTGATGTCTGGACACCCTTACCAAGCATAAATCTCTCCAAACCCCAAGGGGACCTGAATGTGGTGATTTCCAAACCTCTTGGATTTGTGATACCTTAGTGCTTGATTGGCTAACACCTTCTTCTCCCCTTTTAAAAGTAACAGGTGTGTGTCATATGTTTATTTAAAAAATTAAAGTAAGTCATTGTGTTTTTAAAAAATTATTTAGCATTATTTTTGAGGGTGAGAAAAGAAGGAGGTGCTTTATAGAAATTTTAACAGCCTAAATTGAGGCTCTCACAGATTTCATCCTCTCCATATCCACAACTCTATCAAAATGATTCCAGGCAATTTATCTTTGCCTTCCTTGAACAGTGACCGACAGTCTCTGGTGTAATCCTTGACCAAATGCTGTTCTTGATTGTTCTTCAATTGCCTCTAGTATGTTTTATATTTCCAGAATATGATTGATCTCAAATTGAACCGGTTCTAAGCTCAGAGCAGATGCATAATATAAAACCATTTGAGCAAAGAGAGGCATCCTTGTTGGGATAGGGCACAGCCCAGGTTTGGAATACAAGCTCTCTGCTCATTGGATAGCTTTCTACAGAAAAGAGAAACAAATCTGGCCAATGATGGACCCAAAGTACAGGCTCTCCAAATGGAAAGAACAGTGATAGACACGCTGTCAGGCACTGCAAGGATCTATTCTTTGAGTACCTGGAGGGAAATCAAGTCTTGAAAGTGGAATTTGGAGAGCATCACACAATGCCCTCAGGCATGCTATGATGTAGCCCGGGACTCTTGGCTCATTATTCCGGGTGCATGCTCCCATTCTTTGGTAATGTAGGAAGAACAAGGATGGGGATTCTGGCAGTCTTTTGGTGTCTCCTCATCATGGTCATGGGACTGCATCCCTCCTCCCTATTGTGTCATTTCTCCCAAGGAAAGTGGGCAAGGATCTTCTGCCTGCTAGCTTCTTATTCCTCAGATGAGAACACCCAACAATGTGGCTTTTCCTTTTCTTACATCTCTCTCAGTGTTACAATTTTGTATTTCGTTTATTTCTTTAGCTTTAATCTCAAGGATCTTGGAACAAGTTTTTTCCAATAAGGTTGAATTGAGATATATGAGAAGCACTCCATAATGCAACATACTAAGGTCTCTCTAAATCTATACTGATCAATGGCCTGGGGTTTAGTCTCAGCATCTTTAATATTTCTTCCTTCTGGAAGGACTTTGTGCTGAGGAGTTACCCATATCTTTAGGGCATAGTCACTCCACTTACTCTTATCTGAATTCCAATTTCATTGCTCAGAGCACCTCCTTCTATTGCAAAGCTCAGTTGGCACTGCCCTGGCCATAACCCTTCCAAAGGAAAGCATCCTTATTCCTTGTACCCCCTGCCCCTCAGTGGATGACAACTAGTTAGATTAGGGATGGCCATCTGACTCAAGTGTGTCTCTACTGGCTTCTTTCTATACTATTTAGCAACAAAGTACAAACATTTTAGCAAGGCAAATACATTCCCTTAAGACCTCACCTCCTGTGGTTTTTACTATAATGAATAAGAGAAGACCTTCCTTAATCCTTGCTGAGAGCCATAGTGGAGTCAGAATGACGCATGGCATTTTTGCCAGAAGGAGTGGTTGAGAGGTGGCCAGCAAGCCATTGAGATGATAATGGTTATGTTAAGCTGTGTATATTAGAACCCTGCTGTCCACCTGGGCCTGCTACTTTGGAGTTCTCGTGGGGATTCCTGGAGAGTTCCCATTGGTTGGGGAAGTGCTGGAGGAGGGATTTCCAGTTGTTGGCTCCTGGAGGAGCCGCGTGGTATTCGGGAGAGTTCCCGGGGAGCATGTGTGGAGTGTGCTGGTGGAGTTCAGAAATAAAGTTTGTTCCTGCTTCAGTGGCTGGTGATTTGTGCCCAACCAGACTGCGGCAAATCCTTAAGGGAATAACAGATACATAGAAAAGTCCTTGATAAACACTAACAAAGGGTGCTATGTTCATAAAGGGCCACTTGACCTTTGATAGAGTAAGGGAAATAGAGGGGGCCTGAAACTCCAGTCCTAGCCAAGGCCTGAAGGAAGAGAGTACAGTCACCATACCATGGATAACTGAGGCCTGGAGAGTGGGCAAGTGGCCCAGACAGAGGAACTGCCTGGACCAAGGTCTGGGAGCAACATGTGCTTGAAGCACTAAAGAGATGGGTCTGGAGGATCATGAAGCACTTGGTGCTAATAGGGACTTAGGGGTCTTTTGAACCATGTTAAGGAGTTTGGACTCCATTACAGCAAAACTCAATAAGCAAGATTAAAATGTTGATCAAACAAAATAAGCCGTATAATTACCTAGAAGAATATCTATTTTGGGAATTAAGACAGACTTGATTACATCTTAGATTTGTAGGTTTTTTTTTTTTTTTTAAGGATGGCAATAAGATTACTCTAAAATGAATTTTATTGACTCTCTAAGCACAAAGGTGAAAGAAACCTCCAGAGATTGTGAAAATTCTTTTTTCCCCCTGCCTTCAGGCAGAACCCTATGTAAATCTCCGCAGACAGATGGGAGTTTGTTGCCAAAGGTATTCAGCCGCAAAGAAGTAATCGCTGCTTTTGTTGACAGATTTAGAGATGTTTTGCCAAACACTATCTTAAAATTCTATGATTAGATGTAATTTTGCAAAAATGAGTCTATAATGGAAGTGATTCACTTGCCGTATCAGCTAAGGAGTATCTTCTATTTACAGTTTATTTAATTTACATTTGATTAATTTACACCGAGTGCAAGCAGTTACTCTATAATTATCTCTTTGCCTACATCAGGAACACATGCAAAATTATGTTTGGGGAATTGTGAAGTCAGAAGATGTTAACATAGAAAATACCCCTTAAGTAATCTCTTTTACCTCCTTACCATCAAAGCAAATCCTTTAAGAGTTTAGATTTGCAAGGAGTTGTTTCAATCTCTATTTCCCACACATTCGAACAGAATATTATTTGTCTCCTGTTTTCACAATTTAACATTTAAGCTGTTACAAAAAAAATTTTTGTTTGTTTAGCTCTGCTACATCTATCTTCATTAGATAAAGCAGTTATTTTAAACATTTCTTGGAGGAAATAATATATGCGGATGTCCTAGGGAACTTCCCGTGGGTAAGAACCACATTCTCTTCAGTTATTTATTCCCTTAATTTTTTTCAAATATTTATTGTGCACTTTGGACATCATGGACGGCACCTCAACATACACTTGACCCCAAATAATGGAAGCCTAGAGTCAACAAAGTATAGTCTTGGGGCCAAATCCAGGTCAATGCATTTGTCAAGCTAAGAATGGCTTTTACATAGATATTTTTAAGTGTTTGAAAAACATTCAAAAGAAGAATATCTGGTAACATGTGAATATTATATGAAATTCAAATTTTAGTGCCCATGAGTAGTTTTATTGGAATATAACTAGATCATTAATTTACATATTGTCTCTGGGTGCTTTTATGCTACCAGGGCACATGGAACAGTTGCAGTGGAGACAATCCGATGTGCCAAGCCTGAAATATTTACTATCAGGCTGTTTATGGAAAATGTTTGCTGATCCCTAGTCTAAAGTGATTGTGGTCATCTCATTTTCCTTGTGAATGATTGTTTTGGGAATGAACATAAAACCCTAATCCTGGGAAATGGACTCACAGAAGTCTGACGGAAAGTCTGCCTTGACTCTCAAGGCAAAGATATTACCTTTCTTCCTTTGTTGTTGATGTGTCTGCACGAGGGGGCTGGTGATGTGGCTATGAAGGGTTTGGCTCAAAGGCAAGAGCATCTCACTGCAGAATGTATAGGGAGATAGGAAAACTAGATTCCTCGTGTGCATGCTCATCCACTGGAAGAGCCCAGGGTGACACCTTGCTTTGCATTTCCTATTGTATGATGTCACATAATTCCTTCAGGTTTAAGTCATTTTAAGGTGTGACTTTCTGTTTCTTGGGGCCAAAACTTCCTACATAGGCCTATATAATCAGGAGTCTGGTGTTGAACATATAATATCACCCAAAATAAAATAAATGTAAATAAATAAATGAGTGAATAGTCCTTGTTCTCCACCAGCTTAGTCTTTTGGGGAGACGTTCTATCAAAATGGGGCAAGGAATGTTTCCTACTCTCTTGGGAAGACTGGGTGGACTTCACAGACGGGCTTATGCTTTATCTGAGATTTGCACAGTTATTAGTATCTCATGAGTCCAATTTACAAGAGACTAATATTTCCCAGAAAAGAGAAGGATATATAAAAATGGCAGGAGTGATGAAACAGTGTGGTGCTTGCTGATGGGGCTGGAAAGGGAAGGAGTAGCCTGAATGTCCTTGGCAGAGAACTTGGATGTGCTCTTATGACAACCACAACTGTGTTCATGCTGGTAGAGAAACAGCTCCTACAGCTATTGTGAAACTGCTACTCTCAAAGAATTGGTATAAACAACAGGTGTCATTTATTTAGCCCTGACTGGGTAAGGCATTTTATATATACTATCTCGTTTGATTCTATTATAATTTTTCAGGGAGGGTCTAATAGTTATTCCCATTTTAAGATAAAGAAACAGTGCACAGTGAAGTTAAAGGATTTGTCCAAAGTCACATAGTAAGTGTTGAAATGGGAACAAATGGTATTTTTGATTCAGAGCCAGTATCTTGACCAGTATACAGAAAACCTTTGAGATCTTGTGGGAGAAAGTGTGATTGAGTTGTGTTGTCTGTTGCATTTGCAATGAGTTCTGTGATGCTTTTCCATCACGCACAACCATTTGGCATTCAGGAGCTGCAGTACTGTTGCTTTTTCAGAATTTTTTTTTTTTTAGTCTTTAAAAATATACACATTTGGAAATGAACATGGACTTACAATTTGTGACTGTTAACAGCCAAGCTAGTTGGCCACTCTTGGTAGTGTATTTTGTAAATAGAGAATTTGATGATTTTTTAAATGTCACTATATATATGTGACATTAAAAAATGTGTGTGTGGGACTGGGGATGTGGCTCAAGCGGTAGCATGCTTGCCTGGCATGCGTGTGGCCCAGGTTCGATCCTCAGCACCACATACAAACAAAGATGTTGTGTCCGCCGAAAACTAAAAAATAAATATTAAAAAATTCTCTCTCTCTCTCTCTCTCTTTAAAAAAAAAAAAAGTGTGTGTGTTGGGGGTGGGTGGGTGTACCTAGTCATAAGATAAACACATACTACTCATGTTAGCTGCATCCTGTATATACATGTCCTACAATTCAGCTTTCAATACTCCAATTAATTAATTAATTAATTTGTTTATTTTTAGTTGGAGATGGACACAATGCCTTTATTTTACTTATTTTTATGTGGTGCTGAGGATCAAACCCAGTGCCTCACACAGGCTAGACAAGCATTCTGTCACTGAGCCACAACCTCAGTCCTAATATTCTAATTCGTGAAAACAACTGTTTGAGGTGCAAGGAGAAAGAGGAAAAGCCCAGAATTCAGAGGTGGTGGCAAGTTGCTGGATCCAAAAAGCAGAACAAAGCTGAGCTGGCCAGTGTTAGGATGTCCAAGGCATTTCAGAGAAGTGGTTTCAAATGAGTGAGGCTGACGGAAAAGTGCAAAGGAAGACAGAGAATCTCTGAGGTCAAAGTGACAAAGACAGGGGCAGGGAGAGAGGTGGTGGAAAATAGAAGAGGTCACTTGCGGTTGCATCTGAGAAGCATGGGCTGAATTCCCCAGTGGAGCAATATCCAAGTGGGAGTGAGCTCAGGGTTCTGTAGTTGTACAGAGGCTTCATGAAACATCATGAAAGGGTCCATGTTCAAATCCCAGCTCAGCCACTACATCACCCAGGGAGAGTAACCAAATCTTATAAGCTTTCATTTCCTCATCTGGAAAATGGGGCTAATAATAGCACCTAACTTGTTGGGCAGTAAGGAGGATCAAATGAAATCATGTAGACTAAGTGCTTAGCACAGAGCTAGACACATAGCAAAGTGGTCCATAAACATCAGCCAGGCTGATACTGTTACCCTTGCCTGTCAGGATAGAGCTAACTAATCTTCCAAGCTTCATGCAGAATCTTTCTCACAAGGAAGAACACCCATGCCTTCCAGGATGGGTATTTAAAGCCATCTGTTCAATGAATAGTTCTTACCTTTGGAATTTTTACCATTATTATTTTTTGTTTTTTCTGTAGTTGATTTACCCGTTCTTATGCAAGGGTATATACAGTGGTGAGAATTTTAATGCATGAGTGGTTTGGGCAACAGCCCCAAAATGTCTTATTTTTACTACGTATTATTATAGCATTACATTCATAGTTAGGGGTCAGCTGCCATTTCCTGAGGTTTATAACATGCCTGTTTTAATTAACATCAAGCTAAATTTTGGCATACAGGTGGTCAGCCCAGATGTGAATGTTATTTTTAAAAGTGCCTTATGGCTGTTAAATCTCTTTCTTTAAAATAGCAAAACATATATGAGTGTAAGTATGTGGTGGGGGAGGGGGGTGGAGAGCAGTAAAAATCTGAAGTTCTGATTATTTCAGGCCTTCTTAAGACAAGCTTCAATGACGAAAAGAGTCCTTTGAAATTATTAAAATATGTTTACATAGGCCACAATCTAATAAATTGAATAGAAGCCAGAATCACAATAAAAATGAGGTGACCACACACTGGATAGATAAAGTGTACAGAGGATTGAAAATGTGCTCTGTAGTTTAGAAAAATAAGCCAAGAGCATGAGTCATGTGTCACAGGGATGTGGTTCACAGGGGTAGGAGGCAGGAGCAAGGTTTCCAATTTCTAGACATATAACAGTGCTCAAATTCTTACTTTATCTAAATAGTATGTGTGCGTGAACACACAGAATGCCCGCAAATACCTTTCCTCTCTTTCTGTCTTGCACATACATCACACGTACACACCACATACATGTTATAAGCTCAGTCACTAACAGATGTGTGTTAACTTAAGCAAATCAATTTACTCTCTTGGAGGCTTATTCTTTTATTTTTAAATAAAGGTGCTGAGGACCCATGCAAGTCACCAATGATACCTATCTCTCTTTATCACAACATCAATTCCATTGTCAAGGCTGTTAATTTTCATCCCCCATTTTTATGGAAACTTTCCTTTTCTCTCTTTCTCTGCTCCATTTTCAATGCCTGCCATATTGGTCTTGGCCACTCAGCCTTGTCTGGCTGCAACCATTCTTGCCTGCCTCTAAATCTATTATCCACACCACTTACAGGATTATTTATTTGGAATGAAATCTAAACATATCACTGCCTTCGTGAAGACATTTTAGTAGCTCACTCTTTCTCATGGGATAAAGACAAAGCTTATCACTCTGGCCTTCAAAAGCCTACAGAATCTTAGCCCCGCCCATTTCTTCTTCCATAATCTTCTAGATTTCTTTTACTCTCTTGCATTTTTCACACTCTGAACTAACACAGAACCTTGTCACAGGGTGTCCTTTTTTGACTAAAACGATTTTCTTTTTTATTTTCTCATTATACAATCAGCTGGACCTAAAATTCCTTAACCTGGGGTCAGAATTTTTTCCTCTTCAGTGAAAAGGCTTGTGTACATTTAAATACCTTTGGAAGAGAGTGCACCGTGATTATATAAAGGTATAAATGACATATTGTGGTTTTCTTTAGAGAGCATATTTTGATAGAGGACAAAAAATTTAATCAATAACGAAGTTCCTAACTATTATTCAATTAAATTTATAAAAATTCTAAATTTTAGGTGTCTCTTCTCAGAATCCCATCTGATCTATAATTCGAGGTAAAGATCCTTATCATCACCATTCCTTAGGTAAGAAAGCCAAGACTAGAAGTTGAATAAGTAACTCAAGCACATTTAGTGTATCAGTCAAATTTGTGAAAATTACAATGAAATATCTGAGACAATTACCTTATAAAGAGAAAAGGGTTGTTTGGGCTCATGGTTCTGGAGGTTCCAAACCAAGATTGAATAGCCTTATTTGGTGGCTTCTGACAAGGGTGGTCCATCGTGGCAGAAATGTGTATAAAAAACTGTTTATATCAGAGCCAGGAAGAAAAAAAAAGACACAGTATGGATCAGGTCTCCAAATTCTCTTTGGGTTCATACCCCATGATCTAAGGACTTACTACTCAGCCCCACCTCATGAAGGTCCACTGCCTTCCCAATAGCGCTACTCTGGGGCCCAAGTCTCTAACACATGATCCTGGATTCCAACACAAGCTCCATCTGATTCTAGAATCAGCCCATACCTGTTATTGTTTAGCTACCTCCATACAGAAGTAAAAGGTACAGGTGTAGGTGGGTGTTTAGATATCAATGTTTGTAACTATTACATTCAATGCAACTTCCAAGGTCTAGCCTTGCAAGTCAGTTGATTGTCTGGTGTGAAACCAGTAAAACTTAGTTGACCATAGTGCATCCATTTGTGCCCAAAGTCTTTCGTGTAATTGGAAATTGCTTATTTCCAATGGAACTTCCCAGTGGAAGTTGCCTGAGCCTTGAGTAATACACTGGAAAGAGCAAATCAAATAAATTCCACCCACAGAGAAGGTACCCCTGGCTCTCATGCCATGTTTATGGCAAACATTCAGTTAGCCTGCTAGAATAAAATGGCAAAATTCATCACCACTAATTTCTATTTGTCATCTATTAAGCTACATTGTTTTGTCCTCAACGTCAGATTAAATAATGGACCTCTTGCAATGGAGTAAATTAACCTCCACTTTATGTTCATGTCATTGTCAAATGGAAACATCACTTGCACAAATGAAAAAGATTCATTAGTAACACAAATGCACAAGCTCCACTCCAGCAAAAGATAAGAGCGATGGAGACCTCGTCATAATGTGCTGTCACAGAGCCCCTCGTTATTTATGGTGCCTGCAATAATCTTTGGGATTATTTTCAGCAATGTCAATTAGCCCACAGCGCCCCAGGGGCAATTATGGGGTAGAGTCTGCCGCTGACAGGTATGCTACCCTGGCCTCCAGGGGCCATGATCCTTAAGAAATGTCATTCTGTGGGTCTCAGCTGAAAGTACATCCTGCTTTCTCTTCAGCAGAGGCAGGGAAGGTAAACTGTGCGTGGCCCGCAACTCCTTATGCTCAGTTGCCGGACATCTGGGGTGCTTCTCATTCATGCCGTCATTGGGTTCCAGGTCATGGCCTTTGCCTCACAGAGAGGACCAGCACAATCTGCCATTTCATCTGAATGTATTTATACCTTGTCGGATCAAACCTGTCACAGCTGTTCAGATTCTGATATCTAAGTGATACTCTATCTGGGTCATTTATTTCTCTTTACTGCTTTACCTTTACATTAGGAAGCAAATAAAGATAATAATACTAATGCATCTATATTTAGGTGTGGATGTGAGTCTGTACCCCTTTTCAGGAAAGCGGGTTAGCAAAGGGAATCCAAGGTTTAAACAAAGTAACATTTGACCCAGATGTTACACTTCTAAGAATTTATCCTACTCAGTAAAGAATGGATGTACACAAAAATTTAGCTACAAGTGGTCTCTGTATTAGAGTAACACATATGTACGTGGCTACCTCTTGAAAATTGAAGGTTTCTTGAAGACACGATGTGGGTGGCTCCTGAGCCCACAGTAATCATAGCAATTCCATAGGTCATGTCTCTGCGAATCCTCTTCCTCCTAGTAATATTCTCTGCATCCGTTGATCATGGGAGTGACCCAAATGACCCAGGCTTGGCTAATCATGTATTCATTTCGTTGGCCACAGCAATTGGTCCAGCTGTGGTCACCCACCCAAATCACTCAGAGTTCTTCTCCAAAATTTTTAGAAGTGAAGCTGTGATAAATGGACTCTGTTTTTGTTTGTAGAATTTTAAGTCTATAAGCTCTCAGCTCTGCTTGTTTTCAACCTTGCAGAGAAGGCATATGGTAGTGAGTGAAATCAACACCTTGGGTAGTGTGTCTATGCATGAAATGATATCTCAATGGGTGGCCTTTGTAAGGTCCATGATGTAAATGAGCCACACTGTTCCTTAATTCCTCTTGAAGTAAAAAATTGAAAGCAATGACATTCTCATCTTTCTTGAGAAGGGCCTTATTTCCTCCATGCTTGTAAAACAGGCTCAACAATACTGATCTGTTCCCAGGAAGGGGTGAAGCAAGGTTGCACCAAATGAGAGTTCATCAAGTACTTTGAGATTCTGGACTGAAAAGCATCTCAAGCTCTAAAGTGCAATTAGCACTTTCCTCTTTCTTTTCTCTTTTCGTTTTGGCATAAAGTTTTGAAAAAGTTACTTTAAAATGTTCTATTAAATTGGTTTCCAGGATCATGAATGCTGGAAGATTGACAGCTCTGGGAAGAGCGCCATCTCTCAAGTGTGCATTTTACGAGGAGCAATGAGTTGAGATTGCCCCCGCTACCTTACAGGGCCTCTGCTGACATGACATGCCCAGCACTCAGCACGGGAGGGAGACGTTTCCATGACTCGTGCCGTTCCTGCTCTATTCACCATTCACTCCAAGTTACTGTGATTCTACCGCGCAGACCTGGGAGGGAGAATCAAAACACCTGTAGCTTGTGCCATCTGGGTCACTGGTAACCAAGGAGAATTGGGAAGCAGGTATAGGTTACCTTCATCCTCAGCTGTTTTTGACTCAGGCACAGATTGACTGCAACACCCCAGCTGGCAAAAGTAAGGGTGAAAGTGGAGTTTTAATTGCTGTTTGCGATGACATGTTTACACAGAAAGCAACCTGCAACTGCGCCACGTTGAGAGAGATCCAGCAACTGAGGGGCAGCTCTTATTTCTCATAGGTGACAGAATTTCACTATTGCATCTCTCTCTGGTCCATCTCTCTTGACTTGCATATGATCTGAAGGGTCATCTCAGTCTCTAAAAATCCCCTCGGATGTGGACTAATGAATCACTTGGTTCACAAGAAAGAATTTTAGAGCTGAGAGAGAGAGAGAGAGAGAGAGAGAGAGAGAAGGCAGGTGGTGATGGAATATCAAGTTGTTGGTTTAGTGAATTTATAGATTGGTTTTCTTTGGGTCAGGAGTTGCTCCTCATCTAAATATCTGTATCCAGAGATGGTCACAACTGTGTGGGGTTTAGAGGAGCAGAATAGGACATGAAGGGGTACATAGGAATTGACATTGGAGTCACTTGATGGATGGCTTTGCAAATTTGGCTTTCTTGAACTACATGTCCAAGAATCTGAGAATTCCCTTCCTGAAAAGTACTAGTTAGGTTCAGCTGCAGAGAGATTCCTTATATGGAGTTAAGGCGGTGAAGGTGAGGCAGTAGCCATTGTGTAGCTCACACGTGTTCTCAGTTGTCTGAGGGTTCTCTTCTTGGCAGGAAGCAGCAATCTGGCACATCTGCATAGCTCCCCCAGCTTTGGGCCATGTGTGTGTTTAGCTCTGCCACAGATCTACATCATCAAGCTCAGAGGCCAGGAGAGTGGAGACAGGTTTGAATTCATCCTCTTGGGTTCCATCTAACTCCATAGCTTCCTGCTTGTTCTTGGTATTGGTCTCTTTAAGCCCAACTCTCCTTTGCCCGCTGCTTACCCTGAAGGCTCCAAGTTCTAACATGAGATATGAAGATAGCAGCTTTGGAGACTTCTGAACCAACTCTGTACTATGTAAAGCCAGACTCATTTAAGAAATCCTTTACGGGGGCTGGGGATGTGGCTCAAGTGGTGGCGCGCTCACCTGGCATGCGTGCGGCCCGGGTTCGATTCTCAGCACCACGTACAAATAAAGATGTTGTGTCCGCCGATAAGTAAAAAATATAAAATATCAAAAAATTCTCTCTCTCTCTCTCTCTCTCCTCTCTCACTCTCTCTTTAAAAAAAAAAAAGAAATCCTTTACGTACATCTGCACGTCCCTCTGGGTGATTTTGTCCCTCTGATTGAATCCTGGATGATACAGTCAACCTTCAGCATTGTCACCTAGCTGACAGCGTGCTTGCTTTCTGGCAAGAGGGTGAATCGATTCTATCTTCTTTTTGGAACCAAGTCACTCTACTCAAAACTGTACTCTTAGGAAGAATTTCTTGTGCTTTTGGTCATCTTTGTGTTATTCTCTTCCTGTCACTGCAGTAAAACAATTTAAAGTAAAGTGTTAGCAGTTAGGATGCCATTGAGTGACTGAGAACAATCTCCCAAATTCCTATCTAGCCACCCCAAAGTCCTATTTGCAGCAATGTCTCTACTATTTGCAGCAATAGTTGACATCTTCCAGTTTTTTGAATATGTATCATTTGATATTTGCCACTTTTTCATGTGCTGTGCCTTTTGACTAAAATGATCTTCTTCTGATTCTTTACAAGCCTGTTTTCATTTTATCTTAAGTCTTATCCAAAATGCACCTTGCTTTAAGAGACCTTCCTAAATCTCCCTGCATTATATTAGAGCTGTTGATTGATAATGTCTATTTGGAGCATGGTCTTTATTGAGAGCTAGGAGCTGATTCTGGGATTGGAAGAAAAGGTTGCTGAGATTGATTAGTGATATCTTCCACTGGTCTGGGATAGAGAGCTTTGGGATCTTATCTAGTAATTTTCCTTCTATGGCTCAAAGGATCTGGAATTAGCTAATCCCCCCAATTTTGGACTTGCTACTGGCTTTCTATATGATTTTTACTTATTCTTGTGACTAGTCTGCCTAACCTACCTCACCAACAAGTACTTTCAGTTAGCTCATAGATTACCAACATAGGTGATTTAGTGTGGTCTAGGAATAAGGAAGGTACTCAGTAGATAAATGGGACTGTTCACTGGTATTAGGAGTTCTTGAAGAAGCAAGAACATTCTAATGCCTTATTTTTAGAAATTAAAAAAGGAAAGTCCACATGGAAGCACCCATGTGAGATGCCCATTCTCTGAAGGTACTAGAAGGGAGGAAGCAAGAAGCTGGGTCTCTCTTGGAGCTGTCCAGTTGCTAAGCAGCCCTGTGACCTTTGAGCAAGTCAGTTAACCTCTCAGGACATCGGCTTTCTAATCGGTAACAACCACTTTGTACTTCCCGTAAGATTCAGTGTCAAACTTCCTGTAATAAAAGCGTTGGGGAGATGGAGAGATTCTTGGAAGTGGCTAAATTAAAGGTTTGGAAAGAGTTTCTCTGGGGAAAATGGTGGGTTTGCTGACTGCTGAGGCAGGGCCCTAGCTTTGCTCTAAGGAAGAGGGAGTCTTCAGTCTCTTTCCCCTGATGTCTCTGCCTAGTGACTTCAAATTAGTGTGTGAATGACAAGACACCACAAAGAAGCATTAGGTGTTGTGGTGGGAAGCCTTCACGTGTCCAGGGTGGGGGAGAGGGCAGAGCTTGGGATCAGTGTTAACCCAGAGAGACACCACCGCCTGCCAACTGCCCCGTGGGGAGCTGAGAGGCCGGTTGGGGACTTGCATGACTCCAGGCGAGTCGGATCAATAAAGGGCATCCTTACTATAGCAACGCAGCGTGGTGGCAGGGCTGCCCGTGGGTCACGTGCCCCCTTCTCTACACACTGTGGAGTTTGGAGCAGGCAATTAGAAGGTGGGGGGAAGCTTCTCCCAGAGGTAGAGGAGCTGACAGATGAGCAAAGAGCTCATATGCCTCTCTGTCCCAGCATGGGCATGGAGGGTGGGCAGCCCTCTCACCTTGGGAATTCGTCCTTCTTGTATTGTTTCAGAAAAATCCCACTAAAGGCTCAGGAGAAAAAGCATGGCAGACTCACCAAGAGGAGAAAATCAACTTAACAGTAATAACAATAATAATAACTTTTGTTCTTAGTGTGGCTATTTGACTAATGTCAGTCTCATTCTCTAGACTTTCAATTCCACAAGAGCAGAGAGGAGACATTTCTCACACAGCCCTGCAGCTAGAGTCTTATGGTCCATATGTATTCGCTGAATGGATGGGTCCTGCCATTTATGGTCAGATAGGCACCACATTGGGGACTTAACCTTGAGCCTCTTGTTCAGTGCTGGCAACTATTCTGAGAGGTGAATACAATCGGTGCCCCTCATTTTACTGGCAAAGGAAAAAGTGGCTGCAAGAGTTCTATCATAGCTGAAGCAGGGTTTCTTAATGATGACAATGTTGACACTTTGGGTCAGATAATTTTGACCTGGGGGCTGTCCTGGGCACTGTAGGATATCCGGCAACACCCCTAACTATACCCATCGTAGCACATCTTCCATTACCCACTGTGAGTGTCAAAAACATGTCTCTAGACATTTGCTAAATGTCTTCTTGGGGAAAAATTGTCCCCCTCTGGAGGGTACTGAAGGAAGGCCCAACTGGGCTGAACATGGCGGCGGGGCCTTCGCTTGTCTTTAACATGGTGTGGACTGGTGGATGTGCTGTCATTGTCATAGGCCGAGGGGGGCTGGGGGGCAGCATGAGTGGCGGCCTTGGTGAAGTCCCTGAGTGTGTTTGTGTACAGGTCAGCAGAGGCTCTTGCTCATCCAGGAGTCATGGCAAGGCTGGGCTCTGAGCTCATGCACATCAGCTACAGATGGGGCAGTTCCCTCAGGCTGGGACCTGGAAGAAAGGCTGAGACTCCAAGGATTCTGAGACATTCCTCCTGGGACTTGAACTGGCTCCGAGAGAGAAAATTGCATCTGCCCTAGAAGGATTGCTGAGGGCATCCTAATACCTGTGAAGGACAAAGGCCGAGGAGACGCCTTTATACTCTGATGAGGACAGCCATGTACACATCGATTCATTCCTGTGAGCCTGTCTCACGACTGTGAAGTCAGTGACTCTGGGGAGGGTGGCTGGGGTGATGTCACTTCTGTGATACCCTGGTGGCAGCAGCTCTTTCATGGTCCTTCTGGTGTACTCATGGAAACCAAGAGATTGGCCAAGCCACAGGGTCCCCAGGTACGGCGTCCTTACCTCCATTACTGTCCTCATAACTTATAACATGTATCTAGCATTTTCTGTGTGCCAGATACTGTTCTAAGAGTTTTGCATGTATTCATTCTCTTAATCCTCATATTTCCTGACAAAGGCACTGTTGTGAAAGTGCCCAGGTAGTTGATCACAGAACTGGGTTCCAATGCCTTGCCCTCACTGACATTGTTTGGAGTGCCCAGGGAAGTTGATGTTATTAGGGTATTCCAAAACCCTGTCTGTAGCATATGAGTTTTTGGCACCCATTTTTATTCCATATAACATATATGGCAGAGGAGTTTCAGAATGATTCTTCAAGCATATTGAGACCTTGCTGCTGATGGAAGAAGCAAAATAATTTCATGTGATTTTTCCTATAACACATATTGCATGATTTTCCTATTTAGAATCATGATGTTTTCCAGATGCAATCATATATAAACCTAATTATGAAATGTCCACTAGGGTATGATTTAAATTAAACTATTCTATTTTTTTTAAATGCATTCTTTTCATACTGAGATATTTTATTTATACTTTAGAAAACTACATAATTTGAATTTTAACTATTATGCCTAATTCCTCAAAGGAGGACAATTACTTTTTGAAAATTCTCTCATTTTCTGTAGTAAATCTCTCATTCATTTTCTCATTCTGTTCAATTCTTATTCTTTGAGTTTGTAGGTCCCATGGAACAGGTCAGAGAGATGGGTTAAGACTTCAATTTGCCAGCATAAGCTAGAAATATTCATGGACCCATATTCTATTACATTCTCTTTTGCAAGTTTACTTACAACAATTGTTTACAAACTTTTTGATGTTACATCACTATCAATAAAATTTTTTCCCCAGAACCACCCCTAATGTGTGTACATTTTTTTATAAATTGTATACAGTCTTGCTATGTAGTAATTAGTAAAATTTTCCTTGTTTTCTAAAACAAAAGGGTAACCACAAAGTGTAATGTTTCAATACCCACATGAATCATTTTCCCATATTCCATTTGAGAGCTCACTGTGACAGTAGTATAGTCTATTTTCTTATTTAGTTTCATAAGTGGGGGATATTATCTATCCTGCTTATGTAATGAAGTTGAGAAGAGTATCAAATACAATAATAGTATTATTAATTGTATCAGTTAGTTATTGCTGTGTAACAAACCACTACAAAACTCAGTGTTTTGGAACAATATTTTTTTATTATTGGATTTTTGGCTCCTGCAGGTTGGGTTTGGTTTAGCTCAGTAGTTATTTTGCTGATCTTAACTAGGTCCATTCCTGTGCTTAACATATCATCTAGTGGTCCAGGAAGGGCAAAATTATCCAACATTCCCTCATTCACATACATGAGGTTTGGTATTGGCCATGGATTCCACTCTTCATGTGGTCTCTTATCCTCAAGTTGGTTATCTTGAACTTCTTCACTGGTAATTGTAATGCTCTAAAAGATGAGGACAGAAATGCAAACGTCTCTTAGGGCCTGAACTTAGAACTGACAAGCCAGTGTGTCACTGGTTAAAGGAAGTCACCAATCTCAGTTCAAATTCAAGGAGTAGCAAAAAATCTCCATTTTTGATGTGAGTTGCAGGGTGCTGAAAATTGTGCTATTTGAATGATTCTTCCAAATAAACATAAAAGATGAGTACTATTAACATTTTCATTTAATAAATAGGAAAACTGAGATACAGAGAGGTTGAATTATGGACCCAATAGCATATTGTAGCATTATTGTCTCTTCTTAATAGATGCAAAAACTGAGGCTCAGTTCAGCATCAAAATAGTTCAGCATCAAAAATGAAATAAATGATGGAATGATACTAAAATTCCAACATTCTTCTTTCTAGAACATTCTAAGTCGACAGCAGAATAATTGGTTAGCTCAATGTATTTCACTTAAATGCCTCAAACTAAAAAGACTTTATTTAAAGATCATACCCTAATTTGCTTAAATTAAACAGACAGTCATTTTTCTAAACATTTTTGATCAGGCTTCCTATGCATAAAAGTAAAAATTCTAAACATAAGCTCTCAACATAGGAGTATTTATTTACAAAGTATAAAATCCTATTATTATTCTTTATTTTATTTATTGGTATAGCTTCATTTCCTCTTTATTTTTATAGAAAAAACAAGAAGTGGATATGAAGATACTTTCTTCCTGAAGTAAAGAAAATTGTCTTGTACATCTTTTGGAGGACACACATTTTGGAGACTACTGGAATAAAATAATGCCTATTCATTAGCATCCCCACAACTCTGAAATAGCAAAGGGTAGATCATCCCTCAAGGACTCTGAAGCAGATATTTCAGATCAAATTGAAAGTGCTATAATACCTGCATTAACTTCAGTTAGCATAAACCACCAAGAAGAAGAATGCAAATAGATTATATTTAATGAAACTTCATGTGCCGACACCTCTGCACTGTTGTTTTAAATAAGTTTTCTTAATTTCTGTGTGACTCAGTTTACTAATGTGAAAACTAGGGGTTACATACACACACACACGTACCCCAATACAAAGCTGTTGAGAGAATTACATAAATGAGTGATAATGGTTGACCTATTAAAAATGAACAATAGCTGTTACTATAGATCAACTCCAAATGATGGGCTATGTTTCTTTAGAATGCTCTCTTAGATCCTCAGATCAGATCTGTTACAACTAATAGTTCTTTGTTGATGGGCAATGTCTCTTATGCACAAGAGATAGGGCTGAGAAGGCATGAACCAAGAACTTTTATGAAAAGAGAAATTTTCCCTATTTCTCTGACATAAATACTTCATTTGAATCATTGCCTTTTTTTTCTACCAAATGACTCTGCAGGAAGAGGGCTGAATTATGGAGGAGATGTTCTCAATAGTTAGGTTGTTTCTCAGGGTTGAAAGGCTCCATATAGAGGCCTTACCATAAGTGTTTCTATGTGCAGCTATAGCTTTCATTATTCTTTGTATCATACTACCAGAAAATTGAAATCCATAATCATCTGGTTCAACCTTTTCTTTGACAGATGGTGAAACTGAGGCCCGGGGATGTTTGTTAATATGATTATACTAATGCGGCACATACTCCTCAAGGACCTGAGGAAGCTTATAATAGAAAATACAGGTAATAGAAGTCAACACATGGATACAATTTTTAGAAAGGGAAGATAAAAAGAAGAATGAATGAGTCAGAAAACATAGACTGAAGACAGCTATTTCATTTGGGCACAAATATCAGCTCAAAACTCTTGAGTTCTAGGTCAAAAGGAAAATGTGCCTACACAGCTCTTTTTAGCCAATAAAGTATAGCACCACTCAAATGGGGGAGGGGTGTAGCTTAGTGTAGAGTATGTGCTTAGCATGCAGGAGGCCCCAGATTCAATATCCAGGACCTCCCCCAACAAGGGCACCACCTTATTTACTCCCCAAGTTTGAAATCAGGGTGGAATTTTGTTTACATATATTTAAGCAGGAGCAGTGAGTCTTAATTGCTGTGATTATGAAATATTATGCCAAGAGCATTTTAAAAATGTTAATTCTCTATGAGAAACAATTGTTTTAAGAATACTATTCAATCTCTAAAAAGCAATTCTAAGACCCCCACTATTTTTAATTGTAGGCCACATATATGTCAGGGTTAATGTTTTCTAAGGACCAGGTATGATATGGAGGTAAAAGCAGAAATTATTTCAGGAATAAGTGGCTATTATATCTCATAATTGTTACTCTAGAATATCAATTGTCAAAGCTGGGCGTTTAACTCAAGTGGTGTGGTGGATAATTAAGAATTGATGTTATTAGTCACTAGTTATAAGGAAGGTATTCAATATTAGAGAAATGGAAGCAGAATACAGCATAATATATTTATTATGAAGACTAAAGAACTGATTTTTGTCATAATGAATGATTTTCCCTCATCACTACTACCCCGACTACACACATACATGAAGGTCAGATTCCTTCAGGCAGGAGGGTTCTGTCTAGCATATTATATTGAGTTCCTTAAACTTGTATAAGGAAAATCAAATTCAAGATATCTGTATACTCTGAAAAACCTGAAGCTAAGGATATACTATAAAATGATCCCTGGATTCTAATGTCTCAGTATTTGACAAAAGCAAATGCTAATCATTTCTGGATGAATGTACCTTTACTCAGACCTCAAAAAACACCTGGTGAAAAAAATTTAAAAAACAAATGTAATGTCCCATTGAAATTCAAATCACATAGGAAATAAGGCATCATGAGAGAGTTAGTAATAAATTAAGAATAGAAAAAGACCCCCAAAGACTTCAGTTATTGGAATTGTCATATACAGAAAGTAAAATGAGAAAGTTAAATGTTTAAAGAAATAGATGCATAAATAAAAGCATGGATAATAAGAGATTGTTACTTAAAAGATGGGAATTTTTTTAAAAGAAAATGAAATGTCTTAAAATGTAATTATTGAAATAAAAATTAATGGTTGGGATTATTGATTAGATATAGTTAAAAAGAGAATTGGTAGGCTAGAAGATAATACTTAAGAAATTACATGAATAAAGCACAGAGAAGGAAGAAAAAGAAAAATATTAAGAGAAGTGAAAGAATAAGAAATTTTAACCTTGCTTAAATAGAGTTCAAAAAGAAAAGAAAGAAGAAGCAACATTTGAGGAGATAATGACTGATAATTCTCTAGAATTAATTAAAGACATAAATTCTCAAACCAAGAAACCTCAATGAATAGGTTTAAAATAGAGTTTAAAGCCAAAGCATTACTGATGATAGAGTGTTACCATTTAGATGAAAAATATTCTTAAATATTCAAGAAACCTCCATGAATAGGACCAAGCACATAGAAGCAAAATCTTATAATAATAAGTCAAGGAAAACAGAACAAAGTGCAAAATTATCTATAAGTGAATGACTTATCTGTCTATAAGTGAGAGATGATCAGATGAGGAAGATTGGTTCTGAGAGCTCTAATGGAGGCCAGAATGCTGTCTTCAGAGAGTGAAAGGAAACATCTGTCAGCCTTGAATTATATATCCAGTGAAAGTCTTTCAGGAATGGTTGATATGAACTTGCTGACAAGCAAAACTGTAAGTGTTTATAAGCTACCAATAATGCCTAACAAAATAACTTCTAAAGGATGAACATTGAGAAGGAAGGAAAATTATCTCAGGAAGATAAAAAAAATAGAATGAAATAAAGAACAGAAATAGTACAAAAGAAAGCAAAAGAGGAGGAAAAAAAGAAAGAAAACCCACCTATGTACTAATGGGAAAAAGAGCACAAACTAAGATAATAGAAAGAAATCCAAATAGAACCAATAATGTGAACATAAAAGGCTACATGTTCTAGTTAAAAATACTTTTAGGGCTTGATTAAAGAAAAATAGCCTTAAAAACAAAGCAAAACCTAGCTTATGTTGTTTGAGATCAACTTAACATACAAAGATATAGAAAAATTGAAAATGAAAAATTAGAAAAGATGAACCAGGCAAACTAAAGAATCCTACACTGCTGTGCTAATGTAATGCAAAATAGAGTTTAACACCAAAGCATTAATGATTATAGAGTGTTACCATTTAGATGAAAAATATTCTTAAATTTGTATACACCTAATAAGAAAGCTAAAACATGCATTAAGCAAAAACTTCCCAGAATCAAAAGAGAAAGTGGGAAATAAACTTAACAGAGGAACTTTAACAGATCTTTCTCTCAAAAACCAATCAACCAAACAGACAAAAAATCAGAAGGAATAGAAAATATTTGAATAACGCAATTAACAATGTTAGTCTAGGTATTGCATATAGTATTGTCACTTGACAGTGAAGAAGGGTACTCCTTATTTTCATGGACACATGGAACACTGATGAAAGTTGACATGTTACTGAATCATAAAATCAGCCCCAACAAATTTAAAAGAACAGCACAAAATAGAATCGGGATCATATGGACACTGGTTCATAGAGATCCCATTCTCTTACTGTAGAAAGATAACAAAAAAAAAAAATGAACTTCCTTCAAAAAAACACTTACTTTATATAGAGAAACTACAAAAATAAAAGGCATGATTCTAAACAATTCTTGGGTCAAAAAGTACATTATACCAGAAATTAGAAAATTCTCAAACCTAAGCAAGAACAAAACCTCTACACCTCTACGTATCAAAATCTGTGAGATAAAAGAAAGATGGTGCTAGATGAAGTTGCAAAGCCATATTTACTCATGATAGCAAAAAAAAAAACTCCAAATCTGTGAGTATAGTCTCTCTCTTAAGGGAAAACAATAACAGAATAAACATAAAAAAAAAAAAACAGAGGGAAGGAACTATTTACCATAAGAAAGACATTAAGAGAAAGCTTTGCACTTTTTTCAACTGCTGTATTGATGACTGTCACCAGTGCTGCCCACCCACTATTTCTGCTTTGGGGGGAAATGCTGAGATGACTTCAGAGCTAGAGTAGCCATGGGATTTGCTGTGGCTGATGAGTAGGAGATGAAGGAGCTTGTGTTCCGACGGGGTGGGCACTTTAGAGGCTGTCGTAGAGTTGACAAGCCTGTTTGTTCTGCCTCACTGAATGGTACTGATCCAGATGGTGACTCCATTGGCTTGACACTTGAGCCATCACCTCGTCCTACTTACAATGGATGTGCAGTATGGACCAGAAATAAAGGTCATTGGCTGTGATTTGGGTATTGTTTGTTATAGCAGCATAATCAAGTGCAGTGACTTTGAACTAGTGGTGATTTTGCTCTGAAAGTGACATTTGACACTATCTGGAGACATTTTTGGTTGTCACAACTGGGTGGGGAGGTGCTGCTGGAAGAGGCCAGGAACATTGCTGAATATGCCATAAATGGAGTTGGGCAGACCTGCATGACAAAGGATTACTTAGCACAAAATGTTACTAGTGTTAAGGTCGAGGAAACTCTGATCTAGTTTATGCAGCTTGATAAAATAATCTAACTCACAGTGGGGCTCTCTTGCCAGGGTAAAAATGACCTTGATTTGAAGATATTGAGATAGAAATAAACAAATGTTTACTAAGAGAGAGATTTGCACTGATTTTTCAGCTTCTATTTCAGCAGATTCCTCATTAAATCTCCTTGACTCTATTCAATGCATTCAGTCCAACTTTTTCTCTGCCCTGGATCAAGCAGAACAAAGGAGCTGAGAATGCACATGTAAAGAAGCCTCCCTCTGCGCATTCACTGCCATGCCCTTGTGGGAAATCCTCTTCCTGGACTTCTCCCTACTGAAGTCTGGCTATTCTCAAATGATCAATGTCTCTGTGTCTCTGTCTTCCCCTCTTGTCTTTCTTCTTTTCTGCCTGCAATTAATCCCTGCAGCAAAATTAAGGGCATCGCAGGGATCTTTGCCCCAGGAGCAAGCTGAGTTTTCTCTCTGCTCTTTCTTTTCCCATGAGGCACGTAGGTCTGAGGCTACTACACTGACCACAGCCAAGTCCAGCTTGATGTCAAGCATTGCGAAGAGCAGGATTCCACCCCTCCCCACCGGGCTGTGGCGGTCTGGATTTATCCATTCTGGATCTGGCAGGTGTGAGGGGTCAATCATCTAACTAGGTCGAAGTGGTGTTCCATGTGGTCTAGTCCACCAGTGTCCTTGCACTGAGGTTTGGAGCCAAAGTCTTTGCTAATAGTGTTACTTTGATTTATATTTCCCATTATTAATGGAGCATATTTATCCCAGAGCTCTCCCTGGGAGGATGCCTGCCATTGGGGGGGATAGGTTTAGGGTGTTTTAAGATTCCTTATCTGTAATATTATATAGTTGCAGGTAAAATAAATCTAATTTCTAACGCTTTTCAGCAATGTAATCCCCCAATTTAGCTAGCCTAAGCTCATGATTTATCTCAGTGGAGAACTTTTATCCCCTTCCCCAGTGCACTCAAGGATGAGTTAGTCAGTCATCAGCCAGCATATTTTGAGCACTTACTACTTAATAAGTAACAGTATAAGCATTTTACCTTAATGATATAATTTAATTCTCAGGAACCCAATTTCAAGCAGATACTATTATTATCCTTACTTAGTACATGAGGACTTTGGAGAGCAGCGAGTTTAAGAACGTTGCTGGTAAGTAGAGCAGCTGGTAGAGAAACAGGCCCCTCCTGATTCCAGTGACTGCTCTCAACCCCTATGTAATATTTCTTGTCATAGGTCTTAGACTTCAATCATCCCAGTTTTCTTTTAGGGTGGTGGGTGGTGGTTGTCTTCCAGTGGTTAGAGATACAGGCAGAGCCAGGATGCATCCTCAGTAGAACTTGGTGCAGCCCTTCACTTAGGCTTGTCCTGAGCGTACACTGGGCGTCAGCGTCTCTTCCATCCTTAGACGTCAAAGTGGAAAACTGACCTGGCACAGCTGTGGTGGTTGTTTCTCTTGCACTGAATACAAAGCCTTTGGTAGAACCTCAGGGGACATCTGCTAGCAAAGCAAGTGTGCTGGGCTGATTTGGGAAATTGGGACTGCAAGCTCCTCAGACTCACAAACCCAGGGTTTCCTTAATTAGTGAGGTGGTCTTCCAATCGATATCCTTGCTCTTCCTTGCTCTGCCAGCCCCCCTCTCTTTCTAGCCAGCCACTCTGGGGATTTTCAGCTGACGATGGTGCAATTCTCCTGGGACTGTACAAGGTACAGAGGAGGAGAGAGAGTATAATTTGTTGGCCTGTTATATGGAGTTGCTAAAGCACAGGATTGCATTCATCAAAGCCAGCCTTGTTCCCCCCAATTTTATATTCAGAATTCATGTTACATGGTTCACTTAGGAATGACAGCAGGAAGCTGCAGATGCACCCAAGCATTGTCTAGAAACGTTTAGACATTTTAATTAATTTATTTTTATTTCATTATAAGAAATACATTTCTTCATTTATTCCCTTCTTGTAAAACTCCACATAAAAAAACCATACTGTCCCAAGATCTGACCTCTGTTCAGATATCTGTCACCTGCTTCTTAAAAATGTACAAATATTCGAGGAAGATGGACGGAACTTCTTATTACTATGAAAATTTGAAATGAGTTGAACTTTGCATTCCTACCCAGTAAAAGAAATAGAAACAAGAAGAAAAAAAGATAACAACCATTATTTTTTAATACAAAGTTAGCTACTCTATAATCAATGCATAGTCTCAGTTTTTCTAAACAGCCATGCAGGAAGGCTATAGCATCCATATCCTTTCTACATGTACACAATGAGAATTTGAATGGCAAAGTAAATTGTCCACAGTCCCACAGGACTTGAACTCTGATCTCAGCCCCTTCTCTGAACCATTGGTTTGAATTATGTTCATAAAATTTGGAATTCCCAGTCCAGATTTGATTAATCAGGATTCTCTTATAATCCCTGCTGCTGGGATAAAATAAAACTGATTCGTCTTAAGGCATGGTTGAAACAGGTCACCTAGGCTGTGTTTATAGGGATAATGTAATTAAAGCAATTTTCAGGAGTGTTCAGGCTCCCCCAAAGTAAATATTAGTGAGGAAAGATAAGTTAGGAGCCCCAATTAGCCAGATTGGATCAGTTTCACCGGCTAGATGCGTAACTCTCCAGTTCCCTTTTCTTACATAAACACAGCTGTGATGTACCAATGCGTGCCTCTGTCCGCCAGAATCCAGAGGTAAGATGAAGTCCTCAAAGAGAGGTCTGGAAACCGTGTTTATCATCTTGTCCCTCACCACCTTGCCTTAGGACCATGTATTTATTTGGCATAAAATTGAAAAAGAAAACACAAGCTCAGCTAAATGGTTCCTTTATAACCTGAAGAAAAAGACCTTGAGTTGTGACCTCAAAAGAGTTATATCAATAAAAAGGAAAAAAAAAAAAAAAGTAACTTCTCTTCCAATACTTTTTCTGAGCCATTTGCCATAGTTGTTGTTGAGGAATGCACAGGCGTATGATCTCACTCACTCCCTGATGTTGGGATCATGGATATTCTAACAAAATGCCAGGAAGGTCTGCAGAAGAGTTCAACACTGAAAACAGCCAGGATTCCTGACACATAGTGTTCATTTGGGGAAGCTAGTTAAAGGCCATCAAAGGGTGTGTCAGGAGAGGCGGGGAGGAGAAGGGAAACACAGGCAGTCAACTTGGAATAGAGGTGAGTTTATACGCTTGAGCCACAGGGTTTGAAATGGTGTGAAATCCAACAGCTAGTCATTGAGGACTTCTCTAGTGTGAGGGATTAATGTCTGCTTTGGGGATAAAAACATGAATTTGTTAGCGCTCAGTGTTGGCTCTCCGTGACTTTATAACTTGAGGTGAATGGAGGCTTATAGCTGAGTAGTTTAGCTTAATGTGTATTTTAAAAAAAATATTTATACAACTGTCTGATTAAAGAGCGCTCTCCCCTGTGCTAATGTTAGCAGAGGCCAAGGAGGGAGGAAACTAAATATGGGATGGCAAACAGATTTCCTTCCTTGGGACAATACTGATTGATTTATAGAGTTGATTCCAAATGATTGAGGTCATTCTCAGCTTGATTATTGATATATGTCACAGGTACAGGAGGGGGAAAAATGGTGGCAGGAGTGTGTGATATTTGTTGTCACTGGTATAAATTCTGTGGTATGAGTTATAGAGAAGATGTGTCTGTTCCCCCAGTAGCTTCTTTACTATTTGAGTCCAGTACTGAATCTTGCCCTTATGGTTTGGTGCATATCATTTAAAGATAATAGTAAAAAGCAACACATACAAGCTCTCAGTACATGCCAGGCAGTCAGTTAGACATACTGTGTGTACTGACCCCCATACGCCTATTTTACAGAGGAGGACAGTGAGGCTGATTCTCTAGAAATTGATCTTTGGTTCTTTGCATCTAATGTCTCTGTTGCTCATAACTGGATTTCTATGACAAATCATTCTTGGGCTTCTAGTGAGGCTTTTAATGCCCTTTTTGATTCTGGGAGAACATGTCTCTTGAGATACCAGAGAAGTGTTGAAGGACTCCACATACGACAGGAACATGGAGAACAGAAAATATAAAACCCAGACCTAGAAAAAACTTGACAGGCATAAGCTCTGGCCACAGTTCCCTGGTTCTTCAAATCCACTGGCCTATTCAGCGAAGGTCATTGGTAATGACCCACTTTGCTTTCTTAGAAAGCAAGTTACATTTTGATTTTATTTAAAAATGACTTATAATTCCAGAGAACAGGCTGGGCATGGTGGTGCATACCTGTAACCCCAGCTTGTAAACTCAGAGACTCAGAGAACTCTGGTTGAGAAACCAATACCTGCGTGTGGTCATGTACATTTTTGCCTACATATGAAGCCAAACTCTCTGTGTTTCTTTTATCTGTGTGTTGAGACTATTCTGTGCTCTAGTTGTAGTTACCTGTATCTGGGTTGGCCCAAGGGATTAGTATTTAAACTGTGGCCTCCCAGGAAGTGAAAGCAAGAAGGTTAAGGTCTTCATTTCATGCTGGACAGATCAGACTGGGTTGAGGCAGTCTGGACTGGACTGTGGGGTCCTATATGGAATCTAGTGATGCAAACTTTGTGACGTGGATTAGGGGTAAGGGTGGGATTTGCATTGGGAAGAAACAGATATTACTACTGTCAATCATCCTGGCAAGGAATGGTTCTACTGGGAATCGAGATTGTGAATTAGACTGAGGAGGGAGCTTTTTTCCCTTTAGAGACATGGCTTTGGTATGGACAAGGAAGGGAGGTGGGTCTAGCTGCTCTTTCTGTTGAGGCCAGATGGGACACACTTCCATCAGGGGCCTAGAGGGGAAGCATCTGGGTTTTATTCTAGGTCTGGAGGAAAGTTTCTATCTGTATTGCAGTTTCCTTCTGTTCTTCCTGGACTATAAATAAAGCCTTGTTAAAAGTCAGAGCCTGGTCCAAAGAGTTGCTATGAAGAATGATGGGAAAACCTTTTCTATTTTGGGCATTGAACTTTAAAGAGGAGGTTTGTGTCTACTCTCTGCTTGAGGCCAGTGGGGGAGAGCTACCTGGAGGTGAGGAAGACCTGGGACCACCAAGCTAATGTTATACCAGCTTCCTTCCCCAAACCTCCTTCCCAGTTCTCCAAGGTACAGAAAAGTGAGGGGGACCTTGAGAAGAGGGGTGTGCTGAGGTCTAGCAGTTAATCTGGTAAGGTCTTGCAGACTGGGGAAGGCAAAAACATTTGTAAATAGAAAAGAAAGGGATGATAAATGGAAAAAAAAGAAAGAAATTATGGAGAATTATTTTCATCATTTAATTTTTATAGTGATAATATTTTTGCAATAAATCCAGAATGCATTTGACACTATAATTATTAGTCTTATAGGCCTTATACAACAAGGGGTTAACACTTGACAATAACTTGGTCAACTAATGTCCAACGTAACACCTGGATATGTGCATCGCTGATGATCTTTTTCATACAGCCCTACAAATGGAATTTTTTTCCTGTCCCAGGTTGGGGTTCCTTGTGTTTTAATATATGCTGAGCCCCTCGGTATAGTTCTGCCAGGTACTTCCCAGCACAGGTCTCACATGCTTCCACGTTTCTGGTTCTCCTGTTTAGATACATGTATGTTATTAATTTCTTTGGTGTTCTTCCAGAAGTAGTTTATGGGTATGTAAGAAAATACCTGTGTCTCTGATGTTCTGCACATTTTACTGCTAAGCATTTTATGTGATTTCCATTTTGTGGTGTTCACAATATACCTGAAGAGGTGATTAGTGTCATTAACTGAGGCTGAGATGGCTGTTTTATATCAGCTTGCTCACTGTCAGTGTTTTGTTGGTCCACAGGTTGGTGTCCTGAAATTGACCACGGAGGGAGCATTTGGACCTGTGGAAATTGGCAGATGCTATGATCACATTCCCTTTCTGCAGAGCTGGCCGGTGTGTTCACTAACACACTTCTTCTCAGAGAGGCTGAGTGAGGTGTTCAGGATCCCAAATTAAAGGTGGAAGAATCAGGACTGGAACTTGGTCCTCTCGACTCCTGGGCCCTACACTAAAATCACTGAATCAATGAAAAGTCAGAGAAAAACGTCTGGGGCCACCAAGCTAATGTTACTACCAACTTCTGCTCTGACAGTTTCCCAGTCCTGGTACTCTCCAGATCAGGGCTGTGTTAGCCCAGCCTGACCTCTGTCCCTCAAAAATCCCTTTTATGTTCATGGTTAGTGTTGGAATTGTCTTCTTATCATCCTAAAACAAACCCATGCTTATTGTAGACAAATTGCAAAATGGACAACTATGAAGGAAAGGTGGCCAATACTTTGAAATAACCCATACTAGCATTTTGACTTTGACTTTGTGTTTCTGACCATTGGTACTTGATTCCTGTTTGGTGTTTGCTATTTTTCCTTTGGACTTTTCCTCTCTGGTATTTACAGTCCTACTTTCATCTCTGTGGTTTCTGGTCTCCGCAGATTCAACAGTGGCAGATCAAGAATATTTTAAAAATTGTGTCCACACTGAATATGCATGGACCTTTTCCTAATTATTCTCTAAACAATAAAGAGCTATTTGCGTAGCATCCACATTGTCTTTGCTATCATTAGTAATTTAGAGATGATTTAAAGTATTAAGAGGGTGTGTGTAGGTTACATGCAAACACTGAGTTTTTTTTTTTTTTTTTTTTTTATAGAAGGTTCTTGAGAACCATGGTCATCTGTGAGGGGTTGTGGAGTCAATCCCCCATTGGTGCTGAAATGAGTCCACTTTTTGTTGTGTGTGTACACATGGAAGTCCTAGCTATGGCTTGGTTTGTAACTAACCCCACTTTAGAGCTTAACCTGTGGGATTAAAAAATATGCTGCAGCAAGTTTTATCTTTGAATGATGCTTAGCACAGCAAGAGCTTCCTAGTGTGAGAAGTTCAAGGAGACCAAAGCCAGGGGAGGAGACCACTGATTCAGGCTGCCTGATCAGGGCACAAGTGTGCCCTTTGAGTAGAATGAAGGGCAGTCATACACAATATTTTTTAAAAATATTTATTTTTTAGTTGTAGGTGGACACAATATCTTTATTTCATTTTTATGTGGTGCTGAGGATTGAACCCAGGGTCTCATGTGTGCTAGGCAAGCGCTCTACCACTGAGCTACAATCCCAGCCTGACAATATTTAAATTGGTATCTGTTTCCCCTTTGTTATTGTTTTCCCCTGCTACACTCATACATGGTTCAGTAATTCTCTTTTCTCTACAGTTGTGTTTTCTACGGTTTCAGTTACCTGTGGTCAATCAGGGTCTAAAAATATTAAATGGAAAATTTCAGAAACAAATAGTTCATAAATTTTGTGCTGTATGTCATTCTGAGTTATGTGATGAAATCTTGGACCATCTGCTCTGTCTTCCCCAGGACAAAAATCATCCCTCTGTCCAGTGTATCCATGCCATATACACTACCTGCCCATTAGTCTCTTAGTAGCTGTCTGGGTTATCAGATCTATTGTCATGGTACCACAATTCTTGCATTCAATTAATTATTTTTAATTATTAATAATTGTCCCATACTGAACATGTATGGACTTTTTTTCCTTATTATTATTCTCTAAGTATAACAGCTATTTGCATAATAGGAAATTTTGTTTTATCATTATAATTGTTTTGTTTTATTATTAGTTATCATTTATCTCTTACTTTGCCTAATTTATAAATAAAATTTTATCACAGTTTGTATGTGTAGAAAATACTTATGCATGTATATATATGGTTCACTATTATTGATGATTTCAGGCATCTATTGGGGGTCAAGGAATGTATGCCTTATAGACAAGAATAGACTAGTTAAATATATGTATTTTGAATGTGCAAATGATGTGCTTTCTCTTTAAATCAGGAAAGCCTAGAAAATAAAAAAATATATATATTTAGCCTTTGTAAAACATTGAAAATGTTCAACATTAATGGTTGTTAACTTTAGCTGTAACAGCTAAGAGAGTATTGAATTTCACCTTTAGAATATGTCTGTAAATATGTCTGGTTATGTGTGTGTGTGTAACCAGTTCTGCATCAGGTAAATGGCTTGGGGGCGGCTGAAGAGGAAACATTTTCTTCCCGACGTTTCAATAACTAGTGACTGGCTGAAGAAATGCAGGCTGTCCCGAGAGGCAGATCCCGTCCTTGGCTCGGGGCTATGTAAGCCCCGTAGGTTCTGAGCACCAGTGATACAAATTGTGCCAATCTGTTAGAGCAGACCCAGCTTCCCAGTGGCTTTGTGACTGTCGCCTGCCTCTGCATCTCTCATAATGAAATGGTTCTTGGACAGCTGGGTTATCAGCAAAGAGCTGTGTGGGAAGTGCCCTGCCCAATTAATCAGATGTCATTCTGACCAGATTTCTTGAGCGCATTGCTTCATGGTAAGCAGCAGAGTATTAATAAACTAAACCTAAAAAAAATAAATAAATAAAGGCCAAGGAGTAAAACGTCATTTTTATGTATACTTGTCTTAAGGCATATTTTTCCATTTCTGAAACTTGAAAAATAACCATCTGGAAAGAATCATATTATAGACAAGGCATGTCATGACATTTACAGCAAATATTTTTGCTGTGAGGATCAGTATTCTCTCATTGCCCCATCAACTTCCATATAATCAGATACTCTTAAAGTATTCAATAAATAGAGGGTTCCTGCAATAAATCAATAGTGCAGGAATGATATGTTTAAGGGTTCCCATTTTCCTTTGTTTACCCTTCTTTTTAAACACACATTTTTGCATCACAAGCTTCCTATAACGTCTGTCTGTCTTTGTTTCTTTGCCTTTCAGCCACCCAGTCTCGGGCAAATGACATTAGACTGCACCATTGCAAAGAGATCTCTGGCATAAATAAATGTATCAGTAAGTCAAGAGGTCAACAGCATAAATGAGGCAAAGATTTCAAAGAAATCACCGACCAAATGATTTATAAATCATGGAAAACACTGCTCTGGCCATAAAAGAGAAATTAAATTTATACATCATGAGCTTCAGGATGCTTTGGGTTCTGGTGGGTAACTGGGTTAGAAATGGAAGAGCTTATGTCATCCTCCTGTTGGTTTGGAGCCTCATTTTAGTGGCATTTACCCCAGGACCTTAAATCAGGAGGATGGAGATTAAACTCCCACTCCCTTCTGTGTCTCCAGAAACATTTGCTTTTACCCCTGACCTGGAAATTCCCACTACACCATGTTCGACTCTGGGTTCGGGTAGGAATGAATTCAGGGCTGGGCGTAATGACAGTGCATGTGAATGAAGATGCACATTACCAGGCTTCCCTCGTGTTGGGGGGAGGCCAAGGAGTTACCTCTGTCTACAGGACAGTAACCCCAGGTTACAGCAGCTGCTCTGGCCAGCTAGGCACATTGTGAACATGTGGACTGCTTGGAATAACCACAGCCCACCATCTATAGGACAGAACAAAAATGAGCCAGTCTCTGTAGAAGGAACAAAAATACTTTGTTTTAATGATCTGTAAAGCGAATCTGTCCAGAACTTTTACAGCTTAAACAGAGTCTTTCCTCCTTTCTGCTCTTATTACTTTTTTTATTTTTGAAAGACACGATGTTTAGCCACGCCTCTCTTCTGTACCCTCACTCTCTGTTTCTTTTCTTCTGTTTTGGCGGACGATATCAGATTGGAAACCGCAAAACTTGAAAGTGTCCATTTATTACTAAAATAAATGGATAATGATTTATATGTAAAACTGAAGTCATTTCATAGGGAGCTTGCCGAACACACACTCAATGGGGAGCGTCACTCCCAAGTTAAACAGATGTGAGGCAGCAAACGACACCATGAACCGCCATCAAAATTTGGAATTGATCGATGCTCTTTATGACCTAACTGATGGAGGCTTAAACTTGGGGCTAGTTTTAAAGTTTTCCTGGAAACAAATTTCGTTAATCTCACTCAATGGGAACAATATGTTAGTGTCTAGTTTGAAATACAGATCTGTGGTGATGACAGAGAAAAACAATACACAGAACCAAGATCCCTTTGTTCTTATGATCCAAGGTAAGATTTCAGTGCAACTGTCCCCTCTTCTCCCTTCTTTCCCTCATTTTCTCCTTCCCCCTCTCTCCCTCCCTCTCTTTCCCCACCCCTTCTCAATCTTCTCTCTTTAAGATATTTGCGAGAACAAGATCTTTGGGGTCAGTAAATCCCCGTATGTATTTTGCTATTTAAATGCCCTAAGATTCTCTTTGCTGAACATTTGGGAGAAGGAAGTGTAAAGTACATTAGTTTCTTAATCTTCTTTTTCTACTTTTCTAAACCTGGGCATATGTTAAAGGAAATTGAATGCACAGCTTGCAGATGCATTTATGCTTAAATCATCAAAACTGATTTTGAGTCACCTTGCTTAAAATTCAGTCTACCCAACCCCCTTTTTCTTTATTACTGGGAAGCTGGTCCTGACAACTGGGGCCACAAATGCCATGCTGTGTTTGGAATTCATGTACCTAAAAATTGGTTGGCAACATTTTCTACATTAGAGGGATACTTTCCCTTCCCTACCTTGGAATCATCCTGCATACCCCAGTGGTCCATCTATTCTTGGAATGATTCCTTTCCCCAAAGAAATTGCTTATACAAAGTTGAATAGGTTAAAAAACATACACAATAACCTCACATAAGCTAAACCTGCTTTTATCTGCCTCTTTTTTTTTTTTTTTTAAACTTTAAGTAGGCCTGGAAAACATTTAGATCTTGTGAAGATCTGAATGATACTGGGTATGTTCTCAGTGGTTTTCCCAAACATTCTTACAGCAATTGGCTTGAACTATGTATTCATTACTCAACGAAGAACAAAAACTGAGGATATGGGTTTACATCTTAGCAAAAATGTAGATAGTCTATGTTTGGAGAGAACCTGTTAAACCTAGGGCCAGGCTAAGGCTGAGTTCATTTGCATATTTGGGGCAACTGTTACGAATTTTGATGGTTTCTGTGGAGTAGAAATCCTTTGCTCTTCTAATCTCCTCGTGGACCTGTTTCCAGCATTCTCAGACTCCACATCGTGTTTCAGAGTTGGATGCACCTGCCTTGCAGTAGGGTCTGTCGGGCCAACAAGGAAAGAAGATCTCTGCTGCCACCAAAAGAAATTGTTGACTTTGTTACATCTTAAAATTTTATTTCTTTTTCTGGAAGTAAGCAGTTCACATTGCTGTGCTTTCTGTTTCTGGTCTATTGGCTTTGATCGCGTCTCATGGCATTTTTAGCCCATGATAATTTGCTTACATTGAGAAACAATGTCATGATCTTGAATGTGCAAATGGAGAGAGGGCTGAGATAACCTGTAAACAGATGGTGTGATGGGGTCCATGCATTATTAAATGGCTCCTATAGACCATATCACACACATGTGATGGGCACAGTAGCTGGAAGCCGGAAGTGCAGGTAGAGAGAGTGTATCAGATAGTAATCTAATAACACTAGTTTGTCTAGGAAAAAAAAATTAATCTATTTTACTTGTTCTAGGATAAAATTTCTTCAGTAATATTCTTTAAGACATATCAGATATAATTTCTTAGGGTGCATAAAGAAGAGAAGAACCTTTCATATTTCATGTATTGAGTACTGAGGATGGTGATCTGAGAGTTCTTGACATTTTATTTTTGCTTTTGTTGTTTAAATAAGTGCCCCTCAATTTCCCTTTGTCCTGCTGACAATCTCATTTAATATGGAGTAAAAACAACCTGGAGCATGGTCTCTGAGGTTAAGGAATTCAAATCTCATTTGGGCACAGTAGTGCATACCAGTAATCCCAGCTTTTCAAGAGGCTGAGCCAGGAGGATCACAAGTTCAAGGCCACCTTGGGCAACTTAGCGAGACCCTGTTTCAAACTTTAAAGAAGGGCTGGGGGTTTAGCTCAGTGGTACAGCAAATCTGGGTTCAATTCCTGTACACTTTCCCTGAAAGAAAGAGTGCAAATCCTGCCTCAGCCACCTACTAACTGTGGTCTTGTGCAAGAGAATTATTTCTCTGTATCTCAATGATCTTCTCTGTAAAATGGTAAAACAACACTACTAGCTACAAAGAATCATTGTGAGGTTTAAGTGCGTGAAAAGCAAATGAATTCTTGGCATGGAGCTAACTCTTATTCAATGTTAGCTGTTGCTGCTCTTGGTATTATTGCTGTTGTTGTTTAGCAAATTGTTTACCCCGGAATTTTTCCAAAAAGTGGGCCGGCCCAGGATAACATGATTCTAAACAGGTTAAGTGTGAATCACTAAAATGTCTCAACTACTCCTGTGTGAAAACTCCCAGGCCCCCATTGGCGCGCCACTAAAGTAAAGCATTTAGTTATGTAATGGGTACTAGTAGTGTAAGAACAATTATTTTATGATTGAGATAAAATGAAAAACCAGAGTGAAAATCTGACACTGAGAGAGAAGGACACTGAATTAGGAGTTGGACGATGTGCCACCAACGCAAGTGTGACCTTGGGCAAATCATGTGTCCTCCCAGAATCGTGTCAGCCAAATGAGAATGGGAGTGATGAGAGCCACCACATGCGTGTCCCAGGGTTTTATGAGATCCAATTAGAAGAAGCTGGAGCACAGGAAAGCACTCTGAAAAGATGAATGTGCCGCTGGGCAGGAGGTGATGCAAGTTGAATGACAGAGCAGGTTCCTGCCCATCAATCCTGCACTTCCGCTGGTTACTACTGTGGCCCTGCACGCAGGAGGATGGCCCTATTGCACATTCCAGGGCACGCACCTGGCCTGCTGGTTGTAGTGGTGACTGCTGAGCAAGAGGAGGAGGGGTGCATTTTATGTGTCAATTCCAGACAGGCAGAGAGCTTTGCTGTCCAAATAAAGAGGCCTTCCCAGGTGAAAGGGGTTGAATATATAGGCACCCCAATGTTCCAAAACAGCGTCTAGGCAAAGCGTTGTGCCCTTTGTTGTCTGAACCAGACAGTAGTGATTCTGCGGCAGTGGATTCCTTAGTCAGAGTTGCAGAGTTCAGCAGCCACCCCCTAGAGCCCTGGCAAAGACATTTTCTGAAAATGCCAGAATAGACAGGAGTTAATGTACAGTGTGGAAGAGCCAAGGCCCAGGGAGCCCGGATCCAAGCCAGGAGCCTGGTTCCACAACGTGAGCGAAGCGCAGGCAAGACGCAGACAGACAAGGAGGCCCAGAGATCGCGCTCATGCCACCACTCCAGGTGCAGAAATAAGAGGCGGCGGCCCGGCGGGGGTCCTAATCCATCACTCCTGCGCGCCTGCTTAGCCGGGAGCCGGCAGGGAAGTCACGCGCCTGGCACCAGCGGCTCTGGGCCACCTCCCTGCCTAGGGCGGCAGAAGGCCACAGGCTCAACTGTGACGCCCGGGCCCATGCGCCTCACCAGATGGTACTGTAAATCTGAACTATTCCACAGGAGAAAGACAAATGGGAATCAGCCGCGAAGGCTCGGAGCCTGGCATACGGAGTGGAACAAAGAGAGGCCCAGCATCCTTCTGGAGCGTCTCTGTCCCTGCTCTTAAATATCACGCTTGTGAAGTCATCTCCCACCGGAGCTCCCTCCCGGCAGCCGAATAGGTTCATAAACACAGTTGCTGGGCAGAGGAAAACCGAGAACCAAGGCGGTGACCCCTGTGATTGCAGCCTGCGAGAAAATGTGGGAAGGTTTACCTTGAACTTGTTTCGTGCCCCGCCCACTCCTGCTGGAGATTTCCTGCCCTGGCCTCCCTGCCATTCACACGGGAGCCTTCTCCAGGCTTCCCTTGTCGAACAGTTACTGAATGTTAGCTAGAGACCAGGCACCAGCAGCTCCCACTCATTTCTCCTTTACAGGGTGCTCCCCTGGGCCAGGAACCAGGCAGGAACTAAGGCTAGGAAGGAGAAAAGGATGTCTTACCTTTAAGAAAGTCCAGGGTGGTGTTCTGGGGAGATGCCAGAACACAAAATGATTGAAGGGCTCCTGATGCCCGGAGAGGCTCTGTAGTACTCGTAAGTTTGGAGGCCAGTGTTAGCCAGTCAGTGCCTTAATGAGGCCACTTGTGATAACTTTCCTTGGGAAGAAGGTTTCAGAATCTCTGGTTGTGGACTGGTAAATGTAGTGGCTTTTTAAAAACTTGCTTAAAATGTTGTTATGATACACATGCAGAAGATAGAGCTCTCTTACTTCTGGAGCTTCAGCTTTGCTTGCCCCTTGGAGTGCCAGCAGATGTCCTGCCCCTGAATCTTCATGTCCACTCTCTCAGCCTCACCGAGGCTCTGCCTCTGCTCCTTGTCTAGGCACCTCACTGCAAGCTTTCAGGCATCTGTATACATATCATATCCCCAGAGAGCCAGTATGGTGCCCTGGTTGGGTGTGGACCCTGGGGCAGCTTCCTTCATCTCTCTGTTAATAAGGTTGTCATGATATCTAACCATAGGATTGTAAAGAAGTTTAAAGAAGAAGATATATGTAAAATATTTAGAGCAGTGCTTAATAAATATTACCTTTTATTATTCCAATTATCATTTGTCAGTTGATTCATTCCTGTGGTTCCTGGTCATACTCTCAGTTTCTAACAGTATTTACCACAGTAGGCCATCATTTACAGTAGGTTCTAACTTAATTATTATCTCTCTTCCCAACTTGCTCCATAAAGGCAAGAACCATAGCTCTTTTATTTACCAAAATATTCTCAGCACCTCGTATAGTATTTAGATGTAGTAAATGCTCAATAAATATTTGTTGAAATAAGTCAAAGCTCAATTTGTATGCTCTTGGGTGGAGGGCATATATAGATGCAATGCGAAAGTGTTTTAGGGGGTGTAAATTAAGATTTAAAAAAAAAAAGCAGGGTGTTGATTTTTGAAGAATGGGGTCCAGAAATCATTCTCTTGGTTTCCTAACACTGGAAAGTCTGGGGTGCCACAGATTTCCACAGATTGTGACATGTCAAAATGGGTTTCTCCTTTGGGATGATTGCAAAACACAGCATGTCCCCAAAGGGAAAAGGTTGTCTGTAGGAAGGTGGGAAGGTTGCCCCGAATCTTCCTAATGAAAATCAATAGCCTAAAAATTAAATTAAGTTGATGCAACTAACGATTCCATCCAACTTGCTCATTAGTGAAAGCACCCAATCCCACCGCAGGGATCCCTGTTGCTAAGTTGCCTCCAGAAACAAATTGATTAATGGATTTTCTTTTTCCTAAAGCCCTTTCAAGTAAGCGGGTCAAGTAGCTGCGATTTCATTAGGGCCACTCTCGTCAGTGATAGTCGTGCAATTTGGTTCCAAACACCCAATTTATAGATTGGCCCAGGTCCTCTGGAATCGATTGTGTTTGAGGGATTTGGGAAGCCAGTGCCTTTTCACTAACTATCCTTAAGGAATTTGGGGTCATGAAGGGAAGCAGGAAGGCTGAGCTAGAAAGCAAACACCTGCCCACTTTATTCAGTGGGAGAAAGTGCTGGGCCCAGGACCCTCCCCTTTCTCCATATGCCTGCACAGCCCCAGGGTGCATTAAAATTGTTTGTGAACCTCCAGGGAGTTTTCTGACAAGAAGTTCTTCAGTGGAGAGGTGAGAAGTAAGAAAAAAATACACACACACACACACACACACACACACAGAGTCATACACTGAATGGGGTTTGGAAATCACAGAGGAGTGGATGGTGAAAGCTAGTGGCTGAAATTAGATACAGTGGAGCTTATTTTTGATAACAGAGACTTCTTTTTTAAAATTTAGCCAAGTCTTGAATGGTTTACTTCTACTTGAAGTAGCAGCATGATATTAATGGATTAGAACTGTGCAACAATGAAAACAAAGATATCTATCTAACTTGAGGTTTACTGGTGCATGTGTGTGTGTGTGTGGGGGGGGTTGTGACCCATGCCATAGACCAACATGGTAATCCCATGTTTGACAAGAGGAGTAAGAATAACTGAGGAAACCAAAGGCCTCACAACAGAAGAGCTGGGCCAGATGAACTTGAACTTGTTAGATAAGTCACTATCAGAAGTCTCAGGAATTAGTGTTCCTCTGAATTTCTAGGTGTAGTTGAAAGTAAATAAATGGCAAACTGGAACTTTCACCCAAGAAACTCAAGAATGATGTTCCAAGGTAGCAGTCTCTAAAAGGTAGAATCCAGTGCGTTTACTTCATCCTCTTTTTAATTGACACACAATGCTGTGTGTATTTATGGAATAGAGGGTGATAATTTAATTTGTTTATATATTGTGTAAGGAGCGAATCAGGCTAATTGACATTTTCATACCCTGATCACTTGTTTATGTTTGGAGACTTTGGGCTCCCCTCTCCTTGTTCTTCATGATCTGTATGAAGGTTGTTTTAAGCTGGTCACCTCACTGTGCCATAGAACCCCAGAACTTATTCTTCCTATCCCACGGTATTTTGGTGCCCATTATTCAGCCTCTCCTCATTCTCACTTTCCCCCTTTCTTCCTAGCCTCTAGTGACCCCTATTCTACTCTCTTCTGCCAGTGCATAACAGGCAAGAATAAAAGGGCATTTTTAGCTGGAACAGATCTTATAAGTCTCAATTTTTAAACTTTAACAAACTGAAAATGTTGAGTAGTTTTAGATTGACAGAAAATGTGCCCAGCTATTTCAGCGTACACCCCCATTCAGTTTCCTATATTATAAATACTAGGAGGGCACATTTGCCACAGTTCATTAATCAACGTTGATGCAAAGTCATTGTGAACATGGCCACGCTGAGCTATAGAGCAGTTCAGACTTCCCCGAGACAATGGCAACAGAGGACCCAGGACCCAGTTTCCTTAACTGCCAGCCAAGGTCTCCTTCTAGTGAACTCGATTTTCCTCTTTTGTTACTGATAAGCCCTTTGAAACAAACCTGGTTCAGAAATTCAATGTGTGAAGTAGAAAAAAGCAGAGCTGTTGTAGGTGAAGAACCTCCCTCCCCCTCACTCCCCATCCCTCAGGAGCACCTGAGACATCTTCCAGTAAATCTTAGGGCTCAGAGGAGGACAGTTGGCAACCTCTCCACAGTTTGATTGCAGAACTTAAAGTAAGTTAACCATCTGGCACCGTCTGCCTCATGGGGCTTGAGGGGGGTTGGAGCAGACTAAATCAGAAGGCAGACTGAGAAGGCAGGTGGATCAGGTATGTGGATCTCGAGGTGGGTGGGGGAACTCGACTATTCCATAAGAATCATTTTCTTAATCATTTGAGATTGCCTATTAAAGGAGTCAAATGTGCATCTTTGAGTTCCTAGAACTTTCCCGGTCACATCATTAGCACTGTGTGTTCTGGAGGTAAGGGGAGACTGGTTGGACATACGCTTCGGTCCTCCGGAATACATCTGTATAGATAACTCTACTTTTCCCTTTCCTGAAACTAAAACTACTTTCTCTTTTTCACTTTTTCCTTTTATCAGTACGGGCTTATCTTAGTCCATTTTGTGATGCTTTAATAGGATACTTGATGCTGGGAAGTGTATAAAGAAAAAAGGTTATTTAGCTCACAGCTTTGGAGTCTGCAATTTCAAGATGTTTTGGGCCTCTAATGATGGCTCCCCGGCCACATTGCAGCCTGGTGGACAAGCAGAAAAGGAAGACACAGGGGAGAGAGTGAGAGAGCAAAGGAGAGACCAGGAAAGGGCTAGGCTCACTCTTTTATAACAGCCTACCCAGAACGACATTAATCCCTTCCAAGGGTAGTAACCTGTGACTGTTCATCTTCCACTTGGCTCCTCCTCCTAAAGGTGACCACCTTTCAGTACTGTAATGTTGGAGATCAAGTTTACAGCACATTTCCAAGACACTCCAATTATATCTAAGCCACAGCATGGCTAAGAGCAGAAGATATTGACTAAGAATTAAGAAGAGGCAGTGTGAGTTGGAATCTGACTTGACCACTCAAAATCAGAAAGATTTGAGTTTAATGCCCAGTTTCACCTTATCCTAACTGTACAATCTTGAGGGAATTACTCAACTTCTCTGTGACTCCAATTCCTCTCTGTAAAACAGGAATGGTAATCATGCTGCTGTTCCCAAATGTAGCTGTGAGAATTTAATGAGACAGTGTATCTAAGTAGTTTAGACTATTAGACATTATTTCTTTCACTAGAAGTATAACTATCTTTATTATTTTTAAGAAGGGAATTAGCTCAGAGAAACTTATAGGTCTTCAGCTTTTAGTATGCTTTCCTAGAAAAATCACCTTTTCCAAAGCACTTGCTACTTTCTTTGTATCTTAATGATCCTTTATATAATAATAATAATAATAATAATAATAATAATAATAATGTCTCTCATTCATACAGCATGGCTAAACTTCCAAGAAGTTTGAATTGACTAACTTTATGGATTTTTTTAAAGAAAAATATTGGGCTCTTTGTGATTTTCTTGAATGGGTCATTTTCCATGAGTATGTTATCGAGTGTCTACTTCCTTCCAGCACTGATCTAGGTACTGGGACCACACAACAAAGATCCATTCGTAAACCTGAGATGTCATGATGATGAAGAAGATGGTAAATTAGAAGATGGTAAGTGCTTTGTAAAAAAGGAAAGAAGCAGGGCCTGCTAAGGAAAGTGGGAAGGACAGGCTGAGTGGGGCTGTGTTTTGCTTTTATGCACTGAATGAGAGTGTCCTAAGCTGGGCCTAATGGGAGAGAGACAGTCTTTCAACTACCACTTCCTGAGTCTCTGCTCTCTCCTCTTCTAGCTATGGCCGGTCAGCTTCCCCTGTCCCAGTGGCCTGTCCAGCAGGGCTAGTCTGCTCACACAGTCTCCTTTCTGCCTGCTCAAGGGGCCCGTCACCAATCCCAGCAGATCTGTCCTTTTTGACACGTCAGAACTAGTGCCACCTAATCACCCTCACTCATAACCCAGCCAGAGGCAGATAAAAAGTGACATTCGAGAACACGAGCAACCCCCCCTCCTCCCTGTAGTCCTCTAGAAACATGGGTAAACGAGGGGTGTCAGGTGGAGACTCCAGGGTTTTCTAACCCCCTCCTGTAGGGACTCCAGCTTACCCCCAGGTGAGCCACCAGAACACTCAAGCCCAAGGTGACACTCTCATTCATCCCTCAACCAGGGCTCCTATTAATGTGTCACTGAAACAACCTATTTTCTTATACTAATCCTCACCCTTTTGATATACTGGACATGTGTCAAAAAAAAAAAAAAATCAGAGCCCATCCATATCTTATCTTACATTAGGAAGAGTCATGAAGAAATGTCCCTTCATTACAAGGACAGTCATGTCAGAAAGAATCGACTTATTGTCAACATTTCTAACCTGACAATGTTAATGGAGCCTTAAGACATCCTCTTCCCTCATTTGTTTCTTAGATACCTATCAAGAAGACAGTTGCAAGAGAGTTTCCAAGCTCTGGGGAGCTCTGTGTATGTGTATTAAGTGACAGCACTCTAGATGCTTATTATAAAGGGATGCAGGAATAGGTTGGAGGATTGAGACAGAGGAGAGAAAGCCTGTTTTTGGCACAGTGCCAGGGTGGTGAGTGACTCCAAGCAAGACTTCAGACTCCAAAGATAGCTATTGTTTCTCATCTCCTGCTTTATCTCCCCCAAATTTTCCTGCACTGCATAACAAATATATTTATAGAGTAAAGACAGTCTTTGAGACTGTTCCCAGAAGAGTTCCAAATGGCTCCCTCCACCCCATAGTTCCTGAGCCCAAAGAAGATATAGAGGAAGAAATCACTGGCTAGAGAATATTCTGGAGCCTTTAGAGAGTACCTGAAGCTGGGTAGGAGGATTTTCAGGTCGGGGTCGATCTTGGAGGAAGCAGCTCCCTGCTAACAGGCCATCAGCCATCCAGTATGGATCAATTGTAACGAGATGACAGGTTGGTATTAGTGAATGAAGCAATAAGCCATTTCCTCTGTAGAATTTACACAAATGCCTTTTGCCTAACAGCATGAAACTACTGGAATTTTTCTAGGAAATGCCCATGGGCTCTTACAGTAAATCTCTTTCGGGTGCAGATCATTCATCCTTCTTTCTTTAAAGCACGATGCATGTGCTTCTTGTATCTGCAGGCCCAATCACGCCACTCATAGGTCCTTGAACTCTGTCCAGTCAGCCCGATTCAGAAAGACCTAACCTTCAACAGTGCCAAGGTACTTTCATACCTTTGTGTAGCATTGGGGAAATGCTCAGGACCCCTCCTGAGTGGGGGATGGAGGAAGGTGTGCTCAGCCTCCCAATCGGGAAGCTGGCAGGATCCAGTTCCCCTCTCCCCAAGCCCTGGCAGAGATGAGTGGGCTCAAGATCTAGGATCAGCCACCGGATGTTCCTGCCTGGCCTTTGCATTGTGAGCCAGGATGTAACTTTGGAGACCATTTTCAGAGTGGTGGCTTTCTCTGCTAGTGGCTAAAGCTTTCTGTGGTGCTGGCTTTCCTATCTGGCCATGACAGTGTTCTGCACAGGAGGCTCATTTCCATATAGTGTTGTTCCTTAGATATTGCTTGTTTTCCTGGAGTTCCAGCATTCTGGGCTGATACTTTGAGGCACTTGAAAACCTTCTCTAAGTACCTTTCTGCTTGGGTTAGCCAGAAGTGGGTTTTGGATGACTAAAAATGCTTTATCTTACTTAAGTTCCATTCCTCACTGACCTGTGTGATGCCAGACATTGCTTTCTGCATCTTACGAAGGAGGAAACGAATGCTCCGCAAGGCAAGGCACTTGCTTGTATTTTCACTGGTGAGTGGCAGAATTCACTTGGAATGAGTCTTGAGATCCATGGAACAGGGTCTATATCTTAATGTCATATAGTATGTCCAGGACCTGGCAGAGGAACTTGTAGGAACACTCTCAAGAATAGTTGGACTGTGTCATCATCTTATGGGTATATAATTATCTCTATTTAGTAAGAGATTGTGTCCTACATACATTAGGGTATTTCTAATACAGACATGGTTATTTCTCTGGAGACTAGGCTCAGAGATGGACCCTAATCACAATCAGACTCAGACCTATCTTTCTGTCTCAGTTGGTCCCTGTTAGTGTTTCTTGAAGGGGACATTGCATGGAACGGTCCTGTGGGAAACATAGAAAGGGGAGAGAATTAAATGCCATCTACTTAGTTTAATTAGTCTTCGGCATACATACAAAGATTGGTAACTCTGGGCCGGCACTCTGCTAGATATGTCTACTGATCACATTTTGTCCTGACAGTGGATACCGATGGCTGATATTACTGCTCCCAATTCACAGATGAGGAAACTGAGACTTAAGGAGGTTGAGTTCCATGTCCCAGATCCACAGCTAGAAAGACTTGGCACCAAGACTCCCTGATATGATGGCACAAGCTCTAACCTCCCTACTGTAGCAATGGGGCTGTTGACACCGGGTCTGGGGATGGTTGATGATGATGACTTTTGAGCCCATTTCATTAAAAAGATGCTTAGAATGGTTTATGCAATTCCAAGATCGTGGTCTTGAAGAGATATCCTCTCCTCCACTATTTTTATATTTTTTAAGGAAAAGGTTGAAATTGGGAAGACTTGGCAAAGAGAGTGTTAATGTGCAAACATCAAATGAATTCCATGGATTTTCTACTCATTAAAGCCCATTTCCCTGCACATAACTCACCTCATCGTGGTTATACTACTCCAGGGTATGCTAGTAAAAGGCGGGAAATGGAGACGCCAGCCAGAAAGAGGTGTTTTTGGCTGCAGGAATCTACTTACACCTACCAACAAAGTAAAACAGAAAGTCTTTGCCAAACAGTAAATATCAAGTTCATTGCCTAAGCCCCAGAAGAGAACATATTAAGCAATTTATGGTACTTTTTTGAGTCTATGGTCACCTGATACCACTTGGCTGTGACTTTGGGGAATTGCAATTCAGCGATTAGAAAGCGAATCAGAGAAGAAATTCTGGTCATTTCTTAGCTTGGCTAAAATATTGGGGAATAGCAGAATGTGAGCTTCTTTCACCTTAGCTAATGAAAGACACGTTTCTTTATTCGTTGTATTCGTTAGTTTACTAAGTACCTACTATGTACCAGGCAATCTTAGCTCTAGAGATCAAAAGGTCAGCTACCTTGGACATATCCTTTCTCTTGGAGAGCTTGCATTCTGTCCAAGGAAGATGAATAAAAATAAGAAAATAAATTAATAATGTCAGAGAGGAATAGATGACTTTAGATTAATCAAGTCCTATGATGGAGAGAAAAAGAATAATTTGAGAATGAGTAGTGCAGAGGTCTCCCTGTAGTTGATTGATAAGGAAAAGTCCATCTTTAAAGATCTAGAGCAAAGCATGAATAAGCAGGTGAGCAAGTTGAAGGACTCCAGGCAAGGGGAGTCTGGGGTGCTGGAGAACCAGGAAGAACCATGGAATGCAGCCACGAAAATGGACAGTGACGGGGGGTTGAGTCCCAGGTCAACAGAGTCAAATTCAGCAGGCCTCAGATAGTGGTTGTCCCCAACAGTAAGGAGATGCCTGGAGGACATGCAAATATCTGCTGCTGTGGTCCATTGACACTTGCTCAAGCTCCTATACAGTCTCCATAGAGGGTGGTTTTGAGATGCTTGGGAATAAAAGCAGGGAGAAAGGACCAAACAGACCTTATCGGTGTCAGGGCTACTGAACAGCAGTGTGTGTCCTAAAATTTAGATTGAGTGTTTTTCAGTGTTGAAATGCTCATTTGAATCACTTTTGAAACTTCCTCAAGGAGCAGCTACCTGGGGTCTGGATATTCTGAGTCAGTGGGTCTGGGAAAGTCATTTTAGTCTTCAACCTTACAGGTTGGTTCCACTGTTATTTCCATTTAAATACGGGGAAGCAGAGGTTCAGAGAGGTTATATGACCTCATAAGTTTATGCAGCTAATAAGCATTGGAGTTAGCATGAAATCTAAGCAATTTGTTTCTAACGATAGCACTTTGTACTAAAATGTTGTCTCCCTCCTGTACATAATAGCTGTTCAATAAGTCTTCGTTGTATAAAGAAGTGAATGGAAATATGAAGGAATGAATATACGGCTCCAGGATTCTGGGAGGGACTTCTAGGGAGGTCATGGTTTAGATCTCAAATCTGATCATCACCTTTGTGTAATTTCATGCCCAGAGATATCTGCTCCTCCTGGGTCACCCAGCGGATCCAAGACTGGCAAATGTTAGGCACCAACAGTATAATTTCAAGCTGGCACTACTTAGAAGGCCACATCTGGATTCTGCTCTTGAGTTTTGAAACTTAAATAAAAAAATGACCAAGATGGAGATCTTATTGCCTAGATCACAGGGGCTTTCTTGAGGGCCCCCGGGAGATGAAACAATAAGAGGAGGAACATCTGAATGGAACTTACATTCAGCCTCCAGACCAAGCAGATAGGAAGATGTAGGCCTCTCTCTGCCTGTCATTTTAGGTATCCCAGGAGATGGGACTTTAAAGGGACAATTATCAGCAATCACTCCCTTCTTGAGATAAGTTCATTATTAGTGGTTGTGAATACCTCCTGGAGAATGCAGAGTTAAATTCCCCCCTTACCAAATGTAGTTATACAAAAGTCTCATTGCATTAATACTTTTGAAATTGTACTGTAACTGAAGCCACAGAAAACTGCTCACCAGGGATCCTGAGCCTTGCAAACAAGTCTCTGTAAGCCTGCATGAAAAATGCAGAGGTGCCCCCTCTGTCGCTAGTTAAGCTTGCTGGGACTTTAAAGCATGCCTCCTGCAGCATTTTAGACCCAAACTCCAGGCCCAGGCCTTGGCCCCTACCCCCAAAGCTGCCACCAGGGTCCTCCGTGCCTCCTAAACACTTGGCTGCAGCACTCAGGACATTTTATTGAAGCAGCTTTACTGGAAGGATCCAATTACAGGGTATGGCTAGTTAGAGTCAGTGCCCTGGTTAACAATGCTACAGAGAACACTGAGGTTTCTTTAGCCCTTCCTGGGCTGAAAGAAATGAACAGAGGTAATGGCAAACAGCCCCCAAGATGGCTACGGTTTCTGAACACAAACACCCCGTTGGGTTTCTTAAAATCTTTATATTCTTATTCATGTATAAAAGGCAATACATCATAGTTGCATGGGGAAAAAATGTCAAACAATAGGAAGTAGAAATAATAAAAGTAAGCCTATTCCTCCTCCTCTTAAAATCCCAAATACTTCCCCTGAGGTGGCACTGTTTCCAGGTTGTTGTGTATCCTTCCACATCTTTCTTTATTGCATTTACAAACAAAATCACATTGTAGTTAAAATTTTTTCCGTTTTCATTTTTTTTTTTTTTTCTGCAACTTCTGGGTATTTTCAACATCAGACTCCAGAAGTTTACTTTATAGTTGATGTGCTGAAGTTTCTAGTTATGTCTACATTACAACCCTTAGCCACTTCTCTTGTTGATTTATATTTAGGATGTTTCCAAATTTGCTTCTTTTGCAAATGATTTGCAGTGAATATCTGTAGTGCCTCTGAACATGCTGTGCACATGCAAAGGGATTTCTGTAGGGTAAATTCCAGAGTTCTTCAGAGTATTCAAATGAAAATATTAGTTCTAAGGCATTCAAGTTCAACACTCCCTAGAGCTCAGGCAAACCTTCAGAGGGGTTTACTTTTAAGAACATAGTAGTTAAAAACTAATGCTGTAATCATAGGATATAGATCCACATATTATCCAACTTTCCTTTATTCGGTCAACTCAATCACCAACCCCATAAGTAACCACCATGGTTAGTTTCCAAAGCCTCATTTCTTTCTCCACCTTTAGGTGAAAAGCCACATATTTTACACTACTTTCTAGCTATTTTCTCTTATCCATGCTTCTAGTAGATCTTTCCATATAAATACATAGAGTTTTCTCATTATTTTTAATATTTTAATTACTAGACCTTATTTTGAAGGGAAATTTGGGGTTTACAGAAAAACTATATTAAAAATGTGATCCTGGACTTGCCACGTTTCTCCTCTGCTCACTAATCTCACCAGTTTTCCTTGTTTTAAACATCTCTGATTAGTGTGGTACATTTGTTACAATCAATGAACTAGTATTGATACATTATTATTTTTTAAAATCATAGTCTACGTTAAGGTTGCCTCTAGGATGTACACTTCTCTGCGGACAGATGCATAATGCCACCTATCCACCCTCACATGGGTATCATATACAATAATTTATCATGCTGTGGATACCCTGTGCTCCATCTCCTCCTCACCTCCAAATTTCTCACGACTACTGGTCATTTTACTCTTTCTATAATTTTGCCCTTTCTAGAAAATCACATATTTGGAATCATACAGTGCAAAGCCTTTCCAGATTGGCTTTTTAAATTTAACAATATGCACTTAAGTTTCCTCCATGTCTTTCGCGGCTTGGTATGTTTTTCTTTGTATATCTACATGATATTCCATTGTATGGACAGGACAACACAGCTTTCATTCACCTATTTAAGGACATCTTTAGGTTTTGCAAATTATGCATAATTGCTAGAAACATCCATTTTCAGTTTTATGTGGACATGGATTCATGTGGGTAAATAACCAGGGAGTGCAATTGGAGGATCATATGATAAGACTATGTTTTGCTTTGTAAGAAGTTGTCAAATTGTCTTCCAAAGTACTGCATCAGTTTGCATTCATCAGCAATGAATGAGAGTGCCTGTTGTTCCACATCCTCACCAGCATCTGTTGTGTTAGTGTTTGGGATTTAGCCATTATTATGGTGATATCCCATTGTTGTTTCAACTTGCATTTCCCTAAAGACTATAATGTTGAGCATCTTTTCATATACCTATTTGTCTCAATGTAACTTCTTCGGAGAGATATCTATTTGGCCCTTTGGCTCATTTAAAAATTTGGTTTTGTTTTTGTATTGTTAAGTTTTAAGAGTTTTCTGTATAATGTGGCTAGTAATCATTTATCAAATATATTTTGCACATAATTTCTCCCTGTTTATGACATGACTTTTATTTTCTTATGGGCGTTTTATAGAGCAGAAGGTTTTAATTTTAATAGTCTAAATATTTATTTCATGGGTCGTGTTTTTGATGTTATATAGAAAAACTCATTGCAAACCCAGGATCACCTATATTTGCTCCTATTACTGAGGAATTTTATTTTTCCATTTAGGTCTGTGGTCCATTTTGAGTTAATTTCAAGGGTAAGGTTTTATTGTTTAGGCTATTTTTTTGTTTGTTTGTTTTGGCATGTGCATTGCATGCTCTCCTAACATCATCTGTTGAAATTGAATTCCCACTGAATTACCTTTGCTGCTTTATCAAAAATCAGTTGGTTGTGTTTGTGTGGTTTTATTTCTAAACTCACTATTGATATGTTTGTTTTTTTATCAATTCCATACTATTTTGGTTGTTATCAAGGCTTGTTCTGGATTTTGGTTACTGTAGCTTTGTAATAAGTCTTAAATTTGTTTCAGTATTAGTTCTCTTAACTTGATTCTACTCTGGGTCTTTCATCTTTCTAGATAAACGTTTGAATCACTTTGTTGAAATTCACAAAATTAATTACTAGAATTTTATTGGAATTGTGTCAAATCTCTTGAAGCAATATGAACTCTGACATCTTAAAAACAAAACAACAATAACAAAAAAAAACTACTTTCTGAAAGTGAGATCTTTGATTTTTTTATTAGAGTTTTAAAGTCTGTAGATCTTGTACATATTTTGTTGTGTATGTGTGTTTGTGTGTGTGTGTGTGTGGTTATTGGGGGTTGAATCTAGAGGCTTCACAGATGTTAGGCAAGCACTGTACTGCTGGGCTATATTTCCAGTCCTTTTTATTTTATTTTGAGACAGTATTGTTGTTATCAAGGCTTGTTCTGGATTCTTCTGCCTTGCCATCCCAAGCAGGCAGAATTATGAAAATATGCCATTACACCGGGCTAGTGACTAACTTTTAAATATTAACCTTGTATCCTGTAGCCTTCTATAATTACTTATTAGTCCTAGGAATTTTTATGTTGATTTGGGTGTGTGGGGGATTTCTGCACAAGAAATTATGTCATCTATAAAAGACAAGTTTGATTTCTTCCTTCCCAATCTGTATATCATTTATTTATTTTTATTACTTTTCTTGTCTTACTGCAGTGGCTAGGACTTCAAGCAGTAGGTTGAATAGCAGCGATGCTATAGTCTAAGTGCTAGTGTCCCCCCTATATTCATGTGTTGAAACTTATCTCCTGAGCCATAGTATTAAGAGGTAGGTCCTTTGGGAAGTTAGGTGGTTGAAAGGGCTCTGTCCTTGTGAATGGGATTAAAGAGCCCTTACAAAAAAGGTGCAAAAGAAAACATCTTCCCTTTTGTCTCGAGAGGACCCAGTAACAAGGTGTAATCTGAGGAACAGAAAATGAGTCTTCTCCAGACTCTGATTCTGCTCATGCTTTGATCTTGAACTTTCTTACTTCTAGAATTGTATGCAATAAATTCCTATATATAAATGACCTTGGATTTAATTTTCTCCTCTTTTTCTAATTGCCTAATGCTAAAGCTTCAGTTATTAATTTTTAATAACATATATATACATATATGTATATATATGTGTGTGTGTATATATATATATATATATATATATAAACTCTCTACAAATCTCTCTGTATACACTGCTTTCACAGTATCCCACACATTTTGAAAAGTTGTATTTTTAGTTTTAGATATTTTAAAACTTCTTTTGATACTACTTCTTTGAGCCATGTGTTATTTATAAGAATGTTGTTTACATATTTTGAGATTTTTCAGCTATCTTTCTGTTATTGATTTCTAGCTTAATTCCATTGTGGCATGAGAGCATACTTTGCATGATTTCATTTAAATTTGTTAAGATGTGTTTTATGGTCCACGATGTGGTCTATCTTGGTGAATGTTCCATGAGAGCTTGAAAAGAATGTGTATTCTGCTGTTGTTGGATGGAGTGCTCTATAAATGTCAATTTGATCCGGTTGATTGATGGTGCTGTTCAGTTCAATTGTACCCTTACAGATTTCCTGCCTGCTGGATCTGTCAGTTACTAAGAGGGTGTTGAAGTCTCTGACTATGAGAGTGGATTCATCTATTTCTTCTTGCAGTTTTATCAGTTTTTGCTTCACACATTTTGATATTCTGTTGTTAGGCAGATACACATTAAGAATTACTTATTTTCTTAAAGACTTTACCCTTATGTAATATCTCTCTTTCTGTGATAATTTTCTTTCTCTCCTATCTGTTTTATATAATTTATTGAACACTGTACTGAAAGTGAGAAACAGATTGACTGTGTGGGTCTACTTCCACACAATCTCAAAGCTGAAAAATCATAAAGTCAAACTATTGAAATTTAGGAAAGTTCTGCATACTAACTTCCGCTTTCTTTTAATTACTATTAATATGTCACATCTCTCTCCATGTGTTTAGAGTGAGTTTCTTATAATTGGGTTTGTCTTTTTTCTACTACACCTCTGTCTTTCAACTGGTATATTTAGACCATTCACATTTACAATGAGAATTGATATGGGTGTACTGATAGTCACCACATTTGTGTGTGTGTGTGTGTGTGTTTTCTTCTACCACTTTTATGCCTTCACTAGCTTTACTTGAGCATTTTTTAATTTATCTTCACCTCTTTTGGGGGGTCTCTCTACAATTTATTGCACGGTATTACACTAGTTGAAGTTTCAAGCAGACCCCAAATGGTTACACTTTTATAAGTTGTGAGAGTTTTAAACTTGTAACAAGGGACAGAAGGAACATTCTACTCATTGCAAGGCCACAAGCACCTAAAACCCATGAACCTTCAGGTGATCATCCTTGTTCTGTCCTGCCTCTACCAGGAACTGTACGTCCTTGCACCAGTCACCCTGCAGCTGAATTACTTCTCCATCTTCTGGATGCTCAATTACAGTACCATTATAGGCAAATTTCCTACATGCCTTCACAAGTTTCTTTTTCTTTTTTTTTTTGAAATGTTGCCAATTAAGAGAGCTTGTTAGAGACTTGGCACCCCAGAATTATTTTTTGTGGGAGGGATCACATAGACCCTTCTGCCTGGCAAATTCCAGAGTTCCAGAAGGAAAGTACACATTCAGGATAAACCATATTGTTTGTATAAACAGCTTAGGAACAGTGAGCCACTCTTATAAGTTAAAGTTATTAATTATATCTATATGCTGAAAACTCTAGAGAAAACACAGAGTTTTCCCTTCCCTTTTCATATATGGCTCATGATACATGTTGTTTGCTCCACCAAATTCTGACTCCAGAAACTTAAATTCCCAGATGCCAGCCAAAGACTGGCCTTGCAAGCAGACTTTTCCAAAGATAGCCATTCAAGAATGCTATAGGAACTCTTTTCGGCATACTTATTCCCAGATTTGGCAATTACAAATAAAGCTGTGTTGGACCTTCAAGTACAGCACATTTTCTATTGGACACAAGTGATATCACCAGTTTCTTTTTTATAGTAATCATCAGCCATCCCTTGGACAGTAGTAAGGGTCTTCCTGCTATTTCTCTTTTGAATTCTCATCTGGGTATAATCTCAGTGCCAACAGGAAGCAGGCCATCGCCCCTGCTTGATCAGCAGAGGGATGGAAAGAATGGAGGCTCTGGAGAGTGGACCTATGATATGATTCCTTTTCCTTGGTGGAAACTGGTTGTGGAAAGCAGGTGGGCTGTACAGGAAGGTGGGTGTGGGGCATCAGGAAGCAGGGGATTCATGGAGTAGGCTGCTGAGTTCTCTGTGGCCACTCAGTGTCTGGGGCCTCTCTTCCTCTTAATATATCCGTTATACATGTTTTTTAAAAGTTCTCTTAGTGTTTTCTGTAGAGTTTTCAGCATATAGATATAATTAATTTAGTTTGACTTATATATTGATACTCTTCTATGGGAACATTCCACCTACACAAATTACATTTCTGGCATGGTTATTCTTTCTTGAAGCTTCCATTTCTTTGCTTGTATTACCCAGCTGTTCTTGCATGGTGCCTCCTTTTGCACCAGAGTCCTATTAATCATAGTTATTTAAAGTTGCCAGTCTGCTAATTCCAAAATCTGCTACATTGGAACCTGGTTCAGACTCTTGGCTTGTTTCTTCAGATGGTATTACTGTGCCCTTTAGCACATCTTTTGACTTCTTTTGGTTGAAAGTTGGACATGATGTATCAGGGAAAAGGAACAGAGACAAATATGCCTTAAGCAAGATGTTTATTGGGCCCGAGAGCCAATTTCATTTCTCATATGTGAATTCTCTTTTCTTTGTATTTTCCCATTCTGTATTGAAGTACTGCTATTATTTGAATATGGATATTGTCCTCCAAAGCGCTGTGTTTTAAAGGATTGGACTCAAGGGTGGCACTATCTGGAGGCAGGGGCCTAGTGGGAAGCTTTTAGGTCATTTGGGGTATTCCCTCCAAGGGGAACACGGGACTCCATTCCCTTCCCTTTTCATATATGGCTCATGATACATGTTGTTTGCTCCACCAAATTCTGAGGCCATGATGTGCTGCCCTTATCAGAAATCTGAAGCAAATAGAACCACCAGATCTTAGACTGGAACCTCTATAACCATGAGCTATATGAAACTTTTCTCTTTGTAAGTTAATGGCCTGAGGAATTTTGTTGTAGTAATGCAAAGCTGACTAATATAGTTATTCATCATCATATCCATTTCTGGGAATTCTTTATTATACTAAGGAGATAAGTCTACAATACGAGTTTTAATAGTTTTCACCAATTTGACTTTTTAACAATTGGTTGTTTCCTATGCAGAGAAAAAAAAGTGTTTCATCTAACAAATTCTACATTTATGAATTCTGGATTTCAGTAAGACATGAAAAGTCTTTTCTCAACTTGAATTTCCCATATTTCTTCTTTTACTTAAATGGCTTATTTCTTCAATAATAATATTACTTAATAAAAATAATTCATTAACAATAAATTATTTACTTGTTAATAATAAAATTATATTTCAGTGCATTTTTATTGCTAATAAGTCTGATTTAATAATTTCACAGTGTCTACACATATCAAGGTATCACATTGTACTATAAATATTTGCAATATCTTAAAGCTGGGAAAATGAAATGAAAAATAACAAAATAAATTGCTAGTAAAATTATAAAGAAGAAATTATAGGTTGTGACTTTTAAAAATAATGTAAAGAAAATCTATGATCTTGTCTCATACTTTTATTATTATCATTAACACATATCAAGTATGAGTTTCACAGTAACATTTTCATACACATATGTATATATTTGATCATGTCCCCCTCCCTTCACCTACTTGTCTGTGTACCCCTTTTCCCCCCTCTTCCCTAACCCCCTTTTCCAGACTTTAATAGTTCCTTCTCTGCTTTCAGCTCATCTTTGTTTTTTGTTTAATTTCCATATATGAGGGAAAACATCATATTTTTCTTTCTTTCTTTTTTTCTCTCTGATTTTTCTTACCACGGTGTCTTCTAGTTTGATCTATTTTTCTTCAAATGATCTGGTTTCATTCTTCCTTATTGCTGAGTAATACTCCATTATGTATATATCTCATATTTACCCATTCATCTGTGGAATGGTACCTATCCTGGTTCCCCATTTAACTATTGTGAATAGTGATGTGATGAACATGGATATGCAGATATTTCTTTTGTAGGTTAACTTCATTTCCTTTGGAATGTATTCAAGTAGTATAGTTGTATTATATGATAGTTTTATTTTTAGTTTTTTGAAGAACCTTTAAATAGTTTTCCATAATCTCTGAACCGATTTACATTGTGACCAATAGTGTATAAGAGTTTTTTACTTCTCTACATCCTCACTAGCATTTGGAGGATGAGATGGAATCTCAATATAATTTTGATTTGCATTTTGCTATTGGCTAAGATACGGAGCTTTTTTTCTTGTTCTTATTGCCCATTTTTACTTTTTCTTTTTGATGTGTCTATTCAGGTCCTTTGCCCATTTATTAGTTGGATAATTTTTTTCTGTTAAATATTTTGAGCTCCCTATAAACTCTAGATATTAATTCTTCATCAGATCAATAGCTAGTAAATATTTTTTTCCCATTCTGTAGGTTGTCTCTTTACTTTGTTGATTTTTTTTTTTCTACCGAATCTTTTCAATTTGATGCAATCCCATTGGTTGGTTCTTGCTGGGGCCACCCATAAATTCATCACTTGTGCTGGTATGTTGAAGTGTTTTCCCTATGTTTTCCTCTAATAATTTCGCACTTCATGTCTAATTGAATTAAGGTTTTGATCCATTTAAAAAACATTTTTTTTTAAACAGGGTAAGATATGGTTGTCTAGTTTCAGTCTTTTGCATGTGAATATCCAGTTTTCCCAGCACCAGTGTTTGAAAAGGCTGTTTTTTGTCCAAAGTATTTTATTTTATTTTATTTCATTGGCAACTTTGTTGAGAATCAGTTGGCTAAAGATGAATGGATTTTTTTTCTGGGTATTATATTCTATTCCATTGGTCTATGGATCTGTTTTAATGTCAATTGTATGAGTTTTTTGTTATTAAGCCTCTTTAGTATATTTTGAAATTAGATATTATGGTGACTCCAACATTGTTCTTCTTGCTCAAGATTGTATTCTTTCTTGGTGAGTTCATTATTGAGGTATAGAAAAACTGAATTTTGTATGTTGATTTTTTAAAATTCTGTTTCTTTGCTGTATTTGCTTATTATTTCCAAAAGTCTTTTTTGGTGAAAGATTAGGATTTTCTATGTATAGAATCATATCAATTGCGAACAAAGATAATTTGACTTCCTCCTTTCCTATTTATCTCTTCTCTTTTTTCCTTGCCTAATTGCTCAGTCTAGAATTTCTAATACTCTTGTTAAGCAAGAACAGTGAGACCAAACATCCTTCCTGATGTTATTTTATTTTCTCCCACTTGCTTGAGATACTTCTTTTATTATTAACTAATGTCTCATGTATATTGGAACTTCTCTGGGCTCACAGGAGTATTTCACTTTTTTTTTGGTTTTTTTGAGGGGGGATTTAAATTTTTTTATTTGTTTTAATTAATTACACATGACAGTAGAATGCATTTATGCACTTCGAAATATTATGCATAGATGGGATATAATTTCTCATTTTTCTGAGTGTACATGTTGCAGAATCATATTGGTCATGTAGTCACATATATACATAAAGTAATAATGTCTGTTTTATTCTAATATCTTTCTTATCCTCACTTCCCTCCCTTTCCCTCCCATCACTTCTCTCTACCTAATCTAAGGTATCACTATTCTTCCCTAATATCGCCCGCCTTATGGTGAATTAGCATCCACATATTAGAGAAAACATTCAGTCTGTGGTTTTGTGAGATTGGCTTATTTTGTTAATATGATATTTTTCAACTCCAACCATCTACTAGAAAATGCCTTAATTTCACTCTTTATTAAAGCGGAGTAATATTCCATTGAGTATATATACCACATTTTCTTTATCCATTCATCTATTGAGGGAAACCTAGGTTGGTTCCACAGTCTAGCTATTGTGAATTGAGCTGCTATAAACATTGATGTGGCTGCATTACTGTAGAATGTTGATTTTAAGTCCTTTGGGTATAAAACAAGGAGTGGGATAGCTGGATCAAATGGTGGTATCAGTTTTCTGAGGAATCTCCATACTGCTTTCCACAGTGGTTGCACCAATTTGTAGTTTCTCCAGCAATGTATGAATAAGAGACCCAGAATAGCTAAAGCAATACTTAGCAAGAAAAGTGAAGCAGAAGCCAACACAATACCAAACCTTAAAGTATACTATGGAGTTATAGTAACAAAAACAGCATGGCATTGGCACCAAAACAGACTTGTAGACCAATGGTATAAAATGGAGAACACAGAGACAAACCCACATAAATATGGTTATCTCATACTAGACAAGGGTGCCAAAAACATTCACTGGAGAAAAGATAGCCTATTCAACAAATGGTGCTGGCTAAACTGGAAATCCATATGTAGCAAAATGAAATTAAACCTCTAACTCTCACCCTGCACAAAAGTCAACTTAAAGTGAATCAAAGACTTAGGCACTAGAACAGAGACCCTGTGCCTAACAGAAGAAAAAATAGGCCCAAATCTTCATCACATCGGCCTAGGATCTGACCTTCTTAATAAGACTCCTAAAGTGCAAGAAGTAAAATCAAGAATCAATAAATGGAAATGGATTCAAATTAAAAAGATTCTTCTCTGCAAAGGAAACAATTAATAATGTGAAAAGAGATCCTAGATATTGGGAGAAAATTTTTACCATATGCACCTCTGATAAAGCATTAATCTCTAGGATATATAGAGATCACAAAAACTTAACATCAAAAAAACACAAATAACCCAATCAATAAATGGGCTAAGGAACTGAAGAGACACTTCACAGAAGAAGAAATATAATTAATCAACAAATATATGAAAAAGTGTTCAACATCTCTAGCAATTAAAGAAATGTAAATCAAAACTACCCTAAGATTTCATCTCATTCTTGTCAGAATGGCAATTATCAAGAATATAGGAAACGATAACTGGGTTTTTTTTTTTTTTTTGTCTATTCTAGCAGCAGAATTATACTGTTTTAAATATAAGGGTTTATATTTTAGTATGAGAAGGATTAATTTCTCTCATTGTTCTTGAAAGATTCCTCCCCCTTCTGTTTTTATGGCTATCAATAATATTATTATCATTATCATTATTATTATCATTATTTTGTAGAAAGGTAAGAATCAGAATATCTGTTTCTCATTATCCTCATGCATACACACAGTAGTTTTTTATTGGCTCACATTAAGTTTCTTAAATTTAAGAATAGCTATTTTTATGATGTTAAGTCTTCCTATCAAATAATATGGTATATTTCAATTTATTCAAGCATTTTTTTTTTTGTACTTCAGTTCTGTTTTAAAATTTTCTTCAAATTTTACATGAAGGGCTGGGGTTGTGGCTTAGTGGTAGAGCACTCACCTCACACGTGCGAGACCCTGGGTTGGATCCTCAGTACCACATAAAAATAAATAAGTGAAATAAAGGTATTATGTCCAAACACAACTAAAAAATTTTAAAAAAATTTTACATCAAATATTTGCAGTTAATTTTTTTACATGCAAGTTTTTGTGTTGTGTTATGTAGATAAACTCTTTCTCATATCTTTTAGATGATTGTTATGTGTTTATATGTTATATATAAAAATATTGACATTTTATACAAATTTTGAGTCCTATTTCTTTACTCAACCATTTTATATTGTACAGCCATTTTGATTAATTCTCTAAGGCTTTCCAGGTATACAAATATCATCTGCAAAAGTTATATTTTATCTAAATTCTAATTTTAATACATTTATTTTCTTTCTCTTTTTCTAATAAATACTTCCAATATGCTATTAAAGAATAGTGTGATAGTAGTGCATGTTTGTCTTGATTTTCACTTTAGGGAAAACACTCATTGTTCAGTGTTCCTCAACTAGGAGGACTTTTGGAGACATTTGGGAGAGAATGAAGTATATTTTGTTTACATAATTCAGTGAAGTTGATCCTGGAATTTATTGGGTGAGGGGCCTGTGAGTACAATACTAATAGAACCATTGTTGAGTAGAGTAACAATTCTACCATTTTTCCAATGACCAAGATGAAATACAGTTTATTCCTATTCTGTTTAGTATTTTTGTAAAGAATGGTTGAATTTTGTCAAACACCTTTCAACAGCTATAAAGATGGTCATAATATTTTATGTTTACATCTATTTGATAGATCATTTTAATAGATTACTTAAGATTAAAAGGTTCTTACATTTATAGAACAAAATCCCAATTGATCAACTGGGTTATTTTTTAATATGCTGTTGGATTACATTTGTTAATATTTATTTTAAAAGCTGGCTGAATATCTGCAAGTAAGATTGGGCTATAGTTTTCTTGTTTGTGTTTGTGTGTCTTTGTAGGTACACATGCTCAGTCTTTGTAAGGTTTTATCTTCATAGGTAGTATTGGAAGTACTTCCTTTTAAAGTTTGGAAGGATTTACCTGTGAAATGATTTGGACAGGTAGATGGTCTGAAATTCTCTGGAGTAGTGGTGATCATGGTTGTATCACATGATTCCCTCAATATCCTCTTTGGAAATCTTTCCTTTAACATTTTTTTTTTAGTCTATTCTGAGGTCCATTTTGACAAAACATGTTTTTCAGAAATATCACCTACTTTATGCTTTCACATTTATTGACACATTTGTGCAAAATTATTTCTCACTTTGAAGGTTTTTTGTAATTTTAATTTTTTTATTATTTGTGGTTTTTTCCTCTTGATTAGGTGAAGTAGTTTATCTTTAATTTTAAAGATATTTTTCTTCAAAACCCCAAAGAATATTTATGTTATTTAAGAAAGAAATAGGGGTATACATGTATTTTTTGCTGTCACTCCCTGCCCTCTTCACTTCACTTCAGGCCCCTTTATTCAACAGCCTTCCTCAGGTTCTCTTTTCTTAATCACATTGCATATGCTCACTTATACTACATCTTAGGTTAGAGCTTAGTAAGACAATATTTTGCAACAAATTTATATGTATTTGAATTTGTACATATAACTTCAACTTCAACCTTAGTTGTTTCACTGCTTTGTATATCTCTCTGTTTCCCCTAATGAGACTGTATAGTGCTCAGAGTTCAGGAAAGTTTCTTATACCTCTCTGAGTTCCATAGGATCCCAAGTCATAAGTAAATTCTGAAATTATAGTTCTAAAGGTTATTAACAATAAGAAGAAGACAAGCTGCCATTAAACATATCTGCACCTAGGTTTAGTTGTTTACACCATTGACTATTGATAACATATATCTTCAGCTAGCATGGGAATAGGGGAAAGTTTTATTGCTTTAAGCTGCTGGGGTCCTTGTGTGCACATTCAGTCTTGTCAGTTGTTCCTACTAGGTGCTCAATAATTGCTGCATGGATTATAATAGAAGAATATGATAAAAAAGTAAGAACAAAGCTCTTTCCTTTAACCATGAGCTCATCCTCATTACCATGTGAGTAGGGAGCTTTCTATGTTAAGATCCCAGGCCAGATACTGTATAATTTCACCAAAAAGATAGAGCTCCTATTCTTCAGCTAGTTATAAAGGACATGAAATAACTTTGGATACCTTCTGAGCTTCAGCCCTTGTATTTTTATCCTCATATTTTAGATTTGCTCTTATGACCCAGAATAGGCTTATTACAATGGGCCTAGAGTTGTTTCTCAGTTTCATAAACTCTTACTATATATTTATTATACATTTTGTTATTAATTGTGTGTTTCCACTCAAGGGCACGGTTTTTATTCAAAGGAGCATTCTGTAAACAAATTCAGTTCTTGCTTTGTCCCTCATTCAATTATTGATAACCCCTATAATCACTGTGATGTCTTCAGTGTCTGATTTGGGCTCTTATTCCATGCATTTTTTGGATGCAGGAGTAGATTCTCTTTATTCTTTTCTTTAAAATAAAAAAAAGGCTTATCTTTGCAGTATATTTTCATTTCCCTTCTTTGGGGATGGAAAACACAAGTGAATAACCAGACACCAACTGTGTGTAACCTTCTGAAGGTTCAAAATCTTACCTGGGGTGGGAGGAAGCAGAGCAGCTTCTTGGGCTGCAGATGAGATGATTACCGAAGCCGTTGCATGCTGGCTCTGCGAGCGTCCCCAGTCACAGCATTTATTGATGCAAAGAACAGAAAGCAATACTGGGAAGAACGAGAGTGATCAAAACCTCTCAGGTTCATGGAGTACTGGATATCAGATGTCTTTTTCTTAAGGGAACTGCTATCTGTGGGTTGAGGGAGAGAGTCTTTTATTAATATGATGGATAAGGAGTTCTGGGATTTGTATTTAATTTTATAAGAAGTGGTCTGATCAGAAAAAGCCTTCTCATTATGTTAAAGACAACACCTGTTTTGTTGGGAAAGGGCAGGAGGTACAGATGGACCATGTGGTTAATTCAGTTAAGTGGTCAAATCAGTGTTCAGTGGCACATTTTGAAGGCAACCCGTTTGAAAGTAGAAACTGGCTTGTCTGTCTCAAAAGGGGGGAGGGACATGGTAAGAAAAAGACTTTTTTGTTAATTAAATCTGCTTAATATGGTTTAAAAGCATTAAAGATAATAAAATAACAATGCTGTTTCCACAGACTCACTCTCTTGCTAAACAAACACCAAAGCATCATTCAATTTTCCAGATGTAGGAGACTAGTTTGCAAAAGATGGATTCTGTTACCTTGGAAATCTCCCAACCAAATAATGTCACTTTATTGCAAGCAAATGAAGAAAAAGGGATCTATGGGGGAGTGGGAGCATGTAATTGTATTAAAACAAAAACTCAGCATTACAGATAGGGATCCATGGGAGGAATCCTTGTCCTGGGCTTGGGAGATTAGCTGCAATGAGAACCACTGGGTGGGGCTGCCTCATCCCTGAGTGGGAAGATGCCCGAGAAAAACATTAAACCCCAACTCGAGAATTCATGCAGGACTGGGTTTAAACTGGATTTAAATATTCTACACCCTGGGGACCTGAAAGACTGATGGTTTGTTGTCTGTCATAGAAGGCAGGCATGGGATTTGATAAAGTTTGTAACAACACAGATTTTAGGGTTCAGCAGCGTTGGTTTGGAATTTTTCACTTCACTTTGTAATTGTGTGAGTTTGATCAACTTACCCAAACTCTGTTTTTTCTTTTTCTTTTTTTTTTCCCTTTCTTTTTTTTTGGTACTAAGGATTGAACCTAGGGGTACTCAACTATTGCACCATATCCCCAGCGATCTTTACTTTTTGAGACAGGGTCTCACTAAGTTGCTAAGGGCCTTGCTAGATGGCTGAGGCTGACTTTGAACTTGCAATCTTCCTGCCTCAGCCTCCTGAATTGCTGGATTACAAGTATGTGCCACTGTGCCCAGCTTGTTTTCTTATCTTTTAACTAATATTTATCACCAATATCTATTCATAAGGTTTTAAGGAATATTCAAAACATTCACATGTACAAACTATTTAGCAAATTGCTAATCATATATCTAGGATGTGTAGTTTTAAGTGGCTATGACATTGCAATTGTCCCTCACTCTCTGAGGTGCATTGGTTCCAGAACCTCCCCCCCCCCCGCATATGACAGAATCTGCAGATATGCAAGTCCCTTACATAAAACAGCCTAGTATTTGTTGTATATAACCTACACATACCCTCTCATATACTTTAAATCATCTCTAATTTAATTACAATACCTAATACAACATTTTAAGAGCTATGTAAGTATTTGTTATACTAAGTTTTCTGAGGAATAATGACAAGAAAATAAAATCTGTACATATTCAGTATAGATACATTTTTTTCCTCAAGTATTTTGGATCCACAGTTGGTTGAATCTGTGAATATAGAACCCCTAGATATGGGCAGCCCACTGTGTATTGCTAAAATAGTAATTTTAATAATAATGTTCTTTAGCTCAGGATTTAAGCCTCAGAGTAATTTTAATAATAATGTTCTTTAGCTCAGGATTTAAGCCTAACTTGATGGTTAGCCCCATCAAACAGTTTTATCTTGTAAGTTCACCAATTTTCTAGAATCCAGCCTTTGGAATACTTTTCCTACATTGTGTCTCCCAAATTACACCTAGATCAAGCAACATGTATTGAAAGTATTCATGCATTCATCTATAAGTTACTCATTCATTCTGTCATTCAACAAATAATTATTGCATGCATGGAGTACAGTAGACCCCGTTGGGAGCCTGGAATACATGTAACAGTGAAAAATGTAGTTTCTTCCTGTTGAGTGATTTCCAACCTGGTATGAGACATACACTTAAACATACTAATGGAATTCAGTTCTGCGTATTGAAAAGGACCATGGGGTTCAGGAGTGTGAGAAGAGGACTCCTGAAATAAGAGGCAGGTTAAGTTTTGTTGGTCACTTTCAGAGAGTGTTTCATTTACCTTGAGAACGGTGAGGAGAGAGGGAAAGGGAGAGTCCTGGTGTTTTGTTGGAAAAACTGGTGCACTTTTTATACCATTTTCACTTTAGTTATTCCATTTCATCTCCACACCAAGCATCACACAGAGGACAGGCATCTGTCCCCTTTGGAAGCCAAGAAAAGTCTCCAAGGTCTGTTCTACCAGGACATATGCCAAGTCCATTCTAGAAGGCACCCTGGTGATAAGAAGTATCTCCCTTTCTCCTCTGAGTGCACCCACTTTCCCTACATTCAGGTGGTGGGATGTGGACTTCAAGACATTCCTCAAGGAGAACAATTAATACTGTAAGTTGAGCCCTTCATGAAAGTGATAGGATATTGACCTGACAGCTCCCAGATCATCTGACTGCATGGATTCCAACATGCCTTGACCTCCCTGTCCTTTTGGAAGCTTGAGCTGGTGCTGTTCTTGAAACCCATGTGAGGAGACCTCTACCATCCCCTCAAATCTTCCTCTCTTACCACAGGGAAATTGGTACAGTGTGTGGGAATTTGAAAAAAAGCTCCAAGTGTCCCAGTATATCAAACACAAATTTTAAAAGATCCCACCGTTCAGAGACCATTTTTTTTTTTTTTTTCATGTTTGAGGAGACTGAAATCAGGGCCTCATGCATGCTGGTTTTTATTCTGAGAGCCCTTCATGCATTGCAACAGGCCCAGGTGATCCTCTCGCTCCCCTTCCCTTCCTCCTGCCACACTCAAGCAAGAATAAAAACAAGTATTACAAATAGGACTCTGTCCAGGTTGGAATTCTTTCACGCAGCGGAATTCCTCATCATCTAAATGATTTCTTTCTCTCTTGGTTTTGATTCCTTAGGAAAGGCCAATGGATTCATGAACAAAGGTAAAATCCTGACCACCTGAGCAAGGAACGTGCATAGGAAAGCCCTGGTTAAGGAGTTGAATTTCCTTTTTTTTTTTTTTTTTCTTTACATGACAAGTTTCAGGATGATGCATTAGTTATGGGAAATAAGGGCTCCACCCCACCCACCTAGGGATAACAGGCAAATAGGATGACCTATCAGTCCTTGCTCAGTTTTGAAAAAGTCTTTTTTTAATTGAAATAACTTTAGACTTAGAGAAGTGTTGCCTTCATGTAGTGTCCACTTATGCCATCAGCTTATTTAAGCAAAATTTTAACATTTCAATTGGCCAAACTATAGAATATATTTGGATTTAACTAGTCTTACCAAAAATGTATGTTTCTTTTCTTTTCTTTTTCTGTTAAAAGATCTAATCTAGTTTCCCTGATGGCATTTTAATAGTGCCTCCGTCTCCTTGTCCTTCCTAACCTTGATACTTTTGGAGAATACTTGACAGTTATTTTGTAGAAGCCCTGCAATTTGGATCTGTCTGATGTTTCCCCTTGATTATCCTGTGCATTGTTGAAGGCTACAACACAGCAATGTGCCTGGGGGGTACGTGACTCAATCTGGTGATATTAACCTTGATCACTTGGCTAACATTGATCACCTGGCTTTCTTCCTGGACTCTTCACTGTATGTTTACTACTTTCTCCCTTGGAAATTACTAAATATTTTGGGAAGGTACTTTCAGATTATGCACATATCCTGCTTCTGCTCCACTTTCACTCACCAATTTAATTACCTGTTCACTTTGCTTGCAGTGATTATGATGATGTATTCTAATGAGTTTTGATTTCCTTCATTCCTCTTCTTGTATTAATTGGAATTCATCCATAAGGGAAGAGTTGTTATTTCTCCTCCATTTATTTATTTTTAGATATTTATTCATTTTGAACTCATGTATTTTTTTTCCTTTGGTATCTAATCTAATATAATGGTTATTTATTTTGTCGCCCTGTTGTTCCTGTTTGTGTGATTGATTGTGCTTTCAGGTTGACTCCTGTGATCTTTCAGTATGCCTCCATGCAAACAAACAAACAAACAAAAACGAAACAAACAAAAAAAAAAATACTTTTTGAGCTCTTATTTACTTTTTGTCATCTTGAGATGTCTCCAAGGCTCATTTTGTTTTCTCCTGATGCAGTTGGGTAATCCACCTTGTTCTCCAAAAATCATGGTTCCTGTTATTGGAGAGTCTAATTAAGAAACCAAGGTTTGGGAACTAGATGTCATTGCTACTGAAGTGTCAACTGTTTCTAGGTCCTCTATGTAGACAGAGCATGTGTGCTAATTCATCATACATATAGGTCTATAGTGATTTCTCTATCAGTCACATCTGTCTGTCTCTGTCATTTATACCCATCATTTCATATTGCTACCTGTGAATTTTATTCAGGGCCATAGGATTTATTCTAGACACCCTTCTTTCCTGATTTTTTAATTACTTTCTTGGACAGTGAGAAACCTGATTTTCATTTGTGGACACAACATGTTTTACTTATGTATTCAATCCCATACACAAATGCAGCCATTGTAGAATCCCCACCCCATATTCCTGTGCTAAAGAGACTTACTAGTGGCAGATGGTATTTGCATTTGTGTACAACTCTTCCTGTGCTTAGCCTAAAGGTGTCCACCGAAAATACTGTTTTCTAAAGTTACTTTGACCAGCTATCTTCTTCCACACCCATTCCAGTGTGGTGAGGTAATTTACTTGTAATTCTATTAAATTTACTTGCCACAGGTTTGGATTCCATTTTTCCTGCCTTGTCTTGACTTATTTATTTATTTATTTATTAACATTTGATACAATATGGTTGCTTTGTGTTTGGCTCTATAAGTAACCACAAATCTATTTCCAAATGGCCTTATCATGTTACATTCCCATCAGCAATGTCCAAGAGTTCCCGTGGCTCTACTTCTTTGAATTATCACTTCATCAAAAAGCATTCTAATAGGAATAATGATACCCATAGCAATATCTCCCTGTGGTTTTAATTTGCATTTTATTATTGATTAATGATTTGGAACATCTTTTAATATGATTACTTACCATCTAAATATCTCCTTTGGTGAATGGTGTCTTTTCATTCTCTTAAAGTTTCTTTTAGGTAGGAAAGTTTTTCCATTTTAATAAAGTCCAACATACTTTTTTTCTTAATATTTTTATTGTTATATCAAAAACCTTTTTGTGTAGCCCTAAAGTAACAATATTTTACCTTATGCTTTTTACAGATGTTTTATCTTTTCAAATTTTAAATTTAGGCCCATGATATATTATAAGTTAGGTATGACGTATAGGTCAAAGTTCACTTGTTACATACGGACAATACAGTTATTCAGGAGCCATGTGTTGAGAAGAGTACCTCAGTCCACATAATTGCCTTTGAACCTTTGTCAAGAATCAGTTGATTCTGGATGTGTGGATTTACCTCTGGGCTATCTATTCTGTTCATTCTGTCAATAGCCTTGATACCAGTAGCTTTATGTCTTAAAAATGAGCAGTGTGGCCCCTCTAACTTTACCCCTCTTTAAAAAAATATGTTATAGTTCATTTGCCTTCCTACAGACCTTTTAGGATCAGCTTATCAATACAAACACATTTTAAATCTGCTTGGATTTCAATTGGGGTTGCATTGAATCTAAAGATCCACTGGGGAGAAATGGCATTATAATGTTATTCTATATTGCAATTGATGAGCATCTATATTATTTCCTCCCTAAATATTTGGTCAAAATTATTAGTGCAATCATATAGGCTAATAATTTTTTGAAGATTTTTAAAAGTATGGATTAAATTTCTTTAAGAGATATAGTACTTTTCAGATTGCCTATTTCTTCCTGATTAAATCTGGGTAAATAATGTCTTTCAAGAAATTGATTCACATAAAATTTAAAAATCTAGAGATATTTGCAGTATTCTTTTGTTTTCTTGTTAATATACTGTGAAAACCCTTGTTTTATTTCTGATATTGATAATTTGTGTTTTCTTCTGGTTAGGATGACCAGAGATTAATGAATTTCCATTAATCTTTTCAAAGAACCAGTTTTTGGTTTCATTCATTTTTTTCTGTTGTTTTTCTGTTTTCAGTTTTGTTCATTTCTGTTCTTTTATTTATTATTTTCTCTTCTTGAGTTAATTTGGATTTAGTCCAATCTTATATTTCTAGCTCCTTAACAAAAAGGCTTAGATTAATGATTTGAGGTATTTCTTTTCTTTATTTCTTTTATTTTTCTTTTTGCAGTGCAAATATTTTTTTATTTTTTTAAAAAATAAATGACAGCAAAATGCATTAAAATTTTTATTACACATGGATTGGTGTCAACATATTTTATATACAACCAGAGATATGAAAAATTATGCTGTATATGTGTAATAAGAATGGTATTTATTTTCTTTTACTGGATAATCATTAGATGCTATCAATTGCCCTTTAAGCACTGCTTTAGCTATAACTCACAAATATATAATACATATAAATGTTGTTGTGTATTTTCATATATTTAAAAAATATTTCAAAAATTTTCTTTGAAACTTTCTCTTTGACATGGGATTTATTTAGGAGTCCAACATTTTGTAAATTTTAAGTAGCACACTTATGTTTTCTGCTTTTGGATACATTGTTCTATAAAGATATCACATAAGTTTGATAGTGTTGTTCAGGTCTAATATACACTTACTAATTTTAGTCTACTTGTTCTGTTAATTGCTGGAATGGGAGCATTGAAGTCTCCAAATAAAATTTTGGGTTTGCCTATTTCTCCTTCAGTTTGATCAGGTTTGGTCTCATGTATTCTTCACCTCTTAATTCAATTTGAAGTTAGAGTTGCTTTGTCTTTTTAGAAAATCAACCCTTTCATTATTATGCATGGTCCCATTTTTGTCCTTGATAATCTTTCTTATCTGAGGTTTACTTTATCTGATATTCATATCATTATTTCAACTTCTCTTCATTAGTGTTTTTATGGTATAGCTTTTTCTATTTTTAACTCATCTAAGTCTTTAAAGCCAGTTTCTATAGAAAGAACGAGTTGAGTCTTTTTTATTCAACATGGTAATCACTGTCATTTTGGGGGGCGGTGAGGGATACCAGGGATTGAATTTAGTCAACCACTGAGCCACATCCCTAGTCCTATTTTGTATTTTATTAGAGATAGGGTCTCACTGAATTATTTAGCGCCTTGCTAAATTGCTGAGGCTGGCTTTGAACTCATACTGTCCTTTTTTTTAATATTTATTTTTTAGTTATAGTTGGACACAATACCTTTATTTAATTTATTTTTATGTGGTGCTGAGGATTGAACCTAGGGCCTTGCATGTACTAGACATGTGCTCTATGGCTGAGCCACAACCTCAGCCCTGGAACTGTTATTATTATTATTATTATTATTGTTATTATTATTATTATTATTATTATTATTATTTTAAAATTTGTTTTAACTAGTTATTCATGACAGTAGAATGCATTTATGCATTTGATATATTATGCATCAATGGGATATAATTTCTTATTTTTCTGAGTGTACATGTTTCAGAATCATATTGATCATATAGTCACATATATACATATAGTAATACTGTCTGTTTCATTCTGCTATCCTTCCTCTCCCCACAACCCTTCCCCTTTTCTCCCATCACTTCCCTCTACCTAATATAAGGTAACAGTCTTCTTCTCTAGTGCCCCCTGCCTTATTGTGAATTAGCATCTGATTATTAGAGAAAACATCTAGCATTTGGTTCTGTGGGATTGGCTTATTTTGCTTGGCATGATATTCTCCAACTCCAACCATTTATTTGCAAATGCCATAATTTTACTCTTCTTTAAATCTGAGTAATATTCCATTGAGTATATATACTACATTTTCTTTGTCCATTCATCTATTGAAGGACACCTAGGTTGGTTCCGTAGTCTAGATATTGTGAATTGAGCTGCTGTAAACATTGATTTAACCAGCAGGTTTATACTGTGCACATTTAATATGATTGCTCATTGCATTGAGTTACGTCGTATCATCTCACTGTTTCTATTCATTTAGTTCTTTGTCCCCTTGCCACCTTTTCTGTGTTTCCTTTGTTAATTAAGCATTTTTAAATTATTTCTATCTCCTTTTTAAATTCTTTCTCAAGATAATTTAGAGACTATCACAGAGCTTAAAATATATTTCTTAATAGTTTAAGTTTCAAATAATATTATATAACTTTGAGTAAAAGGACTTTATAACAATATGTTCTCAATATTTATTATGTTACCTTTTGTGCTATTATTGTTGTGATACATTTTAGTTTTATATATGCAATGAATGTATAATACCTTGCTACTGTTCTTGTTTTAATCAGTTGTCTCTTAGAGCAACCATACATAAGAAGAAACAATTCAATCTTATTCATTTATTCCATTTTCAGCATTCATAAATTCTTTGTGTAGGTAGAAATTTCAATTTGATATAATGCTTTTTTTTTTTGTCTAAAGAAGAGTTTTTCACATTGCTAGTAAACAAGTATGATCTAGTAAAATGTCTCAATTCTTGTTTGCCTGGAAAAGTCCTTAATTTTTCATTTTTGAAAGACATTTTCTGTAGACATAACATTCTGAGATCACAGCTATTTTTCCACCAATGCTTTACAATACTTTAAAGATACCACACTCTTGTCTTCTTGTCTTTCTGACTTAAATAAGACATATGTTGGAATCCTTATCTTTGTCCGTCTGCATGTAATGTCTCATTTTTTTCTTTCTCCAGGATCGTTTTTGTCTTTTGTTTATATTAGTTTAAATATTAAGTACTTGGATGAGTTTTTAAAAAATTTTCAGTCATTATTAGTTCAATTATGCTCTCTCCCCCATTTTCTTTCTCTTCCCTCCTCTAGGATTCCAATTATGTACATTTTTAAATGGTTCATGTCCTCTCATAGCTCTAAGATGTTTGAATCTCTCCCCCTGCACCTCTCTTTCCTTGTGCTTTCTCTTTGCGTTTCAGTTGGTGTAACTATCAGCCCACCTTCAAGTTCACAGAATTCTTCATCAGCTGTGTCTGAGTCTCTCTGTAAGTCTGTTGAAGACAGTCTCCATTTCTGCTCTGTGTTTTTTCCTTTGTAGTATTATCACTTGAATTTTTTTTACAGTTTCCATCTTTCTACAGATATAAGCCATCTGATCTTTCATGTTGTCCACCTTTTTCTTTAGAGCTTTTAGCATGTTAATCATTTTTGCTTTAACCCCTCTTTCAGATTTTCCAACACCTGTGTCATTTCTGAGTCTGCTCTGGATGATTGCTTAATTACTTCTGGTCATTATTTACTTGACTTTTGTAGGCCTGATAATTTTGTCGTTGTTGTTGAAAGCTGGACATCTTGTGTGGCGTGGTAGAGACTGGAGTAAATTGATTTTATGCTTGCTAGATGCACGCCTTTTCTTGGGCTAGATTTTTTAGATGGGAGTTTGAGTTCAATTAGGGATTGGGCTAGGGCTTTTTTGTTGTTGTTACTATGGTTACTCTCCAAAGCACCGCGGGTTTCAAATTCCTGTAGTTCTACCTGTGGTTACAGTGTAGAAACAAAGCCATTTCTGTACAATTCTGAGTTTCAGGGTTTCCTTTGTGCTGTGCCTCAGAGAGCATTTTTAAAACACTTTTGTTCCTCTCTTGTCTTCCTCCCAGCAATATCCTGCTCTTATCTGTTATCTGAAGTTTCCTGGTTTAGTGATGGCTGAGCATGGGAGATGTGATCCCTGTTATTTTGATTAATCCTCAATCATAAGCATGCTCTGTGTTCCAGGAGCATAGGGATATGGACTTCTGGTTTTCTTTCTGAGCATGTGCTCACATCTCCTCCCTCCTTGTAGGCTCCATGGATTTGGGGCTGGAATTTTCTACTTTAACTCTCCAAAGGGTTTGAGAGAACGCATGAATCTGAAATTAGTGTGGCCCGTTTGTGTTGTAAGGATGGGAGCAGCAGGCCAAACTCTCTAAGTCTCAGGGTAGAAGCTGAAAGTTCATTCAAATACTTTTGAGGATATAAGAGGTCCTTCTACAAGGATTCTGCCAGGACCACACATGTAGCTGAGGTTGCCTCAGGTGACCTGGAGGGTATGGCCAGTGCTCAGGTAACTCTTATGGTGAAAAGGTGGCCTCCCCCGAGTCTAGACAACAAAGTACTCTTAGTAAGCAAGAATGGGATGTCTATTTTAATTCATGAAAATCCAGGCTCTCGCATATATTGTTGCTCAATTAATATATACTGAATGAATAAGAAATAATATAGAATAGTTGCAGTCATGTAAAATTCCATGGTGAGCTAAAACAGGCTACTTTCTTCAAAATACTTGATTTTTTTAAAGCAAGATGTCCCCCTCCTTCTCACACATATATGCACTAACCTCATAGTTGCCTAACATCAGATTTCTTGGCTGGATCCTCATTCCATTCCCTTCTGTAGGTGAGGAAACCCTCTTATCATTGCCAGGGGAAAGTTTCTCTCTGGGTTTCCCTGCTTCAGCCTCGCAGTGGCAGCCTGGTTTCCTCTGAGGGCAAAGCAATGCCTTGTTTTATCCTCTACAGTTCTCCTTACAGGGGACCAAAGGGCTCATCACCTGTCTTCTTGTGCTGTAGGTTGCAGACTTTGCCTTAGCAACATAGCCAGTTAATTGTGCTCTCACACAATGCAGTATAGATCTGAGTCTGGCACAGGTCCGTTCTCTGTTCTTGTTCTCTCTCTCTGTGGAATGATATAGAATCATAATATCTGAGACTTGGAGGAAATCTAAAAAGACTTCACTGTATCACAGCACACAGAAGGGATGAGGGGGACAAGGATAAGAATATCCCCTTGATGAAGGTTAATCAGGTTTGCTCACTACAGAATTAATGTGGTCTGTGGATACACACATGTCAATTCTCTGAGCTACTCCTTATCCAGTCAATGTTTTCTATTGCTTATAATCAAGGAACTGCTACTAATCCACTTTGTATATTGTAAAAGACCCATCACAACGAGTAATACAGATTACCTGTGATGCACCATGTGAGTTAACATGCTCATAACAATGTATTAGGAAGCAAATTTGAAATCTTCTGAACTAGCTTAACTGTTCACTTGAGATTCGAGACTCTTCCTTTTTGCTAAGTAGTTGTTCATTCTCTATTGCATGCTTCATTTGGCATAGCATCTCACCTATTTCTGAGTGAACTCCAGTGATCAATAAGCTCAGTCCAGATAGAACTGAAGTATATCTCTCTCCTGCCATTGATTTTACTGTGTATTCTTGGATCATGCAGAAAGCATATCTGAAAAAATCATGGCATAGAGCAGAATTTTCCCTCTGGTCTTAGCCAAATCTCTGATGGTGCCACTGGAATTGGTCTACTCTTGACTTTTGTAAGGAATTTTTCTTGATTGGGCTCACAAGGATTGTAGAAGCAGAGATGAAGGAGAACATTTTGAATTATGTCCAACCAAGAGAAGTATTTGAAGCAGGTCCACTGGGAGAACTTGGAAGTGAGGAGAGCACAGAGAAGGTGCCCTTTGCCCTCAAAACACATCACTGAATACTAGCTTCACCCAGAAGAGCAGTAGACTCTCAGAAAGCAAATTCATCTTTCTGGAAATTCATACTGACCCACAGTAGAAAGGCAAACAAAATCATTTTCTGGGTACAACAAAAATTTATACATGGAATAGTAGAATATTTAAGAAACTGGATTTCAAAAAAAGACTGCCCAGAATTGAATAAAAGTTTTGCCATTTACTAGTCACGTGATTTTGGGTAAAGTCTTTATGTGGCAAATTCTTCATCGGTGAAGTAGGAATAATTATAGCTTCTACGTCATGGTATTATAGTAAGATTCAAATGTGATAAGCCATGAAAATGGTCATTAACAAGCATTACTATTTATATTTAAAATTTTATGATCCAGTTTTAAAATGTAACATTGGTTAATTTCATGGACAAGATAATCAAAATATTTTTAATAATGAAAATTTATTTAAAATGAGACTCAAAGTCATTGAAATGCCTCCATCCCATTCCTGAGTCTCTCTTTGTTCCCTGGTTGGCTACTGGTTGGAAGCAAATCATAGCTTTGATTTTATCTTGGCAGCTCTTTTCAAAGAATGTTAATAATTGAAAATACAGCATTTAAACCCAAGGGTTTAATGATAAATGCCTTTATAATTCACATGTATGGAACTTTCCTTCTATGATGTTGCATACATATCCTTCAAAAAACATTTTTTTCAACAATGTAAATTAGAAATTCTGTGCAGATTTAGCCAACATTGTTTCAGAAAAGAAAACATAAGGAGGCCAAAGAGAAAAATCACAGCCCAGCTGTCTGCAGATTGAGACCACTGAAACCCTGAGCCCTTAAATAATCTCTTCCTCCTCTGCAGTTGTGCTGGTCGGGTCATTTAGTCACACAGCGTAAAAGCTGACTAAGACAATGTCCTATGAAGATGTCTTTCAAACTTTAACTGATAGGTTAACATATTGTATTGTTTCTTGACCTAATCAAGGTTGAATATTTTGGCATGCATTTATAAGCCAAAGAATTTCTTTTACTATGAATTTTTTTCTTCTACCCATTTTTATTGGGTTACATGCTAGTCTTATTTATATTAGTTGTTTCGTTGCTCTTTTATGTTGTTTATCTAGCTTATTCTTTCTTATTCATTTGTAGAAGCTTTTTACATAGTAAGGAATCAATCTCTTTTATGTGAAGAGATTTTAACATCATGTAGTCCAAATTATGTCAAGATAATTAAAAAAAAAATTAAGGGCAGCATCCAATGATGTTAAGATTTGTAAAATGATAGTGTGTGTGTGTGTATATGTGTGTGTGTGTGTTTGTGTGTTTATTTTATATGCTTTATTTGTAAACTCATCATGCAATATCCTCAAATTAGTACTTACACCTAATTAAGATAGAGAAAAAAGTTTAATTTCCAATATTAATGCTTTAGAAAACATCTCATTCTTATGAATATCTATTAAAACAATTGTTTGGTGGATACATAACCACTTTTATTCTGAGGACTTCTAAGAGTGATATTTGCACATTTTAATTTTAAACACATATTGAATTTGGGTAAGAATTTGGCTGAGGATGCAACTATTTCATTTCCTGTTTTTCCTTCCAGGTATGGTATGGAACAACAAAAGTATTGTGCTTAAGGAAGTTCACTGCACACAGTTGTTCCTAAGTTTCTATCTTATTATTTAACATTGTTTGGATATATCTGATTATCTTATTTGTCTTATTTTTATCAATAGTACCTAGCATTATTTTAGACTTTGTGTGCTCAATAATGCTTTGTAACTGCAATAGTTTTGATCTGGAATGATCTCCAAAGATTCATGTGTTAAAGATTTGGTCTACAACTCAGTGCTATTGGGAAGTGGTTAAAATTTTAAGAGCTGGGGCCTACTGGGAGATCTTTAGGTAATTTGGGTCATGCCCTTGAAGGGAATTGAAGGACTCTAGTCCTGTGCTTTTTCTCTCTTTGATTTCCTGGCCCTACAGTGAGTGATTTTGCCTTTTTGCCTCTCCTGCACATTCCCACCATATTGTGGTGTCTCATCCAAAAACACAGAGCCAACCAATCATAGACTGAAACCAACAAAACCATGAGCCAAACAAATCATTTGTCTATATAAGTTGATTATTCCAGGTATTTGTTATAGGGATGGAAAAATGACTAATGCAGTAATTAGTCAAGTGAACTTTTTTTTTTTTTTGGTACAGGGATTAAACTCAGGGGTACCCAACCACTGAGCCACATCACCAGCACTATTTTATATTTTGTTTAGAGACAGGGTCTCACTGAGTTGCTTAGCACCTCACTTTTACTGAAGCTGGCTTTGAACTCATGATCCTCCTGCCTCAACCCCGTGATCACAGGTGTGTGCCACTGTGCCCAGCAAGTAAACTAATTTTAACTGCTTCATTAATGTTGAACAGGTAGCAATGAAGTGGAAGCAATAGAGTTCCTTCCAACATTTAAGTGTGCAATTCAGGAAAAGGAGAAAATGTGGTCAGTTTTCTAATCTGTAAAATAGGAACACTAAGAGTATTTCTCTGATTTTTTTAGATATAAATGAATAGAAACTATTGTAACTATGCCCAATTCATAACTTCTCACTAAAAGATAAGTGTCATTATTATCATTCAATATAAAATTAAAATTCAAGAAACATTTTCACTCTGGTTTCTTTCTGTCATTGATCTATAATATTAACTCTTTCCACAGAAAATTCTCCTGCCAGAGATAAATACTAAGACTTGAGGGAAGCCCATGGAGGCAGGATGTTTGTTTTAGGCTCAAATTTATCCATGAGAAGGCTGGCCTTTCACCATGCCCTATGAAACTGACAGTGCTCAACAATGTTGAATTCACTCCCAAATCTGCTACACTAAATCTATAAACTAACCGAGTGGGTGAAGCAAAGGGAAGATGTTCATTATTGTGTACCTACTGTGGGCACAATGTTTCTTGAATTTTAATTTCATATTGAATGATAATAATGACACTTATCTTTTAGTGAGAAGTTATGAAGTTATGAAGTAATTGTAGCTAGTTTGATCCTGAGTGTTACCGGGGGACAAATGCTGGTATTTGCCCATGAGCTGAACACACAGGCATTTGGAGATGTTCATCCTCAACAGTATTTGGGGAAGAGTTTCCCCTCCATGATCTGGTTCATTATTGAATTAGATGACGGTCATTTTTTCCATTCTCAGACTTATCACTTTAAATTCTCCATCCTTTGTAATCAAATACAATTCTTGAGCTTCATTTAGATGCAACAATAGTGGTGTTCCATGGAATGGAAAAAGAAAAGGAGGGGGAAATAGAGAGACAAGATCTAAATTACAGGACTATATCTTAAGAAATAAAAAGAAGATAAACCTGTTCCTGGGAACCCATGTGCTCCCATGCAAGGCTCTATGTAGATCCCAGGGGACTTGCACTTTACAGACAGATTCCTATGAAACACTTTTGTTGGAATGGAGAGTCCTAACTCTCAAACTGTATCACATTGAGTCTTGGGCATGTGGCAAAAATGTTTTTTTTTTTGGGGGGGGGGCGGGGTCCTGTCTGCATAAGAGCTACTAAAACATTTCCAATGGTAAAAAAGTGCCCAAAATAATATAAGCAGATACATTCTGCTTCGCTGGGTTGGGAGGAAACTCTGGAAGTATAAAGGTAAGATCAGACTAAACTGTGGGATATAGAAACAAATTGGTTTTCTTTATAAACACGTTTGCTACATCTATCTCTTGTTCATCTCTGGCCATGCGGAGGGAAGAGCACTTAGTGAGAAGTTCATAAGCACCTTGTAGCTTCAGTTATCTTCTCTATGAAACCATAGCCTTGCTGGTCTTCTAATGGTGGCCCAGTCTACCATTCTACTTTGCAAGCTCAGGGGCTGGGATTATATGGCAAATAGTAAGCAGATCTTATGGAAGCAAAGTTAGCCTGTATTAATGCGTATTGTTTTGTGTGGGAGTCCTGCATTTTTGACCTCAAAATCATTAACCTTATCACTCTCCCAGCTGCCTTCACCTCCCACCACCTACCCATTTCCCATGCATAAACTGTTTTAAAATCAGCTTGAGACAAGCCAACATGGAAGTATAACATATACGATTGTTAGAATAAATCTTGCATTTGGGGATTTTAGAGTTGGCTAAGCCCTTGGGAATTTTCTGGTCCAATTTTCTTTTTCTAGGAAAGAGCAGCAAAATGATTTCTACCCTAAGATCAGATACTGTCAGTGCCCCGCCATAACCCCCAGGCCCTACCATTTCCATGCAGTTGGCCTGACTGCCAACTGCTAGCATGTGCATCTCTGCCTGAGGGCTTTCCCTTGCCTTGGAAGGCTACTCTGTCCACACATATGGCAGGCCAGAAATGTCTGGGGAATTATGACTCCATCTTCCAGCAGCCCTTAGCCAATGATTGACACAAATTCATACTTAAGTACCCCAGTTTCCTCGCCATCAGCCCCCACGTTAGCTGTTAAATAATTCTGAGGCATAAGTTCTACAATGGCTCCCAAAGTTATCCGCAAATTAAATTCCACTTGTGAGCTGGTGATAACTTGCTTAGCCCCCCTCTCCTGGCATCCTTCCCTTCCCTATCTCTCTTCCCTGTTATTCTACCTAGGTTTCCCAGGTTTGTGTCCTCAATATCTGACACTTGCTCTTAAATCCTAATCTCAGGCTGTGCTTCTGCAGGAACCTAATATTATCCTTGTACCTTGCACAGAAGGAGGGTAGATCTCTTCTTTAATGACTGTCTCACTTCTTAATCCAACTATGATGGGAAATTAGTGTCAGCCCATGTTATTTTGGGGAACACATTCAGACCATAGATAATATTCTTTTAGGTCTTGCATGTAGCTGTGCCTAAGGATCCTGAACATTCCAACATTCAAAATAGTACCATTTTTGCTTAAGTGAGTTGAATCAAGCTTCTGAGAGTTACAGTACAAACTTTAGTTAAATTACCCACTTTGATGAAGTGCTGCTAATTCAGGGAGGCACATCATCCTGCCACCATCCACAGAGAATCTGCTTATTCATGGGTGATTTGGGGAATGGTATTATAATATCACGCTTTTGATCTTCCTGACCTCCTGTTCTAAAGCTCCCATGTCTCTCCTTTCTTGGCTTTCAGAAGAGACAAAGAAACTGGGTTGTTTTCCTTTCAATTTCCTCAGTCACACAGAACTTCTTTCCAGTACTTTTTTAAAGAGGCCAACATATCCTGGTTGTTTGTCCCACATAACAAATGTCCCTGTTGCTTATTAACCTCCAAAATAGGCAGCCCCCACCATTAGGGCTTATGGTCTGTATGAGACAACATAAAAACAAGACACATTCTCCCCCATGCACATTTCAAATGAAATGTAACAGTGGAGAAATAAATAAAAATGGGAAAAATGCCTTAAATGGTTTATGTTGGAAAATGTTATATGGGCAATAATGGTGCTTATATGGGCTTTGAGCAGAGACTTTGATAATGAAGGTTAAATGAGGGAATGTTACAAAAAAAATGTTCACTGTTCATAAAAATAAATCACTGTTATGAACCAGAATGAAATAAACAGAGTTGAAGGAGCTGGGAGCAGCTGGGTGACCTCAGCCTCAGGTTGGTAATAGCCAGGCTCACTGGCACCATACCCCGTCATCTTCACAGAGCCATTTAGCTCTCCATCACCAGGATGTTGAGTTCATGGAATCTTAGGGTGTCTCTTCAGCTTTCTCACTGGAAAACAAAGGCTTGTTGTTTCTTGATGATTTCTGTCCCTGAGTCCAGGCCAGACTCCCAAGGAACCACCATTTAGGTTCAGTATCTGTCTGGGAATTTCAAATACAAATGTCCAAGGAGCAGACAGGTTGTGAATGAGGGAAGTGGACAGAAGGGATATTAGCAAGTTGGAGAAGACATACCCCATCTGGAAGGGTCACCATTACTCAACGCCAGCTGTAGTGAAAAAAAACCCATCTAATAGGGAGAGAGTAAGCTAGAAATGTGGACTTCCATGACATTTTCTAAATTATACATCTTGGCAACCAGTTTCTATTGCTATATTATGGAAATAGGTTGAGTATCCCTTGCCCGAAATGCTTGGGACAACAGATGTTTCAAATTCCAGAGTTTCCTGGACTTTGAAATGTTTGCAAAGATTTAACTGGTTGAACATTTCTAATCTAAAATCCAAAATCTGAAATGCTCCAAAATCCAAAACATGTTGAGTATTACTTAAAGACCTTCAGATTCTGGAACATTTGGATTACAGATTTTCAGATTAGGGATGTTTAACCTGCATATGAGAATGCCTATACAGCGTGAGGTCAAAAGACCATGTCTGAGGAACAGAATTGGCTCAGTAGCAGAAGTCGATTTGCCATCTCTTGCAAATGCTGAGGTTGTAATTACCATTGTTTGGTGTCATTGATTACTGTCATAGAGCTCTCAGATAATAGTCCCCCAAGGTGAGCTAATCTGAGGAAATGCCATTCATTAGTCTGTCATGTGTGTGGGACATTTTCTATGAGTTTTCAATAGATTATTTAATTATATACATCTTCCTTTCATTCCTAAGAGGGAAGCATTAGTGTTATCCCATATTACAGATGGGGAGACCACAGTTTCAGGAGATGATTTGACTATGGTCATCGAATTGGAAGGACATCCTTGGCACACCTCCTCACATCTACAAGGCCAACAACATTGGCCTTGTTTCTGATGCTAGTTAAGCCACATCAACTCCAGGGCTTCTCCCTGGCTTCCTTTAGTTGTATTCAGATGTCAGCACATCATGGTGCAATGCTCTGCCAGTGGAGCAGGAGCTGAGGGATAAAGGATTTTGTTCCTCACCACCAGGTCTGACACACATCCTAAGCCTCCTCAGAAGGTCATATGGTTACATGAAGTACCATAAGTGGAGTAACCCCCATATGACTACAGCAGTTAATGCTTCCTTGTATTGATCTTCCTCCTTCCCTGTTCACATTATTGCCCCTTGTTGGGTGATCACATTTCCCAATAAACTACTCCATACACATCTTTATCTCCGGCTCTGCTGCTGGAAAACCTAGGTCATGACAGAGAATGGCAAAGTTGGAATTCAACTCTACGTTTCCACTGTTCTCAAGCAAATACTCCATTATACCACTCACTGAAGATTCTATGGGATCCCACAATTAGGTGCTTTCTAGTCGGACTGGTCCTGAAGTAAAATTTAAAGCCAAAGAGGATTCTTAAATCAGCAAGAGAGGAGAAGAGCAGTGTGGAATAGTAGCCAGGCATCTGTTCAAATGGGGAGGGGGGGAAAGGTACCATATCATTTTTATGCATTATGCATTTTATGTCGTGGTACCTACCTTATTTCTGGTGCGGTTCCACATTCTAAGGAAGATGCCTGGAACTATGGGAAGGAGAATGGAGCCACAGTCCAGTGTCCATTCTCTTAACGTGGCTTTAGCCCAGGCTATTCATCTCAGATGCTCCTCAGGGCCAGGAGAGAAATTTAAATTAAACCAGCCTAGTTCTGTTCTCACATGGAGCTCAAATTCATTGTTTTAATTCTCACTCAGAATTAGGCTTAAGGTTTTCTCCCATTATTCATGGAATATGTGGTTAACCTGGTCTCCCATTCATTTTCCTACTTTAGATAGAACCGTGAGCATGAAAAATATCTCACTTTCCTTTCCGCTTGAAGGAAAGCAGCCATAAAACAGTAACGGTAATGGCGATGGATTCTCTTTCTGTCAGAGAAACACTGTGAGGCCACAGAGAACTCTTTATAGGGAGTTGGGGCCTGCCTCTTCCATCAGTCACCACTCAGCTCCCGTGGGCTGTGACCGTGCAGGACTGCAGGTGCCCTTATGCCCCATCTCCTCACTGTTGGAGAGATGTCAGAAACCAGAACAGTTGGTAGTTTCTCCATATCTTCTAATGTCAACAATGAATTCAATTCAAAACAAAACAGTAGGCATACCCGGACTGGCAGACCTACGAGAACACAAACTACAGGGGATTTATGCTCAGGCTACAAGTTTTCTTTCTGTGCTCCAGGCTCAGCCTTCTTTCTCCTCCAAAGTCTTCCAGCCATATCACATGCTCCTGGCAGTGAGGTGTTTCCGTCAGCTTTTGTTGTTGTTGTTGTTGTGACCAAAAGACCTGGCAAGAACAATCAGAGGAAGGAAAGTTTGTTTATATGGTTTTCGGAGGTCTCGGTCCAGAGAGAGCTGACTCCATTGCTCTGGGGCCAAGGTAGAACATTCTGGCACAAGGGTGTGACAGTGGGAAGCAGCTCAAGTTCTGGAAGCAGAGAGAGCTCTTGCTCACCAGAGACAAAAATATATACCCCAAAGACACACCCAGAGTGGCCCACCTGCTGTAGTCACACCCTACCTGCTTATGTTACCACCCAATTAATCCCGAACAGGGGATTAATGCACTGGTTGGGTTAAGGCTCTCAAAACCTAATCATTTCCCTCTGAACTATCTTGCATTATCTCACCCATGAGCTTTTGGAGGACACCTAACATCTAAACCATAGCAAGGGGCAAGACTTGGAGAAGTGGCGTTGAACCTGGAATACCACTGAACTTGTCCTTAGGGTCTCCCCATTCTCACTTTTTATTTCTAGGGGAAGTAAGTTCAGATACTGGTGTTTGAACATAGTCACCAAGAGCACAAGGGATAGAACCTGATTTAAGAAAAATCAGCAAACAGATATGTGCATGACTTTTTCCAGAAGCTGTGACTGGGCCAAGAAAAACCAAATTGATTATTCAAACAGGTGCCTTTTGCTGATGGCTGGCAGTATTTGAACATGGTACAGAACGTTAAAAAAAAAAATGTAAACCAGCAAGAAGGGAGTATATGGTTTTTATTTCTTTTCTTTGTGTAAAACGATTGTGTCCCCTGATCAGATCTCTGTTGGCCTTGTTGATTAGTTGGCTATTTTAGTAGTTTATTATCTCAGCCTTTAGGAAGAGCCCCTCCTAAATGGGACTCGCTATGCCATAAATGCATGAAATATTCATTAAGATAGTGGTGCATTTAATGGATTTCTTTGGAAGGAACTCAAGCAGAGGGAGTCACCCACTGATTTGTGGAACGTTTAGCTGTTTCAAGGCTGTGTTTGCCCCAGGCTTGCCTCCTCCAGGCATGCACATCTGCACTCTGTGCCTGTGGGCTCTCACTGCAGAAGACCAATGAAAGGCTTTACTGATGGGAATAAAAAGGTTTATTTAGGGCCAGAAAGTCTTTTCCTTTTGCAGGCATATGGTGCAACTCGTTTTTCCTATCACATTCATTGGAGCTGTGCTGGAGCTGGTCTGAGTCCCCCGGGGGTGCGCCTGCCATGTTGAATTGCCTACGGTCTAAGTGCTTAGGCTTCAGATACACTTTGCTTGGAATCCTGGCTCTATTATCCTCACATCTCTGAGCCTCAGTTTCCTCACCTTTTAAAGTGGGGTGATTCTAGTACTTCCAAGGATGTTTGTGGAGATTGAATGGGGATGGTTTGCAAAGTCCATAATCTCATGATTTGTGGAACGTTCAGCTGTTTCAAGGCTGTGTTTGCCCCAGGCTTGCCTCCTAAAAACCTATTCACCGTAGCCACTCCTAAGTGGGCACCCAATTCCTACATCATATCTGGATCCATTTGAAGGTTATATGGAACATTTTTTTTCTACCAATGTCATGTGGTTCTAATCCCATTACCGACCCTTGAGCACAGAGCAGGTTTAACTGAATGATTTAAATGAAAAAACTGTGGACCAGAGATGTTCAGTGAAATAATCAGAACCATTGTTCTACAACTTGCTGATGGGACTTGGGAACAGAATTAAATATTTTGATTTCTTTTTTAGCATTGGTCTCGATGATCTTGATATCAGATGAGGACCTTCTCTTTTCTGTCATGTTCCTCTCTCTCTCTTTCTCTTAATAACCAAAGCATCTCTGAATCTGGAATCCTGCCATCCTGAGCTCCACCATTTAATTTCCATCTGTGAAACTCTGTTCTTTTCAGGCTTCCAGCTTTTTGGAACCTGGTGATGGAAATCGGTAGTAATGGCGAACTCGCCCTCTCTTCCCCCTAGAGGTCAACATGGGGTGGTGCCTTGAGGCCCAGCCCAATCACCATCAGGTCTGTTCTCGATTTAGCCCACCTCATTCCATTGCTCCCTTGTTCTGAACACAGTATATCTGTTGGGGACCTGCGATCTATTTGGGGAGTCACCTTGGGCCAATCAGTTCCATGTTCTGGTCTTTGTTTTTTTCATCCTGAATGTAGAAAAGATTCTTAACTTATTAATGAAGAAATACTTCCTCCCAAAGGTATGGAAGAAATTTAACAATTATCAACTTTGTCTGTTACCCTCTGGGACTGGGTGGGGCTAGAGTTTTAGTTTCATAATCTTCAAATTGAAGTTATAAACAATTATCATGAAATTGGTGGGATAATGAAACAGCTGTTTCTCAAGGCAGGGCCTCAAGAAGTGACAGGGATCCAGGGATGGAACAGCCGTAGGGAACGGGCCAGAGGCAGCCTCAAATAGACTCTTCCTTGGTGTTTTAGTCCTGGGAGGGAAAATACGCTCATCAAGATCCTGATTAGGCAGGGATCGCCAAAGGCATTCTTTGTAACCAGGCAAACAAGATCTCCCCCCCCCCTTTTTATTATTTCATTTTTAAAACAAAAAATCATCAAAATCTAATCACATTGCTTTATCTGCATGACCTCACCTCCAAGTGTCCATGAGAACATTTTACTTTGTCTCCAGGCCCTAAAGCATGTGCCTCAATGGGAGCTGGGGTCCCTTCAGAGTTGGCGCTTGAGTGGAAGAAGCAAAGATTGCTTTTGGTTCCCCTTTGACTCTCTTCTGAATTAATATGAAATTGAAGACGACTGTAGCTAGGAGAAAAAGAGAGACCTGGGAGGGGAGGCGGTTTGCAGAGTGCGTCTCAGGACCTGAGGGAGAGAAGCTCTGTTTCATCAATCTGTGGTTTCCTTCGAGGCCATCAGCAAAATGAAAATGCTACACCCTACCAAATTTAAATCCTTTCATCTAGGTCTCTAAAATCCCTCTCTGGGGAGTGGGCTTTGGAGTTTGAATTCCTCCAAGCTGATTATCTTAGTGTAAGTGCAGACGCCACCTCTTCCTCTTATCTGCCTTGGTCCTCCTTCCAAATTAACGGTTCTTACTGGGCTCTACCACCAAATCAATGGCAGCATGGGGCGGCTGCCTCTGAATGTGTAATTGAGGAACAACATGGACACTGATGTCTCCGTATTAATTAAGGAAATTTGATATTTATTGCTGTCACAGTAACCAATCATAGTTTGCAAAAAGTTAATTACACCTTGAGTAAGGGTTTGGAAACTCCCTACACAAGGCCTGGAGCTGATTGAGAGCTTTGGGACTAGAGAAGGGAGCGATCCATGTCTATGGTTGACGTTGTATATGAGTTTTGCCTAAATCCACAGGCCTGGATTTCTAGACTGAGTGGAGAGGGATGTGGAGAAGGGCCTTTGCTGTTTTTCACTCTTAATCACTCCTCACTGTTGCCTTGGGACGATCCCTTCTCACTTTCTTCTTCTCACTGTTCCTGCATGGCCTCTACCCACCCATTTTCCTGCAGAGATGAAGTGCAGCTTGCATTAGAAAAATCTTGGTGGAGCTTGGTCATCTGCGTTCACCAGATGGCTTACATTAGAGAGAAAGGCCTGAATTTCAGCATCTGTCCTAAAATGTCCCTCTTTCACATTTTTAGAGTTTTCCTCCTTTTTTTCTCCTTCCTTTGTCTGCTTTTCTCTTTCCTGGTTGACCTGAAATCATTTATTTCAATCTTTTGAGTAACACTGCTTTCTGACCACACTGAAGTAATATTTATTTCTTATAAAACTCAATTTAAAACCACAGAAAAATATGAGGAGATTTCCAACTAAGGAATAATAGGTAACTAACGGTAGAATGTTTGCCGCGTGGCAAGCTCTGGGCTAAGTGTTTTAAATATGATCTTATTTAACCTTTCAACAACCACTGAAGTAGGTACTATTACTCTGTGTGTTTTGTAGGTGAGAAAACTGAATCTGAGAGAGGGTAAGTAACGTGCTCAATGTCACCCAGCTGGTTAGCCGAGATTTTGGAATCCAGGAAAGTCTGATTTCAGACTCTACCTCCTCATACAATATTCTTTATTGTCTTGCACTGGGCTGTGCCAACTAGTCTGAAGACACAGATCAGGAAAAAGCACCAACTGGGAAAAGCCCCGAATACTCAGACGAGTATTTTGGGGAATATATCTAGTCTGGGGAACTCATCACTTGCACACTGTAGCTTTGTGCCCCATAGGCTCAGAAGCCTGGCTTTTGCAGGTAGGAGTTATCATTCACTTAGTTCTAGAACGACTGCGCTACCCAGAATGTGAAGCTATTGGCTTGGAAAGATCAAGGCCATAGTCTAGAGGAACTTACGCTGGCCTTTCAGTGTGTCCTCACCTTGCAGCAAAGCTACATGGGGAGCTGACCAGTAGACTGCTGCTCTCTTGGACAGAATGGGGAGTGTGGGGGTCACTCGGCTAGTTCTTCACTACCTGATCTCCACCTTTCTCATTACAGGAGTAATGAAAACCCTAATGGTCCAATGTAAGTCAAGGCCATCTCCCCCACTTTCTCTCCAGTCCCACTGTTGACCTTCCCATGTTCTGATGCCACATTCTTTGTGTAGATTTCTTAATACATTCAGTCAGGTTAAAGTCCAGTCATGTTGTCCTGAGAGCCATTAAAAGTGGCATTAAAGTTTACGCCTTGGTCCATATCTTGTTGCTTTCACACTGGACCTGAAGCTGGGCGATTCTTTGGAAAGAGGATTTGTTTTGGCTTGAAGTTCTGGAGATCCTAGGGCAAAGCATTGGCTTCTGCTAGCGTCGGGTGCAGGCCACCTGCTGCTCCATATGTAGCAATGAGTCAGTGCCAAAGAGAGGTCACAGGGAGGGTGAGCTGAGGAAGTCAGATTTGCTCTTGGGGTCACTCATTCTCTTTCAGGACCTCCATTGGTTTCCTCATGACCAATTAGGCAGGTCTCATGACCTACTGTAGCAGGCACTCCCATGGCCCCAACCTCTTCTTGAAGGCCCAACCACCTCTCACCACCATTACGTGGGGCCAAGCCTCAACATGAATTTGAGTGACGATAAACCATATTCCCACCTTATCTCTTTAAATATCAGAAATCACCCACTTGAAGTCCACGATTCAGTGATTTTTAGGATAACTACTGAGTTGGGCAGCCATCATCACGACACTTTGAATACTCCAGTAAGATCAGCATGCCCATTTGTGGTTAATCTCTATTCTCAGTTCCATTTCATACACATAAAATTCTATAATGTGTCATCTTTTGTGTTTGGCTTCTTTTGCTTCACATAACATTTTGGAGGTTTATCCAAGTTATTAAGTATTCCTTTTGTTGCTGTGTAATATTCCATTACATGGATATGCTGTATTTTAGCTATGATTTCTCAATATTTGAGTTGTTCCCACTTTTTGTTTTTTCTGATGAATGAACATTCTTGGGCAAATCTTTGGGTAGTCACATATTTTCACTGTTCTTGGGCAAATACCTAAAAGTAGAGTTGCTGGGAGATGTGGTAAATTGATGTTTCATGTTTTAAGAAATGCCCAAAATGTTTTCTAAAGTAGCCACATCAAAGGGCAGCTTGATTGCCCTAATCCATCATCTGAGTTCTGAAAATTAAAAAAAAAGTATTACTCATATTCTCATTGCTTCTATTAATATTTTATCAATATGTACAGTTATTTTATTTAAAATATTATAAAAATACAAATTTGTAAACTTTTTTTCTTTATCTAATGGGATCTATTAGCATACTAAATATGTATATTATGTCAATAAAACTGTACAGCTATTTGTAGGTATGTATGAATATTATATAAAACATGTATCTGTAGATGTATACAGACATAGAATATTCACATCTATCCTAAACTAATAAGTCAACCTTGCTTTTCACTTCTAACTGAATTATGGCCAATATTTTATATCATTAAATGTGGAAAATACTTTTTTAATCTTTATAATATCCTTCACATAGATATGGGAAATTTTTTGAGTCAGTGCCCTGTACTTGGGATTTGAGATTCACTTACTTGTTGGTCATAACATTGGACGACTCATATTTTCCATCTTCAGTTTAAGATTTAGCTTGTCCCTTTGCGTGCTCTTCTTAAATAATTATTTCTTGGACTACTCTTGGCTATATATATTCACACTTTACTAGGTTTGTCCTCTTGTCTCTTGGTTTTGTGAATATAGATAAGCTGGTGGAATTTCTTTACACTACAGTAAGTTAACTAAAAAGTTTTATATAGACTTTGTCCAAGGAGGGTAAAGTGAGGTCACCTGTAAGTTCCTCATAGAGAATGTGGACACGGTAAGAATGGTGCTTTTCTGGGAATGGAACCACAATTTGACCCAGCTATTCCCCTTCTGGGACTATACCCAAAAGACCTAAAAAGAGCATACTACAGGGACACAGCCACATCAATGTTTATAGCAGCACAATTCACAATAGCTAGAATGTGGAACCAACCTAGATGCCCTTCGATAGATGAATGGATTAAAAAAATGTAGCATTTATACACAATGGAATATTACTCAGCACTAAAAAATAACAATGGCATTTGCAGGCAAATGGATGGCATTAGAGCAGATTATGCTAAGTGAAGTTAGCCAATTCCTAAAAAACAAATGCCGAATGTCTTCTCTGATATAAGGGGGGTGACTCAAAATGGGATAGGGAGGAAGAGCATGAGAAGAAGACTACCACTAATTAGGGAAGAGAGGTGGGAGGGAAAAAGAGGGAGAAGGGGAGTTACACAGAAGATGGGAGGAGAACCTCACTGGTATACAGAATACATATATGATGTTGTGATGAGAAAAAAAAAGTGTGTCACATTAGATTGGATAGAGAGAAAGGATGGGAGAGGAGGGGAGGAGCAGGGAGGATAGGAAGGGCAGCAGAGTAGAACAGACAATATGATTGATGTATGTACATTCCATGTATGTATTATATGTCAGAATACATTCTGCTGTCATGTATGACTAAAAAAAATAAAAATAAAAATTTAAAAAAAGAATGGTGCTTTCATTTAAAACACCAAACTCGATTGCATGATCAATGTGATTCTGCAACATGCATGCTCAAAAAAATGAGAATTATATGCCATCTATGTATGATATATCCAAGTGCATAAATGCATTCTACTGTCATATATAACTAATTAAATAAAAAATTTTTAAAAAGTTAAAAAAAATAAAGATAGTGGAACTAATTCCCACTTGAAAAAAAAATAAAAATAAAACACTAAACTCGGGATATGCCTGCAGTGGCCTTCTAGCACCTGCCACCAATGAGCTGACCTCTGGCCAACCCTTCCTACCCCAAGAACAGATCCTATCTATGTGCAGGTCTCCTATGTGGCTGCTCAGTTTCCTACAGACTCATCATAATTTGAAGCTACTGCACACTTTGCCCAGGATGAGAAAATTGTTCCATAAGGGCAACAGAACCTCCCAATATTTTTCCTTTCTCTTTTAAAAATAGCAAGTTTGTTGAGATAAAATTCACATACTAAGACATACTTCATTAGTTCTGAGCACATTCATAGAGGTGCACAGGCATCATTACTGTCTAATTTTGGAACATTTTTATCATCTCCAAAAGAACCCTACTTATTCTCTTTCCCCCTGACTCTTGACCATACCGATTGTTCTTTGGTTCTGTAGATTTTCCTATTTTGGACATTTATATCTTATTTATTTTTATAAGGCTACTATGAACAGTTGTACACACATTTTTGGTTGGCATCTATTTTCAATTCTCTTGAATATATACTTGGAAATAGAATTGCTAGGCCAGGTAATAACTCTTATGTTTATGTTTTTTACAATCTGCTAATCTGTTTTCCATAGCAGCTACTAGTTTACAATCCTCCAGCTCTGTATGAAGATGCCAATTGTTCTACAACCTTGCCAACACTTGTTATTGTCCATCTTAGTGGATTTAGCCATCCCAGCAGGTGCAAAACGATATCTCATTGTGATTTTGACTCTCTTTTCCCTAATGATTAATGGTATTGAGCATCTTTCATGTGCTTATCATGCATCACATGTCTTTTTTGGAGAGATGTTTATTCAAACATTTTATCCATTTTCAAAATAAGGTTGTCTTTTTTTAATAATTTCTTCTTGTTCTTTACATTTTCTGGATACAAGTCCTGGATCAAATGTACAATTTGCAAAAATTTCCCTTCTTGGGTTGTCTATTCATTTACTGAGTGGTGTAATTTAAAGCACAAATATTTTGACAAAGTCTAATTCATATGGGTTTCTTTTTCCCTTTTTTGTTTATGCTTTTGGTGGTATATCTGAGAAAACATTATCACATCAAGACCATGAAGATTCACACCTGCATTTTTCTCTAAAAGCTTTATCTCTTTAGCTCTTATATTTTTAGTTAATGTTTGCATTTAGTGTGAGATAGAAGTCCAACTTAAGGGTATTTTGTTGTTGTTGTTGTTTTGCATGTGGCATCTTGAGGTATCAGCACCATTTACTGAAAATTATGTTCTTCTCTTACTTGTCTTGACAGTCTGGTCTGTAATCAGTTGACCATCACTTGAAGGTGGATTTCTGGATTTTTAATTTTTTCCATTGATCTCTATGCTTATCCTTATGCCAGCACCACACTGTATGTATTACCAGAGTATTGTAGTTTACTTGTAAAGTGTGTGTCTTCTGACTTTGTTATTTTAAAAGTTTTTTGGCACAAATTTTGGCCTGTTCCATTTCCATATGAATTTTAGGATAAGTTTTCTGATTTTTTTCAAAAAGCTAGCTAGGGTTTTGATAGATTTTTTTTTTTTTTTTTTTTTTGCATTTGATCTATAGGTCAATTTGGGGACTTTTGACATCTTAACAATGGTAAATGTTGGAATCCACAAACATATATATCTTTCCATTTATTAAAGAGCATTTAAAAAAAATTCTTTCAACAGTAGTTTGTAGTTTACAGTGTACACTCATATCTCTTTTTTTTTAACTCAGTCCATCTTTTTTTCTTTTTTTTTTGATTCTTTTTTTTGTTATTAGTTGTTCAAAACATTACAAAGCTCTTGACATATCATATTTCATACATTTGATTCAAGCAGATTATGAACTCCCATTTTTACCCCGTATACATATTGCAGATTCACATTGGTTCCACATCCACTTTTTTACATACTGCCATACTAGTGTCTGTTGTATTCTGCTGCCCTTCCTATCCTCTACTATCCCCCCTCCCCTCCCCTCCTCCCCCTCCTCCCATCTTCTCTCTCTACCCCATCTACTGTAATTCATTTCTCTCTCTTGATTTTTTCCCCCTTTCCCCTCACTTCCTCTTATATGTAATTTTGTATAACAATGAGGGTCTCCTTCCTTTACCATGCAATTTCCCTTCTTTCTCTCTTTCCTTCCCTCCTCTTGACCCTGTTTAATGGTGATCTTCTTCTCATGCTCTTCCTCCCTATTCTGTTCTTAGTTGCTCTCCTTATATCAAAGATGATATTTGGCATTTGTTTTTTAGGGATTGGCTAGCTTCACTTAGCATAATCTGCTCTAGTGCCATCCATTTCCCTGCAAATTACATGATTTTGTCATTTTTTAGTGCAGAGTAATACTCCATTGTGTATAAATGCCACATTTTTCTTTATCCATTCATCATTGGCTATTTATTCACAAGTATTTTTATCTTTTTTTATACTATATAAGTGGCATGTTTTATTAATTCCAGTTTTGGAATGTTCATGGCTGGCATATAGAAATCCAACTGATTGTTATGTATCGATTTTATATCATGTAACCTTGCACAAGTCATTAGTTTTAATAGCTCTTAGTGGGCTTCTTAGGATTTTTCCATATTCAAAACCATGTCATAGGCAAATATGATGGATGTCATTTTATGTTTTCCTTTTCACAATGATGGATTTTCTGTTTTGCTTTTTTTTTCTTACCTAATTTCTGTGACCCAAACATCTAGTTTAATATTGAATAAAAGTGGTGAGGGCAGCATCCTTGTCTCGTTCTCGAGGGGAGAGGAATCAATCTTACCTCACTAAGTATGATTTTAGTTGTGGGTTTCTCACCTTTTCTTAAACTGTGTCTTTACCTGAAACTTTTGTTTGTTTGTTTGTTTTTCACATCTTGGTATCTAAAAATACTTTCCATCAGTAAAGACCAAATACCCTTCCACTCTGGAATCTTCAATAACTTGTTTATATTGTCTTATGAAATCCCACTTTAACTCCAGGCCTTTGTACTGTGAGCCACCTTCTATCTCATCACCAGCCCCAGCAAAGGGGCTTCAGAGGAAGGCTGACAACATTTGCTTACTTTTGTGTTCAGAACCCTGAGTACAAAGAATTGGCAGTAGGTGCTTATGTCCTTTGAGTGAATGAATAAATGTTAGTGGTCTATAGAAGTATGATATGTTGCTTATCTGGGATCTTTGAATTTTAAAGGAGGATCAACCTAAGATGGATCGATCTTGAAGCTACAAAGATATCGTCAAAAAACACAAACCAGGTTTAAAGAAGAGCAAACGACTAGAGAGATATTTCAGCAGAGGACTTATAGATCGAAAAATGAATATATGAATAGATATACCATTCTACCATTAAAAAATGTTATTAAAATTCTGATTAAAATACCACTACATGCCTACTAGCACAGCCAAAATAGAACACAACAAAAAAAATTTTTTTAAACCAAGAAACAGAAAGAAAACTGACACTATCAAGTGCTGAGAAAGATATGAAACAACTAGAGCTGTCATATATAGCTGATGGGAAAACAAAGCATTACAGTCACTTTGGAAAACAGTTTGGCATTTTCTCATAAAATTAAATATGAATTTGCCATATGATCCATAAATCCACCTTTTTTTCCTGAGTCTATATATAAGTGAAATAAAAGCCTATGTTCACAGAAGCCCTGGGCATAAAGGTTTATAGCAGCTTTATTCATCATCACCCCAACCAGAAATAGCCCAAATGTCCTTCAAATGGTAAATGGATTAACAGTCTGTGAAACATCCATACAATGGAATAAAAAGAAATGGACTACTACTGCTCCACTAAAAAACATGGATGAATTTACAATGCATATGCCGAGTGACAGAAACCAGTCCCAAAGGGAGACACACCATATGATTACATCTGATGGGACATAATGGATTAGGGTGGCTACATAGGGAACAGGGAACAAGCAGAGCTTAATAGGAGCAAGGAGTTGGGGGCTGGTGGCAGTGAAGGGGTAGCATGGGGCAAGGTTATAGGCAGTGCTCCGTATCTTGATTTTGGCAGTGGTTACAGAGCTAAATGCATTCGTTATAACTATAAACCACAAAAAATGAGATTTATTGAACACAATTAAAACAACCGCATGTTTAAAATATAATATCACTTATGGCCATTTTGGACAGAGGTGGGACATGGAGTCTGAAGCATCATGGATTACAGGACAGCTGACTTGGGTAAGTGTGGATTTTTGACCTTGTTCCAAGGATCTGCAGCGATTGGTAGGCTGTCAGTGGCAAGAGCTGGTGAAGAACAACTTAAATTTTCAGGATTTAAGGACAGGTTAAGTGCCAGGAAGAGAAGCTGACTGTGATGATGCACACCTGTAATCCCAGCAGTTAGGGAGGCTGAGGCCGGAGGACTGTGAGTTCAAAGCCAGCCTCAGCAACTCAGCAAGGCCTTAAACAACTTAGAGAGACCCTGTATCTAAATTAAAAAAAAAAAAGACTGGGGATGTGGCTCAGTGGTTGAGTGCCCCTGTGTTCTATCCCCAGTACCCCACCCCCCAAAAAAAAGAAAAAAGAATACAGTCATTCAGAGTAGAAACGAAGTTATGGGTGCTATTTTAATTGTGAAATGTTTGAAAAAAAGGGCCAACCAAAGCTTTCTTCTTAGGAAGAAGACATGACATGAGGGAGAGAAATGACATAAATAATAGAATCAAAAATTTTCTCAATCAATGACTCATCAGTAGCATTATAGTGTCCAGAGAGAATATCATTGACTATCAGACATCGGGGTAGGATGCTTGTTCTATGAAAGTCTTTGTGGGATTTAGCTAAGGGTAACAGGAAGGTAGACAGAGGTAGAGGAATCCCAGTTCCGTCTTTTATAATCATAGAGCCTTTGCAGAATCATTGTGTTTTTCTGAACTTTAGTTTCCCTATAACTCAGAGCTAACAAGCACATATCTTTCAGTGTTGAGGGAATTCAATGAAATAATACAGTAGAGTTGAGAAAAAGAATAAAACATTTTTGTTCTGAAATGTATCATCACAGTGTTCAATAATTGCCCAGAGCATCATGCCTGGCTGATAGGAAATGTTTAATAACTTGTAAACATAACATCTCTACCTGTTATAGGAATATGAATATGTTTCTTTTTTCAAGATCATGCTTATATTTAATTTTTCTCTTGTTAACCTCTCACCAGTAGGAGATTATCATGCTAAAGAAGCATCATCCAGCCAGATGTGGTGGCACATGCCTGTAATCCCAGCAGCTTGGGAGGCTGAGGCAGGAGGTCTGTAAACTCAAAGCCAGCCTCAACAACTTAGCAAGGCCCTAAGCAACTCAGTAAGATCCTGCCTCTAAAATATAAAAAGGGCTGAGGATGTGGCTCAGTGGTTAAGTGCCCCTGGATTCAATCTCTGGTACAAAAAAAATAATAATAATAATAATCATCCTGCTATCATTCTGTTTCCTAGAGTATACAGAGAGGGGATTGGAAGAGAAACTACATATTCCCAGAAAAACAGACTTTTTTTACTCAATACAAAGAAACTTCAAAAGCAAGAGCTGTGACTTCCTCCCTCCAGAACTAGTTAACCTGTGGGATATTTGGTAGATGAATTCTGTGCCACGCTTGCTTCTTTTCTCTGCACCAGGCCAGGAGACAGCAGCTGTTCTACAAGCTCCCTTCCAGCCCAGAAAACCAATCTCCCTGCACCAGGGGGGACCATAAAAAGCGGGGAAATGCAAATGTCCAACATTGATGAGTTTTGCCAGCTGTTGTTCTTCCAGAATCGATGGATTGGCCACTTGAGCTGCAGAGTGTTGCATAGACTCAGGCCTGTTTGTGTGTGTTTGTTTTGTTTTTAAACAAGTAATACTAAACAATGTTTTCCAGGTCAGACGTCAAAAAAATTTGAACAATGGGAGAAGGCTATAAATAAAGAGAGGAGGGAGATAATAGACCGCTTTTAGACTTTCCCTGAAATTATGTTTGATTGGTTCTTTTACGTATGTCATCGAAAACTCAACTGATTTCCCAGGCCAGCCTCATCATGGTCACAATTGGAGAAGCAATAGGGATTAGTGGTGAGCATGGGCCTGTTTTTTTTTTTTTTTTTTTTTCCCACTGCGATGAGATATTTCAGCACAAAAATGTTTTATTCTTTTTTTCAACTCGACTGTGGAGGAGAAAGTAGAAAATGAATAGATAATGATACAACGTCAGAGACATGAGCCCTCCTGGTTACCACCCTGGAAATGGGGCAGACTACCCAAGCTCATCCACATCTGACATGTGACTTGAGTGGCTCCTGGGAACCTCCAGCAGGCTACAGCTGGGCAAAAATGTGAGGATGGAAATTCTAGATAGTTATTCAAGACACACTCCCTCCACACATCTTGATTTTGATCAAAATGCTGATGAGTTTTCATGATGGTAACTGTTTTTCTTTGGTTTTGGAAGGGGGGGGCAGGGGTTACCGGGGACTGAACTCTGGGGTACTCAACCACTGAAGCACATCCCCAGCCCTTTTTTTAAAAAAATATTTTATTTAGAGACAGGGTCTCACTGAGTTGCTTAGCATCTCGACTTTGCTGAGGCTGGCTTTGAACTCATGATCCTCCTGCCTTAGACCCCGAGCAACTGGGATTACAGGTGTGCGTCACTATGCCCAGCTCAGGCTGGTAATTTGTTTCACTGTGAAAAAACAATGATGGGAACAAAACATAATGCATCCAACACTAGTTTCAGTTAATGGCTAGCAATATGGTCCTCTTCTTTGGACCTTAGTTTGATGTGTTTTGTAGAATGCAGTACTAATTTTTGACAGAGATCCATGATAGATGCAATATTAATTATGTTAGAAATAACCTCCTTGTGACCTTCTAAAGTATTATAAAATGGTATTGTGAAACAGTAATTCATTTATTAAAGCATTATTTTTAAAAATATCTTTTGGTTCTGGAGATTGAACCCAAGAGTGCTTTACCACGGAACTACATGCTTGATTCTTTTACTTTTTTTTTTATTTTGAGATAGGGTCTTGCTAAGTTGCTGAATCTGGCCTTGAACTTTTGATCCTCCTGTTTCAGCCTCCCACACCACTGGGATTATGGGGGTGTGCTACTGCACCTGGCTGAAAGCATTATTTTAGTAGCAAAAGACGGAAAACAGACTAAATGTTCTTTAATAGGGGCTGGTCACATAAATTATATCTGAACAATACTATGGGGCTGTTAAAAATCTGAGACAGTTCTATAATACCAATATGGAACCTGTGCTAAGCTTTAGAGTTCAAGTGAAAAAGGAAAAATATAGAAAGATTTACATTGCTTGCTGCCATTGTATTTTATATATATATATATATATATATATATATATATATATATATGCAATTTAATAAAAAACAACTTAAAAAAAACACCTGATGGATAAAACAGAAACAGTCTTTTCCAAAAAAGTTGTGGTAGGGAAGATGTACATTTGTTCAGGAAGTGTCATGGCTAGTATGTTTTATTTTGTTCTCTTTCCATCATCTGCCTCTAGGAGACAACAAACTGGCTTCAGTGGATTGTCACAGACTCTACTATGCAGCATAATGTAGTGACAGAAAGTATTAATTTTTCTTGACAAACTTAACAGGACTCTACTCACAAAAGCACAAGTGGATTCCATGGCAATTCAAGTGCATGGGACTCGCTGGTCGCTGTGTTATTCTACCTACTGAACCCTCCGTCCCTTTGTATCTGAGTCACATCTTGGGATGCAGCAGCATTCCTGGTACACCTGTTGTTGGTTCCCTTCCCCATCTTGGTCCTGAGTTTGGCTCCTAGGTGATCCTGTCTAGTGTCAGCTCTTGATTGAACTCACTGAATCAGTATTTCCTAACAGCTCCTGGGATGTGCCCGAGGGCTCTGCTGAGAATATGCACCTCTTTGAGGACAGAGATGATGAATGATTTTATTTTTACTTTCCCTCAGCCAGATACAAATATTGATATAAACATGAACACACACTCTCTTTCTCCCTCTCTTTCTCTCTCTCTCTCTCTCAACAAAATGGCCACCACCTCCGTGGAAATGTGTTCTGTTTATGCCCAGTAAGCTGACTGTGGATTGACAAACTCCATTCCCAATATCACAGATATTATACTGGAGGTGACGGAAGAGGAAGAAATTGCCTACTTTGGGTTATTTTATTCTCTAAGTGAGGAAAACAGAAAAAAAGTAGAATTTCTAATCAGTAGGGGAAATATAATCTGATAAGTATTATTGGGACATTTGATTGATCATCTAAAGGTTTCCTATCCCAGCTTCACTGCTTTGACTGAAATGTTTATGGCTGATAAACTGCAAAGAGATCCCATGGCCCCTCCTTCCTCGTGTCATATTGTCTACTCATTTTCACTGTGGCCAGGGTCAGAGGCCTGCTTCTAACCACTGAAACGTGGTGGGGAGATGTGGTTGGTATACATGATGATTTGTGTGATCACGTAAGCATGGGAGACTATCTTTCAAGAGTCAGCCTCCCTCTCTGTCTCCCACTTGACTTTCCCTTGCTTATACTGTTTAATGAAATAAGATGCCATGAACCAACCCGAAGGAGCTGGGAAATGGGTCCTTCCCCGGCTGAGTTTCAGTTCTGGCCAACAGCTTGATGGAAACTTGTAGAACCCCAAACAGAAGACCCAGATAAAATAGGCCAGACTCTGGATCCATAGAAGCAGTGAGACAGTCTTTGCCTATTGTTTTTTCGGTTGCTAAGTTTGTGGTAACTTATTGTGCAGCAATGGAAAAATAACACAAAGTTCCATCTGGAGTAATTAATTCAGTGTAAAACAATAAACAGTACAAATCACTGGAAGAAAATGGAATGACTGCTTTTGTGATCTTGAAGTACAAAAAAAAAAATTCTGAAGAAGAAACAAACCATAAAAGCCATTTAAAAGAGGTCTGACAGATTTAACTATATATCCATTAGAAGGTAAATTGATGCAGTCTTATTAGCAATAGAAACCCAAATTTCCAGCCTGCCTACCTACTTTTACCAGTCTTGGTGCCTGAAATCATTCCCCAGTTACACCTGCATACGTGCACAGCCATTTCCAAATAGAAAAATCTAAGAAATAACCAAATTTTTCATTGGTAAATTGTTTAGTAAACTCAGGTGTAGCTTATATGACAAACCATTCAGCTATCACAAAAAAAAAAAAAAATGCCTTCTGTCTGTAAGTCATGATAAGCAATGACTTACTAGCTCTGCTATGTGAGAAAATAGCAATGTTCAAACCATTTATACAGCTAATCTGCTCCAATTTTTTTCAAAAGAATATATTGTAATAAGAAAAAAGTGTTGTGTGTGTGTGTGTGCATGTGTGTGTGCGTGTGCGTGTGCGTGTGCGTGTGCGTGTGTATACACTCATTGGATAAGAGGAGTGTGCCTGGTTTTCACCTGAACCTAAGACAGAGTCAGCACAGGATGGAAGAACTTATGGGTCCCTGCAAGCACATATTCTAGAAAGTAGCAACTCAGACGAAGGATTCAGTGACTTTCATACTCAGGAGCAGGAGGCTTGGAAACAGAAGGCCAGGGAAATGGCAGGGATTAATCAGATTTGGAGGTCGGGCAGTCAGAGAATCAGTGTGTCCTCTTGGTTCCTGACTCAAATAAAGCAAAGAATCCATACATGTGCCTGATTCTAGTACAGGAAGTATTTTCAGGGAAATAAACTAACAGCAGACCCTGTCTAGGCACTGAGCTAAGGAGACGGAGGAGTAGAAGAGAAAAACTAAGAGTCAATCTCTCCAGCAGACAAATTAAAAAATTAAATTTATGTAAATACTGAATGCATGACCAGTGAAACTCCACATCATGTACAATCACAAGAATGGGATCCTAAATTAGAATAAGTTATCCTCCATGTACATATACCATGTCAAAATACATCCTACTGTTATGTATATCTAAAAAGAACAAATAAAAGTATTAAATGCAAGAATAGAAAATAATGATATTTATGTGTCCTTTGAATTCAGACTTTTTGTGGTGTTCTGATTCTTACTGGATCTTCCAACTATATTTTAAGGGTGTCTCATTACTCCTACTACAGATGAGACTAAGTGAGGAGAAACATTTTTTGAAAGAACTTGGAACATGGTCTCAGGTTCTGGGTTTATATGAGGGTAAAACATGGATGCAGAAGATTAAAAAAGTTGAATCTGGCTACGAGACTGATTTTTAGACACTTCAATCATTCCAAAAGAGGGTTCATTGTCTTGCATCAAACATGCTCATTTCTTGAATTCTTCATCTCAGTAAATATTTTTCAGCACCTCTTATAAATCTAGACCATGGTTCTAGAGGGTGGGATATGGTGAATGATTAATCTGCTTTCATTACTATAAGAAAATACCTAAGACAGGGTAACTTTATAAAGAAAAGAGAATGATTAAGCTCGCAGCTTTAGAGGCTAAAAGTCCCAAATTAAGTGGCTCATTGGTTTAGCCTCTGGTGGGAACGTAATGGTGGGTGGTATCATGGCAGGAGGCCACGTGAAAGTGAGAGAGATATGTCACGTTACCAGATTGGAAGTCAGGGATGACACTTGGTCTTGTATAATACCACGCTCTCATGAGAGTCAATATTTCTGAGAGCAGCACCCAGAACCCTGAGGACTTTCTATTAGGCCTTGCCTCTTAAAGGTCTGCACCATCTTCCAAGTCTCTAGCTCATGAACCCTTGGGGGACGCACTCAAACCATCTTCCAGTCAGTGATGAGCTAGATGGACACATTCACCCTCAGTCTCAGAGCATTCTGGAAAAAAAGACAGAAAATCAGAATGTAACAAATATATGAGCAATGCAATTTAGATCTATGGGGAAAAGTAAAGGCAGGACAAGTGGACAGCGGGGTGCGGTGGTGGGAGGTACTTTTAGTACACCTGAGTCAACTCTCTGAATGGGAGGTATTTGAGCATAGATTTGAATAAAATAGGAGAGAATCCTGGGAAGATGTGTGACAGAGAAGCATTAAGCAGAGGGGTGATTGAGAGCAGAGGAGGGGACGTGGCCTGAGATCGCCTGGGTGAAGGAGCAGCAAAGGCTCCGGCAGGAACCCTCAAGGTGAGCAGGGAGCAGGTCACGGAATTGAGGTCCGAGGGGTGGGCAGAGGCTCCATCTTGGAGAGCCTGTGGAGCATGATGAGAAGTTGCAATTCCATCCATCAGGAAGTCCTTGGAACATTTTCAGTAGACAAGAGGTGGGTTCTAATTTATCTTTAGAAAGATAGATTTGACTGCCGTGGGGAGAACAGATGGTCTGCGAGAGTGGCGGAAGACAGCAGTTGGGAGACTGTCCCAGGTGACAGAGAGGTGCTGCAGGCTTGGGTGGGAGGAGGCAGCAGAGGTGAAGTCAGTGGCTGTGTATTAGAGGGAGAATTTATAGGATTTTCTAATGGACCGGATATGTGAGGGAAAGTGGGTGTTGACATGTTTGACCCACGAGTTTTGAGTCTAAGCAACTGGGTGGTGTCAATCATGAAGGTGGAGTAGACCATGGTGCTTCTCTGCTTAAACCCTTGCTGATTTCACATCTGCAGCAGGCTCCTCTGTTGGCCTGTGGCCCCTCCCTGATCTAACCCAACCCACCCATCAGACTCTCCTGCTTGCCCCTCTGCCCCACCCTCTTGTTTCCTGAACCCCATGCTGCTTCTCACCTGTGCACCTTGGCAGGCTCCTTAGTCTCCTCATTCATGCCTCAGCCCCAATGCTACTTTCTCCAGGAAGCAGTTTCTGATCTCAAATCGGATTAAGCCTTCCTCTACAGTGATGCCTCTCTGATGGGCTGGGCTGTGGTCAGGGGCGGGTATCATATGTCATTTATCTTTGGGCCAAGCATAGTGCCTGGCATGTATGGAATTGATGGGTGCAAATAGCATCCGATCAAAAATGATGCAGGCATACTGATACATGCACAGTGCTCGGGAAATTTTAAAATCACACATTTAACCCAGGTACCTTTGATGAAAGTACTTAAAAATGCGTGAAAGACGAAAGCAAGACTTAACTACGGACTCTGGTACGTGTGCGCGTGGTCCTCTGAATCCTGATCTTTATCTTTTGCATGCATGCTGAGAACATGTCTGGAAGTTCCAGCAACTGACAGTACCGGTTCTGCTGGAGTTGGTTGGTTGGGGGCTCTAGGGGGAGGAATCTAGTTATAAAAATGAGAAGAGTAAGTGCAGATGAAGGATAGCCAGTCCTCTTCTTGTGCTTCCTTGATAACGTCCTGCCCCCAGACCGTTCCTCAGCCATCTCTCCTAGTCTCTCTGTCCCTTTAATTCTGTTTGTAGTCTAGACCACAAGCCTGAGGTACATGATTAATGCCCCTCCCATCAGCCCTCCTCATTGCCTTTAAACATAGCCACACTACCGCTCACCTAACCCCGACAGAAAAAAAATATGGTCCTGTCACAATCTTGTGGCAAGCTAGATCTTCCAGCATTAAATCCCCATTAAGAGCCTCTGTGAGTTTGATAGCAGCTTTAGCTGTTGGGTCCACCTCTGATCCTCTTTAGGATGCAGCTAAGGCTTTCCTGCTGTTGGCAGGGACAGGGCTGTAAATACAAACCCTCCTCTGCCCTGTGCCTTCAGGAGCAATCACACTGTGGACAATGGGGAGTGGAAAGTGCAAAGCCCCTTTCAGGGAGGGTGGCCTTGGGGGCTAGAGCCACATATGAAATGATTTCAAGTCAGGCAACGCTATTTGATCCTACCAGGAATCTTGTTAACAAGAGGGGTATTTATTATGCCCATTTTAAAGATAAGGAAACCAAGTTCCAAAGGTTTGGATTAGTTAATTGAGACTCCAGGGATTCAATAGAAGACCTCTGTCTAGGAGTCTAGAGACCCTGGGAATATTCATTTATCACCAAGGAATTTTATCTTTCTTGGTTTTCCCCTATGTGTGGCAGGCTTTGAAGTTCAAATTTTAGCTCTGACATTTCCTAGCTGGATGACCCTGAGGAAATTAGTTATCCCTCCACCAGTATCCAATGCATTTTAAAAACTACACAACCTCAATGGCATATATGAATATTAATTTTTGCTCAAGAAGTATGGAGTGTGGTGATTCTGCTGATCAGGGTGAGTTCAGCTGACCTCGGCTGGACTCACTTATGGTACTGGGGTCAGTCAGGAGGATCAGTTGAGGCTGATCTCAGCTCCTCTGGCTTCTCTCTACACCAGGGGCTTCCTATAATACACCAGGGTAGCCAACCTCCTTTTGTCTTTCCTTCCTCTGTAACAAAGCACTACCTTCAGGGCAGCAATATGAGCCATTAAAAGACTACATCACCCAGCATTCTTTGCAGCCAGTTACATTGGCCAGGTAACCAAATTCTGGTAATGCGGTGTAACTGAAAACACTATGTAATATTTTTAGGAAGTCTCCTTGAGAAAGAGGTTTGGTCCTTTTGGCCTTTCCCATTTTTATTTCTTGATGCCTGGGACATAAAGGTGATGGCTAAGTTTTCAGCAGCCAGGACGGACTTAGGAAGTGACTGTGAGGATACCTACATGAGGTTCATCAGGATAGGCCAGGTGATGCTACAATAACAAAAAATTCCCCCAATATGTGCTTTTATAATTCTTTCTTACTTAAGTATTCAGTAGAATTCATCAAAGGACCTGGACTAACTAGAGTCACTTTATCATCCAGGCTGACGGTGGCTTCCTCTTAATACAGGCTTTCAAGTCACAGTAGTAGGTGGATGGACTGTTAGGAGTTGTGCACTAACACTTAAGCTTCACTTAGAAGTGATACATGTCACTTCCCCTCAGAGTTCGTTTGTCAAAGCAAGTTCCATGCCATTCCAGAATTCAAAGGGGAAAGGAAATACAGTGCAATCATGTTCCTGAAATGAAAGAAGAAAAAGATTATTAGGGAAAAGAAATAATTATTTCTGTGCTATGTGCTGGAATGAGGAACAGGCAGAAGGCACCTAAATTCCTAGTGACTGTGAGTTTCTGTACCAGCTCTGGACAGCCCCCTCCAGACTTCTTCCACTTGAGAGAATAAATCTTCCTGCGTTTAAGCTATTGTAACCTGAGGTTTTCTATCACTTGAACCCAAATCCAACCTACCAGGTGTCCCCCTCACTATTCCGGCATAAGCACAGGTATTTTTTTCCATAGCTGTTGTTTTGATGAATGTAAAGGAGAAGGATGTGCTTGAGTCTTTGATGCCGGCCACTCTTTCAGCTGCTTCTGCAGGGAGCAGCCACAGCAGTTCCTGACCTGTTCTTTCCATGTGTGTGTCCTGCCATCTTGCCACCCTTCACGTGAGGGATTACATCAAGGCCAAAGGCACCTGCCTGTGAGCTGAGCAGACCACTGGCCACAAAGTGTCCTGGCCTGAGGGCTCTGTCCAACGAAGGGCTGCATCTTGGGTGATGGCCCGGTGAGTGAGTGAATCAGACCCTCCCACTCGGGTTTTGAATCTGAGACACAGAGAGGGCAGGAGGGTCTGAGAGAGACTATATTATGCGGCTGTCAGTCATGGGAGGATCTCATCACCTCCCCCAGATCAAGAGGGGAGTTTTGAACTTTGTTGGTTCTGAGGACTTTTCGGCTTTTCTTTATTTCTTTGTGTTGCCTTACAATCAACTCTCTATGTCATCAGAAAAAATTAGAGCCTGATGAATAGTGTGTATCCTTTTGCTCTCTGTGTTCTATTTGTATTGACAGGGGGGATTTTTAAAATGGTTTTTATTTTCCTCTTTCACTTAACGGTATCTCATGACCATCTTTCCATGCCATCAAATATTCTATTGCAACAACATATGAACTGGTAGATGATGTTCTATTGTAATACTGTGTTTGGCAAACATTCCTCTAATGTTAGAACTTCAGGCCATGCCCCATATTTTTTGTTGTTGTTGATTGTATATTTGGTTTGCTCTTAATTACAACATCAAGCACATCATCCTTGGAGTTAAATATTTGCATAGATTTATGATATTTTTACAGGTGGGAGTCTGATCGAATATGGGGTAAGAAAGGAGGTATTTCACACGAAGCAAAAAGTGTGAAGTAGCAAAACACAAGGTATGCCATCAAATAATCAAACTCAGCTTGTGTTGGGTAGACATAGAGACCATGGCCAAACCATTTATATACTTGAGTGCCAAGTTAAGTTGTGGCCATTGACAAGGGTGCTTTATTTCTGTGGATTTTGTTCTTGGACATGAAATGTAGGGTGTCACAGGGTAGATGACTCTTGTCTTCTCCAGGGCTGGTAGCAGTATTTAAGAGAGGGTCAGCAGAAGTCATTTGGACTGTTTCACACTATGTGATTGCTAGGAAACAAACCATCCAAAATCTTTATGTCCTTTGTATCACGCTTTCTAAAAGAAATTATGTTTTTCAGGGGTCACTTGATCAGCATAAAAAATAGTCTTAAGACAGGCAATATACTATCTAGAGAATATTCCATCATGGATTAATACTACCACTTCATATTTGTGTCAATCTTTCAAAACACTTTTGATTTTTATTTATCTATTTATTTTTTTTGCAAAACTTACATACAGTGTTTTATTGGGTAGCCCAAATAGCATAGATAAAACAGGACATAACATTCCCATTTTTCAGATGAAGAAACTGAGGTTAGTTGATAGAAATAATCTATCAGAGCAAGAACACTTTCCAAGCTCACCTGAGACCACCTCTGCTTTTTTCTAGGAGCAAGAATGTGGCTGAGCTAAGCTATTAGTCATCATTTCACAGTCCTATGTGAGGGAGGTGGACCAGAGACCCCTTCTTATTTCACAATCCCATTTCCTTTTCCTTCCCTACCAGGTCATCCAGGCAGTTAACAGCAGAGTAGTTATGAAAGGGCAGTTCAGTGTTTTCCAATAAACATGTAAAATCTCTTGCCTCACATCCTTCTTGTAGAACTTCTTAGATTCTACCTTGTGTAAAAATCACTCCGGGGCTTATTAAAGATGGGAAGTTCTGCTGGCTCCATCTTCAGACCCTCTAATCCAACTTAGCTAGGGTTATTTTTAACGGATTTCATGGATAATTATAATAAAGATAGTATATGGAATACACTTCAAGTAACGCCGACTAACACTGAGCATGAGGTTGGCTTTGTCTCCTTTCCAAGTGTGTCTGCTATTAGAAAAGCCACCCAGCCCCTCCCTGTGATAACCCCTTATCAGTCCTATGTGTTTTGCAAATTGCATTTGCTCTTCATTTATGGACAAACCAGGTCAGCATTGCCAGGCCAATAAGAGCTGGATTTTCCCTGGCCTCATGCATCAGTGACAGATTTGCCAGCCTCGGCCCAGTTCCGACATCCCTGCAGTCGGCAGTGGTTGATGAGGATGCAGGGTGCACATGACTCGATTTGCAGAGAGCCGGCTAAGCTTTCAGGGAAGTCAATAAGAAAAATCTCATTTTGATCTGCAGATTGGGCTCATTTGATTTGGAAGACACTGGTGGCAAAAGAAATATGGGGCCTGGGGATGTCTCTTTCAGTCCCTCTCTGGCTGTAATCACCCCTAAGAAACCATTTTCTCCACCTATCTCTCACTGCCCCCCTCTCCACAGATTCAATGTGTCAGCAGGTGGAAAGAGAGAAAAAAAAGCAACAATCACTCTCAGTTGCTCTTGGATGTTTCTTCTATCCCAATTTATAGAGAGGATAAAGTGTCAAACAGCACCACTGACCACTCACCCAAACCATTTGTCCCACCACTCCTGAGAAACTGATCTTGCCTTTGTGACTTCTCTCATAGGGCTGTGACTTTCAGCTTGGAGAGGTGAAAGGGGAAAAATAAATACATCATTATACTTTACAAAATAGCTCTTGGGTCTGGGAGGTCTGTGGACACATGTGCATGTCACGATAGCTAAGACTCTTCCTAAATACCTCTTGACTTTGTTGAGATGCATTTCTTCTTCCTCCTCTACCCCTCACATCTCCTGATAGTACTCTCCCTTCTGACCTCCCTGCTTCTCACCGTTATCCACTCAGAAGCAGCCTGAATGATCATCATGCCCCACCACTCATTACCACCCCTTGGTGGCTTTGCATGATGCAAGGATAAAGAATAAACCTGTGCCATCGGATGCAGTAGCTGCCAGCCATGTGTGTGTCTGTGAAGATGCGCTCTGTCTGAGGTAAGATGAGCCATAAGGGTAAACATCAGACTTCGGAGATTTAATGTGGAAAAATGGGGCCAAAATATCTTTACTGTATGGATAACATAATATTTTAAGTACATTGGGTTAACTGAAACATATTCTTAAAATTAGCTGTTTCCTTTGACTTTTTAAAAGTCACTGACATAGGTGGCCCACTTTGTATGACTGCTGGACCTTGCCAATCTGAGCTCTTGAACATGGCTTGCTTCCCTGTTTCTCTACTCCTCTTGCAACCTCGACTTTGGCCATATGAATTTCTGAGGGATATACTGCTCACCCTCCTGACGCTGGGCCTTTGACAGGCAGTCCTTTTCTTCCACCGTTCATAAACTCTTGCTCAGATGAGTTGAGTATCCCTAATTCAAAAGTCTGAAACTCAAAATGTTCCCCAAATCTGAAACTTCTTGAGCATTAATGGTATGTCATAAGTGGAAAATTCCACACCTGACCTCACATGATGGGCAGCAAAGTGCCTGTGCACTGAGAGTATTGTATAAAATTACCTTTGCTGTATGTGTACAAGATGTCCATGAAACATAAGTCAACTTTATGTTTAGATGTGGGTTCTCCTCCCTGAAATGTATCAAGTTTATGTAAATATCCCAAGATCTGAACAAATCCAAACCTGAAACCCTCCTGCTCCCAATCCCTTGGGATAGGGGATACTCAATCTGCATAGATTTCCAAGTCTAAGAACTCTTTTTCGACTCCTTGAGTTGACTGCCTCAGTTGTTCCTTATTTAATTCCAGAGAATCTCTATTCTTTCTCTGTTTTTTTTAAAAAATACTTTCTTCTTCCACAATGCTTTGATTTTACTTAAAAAAATTATCATCAATTCCACTAAATTGCAAGCTCCATGGAGGTAGGGGTTATGTCTCCCTTGTGCACTTTTGTGAGAGCAGGGAACTGATGGACATTTATTATTTGAGATAAAACATCTTAGTAAATAAGCTCAGGAACTGAAGTCCAGAGCAGGGAGATTTTCTATCAAAGGTCACAGGAGGAGTTCATAGCAGGTCAGTGCCATCCAGCCAGGATGCCAATTTTCTTCTTTCAATAATGTATAACTTTGGGAGAATTTTTAAAACATGCCGTGGACACAGATCTAGACTGGCAGGTCTAATTCTGCCTAAGAAGGTGAAGACAGAGCTGATAACTGATGCAGAAGCTTGCCAAACCTGGTCCTGCCTGGATGGCTCTCCAGTCTGAAGACATTGCTTCCCCAGCTACCCTGATGCAAATACTTTTTACTTCTGGCCCTGCCACATAGGGGATGAGTAGGGATAGAGGAAGAAGTGACAAGACCATGGAGATCTGAGCTATATACAGGTGGAGCAGCCATGTAGGACAAGCTGACTCAGGGCTTAGATGTGCTACAGCCGGACGTCCACCTGGATTACAGAGCCGAGGTCATTTTCTGAGATGCTGGCACAACTGTTCCTCACCGGTGGCCTGTTTCTGAACAAAACAGAACAGGAAGTGTGATTTTTTATCACAAAGCCTCCAGGGTCGTGGTATCTTCCTCTGCCATACCTGCACCTGGGAGAAACTCCTTTCTTACACCAGCAGTACACGACTCAGAGGACTGGCCAAGTAGACCGTGTGGTAGGTCCTGTTGGAGAAAGTAATCAAGGAGAAATCTCTCTATTTTCTATATGGTTTTTTACTGTAATTGTGTCCCAACTTTTTTTTTTTTCTTATTCTATAGTCTAAGATCAATGCAGGAGAGTTGGCAAACAGAAAAGCATAAAGAAGGAATACTTTCCCCAGGACCCCACCACCTGAAATAATCCCACTTTTTATTCCCTGTTTATGCTGCTGAGAAGTCTTTTTAATGTTTTATTCACTTATATATTTGGGGGGTGATGGTGCAAGGGATCAAACCCAGGGTCTTGTGCATGCTAGACAAGTACTCTACCACTGAATTATTCGTAAATCCCTTGCTTACATCTTTTTATAAAAGTAGGATTCTTTGAGTATCATTTAGTAATATATTTAAAAAAAATTTTTTTAGTTGTAGGTGGACACAATACCTTTATTTTATTTATGTGGTGCTGAGGATCAAACCCAGGGCTTCACACATACAAGACAAGCACTCTACTGCTCAGCCCCAACCCATGTAGTAGTATCTTTACACACACACATGTAGCAATTTTTATGTCAATATACTCTACTTAGTAATATGATTTTTAAAGCCTGCTTACTATTCCAATATATTTAAAGCCTCTCCATGGTCCTCTATTATTGAGTATTTAAATTGTTTCTGATTTTTCAGTATTATAAGTCACTCTACAGGGAATTCTCAGAGGCACATATCTCTGATGCCTTCCCAAGGAAAGGAGAAATTTGTAAAAGTAGAATTGCTTACTGAAGATGATGCATATTTTTAAGGATTTTGATATCTATTCTTAATTAGCCTGCTAAAAGTTTGTACACAGATTGGTTTTCAAAGTCTCCAAGTCTTCTCTACACAAAAGTCTTCTCCTGTTTGAAGTTCTACCATCTGCTGTCATGAAACTTGTTTCTTATTAGATTGATGTACCCCAAAAGAAGAAACTGCAAGAAACAAAAAGTCAAAATAAAATGAATTCTATACCTCAAATCATATTGATGTCATGTCTGCTTGTCTCTAGATCCTTAAAAGTGACCTTTTCCAAAGGGTTCCATGAGAAAAGAGTTCTGTGGTCAAATAGTTTTGGATGAGTTTCATGTTGAAAAGTTCTGTAGAAAATTTGAGCAAGATCAACGCTGTTTAAATCAGTGTTTCTTTCTCAATGTCATTTGGCCACTGAATTAAAAAAAAAAAAAAAGCAAAACAGAAATCTACAAATCTTCCACGGTACTTACTTAGAGAAAGGCTGGTCTAGAGTGAAACTGAAATGGGGACATTGGAGATCTCTGTATGTTTCTGCTGACATTTTTCTTACAATTAAGTGCTTAACCACAGGGAATAGCACTAAGTCAGTTTGAATTCTTGTGCTCCTGGTCATGTGACAAAACAGAAGTTGTCTCTGAATCCTTCAGGTGTTACAGAGTTTTTCAGCTAGCCAGAAACATTTCAGATAGGTAAAGACGGGAATAAACAAACTTTAAAAGCTCTTTCTGTTTCCCCCTTTCCCACCCAAATAGGTTTGCTTATGACCATATGCCTGCAAATAAGGTGTCTTTCTCTGTCTCATCTTCAGTATAGGTGGAAAGCCATTATTGTTATCTGTTTTATTTCTGCCCTCAACTATTCGAAGATTCAGATGGAAATAAGGTAATGGTCTATTTTTTTTTTAACTTTTCTTAGGGGACTGAAATGGAGCAAATTATATTCCATGCATGTAAGACTATGTCCAAATGAACCCCATTATTATGTATAACTATAAAGCACTAATAAAAAGACTGAAAACAATCTTCTCTTGGGTTAAGATTTCTTGGAAGGAGGGAGTCAACTTAATATGAAAGTCAAACAAATTGTTATGTGCCCCAATTGTCTGAATTTCTCAAATAATAGAGGTCTGCATACCACGTCACATTTTTGTGGTATTATTTATTTAGCATTTTTCCTTAAATTGATATGGGTTTTTCTTTAGCTTGTCCTCAGTGATAACAAACATCCACAAAACTATAGATTAGCAGTTTTCTCTTTTTCTAGTTCATATTATAATGAATGCATGACTATTAAAATATCACAAGGTTTGCACTGGACCTCCTAAAGTCTTGTGTTGGCAAACATTTTCTGTAAAGAGTCAGATAGTAAATATTTTAGGGTATGTGGGCCATGCAGACGCAGTCACAATGCCTCAACTTGTTGTAGTGTTAAAGTAGCTGTAAGCAACTGATTACATACGGGCATGGTTTCTGTTCCAATAAAACTTTTATTTACAAAGACAAGAGGAGGGCTGGATTTGGCTTATGGGCTGTAGTTAGCTAACCCCTGCTCTAGATGAAACAAAGAGCTGTTTGATTATTTTACTTTCTAAATGATCATTTTGGTTCATTAGGTATAATCTAAAGGCACTAATCTGGGCAATAATTGAACTGCAAACCCTCTTATTTACTTTCTACCTTTTTTTAGATAGTTCCAATTTTGAGCCCCATGTCTCAGATTTCAGGATGAGATACATTAACCTGAATCTCATAAGACTAGCATTAAAATAAAAATCTGGAACCAGCCTTTGCAACAAAAGAATAGATACCCTTCGACAATCTCCTAATCTTCTCTCACCTTCTTAATGAACTTCACAGGGATGCTCTGCTCAGTGATTTTTACCCTTGCAATATTAGTCTTCATGATGGGGAGGGGGGATACACAAACCAAGCAAACTGAGATACTAAATTATTGACACATTAAAATTTAAAATGTTAATTAGCAGAGGCCCTTATCTGAGAGAAGCAAGTTTGCCATTAATTCCAACCTCGCTGAATCTAGACTTCTATGCATCTGTTGTTTGAGTTACTCTAAGATTTATCCAAGTTGCTTCAAGATTCCCAAGGGCTTTTAAAGCTCAAAACATCCTGGGCATTAAAGAGAGCAAAGATCACCTATGCTAGCCTCTTGCTTGGGCCACATCATTGACTTTTGTAGACAGGAAGATTATACATATGCACTCATATAGGTATGATAAGCCCATTTCTACTCACTGTTTTCCATCCTAGAAACCCACAAATAACCATGCATCTGAGTAACATTTTTTCATGTTTGCAAAGCTTTTCCAAGTAGATAGTCCCATTAAAGGCTTTCAGTAATTCAGGGAGCTGAGAATTATTATCTTCCTTTTATAGATGAGGTTAAACCTGGAGCAAACTACTCCCAGTCTTTAAAGAAGTCCCTGGAACCATGCTAGCCAGCTCCCACCTGGTAGACTGGGATTGCCACACATCCCCAAGGTGTACCTTGGGGTACCTGCTCTGCTGCTCTTTGCTTACCATTCTAGGTCAAACCCCAACCCATGTTTCCATCTACCAAAGAGGTTTTAATGGGTCACATTCAAGGAAGCCTTGCTGGTCAAGCCAACTCATCTCTAATACTGATGATGAATCCCTCTCTGGAGTAATTTAGCAACTAGTTACATCAACTCCAATCTCCTAATTGATTGCACAATCCCCAATTCTCTATCCATTGTTTTCTATACATCATAGCTGTTTCTGATATATAGAGAAACTCAATACAACGAGTACTGGCAGAATTGCTAAGCCAACTTTTAGTTACAAAGAATAACTGGAGAATTAGAGAGGAGGACCTTAAAGTAGCATTCACAGATGAGTCCATTTTTTAATTTGCAAAATGCCTGAAAACTTTCACCCACTATTCAAGAATGTTGTAACTAGAAGACACCTTAAACATCACCTAGTTCAACTTTTACATTCAATGGACAGGAAACATGGGAGAAACGTGCACAAGGTAATGATTATCAATGATCAATAGCAAGATTAGTTGTTATTTCTTTAATGCTTTCTAGGTACCAGGTACTATGCTAAATGCTATAAATGCATATGGTAGATGGACATAGCAACTGAGTCTTGGTGAGAGAAGTGGCCTTGCCTGAGATCACCTGTGTGTGGGTGGTGGAGCAGGGTGTGAGTCCAGGCTATCCTTCTGCAGAGCAAAGTCCAAAGATATACTGAGGTTGGCACTCTCTTGGGTTGAGAAGGGATTTCACCTCTGTGGTCTTCCTTTCATAACCCAGAACCCCAGTCTGGACACAAGGAAAATGTTAGACAAACCCAAATTGAGGAAAATTCTATGAAGTGCCTGACAAGTATACCTCAAGATGGTCAAGGTCATCAAGTACAAGGCTCTGATGGTCTCAAAAGCCATCAGAGATAAGAGGAGGCAGTGTGAGCAGTAAATAGAATGTGAAATGTTGGATGAGATCCTAGAACAGAGAGAGAGGTCCTTACGGGAAAACATGTGAAAACTGAATTCAGTGTGGAGTTGAGTTGATCAGTGTTCCCGTGTTGGCTCCTCACTTGTGACAAATGTAGCATGATCATGGAACTGTTAACCAAGGCGGGGGATCCAGGAGAGGAGCATATGGGGAACTTTCTGTACTTTTTTCACAGCATTTCCATAAATCTACAGTTATTTCAAAATTGGAAAATGAATTTATAAAAATAAAATCAAAACCTGGATTAGGCTGTAGGTGGATGATCTCTGAGGGATCTTTGCCAAGCATCTGTGTAATGGAAGCTGGAGTTAGGGACACAGTGAAGGAAACTGAATTGAGTTTGATAAGAAGCCTGTGAGGTGACTTCATGAAGAGCGTTTGCATCTGAGCATGGCGGGTGAAGAACAGGGACCTGTGGCCACAGCAGCTCCTACAAATGTTGCAGGGAACAAGTGCAGGTTCCCTTCCATCAAGAGCCATTCATTGGCCATCTACTTGGTGTCAGAGTGTATGCCAAATGAGTCATATGCCACCTTCCTTCAAAGAATTTATACTCTAGTCAGGATGGAGAGAGTGGGGTGGAGAAAGCAAAACTACCCTTTGAGACCCTGCCTATTCTTGCTTGGTTTTCTTTTGTTTTCACAATAAGGATGATTCCTTGCTTTTTGGAAAAATTTTAGCATGACTGCTGATTAGCTATAAGTTTTTTGATTTGATTTGAATAATGTGTCTTGCTTTTGAAAATGAAGGACAATGAGACCAACAAACTTCTCAAACTTTCTCTATTCAGGATCCATCATGCCCCAAGCTCTAACACCCTAAAATGGTAAATCTGGGCATAGTTGTACATTAGACTAGCCCAGAGACCCCCAAAATAAAAATTAAAAAAAATCAGTGCCCAGATCTCACCTCCATGGACATGAATTTAACTAGTCTTGACTAGTCTTGAGTGAGGCCAAGGTCCTGACATGTTTTAAAGCTTCCCAGGGGATCTCAGTGTGCAGCCAGGATTAAAACCCCACTGAGCAGGCACTTTGCCCAGAGAGAGTTACTGAAGGTACTAGGAGGAAGAAGGAGCAGCAGAGTTGGAGCTGGATGTAGAATCATCTGGAGGGGACTCTTCTGGCCCCAGGCAGGCAGATCCCTCTGAGCCAGCAAACAACCAGGAAAGAGGGTGCACAGAGCTGGACTGGGAGGCTGCAGTCTCACGTCTCCTCAGTAAAACTTTTTAGAGTGGCGTTTGGGGATCACTGGCTCTAATTATCGGCATATCCATTGCTCAGCAAATTCCTCACTTCCTCTGTGCTTTCTCCCTTGAACATTTCGGAGGACTTGTTTCGAGTCAGCCCCACGCCTAAGTGGACACTTGTCAGTTATGCACCCGAAAGGTGTGTGAACAAGCAGCTTTGTCAGCTAAAAAAGGAGGCTGACTTCTTGCATTTAAAATGAATATTGACTGGCAAAGAAGGGGGCAGGAGGAAGAAAAAATCAAAAGTGAGAAAAATGGCTGACTCAGGTCAACCCAGATGCATATGGTGCGAAATAACATCATTAAGAGAGTTTGGCCAGGGGTTGGAATTATGCAAGCGCCGCTTTCAGCAAAACCTAAGATATTTGGAGAAATTGTTCTGGAAACATCAGTGTTATAAGGTTAAGAAGAACTGAAAGCTAACCTGAAGTAGTACACCTGATACTTTAGAGTACTTTAAATAGAAATGGCTATTACTACAAAGAAACAAATAATATGTTTTTTGAGACTTCCAAACTGAAAACCCCCAATCTTTTGCGCCTGGTAAATCTGGGTGTAAACCCCACCTCCTCCACTGGGTTATTAATGTCTCTGAGCCTCAATTGACTCTATCTGCAGAGTGGGCTTGTCTGCCCTGTGAAGTGATTATAAGCACTGAATGAGAAAATTTGGGTCTATAAACCAGTGACTTTAAATGTTGCAAAGTGGAAATGACAAGGACAGGTACCAAACTCTGGCTCCCAGCTCCAGGCATTTCTGTTTACCTCGATCCCTCATCTTGCCAGAGGTGCAGGAGTGATGGGTAACCTGGTCTCAGTAGTGTGCTGTGCTGTGGCATGGGTGTATGATTTCCAGGCTTCCCCCATTCCCTGGGTTCATCAGAAGAACTGCCTGGGGGTATCCAAATATTCTTCTGTGAGAGAAAAGGATCTTAAACTTGCACACTTACTCTGCCTGAGAAGAGCAGGAGTGAAAACCAAATCTCATGTCTGATTGGCACCTGGTAATTAACAACATGCTTTCCCCTACACTATCTCCTGATGAAAATGTGAGAACCATGTTTAACCCCTGCCTGGTCTTCATCTCTTGGATCCAGCCAGGTACCAAGTCTTGCCATTTCAGCACCAGTGATGTCCCTTTCCACATTCGTCTTCCTCATGTACCTCTGCCTGTGTGACTGACTTAGGAGTGTTCCTAAGGACCATCTCTCCCTGCACAGGACTTCTGCTGGATAGTGGTCTCATCCTTACTCCCTACCTCTCCTTTTCTCACTCGCTCCTGCAGCCATGCAGAACTACCCCACACTCCTTGAATACCAGTGCAGCCTTCTCTTCCATGTGTCTAAAACTCATCCTGCTGCTTCTGCTGTGCCCCCTTCCCAGGTACCTGAAAACAGTGCATCAATAGTGAGTAGGAAGCTGCAGTCCTGGCTCAGCAGGACTGTGTTCTTGGGCAAGTTATCCAACTTGGGGATGATTGTAATGTCTAACTCATGGGGTGCTGGGAAGGATCAAGCAAAGTAACACAAGTCTCCTGCCTGACAGAGTCCAGGAGGTGACACACTGAAGGAGGGGTAGCTGCTGTTATTATTGATGATTTCTTTTTCTTTTTATTATTGCCTTTTTAAACAAATGAGTCATTAAAATCACCTCCTTCAAGAAAGCCTCCTGTTAGCATCCTTTCCCCAGAGATACAGTCTCTCTTTCATTTATGCTCCCGTGACACTTCTTATGGAGCCAGGGAATGGGGGAAGCCTGAAATCAACATATTCAACATACTCAAGTATGCTTACATCTTATTCTTTCATTTCAAGTATAAATTAGTTCATTATAGAATATCATCTTGACATTTTTTTAATCTACAAGTATTCCTACCCCAGAGATAGCAATAATCAAATATTTCTAGACTGTAAGTATCTTGTAAAGATAATAATAGATGCCATGGACACAGTAATTTCAGAAGTCCTTAGCACAGCATTTGATATTTGTAGCAAAAACTCTGTTACTCATTAATCACCATTAATTTTTGACTGTGATATTTCTAGTATTATCTAGTCTTTTCTCACCAGAGCCCTGTCATGTAAGTTCCATCACTGCTTCCGTTTCACAGTGGAGGGTTGAGGCTCAAAGATGGTGCAATAATTGCCCATCTAGCTAGGGCAGAGCAAAGTCAAGGTCAAGCATTTGGACCCCACAATATTCAAAGGCTTCCATCTTAAGAAGTGAGTGGGGGGCATCAGGTTTTCTGACCAAGTAGCAGATGGGGAAATTGAGAATCGATACTGGATTGACAGATCCTGTGGGTTATGCAGTGGAAGCAGAGGCGGTCAGTGGATGAAAGGAATTTTAAGCCTCAACTTGTGTCAAACTCAATTACTGTAAAAATCAGTTAGATCTCATTGAGCCTCCGATCAAAGGGCCAAAAATGGTTTAATTTTTTTAAAACACATGTAACTTCTTTTAATCTGCTTGACTGGTCAAGCCAGTAAAAACAGCTGAAGCAGTTTTCTTAGCAAAACCCCCCACCCTCTTGCTGTGGCTCTTGGGCCAAGTTGGCTGGCCAGGAAGACAGTTAAAATAGTCAACCAGGTGTAGACAATCTCTGAGGGGAACGCTGGAAGAAGTTATTAGTAAAGTGCTTTAACGTCTGTGGAAAACACTTGGAATGTGCACTGAGTATCTGGCCAGAGAAACCACAGGCTAAGGAAATGCAGAGGAGGGAGCAGGACATTGGTGTAGGAGCCTGGGGACCTTCCAAAAGAGGCACAGCTATGCCCTACTCCTTCTAATACCTTCCTAAACCTTCTAAACCTGTTGGAGTAGCCTGGGTGGCTTTGATTCACTTTATGAAGGGAAGATCTTAGTGCTCTTACAATTATTAACTCTGAGGGTTATATATGTCACTCTGGAAGACAAAGATGTAGGACTTCAAAATCTTGCAATAATGGTAATGGGAATGATTATTCCAGATCCAAGAGGCAAAAGGACTCTGGAGCATGCTCTAATTCAGATCTATTGGGTCCAACATTGAGCCTTGGGAAGCAACTTTTTCAGTGAATTAAACACACACACACACACACACACACACACACACACACACGACTATAATTCAACATTCAGGGCAAACTGAATGTAGCATTGAAGACTTACTCGATATTTAGCAGGAATTTACATCAGCAAGGAATATAGCACCCTTGGGATATAGTTCATTCTGGATCAATCAGTCCTCTGTAACGGAGAAATCTAGCCTCAGAGAGACACATCAGAGTTCTCTACTAGGCAACAAAGACCAAGATAAATAGATCTTAGAAACCTGGACCAAGGGAAAGAGTCAGGAGATGGAGAGGCTGGGTTCCTGCTCGCTTAGCTTTGCAGTTCCATACGTATTCTGCTACGGTGGGAGTAGGGATGGCTGCTACAGGGGGAACTGTGTTCACACACAAAGGTGTGAAGCTAGGCATCCAGTTACCGGTGGCATTTCAAAATCCCATTAGACCCCAGTAGACAGATAGATGGATGGTTGGCGGGTTTGCTGGTGGGCTGGCTGCCTAGCTACACAGATGTAAGCCGAGGGGGGAATAAAGGCCTGTTTTAAAATGAGGGCAAGAAGGAGGACAAAAGCCATTAGAAAAACCGCACAATTGAGGTTACTTCTAAACCTGTCTTTAATGAGAGAAATGAAGAAAATAAATTTGGTCAATTAGAAAGTAATGAAGACCTTGCAAAAATAAGTATTGACAAAGGGCCAGCAAGGGAATTCTTGAGTAATTTGAACATAATACACATTGTACGAATCAGCAGGTCAGGATGGTATTCCTGTGAGATTAAAGGGGCTGGTGTCAAATTTGCTGGAGTGTCAGCAGTTAGTTCTTGGTGTAGAAGGCAGAGTCATTATCTGAGAGGAATCCAGAAGCCAAGAAAATGGGGTTTCTAAAGTTTAAACCCAGGGAAGGGCCAGGTAACGGGGATTATCCAGTCTGGGGTATTTGATCGAGGAACTGGGATGGAAGGAAAGATGTCTTAAACCAAAACAGAGAGATAGTAAAGGGCAGGCCATAGGTAAGTGTGTGGTTTATTAACTGGATTCTATGACCAGATAACTGGAGAGCAGTGTAAACCATTCCAGATAAATAGTTCCTTCTTTTGGTTATAAGAGGGGAACGACAGAGTGCTATCCTCTAATCAGAGCAAAGGGTGAGGACATCATTTCTTTTTGTTCAGGGAAAAAGTCTGGCTGGGCACAATTCAGGAGCCACTTGTCAAAAGAAACAAACTTTATTTTTAGAACCACACAGCCAAACAAAACAGCTCCTGAGGAAAAACCTTCAGAGCCCAACTGCCACCACCGGCTTCCCACAAGCCACTCTCCCCACCACCAGCCTCTCCACCTCCCACAGTCCTCCTGCTCTTGAGGTCGATTGGCTGGGTCACATGGGCGGAGCCAAAAAAAGTCCCCCAATGAGCAGCTCTGTAGTCTGAAAGGGCGGGGAAACAGCCCAATGAGCATCACCGCAGAGGAGCCAATCAGCTAGATGTTGCTGGGGCCACTGTGAGCCAATCATCAGCTGGCAGTCTGAAAGTTTGCTGGGGCCCCTTCAGCTGTGGCTCTCAACAGAGATGAAATCTCATAGGCCCAGAACATTCTATAAATTTTCCCTTCCAAAACAAAATGGGTATGCACATTCATTCTTGTGCATATCTGTATACACCTGGGCCTTTGATGGGTAAAAGACTTGGAAAGAGCCTGCAGGGTCACCTCCTAGCAGATGTAGGGTATGGGTCTAAATGGAAGCTTGGCATGAGATTACAGGTGTTGGTCTAGAACTTGATTTTTAGCGTATGAGAACTCAGAAAAACTTTAACCATACCTGAAGAAATGATATTGAAGAATAATAGAGCTGGAGGAGTCTAAAGAAGCAGTTTGTCCTATCATCCTCCTAAATGTTTACTTGGCCAAAAGACATTAACTCCTTTTCTAAAGACACACTGTGTCAGTTATCACGGAACTAGCACTCCTTCGGGGAGGGTCTCTTCCTGTTGGTGCCAGCTCACAGCACCTGCTGCTAACTACCAGGCTAAATAAACAGCTAGAGAATCAGAGATGCTTTCACAGGAAAGGAATGTAGAGGATTAGTTATCTGTGTAAAAATAATGCAAAAATAGCCAGTCTTACTGGTGGGTGAATGCTCTCTCACAATAAAGCATGCTAGATGAACCTAGAAGTGGTTTGGCTCTTTATTGAATCATCTGGTCAAGATAAAGGACTCACTTGAGATTGTGTATAAAAGAATTATCACAAAGAGGAAGGGTAGGTTTGCTACACTTAAATTTTGGAATCACTTCTGGGTTTAAAAAAAAAAAATCCTAGACATTGGAATGATTCCAGAGAAAAACAGCACATAATTAAGGGAATGGAATAGAGAAATTGATTTATAGAAGGAATTAAAGCAACACATTTTTTATGTCTCTGTCACAAATAAGGGCATGTCTTTGACATATATCAAGGATTTTAATTGGAATAATGAGTTAATCCAGGGAGAGATGATTTAGGCATGATATCAGAGGACAGGATAACATGATGGGATTGGGGAATTACCTGTTGAAATGATGAAATTGTCATCTTCCAAATGAAAGTGAGAGAAAAACAGAACAATTAGGAAGATGGTGCTTAATAGTAGTTTTATACAAAAAGATTTAATTTTTAGCTTTTGACAAAACTATGAGCCAGTAGAATCATACTTTCCATGTTTCCTCAATTCTTACAGAAACTTGAATTTAAGATGCATCAGCCATTTAATAGCAGCTATTATGTGGAGGGAGGAAAACACTGCATTAAATGTACAGGTTGATTGTAATCTACATCTCAATTGGAAAAAAAAATGTTAAAATGTGAATAATATATTCATTTTAGAATTGAAGAACTATAGCAATTATTTAAGTAATACATACATACACCCCTGAGAGAGTTTGCATTTTGCAGGCTCAATTCCTGACTGTCCTGAGGTTGATTGTACAGCTTGCATGGTGGTGGATGTTCGAGTGAATTTTCTTGCTACATATGTCTTCGTTACTTTCCAGAGAGTCCGTTTCCACCCTAGTCCCTGGTGATTGGAAAGTTGACCCATTCTTTGTCTAGTACTGATTTGATCTGAAATAAACCTGTGGCCCAAACTAGGTCAATGACTTTTTTTATTTAAGAAGAAGCAGAAAAAGGAGAATTATTAGAGAAAGACAGAGTCAGTTAGATACGAGGTCATGTGAAATTGAGGCCAGTGTTGGGCCATGGCAAGCCAATGCCACAAACAACTAAATCAGAAGGAAGTAGAAAATCTATCAGTGAAATGCGGCTGGCATGAATTAAGAAAAGTAGAGCCCATGTCCACTGAGCACCACGGGGAACAGATGAGTAAGCAGAAATGTACTCTATTCACTTAAAGCCTTTTCTCTCAAAAAGCTTGCAGGTGATTCCATGTGACGCAGAGAGAAAAAAGGGAGGCTTCCTACCCTACTTTCCAAGGTAGGTTTTTACATGGTCTTACTATACTGTTTCCAGTCTTTGGATGACCTGGACTTTTCTTTCAGCATAGACATACTTTTACGCAAACCAGCTTGAATGAGAATTTCCTGGGCAAATATGCAACTGTTCCCTGTGCTACCTTGAGCTCTTTTTCTCTCTTACCTCTGCCCATCTCATTACTGTTGCACCGTTACAACACATCAAGAGCAAGTCCTTCAGAGCAAGCCAACACAGATGGGATGTGGCACATGTGGTGATCTACCAGAGTGATCAGACTGGTAGAATCACCCCATGCCTGGAAAAACATTCTGCTACTCGCATGAGTGTGGGTTGACCCTTGTCCACAACCCATGCCGTACTGCCCATGTATCTCTGGATCTCCCTTCCTCTCTCTGATCCCACAGGAACCCCATCATTGTCACAGTTCAACATGGGACTCCTTTAGACCACAGCTACCTCCAAGCATGCTTTATTCCAGGACACTGGGACCAACATTTACACTCCACAATTTATGTCCTTTCTCCCCAATGGCCATGTGGTAGTCATTTTGATAACAGGCTGTCTGATTTCAAGCAAACCTCATTTTCTGTTCTGAATTGTGGTACCTTCCTCAGCAGCAGTTCCCCGGGCAAACGTATGGCTGTTTGCTGTGCTTTCAACCCTCATGCATTTTTAATGATTTACAAAGAAAAGATTTTTTTTTTCCTCCTCCTTTTTTTTTTTTAAATAATAAATTTAATGACTTAATACACATCAAGTGAAATTGTTGGTTCATGGTGACGGTTTTATAATTCCAAGTTCAAGGTTTTTTTTTCTTTCTATTTAATTATGCACAATAACTCTCATAGAATATAATGCAATAACAAAAACATGTACCAATGTTGGCATAAGAGCCTGTTGTTTATTAGTATTGGTTCTGTGCTTTATGTTTGAAATAAAATATTTGGAACTAATGTTGGCCATGTTTCCTCCAAACTAGATAAAAAGAAAAAAAAAATAAAATAAAAAAACTTTCTCCCTGAAAATACCATGCTCCAATCTTTGGTGATAAAAGCCAGCAGCTCTTGAGATAGCAAATTAAATTTTATTTGTAGAAAGCACTGCACTGTGTTTTGCTGTTTGCTCAGAGTTATTTTTTAATACTAATAATTTAATAAAGTGGAAGACCGAAACATTGACCTGTGTTCTCCAAGGCACCAGAGTATTTCCCCGGGTTAAGACAGAACCGACTGCAAGGTTGTTTGTTTTACATTCTAACCTATTACTTATTTTTCCTGCCTTCTTGCCAGTTCTAGCCCTAGCTTTTAGAATCATTTTTGATTTTGGGAAAACGTAAAGTGGTTAAATTGTCCAAATCTGCAGGTGAGAGTTAAAAATTCTGATAGATATGGACTGTTTTTTTTTTTCCCTAACATCTAATACCTTTGACTTTTGTATTGATGGATATCTCCACCTCATGACTTAAAAAAATAGTTTAATATTTCTTGGTAGAAAAAAAAAAGTAGTTGTCCACTCTCATCCAATGAATTCAGTGAAGAGACTTGTTAAATGTTTTTACAAGAAGTGAGAATACCTTTCAGTTGCCAGGGGAGGGGAGTTATCTAGAGTCAGTTCCTGGGAAAGCTGAGCCTAGGGTTCTGGACTTCAGTGGGTTTCTGAGAGCTTGCCTATTTTTCAGTGGTGGAGCAGGGCAAGTGTGAGTGTTTCAGAGTGTGTACCAAGTTGGAGCTAAAGGAGAACAGCTTAACTCAAATCAATGGCACACACCAGACAGGTACGCGGAAGGTAACATCAGTCTGAAGGAGCTGGGGAGAAGGTGGGAACCAGGGAGAAGGTGACAAGATAGAATCTGGAGGCCTCGGGACAGACCAAGCACAGGGATAGGGACAGCTCCTGGAGGGTGAGGTCCTGAGAGTTCCAGGGAATCCTTAGAGTGCCTGTGAGCTTCCCCACAAGGGGAGTACTTGGCTGTGGTTAGAGGTTCAAACTCACAGTCAAGTTTCAACTTCCCTGTTCAACGTGAGGCCACCCTGCACAAGTCTGTTACTCCCTGACATTCCACTGCTTTATGAGTGAAAGGGACAGAGAAAAACAAGCCACTATGTAGAGGGTATTATAAAACTAAAACAGGATGCTACTCTTAGTTATTGTCAGTGCTGAGTCAGATTCTTTCAATGTAAGAATACCACTATTAAATCTACACACACACACACACACATTTGTATTAATAGAAATATAAGGATTTTTGTTTTTTCATACGTAAGTGGAAAGTATCATTGGGCATTTATATTTTTATTTTTAAATATTTATTTTTAACATTTTTATTTTTATACAGAGAATTTTAGTGAGTTATAATAATCAATGACATGAATGGTACCCCCAGGGAACCATACCCTTTTTGAGATACAGGTTACTTCCTTCCCTCAGCCCAGACCAGTTAAGCCCTGGCAGCACCCATGAGCCCACGACACACACTCTTCCCAGCTATCACCATGGATTTGCTTTACCTGTTCTAGATTTTCACATAAATAGAGCTTAACAATGTGCATTCTTCTGTGTCTGAATTCTTTGCTCATAAAAATGTTTTGGACATGCACCTGTGTCACTAGGTGCAACTGTGGTACATTTCTTTAAATTTCTAACTAGTAATCCACTTTTTATCACATTCCTCCCCCTCCATTCTCCTGCCTGGAATTTTGTGAGCAAAGAAGGCTATAAATATACTTATATACACTTTTGAAAGCATATGTTTTCTTTTACTTATATACTTATAAATAAATTGTTGGGTCATCAGTAGATATAAATTTATAAGAAAACACCAGACTGATTTCCAAAGTGGCACTACCATTTTACACTCCCATGACCAAAGTAAGATAATTCTAGTTGTTTTGCATCCTTTGCATCCTGTGTTGTCAGCCTTTTAAATTTTAGCCATTCTAGTAAGAACATTGGTTTTGTTGTTTGTTTGTTTGTTTGCTTGCATGCTTGCTTTTATTGGAACATTCTAATTGCACATAATTGTTGGTCCATTTTGACCTAACAAACATAAGGTTTTGCTTCATGGCTATAATGTTATCTTGACAAGTTAACCTTTATATCACTATGAAGTTCCCCTCCTTTTCTCTGGCATTGTGGTTGGTCCTGAAGTCTCCTTTATCTGGTGTTAACATAGTCACCAGAGCTTCCTCCTTATGAATAGCACTTTGTAGCATATCTTTTTCATTGCTTTTCTTTTAACCTGTAGATGACATAAACATAGGCTCAACTATTTTCAACCAGTCTAGCAATTCTTGCCTTTTAATTAGAGAATTTGTTTTATTTTTCTTAACTTTAACTTCTCGGTCCTTCTTTTATTTTCCCAGACAGCAGCTTTGATGTCATTGCTTGAGCTCTCTTCCTTGGACAATGCCTCTTCATAATTTCCAGGACTGCACACTCACTTGGGTTTCTTCTCCCCTTTCTCATCACTCCTCCTTCTGATTCTCTGACCTCCATTCTCTAAATTTGGGGACCACTGTAGGCTCAGTCCTTGATTCTCTCCTTTTTCTTATAATCACTTTCTCCCTAGGTTACTTCAACCTCTCTCTGAGTCTCCAAAATTTGTAACCCTGGTTTTGTACCTCCCCCTTCAATTTCATATAAAATTGCATATTTAATATTTCTGCTTGGAATTCTAATGAGCATCAGAAACTTCATGTGCCAAAGCTGTGTTCATAGTATCCCCCATCTTTCCTTCCATCTCCTCCCCACCCAAACCAGCTCTGACCCGTCTTCCTTACTTCCGTTAGCAGTTCTTTAGGTTGCTCAGAGCAGAAACTGAAACTGAGCATCCACAACATCTATGTCTGTTTGTGTGCACTGGGGAGCCACTAGTGTGTAGCAAACTGGGGAAGGTTGTTTATGTTCATTCTGGGAGCTTAGAGTATGACTGTGCTACAGGAAGGATGTTCTCTTTTGTATCCAACAATTGACAAGGGGAGCCACCCCAAATTTTGCCTATCTAGTGTATATTATGTAGCTAATCAGTGGCAGGAATCGCCCAAATAAATAATGATCTTTGCCAGGTGTGCTGGCTCATGCCTGTATTCCTGGTGCTTGGGAGGCTGAGGCAGGAGGATGGCAAGTTCAAAGCCAGCCTCAGCAATGGTGAGATGCTAAGCAACTCAGTGAGGCCTTGTCTCTAAATAAAATACAAAATAGGACTGGGGATGTGGCTCAGTGTTTGAGTGCCTCTGAGTTCAATCTCTGGTAACCACTCCCCTACCCCCACCCCCCAAAATAATGATCTTTACTTTTGATATTTACAGAAATTGAAAACACCTTGTAACTAAGTAATCAGGATAGGGTGCATATCACTCAGCAGCCCCTGCTGCAAAATGTGCCCCCCAGGCCTGGACACCCACAAACTACCTGTATAAGCCACATGGGATAGCTTCCCAGCAAGAAGGTTCTATGACAATAGTCCCCTTTGCTTCTCCTTGAGCTGGCTTTTAAAATAAAATCACCTGCCTTCCAACAACACCTTCCTTCTCTGTTGAATTGTCTGATCTGTTTAATTGTGGGGAGCCAGTAGTGGGACCTTGATTCCAGTAAAAATATCTTTTTTTTTTTTAATTTTAACTTCTCTTTCTCTTATATCTTGCTTCTCACCTATTGATAATTTCTGTTAATTCCACCTTTAAAATATATCTGTCACTCAGCCACTTCTTATCACATCGGATGTCGGCCCCAGCCAATCCCCTCATCAACTCCCGCCAGATTATTACATTAGCCCTCCAACTGGTCTCTGGCTTTAGCCCTGTACCTTGCAGTCTATTCACAACACAGGAGACTTGAGTGAGCCTGTTGAAGTATGTGTTACGACATATGTCCTCAGCTCCAACCCCTCCAAATAGCCCTTCCATCTCACTTAGAATACTAGAAGGAAATCAAATTTGTCTCCTCCATCTACTGGGTTCTGCATGATCTGGATCCATGAATACTTCCTAGGCACATTTTCACATGGGCTGATGGCATATATCATCCTTCTAGAGAGGCTTCTCATGATTGCACTTTACAGAAAGTATTTCTCATATAATTCTACACTTGAAACATTGCTCTCTTTGTTCTTAATGGAACTTTCTATTACTTGAACTAATGTTTACTTGTTTCCTCTTAGTCTGTCTCACTACAGTAGGGTAGGTGCTCAGGAAACATATCCTGATTAACTGATTGATGATAGAAGAAAAGGTGGTGTTTTCCAACCTGTTATTTCTTTGCTTATGTATGTGTGTATGTATGGCTGGATGGCTGGATGGATGAACGTGTGTATTTTAACTAATAAACATCACCTTCTCATCTCTTGACTTTTGGTGATAGCACCCTGATTTAAATATCTTTTATTTTTGAGATACCTCTCAGACTTTCCCCAGGCTGTTTTGTGTATATGATGTTTGAAAAATAGAGAAGACTTGGAGTCTAATACTGAAAAACTCCACAGTCATGTGAGTGACAGATCTGGGGTATGACTGGAGACAGGAATGGACACAGGGCTCTTTCAATTCCGCCAAACAAAGCCACAGATTAATGTGAAGGAATGTTTGTGTGATCTCTCCAGCATGGAATCAGTTACCCAAACACAGGAGTCTTTACAAAGATTCAAAATCATCATAAAACCATTATAACCACAAGACCTCTTCGGAGTCATCCCTTCAATAGTGAATGCTGCCTTTTCAAGTCGACTCATGTTGAGAGAGGGATTGTAATATTTCCAGCCTGGAAGAAATCCCTATCCCTGTGGCTCATTTACTTCATCTCTGTGGTTCTTGGAAGGAAGGATGGAGCAAAAGCCACCCCAGGCAGCTGATGGTGAATTCTGGTCTTAAGCAATGTACAGAGAGCTTCAGTCAACTCGGGCCCCTGAGCCTTCATTCCCTGGGAAATACTGTCCAGCTATCCTCAAGCCCCAGTGAGTTGTTCACTATGAGGAGCTCTGTGATTTATGGTCCTGGGCATCCTTAAAACTCCGTTCAGGAGAGGAGGAGGTGTGATCACCTTGTGGAAGCTGTGAAAGGAAAGCTGATGTTGGACCAGGTGGTACCCAAGCCAGGCCACCAGAGGCCACAGCATGTAGGTGCTCTGACATTTCTTTTTAACCCAGAGCTGGGCACATGAGAGGCACTCTGTAAATAAACACCTGGAGAATAGAATGAACAAAACCAAGGGGTGGATAAAAACCCGCAGCTCATCCTTATGAATGTTGGCTCTTTTATGGGGAGAGAGGGACAAGAATTCAACTGGTTTCAAGTTACAAAATTGGGCTCAGAAGTTCCCTATGAATACATCCGCTTGTACATTTTTACTTAACATTCACATTCTTCTCTAGACTAGAAATTCTGTAAGGGTAGAAACTGTATTTCTCTTAAAATTATCAATACTGTTGCTTTGAATGGCATCTTGAGACTGATGGCAGAACCCACCCAGGCAAGAGACAACTGGGACCCTATTCTAAGCTGGTCTAAGGCTGATGCATGTTCATATTCCCCACAGGGTCTAGATGGAAGCTTGGCACATGCAAAGCATTTCCTGAATAAACACCTGCTTGAAAATAATGGAGGAGGCCTGACAGCAAAGCCATTCTGGTTATATTCTTAGAACTCATTAGGAAAAAAAAAAAAAACCTCTGCCGAATCTGAAACAGAAATACGAAGTCTTTTCCCATTTGGTCTACTTTCTCTCCAGTATAATCAGTGATGGCAGAATAAAGTGTGTCAAAGGTGACAGTGGGATTTCAACCCTTTGCACAATGAGAGGAATTTTTCAGAGTTCTCAAACACCCTTGAAAACATTTCGACACAGGTCACATTGTGATTTATTTGCCATTTGCAAAGTAAACCACCATCATGAAAAAGAATATTTAATGCCATAAAGAAAAACCTTACCTCCACCAACTAATAAATGTCAGATTACCCATTCCAAGTGCATAGGAGGAAGGGAATCATAAAGTTAAGATCATAGCCTCCTGTGATTTTCAAATCAAAATGGAAATTAAGAAATGAAGCTTTAATAATCCTTAACAGCTGCTCTTTGGGAAGTCTGCTATTTGTTGAGAGTGGGGTGACATCCATTAGGGGGTGGACAGCTGAGCCGAGTTCTTTTTCTTCACCCTGCCCTGGCAGTGTTCATTTTTGCAAGCTTTCTTGCTCCAGGGTTGTGCAAATACAAAGGCTCCCTGATGGTCTCACAGTGTGAGACAAGGCAAGGCTCAGGAGATGCCGACCTCATTGTCCACAGCCCTGTTTTAAGATGTAAGCAAGGGCACCAAGGATAACCCAGTGACTTGTATTGCTCAATTGCTTCCAGTTCCTTTGGCCCCATGGCTTTTGATACCATCTTTAATTCACTACAGATAGAAAGAAATGCCTCTCCTTCAAATCTTCTAGAGAAAGAAAATTCAAAGTTCCTGTCGTTACTTATACCAGGAATCGTATTCAGCACTCAGACATTTTGAAAATCGTTTTGTTGGTATCTGCAGGGTGGCTACAATGTCTTAAAACATTTGGCACATTTGATGTATTTAAGATATTGATAAAGCATGTTAATAAGCACTAAATAGTTTATTGATGTGACATTATGTATTTCCAGAATTTAACCAGGGTGTTTTGCAATCTGAGTGGTGGATTCCATAATCTGCACCTCCAATTCTCAGTATTTACCTGCATATGTGTTCAAAGAGGCACAAATAAGAATGCTTGTTTCAGAAATAATCGCACTGGCAAAAAAAAAAAAAATTATTAAGATTCTAAATGTTCATGAATATAGATCTTGTTAAGTAATTGTTATACATAGCTGATTAGAAAGGACTCCCTCACACTTAGTAACAGTAAACCATGGGCAAAATACAAAAACAACCGCCTGAGGGCCCTGCAGAGTAAAAACAGATTTGGGAAAAAAAGTTAAAATTTAAAGAAAGACCACCACGAACAGGTTTTCAGTCTTTGTGGCTTTGCCTTGTGGTGAACTCATGGTCTTTCTTGTTGAAGGAAGCAAAAACAGCCTGGGGTCTATCCTGATGTTAACCTGGGGGCCTTCTTCAACAGCAGGCCATAAGTTTCTGCCCTAGTTTGATAATGTGTCTAGAAATATAAATGATTGATTATTGATTTTAACTTTTCAAAATTTAAGGAAGGTCCTTTTTTGGTGGGGGCAGGGGAAGAAACAATAACAATATGTAAAAATCTACCCAAGTTTGCAGACTTTTAATAGCCACTCATAATCTCCAAATTTGGGGGGTAGAAGGAAACATTGTTATAGGATTAGACCCCCCTTTGTGAAAGGAGTCAAGGAAATGTTGGGAGAGCAACTAAGGTCATGGATGAAGAAATGAGAATAGAAAGTATCTTTAAGGATGAGAATACCATGTTACCTCAACCTGGAATATGTTTAAAATCTTGTACTTAAATGTAAATAATTAATTGCAAGCAGAGTGACAAAGACATAAACAAGAAAAAAATGATGAAATTTTGCTAATTAAAATCTCCATTAGGGACCACAAATATTTTCCCCCTGCAAAAAAAAAAAAAAAAAAAAAAAAAAATCCACGAATGTGACTTCAGTTGCTTCATTGGAAGTGTAATTGATACTATGTACCCACAAGTTCCACATCTGTGGATTCAACCAGCCACACATCAAAAATATTAGGAAAACATTGTGTCTGTATTGAACATATAGATTTTTTCTTGTCATTGTTTCCTAAACAATACAGTGTAACAACTATAGATACATTATTTAAGTTGTATTACAAATAATCTAAAAATGACTTAAAGTATGGATGTGTGTAAATTCTACAAATAATCTGCCTTTTTATATAAGAGACTTGAGCATGTGCAGCCTTTGTTGTCCACGGGGTCCTGGAACCAATGCCCGATATGTAACAGGGATGGCTATGAGATTCTGGAAATGCCCCTGTCTACATGTGGCTGTTTCAATAATTTACCCTCTTAAATAACCCAAAAAGCTAGTACTTCCATCACATTATCCACATGACAAGTGCTGAATAGTAGTCACATGTGGTTAGGTAGCTGCTGTATTAAACAGCACAGACACAGAACATTTCTGTCATTACAGAATGTTCTGTTGGGCAGCACTGCTTAGAACAAGGGAGGTTTGGAGTCATGCTGTGCTCTTCATTGGACAAAACACACCTGCATGGTAGACACATGCTACTAACTCCTTGGAATCAATTCCTGTTTTTTCCTGAGTAACCTGTGAGAAAACAGCACCTCTGTTCTCAGCCGCACCATTTGGGTGGGCTTGACGTCTCTCCTATTAGCTTTGCTGGGGAGACCCTTGTGGCTCTTCTGGACAGCATGATGTGAAGATGGGGGATACAGAATTATAATCTTCTCATAGCTAGGGGGGAAATTTAAGTCTCCTGAGGATGAAGACAATGCTAAGAGTGTAGAACAGAGACAGAGAGACACCGAACACTTGGTGACACTGAGTCTCTGTGTCAAATGTCGTCTGAACTCACTTTATTTTTATTACATAAATTCATAGCCTGCCTTCACTGTTTAAATTACTTAAGAAAAGTTTTCTATCACTTAGGACATGAGGAGTCCTACATGATATGCCTGATGGATTGAATTCAGTTGTGCATGTTCCTGTTTGGACAATGATACATTATAATGGAATGTTTTCAAAGGAGAAAGACCAGGAGGGTGAAAGGACTTCAAGGAAACATCCCTCTTCTATTCCCATGACCAAATTAAGTGTTCATTCCCAGGCAAGCCCAAGTGGCCGACGTGACTATTTTGACATTTCATGAATTCCCCTGGGAAGAACATTCTAAAAGTGTCCAGTCTTCATTTAACGTAGTATGTAGAAGGACTAAGACCATTTGATGAAGTCACTAAATCCATGGATCTCCCAGTATTACTAGGACAAAAAAAATAAGACAGCAAATCATGTAAAATTACTTTCCTTTTAAATATAAGTGACATTCATACCAGTGCAAGGCTGTGTTTAATAACTGCACCACTCTAAAATGTGTCACTTAAGTTGTATGAGATTATAAAAGAAAACCAGCGAATGGTATTTTTGTGTCATTTTCCAATCCAGCACATTTTTATAAAGTTTTACAGATTGAGTTAATATTTTAAAGCAGTGTATGTAATGAAATTTGAAATATCCTTTGAAGTTTAGCTCTTCTCAAAGGCTGGTAGAAATGCCAGAAAGAAGAGGGGGCCGGGGGCGACTGCAGAGAATTGTATTCTGAGGCTTGAGAGAGAAGGTGGCAAAATTTTCTTGGTACTCAAAACTGTTTTTAAAACTGCTGGTTTGTGGCTGAATCAACTAAGGAGATCACTTGTCCCCTGTCCCTGTTCCCCATTATGGATTCTTCACAGGGGAGAAGCTCTAACACAGACATCCACACGTCATTTGCAAAATAGAATCACCTGCAGGGCTTTCAAAAGATGAAAGCTATTGAACCAAAAAGTCACAATCTGATGCAGCAACTCCACCCTAGATGTGCAGCCCAAAGAATTGGAAGCCTGGACTCAAATGCATACTTGCATAGCACCCCTCCTAGCTGTATTTGACTCAGAGAAACAACTCGAATGTCCATAGAAAAAGGAATGAATGAACTAAGTATAGAGTATATCTGCAATGAAAAAATGCATACATGAGATACATTGAAATTCCATTCAGCCTTAAAACGGAAGGTAATTCTATGTATGGTAAATATGGATGAACATTAGCTAAGAGAAACAAGCCAGACACGGAAGATCACTTGTGTGATTTCACCTATATGAGATACCTAGAACAGGCAAATTCAGAGAGAGAAATAACAGAGCCATGGTGACCAGAAGCTGGGTGGGGGAAGAATGGGAACTTATTGTTTAATGGGAACAGAGTTTATGTTCAGAATCATGCAAAAGTTCTGGAGATGCATGGTGTTGGTGTCTGGACAACAGTGTGAGAGGACCTAATCCACAGAGTCATGCATTCAATTTAAAATGGTGACTTTTATTATATTTTGCCGCATTAAAAATATGGGCTGGGTACAGTGGCACACACCTGTAATTCCAGCAGCTCCAGAGGCCAAGGCAGGAGGATTGAGAATTCAAAGCCAGCCTCTGAAACCGTGGAGCCACTAAGCAACTCAGTGAGACCCTGTCTCTAAATATAATACAAAATAAGGCTGGGGGTGTGGCTCAGTGGTTGAGTGCCCCTGAGTTCAATCCCCAGTATCCCTCTCCAAAAAATCGATGCCAGGACCCCATCCCCAGGATTATTCTGCAGTTGGTTTGGGGTACAGCCTAAATACTGGGATCACAAAGGCCTCAACCTGGAGGTCACGACAGGGAATATGAATGAGTGAAATTGGCCTGGGGGTGCCATGAAGACACAGATAAGCACATGCCCTGTCTCAAGGTGGGCAGCTGGCACCACTTGGCCCTGGTTAATTACTTCCCTGAGGGAATAGGCATCCTAGTGTGGCCAGATCTTCTGAATTATTAAAAGAAACATGGATCTGGATGCTTTTAGGAAACTTAATTTTCAAAATGACCTTAGCTTACTCAAATTAAAAGAGAAAAGCACCAAATGCCAAAATAAAATGTGTCTGAGAGCCTGCACTTGCCTATAGGCTGTGGCATATTGACCATCTCAGCATGGCCAAGGCTATCCCTGTTTTAGCATCCGAAGTCCTGCACTCTTGGAAATCACTCACCCTGTCCCAGGCAAACCAATATGTCTGTAGACAGCCGGATGGCATTTCCTGGCCTGAAGAAGCAGAGCAACAATTATTTATTTGATTCCCTTCAGTTGTTATGGGTTGGAAAAATGCAGGAGAATTGGGGTTGCAGGGGTTTTATGTCCCTGAGATATTCATTAGTGTCCCCTTTGCCCTAAGCCATTCCTAATAAACATGCAAAGTATAAACATCCAACTTGCTAAGAAAACCCAGCTTTCAGACCATCTCATCAAAATTCTCTTCATTACACTTAGGCTGTTAGGCTCCTTCTATAGAAAATTTGGACACTCCCCACCCCAAACCTACCCACCCAGATGGGCACAAGGTATGGTTCTGGGAAGGAAGTTTCATGGTCATGGCCATGATTTCCCCTCCTTCTTTACTATAAATAATGTTCTAGAAACATTAAGGAAAGAAGTGGTGCTTGTTTCAGATGTTTCCCTAGAAATGGCTTAAAGTTTCTCATTTGTTAGATTTCTGTGAATCTTTGTGGCTCTGACATTTTTTTTTTTTTTTTTTTTTTTAACCACTGGGCGTCAGGTGTTCTGCTTGGAGATCTTTCCTTAAAAGGGAATCAATTTATTAATATATGTGGGAATCTTTAGGATTATTCCTAAGTACTCTGGCTTGCATGATACTGTCACCCTTTCTCCCTCTCTTAAAGGCGACTGTATGACTTGCTTTGAGGACAAAAATATGAATACAGGGCCATGGGTGTCACTTCCACGTCTTTTCATCTTCCCTGGCAACTGGACATGCACTGAGTACAAGAAATAACCCTTGGATGTATCAAACCACTGAAATGAGGGAGCATTTGTGATCGCAGCATGGTTTAATCTTTTTGGACTGATAGGGTAGAGAGATCACATATGCAAAGCAGGTGATCTGGCTCAGATCTGGAACAAGGTTGAAATGCGTAGCACACTATGTGAGAATGCATTCCTAAAATTTAAAATTATTTATGTTGATCTTTGCTATGAAATATCCTAGTAAGGTAACAAGCCTCGCCTCTAGCTACCTGACCCTCTAGACCACTGACATCCAAAAGAACATTCTGTGAGGGTGGAAATGTCCTTTACCTTTGCTGTCCAGCACCATAGCCTGTACAATTTATTATGTGAATAAGCTGTGTGAGCTGCAGGTATGTATGGATCAACTGAGGAAATGCATTTAAAATTTTATTTAATTTTTATTCATTTAATTTAAAATCACCTCCTGTGTGTATTAGCTATTCCATTAGACACTGAGACTCTATAGACAATCGGGTCCTTGCTATTTTAGATTCCTCCCCATTCTTTATTTCTCTCATTTTTTCTTTCCATCAGCACTATTTCCAGAACTCTCTCGACATCCCAACATGAACTCTGAATCCAGTGAGCACTAGCTCCCATTTCCTCTTCCTAGCTACTGAACCCTCTGATAATTTACAGGTCTATGAATTCACCTATCCCAGGGGCTTCATATAAGTACAATTATCTGGTTTATTTTACTTATCATAATGTTTTCAAGGTTTCTCTATGTTGTAGCATTTCAGAATTTTGTTTTTTTTTAATAGTTGAATAATGTCCATTGTACGTAAGTGCTACACTTCATATATATGTTCCACATTTTACTCCTCTTGAATTGGGTTGCTCATTCTGTTGCTCTTGTTCAATTACAAGAGTTCTTTATATATTCTGAAAATCAATATATATCATATTCATATTAACATAATAATTATATTTCTATCATATATTTTGAATATTATCCGATCAAATATACAACTTGCGAATATTTTCTTCCACTCTATGGATGACCTTTTTACTATCTTGGTAGTATACTTTGATACACAAAGATTTTAAATTTTGAGAAAGTCCAACTATCCTGTTTTGACTGGTCTTCTGGGCTTTGGGCTTCATGTCTAAGAAATTGTTGCCAAATCCAGTGTCATAAAATTTTTCCTCTGAGCTCTTTTCTAATTGTTTTAGAGTTTTGATTCTTATTTTGGGGTCTTTGCTTCATTTTTGAGTAAATTTTTGTATTTGGTGGGAGGTAAGGTCTTTTGTTTGTAGGTATCCAGTTTTCCTAGCACTATTTGTTGAAAACATTATCCTTTCCCCTACTTAATGGGCTTGGCACTCTTGTCAGAAATCAGTTTTTACACAGATAATCCTTACACAGGTGAGGATCTATTATTTAAAATAACAAAGCAGTTTATTAACTTTTGTCTGATATCTTGGAATCTACTGCACAAAGAGGCAAGCGAACAAAATGACTCATAATCCCCCATACAGATTAATTCTTGTTATGTTTTCTCTATTTTCACTTAAATTCATAATAAAATACAGATCATAATTGCCTCTATTTATCAGGTGAGTATAAATGGAAGAAGGAATGGAACAGGTTAAAGAGTGTCTGCCTAAGGTTTATATTTTTGTTTATGATTTTCGTAATCAAATTCAGATTGTGCTATAAAAGATTACATAGACACACATTTCCACTCAGTATTACACCCTGTACAATTTTCATGTGATTACATATTCTTGGAAACTTCCACTGTTGTGCATTACATACCTCAGATATCACCATTTCTGAGCAAATTTCCCAGGTCCCTCTGACCCCAGGTAGATCCTGGTATAGTCCATACTCTTTGTGTCTTGGGTACCTCCCCTTGGAATGGCACTTGCTGCCAGATACAGGGCAAACAATAGGTATTTAGGAGGTGCTTGCTGAAATAAAGATGGTTACCTAAACAGACCTTGCGTTCAATCAGTGTTCAACTTGGACACTTGATATTCTTCCATCCTCTCTTTGGTTATTTTTATAAAATATTGCTGGAAAGGAGCAGGATTTTGAGGTAGATATAATAGAATGCTACCAACCCTGCGAGTATTATGAAGACCAATGTGAAGCATGTGGTTCAGGTTTAGCTACCCAGCTTCCAATGACTCCAGACTGTGAAAGATGTTCTGTCTCCAGATGAAGAGGAAAAACTCAGGACCTTTTGAGCAAATGCTTGCACTGGAAACGTTTAATCAATTCTACTTGGTTCTACTGACTCAAAGATCCACAGAAATATCATTGATGAGAAGATCAACATACAGAGTTGGAGGTGTTAGCTGTATGTTGGGTAGCCTGACACCCTGGGTTGTCCGTGGCTTCTCAGGGCAGAGGGATGGCAAATGCCTCCTTTAGGGAGTGCAATCATTTCAGTTCCCTTTTCTCTCTCCAAATCTTTCAATTCACTTTACACCGAGGTCAGGAGGTAGTAGCGCATGCAGAACACCTCAGCTACAGCTATAGCACTTACTTGCAAAGATTATGAAAGTCATAAAAATGTCAACTTCTGTATTTCAGTTCTATAAAATACACAGGCAGAATGCTCTCCACTCTCTCCCCTTCTATATAGTTGGAGTGGGAAGCCTTCATCTTTATGCTTGAATAGCAATTAGAGGCACCCATTCCTCAGGCAGGTGGTCTGTGAAGACTGGATATTTCTTCAGCTTGGCCAGAAACAAGTTCCAGGCCACGGATAAAGAATACACTGACTCTGGCATCCCCTTTGCCACTCTCATGAATAAGAACCTTCAAGGAAAAGTTATCTGGTCATATGGAGAAATACCAGTTGCAGAATGATTTAAGGCTTAGAAAATATATAATTTCTTTGTATTTCTATAAGTAAGTGATGCTAAAATAAAATCATGACAGCTGAAAAAAATACTGAATTTCAACTCTGTTCCAGGCATTCAGCTGAATGCACTAAGCATTTGTCTTATTTAATCTTCATGACATTGTGATTATTTTACCACTGAGGAAACACAGGTTCAGATGGTTTGTCAAAGGTTGCAGAATTGATGGAGAGTTATTGGAAGATTGGAGGGCAATCACCAGGATTTCGAGTCTTTCTCTCATATTTCCTCTTGAAAACCTCTATTAAGTTCTTTATATGTTAAGTGAATTATCTATATCTCTCTAAATACCTACCTACCCATCAACCAACCATTACAAAATTAAAGATATACTGCTTTAATAGTTAGTACTAGCATCTACGGGTGGGCATTGCTAGAAGAAATTTTAACACTATCAACACCCTCATGAGTTTTAATTTTTATCCTTGGGAAAAATTCAAAGCAGGATTGAAGGATTATTAATTATTAGTCAAGGAAGTTGCAGAACAGATTTCTATTATGGACAGTGGTTGGGATAAATGACCCTAAAGCTCTATTATGTTGGTAGGATCATAGGTAAAATGGTTCTGGAACTTTCCTTTTAGATTTCTGCCCAGATTGCTTTTTCTGGAATGTTCCTGCTATACCTCGGTGCCTTGGAAGGGGGATAACCTCCTTGAACCTTGGTTCAGCTTGACTCCATCTTTAGCCAAGTAGCTCTCTTCCTCAGGTATTTGGAACTTTATTAAGAAAACAGCAAATCTGGGTTGATCTCTTAAACAGAAGAAATCCCAGCCCCCGAAATGCAGTGTTGGCCACATAAAATAGGGTTCAGAGGAAGCTGACTCTTGAAACAGGAGAAGCAAAGTTGAGATGAGGTGAGGAAGCACTGCCCATGTTCTGGGGGCCTCTGATTCACAGCTCCCATTCACTGTGAGGACCTGGGTTCTAAGAGACACTCCTGTCCCTTTACATGAATCCCCCTTGGGTGTCAGTTACTTGCGACCAACTAGAACAGGCTCAACCAAGAAAGGGACAAAGGGGGACCCTTCTCTGGCATTCTCAATTGTGCCTGACCACAGCAGAGCCACTCGTCCACTGCAGTGAGTTCACCCCTCTCCTCCTCTTCCTTTTCCTTTGCTGCTCCATGTGTCTATGAATGCTCGGGGGATTCCATTCTGTTAGGGGAGTTATACGTGTGCAAGGGAGATTTATGGGGCTATGTTTGATTTAGTTATAGCTTAGAGGGTTTAGTTAAAAAAAAAAAAAAGAATAAAGATGCAAATCAAAGAAAGGTTGGCGAGCCAAAAAAAGGAGCTCAGGAAACCTGTGTTTTAGAACAAATCCAACTATTACATTTCAGAATTCAGCCCAAGTCTCATTCTCTGTAGGTGTGTGAGATGTTATGTTGTCATTTCTATAGAAGTTCATAGGAATCTTGGTCCATAAGTGATAAATCACCTCTGAGAGTGGCTGTAGGGATGAAACTGGTGAAGCGTGTCTCCTGATTTCCAAGGAACGACTCGGGGACACCACCAGAGCAGACGTTTGGATCAAGCATGCTTAATCAGGAGAGACATGGCCCCAGAGAGACAAATAATCTTCCCATTCTTCAGGAAGTCTGCACTGTTTTTCTAGCACACATGGACATCTCATAATTATTCTTAAGTAACCCTGAGAATTTTAACATGAATTGAGTTATGTGTTTCTTGTTAAAAGAATCAAATTTCAACAAAGCCCGGGAAACATCTTGAAAAATCACATGAATGCAATTTCCAAAGAAAACAATCCAAGAATTACTGCCAAAGAGTTTTATTTCCACTAGGAAGGAAGAGAAGAGTTTCATTTTGCCCCCACACAGACTGTATGTTCAATTTGTGGTCTGCAATGGAAAATTCTGCTGATTTTGCTAAATTCAGGAGAGGAGAGAAATGAAGGGGAGTATTGTTATTTGAGTGATAAAACTGTCTTTCTTTCTCTAGTATTAATATGTTATTAGTACTTTCAATTTGATTCTACAAATATTGAGTTTTATTGGTGTGTGAGGCACCATGGGTAGAGGGTGGGGGCAAAGAGCTTACCACACAATGCCTGTCCCATGAGCCTCATAAACTAGACCTACAAGTAAGTCACTGCCAGCCCACACAGTGCCCTTGTGTGTATTAGAAAAAGATGCCCCTTCCTACGGGCAACAAGCGAGCAACCAGGGAGCATTTGTGTAAGTTAGAAAATACCTACCTCTTCCCCTTATGGGTAGAATCTTGCACCAAGATGAGCACCGTGGTTTCAACCTGTCTCCTCGTTGACCAGGTGCTTTTGTGTAGGGGACACCATGCACATCGGATGGCAATGATCCTGCCATCTTTAGAAGACAAAATCAAAGGGCTCATTTGAGAATCACTCACTATCTAAACAGATGTGTTCTGACCCCCATTTCAAACTCCAATGAGTTGAAGAACCACAGGAGCTAGTGAATACACCTAGCCTCACCCCAAATATTCTGATTCAGGATGACTGACATATGATCCAGAGGTCCAGGTTTGTAACACACTCCTGCAAGGTGTTTCAGATGCTGATGGTCTAATAAAGCCACTTGGAAAAATAAGAAGAAAAGGCTGTGAGTCATCTGGAAAAAGAAGCAATCACAAACTTATTGGAGAAGACCTAGAGAAGATGGGAATTTTCATTATCCGGTAACTAAACTATAATTTCTGGAACTTTTGCCTTAGTAGAAAGGTATTTTCATTTCCCAAAATGGATGAGAAAAGCTCAGATAGGCTTATTTGAAATTGTCTAGAAAAGAGAAACAACAGCCAAAGAAAATTGTTTTTAAGATGAATCACTAAAATAAGCTGTGTCTGGGGAACTGAAACCTTTATAGCCACTGGTACTAGCTTCTGCCTTTGGACAAGAAAAAAAAATGATAACAAATGCAGATGGTAACTGGGAACTAAGGCAAAGATAGGCAACCAAGCCAGGATACCCAGAGACAAACCTCTGCGACTGTCCTTCCTGCCTGCTGCTCGGAGTGTTCATCAGGCAGCACCCCTAACTCTGCAAGTCCCCGCTGATAATGTCTCTGTATACTTAATAAAAGAAAACTGTCCTGGCTTCTGGCACAACAGTGTTCTCTCTGGAAACGAGACTGCGATGCACATGGAGTGGGTAGCTTCAACTAAGAAATTTCATCAGTGTGTTTGAATAAAGCCTAGAGCTTTATTCTTTCTCAAAGAACAATATTATATAATAATAAGCAAACTGTAAACCAAAGCACTCTCCGGCACCAAAGTCTTTTCTGTTTCCTTCTTCCTTGGGTAATCTCTACCTTCCTGTTGGTTATATGATTTGGGAGGAGGAGTCAACCCTCTACCTTCCTGATTTGTCTGGGGCGTAGGCAATAGACTGAGAAAAGTGAGGACAGTGTGGCAATGTGCATGCCTGGCCTGGATGATCCCAGATGATTCCAGGTGAAAAGCACAGCAGATGTGAGTCAGGGTCCTTCCTTCATGTATAACCTCCAGCAAGGAAGCATTTCCTGTTGGTTTGGGTCACCCCTGCATGAAGAGCAACTTGAAAATGGAAAGGTATGCCGTTTGAAACAGTGGTGGGTGTTTCTACTCCTTTTCTTAAATCAAGAGTATCATCCAAGTTACAACAAATTGGTTTGCTTCACTCTGGTTCATTTCGTTGATTTGTCATTGTTTTCTATGAGACCAAAGCTGAACAGAGAGTCAGTGTGAAAAGGGCAAATGAAACTCTTCCCTCATGCTGGAAAGAGTGTTTTCTCTCTCATCAAGTTTTCCCAGGCTGTTCATGTCAATTCAATTAAGAAAGTAACCCCTGGCCTGTAAATGATCTGTTAAGGCACAAAAAAAAAGGAAGCCAATATTGAAAACATAATTCTGATTCTGTTTCAAATCATCATCGCGTTTTAAGGACCTTTTTTGAACTGTGTATATGGAAAATATAGTGTCATAGTGGTTAAGGCAGTCAGACCTGGGAGTTAAACCCAGATTTACTGGCTGTGGATCCTCAAGAAAATTGTTTTTACCTCTGTGAACTCTGTAGAATCAAGATTTTAACATAAAACCTCCTAGAGTTGTTTAGGACTTAAAGAAATAAGCACAGTTACAGTGATCAATACATGACAATCAACCAATACACAGCAGGGATGTTTATACAAAGATGAAAATAATATCTACTTTCAGGACACTCATAGTCTAATAACAGGGATTCATAAGCATTTTCTATAAAGAGACAGAACTTTAGGTTTTGTGTATCATTTGGTCTGTCTCGTATCTACTCAATTCTATTGTAACATGAAAGCAACCACAGTCATATGTACATGGGTGTGGTTGTATTCTAATAAAACTTCATTTACTAAGACTGGCCATGGGCCCAGTTTGGTGGCCTTTAGCCTCATACAAAAGCTTACTACATTAAACTTTTTGAAAATTAGAGTTAGTCTTTGTGCTATCCTCTCTTTCCAAAAAAGAACATTTTATGGCACACTAAACAGGTTTTTTCCTTAATTCAATTTCTCCCTGAATACATCTTTTACTTTACAAAGAAAATAGGCTATGTGTAATTATGCCAAATTTGATGTTAAATTTTGCTACTTTAGTAAGCAATGGATTTCTGTTCAACAATTAAGTAACGCAGCCAAAGCTGTAAGTGTATAAATGTCAGTAACTCAATATGAGCTTCAAGAAGAGCCCACATCGGTGGTCAGCTATGGCTGCTGAGTCCCCACCAGGTCACTATTTTTAAGGACTTGTTATTCATTCTTATGAGAATCATCCAGGCTGACAACTGTATTTGATACCCAAATTACGGTCATGCAAATAGTTTTCTAAGAACTCTACTTGGGCCATGAGATTTTTGATGGAAGTTACCTGGCATATAGTAATCTAAGAAAACCAAGATGACAAGTCTCATCAATCATTCCCAAGAGTCTGTGTATCAGAGCCTTCGGTTTATACAGCTTCTCTGCCACATCCCGTTTAATCAGTATAGTATATCACTTACTCCATAAGAAATCATACCCTCTATATGTCATATTTCAATGAACTTTTTATTGAAATTAGCAAAATCTTGACTCATTCTACCTGAAATAATCAAAGGACTTTATTGACTTATGTATATGAAATGTTCACAGTAAGACTTGCTTCAGGTAAGGGTTAATCCAGCAGCTCAAACAAGGTCACCAGAGTCCCTGTTTTTGTCTCTGTTTTGACTTAACTTCTACTGTGACATCTTAATTTGTAAGCAAATAACCTGAAAAGACAGGATCTTTTCAGGTTATTTGCTTACACCTAAACTAGTTGTCGTTCCATCAGAGCTGGGTTAGCTTAGCCTTGGTCACACCTTCCTGTGCTGGGGATCAGGATGGAGTAGGTGCTCTTGGGATATTGGGGCTGTTGGGATGGAGAACAGAGGAACTGGCTATGTTAGGCTCAAATGTCTCATATCCCTGATAGTCTCTGGTGATCTTCCTCAATGGCTCCTCTCATTGGTTCTTTCCCACACTCTTGTTGCCTGCTTTATGCTTGGATAAACATCCCTCTTTTCTTTGTTTTCTCCAATCCTTTCTACCACACTCATTAGGTAACGGACCCATTGAAGAAGAGACTGTCTCTTCACAAGTCCTGCTCCCATCTTTGAGCTGAAGCTTACATCTGGGAGCTCCTAAATTCTAGATCTGTATGCCTGGATCCAAATACTTGCTCAAACTTTCTGCTTTAATGTTCTAGAGATGCTTAAAGACCAGCTTGCCTCAAATGAAACTCATTACCACCCTTACACCCACACCCTCCATTACCTGTGCTGGCTTTTGTCAAATTTCTCTCAATAGACAGATGGACAGACAGACAGACATAGTTATGTGTATTTATGAATATCCGCTATATAGATAATTTGAATCAAATTAAGCTCTAACAACAAAACCACTTCTTGGCAATATTCAAAAGCTATAATATTCTCAATATTCTTAAATTAATAATCTTATGTAAAAATATTAAATTCTTATGTCATAAGGCAAGATATGACCAGTGAATCTCAAAATGTGGCAACATGTGTGCTGCAAGATTTTAATAGATGTACTCAGAAGTATACCAAGCTAAAAAAAAAGTGTTTGGGAACACCAAGTTAACCAACAGATTGCCATACTGGGGGACTTCTTGGGTCTTTTAATATGCTAATTCCCACTGTGATTCTAGTAGACCTGGAAAGAGTGTGAAGCACTTTTAGATTTTATTTTTAAACCATGGAACCCTCTCTCCCATGTCCTTCTAACTCCTTCCCTACACTTTCACAATTAATGTTACCTTGCTACAGCCTGAGAAATCTTTGCACCGCCTCTCTGTTCTCCTCAAGAAATATTCCTTTCCTTCTCTAAATTCCAGCTTTTGATCTCAGTGATTAACCGTTTGCTCCATGACTTGAGATGAGTTTTATCACTTTAGCAACCCACAGCCCTCAGAATTCCTCAAGGGAACCGCACGGAGGAAGTTGCCATTCTGTGAAGCCCATAGGAAACAAAGAGGAGCGCTGCTTGGTGCTGGTGGAACTCTCTGTACCGAAGAAGGGTGTAGTGGACCCTTGCTGCCCACCCACCACACTGTCCCCTTGCTCCTTCCTGAGGAAGCTGACCTTGTTCAGGGATCAACCTCTCCCTCTTGAAGGTTTGTGTTTTGGAAAAAACTGAGCCCATCCCTAAATCCTGGCTAGGCCTGTTGAGCTTACTGATAACCCAGCTTCCTTGCCTGTGATTCGTTCAGGAAGGGCACACGACCCCATCTTGGCCAACCAAACACTAAGAAGACCATGAAGGGGTTTCTAGTGAAAGTTTCCTCATTCATAAGAAAGCAAGTGGAGAGAAATGACTGCCTTCTTTCTTTGGATGTTATCGTGCCTGGTTTGATGATGTTGGGAAAACCATTTATTTGTTCTTAGCCTGAAGATGAGATTAACAACAAAAATGGCAAAACAGGGAGATGAAAGGAGCTAGGATCCTTAATGGCGAGCCCGAATTCTGTTTCTGAAGCCTGCCCTTTTCTCTCAGTTTCTCACTATTTTTTAAATCTATCTGAGTTGAAAGTTTGACTAGGTGAGTGTGGAAACTCGCTAGTTGTAACTGAGGATGTGGTAAGGGTATAATGGGGTTGTTGGGAGAGACTTCTGGTGTCTTTTTCATTCTCTTGTAGCGGTGACTCGTCAAGACATACCCCCTCCAAAATTTTTGAGTTAAATTCCATGAAAGTAGCATGAGGTGACATGAAAGGTGCTATCTGATGAAGACCAAGTTCACTAACCATCTGGATCTGGCACAAAGACTGGGAAACTGGAGCTATTGTAGTAAAGATCAAATCTTGAGGTCAATGGAGCTGGGTTATCTTCCTGGGTTCTGCCCCTTCCTGGCTGTGTGACCTTGGGCAATGCCTTAACCTCTCAGAGCTTTGGTTGCAACTGTAAAAAGACCACAGATGATAATATACACCTCATAGAAATTTTTATGTGAGGATTATATAGCATAACTCATGAAAGTTTACCATGCCGTGACTTATCTCTTGAAGACCTGACTCTACACTATTTAGGTAAAAACAACAACAACAACAACAACAACAACAACAACAACAAAAAACACATAAAAGATGATCACTGGTCTCAGATGTAAGAGAAAGTGATTAGAATAAAAAGACCCTGTAATACCTTCCTATTCTTTTTTTTTCTCACAATTTTTATTTGGGCATTACAGTTGTACAATGATAGGATTTATGGTGATACCTTCTTATTCTTAAACTGTGTTTCATGAATACAGGGAAGAGACCTTGTTTTATTCATTTTTCATCTTCCACATTTAAAGCCTGAGATTTTTCTTCCGAAACACTTTGTCTCATTCTGAATTCTGTGCTGTGGAAATGTCTGTGCATGGATGTAAATGATTTAATACTACTCCTATCAAGAGATAAGGACAGGTCAACTTTTGAATCTGGGTGAGCTTGTGACTTGATCAGCAGAGGGCAACAGAAATCTTGCAATGCAAGTTCTTAGTCATAAAATGTCATGCACCTTCCACCCTGTTCCCTGGAACACTCATTCTTAGAACTCGCATGTTTCATGTAAATTTGACTATCTTGAAGCTACCATGCTGTAAGGAAGCCCAAGGCAAATGAAGAGGCCATGTGTAGGGTGTCTGCCTAATAGTTCTAGCTAAAGTCTGACTTCAGTCATGCCAACCCAGGCTCCAACATAAAAATATGGAAGCCTTTGGGTGACCCCAGCCCTCATTTTTCTGGTTACCCTCAGGTATTTGAATTAATCCAACCTTATAACGACCCAGATACAGTGAAGCAGAGATAAACCACCCCAGATGTCTTGTCTGAATTCCTGACCCACAGTATTTGTGAGCTTATTGAGATGGTGGTTGCTTTATGGGACTCAACTTTGGGGTAGTCTGTTAACAAATAAATAGCAATAAATAAGTGGGATATCTGCCATTCTCTGTTTAGTTTCATATCTTATTGGCTAATGACTTAGGTGTCCTCTTTAAAACAAAACAAATATTAATAATTTTGAGAAGAGTTTGACTATATCATGACCCTTCCTTTCTGTAATTACAGACACAAATTAGAGATGGCATTTGCTATGTTATTGAATTCAGTGTGTTCTTCCTAAACTTTTGAGGAATAAGATATAGTTCTTGATATTTTTTGAAAACTGATAGAATTTTCTGAAATTTTCTCAATTCATTACTGTTTCTGTACAGCTGGCTTATGAGGTTCTAATTTTTTGACAATTTGTAAATCAACTCTTTTTAGCATGAATAGCTAATTAAAGTCAAAGTGCCCTTGTCTTCTAGTTTTGTTTTTCATTTTCTTTGTACTCCTCCACTCTGGGAAAGGTGGACCAGCACCAGGCATTTAGCATCTGGAAATCCTATGAATTCGATTTTTGTATAAAAATATTCTACCATTTCCTGCCCAATTTGTTTTGTTAAGTATAAAAATTGGGCTTATGCCTTCATAAATAATGGGCGAGGGGCAAAACTAATACAAATTTCATGTGCATGTGGGTATGCGTGGGTGCATATCCGTGTGTGTGTGTGTGTGTGTGTGTGTGTGTGTGTTTAAAATGACCATAATGTTGCATAAAATAGCTCTACAAATTAAGTAATTTAGAAAATCTGTTTCTGAGTAAAACTCAGTTCTAAAAATGAAATGATTCATTCATGCATTCATGCATTCATTCAATAAATATTTATTGAGTAGCCATTATGTGTTAACCATTAGGTTGGGTAATGAGAATTCAGAGGTGAGCAAACCAAAGATTCCTTTTAGAGGGAGTCTAATGACACAGAAAATGCTTTCTGGGTGGTTACGTTCCTTGAGGTCTGTTTCAGTCCCACTTCTGCAACAGCTGCAGAAGGTCTCTGAAGCACACTTGCAATATCTCCAACTACTTTGTCACTGTTGGCAATAGGCAGAAGGAATCTTAGGTGGAGCTGTTCTTTTGGTAAATTAAACAATGATCAAAACTTTGCTCATGTTTTCCACCACTATTTGTCATCTAATTTCCCATGATCATTAAGATACTGAGTATGTGACAAGAATGTACAAGATCTCATACAGCAAAAAGAAAACATGGCACAGAGAAAAAGAATATCAATAAGAAAATTAATGGGTGAGGCATAATTTACCATACAAGTAAAAAATGTGTATTCAGCCCATAAATGATATTTGCAACTTTAAGATTTCCTAAGGATATGTGTCATTAAGCCTGACCAGCATGTGTTCCTTTTTCTACTAAAATTACTCTAATTTTGATTGAGGAACCAATGTTGCTACATTCTTAGACTGTATCTGTGAGGGAGAGCCCTGCTCCACAGATCTAGGGGAGGGCATGTGACATAAGCTTCCAATCAGGATATGGCAACCTTCAGGCCACAGAAAGTGGCTCTTTGGCAGCCATGTGACTCATGGTACTCCAAGGTGAGCCTAACCCAAGATCCTGGAATAGGCTGAAAGAGACATTCGATCTTCCCACTGAGGTTGCTGACAAGATATGATGTAGCTTTGGGACATCAGGCTGCCATCTTCCTACCACATGGGAAGATTTATCCTTAGAATGGAGCTAACCCAGAAGAAGGAAAAACTAAGAAAGGAGAGAAAAATCATAATCCACAAGCCCTTTCTCCCAGACCAAGAAATTCTTTTTTGCTTTTGTTTATTAGCAAGCCTGCCACTTAAAGTAGCTTCTTTTACTTCCCTAGATGTTTTTAAACTAACAAGTATATATGTAGTACTTAAACACTCACTTTGCTTTAATAAGCTGCCTTTCAAGCCATTAGAGAAAGATTTAGAGGTTAAAGAATGATGTGGTAGATAATTTATGTTTGAATCAACCATCTATTTTATAGACTATGTTAAGAAGTACCTATAAATATTTCTTCTTGGCATCTTCAGTAGCCTTAATGGGTTAAGTGCCCAACATGTTCTATGTGTTTTCAGTTCACGGTGATATACCTGAGCAGGCCTGGGCTCCCCCTGTTACTTACCACTTCCCTTCCACAGTGCCCTTCCCTGCCTTGAAGTCTGTCTCTTCTGCAGTTAGGAGTAGTGGACCCCAGAGAAGTTCTGGTTTTAACCATCATCAGGATTCTGATTCTTCTAAGCCCAGCTGGGAATCCAGGAATATACATTTTTCTCAAGAAACCCAGTAATTATAATCCACATAATCTACTCTTTGAAAAGTAATGGCTTCGGGAATTGGAGTCATAGATGATTGTAACTGGAGGGATCTTTAGATATAATCTCATCCAGTCTTCACACCCAAAGTCCACGTCTCAGATGTGAAAACTGAGATGCCAAAATGAGCGCAAATGGTGTCCACTCTCAGAGGCAAGTCTCTTGACCCTGCCCAAAGCCCTTTCTACTGCTCCAGTGTGGTCTTTATACTCAAACCTGAAACAGAACATAACTATCCTCTCTCCTTCAGTCTGAACTTGAGATTAAAATTTTGGGAAAAGAAAGGGGATAAAAGAATAATATGACACCTCTTAGCTGGTGTCATGGTATCCTGCTGCAGTATTTGGTCAGTTATTTTGCAAATAGGACAGTGAACATCTCTAATGGTGATATGTTACAATTTAGTGAGGATATAAGTTGGGCTAACCACTGAGCTCACGTATGGATTCTCTTTTCTAACGCTCATATCATCCCTAGGAAAGAAGCACTAGGTTTTCTCTGGATGTGAAAAGTAAGGTTAAGTCATATGCTCCAAATCATTCAGCCATGTGATGCAACTGTGATTTCTGTCCTCATGGGCACTAGTGGCCTGCCCTTCTTCCTCTTCCTCCTTCTCCTTCAACTCCCTTCCTCCCAAGAACAAAACTCCTCACTCCCACCAGTAAATCTGCCACCGTGAGCCATGTGTCATGAGACGAGAGCTGCTGATATATACCATGGAGTCAGTAGCTTTGATTTTGCCAAAAGAGTTCTACAATAAAGGATTAGTAAGTTCAGATGCCTGGGGTATCCTGGAGATCATGAGCCTGAATATCCTGAGATGGGAGGCAAAGTCTGGGATATTCCTAATAACCTTGATGGTGGTGAAGCTAATGATGAGGATAAGCAATGGCACTGGTTGAGGGTCACCAGGGTACCAGGTTCTTTTCAGGGTTCCATACATAGGATCATTTTTACTCCCCGCAACAGTCCCAAGATGCAGGAAACATTATCGCTCCCACTGCTTTTATAAACACACGGGGTGAGAGACAGGTTAGGGAAATTGCCACAGTCCCAAGGAAGAGGTGGAGCTGGGAATCCAACTCAGCGATTTGGGTTTCATGAGGCTGTGTATAAAAGAGAATGATGGCTAAATAATACAATTAAATGATTTGCCAAGATTGGATGGTAAATCCCAATCAGAGTCTTTGGGAATGTTTGGGAAGACCTCATCTCATTGAGCCCTACAGTCATGCATGACTTGGGTACTGACATTAAATCCACTTGCAGATAAAGAGGTTGCATAACTTGCCCAGTATATCTGTCCAAGTTCATATCAAAGCCTTTGCTCAGACACAATTACTAAATTACTTAAGAGAAGCGCTTAATCTCTGCCTCTTCCAGTCCAAAAGTGCTAAGAGACCCTGTAAGTCTTTGTGAGGCCCTAAAGAGCTTGGCTCTCCTCCTACAGAAATACCCTCCTTTCTCTGGGATGTTGCATCTGGCATTGTTATTAAATGTTATTCTGTGACATCAGAGTGCAGTGACACAAACCTGAGTGTGACCCAGAGTACAGAGGCCAAACGGGGTCAGGCCAGGACTCAGCTTCTTCTCTGTGTTAAACTTTTCCAGAGAATTCCTGATGTGGAACCCACAGCCTTCTTTTCTGTAACTGGCTTATAATTCCCTCAACGATAAATTACCAAAACGTAAAATTTAAAAGCCACTTAGCTACATGTCCTGCAAATATAATTTTAGCAGATTTCTTTTCATTAAGGTTTTGTTCTTTTTTATTTATTTATTTTTTCCTCTTTCTTCCTAACAAGGCAGTTCCCCTGGCTGATTTCCTGTCCGTGGGTTTGAGCTGGATTACAATACGTGGGCTGAGCCTGCAGCCCACGGTGAGCTCTCTCCCAGTGCCATCTGCACACCTCATCTGACGGTGAATCATGCATTCTTCTGTCTTAATGTGTCTCTCATATGGCAGTTTGTATTGTTATTTAAATTTTTGTGTGTTTAAGTCTTGTCTCTTCAATTAGCTCGTAAGTTTCTTGAGGTCAGGGGCTATGAAGTATTTCCTTTGTAGCAACCACAGAGCTCTTCAACAAATTGACAATTAACATGTTGGAGAAACTCCTTCACATCTGTCAAGCTCTGCTCCATGCACATAACATTGTGGTAGCTTAATAATCTACAAAAACTTTTGTTAAGGCCATGAGGCAGAACTCCATTAGGTGAGAGGTACTTAGGAAGTTCCAATAAGAAGTTGTTAGGGTAAGGATCAGTCTGCTCTGCCATTTAACAGTTATATGATGTCATCAAAGTTTTACATCTTTCTATAGCCCAGTTTTCTCAAATATAACAGTGTTAATGACCATGCCCTCATTAGCAAGTTGGTTAAAGACTGAATAAGTTAATGTATATTAATTGTTTAGAAGAGTCTCTGACATTTAGAAAATGTTTAATTAGTGGCAAACATCAACATCATCATCGTTATCAATGCCCTTCAACCAAAGACTACCAAGAAAACACCTACAGTTGAATAAGTTGGGTTTATTATTCATATAAGGAGAACATCCATTATCAGGAACCACAGGGCATTTCAGTAGAACTAAAGTGGCCTATGGGCTTGTGTTGGCCGTTTGGGAAAGAGTTTAAGGAAACAGGTTTCTCTGGATTGGATACTATCAGGAAGTAGGAATGGTCTTGTAATTGGGTATCTAGAGAAATCTTACTTAGAAGAAGAGGCCACACAGAGGTTGAGTATCTAATAAGTCGTATAGAGAAGCAGGGAACCCCAGAAGAATATATAATAGGTTAAGAAGCAAGAGTCATTCAGAATAACCAAGAGAGGAAGTTTGGTCAATTTTTGCATTTTGGACAATGTTGACCTTTGTTCTGTTTTCAGAGATTTTTACATAGTGGTCTTATTTTTGCCTTGTTCCAATGTGGTCTCTGATGTTAATTCTTAGTGAAATTGTGCCCGACGAAACATCAAGGCCTAGCTGGCAGTACTGGCCCCGCTGCTGGAAGGCTGGGGTTGCCTTCCTCCTTTTCCTTGTGAATGAAGTACCAAAAGCCACCATCGTGAACACTTTTCTACTTCCCTGAGGTTGTACTGAGCTGGTTACCCTGCATTCACTTACATCAGCTAACAATTATTACCAGTTTAAAAATGAGAAGACTCAGGCCCAGAGAAATGAGCAAAGTGGGCTGGCTCTTCTGAAAACCCAAGACTGCCCACCTCTGAAGCCTGTGACTTTGAGTTCTGTGAGAGCAACAGTAACTTCACTGGGCCTGGTGCTTTGTAAGCAATATCTCATTTATCCATGACTCTTTCCTAAAAAAGCCCAAGACTAATACAGAGCCCTCTCATGGAAAGCAGTGGTGTTCCAGCTGTGTCATGTATGTATAGAGGAAGGAGTGACATCTTCACTGATTCAATTAATAATTGTTGAATATTGCCTCCATGTGAAGTATTATGCTAAATACCAGGTACAGAGTTGTATGTGTGAAATAAATGAAGTCTATGACCTCTTAAACATTATGTTTTTGTAGGAAAGAAAAGCAATAGATAATAAAAAAAAAGAAGGAGAATGCATTCATTACAAAGTAGGATCTAAAGAGGGCTTCCTGGCAGGGGCACATTTGATTTGGACTGTGGAGAATGAACATTACTAACTTAGGTGGAGAATGAAGGGCTATAAAAAAAGTAGAGAATGTGAACCAAGGCACAAACTTGGGGAATGGCAGAGCAGGTGTTGAGATTGGTGAGGAACCCTGGCCCTGTGGAGGGGGTGTGTACTAAGGTGAGGTGCAGGGTAGGCAGGTTATTCTGCAGATGGTCCTGGAACCAGGATGGCATCCATGTTTCCATAGATAATGAGAAGTCATAATATAGAAGGGCAAAAGATTGGCAAAAGGGACAAGAGACCCAATGCCTGCTTCTGTTTGGTGCTTTCTTATTTCCATGGACTGGCTTGTGATGACTCATGGGCTCTTCTCAGACCAAACCCAATGATAACAGAACCCGAAGATAGATCAGCGTTGCTACCATAGCAAACAACACAAGCCTCTGAGCTTTACAGTATCGGGGAGATTCGTTTTTTCATGTTGCAATGCTTCATCTTGTGATTACAGTTATAAATTAACTAGCTCTCAAAAAACCTCAGAGCCGGGCATGGTGGCACACACCTGTAATCTCAGAGGCTCCGGAGGATGAGGCAAGAGGATCTTGAGTTCAAAGCCAGCCTCAGCAAACTTAGTGAGGCCCTAAGCAACTCAGTGAGACCTGGAGGGCTGGAGATGTGGCTCAGTGGTTAAGTACCCCTGGGCTTAATCCTTGGTACCAAACAACAACACGAACAAACAAAGAACCCACTGATTTCTAGGTTTGGGCTGGCATAGAGAAGGCTAATTAATGTCCTGGAGACATATCAGGCTCCTCTATTTTTGAAACAAGGTCTTTTCATCATATCAACATTTTTTGTCATATTGAGAAGTTCAGATAAACACCCAAACTTTTTGCTTTTAAGTGGGACTTTGTCCACTGTTTGAATCAAATGCCAATATGGCTGTGGTTTGGCATCTGGTCTTACGATAGAACCATGGGGAAATATAAAGTGTTGTGATAATGGGCTCTCCTACTGTAATTTTAAGGAAGCTTTTGAATTGTAAGTAACCAACTCACTTAAACCAGTTTAGGGGGAATCTGGGAGAACTTAAACAAGAGTAGGCAGCATCACTTATTTTTTGGTACTTAACAACTGTCCATCTTGCATTTGATGACCACATAGCCATGTCCTCTGGGAAGTCACCTCTTCCCATCTCCATCCATGAGTTTCCCTCGGGCGCCAGCCTGGCTTGTGACTCAGGTGTGCCAGCCAGGGTCACATTATCCACGCCTGGGGTTCTGGCTTGACATGGTCAGACAGAGCTATTGAGAAGGACTGTGAGCTTTCCTGGCCATCCTTAAAGGGGTCTCATTTTTGCTATAGAGAACAAGCCTAGCAGAGGAGAGCACTGGGTGTTTCTGGCAGCCATCACCCTGACCTCTAGGGGTGAGCCTGCCGGAGGACTGGGAGGAAGCCCTGCACAAGAGTTAGAGCTGGGCCAGTGGAGAAAGAGAAGCAGCTTGCTTGAGTCCTGGATCAAGCAGTGCCTGAAGCCATTACACCCTAAGTTGTTCACTAACATAAAGTAAAAACTGAAAAACTCCCTTTCTTGCAGTTTAATTTGGGTTTTTCTGTACTTGCAGCTGCAAGATACGAGGAAGTAAAGGAATCTCATAAAACCTAAGAACAGGAGTCCTGTTTGAGGTCAGAAAGTGCTGGAAGCAGAAAGTAGAGACTCATGCAGAACCCCAAGCATTCCTCTTTTTCTTTCCCTCATCTCTGTTTCTTTCTGGGTGCCTTTTGTCCTTCTCTCACTGCAGACTGACTGACCCTTCCACAGTCACTTTTGCAGAACCCAGCTGCTGACAGATTGCAAGCACACGCATTACACCTGATCACCTGGTTATTGGAAGAGATTAGCTAGAGTATCTCTAGTTCCCAATCCAAACCACTTGGAGAGGAGACACAAAGGGCTTGAGTTAGGCTGGGTAGGGTCAAGAATAAATTCTTTTACCTGAGCTCTGTGAGGGGTTCAGATGTGAATGGTTCTACTTCAGACAGGTTTATCACCCCCATCCTAAATCTCCTCCCCTCAATTTATCAGAGGATTAGGGACATGACTAGGGACCAGGGACATGTCAGAGGACTAGGGACACGTGGTATGAGAGGCACAATCACCATTGCCCTGATGGGCAGGCATGTCCCCCAGTAAAGCATATTTAACTTTGAGAAGGGCCATCTGTGGTCAGCCTTCCATCAGACTGGAGAACTGATAAGACCAATCCTCATTTTCCCCTAGGACTAAGAGGTTTATTGCGACAAAAGAATTTAGTGTTGAAAGTGGGAAAACATGGGTGGCTGGTCACCCTAGATTTGCTGGTTACAGGCCAAATCTTCATGCCATTCTAGGACAGGATCTTAGCTTCGTGATACTCCAACTAAAATTGTGATCTTGGCACCCATGCCCAGGTATCCAACCACCCTCCCGCTGTTCATACCTGATCAAGGGTCTCCTGAGTCCTGTATCTTTAGACATAAAATAGCAGTCATTTATTAGCCTTCCTGTGTGAGTGATTAGTTCAGTGTTGGTAGAATCACAGACTAGTAGAAAGAGTGTCTTTCCCGATTTTCACCAGGAATGTAGAATTCAATGGGAGGAGGGGGCTGCACATCCAGAGGGTCACAGGGATGGCCTAGCGTGGTGCCAGTTTTCCCAGGGCCCTCTGTCCCACTACAGGGCACACAGCTCTCATGAAACTCCTTGGAAATTGAAGGACCCATTAGAAGAGAAAAGGATCTCACGTCTTCCTGTCTTCCAGTCTCTTTTCACTGTCCAACGTTCAGGTTGACATCCCCTATCACAGAAGATTTCAAACTCAGAGTCTAATGCTCCAATTTAGGGAAGTGACTCTCAACTGTGGCTGCATATTAAAATCACGTGAGGAGCTTTTAAAAACATATACCATTGCCTCCTTCCTACCCCATGCTAATTAGATCAGAACCTTCAGAGTAATAGCTCAGTCTTTGGTGTCTCAGTCTTTTGTTCCCCTGGGGTGATCCTAATGCACCGCCGGGGCTCGGCTTCTCTCTTATAATGGACCGGTTACAAAGAATAGGCTTTCCTGATTGATGAACCCAAATCAGCCAGGTGCATCTTCATCTTGGGGCTGGGTGGAGGAAGCACAGCTGGTGTCCTGGTGTCCTGGGACAACATTTCATCCTCCCAACTCAGGGTGCTTGAAAGCGGTCTCCCTCACCTTACACTCGTGATTTACGTATCATCCCTTTTTATACCACACATTGCTAAGACACCGACGTTAGCCTATCTTTATCTTTGTCACATGAGGCTAAATAGGGAGAAAGGTCAGTGCTGTGACTCATTAAAAGCACCCCATTGCAGGTGGGCACGAGTCCAGCCTCCCAGCCTTGAAGGTTGCCCAACTTCCCAGCCTGGCCCAAGAGCTCCTGTGTCCTGAGCAACCAGGGCCAGAAAGGCAGGAGGCATTTAGGGTGGACTTGGCTACTTGTCCCACCTTACCCTGCAGCCAAAGTGGACAGTGCCTATTAAGGGGTCATCACAAGCTGTATCAACACTCCAAAAGGAGTCCAACAGAGTTATTTTTCCAAAAAGAACCATCAGAGGAGGAGACAAAAGGTTTAGGGGGAAAATATTGCAAATATATAGGAAGAAAGCAAAAAAGAGTGTGTGAAGGAGCTGGGAGAGCTTCCAGGAAGTGTTGGACCTACTCAGAAGCAAAGTGTTTGGACTCCAAGTTGCCAAAAGATCAAAGGGGAGCAAACTCTATTCCCCTATCCCACCTTGTACCATAAACATTAGGGGGAATCATCTGATTTTGTTTGAACATCTGTAATATGGATTCAGTGCAGTCTGTCTGGGTGTGCCCTTCCAAAGAGCATCCAAGGGCCTCAGTCCCAATTCCCAGCATCCAAGGGCCTTAGTACCATGTGCTCCCATAGCTCCCTTTCCAGTGGGGAAAGAGGCCCAGGGAAGACATGACCGCACATGTCTCAGCTAGTTTTGGGTAGGGTAGAAAGAGCCCCCCCCCCCCCGAATTCCTGCACCCTTACCCACTAGACTCTTCTCCTCTTTTTCAGGACAGAAAAATGCTTGCTCCCCAGCTGCTCCCCGCCTGACAGGGTCAGCTCTAAGTGAGGTTACAAGATAAGCCTTGAGCCCATGGGCTGATCTCACTTTGGAAGAAAACATCGCAGTCATAATGAGATTACTGCGACTCTATGTTCTGTAGGGTGGATGTTCATTGTACTCTCATCTGTCACTGTGACTTTTTCTTTCATTTTTTTTTTCTCAACAGTAAAGCATGTTATTTCAGACTAGTGAGACAGGTCCACATAGACTAGTAAATATAATGAATTTGACCCTGTTTTTTTTTTTTTAAGTGTTTTCATTATTTGAAAATGTGCTTGATCAACCCTGTTAGGGGACTCGATTTCTTATGATCCTTAAGGGGTTCCCTTTAAGAGACATATGTGCAACAAATATTTTTGAGTGCCTGCTGTATGCTGCTGTGATAATTGCTGGAATTACAAGGATGAAAACAGTTAATCCCAACTCTTCAGAAGTTTACTGTAGGATGGGAATAGAATAATTAGTTAATTAAGAAAATACTGGGGCTGGGGATGTGGCTCAAGCGGAAGCGCACTCGCCTGGCATGCGTGCGGCCCGGGTTCGATCCTCAGCACCACATACAGACAAAGATGTTGTGTCTGCCAAATACTAAAAAATAAATATTAAAATCCCCTCTCTCTCTCTCTCTCTCTCTCTCTCTCTCTTTCTCACTCTCTCTCACTCTTAAAAAAAAAAGAAAAGAAAATACTGTTTGTAGGCTACAAGCATCTTTGGAATGATTGAGAAGATGCATCTTTTTTTTTATGTAGCTTTAACATCTTCTAATTTTCTGCCTCAGATTTTCTTTATGCTCTTCACATCCCCTGCAAACTTTTTTCATCGTGGAAAATATAAAGGGCAAGATGGGCCCAGCTGTGTTTCAAGGGATCACGAATCCTGACTCAGTACAGCAAGACCCAACAAAGTCTTTCCTGCACCCAGCAGCCCCCATGGAGCACATAACCTTTATTGGACCCAAAATAATGAAGTCACATGTATTTGCTGGTCTGATCAATGCAGCAAGCAAGCACATCTCACTGTCCCAACCTCTGCAAAAGACAGGAGGGTGTATCTTCCTTTGGCCCCATCTCTAAATCTCCTCTAACCCTGAAGTCCCAACCTGTCTCCAGGCGGAGGGTAGAAGGGGCTCCTGTTATCTGGCTTTGCTGATAGGCTGAGCTAATGGCACGAAGCTCTCTTGGCTGCAGAGTGGAAGAAACAGAACACCAATTTAAATGATGAAAAAAAAGTCAAGTGAATCTATCATCATTAATCTTGCTGTCAGTTTTAATTTTGGGGACATTACCTCACTCAACACCAGTTGAAAAGAGCTGCCAAAACCGATGATGTCATCATCACTAGCCACGTCTGACCCCTGCCTGCTGATTCTCAGAGCTCGGGGCAAGTTAATAAATCCCCTGGCGCTGGGACACACAGTGGAGTTTTATTACAATGAAGGTATAACCCATGATGTTGTTTCAATTAAATGGCCTGAGAAAATACTTTCTTGTGTTTAGCAAAACTGTAAAACATAATTATCTTATGCAGTGGGGCCTGTTCATTGTGCTGACGTGATGATTATATATCCTCTTCTCCCTCTCTCTCTCCTTCTCTCACACAGGCTCAGAGTGGAATAGCAGGAGAGCAGCTCTAAAGACAGCTAGGGAGTCCACATGAATACCTTTCCCAGGCCACCCCCTCTAGACCCTGGGGGCTGCTGCACACACCTCAACGACCACGCTGGGGCATCCAGGCTCCTGTACCATGCAAAGGACTGAGGCTGTGTGGGGCTTGGCATTGAGCAGAAACCTGACTCTCTTAAAGACTGGAGAAAACCTCGAGACCCGCAGCCGCTCACTCAAAGCTTGGACCTCGTTGCTCTTTGAATATTTATGAATGATTTCTTCCGGCCTCTTTCTGACTGCTTAGAATAATTGTTTTTTGCCCATCTTCTTACTCATGGCCCATCTGAGGTCCCCTGGATTGACCTTCCTGTGAAGTCATTCTGCTGAACAGATTCCCTCGTGTCAGGGGTACAAAGAGCTACAAACATGGGCTTTGCAGGAGCCTTGCCACTGCATTGAAGGTGCTCGGGGCAGGAGGTTGAGAAGAACTCTTCCTTCCAGCTCAGCTTTCTCTTAAGTAGCACACAAAAAAAAAAAATGTCAAGGATACCACTCTTGCTGAATGTTGTAGCAACACTTTGGGGTGATTATCTTCCGTCTTAATCATCGTTTATATGGTTGCGCATGTTCAACTCATGCACATACACACACGCATACACACACACACATATACACGCACGTGCACACACAGGCACAATTTAAAGATTTCAAGCAAAATGGACATTGGCAAGGACCAGAATGCAGGCCTGAATCCCCACGAGCACCCTCCCTCGGGCTTTCTCCAAGTGACGACTCCTGAACTCCTCTTTCCCCCACCCAGCAGCTCCCCTAAATGGCCCTCATCAATCACGCCAAACGGTACAGTTGGCTTTGCGCAGAGCACGAATGAGGACCAGTGGAGACCCCCAAGCTCATTTTTCATGCCCATCTCAAACAGGAACTGATCCTAGGTCTCCAGGGGTCAGGGTGCCCTACACAAATTCACTGTCTCTTTTGCCCTCCCAGATGGAGGCCCTTTGAAATTCTTCATTATTTTTTTTAATGGTGCAGTATAAAGTATATCCACGCGTAAGATACATGGCCTGATGTAAGACTCTGTGACTGCACCCTGTTAACAGTTCCTGCTGTTTATGGAGGATTGTCTTGACATACTTGTTAAACCTCAATAAATATGTTTTTAATAACCATATGGTATTTAACATATAATAACTGTCTTATTAAGTCTAAATTAAATCCTCGCTCATGACACTTAATTTAAAGTGTGACCAGTGTTTTCCTGGCAGTGTGGACACTTCTTTGGGAGAGAAGAGAATGTTTAAGAATCATGTATTTGATGATATGATTAAACTGCATTTAAAACATGTAGAAAAAGGGGGGTCTGAGTGAAAATAACTTGCAGTGGAGTTGCAACAATATTAGAAATTAGCTAAAGGGACATGTGCAGAACCCTATTGCCGTGAGTGCACCTATGTGGTGCCATAAGTCTCAAGGGTACACAAGCAGCCCGGGGTACCTCTCTTTTTGTTCTTCATGCTCTTTGTCACTGCTCCACAAAACGATGACAGACTATGCTGATTCAGGGCATAACACAGATGAGGACGCAATGTCCTTGCTTTCTGGGTAGGTGACACTGCCCTTTTTATTGTGTTTGTGACTACACTCATTTTGATCCTTGATTGCTCAGTTTCCCACAGAGGTGCCTGAAAAAGCTCTAATAGTTAACACTTCAATCATCTCTCATATGGAGCTGAATGGACAGGAAGAGGGTAGCAGGAAGTTGGCTGGAGAGACAGGTTCTGTGGTGGGTTCTGGATGGTAGAAATGGTCCAGGAAGGGAGGTCGCCGGAAGTGCTCTGGAGCAGGAGGAGGCAGGAGGTGGGCGGAGTCTCAGATGGAAGGCTCTTAGCCCATGGGGTTGGAAGGACTGGGAGGGAGAGAATACCCAGTGAGAGCTAGACCAGGTGTGCAAGAGAGAGCAACTGCTGCAGTCAAAGGGCCGAACTGACGTCAGGAAAGGCTCCCTGAAGAGGGCGGCCCTAGTTCTGGGCCTCAAAAAACCTCAGGATGCTAATATTAAACAGGGGGCACGTTCGTCTAGACGGTGGTTCTGTAGGACTCTACCTGCAGCTTTGGCATCACCTAGGAACTTTTAGAAATGAAAAATTCTTGAGCGTCACTCCAGACCTCTGGAATCAGACATTCTGGGGGTACAGCCAAGCACTTTAGAGCTTCTAACTCCTTTAAGTGATTCAGATGCATACCAGATCCTGAAAACCATTGTTCTAGACATTGCCAATCTCAGAAAAGATTGTGGGGGGCTGTTCTCTGCCTTAGTAGGATATTTAGAAGCATTCTTGGCCTCTATCAACTAGATGCTGGTAGCCCCCCCCCCCTTACTGTGAAAGTAGAAATGTCTCCAGAAATTTCCAAATGTCTCAAAGAGCAAAAACATATCCCCTGGTTGGAAATCACTGCTCTACAAGAAAGAACAACATTTGAAGACCTGGTGTGGTGGTGCAGGCCTGTAATCCCAGCAGCTAGGGAGGCTGAGGCATGAGGATCACGAGTTCAAAGCCAGCCTCCACCAAAGCAAGGCACTAGGCAACTCAGGGAGACCCTGTCTCTAAATAAAACAAAAAGGGGGAGGGGCGCTGGGGATGTGTCTCAGTGGTTGAGTGGCCCTGAGTTCAATTCCCATGTGGCAAAAAAGAAAAACAAAACAAAAAAAAAAAGCAAAAGTATTTGAAAAATATGACGACAAGAGTCTCAAAGTATGTTTGACAAATAAGGAGTACTCCTTCATGAGATTTCTAGGTACAAGTATGAGAGAATTGGAAAATAAGACAGAAAGTTAGGATAGAGCCCAAGCAAGGAAACCATTGAATGGTATGTTAATTTGAACTTATTCTAGAAGGCAATAGGGAGCCACTGAAAACTGTAGGTAGAGGGTGACATAACCAAGGCAAGAGCAGTGATTTTCAAACAATTATAAGGAATATGCTATGAAGGCTCAGCGCGTTTAGATATGCCTTTCACAAAACTCTTCGAATCCTATGTCACTTGTATTGCCGTCTGATTTTTACCAATGCTATCCTGTTATATTTTATCCTTTTTTTTTTAATGATGGCCATGATACACTACATGATTTCATAATCAGCAATGGGCACTGTCACACCTCAAACCACACTGGGTGAGGAATCAGAGGGAAGAGAGATGGAGAGAGAGAGAGGGGGCTATTTGAAAAGACTCCAGAAAAGATCCTGGAAACCTGACTCTAAAGTAGGAAGGAAGATCTGTCAGGGATAGTTCAGGTATAAAGATTATAGGGAAGAAGGAGAAGCCAGAAAAAAGAAATGTCATTAGTTTGCTCCCAATATAAATAGCTGCCTAAGCAATAGAGTTTGAGAAGGCTGTATTTTCTTTCTCTCCTAATTTTGGCAGAGGAGAGTTAAATTTACAACTAGGGGCCTGCCGCATTTGAGCTGCTCAGCATGGTGGACATGTCCAGAGAAGCAGGAAAGGTGGGCGAGGGTCAGGACGGGTGCCGTGGATTTATGAGTCATGGCCAGGCAAGGCCTGGAGGATGAGGTCACCAGAGGAGCGGGAATGCGGTTTCCCAGACTAATAGCCTCCCTCTGTATATTGATATCTATCTGAGTACTAATATTCATTTCTCGTGTCATAAAGACCCACTCAGCAGATGGTATCACATCATAAACAAGTCACAGGGAACCCAAGACGTGATCCTTGCCCTCTGAGAGGCTATAATTCATTTAGGCCCCCTGCATTGATCTGAATCATATTTTCATATTTATTTGGCACCAGCTATTATCCATCCACTATTCTTAGTGCAAGAAGTAAAGCAGAGGAGCAGAATAAGTACCCCTGCCAGCATGGAGCTTATTTTCTAGTAGAGGTTACAAACAGTAAAACAAACAAATGAAACCTGCATGATGTTGAGTGGCGGTAAATGCCAGGGAAAAAGTCCAACATGGAAGGGCTGGGGTGCTATATGGGAGAGCTACAGCTTTTAATCAGGGCCATTGAGCCTTCTGGGAGTCCCTGGTTTCCTGGGATGAGTGGCATGACCAGGGCTAAAAGCATCGTGAGACTGGTCCTTGGTGATCCAAGGCAAAGTGTGCTGGTAGCTGTGTACCCTGAGGGTGGGAGGCAGGGTCAGGTCTTACAAGGAACACTTGGTTCTGGGAACCTCTGGTTTGGGAGGTGTGGAGGCCTACTTTTTGATTTCTTCCATCTTTGTCCCATTTATTAAATTCTTCCTTTCCAAAGCTCTTTTGCATCTTCTTTTCATTTAAAAATAAAAAAATGGGCTGGGGATGTGGCTCAAACGGTAGTGCGCTCACCTGGCATGCATGCGGCCCGGGTTCGATCCTCAGCATCACATACAAACAAAGATGTTGTGTCCGCCAAAAACTAAAAAAATAAATATTAAAAATTCTCTCTCTCTCTCTCTCTCTCTCTCTCTCTCTCTCTCTCTCTAAAAAAAAATAAAAATAAAAATAAAAGTCACAAAACTCTCTGAACCTGAGGACTTAGGACTTCTTATGACAGGAGAGAGTAATTTAAGTTCCATGCTCTAGCCGACTCTGGGAGTCTATGGGGTATTAGGAGTTGTTACATTAAAAAAAATATTATGGAAAAAGATACTTGGGAAATATGGGGCTAAACAAGCTTAACAGATTCCTGACTTTGGAACTTCACAAAAGCTTTTGTGTGCTGTTGAGCATTGCAAAACTCCAAGAAAGAAACAGAATACGCGTGGTTTTCCAAACTTATTTGGCCATAGAAACCCTTTGTTATAGGAACTGTCTCAGTGAACCATTGTTTCAAGGTATACTATTTGGAAAACAGTCTATTGAGTATCTTATATAATGATGGACAAATCTTTTAGATCTTCTAAGTTATACTGTCCTCATCCATAAAATGAGAGTATTGGCCTGCTGCCCAAATAATGTTAAGAGCACCATAGGGCTCTGTCCTTCACCTTGAACTTGCTCAGGATTTTATCAGTGATTTCAGTGAACAGAAAAGAGATCATTGTCACATCCGAAGAGAGCACTGGGTCAGGAGGGGTGGCTGATAGGTCAAACGACACACTGAAGCCTTAAACTTATCTTGACATGTTAGAATGATAGGTCAAACTCTCTGCAGAAAATTTAATAAGGATGAGTAGATGGTTCTGCTTTTTGACTTAAAAAAACTAATTTTTAAAGTATAAGATGTGGGAGATCAAGCATGTGGTGGTGTTGGGTGGGGGGGGGACTCAAGAACTTGATTGACCACAAGCCCAAGATGAACCATTAGGGGATGTGGTTGCTCTAAAACGGATCCCAATGAGGGTTCGTTAACAGAATGAATCTATTCTCAGCAAGATGTGAGTTCCCCAAGGACTAGCTTTTCTGATCGGTTGCGACCTGGAATATTAATATACAACATTTTTGAGTGCTTATTAGATGCTTGTCACCATATCATACAAGTTATGAGTATCATCTGATAGAGTGCCTTCAGCGGGTACAGGAGGGACTGTTATTATAATTATGTCCAATTATTATAATTATGACACGGAGGCTCAGAGATCTCACACAAAGTAAGTGGTAGAGCCCAGATTTGAAAACAGAGTATTCCAGAATCTGGATTGTTCTGACTTGGTATCATGACATTTGATAATGTGAGGGAATGCGTGATACTGTTCTGAAGGGTGAAAGGGCTTAAGAAAGATCATTGAACGTACAAAAGCTTTTCTTTTGAAGAGGCATTAACTATGGCTAATGTCACTTTATAGAGTGGAAGTAGAAATGGTTATTGGGAGCCACAGGGAGAAAGATTTCAAATCAATATAAGAAAAGGCTTTTTAAGGGTTTGACTGATCCAAAATGGATCAAGAACCCTCAGGAAGTAGAGGTTAAATGACCACGGGTTCCAGTTCTTGGTAAAATATTGAAACTTGAATCTTACTAATTGAGCCACTTTTCACTTAATTGAATAACTCAGTCAATCTGTCCGCCTATATTGCTCAAAATCCTTGGAGATCCCCACGCACTGTGACACAGTTCCACTTTTAAAGAATAACTTATCAAGTTGGGAAGACGGACAAGTACCCCAATTACAGGTTCTCCTCCCCCGAACCATGACTTTGCTTGTGAGTTCAGTCTTCGTGACTCTCTTTACCTTAAATTTCGCCCCCTCCAGAACCAAGAAAGCTTGAATTTGAGCTTATTGGATGCTGCAAAAGATACAGCCTTTGGACAATTAATGGTGGTCAGAGTCTGAGGCAACCCCTCTGGTGATGAGAGAGCAAGGACACATGGGCGGGAGGAGGGAAGAGTTGTGGAAGCATTAGCTGAAGAAGACTGAGTGTGGGGCTCTGCCTCTAAGTTGTTGACTATCTCTGACACTTTAGAATACTTTCAGAGGTGTTAATGCATCTGGAAACTTCCGAAGTTTTGAGAATAGTGACCCCAGTGAGAATATCATGCCGGGCATGGTAGCAAAAAAGAACACCTATGCTTACCCCAGGGACATTCACTGGAAAAGAAAGCATGCCCCATCTAAACCCATGGGAGTCTTCTTTTAAGAAGCCTCATTGGTCTAGCCCAAGATGAGACAGTTCCCCCAAATGACTTTAAGAGAGCAGCATTTGTGTTCAGTGCTTCATCTTTAAGTAATAAGTGCTTAAAGTCAGTTACTTTAAACTGGGTTTAGAGTTTTTATAGATTGATGGGCTTCCTTAGAACAGGCTTTATTCTGTGTCAAGACCATTTGGGTCTAAAGGTAGAGGTCATCATATATAAGGTGACTGCTGTCACTGACACGTCTGTGAGAATGGGGGTGCCCGAGAGAGAGGTGATCTAAGGCTCCTGGGGCAGGAAGGAGGTCTGGGAGGGTTCGCACTTGATGAGGTGAGGCTTGAAATACCAGTAGGAATTATCCAGGCAGAACAGGGGGAAAACATTAACACACCGGAAGTAGTCCGTGGGAGGAAGACCACCAAGTCCAGCAGTGTGACTTCCGCCTCTCCAGTTACTCCAGGCTTAGAGCATTCCCTGCGGCAGCTCTGGGATACCCATTATCTAAAGCTCGTGGGGGTGATTTTAGGTGGGTGGAACAAACTCGTGGCATCAAAGGAGTCTGAATCTTGAAGTGAAAATGTTATTCTTGTTAACATTTTCTTTAGTCTTTCTGATGATGTCCAAGGCACAGTGGTAGATTAAAGCCAGCACGCATACTAACAGCCTTTGTAAGGAAGACAGGGGGGATCTTGAGCTTCTCCCTGTGCCTCAGTTGTCTCATCTGTAAAGGGAGGAGGAAAATAGGGACAAGTTCGTAGAGTTGTGACAACCAGAAGAGATACGGCATATGAAACATTTAGAACAGTGTCTGAAACGCCCTAAGTTCTCCGTCAATACAGACTGCCATTATTTTTCTTTCTCTGCTCTTGTCTTCTGAGATGGGTGACATTTATCCAGCTAGCATTGAACAGTATGATTTTGCTGTTATGAAATTTGTTTTTACAATGAGGCGATACCTTCTCTCTATTTTCGTGGATACTGGTTTCCTTTAAAAAATGGGATTTATGAACGTAAAGGCTCATAGAAGCGGTATGTGGAAAAGGAGCAGCTCATTCAGGCAGGATGTGAATGAACACATTCTGGGAACTAGAGACCCAGATGATCTCTAAGGGTCTCTGTAGTTCCACATGTCAAAGATTGTACTGATGAAGGAGGGAGGCCCACAGAGGATAGGAAATTCACCCAAGGTCATTGGGCTCATTAGTGGCAGAGCTAGGAGCAGATCCAAAACCTCCAGATGCTCAGACTCACGTTCTTCCCTTTGGAACTTGTTCCTGGTCCAAAGCCCTGGGACTCTTCTCAGCCCAGGGAGCCCTTGTCTTGGCCTTGTCCTGGCAAAAGTGCATGCCAGGGGTGTAGCCCGACACAGAGCTCTGCTCATTCCGTGGGACTGTAGAAGGCCTGAACATGTCCTAAAACCCTGCTGTGATATTGCTACATTCTTCCTGAGCCCCAACACCACGTTCTACACTGGGAATTTGGGTGGGCCCAGAGTGCCTTTAGTATTACTGCTATAATTCAAAACATCCAAATTATTATTTTCTCCATGAGATGAAGCCAGGAGAGCGCTGTTAAGTGGAGAGAAAAGTGTTCGTCACGCTAGGCGTTCCAACAAAATGTCCTCCTTTGCCATTAAATCATAGCATTTCTAAATGAAATGATATTTTGCAAACTTTGGCAGTGACTGAAATTTGGATATTGTGCAGGATTTTTTTTTTTTCTCTCTCTCTTTCCCACTTTGTGCTTTTGCTCCATGTGGTCCAGAGAACTACTATTTGCTGGCTTTACTTTTCTTGTTTGTCTTTTCTTATGACCCAAGTTGTCCATTTTCCCCAAAGGCCTCAGATAATTTGATTTTCTGCCCACAACTTATCATTTTAATAAATAATGAGACTGATAAATAGAGGCTGGAGAGTATAACCTATTACCCAAATGGGTTGTTTCTCAGAATCTCCTGTTCTTTAGGATTAATCGTAAACAGCTTTTATGGAAAGAGATGTACTTGTTACCGTGATGCCCCCAAACAGAGAATTAATGAGGGCATATTGACATGGCAATTAAACCCGCAAAGGCTGAACTTGATCAATAAAATCTATGAAAAATGGCTCTATCATGTTAAACCTTCTACTGGACCCTTGTGTCCAGTCTTGTGTTCTCTTTGTGAACAGTTTGAATCAGAACCCACCTTCATTATCACAAAGAAGCTGTTGATAAAGTGACATTCTCAGGTCCCAGCATCACTATCGGGTTTTTTTTTTGTTTGTTTGTTTGTTTTTTGTGGGTTTCATGGACAAAGCCTGAATAATTCAGGAGTGTGGCTTCCATATCCTCAGCTCCATGGTCAGAGCTCAGAGGCTAGGATTAGCAGCTGAGAAAATCCATTGGCAGGTCTGGGGTGTGTGGAGGCCGACAGCTGGACTGTTCTCCTCCTACAAGACCCAGGGGACATGGAGTAGTAGATTGCAAATCGGAAAACTCTCCCTGCAGCCTGGCTTACATTAAGGAGAATTTCCCCAGTGGATGAAAGTAGGACTTGAGCTGTTCCCCCGCTCTCGGGCCAGGGAGGCCTCTTCTCTGGGTGTTCTTGGGCAGTGTCTCTCGGTAGGTCTGACTGTATCTCTTTGGGGGCCCCTTCTTCCTCCCTTTCCTGCCAGTTCTCCTTCCTTAAACAATTATTCAGACCTATAACTTTGAAATGTTGGACTCAGAGCTCAGGGCACAGAGATGATAAATGAGAGCAGCTCCCTCTTCCCTGGCTTGGCCTGGGAATGGGAGATTCTCATTAATCAAGTATCTTGGTCTTCATTCATTCATTGAGCAAATATTTATCAAGAACTGTGCCAAGCACCGTTCTAGGAACTATCTGTGAATAAAACAGACAAGAATCTCAGCCCTCATGGAGTTTATGTTCTCGGGATTTAGCATGGCTTTATAATTTGCAGGGCTGAATACAAAGGGAAATGCAGAGGCTTTTGCTAAAACTTAGAAAGAATTTCAAGAGAGCAGCAGCAGAACAGTAAACAAAGTGTGGGGGATTTCTAGGTATGGGGCCCAGTGTGACTTGCTCATGTTACCTATGCATAATGCTGGCCCTGGATGGGGTAAAGGGAAAGTTCACGTGTATACCTCAGAGGGAAAGAGAATCCAAAGATGAGACAGCAACTTCCCACAGGACTGGCAAAAGTTGGATTCTTCATCAAATGACTTGAGTCAAGATGGAACTTTTCTGGGTCTCAGGTCACCATTGTCTACCATTTACACAATCAAGGTACTGACTTTGTGAATTCTGAGTAGCAGAATGGTGTCTTATTGAGAGTCAGTATACATGGGATTTCTTAAAGAAACCATAAGCCTGGAAAAATGATACTTTTTAAGATTAAAATGAATAGAGTTACCTCTCACGATTGCCTCTCACAACCTCCTGAAAATCCTCTAATGCTCTAACAAATAAAAACTAAGTATGCCACATGAATACAGAGATTTTTTATAACTGCAGATACCACTTGTTCTGGTGTTAAAGGGACCCAGTAGACCGGGTGTAGCAAATGGGCTTAGAGGTTAATTTCTCAGATGATCCATGCAGATCCTAAGTGTGATTTTGCATGCCTTGGCTGCATCTTTCTGCCAATGGCTTTTCCAAGATTCCTGAATTCCAGCCCCTAAGCACAGCCAGCCCCTTCCTTCACCCCTGTTCACATGTTTCTCCTCCATCCAAAAGTAATGAAAAGAGGGCTGAGGCCTTGACAGTGGATTCTGTGAACTTCATTGCTGGAAAAAATTACCAAGAACATGATTCCCAACTCCAAGGCCAACCTGACAAGGGGGGGAAACTGAAGTGAATGTTCTGGCATGTGTGTCCTGAAGTTTTATGAAAATGAAAAAAATCATCATGCAGTCTTTGGAAATAAAGCCAATTGAATACTATCCCTTCATAGGGAAGATTTGTTCTCAAGGTGACTATTTTACAACTGGGGCTGTTTGGGGGCAGAGATGTTCAACGCGTGATGTGGCCTGTCGTCATGAACTCGTCTGCTAGACAAAGATCACGAAAGAGGAATCAGAGTAACTGACATGGAGTCCCATCTCTGCCATTAGATCAGACTCCTAGCCCTCGGAGCCTCAGTTTCTCATCTGTAGAATGGGGAAGGTAATAATCAATCACTGAGTGTTACTGAGAAGTTCAAATGAGCAACGTTTATGAACAGTAAACTGCATGGTGCTTTACAGATGAAGCGTTTATTATTGCTTTTATTATCATCCTTAATTTCTCTCTCCCTGGGTGAGCTCTTTAGGCAGAAAATGCAAAAACTGTGTGCAGGAGGTATAGCAGGTGTAGCGCTCTGATTATGCACTTGCGGGGTGGATAAGGGATGAGCGTTGGCCTAGCAGTAATGGATGAGGGCAGCCCAAGCCTGTCACCGAACATTTCAAGGCCCTCCCCTTTTTCATTTCCCTCCACGAACTTCTGCCTGTAGTAATAAAAAATCCAGTGTTCATGCCTGTGTTGCTTCATTTTAGGAGCTTGACTTTTATATGAATCTTTGCCCCTGTGTGGGGCCGCCAAGTATTATTTCTGCCTCATCTTACCGATAAAGAAAGGGAAGTGTGTGACATTAAATGATTTGCCCGGGTCACCCAGAAAGTCAGTGATGGAGTCTGCAAAAGAAAGGATACCTTGTTACTCTTCATTCTCCATCCCAGCCACCAGAGCAAATCCCAGCAGAGCACCAGCCCAGTCTGTGCTCAGCCCTGCTTCCTTGCCCGGCCCACAGGCCAGAGGTTTTCTATAGGGATCTGCTCTGATTGGACCTGCTCCCTGCCCCATTTGACTGGATTCCTTTTACCATAGAGTTCGCTTCCCAAGAAGGCCAGCACGTTATCAAAACATAGGGATTATACACAGTTTTCTCCGTGTGTAGAACTATTGGAGAAACCAACTCATCGACAGGGTAAGCACACGTGTATGGAGGAAATCTAAAAAGATCTGCTCTGGGGAACCACTGATACCTGGCTTTGAATCTGAGAACAGTGGCTTAGCAGCTGTGTTACTTTCTGCAAGTTAATAACATCTCTGAGCCTTACTGCCTTCACGTTTAGCATCTAAAGCAAGATTTTTGTAATAATTCAGTGAAATACATGCATATATAAATGTAGACAGAAAGAGAGCACATGTTTCTCAGAGTCCAGTAGTGCAACAAACATCATTTCCCTCTTTCCTTTAATGGACCCACTATTACTCTTAGAATTCTTGACTATGCATAAGACCCTTCTTAAGGGTTATCATAATGCATGCTTTTTCCTGAATTAGGTATCCGTCCTATACACAGAGAATTGCTTGCTTATTAGCCTTGGAGGGGAGAGTTACTTTATGATTTCCCAAAAGAGGGTAGATTCCAGCTCAGGCATGGGGCTCCCTCATCATAAGCCCCGAGAGGGCTGCATGGTGTTGGCTGTGGCCATGTCTGTTTCCCTGCCTGGCTGGGAGCAGGGTGTGCGTCCTGTTCTTTACCCACACCCGCTCTCCTACCTGCACACACTGATGAAACAACGAGTGTTGCTGATGAATGAAGCCCCAAAGAGCTGACTCTCAACACGAGCTCCAGAGAAAGGAGGAAGCGTAGCAAACAAACAGATACAGAGTGCCAGGTGGTTCTCAGCGTGGTGGGGAAGGAGAAGCTGGAGGAGAGGACCGGGGAGCTACTTGACATGGGATCATCAAAGAGGGCCTTGGAATAACAGGGGGAATTGAGCAGGGACCTGAAGAAGTGAGGAGCTGAGCCTCTGGGTACCCATGGAAGTGGGTGGGAGTAGAAGGATCAGCCAAAGTTGACTCCGGACTGACTTTGGCTCTGATGGTGGTTGGAAGCCACAGGGGTGAGGGCCCCTGATTGGGGGCAGCGTGGTGACTGTCAGAAAGGTATTCTGCTTCTCAGTGCTCGCTCAGGGCAATCCTGGCTCCTCTTTCAGGCAAAGGCAGGTGAATGTTCTGGTCTTTGGACGTCAGAAACAGTTGTGGCTTTGTTTTATATCTTGGCCGATATTCACATGAAGTTTTTAACGATGGAAAATGCAAACCCGCCGGAGTGATTCCCACACTACCTGAAGGCCAAACACCTCTTTACATTACCTGGGTTGCTAAAGGGCCTGGCCGTGGTCCCTTGGCTCTGGGTGGGTGCTGGCTAGAAAAACTGCTCCTGGGAGCCAACAGAGGCAGATGCTGTTCCCCGAGTACCCCCCACTCCTTCACTGATGCAGAAGGGCAGAGCTGGGGCAGGCAGAGGGATCGGCAGTGAGACAGTTAATCTTCCATCCACAGAAATGTTCAGGCAGCTTAGGAAGAGGACATATTTCCAGTTTCTCCTGAGAGGAGAAACTGATGGGGAAATTGCACCTCCCAGTCAATCCCCAGTTCACGGTGAAGTGCCTGAAAAATCACACACAAGGAGATGTGAAACAGATCTACGGAGCCCAGGGCGCCTCTGAGGAACTCAGAGGCCCAGTGGCAGCTGGAAGGCCTTGTTTCCAAACTTCCCTCAACGATCTTCACTGCTGGTCTCCGTCTGGTGTGAAATGATTAATTCTTTCAAATGACACTGGGAGCTATAGCAATCCGGGGCTTCTCTTCTCCATTCTAGAACTAGCAAGAAACACATTTTCTCACACCTTCTTCTTCTTTTTTTTTTTTTTTAAAGAGAGAGAAGTAGAGAGAGGTAGAGAGAGAGAGAGAGAGAGAGAGAGAGAGAGAGAGAGAGAGAGAATTTTAATATTTATGTTTTAGTTATTGGCGGGCACAACATCTTTGTTTGTATGTGGTGCTGAGGATCGAACCCGGGCCGCACGCATGCCAGGCGAGCGCGCTACCGCTTGAGCCACATCCCCAGCCCACCTTCTTCTTCTTCTTCTCCTTTTTTAAAAAAATAAAATAAAATAAATCCGTCTCTCTCTCCCATAAATATTTACACTGGCGATAGAACACAGCCAAACTGATCACGTTGGTTTTACGCCTGATCTGCTTTGGCCTCAGGAATGCCGACCGACTAATTTAAAGAGCGGATAGTCCTATCACCCAGGGCCCCAGAGGTGAGGTAGTCCCTGGTAAAAATGAGGGGATCCCATGGACAAGGGGACTCAGAGAAGGTCAGGCAGGGTAAATAGCTCCTGTTTGGGAATTATCTCACAGTGTCTTGGGAACTGTTCATTGACCCACAATTATGTTTTCACTACTTGCTGATATGTGCTGGGTGTCGGGGTTATACAAATGAATAAAAAATGTGACCCTTGGTCTCATAAAGACCAGAGCGTGGTTGTAGTGGGGTGAGAAAAAGAGACCAAGGAGATTTGGTTTTTGTTGTTGTTGGCTGTGGTTGGCCTCCAGCCCCCCACTCCCTTTGTGCCCAATTTGTCATGTATTATTGAAGATTTTCCTGCAGCAACTACTAATTCACAAGCAGCACGTAGGACCCAGTTGCTACTCTCAATAAGCTGACCTTTCAGCATTATCCAATGTATTAGGGAGAAACGGTCAATTTTCCCAGACCTCTGGGCTCCCAAATAGGGCATTGTTTTTTATTCGTTTGGCCACAATCTTTAGAAACTTCTCATCAGACTCTTTATCTCCTGAGGGCAGAATTTTTACTTTTTATTTTTTAATTCACCTCTGCTTCTCATTCACCTGGCACAGAGTAACAGCTCAGTAACTATTGAATGAGTGAGTGAATGCATGATTTAAATATTCAAATTACCAAAGTGGCTGGGAAATCTGACAATCCACCAGAAAATTGGACCTTCGTAGGTGGTCAAACCAGATAACTCAAGCCACAGTTGGAAAATTTACTTTGGGGTTTGATTTGTATGCCATACACATAATTCACTTAAATATGTGGCTTTCCTGCCCAGGAGGTTTCTAGACCCATCTAGCAATGACACTCACTCCAAGTATTTGGCTGCTATCTTGAAGACGTCTTTCTCTGCTAGGAAACTGGGTTTCAGGAGCAAGAATGCTTTACCAACTCTTACCAGAAAGGCCCTGGTTAGGTGCAGAGGAGCCTGAGGATAATTGGGGTGGAATCTGCTGGGCTTCCTGCCACTCTGATCCCAGGCCCTGTTATTATAACTCCGGGCCTTTAGATTGTGGTTTGTTCTGGGAATGTGCCTGGTGTAATGGAAACAGTGGCAGAAAATTGAATTTGAAGTTAGGGGATCTAAGAATAAGGGGATCTTGTGATACCCGCAGTGTCAACTTGATCTCGGTATTAGTTTCCTATGGCTGCTGTAACAAATGACCACACAGTGTTGAAACAACACTTGTTTATTATGTTACAGTTCTGGGTAGAAATCCAATAGGAATCTTAAGAGGCAAAATCAAGGTATTCACAAGGCTAGTTCTTTCTGGGGCTCCAGAGTACAGTTCATTCATTGTCTCTTACTCTTCCAGTAGCTGCTAGCATTTGTTGGCTTCTGTGCACATCTTTCCCATCTCTACTCCTGTGGTCACACAATTTCCTCATCTATTGTAATCAGATCTTTCTCTGCCTTCATTCTATAAGGATTCCATAATCTCCCCATCTCAAGATCTTTAATTTAATTATAACTGCAATGTGCTCATTGCTATGTTCAGTAAATTAACATTCACAGATTCTAGGAACTAGGGTGTCAATATTTTTAGAGATCATCATTCCACCTATCACATATCTATTAGTCTTGATCAAACTACCCTCATATACATGTAAGATGGAATAAAACTGAATAATCATGTATGCTGTTCTACATCCCTCTTTTTACTGTGAGGATTATTAAAGCACAAAAATATCACAGGAGTGATAATGTGTTGTTGTATTTCATGCAATTACTAAAGGCAGACTCTCCTGCATTCACCAGTCAAAAGCGAGTTCACGATCCTCAAAAAGAACTATTTAATGAATCTTTGAATTCCCACCCGGGCCCCTAGAAACTGAAACAGCAAAAGTTGACTCTTATGTTTTTTAAGGTGTGACTTACATATAGTAAAGAGCATAAATCTTAGATACTGCTCAATGAATTTTTTATGCATTTTCTCTTGAGTGACTCAATTCAAAGCAGGATAGAGAAAATTCCCAGCACCTTAGTAAGGTTTCCTCATGTCTCAACCCACTCAATTCTCCCCCGGTAGTCATCCTTCTGACTGGATACTTTCACTCAGCATTATATTCTTGAGATTTCTTGGTTTTTGCAAGTCCAGAATTACCTTGGTTTTCAATTGCTGTGTAGTATTCCATTTTTGTGAGTATGACCCAATTTATTTATCCATCCGACTGTGAGTATACATATGGGTTGTGGATTGTTTGGGAGATATCACAAATAAAGCTGCCATGACTATCCTGTTTTCGGTGAAAATAGGCAGTTTTTCCAACAATCAAAAAAGTCCATCATGAAGGGTGAAAATATGGAAATGCAAAGCCAATTTCACCTAGAGATATGATGTAAAAATGAAAACAAATTCCATCTGAGATATGGAGTTTTAGCAACACAAGATAGGAAGAAGGGTTTCTATCAAAGAAGTAGCGGAGCTCAAATCCAGTGGAAGAATGAGAAATTAATAATTTCATGGCCCTGATTTCACATCTGGAGAGAGAACTTTGGTTTCTCTGTAGGCACCATGAGCTCTGATCATGCACACTAGCTGACCCAAGTCAGTTAGGATAGAAAGATCTGCCATGAATGCGAATAGTGGGGCATGTCTTTCTCTAAAAGGTGGGTGGGTAGGTGGTAGAGGGCACAGTTGAAAAGCAACTAGAAGGACCATAACTGAAAAAAAGAAAAGGAGTTATTGGCAGCTTAAGGCTATGGAAATATTGAAACAATCCATGTCAGTTCGTTTTATGATTATTTCTCAGAGTTTCCATCTCACATTGGATTTTTCTGGGGTAGATTAAGAATGGGAATCAATTAATGTGACTCTCATGTTACTGCAAACAGTTGGAGGTCTTAATTGGGCCAGGAGTGAGCAGGTGGTCCATCCCCAGTCAGCTATCCTTTCACCTGTCAGTCAAATGAGGAGAGGGCCTCCATAGCTCATTAGCAACCATTTGTCACCTTGCACAGAGCTTTGAAAGGATTTCTTTGAACTTTGTTTGGGATTGATTTTCTGCATATGCTGAGCTGTTACTGACAAACTCTGGGCAACTGCTCCTCAGTAACAAATGCATTTTTTAAAAAAGGATTTTAATAGCTGTGAATTACAGAGCCTGGAAGGGTGGGATTCTTTCTCCAACTCCAATTCACCTCACAAACCCTTCACTTTGTGCCATTGCATGATAATACACAAAAAGAACTTTATCTTTCTTAAGGGAACTGCCTGGAACTTTTGATATTTTTTTTTAACTGCCAAAGGCTCCAGACTAAAATTGATTGATAATGATATTTAATCACAAATGGACTTTACACCTTGACCTTCTTTTACTTTGAAGGGCCATACAGGGGATGGGAAGGCCTCTGCATTATCAAGGGCTGGTTTGGAGCACCACCCTCCTGTCTGAATAATCCCAGAAACCATCTTCTGGCCCCTTGCTTCCCCTCTGACTCCTCTTAATGGCAAGGGCTGTGGCTGGTTTGCTCAGATTATCTCCAGAACATTTCACTGTGCCTAGCACAGAGAATAAAAATAATAAAAATTTGCTCATCAATAAAAATTTGTTGGATTAATTCATTCAAAAGAATAATAATCATTTTTACCCCTTAGTTTAGGGATGAAAATGTAACATGCATAACCAGGAAGAGTAGCCATAAATCATCAGTCTCCCTCCATATCTCCCTTCCCCATCGTCCTTCCCTGAAAAATGATGTGAGAAGCCAGTTTTTATTTGTGCCTCCATCTTTTTTCCTTTTTAAGTAATTATAAGACAAATTCATTTATTGTGGAAATTTTAGAATGCACACATAAACCAAAGATGTGAATTTATTCCTTCCCAAAGAGCAGCGTTATATTTAAAGGAGATATATCTCTACTTATGACAGGACCATGGATGAAGTAACCCCCTTCATCCACGGTCCTGTCATAAGTAGAAAGTCGTTGAACAACTTACAACATGAGAACTTTTACTTAAATCCTTTGTTCTTCTCGGTTGTTCTCCACTACTAGCAAACTTCCAAGGACTCTCTCTCTCCCTCTCTCTTTTCTCCCTCTCTTCTTTTTCTTCTATGTCTTTTTGCTCCCCCTTCTCCTTCTCTCTCTCTCCCACTCCCAGACAGAATACTTGCATCCTTGTGCTCTGTTTCCTCAACCATGGGAGGATAATTCTGCCAGAGCCCAGTGAATTTTCTATAAAGGATTTGCCTAAGGAGCTTAAGTTTTGTTTCAGAGAGCAGGGGAGGATGGATGGATGGAGGTCCCCTGCCCACCTCCCCGCACATTAATAATGATCATCCCATCTCATGTAAAAAATATAAAAAGCATAAAAGTTAGAATCACCACACGGTCTATATAGACAGAGCCATTTCACAACTTCTTGTCACTGAGCTATAAATTATAATGTTTGCACATGACCTTCTAGCATTGCATTTTGAACATTTTCCCATGTAGTTAAATTTTACCGAAAAGCATGATTTGTAGGCTCTGCCAGTACTCGAGCTTATGGAGGACACGTTCTTTTAAGCAATGCTTCTATTGTTGGCCACTTGGGTTGATACTGGTTTTTTATTTCTTTCTCATTCTGTGCCATAGGGAGGGCAGCATTCGCTCTAAAAAGTGGATTTTGCTGGAAGACAGGACCTGGCATGATGAAAGGGGGCCTCTCTCATTATGGACTCAGGTCTCAACATTTACTAGATTGTACACATTTCCTACTTGCCATTTTGGCCTCCTGAGGGGGCAGAAACTGAAGTTCTAATCAGTGGAAGCCAAGTGTGGGGGCTGCCAACTTGACTCATATTAGGAAGTTCCCAAATCTCCTGGGCTGTATCTTTCTTTAGGACCTGACAGGTCCAGGCATAGTGCAAATTAAACAGGATGAACCAAGCCAAATTTCCCTATCTTTCATATTTCTGAGCATAGGTCTGGAGCAGCAAGGGAACTTTTAACACTGACCTCTAGTAAAAAACGATAACACATTTGTGTTAATGGCCCTGGAAACCCCCCAATTGCTAGAATCAGTGTGTGGAGTGTTGGGAGAGGTGGTATTTTGCATTCTCAATTTTATTAGTTTGGTTCACTCTACCAGATTTTTATACTCTGTTCCTTTGGAACTGGGGAATGCTTATAAACTCAGAAAATTGCACTGAAATTTGGGAATTGATCCAAGCTCTGGATACTAAAGAGATAAAAATTAAAAAGAGAAAAGCCAGGCAAAAGACAAGCTTCATTTCAGTGCTTGACGTCCTTCCTATGGGCAGCTCCATTTCTGAGTTGGCTTATTTGTAGGCGAGGTAAACACTTGTCTTGGGGGCATCTGCCATCTACAGTGCATGTCCCACTCCTGAGCATTCACTTGCTGGCGGGCAAAGGCCTTTAATGGGCAACAATCTGGGGAGTCGATACAAATACGTATGGAAAAGTCAAGTTCCTCTATGAGAGTCTAAGTGTTTTCCTTGCTGGCCCTTGGCCAGGATCACATTTTAGATGACCAGCAAGAGAACCACTTTTCAGTGTTTTCTGTTACTTTGGTTAACATTATGTCATTTGGTTGGGGAACAGGATTTTTGCTTCCAAAGGTGACTCTCCTGGCATTATGCAAAAATAAAGAAATAAATGTGGGAAATGTGAACAAAACTGGGATGGTGACATTAATAAGTGGCTGGGTTGGCTGGACAGGAGACAGGTGTATATGGGACCCTGGTGTCTAATGGCTGTCTCTTCTTGGCACTGAACATGGACAAACCAGAGGTGGTTTTAATTGGGAATGACAGCCTGTATCCGGCTGGCGCTTGTGTTTTCTTGAGGTTGACAAAAGCTGACTAATCCAGGTACCTTGTCCTGGCAGCTGGGCATTGTTTTTGACACTGACCTATCCTTTTCTACTAATATTAGCTCTCTAATGAGGTCATGCTGGTATCCATTTTTAATATATAAAAAATTCATAAATACCTGACCTTTCAGTGGCCAATGAGAGCTTCATAACATTATCATAGATCCCTGTTTCACATGTTTTTCACATATCTCATTTTACTTTTATGTTTTTAGTCTTTTTATTCCTTTTTCTTTTTTGTAACCATTAAAAACCACAATTTTCATATTGGAATTACACATTATTCTATAGTTTCATAGCTGCTCTCTTTAAAAGCGGATCAAGGGATTAGATACAGATTTCAAGTTACCTTTCTTTCTTTCTTTCTTTCTTTCTTTCTTTCTGTGGTAGTGGGGATTGAACTCAGGGGCACTTAACTGCTGAGCTGCATCCCCAGCCCTATTTTGTATTTTATTTAGAGATAGGGTCTCACTGAGTTGCTCAGTGCCTCACCATTGCTAAGGTGAGCTTTAAACTCGTGATCTTCTGTGCCTTAGCCTCCGGAACCTTGAGGATTACAGGCAGGCACCACTGTACCCAGCTCAGGTGTCCAGTATCTATGTTAAATTACTTATATTTTCTCCCTGGAGAAAATGACAACTTTGGAACCCTGAAGAAACTATTGGCTCTTCTCATTCTGGACCTCCCAACCAAAGGAGACCAACGCAAAGAGCTTCTGAAAAGCTACATTCAACCTTCTATAGATTTAGTATAATATGGTGCTATGGAAAATCTGTCAACCATATGTATTGAAGCCAGTGTTGGATGCAATAATCTGAGTTACCATATATCAGGTTGAAAGCTTCTATACCTGGGTTGGTATATATGATTCTAGCACATCCATGCTTTAGAGACACAGAGTAGTTTTGAGACTGAACTTTTATTCTTTTAGTCTTTTTATTCCTTTTTCTTTTTTGTAACAATAAAAAAAAACAATTTTCATGTTGGAATTACACATTATTCTATGGTTTCATAGCTGCTCTCTTTAAAAGCTGATCAAAATCTTTGCCATTATTTGGAAATTTCTTTGTTTCTCTTTGTATTCTTCTCTTTGGGATGTCAAGTTGAAATTAAACTCTGAAAACCTTGATTCAGTTACATATTACCAAAGAGCTGAGGGATAGAATTCATAGCTTAAGTTTTTCCCTCAGAACTTTGGTAATAATATTTGAACACACAGCACCAGGCAATGCCCAACTTTGTAAGTTAAAATTCACTACATAAAAAGATGGGCTATAAGGAGTTCAGATGAGAAAAGGGATTAAAGAGGTGGAGTGGGTGGCTTCTCAAGACAGCTTGGGTGGACGGGGAGAAAAACGAGACAAAATTCACAACGGCTTAGCCTTATTGACCTTTTTTATAGACTATTTATACATTTGAAGCAGGGAAGCCTTCAAGAACTAAAGGATTGAGTCAGGAACAAAAGAACAGCAGACCAAATGGCAGGTGGTGGGGATCATTTGGGGCCAGGAGTCCTAGCACCACGCTCTCAAGTCATTGAATATGCTGTTCCTATTAAAAAAGCCTCTTTCAGCTGAGAAATTTTGATAGTCAATGCCCCTGGGCTCAAAATCTTTGAAATAACTCAGAAAGAGTAATTAGCGCCTTGCTGCAGCCCTGCCCCTGGGGGCCTGTGCTTTGGGACCACTTTGGGACTGATCCTCCCTCCTTGTCATGATGTGCTTCAGGAGATTGTCAGAAGCAAGTACTCCTCTGGCTTAGTTTTTTCTTGCAGCTGATGGTTTTAATATGTTGAAATCTGGAAACCCACTAGGAGTGAGGAGCAAGAGAGCTTTGAGTAACGGACTCTGCCTTAGGGTTTAGCTGGAAGTGGGTTAGACCAGAGATTGTCTGGTCCCAGGGGCCATGGGGTGGAAGCTTTAGGAAGACAGCTGATTGCGGCTCTTCCTAAGTCAGCTAGTAAGACATAAACAAAAATCCCAGGCAAGACTTCCCTGATCTGGCCCTTGTCTGAATTTTCATCTCAACCATCAAGACTTTCTTCTCATTCATTAAACATTGACCATAATGATTTTGGAACAGGTCAAGCTGGGTTTTGCCTCAGGACATTTGGATTGACACCCTCAGGTGTTTGGCTCCTTTTTATCCTTAGGTTTCATGTTCAATACCACCTCCCATGATGCTATGCCGCTCCCCAAATCATCCTGCCTAAAGCACCCAATTATTACCCTGGCTGTATATATCATCTGGAGTTATCGTATACATTTTGCTGATTTCTGTCTTGCCTCCGGAATGTTACCCTTGTCTTCTAGTTTGTTGGAAGACTGTTTGGCATATGGGAAACTGCTGGGTAAATCGTTCTTGCCTGGATAAATGATTAAGTGAACTGAGGAATGGAAATGAGAACAGAGAGGTTGGTGAAAAGATAGAAAGCTTTGGAATATGAGGCCAAGACCTAATCATAAAGAGTTAAGCAAGAATATAGTTAATGGGACCAACTAAAATGTCAGGCTGAGCTTAGAAGTAGACACTGAGTTCAAGAAAAGCTGCTGACCTTGTTGTCCTGAAATTTGCTCTAATTAGTGGCCAGTTTGGATGTATAGCCTGGAATGGCTGAGTCTAGAGTGAGGTTAACTCATTGAACCAGTGGAACCACACTGGAATATCAACTCCACCAGGGCAGGATTTTTGTCTTATTCACTGTTTTATCCCTTGAACCTAAAATCATGCCTTTTCTTTGTAGGTGTGCAATAAGTATCTGTTGAATTAAATATTTGATGACTGCTCAATCAGATTTTACCTGTGAGATAGATCCCATTTGCCATCCTGACCTACAGCAAAAAGATAAAGAGTTCAAAATGGGTTGTTGGGAATGGTTAATCACAAAAGGGTAACAAGCAAGCCCAGGATCAGTGGATGTGTTTCCATGCTGAGAAATGGCAGCTGCCTTGCTGTGGCCCTAAAGTACAATGCCTGAGGCTGCTCCTCAGATTTGCTCTGCATTTAGAGCAACTCGGCCAGCATCCAAGAAGCATTCTCCAGGTGCCAAATTACCCTACTTAGCAAAAAAAAAAAAAAAAAAAAAAAAAAAAAAGTACTATGGTACTTTATTGGGTAATTGTCATAAGCCACAAATACATCAATTTAACATTTATTTATCATTCTGGATTCCACGATAAGGTTTTTAAACCTGAATTTCTACTTCCAAAGAGAAAGTTTTAAAAAGACCCACTGTTCCAAGAGTGGTTTCTCTAGCAGTAACTTTATTTACTCGATCACTGTTTATCCATCAAAGGGGTGGTAGCTGAAACTACACCTGGGTTTCATATAAAAGAACACAATTCCTATTTACTCTATAATCGATACCACCTTTTTTTTTTTTTTTTTTTTTTTTTTTTTTTTGAGACTCTACTGTCTTGGTCCTGTGCTGGGGATACATGGGGATACAGTAATAAACAGTACTGTTCAGTAATGAAACTGAAAATTATTGAAAAAGAAATTAAGTCCTTTTCATGGAAATTACATTTTAATAAGAGGTGGGCAATTAACAAATCAAAATGCAAATACCTCATTGCAGATTATGACAAATACATGTTTCAGTAGAGTAATAAAAAGGAAACTTGATTAGAAGGGGTTCAAAAATATTCTGTTAGAAAATGCAGATGAAAATTTTAAAAATATGTAAAAAAATATGTTTTGTTTTAACTGGAACCACGAAAATTGGTTGTAGGTATATGAGTCTTGGGGTCAGGGTTTTTATTAAGTTGAGAGGTATTTTCAGAGCTAATGGAAATTACTAGATGAGGACATTTGAGCAAGAGGGGTATATTTTGGGGAGTGCTGGTATGGAGGAGGCACAAGGGGTTGGGACGTGGTCAACAAGTATACCCCCATAAGTGCACGGCTCATCTGCTGGGTGCATGCACAGGCCCAACCAGTTTAAGAAAAAGTACAGTGTGCACACTCTAGTTTCCAGTGTGCTTCCCAGTGCCAGCTTTTGTTCAGCCACACTGGGGAAACTGAGGGACTAGTGGCCGGCTCACAACGGAGTCGTGGGATCCAAGAGAGACAAGGCAAGCTTCCTGTTCTTCTCAAGAGAATCTCAGTCCAGTACCCGCCTGGACAGATGCATCCCTCTCCCCACATTCACAAGAGGTTTCTGTTGGAGAACGACTTGATCGTTTAGTCAGTTTAGTGAAATCATTTTGAATGCAGAGGTTTTTTTCTTTTTTTTTTTTAACTTCTTCCTTTCACACTCATTCTTGAATATGTTGACTTGAATTCACAAACTCCAATTAAGTATGCTTGGCTAATAACTTCACCATGAAAATATCTCAAACTATTTAAGTATTGAATAAAGTATTCCGCTTTTGACACTCCACAAACCTCCTAGGATTTGAAAAACTTGAAGTATGCAGAGGGAAATCAGACTAAATGCTCACATATATTTTATTAGAAACATTACTTTAAAAACATGAAGACAAGGGTGTGTGTGTGTGTAGGGGGGAGACCAAATTCAATTTTTCAGGCTGGCACTTCAACTTCTCTACACATTACTCTATTCTAAACAGGAAAAATAAAATCAGCTTTGTTCCTGAGCATATGCTTTTGACATTTTTTTTTCCTTGAAGTCTGTGAATTATTAATAAACTAATTTCTCTTTATAGTTCAATCTTGGGAGATTTAAAGTGTTCACTCAAATGCACAGGGAAGAAATGAAGCTTCCGTTCCAATCAGCTCCAATCCTCTCTAGAGAGTCTGGCCTTGAGGTATCTCCTAAGTCTTTGATATCAATCTTTGATTCAACTGGGAATTTGTGATCATTTCTAGAACTAGTCCGTTAATACCACTTAATGCCCTGTTTAAGTTGAGCCAGTTCTTCCAGCTGGTTTTATACCTTCACTTTGCTCCTGAGATATTTTATGTGTGTGTTTAGATAGCATCTTTATGTACATATATCTTTGTACATAGTTTTACTTGATGGATTTTTTTTTTTTTCTTGGTGAGTCGTACTGGAAGGTCAGGGCTTTTGAAAATAGAGCATGTCCAGTAAATTGACAGCTCTTGTAATAAACCATGTTGGATCTAAGCACCAACAAGAGTGCTTGCTCCGTGCTCAGTGGAGCTTAGTGGACAAAGTCATGGGCTATATAGAGAAAAGAAGTTTCTGAAACTAGAGCTGTTGAAGGTAGAATGCATGCGCTCTCAATTAAGTTCCTTCTCTCCACCCTGCACTAATAAGTGTGTTAAAACATGCAACAGTGGTCAGAGGTGAGAGAGAGAGAATTCTTCTATCAGCCTGAAGTTTGGGTAACTGAACAAAATCACTTCCAGCATCATAATTTGATTACTTCTTGTGGCCTCAATGTGTTAGAATTATTATCCTTTGTCTTTTTTCCTCCAAAGAAAGAAGTTTGAGTTTAATTGGCTTTTCTGCTATCCTGCAAGGGACAAAGCATGCTTTCCTTCTTATTTGGTAGATCTTGGGGGATTCAGATCCTGGATGAGGATTTTAGCCTCTGATCTCAGGTCTATGTATTGATCCAAAAGTCGGGGGGAAAATCCAGCAAACACAAGCCAAAGTTGTATGCAGCAGTTCCGGCTCCCCTCTCTCCTGACATTCTCTGGGGGAAGTGGCTTTAGCACTGAACTGGCCCGTCTGCCTCCTCCCTTAACGACCTGCTGTATTAACAGGATATAATAATGATCAAGCTCCAGAGTCACCAGGCGATCAGGTTGAAAAGGTTGCTTAGCAGGAACACCGCAGAATTGAGATTCCACATCATAACGGCATCTTTTCCAAGAGGCCAGCTCATGCAGACAGTCAACTTGCCTCTCTCCTGAGGAGGCCTGGATCAGAACCACAGAAGGGCAAAGGAAAGGGGGAAGGGAAGGCAGAAGAAGAAAGCAAGCTTTTCCTTTTTTATTTTTAAAGGCAGTTCTATTCTGGGACTTTATTTACTTTTTTGTTTGGCTTCAGGGGTTAAAGGGCTCACAGTAATGGAAACTCGAGGCCACCGATTTATTGCTCTTCCTCTGGACTTTCTGGACTGGTTTGTGTGGTGGTAAGTTGAGCTTCCTCAGCCTTTCTCACCCAAGGCCTTAACCTTGATCCCGCTCCATGAACTTCTCCTCTGAAGGACCTGGGAAAACCAGCCAATCTCAGGCTCAAGTGCCCCTACATGTGAAAATGTGATGACTTTTACCAACCTCCATCCCTCCCTCTCCTTAAGGTCCCCGAATGAAAGCATCTATGCATCCAAGAAAAGCCTTTTCATATTGTGTCCGGTTTTCAGTCATCTCTCTTTCATTTAAAAGGGTGCCATGTCCCTGCTTCACCTCAGCTGTGCTCTCAAGCTTCTTCAAAGGTACTGTTACCTTGTCCCACCATTATTGATATTGCAGACATGTGTGTATGCATGAGCATGTCATCTTTCTTTGTAGAGGTGGGTTTGATATCCTTTGGATCTTAGGGTTTTCTTGAAGGATCTTAGCAGTCACATGACAATTGTCTAATATGCTCTATGCCTTTCAGGGTGGGCTTCCAAGAAAGAGAGCCAGAAATGGGCTCACACAGCCGAGGGGGCTAGAAAGGGTGAGAGGTGCCAGGCAGGCTGGAAACTCAGGCGGGAGCAGATGTTGCACTTTGACATAGATCACCCTCTACTCTGGGGAACCTCAGTTTTAGCTCTCAAGACCTCCAAGTAAACAAAGCCCAACCACATCAACAAGGGTGATCTCTTTTACTTTAAGTCATGTTATATCTACATTCATAAATCCTCTCCACAGCAGTCCTTAGGTGGGTACTTGACCATGTAAGTGGGTATTATAATTTAGCCAAGCTGGCATGTGGAATTAACCATTGATAGCCTTCTGTAGGCTGTGGCTGAGCATAGTAAAGCCAGCTGCCATGCCCCTTCCTGTGTGTGTTCTTGCTCTCTCAAGTTTCACTTCTCCTTGTAACTCCAGTCATCTCCCTAATCCAAGCAGCCATCATCTCTCCTAGAAGGATGCAATTGGATCTTGATGGGTCTGCCTGCTTCCATTTTTGTCTCAACCGTTCTCCAACCTGCGGTGAGTGATCTTTTCAAAGTGTACACCTAATCATGTGCTTCTCTGCTGAAAGTCACTCAATGGCACTGGCCTGGATCTAGGATCAGTCACAACTCCTTAATGCTGCCTTCCAGGCCCAGCTGGGGCTGTCCTGAGGGTGCTTCTTCCACTGGCTTCTTGCCTTCTGCATTCTGCATCCCTGAAAGTGTCTTGTGCATTCATCGTATTACCTTCTGCCTTGGAGTGTTTGCAGAAACTGTTCCTTCTTCTAGAAAGGTGGTTCCCTCCTCATGTGCCTGATTTGTTTCCTCCCCTCCTTGCCACCAAAGACCAGCCTTGGTATAAGGGAGCCTTTCTCAAGCACTCTGACCAGACCACTCCTCTGCGTATGATCATAAGCCACACCTCTCCATTGGAGGGCATATTGCTTTGGATGCTTAGCATTTATCTGTATGAGTATTTGATTAATGTCTGCATCCCCCATAGATGTTGCTCTGTGAATATCCCAGCGCTAGCTAACTGTATCTAATGTCCAGCAGGATGCTGACACATGGAGCATAATCAATAAATAGCATCAACTGAATATGTGAATGAATTGTCCAAGCTAGGATAGAGGTCATGGCTGATTTCCTGCCCCTTCCTCAGGATTCCTCTCCCTTCCTCTGACCACCCCCAACACTCTGTTTTCAGCACAACTGCAGTTTCCTCTGACTTACAACTTTATATCCCAGGCAGCCACTGACACTAGGAGTTTTAAATATGGTCAGGAAATCTGTGTAGACCACCCTTCCACTCATCTACCTGCTCCAATGAGCTTGTTTGACACAGAGGAGCCACAACTCATCCCATATGCCTAGGGTCATTGGTTCATTGTACAGTTTTAGAGTTCTGAAGATATCCCAATATTTTAAAATCAGAAGAATTCATGTAAAATTATAACTTATCCCATGTGGGGAAAACCAATTCAGGTTGTGCAGTGACTGATCCATATAAGAAAGAACAGGTGACCTCAGTCCAGTACTTTCCTGTAGATCATTTTAGGTCAGGGTCCACCTCGCCCCTGAGTACAGTAGGGCTGAGGTTCCTGCTGTCACTTGACGGTAAGCTACCAACAAGATTACTTTTTCCTCTCCTCCTCTTTCATTAAGTCTATGAAAGTGTTCTGTGTTCTGAAAAAAAATATATGTAATAGCCTGCCCCAGTGGCACATACCTGTAATCCTAGGGGCTTGGGAGCCTGAGGCAGGAGGATTGTGAGTTCAAAGCCAGCCTCAACAAAAGCAAGGCACTAAGCAGCTCAGAGTGAGACCCTGTTTCTAAATAAAATACAAAATAGGGCTGGGGATGTGGCTCAGTGATCAAGTGTCCCTGAGTTCAATTCCCAGTACCACCCTCACAAAAAGAAAAACAAACAAACAACAACAACAAATATATATATATATATATATAATACATGTTTAGTCTAAAAACCTTTCAGGAGCAATCTGATAGTCCAAAGCTCTGGTTATGACTATGGGTCCCTCTTTTATAAGCTATGGCTGACCAAAGCTTTGCCAGCAGGCTGTAATTCACTTGACCGTCATGATTTGGGTGGGCCCAGGATGAAGAAAGAGTTCGAAATGATTATATAATCATTTATGAAAGCTGAAAAAAATATTGTATCTACACATCAGTTGGTTTTGTCTGTTAAATGGGAGCGAACATACTTAGTAGAGCCAATCTCCAAAATGGCAGAGTATGAAGGCCACGCATAGGAATCTTTTATAGACTTCTCCCAGGAGCTTAAGTCAATTCCCTGAGCTTGTGACCTTACATTGGACACAATACAAAGGGTCATTATTTGCTTGATTCTCATGCTTACAGAAAAAATGAAAAAGGAAGTGGAGATGAAAGTTAAAAATAGGGCATGTGAATATAATGCATCTTTCTCTGGGATCATAAGTCTGTTGAAGAGAAATTTTTTAAAAAAGAAAAAAGTAGACACAATATTAAATGAGCTTCCTGGAAGAATGTTATTTGCTTACGAATATTTATCCAGAGAACTCCTCAGACTCATTCTTTATTAACAAGTGCCCTTGAATGCAGGTGGAATTCATCATTGCATCCTCAAAGGAAACTTGAGAGTTAAACTTAGAAAAATCCTTGGTTTAGAGATATTTTTCATGATCTCCACACTTTCCAATTTTTCTCCTTTTCTGCTAATTATTTTTATACACCTAGAAAACACAATACACATATGTACACACACACACACATACACACACACACATGCACACACTCCCACATACACTCCCCACCTGCACCACACTTTCTGGGAATATGTATTTCATGTTGGATCTCATGGCTGAGTTAGAAAGAGGTAATCATACAGTTCCCAAATTCCATGGGTCTGTAATAAGAGAGACCCGTTTTTCTTTGGAGATAGGATTCATTTATCATAAACAAATAGTGTTTTCTACCATTTCCTGGGGGGCGGGGGGCAGGGGGAGGACTGAATCTAAACCTCCAACCCTGCCTCTGAAGCATTATTCCTGGCAGGGAATTATGTCGCAGGTGGAGACGTGTCCCTGGGAAAGAAAGCATCTGCTTTTACACGAATGTCATCAGTAATAAAGAAAGATGGGGAAGCCACGTGATCCAGGACTTGGATCCTGTCCACATCAGATCTGGTTTTCAGTTGTAAAAACAGTTAAGTTACCCTTGATTATTCTTTGTGCACTGGGTAAAAACCTTTTCTTCGCTCTACCAGGGTCCCAAAAGAGACAGGAGAATCTGGTAAAGGCTTTAGAAGATGCTCTTTTCTGAGTTCTGCTACAAACTCCAAATGCCTTATCCTGGTTCAGAAGCAGGAGGCTTGAGGGGGGGAAATAAGTTTAAGCTCATAAAAACACTCAAAGGGCAGACTGGTCATCAAACAGCTCTGAGCAAACTGCATTTGCAAATGAATCTGCAAACATGTGGATTCAATTTTCCTTGAAATGCCCAGAGGTTAAAAAATTAAGGGGAAAATGTTTGGCAGAAAGAGTCTGGGGTTTGGCTATGTGCACAAGTTTCTGAAAAATAAATTGATTGTTTTGCCAGAGAGAAAATATTACCTGGACCCCTTCTCAATCATATCTCTAACTTAATTATCGGTGGCCCCAATTCTCATTGTGCCTGCAATGTGGACAAAAGAGTCGAGTTCATTAGGAAAGAAAGCGAGTTTTATTCATTCATTCCCAGGGTGGCCTTGTGCGTGGCCGACCCACAAATTCAGTACTGTCAGGGGCTTCAACTCTAGCAGCATCATGGCAAGAAAAACCATCTGCTAGCAAACTTGTTTCTCCTCTGCCCATTGCTTTCCATCTGCCTCCACTCATCAAGTTTTACCCCTCTTTTTCCTTCCGTCAAGCCCCCAAAATAATACTTTTTATGAGCGAATAAACACAGGCAAATATGGAACTGCTTTAGAGCAAATCCAAATTGTTTTAAAAGATCATGAAAATAGAGTGGGTGGGGAGAAAACTACATCTGGGAGAAAGCAGTGATTAGCCTTAAAACAATGTGAGGCCAGTGGCATCGAGTCCCATTTACAAGATGATGTGTGTTGCCTGTAAGTGGCTGTTCTTGGTCTCTGAGGTAGCAAGGTTGTCACATGGTTCTCCCGTTGCCATGGCAATAATCTGTAATTGTGCAGAAAATCCACGGAACTCGTGAGCAACTCCTTAGTGGATTGGGCTGAAAGAAAATCAAACCCATGAAAGCCCTGAATTGATGTGGTTATGAAAGTGCGTTGGCCAGGCTGGCCCAGGCAAAGCTGACCTTACTGTGCACCTTCCCCTCCCCTGGCCCACACCTAGCCATGGCCACATGCCCTCCCCTGTGTATGCTTCTCACTTTTGTCTTCATAACCAGTGAAAGGTATAAAGGTAGTTAGCCCAGGAAATGCTTCGTCTTTTAGGCTTCTGAGTGCATGGTTTGGAATCCATGGGGTAGGCTCCGAGGTCACCCAAATTTCTTGCACCTCGTTTAGCATTGAGGACCCATACCTGACTTGTAGATATGGACAAAACAACCTTGTAAAGACATCAGGGTCTCCGTAAGGCCTGGTGGGTGTTTTTCCTCTGGCAAAGGCACCACTCATGTGCTGGGCAGCAGGATGTGTTGTTCCTGGGGTCGCCTGGCAACCGAGTATACACACATGTACAACACACCCATCCGAGGATGCCAAGACTCGCCTTCCTCAAGGCCAGCTAATACAAACCATGCCCCAAACATGCCGGGAAACAGAGGGTAGGTGGCACTTCTCTCTCGTGTACTAGACAGTATGTGACATATAAGCCTGTATCGGCATGCAGTCAGCCTCAAATGGTGGAGGGCATGAGTGAGTGGGCGGGGGTCAGAGTGGGAGGCTGAGCAGGAAGAGGAGCCGGAGGAGTCACTCTCATGGTCCAAAGTGCAGTGAGAGTCCCATGGGAATGCAGCTTCCCAGCAGATCCCATGAGAACATCAGGAACCAAGACACTCACGCCAGGCCCTAAACCCAGACTCATTAGTAAAAAGGCTCCATTTCTTCTCATCTCTTTATTTATCTTCTCCTACACCACAAGTATGATTTGCTTTTCTTCCACCCAGTTTCCTACTGGGAGCAGGAAAAGGAAGGTAGGGAATGACCCTCGGGCTGTACATTGAGATGCTTTCTCATGGATGCCCTCTCATTTGAGGGTTATTCCAATATGGGCCACAGAAACTCACTCCGCCTGACTTAAGCAGAAAGGGAGGTGGCCTAGGAGAAGGGAGCGCTGGCTCATGGATTTGCGGGACAGACTGGTGAACTAGAATCAGGAACAGAGAGGAAGCCGACAATTTCGGGGTTTATATGGCAAAGTAAAACCCCAGCATTTTTCTCATACTTGCTACTTAGAAGACTTGTTTTCAATTATTTTTATTTGCTTACATTTTTTCCTCCAAGTGAGCTGATCTGGCCTACTTTTAAATGGTGGGGAACCCAGGTCTCCCTTAGCAAGGGTTGGGGTCTGTGAAAGGAGAGAAGGGAGAGTGTATAGTCCTGAATCTCATCAAGATTCCAGAGTGGGAGAGAGAAAAATTCTCAAGGCAAGTCTCAAGGGGGCCATGGATAGAAGGATGGTGATCAGATACTGTGTTGACCGCGGTGAATGGCATGATGAAGAACACCCACCGGCTAAAGGGCAGCGGCATAGCTTGGAAGGAGGGTCGACTACTGGAGATACCTGTCCTTCGACTTCAACTAGCTTGCCTGAGCAGAGCCACGCTCCAGAAAACTGGATCAGGGACCATGGTAACTGGAGAGCCAGCGAGGGAGAGGATAATTCAGAGGAAAGACAACAACCTGAGCTGACACCAGCCATGCTAATGGGGCAGACCCCCTCCTCGTCAGAGTTCCCTGTTAATGTCCACTTCTCAGCATGTCTGATTACAGGTTGAAGTTGACCGATCCCAAACTACTCAATTACAAGCCCATCTTCTCCCCGTGGTGCCACTAATTAAAACCGGAACCGTGTTGCCTTCACACACTCCATGGAGTTCCACTTTCCAAAAGCTGAATTAGTCACAACAATTAGCCGCTGCCAGTGGAATCCAGCCTCCTGCTTCCTTTCCCCAACCCCACTCCTGTTTGGTGTGAACTCGTCTCTGAAAAGCCTTCCCCCCAGGGATTATTGATCTCCCCCATTTCCTTCACTGTGAGAAAGAGGCCCATGTGGCGGGAGCCTTGAAATCCGACCCCAGTTCTGTGGAAAGCTCAATGTTCTGGAATGCTCTGACCTTTTGTCCTGCCAAGCATCGTTTTCTTTCTTTCTTTCTTTTCTTTTTTTTTTTTTCCTGAAATAACACCATGAGGGGTATTCCTACATGTACTTAATTTTTAAGAGCAGAGACAGAGGGAAAAACAGCATGGATCTGTACCCTTCCAAAAGCAGGAAAGCTGTTCTTCAGACAGCTGGGACCAACTAGGATCATTTTTTTTCTTTTCTTCTGTCTTGATAAACATAACGGGCCAACCTCGGTCATTTCAGCCGTAGACGCTCCTCTCTGTAACAGGATGAGCCTGCCATGTGCAGAAGAAGAGAGAAAAGAGGCTGACAAGGACTGTGGTGACAGGGTTAGAGGAACACGGTCTTCTACCCAACCGCGGAGCACATCCCAGACTGGCTTGAAGGCTCAGTGCATGGCTTCCTGATCAGAGAGAAGAACTTTTGCAAACCATTCAAGGTCCAGTTCAGATCCCCATTAAATATGACAATCAATATCCCTGGCCTCCTCTTAATATCCCCTCTCCCTGGAACAGAGAGGGATATCTTGCCCTTACCTTTCCAGACAGATTTTTCCATTCAACATTTGATGACTTCCATTGTTGGTTCCCCAGATGAGATAAAGTAGATGTGCTCAGTTGGCAGACTGGATTGCATACACACGACCCTGGATTCGGTCCCCACCACCACCACACACACACTCACACACAAAAGATAAGTCCAGAATTGTAAATGACAATAGAATAGAGTTCAAGTGTTCCCCACGACACAATGGTTACGTGCCTCAACTCGGAAGTCACAAAACTTCAGTTGCCATTTTGAAGTGGTGAGTTTATGCTTCTTTCTGGGTCTCCATTTCCAAATCCATAAAACAGAAAAAGATGTCTACCTCACATGGTTATTGGGAGGGTTAAATGAAATTATATACATAAGCCACTGAGCAAATTGTCACAGGGAAAGTGTTTAATAAAAGGTGAAGGTTATTACTGATAATTTGTATGCTGGACAGAATTCCCAATTGTTTGGCCAGTTGATCTAGCACAGGGGGAGGGGGAAGCATAACTGGCACTGTACAGCCTTTAAAGCATGCTCCCTGAACCCCAGAAATGACTTCTTGATGATCTATGTATGTCCATCTCACTCAGATCTTTGCTGCTTTTTCCCACCCCCCAAGTCTTTTATGTACCATACCCTCAGCTCCATATTCTCTGCCTTAGACAGGCAGTCCCATGTGAGAATGGAGAGCTAAAGGTGACTCAGAAATCTCACTTTTTTATCAAGGTTCTTTAACCAACATAACTTCATATAAAGGTTCTTTAACCAACATGACTTCTCTAAAGTTGAAAGTATTTTTGATTAGATGATCAAATTAAGCAGAAAACACATAAATACTGCCACATACACAAGCTGGACCAGTTATCCTGCTATACACCCACACTCTGAGATGTGGTTAGTAAGATATCATAGAAATGGAGATCATTTTGTATATTCTACATGTGAAAATAGATTTATTTTGGTTGGGATAATGAATGGATATCAGCTAAATCTCACATCAGTTGAGAGATGGAGAGATGGGATCTGCTTGTGGGCAATTTCCTCTAACACAGGGACTTTCTGACCCTCCACACTCTGAACAGGGAACGGGCATGGGGCTAATGATGATGTTAGAAGGCAGGAAAGAGTGATATTAGGGAGATGGTGGGTGGAGAGCAGGAAATAGCATGGCCTGCTCTTACACAGGCTCAAGTTGCTCACTGTCATATGCAATAAATCTGCTCAAAATGTTAAGAGCAATTAAATAAAATGGAGAGAATACAAATGTGGAAAAAAGCTATTGTAACTGGATATTCCAGAACTGGAGATCCAGGCATAATGTTTTTATAATAGTGTATATAAAAGAGTGTTCTATTCAGTACCCTAACAAGGATTAAGTAATTGAACAACAATATTTCAAAATATTTTCTAGGTTGGATCTTATGCTGCAAGCATCTCAAATACACATAGTTCCAGTTATAAGAATCTGCAGCTAGGACAGCAAGCTCTAGCCTGCGGAACATCTGGCTTCCACCAATGTTCTCAATCTCTTGTTTTTATAAGCAATAAATTTGGACAGCCAGGTTTGCATACTTGGGACATTTGATTCATTTGATGCACACATAATTTGGCGCATTTGTTATGGTTGGTAGTCACAGGTACCTAACTTCAATCCCTACATGTTAAAATGGTTCTGTTCTCTTCAATTAGCCACCTAAGTGTCATTAGGTCCCTGGCACCTCCTTAATGTTCTCTAATAGGTTTTGATTTAGTCATTTACAAAAATACTTACCGAGAACCCACCATGAGACAAAATCCATGCTCTCACAAGCTTACAGTTGAGCAGGGGAGACAGACATTGGAGATAGCGATACCTAAGTGATTATTTGATTACAGTGGGAAGAGGACTTCAAAGTAGAAGAATGAGTGGCATAAGAGGAGATATTTTAATGGTATGGAGGCCATGCAAGGCATATCTGAAGAGTGGCATTTAAGATTATAATTATACCAATGCCCAGTTTGGTCATGTGAAAAAGGAGAGGGGGAAGTAGAGAATGGCATTTCAGAAAGAGGAATCAGCATGCACAAATGCCCAAAGGCAGAAGGGATGAGACATCTTTGAAGGCCTGGAGAAAGTTCATCGTGACAGGGATACAGGGGACTCCAAGGGGATTGGCAGGAGATGAAGATAACCAGGCAGGGAGAGTCCATGCTCAGGAGGTAAGTCACGGTGAACCTAGAAGTTATCTCAATGGCACCATTTAATAGAGAAACAACTGCCTCTCAAATGTCAATGTTGGTTGATTAAGCTTTCAAAAATGTTTATTGAGAGTATAATCACTAGTTGCATTTTATTTCCACTTCTGGCAAAAGAAAAGGGGAAACATGATTCAGGGTTTGCCCTACTCATGGTGGCTTGGTAGAAGGACAGTGCATTTCTTTTTTCTACATTTCCCATGTTTCATCTCTTCATGACATTGAGTTTTGCTGCATTTGCCTAACGTTAGTATAATATCCTTCTGGAAACAAAAACCTTATTTTTTTCTCAAACAGATTTACTTCCAAATAGAACTTCAAATCAGTACTATAAGTTGAAAGGTTGAAAGGTAGTATTACCTTCCACAGAAAGAAATAGAATGATTTAGAAAAATGAAACAGACCACAGTGCTCTCAAATACTTGATAGCCAGGTTGGTGAGCTGGAGTTCTGAGCCTGCAGTCTACTCCTTATCAGATAAAAAGAGAGATTAGCATCAGTAGGAATTGGGTATAGAACTAAGGCCAAAACAAGACATATTCTTGGTTCTTCAGATTGAATTTACAAAGAAGGAAAAAAAAAAAAAGGAAGCAATCTTTTCACTACACAAGACAGTCTAAGTAATGTCATGTCAGTGTGCCTCATGAATACCTCTACAAACAGGAGGGACCTAGCCCACACTTGGAGAAACAAGGTGATTTCCTAGATAATAAATATGAGCTGAAGGCGTGCAGTCTGAATTCACTGAATGAAGGAGGCCAGTCTTTGCCTGGCAGTAGCATGTACCTCACGTTTTGGAAACAGAGTAGACATTGATAAATAAGGCAGTTTTTCATGCTGGAACCATTCTTAAGCACAAAAAATCTTAGAGAGGCTTTATCTGGACCAGGACTTACTCCAGTTGAACCGCGAGACTAAGTAGACCAGTTAGAGAGTCTCAGGGAGGATCCACGACAGGGATAGAAAGATGACAGCTGATGTCACAGTGTCTGTGGTGGATAAGGTGGTAGAGACCATTTGTGGAGGGGGCAAGGTGGTTCCTGACAGCAGTCACAGGAGACTCATAGCGGGTATTCAGTAGATCAGAAGACTCCCACCATTGTTATGTCATGTTATCATATTAAATACAATTGCCAAACTGGCACTGGCAATCAGCAGAGTCATGATGTTGGTTGGCAGCAAGAACTGGGAATCAGAGACATGATCCCCATCCTAGGGAAGGTTTGTGAGAGCCAAGGAAGACTGGAACCCTAATAGAAATGGTTTATTAGGCTGTATTCAGGTAGAGACTGAGATACTAGGAAATGAAGAGGAAAGAAAGGTTCATTCATTGAGCCTATAAGCACTTGGCTACAAGGAATGAAGTGGGACTCAATCAAAGGCCCCCGATGTAGAAGAGATAGCATGTTAGCATGATGGTATGTTAGTTTCAAGCAATAGCACATAACTAGTCTAGTCCCTAGAACTGTAGCATCATTATCAGCAAAGGACTTGCTAGAGAAGCTTATCCTCTGGCCTCATTCCATACTCATGCACCAAGAAAAAGTGGGGTTCATCAATCGGTGCTTTAACAAGCCCTCCAAGTGATGCTGGTGCCGGCTAAAGTTTCAGAACCACTATTGCAGAGGAAGGAAATGCATGCTAGTGTACAGAGCTGGATATCAGGGCTGCTTTCCTGGCAGGGATGTTGCCCAGCTTCTGGACTGACTTCTCTTTGCTGGGTAGTGGCATCTCACATTTTTGCAGTCATTTTTTCTGCCCCACTATTTTCTTTATGGACATAGATAAACATCGTACATGTGGCAGGTAATTAGAGTGCTCTCATAAATCATTTGTAGTTTTTAAGCTTATTTTTAGGCAAATATTTTTGGGTGGATTTGAATGCAGCTCCTAATAGAGCTGATCTGGTAGACAACTTATGAACATTTAGGGGTTTTGCTGTATTTTATTATATATTTATTTAGGCAAGGGCTCCTGTGTGTTACCTTGTGCTAATGAGACACTTGGTGCTTATCCAGTAATGGAGATGGGGACAGCCTTCTGATTTTCCCTACCCATCCACAGTGAAGTGTGAAATAGTTTGGGTGAAGAGGATAATTTTGAACCAAAATCCTTGTATGAGATGCATTGTGTTAGCATCACAGATGATGGATCCAGAGTTGCATTTGAATCTTGGCCCTGCTATGAGTTAAGTGAGAAACCCAAGGGAGATCGCCTAATTTCTCTAAGCCTCAGTTTACTAATAGTAATGTGGTGATTTCATAACATTATTGGGAAGATTGAAAGAGGCAATACATGCATGTAAAATGCCAAGCTTAAATTAGTTGCTCAATAAATAGACGTGACCAGATTAATTTATTCTCTAATCTTTTTCTCATGTTTCTAGGGATACAAAGTACAAGTAGGGAGAGGTTTTTCTGGATATAGTCTGAGAAATAATAGCCAACATTTCCTGAGTTCTTATCAGTTAGGATGATTTCACTGCATGAAACCAAAAACCTAACTCAAACCAGTGTAAATGATAAGAAATTCTATTATCTCCTATAACAGGAAACCCAAAGAAAGGAGGCCCTCTAGGAGTAATGCATTTAGAGCTCTGGCTTTATTTCTCTATAATTTTCTTGAATCTGACTTATGCTGTAACTCAGATTTCTCCTGGGATTGGCTTTCTTTATAGTCACAACATGATAGCCAACAAGAGCTGAAGTTACTGGCTTCCTTGCTCCAGTCCTGCAAAGGATAAAAAATAAAGTTTCTTTCAATCAGTCTTTCTGGACCAACATGGGTCCCTTGCTTTCCCCTAGGATAATAGCATGCATTGATTGGCTGTTTTTCAGAAGTCTCGGGTTTTGACCCAATCACTAGCATCTGATTACAATGATTGGTTAGTCAAACCTGGAACTGCACTGGTACCAGCTCACCTTGAGTTTCTTGGGTTGAATTTTAAGTAAAAGCTGAATAGTTGGAAATAAAGAAATAGAGGATCAAATCTTGTTGGCTCCAGGTTTCTACATGGCAGGGACAGTGCTATATGCATTTTACATTTATCCTCTTATTTGCTCTTCATACCCTCCCTATGAATTGTTCTTTTTACAGAGAAGGAAGATGGAATTCAGAGAGGTTCAAGGACTTAACTTGCTCTGTTATCAACAGCAAGGTTGACAGAATCAGTATGCAGACTCAGACCCAAGAGACTCAGGCCTGCTCACCACTTCTGTCTTGCCTGGTTAGCTGACCTAACTGGAAAGGGGCTCACAGGCAGGGTATTTAGGAATCCTGGCACTGACCCCCGGAGGTGGGCTCATTTTTACCCCATGCTGAGGAATAATGGAAAAACTCTGGAAAGAACTTGAGCTCAGCTCTCAGGTTTCTAGTTATTTGTCTCTGTTGTTAGCAAACACTAAAGACTTTAAAAATTCACTGTGGTCATATAGGCAGGGAAAATGACCTCATGCTTGCAACCACAAATCCAAAATGTTCTGGAATCTGTAAGACGAACTGCATTTTAATTAGAAGAGAGAAAGAGCGATGAAGACGTTTCTTGGATATTTTTTCCAACCCTCCCTTGGCCTGCCTTCAGGCCAAAATGTGACAAGTGCCCTAAATCTGATAACAAACACACACTTCTGAAGTCATTGTTAGCTTTCCTAAAAAGAAAAAAAAAACAAAAAAAATCACATTAGTTTCCTGTTACCCGTAAGAGTTCAAGAATGTGTAGCCTTAAAATACAGCGCATGAAAACACTGGAAGTCATCTCTCATTAAATATTAAAAAGCAAAAAAAGGAGCTCTCAACCAATATTCCTCTTACTTAGAAGGTTTTTTATTATGTCAGGTCCTTAGAACCTTGAACCGGCAATATTAAAAAGCCTTGCAATTTATCCTTAAACAGCCATTGGTTATTGGCCATAGTTGATTCTCAACCACTGGCCCAATCTTTCTAGCTGAAGATGAAGTTTTCCCAACTGACAATGGAGACCATAATGCAATATGGAGGAGCCACCACAATTCATGATTTTTAAACAGGAACTCTTGGCTTCTGACACAGTAGCTGTTAAATCAGAGTGTGGTGGCAGAGAAAGGTGGATGGCAAATCCCTATGTGTGATCTGCTCACCACAAGGCACATACTTTCCTGATAACCTTATAGGGATTAGCTCCTTCAGTATTTCAACAAGCTAATGTGGTTTTATCCCATTTTATAGACAAGCACACTGAGATCTAGAGAAGTGAATTTACTCTACATAAGTTAGAATGACTTCAACTATATTTGGGGACTGTAGGCAGAAAGGATCTGCAAACTTCTTCATAAAGGAACAGAGAGTACAAATTTTAGACTGGGGAGGTAGAGGGGTCTCTGTCAGGGTTACCTATCTCTGCCACTGTGGCACGAACACATGTATTGATAAAATGTAAACAAAGGATGTGGCTGTATTTCAATAAAACTTTATTTGTAAGAATGATTATTGTGCTGAATTTGGCCCTTGGCTTATGATTTGCCAAACACTGGTTTCAAGCAATACTTCTCCAATGATCTGTGACAAATAACCAATTAATTTTTTTTCTCTAATTTCTAATATATTAGGGATTGATACTTTCATAAAATAGATTAAGATAAAATAATATAAATAACATTAAAAAGACATATATGTCCAAATTTTTGTATTATTAGATCCAATAGACATAAAATTACTCCAAAAACTGTTAGACAAGTTGGTAAGCACTCTCATTTTCTGTACTCAGCGTGGACCACTAATAAACAGTCCGGGGAATGGCACGATTCTTTGATTGACACTGAGTGGCTTTGCTCTAAGGATTGGAGTCGTTATCATCTCACCTGACAGTAAATCCATGAGGTTCAGGACAAGTTCTGAGCACTTATCCACATCACCAAGGATCCAAACTTCTTCCATCCCTCTACTTCCTACCCCTCAGAATTTGTCTCTTTTCCTGACATCTCTTCAAGATGGAGGGCACTGATTTCATTGTAATCCTACACAGGAAGGAGGAAGGAAGGAGAAATAAAGAGGTCTTTCTCCTAAGCTACTGACTCTTATTAAGTAGGTAAACTTGCCCCATGCAGCAGACCACTCTTAGATTTCATGGGCTGTGAGTCACATGACTCGTACCCACACCACTCTGTGGCAGAGGGGATAGGGATGCCATGGTAGTCTTAGGCTGGCTGGATTTTCCCCTCAGACTGCTCCCAGAACCACCTGACAAAAATTAGGACTCTGTCTACTAGAAAACATGTCGGTTCCAGAACTGTGCTTAAGAAACCTGTTTCAGATCTCAGCGTGCAATCCTGATCTGCCCAGCTTACAGACTGTGCCCCTTCTGTCTCCATAGTCTATTCCAGTGAGGAAATTCTTCTACTGCCATGGTTTCTGTCTCATAAGCTGTGTACATTTAATCATTCGTGAGCTGCTTTAAAATTTATTATATGCTTCCATATGTATTATAAGATTTGAATGTCAATGTTTACAATATGTTTGTTCCAATATTATATCGGAGGACAAGAATTTAAGATTGTGTCTGAGATCACGCATCAAGAAGTGCCAACATCAGAGCTCTGGGCCAGGACTTTTTGTTGTTGTTGTTACTGGGGATTGAACTCAGGGGCATGCAACCACTGAGCCACATCCCCAGCACAATTTTGTATTTTATTTAGAGACAGGGTCTCCCTGAGTTGCTTAGCAGTCACATTTGCTGAGGTTGGCTTTGAACTCACGATCCTCCTGCCTCAGCCTCCCCAGCTGCTGGGATTACAGGCGTGCGCCACTGCACCCAGGTGGGCCAGGACTTTTGAGGCTCTCTTCTCCACATATTCAACCATTGGTTCTGAATTGATCAATCAGCAGCATTGTAACAACAGCTAGCCTATCTATGCAGATGGTCAGCACAGACCATCGCTGGTGCCAGTTGACTGCTTGTGTGGATAGGAAAGACTCACTACTTTTGATTCTATTGAACTGAGTGGTCTCACGTAGAGTGGGCAACTCTTGTAGGCTACTTGAGACTAAGGGCTTCCCGGGATGTGAAACTTTCAGTCCCAGTTTTCAAATCTGAAATCAGAGAAGTTCTAGAAAATCAGGACAAGTTAATTTCCCTAGTCTTGGTCTCTATCTACTATCCAAATAGGCTTTTGTGTATTTTCTTTTATCATACTAAGTTCACAGTCCCCTAATTTATCTACAAATCAATAAACAATATGTCTAGTTTTGTGTTGTGAAAGATTTTTTTTTTTTCCCTGCAATTAAAATACCTCCGTTAAGAGAACCACAGATACATGTTAGAATATGCTTGGCTTCTTCCCCAGGTGAGGGTTTCCATGGGAAAATTTTAGAAATATTTTTCACTGGCTGTGAAGAGAGGCACACAGGAACTGCTTGTAAATATCATTTCTATTTCTTTTCTATCTGCTACCAAGCCTACCCTAGGTACACGGCCACAGATCTCAGAAGTTACCCACTGAGTTGAATGCTTTAAAAGACGCTCCAATTCCTTCACCATTCCCCACGGCTGGTCTTGGACAGTCTGTTCAAAACTACCGAGGACTCTGAAAAAAAAAAAAAAAAAAAAATTCTGGGGCCTTCACTAGGCCTAGGTGGGGGGAGGGGGGAGGGAACATGGAAGGAGTTGGGAGCCCAGGGACTAGTAGTTTTCACAGAGTTCCCCAGCTCTTCCTGACATGCCGCCAGCTTCCGAAGTAACCGGCTAGAATGTGTCATTCAACCTTTCTGAGTGACAACTAAAATCGTAATTACGCTGTTAAAAGAGAACCTTATGAGATGGCACAATTGCTCGTCTTTGTCTCCCCTCCTTTCCCGGTTCCTTTTCTCCCTCGCTTCGTCCTTCACTTTAATGGCAGCATTTCATGTGAACATTGGGGGCAATTTTGGGAAACGCTCATGGAATAAAACTTATAGATATTTAAAGTGAATTTAAATATGCCTTCTAAAAATTCAGAAGGCTCTTTGTGACTCTCCGTCTGTTGGGACATGAGGCTTGAACAAAAGCTTGGAAGAAGGAGATCGCCCGGTTTATTCCTTGCTAGGGGACATGCCAGGCTGCTTCCATTACCCTCTGTCATCGCCCCTCCACTCTTCCCCTTCTCATTCCTCCATGTTACACACTCGCCCGAGAATCAGTGGACAGAAGGAGATTTGATTTACATTGCTCATTAGGCTACGGTCTCTTGGCTGGGCTAGGCAACAAAGATGAGAATTAGTGACAAATCACAGCCCTGCAACCTGTGATATGACAAAAGCAAGCCCCACAGCCGTAAAGTTCTCATTAGGGCCTCTTTAACGGCTCACGCTGGTTTTATTTTTTAAGCCTCTGGAATAGCTAATGCAATGTGTGGGGCAACACAATTTCCATTGGGGCGCAATCAAAAAGGAAGCTGCTTTCCACACTTGCTTTAATCTCCCTGCTTGCATCTACCTGAGGCGGAGCTGGGGTCCCCCTGGGACTCCTGTGCATCAGCCCTGCATCCAACAAAAGGGAGACTTGCCTAGACAGCTCCCCATTCAAAGCTAAAACAATTAGTACACATTAATCATCACAAGGAGGATACTAAAAGCACGATCCTCTTAGAACTGGAACAAATTAAACAGAGGAGCAGTACAAAATCAAGCAGGAAAAAGATCCACGCAAGTACAAAGAAGAAGAGAGGACATGCCTCTAAAGCCCCAAATCCTACCACTGACGAGGGTCCCCAAGCATCCTCTGTGTTTGGTCTTTACATAAAAATTACCTGGCCTTCCTCAGCTGCCTGTAAAACGCGAAAGTTACTCGTGCTGGGACAATGTCGCTATCTCTTGGCAAATCCAGAAGCTCTGTGAAGACTGAGCAGGTACAGTCACACAATTTGGAGCTCTGATACATTTTCTAAAGGCAGACAGTTGCCCCTAAATCTGGATTCAGCTTGCCAAAGATTGGTCTGGAAGGAAGAAACAATCTTTCTTCAGGAAAAGAAGGATCTTTGCTCATACATCCACAAAAGGACCAGAGTTCTATTTAAACAAGAAATGTCAACCTCATTTCATGGGTCACCTGGTGATCCCTGTCTACTTCTTTGCTCTTCTCTGGGCTACCATCTGTAATGTTAGGTCTATCTGGGAAGGAACACTAAGCCATATATTAAGAGGTGCTACTGTCACACGCAGTAACAGCTAGGAGGCAGGTAGGATCCTATCCACAGGGGAGATGCACTATTTCCTATGGCCACTATGAATGAATTTGGGATCCACAGAGTTGTCCCCACTACTTCTTGTAGGTGGCTTTTCATGGGTTTCTCTCTGTTCTCTTTGGATTCCCCTCTCAAAGGTTCCTGGCCATATCCCACGTCTGTCCTGTCAAAGAAGTGGTTCCATTTCAGGTCAGCATGTTCTTTCTTTGAGACAACAAGACTCCAAGAGTAACAAATGGCACCAACGGACTCAGGAACTTCTCTTTCCCCCCCTCAAAGTACAACTGATGAGTGTTTCTATCTGCAGGGCTCCTTCCCAACAGTAGTGAGATAAAGAAGAGGATGAAGAACCCACCCTGCCACAAAACTGTGCATGAAGTTGCTGTGTTATTTGCATCTCAAAGAGAATTATAAAAGAAGAGGGTGTTTGAGTCAAAGAAATTACTGGTGGACTTTGGTGTCCTTGGGAATATTTGTACGTTCCCAAAGTCCATACTTCCCTTTTTAAAAAATTGCAGTCTCTTCCAGATACCCTCATATTTCTTGGTATCAGAGTAACTAGAGTGACAAACTCAGTTCTTTTCATTTATTGGAAGCTAATATTACTAGTAAACTGCCCAGGATTCTAAACTATTTTCTTTGTTCCCTTTCTTTCTCTCAGTAGATAACCATTGCAAACATATCATGATGGTCAGAGGAAGGCCAAGGAGTGGTTGGCCTGAGTTGAGACTCATATTTTCAAACTCCCCTGAGCCCTCCTATCTCAGTGCTGTGTGTCTACAAGATATATTAGGGAGGCGTTGGGTTGACCCACCCATGGCAGGGTTTATGTCATGTGATTGTGAACTTTGTGCTGTTTCCAAAATGGAAAATATTCAGCTTTTGATGAGATTATTAGCTTTCCTCCTGTCCGGGTCCAACAAATGAAAAACAGATTTACATGTATAAATAACAATCAAGCGCTGAAATGATTTATTTAGTAAAGTTACTGTTTTGGAAACTAAATCAATGTGTCATGTCAAGATCCGATCTGCCCTTCACTCACATGGCAAAGGAGACTTCTCTGGGGTCTACTAGGGGGGGGGGGGAAATTGGAATCCTATTAATAGTTTACTTCTGCCACGTGAGAGTTCCAGTGGGATCCAGCTATGAGAATGAAAGCTCAAAATAATGTTTCCGAGAACATCCTGATAATAGCGTGTGTTATTTCTTATTGTATTCAAGACACACATGAATGACTCTCCCCCTCAGAAGGACGGGAAGCAAAGCACAGGGCAACATATTTTCCCACTGTGCAAATTTCCTTCCTCAAGGAGAAAGACGGAGAACTGGAAGGCAAATCCTAGGGTCATTACACGTCAGAATGCTATCATGAGGGCGGCTTCAGAGATGTCGGGTTGCACCTGTGTGTGCTCTTTTCCATGTAAAACAACAACAACAACAACAATAAGTATTGAAAATGAAGCACTGTGTGTCAAAACTTTTGAACTCAACCAGGGCAAGTCTAGAAAAACTTCAAACAGGATGCAGGGATGTTTCTGCATAAATTACGCGTAGGGTTCCATGCCTGGGAATCATGGTCTAGAATATCCCAAGGACCATGAGATCATATACAACTATCTGATAAAGAGTCATCTGCAACTAATTCTAGTCATCCTGCTGACAATAAATCAGGCATATGATTTGAACCAACTCTATCAGGGCTGATACCTCTTAAAATAAAGTGGAGTTGGCTAGTCCGTAGTGCTGATTTAGATCCTATTTGAGGTCCAAAGACCAGAGGACAGAGTGAATGAGTTGGAAATTTCTAGTGAAAATGACCCAATCCTATCGATTATTTACCAGTTGAATAGCTTTGAGACAAATTGTATGATTTTTTTGAGCTTCCACTTGCAAAATGGAAATAGTAATATCTAACTTGACAGGGGTGTTGAGAAAAATCAGATATTGCATGTGAATTTCTGGGCATGGAGTAGGTTCTCGATAAACACTACTAGGTTTTGATTGACTTGTTTACTTACTAAAGCTCTCAATACATCTCTTTGCATTTGAGATTCTTAACCTGAAGTTCTAAAGTCATTATATGGGACCTAAATTCATCTCCTCCACTGAAATTACATGTGAAGTCTTCAACATATGGGTTCCTGAGGATGAGGGTTCATAAATTTTCTAATATTCTCAAATGAGCCCATGATAAAAAAAAAAAAAAACAGTTAAAATCATGACTTTAGGGTATGACTTTGCCTGTGCATTAATCCCATAGTACAGAATAAACAAATATGTCTGTAATTCTTGATTCCCTCGGATAAGTTTTTGAGTTGCACTAGTTGTTCTCACCCCAATCCACAGGAAAGCTCTGCGTGTATGTGTGTGTGTGTGTGTGTGTGTGTGTGTGTGTGTGTGTTCACATGGACATGCATGCTTGTGGGTTTGGGGAATGATAATTTCATAATGTGACACAATTGACTGAGAAAAGACAGAACAATTGTGGGACCAAAAAAGTCGATGACAGATGTGCATGTGAGGAGGAGTTGGGAGACCGTGGGAAGAACACCAAGGGAGAAAGCAGGGGGTGCTTGGAGGGGAGCAGAGTGGGGCGAAGCTAAGATCCCACTGGGGTTCATTTTACCCGAAGTCTCGGCAAACCCACATCCTGAGTGGACTTGTGCAAAGGGTGGTGCAGGATTGCATGACTGGGTGCCAGGTATGCAGACGTAGTACGTGAGAAATCAGCAGAGAAGAGTGTGTTCTGCTGTTAACAGAGATACTGAGGCATGTTTTAGAAGAGGGAAGCAGACGCTCAAAGTAGAGCTGAATGAATTATATGAATCAGATAAATGGTGATCTAGGAAGCAAAGGAGTCACAGGAATTTAAATAGAAGTCCAAGAAAACCTCACAGACCTGGTGCTTCCTATTTTAGCCAGCATTTCTTGGTCATGATCAGCCAGTGGATGAATTCTCCCTAGGATCATGAGTTGCTTGGTTTGCAGCAGGAAGTCTGGCTCAGGTGATATTTTAAGATGAACACGGCTTTATGCTGGGTAGTAGATGAGGTCAATAACTTGAATTTAAAAATGCATGTGTTTGTATGTATGTATACACTTACCTACATATATAAATATGCATGTGTTTGCATTATTCAAGTTCTTAATTAAACTTCTTAAATCTACCCCCCAGGAAATTATATATATATATATATATATATATATATATATATATATATATATATATGTATATGTGTGTATAGATAGTAGATAGATAAATATAGCAGCAGCACGCATGCCTTAGCATTATTATTTTCTAGGAACTGTGCTAAGAAATTTAAAGACCATTCCATTCAAACCTTAAAAGCAACTGCACAACAGGCATTATTACTGACGGTCGTTTTGCAGATGAGGAAACTAAGGCTTACATAGGTGAAGCACCATCCCCACACATTTCATAAACTGTCAAGTATAGGACTTCAACTGAGCAGTTGGACGATGGGTCCTGCAATATAAACTGCCACTCTCTCTATTCCTAGGGAAGATGGAGCTAACTTACAAAATGCTAGGACAATAATTTAAGCAGCAGCAGAAAGGCAAGGGTCTCAGATTTGAGGTTTCAGGCTGATGCTGAGTCTCATGGAACCATTTTATAATATGCCCCCAAGTGGATGTATGACATTTTAACCTTGTGCGGTACTCTGCCATGTTTTATTACTTCTCTGTACACCAGGCAATAGAACTCCAAACAGAGAGGAGAGGTCAGCTTAAGAAAGGAGCATAGAAATAAAAGAAGCCCTTTTATTTTTTTTTTTCCTACACGAGTCCCATAGGTCTAAGAAAGTCAAGGACTTGATATTTACCATTCATTGGCTCCACACAAATGGAGATCTGCACTCAAAAGCCACAGAAAAAGAAGAAAATGAGGTTCACCACCTCCCAGCAGTCTTGGTGACGCAGGAGGACATATTGAGGCTGCTCTTTGATGGCTGTTGGTTAGTTCCTTATGAGCAGAGAGGCCAGGGGCAGCGAGCAGGAAGGGAGAGCTTGGAGAGTCTTGACCTTCACAGATGTCTTGCAAAAGAAGTCAGTATATTGCATGTCTCTGAAGATTAGAGTTTTGGTGGAGTTTCTCAAAGGTCATGGGAGCTTCTTAATGTCCAACAATTCATCAAGTGCTGCACACTCTGGCCTCAACTGCTTGCACCACTTTTCTCCTCCCTAACCCCTGCACCTCGCCCCTCCTTCCTTCTTGCTTCTTGCTCTTTCCCCCTTTTTACTCACTAACTGCACGGGCATAGAGTCAAGGTACAGACCATGTGGTGCACACCTGGGAACAGGCACCTGGGTCTCTGCAGTGTCAATCCAACTGCGGAGGCTTTGGGGAATTACCTGGGGAAACACGGATGTCATAGCCTGTTGACCCGGGCGGACGCTAGTTGCTGTAGACATACAGAGTACTGTTCATTGCTTTGCTGAGGTTTTACATACTCTCTGAGGATCTCACAGAAGAACTCTGACACAGATTGAATGCATCAGAGATGTGTGTGTTTGGTTTATTTGTTTGTGTGTCCTTTATTTTCTAGCCAACGTGTGTTTTCTATTATCCCTGGCTATAGGGAACTTCTGGAAATTACTCATGCTTGTCAATTTCATCACTGAGTCCTAAAACAATATCTATCGTATTGTTAGTACTAAATGAATACATGCCTGAGTGTGGTAAGTACATGGGCTTATTCATCTCTGGGCCCCTTGTTCGTGACACAGTGGTGAATCTGGTCAATCTAAACACGTAGCATGAGGTCCCACCCAACAATTTCTAGGTAAATAGACTGTGGTGGGCTGCGTGTTAATAAAGGAACAGTCCCAAACTGAGTTTTCCTTCAGGGATCACACTAGGGCAATGGACACTAGGAAGGGGTCTGGGAGAATAAGGCATCGTTGCTCCTTAGGGTTCCAGATCTTTACCAGCTAAAGATGCTTTTCCTTGGCTTAGTGGGATTGCCTCACTAGGTCACCCCAATGTCATCTCTGCTGTACAGTGACATCCTGCTCACAAGCCCATCCTAGGGAATACTCCCATTTTAACAGGAACGTCATCAACACCCTGCATTCGTACAGGGGAGAAGCCTTTAGCATATGCACTGCAGAGAGCAGAGCAAGCCAACAGGGAGAGAGCTGGAGGCAGAGGGCTCTGTTCCGTTCTTAGGTAGGTTGCATCATCTGGCATCGTGTTGCTTCACACAAAGGGAGTCATTTCCCGCGACGCTGGGTTGATACTGGAAGGAGAAGATTCACAGGGCAGGAACCAGATAAGCCTAATTGAAAGAAATGAGCCCCTTAAAGAAACCCCTTAAGATCCTTCTCTACTCCCCCTATCCCACCATTTTGCAAAGTTACCCTTCTTGGTAACTTCATTTGAAGATCTCTTCTTCCCTTGTGATATTTCATGGGAAAAAGCTATCCCACTTGGGAAAAAGGGGGGCCATTGTAGGTAGCATACTTGAGGACTATACTTTAAAAGCATACATTTTAACAGCTTTTGTTGAAGTTAAGTTTAGGTGGTATCAGCCTTCATATAAAACATGACCATGTGCACAGCAGCACAGGTTAGTTATGTTCTCCAAAAGCTCAATGGGGATTAGTGATATATGACATTCTCTGCATTTTTTTTTTGCATAATTCCTACCTCTAGAGTATTTCCAGTTTCTAATGTATCTGTGATGTTGGATGTCCTCATATGTGGCTCTGAAGGGAACATTGGACCAAAAGCTGCTGGGTTTAATCCTGATTTCATCTCAAACTTTCCCCTGGGACCTTCGGCAAGTCAATGAATTGTTTTTCAAACCTCCTAAAACTATCCTAGTTTTTTTTTTTTCTTTCTTTCTTTGTTTAAAGGATATTATAGCTTAGAATAAAAGCTCTGGACTGGTAGTCTGGGTTTAGGCTCTACCTTATATAAATAAGTACATTATTATCAAGTAAAAAGTAAATAAATTTTAAAAATATCATGCTAAGTGAAAGAAGTCAGGTGAAATGACCGGCTTAGGGAAATCTATAGAAACAGAGAATAGATTCGTGGCTGTTTAGGGTTGGAGTGAGGAGAGGGTATGGAACTCAGTGAAACTCAAGCAAGATGTATAACAAAGCAACGGAGGCACATTTTATTCAAGCTGCTAGAAAACAAAGGGAAAAGAAAAACCTTCTTTTAAAAAGCAAAACAAACAAACAAACAAACAAAAAACCCAAACCACATTATCTTCAAAGAAACAAAGTAACAATTTTTTTTTGTGTTACACACAAATAATGGTATACCTTACAGATGATAAGAAAGAAATATTTAGAATTATAAGAGCATTTTTCATATATTCTATTTGGTATAATTCTTAAAGTATTGAAGTATACTATAATTTCCATTAAAAATAAGTTGAACCAAGTAGATTTTATATGTGAAGAATCAAATTTCAGTTAAGTAGAACATTTACGTGAGTAGATTATTTCATTTCTCAAAGTTATTGAGAAAATATATCAATGTGTATGTCAGTATTCTTTCATATCTAAGTGGTAGAAAATCCAACTAAACTGATATATAGATAAAAGGAATAGTTGAAAGTGAAGAAGCTTCAGGTGTGGTTTGATCTAGTAGCTTACTGATGTTGCCAAAGATCCGATTTTCTTCTGTTCTCCACTTTACTTTCCATCTTCCCTTAGGCCTGCTTCCCTTCAGACTTCAAGACAGCTGGTTGCTTTTTCACTCATATCCTTAGGCATGGGGAGGAGGATAATGAGGGGATAGAAAGAGAGGAATTTATTCTTCTTCCTCAGTCATTAGCAAGGGTCCTCTGAGTGATTGGACCAACATGGTTCCTGTGTCCATCCTTGACACAATAATGGCAGCAACAGGGATGAGAGCTTGTGGATCAATTCAGGCCATTCAGGGTCTCCCTCTTGAACTAAGGGTGATGCTAAATCCCCTGGCCTCATAGTCATACCCGTGGAGAAATTAATGCCTGGGATGGAAACAGATGACATCCACACTATTGTATCTCAAGGTACTTATTGATCAACTGGATTCGAAGCTCAGGGATATCAAGAATCATCTCTGTTTGTTGCTGAACCCCAGCATGAATACAAGACCACAACTGGAGGAGCTTGAGATGTATTTATTTATGAATGGACAGATGAATTTTCTTTTTGGAGAAACACATATATTTTAATTTCATTTATTTTTTTATTTTTGTGGTGCTGGGCTTGAACCCAGGGCCTTATGCATGTCAGACCAACCCTCTCTCCCTCTATCCAGAGACACATCCCCAGCTCGTTCTTGTACTTTCGATGCTTTCTGATTAAAGTCCTCGAGAAACCATTTCTTGCTTCTGGATTTGTCTTGTTTGAAGAACATTTTCTTCTGAGATAGTTTGCACTTTTTCCAAATCAAACAAGCAAAAAAGATGGAATCAACTGGCATCCAACAAAAAAGTTGATTATTTATTTTCCTGATGATAAATATTTTAAATAAGAGAGAGAGAGGGAGGAAGAAATAAAGGAGGGAAGGAAAAGGAGACGGGAGAGGAAAAAAGAAAAAAGGGAGTGAAGAATAGGAGAAAGGAATGGAGGGAGAGATAGAAGGGAGGGAGAGAAGGAAAGGAGGAAAGAGGGACTAGAATTTTATTCCAGGAAAAAGGCACTTTGAGATAGTTGTCAGTCTATTGTGCAAACTTGCTGAGTGATACCACCGGTGAGTGTGTGTGTGTGTGTGTGTGTGTGTGTGTGTGTGTGTTTTCTGATAGAGTAAACATCCAACCTCACTTGAGGATTTAAAAGGGGCCAAAGAGCTATGAGAATGTGGCTAGCAAGTTGTAAATCACCCAGCCACTTGGGCGTGGACAGAAGTTCCAGGCCAAATACCTGAGTGTCCACTTCATAACAGGAATAATAAGGCTATTTGAAAACATGACCCAGATCCCCAGCGATCGTTGCTTTTTTCTCTCTAGAGGAGACTCTGACATGTTTATATGCACATTTTGGAATTGTTTCCAAGGAGGTGGTAGGGGGGACAATTGACTTTCTGGACTTCATAGTCTGTCATTGACTTTTAAGGTATTTCATGAAATGAAGTAATAACTTCAAGATCAAGGGCATTTTCCTTTGGATCTTCATCAATTATTTCCCTGTCTTTTGGCAATGGCCTCCGCCCACTTCTGAAATATCAGCCACCAGGCTGATGTGGCCCTGGAAAAACTGACTCAGATTTCTCTCTACCTTCCCGAACGCATGTTGATGCATTAAATTGTTTTAATCACTTCAACTTTTACTATAGTTTGGCAATTGGTACATCGCTGAATTGCGTGTTCCCAATTTAATGCTTTTAGAATGCCTTTAAGTAGGTTCCAATGCACTTAGTCATTGCTATTCAAATGAGAGAACCATATTTCAGGGAAAGGAGCTCAGGGAGAGGGATGAGGTGACTAATGGGTTATAAGGGAAAAGCATCCATCAAGACACACTGGAGACTGGAGCAGATGTTGAAGAATCGTCCCCAGGTCCATTCCCCCTGGCCCACAGGGCCCACCAGTTTTCTTTCCAGCAAACACACACCTTGGCTAGCTTTTCCTCACAGCTTCTGGATGACATTTCCTGTTTTAAGATCTTGGAGAAGTGGGGAACTCACCTGTTTTTCAGACTTAAATCCATGAAAAAGCCAGTCTCCTGGGGGAGAGAAAGGCCACTCTAGGAGCCCTAAGCTGGTGCTAAAGTTTATGGAGGGTAGATTGGCATAACGCCGCCCATCCTTCATGCTGGGCTTTAGTAGGTGTTAGTAGGAGCAGGGCAAAAGAACCCTGGGTTTAAGGCAAGTATTCAAAGCAGATAAAGCTTGCCCTCTTTACTCCCTCCCCCGACCCCGCCGTGTCACTCATCTCTAGGTCCTCAGGCCATGTTGTGACCCCACGAATGTTCAAGTTTCAACACTTGGACTTCTCTCGTTCCTTGAGCAATGTAACCAACTTCTGAGTTCCCATGTCTTCATATACCCAGTGGACAGGAAGCTGCTGACCTCTCAAGTTTGACGTGGCAGGTATGAAGACCTTGCAGAGCTGCCCAAGGGGAAGCCATATTTGCTACCCCACTTTCTTCATACCAGGCCCTTGTTCTGCAAATTCCAGCCAGGGGGACATAACAAATTTAAGGCAGGGAGGACTCCCCCACAACCAGATATCTGGGGCCTCAAATTTGTGAACCCCCCCCCCACGCCCCCCACCAGGCAGTTTGTATCAAATCATCTGCATGAGTTATCTAGAGAAATCCCATTTCTGGGAATTTTCCCTAAAGGGACATTTACCTAAATGGACAAGATGTGCACAGATGGATAAATGTCCCACCTTTTTAATAATGACAAAGAATTGCAGACCATGCATAGGATCACCCAAAGGCTACTGACTAAATATGGTCCATCCATAGAGTGAAAGAGTATCCAACTTTTTAAAATTAGGTGGTAATCCTATTTTTATAGACTTTAATTTGTCCATTTCATCTTATAAAATAAAAAACAGGTTGGCAAACTGGCGTGTGTAGTATCGATGCACCTGTGAGTTTTTTTTATTTATAGTTATGTCCATACTTACAGTTCTGCAAAAACAATGTCCGCAGGGAGGTCTCTGGAAGAATGGTAAATCAGATTTTAATATCATTTTCTCTTGGAGTAGTGAGATTAAAGGGTAAATTCTTCTTTTTCCATTGTGTTTTTCTACCTTGTGTGTCTTTGTTTAAACCATCAAAGCAGATAAAGTTCATCCTCTTTGCCCCACTTGCCTAATAGATATCCCCAAATGACAAAATCTTCCTTCCTTCCTTCCTTCCTTCCTTCCTTCCTTCCTTCCTTCCTTCCTTCCTTCCTTCCTTTCTTTTCTCTTTTTACCTCTCTTTGTGGTCCTGATTATTTTCCCACAAAGACTGAACTCTCCTCTAAAGCCAGGGCTTTACCCTTACCCCAGTGCCATGCACCATTGCAATACGGGAAACCCAGTGATTTTTTTTTTCCATTTGTAACTTCAAAAGTCTGGTGATCTGGAGGCTGTTCTGTATTTTGACATTGCCTGGCAGTGACATCACAGTCACCATCTTCTCCTGAGATGGCTTGTCCTAAAACAAAATTACAGTGATCTCAGAGGCTCCTATTTTTCGTAACCTCATCCTTCTGAAACCTCACGTGTCTAATTCCCACAGAGCAAATGAAATCAAAAGAAGATAACACACATAGATCAGCTTTAGAGACTCCAGAATGCTAAATGAATGTAACACAGGTCAAACATTAAAGAAAAAAATAGTCCCCACAATAAGAGTGACCCAAATCTTATACTCATGTATCTAAAGAGAGGAAATTCTAGTAGGATCTAAGTAATTTCCTCTTGCCCTTCTGTCTTTCCTGCCCTCACCTCTGGACCTTAATTCCTTCTGGAGTTTACACTGATACTCAGTTTGGGGATTAAAGCAGAACCTGACCTGGATTTGCTCCATGTTGCCCATGCCCTAGATTGAAATGTTAAAGGACTTGGAATAAAAAAAAAAAAAAAAAAAAAAAAAAAAAGTTGCATTTCAGTAACAGTTTCACAGTGACTGGGGAATTAATGTCAGTCAGGCAGTGATTTCCCAGTGGTTGGGTTTGTAGCAAAAGTCTTCAACTTTTATGTGTGGCCTGTTTGAAGTTGAAAATTGTTGTTAGACTCTCCAAAATTGTTTGAGGTGTCACTCATCCTTCCCTTTTGTGTTGGGGCGAGGATGTGAAGCACAGCGGCTGGGAATAGTTCTGTGACTGCCACCCCCAAGGCAGGTCTCTGCCAGGGCCCAATTGAGCCCAGCTCCTAGGGAATTCAAAGCTTTCCGTGTAAGGCAGCCCAGCATCCCCCTGAAGTCGCGTCACCCACTACTCTCTGGCAGGAACTCTCCACTCAAAGGGTGCAGAACTCATGGCCCTGTGGATGTGCTGTGCACACGGGCACCTCTGGCATTTTTATTTAACGTACAGTTTGCCTTCCCAGGACGTTGTTCTTCAGAGAGGCAGTAGCATGCAGTGATAACAGTGACCAGGACAGCAGAGGAGCAGTCATGACACCAGCAGCTAATGTCCTCTTTAGCACTGATTGTGAGCCACAGGCTTCAAAAAGATGGCTGCATTGGCTTATCCCATAATTCTGCCACGTAGAGGCACATGAGCCCACTTTACAGTTAGGCGATCCGGGTTAGATGAATTAACCAAGGACACACAGTCAGGCACCTGGGATGTGAATGCTCTTGGGCTGACTCTGGAGCCCATGCTTGTCACTGACACATAGAAGGACACAGTCTCAGGAGTCAGGAGACCTGCCTTCTGGTCCTGGCCTCCACCCTGTGCTGCCACGAGACCTTTCTCGGTTGCTTTGATCTTAAAACCGAGGCTCTCTCTTTTTTTTTTTTTTTTTTTTTTTTTTTTTTTTAGAGAGAGAGAGAGGGGGGAGAGAGAGAGAGAGAGAGAGAGAGAGAGAATTTTTTAATATTTATTTTTTAGTTTTTCGGCAGGCACAACATCTTTGTTTGCATGTGGCACTAAGGATCGAACCTGGGCTTGAGCCACATCCCCAGCCCAAACCGCGGCTCTCTTGCCCATGAAAGGGGTAACACTGTTTCCCTTGAGAGGTTGCCCAGAAAATTGGAGTTCATAGGCTGAAGGTGCCTAACTATAATTGGTCTTTGTTCATTTTTATTCCAACCATTTTTTTTTTTTTCTGGATCCTTTCTGTGTCCTTTTTAAAAGCCATTTCTGGCTACCTGAGCCTGAAGGAGACTGAGGAATGTGGAAAACCCTGAGTCCTACCCCAGCAACTTCTAGTATGGGGTAGGGTGGGAAGTAGATTCATGGACTTTGAAGTTAGGGGTTAAGCCCTGGTTCTTCCATACTCTGGGTAAAGCAAGTAACTGTTGTACTCCCAGCCCATTCCAATGCCCTTCTGGAGGAACAATCTTATTACAGATGCTGGGAGCTAGAAATCATGTTGCCCAGAATCATTTCCAATTGGGGCATCCATGCAAGACTTGGAAGCAGCCTCGAGGGCTTAGGGGTGAGGGCTCTGGATAGAGAGAGAAGATCTTTATTGCAAAGGAGACTCTGTCCTCCATAGACAGTTGTGGTGTCATTTCTGGTATCTGGTTCTTAGCATCCGAGCTGCTGATTCATGGGCCATGGAGGCAGTGTTGGAGTGGACCTTCTTCCTGGACGTTTGGGCTATGGCATACTCAAATTTCTGTAAGCCACGTAACATCTCTTAATCCATTTTTTTTTTCCAGCTAGAACCAGTTGAAATGACTTCTGTTCTCTGCAACCAAAAATCTTGACCGATTCACTAGAATCCTTAGGATGAAATAGTTAGACAGAGAACCTCTTCGACTCACCGTTTCCGTTTCTGCCACATTCGATTGGAGTTACTGTCTAATGAAAGAATGCAGGGAAAGTATTTCTCAGGGTATAGCATAAAGGAGCTCCCAGGACTTGCAGCGGAGGAGCAAGGACGGGCAGGAAGAGAGGAAATTACAATAAGGTGCGGTACATGGATGGCCAGGGGTGGTGGGGCTCACACAGAAACCTGGAAGCCCAAATGAGGCTCAGGAAAAAGTTTCTGGAAGGAAACAACAACACCATCCCCACAACCAGCGTTAGATGGAGATCTAATGTGAGGCTCCAAGAGAGTGAAGGCCTGGGGACATGGGGACAGAAGAGGGGGGTTAAAAACTGGGCCTGCTCCAGGAAGAAGAACAGGGCTTGGGGTGCCATAGAGAGGGGAGAACATGTTTTACTTGAGGAACTGAGCTGAGTGTGGTGTTGTGGGGGATATAATGAAGGAATTCTGAGGGGAGATAGGTAGGGCAGAAAGGGCAGCCTGGGGGTGAGGTGGAATTCCTGGAGCTTCCCCTACAGGTCGCTTGAAAACCACTCACCTGAGCATGCCTGAGTTTGATCATCCAAGTCACCTTTCTCCAAGTACACATACGAACAATCCAAGCAGACGGCAAGCTTCTGGAGAGGGGGCAACGCACTTCATACTTTTCTAAGGCACTGTTTTGCCTAGATAGCTTCTTTACAAACACTTGTCCATTGCACTTTGTGTTAAGCAAAGTTGAATGAAGCACATATTTGGCCTGGAATATTTTGTGATGGTGAATAACATTCTATCTAGGTAAGGACCTCTGGGCCTTTGTGCCCTCGGATTAGCCTGTGTCTTACGTAGTGAGAACAACATGGAAGACTTCAGGATGGGGTCCCTCTCTTTCTTTTAACATTGCTCGCTTTTTTTCTTTTTTTCCTACTATGACATTAATTATTTCCCTACGACAATACTATGGTAAAGGAAGTATAGGTTTGAGGGTAAAACTTTAATTTCAATTTTAATTGTCTAAGGATTCTGAAGTTAGAGTGTATATTTTATGAAGCTAGAAATAAAATATATGTTTTTTTTGTTTGTTTGTTTCTTTCCTTTTACTTAGAAATCATGGCATGAGGTTCAAAGAGTCATGTGAAGAATTTGTTTTTGTTTTATATTCGTGTTTATTTCCTAAGACATTTGTTTCGTAAGATGGTATTTCAGCATCTTACAGAACATTCTTTAGCCCAGTTGGGCATTTGTGGTAGCAGGGTAAGGAGCCAGCCTAGAATCACTATGGCTAGTGCCCTGGGAGTTGGGGGACACATCCTAGAAGGACCTTGTGAGTTCCTGAGAAAGAATTCAGGTTAAAATCAAGGGACATTTGGAGGACGCTCACCAGAGTCTAACAAATATCGCCATTTGTTAGGTTAAACAGGAAATGAAAATACTTTCTTTTCCAATAGTTGGCTGATACCAGCTTATGAAAACAAATGATGAGGGTTCAGGAATTGTTCAAGTCTGTTGTCAAACAACTGTTATCTTGAAATCACAGCAGGAGTATTTACACCTTATCAATTGGCAAATGTTACAAATCAGGGCTCTTTTCCTCCTTTGCCCTCTTCTAGAGCACTGGTTTGTCAGCACAAGATTCTGTCTATCTCATATACTAGAGTGATATTTTGTATATTCAGGTAAAATTTCTGTCTCAGAGGCACTGGTAGAAAATGTTTGATGGTTTAAATTTCATGTAGGCAAAACCCATCTATATGTGTTTTCTTGGAGACCATATCCCAGGACAGTGAGTTTTACTGCATCTGGCACATAGTAGGTGCTCAGTAAACAACTGCTACCTGGGTGAAGTGCTGGTGGGTTGATAAACATCTCTACAGCAGTGTCAGGCCCTCTCAGGCCAGTTTCCTACAGAAATCCTTCCAGCACCAAGTTCTCTAGATTGACTCAGGAAGCTGGGTGGTCACTTCTTATCATACTTATGTTATTCAGAAATAATAATTGGAACTCGATCAGTGTATTCAACAGTCACAGTAGACTCTAAACTCTAGAATTTTTCTGATTTGTTGCTTGTAATGAAATAACAAGTTATTAAGTTGGTTTATTTGTTGAAAAAAAAAAAAAACTGTGCATAATAACCCTGTGTGAGGGTGCACTACCTCCTGGTCTCCAAAATGGTTGATGCATATTCCTTTAGTGATGCCCATAACATCCCTGTGGGTGGATACATTGCAACAATTATCCTCCCCAGCAGCTAAAAGAGTGCCTGGTATGTGAAGGGGGTCACTAAAGATTGATTGCGTTAATTATTAATTAATCATCATCCCCTGTCACAGATGAAGGCTCAAGCTTGTGGGAGTTTATATATATATATATATATATATATATATATATATATATATATATATATACACCTTTATTCACTTATTTATTCTTATGTGGTGCTGAGGATCAACCCAGGGTCTCTCGCGCACGCGAGGCGAGTGCTCTACCACTGAGCCACAACCCCAGTCCCTCATGGAAGTTTCTTGACCGTTCAGTTTTCATTGGTATCATCTGTTTACACTATTCTACCTAAATCCATGGTCTGTTAACTTTTAGGATACCTTGTTTGTATATCCTTTCTTTTATCCTCATTGCAGACTTATAGAGGCAGGTGATTTATTTGTGTCCTCGTGGGTGACAATACTGTGGCACAGAAGGTTTTAGCAACTCACTTGAGGTTGCCGAGGTTTAAGTCTACCGCTCCTATTCTGATCTCAGCTGTCCAAGGATTCCGAAGCCAGATGGTAAATTTTATGAGACTGATAGTGAACTGACTCCCTCATTCCTTCAGAGCAAGAGAGGTCGATCAAAAACAGCCCCCAGGGGGCACTGCACCATGACAGTTGGGTCCTTCTTAAATATCATGGGGAACCTGCAGGCTTGTTTTTTTTTTTTTTTTTTTTTTTTCCACTCGAAATACCTTAAAACCTGCTAATTATTAGATTTTGTCACCTAAGCCCAGTGAAGATTCAAGTTGAAGTTTCAAATCTAAAATATCAGGGAATTACCTCCTCTCTCTTTTGCGAGTGGAATTCTGATTGTTTGTGATTTTGCCAGGAGCTGCTGATTGTCCATGAACCTGAGAACTCCAGGGTGGCTCTTTCTTTAGATCTTCAACATTTCCAAGTGGCCACGGGAGCCCCGTGTTCATTAAAGACACAGAGTTGAGCGTGATGACTTTTACATCCACATTGTGAAACCCAGTGCTGCTATTCCCAGGACCGAGCCTCATTTCCGATGGAAAGTGGGCTGCCAGTCTCCCACCTTTTCGATGGATGGTCTCACCCCTGGTTTTATTAAATCCACCAGAAACCCATGGAGACAGGCATGATGTGGCTCACTAATGTGAGGGAGAGGAGTCTTGGAAGCGGGAGCTGGTTCACATTTCTAAAGCATGTTTTTTCCCTCACACTGTTCCCTTTTGACCTTCCTCAGGATGCATGTGGGTGTTAAATTGTTACCAACGGGAGGGGCTCTTGTAACGACGACAGGATCCACACACACAAAGACACACTTTCCCACACACAGGACTTGGCTCCGTTGCCCCGTAATGGAATGCTGGATGGAAACGATGTAGGGCGTTAGAAAAACCCAGCCAGGAGAGCTTCCATCATTTTCTGTTTTATAACGGCCAGATTAACATTTTGGGCTGAGAGACGACGTGTGGGAAGGGAGAGGGTGTGGCTGGAAAATATTTGTCCTCTCTTTTAAAAAATCATAAACATGATATGTTATGTTTATAAACATTTAAATATTAAAGAGGAATCCAAAGAGAAAAGCACCAGGTCCTTTTCCCCTGCCTCATCTTACTCCTAAGAGGAATCGTGAGAGAGCTTCATGCTTGTTTCTTTAGAATTTTTGCTATGGATTCATTTCTGGAGTCTACAATTTGTATTATCTCATTTGAGGGTAAGAGCTTGTTACAAAATGCATCTTTCATACATATTACCCTGTATCCTGCTTTTTTTTTTTTTTTTTTTTTTTCATTTATAAAGTCTTCTGTTTTTGCGTTGTGCCGGGTGTCAGGACAGAATTCTCAGACTCGAGTTATGCTTTTTTAAGGCTATATAGTGTTTCATTGTATTGATTGGGCTTTTTTTTTTTTTTTAACTGACCCCCTATTTACCAGTATTTGGATGCCTTCCAGTTGGTCACTAAGACTTGCCATGTCACCTTGCACCTCTGTCTTTGCCCATGAAGATTGTTTTCTCTAACATTGACTCCTGGTAGTGGATTTTTTTTAAAAGGGATTAGACTATTAACTCCTGTCATTCTAAGGGAGAATATTTGTATTAAACAAGAATTAATCCACTTGAATCAAATGTTTGAAATATGATATGTCAAGAGCTTTGTAATGTTTTGAACAACTAATAATAAAAAAAGAATTTTCTTTGCATGATGCCAAGTCACTACTCACTTGCATACAAGATAAGGCCAGCTTCTATGCTTATTCTTATCATAGTGTATTTAATACAGGCTTCTTCTTAGAATCTCTTGGAGGAGGGGAACTTTCTGAAACAAACCAATGTCTAGATACCACCCTATCCAATTATACCTGAATTTCTGGTATTGGAATGCAAGTGTCTACATAATTTTAAGACTCCTTAAACCAGATTAGGAGCCACCATTTTAGGGAAAGTGTCCCTAGTACAGCAATGAATGTGCCATTTTGTTGTAGTTCTCTGCCTACTTAAGTATGTAGGTTTCATGCTCCAAAATATACAAGTGTGTGTGTTTTAGGTAATTGGAATAATATAAACGTTCTACTATTACTGGGCTGTTCGATGCATTTAGCCTCAATTGCTATCAGCTAGCCCAGAAACACAGTGTTTGGTACCCACAGTTCTGCATACAAATAAGGACAAGGAAAATGATCAAAGAGACAAATGGAGACTTTAATGGGAGAATGGTGAGAAGTCCTAGATGTGATTAAAGGGAAGATAAAAGGGCCATTAAGCAACTGTGCGGTGTGATTTTCAGACTGAAAAATTGTAGACAGTCCTATATAAACAGAATCCATGTAGGGCATTAACTATCAAGGTAAATGACCCCTTTGCCTTCTGTATTTCCTCAGCTCCCAAAGTTTGGTTGACAGATGGTGGTAGGAATGCAGGGTGACTGGCTAAGTGTGCGTGGAGGGCGGTTGTCCTGCAGTGGCCAGGGGCGACTGCTTTATATTATGACACATTAATAGTGTCCTTTACGATGGCTGGATTGTATGGGGACATAGTATTCGGTGTGACCCTCTCATTGATGCTGTAATGTTGGCAAAGAAGATAAGCGTTCTTCCATATTCAAAAGAAACTGAAACTGGGAGAGAAGAACAAGACAGAGACCACAGTGCCAACCCATGTGGGAGCAAGAACAACATTTATTTACAATTTATATCTTTGTGGAACTAGCACGTGGGATCTCTGACTCCAAGGCCTGCGCTCTTCTTTTATGTTAATATGCAAATGTCAGCCAGGACAAATAATAGAGAGTGGTGTGGATGGCTGGCAGTAATCAAAAATGGTGTGACTCCACACCATGTACAACCAGAGAAATGAAAAGTTGTGCCCCATTTGTGTACGATGAATTGAAGTGCATTCTGCTGTCATGTACAATTAATTGGAACAAATAATAAAGGAGAGATCATTGAAAAGTCAAAAAAGAAGAAGAAAGAAAGAAAGAAGTGAATAGACTTCATCCTGAAACATTCACAGTTAAAGATTTTTAACTACTGTGTGAGAAAAAAGCATACCACAGGACAAATTCAGCAGAGAGTCTTCCAGTTTGTGTAGCAACTCTAGATTTTGCACCATAGAAAACTAAAAGAAGTTTTCTTTTTTCCTTAGAAGTTGACAAAAAATATTTTCAAAACATCTGTGTAAGATGATATCGAAACATTTATGTAAGATGATAGTGCCGGATGATATTTTAAACGTAGATGAATGTGGTCTGGACATAGATTGCCTTCTAGAATCATTTTATGTTTCAAAAGTATGTACTTAAACATTTCAATACATAGCTGTATCTATTTGGAATGCCACTTTCCCCCCCAATCTTTTCTTCGTTGGAAGACCTTGACATTGCTAAGCCCAGATTTGTCAACTCTGGGAATTTTCAGGAACATAACTTCCATGGTGGTCCAAGCATTGCTGTTTGTTGCCTGGAGAGGGAACATATTATGACCCATTTCCTCACAAGTTTGGATTGTTTTCCCAATTAGTCAGTAATCGCCATGCTGAGAATGTACAGGGTGATGTGTTAGCATGAGACTGGTAATTGGGGAAGTTCCTGGCCAAGAGGGTGGGAGCACACGGAGGCTGGAAGCAGCGGGGAGGACAAAGTGAAGGCGGCAGCATCAGATCAAGCCAAGGGACAGTGGAAAGCCAGTGGGCACAGCCCAAGCCTTGAACTCTGGGGCTGACTCATTTTAACCACATGTATCATAAAAGGACCTTCCATTTTCTCCTGAGCATTTTCTTCTGTGGACTTTCTCCGCCTTCCTGTGAATTCAGTTGGAAAAGCACAATGGCCTCTTGTTTTTAGATGAATGGCCACAGAGACCTGTTCAAACACTGCCCAAGGGAGAGAGCCCGATGTTGATGACACAGAGGACAGCAGAGCCCAGGCCTCGGCGCGGAGATCCTGGACTCTGTATCTCATGCTTTCTGGTTCCAGGCCGGATGGGGCTGGCCCTATGATGCAGTCCATCTGGAAGGAGATGCTTCAGGAAATAGGAAGACCTGTCTTCACACGCACCTTTGGGCTGTGAAGAGGAAAGGGATGGGAATTACTGTGACTTAGCAAGTGGAAAAGAATAGGATGGAAGAGCTGAAGGTTTCTGTGTGAGAAGAGAGATTATTTTCCCCCAGACTGCTAGGGAAGGAAGGAGGGGGAGAATGACAAGATGTGAGTGGGTGTGGGTATGGATCCCATATTATGCTGTTAAATAAGGCTGTTTGTCATCTTGGAGACTGTTTCGAGAAGGAGGTCCATGCCAGAATGCTAGAGGCAAATAAATAGTTTCATAATTTTTTTTTAAACAACAAAATCTGGGAACTATAGAAAGGGATTTAATTTTAACTACACTTGACCAAAATTCTAGGATAGGCTCATTAACTAGAGAAGCTTTGGAGCCTGAGCAAAGAATGTGGTGACTTTCAAAAGTCAACAGGGGTTCACCAAAAATTTTTTAAAAATTGTATTATGTTGAGAGGTCATGAGGACATAAGAAAGTTGGTCTGAATTTTAGTAAACATTTTGCCAGAATTTCCTTTTGGAAAATTTGGTGGACTGTGTACCAAATATTGATTTCCTTACATTTTAAACTTATTGAAAAATTAGTGGTCTTATTTCATCAGGCTCTGGGCAATCCACCTTCACCAATTGTGAAGCACAACGTTTGTAGCACGATTCAAGTGAAAATGACCTTGGGCGACCTTCAGGATGACCTCTACTGGCAGTCCACCTGGTTTTACTATTAACCCAGTTCCAATGAAAGTTTTGTCAAGTATATATGTAAATACATATCTTTTTAATTTCAGCTGAAGAAGGGACATTGAGATGCTGTAATAGAGAATTGACTGGTCAGAAATTCTATATTAAAATTCTAAATGATAAAATTAATCACAAAAAATAAAATAAGTACTTATCTAAGGAAGATGAAGGAGAAGGAGCATCTCCTTTTCCTGGTACGAAGGGAAGATGAACAGATGTTATTTAGCTTTCAAGTTATTCAGTTCTTCTCAGTAGTCCAGTAGGACTGGAAGCAGAAAGCTCATCAGGTACATTCAACTTAAGAGAAGCACAACTGGGAAAAGAGGAAATATATTTGGAGAAAAAGTAGCATAGCAGCAAAAAATAAATAAAAAATAAAAACACTTATAGAGAGAAAGAGTGGTAAGAAGTCAAAAAAAAAAAAAAAAAAAAGGATAGATTTTAGTAGCTGTCCTAAGCCAGATAGTTTGAAGAGATAAGCTGTAGAGAACTTTGAGAAGTCTTTTATACATTGCTCTCTTTAAAGAAACCCACAGTAAGAAGTTTACATTATTTGTCAAGATTTTCAGAGTAGTGTCTGTGCAACATGCACTAGGTCATGTGGAATCTCAGTTACATCTGAGAAGATCAGTTATTGCAAGTAATGAATAAATGTTCATGGTATTAGAGAAAAGGAAGAATCTCTGGATTTCATCTTGCCATCATATTTTCTTACCTTGTATCCTCTTGTTGGATAATCTCCCTTTCTTCCCATGAGTTTAGCTACCAAGAAAAGTATCAATGGCTACTCAGTCTATTGCTGGTGCCAAACCTTGGTCCTCACTTCCAGGTTAGAATCTCCCCCTCCCCCCCGCCAAAAAAAATCACTTTTTAATTCCAAATAACAATAACCACTTTTACTTCATACCTGCTATTTTCCAGTCTCTGTGCCAAGCACTTGCCTGCATTGGCTCATGGTTTATCCTGATCCAAATTATTTGTATGTGCACATGAGAACACCTCCGGACTGCACTCCATTTTCTTGAGGTTGGATTCATCTCAGCATTGCTCTGAATATCCCATTTGGTGCCTGCATATATGCCCGGAAACCTAATGGAAGCCCCTCCAAGGATCAACTTAGACTTAGTATGTGACATCTATTTTGAGGTGAATGGGGGTGCTTGATGCAGTCATGGGGGGTCAGACAGAGTTGGTCCTCTGGTCAGTTTAGTTGGGGATTGATCTTTAGTAGGTGGCCACATAAAAGTAGCTCTGCTCCTGCTTATTCTGAAAACCCCAGCCTTAGCCCCTCTTTTTCTATTATATGAGTTTGTTGTCATAACAAAATACCTGAGGATGAATATTTTATAAGGAATAGAGGTTTATTTAATCACAGTTTTGGAGACAGAAACTGCAAAATTAGCCAGGCCCATGTTTGAACTCAGGCAAGGGCCTCCTTGCCTACATCACAACATGGTGGAATGGCATCATGGTGAGGGAGAGAGCAGTCACATGGTGAGACAGGAAGCCAGTGGGGACTCAGGGACAGGCCTGCTCTTAACAACTTACTCTCACAGGAACTTTCTAGAGTCCTGCAGGAATGACAATAAACCCTTCCCAGGGTGGAACCCCCAGGATCTAATTACCAGGGTAGAATTTTAACTGTGCACTTGGACTTCCCAGCCTCATTGTGTACATTAAGGAAAATACTCTTCACACACTTGGAAGGGAACCCTGTAGAAAAGAAGTACTCAATTTTTGTAACTGCAAAAGAAACCTCAGTTATGAGATCCTAAACCTCATTGTAACTATACCATTAACTGGGAAAATGGCGTAAACTTGTTCTTCATTTTTCTCAAAAGACCAGGGCAAAAGTTTCTGGGAGGCAGACTCCCATGTCAGATAAAAGCATGAAACAGATCTACCTCTGAGGATGGTGGGTCTCCCATCATATGAGGTAATTTACACCGGCTGTGGAAATACCAAGGGGTTGATTTCTCCCAGCAAAGATGTATACTGATGACTTCTGAAATCCCCTTCAACTCTGAACATTTTATATACCTACATACATATCCATACAGCATGCTTTTAATATATGAAATTTAAATCACATATATTTTAATATTTTCTCACACAGTCATAATCGTATAATTTTCTCATGCAAATATTCTATCTGTATAATAAATTTCCTAAATTCTTACTAATCTTGTTCATTTTTCTCTCCTTTCTACAATTATGCATACTATCTATTCCATCACATTAGAACTCTCAGGTTACCTCATTTCTAAATCTCTTTACATTTCTACACGAAGTTGTCCTTTTTTTAAACTCCAAGAGTTACTAATGGGGTTAATCACACAGTTTTTGCTACAGCTGACTTTGGCCTTGTGAAACGTAAGGACATCATGCTAACCAGTCTAACCCTGTCCCAAGTGACCTTGGACACGGGATTTCATTAATCACAATATATTTTCCATAGCAACAAAATTGTACATTCAATAAAAAGCAATTGCTCTTAGCAAGAGTAAAACCCCAGGAGATAGAGCAGGAGAGCATTATTTTTTATAATAGCTGGAAGATGTGGGTTCTATTAGAAGAAAGTACAGTAGGAAAGCACAGTATAAAAAATGATGCCTTCCATAGAGAGGGTCCCATAGGATAACTGTGTACATTGTGTGGGAGGGGCAATATTTCAAGGTAAGGGGAAATAATGATTTGAGAGCTTTGGTGACTGGTCCAGTTTGCCACATGGTAGTGTCTTACTCTAATGGTGCAATGGAAAGTCATACATATAACAATAGATAGCATCTATGGACTGCCTGTTGTATGCCATACACTCACTAAGCATAATACCCACTTTCTCTCTATTCACTTCACAGTAACTCTTTTATATAACTTTTATGTTATCATTTTGAAATGGAGTCAACCAAGACTTCATGGCTTCTCTACTACCACAGCTACCAGAACAGATATTAATGTTTTATTCTGGGGCCAAGTGTCTAGATTGTCTTCTAAGGCCAATGTGCCATTTTATCTCCAACCATTGAATGGCCATTGGTCAATGGAGGACATCATGAATAAAGGTCATTATCTCTCTGCAATTCATCTGGAAGTTTCAAGGCCTCAACCTAAGACTCAAAAACTTGTGAAAGAGATAGAAGAATGTCTCAATGAGACTGTAGGGTTGTAAAATATGGCCTGTAGCCTAAGAAATTGAGTCATATTTAGAATTTGCCATATATGCAACCTAATCAGGTTTGCTGTTGTTGTTTGTTTGTTTGTTTTGGTCCAAGACCTAAGAATTAAGAAGAGATTAGGTATTGGATAGAGGCACAGTGGATGTATCTTAGAAGACAAAGGGAAAAGTCTGTACTTCTGCTTAACCCTAAAGTTTTGATAGGTTTTGGATAGATGTGAAAATGGAAGTGAAACGTGAGGGTTGATTCTCTTGTACTTTGCTGGGCTCAAGGCAGAAAACTCTCTTTAGCTATTTATCTGTGTAACTTGGGGCAAGTCACTAATCTCTCAGAACATTGCTTTCCTCATTCATAAGTTTCTGATAATAATTTATATTTATTAAAGGAATAAAAAGAAATAATGTTCTTTACAGATCTTCTGGTGACTGGATCCTCATCACCAGGACTCATTTCAAATTTCAGTTCCTTGGTGAAGTCTTTCCTGAACTTCACACATAAACTCTACTCTGGGTGGTATTTTTCTCTATTACTCCTTTTTTTCAGATATTCATCATTTTCTGTAACAATCATATTTATGTATTTGTTTAAATATTTATTGGACTGTCTCATTTAATCGGATGTGATCTTTTTTAAGTTGGGAAATTTGTCTTTTTTCTTTGAATCTGTGTCCTCAGGGCTTAGAACAATGGCTTCCACAGAGTAGATGCCCCATTAATGTTTCCTGATGCATGAGAAGAGGATAACCACCAAGATGCTAGTTAAACATGCAATGTGTCTTCCATCTGACCGACTCTTGATTCACAGGATCGTTCTTAAGGATTCCAGGAAATGAGAATTTTGCAAGCTCTTCCTGTGATGTTGATATGCAACTGGTTTTCAGAACTATTACATTATAAAAATTAATCTTTGCCCTCAAAGGACTTTTGATCCTGGAGGGCAGAAGATATCCCTGCTTTGCCAAGGAGAGACAAATATCTCCACCAGTTGGTATCACAGACCCAAACTTGGGCTCCTCTGGCCTTCTCAAATTATGAATTTAAAAAAGAAATGCTTTAAAGGGGAAAGAAGAGAGGAGAGGGTGAGGAACAGGGCAAAGAGAGGGCAAAATGAATAAGTACACAATCAAACACCCCTCTACAGCGGTCTGTTAGAACAATGATAAAGAAATAAGGAGGGAAATACAGAAGAAACAGATGTAGCTGCCAGAAGTTAAATACACATCTGTTAAGAATGCTCTTCTCATATGCAGGGTCAGAAAAATATGTACAAATGTAGCACCTCGCTGATTGACAGAAAAACCTCAGTTCTGGCACTGGAATCTTGTTTTCTTGACAGCACTTTGTTTTAAACCTGGAGGCAGAGAAATGTCTTATGCATGTCCTTAAACTGGAAGGCCTTTTGTTCAGGATACTTATACCATTTGCAGATAATGATGTGCACAGCAGCTTCAGCTGTCTGCATATGCATTTTTATGTTTTTTTATGACAGCTCTGCGTACTGAACTAAAAGGCCATTTAGAACTGTCAGGCACTGACAAGCTATCACCCTTTACATTTACAATTCTGTTAGCGTGCATTGTCAGGTGGGCTCACCAGACTGCAGAAATGTGATTTCCTTTGAAACCTATGTATGACTTTAATTTAATACAGCAGCCTCAAAAAAAAAAAAAAAAAAAAAAGAGAGAGAGAGAGAGAGAGAGAGAGAGAGCCCAAGAGAGCTTTATTAAGTATTCTTTTTCCATTAATCTCCTACTTTTTTTGTTTTTGTAAGACCCTTCCTTTATTCCTCATCTCCTTTCTTCTCCCTTCCATCTCTCTCTCTCTTCATTATTTCCTCTTTTCTTCCTTCTTCTCTTTGGAATCCTTCACATCAAGCAGAAGGGAAGTCAGGTTAGGAAAATGACTTTACCTGTCTGAGCCAAGCCAAACTACCTCTTACTTTCCATATGGCCTGGGGTTAATTTTCAGTCAAACCAATTTTTAAAAGATGTTTGGCTCAGCCTAGTGCTGAGCAAATATTCACAATTTGGATGGTGGGAACATGGAAAGAATTCATTTAATCCAACTAATGACTTATCATTTCCCATTATCACTACCACCTGTCTCTGAGAGTCCCTTTTTCTCCCCGAAAAACGTTCATTTCAACCGTATGAAGCCTGTCGCATAAAAGTCACTGACGTATGCGGTCTAAGTGGAATACAGCAATGTGAAACCAGGGCTTGGCATTGCAGGATTTCATAGTCCACCTGAGGTAGCCAGCTGTGTGTGCATGAAGCTCAGATTGAGCCGAAATGAATTGCTCACTTATAAACATTTTTAATAAACTGCTTTAAGAGATCATTGTAGAGGGAGAGGCCTGAAGTCTTCGATCTTCCCTTTTGTATTCCAATTTTGTATTAAAAATTTCATAGTAAGAAAGGATTCTCCTCACTCTCAACTAAGTATGGGATATGGGTAGGCAAAAAGGAATGCCAGGTTATTATCAGCACATAGAGCTTTAATGAAAAAAAAATGGTCAAGAGATAAAATTTTGAGAGCCAATGTTTTTCGCAGTGGACAAGTATTCATTTTTTTAAAAAAAAAATTGAAATGGAATCTACAAGAAGCATAATGTGCACTTATCTAAAGTGTTTGGTTCAGTAAATTTTACTGTGCTTAAAACCGAGGAGCTACCCCCAGGTGAACATGGAGATTTCCAGCTCAATTTATGATCCCCCCCACTTTGCTTTTCAGAAGGGCAGGTGCAGTCTGCTGGTAGTACTGAATTTGGTATCGGGAGATGTTTTGCATTGATCTATGATGGACATGGCTATTCAGGGATAGATTTCATTCCAGAGTGGGTTGAGAGACACTGCTCCTCCTCCTTTTATCCTAGGCCTCCGGCATTCCCTAGCCCAGGATGAGCACTTGGATGCCAATGTCCAGCTGTATATTCTGGTGTCATAGAGTGTCATCTAGTATCTGGGGGGGGGGTGACTTGCAATTGGGTTGCATAATTTTGGATTAAGTGTGGTTTTTGGTATTAGGTACTTTGAGGGATCCTCTTGGCCACATTCAGGGCATGAGAGGTGTCATATAAAGTTCTAACATTGTTCTTCAAATCTGCCATGAATAAAGTAGCTTTATTCTATAGCAAAAAAGAATGGGATTAGGCTGGCACATTCCGGATGGCAGGTGGAGCAGAGAAAGAGATCTCTAAAAGAGAATTCAAAAGGAGGGAGGGAGGGTGGAGACCGGCTGTAGACAACTCCAGCTCTGGCATATGCTGAGGCTGCCTGTGCCAGCCCCACTGTGAGCCCAGGCTGGTTAAAGCTTCCTCCTAGAAGAGAAATGCAAAAAGAGCAAACGCTGTCTATGCAGTACCTGGGGCCTGCTCTCACCTCCCATGTCCTGCAGGAACCAGTTGTAGTATTCTAATGAGGTCAGTTTCCAATAACTACAATTGGCCAGCTCCTTACCTCCTCATTTGCATGCTGACAGCTAAGGCCTCATCTCAGCTTACCTTTTCCCTGCCCTAAGGCCACTGGCCTGGTGCTTGCTAACTGGCTGGGCATCTCACTGTGGAGTCATCAGCAGAGGGGGACCATAAGGTTGCCTGCATGAAAACTCATGTTTGCAGAATGCAAGGGACTGTGGGCCAATCCAGCAAGGGAATAAACCAGTCAGGGGCTGGCTTTGGATGGGCATGGTTCAATTTCCTGAAATAGTCTTTGGGGACCAAAATGAACAGTTTATGTATACGTATATATTTATTCAAAAGCTCCTGTGATCTGGATATGGTTTTTTTAGGAAAGGGGTAAAATGTAGTGATCAAGAACACTAACTTGAGAATATTGTCTCCTTACTTACTCGATAGCTTCCTGACCTCCAGAAAATTCCTTAATCTCTGAAATGAGCCTCAGTGTCATCATCTAGAAACTAGAAGTAATAATAGTCCCTACCTTGTAGGGTTGTTGTAAATGTTTAAAGAAAAGCATATGCAAAGTTCTTGGCATTTTTATCTGGGCTGGTTGAATAAAGTGGAGTGATTTTTATTCTAATACAACTTGGCCTAATAGAGATGAAAGTAAGTCTGAAGAACATGAATTCTTGTCACTTGCTGGCAAAGTTCTGTCCCCACCCAGATTCTGCTCTTGTCTCTGCCCAGGCTGGTCTCAGAATTCAACTCCACTCTATGGTATAGGCCTCTGTTCTGTGCCACCATAGGGAAGTACCTGAATATCTCATACACCTGGAGTAAGCTTTCTCTGACATATTCACCGAGTTTCAGTCTGCTAGATTTCGACCAATCTGTGGGCAAAGCAGCCTATGGCCACAGAACTCAGCATCTCCATGGGCAGCCTTGGTTTCCTCATCTCCAAAATGGACATAACGGTAGTTCATATCCCACAGTTTTTATCCAAAGCACATGTATATGTATACAGTTGCCCTTTGGTATCCATAAGGGACTAGCTCCAGATTCTCAGATGCTCAAGTACCTTATATAAAATGCCATAGTATGTGCCTGTAACCTACACATTCCTTCTGTATAGTTTAAATCATCTTTTGATCATCACTTATAATAATTTCAACAATGTATAACTTCTTCAACAGCTGTATAATTCGTAGCTTTATTGTATTTTCTCCAGGAATAGTGATAAGAAAAAAGTTTGTGAATGTTCAGAACAGATAGAAATTTTTAAACCAGTTTCCATCCTCAGAGGTGAAAGCCATGTGAGTGGGACACCTGGGTATGTAAGTGTGAAGATGCATAAAAAGACATTACTGTGGTTCTGAGAAAGGAAGGGCAATGACAGGGTGGAGCAGGAAGAGACACGAGTTTACAATTCATTCTGACTCTTCAAGGATTAGCTTTAAAAACAAGAATGAGTTCAGCTATTATTTGTATAATAACAAAAAGAAGAAGACGTGCTTATGTAGCACAAAGTCAAAGACTATGGTTTTGCTGCTGTTTGGGAACCATAATCTGTGGGTCCAATGGAAATACCCCACACCTCTCTCTTCCAAAGCAAACGGCCACCCATCACCACTCTATCATCTCTTGCAAAGCTTTCTTGCCTGATTACAAGAGACTCTGTCACTCCAATCTCTGACCCTCTCCTTATTGATCATAAGGATTTTGAAGTTTTATAATCCTTGGAAGTCATTTTTAAAAGCTAGTGAGAACAAGGGAGAGTAGTTGTCTCCAAATTGTGTATAAAGAAAATCCAGATTGGCAAACAATTTGGAAAGAGACTATTGCCGTCAAATAGAAATTTCAAAATTCATGGGAGATTTTTTCTTTAAATCTTTGGCTCCTTTATGTATGAGAGTGTCTGTTCATAACACATTAGCCCTGGAAAGGAGGCAGGAAGGCAGGACTGGTCAGCTCTGACAAGCCAAGGTCAGTAACCAATGCAGATAAGCACTCTCCAGCACCAAGCCCCTGGGAACGGGTCTGTGGCACTCCTGTGTGAGCGTCCCCTTTTACAGTGCTTTTTGCAGATTGCTATCATATAGTTCAAAGCTAGTAAAGAAATCAGCATTTCTCCCAGGGAGCTGGTGTTCTGCCTGGCCCTCTGAGTGTGTGAACCACAGTGAAAGCCACCTTGGGTGCTTGTCTTCTGGAGGAGAGAGGGGAGTGAATCCACAGAGCCATGGTATCTGATAGGTCAGAGCTCAGGGCAAGAAACTGAACTGGAAAAGTGGGGAGAAGACACTGGGCTTTGAAACCTGGGTCATTTCCACACCTGCTGCTAGCAGAACTCCACTTCTCTTCCTTTCTATTTTCTAACTTTCTACTCCTTGCCCTCCTTATTGATCAACTTGGAACACACTCTTCCCTAAACCCTGAGACTCTTCCCTGATTTCTTGCCTCCCAGCCACCCTCTGTGTTTCAGCTGCTAAGCCACTGACTGGATCAGCAATGCCATCTTTGACCTATCCAATCACCCACCCATGATAAATTACTAGCTTGTTAATTTTTCTCATAAAACCAAGTTATTTCCACTCATAACATGAATCAACCACAATTTATAATTATATATTAATTTGTCTTTGGAATTTATTTAAAGTCTATCTGCCACGAGATTGCAAGCTCCGTGAATGTAGGCTGATGGTGATATAATATGGAGGATATTAACACTCTGTGGACTGTGCACTGATAATTGCGTATATGCATGTAATGTTATTTGATTTTTATAGCTGCATTGTTATTACCAAAGATCCAAGGGCAGCAGCTAAAACATCCTCCAGGAATGTAACCATTCAGCAAGCTGCTTCCCAGAGCCCAGATTTTCTGGGGAACTGAAAGATGAGGACAGTGGCCAGCTTTGGTGATTTGCACTTGGCAGCTCTGTCAAGTGTCCGTACTTGAAGCTGAAGGGCAGCCGAGCTACTGCAGATTCCTTGCTTTGGTAAGGCTTTCCGGCACTCTGGGAATGCTACATTCCACTGAGGGGGGAAGAGCACATAGAGATCTGTTATTGCTTTTCTGAAGCTTTTGGTTACTTTGTCCTCTGAGGGTCACAGGTAAAGAAGATGAAGCCAGTGATATGCCTCCACTGTCGAGAAGCCAGGTGGATGATGGAGAAAGTGGTGTCATTTGTGAGGCAGTAAAAACTGTTATTCCCAGGTCTCCCTCTTGCATCCCACCTCTGTCTTCACCCCAAGCTCATGAAGCACAATGGAGAAGGCAACAGGGGCCTCAAAGGTCTGTCTGCTGGACACCAGCAGCCAATGACCATGGGACGCAGCATCTACTCAGTTTCCTCATCTCTAAAATGGACATAACAGTAGTTTATATACTACAAAATTTTAATAAGAATTCAAAGACATGATATATGAAATCTTCACCTGGTGTTTGGTGCAGCATCCTTTTTTAGCAGGTACTAGTTGTGATTATTTTGTACTGCTGGGGATTGAATACTGGGCTTTATGCATGCTAGGTGGGTACTCTACCCCCATGCTGCTGGTTAATGTTTTCACTGATTACTTCCTAAACACCTAAAGTTGAACATTAGTCTGAACCCAAATCTCACGTTTTCAGATTCCTAGTTCTTTCCTTTTCAAATCACCCTGGATCCATTACATGACTGTTTGCCCATGCCGTGAACAGAGAGGGAAGGAAAAGGGAAGATTAATTAAGAAAGAGTCATAAAAAAATTCACTGAATATCGAATGGATGTAATATTAACATACGTAATTACTTCTCAACTTCAGAAGCTATAATATCAAAGATAAAAATCATGTCAGCTTCAATCTTTTCCTCATTGTAGATTCAGACCATTACATTAATGACTAACTTTCTGAGCTGTAGAATTTTCTCTTGGAAACATACCTTTCTTTAAGCTTAAGCACAGGGTCCCTTTCCCAGGCACACCCTGGCCTGGAGGAAGTCAGAGAAACCTTCCTGTGGAAGCCTCTCCCCTCCCTCCTGCAGCTGTAGTTATCTGGGGGTTCACTCCCTCAGGAGGAAACAAAGGCCATTAATCACACAGGCAGCCACTGCTGGCCTTGCTCTGGCCAGGCTGTAGAGTTGGCTGGGGATTTCAGTGGGACCTGGGGTTATGTGTGAGAGTAAGCCTCTGAGTGTCTGTAATTCAGGGACTATTCTGGTCATTGCCAGGGGCCACCAGCCTTCTGGGTTGAGATTGTACTTAAGGAAAAAGTCCCAAGTATCTTGAAAATGCCACCTTGTTCATTTTAAACAGAGGCCCTCTCTGCCACTTCTTGTCCCTGGGTACACTGGTCTGGACCCTTCACCTGACTGAGGGACAGCAGAGTCTTCCTTATGGGAATCATTCCCCAAAACTAAGTCAGCTTCTCCTCCAGAGAGGTAAGAAATGAGGTGCCCTGGAGGTTTTCGCCAAGCGGGATGCAAATGTAGCATCCTTCCAAGTTCTTCCTGCTTTGCAGGACCTTAAGATAGAATTGGAACAAGGGGGAATACGCTGTGTTTCAGATGTAATGTTAAGGCATTTAGCCAAGGTCAAAATGGCTACTGAATAGAGAAGAAGTTCTGTGGTCTGCCTCCTTTTGCAGCCCTCTAAAACAATGGCAGAATGGGGGAGAGAAAGATGGTAGTCTGATTGTGTTTTTCTCCTTCCTTCCCTTCCCTGTCTTACTGCTTTATCTCGGTATCCATCCCCCAGTCTCTCTCCTCTTTCATTAGGTGATCAATTCTACACTAGCTAAGCAAAGCACCTCTTCCCCCAATACCATCTTTTCTCTGCTGCCTGTCCTGTGCTTTTTTCCTGCTGTTAGCTCTGACTCAGCAAACTGATTATGAAAACATAATTTTCTGTTTGTTCATCTGTTGACCCATCACATCAAACTAACAATATGTTTAAGATGGGGTGATTTATCACCAAGGCTACATAAAATGCAATCCCCCAAACATCAGCCATGCCCTTGGAAAGTAGCTAAAACCTGAAGTTTCTGAAGCTGGCTACATGATTTTCCTTGGGAGAAGAGGACCCTGAAACCCGAGGTATGCCCTGAATCTCTTCTCCTTCTCCTCTTCCTCCTCCTCCTCCTCCTCTTCCTCCTCTTCTTCTTCTTGAAACAAGTATGATAATAGAGACTCACATATCATATGTCCAAATACTTAAGTTACAAACTCCAGGTAGCTATTGAATCAAGTGCTTTCTCTTCCTGTGATGACCTTCATCACGTTCTATGAAGTTACTTTCTAGTACAGGATTCTTTGACCTCTTACAATTTGTATTAGATCATTTAAAAGTAGAAAGAACCGACACATGGCACCTGCCCCCAGTCCCTTTCCCTTCTCCTGGTGAACCAGACCATCCCATGCTCCAGGGCCTCAGGCACAACATGCACACCCTGGTTCCAGACCAACACTGCAGCAGCTGTTCCTGCTCAGACCTTGTGATCCTTATTTCTGGACATATGTCCCCACAGGGAAACCCATTAGGGAAACAGAATGGTTCAGGTTGTGGAATGGGTACAGTAATTTGGGAAATCTGTTTCAGGGTCCCTGGCACCCAGAGAGTGGTCCAGAAGGAGGTGTGGCACAGATTCCAGGTGGGCACTTTCCCATTGTATGGCGACAAATTGATGAGGATGGTGGGAACACCAGGTTAAGAGAACAATCCTATACAATGAGCCCACTGGACTGACTCCCCACATGCTTTCTTTGCCAAAAATTAATCTGCCTGAAGCCCTGCCTTTCACATTCCTCAATAAACTGAGGCAGTCAATATAGATAATGAATGATGGCGGTCCAGAGAGGATTATGGCTGGTTGTGAGTGGGTTACTAACAGCTAACCTCTGGGATCACACTTCCCAGCTCTGTGGTTGCTAACACCTCCAGGGACAGCACTTCCAAACACAAGCCATTACCCCTGTGCTGCTCCTTGTTGCTGCCTTTAGGCACATGTTCTCAAGAAAGAGAAGGTGGGGGATTCTGAGGGTCTATAAAAAAAGCAAGACACCCACTCCCATGGGCACCCAGCCCTGGGCCCCCTTCTCTCTGGAGAAGTTTTCTACTTCTGTTCCTCATTTTTTTGTTTGTTTGTCCCTGTATTAAAGAAAACTTACTTTCTATGCTTGCCTCCACATTTCTTGGATGTTTAATCTCCAGCACTGGGGAACAAGGTCCTGTTCCTGGCCTCCAAGACGAGTATCTGCATGACCCTGTGCACAAGGTTGGTGGGAGTGATGCTCTATAGCTCAGGGTCCAGGGCAGGATTTTTCTTGACCAGATCAATTGTCAGCAGTGATTTAAAGGGTGCACATAGAATGTTATATACATATATTGGCAATCAAGTTACTCCTGATAGGGACAACTCTATCTATATAGGATGCTCTAAGTTGTTGAACTACAGACTTATTAATTCAATAATTATTTATGAGCACCCTGGGCAAAGGGATAGGGTAGAAAGAGGTAAATGGGTTCCTAAGAAGATAGCACTGACCAAAAACTTAGTAAATAATTAACAAATTACTTATATTATGTAAATAATTATTAAATTATGTAAATAATTATTTACATTATATAAATAAATGAATGACCTCTTGGCGTCTTACAGTTTCCTATCCAAAAGGAACCATCACTGGTAGAAATTTCAGACACTAATAGTGGATGAAAGAAATTGTGATTTGTTTGTAAATTGTAAGTAGTATTTTCTTAGAAGGAGCCCTTCCGTGTTAGATAAAAATAAGAATTATTTTTGCCCATGAAGCATTCATGGTTGTAACCAAAACTCTGAGAATATATTCACAAAGCTACTGACTCAAATATCACAAAACAGAATTTCTTAATCTAGGGTCACTATTAGCATTTAGGACTGGGTCATTTTGTTGTTGTTGTTGTTGTTGTAGGGACAGTCCTCTGCATTATAAGATGTTTGGTAGCATTCTTGCTTACTACCCGCTAGATACCAGTACTGCTGCTCCCCAGTAGGATCAACCAAAAATGTTCCCAGACACTGATACCGCTGTTGACCGGTGACAAGTCCTTGCTTCCCCGATGTTGAAGAATAACACCAAAGGAAGCACGCGAGGCAAGGTCAGAGTAGAAATTAGAAGTTTATTAAAGGACAGCAGAAAAGACTTCTCCCAGAGGAAGAAGGGGACCCAAGAGGTGGAATCCGTGGAAGGGCTGTTGTCTCCCCTTTTATAGCTCTTTCAGTGATGGAATGTAGGTGGGAAGGCCCCAGGGGTGGGACACAGGTGGGCCAAAGAAGCAGTCTGAGCAGGAAGGACTTCATTAACACTTCTTTGGGGTGGGCTATCTTCAAATCTGCTGGGGCTGTTCATTAACATTCCTTTGGGATGGACTTTGGGCCTAGGGCTTTTCTTGGGACTTCATTAACATTCCATGAGTTGTCCTGCATTTCCCGGAATTCATTCAACATGGCCTCCATTTTAGATTTCACTCGGTATTAGACCCGATTTATCTAACTATACTGACTACCTAACTTTAAATCTGGCTTCAACACTGCCAACTGTTCTCTGGGGGGCAAAATCACCCCTGCTCTTCAGGGAACTGATTCGAGATAGTGTGACATCATCTGCACCCAGTCAGAGTGAATGCCAAGCTAGAGTCACAGCAGGATTTGGTTGCACCCAGATTTATTGTCAAAGGAAATGAGAGTCAGGGGGAGCCCAACTAATGTTGTACTTTGCTTTCTTTCATGGGTCTCTAAGATAGGATAGTGGTGGCTATTTTAAGCTAAAAATGTAAAATGAAGAGTAATGATGTTTAAAACTCCTATAGCAATAGAGCTTCTAATTTTTGTTCTTTGGGGTTTTTTTTCTTTGTTTGTTTGTTTTGTTTTGATTCATTGTTGGTTTTCTTAGTGCTAGGGCATGAGCCAGAGGAATTTGCTTAAAGTTCAGATGTAGGCTGAGACCAACAGTGGGAAGCCTCTGCCTCAAGAAGCCCTATGCTAGCATCAAGATGCAAGAATTTTTGGTGGGCTCAGGAAAGGGTTCTGTGCTGCACAGGCAGCCCCACTTCCACGAACAATCTCTAGGCATTTTTCCTACCAATGGTCCATTGATCGCTGTCATTTATTCCATCAAACGGGAAGTTGTGACAGTGACTTCATGATCTGCACATGTGTGTGTCTTCCATGACTAGCTGGAACGAGAGAACTCTGTCAAGTTTCAGCACGTGAGACTCTCAATGTTGTTTTGGATCCAAGAAATCCCCAGGATGCAATTAGGCATATTTACTTGTGTTACAAGGACAAAAATCGTTTATGCATGAGAACACACAATTTTGTCTCTTCTCCACTTTTCTTGGAGCAGAAAAGGATTATTTCTTGCTAAGTTAGCTTCCAGAATCTTTTTTGTTATGGAGTACCTAGTTAGTAAAATTAAACAAGGAGCTAATTTAAACTATATAATAAAGAGGAAAAGTAGACAGAGGATAGAAAAGCCACATTTACTTTGTCAGTAAAAATGCTCTGTGCCTAGTCCAGCTCTCTCAAAGGTAAGGGTGGAAAAATAGATGGGGGAGAGAAATTTGGACCAACAGCTACCCACATATGGGGAAGAAAATATCGATAGTCAGAAATATCTTAATTTTTTATTTTAAAAATATTTTTAAATGTTTTGCCACAGACTTAGATTACTCTGAGTGAGTAATAGAAATGCTTTAAATGATGATTTAGCTCCAGAGTAGGGTGTTCATTTTTCAATTTAAATAATAGAATGCTGAGAGTGAGTCATGCTTCTTTGTTCATTGAGGTGACCGACTGCACTAATGTCCCTGTCAGAATCATCTTGGCAGCTACTATGTGGTCAGGACTTTACATCCAGTCTATCTCTCAATTTGGTACTTTGGACAAGAAAGTGAAGGAAAGTTTTGTCATTCAATACACCTGCAGCCACAGCATCCATTCAATAATTACTACGTAACAAGATTGGGTGACATTCTTGTAGATGAGGGACACAGAGTCTTTAGAGTCTTGTCTATAAGTAATTTATTAATAAATATATGGTAAACAATATACAAGCTCAATACATATGGTCTGGTATTTTCATAGTAATGGAACTTATTACAATTATTGTCCTTTCCATAGAATCATTAGGATTTGGAGAATTTTCCAACTGAATTAGATTGGTGTGTCTAATATGAATATCTTTGTTAGAACTACTACAGTCCTCACGGCTTATGAAATAGCTCTGAAATAACAGGATTCAGAAAGATGTTCATTACATATTTATTACATTCTGTACTTTCTTGTTAAATCCGATATGGCTCCAGCAATGAATAACAGATCTTTCTAACACAGTGACTCAGGCTCAGAATCAACAATCTCAGGAGCTCCGGCAAATGAGAAAATGCCTCGCTCTAGTGCATGCCTTCCGCTGGGTTTCTGGCGAGTGCCACATGGAACTCCATCTCTTTTACAGATCCTTAAACTAACCGTGGGAAGGATCTTTCTGCCTATTTTCCCCTCTGGGCCTGGGGACATGTTATATTCCATTAGCAGCTTCTCTGATTTTTTCATCCAAAACCTTTCCCTTGCCTTGATGTTGGCTAACATTTTCCACTGGTCAGAAACTTTGTTTATACAGCTGATCAAGTTAACGGTTCATCTCCTGCGCTCTGTAGGCACTCCAATTCTGCCGTCATCGTAACGAGGATTGGTTATTTTGCTTGGCAGAATTTAATTCAATAATACAAGATAACCAAACTGGTTTGGTGATCGATTAGTTTATTCAGTACTCACTCCTGTAAGTAAAACCAACCCAGGCCCCAAATGGGGGAGTTACCATTGCAATAGACAAACAATGTGAATCAAAGCTTAGAGACTTTGGGGACTTTACAAAATTCTGCTCTGCAATCAGATGATTGTTCTAAATATATACTATGCACCAAGGTCCCGGATGTTTCAGCCTTTCTCAGGGGCAATAACTAATTTCCCATGGTACATAATCAGAAACTCTACCTTCTGTTAAAGTCGCCTTTGGAAACCAGTGGGCACAAGGGATCCAAAGGACTACAAACTGCACTCTCAAATGGGTTAGCAGCTGCTCATTTTTCTATTTCCACTGCTGTGCAAATGTTGATATGGAAGGATGTGGGGGGGCATCACACCCTTTCCATTGGAGAATATAGAAGACTAAGTATTTGTCAAGTTTCAGCACGTGCGACTCTCGAAGATGATTTTTTTTTAAAAAAAAATAAACTGTGCAAAATATAGTGGAGAATTTATCAATAAACTTCAAAATGCATTTTTTAAAATGAAAAAAAAAATCCTAAACTTCTAGAAAGCTTTCTCATTGACTTGCTATGTGAGCTGAAAATATCTTATTTTTCCTCTTATTTATTTATTGGCATTTTGAGAATAGAACTCAAGGCAAGTGCCTTGACTCAGTGGTAGAGCACTCACCAGGCAAGTGCTCTACCACTGAGTTATATTTCCAGCATCTATTTTTTTTTCTTTTAGTTCCAGTACAATAAAAGTGAAAACTATGGTCCACAGTTGTCATGAGGACCAAAGAGAACACTGTGTGTAAAAGCACTTTCTGCAGTCTAAGAAGGCATTGACAAGCATGATTCTACTAGCAGGTTGGTCCTTAAATTGAGACACTCTTCAGTGTTCTGAGTTCCACTTTCAGAAAGGGACATTAAATGGTATTAAACTCTATGGTGAGAAAATGTTCCCTTTTCAGTCCTCCATCTCTCTTTCTGAGTCCCCCAAGAAGCAAGTCTTTGTTTGGTGGCATCTAGCCCCCAGCACCTCATCACACCTCTGAGCTCCTTACCTTTGAGAGAGCTGGACTAGGCACAGAGCCTTGATCTGGCAAATGTATGAGACTAGATTTTAGGAGCATTTTTTAAAAAAATATTTTTTAGCTATAGATGGACACAGTATCTTTATTTTTATGTGGTGCTGAGGATTGAACCCAGAGCCTCACACATGCAAGGCAAGCACTCTACCATTGAGTTACAACCCCAGCCCTCGGAGCATGGTTTTTAGTTGTCTTCCCTCATGTATTTTTGTGATGATCTCTTTAATGACAAGCGGAAATGCTTTTCCATTAAAAGCAGTAATATATACTTTCACATCTGTGCACATTTTTCAATGTGGGAAGAACCATTTTTAAAAACAATGTTAAGGAAATAATAGTCAAGGGATATATGAACTTGACAAGAATTATGCGTATTACGGGAACACAATCAACGTGTAGGAGTACACACACTGGCGGGTGAAACACATAGGCTAAGGCCTACTTTGTGTCTCTTCGAGATAGCCGACATTTCTATGACGCTCTTTCTCATCCCTCACCATCTTAAAGCAACCCCTACAAAGGATCACAAGGAATATGGAAGGACAGTGGAACTCTGGCTACCATGTTAACATCTCCTGTCAATCCCATTGATGGACAGAATTGGCCCTGGAATCTCCTTTACATCTTCTAAACTTTTTTTTAACAGTAAAATGAATGAATGCCAGCATTGACTGGGGTATGAACAGAGTCCCTTCCCCAAGGATCCAGTGTGTCATGTTAACCTCAGAAAGGGACACCAGTGCAGTCTATCAGCCTCATTCAGAATGGGCTTGGACCCTGTGATGGAGTCTGTCTGGCTCAAGAGATGAAGAAGTCATGGCCAAGCCAATCTCTTGTGTTGGTGGGTTTTTCTATCCATATTTTATTCTCTCTCTCCTTTTCTCTTTCTTTCTTTTTCTCTCTCTCTCCGTAGGGAAGGGAATAGACAAATCTTTCCAAACAGTTGTGTCGGAATGAGAACCATGAAAAATTTGCTGGTGGGTTTTTTAAATACTGCTTGCAAAGATTTATGGATGAGCTCGATTTAGAAAAAGCAAGGAACACACGTGCTGAAATCTAGGCGGCTTCGGGCCTCATTTTTTTTCATTTCTTTCTTCTTCTTTTTTTTTTTTTTTTATTTCTCCACATCATGTTTTGCTGAATAAAATCTCCAAGTAATGATTTGCACTTGTTAATAAATAATCCTTGCTTGAAGTGAGGAAGTCTTGAAGAGGAAGGAGAGAAATAATAACAAAAACATCTCTAGGATCATCTTCATTCCTAAGAAATAAGTTCAACTGCAACCCTGGAAACGTTAACTGAGCCTCAGCCCAACTTCAAATGTTGTTCTCTGGCAGCTGCTTTTCTTTCTTTCTTTTTTTTAATTGGTGTATTTTTCCCCCTCTGGTCTTAAAGCCTATGTTTATATAATGACAGTCACAAAGCTAGGTATGTGACACTTTAATAACATCATTGCACTTTAAGGAAACACACCCTTCTGCCTATTCTTGCCTGGGTACAGGGACCCTCTTCCAAACAGATGTTCAGTCCTGTTACCAAAGCGCCTCAGAATGCTGGATGCAGATGAGGCCAGAGGCAGGCGCCAATTATGTCATATGGTGTCAATGCCCAGTTACTTCACTACTATAACCATATTTTTTATTATTTTTGTTTTAATTACTTACTCCCACCAATATACTTCAGGGCCCTCTTTATGAGAAGCCAGGATTAGCTCTGCTATTCTGATCTTTCACCTAAGCAGGACAAGGAATTTTTTTATGGTCTGATTTTTAGAAGTACCAGGAACATCTTAAAACAAACAAAACAAAACAAAAACAAACATCTGTCCTGTAGCCTGGTCACCGATGACTGAAGCTATATTTTTTTGTGTCTGAAATTCCCAAGCTTCCAATAAATTTGTGTTGAATGGCTTAATTAAACAAGTAACACCACTTTTCTTTTATTTTGTTTAATTATATGCAGTTCCTACTTCTCCTATTCTTAGAGACTACAACTGTTCATACTTTATCCTGGGGAGGGGGGCAAGAAATAGCGTTTCACTTACTCCTCTAGCTTCTATTACAGTATTTTTCCCTCACTATTATTACAAATTTATCTTATGATAATGGAAATAAATTTGTTCAAAATTTTATAAAGATTTTATTTACATTTTTAGCTATTAATTTGTCACACTAGAGCAGGGTTAGTCAACCCTGGCCCCGTAGCCTAAATCTGGCTGTGTGGCTTTTGTAAATAAAGTTTTATTGGAACACAGCCACACCCATTAATTTGCATATCATCTAAGACTGATTTGACTCCACATTGACAAAGTTGATCAGTCACATCAGACACGGTTAGCCTGCTGTCCTAAAATAATTTCCATCTGGCCATTTGCAGACTAAATGTGTTGGTCCTTGGAATAGAGTAGAGATTTCAGAGAGAGAGGAATGGGAAGAGTTCTACATTTCTCAAGTTCTATTTATAATGCTTGTTAATTCAAAATTTGGCTTTTTGTTGACTCAAAGGTACACAGTCTTTCCTTTATCAATGTAGCATGGAATTAATATGTCAATTCATTAATATTAATTTACTCCCACATTTTAATAATAATATAAGTACCTATAATTCCCATAGCATACTGGGCTTTTTTTAATAGAAAAAAGAAGATTTCCCAGGATTGATGAGATCAAATTGATGCTCATACCAATCACATCCAATCCTTTGCTTCGATGTTAGACCACATGTATGAATTCACATGTCACGACATCAGGCAACTTGTATCTTCCTTTCCCCAGTGGTTCAATTTCCTTTTTTTTTAAAAAAATTATTTGTTTTAATTATTTATACATGAGAGTTGAATGTTTTTATGCACTTTGATATATAATGCATAGATGGGATATAATTTCTCATTTTTCTGAAGGTGCATGTTGTAAAATCACTTTGGTCATGCAGTCTATATCTATATTATATATAAAGTAATAATATCTATTTCATTCTACTATCCTTCTTATCCCCACATCCCCTCCTCTCCCCATCTCTTCACTTCCCTCTACCTAATCTAAGGTAACTCTCTTCTTCTCTAGGGTCCTGCCTGCCTTGTTGTGAATTAGCATTTGCATATTAGAGAAAATATTCAGCCTTTGGTTTTGGGGATTGGCTTATTTTTCTTAGCATGATATTCTCCAACTCCATCCATTTACTAGCAAATGCCATAATTTTATTCTTTAAAGCTCAGTAATATTCCATTGACTATATATACCACATTTTCTTTATCCATTCATCTATTGAAGGACACCTAGATTAGTTCTATAGTTTAGCTATTGTGAATTGAGCTGCTATAAACATTGATGTGGCTGCATTCAATTTCAAATAACAGGGTCAAAGGGTCTCACAAAGACCAGGACATGCTCCCATGTTCTGGGGATTAGTACCACTACCTTGCTTACGTGGTATGTGACTTCCCAGGAGGAGCAGCAAAATGTGGTACCTGGAGACCTGATGGTTTCCTTGAAGATGCTGCTCTTGCCTGAATAAATCATGCAGCAAGGAGGATTCATTTGTCTTCTCTGCTGTTTCCCAGTAAAGGTGGTATGTCTCCACTTATCCTCTTGGAAACTAACCCTATATCCACACCCCAGAAGTATGTGGTTATTCCCATTTGAAGGTGAGAAAACAGGGCTCAGTGAGGTTAAATGAGTAGCCCAAGGTCACACAGCTGGTATGAATTCTGAAAGACTTTGTTCCTTAAAATACCCAGAGAGGGAATTTTTGCTGAGGGCAGGTTTCCATGAATGGATGGTAGCATTTGACCTCAAGATATGCAAACCAACTCTTTAAGGGAGTTATGCTGGACAATCTCAAAGCAGAAAGAATTTTTGCTGTTTTCATCTGTCTGATTTGACTATCTCCAGAATCCTGGGCTGCTCTTTGGCATAGGATAATTGATCATCTTCTACTAGCACTCAGTCCTGCATCCTCATCTGATCATCACTAACTGGATAGCCCAGCTTTTGACTATCTAAGAGATTAGGTCAGATGAGGACATCTAGCACGCTCAGCTTTTCAGGGGCCAGGGATCAACCCTGGAGTTTCTGGCTCTCATGGGACACTGCTCAATCTTCTCCAGGACCTTCCCCTGCAAACCTCTAGGCCTCCTCCTCCTGAAAATCTGTAGGGAATGCTGATGGGGTGATGAAATGGGGGAAAGAGATTCAAGCAAGTAACAGCAGCGGCTAGAGGGAGACAGAGCAGGAGTCTCTCCAGGAGCAGCAGCTGTGGGTGAAGTGCTCACAAGCATAGGCAATGTCCACTCTCACAGTGTCCCAGAGAGGCTGTGGGATGACACTCCTTCTGTAAGATCCACATTTCATCCCCAAGCCTCCTACCTGTGTCCCGGATCTCAGGAAAGCTCTGATTTCCAAATAGCAAGAGAATCTATTGGGGACCTTGAGAGAAATGATAAAGGAAGCAAGCTCTGGGGTATCAGAAAGGTTCCTGATCACCAGGACTGAGAATTATTTTATCCAGAAATAGGAAAGAGATACAGACTGTCCCCATCTCCCAGTCCCCAATGACCATTAATGTTATTACAATTCATGGCGATTCTTAGTAGCAGTGATCAACGAGTAATTAACAGGCTGTTCACTCAGCACCACACACTCATTATCTCCTTAAATCATCCCAAAGACCCTAAAAAGATAAGGTCTATAGTTGTGCTCCTTTTAGAAAGAATTACTGAGATTTAGAGCTGCCCTGTCCATCACCGTAGCCCCAAGCCACAAGGGGCTTTGAGTATGTGTGATATGCTTTCAGTGTCAAATTCACACAGGAGTTCAAAGGCTTGGTACAGAAAGAGAAAAGAAGAAAGAATGCAAAATCGTTCATGAATGCATTTTAATATTAATTGCTTATTGTAATGTTAATATTTTGAATATGTTAAAAAAAACTATACTATCAGAATTAACTTTGCCTGTTTTTTTGTTTGTTTTTACATTTTCTAATGAGACTACTGGAGCATATTAAGTTCAGTATGTGCCTTGCTTTCTTTTCCTACTGAATAGAGCAGAGGTCTAGAGCAGAGGTCAGCACACTGTAGCCCTCGGCCAAGTGCAGGCCATAGGCAGGTTTTGTACAGCTTATAAACTAAAAATGATAGAATGATTTTTATATTTATAAAGGGTTGTAAATTTGAAAGCACCATATCAGAGACCATATGTGGCTTACAAAGTCTAAATTATTTGCCATTGGTCTTTTATGGGAAAGGTTTGCTGAGCCCTGGTTTAGGCAGTTAAGAGGCAAAGCCTCAATCCCAGGACCACCCACCACAAAATCTGTGCTTTCTTTACTGTGAAGACAAGCTATATACTGGATTCCAGAAACTGCATAAGAGTTTTATACAGTGTCTCACTTAATCCAGAGATTAAACATTGCCAATTATTGATGTTCATTAATGCTATTATGGTATTGTTAGATTAAAATTCTAGTGTTCTCATTTTAAAGATGAACAAGCTGAGACTTGCAGAGATTCAATAATTTGACTTAAATCATAGAGCTAATAAATAATGGCACTGGGATTTGAATCTGCTCCTTCCTTAAAGGTGCAACTACAAGGTCACCCACAATACCTCTTGCTACTGGGTTCTTATGTATGCTCAGTCAGGACCAGTCTCTTCATTAGTTAGCAGCTAGTTATCTACTCTCTGAGTGTTTATCTGAGGTGGTTTGGTCTTTTTGACTTAATCCAATCTAGGAATCAGCAAACTGGGCCCATAGGCCCGATTTGACACCACTGTCTTTTTAAAAAATTTCTGTAAATAAAGTTTTATTGGAACACAACCCTGTCCCTTTGGTTTGCATATTGCTTATGGTGCTTTCCTGAGCTGCATAGTTGACTAACTGTGACCAGAGACCACATATCCCACTCTATGGGCCATTATGGGGGCCTTTACTGATCCCTAGCATTATTTTGCTCAGGACATTTTCCCTTTCAACACAAGTCACAGTGCCTAGACTCCATAAACACAGAGTGCCTGGGTGAGTGAGTCAGGGTGGGAAGGGAGAATCAGGAGAGCTCACGTCCTCCCCTTTTTGTCCACAGCCCCTTTCATTAGACCTCATGTGATCCACACCCCTCAGCTGGTGCTATCCAAGAGTAGATGTTGGGGTTTACCCCTCTTCTTTCCCACTTCCTTCTCCAAGAATTACTTGACCAGGAACATGTGGATTATATTTCACTTAAAATATGCAGGGATTTTTAACTTAGGGGAAAACATGTTTGGCAAAACCCAAAATACTCTGCAAACCATCTGGGATGTTCTCTTGTCTGTGCTGAAGCCGTGTGCCCCTGTCCTACATGGAGAGATGATTTTCACAAACACACATGAGTTTCAGGACAACAGGACTCTTCACACTTACGTCAAACCAACAGGAGTGTGTCATGTTGGCCTCCGAACGGCTGGAGGAAGCAATTGGCAACTGACTGTATGTAAAACAGAGGTGAAGGTTCAAGGACATCATGGGGAGACCCACCGCAAGAATTGTTGCGTAAGGTAATGGCGTGCCACTCCTGAATAATTTAACAGTAGTCACCAGTATGGAGCATTCTGTCTGTTCTGGGCACTTTTCTAAGCACCTTTCACCCTTTACCTTAGTTAATCCTCCCAACAGCTCCTGAGATGGGTCCTAGTATTGTTTACACTTCAATTTGAGGAAACTGAGAATTAGGCAATTCTCCAGGAGACTGCGCAACTGGTGAGGGACAGAGCCAGGCCTGCAGCCCAGACCCGGGACTGCTAAGCGAAAGGCCTGTGCCCCTTGCTATTATTCTACACGAGAGTCCCCATAAATTCCATGGGTTGCGTTTCCCATGCCCTGTGACCTACAGCAGCGCTGGGAACATAGCAAGCACTCAACGATTACTCATTTCCTCACTGATATATTTAAAAATATGTATTAAACCCTACTCTGAGCTGGGCACCATGATGAGGATAAGGGATTCAATGGTGATCCAAGACAGATGGATGTAAGTGCAATTTATGTGTTAAAAAAGAGAAAGGATCATGGGATTCTGTACCCCCATCTCTCTGTTTCTAGAAGATTCCAGTCTCATGGACATTCTTTCTACTTCATTCCCTTTGCTTCTCCACTCCTTCTTGCTCGGAGGAGGATTTATTTTTCTCCCTTAGATGTCTGTCCCTCTCTTGCTTTACCCCAGTTTCCCCTTTCTCCCCTCAAAAATCCCAGACCCCCAAACCAATCTACATATTATGAAAAAGATTTCTTAAACCACAGGGGTGATGTAATTCTGGGCCTGTTCTTCCTCCCTCTCACACACAAAATATTGGATATGAGTGAGATTTTTAAAAATTGGTGTTTAAATGTGATGAAAAGAGTGTCCTTTCCACCAGAACAAAACAAGCCCTCCTTCTGAAAAGCTCCTTCCTGATATGGTTGACTTCCAAAGATGAGGAAATCCTGTGCATTGGGCCACAGCCTCCAGATGAAGGGGGGACAGAGGGGAGCGGTGGGTTGGAAAGGCCTTCCATGTTTAGAACGGACTGGAGGCTCCAGGGACTGTGGTTCAAGACGCGGGCTGTATTTGGATGGGCAGCGGCCCAGTGAGGCTTGCTTGCAATCTAGCTGATGCGACAGGGTTTTGCCATGGAAAGTGTTCACCCTGGAGCGTTTCGCAGCTAGTCACTAGCCATCAATTACTTCAGAGTCAGATCTTGGCCAGTGGCCTCCGTTCCACAAAGTATGTCATTCTGTGTTCACAGAAACAAGAGTTTACAGTCCTGCCGCTAAATTAAAACTGGTGCTCCCAAATTAAAAGCAGACAGGACAGATGTGCAGGGAAGAAATGGAGACTCACATCTTTTGTGAATCAGCTAATCATTGTGCCAGAACTTGAAATCAGCTTTTCCTGCGGAGGCTTCAACTACACCACACCTATGTAAGCGGCATTAAATGAGGTGGAATTAACATTTTACCAGATATTTCCTTCCCTTTGCCATCTGGAGAAGGATGAAGAGCTCAGTTGAAGCCCAGAATCCCGAGGACTCTGCAACGTGGGAACATGGTTTTGACACCTGGAGATGGCCATGTCCAGCTTCTTCCCCCATTGACCAATATGGAGCCACTTAGGACACAAGAGGGTGAACAAAGCATGCCCAACCAACTGGCCACTCCCAGTACATAGGGTTCAAGCATTTCATCCCAAGTGGGGGAAATCATTTTAATATAAGATTTCCAGTACTCTGCTCTGTTAACCAGCTCATAATTAAAATATTAGTTTTAATGTGATGGGCACTTATTATATTAAATTTGAGATTTTCAAACATGATCAGTCACTCCCAGGTTCAAAGCCTTCTGTGGCTTCCAATCGCCCTAATGATAAAGACCCACATCCTTCACTGGGTCACTGAGGCCAAAGGCTCTGGTCCCTCAGATCAACTGGCTCCTCAGTTTTTTAGTGTCTTTCCACCCATCTTTTTTTTTTTAACCTATTTATTGAGAGATAATTCTCATGCCACACAATCCACCCATTCAGTGTGTACAATTCAGTGGGCATATTCTGTGTTTTTGTGCAAACACCACAATCTACCTCAAATCATTTTTGTCACCTCAAGAATAATCCCTTTATCCATCAGTGGTCACTCCTCATTCTTCCCCACTTCCCTTCTGCCCATTGTCCCAAGTAATCACCCAAATCAACTTTCTGGCCCAATTCTGTCCCCTCCTGTGGACATTTTATACAGATTTGAAATTGTACAATGTGTGGTATTTTTTTCCTGGCTTTTTACTTACCATAATGTTTTCAAGGTTCATCTGTATTTTATCATGTTATTGTTTTAATTATCAGGTAATATTCCATTGTATGAATACACCACATTTTATTCATCCATTCATAAGTTGATGGGCATTTGACTTGTTTATACTTTATGGCTATTGAGAATAATGTTGCTATGGACATTCATGTAAAAGTTTTTGTGTGGACGTATATATACTTTTTTCTCTAGGGTACCTCTCCAGTGATAGAATGCCTGATCAATATGGAAACTCCTATTTCAATAACTTGAGCTAACCACTTCATTTTTTACCCAATATTAATCAGCACTCCTCCTAAAAGGTAACCTCTTCAAAAATGCATTCCTGTCTCCTCAACTCTCTCCTGAGTCAACTGCCAGTTAAATGCCTCTCATAAACTTCTGTGTCTTTTCCTTCATTGTCTTTTCTTGGTTAGTTGTTACTTTTTGGGGAATTTGCTAGCGTCTAAGTTAGATAGCCCTCTAGCTCATCACTGTGTCCCCAGAACTCAAGAGAAGGCACAACGGTTACAGCCTCCAAGATGGCACCCAAAGATTCCACCTCCTAAATATCACACTCTCAGGTAATACCTCCCCATGAGTGTGGATTGGATTTAGTAGTGTGTTTTTAACAATCAGAATAAGACAAAATGACAATATTTAACCTGGGGATGGGGTCTGCACACTTTCTCTTTCCTCACTTGCTCTGGGGCAAAGCCAAATGAGGAAGCTGTCCACTTGGTGAGGAACCAAGGCCTCCTGCCAACCGCCATGTGAGTGAACATGCTGAAAGCAGGGCCAACAGTCAAGTCTTCAGATGACTGTGGCCGTCGTCCATGTTCTAATAGAAACCTAATCAGGGTTCCTCAACCAAAGCCACCCTGCTAAATCCTTGAATTCCTGACCTGTAGAGTTCATGAGATAATAAATGTTCATTTTTTTTTCAAAGTTACTAAGTTTTACATGTAAATTTTGTTACACAACAACGGAAAACAAATACAGTTATGTTACTGAGAATATATGGATTAATAGCTGATGATGAAGAGCGGACAATGAGAAAACAGGTAGAGGAGTAAAAGTCAGGGGTTTCTCACAAATGAAGATACCAAAGACTACATCGATGAGCACTTCCTAGTGGTGAAGTGTTTCTTGTGGGGTGAATGTTTGTGTCCCCTCCAGATTCCTATATGGAAGCCCTTGCGCCTGTGTGACGGTCCTGGAAGGTATGGACTTGGTTTAGATTAAGGAGGAAACTTGGTTTAGATTAAGTTAAATTTTTAGATCAGGAATGAATTTTTGAAGAAGTGACCTTTTAGTGGAAACTTGAAGGAGGAGTTCTGATTAATATTAGGTAAAACCCTAATATTAGGTGAAGCCCTCACAATGGGGATCGGTGCTCTTATAGGAAGACAGACACCTCTTGCTTTCCCCACCAACATGCACTGAGGAAATAAGCCAGAAAGGAGGCCCCACCAGGAACTGAATCAGCCACCACCTTGATCTTGGGCTACTCAGCCTCCCACACTGAGAGGAATCAATGTCTGTTCTTTGAACCACCCAGTTTCTGGTGTTTTGTTACAGCAGCTTGACTAGAACAGGATAGTTAATACCAGAATCTAATTTAATGATCGCATCAACCCTGAACGGTACACAAGATAACCTGCATAGGAAAACTTAGATCCAAAAATAAGAAAAAAAGCTAAGAATCAAGATCAGAGCTATGGACACTGAAGCGGAAAAAAAATTCATAACACACTGCCACCTGGCAGTGATGACAATTTACTGATTTATTCAAGGGAAACTTCAGCAGTTCTGGGATCCAAAAAAAAAAAGCAAGAGAAATGTCCCCTACATAGAAAGAACCATGCCATATTATTTTTTAGGGTTTTTTTTTGTATCTAATTATTGATGTATTTAAGATTTTTTTTATTGAGAGGAAATTCACAAATGAAGTTTAAAAAGTATGCAGGTCAGTAGCATTTAGTACATTTATGATGTTTTATGACTAATTATTTCCAAAATCATTTCAACCCAGGTGCAGAGTCAAGTCAGTCACACTCCTCAAGGAACATTAATGTCACCATCAGAGAAGGGTCCTTTCTTCAAGTCACTCTTATGTTCTTCCTTTTCATTCCTCATCCTGAAAACTCTACCCCTCACCACCCTAACGTGTAAGGTCCATCCTCTTGCTGCCCGTGCTTGTTTTATCAAATTCTCCAGGACTTTCCAATTTGGTCTTCTGCTTTCCCTCCTCGTAAGAAAGTTAACAGGGCTACACAATTCACTGGCCCACAGCTCTGCTTCTGTAGAAGAAGTGATGAACAAAGAGTTGAGAATCCTTTGTCCTGAGCCAGGGGTCCACAAACCCCAGCCCTTGGCCTGATTTATAAATAGAGCTTGTTGGACCACAGCCATGCTCATAGGTTTGCATGTTCTCCACGGCTGTTTTCTCACTACCACGGTGGAGCTGAGCAGTTGTGACAGAATTTACATGCTCCTCACAGCCCCAAATCGGTGTTATCTCACCCTTTGCAAAAAAAAAATTGCCAATCCTCTAACCCAAACCACATCTGCCATCCATATAACCCTCTGTTTGGACAAAACAGTTCACCTTTTGGGACTTACATCCAGTGCCCAAATTGAGGCCATTGAACAAAAATAAACTAATCATACAAAAAATGGTTTCGATTTCTCTTTTTTTTCTTTCTTTCTTTCTCTCTTTCTTTTTCTCTTACTTTCTTTCTGCCATATACAACTGAATGCAGTTTTAAAATAAAGCGTTACAAGAAAATCCAAGATAGAGAATATAAAAGTGCATTTTCTGGGTAGAAGCAGATTGGGAACCTAGACTCCTGCCTGATTGGCTTCAACCATCTTGTCCTTCCATTAGCCTCTGAGGTGCCATATTAATCTGCCAGGACCCAGAGGAACTCCATGAGGAAACCCACTTCTTTGATAATTTTAAGGTCAAGCCACTCTGTGACATCCTGTTGTTACATGATAGTGTGAGAGACAGTGAATTGTGGCAAAAGTTCAGTGTCCAACTCTGACACTTGTGGTGTGGTGTGGACAACAGCAGGAGCCGAACCTGTGTCTCACCTAAGGACATAATGGGTCCTGACATCACGTGCCAGTTGTGAAGATTATAGGTAATAGGGGTGGAATGACCCTTACCCAAAATTTCCCAGACTCCAAATTTGCCTCATAGGGGCCAGAAGTCTTTCAATTTTTCTTTTTTTTTTCTTTTTTCAAGATTTTGGAATATTTCCACACACAGAATGAATTCCTTAAAAATGGGACCCAATTCTAACACAAACATAATTGGTGTTTCTTACACAATTTACACATGTGGCCTAAAGGTGATTTTATGAAATATTTTCAGTGCAGCTTCGTTTTGACTGTGACCCATCCTATGAGGTCAAGGGTGGAGTTTTTCCCTTGTAGTATCTTAACAATGCTCAGAAAATCTTGAATTTTGAAATTTTGGATTTTTGAACTTTTGGGTTAGGAATGCTCAACTTGTATTGCTAAAATACTTACCAGAAACATATATATTTGAGGAACGGAAACTAAAAAGGTTATAGACTAAAACTTTGAGGAAATTCCTGTGATTGCCTGTTTGTTATTCCTGGATCCCCATTTAGAGGGTAAGACTCCTGGGTTCAGAAAACTCAATTAGATTCTTTACCTTTTGAGGACTGCCACCATCAGACCTTTTGTTGAGATTGAAATATTTTTTTACTTATGTGCTATGATTTGGGGACACTTCTGAATATATATCCCTGCCTTAAGGTGGCATCAACAGTGGCTGCTTGGCTTGGCAGCCACCGTTAGTAGTTAACAGATTCTGGGCTGGGACAATGCATCTCTAGCCCCTGAAAGCCCCAGACAGGAACAGCACATTAAACCATCGTCTTCTGCAGAGATTTAGCTTGAATTAATTCATGAATCAAGTTTAGATCTTAGAGGGAAGGAGACCCAAATAAGGCTTAGGAGAAAGCTCACAATGGGTGTGATGACTTACAGAGAACAGACAGAAGTCCATTACAGAGTCTTCAAGGGAAGAGTTGGAAGGCCTCCTGGTAGGGAGCCATCCTGAACTGAGTCTGCCCACACTCAGGCTGCGCAGCATGAGGCAGTCCTTGAACCTCCCTGAATTTGTTTGCTTATCCCAAAATCACAGCTTAGGCTGGCTGACCTCTGGGGTCACTGTGTGCATCAGTGCCTGGCCCATGTTCTGGCACTCAGTGATAGCTTCTTCCCAGAAAAAAATCAGTGCTATATTACAGTCAATACCATGAGTGCCCCTGAACCAATAAATTATCATGTAACCTTGGGACGGTTATTTGGTAGAATGCTTTGATGAGGAGCATTGATGAACTGGGGGCCTACCTGAGAACATTAGAATATGGAAATGGAGTGCAGAAAGGCAGGGAAACACTGGTAATGATGAAAGACACACTTTGGCTACTAAGATCATCCGGGACCCACCGCAGCCCGTGATCTGGAATGACCAGGGATTTGATCTAAGTCAGAATTGCCTGAACCTAGTCAGGCAGGCGGAGTAAGTAGAAACCAGTTACTAGGTTCACAGCGGGCCTGGTGCTAAGCCTCCATATACACTATCATTCAATGCTTTCACAACATTGTGACCAGTCAATCTGCCTAACAGAATCTTTCCCCTGCCCTGGGATTTGGGTGCTAGAATTAGCTCTGACTCATGGGCTGTGAGCAGGAGGGTTCCCAGACACACCTGTGCCAAGGGAAGAAAAGCTGTGGCTCCTCCTTCGCCTCCTCTGTCTCTGCTTTGGTTAACATGAAAGCCACAGGTTGGCTCACATGGTGATGTCAGAAGACGGAAATTTCCCAGACTCCAAATTTGCCTCATAGCAGAGAAATCCCTCCTCTGGCATGAACGAGAAAATAACCCCATTGTGCTAGTTCACTGAGGTGGCTTGTTTTTTTACTGGAGCGTAGCTTGGTCCACCCTAACAAACACAATGTCTAACATTTGTTTAGAGCTTGCTGCTGCAGACTTTTTACAAAAAAGAATGAATAAATCATCTGGGAATTCACAGACCCTATCAGAGCCTGAATCTGAACCCAGCATCCTGACATCATTGCTGCCTTTGGGGCCAGCCACTCGGGTTGTGGGAGTGTGCAGGTAAGTCTGGCTTGCCTTCTTCGGAAACTCCAGCCTGCCAGGGTGCTGTAGGTACTCTGTCCCTCTCTGTCCCAGTAGCAATATAGCCCTTCCTCTGGGCAGCACTTCGACCATCACCATGGAGCTTTTGTGCTCAGGGCTTGCAAAACCCAGCAACGTGCTGTGGGCGCTCCCTGGAGAAGCTGAGCGCCCTGCTATCGACAGGCAACGGGCGTATTGACTTTCAAAACCACAGTGTTCGAACCTCAGGGTGCTCTTTGACTCGCATTTCCTTTTTCAGTCTATAATGCCACAAAGGTCCAGACAGACAACGTGGAAGGCAGGCACAGTTCCACCCAAGTGGGTAATGAGGAGTGGACTGTGACTCAGAGGGAAAGAAATGAAAGATGTGACAACAGCAACTAACATTTGGGGCCCAGGTGGCAGGCAGGGGTGAAGCCGCTCTGCGGGTATAATACCATGGAATTCTCATGGCAGTGCTGAGAGATGGGAATTAGCTGATTTCACAGGCCAGAAGATTGAGATTTAGAAAGATTATGTTACTGATCCAAAGTTACACACTTCGAGTTAGAGATGGTACTGGGTTTCTTTGGAATCGGGAACCTTGATTTGCATGGCTCTATGTTGATGTTCTTCTATAAGGATTCACTTGAAAGTATTTTCAGTATGGACAATCCACTGGGGTTCTTATTTGTGAAGAACATTTGTGAATGTGAATATATATGATCCTTATAAAAATGATGGGAAGTAAGTAGGCATAACTGACGTCTTATTTAAGGATACGGTGGCACAGAGAAATAAGAATCCCACCCAAGTTCCCACAACCTAGGCAGGATCTAGAACCCAGGTGTTACAAAAGCTGGATGAAGTTCTCCCCACGTGTCCCAGGGCTCTCTTCTCAGGATCCTGGAATTGCCAAGGGGCATCCAGCACAGGTTTGGGCATTGGGGCAGTGAGTACAGGCTTTACAGCTCAAGAGCTGTCTGAACTGTGGCTTTAAAATCTGAGTCCAGGTTTCCACAACCAAAAAATAAGAAGGAGAATATTGACATCCACCCCATCATGGTTAATATGAGAATTCAGCCCAGAATTCAGTCCCTGGTGCGTGCTTATAATTCCAGGGACTTGGGAGGCTGAGGCAGGAGGATCACAAGTTCAAAGCCAGCCTCAGCAACTTAGGGAGGCCTTAAGCAACTGATTGAGACCCTGTCTCTAATAAATACATAAATAATCCCTGGTACTAAATATATACATATATTTTTTTATCTTTTTCTTTTCTTTTCTTTTTTTTTTTTTTTTTTTGCACTATAATCCCATGGAAAGTCAGCACTCTGTGAATACAAGCTGTTATTTTCATCACCTTATAAAATTTCTTTACCTATTACTAAGAAGAATCACATTGGAAAAAAAAAAAAAAAAGCCATCGTGACTCTGATGGAACCTGAGACTCCTACCAGTTCGTGTGCGTTTCATCCTCTGAGATTTCCCGGGATGCTAACTGTGGCCAGTGCTGGTTTTGTGAATTCAGTGTAAAATGTCACTCAGTCTCCTCTCCACTGGCTTCTGGCCTTTGGGGAGGAGAGGTTGGCTTAGGGCTGCATTCAAGATCCTGCCCACCCCGTGGATGGGTCCCGGGCCACACAGTCCTGGGGCAGCGGCCCCCGCTCTCAGCTCTGCAGCTCCCTCCTAACAGCGATATTCTCTTTGGTCTTCTGGGAGCCCCACCAGCATCATCAATCAAAGCCCCGCGTTGCTTACTCGTACTGAAGTATCCTCACTGCCTCATCAATCATAAAAGCAGTAAAGAGTGCGCTTTGGATTTCTAAGGAAAGCTCCAGACGGCACCAAAAGAAAAAAAAAATTGTGTGGGGCTGAAGGGTGGGGGTGGGGAGGGGCTTAATTATCAGCTGTTCCTCGGCCCATCACTCACTCTGGAAATGTCTTTACAGCTTTATTTGGGTTGTGTCTCTTTTTAAATCCTAGTAAACAGCCGTTAAGCTAAAAACCCTCATTGCTTGGCACAGGGAGCCCCACTGGTTTTCAAGCTATTATTTTAATAAGGCCTATTTTACAATTAAGGCACCATGGGCTTTAAATTACATATAAAATAAAATGTGGAAATTGAAGCATTAAGTGTGTGACTGCCGTTAGAGAAACAGCAGCCACTCTTCGTGGTAAAATGCTGTCTGTTATCTAACCAATAGAACAGAAGGCTGGGGTTATGTGCCGCCATGATCTCTCATGCTCTCTCTCTCTCTCTCTCTCTCTCTCTCTCTCTCTCTTTCACACACACACACACACACACACACACACACACACACACACACATCATAAGAAAGGTCCATGCACTCTTCTCCAGGAAGGACTTTGGGTCATGCCTAAATGGACCTAAATAATAACAATGATAATAGTATTCATATTATTACTAATAATAACCACTAACTTTTTGAGCACCTGCTACCTGACAGGTACCAGTCAAGAACTCTCTCCATGCTCCTACGAAGGTTAAGAGGGGCCCACCATTCTTATCCCCAGGACAAAAAAACGGAAATGGAGACTTGGAGGGAAGGCCACTTTTTCCAAGGTACTCCATGCTGAAGGTAAATCATTAATTTGATCAGCTAATATTTTTGAGCACCAAGAACTGTTCTGGGCACTGGGAAAGTTCATCAGCAAAGGAAACAACTCTGGTCGTGCCCTGGTGGCACTTGTATCTATCCCTTGAACCTTCAAGGGGTAACAAGAAAATTGTGGGATGAATTTGTGTACAAATAGGGTGTGGGTCGTGAAGGATACAAGTAGTGATGGAGATGAAGGAGAGAAGGGGATTCTTTTCAAACAGAGTGTTTGATGACCTCACTGATGAGGCGATGTGAAAGCTTAAAGATCCAACCTCAAGATGAAACCTAGCATGTGCTGCAAGCCAGCAGAGGGAAAGCCTTTGGTGACGCCAAGCCACCAAAGGGAAACCAGTGTTTGGCTTAAATGTACATTGTCCCCCCAAAGCTCATGTGTGAGACCATGAAAGAAAGTTTAGAGGGGCCTTCATCTGCATTAATCCACTGCTAGGGATTAACTGGGTGGTAACTGTAGGGTAGGGTGTAGATGGAGGAGATAGGTCACTAGGGACGTGCATTGGGGGTTTATATTTTGTCCCTGGTGAATGGAGCTCCTTGTGCTTCCTGGTGGCCATGTCCTAAGCTGCTTTCCTGTACCACACTGTTCTGCCATGATGTTCCACCATGATGTTCTACCTTGACCCTGGCTCAGAGCAATGGAGTCCCCATCTATAGACACATCTCTGAAACCTTGAGCCCCAAATGAACTCTTCCTCCTCTATGTTGTCTTTTGGTCAAAGCAATGAAACAGCTGACTAAAACAACCAGTGAAATCAGGTGGCTAACGAAAAAGAATGGGAAAAAATGAAGATGGACTGGCCAATCAGGGTCAGTCCCACCAAGACCACAGTGAGGACAGGGCTTCACTCCCAGCCTTGAGAGTGCTTTAGCCAATGGAGACACATGCTCCAACTTTAAGTAAATGGCTGGAACTTCTAGTGAGGATAGCCGGGAAATGAGCAAGGTGAAATAAGGAGATGAGTCAAGGGGTTCTTGTAGTAGCCAAGGAGGACTTAAAAGGTGACCCATGGAGACGTGGACTGGATATCGTCAAGATATATCTTGGATGCAGAAATAGCAAGGTGTTCGTCCACCATGCATCTCTCATGAGCTCCCATGAGATCCCCCTTGTATTATCACCTGGTCCTTGGCCTCCCAGTGAAGGTTCCGTTGTTTCCCTTAAGTAAAGTTCTGTTTTCCAAACTGTTGTTTTTAAACTATTACTTACTCTCCTCGTGCTCTCTGTGGTTGGCATTTAGTGCACAGAGCTTGAAAAGTTCTGAAATGGGGATTGAGGTTGTGGCTCAGTGGTAGAGCACTTGGCTCACATCTGTGAGATACTGGGTTTGATTCTCAGCACCGCGTATAAATGAATGAATAAAATAAAGGTCCATCAACAACTAAAAAATAGATCAAAAAGAAAGAAAGTCAGTCCCCAACTAAAAAATGTTTTGAAAGATTCTTTATATGTAAATAAGGCCCATGCAAATCTGACCTGTCTGTCTTTGAAGACAGCTGTCAGTGGTGTGGGGTGGTGGAGAGTGACCCCGGAAGAACTCATTTGCCTTGCAAAGCATCACAGCCCCAGGGGCAGGAGACCTTTTAGGAACAGCATTGAAGGGATGTGCAGGGGTCGCATCTACCCCAGTGACTAAGGACATCATGGTGGCAAGTCCTCACCCTCCCTCAGAAGAGGAACCTCCTGTATGAGAAACAGAGGGTGTAACCAGTTGTGTCATGAACTTGGAAACATTTCCCTTTTTGTCTACAAAATCTAGCTCCTGGGTGGTACCAACTCAAATCCGTGAACATCTGACAGCTGTTCAGTGGTTTGTGGAAAATGACCCGTGGCCTCACAATTCAAGTCCCATCTTGACCCTCCAGAGGTGAACACTTCTTTGTCAACCACAACAGAGGTCCTGTGATGGGGTGAGGGCCCTTCTCAGAGACGTGATCCTTTGGAACTCGACTGGCATCTCAGCTGCAGAGCCCAGTGTTGGCACAGTGGAGCTGAGGACCTTCCAGAAATGCTCGTTGGGGGTCTGCCTTGACGAATCTTCCAGGGAAATACATGCAAAAGATTCTAAGCAGACACTCTTTATCTGGTTGTTCATCAGGACCACCCGAGGTAGAGTGTATGTTCTATTTTCTAAGAGCAAATCCGCTCACCCACCTCAGTCCACATGCTTCCTGAGAAAGAGACCATATTATTTGCAGTGTGACCCATGCTCTGCCTTCATTTAATGGAAGACCTACCAGACGCACTCTCCTAGGAAAGTAGAAGTGAGATTAAGGTTTCAGTGGGGGCTGATCTCTCAAACAGAGGAAATAAAACCCTGCTAGCTGGGGAAAACCAGGTTTTCTCCTGGGTAGTATTAGGGAAATTAACACCACATCCCACAATAGAAAGACTGCAGATCTTGTGGGCTTAACACTGTAAAGTGTATTTCTCATTCCTCCTTGTAGGAATGCCACATGGACACGTGGCTGCCAGGAGGGTATAGCAGATTCAGAGACGCTGCATCCCATTGGCCTGAATTAAGTTAAAGGGACCAGGGGTAATCACAGGAGAGGCAGGAAAACGGAACCTCTCTGCATGCCAAGGAAGAGGAAATGGTACAGTGAGTATTTGGCGTTTCTTTTCTTTTTTTTTTTTTTTTAAGAGAGAGAGAATTTTAACATTTTTTTTTTTTTAGTTTTCGGCGGACACAACATCTTTGTTTGTATGTGGTGCTGAGGATCGAACCCAGGCCGCACGCAGGCCAGGTGAGCGCGCTACCGCTTGAGCCACATCCCCAGCCCCTATTTGGTGTTTCTTAGCCACATCCATGGACCAAAAAGAAAGAAAGTCAGTCCCCAAAAGGAGGGGCAAACAAAGCAGGTACAAACGACATCCTTAACACAAACTCTCATTGCAGCCTGAGTTAGTTTGAGCGGGTCCCTGTGCTCACAAACAGAAAGGTGTAGAAACAGAGTTTTCAATAGCCACAGCCCCAAAGAGTCTTCAAAAGACTTGAAGATAACCCTGCTCAAGGTCAAGTGCAACTCCTCACAGCAATAAAGAGGCGCGTTCTACACAAGTACACACCTGGGAGCTTCTAACCATCAAGGGTCTTGAAGGCACCTGTGTTCTGGTGCTGCGGAAGTCTGTTGGCTCAGGGTTAAAGTTAAAACTTTTCATACCACCGACTGAGAGAGTACTCTTCAGTGCAGTCTTTTTCTTTCCCTTTTTCTTTTCTTTTTTTAAGTGTGTACTGTCTTCTTGCAAAGGTCATGTTCAGTTTCCTTTCAGACAAAGGGCTGTAGGGGTGGGGGCAGCTCCAGAGAGACCAGTGCAGGATTAGTAGGGGCACGTCCATGTGCAGGTGAGGGGGACATCCGGGTGCTCTGACTTCAGGGGTGGGAGGGAAACCTCAGGTTGGCCAACATCTCTTCCACTCTGCTGCCCATCCCTGCAACCCCATCCTAGGGACTTCACGGTGCCCGTTGCTAACGTCTTTAAAACATCTTCCCAGCCTTACCGTCTTGCCTCAGTGTTCCAAAGCTGCTGATTCCTGCTCTGCTCCCCAGACTCTTCCTCCAATCTGTCTGCCTTGCTCTGCAGGACACTCCCTCTGCCTGTCATCACATAAAATTCCACTACTTTCCTCCATTCTCTGCAGTTTTCCCAGTGCAGCCCAAGATGATCATCCACTCTCTGTGGTACCGGTACCTCTCATTGCTCTGTCTTGCTTCTCAGTCAGTGTCCCCTGTCCCTGCCCAGCTCCCAGGACCCTGCCAGGAACGCTTTGAAGGTAGGATTCTTGTCACTGGCGTTTGGAATTCAGTGCAAATATCTATTATGTGACATGTAGTAGGTGCTCAGTAAATGTTGCCTAAATAAAAGAACGAGATAGCAAACAAAGAGATGAATGGACGAATCTGTAGAGGATAACAAATCAGGCCTTGGAGATTATTTAGTGTGGATCAACTGATTTGAAGCTTTGGGGCAAAGGAAGACAGCTTTGGTCACTGCAGCTAAAGGCATTGCTCTTTTCTCTCTGGCTTTCCCCCCTGGAATGCTCAGATTCTTGTCTCCTTCTCTGGGTTTTCCAACTTTGATTTTCTCTCCTCTGTCTTGTCCTGTCATTTACTTCTGTCTTAGCCTCCCCAGCTGGTACACACAACCTCACGGACATGTAGGATAGTATGAGAATGCTGGTTTCACTGGGGAAGACACCATGCTCATCTGGCCCACCAGCATCCCCAGTGCAGTACCTGGCATGTAGTAGGTGTTCAGTTAAGTACTTGTAGACTAAAGAACAGAGTCAACAAATAAATAAATATTTAAAAGAGGAAAATCTTTTCCAATAATGTTGCTGACATCTTAGGAATTAGTCTGGGTTTTAGGCAGTTCTCCCCCCGCCCCCGCCGATTATAACTTGATTGCATCTCATTTAGAACTCTAATCAAGTGGCAGTGGCTAGCTGGACCATCATACTGAGAATTCCAATTAGCATCAGTGGAGGAAGAGGACCGTGATTGATTACGGATGTCTGTCATGAAGGAAGCGGGAATGTCAGGAGAAAGTGGGAATGCCTCCTTAAACTACAGAAAAATTGAAGGTAGTACGTGAATATCTTGACTGTATGGTTCACTGCAAAGACGTAAGGAATACAGGAGGGCTGGGAGGGTAGCATTGCCTAGGGCACTGAAGAACTTTGTTAAGGTCTGTAAACAAGTCAGATTGGCACCTGTTATTTTGCCAGAGAAATGTTAGAGTCTATAAACAAGTCTGGATGGCGCCTGGCCAAATGCCAGAGGGAGTGGTTTGTAAAGTAACAAAAGCGAGCCATTAAGAGTGGAGATTCCTGATTGGTTGACTGCTGTATCTAGTTTATGCTAATTAAGATAAGCTGTGCAAAATGTATAAATACCTCTGTTGTCCTACAATAAACGGCTCCTATTCCTGCTGCATCAAGGTACACAAGTTATTCGTCACATATCCCCCCCCCCCCCCCCCCCCCCCCCCCCCCCCCCCGCTGCAGCTGGACTGTGGCAAACTTCACAGCTATTTCTAATTTTTTTAATTTGGTAAGATGTTTTCAAGGTAAATTGGTTTTTAAACTTCCATTCAAAAGTGTAAGTAAATCTGATTACCTATTTAAATGGCTAGAGCACCAAAATATGAAGCTGCAGGAAAACTTGGATGACACAGAGACTGCAGCAGTTGTTTGGGGGCTGCTGTGGTGATGCTTGTGGGTGCACCCCAAGAGTTCCTGTGTTGGAAGCTTGTCCCTGACGTGGCAGTATGAAGAGGCCATGGGACCTTGAAGAGGAGGGACCTAGTAGAGGCAAATTCAATGGAGGTCGTTGACAGCCTTGCTCTCAGAAGGGGTCAATGCCGGCTCAGTGGAGAGAGCAAGTTCCTGTGGAGTGCAGGTTATAAAAGAAGCAAGCCTGGCCCTTTCCACTCTCTGGCTTCCAGTCATTCCCTCACCAGAACCGAGTAGAAGCTGCTGCCATACCTTCAGACCTCTAGAACTGTGACCGAAATAAGCATCTTTACCTGTTAAATCTCCCGGTCTCAGGCATCTTGTGATAGCAAGGGAAAATGGTTTGGGATGGATTTGGAACAAATCACCTTGAGATTCTCTATGGTATTCCTCAGTGCCATTTATCAAATATTGCCAGAACTTCTTCTTTTAGGTACCTGGTAAGACTACATCTTCCCTGGCCCCTTGGCTGTGATCATAAGATTTGTATTGGCCAATGAAATGAGAACAGAGGTGACCTGAGTTCCCTTTGAGGAAGAAATCTTTAAAAGACAGTGAGTGATTTACTCTTTTTCTTTGCGTCTCCTAAGGCCAAAGCTCCAGATGGTGGACTATTTTAGCCTGGATTCCTAACTGAAGACAGCACGGAGCAAAGCAGCGTCCCCAGCTGATCTGCTGTGGACATATAGCTTGAATGATAAATAGCCCCTTGTTGACATTTTTAAACCACTGGAAATTTGGAGATTGTTTATCACCACAGTATGGCTGAGCCTGTCCTGTCTGAGACCGTCTCCAAATTAAGAATTATGATATGTCATGGCACAAGGTAGAGATAAGACCAGTCGCCAAGGACCAGTGACTTGGCTAAGCAGCCCCTTCTCGAAACGGTGGCTTCTGTTCATCTGAAATATTTAGGGACAGAATCAATAGAGGGAGAAATGAAAGCTCTCCCTCCTGCTGCTCCCCGTCATGAACCCTATGCTCCAGCCGAACAAAGCAAGGCCTGGGCTTTTTATCACGCGAGGCTTTCTCATTTCATGCCTTTGTTCCCACTGTCCTTTCTCCTTAGAAAACTTTTCGGTCACCTTGTATCCAAGTCGGTCCCCTCTCCCAGCCCAGCTACAATGCCGCCTCTTCCAAGTGCACCTGCCTCCCCTGTGCGGATACGTCTCCCTCCTCTAAGGGCTCGGGCTCCTTGATCATCTCCCTGTGACCCTTTTCACTGTCTACCAAAGGGCTTCACTGAATGATTATAGGAAGGAGTGGAGGGAGGGAGGAAGGGAGGAAAAAGAGAAGGAAGCAAACCCAGGGAATCCTGGGCAGCGGCATGGAAATAACATTTGCCCATTTGGAAAATTGGTCTCCGCCTGGTTTCTACCCTGAGCTTCCTTCCACTGTCTCCTTCTCTTGGGTCCCACAGTTGTCTTCAGAGATGCCTTTTGATTAGTTGTGATAGGTCCATTGTTCAGGTAGATGTCTCTTTGTTGACAGGTGAAGGAAAACGGTGATCCTTTCCTAATTAACCTAATGGGTGCTTCTTCTTCAATCCTCGGTGCCTCATGTTATATCCTAGGTCCCTGGGATGCACATAGCATATGAAGCATTGTAACTTCAACTCCTTGAATGGACACAATTTTTCAAGCTCAGTGCAAATTTAAAATCCTGGGAAATTAAAAATCCTTGTTGGAAAGTTACTGAGAATTTCAAGATGGCCCTAGCAGAGCCTCAAACCAATGGTGAGGCCCTTCTAATAGCAAGGCTCTGGGCAGTTACCCAGGTTGCCCACCCATGAGATCAGCCCTGGTGTTTGATGTGAAGGAGTTCTTAGTGCCTTTAAATTACACAGTGCAGGTGACAGATGATTTCAGTTATTAATTAGATCCTCTCTAAACTGACAATGCCTCTATCATGCTCCTCTATTAGGCACGTCCTAACCATTATATGAAGACTCTGATTTCCTGGAATCAACTGTCTACGGAGTTGGTCTCCTGAGTGTTTAGTCTCTGCACAGAAAATGGGATGGGCTCCAGTATCTGAGCCCAACTCAGGTAGGCTTCTTCCTGCCACCTTTGGAGGCGTCAAGGAGGTTTTGCTAGGTCCTCATTTTTCCTTTAACTACCATGTTTGTCTAGAAGACAAATGTTCTACTTCTTGACAGAGTTGAAATTTGACCCACATCTTCCAAGAACTGTGGTGTTGATGACATGGGAGTGTATTTTATTTTATCTTAAAATTTTTTTTTCTTCCTACCTAAATCAAAGGAAGGTTGAGTTAACTTATGTTGTCTCCAGTTCACTTCCACATCAAGGTAACAGAGAAACTGTGGAATGTTCTCCAGTAGGGCAGGCCAGCAGGAGTTCCCAGCATGGATCTGTCGTGCTCTGTGATCGGCTTCCGGCTTTGTGAGAGTACACCACTCACAGGGGATAACTAGCCTACCCTTCTTCATAATGCCAGGAGGTACCACAAGATTGCTAGGAGGACCTGTAAGTCACATTGCCAATTTGTTTTTCCCTCCTTTGACAAACCGAGTCAGTAAGTTTGGTAAGTGAGTACACAGCACAGGTGAAATCCAGGTGCTGGCTTTGATTATCATTGTGCCCAGGCTATGATGCACTGTTGCCTGTACCGGCCATTTACAGCTCATGTCTGCAGTGATTTGGCCAGTTTCCATACAGGTGTCTATTGTCCCATGTCCTATGTCAGTTGTCCCATGTCACATCAGTTGTTAAAATACATCTGCTATCATCACTGGAATGAAACCCAGGTCCATTTTCAAGTTGGTGTCTAGCACAGGTGACTGAGGGCTCCGGGGCAGTGGTGTGGGGGAGCCAGCTCACACAGCTCTTCCCAACCCTCATTCCTTGATACAACATGATAGCTTACAACTGGCCCTGGTGGGAGTCTCGGAACCACGGAAATCGGTGAATACTGCAAACCAGAGAGGGCCCTGGTGTTCTTTAGAGAGAGTTGATCTGTCAGCCCGTCATAGATCTTAGGTGGGGACAGATGTGTGGCTCCTTTGTTGAGTCATTCCTCCCTTCTTTTACCCATGATGGAGTCAAAAACAGTTTTTGCTATACAATTTATCTCCCAAAGTAGGAAGATGCTATTAAAAATGACACCAGGATGGCGCAGAGTAAAAGGAAACTGTCCTTTGCTGCCACCACATTGCATTTCTTCTAGGCCACTGGGCTTGTCTCTCTTTAGGACAGAACTGATCTCTTCTGTCATCAAAGCCTAGTGGACTGAAGGAATATATTAATAAATGCCATTATTTACTGCTTCGTTTTCCTGTAAGTACTATCAAGGGCTTCAATCAAGGGCTATGAGAATAGTTACATCAAAGCTGTTTTTTTTTTTTATCATCTAATTTAAAGAAATTTGGAGTTGTGACTCCACAGAGTAATTTGAGTGTCCTATGAAAACAAACCACCTAAACACTCCCACATGGTCATCCCGAGAGTATGTTCTTACCCCAGTGGGACTGCCACTCCTACAACACTCAGACCCCAAGAATTTGAAAAGCACTGATTGCTGTCAGTCTCTATCCTCACAGTGTGGATTTGACTTTTGAAATGGATCAAAAGTCCTTTGGCATTAAGTCTGATGAAGAAAAGAAAGAAGCCCAGCCGGGTAGAACCCTTTGGTTTAGAACAGGGTGAAATCAGAAGGTCATGGGATGAAGTTTCCTGCCTAGTTAGCTAAAGTGGCTTTGCAAATAGACCCTCCCAAGGAATGTTACAAAGTCTAGTTACACTCAATTCATTTGGATAAGTGTGTTTGATTTTTCAAATCTTTCCAGGAGCTTTTGCTCACACCTTACACAGCACAGGCACAAGAGAAAAGCAAGGTTGCAGTGGATTGAAGAACTCCCGGTGGCCTGATATTTATGTCACAGATTCAAAAGAAGCTTACCTATGCATTTTTTTCAAGTCGACCACAGGCTTTGAAATTTTGCTATGGAGAGAGAGAGCAGTGCTCTGGTTTGTAGACCTAGAGATGGGCTCCTCACAAGAATTCCTGACAGTGAAACTAAAGTGGAGCCCAGCTCTGTTCTGTCTCCATTTGCTCCACAAAGAATCAAGAAGCACTGGCAATGTTTCAGGGCTTAGCCCTGAGTCTGGGGCAGTGAGGAAAATTTGCAAGACTCCTATTCCTGCAGAAGTTCCCACCTAGCAGGAGAGACTTTGATCCCACAAAGCACAAATAAAATGATGGTTTCAAGCTTCTGTGCCAAATGCCACAAAAGGAGAGCCCTCCAGAAGAAGGAAAGTTGAAGCCAGGAGGTGAGGGATGAGCTGGTTAAAGGAGAGAACAAGCTGGGATGGGGAGAGAACAGCTTGTGCAGAGACCCAGGAGCTCCCATTGGGACCAGCCATTCTGCTTCGAAGATCATGTGACCAAACTCCTTTTTTGGTAAGTGAGGAAGGAGTAAAGGTCCAGTCTAGAGACCAGATGTCCAGACTCACACCTTGTTCAGGGCATTTCTCAGCATTATTCTGCCTCTTCCTGAATTCCAGATGTCTCTGGAACATGCAAAGAACCTAATAGCTCGGGGGAAGTCAGCAGGGTATTGCTTTTAAGGTTAGAATCTGGGGCTGTACACACACACACACACACACACACATACATACACACACACATACACACACATACACACACAATGCACACACACATAAACGTACATACATATACATATAAATATATATTCACATGCATATGTAAACACAAGTAGATGCGCATGCACACACACATCTGTGTGCAAACATATATAAATGTATTTACATGCAAATGTACACACAAGTACATACATATGCACACCACACACACACAGGCGCGCGCGCACACACACACACACACACACACATTTGTTTATAAAAAAGACCCTTTTTTCACTTTCACCTGAGCAACAGGGTAGAATAGCAGACAGGATGCTGAGCTTTACCCCTAGCCCATATAAGTACAAGTCATACATCATTCTGTGCCTCTGTTACCTCTGTTTCCTTGCCTATAAAATCTGGTCAAAGTAATGGAACAAACCTGGTCCAAGGGACACACTGGATTTCAGTGAGATGTTAATCAGATGGTTAAAATCTAATTGCTAGATATACTCAATACATTCTTATATTGTCATGAAGCAGTCAGAAAAATTAGTGGTTTTAACTGATGGTTTGGAGGGGTCTTCTATGTCAGGACACTGTGACTCAGCCTCCTTCTTTGCTGTTAATCTGCAAATTTTTCTTTCCCACAAGGCCACTTGGTTTAGGCTTCAGAGATCTAACACCCTGAGAACCATCCCACCAGGCCAGGAGCAAAGCCCTTTCAAGCAGGGTTCAAGGTCAGGAGTTTGGGAATCAGATAAAACCATTTCACTCTCCTGCTCTGTTACTTTCCAGCTCTATTGCCCTGTATTTAATCTCCTGGAGACCCAGTTCCCTCATTTATAAAATTTGGATATGAATATTTTCTTCATAGACTTGTGAGAACTAGGGGCTATTTTTGGAATCCCTGGGCCCCCGTCTGGTACACAGGAAGCCTCGAGAGGATGTATTTGGCAGGTCAAGTGCTTTGCTTCCAGCAAAAGCCCCAAACGTTGCCGAGCCCAGATGTCCTAGGTGTCTGTTGTACTATATTGGTCTGTCATTCCTTAAACACTAGAAAGTCTTTTTGGAAAACTATTCATATTTTCAAGCATTTTCCATATATTGGTGTTGATTTGATTGCTTATTTATCCAACAAAACATTTACAGGTCGCCTACTGTGTGTCAGATACAATCCTAGGCTTTCAATGTGCATGCTTGCCCTCGTCGGGGAAGACAGAGTAGCAATAAGCACAGCAGTTTAGCGAGTTCTGAAGTGTGTTAGAAAATGTTCAGTGTGAGAGAGAATGACAGCAGTGTGGGGACTGGGGGTGACAAGCATGGGGTGACAAGTGACGCTTTCCCTAAGGTGGTCATTGCAAGGGTAGTTGGAAAGAAATCATTTCAGCAAAGACTCACAGGAGGTGAGAGAGTGAGTCCATGGCTACACATGGAGAGAACATTCCAGGCAGATGGAACAGACGCATGACTGATTTGAGGAAAGAATGACAAAGAAGCCAGTCTGAGTAGAGGGACCATAGAAGGAGAGAGGGTTGAAGAGTTAGGGGAAGGCCAGGTTATTTAGGCCTTTGTAGGCATGGCTTGGAGTCTGGATTTTACCCAGAATTGACAGATTTGGTCAGGATGTACTAGGATTCTGCTTCACGCATAGCCACATGTTTGAAGTCACAATGGCCAGCAAGGTGTCAGAAGTAAAAAGAAATAACAGCATGTCTCCTGGAAGTTAAACCAGTGTGCAATCAGCAGGTTTATTAGTTTGCCATTTATTTTTCTTATCTGTTCCGGGCCCTAAGCCCTTCCTTTGGTGGCTGTCAGGATATAAACCTGAGTATATAAAGCAGAGAGGGTTCTTACTCACAGGGAGGTTTCAGTCTAAGGGTCTCTCCACGTTGGCACCAAGAGCATAGGGGGACATTTAATCCTTGTTTTTTTTTTTTGGGGGGGGGCTGTCCCCACTAGAGTGCCCTGTCAGAGGTTGAACAGCATCCCTGTCCTCTACCCACTAGATACTGGTAACAGATCTCCCGGTTCAGAAAACCAAACACATCTTCAGATGTCATAGACACCCCTGAGTCGGGGTGAGCAGAATCATCCCCAGAGAATCACCAGTCTAACTAGAAAGATGCTTTTGCCATTATTTCTGGCTGGTGATACTGGATGCTTTTTCTGTTGTTTTTTTGAATCCTTCATTTTATGAGACCTGAAGGCCCGCAGAATCCTCCTATGGACTGAATGTTTGTGTCTTTCTCAAAATTCATGTTAAAGCTCTGGAGCCCAATAGGATTGTATTTGTAGAGAGGGCTTTTGGGGCGATTAGGTTTAGATGAGGCCATGCAGGTGAAGCCTCCATAAGGGGACTGGGGTATTCATGAGATGAGAAAGAGAGCCCAGAATATACGCATTCATTCTCTTTCTCTCTCTCTCTTTCTGGCATTTCCAAGGTAGGAAGAGGGGGTTTGCTAGGAACTAAATGGGCCACAGCTCCTTGATCTTGAACTTCCAACTTCCAGAGCACTGAGAAATATGCCTGTTGTTTAAATCACCAGACTAAGGTACTTTGATATGACAGCCCAGTTGACCAAGGCAACTCCTTTACAGATTGGAATGCCCCAAACTTGCCTCAATACCTTACCTCATCAGCGGAAGCAAGGACCTGGGCTGGACCAGTCATGGGTATTTGTTCCAAGCTCTATATCCAAAGATAGAGCTGCAGATAGGCAGAGCCCTTTGTGGAGAGTTCTTTCACAGTGATAATGGGTGCAGCAAGATAGAGTTTGCAGGGAAGAGAAATGGTCCTGGAGATAGCCTAATCTAGAGAGAAACAAGGTCCAGTATCCAGTGTCCCATTATCAAAGGAAACATTCTCCTGCCACACCATTCTGGGACTGGTTGGGTCTTTTCCAGGCTAACAGTCATTGAGTTTGGTTCCCGCTGGTGTTTGACTCCATGTCCTTTTTCTGCATGAGGTGGCTCACTTCACTCTCTATTCCTTGCCACCAAGAAGATAAGATACTAAAAGGCAGAGACTGTACTGTGACAAAATGAACTATGACTGAGAAATTTTTGTACATTTGGGTATTTTATACCCAAATGGCCCCTGAGTTTTTAAAAAAGAAGAAAGACCCCCCCAAAGTTTGAAGATCTCAGAGAGACTAACAATTGGGGGTGGGGCGGGAATCTGATCTAGATGTGCAGAGCTGGGGTATAGGACAAAGCCTTAGAGAGCTCCAGTGTATCCAGTACTCCCAATATTCAAATCTATCTTGAAGTACTAAGGGAAGAAGTGATGTTTTTTACAAGAACATTCTTGTGGTTTGTTTGGGACCATTAATGGCCAACCTTCATGACCTAAGACCTTCTTGTTATCTCTACTGGGGGAAATCTGTGTTTGTTAAGCTGGTCAAGTTTCTATAAGAGAACCACATTCTGATGCCTTAGTACATTGGTTGTACGTAATGAGAGAGAGAAGGGGAAGAGGAGAGAGAAAGGAAAGCGAGAGAGAGAGAGAGAAAGAGAGAGAGAGAGAGGAGACTAGATGCATCACATAATGAGGCTCTACTCCTTTCATTTTGTTGCTGTGATCTGATTAATTAATATTCCCATTTTATAGATGATATAAGAAAGCATTGAGTAGTTAACTCATTTGCCCACGATCACAGAGTCAAAAGAGGCCGAGCAGAGAGACTGATGACTGATGGACTAAGGGGCACCTACTCCCTTCATCGTGGCGGTTCGGTCCTCTGGCCTTAAAGCCATAGATTCAACACGTTGGAACATGTCAAATGTGAACTCTACTGCTTACAGGTTGTTCAAGCGTATCTGTAACTCCAGTTTTCTAAAGGTTAAAATAAACAAGGAGTATCTTACCTCATAGGGATCTAAGGAGAGTAAATGAGTTGATGTGAAAATCTAGAATAGTGCCCAGGATGAAGGAAAATAGTCTATAAGTGTTAGCTTATGTTACTAATGTTATTGTTATTTCTTCACCTATACCTTAGGCAGACAGAGCATCCGTCAGCTCCTTGTATTGCATTTTGATAGGTTCTGTGTCTTCAGCTCCTTATCTGAATGGCTGACACATGTTAAGCAGTTAATAAGTATTTGATGGGAAAATAAATTAAGAAATAGCTGAATTATTGAAGGAATTAGCAAGAGATGGAGAAGATAATTGAGTCATTCTACTGTGTGAAGTTGGGAAGGAGAAACACAAATAATCACCTGTGTTTAATATAACTAATGGATCAAAAAATGTGCCTTCCTTTCTTTCCTACATGAAAGGAAACAGCAGGCCCCAAGACCCCCAGGCACCTGGCCCTGGCTCCTCCTCACGCACTCTCTGCTTCTCCATTGTGTCTAAACCCCAGGCTGGTCTGTGCTGTGAATTTCATGGCCATAGCTTATGCCAGTAAAAAGCCTTTCACGCTCTGCTAATGTGGCATTTGTTTGGTAATATGCAGGAGAGAGCATTAAAAATAAATCCAGAAATGGCATCTTATAAATTTGGATTTTCCGTTCCCATAATTTATAGGAGTTCATGTTAGGGAGCACTGTCTTATGCATAAATACCATTTCTTTGTAAGCTGATGATGGAATTTATATCAAAGGGGGTCGAACATAGACTTCATGAACTCAGCATCCGCTATTATAAGCCATTTCATGTATAACTGGAGACAAATGATCTCTTCCCCTGTTTGTCTTAACTTAAAATTCAGTTGGTTTGCTTGAATTCATTTCCAAGGCCCAGGAGTGGAGAAAGGGAACCCAAGATTTATACACCTTTAATATAATCAATTCTAAACATATCTTTACACAAATAATTTAAAAATCTATGCATCATGAAACACCTCTATTAATTTCAGGATACACGGTTTGGTGAATTTTTATGTGATTGTGGGTTTGTGTGTTTAAGGAGATTTTTTTTTTTTAAATTCCATCCTCTTTTTCCTTCTTGCTCTATGTTTTGAAATAAAATCCCACAAGGAAACAATCCCCCCAGACAATTAAACTGGGAGAAGGTCCCCTGAGGGCAGGCCAAAAAAAGAAAAAAAAAATCGGTAAAAATAATTGCTGTGCTCGGTTTCTGCTGCATTTAGCTGGGCATAAATGGGGGCCTGTGCACACGCTCACAGAAAACACACACACAGACACACAATGTACGTGTGTCTTCCCCAGAGCAGGCTTGTGACACGGCTATGTGTAACTACCTGGCCAGACGTGGGGGCCTTGTTGGCAAAAAGCAGTGATTTGGAGGTTGTAGCCAATATAAAATAACAATCAAGTCATTTACAAGGTTCTGCCAAATATTAACCGTATATCCAGTTCTCCTCCAACCTTCCAGAGCCCCTAATGTGAACCAGGCCAGCTCTCCATCACTTTACAATATTCTGGAACAGGGGGTGGGGGCTGTGGGTAGGTGGGGGTAGCCAGTGTACACTTGTTAGAAATATTTTAAGGGGTTATGTTTATTCCAAGATAATGATGCGGTTTGTTGGCCTTTTTTTTTTTTTTTTTTTTAAGTGCCAGAAATATTGTTTAATTGCCTTCCCCTTCCTTAGGGGAAACTCAAAGGTTAATTCGTCCAAGAAAGTGGGGTTTGCATATTTGCCCTGAAGATAACAGAATTACTTGAGCTGTGGTCGAGGTTGTAGGAAACTGTGGTTTAAGGCCAGGTGGCCTAGCGTGCTTTGGCAGGGAGGACTGAACTTATGGTTTTGTGTCTGTGTTAGGGAATTGATTCGGATGAGGATCATGTGGTACTGGGTTGGATGCCACACTCAGGAGCATGCTCAGACAGTTAATGTTACATGCATATTTATTATTCATTCGGTTTCATAATTTTGTTGAGCACTTCAGAAGAGGTCACTGATTTGGACCGTGGCCTCTAGTTGTTCACTCCTTTTTTTCAGTAACCGCTTTGGAATTCGTACCAAGGTGCCAGACAACGTAGTTGACACACATTACGGTCCTCTTTAATCTTCATAACCCCTAGAGGTGAGCACTGTTTTATCTTCATTTAGAGAAGAGCAAAGGAAGCTTGGGTGGGGAGGTCAAGGGGCTGTAGAATTCTAAGCTATACAACATCTCCTGACTTGATGGTCTAAGCTCTTGGGTGCTCTGAGTCTTCTGTTTAAGGTGGCATTAGCCATCCACATCTGGTCCCTTCCACAGACATTTCTAGTCTTTGCTTTCCAAAGCCGTGACCTGGGGAACTTGTACGCTTCCCAAACTGCTCATGATTGTAAGATTGAATAGATAAATAATTCCTAAGTAAGTCATGCTGTTGGAAGAATGGATCATATCACTCTCTCTCCCTGCTGTATACATCTTGGCCAAGTTTTTCTTCACTCTCTACAGGCCCATCAGACCTTCCTGTTGAAGGCCTTGGAGAACTGACTGCAATTTCCAGTTTGAAATTAAGCCAAGTGAAGGCTTCGACAATAACAGCAACAAGCCTGGTCTCTCTGGGTCTTCTCTAGAAATTGCACTTCTCACTATTTCATTGGAAACAGAGGTGACATTTCATGTCAGCCAAGACACTGAAGTCTTACGGTTAGTCTCCTTTGAATGTATTTCTTTCTTTGTTGAGTTTTTATTTTTTATTTTTTATTTTTTTGGTGGGGGGAGTGCAAATTCTTCAGCAAATGGAGTGTTAGAATAAACAGCTCCACATGCATTTGGGATAGTGTTTTAAAGGGAATACCAACCTATGTACTCAGGAGAAGCAGTTTTAACAGCAGAGCTGTTATTTTAACAATAGGTTACCAGATCCATTGGGCAATCTGACTAAAAGCCCATATTTATTTCCCTAATTTTATAAACATTTAATAGGTCCTTATTAAACACATCAGCCAGCATGATTTAATAACACAATCAGTCTAGAAGTTTAAGAAAATTGAAAACAGGATTTGAATGTAATGCAGCCACAATTACTGGAGATTATAGGGAATCATTCCCATATGTCTCCAGTGGAGAGCTGCTAATCTCTGTTAGTGTGGAGGTGATTTCCTTTGGAACCCTGCCCAGCCTTCAACAGCACCAGGGCTGAACAAATTAGATTTGAAAGTCCCCAATTTTATGACTAAGGTAATATACTCTGTGTATTTAGAGAAACACTGAATGCGTATTTTCACTGGCTCTCAAATGCTGGACAGAGACCTTGATTTCATTTAGTTTGGCTCTGCTTAAAATATGGTCATAAGTTTGAAGGGGTCAGCATATGTTTTTGTGTGTCTTTCATAGATATTCTGACTCCTCTCCGCCCACAATGCTGCAGCTTTGCATCATGACGTGGTGACGACAGATCTCAGGAATGTGCTGCAATTAGACCTGGAAGACGGCCTGAGCCTGCTGCTTGGAGCCTGGGGACCTGTACCTCCCTCCACCAAACTTTTGAGCCCCCACCTCGCTCCCTGTCCTGTGCTCAAGGGGACCTCAGAATGGCTTTTCTTATATGCTTAGAATAGCAGCTTGGTAAACTTGGCTTTGTCTTTCTGTCTTAGGCAGCTTCTGGGAAGTGCGGAGTCTCAGCAAGGAGACAGAATTTCTTGACTCTAGGTGAAGCAGTAAGGGACAGTAGGCCAAAGATTAAAGTCCTAGTGGTTGAGCAAAGCTGAAAGCAACTTTCTTAGTAACCCAGGATAAGGACTAGGGGCCTCCATCTTCTGTTCTCCTCCCATCCTGCCTACCCCCATTTTTAAATTTCTTCTTATTAGTTAGATATGATAGTAGAATGTATTTTGACATATTATACATATAGGAAGAATAACTTTTCATTTTTCTGGTTGTACATGATGTAGAATTACATTGGTCATGTAATCATATAGGATAGTAATGTCAGATTCAGTCTATCATCTTTTCTATTCCCATTCCCCTTCCCTTTTCTTTTGGTAGAACCAGTGCAACACAGTTAACGATAACCCCCAGTCACTGAGCCTTCTAGACCCAGCACAGAATCGAATTAACAGTTGTAAGTCTCTCAAGGGCTCAGTGAGATCAGTATCACTAACTGTAATTTACAGAAAAGGAAACTGAGATTCTGTCACTTGACAACTTGCTATGTTCCCAGCAATGCAAGGAAGCATATCCTCAGAGCTTTGATCCTGAAGTTCCTATTCTTTTTTTTTTTTATGTTCCTCATGTCTATATATCTATTTTTTTAATCCATGATACAAAGTTGATACATTGCACTTCACTTTTATGTCATTTTTATCTTTCCTAATTTAGAAGAGTTGATCTGAAGTTCGTCTTCTTAACTGCTATTTAAAACAAGTTGCTTTGAACAATAGCAAAGGTAAGGAGCTGGGAATGTGGCTCTGTGGATAAGCACTTGCCAAGCATGCATGAGGCCGTGGGTTGGATCCCAGCTCCGCATAAATCATACCTGGATGCATACAAACATATTTTGTGCGTATTACGTATGTATGTCTTCCTGGCACCTTGAAACTTTCCAATGGTTCTTTTGACTTGGAGACACAGAAGCAGCAAAAGGGCAGAATCAAAAGACCAGAGGAACAACTTTGGGTAAGGTTCAGAAGACATCTTGGGCCACTTGTAGAGACTGAGACAAAGTAAGATGTTAAAGTTCTTGAGTTGAAGTTTTTTCATAATTCAGCCTGTTTCAGGCACCATTCTAAGTACCTTTCTTGTACTTCCCTTCATTTGAATCCTCCCAACCATCCTACGAGGCAATTTGACTCTAAAATTTTTCTTACTTTACCCACATGAAGAAATGGTTCACAGTAACCTGACTAGTAAGTGGCGTAACAGAAATTTCCACTCCCCTCCTGGGGCTGCTGCCCATCGTGTATCAAGTGCCCCTCACTCTGATGAAACCAAATTGGGAACCATGTTACTTTTAAGACTAGTTTTCTGAACTGTATTTGTCTGACCTTGACTGAACCCCTTTTCTGAAACCCTTGGTGGGTTTATCTAAGTGGAGTGAGAATACAGTCCTGAATTCATTGTGCTGACTTTACAACCCAGCCCACACCCTCCTTCCGACCACACACATGCAGCACACTCACGCATGGCTAATGCACAACCACACATATATCCAGTGACATATATTAAGGTTATATGTGCTGGGCATTAAAACCAAGCATAGCAAAATTGACCCTTCAGGCAAACAAGAATACCAGAAATCTCCATTTACCTTCATCCAAGCCAGGGATCTCATGGATCCTAAAGGCAGTGTTAGAACACCCAAGCATCTGTTTATACACTTTTCTTTTGTTAATTCCTTTAATTTAGAACAATTGTTGCCTAACTGTAAAAATTACCACGTAGAGAGTTGCATGCATTAAACCAAAGGGTAGCCATGAACATGATGGTCACAGAGGGCTCTGCTTCCCCTGTGGCTACCCAATCAAAACATCCCAGGTGAGCCCCCCAGGTGAGCCCCCACTGAGAGCTGGCTCATTGTCAAAATGCTTCCAGGATTTAGAAGTTCCCCAACCCCCTCCTTCTCCGGTGTCCTTCACTCCAACTCTGGAGGTAGCCAGTCTGACCCCACAAGGCTTGTTAAAGTAAATTAAAATAGAGATACCAGGCTTGAAGAATTCCTGAGCAGAATAAGCCAGGTGTTAAGCCTCTAAGTGACCTGTATCTTACTTGTTTGAAAAATAGAAGCAAAACAACTTGAGTGTTCCATGTAAATGTCTGTATAAAAGAAAAAGAGGACTTAAGTTCAGCCAATCAGTGGGCATCAAAAAAAAAAAAAAAAAAAAAAAAACTAGGGACTTTTCAATGGGATGGACCACTTACAATAATCTATAACCATAACTAATCAGATGTTTGCTTTATATTCATGCTACAAAAGCCTTCCTGCCATGAGGAAATGAAACAAGCCCATCCCATTTTCAGTTTAAAGCTGAGTCATGAATCACTGTTTTCTCAAATAACTCAAATATTGTGTCTCACTTTACCTTATTAACAGGTGGCATATTGATGCACCCATTTCATTGATGGTGACCATGGCACAGGGAACAGCCCTATTTGAAGTCAAAGGATGCTGACTCCAAAGAGCCCCTGTGGGCTGTCCTGAAACACAGTAGCAGATTGCATCATGCAGCATTGTACCATGAGAGACTCAAATAGCTGCTAGGCAAATGGCAGCCTGAGGATTTAAGAGCTCTTTAAAGGAAATACAAATATGTGCCATGGAAATGGCTGAGAACACATTCAGCTAAATAAACAGCAGTAGGTAGGCTTTTTAGTTTCTAAAGCACAGTACCTTCTTGAATATTTTCCCATTCTATCTCCAAGTAGTTTATTTAATCCAAGTTGGTCAGTGCAGATGTTCTACCATACCCTTGGGTGAATTTTAATAACATAGGTCTTAGTAGCTCTGTGTCTGCAGAGCGTGACCTTTTTGGAACCCACCTGCCTGGCTTTGCATTCTTGCCCATGGTGAAGTTCACATCATCTCTGTGTGCACCACAGAGAATCCTCATCTCTACAATGGGGACAGCAATGGAATCTATCTTTTGAGTTTGTTATGAGGATTATAGTAGTTGATCCATGTGAAGAACCTGGAATAGTACCTTCACACACTGAGAATCTTGCCAGCATTATCTCCTATGCCATCAAAAGTGGAAAATCATCATGATGGGGGTCACTGAACAAGATATAGATTTCGTTTGAAATTTAAAAAAGAAAATTGTAACGCATGGAGTGGACAAGAATGAGGTTTTAGATCAGACAAACTTCAGTCTGTGTCTTGGATCTGCCTCCTATTGGAGCTGACATTTATGTAACTTCTCCAAGCCTCATTTTCCTTATCTGTTAAAAAATGCCCACAGTATGAGGATTAGTGAATGGAAACCACAGGAGGCGGCGGCATTCCTCAGAGCCTGGGAGTCTGGGTTCAGACCCTCTGCCTTTCCTACCTACGTGACTGCTAGAGTTTGGATCTTTAATGCCACGCCCCAGGCCCATGTGTCCAAGCCTTGGCCCCCAGGCTGGCACTATGAGGAGGTACTGGAACATTGAGGAGGAGGAGCTAATGCCAGGTCTTTGGGTCATTTAGGATATGTCCTCGAAGGGGGCGGTGAGAGGATGGCCCCACTGTTCTTCCTCTCCTTCACTTTCTGGCCCTAGGAGAACAGACCAGCTCCATTACTTAGTCCTGTTGTAAAGTGGTGCCTTGCTGTGGGCCTGAGGGAAAGAGGCCACTCCATCAGCCATGGGTGACTGGAACTGCTGAAACTGAGAGCCAAGGAGAGAGAGAGAGAGAGAGGGAGAGAGAGAAGATAGGTAGAGAAATATATAGATAAATATAGAAAGATCTACATATATATAAGGTATCTATTATAATAGCATAAAACTGACTAACATGGTGATGATGGGAAAGACATTTATCCTATCTGAACCTCAGTTTCTCCATGTGAAACAAAGGAGCAATAAAGCCTCTCCTGTGGTGTTGCGTGACGGTTAAGTGAGACCTGTGTGCAGTTCCTAATGTGTCTTTGGTGCTCAAGAGATTGTAACAGTGTTGTCACTCTCCATCTTTTGGAAATGACCTGGGTAACTGCTACCTCCAAAGCCATACCATGTAATAAAGACTTTATTTTAATTGTTCTAAGATAGATATAAAATTTAAAGCTATTTCAGGTGTACAGTTCCCCGGTATGAAATGAATTCACAAGGTTGTATGCAAATCGATTTCTAGGACTCTTGATATTGCAAATTTGAAACTGTCCTCATTAAACAAGGACACCCCATCCCCCTTTCTCTCAGCTCCTGGTAACCACGCTCTGCTTTCTTTTGCTATAAATCTGTCTATCCTAGGCAGCTTCTGTGAGTGGAATCGTACCATATTTGTCATTTTATGGCTGGTTTATTTCACTTACCACAACATCCTCAAGATGCATGCACCTTGTAAAAGGTGTCAGAATGTCTTTTATTTTTTAAGGCTAACTAATATTCCAGTGTTTGTTTTTTTTTTGTTTCTTTGTTCTGTTGTCAATAGATATTTGAGTTGCTTCCACATTTTGTAGATTAATAAATAATGCTGCTCCTATGGACATGGGTGTACAAGTATCTTTTTGAGACTCTGTTTCCAATTATTAGGATATATACATATATATCTTTAGATAATATATATATATATATATATATATATATATATATATAAAACTTTAGAGAAAGACATTTTTAGAACAATTTAGAGCACTTTTGCAGATGTGTTTAATGAAAAAAATTTTGTTTTATTTCTTTCCATAGAAAAATAAAGAAAACATTCTTAACAGAGAGGAAAGCTATAAGGAAGTTTTGTGATATGGCCACCATAAAATCCCCTTCCCTAGAAATGGATTAAACAGAGGCTCAGGGAAGGGAAGGCAGGGAGGGCCTCTACATATTTGGGTCAACCCCTTCCCAGCCCCTCAGCCTGTGAGGCCCACCACTTCTACCTCTTGGGATCTGAGACTTTAGGGTGTCTACTTGGGTCCTGTTAAAAATGGTCACCCTGAGATGAAATAATCTACTTAGTTCATATACGCTGCTGTAACAAAATACTCGGGACAGGGTAATTTATAAAGAGTAGAAATCTATTTCTCACAGATCCAGAGACTGGAAGGTTCAAGAACAAGATGCCAGCAGCTTGGTGCCTGGCGAGGGCTGCTCTCTGCTTCCTGGTAGCACGTTGAATGCTGCAACATCACAGGCAGAAGGTAGCAGAGTAGATGAGGCCCAAGTTTGTTCCATCCTGCCTTTTGATAAGGCACTGGTCCCCTCAGAAGAACAAAGCCCCTATGATTTAGTTACTCCCCAACTGGCCCTTCCTCCTAATCCCACCACAGTGTTTCAACATGAATTTTGGTGAAAACAATATTGAAATCACAGTGTCCAGTCGCAGAAGGATAAATTCTGCATGAGTCCATTTATTGAGGCATCAGAGAGTCACATGGTGGTTTCCCAGGGCTGGGAAGAGAGGGACAGGGGGAGTTGCATTCACTAGGTATAAAACTCGAGTCATACAAGATGCATGCAGTTGAGAGATCTGCTGTACAACCTTGTCCTCAGAGTCCATCACACTGTATTGTGCACGGAAAACTTTGTTCCAAGGATAGATGTTCTTAGCATGTTAATGATAACAAAATGATTGGTTCTTGGGCTTCTGGAACCTGGCTGGTGCTGGTTTCTGGATGATTTCAATGGTACACAATGAACTGGCCACGGCTTTCTGGGCCTCCCTCACCAGGCCATGTCTGCTCTGTGACTTGAAACCCTGACCCTTCTCACCACTTCTTATCTCTGCCTAAGGTCAGCCCTGACAGCCCTCCTCTTTGACAATCTCCAGATAATTCCTCAGTGAGGATTAAGCTGGGTTTCTGAATGCAACACCAAATCCTGCTGTGTTTGCCCAGTTCAACTCCATGGTAAGAGGCCAGGAGAATCTAAAAAGTTTATAAAAAAAATCTAAAAATTCAGTTTCCTGTGTGCTTTTGCGGCACACAAACCCAAGGCCTGTCTGGCACTGTCTGCTGCCTCATCCTTGGGGAATGCTTGCTTTGCCCTAAACAACTGGGTGACTCTGAATTCCCTGCCTTTGGCTATTTTTTTTTTAACTTAATACTATTTGATTCAACTTTTGCCCACAGCTCTCAAACCTTAATTTAGTACACACTTACTCAATCAAAACTGGAGGAGCTTGCTATGAAACAAAAAAGGAAGGTCAAGATGCAGGGGAATGTGCAGAGTAAAGACCAATGGGTAGCTTTGGCCCACTTCTTTCCATTGAGGATGAGGGTGTGGGGCTACGGGTCATCACACTCACAACAGGAACCTGCGACAGTAACCCTCCTATAATAATCCCTTCTAATATGCAATGAACTGAGAACCTTTCAAGCACTTTATTTTCATATGTGCTCCAATAACTGAAAACAATTTGAAGAAGCAAAATATCAGGGCCAAAATATTTCAAAGAGACACTTTTTTTTTTCTACCCCCAGCTTGAAAGCAAATTGTGACTTTCTAAGCAAGCAAACAAAAAGGGCTTTTATGCATATCTGATTAGCTCATTTCCTTTGATTTGGGTGAGTGATGTCATGGGAGCCCAGCTGTGGGCTTGCTGCAAGTGATTTCCCTTGCTCGTGTTTCAGCCGTCATCTCTGCTCCTAATGGAATTACTTTGACTGGAACCCAGCGTTTTTCATGGTTCACCTCTCCTATCAGCTGATTCTCAGGACCCCGCTGGAAAGAATGGGGAAAGGCCACAAAGGCATTTAAAGGCCTAGAGAACACGAATTTCGTGTAGACCGTTATCACTGTACAGTTGTCTCTTTGAAGCTTTTTTGTTTCCGATGCCTTAGATTCTTCTCAGTCTGTCCTATAAACTAATAGTGAGCATCTGAAGTGAATGAGAATCTGAAGCCCCGGGGTTCTCGGAACCCAGCATGACCCACCCCTTCCTCCCCCACATGCTTACAGCAGAGCAGACACATTAACTCAACAGGGAGTGGAGTGGGCCTAGGGGATGAACCAGGGGACGCCCCAGGGCTTTGGCTTTCCAATGCTGCAGACTCAGGTCTAAATGGGGAAGCCACACCTTGATAGAGAAGTACCCGAGCATCTGGAAGCCTCAGCTTCTTACAGGTAAAATAAAAAATAAGAAGCTACTCTAAGTAAAAGCACAGTGTGGGAGGTGGTGAGCATATGGAGACTGGGAGCACCTGGGAAATCTCTGTACCCTCACTCAATCTTGCTGTGAACCTAAACTTCTCTAGGAAAAAAAAAAAAAATGAAGTCTATTTAAAAGAGGGGAGGGCTGGGGATGTGGCTCAAGCGGTAGCGCGCTCGCCTGGCATGCGTGCGGCCCAGGTTGGATCCTCAGCACCACATACAAACAAAGATGTTGTATCTGCCGAAAACTAAAAAATAAATATTAAAATATTCTCTCTCTCTCTTAAAAAATAAATAAAAGAGGGGGGAAAAAAGGAATAGAAAAAAGGCCTGCAAAGTCGTGCATGGGACACAGCAGCCACTATTTGTGACTTTTAAAACAATTAGATATTCGGTGGGGGCTCACTTGCTAGGTCAGGGTTTTCAGCCTAGGCACCAGTGACATTTGGGGCTGTTGACTTATTGGTGGGTGTGGGTCCTGTGCACTGCAGGATGTTTAGCAGCACCCTAGCAGTAGCCTCCCCAACCCCCTACCTCACCCTCACCATCCTCACCACTCTGAAAATGAAAAACACCTCCGGACATTGCCAACTGTCTCCCAGGGGCAGAACTGCTCTTGGAGGAGAGTCACCGGGCTGGTTAAGGGAAAAACAATTCTTGCTGCATTGAGTAAAGCACTTTCTGGCAAAGATGGTGCTTTCTTTTTTGAGTTCTGCTGACTTGTCTCTATGGCGCTGGTACCCTGCCTTCGTCTGCTAAGCTGAGCTCACTTCACAGCTGCTCCCCACACCCCAGCCCCTGATCTCCAGTGGGCACAGCTAGAATGCACTGCCTGCCCTCCCCCACTCTCTTTTGGTCTGGACTCACCCTAGCTTGAGTTCCCTCTTCCTTCAATAATAAACCTTCTTCAATCCTTTAAGTCTTTGGAGTCACCTTCTCTTTCCATACAACAGCTGTTTGTTTTCCTGGTCTTTAGGAGACTGCCTTAGAGACTAGGAGTCTGAGAGCAGGAAAGGACCCCACAAATGAGGTACTAGTATCCTCCTAGAGCTAACGGAAATGGGGGCCGTTTCACTTCCATTTTCTCCTAGAGGAAATGGGGGCCCAGCAAGTCTAAAGGACGCATCCTGCATCGCAGCGTTGGTGATAGTGGAGTTGAAAATATAACCCTACTTAGTAGTCCTCAACCTGGAGCCCATCCTCCCAGGATCTGGTCCCAATTCACAAATGGCTCATGTCTAGACAGGTTGGCAGGTAGAGATATTCAAGAGGACCTGTTCCTCTGGTGGAGCTGAAGTTAAGAGGCTTTTCTCCTTTGCTCCTCCTGCTAGACCCCCAACTCTAGCCTGCCTCAGAAACATCCAGAACTTTCTAGAACATAGATCATAGGACCTCAGCCTTGGAGTTCCTGATTCTGTGAGTCTAAGGACAGCTTGGGCCTGGGCTTCCCCAGTGAAGCTCATGCACTGTTCTGAGGCCTTCCTTGAAGGGCCTGGTCATGAGGAAGGCTGGGCTTTAGACAGACCTGAGCCCTTATTCCACCACCCTGGCCAAGTGACTCACATCTGTTGACCTTGGTTTCCTCATTTGTGAAATCAAGATAATAATGACAAGTGCCCATAAAAAAATAGTATTATTGCTTATTAAACATAATATCTTTGATTTCTGGCTCTTACCGACAACCTTCATTCAGGATGTATCCTGACAAAAGAAGTAAAAAGAAGTCCATATCCCTAATTTTTTTGTTGTTTTGTTTTCCCCAAGATGGGGCCTGAAGAGGAACTAACAAGTCAGCCCAGCCCAGGGAATGTTTTTAATTTGGCAAAAGACTTGGTGAAAAACTTTTAATTTCTCGGCTATTTCTATAACATGGGCAAAATGGCCCTTCTTCACTTCCCCCAGTCTGACACACCAGTTGGGCAGGTCAGAGAACAGTGATGAATGTATTAAAAAGAACTATTTGGTTATACGGTGCTTTTTGTGGAAATTCGATTCTGATTTGGAGCCTCATTTGGTGACAGCCCTCCTCTGGAGAATGAATCCCTCTATTGCCCTTGTTGCTTTCCAAATTGTACCTGGTTCACCTTCTGGACAGGCATCAACCTTCTCACTCCAGCCCAATGGACATGTCCCCTTTCTGACTGGTCTCTTTTACCTATAAGCAGTTTTGCTTTGCACCTTGTCCGGGAAATGAGTACTTCCTCCATGTCTCTTCTCTCCAATTAGAGTAAATATTCTCTCAGGAAGATAATTATACTTTCCGTTCCTTTTGATTTCTTCCGTGCCTGGCATCATTCTATGAAGAGTCAATAGATAAAGTTGGTTAAATATATATTATATGATTTGCATGGGATTAATATCAAAGCTTTAAAACAGAACACACGGAAATCATTTCCTGTGTCTTTACAGTTAAGATTCCGTTCTCGTCATCTTTCAGGTCATTGGTGTTGTGCACAGCTGATGGGTTATTGGCAATCTCCTAACAACTGCTCAAGTGGTCTACCGAGAGGAGGATCACTCGTAGACCAAATCTATATGCAACACCTTCCTCTGACATTATATGAATAAATTTTCTTTGGGTGGATCACAATCTTAGGAAAATGAACCATGTCTGGCTTTCGATTGTCATATTACTTTGTGACTGAAATTATGAAAGCATTATGCTAAGTGAGTTACTCAGCCTTCTCAATTTAAATGGATGCACATTAAACTCTTAAAATAATAAAGCCCTCTGAGTAATGGGAAGTGGAACAGAAGGGAGGGCGTTGAGAAATGGGATGAGGGATGAGGGCTTCTCATCCTAGGTTGCTCACTGTGTCCCACTAATGTGTAGCATAAAATAAATAATGGGTCAGTTGGAGGACATGTGGTTTAATTTGTATTCCCTCTTCTTTTCCCAACTTGTTTCAATTTGATATAAGAGTGGTTCTGCCAATTGTAGGTAACATAGGAAAGACATTGGGGAGAGAACATGACCACAGGGATCTGTGGAGTGTCCACTAAGTCTAAAATCCTGCAGTATTCTGGATGGGATTTCTTGTAGCAATTTTTGTTGTTTGTTTTCTAGAATGTGGCACTTCAGGAAAACCATTACACTTCAAGTTGTGTTTCCTGCTTACTCTTTATTGCTACACCCTCAAAGAGGACTTGGTGTATGGATTTCATTTTACTAAACTTTATGAAGAAGGACTCCAGTCAGCAAGAGGTCAGTCTCCAAAAGTGGGACCTGGATGCAGATCATGGGGTTTGCAAGGGACAACTTGATTTTCCCACAATGTCCTTCAGTCTTTGTGTGTAGCACTGGCTCTCAACCATGGACCATGGCACACAGTGGCTCATGGTGCCATAAATAATGTGTTAAGGATGTGATATGCACCTACAAGAATTTACTCTTCATAGACTGAAATGAAATCAAAGACCTCCCGGGACAAAAGTCAATGTCATGCACTCTAGTGTGGATTCTAGGACAGAGCTCAACCATTGTGCCAGCTTATAGCTATGGAAGTAAAAGTTGAGTATCTCAGGTTGGAAGTGATTTTAAAAGACTGAGAAATATATGAGACATGTCTCATCCCTGTGGCCCAATGAATATAGGATAGTGAACAGGACCTATATATAGATCTAGGGGACTCCTGTTCTGCCACTTTCCACCTGTGTGATTTCAGACAAAACTATTTGATTTTGGAGAATCTTGTAATTCTGAAAATTAGAAGAATAAGAAGGCCTAGCTCAAAATAAGAAGGATCAGATGGAGGGAAGCATGTGCCTCTGCATAGTAAGTTACTAATTTAAGCAGCTATTATATTATTATTATTTATTAATATATGCCAGAGACTTAGCAATGGGCCTAGCACACAGTGACTGCTTAATAATTCTTATGGCTACTATCTTTATTATTGGTTTAAAAAAAAAAATCTCAGGCACTCTGTTGGCAGTTTTATTTCTTAACTTCTCTGTACATGATCGTGAAACACCAATTAAAAACACCAAAAAGTGTTTCTTTAGTGAATAAAGAAACTTTTCCCTTAATCTTCCTTTATATCTTCTGTGGTGTTTCACCCAGGACTTCTCCTTTATCCAGGGAAAACCTGTCAAATAGAACTTAGCACACTGTGGTTTTCCAATGGGGTCCAATATTTAAGAATCATAAAATCCTTGTGGATTGTGTTGTTTTGAAGCACCCTGAAATTGTACAATGTATTCCCTTAGAATAAAGAATCTCTGCTTTACCTCTTTTTATCTTAACACCTAAGGCTCAATTGTGGTGAGAACACAAAATTTTCATAAAAATAATAAAAGCTAAAATTCATAGAGTGAATGTCCTGGTTGTGCAAAGCATGAGAATGAGTGGTTTCAGTGTGTGAGCTAATTTTTTATGCATGCAACAACATGGACGATAGGTAGATGCTGCTAACCCATGCTTCACATAAGGAAGCTAAGATTGAAGAATCTGTTAAATGTGTTTCCCTGAGCACGTTGCAGAGCTGAATCTTCAACATGTTGCAATCCAGAACCCAGGAAATTTAGTGTTTAAAATGCTGCTATGTGCCCACTGTGTGGGCCAGCGACGCTTGCTCACATTGTTTGACTCTCCTGGACTATAAGATCCTTGAAGGCAAAGCCACATCTTACTCATCTTTCTGTCCTTCTTCTCCCTTTTGTATGCCTAGAACCTGAGGGATTCTTTATTAAAAAGCTATTTAAATACTTAAGTGGTTTTACAGTTCAATTGCCGTTGGCTGCATTTTGTCATTATTGAAAATAAATGATGAAGGCATGTTCCTACCATCCTTTCTTTAGATGCAGAGAGGGACCCTGAAAATAGTTCCCAAGTTGCTAGATCACAGAGCACTATCTGTATCCAAACCCCTGAAGTGGAAAGAAGAAAAATTTGGATTTTTTTTTTTTTTTTTTTTGTCCTCTTAATGCCTCAAACATCATTTCCAAGTATTGGATTAACTCTCCAATTATACCATGCGTCTATGTCCAGTAATGTCTGATGTATGAATAAATTTAATTGTGGACCCAGATGTTCCATTCAGGAGCAATTTGTCTGTAATTTAAGGAGGTGGTCCCACACAGATCAATTGGAAAGGAGAAAATTATAGTGATGTGTTGAAAGCAATTATAGCCAGAGAAGAGTGGGTGAACGGTTTCTTCCAGGGAGGCAGGATGTTGTCTGGGACCTCAAAGGAAAGCGTACTGTGTGTACTTCCTTTCCTAGACATCTGGGACAGCAGCCCCCACCTCTCAGGATGTCAGCAAGATCCGATATGAACCACCCAAGAAGGAAAGTGCCCGTCCTAAGTGGAAGAACCTTGAAGTTAAGCCCTTCCTCAACTAAAAGTAAGACTAAAAGCATTAAGTTTTTAGTGCAGATACTTGGTCCTGATTTTTGTGATATTATTTATGATGGTGACGGTAATATCACTGTATTAGGACTCTCTTTCTTATAATTGATATAACCCCCACTGCTGTAAGTACTAAAACAAACACGCTTTAAATAGAGCTTCTGGAATCAATAGGCTGGGTAGATATGACTTTACCACTTGATCCAAGGCTAACTGATGTGACTAGGACCCTGTTTTATCTTTCTATTTCACAGGGTCCCATCCCTTGGCACCATCTCCTTTATCAGCGTCCACATGCTCACACAATGACTGCAGCAGTCTCTCCTCCTACATTCTCTCTGGATTACTTCTCAGAAGGAAAAAATGATGCTCTTTTCAGGGCTATTTGCTGAAGTCTCATTGTCCTGGTGGAATCATGGGCCTATTTCTCAGCCAAGCACATTGGTCAGAGGTGGACCTGGGACCTAGTCATAATTTAAGCTTAGCACATATGCTTGGCTGCAGAATCCAATGGGTTAGGAGTCCCCCAGAACAGTTACCCATGATAACTGTCATATCGGCCATTGACATGGACTGGGAGCCACATGTTGGGCATTACCCAACAGCTGCTCAGTCGTTCATTCAGAATACATGTTGAGGTCTTACCAGGATGAGCAAAACACACACAGTCCCTGCTCCCAGGGTGGGAAGGGAATGTATCATGAGGTCTATGTCACCATCCACATTTCACAGATGGGACAACCAAGCCTTCCTAACATTATTTCATTTCCCAACCACATTACAATTGCTAGGTGAGAAAACAAAGTTCTAAACTTAAATCTTGGTCTCCACAGCCTATGTCTTTATGGACTCTAAAGTCCCAAACTGTCTGGTTTTGGGGGTATAATCTCACCTGGTCTAATAAATGTTCATCTGTGACAAGGACTATCATCATGAAGGTAATGCATGATAAAAAGAGAAGGACAGAATATGAAAAGATTTAAGGAATAGGTATCTCCCCACTCTACCCCACATCGATAAGTCAATATTCATTTATTTTGGATATTTAGTTGTCAGAAAACATGAACTGGCCAACTCATTTTTGTGAAGGCACTTTCATTCAAATTATTTCTCCACAATGCTGTGAAAAGAACCAACAATTTAGTCTCAGATATTTGGTCTTTGAGAGTACCTCTGCAGCTCCTTTGTCAAGATCAATGTTGTCAACCCTGTTTGGCTTCAAGAGTTTAACAGGTGCTGGGGTTGAAGCTCAGTGGTAGAGTGCTTGCCTTGCATGTGGAAGGCACTGGGTTTGATCCTCAGAACCACATAAAAATAAAATAAATGTATTGTGTCCATCTACAACTAAAACAATTTTTTTTAAAAAAGTGTTCAACAGGCCACTTTGTGCTCCTCATAAAGAAATAGAAGTTCAGAGAAGCTTAACTTATGACTTACCCAAAGTAACTCAGCATGTAAGAGATGAAGCAGGAATTTAGATCACCTATTTTTTAAACTCATAATATTTTTTCCCCAAACTTCTGCCACCCTTCATGATCTTTTTGTCATATACTTACCAACTATATTTAAAAATTCTACTCTCATTTTAAGTAACCATATTTTTCAGGTGTGTTATTGGGTGGGTAATTTTCTAAAGCACATTCAAATAAATATAAAACCATTCAAAATTTAAAATCCATCCATGAATGTTCTAACACTGTCTCAATTGCCATCAGTGGCCATTCTGGCTTATGGAGAAACCTGTTCTATGCTGGGCAATTGTCTCACCAGCTAGGTGACCACGGTTCTAGGGCCAGAGATTAGGCATACAGACAGGCAATTTCCATGGAAAGTTTTTTTTCTGAGAAGAGACCTTTGCATATCCACTAACTGGGGATGTGGTTCCTTCCATCCAGCCCTGGCCTCCCCAGACATAGTCCCGCCCCCACACTGTGCTCAGTTCCTGCCTTTGCTCCTGAGTGAGACATACCTGCCATTTCAAGGTGGACCCCACTTCCAAGCCTCACTAAACCTGGATGACTTTTATGATTTCACAACTTGTATGGGTTTTTGTGTTGTACTTTTGTAGTGGCTGTCAACCCTCATGATCGTTCAAATTGAGACGTACTTATTTTGGGACAGCAACTTTGACCATGTTAATGAAGCTATTCCCACCTCTGCTTTATTTTGTTAAATTGTGTTTGGTTTCCCATAAGTTTTTGCACTGCTTGTTGAACTTCCAGCTACTCTCCCTAAGCCACTTAAGGATGAAATTCAGATCCTCAAGTGCATTTTTATCCCTAATTATTAGGAAGGAAGGATTAGGTAAACTGCCTAATACCTTTCTGTTTTGACACTGAGAATAGGAGAAATAGAAAAGATCCATTGTGTTTGAACACATTCCTTCACAGAAATCCAAGCTCTTAGAGGCGGCTCATTTGTTTCACCATTTAACAACAAAATTAAGGAAGCCTGTGTTTGTCCTCCTAGCTATTCTTGGCTGCCATGATGCTCAGGGAGCCTGGGGTAAGGAATGCTTGTGTATCTTCTTGAGGGAAAGAGGTTGCATCTTTGTGAGGTTGTTTTGTTTTATTATTTTTAATTTTTTTAAAAATTGTTTTCTCATGAGAATCCATCAAATTGCAAAAAAAAGCCTGATTTTTTCTTCAACTCCACTTTGGGGAGTTAAGCGGGTGACTTATTGCTGTCAAAAACTCCAGAAAGAGTTTCAGATTCTTTCTCCTACTCTTGCATAAGCCTCTTCCAATATCCATTGCATTAGTGGAAGGATCTGAGGCCCATTTAATACTTACTGATGCTCAGTTCCTGGGCTGACGAGGATCTCTGGAGAGTTCACCAGAGGACTCTAGTGACACACAAGGTTGATGTCTTCTCTTCCCTGGGCCTCTGACTTTGGAGCCCCCATGATGTCCTGGTTGGATGCAGTCAGACAAGTCTAAGGTTAAATCTCTCGTTTACCTCCTAGCTGATGACCAACACTATTTTTTAGCCTGGCTGCACCTTGGATCTCCATCTCTAAAACAGAGACCATAGTGGCCCCTACATTATGGAGCAGTTTTGAGGTTCCACGCAATGATGGATAGCTAATGCTGCTTATCTCTAGCTAACTAGTCTTTCTGCCTTTGAGGGTTTCTGTTGTTCAGTTTCTATTATACACCAATCAATCTTCCTAAAGCATTGCTTCCATGCCCAGCAAGTAGGATCGCAATCCATCTCCGACTTCTGAGAACTGGCCAGATAAGGAAGACTTGCTGCTGTTAGGATCTGACCTGGAACTCAGGTTATCACATCCTCCTGTCGGACGTAATCTCAACAAACATCATCAGATAAGGCCACTCTGTGACCACGACAGAGTAAGACACAAAGCGAGATAACTTTATATTCTAGTTCAAGCATGCCGAACAGGTTGTTGTGTACACTACAGAAATACCAAACACTCCTCAACTCTGAGCTAGGTTGAGTTTGGCAGCCTCGTTTTCTTTTACAGCTTTATCCTGACTCAGGTCTTCCCTCCTTCTAGAAAAGGTTGGTTTTGATAGTCAATTATAGAATGATTCCCACTTTCCAACCACACTTAATCCAGACTAAATAAACCCCATCAACCCCAAATCCACCAGCCAGTGCCCAACTCCCCTAAGAAGTCCTTTCTAACACCTTCCCACTGAATCACCCCATGAATCCCTGGGGAGTGCACTCCCCCTTACTGCCACAATAAGAAGCCCACCTTGTTCAGCATCAGCTATGTTTCTATGCTTTTTGGCAGGAAGGCATTAGCAAAGTCCTGAATCCTGCTAATTTAAGAACCTAAGAGTTCTTTAATATATTCGGTTACTTTCTATTGTTTTATCAACTCTTCTAAGTCCTTTTCACTCTGTCCTATGTTATGCATTAAGCCCCTTTCTCATCATCCCCTGGCGTGTCCTGGGATCCCTCTCTCTCTCTCATTCACAATTCTTCCTTTTTCCCTCTTGCTTCTGGTCATGCCATTTCTATACTCTTTGACGACTACTTCCTCCCCTCATTCAGTCTGAAATAATAATTAAGCCCTTACTATGTGCTAGCTACTCCTCCCATAGGCAAGCATAAATTGATTTACTAAGGTTGGACAGAACCTCTGAAGCAGGTGTTGTTACAATGTCCATTTTACAGGTGAGGAAACAGAAATATGAAGTTAAATACCAATGTGATTCTGCAACTTGTATTTGGGGTAATAATGGGAGTTCTTAACCCACTTGAATCAAATGTATGAAAGATGATATGGCATGAGCTTTGTAATGTTTTGAACAACCAATAAAAAAAAAATTCACACGGTCAATAATTGACCAAATCAGTATTGAGAAATCTTCTATCTTCCTAGTAGGGTTGTTAGAAGGATTTGTAAGCTGATGCAAGTGCAGGGTTTAACTTTGTGGAATTTGTAAAATAATTTTTCGTGCTCATCCTGGTTTTGGAATTCATATTTTTGCTGTTGAAACTCTTCTTTTCCATTTCCCTCTGTGTGAGGTCTGTGTCTTGACTTAACTCATTCATTCATAGAGGTCTGTCTGTCCCAAGGTTCAAGCAGTCATTCGGAGGTTATCTGACACTTCTTTGCCTTCCCAGGAAGAAAAGTCACCTTAATTATCTGCTTATTAATTAAACATGATCTTAGGAGTTGCTCCAATCTAGCATGCTTTATTAAAGGCTTGCAAATTCAAATGCTAACATTCCACATATTAAATTGAATTAAAGACACCTAACACACAGAGGGTATCCAAAATGCCCAGAGCTTTATAAGGGCAGTCAATACTCACTATGAAAGCCCTCCAAACCAATAGAGGAAACTCCTCAACAAACTAGTGACCGTCTGGTTAAAGATTCACAGTTCCTTCAGGTAGACTCTGTGTTTGTGTAAGATAGTGCGAGAGTCAACTATTTTTTCCTCTTTATTACAGCCAATATGTATTGCAGGCAAAATTAAAATGCTTCTGCACTGTGTACTTGCTAAAAGGCTCATTAGGTTTTCTTTTAACTCACATTTAAGGATTTGTTTTGGTTTTTACCTTGAAGGCACACCACTTCACCACTGGGAGCTTTACCATTAGGAGGGTCTTGTAGAGTATGGCTTTCACCCCAAAGGGAAAGCATTTTCAAATAAGCTTGAGAAGGAAGCATCTTGGATGGGGATGAAAACTTTTGGGGGGATATCAGAGACTGAATCCAGAGGCACTCGACCACTGAGCAACATCCTTTTTACATTTTATTCAGATACACGGTCTTGCTGAGTTGCTCGGGGCCTTGCTAAATTGTTGAGACTGACTTTGAACTCTCCATCCTCCTACCTCAACCTCCTGAGCCACTGGGATTACAGGTGTGTGCCAGCGTGCTAGGTGGGATGAAACCCTTTTAATGAGAACACAGAGTCTGGAAACAACAACAACAAAAAAATCTCTGGGACATCATTGAAAGTTTTGGACTTTGTGTTTAGCCCAAAGATTTTGGGAAACCTAGGATTTGGGAGATTCTGAGAAGACTGGCATGTGCTAGTGTAGTTGAACTTTCATCAAACCTCTCTCTTTGATGGGGCAGGAACAAAGCTAATTTGGTTGCAACTCTCTGCTTTCCTTGCTCAAGAAGAGCACGCTGTCCTTGCACCCTCAAAGTCTCTAGTGCCTACTTTCCAAGGAGATCTCCAAGAACACCCCTCAGCCAAGAACTGAAAGAGTGGTCAGATGGGAGTTGACTATGGGCAAGAGTCTTGGGGAGATCAAGCTGGTTAGTGAGAAGGACACAGAAGGACATAGATGAGGAGAGAACATTTTCAAAGTTTTATAGTCAGATATATTTCGCTCCCTGTGCTGTCCTCTGGGAATCATGAAGAGTTTGAGTTGTTTTCATGGATTTGGTTGCTGGCCTCTGTTTCTGAGAAGCTGCACTAGGACTTGACCACTTCTAAGCCTCTTACTTGGGAGTCTCACGTGTGATCCATGAAAAAGGATCATATTCAGAGTGGATTGGATTCAGAATATTACCATAAGTTTGTGGTACCATGCTTCAAGAGGCCTGTAGCACGACTTGGATGCAAGGAGGAAGTTGGAAAAATTCAGAATCAATTCATTGTAGGGCCATGTTTAAGAGGGATGTGTAGCTTGGAGAAGAGGAGACTCAAAACCATTCTCGGAGCTGTCTTAAAAGACCTGAGGACAGGTGATCCACACTCTGCGCGTGATTCCATAGGGAAACCAAGACCAGCAGGAAATGGATATTGTCTTTGCTTAGCAACAAACTATTCGGATAGAAGCCAAAAGAGAACACTCTGGCAGTACTGGCTGCAGATGGAAAAATTCTAGTATCCAGAAGAGCTGTAACTGAGCGATGAGAATGTCTTTTGCTTATTTAAGTAAACACAATAACCAAAAATAAATTCCTCAGGAGAGATATTTAAACACAGTATATAATTCAATCAGAATTAGATGAAAAAAATGTGGTAAGGAGTGAATATGAATTCGTTCATTGCCACATTTGGCTGACAACTGGAATACCTGTCCCCAATCCCAGAGATGCTTATAAAGTATATCCAAGAAGCATATATTTTCAAACAATAACAAAGTAAAAGAAATAAAATGGCGGTTTATCAATACAAAGGAACATTATTAAGCCATAAAAAAAGAATGAATATGATAGAAAATGGATGAATCTGGAAACACGTAAAATGAAAGAAGTCAGTCAGGAAGAAGACCACTTACTATAGGATTCCATTTGCATTTAATGTCAATATAGGTGAAACTGCAGAGACCGAAAGCTGATTATTGGTTGCCTAGGGCTTGGGGAAGTGGGGATATGTGGAAGGATTTCTAATGTGGAGACTGGAGATGCCTGGAAATTCAGAGACAAGACATCTTTGGGGGGAATGGAAATGCTCTAATGTATTGTGGTAATGCCTTCACAGCTCTGTAGCTATGTTGGAAACATAACGGATTGTATCCTACAAACAGAATTTATGGTATGTGAATTGCATCTCAATAAAACTATAATTTTTTAAAAGGCAATCAAGATGATACTGTACTTGGTGAGATTTGGGAATCAAATCTCAGTCAGTTTCAATTAGAATCATCTGAGACTTTGTTATAGGCTAGTAATATCCACATGCCAGTCCCAAGGTTCAGAGCCAATTGAAACTAGGGCAACTGAAACTTGTTTTTTAAAACTCCCTTCTGAGTTTAATATGTTGCTTCCTTAAGACTCTTAGGAACTGATGAACTTTAAGGATACCATTCCTTTGAGATGCTATGATCTACCAAGTTTCTGTTTCGGTCCGGATTGAGGAACTTGAGATCTGGGATCAAAACCTGCATTGACATTTAATTCTACCTTTCATATGCTGTGTGACATTGAACAAGAGATTTAACCTCTGCGAGCCTTGTTTTCTTCATCTGAAAAATGAAATTAATAATAGTATCTACCTCTGAGAACTTTTGAGGGAATTAACTGATAGGTACAAATTAAGCCAGTGCCTAAAGTATAGAAAGAGCCCAATATTAAAGATGATATCCATGATGAGATGATGATAACCCTCCCCTAGAAAGAAGGAATATACACTGGGGTGGTAGAGGGCTCCAAGTATCCCATAATAATGCCATGGCCCAAACAGATCAAATTCATCGGTAGTGGGTTTTGTGGATAAAGATTATAAAAACGTAAGTCGAGGAGTGATATTCTTATTCTACAGTTATAGGATTAAAAAGCAAAAAGTAAGACTTTCCATTTTAATGTAACTTCTTACAAGATGCCATGTGGATGGGGCTGGGCGTGAACACTGTGGTCCTTCCCACTAGCGACAGTGACTCAACATGATGGATCTCCACCAGAGATGGGGCAGATGGGGCATGTGCCTGAGAGGACTCTCCAGGAGGCAGAGGTGAAGTTTGAGACTGGCAATGTCGTGGACATTATAGAATCCACAGACCAACTTGGAAAGCCACCAAGGACAAGGGAGAAAGACCGCAATGGGAGCCTTGTGGGAGATCTGACCTCGATCACACACATACATGTGGAAAACATATTGTGGCACAAACTTTTTAAGCCTTTATAAGTAAAGAAAATGAGAAAGATTGATGATGTGGATTCGGCCAAAGGCTCCCTCCACTGCTGTTGCTGTCTTTGTTGTGATCCCCGCCCCCTTTCCCCGTGGTACCAACTTTAAAAAGCCCAGGCTTAATGAAAATCAGAACCCAGCCTCCTATTAGTGTGCTTTTGGCAGCCTCAGACCTGGTGCTGCTTTTCTGACCAGTTTACTGATTAGTGTTTATTGCTAATCATCTGTGGCTGAAACAGGACCCCGGGAGTGGAGAGACCAGGTCAATAGCATGCCGGGTCGTCATCGCAATTATCCACAGTGTTTTCAGCAGGAATCATTCAACCCGAATCCACAACCACAACAGATGCTGCAGCGTGCCAAGCCCCAGCAACTGGGCAGAGCAACCTTCCCTGGGCACTTGGCAAAATGCCCCCCTGCACTGCCCTGTGCCCGAAGCCCGGCGTCTGCCCCGAGTCAGTTGGGGCAGGATGAGGGAGTGGGAGCACACTGCACCTGACGTGACACAGGGAGACCCTGAAATCCACTGTCCACCTAATGCCCTGCAGAAACTGAGAGCTTCTGTGAGTGAGGCTGGGCACACTTGGGCACAGCGAAGGCGGTGGGGACCCGCCAGCATCTTGCTTTGAGCTGTGCTGACTCTGCTGTTTAACCTCTCTGAACTCAACTTTCCTGATGAAGAAACATATTCACTGATATAGTATTTTAACAAATATTTATTGAGTTCCTACTATGTGCCAGGTTCCTATTGGTAGAGGGAAGGCAGCAGGTGAAAAGAATATTAAAATTCTCGATTAAAATAATTGATAGAGATATATTGACACCCACCCTTCAATAGTGACATAATAAAACTCTTGTTCTGAGCACTTCACAGCAACTCCTAGGCAAAGATTTACCCGAATAGGTAAGATTATATCATTCTGGACCAAGTTCTTTGCCTAGTCATTGCTGGGTTTGCTAACATTGCAGTTTCATTGTCTGGAAATACATCTTTTAACAATTAATTCTCCTTCTCTGCTTCCAAAAGTAAAAGGATGAAATTCCTATTTTTAAGCTCATTTGGAAAATATGAAGAAATTTTTTAAAATCATCCATCATCTTATCACACCCAAACAACCATGCTTAGCATTTGGGTGTAGAGTAAGGAGATTTTTAGACCATGAAAATATGTGTTTTTTTTTCTTTTAATCCTAAACTAGTAGATCTGCTCAGTATTTTCTAAAATCAGCTACTTGAAGTAACAAAAGAAATGCAGTATTTGAGCGGGAGAGTTTACTTAGGAAACAGTGGTTTCTGCCCTGTGTACAGTGTTCTTGCTAAACCAGTGAGGTGTGAAAAGATTAGAAAATGATACAGGGTGAGACAATAGTGTTTTATGTGACTCTTTATAAGCACATTTGCTTAAAGGTTAATAAATACATTCTTCATCTATGAAGAAAATGCTAGTATCCAAAAGAGCTGTAGCTGAGCCAGGAGAAGGTTTTTTACATATTTAAGTAGACACATTTTTACCAACTGTCTTTTATGTGCCAGTAATTAGGCAAGGAGATTAGGAAGTTCAGGTACAGAGATGCTCATTCCAGAAAACAAACGACCCGAAGCCAAAAATAATACTCAAGTTGAGTGTCCTGGTAGAACATGCTGAGAAGGGAATTCAGGTGCTGTGTGATCATACAGCAAGGGCCCTAACTCTCTCTGGATAATGAGAAAATCCTTCCTTGATCAAGTACACTTTACATTGCCTTTGTGAAAGGCAGAGGCTTCCTTCCGGTCCGTAGTGATCAGGTTAGGATCCATATTCCAACTATTTCAAATAACATCCCTAACCCAGGGCTGCTTTTACCTTCTTTGAGATTTTGGTCCTGTGAGAATGACAACATGGTAAATCTGGAAATGAGCATCCTGTCCCTTGTGGTCCAGCCAACTTTCCTCGGAAGAGTGTCACTTTGTGGAGACCATCTGCTGGAGTGCTTCCTGCAGCATGTGATGGCTGGTACCACCTTGGACCTAGATATGGGGTTCTAGATATGGGGTTCCAGGTATTGCAGGCTGGACACAAGTTTGCACAACGAGGATGCAGAAGAATACAAAGAGGGCCAGATGGGTTCTGTAAGAGGTGGTGGCAAGAGTCACCCTGATCTTTGCAGTGAACATTGGGAGAGTTCTGAGTGACGTCAACAATGGAAATGAACAAGGGACCCATGATGCATGCGAGTCAATCCCACATCTCACTTGCCATCTCATTGCCATTGTTACATAATTGTAAAGTGAAAAATAAGTTGATGCCATAAATAAACAACTGTTTATTTGATATGACATCTTAGGGATATTCTATCTTCAGGTACTACTGCTCTGATGCTTTTTATACAAATACAAATGTGCCTTTACTAAATTATGGTAAGAAGTATCTCTACATGTTATTTCAATGTCAGTGTTGAAAGACAAACAATTCAAAAGGATGAAACAGCCTGTTTCTTCCTCAAAGGGCCTTTCCTTCCTTCTGGTTTCTTCTGGAAGTCATTACTCAGGAGAAACTCTTACTGCCCATTAGACATTGTGATAGTACAATTGAGTCAATGAGATGGAAAGAAAATACTGAGCTTCATTCCTTTCATGGTTGTATTCGAGGGATAGAGACATGAAAGGAGTTAGTCTGAAATCTTAACTTTTCTTCTATTAAATCTTTCCTTCGGTGAAGGATAAGCCTTATTCATTTTATGCCTCCTTAAAGAAAAACCCAACACATGACCCAGGTGATGTCATAACCAGGCAGCAACTGTCATGTTGGTGTTATCATTAATTATATAACTAGCATTCAGTCATAATCATATAGAAAGAATATTCCATTTAATTGGTCACACAATGATGGGCCTTTCCATTTTCAAGGGTGTTTCAAATCAAAATCTTTCCTCCTTTGATCAGAGTGTGTTGTGGAGTTTGTTCTCTGGATGGGAAATGTGAACTCTCCAGGGTGAGAACTTACTATAAAAACTAGACACCCCTCTTTATTTACTCACCAGTGACTAAAGACAAGCATTGTGCATTTAGTTTTGAAAATGCACATTGTTAATAAAATTCATGAATCTTCTATATAGTATCAACTGCATCTACCCTTGACCAGATAGTTCTAGACCTTTAAATATCTTCCATCTGAAACTCTTGGAACTTCAAGGAGATCCCTGTCAGCATTAGCGTGTTTCAGAACAGCAGTTCTCTCCAGGAACTCTCCGGATAGTGCATCTGATCTAAGGGCACACCAGGCCATATTAGTAGCAAGAACAACAAAGCCATGGCAAATTGCAGCACCATTAAGAAACAGCCTTTTTTCTTCTTTTCAGATAGCCCTGACTTTGTCCATTTTCAGAGTTAAAACACAGTGGGTTTTTCAGTGTCAAAAGTAATTTAAAATAAACACTTGCATTCCTTTCTCCCAGCTCAGATTTGGGAATAGACTGAATCCAAGTGGGAAAGAATTAGACCTCTCCAGCTCTTTAGGAAGAGAACATGGGCATCCGAAGGGGGCTGATACTTCTCCTCTAAGCTGGGCTTTTGTCACCAAGAAGTGGCATGTTCCTCACTCTGCCGCCCAATACAGTTGAGCCTGTTGGTGCAGCCAAATGTCAGTTCTCAGGAAAAATCAAACTCAATTTGGCAAGATTTCTGGAGAGGAAAGAATCCAGTCTGGGGTAGAATTGACAAAGTGCACTGATTAAAACAAGCATTTCTCTGTGCCTATGTGTGCCATCCTAGGGTCTGAAGATGATTGTTTTTAGGGAAATACAGGGATTTTATACTTCAGAGGTGACAAAACGTATTCTCTCTTTTGTTTTGGTACAGCTTCCTTCCAGAAGGGAAATGAATCTCTGTCATGTCCCAGTGATGAGAGAGGAAAAACATCCTCTGCAGAGCTGAGCATCCGAGGGTGTCAGTAATATTGACTGAGCAACTGGACTCCTGGGACTGATAGAGTCAACTGGATATTCAAAGGCGTGCTGTGTCTTTGTAATATACATGTCAGATTCTGTATTGTAGAAACTTCGTTTTGGTGTTATCAGGACTTCTATGATGTATACGGGTTTTCTGTAGGTCCTATGTGTGTTAGAAATTTGGTCCCAGTGTGGCAAGAGGAGTAGTGGAATCCTTAAGTTGTGAAGCTTAATGGAGGTCATTGCTCAAGCTGGGAAGGTATTAATACAGTTTTAATGAGACCTCAGTTAGTTGCCGAGAGTTAGTTTTTGGCACAAGACTGACCCCTCCCCATCTCTCTCTGGATTCCTATCTCAGCAGGTGATCTCTTCCTCTTGTACTTGCTCCCTTCATGATTTCAACCATGATGTAATGGAAGTAAAATTGATGCAGCAGCTCACTCTTGGACTTTTAGCCTCCAAATCTGTGAGCTAAATAAACCTGTTTTCTTTTTTAAGCACCTAGCCTCAAGTATCTTGTTAGAGTAATAGAAAATGGACTAATACAAGCCCAAATTCAAATGAGTTTTGTAGCCTAAAGATACATGGGTGGATACATAGATTCAAGTGACAGAGAGTCCAACAGTACCAGTTGGCACTGTGCATTTTCAGACTGCAATATGAATATTGCCTCCTAAAGCAAAAGTGCACAGTAGGTGGCAGCCCTGGGAGGTCTCTTCATTTGGATCAGATCTACTTAGTCATTTGGACATTTTACTCAGGTTCTCACAGTTCAAGGATCCAAATGAATATGAGAATTGTTTAAAGTCATCAATTTTAACAGCCAAACGATTGGTATATTCATAGCATAATAGTGCCTAACCCATCATACTTAACTGGTAAGTATTTTCAGAATGTGAGATTATGTGTTGTTTATATAGGTAAATCTCTTTCTCTTCCACTAAGTTATTATTGTGGAAACAGAGACCCCATTTGTTATGTTTATCTTTGTGAACTTAGTGCAGGCCACAGCCCAGTGATGAACATTGAAAAAGCATCCAATTAATACTTATATAATAAATGAGAAAATTATAAGCCATTGTTCTGTGGTTAGTGTTTGCATCACTGTAATCAAAATAACTGACAAGAATAACTCAGAGATGAAAAAGTTTATTGGGATTCACGGTACCATCGGTATCCATCCATGGATGGCTGACTCCATTGCTCTGGGCCCAAGGTGAGGCAGAACATTATGGAGGAAGGGCCTAGTGCAGGCACGATGCTCTGCTCATGGCAGCAGAGAAGCAGACACGGGGTGAAGTGAGGCAGCAGGAAAGATGCACCTTTCCAGGGCACACCTGGAGTGACCACCTCCTCCAGCCACGCCCCACCTGCCTACAGTTACCACTCAGTCCATTCAAACTTGGATGAAGTGGTTAGGTTACAACACTCACAATCTAATCATTTCACCTCTGAATATTTCTGCACTAATGAGAGCTTTGGGGGAACACTTCATATCCAAACCATAACCCCTTCCCTCCTTGTATATGTGAAAACTATGTTCTAAAGAGAAAAGTGAGGAGCCATAACCCAAGAGGACTGACACCTGGTGTAGGATCCCACCTACCCTTGGCTACTTAAACTAAAGCCCACCTACCCTTGGGAACTTAAAGTCAGACCATGAAATATCTGTACCTTCAGGCTGCTTTATTTTGGTCCATGTATAATTCATCATTTTAAATTTAATTTTTATTCTTAGTGGGCAAATTATAATTACGTATGTTTCTGAGGTACAGTGTGATATTTCTATCTGTGAGTATAACATACAATGATCAAATAAGGGTAATGAGCATATACATCACCTCCAATGGTTATTATTTCTTCATGTTAGGAACATTCAATAGCAATAATTTTAGCTATTTTGAAATATACAGTAAGTTATTGTCAACTATAGTCACCATATAGCACTGCAGAATCTTAGAACTTATTCCTCCTACTTATTTTCAACCTGATAACCAGCCTCTCACTACCCTCCTATCCTTTCCAGCCTCTGGTAACCACTATACTCCACTTAGTATAATGTTAAGTGAATAGAATGTTAAATCAACATTGCTCATTCATGTTGACACAAATGACTAGATTTTAAGCTTTTTAAGGCTGAACAATATCCTACTATGTGTACATACCATTATATATTTGTCCATTCATCTGTTGATGGGCAACTAGATTATTTGCAAATCTTGGCTATTAACAGTGTGACAGTAAACATGATAATGCAAATGTCTCCTAGACATACTGATTTCTGTTTTGTTTAGATACATACTCAATGGTGGAATTGCTGAATCATGACATAGTTTTATTTTTAGTTTGTTGAGGGAGCTTCATACTATTTTCCGTAATGGCTGCCCTAATTTACACTCTCACTAACAGTGTATAAGTTTTCTTTCTCCAAAATCTCTCCAGCATTTGTTACTTTTTTTTTTTTTGTCTTTTTTAAAACTATCATTTTAACTAGAGTCAGATGATATCTCATTGTAGTCTTAATTTACATTTACTTGTTGGCCAGGTAAATGATATTGACCACTTTTTCCTTCTTTTTGTTTTTTGTTTTTTGTCATTTGTATGTGTTTTTTTTTTAGAAATATGTTATTTAGATAATTTGTTAATTTTAAAAATTATATTATTTGTGAGTTGTTTGTTTTCGCTGTTGTTTGATTTCCTTGTATATTGTGGATAGTGACCTCTTTTGTCAGATGATAGTTTAAAGAAGGTTTTTATATTGACATAATTCATTTGTTTATTTTTACTTTTTTCCATGTGCTTTTGAGGTCTTATCCAAAAAACTTTGCTCATGTCAATGACTAGAAGTGTTTTCTCTAATTTTTTTCTATTATTTTTATGGTTCTGGTCTTACATTTAAGTTTTTGATCCATTTTGAGTTTATTTTGTATATAGTAAGAGGTAGGGATAAAGTTTCATTCTTCTAATATGGATATTCATTTTTTTCTGTTAACATTTATTGAAAATACTGTCCTTTCTCCAATGTATGCTCTTGGTGCCTTTGCAAAAAATTAGTTTGCTGTAAATACATTGACTTATTCTGGGTTCTTTAATCTTTCCATTGGTCTATAGATCTGTTTCTATGCAATGGATGTTCATGAACATGGGTTACCTTTACTTCTTATTTGTGTGTGTGTTCTTCAATATTTTAAATCAATGTTTTATAGTTTTCATTGTAAAGATATGAATGGATTCTTGCCCTGAGGAATGTTGAGAACAGACCAAAGTCACTATTTTATTTATTGTAGAGACATTCTTGAGGATACCAGGTGATGGCCTATTTATGAAAACTCTCAGAAAACATTTTCTCAGTCCTCTGAAATGGAAACATTGATAGCTTCTGAACACCACCAAGCCTTTTATCTTATAAAAAATGTGCATTGTGTTACATATTGCAGTTTTTTTTTCTTCATACACTTGTGCAGTTAAAGGTGACTTTGAAGGCCAACTTCAGTCATTGTTTACATAAAATATGTGTGCTTTTTATTTCAAGCCTCATTTTATAATACTCTTCCTCTTGCTCTCATATTGATTCTTTTCTACATGTTTTACTTTTATTGTCTTTTTGCATGCTCCCTCAATTGTATTATTAGAAATAAGAACTTAATAAAATCTTCAGTACAGGCAATGTTTGAAGTGATGGTTAGGAGTTTAACTGAACCTGGGTTCAAATGCCAGCTTCTTTACTAGCTATGTGACCTTAAGTATGGTACTTAATCTCAGTTTCTTTATCCATGCAATAGGATAATGACAATACCTACATAGGGATTTGTTACCAGGATTAAAAGAGAGAATTAATATAAAGCATGTAGCCCAGAACCCAGGACACACAGGGTGCATTTTATTATTTTCTTGTTTTATATCTACATCTTCTGCCCCCACCTAATCCATTAATCAATGTTCCAGTTTCTCAAACTTGATATTATTGACATTTTAGTTCAGAATCTTCTTTGTTGTACAGCATATCCTGTGCAGTGTGGGTTATGTTGCAACATCCCTGATTTCAATCTACAAGGTACTAGTACTGATTCCTCAGTATGGTGAAAACAAAAATACCAGACATTACCAAAATTACCAAGAGAAACAAGATCATTTGTTGTTAGGAACCACTGCTCCTGGTACCTACTGTTGATGCGGACCATACTCTCTCCATTAATTCTCTTTCAGATTATACTTTCCCAGATCAGTTTCTGTGTTGTTGGATTCATTCATTTTCTTAAATGCAAACTTAGTGACCCACTTAGACTTCTGTCCATCGCTAATTATGCATCAAACATTTATTGGGCACCAACATTTGCCCTGAAGAGACCCATCCAGGAAGGGAGTTTGGCCACGTGTGCAGACCACCATGGTGGGGTCCAGGGACTACTCACAGTGGGTGATATAAAAAATTTCTGTCCTCTATGTTCAGAATGAAAACACAGGACACATGCTTTGACAGGAGATTTTTTTTTTTTTTTGGTCAATAGTTCATGTGAAATATTATAAACACAAATAAAATTATAAGTTGGTAAAGGTTCACTGAATTATCCTTGTGAGAAGGATGAAATTAGAAAGTGCTTAGAAAGACATCAGAGGAAGGAGTGATTAATTTTTCTAGTTATAGACAGATAATCTGATTCATACTGAGCCAGTGATAATTGATAAGAGGTTAAAGTGAGGTCCTTACCAAATGCCATTTACATATTAATGTAGGGCTATAATCTGCTAAGTAAGTGTGATTTTTAATGGGGATGATGCTTATAGAAATTAAACCTGAACATTTACTGTAAACTAAAAGGAAAAGCTATGGGGGCACAGGGAATGTTCCCTATAATAAACAAAAAGAAAACCAAACACATATTTAGCAAACAACCTAGATCTGGGTCTCTAGTTTGGGGATGTTAGCTATAGCCAGACAGCAACCCCTCAACTACAGGAGCTTCGAATAGAGCCAAATAAGATTTAGAGGTAGATTCCTAGCCTGGGTTATGATGATAGGAAACAATATAAGTCAATGATAAATGGAAAAAGTCTTGGCAGTAGTCCTCTTAATTTTTATTAAAAAAAAATCAAGGAAGTGTGACTTTGGCAAAACTTTCCTTCCCCTGTTTTTCTCCTTGGATAGCTGGCTCCTCACCCTCACACAAACAAAATCACTCTTAAGTGAACGGTCATCTCGAGGTATTTAGAAATGTTGGCAAATCCATTGCTTTTATAAAACTCTGTGCTGCTAATCACCAAGGATGCCTCATGATAAAATTTCCTTCTGACATTTACTGCGCTTTACAAATCGTCCATTTTCCAACACAAATATCTCCAAGTATAATGCCCACTAGTGTGAATGTGTAATGTGTTTTAATCGCGAGATTGTGGTGGATTTTGAAGATGGAAAAGAAAATGAGAGGGAAGACAAATGGCTCTTTGAGGAAGCGTTGGCATTGAGATTCTTACATCAGGAGATATCCTGAAGTTACAGAAGACCCTCTATAACTGTACGATTCTATTTGCCTTCGAGTCTATTTAGAGCTGTATAATCCAATTCAGGCACTAGGTGAGAAGACACTAACACAAACCAGAAATCCATTTTCATTGTGTTTTCTAAAGCTCAACTTTGTACTGTTCCACAAAAAGCACAAGGCTACTTCCCCTGTGTGTATAATAGGGTCATTTTAAGGACACGTTTGTTGGACTTGGCTCTCTTGGCATCTGTTCAGGACAGCTAACAAAAGTCAGTTGTCTCTTACCTTCTGATCACCACCCCACCCCCAACAAATCACTAGCAAATTCCACTTGCTGAGTGTCCTCCATTAGCATAATGGTGTATTTTAATTTAGAGAAGAAGCATGTGTTTCCTATAAGAAAGTTGTTTTAGGTCTTTAAATGTCTCTGTCAAACACTTTCTTTTTGTTTGGAGAAATAATTACAGATCAGTACTGTTGAAACCAAAACATCAGAGAGATTGCCTGTCCCAGTGTTTCTAATTTGGTGGACGTCTGCTCAGTGAATGACTACAGTTTAGCTTGGCCATGCCAAGAAAAACATATCCAGTTTGACCATCACAAATGCTGACTTGGTTATAAGGGATGACAGTCCCTGTACTTGGGTTGTTTTCCTCACATGCCAGGAAAAGAGCTCTTCTTCTACAAGGGCACATCTGTTTCTGCAGCTCTGGTAATGGCAGACACCAAGTGGAATCTTTACATGCCATTATACCCCTTTTTGGGAGACACCTGTGTTGGTCCATAGATACTCAGAATCACCACCATAATGGTGGTGACACCGTGGCTGATGCCTCTACTCCATAAATGCTGCACCTTGAAATTTTTCCAGTCCCAGACCTGGATGTGTTTTGGCCATAACATGGTGGCTACTAAGGTGAAACCATCCTATATAACACACACGAACTGGGAAACAAACATACCAAAATGCAACCATCTAGGTATGAGGCTATGGGTAATGTTCATGTAGTTATTTGAATTTGCTAAATTTTTAATTTGGGGAATGTATTAGTTTTGTAGGGAAAAAAACCATATTTTAGATAAGCGTCATTGAGTCTAGGAAAGGAAAGCAAAATAAAAAATATAATCCAATGTAAAATTCAATATAATTCAAAATATATTTATATATATAAATATAATTCAAATTCCAGGGAATATGTAAGTGTTCAACACAACACTGGGGATGGGGGGGCACAGAAGAGAAGAGAGCAAGTACCAATAAGCAGTGTTGGTGGGATTTGAACCAGCATGGATTCCTACAAATCCACAATGGTAGACAGCACTCAGGCAATGCTTACCCTCTGCTGAGAGCTACTCCCTTAGAAATTTTCATACATAACCTTAAAATACCCCATAACAGTAGTAATGGGTTTCTCTACTTTTTTAAAGATGAGAGCTTTGGGGTACATAGGGAAAATTTACCCTAGATCCCTTGTCAGGTAAGTTTCACAGCTAGTATTTACCAATGATACACTAAACATTGCTACCCCACTTACCTTATTCTTTAGAAGGAGAATCATAAGAGGGGCAGGATTCAGAGAGGTTACTTTTCTTGGTTCTCCATGAATGTAGGATAAAATGGTGGCCAGGGAGGGGGAAGGAATTGGTAAAAAAAAGGAACAACTCAAGCAAACAGCATTTCCTCCACCTACCTAATAGCCTTTGTGCCTGATATTAAGTTACAGGAACAATGGAAAATTTCTTTTTCTGTATAATTAAGCAGAGGCTCTGTGGCCTCTTTCAGAATAAAATGTAATGTGACATTTGGGGTTTAACTTTTAGAAGTGCACACTTTTTGCAACATTTCTTTGGGGGATATATAAATAAATGTGAATGTGTGTGTGTTGATTGTCTGCACTTGAATACCTGAATAGAAATGTTCTGCTCCCAAATGGCACGAAGTTCATGTTCCAAAGTTCCATAACAGTGTTCCAGACCTGTTTATCAGATACTTTGCTGGTGCTACAAACTGAAGCATTTTTAAGAGGTATAATGTGTTTATGCAGGTGGTAAATCTAAATCCATCAGAACTAAGTTCTCTACCTCTCTGCTGAAATAGATAGAGAGAGTGTGAGAGGTATATAAAATGCATTCGATTTTATGCATTACTCAACTGTAGAAGTACATTAAAATTCTGAGCCTTCATCTAAATGGATGAGATAATATCATTTGGCATATATTAGACCAGTTCAGATATTAGAGATTAATTTGTGTTTAAGAATTAGCTTTTCAGCCTCATTACATTTTCAAAGAATCCCTCATATGTGTGTCTATCAAAAGGTAGACCAGAATGACACTTTTTGTATCTTTTGTTTACTGAATTGCAGTGTCAGGATAATAAATGCTGTGGCTGGAGTATGTGTGTGTTTCATTTCTCTTAGGGAATTCTGTACTTCAAGGGCTTTCCTCTTCAACATTGCAGATAAAACACTACATCACACTCTTTAGTGAAAGAGACACCTTCTCCTTCAAGATGCCTGTTCAGCTGTTCTACAGCTGAAGAGCTGGGAAGACTTAAATTACATTCTTTTTCCTGCCATTAAAAGGGAATGGGAGGGAGGGGGAACAAGAAACTTGCATCTGGTTTGATTTCTTTGCCAAATTCTTCATTTAATTGTTTTGTAATTTGAAGAAAACCACAAATGACAAGATGAAATTGCTAGGAATATAAATACCGAATTTAATTGTTCATGTCAGGATTTCAATTCACAAACGCTGGTAATCTGAGTCACAGTTTTGGTTTTTTTTGTTTTGTTTTGTTTTGTTTTTTTTTGACCAACAAACAAGAAAAAAGAATTGGAGGCTGCTGCTAAGTTTGTTGAGCCTCCATGATCAGTGTCCCCCACGCCCCACCACTGTGTTCACCAACTCCCTTCAATCAGAAATAGAGGAAGAAGGAAATTGGCTTCCCTTATCCCTGTGGATTTGATCCCACAGCTGGGATCCTAGATAAGTTTTCTCAACAAAAACCATGATGTCAAGACCCAGGTCCAAATAAAGCAGAATCTGAGTGTTAAACATGTAATTTATGGGATTCTGCAAGTTCAGAGCATCCCTGATAGCAAAGAAATTCCCCTAATAATGTGCCCTTTGTTTGATGGGCAGAATAAGCTTCCCTAGAACAAGAGGCATCTTAGCCTCGTAGGTATCATTGTAAGTTAGGAAATATGTATTACTCTCAGCCACCAGGCTGAGTTTGCTTCTCTTATTCCTCTGCTTGGAACAGTGTTGCATATACAGTCATGTTCAATTAGTAATTGTGTAAAAAAAATTTGTTTGATGAGCAAATGCACAGTAGAATTTTTATAAAGTAGCTAAATAGAATAACTCCTTGATTATCTACTGTGTGTTTGTTTCAAATTTAGGAAGTCTCCAAATTCTAGCTTTCTGGATTCTTTGTAGATTTCATCTCTTGGGATGCCCCTCCAGTAGAATAGTCTCCACCTTGACCTGAATATTTTCCTTTTGGTTTCTTTTCATCAAAATTTACTAGAGTTGTACCATAGTTCCTTATACCTCCGGTTTGTGCAGTATTAAATTTAACAAAGCCTGCTGGTGCTGATATGACATTGACCTACAATTGCTCAATTTGCCATCCAGTGCAGACACTTTCCCTTATGAACCTTAACACAGTTGACTGATAGTTAGAAATCTTTGGGCCAATCATAGAGTCAAGGGGAGCTACAGAGTCAAAGAAAAGGAAGCATTTCTTTGTGTCTATAGGCCAATGTTTGCTTTTTATCTGAGCTTAAACTTGAAAGGGGGGATTAGTTTGATGTGAAGGTCCTGTTTTGTAAGATTGTAGGAATGATTGGGTATACTACATAGTAAGACATTTAAATGATTTGAGATATTCTTAGTATTCATATTCACAAAATCATAAAACAAAACTAACAGGTCACCAAAGGGGGAGAAGTTAGAATTGGCAGTCATATGCATTATTAGGAAATATATTTTGAAAAGTACTTACTTATCCAGAAGATCATTATAAGATTTTAAAGAAAATGAATTCAGCATACATGAATTAAAATATTTTTTCAACAACAGGTCAATAATAGACATGATCATTATTTAATGAGATATGGATGTTCGTTAAAATTTATAATTTTGCCCCAAGAAAATTACAATCACAAGTTTTCCTCTTTCTGACAATAGTGGAAAACTTCAAACCAACTTAGTTATTCATCTGAGATAGTCCATATTACTGTCTTTTTATTGTGTTTACACAGAATTCCACCAATCTATCAGAAATCTTGGTTTCATCATAATAGGAAAAAAGGGTCCATTTTTTTTCCTCAGTAAGAAAAAGTTCTTTCTTTTAAGAGTTGCTCTGTTGTATCTGTCAAGAACTTGAACTTTTAAGGATAGCAAGTGCTGCAGTAAAAAATGCTGCTGGTAATGAATTGTATGGTTTGGGTTTTGATAATCAAACAAATGAAAAGAAAGGTTTTGTGTATTACTGAGTTGCATCAGGGTACTTTCCAAAGATTTTTTTTTTATCTTATCATGTAGATTTTTGTATGATCCTATTAGTATAATAGATGAGGTAGATCAAAGATTTCAGGCTTTGGTGGGTGGACACTTTTTTGGTTCTCACACCTCTCAATACACCATTAGATTAAGAACCATTGCTATAAGATGTTGCTAACACTATGAGGATTTGATGTGTCTCCCAAAAACTCACTTGTGAGAAAATGCAAGAAGGTTGAGAGAAGAAATGATTGGGTTATGAAAGTCTTAACCCAAACAGTGAATTATTCCCTGATGGATTAACTGAGTAGTGACTAAAGGCAGGTAGGGCATGGCTGGAGGAGGTGGGCATTGCGGGGAGGCATGACTTTGGGGTATATATTTTGTATCTAGTGAGTAGAGTCTCTCTCTGCCTTCTGATCATCATGTGAGCTGCTTCCCCTGCCACACCCTTTTGCCATAATGTTCTGCCTCACCTCAAGCCCTAGGGTTTGGAGCCAGCCTTCTATGGATTGAGACCTCTGAAATCCTGAGCGCCCAAATAAACTTTTCCTCCTCTACAATTTCTCTGGTAGGATTTTTTGGTCACAGCAGCAAACTCTTTCATGCAGACTTCTGAGACCAGTGCCATTCACCACCCCTTCGCTGAGAATTCCTTAGATAGAGTCAGACAGCTAGTGTGTCTTTGGTGATACGTTTTTCTGATAGGGTAGTAATCATCTTCTTTCCCACCACAGAGACATTGCGCTCATCATACTCTGTGAACTACCTACTGTCTTCCCCTTCCATAGACATGAGCCCAGCAGCCATTTATGAAACTGGTGACTCTGCCCAGTCATAGCAAATTGTACCGGACATGACACAGAATCAAGCAGATATTCCTTCCTAGAACTCTGTAACAAGGACCAAGAGATAATAGAGCCAGGCTACTTGACATGTTGGACGTCAACATGTAGACCTAAATTAGGGTTACCAGAATGGTGGTCTTTGTCCTGAAGAATCAAGACAAAGAGTGAGAGAAAGAAGAAAATAGAGGGTTCCCTCAATTTCTTCATTCTAACTGCTCCTTGGGAACCTATTAATTTCTACCTTTAGTAAGACACCTCTATTGTCTCACAATCAATTCCCTTTTTACATTTTCTTTATTTCTCCCTTTTGTTATCCAGGAATGAAGTTTCTGTTACTTGCCACCATAATGCTCTAACGAATTCCCTCGAGAGGCTGGAAAACATTGACCTGATCCTCCCCATTTGAGCCAAGCTCTTTCAGGACCAGGGAGCAGGAGATAGGTATCAAGCTTCTGGTTCCTTTGGGATGCTCCCATAGCCACTTCTGGGACTGGTCTCCGGCTCGTGTAGCCAGCTGTCCTGTGAGAGAGATGACATAGGGGTTAAGACTAAAGGATTTCTCCCTATATTCTAATCTCTTGGGAAACCTTCTCAGATCTTCAGAGCTGCCCAACTTTCTTGGGGGAGGATCCAAAAACTATGCCCTACTTAAGGTTCTCACGCTTCTCAATAGCAAGTTTATATATGAGCACATTATACATAAATCTTAACTAGGACCTGGGTTGGTGGGAATCTTTCAGCAGGCATCTTCTGATGACTCCAGTGCCAGCTGCCAATTACCAGAGCTTTGTTTTGAATAGATTTAGTTACACTATTTGTAGAAGCCAACTTGATTATATTTCATATTTTAGACTTTGACTTTTGATTTTCTTCAGTCTAGCATTGGGAGAAATTGTACCCGTGGCTTTAAAAGGACAGTCTTACAACCCACTCATGCACTCTGACCTTGGACTGCTATTTTCACTGTGATAGTTACATTTTCTTCAGCATCTTGGTGGACTGGAAATCATGGGTCCAGCATTTTATTAATTTATTTTAAAGTTCTATAATCATTCTTTCCTTAGTGAGCAAACATGTTGATATTCTCGATTAGTGGCTCTCAAAATGCAGAGTACATGGGAATTATCTAGAGGACTTATTAAAACATAAGTCAAGTTGCTGATTCAGTGTGCTGGAATGTGGCCTGATCATCTGTCTCTGGTGTGTTTCAGTGTGATACTATTGGTGCTGGCCCGGGGGTTATACTTTAAGAATCACTTTTTAGGGCATCCAAGGTGAAGTGGCTCTTGACCATCCCCAGGCATTCCCTCAAATTGCCAACTTCTGATCTTCTTCAACCACTAAATTAGAGTGACCATATAAAATTCAACCTGGTGAAAATTTATTGAGAATCCTTGGAAAGTACCATATGCCACTCAAGGACATAAGCAGTCATTGTTTTCATTTTTTATTGTTGTTGTTAAAACCAGAACAACAACATACACTCTCAATAATACTTCTTACTGCAGCATTTGATATACCTAAGTCAAGTAAGCCAATCCCAAATAACCAGAGGCAAAATGTTTTATCTGATAAGTGGTTACTGATCCATAATGGGGATGGCAGGGAATATGGGAGGAATGGAGGAAGTTTGGATAGGGCAAAGGGGAGGGAAGGAAAGGGAGGGGGCAGGCAGATAGGAAAAATGGTGGAATGAGATAGACTTCATTACCCTAAGTACATGTATGAAAACATGAATGATGTGACTTACTCTGTGTACAACCTGAGAAATGAAAAATAGTGCTCTATATGGGTATTATGAGTTGTAAATTTATTCTGCTGTCGTGTATATAACAAATTAGAATAAATAAATAAATAAATAAATAAAAATAAACCAAAAAAATCAAAGCTCACACACACAAAAATAGAATAATATAATTTTCAAAATCAGGAACTTATTTTGGTGAAGTTTAAGGACTTATTGGCTTTGATTATTGATATTCCAAGATTTCTTGTACTTGGTGTAGATATTTCTTACCTTGATTACAGTCAATTCAAGGCTACTGTAACATTTATAGCAACTTTCTTCTTGCAAAATCCAATATTTTCTTGAATAGGTGCAAAAAGCTTGAGCTTCTTCTAGATTATGAGAAATTTCAGTCTACGACATTTCTGACCTTTACTGATCCATTGTTGAATTGTACCTATTTAAATGTTTATATTTTCTAGTACTCTTTTATTTGGGGAAATGGGAGGTTTGGGGTGGGGTTAATATACAGGTAAACTTTGGGAATATGTTATAAGTGTGAATATCATGAGTATAAAGGCAGGAAAAAAAGCTAAGATCCACTGCTTCATAAGACCAGCTGCCACCTCTTTCCTCTGGGATTTCATGAACTGTTACTAGGAAATCATAACTTGGCTCTGGGTGATTAGCACATCCCATCCGGGACATGGCAAGGTTGCTGGACACCATGAGATTACAAAGGAAAAGTCTTAACATTATTACTAATGACAAAACCAAAACAAGAACATAGGAGTAGCTGTGTAGTCTAGATCCCTTGAGTTCAAGGATATAGGTGTGGGAGACAAAGGATCGGGCTAGGGAGCTGAGGGGTCAGGACTGTGAGTAGGAGGTTTGCATGATCCACACAGTCTGACTGATGGTGGAGAAACATATGAGTTGATTCTGGGTCCACAGTCCAGTTCCCAAGGGAGCAAGAAAAGGTCCCACAAGGCCTCATTCATTCATTAATTCATTCAACCATTCAATAGACATAGATTGGGTCTCTTAGGTATTAGTCACTTGAGGATCAACGTATGTAAGCCAGACATGTTTCTACCTATGAAGAACTTACATGGGAGCAGGGAGAGAGGTGAGGAAGGATGAATCATCCAGCATAAGCTTTCATTCCATTTCTGCTAGAGAAATTTGGATTGTCAGGAAGCAAAGCTGTTTAAGCTGAGGCTTAAAATAATGAAAATAAATGTATGAGGTCTCAAGGAGAGGCTAAAGATGCAAAGGGTGCTCCAGGTAGAGGGAAACAGGGTATGAAGCACCTGGATTGGAAAGGAACAGCGTATGGGTTCCATCTGCTGTGGTTGGATGCAGGGGCTCAAATTCAATCGGGGATCCTTATTCAGGTCACACTCTGCCTACCCTGGAGGCTGCATGTGATGGCAAATGATCTTGCTGTCTTTGGACTCTCCATTCTCTTTCATATCAACTGACTACTACCACTTTCTTGCAATACATTGTTTACTAGGCCTCCATTCCCTACCCCGACAGGACCCCCTTTGACAATTACACTAGACCTGGCTTCTCAGCTGGGATTCCATGTGATTTTACAGCCCAAGACTTGGTGTCCAGTTCTCTTTTCTACCCATATACTCCCTTGGTGATCTTTGGTGAACCCAAGGCTGTAAATTTCAAGATGGTTCCCTGCATTCTTGAACCTACTGTTTATATATCCCTACTTTGGGAAGTAATAAGCATTACCTCATAAATATTATCAATTAAACAAAAATAAATTCCGCCCCCCATACCCAACCTGTACCTCTTCTATCTTCCCCATCTTTGGACATGTACTTGACTCAGGCAGTTTCCCAGGTTAAAAACCTGAGTTACCTTTGATTTTTCTTTTTCTGACAACACAGCCACTCCATCAGCAAGTCTCATAAACTCTCTATATTCCAAGATTTTACCATTTCTCACTCTCTCCACATCTCCCATTTTAGTCAATGCCGCCATCATCTTGCACCTGGAGGGAGCCACTGCCCTGGTCTCCTTACTTCTATGATGTCCTCTAGAAGTTTTTCCCTGAAGAAGTTGAAAGATTCTTTAATGGATTTTTTTGCAGCCAAAATGCAATTCTTACCATGGTCTACACAATTGTATTGGGTTTATCCTCTCACGATCTCTCCATAGCTCTCACCTGGTCCCCCTCTACCCACCCATAGGAATCAAGTTAATTTTGTGGGTTTCTATTTATTAAACTAATCACATTTACCCCACACACACACTTGGGGCTTGTGCACCTGCTCTCCTCTTGCAAAACACAGTTGCCCAAGTGTGCATACTCAGCCCTGCTAATCTCACCACTCAGGCCTGGCGAAGAGGGTCTTCCATGACCATCTTTAACAGCCCCCACGTTCCTCACACTCAAGGGCTAGCCCACCAATTGTTCTTCTCTGCACAGGCTTATCGTGATCTTAAATTCTTGTTTATGTTGCTTGTTTATCTGTTTTTCTGCTCATCTTTCTTTAGAATATGAGTAATATATTCTAGAGATCGATCTCTCTAGCAACTCTTGCACTTAGAGAATGACCTATCACATGAAAAATAATCAGGAGTGAAGGACTGATGGCATTTTTATTACTTGGAATGTTATATTCAAGACCCAGTATGTTCATTTTCCAGAATAATGGAGAGATGAATTTTTATACCAAATCTAGATTGTAATCACAGGAAGGGGACACAGTTTCTATGCCCAGGATCATACCTATACTGTCTAAATTGTGAACTTTAAAAGGGATTGAGAGTACTGCATATGGCTGATGCTTATCACTAGTACCTCACTGGAAAGAAGTATAATGAAAAGAATAAGAATTCTTAGTTCTCAGGGCCTGGATTTTAATCTGCTTTCTAATTTTTGTTATGCCCAGTTTCAAACATTTCTTGGGCTGTTTCATCAACATTTATCCAATGGAAAAATACCAACCAATCTGCAGTACAAAATGGCATGATAGAGTCATGGTACATAGTAGATATTTAACAAACCACATTAGATATAACAGTGAAATTGATGTGGCTAACATTGACTGAAGCTGTGAGAAAATCAGGCCTAACAGAATCTCTTCTTCCTTCTGCTCTTGAATCTGGATTTTTATTTGCTATTTCATGATTCTCCTTGCCTTCAAAACTGTATCCCAGATAGAATCTCCTGTGGTTCTTTATCATTCTACTCTGATCTGTCTCTACCTTCTCAACATCTGTTCACAGTGGTATACAATTGGTCCACGTGTTCAGTTTGCTCGTCAAGTACTTACTGAATGTTTAGGTCATGTTTGGGGTTTTCAGTGACAAACAGCAAACAATGTACACTTTTCCTGTTGGGTCAATTATTAATGTTCTTATCTAAACAAGGTCCTTTGAGAGCACAGAAGTCAAGCCATAGCATAGACACATAGCAAACACTAAATATATATTTCATAAATTGGAAGGCTGTCTGGTGTAGTGGAAAGTTAAGGGATATTTGATGTCAGACAGATTGGGGTTCAAATCATAGCACTGTTCCTGACTCTCTGTGTGACCTGAAACACACCTCTGCTTGGCAGCGCTACCCCCAGCCCCTCTCCCCCCACCAATACCTCTCTCCTGCTCCATGACCCAGCTCTGAAAAGGTTTCCCTGACACATCCATACCAGTTAGTCCACCTTTTCCGGATTTCTAGCACCTGAGTTACCTCTGCTATAGCATTTCTCACATCTGGGATTACATGTTCATTTCCATACCCTTTTTTTAAACTCTCTGAGGAAAAGAAGAATGATGTTAGTGTTTCTAGCTCCAATCTCTGACATGGCGCACACAGTGAACAATGAATGTCCAAACTGGCCCTGGAAAAGTCTGGCCATTGTCCTTTTGAACTGTCCTATTCAGTCTGCCTGCTCAGAGGCACTGCTCAGAGAGTGAGTGTCTGACCTTCCAAACTAAAGTATCAGCTCCCCAAGGACAGGGCTCCTGGCTTCTCCTTGTTTATCCCTCCTGATGACCTGTGCTCTGCTCTGGTCTGTGTAAATGTTCCCTGTCCATATTGTTGACTAAGTGTTGAGCAAGTAACTCTCCAAATGTTAAATCCTTTAAGGAGGTCAGTGAAATCCCTATCTTGCCATTTTCCTTATTCTCCGGGGACAAAAGAATCCCCCTAGAATTTCTTCTATGCCGTTCTCTTGCCATCAGCCCCAAATGACCTCCTTGAAGACACAGCCTCTGTAGGTAAAAGGTATTTGTTCATCTTTATGAATGTCAGTCTCCTGACATTCATGGTAAATAGACAAGTTCTCAGTCTCTTGACATTCATAGCAAATAGACAAATCCTTCAATAAATGACAATGGTCCCCAGCATCACATTAAAAGCTCTTGGGGATAAATGCTCAAGGGTAGGCATGGCTCAGGCTCAAGTTTCAAAGGCTTTGTAATGTGCTTACCTACAAAAAAAAAAAAAAAAAAAAGGATTCTGTCACCTGTTACAGCCTCAACAGCAGCATTTTTAGAGCCCTCATCTATATTTAAACTTGCTCTTGCTTAGTCAGGAACAGCGATGTTTCCAGCTAGCATTGCCAAACAGCAAGACAGACAGGGCACCTTTCAGTATAACAAGCATAGCTCACGGGGGCTGCTTCTTTTTATTCAGTACCATACAGGTTTGCCAGGTGACCCTGACCTTATGCACCACTGGAGTTTCCATATCAGTGACTTTCCAATCCTGCACAAATCCTGGGGTCCTCAGCCTCCCAGTGAGTGACTTTAACATGAGCCTATCCATTTTTTCATTATTGAATTAACAAATACTTAATGGATACTTATTGTGACTTGAGCACCTGTTGCTACCCTAGAAGTGGATTGGTGTGATGGCTAAGATTTCAGACTCTGAAACCAAATGACCCAAGTTCAAAACCTGAGAGTTCCACTTACAAGTTATGGAGTTTTGCCTCAGATTCTCACCTCTCTATGTCTCTGTTTCTCCATTAGTAGAAAGAAGGCAATATTAATACCTTCTTTTGGGTTGTTGTAGAAATTAAGAGTTAGTATCTGAAGGGTAAAGTTAGCCTAGAACTGGTTAATAATGGCCATTGTTAGTATTACCCCAGTGTCTCTGGTCTTGAACTGGTCCTGGAGATTTCATGATAAGCAGAATTGTTAAGGCACCTGCTTTATTTTAATAAGAGAGATTCATAAAATAACTATAATAATGATTGTATGCAGCAATTACTAGCTAAAAGAAACACTATATACCACCCAGAAAATGACTACAGGAGAGATGTGTGATCTGACCTGGAGCACCAGATTGTGTTCTCTGTCATCTACAAGCATTACCTCAGTAAGGAGAGAGGGACAGCCAAGACAAAGAGAAAAACATATATGGTGACCAAACAGGTGGAAGCAAGGGGTGTTAGACTAGGGAAGAAGAGCCACAGTGGTCTTTTGAACCATGCTAAAAATTTTAGTCTTTATCCATTTGGTAATGGAAATTCACTGAAGGGTTTTAAACAGATGGGGGCCTGGTGTTTGATTTGTGCTTGAAAGAAGTATTTAAACTGCACCTTAAAAATGGATTAGAAGAGGTTCTAGAACAATGAGAGAAGACAGCAGTAGTTAAGTGACCATTTTAACAGTCAGAACAAAAGGTAGCTTGCCTTACAATGGTGTTGGAACAGATGGAGGCAAGTAGTCCAGACCCTTCTCCTCTTCCCTGGTATCTCTACCTTTGCAGAGCAGCTCCAGGTGAAGGAGTGATTTATTTCTATAAACCTGTATTACATTCTGATTATTACCACGTCTCCTAATGTGAGTGACAGATCACCAGTTGATATTAAAATTTCAGAAATTATTTGAGAGGTAATAGGATCTGGTAATACAGAAACCCCCAAAGACAGATTCAGGTTCAGGGGAAAAAGAAGGAAGGGGGTTGTTGATAGAAATGATAAATTCCATTCTCACAAAGTGAAAATAAAAGTGCTCCAACTAAGGGTGTTGGCCATGACTTTTCTAAGGATGGGTAAGTTTTATGGAAGATATGGGGTCCTTTGGCTCCTTCGATGGAAAAGTTCATCTCTCTTCATGGGACAAAGAGGATGTGTGTCTCCTGCACGAAGGCAAACTTTAGCTAACATGGCACAGACCTGCTTTGACAGTTTTCAGATAGAAAACTTAAAAACAAAACAAAACAAAACTTTCCAGGGCTTGGTAAGTGGCTCTCAGTGCACCTGATATGGAAAGAAAACATTTGGAATTCGACTTAAATCTTCCTCTTTGTTACCAAGAAATGAAGATAGGATCACAGCTCTTACAGTATAAGACCCTGAGATAACAACAGAAGGAAGGGTAAAGAGTTTAAATCTTGTTGAACACTATTGCCCTCTAGGTTCTTTACCTACCTAGTGTTTATTTAGTCTTCATGTCAACATTGGGGTATTTAGTGTTATCCTTACTTTTTAAATAAAGAAATTTAAGCTCAGGGAACTTCACCAGGCCTATTCAAGAGGATATAGTCTGAAAATACAGAAATAAGATTTGAACCTATCACAATCTGGTCCTGAAGCTTGCTCTCTGTTATATAAGACCTCTGTATTGGCTGGGGATGTGGCTCAAGCAGTAGCACGCTTGCCTGGCATGCATGCGGCCCGGGTTAGATCCTCAACACCACATACAAACAAAGATGTTGTGTCCGCCGAAAACTAAAAAATAAATATTAAAAAAATTCTCTCTCTCTCTCTCTCTCTCTCTCTCTCTCTCTCTCTCTCTCACTCTCTCTTTAAAAAAAAAAAAAAAAAAAAAAAAAAAGACCTCTGTATTTGGGCATCACTTCCCTAGTCTTCTCATTGGCTGTACTGGGCCTCCTAGATGGACCTTCCCCCTCATTCTTCTCTGGAAAGTGCAAACAGCTCCCTCCCTTTGGGAGTAATGAGGAGGAGAGTAGGTGTTGTGGGAACTCAATAGCTGTACTACTTTTTTGTTTCTTTTCAACACCAGAGCTCAAGAATGCAAGTTAAAATACTGGAAGAAGGTGAGGAGAAATGTTTTATAAGAAGGCAGCAGAAAGATGAGTTGGAAACATCATCACCCCTGGGTAGTATTTCATAGCATTGAAACTAGCTCCAGGTGCTACTTTATGGGAGTCTGAAGGATTTATTAAGGGGAACACTGTATTAAAATGGGGTATACCATTCCTTTTCTTCCCATATGGTCTCTACCTTCTGTCTACAATGTGCCCACCAGGGCTGAGCCTCCTTTGATAACCTCCCGGTCATCAGCATCATTCACAAATCCCTCCCTGGGGATATCTATTAGTTGAGATATGTAGAAAACCAACATTCTCTGAAAGGAACTAATTGCTTGAGTTATAGGAAATTCCATAATCAAATGTCTAATAGCTGTGGCAAGGATGTGTGGGCAAGGTCATATTAAAATTCAAGGATGAATTTTAAACATATACATAAACATATAAATTCCCCACTGTATGCCTGAACCTCAACCTCATTCCTTTTTCCTTTGATGTTTTCCTTCTGTCATTCACATCAATGATTCAGCAACTTCATGGGCTCATCTGTATTAGTATTGATTTGATATTTTTCAATCAACTTAATTTTTTTATATTTAGCTTCACCCTAAATATAAGAACAATGGAATTAATAGTAATTGTTTTTCTACATGTATTACCATCAATACCTATTATTCCGAAGTGTCCTTCAAATGAGCCTCCCCTTAGGTATGCAGACCACGTTGAAGACTGTTCCTTTTTAACAAAAAGGAACCAGATTTGTCATTTGTAGGCTGAGTGGCTGCCACTATGTTCTTTCCCTCTTTTAGTGTCAATCTCTCCATCTTCGGAATGGGAAAGCTACTACCTACCCTAGGGAGTTGTTAGGAGGATTCAGTGAATCAGTTCTAGCTAAGGTATATTCAGTTCCTCCTGGGTACCAGAAACAGACTTTGATTTTACTTTACATGCCAGAGTTCTCCCCTGCTCTGCCTCTCTTTACTCTCTTTGACATAAGTACGTTCTAACTTTTTATGTTTTATAATTAGCTTTGAAGATCTCATTGAAACTACACACAAGAATTTGTACACAGTTTCAGGGACTCAATAGACCCTCCAAAAAACTACTAATCTCTCCCTATTCCCTGCTCCAGATTCACAACGTCAAGCTTTCTGGAACCTCAATGAGGCTACCTCCCCTGGGAAAAGATGGCAACCCTTTGGGATGTCTCATGTGACATAGAAAACAAGTATTTGTTGCCTAGGACCTAGAGATGTTGCAAAACAATCTAAATTACTATGGACACATTCATTAAAAAAAGAAAATTAAAAAATACTACTAATTTTCTAGTACGGTGGCACACACCTTAATCCTAGCAGCTCTGGAGGCTGGGGCAGGAGGATCGTGAATTCAAAGCCAGCCTCAGCAAAGGCAAGGTGCTAAGCAACTCAGTGAGACCCTGTATGTAATAAAATACAAAAAATAGGGCTGGGCATGGGACTCAGAGATTGAGTGCCCCTCAGTTCAATTCTCAAAAAAAAAAAAAAAAAAAAAGGAAAGAAAAAAAAAAGGAAAGAAAAGTACCCAAAAAAAGGAAAGAAAAAAAATACTATGGGTATCCTTGTCTTGAACAATAAACTAATATTCTATCACAACATTTAAACATGAAAGAAAGAAAAGGTAACTGAAAGAAACATGGAGATGTGGCATATCAATTATTATAAATAACATCAAAATCTGACTGTTTAAAACTAACCTCCTCCTGTATACAGTAGGCTGGTGAGCAATGTGGACGTAATAAGAATCATGAAAGAAAATAATATAAGTTGCTCTTACTAAGTTTCAGGAGTTACATATGATTGAACTAACATGAGTGGTCTAACCCATTCCTCCATGAAAATATGAAAAAAAAGTCTTGTTCTTAGATGGACAGAATCTGCAGTGGAAAGGGGATTGAAACTATCCCATTGAAATAACTGAATGATTTAAATTGCTTCTTATGATGCTTTATTGATTGAGGGTCCAGTTGGTTGGATCCTTTTAAGTCCCTGGTGTAGTGGAAAACCATGGGACTTTAAGAGATCCAACCAACTGGGCACTCACCCAGAGGGTCCAAGGATTTGCTACTCTCCAAAGCTCTTCTGGCTACAGCAAGTGAATTAACTGGGCAAGACCCCGACTCCTTCAGAGGAATCTGTGGAGCCTAGTGCATTGCTCACCCCCATTGTCTCTAGGAAAACTCTTGTTTTCCACCTCAGTTGGTATGTTGCAAACACTTTATCCCAGAGAAACTGGGGGCTGGGGGGAATGGAATGCTGCCCATGAGCCAGATGTTTGTAAACCTTCACTCTGAAATGTGGCACAATACCACAAACTGTCAAGTTGTGTAAAAACTAAAGCAAAGACAAAAACAGAATGTAATATTTACCAGATGAGATTTCTTTGTGTGTGTAATCTTGTTGGAATTTTTGGGAGTGTCCAACTCTCCTACATTTCAAAATGAGTCTTGTGTCTCACCCCATCCTACCCCCTATCCCGCACTCTCACTTTTCCCCACCTGCCAGGGAGGGAGAAAGTTATGGAAGTGAAAGGCTTTGTCCTGTTAAACAATGAGCTCCAGGTAGCTCTAGGCAGTCGGCTATACATTGAAAGGTCTACAGGACATGTTTGGCCCCATCTCCGAGGGAGAGTCCTGAAAATATTATTTCTGGAACAACTTTTAGAATTAGAGCCAAACAATGGTTTATTGTGTGTATTTGGCAATTCTTATTGTGCATGAGTGAATAAACAGTTATAGAAGCTCTTCATTCATTAGCTTGACCAAAATTTTAGCCTGTATGAAATAAAAGCCAATTCAAAGAAGAATTTTCAGTCTCATGAAAGGAAATATTTCTCTCTGTATGAATACTGCTATGATTTCACTATGTGTATATGCTGACATAAATTAACAGACTGTGGAAATCAACAGGGCATACCTGTTAAAAGAATTTTAGGCTGAATCAATGGGAAAAAAAGAGAGAGAGAGAGCATTTTAAACTCATTTTCAACAAATATTCTCAAGAAACAGCAGATGATTTTAGCTTTGATTTTGGAAAGGTAGGACATTCCCTTCCTTTTGAAGTGCATCCCAAGTTTTGGGGTACATTTTCTGTTGAGAGAGGAAGTAAGGAATTTGATTCAGTGACCTCATTACAATGGATATTTGTGAGAGGTAGGTTCTGATTTTATACCATATCACCCCTTCCCCATTATAGCTGGTTAGAAGAGTAAACCAGGGGAGCCAGCTGAAAGATTAGGTGACGAATAATCCAATTCTCTCTTTCTGAACTAATAGATTCAACACCTAAGATCAGATAATGTCAATGTTCCTGAACTGAAAGGCCACATTGAGGGAGAAATGGAGTACCATTTTTTTAGGCAGTAGCAAGATGAGGGATTAGCAGAGAAAACCTGTCAGCCTGGAGAATTGGGAACTTTGATCAGTTGCATGGTAGGCACAGACACTCACAGATGCATGGTCTTCCATGTCCTTCCTCAGAAGGCCAGAATGTAAGTCACTTCCTTTTGTTGGAGCTCTCCTGCTCCTATATTTCCAAAACCACTTTAATGACCATAGAAAGCTCCAGTACTATTTCACCTATTCAATTTAAAAATATTTAACATTTAAGTTTTGACTTAAAGAAATGGGAATGTTCAAAACTGTTTTCTTGGTTAATTTTTACCCAAAGTCTTTTATGCCCTTGGGTAACAGTTGGGAAAAAGCAAAAGCACTGTAAAACACGGGCTTTCTGGGAAAAGTCTAGTGACTGTGCTTGGCAAAAAGCTGTGTTTAATAATTGTGTATTGAATGGAATTTATGGCATGACACAAGATAGGTGAGAGGAGAGTGAGTTTGCAAATAAAACTGCTAATAGCTACATTCCAATTCTACCATAGATGGTTGATTTCAATTCTTTTTATCCAGCTGTGTTGCAGTAAGTGAAACTGGAAGTGTTAATAGCAAATTAAATGAAATAGATACTGTACATGTGCATTATGGGAACCATAAACTCTGTAACCTTAGCAGAAGATTCCAGAGGAGGAGAAAAAGATCCCCCTGGTGTGCTAGTGTATAATTTGAAAGAAACTACCTTTTTCAAGTCCCACTTTTGACTAGTGAAGGTTCTGGTGACAAAAGATCATAGTGACACGTTGGAAGGTCAAGATTCCAGTTTCCAATTGCAATTGAAATGGATTTCTGCATCCATCGCCAATCCCGTCAACCCCTTACCCAGTTCAGCCTCTGGATTTCTCATTTCTGATGTGACTTTCCCAAACGCTGAGGTAAGAAGTGAATCTTTTTTGCAAAACAGCACACACATTAACAGTGAATACTGATGCTTGCCACTTACTATGTTCTGGAAAACTTGGTCAGCATTTCACATTCTTTCTTTAAGAGTCACAGCAATTCCCAGTGGTGGACGTTTTCCTGATCTCACAGGTAAGAGAAGTGACGCTCCACTGAGGTCAGGTTACTTGCCTGAAGTCACACAGATCTCAATGACAGAGCTGGGGTTTTTCTCCCAGACGCAAACTGTACCACCCATGTTGTGAACAACCAAGCTCTTCAGATTACTCATTGTGTGCTTGGATCTTAAAGAGATGCAATTCCAGAGTCACTTTGGATATTAGATATTTTCTCTTAAATGACCAGGAATCTAGATCAGAAAATTGTAGGTTCTCTTATTAAGAAAACATTGGTCTCAACTTAGGGAGCATGACGTTTCATATGACCATTAGCAGAAATGATCTTGGACATTTTTTTCCACCTATTAAAAAAATCACCCTTTCTAGTGTTATCTGTGGCAGCACACTGAGTTGACGTACAATAAATGTTTTGTATAATTTAACTCCAAAATGTATTCAATTTTATATAAATTAATAAACATACCTCAAGATCATGTGTTCTGAGACTCTTATTCCCAATTCAAGGAACCTTCTGCATAATTCTGTGTGGCAATACTGCTCACAGATAACACGAGTTCCCCTAAACAAATGCAGAATCTTTGAATATGCTTGCTTTCTTTTAAGATTATTAGGAGAAAGACTTGATTTCTTTTAGAATTAATTCAGGTTCCATTTGAAATCCATTTTTAAGGAAAACAAAAAGGTCTTATATTTTGGTTCATTATTTTTTAATTATAAAATACTTTTTAGGGGTTGCCAGGGATTGAACTCAGGGCCTTGTGTATGTTAAGAAGTTACTCGATCACTGAGAGAACTATATATCGCTAGGCCCAATTTTTTTTAATTTTATTTTTTTTTTAATTTTTTTTAAAGAGACAGTGAGAGGAGAGAGAGAGAGAGAGAGAGAGAGAGAGAGAGAGAGAGAGAGAGAGAGAATTTTTAATATTTATTTTTTAGTTATCAGCAGACACAACATCTTTGTTTGCATGTGGTGCTGAGGATCGAACCCGGGCCGCACGCATGCCAGGCGAGCGTGCTACCGCCTGAGCCACATCCCCAGCCCTTTTTAATTTTAATTATAATATCAGAATAAAATTTAATCTGTGAAACCTGTTTAAAATCTCCCTTAAACTAGATGCAGTGGTACATGTCTATAATCCCAGCTATTCAAGAGACTGAGGCTGAAGGATGGCAAGTTCAAGGTCAGCCTGGACAACTTAAAAATACTTCCCTGGTACTGAAAAAAAAAAAAAAAAAACTATCCTAAAGTAGTAAGGTCAAGGGCACTACACCGCCATATACTAGGGGAAATCCTAACTTACAATTGAACATTGGTCTTGCAGGCAAAGGTCCTATTTGCCACCCCCAGCCCCCGCCACTGTTCCTAGTGAGATGTAAGGCCTTGCATGCCACATCCTGCCTTTCTGGATTAAACACTGTTGGTTTTGCTGCTGTGCTAATATAGAAATTCAAGTCACAATTATGCAAATAAGTATTTGCTTAATATAACAAATTGTTCTATTTGGGCTCCTTTAGTGGTGTTATCTGACTTTTTTTCCCCCTTTGAAAATAAGCTGACTTTGGAAATAAAGGAAGTGTAATAATTACCATGGGAAATAGAGTTTGAAGATGGCAAAGGAGCCAAAATAGCATTTTTAGAAAAGGGAATCAAAATCATTTGATGTTCCCGGCTGCACTATTAATGGGACTCCAAGGAGAGGAAAGAGTGAGAGAGTTCTTAGAGCTATTAAGATTCCAGCAGCCTTCTCGTTCTTGCAGCAATCCTGCTGTATACCTAGGATGGCTGGCGTGGGTTCAAAGTGTAGAAGGTTCTTTTCTTGGAAATTCTTTCTCACTCACATGGAGAAGAATAGGGATTCGTGAATCGGAGGCCACACCCACCATGAAGCAAGTGTTCATAGCTGATTCATTAGCTCGCTGCCCATATACACTTAACCCCATTGATCTTTCCCTGCCTCTTTTTTTTCCTCCTTCAGTTTCTTATGTTCTTTCTTTTTTTACAGAGAAAATTTCATCTGATCTGGCAGAGAATGCCAAACCTCCAAAGTAGGCATTTTGTATTCTAATGATAAATGCTGTCCTGGATCAGCGTGGGGCCCTGGATGTACACAGAGAGAGAGAGTTATCTAGTTGTAACTGTGATAATGCTCAGTAAGGGGAGAGCTTGGGAAAGGTCTTCCATCAATGGTTGGGTGCACTTTCTCCTCTGGATAGAGTCTGAGTCAGCAAGAGGGATCCTCCTGCCCACTACAAAGGCTTGGGGAGGGGGTTAGTTAAGATCTCAGACCTCACCCTTATCAGGGTGGTCAGAATACAGGTAACATTAGCCCCTTCTTTGTCTTACCAAATACAAAACCCTGTTCCAAAGATGGCAATAGGAAACTCTTTTTGATTTCCTGACTTGAATTGAGTTTAAGATGCTTCACTGAATGCCTTGTCCTTTCTAGCTTGGATTTCCCTGCTTCTCAAGTGGAATTTGGGGCCATGGTGAACAGAGAATGGAGAGATATTTATTGCTACTTGCCTTACTCCAACTGCAAGGAAGGAAAAAAATTCCACTTTTTGTTTTGTTTTTATTTTATTTGGCCCGTGACTCCTTGAATGAACTTGGAGATAGATTACAAAGTTAAAAAAAATTGGGTCCACTTGTTTAAGAGATTGGAATTGAGGATAAACTGGGCTATTATGAATGATTATTTGGAAAGCCTCACAAAAGCTAACTCGGAAACACATGCATAATATATTGTGAAGAAAATTGAAACAGGTCACGCATTATTATATATGATATCTTTCGTTTTAAATAAGTGTGTATTCAGGTATGCATGTATGTTTTGAAATAGAAAACATATGCAGGAAATTATTCAAAAATGTTAAATAGGGGTTGTTTTGGAGGGGAATTTGAGTGGTTTTAAATTATTTTTCTCTTTGATTATCTGTATTTGTCCCTCCTTTCTAGAACATTCAGACAAGATACCAAAAGGTTTGGGAGGTGGAGGAATAAAGTTTTCACAGTCAGAAAGATCCAGCTGGTCTCTGTCCATGCTTTGGTGTGGCTGAGGAATCCAAGACAAACTGCTCACCACTCTTTTCCTCAGGTTCCCAATTACAAAATAGGGGTGACAATAGCACCCACCTTTCAGGGTCCTGGTAAGTGTTTTATCATCTAAGATGCATGGTGCTGCTTTGTAAAAGTGTATGCCTTCTGTGAATATGGACTGTGTTTACTGGCACTTGGCTTCCACTTCTTCTGGGAGAGCTGAGTCAGCCTTCAGAACTTCCTGTGGCTGGAAGGAAGTGATTCCCCCCTGACCCCTAAGAAATGCCCACCATCCTCCACAGCCCTGCCAGAGCCCCCTGGCTTCCATGTGGCACTTTCCTCATCCTAGTGGTGGCATGATGTAGATGGAAGGGCATCCCTCTGAACATACAGTCAGGGAAAACAAGAAAGATGTAGAAATGACTTCAAGATAGAGTTGTAACTATACAGGGGGACCAGCAACCTGCACTACCTAGGAGACAAATCCTGTAACCAGCCTGAATCTCAGATTCTTTACCCTAGAAAGGGGAAGAGTCCCAGCAGCTGGCTCACGGGGTTATCCCAGGGCATGTGAGAGAATTGCAGCACCAAGCAGAAGGGTGGCATAAAGAGTGCTCAGTGCATGCCAGCTTCTGCTGCTCATCCAGTGACTATCCCTGGTAATGACACTCAGTTCCAACTCATGGGGACAATCATTATTATGAACTCATCAGTAATAGTGGGGTTAGTTATAATGTGGGTCCATTAGTAACCCCAATCTGCTGCACTGCTTCAATGGTTTCTTATCTTCTTGGTGTTTGAAATGCAGCAGTGTGATCCGCCAAGTGGTTTCTGGGCTTTATTATACTCTACCCCAGAGTATTACCTTTGCCTAACCCAAGAGATGAGGAGAAAAATCATATAGAGAATGGCTCTTGCAACAATAAATAAACAAAACCATAGTCTCAACACTCTTCCCATGGGTCTTGAAACTCATTTTCAGACTTTCACTTTGACTGCTAAAGTCAGGGGCTCTCTCTCCCTGGACATTTACTGGGTATTATGGGGCAGCTTGAAGGGTAGCAGGACAGAAGCCTGCAGATCTGCTGGGATCTTGACTTCTCTACCCCTTAGTAATTCCTATGTATCTGTTTTATTCAACTGCCTTCGAGTGAGAAATTATGTATTTAAAGATTATGTGATCCCTATATGTAGTAGGAATTTAATACATGTGTGTATAGACATATATTATTATTATTAATGCTACTTCTATCATCAAACTGGAAGGAGGTCATTACTTCCCTTCAGAACATGAAAGATGATATTCTTTCTTCTTAGTGTGCTAAACAAATAGCCCTGGCATTAGGCTATGTTCTGAGAACCTGATAGGGGGGGAAGTAATATACCAGAAAATACCAAGGATAGGAGAGCAGTCACCCTGGGTAACCTGGTTGTTTAACTTAAGGATGCTTTTGTTTGTAAAGAAGTATCCTTTCCTCAGACTTCACGAGGAAAGGATACTTCTTTACAAAGAAAAATCATAAGACTAATGTCAGCAAATGACATGATGGTCATTAATTATAGGTCATCCTCTGTTCTAAGCTTCTTGCATATAGCAAATTTGTTAATCACAACAATGATTCAAGGAATATTATCCCCACTTCATAGATAAGGACACTGGGTCACAGGAAGGTTAAAATAATTTTCCCAAAGTCACACATTCAGGAACTGGGATGCAAACCTGGGCCATCCTGCACCTATGTCCATGCTTTGCCCAACAGTGTCACCTCACTGTCATTATCCAATCAGGCTGTCATGGGGAGGAGAAATTCACCATACTCTATACTGAAGGAGGTGAAACTAGAGTCTGTAGTAGAAACTTTAGGAGAGATGTTTTATTTCAATATAAGAAAGGCTAAAAGTCAGCAGTGATTCAGATGGCCACCATGTGAGTCTTCTGTTTCTAGAAGTTTCCAAGTATTTGTTGGACAACCATTTGGGATAGGAAGTTTTGAGGGGATTCTAGTGTCTGGAAAATTCCAAGTAACCTCACAACTTCAAGATTCTCCTGTGCTTAGATTAACACATTGTAATTGTTGAACAAAAATTTGAGTGAATAAATGACTAAATGAATTCAATGATTCCATGATCACACAGATGAAATACTCAGCTACTTTGAGCATGGGAGCAATGACCTTTTCCTCCAGAAAGCTACAATGCTTAACTACTCCTTTTCTTTCTTTCCTCACTTCCTTCCATCCTTCCTTCCTTTCTCTCCCCATCCCACTCCCTTCCTTCTTCCTCTCCTCCCTCCCAACTCTTCCCTCTCTCTTTTCTGTAGTACTAAGAATTGAACCCAGGGTCAGCACCATTCTACCTCCCAACCCTTTTCAAAATTTCATTTAGAGTCAGGGTCTTGCTAAGTTGCCCAGGCTGACCTTGAACTTGTGATCCTCGTGCCTCAGTAGTAGGGATTGCAGGCCTGTGTCCCTACACTCAGCCGAATGATTTAGATATGTCAGTCAACGATAAAGTTTATCCTCAATTAACTTTATTGTTGACTGACATATCTAAATGTATATATTTGGCTTTTGTGAATCATTTGTTCACTAAATACAACTTATCTGTGTGCTACATCACTGAAACTAGTGGTTCTCCAAATGTGGTCCTCAGAACAGCCGCTTCAGAAACTTCTGGGAACTGGTTAGAAATACACACTTCTCAGGCCCAAACCTAGACCTTACTCAGAGACTCTAGAGGTGGAGCCCAGTGCTCTAGCAAGAATTCTATGTGATTCTGAGGCACATTCAAGCTTTTCTTTTCTTTCTTTTTTTTTTTTTTTTTTTTTTGTCTTTTTAAAATCAGGTACTCAAGTAGAATTAAGCCAAATAAATCTTCCCCCCAAATACACACACACACACACACACACACACACACACACACACACTGAGATTGTGAGGTTAACCATGATGGAGTATAATTTCTCATGAAAAGCAAAACTCCCCTGCCCATAGCTCATTCAAGCTATTCTTCCAGTTTGGGAAGGGTGGATGGCCCAAGGGTTTGGCATCTAGAACAGTATACATGTCAAGAGGCTGTTGACTTGCTTAAATACCCTCTCTGATGATGGAAAGAGCTTCAAGAGCCTCCCTCTCTCCTGCTGCCACCTGAGACATTCAAAAGTAGGAATTCATGTCTCCTTAATGGGTCTCCAAGGACAGTCCTAAGATTTGGACTGTGAGTCTCTGGACAAACCAAGGAAATAGAAAGTGAAAACAAACATGGACATTTATTTTCCTAACTTGCCAATTGCAAACAGAATTTTGTTTAATAAACCATGAAATTATTCACAGAGGTCTGCATATTATTCCAAAGTACAGCTGGCTAATGTAAAAGAATCTTTTCTCTTGGTCTTTCAGGCCATATACAATTCCCAAGCATGCTAATTCGTATTTGTTGATTGGCAAGACTTCTCTCTGCCTTGTGAATCCGTGTACTAGGAATACCACTGTCAAGTGAACACTGTAAACAAGAATCTGCAGGACTGAGCAGCTGCTGTTCATCTCAGATACTTCCCTTGACCTCCACTGCCCCCAGCTTAGCCCAGGTCACCATCTGCACTATTGAATAACTGCAGTAGTCTCCAAAGTGGTCCTCTAAAATTTGACCATTAGTATTTTTCCCCCATTCTTACCTGTAGACCCAGCCAGAGTAAATATTTTTAAAAATATGTATTTGACTATGTCAACTGCTTGCTTATAAGAATATCATCAAAAAATTCTCAATGTAAATAAAATAAAACACACTCCTTGCACATGGCCCTTTGAGCTCTCCTCTCTGTCTCACTGTTATCCATTCATAATACCCTCCCTCCTTGTTCTCATTTTGTGGCAATTACTTTGTTCTTCTCTTCCTGGGGGCCTTTGCACTGCTGTAAATCCTCTCACTTCTCCTCACCCCAGCTATGTCCAATTCGTACACAGGGAGCCCTTTTTGCAAACCCCACCAGACCTCCTGAACTGGGTCAGACCCTTTTGTTATACACTCGCAACATTCCCTGAATGACTTGCCTATAACCATTATCAAAATTGAAAGTAACTGCTTACTCAAGTATATGATATTCTCTTTCCTGGTGGGACGCAAGCTTCACTAGAGCAGGGACAATGACTGTTCAGTTCGCAACCCCATTCTCAGTCCCTGACCCAGTGTGTAGCTTGGAGGATGTTTCAGTAGATATTCATGGAAGGACCCAATAAACAAAGCAAGTCTTTATAAGGATCTAGAATTTCTGGAGCAGTTTCAATAAGGGGAAAAAGGTGTGTTAGAGCTGGAATGAAGACCATCCTAAGCATCAGAAACCACTCTGGAAAGATTCAATTCAGACACGTTTTTAGGCAGAGGACTTGTAACTGGGTGACCACCGGAAGTCATATGCACACATAAGGTTCCGTGGTGCTTTAGCCATGAACACAGCTTTTCCAAGTGGAAAGAGAAGAGAGACCCAGCACTGCAAAGCAGTGTGCTTTATTTTAAAAGTTGGACATGCTGTTGAAAACTCTTTAAAGCTTACTAAATCAATTCTTGTTTTCTTAGCACTGGGAGCAAGAACATTTCCTCTTACCATTAGCATCCTAAGGCCTGATTCTCACAATAATGTGCTTTCTAAAGTCTTCTCCCCATTGACAAACCCAACTCTGAAGACTCTGAGGACCTGAGAGGCTCTGGATTTAGGGTGATGGAAAATGACCATTGATAAAGTCGTGAAGTGTCTTTTCTTGGGCCTTTCTCAGTGTTGTTTCTGGAAGCTCCAGCTGTCATGTCAATGATTGCAGACATGTGCTGGCAAGGAGGAGAAATACATAAAGTCACCTGCTTTCAAAGAATTATTAGTGGCTTTAGCTGAACAAAGTGATAAAGCCACACATAACACACACACACACACACACACACACACAAGTCCTTAGGACCCGGTGATGTCCAGAAAAGCCAAGACAGCTTCTATATTAGATATGCCACTTATTTACAAGGTTCTGTCAGACATGGTTTGGAGCAGGTTCAACATGGGCATATTTATCCTGTCTGAATCACCTGAAGGCTGCCAGGGAGACCCCATCAGTCTTCTCTCCTCCTACGTATTTTCTACTTGATGTCTCAGTGTCTGGAATCCTACCATTAAGTACTCTCTTTCTCTGGGATAAAGTGTGACCCTTTCTATGTGGGCTCTGTAAATAGCAAATGTGTGCAGTTACCTTCATTTAAAGTATAAAATAGCTGCCCAGTTTCCTATTACAGAGCTCAGGACACAGTGGTCACCTGGTGGATGGTAGCTGTTACGATGGGAGGGCTAGGACCAGGGTCACAACTTTGACTGTTGAATAATGAGGGATCCATTCTAAAATGCTGTTGCCTCGGTTCTCTCCCCAAGATGCAAATGTAGTTGATCTAGAGGGACATCTGCATGTCTTAGTTTCACCCCAGGTGACCTTGCTAGGCAGAAGGTATCAAGAACCACTGTCAATCTGACCTGCAGTGGGTGACCACGTTGCTGATGGGAAGGGTGTAAAGGTTGGCCTGAGCCATCGTGGAGAAAGGAATGAAGAGCGGTCCTCTCACCACCAAACCTGGAGTAAAGTAGGGCCCACCCACCACTGTAATTCAAGAGCTCGGCCCTTGCCCTCAACCTTGGCTGTGGCGTTCTTGATTATGATCCAATGAGAACAAAAATGATAAAAATCATATGAATTAGATGGAGATCTTTGGTAAAGGTGGATGGCTAAAATAACCTTTGGTATTTTTAATTTTTGAAAAACAGACATAACAGCATTCTTGAAGGGGAAAATCTTCTTTTCTGTTAACTTTTATTCACCTTCATTTAATTTTTAAATATGTAGTAAACACGATAGTAGGGCTTCTCATTAACTGGGGTATCTTACAGTCATAATTTTTGATACACAACATTACTTACCAATTAGCCTGTCTTGTTCGTTTAAATTTCTTTGCTCATATTTTAATGGGAGCTAATGATGCCTTTGTTGACTTATTTAATGTTATGTAAATGTGGCTATAAACTGTGAAGGGTTTAGGCAGAAGCACTATTTTTGCTTACTCTTCAGATTTTGGAGTGTGTAGAATCCCCAGGAAACACACATATCAACACAATGAATGTAAGCTACTGAGGAGGCCAAATAATAATAATAATTTTTTAAACAAGCAGTGAAAGATGTTTAGTAGTATGAGGTTTTTATTTTGCTTTAGGTTAATGGTTTATTTGGGTATCAAGAGTTTCAAAGATAACTTTTCTGTAAGCTTTTTTTTTCTTTTCCTTTTTTTGTGTTTCCATAATTACTAGACATAGGCCAGTCTGAACCCATCTTCTAAGCTCTGGCAGTGACAGTAGGCTTCGCAGTGGCTCGTTTGCTGGGTTTAACGAGCCTTTCAACAGAGTTCTGTTCTCCCTTACGGACAGCACATTAATACTTGAATGAATGAATGAATGAAAACTTTATAATTTCTACATACCTATAGATGGTCTTTGCAAGTCCATGTCTGTTCAGTACTGCAGGCTTTGCTCCCCAGTGTCCACCACCTCAGCTCAGCCACTCACACCCTTATCATACCTGAGACATCATCATCGGCAATAACCAAATGTCATCTTATTTCAATTTCATTCTGTTCCATTCCTCCACTATCTGATTTTCTACCACTTCCCATCATCTCTTCACCAGACCAAGACTCCCAGTTCATCAGTCCTAAATCCTTCTCTATCCCTTATCAACTTCACATTCTCTCTTCCTTCCCTATCCAGCTTCACCTGTATGGTAAATCACCAAATGACATGCATTCGTGAGTCCTTTGCTTTGGTTAAACTACAACCTTGATTAAATTCCTTTACTCTATACTCATGCAATTCAACTGAATCTCTGTGGAGAAATGCTTCCCCAGGCTAAATTATGTCAGGAATTATGACAAGTATCAAGTAGCTGTTTTGCTGGCTACCAGGTAAATAGTATTGTTCTAGCATATTCTGCTCTTCCTAATCACTTTTTATGGGTCAAAATGTTTACTGAACAAAATTATATGTTGAAGTCCTAACTCCCAGTACCTCTGAATATGACCTTACTTGGGAATAGGGTCATTTGGGGTAGGTAATCGATTAAATTAAGATTACTAGAGTGAGTCTTAATTCAGGAAGACTGGTATCCTTATAAAAAGAGGAAACTTGGGCACAGACACACACACAGGGAGAACATCCCGGGAAGATGGAGACAGATTGGTGAATGCTTCTAGAAGCCAGGGAATGTCACAGTCTGCCAGCCAGCCAGCAGAAGTCAGAAGAGAGGCCTGGAATAGATTCCTCCTCACATTCCTCAGAAGGAACCAACTCTGCCAACACCTTGAGCTCAGACTTCTAGATTCCAGAACTGTGAGCGGGTAAACGGTGGCTTGCCCAGCTGGTGTTCTTCTGCCCTGCAAATACGTTACGGTGTCCCACCTCCTCACTCCAAACCCTCAATCAACATCTCTTCCCCATCCTCCTCTCAACAGCTGACCCTGATTCACCCTTCACTGAGAAAAATGGAAACCACCAGAAGCCCCCAGCCCCATCTCATTGGCTCCCTTCTGCCCAGAGCCAGTCCAGAGCCCGTGACGCCCTCCCCACTCTGCTCCTCAAGGATGTTTTACTGGCAATTTTCTCCCCCGCCCCCTTCCTTTAAAAACAAATCCATTTTCCCTCTCTTTACTGGAGCATCCTGATAGGCATACATTCTGCTATTGCTCCCAGTTTCTCTCAACTAAATAAATTCCTCCAGAAAATGTGGAGTCTTCTCTTGACTCTCCTTTTCCCCCACCTTCTTCTGTGGCCCTACTTTGCAAGCACAACTCCTTGGAGAAGTTCCTTCTCTATTCATTGTCCTTAAGTCCCTCCCTCTCACTCCCTAAGCCCACTCCTATCAGGCTGTCCCCTACCAGCCTGCAGACACCTCTGTCATCAGGTCACCAACGCTTCCATGCTGAATCCAGAGGTCTGTACTCAGGGCTCATCTCACTGCCTGGGTAGTAGCCTCTGACCCTCCGACTACACTTTCCTCCTAGGGACAGTCTCTTCCATCTCGGGCAGCGCTAGATGCCACTGTTCCTCCCCAGTCTCCTTTGCTGGCTCTTGCTCTGCTCCCTGATTTCTTAATGCTGGGGTCCCCTAGGGCCCAGTCTGTGTTTTCATCTTACCTCTAATGACACACTCTTCTCAGTAGTTGTTCCTTAACATTGTTCCTTGTGCCTGGTACACTCCCACTTTAGGGAGTGTCCCTTCTGCTGAAAGACCCTTTCCCAAAGGTCTTCAGCACTGATTCTCTTACTTTCAAGTCTTGACTAAAATTTTCTCTTCCCAATGAAGACTCACCCCAGCCATCGGTGTTGGTTACGCTTTCGTTGCTGTGACCAAAAGGCCCCATAAGACCAACTTAAAGCAGGAGAAGTTTATTTGGGTATCATGGTTTTAGGGGATTCAGACCATGCTTGGCAGACTGCATTGCTCTGAGTCCAAGATGAGTCAGCAGAACATCGTGGCCAGAGGGTGAGGAGGAGGAAAACTGCTCACTGGAAAGCAAAAAGATAAGAAAAGAGGCCAAAGAGAAGATGAACCTTCCAGGTTTGCCCCTCAGGGACCCAACTCCTCCAGCCAAGTCCTCCCTATCTACATTATCATCCAGTTAATTATTCAAACTAGTGGGGGCTGGTTAGGTCATGGCTCTGAGACCTTAATAAGTTCACCTCTGAATATTCCTGCATTAATAGGAGCCTTTGGGAGCCACCTCATATCCAAACCATAGCACCACCCTCCTCCTGAATACTTCAATGCACTCCCGATGCTCCTGATCACCCTTGGTGTTATTTTCTTTCTTTTTATTTTTGCACAATTTTTGTCAACTTCTCTTACATATGTGTGTGTGTGTATATATATATATATATATATATATATATATATATATATATATATATTCTTTTTATAGGATGCTATAACAAAATTCTAGACTGGATGACTTAGGTAACAAAATTTATTATGTCACAGTTCTGGAGACTAGAAAACCAAGTTCAAGGTTGGCCTGGATATTCTTCCAAGGCTTCTCCTTAGTTTTCAGGTGGCCACCTTCTTGTGGGGTCCTCAAATGGTCTTTTCTGTATGTTGGAAAATCTGCTGTTTTTCCTGTCTCCAGATTTCCTCTTATTATAAGGATATTAGTCAGACTGTTTTAAAGTTGACCCTAATGACCCCATTTAACTTAGTCACCTTTTTAAGGGTCCATTCTCCAAGTACAACCTTATTCTAAGTTACTGGGGGTTAGGGCTTCAACATACAAATTTTAGGGAGGACACAATTAAGTCCATAACACGAGATTATGGAGTATTATTTAATATCATTTAATTATAATTATTATTAATTATTCAATTAATAATTATTCTACTGATTATTAATTTAGAAATATTATTTAATTGATAATTAATACCTCTCTAGTCTCATATTCCCATGGAAAAGTTAGCTTATGACCACAAGGACTTTGTCTGTCTTTGCTGGGGTCTCTGCATAAGAAGCAGTACCTGATACCAGTTGGGGTCTTAATGAATATTTATTGAGTGAATAATAGGATAGATGAAGTTCAGGTTTTCAAGAATTAAGAATAAAGAGGGGTTGAGTGAGCCTACAATTTAGGGGGTCTAAGCTATGTTTCTAGCTATGTGAGCTTAACTAAGTGGCTTATTCTTGCTGAGTCTTACTTTCCCCATCTGCAAGACTTAGGGTTCTGATCTCCCTTGTCTCACTAAATAGCTTTAAGGCTCAAATTTAATAATGTAGGTGAAGGTTTGGGAATCCCAGATTCTCATTTAAATTAACACCATTGTATTTATCTTGTGGTTAGCAATGACAATAATATCGTTAAATGCTCCGGCCTAAGTTCCTACTGTAGGCCAAGCATGTGTTGTCTTTATATTTACCCTCTCATTGAATCTTCACAGAACCTTCCAGATGATCATTACTACTTCTCCATTTATCCATCTCAGAAAATTGGGAGAGTGGTCACTGTTTAGTCATTGAAAATATGTCTGTGCTTTATCTTATGTGGCAGAAACTAATTTGCCATTTAGCACTTAAATCATAAGTTTGGGAGTATATGTGGTGTGTAAATTTTGGTTAATATTAGACTTCTTTCCTTCATACAACTAACTTAATAAAAATCAAGGATATATAGGATTTGTATCTCATGACATTGTACCCTACAAGGTCTGGAATGCCTACAGCATGTCAGGAATGGCAAAATCTCTTTGTTTTATAAAATCCATCAGACAGTAATCAATTAACCCAGAAAATTTAGGATATGAGTGTTCTTGTCTGCCCTGTGGGTAAATATAATCTACTGGGTTTCCTGAGTATTTCTATCTTTTTTTTTAAATGCTTCATTTTTTTTCTTGTTTTTCCAGCATTGTAGCAATTGCTGAAGGTCTGCCAAGAGGGATTACTGCTAAATCTTGTCAGAGAAAGAACCAGAGTAATTTGTGTACAGTTCAGTTAAAATTACACTGCTACACTTGAAGCTAATATTATCCTAATGAGTTGAAATGGAGGGAAGAAGTTTGCTTAGAAAAGACTGTAAGTGACTTAGCACTGGTTTCTCACTTCCAAGGATAATGTTCTTCACAACTGTGTTTTGAACACATTATTATAGATTTAAATATTTTAATATTCATTTATTCTAATTTTCCTTTTGATAGGTACCATCTCTGTGCTTGCATTTCATCAACTCTGACTAGTGACACCACTCTATTTAATATGTTCCTTGGCCAAATTTCTTGTGAATTGGAAACTAGCTGCTTAGGGAGGTTTCAACAATTCTTTTGTGTGGTTCAACATTTAAAACTCAGATACTCATCTAAAATCCTTTAACAAGGAATTATTCAACCTAGAGCTTAAATAAATGCACTTGGATACAATCTACCAGAGATACTATCAATATGCACCCTAAATCACAACTTAGCTCCCTTTTCAGTTGTGTTTGAAATAGACATCTTTGTTCTTCTTAAGTGAGTCAATTTGGAGAATGTCCCAGGCAATCGGTAGTTTCTGTACCCAGGAAAAGCCAGTTCTGAAAGTGATCTGTAACTACCTGTGCTATGAAGTTTGGAGTCCATGACCCCAAAGTACCTAAAATATCTCCTCATCATCCCCGACAGTGCCTGAATTCCCATCAGCCCTACTGGTCATCTGGAATCAAGAGGCTCTTAGTAGGTCCCTGTGAAGTGTGGACATTAGCTTGGAGGAATGATATATGTCCTTTGGAAATGTAAGTAGGTATCAGTTATGGAAGAAATGGGGCACACGAAAGGCATATTGTGATAGAGAAAGGAAACCAGGACAAGTTCAAGCCCAGGTGGCTTTCAGAGAAGGATGAGACCATATGAATGGTTCCCAAATAAATGAAAGTGATGGTTAAGAATGCTGGGCTCCTGGTTCAACTCTACTGGTAGACCCTAGTGGGATAGGACCTAATGGCTAGATTTCATGGTGCCATAATTTTATAGAGGACCAGCCTTCTTTACACACCTTCTCACTCAAAATTTTCTCCTTTATCCCTGCTTTTTACTTGATTATCTTTTTTCTCTGCAGATTTACACTCAAGGATAAGCTGTTCATAGCACCCTTCTAGACCCCCTTGTCTGAAATAATAGTCCTCAAATCATCTGTTTTGGTCATGGGTTGCCATAAAACAATACCACAGACAGGAAGGCTCAAGCAATAAAAGTTCCTTTTCTCACCAACTTGGAAGCTGGAAATCTGAGATGTGGGGGCCAGCATGGTCATGTTCTGGTGAGGGCCATCTTCCATTCTTGATGTCAACTGCTGTGTCCTTATAAGGACAGAGACAGAGGAGGGGATGGAGAGAGAGAAAATATTCCGTTTCTGTTCTTTTAAGGGCACTAATCACATCATAAGGGGCCCATCCTAATGACTTCATCCAATCTAATTCCCTCACGAAGATCCCATCTCCAAATACCATGACATTGGACATTAGGGCATCAATATGTAAGTTTTCTGGGGGAGATAATTCAGTTCATAGCTTCATGGTATGTCATTCTACCTTGCTTCAGTTTCTTCATTGGATTTATCCTAACCTAAGAGTGTATTGTTTTGTTGATTTGTCTGATATTTTCTCCAAATGGAAAAAATATATATATAAGCTACTTTAGAACTAGAGCTAAATCTACCTTCTTCACTGCTGTGAGACTCCCTGAACAAAACCTACCAAAGAGAAGGCACTTTGTAAATATGTGAAGGATGAATACATGAATGCCAATTATTTTCAGCCTCTCTTGTATAACTAAATTGAAGATTATAGAAGCTAATGTAAGAATTGCTCTACTTCAGACTCTGTTCTGTATACAACAATCACAAGAGCTTGGTTAACTTGATTTTGTTTATTTATGCATCTCATTGCTCAACATCTATGAAGCAGCTACTGCATGCCAGATAATGCGTCCGACTAACACATTCAGATAAGAATAAAAGAAAGACAGACAGACAAAGAAGTAGTTGACAGAAGGGAATTTGCTCTAAAGTAACATGTCAGAATGCTCTTGTAGCACAAAAGAAAAGCAATCAGCTCTCTCAAGGTGAGCTATACAGGTCTTCATTTCAGGTAGGGTTATGAGCATGTGCAAAGGCCTTCCAAGAACATGTCCACTTTATGTCCATGTTCAGAGGCTGCCCAGTGCATTGTGTAAACAAAGTGACCAGGCATAAGAAAAGGGAGATGAGGAAGTTAAAGTGGTAAGGTTCAAACAGGATAGTGGGCCAGATACCTATATGATAAGGTTTGCTGAGGTCCTAGACTTTGTTTTCTTGGGCACATGGAGTCATTGAAAGTTTGAGAGTAGGAAAGGAACACAGTTGGCCTGGCTCATCTTGTTAAGACACCAGTGTTTCTGACTCTGAGAGCATAGGTTCTCTTCTCCCACTTCTCACATACCACCCATTTCTGCTCCTTTATCTCCCTCAGGTTAGTCTGGAAACCTCTGGTATGAGAGAGGGTTGCTGGCTTTTTCCAAATTACAGCTGCTGCTAGATAAAATGGCATCCAGATCAGGAGCACTTTCAAGTCTATGACATGTCAATAGCATAAAAATGTGTACTGATGTCAAAGGGAAGTAGATTGAAGAAGAGACATAGTGGGTGGTTTCTATGATTTACACGTTCTTCACCTTTGGATTCAGAGGTGGGTCTGCGAACACATGAGAACCATGGCCACCCCACACGTGTGTACACATCCACACCAGTGTTGTTTATTCTCTCTGTTGGACCCCAAGCCTAAAATCAGAAAGCCATGGGAGCAACGAGAAGTCCTCTTAGAATTGTTTTCCTCATATCTATGGCCAGTGGTAAAAATATGTATCATAGGGAGAGGTCATGAGCATTTAAAGTGCCAACGGTATAGAAAACTTAATGCAGAGCCTGTATAAGTTAAGTGCTCAATAAATAATGACCAGCAATTCTTATTGTGGCTGATTTGATGATAATGGCATTTATATATTTTGCTTTCAATTTTTCTCATAAACCCCAAAATGTAGATGATGATACTTAAACTTTTCCTGTGAATATTAAAGAATATATATATATATATATATATATATATATATATATATATATATATATATATATCATACCCTTGGTTTATAGTAGGTGTCCAATAAATTTAGGTTTTCCTTACCCATTTAGATCTTTAGGGACATTAATATACATTTAAAATGCCTTCTTAAAACAAGCCAGATAATCCATCAAAAATAACAAAATAAATAAAGGTCAAGTTTATTAACAATGAACTCCAAGAAACCCTTATTTCTTGATCTCTGTCCTCTTTTTTCATATTGAAAACAGATGGTGTTATATGAATGATGATGCTATTTGTTATTCAAACCAACTTTCAATAAGAATAATAGAATATTATCCTTCACTTTTAGTTCTTTTTGACATGTTTCCAATGGATCTTTGGATTACAGTAAGATGGTGTTAAGGCAAGAAAATGGAGCAGCCAGTGATCAGAGCTAGATCCTTGAATTACTATATAGTTTTAAGCGTATCCATTACTTCTTTTTTGAATCAGCATTCCCCTCCATAAGGAGGTAGAGTTTAAATGGATGGTCACGTGCTACAAGTGGTAGAATTGTTGGGTACGAAAATGCCCAACAATTGGAAAAATTATTCAATGCAGCTGTATGTTGGACAAGGCTTGAAAAACATTTGACCACCATTCCTGGTACTGGAGAAAGAGTTTGTGATTGTACATCTATGAACACTGGGATAGAAGGGGCAGAAAAGTTAGGTAGGGGGCAGGGGAATTAGACTGATGGAGGAGAGGAGGACCAGGTAGTTTCTCCAGGGAATTAGACTGATGGAGGAGAGGAGGACTAGGTAGTTTCTCCAGGTGGGTCTCAATTCTCTAGAGCCCTTTTCAGCCCCATATCTGAGGGAACACTAGAGATCACTAATCCTTTCTATTTCTTTCTCCTATTTAAATATCAGATGAACATTCCAGGGTCATTCAGGGGAGATGATGCTTGCTTGATATCTAAGGTAGAAACTTGAATCCACCTCCCCCAATACACACTTACACACACACACCTCCTGCCATAGGGTGCTGCTCTTCCTCTTTGTGGAAGATTGGAGACAAGTTCTTTGACCTTTAAGTGATACACAAATTTCTGTTCGTGTGTGAACTCATGGACACCTTCTTAAAAAGCAAGTCAAATTTTCAATGCATTCTCCTCTAGAAGTTTATGATTCTAGCATATCAGGTATTCTAATTGGCTACTTCTCCTAGAAGATCTCTTACATGGTTTCAGCCATCATCCTTAGCTGCATGCTCAGATCCTTCCAGGGTGCTTCCCTAGGCAGCTGAAATTCAAAACAACGCCTTCTCCATGTTGCTCAATGTTCCTTCCACCATATATTGTCTCTTAGTTCATGGCTCCACATTTGCCCACTTCCTCAATACATCATCTGCTCGACCGTGAAGTCCTAGCAATTCGTTCTTGGAAATTTCCCTTTATCCAGTCCCTTCTCCTCTTCTCAAAACACCATTTCCCCAGCTCAGGAATACACAACATCCCACCCCAAGCAGGCCAACAGCTTCTCTTCCTCTTTCTCATTCTGCCATAAATTTGTACCCCTTGCTTCAACCAGAGTCTACCACGGAAGGCACAGCCTGACCACATCTCTACCCTGACCACATCACTACCCTGGCCTCATCACTGCTCATCGGTTCTTGGCAAATGCCTCCTTCCTGGAAAAGCTCGTATTTGGCAGTGCAGGATAGGGAAAATCTAGTTATACATATGGAACTATGGTTGCTTACAAATATAGCCACCTTCTCTGCATTGAACTTTCTTCAGCAAAATATGCACTGTGGAGTACCAGTTAAGGAGCAGAGTATGGAATGGATACTATGTTACAAGATAGGTGAGATCCTTTAAGAGCAGATAGTCTCATGGGGAGCAAAATATGCCCCTGACAACTTCCTATGCTAGGATTGGTCTTGGTAACAGTAGTGCACACAAGGGCATCGCCAGCCCAGACCAAGAGGCCTGCTCATACAGGCAGACAGGGAGAAGTCAGGAGAAACCTCCGGAAGAAGATGAAGGATTAGACTTTTGAGGACAAAAGAGAGGGTCAAGCATTCCAAGGAAAAGGGACAAGATTCTCAAAGGCATGACTCCACAGAGTGTATAAGCTTCACTGTCGGCTGTACTGTGAAATGCAATCAGAGAGAGAGGAGAATGGTCTTGGAGAGGTTATCGGAATGGCTGGTCCACACAGGGTCTGGTGTGCTTACTCAAAGATATTCAACATGACCTGCAAGTTGCTTGTTTTCTGCTTCCTTTTTTTCTTACTGCCTATGTTAATATTATGTATGTGTTAATGTGACATGAAGGGACATTTATTTTTAAATGCTTTGAAAAATAGCAATCACCCACATGCCTGAGAATCAGTGACTGTCCATGACACTTTGGTGCCAGAGCTTGGTCCAAGTTAGTACACTGCCTCTTAAAATAACACTGTATATCCCGTGTAGGAATCTGCTCACACGACTAATAACATCCTCCCTTAAATGATGATTTGGGTTAAATTGCACAAAGCAGAATTTTAAATGAATAGGTAAAAAGTGCAAATACTCTGTGACATGTACTTTGAAATGCACGTGGCCAGGACATTAGTGGTATTAGAACAAATATCCACCAGAGAGAGAGGATTCTTACTGAAGTTAAGCCTCTGGAGAGCTCATGAGCCTCAGGATAAAAATGTAATTCCTCCACCAAGGCAATTACATAGGAGAGGGTGTCCATAGGTTTTGATCATATGCTCAAAGGGATCTCTGAGGCTCAAAGTTCATGGAGTATTTGAGAAAGCTCTGGATCCCTTTCCACATGATATCCTGCTCTGTTTATGACTATTAATCCTGGGTGGTGGTGGTGGTGGTGGCAGCGAGTGGGTGGGGGAATTTTCTCACATAACAAGTTGAAGCAATCTGTTCTTCATTGACCAACTTATGGCTCATGAGTGAGTAATCAACATAATCTAAATACTGTAAAATGAAATATTCTTTTGGGCTTAGCAAAATGCTTGTTAGGTTAAAACCAATCAGTAGGAAATGGCTGGTGTTTGTTAGTGTTTGAGAGGGGAGACCAGATTCTTTGCACATTAGCATTCCAATTGGTGCCAACATAAACCTCCAGACCTCCAAGTTACAGAATGTGTTATTGTCTTCAGATGAGTGGATCTGGGACTGCTTGTTAGTTCTATTTCCATTGCTCACTTGAAAGATGGAGCCCCATATTTCTATGGATTCTGGTGACAGAAGTAACAAAACAATCCTTCTGGGGAGTTGAACATGATTCCTCAAATTGGCGTTGTCCTGGTTGTTGTTTTCATAGAATCATGGAGTTGGAAGGGCACAAATGGCACACAGACAGTCCTCGTGACTGATCTGGCACTCACTTCAGCTGAAGAGGTTGACTGGTGGAACTCAGCCATCCAGTGGGGGGCCCTTCCTGCCTGTGAAGGAAGCACCCCCAGGAAGGGCATGGTATGTTAGGCCTTTGGAGCAATTTTCTCCGAGTGCCATCAGATATTATTTTCTAGTATCCTGCCTCTTAAATAACACCAATTCTACAGGATCTCAGTTCATCTTATTTCTGATGCAGAATTTTCAGATTCCTGAGCGTTAGGAAGGGAAGCGGTATCATAATCTCCTACCTGGTCTGAAGTGGTGGATCCCAAGAGAAGAGGGCCATGGCTCCAGACATTGGTCTGCTGTCACTTTCCTTCACTGGTGAGCATCGTGTGGAGTTCAAGCTGGGAAGTTCCATAAACCAGTTTGAACCCCATCACTTCCATGTACTCATTGCACCTCAGAGCAAGTAGCTGGATCTCCTTCATCCTCAGCCTCATAATTTATGAAGTGGTCCCAACATTATCTCAGCTTCACAGGATTGTGGAAAGGATTAAATTTAAAAAAGACACATTGAAAAAGAGAATAAAATCATGGCATTTGCAGGTAAAGGGATGGCGTTGGAGAAGATAATGCTAAGTGAAGTTAGTCAATCCCAAGAAAACAAATGCCGAATGTTTTCTCTGATATAAGGAGGCTGACTCATAGTGGGATAGGAAGGGGGAGCATGGGAGGAATAGATGAACTCTAGATAGGGCCAAGAGATGGGAGGGAAAGAGAGGGGGCAGGGGATTAGCAAGGATGGTGGAATATGATGGACAACATTATCCAAAGTATGAAGACACGAATTGGTATCAACATATTTCATTTACAACCAGAGATATGAAAAAATGTGCTGTATACGTGTAATAAGAATTGTAATGTATTCCACTGTCATTTATTTTTAAAAAAAACATGAGAGAAAGAAAGAAAGAAAAAGAAAAAGACATATTGAGTAGCTCCAAACAAGATGGTGGCTTTAAGACTTCCAAAAATTAGCTGGTCACAACGCAGCATCCAAAAGTCCCAGCATCCAAGAGACAGAGGTAAGAGGATCCCTTGAGCCCAGAAATTCAAGACCAGCCAGGGCAACACAGTGAGACTCTGTCTCAAAATAAATAAATAAAACCAAGTTATGATGGGAAGAGATATTCAGAAGATTTCCCAAAAAATTACCTCCTACACAAAAGCAATAGGAAAATTGGCAAAATTTGTCAATCAACTTTTAGAAGCAGAGAAATGAACTAAAAGCAATCCAGAGAACATTTTAACAAAAATATGATTGCTTCTCTGCTGGAACAGTGAGTTCTGTGGCACGTTAGGTTGTCCTATTTCCAGACCTGATTGATCTACCCAGTTCTGTGGGAGTGTTGAAAACCAACACCCCACAATAACAGTCAAGCCAATAGCTTGGCAGCCACTGAAGGAGAGAGGATAAAGTTGGAGCCCCTTTAAAGCCTCATTCCTTTTGAATTATCCTTAAATTGGACCTGGCTTGTGGCTCCCTGGAAGACCCCATTTAGAAAGCTGTCTTTGTTTAACCTGAGTGCTTGCCCTGGGAAGCATTAGTTGACATTTGTTGAAAAGAAATAGATTGATTAACACCCTGACTGCCTGAAGATGTGGAGAACAGTTGGAATCAACAATAGGCTAACCACAAGCTTAAAAGGAAAATCTGGAGAATGAGATGTCCGTAAGCGCTCTGGAAAGTTCTTTCACGTTTCTGGTAATCTAGAGATCACACGAGTCGATATGCTTTTGTATGTGTTCAGGAAGGCTAGAAAAAACACTTAAATTCCTGTGTGTGTGTGTTGTGTGTGTGTGTGTGTGTGTGTGTGTGTGTGTTCGTACTTTTTTAAAATAGAGAGGTAATATTTTTGCATCTTTATGGGGTACATGATGGTAATTCAATACAAGTAAACAATGTGTGATAATCAAATCGATATAATAAGCATTTTCATTTCATTAGCCGTTAGTATGATTTTTTGTGTGTGTTGGGAATTTTTCACTCCATTTTTCTAGTCATTCTGAAATACTACCCAGTTTATCTTAACCGATAGTCACCTACTTCACTCAAGAAGAACCAGAAGTAATTCCTACACTCAAAATGTGTATTGATGCTCCTCACTGAACCTCTTTTTTTCTGCTGTCATTCCCCTTCCTGGTCTCCAGTGACCACTCTTACATTGTGTTCTACAAGATTGACTTATAATCTTCCACAAGTGAATGAGGACATATGACATTTGCCTTTCTGTGTCTGGGTTATTTCTTTTCATGTAATGACCTCCAGTTCATCCATGTTGTTGCAAAGACACAATCTGATTCTTTTTTTTTATGGCTGAATAGTATTCTATTTGGTAAATATGCCACACTTTCTTCATTTATTCATCCACTGAAATATATTTGATTGATTCCATATTTTCACAATCATGAATAGCACTGAAATGAACATGAGAGGGTGAGTCTTATATTTTTAGCATGAACATTTCAACTTCTTGGACATATATTCTCAGTGATAGAGTTGCTGGATCATATGATAATTCCATTTTTTCGTGCTTTGGGGAATCTCCAAGATTTTTCCCATTAATGGTTATTCTAATTTACATTCCCACCAATAACACATAAGAATTCACTTTTCTCCACATCCACACCTGCATTATGTTATGTTTTGTCTTTCTGATGGCAATTCTAGATGGGGTGAAAGGATATCTCATTGTGGTTTTGCATTTATCTGATTATCAGTGAAATTGAGCATTTTTTCATGCACTTGTTGGACACTTTTGAGAAGTACCTTTTTAATTCATTAGCCCATTTTTTAACTTAGACTGACTATAGTTTTGATGTTCCATTTTGTGAATTCCTTTTGCAGTTCCATATCAATTTTAGTATTGCTTTGCCTATTTCTGTCCAAAAATGTTCTTCATATTCTGATGGTAATTACATTGAATCTATGAGTTGTTTTGAGTAGTATAGTTATTTTAATAATATAAAGTCTTCCAAACCATGAACATGAGATATCTTTACTAATTTTTTTTTTGTTGTTGTTTATCTATAGTCTAATGTTAGGCTGAACTTGAGGTTCTGCCCAAGCTGCATGTTAGAACTAAGGCAGATTTTTCCAGTGCTGACTGATAGTTAAAGGCATGAACATGAAACACAGAATTGCCTTTGCTCTGATTAAGAAAATATCTATCTAATTGTCAGCTGACTACAAGACTATCTGAGCAGTGACTTCAGTGGTCACACTCAATGAAGAATATTGATTTTTCAGAATTAGTTCATAAAAGTCATGAAACAAACAACAACAATAAAAAAAAAATCAAATTTCCAGAGTTAGCACACTGCATTATTTTAAACATCCAGTTTGGGAAGGTAGAGGTGTAGCTCAGAGGCAGAGCACTTGCCTAACCAGGGAATCCCTGGGTTAAATGTCAAGCATCTCAAATAAATGATTTTATTGTCTGGTTTTTGAATAGAAGACACAGAGATAAATCCACATAAATACAGTTATCTCATACTAGACAAAGGTGCCATAAATATACAATGGAGAAAAGGTAGCCTCTTCAACAAATCTTGCTGAGAAAACTGGAAATTCATATGTAGCAAAATGTAATTAAACCCCTATCTCTCATCCTGCACAAAACTTAACTCAAAGTGAATGAGGACCTAGACATTAGACCAGAGACCCTGTGCCTACCAGAAGAAAAAGTAGGCCCAACTCTCCAGCATGTTGGCTTAGGAACTGAATTTCTCAACAAGACTTCTAAAATGCAAGAAATAAAATCAAGAATCAAGAAATGGGATGGAATCAAACGAAAAAGCTTCTTCACGGCAAAGCAAACAATCAAGAATGTGAAGAGCGCATCTAAAGAATGGGAAAAAATCTTTGCCACCTGCGTCTCAGACACAGCATTAATCTTCAGGTTATATGAAAAAGTCAAAGAACTTAACATCACAAAACCCAAATAACCCAATCAATAAATGGGCAAAGGGACTGAATAGACACTTCACAGAACAAGAAATATGACAGATCAACAAATGTATGAAACAATGTTCAACAGCTCTAACAAAGAAATGTGAATTAAAACTACACTGAGATTCCATCTCACCTCAGTCAGAATGGAAATTATCAAGAATATAAGTAACAATAAATATTGACAAGAATAGGGGGGGGAAAGTACACTCATATATTGCTGGTGATACTGCAAATTGGTGCAAAGGCGTATGGTGTTTCCTCAGAAAACTTGGAATGGAACCACCATTTGACCCAGTTATCTCATTCCTTGGCATATATCCAAAGGACTTAAATTCAACATACTATAGTGACACAGCCACATCAATGTTAACATCAGCTCAATTCACAATAGCTAAGTTGTGGAACCAACCTAGATGCCCTTCAACAGATAAAAGGATAAAGAAAATGTGGTACATATTCACAATGGAATATTACTCAGCATACAGAAGAATGAAATCATGGCATTTTCTGGTAAATGGATGGAACTAGAGACTATCAGGCTAAGTGAAATAAGCCAATCCCCTAAAACCAAAGGCCAAATGTTCTCTCTGATATGCAGATGCTAACACACATGTGGGGCAGGGAGTAGAAGTTCATTGGATTAGACAAAGGAGAATGAAGGAAAGGGAGGACAGACTAAGAATAGAAAAGACAGTAGAATGAATTGAACATAACTTTCCTATTTTCATTATGAATATATGACCAGTGCAACTCCATATCATGTACAACCACAAAAATGGGAAGTTACATTCCATGTATGTGTGATATATCAAAATACATTCTACTGTCATGTAAAACTAAAAAGAACAATTAAATATTTTTAAATGGAAAAAATAAAACCCTATGAAACACAAAACAATTAAATGTCCAGATTTCAACCAAAACTTACGAGACATTCAAGAAAGCAAGAAAGTTTGATCCATTCATGGATAAAAGGGAATCAATAGAGATTCTCTCTGAAAAAGTTCAGATGCTGAATTTACTAGAAAAGACTTTAACTTAGCTACATTTAACATGTTCTAAAGAAGAAAAGAAACTGCATCTAAATAACTAAAGGAAGGTGTGAGAATAATTCCTCACCAAATTGAGATCATCAATATAGAAATAGAATTTGTAATTTAAAATTGTTGTATAAATTCTAGGGTTGGGAATTATAATAACTGAAATGAACAGTTCACTAGAGTTCTCAATGCTGAGAGCAGATAAAAGAAGTAGTGCATTTGAACATAAGCCAATTAACACTGTCCTGTCTGAATGACAGAAAGCAGAAATAATGAGGAGAAATAAAGTGTCAGAAGATTGTGGAATATTATCAAATATGACAAAAGATACATAAAGGTAGTATTAGAATAGAGAAAAAGAGAGAAAGCTGCTATGTTTTTTAATATGGTTTCTCCCCTCCAAAATTCATGTTGGCGTTTAATCCCCATTGTGAGTTATAAGTGAGTAGAAGCTTAATCTGACTGTTGGTTAAAAAATGGGGGCTTTAGAAAGTGACTAGGATTCAATAAAGTGATAAGGATAGAGTTCCTATGATTGAATATTTGTGATATCTATTTATTTATCTATCTATGATCCAATCTAACATATATATATATGTAATATAATATATGTGTGTGTGTGTGTGTGTATGCATAGATATAATCCAGATGCAGCACTTTGACTTTCAAACACACTGTAAGACAAAATAAATCTTTTTAAAACAATTACCCACTGTGTACTATATTATCAGCAATAAAAATAAACTAATAAAGGGGCAGAAAAAAATTTGAGTAAATAATGTCCAGAATCTTACCAAATTGAATGGAAAAAATTTAATAAATATATCAAAGAAGCTCAACAGAGTTCAACAGGATAAGCTCAAAGAGATCCACATCAAGACCCAAGATGCATCATAAACTGTGAAAAGAAACTGTAGAAAGACCAGGATAACTGTAGAAGCTGAAAAACAGCAAGAGGGAAGCAACTGATTCTGCACAAAGAATCCTAAGAATAACAGCAGATTTCTTGTTAGAAACTTTGGAGGCCAGAAGACAGTGGTGTATACTGAAGGATGCTAAAAAAAAAAAAAGAACTTCAACTAAGATTGCCTAGCAAAATATGCTTCAGAGTCATTGGAGAAAAAATGACAGCCCAAGATAAATAAAATCGGGGAGAATTCATCACTATCAGGCTTGCTTTACAAGGGCAGTCCTTGTAAAGCAAAGACTGTAAAGAAAGAACTGTAAAGAAAAACCACTAGAGATTAACTTCTACCTACGTGAAGAAATAACCTTTACTGTTCTCACTGGTAGTAATAACCATATACAGGGAAAGGTAAACATAGAGAAAATATAAATTCATTTTGTTTATAACTCTTTTTTCTTCTCCAAAATCTAAAAAGAAGCTTCATAGCCATAAGTATAAATGTATATTTTGAGGCACACAACATGTAAACAGAAATGTATAGAACAGCAGCAAAGGAAAGGAGCAACAGAGCTACAAAGGCAAAGTTTTAAAAACTACCTAAATTAAGTTGCTATTAATCCAAATTAAATTATTATAAATTGCTAGTAAGTGTAATACCTAGGCAGAAGAAATATTTCTCAATAACTAATAATTAAGGAATATAGTAACCCCCCAAATACACACACACACACACACACACACATGCAAATAGAAAAGTAGCAGACACTAATCTTATCTGTAGATGCACTGAATATAAAGAAGTTCCTAGCCAAAATGTAAATGGAACATTATTTGGAGTAAATAAGGAAAACTATTAAATAAGCTAAAGAAGGTTGCAACAATACAAGATTAATACAAAAAGCTCAATTGTATTTTGGGGCACAAACAGTAAACATTCTGAAAATGAAATTAAGAACACAGTTTCATTTACAACACCATCAAAAATATGTTAAATACTTAGGCCAACATTTAACATGAGAGGCACAAGCCTTGCACATTGAAAACTGCAAAGTGTTATTGAAAGAAACAAAATATCATAAGTAATTTGAAAGATATATTCATGTTGTTGAAAAATATATTTTATTTTTGGTAGTGAGGACTAAACCCAAGGGCACTTTACCACTGAGCCACATCCTAACCCTTTTTATTTTTATTTCATTTTATTTTTTGAGACAGGGTCTCACAAAGTTGCTGAGGTTGGCCTCAAACTTTTATTCCTCTTGCATCAGCCTCCTGAGGCACTGGGATTACAGGCAAGTGCCACAGCATCTGGAAAAAGTTGATATTTTAAAGATGGCGTTAGTCCATAACTTTATCTAGAAGTACAACACAATGTCTATCAAAATTTCAGTTATTTTGCAAAAATTGACAAGCTGACCCTAAAATTTATGTGGAAATACAAGGGATCCAGAATACAGAATAGTCAAATGGTCTTACAAATAAAAGGACTAAGTTGGATAACTCTCATTTCCCAGTCATGGTGTTAATCAAATGCTTCTATTTCCAAATGTACTACAAATCAACAGTAATTGAGACCAGGTGGTGATGATTCAAGGATAGCCATGTGGAACAATACAATAGGATTTTTAATATAAAAACAAACCCTCACATTAATGATCAATTGATTTTTATATGGTTACTATGAAAATTAAATGGGAGAAAGAGTAGTCTTTTCCACAAATGGTCCTGATATATATTCATTCACAAAAAAACAGTATATGACTGGCCCAGTGGTACATGCCTGTAACCCCAGCAACTCAGGTGGCTGAGACAGGAGGATCTCAAGTTTAAGCCAGCCTTAGCAACTTAGAAAGAGCTTAAGCAACTTAGGAAGAACCTGTCCCCGCAAAATAAAAATAAATTAAAAGAACTAGGTATATAGTTCAGTGTGTAAAGGGTTCCTGGGTTCAATCCCTAGGACAAAAATAAAAAAATAAAAAGTCTGTGTATCCCTACCTTGCACCACATTCAAAAATTAACCCAGGGCTAAACTAAAGAGCTAAAACTACAAAACTCCTAGGAAAAAATATAGGAATAAATCTTTTGGACCTTAGATTAGCCAATGGCTCCTAAAATAGGACACCTAGAATACAAGCAATGAAAAACAACAACAGAAGAATTGAACTTCATCAAAATTCAAAACTGTTGTTTTTCAAAGGGAACTATTATAAAACTCAAAAGACAACTCACAGGACAGGAAAAAATATTTACAAATGACATCTGGGAACTACTATTCAGAATATCTAAAGAACTTTTATAATTTAATTACAAAAAGACAATTAAAATTGGACAGAGAATATGTAAAGAAATTTCTTCATAGAATATATGCAAGTCACCAATAAACACATAAATAGATGCTCAACATGATTAGCCAGTGGGGAAATACAAATCAAACCACCACTATTAGGATGACTCCGACCAAAAAGACAGACAATATCCCAGGTTATTGAAGATATGGAAAAATTGAAACTCTCACAGATTGATGGTAGGAATGTTAAATGGTGCAGGACTGGGAAGCAATTGCACAATACAAAAGTCAAACAAAGAATCACCATATGACACAGCAGCCCCACCTCTAGGTTTATGCCCAAGAGGATTGAAAGCATATGTTCACACAAAACCTCAAAAACTTGTAAGGTTTTTAGCAGCATTACTCACAGTTACCAAGTAGAAACAACCCAAATATCCATTGACAGATGAATGGATTTAAAAAAAAAAAAACTGGTGTATTCACATGATGAAATGATATACTTAAAATACAGATGAAGCTTGAAAATATTATGCTAACCAAAATAAGTCAGGCATTAAAAAGCCACCTGTCACATGAAATGGTAAGAACAGACAAATTTCATAAAGTCAGGAGTGGAGAGGACAAGAATGTGACTGCTAATGATATGTGTGTATAGTAATATATAAAATTCTACATGTATTACATACTATTACTTATTATTATGTGATGCATAATATATGCACATAGACATAGTAATATTTTATAGAGAATTTTATAGGTTAACATTTATATTTACAAAAGAAAAACAGATTTGGAACTGTATTCTAAACTCTTACCATTATAAGCTAGAGAAGAGCGAGTTAAATCCAATGTATATAGAAGGAAGTACATATTTTGAAGACAAGACCAGAAATCAAAGAAAGTAAACAAAAACTATAGAAAACAAATCTAAAATTTGTTTGTTTGCATGAAATGATTATTAAATTGATAAAATGTTAGAAAGACTGATCATGAAATAGGACAAAACATAGGTAACCATTCCAGAAATAAAATAAGTACATCCTTATAGATTCTACGGGCAGTAAAGAATAATTCTAAAAATTATAAACAATTGTATGCCAATAAATTCTATGGTTTGGATCAAATCAATAAATTCTTAGAAAGACACAGGTAATAAAAAATGACACTGAAAGAAACAGACAGTTGAAATAGCCCTGTGTCTTTAAAAGACCTGGCATTTCATATTTAACCTCCCAATCAAAAGCAAACAAAAACCACCTTTTGACCAAGAGGGTTTGACTGATTATTTTAGCAAGCATTAAAAAAATAATATCAAACTTACACAAAATTTTGGAGAAAAGAGAGGTTAAAAAAAAAAAAAGAGTACTTCTCACCTTGTTTTGAAACTTTTATAACTCAACAATAAAGGCAACTCAAAATTGGATCAAGACATTTTTCTACAGGATAGATGCAAATTGCGGATCAGCACATTAAAAAAAGATGCTCACCAAAATTAACTACTGGGAATGTAAAAGAAAACCACCACTCAGATGACAAAAATAATAAAGCCAGAAAATAAAACGAGTTATTGAAGATAGGGAGAAACTGAATCTTTCTGATATTGGTAGTGAGAGTAGCAGAAGCCTGATACCAAATCCTTACAAGAGTATAGAAAGGAAATTAAAAGCTTCCTGTACCTTATAAAGGTAGACATAAAAATAATTTGATCGGGGGCTGGGATGTGGCCCTAGTCATAGGGATGGAGGTGATTTAACAATTGAAAATCAACCTATATGATTAACCACAATTACAAGGAATAAAGGAAAAGATATAACCTCTCAATAAATACAAAAAAAAAAAAAAGAAAGAAAAGAAAAGGCATTTGACTTGAATTCTGTAATTTTGAATTACCTACTTAATAATTCATATTTTGTAATTTTGTCAAGGACTCTTCCTAAGATGGTGCTCTTGGAGAGAGTCTTCAGTCTGTTTCTCTTCTCTTTCAGGTATCCAGAACAAAGGGTTTTGTCATGGTTTACAGACACTCACATAGCCAGCCACACGTCCTACACCACTGCGGAGCCACTTCTTCCAAGTAACTTCAGTACTTCAGATTTCCGGGCTCCACCCTCTCAACAATTCCTATAAGGAAAACAGGGTGAGGACAGAGGTTGGTAACTGAAGGTAGTTATTCATCAAGCATAGTGATGTGATCTGACTTGTGATTTGCAGTGCTTCATGGCCACCAGGACAGAGACAATTGAAGCAGGAAGCACAAAGTAGTGGAAGAAAGACCAAGGACGCTCTTATGGTCTCCAAGTAAGAGAGGATGTTGATTTAAAATAGGGCTGCACTAGTGGAGACAAAGAGTGGACACACTGCAGGCATAAGTTTCTAAGTGAAAAGAGGAGATACCACTGATGAATTGGAGTAGACTGGGAGGTGAATGGGGAAGTACAGAATGATCATTGTTCATCCTGAGCATTTGAGAGACTCATAGTACCTACCATTTGCTGTGATGGGGATGACTGAAGGAATCAGTTTGGCAGGGAAAGGAGACCCCTCGTTTTCATTTTTTAAGATGTCCTTCATTAAAGGTCTATGAGGCATCCAGGTGGACATATTAATCAGGTAGTTTGTATAAATGCCTAAGATCAGAGATAGGAATTTTGTAGCTACTGTAACTTATATAGAATTTAAGGTATGTAGAGTGGTTGACATAGAGAGGATTGATATTAGTGCAAAAGAAGACCCTGCACCAAGGGAGGCCAACATTTAGAGTATCAAGTAAGGGAAGTCAAAAAGCCAGTAAAGTTGAAAAAAATTAGGAAAAATATTTAAAAAGCAGAAGTAGAAGAACTAGTGATTGAAAACAAGCCTAGTCAACTGAAGTAAATGCTTTCAGGAGGACTCCATCTCCGTAACCCAGGAGCTCCACAAGAGTCCACTGGATTTACTGAGTGGTAAGGAGAGAACAACCAGATCTACATTGAGCACCTACTATGTGTTGTCTCATAATCACTCCATAGGAAGTAGTTTGAGAATGAGTAACAGAGACTTAAACAAATTAAACAATTTGTTTAGGGTCCTATCTCTGCTAAGTTTCAGACATGGACCAAAGCCAATCTAACTCAAACTAATCCATTTTTCTTCTTTTTTTAAAACCAAATCCTATTGCCTTTCTGAATTATGTTTTAAAATGTTCTATTGTCAGTTGATTGAGTTCACTGTGTCTGGTGAAGGCGATACAAGCATGGGTTTACAAAGGAAAAGGTAGTATCAGTTTGATTATAAGTTAATGCCTATCAGTCAACAGGGAAATGGAAATTACAGTCACATTGTCATACCCCTCCTCACTAACTAGACTGGCTAAAATTAAAACAGTAGAAAATATCAAGTGTTGGTAGAGACATAGAACAACTGCAAGAATAAGTATGTATAACCACTTAAAAAAAACATTAAACTGAAGGACATACATAATCTCAATTCTCATTCCTAGGTAGATAGCCAATAAATATGAATACATAGATTCACAAAGACATGTTCATAGAAGCACTGGTTATTGTGGCCCCAAACTGAGAATCACACAAATGTTCTTCAGTGGTGAAATGAGTCAACTTCATTATGTACACATGGTAGGACAATGAGAAAGAGCAAGTTAGAACTTGACATATTAAGCAGATGTATCCTACAAACACAATGTTACATAAAAGAAGCTGGGCTCAGAAGAGGAAATATCACAAGACTTAGTTTATGTAATATTCAAAACAAAACCATTTTATGCTTATAGAAGTCATGGTAGTGATAGCTCTTGGGAGAATTATTATTGACTAAAAGTGGAAAAAGAGGAATTCTGACAATATTGTTACTTGACCTACTTACATAGATTTGTTTATTTTCTAAAAATGCATGTAGCTGTATACATAAAATGTATACACTTCTCTGTTTATAGTGATGCATAGAAGATCCACTAAAAAAATCCTTGAATGCAGGCTGGGGTTGTGGCTCAATGGTAAAGTGCTTGCCACATGTGTGAAGCCCTGGGTTCGATTCTCAGCACTGCATATAAATAAATTTAAAAAAAAAGGTCTGTCAACAACTAAAATGATATTTTAAAAAATCCTTGAATGCAAATAATAAAGCAAAGTACAGACTAGGCCCACTAACCCATTGACCAAAAACAATTATGCTTAATATTTTTAGATTATGTCTTTTGGAGTTTATACATACAAAGAATACCTGTATTGTTTTTCTTATAAAACTTGTATTACACTGTGTTCTCTGTTTAATGATGTTTTGCTTTAGCAATATGCTAGAGCTATCTTTCTGAGTCAATATAGTATGTTCTTTTACTTAGTTTGGGAACATATTGATTCTTGTGAGTACAAGATTTTTACTATATCAATTAGCCAGCCCCTTTTATGCCTTTATTGGACATAAAGTTTGGTTCTAGTTAATTCTTTCCCAGGAATTGTGATGGTCTGAACAATTTTACACAGCTATCTTTCTGTAGGAGTAGACTTGTTGGTCTCTTTTTTCTAAGAGTATAAAAATTGGTCAAGAGGAATGCAATTGTAAGCTTTCTAAAAACCCTTGGTCAATGTTTTAATTTCATCCTCCAAAGAAGTTTTTTTTTTTTAAAACCAAAACTCTATTCCCATCCGATTTTATGGAAGGACCCATTTCCATTGCCAACATTGGGGATTAGGATTCCTATTCATATTTTCCATTTGACTGAGCCAAATAAATCATATTTTAATTTATCTTGTGTTTTTATTACTATGTTATTTTCAAAGTGCGTTGGCCATTTATATTTCTTATTTTGTGATCACAATTTGTATGTTTCCTACATGTTTTGAGTATCACCCCTTTACTCCTTTTATGTTTTAAATATTATCCCCCAGTTTATTGTTTGTTTATTGATTACTGTATACAATTGGGGAGTATAAGCCAAATATCTCATAATTTTCCTATAATTTATTTACTTAGCTCTATTTTCTTGATTACTTTTTTTTTAGATTCTTATTTGGTCTATAATTTACCTTGGTATATGGGATAAGAATTTAGCTTTTCATTTTTTAATAAATAGTCATTCTCTTCATTTATTGAATAATCCTATCTAGGACTGATATATTGTAAAAACCGTTTGCTTTATTTTTTTTTTAAGGACTGAGGAAGAGAAGTTTTAAGATCTTAGCAAACCGTAAAATTCAAAGAACTAGGTCTCTCTGAAGATTTAATATTTTATTCAACATGCTAAAAACAAAATTTTGCTTATCAGCACTCCAAGTTGCTTACAAACTCCTTAATCTCTTTAGTCTTTATCTGCTTGGGATATTAACTCTTTGTCTTCCAAAATACATGCTGAACTACTTGTCCACTGATCTCTGTCTTCCTGCTTGAGAACACTGTTGGCAACATTCCTTGAACCCAGAAATACACAAATTTGAACACTCCAAAGCCAACACAAGACCTATTGTCTATTTCCTTCACACTTTGCTAATCCCCTGCTGGGTACTGAGTTAGATGCTGGGGATCCAAGGGTAAGGAGAGCAAATTTCATCTTGCTCTGCCCAAGATTGCACTTAGATGTAAACTACCAGAGTGATTGAGGGCTTTGTATTTTTAGCTATTTTTGTTATGTGAGATCAGGTTATGGAGTGTGTGTGTGTGTGTGTGTGTGTGTGTGTAAAAATGAAGTACTTAGAACAAAGTATGCAAACAGCTTAGAATTCTTAACTAATTGCCATATGGAATAATGAATATACTCACATGCAGACTTTATCAGACTTAGGAGTATGTTTGTTTGAGCCCTTATTGTGGTTATTATATACACAGCTTTTTATTATTATTATTATTTCTTGCTCATGAGCCAGGTCACCAGCTACTTGTCTCTATGAATTAATGTAACCACTGATGTAAGCTAGGGTTCTTGATGATGATATTGGTAATGGAGAAAAAGAGAACATGATGAGGAGGAGAAGGAAGGAGGAGGAAGAGGAAAGGAAACGGCATTCTGGATAGGCTTACAGGGGTTAGTTAACTCATGCAGATGAAAAGTTCTTTGTGGTCAGACCCAGGCACTCAAATAACACCAGGGATCCTTCTCTTTGTAGATTCTAACCCCGGGAATAGCTTGGCTGGCTCCTTAGGTCTGTCGCCCAACTCAGGTTTGGAAGTTCTCCCACCAAAAAAAACAATGTCTGAGAGATGCGTGTTGGAGAGAAAGAAAAGCTATTATTCAATGGGCAGAGAATGGAGAATTTGGAGCCCATCATGGATTGCCAATCATGGGTTGTGGGCTTAAGATGGAAAAAATAAGGAAGAGGGGGCAGCTAATAAAGCTGAGGAATGTCCACGTCTACTTTGGAATAGGTGGAGATCTTCCAGGAACTCTGGGCCACCTCTTTTCATTTGCCCTTAACCTTTCTTTCAACAAGACCTTACTAGTTGGTAGCACCTGCTCCTGGGGTTTACCTTTCTGGTTTAGCAGTCTCCTCAGGAGATGAAAGTGCCTCTCTCCTATTGACTCTGGCAAGTGCCTCAAGCAGGATTCTCATTGCTCTGTCAGTGCCTCCCCACACCCAGTCCACATTCCTAAACCAATCAGTGGCTCAGTGTTCCCAGTGGGCAGGTCTGTGTCAGGTGCCCTGGTCACAGGCTAAGAGTGGGAAGGGTTCTGTTGCCTGAAGGCAGAGTGTGTGTGCAGGAATACAGGTACTCTAGAGAATTGAACAACGGCTGGGCACCTTGCTTCCCTGCCCCCAAACCACATGGCAGTACCTGTGGGTAGAATAGGAGCAGTCCCATGAAAGCACTCTAGAAAGTGACTTCTCTTTAAGTACTTTCTTTGAAAGAGAAGAGACACGCCCTCCCCTTCCTCCTCAGCTACTAACATTGGAAAACTTGTAACGTTATTTTCTTGCATCTTGTTTTGCCATATGCCATTGACTGTCACATTTCACAAGTTAAGAAACATGTTATTTCTTTGTTTATTTTGTCAGTCTTTGGTATTCTCCGGAGAGAAATTATATATCTCTGTTTCAGTAGAATAGATTTAATCTATTTGTCTTATTTCTAGACTTATCTAACTCCTTGTCTTTCACAGTCAAAGGTTTTAACTTTCCTCACTTGGTGAACAGGTGAATTTATCCCAGATTCCAGAAAAGACAGATTTCTAAGCAAATCATATGGAGGACTACAAAATACAGATGCTGAATTATTTCACACTGAGGATTCTGGGTTGTAGGACATTGCCCTGGAAACTTTATCTTGTGCTCCAAGATTTTTTTGGAAATTGTTCGATGATACAGTTACTCAATTCCTTGAAAGGAGCTATGACCTTACACTTTTGATTTTCCATCTTTCGAATCACCCTCTATCTGCAGATCCTCTTCTTGATTCTTCCATGTATCAAATATCCTGAGTCTTATAAATTACACTGTACATGTTTACATTGTACAGTGTCTATCTCAGGTTGAGGTTTGAGGCAAAGTTCTACCATGTTTGTCATCTAGTTAATAATAGGGATGGATTGGAATATGCCGAAGAGGAAAGCAGAGGATCACACACCTGCTGATCCTCTCACTGGTGTGTCTTTAACAAAGTCATTGGCTTCCTAGCACTAAAAGTTTAGAAAAGTTTAGAGCTCTCCAATAGGCTTCTGTAAGTTATTCTTATTTTTAAGCAGGTTGTATCCTATATATTGCAAATTCTTTTCAGCCAAATATATATATATATATATATATATATATATATATATATATATATATATATATATATTTGTCATATAGGTACATATTACTCAGCACACATTTATTTCATCATTAATAATTAAAAGCATTACATTCTTTGCTAGCTATCTTTAAGACATGAGTCGAGCAAAATTCTAATCCTCTCATTCAGAACTTTATAACTTCCCACCAGGAATTTGCCTCTACTTGGATTCCACTAAACAATCCCGGAGCTCATGTGAAAGAACAAAATGATGAAGGCCGACTCTGGTGGATAGGAATTTATGGAATCTTTAAATCTCGCTGCCTGTTCATTTTGACTTAGATTAGTATATAGGAGCACTTTAGTGAAACCCAGTTCTTCATCATACCTAACAGTCAAGGCCAACTGCAGCAATAAAGTTAGTTATAATGTCTGTCACAAATATTTTGTCATTAGTCTTTCACCTATACTGCTGGGTGTCTAAGGGCTGAGTTTTCATATTATGTTAGGTGGTGCTTAGAATATTGTCATAGAGTGAATTCTTAACTCAGCAAGTTATTACTGAGAATAAGTTCTCATATGCTCTGAGTTGAGATAGGTGTTGAGGAAAGAAGGAAAGAGAGAAAGAGAGAAAGAAAGGAAGGAAGGGAGGGAGGAAGGGAGGGAGGGAGGGAGGGAGGGAGGAAGGAAGGAAGGAAGGAAGGAAGGAAGGAAGGAAGGAAGGAAGGAAGGAGGAAAACTTATTTCTGGCCCTTGATGAGAATGTAAGAACAACACAAGGGTCAGGTGAGGTGGTGCACACCTGCAATTCCAGTAGCTCAGAAAGCTGAGGCAGGAGAATCACAAGTTCAAAGCCAGCCTCAGCAACTTAGGTGAGGCCTTAAGCAACTCAGTGAGACACTGTCTCTAAATAAAATATAAAAAAGCTTTGGGGTTGGGCTTAGTGGTTAAGCACCCCTGGGTTCAATCCCCAGTACAAAAAAAAAAAGAAAGAAAGAAAGAAAGGAAAAATTAACACAAATAAATATTTGATATGTAAGATAGTACATTTTTTTCTTTTTTAGATACTAGGGATTGAACTAAGGGGCACTCAACCACTGAGCCACATCCCCATCCCTATTTTGTATTTTATTTAGAGCAGGGTCTCACTGAGTTGCTTTAGTGCCTCACTATTGCAGAAGCTGACTTTGAACTCACTATCCACCTGCCTCAGCCCCCAGAGCCACTGGGATTACAGTTGTGCGCCACCAGGCCCAGCATGATAGTGCATTGTTAAAGACCAGACTGAAAAAAGAAGGAGCTCCTGACAATGGGATAAAGACAGAGACATTTTGAATGTCCCAGCACATACAATTTTATCATAAAATGCAGGAATGAGAACAACACTGATTGAGATGTGAATGCCTAATAAAGGTGGAGCTCAGTCACCAGGTAAGACTGTGGCTCCTTCACAGAACACCTGCCCTTGCTCCAGCTCAGACTCTCTGCCTCACCAGATGAACAATAATCCTGAATTGATCTTTTTAGAAAAATAGCAAACGGTCAAACCAGAATGTGAACTATGTGAATATTAGCAATCTGTTGTGATCCTGTCAGTGTATGCTGTATGCATAATAAATATTATGTATAGCTGGTCATTTTAAGGTAGAAGTGTCTGGATTAAATCATGAAAAATAGAAGTCAAAATGGACACTGGAATATTCATAGAATTAGAAAATCCGAAGAATAGTCTGCAAGAGTGAAAGGAAATTAGGCATGTCCGAGCTTTTTCTTAGGCTAGAGCCTGTCCTTGGAAACAATATCACAGTCAACCCATGCCCTCCCAAGAGCCCTCCCCTGACCTCAGGCACATTGAAGGTAGTCTTTTCCTCTATGATAGAAAATCTCCCAGTGTTAGTGTGTCCTATTCTCCCCTGGGTCCAGAGCCACCACATATGATGTGTAGATTGCATAATGCACAAGGATGTCACATAGAAGGCAACACGATTATTTGTATAATAGACATTGAAGACTAATAAAATTATTCTAACAATCCCATGCACAATGGCACTATACTATTTACTCCAAGCAAAATTAGTATATATAGTCGTTTTCTGACCTGTGGAAATAAAGTACTTTGAAGAAAGAGGTCTTGTTTTCTGATTTGCACAAAGTTCCCATAAAGGTGATTGGGAGTCTTCATTATTTCCTTCAGTGTAAAGAATCATGGACTTACTAGGGAAGGATTTCTACCCTAGCCTCTCCAGGCTTGTCAAACATGAAGTAACTAAAGAATGACCCTTTCCTTCTATGGACAGGTTTCTACTATTTCCTGATTTTTGTGTCGCACCCAAAATACCTTGGAAGATCAAGCAGCCTATGCTTAATTGGTGTTTTTATATCATAAATGAATATGCATGAACCAATCCACGAATGCTATTGTGCTTTATCACTTACATCCAAATATGCATTTCTTCTTGTTGTAAATGTTGTACAACTTTGGAATCATTCTACTCTTTGTGTACCTGATACAAAAGCTCATAGTGAGAGTGGTTTCAAAATTTCAGTAGTATTTTGTTGCTTGTCCAACTTTTCAATGAGAGATTGTTGGATGCAGCCACCATGTCCAAGTTGGTTTTCTGTACCATGCATTTCATATCCACTGAACAAATTCTAGATTTTCCAAGAGACGATTTACTGAGTGACTGATCTGATAAGCTGTCAGATCATCAAAAACTTCCAGAAAAATACCTTAAAGCAGCTCTAGAAGAGTCAGTCAGGCCTTTTGCCACAGGTAGTCAGCACAAACCAGCCAAAGTCAAGGTGATCTATGTTGACCTCTGAATTTTTACAACCAAAACCCCTTTCATATTTTGAATTTTATTTTAAAATGTGTGTATAATACATGAGTCTAGGTTTTCTTGAATAATAGTGTGGGACTCCCTTCCAAAGCCTCTTTCAAATTCAGTCTACAGTGTTCCCATTGCCGCTTAGTTTGACGATTTGTTAAACTAGCTTGATTTGTCTGATATTCAAGTTTGAAAAGTCTCAACTTTCTGCACATGAAAAGATATATATATATATATATATATATATATATATATATATATATGCAGTTCTATGCTAATTTGCATCCTTTTTTATTTTTATGGGCTTAATTTGTTTTCCAAGTTGTGAATTTAATATGCATGTTAATTTTCAAACATCTCCGACAACTTCCCTAATTGCCGAAACTCACTTGAACAAAGCAAATCCTCAAAGTCTGTGGAAATCTTTTCATGCAATATGAATTCTATAAACTTGGTAATTGGACTGATTGGTTATTCAGACTTGTTCATTGGGCCCATTGATCTCTTTCCCATGAAGTCATTGCCTAGAGAATCCTCCATGCCCTGAAGCCCAGCACACACATCCTAGAGCCCTCAGCTGCACACAAGTCCCTTCCTGGTAAGAGCACTACAGCATGGGATTAGAGGACCGACACAACATGAGTCACCCTGTGTCATTGCTGTAGCTCCGTCATCCTGACACAGTCCCACTGTCCTTTGGTTTGTTCCAGCATCTACTGCTTGAGCACTTCATAATTCTTAAAGTTTAAGGGACGTCTGCAGCTAGTTGGAGCTGCTTTATTTTACCAACTGGTAATGGTGCTATGAGGATGATCCCTGCTGTGTCCATTACAATCTCTGATTGCTGGGTGTCCAAGGGCTGCATTTTCTTTTGACTTTTATTTGGTTCTTGTTGTTGACATGGGTGTTTGCAGCTTTAACAAAGGAGCAAGGGAGTCCCAGTAAGCAAGCTAGTGAAAAAGCATGTCTCTGCAGCAGCTAAAGAATTAATATGCAATAAAGCCCCTGATGCCTGGTGCTATTGGAGTCATGCTCACTAATCTAGAATTCTGGCCATTATACAGTCGCCATAACTATTACATATGGATTATTGCTTTTCCAAGGCATAAAGGGATAACATATAATTTCCTGTAAAACTAGATCAAATAATTGCACCTTTGATCATCCAGAATTTGATTTAAGAATTTATGAAGCTTCAAAGTCTATTTCATGTTCATCAATTTTGAGCTTACCCTAGATGTATAGAAATTAAGGCAGAGTTTTAACTAATAGGATATCCGGTGATAGAGATTTGCAAGGTACTAATTTTTCTAACAGTATCTGATTTTTTAAAATTGCTGGTCTATTTTGTTTGAGTGGCAGGGAGGTTAGTTAGGCAGGATTGGGGTAGAAAGGAAGATTTCTGATTTCTCACTAAAATATAAATATGATTACAGTTCCAGGATGTTTGCTTTGGGGAGGGGGGGAAGCTCACATCCATGAGGACGCTTTGTTGCATCTAAAAAATTTGAAGCCACTTCCTGTCTTCTAAAAGGAAAAGGGACAGCAATCCCTCCAAAGAGGTGCCCACATTGGAAGAAATATCTCAAGTCCCCTGGAAGAAGCCCATGCTGCTGCATGTGTCTGAAAAATTAGCTATTGGCTGATTTGGCTGGGAGTTAATCGCCCTTTCTAGTAACTGCACTTCCTCAACCATTGACAGAAACCCCAAGACCCTCTTCCCAGCCTTTGGGAGTGTTTCCAGCAAAACTCAGCGCCTGTGTCTTCCGATTGGCAATCTAGGCTGTGTTGCTGTCAGAAATGGCTCGGAGGAAGATAGGGGTGTGATTAGCTCTAAATGAAGTTCTAAACCACTGGTACATGAAATGAAACTATTTTTCTCTCTCTCTTTCTTCTTCCCCTTGCCTTAACCTGAGCTGCTGATGTAAGTGGCTCTAATTTACTTTCCCGGAGAAAACAAAGCAAAATAAAACAAGGAATGGCAAAAGGATCCCTTTGTGAAGCCCGGTGCTTCTGCGCCTGATAAAAGGGAGTCATTTGCTGCTTTCATGGTGTCAGTATTAATTTCCAAGCAGTCAAAGCCACCGCTAATTTATTTACAGAACAATCTCCTTGCCCAGGAGCCGGGCTGGTGGAATAGTGGTTTCCAACCTCCAGCTCTGTTTGTTGACAGCCTGATTTCCCACAAGGCCGTTTCCACCTGTGTTTCTGTTGTTTTTAGTGCGTGTCTCCCTTTTTTCTCCCCCGCCACTGCCTCCCCAATGGCTGCTGAAGGCCCTTCTCATCTCCGGTCTCTCTCATCCACTTCCTCCCTCCAGCCCTGAGGACTCCTGGCAGGGCTTTGCAGTCACTCTGCACTTAGAGTCTCTGCTGGGAAAGTCCCAGGGGGCACTGCATTCCTTTCTCTCTGTTTTTTCCTTTTTTTTTTTTTTTTTGTTTTTTTTGTTTCAAGGACAAGATTCAAAAGAGCCTGCTACAGACAGGTTGTAAGGTGCACCTTCAGATGTGTCTTCAAATAGGGCCTGAGCAATTTGAATATTTGTGCTCCTGGAAATCAGTCTGTAAAATTGTCCCCCAAAGCCCATTAAATTCTGCAAAATTGCTCAGCTTTGAGACCTTGGTGAGGGAGTCCAATTTGGGACCCCCAGCACCTTTCTGCCAAAGCACTAATCCCCAGTGACTTCTACAATGGAAATACAGAGGGGCTGATTTGGCCCTAGCTCCTTGCATATCAAAAGGCAGGAGGGCGGGCGGAAGGCAGGGAACCTCAGTATCTCCTGGCCTCCTAGGCGGAGACAGGCGGGTAATATATTGAGATGTAGAAAGCACAGTTCTCATGTATGCACACGTGCCTGCCTCTCTGCCATTTTATAGCTCATCTGCAGGGCAGCACACACAAGGATGAGCCATGTTGTAAAAGTCGGTGGCAATGCCACATAGGCATGGAGTGAGAAATAGGCATAAGCCCATTTTCCAGATGGCAGAAACTGAGACCATAAAAGACCTCTCTACAGCTCTGTTGCCACGGTGGACCTGTGATGTACTTACTCCTTAAAACGCACCAGTGATAGAATTTCTCCTAGGAAATGTGCCTTGGGCCTAACTGCTTAACCTGTACACAGTATATATAAATGGTTTTGTGCATTTTCTTCTTGCAATTGCTCTTCGCCTGGAACCCACGATTATTATTAGTTTCCATTTAAAGGTGCCGTGTTTCAAATACCCACAGGAAGGTGAAGGAAAAGGACAGACACAAAGCTTGGTCCCTCTGGAGTCTTATAATTATGTTATGGAATAATCTGGAAAATTATAATGAACCCATCGCCTGGTAAAGGGAATTGTGCTTTCTTCAGGAGTTGAATGGTGAGTAAAAGTCTAAGGGTAGATCCTATAGTTTTTATCCCTTGGTCATCATATAGTTAAACTAAAAAGGGTTCACCTTGGGGACAAACCCTGCTTTTTCCTCCTCCTCCCACAAACTCCTGAGTCCTCGCTAGTCAGGCTACTTTCTCCCACGTTGCCAAGAGTTCTTTGCTTACCAAGGAAGTGGGACTCCTGGAGTTTGAAAGTTCAGTTATTTCTCAGTTCTCATTGCTGAGCCCTCCATGACCAAAAAGTCTTCTTTTTATTTTGCAAGAGGAAACAATGATATTTCCTCAGTTGCATGTATGACTCCAAGACGCCCGAAACAATTCCACTCAAACTTCCCATCAACTCACCTTTGGGCTGAGACTAAACAGGGGAAGTTTGAGCCCCAAAGGACGATGTCTCAGAGAAGTTGGGAGCCGGCAGAAGCAGAGCTGAGTGATGAAACTCATCTGCCAATTGTCATCTGCCCTCCTTGCATCTGCGATCTCATTCTTTCCTGTCTCTGGGGATGCCTCACTTTTCTTTCCTCTCTGTAATGTTAGCAGTTTCCCCCACTCCCTTCCTTTCCCCTGCTTGTCCTCTGGGATGAAGGAAAGGCTTTAAACCTGTAAACTGTATAAATTTCCTCCAAAATCAACTTGAAACTCAGTTTAAATTGGATGGAGAGGATTTGCTTATAGAAGCCGCGGCTGTGTGCCCACACAGGGTTAGAACCGTGGGACCCACCAGGCTGCAGTGGGATGGTGGGAGCTGGGTGGCTCAGATGTCTGAAGATGGAAGTTTCTTGTGAAAATTTGTAGAAGACTGTTCCTCTGCAAAACTCTGAGGGTGTGGGATGAGGCTCTTTTTTTCATTTCCCACCCAGTGACTCCTAGAGCTCAGAGTCTATTTAGCAATTGAGCTGCCTGTGGAAATCAGCAGAGGCCGTGTGGCAATGGACATGGTAGAGCTGGCCTTTAGGGCCCACTCTCGGGGGTCCCAGAACCAGCATTCTCCTCAAGGCTTAGTTTGGTTCCAAGGGTGAGGCAGAGACCCCATCTCTGTCAGTTTGGACTTTTCCGGATTCCCTTCTCCCCAAGGGTGAGTTTTAGCTCTGGAGAGCCAACAGGGTTCCTGGATCTCACAGGCATCTTTCTTGAGCCAGATGTGGCCTGTGTGGTCCTGGGTGGCAGTTCTCAGTGGCTACTGCTCAGCCTTCCTTCTTCCCATCTTGTCCCTTCAGCCTGCAGGGCAGTTTAGGTGTCTGCTTTGAACCACCCGAGGGCAGGAGTGCTGTACTCTACAGACCCCTCACTGGGGTTTAGAAATCCCAGGGAAGCTGTCTAAATGAATTCCCTCACTCTCCACTGGCCATTCTGCACCTGGGGTCTCAAAGCACCCCAGGCTCTGCCCTAGGAGGAGACAACAAAGCCCTTCTCTGGGGCAGAACCAGGTTAGGGAGGTGGTTTCTGCCTCCCTCCTCCTCTCCACCTCTTCCTTCTGAGTCTAGAGGATCTTTGTACTTTTGAGGGGAGCCCCATTCTTTGGAAGCCTCCTTGCTCACTCATAGCTCCTCACCCCAACATTTTGTGAATCCCTAGAATCTTTGTTTGCCTGGGTGCTTTTCTGCACACACACAAAAATCTGAAAACAAAAACAAACAAACAAACAACAACAAAACACCCTCTTTCTTAGCTTTGTATCGTCTTATAGCCATTTTAAAAATTTGTAACTTGGTCCACTGTAGAAAATGTTCGGCACAAAAGGAAATCTGGAGGAAAAAGAAGGCTGCACAGCTATTATCAGACCATTATCCACCTTTTGGTTATTAGTTGAAATACCCCAACTTACTTAACCTCTCTGTTGCTTAGAGACTGTTTAAATAACTTTTCTATCAGAAGCCAATGAGAACAGTGTACACACTAATGCTGGCCATTAGCATGTTCTTACTAAGCAGTTCTCTGTGACCGGCTTTCAGATCACTTGCACGGCCAGTTATAGTCTATGAATTGGAGCTGTGATTAAAAACATGAGCTTTGGAATCGGACCCAATTCTTCACTTACCTAACAGCTCAGTGGCCTTATGCAAATTACCAAACTCCTCTAAGCCTCCTGGTCCTCATGTGTGAAGTGTTTGAGTGTTGTTAGAAGGTGTAGATGAACTAATGGGTGCAAAAACACCTCACACATAGTAAATATTAATGTTTTCTTTACTTGTTTTATTATTCATATTATATTTCCATGCATTGACACTAGAACCCATTTCCTCTTATGAGAAAAGAATTGTGGAATAGCTGCTTAGAAAATGAAGTGAAATGGACCGAGGTGGTAGTTTATAGCCAAAATGAAAGGGTGGCAGAGAGAGGAGTACTGGATGAGCACAGTAATTAAGAGAAGGGAAAGTAAATAAAATTTTTGTGGTTAATTTTTTTCTATAATTTACATTCTTTGTACTTTTAAAGTTTAAGATTGTTCACAGAATAATATATATATATATATATATATATATATATATATATATATATATATAGGCTAGGAAAGATCCTCAATTATTTGACTATGCACTGATAACCTGATAACATCTCCTGATCCTTCTAAGGAAATTTATACATGCATTGCTGGGTGTTTGATTATATTGGCTTCAAAACTGAGAAATGACATGGGCTTCCTAATAATGAAATATTTTACTATTTCCTTTATATTATTGTATAAGAACCACTCAACAAGAAGACATTTGCCTTTTTATTATAATTTAGAAATCCCCTTTGCAAATCATTATTCTCACTGACCCAGAACCTAGGGTAACATAGAGAGGGAGATGAAAACAACCAGCTCTTGCACTGGGGATGGAGACAGGTTCTGCATTTGCTGAGGGATGTTAGGCAAGGCACTGGCCCTCCCCAAGTCTGTCTTCTCACTTGGTAGGAGAGGGCATTAGAAAAACATCTCTAAGGTTATGCCTTCAGCTCATAAGGGTCTATGATTCTTTTTTCTTGGGTTAGAGCAAAGATCAAGAAGTTGATCATGATACATGCTTGTGATCCCAGCAGCTTGGGAGGCTGAGGCAGGAGGATCGAGAGTTCAAAGCCAGCCTCAGCAACGGTGAGGCACTAAAGTAACTCAGTGAGACCCTGTCTCTAAATAAAATACAAATAGGACTGGGGATGTGGCTCAGTGGTTGAGTGCCCCTGAGTTCAATCCCTAGTACCAAAAAAAAGAAGAAGAAGAAGAAGAAAAAGAGGAGGAAGAGGAAGAGGAAGAGGAAAAAGAAAAAGAGGAAGAAGAAGAAGAAGAAGAAGAAGAAGAAGAAGAAGAAGAAGAAGAAGAAGAAGAATAGCCAATAGTTTTTCTAATTGTAAGTATGATAAGAAGTTAGTTTCATGGTTATCTTACTGTTCTTTCATGAATCCTATTTTAACATGTTAGCAAGACCTTTGGAAGAAGGTGGCTTTCAATTCTTTTCTCCCCAACTCCCATTGACCAAATTAAGGTGTTAGGGGTGGCTTGCTTGGGCTGTTAGGTGGGCTGGAGTTCTGGGGCACAGCATATGTGAGAGCTGGCTTGTCGTTGGCTGGGCCTCAGAATCACCACCTCTATGTGTTTCTGGGCTCCACTTGCTGGCTTCCTCATTCTGCTAGACACCTTCTGGATAGCGTGATCAATGGCATGAGTTCTTTTACTGTTCCTGCTGCCCACAAATCAAGTTCTTAATAGCCCAATAAAAGCATGAGATTCAGGATAAAAAAAAAGTGATTGCATTGCTCAGATGCTAATGGACACATATATCTGAAACAACTGATTAAAGACTGGAGAAAGGAGGTCTCGACACAGCATGTGGGGTGGCTAATTTACAAAGGTGTGGAGCATTCCAGATAACAGAACATCAGGCACATTTACTTCAAGGAGACGTGTTTAAAATACCCTGTTTTTCCTTATGTATTTTCCCAGGGATTATTGGGACATGGATGGGCTGAGAAAGAGCAAGATGGTTGAGCAATCCTCCCATCAGAGTCTTTCTGCCTGCCAGGTTATAGCCAACAAATATTCCAACCTGGCAGGTCAAATGCCTCCCCTATATTTCTAGGATGTGTTGTGCAGTCGATAATAAGTAAATCCTAAGATGTGTGATTACATAATGATAGCCACATTCATTCACCTGTCTATCAAAGGAGCCACATTTGAGTTTGAACTCCCTTCCCCTGGGCCCATGAAGTGAAGATGGAGCGTTAACTTGTCGTCTTTAAAATTCCTAGCAACTCTGGGCTGAGTGCACTGGGGTGGAATGTAGTCCCCTTTGCTTAGTAATCCATTAGCTAATGGGCGTGAGCACGTCAGTTTTCTATTTATTCCTTAAACCATTAAGGCTCACCTGCTGAGCCTGAGACTACACTTGACAAAAAAGAGTGATAGTTGCGATAAAATAAATATCAAGCCTTACGAAATCTGATGGGTATTGCTTAAAACATAGCAGGGGTTTCCTGGAAAGGTAAAGATGAACCAACTGTTACAAGTTGACACAAGGCATCCTGGGCAGGAAGAGACAAATAGAACTCCGTGGTGCTCCAGGACAGAGGCGTTGGCCAGTCGAGCAGAGTTGCTCGAGAATCTCTTCCAAGGGCTCCCACACCTGTCAACAGTGCCCCCCCGCTGGGTCTACTGGAAGCTGGTCAGTACATTGGTACTCCACCTTTCAATGGCTTTTATCTTACTCTTTAGATAAAAATCATACCCCATTTGAATCAAATGTATGATATGTCAAGATCATTGTATTGTCTTGAGCAACCAATAAAAAAAAAAAAAACTACATACATTTGGGGTTTAAGAAAATTTTTTAAAAAAATCAAACTCCTTCCTTGACTGCATGCAGCTCCACACAGTCTGAGCTTGCCATCTTTTTAGCCTCACCTTTTACCTCTCTCTCTCCCTTGCTATAGCACCTGCGATCTTTTTCTGTTACTCTGCACAGAAAGGAACGTGTTCTCTCTTTGAAGCTCCTTCTTGTCTCGAATTCCATTTTCTCAAGGGAGGCTACCTTCGATCACCCAAACCAGGTCAGGGATCTAACTGAATGCTTGCTTGGTTTCCGGTCCTCCTACATAACCTTCAGAATGGTTCCAGAAAGTGCGTTGTGTCACGTAAACATCTGATTTGTGTCTGCCTCTCCTACAGCATTGAATCCTACCCCAAGGAAAAGACCACTTCTGGCTGTGCTCACCATGGTTGTCCCAGCACCCACCATTGTGTCTTGAGAGAGGCATATGGACAAAAAAAAAAATGTAGAAAAGCATGAAGGGCTTTAAGAGAAATAAATCTTATTCCTTATAGTTAAGGTTTATTAGGTAGCACCTGCTTTTGATCCCATCAGTTTCCATGATTATCACCAATAACTATAATTTTTTACTACATAAACAGCTTTATTTGCACTGAAAATGTTGATGATGGGTATATTGAAATTAGCATTAAAATGAGGAACTATATTTCACCTGAATTCTGCTTAAAATGGATTCTTGGACAATTGTTTTCCATGACTCTTGGCTCTTCCCTCTGGGCATCTTTATCTTTTTTCTTTTTCTCTTTCATCACTTCCAAAAGGGCAGCTTTGGGCTATTTGGCAGCTGAGAAACTTTCTCATTCTGCTTCCTACCTGTAGAAATTTGAATGATTCAGACATCATTTTTACATCTCCAACACCCATGCTCTCTTCTAGGTCAGGATGGCCACATACCTGCCTATATAACTCTCTCAAAAATTCTGTGGGATTTTTATGTATTTAATTCCAGTAAATTCTATATGCTAAAACCACACCCATTTCTTTTTTTTAGTATTTTTTAATTTGTTCTAAACAGTTATACATAACAGTAGAATGCATTTTTACACATCGTACATAAATATAGTACAATTTCTCATTCGTCTGGTTGTACATGATGTAGTTTACAGGTCATGTAACCATATATGCACATAGGGTAATAATGTTTGATTCATTCTACTATCATTCCTATGCTTCCTCCCCTCCCTTCACTTCCCTCTGTCTAGTCCAACATACCTCTGATCTTTGCCCAACCCCTCATTGTGAATTAGCATCTTCATATCAGAGAAAACATTCGGCCTTTTGTTCTTTGGGATTGGCTTATTTCACTTAGCATAAATATTCTCCAGCACCATCCATTTACCAGCAAATTCCATAGTTTCATTCTTATTTAAGGCTGAGTAATATTCCATTGTGTATATATACCACAGTTTCCTTATCCATTCATCTGTTGAAGGGCACCTAGGTTGGTTCCATAGTTTAACTATTGTGAATTGAGCTGCTATTGATGTGGCAGTATCCTTTGGGTATAAACCTAGGAATAGATTGACTGGGTCAAATGGTGCTTCCATTCCAAGTTTTCTTAGGAATCACCATACTGCTTCCTGTCGTGGTTGCACCAATTTGCAGTTCCACTAGCAATTTATGATTGTATCTTTTCCGCACATTCTCGCCAACATTTATTGTTGCTTGTGTTCTTGATGATCGCCATTTTGACTGGAGTAACATGGAATCTCAGTGTAGTTTTGATTTCTAGTTCTTCATTTGGGCACATTCCATTTCCAAATATCCTAATGCTATACTCCCCCCCAAGTTCAATGGCACATATCTGCATTTAGCAATGACATGGGTGCTACTTCTGCTAGATATTTCCCCGCTGCAAGACAAAGATCACAGTTTTCCTTACCTCCTGTGGCTGTTCCCTCATCACTCACCCTGAGTTTTAAAACAGTCTTTTTTCAGGTTGAACCTACAATCATGCCTAGGTTTCTCTTTGGTCTCTGTAGCTTTATTGTTTGTAAGACACCACTCCACAGCACTGTGACTTACAGAAACAATAATTCTCATGCTCAGATTTGTAGGATGCTAGATTTGAAGAATAACTGAGATTGACAGGGGAGACTGCTCAAGATGAGGGTTAACAGAAGTCAGTTTCAGGATGTCTCCAGGAGTGGGCCTGCTCCATGTGTGTACATTTCAGAATCTGCATGCAGCTTTCTGGGTCATACTCTTCACATGGAAGATCCCTAGAGTATAAAAACCAAGACACACTGCAAAGTCACATCTAAAACCTCTAGCTGTGTCTTATCAATGAATATTCCATGGGCAATTGCAAATCACATGGCCAAGGCCAACCTTAATAAGATGAGGTAATATACAATGTCCTGAATTTCCCCCACAGGGCTCTTCCCAGCATGTAATCACATGTATGCTTTTTAATTGGCTTTTATTTTTTTATTGGATTATTGTCCACATCCAGCGCCTCTTATATTCAACTCCTAAGATAGTGGCTGGCACATACCAGCCCTTAAATATCTGAATGAGTGAATAAATGATAACTTGTTTTAAGAAATGTTTCATCCTAACTGCTAATAATGGGTCCTTGTTGTCCATAAATTTGTTAATTATATAAAAATTTCACTCAATCCCATTTTACCTAAACCTGTTACATTTATATTTTTCAATGATAAAGAGGCTTAGTAGCATGGCACATCAAGAAGCATTTATAAGAATTACTCCTTTATCTTCTGCCTGTGCCCCTACTTTTCCAGTATCTCCTCTGGATTCTCTTCCCATGCTCAACAGGAGTGCCGAGCCCCTGCCCTGCAGATTTATTGCCTGGAGTCTGCTTCCCTCAGCATGTGACATCTTCAGAATGATTCTCCTTCTTTCCTGTCTGCAGGTCCCTGGTACCTCCTCTGGTGCTGGGTAACATAGTAATATAATAAGATAAATAAGAGATTTGGGGAAATTGGGGAGATCTATTGTTTGCCTTTGCTTATGACAAACATCAGCCACAAATCATCATTTGCTTCCCTGTGGGAACTGTTGGCAAGTTTTCTCTTATTAAAAAAAGGAATTCATTCTTGGGGATGGTCCATTGGATACTACAGATGTCATACAGTGGGCTTTTAAGAAGGAGCAAACACTGGTAAGAATTTTATTATTTTAAATCAAGGACGTCCATCATAATGATGAATATTATGTCAAAAAACGAAGGGACAGCCTAATGCCCACCAGTTTGCAAGCAGTTAACTATGTTAGGATGCATGCATACCCAAAATGGAATAACGATTTCTGATATTGTCAAAATGCCTAATGTGTGTTGGGTTAGTTTAAATAAGTTACTTTGTGGCCCATTTAGATCATTGTAAATACTTTTTCAGAAAAATTTTCTCATTGTTACTTTTTAAAACATAGACGAGAAATGGAGTTTTAAAGAATTTCAGTGATTTCCTTTTGAAGCCACTTTAAGTGTATGCTGATTATTGGCTGAGTGCATCTTATAGATATACCAACTACTACGTCCATGTGTATTAAGTAAATACGCTTTCAGTTCCAACGGGGACCTACTGTAAAGGTTGGTGAGCAATTTGTTTTCAGCCCAGATAGTGTCCCCCATGTTGGGTGCAGTTGCCTAAGTGGCTGAAGCAGTTCCTAGGGCCTGTGTTTCCCAGGTACTCCTTTCGAACCTGGCACCCCAGCTTTAGGTTTTCTCTGAAATGTGACCTACCTGATGACTTCATCTTGATGTGCATGCTCATGGCTCCCCGATCTTGTCCTTCAAAACTACAACAGGCCGAACATTGTTAAAAACAGACTATTTGTGAGTTCTCTTCTCCCACATTCTGCGAAAGGGAATCACAACTGATCTGCATGGTATCTCCCATTGTCCCTGTTCTGCTCAAGAGGAAACATGTCCTTCCTGGCAGAGACTTAGTAGAAAATAAAGCAATGAGAGAGATCAAAGAAGGTAGAAAGGAAAAATAATCATGAAAACTCAGAACAGAGGAGGGGGCTTTTTTGTGAAATGAATTGAAAAAAAAAATTAATGTCTAAAGAAGGCAAGGCATGAGGGAAAAGATAATAAAGATAATTTTAACAGGTGTTGCTGTGCACTTTAGATTCTTTTGAGGGTCCTTGGAGGATACAAAGATAGAATCTGATTGCTCTTTAATTGGTTTTGTCTATTGAGCAGGGTTGACTGTGTGCAGATCTAGAGCCACACGCTCACTCACCTACATTAGGGTTACAGTAGATCTGTCAGCGTGTGTAGTCCTGTTGGCATGATCCTTTGATTCATGTCTCTCTCCTCCTTAGACAGTCATGAAAGAAGGAAGCAGGCCCATTTGAGACACACTCATAACCCGTAGCCCATAGTGTAGTGCCTGATCCCCAGTGAGACTATGTCCAGTACACATAACGTTAGAGAAGATCATGGCAGTTGCCTGGTTCTCTTTCTCCTTGCTTTCCTGGAGCAATTCAGTCAAAGCTGTGTGTCACTGAATAAATCTCCTCCAGTAAGTCTCCTCCCTTTTTATGGACATTTCATCGACATCTTTGTAGATACTGTATTCTCTTTATGGAATAGTTCCTGATACAAGATATTTCCTGCAGAAGGCCAGTAATCAAGTCTTTGGTTAATTCAAGGGCCCAGAACTTTCCTTCTTAATATAGAATGTGAAAATTCTACAATCAGTGGGAAAAAATGTATGCTAAGTAGATAAAAATCAGTCCCACCGTAGCATAACTCTCCAGAGAGAAGTGATAAAACTGCTTGATGCTTCAGCTTAAAAAAAAAAAAAAAGTAACAAAATATTTCCAGTTCTGGAAACTAAATTTCATTCCTAATGTAAATATAGAAGCCTCTAGAGAAGAGGATTGTACTTGGGAGAGAGAAGGAAAGCAAAGGGAAGTGCAGGGAGGGATTTCATCTTGACTCCCCAGCAGGGAAACAGCCCTGGAAAATCAACACTTGCTTAAACAGCAGTTAAAAAAAAAAAAAAAAAAGGCACACTCTTACATTGCTGGTGGGACTGCAAATTGGTGCAACCAATCTGGGAAGCAGTATGGAGATTCCTTAGAAAACTTGGATGGAACCACCATTTGACCCAGCTATCCCACACCTCGGTTTATACCCAAAGGTCTTAAAAACAGCATACTACAGGGACACAGCCACATCAATGTTTATAGCAGCTCAATTCACAATAGCTAAATTGTGGAACCAAACTAGATGTCCTTCAGTGGATGAATGGATAAAGAAACTGTGATATATATACACAAGGGAATATTACTCAGTATTAAAAGAGAATAAAATCATGGCATTTGCAGGTAAATGGACGGAATTGGAGAATATCATGCCAAGTGAAGTAAACCAATCCCCAAAAACCAAAGGCCAAATGTTTTCTCTGATAAGTGGATGCTGATGCATAATAGGGGTGGAGGGGTATGGGAGGAATGGAGAAACTTTGGATAGGGCAAGTGGGGGGAGGGAAGGGAAGGAAGAGGGCATGGGGATAGGAAAGATGGTGGAATGAGATGGACATCACTACCCTAGGTACATGTATAAAGACACGAATGGTGTGACTGTACTTGGTGTACAACCAGAGAAATGAAAAATTGTGCTCCATTTGTGTACTGTGAACTAAAATTCATTCTGCTGTCATTTATAACAAGCTAGAACAATTTTTTTTTTTTAAATCTGGGCATAGGGCTGGTGAGTACCAGTAGAACCTTGCCTAGCTAGTGTGAGGCCCTGGGTCTCATCACCCCGCAAAGCAAAACATTATACTGACTTTGTTCTCCCCACATCCCATCAGTCACCAAATCCTGATGTTTCTATTCCCTACATAAGCTTATACCTCTGTTTTCCTCTTTTCCATTCTGTTGATCCAAGTTACCCATTTTGCTCCTGGACTATTGCAGTAGTCTCCTAATGGCTAAATTGTGGAACCAATTCCCATCCACTATGCCCTTCCAATTCATTCATGTAGCTGCTAAAGTGACACCTCTAAAATACAAATTTAGATGCCTTGTTTATTACATGCAACACTTCCCACTATTCCTCAGGATTTAAAAAACAAAACAAAACATCTGCTGTGCTATGGAGAGTAAGAAAATGTGAATGCAGAAGAATCAACTCTCTCGAGACTCACTGTGGAGGGAGCAAAAGGATTGTGGGCAGACTGAAACCCAGGTGGTCAATGGGATCATACTTGTAGGCTGACCAGGATATAATATTGAGAAATGAGAATTTGATGATGTTTAGATGAAAAAAAGGGGAGATTGTAATTTCACCACCCAAATTCTTGGGAATGTGAATGTGAATGATTTGGAGCACCGTGTGTGGGAAAAATTTCCCTTCTCTGAAATTCTACTTGAAAATGAATTCTTTCTTAAAGGACTTTCTGCAAGGCAAAAGGAGATTTTTCTTTAGCTGACCTATACATTGTATATTGAATGTGGTCACTAGATAGGGGACTTTTTCAACAGTACTTGATTCCACATTCCCATATTCTTATTCCTATTCATTGTAGTAATATTTTCTCATGGAGCTGGAACCCAGGATATTGACCATGACCTCCTATTACCTACTGTCCCTTATGTGTTTGGGAAACTCCTATTCATCCTGCAGAGCACCAGAGTTTCCCCTGAATGCTGATCTCTGGGGACAGAATATACTGTATGAACATCGCTTTCAGTAATTTTTCTTTTGGCCAGAAGTCCCAAACTGACACTCCAGGGGAGTGTTTTTAAAGCACTATTTGAAAATTAGTGCCACCATTTTAAAGTCTCATCATGTGTGCCTGCATGCTGCAGTCACCACAGACTGTCTTTTCTTAATGCACCTTGCCCACACCCAAACTCCCTGAAGATTCCTTGGGCCTGCCCTTGTTCCCATTGACTACAGTGTCCTGTACATCCTTCCCATTGCTCCTCCATGGCCACTTCCTTTGGAAGATTTTCCCAGCCCTTCAGATTGAATTAGATCCCACTGATATTCTTTCGGAGCATTCTAGACTTTTTCTTCATTACCTTTATTCATTGGTTGTACATGCATGTGTGGTTGCTTAGTATCTGTTTTCCCTAAGCTCCAAGAGAGTGGGAATAATACCACTGCCTTTACTAGTGGATCCACCATGCCCTGCCTGGTGCCAGAGGTTCATGTGAATGAATGGGCAAAGGAATGAATGGACACTGTCAAGAGGTAGGTCTTAAGGAATGCAGAGCCTAGTGTGTCAGAAGCGAAGGCTCCTGTTTTATTCTGAGGAGCATCATAGCCCACCTGCCTCTCCCCATCTAATCATTCTGCACTAGTTTGATTTGAACATAGTATTCTCAAAGACTGAGCATCTCGAGGACAGATTTCTTTTATTAAATTTTTATCTTCTGCATCTAGCACAGAATTCCAAAAATGGGTATTGACTGGCTAAACTGATCAACATGAGTCCGCTTTTTAAGAAAAATATCAGCTTCTTTGCTTATTAACGTACACATCACACTCTTTCATTCCCTCAAATTATGCAGCCTTCCAGAGTAAGAGAGTATCCGCAATGCCCATTGCAGATGACTGTGTGTGTGAGTGTGTGACATCCTATTAGCTCTGGCCATCAAGTTTCTGTTGGTCTATGGCCTATTTGCTGAATTTTCAAAGCATTGTACAAGCATCATTAACCTTATCATGTCCAATAATTGCAAAAGTAGGAAAAGCATATAATGTGCAATTGGAAAGACAATTATGATAGGACTTAAAGTGAAACAATTTTAGACTAGTTTATACCTATCAAGTATTTGTGGAATATTTGGCTCCAGATAAATATTTTTATCCTAGAGGAAAAGCATCTTAATTCACGTGAGGTTTAAAAATCATAGAGGTCCGGAGTTCACACACGCCTCATCAGTGAGCAAGGGCACATAATTAATTGACCAGAAGGCTCCCTGGGATTAATTAGCAGTCGTATGTGAAACGGTAGGGTTCAGACATGTAGCACAGAGGGTAGAATTCTAGAATGACCAGTTCCTGGATTCACAATTTGGTCAGTGCAGGAAGATCATCACACTGTCTGATGAAATTGTGGGGGCTCAGGGATCTTCTGTTGGCCAGAGAGGGCTCGTGCACATCTGACTGTTACCGGCAGAGGGCAGCAATATGCTGTGCGTGTTCCATTTGCATCCCAGATTAGCAAACCCCCAAGGACCTAGAAAGAAAGTGGGCATCCCAAGACTCTCCTAATTCCTTTTCTCTGGGTGTCCACCCTGGTCTGAGTAATGGCAAACACACATCTTTTACATTCCAGTGGCCTTTGGCTCATCCGAAATAGAGAAATGAATACACAACTAGGAGCTGCCATCACAGACAGGAAGTAACTTTAATTAAATATTGTGAAAGTTGAAAAGTTTTTACAGCTTGAATTTTTGCAAAAAAAAAAAAAAAATTATAACAATCTCTACAGTAGTTAGGTTCTCTAACAATTGAACTGTACAGTGTGTGTCTATTCAAAAAGTTTTGATAAGAAGGTGAAAGGTTAGTAGATTTAGAGATGACTTCACTAAGCTGCATCCTAGGACAATGTCAGGCCAGGGCTTGTTATGCAATCCAGTCATCCAGAAGCTCCATTCTTCCCCCAACACTGAAATCTCAATTTAATTCTCTATTTCATCTTCTTCTTAAAGCCATATTCTGTATTTAAGGGGGACATATCTTAAAGGAACTCATAAAACTTTTGTGTAGAAGAAAGAGGGTCAGAGGGCCAGAATGTCTTTTCATCTAATCAATATAAATAGGAGCAACAAAACACAAATTATACACATTTTAAAGGCTCTTTGGAGTTTCAAGAGAAGTTCTAACCACAACACATGGCTAACAGATTGGTGGCATCTTTTGTCAGGGTCTGAGCCGGACATCTCGCCGGCTGACCATTTGTTCCTTTGCAATTAAGGGACTCACCAGACAAAATATGGCTTTAAACTGTATACATCTTCAGGCCAGCGCTTACCACACGAATTCAGACAACCTTTCTGAGTACCGAGAAGCAATGCTAAACCTTGCTTACATTTCCAGTTTTTTTCTTTATTATTATTAGTCATCATTATTATTATTTCTCACCATGAAAAATCAGCTTTCCTCCCTCCCTCCCCTCCCACAACTCCCCTCCCCCACCCGCCCCAACCCATAAAAATCGCACTCTGACAGTCTAGTGAAAACCATTGCAAAATCCATATGGGGGCATGCACAGTTGCAGCATTGTTGTAAATGATTTCTTGCTCTACTAGAAAAAGTTACATTGTCTTAAGGTAACAAAACAGTTCTTTTGTGCTTTTCAATTTCTTTGTTTTTTTTTTCTTTTTTCTTTTTCTTTTTTCTTAGAATGTTAGTGATGACTGACAGTTCTGGTGCACAGTTACAATGTACAAGTGAAATGAATATGATTTGCATTGTTAAGGCATCCAATCTGCTGGTTTATATTTACGTGAAAGACAGAGGAAATATACAAGCCGACTTAAGAAAGAAAGTATGTTCACTGATTTCTATGAAGTTTCTCCCCCAAATTTAATGCACAAAATGCGTCACTTCATAGGGAGAGATTCCATGCATATTAATAGAGTAAAACAGCATTAGGTTTTTTTTTTTTGTAAGCTTCCAAAGCAAAGGATACATTTTTTTTTTTAAATCTACAGAACTAAATACTACAAGAATAATATGCTACTATTTTTTTTTGCCATATATTGGAAAAAACTTCTTAACTTACAAATAATACAAAAATAGACGATGGCTTTTGGGTGGAAATAAAAAAAATTGAAGCATGGTTTAAAACAATACTAAAAATAACTATAAATGAAATGTTTAAAAATCACATTGAAATGGCTAATACAATTGTAGGTGACCAAACGAGTACGCACTTTTCACATAGCAAACATACACAATAAAATAAACTGGGAGTGGGAGGAAGAGGAAGAAGGGCAAAGCAATGTACAAATCCCAAAGATAAATACATTATTTATATGGATATTTTACAAAATCCCCATTAAAACAAAAAGCCTTTTAATTAACTTTGTAAGTATGTGCAAGCTAAAGGTAGTGAGCTTTTTTTTTTCTTTGCAAGATATGCAGTAAAATCTTTTTGTGAGATTGAAGAAAACCATCTTAAGACATTAAAATGTATAAATAGAACAACAACTTTGGCAAAAAAAAAATCACAAAAAAATCTACAGTATTTATAACTACATACAAAAACACAACAGCAAAGAAAGAAATACCAGGCAAATGCATCCTCGGAACATTGCTGCATCTTTGCTATTCATTCTTACTTTTAAGAACACTTCCCAGATAATGAGAGCAAAAATTCCCATAGAACAGAAAATAATGTTTTGGAGGTTGAAACCTTCTTTTCCTTTTCCCCAGTTTCCTTTCACTCTTAATTCCAAAGCATGTAACCTGTTATTTTAACCTACTATGTTACAAATGTTCAGGGTCAACTGAGAGGCCTGTCCCAAATGGGAACATGGAAACACCTGCCAGGTTGGTTGCTTTTGTTGGTTGTTTGGAATTTTAATATAAAATAGGCATTTAGGATTTTAGGATGAGTAAAAACTTTAAGCTTGTGCATGGTGGGGTGTGAGATTTTGGCTTGCTAACTGGAGGACATAAATGGAATTCTGTGCCTGGACCCTGTTCCATGAAGTCTCAAAGGAGATTCTCACACAGCATGTGTGCCACCAAGCTCTCGCGAGGCCATTGGCTTCAGAAGAAGTTGATATAAGTAAAGGAGAGATGGATATCAGGTTTAAATATGCAGTTTTAACAATCTGTCTAGAGGCACTGGAGTTTTTGAGTAAAAGGGGAACATGTGATCACTTTCATCACGTTTTAACTTTCCAGGCTGTGTTTATTTACAGTTACTTAAGACAACGATACAAAAGAGATAAATAAGCTTGCACTGCTAAGGGGTGGCATGTTAGGTTAGATATTGAAAATGCACTGTCTGAGCTAACTACCATTTGATATGCTTTAAGGCGCAAAAGCCGACCCTTAGTTTTCTAAAAAATCTAACTGGCATTCCTATTTCTGTCCCATACAAGCTTTTTTTTTTTTTTTCTTTTTTCTTTTTTCAACTTTTTTGTAAATATCACCACTTCATTCTCCCTTTACACAGCTTTAAAAACATCATAAATTAAAACATGGAGTCTTATTTATAGTGTCCCTCGTGTACAGCTTTATGGTTTATAAAAGACAAATGATAGCGGAGTTAAGCTTTAAAAAAAAAAATGAGAGAGAGAAAGAAAAGTGGATTTGCTTTTATCGATACAGAATAAATATATCCCCCAAATACTTGGGAGGTACAAACTGTAACCAACACCCTGCGCTTGCAGACCCTTCCAATTTCAGTACTTGCAAGGTCGGTGATTTTTGTTTGTTTAAAAATCTGCAGTTATTGTGATTCCTCTTAAAAAGGCCTGAGTTAAAAGTTCCACTATGGGACTTGTATCAGATTACTCTCGTAGCAGAATCCAACCTCTTCATTAATAAAATTCTTCAAGGCAATTCTTTCACATGGGAGGAACAATCATGCCAGATATCGCTACGGAAAGAGAAGACAGAAGTCAATGGTTTTCGTTCCAAGCATCTTGCTAAGAAGAAAAAAAAATATATATATATGAAAAAAAGAAAAGAAAACAGACACCCACTCATGACTAGGTTGATTTAATATTAACCACAGATGTGCTCTCCTCTGCTCGGGAATGAATTTTTTATAAAAATCTACATGTACCTTATTAAGAATTATATCAGCGTGTATATGTGTCCTTAACAGAACAGAATATCCTCAACATTTTTCCAAATCTGATTTCAATTTTCAAACATAAATGGAGAGTTGCATAGTTTGAATACCGCAGGGAGGCTTGCAGCCTCAAGCTTTGCAAAATAGCGCAAATTTTCAATTTGTCACTCTTCTTTCCCTCCCCTTCAGTCCAAACTATAAACAACTGGCCCATGGCAAGGACCAGCGATTTCTGCAGAAAACTCTAGGCTCTTCCTGGGCTCTCTATGAGCACAAAACACTGAGCAACCTAGAGGCCATCTGACTGCAGTCCCTGGAGTCCTGGGCTGGGGAAGAAGGAAATGCTAACTACAGCAGGCATTGTTCTCCAGTTGGTGAGATGGAGGGAGTTAAGACAAGTTTGCAGGGAACTGAAGGATGTCTTCTCTATCACTGTTTTGCTCAAATTTCCTAGAATGATCTGACCAGGCTCCTTTCAAAGTTGTAGCCTAGGGGACTGAAGTTGTGGCTTAGCGATAGAGCGCCTACCTAGCATGTGCAAGGCCCTGGGTTTGACCCTCAGTACCACATAAAAATAAATAAAATAAAGGTATTGTGTCCGACTACAACTGAAAAAATAAATAAATAAATATTTTAAAAAATTGTAGCCTAGGAAAGCTGTGGTAAGATCTTCAGAAGAGGGAAAGCTGTTTGAGGGAACCAAAATTCTCTTCAAGGATTTGGAGTTAGGAGGCCACACATAAGTGGTGGCATTTAGGGAGCACGGAATGGGAGAGGCCAGGGCTCCAACTCAGGCTTTTCTGCCTCTGCAAGTTTCCCTGAGGTAGTTACTCATCTCCTTGAACCTCAGCCTCCTTCCGTAGGACATGCAGTTAATCATGGCACTCAGGGTTATGAGAGACTTTATAAAATAACATATGTAAAAAGCTTACCCTGGGTCCAGCTCTTAGGAAGAACCCATAATTTTTAACCTACCACTTTTGATGCTGGGTGACCTTGTGTGCACCGTTTAAATTCTCTGGGCTATTTTTCCTCTTACATCACCATCCTATAAGGCACACTTCCCCTAATCAGTATGAGGAATTAAGAGGGTAGTTGTAAGAAAATTAAGAGTGTGGCAATTTTGAAAGACTGAGGGAGGCCTATATTAGAAGCAAGAAGCAGTGATCTTCGGCTCCCAGAAATGCTTAGTGTCCCTGTTAGGCCCTGACAGGAAGAAAGTCACTGTTTTTTTCTTTTCTTTCTTTCTTTCTTTTTTTTTTTTTTTAATTGGCAAGTCATTTAAATGACTGTTCTAGTCAGTGCAGACTATAACTAGGAAGTATCCCCCTCTTCATGATCAAGCACCAAGTCTGGAAGAAAGTGTCTTTTTTATTTTATTTTATTTTTTTAGTGAACCCCCACTACCACAAATCCTGCAGTGAATTCTGGGAGGCCAGGCAGGACTCTGAGTCCTGAGGCCCCCCATCTCTCTGGCTTCCCCTCCTCCACCCCCTGACATTTTAGATTCAATTAAAAGAAAAACCAAAACGTATTTTGCCAAACACTTTTTCCGTTAATTTTTAAACCCATCTGTATTCACAAGGAAATTCAATCCACATGTTTCTGATTCATTTACACGTAAATCATCCAAATGTTGTTTTGCAAGAGCCCTTTTGCAGTCCAAAAGCTCCTGGAGTCCTTTTCCTAAGCTCTCATAAGCCTTTTTTTCTTAGAAACAGGAAGTTGTCTTTTGCCAAAGGCAGACCAACTTAAACCCCCAAAGATTTTGAATCAGTCCAAAATGCTGTTGCCCTAAGAGTCAAGTGAGCCCTAGATTTCACTGAAACGGGGAGCTCAGTATTTCAAGCCAAGCCTGAACTTGAGAATTGAAAATGCTGTTAGCTGCAAAGGCGAGGAGAGGTGAGGGTCCGTGCAATGTGACAACTTGATGTGGCTCTGCTTCCCTAAGGATGCTTTCATCTGGGATCCCAGTGGGTCCCAGCACCCTGCCTTAGGACAGTAGTATTACCCAAGAAGCGAATCTCCTTCGCCTTCTCCTGACACGTCCTCTGTGTTCCCCACATTAAAGGACCATCCCCTACTGCATGGCTAAATGACTCAAGCAGTGTCAACTTAATTCAAAGCAAAGTTAGAAAGTTAACAACCTTCCTGCAGCTGTGGTCCATGGACCTGGCTAACGTGTATCAGGAGGTAAAGCACAGGTAACTAAGGTACTAATCTGTAGTTGACAGCACTTTTAATCTGGACTATAGGGGTTGCACACTTCAGTACCTGGGCACATGAGCAAGCCATGTTCCCTGAGTAGGGATGGAGGGGACAGTACCAAGACCTTGCTTCCTGCAGAATGGGTAGCAACTTGGTTCCCCCAAAATGCTGCTCTGCAGGAACAAAGCTAGGCTCTGCTTCTCTGATTTTAAGAGAAGCTAAAGATGTGAATTAAAAAAAAAACAAAAAACAAAAACGATTCAATAGCCCAATAGCCCAGCTTACATATGTTAGCAAATAACTGACATTAAAAATAAACAGATCTGAGGGCTCTAGGTGGTAAATTTGGCCTGCCCCATTGCCTCACCTTTTCTTGCTTGGCTCATGTTCTGGTCTCAGAGTCTCAGAGGCAGGCAAGGACCTACACCGAGAATTTTCGAATACTATCAGGGGAATACAGCATCCTAAATCTCATGCATGGATTTCCTAAACTCCAAAGACAGAAACTTCATTGCCAAGTAAATTCCAGGAACAGATCACTGTTTGGGTCTCTGAAGTGAGGTACCTCAAAAGAGAGCTTTTCACTAAGAAAACTGACTGCATGATTGTGTGAAGTCCTTGGGTTTAAAAACTGTTCTCCTTATATCTGTGCTGCAATCTGAAAATTAATTATGTGGGTGAGAGGGATGGGTGTCTGAGACTTGGAATGTTCCAGAAATGCCACTGGTATGCAGACTTGCCCAAGTGAGGCCCAAGAAGATTCCCATGAGGACACGGCACTCAGTACCATGTGCCCAAACATCACAAGACCACGGTGGCTCTGACATCTCTCCCAGCAGCTGGGTGATCACATTCTCTGTCAGAACTCTCCCACCACCACCCACCACCAAAAAAAAAAGAAAGAAAGAAAGAAAGAAAGAAAGAAAAAAGGAAAAAACACTATTGGTTTGAAAAGCAATACAGTTTTCATTATGGTATATACATTTTGATAAGAACATAGACAAAAATGAAAAGTTTTACAGAGCTGAGAGAGTTGGGGGTAAGAGGGTAGAATAATGCCCCCTCTAACACACCGTATGTGTAAGAATTATGAGCTTAACAAGCCCGGGGCAGGGAGGTGTAGGAGAAGATCTTGAACAAACTGCATATGTGCATAAAAAGAATTCTATAGGATCTGGTAGCAGACAGGGTCTAGGGTCTAGAGGAGGCAGCCAGGCTGAGCTTCAACAAACTTGGAAAGAAAAAAAAAAAAAAGTATATGATAGGGGACCATTTCTGTGAGATCCTCCTGGCCTTTATGTTCTTAATTTTGTCACTGCAAACTGTTCAGGGCATGGTTAAGATCAGAATCTCAACATTCATGGGGATTCCAATGGCATGTGACAACTTTCTCGGGGCTGCCTCTCTCCTGATTAATGAATTCCTCTAATCCTGACTTGTATAGGACCTATCCTCTGAGGGGAATAAGCTCTAGGAGAAGGGAGAGGACACTTCCATGGATGGAGACAGAGCATAGCTGGCGACTCAAGTCATTGGCCTGTGAAAACAGACACACTGGGGAAGTCTGGGGTCAGGATTTGCCTGTGACTTCATCCTGATAAGAATGAAAGGAGGCTTCTCTGCGTTTTTTTTTTTTTTTTTTTTTATCAATTCAAAATAGAGCTGCAGTTTTCAAAGATTTTCATATGATATTAATTGGTCTTAACATGTGGAGAAGTATTCTGTGGGCAAATAAGGTTAGCAAACAAAATGGAATATAATTGGCCCTCCATATTCACGGGTTCCGCATCTGCAGAGTCAACCAAATATGGATCAAAAAAATCTGGAGGACATTATGTTAAGTGAAACAAGCCAGGCACAGAAAGACAAATACAGCATGTTCTCACTAATAAGTGGAAACTAAAAAGTTGATTTCAGAGAAGTAGAGAACAGAGTTGTAGTTACCAGACCCTGGAATGAAGGGACGGGGAAAGGAGGGTTAACAGGTACTGGAACAGGTGAATCGAAGGAATAGCTTCTCATGTCCCATAGCACAGCCAGGTAACTAGCTGATGACAATTAATTGAACATTTCCACTAGTTAGTAGAGAGGGTTTTGAATGTTCCTAAAGAAATGATAAATATCTGTGATGTCAGCTATGCCAGTTACCCTGAACTGACCTTTACATATATGTTCCAATGTCACATTGTACATTATAAACATGTCAAATTAGTGTGTCAATTAAAAATAAATTTTTTAAGTTTAAATTTTAAATTTTGAAATTAAAAAATCACATCTGTACTAAACATGTGAAGGCTTTTTTCTTGCTATTCTTGAAACAATATGATATGACAACTATTTACACATCATTTACATTGCATTTGTCATGAGTAACTTAGAGATGACTTAAAAGAATAGTGGAGGATGTGCCAAGGTTGTATGTAAATTGCATGACATTTTATATAAGGGATATGAGCATCTATGGATTTTGGTATTCAAAGGGGTCCTGGGATTAATTCCCAGTGGATACCGAGGAATGACTGTAGTTATTTTTTGTTCAGCTGCAAGATGTCTCAGCACCTTTAGTAAACTCATAGTACCATGTGGCTCACCAAGACAGTGTGACTCAGTAAGCATCATTTGCTGCTTATTTGACCACAACGATTTTACTTTTTTTAACACAACATCTTGCAAGGATCCAGGAGTGTTGAGACAAAAGAGTCACTTTGTCCTAAAAAACTTTCTCCTAAATATGATCAATTTTCAAAGGTTTTATGTGCCTGGGAGACAAAGGCAGCTGGGATCCCAGTGGAACCTGTGAATAACAGCGGATATAAACAGGAGTAGGACTCATGGAAGGAGTAGGACTTGGAAGGTCTGTCCTTGGAACAGACCTCCTTCCGCCTTTCCTGCTTCATGTCTCCTGTACTCCAGGTTGCTGAGCTACTCACAAGTTCCTGCACATTAACCAGCACTTGTCTGCCTCTGTTCCCTGGCTACAGTTGTCCTTGCCCTTCTGCTTAAACTGACCTTCTCTGCCAGCTCCCTGTACTGGAATCCTACTTGCCCTTCATCTGAGATACAGTTGAAGGACAGCTATAGCCATGAAGCTCTTCCGATTCTCTGTAATCCTTCCCTCTGTACTTATTTTGGCGTCACGTCTCCTCTAATACAGAGAGAGTTTGCAATGTTGGGATTGTGTAATCCATATGGGGCTAACAGTTTGGCTTGAATGTAGTTTGGCAAAGCAGCAGAGGTTGGAAATAGGGGCGTGGAAGTTTGAACCCTGTGTTCCCTATCTACTGAAGGGAAGATTGGTTGAATATGTCTGGTTGAATACCTCTACACAAGCCTTCTTAGCACCAAGTCTTGATTTCCGTGTCGGAAAGTGGGGACAATAAACATCAAAGCACACTTGGGAAGACCACAGAAGCTAGGCTGGGAGCAAGCCCTCTATGTGAGAGGTGTGAGGAACCTCATCACCACCAGTGCCTGTCTGTCAGGAATGGAAATGCTTGCAGTCACCGAAGGAGGCTTAGTCAGGATTGCTAGCAAAGAGAGCTTTAAGGAGTAGGCTTAAAAAAAAAAAAAAATCTTGAATGATATACAATTAACAGAGTGGTAGTTGGAGGTAAATAGGCCTTTAAAATACTTAAACAGTCTAAATGTGTCACCTCTAATCTTGTTTACATGGTCAATTTGCTTAACCAACTCTTCCTTCATCACTTGGCCTGTCTTAATGATCACAGTTCTGAACTGGTTGAGTCCAAATAAAGTAGGTGCTACTGGGATACTGCAAAGGACAAGTAAGACCCTGGAAGACCCTCCTGTGAGGCAGTGCTTCAACCCACATAGGCCCCTTTCTAAAGGTCAAAGTGAAGTTCAGAAGGTTAAAGATGATGTAATTCCAGAAGCCCACTATTAGAATATTGCTTTTTCCCAGGGAGACTCCAAGGCCCAAGCAAGAGCCCCCCAAGGCTGGGTTCTCCTTGTCTTATTGGAGATTGCATGTGGAGGGTGAATGTGTGATTTGCAGGGTGGGCTCTACCTAGTGAGTGCAGGGTTGGGGGAAACAGACAGGAAGAACAGTCTCAAGTAATGAGGTCTTGGTTAATTTCACTTGAATTTCTACACCCCTGCTTCCACTACTGTCGTCCCTCAAGACTTGGGATGTTTGGTACATGATAGCATTGGGGGGAATAAAGAAGCATTTTGTTTTCTTTTGATCATGCTCAATTAGCCAGAGCATGGGGTAGAGAAGAGTCTGGAAAGAATCACACATGTCTAGTTGGAATGGAAGGGGTTTCATCAGGAGAGCACCATGTGTCTTGAGCCAGACCCTGGGTCCTCCCAGCCCCACGCCCATGTGTCAGACATGGTGACACAGGGGCAGAGATTCAGCCGTTAACATGAAGACATTGGGCCTTGCTGAAAGGTTCCCCTGAAGCCACTGTGGGCTGCTGATACAGCAGCAGATGTGACGCAGCAGGGGTCTTTTCTTCTGGTTATTTGTCCACTGTTGATGGCAAAGCCCATTCTGTACTGCTCCTCGTGTGAAAGCTATGTTCCACCAGGGTTGACACCAGTCACTCAGGAATGGTCAATTCCTGCCTCCTTAGGTATCATCATTCTTTAAGCCTATTATAAGTTACAGTCGCTTCAGCATCCTGACCCTAGTGTGCCAGCTGGAGACACAGTGAGGGTGATAAAGTGTTATTTTTAACTGAAAAAGAGTCACACTGGCAGGAAGGGGTGGCTCTCCTCTGTGGAGGTAGGTACCTCCTATCATGAATAACACTGACTGAGATGCAATTCCCTGGGGAAACTTCTTTTCCTCTTTCTCTAAGAAGATGGATTGGCCAACGTGTGGAGTAGTGAGTGGCATTTGTGTGCTATGCTGGGCACTGTCTTTGACTTTGCTGAGCAGATTGGACAGCAGGTTCTGGGGAATGTTTTGAAAAGCCTGGCTAGAGGCAGGGAAGCAGAGTGATTAGGTTCTCAGGCCCTGGAGTCACAGGCTTTAGGCTCAATTTGGGCTCTATGTTTTACTATGTGACCTTGAGCAAACTGCTCCTCAATCTTCCCTTCTATAGAACAAGTACAGGATTGGCCTGACAGGGTCTTTGGGAGAATGGATGTATACCTGCCACAATAAGAGTACCCAGTGCACGGTGTGGGTGTATGAGTATGCATGCAGCATACAGAACGAATAGGCCTGGGAAATGCCAAATGTGTGACTACTCTCTTGACCCCTTCCTGGCCTCCATGGTTGATCTCCATGAGTGACAAGTCAGACACCAACATGAGACACTGTGGGGAGCCATGCAGGGCAGAGATTAATGACACAGGTCCCACTGGGGTTTACATTCATTCCCATCATCTGCTTGCTCTGTGGGCAGATATTTACCCCTCCTTCATCACATGCACCATAGTGATCCTAATACTCCTCATGCTCTTGAGGATTACATCACAGCCAGCTCCCTGCTTAACACTGCCCCAATATACTGTTCTGTGCTCAGTAAATGGTGACTGATTATTTTATTGATCTTATTTCCCTGCCAGCTGCCTTAGCAATCTGGGATATGTCCTCCTTACCCCCTATGAATAATAAAGCTCTTGGGAGATGGAAAGAGGAGGTGAATTTTTGTGCTCGATTTTGAAGCCAGCATTGACCTCCCACCAGCTGTTGGGTGTCAAGCAATTCACAGCCTGTGCAAACTTTAGTTTTCTCATCTGTAAGGTCGTGATAATGAGAACCTACCACAACTCCTGCTGCAGAAGAACAGATCAGGTCCTACTGGCCAAAACCATACTCAAGGTAGGGCACATAAGAAAAGGTGAGAAATAGTGGACCCATTTTTAAAGGTTTTTTTTTTATTTCCCCATAATGAATGAAAGCTCATCTCAAGGATGATGACTGTTATTTTCCACATTCTGTGGTGGGAAAGAGATTCAACAATTTTAGTATGAAGCAGAATACCCTAGGGTTTCAGGTGCTAGGCAGGAAGGTGCTGGGCTTTGCTTGGGGGCTCTGATCAGGCTGTGGCTCATCCATCCCTGTTATCAGCCCAACTCCTGCTCACTCTGATTCAGGCAACAGGAAGGAAACACTGAGTGACCTACTGCAGGAGAAGGCCAGTCCCCAGAGATACCCTGCAGTAGAGAACTCGTTAGCGTCCACAAAAGACTAGCCAAATAATAGTGACACCGGGAAATGGGGAAGAAGGGAGAAGCGAGTCATCAATTTTCGTTAGTGAGTGGAGATAGTATTCCCAAGCAAATTCTGAGCCTGAGCAGAATTGCTGGAGTTGGCCAGAGGATTTCTGGGGCTATTTCAGTAAAGCCAGGACCTAGGAGAATGAACCCAAAGGAATAAGTGATGAGGTCAGGGAGAATCAGGAGGCGCACAGCTACTCATGTCAGCAGCCGTGATGCACCCGCTTCAGGCCCTGGGCTGGGGGGTGAAGGTACATCCACTCCGGATGGACCACCAGGCCTGGGACTTACCTTGCAGGCTGTTCCCATTGGTGCTGGTGCAGGTGGGAGGCGGGGAGGTCTGGGGTCTGACGACCGGGGCAAAAGCACTCTTCTGTTTCACGGCTGAGACCATGTTGGCTGGTGAGAAGGAAAAGATGCCCGAGGAGCTGCTGCAGTTGGAGGGGAGGCTTGTGGAGGAGGCCATGGTGGGGCTGGATGGCACGACTAAGGGGGCAATGGGAAAGAAATGTCAGTGCCTCTCGTGGCACCCCGAGATGAGGAAGCTTGGAGCCAACCCTCAGGCCAAACTCAGGCATGAACCCTCCCCGAGTTCTCAGGACCCTGCACCTTTTCATCATTTGGTACTTGGATACCTTTCATTGTTGCTGATCTTCTGTGTGTTTATTGTGGGCCTACTGTGTGTCCTGTAGTGTGTGAGGCACTGGAGTCATAGTTAGCAGTTTCCTGCAGGGGGAATGGTCCTTTCTGATCGGCCCAAGGCAGCGCATGTTGAATGTGTTATAGAGCAAAACAGAGCCACCACCCTCAGAGTCTTCTAGGCCAGGCCATGAGAGTGCCATGCCCTTCTATCTGGGATGGAGCAGCACAAAACAGTGACAGAGAGGAGCCTGGCCAACTCTGAAGTCAGGAAGGGAAATCAGAGAGGGCCCCCAGAAAAGATGCCCAGGGAAGGATTCCAGGTGGGGCCTAAACTAAGGTGTTGTTAGCAAAGGGACTGGGGATAGAAGGGATTGGGAGAGGCCAGCTCCAAAGGGAGTGGTCATTATGATGGAATGGGATGTAGGAGGGTGAGTTGAAGGCAAGACCAAGATTCCAACTTAAGGCACTGGCAGATAGTGGTGGGAGTGTCCCATTTCTCTCCAAGGGCTGAGTTCTTTGAGGATGTTACACTACCTCAAGTTCCACTGCATAGATCTCCATAGCGTGGAAGCTAGGTTGATAAACAGACTACTGTATGCAACAATTGGGGAAAACGCAAAGCTATAAGCCCAAGTTCAAATTGTTTCTACCATTCTCCTGTGACGCTGAACATAAATGTTTGTGAATTCTAGCAGTAGGCTAGAAGTCTTATGTAAATACTCACAGTCTGGGAGTAGTGGGGTGCAGATAATCAACGGTGGGAGAACTTTGGCAATTCAGAAAGAGAAAACCGAGGTGCTTGGGGATATGAAAGAGCTTGGCCCAGGGACATTCTCATGGTCCTATGATCTGTATGGCCTTTCCTCTCTTGTGCATGGTTAATTTATTTCTCAGTTACTTCAGGAGTCAAGAGATTTTGAACATTATGCCAAGGCTAATGTCCTCATACCCTCACTTTCTATTTCCTCCATTTCCTGCAGAAAATTATGAATCCTGTCCAGTGATTTCCAGGCATTTAATTTAAATTCTAGGCACTTCCACCTACCTTGTTATGTTTCATATTATTTAATAAACATCACATATTGCTTTGTCATGCACAAGAATCTTCACATCTTTTTCCTCTTGTCACTGGTAAAGCAACCTTAAGTCAGAGGCTATGTCGTGTTTTTTGCACCAGAGCAATTGCAACTCAGAAGCAGTTCAGCGAATTGCTCATAGCCATCGCTAGACTATGATGAAGGGAAGGATCAAATTCAAATTTCTTTTCACTCTGCTACCCTGAGAAGGAAACAGATCTCCAGAGGGAAAAGCCCCCTTCCTGTGAGCCCATCAGGGTCCAAAGAGCTGTGTGGGTGGCCTAATCCCTGGCCTTCTGGCTTTGGGAAGTGGGAACCCAATGGGTTGCAGGTTACCCATTAGATTCAGGGAAAAGAACCCCTGTATTCTACCCAAGGCACTTCCCAGCCCAAAGGCTGGATGCTTTCTGGGCAGAACACAGAGCGGACACCCCCAACATCCTCAAGAGTTTTTGCAAACATTTTCTAAACTGTACTTTTTCTTTTAATGAGGCCAGCATTTTTATACATCTCTTAGGATTTGTAAATGTGAAAATACGTTCAATAATAACACCCATTTAAATTGCAAAACTCCTGCACTGGAGTTGATTTTTAAATATTCGTAGACTTGAAATCCTGCTGGTTCACTGAGGAAGGCAATTAATCTGGTTGGCAAATGCGATCATTATGTGTATTTAGAGGTGGAGAATTTGGGGGGAGGTTAACAGAGGAAGGGGTAAAAAATAGTCACGCAGCTCCATTTGTTATAACATTATTAGTTATCAGCCACCATACCAAAAGTGTGCTCACCAGTAGAATGTCTTATTTTATTTTTTATTCTGTTGGAATTTTTCAACATGAGTGGTTTATGAATAATTAAATATCATAGAGGCAAAAATTCAAATCAGCTGGGCTTTGTGTTTATTGTTTTATTTGCATTTATGCAGATAAAACCGTCCCATCTGAGAGCCTGTTTGAGAATTTAATACTATATTTGTGAGCACTGAAGAAATCAATTAATGGAAATTAAATGTTCGAAGTTTCACAGTCTGACAGATGCAATCTCAGACTGGATTCGCTGGGTGTGCACAGGCTTGAGGGGAACAACCCAAGCCCCTAAATTGAATTGCTACCATAGAGCAATTAGTTTATTGATTTAATTAAGAATGCCACCTTTTAATTTTCAGGTCATGATTGAAACATTTTCTGATTGAATAGATGAGAGAACACAGAAGTGATAGATCTGGGGAAGTGTCTTTCAATACATCAAAATCTGATGTGAAACTGACCCCAATGTTGACTCCTGAGCAGATAGACACTACATGCAGCTTATTTGGAGATTTTTAAATGTTCAACAAACTGCTGATTCCAAGCAAATAAAATAGAATTATAGAATTCCACACAGCCAGGAAGTGAAAGACCTAAGTATGCCTTTAGAAATAACTCTCTTATAGGTCAACAATGAACTTTTCTCTTTCAAAGGATTTTCACACTTCACATTTCCACTACAAAGGAGGACAGCAGTTTTTAGTATTTTTAGCTAAAGGTTTTCCTTTAAAAATCATGAATATTCTTTCATTTAACAACACACATCTGTCCTCCTATAGATGTTTACAAGTTTGACCCCATTTACACATCAGAAGAGTTTCCCCGCCATGTCCAAGATGAACTTGGTTATCTATGTAAAGATGCATAGAGGGAGATCAAAGGTTGTTATGGCCCATAACATTTTATATAGAGAGATCGTAATGTGTTGTGGCTCTTTAGATGTACGTTATACAAAGGTGCCAATTTTTGAGGTTCTTTAGATACAATTTGAATACTGTACCCAAACAAATCCTTTAAGCTAAACTTCCTTAAGACAGGGACAAGATACTAAAAAATGAATGGAAATATATATGTATGCACACACATGTATATACATATTTTAAGAACACACTAAATACAAATGGGAAAAATCCAAGCATTAAAAAATAAATAAGTGGTATTCCTTAAGAGGAGATGTTAAGCTTTGGGTTGTTGTTACTACAGAATCACCGTCCCTTATTATCTTTCCATCATTGTGATTATGATTTGGATTTTTGAGCGTGCCTCTCCTGGTCCAGGACTTGGGGCAAACACATTGTAAGCATTATCTTTTCCATGCCTTGCGGCATTGGATGGGGTGGACACTAGCTCCTTCCCTATTTTACAGATGAGAAAACTGAGGGCTGGGAAGGAAACGAACTTGCTCAGGGTCTCCAGCTAGTAATTGGTAGAAGCAGTGCCAACTCTACTGCCCTCTGATTCCAAGTGTGGGTTTTTGAGATGACATGATCTGTTGCAGCAAAGTTATGACTCTTGGAAGGACACTTTGGGGTAGAAGGTGAGCAGGGCAGTGGAGAGATTTCTGCTGGAGATGATGGTGCTTTAACAGCATCATGGGAGGGCATGCCTTGCAGCAGAGGACCCTCAGACTGAGCAGCCCTACCCAGTGGGCTCTTATAGGGAGAAGGTGCAGGACACAGGACACATATCTACTTACTGGCATAGGGCGAGTTGGCAGCTGAGCCGTTGAGGAAGGTTGGGGAGCCGCCCAAATTGGACATGGCGGCAGAGCCGTAGCCGTTCATGCTCGTGGTGACAGAGTTATAGTTGGTCTGCTGGGGGGTGGTGCTCGGCACGTACCCATGTGGTGACACGCTGCTTGAGTTGCGGGTGAAACCTGAGGGGTAGAGACAAAACCAGGGGTGAGGGTGGTGTTCAGGTGGTGGCAGTCCTGGCTGGCTCTGTTTGTTACCGCCTAGCCACCACCCAGAGGGAAGGGATTGGGTGATTCATGTGCCTGCGTTGGTGGTGCTAGCTCTGTGATTAAAATGGGAAGCGAGCAAAAGACACATTTCTTAGGAGATCATAAATACTTAGCAGGGCTGTGAGAAGTGGCAATGCAGGGTCTATAAATTATCATTTTGGAGCAGAAATAAATACCCATCTAAGAGATGCACCCTGGAGTTAACAGGTTCTTCTTCCCTGGGCAAGAATGATGTGCTCTGGCCCCTCAGAACTTTAATTCCAGCCCTCTTTGTGATCTGTCATTCATGGTTTATGGTGAACAGTCAAATGCAGAGGTGGCTACATGCATGAGCCCTTTGGAGTCCCTTGCCCCATTTCCAGATGTGAGAGTAGAAGGAAAATTCTACAATCATATCAATGCACATGAACTAGGAATCTCCCCTTTGGGAAGAAAACAACTTTTTAAAATAAAAACTAATGTCAAACAAACGTTGTTGGGAGCTTGAGGTTGGAAGGGCAGGGAAGAGGGAGGGAGGAACGGAGTCAGCTCTGACCCTGACTGGTGGCTTGCGATGCCTCGGAGACATTCACGGCCAGTTGTCCACTGAAGGAATTCACGCCCATCATCCCCGTATGGACCGAGGTGTTAGCAAGGGCCGGGAGCTGGTTGTGGTTGCGAGGAACACTGTACAGGGCCTCTGCAATGTCAGCTGCTCTCTTCAGAATAATTTCCTGAAAAGTCAAAGGAACATCCCCTTTAGTTAGCCCCAGTCACAGTCCCAATAAGACCCTTTCTCAACTGCTTCCTCTCTTCCAGGCCCTGTGCTCGGGGCTTTCCACAATGGCTCACCATATTAATTTCTGCATCCCTGCTGAGAAACCCCAGTATCCTCATTACCACACCCAGATCACAAATGGGGAAACTGAGGCCCAGAAAAGCAAAGGCCTCACTTTGAGGTGCCACTTATGAACTCTTGAAGTCCACTGGGATTTCCCCTCTCCACTAGTAACACCCAGGAGCTTTGAGGTCACTGCATGATGGGGAGCTGCAATCGTGTCCCCTACTGCTATAAAGGACAGGGCTGGGAGCCCAAGTGTTAGCTTGGTGTGTGCCCGAACAGTGACTCAGGAAATATGAAAACAGATGAAGGATTTGTCAGATTCAGGTTCCGAAGCAAACTGAATTTCATATGCAGAGCTGCTCTTGAAACAGAAATGGATGGTTCTCTTCAGACCTCACTGTACTTTTTAGGAGGAGAAATTAAACCCCCTTCTCCTCCGAAATTTGCTTGAAAACCTGAGAGAAGTAAAAATAAAGCACCAGCAACTCTCTTCTTCAATTACGCAGTACCTTCCCAGTAGAGATTAGTTTTACACGGAATATTTCTTTCCTGGTAAAGGAATATGACTCCATAGAGAAGGCAATAAAAGATTTGCAAATAAAAGGAAAGAATTGAAGAGCCCTACACCATGTCCTATCTGAATTACTTATCCTCCTAACTCATGCACATGGCTTTTATATCTTTTGTGCTTTCTCCTACTATAAAGAATCTGAGATCCTCAACTAAATGAGGACATCCACACGGGTAGACACCCAGACTCACCTGGTTGTTGTGCGGCATGCCGTACAGCGCTTCCACCAGATCCGCAGCCCTTTTGAGTATCACCTCCTGTCAAAAAAAAAAGGAGATACAGTGCTCTCAACGAAGGCAGGTTGTCCTTATCTTTTCACATGATCATGTTCTGGTCCTCATGGCTCTACTTTACCAAGACATGGTTATAAAAGCAGTAGCTCAGGGATCCCCAGACTGGTGTTAAATCACCAATTTATCCTTGTTCACATACACACTTAATCGAGTCAAAAGGTGAGCATCATTGGTACTGCAAGATAAAATAGATCACTCGATAGTCTGCCATGGGCACGATAAAGCACTCATATGTTTATTGCTGAATACAATTCCTAGGTCATTTACTAGATTACTACAATCGATGTCATTCAGTGCATGTTATGAATCCCTAAGATGTGTTTATTTTGCGCTTAATTGCTTATTCCAGGAACCATGACCTTATCAGACAGGTCATTTTCAAGGGATTTCCAATCAATCTTCAGCTACTAGAAGCATGTAGCATTGAACTTCTTTTGTTTATCTCTCCTGTATGGCCGAGCTGTGGTATAAGGGAGTGTGCCAGAAACCCCTCTCTGAAAAGAAATTCTCATGACTAGCAGCATCTGTGTCTCTCACCACAATTCTTTGCTATTTCAGTATTCTTTTCTGTCATTTTCCTCTTTTGCTCATTCATTCTCATCCTCGATGTATGCTTTGCTGCTCATTCTGGCTGACAAAAAAAAAAAAAAAAAACCCACAAAAAAAAAAACCCCCACAATACCTCCCTCTTTTCATGAAGGGGGGCTTCTACATTTAACTTCCATGGTTCTAACAATGTGGGGTGTTCCACCAAAGTGCACACAGTGGTAGTTTTTTTTTCTTCTGATAAAAAAAAAAAAAAACGATTCCTTCTTCTTTATGTCCTAATTACCTACAGATTCATTTATACTAGAATCTGAAAAGGAAAGCAAAGTTTGATGCAAGTAAAAATGCAGGCTTAGCAGAGAATCAAACCAAAGAGCTCGGTGTGATTACCCAAGGTGATGCTCAGGAAGCTCTGTTTACTATTTCCTGCTGTTGGTAAAGTTTCAGACAGAAGTTTAACTTTAAACGTTTCACACAATGGAGTTCTGCATAAGAGAAGCAGAGCCGTTCAATTTTCACAGACTGCAGACACTGATCAGAAAATAGGGAAATAATTGCGTTCATTTTGCTGTCACCAGAACCTCTTCAAAAATCCTTGAACAACTCTTGAAATGACAAGCTTTTAGATACATATTAGCATTTTTCAATTTTAAATTCTCTATAATATAAGATAAAACAGTTGTCATACTGCCGTAACTACTTATGACATATATAATGTCCTAAATTCAAAAATGAGATAGAGGGGTTTTCAGTTCTCAATAAACATTTATGCTTGCCTTAAGCGGTTAGACCCTCTGTATAAAACAATTCAGTTATTTTCCACATAGGGAGTGAAAAGCATTATATAATCAATGGAGTTTGAACCAATATATCTGAAATCATTTCTTTACTTTTTAATGCAAGCTACAAGATAATTTACCACTTTTTGTTTGCAGTATTGTCTGACCACAGCAGTTAATAATTCACTACAGTGTGGGCACACTAAACCCTATCCTCAGATCAAATTCAGCTTGTGCTGCTTTTGCTAAAACCTCATGGCTTTATCTGGCTCTTAGGAAAGATTAAAACAAAAACAGGATCAAGTTAGTTTATTTACTAAGATTTGACTTCTCTGGGTTTATGTTCATTTATTTCTTCAAATAAATATTTATGCCAATGTTTGGGCTTGGCAGAGAAGGTATTTTTCTTTCTTTCCATTTTAGGGGGAAAAATACAAGTTTGTCAAAAGCATGAGAGGGATGGTAAGGCAGTGCGCTTGGGAACTTTGCTTTTACAACACTATAATTGAGGACTTAGTTACATTTTAACTATTTTAATTGATTTCAAAGAACGAGGGAGGAGGGAAGTTAAAAAATTACTCCACAATTTTGAAGATTTTGTAAACCTAAAAAAAATATCATCTTTTGAAGCATATTATGTATCTTCATCTTATATATTTTGGTGACCACATTTTTCAGCAACAGAATCCACTGGGTATTTGATCATCTGAAAGCGAAGCATGTGAATCTTGTTTCCTAAAGTTGTATTCTGCTCTTATCCATAATGGCAGGACCTGTTTTTCCATTCTTCACATTGCCACAAGTGTGTGTTCAGCACGACACTGCTTCAGGCCAGCAGTCTTGAATGCAAGGAGAGTGAGCCTGGCTTTCTAGTTCTGGAAGCTGTGTCCTCCCATGATATCTCACCCATTTGAAAATGCCCTGCACTGTGGTATCAGCTTAGGGTTCAAGGGAGACCCCCATTTGGTTCAGTACTGCCAATACTGATATTTGTTATTTCTGCAAATGGGAAGGAGAAAGGACATTTCTGGGTCCTCCATGAGTTAGTGCGACAGACCTGCAAGGTGCTTGGATTTCGGTGACCAGAAAATTGCTCTCACCTCGATGTCATTACGTTCCCAGTGAACTAGCCCCCAAGCGTGTTTGTGTTGGGGATCTAATATATTGCCTTTCAATCAGAGCTGAGAGCCACTGAACACACAGACAGAACATGACGAGCAGGTCAGGAAAGCAATAAAGATTTTACAGAGCTGTCCAAGGTGCTAAATTTACTCAATAATGGGTTTGGCACCATGGTGTTAACCTCTCATTTACTACCAGTTTGAGGGACTAAATTGAAGTAGCTGACTTCATTTACCTTGAAATGTATATTTTATGACATTATGTAAGTAGATTGAAAGGGCACTGCAGTTTTAACAATTTAAAGGCTAAAGCATGTTTAAGATGAAACTTGAATATTTATTGTATATTGCACTTAAAGTATATAGAATGTTAAAATGTATTGATTAAATTTGTAAAAGGCATTATAAAAATGACAGGTAGTATAAAAGATGTATGTCTTTAAAAATCAAATTGATAGTATATGTTATCTCTTCTGTGGTCACAAGTGTAATTTTTTTGCAGTTTTATATGATAATTTGAAAATTCTGTAATTTCACATTAGGAAATGATTGAGCCTAGGATGCTTAAAAAAAAGAAAGAAGCTTCCCATAAGGAGAAAACTGGGTATTTCATATAATCTTTTGTCTCTGAAATTATTCCTAAAGTCCTATTTTTGTGGCATTAAGAAGGAGTATAGTATAAGGATCCTTCAATTCTAATATTCAATTTTAGTATTTCTAAAAAGAAAAAGCACTTGGAAAGTACTAATATCTAATTTTTCAAGGCATTTATTTGCCAGGAGAGATTTTCTCTTCTTTTCATAATGTTTAAAACGTCTCCCTGCTTGCAGTTTCAAACATGAGAGTAGAGATTAGACTCTACCAAGATAATTAATCCTATCCTCGGACTTGGAAAAAAAGTCCCATTTGGGAATTAAAAAGACAAACGCTTGTATTCTAAATATTGAAAAGCCCTAGAGCCTCCTTAAAGACAGAAAGCTTGTTCTCCAATCTACATCCTGAGTTAAACTATTTTTTTCTTTTCATGGCCTCAGATCTTTTCTCTTAAAGAAACAGAAAATGGCTATTCCTTAAAAGCAACAATTTTGTACTAATCTATTTCCTCTCACCATCAAAATTTGGCTTCACCTCTCTTGCAGTGATTATGTGAGTGGGGGACTATAGAGGAAAAATGTGGATATGACATATAGATTCTATTTAGATCTACAGAAATATTGGAGAAGCTCAAGGAGAAACTGGGCTGTAAGAAACAGTTTTGAGTGTAACCACACTAATGACTTTGAAAATTTTTAATAAAAATGCTGATCGGGGCGCCCAGGGTGGTGGCACATGTCTTTAATCTCAGCCGCTCGGGAGGCTGAGGCAGGAGGATTGCAAGTTCAAAGCCAGCCTTAGCAATGGCGAGGCACTAAAGCAACTCAGTGAGACCCTGTCTCTAAATAAAATACAAAATAGGGCTGGGAATGTGGCTCAGTGGTCGAGTGCCCCTGAGTTCAATCCCCTGGAAAGAAAGAAAGAAAGAGAATCTAAATGGGCTACACATACAAAGAGAAGCTGCAGCCCTATCAGTTGGCAAATAATTTTGAGCTTTTAGTTGCCCCAGCCATACTTTTGAATATTATTCTCCAGCAACTTTCAAGGTAGGGTGTTTCCAGCACTGAGCTGCGGGTTCTAGGGTTATCCAAGGTTGCCTTGGTCCTCTGGTTCTGTCCTCTTCACCTGGTCTCCTCTCCCTGTGCCTCTGAAGAACTGCTCTTTATTCTGGTCCAGTCCCTCCTCCCCAGCCTAGAAGCAAAGCACTGGACCCCTTCCTTTCTCCATACACTCCTCCTTTTCCCATTCCTTCTTTCATTTTTTTTCCCTCCTTTCTTTGCAGTGCCCAGCCACAGTGCCTTCCACTCCTCCCAAGCCCTTTACAGAACGTAGCAGCAGTGGTAGAGGAATGAAAGGGAGAGCTATCATTTATTCAAAGTGGAACGTGACCTCCTTCCATCTTCACAGAGCCTCTGAACGTGCTGTTCATATTACCATTCTGCAAAATGAGGAAACTGAGACTCAGAAAGATCAGCTAATGTTCTTTCTGATGAGTGGCCGAGCAGAGATTCCACCCCAGGTCTGTCGGGTATAAAAGCATGAACTCTAAGAAACAGAACTTCTATTCTATCAGAAACAATTCTACTTTTAGTGATACCCCATCTCCTCATGTATTTCATTCCTTTGAAAAAGAGTGTTGACCTTCTACATCACCCAGCATGACACCTGGTCCATGCTCTGGGTCCTTCTGCCCCACTCTGATGTGAGTCAGGCTTCACCACCCTCCACAGATACACTGGAGACTCTTGTTGAGGGCAGGTACATGTCTCAATCTCCTTCTCTAAGCTCCTAGAACAATGCTAGGTAAAACTTGGGCCTTGAGACATTCTTGCTGAAGTTTATTCTAAGATACCAGCGCTGACTTTCAAAAGTATATGGCTAATTCATATGTTGAAATGACTGTCAGATATTTGGTATAACTAATAAAAGCAGAAGACTTAAATTTGGTGTTCCATTTGGCTCCAGACTCTTTAATCAATATATAAATTCCCAAAGGTCAAGTTGTGATCACTGTTGAGTTTTTTTAATGTCTTTTTTAATAAATCTATTTTACTCCTGCTTTTTTGTAATATATATATATATATATATATATATATATATATATATATATATATATATATATATTATTTCTAGTTGGACACAACACCTTTATTTTATTTATTTTTATGTGGTGCTAAGGATTGAACCTAGGGCCTCGCTTGTGCCAGGCAAGAACTGCACCACTGAGCCACAACTCCATGCTTACATTTTAATTCTGTGATTAATATAATGAATCATATCTAGTACAGACATTATCTCAAGTTAAAGGCTGCTAACAACATGAGCTTGTTCTTGATATACAACAACCTTTTATTAATTGTACCTTCAGGACCTCAAAAATACTTAGGTATTTACACATTCTCAGAAAGCCACCTTGAGAACTAAGCATATGGTGTCAAATATGCAGACATAGCTAACTCATCTCCCTTCCTATTTCATGATAATAAAATCTCTGAAGACTATGCACCATCCTCGGGAGTCTTTTTAGCTTTTGACCACAAATATACATCCAATAATCTCATAGTCGCTGGCTCCTTCTAACTCTCCAGGATGGAGGAGAAGGTTGTCTAATTGGCCACTATAGGATCCATTTATAAATCCAATTCATATTTTGAGTAACTTGACCCAAAGGAACAGGGGAGATGGTCTGAACTTTGTTTTGCACACAGCATGTACTGGTTACCCCACGAAGACAGTGTATGCCATTTACCAACATGACATTAATTCTCAAGTATCAGAGTCAGATTTTGAAACTCTGGGAACTCATAAAATTAAATTCAGGTTTGGATCCATAATTTGAGAGGACAATCCATGCTTGGCCTGTGCTCACCTAACTGGAAAATAATGTTCTGAGGGATGTAGAATAAAACAGAAGATAAAACTACAAGCATTAATTATCAAAGTCAAGTTGAGTTGGGTGATTCCTGAGAAAGAAATGCAATACTTGACTGTCACTGAAAATTTCCCTGCCATCTATTTATCAGCAATCTGCTTTGCCTTATCAGGGGCTGGAAATGCAGCAGTCCACATATCAGCAATGTAAAATACGTAAAATACGGTGGAGTGGCAAAATCACTCCTGATTTAGAGAAGATAAGCATCTATCAATGGAGTCAGCATTGATTTTGCTGGCCTCCTCACCCAGAGTTTACAGCGGGGCCTACACTGTGCCCACCCAGCTCACCGGAATTTCAGTCCTGCCTCTTCCCCCATTTGCTTTGGAAACTTTGGGTGGCACTACTGACCGGAAAGTCCAAACGCTGAAAACCTGATTGGATGTTTCTTGTAGCCCACTTCCCACGGAGCTGGATGTACAATGTGATAAATGCCAGTTGTACCAAGATGTATTTCTGAGCGTGGTTTTATATCCTAACTTCCTTTGTGTTTATTCAGCCAAATGGAAAATTCCACAATGTTAGGACTCTGCATTCTAAAAAATCAGTATAATGAGGGCAGCGAGGGATAGAGGGAAACAAACCAAAATAACACTTGGGCACTGTTCAGTTTCGATCCTCTGAGACATTCCCCAAATTTTTTATTCTTCTTGTAATATGAACTTCTTGAAATAGAGCTTAGTGCACATCATTAGAAGCCTGGAGTGTGACACTTTAAACAATCTTTACTCAGAAGCCCTGTGACTGAGAAGAGTCACTTACATTTAGCATGGATATAATTAAACATGTTTCTGTTGAAAGGGGCATTCTCATTATGGCTAAGGACCACTTTAGAGTAAATTGAAATGGAAAGGAGCACAGAGGAGATGTAGGTAGCAAGTGGTTACTTCTAGGGAGGCATAAAATGCCAAATGTGTAACAATTATATTTTACAACCGTGCATTCTAAAGACTTCATAGTATTTTGCGTCAGCTGAACCTGTGGGTGCCCTACAGAATCCTCGAGTGCCTACTTGTCTACAGTCTGTAGAGAAAAGCAAGATTCAAACCGCAATCAAAATCTGTAGCAATTTCTAGAACGGAGAGATTCAATATTTTGAAAGTCTACTGTGGTTATTACCAGAGGCCAAGGCTTCAAAAGCATTCTAGAGAAAATGCAGGAGGGCCTTCTGGTCCTCCTCTAATTTTAAAGTTGATTTTATGTTCAGATGAGATGACAGCCCTCGTATTTCTCAAACATATCATTATGTGTCATCACCCAGTGTGGCTGGAGGTCCACCAGAGAGCTCTGCCTTTGTTAAAAACATGGTGTAGGGTCATGTGAAATTAAAGTAGGTTGTAAGCTAACGCAGCCATATCAACGTAAGACATACCAACTTACATGATTGACTTTTACAGTGGAAAGAAAAAGGCTGTTTTCAAGCAGCTGTTATTGCCTCAATGGAAAAAAAAATCAATGAAAGTGAAATGAACAAGAGATTTTGTCTGAGTTGCAGTTAATACCACTGAAGAGCTATGGATATTAAAAGGTCAACAAATAAATTAGCCAGAGTGTTATGAAATGAATGATTTGGCTTATAATTTTATTGAGTGAAAATTGTTCGCTGCCTATTAGACCAGGTAATTTTTATCTGGTGCCTCAATTACTGTTCCGTAAGCAATAATATAGTTGTAAGAGCTGCCAGTTCGATTGGGTGACCTCTGAAAAGCTGGCTAGGACAGCTGGCTTTGCTATGATGGATAACGGAGCTTGGGCGCCATGAGGGGCCAAGCCTCCCTCTCCTGCAAGGGGATCTCATAAAAGAAACATTACAACTTGATTCATTTTACCAAAATGTTCGGCTTTCAGGTGTCAGCAGTTAAGTATAAATTGTGAAACCAGGTATTCCTGAGAAGACTTAGGACAACGTTCCTCCTCCTCTTTTTGGTCTCCTGGACTTCTCCTCTAAATGGTGGCATGGTAATTGGTGAATGGGAACCTGGGGTGCTTCCTGCCACAAATTCAGTGAAAAATGGTGTCTGCCCCCTCGTAGGCACGACCTGCGTGTGTGTACAGAGCTGAACCCGGTCACCTTTGGTCGGCTCTTCTTATTCCAATTCATTGTCCTGGTTTAAGACCAACGCTCTGGGTTGGGTCCTGCAGAGTGGCCTTGGAAATCGACTTTCTGATCAGGATAAAAGACTGCTGAAAGAGAAAGCTCTGGACAGAGGCGCCTTTTTCAGGGGTAGGTTGTAAAGTCAGCACATGAAACAAAAACTGCCTTGAGTCAAAATTACCCTTGAAAATCTTTTAAGTCACCTTTAAGTCACCAAAGCCTGGATGTTCAGAAAAGAAAAGGGGGAGAAAAAAAAAGCCCCAAATTAACTACTTCTGTTTCTCTTTGTCTTTTGGCCAAGGCTTCACTTTCCCTGGGGCAAGGCAGAAAGTAGGATCTCCGAGTACACACAGAGGTGAATTAGTCAGGTACATATGTGCATGTAGATGCATGTGACTGGCTTGTGTGTGGAAAAATGTATGTGTCCATTTCTGTTTGTGGACACCTACTACAGTTTTGAATAAGCACAATGAGTCCTGCTAGAATTATACTACACTTGAAGCACATTCCGAGAACAAAATAAATAAGTAAATAAGAGTTTGCTTTTGTTTCTTAAATTGTTGCACATCATTGGTTATTACATGTACCTCCAGGTGAATGATATCTGTAGAGCAAGACTTCCAGGGCTTTACAGATGGTCTTGAGTGCAGTTGCAATTAAAATTCACTGGCTCAAGACTGCTGGGGCTCGGTACTTAGTATTTAAATGCTTAATTGAAGTGTTACTCAGGGCAGATACTATGAGCAAAGCTTCGGCCATTGCAGCATCTCTACTCCTAAGGGTTTTCGTCTTTAAGAGGCAGATGTTGGATGGCTGGGAAGTGGAAATGAGTTTGCCCCTGTTCTTCCTGTTACTTCTTCTTAAATTCACGAGTAATTACATTCAATGCCTCTGTACACCCAGTGTGATATGAAGTAGGTTACATTGAATCCTCCTCATCAAGAGCTCAGTGCTAAAAAAGAACTTGAAAGAGTTCCAGAGCTCAGCTGTTGGAGAAGTGTTCTTAGAATTTCCCACCACAATGACTCTGCAGCTAAAGAGAAAAAGAGCGATCTCCAAGGTTTGTCTGTGTGTGTTTTTAATTCTTGCTGCTACTTTCGCCTAGCTCAGCCATTTGTGAGCTAACCTCAGTCAATGCTACCACTTCCTCCTCCTCCCAACCAAGCTTGAGGGATTTTGAGATTAGTTTGCAAAATTGTCTCTCCTTAAAATTCTTTTTGCTTCATCTTAGGAGGCTGTGCTTGGGGTACTGGCGCTGGCTCCAGAGCCCCATGGATTTGGCTGCAGTCCTTGCTCTGCCACTTCTACAAAGTGCAAACACACGCCTCCTTTTCCTCATAGGTAAAACAGGGTTAATCTGGCACCCCAGCACCCTGTGCAGGAGATTACCTACAGTTAGTGCTCAGCAAGCAACAGCCAGCTGCATTTTGATAAGCCCCGGTTATATTCCAAAGAAATTGGAAAATATGTACATTCTTGAAGTCGATGTGGATAGCATGTCTTGAGTGTTATGTTTGAGCTGTAATTCCATTTGCAGAACACTGTAGACGATTCTTCATGGACAAATGGTGAGGAAGTATAATAAGGCAGTAATTTCTTTTTTCCTTTCTTTTTTTTTTTTATCAGGGGGAGGGGTGTCCTGGGGAATTGAACCCAGGGGTGCTTAACCACTGAGCAACATCCCTACCCCTTTTTATTTTTTTATATTGAGACAGGGTCTTGCTAAGTTGCTGAGGGCTTCTGAGTTGTTGAGGCTGGCTTTGAACTTGTAATCCTTTTGCTTCAGCCTCCTGAGCCTCTAGGATTATAGACATGCACCACCGCCCCCCTCTGTAATTTCTATTTTCTAGCTGCATAAACAGCTCTGAACTTTTCTGAATCTGTTTCCTCATCTCTAAAATGGGAATGATACAGTAATAACAGGATGAATAATTTACTATAAAATAAGACAATTAAGCATTAAATAATCTAAGGAAGTAAGAATTATTATTTTGCAGGGACCAGGGGGCCTTTTAGTGATGCTACAACTTCGTTTCCCAGGGAAAAAAATATGTACAAGCATGTGCATTACACACACACACACACACACACACACACACACACAGGACTGCATATACAATTCCAGGGGTGCACAGTTCTGGGTTTACCTCCCCTGATAAAAGTGGTATAAGTGTGAGTGGCTACCAAGATCCTAAACTGAGCACATTATCAAAATAAGGAGATGGAATTTGCCTGTAAGTTTTCTGGCAGATGCAGAAGAGGGAGGGGGAAGTGGACCGCATTCCATACTTTGTGTTTTTGACAAAAACACAGAATGTTTCCTGGAATCAAACTCGAGCGCATATTTTCCAAGAGCTGAATATACCATAACATTTGCATTTGTTTCTGTGTTTTTGAACAGGGTCACTCTCATTTCTGGATGCATTATTGAAAGAGGTTCCTTAAATTTAAAAGGTAAATAAATAAATACAGATGATGAAAGAGAGAGAGGGTGGGGGAGAGAGAGAGAGAGAGAGAAGAGACAGAGAAGACATGTCACCATGTGGAAAACGAGGATGCAGGGTTTTTCTTTATCCCTTCTTGAAACCCTTAGTCACCCCCTTTTTCTGCTAGGGGGCAATGTGGTTAGGCAGAGATTTCTTATTTGTATTTTCACTTATGCAACTGCAGATTTTGAATTACTGATCGTCTTTGCATAAAGACTAAAACAATAAAAGCATAATTAGAATACATTGTATACAGCCGACTCTGGTTTTATTTTGCCCCAGCTCTGTATTTATGATAAATCGCTAAACACGAACGCTCTTTAGGGAAGGTGATTTTGGGTCCCGTCTCTCCTCGGAGCAAAAACAGTGCCTGTGAGTGGAGTCTGAATTTCAATTTTGCAAGTGTACAGTTGAACTGAATAATATTTGGCACGATGCAGCGCACAACTGAGCCACTAAATGGCTGATTTACTAAATTATTATTAGATGAGCCCTTGCTGTTCCAAATGAAAGTGCAGTCACTGTCTTCCTTCATGGTGTGTTCAAATTGTTCTGTGTTTAAATATTCAGCATGAGGCTAATGTGAACTGATGAACTGAGACTATAAACATTCACTTTCAATACAGATAGAGCGACAGAGAGGCAACATATCATGTGGCCCGCGGAGGTGAAAATGATTTATAGTTAAGGATGTTGCTGCCTTCTTCCATTACTTTAAGGGACTCTTAATTAGCCTGGTGTTTGAAATGACTAATTCCCATGTACAGCAGCTTCATGGCGACTGAGGTTTGCGAATGTCAGTGAAGGAGAGGCTACTATGAGCACTCGCTGCCTCGGGGGTCCCCAACCTTGAGTTTAATCGTGGCGGGTTCCGTGTCACCTGCAGAGTGGCGGGTCTGCCAGAGCGACTATGGTGTTTGACATTCAGTGTGCTTTCTGACCCACCCAACAGGCCTACAATCCATCCTTCCTGCAATCTGTCCCTCTGCAATCTTCCTCCCTGACAATCCACATCCAATCCCCGGCCACCCCCATCTCGCTAGCTTCTTCTGACACCTGCTGGAATGAGCAACAACCCTTAGCTCCTTGGATAAATAGAAGCCCTCCTGCCTCTGCCCCTTTGAGGGCAGTTACAGGCAAGCACTTAAAATACTGTGATCACTTACAGTAGATTAGAATTTTTTATTGGTGCCGTGTTGCCATAACAACATGAAGACAGCAGATGACTTAAGCAAGGCTTGCAAAGCAAAAGGCTGCTCATCTGGCAGTTAAAATGAATACAGTTCATTTCACAAGTTTCCCATATGGACTCTTAGTGTATGGTAATGAGGAGACCATATGGTGAGAGAAAATGCACTGAGAACAATTGGGTTCCACTAGCTGAGAGGGAAGTTGGGAGAGAAAACCCGGGTGAGAGATTCTGGTGTGCTCTCTGGGTTCAAGGTTTGGCTGGGGTTTGTTTGGGATGGTTGTTTTCCGTAGGGGTTTCGAGTTTCTTAATCCTGTTCCTTAATATGTCGGCTGTGCGAAATGACAAACATCTTGCAAATTTTGCAATATCATTCATCACAAACTGTCAGCAGTGTTTGCAAATCTGACTTGCAAGATCTTTTAAATGTGTTGTTCTTAAAAGGCAACAGTACCAAGTTTTTAGACAAAGTGCAGGAAAATTTAAGCACTTCTGACAAGCAGAAACATTAACAGTAATCATTTTTAAAACACTCGCATCTTTTGCCTGCATATTTAGCTGTAAATAATGCTAGAATGTATAAAAGCTTTAAAGTAAAACTGTAATAAATACTTTTTATTATGTTTCATAAAGGATAAAAAATGCTTCGAGTCCCATATCTGTGTTATCTCTGCATGGGGACGTATAGAGATGGATAGCTCCCAGTCTCCTTACTACTAACCAGATTGGGGACCTGGGAGGACAGCTTGAGAAAGACTCTCCAGTCAATTCCGTACCATATATGCTTCATAAAAGATGAATATAAATGCATTAGTTAGACACGGTGAGCTAAATTAGAAGGTCAGGCAGGGCTGGAAGGGCTGAAAAATCACACAACCAATGAGTGTAATTACTCTTTTTTAAGTCTATTAAGTGGTGTTGTTCTATCAAGGCTCAGGGGTATAGGACATGAAGAACAAGATAAAGTAATGTGTATTTATTACTCCCACTGGATCAATTTACCAGATATTTTCAGCTCCATAAAGCAAAATACACAAATACAGCCTTTGTTACTTTGCTCAAACTGCTTTATTTTCTCTAAAAGAGGAACCAGTTCTTGGAGAAAAATATCTTTGGCCTGGGTAGGTTCCCATGGCAGTCCCTCTCCATGGAGGGATGACAGAAATATAATATAAAATAGAATGGGAGGTAGGGCTGGGGAGGAAGAGGTAAGGGAAGCTAATCATCTCCAGGCATAATTATTTAGATTATGGAATCTGAAGCAAAAATGGGAATTCAGTGTGGTGGGCAATTCCACAGAGGAGATCAGAGCAGCCAAGAGGTCTGGAGACTTGCTGTTACATTGTCAAAGCCAGAGAGAGGACAAGCTAAGAGTCAGACTGGGTCCTTGGGCTCTTTGCATTCATTTTCTCATTGGCTCCTAAAAACAATGCTATATGGGGCAGCTTTACAGAGGAGAAACTGAGGCTTAGGAGTTGCACACATTTGCTTTCCAAAATCTGCAGCTGTCTGGCTCAAGAGCCCATTCTCTTGGCCTCTATGCTCTGCAAAAGCCTTGATAAAGCAATGCTAGGCTCAAAAGAAGCATGAAGTAAACAAACCCAGGGTTCCCAGCTAACACACGGAATGCTGGGTAATCTCAAGGTCCACTCTCATTACCTGTGAGCTCAGGCTCGGAGACCACTTATGGGGATGGCTGGTCAACTGAACGGAGATACCTCTGGCCCTCAAAACCCAGAGCTCCTTGCTCAACATTTCTGAATTGCATCACCACAGCCGTTAGCATCTCACAGTTTCGGATGGACCAATATCCCCATCCCCCTCACCTCTACATTGTAAGAAAAGTCAAACATGACCCCAAAGTCACATGCCAGGAACCAGAGAAGAAGGCAAGTCTGGGTGAAACAAAACAGAATGCCATGATTTGAAAACCTTAACCCGCCCTTCTCCATGTGCACATGAAAAAGGAAACCTCCCCCAAAAAAAACCATCTAGGGTAAGCATAATTATAGTATTTTAAATATGTGTGTACAGCAACTATCGCTGATGGTGACTTTCGAAGACAAAATAATTTACAGAAAAGGTCTCCGCATGCTCCTGTTTCCTCATTTGGTAAATGAGGATGATGTCTGCTCTTCTATTTTTTTCTCAAAAGAGGGGCTCCAATAAAACAAAGCATGCCCGAGTTCTTTGAAAAAGCACAAGCCTGTATACAAAGGCATATTATTATAGAGAGCTGTCTGCTTGGTCTTTGGCGCAGTTTCATTTGACAGAATATGTGGGTGGTTGTATGAATCTAGCTTTGTCTATTCACAAACACATGGGTTTAATAAAGTAGAGTTTGTTTTTTAAGGTGTGTGGTCCATGGCTCACTGAAACACTCCTGTTTGACAAACACTGACCAGGATTCTGAGAAAGGCGGGGCCCATTTTTGTCCCCCTAACAATGGACAGTGGGAGTATAAATCTCCCAAGTCCACAGGAATACCTTGTGCTGGCTCCATCCGCCACTTCCTGACCCTGCCCTTGAACTCTTGCTCCACCTTTACATTTGGAGCCAAGAAGACAGCTTCTCTGCTCTGAGTCACACTGAGAGCTTCCTGGGGTAGGCTCTGGCCACAGTCCTTGCATGGTCAAGCGGCTAGATGCAAGCTGCGGAGTGTTTCCTTAACACACAAATCCATTGTGTCCTTGATTACTCTTCTCAAACCCAGGAAAAAAGGGCTGAGCACTTCACCATCAGGCCACCAGGGACGAAGTGTCACGTGCCTATGCTATTTGTCCAACATTTCTGAACATGATGTGCAACTATAAAAATGTTTTCAAAAGTAAGTACACAAAACTCAACCCCATATTCCTGTATCTCCTCTTTCCTTACCAATCTATTTTTTTTTAAAATTCTATCTGACTTCTTTAGAACTCAACCATTAAACCAGATTTGTCTCCTTTCAATACATATTTTTTTTTCAATACATATTTTTAGAGTGGCAACTATAGGGCCAATACTCTAATTGATAGCATGTGTGGGATTGCCTCTTTTTATCCTTATGAGATCCTATGAAGTTCGCATGATTATGATTACCATGTTTAGAGGAAGAAACTGAGGCACAGAAGATAAATCACAAAATAATCAACTGCTCAAAGAATTTAAGCTCCTGCTCTGCAGAGATTGGGTAGAAGAGCTCTCAGAAGCAAGAGTTCTATTTGACTGGCAAATAATCCTAGCTATTTTCTGTTGAGTGCTAAGTAAGTGCTTAAAATAATCTGACAAGGCAGGAGATAGCACCATCCCCATTTGGCAGGTGAGAAAATGAAGGCAAAGAAAGGTAAAAAATGTAACCCTGGGTGCCTAGAAAGCGAGTGGCCAAGCTCTGAGTTCCACCTTGTTCAACATGACCCTGATGTTTATGCCCTCAGCTCTTCCAGAGAACCTAGATCAAATGCTAACCATGGAGTGAGGGTGTTTCCCAAATAAAAACAATGGAAAGAAACTGACATTGTGCCTTTGCCCCTATTCAGTCACTACGACAGCGAAGGCACTGACCATTAGGTAGACAGATCATGTACGTTATTGTCCTATGTTACCACTTCAGGAAATGCCTGGGAGCCACGTTCTTGCCAGACACAGGCACCTGAAAATAAACCTCTCCATGGAACACCTATGCTGTGGTAGGAGGCTGCCATTCGCTATTACGAGCAGACTAGTTAATTCGGGTGGAGAGGGAAGGGAGGGCCACTTTCATAGACAAAGATGTGAACATGTGGACACATCACATGATTCCTTCCCTGGGAGAAGCCCTTTCAAAAAATTTTTACCCAAGTGAATAGCACTTTGGTAAAGTTCACCTTGGTAAACTTTGTCAGAAAGCTGAAGGCTGAGCCCGAAAGCTGAGTCCTTCTCCCCATGAGGTGGAGGCCGAAGACAAGACCCCTCTGCCAGTCTCCATCCTTCCAGCTTTGGCCAGGTATGCCTCTGCTCACCCTGCCCTACCATGTCTGCACCAGGATTTGAGGGGCAGGTGAATGCTGGTCAGAACCTGTTCTGACAGGTGGCTTTGCCTCCAAGTGCAGCCAGCATACGGGTAGGATAGGCAATGAGGACTTAGGAGCTTTACTGAACTAAAGAGCCAGCATCCTTTTTCCAAGAGTTTAATGAGGATACATTGACCAAGAAGTGCCACATTTCTAGAGTGATGGTGGCAAGCAAAGGCTTCTCCACTCCTCCATCCAGTTTGATCTTTTTCACCTGTGTCACAAATGGGACCTCACTGTGCCATCAGTACACAGTGAGGGGCAGCCCCACTAATTTTCCATTTCTTTAGCACTTAACCGTTGTCTCCTCTGAGTCCTTGCAGAACTTTACATTTTCATGAAATGTACCCATTCTTTTCAGTTCTGAGCAGTTGTATTTGTAAATCCCTCCCATACAAGGCCCAACTTCTCAGGTACAGAAACAGGAATACCCCCAACTTTTGCAACAGGGACACAATTGTCAATAGAGGCCAATTCATTTTTTTCTGCATTGACAATAGCAACGTATCATGGTATGACATCTACTACTCTGTCTTGAACTTTTACTGAATTTCTCACATCTTTGTGCTTTATTTCCCAAGTAGGCAAAATGCCACAGGGGGCTGTTTTGTTTGTCCAGCCTTAAGATCTCCCAACACTTTTTCTTTGGAGCTCTTTTACCCTCACTAGGAAGAACATAGATCCCCATGATAAAAATTTGGTGTTGGTTTCTTTTGAGAAATAAGCTGATAGAGCATTTCTTCAGCCCAAAGTCTGGAACCAGGCTTACAGGTGTGAATCATAGTTTAGCAATTTAAATGCTGCAGGATCTTGGGTAAACTGTCTTCCTTAAAATAGGAGTGAGAGGTAATAGCACCAACCTCAGAGGGTTCTTGAGAGGATGAAAGGACATAATATATATTAAAATAAGCATATCATTGCATGGCACATAGTGCTACATTTATTATTGTTTTCCTGTTAGCGCCAAATCCACAAAGCACAAAAATATGAGCAAATAATCTATGAACTAATTTTAATACTTGGCAGAGTGTTTGTTTGTTTGTTTGTTTGTTTATGCCACTCACTGGAATCCAGCTTTTCAGAACCTATAACCCAAAGAGGAGGTTTCCTGACCTTTGGCAAGCGCTCAGGGTCACCAGGGTGCCGTGGAATGACCTTCTGTAACCTCTGGAAGCCGTAATCAATGGTGGGTTCATTGAGTGCTGCAGAGAAAAAGTCACACCATTAGAACATTTTCAGGAAATAAAACAGATCATGATTTGCAACACAGACAGTGTGGAAATAACCGGAAAGTAAAAAACTTAATTGATACTCTTGAATTAAATCATATAACAATCAGATGGATGATCTTTGTGGAGCAATCTCCACCAACTACCTCTGTGGAGTGTCTTTCCCAAAAGAACACTTCTGCAGGTCTTGAACCCTGATCTGGCCAAATTCTATATTCCTTCCATTATCATAAAGAGAAAGTAGGTGGTATTTGAGGTGAGGTTTTAGGATTGGTTCAGTTCAGAAGCTCAGGTCAATGACCTGTCTGGGGTTACTACACATTGTAAATAGCAGAATGAAAAGCATCAGCCTGGCCGCACAATCTCTTACAGACCTCAGTTGGTACAGTATCTCAGCCCCTTCTGTGCACTAGGGGGTGGGTGGGGACACAGGGGTGTAGGATAGTAATGGGTCTTCTAAGACCCTTGATAGGGTCTGTGAAGGGAGAGGTATGGAAGGAACATGCTCTTGCTTCCAAACCTTCACAACCAAAATGACAGGCCATTTGCCAGTATTGGAATTAACTTAAGAGTAGCTGAGATTCCAAGAACAATTCTTAGATTAAAAGAAGAGCAAACTGTAATAAGATTTGTAGACAACAGGCCCCTTTGTGCCCCTATTGACTACAGTCTCCTGAATTAAACACAATACAAAGTGAATCTGGCCTATTGTCTTCAAATTCCTCACTGCATTGGGGACTACCTTTGACCTATCTCATCTGAGAAAATAAAAAAGATAAAAAGATGGCAGTACTGTCTCTTATTTCTACTCCTGGTACCCTCTAAGTAATGGGTGGGTAGGTTTTTAAAAATTTCTTTTTTTTTTTCCAGTGAACCAAAGTATTCAACTGTATATTTTCTTCCTTACTGAATAAAAGGACTGTCTTTATAGTTCTGACATTTAGCTATACATTAAAAAACAAGTTACCATATGCTTTACTTAAAATGCATTTCCATTAACCTAAATTTTAAGAGTAAGATTTCTACTACTACAACTTAAAAAAAGAAAAAAAAAACTGTATTAAATTCAAATAGGTCCCAAGGCTAATGGAAGCAATTTGTATACCAACCCAAACTGACTGGCCCACTTTTCAAAATACAGGTATGATAATCTTGTGGTTTTAAAAGGACATTTAAATTGAAAGACTGTGAATTTAGTACATAATTATACCAATAGAACCCTTTAACTTGTCAACTTGTAAATCTAAAAGGCTATCAATCATTTCTAAAGAGGAAATAAACCTTAAAATTCCTTGATTGACAGTGCTTACTTTTTATGTAAGAAAAAAAAAAGAAGAAAAAAAAAAGGCTGCATAAAGTGGCCAGAAATCCATTTACAAAAGTACATTGTTTTACATAGGTGAGTAAAAAGCCAATAATTACACCTCCAAAAGACACATAAATCAGAGTAAGTACTTTTTCCTCACTTGTATATTTTAAGTTGGAGTGAACTTCAAATAACTTTTTATTAAAAAGATTTTTTCCCAGATGCAATGCTTATTGAAGTAGTTAATAGAGTTGCATTTTCATTTAGGATAATGTAATCATTTTTGCAAGTATGAGATTCAGCCAACCCTCCTCCCTTTCCAAACAGTAAACTTTCAACCTGTCTCTTGTGGAAATTAACTAAAATTACACCCAGGTGTAGCAAATCTCTCTCTACTAGTATAGTATTAAGGCACAATATTTATTATTCCTCTTATTTTATGAATTACTTTCTAAACCCTTGAGAAGAATCCTTTTTTTCGAATTAGACTTGTAGAAAAAAAGCCACAGAACTTGTTATGCAGGGAAGCTGTTACTCGTAAAAATCTGTAGTATTTAATCAAGAAATGCACAAGAGACAGGAATGAGCACCAAGGTTTAAGTTATTTATCATATCCATCCTCCACCCATAATGCTAATTGCCAACCCAAATGTTTTATCATAAATAACAGCTTTAGACAATGAAATGTATAATTTTAGTATCCAGAAAAACATAATTTGGCATCTTAAGGATTCCAAATCTTGGCTTTATTTTTTCACCTTAATCCACCAATAAAATTTGAATGGCTGACCCACCCCTTCTATCGTTTTCAAAATGAATTTCAATTGTGTCTAGAAGCTCGTGGCTGTTAATTGAAAGGCTGATCTATTGGGGGAAGGATGGGATTTTCTGCCTATAAGTCCACCTCACAGCAGAATGACTGGCACTTAGTATCAGCAATTAAAGGAATCAATTCAAATATCATATGGAACTAATAGCTGAATAGTTGAGGAGAGGCCATTCTGCTGGCACAAAGAGTAATTGAATTAGACATATTAAACTCATTATTCAAAGAAAAATAAGCACCTACTTTATGGAAGCATGCTAGAAAAGAGAAGATATTTTAAATAGTGAGACAAAGGCTTCTAATTTATTTCTCATGCCTTTATGATTTGATTTCTGCTCATATTTTTAAGTATGTTGAACTGCATTCAATTCCGATATTGAATATGACAATGGGATTGTCCCATGCTGCAGACAACACTAACACTAAAGATATGCGAGACAAAGCACAGTGTTCTCAATTCAAAGGAACCTGAAGATTTCTGTGATTGCATTGACTAGAGAAAATAATTAAACCAATTGCTGAGTGGGAGGGGCCAGCTAATAAAGGTTGTCACTCATTAAGAAAACACACACATACACACACACACACACACACACACACACACACACACACTACTCTCCCCCTGAAAATGATTAAATATCTTGGAAGGGGGATGGAATAGAATATGAGGCAGAACAGTACATGATGGAGTAGAATATGATGTAATAGAATATAATGCAACAAAATGGAATGGAATATTATATACAATCCTCAGTATCATTGGAGAAAATATTATTTACTGCCATATAAGTATTGCTAGGTTAAAAAGTAAATTTCAGGGACATATGTACGTTACGGTTACTTTGTTAATGAACATTCCACAGTGCCAGTGTGGAAACTGCTGAACATTAGTTGTTTTTAAGTAGTTTCTAAGTCTCAGGTCTCAAAGTGTTTTCCCTCCTCCTCTCTGTGCTGTGCATTTTCTGTTTTGCACAATGAACATATATTAGTTTTATAATCAGAAAAAAAGGTTAAAAGCAAGAGATTGTTGCTGAGATGGAATTTGACCTGCTTGTATAAAGTAATGACATAAGAAACTGTGTCTTAAAAGGGGTCTGTATACCCTTTAATAACCTTGCATAGGTTATTACAGACCATAAGAAAAATAAGTAGTATACTCTTGGCCAGTTGTATAAATATGTGACTATTCATAAACTTTCTGAAACTCAGCAGAGGGTAATGGGGAGGAATCATAAAGAATGGTATATTTATTTCATCAGTGGGCTAGTCATACCTTAGGGACATACATCTACTCTGCAAGAATGTAATATAAAGTTAATTCTTCAACAAAGTGACCTCATTGTACTCAAGCACAGGGCTCCCGGGACCCCATAGAAAGGGGATTAATCAATTTTTTTCCCCTTCAAACTTTGGACAATTCCAAGAATCTGGTAGAGAAAGAAAGAACCTAATTGAGTGTAATTAACCACAAATAAAGAAGCATGAACATCTTAGGTTAAAAAAAAAAAAGATGAAATTGTAAACTTCAAAAGCAGTGGAATGATCAAAACAGCTTGTGAGGCTGGTACTTCCAAACACCTCGTCCACCAGCTCTGGAGACGGTATCGTCCTGAAGCAGTTTGAGATGAACAGAAGAAGGCAGGCTCAGAGGTTCTCAACAATCTTTTATACCAAATAGAAAAGACTTGATATTTAAATCCTCAGAATACAATGGCACCAAGGCATGCATTTAAAACTCCCAAAGACACTGGATTATCCATTTATTCAATAATCACCTGTAGTACCTACTCCAGTGCATTTGTGGGAACTAGCTGTTATGTGTCCCAACATCATAAGCCTTTAATTCAGTGGTAAAGCAACCCTAGGTTCAAACCCAGTATAAAAAGCCCTTAAAAATGGCCTAATTCAACACCAAAGGATGGCTGAAATACTTCCACTGCAGAGTTGGAACCCAGAGCAGATGCCCAGCCAGGCTTCCTGTCCTGCTCGAAAGTCCACCCAAAAGTCCACCATCTTGTCTTCTTCAGCTATAATCTCTGCTTGTTCTTCTAACAAAGCTTCACTAGGCTTACATGTGATTTTAAGGGAACATGAATTTAAACAACGATCAAGCTGTCTGGGAACCACAGACAATTGAATTCAAAATGTATTCCACTGACCCCTTCAAACTTATTCACTGGTAGATATTTACTGAATTAGCTTGGTAGGGTCTGAGAGAGCTGTTCTCAACATATGTGTGCAAGCCTGACACTTCTCTGCAAACACATTATAAGCAAGATCAGATGCTCGTCAACAGGAGAGCAAGCTTGCAGGGACAGATGCTTCAGTCAAGATTGAGGAGGGTTCGCTGGCCTACAGCTCTATGCTATACTGGGATAGGGACAGTGCTAGGATGTATGTGCTACACTCCCAGGGTTGGTATCCAACTGCATCAAAGCTATTTCTTTTGGGGAAAAAAAAGTTAATTAACTGGCTAAAAAAAAATCAAACCATTTCATCTGACTGCATGGGGACTGCTTTTAACTGACTTTAGGTGCCTTCCAAAGCTCCTCATCTCAGAATTCTCTAAAGGAACCCAGTAACTTTCCACTCCGAACCAATCTCTGTTATGCCTTTCTCATAGGCTTTAACCCAGGTGCTGGCCAGAACAGAAAAGCTCTGGTTATACAAAACTATTTCTACAATGTCCAAATGTTCATGCAGCATGAAATGCTATACGCAAAGAAAATTTAGATAATACAACTAGATTTAATGCCTAATGCCAATCATGAGATTACCAAATTCAATTTAAAACATCTAGTAATGAGTAAATTCTGACCCAATTTTCATGAGTCCTTTTTGGTTTTTAAAGAAAATTCACTTCGCAAACACATCAAGTAAAGAAAACTCTTTTGGAGGGGGGGGGGGCGGAGATTTATTTGCAAATTAAAATCCTGTAATCAACACAGTTACATTCTCAGTTATGAAAATTGATTTTGTCTGTTCAGAGCTTCCTTGTAAAGAAATCACTCCTCCCTCCTGTCCTCCTCAACTTCTTGAATACTTATTCTTGGAAACAATGGAAATAAGAAGCTGGAGAGCTAAGTTCCCAAACACCAGGAAAAAGTGCCCCGGGTCCCCTTCCAACTCGAACTTGCAGAGCTCCCATTTTTATAGCTTAGCGACTCACTGTGGTGCTTTAACATATTTCTGGGGTTTTAATTTCCTTTTTTTAATGGTTGTGTGACATGATGTCATTCTTACTGGGAATAAAAAGAAATGCAGATATTAGGAAGGTAATATTTATATTCTATTGCCGTTTAATGTCCAAACAAATATGCAGACTCCATGCCAAGTAATAAATAAAACCTCATAGCAGCGGCAATGATAAAACTAGCACCTGGGTCTCCAAGCTTCCCTGGTGACTACTCTATATTTGAACTAAAGGAGTAACAGCCGAGCGTTCCCCTGCAAGGCAGATCCATTCTGGGCATGAGAGTTATTACATATGTGTTAGGCAGAGGCTTTGGGCTCCATAATGGCCCCATTTTTCCCTCAGTCACTAAATTAACAACCAGAGGTAAACAATAAAACAGCAAGTTATCTTCACGAACCTATCTTTAAGACTTGACTTTAAAATATATAAACGGAAAAATCAAACCAGAACCATAAACAAGAGCCAGAAATATGGTTAACGAAGAAATCTGTTGCACTTCCAGCCATTTGGGTATCTCATTACTCATCTAGATGTTTTGTGCATGTGCAACACACCAGGTCGCCCCTTCTGTGGAAGGGGTACCCTCCCTAAGAAGCCTACGCCCACATCTCTTGCAAGTGGAGCCCCTGCTTTCAGCATGAAATGCTGTTATAGCCAGGGTGCTCCCCTCAGGAGCCCCCCAGACTCAGCAGAGCTTTAGGAGCAGGTTGATTGAATTTCAGAAAGCTGTGACTTAGCGGAGAAGGGTGTCCAGAGGACATTAATATGAACAGAATTAACCAATATGAGAGCCAAAGGAAATTTCCAAGGTGCCTTTGAACGAGCCCTGACTTCTCACTTATAGTTCTCAGACCTCTTGATACGTGGCAACAACTTTGAGATTCAAAAATCAAACAAAGGAGTAAAACCCTCCCTCTATAAGCAGAATCAGAAATTATTAGTTGTGGGTGTGGCTAAGTCCTCCTTAGGAGGAGAGAAGCTGGGACAAGGGCAAAGCCAAGCCACTAGCCTGGGACAACCACATGCCAGGGCTCTCAGAGACAGAAGAAGGACCCTGAGGACTGTATCGGAATGGAAGGACTTGTGTGTGTGGAAATAAATAACCCTTCAAGAAGCAAAAGTAATAACAAGAAAAAAGAAAGAATGAGGAGTGACTTGCTTTTGTTTTGAAAAACGAAAATGTTCATTGTTTTCCTGAATCTATAAGCAATACATTCTTACTGTATAAAAAATTCAAAAAACAAAAAAGGGGAGGGAAGTTTCATAATATCCCTACTTGTGTATAAGCACTATTTATATTTTACTGAGTTATGTAAGCTCTCATATATTTTCTCAATACTGTTTTGGACAAATACAGATTCTATGCATGTTTATGCCCACCTCATCCTTTTTATTGGTTTTAGTACACTCTATTATATGAATGGCCAGTTACATAGCAAATTCCCTATTAATGGGAACCTATAATTTTTTTTGCCCAAATTTTCATGAACTTCAAAAGTGCTAAAATATAATAATTAACATTCAGAATAAATTCCTGAATAAAATGATATGCTCATTTCAACTCTTTTTACACATAGATTTCTGAACTATCTTCCATAAAATTTATTCCAGTTTATACTTCAGTGGGTGACTTTTAAAGTTATCTGCAAAAGAAGACTTTTTTTTTTTTTAAGATTCCACATCTTGAACTCAATTATTCTCTAACTTATAAGGACCTCTGAAGACTTTTAGTGAATCTTAATGATCACAATGATTCCTTGTAGAGGTGTCATTTCGAATATATCCTGAGGTTATATATGACTCTTTCCCTAGTAATATCAAAGTGTTTTTTTAGACATTATCTCATGGATTCCTACAGTATGCCCTTGACATAAATGTTAAAAATCACTACTTCTAATTCAAAGGTGGGAAACTACGACACAGGATGTTGCACAGTTTTGTTTTTTTTTCTTTTTTCTTTTTCTTCTTTATAGGACTTTTCTTACTATTCCAAACTTGACTCTTTTGAGTATTGATGAACCTCAATTTACAGAGTATGGACAAGTCCTCCTGTCAAAACAGTTAAACTGCTCCCTTTTCACTAAATATCTGTGAAATAAAATTCTAGCACTCACAGGAATCTTTATGCCCAGAATCCTGACTCCATACTGATGGATAAGTTGATTGTGGTCTGATTTCTTTACTTAAAACTCACCACATTAGCAAACACAAATATTTCAGGGAAGCCACCCTGAAATTTTAAACTTGTCCCATAAAGCATCAAAAAACTTTGGTTTCTGTCTAATCAAGTCCTCCTTATATCTCATAAGGAGTTCTCAAAGGCTGATTTGTGTTTTGGGAAGAAGAGACACATAATGACATTAAGATATATTAAATCTAGTTATTTCATACCACAAACACTTGGTATTTTCTAGAAGGGTCTTGTTGAGAAGTTCTCAGCAAAAGTGGAGCATCCCCTCATCAACAGACCCCATTCTTACCCCGGAGGGTTACACTGTCTAAAACAGGAAGTAGGTGAGCTGTCAAGAATAAGGAGAAACTGCACTGCTCCCTAATTGAAATCAAGTTGAAGAGAAAAGTTGCCCCTGTTATTGATCAAAGTTTAAAACTAAAATTGAGTTCCTCAAGCAAACAGAAGCGCCATTCTCATGATTTTTTTTTTTTTGGCCTTTCAATCTTTTTCATTTAAAATTTTAAAAAACATATTTGTATCGTTTTATGATTAGGTTTCAAAGCTAGATTCACTCTTTCACGGGGAAAAAAGAAGGATGCTTTTCACCATGTAATAGATGATGGTGTTTAAGCATTGAAGGCAACATACTGTCTCTCTTAACATTTAAGGATAAATCCATAATTTTCTTCCCTACTGACAGATCCTCAGATGCAACAAGAGTAATATTACTTCTATAATTGTTCTGCAGATTTCTTCCCAAAGATCTTTGACAATAAGTGTTACCAAGGGGGTAGAATCACCCGACCTGTCTGATAAACATGTTTTCTTACGGTCCCACCCCAGCAAGGGCAGAGACACCATACTTTTATCATCCGGCGTGTGTTCAGAATGAGCTTAGAACAGCAATTGCCGGGAATAGGCAGGCGATAAACCGCATTGATTTAACACATCTTGTTTTCAATCATGCTTGGATTTTCTGAGCACGCATTTTTCCTGTACTCCGGCTTGTAGCTTTTATCTGACGAGCTGATCCCTTTTCACTGGAAAATGAAAAGGTCGCACAATAAGACACGGTTTACTGGAACTTGAACACGCACCAGGGAAAGTATTTTAGATAAATACTGTCAGACACAGTGGAGCAGAATTTCAACAACACAATTGCTAAACAACAATACTTATTACTCTCCTAGAGCAAGCCTAGCAGCAGCTCGGGCTCTCAGCGGGGGACGGCACCAAGTCAGGCGCCAAACCCGAATAACGCGTCCCCAGGCCTCGCATGGAGCAAGCTCAGGGTTCCCGGCTGAGGTCTTACTGGTGATTGCTAATATCACGGTTTTATGAGACAACTCGAAAAACTACTCCCACTGTTCGCAGAATGGTTTCCTCTAAACCAGTGGACAGATTTCAGAAGAGATGGATAATGAAGTTATGGCAGAGCTCTGCAGACCTTTAGATCAGGGAAGACAAAAATCCCAAGAGTGGAATAAAGGTGACTCCAAATAACCCACTAATCCCACTAAGAAGACAGAAAAGGGCTTGTAACCGGGCAATGTTAGAGGATTACATGATTATCCGGTGATGTTTTAAGAAAGTCAGGAGAATTCAACACATGTGCCATGGAGAGGGCATACCCACCTTGCAGATAAGCCTAGAAGTTTCTGTCAGCCTACACACCAAATTAAATAGCATTTTGATGGGAAATACATGGAATCAGGCTTCTTCTGTCTCCAGCTCTCTACTGCTGGGCATCATTATCCTAATATTTAGGCAGAAAGACTCCTCTACCTGAAGAGTAAGAGTCTTTGCACTTTTTCTTTTCTTTTTTTTTTTCTTTTTGGTACCAGGGATTGAACTCAGGGGCACTCAACCACTGAGCCACATCCCCAGCCCTATTTTGTATTTTATTTAGAGACAGGCTCTCACTGAGTTGCTTAGTGCCTCGCTTTTTTTTTTTTTAAATTGGTTGTTCAAAACATTACAAAGCTCTTGACATATCATATTTCATACATTAAATTCAAGTGGGTTATGAACTCGCATTTTTACCCCAAATACAGATTGCAGAATCACATTGGTTACACATCCACATTTTTACATAATGCCCTATTAGTAACTGTTGTATTCTGCTACCTTTCTTTTGCTGAGGCTGGTTTTGAATTCACCATCGTCCTGCCTCAGCCTCCTGAGTTGCTGGGATTTGGGGCCCTTAACATGATGATTAGAGCTGTGCTCCTGTTGCACTCCCCAGAGTTTCTCTGCTTACGTCTGTTCTCAGCAATCCTTTCAATGCATCCCCTAAGCTATATGAAATGCCAGCAGTTCTACTAACTATTAGGTCTATATAGCTTCATAATTTATGACCTACACAACTTGGTAGCCATTAAAAAAGATGTTAAAAGAAAAATAATATAATAATATTTATAATTCATTTGAAACTAATCATAATCATTTAGTGATGGCGTGAGTGTCTCTTCTCAGCACCCACAACTTTGCTAACTTCAGAATCGACTGAACACGGCCACCATCATTTTCTATTCCATCTTAATTTGCACATGGCACTTGTTTGACCAAAGAAATGTCTGAAAACACAGCTTTGCCGAGGTACAATGCTATCCAAAGGGTCAGAGGGCAATCTAGTGTTGACCTCAGAACTGCCTAGAACTAGCAGTCTGTGCTGTAGCTGAGAGACTTAAAGTATCACTCTTTTCTTTGAATTTTAATATCCCCAGCATCCCTTGAGCCTGCAAGGGTGCCAGGGTGCCGACGTTTAGGAAACATGGATCTGCTCAGAAGCACACAATTAATTGAATGCTAAGGTGCTCTTAGGATTTGCTGCATTTGCCCAGGTGTGACTTGTCTTCTAATAATAGTGATTATGGCAGTAGCAGCTCATGCTTTCTAAGGACTTACCAGGCACCTTACATGGATTAGCCTGTCTAACCTTCAAAACAATCCTTTAAGGAGGCCCCATTATTATTCTCACTATACAGAGAAGGAAACTGAGGCCTGGAGGAGGAGTTAAGCATCCTGCCTAAATCATAGAACTAATGAATGAAAGCTCAAGGATTCAAACCTGGGCTGTTGACTTCTAGAGCCCTGCTCTTAATCTTTTTGGTAGAATAGCAACATAAGGTCAACCAAAGGCCTCCAGAACTAGTCTCTAATTTTGGCCTCCTGGACCTTTCTAATACCCTTCTTGCTCCTTATACCCCCCTACCTACAATCTGTTTTAGTTCTTTTGTCTCAATTTTTGTCCCATAGAAACTCATGCCACCTACTCCCAGACCTCGTTTAACTTCCAGTTTTCAAAACCACAGTCTCCTTTCCTCTATCCAGATCCTTTTGGAGCAAGACACAACTACATTTGCATCCAGGCTACATCACTGACTAGCTATGTGCCTTCCGGGAAAGGCACTCACATTCTTTGAGTCTTCCTTATCTGCAGTGAGAAGATTTAATGTGGTGCTATTTGTACAGCGTTTAGCACATAATAAATACTCAATTGGGAAGTTCTTATTACTATAAATAGAATACTTGCCATGGGCTAGATATAGGAAAAGGAGTGGGGAACACAAGATTAATTAAGTATATTTACATATTCCTCACTCTCAAGGTACCCAGAGTCTAGAGGGGAAGAAAACAAACAGAACCTAAAACAATGGAAAACTGTGACATAAGGATGCAGCATTCCAGAACACTGGGTGTGGATCACTTGTCCGGGGGCTCAGCCTTTCCTCCTTCCTTTACACTAACTTGAAAATATAGTTCAAAGAATTCTACCACCTCCAATTCTCAAATATTACCCTGAAATACAGCTCCATTGCATAAGGACACAACTCTTTTAAAACAATGTCAATTCTATGAATAAATGGGAACAAAGATAAGTAGGAGAGTAGGAGATACCTAATTTAGATGAGATAATGTATATCCTGGGTTGTTATACATTGCATAATTGGTTAGACAAAACTGGATGCTTGCTGTATACAAGAATCTGTGCTTAAGAAGATGAAGAGAAAGAAAAGTAAAACTCAGGTCCTGTGTTCCATGACTCCCTGGTGCAGATGATTCAACTTGAAAAATCTCTTCTAGACACTATTGAAGAATGTGTGATCCAGGAGGAAGGCAGGTCTACACTCGTCACTCAAAAGATGCAAAACCATAGTGATACCATTGCATTCATAGTTCAGTGCACAGAAAGACAAAAAATCATTCTCTGCAATGGAGTGAGGGAAATATTTAGCAAAGAGGTCACCTTAGAGCAGGATGTGTAAAGATAAATAGGAGTTTTCTACTGAACAGGGTAAGAAAAACATACCAGGCAAAAGAAATAGCAAGAACCCAGGCAGAAAGATATAAAAGGGTCTATTTAAATAGGCTAGATATTGCAGTTTGGGGAGAGTTTGTGTCGCATAGAGGATGTTGAAGATTAACCCTGAGTAACACTGTTGGCCTTGAGTGCTTTGCAGAGAACTTTTTGGTAGCTATATAAATTGTCCACATGTAGGAGTGGTACTGTATGAACAATATTTCAAAGAGCTAACCATGAGAGTCTAATGAGGGGTGGATTTTTAAGTCAACATTATGCAATAGTCCAAATAGCAGATGCAAGACGAGCTGATGCTGGAGTGGTCACAGAGGAAAAAGAATAATTTCACATTTTAGAATAGAATTTCCATGACTTCAGTAATACAGGAGAGGGTAGAGGTTAGAATGGGGATGAAGCTGATCTTTCCAGTTCATCTGAGTGGTTAGAGAGAGTGGCCATTTAGCAAGATAAAAAGTGCAGGAAGAAAACTAGAGAGAGAAGGAAAGAGACCATGAGTTCAATTTCAGACATGATGCACCTCAGATGCCAGCAGGAGATCCAGGTAAAAATATTTAGCAGACAGAAGCTCAGGAAAAAGTCAGGGATGGAGTTGACCCTACGGATGACGATAATGCTGAGATATGGACAATAGGGAAACCATCATATGAGAAGAGCATGGAGGGCAGGCAGCCCTTTGGGGAACATCAATAGGCAAAGAATGCTTAGAGAAACCTACAGAGAGAGAAAGGGGCGAAGGCAGGCCAAAAAGGTAGGAAAAAACACCAGAAGAAAACAATGCCCCTGAGATCAGATGAGGAGCTTAAAAGGGGAGGAGACAACAGCAACATCTAGTGTAACTGTAGCCAATCAGGAGGGGCCTGAGGAGAAGCCGCACAGCAGGCCATTCCAAGGGCATGAGCATGCATGGCAAGCATGGTTTTAGAAAATTCATGAGTATTTCAATCCTAAGGCTCTGGTTTTATTTCATCTCAGTAATTCTCAATACAAAAATCTGATCACAAGTAACTGGGGTTGGTCAATGTGTTTGCTAAGATATAGTTTAGCTTATCACAAGAGACACAAGATACAGGAGAGGATGCTCAGTTCTGGGTGAGGGCCATCTCAGTCCTAAAGAAACTCCTGGGGTCCCCCAGACAGAAGCTGATGATGCTCACCTTGAACAGCTCTGCCGATGAGTCCAAAGTTCACCTTTAGAGTTGATAATTTCCATTAGAGTAGTTAGAAGGGTAAAGATGAGGGGATTCCAATACCTTTTTTTTTTCTGTGTTATGTATTCTTTTATTATTATTATTATTTTTTATTGGTTATTCAAAACATTACAAAGATTGCAGAATCACATCAGTTACACATCCACATTTTTACATAATGCCATAATAGTAACTGTTGTATTCTGCTATTTTTCTTATCCTCTACTATCCCCCCTCCCCTCCCCTTCCATCTTCTCTCTCTACCCCATCTACTGTAATTCATTTCTCTCCTTATTTTTTTCCCTTCCCCCTCAAATTCTCTTATATGTAATTTTATATATCAATGAGGGTCTCCTTCCATTTCCATGCAATTTCCCTTTTGAATTTATTCTGTTTCCATTCTTGATGTGTATCTTTTAAGAAGTAGATGGAGCCAATCTGACCACTTGACACACGCCAATAAGGTTTTTACTTCTCCAAGTAGAGGTATAGGAGGTATAGGTCTTCTTGCCACAGAATATTGACAAAATTACAGTGTACATGCAACCAGAACTTAATCTTCCCCCTTTGGATCTTGGTGGTCTTAATATTGGTCCCTGGCGTCATATAATCAATAGATGTTTAGTTAACCAATTCACATGTTTTGGAGTAACAGTCATCGTGTGGGCAATGGGTATGTGGCCACTTCCGCAATAACCCCACGTCTCCTGACACAGCCTACAATCACACATTTGTTGCCGTTAGCTCACGAGATGCTGGAAACCAATTTTGAAAAGCAAGTAATAAAGCACCACATAAAAAATAATGGTGTAATTACTCCTTGGTCAGGTTAAACCTACTGTGACGATAAAAACCAAAGTGAACACCAAGCATCCTAAGTGGATTTGCTATAAACTTGACACTGATCCTGATCTTCAGCAACAAAATGTTTTGAACCCACTCACCTGAGCCAGGTACATGTCATGGATCTTTACCATGTCTCTGTTTAAAGCACTTTGATGAATTTATTCTATTAATGCCTATGCCAACTCTCAAGAGCTAGAGAAACTAGATCAGTCACTAAATTAATGACTTGAAGACTTTCAGATTCTCATTTGTATTTAGGCTCTGAAGAAAGGGAATCTAGAAACTGCATCAGAGGGAAATTATGAAGATGACAGAATTTGTTCTCTAAATATAAGAGGGGAAAGGAGTTGGGGGAGGGCAAGGGGATCTAACTGGAACACAAACTTTGCTGCCCAGAAGGTGGTGGGAGAAATGTGGGCGATTGTTGTTGATATGTAAGCAAACATCCTGGCAATTCACTAACAGAAACAGGAGAATCAAATCATCCCCCATTTTCATGCTGAGAGTCTTTCCTTGTCCAAGTGCTAATGAGGCTTCCTTGGTCCACAGAGAACATTCTGGGTGGATGGTGAGTGTGGAAAGTGGGAGACAGGCTTAGCCACAGTTACACCAAGAGCTTTGAGGGATGGCATGGCAGTCTCTGTGTGCAAGGATATTCTGAGTAAGGTTCATTAGTGCTGCTTTGGGTAATTCCCAGCTCTTTAGAAGACTTGTACTAATATTTATTTAGCCCACAAAGAGTTGCAAATGGCTCTCCTAAAATACAGGTCTCATGAACAGATGTTATGGCAGGATGCTATTGGAGAAGAGCATTGATTACAGCCCATGATAGAGTCACAATTGTCTAAGTTACCAAGAGAAGTGACTTAGATAGATTAAATTCTCAATGACAGAAACTTGAATGGTGATATAAGAGCTCTTTTACTCTAGTGGTTGGTTTGCAATGGTATAAGCTTTCTGGAGGCCAAACTACTATGGGGGAAGAGAAACAAAAAAACAAAAAAGAAACAAAGCTTAAAGTTCAGATCTGTATTAAGAACAGAGGTGTCCCCAGAAGGAGGCCCAGTGGCCACACAAACCATTTCTAATGCCTTTGTTCTCCCAGATGGGCAAAGGTCCATGCCCATCACACCTGTATTTTCAGCCTTCAGAAATGCCACCTAGTTAAATGGATGGAGTTGGGGAATATCATGCTAGGTGAAGCAAGCCAATCCCAAAAACCAAAGGCCAAATGTTTTCTTTGATATGAGGATGCTGATTCATAATGGCCATGGTGGGGGAGCAAGGGAGGAATGGAGGAACTTTAGATAGGGCAAAAGGGAGGAGGGGAGGGAGGGAGTAAGGTGGTAGGTATCATGGTGGAATGAGTTAGACATCATTACCCTAAATACATGTATGAAGACATGAATGGTATGAAAATACTTTGTGTATAATCAGTGAATTGTGCTCTACATGTGTAATATGAAATGAACTGCATTTTGCCATCATGTATAACAAATTAGAATAAATAAATAAATAAATAATAATAATGATAAGAAGAAATGCCACTTAGTGTCACAAGAAGATATATTTTTTCCTCCTAAGGGCTCCTCAGAACCTCCTCTTCTGTCTCACTGGCCTCGGAGACTGACATGCTCTAAACCAAATCTTCCACTTCTCTCTTTACTGATGGGTGCAATGGACCTGCTTAAACTGAATGATGGGAACAAGGAAAGAGAAGTGACCTTCGTTCTGTACGCTCTCTCTACAATCTGCCTGCCTTTATTGAAAGCTGGTGAATGTAGAGGAAATGAAAATATGTATTTAGTTCCATCTGTGGAATTCCCTTTGCCTGAGGCCACTGTGTCAGATACTGTTTCTGGCTTTTTCAGAGGGCTGGGACAGATCTGCAGCGACAGAGATCAGCTTGATAAACTGCTGACCTATTGCCAAATGGAAAAATTTTATGATTATATTGGGACAATAGGTACTGTGACCCTGTAAGGACAAAATCAAACACCCTGGATTGCATTTTTCAAAAGCTATCATAACAACTTTTAGATACAAATACATTCTTCTAAGTTCCCCTCCTAACTCTGGAATTAGTTAGGATCTTGATGCAGTCATATAGAGGGGCAAAAATACATCCGTTCAATCAACTTCAGGACTTTATTGCTTAAAAAAAAAAAAAAGCCTTCCTTTCACAGCAAACACAACTGATCCAATCTTGGAGAGCCTAAACAACTAGTGTAAGATCCAATAGCTAGTGAAAAGTTTAATCACAGCTAAACTCAAATGTTGGAACTCAGTCCACCCCAGGTCTCTTCCAGCATCTGTCCATATCGGCCAGATTTAAAAGGGAAAAGAGAAGAGGTTGAGCATTTACTTTTGTTAACTTGTTTTTTTCTTCAACACTCTAACCTGCATGTATTCCTGTTTCACAGATGAAAAAACAGAGGCTGCTAGTCTGGGGGTGAAGGATTGGTCAGCAATGAACAGAAGTATGATTGACTTGCAACTATGGAAAATGTCAATATCATACCTGTCCTTCAGATATTTGTCTTCATATACAAGACCCATCTCTTATAACTAACTGCTGGCCATTTCAAAACCAAATGGGACTGCGATTTTGAAAACCAAATGCTAACTACAAGGAAGACCAACAGTGTCTCCCAGAACTCTGATAGTACCATTGAGCAAGCCTATGAAATATCTGCATTGTTTTTAACCACTGCAAAGATGTTCCTAGAGGTCTGTTTTGCCAAAACTCCTGAAATTTGGAACACATTGTGACTTTACCTAAATTCTCATAGCGGAAATGAGATAAGAATAGTAGCTCACAGTAACTGACACACAATTATTATGTGCCAGAGATTATGCCAGGCACTATAGCATAAACCATTCATCCTCATCTCTGAAAATCTCTATTGTTATCATTGCCATTTTTACACGTATGTGAATAACTGAAGGATGACAGACAGCTGACAGATCTTGCCCGAGCTTTGTAGCAGTTAAGAGCTGAGCCAGGATTCAGATGTAGGCAGCCTGTCTCAACTACCCACCTCCCTACATACCCTCATGCTGGGTTGCCCCAGTGGAAGCACTTAGCTAATACTTTGGAAGGGATGATGTTATCTTTCCCTTTAGGACAACACAGAAGAAAACAAATCATAAAAGATGCCTTGAACAAAAATATCTAGCTTCAGTGCAAAAAAATATAAATGCATTCACTCTTCTGCTAGACTCAAGTCAGACCTCGGTCTGAAAAGGGAAACTTTCTAGAATGGATCACACTTAAGCATAACCGGAGAGGTGTGTGGTGGCGATACACCCACAAAAAAAGATGAGACATGACACGCACACTTCTCTGTTATCACCTTCCAGCTTATTTAATCTCACCTGGCAAGTTTTCCTTCATCAAGTAACTTGAAAATTGTGTGGGATCTTGAGGCAGCTCTGGGGAACACGGGTGGAATTCTGATATGCTCTCTTCATTAACTGCTCGTGGCCCAGAAATGAGAATAAAGCTGCTCTTCCTGGGGAGTCTTTTAAGTGAAAAACTCATCTTAATTGAACGCACACATCAGTTAGCTATCTTAGGATTTACCAACCATTAATGCCCCATTTGTGGAGTGCCTGCTCTTCTCCGCAGCCTGTGGAAGGGCGGCACTCTCAGGGCTGTGCTTAGAGGGATGTGAAATTCAGCAGGAACGTGGCAGGGACAGGAGAAAGAAGAAGTGAGCATATTAAGCACTAGTCTTCAGAACCAAACGAGCGTTCTGGGGCTGAGCAGCAACCTGCACAGCCAATAACGCTGCCCTTGCAAAACTGACATCCTCCCATCGCTGCTGCAAGTCAACTGCAAGGGAATCACAAATAATGCCATTCTGCCCTCTGAATACTAGTTAAGCAGGCTTCAAATGTGCCTACTGAGGAAAGACCAGGCTTGCAAATAGAGCCTTAAGGATGGAGAAGGATGGTAGAAAGATAAAAGGAGGCAGGAAGAAACTAATTGCAGATTTCTCTCCTGAAACACTTGGCCCCTTCTGAAGGTGCACTTTTCTTTCTTTCTCCAGAGCAGAGAGACCTAAGCAAGGGCCTGTGCCCAAAGGAATCTTATCAAGTTGCTGCCCGTAGCGTGGGAAGTAGCCATGGAAGAGGGCCTAGATTCGGTGTCTTTCTAAGCCAGTGGCAGCCAGCTTCTAAGGCAGAATTATGCCAGTGCTCCCTCTTACTGCATGGGTAGGCTCTTCAAGTCAGAAGGGTGTGAGACTAGCTGTCTCTCATAATGAAGACAACATGTATAATTAGACTTTTTATAAAAGATATATACTTATGTTTGAGTTCTTATGACATGTGGAAATACTTGGGTCCTCTCAAAACTTTAAAGAAAATTGTCATATGGGCTGGGAGATTGTGGCTCAGTGGTAGAGTGCTTGCCTAGCACGTGTGAGGCACTGGATTCGATCCTCAGGGTCACATAAAAACAAATTAAATAAAAAGTAATGTATCCATCTACAACTAAAAAAATTTTTTTAAAGAAAATTGTCACAAAAATATTGGAAAACATCAGGAAGATCTACATCCGCTCTCCCCCCCCCCCCCGCCCCAATATGCAATGCTATCTCTTCAGACATCCTGCTTCTGCTTTGGAAATAAACTCCAAATCTGACAGTGTTCCCCCTGGCCCAGGTTCTAAGACCAGCAATGACTACAATTTCATAAACACAGTAAGAGAGCCGGACGCACTATGGTCCTGACTTTGGAATGTTAGTGTCTAAGGCACCAAAACCAGGTCCTTTGAATCCCAGATGAACCACTCTCTAGTGAAATCCACTTGGTAGCCAACGGTGTAAAAGTGACTCTCTAGAATACCTGCAGGCAATCCCATTGGTTATGACACAGACCAGGAAGCTCTCCTACAGTTTAGGATCTGGGAAAAACAAAACATTACATGAAGCACATAAACATACACCAAATCCCAGAAGTTAGGAGCTTCCTTTCCATGCAGGAATATTTTCTTGGCTGTGGGATTAAGGGTATCGACAGGGAAGTCTGGGAGTGCCGATTTCCTGTTTCATTAGTCTGCCAGAATATTTAGAGGTTGGGGAAAGGTAAACTCTCCTGCATTTGTGCTGAAGGAGAGTCGCCACAGACATGTTCCAATTTGAGTATCAAATGATCTTTCCTCAAGATGACACCAACATTGAAACTTTATAGAGCACTTTTTTAAAGTCAGCAATCTGGGACACTGAGCTTCATTTCCCTTTCGACAATGAGACAGTGTTTAGTATAATACCAGTAAATTTAGTATCAAACCTCTGTCAAAAAAAAAAAATGTTTTATGAAGGCAGAGACAGGCTGGGCAGAAAGAAGGCACACCCAGTTGTAAATATATAAACACTGAAAGAGAAAGTAAAATCAATTCTGCAAACAGCAGGAGCCAAAGCATTCTTGAAGTCATTTAGCATTCAAACAATAGGATATTTACTGAAATATCAGATCAATTCTTAAAGGAGAGCTGTTCCCAGTGGGGTTTATTTGTGGTCCTCTGTCCAACATCCATTAAACAGGGTCCCTGTCTTTAGCAGAGTGGGTTCAAATAAATGGTAAGAGAGGAAATAGATTCCATTCTCTCTGTTTACTTTATTACTATTGATTTCTGAATTCCCTCCAATCTAGTCCCTAACTGGGCAGATAATATACATTTAGTACCAAAAGTAATTATCCAAAATGAATCCAGTTTGCAACTGGGTGATAAAAAAGAGAAAGGACACTGATAGATTAAACACTTATACATTAAAAAGTATGGTGGATTGTATTAATATGTGTACAAGAGCCTTAATATGCTCACTTTATGGCTAGATATATTTTCCTAGGCTAATCAGGAGATCATGCATACACTTGGGCATATTTTTATTTCCACTATTTTATATTTTATTGCATTATTTATATTGTAAATACTAAGATAATAAAAACAAAATCATTTCAAATATGTTTTTTAAAAGCTTACCTCCCGCAAAAAGGAACCATTTAAGACAATTTTTTTTTTAAATCTTCAAAAGTTTTAGAACACTTAACTGCCAGAAATTACAATGGTTTGTAAAGCATCAGAGTTAGAAAAGTGCAAAGCATTGTAAAAGTATATATGAAACCCCTGATAGCCAGAAATAACAGATATATAAGTAAATGTAAATCCACCCTGTGGGAGATTATTCAGCCTTTTAACATTATGTTTAGAAAAGAGTTTTAATGTGTGGGAAAATGCTTATTAGGCTATGCAAAAAAGTGGGATGTAAAACTGTGTGTATAAACACACAGCACCATCACAGATATGAAAAAATGTTCATTTATTTCTTATACATAAAAAAACATATGAATATATGAAGATGTTTTCAGTGGCTATTTCTGGGTGAGAAATACTAAATGATTTGAAATTTTCAATTCTATCCTGTTATTCTCTAAATTTTATATAATTAGCACATCTTAATTTCATAAATAATTATTTTAAAATATAAATACATTTATAGTATTTTTCTAGACAAGTCATAGAAAGATGGATGAATGAATCCCTGGAGTGGACGGGATGCTTGGCCTGTGTTTGTTTGCCCCTGGCTTACAGGTTCCTGAGGGCATTCACAAGCCAAGGCCCGTACTGGCTCCTTTCTGGAAACCTCCCCACAAACAGGTAGGTTGAGTTTTTTGTAGAGTTCTACCCGATGTGTCCAAGTATCAAAAACTCAGGGATCATCACACTCTTTAAGAGGGTATATATAAATATTAAAGTATTTCAGAAACATAGTAAAGCAGCACAGGCAGGAAGGAGAATTCTGGAGTCAGACCGGCTGTGGCTTCTCTGTTTACTATTTGAGTAACTCTGACAGATGACTTATTCTTTGCCTCAATCAGGACATTAGAGTATCTACTTCATAGAAATATTAGAAGTTTATTGTGTTATTATTTGTAAAAATGATTAGTGCAAAAAATAGTAAATACTTAAAATATTTGTGAAATGAGTAAATTAAAATCCTGGCATGTTGGTCAGGAGAAAGTTACAAATGTAGGAATGGACATGGTCAAAATATCTGTAAAACATTAGAGCCTTTGTAAGTTCTTTGATAAGCTCATTTAGAGCAGGGGTAGCATCTTCTGTTGAACTTAAGGGGGTAGTTGGGATTGAATTGATTTTAGATGGTATTTCTGTACTTGCTAAATCTCTGTCCACCCATATATTTCTATCTAGAATGATGTTCAAAAGTTCAACAGAATAGTATGATCTATAATGTTGTGTTCACTACTCTACATTAAGACTCTATCTAACATAAGATGTGAAACCAAATAAGTACAATGAGTGCTTACTCAATGAAAAAAAATGAGTAAATTACTTCACACAGCTGCATTAGGTTGTCCAATTATGGGCACATGTCCACAAAAGGACCATGATTAAATGAAATTTCCCCTCTTACTAAAAACTAAGATTAAAGTATCAAATTTCTTAGAATCTAAAACTTTTTACTGTTAGAACATGGAAACAATGACAGGGAAATATCAAAAGGTTAGGCATATGAAAATATTATTCACTCCAAAAAAAAAAAAAAATCACAGCTCAACACATGGGTGTCTCTAAGGATTCTTTTCTCAGGGAATCCATAAGGATGCAGAAAGCATTGTGGAGATCTCAAACATCAATGGCAGCAGAGTGGATAGGAATGGCTGTCCACTCATTGACTCTATGGTTCTCTCCCAAATGTGACAAGAGAATGTTAAAACAACCAAAATCAAGCACAATACTTGAAATGGGAACAGTCTAAAATGGGAAATTTTACTGTAGTGAATTTCCTTCTGGAAGGAGGAAGGAAAACAACTTTTGAGATCTTGCCCATTGCTTGTATGCATTCATAGTTCCTCTTCACACATTTAATTTTTAAAATTTATAGTGTCACTTTTAGCATTTTGTGGAGCTCTTGGCTCCAAAGAAGCAAAAAAAAAAAAAAAAAAAAAGTGAAATGTCCCACGGTTGTAAAATCTTGATAAGTTCTCCGTGTCACTTTCTTCAAATGTGGAACTGCTCAAACCACACAGATAATTATAGATGACCAGATTGTAACTGTTTTATTGCCTCTTTTTCCCCATAAATTTTAATTTTGGAAAGTTAAGTGAAAAATGTGGTTTCAATTTCCTACAAATTGCACACAATTTGGTTTTAACAAGAAAATAGAAAGAAAGGGTATGTTCTTTAAAGTGAATTATGAACTAGAGTTTGTTTTTGCTCGCTCAACACCGCAAGAATAATAAAGCACAAAATTTAGAAAAGATGCCTTACAAAATGGAAATCATACACCATAGTCAGAAAAGCATAGAGTAATTTTTTTTTTAATCTAAACACCGTTTAAGCAATCTAACAGGATAATACAATTGAGCTCCTCTTTCTCCCCCTGGTGAAGCAAGCAAACACTAAAAAGGAAAGAGAGAATGAAAGGAAACAGGAGTAGAAGCCTACAAAGTTAATGCCTGTATAACAGGAAATCTCTTAATAAGAAAAGGCTGTGCACATCCCCATCTTCCTCTTTCCCAACTTGCCACTGACAACAAAGGAACTATTAAAAACAATTAATGTTGGAATCATTTAAACATACACCTAGAAACAGAACAAAAGGCAAGAATTGTTAAAGAGCTTGTTAGCGGGAAGAAAGTACAGATTTCTTCTGGGTTCTGGCCATGATCTTAGCTTTCTCTGTTCGAGGTAATGATCTGCAACAACAAGCATCTCGAAGACAGAAAACCCATGAAGCGTCTCTACCACACCAAACACACCAGCTGGAAAACGATGAAATCAATCAACCCAGCTGTTCTTCTCAGCTGTGCCAAGCTCAGAGGCGAATGCAGACCTCTGCTTCCAGTTTATGAGCAGTGTAGACTGCATCTATGTGTTGGGCAAAATAAAGGATGTGGGCAATAAACTGTTTCACCAAAATTGTCTCTTTCTTTTGCTCGAATTCTCTGTGTCACATAATAGCACCACCAGAGCTTTGTCAAATTTCTACTTCCAGAAATGTTTACTTGGGGACGTACTGTGACACCTACAGAGATCACCTGCGCTAAGTATCCTACAAACAAAGCTGTTGCAGACCAAATGTTAACATGAGTACTTGGTAAAAATGTCATAGCCCAAGGGTTTCTTTCTGGTCAAAATATAGCGTTTGCTCATTATTTTTTTCCTAACTGGGGTTCAAGTTGCAAGTATAGAGTGCCTCGGACCATTAGAACACAAAGTTCTGGCTTATGAAGGTCCAGCTATAAACTGGGACTTGGCAAACTTCAAGTATTACTCATTGACTAATAATCCCATTAGTCAAAACTGCAAACTTCTGGTCAACTGCATATTTTACATATTACTACATGAAACTCTAGCAGAAGTTCCCCATCCCAAATGTCCTTTGAAGGCATCACTACGAACAGAAGGTGATTTACTCTCTTGAAACAAAAAAAAACCATAAAAAACCAAAAGTTAATAAATCTTTGTCATTGCTGAATGGCCATTCCTACCTGTAGCAATCAAGTTATGCAACCTTTAGGCAAGAACTTTCCATTTGGCTCAGACCTTGCTGACCATTGTATTCACAGGGATCTGTTGCAAAGTCTCAATGAGTGATACAGTCTGGTAGCCCACTCAAAAACTTCATGAATCTAAGAATTGACACTAGACATCTTCAGATGGAAGCAGATGAGAAGGCTTCCTCAGAGATCCAGGCTTCTTCACCCACTCAATTCTTTCAACCACTAGACCAGAGTCCTCTCTATCCACGCCAGCCACTTGTTTGCAAATCTATGATATCAGATCTAAAACACCACCCTACTTGACAAAGATCCCCAAATATTCCACCTGCTTTGATAAGCACCTTACTTCTCTCTAGGAAAAACTGGATGACACCAGGTAAATACAGGGACACTCTACTCAGTTTGATGCATATAATTAATTACAGTTGCAAGCTTTTTTTTTTTTTTTTACTTGAAATTGAATTTAAGCCAATGTTCAGGAGTTTATATAGTAAGATGAATTAAATAAAAATAACTTAAGTGCCCTCCAGTCTCTCATGAGGGTTGGGAGAAGGGAGAAGAAAAGAGGGCCGAAAAAACAATGAGAATGATGAGCTTGGAAAATCCCTTGTGCATGGATCCCGGAATGTTCCAGAACATATCCTGACTGAGGAGTAAAAATGAAGGGAAGCCGTGGTGTGGCGGCGGCACACATCTGTAATCCCAGTGGCTCAGGAGGCTGAGGCAGGACGATTGTGAGTCCAAAGCCAACCTCAGCAAAAGCAAGGCTCTAAGCAACTCAGTGAGACCTAGTCTCTAAATAAAATTCAAAATAGGGCTGGGGATGTGGCTCAGTGGTCGAGTGTCCCTGAGTTCAATCCCCAATGCCTCCTAATAATATTATTAATAATAATTAATAATAATAATAATAGGAAATAGATGGGCAGGGTAGAACTTTTTCTTATAATTTCTTATAATATATAATTTTCTTATAAATCTGTTTTATTGTTTTCTTTAGATATAAAGATATAAAGATATAAAGAATGCTATTGCCCATTTTAAAAGTATGGAGCTCAATGATCAGGGAGAAAACAGAAAAATGAAATTCAAAGTAATCCACCTCATGCCCTAGGCAAATGCACTCCCCACTTCTCTAATTTTCTGACTCCCAGGCTGGGCTGTCCTACTCCCAGCTACTTACACAGATTTTCACTAAAATATGTTATTGCTCTGATTTGCATCATATGCCAACACAGCCTGACTGGGCTCTATATTTGCTATGTACCTGATTCACATTTGTATTCCCAGTGCTTCGAACCAACTTTGCACACAGTTGGCATTTTGATAAAAGACAGAATATGAAATGTAAGCGATGCCTTGCTTCTACTTTGGGAAGTTCATTTTATTTCCAAGCCTCTAATCTTTTATTGAGATTAGTTAGCTCTAGACCTGAAAGCAAAAGGAAGAACAGGGATCGTGTGATTGGAGAAGTTGGGAGAACCTCTGTGAAGACTGGTGGGGGAGCTTGGGACAGGGTCTGTCAGTAGAAGTGAACACTAGGACTCAAATATTTAAACCGCAGTAGGCCAATGATCATGCAACAATCACCTAAGATTCTAGATGAAAGAGCGTAGATCAAGATTTCTAGTAGTTTCCCTAATAGAAAAGCCAAATATAATAGATATTTACAAATCTTGTTAAATGTTGGTGGCATTTTCACATTTTACAGAGCTCAGCAGTAAAAACCAGACATTTTGGAGCTGGTCTGAAGTCCCGATTTCCTGCGTGTGCAGGGTCCTCCGGGTGGATTCACACCCTGGTCACGCTTGAGCGGCCCAGGCCCTATTTTGGCAGCCTCTTGTCCCCCAGCCAGACCTCAACCACAGCTCAACTTTCCCAGCCTCTGGAGACAGAGTGTTTGGGCTGCCTTCTGACCAAGTGCGAGACAATTTTTTTTTTTTTTTTTTCTGTTTATGAGATAGGCTACAGAGCCTTTCCCAGGATAATCAGTCATCTTGACTGGTGACCCCAGGCAGAAGTAGACGAAACTGGGAGATTCTAGATCAATGGATTTGTTTTGTAAAATCACTGAACCCTGTTGGGACAAATTTGATTTGACTTTCCTTTTAATTTTTTTTTTTTTTACCCTTTTTTATTGAATGACTTACTCATTCTTCACCAATTACTTAGAATGTTTTACCTGAATTCATTCCTAATTAAAAATAACATCTTGAAGTATAAACATAATGTCTTTCTAATTATTTTTTTTATTCATCCATACATCAATCTGTCCATTCAACAACCATTACTGGACTTTTTACTCTTTTTGCCAGATATGTGGCCAACATGCAAATTCTATGCTTCCTACTATCTATTTTCTCTGAAGTAAATATTTGATAAAGAAAGAAATAGATGAATGAATGAACAATGAATTGATTAAGTAATGAAGGCAGAAAATCTGTAGAGGAGAAACAAGCAGAGTCGTAGGAAATTCATGTATGCACTGTGGTTAGTAGGAACATACCAATTTAGGGATTCTGTCACAGATTCAAAATGTGGGCACTTACTGGCACTAATTCCCAGGGACTTGAGATTGAGGTATCAGACATAAAAGAAAAAAATTTGTGGGACTTTCCTGCCAAACACATGACTTCTGACCCAGAAGCTCAAAAAGAAGATAAAGTAGGCTCCTTCCAGATATACCACCACCCTTCACGGGCTGTGCCCAGAGCTTGTCTCCCTGTGGCTCAACTAGAGCAATGCTTGTCTCAGTATGGATCCAGGTGTTAGCAATATGGTACAGAAGGCAAGGCCACACATCTGCTCACAAATTTTGGGAGCAGAAAGGGACCTTGTTGGCTTCCGGGGCCCCAGAAAGCATGTGGTATACACACGCACCTGTATTCTCCAGGGAAGATGGAATGCACACTGGGTAACCCTAACAATCAACAGGATGTCACCTTGTCCCCTGCTTTCCCCTGCCCTCTGCTTTCTGCAAGGGTATATGGCCCTGCTTTTGCCCCTTTAGCTCAGATTTTTAAGTGTCTCTCACTGCAGTAGGCACTGAGGAAAATACCTGAAGAAGTAAGTATATGAAGAACTGCCCACTAGGACAGGGACAGTGCCTGTCTTGTACAATGGTATCTCCAGTTAGCTAACCTACAGAAAATGGATAATAAATACTGAATGAATGAATGAATATATGAGGAGGACATATGAAACATTTCTGTTTTGTGTGTGCACACGCAGGCCTAAATACTAAAGACTGCTCTACATGCTACAGAGCCTGAACTCTGAAGCCAGGCTACCCGTGTTCAGATCCTGGCTCTGCTGCATCCTACTTGCATGACCTTGAACAAGTCTGGAGCCCCTCCCACCTCCACCCCCACCCCTGCTCAGTTTCTTCATTTGTAAAGTGGAGATTATCATACTTGTCTTACTGTTTTTTTTTTTTTTTAAGACTGCATATTTGAAAATAGGTTAAATGCTTATAACCACATGTGGCATAAAGCAAATAGCTTGTGCTAGCAGCAATAATTGTTCATAAATGAAAATCAGGGGGTTGTTCACTCCATATTTTTTGAGTATTTACTCTAGGTCAGGTATAGTAGTACATTGATGAACCGAATAGAAATAAGACTCTCAGGTAATCACTTAAGAACAATTTAAGTTCCTTAATAATCAGGATTGCCCTTTCTTGAGTCCTTAAAACATGCGCTGCTTATAATGTACTGAGTGTTTTACTATTTTATACACTTCAAACACCAGGACAAACTACTGAAGAAGATAGGCTTATTCAGATAAGAACAAGCCTATCTTCGTATCCTCCACTATTCAGATAAGAAAGTAGAGGTTTGAGTGGTCAAGTCACCTGCCCAAGGCCAGAGAGTGAGGTCTTGACTCTACCCATTACTCCTTCAGCATCTACTGGGAACTTCTGACCCAGGACCATGCTCTGGGCTGATCAGAGAGAAGCAGTGCACACTAGACAGCCACAGGTTTGGTTTTCAATAATGAATTTGTCTCCAATTAAAATAATCATACAATGGAGAAAGCTTATAATAGACTAACTATGATATGACATTCATCTTCATGAATTTGAGACAAGATGAAACAACCAACAGAATGGCCCAGGGTTCATTTCAACGATGTGTTTGCCAATAAGGGAAAAAACAGTATTTTAAAACAATTCAAATGCATGTGCCATTTACAAAGCATCAATGATTTTTTAAAATGAGCTATTACAAAAGTAATCTTAATGTTCTTTTTAATTCAGGAACTACAGAAGCTAAGTAATCATTGTTGCAATTAATTGCTTTTGTGTTGCTTGCCACTTTCCTTCCATTAGGAGAAATTAAAGGATAGAAACAAATTATACAATATATATTTATTCAAGCTGAGATGACTTGACATCACTGATTGTATTTCCCAAACATTGCTTGGTTATTCTTTAAAAACTAAAACTCCTCTAGCTCCACAATGACTTAGCATACTCCCTGCAGTGTTGCACTTGATAATCATGTCTCAAAAATGTGCAGCTAGAAGAGGCTGAGATAATATGTTGTCACTCCCATATTTATCACCACATTTCCTGAATCATCCAGCTTCGTAATGATGATTTCTTTCCATTCTTTGCACTGTTTGGCAACTCCATGTTTTGTGAATACCTAAGAACGCTTATAAATATTCTCTTCCCTTGTAGCCAATAAATCTTTAAAATTAAAAGACAAAGTTAAAATGACTTCTGCACTTCACCAACTGTCTCCACTAAATGTACCATACATCTCACAATTTCAATATTCACAGTTTAAGGACTACGTGATGACTTTCAATCTTACTGTGTGGATGAAGAAGGGGAGCTATGCTTTGCAGTTTATTGAAAGCTATTTGGGAAGTTAGTCTTGATGGTTAGATGTCTTATTCTTTCTGCTTCTTCATCCTTCCCCCTCCATTCACCCTCACTGACACCAGGCAGCAGTCTCTCTGTCCCAGAGAACTTACTTTTTTGTTGTTGTTCCTTTTAGAGTCAGAAATGGAAAGACAAATAATATAGAAACAATTTTCAGGATCTGGTGCAATGACATGGATCAATGCTTATTGAAATTTCAGGAAGCTTGATCTGCTGAGAACACAGTCAGCTGGTATGGCTCATATTTCTAGATAATGATCACAGAGTGGCTGGGGGATGGGACAGGGAGAGTGAAGCTCTTGGGTAAGTGACAGCATGGCTTTAGCACTGGGGAGAGTCTGCAGATGCTTGGAAACAAAAACCATTCACTGGAGGAGGCTGCATGAGCTGGAAGCCTCATTGTTTGTATATTGCACTCCTAATGTATCTTGCTGTTTAAAGAAGCCCTCCTCCCCATCACACTGCAGTCCCTCTCCTGTTTCTTTTTTAATACTTGTACCAATCTGACAGTTACCACTGCCTCATGACCTGTGTGATACCACCTTCCCTTCCTAGAATAGAGGTAACTTGAGGGCAAGAACTTAACTTTCACAGAACCTCTAAGATATCTGAAACATAACAGTACATAAAATTTTTATTAAAATGAAATTTGAATATTATTGCATACTGCCCTCCAAAAAGAAAAGAAAGAATGAATATGAGATCAAAATGTCCATTCACATTCCCTCAACACTGCTTATAGGATCATCTTAATGTCTGCAAAGAACCTAGAATTCCACAGCCATGAAACACAGTGTGCCATTTTAAGGCACTACCGTGATGACATCACATTGTCATGTTGATTTGCCATTTAAGACCTCAGAAATAACAGATGACTTTGTAAGTTTGGAGTCAGCACAAATCCAAAATTCATGTCTTGCAAACCTAAATTTCAAAGTTTCAGGCCATGTTTATTTAAAGTTTTTGCTCAGGGACAATAAATATCCCAGGCTCATTCAAAAAAAAAAAAAAAAAAAAAAAACATCTTAAAGTACAGAACAATACCCTGTAGAAGCAAAAGCCAACATTTTCCATGGTCCAAAGTAGCATAAATGTATTGTTTTCAATTTAGCAACTTAACAAGAAACACAACAGATACAAGCTCCTTCAGCCAAGACAAGAATCGCTTCCAAACACGAGAACCCATTATGTAAGATGAAGATCTGTGTGGGCCCTAAATGAACCGCACAGCATAGGAACTGTCATTAGCTACCATAAGGCAATGAAGAACTTATAAAACCAGAGCCAATGAGTTATTAAGACCAGGCACAGTGGCTTTAAGGCAATATAGATTTCTGAGCTATTTATTTATTTATTATTATTACTGAGGGTCCCACTCTCCCAGCTGCAACAATTCCAACTCTGCAGGACCCATGTAACAAGACGATGGTATCTGAGAAATAATGAGCAGAGGAATGCTGTTCTTTCTTTCAGAGCAATCTCAGGTGCGATCTTATACTGTAAAGGACTGGATCAATACGCCCAGCAGCAAGCCGCTCGATACCCCCTGAATTATTGCTTCATTTTTCTTCTTATTATAGATGAGTTGTGTTATTATTTTCCCCAAATCGATATTTTACAACCTTTTTTATCCGTTTCTCCATAAATTTTGTGATTACTTTAAATTGGGAATTCCGGTACACTAAATAAGATGCAGTACCTGAAAGGGGCAGAATGTACTGACATGCTTTTTGTTTTTGTTTTTGTTTTACTGTTTTAGATACAATGCCTGGTGTAAAGGCACATCATAATCAATAGCCAAAGAAAAATCTGCACGAGGAAAAGTTTAACATATCCCTGGGCTTGCAAAATAGAAGTGCAAAAGCCTTTAAAATATCACCGCACCAAACAGCACAAAGCTGGAAAACACAAAAGAAGGCACGATTGATCAGCACTTTGCATCTGAAATTTCATTCCTAATGCCTTTTCTCCCCTCCAGTTAAAGGGCTGATGCAATCCCCTTAAATTGTGTCTCACAAAGGAGATAAGTCTGTGCACCTTGGAGAGATTTAATTGGCTTCTATAGCTGTCTCCTGCTAAGTGTTTAAAACATCAGCAAATCAAATCATGTAAACTCATATCCTATTCTGCTGTCGGTTTGCTCCAAGCTTGATTATTTAGATGTTAACATTAGCAGCGCCTACACTTAGCCAAAGAGATGGGGGAACATGCTCCCCTCCACTAGCTCCGGGATGACTTGAGTTAATTCTATGCTTCCTATGAAATAACGTGTGTTATTTGGCAGAGAATGCTCAGTGCTAACTAAATAATCATTACAGTACAGCCAGTGGTAATTACATGGTAATTCACATTAAGTTCATAATAAGCACTGTATTTTTCACTATATTCATCTGAGAATGAGGCAGAATCATAGTCTTTCATTTCTTTTTAATGCCACCCAAAATAAAAATAAAGTAAAATCATTTTAAGGGCAGAAGGACAAGGAATGTGATCCTGGTGAGTGAAGCTACAGATTTCATTAAAGAAATACTTAAATCCATTAAGTCTAATTAGACATGACATCCCAGAATTCATATAAACAGTAGTTCTAATAAACTCATTAAACACTTTTTGGTGGTTTCTTTAGAAAATGCAAGAATATTATATTATAGGCTGTTATATTACATTAAGGTTTTATAATTTTATATGGGCTCTTCTCTTTTTATGTAAAAGCCTATGGAACTTTATAAGAATAGTTCTGCTTAAATCAATGAGTCTTAAACAACAATGTGCTTCTTGTAACATGTACTTAATAATGCAATAAACTATTCTAAGTAGTATAGAATAAAATGGAAAGTACTTTATTCTGATTGGCTGAAAGATATGGGGCTGTAGGGACTCAATTTCGATGGCATTGTAGTGCACGATTTATACTCAAATTCCATTTGCATATGTATTATTTAATTTGGGCAATTATGAAGTCCTAAAACCACTTTTCCATTACCACCTGAACCCTTAGAAGGATTCACACCACAAATGCATCATATAGAAGTATTCAAAGAAGTATTCTAAGGAGAAAAAGGCAGTGGGAACAACTTTAATTGAATACTTATATTAGCAAATTAAATTAGGTCTGTTTTTAAATGAGCTACCCTTAATTAGCTGCTGTTGGGAAAGTGGAATGAATATACTTTACTTTTTACTCATTACATTTAGCATCAATGGACAACTGGCCCCTTTTGGCTTTTCACCAAAAATTGAGTGCCTTTTTAGGAAGGCCTGAAAAAAAAAAAAAAAACAAAACTATTTTATGTGAATTCTAATGTAAGCCCCAAATAAAGTTACAGCAGAACTCCCTCATAAAAAAAAATCTGTTTTATTTTTCTTTTATTCATTTGAAATGCCACTGATACAGTGACACCCTCCTCACCTCTAAGTGCAATGCCAACCTGGCAACACTCATTCATTGTCAGCCGGTCAGCCTGACTGTTGGGCTTCACACAGCAGCTGAAACAGCTCGCTGAGCTGGGCACACAGCACACATCTCTTCTCAGGTAGGTTTGAATCTAGGGCCTGATTACCATCATCTTGCAAATATTTCACACATATTGCCCCTGATGATTCTGTCTCCCAATTCACTAAAATCACTAAACCCAGCAAAGTGATTGCTTCCTATCTCCTCCAGGGGTCTGGGGTTTAAAGGCGGAATTCAGGGTGTACAGATGCCCTGTGGGGCACAGGGAGAGCAGAGCACAGCAGGGCATGGTCCATTCCAGTGGGCCCCACCAAGACCCTCCCTGACTGAGCTTTGGGAGAATGTCCCTCCAGTCCTAGGGAAGGCCCCCTACAGCGGTGCTGGTATCTGGCAGACAAGCTGCTTTAGTGCTGGGTGTCCACAGTGAGTCAGGATGAAGGAAATGGCCTTGAACTGTGTGACTGCACTTCACTGAGGTGAAAATGGCACTTGGCTTTTCTGTGGGACTTTGATTTACTCAGAGGTGAAGGAAAGCTCCTTTTTCTTTTGTTAACTGAAAGACAAGGATGTAAACAGACCAGAACAATGGTGTGCACGACAAAAGATAAACAGACTGCATATTAAAAGGCCCCAAGAATGGAGTGCCCACACTACCTCAACCTTTCCTGTGTGTTTACTCAAAGATTGGTGAGCTTAAAAAATTAAAGAGCTATTCAACCACCATCGTGATGCTGGTTGAATGATTTTTCATACACATTCAAAACTTTGATGTCTTTACATATTTGGGCATTTGGGAATCCATCCATAAAATAATTAGTAAATCCATTTGTATATTAGTTGTTCTGGTTCTATATGAGATGGTTTGGGAAAGGTTCTTCCCTCATTGGAGCCTCAGTTTTTCCTTTGCAAAATATGAGGATTGGTTCAGACTATCTCTGAGGGCATTTCCATCTCCATAACTCAAATTTACATAACATGGTTCTCATGAATTTATTTTTCACAAGATCCACCATCAATTAAGCACTTGTTATATGCTATGCACAACGCTGATATTTTCACACACATTATCTTATTGCATCTTTATAGAAATCCTAAATCCTATGATATAGTAACATCCCCATTTCATAGATAAGAAAATGAAGTCTCAGACTGGTTCAGAAACTAGCAAGGAATTAATTGGTTTAGGATTATATCAATTAGGACCTTTCTTGATCCTAGATAGATCTACAGCCATCATATATCAATAGATGTCTATAGATATATTTGATATTGATAGATCTATAGCCATGCTGTTTCTTCATAACTAGTTTTGAGAGTAAGGGAAATATACATGGTTGTGGAGGCATGCTCTTGACTGACAGGTTAAAAAAAGAGGAATCTGTTATAAATATTATTGCTAGATTCAACTTCAGCTAAGTCTCTAAAACTCCCTAAGCCTAGTTCTCATCATCTGTAAAGAACTCAACACACTAGGTTATCTTTAAGGTTCACATTCCTTCAAACATTCTTCTTCTTCTTCTTTTTTTTTTTTTTTTTTTTGCAGGATTGAACCCAGAGGTGTTTAACTACTGAACCACACATACATTCTTCCATTCATTGATTTGACTAATATTTGTTTTGCCTCTCTCTGCTAGGCACTGAAAAAAACAGCAAAACAAAAACAGATGCAATAAGAAAAAAAAAAAAAAAAACAGACAGACAAGGCCCTGCCTTCATGGGCTTTATATTCGAATGAGAGACACAGGGTTATATGCACATAAACAAAGAAACTGTGCAGATCATCTCAGCTGGTGAGAAGTGCTGCAAATACAATAAAAGCTCACATACAATTAAAAAGTCATTGATGGGGATGCAACCTAAGACTCTAGAAGCTCCCCATATAGGTAATGAACTATGTCCATAGAATAGGAAGGGGATAGGAAAGGCAGTAGAATACAACAGACACTAGTATGGCCCTATGTGTAAACGTGGCTGTATAACCAATGTGATCCTACAATCTGTACACGTGGTAAAAATAAGAATTCATACCCCATTTGAATCAAATGTATGATACATGATATGTCAAGATCATTGTAATGTTTTGAGCAATCAATTTAAAAAAAAAAAAAAAAAAAAAAAAGAATGTCGACATAATCAGCATCTGCTTAAACCCAAGCACTGTGCCCCGCCTGGAAAAGCCGCTCAACATGTTGGCTCTGGTCCCTTGGACCAGCCAGAGCTGCAGAACACGCTTTTAGCATCAGGACATGGGAAGAGCTGAGCACCCCTTGCCGGTAGCTTCCCTCTAATTAAAAAATAAATTTAAAAAAAAAAAAAAAAGAAACTAGAAATGTGGAGAAGAACTAGTATAAGTCCATTTTGTAGGTGTAAAACTCTGAGACATTGAAAGTATAATCAATTGCTTGGAAAACTACAGATCTGATATCAGAGCCATCACTAGGTGACTCAAATGACTATGAATGAACCACTTCACTTCTTTCTAAGCCTCATTTTTCACACCTGAAAGCGGGGTTACAAATACCTTACCTTCCTACCCTACAAGGAAAAAGACAAGAGTTCCTGAGCAGGAAAGTCCTGGTCTAATTGTAAAGCTGCATTTAAGCACATTTACATATTCACACAGACATAAGACAAAGATGAGACACATGGGCTCAATGGCCAGGCTTCCAACATCACAGTTATTTTTTTTCTTTGATGCTGGTAATTCTATTAACTAATCTTTCTAAGTCTTTAGAAGGTCTTCCTGTGTCTTCTGAACTACCCAGAGCAAATATTTCATTTTTCTCATCTTGAAGAAATTGGAGAAATGCAAAACCAAAAAGCTTGTTCAAAACATCCTTCAGAGACCATCCTGCACCAAAATCTGCCAACAACTCAACAAGTCGCCTGCCTTCGAAGCTATTTTGAAAGTCAGTTAAAACTAAAGGAAATTATGCGTGTGTGTCTAATGACTGGAGAGATCATCCTCTGTACAGATATTTAAATGTAAATGTATTTTTGGTATTAAACAAAGTTCTAAATTAACTCCATACTGACTGGGAGTTGGTGCTTCCTGATGCTAACCACTGATGCTAATCCCAGGTGGCTCTGCCCAGCAGGTCCAGCCTTCCACCTGTGTGGTAAAGAAGCTAACCACAGTTGCTGTTAACAGGAAAAAGATGAACAATTACATGTGTGAGGTCGGGGTGCAGTCGGTACGAGGGGAAGTTTGCTCTTCTGTTTTTGTTTCTGCCCATGATTGAGGGGGTCCAGCTTCTGTCAGCCTCTCACCACGGAGAAAGATGACGGAAAATTGCAAACCTCATATTCACAGGGTGGTAACCACTTGTACTTTCAGTACCTTGCACAGTCTGAAGCCCACTGAAAAGGGCAAGCCGACCTTATACAAATCGAAAACACTACATGTACAGATGATTCAATCTGGATGGAGGATTAACATACGGCAAGTGAATAATAGGAAAGGAAAAAACACTGTGCTGAAGTATAGAGAGATGTTCCCTCCAAAAAAAAAAAAAAAAAATTCCCTCATTATATGATTGGAACATTTTAAAGTCTCTCCTAAGACAAAGTACTTTCTCAATCATAATTACTTTAAGCTAAGTAGAGAGAGGCCTGAAAGAACCATGGTCAATGGCAGGTTAAGGAAGGTCACAGAGGAGATGAAGTCGGCCAAAGCAAAAAGGAGCAACACAAAATTAACCTAAATTTGGTAAGTTTTCTTAGGAGGTTGGCCTCTCAGCATTACAAATATTCCTCAAAGCAAGCCTTTTAATGGTCAGTTCTTAAAGCATTGTTGAGAGTGATTATGATTGGAAACTTAAATACATCAAATAATTAGGTCTAATGTAGGATAAAACTTCTAGTGAAAGCACCACGCATAGATTCAGAGAGAACTCTACCTCTAACAACTCCATAGAAGAAAATATAATGGGATAAAATGACTCTGGCTTGGATTTGGAAAAAAAAAAACTACTGCTGACAAAGATGGCTATAAATAGTATGAAAAAAAAAGTTGAAAACCCCCAAAGCAGAAAAGTTATATATGTAAATATTATAAATTATATCTGTGATTTTAAACATGTATGCAAAACAAAATTAATATGAATTTGATAGTAGTTACAAATATGAATATGGTTAACTTGACCCTGAAACCTTAATATTTCATTAATAGGGCACCCCTTATATTCAATATCATGCTATCTTCTGACATATGTTCTGAAAAAGAAAAGATGTGCTGTCCAGTGATGACGTAATAACAAGCAAATTATGGTGCAGCCATTAAATGGATGATTATATTTCCACTAAAGTATGTCCAGGAAGAATTTGAACCAATATAGAAAATGTTTATTTTATAATTCAAATTATAAAACCAGATGCAAAAATATATAAATATATTGTTATTTACTCTGAGAAAAACACTTGAAATTAAGCAAAGAAAAATGATTAGACAAAAACAAATAACTGATTATCTCTGAGGGGTGGGGTAATGAATAATTTGTTCCTGCTTTTCTGCATTTTAAAAATCTTCTATATTAGCATGCATTATGTTTGTAATGATAGATTGTAACTTATAGAAGTCTCTAATTTTAGGATCCTAGAGATACCTACATTCTCCCACATTTAACATGATTTCAGGGCGTTAGAAAATTCTGCAAATTAACAAGGTAAAGTAGCAGCTGGGAGGGGCTGGGATTGTGGCTCAGCAGTAGAGCGCTCACCTAGCACGGGCAGGACCCGGGTTGATCCTCACCACCACATTAAAATTAAAAGGCATTGTGTTTGTCCATCTACACCTAAAAAAAATAAAAATAAGTTAAAAAAAGTAGCAGCTGGGAGGTTTACCCAGTGCAGAGTTCCTCAGTCAGGGTCCCAATTCCAGCTCCTCTTCTACTAACTGCAAACCCTGGAAGGTCACTTCAGCTTTGCAAGTTTTCTAGTCATATAAATGGGCTAATAATAGAGGCCACCACCTTAACACAGTTTCTTGGAAGGGTGGCATGGTAGAGGACGCTTTGCAGTTCACGATCATAGAGAGGAATAAAATTGAAAGACAAGATAAGGAGGAGTATGGGGAAAATGTGGAGTAGGAGGGAGCAGCAGGATAAAGGTTAAGAAAGCATGTTCCTGGAGTGAGGAGAGACAAGAGGAGTTGGAATGTTCTATTCCAGGAAGAGTCCAGGCAGGGAACTAAATCCCCTACTTATCATTGTGATGTTGGATTTGATGAACTCACAGGTGTGGTAAAGATTTTAGATGTGTTCCAGCATTACTTATGGAAAGAACTGTGTGCTTTGTGGAACAGGAGAATAAGCAAATGGAACTCCTTGACTCTGGAGGTTGAGGGTGGAAACAGCTCCATGCTGTTTTTGCAGAATGTTCTTTTGGGAGCTGGCCCCAGCCTCTAAGGACATAAGGTCCTGGAGCAACACACTCTCACTTATTTGAGAATAGTTCATGAATTCCATCTGAGGTGTCAGTCTCAGCCTTCTGACCTCACATTGTCCAGGTATATGACTACTGACCCTCTGCTGCAGATTGTCCAAAGCAAAAAACAAAAAGAGACAAGAACCCAACTCAACGTGCCTCTGCTTCAACATGGAGGTAAGAGCATACCCCATCATAAGGTCCCATGAGGCATGCAATGATTATCAAAGACCAGAAATTGTTTTAAATTCATAATACCCTGATATTTATGATATTGCTTAATGAAAAATCAGATTACATAATATTATGTAAAATATCCCTCTAATTTGGTGATGAAGTAGATCTATGCATAGGAAAAAGGTCTGTGAGATACCTATCATTAAAAATTTTGGGCTGGAGTTGTAGCTCAGTGGTAGAGCACTTGCTTAGCACGTGTGAGGCACTGGGTTTGATCCTCAGCACCACATAAAAATAAAGAAATAAAATGAAGGCCTTGTGTCCATCTACAGATAAAATATATATTTTTAAGAAATAATATTAACACCTCACATTTATTGTTTATATTTTTAAAACAAGAAATAATGGGGGCATGCTATTCTCATTTTAATTATTTTTAATTGGTGCTTCCTAAATTATCTGAAATCCGTAGGTAGTATTTTGCAATAAAGAAAAAAAAAACAGTTTTAATGCTATAGTGGGCACCATTATCTCTGAGCTCTAACCATGAACAGACCACACCACTGCAAACAAATGAAATGAAAAAGAACCCTCTACAAATATCAGGAATAACTCTCAGAAAAAGATGTTACCTTTCCCTTCCTCTTCCTACTCCAAGATATTAGATAAAATTCAAGATATAGAGTTTAAAAGTTGAAGGGTTAATTTATCACAAGGCTGCTGGACAAAAAAACAACCATAACCAAAAAAAATTATCCTTAAAAACTTCCAATAGTTTATTGGCTTTGAAAACCAAATCATGTTATATCATACTAAAAAGATTAGAGGTTCAAGACTTTATTGTATTGCATGACACTGGCAAGAATACACATAAAGCTCGGTTCCTACCTTTATTGTTAATAGCTTTCTAATCCTTTACCCGAAATTTATAGTTTAGAAATGGCAACACATCTTAAAGATTAAAGCCATGTGACAAATAGTTCATGTCCCTTAATAACCAAATCACATGCCTTAGATTGGGCAGCTTATCTGCCTTTTACTCCTATACGGTTTCATGGGTAGGAAATACTTTATGTCCCTATTACATGAATGATAAATGGGATTGTTCCTTATGGCCTGTTATTTGCTTGGCTGTAGTCAATATGTTTTCTTTGGACAGGGATTTCTGTGATTTATCTCTCTCCCGGCCTTATCACTTATTAACTCTGGGTAGACGGGAGAAAGCCAAGGTTGTATATAGGGCCTCGTGGCCATTTAGACCTCTAATGTCAGTGAAAATATCCCTTTTAATGATCCTGTTACACTAGCTACTCAAGCCCTGATTATACTCCACTCCAAATAGGAAAGAAAGGTCGTAATTCTTGGAAAGCGTATACATAAAATATGCAAAATAACATGCTTCCTTCAGACAGGCTTTATTCTTTGCAGAAATGGCTTGCATTTTATAGATGTCACTGAAGTGCAATGGCTACTTTTAGTGATTTTGGTTGCAGTCAGTGTGCCCACTATGGTACCAAGTGTTTAACCGTGTAAGTGCCAGCAGACTCAGAATCACTGAGAACATCAAAATGTACATCAGATCTGAAAATTAAAGATCACATTTTGTTAAAAACAAAACAAAACAAAACTCCTTTCAGTGGAGAGGAAGACTGGTACCCATTCTTTGTATCACAAAAGCAGAAAGAATAAACATTCCCTCTGCCTTGAATTCTTTCCTTTGTGTGTAAATGGCTCATTTGGAGTCATGTTAAAGAACTACGGAGAGGAACAGCCTGTAAAATTTTCTTTCTTACTGGGTCTTTTCCAATTAGGACACCATGAAGGCAGAACTACTAGTCAAGTGTTCATTAGGCAGCCCTCTTTCAGCAGAATCCTAAGTGAAAACAATCTGATAAAAAAAGAAAACACATTCTTGCCTTCCTCTCCCCCCATTCTTCCCGAGCTTGCTTAGGCCTGTCTTCATAACAATTAACATATGTGTAGAATGTCACCCTCTGCAAGACATTTTTTATGCCCATTCTCTCATGGATAATCACAAGGCACTTGGGAAGCTCAGAGAGATGACCCCACCATGCCAAGCTGAGGAAGACAAAAATCTGGTGGCCTTAAACTCTTTGTCTCCCTCATCTCCCTCCTACATCGAATGCATCTCAGTGTTATTTCTTCCTCTGGAATTCTCTTAACTTCCATCTCCATCCATTACCTCCTCAATTGAAGATGCTGAATCTCTTTTTTGGACTAACTATGATGACCTCCTAAGAGGTCTTCCAACATCCACTCATCTCCACTGTTGCAGCTGGCCAGAGTTGTTTTACTTCTGAAATGTAGATATGGTCATGTCCAGATGTCTTGCAGTATCATCGCAAACAATGAAAGAACTGTCCATTACTCTGAAGATAACCACCAAACTCTTCTCCAGGTACTTCTCCCTGCCCACGTCTTCAACCTTCTCCCTCAAGATTCTCCTCCTCCCTTTGATGCTTCAGCCTAGCTAGACTTCTCATAATCCTTCAAGATGCCACATTGCTCCCACTCAGTGCCTCCTTGCAGGTTCCACCTTCTGGAACACTCAGCTTCCCTGGACCCCATCCTACCTCAACCCTTGCTAACTATTCACCATCCTTCAAACTTGAGTATACACGACTTTTCCTGAGGGAGAGATCTCTCTGATTGGCCCTTTACAGTTTCTTCATCATGAGCTTATCTGAAACTAGTTCTTGTGTCTCTGGACCCTTTTCAGGTCTAAAATAGTAAACTTACTAAGATCCATGTTCCCCCTAGGAATGGAGGAACTTTGGATAGGACAAAAGAGAGGAGGGAGGGAGGAAAAGGGAGGGTGATTTAGGGTAGAAAAGATGCTACATTGAGATGGACATCATTACCCTAAGTACATGTATGAAGACACAAATGGTGTGCTCTACTTTGTGTATACAACCAGAAAATGAAAAATTGTACTCCATTTGGTATAATGAGTTAAAACGCGTTCTGCTGTCATGTATAACAAATTAGAACAAATTAATTAATTAATTTTAATTAATTTTTAAAAAGATCCAAATTTACTCTTAGACTATAAGGTCAATGAAAACAGAACTGTGTCTGGTTTACTGAATGCCATTTGAGGATGTTGATAAGAACTGGTTTGGAACATTGCCTAGAAGAGAACAAGCAATCTGCAGACATTCCTGAGGTAAATAAATAAAGACAGTGGTAAGATCAGAACTAAAACCCAGGACTCTGCTTCCTACACTAATACCAAAAAAGAAATAATAGTTTAATCATGAAAACTGATATAATATCTGAGTATGCTCCAGTGATCATTTGTTTGGATTTTCAATGGAAATAACACTCAGTTTTTCACATATGGGTTTATTTGGGGGGAACATTCATACTGGATCAGGAATTGTCAGGATTGCATTACTTATATTGACTATTTGCTCCTTAAATAAAAGTACTATTAAAATATGTCTACAGATGAGAAAATAAAGAATATTTATAGTATAAATCTAATCCCATTTGTTCATTACCAGAAATCCCAACTACTAGGTTCTGTGCATGAAAATGTCAAGTGAAAAGGGATAGATTCTTAATTAACAGCTCTTATTTACATCCTGTGTCATCCAGAGCACAAAAATCAATGAGGACCCATTGATCCTGGGCAATATGTCAATCAATTATTAGAAAACATCTATTGAGAGTAAGATACTGAGTCAACTTGCTTCAACACAATGTAAAAGGGGTGTAATATTGGGGAGGGGTATTTCTTTCTTCATGAAGTTGGTGCATCACTTTTTCTGATTTTTCTACCTAAGAACATAACAAGGGAGCTATGGGCATAAGGAAGTGGTGATGAACACGGAACAAAAGAGATCCAACGACAGTTACTCTTCCTGTCAATCAAGACAAACCACAGGGAATATCGAAGTCACTTAGTCCAATTGGCTCATTTTACAATGTAGAAACTGGAGTCCAGAGTACATATGCAACTTGTTGTAAGTCTTGTAGCCAGTCAAGAGAAAATCTGGGGCTAGAACTCAGGCCTCTGCTCTTGGCCAAATGTTCTCCACTGCACCACAGTGGCCAGGGAATGCTCAGAGGAAAGAGTTTGAACTGCACTTGTGCAAAGGGGAATTAATATGTTCAAAGTAGCTGACTATGGAGTGAGCTTGAGGCACAGTAAGGAGACAGGCTTGAATGGAGCTGAGAAAATACAGCTCCCAGAGTGGAGTGCACTGTGAATGCCAAGTGCAGAGCTTTGGACTATATCTGACACACAGTGAGCAAACAAGGAAGGTTTCTCTGCAGGGCAATGATAAGAAAGTGGCTTTTCAGAAGCTTAATTTGGCAATGAATCAGTGTAAGAAAAAGCTAAAAAGCAGGAGATTCATTAGGCTCTAACTCTCCACTTCTCCCTTAACACTGATCACTTTGTTCATTCCCAAGTGGCAGCTTCCATTATGTGGAGGAGGTTCCCAAGAACTAAGCACAGAGCTTTCTGGCCTGCAACCTCTTGAACTGGGAGCTGAAGCTGATTGTAACCTGAACACCTGAAGTGGGCTGGGGATGGCTGCACCTGAAGTACTGTTGCCTCTAGAGGAGAGGTCCACATTTGAGATGAAAAACAGAAGAATAGGCATGTTTTGTTACTGAAAAATAATCTATACACCAGAGAAGTTTTCAAATCAAATCACGGCTGACTTATCAAAAAATATTTATTGTTGGAGGCCATTCCCAAGCAAACATTTGTTATGATCTATGGTTTGGACATGGTTGGTCCTCCAAAGGATTCATGTACTGAAAGCTTGGCACTCAATGTGACTCTACAAAGAAGTGGCACTTAGTGGAAGGTAATTAGGTCATTAGGGGCACAACACTTACATGGGATTAATGTAATTCTTATGGGATCATGATAAGAGTGAGCCATTACAAAAAGAGTGAGCCTAACCCCTGAATCCCTCTGACTTCTTGTCTTGTCATGTAATGCTCTTACATATGCTCCCGCTACTATGCCGTCCACCATGTTGTGATGCTGCCAACAGGCCTTACCAGAAGCTAAAGAAATGGGATCATTTGATTTTGCACTTTCAATCTCCAAAACTGTGAGCTGAATAAACCTCTTTTCTTTATAAGTAAGTATGAAATTTCAGGTGTTTTGTTATTGCAACAGAAAATACAGTAATATATAACCAAACGGTTATATTTACATTTATAAACCTTTTTTCTTGATATACAAAGTGTGATATTTCACACTTTGCCTTGTAAATTTGAGGTTGATTAGTGTTATTTGTTTCTTTAATTTTCTGATGTCTATAATTCTATTATTATAAATTCTAAAGGACATTTCTTAGACCTCTAGGAAGCTGGTGCTAATAAACAACTTAGGTAGAGAGTCAGCAGCAAAGGAATGAATAAGTAAAAAGAGTAATCACCATTTATTTGTTAGTAGAAACTACCAGTATCTGGACTCCTTCTAGGTGCCATACGTAAAATTTCCTGATCCTAAAAACAACCTTAGCAAGTTATTTTTATCCTCTTATAAAGATGAGGCGACTATGGTTCAGAACTATCATACAGTGTCTCAAGAATACCTCTCCAGTAACTGATAAAGACAAGACTTCAACCTATATCCACCATCTTGAACCCAAACATCCATCACTATGCTGTTCTGTCTTCTTAGAAGTGAGGAAGGAAAAGATGGGAAGAGGGGAAAAAAGAGAGGATAGAAGGAGAGGGACAAATGGAGGAGAGGATGAAAGATAAAACAAAGCACATATACACAGATCAGAATATAAAGGAAGTAGCAAGAAGAAGAAGAAGAAGGAGGAGGAGGAGGAGGAGGAGGAGGAGGAGGAGGAGGAGGAGGAGGAAAGGAAAACTTGAAAGTCATAAAAGTCAGCAAGGACCATAGAGCATTTTGGGCCAAAATGACCCCTCCTCACACACAGCAGTGTACTGTGTGCGGGTGAGATATGTGGGGTTATTCTGGGCACAGGGAACAACCAGAAGGTATTCCCAGGGAGAATTTTTATTTCAAGGTAAATTCTGAGACTGTTATGCAAAGGCTTGGATTAGTTGGAAGTTGGGTGGAAAATGTCTGAAATGGGACACTGGGTGGTAGAAAGGATCTGAGCGGTGTCCTAACTAAACATCTGGGCCCTTAGGTGATCATTAATGGAGACTACTCCAAGTTTGAGGACAGCAGGTAATGAAGAGCTCGCAGAGCATATTAAGCTCCTCAAACACCATCCTGTGGCCCACTCTTCCACTCACCTTTTCCCCACGGAGGTCTCTTCCATGGGGAAGTAACTAGAACGAAGGCAAAACCTGCAATTAGATTTGGCCACTTCTTATCAGGAAAACCAATTCTAAGAACCTTGAAGGAGCACTTAAAAGCTTCTAAGTATCTTGTATCAGCATTCAAGGACACTCAGGGCTTAGTGGAAGAGATCATGATTGTAAGAGATTTGCAAGTTGCTTAAGGATCTAACAACTGCAAGAAAATCAGCTGTGAGAACATTGAAGGTGTTAGGGAGACCCACACGTGGCAGTGGAGGGATGGTAGATTTGGGGCCAGCCGGGTCAGACACATGGTCCTAGAACTTGAAAAACAATCCTGTGATTAGAAAGGGCTTTTAGATCCTTGTCTAAGAGTGACAACACAATAAAGTAAATTCTGGAATGTGCCATTCAGCTTTTGTTCCATCAAAACTACAAACATAAGAGCATCAGAGCATCGTACATCTGGAAGACAAGACTTCCTTGTGTGACTCTGGTCTGAAGGGCCAATGATAGAGGGTGTTCTCCCCATCCTTACAGGGGGGGACAGCCTGTAGTCAAATTCTCTCCACCCCTCCCCAAAAGTCTACCTTTATTTGCATAGAGTAGATCAGGATGCTGTCTGGGTGATATGCTTTTTTTTTTTTTTTTTTTTTTTTAAGTATAGGTTTTTAGAACCTTCCATATCTATACACTCAAGCTCGCTCTTAAACACTTTGAAAGCTGCAAGACTCCCTTAATTGGGGGTGCTATTTTTTTTTTAAAAGGGGAAAATTCCAAGCGACATTCTGCTAAGAAACAAGAGGGTTAGCTCACCCAATTCAGAAAATCAAGGCTCACATCTTGAAATACTATGGATATTAAAGAAAATGAAGTGTGAACTTCTGTGGGTGGACAGAGGAGGGGTGCTGTACATTTACAAGGACCTGAGCAGTTGTTTGGATACAAAGAACAGAAAGGTTTTACGAGCCCCTCTCCATGCCTTCACTAGTAAGTGGTGACAGGCAGAGAGGTAAACTGAGTAAATCACAGGGGACAGTAGCCCCAGCCCTGAACAAGGGTCCCTCTGCAGAAGCCTTTAATGCTAATGATTATGAGGCCCATGTGCCGCTTCACCAATTAACAGAGATTGCTTTTGTTAGAAATGAGGATATGTCACAGAAACCGTTAACAGCCAACAATTGTGGTGAGGAAGTGTTTGTACCAGTTTCTTCAAATCTTTATTTTCCAACACAGGGTAACATGAGGCTCTTCCTAGAATACTTAGAAAACTAAGTCTTCTTGTGCTTTGCCCACCATTTCAAGCAGGACCGCTGGGACCTCTTTTCCCATTTTAAGTTTCCCACACATGGACTCACATTTACACACACCAAATTATCATTCTTTCTCTTCACTCCTTTCTTAGATTTGCAAATCTACTGCTTTTATCTTTGATCTTAATTCCAGTCTGATACAGGTTTTCCCAGATGTGATTTCTTTAAATTGACGGCAATTTTTTTAATGGTTAAAAAAAAAAAAAAAATCCCAAATAATGATGGGTCCCTAGCTATTTTCTTTTGAGAACTTAAGTAATTTAATGGGGATGACTTTTTTTTTTTTTTTTTTTAACTTTTACGGCCAGGTGGCTCTAGGGGATATTTTGTTGAACACTGATTAAAAATAATTTCTTCTAAATGAGACCTGACCACAAAATGGAACCATTAATGGGCAGGGACATTGTCACCAAAGCGGAAACCATGGCTGATTGCCTCCTGTACCTCCCACTACACAAGCATTTTCTTCTTTTTCTTCTCCTTTTCTTGTTCTTAATAGCAGAGTAAATAAGCAGCCAGCAAGGCCTAAAATGTTTTCGGCCAAAAACAGAGTCCAAACTCCTCAGAGAAAACATTGGCCTCTGTGGTTTTGTAATATGTTCCAGAACACCGAGTTCAGTGAGGAACATTGTGAAAAACTCCCATCCATTGGAATGATGGTGGGGAATGTTACAGTATCAGAAATTTCAATTGGTCCTTTTCCTGCAGACCCATAATGAGGCTTGTAAAAAAAAAAAAAAATAGTGCTATGTGGAAGTTCTCATGGGAAAAATGAATGGCAAGAAATCCTAGCTTTAAAAGAAACAGCTAATCTGCTAGTTTGATTGTTCTTCAAAACTTACGCTGAACCAATGAGCCTAATTAAAAACACTTGGCCTACTTCTATAAAGCATCATAGCTTTCTCTATGCTTCGTTTGTATACACCACAAAACTCCAGATAGACTATTATTTTTTCAAGTGCTCACTAACAAAGTGCTGACTTTGTTGGGATAGCGGAGCTAATTTCTTGAACTCAGTGTGAAACCTTAGCTAAACAAAATTGTGGTAATTTTCCTTAATTTGTAAAAGTGATTGGAGTGCAAACAAAATTTTCCTCTTGGGTCAATCCTATAATTTTCAATTAACTAAAACTAATCGTCAGGCAGGCACCAAACCTGCATTTTGTTTAAAGGGCTGGGAGGCATTTCCAAGGGTCAGGATGCATTAATTGTTTTTATAATTTTGAGAGAAAGAGACTGACTAAGATACACGTTTGGTTTTGCTTCTAGTATTAAAATACATGGGAAAGATGCTTTAAGGCAAATGTCAGGGCAAAATAAAATCTGTCCCTTTAATTGTATGGTTATAATTAGGATGTGTTAACACAGTTATTCCTTTACTTCTCTGGAATCTCTTTGTGTGAAAGCTTCCCCTCTGTATGTACTCTGGCCTTGAGGTCCTTCGCAGAGTCGACAAGACCTGAAACCAGCCTGTGGAGAAAGCTGGCTAGGGATGACTGATACCGAGCAGAGGGCCCCCAAACTTCGCTACTCCACATGGGGTCCTTTGACCTGCAGTGTGCTCTTGTTTTCAAGCTGTAAGCAACGAGGAGTCTCAGGTTCTGCCCCAAACCTACTCCAGCAGAATCCCAACTGTTAAAAAAGATCCCTGGGTGTTTGGTTTGCACACTACAATATGGCAGGGAGCTGGGCGGCGGGGGGGGGGGGGGGGGGGGCACTCAGACTATGCACTGGGTGCATTTCCACTTCCTGCCTTTCCAGATCCTGCCTGGTTCCCTGCATGTGATGGGAGGAAATTCATATTCACCCTGTAACCCTAGCTTCTTACCACAAGGAGGGTCCTTGTGCCAAGGCTGTTTTGGGAGTACAAAATGCAGTTGACTGGGGGAAAAGGCACCAGCCCAGAATTAAACATGAAAACTACTAACTGTATTTAATACAAATACTACAAGCAAGCTATAAGAGAGTTAAAAAGCACACCCCCTACTCCATAAGCAAGCAAATCCTAGTAGTTGGCTTAACCTCCAGAGAGACCTCAGCATTGTCTAGCAACTACTCTTCCTTTTATTCCTCATGCTGTGCTTTAGATATCCAACCAGTTATTTCAACATAGACACCCAGATGAATTCTTTAATAATAATCAAAGTATCTCATCTGGTCATACATCTGGTGAAATGGGGAAAGAAAGTAGGTCTTAACGGAAACTAGATTTAACACACACACACACACACACACACACACACACACACACACACACGCACACACACACACTTGTGCTTATGAGAGAAAGTGAAAGACCGTACAGGCCAAGACAGCCCTGCAGTCCCCATGCACGGCAGTTCTTACCTGTGTAAATGAATCTGCCCGGTGTCCCTTTGCAGAACTGCTTGGATTTATAGGACAATGTGACTTCCACAACTCCAGGGATGTGCCGCGGAGGTGTCTGCACACGGATGGCATGAGGAGTGATCAACTGGAGGAGACATTGCGGGAAGAAGATGGTCATTGCCACATGCAAAGGACTCATGTCACGGCTTCCCTATCAGCTGTCCATAAACAAAGCTTTAAAACACATAATTAAGCTGTCAATGTTTAAACATAATCTTGATGGAACTTGTATAAAAGACACTGACAACAATATTTACAAGTGCTCTGAGAACAGCCATAACAACATTATCTGGGTTTTCCTACATGGCAGGCACTGTGCTTCCTGGTTTGAAAAGGGAACCTGGCCTAATGAAATGATTTATCTACTACAGGATATCCTTTGGAAAATCTCTGTTCGAAACAGACACTCTGCCATGCCTCTCCAAAATTGATGAGACTGGTGTTTGAACTGAGCCCTTAAACATGTGGAAAACACAGAGGTAGGAAAACAGTAGGCCCAGGCACCCTGATTAGCTGCAGAGCACACATAGGAAATGCCCCTGAAGACCATTTGGTGCATTAACTACCAGAGGCACAATCAAAGAGCTTTAAAGGGGAAACCAAAGAATCTGCCTCCCTGGAATAGCTTGCGGATCTGGCAGAACTAAGGACTCTCCATAAAAGGGAAATGGAAGTTTGGGGAGAGGACTGCAGAATGGTCACTGGTCCATTAGGCAATGCCATGTGCACAATGAGAAAGTTCATTTCTGAACTCTGTTGGCAATCAGATTAGCCTATAAAGCTGAATTTATTTTTTATTACTCTTATCTCTGTTTATATAACTAAAATGTTATTAATGGCCATAAAACAGGCATTATCTGGTTCTTTGAAAAATCCAGCCCTGGTATTTGGTTGAATTTGATGGTGCTAGATTTTACATGCTCCCTCCCCCCACCACCCCCCTCTCTCTTTCTCTCTCTCTCTCTCTCTCTCTCTCTCTCTCTCTCTCTCTCTCTCTCTCTCTCTCGTCAGCAATTGCCCACTCCTTGACTCCTTTCAGATGCACTTAGCTCAATATTTGTGGTTGTAAGTCTGTATATAGTGGATCTTGTACACCATCTACAATGTGTCCATAATAACTTGTTTTTTATGCTGTTCTCATAGGGACACTTTAAAGGGGCAAAACAGGCTTAGTTCAAGTGTTTGGCCAAAGAATCACATGTGACAACAAGAATAGCCAAATAGGAAAGCCCAGAATAGTCTAATGGCTTCACAAAGTGACCTAACAATTTAGAAGGATGAGATTTACATCTGGTGATCTGGAACCCATGACCCCCAGGTTTCTAGGATCAATTTCACACATTTTTCCAGTGTGGTTGAACAACCAGCAACTCCTGGCTGCCCTAATGCCAGGTCCTGGGGAAAGAATGGGAGAAAGTTGCTTTTCTTAAAGTTCACAAATCATTTCTATCAAATACTCCTTGAAATGCAAAGAAAGGGCATCAGAATAAAAATCACCTTAACCTAGGAATTAGAAATGCCTTATCCTCCTCCAAACAAAAACTAAATAAAGAAGCTATAGAAATAAAAAATGCAACTGATAGTTTAGACTTAACAGACATATAGTATATTTCATCCGTCAATAACTGAATACATTGTCTTCTCTGCAGCACATGGATCCTTCTCTAATATAGACCATGTTATATAAGTTGTCACATATGTTGGTATACAATTGTCATATTACCATAACATATTTTTAGCATCTGTAGAATTATTTCAATAACTTCCTTTCCATTGATATTAATTTTTATGTTCTTGATTAGAATTGTTTATTTTTTATCAAATTCTAGCTGTATTATTTCTTTTCTATTTCATATATTTCTGCTCCTACTCTTATTTTTTCCTTCCTACTACATAATTTGAAAATAATTTGATAGTTCTATCCTCTTTCTGACACAAGTACTTGGAGTTATAAATGTTCATCTGAAAAATTCACTAAGTGCAAAATATAAAAAATAAAGATAGGATGTGACAATATTAAGCCAAGTTGGATCTAGGGACAAAAGAAGTGTGCCCCTATATAAATGTTTTAATATATTTTTAATGGTTAATGTGTCTTCAGAGCATTAGAGTAGTTAAAAATACCGGAGAATTGAAAATTAGGTATGTTAAAAAAAATGTTCATTTGAGTACTGTTTGATCCCAGAGATCCTGATATCTTAAGCTTTTATCATCACTTAGTTCAAAGCACTTTTTATTTATTTTCTTTATGCTTTCTTCCTTGGCCTCTGAGATATTTATAGATGTGCCATTTAATTTTGAAATAGTCAACATGTAGAGGTGGGATTCTCCATATCTTAATGTGATTGATTTCTAATGTAATAAATCATGCAGGAAGCACAATCTGCATGATTTCAAATTTTTAAAAAGTGATGAAAATGCTTTTTATGTTGATTGTATTGGTTACATACATGTCAAAACTGATAAGACTGCATGTTCAAATATGTGCATTTTATTGTACTTCAGTTCTACCTTAATAAAGCTGTTGTAGGGGTGGGGGGAAAATGCCTTATCCTCTTCCATGGAACATTTGGAGTCAGAACTTATTTGCAGAAGATACACAAAAGATACTTCCAGGAGGCCGTGGCATGAGGGACTCTTGGAGACTGAGTCCATTCCTACAGCACAGTGTCTCAGACAGCTAAGGATTTACTCATGAAAGCACAAGAAATGCTGTCTTAGAACTTTGTTCTTTTCTCATTGAAATTCCTCCAAAATGCATTTACACTCTCTGAAACATGCAAAGTACATGTAATTCAACTTAACCTTGATAAACCAAGATCATTGTTTGGAATACCCAGTATTATATCTTGCGGTAATACAGAAAAGCTCCAAGTGCCGACTAAAGTATGAAGGGCTGCATTTGTACCCTAGGTGCTTCCCAATAGATATGACTGTGAAATTATTTCGATTTTTATTCCATTCCTTTATCTTTTTCCTCCTGGTATTCTTTAAAACTTCTAATCTGCTCTTATAATCTATAAGTATAGAAACTAAGAAATCAAATTTAATCATGCATATAGAATAGCAGAGGAAAGAGGTTTTGAAGGATAGTAAAAGATGATCTTTCAAAATCAAGTATATGCTAATCTCAACTGTCAGATCAAGTTTGGGAACTAACACTTATTCAGTCCTAATCCTAGGGACTTTACCTACAAATGCTAATTTCATCAGGATAATGGTGTATTTTTATGCCTTTTTTTTTTCAGATGTGAAAACAGAATTTTCAAAAGGTTAAATTGTTTACACAAGGTTATCCTGGTCATCTATAAAATGTTCCTCTAAAATAACAGGGAGGACTCACAGTGGCACTTAGTGGTACGGTGTGTTTAAGGAGGCCAAAGCTTCCTTTCATTCATTCACCAAGAAGAATTGCTCATATGGAAAGTTTTTAAATATAGTACCAAACAAGATTTTCAGACCTGGAGGCTGTGTGGATTTTTTTCTACCCCTTGGTATCTCTACTTTTTTTTTTTTTTGCCTGATCCTTTGCTATATTTTTGAGGGGGAAGATCACCATGTTCCTATATTCCAACAGGTGGTAGGTTTCCTCTGTTTAAGAGTTACTGAGGATTCAGATTAACTTTCATTCACAATAATACTTAGAAGAACTTTCAACCAGTTAGAAAATATTTCACCTACACTTCCTTTTCTTGAGGGAACAAGCTTTTAAGAGATGGACAGATATTAGTAAATAGATGGATGAAGATTTCTTTTTGAGGATAAGGACTTAGTAACTATGAGCTTACACCAAGGAACAAGATTCATGGGACTTTATACATTGATTAGGTGTTACGACAGTGAAACTACCGAGGGTGAGATTTTACCATAAAGCTTTCAGCTCAGGAAATTCAAGCAAATTTCCATTTACAATTTCATTTTCAATTTTAATCAATCACCCTGTCAAGAACAGAGATTCCTTTTTGAAACAACTCCCTTTCACAGAGGAGGTCAGAATCCGAGTCTTCACTAGAAAATGAACTAGTTAATATTTTCCCCAAAGTAGATGTCATTCTGGGAATGGCCCCTACCACTGACACATGATATCCACGGCTTATAGAGGAAAAGCATTTCCGCTAACTTTGATCAATTTGAACTTGTAAGCTTATTTACAAATCACTCAGAGAATCACAGAATTATATTAGTGAGCATTTAAAACGAATCCTGGGTGAACCGAGGGCAGCTACTCTATGCATCAGAGCCAAGATGAGACAGGCTCCATAAAGTTTAACTTTTCCCAACTTCCAAATACCAGTTTCTCAGTGTTGTCATATCTATCAGCCACCTGCACAATTGTGTGTTAGTTTTTTTTTTAAATCAAGTATCTTTTTGTTTAAAAATTTATTTTATAAGGAAACTTCAAATTTCTACCATAACTGAAAAACTGATGTCCCCTGCCCAAATAAGGAGCTATTATACACAGTAATTTTAATGTTAATATGATGCTCAATTCTAGCTGGAACCTGTCAATGCATAATTATATTGAGAAAGGAGATTTGCTAGTATTAGATGTTAAAGACTTGTTTTGCCCCAACTGATGCTTTCTCCTTAAATATGAGTCAGAAGGATTAAAAGAGAAACCAAAGGCAGACAACTTTCTCACCATGTGATTGGGTTCTACTTCCTGTCCTTGTCAAATTCAAAACTGTCTTCTGTATTACAAAGGGCACATGCTCTGCACCTTGGAAACTACTCTCCTGGGCAATTAGAAGGCAGATGGGCTCTTTTTACTTCACTTTCTTAAATTACAAATAACCAAACAAACTGAGCTGGAAATAAATATTGAGAAACTGTGTAGCATCGGAGACTGCTCTGGTCCATTCTGGACGCCTTCACTCTCTTTATCCTTGTGATGTCATGAGACCTAACACTCATGAAGTGGGATAATTTACACGGCACCTTAACATGCATTGTCTTTTAAAACCATTGTCAGATGAGAAAAGTCGAGGGCAGGCGTGTTAACTAATGTTATTTGAAAGAATAGGAAGAAAACCACTCTTTTGCTGAAATATGTCTCCTCCAGAGCTCTTCTCTTTTCATTGGTTTCTTATTATTTTGATGTCCCTCATTTTCTGTCAGTTTGCAATATAGAAATTTTAAAGTTTTGTCCCATTTTTTCCTTCTTTTTACCTATATAATGTTTCTTGAGTTTACACATCAGCTTAGTTGCTTCAACTGAACTAACTACCAAATTTATCTAAACCTGTGCACTTGACCCCTCTAGTCAAACATCAAATTTTATTAACAACAGAGCCACAGAATCTTCCCAAATATGTCTTCCTGCTCTCTCAATCTCACGTGGCCCAGGCCCCATTTACCATCTTACTACCTCTAAATGTGTTCCTCGCTCCTGTGTTCTCTTAGTCAACTCTCAGTGGTGGAAATGCTGTCCTCCACTTGAAACAGCAAACTTGGTTTAATTTTGTTTTTCTCAGGCTGCAACCTTTAAATCAAGTTGATTATATCTCCACTAGACTCCCCTGGTTCTTCTCTGCCTCCCCTCCTTCTCCCATGTAGGCTGTCCCCTGTTGGTACTCAGATGATGACAATACTAGGATGGTCTTCTAAACGGGCTTTCTCTACTTCTACTTCCTCTGCGGAACACTATCAAATGCAATCTCATCATGGCACGCCCTGACTCAGGCCCCCTGCTGCCCCCCTTGCCTATAATATATAGACCTTAGCATAATGCTCCTTAGCCTAATGCTCAGGGTGCAGCCTGTAGCCAATCCCCCTCTCTGGTCCAACTCCCATGCTTCTCCACTTTCTGGAATGCAGGGCTGCGGACAGGAGAACACACACAGCCTTGCCCAACAGCTTAGCTTCGTTCACACCATTCCCTGCCTTCACGTTGCCCTACCAACACTCAACTTGGTCTCTGAAGCCCTGAGCGCTTATTCTCTATTCCAGTTTTACTTGGTCCTACGAGTCAGAGTCGCCTGCATTTTGTAGGAACTTATGCCATTATATCATTTATACTTTAACTCTTTCTATTTTGCTTTGTGCCATAAAGAGCTTTTTACATTTTTATCCCAATAGTCCTTGAGATCAGAGACACAGCCTAATTCACAACTGCATTCCCCAAAGTTGTTAAATTAATACACATGATAATTTAAAATGTTTCTGGAATAAATATACATGCAAATTAGATCACAGCTCTACTAGATGTCTAAATCCACTAAGTGTAGTAAACCTTTTCCATAATAGCCCAGTCTTCTTTGTTTTTATTTATTTATTTATTTGGTTGGTTGTAGATGAACACATTATCTGTTTATTTATTTTTATGTGGTGCTGAGGATTAAACCCAGTGCCTCATATATGCAAGGCAAGGACTCTACCACTGAGCTACAGCCCCAGCCCAAACCCATTCTTCTTAACATGATCATATTTAACTCTGATTCCTTAACTACATTGCTCCTGAATCGATTATCTGATTGGCTCAGCACTCATGTCCTATCATAACATGGGACCAAGCTTACATTTCATCTAAGTGATTAAAAAAGAGGAGCATAGCCAAAGGTCTGTGAATCCAGTTAGAAGTGATAAATTGCAAAAAGTTAAGATGGAAACACTGGAAAAGCAACCCGCAAAAAAAATCTAAATGGTGTTTATTCCTAGACTGACAACCTCAGATGTGAGTTTTCTTCTATCTCCCTTATATGAGTGAGTGTGTGAGTGAGTGAGTGTGTGTGTGTGTGTGTGTGTGTGTGCACGTGTGCACACACACATGCATCTGTAGCACCCACATGCATGGTGAATTCATCTACCTGCACAAGGAATAATAATCATGTAAATAGTCATAGAATAATATTTGCATCTGTATGAATTACTTTGTGAGGAAAAAATACTTATTAAAAGTTAAAAGGAGAATAATAGCAGTTTGGAGCAATAGGTCTTTCATGTGATTATAAGAATTAGATCAATAACTGCATGGAAGAAAGACTGAAAGGTAAAGTTAAGGGTGACTTTACTTTCCTCACATGGCCCTGAATTCTCTAACTCTTCAGCCATGGAAAACTGTTAATATCACGATGAGAAGAAGGAATTTTTAAGCATGGCATCAAGATGAAGCACATGTGATCTCTGCAGAGCCTCAGGAGAGGCTTCTAGCCTGACAAAGACATGCCAGCAGCAAGGGTTCTGCTCCCTCTGGGTGAAAAGCCCGGCTGCTGTGAAAGGGGAGCCCACACACAGACCTGGCGGAACAGGGCCACTTCTGGACGCAGTGCTGGAATCAGGAGTGGGGATGCCCGGCAGATGGTGCCGCTACCCCGGGAAGCAGAACTCCAAAGAGGCCACCTCCAGAGTCTGCAAGCCCAGAAGAGGGACGCAGGGAGCACAGCTGTCCAAATGGCTTCATAAAGACTCTCCTAGTGTTCAAGGTTCTGTGTGTATGAGTGACAGGTCCTAGTGTTTGAAAACATGACTGCAGCCTGCTAGAACTTTGGGGAGTAAGAGGGAGTTTGGGGGATTCTTTCTTCTCTGAGAAGCATTTATTATCTGTGTCACTCTGCTGATGGTGATGACCTCATCAATGACCTCCAGCAATAATGGTCTTTTGTCCCCATCATGCCATATGCTAACCTGGAAGTTAAACTTCACATATGCTCTGTGGCATTAGGAGGCAGGTATGGTTATTACCTGGTTCTCAGATGAAGAAAATGAATTTCTGGAAAGTTAAGAAACACCACCAAGAAACTCATCTGTAGTGGCAAGTTTCCCTGGCCGATGGCCACTATTGTACAACCACAGCCATGTCTCCCTGCATTGTTGGTAAGCAATTTGTCCATGATTCCTGGCACATGGGCTTTACACCCTCCTGCCACCTCCTACAGCATGAATCCTCGCCATTGCCTACACCCTAAAAGTCCTGGTAACACAGAAGCATGCAAAGCACTTTTCTCATTGGTAAAGGTTAGCTGGAATGGGTTCCCCTGAAAAACGAAAATGAAATTCCAACAGAAGCTTTTATGCACACATTCCAACCTGTGGAACTATAAGAAAAAAAAATGCAGTTGGCAGTGCCAAACCACAAAGCCAAAACATAACTGGGGTTACTAGAAAACACACTAGTGATTTTTCATTATTAGTCCTAGGATTTAATATCTTAATCATCTTCACCAAAGAGAAGCTTAAAAAAAAATGTTTGAAACAGGCAATGACTCAAGAAGACATCAAAAGAAAGAAAAGTTAGTTCTTCAGAAACATCATTAATATGTATAACTAGAAAAATCCTAAAGTGGACCCTAGCACAGTGCCCTAGAGGGTCTGGGTCCTAGGATACACTAGCCCATTTGGCCATGCCCACTCTCTATTCCTCAGTTTACCCGCTAAATCATCTACTGCTCCAGTTCTAATCTTCTCCGTGGGGGGAACTGAAAATAACATTAAATACGCTTTGTGTTTGGGTAGTGCTTCTCCAGGGACCCTAAAGTGCTTTCCAGATTAATTTTTTTAATTTATGTATTAATAATTCTCACAGCATTCTCCTGCTCAATTAGGATAATAATATCCATCTCTTTTGAGATAGGCAGGGGGTACTGAGTGATGGACATGAAGCAGACACTTAAATAAGGAAACTGTAACATAAAAGCATAATTAAAGCTTTGAAACCAAATCGATCTAAGGATTTTTTAAAGAAAAACCACAGTGTTAGTGACCAAACAAGCAAACTCATTTCTCCTCGACTCAGGCACATTCATCTTTTGGGAGTTAAACATGGCATTTAAGAAATATTATTTCCAGGAGCTCCTACAGCATGATGAAGCAGGGAAGTGTATGTTCCTGGAAGATGCACTGGCTGGACCTCCGTGTTGTATCTCCATTCCCCCAAAGTGGACACCACATAAATCAGGAGATGCTCCCTGAATGCCTCAGTGTATTTTGGTTTGTTCCCTAATCACAGTTCTCTGGGTTTCATAACACAGATTTTTTTCATTCCCAAGAATTGCCAGTCTCCAAGGCAGTATATGATTTCTCAGGGAACGTGAGAGAAAGCCAGTGAAGGCATTTACTGTTTCATAAACATTCTGGTTTTCTTTTGTCCTTTCAAGAAAATAGCTTTAAACCCATGTTTAGCAGAATATGATGGGTCACATGAATTCCCAAAGATAAACTCTTCAGTGTCACAGGAGACCTCTGAAACTCAAGTCTCAGGAATGGAGTTTAAATAGGGGATTTGAATTCTGGCTTTTGAACAGTCAGCAGTGTTTCTTAACACTGTCTGAAATTCATCTCAATAAAGATACAGAGAGTAGAGACATGGAGGCAGATTTTGCTATGTGGGTCTGTGTCCCAGAAGTAGAATGCCCCATGTGGACACATACTTGTTCTTCTTTTTCACTGGGTTCCCAGTATTTCACAGGACCTTGGAACGAGGTCCTCAATAAATAATCATTGAACTGAATGAATAAATATTGTGATGCCATTAACCACCACTGATACTTAAGGTGAAGATTCAATAAACTCCCTTATGAATCTACAAAAATGCAAAAAAAACAGAGCTGGGAATGTTGCTCAGTGGCAGAGAGCTTGCCTAGTAGGTGAGTGAAAGGACCTGAGTTTGATTCCCAACACTCAAACAAAAAAAAAAAAAAAAAAAAAAAAGGAAAGAAAGAAAGAAGAAGAGAAAGAATCAACATCATTCCATTCGGAATTCTTTTTTACTAAAATAATAAAAACAAAAAACTTTTAACTGGCCACCACAAACTTCCTGGTAACCTCCTTAGACATTGACAAAAATATGCTGCCCAGTGCTGACCAGGAAGCTCACCGCGACCCTTCAATCAATGCAGTTAATTGTATAAAACAAAACAGTCACAAGATCATTTTTCAAAATAACAGATTTGGGAGAAAAAGACTAAAATAAATATATTCTGCTTCGACTACCTTTGGGTTTTGTGGGTTTATTTATTTATTTATTTTGTAATTTGTTTTTTAAATAAACTTTCTCCAGCTTTCTTCCCAGGATGTAGATAGCATGCCAATTGGGCCCCATTAAAGACTGGATCCCATTCTGGCCATCTGTGGGCTGGAGAAGCACTGGTGGGTTCCTAAGGTCCACAAGGAGAGGATCAGACACGGGCAACGCCAGCCCCTGTGGTCTAAAACTACACAATGAGCTCTTTCTCAAGGCTGCTCTTTCCACATTCAGGCAAGAAGGAATGTCATTCCCTGCTTCAGCCTGGCTCCGGGTCCTGTGTGCCTGTCTGTTTGTTTGGAAATTAAAATACAAAAGAAAAAACAGAGCCAGATGCATTTATGGAAGGGACCAAATGCTTATTATCAAAGTTGGAAGTTTAAAGGAAGGAAACCCTTGCCTGTGGAATTAGGAAAGAAAAATAGGAGACCAAAAGACTGATAGATGGGGAAAGAGGGAATGAATTTGCCTTTCAATGAAAAATTTTAGTGTCCTTCAAGGGTCTGAAAACAAAAAGATATCAAAGCAGTAAGACAAAGACTCATTCTAATATTTTTGTGGTGTAGCCCATATTTGCATACTGTATACACTGATACTTGCACATTTATTCAGTAGTCCTTAATTAACATGTCCCTCCAAGTACCGAGAGATGCTCCCTAAGAAAGCTCTACAGAAAATTGAAGTCAAATCTCTTTTAATACAGTGGCCCTAAGACTGCTTTGGCTGGAAGTCTTTCGAGGATGCATTACACAGTTCTTGCTGTTTTAATCAGAATTTATTAGAAATAATTGCCAGCTCTTTCTTCCTGACTCAGAGCCACCACCATTATGAATAGTCATTAAGGTGCCACACAATAATATACTTCTGTGTCTGCTTTTTAGGTTTTCCATTTCTGCCCTAGACATTAGACTGTCAGCTGTCACTTCTACTGTCACTGCGCCTGTTTCTAACAACCTGCTTCCACATATGACCTGTCTCTAGTTGGCTCCTTCTCATTTGCTGTAACAGGGAAAAACAGATAACATCATTTGTTAAAAATTATTGTTCTGCTTATACTAAAGAAAGTCTTTTATTCTTTTTACTTTCTTCTCTTTCTTTTTTTCTTTTTTATCTTTTGTTTGATCTTGAATTTTGGAGAGTTGAAGTCATTATAACACTCTCTGAATAAATGGGTTTGACTACATTCATATTAAATGGCTAGGAGATGGCTCTCAAGTCAGGTAGATTTTGGTTCAAATTCAAGCTTTGCAAAGAAACAGCTGTGGGACCTTTGGAAAGTCACTCTATCTCTCTGACCTTGAGTTCCATTATGAGAGAATGGGATAGGTGATGTGGGAAGAACTAGACATTTAATAGTACTATTAAAAAGATAAATTGACATAATACCTATAATGAATTTAGGGAAAGGCATCCCCTATACAGACCACTCAAAAAGTGCTGGTTTTATTACTCCTTTATTGTCATCATTTTCTATAGGTTTATCCTAAAGTATTTAGGTACACATTTAATGTGCAACTAATATATCTAAGTATGAACTACCTACCCACACATGCATTAACAAAAACCAAGTTGCTATATCTACTTTCCCCCGCTCCCCCCGGGGATACTTTACCACTGAGATATATCCCCATTCTCAGCTCTATTCTTTACCCTGCTCTTTTTTATTTATTTCATTTTTTGTTTTGTTTGGATGCCTATCTTTCTAAATTGCAGAGGCTGACCTTGAACTCGAGTTCTTCCTGCCTAAACTTCCCAAATAGCTGAGATTACAGGCATGAACAGTGCTACTTTGAAGCATCATCAAATATAATAGTTGTTAACAAGGAGCATTTTTTTTTAAATGGAAGGAAAAAAGGAAGGAAAGAGGGAAGAAGGGAAGAAAGTGGGGAGGGAGGAGAGAGAGGGAGAGAGGGAGGAAGAGTCATTCAGCAAACATAAAGCATCTGACCTCTAAGTTGGTGCAGGGGCCCTGTGAGAGATTGAGCTTAAGGTAGCACGGATCCTGCCTTCAAGAGAGAAAGCACTTCCTTGAATCACAATAATAAAAGAAAAGAATAGAAACATAATATGGTAGAGATAAGGCAATGTAGGAATTTGGACACAAGAGAGAATATTCTACACCTGGAGCAGAGAGGGAAGACCTCACAGGAAAAGGTGGTCTTTTACAGGATCCTGGGAGCAAAGAACACAGGCATGGGAAGAAAGGGAACAGCACTCAGAAGGAAGAACAAGACAGAGCACAGGACAAAGAATCCCTTCAGGTGCAAGGAGCGGCCACCAATTCAGTGCACCTGGAATAAATCCAGGTGCACCCTGCAGGAGAATGTTGAAAAGAGCCTGAGTGCCAAAAGAAAGCTTTGGGAGACAAGAAACCAGGGAAGGTTAGGGCAGGAGCAGGGGTCTTCAGTTCAGAGGACCAGGGAGCCCCTCCAGCAATCAGCACAGAGCACACCAGGAAAGAGCAAAGGATATAGACATCCATGTTCTTCCTAGAGTCAGGTGGCTGCAGCCATGCGTGAGTTCTGTCTTTGATTCAAATTAAAATTAGAAATGCATCACACTTCTGTGGCTTCTATTTTCAAGTTCTAGGCACATACAAGTACCTCCTGAGCACACCGGAAACATGGAGATGAAAATGTCATCTGAAAGCCTTTTTTCACTATCCCCTGATTATCAACAGACAGGACAAATTTCAAGTGCCTTCATCATTAAAAATAAAAACATAGACTAAAGCATTTTGAGGAATAAAGGGAGTAGGGCTGTAATGGTTCAGCTCTACTAAAACAGCCACTAGGCCATTTTAATCTGAGTTTCTTTAATATGCTAGCTCATTTAGAAATGATTCCTCATAAAATTACTTGGGCTTGAAAGTTGTTCTTCAAAGACATACACAAAGTTTAATGTAACTTATTTGAAAGAAATAAACTTCTTAATTTTGTATCAAGCATCTTCCATATATTAGGTGGTCAATAAGTACATGTTAAATAAAAACAGACTTTGAAACACATGTTTAAGGAAAACAAGGCAGCTATCAGTTATTTTAAATCTATGCATGTAATTAACTTTGGATTCAATTTGTAAGCCTCAATATGTGAAAAATAAATGAACACGGCTATTTATGTTTTACTTTTATTATGAAAATTTGAAAGAAGTGGTATTGGACATAATGGCATCCCCCAACTTTCCTTATGTGTGTGTGAGATTTCAGTGGTATTTGTATCTCATTTATAATATAGTATGAATGAGTCATTTTGTGTAAAATTTGGAAAGGTTTGGTAAATTTATGAAGTACTTTAAAAGCCTATGGAAATTTCATGAGAAAACCTGGTAGGACCTCAAGCTCAACGTGGGAGAGACTGGGTGTCAGGAGAACCAGGCTCTCACCCTAGCAATAGGCGGCCAGTGTGCTCCTAGAATAAGTCACAGTACCTCTCCAGAGCCTCTTCTTCCTCACAAAATAAAAACACTGTACTTGGTGACCCAGAAGCATTCCTCGACACCCCAAATGACTTGTGGTTCAGTAAAAATCAAGGCTGAGCAAAGAGGCCTGGGAATCATCCGGTAGGATGCACATATGTGTTTTCGCCATTCCCTCTTTAATATCACAGAAAAGCAAATTCTCTTTTTTATTAATACTCATTTCCCTGAATCAGGTGTACAGATGAGAATGAAAAAGTAGAGAGGAAAAAAGAATCAAGAACTGCATTCACCCTAGGTTTTCTAGTTTGGGGATTCAAATGGTAAAATTGCTTTCCAGTCCCCCACCCCCAAACTGCCATGTACCCAACTACATTCACCCACAGATAGTTTCTTTTGTCTTCATTCCCTATCTCTGGGAATACAGTTGAACAAAACATTCATCTGGATGAAGAAGACAACATGTCGCCCCTATGTGAAGCTAATTGGTTTGAACAGTGATGAAACTTTGGCTTCTCCCATCTGAGCTAAGTGGTACTGCCAATCTTTAAATATAGCTGTCCTACGAAATCATATGGCATCTAATGCTAAGTGTGTACTGACTAAAACCAGATGCAAAATATGACAGAAATTTTGTTCAAAGCCTTGCAGCTTTAAAGAATAATGGCTCCAAACATTCCTGGTCTAATCTAAATAATGCTCTGCAAATATTTCAGACTATTTTCTCACATCTATCCCAGCCCAACCACTCCACGATTGAATTTCATGACTTGACTTCATTAACATAAAATCAAAATGCACTCCAGCCATCACCCATCGATCTTCTTGTGAGGTGATCCTTGAAAACAAGGGTTCTATGGTTCTAAAAGTTTGGGACATGCCAAATACTGCATCTTAGGTATCCACCGTGCATTTGGTACCTCAAAAATTCTGCAAAGTTCTATGACAAGGACGAGTTCAATTTTTTTGATTCAACATTTCCCAATCTTACTGGGAAAAAAATTTCCTTCATCTCCCACGAGGCGTCTATTAATATTCGTAAGAACTAGCATTCAACAGAACTATATGGAAAATGAATTAGAGCAATATTATATGTAAGTCTCGGGTTTACATCAGATACTAGAATCTGAAGCATAAAGGGTAGAAATGTTGACTGTAGACATAAAAAGGAAGATTCTATTGGCTGAATTGTGTTAAAGAAATTCAGGAACCCTTTGCAGATAAATCTATGTGTGCATTGCAAGTGTCTTCTGAAAGAAAAGAGCAATCGTGGATGAAAAGAATCTGTTTCCCACCCACAGTCACTGGCCCCTTCTAGATAAAAAAGAAGGGCAGCTTTGATGTCAAAGAGGATTGGCCTCAAGTTGTCATTTTCCGATGGGGAAAGTGAGGTCCAGGGACCAACACTGACTAGATCTGGACCCTCTGGGCAACAGGACTGCAATAATCATCCAGGTCCCTCAACTCTCTCTGTCCACTGCTCCTGTAGGCAATCTCAACCCTTCCCTGACATACTACCTTCTGCTCCCTGATAATCCCACTGTGGTACTTCTTAGACATGCAGATAAAATACCTGAAGCAGCATGCACTCTCTCAGGTATTTTTGTGTTTAAATAGAAAAACTATTTAATAGAAAAACTGTGAGATCTGAAACTACCTCGCTCAGAGAGTCATCCACACATAATTGGAACTTGATTCGTTTTTTGAACAGTCTACATCTGACTCACTACATTCTCTCTGCCTTCTAGAACCTTGCCTTGTATTTTAAACCACAAATTCAATACTAGATTACATAAATATATTATGCAACTCTCTAATTTGTTTCATGGGAGCAAGTTGTCTTTCCAAATAAAACACCAGATCCCACAAAACCCAACTTTAATTACCCATGGTACCTATCCCAGCGTTAGACAACCATAAGCAAGGCAGCTAACACTCTTTGTTTAGAAATTAGAGGTATTCTGAAGGAGATATTAAAACAACAAGGAGCGCTACACAACAGTAGCAGGAGCCCCTCACTGCTCCAAATCACATGTGAGTCGGAAAGTCAGGCAACCAAGAGCTTCTCTGGTCAAGGAAAAAACTCAACCCACATTAAAACTTAGTACACATCAATCTCATTAGTTTTCCTAGATTTATATTTAAAACACTACAGAGAATTTTCTCTTTAACTATTTGGGAATATGTCAGGATAAGGAGCCCAATAACATCAGTAAAATAATTTACTTTCTCTAAAGAAAGGAAGAGCAAATGAGAATCACAAGAAAGCCATGTAGATGTGGGGGGTGGAGTGGGGGTTCACAGAGGGCCCCCAAGTAGGAGTGCTGGAGTGCCACCTTTCTTGTTCCCAACCCTCAGGGAGTAGTGAACTAAACTGAACTACTCATTTGCAAAAGATTGGGTAGGTAGGAGAAGAACACAGATGAGGGGAAATTAAGCCACCCTATTTTCTTTGAATCTTTTAAAAATTCTTTAGCTAAAAAAAGACTCCAAATAATAGCATCAACTGCTAATCTAAAATTGTTATGTTCTTGTCCTGACCCACCAGCCTGTTTTCTGGGTGCTTTGGGCTAGAGAATGAAGAAAGGAAGACATGATTAAAATCTATTAAAATCTACTTAAAATCAGATGTACTGCATTTTAGAGATGGCATGAACCTCAAGGTCATGTGGTCAAGGGCAAAGACTCTAGACAGATAGGTGTCCATCTCTCTCTCAAGACTATATTTGCTGAATTATATTTTTTAATCTCTCGACACTCAAACTACTCATACATAAAATCAGAATAACAAGAGTACCTAATAGAGGACTAACAGGAGGATTAAATAAAGTGATACCTATTAAGTGTCTGCATGATCGCCCTTGGTAGTGTGAGCTATTTCTCTATTTCTTATACCCAAACAATGTTTTTTGTTTGTTTGTTTTGTTTTTGAGGCAGTGACAAATTCTCTCTGCACACAAAGAAGCAGGGAAAATTGTATCTGCTAAGTCACCTATATGAAAACTGAAATATGGAAATAGTTTTACAAAATTGAACAAAAGAGTTCACTTCTGCAAGGTCTATTACACTGAGCCTCAGGACAATCATGTGGTCATAGCCCAACTGAAAGTCCTCCATGTAGTCACCCAGCAAATGCTGTGAGGCACTTAGTCATTTCAAGGAATGTCTGTTCAAATAGTTTTGGACGCCCTGTGGATTCATGACACGTATGTGTTTTAGCCATTCCCTCTTTAATATCACAGAGCAGCAAATTCTCTTAATGGTGGATATGTGTCATGAGTCTATGTATCATGAATGGTGAGAATTTGCTTCTCTGTGATAGGGTGTGATATGGTGGGTTCTTGACACAGCCACAGCTGCTGGCAGTCCGGAGGTGGGGATGAGGAAAGCATTGGTGCAGGCTCTGCCCGGCGCCCACACAGGCTGTGACAGTAGAGGCATCCCGGAGGGAGTTGGACCAGAGCCTCATTTTCCTTCTCTCCCATTTTCCATGATAAGCAACAGAAAGAAGGTCAGGAAGGGAAGAGGACACAGCTCAGGAGACCTGGGAGAGGATGCCCTTGTGAGGGCCACTGCTCACAACAGAATAAAGACACACGGCTGGCCGCACAATAGCCCACATCTGTGTAGCTTCTCCCTGACACCCAGAGCTGCTACCAGAGAACACAGCGCAGAGAGCAGCGGGAGTGGAGTCCACCTTTCATTCCTAGAGTGATCCAACTTGGATAATGGTTGGATGCATTAAAAAGCTCATTTCTGATGCAGCTTTATGAGAACTTTGATTCCCTGGCCAAGTGCATATCTCTTGTTGGCTGAGCCAGAAATGCAAAGGCAGGGGCTGCAGGAGCTGGCTCGACCCAGTGGGCGGCTGCCAGTGAGAAGCACATGGGGCAGCCTTAGAAAGAACAGACTCCCTGGGAGGTTCAGTTGGGTCAGCACACCCAACTATCACAGTCTTCACTCTCCGCTCATCCCTATGGTCTCCCTAAACAAAAAGCACATGTACTATCTAAACTGCTTTTCCAAGGGAAGACAATCATAGGCAGAAGCAGAGACCGTGGGTTCTAGCTCCAGGTCTGCTTCTGACCTCTTTGTGTGGCCATGAACACATACATCACTTGGTCTACAGACTGTAAGCAGCTGCTGTCTAATTATTGAATTATTTGTCTCCAAGTCCTAGTAAGCTTATCCAGAAAAGATACATCTGAGGGTATTTACTTGGTGGTATAGAGGAAAGACTGAAATGATCTACATAAAGAGCCCAGATCACAATCAAGTTTAGCAGTTAATATAACTATTTATGAAACCAGCTGGATGAACTCTGGTCTCTTGCAGCACTAACACTGGTTTTATGCTACACGGTGATTCTGGCAGAGAAGCTGGTGCTCAGAATTCAGAAAACAAAGGCAAGTCACCGTGACATCTATGCAAAGGTGATGATGTTCATGTTTTGTGATCTTAAGCTCATGTTGGTTATTGTCAGACAAGTCAACTGGCAGCTTAGAAAGCACTGCACAGGTAGAACGCAGTCATTTTCTTATGGGTGAAGTCATATCCCAAGGTGCTCCAGAGCTATCAATCCCTACTGTGCTAAAAGCCCTGGGTTCTTCTAGGTTCCCCAGAGAATCACTCATTCTGAGTCATTAGTAAATCAAGAATCATCTGTACCTGGGTTAGTAGTGTCATTTAAATGGTGGTCTTTGAAGATCAGGCTAGGCTAGACTCTGTGTATAGAATTCCTCAGACTACCTTGTTAAAGTAGCTTTTCCAATATATATTGTTACTTTGCACCTTCTTTTGGTTCCCAATATACAAGAGGACCTCCACTCCATGTAAGCCCAAGAGGACAATTTACAAAACAGAGCTTTCCCAGTGCTTACGGGCCAGAGAACAGAAATCTCCCAGTGGAAAGCTGGACCTCCTGGTGAACTCCACCCATCTTTCCTAGTTTCCCGAAGTTCTTCTAGACAGGAGCCGGCCCACCTAGAGCAGCCCCACAAAATGCCCCACGTTCTATTAGAAATTCAAGTATAGACAGTATCTTCAACTAGAACAAGCCATTAGATATTAATGTTCAGACAACACCTACCTCACTCCAGACCAGCATGGTACCGAATATGACCTGTAACCCATCAAAGAAATTGTCCCCTATGATGATCACAGTCGCGCCTCCCGTGGTCCATCCTTCACTGGGGCTGATGGCTTTGATACAGGGAGTAGCTGCTTTTCAACACACATGAAAAAGAGAAGGAGACTGCCGTTAGAACCAAACTTTAATGATGGGAGACTTGAGAAAAAGAAAAAAAAAATCTTTTATCTTTTCACTAACAGAAAGTCCCTCAAGATCTCGGCATTTCTCAGCCACATTAGGACCTAAAACCAAGGGTGCAGCCTCAGTTCTCAGCATCCCTTTCATTGTCTCTCTTAAGATATATATTTTTACCCAAATCTTTATCAAGCTGGAAACCTTGTAAAATATAACACAGGAGTGAAATTGAATTTACAAAATACTAGTAGAAATTTTTAAAAAATGGGTGACTTATTGGAATGCACTGGAAATCTTACAAAATTGCTTGATAATTAAATCTGTCTCCTGAAAAGAAAACTTACACATTTTTAGAGAAACATTTCTGTCCAATGGGAAGTTAAGAAAGAGGAGGCCAGAGCAGGGGTGATTCTTGCTCCAAGCCTTCTATCTATAATACTAACATAGCAACATTCCTCATTAAAAATCATTAGAATTTTTTTCAAATAAATGTCATGGATCCCACTTTATAGATGCAAAACAGGTCACTCAGGGTGAATTATGCAACCAAATAGCCGAGGCCAGACTGAGCCACAGATTCTCTGTGACCTTTGCTTTGTTGTGTTTCCCAGGCTTAAAACCCTACAACCAACTTTTTCAAAATTTCATATCTCTTCTCTTTTCCATTGTAAATGGCCCTTGGAGATAGGAAATCGTTTGCAAATACTGTGATTCCAAACAGACTGGAGGTGGTTTGCCTAATGAGCATGGCATCCTTTCAACAGAATTGCTAGGCATCAATGTAATTGTTGGATCATGTTTTGAAATCTCTCTGAGGGCACCTTGGGCCCACTGAGAGTTTTTAACTCCACGATGCCATGCCACTCTTCTCCTGATTACTTTCATGAACAGCAACAAAGCAAAATTCTAAAGCAAGGAAGATATTGTGCAAGAAGAGAGAATGAGACCCTCCTCTTTAATAAAAAAGTTTATTAAGTATTCAAGACTGACTGTCCAAGCATTAAAGCCAATAAGAGCTCCAGTTAATTTTAATGGGGGAAAAGAACTGGCAAAAAAAAAAAAATTATTGGACTTTGTCAAATTTGGCAAAATGTCATGCTTTAACTTTTGCAAGAAGGAAAGAAAACATTAAGTCCATCCCGGTGGGACCATTGCTCACGTGCCACCACACAAACAAGGAGCATGGGTTTGGTTCTGATTCAAATTCATCTTTAAAAATTGCACAGAGAAATTTGGAAATATCCAAAGTAAACATCGCATGTTGGCCGAGCTTATGGCAACGCATCTGCAGCTAAGATAAGGCTGCTCGGTTGACTTTATGCTCCTCCACTTCATCCCCCAAACAAAATAACTAATCAAGAAAATGGAAATGATTCATGACTTGACTTCAGAATTCTTGCCCTTTTTTTTTTTTTTACACACATGGGGGCTGTGATCAATGTTCCACAGACATGGGACTTTGTCTTAAACAAAAGCTTTCTTTTAAAAAGACTTAAACGCATGATTAAGTGCTCCTGAACCAATGGTAAAATAGGGTAAATGATTTCAAGCAACTCATAAGATAACCAACACTTAACAACTATGCAAAGTTCTTAAAATATAAACAGTTTAGAAATAGTTTGTTAATTTCCCAAAATCTTTAACTTTTTTTTTTCATTTATAACTCAATATATTTAGTTGCCAGAGTAGAAGAGAAAAGGTGTTGCTCTCTCTCCGAATACTTCTGAGAAATACTGTATATTGGTTAATGGCAAAGTGTGGCATCCAGTGGTGTCATTAAGCACTGACCCTGTGGTTACCCTGGCACACCACAAAATGGCCTTCGTGCTAATTATCTGTATTATCTTTGGGATTTCTGTTAATGTTTATTTTTTTAATCTTGCAGATATATCTATTTAGATGAGTAGGATCTCCTACAGGTTTCTCACCATTGTGCACAAAGAGGGGGAAGGGGTGTGTTCATGGATCTTAGAGGAAGTCCTTACAATAGCAATGGCCAAGACCTGCTGGTTTACACTGGACTCCATCCCTCTTTTTCTCCCCTGGTTATTTTTAAGATAGAGAAGGCACGTAAGAATACATGTATGTGCATGCTTTCAATCTCTTCCTAAGGAAAGTGGTCATGTTTTCAGATACCATGAGCACCTGTTCAGAAGCCAGGCTGAATGTCAATGAGTCAGAGGAAAGAAAGAACACTGAGTCAGAACCTAATGGGGAAACAACATGCGACACCATCTTCTTAGATTTTTGGAGAAAAAGACCTCGAGAGAAGCACCCAGGCCGAGTGACACACTCCACCCATCCTGCTTCTCTCCTCTACTGGGATTACAAATCATTCATAGAACAGGTAAGTCAGGCAGTACTTCTAAGTTAGGATCTCAGAGGGTTCTCAGGTTGCTCCTGTACATCTGTCAGGTCATACTATTCTGAAAGGAAACTCTATGGTTCATTCCCACTGGGAGAGAGGGTGCGGAAGGGATGCCATCAGCATTTAGTAACTGGAGGTCACGGATGCCAAGTACAAACCATGCATGGGACAGTCCCTCAAAATGAAGAACCCCCAAATGCCCATAACACAAGTAGAAAATACTGCAACTAAGCTAATGAGAATCCGGCCTAGGAACCTTTGTTAAGAGTTCACAGATCCATGTAGGCTAAGGCCAGAAACAAAAAGACAGCAAGCTGCTCTGGGCATCAGAAATTGCAAAAGAGGATGGGCCTGCCACTCAGCACTGGGGAAGCAGTGAGAGGATACTGCACGCTGCACATGCCATCTAAAGGTGACAGCGGTGCTCAGCTCCAGCCTTTGGGACCCCACCAAATGTAGACTCAAGGTAGGTCAGGCTTCCCATCTTTTCAAAAAAGCCAAGATTCTAGACTGTTGTTTGAAATTTCTCAGTCTTCAAATGTTAGACTCATATTCTCTCTCTCTCTCTCTCTCTCTCTCTCTCTCTCTATATATATATATATATATATATATATATAGATAGATAGATAGATTAAATATATGTATACATATATTTAATCTATAGGCTGAACACAATTTTGAACCGGCTTTAACTGACAGGCAGCACCTATACCTTAGCCACAAATAAACCTGCCAGACTAAAACTAACCAGGAGATACTTGCAATTATGGCCCAAAGTAGATGTATCCAAAAGTTCCCTGCAGTATCGACAGCAAAGAATTCAAGAAGATAGGTGCCATCCATGGGGGAGTGGTTAAATAAACTATAGGACACATATGTCTCACAGAAAGAATTTTATTAGAGCAAATGAAAAGTTCTATAAACTGACATAGGAAGATGTCAACATAAAATTAAGTGAAAAAGGCAATTTGTGAACTAATGAATAGTGTGCGCCTGCTTATTTTTAAAATGATATGTATGAGTCTGTATGTGCAAGAGTGAGGGTGTATATATATATGTGTGTGTGTGTGTGTGTGTGTATACACACACATGTATGTGCAACCTCATGTAAATAGGTATGCTAGACAAAGATGTGGAAGGAAGGATGGACATCAACTGTTTCCAGTATGTCCTCATAAAAAGGAACTGTGACTAGAGTGGGTTTGACAGAAAAAGGAGACGAGTAAGTTTGATTCTATTGACATTTATGTGACCTGAATTTTTTCAATGAGCATATATTAAGGTAATATATCATAATAATTTAAAAAATTAAATGACAGCAGAACACTCAACAACAGTTGTTCTCTTCAGAGCAAACTGACACTAAAAAACAAAACAACCACCTGCAATCAGCTGTGCCGACTGATAGACCCTGGGCCTCCCCATTCCTCCTCTTTTGGGGTAAGTTTTGTCTGAGGATGCCCAAAGAACACTGGAAATAGCCAGGGACCTGTTTTTCTTTCATTCAAGATACCAGAGGAAAGCAGAAGTACATCAGAGAAAGCCCATGTTCTAATAGTCACAAGTGGATGGATTCAGCAGAATTTCAGAGTGAAAAGATTTACAAAAGAGTTCAATTCCACCCAGAGACACAATAATCAGTACAATTCCATCTCCAAGAAAATATTAGGGAACAGTAAATGAGGGAGGTATGCTTGAATACAAACTACTTTTACCAGTAAACTCTTAATTTAATTAATAAAAGATTGTTCTTCCTCACCAATACATTTCCATACTATAGCCACAAGAACAAGAAGCCAATTTCTGATTTTAAATTTCATTGAAAATAAAAGTTTGGTTTTTTTTTCTTTTCCTTGCTTCTTTTCATTAATCCTCCCCCACCCCTCACCAGCCACCAAAGTAGAGGAGATTTTCCTTCCTTCAAACTATGACAATAACATGATTACCCTACCAGTTTAGCATAATGGCTCTGAAATGCTCATGGCACATTGCAGAGTTAAAGTGGAAATTATTAGGTAGCTCTTCTTTGTTATAATAATGATCACTCCACAAATAAAAGCTCTTCTCCCCAAGGTACTGCAAGGCACAAAATGCTAATTCTGAAGATTATGTGTGCGCTTTTATTAAATATTACTATGCCCTGCCTGTTTGAGGGCTCCTCTGCTCTGATTGTTTTATGAGTACCATGTTAATGTCACCCCATCTTGCTAGCAGCAGGCACACATTTTAGCGTTTGTATGAGAGTTGATCAAAGGCCACGTGCTGGGGGAATTGCTGAGAAAACACGGACAAGCGATAAAAATCTAACAGATTAATTGGTTTAAATTTCATTTCAGGGTGTTGAACTTTGGCTCAGGACTTTAATACTACACTGTGAGTCAGGGCCTAATTACCAGATTTCCAATTTGCTTCTGAACAATGGTCATGGTAAGAAGGAAAAGAGAGGGGAAAAAAATTTGAAAAAAAAAAAGAATCTTTCAGCCTCCATTTAACAACCAATGCTCTGTGTGCAGACAGCTGTACCCAGGGACATTTGCTATCACCTGCTCCACCTCCAGACATTTCTGTTTCCTTCCAATAGCCTCAGAAGGCAGAAGGAATCATGGACGCCCTCAGCAGTTAAAAATTTTCTGGTTTACAGAATCAATGTTACAAGATTCGAGTGCTCGCCTGCTTGCCCCAGAAGCACTGGGCTCTTTATTAGCAAGGGGAATTTATAAGCTGGGCCTCCAATAGAAATGATCTATTTCATTGATAGAAAGCAAGGGCCAGGAGAGCCATGTTTACCTCGGGGTTTATGGGTGGCCTTGGGAATAAGGGTTAATTGAGCTCAGAGGTGCCTGCCCATTGAGGTGAATTAGTGGTGTGTGTGGCCATCAGCCGGATCCTGGGGCTGCTCTTGCTTTTGCCTCTGAAATCTCTTTGTGCTGTGATCAATACCTCACTTGTTTGGGGTAGCCATACAGATGACCTGGGTTCGGCATTTATCATATCTCATCCCCAAAATGAGGCTTTTGTGACAGTGGACACCTGTCTGGTTATGAAAGACTTAATTAGAGATGCTCTGTTTTTTGTTTTGTTTTTTTAAATACACTGGGAAAACAACACTGAACTGGCAAAATGTGCAAATTTAGGAAATTTCTAATCCTGTTCTAAATCTTAAGAAGAAATTCCACTTTGAAGTGGACATAGGGTCATTTTCCATTTCCATCTTGTGCAGCCTATGAGAAGATGTCAACTCTTTGTCTAGCATCCTGTGACCTAGTACTCTCGATTAATGAGCATTTCTACAAAGCAGGTAGCTGAATCTTTCAGGAGAGGCAGGGATACTGCCACCAGCCCTTATTAACATCTGAGCAAAGCTAGAAAGATGAAATTATCTTACGATGATTTTAACATCGGGAGAATTATAGTATTTGAAAATGGTCAAGGGCTCTAGCTGTTCAAATTCCACATCTACCCTTTAGCACAACCTATAAACTGGCCCTTTCTAAGCTGTGCTTTTCACACAGATGATGCCTCATGAACTTCCAGCAAATGCCCAAGAAATGCCCATTCGTGTTTTGTTCTACTATGTGCCAGGTACATGGCAAGCTCATTGCTGCCATTGGCTCCCCATACTCTGATCACTCTAAATTATATCCTTTGTTGTAGAACTTTCCTCAGAATTTCCAGTTATGCTACTTGCCAACATATCCAGCTGAATGCACTGAGTAGGTGGATTTGGCATCAATCCTTCCAAAGCAGAATTTCTCTCTTCCGCCTCCTTTCCTTCCTTCCTTCCTTCCTTACTCCCTCCCTCCCTCCTCTCTCTCTCTCTCTCTCTCTCTCTCTCTCTCTCTCTCAGACTTCATTTTTTCATGATGAATATTAATGGAGAAATTTTCAGAAAATTTTCAGCCAAAGGAATTGACTTTATCATTATTATCCCAACTTTGGAGGTTTATCAGAAAATGTGGAACCCCTGGCCTCAGCTCATTTCTCATATTTATGACCTCAGAAACCTTGCTCCCTTTTATCTCCTTGGTTTTAGAGATAAACTTAAGGTGATGGGAGCAACCCTGTCCTAGAAGCTTATGGGAATACAAAGTGACTCCTATAAACTCAATGTCCAGAGTCATCTTTCCCACTCAATCTGAACTACTGGATTTGCTGGTCTTTTGAGTGAAATGATGACTTTTTCCAACTGCACATAGTCCCATAGCACCAAAACTCTCCTCTTTTGATCCTGAAAGTAACAGCTAGTGGACAGGAAGCAAGATGAACAGAGGGGGTTGTCACCAGCTGGAAGACTGGCCCTCTGCATTTTCACCATGTACAGGAGGCGGATTTGTTCTTGGATCAACGTTCCTCCAGCTGGATTCCTTAGAAATGAGTAGCAGTTATGAAGCCTGACCTGAACTCTAGCACGCGTGGGTGCCAACTTCACTTTCAGAAAGCTAATATGACCACAGGCTCCAGCCAATTCACAAACAAACATAAACTCAGCTGGTAAGCAAACAATTTTGACAGCCTCCTCACTCAAGGTGTGGCAGTCTTTGTAACACATGCTGTTGCCTTGACTTGAGTTATTATAGATTTGTTTCTATCCTTTTTTATTGTCTTCAGTAATTGCATTATGCAGTTAAGCATTTTATTGTTTATTAGAGTTTTTATTTTGTTTTGTTATTGGTCTGCATTTATTGCTCTGTTCTCTACAATATCTAGATATTACATTTTGCAAAGAATCGTTTATTATATATGCAAGAGTCAGTCTCTCTCTCTCTCCCCGAACCCTGGCCTGGTATATGTGTATATGGTGTTTGTCACTTTAAAGAGAAATGTAACCCACGATACAGAGATTTTTCAATACCACATGCAATTAAACCTATTAAATATTAAATGAGGAGATTGAGAATTTCAAGTGTTTTTCATCCTTTATTCCAAAGTGACTTCATTTGGCAAGAAAGCCCTTTGCTTTGACAGCATTAATGGCTCCCTCAGAAAAGGCGAAAAGGAAAAACATTCATAGTCACCAGATAGAAATATTGCTCCAACGTCCATCTACATCAGGTACAGCTAACCTGATGGTGTTCATATAGAGAACCCACACTTAGAGGGTTCCCAACTAAATTGCTTACTAATTAAAGACCAAGCCCAAATTCTATGTACTTCCTGTTCATTTTGCAGCTTTCTTATTCTAAAGTTGAAAAAGACCTCAGCAATCTGTAGACACAGCACCTGAGCAAGGGATAAATGGAAATGCAGGTAGAAAAATTATAATTTGGAATGTTCCAGGGCAAGTGTTTTTGGATTTTTGAATTTGTCTGAGATCCAGAACTCTATTCAGGTTCACTATTCAGGGTTATTTAACAATTTAGCAGTGAAAAATCTTGACATTTTGATGTACCTGTAACTTCTAAATTGCACTTGAAAGATTTGTTGAAGGCTTTTTGATTTAGTGACATGCAACATAGCATTGTTTCGTAATATGCAAAAAATTGTTTGTTAAATATACCTCAGAAGCTTAGAATTTTATGACTCAAGGAGGGGCAAATGCACTGTTTTCCACCTAATGTTTGATCTGCCAAATATAAAATTAAAGTGTACAAAATATTAATTTTAAAATAGCTAAAGGCACATACTGCCATCAGTTTGTTTGATCATTCGTTCTTTTTTTTTTTTTTTCTTTTTTTCCCCCCTTGTTCTATGACTGTCAGCCACTCCATCGCAAAGCAAATGGGAAAATTGTCATGGAGGGTAGGAGAACCCTCAGAATGAATTATTCATGGATTCAATTGTGATATTTATTGCAACAATAGTAAATTCACTTGCCTCTGATTATACAATAAGTAAATAATTCTTTTCTTCCCAACAAGGAGAACTTTCATGCACTAAATTATTTTTAGCCTAATTCTCCTACTGTAAGAAAAGTTTAAGACATAAAAGCTAGGGGAAGAAAAGGAAACAAATATCCTTCCAAAAATGGACACCCAATATTGTGAAAAAGGGGAAATAATTTTCAGGTTTTTTTTAAAAAAAAAAAAAAACATCCATGAACTGCTTTTTCAAAGAATGCTCAAGTCTTTATTCCCAAGCAATCTTCCTGGGCCTGGGAAATCATAAAGTCAAATATGAGCAAGTCTAGTGGAAAATCTGTGACGTTAATCTTGGCTTGAGTTGTATTTTTAACAGGCCTTGAATGTGTGTGCCGGTTCATCCAGATGGCCATACAGGAATCGGCCTGATAGGATTAAACCTTTATGCTAAACTCCATTCCATCTGTCACCAAGGTTTGCCTTTCTTTATCTGAATATGAATTTTAGCCTCCTTATATCTGGGAACAGGACTCAATGCAGCATTAAAAATATAGATGCATGCAGATAATTTAACATTTTACAAGTTAGTCTTAGTTGATATGACCTTACTTAGTCTTTTTTCTAGAAAACATTTTTGCCAAGAATTTTGCTAAGAAGAAATTCTAAAGTATGCAAAATCCCTTTCTTGCCAGAGGGTTTTGTCTTCCTCTTCCCATGGAACTCTAGGACTCATTCAGCTTACTATCATAATAGGGGTGCACATTGACATTTACCCACAAAGATAAAACAGGACGACCTGGCATCCCCTCAGCACAATTTGCTCTGAGAATAGATGGTATACCATTTCCATGGGATGACTAATCCGAGCAGACGATATTCATGCATGTTTTGCTCTTTCCATTACAAGAAGATTGGTATTAGTCATCATTTGATAAATTATCTACAACAACTGTTTCTATCATTCTTATCAGGTTTTCTGTTTTTAAGGAAGCTTTTTTTTTTCTTTGCTGGGGTGAGAAATGGGGAGGCTGTGATTCCCAGCTTCTTCCTGAATGAAGCTGATCTCTGTTTTGCCCTCCTGTGCATATGTCCCTAGGAGCAGTGGGGTTAACTTCACAGCTGGAAGAGTTGGCTTAGGGCAAGTCTCAGGACAGAAATCTGTTGAGTTGTCAAGAGGCCAGAGCCTGGTCAATGGTTGTGGGGTTCCCAAGCCCATAACAAAGACAAAAGGGGGTCTCAGAGTGCTGGGCTTGGTGGAGAAGAACCAAGACAAGCTGCCCAAGCAAATCTCATGCAAATAAGTGAACAAGTTGCCTGTGAAAAGGATCTTTTCCAGTCTAAGTGGAAGCTGGTTCAGAGCAACATGATTGGTCATGTGTGCTCAGTGTGTTTGTGACGGAAACCACAGGATGGCAGCCTGTGCGGCCTCAGCCCTGAGAACGAAGGGTCCCTCTGGCACCTCGACAGGATTCATGGGCTCCCCATAGTACCTGTGGTCACACTGACTCTTAGCTCCACGCTGCCATGAATGGTGCAGCCAAGCAACTTGTCAATGATTTAGATATTTTCACATACAGTTATAGTTCTTATATTTAAGCACTACCCTTAACTGAATACCAGAGGACAGAGAGCCGAGAAACTTCCCATTCAAGCTTAGATGACTAATTCCAATTATTGATAGGAATGTGCATATAAACGTTTTTGTAAACACATGTCTTTGATTCTTTTGATTAGCAAAACTTTTAGTCAGTTAATAAGAAGGGATCCCCTCCTGAAGTAGATGACCCTAAGGGATGGCACCCACTGCGAATCACCTTCTGGAATACAGACATGCTCACACACACACAGCCCTGCCAGCTATGCTTCACATCTTATCCTAAACAAGCACATCTATTTAGAAATCCCATTGCTTAATCTGCTTTGCCCAGTGTAGGAGCCACCAGCAGCACGTGCAACTATTTAAATTCAGTTTTAAATTAATTAATATTAAATTAAAAGTCTTTTCTCACACTAGCCACATTTTAAGGGGTCACTTTCTATGGTGGCCAGTGACTATCATCTTAGAGAGCACATTGATAGATTTCTTCCATTATTCCAGCAATTTCTAGTGGACAGTGTTGTTATTAGGACCAAATTTGGAACAGGTATCCGATAAAGAATAATCAGAGCTACAATTTTCGGGGTGTCCTTCATAAGTCAAGAACTGTGCGAGGAATGATGAATCCCTAATCCCTCCAACAAGGACCACAAAAGCAAATGCTCTCAGAGTCAGGTAGGAAGCAAAGTTAAAAAACTGGGCTGGATGCAATGCAACAGGAGTAGCAGGAATTGTGTTAAACACATAGTGTGTGCCCTATCCAAAAGTGACACAAGTCCTCAGTTATGCTTTCCATGTAAAAATCTCCGTTTTTAAGATCAGCAACAAATACATAATTTATTAAAATACCATGTAAATTAAATGTACCTATCGCCAAAGGCTGGATTCCATCCATTATCTTCCAGTGTGCAACTTACATACATCTTTGGAAAGTCAAGAATTATCTTCCAGTTAATAAGTCGGTCATCACACAACTCAAGTGCCACTGACTCATCAAATGATGAACATAAAAAACACAACCAGGATCAATTCTTCTTTTGACTGCTAAAGGCCTCTCTCTACACGATATGGAAGCCCCCACCTGGCCTTCTTCAGCTATGCATAAGTTACTCTATAAGCGGTTTGGGAGAAGAGCTTCCTGCTCCTGAATGATTTCTATTGTGATCATGCAAGACAGCATAGATGGCGATTTTTTAAAAAAAGAAACTGTGCTTTGAATGTGAGCAGCACTTTAAAATCAACCCTGCCCAACCTTTAATAATGACCTTTCTGAATAGTTCTGGTTATACTTCTCTCCACAAGCAAGGAGGCTACTGTTAATGTGTTTGAATGAACTTTCATTATGGAGTTTTCATTATCATTTTGAGCCAGTTTCCCCTCCTCCCTGCCATGTTCAGGAAAGCTGCAATTTCACGTCAGTGACAGCACAGATGTTTCCATGGTGATATCTGTGATGTCACAGGCACAGGCGTGTGTGTTGCCAAATGGACCCCACAAGATGAGCAGAAAGGACTGGCCACTCTGCTTCCTAAACTTCATGATGTACTGCCTGGACTTCTTCAAAATTTACTCTTCAGAGTCTCAGCTGTCCTATGTGGACTGTGAAAAGCAAACACACAGACTGGTCTGTTTCTGATTCATTTCTGCTCTCTGATTACCAATGATGAACAGAGGCTACTCTACATGCTCAGACCTAGATTAATCTTCCTAAGACAACAGCTTTCAAAATTGGGCTTACAGGGTCAAGTCCACCTTGCTGAGTCTGGCTGACTTTCCCTTTCCAAGCTTAGCCCCCATCCCTTGCAAGCTGAGATGAGATTCTTCAGGAATTAAGACCATGGCTCAGCTCACATGCCAGGCTTGCCAGTTCCTACCTGGGCAAGTTACTTTACTTTTCATAAGCTTCTACCACTTTACCTGGAGTAATAATTCTAAAAGAGTCCACCTTGACAGGTTGCTGTGAGGTTTAATCTATGTAAAGACCTTAACATAGAGAAAATAAGGGATAAATGTGAGATGATGATAAGGAGAAGAAAGATTTATTGCAAGAGAAGGAGGAAGAAGAGTATCTTGCATCTGTACAGCTAGGCAGGTAGCTACCTGTGCAAATCAACCCAATCAGTCAGCACATCTGTCACAGAAAGGAACCTCATTCACCCACAAACTGGAGAGACTGCTCTGCACTTTACCAATGCCTGACTATTAACTAGTTTTACTCAGTTTTCAAATGGGGCTTTTCCATATACTCTCTCTCCGCTATTCTTAATATCAACCTTAAATAGCAGACAAGCAGATGTTATTCTTCAATCCACTTCACAAATGAGATAGGATGGTCTCAAAGACTCATTTATACTTGAGACTTGGAGAGGCTACTTTGACTGATACAGTCAAATATTTAAAACACCCAAACTTCCTTTCAATTTTGGTGTTTATCTGAAATTTCTGCTCAGTTTGGCTAAAATGTTCACTTTAATCGTATAAATACAGCCAAAGTCTCATAAAATCTTAGTTTTGCAATTTCTTATCCCCAAGATAGAGGGTGGATATTTATTAACTTTACAGAATATTACTACTCTATTTCCAAGTAAGGTTATTTCCCCCCTAAGACTCAGATTCACGAATGAATTATAGTTAAATCTCTCTCTACCTTCTTCTATTTCCAAGTTCAGAAAATGCATCCTAATGTAAAACCACTAGTGCCAATTTAAACACAGAAACATAGAAAATACTGCCAAACATCCAGGCTGAGAAATGTTTCTTTTGTTACAAGTTGGGCTGCTAAACACATGCTCAAAATCTGAGCATCCAATACAAGGGATAGCAACAGGACCAGAACATATATACTTTAAGTGGGGGGCAGTTTCTGCTCACTTTTGTTTTTCATCTGGACATTGTCGATGTCAATGGTGGACAGTGATATTGTCCCCAATTTTCTTTTTTTCATCTGAGCAACAAGGAGCAGATTCCAGAGGACTAGAGCTAACCAAATCATGAAGAGTTTCTAGAATTCTGCCAAGGTTGAAAGGCAGAGGAGCATGAGATTTGCTGCACACAGAGTTACTGGAAGAACACAATTGGTTCAATGACTCAGGCAGACGATTTTAGGAAATAAAGATCAAAGGTACACTTTCCTTTTCCATCAAGAAATAATAAAGCACATTAGCACTGACTGAGACACCACTCCGTGGATAACATATCTAAGGGCTCCTCCTGCTCGCCCAGTACAAGGAGAAATAACAAAGAATTAAAGAAAGGTCTCACATTGTTAACAATCATGGTATTTATGTATGTATTAGTGGTGCTGGGACTCGAACCCAGAGCCTTGTGTGTGGTAGGCGAGCACTCTGTAATTGATCTCCACCCCCTGCCCTCAACCTCACGAATTTTAAACAAATTCTAAATAATGACAAAAGTACATTGCTCCCTGTTCATATCGGACACATGCACGTGTCTTGACATTTTTATTGCTTTGCCCAAGTTTGATGGAAGAAACTGACGTGTGGAGGTCTCAGACCTGACACTGTCCATGTCTCTGTTCCCTGCGTCCCCCTGCCACATTTCTTTCCAGATCTGGGGATGAAAAATGTGGGTTTGAACAACTGGTGTCCCGCTGGTTACAACTGTCAATTAAATAAGCCAGCAACACAGGAGCATATGTTCACATATGAAATATTGATTAATTGCACAGATTGGGATAAAAATCTATTAATACCTGGGTTCTGCTTTCATGTTTACTGGTCAGATCTGCATTGGGTGGATGCAGATCTATTTCTGTGCCCTGTGGGCTAGAGAGTGCGACTTTTGTGTTTCACTTTTCTCTTCCTTCTCTGGATCCTATCTGGTCTCCCATGTCGGTGCTTCTGTTAGGACTGACCAGCATGCTTCTGTTAGGACTGACCTGATAAGCAGGACCTTAATTACTGGGTCATCTTCCAGCAGACTTGCCCATGCAGACTGGCAGCAAAGCCACGACCCTGCAATTCCCAGCCTTTTCTCTTGTGCCTCTCTGAGTAAATCTCTTTTTTCCCAGGGATGCTAAAATCATGCCGATGGCATTACATTCATCTGATAAGAATGATGATCACCGAATTTCTATAAAGTTTCATTTCTGTCCACTGAGTATTTCAGGTTGCAGGGCTGGCACAGGGAGTCTGAGATGGGATGCCCGATAGTGTGACGTGATACCAGGAGTTTTTATCTTAACCCAGAAAAGTACCTTCCCGTATATCACTGCACATGCCAACTAACTCACCCTTGGGAGTGAGCATAGATCAGGCTTTTTGGTTTGCCTTTGAGTAATGTCGTCAATTTGCTTCAATTGAAGCAGGTTTTATATTACCTGCTCAAATGGCAGAATTTCTCTCTGCCTCTGAAGTCTAGGGTACGGGGAGATGCATTGACTAAACAATGGGAAAGAACAGCGGCCACGATCCCATGTGTCAGCCGCTCAGAAACCCAAAACCTAATTCTTTTTCTGTTTCGCCACAACGAAATCCTTAAAGGATGGCCTCAGTTTCCCTTTTTATTAATTGGATATAATAACAGTAGTGCCCTCCCATGGCTGCTAAGAGAATTAAAGGAGATAGTGCCAATTGTGTAGTATTGAATTTGGTACAGTAAGTGCTTAAAGCCACTGATCCCAGCAGCACCACCATTCCCTGAAACATGGATGGCAAATTAGCATTTTAGTGAACTATAAGTTGCATCAGTCTGTGATGATGGACCCCTATGTCCAAGTCAAAGAGAAACCAACCCGTGGGCAATTTTCAAGTTTATTCCTGAAAAATGGACCTTAGCCCTAACCCCATCAGCCCTCCCTCAACCTTCTGTTTGATCCTCCTATGGTATTTGAACATGCTTTCCCCTCTGCTTAAAATTTTCTTTCTTCTTTGCTTGACCAAATACTGCTCATTCTTTTTTTTTTTTTTTTAGTTGTAGATAGACACAATACTGTTATTTTATTCATTTATTTGTATGTGGTGCTGAGTATTGAACCCAGTGCCTCAGATGTGCTAGGCAAGTGCCTTACCACTGAGCTAAAAACCCCAACCCAATTGTTGCTTATCTAAAACTTCTAAGTTTCCCTGACTCTTCAGACTTGGCCGAATCCCCTTGCCTGAAGCTCTCTTAGGAGTCTGTTATTTCTCCTTTCTAGCACTTACCAGGCTTTCAATTTCAATCATCCTATGTACCATTATTTCCTTAATATGAACATATAAATATGCATGTGCTTAGGATTGTATATGTCATAGTGTCATTAACTGCCCCTATTCTGACCAGCTGGGTACTCCTGTTGTGTATTACAGTAGGCGGTCATCCGGTGGTGTGTGTTGAATAGACGAATGAGAATGAAAAAGCAAACAGAAAAAGAATCATCAGCGGTGTTAAAAAAGTTAAGGGACTAAAATGAGCAGCTGGAAATCTGAGCACTCCTCCAGCACGTAGGAACAATTGCCTCTGCACCCACCCACACCCGGCTTCCTCCACGGATCAGCAACAGCAACCTGGAGCCCCATTTCCTGGGCTGATCTGGCCCCATTCCGGCAGAAGGCACTCCATTCTCCTGGGGGTTAAAATTAGCACCAGTGAGCTCCCCCTGAGGTGGGCTCTCTTCATGCAAGGACCCAGGTGGATCTTGCTGACAGATGTTAAGGTTAGAAGGAAGGGTAACAGCCAGATGAGAAAACAGAGCCGCTGGCTTCCGGAGGTACCAGGACTTCCTGTCTTTAGGCCCTGCTGGTTCCTGCCCTCCCCGCCCCTCCCCCACATGGCAGCTTCAACACAGTTGCTGCTTTTTCTGTCATTTGAACTCAAATCCTATCTTGGAAATTGATGGGCGATCCTGCCCTTGACAACACAATGTCAGCTTTGCTCAGTGTCCAGCTGGTTCCGTATACATTATCATAATGCGCTGCCTAGGTGGACCCTGGCTGGCGCTCTCCCTGGGCTCCAGTCCCCTTTCCAAACCGACTGCTGCTCTCTGACATGCAGACTCTACTTTGTTTAAAAATAAAAAGAGTTAAAGACTTGGGAGAGGTTTGGATGTTTTAAGTCCTATGAGGATATTAAGTCTTTTCTAAGGGTAAACCGAACCTAAATGGTTTTCTTTTTAAAAAGCAATATTTGACTTCATATAAAAAGAAAGACTATTTTCCAGGGTCCTTCACTGTTTCCTGGTGACTTGGAAGAATTATTACTTCCCCCAACTCTGTAAAGTCCTCTCTTAAAAGCATTTCCCAAACTTTGGTCAGGATTTGCCTCATCCCAGTACCCCTTATGCTATATTTACTTCATTTTATTTAGTTGTGATTTTTATTTAGGTCAACTAATTTTTTCCTTAAATTTAATCTTGTCCTAAGTAGTAATAACAGTGAGATCCTGATTTTGGAGTTGTAGGGGTTTTGTTGGTTTGCTTATTTTGTTTTGTTTTCATTGTTGTTTGTGTGTTGAGATAGACATAGAATTATTTAGAAATGTTTTAACATTTTTCTCCGTCTACTAAAATCATCTCACACACTGTATGGGAAACACTGAAAAGCTCACAGCTAACTGTGGAGTAGATTGCACATTATACACTCTCAGCTGAAGGAATTCAGGGAGAAGAACATCTGTGGTGTAAGAACTGCCTGAGACACAAACGGCTCTGTGTGCTACACCTTGTGGCTTCTCCAGGCCTTCTGAGACCAAGTGTTCACCTCCTGCAGGCTGCCCGAGGTGGTAGGAAATGGACTCAGGTCTCTGCAGAGTGACCCTCACACTGGTATTTTGGTAGCAGCTCTCCAAGTCTCTGTGTGTGGCATCTCAGGAAACAAAACTTATCTCAGAATCAGCTGCATTCAAACAATGAATTATCAAAGGTCGAAGATCCAGACAGAGCCTCTCCTTAAAGGATAAGGAAACTGAGGCCCAGAAAGACCTGAGCACACAGCAAGGGTGGAACTTTGTTTGCATTTGCTTCCTCATGTATAAATGAAAACAGCCAAACAAGAAAATTTATTTCAAACCCAACTCCTTGTCACTATTCCTAAATATCACATCATAAGAATGGTTTAGGAATGGTGCATCAAAGTTTTTATCTGGGTATTAACACCAACTGGAATCATTTGAAATTCTCACTTGAGTATTTCTAACAAATAAGGATAAAGGCCTCAGCTGTAACCTCCAATTACACAAATAAACACAACTGGAATTATGATGCATGTGTAACCCAATATAAGACAAAAAAAAAAAAATAGGTTTCAAAAAAGTTCCACCATTTCTGATCAAAACGTAAGCAGAAAATACCACTACCCACAACACACCACCCCGTGCCGATTACAAGTGTGGTTCCCTCATTTATTAGATCAAAAAAAAAAATACTAAATATTAGAATCTTCCCAGTTTATAGGTATGTCAAGAAATTCCTATAAGACTACAGCCTCCTTATATCCACGTATAATTTCTAGCACGAGGTCCAGTGACTCTGAAGGATCTCAACCAATGCTTAAGCCACCATCTCACAGTTTTCTCAAGATCACCTTTTTCTCCACTGTGTATATGTGCCAGAGAGTCCAGATGATTAACAAGTGAGTTCTAGGGATATGAGTTAGAGCCTCCTTGCAAATAAATGAGATATTACCAGGCTCCTTGTTATTGCCAGCCCCACAGAAAATATCCCAGTGGTTAAATAAAATCAGCATTTTAAAAATTTGACTAGCACGAGTTCCAGCCAGAGGAAAAGAGGTTACTGAAGAGAATGAACTATAAGGCAAACGTACATCATGTGCCCCAATTTATTAAAAAGAGGTGCTCTGGGCTAACTTTCAAAAGATCTTTTTAGAATGCCAGCACAATTGCCTTTCTCGAATTGAGAAAAATAAGGACAATTGGATGGGAGATAACAATAATTTTGCATCATGTCCAAGAGCAGTAGCTGAAAGTAGATGCCAGAATTAGGTTTTGGGGATTTAAATCCGAAAATCTACTTAATTGCTGTGTGACTCTGGACAAGTTACATATCTCCTTCTTAGCCTCAGTTTCTTCAAATAGCAATTCTATGTGCCCTGGAAGGCCTCAGGGTTATGGCTGCTAATTCTTAGTAATACTATTATACAGAGCTATGTGGTCATGTAGGCTAAGGGTCAAATACCAAGCCCAATTCTAATTAGTTTTGTGGCTTTGGGTAAGTTATTGATCCTCTCTAAACTTCAGTGTTCTCATCTGTGAAGTGGGAATACTAATTGTTACCTCTTAACAAATTTGCTGCAGGATTTGATGAGATAATATAAATAAAATGATGACCACAGTGCTGGCATTTAGGAAAGGTTCCATAAATTTTAGTTAGCTAATAATGGTCCAAAATGAAAACAGTAGAATTAAACTACCTGGCTCAGTCACTATCAGGGATGACAATTAAGTCTGAGTACGAGTTCCCCTCAGTGCTGCTGGTGGTGTCATATTCAAATAAAGAGAATGTAGATCATCTGCGTGGTGATTACAGGTAGCTCATGAACTCTTTAATCTGCCTGAAGCAGTATTGGGATTGTGGTGTAATCTGATTTATGACTTACTCAGGAAATATTCTAGAACCTTATTCTTATCTTGATGACATACCTTGTCCTTTCTATTTTAAGGGAAGACAAAAGGCAACTTCCCAACTTCTCTAAGGAATGGTACAATCTGATTCTTGGAAACGTGGGGTCTTGATGCTCTATTCTATGACACGTGTGGGTTTTTTCAACCCTAAGTTTCTGTTCTTGCATCTGCCTTTATTTTTCAACTGGGCAAAATCACCTGATAAATGTGCAACCCTCAGTACACAAAGATGGTACTAATATTTCTCCAGTTAACTTGGACCCTTTGCCAAGTTGCTCTTGCCTAAGTGGGTCTGGCTGGAGCAGTGCACCAAAATCCTACATCACAGTGAGAGCCACTCACTGTGCCATCCATCCTCTGCCACTATGTTCTGAAAGTGCAATCTTTCAAGGGGGTGGACAATTGCACAGATATTCTTCTCATTATCCTCCAGGTCCCAGAGGGTCTGGAAGCAGACTAGGCCAACCTGAATGATGAAGGCACCAGGACTGGACCCAAGTCCTCCTGCAACATGTCACTGCCCAGGACCACAAAGCTGGGCAAGCTCTAAAATACACCCTTGCTGGCCAGCATCCCAGGGGTAAGTGCAAAGAGCACTAAATGCATTTTGACAGACACTATCTCTAGGTTTTAGTGTGAATGGGTCACATGCCCTCTCCAGGTTTTCTGTCAATGAGGGGGGTAAAGGAGGTGACCTTGCAGACTCCAATGACTCTCCACCCAGCATGAGCCATGACCCAGGGGTTGCCTATAGTGGGAGAGAGAGAAGCTTAGGAGGGAATGTTTAGTTTATTTTTATTCATTCAATGATTCCATTTTGCTGGGAGTAATACACATTTCATAGGTCAAATAACACAGCAGCCCTTCGTTCTATGGGCCTTAAAAAGACAGAGGTCTCCATATGTTCACTGAGTCGATGGGCAAATTCTTTCTATGTTATTTATGAAATTAAATAAATAAATAAATAAAATAAAACCATCTGGAAAAAGAGCTTTCAAAGTGCTGGACTAGGTTCCTATGGTGAATAGGCACGACTGATAGATTGAGGAGTGATGGGGTGGGGGTGGGCACTCTGGGCACATCCAAGTCCCAGGAAGCTTCCAAAGTCCAGCAGGGAAGGGCTCAGAGCAATGGTTCCCTGGGCTTTTCTGAGGCTCTAGAAAAACCTATGGTCAAAACTGAGTTCACCAAAGCCCTGTCAGCCTCCCTCACCATTCCACTACCTGACCAGCCCATGTGGTCTTGGGTGACGTGGCCCTGGCCCTTGCCCAGCCTCATCTCCTGCCACTACTCCAGAGCAACATAAGCCATGTCAGTCTCCTTCAGTCCTTGAATTCCCCCCTAAGCAAAGCAGCTCTGCAACACACCGTTCCTCTGTCTGGAATGTTGTCCCCTTTGGGGAACATCTGTCCATCTTTGAAGTTTTGGTCTACATGAGATTTCCACGGAGAAGGCTTCCCTGACACCCCACGCTTCCTCTTCCCTATTATGGTCTTCCTTTCGGCACTCATTAGTTGCAAAATTTTGTTTCCTATCTTTCATCTCTATGTATATCATAAGTTCTGTGAAGACAGGGACTGTGTCTGCCTTCTGTTAGGGGAACCAGCTTAATGTCTGGCACATGCAATTTGAAGCCCCCTATATTCATTAGCCAGAGATCCAAAGAAGGGGTTCCAGTAGAAATAGCTAGAGGGTTTCTCTGCTCCCCCAATCCCTGTTTCTTCAAAGGCCCCTCCTGCAAGATGGCATGAGTCCCTGACTTCAGTTCAGAGACCACAGAATTGTGCATGCTGAATGAAAGCTGACACATGACTGAACCCTGCTGCCACTGGGTGCATACATAGCTGGGGCCCACAGTGGCAAAATGACCCATCTAGGGTCACACAGCTAGTTAACAGCAGCATCAGGACTTGAATCCAGTTCTCCTGCCAGACAGCCTGATCCTACTTCTAGGTGAGCCTCAGGGCCTTATTACACAGAGGCAGGGGAGGGGGTCCTCTCCTGTCAATTAGAACCTCTGTGCCACTTTGGAGTAACCTCCTGAGCTTCAACTTTCTTTCTCCACATGTCCATAAAACAACAAATTTAAATGCAGGTGGGCAGAGAGGATTCAATGGGGCTGGACACCCAGGGGCAATCAACAGAAGCAAAAACTGCTCCTGTCTGGATCAAAAAGATTAAAGAAGGTCATATGCTAAAGATCAAGGATAACACTATATTGTCAGGGACAGCTGGAACCCAAAGGTCAGAACTATCTGGCAGTGGTGAAAACCTGGTCCTCTGTCTCCAAGGTTGTAATTACAGCCAGGGAACATGCTCAATGTCTCTACCTCCCCCTCTTCATTTCCAAAATATTTTAGTTTAACCAAAGCCCACTTTGGGTTTGATTTGTTTTATTCTGGGATCCCGGCACATTGATATTTCATGTCATAGTCTTTGTAATTACTTTGAAGGGAAACTTAATTCATGCACATCTGATGCCCACAAAAGTGAAATTTCAGTCATTTTCCATTTTTAGCAGGTGGGTGTGTTTTAAAACATTTATATTTGAGCCAAAAAAACTAAGTAGGACCTCAGGTCAGAACTCACTAACACTAAGATATTCTCATTCTGAAAACCCTCAATTGATAGTTTTGTGGGGTTTTTCCCCAAAATACATATGAAGGTGGTACAAATTCATAAGAATTTTTTTTTAAACCCTAGATCTGGAGAACAGCAAATCAGGGCCTTCACCCCACTTCTAGAAAGGGGCCTACTGATAGGTAAATTTCTCAACTCTCTTTAGTCATCACAGAGAGGAAAGTCCTACAACAGTCAAAAAGGGGGAGAAAAAGAAGAAAAAAACACTCACATGCTAACATTAAAAATATATATATATATATATTCCCTAAAAAAAAAAAAAAAAATGAGCATTTAAACCGCTTGTCAGACGGTTTCCTGACAAAGCCACTAGAGTGTATTCATAGACATTTGCATAAATGCTGCCGGTGAGTTCCCCATAGCTGTTGGCGCTAATGGTACATAAAGTAATTTAGTCACTTCTCCCAGCATTCTGTGTCAGAATGATGAGCGCCGGCACTTTGCCTTGTTGCGTATTAGATCATTAGATAATAAAGTGTTAGCGCATGCAGGCTGACAGGGTCTCTGCACTCTGGCATCATGAGGGCATTGCATTTTGCCACAAGGGGAGGAAATAGAGAAATGATGCCACAATTGGTCTAAAATTCAAGTAAACAGATCCTGAGACCCGAGATGCACAACAATGACAATAACAACACTTCTTAAGCCTTTTAGAGGTCCCCTGCACAGTCTGCCAGTGACTGGAAGAGGAGGCACACACCAGTAACCACACATTAGGTGGCCACAGTTCAGTCCTTTGATCCCAAGCCCATGCTTTTTCAAAAAATTGGAACCATGAGAGCAGTTACATTTGGAAGCCTCCTCTCTGCACAGCTGTGCATCTTCCATAAAGCTGTTGCTTAAAGGAACCTCACTAAATGCCCCATAAATAACCAGCCAAAGAAAATCTCAGTATTTATGAATGAAGAAAAAATGGGGGCGCCAAGCAATTACCGTGAGCCACGGTGTGCCAAGATTCACCCTCTTTGGACCATGCAAGATTCTGTGACATAAATTTGCCTTTGTTAACCCTCATATTTGAAATATGGGGACATTAACCTGAGCACTGGGGCTGTGAGTCCATGGGTTGTACGGGGAAGAGTGTGCATGAATGTAAACCGTGATCCCTATTTCTACCTATATGCAGAGAGACAGGCCACGAAAGGAACTTTCCTCCAACTGTCTGACAAGCAGGATATAAATAGAGATGTGCAGAGCTGCTCAAAATAATTCAGGCTACCTGTAAACGAGGTGGTAAAAAGACCAGAATGAGGGGGAAATGAAGATGCCTACAGGTCTCCAGAGGTGAAGCTGCTGTGCAGACTCTGCACATTCTATGCAGAAGCTATGTGAGGTGGGGGTAAAGAGAGATTCCCATGGCAGTGTGATTCTTCAACAGGGCATTTTAAAATAGATTTTTTTCAATGGCAGCATTAAGTATTTCCCCCAAACCAACATGAATTAGCATCTGGGTCTACTCCCACACATTAGTGATGAAAGAGTTCCAGACTCACCCTTCGCTGGGTACATATTTATGTGTCAGCCTGAAGTGTCTGAATGAGTGGGCGGTTGTGCGTGGTTGGTTGATTCATTCTGCAAAGCAGCAGATGTCTATGCTACTGTGTTGTTGTTACTAAGGATCTGAACATGTCTATGCTTTCATTCCACTGGAGAGAAGTAAGGCTTTGATGACAGCAGAAACCCCACAGAAGGACACAGGACAAATCTATGTCCCCAACAATGGCTAACCATTGATTTGTAGTGAAATGTCACCAATTTCTTGAATAATAATAACATGGGCATTTGCAGACTGGTGAACTGGAGCACAGGAATAGAATATTGTCTTTAAATTGGGGGATAATATGATATTCCAACTGAAATATTAATATGTAGTCTAGCAGAGAGAATTCTTGAGCTGGGAGGAAACGTGGAGATGTTTTGACTCGGTCACCTGTTAGCCTGTGACTTCATTCTTCCTAGGTACCTTCCCCTCTCCCTTCTTCCCTTCAGTGTTTGTTTGTTTATCTATTTATTAATTTTCATAATCAAGTATCAACAATTAAAATCAGGAGGGTTTTAATTTTTGCCAAACTGGAACATCTGGCCTAAATGTGCTCTCATTCCCCTTAGCAATGCTGCCTGGGGCTGGGGGCAGCCAAGCATGCACTTGTTCATCTTCAAGGTCTCCGCCCAGCTCACTTCCCTTATTAACATTACCTGGCCCCACCCAGGGCACAGATTTAGGTGTTTTTTGGTTTTGTTTTTTTTTTATTACTGTCCCTTGCACCAGATGATCAACTTCATTTTACCAGGAAGGAAACCAAAGATCCCCAAAAGTGACTTGTACACGGTCACATAGAGTGAAACTGAGAACTGAATTGAATTTGAGGTCCCTTGTACTTATTCTGAAACTTTGTCCTATACATCACACTGCAAAATAATGTTACTGACCACCACCCACTAGAGGCATCCTTTCTAGAAGATCCTTATTGTTTGCTTGCATTGGATTTCATTGCTGTTGTTGTTGTTGTTGTTGTTGCTGTTGGAGGGATAGTCAGCACAGTATCATGAGCTCTCTCACTGGCTTCCCAAAAGCAGAAATGGGAGCTAAGTGTGGCCTGCACTTGGACCACCGTTTGAAACTCTGCATTGGTGACTAGCAGACTTCAAGTCTACCCCCAGGCATTGCAACTCACTAGCCATAGTCAAAGATGACTTCAGTTCCTTCGTAATCAAGGCTTTCTAAAGTATGCCCACTGAGCATTTGTCTGCTTTTTTTCCTTCTTCCTCTCACCTAAACACCTTTAGCAATACAATGCCTTACGTGACTCCGAAGGTATTAAAAAGGCAACATTACTGTAAAGTGAGGATCAGAATAATTTTAAGTACAGAAATGGAACTAGGGATGTAATCATGAGCAGGTGTTTCAAATGGCCTCCTGCAAAAAGTAATATCCATCCATCTCAGCACTAATGAAACCATAAAGAAGCAGCTTTTGAAAGATGATGGTTTACTTTTAAAAGACTGTAAAACTGGATGTGGTGAAGAATCCCTTCTAAGAGTGTTACATCTGGCTAATTAATAAAATGTACTGTTTTGCATTCCTCAAGCACAGGGGGAAAAACAGGCAAAAATGATGACAGTCGTGTGTTTATTAAATTGGGATGCTGGCAGGGAAGGGAGTTCTCTACCTTATGAATTATATCATGGACAGATTCGTGGCCCAGGGAAAAATCAGGCAATCAGGTGATAATTTGTGTGGTATGTTCTCCTGCTGACCTAGCAAACCGGAAAACGAAGTGAAGGAAATGGCTTAAGAGTTTAATTTGAGGAGATTAAATAAAGTGTAGGATAGTGCTTGGTATCCAGGAGTCTCAGTTGCTGATTTTTGGATGGATGGATGGATGGATGGATGGATGGAATGAAGGATGGATGGAAGGATACATTACATATACATGCAACCCGGAAATACTTAGACATGAGCATCCAATCCAACCCACATTTCTTTTAGTGCATTTACTTTCCCTGAAATAAATTTTTATCTGGTTTCCTCCTGTCCTCTCATAGGCACCATTGATTTGTTGCAATTCTCAAGACAAGTGTGATCTCTCCCCACCAAGGTCAACCTTCAGGAAGCAGGCCCTATCAAAAGGTGTTGGGAGAGTTCCACACAGGGCAGAGGAGGGGCATTTGGTCTGAGTATCACACACAGAGTGCACCTCCAGCCTTTGGATCTGATCTCCCAATGAAATTCATCAGGTGGTCACAGAGAGCTCCTGGCAGGTCTGTAAGGCCTCTGCTGGTTTTCTTTGTAAATTGGCCTGTCCTTATTTTATAGTCCAGCGGGAATTCAAAATAAAGCAGTATCCCAGCTCTCTCTCCTCTCAATCCAAGACAGAGAGTTATGCAACCCAAACAGAGTGGGCCTCAAGGTGCTTTCCTCTCTTTAAATACTCAGCAACCATACTTTGAAGAGCAAAAACCCCAGAGGATTAATATTGTCCAAAGGACTTTTGAAATTGGAAACAAAAATGTGGTGGAGTGGAAGAAAGAAACCAAATAAATTCACAGTTACAAGTAGCAATGCCAAGCAATGAAAATGATTCGCCTACCATGTTCCAGATAAGAGGGCGTACCTTCCGAGGGGTCAAGCCTCCGAGCCCTCCGCCCATGCTTGGAGTTGTTATGGACAAACATGTTATCAGAGACTGCCAGGACATGGCCATCCACGTTGACGGTTGTAGACACCACAACCTGGAGACAGGAGAGAAGAATGAATGAACATTTTAATATAAAAGCATGGTGGGTAATAAACTCAAGTTAAATAAATAACAGCTGGGAGCTGAAGAAAATTGCATAGCTATTTCACATAATAACTGGTGCTTATGCTGTACAAGTCTAACAAGAGGAGCTATTGATGAGTGGGTCTTTGGCATGGAACGCTTTTGATGCAGTTTTAAGTAAAATTGCACAGTTTATAGTTCCACGGCAGAAGGTGCACTGTTAACCATAATTTTAACAAGAGGATCTTTATTAGCATATTTTTTTTTTACACAAGGGTGGTTGTGTTTCACCTAAATTACCCTTCAGTTTAGACACTGAAGCAGATATCACAGTTGATCATGCAAATAAAAGTCTTTTGAATCTTTAAAATATCTCCTCCCCACTGTGTCAGGGTTAAGAGGATAGAGGAATAAAAAGGAGAGGTTTCAGTGAGGGCTGGGATGTGTCTTTCTCTCTGGGGCGTCTTTTTCTGGTTTCTTGTACTTTTTCCTTTTTGTGTTAGTTTGGTGAATCAAACCAGAATCCTCCTCCCCACTATTACCATCATGCCCCCCTCAAAAAAAAAAAAAAAATCCCTGCTAATTAAGAGTCTTAAATCTATTAAAAAAAAAAAAAAATTGTGGGACTGGCCCAAGACACAATTGAGTCACCCAGGCACCCAGGCCATCTTATGACCTGACTCTGAGCCCCGTTTGCCAAAAGGAACCCAGGCAAAGGTGTGCCTCCGAGAACTTTGAGTAAAACAATGAGAAGAAATGACCTACACTTCTCCTTATATTAAATGGGGGAAGAGGATTAAAACTGAAACCCACAGAGATATGTTTATTCATGCGACCTCTTACAACCAAATATAATAATTGTCTGTAATTGCAGATTCGGTTCCCACCTCATGCTTTGACACGAGAAACAGCAATCAGCCAGCTCCCGTTTAATCCACCTATTATGTTGACTAATTAACTTTGCCCGACAGTTTATTTCTTCCTCCATTATCAGCCCCTGTCAGCCACAAGCACCCTGCAGCATAGGGGAGACCTCAGGCCCTTTGATTGATCACCGATAGATTGACATGCAGATTAATTTAATTAGAATCACCTCACTTGAGAAATGAAAGACAAAGGCAAGAGGGCTAATAGATCTGCTCTCGTAATGAGGCGAGCCTCCGCAGCGGAGGCTGAGGATTTCTGATTTATTTTGCTCAATTCCCCAGTTGCTTGGAAAGACTCTTGCTTTAATTGTTCTTGGTTTTGAGAGGCATTAGCCTCTGAAGAGGTGAACCGCTTTACAAGGGTTGGCACATACTGAGGCCTCAGTTCTCCCAGTTGGCCAAAGGGAACACTGACTTCTAGAGTCCCATGAAACAGTGGGTCACATCACGGGATGAGCCCGGGAAGCATGTGTGGCCTTGGCGCAGGGTCTTTGAATTGTTGGCCCTGCTTGGATCGGCATGCCCTGCAACTTTGCCATACTTAAAAATTCTACTGTCCCTCTCTTTCATCTAGATGCATCCTGGCAAAAGAAGGTAGATGCATGCTGGTTAAAGAAGGTTTTCCCTTCCCTAGGCCTTCAAGATGGCAACCAATGCAAAACTGAATAACGCATAACTGGAGACGGCACCCGGAAGTTGGTTGTATTGGTTGCATTTTCCAAATCTGTTTTATTAAAATACCTAGTGAGCAACTGAGAATCCATATGGGAACGGGGCATTCTCCTTGCACATTGTGAAACCCCAAATTCCATCTGGAACAGGTCATCCCTGGGAAAGGATGGGAGGGGGATGCTACAGTTAGCAAAGCGGTTTTCTTCTCATGGTTGGCCAGTCGGGTCTGTTGGTCCCGAAGTTGTTGTGCACCCCTCGCCAATTATAGAATAACTTGAAAAGAGGAGGGGAAGAAGAGAAGAAAACCGCCTGTTCTTTCACTTTCAAAAACTATTATGTGCGGTGGCAGAGGGAATATTATTTAGGGTAAAGGAAACACTTTTTAGCTCAGGAGGAGACTTCATAGGACAACGGCAATTATATAACAGAGCTGGGTCTTTCAAAGAAATTTTGATTTACTACAAGACCACAATTGAGTGGTCACTGGAGTCGTTAGCTAAAGACACTATAAAAAGAATCCCAAATGGTGTCTGTTTCCAGTGTCAGGAAATAGAAAGTGGTTATTCTAGATGTCTGTCTTCAGAAAAAAAGAAAGCGATGACAATTCACCGTGCACCTGTAAGGCACAGTGCCACAAACATAACCTTAAAATATGCAGTGTCTTTTAAAGGCACTGTCATCTAATTCCTAACACTGAATAAAAATGTCAAAAATGGTTAAGGGCGGGGGGGGGAACTATATCATATATGGTTTCCCTCTCCTTGGCAAGAGAAGGACCACTAGAGCCACGTGAGTGACAGAATCATTTCATTGCAAAGCCAGTCAACATTGGAAAGAAGATAATACAGAGAATCCCCATGCCATTCATTTCTTAAGATAAATGACTAATATGTCCCTCAAAAGCTTGTAGCACAACTTTCCAACCCCAAAATACTTTCTCCCATTCCAATTTGGAAACGATAGATTTAAATGAAACATAACGCTGAAAGCGGATCACAGAGCAATTTGTAAGTTAATAAAACAATCTGTGAGATGCAAAAGGGTTTCTTAAAATAGGCCCATGTTAGGAGAGAAAAGGATCTTTACAGTTCCACACATGATTAATGATGTGCTGACACATTCAGCAGGTGGGGGGACAGGCAGGCCTGCCAAGGCTCCAACCTCCCCACATTTTGTCACCAAAGCACAGTTTGAATTTGGGACAGATAAACATAGAAAATGATTTTACCTCTGAATTCAGCCAGCCTATCCCTCTTTATCCTCTCTTTTATTCCTCTATCCAGAGAAGGAACAGGAGTGAACAGGTATGTTCACTATTTCAACACCTGTTATAGGTGGACCTTTACTTTCTAGAACCGCACTGTCCAGTGTGGTACCCAAACATGCACCTGTTCAAACTAAGTAGAATGTAAAACTCCGTTCTCAACAGCCACATTCCAAATGCTCTGGTCACAGCCACAGGTGGCGGCTGGCGACTGGAACTGGATGGGGCAAACTTGGAACATGTCCATCACTGCAGAAGGTGCTGCCGCACAGCACACTGTAGAATGGTTTAGAAGTCGTTTGTGCCAACTTATTGGTGGGAATAAATTATGCCTGGAGTTACATCTCCTGAAAAATACTAGGCAAGTACATAGGTGTAGAGTTGTATTTTTTTTTTTTTTTTTAAGGATTGTGTTTTTACCGGGGCCTTTGCTTTAAATGTAGTCACCCAAATGTGCTGATTATTACCAGCATGTGCCACAAGTACTCTGATCTGAGTCCCATCCTCCAGGTGAGGGCATTTGGTGTACAGAGAGGAGGAGGACAAGCCTGCAGTCACCTGAGGACTATGAGACCCCAATGTGTTGGTCCCTTTCCTGGCTCACACCAGTGCTTTAAAACCTGCTGTTACTTTCTTTCCTGGATCTGCATATGCCTAAAGATTATTCTCCTTATTATCTACCCTAATCTATTTAGAATATAAAAGAATTAAACAAACAAAAAAAAGTCATGATTCTCAGCTCTCTAGTGCTCTTAGTGGATAACTTTGGCCAGTTTAACTTCACCTTTCTAAGTCCCTGTGTCCCTGACTCTCCAGTGGGGAGAATAATGGTCCCTAACTCGTAAGGTCGCCCGGAGGCTAGGTTCATCAAAGTGGCTAGCGGGGTTTCTGGTTCCTACAGAGTGGTCCGGGAATAGTTGTCACTTTGTGGGTGACAGCAAACAAAATGTTCAAAAGGACGTGTTGGGCTGAGAAACCTGAAGCAGTGCCTCTTGATTTCCATGAAGAGAACCCTGTGTGAACTGTTATTTTAAATAAAAGGATACTGAGTGTCTCTCCCACGTCCACTGCTCAATGGAGTGGCCCCAATGTTAAAGACCTTTGTCCTCACAATAAAGTATCCCACAAGTCAGGCCTTTGGTGGGCAGCAGATCTCAACGGCTTATGTACTTTTGCTTTCTAGAATCTGTCTGCACCTTAGTCTGTTACATTCCAGGCTTGAAACGAAATGAAAACTGACTGCAACAGAAACAGTCTGTACCCGAGACAGCCTACCATTTGGGTCTAGCTTTCCCAGTCCCTCACATCAGCGTGGGGTTCTGGGGAGCCCTGTTGCTGGTTGGTTCTTTCCCTTCAGTGAGGCAGGGAACTTGCGAATTCAAACTAATGGTCTAAGATTCATGAAGCATAACCTCTGTCGCATGAGCAGATTTTCAGAAGGACAAAGCAGCTGAATTCGACCATGAAAAGGAACACAGGGTAACTCAGTAACAAAAGCAGCAGGCATGTGGGAGAAGGGGTTATCCAAAAAGGAACCCGAAGACTTAAAATCTGTATCTTTGAGTATTTCTCTAACAAATATGGAATCATAGGAAAGATTACACGGTAAAAATATGTTTCAATGTTAAAGTTTAGAATATTTTGGCAGTAAGTGTCTCCCTCGGAAAACTAACAACTTCAACAAGTTTTGAATAACTATAAAAAGAAAATCACAAATCTTGGTCTGCAGTGCTACACACGGTAACTCAGTAAAAGGCAATCAGTGGTAAAGCTGGTGGTGTTCCCTTCTTTTATTGATAAGCACAGATTAAATTTACTAGGCAAGGCCAAATGATTTTCCAGTGTAACTGTGCCAATATGCAGTTCTGTTTCCTTTCTTACCTCTAATTTCAGCTTGTTTTATTTCTGCATTAATCCAGGGACTCTAATAATAAAGTTTTGAAAATAGGAACTTGAAGTACATGAGTGAAAAAGGCTTTAAGGGCCATCCCATAGAATAGTACTCAGCCATGAAAAGGAACACACTATTGATCCACCTGTTTTATTCTCCAGAGAATTATGCAAAGTGAAAAAGAACAATTCCAAGAGGTTCCATACTGCATGCTGCGGCTAAACTGTCCCTCCTAACCCCTGTTCATATGTTGAATCTGTAATCCCCAGTGTCTCAGAAGAGGAAATTTGGACACAGAGAGAAGGTGAGTGTGGGTAGGCTACAAGGAAAAGAGGAGGGATCATTGTGGTGTTAGAAATACTCAATATATTGATTCTAGTGGTGAATTTAAAAACCTATACAATTTTACAGAACTAAATATATATATATATATATAACACACACACACACAAATGAGTACAACTCAAGGGTAAGGGAAATTTGAATAAAATGGGTGGATTTTACTAGGATTCATATCCTGGTTGTAGTAGTGTACCATGATTTTGCAAAAATTAGATTACTATTGAAGGAGACTGGTTAAGATATACATGGGATCTCTCCATTACTTCTTATGATTGCATGCGAATCTCCAATTACATCAATAAAAAATTCAACTAAATATAAGGCATCAGCAACCCAGATGTCCTTCAAAGGGTGAATGGATAAACAAACTGGCAATCCACACAATGGAATATCATTTAGTGATAAAAAGAAATGAGCTGTCAAGCCACAAAAAGGCATGGAGGAATCTTAAATGCATATTATTAACTGGAAAAAAATAGAAAGTCAATCTGAAGGGACTGTATACTGTGTGATTCTGACTGAATGACATTCTGCATAAAGCAGAACCATGGAGGCAGAAAAGAGACCCGTGGTTGCCCGTACGAACAGTTGGAGAACACAAGATTTTGAGGACAGTGAAACTGTTTTGTATAAGAGGGTAATGATGATTGTATAACATAACTGTCTAAACCTGCGAACCCCACAACAGAGTAAAGTCTAATACAAACTACAGAGTTGGTTACAGACATCTGTCCATATTGGCATATTAGTGGTAACCACTGTATCATACCAAGGCAAGGTATTAATTATAGGGGAAGTTGAGGAGGAGGCTTTATGGATCCACATGAGAATTCTCATACACTTCCCATATATTTCCCCCAAACACTTATTAGCTGAGTATGGTGACATGTACCTATAATCCAAGCTTTTTGGGAGGCTGAGGCAGGATTATCATAAGTTAGAGGCCAGATTTAGCTACTAAACAAGACCTATCTCAAAAGGGAAAAAAAAAAAAAAAAGACTCATCTTCTACCCTCAACCACACAAAATCTCCACCCTGCTTGTCTACCGAACCACTTTCTTATGGACCATCAAATGGCAGAGACACAAGAGACTCAAGAAATCAACTAATCTAGTGGCTTCCAAATAAGAGTTTTCGAACTTACAGAGGGGGACAACATGGCAGGCAGGAGAATCCCAAAGGCATCCAAAATAAGGTTGTGCACTAAAGCATCCAGCAACTTTGCTTCGTCCGAGGCCCTATCAACTCCATATGGGAACTCAGGCTATAGCATCCATATGAAAAGCTCTGCCCTGGCAGCTGTACAGGGCTTTGAATGATTTTAAAGTAGAGAGCCTGATTCTTACTCCATAAATGCAATTAGATTGAAAAAATATGTCATCACATGAGGTTACTAGGGAAAAAATGATAAAAGGAGTCCTCAGTAGTTCTAACATTGCGAATTTGTGCAACACCTCCTTTTACAGCTTGGAAAACGAAGGCCTGAGAGGTTTTAAAACATCCTCAACCCCATAGGACAAATTAGGAGCAGAGACGTGCCAGAAGGGAAAGCTCCAATTCCTGGTCCAGTTCTCACTCACACCAGCCGCTGGCCTCTCAGCACACAGGCCTGGCTTAAGGGAGGCTGCCATCTGGATCCTCCTGGTATCTCTCAGTACAAACCTATGGTGTCCAAGCAGCGGCTGACTACAGTTTAAGTATTATTTACATAAAAATGGTCTGCAGCAGTTAGGTCTTCATTAACTTTGTCCTTTAAAATATCCTTGAATGATGTGGAATGAGATATTCTCTGAAACGTGCCTGATTGCTAGTTTCTGTCTGGTTGAAAGACCCCAAATAACTCATTAAAAATTATGGAGGACGCGTGAACCTACAGGATGTAGCAGAGTGGAACTGTCAGAGTAGGCAGTGGCGAACGGAATTAAATCCGCATTGAAGACTCAAGGCGAAACCCTCTCTTTTCTTAGAAGGAAGACAAGAGGTTCTTGTGTTAAAATATTTAGTCAATTGGAAGCTAGACATCACTTCCGTCTCCAGAACGTGACACATGCTAAATATGAAAATCCCATCCATTATGTAAACCTCACTCCTCCCACAGTGGACCGGGATCATTTGATGACTTTCGATGATGTCATTGGTGTGTTTGACTGATGTCCTCTGTTTGTGTGTCCTTGTTGGTCATTTCAAATAGAAGTGAGCTAAACACAGAATCACCACATGTTTCCATGCACAGTGTCACACACCTGTCCTCCCAGCAGCTAAGGAGGCCGAGGCAGGAGGATCACAAGTCCAAAGCCAGCCTCAGCAACTTAGCGAGGTCCTAAGCAAATCAGCAAGACCCTGTCTCAAATAAAATATCACAGAGGGCTGGGGATGTGGCTCAGTGATTAAGTCACTAATCACAGGAATGAACTATGTGTCAATCGTGTGCCAGGCACTATCTACCTACTAGAGAAGCAGCAAAGAACAAGTGGATGACCAGGATTTTAGTGATCACTGGGGACACAGGGGTAGGGGTTAAATAATCAACAAGTAAGCATCAAGAGCAAAATTGGGACTGCCATAGGTTCTAAGAAATAAAAAAAGTAAAGGTCAGGCTGTTCCGAGAAAGAAACTATTTTTGATTGGGTGATTAAGGAAGGTCTCTCCTAGGAAGTAACACTTTGTCTAAGAGCTGAATGGTAAATATCTAATCATTCAACGTGGGGTGGAAGTTTCCCAGGGAGACGAATAGTGAGTTGAAAGGTGAGGGTGGGGTATGGGGGCAGCAAGGATAGTAGAATGAATCCAACATTTTTACCCTATGTACACATATGACTACATGACCAGTGGGATTCTGCATCGTATACAGCCAGAAAAAATGAGAAATCATACTGCATTTATGTATGGCACATCAAAGTGCATTCTACTGTCATATATAACTAATTAGAACAAATTAAAAAAAAAATAATATCCTGGTGGAATGAGTTTGGTGTATTTAAGGAAAAACAAATGAAGGAAAAGATGGAAGCCCAATGGGCTTGACTGAGCAAAGTGAATAAGAGAAAAAGTGGCAGGAAAATAAGGACAATTATATATGTGCCACAAGGTATGGTGTCTGACATAGATCAAGAGCTTCATAAATGATAACGCAAAAAAATTTTTAAAAAATATAAGAATACCTCTTACTGGAAAGTCCCAGTAACTGAAAGCATCCACAGAACCAACATGCATTGGCAATCGCCAATCACACCAAACACTTTGCATCTATTAGTTAACGTATTGTACATTTCTTCAAAGGCAGCCGTACTTTACGTGAGACTACGCTTCCACAAAGTGCAGGGCTGCCCCTCCTCAATGCCATTCATGAGGATCCCTTCTCAGTGATGGAGACCTTCTGCCAAGACTCAGCATAAGGCTCGTGCCAAGATACATATTTGCCCAATAAGCTGTAATGGTTTAATATATCGAGTTGAAAATTCACCATTTGTATTTACTACGTTATGCGAATTAATCCTGTATTCTGAAACTATCATTAGGGCTGCTTTCAGTATAATTAATCAGCATGGCACATCTTGAAATTATTCTGTATGAAGAGAGTGAAAGCAGCTCAGGCCCCTAGCATTCTGTTGGTAAAGAATTTAATTGCAAGATGTGCTGCTTGTCAAAACAATATAAGTACATCCAAGACAGAGGGTGGGGGACTGTGGGGGAGAAGAGGGGAGAGGAGACTGGATTCCCTCCTTATGTAATTGCCTTTAAACAGCAGACTGAAATGGTAGAGGCTGGCCATGTGTTTTAAGGATTTTCTAATCATACTCTACAACACGTTTATTTAGGGATATCATGTCTCTTCACACACACACACCCCCAAAAATTCTCCAAAGTTTCTACAACTAATTAAGAAAAAAATAATAATGAGGTCATTACCCATGTTGTCATTTTTAAAAGAAAAACACATTTTAAGTGGAAACTTGGGATGAATAACCTGATGGATTCTTCTATCTCCTGTCCAAGACTAAGTGAAAGAAGATTGCTTGTCACCTCGGATAAACATGAGTTTGAGTAGACTGTTCCCTCTGCTCAAAACCCTTTCTGACTCTTGTCAGCATGATTTATAGTTGTCCCTTGGTATCTGTGGGGAATTGGTTCCAAAAATCTCTCCCATAGATGTTCAAGTCCCTATGTAGAAAGAGGTATTTGCATCTAAACTATACATATTCTCCCATATACTTTAAATAATCTCTAGATTATAACACGTAGTACAGTATGAATGCTACATAAAGAGTTGTTGTACACCAGTATTTAGATAATAATGACAAAAAAAATCTACACATGTTCAATACAGATGCAGATTTTTTTCCAAAAATTTTCTACCTCTGATTGGTTGAATCGGCAGGTGCAAAACATCTGGATATGAAGGATCAACTGTACTCCTAAGCTGATAGCACTGAGCTTAGACAGTAGCTTCTCTCCCCTCCCACACTTTTTTTTCTCTCTCCTAATATCTTGCTTAATTTTCTTCACAGCAATAATTACAATTTCTGGTTATTTGTAATTATTCGTTTTTACATATCTTCACTGTGGCCCCTGATGGAAATTATTCCTAACACATTCCTTTTGTCTTCTTGTGCCACTCAACGAGATGTCAGCAGGCCTCTCTGGGGATGTAGGTGGCCTTGTGACTGACTTCCAGCCATTGGAATGTGAGCAGGTTTGACAAGGACCAATTCTAAGCCAAGGTTTTTAAGATGTTCATGTTCCCCCTTTATGGACCCTTCACCCTTCAGCTGGCTCAGTGAAGACAGAAAGGCTTCAGGGGAGGGAGACATACAAGATCCCAGGTCCCCAGATCACTTGAAGGCCAGATCTACTTATTGAGGCAGGATCAACTGCCACTTACCATTATGTAAGCAAGAAATAACCTTCTATGTGAGCCATTAATATATTCTTTGGTCTACTTATTATAGCAGCTGGTATTATCCTTAAAAATGGACCCCCAACTGAAACAGAGGTTTCATTATGGCAAAGACTTTTTCTTGTTCACGACAATAGACTTTATAGTATTTCAATACTATAAAGTGCATGCATTCATGCATGCATAAGTACATATTACATCTATATTCATACATACTGTTGTCATAGATGAAGCATTTATATATGAATACAGATTTACAAGTGATGGAAAAACTTTGTAGAACAGAGATGATAAATTTGGAAATCTATGCTTTACTTCATAGTCTCCAGGTATCCTGGTATCTACACCATGATGACAAATAGAACCCAATTCTTGTCCCTCCACTCACTATCCTCATTCTGCCAGTCCAAACAAGGAAGGCTATGGATAAGAATTTAAATCTTCACCTTGAATTGTCTGGCTCATGTCAGTTAAAACCCAGACCTGTGATTTTTACACAGTCCACTGACATTAGCATCTTTTTAGTGTCAAGATGAAGAAACAGGCTCGTTGAGTCGCACCGAATTTCTCCCTGTATCATGGCTGTTTCCATCCCCAACTTCACCCGGCCTCCTTCCTCTACCCTTCCCCACACCAACCAGAACTGAAGGAAGCCTGTATCCAACTGTTGTATTTAAGCCAGTTTGTCGCCCTAATCACGGTCTAGGGATTTCAAAAGAAAACATCCATTAGAAATCAAAAAAAAAAAGATCATACCAGATTTTCTACAAGGTTTATGCCATAATGCCTTAAAGTATGAACACCGCGGGGCTCTGCGGAAAGTGATTAATTTCTTGAAAACACTCAGGTCACAGTAATTGACATGACCTGTGTAATTAAGCAGTCTCTGTTTACACACCAGAAGCCCAGGCGCTGTGAGGCTGAGTTTGCTTGACAGAATGTCTTTACATGTCAGGGGATCAACAACCTTTCTTCTGTCCTCCTCAGTCACCTACACAGGCCCCTGATTGCTGCTCAGAGGAGACACGCTCTGGCATTGCCATGTGAAGATCAGGCTGGCCTGGGACGCGTACAGAATGCGTGGAGAGAAGACAGCCACTTAATAGGCGAGGGAGGGTGTTTTCCATCTGATGTCTGCAGGACTCGGGGGTTTTCAATATCACTGGTAAAAGCCACATTGAGATGTAAAGAGTAAACCAGAGGTTTTTTGTTTGTTTGTTTGTTTGTTTGTTTCATGACAAAAAGACAGTCTCTCACTCTCCCTCAAAGGCAACGAGGACACAATAATATTTGGAATCAGTTTCCCAATTCACGGGCTGTGAGGAAAGTGACGGAAATGATTTACCCTGTTCCTAAGAAGCCTTCATCCAGTGTCATCATGACACATCTGTCAGCTGTCAGCTGCGACGGCTGCAGAGAAGGCTACCTCTCCCTCTGTTCTGTCCTGGGACTTGGGACAGCAGAGCACTCTGCAGTGTCTGAGGCTGCTTTGCTCAGGCCTCATGGAGAACTGGCCCAAACCTTCCCAGTGAGGTGAAGCTGGCTGCTGCTGACCTCGGACACTTGTCTCTAAAGTTCCTTCAGATATAAAGTGACCCATGCTGCAGCTCCCTTCTGGAACAATGTGCAGGCCCTTCCCCTTCTGGGCAACCCCACCCCCACCTCTGCTGGGGCTATTTCAATGTCCCTCATACAGATGGTGTCTTGAGGCCCCATTAGGGCAAATGCCCTCTGAAAGCCCCTCTCTAGGTTTCCTGGGATCCTGGCATTTAATTGTAGGTATTCCCGTGGCTCCTGGGTGAAGCCCATATTGCCCACAGGGATCCTCCTACAACTCTGGAAAATTTCTTTATTGTTCCTAAGCACCAGGTAATATGTGACTGGGTCAGCTGGCCTGGGCTGCACCACCGCCTCACCATTGAGTAGGTTCATAGCTTTGGGAAAACTTCTTAACTGCTCTAAGCTTGCTTCCTCATTTATTAAATGGGAGTAATTCATATTTGCATGTTCTTAACAGGGATACTATGAAGATAATCACATAACTCACATAAAATGCTTCACATAGCATCTCTCACAAAATAAGTGCTTAAGAAATGTTATCTTCATCTTCACCACTGATGTCCATGAACGTACATTAAGGTGGACACACGGACACAAGTATATGGAGCACACTGAACGTAGGCACTTACATTAGCAATCATATTCCCCGTGCATCATGCAGTTAGGATTGGACCGACCACAGTGACATGGGGAAGAGAAGCCGGCTTTATATGGATTCAGAAAAATAAAAAATAAAAAACGAGGGTGACTCTGAATTCAGTTTGGGGCTTACGAACTGAACTCCAACACATATCTGGAGAGCTAGATCTGAACCTGGGTGCCAGGTCTCAGAGTCCCTCACTCCGGAGTCCTCACTGCACAAGTAGCAGTTAGGAGGCCAGGAGTGGAAAAGATGCTTAGGAGAGCCTGTAACACGAGGAGAGGTCTGGACCCCCAAAGAAAACCTAGGGATCGCCAGTACTCACAGGAAGGCAAAGAGCATCCCTTGGAGGGGGTTGAGAATGGTGAATGATGTCCTAGAATGCAAGGGAAAAGAGATTCCAGAAGGATGGAGTGGCCACCACGTGAAATGATGCAGAAGAAGGTAGGAGGAAAGAGTCAAGGAAGAAAAGGGATTGGAGGAAAATGTTGCCTGGATGAGGGATTTTAAAGTTTTGCCTTTCTTGAGGCAATTCCACCATTTTCTGATGGTAGAAATATCACATGTCCACATGTAAAAGACCAAGTGTTACTTGAGTAAAAATAATAAGTGAAGAAATGTGTCAATGTACAGAGATACAATATAAAATGAGTTGATATTCATCCTGCCAAAGGTTTCTCTGTCCCCTCCTGGGAGGTAAAGGAGGGGGAGGTAAAGAGAGCAAGTTGAACCTGAGATCCAATAAGGAATTCATCAAGACCCATAGGGAGAGGCTCAGCTCGTCTTCAGCTCAAAAGCTGACTCCAAGGTAGCTATTCCTAGGAAGAAAGGTCTGTCTAGGGGCTGTTTAGGAATCAGAGGCAAGAGCTTTGCAAGTTTCAAATAAATCAGATTTATCTGAAGGTCAGTGTGGACCTTGTATCAGGCAGATCTCGGAGCTAATCAAAGGATGCATTCTCTGAGACTCTAGCAGGGTCTCCAGAAAGAGCTGGTCAGAAGTCATCAGGTATAGGACATTTTGCCTCTCTGTCCCCCACTAGGGTATATTTAGTAACATAAGAAGACATTTTGGTGTTCATACTTGGGGAAGGGGGCTATTCTCTATTGCCGTCTAATAAGTAAAAGCCAGTTACACTGCCAAACATCCCTCATCGCACAAGACAACCCACTCCCAGCAGAGAACTGTCCAGTTTGAAATGTTACTGTGCCCAGGTTGAGAAACTCTGGACTGCACTAATAATAACGTGTCATTGGTTTATTACAAAGATTTTTCTCCAAAGGCTTACATTTATATTTTATCACTTACAAATTACTTATGTATGCAAAAATGTTTTCTTTCTTTTAGATGTAGTGAAATAAGCAGAATCATCCTTCCAACTTCATCTTAAAACTGAGAATATTGAGCCCCTGAAAGATTACAAGAAATTTCCAGAAATATAATTTGTGCCTCCTCATTTCAATAGCCCTCTACTAAGCAAAGAATAACTATTTAATGTGCAAAAATAAGACTTTCTAATCACTCAAAAAGAGTAGACTGAATTGGCTTCGCATCCTGTGAGAAAGATATATTTTTATAACTCAAGGCTTGTAGACATCTCCCTAGCAGGTCCTACAAAGTTCTTTGGGTCTTCAATGTTACCAAAGTCCATCCAATTCTGCTGCCCTGAGAAGTACAGGAAAGTTGATCCTTGGATTCATGAGCATTATACATGTTTATTAGAATACATTATTTTGAAACTAGATGATATGTAACTATGATGATATGTTCCTAACTCTAGCTCTATCAAAAGAGCTATATGGGGCTTGGGCTGGGGCTCAGTGGCAGAGCACTTGCCTAGCATGTGTGAGCCACTAAGTTTGATCCTTAGCATGGCATACAAAAATAAATAAAATAAAGGCATGCTTTCCATCTTCAACTACAAAAACAATTTTTTTTAATTAAAAAAAATGACTTATATGGCTCACTCAAGTCCAAAGCAAAATTACAAAATAGCATACCCTAAAACTCAACCTCAAGTAGCAAGACGTAGCAACACATGTATGGTTTCACCAGCTTAATTGCAAAGCTAATTCCAGCTCAGCACAAAATGTCCTCTGTGTGAACCAGAGGCACCTCAGTTTACTAACAGGGTCAGGAGCTAGCCTGGGAAACATTTTTCTGAGAAACTAGGAATCTTTGGATTCTCTCCATTTATCTGCCAAAACAAAAGGTGGTGAGGCCAAAATGATTTTACAGAAATCCTTCAGAATTTCAGGGAAGAATGCCTTTTATTGTATATGTTCTTAAATGAGACTAGTAAGTCTCACCTCCTAAAAACATCATCATGTAGACGAAGAGATATTGACAGATGCAGTCAATGTTCAAAACCCTCCCTTTCTCCCATTAGAGAATGTGTAGCTAAATTTTTCCAAGAGTCTCTCAGAGAGAGTACCTTGCCATCTACATTTAAAGCTGACTAAATGGACATAAGGGCACACTTCAGACATCGTATTATTTCTCTGATGGACTGAATAAGCACACACCATGTATGGGTCATTACTCTGATGAGGAAACTAACATTGAACATGGAAACAAGTTACCCATAAAATTAGATGGAGAGCAACACAAGGGTCTGTAACTTAGCTACTGGAACTGAGGTCCATGGTTCTGGCATCACCTGGGAGCCTGTTAGAAACATAGACTTCCAACCCCACCCCAGACCTCAATCAACATTTTAACAAGATCCCCAGAGGGTGCTCAGCAATTTCAAGCTAGAGAAGCACGGTGTCTAGAATTCAGCAACCTTTCCGAAAACCCAAGTACCATGTTGTTTCCTCGTAGTTAACTCATTTATTTTGGCTTCTTTGCCCTTTCATAAATGCAAATTCTGTGAGGTGGTGGCAGATCTGACTGAGGCTTGAGAAGATTTATATCTGCTGGGCAAAGACATTTCTAAAATAGAACCGAGTTATCACCCTTTCTGCTCTAGACACCTAGTTTCTTAGGGGGTCCATTTATAATAGGCAACTGCTGCTTACTTTCCAAGTTTGGAAGATAGAAAAGGAAGGAAAAGGGGACCATAACTGTAACAAAGAACACTTTACCAGTTTTATTCTTTACTCTTATTTACTGGTTTTCTACTTATAAAATTTAGGGGAAGAATGTATCATATCTATGTACTTTCCTGAATCCGTGTGTGTTTTGCATGGAGTCCTAAACCCAGCTCTGAGGGTACCACCATCTGCACCAGAGAACGCAGGTGGAACAGCCCCAATTCTTGGCAGATGAAAACAACTCTAGACTACAGACACCTGGGGACCAAGGGCCCCACCTGCTCTTCGCCTCTCCTCTTGGGAGACAGCTAGACTCTGAATCTTCGACTCTCACCCTCTCCCAATATTCATGTCATTAATAAGATTTAAGACAGATAAGGTCAACGCACCTGGAATCTCCGCATGTCACGTGGGTTTCCTGCATTCTTTAGGCAATTCTGGTTGCATTTGAGAAAAAATTTCAAGAAGAACCTGTGAAGAAACAAATCATCATGATTAGAATTTCAGTTCTGATACGGGGTGGGGGGGTGGCAAAAAAGTAAGGGAGTCACTTCTGGAGCATGTTTTCTATTGATTTTACCCAATTTCTGAAATATTAAGAATAATGTCACAACCAGGATTTTACTTAAGCCCTCAGCTTTTGTGATGGATCCCGGCTGGACCTTCTTGATGAAGGGAACACTCTGGATACTGCCAGCAGATCTCTCCAAAAAAGTGAGTCCCCAAGGAAGTAGTTTCACTCATAGGGGAGAAGTTCTTCACCATAATTTAAGGGAGGTTCCAAGAGGATCTAATTGTTGGAGAATTCTCATGGTCCCCGAACACAACATGTAATTTAAACCCTTTAAATTCACAGATGAGGAACAGTAAAGTACATGCAGGATGAATGCAAGGATATGGTGAACACTTCATCCCAGCATCTCCAATTAAAACGTCCTAATTAGCTGTATCCCAAGGTGGGTAGAACTCACTGACTGAGCTCCTTTAACTTCTCAAGTATCTCCTGAATGTTTTTCTTATACTGCCAGCTGCAGACAAAAGCTATTTGTGATGGACTAAGGAGCTTCCTGACTCCCTGCTACCTCGGTTGCTGAATTGGTTCTATAGTGAAATCCCTGGATTTTACTTGGTAAAATGACCAAAGGGTCTAATTTGGCAAGAAAAAATCCCAGCTCTACTGGTATAAGTATTAATAGCACCTATTTTAATGCTCAGAAACTTCCTGTTATGAGTGATACATTACATGGTCACCCTGTAATTTTCTGAGTTATTTCTTATATGACCATCACAGTTGTTAAATTCCATGAAGGCAGCAAGTATTAAAGAATGTGTATTCATTGTTGGCAACCTACATACAAACCCCACTGTCTCTTTTCTGTTTCAGGTGGAGAAGGATTTTTGTAGTTATCTAAGTTCTGCAATCCATTTTTCTTTTAGACCTAGCTAAACCTATGAATTTCAGGACCAAAGATTTTCAAAAAATGTCAGAATACATTAAAATACTGGTCAATTAAATTTTTGAGGAATTCTCTTTTCTTTACCTTTTCCCCATTATTACACTGGATTAAAATCCCCACCTTGATCCAAGCAACTTGTGAAGAACTATCACTTCATGATGCCCCCATTTGATTAGCTCAGAGCACAATGTCTGGTCAACCCTCACCCTCACCCCTGAGGTCTCTATCATAAGTGTACTGCACAAAGAGTCACTGAGATCAACCAATTTCTGAATACTAATCCAAGAAAAGTCCCAGAGGAACCTCCCTCTTCCCTGGTCCTTCATTTGTTTTTCCATATTTTTTTATTGGTGCATTCTAATTGTACATAATGTTGGAATTTGTTGTTACACAATTGTCCATGCAATCAGTACAATAATATAATTGGGCCAATATCATCCCCCTTTTCCCTTTCCTCCTCCCTTCCCACTCCCTGGTCTTTTAGCATCTGCCAAGATGGAAGTATGGTGTGGGAATAACTCTTCAAAGAGAAACAATGACTTTTTCAACCAAAAGAATAAAATTTTAAAATGCCAACATCATCCTTGAAAGGGCTCTTTCAACATTATGAAAACTTTGACAGCCCATCGCTGACAGCATCTCTCCTTCCAGGCTCTCTCCACAGAGGCCCAAACCTATCCTCCTTTTATCCAAGACGAATGACTCAGGAAACACAGCTGAAGGCCAGCTACGTGCAGAGAAATCCAACTCTGGACCCCCTTCCCAGTGAAGGGTGACATGGCCACTACCTTGGGTATTCTTTCAAGACTTGGGAAAGTCTGTTCTGTTGAAAGAGGACCTGAGGCCATCTTTTGCACTGTCCCATTCCTCTGAGCTCTCCAAAGTCGATCCTACAGAGCTCACGAGATTTTCATAAATCACTTAATATGGTGACCTGATAGTAGGGAGTCCCCCATTTTACTGGTGCTCCATTCTATACCCAGGGATACCTGAGATGTGAAAACTAGTGGCTTCCTTCAAGTATGGCTAGGTAGAAAGGTACATATGAAAGCCACCCCAGGCCTTAGAAAAGACAGATGACCATTATATTGACATGACAATTGGAGTGGGGTGATGGAAAAGCCATGAACTTTAAAAATGCCCTGAATGAAATTCACACCCTGACTCTGCCAGGTGCTTCCAAGCTCAACTTCAACTTTTCTTGTCTATAAAACTGGCATAATAGGGTTTTTATCCCTAGATAATGATAACCTCTAACACATGGGAAGCATGGGGATGGTGGCAATAATGATAACAATGACTTCCACGTAGCGCTGCTTCCCAGGAGCTCAGTACACTGCTAAGAGCTTCAAACACGCTTCCCACTTAATCCTCCTAAACAACCACTGCTATTAACATAGAGAAATGAGAAGATAACCAGGAAAGTTAAATAACTGGCTCAAAGGTGAATCAATGTGAATTTAGAGTTCAAATTTATACAGGGAGGCTCCAGAGCTGCTAAAAGTTCTAGTATTACTAAAACTATCATAGCTCTTAACCATCATGCTACTGGAGTTTTAGTCATAATAGAGGTGGTGCAGTAATAATATTAGTAGCAATTGTACCACTGATAGCAAATGTATGATAATAGCAACAGTACTATTAAGAGTAAATAAGGGTACCACTAAGAGACGATCAGTAGGATGATTTGCATAGCGGCAGAGTGGACATGATGTAGGGAGACATCAGTGCCCTTCTCCCTCCACAGGGCCCCCTGCCTGCCTCCCTGAGGTTGGTAATATTTGCTGCCTGTGTGTGTTTAAGCCATTTGAGCCCAGACCCGACAGCCAGCTTCAAGTTGTGTTAGAAGGAGCTGTCAGCACACCCTCTAGCATCTTCGAGTCAGACAACTGCTAGCCACCAAGAGGGGGCCCATCTGGTGCCAAAATGGATTTTGAAAGACAGGCAAACAGGACACTAGCTCTGCCAGAGAGAAACAGAATCAAGGGAGCAGGGGATCTTCTGCCTCAAAGATGAGCAGGGCAAGGCGCCTGTCAGCAGCCCATCGTTAGCACAAAAGCTATGCCGGGCACACACCAGATCCCCATTACCCGAGGCTGCCCCGCCACTTGGCCTGCTGGCAGAATCCCCTGCCCACCCCCTCCGAAGCGGATCACTTGCTGAAATTGAAGTCCTGACCATCTGTCGTGGGGAAGACACAGCCGTCAACTGGTGCCTGGGGCCTCACACAAGCCCTTATGTGGCAAAGACACACCGAAGGGCCAATTCTTTTGGGGAAAGCCAGTCCTCCCCCAGGGAGAGCCTCAGTAATTCTCTCAAAGTTTTCCCCTAAGTAGAAGCCAAGTGTCTGACCCTTTCGGATCACACTTCCTTAAAGGAACTGTGAAGAGTCAGGAGGAGTTAAAAATATCCTCACCGAGAGACAGAGTTAGACAGGGCACACAAATTTGAGGGATGATTTATTTGGCTAAATGTATAAGGCGTTTAAAACCCAGGGGCACGTGCATGTCTGCTGGCCTTCAGAGAGGATCTCAGATTCTAAAGGGGCTCTTAACAAGGTGGAGGTGACTGTAACTCAAAACCTCACTTTTTTTCTAAGGAATTGCTGCATTTTGCGTTGTCGGTGTGTTTGATAAAGTGTGGTCAGGAGAAAGAGTGTGACCTCTTCACCCCGATGGTGGAAAACTGACCCACAGTGGGATGAAGACCTTACTGACCCTGTGGAGTTCCAAGGAGTTTCAGAAACTCCAGGACACACTGCCCCACTGGGATCAAACTACTTTTAAATTCAGGTGTTCTTTTTGAGGGGCTCCAAGGGTAGTTTGCAAGAAACCCAATACTTTTTGTTAACTTTTGATACACGTAACATCATCCTCTGTGCAGTGTGTTATTATGCAAAGAATCTAAATCCCCAGCATCTCACTGAATCCTCACAGAAGTCCTATCAATTAGGCATGCTGGGAATTAGCAAACCCATCTGAAAGGCAAGACAACAAAGACTCAACAAAACTGAGACACGGTCAAAAACTAATCTCCTAGATTACGAACAGGACTAGTCATGGTCTAAGTTTTCTGTGAATCATAGGACTTTCTAAGTGACCTTAACCAACACTTAGCCTGATCTCATTTTGCATGAGGAACATAGTGACCAGGGGATGGGACAATGTTCACTAGTTCATAGTGGTTACGAGAGGGAGAACAGTACTCCCCTATCCTGACCTCTAGTTTATGATCTTTTTCAGAGTGATGAGACCTTATCAAAAGCCCATCCAACGCAAGCTCAACACTTGAGCTCTTGAACTTTTCAGTTCACTTCAATTAAGGAGAGTGACAATCATAAAACCAAAAGTGACATCGTATTAAAAGTTGTGTTTAGGTTCATCAATCAGACGTAGGACATTAGTCCATCACTGAGCTAAGTGATCCAGACACACAGATTGCAGAACAAAATTTCCTATTCGATGATATATTGGTATCACATTTTACCAGCCAACAGCTGGTCAGTATTTAGCTTGAGCACTGTATGCTTGCTAGCTTCCACTCAACTAGTAAGGTACTAGAGAGCAAAAGGTAACTCTGGACTCCTTCAAAAGGAGAATTGATCAAATTCACCAGCAAGATCAGACTCATCATTATGATAAATGAAATAACAACAAAAACAAAAACTCGCTTCAGTATACACAGTGCTTGGTTTGGGACCCAGACAGAATCTAGAACCTCCAGAAAAATAGAAATAGGAGCATTCTATAATAAGGACAACTATGGAGTGTGCTACAATAAGACAAATGGATATGTTTCATCAATTCCTTGAACCTCCGTGGCCTCAATAAAATGTGGCAATAACAGTATTCTCCCCTAGGACCACTGGGCAGCTCTCATTATGATCTCAGCTTGACTGCATAACACATTGTATGACTTGAGACAAATTATTTAATCTCTCTGTGCCTCACTTTTCTCATCTGTAAAATGGGGAAAAGAACAGAACTGACTTTTGAGAAGTTAGTGAGAATTTAAAGGAGATGCATAAGTTGAGGATGATAATTGTTCCTGGTACAGAGGAAGCAATAATTCTTATCACCATTTATCCCTGGAAACTGCACTCTGCTGAGCACTCAGAGAGGCTGAGATTTCAGAGATGAGAAGTATGATTCTCTTTGTAAATGTTAAGGTTAAGAAAAGAAGCCAGGCCTCATGTACCTAGTGAGAACTACAGGTTTTGCCGAATGACCTACAAAGAGAAAGAATCGCAATAACGACTACAGCAGCTTTACACACAAAGGAAAGAAGTAGGGGCTTAAATCCAAGAGGACTCCAGCTAGTCAGAGCTGAAGGGCACACACAGTAAAACTGTCCATTAGGCTCCAGCTTGTATGTCGTTAATTATTATGCAAAGCCCTGCGATGGATCCAGGCTGAGCAGGTTGAGATTTTACCTCCCCCAACCCACGTTCTAAAACATCACGTTTGGTTGTTTGCAGCAGCCCTCGTAATGGCCAGGCGGGAAAGAAAAAGCATCGGGGCACCTCCACCAACATATAAAACCCCCATTTGCAATCTTAAGACTCCCCGAAAGTTCCCTGACTTATGCCTGCAGATGGTTATGTGGCAGATGATCCTTCTCAAAGATATTCAGGACACGGAGGCACACTCTGGCCCGATGCAGGAAACAGCTGTGTGGCAACAACTGTGGGTCCCTTCTGGGTGAAGTTCAAGCTGTTCACACACACACCCGCGGGCGAGAGGAAAACGTCTCAGGACTAAGGGGACCTCTTCAGGAGTCATTCCGTAGGCTGCGCCACCGCCTTGGCCGTGACAAAGCACAGCACAGGGTCATTCCCTGGTCAAGCCTACAGGCCACAGCAACCAAGAGGTCTTTTCCATGAGTATAAGGAGTCTTCCCAATTGAACGTATTTAACCAGAATGCACCTATCGCCTCTCCTACCCAGTCCACCACAGCTGCCAGGGACGGTCTCAGAAATGCCACAGCTTCGTCATGGTGGCCCTCAAAGAGGCAGAGCTCCATGAAGAGGCAGACAAGAGTCCTTTGCCACTACCAAGAAAAATAGTTAAAAAGGCCAAACAGCTAGAAATAGAAAACACTATTTTCAATGTCAAAGAAAACTTTTTGGCTCCTAGGACACAGAAGGAGTCGGAGAGTACAGTTCATCCTTGTGAAAATGATCCCCGGGAGTCTGCCAAAATCCCAGGGATGCCACCAGGGCAGGCTGAGGAGCGGGACCTGTGTAAGGACTGACCTCCTCTCCTTTTCTACACTGAAGTGCACTTCTGACAGGGACCTGTCTCCACAGTTCTGCTTACAAGGTGGGGAAGGGCAGGTCTTGGGGACCTTCTACTCAGATGAAGCAAACTCTGCCCGTGGGGGAAGGTGCGATGATGGCAGGCTGTGGCTCTATCTTGGGGATCCCAGGGGAAGAGCATGTGGTCGCCCCTATTCTTGGCCACTGACTTCAAGAAGTCTACCTCTTCCCTTGGCCAAGGTCTCTCGGATCTTGGGCATTTCTGGAAAGTGTTCTCAGCCTGGAGTGATGAACAGGATCAGCTTGAAAAGGATTCATTACCTCAGAGCTCAGAGTTTGGCCCTGTGGAGGGGACATAGTTAGTGGCAAGAGTTTAGAAGAGGAAAAAAAAAAAAAGTGTTGGAATAGCATCACAGTTGACTAAAGAATTTAAAAATAGTTGTAAGGAAAAGGACCCAATGCAAATAGTTCTCCTTATGCTAGAAGTCAAATCTGAAAGGTAGAGAAAAGGGTCAGGGTAGTGAGAGAAAACAGGAGGGAACAGGTCAACCTGCAGACAGAGGGAAGCGAAGACATCGCAACTCCTACGAAATGACACAAAGAAGGGAACCCAAAGTGAGGAAGATTTTTAACACTGACCACTGCTTACCTGGCCCACCTGATTTCCCTGGAAATATCAGATTGGCCAGTAAGTGAAAAGGGATGAGACCTCCCACGCATCTGAGCATCTCTGATGCTAACAAATACTCCCCCATGCCAAGGGTCTCTTGCCAGAATGCATTAAAGTCCACGCTGGAGCTGGGTAGACATTTGAACTCAACCTGATAGTTTTATATGCACAGAAATGAGGCAGATCACAAAACCAAGCATTTGTCTGTCCTTCTTATGGCTTGGGACAGACCACAGACACATTTTTCTTAAACTAATTCCATTACCAGGAAGACAATCCATAAGGAAACACAGAGCAATGAGCTCCTGCAGACCCAGGGACAGGTTCTGAGCACATCTATCTGAGTTACTGGTACAAATTCTTTCCCTGACTGGAAAAGACACAAGTGCAGGTGACAACTTTGCCTCAGTGACAATGTCCCACTCGACAAAGCCAAGCAGAAAGAGTAAGGCAGGAAAGACCTCTATGCCTTCACTCTGTGGTTATTACAGCAAACGTGAACTAGACCACGTAAAAGCCCTGTCCTGGGTGCTTGACACACGTTAATTCATTTACTCCTCCCAGCGGCTCTATGAGATTCTATTTCTACTAGGATTTTACACATAATGCTACTGAAAGGTCATGTGATTTGCCCAAGGTTTCCCATCTAGAAACTGGTTAGAGCCAGGGTTTGAATGTAGACAGTTTGGTTCCAAAGGATACATCCATTAAATACATTTCTTAGTTGATTGTATATATATATATATATATATATACATATATATATATATATATATGTGTATATATATATATATATATATATATATATATATATATATATATATATATATATCATGATGGGGATACAGAGCAGTGACCGAAATTTGGTTATAGTAATCATCACCAGATTCATTAAAATTTAGAGTTGAAGCCAACATTAAAATTTCTGGCACTTTCACTGGGATAATCCCAATTATACACTTTAATATGTTTCCATCCTGTTAGACCACTCTCACTCTATTTGTGACCCTCAAATGCATTTTAGCTGTAATGAAGGACTAGCAGATGGGTCTGAAACCACAGCCAAACCAAATATGGAGAATGATGGCCAAAGCAAAACCAGGTGACCTAGGTCTCTTGGGAGGAGTCAGTGAACATCATCTCAAGGATTTAGTTAAACTATATTTAGTGCTGAGTCCCACAGTCAGTACCTTTGAATGTCTTATGCAGACAGAAACCCAAAGGTTGAAAATAAAACACTTTTGTTATCCTTTTCAATATACACACGTGTTGACAATTTTGAAACAGATTCATTTAGAAATCTGATGTTCAAATTTCACTGTTCCCTTCTAAAGACGCAAAGGTTTCAATATTAATTTCCCCTGTGGAGGTGACGGATGCCATAGAAAGATCAAGAAGTTCAAGTGCACAGTAAATGAGGCACGGGGCTTTCCCTAGACTCTCAATTTACTATTCTTTCCAAGTCTTCATAAAAAATAAAGTTCATTGTCATTTATTTATCCGCTGACTCAACCAACAAATCTTCCCAAAGAGCCCAACATGCTCTGAGACTCCCTTAATACCAATTGTATTAAGATCGCAATGACTTTAGTCCAAGTTTTTCTCCAAAAGAAAAATAAAAGAGAAGGAAGGTACTTAAATTCAAATTTCCAAGGCAACATTTGACTCTTAGAATGATAGAGTATTTGAATAACTGCCAATATTAATACTAATTAATATTAAAAATATTAATCGGTTGTGGGTGTTCTAGCAAGGGCAAGGTCATTGAATTCATATCATTTGCTAAAATAAAGAAGGCTAGAATAGGAGGAGGACTTAGGATGATCCAGTCAGGTATTCTTAACCTTGATGGTTGACATGGGGTCCTGGGGTCAATAATGCACCCCAGGCACTTTGCCTTATACTTGTCACCTCCAAGCACCCTCCACCCATCCAGGTGTGGCAAAAATGCACTGTTCCATGGGCCCTTCCCAAATGTCCCAGCTAGAATTAATCACTTCCACCTTTGCTGTGACAGCACTTGTCCTACTTGTTCCTCACTCCAAGTTACTTGTGTAGTCACCTGCTCCTCTATGACACTGCAGCCCACGTGAGAGCCTCTCAGGTCCCACGGCACCTAGTACATCTGTGTACAGAAAGCACTGAAGAACTGACTTAAATCAACTATAAATATTAATGGCAGTTAACTTTGAATTATAGCACAAAGATTTTCTTTTCTCCTCATTTTCTTCTATATTTTCTGCATGTAGGCATTGCTATAATGACAAAAACAAACAAACAAACAAAACCACAACTTTGTTGTAAAACTTGGTCATCTTTCAGCACAGAACCTAGGGAATGTTGCTCCCATTTTGCAATGGATAAGCTAAAAAACAAAGTCTCTGTGCTCTAAGATTTTCTATTTAATTCAAACAAGGTAAGTTAAGAGCTATCCATCTCACACTCTGTAAATGGTAGATCACTTATTAGTTTCATCCATGCATAATTCATAAAAGAGCAGATTTCACACCACTGATGTCCTTAATGTCCTACTTCAAACCTTCTCAACATCAAAGTTTAACATATTTTCTCCAACTTAAACCTATTATTGTTCTTAAAGCATTTGCATATAACCCAAAGAGACAAAAGGCCAACTATCTAATAGAAATGAATATGCCTCTGCAAAATTTTACTGGCCATTTTGTTGACTTATCTCAGATCCACTAGCTAAAACTCTTCATGGTTTGCTATTTCGTCATTCATCCTCCTTCCTTAGGTCATTCATTTATTCATTCAGTCAGACCTTCTTTCAACAAATATTTACTAAGCACTGACTATATCCAAGCAAGTGCATGCAGAGACAGCCGGTGCCTGCTCTGTAGAAGCCCACTAACGTACGGTGTCCTCAGATCATCTTCATCAAAATTTCCTGGGAAATTTGCTCTGACAGAGACAGAATAGGAGACAAGGCTTTCAAGCAATTCTGGTGCATGTTCAAGCTTGAGAACTAATAGTTAATTGACTTCAAATAAATCAACAATAATGTCAGTCCCATGTGATAAGTAAAATGATGGAGTTTTATAAAAACAAGAGTAAACTATAGAAAAGGGGTGCACCTCTCATCATGGACCACTGAAATTTAGCACAAAAACTTACATCAGATCACTCCTGAGTAAAAAAATAGAATGAAATTCCCTTACCCATCCCTTCACATCACTAAGAAAGAAAAGGGGATCCAGCTTGCCTGTGAAGGCTGATATTTCACCAATTTTTGCTTCAAGGGGGAAAGAAAGAAAACTCACTTTTCTACAAAGACGGAGGGGGGGGGAGGGAGAGATGGAGGGAAAGAAGAAAGGGGGAAATAAGAGGAATTAGGTGAGAAAGCTTTTCCTTAGGAAAAAGGTACAGAATCTAAGGATGAAAATTATTTTCAATCATCATCACCCTCTAAAAAATCCCACCCTATGTGCCTATTCACTTTTCCTGACACACATTCTCTGGTCCCAACCTCAGCCTCTCTCTCCATGTGCTGCCTGTATCACACAGGCTCACACAATATGGGAATGATGAATTTAATTTAAGCAATGGCTTCCATCGAAAAATATCACTGTACCCCAACACATCACACAAGCTGAGTTCAGATAAAAACAAGTGACTCCTTAATTTGGATTTAAAGCTCAGGACCAGACTTCAAATAAAAATATCCAGCGAGCATTGTGCCCACAGAGCACTGGCAATAATCTCATGAGCTCCCAATTATTCCAGTTCATATTATGGACGATCCAATAAGTCTGTATGTTCTAGTCCATAAAAATATAAGAAGAAATTTATCATTTGAAATCAGAATGCAAAATAGAGCCTGACACTTTATTAGCCACTATTTCTCATGATATCATAAGGATGCTGATGGAAAATGAAACCCAAGCGATATAATAGACTAACAATGACACCATTTAGTCTTCAGAGGGTACTTTGTAGCTCACAGGTCACTCCCTTGCCCTCCCCACAACATGTCACTCTTGAACAGCCTCAGTTTGAACCAGAAACATGGGAAACAAAGCTCCAAAAAAGGTTTTACTTTATTGCAAAAAAATGGTCCATCATTTAATAAAATAAAGAATGCTAGAATATCAGGAAGACTTAGAAATATCTAGTCCACGTATTCTTAGCCATCCATGGATGGTCAACTTGGTGTCCTTGAACCCTCCAACACTGCATGCAAATTTGTGCAAACATGTTTTTCTGTGGGATGTCTTCAAGGGTTTCACAAGTCTGTGGAAAGAATTCATGAATTGACTGCCCAGAATCTTTGATCACCTACTTTGGTAACAGTTCTCCATTCTCTTTTTGGAACTTTTCTCTCACTCAAGAATCCTTGCATTTCAGTGGCATGGACTTATGCCACACTTGGACCAGAGAGGTACACTGGGTCAGGGTATCACATGCCCCAGTGAAATGATTGCTTTAGAGATGGGCACGTGTCCCAAATTCAGTCAACCAGGCCCAATCTGAGCTAGTCACAGGACCTCTGTTTGAGTAGCTTAAAAAGAGATGAGTTTCCTTCTATTGGAGTTGAACTGGAAAGAAGAGAGGCTGAATTGCTGGGAAATTCAATATATTAGAGAGGAATCCATAATAGAATATAACCTGTCCATATCCCAGGGCCATCAGAGAGCAAGTAAACACTGAGAGGGGGGGAAGAGGGGTGGAAGGGAGAGGTCACATCCTACAATGCCCTTCAAGAAAGTTGGGTTGAGATGGAGATGAGGACAAAATGATTACATTGAGAATGCAGCAGGAGAAGAGAGGGTCTCAAAAAATACACTGTGAAAGAGCAAGATTACCCACAAAAATTCTGGCAACTTTCCTACTTGACAACTTCAATGTCCTATGGCCTCCTCTCAGGTCACAATCTCATATTCAGTATACCTTATCTAAAATATTTAGGACAAGAATTATTTTAGATTTTAGATTTTTTCAGATTTTGGAATATTTACATATACATATATACATAATGAAGTGTTTCAAAAATAAGACCTAAATCTAAACAAAAAACCATTTACATTTCATAAGCAAATTATCAGCCCGAAAGAAATGGCTTTTTTCATAGTTGCTGGTTTTGGTTTTTTGCTTTTTAGTTCAGTAGCTTTACCATTGAGCTACATCCTAGTCCTTTTTCAACTTTTTTTTTTTTTTTTTTTACTTTGAGGCAGATTCTTGGTAAGGTGCTTAGCACCTTGCTAAATTGCTGAGGTTGTTCTCGAACCTGCATTACTCCTGCCTCAGTTTCCCAAGTTGCTGGGATCACAGGTGAATGCCACCATGCCTGGCCTAGGTAATTTGATACAATATTTTTAGTGCATCTGTGTGTTGACTGCAACCCATAACCTGAGGTCATATACAGAATCCTGAACTTCTGGCATCATGTTGGTGCTTAAAAAGTTTCAGGTGCTGAAGCATTTCAGGGATTTTCAGACTGGGGATGCTCAACCTGTACACATTCACTCACACACACATTCTTGAATATATTTTTTCATAAGAATTTACTCTATACTTTCAATATGGTAGAATTTCTTAATGTAGGTGTCTTAAACTCGGTTCCTACTGAGCCCAGGAAGATAACACCAATGATTGAGTTAGGCTGCACATAGAACCACAGACATTACTGAGAACTTAGGAACTGAAGAGTAACTTTTCATGGACAAGAACAACTCAGCTCTACTCCAGCCAGCTGACTCCCTGGGGCAACATGGGCCGAGTTGCCAGACCTTCCCATCAGAAGAGAAGCTAGGAATACATATTGCAAAGTGTGAAGTTTGCCGGTTTCCCAAACAACATAAGGGCCAGACAAAATAAATCTGGGAGAGGGATCCGAGTTTGCATCTCCTGTTCTAAATATGGTGCTCAGAGTGGCAGCAAATCGCTGATCTGCAGGGCTAGGACAGGGCCTCTCTGCACCGCTTTTAAATTAAAAAGTAACAAAAGAAGAACCCCTATGGCTCCACTAAATAGGGTCCTCTAATTTAAAAAAAAAAAAAAAAAAAAAAAAACATTAGTTCTTGCTCCTGAAATAATAAAATGTCTTTTGGGTTTATTTTGTTATTTTTAAGCATCCCGTCATTTGAACCCCAGGTCGGCAACCTTGCATTGCTCCCAGACCTGTGGCAGCTGATGTGTTGGGTGAAGGGAAAAGTTGGGCAAAGCATCTGGTCCCAGAGGCAAAAGTGACAGTGCACATTTACCAGCATGAAGCCGTCCACAGACAGCAAATAGAGGCGCAGGGAGAACCTCCAATACCCACCTGTTCACAGCTGGATTTCCCAGGGCACTTAATTCAATCAGAAGCTGTAAGTTTTAGGAGCATTTTACAACCAATTAGCCATGTAGGAAACAAAACATCTGACTCAATGCCTTTCTCCCTGCTACTAAGCAGACTGTGGCCTCAAAAGCCAGCCATTTGGAACCCCAAGTGCAAGAAAATACCCAGCCCTAGCACAAGCAAGTTTTATCCTTTTTCCATTGAAAGGAAGGACACATGAATCTGTCCAGGCCTCACTGGCATGAGAATGACTCCCATTTCCATACAGAGCCCCCAATTCACTGAGCGTGTGCCAGGCACTGGACCCTTATAGGAATCACTCCAATGAGCCCTTATCACTGCCCCATAGTTAGGAGCTATTAATAGCTCCATTTCATTGATGACTATAGTGTGAGATGAGAGAAACTCACAAAAGAGCCCAAGGTCACATACACTAGAAGTGGAAGAATCAGGATCAAACCCAGGTCACAGCTCATCATAGAAATCAAAATCTCAATCTAGAGCTCACTCCTGACACTTGGATTGAGCTCAAAGTAAAACCATGGGATAAGAAGGGACTTCTGGTATATGCAGGGATAAACCTCCTTGTACAGAAAACAGGTATTTGTACTTTAGCTAAGCTATTGTCCATAATTCATCACTAAGTCACTAATAATTTTTGAAGGCTATAATTTTTTTAATTATGCTTCACTTAAATTCTTTTATTTGTTTGATCTTCACAAAACTCCTTGAAGAAAGTGCAAGGGCTGAATGAAGTCAGTCCCATTTGATGGATGAGTCCAGTGAAGCTCTGAAAGGTCAGGTGACAAGGTCACAGCTACCCAGCTGATTAGTGGCAACTCTGCTCCTGATTCCTGAGCATATCTGCCATCCATTCGTGGCTACTCTTTATCTCTATGAACATGTCAACGTCTTCCCCACCTCTGGGCTCTGGAGGGCTCTGGTTCTAGTTCTTTCCCATCCTTCACATCTCCCTTAGCTGATATCTCCCCAGGGATGTCCTCCTGCCTCCCACATCCACGTTCTCCCCCTTAGTCTCCATCGCTGCCGTTCTCACCCATCTCTAGTACAGTGCTTGGCATTTGCCAGTCAAATATTTACTGAACAAGCGAATAACAGAATGAAAGCTTGATGGTTCAAGATTTTCTGAATTTTCTGACTTTGAATGGTGACAACAGGGCTTTGTCCCCTAGCACTTCTGGTCAACTCCTTCACAGAGTAACTCAGAAAAATAAACCCTGCCCCAGCCACACATAAGAATGCACCCACTGAAATGAGACCATGGTGGTACATTCCCCTACCCTGCCCCAAACACACACACCTGTTCTTTAATGTCTTTCTTATAGATTCAAGGCTGGATTCTTTTCAGGCAGACCCATACAACATAGCAGCAATAAATAAAATGCTTATAACCGGGTGTGGTGGCACACACCTATATAATCCCAGTGACTCAGGAGCTGAGACAGGAGGATTGCAAGTTTGACCCCAATTTTAGCAACTGAGCAAAACACACACACACACACACACACACACACACACACACCAATAAACAAACAAACAAACAAACAAACAAACTAAGGATGTAGCTCATTGACAGAGTACCTGACTCCCTTGGGTTCAATCCCTAGTACCATATGCAATAAAATGTGTATCAATAAATAGTTTTTCTTCTTAGAACAAATTAGAGTCTTCACAGTTAAGCAGAAAAGAAGCAACAGTTGGACGTGAAAAGCTAAATGGATTTCCTGATTCTTCTTCCTGAGTTCTCTCCTCTCCCTCTGGGGACCTCCTGCTGATGGCCACCTTGTGTAAGGAAGAGTCTTCTGACTGATTCTGGCAGCCTCCCTCCCCAATCTAAGCCACCAGACATGGTGGGAAAGCACTGCATCTCCTTGAACCAGACAGTGCATACCTCTGAACCAAGCAAACCAAGCAATCTTCTTTCGGAACCCATTTCCATGAACCCTTGGAGGATCTTGAGTGCTATTTTTAATAAAAAAGACTCTTCCCTTGTAAAGATAATAATGTTGACAAAGTGCTCCCAAAGTGAGCAGTCTGGGAAAATATGGGATTTCACCAGTTTTCCCTTGAACTATGAGATTAAGTTTGTCTGAAGTAATGATGATCCTAGCCAAGAGCACTTGGTGTACCAACTTCCTCCTGATGATATTGGAATTTTCTTTCTTTTTTTTTTTTTTTGAAGGATTGCTCTAAAGTAGCCTTGCAGAATTCTTTGCCTAAGTGCTAAGCTTTAGAAAAATAATAATGAGAAAAAGCATAGCTAATGTTTATTCAGTGGTTACTACGTGCCAAGCGCTAGGCTTAATGCTTACTCTATTTTAATTCTCATGTCAGCCCTACGCTCCCCCATCCACTCACCCACCCTCCACTTCTGCACAGGTTCTCCAGGTTAAAGAACAGCGGAATCATAGTTTAAGAAACTCCCCTACGCACAAAGAGCTTAGGGCAGGGATAAGCAAACTTTGAATGCAGAGTATCGCTAGATAGCCTGCGATCCAAAGGACTAGAGAACTGGATTCTCTGAGAACATGGGTTCTCTTTACCACTGGAAGGTACAGCCATCAACATGCACTTAACAGATAGCTTACTTCTCTGTCTTTAGTCACTGTGTGGTAAAATCTGCACATAGCCCTGTGCATTTCAAAAATTAAAACAAAATGCAAACTTCCTTCTGTCCCAGAAGCAATCACCCCTTTCCTTTGTGATCTGGACCAAACCCACCACCTTCACTGTTCCACTCTGCCTGGGAGCTCTGTGGCAGCCCTACCAGGCCTCTCCTTCTCGCCCTGTACATCTTCTCTGCTGGGCCAATTCTACACCTTTGTGCAGTCTGTGGCTCTCTCTCCTAGCACACTCTCTCTTTGCCTCTCCCTTCTCTTCTCATCTGAAAAAGGACTTGTCAATAAATATTACATACCCCAGGGCACATCCCTGACGCTCCCAAACAAATATCCCCAAACTCCCTCCTCTGTGCATTCACCACAATGAATATGCTGCAAAAAACTCAAGGCTGATATCTCTGTTGTCCCTAAAAACAAGTTCCTGCTCATACACTCTCATAGGTTTTTTGTCAAAGTCCCAAACACCAACGTTTCACCAACATTCCAAAGATACTCTTTTTAGTGCTATGAAGTTCTGGACTAGAATCCTGTACCAGGCTATTTATACTCTTTGAATTGCTCACATTTCTTCTCTCACAAACTAAACCGAGGAACAAGCTTAAGTGCTTTGGAGCCTCAGATAAGATGATCCATTCACCAACCATTTTATGATGATGTCAGGCAGCAGTTCTCTCTACCAAACATGAAGAGGGGCGGGGGGAAATCCACTTAACACTGATTTCTTCCTTTTTGCTAGAAAGCTTTATAAGTTGCTTCTTGGTCTCACCTAGTATAAGGGTCACTACTTTAGCTGGGATTGTGACAAGCCTCTCCAGAATTAGAGTACTTTATTATCACATTAGTACGGGGAAAAGTCACATAATTAACAGAATTTATCCTCATTTACTCTGTAAAGGCACTAATATTCCATCTCTCTGCCTCTGTTTAATTACTTGCCTGAACACAACTTTTTTTTTTTTCTTTTTCCCCAAGCTGACCCTTCACAGGCTCATGTACGGAAATATGTTAAAACTTCTTTTTCCCTTCCACTCCATTTAAGTTGTTAGACTGTGTTCATTTGAATAAGCATACGAGGTGCACGAGGGTCTGTCATAGTTCACACAATGCCTTTGAATTAGCAGCCGTGACGGTGTCGTGCCTTAGCTGGAGATCCTCTGTTCCTCGTAAGTGATGACAGCCACCAGAATTACTGTTAATTGTAATGTGACACTGGCACTTCACCGGCTGCATCTAGTGGTAAACTAGCATTAGTTCAGGTACAGGAGAAATTCAGAAAGCGAAACACCGGGGCGCTTCAAAAATAGCAGCAGCCCTACTGTCACAAGCTACCTCCTCAGGTGCTACTTCTGCACACGTGTATGCCCAAGACGATGGCAGGACAAGACACACACACACACCACGTCAAAATAAAGCCACTGTAAGATAGCAATGTCATCATTAGGTGACAGGTCTTGAAAGTGCCAGGTTTGCTCACTCTTTTAGACTGCATTGTGGTTTTGTTGTTGTTGTTGTTGTTTTGTTTTGTTTTTTTACTTTAGGTAGTAAAGTACAAAAGCCAAAACACTAAAGCTTAACTGACAAACATTTAGCAGAGGATAAATCTGTGCTCTCCTTTTTCTGAAATGCAGCTTTGTTTTAAGTTACCCTTCTATGTTTCATGTTGAGAAAACCCACAGCATGACCAGGAAGAGGGGCTGAGAAGAAAGGAAGTGCCTTTGGCTGCAACACACCTGTGGGTCTTGAGGTACCTGGTTCCCTTGTAAAGGAAGGCAAATTCCTCCTGGTGAGGCCAGGGCTGGGGATGGGTTGGTGGCAATGAGACAGTGGGTAAAATGGGCAGCTGTCCAGGTTCCTTAGTCCCTGACCTTCAGCAGAGGGCACGGGAGGTCTTCTGGGACACAGGGATGGTCTCAGAGATGTTTCACACTTGCCATTTCTCTTGCTTTTCTTTTAAATCAATGGGAGAATTAGCTCCACTCTGTTTTTGCTACAAGAGCTGCATCTCAATTGGGATGTGAAAAAATAGCAGATGTCTGTGTCATCCAAGGGACTTACAGCAAACGTGTCCTCAGTTGGTACACCTGTAGGCCTATGTATATTACCTGGAAATATAAGTGGAAAATAAGTGCCTTCTCTGACTTCCAAATTTAGCCTAATTGTTCTTTTCTACAGTGCCTTCCTCTGCCTCTCAAAATCCCTCTATCTTCCCTCTATCTTCTAGTCAAGGTTCTTTTAGACTGCCAAGATTTTCCTAAGGTGCTGAAGGTCTGTGAGTGTCTTCTTACGGTATTTACCAAGGTCATTTTATATTTAGGGTGTCTGTGCATGAATCCGATTGCTTCACTTGGCTGTGAACACCTAGAGGGATTACAGGGGTTGAGGCTCTGCCTGACTGCAGCAACCGCACTTGGGGTCACTCCTGGCTAAAAGTGAGTGACTAATTCACTTTTTCATCTAAAGCATCATTTCACTTACCCTTCAATCAAACACCTCGTTGTTCCCTGAATGTTTGACATTTCCCACTCCCAGGTCTCTCCATATACTGTGTCTTCTGCTCAGAATATCATCTGTCTACTAGAAGGAGGTCAAGTCTGTTCTTCAAGACCAAATCCAAAGCCACCTTGATGACACTGGCCAAAACAGCACTAGACTCCCGCAGCTTTGAGTCTACCTCGATCATCTTTTCCAACCTTATTACAACTTACTGGCATTTACGTTTCTTATCTGGCTATTTACACTCCAGGCGTCTAAGAGGAGGGAGCCTAGTTTATATAATTCTGTTTCCTGCACAGAGCTTGGCGGAGAGTCTTGTTTGTTCTTCACATATGGTGAATGAATGGACATTGACTGGATACTTTGAGATTTCCAGAGAAATAAGGCAAATGTTAATGGGCAAACTTCTATGGGATGGCCCATAAACTTCATCTGTGGCCACTACTAATGCTGAAACCATCATAATTACATGGCTGTTGTTCTTTTATTAAAGGTACCCATTTTTGAGTACTCACTATGAACAAAGTAATTTGCTAAGCACTTTACTAACATCTCATTTGATCCCCACAGCAAACCCTAAGGTGGCACCTACCAAGATAAGCACTATTCATAGTCCATTTAACAAAAGTCATAAATCTAGTACATGAGAAATTCTGCATTCAAGTCCAGGTCCAAGACCAAAATCCAAGTGCTTGTTCATAACACTGTTTAAATCCAGCTTACCATGACCCAGAAGGTATTCAGGATGTTTGTGAAGGGTGGCTTTTCCCCTGCACTCCTACTCCACCTGACTCTCAAACACATGATTGAAGATCCGGAGTATGAAAGCCCCCCCACCCCCGATCCATCACCATGGTGTGGAAAGGAGCCACTCTCTTGGTTTTCATTGGCAATGAACTTGACTATCACCTGGGCATAGTTCTGTTCAATGTAACCGAGCTTTTTCAACTTAAAAGGACAAGAAAACTCTCTAAGCCTCTTGTCTCCCCCACTGCCTGCATCTTCCCAGCCCATGTGATCAGCTTGAAGTTTAAAGAGGTGTTACTGCACAGTAACAGGTGCCATTTTTGACTGCCTTGTCTTTCCTTCAGTCCCCGTGCTTTCTGCATTTCCATGGTACGTGTGTCTCAGGGCACAAACACCGCAGGACCCTGGCATCATCATCATCATCATTACCTAAATCTCCAATGCCCTGCAGAGGTCAGCGTGGGGCCTCTCACCTCCAGCTGTTCCACCATGTCAGTGTCTCTGGGCGAGCAGGACACACATTCCAGAGCTGGGTGGATTAACCTCCAAGATGACACTCAGTTTTAGCTTTAGCCTCCCTAAATCCTCAACAAAAACTTTTACAGCCAGATCTGATTTAGGACCTTAACTGTAAATCTCCTCTCTTCTCAGGCACTCACTAAAGGGATGAGGAGAATCAATTCAGACCTTTTCTCGCCACTTGTGCCCCATATCCCCTGGAGGTTTCAAGGTGATGGGTAAGAACTTTTGTCATCAGAAGCCTCGCTCAAAGACAGGCTTAAAAAAAGAGAGAGAGAGAGAGAGAGAGAGAGAGAGCGCAAAAGTAGAAAGTGGAGAGAAACATTATTAATGTGTTCAATCACACAAGAAGCACAGAATATAAAACACGAGAATGGGAATTTAAAACTATTTGAAGCTAAATCATTCATTTATAGAAATGAAGCCAACCTTCTGACTGGAATGTTTAAAACAACAGCCACCAAACTTATACTCAATTCATACGGCCTTGTTGATGGGCGACTGAGCCCTGCCTGCCGTGAGAACACAGCTGCTCCTCACTCCAGTGAGGATCTGCAGGGGGATTTTCAAAAGTAAATAAATGGCCACAAAGAACAAAAAAAAAAAAAAAAAAAAAAAAAAAAAAAGATCAGTGAAGAATTGAGTCTCTGAAGAACATCCCTGACAAAATAAAACCCCATGTTTATGTACACTCCCTCCACCAGCCTGAGCCAGAAATCTTCCCTGCAACTTAAAACCAACAGCACAGGAGTTGAGAGAAATGTCCGGAATTAGCTTAGTCAAATGCTGCCTTAAATAAATGCCCCTCTGGTGCTAAATGAGATCCTACAGCCAAAGCCCTTTCGTTTGGCTTTAGTGAGTCCCAATTTATTTTTTATTTTATTTTATTTTATTTTGCTATCACATCTCACATCTTCTCTTTGGTTATAGAGCATCTTAACTAGCGAGACACTGCTATAAAATTCTGAGTGGAATTAAAATAGTGTCTAGACTTTTTTCCTGATTATACAGGTTGATTTACTGTTTTTACATCTAAAATCCAAAATAATACATGAATAAGAAAATACCTGTGTCCCATTTCTTCCCAGTCTGTCTCTTTACCTATATGCAATTTTATAACCATATGCAGATTCTACATCTTTTTAATGTTATCAAGTAATCTTTAAAATGTGATTTTTTTATTCCATAACATTCCATCATATAGAGTAGATAATCAACCAATTTACTATTGTTGATTACAAATAGTCATCTACAACAAGAATTGGGTCAAAGTAACATTATGTTGGGGAGTGAGTATAAATTTGTGTCCTCTGAAAATGTTGGTAAAGGTCAAGGGAATTTGAGATTCAGCCAAACTAGGTTGAGAAAACTTTAGAAAGTAGCCCTTGCTAGGTCACAGAGAGCCCTGGGAGTCCCCAGACACTGGCTCTCAGCTATGAGCAGACATCTTGGCTTACTAGAAAGAACCACAGGCTGGGCTGTATGCAAAACCAAATGGTATAAATGAAAAACATCCATAGATTTATACTATGTGCCATCTTCTTGAATTTTTTTTTTTTTTTTTTTTTTGGTAAAATGAGGTATATCATCTGCAGCAATAAATAAAAGCTATGTGAAGTCCCATAAGTAAAATTGCAACTTTTTCTTTCCTGCATTGTAAACACTTAACATTAGTGATACCAAAGTCTCATGGGAATACCCATGAACCCAGAGTTGAATGACAGCAGGTGTAGCAAACCCCCACAGAGTTACTGATGAAGCAGATCAAACCTACTAACTCAGGGCTACCTCAGATAGAAAGAGTACTGGGCTGCCCATGAGGTCTTTTAAAATCTCAAACACTCTCTTAGGTGCAAGAGGAACTGCTTTAACAATGAGCTGCTCACAGGCTGAAAGAATGAGTGAGAAATACGGGAGCTATTTCATGTAGCCTTCCACCCACAGAAGGGATCCCTTCCCCAGTGGCAATTGGTCACTCTGGCACCGCGCTAAGCCTGTCCTGCGAACTGGAATACAGAAAATAAGAAATCTCTCTTCCTCTGTGCACCTGCCATTCTAGTGCAGAAGAAAAACAAAACACAAGTTAGGAAAAAAAAAAAAAGTGCTCACAAGTAACAAGATAATGTCAAGTACAGAATAAAGGTATTAAAAGAGAAAAGATGGCAGGTGGAAAGTCATGGCTGCTTGAAAAGGGAGAACTTTAACAAAGAGTGGGATCAGAAAAGGTCCTGCAAATCTTGATCTTGAAAATAACTTCTGGGCTAAGACCCAAGGGCAAGAAGGCGTCATCCATGCCAAAATCCAGAAGGGCTTTCCAGCTAGTGCAAAGGCCGGTGTGTTTAGGGCACAGTATGATGTGAAGGGAGTCCCCAGGGAGGCAAGGTCCTTCTGGCTGCACAGAAACAGCTCTCCCCACCCTACACCGGGGATGGGGGGGGGCATCCTTTCTGTCCATGCTGGGGAAGTTCTGCTAGGAAGCTCGCTCTTCTTGAGAACTGAATCCTGCCCTCCTGTCATTCTACTTCAGAAATCCAGGTTTTGTGCCTGGGCCCTGAAAGCAACATACTCCCTTCTTCCCCAAGATAACCCATCTATACTGCGGCCAGATTCTCTTCCCCTGCTCTTTTCAGTATTCTTTATTCTTCTACCACCTTCAGAACAAGATGCCCAGACCCTTCACCATCCTGGTCACCCTTTACACAGGCTCTCTAATTAGACCACAAGCAGGCCCTCAAAATGATAGAGGCAGTAAAGCAAGGTTGGTTCAGACATGAAGTTGATGAAACCTGGTTCCAATCCCCGCTCTGTCACTCAGCAGCTGTGTGATGTTCAGCAAGTCACACAGCCATTCTAAGCCTCCACTTCCTCATCTGGGAAAAGGCAATCATAATACCTACCTGGGAAGATCATCGTGAGTGTTAAGTAAGAGAATATGTGTAAAGTCCAAAGAGTCATAGACGTCATAAGCTATATCTATTCAAATACAAGTTAAAGATGAATTTGTGTTGTGTTTATAGTGAGGCCCGGGGGAATGGGTTAGGGGTTAACAGCCATGTAAATTTACATTGAACCTCTTACCGCTTAGGTCCTTTGCATACCCTATAGTAGCCCTAAACCGATCACAGTAACAGAGAAAGATCAATAAAGACTTAAACCATGAAACTGGGCTACATCTGGGCTCCAGTTATATAGGAAGCACACACATGGCCCTGTCACTCAAGACAATACTACACAAAGAAAGCAATGTGGTGATCACACTCCTGGGGAAAAGAGAAGGGTTGTGTCAATTTCTTCAATCCTCCAGTAGTGAATGCATAAGTCCTCCACAAGCATGGGTAAGAGTGAAGGAAGACAGGTTGGTTAGAGGTCTTCCTAGGATGATCATGTCATCATATTTGATGATCAGCCTCACGTGATATTAGACCTCCAAATCATCCAGATGAAACGTATCCTGGGCATAGAAGCTGAGGCTCGGAAAGGTAAGGGGGCTTGCCCAAGGCCACAGGGCTAACTTGGATCAAAGCTGGGTCTCTTAATTTCTCTCCAGGAAACCATCCTGAGTGAACTGGTCTCAGCTCTGAGTCCCACTGGCCAGGACCTCCTGCTCTCCTTGGAAGCCTTTTGGTAGATACCCCCTAGAAGGCAGGAGAGAGTCAAGGGTCCCATTTCCATAGTTTGTATCCCTCACTTATCTGAACTCGGAGCTCCTGAGGGAGTCGAAAGTCAAGGCTGGCTTCTCCAAAGCTGCATAAATCTCTCACCTAAGGCATATCATCATTTTTCTCTTGTCACAACCCTTCTAGCCTAATATTTGACAGCTCCGATCGGGTACTGTCCAAACATTTATTAAAACATTTTAAATGATGAATATATCCAATTATTACTATTAATGCAGCTAATACTGACTAATGAGGGGGAAACGCAGGAGCTGGTGTCCCGCAATTCATTACCCCTGCCTTGTCAACAATTCAAAGCCCGAAACCTAATCATCCATACCGGGCCCTGTTATATTTCACACGTCACTTTTAATAAGTCACTCAGTGCCTATAAATTAATGTAACATGTCGGCGTTTATGAGTGCGGCTTTGTCGCTGTTAACAAATGATGTTCTGGCCCAGTCTACAACAGCTAAGGCAGTGACGAATGATAGAAGATGATTTCTTTCCAAACTATAAACTGTACACTGGGGACTCCAGCAATACGTGGATATATAGCCACATATTACATACATCTGAACACACAGAGACATACACAAACCAACCAACATGCCAACACATGCACAGGCACTAATGCGAAATCAATACGATATGTAATTTGTGTCAAAGAGCTGTGTAATGCCCCTGTACTTTCTTCTCCAAAAGATTATAAACATATAGCACTGGGAACCATGACAGTCCCATAAATGTGGTCAATGTCAATTTCAAATTTGTTGCTCATTCTAGTCTAATGCTCCTGGCCGGGGTTCAAGACAGTCTGACATCCCAACCAATAATGAAGGCCCAGTGGTATCAAGAAAAATGGGAGGACCCACGAGACTGCCCAAAACATCAGCAATTCAGGCCGGCAAGATTGATGGTCAGAGGGAGTTGGGGTGGAAGAGTGTATTTAGTTGCTTCTAAATAGACTTGAATAATTTATATCTCCTTCTAAGCCGTGACATCATTGTTCACAAAATCATTAGTGTGCAATTGGGGTGTAACCTGACCTCCATATTTTCATCTAACTTGATGTTCAAGAAGAGATGCGACATTTGGTAAATTGGTGTCCCTCTTTTGGTTCCTTTTTTGATGTCAGAGGCAACTCGGAAGCTGACAAGGGTCTGGATCCTGGTACACCTAGGTTGAACACCACACATAGTGACAGAGTTCCAGGGACAAAGACCAGCAGGGATTTCCTCAGGATAAGTCCACAGGCAAGGCAACAGCTTTGGGGGCTGAATTCTTGGCACAAACAACAACTGTTTGCACCTGCTTAGGGTTTGGAAAAACCATAGCTCTCTCCATTTGGGGGAGTACACTGAGACGTCCATATGGTTGCTTATTTTATTATTATTATTTCTTCTCTCCCTCTTTAACACCAGAACTAATATTATAATAGACATAAACATGAACCGAATTTGAAGAACTCTTGTTGGGAAGTTGACAGCAGATCCCACAGGGTTCCTGTTATGCCTTTCCCCTTTGCCTGGCTTTCAACCTGTAGGATCTCAGACCCTAGTTTCACTTACTTCTTCTGTTAATCTGCAAAATGTGTAAGATTACACCACCACCTGACTATACACACCCTCTTGTAAACAACAGAAATCCTCCCCGTCTACAGATGGTATGTCTGCACCTGAAAGTTCTTTATGTAATTTTTCCACAAGGATTTAACTCAAGTACAGTGGCCAGGATACAAACTAGAGAGTTGCCCAAGAACGAGGACGAAATGGCTCCTATAAACTTTGGCTATAACCCCATTCTACCATTAAATTGAGATTACTAAATGGTAGCCTTGAGATTTGAGGGTCTAGATACTGATTTGTAAAATCTTAAAGGAAACAGATAACTAGTGCTACAGACATGTTTCTATTCCCTGTTTATGAGAAAACTATTTGCATTGCATCTGGTCTTGCAGGGAACTTCTTGCCCAATGTGTTTTTCTGGGGTTGGGGAATGTCTCGTTCAAGTAGGCACCCTTCACACCCGCTCCCAGATCAGAGAGAAAAGCACAGTGATGCAAGTGTGTTGCTCTTTGTGTTATTTGAAAATTGAGCAATGTCCGATGCTCAAGAAACTGGTGTCAAAGTGTCTCGTGACCTCGCACAGCCCTCAGCCACATGCGTGGCGCAACCAGAAGGGACGGTGGTCCAGTGAGTTGAGAGACGACTTGGTGCCCCCTGACTCCGGGTGTTCGCACAACTTCCAGGCAGTGAAGACGCTGAAAACGCTGCTCAGTGTGGTCAAGAGCTGTGGCGCCACCGCGATGGGGGCAGAGGGTTGGGAATGGCAAGGAGCAAACCTCCAAATGATTTCAACACGGTCGATGTGGAAAGCATTCACTTGTAAAGGTTCAGAATGACTTCACAAAACCAAGGAGCCACGCACAGCGGAAGGAGGCTCCTTGTTCCTCTGACAAAAAGGGACCAGGAAAGAAAGAAGGGTGACATGGACTTTTCCTTTGGAAGCATGAAGTGTGGCATTCAGCTTTTTCTCCTTGCTGGGTGATGTCTTCAGAGGGGAAAGGCATTCGGTTTGGGCTGTGAGTGCCTCTGGATCTTGCAAAAGGGAGGCAAGAAATGGAAAACACTAGAACTTGGGGCACCGTGCAGAACAAATGCAGAACGCTGTCTGCTCTGGTCGCTCTATGAAGACATCAACCCGGAGGAGACAGCTGAAAAGCGCTTTTCCCAGCAGAGAGGGCTTCAGCAGGCGCAGAGAAATCCTGCTGGGAATAGGAACAATTTGCATGACAATGTGGTGTTGCTCATCCAGGAGGACCCAAAGGAGCTGGAAACCCTTGGAGAGAACACCAGGCGTTCAGCCCAGCCCTTGGAGAGAAAGGCGTGGTCCTTCAGTTCCTATGGGCAGAGGAGAAAGGATCCCCCCATTTCAGCATTACGGTGCCACACAAAATTCATGAGGCACTCGTAATTTCTCTTCTCCAAAGCGTTTTGTTTCACCACATTGGCACTAATGTTTTTCCCCCTTCTAATTCTGGCACAGGGTCTAACACGCAAGTGCACACCCATGTGTGCACGCACACACACATGCACACACACACTCCACAAAGTTCTGTTGTTTGTTTTGTTTTGTTGGAATCTTTGGGGACCTTTCCTGCTCCAAAGTTTCCACGTTTGCCTTTCCCCTCACTCCCTGCCTTTCCTCCAGCCGGTGCCTTGGCATTAGGCAGGACACCTTCACTTCTTGATCTTGCAAACACTGGAAAGATGCTCTTTATGCTTCCTTTTTATGGAGAGTCTAGTCTCTGTTTTGTTTGCCTTTCTTTCAAAGTGGAAAGAGACATGTCTGAGGATGGTATTTATTCCTGCTGTTTAGTTTTTGGGGACCGAATAGGGAGGCTGTTGAAAAAAGCCAAGAAAAAACAGAGAAGGCAAAACTCTCATTCCACAATGTGCCAGACACTCACAAAGAGCAAGACTCCTGCTCCAGAGCTGCTACTGTTTATCAACAAGCAGTCTACCTGGTGCCAATACAAAGGGGTTTATTTTTGCCAAAACACATTGGCAGGGGCTTGATTTAGAGAACCTGAAACAGATATCCATATGCCTCCACTCCAACCAAAGGCAAAGTGACATTTGGCCATATTACTAGAAATACAGTGTTCAGAATTGAGGTGATGTGAAGATTCTGCTCCACTCCCCAGTGGACTGAGCATTTCTTGAGTCCCACCATTTCTAGACATCATAATTTAGGAGAAGCACACACACAAAAAAATAGGACTGGGAAGCAATAAAATAACACTTGGCATCTACTGTAGCTCCTGAATGCTGTTAGATATTTTCAAATACTATCAGTATTTTAAGAATGAGAAATCTGAGGCTCACCCTGTAGCCTACAGCCACACAGCAAAATCAGCAGCATATCTGTAGTCTGATCTGACATCTGCCTGCCGCAAATGCTCTGTGCTTTGCACTTGGGTGTATTTAACATAGAGGGGCCAAAGGGCCAGTGTACTCAATGCCAGGTCAGAGGGAGATGATTTGAGGGATATTTAGTCTGAAGAAGAGAAGGCTTAATAATACAAAATTGCTGTTTCCAAATATTTGAACTATTTGCTGTTTGGATGAAGCCACAGACCTGCTCTTAAGTCTATAAGATCAATGGGTAGAAATTTCACCAAGCTGATTTCTGCTGAACAGAAGGAAATAAACACTGTAACCATGAAAGATGGGCTTCCTTATGAAATGATGAGCTCACTATCACAACATATGTTCAAGAAAACACCAGGCCCCCTTTAGCAGAAATACCAGAGAAGTAAGGTGCTCAGCTGGCCCCAAATTTCCCTTAAAGTCTCAGGAGTCTAAAACTAGTCAAAGCTTAGAGGGGCTCAACTCCCCACCTGAATGTTGCTGCAGAAAACAAATTAAGATATCAAAACCAAATGTCAAGTACTGAGATAAAAGCAAAATTCTGCATAATAACAGTTCTTCATGACCATCCCCCAACTTTGGTTATTAAACCCTTTGACTCCCTTGGAAAAACACCATATAATTGCATTAACACAACTGTTTTTGGTAGGAATGGTGATATAATAATAATAATATGTGGAACAAGCAAAACAGGGAGGAAACAGCCAATGAGTCATCCATGCAGATACTCACAAATCTGGGGAGGCAGAAATAAAACGCCCTTAACAAGCAGTCCTATTTGAGTTATGACAGATGACATTCTGACCTTATCAGGCCCCCGGCCAAGGAAATAAAGCCCATCACTACAGGTACAAACAAGGAAAAATGGAATCGTAAAATGTTAGAACAGAGAACCTCTAATTCACTCATATCTTTTCATAGATGGGGAGACAGGTTCAGATGGCTTGATGGATTCACTCAATGACACACAGTTCATCAGTGGCAGAGACGGGGATCATGGCCTTCCCCAGATCCATTCTTACGGCCTAGGACTTCTTCCCACACAACAATGAACCAAACTCACTCTTCTCAAAGTGAACTTCAAGAAGCATGGGCACCAGTTCACAACAGTCAGCACCAGCAGGCTGGGAGCCTCAAGGAAAGCAGACAGGTGTGGGGGGTGGGGCAGGGGGACTGCAGCCGCTGCCTTTCCAAAATGCAGCATGTTGATAGAGAGAAGTTTGTAAGCAGCTTCACAACCCAATTCTGTTACCCAGACAGACACTAACAAGAAGCCAGGAGGGATGCCACCCACCCAACCCCAAGGTGGCCTCAAGTTCCCCTCTGACTTTAGACAGGGTCCCTCCATCTACTCTGAAATAAGGGTTTTGATCTTTCCTGATTTGGGTGATAAGATAGAAGGAAATAGAAACACAAGACACTCACGTGTGAATTTTAATTTGAAAACCTGCTTAGCACACAATTTACTCCTGTCAAATGAACTGTCACAAGCCCCTAAGAACTATGTCGTTTATTCCTGGGCCACCCTCCCCGCCATCGTACAGACATGGGCATTTACTCTGCGGACACACAGAGCAGATGAAACAATGATCTAATTTCATCCTCAATCATACTTGACTTTACCGGGTGTATATTTTTGAGGACATCTTGGCGAATCAGCCCTGCTGCCTAGCTAGCATTGATTCAATTCAATACGATGGGTATGTGCTGAGCTCCCAAAGCAGGTCACAGACCTAAAGCACATCACCCTCAGATTATAAACCATGCTCATATTTGGGCTTTATCAACAAAAGCAGATTTCCGTAAGGGCTCTTCTGTTCAGAACTACCACTAACTTCTTACAGTCTGATCAGCATTAATCTAGAAGATCTCCAGTGGCTTGAAATGACCTCATGGAGCTCTGAAAACCCTGGCTCATGGAGGATACTCAATTCACTTCCTGTACTAAGGTTTGAAAGGTGGATGTTTTTAGAAAAAGAAAAAAAAAATCATCAAGTGACTCTTCAGTTAGAAAAACAAATTGAACAGAATCCCATTGAGTGAGTGGAGAGTTTACTAAATAGAGATAACCGAATTGCCCCAAAATGCATGCTGCAAGCCCACCTTGTCCTGGGGTCTCCATCCTCTTTTGCCCATCTCTCAGCCCTACCATTCCCCTTGGCTCTAGGGAGGTCCTACTGTGTCTGGAATGACTCTTGACGGTTCCGGTGTTATCACAGTGCTCTCTGGACGTCAGACATTCATAAAGCCACTTTCAAATTTTTCTGCTATTTTTATCTATATTATTTGCTAGAGATTTTGTATATTGACTCACTTATTTTGACCCCCCCACAAAAAAATTATCTTTAAATGACACTTTCCATCACTATTATGGAACCCATAGCACTTGCCTGAGACACAGAGAAGAAATACAATGAAAATTAATGAGGTACCAGGTATGGTGGTGCACACCTATAATCCCAGCAACTCACGAGGCTGAGGCAGGAGGATTGTAAGTTCGAAGTCAGCCTCAGAAACTTAGCGAAACTTTGTTTCAAAATTTAAAAAAAAAAAAAATGAAAAGGACTAGGGGTATAGCTCAGTAGGAGAACACCCCAAGGTTTAATCTCCAATGCCACCATCAAAAAAAAAAACAAAGTCAATGAAAACAAAAATTTTAAGTGTGCTAAATTTTAGCTAGATACCAATGCCTGCCACAGGGTATTGAGAAGGGCGTGAAGTCAATGGGAGAGGGGAATTAAAGACACATTAGCACCAGAATGGGACCTTGGCCTTATCAGAAAAACTAAAAACATTTAAAGAGAATTATTTCCTCATCTCCCGACTTAATGCTTGCTAAAGTTGCCTGTGGATACAACTTCAAATCATCCATCAACCAACTTAACATCACCCCATGCACCAGCAGCCCGCAGGTGTAGGTGAAGAACAGGGATTGGCTGAGGGAGGTTGTGGAAAGGTACGCATCACACACAGAGGACAACCTGTGTGACAGAGAGAAGACTGGAGGGAAAATATTGATCCATCCTGGGAGGGGAGATGGAGGGGAGTTTGTTAAATAATTTGTAAGAAGTTGGAAGCTCCAAGACCAGCAGAAAATTTGTGATTTCCCAGTGGTAGAGAAGAGAACTAAATATATCAGCAATAGGTTATAAAGCTTGGAAGCTGCCATGAATTTTCCTCTTTAAACATGGAAAATGATTATGAAATACCAGAAAAGTCCATGCTGTCGTGAAATTGGCTTTTGGTATTCACTAGCATTAACATGGATTTTTGAAACTGGGTAACATGAGAAAAGACGCAGGAGGGACAAGTACAACTTTCCCACACTCTGGTAAAACTCAAAGTAGGAGGATGAATGGGGACGGAGATACAGTTGGCAGAGAAGGGACAGGAGGATTGGGAAGTCAAAATGAAGAGGTGTAGAGAAACTGTCACACCAGAGTGGAGATTCAGTGTCTAATTAGGGACAGCAAGCCTGCAAGGATCCTTGGTAGGTGTCTACAGAAACCAACCACATGTTGGTTAACACAAAGACACACAAACTGATCAATAGAACAAAACAAAAGGGCTCAGGTATGCATGTAAAGCCATACATCATTTCAATAAATTATGCTGGGTGTAAAGACAGGGGTTTCTTCCTTCCTTTTTTTTTTTTTTTTTCTTTTTAGAACAATCATTCTGAGATCAAAAACTAAATCATCTCAGCCGCATCTTGATTTCTGTAAAAACTCCGTAGGAATTATGAGGCTTAACAGCCTTCTGACAATTAGCATATTATAAATACAAAAATGATATATTAAAGGGAGAGGAGGAAAAAAGGCCAGCGTTTTACACCTACAGTAATATAATTCCACTACTTAATGCAAAGTAGCAGGCCTCAGAGTGTTTGGGATCGTCTTGTATGGTGTTATCTTCTCTATCAGTAAATGAGACTATGTGAACAGTACAACCTATAAATAATTCAAGGCCTGAGATGGCAATTATAGAACCATGCACAACTAGCATGAATATTTTATGAAGGCTAAAACAGCCCTCAGAATGAATCATGGAGAGATGAACACACACACACTCACACACTCACACGCACACACGCCAGGCAGTTTTGGCTAAATTGTATTCCAAGACAGGGTTTCTCTTTGATCCCTCAAACACCCTTATTTTATAGACACAGTTCTGATAGTTATATATTTTTCCTCTCTTGAATTTAGTTCTCAAAATTCAAACACAGAGGAATGAAGGAGGGAATTTGCCAATAGGGTAGAAGAGCTCGGAAGAAGGAAGAAGGACAAGCCATTTTTTAACCCAAACTTTTGCAGAGATTCTGAGTGTTCTTTTTAAAATCTCTCCAGATAGACTCTCCAAAAAGTAGAGCGTTCCAATGCACCAAAATTGAAACTGAAACCTGTGTCGCTTTACGACTTAAGCAAGAACACATCCTACTTGAAAACTTCCTTGGTATAAATAAGCTTTTATTTGTAATTACTCCTTAAGGAATACCTGTAATCCCAGCTTTCAAGACATTTATAAGACAAAACAAATATTACTGAGCTATAAGCCTGAGCAAACAAGCTACTATATTTAAAGGAGTGGCCCAGATGTCATATTCTGCTCAGAAATGAGCAATGCCGTGAAGTCCTGAGCTCCTTCTGTAACCAAAGGATGTGCCCAGCTGAAACAAGATGAAATCATATGAATTCATGTCTTGATTTCTCTGTGCAATGCATTTGTACTATTTGAATAAGAGTCAATATTTATTTGAATTTCACAGAGATTAGTATTCATCTTTTTCACCTGTCTCTATTTATACATACCCAGATAATATCCATGTGGTTACAGAAAACACCACTGCTTTAGAATTGATTTTAGCATAATTCACTCTCTTAATTACACCCCAAAACTTTAAAGACTTCCTTCACACAGCAAAGTAAATCAGTGGTCCTTTTGGTAGGAATACGTACTTTTTTTTTTTTTTTCCACAGAGGATCACAACAAAAAGAATGGGACTTAAGGACACTAGAATCTCAGTACAGGAAGAAATCTTAAGGATGATCTGGCCCAACTACTTCATTATACAGACAAGAAAAGTTTTGAATCTAAAAAAATAATGTCGTAGAGCATATTCAAAATCAGTTAGCTATTTGAAACACTGGGCCAGGAATAATATAAAATACAAAACAATAATATTAGCAAATATAAAAATCAATAACAACTCCAAATATTTAAAGTGCTATTGCAGTAAGACAGGCATTGTCCCCTTTTCAACCTCTCAATCCCTCTAACAGGTAGGCACTGTGATTGTCTCTTGTCCCGTTTAAAAATGAGGAACTGAGGCTTGGAGAGGTTAGCCTACTCCTACCCTCAGTCCCATGACCCTCCCCTCCCTCTGTACTCTTGAGGAAGCCACATCAGAATTCCTTCCTTAAGTCTTGGCTATGAGATACTTTGATGACATGGAACCATTGATTTTTTTTTTTTTTTTCCTGGAGACTTCCTAGATGTGAGACACACTCATGTTTTTTTGTCTGACTGTGCCTGCTGCGTTGTGGGACCTCTGAGGGCAAAGAAAAAAGAAAGCTCCTACAACCTGCACCACAAGAACTTCAGGAAATATAATGCCTGTCTATATAAAGTGCTTGGCATTGCCTTATCCTTCCATTTAAGAAGTTTTGAGTCCTTGCTCAACCAGCATGGCCCTCGTGTTGGCTTTGGAGGCATGAAAACACCTTGAGAATCTGTAAATCCCAAGGCAACCAAGGGCCATGATGATGCCCACCACCGCAGCTGAAGGGCAGGCTGGTGTGTTTTGATAGTGCCCTTTTGATTTTATTAATACAGAGGAAATAAAAACACCTCCCTTTCTCTCTCTGCTCATACCCAACTCTGAATTTTCAAAACAGCAAGGTAACCTGTGTAGGTCTTTTTATACTAGTGCACCAGCCTGGTATAAACAGAATTATTCTGTTTGCTCTTCTCTTTTAGGTACTTCCTCCAAAATATGCATGGCCTTAGTCTAGAGGGTCAGAGGGACACCCCATTAGATTACAAAAGTGTAAGGAACTAAACAAACTCACTGGCCGTTGGCATGTATCTCCCTTAAGCTTATACCTCCCCTCCCCGCCTTTCCCCACAGCACCCAGGCTCCCTTCAGAGCCTCCATCCTGCGGTTCCCAGAGAGAAAATGAAACTCAGGTAAAAGAATAAAAACCACTCTCTGGACCCTGGCCTCTTTTCTTCACGTAGACTCTAGGGAGCTGGAGTGTCATTTATTATTTACACGCACCTGAACGGGTTAATCTTTTCTTTTCCTTATTTTGACAACCATGTTTATCTTTTGCAAAGGCTAGCAGAGGCTCAGTGTGGCACCGGAGTGCTAACTGCTAACACATGGGCTGTGCTACATCTCGGCAAAAATTTCTCTCATACTTGTACCGGCGTCCCAGCCAAGATCAACACCATGAGTTTGATTTTCTTCATCATGAATTGACAGCTTATTTATCTCCATGGAAGAACTTTCTAAGCCCTTTAGGCACCCAGGCAACTTAGGAGGCATTCAGCTGACTGTTCAAAAATATTGCTTCATAAAAATAGAACCTAAATCATTTCGTTCCTGTTAGACTGTGTGCCTTTAAAGACACATTTTGGTGACCCTGAGTTATGACAAGAGTTTAGAACCAAATACTACAAACACACACATACCCCCTTCTTTCCAAATGGTATTATAGTTTGAAAATGTTTCTAGACTCAACACTATGCTGGCAGAACTAAGTTTTGTGACCATGCACACTTTCCAATAATACTGAGGAAGCCTTGTTAGAATAATTAGGGAAGAAGTCATTTCTGTCTGCCTTGTCTTACTATGGAAAGAATGGCTTCCGGTGACTGTAAAACCAGCAAAGAAATAGAATGCTAATGCAAACTCCCGAGCCACAGTGGAAAAGAACATAACCCCACGTGGCTGCTATACGGAACCCAAACCAAGTGCAGCTCTTCTCAGGCTCTCTCGTCCAGGAGAAGCTTGCCACTGCTAGTGGGAGTAGTTTAAACCAATTTGCAAGCAAAAGGAAACCCAGAAAATACTAACAAATTGAGTACATGAATGCAGAATCCAAAGAGTATTTTTGCTAGTAATAAATCACCTACAATTTTTCAACTAAGAGCAGTTGAGTATATTAATCTGCTTTGAGATGAGGACAGATCCCAAAGTTGTGCCATTCCTCGTAGAGAATATTTCCAACTGAGACACCAATTTCTGGTGTTATGATATCCACATGGCAATGACAAAAATAGGAACTCCTTATTGAATCCTTACTGTGGGCCAGGTGCCCTGCTAAATGCTTTATCTCATTTAATCTCATTATCTCGTTTCATTGGCCAACAACTGTAGGATGTAGGCACTGTGTGTCCATTGCTATCTGCAGTTTTCAGGGAGTACACTGAACCTCAGAAGAGTTTTGTGCCCAACATCACCCATGCCTACTGAAACCTAGCCTAAATTTTTCACATATTCCTAAAGTGCAACAAACAGGAGGAGAACAAAACTTGCCCTCATTACAAATTTGAAACTATAACTCCCAGTTTTCTTCTGTGTCGTCCACATTCCCTATATTCACTCTTCCCTGATTCCTACCTAAAAAATAATGTCGTGTAGCATATCCACTTTGCCTCTTTAGTACCAGGTCTGTCTCATCTGTTGTCTGAATGTTTTGTACCTAAACATGTATAGCAGGACCGTTGGTTCTGTAGTCAATAACTGGCACTTTGATGTTATCAAAGATCACAGTGATGGGTATATAAACTGGAGGTGCCTTGGTGCCTCGGATATGGTAAAATCTGCTTCACTTGTGTTTCCCGATTGTAAGCACGCCTGCCCAAGGGGGAGACTCCAGATCAGGTGAGCTTGGCAAAGAGGCTGTCCCAGGAAAAGGAAATGCTCAAGTGGAAATACTGTTTGTGTCCTTCTACCTGAATGCTAATGAATGTGAGGATAGCCCAGCACAAAGCAAATACCACAGGGACTCACAGGAAGAAGTTCAACCTAGAGGGTGGAAATGTGGAGAAGAGTCAAATCGTTTTGAAACACACCTACTGCCTCTCAGGAGCCTCTTGATCAGCACCCACAACCTGTTGCCAACTCAGGGTACTCTGAGACAGAGAAGAAGAGGGGGTCTGAGTCACTCACACTCACTGGGCACCCACAGAGATTCTACCACACTGGCCCCACCATCCAAGACTTGCTCACAAGGCTTATAAACATGAGCAACTAGAAACAGCACTTCAGAAAACTGGATGATGATGCAGGAGAGCTCAACATTAACGATACTTAGATGAGGAGGATCTGTTGGAATTGGGGAAGAAAATTTTGAAGGGTGTACTATCAATCTGCCCATAAAGATTATTAGGTAAGACACACACAGCACACATCCACACTCGTCTGTTCCCACACTCATGCCCAGCGTGGCATTAACATATGTACATATTTGTTCAGCAGAATCCTTCAAAGTCCTCTCCCTTAGAGTGATTTTCAGATATTTCTCAAACATGATGCAGATCAAAATGCAATATACAAAGTCAGGTAATGTCCCCAGCATCAAATTAAAATAGCTCACCGGCCAACAGATGGCAGCTCAAGCAAATCACTTGCCGATTTAAATAAGAACGGTGTTCAGTTCCGTTGTGCAAATTTTTCTAGACAGAAGTTGACTGCTAAATGAAGTCAACTTCAGAGCCCAGTTGTTTGTAGTACGAAAGGGAAATTACACACACACACACACACACACACACACACAAATGCCTTCTTTGTTCCTGGAAGCCAGGGTGATTCACAAGCACGGACATCCCCAAGTCTTCTGATTTTAAATCACTAAGGTGGAAATGTCATTCACTTAGGAGGCTATTGATTAAAATAAAGAGCAGGAATGTTTTCTGTGTGAACCTTACGTATTGGCTATGTTACATCATTTAGATACGAAAAAAGAAAAAGAAAAAAAAAAAACAGCAGAGAGAAGAAGGTTCAGAACAGTCACAGACCAGGAATAAATAACACAAAGAAGCTTTCTGGGCTGAGGACAGAGGCAGAGGTTGGCATTATTTTACATTAGAAACACTTCGTATTCAAAACGGTAATTGATAGCAGGGGAGTGGGGGGAGAAGAGCCACTGCGTTCAGGCAGGCTCCCCTGCCAATCAAACTCAACCTTTCTTTGAATGAATAAAAGCTTCATTGCCCGATTATGCTGATACAGTCAGACAGGACTAAAGTAGCCTGTTTGTCAAGTTTATGTGCACTGCCCCAAGCTACTTAGAATCTGACGCTTTAAATAAGCCCCTCCAAATCACCCGTGATTTTTGGATACAGTTCTCTTTTTTTACCAACGCAGTGTAAATCTGACCCTGAAGTTGCTGAGACTGGCCCCAGATGGGGAAGAGAGAGAGCCCTCGTCCCTTAGTACAAGCAGGACCTTAGGCTGTCTTTTGTTTACCCTCGGCGGTGCCCAAGTGTTCCTGCATGAGTCCTTCTGTGCTGTGGCTGTCTGAAGCCCGCAGACATTTCCCAGATTCTGTATTCCCAGCTCTGCAGGAAGGCAGTGGAGAGAAGTCTCCCCAACGCCTCGCTTGTCATTAGGGATTTGGGATAAATAGCACCAAACCTTGCCTGCTACCAAGAGATCAATGAAAACCGAAGGGCCTGGGGGCATTTTTGCTTCCTTGGTCCCAATCCTTCACCGCCTCCAGCAGCACTTCAGTGATCTGGGCTCAGAAAGGACTGGAAGGTGACACGGCACCCTGTTCCAGCAACGCAGGGATTCTGAGGACAGTCTTTAGACATTGAGGGCAGCAGGGGCTCAGGAGAGCTGGAGATGAATCTGTCCCCCTCTGCTTCACAGGCCTCCTGTGCCTTTGACTTCCCCAGTTGCTTCTGCTTAAAAATGCATGTGACAAAACTGCTTTGTATCTGCAGAGAGGGAGTCGTGGGTAACAATGAACATGCAACTGGGCTGGAAATAGATTTATCAGGCTTCAAGGATTATTGTTTGCTGAGAGATGGTACACACATTACTATTTCACAGTTCAGCTATGACATTATTAACCTACTGTGCAAGGATTTTATTGCCAGATTGGTCCATTTATCAAAAATAAGAGAAACTCAAAACCCCATAAGGAAGTTAACATTTCAGGCAGGCTTGGCTCTCACTTAGCACCATTAATCTATCTATTTACACAAGAGCAAGAAATGTTCATTTGGTAACGTCTCTCTATTTGGTATAAAAGCTGCAAGACAGTATTGGATGCAAGCATGAGGATGTCATGCTCATTGTCACAGGAAAAATGAGTGTTTTCTCCTTAAAATGAGTTGGAATCCCCAGAGCCTGCCACATATTGTAGGCTGCAATGTGCTTGGAGCTCAGGACTCAACCCACAAAGGGCTCACCCCAGCCCTGTGACAGTTGAACATCTAAGTTAGAAAGATATGTGGAGGAAAGTGGACTTTCTTAATTGCTTTGTGATAACACAGGATAAAAATGCACAAAGTTTCTTCAAGCAAAAAAAAAAATCTTAGCCAAACTTATTGCAACAATAAGCCCTTATAATAAAAAGGGACAGGGAAGTAATGGCAAACAACTCAATAATTCATAGGGATACAATTGATTTTGGACTACAAAGATAGTAGTCTTTTTGACATATCTTCTCCAATAGGAGGTTTCAGCAGCACGGGGATATTCATGGAGCAATACACGTTGCTGTGTTACACACCATCAAGCACCTAGCACCGCGTGCACACGCTGAGATGTCACAGGGCCCCGCTGCTCATGTATGAATCTGCATGACGGTGTTAGAAATATATTTATCTGTGGGTAAAGCCATAGGTCTTTAAGAGAAAAAGAAGGGGGCCCAATCACTCCTTGCCTAGGTCAACCTCTATTTGTTTTCTCCCTCATTCCTTTGTTTTACTATTTCTTTCTGGAAGAGAAGGCAAACCCCCAGCCCATCAAAGGTTTGCACCCAAACTGTAGATGCCACCCTTCTAGGTAATGTTGGAAAATAGGAAAAGGAGGACATGGAAATGAGGTAACTCTTTTTCAAAATGTATGTAAATAATGTGTATATACATAAGCACATATATATGTAAATCCCGAGCATACATAGCATGTGTGTATATATAAAATATGTATAAAAACAAATGTCCCTATGTACATTTCAAAAATGAATGTCCCTTTCTCTTGCAAAAACCTCCCTTCACTTTTATCGGTACGTACATATGCATACATGGCATATCAGTATAAATAAATGCATACCCAGGTGATGTGGATATCAATAGAACACGCTGCAAGCCTCACTGAGCACTCCCTATTGAAAAGACACTGTGCCCACTGCAGTGATAAGTACTCCATAAACAGTGGCCTTGAATTGGTACCCAGAACCAGGCCAAGTGCTTCACAAGCACAACTGATTCAAACGCCTGTGAGAATCCTACAAAAGCATTTAGCCTCATTTTACAAATGGGAAAGCTGAGGCTTCAGCAGATTACACAGCGAACTCAAGCCACACAGCTGATGAGCTGTGAGCCCCGGGAGCCGTCTGACTCCAAAGCCTGTGTGTGTCCCTTCTACTGCTCATAATCTCCTCACTCTGGCACAGAAACCAGACATTGTATGACAACGAAGCAGCAGCCTCTGCCCTGGAGGAGCTCAGAGTCTGGAAGAAGAGCCAGACAAGACTAAAAATGCAGAAATCAACAAACATCATCCCAGTAGAGTAAAATGTCAGGAAGCACGGGCTGAACCTAGACTGACTTGGGGACAGGGACATCTCTATGGGAGCCCTGCTCTAAAGCACACAAACATTCCCTCTCTCCTTGCATACGCACCTGTTACCGCAGGTACACAAACAGCCCCCACACAGTAAAGTCTGCTCTTAGTTCACATTTTCTTCCCTGAAAGCTTGAGTCACTGCTGTTGTATTTTTCAAGACTTATTTTGGTTCAAGCGATGGAACAACTATACTGATGTGAAATCAGGTGTCATCTATTTCCATTCACTAAGAGTTTCATTAGTAAAATATGCTAAGTATATGATCATGGAATAAATCAGGAGCTGGAAGTCGGAGAGATCTCAGTTTATTCCTGATTCTACCAGGCATCCAATTATGCCCTTTTTTTTTTTGGCAAATGAGAAATATGAGCCTAGTGAGTTCTTGAAACACTTTCATAAACTTCTCAAATTATTTTACTCTCACTTTTCTTATCTGTAAAACAAGGATAATGCACTCTATGAGCATCTACTTAGCACTAATTACTTGCCAAACATTATGCTTGTTGCTGGAGATATTAAAATAAAAAAAAAATTTAAAAAGGAAGCAAGCACGGCCTACTGGATAAGGGAAAGACAGACTGACAGATCCAATCTGAGGGAGAACTCTCCACCCAGAACAGATCTCCAGGCAGAGAAGCAGACTGCAAGAGGCCAGGGCAGCTCTGCCTTAGAAGGAGACCAGCCAGAGGAATCCTAACCAGAGAGTTCAATCTTGAGCAAAGCCTGAAACATTAGCAGGAACTACACTAGCAATTATTATTATATTACTAATATTAATTGCTTACTATCTAATAGGAAACACTTTAAATAATTTATAGTCATTCATTCATTCTTGCCTATTGACAGGAAAAGTAACTGCTAGTATGATTATCTGTAAGTCCGAGAAACTGAGGCACAGAGAAATTAAGTAATTTACCCAAAGTCACTCAGCTACTGACAGGAGAGGCAGGATTAAGACACCAGTTGCTTAGCCCTTAGCCCCAAGTCCAGCCTCTTAACATCGATGCTGTTTGTCTCATAAATTGGGAAAAGGGCCTTCCAGCAAGCAGGTGTTGCGTGTATGAAGTTGTATCAGTCTGAGGTCAAATATCTGCTCCTATAACAGCAGGCGGCTCAGGGTTGCTGGAGGCCAGGTCTGTCACTTATTGGGGATACAGAGGAAGGAGATGTGAGCCTGAGCTGCTCACTGAAGACAGCCACTGCCTGGTGATGCACTGGAGTTTATCTGGAAGGCAATGAACTTCCAGATGATGCCCTCTGGTTTAAGCCAGAGGGTTAGTGGTTTAAAACTAGCCTTCTGGCTGTCCCGTGAAGATAAACTAAAATAGCTGCATAAAAAGGGGAGACTAGTCGGAAGACAGCCATGGTTAGCAGGATGAAAGAGAAGGACCTAAGAGAAAGAGAAGTGGCCCAAGACAAGGAATGTTGAGGCAGTGACATAGACAAGAGATGACAGAGGAAATGAATATGACACCCAAGCCTGGGCTGATCAAGCTGGCTGGGTGTAGTACTACCGCATCAGTGATCTCGAGTAGATCAGCTCAATGAGGCACATGCTCCAGGTGTTTTAGGAGGAGCAGGGCTGACGCGACAGTTCTCATCATATTGCCTGAGGTCTGCCGAACACCTGCTGCAGACAGGCACTCGGCTTGCATTTTGCCCACCTGTTCAACGAATCCTCATAACTACTCTGTGGGAATGATTCCGGCTCCTTTAGAGACACAGAAACAAGATTCACAATGTCTGAGCAAGTCCCTTAAATGCCCCACTATCGAGGGGCAGGACTGGGACTCAAACCTAGGTCTGCTGTCCCCAAAGTTCATGTTCTTAACTCTTATTCTCAACCATAGTGTTCTATATCATTTCTATTTTTCTCTTCTATGTAGAGTAACCTGTCAGAAAACATGTAATTGAATGTAGTGGGTCTCTATGCAAAGAACCTACTGAAATTGCTTCTCCACCTGTGCCCTCCCCAGGACTCCCCCGACCCTGCTCCAAGCACAGGTGGAAGGAGGCTGTTCTACAGTAGGAGAAAGAATGGAGTCTGGCCTCGCTGGCAACACTCGGTGTGAATACGAAGGTTGCTGTTGCCTGTGCCCAATTCTGCTGTCCTTATCCTTAAAAGGGACACACCACTGCCTGCCTTCCAGATGATCTGCAAGGATACAGCTGTTAGCTATGCAGCCCGCTAAGGCAAAAGTCATAACTTGAGGTGTTCCTGTCATCGGCATATCACACTGGAGAAGTGGTGTGGACCAACGGCTAAACCGCGAGTTTCAGAAACCTGGTGGATGTTCCCTGCATTAGCAAATCAAGTGCTGGTCTGAAGCCAGATGCTCAGTGTCTTCCAGCAATACTCATCAATAACTGACAAACTCCACACTACTTCTGAAGTACAGCTTTCCAAGATAAATGGATGGGCATTTGCTTTGCATTGGTGTGTTCAAATCCAAAAAAAAAAAAAAATTCACAAATACATTCTTTAGATTAAAGCATTTCTGTACAGATTTGGGGGGTAGAATAGCATTTTCACCCTGGGAAATTCCAATCCCAGAGCTTTATGTCTATCTTAAACCAACTTAAAATAAGTGATGTTCTGTTTCCCTTTCAAAATTTAAAAAAAAAAAAAAAATCTAATCCTGGCCCACCATCTATCTACATAAGGAAGTGCTGCTTAACTACTAGGAGATTAACATCTAAGAACAGGTATAGACACTTTCAGAAAATAAATATTTGTTTTACTTACAAAACATAAAATGTTAATTCTCTTTACAAGAGGATACTCAAAGTTACAGAAAAGGGCATGTGTAGATAGAAACCTGGGATTTTCAACAATCTCAATTTCAAATACTCATCATCTTTCTGGCACTCTTCCTTAACAAACTTTTCTTCTGATAACTGCACAAATGAATGGCTTCTGTTCTGTTGTCCTTTTAACATTTTTTAGACTTCTACAACCACATGACCCATCTTTGATTTGAGAAATACTCTCAAGCAAGTCTTAACTAGTACAGAGATATCCTCATCAACAACTTACACAATTGTCTGGCCCTAAAAACGAGGCACAAAGTTTACCAGAGTTTAATTAGCCTAGATTTTTATGATGGACTCCAGTGTACATATGGTTTCCTCAGAAGAAGCCACTGAACCTGGTGAAGTGTACCTTCAACACTGCTGACAGCTCCTGGCTCTAAATCAGAGAGCTTTCTGCTACAGCTCATCTCTGGAATGTCCTGTTTATCAGAAATGGTTTTAACCTGATTTTCACATTTATTACCTTAGATCATTTTCCTCATCAATTTTTCCGAATAATTTTTAAGAAAAGCTCATAGTCCCCTAGTTATTTTGAATGATCACCTTCACAGGCAGATTCGAACTTCATCCCCAGTGAGCTTCTCTGTGGTTGAAAGCTCCTTTTCTCCTCCTCTCTTTATTTTTACTCTACCCCAGTATTCTAGAAGTGATTTCCACTCCATTTTCTATCACCTCATAGGATTCACTGCAGTAGGAGACCAAGTTATGAAACAATATATTTAAAGCATTTCATATGTATGATTCAAACAGGGGAAAGTCTAACCTTGAGCTCTAAAAGTTTGCCAACAAATTTCCAGGCCCAAGGTGAAGAATGATTTCTGTTTTGCCTCCATATGAATTGCAAAATTTAAATGATTAACCTTACTGCCAGACTCTCTGTTTCCAGGGGAAACGGGAGAAAGGATGCTTTCTTTGCTTAAACCTCTAAATCAGACCGCATGGAGTAGTGCTGGCAGGTGAGGGCTCAGCAGAAGTCACATCCTTTGTCATCAAAACCTTACAAATTATTTATTTGATTGGGAAAGAGAGCCACAAAAGGCAACATATATTGACAGTTACCACTATAGAGTTCTTTTTCCATTTTTTCCTGTTGGTGAAGAAATAAAAGAGACTCTTAAAATTCATTCCTTATTTTTTCTTCTTCTTGTGTTTGTATGTGCTTGTCATGTGTGTAGAGTATGGAATCAATGTCTGGGTTAAAGTAAAAATATCAGAGTCCTGACTATTCCTAGCATATATTATGACTAATAAAATGTAACTGGGCCAGATTGTTCTCAGAGAAAGTCACATATACTCCTAAGAGGCAAAAATGTGAACCGGGTGTACAGTCAGTCATATAGGTAATAAATCTACATAGCTTACAGAGAGCTTTCACACCCAATGTGCTAAATTTGTTCAGTGGGTTGGCAAGAAAACATTTTCTATGACTCTATCTTTTTGATGTAAACTGTATACCTCCACCAGATCTCAATAAAAATTCACAAATTATATTAAAGACCATAGAACTGGTATTGATATATTTTGAATAGAGGAGAAAAGTTTATAGTTGGAAAAAAAGAATAACTGAAAGGGGTTGATTTGTGTTTTTATATGAATTTCCTTCTGCATATTCTTGCTAATCCTCTCTTATCCCCTCATAATAAAATTCTCCCCAGGCCTCTCCCACCCCAGGAATATTCACCGTCAGCTCCATCTTCCTCTCCACCTTTCCACCAGATTGCCTTCTCGCTGCCTCCCCAACCGACACCCAGAAGAACTTTCTTTGCCCTTTCCTCTACTAATACATTGAATCATTCTCTTCTTTTCCCTCAACTCACCCATGTCCTTAGTTGTCAATTCCCACTGACTCTCCTAGAGTCACTAGGTGTGTATATCCATTGAAAAAGACCTGCTCACACCACTACCCCCAAACTACCCTGACTCCCCATGACCTCAAATACCATCTTGAGAAAATGGCGGTACTCTGTAGTGCTAATCCCCTCACTTCACAGCGTATGCCTATTCCAGGGTCAGCACTCTGCAACAACTTCCTCAGTGAGCCACTATTATCTGCATTAGCAGATGGAAAGAGGGAAGTATTTGAAAGTGAAATTCGGGCTAGAAAGGAAGAATTCTAGAAAATACTGTTAAGGATGGTATTTAACCAAGCCTTTTAGATGGGACAGTTGGGGGAATTCACAATGTCATTTCACTTAGATTTTTTTGAGGTCAAAATTTTTTAGATGAATCTTTACAAGTTATACCAAGTTCTTTACTGTTTAATGTTGTATACAGAGAAATTTTAAAACTCAGAGGATGGCAAAGATGAGTAGAAAGCTTGAAAATAAATACATCTAAGAGAATTATGATGCTGAACCAAAATAATACAGTTTTAGACTTTGCTATCTCTGATTGATTAGTTAACTGGGCAACCAAAGATGCCTGGCATTCCTGAATCAATTATTTAACCAGAAGCTCCCATTTTGTAGTTAAGACCCAGGGCAATTATCTCATTTTATCCCAGCATTTCAGATATTATATTCCCCCAATGTCCTATTGATGGGCAGCTTATATATGTCAAAGGTACTAATTATGCCAGTGTCCTATCTACAGGACAATTTTCATTCTTATTGATAGTATAGAATATATAATTTCTAGAGTAGGATTTCCAACCTATTTTAATGAACCTGTGTGTGAATTTCATTGAAATATTTGCAGAATTGAAAATGTGGGTCTTGGGCTGGGGATGTGGCTCAAGCGGTAGCACGCTTGCCTGGCATGCGTGCGGCCCGGGTTCAATCCTCAGCACCACATACAAACAAAGATGTTGTGTCTGCCGAAAAACTAAAAAATAAATAAATATTAAAAAATTCTCTCTCTTTCTCTTTAAAAAAAAAAAAAAAAGAAAGAAAATGTGGGTCTTGATGGGTAAGGGAATCTATGAGAAGCCACAGAATGAGCTCTTGGCAGGACCACAACAAATCCTCCAAGTTTTCTCTACTTTTCTTTCTCTTGTTATTAGATATAATAATATCCTCCTTTTTAATATCCTAAGTTGTTATGAGAATGAATTAAATGAAAATGCCACACATGAAAAAACTCTGCAGAGCTCAAACTGCCACACAAGGATGTTAGGAAGGATCGAGCAACATTGGGTTTTTGCCCTAAAAGTTACACCCATTTTTGAAACGTTTAATTCCTACTGCTCTGGCCACAAGGTTTTTATTCAATAACTCTGTTTCCCTTAAAGGAAAATCAAAGATGGTCCCTACTTGCTCATTCATTTTAAAAGTCCTTATCCTGGGGCTGGGGATGTGGCTCAAGAGGTAGCGCGCTCGCCTGGCATGCGTGCGGCCCGGGGGGGTTCCATCCTCAGCATCACATACAAATAAAGATGCTGTGTCCGCTGAAAAACTGAAAAAAAAAATATTAAAAATTCTCTCTCTCTCTCTCTCTCTCTCTCTCTTTAAAAATAATAATAATAATAATAAAAGTCCTTATCCTCAATTTTAATACCACTTAACAGATAGTTGTCAACCACTTCTCCCTGCATCTCAGAGCCCTGCAAACTTCTCACCAGGATCCTATTAGTTTTATGTTTTTCTTTTCTAAAGACAGAGACCCCTTTCCTGTCTCAACCAGGGGACTCTATAGCATTATCTTACATACCTCAGTCATTTCTCTTTTGTTGTTACAAATGGAGACGAGAACTGAAAGCAGCATTATAGCCATTTCCTCCGGGTTACTGTATAAGCAACACTACTATTATTACTTTTCATCTTGTCTGCAGCCTTTGTTTTCGGTCCCATCTCCTCCTGCTGTCACCCTGCTGCTAAGCTTGGTATCAAACACACAAGAGTTTTGTATACTGCAGCTGAGATTATGCCATGTTCCCTTTAGCTGGAGATGGATCACTCTTGAAGGTGTGGGTTTTCTATTTAACATTTAAAAATATAACTTAATGAGCTTTGATAGCCTTCGTTCTACCCTCCTTTTAGCCAAGTCTTCATGACATGATTTACTGACAGCTGGTATCAGTGTTCTGGCCCTGCATCCCCAGCTAGTGTCTATCTTACGGGCATCCAAGGTGCCATTCTGAGTTTTCTTACCCCTGCCTGGAACATACAGCCCAATAAAACACCTCTGAAGCACAAGCTGAACTTTCTGTCCATCCAGGAAGCCAATGCACAGACCAAAGCACACAAGTTCCCATTCCACACACTTGGTTTTGAGGGTGTTTGTTTTGTTTTTGTTTGAACCCAATCACAGTTTCTGTTTCTGGGGATTGCAGTGGCATGTTTTAAGCCCCGTGTCTCCAGATCTCCCGCTTGCTCTGTGCATTGGCTTTTAGATACCAATTCTGTATTTTGTCAACTTCTGAAGTTGAAAACTGAAGTGCAGTGGCTTTTGAGCATGAAAATTGTTTCCAGCAAGAACAAGCGCCTGCAACTGTAGGGAGGAGCCCGTCCCTCTCCGGTGGAAGCAAAATCTCTTCCCTTTTTATTGATATGGTGTGTCCGTATTTTCCCCTAATGCTCACTTCCCTGCAAGCAAAAAATAAATCTCCCTAGAGCTCTCCCCTCTTATTTCCTTTGGAATCGAAGTAGACCCAGTGCTAAAGCCATTTCCAGAGCCACCCCTGCCCCAGGCCTCAGCTGGAAGCTAATCTTTATTTCTCTGATATTTTTCCTTCTTAGAGCCAACAAAATAGTGTATGGGTGTGTGTGCACATATTTATATACACATGGGTAGTATGTGTATGTACGTGAACACTGTACACACATGCAGGAATCAGCCCTGTCTCCTGGCGCAATAAATTCTCCTTGGCAATGTCTGAATATTCAACTCTCTCTCACGCTACAGCTTTCCAATTCCTATGGACTAGAAATCTTTTAGGGGCTTTTGGTCTCACTCTTCTGATTGCACTATAAAACAAAACTCAAAACTGAATTATCAAAATATAAGGTTTTATTTTTTCCTTACTTTAATTTGTTTGCTTTTGACAACTGGTTACTACTTGTAGCTTCCCTTGTCTGTGCATACCCACGCACACAGTCCTTCCCAGTAAGTCTGAAATCTGTCCTACAGTGTTCCATTCTTTGACCTATGGATGACTGAGTTTGGCATGAATGATAAATATTATTTTCCCATTTCATAGGTAAGAAAGGAAAAGTTGGGGGTGGAGGGATCCACAGACCACTCGAACACGGTCAGGGTTGAATTCTGTTTTGTTGGTGTATAAACAAGCTCTCAAAATTCCCCATCTGCATCAGACTTTATGATGTGACTTCTTGATAAGATGCTTAAAAGGAAGGAAGGGAGAAAGGGAGGAAGGAAGGGAGAAAGGGCACACTTGCTTTCTATTCTTAGTCTTTATTTTCCTTTAATTTAAGCCATAATGATTCGACTTCCTCAGCACTTCTTCCAGGGTCCCCTTGTACCTCATTTTCTCATCTTCACTTTATACATAAGGTTATTCCTTTGGTTTTGTCTCCATCAGACTGACACTTTTCTTCCTGATCTTTTCTAAACAGTTTAGAACCCACAATATTTATCCTTCTCCCGGTAAACCATTCATTGTCATTACTCCCCCGTGATTGGGCTCTACACATCACTTCTCAAATAGAGAATGCCTGAACTTCTTTGAGAATCCACATGTCAAAATGTAATAAAAATGTTTTCATTGTTACATTGTTTAAGAGAAATAAATGGCTTGCTCAACCACCAATTCCAAATTTATATTCAATTCTGGGAATATATATTATTAAGCCTTTCTTCTCTTTCCCTGGTTATAAAAGACTCCCCTCGACTCTGCGGTCTTGCATGGCTGGGATTAGGAGTTAAGGCATTCCTTATAAATCAGTGTAATCTTCACAACAGGACATTGCCGTACTGAGAATTCCTCTCCGTATTGTGCATTTTCAATTACGGCCCATGTTTCTACTTAGTAAGCCAGCTTAATTCCACGCCGTATCACAGTATTAGAACATGTCCAGGTTGGAAAAACGAGCAATCTCACTTTTCTTGTAAGTTGTTTAGCCTTTGGCACTTATAAATCCCCCCAAAACACATGGGAAATCCCTTTTCCTTGCTTTTAATATGTCTTTAGATTTATTACGTGAGGAACCTGCTCACTTAATCCTTGGCTGAGGCCAAGGTTCATCAGCCTTCTAATAAAGGATCCACAAAGGGGCAGGAAGGAAACAAAAATCACCAAATCAGGTGTTCCAGGGATGCCTCAAACTTAAAACGCATTTCCAAGTACCTTCTCCACCAGAAAGACAAGACTCCGCGGGGCTTCAAATGATGATGCATAAATCCAGCCCCATTTATCTTGGGCTTTATTCCTAGACAGTTCACCAGGGTGAGCAGGCAGGGCAGAGGCTGAAGGGCCCTTTGGGGACCAAATTACCGTTTCAAAATGGGTCTTGTGGTCCAGGTGTGGGACAATATTATCTGAGAAATGGTACAGAGATTTGTTGCTCTTCAAAGAGCTCTGTTAAAACCTTTAAAATGATTGAAGCTCATGTCATTTTGAAAAGGGGAGGGGAGAGGTTGTTGGGCAGCTTTACGTAAAATGTATTTTTAAGCCACTTTGGCCAAAATAACACTCTAGGTCCTCAAAATGACTGAAGGAACAAAGTGACTAGAATACATAGTTAACCTGCTATCTAAATGCCCTTCCCAAGTCCTGGCAAGAGTGGTAAAGTATCAAGTGTTTATTGCATAATGAAAAAAATAATTTAAACTCCCTATGCAAAAATATAACACAGGAGAATATTGTATGATAGTGTTCAAGGCTGATTTAGGTTTCTTTTTTTGGTTATAAATTAGGGAAAAGGGCATTTCAATTCCCACCTCCTTTTGGTTCCTCTGATTCACAAAATGATAAATGAAACATGATTCACAGGGCAGAGAAATAAAAAGAAAGATTCTCCTAAACACACCTTTATCCTGTTTAGGTTTACTTATTTCTCCCTTTTTCCACCACTCCTAGTCTTGAAATGGCCCTGGGTTAAGTTATGTCAAGAGGCAGATTAGTCTCCGTGACACCAAGAAGATTCCCCAGGCAAGACACACTGCTGCTCCCTTTATGGAGTTATTTGTGGCATCCAGAGACTGACCCATCCTTTAAAGTCAGCTCCAATGTCACCTCCTCCTTGGTCTTACAGAAAGGATTAGTTGTTTCTTAAACATCACCGAGCAGAGCAGGAGAGAATGAACATGGGCACTCAGCCACTCACTGTGTCCAGTGGGCAGGTCACTGAACCTCCCTGAGTTTCTATTTCCTTCCCTGCAACAGGAAGCTCACACCTGGCCTCCCAATTTCAAGGGACTTGTGCAACAATCCCATGATCCAGTGTAGCTGCAAGCATTCCAAACCAAAGGCCTCCACCCCTCCAAGTGCACAGTCCCTGACCCAGACATCTTTGAGGAGCCAGCTGTGTTTCAGAATTCAGGATTCTTTAGATTTTAGAAAGGCAATATGGTACATAAATTACACATCCTACATATCACGTAACACCTCATCAGTGAAATATATGAGGCTAAATATTAAATGGGATAGAGATTAGAATGAATGCCAAAATCTATTTCAGTCAATGAGAATTTTGTCCAAACTCCTTCATTTACCAGTTGAGAAGAATGAATTATCATTTTCTCTTACAGGACTATAAATGTCAATAATGAGTGAGATTCCAGACAGGAAATGTTGATCACACCATTATTCATTGAACTTTCACTATCAGCAGAGTACTTTTTGTGGAACTTTGATTTAATACAAATGCAATAAAAAGAATATTTTAGTGTTTTATAATAACAATAATAATGCCAGCAATAATAAAATAACAGTATCAGTTCATGTTTTCTGAGGTCATTGGATTGTTGGGCAGCTTTACATAAAATGTATTTTAAGCCACTTTCTGGGGGGTACTATGTGCCCTAAGTATTGTACATACATTATCTCATTTAATATTCAAGTGTCTTGCATGATCTCTGGATGGTGAGACTGGGGATTAAAGAGGAAAAGTCACCTGCCAAGGTCAGTGACTGGAGACAACGCCATCATCCTTTTGGGGGACCATCAATAAACAAGCTTCCTCCCGAGGAGAATGGTAAGCAATTCACATGAGGGGAGTGACCTAGTTCGTGGAGAGCCTGGAGTCTACTGGCCTACACCCGACCTGTGCTCCCTTGAGATGAGGTGGAAGCTGCTTCCAACCATAAACATATCCAAAGTCCAAGTCCCCAACCAGCTGCTGAAATGCAACTTCCAAATGCTAAAAATAAAGATTCCAAGATCAGCCCAATTAACTTCTGGAAGTATCAACACATACTAGCATTTCTTCTCCTAAATTCATCCTTGATGCAACATGAAGGTTGAACAAGGAAAGATCCCTTAGACCCAAAGACAGTGACAGGAGAAAATAATATAGATTATTAGTAATTGAATTGCACCCTACACAGAATGCAAGTTTTAAATCACTTTCAATCAAAACAAAATATTCTCTAATCATATAAGGATAAAGAGCTTTCCAGACCCTTGGTCAATCCATGTGGAGACTGGGTCAAAGGATTTTTTTTTTTAATTATCTACAGTTGAATATTATTTACTCTATTGATGGAAGATTGGGGAGTTTTCCTTCAACTATTATAGATTACAAAATAATCTCCAGTGATCTGAGGTTCTACGTCATTCTTTCTTCTCTCCCCTTATACGCTTTTCTGAAAAAGTAAACACTTTATAGATAGTTCATACACTATTAGTAATAAAAGTTACCAGTTTAGCTCATGTACTCACAATTTGCCATGTGTCAGTTTTTCTTCATAATTCTCTCATTTAACCTTGTTTTAGGGGAGTGGTCTTGCTCACAATTTCCTAGTGAATAAATCAAAGCTTATAGAGCTAAGTAACTTGCTTAAGACCACACAGCTAAGTGGCAGAGGCTGGGTTACAAATTGTATGATTTCAAAGTTCTGGTCTCTCCGATGTTGTACATATGTGTCATGCCTATTTCTATACAGGGAGCAAATTCTCATGGGTGGTTGGTTTGTTTTCTATGAGCCTGCCACCTTCTTTCATTATTCCATCAAAATTTCCTGTGTAACCTAAGGACTCTAATAGCTATTTAAAACTTACTGTAAAAATATATATATAGAATAAAAGACTTTACAGTTTTGATATTTCATATGGGAGCTCAGGAGAAACCTGGGAGTCCTGCCCCTCTACTCATCCTACCCCGGTGGCCCAGAGTTGCACAGATGTGCAGATATCACACAGCTGGGCAGGAATGAGGTTAGAGTTTGGGTCCCTTGTCTTTACCCAAGACACATTTAATCAAGAGGTCTTTTGAGCAGCCAGTACAGTTATTAAGGATCCATTCAACACTCAGCACTACTACAGGACAACTAAAGTACTTCTTGCTTTCCCTGATTTGAAGAGAAGAGCTAATACACATATGAAATTAAGACATGTACTACTCAAGTTGACAAAGCTAATCGAGTGCAATAGAATTACAGAGAAGCCACCAACCAATCATGGAACGAGCCCTTGCCTGAAAGGCAAGAGACTTGGCGTCAAGTTCAAGTTGTGCCACCCTCCTCTCCTTGTTTTGACCAAGGCACTTTTGCCTTCCTCTTACAAGATGATTAGCTTGGGAAAGGAGAATAATGTCTCGTCTCCAACACTGAAGGGTGCATGAGCTTCCACAGTGGAAAATGGAGATATTAATATAGTACCTCCACCTGGCCGGACAAGGAGGAGATGAGGGCACACACAAAAGGTGACCGGCGTGGTGTCCCAAGTGCTTGACAATTACTTTTTGTCATTGAAAGTTCACTGCTGATTCCGAAACTGTGTAAGATAGAATACTTTGCCAGAGTCTGGTTCCCCAGAACATTCTAATCTCTTGCTATTTAAGGACCATGACTTTTAAGCTTACCCTTGGTCTTTGAAACATTTTTTTTTTCTAACATGAAAGTGATACTGTGTTATAGAGCATAGATTGCTAGCAACTGAGCAATGGAAATATTCATCTTGGGTTCGAACAGCCTCTGTTTTTTTCTGATATCTCTATATGCTTTCCTTTGACCAATATTTGCATTGGCAACTGGTCCACATCTTTACTAAACATTTGACAGCAAGCTTAAGCATTTCTGATGCTGACAACAGAGTTCTTCCCCGTCACAGAACTTTCTCAGAAATTACTCAACGCCATCAAACGTGCCCAAGTCCCCAAAGCATACATGATATGCCACCAACCAGAATCAGAGAGGCTCGAAGCACTTTTCCCTAACTTAGATTAGGATATTTCTTTTTCTTTTTCTTTCCAAAATATCCAACATCAGCAATGTCTGGCACACTTGGTAGCCTTTAAAGAACAGAAAATAATTTTAAGCATAAATTGACATTTGATTTTCATTTCCCCTACTTCTGCTATTTTCAAAACCTCAGACTTTCCACTGGTCAGGCTGCATTCAGTGTGGCTGTCATCCCCACATTAAGTAGGGGGTTATCTTTTTGGTCTCTCAGACACCTCATTTCTCTACTGCAAATGCATCTATAACAGGCAGAAGTTGCAACACAATCTAATCATGAAACTTTAGCAAGGACCCATGTAACAGGGCAGCAGGAGACTGCCCGAGGTAGTGATGCTAGAAACCTTGCAGAATCCCAGAGAAAAAAACTTAAAACAATCCCCCTCCCCACAGGGAGACCACAACCTGGTTACAATGAGTACTAATAACAAGGTTCAACACAAGATGTCCCTGGTCATGTCCTAATGAATGCAGAATTAATAGTAGCCCAAGATTTTAGACTTATATGATATAATGTTCCCAATACTGTTGAATACAGATAACCTCCCAGAACGTGAGTATCTGAATAACTATGTGAGATTGAAAATTACTTGTTAAACTATTCCAACAGGTGCCGCTTTAAAATAAAACAGTAGTAACTGCCTTGCATGCACTCAGAAAATGCAGCAATTATAAGTGAAAGCACATGCACCAGAATGAAAACACATTACACCCGACTCACACTGAACACAGGTCATGGCTCAAACTATCCTAGATGCCTAAGGATTTAGCATAAAACATATGATAGCCACTGTGTTTGCCATGTTGCTTGTGTAGGTCTATCTGTCAGTGAGCAATTAGGAGGCAGGGAGACATTCCTGAATGGTGGGAATCACATGAAGCTGTAATCTCATCTGCAATTTAATAGTCCCTTTTGTGTGTGTGGTTTTGATCGTTTTCCTTTTATGAGTGCAGTATGCACAGACATCTGATTGCTTCTGCAATGGAAAAAGAAGAGGCTGTCCCTCTGAATCCCAATGATCTGTTTTGGCCAAAATCAGACACCAAAGCTGTTAATAGGAAGAACACTTGCAATACAGGAAACCCTATAATGTAACGACAGACGTGGTTGGTTAGAAACTCTGAGCACACCCCCAGGATGACAGAAGATAGCAGTTCTCACTGACAGCGCTGAACCTCTTTGGACATTCTATTTAGACCAAAGGAAAAGGAAGGGAGATTGAGTGGAATAACCCTCTGTAGGCTCTGGGTGGTCAGAGCCATATGTTTTCGGATAGGCTTCTCCATGAAGAAGGTGCGGTTTTGTGGGCAAACTTTGTAACTCGTTTCCCCCTTCTGTCCCACTATGTCACACAATTAAAAGCCGTGGGTGGGAGGAGATGGATTGCTCATTGCCCTCCCTCTCTGTGGTCCTTCTTTTGCATGGCATCATCGGACCCAGATGACAAGCTGGGAGGCAAGAGGCTTCCAGCAGCAGCATCTGGCCCTCTGGCAGATGGTCAGGCCCTCCGGTTCCCAGCTTGGGCTCCCTCCAGATGTTTCTCATACTTCTGTTTGTGAGCTTCCTCCTACCTCTGCAAAGATGTTTTGGACCAGAAGAATTGGCAGGTCCTTATCTAAGAAGAGGATCTATGTCTTTCCCTCTGGGACTATATTTTACCCAGAGATGCCTGGAACCAAAAGGTATATCTGCATGTATGATCAAGGCCATCTCCCTGGAGACTGAGGGTGCTGGCTGGGGGATCAGAGTGCAGAACAAATCTCCCTGTGTCCTTACCCCTCCAGAGTTTCCAAGTGAAATCAAACTGGTTAACACAAAAGGTATCTCATAAGAAGGAAAAATGAGAAGAGAACTGTCATCTGGGATGGAGGAGGGTTTGCTGCCTAGCCCTGATCTGCTGACGACATGGGTAGGGGACCTGGGAATTGACAGGATTTATAGGCTCCTCCGATTTTTCATCAAGGCAGTTACCACCTGCTCCCCACTGACTGACTTCCTGGTCACTGCCTCCGCAGACAGGAACCCCTGAAGCAGAAAACCCAAGTGGCTGCCCCCAAGTTCTGATGATAATAATAGCCATGAAAGCATGAACTGCAACAGCAGTTACTTAATGCACACCAGGTACGACAATAGGTATCTTGCAAGCATTACTTTAACTCTTGCCCCATTCCAAATGGGTACATCCATTCGACACAAGAGAAAGTAAAGCTGAAACAGGTCTCAGGAATAGTAATGAGCATACCTGCCATGTCAATCGCTTGATACCAAAGCCTAAGAGACATCTTCAACGGTCCACTGTGTGATAGAGTCCTAGCATCTTTCCACTGGAAACAACCTGTGAGATGACCCAAAGCAGCCTCAGGGATTGTGCTAGAATGTCTACCTGCTCTCTCTTCTGATGATAAACTCAGCGTTCTGGAGGCAGCTGGAGCTGCTTCTAGACTTCTGAGCCAGAAGTGTCTGAATTAAACAGAGCTGAATTCAGCTCTCCTGATTTCTCCCACAGTGTGGATTCAGTTCTGGATCTTTGGAGTAACAAGTCTTTCTCATGCATCTTAGTGGACATTTGGTCTCCACTGGGTGGACAGTAGGGGCAAAACCATTCATTCTCTGCAATAGTCCTCATATTCAGCAAGCACCACTAAAAATTAGCACTCCCTGAAAAAAAAAAAGCTGCCTTCATTATTTATTTAACTTGCTTATTATCTGCCTGTCTCTGCTGGGATTGAAGCCCATGAGGGCAGGAATATCAGTTGTATTGTTCTTAAGTCTATCTGCAGCTGCTGCTTGGTGGGTAGACAACAATGTGCAGGTGGATAGCTATGTGTCTTCTTCCTCCTGTCTATGTCATTCCTTATTTCTGTGGGAGAAGAAATTCTGAGGAGCTAACAAGAAGGCTTCCGACAAATTAGAGAGATGACCACACAATGCAATAGAAACTCCACCTCTAAAATAATTAGGTATTGATCACAGAGCAGGAGTGTGGATGCATGTCTATGTGCGATTCCTAAGCTGACTTGAATAATGGAGCCATCACCGTAGGGTAAGGCCAATAGGCTCCTTGTGGAGAGAGCAGATTTTAGCACCGTCCCCACCAAGGATGCCCACGGTGCACAAAGAAGAGGAGGCACGGGTTCCAAACAGGACCCCTGATCCAAAGGGCGGAGAGAATTCTGTGGGAACTGCGTGGATTCTGCTTGTGGAACAAGGGATAGCACTAAGGAAAGAGGAGAAGGGAGACTGAGACAGCTAAGGACATCTAGAACGCACAGAAGAGGCTTTCCTGAAGCAAAGTAGAGCTTAGAAATTAAAATATCTGGGACCTTGAGTTCACCAAAGCAAGGAAGACAAATCTGCACCGCCATTAGTTTGAGACTCCAGTGGCAAGAAGGAAAAAAAAAAATCTGCAAGACTTTGGCCAGCAATTGGGGGAGGGGGGCACTCTGAGTCGGGAGCCTGTCACACTGGATTGTGATTATAATCCACAAAGCTCCCCTTCCCCAGGTCAGCTCATTCATTTATAAATAAGAAGATTACTCACTGCCTACACGCGTAGACAGCTTTCTGCATCATCCTTGCGGTATTTTTCCCTCAACCTTTACGCATCTTTTTTCTCTGTTCCTCTTCAAGTGCTCACCGTGTCTGGGTCAGGAAGCATTTTCCTTTCCAGTGCCTTCAATTAACAGTTCCAAACCAGGCCAGCGCTGGCCTTTCTCTCTGGCTTCTCAAGTGGGGGGGTCCCTTGATTAGGGGCATGGAAGGCACCAGCAGCAGGGTGCTCTCAGGTCCACCCTCCCCTCCCTCACAACCTTGGCAGACAATGGGCAGGGCTGGAGTTGTTCCCTTCTGTTTGGGAGATGGATCTCTTTCTCTCACGCACTCTTTTTCATTTAAAATAAATGCAGTCTGCTCACTCTTCAGCCATTAGCAGTGGTGATTAATTTTCAAAGTGAGTTCAGTTTTAAGCCACTTCTACAAATAGACACTTGATTGAGTTGAAGAGTCAAGAAGGGATTGTTATTTAATTGTGTTTGATCCAAAGACAATCAGTGGCTTCCCCGTCTCACCTCTCCACATCCTCTGATTAATTATGACTAATATTCTTTCCCGGTGTTGACAGAGCACTTCAGAATTTTCCACGATCCTCTGCGCATTCCCCTGTAGTTCTCGTTGCCCACGCCCTACCCCACGAGCTCCATCCGGTAGGTAGTAGTCTGCCCACTCAACATGGGAGACAGTCTCTAGAGGAAGATGAAGGGCCCAAATGCACAGGATGGATGGCAGTTACAAAACCAAAGCCAAAGTCTTTGTCTCTGATTTCATTTCCCATTGTCACACCATCAGATCAACCATTGTGTGCTTAGGAGCTCATGCAGTAGATCTGAGTACCAGCCTCACCTCTGCATTTTGGGGCCTTGGTTTACACATTGGTAAAATGGAGAAGTAATAGTACTATCCTGTCATAATGCCTGCTTGAGGAGAGGGTCCAGAGATCCCCCAAGACAGACCACACAGACTGGGACAGAGCCCGCCACAGGTGAAGCCCTTCTCCTGAGCTATGACACTCACCTCAGCTGTGGGACAACATGGCTCACGTCATACTATGTTCATTTTCTCCTGCTTCAATACTGAGACTTCAAAACACAAGTCACAACCTCTGTGCCTGTGGCCTTTCTTTTATTTGGAATATGGAACTTTTTATTATTTTGCTTTGTTTTGTTTTTATTGCTAGCATTTTTAAAAAATTGGAAACTTTCACAGAAAAATCAAGGTTTCCCAAAATTTTTTGGAAATGAAATGTCCAGCCATACCAGTTCTACATTCCTGTGTGGCAACAGACGCTGGGACTCTAAGACCCTTGCCTTTACACAGGCCACAGAGTGCCGTTTACCCCAGTCCCCACCACTCCCTAATGCATCTCAAACCTCACCTTCTCAATGTATCTATGTTCCTGCTTGGACTGGATAGCATTTAAATGTGCCTTTTCCCAGTATGAAGACAGCAGTGCACCCTGCTATAGGGACTGCTATACTATCTTCTGGAATTAGTTGGATGACATTTATAGAAGGTGCTTGCCCGCACTATGAATGCTCCTATTAACAATAATGTTTCAGTGCTTTCTGTTTATCACGCTAGCTTTCACAAGCCCATCTGCATCGAGGGAAGAAATACACTCCACCCATTTTGCAAACAGAAAACTTTAACTGAAATCAAAGTGGAATAGACTGAGACAAAAATGAGGATTTTGTTACTCAGGCTTAGAGCCATAGCTCTTACTTTCTGGAAAAATCTCCCCATTTGCACCTATTCACATAAACATTGCTGCCGTGTGACTCCCAACTGCCCTCAAAATATATTTCGTGACTCGGTAATCAAATTTGCTTATGCCATAAAATGCCCTAGCTCCTATGTGAATATTTTTTTAAAAGCCAGATTTGAGGAATATTGACTATTATTGGGAAATTAAGGGGCCTTGCACTCTCTTCATCATGAGATGAGTTTATTAAAGGGGCAGTTTGTTTGAGAGCTCTGACAGTGGCATGCTGGCATTGTGATATAACTGGGTGAGGATTATGTCATTTCTCAGCTTTCTTTGGCAGAGCTTTTATTATTTACAATATTTACTTCAGGGAAATCTTGGCGTGTGTCCTATTTATCTTGCTGAAAAATGGGCCCATAAATGCGTATCACCTTTTGAACAAAGCCAAATGTTGTGGTACTAATTTGGTTCATGAAGTGTGTAATTCAGCTCCTTTGCGCAGGGGTAACATTTGTCTTCTGCTTTTATTAAACTACCATAAAACAATTTTTCTTGCTCATTATTGAAATATGCATCACTGGGGCTGGGGCAAAGGGGATTTAATGATTTCAGTTCTAAAGGCGGTCCAGTAACACTGCTGTATTCTGCTGCTTGCCACAAGGAAAACGAAGGACACAAGAGATCTGTCAAAGGAAAGTACCATTTAGCAGGTAGCAGGAAGCATGTGGAGTACAGAGAAAGAAACAAAATAAAGCAATCCTTTTTATGAGATTATTTCCATGAAGCACAAGCTTTCATTAACAGGAGCAACAGGAGCTATTTATAAATAGCTCCTGGTTTATTTTTCATTTCACTCAAGACTATTTTCAGTCTTGAGGTTAGCAGAGTAGCAACTTAGCCACTGAAGTACCTGGGATGCAGGTTCGCCACCGCAGGGGAAGCGAAGCAATGGGAGAGAGAACTAATGGTAGCATCAATGTACCATATGCCTCCTTCTTTGACCTGTGGCAGTTTCTCGGTCCTACCTGCAACAGATCACTTGCTTAGAAGCACGCCACCTGTCTTTCCTATCTCAGCAACACAGAAAGAGGTGTCGGGTAAAAGAGGTAGACTGGGTAAAATGAACGGCACACTTTAGAAACCAATCATACAAAATTGTGTCCTCTTCCCAGGCAAACTAGTCTACACAAAAACAACTCAAAGAGCAATTTAAGAAGATGCACCACCAAAAAGATGCTGCCACCTACCTGTATATGTTCAGCATTTATCATGTGTTGGAGAAGTAAGAGGCAGCAGCCAGGGATGAAGAACCATTGATATACACCTAGAACTGACCAGGAAGCAGACACCATGTGTCTGTCTTGCTGAATCCCGGCTCCAACCACATGGGGCAGGTGTTGTTATCATCCCCACTTTGCAGATGAGGACAGTGGAGACAGATGACAGAGAGAGCAAAGGAACTAGGCATCCTCACTGAGCCAGGAAAGAGGAGCATCTGAGTTTCTGCCACACAACAACTTGCTATTTAGCTATAATCTGTTTAGCACTTGATTGAATTTTGTCTTGAAAGGTTTTCTAGGGCACTGTGAAAAAACACAAAGAAGCAGAAGAGACACCGACCTGCCTGCACATCCTCTGCCTTGGACCAGAGAGAGGAGGTATAGACATCCAACACAGGCTAATTGTAAATAGAAGCTTTGCCTACTCTTCACTCACGTAACTCCACAATCTCTTTAGGAAAGAGATTCATTTCTTCAGAAAATACTAATGAGCACCTAGATGCTGATGTCGCCTTCCCAAGGTTGGAACTCTCAATTCTAAAACTGGGAAAGTCCTCAACAATCTGGGGGCCTTGGTCACCCTAATAGTAGCTGTGGCTAGACAGCAAGGGATATAACAGTGAATGAGGCAGACACCATCTCTGCCCTCAGCAAACAATCAGTGTGGTGGGGACCCAGACAGAGTGGGCTTAAGGTGACAAAGAAGGGAAATGGGAAACACAGGAAGAGCAGACTTGCAGGATGGTGTCATATGCTTCTTTTTTTTTTTTTAACCTACAAAGGCACCAAGGTAAAACCAGAACCAAAACATCACCTTTTTCTATATACACAATGGATCATTACTCAGCATTTACAATCATGGCATTTTCAGGTAAATGAATGGAGCTGGAGACTATAATGCCAAGTGAAGCAAGCCAATCCCAAAAAACCAAAGGCCGAATGTTTTCTTTCATATGAGGAGGTTGACTCATAATGGTGATGAGGGGTGGAGCATGGGAGGAAGGGAGGAACTTTAGATAAGACAAAGGAGAGAGAGGGGACAGGAGTGGGCAAGGGCATAAGAATGATGGTGGAATGAGTTAGATATCATTACCCTAAGTACATGTATGAAGTCACGAATGGTGTACAGTGACTTGAAAAATTGTGCTCTATATGTGTAATATGAAATGAATTGCATTCTGCCATCATGTATAATAAATTAGAATAAGTAAATAATTTAATTTAAAAACTCACCTTTTTCAAATAATTGAAAATCATGTATTTATTAATGAGGTTTTTAAAAAATATTTGTATACATATAAGACCAAAATTACCCATATTGTTTATAAATATAAGAAAATGTTATGTATTTTAGACTATTACTAAAGACTATTAAAATTCAGAGTAATTTTGTAACACAAAAAAATATCACAGGGATGCCCTGTGCAAGATTATGTAGAACATAAACAAGAGTTTTAGATGCTGCGATGTTGCAAAAATCTTTCTTTTCATGGGTATCTTGGTTTCATTAAATGAATTCTTGCATAATCAATGTCATTTGTTATTTTAAATGAATAAGAAAAGAATGAGTCCTCCACCTCCGCTACTGTCCAAAAATGTATCTTTTGAGCAATAATTACATTATAATAGCAATTAATGTCAACAATATAGAAAAACTTGGAATGGAACCACCATTTGACCCACTCCACCATTTATACCCACTCCGCCATTTATACCCAAAGGACTTAAAAACAGCATCCTACAGGGACACAGCCACATTAATATTTATAGCAACACAATTCACAATAGCTAAATTGTGGAAGCAACCAAGATGCCCTTCAGTAGACGAATGGATAAGGAAACTTTGGTATATATACCCAATGGAATATTACTCAGCATTCAAAGAGAATAAAATTATGGAATTTGCAAGTAAATGGATGGAGTTAGAGAATATAATATTAAGTGAAGTTAGCCAATCCCAAAAAACCAAAGGCCACTCTCAGGAAACTCTGCGTCTTCTTTCACTACTCTCATCTTTATTTATCACCCACAGTACTTGGCAGTTATTTCCCAAACTATTGAGAAGGATGTACACACATACACACACACACACACACACACACACACACACGCAGATGCACACACTGAATGCTCACATACTATCTTTGAGGGTAAACTAAATACCTTTGTGCACTTGGTCCACGTTATCTCTATGTATATCTATATACTATGTACATATGTTATCTTTGCTCACAAAAGGCACAGTCCCAGAGATACTATCCTAACATGACACCTTGGTCCACAGGCGTCAATAAGTTGGTATAATTTTCATCCACAAAACCTTCATCTCTTCCTTCCCTATCTTATTGTGCTTCTCTGTAAATGAGGCTCTCGCTAACACCACCAAATGGTTTATGTTTCTCTGAGTCTTTTCCTGATCCCCTTATATTAACCACTCTGGGTGCTGGAACAGGAAAAGACACAACTTCTACCCAAAATGCTGGTACCTTTTGATCAGGTGTGTTGTTACTTCCTCCCTGGCAGTTCCCAACTTCATTTTAAATATGGCTAAGAGGTCTCAAGAAATGCAGATTTATAACCAGGAGGAGATGCATCTGCACCTTCAAACACAAATTATGTTAATCTTGTGTGGCATCCAGAGCGAGAAAAGATGGTGCGATTATTCTCTGGAAACCTTGGGGATTGGAAGCCAATTCCTACTGAGAACCAGAACTGGTTGGCTCTCTGGAACCATGCGGAGTGCATGCCTTCCTCCCCTTAAATAAAGGCTGTTCCATGCTCTACCTGTCCAGCAGGGCCATGGTCAAGCTGTTCTGCTTGCCATGCATCAATGCCACTTTGTTCAGACTGACTGGCTCTCTCTCGACAGTGCCCCTCCTGCCGTCTGTATTATTTAAAGGAGATTTATGGTTGGGTGTCTCTTGTGGTGAAACATGATCTGTGACCCCCCGGGCTGGGAAGCCAGCAGGGAAAAACATTAATATTATGGCTCATGAGAAAATGAAACTCATAGGCAGCAACCAAAAAGAAGAACAGAAATGTGAGCTGTGAAGTGTACAGAGGTGTTATGAATGGCATGGCGTGTGTGAATTTACCCTCTGAAGGAACCCCGCTACACCTCAGGTTAGGGTGGTGGCAGGGTGTGTGTGTGTGCTTTTCTAATTTTAGTGAGTTTTGCATTTGCTTGTTTTGATTTGGTTTAGAAAACATACAAATAAATGCCAAACAACAAGAGCTTCAGTGACAAAAAAAAAATACCCCACCTTAACTAACGCCCCAAGAACCCTGGTTGCATATTAAATCAGATCAGATAATTGTATGGCCATTAGGACTATTTGAAGTTATGCATACCAAATTAAGGGTAATCAAAACTCATGCTTCAGGGCACACTCTGATCACTGGTTGGGTCAGGAGGAAATCACCCTTCTTCTGACATGGTGCTCTTCAGGACAAATGGCAGTGGCCGCAATGTGGCCACAGTTACAGATCAAGGAAGAAACAAGGATAAGACCAGAGCCAGAAGTAGAAAAGCACATTTTAGAGCTTCTAATAAAATTGGATATATATTTCCTGATTCCCCAGTTGTGAACATTTGAAATGAAGAGGCACTGCCATCCTCATTGAGCCAAGAAATAAGGCTGACATTTTGTCACCAACGTATTTGTTCTCCATTGATTCTCAGTGTCAACATCTGTGAAATGGACACAAATTCTCACCATTCCTATGGGAACAGGTAACCTTCCAAAGAAGGTGTTCAAAGCCCTTCCCATGATGATCTCCTTTTCACAAAAACATCTTTCAGCTAATATTTCTCTTAGAGAAAAGGACATTCATTTTTCCTTCCTAGTGCTTAAAAAAGCTGTGGGAATAAGCCAACAAGAGGATATGGCAGTGGGAAATCTTAAGTCCTAACACTCCTTTTGCTTTGAAAATGTTTCAGAATGGGAGCTTCCATTACCCTGGAGAAATCAGATCCTACACTAAAAAAACACTATGCTTCATCTCTATAGCACAGACTTTTTTAAAAAAAAAATCATATTTTATTTAGATGTTACTTCCATTACACCATGAAAAGTCAATTGTTGTCTGTCCTCACACAAATTTCAGAATACCCAGCAATTCTTTTCCTACTCTTTCAGTAATCTCAGCATAAATGGCTTTTAAGGTTTAGGGAAAGACCTGGAGATGGTGAGTTCCTTCTTCTACAGATGCACACCAAAGTAACTGGGATAGGATCTTGAAAAGTTCGAGAATGGCCTCAAAACAATGGGGACCAAAGCCTTTTGCAGTTGTTCAATAGGAAATTGGAAAGTCCAAGTTGTGACCACAAAAAGGAACATCACTGTCCTCAGTAGTCCACAAAACTCCAATTAGCACTTGCAAGTCCAGAGTTTCAAAGCCAATAAAATTGTACCTTTTTTGGTGTGTGTGTGGAGGGGGGTACTTATAGCCCAGAAAAGAGCATTCCTTTCTCCTGTGCTCCTGTCCACCATCAGTCATAGAAAACTTATCCTGATATTGCAGCATCTCCCAGAAAAGTCCCCAACAAGTCAACCAGCCGAACAGGGAACCCACACAGAGCTCCTTCTTTTCAAGAAAGTTCTGAATGCTAAAAACCAACTCACATTTTGTGCAAAAGATTCAGGCCTTCTGTAATTTACTGTTTTAAAGTTCAATGCTTGCTCATTTATCTTTGTGTGTTTTACGCCCAACTCGGTATTATCAACAAAAGCTGTCAGTTCCCAGAGGTCGGATACATTACCATTTAATTTGTCTCTAACCAGCATGGCACTCCACTAGTTACAAAGTGATGATTAACGAAAAAGTGTTTGATAGCAACGGAGGTGTTTTGATTTTTTTTTAATTGCCTGTAATCATCAGGGCAGACAGGTTTAAAAAATATATTTGCCTTTTTTTATTTTATTTCTTCCATCTCACCTCAAACTAACCTACAGTCTATAATCAGCATGACCTAAGGAAAAAGGGCACCTGTCACAGTGACGCACACCTGTAATCCCAGTAGCTCTGGAGGATAAGGCAGGAGGATTGCAAGTTCAAAGTCACCCTCAGCAAAAGCGAGGCACTAAGCAACTCAGGGAGACCCTGTCTCTAAATAAAATACAAAATAGGGCTGGGAATGTGGCTCAGTGGTGGTCAAGTGAGCCTGAGTTCAATCCCCAGTACCCCCATCCCCCCCAAAAAAAAAAGAAAAGGAAAAGAAAAACAGGTATTTTCAGCTATGACAGCATACAGTATAAGCAAATCACAATAAAATATTCACGGCCCCTTAAAAGCCTCACCTTCGCCCTCCCACCTCTCCAGGCCTGGGGTGGCACACCTGCGGCTCCTGTGTCCATCCTTGGCTGGAACTCTCAGGACTCAGCAGCCACACCATGTATCTTACTTGGCAGCTAAAATCTAACTATTAAGCAACACTGATATTAGATTAGATGATGTTGTCATCCCATTGTTATCCAATTTATCCTATCCTGCATGGTATAAAGTGGCTCTGTGTCAATAATGGTGAATAAACATATGCTCCCACAATAAAGAAACTGGTCTCTCTCCCATTCCTCCAAGTTCATTTCTTTAGTAGGTGAGTAATGACAGTTTCACCTCCAGAGTCTATGCGAGTGCACAGAATACTTGCAGAATGACCTAGATATCTGGTTGAAAAGCACTGGCTGCTGCTTGGGGCTCTTCTAACTAGTCTGAGCTGTATGTGTCTCAGTGGGGAAGTAAGTCCACTTCCTCATGGATCATTCTTTGCCTCTACAGACACACAGAGATTCTGTTTCTGCACAAGCACTGCAAATTTCAAACCATCTTTTTTTTTTTTTACATCAATATTTCCTACTGATTTACCTGGCCAGAGTTAGAATTCCAGAATGTAACTAGTTAATACTTAGAATTCTTATAATCTAGGGTTTTACCCAATTTAAAATGTGATCCATATAGGTATATGCTCACACTACTGTCTTGTCTCCCTAAGAGACCACCATATTGCCCAGTACTTCCCATACAGCATACCAGTGCCTTCCAAATCTGCTGGCTTATATAAATCACCTGAGAATATTTAAATATAGATTCTCAAATCCCCAGCCCAGTCCTACTGAATTGGAATCTTTTGGTAGAAAGACCTGGAAATGTGTATTTTTAACTACTCTCAGGTGATTCTGACACACTGGAGAATTTTGGAAAACAGATGGGTCTTGGGGGAATCTTTACAATACTCCCATGAAGAAGCCAGGGAAATGTTTGCTTTATTTTGCAGATATAAAAGATGGGTCTCAGAGAGATTGGTTCCCTGCACTGTGCTTCATCCTGCTTCATGAAGTCTAGATCACGTTTGTATCTCACTGTTTTCCTGTCCTTCCAGCTGTCTATCAGCCCCTAGCAAAAAAATATGTAGTACGTGGAAGGGGATCTAGCAGTTTTTCTTGCAGATTATATGGATGCTGACTGCAAGAGCAATTCCTGAGACATTTTCCTCAGTAGTTCCAGAGGACACCTGGCATACCTTGCCCACTTTTTTTCCCTAGCATCACTTGAGGTCCATATTCTGATATAATCAACATCCATTCAAGAAGGCCTCCCCGTGCTGAGGAATTCATCACCAGAACTACGGCACATGAGGATATAATATACAAAATATCTGTACAATACAGCTTCTTAAGCAATTATCCCGTACCACTGGGTCACATTATGCAACTTAATATTTCCCATAACAAAAGTAGAATTATGGGATTTTTTTAATGCATATGTTGTTAAGTTTTACTTTAATCATTTGTGGCATTCTTTTATATTATTTTACTATTGCATGTCAGAGTAATCAGTGACAATTAAATTTTTTCAAACTTGCATTGAAAATTAACTCTCATCAGAAATCAGATTAAGAGCGGGGCTTTCATGGGTCTAAGGCTGAACTAAGTGGAGGAAAAGATGTTACTCAGGGGGGGAATTTCCCTTGACTTAACGCACACCAGTGGGCTTGAAAGATTTCTGAGAATTTTCCATCAGTGTTTTCTAGAATAGCCTTTGGTGGTCTGTTCTCTCGGCATCGTGCCTAATAATTCTAGCAGGACCGGCTATACCCCAATAAGGAGGAAGCTGGGCACTGTGTGCTCCGATGGAGATTTGAGGAGAGGTTGTGGAAAGCAACTGAAGCATGAACCAGGCTATACAGCAGTCTGATTTACGTATTGCCTGGTAGGAGGGACCACAGTGGAAAGGGCCCTCAGTCCAGGCTTGGCAAGGCAGCCAGCGGGGCCCACAGTCTCTGCCCCTCGGACACCTACCAAGGACACAGCGCCTATTCAGAATCCGAGGTCGTGGAGGCTTTTCAATCAATAACATATGGCCACGAGAGCGCTAGTGTTATACAAACAGACTGAAATAAATATGCTCGGCAAATAAAATATCTGTATGTAAAACAACAAAGCTTTTAGTTTAACTGCAGAAAATGAAAAACAAGTCTACTTGAAACCAGGCTAAATGAGCAACCAGTTATTCAATGTGAGTTTTTGGAGATGAATGAGCTGGCAGATGCTTTATTCAGATCATTAAGACCAGATATCAATAATTTCTGAGCATTGGAGGCAAAACTCACCAGAAACAACTTGATGTGGCTGGGTCCCTCACCCTGGCCGTCCCCAGCAGGCTGATGCAGGGAAGGCGGGACCCACCAGCTCCCACCACACCAGCTTGTTAGCCTTCATCTTAACACAAGGTTTTGTGGGGTTTTTTTTTTTTTTTTTCCTCCCAGATTCATGATCTCAGATTAGGTAGGTGGTGGGGGCGGCTCTAAATACACCTTCCTGTTACCCAGGACCTGGATCAGGGAAGGTGCTTATTAATATCATGGAGATATGATTTTTAATGATCTCTGAAAACAGCCTATATGGGTGTGAATAATGGCACTGTCTCATTGCATGCGTGGTTTGTGCTTTTGTCTCAGACAGGTTCATTTTTCACTGGAGGGGAAAGGTTCATGCCGCACGAGGGGGGTAACCAGTTGATGTTACAAGGCTGACTATTAGGCCCCTTGCTGTTCCACATGTCACAGGGAAGGACTCCAGCCGGCAACCTTAATGCCTACTTCAGCATCTTGAAGAAATTAATGAACACAGCTTCTATGGCAAAACATTTCAATCAACCCTTACCAGCTGTGCCTACATTTAAGAAAAAGAAAAGGAGGGTGGGGGGGAATGCCCAGGTTTATCAAAAAAAGTTTCTTCGAAAGATCAACCGTGGTGTTGGCTGTGTGCAGGGCGGTAGGGGGTGGGAAAGGCGAGCAAAGGGAAGAAAGAGAGAAGGGTGCCAGTACCCAGTGCCAAAAGATGTGCTCTGGCCCCTGTGTTTGTTGAACAAATTAAGCACGTTCTGGTTTTTCACCTGCTGAAGTAGCAGCAGTGCATATGGCCTAGAAGTTAAAAATAAGGAAATATGCATACATTACCATACTTAATGGACGACCCTCTCCATTTAATATGCAAATTTCCTGAAATATTACTGAATGCCGTCTGTTCTAAATGAATAAATTTGAATTGCAATTAGAATAATCCTTTATAATTAATGAAAACTGTCAATTTTAGTTCATAAGTAATTTGATTAACAGGATGATGGGACACTTATCAAGTTCACTGGACTGCTAGGCTATGAGAAAACTGACAGTGAAAACGGGGCGGGCCAGGCACTCAGCCTCCACCGGAGTATTATCCTAAATTATTGATAACACAAGCTAATGAACTTCAGAAAGTGAACTCCAGGGGCCTCATTTAAAGGGACAGCCTCGGAGGGCGGTGGGCAGCCGCGGGATGATGAGCGCTCAGAAAGCCTCTATTGCTGGTATTTTGGGCCCATAGAAAAATAAATGTCTAGAAATGCCAGGGCAAAGGAAAACATTGGCTCGGAACACAAATTTACCGTTTCCAGCTGTTGCTGGAACAAAAGGAAACAATAGTCAGAGGATAAATGTAAGAGGAGACAATGCAAAAACATGTGGAACGAAGTTTCTGGTAATGCCTCACAGAAGTGGGACATGGCTGCGGCAGCGGGGCCGGCTCCGCGTCTCCTCTTTGTTTCTTCCTTCAGCTAAACCAGGAACAAGAACTTCTAAACTGGCAGGCACATAAAGCCGTGAGAAGGGGGAGTCCTTGGAGACACTCGCGCAGCTCTTCGTTATGGCACAAGCAACACAGGGGTGGCATGGCCCTTAAAGAGATAGATAGATACTCTAGGCTCTCCCATTGAGGAAGGTGAGAAAGTCCAGAAAAGGTGAATGCTTCCGAGAGAATCCTGGCATTCTTTTTTGCTGTTGCTCATTAAGATGAAGACAGGCTAAGTAAGACCAAGAAGAGAAGTTACAAACCAAACTTGTTTTATCTTTTCTAGAAATGGATCGTAAAACTCAATGCAACTGTGCCAGGTGTGGTCTCCAAGTCAGGGTGCTCAACTCCAGCAGGGGACAGAGTTTATTAAGAAACTTCTTATTGGAGCCTCTGTGAGGGGAGGTCTGGTTGTCCCCATTCTTCAACACCTGCAGCTACTGATAAGTGTGGGCACCACCTGTGGGCAAAGGAGCTTAGAATCTGTCAGAGTAGAATACGGGCCACTTACAGTCCTTCACATCCTCCTTCTGTACCCACTGAAAAGGGCCTGAATGCCAGGAATGGAAATGATCCACCCAAAGTCTGCTTGTCCCTAAGCCTCACTTAGAATTCATGGGTCAAGAATTAGAATTCAGCCTGAGGTTGTGCCTCAGTGGCAGGGCGCTTCTGTAGCATGTGTGAGGCATTAAGTTTGATTCTCAGCACTGCATATAAATAAATACACTAAAAAGGTCCATAGACAACTAAAAAAAATTATTTAAAAAAAAAGTGACTCTGTCATGGTTATCTCAAGAAAAAGACTAGTAATAAGGGTGTATCCTTATAAACAAACCCAACAGGCACTTCTTGGAAAATACCAGTTTCTATCTCAATTCCATCACTGCAGGCCACCAATGCTACTTAGCTCATTGGATTTGTTAGAATTAAATAAAATAAACCCATCACCTAATAATAATGCTGATGATAAAATGCAGCACCTACAATTTAGTAAAAAATGATTGATCCTATGTGGCAGACATTATGAAGTTACTTAAGTCATTAAATACTTAAGGGGACCTTGGAAATACAGATTACTCATTTAACAGGTGAATAAACCAAGGGCTCAGGAATATTAGGTACCGTATCCAAGGAACCACAACCAGCGAGTGACAGTGTTGGGTTGGTTTGTCTCTGGATCCTAAGATGTGAACCTAATATGTGCCCTGGGCTGATTTCCATTTTATACTTCTGTGCTTAGAGCTGGTCATGTTAATTATGCTATAGTTTCCCTCACTTTTCAATTACATTTTTATTTTCTGGCTCTAGACCACCATGACTGCTAAGTTGTCCACGTGCATTTTCCAAGCCAGCTCAGCAGATATACATTTGGAGTCATTGTCTCCCCCTCGTATGGAATAAGCAAGTCATAAACATTGTCTTTCATTCTGCAATGTGTGCCGCAAGCAATCCTTTAGCATCCTCTACCTCCCACAATGCGTCCCTTGAAATCCATCTCTTTGGAGTTGTTTTCCAAACATGACAAGCACAGAGTAAGTCTCTTTCCATGGACTCTGCCCCAGCATCCCATTCTGCCACTGTCCTAACTAGCCAACCTCAGCCCTAGGAGATCTGTAATAAAAGCTGTTAGCATTTTGACACTCAATAAAAGAAACAAACAAGAAACCAATGATGTTCTTGGTTATTAAGCTCCCTATTAGACCTAAATAAAATTAAGCAGCTGGTGGCCCTATGTCTCCACAAAATTAATATTAAAAACTCTCTTTGAGCCATTTGGATCCTTTGTGCATATACTGCAAGCCTCGAGCTCCCTCACTCTTCCCAGCAATAAAAGCAATTATTTTTCTTCCCTACTACCTTCATATGCCTGTAACACCCAGAGGATTTCTTTGTTTTTCCCTATAACCTATCCCCATCTGCAAGGTGATAACAAGTAACACCTACCTGGATACAAACTTCACTGAATACAGGAGCAAGGAGGTTTTTCAGAGACCAGGAGTGGTGTGCACACTTCCAATTTTAGGCACCACACTTTCTTTTAGCAGTCATACCTTTATTTTATGTGTATTAATTTAAAAAAAAAAAAAAAGTAAGCAGCACATCAAACTTTTGATTCCATAGCATTACCAGGTGAATAGTTTAGTTAAAAATAGTGATTTGATTTCTTCTATTATAAAGACAAATAGAAAATAAATAAAGTTCTGGGTAGTACTCATCCGGGAAGTCACAAGGATCATCTGGGAATAGTGGAACTTGCAGAAAAACTGATCCATCCAAACCCTTGGATAAACAAAAGCTCAGGGAGGTTTTAAGTTCTCTAAGGCCATGTTGCAAGGTAGGGACAAGGCTAGAGGGAGGTGATGGACCTTCTAGTTAGGGACTCTTTCCTTTTCACAGGGCCCCAGGCCTGCAGCATGTACCACTTTGAAAAAAAAAAAAAAAAAAAAAAAGGAACTCTGAGATCGCTGCATAGAACACTGGGGCCATTGAAGATGGGGCAGGCACCCTGTGGCCATGCTCCCAAGCCCCCTCTTCTTTAGACACGCAGCTCCACTCAGGTTAGATTTCGCCTGGGGATTCTGCATTTGGTTTCACTTGAAGAGTTTTACATAGGCTTTTTAAAAAGAGTCTACTGATAACTCACAACAATAAAAGATCTTCAAACTACCAGAAACTCTTTAATTCTGTCTTCTAGTGCCATTCAACCTTGTTCATGGTGAAGCAAGTCCAGCACCCTCAGCCTGGTCTAGTGTCTCCCAGAACAGGACTCTAGGACCATTTAAGCTGGAATCCCCTGGGGTCTGGGGATGGAGGGGGACTTATGCTAAAAATCCAGATTCTTTGGCCATGGTGCATGTTTGTTTCCTTGAAATTTAAATCAAGGCTGGGTGTATATATAAAAATGAGCTGCTGGAAGACTTTGTATGGCCTTAAAGCCTTCGTTACCCATGCAGCCAACACTCCCAATATACCAGGCTGAGAGTTCTTTGCAAATGGCTATTAAAACTCTCATTTGGTGAAAGAACAGAATTTTTTTTTTCTTGGTAATTCAGCTCTGGATTCAGACTCCATCTGTTCACCACTTGTTGGGCCCTGCAAGGATGTGCAGACACCTCCAATGCTGACAGGGTGGTCACCTCCCAAAGAGCAAGAAATAAACCCGTTTTCATTAGCTGCTGGCATTTATGAGGATCTTATAATGAAATTAGAAAAAATTTAAAAGGCATTTTAGAATAATAGCAACCTTGTAGGGGGGAAGCAGTACTCAAGCGACTTGGGTACCATGTGCTCCAAGCAGCCAGGGGGAAACCATGGAGTGGGTTATCTCAAAGATAAGATTGACCATAGCTGGGAAGCCAAGGAGAGGAATCTTGGGCCTTCCATCCTTTGATCTGTAACTTGGAAAGTCACCAAATAATGCACTAGAAAATAATAAACATAAAGACTCTGAGAAGCAGATCTTCCTTCAACCTTGAAGTCATCAATGTTCAGAGAAAATGTTTTCCAATGAGGGTGCTCATTTTTTTCTCAGAATAAAACACCATTAAACTGGCCTAGGAAGCTTTAAAATGGAAATACATCTTTTCTCTACCAAAAGCTCATCAGCAGCATTCATGGGGAAGAAGGACAGGAATATTCTGGGAGCAAGGACAAAAGGACTTCATTTGTTCTTCAAACACCTACAGAATGCTAAGCACAAGGTACATCCATTATCTCATTTAAGCATTGCAAAAGCACATGGTAGTAGGTATTATTGTCTGTATTTACAGATAGAAATTTGAAGTCTATCATGAGTAAACAACTTCCCAAATAAAGAAAGATGAGAGGACTGGACTCTGGTTTCTAAGTTGTGTTTTTCTGTCATTATTTTGCATGGTTCCACCAAAAAAAGAAAAAGAAAGAAAAATCTAGAGGAAAAAAGTCGAGTTCTTGAAAGCGTTCTCTAAATTCCCTGCAATGAAAATAACAACAGCTGCAATAGCACCTAATATATATATAATATAATATAATATATATAATATGGTAAATATGTGGATATTTATATAGACATATATAATTATGTGGATATTTATAATTTCACTTGATCTTCTTATCAGTCTTGCGAAGGATTATTCCTATTCCTAAGTTGCAGGTAAGGACACTGAGGCTGAGAAGAGTTCATTTTACATGTTCAGTTTATACCTCTGTATAACTAAACTGGCACCCCACCCCTGGGGCTCTCTGTCACACTGTTCCATGCATAGAATCTGCTTTTTCCTTTCCTTTAAACTGGAGGTAAAGGTAAACCATAATCTTAAATTTAATTTATGAAGACATTGAGAGTACAACACTGCCCAACTCTAACATCTCCATGGTGTACCTCCTGGACACGTGGTGGCCCTCATCCATCAGTGTGCACTTTGAGTTGGTGATGTGAAAGCCATGAGCAGCAAACAAACCCTTTCCCAAAGCCAGAGGGACTTCTGAGGGTCAGTTCCTGCTATTACACACCCTTGCCTCCTTGTGCCAAAACCTACCTGGAGGAAACAAGGACAGAACTGGAGAGAACGCCATCAATACCAAGGTCCCTGTATGTGAATTTGCCTAAAAATATGCATGTTGTTAAAAACAAATGGAGAAAATAGCCATATGGGAACCTAACTTGGGTACATATCTTCAACTGTCATCACATTAGAGGGTCAAACACAATAAAATCATTGTAGTGCTTAGACTTGAGAGGAAGAAAAATCCACCTAGAAGCAAACTCACACCAAACACGTGTAGGTTTTTGAGCTCACAATATGGTAACTAATGTTGATTCTGAAAACAGACTTGGGAAAGTAGATGGATGATTGCAGAAGGCAGAACCCCAGCCATGGTGATGAACTTCATTTCACCTGTGTTAGCCCTGGATTCTTCTGAGGACCACCAGCACAATTTCTATACAGCTTGCCTAAATAAGTGAAATCTATGCCTTATTCTGAATTCAAATCTTAGACCCAGTGCATGTAATACAGTGCCTTAATAGCTTTCCAAACTCTCATTTGGCCTCAGTTACACAACCAGCTGACACTGAAAATAATTAATGCCCTTTAGGACTCGCATCTGCTCCTATGGTTCCAAGTCAAGGTTTTTAATTGGGCTATTTTGGCATTTGGAGACAATGGCAAGGTGAAATAACCTTTCTTTAATATTTTTGAGGTCAGCAGATAGTCCTGCCAAAGGTCATCCTTCAGGTTCACAAATGAGTCATTTGTATCACCTAATGCAATCTGTGACTTGCAAATTGCACTGGGGTGTGTTAGCGTGCATTAATTAGTCCATGTGATGAATACTGAATTCATCATTACTAGCCGGAGCTTGTAGCGATGTGCCAATACTTGTTTTGGTGGTTTGTGGTAGCTTATTTTTATTTTCCACTCTACTTCCAACCCTGATCTGAGATCTTCAATGCCCAGGGCCCAATAATTGGCATAGTGGAGTTAACCCTGCAACTAGAACACCGGGAGAAACGGGGAAAAGATCCCCTGGCATGAGAATATTGCAAAGCAGGAAACCACCCCAGTCTTGTTGTCCTTGGTTTGTTTAATCTGTAAAACCCAGATCAAAAGATGATTCCTTTTCCCCTATGGCCAGAGCCTTCCTAACCTTCTGAAAGAGACAGAAAGAAAGTCCTGCCTCCCGCTCCCGCACCAGGGCTGGGCTCTAAGTTGTACAGGGTCCCCTCAGCTGCTTGGCAGCTACCGCTTATAATGAAGGCATTATTAATTTCAGTTTCAGGGGATAGAAAATCAGGATGTGGACACTGTGCGGCTATACCATCTGTGCAGTTGACATATATTGATTCATACCTTCTTCCCATCTGTCCTTGACACTGTGCAGCAAGAGAGGTCATAATCTTCTCTTCCCTGGAATTCCCCCCAAAAGCAACATCCTCCCCAGGATCTTCCCAGTGATTTTCTTTGGCTACCATTGTACACTTCCAAGGAAACCCAGTGGCAGAGTGCCTGCATCTGTCATCTCCCAGGTAAGTCCCTTTGACCCAAGAGAACAATAAGAGACCACATCAAAAGGAACTATAAAAACAATGGCCCTTGCACTTTTGCCCAAAGATAGAGTCAGTGAGGGGCAGACGTTGAAAACGAATTTTCGAGTTCTCCAGAACTTTGTGGATAACAAAGAGAATTAATGCATCACTCTAGAAATTAGCACATTCATTTTCCACCGAAAGGTACAGTAGCCAATTAAATTACACAAAACCCATCTAGAGGTTTAGAAAAGTAGATTTACAGAAAGTTATGAAGCTGAAAACCAGCAGGTGGGTACAGCCTGCTCTACATTAAGGACACTTGGAGAAAAATAAAGTCTCCAGTTAATGGGATATTTGTGCATCTGTTATGTTTAATATACTTTTTTAAAAAAAAAAAATGAAAGAGAGAAGAGAGAACAATGCATTCCCATTATTGTCACTTCAGAAGTAAGAATGCTTGAGCCAGATTTCAGAGGGATTTTATTTCAAGGGCTATAATTTATTCTATTTTACTTTTTTTCTAAGTCCTCTCTGTCCAGGTGAAATTGGACACACAAATAACTGAATTCACAATGGACTTTTTGAGGATTTAAGTGGCCACTTGTATCTGCTAAGAAGTAAGTGGCTAATTGCAGCCCAAGTGAAAGGCTGGGCCTACAATTAGTCAATTAGGTTGTCTATTCCGGGAGGGGCAATGTGAATGCAGAAGGTCCTCGCCGGGCGGGCGAGGCCCTTCCAACAGCCTCCGGGAGCCCCAGAAGAGCCGGGACTCTCTCCATGCCACTTTATTCCTATCATTCTAAAATTCTCCAGGTTCAGGTAATAAATATTGTGCCACCCTCCAATGGGGTGAAAAAAATTTAAGATTGTAACAGGTGCCTGCAAATCTTCACATTCAAAACAAAGCCAACCATCCCCCCTTACCTTATTCATAAATCTTCCCTCCTGTCTCCCCTTCTTATGAAATACCAATTAAAACTCCTGTGGCACTCTCACACCAAACTTAATGCTACAGATGAATCTATCCTTCAGTTATTCCTGAGAGGAAAATCCTGCAGCTTTCCAAATATTTTAAGGAAATCTCCTTCTGTCTGGAGCATGGATTTCAGATCACACAATTTGATTTCAAAGCACAAAATTTAGTTTGGATGAAGCACCACAACTCTGCTGAGTTTTCGTAATATTGGGCAAAAAATGCAAGTGTTTGGGGCTGGGGTGGAATTTGAAAATAGTCACAGTATACCAAAAGGACATACTATTAGCTTCTGTAAGTCAGTCTGGAGGAGAGAGCCTGAATTCAAGAAATAATGGATGGGTCACACCTTTTCTGGGCCTTGAATTTTCTACTTGCATCAAACCAGGAGCTGACCTTATTCATTTGAAGGTCCAAATCTCAATGATTCTGAATTGAAAACACTCACATCTCGTGAACTAGACAAGAACGAGTCAAAAAAGGGAGATTCAGGGCTGGGGTTGTGGCACTCAGTGGCAGAGTGCTTGCCTAGCATGTGTGAGGCCCTGGGATCAATCCTCAGCACCACATTAAATAAATAAATAAATATAAATATATATATATATATATATATATATATATATATATATATATATATATATCGCATTCAACTACAACTAAAAAAAATTTTTTTTAAAAAAAAAAAAAAAGGAAGATTCAAAAGCCTCTGAGCTCCAAAACAAAACCTGGTTGCTGTTTATCAGCAACTCCTCTTTCTCTTGGCCCTTTGGCTGCAGGATCACTTTAATGATCAGCCCTGAAACTCGCTCCTACAGAGTTAGGCTGCTGTAATCACTTGCTATTTTAAGCCCCTGAGACCTTCCCCAAGGCCCAGATGTGTCATTTACAAAACGCTGTCCCTTTGGAGAATTACGAGACAAAATCATGTGTCCTGGGTGATCTAAGTGTTTATCCCCTAACTTTCCCCTGCTGGGTCACCCCGGGGTGCAGGTAACCCGTCCACATCAGCACTGCCCCGTGACAGGTGAAGGAGCAGACTGCAGAGAAGGCAGATCGCTGGGCAGGCTGGCCTCACATTTCACCTGTAGCTTCCTACCTCCTCATAATCAATGCTCACAGCCTTCTGCATGCAGAGGGAAGAGGGTCTGAACTGTGGGTTCACTCAGGTCGCTACCGCACACAAGCCTCTCAGTGTTGCTACAGCCAAATCGCAATGCCCTGGGTAGGGCACAAATCTCTGGATGCCACTGGGCAGGTAGTCTCCACTGACTGTCTGACGGACATGAGACACAGAGGACAGATCCCTCTCCCTGCACCATCGATAGAGAATGAGCCAGTGTCACTGGTCTGCTTCATTTGCCTTTCTCCTTGCAGCATCCAGAATGATCTTTTCAAGATGATAAACTGAACCACACACCCGTCCTTCCTCCTCACAGTTTAACTTCCCTCTAGTGGTTTCTACTGTTGCTAGAAGTAAATCCAAGCTTTGACCATGGCCTAGCTTCTGCCTAATTCTCTAAAGCCATCTCACGCCATTCTTGTCTGCTTTCTTTCCATTCCTGACATATACCCAACTTGGTTTCACCTCAGGGCCTTTGTACCTGCTCCTCCCACTCCCTGAAATATTCCCACCTAAGCCCCAGCTGGCTGCTTTCACAGTCAGATTTTGTCCTAAAAGTCTTCTCCCTGAAAGGGTGTCTCTGATTGCCCAATCTGAAGTTACTCCCAACCTTGACTATGAGTCCACTCCTTGTTTTATTTTCCTCCTAACATTTACCACTTCCATCATGTGCACTGTTGAGCTCCCCCCTGGGATGCAAGAGCCTCAGAACAGAGACCTTGACTGCTTTGTTCATCCCTCTGTTGCCAGGAATAAAGCAGGTAAACAATAAATATTTGCCAAATGAGTGAATGCTGCATAATTGGATAAATAAATGGAAGAAAAAATATTGTTTTTAAATAGGAGGTTTGGAGTTCTTGGATATCTGGGCTTCAAGGAGTCCTTGAACCCCCTAAAGTCACATGGAAAATTTCCCCTATGTGTATTTTTCAGGTAAGAGATTCCACAGCTTTCCTCAGACTCTCAGAGGGTCTATGATTTCTAAAAGATAAGACAGATTGGGGCACAGTCCATTAGTAATAGATGCCCTCATTTTTACCCAATTGCAGAGCTACCTACATTTTCTGGCCTCCCCTTTAGCCTTGGGACTAACTCTGACCAACAGATATGCAGAGAAGCATTAAGTATATCTTTCTCAAGCATCTTTAAAGAAAAGAGACTTCCCCTTCTGCCTCCCACTCTCTGGGATGTGGAGGTAAAGCTGGAGCTCTGGCAGCCATCTTGGATAGTGAGGTGACCATGCTCAGCAGAGGGACAGAATGAAGTCACAGACCCAACACCACAGAGCCCCCACCTCACCCTAGACTCCCTGCAGACTCCTAAACAAGAAGAAAAAAGTCACCTTCTGTCTTGTTTGTGTTTCTGTTTTTAAGCCAGGCTATAGTGAGTGGAAATGAGAGGAAATCACTTGCAACCCAACCCAATCCTAATTAACATTCCCACTTTGTGCAAAGTAGTAGAAGGTCATTCTCTTGGGAGAGAAGCAATGTGCTCACCTAAATGAACAGACACCATCCAGCGTCCAAAAGCAAAGTTTGATGGAATAGAAGTGGGGAAAATAAGAAAAAGGTTGCAAATGGATCAGGCGGAATCTCATTCAACGAAAGCTTCCAACTTTAGGCCTTTCTAGAAGGCCAAATCACAAAAGCAAATAGGACCCGTCTGTTGCATTTGATTTATTTATGCTTCCACTATTCAAATGTGCCTTTAATATATGGATTACATTTCGAACCCTAAAAAAATCTTTTCCATAATTATTTTTCCACAAAAATAATGAAGCTACCTATGCACATCTGTCTGTATTTCAACAATCATACCAAGAACCTAGTTCTTTTTTGATTCAGATTTACCTATTAGCAGATGATGAGGCTTTTGAGAAATAAACGCATCCCACACAGTGTTGAAATTTAATATTAATTTTTATGCATTGATTCGGAAGCCAACAAGGAGTAATGACATCATCACACAAATTAGGATCATTATCATATATTAAAATGTCCCCACCCAATGTATTATTAGAAATACACTTATATTTAAATGAAATTATTGACCCACAGCAATGAAAATGCATGGGATTTATTGTATGTTATTTGTGCATAATAGACTGCTTAATAAATTGTCCATTGAGATTTTAGTAATTTATTAATTGCAACTCAATCAATACAGCCACAACTAGAGGACATGATTATTTACCCAGTAATGTGGTAGAAGCAATGCCAGGAAGTGAAAGCCATCCTGCCTCTGTCCACCCCACCTTGGGCTAATTGGGGCAGCTGCAGAGAAAGGTTGACAGCCCTACTACCTGGGGCCAATTACTTAACTTTCTTTGATCTCCATTTCCATCCACTATAAATGAAGGAATATTAATTCTTCTCAGAGATACTGTGCTCATTGCATGGGACAATTTTGTCGTGTGTCTGGCAAACTAATAAAGCACTCACTAAGTGCCAGTTACCACCGTCACTGTCATCGATGTTGTCATTCTGAAATGGATTTTCCATAGTGGACTTGAGACACTGTCTGTATTTTGTTTCAGTTCCTAAACCATCACTTGGTTCTTTTTCTGGAGCCCCAAATGGTACTTTAAATAATTCAGGACTTTCCTTGTGTATAGCAGCTGAGCTTGGTGAATCACCAAGTTCATGGTTTATCATTTTCTGAGTTAACATTGTTATTCATTCTAATAATACAGGAATTAAAATGGCTCCCCCCAAAAAATGTCTTCTTATCTCAGTGCCAGTAGGTGCAGCCCATATTATGCTAAATGCCACTCTGGGTCCTTCCCAGAAAATGTTGGCAGCCAAGTTCCGAGAGAAGGCCTGTACCCAACAGATGAGGCAAAGAAAATTGTGCTGCACAAGACAGATGACCTGCTGGTTTGGGCTTAGCTCACAGCGATCTCGCTGCCACTTACTGATCACTTACTATGTTCCAGGCATAGTTCTGAATTCCTCACCCAGATTCTTTCATTTAACTTGAGTAAAAATTCTATGAGGGAGCTGCCATTATTATTCCCCTTTAAGTTTGAGCAGGTTCAGACTCAGAGGGTTCAAACAACTCGCTTTAAGTCAAACACAACTAGAAATGTGCAGACCCAGGCATCCTGGCTAAACCTATTTTTGACAACACTATGCCATCAAGCTCTAGGAAACTGATAGTCTAAACATCTCAACTTCATGGATCCTACATCTCCTGCCAGAGGCCTCTGAGAAGTTTGCAGAGGCAGCTCATTTGACAGCCAAGCTCTCAGGGTGACAGATACACCGGCTTCAAATCCCAGGTCTGCCCTTTACTGCCTTGATTTTTCCAGGTGTCATTTTTCTCATCTGTACAATGGAGATGATGATAGGGTGTGCTTCAGAGTTGGGTCAGTATTAAATGACACGTTGGGCGTAACATACTCAGCACAGTGCGCGGCACATAGTTAGTGCTCAATAAATAATTATGTTGATTCATTATTGTCACCTTCCTTTAGAGAAACATTATTTAAAAATAAAAACAGAGGTCCCTATTATGAATCATATCCAGCCTCAAAAAGCACCCCTCTTCCCACATCTGGATGATAAATATAATTCTTATGTTGAAAAAATAATTTTTCGGCATGATGTTCCCTATCTGCAATTACATCAAAATCACATTAATTGAGCTATAACGCTGTCAGGCTCAGCAGCTGGAAGGCGCATCCATACATTCTAAAGAGAAGGCCATTAATTCAGCTCTCTACAGTGTAGCAATGAAATTGGGATGTCCGTTCTCCAGCGTGATTTACTGTCTTTCAAGCTGCTTAAGTGGGAACCTCTACAAAAAGATTTAAGTTAAGTGACTCTTGTGCTGCTCTGAAGCTCATTTATTATTGAATTAAGTTTTCATTTCGTTTAAAAGGAATAAAGAAATATAGTTTTATTTGAAACAAGGTAAAACATTTAAAAGAAATCGGCTATTATGATCCAGGAAGCCAGTTTATATATCTGCAAATGATCTCACTCTGCTTATGCTCCACCGAAAAGCCAAAATTTAAATTCATAAATATTACCAATATGCATATAATTTGAGACTTTTGCGTGAGAGCTCACCCTTCCTTTTTATACTTTGCCATTCTTCTCTTTTAAATGTTTTGTTTTAAATATTCTTTTTTTTTAAACCATGGGAGTTTTTGGAAGAAAGAAAACAGGCAGAAATAAACCTTCATTTTTAAAAAGTCTAGAATTTCTCTATGACATGGAGGAAAAGGCAGGAAGATGTGACGGAGAGACAGGGAGATACATGTTGCAGGGTATCCGTGTGTGGCAGAAAAATCAAGGCAGGTAGACATCTAGTATGAAAAGATTTACAGCATCCTGGTTCCCAGATGAATCGTGTGTGGCAGGCAAATGGAGAATAATTCTCTACTAGTGGAGTATGCATAACTTCAGTGCCAAATTATCAGCTCTTGTATCAGGCACTGGGTGACAAAAGCCCCATTAGAATTAGTGACCCTGTCTGTCCCCCGTCCAGATAAAAGAAATGATATATTTCTACATAATGTCTCCCCTTCTAAGCCTCACATAAAACAGCTAAGAGTAATATTCCTTATACCAAGAAGTCCCTAAAGAACTAAGCACTTCTGAACAAACTATATTTTTTAAAAATCTGCTAGGACCCCTATAATGGTGTCATTTACACTCCAGTCACATGTGTCTACAGCACAAGACCCTTCATAATTAGGTATATACACTATACCAGCTCACTGCCTAATTAGCAAATTATGTTGAAAATAGCATCCTGCTAATTAACGGTTATTATGGCATTTCTGAAGCTGAGGCTTTAATTATCACCAACCTAATGCTTGTGTACGGAGAAAAAAAGTGCCCCCCCTTTTAAATGATCAATAAGTGCAAAAGATTATTATAAGGCAAATCTGCTGACAGCTGATTAATTTGTTTGATGCAAAGTTGCTGCGCGTTTCATATTATTTTATCGGAGTTGCAGGAAAAAGGTACATAATTTGGTTTCATTAGCAACCTCTGCGATTTATCACTAGAAAATGCACCCCCCACCCCGTTTTTTGTTGTTTGTTCAATTCCCTCTGTGTTTTTGCCTGTACCAGCATCAAAGTCAAGAGCAGGAAGTTTTAATTAAGTGACACTAATGAGGTCGTTGAAAATGATACTTCAGCAATTCAGCATGCTGTTAAATGTGTTTATTCTATAATGTCATCAAAGGTGATTGTTTTCCCTCGTAATAGATAAAATTCATTACCATAAGCATTGTACTTTTGAGTGTTAGAAATCCGAAATGCAAGGTAGTCAGGTGTATCTGTTGCATTTTTCCTCTTTTGGATGCCAATTCAAATTACTGGACCTAAAACAAAACTTTAGCAAACAAGGCTCAGTCTGGTTTGCTTTTTTTTTTTTTTTTTTTTTTTTTTTTTTAAGTCTCCCATGCTTAGTAATTAACAGACCCTGCCAGCGAGGAACAGAACAAAATGAGCATGCAAATGACTAATCAAGGAAAGCTGAAATCAATGGGATGGAGGTGAAAAGATGTTCCTCAGAGCCTAGCCATTGTGTGGCAGGTTCTGCTGCTCCGCCAGAACACAGGGAGCTGCCCACCTCGCCACTACACACCTAGGTGGCCCCACGACAGACAGCAGACACTGAGCACTATAATGCAGCATTTGACTTGAACTAGAAAGGGACGTGATGGGTATGTTTTGCTTTAAAATGGTTCCGGGCTCCCAAATATCATTATGATTGCATGACCCACTTTACGAAATTAATTATCACATTGTGAATTTCCACATTACCTTCTTCCTAAGAATTAAAAAGTCTATTTCACATTTCTAAAAGGTCTAAAGGGGCAAGGTACCTCCATGGTACAGACAGGGCCAAGTGAGCAAAGTGACCATGTCCAGGTCCACAGAGCACAGAGAACGTCATCATTCCTCTTCATGTCCCCGGATCAAACCGAACTGTTATTCAAAGTAGCATTGCTTGATTTTCTTAAGTTATTCATTTAATAGCCCATTCTCATATCTTGCAGAAATTAAAAAGGCATATGATGTTTCCATGAGAGCCTGTTTCTGTCTGAATGGGGATGCTATCAGTGGCTACGCTGTGCCCCGCAAACCCTCCAACCAGAAGGACTATTCTCTCAGCTTACCTGGATTTACCCAATGTAATGAGTAAAGCTGCCCACTTCTAGAGATGGTTTCTAACACCCAAGGAAACCTGATGTGACTTGTCATGCTTCAAAACATAAAGCGGTCACAGTATTTGCAATGACACACTATTAACTCATAGAACCATAAACATTCACTCCTTTGCTGACTACCCAGGCATGGATCAGGAAGAAAAAAAAAAAAGTGTTTGGAGGACTTTTTCAAGATAATTGTCTTAATTACTATGACTGAAAAATAAAAATTATTTTCCTACCTCTCTACAACCCAGGGTGGAATTGGTTTGATTCTGGTACAAGGGGCTGGATTAGATGACCTCAAGGAGTTTTTGAAGCCACTCTCAAAGACTCTCTCCATCAAAATTATCTGTCAATTCTCTAAACATCTCAAAAAATTTAAACATCAGTGCTATGGAGTAAGTCAAACTTGGACTCATCTTGTCAATTTTCAGCCACTTAGCTGATGGAGAAGCCCAAAATGCTCTGGTAGTAGATAGGAGTTCAAGAGGTCGTGTGCTCTTTCCCGGAGGCTTGGGCATAGGAGAGGCCGGGGAAGGTCTTATGTGGTGGCCAGACTCTATTCCTCTCTGATGTGCGTGAACACAACAGTAGCACCTACAACAAGGAAGCCCAAGGGCAGCAGATGCTGCAGGAAGTGTGAAGTCTTGATTTCGCCTCCTAGAAGCAGGAGAGCCCCATCTACAAATTAAGTAGAGGATATTTCTGGAAGAAACAGATGCCTTTGCCAATTTTGGTTGATTGCCTGAATTTAAAATTCTGTTGTTTTTCACATGCTTTTTTTTTTTTTTTAATTGTAGCAACTACTCAGATGCTTCTTAATAAAATGGCAAAGGTGCCCATAGCGGAGAGCATTTAGTGCCAGAGAGGAGGCAGTGAGATGTGTGAGAGATGGCAAGGGAGGAAGCACAAACTGACATGGCCCCTCTGGAAAGCACTGTGGTGTTGCATCAGGACTTTAAAAACATTCACATCCTGTGATCCTGTAATTGCACTTCAAAGAATCCATCATTAGCAAATCAGAGATGCTCATCAAGGCATTATTTATAATAATGAAAAATTAAAAACTAAACGTCTAACATGGCAGATTGGTTAAATAAATGAGGATACATCCACATGCTATAATATTATACAGTTGTTTAAAAACATGTACTCAAGGACTACATACTAATGAAAGTATCAACAAAGGAGAGGGCTGAGACACAACATGGGACTATACAGATAGAGATATAGAGATATGGCAGGTCTTCAAGTGCACCTGTTTCAATGTATCTATTTATGTAAGCATTTAAAAAGAGCAGAAAACAAATATCAAAGCTCACACAGTGGTTACCTAAAAAAAAAAATAAAAAGGTGGAATGACAGGTAATTTCAATACTTACACATTATAAAATTATTCATTTTAAAATATTAAAATGATAAAAAAATTCTACAATACATCTCTTTTAGGATGCTCCCAGATATTACTAGGAATTGTCTTTTATGATTTAGTTTATAATTATACCATCATATAATTTATAACACAATCAGCCTGAGCTTTTTTTTCCTTCATTAATTTCAAATCTATTCAGCCATATGAAGCTCAGAGGATACCGAAATGCTGGGAGGTATGCTCACAAGGCTCACAGGCCGGCACTCCCAGAACACTCCTTTGAAAGATATTCTGGAGGCTGAGGGAGTAGCTCAGTGGTGGAGCGTTGACCTAACATGCACAATGCCCCGGGTTCAATCCCTGGCGCTGCAAAAAATGTTTAAAAAGATACTCTCCAGACTTCATAACCAAAGTAGTAACCTCAGTTTGTATAAAGTGTCCTGTGGGTTCACACAAGGCAAAAGTGCAGCATTTGAAGTCCCAGATCACTTCACACCACTGTCTGGGATCCACATGGGTGGATATTTTCCCTAAGTTTCACTGACTTCTTTTAGAGACTAGCAGACACTTTGGTCTCTGAGGCTGCAGAACTCTGGCAGCCATTTTTGCTTCTCACTCAGATTAACAAGTTTGCATTGAGCTCAGAACCAAGTAGCCAAAACTTATCTTTTTTGTTGTTGATGGTGGTGGTGGTGTTTGCTTTTTTCCTAATCAGTGAGAAACTATCAGTAGATATAAGCTGGGTATTATTTAAATTTTAAAAACATTCTGATGTGTCATTAAGGCTTTTTTACTGAGGTTATTTTTGCAAGGGAAAATGCTTTCTACTCCAGGAAGAGGGGACACTCCACCTGCAGGTGGAATTGCCACACTAGACAACCATCGCCCACCCAAAGAACATGATTACAACTAAAACGCAGACATGGACAGAGATGCACAGTGCAAGCTACCTTGTCAGCTGGAAAGGAGAGGATCAATAAATTGTTTGCCTAACATTTCCCAATCACATTCTTAATACAAGCAGGTTTACGTGGGCTTTGGGGATGCTCAGAAAAATCATAAAGACTTTTTCCCAACTGGAGAGTAAATTAAATAAATTCTTCATCAAAGGATTTGTGGGTTGTTTATTTGTTTGTTTGTTTTAATCTTTTGAAAGTCACGAGGAGGAAAGTGAGCTGAGAACAGACACCTGGGTTTGCATCTCTGTCCTTTTGCTAATGGCTTCTGTCAGATCAAGCAAATACTTAGCCTCTCCAAGCTGATGGTCCCTTATCTTATTTATCAAGGTATGGAAAGGCTAGATATCCTAACACAAAACTAGAAAAATAGTAGATGTTTAATATTGGCTTTTTATTATAAACTAAACCCCTAAAAAGGAACAAATTGGATCTATTCATATGTCAAAAGGAAACAGACTTTCAAACCATACCCCTTTTTTTGAGGGGGGAGGGTGCTACCTGAGATTGAACTCAGGGGCATTTGACCACTGAGCCACATCCCCAGCCCTATTTTATATATATATATATATATTTTTTAGAGTCAGGGTCTCACTGAGTTGCTTAGTGACTCATCACTGTTGCTGAGGCTGACTTTGAACTTTTAATCCTCCTGCCTCTGCCTTCTGAGTCACTGGGATTATAGGCATGTGCCACCATGCCTGGCTCAAACCATATACCTTTTAAGAAAAACAGCTTCTTCTTCTTCTTCTTCTTCTTCTTCACTTTAAACCTATATGGAAGGTCAGTCTGTATTGACATCACAAAGTTTTAGTGACTCTCTTTTGTGTTTTGCTCTTGGATTAAACTGTACAGAACTAAAGTTCACTCTCATTTTTACCTATCATACTATCATTATGTGACATACTCGTTACCTATCATACGGCATAAGGTGTATGAAAGTGTCCGTGGTGTGATTGCCAGGTACTTGGGATAAGTCTGAGGATGACACAGACTCTCCTGAATGGTGACAGAGGCTGATTCTCACTTTAGAGCCATGTGCCCTTGGGGACAAACTAGTTGTTCATGTATTCATTCATTCATTTAACCTCTGAAATACTAGTGAAGTAGCGTGCACCTCGCACTCACACACACACGTGCACACTTAAGATCAAACCCACCAACACTAGATCCATCATCTCCTTAAGTTACCTAGAGGATTAACCACCCCTGAAGAAATAAAAGGGGAGATCATTTGGAAGTCAAAGGGAAAGACAGCTTCCTCTGTAAGAGATCCTGAGACCATCCCTTTTCTTCCTCTTTCCCCAACTCTCAAGTTCAAGGGTTTTTCCACAGTTCAAATAAGTCATTCAAATTCCAGCTCTCAGACAGGGCTTGCGCTGGCCAGTTATGAATACTTGGAAAGCATGCAGACAGTGGCATTAAACCTGAATTAGAATTCCCAAAGTTATTTGTTCAAAGAACCTCAGTGTGCTTTTGTAGGTTTTTGTGAAGATCAAATGAAGTGGTTCATGGAAAGTGTTCAGCTTAGTGCTTGGCACCTAATGTTTACTAAATCCTGTTGCTAAAAGAAGCAATAAGAGAAATCATAGCATGACCCTGTGCTAAATGCTTTGTATATGTGAATGCACTCATAACAAGTCTATAAGAGCTATACTATGATTATCCCCATTTTATAGAAAAGAAACAAAACTCCTTGACCCAAATTTGACTGAGATTCAATAAGAAAGTATTCAAGCCAACATGCAGGCAGGCAGGCTGCCCCATTATCAACCTAAGATGATAATGGCTACACTACATGTTTTTAAACTATTAGAAAGAAAGAAGTGACATTAGTGTTTACCTTTGTAAAAGGGTGGGCCCCATTTCAGTCTAGTTTCATTGCAGGTCCCTTGGCAGAAATGCACCCTTTATCCAGCTCCCTGACTCTCACCATACTTCCCTGCCCAAGAGAAGATGAGGTTGAGGACTTTGCTAAGGGTGCTTGCAGGCAGCTGCTAGTCAGAGGCTGAGCTTCAAGGGCACAATGAAGATGAGCTCCAAGAACACAGCCCCTGGGCACCAAGGAGCTGAGGACACGTTCCAGAGACACAAACAGGCTTGCTACAGCAGGAACCATCCATTTGCCCAAGAACCTCCTGGGAGCCTGGGGCAGAGGTGCTGCTGCCCCACTCATGGATTGGCAAAAGTGAACCAGGGCAGGCCAGCTGGTCAAACACCCTACATCCACGGCTGCTGGTTCTCCCAGTGCACATATGTGCATGCACACTCACTCAAGATGCTTGCAGTTACATGAGAAGGGTAAGCAGGTGAAGCACTAGACCTACCTCACTAAAAGACATTCATAAATGGGTAGCATATACCAAAAGGCAAAATAACATTATTATCTTCTTCCCATTATTGACTCTACTAGAAACAATCATCCCATCACTAAAACTAGCCAATTCTTGGTTGAAGCACGTTTATATAACAAAATAACTCTCACCCCCATAGCAGTGAAACAGTGCCACAAGTGGTGGCCATGTATTCACTTAAGCAAACACAGTGTACACCTTCTAAGGCTGGGGATATGAGCAGAACAAGAAAACATCATTATGCTATGCTACCAAAAGTCTGCCAAACACCCAGAGTTTCCAAATATGCAGATGATTCATGTTTCACTTTTATTCAGCCACCTTTGCACTGGACAGCTATTTTCTGAACTACAGCAGACCCTTTGCCCCCGAACAATCCAAGTAGATGCACTGGTCAAATTACACGATGCTACTGGATTTTTAAAGGAGAAGCCTGGTTTTCCATCCTCTTCCTCATGCCCTCAATGTAATAAAAAAACTACCTGTATGACCCCCGGGTACATAAACAGTACAAAATGCATTGCTAATCCCATTCTTATTTTTCGACAGTGCCCACACCGTGAAGATGACATGGGATAGACTATGAGAAGGGTCTTTGATTTGCCTTCCCAGTTTCCTCTCAGCTAGTCATGAACGGATGAGCTGTGCATTTCACACCATGCGCAGGAGAACAGACCCTAGAGGTAAAAAGTCTCCATTCCACCCAGGACCACTGTGTCCCTTCAGGTCAGTCGCTTCATGTCCTGGAGGCATGGTTTCCTTCCTGGTAAATGGAGGTGATAATCGTGCCTGAAGTTGTGGTAAAGACTTAAAGGGTTACACACATGAAGAGCTGAGCTCATGGGCTTCATACAGCATCAGCCAGGTCCCTAGTACACGGAGGGCATGTGGCAGTGCCACAGTCATCCAAGCACACGTGGCTCCAGGAGCTATCTCCAGCTGTGCCTGGGTTTCCTCCTCGGGACTGGAAACTTCACGAGGTCAACACCTGGTCTGGTGGTTTTAACCCTAGGGTCTTCCATTTCCCCCACTGTGTATTATGATACCATGAACATAGGAGGTGCTGGAGAAAGATTTGCTGCAGGAGGAAATGAATAAAACAGAGAACAAGAGGCGTCATGAACGCAGTCCCTGCAAAAACACTACAGTAATTCAGAGGAAGAAGAGAATATTTTCATCAGAACCTAGAGGCGTGGGGGAGATCAAAGGAAGGGTCCTGGAGGAGCGAGACCACAAGCTTGGCCTTGGGGAGTAGACTGGGTTCAGCAAGACTGACTGGGCAGGGCCCTCCTCACCCCTCAGTGGCCTAAATGTGTGCTTCCTCTGCCCTCAGCGTACAATGAAGTACAGGTGCCTGAATATCAGGCGACCAGGGGGCGGTACTGTCTCCCTACAGTCAAACTCATTTTTCTCTGAAGTGCCCGGAGTCCTATCATAGGGAGTTCACATCAGCTCTGTCTTTCAAAGAGATTTTTTATTTTCTGCCCAACCTGGTTTAGCATCCTTGAGAGAGTCCTCCCTATAAAAGATTAATAAATAAAATAGTGAGGAAGCCCAGGATTCATTCTGGGCCCTTCAGTCCCCCTGAAAGAAATAGGCAAATTGGACAGAAATCAAAGCAGGGAAGCCACGAGGATTAAAGAGAACAGAAGCAGGAGCTACTTAGAAGGGATCCCCGCAGCAGCCGCCGCCGGAAGAAGCAAAGCTCAGGGATGACAAAAAGAAACCGAGGATCAAATACTGTCCCTGAGCAAGGGTGCAGGCACACCGATGAAGGGGAAGAATTGCTCGGGGTCACGCAAAGGGGTAGCGCAGAGAGGAATGGGATGTAATTAGAGAAAGGCAAACCCAGGCTGAATATGGGGGCAGCCTCCTCTGGAGCGGGCTCAATTGGAGTGCGCAAGGGCTTCCCAAGGGAGGCGTGGAAGCCCCATGGCTCGAGGTGCATCAAGCCACTGGACAAAGAGCTGAGAAAGAGTGTGAGGAATAATCTGCCTGGGCAGGGGGTGGGACAGGTGACCTCACAGGGCCGCGCGGCTCCACACTTCAATGACACGTCAAGATGCATTTCATCAGGCGCCCACTGGCGAAAGCCTAAAGCAGTGTCCCCCCCCCCACGCCCCCCAGGCTATTGTGCTTCCTCATGCACCACTCAAGAAACAGGCCCCTTGGCTTCAAGAGACCCTCCACGGCTCCTGGCGGCCAGCAAGAGCCCTGAGAAGGATTCCTCACAGAGGACCCCATGGGTTCACACTTGAAGGCAAGATGTGGCTTTGAAAGAGGAATTTTAAACTCTGGCTCCTTATCTTATTCTTTGCTCCTAGAGTCCAGATGTTTTTGGTGTATTTTGTTTTTGTTTTTGTTTTTTTCAAGACCCTTTTCAATTCAAAAGAAACTTAGTATCCTTACTGCAGGATCTTGAACACCAATACAAAATTGTGGGGTTTTAATACGTCCTCTGAATGGGTCTCCGGGGAACAAGTCCAACATTTCTTAGACCTAGTGCCCTTCAGGCCCTCACCTGTGGCCACCTGTGTGTGTCACCTTACCCTCCTGCTCCCCTCCCCTGGGGGCTCAGGCATTAGAAACTATTCAGGGTTTCACAAACAGGCTGTGCTTCTTCCCCCTCCAGGACTCCTCTTTGCTTTCCTTCTGTCCCAAACACACTCCAGCTCTCCCCATCTTTATTACTTCGCCTGCTCAGGTCGTGGTAACAGAACACCAAGACCAGGTGGTTTATAAGCAACAGAAACATATTTCTCACAGTTCTGGAAGCTGGACGCCTAAGATCAGGGTGCGAGCAGAATGAGGCTCTGGTGAGGGCTCTCTTGCTGGCCTACAGATGGCCGCCTTCTTCCTGCATCCTCACAAGGCAAGAGAGCAAGCTCTGGTCTCTCTTCTCTTCAAAAAGATGCTAATTCCATGATGGAGGCTTCACCCTCATGCCCTTGTCTAAACCTATTGAACCCCAAAGAAATCACCTCCTGATACCATCACATTGCAGGTTAGAGCATAAACTTATGAATTTGGTCAATAACATTCCAACCTCTGCTTTCTTTGGACCTAGCCTTAAATGTTAGTTTCAGGAAGTCTTTCCTAATCTGCTAAAGACAGGGTTGTGGTCCTTCTCATAAGTATTCCCAGCACACTGGACATAGTGTGGGATGGCTTTATGTAGCATGTTTGCTGGTCCAACATTCTCCCCAGTCTCTGGGAGGACAGGAGCTGTGTCCACCTTATCCCCTGCTGTAACTCTGAGGCCTGGCACACAAAGTGTTCTTTCACACATATAAAAAACACACTAGATGGGTCTATGGGCCCTTGTGCTGCGTCTAGGCCTCACACATACCTGAGGGCTATCCTGGGCAGGACAAAGGTTGAGCCTTCTGAAAATACGAAGGTGAACTAGAAACTAAATCTGCAAGAATTTATGGACTAGACAGGAAGAGATGATGAGACAATAAGCAACTCAAAGTTCCAGGAGACATGGACACATGCTCTGGAAATTCAGAGGTAGATAGACATTTCCAGCTAGACGAGGGACAAGAGCTGGGATCTCTTTCTGGAAAAGGCTGGTAGAATGACCAGAGATTGGGCGTACCAGATGGAGAAACCAGAATAAGCAAGGGCACCCAGGCTCAATAATGGAATTAAATTCAAATTTAATTATAGGGAAGCTACAGGACCACAAAATAACTTGAAGGTAAAGTCTGGACTTTATTATGTACATAAGGAAGTGACATAATCAGACTTTGCTCCACAGTATGATCTGGTAGAAAGTGAATAGCTATGTTACAGTTTGGGGGAAGGGGTGAGGGAACCCTACTCTTCCACTTTTTAAACAACCCATTGGTGAATGGTCAGTAATCCTGGGGGGAGGCAGACATCCATGTCTGTTTGCCTGAGGGGGAGAGGCTATGAAGTAGCTCCTTACCTCAGAAACCACCCACCAAACTGCCAAGATGGATATCTGCCCTTTAACCAGGATTCCCTATAGGAATAACTACCACGCTAATAAAAGCCCTGCATTATGGAGTCTGAATATTCTAATTCAGAATTCTGCTTTGGTCTTGAGGAATACACACACCTCTTATCATCCTCCTCATTCAAGGGTTTGCCCGGGTGCTTCCTGGTCCCCTTGCAACTGCACTGCCTTCGGGAGTGCAGGTGTTGCATTTACCTAGAAGGTAACTATAACACCTGACCTTGCCCTGGTGTACCCTGGGAGGACATCCCCTAACTCCCACTCTAGCAGAATTGCCATCCGCAGCCTTTGCTGGTAAGAGAACCACGTGGCCAGTACCCAAACAGGAGGGTACTGATGACACCTGCAAATTGGAAGAGAAGCTAAGGACCCAGAGATCACACCCAAGGCAGTTCCTCGGGCCACACACCTGCTGAAACCAAAGGGTGGGATTTGTGATGGAACGGAAAATCCTACCTCAGGATGGCAATGAGTCTTGAGGGTCATAACAACTGCAATAAGCATCTACTGTCTTTTGCAGAGCAACATGATTGTGCCATTTGAATACAGTTTTCTCTAATGCTCTGAAGTTGACCCAATGGGAAGGATCAGGAAACAAAAGCTTAGCTTAGCGAGGTAAAATAACTTCCCCGAGGCAAGACAGCTGGCAAGTGGTGAGGCTGGGATTTAAACGTTTGCCTGTCTGACTCCAAAGCTCAGGATCTCAACCATGTTGCTATACTATTTGGTTGCTGTATTCCTGGAACATTCTTGGGGAGACAAAGAACACAGAAAGTTTGAACAGGATACCCTCGCTCTAGCCTTTTCTTAGGATAGGAGATGAAACAGGCTCTTTCCACACAGCTAGTCTTCTGCCCCCTGCTGGTCAAATGGGGGATGTACTCCAACCACAAGTGAATTCCCAGTGGAGCATACTTCCCAGTGGACCATCCCTGGAATAAACCCATGGCAAACGAAAGGATGGCTATGTATGGATTGAAACCAATTATTATTATAATCATTATCCACGTATGGAAGGAGACAGCTCTTGACAGCTTTCTGTGAAAAGTTATGCCTGTCTGACTGAACAGAAGTTAATTGAAAATGTCAACCACCTTGAAGACCATTAGGGTGAAGCTCTTAGCCTCGAGGAAAGCCAGAACTGAAAACAAGCATCCGTTGCTGACGACAAGTGGTTGTATTGGGGTGGACAGAAAATAAGAAGGATAAACATTCTGTTCTTAGGCTTTTTGTAAGCCACTCAAGCACAATTCTTCAGACTTGCTGTGAGTCAAAGAAACGCTCATTTCTGATGCATTTTGGAAGAATGATAACGCAAGAAGTTGGACCCAAACAATGAGAACTGAACAGGTCCAGTTGGGACCTTGTGCAAAGATAGCAAACTTCCTCCCAAGCATGATTTCTTGTGGCAAGAATTCCACTCTGCTAAAGCAAAGCAACCAATAAAATAGAACCAGTTACCACCGAAACCTAAGATCCTAAGTCTCTAAGGAACTACACACTCGCCCTGTTTTCTGTCCCCCTCCTCCTCCTCCTTCTCCTCCTCCTCCTCCTCCTCCTCCTCTTCCACTCCTCCACACACTCACACACACACACACACACACACAAGATGGACACAAAGCCACCCTCATGCACATATGCATGCACGCACATACCATCACAGTTTCCACTGAATTATCCAAACTTAGAGGATTGTGGGATCAGAGATCCTTGATCCCAGATCTTAAGAGTCTCAGACTTTTAGTATAGCTGCAAATAGTTTCCGGCTGATATTTCTCTAGTACTTTTTGAGGAAACAAAAGCATGTGACTACTAGAGAAAAGATGCATTTCATAAATAAGCAGTTTTCCCACTGGAAATGCTTAAAATAAGAGAGGAAGGAGGAGGTAAAAATTCAGATATTAACACACAGATTATTTAGGAGGTTGCTCTGAGAAACTGTGTTCTATAAAATAACAAAAAAAAAAATCCTTACTTCCCATTAGGAAGCAGTTGAGAACTGTCACTGTATGCATATACCCACCCTCTGGTAAAATACTAGGTACATCAACCATAAAATCATGAACTAGTTGTCAGGGTTGTTGCTCTGGATTCAGATCACTGTTTTCATTTCCAAGTTCTACCACTGACTGGTTGGACAACCTTGGGTCTCAGTGACTTTATTTATAAATTTGGGGATAACAGCAAGAGTTAGAGCCCCACAAGAAAAAAAGCACTTAGCATGGAGTTAGACACATGGTAAGCCCTCAATAAATGTGAGCTGATATTCACACTGCATGTTGCTGAGCTTCAGTAAACATTAAGAGTGGGTAAGTGGAGCTGGAATCCTAGTTATCAGGAATTCCAAACAGAGGTTCCCATTTCAAATGCAGGGAAACAGGGGTCCAGTGAAGGTTTCTGAAGGAGGAGTGACGTGATAGAGGCTTTAAGGCAGTGGGTTTTAATATACCAAGGAGGAGAAATGCTGAGCACAGCAGCCATGGAGACCATCTCCCCACCATCCAGGGCTGATCCCTCCTTCTCCAGATGAGAACAGTAAATGGCAAAAGCAAGGAAAGTGCCTTGACCAGAGTGTTCTTAAAAAGGAGGAGGAAGAAGAGGAGGAAGGAGGAGAGGGAAGAGGAAAGGGGGGGGAAAGAGAGGACAGAAAGGAGGGAGAGAGGGAGAGGAAGCATGAGAGAGAAAGAAAGAGAAAAAAGAAAGAAAGAACAGGGGGGAGGGAGGGAGGGAGGGAAAGAAAGAGGAAGGAAGGGTGGGTAAGGGCAAAAGAGAGCTGGAGGGAGGGAGAGAGAGGAAAAGAGAGAGGGAGGAAGGAAGGGAAAAAAATAAAAGAAAGGGGAAAAAAACTATTCCAGATGACTGACCCAGAAAGACTAACGGTGAGTCAAAAGTGAACCCAGGGCGGTCATCTGACAAATAGAAAATCCTGTCCATCAAGGGGTCACATTCATGCAAAAGGTAGCCAGAATGACACACAGACTAGTCATCCTTCTAACTAGACAGTCTTCAGGGAACCTTCAGGGCTGACTCAGAGTCTAAAAGTCCTGGTGCTCATTTGATTGCTTCATTTAGCAAGTGTTTCCTGGGACCCACCATGTCCGTCCGAGGCACTGTCCTAGGCTCTGAGGACACACCGCGAGGAGACACAAGACACAGCTCTCTGGGAGCCTACAATGTAACGGCATAGATAGCCATAAAATAATTAATTAGAGAAATAAGTGATCCCAGTTGTGATATGCTATAAGGGGCATCCTGGTCAGTTCCCAATCCCTCTGGAAAGGCCTTTAAGCAGAATAGCTCTCTCTCGTGGCACCCACGTATGAAGCCTCTTACAAACCTTCCAGAAGCAACGGGGGTCCCAGAAAGAGAAAGGCACGCCGGGCACACTTCACCTAAGGGTACACGCACACCCTTCTGAGGAGAAGCCTGTGTTCCTGGGGGAGCTAGAACCACCCCAGAAATCCTAGCTGAAACTGGAAACAGAATGGGAGAACCGAAGGGATTCTAGAATGGCAAAGAAGTTCCAGGAATATTCCACAGAGCACAACTGCTGTAAGTTACGGTCAATCAAGTCAGGTATCATCACCAGTCTCATGACCTGTAGAAAATGACAATGTGAAAAATGAGCGGTGGAAACTTCTGGACCCTCAGCCCCACTTCTCTCTTATTCAGGGAAAGATGTTGCTGGCTTTATCATCACACTGGTTTCCTCTGAACCCGGGTTCTGCCTTCCTGGACTTCCCCATGAAGCACCACGGGCAGCCACAAGCCAGTGATTTGTATAAGCAGGAGAGTCAGGACTTATTTGAAATTCATCAGTTATTAAGAAGCTTTCTAATGTGCACCATGACAATCTATAATTCTAGAGTTTTGGGAGGTACACAGAGGGATGGCAGCCAACAGAAATTGTAAAGGAGAAGTAATCACATCAGAGCAAAGCTAAATGTGAAAGCAAAGACTTGGGATGAAAAAAAAAAATCATTTCCCTCATATGTAGAAGTGGAGGGTGAACAGCCCACGCGTGGAGCCGTCTATTTGAAAAGGTCTCTCTAAATAACTAAAGCATCCTGACTCCACCAAGACCTGGCTTTTGCCTATAAAGCACAAGTTCTCTCCATATCCTTTCTCTAGAACTGCAATAAAAATGTTCAAATATTCTCAAGAACTTCTTACTATCTTTTTTTGGAGATAATTCCTCCATTCCGGGAGGGTGAATGTGCTTCCCAGGAACTGTGCAGGAATTCAAAGCTACACTGTCCCAGGAACACAGATACTCCAGTCAGCCCCGGGACAGGGAGCTGTTGCCCATGGCGTCAGAACACTCCAGGCCAGGTCTGCATTTCCTTCTTCGCTGGGGGCCAATTTAGGTTGGTCCATACACAACCGCCTGCCCTGAGTGATGTTGGGGGGCCTGAGGGCATACTAGTGGCAGCTTCTGCCTAGCCAAAGGACAGGAGGCAGGTCCACCAGAGACATAAATAGAAGCAGAGCTCTTCCTAGAGCCGTGTACACTGAGATGCTAAAAGCAGCAACACAACCATGGCAGCCTGCATCACACGCTGTGGGGCCCAAACTGCCTAAAATGGCTCTCAGAAGCATAAGTCTCTCTGAGATTGCTTCTTGGGTGTGTTATTTTTATCAGTTCCACTGGGATTACGCATGGCCTAGAATCCCCAGCTTGGAAAGGAAGAGCCAATTTCAACCACCAGCTACTTCTCCCTCTTCATCGGTGCTCACCAGAAATCTAGACATGGCGGCCATTGATGTCCAGAAACCACAATTAAGGCCTGAGAGGAGCACGGTGTCCACCAAATGGGCCCTCCATGGCTTCCTTCACGCTCCATCCCGGCTCGGCAGCTCTGCCTTTGACTGACATGTGACATTCTTGTCTTCGAGGACAGAGAAGCCAAGCTCTCGATGGTTATCGACATAAGAAAATGTCATGTCTGAGAACGCTTCAGCCGGGCCTTCTTTCCCCCGCTTCCCTCCCTGCCTCCTGCCTGCCCCTTGGTTTATTTTAATTACACAATGAAAACTCTCGAGTGTGGAATGGCTGCCTGCTGTATCACACAAGCCCCTAATTGTGCTCTGGAGTTGGATCGTGGCATTTTATCACCCCGCAACCGTAAAAGGCACATTTGCAACAGGAGTCGGTTGTAGAGGATTTTCTGGAAATGCCAATGGACTTCAAGGCGACTCCTTTCTGGTATCAGACATTTGTGATGTCTGTCCATGTGGACAGAGAATACTAACTTATATCCCTTCTCTCATGACCTTTTCCCACTCCCCTTGCAATCCCACACAACTCCCCAACTTACTCTTTATATTGATGAATATTAATGACCTAATCCATAATCATTTGTCTTTTATCCATCCACAAAAGTATCTCAGGCAGATTTCATTCATCATTCTTCCTGTTCTTTTACAACATTTTAATCAGGGACAAGGACAGATCCCAAAAACTAAACTCTTTTTTCCAAAAGAGGCCCTCCACTCCATAACAAGCAACTTCCTAGAGGACAAAAAGTGACATATCCAGCCTAGACGTGACTGGCCAAAACGGGTCTTTGGTTCAAATGTCTGTCTATGTCCTCTCAATAAAACGGGACTCCCTCATTGTATATATATCCACTAAATGAGTCTTCCCAACCATTAACTTCAAGTGTAGTTTAAGTCACATGTACCTACCCACCTTTAACCAAGAATTCCACGCTCTAGCTGTCACATGCTCAGCACTCCTCCCCAGTTCTTACTAGTCCTCTCCTGGTAGCCACTGTTCCCTGGCTCAATCCAAACCTTGAGGAAGAAGGGCTCGTGCGTTCACTCAGTTCATAAGCCATGCTCCCCACAGCAGTCATTTTCATTTGAAAGGTTCATGTTGTATCACTTTAAGCAATTCCCAGTAGTACGTGGTGGTACCTGTTCACAGATGTTTCCCTAATACTGCTAAGTAAAATGAAAAGTCTCAGGCTGACTTCCACAGAATTGGTGAGCAAAGGAGAAATGGATTACTAATGCTTTTCTATTTCCTGGCTCAGAGGTCTCTAATTAACACTCACAAAACTGGCTGCTCTTGGCACTCTTCCCCACTGCCCTTAGATGTTCTTTGCTTTGAGACCTGGGAAGAAGAAAGGTGTTGTGTAAGAGCAACGTGCATTAGTCTTTAGTGGACACACTCAAGAAAAGGTACCCAGGTGGGCTGAAGGCCCCAGAGCCAGAAGTCAGTGGAGAATGGTATCCTGTCCTCATGCTGCTGTGGCAAAACTTCAGTCAGGCAAAGGTTCCACTATCCCAACTCAGCACTTGCCATTGACTGCCACCAAGTCCAGCCTTCACAGGACTGAGGAAGAGTTGATTCGGTACCCAGCCCACTGTCTCGCACAATGAAGAAACTTAATAAAAGTTATTTAGAGATCTAAAAAAAAAAAAAATACAAAAAGTCTTACTGATGAAATTGGTACTGACCTGAGGACCATGAAGAAGACAAGTTATTTCCTAATGTCCTGAGAGACAACCTCCGTGGGTAATGTCTTTCAATGTAACGAGAAAACAAACGGCTATAAACAAGTGACGGGAACTATCTAAAAATCTCATCTTGGCCGAATGCTATGCAAGTAGGTAGAGCTTATTTGGTGGAACTTGTCCAAAAGTCAACCTTCTCTGACCACCCTAACCCACAGTCACTTGAATCTCAAATCTCCATATCCCCAGGTCAACAAGCACCAGGCAGCCACTGTGTCCAGCTGAAGAGCACAAGCCCAGGATGCACCAGCCAGTTGCTGCACGTGGCAGCGGCAGCCCACATGGCTAGGCCTTCTGATTTTCAATAGATAACCAATCAATTTCAATATAAATCTCCCAATTTCTAAATATCAGTCCACATGTAGATAGGAAAAAGCAAAATGCATCTGATTGCAATCTGAACCAACGTATGGTTTGCCCTGCTGTAACTCCCAATTCCTGGACTCATGCACTACTTTTGCACAATTTCACCTCTCACTTACCAAGCTGTGACTTCCCAAATTGACTATAAACACTGCTGACCCTGACACGCTTTTGGCTGTGTGTGCCCTACCATGCCATGCATTGATCAAACAGGGATTGTCCGCTCTGTTACCATGTGGAACAATGGCCACAAGCAGATGTAACATTTCCCAAATGACAGAAGGCAAAGGCAAAAGAGGGAACTTGGTGCCAATGTGCGGGGACTCTCCTCCTTCTCTACTCCATTCCCATTTTTTCCTGGCAGGTGCACGTTCATAATGGCGATTCCTCATTTAATTGCTAAGTATTTCCACAGCACAGTAAAATCCATCATGGACCAGATATGAAGTATGCTAATCCCCCTTCTCTCTGATAATGCACAGATTCAATGTGGCCTTCTTCCCGCCAATGTGCGTTCATAAATGCCATTAATAGTAATGGGAGTCAAATGCAGAATATGACTCAGTAAGGAGGCTCTAGTGCATGAAATATATTCTCAACCACAAGGACAAGCTGCCACACAGCTCACTGCCTTGTACTAAATTAGGGGCTGGTGATTCTCTGATTTGGACCAAGATGGCGAGAATGACAAATAAAGGGAAAAAAGCCAGTCCCTGTTTTCTGCTTCTCCACTAGGACGACTAGCCCTGACTTTCAGAGTCAATGAGGAGCTTTGAAGCTTGGAACCAGAGACAGGGCACAGAAAGAGGCAAACGCCAGGTCTTGGGGGGAATTAATGAAACACAACTAAGCCAGTTCAACGCGGCTGCCCTTCCGTCATCCTGCCCGCTAAAAGACACTGTTAAAACCCCCGCTGGCTTTTATTAGCAGAAACAAACGAAGTCAACTACGAAGCACTCAGGAGTTTTTCAACCTGAAAGTCCAGGATGGCTTTGGCAGAATAAAGGTCATATCTCCTAACCATGGTAATGTTCACACAGGAACCTGAGCTCCAGGCAGGGCCAGGCGGCCTTCTCAGTATCCCCCTGCAGAAGGTGTTGCCGATTAAACTATCACATTTCAAAGGGTTCCTTACAGTAAATAGGAAAGAAAGGAAAAAAGAGATCCAGGGCCTTTTGTTAGTCAAAAAGCTAGGGAAAGGCGATAATTAACCCATTTTTGTAGAGAAATCATTTGGACAAAAGTCAAGGGATTTACCACCCTGTCAATTGTTAAGTCTAGATAAGGACATTATATTCCACTGCACAAAGGGGGACGGAGATGGTGAATGGAAAGTAGGCCACTACTACTACTTTACCTCGCATCTGAAAAAAAGACTTTTTTGTCCTCCTGATGGAGTGATGGACTAAAGGATTCCACTCCCCCCTCCTTGCACTAAAAACATAACTTCAGAGCCTGGCTTTTGCATTTTGTTAAATATTCAAAGGTATTGTGCAATTAGCATGTCATTAATGAATAATTAATTACAGCTAAAGCAGCCTTCAGATTCTTGCAGCTAAATTATTTAAACAGCAAATATAAGAATACAATGCAATGTTCTCATTCGGTGTTTTGTTATTGCATTATTTGAAAGAAGCAGCAGTATTACTTTTCATTAGTTGCAAGAATTATGTGCAACAAAAGCTGTTTTCATTTTTTTTCTTACCTAAAAGTTCCTTCATGTGCCCTAAAAGGGAAAATTAATTCAATTCAGATTAGATTTCCTAAGAATTAATTAGCTGCAAATATCTGAAAACTGTGGCTAGGGATATAAGGCTTAGATATCTGGACTTAAAAGAAAAAAGTAAACCTATTTAAACCTGTCCTTTTAAACGACTCCTACACAAAAGTACCTTTTTCTAGATATTTGGTTACCATTTTTGAAAGAGGAAACCGGTTAAAAATCCTTTTTTTTTTTTTAAAGCAAGCGAGGACTACAAAGCCCCCCAACCACCACCAGCAAATAGGTAAGAGTTAAATAGAGAGCAATTTGTTGCTACTTGCAGACATACATCACTAGTAAGACATGAGTTTATATTTATAAGCTGCACATCTGGGATCAGTTGACTTATCCATCTGCCAACTATACCAGTAAACTATGCCTGGGACCGTCAAACCCTTGCATACATCACAAATTCCTGCTTTAATTGTGTGTTTACGTGGCAAACCTCTGCTTAAGTATATTTTAAGACTGTTTTAAGCAGTTGTAATTGCTCCTTTCTTCTTCATATTAACTCCAACACATTTTGTTTACCATTATGACAGGCCATGATTTTGCAAGCCTCATAGATAAATAAATGCTTGAGATCATCATTCTGCCCAGGAGGACACAGCAGAAGTTTGGAAACGGAGAGCTTTAACCTGTCTGGCCTGAAGAGACAGGCCTCTTTCCCAAAAGTTCATGTCTTGAGTCACAAGTTCAAAGCTCTGTGTGTCCAGTTGAATTCTACACTGTTCTGAATTCAGAAAAGTGACAATCATACATTTCCCTTCAGAGGAAAGGACCAGTGCAGAAAGGAGGGAAGTTTTGGGGTGAAGGTCAAACCACTGTTTAGAAAGATAAAGATGCCACCCATGGGTATCCTTTTTCCCCCCTTAATTAACTTGTTAGCCTTCTACATACTAGAGATACACTAAGCTTATGGGTTTTATAATGGATGGGATTTTCCAAGGCATTGGAGAGTGGATGAGCCAGTGGCAAAGGGTTATTCAGAAGCCCCAAAGTCAGAGAAGAAGGGAACCTGGAACCTTATGGGATTTTTAATCCATGGCTCCATAATGAGTTTCATCAGTGAATTAAAAGCATAGGCTCACAAAAAAAAAAAGAAAAAAGAAAGAAAAGAAAAGAAGAAAGCTACCTTCCATAATGAGGGAAAAGAATATGCACAGTTGTCTGCAGAAATGGGGAATTTTACTGTATTTTTCCCAATCTTATTTTACATTTAAATGTATAGCAGGATGTCAAACCTCACACCATGTTGTTAAACCACTTCTTGGGTTTGGGGAACTGAAAGTCTTATGTGCCAGTGTATTATTGTGCTGATGCAAATAGTTAAACTTTTCTACTCGATTAACCATCATTTTCTCAGGGTATCTGTACATAGCTTTCAGTTTCCAGCTCCTGGGTAAACGTTGAGACCCATGTGCGGCTGAGAGGTTTGGGGTGGGGAGTGATGCAGGTTGCCAGCTAAAGACCTACACCAACAGTCACTCTGGCATAATCCAGTTAAATGACAGGATGGTGGTAGACCATTTGCTCAGGCCAAAGAAAATGGCTTATCAGAGACACTGAGATCCAAAAGTGCCAGCAATGGTGACAGCCCTTGCAAATGCATAATCTAGACAAGCTGAATTAAACCTCAGCCAGTTTATAATTAATTTGCTTTTGAAAGTTTTGCCATGAGAAAAAGAACCCCATCCAGTTGCAAAAATTATTCTTAGGGGGGCCTCTACTTAGTAATGTCTCTGTAAGCAACAGGGTCATATTTGGTATTGATCACTCATATTGGTGTTGGCTACTAACCAAATGGGGGGGAGGAGAAAAAGTGGGGAGCTGATTCCAGGAACCTCAACCTGTCAACCTAGTGGAATCAGCGAGCAGTGTGGCAGGTGGTGTGGTCTTGTGTCCTCCCTGACCTCAAAGGCAGACTCACTATACCTGAGATCCTTAAAAACTTAGAAGCATATTCCCATGGCTCAGGCAGTACCTCTGGGCTCCCTGACTAGAGATACTTGGGAAGGGTAAAACCAGTCAGAGACTGAGGCACCAATGCCTCTTGTGAATTCACTTCTCAGATTTTTTTTTTCCCTAGGACTTCAGGAGCGGAGCAATGTTGCCAATTGCATACACGCGAAAAGAAAACAAAAACAATGTAAAAGGGAGAACTAACCCTGAAACTTCACATGTTGTGTGTGCCAAGAGTATTTTTAATCCTGCAGTCCTCTGGGGGAGGGCGTATTACAGGGAAATAACTGCAGAGTAGAGCTGGGCAGCAAGTCTTAGGCCTTAGAGCCCAGTGATTGGCAGAAGCAGGACACAAACTCAGGACTGGACTGGGACCTTAATCCTCTGTGTTTGGTATCACCAAGAGACATGTTCATCTCCAGAGCACAGTGGCCAGAGAGAGACCTGAGTGGGACAGATTTATAAACGAACTAGAACTGCACATCACAGTGAATCCAGTGCACTTCAATCTGTCACGTTGGGAGACTCTACTATAGATCATGGGCAGTTCTTCTTTTAAATCCAGGCAGAATACTATGAGTTCAGCTCGACATAGTTCCCTCACAGGTACACGGCATTTCTGATCAAAAATGGCATTTCATGAACTGATCTTTTTCCACCAGGCTTGGCTGTTCCTAAAACTCGGATCAACCCTCAGAGAATGAAAGTGTGCTACCATTGTGGAAAGGCCAGAAGGAGCTGCAGGTGAGACAGCAAGAGGAATGAAGAGCCAGGGCACTATTGAAAAAAGAGTAACAGTAGTGAGAATGGTCATTCACTTGTTCACGCAACAACTATTTATTTGTTACCTGTGTAACTTGTTGTAAACTCCTGCTTGAATGTGCCAGACAAGGCATCAAGTTAATAATATCAGTGTGTGCTGCGTGTGTGGGTAGACAAACTGTGTGTTTTTTACCAAGAGGAGAACACAAGATCCTACCTGGGGAAGGGCATCTGTGTTCTAAAAGAGAATTCCAAAGAAGTTCAAAAAGCTTCTCAAAACTGGAATTTTAACTGGAAGCTTAACATTAAAGCGCGCGTGCACACACACACACACACACACACACACAAACACACACACACACAAACATACACACACGCGCGCACACACACACACTCCCTTTTAGATATTCCTGGCACAAATATCCCTTGAGGAAGTGTTTCACATCTTAGGTCTACTATCATAGAACAATTCCAATGGAATGAATCCGAAGGGTCTAGGTGTTATGCACACACCACCACCATTACCTCTAATGCCTCCACCACTTCCTGCTTCTACTAAAAAAAAAAAAAAAAAAAAAAAAATGTTTAGCAGCTCCAAAATACTGTGAGAGTGCCCTGTACCAAGGTCTCTGCTGAGTGTTCGCCTACATTATGTCATTCACTTTTCACAAGAATTCTGTGAAAGTGTGAAGTAGATTTTATTATCCCCATTTTTGCAGAAGAGAAAACTGAGGCTTTGCAAATTTACACATTCCGAATAGCCAATCAAATGATAAGGAAAGTGTTTGCCAAATCTTTCTGCAAATGCTGCAATGCTGAGCACTGTGGTACATGCAAAAAAAAAAAAAAAAAAAAAAAAAAGTAATGGGATTTGAATGGCAAAGATCAAGCCACCTCAGGAAGCCCCAAAAGGGTAGGGACCAAGTCTATGTTGTTGTAAGTTGGGTCTCCAGGGCTATAGGATCATGCTGAATAAACAGTTGGTGATAGATGTAGAAAAGAGTGAGTTCCAAGTGAGTATATTAGAACTCTCGTGACATATTATCTCCCAAGTACTTGGCTAATCAAGGTTTAAGAAAAAATGACCCTGACCCTGAAAGTACCAAGTTAAAGCCCCCTGACCCACTGAGGGAGGCTCAATGAAGCCACAGTGTGATGGCATGTGCTTCTTATTTTCATTGGGTATGGACACCAGAGGCTGAATCAGAAAAATCTCCATTTCTCTTTGTCCCTATTCTGCCATGGCTGGTTCCTCTGCCAAATGTTTCATAGTTACCTTAAAGTCCAACGGTATTTTTCAAGGGAAGCGACTGGCAAACAGCCGTTACCTCTGGTGTAGAAAAATACCAACATCACTCCCAGCTTAAATGCCTTCAAGGAGACCCTCAAATGAAGTAGTCCTTACAACCAATCTGATTTTTCTCGCTTCTCTTTTGTGGAAATAGCCTTTACACACGACTTAAAGGGGAAAAGGGAAAAAAAAATGAGAAGAAAACGTAAAGAAAAAGAAAACCTGCCTGAAATGAAAAATTCCAATCTTGCCTTTGTAAAAATCCTCCAAGCCCAGTGAGCTGCCCCTCCCCCTTGATCCAGGCCTCTGTGTTTCCCAGCAAAGGGGTTAGAAAGCTGTTGAAAAACATTGTCCTGCTGTATTGAGACTGACATCTGACAGAGCTCCGTGGTGTCCTAACTTGGGTGAATTTAAATGACAAGCTTGGCTTTATAAGTCAGGGATCCTCTTTTACAATAGAACAGCATGACTGCTGCATGGTAGAGGGGAAAAGAGGAAGAATCAAAGTTTTCTTCAAATCCCCAGTGGTGCCATTGACCTGTCAGGAGGTTGTGACCCGCTCCTGTTAATCCATGCAAATCAGATGCCCGGGATGTGTGGGGCTGATTGGAGTACCACACCTTTAAATTCAGGAAGCGGCCTTCGAGTGAGGTTCCTATCACAGAGTGCAGTTCACCTCTCATTTTTTTCTTCTTCAAAAACATGATGACAGCTGACTTCCTTCCCGCCCTGCCCTTGCTCAGTCAGGGAAGACTGTCTGATGGTTTCCTGATTACCATCAAGGCAAAAGCAGCATGTTTTTCATAGACTAACGCTATTACCTAAATTATAGGCCTGTTGCTCTCAGCATTTTCCCCCCACAGACAGGTTAATATACACATCCCACTGGTATTATTGCTTCGCTAACAGTCACCCAATCATTTTTATAACACAGGGGGTAAAGGCCTGGCATTCCCTGGAACAGCCTTCAGATCCAGATGAGAGAATCTTATAAAACCAGAAACGCTGTTTTCAAACTATCCTATTCAAAACTTAACAACACTCCCCAGGTTCAATGCCATCTGCCACTCGCATTTTAAACCTCGAGTAATTTCAACCAGCAGCATTCAGAAAAAAAAAAAAAAAAAAAAGGGGAGAGAAAGAAATTTTAAGGCTGGTATCTGGAGTACCAACACATGACAGTCCACGAGCTTCACTATCACTCGGGGTGCCCCAAATCATTTTGAACTGATTATTGATACAGTGTTAAGTGAGCAGAATTTTTGTGCATCACATCAAGGTAATTTAAAATGCTAGAGGGAAGAGAGGTTATGGAAAGTGGGAGGAGGAACTCTAGTAAAATTTCCTTCTCCTGAAACTTAAAGAGCCTTTGAATCATTAACATATGTAAATAATAAATAGTAATAACTATTTTGCCAATATCTTACAAAGCACTATTTCTAACAGTAAAATAAATAAGTGAATAAACAAGAATAAACTCAATCAAAATAGGAAAACTCTACTCAAAGGGAAAGATTTAAATGGATATATGTGTGTGTGTAAACATATATATTTTTTTAAGGCAAGAAGACCTAATATACTGTAAATGACAACTTCCAGTCTTTAACACAATTTCACTCAATATTCTAAAAGAATTATCCTAACCTAAAAAATGATTTCAAGGCTCATATACAGAATATATAGAGAATAAATAAGCAATAGTTACAAAATGGAGGAGGTTGTACAATTAAAATATACTATACAACCACAGCAATTGAAATTGTAGTACTAGTAAAGAAATCAGAACATATCAACTGATCAGAACAACAGAACATGAAGCTTTGTGCCTACATATTTTGGGGGGTCAACATTTAAAGAAGCAGTAGTGACATCTGCCTGGAGTTCTAGTCCTGGAGACAATGCCACACATACCCCTTTGCATATAGCAAAGAATATTCTTTTTATTGCTAAATAAAAGTCTGAACTAAGGGGAAAGGATGACTGGAGAGCTCATGGCAGCAACTATTTAGCCACCAGCATGGTGGCATTTTAAGATTTTCACAAGGGATGAGGCTTTTGAAAGTGCCACCTAGTGATCCACCCCATACTTATTAATTAACAGAGGAGGCACTGTAAATCATTAGGAGAAGGTGAGTTGATTTTTTCAATGCCATTAAGATGTGAATTTTTTTAGGGATAACATAATTGATTGCTGTTTTCTAATACAACACTGAAAATAATTCAAGAAATATTAAAGAGGCTACTTTTAAAAAGTGAAGTTGACAAAGAACTAAAAGAAAATGAAGCCAGAATATTTATCTGACCTTAGAGAAAACATAAGGCTAAACCTAAAAAATAGACATATTTAAAGGAAATAATTAGTAGAATTAAGTATGTTAAATATTTACGTATCTGAATGTGAAAAAAAATTAAAAATGAAGGAATCTCAATAGGTGGAACTGAATTCCTCTCCCCTGGGGGTGGGCTGGACCTAGCAAGTTGCTCCTAATAAACTGAATATGGCAGAAATGCAAAGCATGACTTTCCAGACGAGGCTGGAAAGGCCCACAGTTTTCAGTCAACACAATATGGGAGTGAGGAGGGCAGGCTACTAGGTCATGAGGATGCTTAAGCAGCCTTGGAAAGGCCCAAGGATGGAGGAGCAGACTCGGCCAACAGCCTGTGATGGAGCCCTCCTGGAAACAGATCTCCTGGCCTCACATATATAGGACCAAAAAACACGAAGAAAAATATCCAACCTCAGCAATAATCTCAAAATGCAAGTCAAAATAGGAAGTAAAGACAATATTTCAGTTTACGAATCATGCCCTAAGTTTTTAAAATGTGAAGTCTGTTGAGAACACCAGTAAACTACATCCCTTCAACATGTAAACAGGTGTAGTAACCCGGGGGCAATGAAGCCACAGGTAGCAAGAGGCTTAAAACATTCATCTCCATTAAATCAAATATCACACTTAAAGGAGTCTGACTGAAGGAAAAAAAAGATGAGATTGCAACTCAAAGATCTATACACAGGTGGTTCATTGTTCCATGTTAACAAATAAGAAAAGAGTAAGTGAAAACTGCTAGATATTTCACGCCAAAGGATGGTTAAATAAATTTACATACATAGGACATAATACTGTGCAATTATTTTTAAAATTATGAGATGCATTAAAGTATTCATAATATATTAAATGAAAAAAGCAAGCTACAGTATAATTCAATTTTGTAAATATACAATTCTGATCTATACAGAGAAAGCATTCCAAAACAAATACAGAAAAATGTTAAAAGATTTTTACCAAATGTTAGATAAAAATTAATTTTTGTTTTCCTGTCTGTAGTCTTTTAAATTTTCTTCAAAGAACATGAAGTGTTCTTTTAAATTATTTTTTAAAAAATCATTTTAGGAACCAGAGATAAATGACATGCTTACCATTTGCCACCTAGTTACATTCCCATCTGTGGAAGTCATTTGTATTTTAAAAAGAAAAAAAAAATCATTTCTTTGTCTGAATTTCTGAGAAAAGGGAAGGACTTTCTCAAGAAGAGTAAAAAGTGAAAATCCTAAATCCTGGAAATTCTTTTTCTAGATAAAACAGGGAAGATTGGACATCTCTTCCATGAACTTGGTGGTTAGTGGCACAAATACAATAATCTTATTTGCCTTTGCCTTGCATCTGTGCCATGCACAGACCAATTAACCATCTTTTCCTATCAATGCTGAAGGTTGCCAGTTGTGACAGATTTGGACTAATGTTGATGGTAGCACACAACTTCATTTAAGTGATCTGATAAAGCCGGTGGCAGCTTGAGGGGCGGTGTGATTGTAAATGTGTAAACAACATTGTCAACAACGAGCCCCGTCATGTCAATGCAGCCCCCATCTCCGATGTTTTGAAAATCAAACGGGCATCTCTGGCTTGCCTTCCAGTAAGCCGCAAACAAAATAAAACATCACTTGAAACTCAGAGTTTCCGATTCAGAAGGCTCTGATGCCCCATGACCAAAGTGCTTCCCCCAAGCCAAATACGATCCTGGGTGCGGGGGGGGGGGCAACCTGTGACTCCCTAGGAAGAGTTTTTAGACTTATGAAGATCCTCAGTGCCCTAACCAGAGTGACTACAATAAAGCTATGTTTTATCAGAGTCCAACTTATTACATCCTGTTCACTTTCCTCCATAAACAATTCATTTTCTGTATTGAGCTTATAATTTAAAAACAGAAAAGAAAGAATTTTTAAAGTCCATGAAACCTGCGTGGGACTTATGGAGTAGAGTGAAGAACACTGAATCAAAAGTCTCAGAGCCAGGTTTATACCACCTGGCAGACCAAGCAGCTATAGGCCTTCAGGCCAATTGGCCTCCATTACCTCTTCTTTAAGGACAAGTTTGACCAGATCAAGGTAAGTTTCATTCTTACTCCAAAGGCCCACACTTCCATTATTGAAAGAAACAACTGAGGAACAGATGAGTCAGTTCACATCTAACTTAATCTCCTAGGCCTTCCATCACCAGCCTCATGGCCACAGGGTGACTTACCGAAGAGGACAATGAACTTCTATACCAGCAAGGTGGGGAACTTCACAGACTACCCCACTTCCCAGGCCTTCTGGCCCATCAAGGTGTGGCTACAGTAAGGTGTCTCCTCAACTTCCTGGTGAAGTTGTTACACAGTATTTTTACTTGGAGACAGTAGAGATTCGTTAACAGGTGATACTTGGGGAAGAATACTCTGCTCAAGTGTCTGTCCCACCACAGGACCCACAGATTTCAATTTCCAAAGGAAGCTTCTCTGCACACCACTCTTAGGTCTTGGGTTTTCCAACAGCTCTGAAGTAAGACTTTGCTGTTAACGTTCACCGAATGACAATATAGCTTCTTTGAAAGTTTCATCTCCAACATCAGATTAGAGTAAGAACGACTTTGGAACTGACCTCTCAGGAATGCCGCAGCCTGAGCTTGGAGAATACTCCAAAATGCACAAGCAACCTTTTCTTTCCAACCGAAAAACACCTCTTCTATCAATTGTAGGCTGAAGCCTACCTCTGAAACATGTGCTGAAGCAAAATGAAATCACTGGAACAACATTGGGCACCAGGATTTCCAAAGGCACTGGCAGTGGTCAATGGCCCTGATTTTAACTTGAAGGAATAGATTTTTAAAAAAAGATACAGAACCAAGACATTAAACCTCAACCTGAAAAAGCACCTATCCAGCAATTAATGAAAAATTGCATACGATAGAGGATCTAACCAAAGGAAGTTAGGACATTTTCCTTTGTACAACTTAATAGTGCAATTTCTTCTTAGGGTTTCTTTCTTTCCCTTCTTCAAAGTTTGTGAATTTCCTCCTTTGAATTTGCAAACAGGAATTGAAAAACAATAATGTGTTCCCTGCCCTCCAGGGGTTCACTGGTGGGAAAATGCCATAGGATGAGTTGTCAGCATGTCATGTGAACAGCGCTCTAATAAAAGGTGGGGTGCTCCCTGTGGACTAAGGTGATGGGTCTAAGAAAAGGATAGGGCTGAAATTAATCTTGAAGACAAGCCAGAGACAGCCAGATGAAAGCTGAGGCCAGGGGAAAGCTGAGAAGGACATCCAAGTTCTAGAAGAAAACAGGTGCAGAGGCAAACGCAAGCTCAGAACGCATGATAAGTTTGTGTCAGTGTGAGGAAGACTAGCAGAGGAGAGCAGCAAGAAGGGAGGCCAGGAGGGACACCATATGCAATGATAAAGAGCTGGCACTTCTAGCTCTAAGACAATGAGGAGCCAGGCTGTCCAACTGACTGCCAATTTTAAGCAGGAGAGTAATGTCCGAAAGATCATTCTAGCTGCTATACAGACAATGGATTGAGTAGGGTCAAGACTGAAGGCCAAGAGAGAGGCAAAAGCTACTCTAGTAATGTGGGTGAGACATGAGGGTGAACTCAGTTCAGCCATTTGTCTAGTGGAATGGAATGGAGAGAATGGGAACAAACCAGAGAGGTAGGTGATTAAGAGAGTCCGGAGGTATGTAGAAACTAGAATTGATAATTGGTTTCTGTGAACTCACCACCTCTACCTAACACTTCCCCAAGCCAAGAAACATCACAGGGTGGCCAAAGCCCAAGGAAATGCTCAAAACTTGGCAGCACCCAAAAAACTGGCAGATGATCTTCTAAGGTCCTCAAACGGGGTAGGGGGCACTAAAAACCAGTGCCTTAGTTTTTTTTTGTTTGTTTGTTTTGTTTTCCTGGACCAGTCAACATGGCAGAGTGCTTATTGTAGAGTTACAATTTTCCATTTCTCACTATACATATGACGTGACATCTGCCTACAAGTTAAAAAGAAAAGGAGTTTTCAAGTAATAGGAATACAACAAATCCTCAAGATGCATAAGGAGCTATTTCTCATTTGTCAAACAGTTCTGACTTCAGTCAACAGAGATATCTTAAGACATGTTGCATCAAATAAATAATCCAATGTGTCCAAGTATCTGTTAACCAGACTAGAGGTGTTGAAAATAGCACTGGACTGTGACTCAGAAACTTGGGTGCTTAACTCTGGTTTGTCACTAACTAGTTGTGCAAGCTTTGTGCTCCATCTCCTTCACACAAGGGTAACAGAACAAAATATCTTCAAGATTCTTTTAAACCTGAAGTTTCTAAGGTCCACCTCCATTTTCACATTATATGATGGTTTTCTAATTGTGTGGCCACAAAATCCCTGCCACAGAAAAGCTCTAAAGTAGAATTTCAAATCTCCCATTCCTTCTGCAACAATCCTCTTACATCTTTCATACATATTGTTTGTTTCAAGAAAGGTTATTTAAAAAAAAAAAAAAAAGCTTGTGAACTCACACTCAGTGGATTTGGCTATTTTCTTAAAGATCCCAATTGTACTTTCCTTCTCTAGGAAGATTAATATCATCCAGAAGTTTAAGGTTTAACAGGGAGTCGAAATTGCTTGAGCAGCTTTGGATCTTTGCAATTGTTTTTAAAAACCCATACAGTTAAATCACAGTGATTCACTGATGCAAATTCCGTGTTTATCCTAACCTCTAAGCCTACTGTGGCATTTGAGTTTATAACAGCTTTTGTAAATGTTGATTTAAGATTTGGGATTAAAGTAGGAACACACCACCTGTCTTAAAGTTGACATAAATGTTATAAAATGGGATGCTACACTTTTGCTAATCCTTGTCTCTAACCAGACCCATATGTAAATTTCACACAGTAGTATTTAGTAGCATAATTAATCCCTACTTTATGTTATGAGTAATATTTCCTATTCCCGACCCTGTAACGTCCTTTAAGAAGATCCATGTTCCAATTAGACTAGCCCATCGGCACTCTTTTAATGAGCAGATTAATCATTCGGATGGGTACAACGGTGTCATCACAGGTTTTAAATATGATAATCTACGTCCTAATGGTGCTGCAAAGCCTTGGCTTAGAGCAAAAAAGGTAGACAAAAGTGGTGAGAGTTCCATTTTGTTCTCTATCTGGGACAAAGCAGGACACAGAAAACCTTGAGCATGCAGAGGGACAGCGTGGGGAAGGTAATCATAATTCAGGTGCAGCGATTCCTTCCAGGAGAAGTCACATCTGCGGGCTCCCTACAGCCCTGGCTGGTCTGTGTGACTTGGAGGTGGGGAAGATTTCTCAAATTTTCTTGGTTGAACTGCTTTCCTTTTAAAATTCCACACCAGTTTTCACTGCCGCCCCCCCAAAAAAAGACACAGGAAAGGATCTACCAAATGACAGCAGCATTAAAATAAAGTTAATTTGAGATAGGCTTGCCCATGGTGATCAATAGGTTTTCCCATACAAATAAAAAAAAATCTTTCTAATGTGATAACTATCTTTTCACAGAGGATTAGAGTGAACTCTTGGGTTTTCCAGGTCTTCATTTCCCCTATCAACAGAAGCAGCATTACAGCCGAATCTTGGAGAATATCAGTCCTCTGGGCAATAGAGGGCAATACCACTGAGAAACAGCCTCACAGAGAGAAATATCAATAAACCAGAATTTATTGATTCTATAAATGATTCCCCCTTATACAAAAAGTATATACTCTTAGATGGCAGTTAACAGACCCAACAAACTCAAACCAAACACCTACTCTGTCTTGTACCTGTTCGGCTTCCAACATAATGATCCTGAAACCAAGTCCCCCTTCAGAGTCTCACACTGACACACAGCATCCCCTATCCCAGTTCAACTTGTCCCTCCAAACACAAGCACCTGGGTTGGTCTTAGAAGTGAGGTTCGAATCACCTTCTTAGACAAGTGAGTCATGGTTATGTATTTTAATAAAAATAGCTCAAGGCCAATTCATCTGTATATCTAAAGCCAAGGGTTAGCTACCAAGAATTCTCCAAAGAGAAAACAGGCTGACACAAGCAAATAGTGAAGGATAGTAACTTAGGGCAGATGTTAAGTATTTGATAAAGGAACAAAATGGCATGGTGCTGTTAATTTGCTCAGGGTAACCCCGGGTTCATCGGAGGCATCTGTAATAACAACCCAAGTTTCTGGATCTGTGCAGATAAAAAGCTCTTTCAGGAAATAAGACTTTGGGGGGAAGTGCTTAAGTGGGGGGTGGCGAAGACTGCTCCTTAGTGATAACTTCATCTGTTCAGTTTAACAAATGCACACGAGCACCCAGAAGAACTAAGTACTGCACACACAGGGGGGCAGGAAATGAACACAGTGCTTTCAGATTGCTCCCTATCACTGCATTTCTGTCTAAATTCAAAAGAATGAAAAATATTCTTATTCTGGAAAGGCTGAACTAAGATGGAAGTTTCTTACTTATGAATCAGAATTAATATGTATCCTTACTGTGAAATGGAACCCTTTTTATGGAGCACAAATTAAGTCTCCTATATCATCAAGATCCTTGTTACTGGACAAATTTCCTCTTCGGTGCCACTCCCATATCCACCTCCTAGCTTTCAATACTTTTCCTATCAAAATCTGCTCTTAAAAGAATCTAAATCTCCATTCTGCTCTAATGAGTAAGTATCGGATGTATGTTTGGAAGGGGACATAGGGTTATGTACTTGGTCAGACTCCAGAGAATCAATCTGCTAGGATTTCAGATACTAGCAAGATTGAGAAGAAAATTTTAGATGAGAAGAAAAGAGTACGAGGTGGTGTGGAGGAATGGGGAAGTGGGGCGGGGGTTCTGTCCCAATATTCTAGATTTATCACTTTGGAAGCTTCTTCAGGACACGTTAGCCCTGCTTCCTGCATATGAAGTCACCACTGTGAATAAATCCGAATTCATCCAGTTTTCTCCCAGGGCAATGATTCAGCAAAAACTACAAAAAGGGGCCTGGGGATGTGGCTCACACGGTAGCGTGCTCGCCTGGTATGCGTGCGACCCGGGTTCGATCCTCAGCACCACATACAAACAAAGATGTTGTGTCCGCCAAGAACTAAAAAATAAATATTAAAAAATTCTCTCTCTCTCTCTCTCTCTCTCTCTCTCTCTCTCTCTCTCTCTCTCCCACTCTCTCTTAAAAAAAAAAAAAAAAACTACAAAAAGGGTCCATTTCCAAAGAATTTCAAGAGGTTTGTGAAGGAATTGTAGATAGATACTATTAAGAATGAAGGCTTAGTATCTGCCTATGGGGGAATTTTTTTTTTTTTTTTAATTTAGAAGAACTTCATTGAAATTTGGTTTCAACATGCAACTTGTTCAGGCTCCTCTTTTCTCCACTAAGTTGAACTCATTCCCCTTAGGTACTACATCATGGAAAAACACATATCAACAACTACAAATGATTGCCAAAAAAAATTCTAAATTAATTCTAGATGTCCAAGTCAGAGCAATTCATTTAATGCTTCCACAGAGATCCCAGTCCAAGAAGAGTCAATCAAGCATAGCAGTTTCCTAATCAGAACAGAGAACTAATGATCCTATTTCTGAGTAATACCAGTCAGATCAAGCTCTCAAAAGGTAGTTAGCATCACTTTGGTGGAAAGGAATGACAAGAGCAAGTCCTAGTAGGGGCAATGGATCACTCAAGCCTCCTCTCATTCTGACATTTTAACGTTATCTTGTTTTACTGTGTCGGCCTAACACTGCCACCGCTGGCAAATTAAACTGTGAACTTACAAAGTGGGTGGCAATAAATACAAATTATGAGAGTTCAGAAGATGTCCCTGGAGGTGCACTGCTAGACACAGAATGTCTCTGGTTTTCCTGTCACAGAGCAACAGACGAGAGACAAAGTAGAACTGGCATTTTTGGAGGCAAGAGAAAGAGGAGAGAGAGAGAGAGAGAATTAACTGGCTGATGAAGAAAAAATGATGAAAATGAAGAGAAAAGATGTATTTTATAAAAAAAAAAAAAAAATACTGATTTGACAAACACACCAGTGAGAAAGAGGCCTCGGAGAAGTTCTGTAAACATCAAAGGTCTTGTTATGTACCAGGCTTTTATTTTGAAATTGAGCCAGGCATTTCTAAATGATCAAGACTAGTATCCAGGTATTCCAAGGAAAAGCGACAAGGAGAAGCAGGCGTCGATGCCACGGGAATGATCTGGTTCCCAGCATAAAGTTGTTTCTGAATGACAGCTGGAGCCCTGTCCCCACCTCGCCTCCCAGGCCAACAAAGAAAGAAAAAAGATAGGAAGTGTGCTTCTTCTAAGCCATTCTGGAGGTACCGGGTGAGCATGGATACCACCCCAAATACAAATATCCAGAGTTTCTCAGGAAGCAGGTGAAGGCCAGGAAAGGAAAGTCTGCCATCCTGCCCACAGCATTTCCTTGTGCTTCCCTGGACAGAGCCTTCTCAAGGGTTAATGGGCCAAGGCAGGGAGAAGAGAAGGGAAATTAAAATGTCGCTACAAAGTCTGCTGGGGGTTTTGCAAACTTAAAATGCCTATAATGAAAATCAGAAACATATCCCCAAACAAAAGAATTCTGCCCTTTTTTAGGCACATGAAAAAAAAAAAAAAAAAAAAAACAGACCTAACAAGCACTTCAGTCAGAGATCACATTTTTTAATATTGCCTAACATGGAGACTTTTGCTCCCAATTTGGTCTAGTTCCACTAATGAATCTTATAAAATATTTTATCTGCCTATTCCATGCCCACAAACCACTCACAGGAGGCTTGGAAATCATCGTCTCTTCCAGGGTGCAGATATCAGTTGGGCCATATGTAACAACGGTCTGTTTATTTTTCCCATAAACCACTGGTTTCATAGGAACTCATTAGCATCACCTGTGTTAATTACACTAGCAAACCAATCAACAGCTCCTTCTTAATTAGGTTTTCTTTATTAAAGCCGGAAATTGCCAAGGAGACAAAAATCACCTGGGGAAATTATGTGAACAGGAGTGTTTATGCCAAGTTACACACTAAAATAATAATAAAATAGCCTGGTTTGTTTACAGGAAAAGGAAACAATATTAATATCCAAGGTCACTGGCACACTCCTTATTAATTATTCTCATTATATTAAATTGTGATCATTTCTGCTTCAAGAGGGCTGGCTTAGAGAAAGTCTTTGTACGTGAAGTTGACTCACATCAGATTTTAATGGCTGTGGTCAGCGGTTATGACTTGCTTATACTATAAACACGAGCACCTACGGGTTAAAGCAGTTAAAGACTAATTTCATGAGCTCATGTCCCAACTGTAACTCAAAATCCTGTATGTCTATTAGTAAATCTAGCAAGCCATACAAGAATCTACTATACGAGGAAAAGACAGACATGTGACTCTTGGAGTTTGCAATTCTCCTAAAAAGAAAAAAGAAAAAAAAAAAAGATTTCCAACCATATTTGTGTCACTTCCAAGAGTCTTTAAGCTGGGGGTGCGTGGGGGCTCACAGCACTTCGACTACAAAAGTAGCTTTCAGAAGAGATTCTTAAAGTTACCTTGTTGGGAAGTTCCCCAGGATGTCTGGTCACAGCACCAGAGAGTAGATTATAGGAGCTTCCTGTCCTGTTCCTGAGGTGGAGGGTGGGTGATGACACTGGGATCCTATCACGTCTCCTCACCTTCAATTCACTATAATGCTAAGTACGTTTGTTACGGACTCAAAAATCTATTTGGGGAATAACAAAATCTGGGCAAGTGGAGTTTACAATGCTTAGCCTGATTCTTGCAAGATTGAGTTCATATTTACCCAGAATTTTGATGAGGAAAGTTATCAAGTGAGTGATGATACTCTTTTCCCCCACCATCCTCAGGAGGCCTGTGAATTATGGCTCTTTGTGGACAGTGGAATGAGGGATTATAAAGAGCCAAGTAGATTTGGGAGCCAGATGCCTAAGAAACAAAAACGTGGTCTTAATATGAGGCAAAAATGAATGAAATCATTTTGCCACCTTAAGCTCCACGACCCATCAGTATGAGCTCTCAAGGGTTCCCTCCTTGGGGTGTTCTTGCTAGACACATCCCATCTCAGGATAAGATCTGAGGCCTCCTATGAAATCATTTTTTCACAAGAAATCAAGGAGGGCTTGTCCCCAGCCTCCCGAGGATCTTTTTGTTTTCTGGAACAAATGCTATAAAAGCTGTCAAGAAGAAAGTGGCCAAAGGATCACAAGCAAAGACACTACAAGTGATCCCAAAGCCTGAGGAGGTATAAATATCAGAGGATTTTTGTTGTGTCCTCTAAAAAGCCCAGCAAACCAACGCCCACTCAGTATTAACCTTCAAGAGCTAAGACTCGGGATGCTCTCTCACCAGAGAATCTAAAGTCCACTTTGAAATTGCTTCCTACTGTTGAGAGACTCATATGAAAGATTAATATCAAAGAATACCACCCTAATGCTGGAAAGGGAAACAGAATACGGATGCTAATGCATGGGTGACAAAGAATTTGGATGCGGATAACCTAGTATTTCTTTCTTGATCATCCTGCTAATTGCCACCATGATCTTTCACCTCCCCCTCACAGAGCACACTGGCTTCTTAGTGAATGAAACTCCAGCTTACACAAAAGCCAAGGTGTGGGCGCCCAGTCTCCATGATGGGCTGCTGACCTTTGTGGAAAGGTGCTTATCATGACAGGCCATTGTCTTGCCTGGCCACCTCAATCTGCATTCACAGCTGCTCTCCTCCCTCCCTGTCTTTCTCCTTCCCAGCTGGATATCTCGTCACTCAAGCCACTGCTGATTTCCTTTCTTCCACCCCACCACAGAGTGCACAGCACTGCCTTGCATATTTTGGGTACACAATCGGCACATAACTAGACAAATAGTTAAGGGGTAATAGAATTTTAGCAATGCAGTTATCAAAGCAGATCTTTAATGAGTGAGATGGATCTGTTCCCAAACCACATCTTTATGAATCAAGGTCAGTTTAAAACTCCTTCCTGCTAGTGGACCTGACACATAAGCCATTCTAAAAAAAAAAAAAAAAAAAAAAAAAAAAAAAAAAAAAAAAAAAAAAAAAAATTCAAGTTGCAACAAATGCCAGGAGACCTGGGATACCCAATTAAAGGAAGAAGATGAGTAAGATTTTCAGGCAGTGAGGAAGATGTTCACCAAGTCATTAAATGAGTCTTAAAAGAACAGGATGCACTGTCATCCAAATTGAGTGGCACCCCATCTCACTCTGGGTAAAAGCCCAAGACCTTCATGTGGCCTGCAGGGTCCAAAAAGTGTCCCCTTGAGGCCTCCCTTCCATGCTTTTCTTTTCTTCATCATAACCTATTTCTCTCTCTAGAACATTCTTTTATACCCTATCACCCCAATGCCACCCCTTTCACCTGTTTAACCTCAATTCTTTCTTTACCACTTTCTCAGAGATTTCCTTGACTTCCTGCACAAGGTCAAACCACCACACACAAAATACATCTCCTACCTCCATTAGGGAGATCCAGCAAGCCAGACAAATGTATGGTGTTCCCCTGCACCTGCATTTATGAAATTACCACATTGTAGATTCCACCTTTATGTGTGTGATTTCAAATTTAATGCCTGAGCTCCAGGGGCTACAGTTAGTTAGCCCCACTAACTATAAAAAGTTCTAAGAGAACAGGACCCTATTATGACATCCTGAGTTACTAACACAGAGAAGGTATGCAATTAATATTCGTTGGCAGATTAAGGTAAATATTTATCTTAGGAAGTAAAAGTTAATTCACGTGTTATTCTTAAGTGTCTCTTGAAAGCCTTAATAATTTCTAGTAATTGTTGTGGTAGTAGTCATTGGTCACTGTCATGGTTGTCATCTTTAGATTCCCCCTGCCTGGACCAACACCCTTCATTTTTATGCTACCCACCTTGCACCCCAGGCAACCTACAGACACCCAGATCTTACAAACAGAAACCTCATTCTTACTCCTTAAGCATTTTGCTGAGGTTCCTTTTCCTTTGCTCTCTGTTGTAGAATCTGCCACTACCAATTGTAGAATCTGAGTTTATTTGCAGGTCTGCATGCTCCCCAAGTGCATAAATGCAGCTGATTCTCTATCTCTAATCCCAAGTACAGTGATGCATTCAATAAGTCTGAATAAACCAACAAGTAGTTACCCCGTTCTGACTGATTTCCAGTTCTGTGTGATTGGATGGCAGCCTGTGGTTCAGAGAGCCCAATAAAATCACAGCTTTGTCTTTTAAGGAATGCAGGCTTGAGGCAGAAAGTCTGGCAAGTCACCCAAACCTTTGGTAACCTACGTTCATTGCTCAAGTCAGCTTAGCCAGCACTTCTGATCTTTCATATCCTGGAATCTCTCAATTGCCACTTGAGAGGCACTGCAAAAATCCTCAACTCTGAACTGTCTCACTTTGATGATGTGCCTAAATTTCAATCGTTTTGCATAATTTTTTCCAAGTTTATTGGTGAGGAAAAAAAATCCTCTTTGGAAATATACACAGCCTTGAGATGGTTTTCTTTGTAGACAATTTCATGAATACACACACACATTATCTCCCTGATAGGCTATAATGGCTCTTTAAGGAGCTGTCATGATCAATCGTAAAAATACATATTTAGAACACTTTAAAATCTGTGTATTATAAAAATGTTTTAAAATGAAAACTATTTACCCAAAAGACTATAATGGTTCTGAAGAGTATTTTGTAAATCCATATTTGAGACTTTAAGGGGGAAAAAAAGATTCCTGACCTGGGAGATCATAACGACTTCACTGAAACCATTAACATTTATTGTCTCTCAAGGGCTCAAAAATGTTGCTGGGAACATGTTTCCAGGTTGGAGAAAAAAAGACAGCCCATCTTCTAACAAAGAGTCTTGGATGTGCCTCTCTGTCCTGCCCCAAAGGCTGACAGACACCAGTCCATTATACTAACTAATGGCACACTTAGAAGAAAATGCCATCCAGAGATGCTAGCCCAGGGACCTTGACTAATGGGTACTGTCTAATGTTCAAAGACCCCATCAGCTCTGGTCACTGATGAGACATTCTAAGAGTAGTGCATTAAGACCTTGGTAGGAAAAGTCACTGGGAAATCTGATAGGATGAATTGGATATTTGAGGGGAAAATATTCTTTATCCCTTCTGTCCCAAGGAAAGAAATGATTAATGATCTCACATAAAAACCTAGTGTCCTGCACCTTCTGTGTCCATCCTCCGTCCTGACCCAAAACAAACAAACATACAAACAAAAAATACACAACTGAATATACTCAGGAGTTGCTGTATGCTGGGTTTGCTAAGGCAAGAAAATGGTATATTTTCTGATTAATAGGAGAAAAATTCCAGATCTGGTGAATGGCAGACAAATAGATTAGATTAGCCCTAATGTTGTAAATGCTACACAATGACTTTGTATTTTTTTTTCCCCCAACTCTTTGTAAACAAGAGAGGTTTGGGTTTTATAAGAAAACATTGGGAAATGGAATGAAAGAAAAAAGGAGTAAAAAAAAAGAGAAAGAAAGGAAGAAAGGTAGAAGGTAAAGTAGGAAAGAAAGATAGGAAGATATCAGGCATCTGTGATATTATATGCTAGGCTCTGGCCTGAAGCAAAATGTCACAGGCAACTTACAAACGGAAGTCAAAAATGGAAAGATGAAGAAACTTAAACACAACCACGTGAGAAACACTGTTGGACATAAACAACTGGGGTGGGAATTGAAAGGGGCTCCAGTGGACACATTTTTCACATTTTTTACAATACACAATTTGCAAATCTCTACTGGGCTTCCTCACAAACTTTACCTGTCTGGTCTGAAAGACCAGCTGGGTTTGATTAGGATGGCAATGTACACCCGTATGGGTGAAAGGAGGTCTGAGATGATTGGACTCAGCTTCACAGAAAAGGAAGTTAAGTCCCTAATAGTTAATGAAACGAGCAGATTTCTTTTCTTACACCTCAAATAACCTGCCTCCCAGCGCCTGCCCAATAGACTTTCTCAGAAAGCAAATAGACCCAGCTAAGAGTACCTTCAAAGCCAAGCTTTCATTTATTGTCAAGACAGAATCAAATTGGTCCTTTTTATGTTCCACATGAGTTTGGCTGACCTAGCCATTCATACATTGCAAAGTAGTGGTTCATTGTGTTAGCTTTCCCCCCTTTCCTGTAACGATACAAAAAGAATCTAAATACTCGAGGGCTCCTAAGCCTCTTGATGAGAGTACTTAGCTCACGTCAATGGTAATGGGACTTAAACCTAGGCATTTCAGGCAGAATGGATTTCTTTGTTGGTTACTTTTCCTCCTTTTCCTGAGCTTGATTTCATACCAGCTATGTGTACAAACCCACAATAAATCACTGGGAATGTAAAATACACTACACTTTCCCCCCCAAGTTGGCCTGGGTCATTTATCATTCTGTGGATTTCAAAAAGATGGTAGTGTTTTTATTGCAAAGGCCTTGTCATTACAGAAACTAGAGAAGAAAGTATTGATCACAATTAGATCGTATATTAGCAGCCCCCGATGCCTGCGCTGCTGAGGATTTCAACCTCAATCATTCCCCCCTCTGTTAAAATTCTGGACAGCAATTTCTTTTATGTTAGAATAACTAGTATAAACCCATAAAATGTAACCTAAAAATGTAATTATAATTGCCATGCCAAAAGCAAGCCAGTCAATATCTTTGAGATTCTAATAGTTTCAAGCACTATTACCTTAACGGTCTCACATCACAGTACTGATTAAAGAAACATTTTGTCTTTTTATCTGTATGGAATGGCCAGCGTAATCACTGAGGCATAGAGAGCTAAAATATTTATTAGTGAGTATACATCTTGGTTCAGGTGGTGAATGTCAATTTAGGTGTGGAAAGTTACAACAAAGCTCTCAGTTCAATTCATGTTCAGGTTCTTCTAATGTTCCTAATGTGGTCTTCCCAAGCCAATAGAGAGACCTTAAAAATCTGCCCCTACACCCAAGTGAACTCCTCCTGCAGATTTCCTAGAGAGAAGCCCTTTCAGCAGTTTCCAAACTGGTCTTAAAATGACAGTGACTGTCATAGAACCAGCATCAACCAACAGAGACATGCCTGAAAGTTCCTGTACAGAGGTGACCACACAGTGAGAGCAGCCAGACTGCCAGTTCCTCCCACCCTTCCTGTCCAAACCAAACATGCAGACAAAACTATCAATGTGAACCTTATTGATTAAAAAAAAAAAAAAAGAAACTCATCTAAAATATCTGGATCAAATTCTCTTATTTTCCCAAAGAAAACCTAATCAATGATCTATATTTTGAAAGGTACCTATCATCGTACTCTAGCAAATGACCAAACTGAGAACTAGAAGGTATCTGTCAAAGGGTTCTTCAAGCAAGACATTTAGTAAGGATTCTTTTTTGCCAGACCCTACAATCTCATTATGTAAGTCTGGACTCTAAAAAAATCCAAGAAAGAGTTTTGAAGTGAACAGCACATTCCTGATCATTTCTCTGAGAAATGAAAAGGTACGCTCTTCCAATTAGTTGAACAGGAAGAAAACTGAGTCCAGACACATCAGAACAGCAGCCAAATAAAATTTCTACCATGTGACGTGCACCATTAATTTCACAACTAAACTTATTGGTGTCATGTGTGTTTCCAAAGCGAGATAGGAAAGGAGTGGCAAACAGTCTGCTGTTTAGGGGAATGCATTCTGCAACTTGGTGGAAACACAACCGGGCCCAGACCTCCCAGTGGGCCGCACAGGGAAAGCATCCATTTTGAGTCCAGTAGTTATAAATACACAGGGTCTCAGGCCCCAGTCCATTGTGCCTGGGGGAGGAGAGACAAAGATGCAGAGGCTAAATGGAGAGAAAGTGGGTGATTCCAACTCAAAAATTAAGCGGAAAACGCCAACCTTGTCATCCGGATGGCCAGACAAAGGGAAGAGGCAGCCTCACGCCTCTGCAGCCTACCCATGGGTTAACTGGCATCTCTAATACTTTTCACCTAGTCTGACTTGACAGATGCCTAACCTTAGCTACTGAGTGGAGACAGGCTGATGGGCCTTGGCCATACAGGGGGAAAATTTTTGATGCTTCTCACTTATGACATGATTGATTTTCTTTCAGCAACCCTTCACTTGGGGAAGTGGCGAGGGCTGGCTCACTGCGCCCCGGTGCGCCCTGACCCCCGACATGCGGCCGCTGTGAGGCTGGAAACCGATGACGGCAGAAACCTAAAAAATCAATAGGCCCTGTCAGTCAGGGGCGAGGCGGACGTCTTTTAAAAACCCAATCACGACATGGATTTGCTGCATGGTGTGGATCTACTGCACACTTGAGAACACACCGAATTCCCCCTTCCTTATTTATTTATTTATTTGGGTCTGCTTTGCACTTCATTTTGCCTCGCTCTGAGAAGGGCAGAAAGCCTTCATCTCCAAGGCAGCCAGGGAGAGGGGGCAAAGCCAACTGGTAAGGTCGGGTCTTCGTGATTTTAACAGGAAAAATTCCCTGGAAACTATTTGAATAGTACGAAATAAATAGAGCACCTGGCTGCTGCCAACATAAACAGTGACATCATTTTTTTTTTTCTTTTTTTACATTATCTGGAAAGAATTTAGATATAAGACTTTTAAGTCGAAAAACACATGAGGGCAAAGCCGCTTAATAGACTTGATGAAGCAAAGACTGTTGTTTAATTTCCCTTTGGGGGCTTCTTTAAGGTGAAAGAACTGAACACAAGCACACACACGCATGCACACGTGTATGCACACACAAGCATACACACACACAAGCATACACACACACACACACACACACACACACACACTCTCACACACTGTCTACAGTTCTACGGTTCTCTGCTGGGGAATACCAAGCACTAGGAGAAGTGGTTCAGTTTCCGGGCAGGGTCAGTGTGATAGTCTCCGTTCAGTGTGGAAGAAAAATCGAATATGCATTCTTTCTTTGGGAGACACACAATGCAAAAGATGGCCTTTAGCTTCTTCGTGATCTGCTGGGGGGGGGGGGTGGGATAAATATCAACTATGACAAACCAAAAAGATAAGAGAAATACCATCAGCTGCAATATCTCAATGCAGAAAAAAATATCCCACATTCACACGAACAGAAAAAAAAAAAGAAGAAAGTAAGAAAGAGACCATAGGAGACCAGAGAATATTATCAGGGACTATTAAAATGTCTATTATTTTGAGAGCTATGTGAAAGTATATTTTGGAATTTCTGTGATGTGCCTTCTCTATCTTTTCAGAGAAACAGAAAGGTATATTATACATCCTCTTAAAATCCACCAAGGTAAACATGGTACATTAAAAATAAAACAAATAAACAAAATCTGTGCCTGAATTCCCAAACTAAGCCCAATTAAAGGTTTCTTTATGGCTGTAAACCTGACAAGCTACAATTTCCCCCTGTTGCAGTGGGTGTGTGTGTTTTAATGTAATATTAATGAGCCAGGATGGAGGGTCATAAAAAGTGATAGGTTTTTGCGATGGTAAATTATAAATCGGTATTGATTTTTCCCGGCACTAATGCAGCCAGCTTATTGTAAGACACCACAGGCAAAGTGCACTTTATCAGATTAGACTGGGGCCAGTATCAAATATACATGAGAATAAGGATGCATTTGTGAGTTAGACTAGACTTTTCTTCCCTAACAATGCATGAAATTTTTAAGGAAAAAAAAAACAGATAAGGATACTGGGAAATTCAACTTTTTTTTTTTTTTAACCAAAGAAAAAATTTCCAGAATGATTGTCCTGGGACAATTTGCTTCAAATGAATAGAAAATAGTAATAACACCAATTAAAGTATAAATGGTTTTGGTTAAAAGCTGTTCTAAGTTTCTCTTACTCCTGTGCAGTTTAGGTCCAACAACAAAAGGGCAAGCTTCTGATACCGTCACCCTGTGCCCACCTGACGCCCCTCTGCCCACACAAGCTGACATGCGTGGCTCAAGTGTTGTTTTCAAATGACAGAGGTTCCTCCCTGTTGGTATTTTCTAGTCAGAAGGACTTCATTAGATACTTCAGTGGAGGTATTTAGCTACAGAGAGAAAAAAGGAGTCAAGGACAGAATAAGAACAGTAGAAAGAAAAGGAAAAAAAAAAAAACCCAAAAACCGGACCCCCCTTTCTTTCAACAAAGATGTTATTATTTGTCCCCTCTCCAAACCTGGGCCAGCCTCTCACTCACTTTATATCTGTCATGTCAACAGACAAGAAAGTCCTTGCCCTGGGTGTGTGTTCTTTTGTTCTTTGAGAGACTTCTCCAGCTTTGTTGGGAATGCTAGCAGCCCTGTTTCCAAACACTTCCCGACTTCCTCCTAATAGCTGCTGGCACTCTCTCTATCAAAATCTGCCACTTTCCTCCCCACGCCAGGACGGTGCCTCCCCCACGTGACTGCGAGCCTTGCTTGCCCAGCTCCAAAGCTGGTCCCAGCCAAGATGCCTCTCTCTGTCTCCACTGCGAGAACAGGAATTGGAAACCAGCATACTCGGCCCCAAAACAGTCTTCTTTAAGAAGTCAGGGAGAACATGTGTTTATTGACAGTTCGTTAACAAACATCAACCCCCCTGCAAGCTGTTTACTAAGGAATGTAGTGAAGTGAGGAAGTGTGAATATAAATAACTAGCAAAAGGAGAATGGAGAGAAAATATCTCAGGGCAGTTTTCCCCTTTCAATGCATTCTGAATCTGTTTTCTTTTGCTGTCAGAAACATGGATGCATGTTATTGCAGGTCTACCCATGGCACACAGAAGAGTTGAAAACATGAGGTATTTGCTTCCTGCTATCTAGAACATTTGAATAAGGCTCTGGAAAACCAGAGCATGATATTTCTTCCCATTTTCTTCTCCATGGCTATATCAAGAGATTTAAGTAGTGTTTTAGAAAAGAAAACGAAGCTAAAAAGTTTCATAATCATAAGGTTAAGGCGATAATATTATTGACAATTTCTAAAATATGAAGAATGTTTAAAATTGCAACCAAAGTTCAGAAAAACAGGCTCCATTCTTGAGGAGCGTAAAATCTAAGTTAAGAGCAAGCAAAATCAGCAAAGAATATGTTTTATGCAATAAGGTGTTTCTCATTTGTTACATCAGTACTCAAAGTGGCTATACTGAATGAGGGTAACTATTTCCAAATGTTGAAAAAAGAGTTGGATTTTTTTTTTTTCACTGCAAATCCTTGCATCAAAATGACTCCAGCAATTACAGAAATGAGGGAAAATGTTTTGAGACAAGAACAAATCATGTAAAACCTAATAAAGCCAAAGGAAATTAGAAAAACAGAAGGTTGTTTTCATGGGAGTTTAATCTTTTCACTGAAAAGTGATTTTTGTTATATGTCAAGTCAACATTTGAAAGTTCGGTCTTGTAAAGTTATGAAAGTAAAACCATACATTTTTACCTATTTTAATTTCACTTTATTAGTGGTAGCAAAACCCTCATCTACATTTTTCATAAAATCATGCAGAGGTCCCTGCTTTAGGGATAAAGCTAATAAACAAATACATAAATTATTGCATTTTAATTAAATGTTATCCCATGAAGTAATATTGTACACCACTGCCTAAAACAAGAACAACTTTCTTACTTAGGATCCAGTACAATATTAAAATATTAAGACTCATTAAAAATTAATTTTTAAATACTTTATAAATGTTCTAGTGCTCTGAGTTCTGTATTTTCAAAGGTTTTATTTTGCTGTTGTATAATGATGTAATCCACAAACTCCCAGCAAAACAGCACAAGTTTCTTTGCAGAACTGCAAGGACAGAATTGGAACAATTGCTATTGTTTTGTTTTAAATATTTCATCAAAACACTGCCGCAAGAATCTTACAGAGAAAAAAAAAAAAAAAAAAAAAACAATCAAAGGTCCAGTAGACACACATAGGAAAACAGGGTCGAACAATGACTTTAAATCATTGTTTTAAAGATCTGAGATACCTGATTCAAGATCTAGCTGGATAAGGCTTCTGATTCCACCATTTGAAAATTTCATGCAGTTCACTCAACCAGAGCCTATTTGAGGACCTACTATGTACACCTAAAATGAGGTACAGATGTGGGATTTAATTGTTAATGTATGGCTTGGGAAAGAGGAGTCAAAGTAAATTACAACAGCCCAAACCAAACCACAAACTAATTAAAACTCTGTAACAAAGATAGATAGATTTTAGATCATGCCTAGAAATACTTTTACAAATTCTAGGTCAAACAGAGAAGTGCCCTGAGACAATGAGCTGATGAATGTAAATTGTTTGACATTTATTAAATAAATATTAGCTGCTACAGTTGTTACTAATAGTATTATTTGCACAGTAAAGCTCAATCAAAGGTGCAGATTATGCAGACTGACCAAAGTTTAAAAACAGAGAAGGAAAGTAGGCACTTGGGCATACTTTCCATTCAAATTAACTATCAAGTGTTGAAGGGCTCTTGTATGTCAGGATCGTGTTGGGCAGTGGGGGTGAAAGGTTAGCAAGATTAGGCTGCACTACCTGAGAGCCCTGATACTGTCTTAGTTACTGCAGTGTCTGCAGATCCTAGCATATTCCCTGTGCATTGAAGATATGTGATAAATATTTGTTAATTAAATGAATTAATATCAAAGCAAAAATTCCTATTGACAAGGCACTCACTAGAAGGTCATTATTATTATTTTTTGCTACATTTGGATTTTTCAATCACAGATCCAGCCTGCTCTTTTTGAAAGCACATCCCTAGTTAAAAGTAACTTAATAATATCCACGATCTCCTAAATCAGAGAATACAACCCCATAGGTATTTAAGGGAAAACATACATATTGAGGCCTAATAAGAGGCACCTTCCATCCAGCATCCTGTGCTTTAACCAGAAGGACCCTGGAAGGAAATCCAACCTACCAAGTGGGTAGGAGCTACAAAGTCCTCCCGGTGGGGTCTCTTGCTTAGGGAAGATGTCACCTTATGGGGCAAAACTGAGACAGGAACCATAAGGTGAATGCTCTGTCACCTTATGGGGCAAAACTAAGGTAGGAGCCTCACCATGACACCTGATTCCACATGTCACCCTTCATCTAAGAGGCCCTGGATATCCATCTCAGGGTGTCCCTCCTCAGCCCATCCTCTCTCTCTCGGCAATGTGGCAGAGATTTGTCAGAAAAAAAATACCAGCTTTTCATTTCAATTGAATTATTGTGACAGCCCAAAAAGTGGTAACATAGCACAAGGGTTCCTTTGGCAGCAGGCCTGAAGAAAGCCCTATCTTTCCATGGGTTGAAATTCTTACTAACCATGAAAGACAACGACATGTCTTAGGCAGTAGGGAGGACATGAAAGAACGAAGAAACAACAGCCCCCAAGGAAGCATGAGGAGGTTTTGTGTGTACAGAAGTGTGTTTTGAAGAGACACGGTGGCTATCAAGCTCTCTGAAAGTATGACTGACTTGATATTTCCAATATGTCTAATTTACAGCACAGTCTGAATTCCACTGCATCCATGCATGGAGGGCAAGAGGCATCTTTTTCCAATACTGGTCGGAGTTTCTTTAGAGTAGTATTGATTCCATGGTGATGGGAAACTATAGGACAAACCTGAACTAATTAAGCAATAAGCTCAAAGACCACCTACCTTCAATACTGTTTGAAGGTGCATTTAATTATTGTGTGGATGCAGTGGCATGAAGAAGAACATGCCATTTAGGTAAATGTATCAAAGAGTATTGACCGGAGGACTAAGACTCCCCATCAGCTCTAAATGCCTTTGGAAACTCAAAGGGAATAATGTGGAAAGTGAATGTGGACGCATGGGTAGAAGTGGGGTGTGGAGGGAAGGAGAAGGTGACCAGGCCTGAGGGTGTGCTCAACCAAAACTTAGAATGAACAGGTTCTAGGTCTGGGTTAGGCACTTTTAAAATGAATATCTTAAAGTATTTCAGCACTTAATCTGAGTAGAACCTCATCCTTGAAACTACATGCGCCTGTGCATGACCAAATAGAGAAAACAGAATTACATCTCTTTGAATGGAAATCCAATAATAATAAATAAGATTAAAATGCTGGTTACTGTGATAATACTTGAGTTCTTTAATTAAGAGCTTACTTACTTCCCATGAATCTCATAAAGCTCCAAGTCATACCTGGAACCCCCCCAAAAGATGGGATAAAGTTATCACCTCCTAAATTCAGCTCCCTTCTTTAGTTGTGACCACTGTCTACAAAGTCAACTAACCATAACATGCCAATTGGGAGCCCAAACTATAATTGCTAATATTCTCACCTGCTTTGAAAACTGGTTTCTACGATAGTATTCCTGATTACTTCAGGTTTCTAGATTTTATTCTCTAAGTTTCCTAAGTCTGATGACCAGAGTTGATGCTTGCTTCATTTTTCTATTTTGTGGATATCTGATCTTCTTTCAAACATTCTTTGTTATTAGGTAACTACTGCCATCGCTCCTTAAAGGCAAGAAAAAGTACCAACGGTGCATTGAGGGCAATTTTAGTGATACAATGGGAACATTAAGTAACATCAGAACACAGAGTGAGAAAGTGGTTTCCTTTTCAATTTCCTCTTAATTGTTTTGATTAAGTCAGTTCAGGAGTCTCAGTTTGGTGCTTGCACTTCTTCAACACCTCACACTTGACAGCCTCCATGTTCAGCAGAATTACCACAGGCTACAGTGTCCAGCTACAACAGGACAACACAGCTTTCTTTTCACCACATGTATTTTGGTGATTACCTGAACTGATTTGGTGAAGCTGAACGGCCACTTTCTTCAGCATTGCCAAGTTTCCTTTTCACATAAATTCAAGTTTAAAGAGTGAGTCAATGTAAGCACATTTATTTTTGAAAATAGTTCAGATGATAACAAGAATATGACAAAAATCACGGGGGTGGTACAAGAATGGTACTGGCCAGGACACTGTATCCAAGAAAGAACTCGATGCTAGAAAACAGACAAGGCAGGCTTGGGTTCACCTATGACCAGCGCTGTGATTGTGTGGAAGTAACTGGACATCACTTCTCTTGACCATTAAGTGAGAGAGTTAGATGGATGCTCTCAACCTGACTACACACTATAATCACCTTGGGACCTTGTAGAAAATGCCTGGGCTCTACCTCAGACCAATTATTTCAGATTCTCCAGTGGCAGGAACTAGACATCAATATGTGTTTTCAAGATTCCCGAGAAATTCTAATCAAAGACCATGATTAAGAAACACTGGGGGAAATGATCCCTAAAACCTTCTGAATTTTGACACTCCTCTAAAAAAAATATGCATAAGAAATGTAAAAGTCTGTTTACTTCCTGCTTTTACTTTTTTTTAAAATTTATTATTAACCTTCAAAGCTCTGGGTCTGTATGTTCTTTCTGAATTTTGCTGATATAACAGCTCCCAAATCACCACTCTCCACAAAAGCCATTAACGTGCTGTTTTTCTACTCCTCGGATCAGTAATAAAGCCACTAAAACAGAAGCATCCGAGTCTAATGTCAGGAGTCCTAGAGAAACAGCCCAGCTTCTAAATCTTAGTCCTGCATCTGGGAAAGAGAAGGCAGAGGAAGGGATGATTCCTTAACTCGGATACCACTGGGTCTCATGAAGTTCAGTCCCTGAATCCAAGCGTGGAGAGGACTATGGCTCAGAGCTCCGGAGATGGAGTGCCCAGCAGAGGCCAGAGCATTAGCTGCAGGGCTGTGTTCTCCACATACCACTTAAGCCCCTTCATCAATAACCACTTACCCCAGGAATAGCACATCAGCAAAGCCATTCCCAGCAGCCTGGCTCTTCCGTCCAGCAGGGGCCCTCAGGTCAGGGGGCAACAGCGTACATGATAAATGCCCAGCTGCAAGCCAGCCCGTCTCTCCCAGCCCCTGTCTCCTTCCCTAGATTAATTAAGAAACAACATGTTTCCCATCCCTGTCCCTCTGCTATTCCTTTTCATCTCCTCCTTCCTCGGTTTGCAACAAGGGTTGCTATCTACCTCAAGGTGTGGCAGATGCAAGTCAACACGGATGACAAGCCCTGAACAAGCCCAGGTACAATTCAGGACTAGAGGCTTTTAATTAAAAAGACACACTTGTATCTCATACCCCAGCTCTCCTGGGCTGACCAGTGGCTCTCAAACTCCAGAGTCCACAAGAATGCTCAGAAGTGTAGCATCTTCACATCCAGAGAGCAGGTGCAATCAGCAACAGCTGGAGGCTGGCAGGCAGGGCTGTGAGCCTGTGATTATTATACTTTCTCCAGTTTTATAAGAAAAATCAGATATATAGATTTGAATGTGCAAGCTGACTTTATGATGCTGACATCTAATTCAAATGTTTAAAGAATATTTAGTAGATCACACCAAATGCATCTGGGGACCAAATTTGAGTCAGAGAGCTAATCACTTGGGGGATTTCTCTAAGTTGGGAGGTTGGGGGAGGCAGAGAGGAAATTCCTTAGAATTTCATCGTGTTTGCCTGGTTTATATAATCCTTGCCTGATTCTGTAACCTGACAATTCAATTTTTTCACCATCCATTTATTAATGGTTATTATTACTACTTCTATAATTTTTCTTATATATTTTCATGATAAACACCTCTATGCATAAGGTACTATCACTGCCCTCATTTTACGATAAGGAATCTGAGGGTCAGAAAGACTCAGTAACTTGACTTATAATATCACACAGTTAAGACAATCTGGGAAGTTAAGACTGATTCTAGCATCCTCTTCCCCCGCTCCCACCCACTGCAATACTGCCTCTTACGTGCGCCAGGCAAGTGCTCTACCACTGAGCTACATCCTTAGCCTCAACCCTTGCATTTTTTTTTTAATACAGAATCTTGCTAAGTTTCCTGGGCCATCCTCAAATTTGCAATTCTCCTGCCTCAGCTTCCAGAGTAGCTGAGATTATAGCATGTGCTGCTACGTTAAACTATACGCCGTGAACTTGCCACCCTAGAACTAAGAGGCATGTTTAATTAAATTAGTTGGGAAGATAACACAGACAGATTTTCATGAAAATCCACCCTTTTCTGGCATCAATCATGTGCCCTTTGTCAAGCTACTTCGCTCTTCCAAGCCTCAGTTTCTTTGCCTGCATGATGGAGCAGCATTAGTGTCTCCCACTCCACTAATGGGAGGATATGATGTGAGATAATCCTTGGGAAAGCCTAGCACCACCCCTACAGTATAATAAACACTGAACTATGGATTACTATGGGTATCATTTTATTACCTTTATTTGAAGTCATCACACCTCATGTTCATCCCTTTACCCTAAAGTCATGAACTCATAATACGCTATGTGCTTTAAGAACACTTTTAATTTTTCAAAGACTTTTAACATCCATGATTTCATTTGATCCTCCCAACAACCTGATGAGGCAGGCAGTGCAGGAATTACTTCATATGACAGATGAGAGCCTACTTTCTCCTGGAATGTCCAAGGAGGATGTGGGTAGGGAAGACCACTAAATGGAGAAACATTATATGTGTCCAGGAGCATCTAAAAATTTAATAGGGATCATAACACAACTAACTGCCCAGAAAAAAAAAAAAAAGATGTAAGAACACATCTGAAGAAACATAAATGAGATGGAATTAATAAATTGCAAATTGCATGGATAAATACTTAGAGAGAAAAAATTACTAGAAGCAATTACTGCATGACTAGAAGCTAGAAGCTGGGATGGTTAAACGTGAACTTCCTGGAGGATGGTCAGGGGTTTAAGGGCCCTTCTGTCATGTCCTAGACTCACTAGAGCTGCTTATGGTGTTTCAAGGACTTCTGGAGGAGGCCTTCTCCTTAACTCCTCTGACTCTGGAACACATTTTACAGCATGGACAACTGAATTATTAAATACTGTATTTCCAGCATCAAGCACTTTATCTAGCCCATAACAGATGCTCAAAGTAGGTAGAATAAATAAATGAGTGAATGAATACATACGCTCAAAAAAGCTGTAGCCCATCTGCATGGGTCTGACCCATTCTGGTAGATGTCTGTTATTTTTCCTGTTCAATCCCCTCCATCTGCTCTTGATAACTGTAACTTTTCCTTTCAAGAACTTCCCATGGTCCATTCTTCACAGTCTCAGGGGAACTGATAACCAAGTCGGGTCAATCCAACTCTCTCTCCCTAGACATTAAATTTTGAAAATAGTGGGACACAGGGGAGGAAATCGTAGGAGCCCAGGACTTCAGCTGGTAGCATTTTAAGAGATAGTTACTTCCTATGACCCAGGTCCCCAGGGCTGCCTTACATCCTCATCTCCAACACCTAATTACTCAACTCTCCTTCTGACTTTTAAACCTGCCCATTATGTCTCCAATAAATCCCTTTCTCTTAAGTTGTCAAGAGTCAGCTTCTATTGCTTGTAAGCACAGGGCCTTGCCTGATAACACTCACCACCCTGTCTTTGAAGGGAAGAGCTGAGTGGATAGGGTTGCTCTTGTATCAACTGCTACAATTCCAAGAGGCTTTAAATAGGCCCCATTGTCCTGAGTGTGCCTTACAGAACATATCAATAATAAAATAAATACTAAGGAGCTCATGGGCTGTTAGGGTGGCCCCTCACTGATTCAAAGGACATAGGCCGACTTTAACCATTTTGTTCCATTTCTCTCCTTCTGGCTTGGACGTGGGCAAAGTATAACCATGGGATAATACAAAGAGAAGGGAAAAAAAAAATCTAATTTTCAATTCTCTCTTTTTTTTTTTTTTTTTTAGAGAGAGAGAGAGAGAGAGAGAGAGAGAGAGAGAGAGGGAGAATTTTTTTAATATTTTTTTTTTTTTTTTTTTTAGTTATCGGCGGACACAACATCTTTGTTTGTATGTGGTGCTGAGGATCAAACCCGGGCCGCACTCATGCCAGGCGAGCGCGCTACCGCTTGAGCCACATCCCCAGCCCCTAATTTTCAATTCTCAAAGGGACCCTAAGGGACCCCCTCTCTCTGCCTCATTCAGCAGCTGGCATCTCTGATGGAACTGGCTCCTGCACACTTTTAACAGAAAACCCTCCAGTTTTGCGTTTCTTCTGGCTGCCACTGGTCCTGCCTACTACAGGCTAAGACCCTCTTCTTTACCTCAGAGGAACATGGTTGAAATATCCAGTGAGCATCTGAGGCTCTGAAGCATTCCACATGTTATGCGTGGACTCCTGGTTCTCTGGTACCCAGTAACCTCCCCCTGCCCAGCTCCAACACTTAACTGAGCCACAAGCCTCAATATCACAGCAGTTGGAACTCTGTGGTCTGAATCTTGCTTAGGAACAAATGAGAAAAAGAGGGCTTTCTGCCAACTCCCTCCTCCTAGGGCTGGGCCTCTAGGTTTTAATGAAATGCATGATGGGGCCCAAATACAGACTTCTGGAGATGGTTGCTCCTGTGGCAAGTGATAGGCAATTTCTTGTCAGACTGCAAAGTAGACACAAACCTCTTCACGTCAAATGATGGATACGAATGGCCGTGAGGCTCTTGAAAACCTCAGCCAAGTGCATAGTCACTGTGATCACTGTAATCCACTACCAATTAAAACCAAGCACAGACAGACCTGTGATGGCAGCACACAGAAATCTGGAACAGGGGCTGTTGCTTTTCTTAGTGGAGTCCTTCTCCCTCTGTGTGCAGCTCCAAACCCAGTTCATGATCATGACAGCTGAGTGGCTGTGAGCACCAAGAACAAAAGATGAGGAGCCACTGCTTAGAAACTTCCACTTCTTACTCCCCTTCTTAAGATGATGGAAGGGTCTGTAAGAGGTCAAGTGCTGATCACAGCCATTCATTCACATGCTCGTTCATTCAAGAAGTATTAATTTATTATAACAGCATCCAAGACATGCCACAATCACTTCTTTCTCCATTCTAAACACTATCTGTTGACTTGCTCAGCTAAGTGCCAAGGGCACATTATTTCTATGCAAAGTTCTAAATGTGGTGGTGCTTCCGGAGCTAACCATCTCAGCATGGGGAATCAAACATGGAAAAACATCTAGAGTCCAAGGTGAAAATGATGAGTGATCTTAGAGAGCTAGACAAGAAATAGGATTTCATAGGAACCATTGAAAGGGACAATGAAGACATGGATCAGGAAGCTTCAAAGAGGAAGCAGAGCACAGACCTCCTCGTTCAGGATGGGAAGGATTCTCAACATGGGGTGGGGAGCTGGGGGCTGCAAAGTGCGCATGGGACAACCAGAAATACACCACCATGACATCATCCGGAGAGCACTGTTCTGCTGGACAGGGAGCACACTGGACATCCCAGGTACTCCAGGCTCTGCGTGCAGAGCAGGAAAGGTTGGGGACCACATTCAGCAATCCTGGTGGTGTGAAGCTTGTGAATGTTCCTCTGTTGGAGGGAGGCATAACCAAAGAGGCACTTAAAAGAAGGCTTCCCTGGCTGCAGTGTGCAGGAATTGATTAGAAGAAGAACTGTTGTAGGCAGGAAGCTAGGTTGGAAGGTGACTATAAAAGACAGGTCTGAAATAAGGTGGTGACACCAAGGCATGGCCATGTGTACATTAGTACAGTCGTGGGAAATAGCCAGGCTTGACTCTGAGAAGCAAGTGTGGCTCTTCATGGAACTGGGATCCCAATCAGAGAGTTTCACTTCTTGCCTTAAACAAAACCTGGTTGGGTGACTTCAATCAAGTCCCTAACCTCCCCACACCTTGTTCTGTCTGTGACTATGCATAGTATCTCTGAATGGGAATCCCAGGAAGAATGGACAGACAAGAATGTCTCTTCACATCTGTATAAGAACTATAAAAGCATAGACTGATAGAATTATGATGCTTGCTAACATGTGGTCCTTCAGAGCTCTTTATTTTCCTGGTTTCTATGTCAGGAAAAAATCTAACTCCAGATGTGGGCTAATCTCAATGAAATCCATCACTTTCCATTTCCTCCACACTGATAAGCCAATTGATCTCAAGAGTCAGTGAGGTGTGTGAGAACTCCACAAATGAATCCCAACACAGCCTCAGTCATAGGATCTGCTAGGTGTCTTAAAGTTCAGTCTGCAGAAAGAATAACAGACGTCACAGGGAGAGGAAGAGGTCGTAAATCACAGCTCTGCCATTTACTACCTTGGTGATCTGGGACAATGTACTATTGAATCTTAATTTTTCCATCTGTAAAATAGGATTAAATAATCTCGACCTCCTAGCACCACTGAGAATTTTAAGTAAATATGCTCCACAGAGGACAGTGCCTGGCATGTAGTAAGTCGTTGATAAACTGTGGCTATTAGTCACTGTTATTTTTATTATTGATGACATCATAGGCCATTATTTCATTAATTTCAGTTGACAATATTTTTGCAGATCCACTCCAGCATACCAGATGGTTACTTAAAAATATCTGAATCATTTACGAAAACGACTTTAGACATTCCATTGAAGAAGCAGTCACTAGTTCATTTTCAAAATTTAAAAAAAAGCACCTCATATTTTATGCAAGAGATGCCTTTGTAGAGATAGTCTTTTTAAAAACACTACCACATGTTTTGCCACTACTTCTTGACAAAATGTTTTTCAAGAAAAGAAAAAGCATGCACACACACAATTGTTCTGGTGTCAAGAAAATATATCAAGCCTAAGATGCTAACATTGCCAAAAGATGACAGTATTTGGCAGACCTAAAAATGTTTGTCATCTCAAAAATATTTATGCAAAAGCAGAAAATAAACTATTCAATATTGTAGTCACTTTAGGTGATTAAGGCAAGTCTTTAGATTTGGGTTTAAATGTTCTCATTGGAGATTTGTTCTTCTCCAACCCACCTAGTTTCATCTTTCTACACATCAAATTCCAACCATTCCATAAGTTTTATCTGCATTACCTGCACAGCTTAGCATATGCAGAAGGCAAGGGTTCAAATGTCCCTCCCTGCCTGCTTGATCTAACTTTCTCTAACATTTTTGCAACACTTTTTAAAAGTTAAAAGCATCCAATTTATCTAGCTCTAAGACCCTCAGCAGCTTGCTAACTTCCCCAAGTCTCTGTTTCCTTTTCTTTTAAAAAGTTCGGGTGGGGGAGGGGGAGAAGGAATATAACATAAGCCCTGCTTGGCTCAGCCCACCACACCCTGCTAACAGAGAATGACTCTGAAAAATCTTTTTGTTAACGGCAAAACCGGTTAAAGGGTAAAAAGGAGGATGTTTAAACCCATGAAGCAACAGCTTATTCGACTAAGACTTTCCTTACCATATCCCTTAAATAAATCCTTGTAAGGCCAGGAAAGGTATCCTATTTACCTCAATGCCAGTCACCGTGATGTGTTCATGCAGAAATGGAGGCCAAAATGCTCCCAGTGGCTTTCCCTAATGATTTTTTTCACCAGAATTAAAGAAATGTAGGCCCTTTCAAAACTATTTATGAATGTATATCTTGTGAAGTTATAAATACATTGAGATCCATTTCTCTTTCCCTCTTATAAAGACATCGATGTGTTTTTTCTGACATGCCTCATGAAACTCAGTCAATCACAAGTCTTTCTTAATGGAAACCACATGTCTGCCCAGAACTATGTAATTATAATGCTAGGATTCTTGGCACTGCCAGGAAAAGGGGCATTGTCAAACCAATTAAAGTTTATTTACTTACATACCATTTCTGGATCAGAATGTTCTTTCTTTTATGCTGATACTGAGAAAATATATATCTCATCAAGTTGTTGTAATTGTTATTTTTTTTTCTTTTGGACAGATTTATGTTTCTTACCAATTATATTCCTGGTTTTTCTGTTCCTTTGCATGTAACTAAAAATTTCTTTAAAAAAACATCTGGGAACAGCATCATGAGATGTTCTGTAAATAAGACTTTGCACATTTCACACCAAAATTACTGTGTTGTCTATTTTGCTGCTGAAATGTAATTTTGTAGGATTTATCTCCACTAAGGGGTATATTAAGGGCCCCACTGTTTCCTTTAGACTTGTTAGGGATTGAGTGTGACCTACAAGGAGGTCTCTGCTTGGTATCTGGCTCAGCCACTAAATCAATGGATTACCAAGGGGAAAAAGTTTCTTAAAGTCTCAGGGTTTTCCAGCTGAAAATAAAGATAAAAATTCTACTCACAGACATAGCGGTGGTGATGGGCAACACCACGGTTAGGAAAGAAAATGATGGAATAAATATTTAGAGCTAGACACCAACTAGCTAAACAGCAAGCCTTCAAACTGCTCTGAGCCTTCCTTTCTCGTCTGTAGTATGAGATGAATAGAACTCATCTTAAGAACTGAAAGGACTACACTGAATTTAAAATGCATTAAAAAATCGGGGATGATGGTGCATGTCTGTCATCTCAGTGATTCAAGACACTGAGGCAGGAGGAACACAAGTTCAAGGCCAGTCTGGGCAACTTAACAAGACGCTGTCTCAAAATTTTAAAATAATAATAATTAAAAGGACTAGGTCAGTGGTAAAGTGCTTCTGGGTTCAATTCCCAGTACCAAAACATAAAATAAATAAGTAAGTAGATAAATATGCAATAAGGAGAAAGCTCCTTGCAAGGTGTAAAGCAACTACCACTACCACTATCTCTGACCGTATCCAGTTTTGAAACCTAAGTTGAGAACCACAATCACCCATGAGCAGAAGTCAAGCCTCAGAGCAAGCTCAGGCTTAATTAGACCAGGATCAGAACAAGAGGTTAAGGGATTAAACAAATGGGACTGAGAAACTCCAATTCTACTGCAACTAGGGAGGAAGAGATGAGTCAAAGAGTGAGCCTGTCCTGGGGAAACATTCTCATTCTCATGCTGGTTCCCACACTCCAGCAAAACCTTCTGTCCCATAGGAAGAGGCAGGAGAAATGGCACTAGGAAGGCCACATAGCCCTGGATGGGTGGGGTCATTGTCTCACTTCCTGCAGGTGGGCATGTCTCAGAGAAGGGACAACCCAGCTACATCTCTACCATCTCTACTAAATTAAATGACTGTGAGATTCCTCTTTAATTTCACTAACAAGGAAAGACAAATGGGAAACTCCAACTAGCACAGATAGACTACAAAGCAATCCAATTTTTCTAAAAGCAAAATGACCAAGGTGGTTTGAGATATTATTTGGTTATTGAGCTAAGTGGCTTTGCCCAAACTCAGCAAGCCAGCATTGGCATCTTTAAATTCTTGATATTGGAGTCAAAGGAGGTTTCCACTCGCAAAATCTACCATTGAAAAAAAAGTCTGAACATAGCTTGTTATAAGGGGCCCTGGGAACACAACCATAGGCAAGATTGGCACAGCCTGGGAGGTATCACCTGTCATCAGAGTCTAGTGACAATCTGCTATGCTGCCTGCATTCTTTTTGAGTAAAGGATGATACTTCTTGGAACTCTGGTCTGACTTTAACATTTGTGATCATATCAGCTTGATACCTCATAACAGGAGTGACTGATCTTGCATCACTGTTTTACATTTCATCATTTGAATGGTTATTTTTTTATCAGAAATTTATTTCTACCTTAAATCCCAAATATACCATCACATTAATGGACCCAGTGGATGAAAATTAAAAAAAGAAAAAACAGTTTTGCTCAACTTAATAAGGTAGAAAATTCATAGGTGATTTTTTTTTCATTAAGAATTATCCTCTCTAGACAGTGCTAAATATTGATTCCCCTAGTTTATTTTGATTTTTGAAAATTCAAACTAATAATGAAGAAAATTCAGGGTTGATTTTTCCCATCGTGAAAAAGAAAAAATTCCTAACTAGAAATCACGTTCTTCTAGCTCATTTCTACTCTTGAAAGTTTCATTCAGGATGAACAATCTCAGAGTGAGTCAACGACCTGAGAGGTGCACTTCAGTCCCCAGTAATGCACATGAGGAGTACAGAGCCTTGATTGGTGACCCCAATTGACAGAAGCTAGCTGGCTATTCTTTTGCTTTGTCCAAAAAGGTGTCCTCTTATAACCTGACCAAGCCTTCAGGAAAACACAGCTTCAGTCTCACACACCATCTCCTCCCCAAAGGAAGGGTTTGGGAAACAGGAGAAGGTGGTATGAGATTGGAGAAAGGGTAGGCCAAGACCTTCCCAGGAACTGGATCTCCCCTTTTCCTACTCTCCCCCAATGTTGCATCGTGATTAGATTCTTACTAATGCCACCAAATAATGTGAATAGCAATATCTTCCTGGAGTGATGTTTTATGTAGCAAGAGACAATGGTTCAATGTGCAATAGTCAGAAAAGAGCAAAAGCAGTGTGGCAGATCCAGGCTAGGGGGACTCTGCACATGTTTGGTTTAGGACAGCTGTACAAGCAGTAGGGACATGCGCACATCACAAGGACCCTGTGACTGCACATCTCCAAGCCCCTCTGAGCCCTGAGTCTAGACGACTGAACCATTTTCCAGGGCAGGAGACTGCATGGCTTCAGCATCTGCCCTTCATTATGCCCTGTGAGCTCGGCTGTGTTCCTTAACCTCTCTGGCCTTCTTGAAGGGTTCTTGTGAGCATTAATGAACAGTTAAAGGAAGAACCCAGTGCCCCGCCTGGCACAGGAGAGCCGAATGATAAAATCTTAGTTCTCTCCTGCTTCACATCAGTCTTTCTGTACTACTCCACCTATGGGTAGGGCAGCCCTTGCCTGAAACCATGAGCTAAGAAAAATGATCTCATCTTTGGTCAGAGACAAGCAATGCAGTTTTATGGCATGATGCACAGAGCCCCCCGAAACGTGTTAGTCAAGCCTCCTGGATTCCAGGGCTGTGATGATAGGTCAAAGAACTGCAAGGAAAATTTCAGTTCAGCCCTACTGGGGCTCTCAGCCCTGCTTCTGGCAGTCTGGCCTCCAGCCTTGGAGAATATAAATGGCCGTAACAGATTCTGGGCCCCAAATCCAACTTTAATTTACTGGTGACCTCATGGCTTTCAGGAGTATTACACAGGACTTATCTGGAATTCACTCTTTCCTACGCCCTTTCTTTTATTGGATAAATCTGATGATCATGCTGATTTCTTGGATCTTTTTATCTAGAAAGGAATTTTTCTGGAAGTACTTAGTATTGTTTTAATCAGATCAAGAACTATGTCCAAGATTTTATAAATAACTTGTAAGCATATAATTTCTGAATACACTTCCCTGGTAAATTGGTGATAGTTGTGTTTTAATTTTTCCTCATTTTTCTGAAACATTTTCATGAATACTCATTTTGTAGGTGAACCACAAAGGTTACTGTCTAGAGTTAGAATTTGGAAAGTTGTGATTCCTGCTCTTGACCCCGAAAAGGGAGGAGGATAAGGTACTTCTGCTTTCTTCAAATCTGGTTTCTAACAGTGCCTTTAGTGTGGATGTATTATGGATTTAATTACCTTCTGGATGTGCATTTATGGGGTTGTTGGGACACTGAAGTCATGGAATACAGGTAGAAAGTGAAACAGATGTTAACTGATATCCTGAGTATACTTCCTATTTAGTAAAAGCTGGCTGAAGCCATCTCATAGGAACTGGACACTTCTACCAACTATTACTATATTTCTAGTTTATAAGCAACAAATGCAAAGAATTACGATACTCAGGGCTGCGCCTAATAAAAAGAAGCTCACATATTAGTTTTCCAAATATTTAAAAATAACTCACTTTACATAAAATATGTTATCTCTCTCATCTTAATATTCCTTCACAGCAACCCAAAAAGTCAAGTTTGATTTTTAAAATCTTGGTGTCTTTCAAGTTCCATTCAGCATTGGATGGCGTAAGGACACCAGCCCCAGCCATGCCCTGCCCATCTCCCTCCATCCCCAGCTCCATTCCGAATTCCGAGGGGCCTCCATCTCATGTCTGATCACACCCATGCCCACATGGCAATACCTCTCCTCATCCCATTTTCCATGAACAGCCCTTTGTCCACTCCTCAAGCCTCGATGTACATATTAGTCATTCCCCTGCAGAAGGCAAAACTAGGCCTCTAAAAGAGGGCTCAGGACCTTTGGAACTGCAAATTCCTAGGTCCAAAGAATTGAGTGTGATCTAGAGGAATGGGCAGGTTCTGGGTGACCCTGTGGACCTTTTGCCCCATAAGGGGGGGATGCCTGGGAAAGAGCCAAACGAGGACTCTTTTAGAGGGACATCTTAGCTGGGTCTATGAGCAGTGTCAAACATTCAGCCCCAATATGAATACACTCTTGGCATTCTCCATAATTCACTGCTAAATGTTTTATGGTTTCTGGTTCTCTAAAAATTGCTAATACACAGGCCTAGAGATGCTCAACCTCCATCTGCACCTCAGTGCCCCCAAATCCAGATTCCACTCTCACTGCACAGACTAAGCTGATTCAAATTCACCAATGATGCTCATCCTGCCAAATCCAGTTGACCCTCTGTAGTCCATTACTTCTTCGTGAATCTTCTCAAACTTCTCTCCAACTGCCCCAGAAAAGTTTCTGTAGTGCCACTCCTCATCCTGCTCAAGTTTATCCCCCAAACTGACATAAGAGTGGTTTAGGAATGAAGTACACATCACCTCCCTCATACAACCCTCCAGTGCAACTCCACAGTCCAGAGGAAGATGTCCAAGCCTCCCGCAGGGTCCCTCACAGGCCCTGCCTAACTGCAGCACACTGGCATTCCACACCTGGCCTTGACCCTGGTGCGTCTGCACATCAAAGCTCTCCTCACGTCCCCTTTCATTCAGTGAATGATGCTAAATGCCTCCCCAGGGCTACTCACAAGAACTCTTATGCCCATGCACATGCTATTTCCTCTGCTGCCTGTGGCCCTGCCCTTCCAACATCTCCATCCCCTGCTACCTCCTCACCCTGAAAGCCTCACTTCAGGACAATCACCTCCCCTAGGAAATCTCCATGAACTCATTTCCCATCACTTACGACACCTGTTCCCTTCTCCTCACTCCAAAGTATCCTTCTATGTCTTATCATTGTGCTTCATTTATTAAATTTTAATTAAGACTTCCATTCCCAAATTCAGAGCTTCTTCTGACCAGTCTTATCTGTATTTCAGAGCCAAACACCTAATGCATGACTGCAACGTGAAATAAACTCAATCCGCGGTGGTTTATGCCCAAATTCTTTGTCGAGGCTTTCCTTAGCCTCTCTCTAGCACAGCACCTCCCTCAAGTTCTAGCCCCTAACCTTGTATTGTTTTTCTAACACTTAAACACTTGACATTATACTATATATTGACTCTACCCAGAAGTGAGCACCACAGAGTAGGGACTTTGTTTTGAATACTGACTGGTGAATCTACAAAAGCTAGACCAGGCCAGGCACTTAATAGGTAATGTTCCATACGCAAATGAATGCACTCATCATGTGCAATGATTTCAACTTCCTCAAACTTCAATTATTCATAAATCATTTTGTCAACCCACCTACCACCTTGTCATTTACTTCATAACACTTCTTTAAACAGACTCTACTTCACTTAAGTAAAATTATTTTAAAAGGAAATCAGTAAACTGAAGGCAGTCATAAAAGTAGGCATGTAATAATTAAAATCAAACTGTTTGTGTGTCTTCTAAAATCATCTTCCTGGCCAACACCAGTGCTTTCCCTGGTAACCCACCACACTTTGGGAAATGTTATTGATTTGATCAAACAGAACTTCAATTCCCCAACTGGGCCAGATCTCAGAGTATATTATGCATGCTTTTCACCTACTACTGAAAAATATCCACAACCTGAAAAATTTAGTGCCTACACCCTAAGCATTTCTCTGTCATGGAAGCTTCAAAGGCTTAGCCCAAATACCACACTTCTCAGATTGCAGTGAATGAACCTCAAGCACACACAAGAGTTTTTGTGTTTCATTTTCTCTTTGAAAGGGGAAAAAAAAAATCTCACAGAAAAAGAAACAGAATGAAAGACCCATATTGATGGCTCTTATCCAGAAACTCAACTCAGATTCATCCATGTTGCCGCCTGAGACATCGACAATGCCCAAGTGTGTGTAATACCCCAAGAATAGGAAATATGACCAATAGTCATTCTGCACAATAGAGACATAACTTCAAAAATATTAGTCCTTATGACGACTTTCTATAAAAATCTCAAGGCTTCTTCACTTCAGTCAGGACATGACTGTTCTTTAAGAGATATCACTTTCAAAATTAGTTTGGTTTTTTTAAAAAAAAAAAAAACTCCTTAAAGTAGTTACAGCATCTGTCTCTAAGCCCCTTCTCTCCCTTGGCTAAAAGGGAACATGAGATGTTTTCAGTTACAAAAAAGCAATGCTTCCAAGCATTCGTGAGAAATTGGTGGTTTTTTGCCTCTTGAAAAGCTGTAACTAGACACAAATATTTTAAATCTATTCCAAGTAGCTATTCTTCAGGATTATAAACAGAGAATTAGTATGTTCTAATGTTGACATGGTAAAAGTGAGAACTAAGGTCAGCAGTCACCAGTGGCTTCAAAAGTCTGCTAGCCACAGATCCAGAGTGGGTTTTTCCCTTCTGTATATGAAAGGAAGCACCAAGATTCAATAAGAAACAAAAACTACCAACATTTTAACAAAGCATCTGTCTTTGCAAACATATATATATATATGAAAATATGAACTAAACCTTACTGTAAGAATACAAATATCCAATTATTTTCCTACTGTTTGCTTTTCTTGCTGTTTTGCTAAAGAAAGTTATGCATACATCCATCACTTGCATTTCTGAGAGAGAGTTATGCAGAGCGGCAGTAGCTGAAGGTCTCTGAGTCCTACAGGGAGATGAGGTCACAACTCTTTTCCCAATAATATTTCTGGTCTAATATTTGTACTGATGCTGCAAAAAGCAAAAATGGGGAAAGCAGGCAGTGCATTGCACGAATGAAGGCAGGGGCATCAGACCACATTTGTATCCACTCTGTCACACTCTTGCAGCAGATGCTCACACACAAACACACCCAGAACTAAAAGCCAATCTCTTAAGAACACACTTGATGAGGTGGTAAAACTATTTATTTTATTAAACTTTTTGAAATATTCAGTTTATTAAATCTTGATTATTACATCTTAATCCGTGAAGCAAAGTATAGAATACAGACAAAGCTTTCTGCTGCATGTCAAAGGAGTTCAGTCATTCCAACCCTGGACCACCGTTTGAATTGAAACTAGTTGGGTTTTTGCATTTGTGTGTGCATCTGTGTGAACAGGCTTGCAAAAGAGTGTTTTTACTTGAGACTACAACTATCAAACTATCATCATTCACACTTGAGTGTTTGGCAAACATTTTCTCAAAAATGAACAAAGACAGACTGTCACTTGAGAGAGAACAATTGACAGGATGAGTAGCTAATGATGAAATTTCAAACTTTCGAATGAAAACTGGAATTTTGGAAAATTCGTATCTACCACTATGAGCTTGACAGCTTCTGAATAACTTCTGGTAAGATCAATACTGACATGGATAAATATGAATTTTTGCTACTGTATAATGAAGCATGTCACACAATTCAATGAACAAGAACCCAACGAGCCAAGATTTCCCAAATGACCAAAGCATGAAGTTCAAAATGAGGCTGATGCCCGAACATAAAAGATACATCAATGAAATTAAATGTAAAGGACAAAAAAAAATACTTCATTAATATGATTTCAACTTCTATGCCACAATTAACTTTTAAGAAGTTACAATTTTCAAAAAGTTTTGGTGTAGTATTAAAAAAAAATCCACCATTATTGGAGAAAGAACTATTAAGCACTCCTCTTTCCAACTACATATATTTAATAAGCTAGAATTTCTTCATATACTATAATCAGAAGATATACAGCAGCAGAAAGTAGAAGCAAATATGAGAATCCTGTTGGACATTAAAGGGATTTGTAAAAATGTAAAATGGCGCCACTCCTTTTACTAAATGTTTTGCTTTGGAAAATAGAGTTGAATCAATCATTTAAAAATATATTTATATCAATATGTGATGGGTTAGCTATTGTTGTTTTTCAATGACTAGGAAATATTTTTAAAAATTTAATCTTAATTCATAATGCAGCAAATAGCAATAGAGATAAGTCTCATAAATAAAATATCTCTGGATCCTCAATAATTTTTAAGAGCCCAAAAGATCCTGAGACTGAAAGATTTTTTTTAAACTATCTTCTTTTTTTTATGGACCTTTATTTTATTTATTTATATGTGGTGCTGAGAATCGAACCCAGTGCCTCACACATGCTAGGCAGGTGCTCTACCACTGAGCTACAACCCCAGCCCCAAGACCTAAAGATTTTAAAAGCAGAGATATAGCATTGAAGAGACTGGGCTGTGCAGTTAAGAGAGACCCACTAAAGTGTGACTTGGCCACATGTTAACTACATGACTATGCAAATCACTGCATTCTTCCAAGCCCGAGGTTTCCTACCTGTGAAAGTAAGAGAATCCCCACCTTACAAGGAATATGGCTACACTATCCTGAACACAGAATAAATTCTTACCAATTACTAGCCATTGATATTACCTTCATCTTGTTCTTTTTGGCCAAGTCATTGCATTGGCCATAGAATTGTTCAGATTTGGGAAAAAAAAAAAAAAAAAGGAAGAAGGGTGAGGGTGGCCTCTCCTCATGGGTTCTATGGCCACATGACTGTATAGGGTAACAGCTTGCCACACTTGAGCTGCACACAACAATTCCAACAAAGTTTAGTCCTCTTCTTACCAACTAGTGCAAAGGGACAGTGGAAACAAAGATGGGAGAAAATCCTATGGCTTTCTGAAGCCCAGAAGTCATTTCCATTGCCATTCCATATGTGTGTGCCCATGAGAACACGCATGTGTGCTGACCCCATGGTGGCTGCTCAGAGTAGCTGAACACCAGTCATTCCCCATCGACTTCTATACCAGTCTCAGGGGTCCAATGCAGTTGATGTACACAATCTTTGAAATATTTTTGCTATGATCTTAGAGAAAGGGCAAACAACCCCGTGAAATAAAGTGAGAAATTAATAATAATAATTACTACTACTACTAATAATAATCTCTGTTTTGGTTTTTGTTTTCTCTCAAAGTCCTAGAGAGAGATATACAAACTATAAAAACATTTCTCAGTTTTTCCCCATGATTTTTTCCATAATCTGGAAACATAAAGCTCTTTCCACTGGCTGCCTTTCTATTGCTTCTTTCTATTCTTGTTCCAGTGCAGAAAGAATTTTGCCCACGAAAGTGCTATAAACAGCCATGCCCTCACTGAAAAAGGCAATATGCCGTCAGTCTGACATATACCTCGCTTTTCCGCTCATTGTCAACACGGTGATTGATGGTGTAGTTCATTAATGTGGGACGATTGTCAGCTTTTCCTGAATAAATATAAAAAGAAACAAAGAAATCCCCACCCTTTTCAAGCCAGAGTGAATTATTTCCTATTTTTCAGGCTTAGCCTTAAGGATCCATAAGACATTCGTCTCAAAGTAAATAATGAAAAGACCCTTTCATGGAAGAAATTTTAGATTGGGTTCAAAGACAAAATATTATATATATATATATGGAGCCCAAAATGCTATTCAAAAGGATGAAGCAATCTATGTACCTAAAACTGTACTTTAAAGCAATACTTCATCTTTAGTATATGTAGTCATGTAAAATGCAAGAAATTATCACCTTTGGAAACCTGTAAAGTAGAAAGGATCTGCTGCGTGCCAAACCACACATAACAAGAATCACAAGGAAAAAACGTGATAGAGTGGATGGAGAATCAGAGGCCTAATTTACAGCTGGGTAGGAAAGTTGATCAAAAATCACTACATCCAAAGGAAGTTTTGTGATATAAGCACAATAAATTTCCCTTTTAACTTGTCTTTATTTATGATGCAAAGTTAGGAGTGTTTTCATTGCCAGGCACATTTTATAAGGAAGCCAGGAACGGTAAGAGGTTGTGTCTTGGCTACATTTGCCCATTTATCGAACAGTGTCACCTCTGTGACTTTTCTCTAGTCTGGCATCCCTGCCATTCTATCTGAACTGTTTAATGGGATTTTCACTAACTCCATTCCTTGCAAGTTCAACGAACACCATCAGGTGGGTCTCACTTCTAGCTCTGGTGTGCAAAAAGGAACATCTAAGACAAAAGCACATCCTGGTGCTCACAAGCTGGTCAACACGTAGTCTTTCACTCTGGGTATTCTGTTCCTCTACAGACTTTCCTGGGTGGTAAGGTGCTAACGACAATAATAATTTATTCTGAAGATGTGCTAAATTTCTTGAGTTGAATTGTGAAATATTTTGAATCCCACTGGAAGGCACAGGAAACTGAGAACTGTTGGAAAAACTGGCATTCGGCCACCACTTGAAGATCCAATCTGATTATAATAGAAGGTGATTATCCAGAACTAGCCAGAAAACCTTGGACCATTTCCTCTTAAAATGACAGCTTGCCGGTGTAGCGTGCTTTCTGGGTCTGCTCTCAGGATGTTCTAATTCTTAACAATGTAGGTAAAGGGACTCGAAGCCTAACAATAGTTTACATTTGTCAAGCACAGAGCACAAAGCCAGCAGGCACGATGCTCGGACCTCATGTGCATCATCTCCTTCAATCCATGCTCCAACTCTGTTAGGTGAAAACTACCATTATTCCCATTTTAAAGAGGAGGATGAAGGGGCTCAGCTCATGCAGTGCCTTCTTCAAAGTTATGCACATGTGAATCAGGATTCTCACCTGGCCCTGTCTGACTCCAAAGCCAAAACTGTGAGCCACTGTGGCTTCAGAGGAAGTAGGAAATGGAGGGAGAGTTTCTATCAAGGAAAGATGCAATCCCACTCGACGGTAAAAAGTTTCTCAAAGTGATGTCACATTTGATGTTGCATTTCCTCTGCACCCTGGCTACATTCAGTCAGCAGAGCAGGTAACAACATATTCTTTCTACAGATGAGTGTAAGAGAGTTCACAGAGGCAGGCTCTCGAGCTATGGACAAAGAGCTGGGGACCAGAATTTGGGTCTTTCCAGTGCACTATCATTTGGCTATGAAGTAGCACAGCAAAAAGATAAATAATCAAAGTCACGGAGTGGGAAAGTGTTTCTTGTTGCCATATTTCATTTTGCATTTGCTTAGCTTATCATATCATAAATTCCATGTTTGCCTCCTGGCTACCGAGTAAGGAATTCTGTTTTGAAATTCTCCAGACCCACTGGATGTCATATTATCTCCATGGCTTCAGTTGATGAGACCCTGGATTTTGTGAGATGAGGGAAGTCTAAGCATCCTGATAAGCGTGAGATGGACATGGCAATGCTGCTAGAAGTTAATGGTCAGTCTCCATAAGGGCAAAACTCTTCAAGTAGGTAGCCAAGCAGCAACATGTCCACAGGTACTTCTAAAACAGGCACGACAACACTTTCAGCACGTCACAAAATAATAAAAATCAGTTGTGGGAAATGCCGAATTTTAAAGACAGAGAAGTAGCCTCCTATAAACTCTAGACTTTACACACCACAGTGGTCCAAAGACTGGGATATGAGGGTTCCCATAGCTTTGCTGCAAATTAAGGTGGACATATTTTCTGAAAACTTTCAGGGCCAGGTCTTGACATTGATACAAAATATCTCAAAAGGAGGAAATATTTTATGGTCCCAGGGGATGAAATTCTACTTCCCCAAGTTCAACTACAAGTTCCCAGTGTGTATGTCTTCCCCTAAACATCATCAAGAGGGAGTGTATGTGTGCACTTTCTTCTTCTTAAAGATGTGTTGAGTTGTGGGCCAACAAAGATTATAATGAACCAACACTGATAATGTACATGCAATGAATTTATTCTGTATTCTAAAGGACTCTTCCTTCCTATTTTGTCCCCAGCAAATTGAAAATTATATTTGTAACCTGATTTTAAAGCACTCTGAGTGTGCATTTCTCGGAGCTATTAACTGAGTTTGGATAGCGTTTTATATTTCTTTCCTGTACGTTTATTATAGAATGTCCAGGAGGGAGGAAAAAAAATGAAAGATCAAGGAATAGAGTTGCACATGCTTTTGTCTCTTTTGCATACATGGAAACAGAACATCAACTTTCAAAATAAAATAAAAAATTATGAAGATGGAATGACGTGGTTCCTTGCCCTTTTATGGGTGTGGGTCCTATTGAGAGTTTAATAAAAGCCTCTCCCTAGGAAAATGTCTATTACTTAAGAAAAAAAATATTGCATCCATTTCAAAAGTTTTGCTGCCCCACCCCTTGAAATCTAGTCTTGAGATGCTTATAGGTTAGTAATCCTGAATTAAAGTATCCTTGACACCATGAAACACCAGTTCCTCTAACTGACTTGGCATCCTGGTCATCATCACATGGTGTTGGTGATCTAGTAGTGCAAGTGCAGAGCTGTTTCAATTCAACCCAAATTTCCCTATCTCCTCTTCCTCTCTTCACTGGACTCATGGCTCTGTTTCTGCAGGATAGTATAGAGGAGAATTGGATTGGGAACTGCTTTTGCATCTCTGCCACTTAAGACTCAGACCTCAGGGGGAGCTTCTCCATCAGGAAAAAGCAGCGTGTTCTCAGGGCAGTTGAGCTGAAAGGGAGGGTCCTACATCCACGAGACAACTGGGACTGCAAAGGAAGAAGCCCAGAGGGCTGAATGAAAGCACAAATAACTGTGATGATTTCCACTGGGGAATTTAGTGGGGCTGACACCATGAGTCCTTCACCATTGTCCCAAGGTGGTGGCAACTCTGTCCATTTTTACAATCTAATTTTACAATAGATTAACTTTGTAAAGGCTGGATGGCAAAGAGGCTGGATGGGGCATATGAGTGGAACCAACCAATTCAGTCATTAGTAAGTACAGCACTTTTATTCCCCTCTTAGGGGAAGAACTCAAGAACCATGATCTCCAAATCACAAAACAACCCACAAATCTTTTTCAGGTAATTTGCCTTTGATGTTACCCAAAAATTAGGTTTATAACTCACAAATTCCTATAGCCAATCACAGTCATGCCAAAAAGAGGTTTGTGAATGTCTTGGGTTGTGGCCGATGATAACATTCAAGCACAGAATCAATTTGTCAGACTATACGCAATTATACTAAACTCTACCCAGTGCTACCCAATGCATAGGAAAGTTGGGTTGCTAAATGAGCAGGAAAACAACCCCAATATCTCTCCTCTATTAACAGAAGGTTTCTGTCTAACTTGTTCTCTGCCTTATGAAGCTGTAGAAATTAGTCTGACTTGCAGAATTCTATTTTTAAAAACTCTTCCTATTTACATATGCTTTACTTCTCAAAAGGATGTCACCTTCCTATTAATGCAACACTTAACAAAGGCAATGTCAGAAATGTGCTGTTGGTGGGGGCTTTGTTTCTCACTTGCCATGTTTTGATTGGGATCTGTGTTAATTCATGTGCCCTCATTGTGAGACAACTGAAAATTTTCATTGTCAATACAGTTTCCTAACAATCCCAGAACCCAGGCAATTAGATATAAATAAGTCAATGTCAGCAAAATAGCGAATGTCATCTAACGTCTCAGACGAATAAAAGAAACAGCTGGAAAAGGAGGAAAAGGACAGCAGAAAGAAAGAAAAGGGGGGACACAGAACTTCTTTGTGGGGAGAAAAAAACTTTATATGCCTAGACAAAGACAACAGGAAAAAAAATCCTTCAGAAATCATTATCCAATACACTTTTAAGCCAACTCCTAAAAACAGATTTTCTGAAATGCTTTTGGATGACTGTTTATACGTTAAAATCAACATTTAAATTGTGCCACAAAGCTTATTGTGCACTACATAAGCAGTTCTAAGACTTCTGCAACAACATAGCTTTGGGTCTAATCCACTGAAAACACACTCTCTGCACATGAAAATTTGGTTCGCTTTGGTTGGGGAAAAGTGAGGAATGTGCTTGCCTCTAAGTTAGAAGAAGGTCAAGGAAGCACTTTCAGAACATATTCCTTCAGGAATGACCAAGTGACCAGGGCCCCTTTGCACACCTGAGAGATTTGCCAGCCAAGATGCAGATCGATTCCTGAAAGAAGCATTCATACCTTAAATATGTGTTTATGCTCCCCCAAAACGCACAGTTCCAATTTTTTTTTTTTCAAAAAATGGGAGTTCGAAATGAGAGGAATTGGAAACACATAAGCCTCGTTTGTTTAAACGAAAGGTAAGTATCATGAGTTGTGAACGAAAGAAAAACCATCAGGTAGACCCCAGTTATATAACAAATATTAGCATTGATTTTACAAGTCACTTTCTCCAAATTGGAAAACAACTTTCTGTCTATCGTACAATGAGGACAATAATCCATTTAATAATGACACGGGAGATAGAGTTTATCCTCTAACCTGCAGGAGCTGCTGCTTCACATTCACTACTTTACAGTATGCCATTTCATTTAAAGGTCTCAACAACCCGTCACATTTTCATATATAAGACATTATTTCTACTAAAACAAGTGGTACCAAGCAAAAGTAAAATGATAGCACTAAAAGTTTAAGAAGTCAAACTTTTGACCCAGGAACTCTACGTCTAAGGAATCTATCCTAAAATTGTCATCAGCATAGCAGTTGAAGATGTGTAGCCAAAGATGTTCATCAGAGTGATACTTATGAGGACAAAAAACTGTAAATAACCTAAATATCCAATAATGATGGAATAGTTAAATGGCATAGTAAGTCACTGTTAAAATATTTTCCACAAATGCCTTGATGATCTGAGACATCTCATTAGTCATTAGCAAACTATCTCATAACAGTATACTAGTTAGAAGTATTCAAAGTAGTATGTGTGGACAATCAGGTTGCATTTATTTGTACTTAAATTCCGTTTGCAGCACATAACAATCACTATGATCTGCAAATGTGTAATATATAATACATGCATATAATATTCATGTAATATATGCATATAATACACAATATATTTGCTCTAGTTAAGGAACAGGGGCTCTAAAACATATAAGAAATAAATTTTCTTTAAAGAAAGAAAATATATTCCAAATGCATATCTACGGGCATTGGCACTGAACAATTATTCTGGTGCCCTTTTTAAATTTTCCCATATTTTTCAAGATTACTACAACATGCAATATCAGCAAAAGGGCACTTGGGGAAAAAAAGTCAAAGGGCTTTAACTTTCATCAGTTTAAATTCTAATTAACATTATCTCTTTTAGACTTAAGGAACGTAAGATGCTAGCAGTGGATGATGACTTTCGCCCTAGACTCTGGATTTTTCCAGGGTCTGGGGCATTCCATGACTAAAGGGGGAGCCCAGCCAGGAGAACACTACCCCAGCCTGGTGCCTTCCTCAACCACAGTGACTTTTCTGCTATTTATTTTCTATATATTTTTAATTTGTTGTAAAATCAAAACTTTCCCAAATCATAAATGAGCAAACCTCCCAGAAATGTGAACAGTCTTGCTTCAATTCACACAAATTGCTAGTGAAAGATCTCAGATTAGAACTCAAATGTCAGCATTCAGATTACCCTCTGTCCACTATGTGGTTCTGTCTGTCCAACAAGACTGTATATCCTCAGTCAACTGCTTTGTACTGGCAATGGAACTGCCTAACTGTCTTGCAAAGTACCTCCTCCAAAACCTTCCCCACCCAGCTGTGGACTCAACAAGGAAGCCCTGTTTAAGAAATGGACCGGAAGTCAGTTGAAAATGAAATATGAGACTCCCTTCACTATGCCAGATTTGGTCTTAAAACATCTTTGAAAATGATCACTCGTATTTATCTTCAGAGAAAATTCATAACACCACTATGAAAAAGATGGCTGATCTCCTAAAGACAACTTCCTGCCATCCATTAAATAACTACTTCAAACATCACATAAAAACTATCAAATAAAGAAGAGAATTTAAGGATTAAATAGTATATGATATTAGTATAGCTGACACTTGCTTTTCCTTTTAAAAAAAAACACACATATGGAAAGTCTCAAAATCATTTTATGTTATTCTGAGTAATTTCTGGTAGATTTTTAAAAGGACATCAGAATTTACTTCCATTGAAATTACATTAATCTAAAAATTCAGGCATCCCTCAAAATATTAACTGTTGTGCCAAGAGTTTAAATATAGGACTTGACACTCAGGTACTCAGTTAATTCTGGAATCATATTTAAATGCCTGGTGAGTATACAAGTAGACAGTTCAAAAAAAGTAAAGTCTAATTATTGAAACAAAAGATTGAAGCTATGCCATGGCATAGCATGGGCATATTTTCAACAAGGCATCTGACCCAAAAAAGTTAATGATATTCTTGCAGATGAGATGGAGAGGTCTGAGTGGGTGGTGAGATAGGGACTGAGGAATGCAGTTTGCAGGATTCAAATCTGCATAAATAACCTGACCCAAAGAGGTTACCAAATCTCCATCTGCAGATGCAAAACCAACTTCTGCTCTGACCACATCTTCAGTATTCTACCTGCCCTTTACTTACACACGTGCTTCTTGGTGCATTCTATTGTTCCACAAATTATTTATCCTCTTGCATGCAAAGAGGAAATGGTCTATGCTAGGTTTAAAATCCTGGAAAATACTCCCCCAGAAGCCTGACTAGTTTGCATCTTTTGGACAGCTAAGATCAAAGTGATTTAAAATGTTTATTTTTAAAGTAAACCATTTACACTGATCTTTGAAAAAGCCCATTTACGCTTTCAGAATTGTATTTTTCTCCATAGCTCTTTTTAGAAGACCAAAATCACAGCAAAATCACACTGGACATCCAGGATGGCACTATCAGGATTGTGGAGCCTGGTTTATCTGACACAATCTTGTGTCAGCTCCACGGGGACAGGATCCAAAGGAGGGCATGGAATTGCAGAAGGCTGGACCTTGCAGGCAAGAGCCACCAGGAGCCCAGGGGTGGGATGATGGACACCAAACGGCTTTAATTGAAAAAAGCTGCAACAAAACAATACTCTGAGGGAAATCACAAGCATTGTTTTTGGAGGATCACTTAAGAAGCCACCTTTGTGAATCTCCAACTTCTGTCTACAGAGTAGGAAGTTACAGCTTAAAGTTCAGTCCTTTGCACACGCTGGGCATACGCCATAAAATAGCACATACGAAATGCTACAAGGACCCGGGGGAAGGGGGAGCCCCACTACTTCTCCTTTCCAAATCTGAAGGATGATTTGAATTGCATCGGGGTCACTGTATCTGAGGGAATTTTTCCAGCCGCCTGACTTTATTTCATGTCTCAAACACAACGCTTCTTTTATGAAAACCCAGCTTAAATATTAATGTGTGTTTTCTTAAGGAAGTAGAAGGCAAATCAACTTCCTGGTACCCAGGGTATCTGATTTCTAAAATGGTCCAACACTGATTGTCACAGGTCCACCAGATGTGAGGGGTGAAGCTCTATAAAAACGGAAAGGCCGGCTTTCAGGCTCACTGCTGTGCGGGTCCCACGCCTCCCTAGCTGCATCCTCTGAGAGTATATTTTTGTTAGCGGGCTGCCGGAAGCCCTCAACTGCCCAAGTTGTTTTGCCATCCTATAAGGACCTTCCCAACCCTGCTGTCAGCCCTGAAATTAAGAGTGTGTTTGTGTTGGTAAGTTTGGGGGGCTGGTTAAAATAATAAGAATTATCATCAGCATCGCCACTTCAGCAGAATGGTAGGGAGGGTAGGGAGACAGGAGCAAGGCTCCAACATGGCTAAAAAGCCTATTTTGAGCAAACCTTTGTTCTGCACACTCTTGTTACCTCCTGCACCCAGAAACAATGTCTTTTGTTACCAAACCCCCTTCTTTGCTGCGATTGTTTACTGACATTTTCAGTGCGAGGCAATACAAAGAGTATTTCCTCAGATTAACTCCAAATGTCACAAAGAACAAAATTTGGTTCTAAAGAAGCCTGGCTAACCAGATAAGATGCCCTCAGCTAAGAAAAAATGTAATGAAAATAAATCTTGCTCTTTAATGTGGATCACTTAGTCTTAAGAGAGAGCAGGCTTGCCTCTTTTGCTGTGTCATTCAGAAGCCACCCGCTTTCCATCACTCTAACGAGCAAGGCTGGGCCACAGTGACTCTAGTCCCCACTTATCACAGTCTGAGCACGCAAGTTGAAGAACATTCAACTTCCATATTAAAGTCCATGATGTCCTCTGTCGTGGGCTGAACTATATCCCTTTGCTACTTAAATCCACACATGAAAGTCCTCACCCTAGTACACAGAGGGTGACTATATTTGGAGATAGAGTTCCCCCCACAAGAGGTTATTAAAATTAAAATTAAGCAAGATCACTGGGATGGGCCCAAATCCAATATGGCTGGTGTCTTCAGAAGCACACATTAGGACACAGACATGCCCAGTAGAGAGACCTTGGCTATCATAAAGCCCAAAACAGGGACCCTTAGAAGGAACCAACCCTGCCAACACCTGGATCTTGAACTTCCAGCCTCTAGAACTCTAAGAAAATAATTGTTGTTGTTCACGCCACTCAGTCTGTGGTACTCTATGATGGCAGCCTTAGCAAGTTAGTATACTCACCATGCAACTGATGACACTGTTTTATTTAAAAAGGTCATTCTTAAACAGGATCTCTAAGTTGCCAGAGGAGGACCCACTTAATAACAAATAGATCTTCAAAATTATTTATTCTGTAAATACTTGTTAAACACCAGGCCAAGCATAGGTGGCCTGGTAGAGAGAAAAAGGAGACATGGTCCCTTGCCATCACTGAGCTCACAGGCTGAAGAAGGAGGCAGGCATAGGTCAGTCACCTAAGAAGCACACCATCAGAGCTCAAGATGAGCACCCTGAGAAGCCCAGGCTCATGAGAGTGAAAACCACAAACCTGGCCAACTTAGGGGTTCAGTGGGGCTTTTCTGAAGATGGGATTTGAAGGTACAATAGGGAAGGAAACACTCCAGATTAAGGGATCCAGCGCAAAAGAGCCCAGGGTAACAGTGATCATGAAGAAGGCCCAAGAATGCTGGGCCTGAGGTCCAGACCAAAATCAGTCAAGTGGGAGGAGGTCACACCCTTTGCTGTGCACAGGGACTGAATCCAGTTGGTTCATTCAGGGGAAACCAATGAAGAATTTCAGCGGAACAGCCATCCCATCCCTATCTCCTGTACTAACTTCTCAAGACCCAGTGTGCACTAAAGGCAGTAACACTCTGTCCTGCCAACCTCCCGCCAGCTCAGTCACTTCCCACCCAATGTGTTGAATTTTAATGAGTCTTCAATGTTCCAAAGAAGAACAAAGATCCTTGGCTTAAAAGATATGCCTCTCTCTCTTAAGCCAATCAAATGCAATGATAACTTGGATAGGTAAGCCTGTAGACCCAGATGTAAATTTTCAGTTAACCCTCTCCTTTAAAGAATAAGTTCCAAAATTATAAGCTGTGAATTTATCAACATTCAGCTTCTTAAGCCCAACATGTAAAATTGAGTTCTACAAGAAAGAAAGCTCATCTATGAGAGTATCAATAGAAAAAGAAATTCTATATTAACTTTTATAATTTCTTCTCCAAATTTTTTAGGACTCATGATCAATGCATCTTACATTTCAAGCTAACAAGAAAATAGATATTAAACTTTATTTACATGGTAGCCAAGGGATACAAAAGTATTCAATATTAGAAAAGATAGTACATGAAGGAGGAAACTAGAAAACAAGCCTTTCTCTAATGACCATGTTACTTTGTATGCAAAGTTAACGGTGAAGGAAGGGTTAGTCATATTATAATTAAATAATAGCCATAATGTTTTGAATGATTCCAGCTACTACGGATGCTGCGATAAGTGCTTTCTAGACAGCCTCACTATTCCTTGCAACATTGCTACAGTTAGGATCTACTAGTTCATCATTTCCATTTTATAATAAAGAAATCAAGCTCAAAGTCACTGTAATGACAAAGTCTACAAGTGACCCCAAATACCTTTTCTTTCTTCACTTATCTGAAGCAATAACTTCCCAACATTTATCTGAACACATGGCTATCAGAATAAAATTGGTGCTTCCCAGACTCCCTTATAATTAGGTAGCCATGTGACCAAGTTCTGGCCAATGAAATGAAAGCAGAGTGCTATCTGTAATATCCAAAAAAAGGAAGAGTAAGAGGTGCTCTGCCCCTTCCCTGCTGCACTATGCTATTATGCTACTAGGAAGGCTGCCATGATGGCTACAGCTCCATCCTGGGTGATAGGAATGAGACCACCCTCCTGTGATAGCGGAAGAATGCGAGAGGGAGCCTGGCCAGAGGGCTTGGTAGAGCAGATCTCCCACCACAGCTACGGGCTGCTTATTTCTGAGCTTCGTGTATGTGAGAATAATGAATTTCTGTCTTCTACAGCGCATGGTTCTGTTGGCTTCTTTTGAGTGGGGCCAGGGGTTCCCTCACTCGCATCCCCATCTAACCATAGCTAATGCAGTCGCCTAGAACAAATCACTTAACCTCTCTCAATTCTCCAGTCTGCAAAAGAGGATGAGCAAGCTTACCTCAGAGTGCTGTGTGAATTAAGTGCGACATGATGTCATTGCAGAAGGCAGCATGTGATAAGCCTTCAACAAACGTCAGCCTTCTACCTCTACATCCCTTGCACAACAGAACTCACAGCAAACTGCCAGAGTGGATGGCTGATTCTTCACAACCACCACAGAGCGCCATACCCAGGCCATACTTTAAGTTGAGGGCCACATAACTGATGCTCTTAGAAGCTACAAGGGTTCATCTTGAACCTCCTTGTAGAGATAACATGAGCATGGCTTAGTGGAGCCAAAGGACTCTGAGGTCCTAAACCTAGGCAGCCTCTGGAAAAGCTGTTTCCCCTTTCAGATCACATCTCTGCTTCCAAACCAAATATTCCCTAGATTTGACAGACTTCTGCTCCCTAACTTCAGGAACACTATCCAAGCCCCATATGTACCCACATTGCTCTGTTAACCCTGGGGACAGTGGCTATACATTTTGGCTCCATACTTGTACACAACCTCCTGGAATCATGCACTAAAAACTTTTATACATATAAAAGAGTTACATCTTAGCCACAAAGCTGGGTCCCAGAGTTAGCATGGCAGGAAAAAAAAAAATCACATTTAGTCAAAATTACCCTTGAAAATCACTTACTTCACCCATAAAATACCACATATGTAGATCTGTGTTTACAACCCACTAAAATCTGAGAACCACTGAGCAAGATTAAAGAAAAGAACAACAACAACAAAAAAAATCCATATGCTCATATCTGGGCATGCAATCTGCCCTGCCATTAAGGAATGTAATTCCCTAGCACTTCTGGGACTAGGTGGAGTCTCAAGTATTCTTCCTTGCCTCTCTTGAAATTAAGCTCATAAAATCTCAATACAGGTTACTAGATGTGTTTCATGAGGTGAGAATTAAATGAAATAATATCTACAAGAAACTTCCACACAGAACCCAGCACCGAGGAAGCCAGTAATATTTCTGGAATTTGAATCTAGAGCTTGCTTGATCAAATCCACACATTGTTCTTTGAAAAATTGAAGAGAAGTTGGCCGGCAGCTTCCCATCTTTCCAAAATGGAGTTTCCAGCTGTGGCCCCCTGCTGGGCTCCCACCTCCCACCTTTGGGAATCCCTTTCTTGTGTATTAACTTCTTGGGTTGGGGATTGAGAGAATTGGTTAGGGACTAAATCATTGACACCAATTAAAACATGAGCCTCAATTTAACTAAAAAAAAAAAAATGTGGTTAAAACATTCGTGTTGACTATGTGCTTATCTACACCAGGGCAAATTTAAAGTGTTTGCTCCTTTTCTCAGTATAAATAAGCTTTTAGGCAAAAGAAATGTGGTTCCCAGGAATTCACCATGTCTTCTGCAGAACCCTGTGTCCAAGGGCTCTGTGCCCATAACTGGGATGCCAGAAATCAGGGTCATTACTACTGGGACCCAGGCGAGGACAGCTGGGTGCCGATCCACCAGCCAACCAAAACCCAAGCTCAAGGCGTAAGATCCATTTATAGCCCTTTCCTTGGATCAAAACTAACCTGGCTGAAGAACCCACCAAAAAGTAAACCCTTCTTGACCTTTAGGTTGGTCTAAGAAGGACAAGTAGATAAGTTTGTGGATCAAAAAATCATACACAGAGGTGGCCTTAGAGGAAAAACCAGCTCAAACTCTCTAGAGCAATGTGTCACTAGAAATAAAATATAAGCCACGAATACAAGTCACAAGCATAGTTTTAAATGTTCTTGGTAATCATGCTTTGAAAGTAAAAATAATCCAGCAAAATTAATTTTAATAGTATGTTTTATTGTACCCACCCTATCAAAAATATGATCATTTTAACATGTCATTGATGTTCAAAGTTATTGACGTATTGTATAGTCTTCAAAACTTACGACGTATTTTATACTTTCTGTACATCTTAATTTGAACTAGCCACTCTCCAGTACCCAGCAGCCACACCTAGCCCGTGGTATCCAGATAGGATAGCACAACTCTGAGAAAACTGATCAAACTGCAACCCACACACTAATTTTGTTTTGACTTTTATAGTGATTCGATTTTTTTAAAAAATCAGCTGCCATCATATAAAATCATACTTCACCATAAAATACCAACCTCTGGCTTCTATTGAAAAGCCACATCTGGTAATTCTGGGTTCAAATTCCCAAAGGCAACAAGCCACGGAGCAGAGAATAAGCTGAGCCCTGCCCCCTCTAGTAGGAAGTTCACATTCCGTTGGCCACTCACGGTCCCTCCATGCCTCCCATTTCCTGACTTGCCATATCCCTGTGAGCACAATAAATAGCTAAGTCACAACCTTATAGAGCTAAATAACATCAAAACCATGGGCTTATTTAATGTGGCAAACTTTGAAAAAAGAAATGTATTTATGCATTTGTGCTTTGTTTGTTTTCCTACCACTTACCATTTATGTTACCATGAACTCTGAATTTAAATGGGGTCACATACACAAAGAAGAAACAAATCCTTGCTTATTGATTCAGGAAAAGATGGAAATCAGCCTAGGGAAGGAAGTGATCCTGTTTACTCTGTTTTTCAAACAACTGAAGACGTAATACTGAGAGGGCCAAAGAGCATTCGAACTCCTAGTCCTTCCGAGGACCCACAGAAAGGATGGCTACTGAAGACACGCACATCTCTCTGTGTTGCTTATTTCCCACACGGATCTAAGCACCCAATCAGACTTCTCTCTGTGGCTCTGTATCTCCAGGGCCCATTTCCTCTTTCCACCACCCCATCAAACGTCTCCTGGTGAGGGGCATGGCCTCTCCCACCCCACCTTCCCCCTCTCCCTCATATTGGACACATAAGGAACTCCCATCCCTTTTCTCTGCTGTTTTCTCTCCTTATCAAAATCACCCAAAGACATCTAGATCTAGTCCAAGGCCCCAAGTGCAGCTTTAAATCATTCCATCAGCTACCCTATCGGTACCTTCACATCAGGCCAATAATAACATTAGCAACACAACAGCAGCACACTGACTGTGAGTAAGCATCTGAAGTCAGTTTACAAGACAAAAATTACACAAAACCAAACTAATCCTTGAAAATCCCTTAAACTACACACAGACTCTGGTGTGCATGCATTCACAACCTTATCCATTAATATCTATATCCAAAGTTCTGATTATCAGCAGGTTTGCATCTTAGGCTCAACTAAGGTGCAGATACATTGGGAGTGGAATGGAGAAAATTATTTAAACTGTTCTTTTTCTCTTACAGTTACTTTTTTCTTTTTTGTTCAAGTACAAGTAGTTGGAATCAGGAGGACAAATGAATACCCAATAAGAATCGACTAAATATCGTAATTCCATAATAGATATCACTGGCTAAGCATTTAGAATGTGCTAAGTCCTGCACCAGAAACTTAATAAATATTATATGATTTAATCTTCACAAAAACTCCATGATGTAGGAGTCATTCTTTGTGTTCCAAATTCATAGGAATTGCTTTCAAGTGGCCAAACAATTTGCCCCTAATCACGTAGCTAATAAGTAGCAGGGCCAAGAGTTGAACCAATGTGTTGAAAATCCCCCTATTTTCAACGACAAAACCAAACCCTCCAGCTTCTCTCCCCCTGTCTTCTGCCTGTAAACTGAAAATATTCCTACAATTTCCATCAACCTCCTCTCCACAAGACTCTGAGCCACCCCGGATCTTAGGGCCACCCTAGCCTATGTTCCCTCTAAACATTTCTCTGTCTTCTCCAATCAGCAAGAGTCCAGTAAGTGTTTACAGATGGTCAGCATTTAGTACCAAAAGTTCAGAAGACACCCAAGCCAGCCATAATTCCCACGACTACACAAAAGTCTTAAAATGTTTATTATTTAGAGTCGACTGGGGGTAAAGCTCCCCCCGTTCCCTCTCAAGTCTCCATGAGAAAGCACTTCAGTGAGCCACCACATAATTTACATTTTCTCATTTTCTTCTGTAAAAAATTATAAATCTCTGTATAATTTCCCACAACATTTAACAGGAGAATATTTAAACTAAGAAATGTCTTATAGATATAAATGTCAAGCTCACATAACTAAGTTTGTCACGTTATATAACTAAATAATATCCTAGACTTCCTGTGTGTATCTGCATAACAGTACTGAAAATATAAATGGGAAAAAAATAAGTAATAATTTATAAAAACTGATTTGCATTTCCAAATATAAAATGTGTAAAATCCAACTAATTAGCAAGAGTGAGGGCTGAGGTGTTTCTATAGCAACTATAAAAATGCTAAATTATTTTTTCTCCAAAGTGTTTTATATCTGCCTCATTAATGTTTGTTTTTTCCCATTTGTTTTGTGGATATTTCCAAAGTGAAAGGTTTCAAAGATTGCAGAGATTCTCTGCTTTATTGCAAAGTTCAAGACGGGGTTTCTCACTAAGAACCATCTCCTGTGCCAGCAGCGACATGCATTAAAACTATATTTGGTGGAGTTTCTTTCATGCCAGCAGCGGCCTCCTTTGTTCTTAGCTTCCTCTTAAATTCTCCTTTTCTCTTACTGCCCCCGATTATTCTCAGTGCATCTCTGCTAAAGAGATGTTAACTTAAGTTTAGTTTTTGATCTTGCACCCTCTGCGGCCACCCTGGTAACTCCTGAGAAAGTCTGATCCAAAAGGGAAATCTCCTCTCAGCTTAGGGTCCTAAAGAGCCCCTACAAACACCTGAGGCAGAGGTTGGCGAGGAGCTCCGTATCTGGCTCTCAGTTTCCCCATTTGAAAATGAGATGGATGGACAGTGACCTGCCTCTAAGACTCACTCTAGGCTTTCCCAAAACATCTTGTTGTTTTCCATGTTGGTTAAACTCCTTTTCCAGGATGGAAATCTCCCCACCTCACCTCCCCGCACACCAGCCAGCTCCCATGAAGCATCAGTTTTAATTTCAAGTCTAGGAATCAACTGATGGCTTAGAAGAACCATGAGTCCTTTGAATCTCATGTGCACAAAGGTTGATTTCAGTGGAAAGTACACAGGTTGAATATGGTGGCCCCAGGTCTCAGTTCCAGGAGAGCAGGGACAACAACCTATCTATGTGTGTCCCCGGAGCCTACAGCGTATAGTCCCTGGCAGGAACCGAGTTCTGCCTTAGTGCAACAGGCCTCTCCAGTGACCCAACACCACCCTGCCAGATCCCTTCCAGGCTTCACCTGACCCATTTCCTCCACCTCCACCATAAATCTTATCCCATCTTGAAATTCATCATATTCATAATCAGTGTCGTAGAATCCATCTCTGAACAAGTTTATCTTTTCTGTTGGCCTATCCTTCACAGCTCCCAGAGACAAGAGCCACATCTAATGTGACTTGTCCCTTCCAAAGCACCCAATAGAGTGGAAATCACAAAATAAGTAGATGCTCAATAAATACATCTGACTCAGGCAAACTGTAGGAGTGATTCATAATAATTACTGAATTATCTATAAAGGCTTAATTCATACACTGGGGAGGAGACACACATGTAGCATAATTATGATGTATAATATTTATGAATATACTTAATAGGGCAACTTACTTGATCTGATTTACCATGAACCTGTTCTGACCATCGACCTCCTCCTGAGAAATCAGGTCCTATGTGTGCTTTGTCTTGTTCCATTAAAAACTCTGACAATTCTGGTGTCATTAATTCACACCATGTTTCTTACTCAAGCTCAAGAGCAACTTTGAATTTATTTCCAAATCTCCCTTGGCAACTACTTTACTTTCATAAACCAACAGCCCAGATGCTAAATTTTGCTCAGCAATAGTCTCCTGGTCTTTGATTGGGTATCAGCGGAACTAAAATGTCTTAACATGTAACATTGCTACCAACCTCGGAAGAGATTCTGATAATCTCTGACCATACCCATAGGAAACAAATGACAGAGACTAATGCGTGCCAAGGATTTATAAATTGTTCTTCTTTCTTAAAAAGTTGGATTCTAAACAGGACTCTGACAGTCTAACACTAATTCCTGAAATTCTGCCCAATTCTAAACAGAACAACAACACAGAACAATCCAAGTACTTCTAACAAATGTATGGGTCCATCTGTGCATCTGTAGCCAGGCAGATGTGTGTGGTCGCTTGCACAATCCCGCGTAAGCCCACAGGCATATATGTGCATAAAGACAAGTAGGCATTGCCCAAGAACTAGCCAAGTCCACTTTGCCCTAAGCCCAGTTTAATCAAACGCTAATTCCCTGTCTTTCTGTGGGGTGTTATTTATACCTTCAATAAAGCACATGGCATCCACATCCAAACAGTCGTGAACAATAAGTCTGTCCTTAAAGGACTATGCTGTTGACAAGGAGCATACACAAGCACCCCAGCTGGAAGGGATTCACTTATAATGCCCCCGTAGCAATAGCTGTAATAATTTAATACCATTAGTCTCAGTCGCAACTGTAAATGGCCCTAATGGACCCTGCGGTGTTCCTTCAGATTATATACTGATATCAGGGCCCAGCTTTTATGCTCACATTACCGCTGCTAATTGTAAAGCACTTGTGTTGGATACACTCGAGTGTTGCAATAAGTGTCTTCAGTTAACTTCTTAAGGGCACAGCTTTAAAAGGAGCATTTGTCAGAGGGATAAAAAAAGGCAAGAGAATGTTTCATCTGGTTTCAACATTGAGGGGGATCCTGCAAAATCTGATTGCCTCGCTTCGTATTTCTTTGCAACAAGCACTGTTGCTTCAAAACTTGTTAGCAGCCATCTCCTCAAAGGATTTATTTTGATAGTTCGTGAATGTGTTGTCACACAGCATAATTAAAGCTTACAGAACTATTATCAAAACACAGAGGAAATGTGCTCAGGGAGGCTGATGGCTACCCGGCCGCCTGTGTCTGCCGCTTCCCACAGGATGTATGCTGACTGACCAGCTGGCTCCCAAGTTCTGACACTAGGCATATGGAAGAAAGTCAGGCCTCGGGGTAAAGTGCGCGGGCAGGCTTCAGTGAGCAATCAATTACAAGTAACAGCCAGGCCCGGCTTGGTGACTGTGTGCATTCCCACCCTCACCCACTGCCAGCCTGACTCTATTTTAAGTGCAATAAAACTTATAGGGAGCTGACTCTTAAAGATATATGGTAGGGATTAACTGTAAAAACACTAATTAAGGATGGGCTAAGGAATTAGAGGACAGGCGAAAGGGCTTGCGGCCTTGTGCTTTGTATATAACAAAGAAAGAGAGGGTCTTCTATTGGTTTTCTGAAGACAAGCCATTGGAATAAGGGTACAGACTGCTTAGGCAACTCAACGCTGGTCACGTGTTTCTCAAAAGGGCTCCTCACCTCAATGGCATTTGAAGATAGAACAGAGAAGAGAAAATGCAAGAATGTTTATAGTCAAGTTTCTTTTTTTTTTTTAGCATGTGACTTTAAGAAAATATTTTTTTAAATATTTTTAGTCATCAAATAAAACACAGAGAGGAGTGATGAAGTTTAACAATTATGTTTCCAAATGACCCTGAATTTGAACCTTGCCTTCCCAGTTCTCCCTTCAACACAGTAAAACCTATGAGCTTCTTTCTCTGCTTTGGGGATTGTGGAAGGGCGGGGGGCCTTTTACAATAATAACATATGTGCCCCACTTGTAGAAAAGAGAACTGTTAAGCAAATATGATTAATTTACTTTCTATATCAGGTGCCAGAATTTCCCCCCTTAAGAAAATTCTAAGTTTGTGCAATTCATTTATGTAAATGACTTTGAACAAAACGAAAATCAAGAGATTTTTGAAAAAAAAAAAAAGAGAGAGATTTTTGAGTTACTCTCATTTTACCATGACAGTCACATGAGAGATACAGTAGTAACAAACTGATGAAATAGGAATTATACCCATTGTACAGATAAGGAAATAAAGTTCAGGCTAAGCAAAGCAAGGCTGTTCCACTGGTGAGCAAACTGCTGACATTCTAACCCAGATCTGTGAGACGCTTGTACCTTGCTCCTTCCATTAATCTTCTCTCTGTCCTTGTACCTCTATGCTCCAAGCCTTCTGTGTTCTGTGTCTGGAAAGCATATTCCCAAGGAGGTAAACCTTTGGAAATGAGCCTTCCTCCACCATATTACATTGGCAAAGTCACATACGTATATGGTTTGTAACATGCAGACAATGATAGGAAAGAAAGATATTTATTTAAAGTTTACATTACTTGGCTTTTATGCTCACAAAAACAAAATTTTGGCAGCTAGTGTCCATACCACCCACTCTGTACAAATTCATAAGGAAAGTCAGACACATCCTAAAAAAAACAGTCACAAAGGTATTGTTTACCGTAAAATAGCATGAAGTACGGCGGAGAAAGCCTGCTCAAGGAATCAATCCACGTAAAAACCATCAGGCCTTGCTGCCTAGATAAAGCCATCCCACGCTCAGTAGGGAGATGGAGGAAAGGGAAGGATATGGGCAGAGGGGCCATGTGAGAAACACACACGTTCTCTGAACAGGCCACGGCTTTACAAGTTTGTTTTTGGGGAATTAAAGTCTTTCTTGAGGTTGCTACTGGGATTGCACAAGCAAGGAAAGACAAATTGTTGGTGAAAATAGTGATCGAAAACCAGAACCTTATTTCCCAAGAAAGGAAAAGTCAACGTACTCAAAGAAATCTTCCATGCCTCGGGAGCCACCCTGATGCTGAGATCAGAGAACCCTTCTATATTCCACAAACCCATTCCGGAGTTCCAAGTGTTCCACGGGTCCAAGCAAAGAAAGCACCCAAAGTCAAGTTCAGAGACTTCTGGTTGCCTGCTGGGGGGCATTCTGAGATAGAAACCTCACCTTCATAAGCTTATTACCTGTTCCACAGTTAATAAATTAAAGCTATGAATCTAAAATGCTCAACCTAATGCTCAACCAACATGGCTACCAGAACTAGAACTCCAGAGAATCTATGCAATTTTTTTTTTTAATTTTATGGCCCTTGTTAGCTTGGTCTATTTCTGGAATCCCTCTTTTGGAAAGCCCTACTGAACACAAAACCAAACAAAAAGATCATCATTCATACTTTATAATCTTATTCATACTTTATAATCTAATATCACAAAGAAAAGTCATCTCACTGGACCCTCCACTTGACTCCTAATGTTTTGACTGTCTCCAAACACAGTGCCCAAGGAGGACACTTATATCAGCCAGAGATACTCAAGGTAACATGCCACCGACTAAAGGGAAAATCAGTTGAAAGCAATGAGAGGAGCCCAGATCTTCTAAAAAGGGTAACAGTGGAATGTGTGAGTAGGGGTGGGCTTCTTTAAAAAATATATACGTCACATGACTCAAGCTTTATAGAATCACCCTTAAGAGAATGTGGACACTAGTCAGACACTTTCTCCATAGCCCCTGGGTTTGGAAGACCTGAAACAATAAAAATGAATCTCACTGATTAGTGGGAATGGCCAGCTATCAACCCCTTAAAACTATGTTAGCTCTTATACTCTCACATAGTTTGCCATGAGATTTCCACTCTAAAGACTTCCTTATGACGAAGGCATTTCAGCCACAGGGTCACCAAGACCCTGCATGAGTTACAGACGTGTATGAACGTACAGAACAAGCTGCAAAATCGTTTGGCCACAAAGTCCTGCATTTCCCTGGTCAGTTGGGCAAACTCAGCCCACACAGAAAGCATCTCTCTGACCTCCCTTTCTAGGGCAGAGGTCAAAGGGGACCAAAAACGAATCACCTCCATGGCGGGGTGGTTTATAACAGCCGCATTTGACATCAGGTGCTGGCTTGGCTCTTATATGTTATACCCGCTGATTAATGTTAGTGAATTCTGCCACACACACACACAAAAAGATGATTAAATGACTTCCAGAGAGGAAAAGGGGCTGATGAAGTGTCCAAGTGCACACAGAAGATGCCCAAGGAAATAATCTGAGGATGTCCCACCGAAGAATTCCACAACTCCTGCCTAAGAGCGTGAGTTATGATTTTTGTTTTTTCCTCACAGTGTATACACGAGGTGACATGCTTTATTTATTGGAACTGATTTATCCACACTGCTTTATTGTTGACCAGCTTTTATTTCTTCCTTAACCTTATTAACCCTTGCTGGTGTTTGACAGCTTAACACCCTCTATCACTGCAACATTCACTCAAGAACCGACATGGAACTAATAGCAGCCTTTTTATTTCCAATCTTTGAGGTCACACGCAGCTGGCCTAGCCTGAGCCCTGTAGGATTTTTCTGCAGTAGTTCTCTTTCATTGGGTCATCTCCTTAATGTACCTCTACAGGTCTGTCTGGATATTTGAAATGAGATGTGATTCCTGCTCACTTTGGTCACTGCCAACATACACCTTGGAGTAGAAGAAATGAGTTTTGCCTTTGGGAAAAAAAAAAAAAAAAGCCCTGAGCTATTTAAGTGAATCCACTTGGTGATTTTCTTCTTGGGTGTTTTATCGCCTTTCAAGCTATATCCAAGGAGTGTCTATGTAGGGACACCTTTGATTGTCTCGACAAAATGCAAGAGCTCAACCAACTCCCGAACTTCTATTGCCTGATGGAAGTGTGAATGAAATAGAGCATTGTGGGACACATTTCCTAGCCCCGTTTTCCAGCCTGGATTAATTAACTCTAATAAATTTAGGGAGGTGATTGCAGATGATGCCCGTCAAGCTGGATCTTACGGCCCAGTTGTTTATTATTTCACACTGCCCTGGGCTCAATCTTTGACATTCACTACCCTAAAAGGTCATAAAGTCAAATTCTACAGCCAGATTCAGTAAGTCTTTGGGTGAGCAGGCTCCTGTGTTAATGAAGACTGGTTTTCTTAGAAATTAAGACTTGGGGAAGAAAAATCCTAGGTTGAACACAAATATCCCCAAATCAGGAAATTCATGCTTTCAAACAGCCAGGTCAGAGTGGAAACATTTGAGACCACAAGAGAAGGAAGAGGCCATAGAGGGAAGCCAGCCAATGCTAAGAAACCAAGCAAACAAAAGACTTAACAACTGTGGGGGCAAAAATAACATTTGCCCACAGCAATGATGGGAAACCCTGAATGAAGGATCAACAGAGCCCTGGGATGACCACCAGTGCTCTTCCCATCCCCAAAATGTCACGGGCCTTTGGTCAACAGCATGAAAGTGACCCTAAAGCTGGACTTGCAATTCTCTACCATACTGTACAAGCCAGAACCAAAAGCTTGGAAATCATTCATGTTCCTAAATGCAACTTTTCTTTCTCTATGCTAACTGCAACCCTACATACTGGAATCCACACCACAGTAGCAGCAAGTTTTTGGAACCTCTACAGACAAAGACAGGGGTGGCACCACTTCATGTTCTAACCATCAAATCTTCCTTCTTGGTCCCCCATCCTACATTCCCTGTGTCCCTAAGCTAAGAGAAGAAAATAGACACATACCTGCAGCACACAAATTCCCCCTGGAGGTATCCACAAACCCAAAAGTGAAGAGGAAGAAGGAACAGGATCTATTTCATATAGTTTGGGCCTTGCCTAATTTCCATCAGCACCACCAGTTGGCCTTTGTGGCCTCAGACACCCATTACTGCATGTCCTCATGGCTGCCTCCCATCCATTTGTCCCTGGTTGGGAAACAGGAAGAGGGTAGGTCCAGCATTTCATCAGGGCGGTACAGCTGGATATTTTTCATCAGTAAGAAACCCCTACTTGCATGCTACCCCAGACCCCCATTGTGAATAGACACCTAACCATTGTGCTAATTAATACTGAGGACTTGAATGCTTTCGGAGAAGTACTAAATTCCTTCTTTTGGTAAGGTCTGGATTGTGCCAGACTCCATCCCCTCCTAGCTAATGCCCACTCCTCCAAGTCACCGCTGAAATATCCAAGGACCCTCTCAGATCACTGTTCACTCCCAGACCACTGCTTGCTCCCAGACCAGGGTTGGCTGCCCTGACATAACCTCCCAGCACCTCGCTGCAAGGTGACACTCAACCATTATTGTTTGTCACTCTCTCCCATGCTACCATACCTGTTTTTCAGACCTTAGTTAGAATGCAAAAGAATCCAAAGGGAGCTTATTGAAAATGCAAACTCTCAGTCATCTGTCCTCAGCAATTGATTCTTGCAGAGGCCTACAATCTTCATTAGATCAAGGTGATTCGTACACAGGGGATCCCACTGTTGCCCAATGCCAGCTCTTGATCACAGTCACTTCCCCACTATTCACCACTGTACCTAACATGTGGCTGGCATTTGATAAACTCCTCATGGATTAAAGCAATTGCTGATTCTGCTTCCTGCCTCTCTAGTCCTGAGTTTCAGGCTCTCATACAACAGTTGTGCAGCAAGGTGGAGCCAGCTGAATCTCCCATAAGTCTTTGCAGTTCCTGACTTGTGAGAAGTACATTCAAGTTTGTCAGGCCCAGGATTCCCCCAACTCATTTGGATCTTTCATTTACTGTCTTTTGGAAGAATGAACCTGAGCCCATTGCCAAATAAAGTTTCCAAGGAAAAAAAAATGGCATGGTCTTGGCAAATAAGAATTTCTATTATTAAAAGCAGGTTGAAGTTGGGGCTTTGTGCAACAGTTCCTGACTTTCTGCAGAGTCTCTATTTTAAGTGTGGAGCTAGCTTGAAAATCCCAGCAGGCTCTAGATGAGAGAGTATCCTCCTCGTTAACACTAATGGGAGCTGGGCTCAGCTCTAAAGGAAGTATATATCCTCTGGGTCAAACCTAGTGGGTGGCACAATGGGAACAGGAGGACTTGAAGGGGCAGTCGGGGAGAAAGGGGATAAGCCTTAATTTCATTCTGTCCAGGAATTTGGTGACAAAATAGAACAAAATGAATTAACAGAGAATGTTAGGCTAAGAGAATCTACTCTTCTAAAAAGATACCATCAATATTCCCAACTATTAAAAATGATACTATACTAAGGAAAGAGGATGGGGGAGGCTGAAATATTTATTCATTCAGCAAATATTTATTTAGCATATATATGACTGGGATGTAATGATGGGCAATAGGCATAAGGAGAAAAAGGAGAGAAAATAAAAGAGAAAGGCTTTGCCAAGAAGGTGACACTCATGCTAAAAGATAAGAAAAAGCCAGTCATGAATGTTCTCTGGGAACATTCCAGAAAGAAGAAACAGAAGTCCCTGAGGTTTGAACAGGGATGGCATGTAAGAAGATGGTCAGTGAGGCTGAGGTCAGGGAGAGGGGGGGTGCTGGGCAATAGGGACAGTGACAAAGTTGGAGATTGGAACATAGGGACATAATGAGACTTAGCATGAAAAAATAGTAAGAAGGTACAATAATCACTTTATCCCTCCAACTAATGCTTTCAGAATCTCTGATGCATAAAGGACTTAAGTGCTATGCTATGAAGAAACCAAAGGCTCCTTTACCCAGAGAAACTTATCTGGAGTTTTATAGGAATGAAACCTTAGCGTTTGCTTAGCAAACAAAGTAGAAAAATCATAACCCTAAAATATTTATGACATGTTACTTTTGACAATGATTATCCTTATCATATGAATATCTAAACAAACTGACCAGAAAAACACTGGCATCCCCCTAAAGAAGTAGTCAACAGGAGAGAAACAGAGACATCACCAAGAAAGACGTGCAAATAATAAATTCACGTATGTAAAAATACCCAAGCACACCATAAAAGAGGAGTAAGTCCCATTTTACTGATGAGTCCCGTTACTCATCAGTAAAAGTCCACTAATGATAGCTACAGAGCACTGGCAAAGTACAGAGTACCTGGTGCTCTCCCCCATAGTCATACAGCTGTGCACTGAGAACACTCGCTGTTGGAAAGCAACTTGGCATTATGCATTGAGAGCCATGCAAATGTTCATAGTAGCTGAAGAAGTAACTCCTCCTCTGAGACCCACCATAAGATTCTAAAAGTCAAGTTTCCTGCAAAGTCCTAGGATTCTGCAGAGGTGCTTCAAGGGCTCTGGACAACATGAGCTGGGGAATAATTACCTAAAGAGAAGAATGGACAGGGCTCTAGGTGTCCTGCCCCATGACAACTCACACAGTTCTATTTTACATATTAGGCTTTCAGTTTGAAAAGAGGAATTCTACCAGCTAATTTTTAAAAAATCTCTAAATAAATGATCCAAATTATAAAAATAATTATAACATGAATGCCTTATACTTCATTATTTATAAATAACTTATTCTCTACATGATGAAAAATGAAAAAACCCTCCATTTCAACAAAAATTATTTATTATACAAATATATGGGCTATGTAGACACAAAAAATACATGTAAGTAAATTAAAACAAAGACCACAAAATTGTAGTTTTAGCATGACATCTTAAAAATGTAAAAATGCATATATAAATTTTAAATGCAATATAGGGAGTTTAGTTGGATTGTGGAGTGTTTTTCTTTCCTTTTTGGTTTCTATTTCAATTTTTCTGTAACATGATTAAATTACTTTGTAACTTTTTTTTTTTTTTTTCTTTTAAGGTTTGAAAAGGACCCTTGGTGGCCAAGGAATCATGGGTTATCATTCGCTTCTGTATCCAACATCAAGCCAAGGAGCTGGCATTGAAGAGATGCTCCCCAAATATTTCTTGAATAAACAGATTCATATATTAATTAAAATCGGATCATGCATAAGAAGCCAGAAACAGGTAGGAGAGATCCCTTCTCTATGGGCCCAGGAGGCATCCTGCAGAAGCTGGAGCTTGTGGGTCCCTCAGAGGGCCAACAGGATCCCACCTGAGCAGAGGGCAAGTGGGAGAGGCAGATGGGCAAAAGGCACAGGGGAAAGACAACTGGGGCTGGCGGTGATGACGGTGACTGCAGGGGCACCAAGCACCTGAGGACAGGAAGAGGACTGTGAGGCTGGGGTGGGGGGCGGAGGGGGTGCTTCGAGCCACAAGACAAATAATTTAAATGTTCCTCAGAAGGAGGAGGATTCCAGTGAGGGTTTGCGAATAACAGGGTGACATGTTGAGAACAGGACTTCACTGGGACTGAACATGGGGCTGTGTTCTGTTGAAAGCAAAAGGCTCAGGACACCAGTTAGGACGTGATGACAAGATTGGGGACTGCGTGAGGCCTAGAGCTACGGGAGGGGTAAAAGAGGACCACCAGCTGCAAAGGGACTGCGTGTCAGTAGAATTCCCCAGCAGCAAGCCCAGAATCCACGAAGACACGCATCTCTCCTCAATGAATCTCGACACTGGAGGAAGAGAAACCCCTCCCTCACCTCCCATCTCCACCAGGCTTTCCTCAATGCCCTAAAACACTTATGCACGCCCTACCATGAAAGCCTCATCATTTCTAACCTTTGTTTATTTGCAGCCCCTGATGTTTCCTGTGCTATATAAAGTTTACCTTTGACTTCAATTGGGGAAGTGGAGATTGAGACGCAGAGAAAGGGAGGAGGAAAATCGGTGGCCTAGTCCATAGCTTCATGTCTCTAGTTTTAAAACAATGTGTTCACCCTGGAGCCCGAATCCAGAGGTCGCAAACTCACATAAAGCACCGGTGATTTAGGGCTCCCTCCCATACACAGCTCAGCAATGTATGGAATGCAGAAATACATGGAAACCACAACACAGCAGGGACCTCGCTGGGCTGCTGGCAGAGATCGCTGTTTCCCACACAGGCCCTAAATCTGACCCAGCGATGAAACTCTTAAAATTTGTAAAAATAGAACGGTTGGGAAATCTTGGCCACTTTTAGTTAAAATAAAAACAAAGCCATCATCTTCTGTGGGTGCAGCTGAAAATCTGCCATACTCCTCCCCTCTTTGAAGGAATTTTAATGGTAAAGAGGAAAAAAAAAAAAAAAAAGTTCTCAAACATTGAACTTTTAGGCTACCTGGCAAATACACTTCAGGATTCGCTGGTGTATTTAGAATGTGTTCTGTTTAGTATCTTCACCAAAAGGAGTGACAAGTGACCAGTCAATACCAACCGATGTGACAAACATCCCTGTGTAATTTCCTGAAGAAAAGTAATAGTATAAAGTACCACTGATTGGTACATTAATTATGGGCCAGATCCATCTTCAGAAATCCTCAAGCCTCAATCCACCATCCCAGTAGGCTAGGTATTCTTCTCCCCACTGTAAAAACTTAAGAAACTAAAGCAGAATAAAGTTAATTTTTCCAGGTACAAGTGGCGGCCAGAATTCAAACCCAGGCCCATCTGATTCCAAAGTCTAGCCTCTTTCCACTATATTCATTCCACAGGAAGGAATTCCTCTCATTTGCTTAGAACAGCTATATTTAGAAATCAAGACCAACCACTGGTGCCTGGGTCAGCGCTTAGTTTCCATGGACTTACATAAAGCTGGATAAAACAGTGGTGTTTTCAGCCTCTTTTCTATAGATGACTACTCTTAAGCACAGGGAATCCTGTGCCTCATGGCAGAGCTCAGGTTAAATTTCAGAAGAATTCTGTGGGAGCCAAAACCAGGATCTGTTTCTCTCTCTCTCTTAAGCCACCCTCTCCTTTAAAGCATCTCACTACTATTTATTTTGGAATTGCCACAAATAGCATTATGACATTGGCTTCCTCAAAAATTGAACATTCGTGATTAGCACTGGAAATGAGGAGATCCAGAAAACGTTCAGTGCTTACCACCGAATTATCTCAAGAGGCTATCAAGAGCTCTCAAGTCATTTGTTAACTATGTTCTCCATTGAACCAAGCCACGCACACACACACACACAGAGAAGAAAAGGGAAGGAAAACAAGACTTCAAACACCACACACACACACACACACACACACACACACACACAATTCAAATAGTCTATTCTCTTTCCCTCCCCTACCTCTCCACCCTCCCACATCCGCCCCACCCCCAAACTAAATATAGAGACCAAACATCAAAACCCAAACTTGAAAATTTCCAAAGTGGTAATCAACAAATTACTGTCACATGGAATGCAAAAATTAACCGGAATGCCCATGTGGAATGCCCCATGGAAAGCGGGAAGTGGGGTACACCTGACCGTGCCTAGGAAGTGCTGCATACCCGGCTTTACAGCCTCTCTTCCTTCCACTCTGCAGAACAGGAAAGGCTGACTCTGAGCACAACACCGCAGCACGGGCTTTTCCTACTCTCAGCCATAAGATGAGATCCTGGATACAGAAATGCTAAATGATCAACAAACACAGCAGCGTTAGCACTGAGCCCAAATGAATTCTTTTTCCCCTTTCCCTTATTGAAGGGAGAGAGGAAAAAAAAAAAAAAAAAAAAAAAAAAGAGCTTCACATGGCTTCCTTTTCTTGACCTACAACAAATTCCATTAAACTTCAAAAACAATGCTTTGAGATGTTGGAGCTTGCAGACAGGAAACTGAAGACTTTACACAAGTTAAAAATGCATTTTTTTTTTGGGGGGGGGGGACTAAGGATAAAGAAGAGCTGTACCTTGACAGTGAGAGCTCGTGGCAACTGAGAACATAATTAGGTTTGAATGTCATGTAGTTGTGACTGGGATGTATAGCACATCAAAACAGATTTGCCGTTCAGTCAGAGTAGCAGAAATGTGTAAATGCCACTGGCTGATAAATAATTAATGATCACCCCCAAAGTTTACAAGTGCTTAAAACACATAACAGATCTTCAAGTTACTTGAAATTACCTTTTTGGGAGCAAGTATCAGTCATCTATCCATGAGCCATTTATCTTTAGGTCTGCACGTCTTTCTCCTACCCATCCAACCTCCAATGCCCCTTTGTTTCTTGGGACACTTAATTTATGAGTATTTAGTGTAAGAGGAAAAGCTTTCCAAAAATTGTGTAATAAAAATGGATTTAGATGTCATCACCATTAATATGACTATTATTATAAAATGTAGTGTTTACTGTGAAAATCAGGCTTCTGTCTGTATTTCACTGGTAATCCATGTTAGGGGAGCCATTTTGAAATTTGACTCAAATGACTAAAATTCAGCACCAAAAAAAAAAAAAAAAACTGCTTTGAAATGACGTCCAGTAGTCGTTTTCTTTGGGGGAGCACTTAAACCTTGCTTTCTTTCCTTTTTTCTTTCTTTCCCCGCCCCCCTTGATGTGTTGACCCCCAAATGCAAGAAGAATTAATCTTGATTATAAAATCAAGAAACAAAGATACAGGCCTATTGTGCAATAATCAGCCCACATTTCAATGAATAAGTCATATTTCTCACAAACCCAAGTTAGATAGTGGATTTATTTAACCTCTTGGGGTCAGGTAATAAATACTAAGTGAATTATTCAGCCCAATGGCTAATCAATACAATTCCATGATATATTTTTTGTGTTTCATAAAAGGTTGTACACTAAAGGCAGTGAGCAATTATGGAAATTGGGCCAGAGCGCCTCTCAATTCCTCTCCCGCTTGAAACCCCAGCAGGCCACCTTGACAGCAAATCGATTAGTGCTCCAGTGAAGCGGCTCAGTGACCCCTGACCCGCTTCCAGCGGGCCTGACAGAGGAGAGAGTATTTTATATTTATTTTATTGAATTAACTCCATCTTGCCTGTACCAACGCGTTACACATATCAGGCGGCAAGCTACAAGCTGCTTGGCTGTTGTGTTCCATAGCTCTTGCTAAGTAAGCCCCGCCCCCTGCCCTGAAGATTTCTTTGTCCCGGTTTTTCTTTCACTTTTGGCCTCAATATAGGATTTCAGTCCACCCTGAGACTCAAGATGGAGCTCCAGGTAATAAAAACCAAGAGCAAAGCTCACAATCCTTTCGCCCTCTGGTTCTGGCCTACCTGGTCCATTCAGGATAGTGTCCTGTCCCCGTTTTTTCCCCCGCTCATAAAAACAAAGACCACTCAGTAACAGCTGGCTCACCCTGGAGCTCTTTGGGACGTGCACGCAAGAGAACATCAAGCATTGGGAATATTTCCTATTGGAAAATCAAAATTGAACCAGAAGTCATAGGTACTCTCTATTTTTAGGGCCTAATTAGATTATGGGCTCTTTGAGGCCATCAGAGGCAGAGACAGAAAGAAGCAAATCAGCTGAGTCTAGATGGTTCTTTTCTCAGGAGCAGCAAATGAATAGGCTCATCAACCATCAACAACTGGAAGCTTGTGAGCAAAGGAAAAAACCTAAATCACCAAAATCCCCTCAGTGGAGCATCAGTAAAACTCTTCAAAATAAATGAAAATTTTTGCGGAGCAAAAATTTCAGAAGATCCGGTTAGCAGCTCTGGAAATTAAACAATACCAGAGGTATGAGTTATTGGCAGAAATTTTACATTAAAAATCACAGAACTGAAGATTTGGGACCATATTTAGAGGAGGTGGCACATCAGATAGGTTTAGCACCTAGATGCTGAAATTAAACCACCTGGATCGAAATCCCAGATTTTCTACCCAAAGAACAGCAATCATTGTACAAGTCACTACAGCTAAGCAACAGCTTTCCTTATCTACACATAAGGACCACAACAGCAGCCTTGCAGGCAATGAGTGGTGTTGGCTGCTGTTATTACTTAATCAGGTCCCCAAATATTTTGCATGAGTAGTAAAGAAGTCATTTTACAGCCTCATTATATGAATGCAGAGATAAAAGAATTTGGAGAAACAGCATTCACCTTCCACAAGTCTCCCGTAAACACAAGAGTGTCATGACAACCGCCCATTCCCCAAGCCTCTTTCCTGGGTTTAGCAGACCTTGTACTTTACCATTTTTCAGTCTTTGCATTACTGTCCCCAAAGACCCAAAATGGGCTTCCCTCAGCCCAAGTGATGGAAGTCATAAACCATTGCATCCCATTGCTATCACCTTGCTCTGCTCAGCAAAGACTTGAGTCATGATGGCAGAGTGACAACAGATGAAATTTTTGATGCAGGATAGGAAGTGAGAGGAAGAAAAGTAAAAGATCTGAAGAAAAGAAAGTAAAAGATCTGAAGAAAAGGAGCCTAGAGCTGCACATCAAAGTCTCAATCTTCTCATCAGGGATGGTTGGCACTTCCAGACACTCTGCTTCTGATAGGAAGATCAGAAAGCTCATCTGTGAATATTTCCTCAGCAGTGAGGACCACTGTCACCCTCCCATCTGCCATTGAGCCACCTACAGATCTTCTAGGAAAACAGGACTGGAGTCCAAGCCCATCAGCAAGGACTCTGCACACATGCCCTCACCTTGGCTCACGGGCAGTGCCAAGTTGACAGGAGAGGCTGGCTACCAAGGCTACTTTGAAAGGACTCACCACAGTTCCTGGGATGTTTTAAAAAAAAGAATGCCTTGATTTCAACCCTCATCCTTCACAGTTTTTGCTGCTCCAGGAACTCAGGATCCTTGCAGTTCTTATCTCAGTAGTCCTTCCTCCCCCTAACCCACAGTCTGCCACTATGGTCGATAGCAAGGTAAACTCATCTTCCTCTTCCTTTGACCTACGAACTTCATGGCAGAACATCAAAAAGCCTGGGAAACTGTGAGGGAAACCCACCATCACACATCTCCTCTACTTAGCACTTAGGTAACAGCTCAGGTTTTCACACTTTTAGAGCCAATGAAAATAATTTTTTATGTACATAATCTCCAATCAAAGTGGGCCTAACAACTGGTACCAAAGAGACTTCAACACTCAAGTCAAACAATTTAGAAAAAATCTTAACACACAGTGGCTCTAGCATTTCCATAGCAGAAGAGTTTAAGGTGTGGTTATGTTGAAGAGTTTAAGGTGTGGTTATGTTGAAGAGTTTAAGGTGTGGTTATGTTGAAGAGTGACAGTGAGAGGAGCTGGAAAATTGGCCAGAAGCTATCGGCTGCCCCTCAGCAAGCATACACATTGTTTGCTTCAATTGCATATTTATTTGAGAAGGCCGGGGGCATCTGGTAGAGACTTACACAGGGAGGGTAAGACCTTGCTTCTAATTCATTCTTTGATAATGGCAATGACCTGGAGATATTTGGTTCACTTTGGGCTACCTGATTTATTGGCAAGACTATCAACCATGGCTTTCAAGGTTTCCCTTGATCTTGAGTTTGGGCTCCTAACCTCACTGTGAAAGTGACTCCCGGTTGGACTAATATCAGGAAGATACTAATATCAGGTGGTGACTAGCCTGGCCACTAGCCACAGAACCTTGGTCAGGTGGCCTCTTCTGTAGGTCCTCATCTATAAAACAGAGATACTGCTTCCTTCCAGAATAAACGTTCTATGATTCAAAATGGTATGTTTATCTGAATGTGTGAGAAGCCCCAAGATGGAATGTTTACTTCCTTCAGAAAATTGGAATTTAACAGGTCCTTTTTCCTCTGAAGAAATAAAAATGAAATCCATTTGCTCAATCTGCTAACCCCAAAACCAAAACAAAGAGAGTCCCTGGCATAAGTGAGTTGGCCAAGACTGCAGCAAACACTCCCTCCCAAGCCAGCCTTGTTCCCTGAGTCTTTCTGCAAAATGGCACAACATATTCTACCTGGTCCCACAGACAAGGAAATCTTTCACACCTTTGTATAACTCTATGCATTAAACCATAAATTATTCTTCCCCTTTCTTCCACTTTCAGAATCTATACAAAAGTGATTACCTCAGTCGTTTTTCAATATTACTTTCATACTTGGAAAATGCATTTCCAAAAAGTTATTTATTTTTCACAGCATGTCAGGTTGTTATATTGTACTAGTTAAAATAAAACTACTATATAAACTACTGTATACTTTTGCATGCATTAAATTTTCCTACAAAGGCTGTGAAGTAAGACTTTCACAGGTCCTCGATGTATTTATTTTAAATATTACATTATACTTTATTTTAGCACCATTCAAGATTTTAAGCAAGATACTGGAGATCCAGTTACTGAAGTAACTTAGCTATTAAATAACTTTCTTATTTGGAGCTCCCTCCTTTCAGAAGAAAAAATTATTTAAATATTAAAAGTGATTTTACCATGAAACTTAAAACCAACTCATACTATTATTCCGTCTCAAGAGCCTGGGAATAGCAAAAAAATGTCCCTTTGGATTTGATTCATGCTCACCTAAAAGAAGAATTGGACAGAAAGTAAAAACATGTAAAGCATAAAATGTGGAATGAATACAACCCAGCATTTCTAATAAAGAGGCTCATGGACTCTTCATGTGTATGGTTGGGTTTAAATATTTACTGGAATATTTTTGAAAGAGAACAAGATGGGACAAAAGCATTCCTGGAGAAAAAATCCTAAATTTCTGCAGAAAAATAGTTTTCTGTTCCAATGTAGTATTAACCATCATCTCTAAAGTGCTGTGATTTCTTTTTAAAATGCCACCTCAATTAAGGACCCCACTAGAGGACATGGATCCAGGTACTTTGGTGAACATTGTGCTTTTAACCACTGGGGCCCTCAGCTCTGGACAAGGGGCACTTGCCACAGGCTAATCAGCTCCACAAAGCTGGCCCTGGCCTGTAAACCTCAGCAACCAGGCAGCCGCACACTGGGACCCACCAGGCTTGGAAAACACTGCTCTCCAGGTCTCTCTGTGGCTTAGTGAGAAGCCAAAAGAGGAAACACTTAAATATTTAATACATGATTCTGCAGAGACGTTTGAGCCCTGCGACGGGGGGTTTGCAAGTACAATCCACTCCCCATCCACCAAGGCTGCCACCCAAACGGCTGTGATCCAGATTACAAGCGACTCAAGAAACTGGTTTTCTTTCCTTTTTTTCTTCTTCTGAAGCTGAGTTGGCAGGGTCCTATCTCAAGATCTTTCAGAATTGCTTTCATCTTTCGTTTTAGTTTCACTTCAAGCCACACGGAATGTCCACCCTCAGAGCCCTAGGGGTCACCAGGCAGCGGGTCCCTGAAAACAGGGAGGGAAAATAACCTCGAGAAACACAGAGAGAGGAATGAAGGAAAGGAAGCAAAGACATTCCGCATGTATTTTTCAAACAGCCAAATTTAACTAAAACGTGCTTCCTGGCAGTGCTTTTAACTAACAAGCAGGCAATATATTGTACTGTAAAATGTTTTATTTTAACACCTTACAGTTTTTACCTCTGTGGCTGTTGCAGGTATATCCATTAAAAGCAACACAGACTGTAAATCAGAATCCCATACCTTTTCACAGCATATGAATCTATTCTCCTGCTGGTGAGCACACAGCTTTCATTGAGGCTGATAGGGTGACATACACTTATGCAGGGGAGAAGAGACCACTCTATACGTGTGAATTTATGCTTGTAGACAGGTGGCTGTACGTAGACAAGAGATGCCAATAAACAGATTTTATTGTAGCTGCTTAGAAACAGATTCTGGGCTACATATCTGCAGAGGAACAGTCATCTTTTTTTAAAAGAAAATAGAGAGGCAAACCCTTGGCAGAGTCGTAATCCACAATTCCGTACACCACCAGGTGCTACCTATCCTTGGGCATATTTATGATCATTTGGACTGAGCTTAATCAATCCCCAATGCCTTCATAAGCTAATAGTACTTCTGAAATTACAGTTATGCCGAACCTAATTGCAATATCTCTCATGCTAACTTTTTAATGCTCTGTGCCGTGTACACACTGACACAAATACAGGTTATAGATTCACAGAAGAATAGGTTTTTCATAAAGCATAAATCTTTTAGATCACTGCTAATAAGACTGATACACTGGCTTTAAGGAACCATCCTTATCATGTTTAAAAAATACTAAAATAATCTGTGTCTGCCTACAGATTCTATTATTTTATAAATAAGATATATTATTGATGTATTATTGTTTATTATAAATATTTGGTTATTTTATGGATTTCATTTCTTTGCATAATATTTACTTTGATTCTTTTCTTGCATTTCAGTCACTTCCAAAAAGGGCTCCCAGGAAGAATGCAAGTTACAAAAACAGACATAGAAGCATTTTTTTTAAAGCAATCTATATTTCCACAATTTACAGTAGACATTCAGACCTGCAGGAAGATGCTGGTCTCCAGCATATGAATCTAGCTATGTGTGATGATATGGAGCTTTTTAACCAGGAAAAATACCTATTTCCAGAACAATCTATAAACTTGAAACAAACCAGTCCCCATCTTTTAGCCTCTTCCTACACTTCAAAAGACAACTCCCAAGAAGATACTGGAAGCATCAGTTTACTGCACCAAATATTGCTGATGATTGACTACTATGTCTGAGTATTGCAGACACTTAAAGGCCACGACAATGTTTAACTACTCACTTTTGCTTGCATGGTTGTGGTGGAGAAACCACAGAATACTGATCTCTCCAAAAGAGAAAAAAAATTAGAGAGTGGCACAGTGGAATTTATGAATGAGAGTGCTTTGGCTGCAAACCATTCCCATTATAGCCCTCAGCTACCACAAAACTGCTGTGTAATTGGAAGGGAACTTTTTCCCATGCAAAGACACTTGCTGTCAGTGCCAACCCATCAGAGACAGGGCACTGCATGAAGGGATGCATACCTGCGAATGGCTTCTCTCCCTCCCCGGGGAGGCTGGCTCTTACCTATACTCCCTAGTCACACAGGGACCTGGGTCTGAGAAGACCACAGATAACAGAGGACCAGGCTGAGGGGCTGTTAAACCTCGGAGGTCATTTCCTCCTCTCAATTTAGAGGGAAGGAAACTGAAGCTCAGAGAAGAAAAATAAATCTGCCCCACATCCACAGTCCATCTAAGGCAAAGCCAGAACAGAAGCCTACCACCTGCATCCCAACCCAAAGCCACTGAACATCTTAAAGCTGACCCTAGGTGAGCATTTATTTACCTAAACCCACCATCAATCAGTTCAAATACTATTCCAAATATCATTCTTGTTGGGAAACAAGCAACTTCCTCCAAATAAGGTTAGAAATATTACCATATTCCCAAAGGAAAAAATTTACTTTCTCCCTGTGTATATATGTGTGGGTATGTGTGGGTATGTGAGTGTGTGTGTGTGTGTGTGTGTGTGTGTGTGTTTTCAGTCCCCCAGCAACAAAACCCATATTAAAATTTAAAATAATTACCATCTTTCTGGCTTACTTTTCAAAGAATCCATCTTTTAAACAGAATTGTACCAGATATTTCATATTTACTAAAATCTTAAAAGCTTAAGTTCTTAAATTCAGTATAGGACTGAAAAGTTTTTATGACTTCTTGGCATAAGTATTACACAGATTAGTTCCCATTTATCATATTTTCAAAGTGAAAAAAAATAGAAAATTAAAGGGATGTTGTGATACGGAGGTACTAGGTAGCTACTATGCAGTTCGTACAGGCCTCTTTAAAAAAAAAAAATCTTTCTGGAAAGGATAATAAGGCCTGATTTATAGAACTTATATGTTATCACAAGTGGAGTAATAATAGTAGCTGGTATTTATTAAGCAGCTACTATCTTATTGCCATAAGGCATTTGAAGAATATCATGTTTGTACAACATGAAACAATTCAGCAGGTTGGATGTTGCTCTCTCTAGTTTGCAGAATAAAACCTTAAGTTTCAAAAGATGAAGTTGGTTGTCCACCGTCACAGGGCTGGATAGGAGCCCTGGAGGTCTGGAGCCCTTGTTCTTCTGAGTCCAGTATCCATGATAATTCTACTCAACCATCACTGGGTTCTAAGTGGAGAATATAGGCATGGAAGATCTGCTCTCAGTTTGGTATCTTCTTCATGGACTAGTTCCCTTAGTTCTCAGTAAACCATCCTCCTGAACTTGATTTCATAGCACCTAACACCTTCATGAGATTCTTTGCAAGACAGCCTCACCAACTAAACTGTCTATGTAACAGTCTTTGCTCTGCACACAGTAGGTGCTCACTGAATGTATGAATAAATCACTGCTTCACACTAACCCTCACTGTAACTCAGCACAAAATATACAGCCAGGAGATCTCAACTAGCTATCAATGTCTTATTGTTCCAGCCAGATCTGATAACAAGCACAATTCAGATTCAAATTATGTCTTTCATTTAAACATGGTGAAGCAAGATAAAAATAAACAGCTGGAAATAGCTAACAAAAAGTGAGAGAGAAAGAGACCAAAATAAGTTTAGGACTCTGCCAAAGGTCCTTGATAGTAGCAACAAAACCATAAATGTCTCACCGCACTTTCCGCGTCATGCGGGCTTGCAGATGGAAATGATATCAGCATCCATTCTCTGCTCCTGCTTTGGCTCACCAAGACACTACTCCAGGAAGAGGTGACGTGATTTATCCTGCATTCTATCATTCTGAATCTTCTATTAACCAGCACTTGTGCAGTCACAGTACAATGACAAATGATCATCATAATTATGACCCTAATTCACAGCAAGTCACCAAGGTATCCTCTGAATCACAGGAAAATGACATTAGGTGAGAAGTTCTCTGAGAGAAGAGACCACTTTGCACAATTCCCCAGGGCCTTTAGACAACACATAATTGTTGAATAAAACTATATTGATCATAACTATGCTATTGGGTTTGAAAATGATGTTGTGTGTGTGCCATGTGGGAAAAAAAAAAAAAGATCAATCAACTCAAAAGTCTAACTTCATAGAATACCCATCAATGTTTGATAAAAAATGTTTAATTCACCTTAAGCCAGAATTGATGACAATCTTACTGCAGATGGTTGGGCCCTAGCCTCTATTTACTAATCAACAAAGAAATTACAATATGGGGAACAATTTCAGGAAATGACAGTATTAGGAGCTCCCAAGGAGTCCTGTATTCATAGAGGTAATGTGTTGGTTATTGTTATTGTTGTGGTGGTTTTCATCTGCCAGAAACTTCTATTAAATTTTGATATAATTAAAGAAACCACAACTAAAAAGAAAAATTTGGTCCATTTCACAAGAGAAAACAAGCTGGTGTGTCAGGGGAAGGATGTTAACACAGTCACCCAGACTCATGATCAATAAAAGTTCCCTGCATTTTTTAACATGTAAACTATTGTTCCTCTCCTTCCCCAGTTTAAGTCACATGGAAGATACACAAGTGAACATGTATCCATATAATACAAAAATTTTAAGTAAAATTATGTTCTTCCAGAGTATAGTTCCCTGAGACTTTTATCTATGAATCCCAGAAGTAGAATCCCTTAACTCAAAATCTTCAGCATTTATTTCATAACATCCAGTGTTAACTAAGAACTATAACATAAAGAGTATAGCTATTATGAAAAAAAATCTTTATTTTATCTATGCTGTATCTCCTTTCTCTCATTCATTAAAAATATCTGCCTATTTATAAAGTAACTTCTTAAGGACCATAAGGGAATTAGTTATATAAACAAAACTACAGGGAAAAAAAATATCTTCACTGTACCAGAGCTAGAAACAAAGACTGAGAAGAAAGGGAAAATATTCAATAACCTCTGGCCTGACCAAATACATTAAATCATTTGAATAACTGTATAAATATTTGAGTGTCTTTTGTTTATGTTTTCCTTCTTTTTATTATAAAGTAAGATAGACTTTACAAAGTAAGACCTCTTTAAAAAAAAAAAAAAAAAAAGGAGGGAAAAAATTGTGGTTTATTATTTAGCTTCCGAAAAAAACCAACATCAAACAACAGATTTTTGGCATTCAAGGCCAGATCACTTGTAATTTCTTTTTTCTTATTTTTTTTTTTTAATTTTTGTGTGAAGAAGTGTCAGATATCTCAAGAATTCTTATCTGGAGGTCTCTCTTAGCCAGCTTGAGTTGGTGGGAATTACCCTTTTTTGACAAAACCAAAAAAAGAAGCTATACACAGTTCCTCCCTCCCCTTCATCTCTCTGGCTCACACACTATTTCTGACTCAAAATGAAAATATTTTTACTGTTTTTTCTCCTTGCACTTAAAGGAAGGGGGGGTGGAGAAGAATCCTAGCTGTATCGGTAGGACGAGGCTACAATTTCATTACATAAAAGAAATGATCTGAAAGTCACAAATTTATTTAACAAACCCACAGTGTTTATTTAGGACTGGGGTGAGGGGTGCTTCTCATTTGCATACGTTATCCTGTGAATTTACTACATGCATAATTTTAAGGTACTTAATGAGTGATTCAAATAGAAATGGAATTAGGTTGCAGACAAGGACAGTAATGAAACTCAGGGACAATGAAATAGGATGCAAGTCCAAAGCTGTTTGGCTAAATCAAATTGTGCATCCTACAATCCAATTTCTATCGAAATGGCAGCAGCTTGAGATAAAGTTGTCATAAAGTCTTATCAAGATTAGTCAAGATAACGTAAACATTAAGAAGCCATATTTAGATCATTTCATTGCTCCCATCTGCCCACCACAAAAAGGGCTGCATCAGAAAATGATCTAGGCAGTTCACCTTGACTCTCTTCTCCCTCCCTTCTCTACAGCCAATCCAACTCAGTTCCCTGGCCACTCCCCTCTATCCTTGCCCCCAATCCGTACCAAGGCATTATCATCTCTGGGTCGTTACCATTACATAACTTCTCACCTTGATCTCCTTGCCTCTGGGCTGCACTCCCCACAGTCCTCCTTAGAGCCCTCCGAGCCCAACTTCAATATTACTTCTCCCTGACTTCCCCTGATTCCATACATGATTAACCAGATCCTGATATGATTACCCCAGACACTCCATTCCACCATCTAACACATCTCATGGGTCAGCTCTCTGCATGTTTGTCTGTACAGACATTTGAGGGCAAGAAATGCCTCTGTTGCACTGGTGTACAAACAACAGAGTCACTCCAAACCAGACCAATAAACTTGTTGAATTAAACTCTCTAGCTTTACTATGGATTTCATCTATTCATTTAATTGTGCCAACTTGTCCATTAGGACAAGAATCTTACTATTTATTAATCTACAGATTGACTGATCTAGCAATCTAGTGATCGATCAACTATCTATCTACTAGGGACACTCTATCATTGAGCTACATCCCTAGCCCTCTTCATTTTGTTTTTGTTCTTGAAACGGGGTCTTCCTAAATTGTGAAGGCTGGCCTAGAACTTGCAATCCTACTGCTTTAGCCTCCCCTGTCACTGGAATTACAGGCATGTACCACAGCACCCAGTCAAGGATCCTGCCTTTTAAAACGTGCTTCTCTAACCTGAGGAGAATTCGTAAGAATGGAGGGGTGGATGCAGAGAGGCCCAAAGTGGCCCCGAGTTATCATTTCAAAATCCTCTCTCAGGAAGTAGGACAAACGGCACAGTGTGACTAGACACTGGCGCTTCCAGTTGGCTTCTTCTTAAAATAAGTGTTTAATCAAAATATTTGTTCTGTAACAGGTTGCTGATTCAGAATCTGATAAGTTGTGGTCCCTGCCTTCCTGAAAGTTGATGACAAAGAATCAAAACAGAAAGAAAGCTTCAGAAACGTTAAGATTTGATAAGAATCATGACTAACAGAATTGGTGGTGTTCTAGAAAAGTGTTGGAAAAGGGCTGCTTTGCCAATTTGCATGGTGTAAATACTCCCACATGAATGATTTGAAGCTACCAACATGATATCACTGAATGGAGCCAGGAAAAGTCATGTAAACCAGGTCCAGTACACCAGTGGGCAGGACACATACCCCTGTCTCTGTAAGCTAGAATCCCTTCACTCAATTACTCATCAAATAGATTTTTTTTTTTTTTTGAGCACAGAGTGTTTGACACTGTGAATGAAACAGTGAACAAGCAGCCACAGTCCCTGTCACATGATGTTTACAGCATCCCTTGCTAGAACTGACCATCTGAGGATGGGTGAAGTGAACTTATTAAGAAGGGAAGGCATGTCCCTGACAGAAGCAATGGGAATAGCATCAAAATAAAGGTGTTGGCCTCTATCCTAAGACTAGGACACTGGTGGATTTTAGACTAGGGAATAGCATGATCATATATAAATTCTGAAAAGCTTTCTCTGGCTCCCATGTGGAGAGAATGGGCTTCAGAGAGTTAAGATGGACTCCAATCTGAAGTGATGGCGGGAATCAGGTGGTAGAAGTGAGGCTGGTGCAAAGGGGTCAGAGTTGAGAGGTGTCTAGAGGGGCTGAGGGAGACGAGGGACGGGGCCACCGCAGGAATAATTCCCAGGTTTCTACAACTGATGGAACAGAAGAATCTGCCATTCATATGGGAACAATGACCTGGTCTGGGAAGCAGAATGGAAAGTTCGTGTTTGAACACTGGGCTCATCAACATGGATCTTACTCCCCATCTGCCTTTACATAAAGCACCTACCTTTACTATGGCCTACAGGGCCCTTCCACTCTGACCCCAAACCTTTTCACCAGATACGACCTACTCCATGTACTTGTTATTTCCTTGCCTCTGTAGATCCCCCTCCTAAAACTTTTAAGAAACTCATGGAACTGATCTGCCTCTTTTCCCCCAATCTCCCATCAAAACCTGCTCTCTGATCCTTGCTTCTTGAGGGGTAAATGTTCCACTGCTAACAGAGCCCACTCCAGAACCATCTACATTTGCAACTGAAGCTGTGAAACTCACATTTTGACTCATTCACTTCCCATCAGGAGATGGGTACCATATTTTCCACACGTTGGTACCATATTTCCCAGAGCAAAAAGCACAAAACCTGCTCTGACAGCAGGAACACACTCAGAAAAGAAGGCAGACTGGTCTCCAGATGAGAATGAGTGCCCATAAGCATTTACTCCACTGAGTTTGTATGCTCATTGATGGACTCCACAAAGCATTCCCCAGTGCCCACTATGCCCAAGCACAGAGCAGGACTCACAAAGAACAAAGGATGGACTGTCAGCTGTCAGAAGCTTCCTTCCCCTTAGGAACTTCATATTGACCTTCTGAAACCCATACCTCTGCCTCCCAGCCCCAGGGGCCACAGCTGACTGTAGCCATATACCTCACCTGACCACATCCCACCACAAGCAGGCTTCCTTCCATGTCATGCCAACTCCAAAGATCCCAACTGGTCTGTTCTCAAGTACCCAGGGCAACCCTCAGCCAATGGAGAACAGGAGCTAAGAATCAAATTCTTCAGCCCCTTGTCCTTCAGGAACACAATTCTGAGAGGCACATTAGACTCTACCCTTAGGAAATCCCAACAGGACCAAGAACCTATTCCCTACCCAGTGACTTCAATAGTACACCTTTTCCTTAATTTTTCTTCCTTACCTCTTCTCCTCTCTTCCTCACTTCCTGTTCCATTGGCTTGAACCCACATAAACTCCCTACCTCCAAGTCCCTTTAGAAGGTCTCTTTCCTGGGGAACATCAAACTAAGACAGCTCTGATGGAAACCAGCCATTCTGTTATCCACAAGATACTCTGTCACTCTGGCTAATGAAATCCACACTGCAAACAAGGTGAGGCTATTCAGCACATTTCCCATTTTGCTGTTCTCTAAGAACATCTGTGGAACACTGCAGCAGAAACAGTACATAGTAAATGCTAAATACACATCTTCCAAATGAAATCCAGTTAAAATGCCACTTGCTCATAGGTAGGAAAAATGAGATAATGTACATATGCTTCTCAAATTATTCATTTTGTCACATCATTCACTCGCACTCGTAGGACTTTGATTTGGTTCTTTTTTCCAGTCTTAGTCCAACATGTAAGAACGTGTTTATCAATATATTAAATGCTACTTACATTCCTAAAATGATCCCAGAACAGAAAAAATAAAAAGCCTCTGATTTAACATTAAACACACTCAGCTATCCATTAGCATGACAATGTCTGCATTTTATTTAGACATTGCCATTAATAATGAAATGATGTATGATTTCCACTCCTGCAGCCTTCCTTCCTTGCACAATCAATTATACATTTAAGAAAATACTTAGTGGATAGAAGACCTCTCTAATTAGGCATCACTTGTGGGAGCCTGTGAGATTCTTAAAACTAGAAAAGATCTCTCAGATATGCAGAACGATGAAGGGGGAAAAAAAAGATGCAAAATGCTTGAGTTGTGATTAGAAAAACATAAACTTCCACATATTCTGAACTGATAAATAAGGAAAACTGCCATAGACACTTTTTTTTTTTTAAACTCTGTTAAGACTTAGGTGAATTATACATTCGACAAATTAAAACACTTTCTTTTCTTGGTTCCATCCAAGAAGCCAGAACTAAATTGAAATTAGATATTGAGCAGGAGACTGGGCCCCGGCACTGCTGTCCTTCAGACAAAACAGTCTTCTCTGTCAAAAGCACAGAGGATTTAAGGTAGTCGGTTCTTGAGAATTCTGGAAATTGTCCAAAGTTCAACTCAAACAGAAATAGCTAGCATAAGAATTCCCAGAAGGCCAAACAAGGATGGTTTTTCTCACTAAAATTATTACATATCACATCCTGTTGTTGGGAGGGGTGCTTATCTTGGGATAATCTCCAGTGTGATTCTGCATCCTGGTTGTCCTGAAAAACTAACTCCCTCCACACAGTACAGCAAGCTCACTCCATTTGGTGGATCCTGAGGATTTCTCTCTCTCCCTCTAGAGGCGGAAAATGAAGCACTAAATAAGGTTTAATTTCAGGGCATTAAAAATAAAACCAGGGATGAAGCCACTGTGACAGGAACAGAAAGCAGGTCTTGGAAGAAAGCAAGGCCTGTGAGGAAACTGGATACGGGAGAAACAAGGGCCAGTGAGGCGGGAGGGGGGGGGATTCTCTGTTACCCTTCTCTCTCCTCTCCTCTCCCCTCCATCGTCCCCGGCCCCCAACACACACCCTTTTCTCTCTTCTTTACTCTGTCTCTGCCCATGTCTGTGGCTCTGTCTCTCTTTCTACCTCTTGCTCTCCCTCCTGACTTCACCTGCATGTCCCCCACTATGTCCCCGACTCAGGACCATCGATCCTGCTTCCTGGGACTGGTCCCTCTGCTCCAGGCTGCTCATCCTGCAACAGGAGGGATCAATGAAGTTTCCAGAACAGGATCTTCACAGCGTGTGTGTGTAAGGACCTTGCCTCCAGAACAGCAAGTGTGCCCTGGTTTTTGCTGCTTGGCCTTCCCAAGCCCCTCATTCTCCAGCTCCCCTCAGCCCTGTGAGCCTCAATTATAACTCTCAGACCCTGGGTCACCTGCACTAGGGCAAGAGTGACAGCCTCAACACAAGCCACGAGTGTATTTTGGACATACTTATGCAGGAACTAACTTCTGACTATTGGTTGACTCTGTTCTTCCTGCGAGCAGGGCCAGGGTTGGCGGCTCCTTCTCCTCCAGGGCCCAGAAGCCAGGGAAGGAAACTGACAGCAAGCAAGAAGTGGCTCCCAGGAAGGAGTAGCAGCGGGGACAGAGCTGGGGACTCCTGCTCTTTTTAATTCCACATTCTGGCAAAAACAAAACCTCAGGTCTGACTTTAGAGCCTTTGACACATAATTGGTAGCCAATTTTCCTAAGTGTTGAGTCAATTTTCTGCTTGTGAAATGTAACTTTACCCTGGTGCACACCAGGCCCCAGGGTTTTCAATGTGGCTTAACAGCAATTATATGAATGTTAGGAAGGGGGAAGTGTTAAAGTCGCTACATTTACATTTGTTCGTGTTTTTGCCTCTTAAAGGGATAGGAGACATCTCCAAAGCAGCTAACCTACCAAAAAAAAAAAAAAAAAAAAAAACCACTCAACGTCAGACTCAGGATATCCTGGGAAAGAAAATCGTTTTGAAGCCATACTACAAAGGGTACACTTTTTTATTCTCTCGAATATTCCAACCAGGGGTGAGATGCCATGGGGGTGGAGGTGCACAGTGTTTAGGGGTCAGGGCATCCCTTTCCTAGTGCCCCTCAGGCTGTTTTCTTAGTTTCCACCCTAACCCCTTAGCTTCCCAACCCCGTCCCCCAGCAATGAAATCCTCCTAACCCTGCAGACTGCGCTCCCTTCCCCCCCTGCTGCCCCATCCCCCAGGGGGCCGACCAACGGCTCCCTCTCCACATGTGCGACTCGTGTTTCGGCTTTCACTGGCGACAAACTGGAGCCGGGGCCTTTCCGTTTAGGAGGAACTCGCTACATGTCGCTAACAACAACACAAACACCGCCTGCCCTGCTCTGTGCTCTGCTGCCCACAGCGCGCTCGGCACCAAGGTTGGATTTATAGCAAGGAGCCCCGACTGTAAGAAGTAATTCATGAGTCCCCACAATGCCACTACTGAGAGGCATTGAGAGGGGGGGCGAGAAACGGGGTGTTCCTGCTCGGCGGGCCTCCATCCCAGCCGATCCGATCCGCAGTTGCACACAATCACATTCACAGCACAACACACACCGTCTGTCCTCATTAATTTTGTTGCAATGTTTTTTTTCTCTACAAGGGGCAAAAGTCATTTCTACCTTCCTTTTATCGTAATGTGTTTAAAAAAAAAAAGCTTAGAATGTATTCTTTCATCATTAATAGTTATGATAGAAAAGTCATTTTACATAAATTCATACAAACCTACATGGCACTTACAGGGGCTCATAATACACGCACATGCAAAACACCATGTCACTACTGTGGACTTTTCTGGAAGAGTGAGTATGCTTGTTTTCAGAAATAGACATAATGTTCCCCCCAGTACTAGGAGTTGAACCCAAGGGTGCTCTACCACCAAGCCACATCTGTACCCCTTTGTATTTTTTATTTTGAGACAGGGACTCACTAAGTTGCTGAGGCTGGCCCTGAATATGTGATTCTTCTGCCTCAGCCTCCAGAAATATGTCATAATTTTAAAAAAACCAAACCTGATTTAGGAAGCAGTCGCTATAAATGAAATTCTGGAAAGATGCAATAGGAAACAAAATAAATGATGTTTTAAAAATCATTTAACGGAGAAAAATATGCAATCCAAGAACTTCTGTCCAAAGAGAAGAAATCATGTCATGTAGGCATATGTTCATTGCCTCACAGTCCCTGAAGAGCTCCCAAATATCTCTAAGCAAAGAGAAAAACATTGGGCATGAAAGCTACCCTTTGGACTATCAGACTCAAATCCAAAGGATATAGAAAAAAACCCAGGGCGAAATTACACACAGGAAACTTTCTTAAAAATTCTATACTAAAAGTATGTTAAGCCAGGCAGAGTGACATTTGACTGTAATCCCAGCACTCAGGTGGCTGAGATAGGAGGATGGAAAGTTCAAAGCCTGCCTCAGCAATTCAGCAAGATTCTAAGCAATTTAGGAAGACTCTGTCTCTAAATAAATAAATAAATAGTGCTGAGGATGTGACTCAGTGATACAACACCTCTGGGTTCAATCCCCAATACAATCCATCAATAGATTTGTCAGGTCTTGTGAATCCTTCTCAGATGCCTGGTCTGTGAGCAATGGGGTTTCTCTAAAGCCAAGCCCCAGCCTTCAATATCCCCACCTTTGTTTTCCTCCCTAACTCTCAAGATGAACTGTCTTCAGTTCCTGCCTGGGTCTGCCACTCCAAGCTGGAAGTAAGAGCCAGCCCTGAGAATTTGGAGCCGCAGGTCCTCGGGATGGCTGGGGAGTTAATTGTTTCAGTAGAGCTGCCTCCTCCTCAGTGGTCTGTGAGACCCTGCTGAGCAGGGGTTGCTTACCTTTGGCAGCAACCCAGGGCAGGTTCAGGAAACGGTATCGTATTCCTGCCCTTAGCTTTGTGTCAATGAAGGCTGGCACATCTTTTTGTGGTTGTAATTTAAATGAAACAACCCACTGCACAGCTGTCTCGGTCAAATTATGCAGGGCCATGTGGCCTTTCTTCCATCTTTAAAAAGTCCGGGGCACCTCTGACCATGTTTGAGGGAAGCCCAGGGGATCAGTGACCAACAAAAGGAATAGCGATTATGCCAGCACAGGATGGAAATTTGCCTAAACGAATATATTAAAGGCTGCACTCAGAAAATGGAAATGTTGGTTTTTATAGAGAGGCAGAACAGTGTCATGATTAAGATCCTGATCTTTGAGGTTGGCTACAGCAGAGCTGGATCCCAGCTCTACCATTTAATAGCAGTGTTGACCTTGGACAAGTCATTTAACCCCCAGGGACGCCCCCCCACCTCCATTTTTCTTGTCTATAAAATGGGGGAAAGACAAATATTCACCAAGCACAGTTGTAAAGATTAAATGAGAGAATTCTTAGCATAGTAATGCTTCACAAACACTAGTTATTACCATCATCTACGGTAATTACAACAATACCATATAGGACATGCAAATGCCCATCATGCCACAAAGTCATCTGTAACCCAGAAAGACTCATTTGACTCAGCCTCTCACCCCTTATTTTATACATTGAAGAACAACATCCTTGCCAAACTGCCAGTAAAACTACTATGATCAAGGTTTTAAAAATCTGCATTGTAGGGGCTGGGGTTGTGGCTCAGTGATAGAGCGCTTGCCTGGCACGCATCAGGTGCTGGGTTCGATCCTCGGCACCATATAAAAATAAAATAAAGGTTACTGGGTCCACCTACAATTAAAACAAATATGAAACAAAATCCATATTGTAGTTATTTAGTTTATCCTACAATGAATGTTTTTAACCCCCCCACCTACACATAATCACACACACCCAGATAATAAAAGGTGAATATAATCATCTCTGTGGAGTCACACTACACCATAGAAACCAGCAGACACACAGACCAAAAAAAAAAAAAGGGTAAGTGAAGTCAGATTAAAGGGATCACACTCATGAACTTTATTTTGACAATTCTATTAGATGATACCTAATTATGCATTACATGGCAAAAATAAATTCTAAATACTCAAAGCATGACCCGTTGTATCTTTGCTCCTAAAGGCCCTTTAAAAGGTGAGGTTAAATTACAGTCATATGGCAAGAGGATAAGGACCCCGCCTAGGGGCACTTCCTTGGGATAAATGGCCAGTTCTTGTCCCCGTTGGAAGGGTTGTTGGCCCAAAGCACCCTGGGGCCAGTGACCCCTTGCTGGCCATTAATCGTTACCGAATTCCCTGGAAACAAGGTCATCATTGCTAATATAAACTTAAATAAAAATTCCAGAGACATATGGATTTCTTTTAATAGTTAGTCTTATTTCTTTAGGTTTTTATAGGGCATTTCTATAGAATTAATGTTCTATACATTAGCTCTGTAGTTGGTTTGTCTTAACACTTGATCCCGCTTAAAGTGAAGTTTTATTGGACATAAAATAAGAAACGAAGGAAAGCAAATGAAAAACAGGAAATCCTAAGAGGGCCTCTTCTGTACCTGGAATTCCCAGAAAATCATTATCCAAGGGTCTTACAATGGTGTTTCTCTGGGGGGTCTATCAAAACATACAATATTTATACACAAAGGTTGGAAGACTTAGAATTTAAAAAAGAGAAATTTTGTTCCCATCCTAGACAAAGTTTTCTTTCTTAGTCTCCCATCTCTGCACGTACAGCAGAAAAGCTTTTCAAACTTTTGTGAAATTCTCATTTTTTTTAAGTTTCAGTAATATCTATTGTATTGTTTCACACACAAGCACAAGAGATCAACAGAGAACACACTTTCCCAGCTTCATTATTAAGATATGCAGTTATTGGGACTTAAAGGAAACTGTTCACCCTAAAAGCCCAGGTATGAAGTGAATGTGCTTACGGTAAACAACAATTTAATGAGCATGTACTATGTACAACTCAGGGCATAATCCCACATATCAATATTTGGGCTGCTTCACTTGGAAGACAAGTTTAAAACAGAGGAATCTAGTCATACAACTCTGGAACTTTGCATAGGTCACCTCTGCTGATGGCTATTGGGATTACTATCTTAGGTAGATAAATGTGTTAGTCCACGTGCCTCACACTTTACAAGCCTACAATTTTCTTTTTACTAGATCCCTTCCCCATCTTTTCCAAGTTATGCTACCAATAAATTAAAAACACCAACTCAATTAGCCTCGTAAGGAACCCCATCTAATGATCTCATCCACTAGCCCCTTGCCTTAGGTACATCTTAGCCATGGCTGTGCCGACTGCCTTGTCCCTCATTACCTAGCTGCTACCTTGAGCCAGATAATGAAGGGGGAGGGAAAGCTGGTTGAGAACACTGCTGCTGTTCAGAACAGACTGTGAAGCTGTCATTTACCTTATAGTACATGCTGCTCAATCAAATGTTTAATAATAGGCTACTGTCCCATGTCAGATGCAAGAGGCAGCCAGATTTATAGGAGTATAGAGGATTAAAATCATTGAGAGAGAATGAGCCTTAAAGATCCTAAGTGTCCAATTCTCTCATTTTATAAATGGGAAAACTGAAACCCAGAAAAGGTAAGACTTGCCAAGGCTCACATGTCTAAATAACAGCAGAGGCAGTATTAAAACCAGGTCTCCTGTGTCCTAGTTCAGCATTCTACACCAGGTTGCCTCTCACTTTCATCATAAATGAAAAATCCAACTTCAGAATGAGCAATTTAACTTGTCAGACCTGTCATAGAACCAGAGCATGTTTGCTCCATAACAGAAGGATATTTTTGAACTTGGGTTCAAGAACGAAGGCAACAATCCCTGCACAGAAAAAAAAAAAAAAAAAAAAGCATAGTAGGGCATCAACCTATACTAAATCTGATAATAAATTATGAATGAATGACTTTGAGTCTAGTGTTGCAGGTGGGGCAGTGGCCTGGGAAGGGTCATGTAATGATGGGAAGCAGATGAATGGCTTAGTGGATCTGATGGTGATCTGTAAAGAACAAAAGGATCTACACCAAATGTGATCTCCTTAATAATCGAGGACCTTGGAAGGGTCACAAGGTATCTCTGAGACAGTCCCCAATCCAGGAGAAAGGTTACAATTTATTTTATGTTAGTACATGTTTTGGAGCATTTATTGAATGCATTATTGTACTGGTTCCTTTGTCTCTCCTATTTGAGGTTAATGAACTCAACAGGTATCTCTGTGATCTGAACCTCATCACCTCTATGATCTGAAAACAGTGGTTCCCAGACAAGAGCATATCCTACCATAAACCAATTTTATGTAGGTTGAGCAGAATTATTTTTCCTGAGTTCAGACATCAAAATGCTTGGGAGCAAGAGGGAATTCAGCCTGTAGAATGTTTCTGGACAATTTAGGAAGAGGAAAGGGGATATACAAATTTGAAGTCCCACCTTTTTAAAATTAGAGCATTGGACCCAAGTGACCAGACAGGGGAGGGACACAGAGAAGAGGAACTCAGCTCTTGACCACATTCAGTCCTGTCTTTGAACCAAGATGGCAAATCAAAATTTTCCCAAGTCAGGCCAATCCTTTCAGGCAGCCCAGAGAGGCTGAGATAATTGCTGCTTCCTCCTTTTTCCTTACAACCTGCAAAAGTGCAAAAGCTGCGACCCCCTGCCTCACCCTCTGGCTTACTAGGCCAATAGCCCTTTGCCTTTTGGAATCATTTTCCTGCAGTTCAGCTTGAGATGATGCCAGAGGCTAATAATTTTCTCAGCACCTTACCCATGACTTCTGCCCTTCCATGGTTGTTCAAAGGTGTGACAAACCTGCTCAGGCTTAGGCAAAATCATACACAAAAATGGTTTTGAGTAGGTGGAAATACAGTGCACTCTTTTCCCCTTTCACTATGATTTTTTTTTTCAGAATTATTGTCTACAACAATGCCTCATTTCCTTTATTATTATTTTTGGAAAGGGCATTTTTTTAATTTGTTTAAGTTTAAATATAAAATAATTCTTTAAATGAGGGTTTACTTTGAAAATTGCCAAGTTCAATACTTATGTGTGTCAGTACCTTCCCCAGAAAGATAATAGTCAGGGATAACTGTGCACAACGAGACGTCTGGAATAGAAAGAACCTTTATAGAATTCCTACTGGAAAATTACTATTGATGAAATATCTCTGACAATAAAAACAGAAACTGCAATTTTTTTTGCACAATGTTATGATACAGCATGAATGGGCACAGTTGCAAATAAATGAAATACGTGAGCTTTTAAAAATAAAGTCATATTTCAGAATGGGATACTCTGCAGCTTCCTCCTCCCTGTGACTGTTATAATTTCTTAGGAACAATTTAACTGGTGCGTGGTGCACAATGCTGGGCCTTGTTAGAGATACAGAGCTCAGGGGTTTCTTTGGACCCAAACCCAGAAAATACAAGTTGAATCCTTCCCTGAGGCTGATTTCATACAAGGTGAAATGGATAGCAGAGCGAGACCCAGATGGCTCAGCGAAGCAGCAGAAAAGCCACTGGAATCAGAGCCAGAGACTTGGCTTATGGTCCTGGCTCTGAGGCTAATTAGAGCTTTGGGCAAGGTTTCTGTGCTTCTCTTGGCCTCAGCTTTCTCATCTATAAAATGAAGGCACTGGACTTAATCTATGAGAGTCCCTTCAGCTCAGATGGAAACTTGATTTCTTCCTCCAAGAACCTAGATTCTTCAGAAAACCTGCCTTGGAAACCTAGCTAAGGGATATATTTGCTTGATTAAGCAAAACTATCCATTCTCCAGATCCACCAAATGGGTCCATAAAGCCCTGCCAATCTCACAATGTCATCGTGAAAACTAAAACGATGTAGTAGGTCAAAGAGATTAAAGAGAGGCCAACCCCACGTAGGATCTTGATTTCATTCCTCCTATGAGATATGTAATAGAATTAAAGTGCTGGCCTTTCCTAACTTATGTGTGTCTCAGTAAAGATCAAAGGTTCTTAGCTAAAGGGATGAGAGTCTGACAGTGGAATTCCAAGCATCAGCCAGAATTGGGTGGGAAAACCTTTCCTGCATTCTTCAGAGCTCCACAAATATTCCTCATTGTTTTTAAACCCTGCTGTTGAAGCAACCTCAGGGAGACTTTTCTGGTGGAGCTCACGAACTTGCTCAAAACTAAAAAGAACGTCTATATTGTGGAAGGGGTGGAGTGTCAGCAAGTAAATGTTTTGTTAATGAATAAAAATCCCATATTTCATTCCTAAAAACTCTCATGTTGTTTTAGGTCCATCAGCACAAGCATAAAGCTGGCTTAATAAACCATAAAATTTGAAAAAGTTCAAAAATTCTGTGGTGGGGTACACCAGAGAAGTTCCCAACTGAAAGAGACCTTTGGGAAAGAGACCTCCAAGCCACCCTCTGCTTTACCTTAGCAGGACAGGAAGGATACTATCTGCAGGAGAACCTGAGGTTTCCCTTCTCATTTCCACAATGACAAGGTGGGGTGGAGGGTTTCTAGGAATCATTTATAACTCAGAAGAAGAGAGAAGCCCCCTTCCAATAGACCTGCGAGGTCCTTCTGGAAATGCAAGGCAATGGTACCATTTGGTGGCCCCGGAGAAAAGAGCAGCAGGTCAGACTAATCCAACCCAGTGGGAAGAGGGCTCACCAAGAGCTTGGCTGATTTCTTGGTAAGATTTGGCCATTACTACACTTTCCTTCTGAATCATTTTCATATATCTTAGAACTTGATGTAGTGACTCATATTTCCACCACTAAGGGGCTGGGGGTGGGTAAATTCCCACCACTGAGAGAACCTAGAAGAATACTGACCCCTTTGAGTTAAGTACCCCCCAAGCAGCTGCAGAGAAAGGACTGAGGTGAAACTCTGACCAACAATCAGAGGGCTACGTACCTGGTTTATATGAGTTGCTAGTTCCCATGATAGCAAGTCCCTAACAGACATCCCAGGAACAAGGCCACTGTCACCAAGGTCACCATCATTTTAATCAGGCTTCTTCAAACAACACACTCGTACTTTCCACAATATCTAGGTGGTGACTTCAACTCCACTGAGGTTCACAGATATAAATGAAAGAAAACTGGCTAGAACCATTTCTGGGAAACTGACAGAATCCCAAGAATCTAACTCTGAGCATCAAACAGAAAGAAAAGCAATGGTAAAAAGAGAAACAGACCTATAATGTAACACAGTTTCCTGAAATTCAGTGTAACAAACTTCCAGGATAGATGAAAGAATTGGACCTAATTCTGCCCTCCTTAGTTTGGGTATGTCATTATTAATGTTGCTGAAATATTTTTAAGCCACCACCTATCAGCAATTTGATGAAAGAAAATATGAACGTTTCACAGGTAATGTTGAGAGTACAGTGATTTGAAAGAAAGAACTATTAGTAAACTAAACAGCACTCTAAATAAAGAAAATGACTGCTGTTAAGACATACTGTTCGAGAACTATCAGGAAGAGCATCATGATGCTAACACTGCTCACGTAAGAAATTATTCAAGTATGTATTTGAGTAATTCTGCATTTTAATTTAACCCTTTGAAACATTAATCAAACCATGCCTAATTATAGGAATTAAGGAATTAAACGATGGAATCTTCTAAAAGATATTATTTAAAAGGCAGTTTATACAATTACTTGTATAGATGTTTGCTTTAAAGAGGAAAACAGTTCTACTGTAATGAAAAGGGTCTTAGAAAATTAAATTAACAAGGGGGGACCAGGCTGATATGAAACTAAATTAGCATCAAATGCAAATTACAGGGTACTTAATGGTAGAAACAGGTGCAGAGAAGAACCCTAAATGAGATAAATGAATAAAACATCCCTCTCCACAAATGTGGAAGCTGACACAAAGTCAATGGTATGAATAATTCAGCAGCCTCCACACTGCTGTTGAGGTCAGCCTGCCTTGACCTTTGAAACAGGAAGTAAAATTCAGTTCAAATTTGACTGACTGGAAATATAACAGTTATTTGTTTTTTATATTAAAAAACCCACAGAATTTTTTTAAAAGACAGATACAGGAAATATATAATAGAATTATAGTTTGAACTAAGGAGACATTAAGTAGCTGGTAAACAAAAAAAAAATTATTAGGTAAGATTTTACCCAAATCATATTTTGACACAGAAATTCCCAAAATAAAAATAATTAAAAGGGCATAGATGAGTGCTCAATTTGTTGATCAAACTCCCTGTGGAAATAAATTTCTTAATCTTTACTCTTTCTTCAAATTATCTTGTTGCATTGATGTCAGTACAAAAAAAAAGCATGTTGCGATTTTTTCAAGGCACATATTTTTATTAATAATGCAAAGTAATTGCTCACATTTGTGAGATAAAATCCAGTTAACTAGATTTTTAACTATGTGAAGGTGGGGTCTTTTTTTTTTAATCTTCAACTTCTTATGTGATAAATGCTGCATCCCCCCAAATTGTTTATCTTATAAAAATGCAACCTGGATTCTGAAAACAAATCATTCTCGTAAGTGAATATCTCCTGAGGTTTTATGATTTTTATATTCCCCCCCTCCTTCTTTGCATGCTTCCAAAGTATTTCACACAGTCAAACAGTGGAAGTACCTTCCTCATTTCATATTGAATTTGGTGCTGCTAGAGATTAACAGGGTATGACAACAAACCAATTTCTACAAGCTAGAAGGACAGCAAAATATATATATGGTGTATCACTCCCATTCTTATTTCACAGGATGGTATAAAAGATGTCTGATAATAGCAGTTATCTCTGCCCTCCAATTGGTTCTATTAATGGGACCCACCACCTGGCTATCTACCTTTTATCTATCTACTGTGCTTGTCAGATAAAAGATGATGTTGAAAGATGAGCTTAATTTTACTTTCTAGATGTAGAGAGGGTTAAAGCTCCACACACGTCATAGCCATCCATGAGACAGCAGGCCTACGATTATAATTACCCTAGGAAGAAGTTTGAGAAACGTTCCTTCCAAACCTGAATGTTTAGCTGAGACAAAATTAAAGATGCAGAGTGTGTTGATTTTTTTAAAATTATTATCATCATATCGGCTCAATCACTCCTCACTCGACATTTAATAAAGGGTGATAGACCAAACACTGCTGATTCGGGGTTGACCGTAATGACTGACCTGCGCGGAGGCTTTGTGTACAGAGTGGCTCCCCATTAAATGAGGGCTCTGTGGAACCAGCTGGTTCTCATTTTGAAACAACCGGTTTCTCTATCCCCAAGTGCTAAAGAAAATAATCCCTGCAATCTATGACTACACACTTTCACAGAGGCAGCAACGAGAATTTGATTGTGGAGATAATTAAAGTCATTCCTGGAACTTCCAAGAGGGAAAAAAAAAAAAAGTGGGGAAAGAGGTGGGGTAGAAAGAAAGAATAGTCAATGACGGTGTTTAAAATTAAACTATGACAAATCATTTTGAGTGGAGAAGGCAGAGGAGGAGCCCCCGCCCTGCACGGAATTCAAGCTGAGCCCGCTGATTCCCTCCTCCACTTGGCTCCAGGGGGGGAGGCCCACCATGTGATTGGTGCCATCAGGGCCCCCCCCCCCACCACCACCGTGTCCCCTTAGGAAGCCACAGAATCCAAACCCCGCTGAAGAAACTGCTTGTCACCACTGACACACCACAATGAGATATTGTAAAAAGTTTCCCTCTTAAATAAAACAGCCAGCGAAGAATCTATCTGGATTCTGCAATCAACAGTCTTTCCGGCTGATCTGAGACACAAGAGATTATTTTAACTTTAAAAGACAAAGTATCAGACACTCCAAGGCATTCGGTCTCTCAATCTCAAGAAGGCCTCCTTGTTTTATTGTATTTTATTTTTTAATGTTAGGCTGTTCTACAATAAGAACCCACAGTCGGAGTGACAATCAGCTGAGCCCACGTTCTCTGGCCGCCTACAGATTTCATGAGCTTTGGGGAGAGAACAAAAATATGTGTAAGCTGCCTGAACTGCGCTATCTGCCTTGAACAGGAAGGAGAGATGGGCTTGCTGAGGACCATTCTGGGGGCCTCTCAATTAACCTGATTAGTTCAGCACACTGCCCTCATGAATGACACCTTATCTTGAAAATAAGGGAGAGCCTCCTTCTTCCAGTGGTCGCAGAGCCCCCTAAAGCCACAAAGATGCATCCTATCAAATATGAGCGCCGCTGTTTCTCCTCCCTCTTGCCAGCTCACAGGTCAGAGACTGGCAGACCAGGCGTCTGATTGGATTTTGTGTCCTAAGGACAGAAGGCAAGCTCCCGTCTGCCCAGGTGGCCTTGGAGAAGGCTGGGAAAAGGGATGCCCTGTGGGCAACTTCAAGCCCCTTCTTTCAGAATCAACCAGGCACATGATGGGATTGGGGGAGGGGGACATGGGGTGGGGAGAGTGGAGAGAATTTATTAACCCTTCAGCCACCACAGTAGCTTGTCAACTACATTTGCCTGAAAGAAAAAAAAAAAAGGTAAATTCTTAAGTCTAACATTATGCTAAAGAAAGGCACAGCTTAAACATGGGCTGTCTCAATACAGATTTCACATCTGACAGAACCATGGGACAATGGCCAGGTGCCCCTACCAAAAAAAAAAAAAATTCAAGTTTTCCCCCAAACTCTCTGAAAGATGCTAACTTGCTAAAGATGCAACAGATATGTGTTATTTTTAAAATTCACATTAGCGTGTGTAACAGACACACTAGTTAACAGAATATATTCTTGGAAATGTGCTTTGTGAGAATGTCAACAGAGGGTTTTCACTTACGTGTCTGCTCCGTGATTTACTCCATCAATTAAACAGTTAGGCAACGAGGAGATTTGCATGGTAATCGTGCGAAGATTAACATTTTTAAGTCTAACAAATTTAATATTTTATCTTGCATTTTCTGTTTCTCATCATTCTTTAATGGCAGCACGGCTTCGCTTTATTGTGTAGTTATAACAAGCTGGTCCTTAGGCAGAGAGAGGAGACTACCAGAGTCGTTGACTGCATTTCTAGCCCCTTTCATTCTTCCTTTTATTTCACAGAAACATACCCCAAGCACCTATTTATTACACACCAGCCAGGCACCGTGCTGAGTGCTGGGGATAGGCAGCAACCACCCAGTCTGTCACTGTCCTCTTGGGCACACAGCAGTCTCCCTTCTAAAGAGTCCATCTGCCTCGCTGTGCTTGGCAGTCCCACAAGGAACTAAAACTAGGATTCCACAGCTGGAAAGGGTCCTGGCGATCTCTTCGTTCCAGGCTTTATTTTAAAAACAACAGCCACATCATGTGGAATATGCATCCTGTGCCAGGCATTAGGCCAAGAGAGCTCCACGTGTGTGTATGTACGTCCCACGTCCTCTAAAGCAGGGACGACCATTCTCATCCTCATGTGTCTAATGAGGAAACTGGGCCTTAAAGAAGTCACACTGCCCACTGTCCCACAGTGCTGGCAGAGCTGGGATTTGATGCCAAGGCAGTCTGACCCCACAGCCTGAGGCCCTAAACAAAATGTGGACTGCCTCAGAGGCCTGAACTAAAGCCATGGAATTGGCCAGGCTACGGGAGAAAAGGCAGCTTCAGCGCTCCTCTACTTAAAAAAAAAAAAAAAAAAATCAATTTCTTTATTTCTACTTGCTATTACTATTCTAACTTATCTATCTATTTATTTTCTTTTTGTCAACTCTGAGACAGAGAAGCCCCATGAGGCCAGGAACCAGGTCTGGATATTACCAGCATTTACTTTTAATGGATGGCCCTTCACTTTGTACCGTATGAAGCCAGCCCTGAGAACAGTGTACAGCTTATAGCAGAAGCTCAATGAACATTTGTAGAAAGAACAAAATGAATGAACCCTCATCCAAGAAGCCTCAGCCACCATGATTAACTTCAGTGAGTTATAAAAAAGTTCCATGGAGATGGTCAATTAAAAACACCAATCTATATGGAATATGATGATTGGATTATAAGAGCTATCTAATTTTAAGCACCTGATATGTGCCAAGCCCAGTGCTAGGTATTTTAATTCTCACTATCTTTCAAAATAGAAATGACTTTTCCTATTTAAAAGACGGCAAAACTTGGGCTGGGATTGTGGCTCAGCGGTAGAGCGCCCGCCTAGCGCATGTGAGGCCCTGGGTTCGATCCTCAGCACCACATATAAATGAATAAATAAAAACAAAGGTATTGTATACAACTAAAATAAATAAATATTTTTAAAAATAAATAAAAGACAGTAAAACTGAACTCCCTGAGGCTCAGATACTAAGTAGCAGTGAAGAGATTAGATCCCTCAGCCGATGGACTTCAAAATCTATGCCTTTTCCACTGTGCTATGCCTTCTACACATTTGTCTCTGCCTCACTGCCTATTTCTTCCCATTGAAATATAGTAAATTCTCTCATCAAATTACCTGAGGACACATGAATTCCCATTGCTCCGGCAATGAGTACAACAGTTGATATATCTTATTATCATTTTTAATCCAAAAAACAAAGTATGACATCAACTAAGAAAACTGGTCAGATGAATGAGTTTAGGAAAATATACAGAAAGAATGAACTGTGGTAGTCAAGGAAAATAAGTGAAACATTACAAAATATGGAAAGCAATGGAGGAGGAAAAAACTGAAGCTGAGGATTAATACATGCAGGGCTTCTAAGGACTTGCTTTATCACTGATACATTGGAAAGTCCCTTAGGCTGAATGCCTCAGTTTACAGATCTCACAAGTGGAGCCCATTTGTGAGAAGAGAATTATATGAGCCATTAATGTGCTCTAAAACTTTTCAAGTACCATTGAGATGTAGTTAATTATTAAACTGGCAGTAGTTAAGTCTGTTTTGTTTTAAGGTTCTGTCATATGGACCATCGGAGCAGGGTACTCCTAGTCCTATGGTCATAGGAGAGAGGATTCAGCTTTTCTGAAGATATTCTAAGATGCATGGTGCCCATCTGAAATTAGAATTGGGTTTTAAGAAAACATTAAGGTTGTGGGGCTGGGGGTGTGGCTCAGTGGTGGAGCACTTGCCTAGCATGTGTGAGGCACTGGGTTTGATCCTCAGTACTGCATAAAAATAAATAAATAAAATAAAGGTATTGTTGTGTTCATCTACAACTAAAAAATTAAAAGAAAAAAAGAAAACATCCAGGTTCTGTAGAAAAGCCTAAGTTTTCCCACACAGTGGGTAGATGCTTCAAAGATAATTCTTAATCAACTTTGTTCTCTAAAGAATTTTCTAGAAAACAAAACTGCTCACTATTCGTCGCCTGTTTTGTCTTTGTATGTGTGTGTGCTCACGCTCCCAAGCGTTCTTGTGCATTGCATGTGAAACCAACCCTGATGCAGGTTTAGAATTCTTCAAACTAACTTCATTTTGTGAGGGAACTTCAGTCAATAATGCATGCAAAACTATTAAAAATAATATTTTAAGATAACATTAAGAGATCAAAATGCTAATGAATGGGAAGCATATTTTAAAGGGGGAAATCCCCCATCATTTATCTACCGAAGAATATAAATAGATTGCAAGGAGTGTGATATTCTGATCTGAAAATAGAGTGAAAAAGACCTCCAGTCATGGTTGCTTAGGAAGGATGGAGAGGAGAGCAATCTTCCAATCATTAGAAAAGCGTCTACCTGCAGTCCTAACTCTTCGGCCAACCATCACAGGCTAGGTCTGCGCGCACCGTTCAGCACAGGCGGAGCAATCCGGGCGCAAACATGACCAACACCATCGGAAGAGGAAGGGGCTGATATCGTGATGCAAAATACACTAACATTTCGCATTTGTAATTTTCAATTCATTTTTTACAAAAGAGAAGAAAAAGTTCTTTCGACCTTGAAAATATCAGGTCCTGCACCCCCAATATTCACTCCCTCACAGAGAGACACTCTTCCTACTGACCTACCCAGCCACCCAACCCCATTCACTGTCAATACTGGGTCAACGGAGAAGCCAATGAGCAAAAAAAGTTCCTGAGGGAGTCCTGATATTGATTAAAAGGGCATTTTTTTAAACAAATCCACCAGCACCACCTTTACAAGAACCAAAATTTAAGAACCTTGCTAAAGCCCCATAAAATATGTACAGTGACCACATTCAGATTTAAAAAAGCTCATGGGCACTTGGGTTACTACTTTCTCTTTCCCTCCTGGCCCTGGCACTGAAAGTGTTAAAGAAAACAATAAAAGAACAAGTGAGTGTACAAAGTAGGATTTACTGGCATTTACTTTTAATCTATGGCCCTTCACTCTGTAGCTTATCGGGCCTCTGTCAGTCTTTTTCCTCCTTTATATTTCATGAGGAGCCCCCCATGCTGCTACTGAGAGACAGAGCCCAAGTGTCCATAAGCTTTTTGTCAGGTAAAAAGAGAAGAAAAAGGAAAGGAACAAGAGGAAAAGCAAAGCTAAGAGGCATCTATTAGATGTCACTAGGCTTTTGTATTCATGTCAATGATTCAGGATTAGAGTATTTGAAATAATCTTATTGAGAGGAATCAAAAGGCCCACCGAGTGAGAGGCAGCTCTGCAGCATATGGCAAAGGCACGAACAATATCTTATTAAAGATGTGTTGGCTAACACTATTACTTTATATTATATTACAAAACTATTGTGCCTCAAACAGTTAGCGGGATGGTATAGTTACCGAGTGCCATTTTGGGGTTTATTGTGTGGGATCGAGCTATATAATTGCCAGCTTGTCTAGTTAAGTCATTACAAGTAGACATGTGACAAAGACCAAACGCCACTGTCTCCTTACCCAGAGTCAGTTTCATTAAGTTTGCATCCTTTAACATAAGTGACACCCCTCCCCTAAAGAAAATAAGACAGGTTTGTTTGCTGTTGTTGTTGCTGCTGCTGCTGCTGTTATTTTGGCTTGATTCCCTTCCTATGAAGAATACACACACATGTGACTGTGTGTGTGCGCGTGCACGTGCACACACACACACACACACACACACAGAGCTTCACACTTTAGCAGGATTAGAGCAATTAAAATTCTATTATAATAAGTACTGTAATGTTAAAACCTTCATTTGCTTCTGGACAAAGGCTTGTAACTGGAGAAACAGTTTGCAAGGGAGATTTATCTTCATCTCCCACACCTTTAAAGGCACAAGCAACCAAAGACAAGACTGTACTGTTCACCATATTTCATCAACCGCAATAGGAGTACTGAGTCACTTTTATATTGTTCTGGATGGTGTATAGTTACCCAGTTCTAAAAGGGAGAAAAAAAAAAAAAGGGATGGGGAACAGGGGCAAGAAACAGAACTGGTAGCCTATTTTAGATAACATCTCATGCAAACTAAAATGACCAAAATGCCATCTATTTATGCTGGAAGCTCTAAATGGAGTCTTTAAAATCTGGTCAATTTTTATTAGAGACTTTGGCAGGGTGCAGGTATTAGGGGAATATGAGGAGAATTTTTATCAATGGAGAGCTGTACTTGGGGAGGTTTTGTTTTGTCTTCAATTCTAAGTGATTCTTTTAGAAAAGTAAAAGCGTGCCTAATATACTGATATATTATCATCACAAACTAACTGTGCAGAGTTGCTAATGTGACACACAGGGGATATTGTACTGCTTTTCTGTGTTTTTCCAGAACTGTTACAAAAGCAAAGTTATGATGACAGGATAAAAACCCACACCATGAGCCGACACCCAGGCCATGTTACACATACACACTGCTGATTCTCTGCAGCTCCGTTAAATACATTTCTTGGAAGTTGCTACCATTATTTCCTTTACAGGAAAACCACTGTTGTTCATTATCCAGTGTCTGCAGAAGTATTATACCATGTAAAAGTACTTTGCATTATGATATATTGTCAGCATATTTGAAATGCATGTTAATGTATCCTGGTTGTGTATTTGAGAATAGCAGATAGCAAATGGAATATAGACTGCTATTAGCTTATTGTATTAGTTATTTTCTTATCACAGTAGCAAACTGCACATAAATGCATAAGGCTCATCTCATATTCTGAATAGTATTATCTGATATGTGATAAATTTCAGAATGATACTTGTTCACATAAGTCTCATTGCTAATAATCACATATGAATTCCCACTGAGAAAACAAATGCTTATGCACACGAGGGTTAATAAACAACCATAAATTCATGCTCTGTGTCGATGCTGGCTTTCCACTTTTGAAAAACTGCAAACCTCTCAAAGCAACCAAAAGGACAGCAATTATTCTGCCTGGGGCAATTTTAAAGAGTGAATTCCTCTTCCTTTTATTTTAACCCAGCAGTCAAGGTTAGAAAATGAGATGGTAGAATAGGTTTATCAGAACTCTCAGAAATGCATTCACACCTCTGGTTCTTTGCAACCCAGACAGCTGTTTGTGTATTGTGCACAATGATTATGTTTGGTGATTGGTCCTTCCAAAAGCGGGATGAAGACAAAAATAATCAAGAGTTGAAAGGACAATGAAGGAATGTCATGAAATTCTAGCCAAAAACCTCATTTGCAATATTAATGAAAGTGTATCATCATGTTCATGTTAGTTAAGGACTTTACTTTTAAGGAAGGCAAAAAAAAAAAAAAAAAAAAGAACATTTTGATGGATTTTGGGATTTACTGCTGATGATAAAAGACAGAAGGAAGTCATTAATTGTTGAGAGGCCCCAATGCTGACACCATCTTAGGAGAATATCTACCCTACCCTGTCTAAAGGTAAAAGATGCATATAAGCATCCTAAGTCTAAAGTTTTATTATTGTTTACAGGTGAACATACATGTGATATAAATATATCAGGATCAATTTAGTCAAAAAAGTTAGCCTAGTAGTAAGACTAGACTATACTCCTCTGAAGTGTCTTAGTTCCGACTTGTTTCCTCTTGGATGAAGAGTGGGTTCCCAGTAAAACTTTTTCTCTGCATGATCCTAACATGGTTAGGTGTTGTGTTCAAATTATGTACATCATGAAAAAAACCAACAGGTAAAATGAACACACTAATATTTTCCTTACTGGGCATTTTATTTTTCAGGCAAGAGTCAGAAAATAAAACCAACTAGTGTTATCTAGTTAAAAATAATCTAGATGCAGAAGATATTAGACACTTATGAAAAAAAAAGTAAGTTCTTTTTCTTTTCTTTCTTTCTTTTTTTTTTTTTTTTTTTTTTTTGTGGGGCAGGGGCAGTGAGGAGTGTTGGGAAGAGGAGCCTAGGGTATGTGTGGCCTGAAGTAATTCCAAACAGAAGAGGGTTTTCATCAAATTTGTGTATTTTTCAAATGTCATCTATCACATGGCCTAAACATACACAGAGATATAGGGATTCTTATATGCAAAAAAGAAAGACATGGCAAATCTTAAAGTTATTATAAGCAAACCCCAAATTGTGAGAGGTATATTAGCTGACAGACTTTGAAAATATGTGTTTTAAATACTAGCTTTGAGAGGCTGGAGCTCTGGCTCAAGGGTAGAGCATTTGCCTGGCATGTATGAGGCCCTGGGTTCAATCCTCAGCACTGCATATAAATAAATAAAATAAAAGATCTGTTGACAACTAAAAAATAGCTTTAAAAATATATATTGGCTTTGAGGAGCTCAAAACTTACAAGTTACTCAATTCACATTATACCCTGAAAGAAGTGAACCCAATTCACATGAGATAGGAGAATATGATTTGGGAAGGAATTTCATCCATTTTTATTTCTATCCATTTTTTTTTTAAAATCCCGTTGTTAAGAGCTAAAGATCCACAGTACAAAGAACTCAAGAATTGGGTTCCCACTGTCTCTCCTTACTTAGTGATTCAACTATTTCATCAATCACACTGGTGCTAAACTGAAAAAACAAACAAATAAATATTTAGCTTCCCCCATCCTGTGCACTCTAGCCAGGAACATCAGGGCTCTGTGTGAAAGGAACCCTATAGAACAATTCAGAGAAAGAAATGGTTTTGTAAAACTGACTGTATTCATCCTTCTCATCACTCAAAGTTAATTTAGGAAAATAAAGAGTTTTGTGAAATGAATCAAGTAAGGAAGCTAATCTTAACTAACTAGATCTGGAACAGAACAGCAGTCTTTGCTTTTAATATATACATTTCAAGGGTATATTAAAAGAAAAAAAAGTTTCCATATAGAAAAGGGAAAGTTTTTTATGGGTTCAGAAAAAAACTGGGTTCCCAGTTCAAACTTCCCTATGTGACTTTTGTCATTATCATCTTTTCTGATTCCTACAAAATAAACCTAATTAAGAACCTCCCTCATTAGTCTTCCAGAAAAATTAGCACAGCTTATGCTAATTACTCCTGCAAAATTTAATAAACTCGTTGAAATGGGAATAGTCTAATGAGGTTTTATTTATTGAACTAAGATAACTCCAAGGAAAAAGGTTAGGACACAAGGATATCCAATGTAGTAATAAAACTACAATTTATTCAATTTCTAAACATGGATTTTTATTGCAAACCTTTTAAATTCAAATATGAGTTAGTATGTGAATGTGTTAAATCAATCTCTACCTTAATTCAATAACTGGAAGTCATTTTTTGCTATTTACTTTAACAATAATTACCACACATAGCCCTTTACCTCAATGATAATGAAATTTGCTGTTATTAGTTTCTGGTCATCGGCTATTAAACATAACACATCTGACTTTTCCCATGTCTGCACAGCCCAAATATCTGGATCACTGGGCACAAGCTGGGTTTTGTGGTTCATACTCAAGCCATTTGGCATCTAGCATAAAAGTATCCCAGCAGTCAACTCCAGATGTACACTTCCTGCCTTTTACCTAAATTTTCTATGAACTTTTTTGAAGTGACTTGATAACTTGTCACAACGGTGAAAAAGAATTTGGGTCCTATTTTTCTGACTTTATAGCATGCCACTGGAAGAAATTAGAAACTCATTTTCTAAGTCCCAGGACGCAACTGCTGATTTTGTTAACTCTACTTTTTGAGAAAATATTCCAAGCTGATGACCCCAAATCACTGACAGCAAATAATGCAGCCAAAATTTAACACAGAAATAGCTTGCCCTGCACCATGGCTGTATGACCAGAAAGCGTCTTCTATCTCTCCTATAAATAGTTTTCCTGAATAACCACTGCTAAAAGTCTTTTGACTGATAAAAATAGCAGTGTTCTTCCAAATTCCGAAGGACAAGCAAGGAAGCTAAAAATTATTGGTGCTCAAAAGGTGACTGCGTGTGAAAACTATGCTAAATCCCAAGGCAATGACTGCCTGCACTTCAGCTCTATAATTACATATTATATGCATCTTGTAAAAACAGTCACTACTGCTCCTGAAAGCAGGCCCATAGCCTATTTTTGCAAAATATTCAAGGATTTGCATCCATAAATCTGAAAGCAAATCAGACTCTACGCACGTAAGAGATATTATGCAATCAGTAATATAGAATGAAATTGGGAACTATGAAATTCAAACACGGTGACCATCATGTTTCCTTCCTTTGCAGCAATTTCATGGAACTGAAAAACCTCCTTCTTCACAAACATTCTTTTCTTGTTGTTATTTTCTGTTGTTGTTAAAAATGGAAGTTTCACATATCAGCCCAGACGGGACAAGAGTTTTTAAAACCCTTGGCAGACTGGAGGACAAATAAATTCTGAAAATTCGGATGCAAATAAAAATAGCTCAATGGGGTTTTGCCTATCAACTGGTATCACCGCATGAAAAGATAGTTCATATGAGACGGTGGCAAGAGCCAGCAAAGGAACATATGGTGGGACCTGTGCACAAACACTGTGCTCCAGCCGTTTTTTAAAGTTCTCCTACCTTCAGAGACCAAGATTAACGACACAGTGTTTTCTACTTTGTCCAACCAAAAGGGGGGAAAAATGAAAAGGATAAATGTCATGAGTAATATCTCTAAAGCCACCAACAGCATAAAGTGCATACTTATTTTGCCTAAATTGTTTGAACTATCCCAGCCAAGAAAAGGTTTTAAGTACCCTACTGGGACAGATGCGAGGCGGCAGCAATAGAAGCCACACTAATGCAATCCAGGTAACACAATCCTGTTTCAAAAACACGGGCCGGCTAATTACAGCACTGCTGAGTCAAGTTTCTTAGCCATCGCAGCCCACAGGAACAGGTCAAATCAAATGTTATTCAAACCACAGTCATATCAACCTTCTATATCAGAGTCACAGCTTAAAACCAAACGAAGAACTTAAAAGCTTAACCCATTCACAAGCAAAAAAGTGTTTTCATTGCGGGTGGCAAGGTGAAGTCCTTGTCATCATTTAAACCAAAAGGAACTGTGTGGCAGAACAAAATACTTAGAGTTTCAAAGTTTGGAGGACTATCTGGGCTAGTCCTTTGATCAGAACGCTTTCTTTTTTAATAAAAGGGTAAGAAAAACTTGCTTAAAATAAGAAGTGGTATTTTGAAGAGGTGTATTTAATGGAAACAAACAGCATAAAGCTTATATTTATTTTTGACCTTATTCATTTGAAGACTTTTATCTTCCATGGCAGCAAAAGCAATTATTTGAATGGCATACCTGCTCTGGCAGATAAACATGTCCCTACTTCTACAGGTGGCACGCAACCGCACTGTACGTTAAAACTTTCACATCGCTTAATTTTCAATCAAATATATTATTAGTCACACCTGTATTTTTAATGACTATGAGGGAGAGGTATTTTATCAAAGAATCCAATTGAAATGTAATTTTGATAAAGCTACTTGGCAATTGGTATTGGGTTAAAGTCTAAAGAACACATAGATTGAAATCAACAATCTTTTGATTGTTACGATGCAGCAAAACCTCGAGGTTTTTTTCAGCTGCAAAACCATAAATGGAAGCGCAAAAGAGGTGAAGAATTTGAAAGACAAAAAGTGGTTTATTTTTTTGGTGGTAGTTGCTGCTGTCATCAAAAATCAATATGACCACAACCCCAAAAGGGACTTTTGTGTGACTGTTGATTTCCTCAAGGAGGGGATCAGTCAGTCTTATCAGCAAGACTTTTCAGACTAGCAGAGGATGCTGGCTGTCTCCTGCCTGCCGACTGACAGTATCTATAAAGCTTCCAGGCCATTTAACTCCCGATGAGTAATGCCATGTAACGAATGGTTTATCATACATGTTTCCATACAATGAATTTCAATAATTAAAATGTAAAATGAATATTTGGAATGCAACTCTGCATAATGTGTGCACACACTGATTCAAAATTGCACCGAACGACTAAAACAGATTTATTGTTCTACAGTGATTTACTTGGTCATGTCAGATTAGTAATATGGATCTGTTTAAAAACACAATAATTAAGACAAGCAGGATAAATTAATCAACGTACGATACAGTATGAGCTGCAATCAAACCCTGAAAATAACGGTAGAAAATCTCGGTTCACAGATCTCTTTAAACTGCTTTTATGCATAAATAAAACCTTAAAATGTAGATGGATTACGTCCAACAGAACTACTGTAGCTAAAAGTGATAATGATTCAAACATTTTTCAAATAAAAGTTAAATATTTATAAGCACCCAACCACATTTCATAAATCACAAACTATTATTATTTTATTTCTGAAGCTTCCTGGCACAGCATGAGGACTGAGCCACAGAAAGTCAGGAATGAAAAAAATATTCCTTTAGGAGCATGAATCAGACACAAGACCGAAGCAATCCAAGAAACAGGCCTCCAAAGAACATTCCGCATGGCTTTCCCAGGGATCACGATCGATCGGCGCACCTGAAGTCAGGACCAACAGGCAAACTTCGGCTACGTGAATTCCTAACCCTGGCCCACGAGCCACACGGGCAGGTGTTTCATTATAATCAGGAATAAGAATCCCAGGAAAGAAGAGTGGTCCCTACCTGTCAATTATCACTGGATCTGAGGGAGTCTCATTTCGGTTGCCACAGCTTTTCTTGTCACAACAGCGGCTGTGGAGCAAAAGCGAAAGGATTTAGTACAATCATTACAATGTAAAATCATCATTTAAGCAGACAGAAGGTTCAAATTGCTGGGTTGCAAATGCTAGAATTACCACAAAGCCATACCTGGCAATCAACGGATCCCTGGGACAGAAAATTCTATTTGGGTCACCTATGGGTTAATGACCAGGCTTAACCTCTCCCTGAACAGAGGAGAAGGGAGGGAGAGGGGCTCTCCCAGAGCCACCAGTGACAGCCCTAAGATGGGGTCTCTCCATCACTGCCCGCAGTGTTGGCAGAGTTCAATGTGAAGTGCATTGTTATTACATCCATCCAATGAGAAGAGTCAAGGTTGTGGGTGGCTCGAACGTTCTTCCCTCAAGATCACACTAATTGTGTGGAACGCATCAATAATGAGATATGAGTGATTTCTCCCCCTCCAGTCACTCTGTATTAAGTGGATTCCTTTTTCTTCTCCTTTCTCTTTTATGGGCGGCATCTCCTTCAACCCCAGCCTTACCCCAAATCCTAAAGTAGTAACTGTTTGCTTTTGAATCATCTGAATGAGGATAAAGGCAAAACATAATGATTAAGACAAGGGAAAGGCAACATAAAGGAAAGTGGGGTTCACAGGAACAGTCCTCTAGGTTTGGGGGACAACACTGGCCACCACTTAAGTGTTCTGGAAACTGTATGGACGGTGCATCCCATGTTAGCACAGCCCTGACGGTGACCACTCTTAATCAGGTCAAAAAGAGAAAAGCCATGGGCAAAGAAAGCACCCATAACCCAAACCCTACCCACTTGTGACCTGAAGGCTGCTGGTGTTTTTTGAAACTGAGAAGCTTTTAAAGGATGAAAGATTCATGTTTTTGAAAATACCCGTGGCCAGCAGAAAACTATCCATTGGAGACTTCTTTGCAAATAACAAACGTGTCCGCTTGCTGGTTACACCCAGAGTTACACTATGGAAGCACATATTAGTTCAGTTAAAGTGGGGAGGTTATCCAAGGGTTAGACTTCACCATACACCACAAGCAAAATATGCACTTTTCTCTCATTCTCTTACACGTGCTTGGGTGTACACATACACAAACACACACTTGTCATTTAGTGAACATGCAGCCCAAATTTAGAAAGATGCTGGAGAGAATCAAACATTGAACTTCAATTTTAGGAGCCACAAATATTCTATACAGGGAATCTTTCACCAAAATTGGGAAGTCTCTTTCCCCACTGTAACTATATCTCAGAGAAAGTGAATCAGCTAATTCTGTTTGTGCCTCATGTCCTCAGAAAGCAATGATAAGAATTCTATCTCCTTTGTCAAAGCCCAGCTAAAAACCACTCCACCCACCTGATCCCTTTCCCTTTCTGATTCAGAGGAAACTATTTCCTCTAGACCTAAATTCTGCTATACCAGTGCTTTGGGTATGGAAAGCCTAAAGTGTCCTGATATTTAAGAGAGAGATAAGGGAAAAAGAAAGTAGGAAGCACAAGTAGCCAGAGTTGCATGTTAAAAAAAAAAAAAAAATATATATATATATATATATATATATATATTAATTAAAAGCTAAAACTCCCAAACAACAGAGATTAGAAATGCTGGCTCCGGAATGAGATAGAGGTACCTATGATGCCTTGAGCAATGGACTTCACCTCACAGTCTTAGTTTTCTAGTTGGTCAAATGGGGCAATTTGGGCACCCAGCCCTAAGTGCTCAAACACAGATTTGATGAAATCAAGACATAAAGCCTGTGCCCTGTGCCTGGCCTACTATGAGCCCTAGAAGGGCAACTTCGCTACCAATCCCTGTGCCAGCCTCCTTCAGCTACCTCTTTTCCAAGTCTGAGCAAATCTGCCCTGAACTTTGTAGAGGCAGCCAGTCTCCAAAGCTAGGCCATCAACAGAGCCCAAATCTCCTTTATTTTGGTTGGTGGGGGAGGAAGGACGGATGGAGGGAAGGGTCTATTTCTTCTCCATTTTCTTTTTCAAAAACCGCCTGTGAACCATGCAAGTCCCTGGTGGTCACACTCTCACAAGGTCCTACCTGGATGAAATGCTCTCTCAGGCCTCTTCCAACAACCCTATTGGATTCTTTCCCTCTCTACTGCCACCATCATAAGCCAAACCACTTTCATGTCTCTCTTGGGTTCCCACAGTGGCTTCCCACTTGGTCCCACCATTGCCACTGTGACCCCTCCAACAGCCAGAATGATCTTTTCAAAACATCCATGGGACATGTCACTTCAGTGTTCAAGGCCTTGGAAAGGCTTCCCAATGCACTTAGAACAAATCCATGACTGGGTGCCATGCCAGACCACCTCCCCACCTCCTGCCCCTTCTCTCCAGCTTGCCAAGCTCCAGCCTCATGGGCCAATTTCAATCCCTCTGATGTGCTGTGTCCCATCAGCCCTTGGGCCCAGGCCTGGGCAGGCCTCTCTGCTGGCCCATCCCATCTCCAACCCATCCCCAGTCAGCAATCTCTCCTTGACCCTCAGAGCTCAGCCTACTCCTCCATCCTCAGAGAGCTTTGCCCTGACATCCACTCTTCATCTAAATTAGGCTCCTCTAGAGTGTTTTTTTGTAGCGCACTGGACACAATGAAAATTACATTGTTGAGTGTGTATTTTTGCATCTTTTGTTAGATTTTTCTCCCTCTCTCATTCTCCTTCTCCTGTAACTCATGTGCTTCATGAAGAAAGAAAATGTCAATTTTACCTCCATAATGAGTAGCATAAATCCTGGGATTGAATAAGAAAGCTCAAGTATTAGGTAATCAAAGGAATGAATGAGTATGATATGCTGAGGGAGAGACAATCCAGGGGAATAAGAAATGACAAATAAAGGGGCCAAGTGACCCTCCAGGCAGACATTGCTAAGGGAAGGAAGGTTCACTCCACACCACACATCTTCTAACCCATTCCCCCAAACAAGTGCCACACTAGGCTTGAGGTGTGTCCCTGGACTTCAGCATGGTCCTCATCTCCTTAAAATTAAAATACCCCTGAGAGCAACCAGTTACATTGAACCATGCCTCTATGCTGTGCCCTGAGGGACCAAGGCAAACAGGCAGATGCAAAGAACGGAAATGTGGAAGGAAGGATAGAACAGGAATGAACAAGGCAGATTGAAGAACAGGAGAATACAAATGAAGGGGACCAGGGTCACTTAATGCTCATAAAGAGAACTTCATGAACAGTATGAAGAATAGCTCAACAAGCTTCCTGTTTCTTGAATCACTTCAATGTATCACACAGCTATATTGTGTGTGTGTTATGTGTGTGTGTGTGTGTGTGTGTGTGTGTGAACGCATGCATGTGTGTATATGTACATACCTATATTTGTGGAATATATGGAATTCTATGCATCATTAAAAAATAAAGGTGGGGTCTGATGTGCTATCATGGAAAGAAAGTATACATTGTACTGTGAATTGAGAGAAACCAGTTGCAGAATAATGTGCATAGTATAATCCCATTTCTGGAAGAAAAATGAAAGAGTGCAAGAGAAATGGAGGGAAAAGAAGGGGGAATTGTTCACTAGCCTGGCTCACCCCTCACTTGGCACAGAATTCTAGACATCTCCCTTTGTCCCTGACGTCCCGAGCTCCCAAGCGCCTCAGCCTGCCATACCTCTCTTGGCAACACCATGCTGTATTTCATATTGATTTGTCTTCTTTTGTGGTCTATCCCTCTCACTTGAATTTAAGCACACAAGCACAGAATCTTAGACTGTTTGGTCCCCCTCTACATCCCCAGCAACTGGAACTGAATCCAGCACACATGACTTCAGGAATCATTTTCTAATCAATTAATAGAATCTTCAAAGAGTTAACCTATGGGCAGGGGGGTAAAAGAGGCAATGGGGAAGACTGGAGGAAGTTTTATTTTCATGCTTTTTTAGTGTTCTGGTTTGTGTTGTAAAATTAGTTTCCTAATAAAAAATTGAAAATCAACCACTATTAGGAGAAAGAAGGTCTTTCTTAATGCTAAGCTGCCGCCTAGCCCTGTGGCTTCCTAGATTCCTCCATTCCCATGACAGTATCTCTTGTCCGTTGGGTTCTTCCTCCTACTCAACTCAAAAGAAGAAAGATGGGCTCCCATCTCCACTGCACACAAGACAGGCATTGACCCTGGAGGACCAGTAGTTGAAAGGAGAACAAATTCACTGATGCTTAAGGAATAAGAGGCCCCATACTGAAACAATCCAATAAATGAAACCGCTGTAAAGCACTTTCAGGGAAAAGTCACTGTGTTAATAAAAGGAAACACAGTGCTCATTATACCTCATTACCCAGTGAGACCCTCGTTCATTCACAACCCTGTCTTTTAGGCTCCTACTATATAGGCCTGCATGGACATGGCATATGCTCCCTAAAGCAGGCATCTTGGGGGGGATGGAGCTTGGAGTTTCCTAATTTGCTTTGTCACCAGAGCAGGATTTCCAGAGCAGGCAGTTGCCACCGCTCTGCTCTTTACATCCCTTCCAATCTGCAACCCAAGTAACAGAGGAGAGCCATGTGGCCAGCCACAGCAGGGGGTCTCTTGCACCTGGTAAGGTATGCACATGGTGGACTAGAGCAGCAGCCCTTTCTCCAGCAGGACCACCATCTCCTAAATAGCTCTGCACAAGCAGAGAAAAGCAAACATAGAAGCCTCTGCCTTAATAGCCTGACACAGGCGGTGAATTTCTAGGGAACTGACTCACAGCTTCATAAATCAGATCAAGATACACCTAAATGTTCCCTAATCATGGGACCTGTGGATTCTCATCTTGGACATGGAACTTCTTTCTCTCAAGAGAGACACTTGCAACTGGAGAAAAAACATCATTTCAAACCCAGCTGCACGATAAGAAATAAGATGTTTTCCCTACTAGCCACGCATGTGGTGCAAGTCTATAATCCCAGTGGCTTGGGAGGCTGAGGCAGGAGGATCACAAGTTCAAAGCCAGCCTCAGCAAAAGTGAGGTGTTAAGCAACTCAATGAGACCCTGACTCTAAATAAAATACAATATAGAGCTGGGGGTGTGGCTCAGTGGTGGTAGTGCCCCCAAGTTCAATCCCTGGTATCCCCCCACCCCAAAACATATGTCTTCTGTACTTAGCTACAGCAACTAAAGAATGAAAATAGATGAATAATCTGATTAAGTTGTAAGGGTGGCTAGTTTCTAAGGAAGCCAAAAAAATAAAGAGACTCTTCTATCCTCTATCTCCCTCCCATCTCTTAAAGTATAAAGGTCGAGCCTCTGCCTCACCTGGAACTTCCCCAAGGATTCTTCCTGTTGAGCATCTGTGACTCCCCACCCCTATTTAATTCTTCATTAACCTATTTAATGGTTTAAAAACATTGTCAAGTTTTCCCGGTCTCCATAAAGCAAAACCACCAGCCCAATAAGCTGTCATATAAGACCCAGCTCCTACTTGAACCGCCTCTCTTAAAGTGTTCAGTGAACTGGCACTTTTCTGGTGCTTTTCTGAGTCTTCACACCCATGGGGATCTCTCCAGCCCATGTTATATGGATAACTTCCCTTTTTGAGATAAGTTCTTTTTATTTCTTGATCTGTGTATGCTCAAAAGGTTCTTTTTCCTAATCTCCAATATGCCCTCGCTCCTTGCTAATGTGACTATTCCTCAAAAATATAGCCACAGCCTCTTCTCTTTCTACACGTTCACTCTTACCAATCCCATCTGAGCCCATAACTTCAACTCTCACCATGGGGAAAAGACCTGTGAGTGTGTTACCTTTGACCCTTTGACTCTCTTTCCAGGTCCAGGCCCCAGGTCCACCCAACTGCAAACCACTCCACACAGAAATTCTGCCTGACTTCCAACATTCCTTCATGCACCTGTTAAAATCCCTCATCCAGCTCCCCGCTCCTGTGACCACCTACAAGTATTTAGTCCCTCTTCTGGACAGGCAGAGCTCTCTACCTCAACCTTTTATCGTATTCAACCCTTTCTAGGGTGAAGTCTAGTTGTCCGCTTACAGGTCTCAGCTTCCAGGTGAACTACAGCTGTCTTACTGTAGGATCCAACTCTATTCCTTGAAGATTTGCACATAGAAGATGCTAAACAAATGAATGAAGGCATCCTTAACCACCAAAATGGGAATGTACAAAGTCTTTTCTTGCTTCAATACATAGTTCACTTCCTTTCAATAATCTCTCGTCATCATTCACCCTGAGAAATGATGTGTCAATATTTAGCTAAACACTGCAGATATTGCTGATACTGCTTCCATTAATATTGTATACTACTAACAATAATAATAGACATTCATTATGGACTGTATCAGGCACTATGATAAGCAATTAGAAGGATTACAGCATTTAATCTTCACCACCACATGGGAAAGTTAATATTAAAACCTCAAAGAGAGCCCCAAAGGAAGCACAGTGTATACAGGATGTCACCCAAGTGGCCATGGCTCAGACCAAGGGCTAGGCCAACTTCTCTGAAGAGCCAGGCCCTAGTGAGTGTCTAAAGGAGGAAATCAGACTAAGCCAGTAAAAGAGGAAGCAAGAAAAAGCACATCAAGGTGCAGGGCTAGCTTTGAGAACACTTGGTCCTACAAGTAACCAAGCACTAAAAACTGGAAGAATGCTTTCCTAAACAGGGAACCCACCCACTGCCATTGTCCTGTGTACTACAAGTGGAGAAAACCTACTTCATCCAGCCTTCCCCAGATCACTGGGAACTAGGTTCACCTACTGGGCAGAGCTCCTATTTTCCAATCACATTTAAACACTGGATGTCAGGATGCCTTTAGAAGCAAATCTCTTCTAGAATCTTACTCTAAAAAGTCATTCATGGATTCATATTATTTGAAGAACATCACCACCAGGTATCAGTATAATGTAATAGGGATTGGTATACCAGATGCCGATTCACCAAAAAGGCAGAAATCTCCCAGAATGCTGCAGAAGAACTCCATGTCATCAAGCAAGAAAGGTTTGTCTCCAAGTGGTAACAATTATAATCCAATGGTGGCAGTTCTTTTAGCCAGCTCATGCAATGGGGTCAGCTTTTCTACAGAACACAATAGGTTTTAAAATTTGCAACACCTCAGATATAACTCTGTTTTTCTTTTTCTTTTCTTTTTTTTTCCTTTGCCTGCAACAAAACAGAATCATACCAAGCCCTTTCTTGTCGATCTAAATTCTGTGTCTCCTTTACCATAGCCAACATACTATAAATATACAGCTTTTGTGACATCAACGCAAAGTTTTATTGTGCAGTTAGCTTTGATAGAAAGCACTGCAGAAAGTTGTTTAGAAATTAAATATCTAAAACAAGCTATTTTAAAATCCAGGGCCCTCACTATTTCATGTCTGCAATGAAGAAATTTCATCTTGGGGAGAGCAAGCTGTCTTTCACACCATATGGCTAATGGTGGTGCATAGCAATTAGCCAGGCTGATTAATGGTGAACAGACTCTAATTTTATGCTTATAATTGAGCCTGCATTTGCACCCCTGGTGCAAATTCAGCACATCCCAACTTCCACTTACAACAGGCAAGAAATCAAGAGAAATAGGATGGTGTGGAAAGTGAGATTTTTTTTTTCCTAAAGCCCCCTAAAGAGCATCAGATTTGCAATTTAAAAGACTGTTAGCCACACAATAGATGACAGGTTTGTGTAATGGGGTCATGGCGGCCTGGTAAACAAACAGTACCCCTTACACATCTATAGGCAGCCAGGAAAACTGTAATCTGTAACATTAGCAAGATGACATTTTGAATATGGCTTTTCCCTCTTAGCCTCCTGGTACAAACAGCATCGTTTGCCTTCAGTGGCTTGAGAATTTTATTTTTGCTATTTTTATGTTTCTGAAAAATAGAGAGAACATCAGCAATAAAGCATACCAACCAGCATAATAAAGCACTTTGGACCAATGAATTTTAAAAACAAGAAAAATATAAACTGCATTAATAGAGGGTAGGCCTGTGTGTGAAAGGGATAATATATCTGTAAGTATTTCAAGAACAGAATTATTTCTAGCATAGACCAAACGTGCAGATACGAGATGCAAATCTATGATGTATAGATATTATTTGGCCTACTGGTTGAGATCCATCTTCCTGTCTCTTTTCTATTTTGCTAGAATCACACATAGAGGAACACGGAAAATTCAGTCTAATGACATGCTAATTGTAGGAAGCTAAAATAATAGAGAGATGATGGGAAAACAGGAAGACAAAGGAGGTCACATTTTAATGCTTTTCAAAATGGATTTTACTCATTTAATTCTGAGAGGTGCAACTCAGCTTTATTATACAATCATTATATGCAGCATAACCCTAATTTTGGCCTCATCATAAAACAAATCCATGACCACATTTTTGGATTCTGCTACTGCTTTAGAGAAAAACAACATATTTTTGGAATAATTAACAAGTTGTACAGATCACTGAAGTGGAAACTTGTGAAAGTTCTATATATTTTGAAATAATATATTAGAAGCATTTTTTTGAAAAGGAAAAAATGAAATTTTTATAGACATGGAAGAAGTTAATATTTGGGATTTCACTCAGGAAGCACATTAAGCCCTTGAGTTTTATTTCCACCTGTAGAGTCTTAAGATGGCTTTCCCCCACAAGTCCAAGAGTAGCATATAAGGGCCACCCATGCTGAGGTGGCAGCTGAAGTCCCAAACCAATTGGTCAGTAATAGTAGTAGCCAAGCACGCCTTATGCCAGAAGGAGGCTGGGTAGCTAATAAAGCAATTAGTAGCCTCTCTCTGATGCACAGTGGCATCTAAATGCTTTATCCAATTATTCAGAATATATTGAGAGCAAAGTGCTGGTATTATTTTACAAAGAATAAGAATAGGAGTTAAAAGGCTATTCCCTGGTCTATTCTCTCACATGTGGGGGTACCAAGGGTCTCATCCCTGTTTTCAAATGTAGCTTTAGTCTGACTGCATGCAAAAGTTAAAACATGAGTAGGTTGAATTTTTGGACTTTTTAGGGGTTCATCTTTGCTATCCTTCCAAAGGCTCAAAGCTCAAAACCTCTAAGAAATATTCAATACAACATCAATTACAAACAAAGCAGCTAAGAGATAAGATGTAAGGGGGGAAAAAATCACTTTCAGTTTAAAGAGAAATGATGTCTAAGTACAGATGTTCATTCTGGGGGTGAGGATACACTTGACCACGGAGCCACTCCACCCCAGCCCTATTTTGTATTTTATTTCGAGTCAGGGTCTCATTGAGTTGCTTAGCACCTTGCTTTTGCTAAGGCTGGCTTTGAACTCAGAATCCTCCTGCCTCAGCCTCCCGAGTCACAGATAGTCATATTTTTAAGTGGGAGAATTAAAAAGTAAAAACTATAACTTTCAAGTTTACCCAAACAGAAGCCTCTGTGGCTTCAGTAGAATGCTTATTCATTTTACTAACAATGCAGTTGAGTGCCTATATTAACATTAAAAGGGTTATATTGTATCTTATTCAATTGAAAGGAAGAAAGGGAGGACAGTGAGATATCAAAATGGAGTGGGTATCTTTCAGAGCAAAATCTACTAAATAATTGAGAACCACTCTTACACGTGACACATGGACTGCCAAATACGTCTAACAATTCTTTTCAGATTGTCGACTAGAAGCAAGATAACTGTATACCCCAAAATCAAGCTGAGCTCACTTACATTTGAGATACTAATTCATCTTCTCTTGGCTAATTAAAGAGAGAGATCAAGGTTTTTCTTACCTGCACATGATCTCATGTGTGAGCAAGACTCGGCACATTTCGGGGTTCTTGTCTTGGCCTTCATACACTATGGCCTGAAAGCAAAGGCATGATTTTTAGCTATGAATGGAACCAAGAAGCAGAACAAAAATTATCTCAATCAAGGTCACCACTGCTGAGGACCAATTAGCCCTTAGGAGCCAGAACCTTGCTGAGCTGATGGTTTCCAAATACACTATTCAGGATCAAACCAAATTGAATGGAATAGGATATGTCCCTCTCTGTCCTATCAACCACCTTATTATGATGCACATCTTTGGATCAGGGTTTGTGATGGACTTCCGTTGTCAAGACAACCATAATTCTTTTTTCAATTCAGAATAAAAATAAGCCTAATCAATAAGAAGAAAAAAACCCAGAAGACTGAATAGACTGAGATACTATTTATTTAAATTACAGAAAAGCATACAGTTGCCTCTTGCTTTACTACTCCCAGCCCCAATTTTAGGGTTCTAGTGGGGAGCAGGAGAAAACAAGTGTGGGTGAAGCTAAGGCATCCACTCACTGACTGCATCCTTTCACAAAGGATTCAATCAATCAGGGAAAATCCCTCTTCCCACCATAGACTAAAAACAAAGGCCCTCTCACAGGGTGCACACCCACCCAAACAGGAATACTTGCTAGCATATGCTGGGTGTGGTGGTTAAGCCACAGAATTATCTCCCTACATTACAAATTGCCTCTCACTCTCAAAATCCCGAACCACCTCACCAGCCAAGATGTTTTTGTCTATTTTTGTAATGTGTGCACAAACATTTTGCTTCCACAAAGATTCCCTTAGACCTCAGCTTCCTCACAGATCTACATGTTCATACCTGGCCCAAAGAAAAACACAGGGCTATTAGCAGCACAGTATTCTGCACAGGGATATTTTTAGCTAACTTAACACTGCATCACTGAATAATACTAATATCACACAGCTTCAAATCGTTAATAAAATTACTTTCACACATTCACATAACCCTCAATTTCTTGGTGACAAAACTTAAATTAGCCAGAGACTATTATGTAGCACATAAAAATGCTGCACCGACTAACTGGTAGTTGGCTCTAATTTACTTTGTTTTTGATCCTGGAACATTCAGAATATGCAAATGATGGGTACAGATTAAGACCCAGTGTGTAAAGATCCTTAGAAGAGATTCAGGTTATTATATCTAACCAGGTGGAAAAACAAACTTAGTAACAAAGTAAAAATTGAGGAGGAAATATTTCCCTACCATTGGCCCAATCAGAATCTTTTTTTTACAGCTAGGCTATCATAACCATATAGGGTTTTTAAAAAATATTTTTACTTTGACATAATAGTAGACTTACAGAAAAGTGGCAAGAATATGTAAAGAAGTCCAGGATATCTGCTGCTCAGAGTCCACAAATGCTTGCATTTCACTAAGTTGGCTTTATTCTTTTCCCTTTACTCCCTAAAAAAATGTTCAGTAAACTGCAGACATGTCCTCAATATTTCAGCCTGTGTTTTCTTAATATGAGGAATTCTCTTACATAACCACCGTACAATTATCTACATCAGAAAATTAACATTGATACAATACAATAATCTAATCTCTGGACCTTCTTGAGATTACCAATTACCCAATAATGTCCTTTACAGCAAAAGAAAATCCAATACTAATCACCGCATTCAGCTGTCATGTCTCCTCTAATATGAAACAATTGTGAGCCTTTGAATTTCTTGACATTGACATTTTTGAAGAATACGGGCCAGTCATTCTGCAAAACATCCTACTATTTGGGTTGATCTCAGGCTCAGATTAAAGTGATGTACTTCGGGTGGGAATGCTATGGGGGTGCTGGGGAACTCTCCCTATCAGGTCATGCTGTCGACCAGTGCCACTACTGGCAACCTAATCTCTGACCATTTGTTGCCTGCCATTCACCAGAGATCATCTGCCAGGTTTCTCCACTATAATGTTATCACTGTACCTGTGTAATTCATAACTATCTTCTGCAGAGATAATCTACATTATGTTAATAACTCTTATGCCTCAAATTTTCATCCACTGTTCATAGCACACAGATGATTCATTCCTTTTTTTTTTTTTTTAAATGAGGGTGCTGGAGATCGAACTCAGAGCCTTATGCATGCAAGGCAAACACTCCACCAACTGAGCTATATCCCTAGCCCATTTGTTTCTATATTCTTCAAAGACCTTTTCAAATTCCCAAGAAGTTGTTTTACTCAAGAAAAATGTATTAATTAAAAATACTCTGAAAACCAAAAAAAAAAAGTCAGCCTGCTTTATTTCCTGTATCATAGCTGAAAAAAAATTCTTAAAAAACAGTAAATTACTGATTAGATCTTATACATGGTGCTAAAAAATTCTAATGACGTATTTCTGCTAACTCCCATCATCACTAAATTCTTTGTATGTTCTCTTAATACTCTTGATAACCTTTGTTCCAACTTTAATATTTATCTTGCTAAACTAAAACAAGTAACTCGGTAAATAAATTTACAAATATTGGTGAGGTTTAAAAAAAAAGTTATTTTGTTGTGGGGTTTTTTTTGGGGGGGGTCTGTTAACTAGATTTTCTTATTCTGATTAGTTATAAATGATATGAATATTATTTTATTGAAGCTATGATTCCATTTAAATCAGTGGGCCCATGATATCTGATTAAAGTTACACTGCACTGCAAATATATGCCCATTCCCCCAAGCAAATAATATGGATCGCCAGAGGTCCCATGTTTTCTCTTTGGTGGCTGCACTTCATTTGCTGAAGGCCTGGAGTCTCTGTAACACATCTCTATACCAAATACCAAACTGCCACTTCACTTCTGGCTGAAGAGTCAAAACAGAGAATCTTTCTCTAAATCAAGCATAGAAAAATGAAACCATGAGTGTGGATTTGCTTAGAAATAATTAGGAACTCTGGGGAGGAGTGAAGTTTGAAGTTTCTGCTCTCCTTCTTGCACATGGATAGAAGAATATTTCTTAACACTTAAAGGCAGAGAGAAAACAGTTGTTTTGTGACTTCTGAAATAAAAGCAAAGCAAAACTTCACCATGGACTACATCTGAAATCCTGTATCTAAAGTGAACTAGAGCCTCACTGTAAGGGGGGTTAGCTTTCCAGTGGAATTCAAAGACAAAGCCACTCCAGCCCCACCCAGCAGTTTTTGTTACTGCAAAGGCTTATTAAACACACACATACACACACACACACACACACACACACACACACACAATCATATGGATCGTATGGGCCCAGAAGTCAACAGTGCAATGAGATCCAATATATAATGATATGATAAACTTATTTGAGTTAACATTTCTAAGACAGAGTGGCAGCAATAAGACAGGCTTAAAAATGCCACCAAGTTCTCCCTTCAGCTTGCACCCCCAACTGAAAGCCCCTCTACCATCTATATTTAGCACGCACACATCAAAACTGGCTCAGAGTTAAGCAAAGCTTAATGGGTTAAGCTCAGAAAGATGGGGATCCTCTCATACCAACTTTGGGGAAGTTTCTGCCATTCTTCCTAATTTAAATATGCACTTTGTAGGGTCTGAGTAAAACTAGTCCAGGCTGGGTCAGCTGGGAGATCCCAGGAGCATATAAACAGCATTGACTATTTTAAGTGAAACCATTTTAATAGACAGCTGGTTTAGGGCCCAGACAATGGGACACCAAGAAGAAGGCTTATTGTCATCCTCCACAGTAAATCATGCGTCTGCTCCCTGGGAGGAAGGTGTCTGCTGTGAGAGCGGCAAAGACAACAGTGGTTTAAATAAATCAATGTGTTTATCAGAAGTGAGGCTGAGAAGCCTGCTGCAAAGATGGGCAGCAGAGGGAGAGAAATTATACAAAAATATGTTATTTAAATAAATCAATTGATGGTGAATCAAGTTGAGGTTTGTAACTTAAGAAATAAAAAAATACAGTATCAAGTGAAAATGATGTTGACATTAATCCTGCCAATGGCAAATAAATCCCTTAAGGCAGTAGGAATGCATGTCCAGGAAGAAAAGTAAAATTGTAAATAGCAATAAGTTTATCTCAACTTGAAAATCCTGGTGACATTGATAAACAAAGTAGAGCAGATTTCTTTTTCTGAGGCACCAGCCTTCCCTTTCTAAATAGTGTCCTCTAATGATCAGTCAGAAAATGAGATAGAAAATATTGCATATTATTTTTAATTCCCTCTCTCAGATTGAGGGGGGTTTTGTTTGTTTCTTTGTTTTTGTTTGGGGTTTTGCTTTTTTTTTTTGTAATGAACCAAATAAATTAAAAAAAAAAAACAGGAGCTGTTAAACTTTCACATTCTTATGCAACAACAGTGCTGCAAGTTTTACTGGTAGAGGATAAAATACCATCAATTTCAAATGCTCGATTTATAAGTTAACCTGCAACATCTTTCGAAACCCATTGTTCAAGACACTAAGTGTGCCTCAATTGCCACTGTTTTAGAGGGCACCTTTGAAGTCCAGGTTCACCCTTGCTTTTCTAAAGTATCACTGGCTCTTAAAAGTGAACTAAAACTTACTCTGGATAAAGACCACACAGTAAAACGAAAAATACTCAGTGAAAATACACCAGGATCACACTTCAATAGGATGCCAAAGGAAGTACAGAGAATTGAGCAGGGCTTCTCTTTGTTTACTTTTCTAATAGTTTTAACTCTTTGTGTTCCAGGCCCCCCCCCCAAAAAAAAAAGGAGCAAGGAGAATACTTTCCACATTGGCACAGCAAAATCTGAAAGGCTTTTAGAAACAAACTGCTTTCATGAGGAGACTTTCTTAGTTTGCAACCAAACAACAGAAAACTTGTCATCTTTAGTTTAAAAAAAAATGAAGGAAGAGATAAAGAAAAAGGAAGATTATCTAAAACTAACAAAGCTCCTACTTTTCCACTCAAATCAAAACTTTGAAAATTTTACTCTTTTTCCCATACACAAAATAAAAGGCCAAATTTAATTTGTCACCTTAGAGACTGAGTTCATGGACATACAAAGTACCTCCTTCACCCATAAGTGAAATATCCTCTGAATATAAACTGTCAACATGCCTTTGGCAGCAAATTACAGAGAACTGAACTAATCAAAAAATAATATGAACACCTACAATATCAACACACTATAATAATAATCATCACATTCAACCAAGTTGCACTGCTTGTCATTTAAAAAAAAAAAATCACTAGCTGGTGTGGTCCTAGAAATTACTAATAGGTAAAGAAGCCCTAGTTAAAAATTAAACTGTGCCAAAGAAAACCCTACAAACCTGACATTTCATAAACAATTGTGTCAAACAGCAATATGACATTAATAGTGGGATTAAATTAAAATAAAAAATAAAATAAAAAATTATTTTGCTTCCATTAGCAACTTCTCTACTAGTGAACAAATCACAAAGATGTAATTTCAGCTTAACAGCTAAGCAGGCCCATTTTCAGAAGTGAATTTGGAAAGTTGCAAAGGAATTATATCATATTCAGTATGCTGTACAGTTACAATACAGCCCTGAATAAAAAGCCAATGTGTACCCAATGTAGTGGGCTTTAGAATGCATTTCTCCTGTCACAAAGAAACAAAACTCCTATGCTATCCAAATGCCCCAGAAAAAAAAATTTTTTTTTAAATAAATCATATCAATTCCACATTACATTTCTTTTCCTAATAGTAATAAAAGATATTTTGGTTATTTGGTAACTGAATCTATATCCATATTAATAAATACAATTGACTTTTTCTACCAATGAGCAATGATAATAATAGAGCAATGATAATAATAATAATAGTAAAATAATAATAAGAGAAGATAAGTTATTAAGCACTTAGTATGTGTCAGTCACTGTTCTAAGCCCTTTACATGTATGAATTAATTTAATTTCCACAGCAGAAGTTCCAGGTGAGTACTATCATTATTCCCATTAGTCTGGTTCCAAAAGCTTATATATTTTAATTACTTGCTAAGACCAAATCTTTCTTGCTCAACAACTATGTCAACAATTCACCAATGTCCAAACACTCCTTCATCCCTCTCAGCAATCTAAGACAGACATAACAGACTGTATAGTCATACAAGTTCGATAAATGCATCCCTACTAATATGTTCGTTTTTAATGCTGTTCAAACATTCACATGGAAACAGCTCTAGCGTAAATATCCCCGAACAAATGGCTGTATATTATCCAGGAGGGAGCAGTTGGACCGCCAGACTGGGGAAGTACTAGGCCATCTGGCTCCGGCAATCTCTCCAAAACCATCAGCTTTGTTTTCACCCCCAGACTCCAAACAACACATTTTCCACTGTGATGAGTTTACATTTTCCCAAACACAGGTCCTGATCATGCATAAAAATTCCAAACTTCTTCATTCCTCTATGTGCAAGGAAATTTAAATCACCTGCATTTTTGACATGTTACCATAGGAGACAGAAAGCTGCTGAAATGTGGCCCTTGATTACAAACTTGGTCCAATCTTTTTTTGTTTCTTTCCCTAAATCTGTGGAAGAACCTCTCTGCTGGACTAGTGAATTTCTTGGGAACTTACTGATATATTAAAAATGTGTTTATCTACCAATGAAGAGCCCTAAACTGAGAAGGTTGTTAATCAAATATGCATAGCTATGGCAGGATATAATAAAACAATCAATAGGGAAAATGCACTTGCATCAATAACTTAAAGTACTGGGAATATCAAAACAATATTTAAAGAAGCCTGGTTGGGAGAAAGAATCTGACAGCATTTGATTATTGCACCTTGGACCCTCCACTATGTGTCCCTCCAAAGCACATCTCCCACCTTTAAATCCATACATACAAAAGTTTAAGATGATAACTGTTTTCCCTTCTCAAAAAAAAAGAAAAATTAAAAAAAAGCTTTTGTTTGGGCAGGGAACATTTTGTTTTTGATAAGTTTACGAAATTTGATATTCTTTGAGTGTCACTGAAAAAAAATGTCACTCTTGAAGCAAGATGGTAGGAGGGGAGATAATAATGTTTTGGTTTTTAACTATTTAATGATAAATACCTCACTGAAGGAATCCCAGAATGTAATCATATTACAAGTAGTAGACCAAAATCTGAAATAAGGCATTTTGAAACTCTGACCTCCTCTGCTGGGTTCATCTGAACTTCTGCAGTAGATACTGTTACTTGGATGCAACAACCATAAACTTCTGGATCCTACAGGGCTTTTTTGCATGCTCACTAATAGAATACCAAAAACAGCAATGACATGAAAACAATCTATTTTTGGTCCAGCTAAACTTGGTTTTGAAAAACCCTTCCCAAAAGCAAGACTTTTATTTTTCCAGTTGGCAAACAATATTTTTAAGATATTATGTCCTATGAATTTTTCAAAGAAGTCTTAGCTGTAAGGAGCCTCAGAGCCTTACACACTCACTTCTATTGAAGCTTCTCCTTTCCTGATAGAGTCCAAAATTAAGAGTCATTATCCAAAATAGTCTAATGAGACACTTTGAAAAGGTGTGAAACTCTGTGTCATATCAATACATCTTGGTTGATTGAATACATTTCTGTTTGATCTCAATGCTGCTAACTCAAGATCAGGAACAATCTATGAAAATGTAGAATGCACAGAGAGTTTTGCATGTTGCCTGCCCAAGACTTCTTTTCAATTTTAATCCCAGCTTGGGAGTTAAGGATATGACATCATACATACAAAGCCATATCTCTACAATAAAAAAATGTTTTGATAAACCAGGAACTAAGAAGACACTTGAATAGTGGCCAGGTATTCCCTCCACAATTTATGATGTCATCAGAACCCCTCACATCACCAGAAGTATTTTACTCTACACTCTAAAATCAAAATCTGGAGTCTATCAGGAAGAATTTCCCAGGGGGAATGAAAGTAACCATTTAATTAGTCAGTTCATATCAAGCCTTATTTCTGATTGAAAGGACCATTGTGTGTTTAAGTAAAATAAAATATGAAAGAAATTTAAAATCAGACTGGGCATTTAATTATAAAATAATCACAAGCCAGATGAGGATTTACTGCTTTACTCTCTAAGGCTACATATAAATATTATGTCACAGCTAAGGAAAGGTAGATTTCTTCCTGCTGATCTACCTGCTTTTTGGAGACTAATGTATTAAATGTATACACAAGTAGATAACCTACTTTCAAAACGGTTACAGCATGTAACCAAAGAATAAGCAAATGGATAATGAGCAAGAACTGATTTTCAAATCAAAAGCTACAGAGAAGGTGGTTATTTAAACAATTACTATGAAAACAAACAGGTATGTCTTGAAATATCCCTTTTCCTTCATATTTTTTACACTAACTTAGACAATTACTAAATCTTTTTTTCAGGTTACTCCCCACCAAAATATATAATTGCATACATCTATAATTTTAACTTTCAGAAAGATGTCACATAGGGTGATTGCCTTTCTCAAATGGGCTATCATTAAAAATAAAACTATATCTTGTTCTCACTCCTCCCTCCCACCCTCCCTCTCTCCTTCCCTTCTTCTAGAATTTATGATGATACCAATGATCGAAGAATGACTTTAGCTGCAGTTTCCTTAAGCTCTATGACCTTGTTAGTAAAGCATTTGACGTATTGCTTTATGAAAATCAAAAGATTATTCTCCCATCCTAGTGTGTAAAAGTCAGTTCATTTTAGAATGGAAAAATCAATTTTTGGTGGCACATTTTGTTTAGACAGATCTAAAATAAAGTTTTGAGGAGGTTTAACTCATATAGAATCAGTTCAAATTTTGTGCTCCTTAAAACTGTGCTGCCTAGAATTAACATTTCAGTGGTCAATGTTGTACAGACGGGTCTTATATACTTATCTATGTTTATTAGCTTTTTACCTTTTAAAAAGTAAATCCTAATAAATACACATGGAATATGAATTAAGTTTGCACTCTCCACCTTCTTTCCCCCCTCTGATAAGAATGGCAGGAAAGGATAACCAGGGTATCAAAGACAATTTTTGAAAACAAAACTCCACTTAAGATATTTTTGTTTCGATATTGTTAAAAAAAAAAAAAAAAAAAAAAGAAGAAGTTACTGAAGTCAGGCTTTTGTGTTTCTCCTTGGAAAGAAAAAAAAACTTACCAAAACACATAAACATTTAATTATGCAAGATAATTATCCTATGCAATAATCAAATCCATTAAAGAAAATAAGACCAAGCCTAAAAGTATAAATGGGAATTTACTCTGATCTAACAAATAAGTAATGAGCAGAATCTTCAAGAAGGGCAAATCTTTTAAGGAAATAACATGAGGTCAATTTCAATAGATATTTATTCTTCTTTAAAATACATTTCATACCCTCTTGTTTTCTACTTAGGTAACAATGAAATATGAGAGCAGTCATCAAAATTAGCTGTTATTAAGTTGATTCTTGTTGAGTGTATTTTAAAATTACCAACAGCGAATTAATGTGCACTTTGGACAACATATTTAAGCCATGCATCTCTAAAAGCAGTTTTTAAATAAGCATGCATACCCTGATTTCAAGCTTTCTAAGGCAGCTTTTGAGAAAATATCACCTCCCTTATTTTAAAGGGAACATTTTAAAATAACAATCAAGTAAACAAGTTGTAACCCTCTTACTAAATGCTGGTAGTACACAATGAATAACTTTTCTCTTTGTTCTGATTTCTTTTCCCCCACCCTATAAAGCTGTCTTCCTATTTCTGCTACTAAGTTCTGCAACTACCTAACCAGCTACTTCATTCTGAAACTAAACTTTTTCTTAAAATTAAGAAGGGGAGAGCTCCTGCGCCTCATTAAAATGTCAGGCCTCTCTTCTGACTCGGCTCATAATTGTATCTTTTAAACCATAACTCAACCTTAATGTATACTGCCTGACACCGCATGTTGGGAGCTTAGGAAAATGCCGTCTATGTACCTTTAAGACCGCAAGCTCACTCATGCTGCCTGGCATCCTGCCAAACTTGGAGGCAAAAGCGGGAGGGTTTTTGCAAAATATCTTTAACAATTGTCGTTCCCTGTTCCAACTCTGCCCTCCACTACCACCCCCCTTTAAAAAAAAAAAAAATCTGTGGAGTGGTCATCTGTGCCTGGCCCTCTGGCCACTCCCGGAAAGCCGCCTTTGCCCCTAGCCTCCAACTCCTCAGCCCTGGGCCTCCCCTGCGAGGCCTGGTTGGCTTGGGTTTCAGAAGTTAAGCCCGAACCGCCCCAGAGCTCTTTGCGCCCCCTGGGGCTCTGGGGCCAAGTCAGAGGAAGTTCAGCCCCCATCCACTTCACTCAGCACCCTGCGGGCTCAATTCCCAAGGCCTGGGCTTCCCTTGGAGGGAAGGAGCCGTCGAGCTCCGCTCTCCAGGCGGAGGCGCAAGTGCGCGCAGGGCTGGGAAGGCGCACCGGCAGCGTGATCCCAGGTCCACACTGGCCTGGAGGGTTTGAGTTCTCGTCCTCCCACTGTGGAGCTACCAGCTTCTTGATTCCCCGGAAATTTGTGACCCCAGCGTCACCCCCACAGCGAGGAATTAAGAAACTTACTTGTTTGGTCATGGAGTCAATGAGGCGCACGTAGAAATCCTGCTCTGTCCTTATCCCTGGGGGAAAGAGGAGGAAACGAAAGAGAATTAAATGAGAAATGAGAGGGGATCAGTCGCGAGGGAAGGGGGCGATAATAACAAAACAAATCATAAGAACAACTAAAGTACACTCAACCACACGAATGGGGCAAGGGATCCCAGGCGAATCGGAACCCCCATCCCTGGAAAAGCAGAGCCTGGACCTCCCTCCCCCAGCATCCAGAGAGTTGCCGCTGGCCTAGCCCAGGTGCTCTAAGAAGCTAGACTGTAGCTAGGAATGGAGCAGGACCCCCACTTGACTCTTCTTCCTTCCCAGGCAAGAGCCCTTCTGCGATCGCCTAGAGCCATTAAGGCCACCACCACTGCTATCCTCGGGCCTGGGGTCTGGGCCACACTTCAGGAACAGGCCTCAGAAGGCAAGTGGCTCAGAGAAGGCTGGGACATTACACCTGGCCTCAAGTACATACTGGAGGGACAAAGCGGCCCTGAGGCCACTCCAGGCCTGTTCCGGTGAAACTTCCTAAGAGGAAACTTAGGAGAGGTGTGTTCACCTGCAGGATGGCGGACTGAGCTTCCCTGGGGAGGCTTTACTCCACCTGGAGATCCCTGAGTGCCCTGACCCGACATGGAACCCCAGGGTGCAGGCACAGGCAGGATGAGAGCCTCACCATTGCTGTAGAGGAGCTGGAGCCGGTAGTGAATCCCGTTATTGGTCTTTTCGCTGTTGGCTTCCTAGTTTGCAGCAGGACGCAAAGACACAAGAGACGCAGGAGAGAGGTCGGCGTGAGCGAGTGGACCAACTTCGAGGCAACTTTCCCCAAGCCGGGTCCCCGGGCCGGTGAGCCCCGGAGCAACAGAAAATGCTGCAAACTGTGATCCCTCCTTCGTTCCCATCCCAAACTGCTCTCTCTCCCCTTCCAGAAAATTCCGTGGGGCGCGAAGGGGTGATCCTCTTCCCAGGGCCTGGGGACGCGGGCCTGGACCATCAGAGGCAGGCGCTGTGTGGTCTGGTAGTCGAGGACGAGTTCATCCCGGCACCCATGACAGTGGATTGTGAAGCCGGGCTCGCCTTTCTCCAGCTCTAGGGGCTCCACGCGAACTTTTATGGAGGAGGACCCCGTGAACTGGGAGCCCAGATTCGTCCGGGACGGGAAATGGCTTGGGAACCCCTCACAGGAGTGTGTTGTGAATGCTTTGCACTCATGGAGGAGCGCGCCTCCCAAGGCACCAGGGCCTGCTCCCCGAGCCGCGAACAAGGGGAGGAGGCGCTGCGCCCACTTACTTTTTCCTTCTCCACGAACCCCACAAAGGCTGTCCTCTCGATCTCCACGGGCTGGCCCTGTCTGTCGTAGAGAGCCAGGACGAAGTGGAAGAAGTTGGATTTGCGCAGATTGGAAGGCGGCTGCTTCTCAAAGTGAGCCCGGGCCAGACCCACCCCGCTGCGGCCAAAGAACGCAGAGTTAGACGGCAAAGCAAGACGTCGACTCGCGCCCCCCCTTGTTACCACTACACACCCGAAAACCCTCAAACACCCACCTCCTCTTTCCCCAGTGGACTCCCTCCAGGACCCCTCAGGCCCCCCAGGAGTAGCCAACAACCCAGTAGGCATGTCTTTGCTTGTGCTTGTCCTCCCTGCGGAGGGCAGAGCGCGTCCTCAAAACTCGCCAAAGAGGTGTGAAAGTTTTGTTTGGGTTTTGCGCGCGAGACAGACGCTATAGGCATTTTCTCCGACTTGAACTGCGCTGAGTTGGGGGGGAAGAAAAGTGGCAGTGAATGAGGTTTGAAGAAAAGAGCCCAAAGTTTACAATTTAGCGGGAGGGGGCATGGGAATGGGTTCCCGCTACTCTGTAGAATCTCTTGACTCAGGTACGTGGACAGGTGGGAATGAATGAAGACACGCTCCGCTTCTCGCTGCAACAACCACCCTCCAGGAAACCTCCCAATTACCGACGCCTAGCCTGGGGAAGCCAAATTTCCACCCCAAAACATGTGCAGAAGAGTCCAGGATAGGACTCAGAGTTGGCGGGGGCGGGGGCGGGGTGGTCTCTGTGGGAGAAAGAACTAAGATGTTTTGTAAAGACCTGTCCTGGGAAAGTTTCTCTGCTCTGCAGAAATCCTAACAATCATTCCAGAAATCATAAGGGCCAAGGTTGCTGGCTGAGCTCCCCCATTGGGAGACTGAAGGCTGGGGCTCCAGGGGTGCCGACTGCCACTGACAGCCCAACCTGCCAAACACAAGCGCACAGAGGCACATACATGCACAAACACACGGCGCACCGGGCGCGCGCGCACTCGCGCGCGCGTACACACACACACATACACACACACACAAACAGACACATAACTTTCGTTTCCAGCCCAGTTACCCAATTCACTCTCACTACCAACTACCCCCAACCTTATGCTCGGCAGGGAAGGTAACAGTGCCGGGGACTCTGGTCTCCAGCCCCGGGAAGCTGGGGATGATGTAATTAGTCATCTTCCTCCTTTCCCTTCCGCACTCTCTGAGTCTGATAGGGCCTGGGGCCACCAGGTTTCCCACTCCCCTAAGCCCAACTGGTGGCCGGGAATTAAAAGGGCACTGTTTCACGCTTGGGACCAGGAACCCCTGGAAAAGGGCATTGGGTGTGCCCAGGGAAGTTCTTCAAGTCAACCTCCAAGGGCAGTGCCTTCGGGCCACAATGTCTAGCATCTGGGGAGCTTTGAGTGGGAGAGGGGCTGGAAGAGGCCATGGTGACAGGGGGTGGGGAAGACTTAGGAGATGTCAGAATTAAAGTTGGGAGTTGCTATTCTACCGATGGACTGAGAAAAACTGAAGGCGAGAGAGAGGGAGGGAGGGAGAACCAGATAGGAGAAATAAGAGAAGACTCGAGGGAGAAATGGGGAGAGAAAAACAGAAGAGACAGAGAGGTAATGGGAAGGAGAAAGAGAGGAGAGTAGGGAAGAGAAAGAAGAGTAAGGACAGAAGGAAGGGAAGATGAAGGTAAAGAGGAAAATGAAATGAAAGGAGGGAATTTAAAATAAGGGGGAAAGAGAGACAAGAAGGAATGAAAAGAATAGGAAAGAAATGGAAGGAGGGGAAAGAAAGGAAGAGAAGGAGGGAAGGAAAGGGAGAAGAAAATAAAGTAAGGAAGAAAGAAAGAAAAGACGGAAGAAAAAGGGAAGGGAAGGAAGAAAGAAGAGGAGGGGAGAAAAAAGAAAAATAGAGATAGCCTGACAGAAAAGAAAGAACGATCACAAAACACAGATATCCAACAGCACGCTGGCGAGACGCCTCTTCTGGGTTAAAACAAAATGAAAACAGTCACAGAGGAGGCAGCGGAAAGTGCCGGCAAAGCGTGGGCTCCTGCAGGCAGCTCCTGGTTCTCCGGCCGCAGGCGACGATTGCAACGCAGCCGGGGAGCGCAGAGCTCAGGCTGCAAGCAGAGCGCAGCAGCGGACGCAGCTGTGCGGCCCGGCCCCGGGGCAGCCGCGGCGGCAGCCGCCTCCCAGCTCTCCCGCTAGCGGCTAGCTCCCTCGGCCGCTGTCCCCGCGCGATACCCACCTCTGCGCCGCTGTGTTGGCGTCCAGCACCCCGGCGCCCTGCATCCACGTCCGCACCGCGTTCATGCCGCTACCCAGCGGCTCTTCCTTCATGCTGCTTCCACTCCGTTGGATGCTTTCCTGAATCCCAAACATGAAAACAACCTTTTCTTGTGGAAAATCTCCTCCCCCTCGAAAATAGAAAAAAAAAAAAAAATAGAAAAAAAAAAAAAAAGAAAAACGCCAACCAGAGATTTTCTTTTCTTTTCTTTCTTTTTTTTTTTTTTTTTTTTTTTTTTTTTTTTTGAGTCGATGAACTCGCGCTAGAAGATCAAGGCGGGCTGGAAAGCAAATTTTTAAAAAATGTAAACCTTCGTTCAAAACAGAGCGATAACCCGGAAAAAAAAAAAAGGAGAGGATAAAAAAGAAGAAGAAAGGGAAAATCCAACGAAAAGACCAAAATAAAAAAAATTAGAGATGTATGCTTGGCTGTTGGGGGTTGTTTGGTTGGTTGATTTTTGGTTTGGGTGCTTTTTTTTTTCGCTTTTTTTTTTTTTTTTTTTTTTTTTTGCCTTTCTCTCTCTCTCTCTCTCTCTCTCTCTCTCTCTCTCTCTCTCTCTCTCTCTCTTTTTTTTTTTTTGGTAGTGATCACAGGCCGGTGGAGAACAGGAGGGGCTGGAGTTTCCTTTTGTAGAGGTACCCTTCACTTGAACAAGCAGGAAGAAAAAAAAAAAAAAACGTGATAGCAATTTAAGAAACAATAGACTCAACTCGCGCTGCCGGCTTTGCTACTTCAAGTGTCATTTTCCACAACCAGGCAAGTTTTTTCCTTTCTTTTTTTTTTTTTTCCTCCTTCTCTCCCAACCAAAGATGTTTCTTTCCTTTCAGTGCGTGTAGATGAGGAGGACGCTGGTTGCCGTAGACAGCTACACCAGAGAGGGTGGGGGGAAGGGGGGAAAAAGGGAAAGAGGAAGGGGGGGGAGGGAAAGAGAGAGATAGAAAGAGAGGACAGGGAGAAAGAGAGAGGGGTGGACCCTGCTGGATGGAGATTCTGTTTTCTCCTTGCTAAAATAGAAGTGATTTGCAGGCTTTCCCTATGGAATCCAGTTTGACTCTCCCCAGAGCTAAACACAGGCACACTAACCCCAAAGGGAGGAGGCGGGGCTCAAGCCTCAAAGCCACGCCCCTTCTTTGCATAACGTCATTCTTCCGCCTTGCCGCAGCCAATCGCCGCTGAGGATCTGGCTTGCTCACGGAGCCAGGCCACGCTCCCTCATTAACATCCTTCTCCTGGTGGCGCGGAGAAGCCGGGCAAAGTTCCTTGCAAAGTGGCGAGCGAGGGAGCGCTGAGCAAGGCGTCTGGGCTGGGGAGGAGTCTGGTCGACTGAAGCAGAAAAGGGGACAGAAGGAAGGAGAGGGGGGTATCCTTTCCAGGGATTTGAGCTGGAGATCTGCATCCCTGCTATTGCTGTCCCTTAGCATCCTTGCTGCGCCCTGGGCGCGCTCGAGGCATACAGGCTTCGTTCTCCCAGGGCTGATGCCACGTCCTGCTCTGCAGTCCTGGGACGTCGGGGGCAAAAGTGGAGGAGACAGGAGAGCCCAGACAGAAAAAGCAGGACGCGTGTCCCAGGTGCCCACCTCTTCGCTTTGAGGCGGGGTGGTGGGATGGAATATGGGTCGCGAGGTCGGTGTTGGGAGCTTGCGGAGAGACACTGTCTCCACGCTGGGAGGGGCGGGTGAATTCAGGACCGCTCAAGTAAGGCTTTGTGGATCCCCTGGCAGTGGGGGACCCAGACTCTGAATCCAACCTGGCCTCTGAAACGCTTCTCGCTCCTCACTAACCCGAGGCCGGCGGTGTTAAGCACTGTTCTTACACGCTCACTTCTCTTGGGTTACTGTGAAGATAGGTGAACAGTGGGATAATGGGTCTCACTGCGACTGGGTCAGGGTGCGTTTTAAAATTTTTCTCAAATTCAGTCTCCAACTCCTCACCCCCGCTCCAAAGTAGTTTTTTTCTTCTTCTTTAGGAGAAACGACAACCACATCTATCTCTGATTTGTTGGTTGTTGCAGAATCTCTTCCTGTTAAAAGTGCGCGGGGCGGGGAGGAGGAGTAAACAAACCTCTCTAAATTCTGTTCCAGCGGTGTGGGCAGAGATAGGGAGAGCTGGGGGAGGGAATGGAAAGAAGGAGGGGGAAGCCATGGCGGGGGGCGGGCGGGGGATAATAAAAGAGAGAGAGGGGAAGAATAAGAGAAGAAGAAAGAGAGGGAAGGAAAGAGAAGAACTTGGTCTTCTACCTTTAGCATATATGCTTGTGGCTGGCAAAAGTGATGGCTAGATGTGGGTAGTGTGCCCCATCATTTTTTAGCAGGTTGTAACCTCTAATAAGCACATGGTGAACTTCTGTTTCATTGCTCTCAGAGGAATTCAGCCAAATTTGCTAAAGACCCCTTGGGGGAAAATTCTCTGCCAGAAATCCAGGTTCCCTTTCTACTGGCCGCCTTTGGCCCTTTGATTTAGGAAGGGTCAGTGATGGAAAGGTACACATGCTTATGTTGAATGGAGGGAGATAGTTAAGAGTTAAGCTTTGTGCTTTTGGCACAACAGGAACATGGAACAACTTCTTGATCCCTAAACTGGGTGAAAACGTGTGTTCCAGGCCTGCAAATGCACGGCCACTATCTCCTTCCAACACTATCTCCTGCCCAGCTCTCATAAGCACTTGTTCTGCACCTCTGTGTGTTGAGGACTTTCTTCCTGGTACCATAATTAATGTCATCTCCTCCAAGACACGCCTGAAGAGATTATTCTCATCCAGGGGGATCCCCATAGCATCTACCAGACTTCCTGGCATACAGTAGGTGCTCAAGAGAGGTATAATGGTAGAAACTGGAAGGGTGGCAGACTTGTGGGGGGAAATTAAATGTATAATTGAAACTGCCTGCGTTTAAAAATAAATTTAAAATTTTGTCTATTTTTCTCTTGAAAAAAAAAAAAAAAACTTTCCAAAGCTCCAAGCTTAACCTGATGCCCCAGCCCCAAATATTCCCAGAGCCAATCCCTTTCCCCAGTTCAGAGGGGACTTTCAAGATAGAGGGGTCAGGAAGCAAAGATCACCCCTCTTATCAGTGAGTCCCAGATAGTTCTGGCTCAAGACCTATGCCTCCCTCTAATTAACTCCTTGAGCCTACAATTTACTATCCAGTGAACAGTCTGCAGGACTCCAAGTTGAATGTGATGGGGTACATGGTGCAGAGATAGAGAACATACAGTAAAGGAACTGATCACTGGGAAAGGTGCCAGGGAAGGAGAGACACTGCTGTTCTGAGGTCCAGAATGAGCAAGACACACACATACAACAGAGGGATTTCTGGGGAGTCAAGCAGAATCTAGAAACATCTGCGAAGGATGTGTTCATCGAGGTGTCTGAAACTGACTATCTCAAGTGAGAAATTTGCACAGAGAAAGGAGCCTTCAGCAGTCCTATTCCTGCCCCCAGAGCCAAATCCCCAGGAACTAAATTAGAGGGAGGCATTTTTCACATCTGCCTGGCTAGAGAAGACAGAAAAATAATAGGGGGAGGGGGGACAGAAATCTTTTTGATAAGACTAATGCACTTTGGCTGTTACCTCACCTGGGGTGCTGACTATATTTTAATCAAGCAGAGTGTTCATAGCTTTTCTTCTTCTGGGTGTCCTTGTGCTTTCAACCTGGTTTTCCCAGACTGTAATAAATGTTTAAGTAGAAAGGAGGCTAAAAAGAGAAAGTGGGAAAGAGACATACAAAGTTTAGAATTCTTTAGTGAATTCTAAACTTTGAAAAGGAATTTCTTAAATATTTCTAAATCTCCCCCTCATGTGAGGTTGGCACCACCTCTAGAGACAAAGCCTTTGTGCAGGGGTGACTGTGAAGTGTGAATCCAGACTGCTTCCCTCCTTTTTACTTTATAGTCACATCTCCTGTGGAGATATGCATGCATGTAGGACCTGCAGTGCATTGCCTAAGATCTACGGTGTACCTGTGAGTTGACTTTAGTAGTTGATAAACTGGACTCAATACCCTAGTCATATAGGGGATTGGAGGGTGGGGAGGCTTCTTGAAAATGCAGATTTCCAGGCCTTGTTCAGATTTGACCAATCAATCAGAGCCTCTGAGATGGTGCCTCTGGATTCATATTTAAAGATATTTGGATACTCTTGGTTTCTGATATATCATCTCAGAGAAAGAAGGGAGGGAGGGAAGAAGGGAGGGGAAACGAACCTATGCATGAAAAAAATAACAGCACACCGAGTTTCATCTGTATAAACTCCAAGGAGCCATTGGAGAGGATTGGCATTTCCAGGGAATGAAGTCTCTCCCTGAGCTTCTCGAAGTTTCTTCAACGCACAGAGGCAGCAACCACACTTGCCCGAATGTTCCATCTCGCAGGCGGGGCTGCACAGCTCGCAAGGTCTCCCGTTCCGAGGAAGTTCATGCCAGTGAGCAAACCCCTCCTTCCCCATCCCTCGCCCCTAACTTCTACTCCTTGGTTGTAACCGACCTTCTTGAGGCACAGGGGAATCGATTCCTTTTCCTGAAGAGCTTGAGTCGCTGCAAAGATTTCTGAGGACTCAGGTAGAAACCTGTCCCTTATCTCCCCTATCCCCCAATCTGAGAGAGAGAGAGAGAGAGAGAGAGAGAGAGAGAGAGAGAGAGAGGGAGGAAAAGAGGGAATCGTCTCGGTTCGTCCGCCCCCAGGAGGCCAGACTTGGGACTTGTCACTTAGAAAATTTCTTGAATTTTCGTTCCCCTAGTAAGGGGAACCTGTCGGGGTGGGGGTGGGGGGAATGGCCCCTCACCTTTGACACTTGCTAGAGACTGCCCTGAGTGAGGTGGGAAGGCAGACGCCTCCTGCAGTGCGGGGAAGAGACTGGAAAGAGGAAAACAGGGTGACAAAGCTCAAAGCGCAAAATCCCTCCAGGTGCGGCACGATCCAGAAGAGTCGCCCCCGAAACCTGGAGTCTGAGGCGGGGGCGGGGATGGACTCAGGCCCATCAGCTGCCCGCAGGGAAAGGGATGAGTCGGTGGCAACCCAGCGTCTGGGAAAGCCAGACCTGCCCCTGCGCGGCTCTGTGAGCGCCTGGGTTCCGCACTCCAGACGCGGACAAGAATGGTCCATCATCAGGACCACCAGCCAGCAAAACCCTAACCCTTTCCCTCGGTGACCTCACCCTCAGCTCTTGGGGAACGCGTGGGAGCCGCAGGCCACAGTTCCACCGGAAATCCGGACTCTGATCCCAGTTTCCGACTCCCGCGATCTGTGGAGCCACTTTGCTCGCGCAGTCTGATACTACCAATCCCAGGAGCGCGCCTCCCCCCCGCAGTACAGGCAGGGGGACTGAGACCTAGAGAAGGACAAAGGTGCCCACAGACAGGAGGTAGAGACACGTGGGAGAGATTAGTTTGCTAGGACCAGGACCCTGGGGCAAGGGGTTCAGACAAATCTCTCTCGGGTTTCCCCGGGGCCGGGGGATGGGGTGGGGGCGTCCCAGATAATAATAGATAATTTGTGGAAGACTTTACCAGCATAAATTCACTGAATTTCCATCACAGATCAAAAAGACAGATAAGGTCACTCCCATTTTACAGGCGGGGAAACTGAGAATCTATGAGGAAAGCGTTAAAAAAACAAAAAAGTGTCCAATACTACACAGCTAGTACAGTTGCCAAACTACAATTCTCCAGGACCTGTGCCTTAACCTGGGAGCCAAGCCATTGGCAGAGTGAGTCTCCGACCCCAGAATGCTCACGGATTCCGTGGCTTTCCTTCCCCAGGGTCTGGGTTCCCTATTCAGGTCCACGGAAAAGAGCGCTCGCAAGCCCCCTCCCACGGTGGGGGGTCGGACTTACAGCAGAGGAGAGAAAGAGGGTGCTGGGGAGTTCCCTAGAAAAGTCCTAAAGAGTGTTCCGACTGAATGCGCATTCAAGCGGTCAGCTACGACTGCGCTTCTCTCCCGGCCCTACCGGGACAGGGAGCATCTGGGCATCCAGCGCCAGCCCTTGACTGTTACATTTACTTGGCCTCCAGTCAGTCGTTCGTCCCAGTCCTAGCTGAGGTCTTAGAGTTCATACAAGCTTTCCCGAAAGAAACAAGCTAAACACAGGACTTTTGGGGGGACATCGGTTCGTCTATCAGAGGACGGAAATCTAGACACCTGCGAATGTGCTTTAATTGGGGTAGAAGATGATACTCCCTTGTCGTGACCATACAGAAAGTTCAAGTTATTTTGAGTCCGGAGAATACAGTTGGGGACACAGCCGGGAATTATCTCATAGGTCCAAAGCTGTCAGAGAGCATCACGAAACTCACCCTTCGGCCCTTGTCCACAGTCTGGGACCTTGAAATCCCGCTTCCTCAATAGAAGGCACTTCGGAGGTGGGAGAAGAGAGCTTTCCAGCAGTTTGGAAATTAGCAACCCCTACGTAGCGCAAACTCTAGTAAAAGAAACTTGGGCCTGCGGAGTTTTGGAAAGGAACAGAGGAATAGACCTGTTTATTTACTTAGGAGAAAGGCGGGGGGGGGGGGGGAGCGAGTTTAGCAGGAGCGCTAGAGGTGACCCGGTGGAAAAAAAAAAATTTGCACTCGTATTTCCTTTGAGGCACAACTCTCTAGATATTTCCCAACACAGCGCTGTACCGCCTTTGCTATCTTTGTTTGAGAGATGCTTATGAGTGTGCAAATACGTTCCCAACGAAGGGTGGCTGCATATTTTGTGGGACTTTACAGTCCGTGTGTGTGCTGGGAAGTGGCAGCGTGCACTTAGCTTTTTGCGTGCGCTTGTGCTGGAGGAGGTAGAGGTACACACAAGCAAGAGCACACATGTATATGGATAGTGTGTGCGTGTGTCACGAGACTAACTTGTGTAAGTGCAGTGTGAATGGGCAGAAGTACTGTCTGTTGTGCAACAGCATCATACACATGTGTAGAACCTGAACTCGTACGTGATTCGTGTGCACATTTGTGCGTGTGAAACCTAGCAAAGAACTCCTAAAAACTTAAGCCTAGCCAGAAGAAAGTTTAGCAGGCTAAATGCTGACTGAGGGGCCAAGGGCAGGCTGGTCCCTTGGCTTTGCAGGTGCGGGGAACCTCCTGTGGAGGGCGGAACGCTCTTTGAGTCTGCAGGTTAGCGCCCTGCTCAGCTCTTGGCGGGCAAGGCCGGTCCCCCTGTCGGCCAGCAATTAGGAGGACTGAGATCAAAATAGTCCCTGCTGGACAGTTCCGAGCTCTTGATCATTTCTTGAGGACAGTTTCTGGTTATTGATACGGTGTGTCCTAAAAGAAACCGCTTTCGGATTATTCGCTTGTGTATTTATTCTGTTTATCACTGTTATTATTTGGTGCCTGCGGTGAAGACGGTGCCAAACCTACCAAGAAGTCTCTGCCCCACCTCGGTGCGCAACTCTGAGCGCATGAGAGATGTGCGAGTGCCAGAATCTTCTCTTATGATGGAGCCATAGCTCCACCTAGCGTCTCCTAGCGTTCCCCGCGTTACCGCCACGAAGGTTGGGACCTTCCTATCGCTGATTTCCCATTCACTTTCACTATTTCTCTTTGACTAAGCCTGCAAACATGCCTTGTGGCTGCCCTTTTGAACACCGCCAAAATGCCCCTTTCTTCACTTGGCAAAGGGGAGATGGAACTCAAAGGGCATCTTTCAAACCCTTCTAAGGCTCATGTCTGTCCCTAGTCCCTAATACTCATATCACATCGGACAATATTATTTAATAAAGAAAATATTGTTTTCTCTACAGTTATTATTGTGACTTATCCCACATCAATAAAATCTAGTATTTATTTAGTGCATATTATGGAGCATCTTATACAATGTACTGCATCGAACCACCCTACTTCACTATTATTTCCCATTTTACAGATGAAGAAACTGAAGCTAGAGAAAAAAAAGTGCCCATCCAAGGTCCCATTGCAGAACGTACCCCAAGCCTACCTGCCTGATACCAGAACCCACTTTTCTCAACCTCTGTGTCTTATAGGCTTTTCAGCTCTTTAGTCACTGACTTTATGACAGAACAAGGCATAGAGTGGCCACTCACTCATATGTTTATAAACAAATGTGCTATTGCCTTTTTCAATTTGATATTCTAGAGCTGGGCTGGGAAAAGCATTGCAATTATCAGACATTTTGACTGAAATGTCACCACAATTTTTAATTCCCCTAAATATTCCAATCTTAATTAGTTACTTCTCTTTGTCCTCAATTTCTTCATCTGGAAAAATAGGTTTACTTTGAGGTTAAGTGAGGGGGGGGGGAATTGAAGTGCTTGATATCAGTACTCAATAATTATAATGCCAAATATAATTGTCGATAGCTTAAAAACTAAAACAAAAAAATTAATACTCATCACAGAGAATTCACTGTACATTTGGATATCTTTATTTTCACCTTGGAAATTACTTATGTGATAAAATATGCTCACTCTATGGTGGTTGGAGTATTAATGTTAACCCTGCTTTGTTGTAAAAATTTCAGGTGCAGGGAGAAAAATACAATTAAACAGTAAATCACTAGATTTTGCTTCTCACCCTTTCCTCCTGCTTTGTAGACTTTGGCCAAGAAAGATTAAAAGGAAAACTATAAATGTGATTGTTATTCTGGAAAGTACAAAACTTTTTTTTTTTTTAAGTTAGGGGAGATTCTGAGCTAGTTTGAGTTTTTCCCCACTCAAAAAACTTTGTTATTACCAATACATTAAAGTTTAAAAATATGTGTCTAAGCAAATGATTGTACCCAAATAAAAGAAACAAATGAGGTTTGTTTAAACATATCCCAGGCCTTTAGATAATTCCCCCAAAAGGATAAGTTTTAAAAGTTTAGGGTCTCTTTCTAGAATGACCCATTAATTTCTCCTGTTAGCAATTTAAGTGAAAATGAACTTTTCTGCCTAATCGGGCTATAACTTTCCTACTTTCAAATTACTACTTTCCTTCTTTCAAAATGACTATTGACTAGTATAGTCATGTCATAAACACATGATTTCTCCTCAGAGAAATGAGGCCAATAAAACCCACAAAAGGTATAAATGTGCCTCCCCATTTAGCTGGCCCATAATCCATTTCCAGTAACTTCATCCCAGCCCCAATTTAGCTCTGTTCATTTGTACCTGCTTCCCATTTTAGGCAGTGCTCTGTATGGACATGAAATGCATGTGGGAAACTACCTGCAACAAATATAAGTTCAGACCTTTTACCATATAGCTGACAACATTTTATTATCCTTGATTGGGGATTTTATTCACATCAATAATGTGAGACACTGTTTTTTTGATAATTTGAAGACTTGTTCTGTTTTCTTTTCTTCTTCTTTTTCTTTCCCCAGTATAGTAGTCACTAGACCCATTCAGCAATATTCTGGGTTTTCTTCTTCCAGGTGCATAGTAAGATTGAAGTATTCTGTTCTCTCCACATTTAGCTATGACCCTGAGATTTGCTTTGGCAAATGAGAAATTACATGATATTAATAAATTATTAATGTAATAAGAAATTACATTAACAAAGTGATAGAGTGATAAAGAGCTAATGTGCAATTCACCAAATCTCTTTTCCTAGGCTATAGGAGCTAGTGACCCCCAAATGGAGTTTCCATAAACCTGCCACTCCTTGAAAAGACGGTTTAGAGTAGAGACCTCTCCTATCCACATGGGCATTTAGCATGCTTAGGAAGCCAAGCTTTATTAGTGTGTTTGTTAGAGATGTTTAAAGAAGTCACCTAACCTCTCCTGACTAATACATTTAGAGAGGTCACTTATCTTTACTTTTCTTTTTGTGGACAATCATAAAATTCCCCTGGAGTGAAATGTAGATCTCTGCATCTAGTTAACTAGAATAATCAGATAATGAAATTGTTCAACTAGAAATCTAAATCTATTTTCTTAGTCAATTCACACATGTCTGGGGTTCAAAGCATCATTTAGAAAAGGTGAAATGAGGAGAACTGAATTTCAAAAAATGATTACAAAGAATCTCAAAACTCTTGCTAGACCTCCACAAGTCTTTTTGGTGAGCTGTATGCTCACTAATAGATACATCAGGATATTTCACAGGGACTGGTAGGAAAACACTCTGTTAAAAATTGATTGAGGGAATGAAGAAGGATTTCTCTCCATCATGTTCATTTCTATAATTTCAGGCTTGTGGAAGGGGGAAAAAAAAAAACTGGCAATCAATATGTCTTTGAACATTTTCTAGGACAAGCTCATTTAGTGTCATGGAGGCATAAACGTGCCATCCCCTCCTCAAAATTGCCTCCCCCTCCCCAAATTTGTATGTTGAAACCCTAACCCAAGGATATCTCCCAAAGGTAATTAAGAAATAATTAGGTTTTAAGTGACTTAAGTCATGAGAATGGATCCCTCTGATGGGATTAGTGTCCTTAAAAGAAGAGGAAAGGACTAGAAGGTTTCTCCCTCTTTCAAGCTCTGTCTCTGCCACGTAAGGACACAGCAAGAGGAAAGCCATCTGCAAGCCAGGAAGGGGGCCCTCACCAGAACCTGATTATGTTGGCGACATGATCTCAGACTTCCCAACTTCCGAACCGTGAGAAATAAATGTCTGTTGTTGACGCCACCTGGTCTGTGATGTGTTGTAAGAGCAGCCTGAACTGACTAACGCTTGGGGGAAATAAAAGTAATTAGAGTTAGTAATTCGGGATACCATCCAGTTCTTCTCAGCTGGAATTCTGAGGTATTGGGATGACACAAGTTTCAGAAGTTGTTGCTTTGGTATAATCTTCCTGTGTTTCTACCCACAGCACTATTTTGTGAAATACTTTTTTATTTATTTACTTTTTTTTTTCAGACTGATTCTAGCTCAAACTGCCTCTTAGGCAAGACAGTACTTCTTTTCTTCAACCTCAATTTTTTTTTTTTTAAATGTGGAACTCTGCAAGAATATTGGGCCATATAGTTTTGGGGCCATATAAAATGCTTTGTCATTTTCAAGCCAAGAGGAGAAATTTGCTTCTATATTGATGAACTGTTCTTTCATGTTTCATTATCTCACACCTAAGGAAATTTCATATGAATTTTCAGGAAATTTTGTGAGAAAATATTGATTGTGTGACAAACACCGTTGGGCGAAATCATTGCTATCTTGTTTTTTGTTTTTTGTTTTTTTTTTAATCCTTGGTGTGGTATGACTGGTTGCCAAGACTAATACTACTACTTTCATTCGGATACTAATGTAAAATTAACAGAGGGGCTTCACATGACTTGTTGCTTGAACGCCTCTCAACAAACCATGCAACTGACATCTCTCTTTCACCAGAGAGGAAATGAGATTGAGCTGTGCCCATATCACATGGCTGGTAAGCAGCCCAATTTGGCTATAACCCCAGAGCAATGACTGCCTATGAAGAAATCCATCTGCCATTTTGGTTGGGAATAGAAGTGTCCAGCAATGCCATGGGCACTCCTGTATGGAAAGATGTGAGATGCTTTCTGTTGCAGGCACTATTGCCATAAACAAACACCTGTTTTGTGTCTCCTGAGCATCTGAGAAGATGGTATACTTCTACCTCAAAGTTTGCTTTGCTGATCTCTTTTCCTTTATCCAGAGCATGTACTTGAAGGAGAGAACCACCTGAACACTCCTTCCACTTAGACTAGAGGTTTTTCTGAAGGTGAATGCCTCAGTTTGTTTCCCAATGTGGTGACTGGTACTTTACCAAGATGCAATGAGTTTAATGTAAAGCAAATGGTTTCATCCACTGAGAATTTGGGCTTGCTTGTTATTGAAGCTTAAATTAGCCTGTCTTGACTAGTATGACTTCTTGATTCAAATTTAATTCTTTTATAAAAAGAATATTACCTCTGTAGGGTGGATCTTAAACTGATCATATAGATACATACCTTTGAAAGAGAAAATATCCTCCTAAACCATCATGGTTTTATTTAAATCAATTTGACAATATTACTTAAATATGCACAAGCATAAAAGTAGGAACGAATTCTTCACACATGTACTTATTGAGCAACTGCGAAACCAGATTCCAAACTAAATGAAAAGAAAAATACCACATAACCAAAGGATTATAAATAAACAGTAACAAAATATACTGGAATCCACATGGCTTCGTGGAAACTACATTGCTATCCAAGTGTCAAGCAGGTTCTCTGGAGTAGAGCATGCTTCTTTAATGTGTCCTCAGCAATGGCTCACTTTTTTTTTTTCCAACTACCACAAAACATTCCTTAATTCATATTGTGTAAGAAAAGTTTAAAGGAATCATTTTAGTACCAAAGCTACTTCTGTTCCTTTCTTACCAGCCTGAACTTTCTCACTGTTGATGCCAATAAACACATTCTAAAACTTGAGCTCAGAAATTTTGTGTTGGTTTTCAGATTTAAAGATACCTGTGCTTAGCTTTGTAAGTATATCAGTGAAATAAAAACCCTAAAACTTTGAAATTTTTATTCAAACCTAGGAACAGTCCACTCTCAAAACGCATTTCAGATGCCCATGAAGTGTGTACTTGCAAAACTGGTTAAAAGGACAAATGTTTTGCATATTTCACCAAAATTAAAATATTTTTTTCAGGAAGAATAGCACAGGTATCATGAGCATGAATCTCCCTATTATTTTAATTGTGGGTGACTTTGAGGCGAGTTCCTTAACCTCTCTGAATCTCCAGTATCCATCTGCAAAGCATACCATTCTTATGTTAAAGCACAAAGAGTGAAATGAAGAGTCTAGTACAGGACCATTTTTGTTATGCATTTACCTCCCGGGCCTTAGCCCACTGATTTCCCAGTTTCCCTTGATGAAAGATATTTCCAGATGTAGTCTGTAAATCCCCCCACAAGGCCTTCTCACTCTGTGGACTTAATCAGAGGATGTGGCACAGGATTCCAGAGCTCCAGGGCACAACTTTACACACTGTCCTTTACAATGGTCCGGATAGTAAATATTCCAGGTTTCTTGGTCTGTACGTATCGTGTTTTTGATATAACACCCAAGCATCTATATGACTTTCTGTAAGTATGAGGCTTCCCCCTTCTTCCCTACCTTTAAAGACAGGGATTGTGGATAATTTGTTTATTGAGCCTTTCTAATTCATGTTGGTGAAATGAATAAAAATACCATCAGATAAATAATTCTGGGGAGGATTAATGTCTGCAACATGTACAGCAGTTTAGGTTGTCACTGTCCCCTTCCCTTCATGCCCCTGTTTGTTCCCAGACACACATTTGAAACACTGTTTTATTGAGTGAGGTGACTAGAGCTTGGCTGGCTAGTCGAGGTGCATTGACAGGTTACCCCCTGTGACAGCGACTCCCGGAGCCCATTGTAAAGCCAGCTCTGGGGTCTTTTTTCTGACTGTGCCACGGTAACATGCACTGTCTCTTACCAGCTCGACGTCACCACCATTGTGGGTTTGTATTTTCACCCCTAATTTATAGTTCAGGAGCCTGAGACCCAAAAGAGTTAAAGAGTTTTCCAAAGTCATCTACTAGAATCCAGGTTCCCTGATTCCTCCCATCACGCTACCCAGCGTTGGATTCTGAGGCCTCCAAGATCTTATTCACCTTCCATATTTGAAATGTGTTTGTTGGGGGAGCAGTTGACCTCAGAATGAGTAATTTGCCACCACTCTGAGTAAGTTTCACACTTTCCCATTACAGAGTGAAAATGAGAAAAATATGTCCTAGATACCACAGAGAAAAATGCTTCATTGTCTTAATTGCCTTTCTATTTCAATCAAGGAAGGCATTTAATTATTTCTGAACTACATTCTAAATTCTCTCTCAAGAATATTACTGTCCCCAGGTGAGTTAACCAAGATTGTGCAAAACATTTCCTCAAATCTGAATAATGATCCCCAATATTTGCTGAGTACTTCTTACACGCCAGCAACTATTTTAAATCCTTTCCATTGATGACTTCATTTCCTCCTCTCAGCAAGTCTGTGAAGAGGATGCAATCATTATCCCCTTTTACAGATGAGGAGAGCAAGGCACAGAGGTGAGATCTTGGCCTGAGATCACAGGCAGGAGGTGGTGAAGTCAAGCATCCGATCCCAGGATCGCCTCTGAGGTCACACTTCTGATTTCACTCACCATGCAGTCTTTGGACACAGACCTGGTGTCCCCTTTGAGATATAAGGGTTACTTGAACACAGTTCTGAATCTGTACACAAAAGCCCTTTGTAGGAGCCATCCAAAAGGACCAGTTGCGGCTGCTGAAGGGTCACCCAGGATCTCCAGCCTCTGGAAATATGGGTGGGTCATCTCAAAGCTGCAGGGGCAGCAGGGGCAGTTTGTCTGTCTTCCTCAACAACCTCAGGAAAGAAGTTCTTGCTGCTGAGCACCACTGTCCTGGACCTCAAAAGATCCACATGACACTCATTCTACTCCACTGGATCTAATCATGGCTGTAAAACCACAGACAGAAGGGATAACATTCTCATGATCTGTAGTTTACAGCCATTATTCTTGCCTCACTTGAGCTATCTAGAGAATGAAGGACAGTCAACTCAGTATTTCTAAAGTAGGACCTCTTGTCTGTGGAAGGTATGTCCCAAGATGCCCCCTGAATGCCTGAAACCACAGATAGTACTGAACTCCATATTTACTATGTTATATTAAAATCAAATTTATTAATTGGGCACAATAAACAATAATAATTCATGTTCAATTAGAACAATTATAACATTATACAGTAACAAAATTGCCAGCATCACCACTCTTGCACTTTGGGGTCACTATTAAATAAAATAAGGGTTACTTGAAGCCAGGTATTGTGATATTACAACCATCAATTGGATAATCAAGGTGGCTACTGAGTGACTAATGGATGGATAACATATATGACATGGATACCCTGGACAAAGGGATGATTCACATCCAGGGCAGGAAATGACAGGATGGTGTGATAGTTCATCATGCTACCCAGAAGTATACGACTTAATAATTGTGAGTTGTTTATTTCTGGAATTTTCAATATAACATTTCAGATTGGTTGACCACAGGTAACTGAAACCATGAAAAGTGAAATTACAGATAAGGAGTGAATAAGATAAAATTAAATGATATGAACACATTGGCTGTGTAAGTAGTAAAAAATGTTTTCTTGTATGATGTACTGGAGCCTTCAAAAAACACCTATTACCTGTCGTACAGAATAAAGGCTAGATTTTGAAATGTGAAGCCCACATCAGTAGGGAGTTGACACTTCAAATCATTCACACAGATATTAAACTTTATAATGGGTTAATTATGGAGTATCTTATATATTCAGATAGAAATATTTTGTAATTTGGGTTTAAAAAGTTTTGATCTTCATGGTACTCTTTGTTTTAACAGCATAATTATCCCTAAATAATTTCAATGAAATATTCTGCTTCATTAATTTTGCAAAAGGACATGTATGAAAAACACTGATATTTTTTGAATAAAAAATAAAATTTAAAAATATATTTAGCCTCCATTCCTAATAAGCCTGAGCAACTGTTGTTTCTTTTTGAAGAATCAAAATCAGTCACAAGACTGATCCCTTGTTTAAATTCATCTATCATTCAATAAACATGTTAATATTTGAGAAACTGCATGAACTCAGCTTCTTTTCTTTTTTTTTCTTTCTTTTTTGGTGCTGGGTGCTAGAAGTTACTTTATGGCTAAGCATATGTTTAACCAGTGACCTGTGCCGGCTTTATGAAAGAAGTTTCCAGTCGTGAGAAACTGCTAGGGAGTTTTGAATTAAAGAGACAAGACTCTAATTACCTTTAAACCAGCTCCAGGACGGCTCCTCCTGACTCCAGCCTCCAGCCACCTCTTATGGTAACAAGGTTTACTGAAGAGGCTAGCAAGAATGAGAGAACATGCCAGGGAGTGGACTTTTATTGGAGAACAAAAAATTCTGGGGAAAATCCCATCCAATGAAGATTAAGGGGGGGCAGCATACCAAGGTCAGGGGCAATGATTGGGTCTGCACAGACAAGCCCTCGAACCTGGAGAAGGGTGGGGAAAGCTCTGACACAGCTGTGCCTAAGCGCCTCTCACCCAGCCAGAGAGGTAACTCAAATCAGGTGCAAGGATTCTACCAGTGAGCTGTGCCCCCAGTTCCAGGCTCAGCTTCCTATATAAAGATTTGTAGAAGTCATACAGCTTTGAGATATGTAGGCACTTGTTGTTTAATAAAGATTTGGACCATACTCTTAACCAAAATTAGGTAAGAAATTTAAGCAAAATTAATTTTTCTCTTCATTTTACTTTGTGCTAGTTCATGGCCACATGCACAGTACTTCACAAGCACCCAAATCGCCTTTGCCTCCTGGGGACACAATGCCAACTTGGATGCATTCAAGGATGTGGGAGACTGAAGCCAACCACTGAGCTCCTAAGTTCCAGTCCTGGCATCTATGGCATGCATTCAGATCAACCCCCACTTTGCCTCTCAACACACACACACACACACACACACACACACACACACACACACACATACCGGCTAAAATAATTTCCAATGCTTCTTAAAGTACTGAACAGCTAAACCAGCAGTGAGAAGTTCCCAGGCCCATTTTTGGGGAAAGACTTATAATCAGAGACATGGCTATAATACTTGACACTTCAGTACTTAGGTCAGAAAGCATCTTTGCTCATAATTCACTTGGGCTTCTGCTCTGAGGTTACCTTCCCAGAGATAGCCAAGGTCAGAGTTCTAAACTGTCCAAAGTGGAAAAATTTTAAGAGACTTTCTCGTATAACCTAGGATTTCAAATTATACTTTCTCGTATAACCTACATTTTCAACATCAGGACAAAATAGGTCTAAAATACCCCCTTCCGAGGCTCCTTTCCCTTCACAGGTTGGCTCTGTGGAGTGAGTCAGCAAGGAATCTCAGCTTGCAAAAATGATTGAAGACAGTACTCAACAGGTAGTGCACCCAGGTACCTGATAGAAGCATATCTATGCCAGATTATAGTAATCCTTATAAGTCATTTTACCAGAGCAAAGAAAGCAAGCTGACCAAGATTAGCAGCAACACAAGGGAGCAGGACATAATGAGAATCAGCAGAATTAGCAGAACACAGAAACATCTCAGATGGCAAAAGCATCTTACAGACCACAATACCAACAGTCACCATATTTAAAGAAATAAATGGCAAACTTCGTACTATCTGCAGGAAAGAGAAAAACTATAGAATTTATTATGGCAAATTTGAAAAAGAAACAAATAGAACTTTTATAAATAAAGACTAAAATAATGCTAAAAACTCAGCAAATGTGTTCAACATCAGATTGGAGAAAAAAACATATGGTAAAGTTAATGAGTGGAAAAGTAAATTAGAAGAAGTTATCCAGGATGAACATGAGAAAGAAAAAAAGGAGAGCAAGACGTAAGAAGGTTATAATGAGAAATCTCACATACATTTAATTGATTCCTTAGGAGGAGAGGGAAAAAGGGATGAGGTAGAGGGAACATTGGAAGAAAATATGACTGATAATTTTTTAAAACTGTAGAGACACATTAATCTACAGATCAAAGCAATCCAGGGGCCCTAAGCACGAAAACAGACAAAAAAAAAAAAAAAAAAATCCTCAGGTTTGGGTATAGCTCAGTGGTAGAGCACTTGCTTTGCACACACAAGGCTCCAAGTTTGATCCCCAGCACCACAAATACATAAATATAAATCTGCAAGTGGATGCATGAGAATAAAATTGCAAAAAAAAAAAAAAAAGGTAAAGAGAAAAATTTTAAGCAGCCAAAGCGGGGAAAAAGGGACAAGATACTCATTAAAGAATGAAAGTTAGACTGACTTCTAGCCAAGAGCTACATGTTTTCTCAACAGTGATAATGGATCATAGAAGATGAAGATGGTGGAATGGTACCTTTGATGTACCAAAAGAAAGTAATTGCCACCACCGATTCCTGCACCCAGGGAAAGACAAGCTAAACCTAAGAGAATATGTCACCAGCAGATTCTCCCTGCAGGAAATCTATTACTATGCTTCAAGCAGGAAGACAATGGTAACAGACAGATCTGAGATGTAGGAAATTTGTGGAAGGAAAGAAATGGGGAGTGGTGGTAAATAAAATAAGCATCAATATACAAAATGGTAATGAGAATTTCTAGAGGGGAAGAAGAGGATTGATTAAAGTACCAGATAATGAAAGCATGTGAGGAGGAGGCATCACAGTACGAAACCTTAAACTATACTACAGAGCTATAGTAACAAAAACTCATGATATTGGCACCAAAATAGACTTGTAGACCAATGGTACAGAATAGAGGACACAGAGACAAACCCCCATAAATACGGTTATATCATACTAGACAAAGATGCCAAAACCATTCACTGGAGAAAAGATAGCCTATTCAACAAATGGTGCTGGCAAAACTGGAAATCCAAATGTAGCAAAATGAAATTAAATCTCTATCTCTCACCCTGCACAAAAATCAACTCGAAGTGAATCAAAGACTTAGGCACTAGAACAGAGACCCTGCAACTAATAGAAGAAAAAATAGACCCAAATATGCACCACGTCAGCCTAGACTCTGACTTCCTTAACAGGACTTGTAAAGCACAAAAAGTAAAATCAAGAATCAATAAATGGGATGGATTCAAATTGAAAAGCTTCTTCTCAGCAAAGGAAACAATTAATAACATGAGGAGAGAGACTACAGATTAGGAGAAAATCTTTACCACATGTACCTCCAATAAAGCATTAATCTCTAGGATATACAAAAAACAAAAACAAATAACCCAATCAATAAATGGGCTAAGAAACTGAACAGACACTTCACAAAAGAAGAAATACAATTGATCAACAAACATATGAAAAAATGTTCAACATCTCAAGCAACTAGAGAAATACAAATCAAAACTACTCTAAGATTTTCTCAGTCCTGTCAGAATGGCAATCATCGAGGATACAGTCAACAATAAATGTTGGTGAGGATGTGGTGGAACAGATACACTCATAGATGGCAGGTGGGACTGCAAATTTGTGCAACCACTATAGAAAGCAGTATGGAGATTCCTCAGAAAACTGGGAATGGAACCACCATTTGACCCAGCTATCCTACTCCTTGTTTTATACCCAAATGACTTAAAATCAGCAAACTATAGTGACACAGCCACATCAATGTTTATAGCAGCTCAATCCACAATAACTAGACTATGGAACCAACCTAGGTGTCCCTCAATAGATGAATGGATAAAGAAAATGTGGTATATATACTCAATGGAATATTACTCAGCTTTAAAGACTGGTGAAATTATGTCATTTGCCAGTAAATGGTTTGAGTTGGAGAATATGATGCTACGCAAAACAAGTCAATACCATAACCAAAGGCCAAATGTTTTCTCTAATATGTGGATGCTAATTCATAATAAGGTGGGGGGCACTAGGGAAGAATAGTATTACCTTAGATTAGGTAGAGGGAAATGATGGGAGGGGATAGGAAAGATAGTAGAATGAAACAGACATTATTACTGTATTATATATGTGACTACATGACCAATATGATTCTGCAACATGTACACTCAGAAAAATGAGAAACTATATCCCATCTATGTATGATATATCAAAGTGCATAAATGCATTCCCCGATCTCATATAAACAATTAGAACAAATACAAAATTTTAAAAAAATGAAAAATAAGAATACCTGTCACATTGGATTGGGTCCCACCTTAATGACCTCACCTTGATTTAATGCATCTGCAAGACCCCATTTCTAAATCCAGTTACATTCACAGGTTAGGACTTTCATATACCTTTTGGGGAGACACAGTTCAACTTATAACATAAGCTAACAACTAAAATCATAGAACCGGAGTGTTTTATTTACAAACAAGTAAATAAAATTAATTGAATAATCATAAGTGTTAAAGATTAAAGATAATATTGACACCAAAATCTACCAAGAACAGTATAAGGAAGAAATATTACAAGTTAGTCTCACTCACAAATATAGATTTTAACAGTTCTAAACAGAATATGAAGAAATTGAATTCACAATATACAAAAAAGACAATGTGTCATCAACAAGTTGAGATTATCCTTTGATTTTAAGGTTGAGGTAACATAATGAAAATCAAGCAATGTAAATTACTAAAGTAATAGATTGAAAGAGAAAAATTATATTATCATCATGATGCATGCAGGGAAAAAGGAGTTTATGTAAATAATAATGGTATCTACCTTGAAGAATTATTGTGATGATAAGATGAGCATATATCAAGCACTTGGAACAGTGCCTGTACATGATAATCACATAATAAATGCTATCTATTATCACTATTTATAGACTCTATCAGGTTTTTCACACACACATATAGAATCTCTGCGAATAGCCAAACATGCATAAGAAGGTGCCCGGTATCCCTAGCATTTAGGCAAAGACAAAAGACCAGAATAAGATACATTTACTCACCCAGCAGGCAAAAGCTTAAAGGTCTGGTAAGACCAAGTATTGCCAGTCCAAATAGGAACCATCCTACACTGTTAATAAGTACAAACTCTTTGGAAAGTACTCTGACATTATCTATAAAACATTTTACCCTTTAATCCAGAAATTCCACTCCTAGGTATGTACTCTATAGAAATACACACTAAACCAACTAACAATACATGGACAAATCCCACTTGGTCATAGGCAACGGATTTCTCATTAATATATTGTTAAATTCAACTTTGCAATATTCCATTAAAAATTCCTATATCTGGGCTGGGGCTGAGGCTCAGTGGTGGAGCGCTTGCCTAGCTTGTGTGAGGCACTGGGTTCGATCCTCAATGCCACATAAAACTAAATAAATAAAATAAAGGTATTGTGTCCATCTACAACTAAAAAAAAAAATTTTTTTTTTTAAAGAATTTTACATCTATGTTCATGAAGGAACTGGTCTGTAGTTTTCTTGTCCAGGGAGGTCTTTATCTGGCCTTGAAGCAGGGTAACAGCGGCTTCACAGAATAAGTTCAGAGTGGTGGATTCTGCCTATGGCTATTGCAAAAAGTGCTACTATGAACGGTATTCACTTTCCTTACTTCCTACAGACCTATCCACTTTTCCTGTGTCTTCTGTAGTCATTTTGGAGATTTGCCTCTTTCCAGGAATCTGCACATTTCATTGAGGTTGTCTCATTGGTGGGTATAGTTGTTCATAACCTTCTTATGATTCCCTTTTTGTTTCTTGGTTGGTAGTGATGCCCACTGTTTCATTCCTGATTTTTTGATAGTTCATGTCTTCTCTTATTTTGTCAGATTTGCTAATTTACCTGCCAGTTTTGTTGATATTTTCAAAGAACAACTTTTGGTTTCATTGATTTTTCTCTATGGGAGAAGGAAGCTCAATTCCATTGATTTCTACTCTAATACTGATTATTTCCCTCCTTCTTCCAATTACAGTTTCTCCTCCCCTCTGACTAGGAATTAAGTCCAGGGGTGCTCTACCACTGAGTTACATTTCTAGAAAGCACATTGCTTTTTTTGTTGTTGGTTTGAGACAGGATCTCCCTCCATTTCTCAGGCTGACTTCAAACTCACAGCCCTGCTCAGCCTCCTGAGTAGCTGGGATTACAGGCATGTGCCATCAAGTCCTGCTTGTTTATAATTTCTTAAGGAATAACTTATTGATTGCAGACCTTTTTTCTTTTCTAATATAGTTTTTCAAAGCAAAAAAATACATACTTCTATATGCCTATTTAATGCAACCTGTGAATTTTGATATGTTGTGCTTTCATTCCCATTCAGTTCCAAATATATTTTAATTCCCCTTGTGATTTCTTTTTTTTTATTAACTCATGAGTTGTTTAGAAGTATGTTGTTTCATTTCCAAATATTTGAGGTTTGTGAAAATTTCCTTGTGGATCCTTAATTTTGTTGTGGTAAGAAATCAAACTTTGTCTGACTTCAGTCTTTTAAAACGTATTGGGATTTTTTTTTTTTTTTTTTTTTTTTTGATTCACTCACTATGTGACCTCTCTTGGAGAATGTCCCACGTGAACTTGAAAAGAATACATATTCTTATTGTGTGCATGCACAAATACAAAACAACAAGTCCCCCATTATGTGCAACTACAATGCACCAATAAAAAATGTGGGAAAAAAAGAATTTGTATTCTGTATTTACTGATTTTTTTTTCAGCTTCTATATATGGTATTTAAATCAAGTTGAAAGTATGGTTTAGCTCTCCTATATTCTTGATTTTCTGTCTAGTTGTATCAATTATTGAGTTTGGAATATTGAAATCTCCAAATATTATTGTTGACTGTCTACTTTTCCTTTAATGTTATCAGAATTTGCTTTATATATTTTAAGGCTGTGTTATTTGGTGCATATAGAGATGTAAAATCATTATATTTCCCTGATGTGTTGACCTTATCACTATGACATGTCCCTTTTGCTTCTGCTAACATTTTTTATTTTAAAGGTTATTTTGTCTGATATTAAATGAGTATTTCAACCCTCTTATGGTTACTGTTTGCAAGGTGTGTCTTTTTCCATCCATTTATTTTAACCTATTTGTGCCTTTGACTCTAACATAGATTTCCCATCTTAGATAGTATGCCATTGGCTTTTGCTTTTTCATTCAGCCTGACAATCTCTGCTTTTCAAGTCAGGTGTTTAGCCCAATTGTGTTTAATGTAATAATTGATACTGTTGGAATTACAACTGCTGCTTTGCTATGTGCTTGCTATTCACCCATATATTTTCTTGTTACCCTTTATAGCCTCCTTTTGTGTTAAATTAATTCTTTTAATGTGTCACTTTAATTCTTTGTTTCTCGTTTATTACATTTTGCAATAAGGTATTTTCTTAGTGATTGTCTTAGGAATTGCAATATGTATTTCATTCTATCACAGTGTACTTAAGGGTAATACTAACTTAATTCCAATGAAATATGCAAACATTGCTTGAATATATCTCCTTTATCTTGCTTCTGTAGTATTTTTATTATCATATATTTTATGTCTACATATATTTTAAACTCTATAAAATAGTGTTGTACATGTGGCTTATACAAATGTATACCTTTTAAAGAAATTAAGAGGAAAATGAGAAAATGCACTTCAGGATACTTTTATATTTTTTCACATCTTTATCATTTCTGGCACACTTCATTTATTCATTTGGATTGGATTTACTGACTGGAGCCACTTTCTTTCAGCCTGACAACTTCCTTTGTGTTCTTGTAAGGCAGGTTTGCTAGTTATGAATACTTTCCAACTTGGTTATTTGTGGAACATTTTTATTTTGTGTTCACTTTTACAGAATATTCTTGCCAGGTGCAATGGCACACACCTGTAATCCCAGAGGCTGGGGAGGCTGAGACAGGAGAATCATGAGTTCAAAGGCAGCCTCAGCAACGGCAAGGCACTAAGCAACTCAGTGAGACCCTGTCTCTAAATAAAATACAGAATATGGCTGGGGATGTGGCTCAGTGATTGAGTGCCCCTGAGTTCAACCCCCTGTACCAAACAACAACAACAACAGAAAAAAACAATATTATTATTTAATATAGAATTATAAGTTTCAGCTCTTTGAATCTGGCCTTCAGTCTTCCTAATGAGAAGTCAGATATTAATAGTATTTCTGTTTTTCTCGGTTGTTGCTTTTTTTTTTTTTGACATCTTTGAGATTTTTCTGTTTGTATTTAGTTTTCAACAGGTTAATTCTCTTATATCTAAAGAGACTGATGCTGACATTACACATACGTTGGTACATTTGATGTGACCCCATAGGTCTCTAGGGACTGTAAATTTCTATTTAATATTTTTCTTCCCATTTTCAGATTGCATAATTTTTACTGGTTTACTTTCTAGTTTACTGGCTATTTTCCTGCCATTTTAAAACCACCGAGTTCTAATGAACTATTCATTTCAATTACTGTACTATTCAACTTTAGAATTTCTAATTATTTTAGTAATAATCTCTTTTTTTAGATTCTGTACACTGTCATTGTTATCATACTTTGCCTTAGTTATTTTAAGTTGTTTTCTTTAGTCCTTTGAATATATTTAATAATATCTGCTTTGAAATTTTTGTCTCCTAAATCCAGTACCTGGGCATACTATAAGATTGTCTATTGACTGCTTTATTCCCCTGAATATGGTTATGTTTTTGGTTACTTACAAGCCTTGAAACTGGGTTAAATACCACAAAACTAAATAAAATGACAGCCACTCTGGATTGTGATTTTTTTCTCATGGGTATGGTCTTTTGTTTTATTTAGTATTTTAGCTGGACTAAATCAATGAAATCTATTTTTCTCACAGTTTGTGGCTATTGCTGATTTTTCTGGGGTTTTTCATTGTTTATTATTTATTTAGTTATTGGTACTGGGGATTGAACCCAAAGACACTTTAATACTGAGCTACATCCCCATCTCTTTTTTAGTTTTTATTTTGAGATGGGGTTATGCTAAGTTGCTGAGGCTGGCCTGGAATTTGTGATCCTCCTGCCTCAGCCTCCTGAGCTGCTGGAATTAGAGGTTTGTGCTACTGCACCCAGCCATTGCTTTCATGTTTAAGTCTGGCTTCTTAGGGATTCCCCCTCTGTCTGCATAGCTTAGAATTAAAATAGATAGGTCAAACATAAATTTCAAATGCCTCAAGCCAGTGAGCCTTCTACTCTTTGCTGATGAATCTATGTGTGGATATGGAACCTATTCAAAGTACAAGATGTTTTCAAATTGGCCCCAGATTTTATTTTCTGCTGGGCTCTCTGATGTTTCTACTGTGCACAGGTGCAGGATCCATGGGGTAGGCAGGTGTGAGTGGCCTGGGATCCATCTGGTCTCTGCTGTACAGGAGCACAGCTTCCAGTCAATTCAAGGTATTGGGGAAGTAATCAAACCCCATGGTTCTCACCTCTGGACTTCCCTGGCATCCAGTCAGCCCAGTCCTTGTATCAACCAGGACCATAATCTCACCTTGTAGAGCTGCTAGCTCTTCTGGTTCACATGTCACCAAGATTTGCACTTTGACCAACAAAGTTCCAAATCAAGGAGTCCATTCTGATGACAGCAGCAAGTGCCGGTTTTCATGACCTTGCCCACGTAGTTGAACTCCACAGAACTGGAGGTCAGGGAGGGATGGAAACAGTCCAGGCAACAAAGTCACAGATTGATGCTGTTCTACCCAGAGCTTAAGAGATTGCATCAATCTGTAACATGCTTTGGATCAATTTCCAGAACATTGAAATAGTTATATTTGAAGGTCTGACCAGCTTAATAGTTGCTTTTGGGGGATATAATTTATTAGTGTCTTTACTCCATGATGCTTAAAGTCAAAAGTCTAAAATCATAATCCCGAGTGAAATAATTAAGGTGCAGAAAGGTATAATTTCATTCTTATCTAGTTCTAAGTATCGGGAAAACCAAACTGTATGATTTGGGAATAAGTGTATAGATTGTAATACCGTGAAGAAAAGCAAATCAATGATGATCACATAGATGAAGATAATAGGATAATAGCTACCTCTCGGAGAAGAAGGGGTTGTGATCGGAAATGGATACATGCAGTCCAAGGGCAGTTCCTGGGCTCCAGTTCTGTATCATGCCTTGGGAGGGAGTTAACAAACGTTCACTTGAGAACCATTGTTAAACAGTGCATATAGATTTATGCATGTTTCTGTATACGTATTCTATATTAAAATAAAAGTTCTCTAAAGCCCACTATTTGTTAGTTTCCAATAAATATTTATTGAGCATCTCTAGTATATAAGGCGCAATTCTAGACAATCATTATATAAATTTATGAAAAGACAGAGAAGGTCCCTACTCTAGAGTTTGGTAGAGACAGAGTTAAAAGTACACCCCTCCCAAAAAAATGGGGGGGAGTAATTTTAGATTGTAATAAAGAGTATGAAAAACAGGCTGGTGGTAGTGAATGGCACTGAGGGTCAGAGTGCTGAAATAGATTTGTCAGAGTCAATGTCTCTGAGGAGATCTGGCTGAGAAGTGAAGCACGAGGAGTCAGTCTTGTATAGATTTGGGTAAGTGTGTTCCAGGGAGAGAAAATAGCAAGTTCAGAGCCCAAGAAAGCCTGGAGGACACAATGACTGGCCAGAGATTTGCAAGCTGACTTCAAACACCTGCAGAAATTGCTTTAGACGAACTGGAGAATGTAGAGCTGGGATCAGCAGACCCTAAAGCCAGGGGAACTGAATTCCCCTCCCAGGAAAGACAGGAAGAGAGGCCCCCAGCCCTTGACCAGAGGCCACAGCCCAGGAGTCAACACAGGCCCTGCTTCTGGAAATGGTTATTCCTCACTTGGTAAGGTTGGTGAACACAGTTTTGGGGGGCATTCCCCCAATTTTCCTTGTGGGGAATTACCTGTTGTGTTAGTCATCTTGCCTTTACTGTCCGAATACCTGAGATAATCATCCTATATAAGGAGAGAAGTTTTATTTTGGCTCACCGTTTGGGAAATTTCAGTCCATGGTTGGTTGGGCCCGTGGCTTTGGGGGCTGTGGGGAGGCACCTGTCATGGCAGGGAGCGTGGTGAAGGGTGGGGTGGGGAGAGCAAGCCAGAGAAAGGGGAAGAGACCAAGGTCCTGCAAATCCCCTTTGAAGGCATGTCCCTAGTGACTGAAGATTTCCTGCTAGGCCCTACCTCTTCAAGTTCTAATCACCTTCCAATAGTGCTAAGCCGGGGACTAAGCCTTAAATACTGGAGCCTCTGGGGGACAATTCAGACCCAAACCATAGCTGCTCTCCCCTCCTGTGACAGTCTTGATTTAACAATGACTCTGGCTGAAGGAAGGTGCTGATATCCTGACCCGAGACTGGCCAAGGACGCCCCACTCCCCACAGGACACTGATACAGGAAGTAGGAGTAGCTGGGGACACAATGCAAAGCTGTTCCCACACTGGCCATGTCCATGTCAGCCTTTTAATTTCTTTGTAGAAGGGGACGGAAGTGGCAATCTGGTTGAGGGCAGATTTGGGGAACCACTTTAAACCACCTGAGTTTTGCCTGAGGGTAAGAAATCTCAACTCTATGCAAAGAATTTGAGAGGGCTTGGGGAGTTGAAAGCTCCCTAAATATCCCCTTGGAGTCACCATGGGTGACATTACCCTTTGGCACCTGTCAGCGAGATCCCCTGAGTCCACACAGTTCCTTGGCCTTCCTAGCCTGGTCCTTGCAGGTTTCCACCAGGATCCCTCTTCCAACAACTGGTCTTCACTTGCCCCGAGTCGGTGTGTTTTTTTTTTGTATCCCAGAGCCCAGTATTACTGGCAACCAGGCACTAGTGAGATGATGGTTTCTTTAAAGCCTCTGTCAATGCTGTTGTTCTAAGATCAGCACAAATACAATGAGGTCTCTTGCAAGGATACACATGTGCTGGACGGACAACACTTGGCTCAATATCTTCAGCAGACAGGTTGGCTCTGGACGCTGGGAAACAATGAAATAGAAGTATAATGTGCAACCCTAGAGATATGGTTCCAGAAATGGGTTCAAAGTCTTAGTGATATTCAGAAGACCTTGGAAGGGGCCTCTGCCAATGATGCCATCATGTGTTAAGGCTGACGTCAACACGTAATAAAGCAATAGAGTAGAATGATTGGGGAGCAGGAGTCTGTAATGTGAAGAGAATGATGGAATTCTAAACACTGATCAGCATCAGGAGCAAATGGGGCTCAACGAAATCTGAAGTTAGCTTTTTTTTTTTTTTTTTTAATGTACCAGTACCCAGGGCTTCACATATACTAGACAAGCACTCTACCACTGAGCTACATTCCCAGCCCAAAGCTGAAGAAATTTTTTTTAAATTTCAAGTAAGCCTCTCACCAGAAAATAATCATGCTTCTTATCTTACTTTCACTGGGTGTGTGTAGTATATCTCATGAAATTTTATATCCTGCTTGCTCTGGTTGGAATCTCAGCCTGGTACTTATGATTAAAGATGGGATTCTCTTTTCAATTTTGGGGGGGGGGTGGGGGTGGAGAAATGCAGGTTGAGATTGTTCTACAGCATTTGATATAGAAAATGTGCCCATGAGCTCATCATCAAACTTTTAAGGAAAATTTCTTCTGAAAAAAAGAAAAAAAAAAAAACCTCTCTAGACAGTTTTTGCAGAGTTAACAGTGTTTCCAGCCAGACAAATGCATTCTGTTTTGTTGAACAGTGAAACTATCCTCTCTGATTTTGTACTTCTAATGGCAAATTAGATCCACCTTGCCAAGAAAAGGAAATGATGGAAAAATAACTTTTATAATACGGGAAAGCATTGGTGTATTGATCTTTATGAATTTCCTGATTTCTTTACCTTGCAATCGTTTTCCCTTAATGGCAACACGGGCATTAAGAAAACAAAGCATATTTGATGGAAATTCATTGTCTTCCTCTTTTTAAATTATTTAGCAACATTGGGTAGCTAAGAAATTGTCTGTGCTCCGATAAAATCCCCTATGCTAATTGTGGCCAGAAAATTAGTAATTATAACAGATTATACAAAGCAGGAAAGGGCTAAGCTAATGTTAAGGCATAAAGAGTGCAATTAGGTGGCTTATACTTGCACATCTTCACTTGAAATCTCTGTGAAGAATGAAGAAGAAAGCTTTGCACAAAATTGAAGAGGACCAGCTTTCTGATTGTGTCCTAAGGGATTTGGATAAAGCACAAGCAATTTGAAGAATACCCTCAGGTTTTACTCAGTAGAATTCCTGACCTCTGCCACATTCTATCTATCATAAGCGTTTATCAGGAAGAGATGCCAAATCACAAGCCATTTGGTGGCACATAATTGCTTCAACATTGACAGCACAGGAGTTATGCATCATCTTCCGTGTTAAAAGGGAAATGAGCATTTTTAAAGTGAGGAAGACTAAATATAAATGTAAATTTAAATAAACAGTAAAGGAACGCTAAACTAACACAAAACTGAAATAGATACAAAAATAAAACATAAGCTTAAATATTGATTGGAGAATATGATTAATAATGCATGATTTCTAATCACACCCTTTCTGATCTATTAGAAGCACAGCAGAATCAGAGGAGAGAAAGAAGGAAGGAAGGAAGGAAGGAAGGAAGGAAGGAAGGAAGGAAGGAAGGAAGAAAGAGGGGGAGAAAGGGGATCATATAACTTGGAATAGCTTATAAAAATGGGTCTGGTTTTAGGTGATATACAAAGCATCATGATTGGTTTCATGGACACAGAATTCAACAATACTGAACTTCACTGAAAGTTCTCAGTCTCCATTCTTTTACTTATTTCAAAAGGAAAGTCCCAGAGCTGGCCTGTCTGCAACTTCTCTTTAACACTCCCTAAGCCTCCTTAAAAAAAAAAAAAAAAAAAAAACATGAGAAAAAAAGCAGGTCACAGGCCCAGGCCTTTGGCAGATACTACCATCTAGTTCAAATTTAATTATACTCTACTGTTTTTATTGTATTTATTTTTGTGGTTACCTTCTATTTATGGCAAGTGAAGTGGTTTCCATTTGTGATCGGCCTACAACATTTTTTCTTTATTTACATTTTTGAAAACTGAGTCAACTTAAAAACAAATATTAGATAGATAGAGAGTAGTGGGTCCAATGTGGTTGGGCAAGAATCTTGTAAGGAGCACAGAAATAATTTAAGTTAAGAAAACATCAGCTTAAAGTCACAGATGGCCTGGACAAGAAGAGATGGGAGCAGATAATTCAAACCCCCACATTTTATATACTGGAAAACAAAGCCCAGAGACAGGGAGGGATCCTCTAGTTTCACAGTTTGGAATGGCAGAGACAGGTTAAGACTAAGTGTGCTGCCCTCTCCTCCATTTCTTTTGCCATTATTTGGTTTTAGGCTTCTCAGAAGCTTTATCTGTTGGAATTGACTCAAAGTGCCCACTCTTCCAGTCACAATGAGGAAGCTGGCCACAAAGGAATTTATAAAACTTTGCAAATTGCGGGACCGCAGTGACATCTAGTGGTAATGCTTGAGAATGCAACTGCTTATGCAATCCTTGATTTAATCAGGCTTGGGATGAAAATGGGAACATTATTTTGTGAACTATCCTCAGTTTGGGTTTGTCTACTTCCTGGTGATTAGATATAGTTTTAATAGGAATAGCATGTAAGTGAAGTGGTTCCTATCAAGAGGAACATGATTGTTTGTCAAGTCATTTGTGATGTTAACTTCAATAACTTGTTTACCGGGGAACTCACTGGGTTTATTCCTTGTTACTATTGTTCCTTTTTTTTTTTTTTTGGTGGGGGTGAGGGGTACCAAGGATTGAATCCAGGGGTGTTTAACCACTGAGCCACTTCCGCAGCCCTTTTTTATGTTTTGTTTAGAGATAGGATCTTGCTAAGTTGCTGAGGCTGGTTTTGAACTCAAGATCCTCCTGCCTCAGCTTCCCAAGTGGCTGGGATTACAGCCATACATCACCATACCAGGACATTGTTCTCTTTCTAAGTGATACAGGATTTGTAGGGCAATATTTTGAGGTTATATAATTTCTTTCCTTTTCAAGCTTTCATCTACTAGTTTCAGTCTCCATTGATAATTCTAGCCTGAGTCAATTATTATTATAATAGCTGCAAAAGAGTAATTTTCTAATTCTGTATTCTTTTCTACATTTTTATTAATTAGCATTTTAATGAAAGAGAAGGGCTCCCTAGTGTTTGTTTGTAATTACAATCTCATGGATTCTTACATAATCTATGAATCCAAAATTCACACATCTACTCAGGTATGGATCTTATCATAGATAACAATGCATTAGATACAGATTACATATTCATGTACATACTAAAGATTGTATATAAATCTTTGCATAATCTATTGCTATTGTATTTTTTTACCTTCAAAAATATGTCATGAAAGTCAAAAAAGCTTGAGGAATTGTTCAAGATTAAGGAGATCAAAGAGATAGGACAGCTCTCTATAATACATAATTCTGAATTCGAGTCTGTACTTAAGTGAGGCATCAACCTGCTACAGCTACAGAAGTATCTTTATGTTGGTTGGGCATGGTGGCACTTGCCTGTAATCCCAGTGACTCGGGAAGGTTAAGCAGGAGGATTATAAATTAGAGGCCAGCCTAGGCAATTTAGGCCCTGTCTCAAAATAAAAAATAAAAAGAGCTGGAGATGTTGCTAGGTGGTAAATTGGCCTTGGGTTCAATCCCAGAACTGCAAAAGAAAAAAAGAGAAACAAAGAAAGAGGTGGGGGAAAGAAAGTATCTTTAAATTAGGAAACACTGAACCAGTTCAGGGTAAAGGGACATTATGTCTGCCGCTTATTCCTAAGTGGTTCAAAACTCTGTGTGTGTGTGTGTGTGTGTGTGTGTGTGTGTGTGTGTGTGTGTCTGAAGAGAAGGTACACATGGCACACCATTAACAATGGCTGGATATGGCGAAGAGCGCATACAGGTTTAGCAGCTTTTCTGTAAGTTTGAAATTATATAAATTACATAAAAAGAAAAATTAGAAAATAAGATTTTCAGGAATTTTAAACTGCCTTATTTGCTAGAAACAAACAAAAGCAAAATACACTTGTATCTAGAGACTTAAGAATTTCAGAATTTTAGCAACTTGATTTCTTTACATTGCTGCATTAAGTCTGAGATAAAGTGCTGCTCTTTCCATTAGGGAATTATCTTGCTAGTCAAAGGAATCTATTATAAATTATTAGTTTAAATTCCCCAGATGTCTGTAGAATTCCTCAAAGGCACACACATTTGTATAAAAGCTCACACAGTTAATGTTATCAGGTATGGAAGACTCCACACACTCGGTCCTATCCTTGAACCCAAGCAACCAACCAACCAGCTGCCATCATCCTAAATCCATTTTTCCTATTGTCCCAGATGTGGAACATTTGTAAAAATGTAAATATATAATATAATGATATTAATTGATATAATATATATAATCTCTAGTTTATTGTTTCCAGCCTATTTTTAATGCACCTGCATCAATTCATTGAAATATTTGCAGAATTGACAACTGGGGACTTGATGGGTTCAGCTGGACAAGGGAAGCTGGCTATGGATCCCTCCCCCCAGTTGCTCTAAAATATATTCCTCCCCATCTTAAAAGGAAAAGCAAATACAGTATTGGTGAGGATACAGTTGGGAGAGTGATTTATTGGATATGGGATAGGGGAAGCTGATGCCAAAGGAATGAATTGTCACCAGCAAAAAGCTAATTGACAGGTGATTTATGTGGCATCCCTGAAGTTGCTCTCCCTTGCAGTGAGTCCAGTGTATCAATAGGCACATTGCTGCCTGTGCCTTTAAAAAGAAAAAAAATAGGACAGAGCCCAGGTGCAGGTGTGGGCGATTAGCATGCCACCATCCAGTCATGATATTAGTGTTGCTCAGACCACAGGACTGTGACTCCAAGCCTCTTCCCTGTCCTCCAGGAGGCTGCCCTGCCTAATACCACCCCACTTCATGAGATCAAGAGCTCTCTGTCCTCTATTTTCCGTGTTCCTGCTTTCTATTCCAGGGAGCAAGACCTTATATAAGAGAAAAATAAAAATTAAAGACTATCTCAGGCTTTGGAATTAAATATCATGGCTAAGAACTGGAACTGGAGCTTCCTGGCTGTGTGGTCTTTGGGGTTGGTTTATTTAACTACTGTGAAATGTGGTTCCCTTGCCTGAAGACTTGGACCTATTTTGAGTGACTCTTCTCTACCTGGCACAGTAAGAGGCTGTGCAGCCAGCACTGTGGGTCATGCATGCACTCTGATCCTTGGAGCATCCTCATCTCAGCCTCTTGAGTGGTCTCTATCTTCCACTCTTTTACTCCTTCCAGTGCATTTTCCACTCAACCACAGCAGGAGCTTCTTAAGAGAAAAATCTTCAGCCCAAAGACCAAACTTTCTAACATGGTACCCCAGCCACTTCATGACCTCTTGGCTAGTTCCTGAGTAATCCCCTGTCTCCTGTCTCATGATGCTCTCTCCCACCTGCTTTCCTCACCGGCTATACCCTCAAAGTCTTGTCTTGCAGACTTTTCTGCAACCATGGAATGTTCTGTCTGGAAATTCCAATATGGTCATTATTAACCACATGTGGCTATCAAGTGCCTGAAATGTAACTTATGTGACAGAGGAACTGCATTTTTAAATTGTGAAATTTTATTTAAACTAAAATTTGGATAGCCATATGGCTAGTGGCTACCATATTGGATGAGCAGACACACAAAACTTTTTTAGGTTCCAGTCAGTTGTGTTCTTCCTTTTCTCTCTGGTCTTTCCCTTTGCTGTTCCTATTCATGCGGATACCTTTTCTTCATCCTTTTTATCTTAGCCTACATGTTTTCATATATGCTATATGTTTTCATAAGTAGGATAGAATATAATAGAGTAGGATAAGATAGGATGCATATAAGTTCCACCATGACAAACTTTCAAGTAAGGTTCAAGTAAGGTTATACTTCAGGACAATAACACATTAACTGTACCCCTTGCATTCTGCCAACAGATTGCAGAGATTTTTCTTTTTGTCCTCAACTGTTCATTACTCCTTGTTGGAGAGCATCAGTGGATGGCTGCATGTCATAATGCTTCCCATCAATGTATTTTGTTTGGTTTTTACAGCACTTTTTAAAATGGAGTCAACATTTTAAATGAAGAAAACACATTTTCCTAAATATATGGAGTCCTGAAAACTCTGGGGAAAAAATCAGAACATCTGATCACACTGAACCCTCATTCATTTCTGCTAAGCTCAGTTCTGCTAAGCAGTAATCAGCTAGATCCATTCAGTTATGGTAGCCATAACCACATATGGCTACTTAAATTTCAATTAAAGTGTCTCACTAGCCACATTCCAAGTGCTCGATAGCCACATGTGGCTGATGGCTGCCATATTGAACAGGGCTGCTATGGAACACTCCATCACCACAGAGGGTTCTTCTGAGCAGTACTGCCTGCAGGTCTCTCCAATCTCCAGTTAGCCTGCCCTCTTCACCCCTTTACATCATTTAACTGATCCCTGTGGGAAGAATTTGAGAACTTGGTCTACTCCCATGCTTTTGACTGCTTAGTTTTGAAAAATCCGCTAAATCTAATCCATCAGAAAGATACAAAAAGAGAAAGAGCTGGAAATGATTTGAAAAAGAAAATACGAAAGCAGAGATAATAAACCTGGAACGTGATGTGCAAGAGAAAGAACTGGCAGGGCGGCAATATTGGCCAATATCTATTGTCAATATCCAGCAATAGATAAGCAAAAGCAACTGGAAAAAATGGAATAATTCCTCAGTATGTGACCTGCTGCGGATCGCAGGCAACGTAAATAATTAGGTATCCAGATCTGATGCACCTGATGAGCAGAGAGATCAGACAGAAGTGCATGCTCATTTAAGGGGCAGAATCCCTGAGCTCCTGTTGAATATTTATTACAAAAAGGCCAAAACCTTCTAATTTTCCCAAAGGAGTCAGGAATCCAGATTTATTTTTTTTTTAGGTAAAATATCCCAATTTTTAAAAGTTAGCTCAATTATTTTAAGAAATACTGTCTAAGCAAAACAAGTTAGCTAGTCAGATTATGATCTGTGCCAGTTGGCCATTCTGAGCCTGAAGATTGGCAGTGCCATGATGGTCAACTGACTTGCCTGACGCTGAATTGGATCAGGTGTGGAGAATGGAAACATCCACTGTAGGGGGAAACGGTGCTACAACCAGGGACACTGATCATAAGGGGACCTATCTGCAGGGTACCATTGTGAGCAGAACAGCAGAGAGTGCTGATTTCTTGGACATGCTGGTTCCCAGAATTTGGGGCACACAGGAAACATTTAAGGAACTTTTCAAAATCTCCATGCCCAGGTTTCACTCCAGCCTGATGAAATCGTAATGCCTCGGGGTGGGACCCCAGAGGATTCCAATGTGCATAGAAACGTAGAACTTACTGTGCTAAGGGCCTCTCTCTGAGTCTGCGAGGCTGCCTTCACAGTGTTGATAAAGCTGTCTTTGGGGGCAAGACCACATCCCGTGTGGGCAAGGGAGTGAGTAACTGTAGGAGCCATGGGCTGGCTGCTAAATAAAAGCTATGAAAATAGTATATTAAGAAATGAAGACAAAAACGCAAGAATGATATATTTTCAAAGCAGGGACGTGACGGATTGAGCAGACAAACTGGGTCTGACAGTAACAAAGAAAAAGCCCCGAGCTTGCTTTATTTAGAGCGGTACAGACCAAAGGGGATCAATAGGGGAGTCTCCTTCAGGGGAACAGGATGAGCGTGGAGATCAACAGGTTGTTTGTGCTTGGCAGGTTACACCCATCTCTGGCAGCTGTATTTGAACTTGAAGCTGTGAGCTAGGTCAGGGTGCCAGAATGATCTGGGGAATTTCAGCCAGGAGTTCCCAGAAGAGGGGTTTCCCTGCCTTAATGGCTCAAATATTGCCCATAGTTCACAATACGGTTTCCAACAGTCAATTTTAAAGATTTGAAGATTTTCCCCTCTTTTGGTGAAAATGATTCTGAGTGACAATCTCTCCTTAGTCATCCCTCCTTAGTCACTTAGGACTTAATGAATGAATAGTGGACTGTGCACACAGTCACAGGGAAGCAGAGGTATTGGTGCCCATTTAGGAATCCACGACACTTTCTTGCTCTCATTTAACTGTGAGTCTCCTGAATGGACTGTGAGAGCCCTATAAGGCAGGGATAACTGACAGCCTACATCTGGTGCTAGGAGTTACCTACAAATTCATGTGGATTAGATGCCATGGAGATATGACGGCAAGCTTGTTGTGGGGAAGAGGATGTGGGGTGAGATACTATTTGAACCAAAGCAGGTGTCCATAGCAAAGAACAGGGTGGGGTTTGATAGAGGTCATCCTGTGGCAGTCAGTGAATAAATGGAACCCACACTGTACCCAGCACAGAGATAATTCCTATTGTGCCTTCTCTGCCACCTCCAGTTCTAAGTATGAAAATTAAAAATTTGAAAACTCATGTCCAGGAGACAAGGCACCATACCATAAATGATTAAGTAGTCTCTGAAGCTCAACTGCCTAGGTTTAAATAACAAGCTACTGTACTGCTCTGTGCCTCAGTTTCCTCATCTGGATAATGGAGATAGCAATGTCCACCTAAACAGCTGATTACCAGGAGTTTATGAATTATTATGCATAAGGGGATTAAAGAAGTGTCAGCTATTGTGTTCATGGAGGATTTCAGAAAAAAGGGGTGTAGTGATTCTTCTGGAACGTTCATGTCAGATGTTTGGAAAACATAGATTAGCTCAGGGATCAAAGCCTAAGGGGTGGAGGGAGAAAGAGACTCTACTTTGCTCTCTTTAAATACTAAAAGAATCGGATGACTTGGTGAGAACAACTAGGCACACAATGACCCCTCAGCCCAAGCTGCAGGGCACTGCAGCAGTCCGCCTGGGCAAAATAACCGGAAGGTGACAAGCAACTTAAAGGTTGAAGCGGGAACTGCTTTATGGCGGAACACCAGAGGTATATATACCTAACTGATTACACACAGCTTGACTCAGTTAGCATCATCTAGACACAGCAATCAGCCAATAAGGAATCCCCACCATCTTAATGGCTCGGTGGCATTGCCTCACAAACCACTCCTTCTGGCAAACTGCTAGGCACCATCTTGACTTGATCGCAGCCCCCAACAGAGCACTTGGTGGGGACCCATGAAGCCCATCGTCCTACAATGATGCGTTTCTAATTGCTCTCTCATACTGGGTGCTGAATGCAGCAAACTGCACTTGGGCTTATTGAATCCCATCCACCTGAACCTTCAAAGCAGATAGAATTATATATGCACATACCTGTGACAAAGCAAATTATTCATTTTATTTGCACTGGTGATTTAGGAAATAGTTGCCCCATATTACATTAAAAATTCTAGTTCTTTTTCTAAGTAGTTGAAACAGTTTTCCATCCTTTTTTTTTAAAATAGAAAATTATAAAAACAGTTTATTCTTTGCACCAAGTATGCTTTGGTGGCAGATGTATTTCTTAGGTATTATTGATTGATTGATACCGGGGATTGAACCTGGGAGAACTTAACCACTGAGCCACATTCCTGAATTTTTTATGTTTTATTTTGAGACTACTTCTTGCTAAGCTGCTGAGGCTGGCTTTGAACTTTCGATCCTCCTGCCCCAGCCTCCTAAATCACTGGGATTACAGGCATGTGCTACCACACCTGGCTCTTAGGTATCATTTCTTCCAGCTATCATTTACTTTTTTTACTGAAATGTGGAAGAAACAATAAAAACCTAAACTCAAAGCAAATGATAAATAGAAATACCACAGGGGCAGGCTGAAAACTCAAAATATGCATTGAAAGTTTTAATTGTTAAGGTACAAATTAGCTCTGCCAATCAGCCTCCTTCCCTTGTCCTCGTACTTTCTAGCCTTTCAGATATCCCCTGCAGCACCAGCACCAAGATGGAGACCCTTGTCTTGCAAGTTCAATTCCGTTTGTGCTGCACAGTATAGTTAATAATAACAAAAGTATATGTAAGTACCCCCTTAGAATATCCACCCAGCTTCATTTCCTTTTTTGAGGGAGGGGAAGAATTTCAGGGCAATTTAGGGAACACCAGCAGCTTTGGAAAAGATCAAGCTATTTGAGGAAAAAAAATGGAAATTTATGTTTATATTTACCCCTCACATGTGCTTTCTAGACTGACTTAATACTTACCTTGAGAAGGAAGCAGTTTTATTTTATCTATTTTGTAATTCTCTAAACCAAGACTGACCTCCTCAGTCTCAGAAGCTTCCCATTCTGTTCCTGCAAACAGCGTGATTTCATGGTCTGCACAGGTCTGTGCCTCCGCTAATATGCAGAAAGCATCTTCATAGCAAATGGGGCAAGAAATTTTTTAGCCAACAGCTTCCAACTTCCAACCTTGATAGGTTGTGTCTTGCCTGGCTGTACATTGATTTATTCTGCGTTTTTATTTATTTCCTGCTCTTTTTTCCCTTTTTTATATGATTCACCAAAAGTTTGACCTCAAATTGATCACTTTGATTATTATTGGAACTCAGAAACTCTAGCTGTTCCATCTTCTTACCAGAGTTCACATACCACACACACATACACACACACACACACACACACACACACACACACACACACACATACACACACACACACACACACACATATATATATATATATATATATATATATATATATCAACATAATACATATGGAGGCTTGGGCCTTTCCTGAGGGGACTTGTGATAACAGAAAGAGACCTGAGTTAGAATTCAGGAGGTTTGAGCACTATTTGGCTTTTAATTGTGTGGCCTTGGACAAGTTGATAATGTGGCTCTCTTGTCAGATAAGACCACTGATGTGGATCTCTGAAGGCTGGCCTATTTCCAAAATTGTATTGCTCTTTTTTTTTTCCTATATGCTTAGGGGGATGGGAGGACTGACAACTGTTTATCTTTCAATATAAATAGCTTTAGGCCTTTTTGGGTGATCAATCAAGCAAATGATTTGTAGACTGAACCAAACTTGCATTGCATGCTGGCCAGACTGCTGCTTCATCGCAGAGACAGTGCGTGTTATAACATTTGCTGAAATCCTTAACTACAAATATTCCTCAGAGGCATACATCCTGTGTATAGGGATAGATGGCCAGTTTCTCATTGGGGCGCAGGGAGGGGCTTCTTCTTCCTGCCGAGGAATGTGTAAGCCACCTGAAAACTTAAGTCTAAAATAATTAGTGAAGCAATTCACAATAGCTAGACTGTGGAACCAACCCAGATGCCCTTCAATAGATGAATGGTTAAAAAAAGAAAATGTGGCATTTATACACAATGGAGTATTACGCAGCACTAAAAAATGACAAAATCATGAAATTTGCAGGGAAATGGATGGCATTAGAGCAGATTATGCTAAGTGAAGCTAGCCAATCCCTAAAGAACAAATGCCAAATGTCTTCTCTGATATAATGAGAGCAACTAAGAACAGAGCAGGGAGGAAAAGCAGGAGGAAAAGATTAACATTGAACAGAGACATGAGGTGGGAGGAAAAGGGAGAGAAAAGGGAAATTGCATGGAAATGGAAGGAGACCCTCATTGTTATACAAAATTACATATAAGAGGCTGTGAGGGGAAAGGGAAAAAAAACAAGGGAGAGAATTAAATTACAGCAGATGGGATAGAGAAGATGGGAGGGGAGAGGAGGGGGGATAGTAGAGGATAGGAAAGGTAGCAGAATACAACAGTTACTAATATGGCATTATGTAAAAATGTGGATGTGTAACCGATGTGATTCTGCTATCTGTATACGGGGTAAAAATGGGAGTTCATAACCCACTTGAATCTAAAGTATGAAATATGATATGTCAAGAGCTATGTAATGTTTTGAACAACCAATAAAAAAATAAATAAAATAAAATAGTGAAAAACAAAAGACAAAAGTTGAGCCCCTGATAGATCCAGTCCACACAAGAGCTAGAACTAGACAAAGGAAAAATGACTCCAGAGGTTTAAGAGGGAGTACATCAAAGTCATGGATAAGGTTTCCAGGGCAGATTCTTGCTTTTCGATATCTTACAGTCAGCAGGTTGATTGGCATCTTGGCAGGTTACACCCATTTCAGGTGCTGTGTGGGACATGGCAGAGCAGAATAGAAGTTCACAATGTGTCGGGGGAATCTTACACAGAGGAAATGTCCACAAGAAGTTCCCAGACACCAGATGTTCCTATCCACTAGGCTCATGCCCGGTGGCCCACATGCAGCCTGTAAATGGCTCCTGACACCTGTATGCATTTCTTCTCGAAGAAAAATATTCCATGAAAGCAGTAGTTCTAACAGTGGTCATTTACAGAGCTCCTGCCCTGTGCTGGGCAGTGAGAATACAGTGGGGAATCAAACCTTAGCTAAATTTAATAGTTGGTAGCACATAAAAAATTGTTTGAAGCTCACTAAAACGACAGGAATATTTGCTCGAGATCAAAGGCTCTCAGATCTCCACAGGATCAGAATCACCTGAAAATGTTGTAGAAAGATAACAGGTACTCAGGCTCCAACCCTAGAGAGTCAGAATTATGGGGTTGAGCCCAAGCATCCATCTCAACATACTTCCAATACCCAAGAAAGACTGAGAAACTCTGGTCTAGGGCCATGGAACAACTTGGTGATATTGTAACCTGCAAAGTTAAAGCACAGACCCAAATTGAAAATACAGCTAGACCTCCATGTTTGTTGGCTCCACAGATCTGTGGATTCAACCAACTAATTGAAAGTATTCAAAAAGAAAAATGGCATCTATATTGAGCCTGAACTGACTTTTCTTCTCATTATTTCCTAAACAATTCAGTATATTATTTACATTTTATTAAGTAGCATAAGTAATCTAGAGATGATATATAGGAGGTTGTGCATGGGTTATATATCATGAGCTTCCAAAGATCTGGGGATCTGAGGAGTGTCCTGAAACCAGTCCCCTCACAGGTATAGAGTAATGACTGGCTGTTAAAATGAAAGGCTTGGTCACTGTTTTTCTTTTTTTAACTGAATTACTGTAATAAAGAAAAATGAAAGTATACAGATTCTGCACTTTCATACACGAACATCAAATTTTTTCCATATTACTTCTGGTTTTTAAAATCCTACATTTTTCACTTTGATCATTATGAAACATTTGTACTACATACCTCCTCCTAAGGGATTTGAATGTGATTAAAGGAGATGCAAAACTGCCCTGTGCTCATTCATGGCATCTTCTGTGCAATCAGAAGAGCTTGATAATAACTATCAAGCTTTCTATTGCAGTAGCAGTGGGGAGGGGAGGTGGGTGGTGAATCAGAATCCCAGCCCACCTCAGCCTCTACCAGCTGTCACCGGCAGGAATGAGTAACCTGTGCAGCCAACCCCTTACCTCTTTCACAGTAAGATAGAAATTGAGTTTGCACAATACATGATCTTGCAATTTCCTGATGATGGACAACTAATTCAAATATTTTTAAAAACATCATGTGAAAATGCATCGCAGAGCAGGCCAAACAACAAAGCACAGCAAAATTCATCAGATTTCACCTGAAGGTCCTGTTATGGGTTAGAGCTGAAATGTTCCCCAAAGGCTCATGTGTTGAAGGCTTAGTCCACAAAGCAGCAGAATTCAGAGGTCAGGCCTCTGGAAGATGACTGGATCGTGAGTGCTCTGACCTCATCAGTGGATTAATCCACTGATGGATTCAAAATGGGATATTGAGACAATAGAAACTTCAGGAGGTGGGGCCTCATAGGAGGAAGTAGGTCACTGGGGTCGTGATTTTGAAGGCAATTTCTTGTCCCTGACCCCGTCTCCTCACCCTCTCCCTGCTTCCTGAAACTGAGGGGACTGATAAGGAATAATCAAAGGAAGTTTGCAGGGTCCATGCCAGAGAGGTCTTCAGGCCGGCAAGTTCTCATTTGGAAAGTAATCGGATATTTCATCTAGAACTGGCTTGGAATTTCTTCTGCATTCCCAAGAGAATATTTCCAGCTAGTCAGAGCCATCTTTTCTTACTTCCAAACATATAAGACAATAGAAAAGAAGGGAGTTGCTTTTATCTACTGATAATTAAAAGAAAAAGGACCCAACAGCCAAGATTGACACAAAATAGATTAGGGAAAAAAAAAAAAAAAAAAAAGAATCACCAACATTGGTGTCAGTAAGGGCAAGGAAAGAGTCTAGGTGTGTGGTGCTGAGCAGGATCTGCTGTCTTCCCTGGCAAGAGCCTGTCTTTACTCTGAAATTTGTCCACATAGTGCAACCAAATGCAAAATCCACTGCAGGAAAGAAAAAAAAGGCATTTTATTGAATACTCTTGAGTATTTATGAATTTTTTAATTTGAAGCTTCAAGTATTTATGATTACCTTTCTAGCCAAGTACCTTACAAAATGTAACTCTCTGTTTTAAAGCTGTACCATCTTTATCTCCAAAGATGATAGAAACAGGTGTGCTGTAATGATGAATTACCAAATTGTTTGGATGTATTTGAATTTAGGCAGGAGAGTTTCAAAGAAACATGGAAGTGTTGCTGGTGGGGAGGTGCACTTGTAACTGGGGGGGGGGAGGGCATCTGCTAGTATCAAATATAAACACAAACTTGGACAAATTCCAAAATGAGATTGGAGTGATTTATATTCTTCACTAATACTTTATTTTCTAAATAATAAGCAGTGTTTTAAAATTTAAAAAAAAAAATTTAAGTATAGATATCAGTTTTCCATTGCTGTGACCAAAATGCCTGAAGACAATAATTTAGAGGAAATAGTTTATTTTTGCTCCCAGCTTTAGAGGTTCAGTCCGTGATCAGTCAACTTCATTGCTCTGGCCTAAAATGAGGCAGAACATGGCTCCATACAGAACCTACACAGAAATATATATATATATAATATATATATATATTTTTTAATAATCAAAATCTTATTATAATTACTACTTTACCTTGCCAGAGTTCCCAAACTAGAAAAACAAAATGCAGCATGGAAGTGTAAAATGTATTTAAAAGCCCCCCAACTTGACACATAACTTATTAATATTTAAATTTCTCTGAATGTGCTTGTTTCATTATCATAGCCATAGACAAAACCCTTCCTTTTAAACTTGGAAATGACAAGATTTACTCCTTCTTAATTAACCAATTAAATCCACAACTTGATATAGTTCAAGACATTAAAAGCAGAGTACTTCTGATGGGAAATGCTCATAAGACATTTAAGAAGACAGCCAAAACCTACTGAGGGGCTTCAGGGAGGATTCTCAATGTAAGTTTGAAAATCAGACGTCTGGAGACATATTTTGCAGATGGCATGATTGGGATTATTAGAACAATTGTTGTTGCTATTGTTTGCTGTACTAGGATTGAATCTAGGCCTAGTGCATGCAAAGTGAGCACTCTCTCTACCGACCTACATCTCCAGTCCTTTTTACTTTGATAGGGGCTCATTAAGTTGCCCAGGCTGGCCTCAAATTTGTGATCCTCCCACCTCTGCCTCCTGAGTAGCTGGGAATATAGGTATGTGCCGTTGCACCTGCTAGAACGTTCTATAAACTGAAAGCCAACACAAAGAGGCACTATATTAACTACTGTGAGGGTTTAGATTGCTCAGTACTGAGATAAAAGTTCATTAACGTGATAAACCTTTTATTAAAGTCTGAAGAAAATACTGAGCACAAGTGAAAGTAAGGTGTGCATCATCTAAAAAACAGTAGAAAACATTACATGGTCTGCAAAGGAGGAATTTGATCATTTTCTCAATTTGATCAAGCATAATTAAAGGGAAATTTTCTTTCTCTTGTGTTCTTTTTCTTTCATGCCTTCTTCCTAACTAAAAATATATGCCATGGGTTGGAAACTATTAAAATATGACTAGAAGAGAATGTGAAATAAGGATGGCATCATACAACTCTTATCATGCCAGTGTACCAGAACAAGGAACAAGTCAAGTCAGAAGTTGCCACCTGGTATAGGCAGAACCATCCACAGCTGTATCCCCAAATTTTGAGTAACGTGTAAAATTAAATGTTGCTCCACTGTTCTCTTTTCAGGCATAGAAGACAAACTCTGTACCCTGTTGTGGTCAGCAGCAGTTCCAGGCAAGGGATGGTAAGTAGAAGGGACAGTGTCCATGCCTAGGAGACTGTCTTTGTACAGCTTTTGGGTTCTCTCCCATTGATATACCATCAGGAAGGTTCAAGAGTGGCCAGGCCACCAGCCTACATCCTTGAACATCTGCACCAGAGTATCCTTGCAACTGGACACAAGTAGTGTACATATCCAAGACAAACCTTTGTTGTTTTAAAGCCACTGTAATTTTCAAGGCTTATTTGTTGTTTTTGTTTTTAACTCTAACACCATATAAGTCTCCTGACTGAAGCAAAAGGATGCACAGTTATAAATACATATCCAACAGGCGCTGAGAGGCTAATCTGACCTGGTATACACAGCAGAGGTCTACTAGTTATGAGGAGGAAAAACTGTTATAATTCAAAACTGATCCCAAGCCAGTCTCTTCTTGTATTAAAATATTTGAGTACTTTTCCTTATGACTAAATGAGACCCCTTTGATCACAAAGACTTAAAACAAAATCTCACACAGGTGTTCATGCTAAATGGCAACCAAGTTCAGTATGTCATAAATGACCTCAACTTTATCTGTCATTTTATTCCATCAAACAGGGCACCAAAATTTCTAATATTTGAACATGCATCTTTCACACAAAAATTGAAAATTGGTTTTCAATCACAGTGCTAGGTGTTCGGTTAGCTTCATTACCACTAGAGGGAGCCATCTGCTTTATTTTCTGCCTAACGTTGTTCTCCAAAAAAATGGAAAAACTGCCAGCCATACCTGAGGAGAAATTAATTCCAGTCTAGACACTGATTTTCTAAATGTAATATCGTGCTGGTGCTAAGCTGGCCAGACAGAACCAACTGCAAAGAACTGCAGGCACCTCAAATGACTGATTCAGGAGGTTTGAAGCAGGGATCAGAAATATATAATTTTAAAAAATCTTCCCCAGATGTTTCTGATGCAGAGCTGTTTGCTGCCATTAGTATACAAGATATCAATGAACTTGTCCTTCTCCCTCCTTCCCTCCCCCGACCCTCACACACACACACCCACACACCCACACACCCACACACACACACACACACACACACACAGTCCAGCTAGATAAAATCAGAACCTCCTGGGAACAGAATTTCAATAAAACACTTTACAGCAATAATAAATCCCCAGGACAAAACATGGTTATCTTCAAATTTAAATTTATTAAGACATTCAGCTATGTCTGTCAGTCTACTTCCAAATTTGCTACTAAAAATAAAATAAATCACATCCCACATTAGGAATACCGAGTCTGAAAAACACTTTTTGAGCCAAGCCTATTGTATAAATAAATGACTAGTTTCTTTTCATATCAAAATTCCCATAAAAAATTACATTCCCCCCTCCCCAGTTCTACCTGTAGCCATGATGAATGTAAAAATTTAAATATGACACATCCTTGTCAAAGAAAAGGTGCAAAGTCTATTAACAGCTTTAAAAGTGGCATTTGCAGAGTGTGATCATACAGTTAAGTACTCATTCCCAAAGTGCAAATATTGCCATAATTTTAACACTGCTTTAATTCAATTGCAAGAATTAAACATTACACAGGATTGAGAAGTACACTCGGGGCCTTTATCAGTGCCCTAAAGCCCCTCCCACTTTGGCTTCCTTCACTAAAGCGGACTCCAAAGTGTTCATTAGAGTTTCAGTTTACTTCACACAGCCAACAAAGTATACAATATATTAACAAAAGTTCCATATACATCAAAATAATGAAGACTCCATCATGAAGTTCAAGAGTCTCAGGTTACGTGAATGCACCCGCAAGGCCCAACACCCACCCACCCCCTTCCCTAAAGCACATCTGAAGTACGAGCGTGCTTCAATCTTTGAATACAATCAATGCTTCTACATCTTTGATTTAATTGCAGTGCTGTACAAAACTAAATAATCCCCTGACTGAGTTCCAATCAACTGAGGGAAAAGGGGGTAGAGAAAAGGTCACCACTCATACTTCGCAATATGAATGATCGAATCCCTGGGAAACTCCAGTTCCACTTCTGCCTCCTTCTTCCCATGCGGACCTCATGCTCTTTATCCACTTTTCCTTAGCCCCCTTCAAATACTCAAATCAATTTCATTTAATCCCTCATATTAGGGGCCATTCCTGAAGATGCTGAGGTTGAATTTTCTTGGCAAACCTCTACAAAACATCAATATAGAACATATAAATACATTTTGATTAGCATACATTGCATTCAAGGGGATGAAAGCAGGGGTCTCCACTGAGAGTGCTTCCTGGTGTAGATCCTTGGAATGTCAGTTTCCTGCCTGATCATTTCATATATTCACTCCTTAGATCCAAGTACGAAGTTCATCTTGAGCCACCTTCTCCAGAGTACCAAAGCAGAACACTCACTTCCTTTCTTCTAGGTTGACTCGATGGGACATGCTTCATCTTTCACACTCTGAGGACACTCTTTGGGGTCAACACACCCTTCCTGGCTATCTGATCTTCTGGTGATGAGCTCACTACTGTCCCCAGAACCTTCCTGTATCGTGGTTCCTGGAGGATGCTCGTGGTCTGCAGGCTCAGTACCTTCCTGAAGCATGACGTTTTGCTCAGCTCCAGCATGAGGCTGTGCAGCCAGCTCTGTCCCTGATCCAGGAAGCTGAGGGGAGTTTTTGAGGTGGCAGTGGCAGAGAGGGCAGGTCTCCTGGACATACAGCCATTTCTTCAGACATCCTGCGTGGAAGAAATGACTGCAAGGCGTGATCACAGCAGATTTCATGTCCTAAAAGAGGGGCCGAAAAGGTAGCTCATAAATGTCTAGCATCCAAACTCTCTGGTGCTACCCACAAGAGTTCTGGCTCCAATATTTTTTATAACACAAATAGAAAATTTCTAATACAGATCTTAGAAAAAAAGCTTCATTTTATTTTAGTAAAAATGCTATTGCTATCAGAGACCCCCCCCCCTTGTAAACATAAGAACTACTGGCTAAGTAATTTTTAAAAAAAGAAAAAAAAAATAGAAAAAACAAAAACGAGGAAGAAACTACCTTCAAAATAGGTGTGCCTAAATATGAAATGCAAGAGTTAAACAACTGTAGCAGTATGATTACTTGAACCATTGGTATGACACAAGTATAATTATAACCTCAGAAAAATCTGATGAGAACAGGACTTTTACCACAGTTATGCTGCAACACAGCTGAACAGATTACTCCAGGATGAGATTATTTGCAAGGAGAGACAAAAATCAGCCACATAACACCAGAGTATTGGCAAGGAAGTGGCAATTTTATTTGACCCAGTTTTCAAGGTTTGGTCTGTATAAGCCAGTGTTCCTCAACTTGCATTACAGCCACTTGCTATCAACACATTCTAGGGCTGTCCCAGACCCACTGAATAAGGATATTTGAAGATGTGATTCACAAAGCTACAGTTACAATAAGCCTTCCACAAGACTTTTACATACCCATGTTTGATAACCAATGGAGTAAGGAGTGGCATACTTTGCATGAATATTCCTTGCATAAGATGTATATGGGGAGGGAAGCCTGAGTACATTGTACAGATATAATTTGGTTAATAAGCATTGATTTTGTTTGAAGTCCCAAAACAAGAAACGATCATCCCAGAAATTCCTTGCCAAGAACACCTGGGAGTCAACTTTTAAGCAGAAAGCCATCCAAAGAAAAGCAGCCAGCCGGGAAGCTAAGCAATTCTACTCTTATTTTCCACATGATATCAGCAGGTAGTTCTAGCACCTCAAAAAAAGTGATGTGACAACAGGAAATACAAAAAGAAGACTCTCGAATCCCCAGATGGAATATTCAGACATTGGCTGCTGAAGCTGATGTGCCCTGAATCTGTTTCTAATGTACTCTGCTCTGAGTGCATGACGCTACCTGGCACAAAAGAGCTGAAGACCACTTTAACAAACAGAACGATGGCAAAGAGACCTGGGGGAAGGAAGCTACATTACTCGGTTCCTTCAAATGCAACCATCACCTGGCACACGATGTTTTGCTAGTATCTAAGGTGTTTTAATCACATTTTTAAAAAGTGGTATAGGTACATTTTACTATGAGAAAAATATTCTAGATAGTTTTAAAAACACACAAAAACAAAGTCCACCCTACTTTATCAAAGTACATTCCCTGTGTATTCTAACACTATTTACAGTTTTATTCCACCAGACACACTGTTAAGAATGATTTTAAGTGGAGTAGTTTCTGTTGTTGACCATAATTTTTATTCACACTCCAGCATTGGTGACTGGTGACTAAATCTAGGCCTTCCCCTCTTTTTTTTTTTTTTAATTCCCAAGGTGATTTAAATATTTAATTTGTAACTGAAGGCAATCATCAGCTCTCTACAGTGTGTGTGCCAAAGACAGCAGGCAGGTCAGCTTCAGAGGTTCACCAAGGTGACCTCCACCATATCTCCCACCTCCCAAAAACACAACTCCCTGATACCTATACCCCACAGGTGAGCACAGTCTCCACCTGTGGTAAGTCCATGAACACTTCTTCCCCATATCAGGAATAGTAGAAGGACTGAGTCAGAATCTTGACACACCACTTTTCAGAAGCTGCTGACTCCTGATTGATAGTATACATCTGGTAGTACGTGTGTGTGTGTGTGTGTGTGTGTGTGTGTGTGTTTATTCGGGAGTAAATATAAAATACACCTGACCTGTTTTTCCTTTATTTATGGGTGAGCAATAATGTTGAAAACAATGATAATTAGAACTGGAGGGACTAAATTAAAAGCTTACTTTTAAAATAAAATGGAAATATTTTATCAGATCTTTAATAATTTTAGAATCACATTTTTTTAAAAACCCAGGATTTAATGCTACCTGGAAACTTAACTTGTACTTGGTTAATGTGGTTGCAGTGCCAAGGTGTATACTGTCTGATCCACCTGAGTGGATTTCTATTGAGTGAGTTACCTGATAACAGATGGCACAAATATCATTGTGTTTCTCAAGCTGCTCTTTTGTAGCAATGGGTAAGGATTTAATCTTATTCACAGCATCCCGGCGGAGAAGAAAGCTCTTCCACCCTAGCTGGGCCCGAAGCCACACGTTATAGTAGGAATGGATGAAGATGATCATGGAGCCCATCACAGTCCACTCTCCAAAGATGGTCTCTGAGACACCATAGGCCACCACACAGAGGGCCACGAGAAACTCCAGCAGGCGGTAAGTGCCATTCACATAGTAGATGACATCATCCATGTTTTCCACTGGCTCTTTTCTGAATTCTTCAACCATAAATAAGACATAAATAAAAAGTGTTCCCAGAACCTGGAAAAAAAATGTAGATGAATATTTTTTAAAGCTTTTCATAAGCTTTAAACATTAACACATTCTTGGTTCTTTTAGGATGCCATACTTAAAATCTAAAGAGGCATATCCAGGGAAAAATAAATATAATGTATATTTAAAAATAAATATAATGTCAAAAAATATATAAGGAGGCACTGGTGTAATTAAAATGTGCATGAGCTTAGTAAACCACCTATGAGATAACAAAAAACCACACCTTCATACATATCTTTCCTAAAACAATGAATAATCAGTTTTTTCTAACTCATCCAAACCCCATTCTATAGTCATTTCTCATTCTACAGTCATTCCTCTTACTAAAAATCTCAAAAAACCTTAACTTCTATAGGAACAATGAATAAATCTTTACCACCAGTATTACATTCTCTTTTGCTTCTCACTGAGCTAGCAGTAAAGATCCACCTTTAAGTTACAATAGCTTATGATTTCTAGAGCAATACTGTTTGTGTTTTGCGTGTTTGTGTATAAACTATATATTGCATCTGTATGTGTGATATATACGTGTGTCATGTATATTTATATATGTCATGAAACTACAGGTATTTCAAGTATCTAATTCAAAAAATCTACTCCAAACAAGCTCGAAAATAGTTTGATATTTTATGATTATTTATTTCAGATTTCTGTAACAACTCTGTATCATAACATTTTCAAAATGAGAAACTGAAAGGATTAATTATCTTAATAAAAACTACAGCGAGACAAACAGGTCTATCTAGCATTGTTACAACTTCCTTCTAACTCCTATGCTCAAATACCTGTAATGCACTGTAGTAAAGAGAGTGGGAAGTTACCACAGAATAAACCATTTAAAGTCACTAATCTTGAAAAAGTTACTTCATTTTCAGAGAGGAAAAATAAGAAAATCAATTATTACATAGTAATTAATATTAGGCTTACCTGAAGAGAGGTGAGAATACTACTGGAAATGATGATAAGAAGCCAAAAATCCATGTGGAAAAACTGGCAAATCATGTAAGCCATATACGCAGGGAATACCAGTAAAAATAAACAAAGGCTTACAGCACGGAAGTGCTTCCATAAACTCCTGGAGAAAGACAACATTATTCCTTAGAGCCTGCCACTGGTCACATTTACCAACTGCTTTAGCTTCTTCAGCAATCACAGAACTATGCATGTTATTTTTTAGTTATTCTTAAGTCATTTGCTACATTTTTCTCATAACTTTTCCCTTGTTTTAAAAAGTACTAGTATGTGGATGTTGATTGTATGCTCTTATGACTGTAGGCAATAGTTAGAAGCACAGAACCTAGCTGTTGATTCCTATTTCCCTCCCATAGTCAAGAGGACTGCCTCTCTCATCTCAGACCAAGGATGCTGGCAGCCCTGAGTAATAACACATACACCAACTCAAATTTGCATCCCCAGGCTCTCACAAGCCTCTTAATTTGCTCCTTTCCCCGCCAATTCCTCTGCATTTTATTTTAGAAGAGGCTACCAGCAGGGAGGCTAGTTCAGCATCCTAGGAAGACCAGAGATGGACGTGCTGGTTCTTACTGTAGTGGAATTATGGGTTGTTATTTTTTCCTTTCTCTTTTCCAAGCTTTCTATAATATTCTATCAGCTTCATTTTCCAGAGATGACAACTGACCCTATTCATTAAGCTATTAAGTGGTTATTTAACTGAGCTCATCCTTGAGTTCAACATCTTAAATGCTTTATGGAGAAACCTTAAGCTTCAAAAACAAATATCAAGTAACTATATTATTAAGTATGAAGATTAAGATTATTTGAAATATATCCAAGAACTCTGAGCTTTCAAATGGGTTGTTTCAGCCATTCTACCATTTGAGAAAATTTTACAGAACATTTGGCAATATGCATTATGGGGCTACAAAGATAAATCTGATGAACTATAATTAAAATGCTAAACTGCAATGTTTTAGAAATCCATTGTCACAACTCTACCTCCCTAAAGACTGCCTGCTCCAAGCAATAATTTCAGATGTATTTCTATAATCAACTAATTATTAAAACGTGGCTGGAATGCTGGGGAAAAAAATAGTGACACTGAATTTTAAGCAATTCCTTATATAATTTCCTTTCATAAATTACAACTACCAAAAATTATATCTTTAAGGAACTAATAGTTTTGAGTCTTATTCCTTATGAAAATTTTTGTAATACAAGATATACATGAATCCAACTACTAATTTCATTTGGTCCCATAGGTGTCAAGAATCTCCATTATAACTCAGTAAGTAACAACTCTCTAAAAGGCTCTTATCCCATAAATACCTATCTTTACGATTATCTGACAGCCTTTATTTTTCTCTTTTTCACTTGCAGCTTTCTTTTTTTTTTAAACAATGCTTTGTTTCCTATTTTAATAACATTTCACAGAACAAAATTACATAATAATCACTATATTTACTGGACTAAATATGTTCTATTTTTAACTTTAAAATTGGACAAATATAAAAAGTATTAAATTTTTGTAATTTCATAGTCTCTGGTAAGACTTTTTGACTACAGAAATCTTGAGGAAAAAAATAAATTTTAAAATACCGGTTACATATTTGTTTTCCATCTTTACTGTCCATCATTAACATTCCCTAAGGCTGTAGATAACAAATTCATGGAAAGAATACTATAAGAATTAAGTTAAATCAAAGAATACTAGGAAATTACTTACTTATCTCTAGATGCTCCCAGCGCCAAAACAATAGGATCTGCAATCTCTAACATAGACTGTAGGATAGAAGCTACAACAATGAAGAGGATAATACTGAGCAGGAATGCCCGGTGAACCACCTGGAGTTCGATCAACCCCGTCTGCACTGCCAGAATTAACAGTGTCACTCCTTCTGTCATGCCCCTAAAAAAGCAGACATTTGAGAAGTAAATAATGTAAATCTCATTTAAGTCCAAAGAAAATAATCTAAAGACTCAAAAGTGTTGTTACACAGTTTGTAAATCAAATTCCGAAAATTCAGACCAAAACCCTGACTGGTATGTACAGTAACTTCATATCATACAACATGAATGTGAAATGTTAGTGTGTACTCCCCTTCATGTGCAAAAGCAGACCACCTGCCATTTTAGCATACCATGAAAGGAAAAGAACAATTTGCAACACTAATAATTTTTCTAACCTGACTTTGTTAATAAATCATTTCTTTCTGTCTCTTGATATCCACTATCAATTAGACCTATGAATTGTCATGAACCATACCTTGATTATAAAAGAAAAAATATCGGTAAATTTCTTCATAATCTTCCAGAGGAAAATATCTCTTTAAAAAGACCATAAGAACCAGATAAATACAAATACTTTTTGAAATTTAATTTTCATACAGAAAAATATAACATATACAGAGTCATAAGAATTTTTATTCTATTGACTTGATATATAAAGACCTCTCAAAAATAAATGAGAAATGATTAAAGGACAGGTGCAGTTTTTAAAACTACACATAGCAAATATTTCAAACTATGATGACACTAAGGATCAACAAAAAATGTGAGAGGAATTGAGCACACTAATGTTGAGACAGACACCAAATCTTCCTGGAGCAAAGCTGCTATATGAATTTAAATGTACACATAATTTTACTAATATAATTTTACTCTATGGATATACTACAAAATTAAGATGTATGTATAAATGAAAATCTAGTGAATAGGGGAACTTGTTCTATGACACCATGGGATGCACTCAACAAAATTCAGACTCTGAAACACTCAGCAGGTCAAACACCTGGTATCCTCAACATATGATGGGAGGTGGAGTGGGGAGGGAATAGTGAGATATCAGGGACCTAATAGACAATCAAACAAACTGCAATATGGGGTCTGATTTGGATCCTGAGTTGAGTAAAACAATGGGTTAAAAAATAATTAGGAAAATTTGAACAACTATAGATATTTGATATCAAGGATTTGTTTTATTAGGGCTATTATTCTGTTGCAATTATGCTTTTCAAAAGATTTACATATTGAATTATTTAAGGACAAAATGATACTATCTCCAAACAATTATGAGGTTGGGGGCAGGGTGGGTGGAGGTGATAGGAGCAGGAGAACAGAAATGGGCAATGAGCATGTGGGGTTAATTTTACTACTATCAAGTATGTTGGTTTAAATTTTTCCTAATTAAAGATTTTAAAAGAGAAAAGATGTACAGATACTTAAAGCAGTATTATTTTCTAACAGCAAAACAACAAAAAAGAGTTGACAATGAACCCAAAAAACAATATATACATAAATGTACTTTTTTCCATATAAAAATTTTTAAAATAACCATCTAGAGCTGTTACCTTTGTGGAAAGGAAACAGCAAATAGGGGAAAGGAGCAGTCATCTTGCATTTTGAACCTTGTAAATTATATGAATCTTCTAAACTTTTACAGGAGTTATTTCTCTTTTCTTGTTCCCTTTACCAGAACCACCCCCTTTTTTCCATCTTAAAAGTTCTTGGCTGGGACAAGCAGGAGGATTATGGATAATAAATATTTAAAGATTTTAAGAAGAGGCTATATAAATAAATGAAGGCTTCTGAGAAGAGTTTCTATAAACTCATATAAATGAAAAACATTACATTCGTATATGAAGGTAACAGAAATCACAAGAAGTTCTACAAACAGATTTCTCAAAACCTGATCTTACTTTTTTAACAGTAAAAAGTAGTATTCAAATTTTGTTTGTTCTAACAACAACAACAACAAAAATTTTAAGGATGTATCAAACATAGAATCAGATTTGAACAGGACTACACTGAAACTTCCAAAGGGAAAAAAAGCTTTGAAAAATCTTAAAGCAATCTAGAAAAGGTACAGTGTCATTGTTATTCATTGTAATATACATACAATCAAAATACATTTTAACATGGGAATTTAGTTATTTTTTTCATAGTATTTTTATCTCAATGTTTCAACACTTCTAGAAAAACTCCTCAAAATTCTATTTCCTCTAAAATCCATCAACCAAAGCAATTCATCATTACTTCTTAAAGCTATCTACAGGCTTATGTTGCTAGACACGTTCAATAAAAGAACTTACCTATTCATGGCAGGGTCATTCATGAAAGCTCGATAACCCTGCAAGTAAAACTTGCAGAGTGTCAGAACACCCAAAGCAACAAAAGAAACCGTGAAGACTAAACCCAAAAGAGAGTAAGGAGTGCTGCAGCATTCAGCAATGCTGGAAAAGAACAGGAGAAATTAATAGAAATGAATTTTCTATTTGGAATAAAAACATTTTCAGCTTTTAAATAACCACCAAGTTTCATTAGATCCTCATTTAATCACCTCAAGACAAAAATCTGAGATGAAATCACCTGATCACTCTATAAATACTTTAAATCATATTATTGTTATTCAAAATTACACCTTTTTCTGCCTCTTTGGCAAATATTCAGTACTTGGCACCCTATCTGAAACAAGATCTTTATTTTTTCTTAATTAGCTATCATCTCCTTCAAATGTAATGAAATTCAGAAAGCTTAAATTCTGTTCAAATCTTACAAAACATATAATTAGCTGCTGGTAAGTATTCAAAAGAAACTTGTACCTTTGCCCATTGTTCCTTCTGAAAAATGCTGGCTGTTCAAAATGTTCAGACTGTACTGCTAATAGGATCACTTGTTATAACTCTTTATTTGACTGAATGGCTACAGAGTAAGGGCCTCCTGGCAACCCACAACCCTCTATCTACAACAGTATAAAACATATTACCAGTGTCTCACATTTTAATTCAGTTTTAATTAAATGAATTTTTTAAAGGATGATTTTAAAAGCATATCCAAGAGTAAAGTCTAGGATAATTTAAAAATAATTTTATATGGCAATATGTAAATCAATGGATGTGTAACCGATGTGATTCTGCAATCCGTATTCGGGGTAAAAATGGGAGTTCATAACCCACTTGAATCAAAGTGTGAAATATGATATGTCAAGAACTATGTAATGTTTTGAACAACCAACAATAAAAATTAAAAAAAAAAAAAAGATCTTAGGGGGCTGGGATTTGGCTCAGTGGTAGAGCACTTGCCTCAGCACCACATGAAATAAATAAAGATATTGTGTTCCTCTACATCTAAAAAAAAAGAATTAAAAAAAGATCTTAAAAATTCAAAAAAAATAAATAAAAATAAAATAAAAATAATTTTAGTATATCAGTTTTTAACATAAAAGTTTGCTGTGAAACCACTTAAACAGACAACTGGAAAACCCACTAGATCTTAGAAATACTTTCATTTAACATATTAGATATTAATTTAGGTATAAAAATATATTATAAATAATATGAACTATTATGTAATAACGAGTTAGACTTAGCATTTACACAGCACCTATATATAATTTTATACACATGCATACACACACACAAACATATTAAGCTTTAGGATTTCAGAGAATTTCATTTGTATACATGAGAAATTCATTTAGGTAAATCAACAGCTATCATTTATTATGTAGCTCCATACTTTTATATAGATTTTTTCTAAACAATTGCTTATAAATTGGTTTTTATGTGAAAGCAACTAATGTTGTATAGACCTATGTACATTATAGAAAAGTATGTCTGGTTTTCTGCTAGCAGCCAAAATATCCACTAGTCATAGTGGTTGTTAGCTAAAATAACAAATAATTTCATAACATTCCTACTAATCTAAATTTCTGAAATGTGACATTTTTCTTCCCAGGAATCATTATATAATGTTTAAACAAACTGTTTAAGCAAATATGAGAATCACTACTTCTATTCTTGTCTTCATATTTAGAGAAATCTTTTACACCAAAACTATATGATCTAACTTCATATGCAAGAGGAGCACATTCTTCTCTAACTTCAGAAAACAGTGTGCAGTTATTTTTCAAAAGAGAGCATACTAAAGGATCCAAAGGTTTAAAACTGAACTTTGAGGAAGTGAAAGAGTTCTGGAAATTTATAAAACTTTTCTTCCCTTCTCTCTTCAGTAAGAGACATTTTTATTGATTTCAATTTCTATTTTCTGGAGGTAAACAAAACACCTTTTTTTTTAGTTGTTTGAGTGTGCTTTTCTGTTTGAGGAGGGTATTCTAGTAAATTTCGAATCTTATTTTTGTAAATAAGCTGTTTTTTGGCAATGAAACACATAAATATAATCTGGCACACAAAATCATCAAGGACAGAAAACAACTCTTAAGAGACAAAAAATAAAAAAGAACCAATATGGGAGCATCTCAACTAAAACCAAATCAAAATATTCTCATCTTGAGAAAGGATAATCCATCTTGCCTATGTATAGGAAAATAGAGGGAAAAATTATTTTGGTATGGTATCCAAAATCTCAGTATTACTTTTCTGCTTTGTAAATAAATCCAAATTCATTCACAGTTTAGTAACTAGTTAAAACTATTAAAATAATTATACTATATATAATTTGAAAATGAATTCAAAATGAATAATTTGACTTAAAGCTTGAGGATTACAGTCTCACATTGGAGTTACTATCTTAACCATAGTTGTAGACCTTTTTCTTTTTTTTTAATCATTTATGATTTCTGCATAAAACCTCCATAATATTTATATAAAAAAATATTATTCAATACAGAATTGGTCATTAAAATTTGTATGACTCTGACATCAACTTATTGCATGCTTATACAGTTACTTATAAATAAAAATGTGACTCATTTTCATAAAGTACAAAATCTGATTTCTATCAGTAAGTTTATCCTACATTTTAAAATGGATATCGCCCCATCACATTTGTATAGATATTTAGATTTGTGTTAATAATTTCCATCTTAACCAATAACATGTTCCTTTAGGACTATGAATTTGTCTTAAAACTTCTCATTACCTATACCACTTAATACATGGTCCTCCTTCATACTGGATAGCTGAATAGCAATGGCTCTAATAACTGGAACTCAAAACTTTTACCTGTCTTTATTTATTTTTGTTATTGTATTTCAAAGTAACAATGAAACAAGGAACCAAGATTCATACCCAGAGTGGAAAAAATGAGAAACAGGAATCTGATGTAAGCTCATAGAAAAGACAGTGTGCTAGGGAAAGGACTCAACTGTCCTAAGACTTAAAAGAACCCTGTAAATTTTAAAAACCAAGTCTTAGAATTCTGTTGGGTTAAAGAGTAAAGTACTATGACTTATTCGTTTCATCAATTATTTAACACTATGTCAGTTCTGAAGCAAAACCTTAAAAAATATGAGGTCACACAGTAAGAGTACAGAAAAGTCACAAGTTCTGAACTCAGATGGGGTTTGAATGTTAGCTCTTTTTCTTGTAACAGTGTCACATTCAAGTTACTTTTGATACAGTTTCCTCAGCTACAAAATGGCAATGACAATAAAAGTACTTATGTCTCCAATTTGTTAGAAAGATTAAATGTGAGGGGCAAGTTTGGCAGTGAGATATATTAAACAATAAACAAGTGATTTTTTAAATATCATTTTTCTCTTACTGACCAGTAATTTAACTTAAAATTGAAAAAATACTTTTATACTTTGCTATGTACCTTTCCACAAATCATTTGCTATACTTTAGTCCCCAGTACAGCCAAACATATTCTCAGACTCCCATTAGCATACCCCTGTACTGACCAGGCCTTGGTACCCACTAAATGAAAATCCTATCATAATGAAATATGAAGTCATATAACATGACTTCAAAAAGTAATTTCCAAAAATTGTTATTCCTAGATTGAAGTTTTCTCTTCCTAAGGTTATATATAGTATCATTGGCTCTTATTAATTACCTTGTAAGAAAAAGGAAAAGAAGCCTCTCACGCGATGCAGGCTGATCTCGAGTACTGAAGTAGGAGTAAATCTGAAGAGCGAATAAGACGAGCCAGAAAACCATAAAAAGAACGGGGACTACCAGCTGATTCCACAAGGACATTCCCAAGGCTAAAAGGCCATATACCTCCACTACCTGAAAATCAGAAAATAAGACAGGAAAACATTTTTCATCACCCTCCATAGACACTTTTAAACACTTTTTTGAGTTTAATCTGAAGTATTTAAAGTAAAAATTAAAATTTTCTTTTTTTTTTGCAAGATTGTTTCAGCTAAATTTTTTTAAAGTTAGCTCTCTAGATAGTAATACTATCATGTTTATAAAATTGTATTCATTTTCATATTATTAACACTTCACACACCATCTGATGGCAACAGCAAAATGCCTTAGCAGTTCAAGGTAAGGTCAAAGTAAAATCACATTCAGAACAGAACTACTCCTGAGGCAATTTGAGGATAAATATTTATATTTAATCAAAATAATCAGAACTAACACGAATAATACAATAATGATTAAGGGGTTAGGAAAAAGAGAATCAGAAAAAAAATTTTCATGGTTTACTCAGGAATGTCATAGATGAGAAGTAGTTCAGTGGAAGACAAAACTTACTCACTGGAGAAATCTACTTTATTGCACACAAGGTAGCTAACAAGCCTTTCCCTCAGATGAATAAATTCCCCTTGATCCTACTGGGTATTCACTCATCAACCATAGTTCTCAATCTTGTTTGCCAAGTGCATTAACACCAGAAAAAGGGCACACCTTTAAAAAGCTTAGTAATCTGCTATAACTCTATAAACTCATTTTCCAGTTATAAAACAATCTCTCATGGGACTGATTAGCAAGAATCAAATGTCAGAATCTGATTGAATCTAAGATCATAGCTGTAACCAAGTTTCTATATAGTTACTAAGCCAGGGACCAGTCCCTGGAAACCCAGTAGGGTTCTGCCAGGCAGCCTACAAAACCCTACCTCAGCAGTCAACTGATCTTGCCAGCATCTCTCAGTGTGACACCAGTATATTTCAAAAAGGTGTAAAGAGCTTTAAGTAGAATGACTTGCAGATTATTTTATATTTTTTTTTATCAGTAAAGCAATTCTTTTTCTACAGCCTACCCACAACAAATTTCTACTTTTCCCAACTAGAAAATATTGTTAAAGTGAATTGCTTGATTAGATATAAAAGTATCATTAGAAGTAAGCAGATTATTAAGAAGTAAAGAGTACATTCTCTATTTTCCATTCAAGGAACAGATCACTAAAAAGTCTGACTCTACATTTCTTGCTTACCCATTCTTCCTAAGTCACAAATTTCATAACCTATAATTTATTTTCAACTACTCCACCTGGTGATGCATAAATCTTATGACAACCAAGGGAGTACACACAACACTGAAAAAATGGAGACTCTGTCTTATGGGTATTACATATTTAATAGTCAAAAGAGGGTTACTAAATATCTCCTGTCTATCAAATTAGAATAGTGCCACAAGATAAAATTAAAAAGAAAAAAAGTTCATCTGTTAAACTTGTTATTCTCACTCAGAATATAACTGCAACCCCTCCTTAGAAAGCATCTCTACACTGAATGTGGAAAAATCTCCGCTTCTTTGAAATATGTACTTCTGGGAACCACCCAGTTAATCATTGTGTAAGACAAAGAAAGGAGATAGAATCAGGCTTAGACCCAGGGCTCAGGCAGTTTTTCCTTAAAGATCAGCCCCTGAGGAATAAGAGAGCATGTCATTTGTGTGGTCAATCTAAAAGCTTCCTATACTTTCTGGTCATATACATAGTCAAGAGGCAGAAGAGAATAACCATGTAAACCCATTTTTCATACCAGTCAGGTTTAGATCTATTTTATACACTGAAACTGAAAAATAAATCAAAAAAATTTATCTCCCAAAAGTCTAGTTTATGTCTGGGGGTAATTTTTCTTAGAGCAAAGGTTTAAAAAAAAAAAAAGAAAGAAAGAAAAAGACTATTTTATTGCAAGAGGCATTTTATGTTGGCAATGTTAGCTCCAGCACTGCATCCAAATGAATCCACAGTATAACCCACAAATATTTAACTTTTCAGTTTAAATTAAAAAAGGGAAGAAACTATGGTCACAGCAGGAATATAATCAGGAAAAAAAACAAACAAACTAGGATGTGACTTCTAGATATGTGATTCTGTATTATTTTTATCTCTATTACAACAGCTAACATATACATCTGCCTGGCACTAAACTGACTTTTAAATCTCATAGCAACCCCATGAAGAAAGTACAATGTTATTATTAGCTCCATTTTACAGAAAGTGAAGATGAGTGATGATTCCAAAGTTATACAGTTGGTAACAGCAGCTCTGGGATATAAACCCAAACAGTCTGATCTTAGACAATCACTTCCCTTTACCACCTTCTCAAGAGAACTTCCAAGAAAGAATTTCAGATGTCCTATGAGCTGAAAATAGTCACTGTTTTGAAGCTGTAGAAAGGAATGTTGTAACTATGACTATGAAATAAAAATGAACAAGCTCTATTAATGTTTATGTAAAATTTTATTCACCTGTGTGTGATGATCTTACCTGAACCAATTCTCTGTATGCAGACTTAGCAAGGTTATAAGGTACTAAAAGATTAGAGCCAAGAAAATAGAGAACTTCCAATCCAGTAAAAATCATAGCAAATTTGTTGATAATAACAATAGTCTCCAGAGGAACAAGGCAGAGTCGTGCTAGCAGAGGAAGCATATGAGCTGAAAAGAGCCAAATCTGCTTCGTTTTCATGACACAGGAGCATAAAGTACACACCACCAACTGACCTAAAACAGGATAGAATGCATTTAATTCTGAGCACTTGGTATGCAAAGAAATAAACATACTGTTGATAATGATGGTAACACAGCTTTTAGAGAAGTCCAGATCTACTGTATAAAATTTTAAATCAAATTTTCACTTCATCGACTATAATTACATATTCACATGTATTATGAATGCTGAAAACTAATTCACTTGGCATGATTAGAAAAAAGCAACATAAATCTCCACTGGTTTTCATCATATGTCTGACTGCATTTACAACACGGAGAAAGTTCTTTAAAACATAATAATTCATCTGCTACTGTTCATCGTTAGATCCTTTTCCAAAGGTACTCAATATTTAACTGATCAGGACTATAGGTAAAAACATAAAATCCAAGAAATATACTTACTTATCCAAGATTACACTGCTTTTGAGATTTTTAAAAAACATTTCATTAAAAATTAAATTATTAAGAGAAAGAACATTTGGTCTCTTATCATTCCACCACCAAAGCTGGCACTATGAATACCCTAATTTATTAAATGAAGCATTACATATGTAAAGCTTTAGCACTGTATCTGAACCTATCAAGTGCTCAGTAGTTAGCTCCTCATATTTACAAATTAACTTTCTACATTTATTTTATGCAATAATTATATAGAGAGGATAGTACACAAACTACTTCACAATCAATATTTTTCATTTAACACACTGTACATCTCTCAGTGCTAATACATATGGCTATATTTAAAATTTGTATGGTATACTAAATAATGCATGTGATAAAATATTAGCATTTGGCCTTTTCCTGATATTTCCTAATTATGAAGTGCTTTGTTTGAATAAGCTAGTGCATTTAAAACTCCATTATACATTTATGATATCCTAGCATAGGTTTACTACTTGGGGCACATTTCCTAACATTTTCTTAAGCTAAATTCCTAAAAGTGGAATTTCTGAATCATTTTTAAGGCCTCAGACACATACTGTCAGATTTTTCTCCAGAAACAAGTTACCTAGTATACAAGATGCCCATTTTCTTATTGGTTTGCCCACAGTGAGTATAATTTAGAGAAGGAAAGAACAAGAAATATTTTCTAAGGTTTTTGAAGTTTCATTTTTTGATTACCAATAGAATTGAACATTACCAATAAGTATATAAAAACACTTGCAATTATTTGGTGAAATTTTGTTCTCATTCTTTATTCATTTTTCTATTGAAATATGTATCAATGTTTGATCAAAATATAAATCCTGTAAGCTAATTAAATTGTTCTACTGTATCATGTCTTAATATTTTAAATAAGTTCATTCTTAACAAGTTTCACTGAAAGTAAACTAAAAATTTTCTTCCTAAGGAAATGTTTCTATTTTTGGTGCAATGGCTCTCCCTACCCAACATAATACAAGTATTCACTTATATTTTCTTTTAGTAATTTTTAATTTAAAAACTAATACATTTTGAATTTATTTTGGAATAAGGGAAAAAGAAAGATCTAAGTCTATTCTTTCCAGATGTTCGGTCCATTGTCTCAGAACTAGTTATTAGAATCACCCATTATTTTCTTTTTAATTTGAAATGCCACTTCAGTACACTCTAAAATCTTTTACATATTTGGGTTTGTATAGAAACTTGCCATTTTTCTTTCCCAGTGATACACTGTTAACAGTGCCACCCTGTTTCATTTCTGTGACTGAACAAGTCCCCCGTGGCTCTTTTGACAATTTCTTTAAGACTCTTAAGCATATTATCTTCTAGATTAGTTTATAAGTCACTTATTCATATTCTCTTCCTTCTTGCCAATGAAAAGCAAAACAAATTTGCAGTTATGTTTGTACTTTACCCACAGAAAAATACAAAAATGGCAACAATTCTACACAAGGCCGATCATCTTTAACAATCTACTATGTTATAAAATGTGTTATTTTCTCCTTCAAACCATTAGTTTTTCCCCTCTAAACAACTAGCATCCAAATGTGAACAATATTCATAAAGGCTTAGAAAAGAGAAGAAACAAGAGGTGAGGTCACCAAAAGAGATTATGTCAACATCATTTTGGAAGATAGAAAACAAAGAGGAGACCACTCATTGTGTTTTTAGCTAGACCTCCTCCCCCTAACCTGGAGTAAGAATGAAGTTTGCTTTTTGAAATATGCTGAAACTGAAGCTCCTGGACACTATACACAATCCATAACAGAGGGGAGATGCCCAGATGAAAATAAAAGGCTATACCTCAAGAGATGATCCCTCTCTAGATCCCAAAGCACTGCTGTTAAGTTTATTACATAGTTCTCAGCAGTCAGTTCTAATCACTGCCAGCTGCCTCCTCTATGCTCTCTGAGAAAGCTGACCAGCCCAAGTAAAAGGATTACAAAGACTAACACCTTGGGGTACCTGCCTCTAACAGCCATTCCCACTTGATCACCCACACTAGAACACACCAGTTGGCAAGCCCTAAAGAAATTCCAACAACTTAGCAACTCCCTTTAATACAACGATAGGTCGAGGATCCCTAGACATTTAAGCAAAACTTGAGGTTTAATCAGTCTCAAATGCAGCAGAGGCATCGGTTTTATATTGCTTTGTTTTTTTCCCAGGTGATTCTAATCCAGGCTTGAGAAACACTGGTTTCTCATGAAAGACAAAGACCAAAACAAACAAACAGAAACAAGACCTCAGAGGAAATGAAGAGAATGCAAGTAGCAAAAAGAAGTTTCAAAGTAATAATACCTTCAAAAATATAAATTATATACCTAAGAAATAAAGACTACCATGATAAAAGAATTCAAGGAAAACATTTTTCTTAGATATGAAAATTATATAACAAAAATCAAAATACAACAATAAAAGGGTTAGAAGATAAACGTTGGGAAATCTCAGAAAATAAACCTGCCCCCAGACAAAAAGAGAAAAGGCCAATCAGATTAAGTGGAGGAAAACACAACAGTAAGAAAATTAAGGGCCCAACCTAGGAGGTTCAAATCCAATTAACAGGATTTCTAGAAAGGAAGACAGGACAGAACATCAGGGAAGAAGTTATCAGCATTGAAAGAAGAAACCTCTGGGGAAGAAGTCCAGAGAATGGACGGGAGTGATGCAGGAGAGAGCCGATTTTCATCATAAAATGATAGTATATTTTGTTGGTTAAGAATAAGCATATTTGGGCTGGGATTGTGGCTCAGCGGTGGAGGGCTCTACTAGCACAAGCAGAGCCCTGGGTTCGATCCTCAGCACCACATAGAAATAAATAAATAAAATAAAGGCATTGTGCCCAACTACAACTAAAAGATAAAATATTTAAAAAATAAATAAAAAAATAGTTAAAACTGAAAGAGAGGCTTGTAATGCTTTAATACTAGGAATGCTAAGAAATTTTGATTCCAGCATCTTACTTTATTGTACTCAGAGCTACAATAAATTTTCTTGTTCAGCATGATGTAAACTTCTCCTTATCTCTGAAATTCCCAAAAGTCTAAGTCAGCAGCACATGTAATGCTCAGCCCTGGCATTACAAGCTTCACTTGTCTTCTTTCAGAGAATATGACTCATTCAACATATTCTATTTGAGAGAAGACTACTCCTCCTATTTAGGTGAAAGGAGAAAGGAGTCATATTATTAGTGGAATCTCCCCTGGAGCTCCACAAGAGTAAACTGCTTTTTTGATGTGCCTGTGCCAAATGGTAATTCTAAATAAATCAAAATCACAATCTCTGGATTCCAAGGTTCTACTAATAGAAATATCTCCAAGAAATTTTCAACCCTATAAGATCATGGCATATTCAAAGTATTTTGTTTTTCAATAAAAGTTTATTGCTGAAATGGAAGAAAAGGAGTAGGAAGTTACTTTAAAATCAAAGTCAGAAAAAAATGCCATTTAGTAGTTTATAAATTTTATTTCCTTATTCACTGAATCTTAGTTCGGTGTGGCCATAAGTCACTGATCAAGGAAATAATGTCTCATACACATATTAAGGTACATCCATAACAAAATTTTACATGCTTTCTAACTAACAAATATTCCCATAACACAACCCTACAAGGCATTTTCACTCCCCAGTCAAAAAAACTCTACAAGCAGCCAGCTCACTGTTAGCTTTTTATATCCCATTAGAATTACAACACTACCCATATATATAATTTAATATTTTCTAAAAGTCATTTCGAAAAGCTAACAGAAACAGATAACAGAACAATATACTTTAACCAATACATTTAAAATATCATATATACATTCAACTCATATTAAAAATTAAAAGATATTTTACACCCTTTTGGACTAAGAAGAAACTGAATGTGTGTTTTTGCACACCCAGCACATCTGAATCTGGAAGAGTTACATTTCAAGTGTTCAGTAGCCACCTGTGATAAGTTCTGGACAGGGCAGCTTTAGATTCTGCAGGTCTGAATCAGTCCATAGTATTCCCCCACACCACAGAAGACAGGGGACTCTTCAAATGCAAGGGCTAATATCAGAAAATAGTCCTCTTCAAAGAAATTCTTCAAGCTCCAATACTCAGCTTTTTAATACCTTCTACAAAGGTTAGTTTAAGATTCACAGAATAGGTTTTCTGGAACACAGTTTTTCGGAACTTTGGCATAGTGTGGTCTGGTAGCTCACTTTGGACTGTATGGATTTTTTTTTAGGCCTTATCCAACATTTCAACTTTAAATATTCTGCTATTTCAGTGATTCAATCACATCTAAAATTCTTAACATTTCTGGCAATTTATTTTTGACAAAACAGTGATGACTTTAAACAATGAGTAGATTTTAATTTTATTTTAATCTTTCAAATAGCGCTGTTTAAAAATTAATTTTCCCAAATACTCAAAACACACACAAAAAACTATGAGATATAAACAATATGATTATAAAAAACAGAAACACCTATTTGTGGGGAAAAGATTAAGAAAATATGACATTAAACAATTATTGTACTTAAAGAGAATCATCATGAATAACTTGGAGCTTTTGCATTTTTTTAAAAGTACACACCAATTTTTATCATAGATACTAAAGAACGGACTCAGACTCACTGGTTCCTACCAATACTTTTAAGTCTTTAATGATACATACCTATTAAGGCAGTGGTAAACCGATTCATGGAGAGAGGTTCTAAATACATTGGTCCCTCATACGCAGACTCCAATTCACTCCTAACATAGTCTCTAAAGAAGAAAAACGGTAAGAATGTATTGGATGGAGGAGAGAAGCAGCTTTATCACAGCATTTTCAAGCACATGTTAATAACTTCTACAGTTAAGAAAAAGTTTAGATATAAAGAATTATATAGAAATGGCTGGGTGCAGTGGTGTAGGCCTGTAATCCCAGCAGCTTGGAAGGCTGAGGCAGGAGGATCACAAATTCAAACCCAGCTTCAGCAATCCAAGAGAGACCCTGTCTCTACATAATATACAAAAAAATGGTTGGGATGTGGCTCAGTGACTAAGTGTCCCTGGGTTCAATCCCTGGCACCAAAAAAAAAAAAAAAAAAAAAAAAAAATTATATAGGGATGGCCTTCACCTGTATCTTCCAAGTACTAGAAACAGATTCAATTTACTGAAACTGAGTTTTACTATGCAAAGAAGGTAGCCAAAGTTCCACAATATGTTGATTTCCTTTTTTCCCATGGCCTTATTCAACATTTTGTGCCCAGTAAAAAAAAGTTGAAACATCATCCTTCTATCCTAGTATGAAAATCCCTAATCACAGTATACTACATTTCCCCTTTTGTGCTTCCACCATCACCTCTCTTATTTCTCCCAAAGTGTGTCCCCCAATATAGTTCATTAGCTACAGATAAAACCACAACTATTTCACAGCAGCACAGCCTAAAAATTGTTATTTTGGGGCTGGGAATGTGGCTCAGTGGTAAAGTGCTTGCCACCCATGTGTGACATCCTTGGTTCAAGCCCTAGAACCCCCCACAAAAAAGGACCTTTAAAAAAAAATCTATGAGAATTTGCAAAGAGAATTATATATGTAGATTACATATTTATTTTGAAACAAATACTACCATCACAAAAAAATTCAACATTTGACAACTGAGAAGTAGTAAGCTTTAAGCAATATATAAAAACCTTTTACACTCTGAGAAAACATAAGCAGGAAGCATAAAAAAGGAGAATTTATTTTGTTATCAGGAAGTTGAGTAGTATTACAGAAAATAGTTGTCTTAAGTTCTTTTGGCATCAAAGAAGGAAAATTTATGTAAAAAAAATTCCTCCCTCTTTTCCTCAACTGTTGAATGTATTATTCATTGTACTTTAAAATAATTTGAATGTTTTCAGTATTTCTGAACAAACTCAAATTCATTATTTTTTCTATGAAATTACTTCCTGTTAGGCAATCAAGTTGAATTCCTTTAGCATAGCATAACCAAACAAGGAATGACCCTTACATAATCAAGCAGCTGAGTACTGACAAATTCAAAATTTAAAACTAATTTTCTTTTTTTTTAAACAGGAGCAGTTTGGGGTTGGGGGGATGATTATAAAAGTCAGTGATTGACAAGCTCCACAGGTGATTTAACAATTCTCCATTTCACTCTCTAATGACTATTTCTAATATGTACTATATTCACAATCTCTTTCTACTGAAAGAAAAATCCAGATTCTCAAGAAGAATAACTTTAATGCAGTATTTGTCAACCAGAAATAATTCTGCCCTGGAAAGGACATCAGTACTGTCTAGAAACATTTTTGATTATCACAACTGGGGGGGGGGGGGAGGAGAAAAGGCTGCTACTGATACCTGGTAGGAAAAAGCCAAAGATGATGCTAAGCCTTCTACAATGCACATGACATTTCCTCAGAACAAAGAATTATCTGGCATCAGATGTCAACCATGTAGTGGCTGAGTAATTCCTACGTATATGCAAAGAACACATTCCTGAATATTACAGGTAACCCCCAATATAGTTACTATGTTTTCTGCAGTTGTGAGAAGGAAGAATTAAGAATTATGAAGTTTAAAATTAAATACCATGTTTACAAAGTGTTTGAAATGCTCTTTAAGAAGTAGAATTATATTTAAAAAGAGATATAACTCTGAGTCCCAGTACTTCCTAGGCCTCTAAAGTCAAGTAATTTCTTTTTGGTCACACCATATCCCTATCTAATAGATCCAGTTCAATCATGGGACAGGAAAATCCCACAAGGACAGAAAGCAGACTGGTGGTTACCAGGGGCTAGAAGAAGGGGAAGTAGAACCATCTGTTAAATGAACACAAGGCTTTATTTTAAATGTTAGGTAAAGGTGATAGCTATATAAATGTATCATATGCCATCCCAATAGTTAATTTTATAGTATGTTAATTTCATCTCAATTAAGGAGCATCAACACAAGAGCCCTATCCTCAAGGGGAAAGCCAAAAGGTGCCCTAGAAGGGCTCTCTTCCCAGTAGCTCTCTTGGGGGTGGGGGTGGGGAGCAAAGGAGACCACAGAGAGGAGTTCCCTGTCATGTTTTCTCTCCCATTTGATTCTGTCATCATATTACGGATGTTCTATAATATACTTCAGCAAACTCAAAAAATATTCTGGAAATTCTTATTGAGACATTTGTCAACTATTTTGTATTATTTTAAGTCCTCTTTGGTTTAGCTTCTTTTTAAAAGCTTCTTTGTCTTTAGAGTTTCTTGCCTTAAATTCTAATAACATATAGCAAAATTTCTAAGAAAAATTAATATGCTTTGCTCAATTTTTAACTTGTAAAGAAACTGCTGTACATAATATGTTGCTAGCACTCTGTTAGGCCCTGTGGATACTACAGTAGACAAAACACAGTACCTGCTGCAATGAGGTTTACTAACTAGTAGCAACACTTTATCCTTACCATTATTAAGTCACACAGTGAAAACTGCAGTTGAAACAACCAAAACATGTCCCTAGACTTTGCTTCCTGGGGGACAAAACTGCCCTTAGTTGAGAACCATTACAATAAACAAAGAAATCATTAAATACATTTTTTTGTTTAAATATTGAACTTTTAATTTTGACAGGAATAAAATAAAATTGACTAAATATCTGGAAGGCCTGAAAGAAGCTAGAGAAACAATTTAAATAAAGATGTCATATTAACAATTAAAACAATTTAAAAGAAGATGTCAAAACAATTTAAGTAAACACTGTGTAAATGAACAATTCAGTTGCATAGTAAGCGTATGTTTGTGCACATATAATACTTACTTAAACATAGGTATTTAAACATCTTAGCATCTTGGATCTCTTGTATTGAATGGTGCTTTGTTTGTCCATATTGCAAAAGATAACTCAGAAGGCTACCACTTTGTTTTGTGGGAAAGATTAGCTTTCCTAATTAAGATCTTTTGAAAGCTTCCCATAGGTGGCCAGAATGTACAGATTGTTCTTAGGTTGTTCAGGGACTTAGACTGCTTAACAGACTGATGTATAAAGATCTTTAATCAGTTAATGGAATAGTGAGCTCCTAAGTTCTGTTGTTTGTGTAACTTTTATAACTCATGTGCTTTTTTACAGCAAGAATATTTCTAATTGCAAGCTATATTTGAGGCCTTTTTCATACATCTTACAGTCTTTATGCTCCCAATTTCAGTTAAAAGAGAAGAGGCTATCACAGTGGATTAGAGAAGTTTCAAAGTGTTTAGTTTATAAGTACTTAGGACTGATTGTCAATAGTCCACAAACTGCACAAATGAAAAATGAGCTATAAGAAGGAAAAAGATTTTATTCAGTTATAAGGAGAAGAGACTTGTTTCTAAAATACATAAAGAATTTCTACAACTCAACAATAAAGACAACCCAATTAAATAAGTACAATGAGTAATGAATAAAATGAATAAAAAATGAACTAACATTTTCCAAATAAGATTTCCAAATGGTGAATGAAAAATATGAAAGGAGGCTCGATATCATTAGCCAAAAGTAAAATGAAAATCAACAGAACAATGAAACATCTCTTTATACCACTATGATGACTCTGCTAATAATGACAAGACACCAATGAATGTTGACAAGGATGTGGAAAAACTGGAACTTGCAAATACTATTGGGAGAAATGCAAAATAGTGTTCCCATTTTAAAAAACAATCTGGCAGGCCAGGAGGCTGAGACAGGAGGTTTGTGAGTTCAAAGCCAGTCTCAGCAACTTAGAGAGGCCCTAAAAAATGACACCCTGTCTCTAAGTAAAATATAAAAAAGGGATGATTTGGTTCAGTGGCTAAGTTCAATCCTCAGTACCCCCCCCCAAAAAATAATAATAATAATAAAAAGAGGTCTTGACAGTTCTCAAAAAGTAAATATAGAGACCCTATAATACCACAATTCCATTGCAATGTAAATGCCCAAGGAAAATAAAAACACATGTCCACAAGAAAATGTCTATAACATTATTTGTAATAGCCAAGAAGTAGAAACCCAAATGCCCATCAAAATGCAGCATATCCATACAACAGATTATGACTTGGACAGAAAAGGAAATAAAGTACTGATACATGTTACAATATGGAGAACCTTGCTAAATGAAACACCAGGTACAAAGGACCATGTTTGGTACAATTCAATGTATATAAAATATTCAAAATAAGCTAACTGAAGAGACAGAAAATAAGACTGATGGTTGCCTACAGCTGGGAACAGGAGAATGGTGGGAAACAGGATGTGAATGTTAATGGATATGGAGCTCCATATGGGGCAGTAAAAATCTAAAATTGATTGTGGTGATAGTTTGCACAACTCTGCAAACACACTAAAAACCAATGAGCCACATACTATAAAGGGGTATGTAAATTTTATCTTAATAAAGCTTTTTTTTTAAAAAAAAAAGAAAAGTCAGTTATTAAGCTGCCCCATGAAATCTGAACCATTATATTTTTAAAACTAAAGTCTTCTAAATTTAAATAAATAGCCTCAGTATCTTATAAATAGGGCAAGTTCAAACTTCAATATTTATTAAAAGTCATATCTTGAATTATTCAAGGACAGCATGTCTTTTCTAACCTTTTGTGAGAAAGCACCATACAGTATAAATTATACTGAGGAAAAATACAAAAATGTGCCATACTTTGAAATTCATTCACTTAATACCAAAACTCTAAGATAAACCCTGTTTATAGTGTCAAACAAGTCATTTGCTGAGGTAACATATTTACTGTAGTAAAACTAACCCTAAAACTAATTTTCTTTCCACTAATTATGCTGTCTCCTGAAGATGACTGAAGAAAAAATTAGAAAACCTATATTTAAGTTAAAGTCTAGGAATGTCCCTACTTCATTTTTCATCTGTAAATACCAAAGGATTTTAATAAAGATGAAAATGAAATAAGAATAGGAATTATTTTTGCCCACTCAAACATTATTAAAATTTTTTTACTGCTTATTATATTTTAATGTTTTAACAATGAAAATAAACTTTAAATATTAAAAAAAAAAAATTCCCATAAACGAAAAAGTTGAAATTGCCAAGAATGGTCAGAAAAAGTGTTTTTATTAAACTTCAGAAGCTGCTTTGTGTCCTTTCAGAACAGAATTTTGACCTCTCTGAAAAATCCATGAATTGGTGATACTATAGACAAAAATATAGCTACATAGTTTCAGTCATCAGTATACTACTAAACTACATGAAAACGAAAAAATTATGCAGGAAAGGACAGGTTCATAGTTTTTCAACCAGAATTATAACTAATAAAGCAACAATTCTAATACCTCTACCACCAGCTTTGAGATTTTCTTGTTGATCATCAATATCTTACCCATTCTAAAAAGTTATCAACTTATCACTATACCATGGAATACTGTATCATTTTAAAAAATCATTTTTTAAAGCACTAAAATGTTCACAAAACATTGTTGTGTGATTAAAAACAAGATATAATATGAATGAAATTCATTAAGTACTTAATGTATGTAAGAAATTGTGCTAAGAAACTTATGTCTTACCTTAATTGAATTTTAAAAACAGTCCTTCGAGAGAGTGTCATTTTATAGGTGAGGAAAATAAAGATTCTCTCTCTCGTAATATCCAAGGTTATAGAACACAAATAACCTAGGATTTGAGCCTATCCAACCACCCATCCACTCATCCACAAACTATGTGAAAAGCTCTTATGTGCCGAGGCACTCATTTGCACACTAAGATGGTGAATCCAGAGCTCAGATGCTAACTCTTACATATACTCTACACATAGAATTTTTGTTTAAAAATGAACAAATAAAGATGGAGAAGTGTCTCCACCTTGAACCTGAGCTTAGGTTCAGAGGTATCCAAGTAATGCATCACATACAAACTGTGTATGGGTTGGTGCTGGTAGTGCTGGATGAAGACAAAATTTTGTCTGAGTCAGTACTGGCCCTTGGTCTAGTTAAGTTCTATGGATAGGCTACTGAAAAGGACTTAAATTGTTTTCATTCTGAGGACATAAATGTATAACACAAAACAAAGGTCACTGCCTCTGTTGTTAAGTGGAACACAGCTTGATTTGAACACTACTCTGGCAGCTCCAGATTTGCAATGGTGACATTAGATGGCATACCCTGGGCAAGGATAGTGGCATAAATTAAAGAGTAAAATTTCACCCTCCTGGTACCAAACTGAGCAAAGAAAGTCAACCAGGTAGGAACAGAAGAGACAAAAGCACAAGATTTGAGTTTTAGGGAAGCTACTCTAGAACTTTGAGAGATAAGTATATAAAATATTAAGGAAGAAGGAGGGCCTACATCTACAAGAGGGGCCAAAAGCCAGGTGACTGTCTTTATTATAATTATTCTTCCTCTTTTGTTCAAACTGAAATGGTGAGAAATGAAGGTATGAAAAAACTGGGAGAGAACACTAGAATATTAATAAATCTATCTCTGCATGGTAAAATTTCAGGTGACTGTTAAAGGTAGTAACACAAAGTTAAATGCCACGCATCTCTGAATTGGAAGTATTTTATTACAGTAAGTAAAATTCAATAGCAGTTCATGAAACCTAAGTTTCAAAAGATGTATGTCCAGATTTATTTATATTTATGGTGTCACTTTTGGTTCACCTATATTTTGACAATGTTTCAAAAGTAGGAAGCTCATATGCACTGGCTGTCCTGAGTCTTAAAATTAAGGTCTAGCAGACCTAGGTAAAGTGACAATATTGTTGAAGAGGCAGAAATTCTAAGATAAATGATTAGTCTTATCAAATGATTAGTCTTATCAAATAATTTCTATCAATCACCCACTCTACATAATTGGAGCTTAGAGGGATTCCACACATTAATAAGTTGACTTCCTAAAATGCTCGGAAATACAGAGTTAAGATGATCCATGCTCCAGTAGCCTGTCACAGAAAATGTTTTTCTCAGGCAATACAAAAAAGTTCAAGAATATCCTCACCTATAAACTCAAGGTTTTAAACAGAAATAAAATTTGAACATAATCCCAGCTACTAATTCTGAATATTTATTTAGAAAATACATATTTAGAAAACAAGTATCAAAAAGATCTGTTTTTTAGATACTTACCAAAGCCTTAGCTTCTTAACAGTATTCATTTTTATCAGCAATTTTATTGGCAAAAGAAAACTTTAAATTAAGTTATAAATTCAGTCAGACATTTCAAAAAAGGTGTCACATTGTTACCTGGAGATTTGATGTCCAGCATAGAGGAGCAGGGCAGTCAAAAAATATAAATAAAGCTGGACCAGATGCTGCCTGGGTAAGGTAAGTAACACAACACTTAAGATATAACCTGCAGCGGAAATTAAGAGAGAGAGATATAAATAAAATATGCTTCTAATTTAATCCCCCAATTAATTACACTAGAAAAGAGCTTAAAATAAAGTATTTCCCAGTTAGGTTTCAAGAACTTCTGACATTTTTCAATTTTACTACCAAAGTTCACTCAGTACCCTTAATATCATAATGGATTTATTCTTGTTGAAAATATATAGTTTGTCATTTTCTGTGTAGATTTTTCTACTTTATGATCAAATACTGCACACCAAGGTGCAACTTGATTCCTGTCATCATCTATCTTTCCTCAATATCTACTTATTTGTTTTACATCAATTCTCTCATCTCTCTAGTCGCCAAGGAAGAAATGGGAGTCTCAATGTCTTTTTCTAAGGCTATCCCATCTGTTACTCTGACTCCAGATCCTTGCTCTTCTATATCTCCTTCAAATTACTCTGCTTGACACCAGTCCTCGCCTTTCTTTCAAAGGATGTGCAGAGCTCTTCCCCATCTTGGAAACAACTCCTTCACAGTGATTTCTCTCCTTTTCCTATTAGCTATTTTTCTCGTTCCACTGAAAGATGTTTCAAACCAGCTATATCCAAGGTTTCTAGTTTTTGACCATCTATTTCCCCCTCTGCGATCTATAAATTCCCTTTACTCTCACTCTAAAGAAACTTTGAAGTCACTACTGTCTTCTTGTCAAATTAATATAGGCTGCTTATTGTTAGTCACACATCTAAAGCGACACCCTCAATACTCTATTATTCTCTGGCTCTGTGAAATGCATTTCCTTTTATCCTCTAACTTTCCTCCCCTTCACTTTCTTTTCACACTTTCCAATGAACACTGGAAATCTGATCCCCAAATAATTGCTTTTCTCTCTATAAAGGATCTGACACAAAGAATTTATTTTGTTGCTTTGAGTATTGATATCCCTTCCAGATACATATTACCAATAAATAGCTACCTACTGCATATGCAAAATCATATGCTTATTTCTTATTCTAAGTGGACATCTTATAGCTCATGATGCTTGAGATATAGCCCACTTAAATATCCTCATATTCAACAAGCACAAACTAAGCTCCATTTCTTCTCCCTCAACAAGGTAGCTCAATCTTTTTTACTCCCCAAAATCCCTCTCACTCCCACTCAAAACCTGACTTCTGAGCATGTGCACCACTATTCACTCTGTAGGATTAGCCAAAGAACCCACAAAGACAACACTTTTCCAACTGAGGAATTCATATCTAGCTGGGACTAGAAATAAGCAGAAGGACCTCAGAATGCAGCACAATAAGCACCACTGTGGTGCAAAGTGAGTGCCTTGGGTCATGGAGGAACACAAACACCAGACTGAGATGATCAAAAGGCAGTGCAAGTGAAGACAGAGACCTGTAGTGGAAACTGAGATTACCCTGGCAACCAAAAATGAAAACTGAACACAAATTCTGGGGAATTTCAACACTTACAGAAGTTTAAAGAGGAAAAAAAAAAAAAAAAAAAAAGAATCAAAAGAGACCAGAGAGGAAAAAAATCTGGGGGTGGAGGAGGATTTTTTTTTTTTTTGGGGGGGGGGGGCTTTCCAGAAAAAAAAATGTGGTCAATGGCTTCCAAAACATAGGAAAAGTCTGCAGGATGAGGATGCCAATGAAGTCTGAATTTTACATTTTATGTCACTAATGATTTCAGTGATGACACTTTCAAGAGAATGTTCATATTCAATAGCAATAAAAAAAGACAAAATGCCAAGGCACCAACAAAAATGTCCAACACCTATATGAAAAAAACTGTAAGGCACTCAAGGACTCAAAGTAGATCTTGACCACAGGAAGGCTCTATGTTTTCTTGCACAGAGAACAACACCCCTATACTATCACTTCACCAGAACTTAAAATTATAAATAATAGTGCCATTTCAATAAAATTGTCAATAGGACTTTTTGTTAGGGTAACAGGACTGATAACTTCATGTAGAAATATAAAAGCACTGAAGAGGAAATAAAGAAAAACAAAGGGACTAATCCTATCAGTAAAATATAATCTAAATCCTTTATTTTTAGAGTATGCTAATAGTCCACAAATAGGCATATATACTAAAGGAAAAGGGGAAAGGTTTGAAATGAAACAAAATATATGTGAGAATTTAGTATATAATAATCAGTGGGGAAAAGATGGGCTAAATTAATAAATAAGTGGAACTTCAGAACAGTTATTTAAATTAAAATTTATTTATAAAAATTAAAATATCTATAAAACAATGGTATATGCAGATAAATTTCAAGTGGACAAGAGATTTAAACATAAAAAGTAAAACAATAAAAATAAGATAAAATATAAGAGAATTCTTTATTAACTGAAGAAGGAGGAAGGCTTTTCTAATTGATTAAATTCTAAAACTTAAAAAAAAAAAAAAAAAATTCACTCAGAATCTTCAGATTTGCCAAAATGGAAAGTATCAACAAACAAAAACAAAAACAGTACAAAACTTTATTTCATGATTATTTAAAAGCAGTAGTTTTGGCTCCAAGATACATAAACAAAATCAAGGTATAGAGGTAACATCTGTTATAAAAAATGGAAAATACATATTTATATTTACTTATATACACATAAAAATATCTCGAGTTATACACAAAGAAATAATAATAGCTACTTGTTGGGGCTCATACTGAGAACTTAGTGGATGAGGAACAGAGATAGGAAAGAAATACTTTCTTATGTTTTGGTTTTTGAAAACAAATACATTACTATTTTAAAAATTAAAAACTTTAACAAAAGCATTTTATAAATATTAGATAACAAAGGTTGCTCCAAAAAATTGTTCAAGCTGAAAATATCTGTTCATATCTGAGGTTAGTGGTAAAAGTAATGATGAGAGATTGGGTTTACTCTACCATGACATGTAATAAGTGTCTCTTAATAAGGTTCAGTTGAGTTCCCAAAGTTATAAGCTAAAGTATGAATTTCAACTCTACCATTCAACCCATTTAATTTCTAAAATTAGTATATCTGGTTCTTAGTCAGATATTTTTATAATAAATATTTCAATCTTTTCAGAAATCATATATGATAAGCACATTTTTAAAACTAAACTGTGAATTACTTTGCTGAGTAAGCTAAATATCTAAGTATCCAATTGTTCTCCTACTACTGACTGGAATTACTTTCCATAAATTGGCTAACATAAAGCCTTTAATAAAGGGCTCCGAATTATAGTAAAAGAACCTTCTCATTTCTCAGACTCTTCCAAAGTAGTGCAGCTGCAAGGGATGAGTTTACTGAACCCTAATGTTCTACTTCTAGTGTAACCTCTTTTCTACTAACACCATACTTCTTCCTATAATAGCTTAGTTGGTACCCTCTGTAAGGGATTTTCAGGGCTAAGGTTCATCTCAAAAAATCCTCTACAGATAAAAGGTATACTTGCAGTAGCATGATGAGTAATTCCAATTATAAAAATATTAACATCAAACTGCTATAACATTCAAAACATACAGTTACGTAACAGAAATGTTAATAAGAATGTAATGCTCATTACATGTAAACTAAAAATTGACTAAAACCTAAGGATACTGACTTATTCTAGATCAATTTAACTTTCATGCCTGTGTGTTTCTGTACTTTAATTCCTTTAATCTCTCATCATTTTCCTTACCACTATCCTCAAAGCATATAAATTATAACTCCAGAAAGTTTTTTTTTGTTTGTTTTACTTTGTCTTTTTGATACAGGCTCTGGCTATGCTGCCCAGGCTAGCCTCACATCATATCATAGCACAACTTTCTATGTTTCGTTTAATTGAAATTAATGCTCTTTCTTTAAATGCAATGTTTCATTTGTCTCAAGGAATAATAAGAAATACTGCATTTTAAACAACTTTCTGAATTACTACCATGTGAAAATAAGGACAAATTTGAAGGGACCAAATGCCTGAAAAAGCATTTTTTCATTCTTTATATTTAATCATACTAAAACCTAAAATCTTTTCTTCTGCCTTTGGTTTTATCTAATAAAATAAATCCAACAGTGCTTGCTTTCTTCTAGTCCTAGTAATTCATATGCAATGGTAAGACAAGAACTATAAACAAGATTCGTAAACATTCTTTAATGACTATATCACAGTCATCTTTATGTAACTGAACCTCATTTTACTTAAATTCAAAACCGCAGAAAGACATACATCAGAATGTTTACAATGAGGTCACAGAAAATGTGATGCAGACACTTACCTACATAATGCATATTAAGAGCCAAATACTTATACTGGAAAAGAGGGTTGTTATTGAGGCTACTTCTTTGGATCTGCTGGAAAAAGGAGCTGACATCCCATCTGTAGAGGACATCCAACAGCATGATGCTGGGTACCCTCAGGGCTACATTCAACACTGCCTCCAGTTTCTCCTTTGCAGCCATGGTTTTTTGTTTTTGTTTTTTCTTGGAGCAGAACTAAAATAAAGAAGACATATATAAAAATAAGTTGCCACAATAATTTTAAGACATGTTCTTATGAATATTAAGGACTGTCACATATTATACAAAAACTAAGCCAGGCACAGTGGCACATGCCTGTAATCCCAGTTATTTGGGAGACTCCTGACTCAAAATAAATAAATAAATAAATACATAAATGAGACTAGGCGTGTAGTTTTATAGCAAAGTACTCCTGGGTTCAATTCCCCATACCACCACAAAAACAAAAAACAAAAAGCCCACCTCCACCTCCTTAGTCATATCTCCATGCCTAGATATGCATGAAATAAACTTGTATTGTGTTTTCACAGTGATATTTTGAGATATGCCCAAACTTAAAATTCTGATTAAATGTTCAGACCTCAAAACGTATTTTTTTAAAAGTCACTAACTTCAAATATAGGCACTTAGTAACAAAACTCCCTTTAAGGATACTCTAACTTTTGTCCAATGAATTTGGGGGGGGGGGGGAATCATTCCTATGCAATTATTGAAATTTTTTTTAAAAAGAGGGAAACTCTTGAATATTTGCTAAATGAGAAAGCTTGCCTAAGCTATTCATCTTACAGTCTATCCTTTTCTTTACTTACTTAAAATCAAAACTGAAGTACTAAATTTAAACTCCAGCAAATTCAATATGAAGATACAGGTAAAAGAAACATTATTTGCAATAATGTTTCCTTAAATCATTAAAGGAAAATTTTAGTCCAAGATTCCCATAATCTGTTTTCAAAGATGGGAAAAGAATGCTTATCAAATTCTTCCCTTGATACACAGACATGCAGGCACATAGAAGAAGCTAGGCACTGGGTCTACAAGGTCTCTCTGCTTAGAGGTTGATAAGTATTCAGAGAAAGGAAAGAAGGAAAAAAGCAAAAGGGTGGGGAGAAAATGAAAAGCAGTTATTAGGATCTTAAAAGGACAATTCAGTATAATCCTATTTCATGTAGTAGAACTACAAATTAATCCAAGAATTATAAGAGAACAAATAAAAGTGGGTAAAGAACAATTTAAAAAGTAAAGATAATTTCTGGATTGTTGGCTCTGACAATATCCTTTTAAGAATTCTGCTGAGAAAGCTAAACACATTTCTAGCTTTGGCAGTAATTTCAGACATTACAGGATAAATGAAAACATTTATTTCTGAAGAAAATTATAGTGACAGATTGCTATGCTATGGTGAAATATTTGTCAGTATTTCCATCTTACCCTCCAATTTTCATAACTTCCTAGCTCAGATTTTGTTGAAACTCAAAAGCATCTGAACTTAGTTTTTTAAAGTTCATATATCAATCATTCCCATAACCCAAGTGTTTTATATAGGTATATAGTACCAATAATTTGTAAGTAACATTTTTATGGATAAATACAGTAATTTTTGGTTACTTTAAAATTTTTTCCTACACAAGAAAGAATAATGTGAGAATCAAAACCAAACAACTGTGTCCCAAGGAGGATATAAAATACTGAAAAATTAAATCTCTAACCAACATTTACTGCACACTATATCATATAGAAACCTAAACTACATTTCTGAAAGCTCAATCTTAAAGTTGAGCCTCCATGTCCACATTCTACATCCATGGATTCAACTAACTTTAACTCAAAACTACTGGGGAAAAAATTATATCTGTATTGAACACACATAGACTCCTTCTTGTCATTATTCCTTAATGGTACAATACAGCAACTATTACATAGCACTTATAATGTATTAGGTGCTAAAAGTAATCTACAGATGATTTAAAGTATACAGGAAGAGGTACATAGGTTGCATGTAATTTATATAAGAATTTTAGGCCAGGAGTATAATCACAGACACTTGGGAGGTGGTTAAGGCAGGAGGACTGCAAATTGGAGGCCAGCCTTGGCAACTTAGTGAAAATGAAAAAATAAGAAAGACTATATAGCTCAATGGTAAAGTGCCCAACGTTCAATCCCAAGTACTCCAAAAAAAAAAAAAAAAAAAAAAAAGGAAGACAGATTTAAGCTTCCACAGATTCTAGTATTTAAGGATGGTCCTAAAGCCAATCCTCTGAAAATACTGAGGGACCACTGCATTAAAAATAAAAATAAAAAATCCTAGGGAAAATATATTAAAATATTCTTTGTAATGTCCCTTCAAAAGTGGATCTGGGGTGATTTTTATTTTTTTGTTTATTTGTTGGTTTGCTAGGTTTTCTAGATTATCTTTGTTTTATCATGGGAGTAGGATTAAAAAAAGAAATTGGTGGTGAAAGTATAATGCACTTAAGCCATTTGGATGACTTCAGAAAATATACAGTAAACAACTATTTACTTTGGTGGTCAAACTGATAACACAATGCCCTCTTGGGAATTTATTTCAAAGTATATGAATAATAGATTTTTCTTACAACCAACCAGCCTTGTGAAAAATCACCATGTATTGAGAAAATAACATCACTGACAGGCTTTACACTATAATGGAAATGTGTTTTTCCATATTCTAGAATCCAATGTAAACCTCTATTTTTATTTTTGCAAAAAAAAGGGGAATGTGTTACTAAGTTAATAACTTGCAGTACATATTTATCTCATCTGATTTGGAGCCCTCTTGTTTTTAATGTTTTATAATTTTAAAATATACTTGCTTTCACCATTTACAGTAGCTCTGAAAGGGGTCAAGAAAAAAAAAAAAAACTAAACAAATAATCAGTCCTGTTCCTGTTTTAGAAATCTGGAGTTAAGCAAGCAGGGGATGACAGTATCTCCCTAATCCTCACAGGGGATCATCTTTATGAAAGAAGGCCATTAGCAGAATAGTACATGTTCCCTCCTAATTTCTACCCAAACTCTTACCTCACAAATATAACAAAAAGAGAAAATAAAACAAAACCCTGGATCTCTAAAGCTGTCAGTACAAAAATATCCAGGAGGACAGATCCCCAAATGCCATAATGGCCCTGTCTACACAAGACTAAAATCTTTAAGGACATTGGAGATGAGTGCAGTGACACACATCTGTATTCCCCAATATTTAGAAGGCTGATGCAGGAGCACTACAAGAGTAGACTTGGCAACTTAGCAAGTCCCTCTCAAAAACAAAAAGGACTTGGGGTGCAGGATGGGAGGGAAGGGGTTTTCCTAGTGGTAGAGTACCCCAGAGGTTCAATTTCACACATACACAAAAAGACCTTGTATAGCAATAAGTATGCTCATTTAATAATGAATTTATTACTTACTAAATGTTTCATTTATTTCTGATATTTTAGTAAGAAAATGCAAATAATTTAGTAAAAAAAAAAACACATTTCCAAACCTCATCATTTTGAACCTAAGTACAAGTACACATGACAGGCGATGACCATCACAAACACTGCACACTACAGTCTAGTACCAAACATCAAACTGATAACTACACAAAACTCTGAAATAGTTATCTTGTTTCCTGAGACTTAAATTCATTCATTCCTGCCAAATCACTATTATTATATTAACATGAAGTAAGAATGGAATCTTGTTTCCTGAAGAGATCATACCTCTATAGTGTTTGATTCAAATCTAATTTATTTAGTTTTTTACCAAATTTAGTGTCAAACAGGGCTAATGAGCATTTTCTAAAGTTGGAGGGAATTCAAAAATTCTCTTAAAACCAAAACAATACCAAATAACCCTAGAAAACAAACAGCAGAGCTTACAGCAATTTTAAAGGTTTGATACAGCCAAAACCAAATTATAAACTTTCTACACTGCTTTACCATTCCCACAAGATCTTAAAATTTTCTCCTTGAACTAGGAAAATAATACTCCAACATGATGTCTCTGCAAGTAATATAAACTAAATGTGACTTAAATATGCTTTACCCAGTAAAACAGCTCAAAACAAATAACAAAAACATTTCTTTCCAGAAACCACAGGAAAGGTTCAATAAACGCTGCCCAAACAGACAAGACCTTAACAATTTCAAGAGATTACTTTCCCAGACTTGGTAACAGCAATGGTTAAACACAGTAATGTCTTGTGTAAGTATAATGTCCAGTTTACCATTCAGATTTGTGGGTTAGGAAACACAAGGGCCCTCTTTCTATAATTTCCTGAGTATCACATTTTGGTTTGTGAATATGAAGAAATCAAACAAACCATCCTAAACAATTTTAAAAAGGTAGATTTTTAAAATCACAGTTGATCTCCGCTGAAAATCCATGTTAAATAAAAAACAGAAATGGAAAATATGATCTTACCAAAAAAATTAACAGTATCCTGCATCTCCTAAACTCCCTTTTAAAAAGACAAAGCAGAAATAAGAACGACACAAGATTCAATGTAAGGCTACTAACAATTTAGATAACTAGATAATTGATAATATAGGCAAATTAGACTGGAAGTTTCTACACCCTTTTCCCACACCTAAAGGAAAAAAAAAAGTCATTTATCATTAATCTCCTTGCTTTGTCCCAACCTGTTAAAAAAGAAAATTCTACCATCAACCAAACTGATCTTTTTTTTAAATATTTTTTTTAGTTGTAGATAGATAATACCTGTATTTTATTTTATTATTATTATTTTTTTAATGTGGTGCCAGGGATGGAACCCATTGCCTCACACATGCTAGGCAAGCACTCTACCATTGAGCCACAGAGCCACAACCCAGGCCCCCAAACTGATCTTAAGAAACAGATTTTTCTGACTGTCCATCTGTTAGGATGATAAGACCTGAAAATGTAAGAGTAAAGATAAAGCCTAAACTCAGCCCAGAACTGAGATATCAAGAAAGAGAATGCACTTCTTACATAAGCTTTGGCACATGTTTTAAATATAGCTGGTCCTCCCCACTCCCACTCGTTGCTAGCTAACTTTGTATATACCTGAATTCCATATAAACTACTAGCAATTCTGAGATTTCTTATCATCTCCCAATACGTCAAAGAGTCCGCCCTGAAATACAAGAGCCATTTTTTAATTTAAGGATCAGACAGAAAATAAAAAGTGCTACCTCTGCCATCGGGCGCTCAGCTTGGGTCACGACTGCAGCACCGACAGCTCATCCTTTTGGGCACGATTCAAGATTCAACAGAACTGCATACTCCGTATTTTAAAAAATAAAAAAGACACAGTCCTCTCCTTTCCTTTCAGACTAGTTTCCTGTTTACTGCAGACTCTGATGCAAAGCCATCCATTAATCTTTGATGCTTTCTCATTGCGAAGGCCCCTTCCTCTCCCCGCACCTCCTCCCACCACGCCTGCTGATCTCAGATGCGCTTGAACTATAGTAACCCCAAGCCAGCTCGCGGCAAGCAGGCGGCGCAGCAGCAACAGCAGCAACAACGCGGCTGCGGCCGCCCCGGGGCTAGGGGATTACGTTCAGCAAAAACTCTGCCAGGAAAGAGGCCCGGGAGCTCCCCTCCTGTCTAGCCAAGGGTGCAGGCTCTGCCGCGCCACACAACAAAAGGCCTGCGACTAAGATGCGGGCGAAGTTCATAATTTCCGTACAGACTGGGGACTCATGCCACAAGGGAGGGCTTAAATCTCGGGGTTCTTGGGTGTGCAAAGCAGAACTGGAGAGGGAGGCCCGAGGAACAGCTAGCACGAGAGGAAACCGCGGATACAAAAAGAAAGGGATGAGCAGCAGCTCTCTTACTGTTATAAAAAAAAGGGGGGGGGGGATACTGACAGACGGGATGCAAAGCGACGGGTCCCCACTCTTGGCAGGCCTGTCTGCACCCCTAATTCTTACGCTGCCTGGACGCATGCAGTCTGGGGCTGGGTACAAGAAGGAAGGGCAAAGGCGAAGGTAGAGAGGGAGGGAAGCCTGGAGGCAAAGTGGACAAAGATGCTGAGAGGTAAAGTTGGAAACAGAATCTGGAGAAAAGGAGCTGGGAACGGGTAGTTCAGGAAGGGAGTTGGAAAAGGCCTTGAAATGGACCGCTGGAGAGGCTAACGGAGAGAACCCAGAGTGAGGGCATCTCAGGAATGTGAGGGGCATCTCCAGGCGCTGGAGAGGCGAAGAGATGCGAGGGTGGGGAGGCTGCGGCCGCGGCCTGGGAGAGGGAGGAGGGGGCCCCGCGCTGGGCTCCGGGAGGGAAGCAGAGTCGGAAGGGGCCGCTCGGGGCCCTGGGACTCCGGGGGGGCTAAAGGATGAGAGGCAGGGGGCGCGGGTTTAGAGGAGAGGTGGACCCCGCAGAGGCCGGGAAGAGGAGGAGGGAGGTGAGCCGGGAAGGAGCGAAGGGGGAGAAGAGGAAGGAGCGGGCGACCGGATGGGGGAGGGGAGGGGAGACCAGGGAAGCGGGCGGGGGCGCCGGGATGCGATGGGGCTGGGCGGCGCGGTCACCTCTGGCTGCAGCCTCCCTCCCAGCGGGACGGCGCTGCTGGCTGACGGTCTCCGCAACTCCCCGGCTCTCTTGCCTGCCCTCCGGTCCTCCTGTCCTCTCCAGGCGGTGGCGGAGGGGGCCGGGACCGCGCGGCTCACAGCGGCGGCTCTTCGGCGCCGGGCCTTGGTTGCGGCGTCTTGGGAGGCGGAGGCAGCGGCGGCGGCAGCGGCCCAGCCCGTGCGGTCACCATCGTCCGTAGCGGCAGGCGCTCACCGGCCGAGCCCCTTAGCAGCCGGCAGCGGCAGCGGCAGCCATGGCCTCCTGCGCTCGCTCCTCCCGCCCCCGGCGCTCTGCGGTGGCTGGCCCGGCTCCCGCGCTCTGCGCCTGCGCGCGGCACCGCCAGCGCGGCGCGCCCCGCCCCCCGCGCGCCCACGCTCACTCACAATCGCGCGCTGGGTGGTTCCCGTGCCGCCTGTGGTACCCGGGCGGGAGACACAAGCTTCTCCCGACCTACACAGCCGGCTGGGGCAGCTATGGAGACGCGTACCACGGCGACACCGGTACGCGCACTGTGACACGCGCCATTCTGACACACGTGCTCTCGCACACTGCCCAAACACCAAGAGCCGCACGCGCTCACACCCACGCTCACCTGCCGGGACCACGTGGGAGAGAATGTGAAGGGCTGGTCCATTCCCGGTGCAATCTCAGTAACAATGATGCATGCAAGAATTTTTTTTTTTTTTTTTTTTAAGACTCCCTCTCTCTTGCTTATACACTAGACTATCAACGCCCTCGGGACCACGTCCGTGATAACTCAGCAGGGCCCACTACTGAATGGGCACTCAATAAACCTCTGTGAAATAAGAGCTTGAATGATGGAGCTGAATAAATGAGTTGCAATTGTTCACTGAGTATCTTTCGTTTGAACATCCTGATTCCTGTGTTTGGTTCAAATAATTTAACTATAGTATGAAATCATGTTTGTGGGTTTGTCTTGTCTGTTGGTACAAGTCTAAAAACTGATTGGTGTACACATACTCTCCTCAACATAGAGGAAATCCATTTGTTCTGCTCAAGCAATAATGAGCATTCCTACCATAAATGTCAATGCTATTAGGGCCTGAACCTTGCCCACAATGCTAGCCTGAAGCATATTGTGTTACAGAACACATCAAGGATGTCACTAGTTGCTGGGCTTTAGCAAGACTTCTAGATCTATTGCCTAGCCTAACCAGGATCTTCCACAATCCCTCCACTGTTGTTGCTATTTTTTGGATAGTCCTTGGAGAGCAGGTTTCCACTAGAAACTAATGTGACCTGTCCTCTGTACTATAAATGGCACCTCCCCTCAATTCTGAACATCCTATGTCTTGCCAAAGTTGTATAAGCAAGCTCTACATAAATAGAAAATGCGATCCTATAGGAATCAGTCAACCAGATTCAGAGTAACTTGCCTTCTACCAGCTGGACAGCTCTTAGAAATCAAGTTTTAAATATTTCTGAGAACTGTGTTCATCACTCTTTATAACCACCTTTTTATCCAGGTGCCTTAGACCACTTTAGGATAATCATTAAGCCTGTCATATCACAAAGAGGCAGTTTTATGAGTCTTTATATAGCCTAGTAAGAAATTACAGAGGCTACATGACTAATGATTGGAATAGGAAACTGCCCAAGATAGCAAGGCCTTCACCTTCATTTCCTCTATTTTAACAATTTTACTATTGCAGTTCAAGAAGACAGAAGGTCAGAAACAGATTACAAAGAAATAAAAATGTATATAACACTAAATCATCATTTGAATTTATCATTCTTAGTTAGATTGAAGAATCTTGAAAATACTACTTTAGTATTGTCATTGGATTTGTAATTTGTTTAAATGGAGGCGAGGCCTGTCTCAGTTCTCACCGCTTTTTTAAAGCCCTACAACACTCTCTGTAGGTCCTTGTAAAAGCAGGAAACAGTCACCTATCATTTTACCTTTGAATTTTACAGCAGCTATCTATAAATGCTGAAGTTCAAAACAGTGTGTAAAGAAAATTACTCTGGTAATTAAAGGGTTACTGCTATTATGTTGCTGCTAATCCAGTTTTGGGAAAGCACCACAGTGCAGAAGCAATTAACCAAATCAAACTGAAAAAGAAAAGACAAGGAAAGAAGAAGGGGGGCAGGGATGTGGAGAGTGGGCCACTCAAACAGAAGAGAGCAAGCAAGAGGTAGAAGTACTTCCTGGAGACACCCAAACCCACCCCAGTCAGGAAAACACAGGAGCTAAACTTACTGCAAATACTTAAAACAAACTTAAGGAATTGCCCAAATGCCACAGCTTGGTCATAAAAGGAACTAACCCAGGTTTCTAGAAGGAAAGAAGTGTTAAGACTGGGAAATGACAGTGATTTTAAAAGGTCTGATTTTAAAAACCAAGTTTATGCATTCAGGATTCCCAAGGTTATCTTCCTTTCTTCATAAATGCATGTGACATGTGACCTCATGGCACACAACTTAGTGTCTGACTCCATAAATACGTCCAACATTAAGTTGAAAGTCAGGCCTGGTGTGGTGGCACATGCCTGTAATCCCAGCAATTGGGAAGCTGAGGCAGGATGGATCACAAGTTCAAGACCAGCCTCAGCAAATTAGGCCTTAAACAACTTAGCAAGACCCTATATCTCAAAAAAAAAAAAAAAAAAAAAAAAAAACGGACTGGGGATGTGGCTCAGTGGGAAAGTGCCCCTGAATTCAATCCCCAGTACCAGAAAAAGGAAAAAGATAAAGGAAGATAACACAAAAGTTTAACACAGTGTGAATTTGCCACAATTCCAGCCAGTCCAAAGGACTAGTTCCTGAAATACTTACAGAAACCAACTATTACTGATAATCAATACAAAAGTCTCTCTCCCTTTTTTTTTTTTTTTTTTTTTTTTTTTTTTTTGCAAATCTGCAGGTAATTGGTGGCCAGCTCTGTATGCACTGGCTTCTGGACCCAGAGACAAGATCTCCTAAAACAGATTCACAGGATGAAACCAAAATCAAAAAAATGTGGATAGCCTACATTGAGAATATTGGGGCAAAAATAATTTCCATGTATCGATTCATTCCCTGCTTTCCTCATCCCTAATATTTTCTGAGCATTTTGAGGTTTTTCTCCAATTCAGATAACTGGACATTCAAAAAGATCCATTTTAGTAATCAACTGTCTAGAACAGCCTGAAAAGACCCATTCAACCTGGCTACCCTCATGGTCTGATTTTAAAAACCAAGTTTATGAAGAAAATCATAGTTCTGTTAGACAACACAGTGTGATAAAGGAAAATTTACTCTTTATTTTCATATATACAATATATATATATATTGTGTATATAAAATCCACCTATTCTAAAGTGTATACAATTCAGTGATTTTTAATATGTTCAGAGTTGTACAACCATTACCCTAATAAGTTTTTAGAACATTCCATCCTAACTTCCCCCTCAGAGGGTAATGTATCCATTAACAGCACTATCTCTCCCTTCCCCTTAGGCTCTAAGCAATCACTAATCTTTCTATCTTCATAAATTTGCCAGTTCTGGACTTTTCATATAAATAGAATCATATACTATATACTCACTTGTGTTCAGTTTATTTCACTTAGTGTAATATTTTTGAGATCCATCTATGTGTAGTCTTATGAATACTTAATACTTAATTTTTTTTGCTTGCCAAATAAAATTTTATTGTATGGATGTACCACATTGCATTTATCCATTCATCAGGTGATAAACATTTAGTTTTTTTTTCTCTCTGGAGCTTTAACAAATAATGCTGCTATGAACATTAGTGCATAAATTTTTGTGTATCTTAAGCCTATACTTAACAGAATTACTGGGTCATATGGTGACTTTATTTTTAACTTTTTTTTTCTTTCTTTGGTACTGGGGATTGAACCCAGAGGTTTAACCACTGAGCCACATCTCAGTCCTTTTTACTTTTTATTCTGAGAGAGGCTCTCACTAAGTTGCTTAGAGCCTTGCTAAATTCCTAAGGCTGATCTTGAACTTGCAATCCTCCTGTCTCAGCATCCTCAGCAGCTGGGATTACAGGCATGTGCCACTGTGCCCAGCTATGTTTAACTTTTAAAGGAACTGCCATACTGTTTTCCAAACCAACTTCTCCATTTTACATTCCCACCAGCACGGTAAGAGAAGAGATTCATTCACTCCTAGATTCAGATACCTCCTACCTGTCAGCTGTGGGACCGTGGGCCAAGTGTATATAACTTACAAACACCTCCATTTGTCATCTGTAAAACAAGAATGATAGTAGTATCTACTTCACTTGGTTTTTATGAGAAATAAATGCAATGAGATGTGCTAGTATTCCTCATACAAAGTAAGCCCTCCATAAATGTATTAGCTCTCCTTCTGTCTTTTATATTTGGTTGACAACTTTTATTCTGTAATAATGCCAGAGATGAAACTGTAATACCCTATTAACAGTAAGAGATACATGCACATAGTTGGTGCTGAATAAATATTTTTCATGGATAATTGGAAAAGCAATAGAGCTTATATTATTTTTAAAAAAATTTTAGTTGTAGATGGACACAATACCTTTATTTATTTATTTATTTTTATGTAGTGCTGAGGATTGAACCCAGTACCTCACATGTGCTGGGCAAGCATGCTACCACTGAGCTACAACCAGAGCCCCTCTTATATTATTTTAATACCCAATAATTCTATCTCTTTCCATCTAGTATGGAACTAATATCTGAGATCTTAGGAGGAGACATAAAGAAATAAATCAGCATTTTTCTTTCCTTTTTGGAGGACGAAGGCTGAATTTTTCAGATTTTCTTGAAAATAATTTTTTATTTCCCCAACATTTACATACAGAAGAATCTATAATGACCATCCATATACACATCATCTGGATACAACTACTATTAAATTTTGCATATTTGCTCTGCGTGCGTGTGTGTGTGTATGTTTGTGTGTGTTGCTAAGCTATTTGAGAGTAGTCTGTAGGTACAACACACTCCATCCCTAAGTATTCTAGCTTGCCTCTTCTAAAAGTAAGAGCTTTCTCCCAAATGATCAATTACCTAAGGAAATAAAGGGTAATTCCCTAAATCTTCTACTGTTCAGCCAATACTCAAGTTTTCTGAGTTGTCCTCTACATGTTGCTTACAACTTTTTCTCCCACTGAAAGTCTAATGAAGTTTTACTTGTTGCCTCAGTTCAGCTGGGCCACATCCCTATTCCCCAGCTTTGCTCTTAATCAATCTGAGTACTTGTGACTTGAATCTCTGATATCAGCAGGAAAAAAAAAAAGTATGTTTGTTGTTGTTTTCAGATTTAATCTTAACTGCTGTACCTCTGTCCTACCTAGACACTTTCTACTTTCTTTGTCTTAGTTCTGATGAAGACTGAGATAAGAGTAGTTAAAAAAAAAAAATTGTGTTGTTTTTCATGATATTCAACTAAACAGAGTGATGCTGACTGTCAAAGACATGTTGGCTTTCTCCCCACTGTTGTGATTTTTCTTTCCCTTTTCTAATGCTACCTTCAATCTAGGATAGTCATGTGGTCCATTGCCCATTGCCCATGGATGGATCAACCAGATTATCTTATCTCCCTTAATGATTAGTCTAAGGAAGGACTGGTGACCCATGTCACCAGTCAATCAGAGTGGGACTAAACACCAGAGCTTTAGATTGAACTGTTGGGAGCACAAATTATCTCTTTTCTATTAGACCTGAAAGAGGAGGGCTATACAGATGCCCCTCATCTTACAATAGGGTTACATCCCGATAAAACCTTTTTGAGTAAAAAATATTGTAAATCAAAAGTGCATTGAACGCACTTTACCTACCAAACATCCTGGCTTGGCAACACAGAACACTGTGGAGTGTTCACCGTCCTGACCTCATGGCTGGCTGGAGCTTTGGCTCAGTGCAGCTGCTCAGGACCATATCACTTAGCCCTAGCTCAAATTCAAACTTCAAAGTACAGCTCCTATGTAACACATATTGCTTTGGATGTCATATACCGTGAAGATAAAATAGTAACTAATAGTAATAATAATGCTAAGTTCATAAAACATTATTGTACAGCTTAAAATACTGTTATAAAACACAACCATTTAACCACTATCCAGAAAAGGAAGCTTGGGGATACCTTGGAAACCTCTCACCCACCATTCTCATTCACAACTATTTCACTAATCCCTAAGGCAACTCTTTTCCCGACTTTAATGCAGTTACTTCCTTTCCTTTGACCAGATAAGTATGAATCCCTGAACACCGTGATTTAGTTTCACCTGTTCCTGGATGTTATAAAAACTGAATTAGGTGTCACGTGCTGTTTTGTGGTGAGCTTTTTCTGCTTAACATCATGAGATTCAATTATGTTCTTGTTCATTGCACTATAGATTTCCTTCATAGGAATACAACACTATTTATTTATTCATTCTACTACTTATGAACACTAGGTTCATGAACGGTAAAATTCCAGTTTGGAGTTATTGTAATTTACATTGCTTCTGACGTTTGGGGCTTGTCGTCCTGCTATGTGCCTGTGTGTACCCAGGGCTGCTTGTCTTCTGCTGGTTTCCCAGGTGTTTGTACCAATGTACACTCCCAACAGCGATCTTTGGCAGTTTTTGTTGCTCTGCAACCTGTAATTGGTATTGGCAATCCTTTTAGTGTTAGCCATTCTAGTGGGTTTTTAACTTGCATTTCCCTAATTGCTAAAGAGGCTGAGTTTTTTTTCATGTTTACCAGCCTTTTAAATATCCTCTTTTGTGAGTTACTCAAGACTCTGACCCAATTTTCTCTTGGGTGATTTGTCTTTTGCTTCTTGACTGTTTTGTAACTCTTTGTGTGTGTTCTGAATGCAAGTCTCTGGTCAGTTAAAGACACTGCAAACTCTTTTACTGTAACTGCCCTTTTCATTCTCAAAAATGGTATCTCTTGATGAATATGAATTCTTGATATGAATTTAATATTTTTTTATGTGTAAGCCTTGTTTTATACCTCTCTTCCCCTTGTTCCTCAATGCCATTTCTGTCAAAAGTTGAGTGTGCCTCTCTATCTGGACCTGCTTTTGAGCTTTTTATTCCAGCCCACAGGTTTGTGTTTAGCCTAAGTTGATGCAAAACTTTCAATGACACTAGCTTAAAAAGGGGTCTATTTTATGTGGTGCTGGGTATGGAATCCAGAACCTTGGGCATTTTAGGAAAACACTCTACCACTGAGCTACACCACCAATCCCAGGAAGTCTTGATCTAGGTTAGAATATACTGTCCCACTTGGTTTTTTCTTCATTTTCAAGAGAATCTCGCTGTTCACATTTCTGGATCAATTTTGGAATCAGCTTGTCCAGTTTCCCAAGATCCTGTTGAGGATCCTTATTCATCTATCATTACATGAATTCCTGGATACTTGATGTTTCTTTATGCTATTGCTAATGCTGAATTTTTTTATTTTTATTTTTTGGTGGTGGGGGGAGGTGTTCCAGGGATTGAACTCAGGGACACTCTTGACCACTGAGCCACACCCCCAGCCCTATTTTGTATTTTATTTAGAGACAGGGTCTCACTGAGTTGCTTAGCACCTGAGGCTAGTTTTGAATTCACAGTCCTCCTGCCTCAGCCTCCTGAGCCATGCCCAGCTGAAATTTTTATCTTATGTGAGGCTATCAGAATATATAACAGCAACTTTCAAGAGTCCCTGGACTCCAAGAACTCCTGTCTCTTGAAGTGCAAAGGCAGACACATTAATTATTTGATTTGATGGTGATAGATGTGCAAAGTGGTGTGGGTGGGTTACAGTTGAGGTGAGTATAGTTACCATGAGGATATACACGGTGTGAGGGAAAGGGGAATAGCCCATCCTGTGAGGTCCTCAGGATGCTGGAAAGGGAGAGCATCCTCAGTGTTGAAAAATATATGAAAGTGAGCTAAGTGAGTAAGGAATTAAAAAAAGATGGTCAGTGAACCAAGTTCTGCTATAGGCAAAACGTACAGAAAGAAAGAGGGATGCACCCCCCCATGCTGTAGATGAACAGAATTAAGAATGATTAGACAACCTACAGAGGACCACCAGCTTCTGCTATAGCCAATGAGTTATAAAAAGCCCCCCCCCCAACTGAGATACCAGTAGCAGTGGGTGCAGATTGTTCAGATTCTGTAAAATAAGTATTATGTGTTATATATTCTACAATGTAGAAACAACTGGAGCAGTTTCATGGGACAATAAGAGAATCAGTGACATCATGGGCTCTCTTTCACCAACTTTGTTGCTTTCTGCTCTATATCCATATAGTCTTTCCAATCTACTGCTATTAAACAGAAAAAAAAAAAAGTGTACCAAGAAAGAATCAAGTTTAGCCAAGTTTAGATCTATAGGAACAGGCAAAATGTAAGACTAACTTCCAGCATTAATACTGACCTCAGTTAAATAAAAGGGGTAAATAACTATAAAGTAATAGACATTGAAGGTAAAACCCAGTACTCTTACTTTAAGACTGGTGAAACTGGCTTGCTGGATATTTAAGACCGAAACTTGGAGAGTAAAAAGTTAAGGAATAAAAGAGCCAAGAAAGAAAATGGCCGATGTTGGGCTCTTGCCCTCTGAGTTAACTCAAACCCAGGGAACAAGGGAACCTCTCTAATAGGTTTGTGACTCTGGGCCATGTGACCTCCTGTTCAGAGAAGGTGAATGATACTCAAGAGAACAGAAAGCCACCGGTGTACATGCTGCAAAGAGGAGGGTCATTGCAGAAGGAGACATCCCTGATGCTTCTAAGGGAAGCCACCTGGTCAAGGAGACCCTAGTCCTTCCTGGCAGATGGCACCAAAGGAGCTAAGAGGCTGCTCACAAGTTCCAAAGTGTGACCCCCTGAAGGAACTATCTAACAATAGATAGGAACAAGGTCAACTTGACCAAGGCAGGTCAAGTTGACCTTGAACACCTAGCAAGAACAGTTATGACCAAAGTACAGCCAGACCCAGGCATTTAAAAGACAATAGTTCTTTGAATGGAACTTAATACATATACTGTGTCAGCCCCATAGCCCTGGTACCCCCCAAAATTCTGAGGCATTTTTCCTTTGTGAGGCTCATATTTACCCCTGCCTACCAAAAATTGGACTGGCCTCTGTACCTTGTTCTTCCTTAATCCTCAAATTGACATTTTACCTAACAACCAAAGTTTCCCTGTCCCAATTACAGTGAACGTAAGTGAACCCTTCTCCTAGGGATATCTGCTGGGATAGGCACCGGAGCAGCAGGATAGGGAGCCTCAACTCATTACTATGTAAAGTCATCAGAACAGGTTATTGAAGACATCCAACAGGTTGCCGACTTTGTACTGATTTTTCAAAATCAACTGGACTCCCTGACATCTGTCGTCCTGCAAAACCGGTTCAGGAAGAATGCAGTTTCTATGAAAACCAATCAGAAGTGGTAAGAGACAGCTCCAGGACCATCTGGAACAGCAAAGACGAGAACCAGCTGATTTGGTCGTCCTTATTGGGGGAATCTAAAATGATGGACCTCCTGGTTATTCCCCCTTAATATTCATCTTTCTCATAATAAGCTTTCTTCTCAGTATTCTTGATTTTATGCAGAAACAGTTTCAATGTAAGGTGACCTGTTTAGCTCAAACCGCCTCCCAGGAACGCATCAAAGCCATTCTCCTCCTGTGCTCACAATCTGATTCCCTGAAACCACAAAAAGGGGGACTTCGTCTAAGATGACCTGAGGCTTCTTCCATATACACCTCTCTTCAGCCTCTACCACGGGGTTCTCCGTCTTCTCTCCCAGAACTCTGAAAGCAGGGAGCCCCTGACATTACTCCTTCTCAGCAGGATGCAGCCGGATGTGATATCGATGCCCTTATTCATTATCTCTGTTCAGAGTCTGGAAAGGAGGATATGGAAAACTACAACCCCCAGGGAGAAAAACAAAAAACAAGAAACAATGGGTTCAAGGGAAAGAAGGAAGACAACTGTGCTCTGGACTTTCACAGTTTCCTGTTCTACAACTGTTTCCCTGACTGCTCAACCGACACAGTCTGCTGTGATTAAGTCTAACTAAACCCTATCAAACTTAGACCCCTGTTGTAACCAGTTGCCATCTTTCTCCTAAAAATGGGCCCTTCTGCTGTTTAATAAAGCATCACTGATCCACCAAGGTCTGTCCCTGTTCCTTTTACCTTTGCTTTCATTCAGTGGTTTGGACTTTGATAGGAAATGGAGAAGCACTGATAGGTGTATGCAGAAACTTCACACACATTTACCATGCTCTGGGTCTTGTACTATGAGGTTGATATTTACTACCTTTAATCCGCAGCAAGAATTGATATTTACTACCTTTAATCCACAGCAAGAAAATCTATGAAGTTGGCAGCATTATGATTTCCATTGTAAACATGAGGGAACTGAGGCACAGAGGGGTCAAGTAACTCACCATGAGTCACAGAGGTAGTTAGGAGCACTGCACAATACCCTGCTTCCTGCCACAGTGACCATGTCAGAAGTGATGTGAATTCACAGAACCAAATGTCTGAGTCTAGAACTCACACCTCACTGGTCTTTCCCTGGTGATGCGTAAATACTATTTTTACCTGAAAGAACTGTAGAAGCAGAAAGGGCAGTAACACTTCGGGAATCTTCCCTGTTGGCGCTCTTTGATGCCTCTGTGTGGTTCTACAAAATAAGACTGCTCCTCTGGTTCACAAACTTCAGAGTATAGTGGAGCAAAATGTCTTTTTATTTAAAAACATAAAAATTGTACATATTATTAAGGGGGTACCAGGTGATGTTTTAATACATTTTATATGTTTGATGTAATGTTTAAACCAAGGTAAATAGTTCTATCTCCTATTTATCATTTATGTTGAAACCTCTCAAAATCCTTTCTTCTTGCCTTTGAAATGTATGGTGCGTTTATCTGTTATCTGATGCTAGCCAGATTCAAAGCCTGGTTCTGCCTTTTTTGCTTTTATGTCTTTGACCAGTGACTCAGTCTTTCTCTATCTAATTTCTGACTGAGTGACACCTGCGTCATGGAATTTTATGAAGATTAGAAGAGTTAATCTACACATAAGATCCCTGGCACAGGGAAAGCAGCATTGCTGTGGTCTGAATGATTGTGACCTCCAAATTCACATGTTCAAATGGAATCTTCCATGGCAGGGCCTCTGGGAGGTGATCAGTTCCCAAGGGCTCTGTTTTCATGAATGGGATTAGTGCTCTTTTAAATAGGGTTGAGGGAGCTGGTTCACTCCTCCTGCCATGTGAGGACACATAGAAAGGTGCTCTGTACAATGAAGGGACCCTCACCAAATCTGCTAGTGTCTAGATCTTGGACTCCCCAGCTTCCTGAATAATGAGCACCAAGTTTCTATTATTTATAAATTACCCAGTCTAAGGTATTTTTTCAGAGCAGTCCAAACCAGCTGTTACTCTTATTATTTCTGTTATTTTGATTCTCATACTTATACTGGCACTAGCCAAAGATACTAAAGGTCCTAAGCGTCAGACAATATTTATTGAGTACATAAATCAGTATGATATAAGTAAATTAGGACTCATAGTTCCTGCAAATACTTCATGTGATATGAATGCAACAAAGTATAATGTCTGTCTTCAAGACTCTCATGACTCAGATGGGCCTACCTATGCACCTTGTTTAGAGCTACTGTGCAAGTATTTTCTCATTTATCTAATTATTCTTTAAAAAATTTTTTTTAGTTGTAGTTGGACACAATACCTTTATTTTATTTATTTTTATGGGGTGCTGAGGATCGAACCCAGGGCCTTGCATGTGCTAGGCGAGCACTCTACCGTTGAGCCACAACCCCAGCCCCTTAAGTAATTATTCTTTATGGTATGAGCCACTGTTTATTCTTCTTTGAACCCCTCACCCCGTCTCCCTTGCATTTAATAGACTGTATATAGTAAGTCTCCAGTAAATTGGGTTGAATGTTCATGGAGCAAATGAAGAACAAATGCACAGGACCATACACTAGTGCTAGGTCCCACCTGGCCTGCTGATACCCCCTGCCCTCATGCTGACATCCCCATCCTTTCCTTTAAAAAACAAACATTAGCCAGGTGTGGTGGCATGTACCTGTAATCCCAGTGGCTCAGGAGTTCAAAGCCAGCCTCACCAACTCAGTAAGACCCTGTCTCTAAATAAAATACAAAAAAAAAAGGGGGGGGGGAGGGGCTGGCTCAGTGGTTAAGTGCCCATGAGTTCAATCCCTGCACCCTCCCCACAAAATATTTTTTTAAAAATTAAAAATGTTGGAAACATTTACAAAACATAAATTTAATGATTTAAAGTGGATGATTGAGTGGTATTTGGTACTTTCACAATATTGTGCAACCACTACTGCTACTCCATTCCAGAACATTCTCATTATCCCCGCCAAACAATTCCTGTGCCTGTGAAGACTTTGCTCCCTATTCCTCACTCACTTCTTAAAAGATCTTTCCTTCCATCTGACCTACTTCCAGATCGGCTCTCCAACTGTCATCGTTAACTTCCAAGCACCTCATTTTCAGGCACCTTTCTCTCTGAGCACTCCTACAAAGCTCTGGATAGGCCCACTGTCCTCACATGTCCCTCTCAGCATCAAGCTTCCAGCCCACTGACCCTACCAAACGACATACTCCGCCCTGTCCTTCTATCTCCCTTTACCCACCATTGGGTCTTTTCTCTTGTTTAAACATGTTGCTCGTAAACACTTTTTATGGTGCTGGGGTTCTGTGAACTTTCCTAACGCTCTTCCCTTTCATCTCCTCTGCACCTGCCCCTGCCCCAACCCACAACCTGCGATTCTTGGCCCTCAGCACCCTCCACTTCATTGTCATGTTCATAAGTTGGCCCCCATCAGTGACGGACACACGCTGCTTTTTTTTCTCAAACCTTGCACATCACACAGACTCTCTCTCCTCCATTCACTTTCAGCTGAGTGCCCAGCTTAGGAAACAGGAGTGACCCATCAAATTCCTCACCTTTCCACCATGAAATGGCCAGTCTTTGCAGTGATATTCTAGGCCTTCTTTCTTGTTCACCAAGAGAGGTTTCCTGCTCCTATCGAATATCAGATCCTCCAAGAGAAATCAATCTGAGTCTCTGCCTGTCTTGCTTTCTCAGGGATTTAGAACCTGCTATATATTTTTCATATATATGCATGTATGTGTGTGTGTGTATATATATATATATATATATATATATATATATATATATATATATATAAAATGTACACATATAAATATTACTCATAGGCTACATGATTGGTATATAGATTATTAATATGTTATATATAATACATTATATATGTATTATTATATATATTACTACTCGTAGGATGTCAGAAGGCCTCCAAGTATTTTTCTATAGCCCAATATAGCAAGGGAGCAGCAGAATGGATTACCCTGGGCAGATCATTTTCTAGAGAGCCCTACAGATGGAATGAGGAAGCGACATATCCCCAGTTCAGGCTAACATGTGAAATCACCAGACAAGAGACTTCAGGGCCAAGGCCAGCTTGAATGGAGGACAGTGAAGGACCAGTCCCTCTTACCCTGCATGTCAAGGGACTCAGTAAGTTCCCTGGAACCTAAAGGAAAGAAAAGGAGCCATGTGGGTATTGACTGTAATATTATTTTTAACTCCTGATTGATTGGGGGCTCTAATTATAAATTAAGATGAGATAACATTTTTAAAGTGTTTTTACAGACCTGAGTATAAATGGAGATCCCATTTCTATCATTAAGACTCATCTTATTGATATAAACAGAGCTGTGTAAAAACTACAAAGGGCTTTGGGGAATCCAAATGTATTTATTTAAATATCAATAGTGGCTTAGCCCTGCCTGCCAGGAAGAATAAATTGTAAATTTAAAATAGAGTAAAGCCATAGCCAGGTTGCACGCCTGTAATCCCAGCGGCAAGGGAGGCTGAGATGGGAGGATTGCAAGTTCAAAGCCAGCTTCAGCCTGGGTGAGGCACTAAGCAGCTCAGTGAGACCCTGTCTCTAAATAAAATATGAAATAGGGCTGGGGATGTGGTTAGTGGTTGAGCACCCTTGAGTTCAATTCCCAGTCTAAAAAAAAAAAAAAAAAAAAAAAAAAAATAGAATAAATCCTTTAAGGGAGTAAAGGATTCCAACCTCAACTTGAAACTTAGAGACATTGCAGACCCAAATTTGGCTAGAATTAGGGAAGTGAACATGAGACCCTTTTTAACTATGAAATCCCTGTAAAAATGACCACAAACAGGCCTCAGTATGATGCGAAAACAAAATTTCAAGTCCTGGTCAAATCATGGTTCAGTTTTTTCCTCAGTGCCTTCCTCTGAAGAAAAGAACAATTGTTTGCCATGGTATAATGGTTTACTTCATCTGTTCTTTTTAATTCCAGGAAAATCTGGAATTGAGAATAAAGGTAATGGAGTAAATAATAATGAGAGATTCATTCAAACTTATTGTACTCATAGCTGTGGTAAGTACAGAAATAATAGATCTATGTTTGCTGTTTAGAATGCTTATAATTGTTGGGGGAATTTAGTATGATAGCAAATCAAGCAGAATTGCCTTATGACTTCAATTTATGTTATAAAATTGAGTAATATATTAACTTCTTTACTTTAAGTTCAACGTGTTAGAAAAATCTTACTACATTTACAGCCAGTATTGAAACACTTAAGAAAACCTGATATCCACCATATTTATGTTAAATACATTAGAGTTACTTATATTCTTTTTGTTAGACAATAAAAGCAACTATACTAAATTTATGAATGTAATTTCAAATGCTTTAGGAATTTAAGTTTATATATATGCCCAGACATTAACCAATGGCTTCCCCAACAGTGATTATTAAAAGTCTTTCTATTTATTAATAGAACAACATGATATTTATTGTGAATTTAAAATTTTAAGGACAAATAGATTTTTTTTGACCTGAATCCCTGTAGGTGGTACAATCAAATTAGGATTAAAATAAATCAAAATATAACCATAAGTTATCTTTTGGGGCATAGGAACTGCCGTTGGAGCACGCTGATAGTGCATGCTGTAATGTTTTGCAGAGAAAGAGGGACACATAAGGGATGGAGGAACTGGAGCCAAGCAAGTCAGAGGGAGCCCATGGATGGGGCAGAAAAGGGAGCTGGGTCAGGTAATGAGATGCTTGGAAAACCTGTTAGGCCATGTGTGATACAGATGCAAACTGTTACACAAATCCTCAAGACTAATGGAAGACTCCTGGGGACTTTAGGCAGAGGCTGGTTTTGCAGAATATGGGTTGTTCAGAGCAGCCCTGCATGACTCCATTGGGCGCCTTTGGCATGGCCACTGGTGTGGTGTAACATTGCATCTTTACAAGTGACACCATCAATTAGGATTTAAAAAATAATAACAGTCAGGCACTGTGATGCACTCCTGTAAACCCAACTAATCAGGAGACGGAGGCAGGAAGGATTTCAAGTTAGAGGCCAGCCTGGGCAACTCAAGGAGACCCTTTGTAAAAATTTAAAAATAAAAAGGGGTGAGAATATAGCTCATCAGTAAAGCTAAAAACAAACAAAAAAGAATCACCTGAGGTGTTGTGTGAATATTTCTAGGGGGCAAGAGTGGAATCAGAGGGATCACTTAAATGGCCAACACAGTCTCCAATCAAGTGACCTAATGAAGTACTCTGGTGATAGAGAAAAGTGGATAGACTGATTTTTTATTTTTCGTGTTTTCATGGCAGGCATATTTCTGAATCTGAAGGTAGCTTGATTTAGGTGGAAACTGAGAAAAATTAATCATCCAGGCAGTGATGGTATGCTGAAGGTGACAAACTATTTTGCACTGCCTGGAAAGAACCAATGGGGTTGACCTTTCTCCAGCCCCTAGCTCAATGTCATCAATGGAAATTGGCAAGCGCTACAAATACAGGATTCCCCCAGAGAGTTGGTGAAACATTTACTAGCACACCAGTACTTCTAGCTCTTTGAGAAATTTCAACATTAGAATATTATTTACTTATTTATTTGTTGTGGGGCTGAGAATTAAACCCAGAGCCCCACAGTATATGCTAGGCGTGTGCTCTACCAGTAAGCTACATCCCCAGCATTTTCTATTCTGAAACAGGGTCTTGCTAAGTTGCCCAGGCTGCCTTCAAACTTGTAATCCTCCTGCCTCAGCCTCCAGAGTAGCTGGGATTACAGTTGTGGGCCTCTGCTCCTGGATACTATAATACTACTTAAAGAAACACTACAGAAGACATGGTATGGTGTGAGAGAACGCTCATAAGACTGTTATAATTAAAATGAAAAGAAAGATATGGTTGATGAGAGACACTGGGAAGACAGTCTCTGTAAGAACTGGTGACAGTTTATAAATGGCGGCAATAGGAAAAGAGGAGTAGATTGTATTCACTCCCCTGGAATAGGAATCATTTTAGAGCACACCTCTTTGATGATTCGAGAGAGAACATGTCACAATTTGGTTCCCTGTCACATGTATTTTAAATGTCCTAGCTTCAGCTGTCAAGAATCTCAGATACCTTTTTAAAATTCCACATTATTAAAGCTCGGATTTCTGGATTCTGTCACTATTTACTGGTGGAGTTAAATGAATGGAATACTAATCCAATACTAGACTGAAACAAAAGCTCTGCAGAGATTTGTGGAAAGCTATTATTCAAAACTCAAAGTCTTCCACTTTGGGAATCTTGTGGCCGAGGTGGAGTTGAACCCAGGCATTACAGGATATGTGGCAAGTTCACAGGAGGGATTGTCAAGGGCACCAGGAAAAGAAAGGAGACACCGAGCGCATTCTCTGCATATTTTCCCATGAAAATAAGTGTTCACTAGAATTTAAAGCATGTGTCCCAACACTGTGTAAACACCTTTGTCACCAGCCTATATTATTGTGACAAGTACAGATGGTCTCTGACTTACAAAGATTGAATTTGATAATGGTGCAGGAGCAATACATATTCATTAGCAATCATACTCCATATTTTGAATTTTGATCTTTCCCTGGGCGAGGGATCTGTGGTAAGACACTCTTTCATGATGTTCAACACCAGCAACGAATTGCTGCTCCCAATCAGCCACTCCATCAGAAGAGGAAACACCTGGTGCTTTATAGTGTACCATGTTGCTAAGCTATTGTGTCCCATAGGTTAGATGTACTAAAAGCTGTGTGTGTGTGTGTGTGTGTGTGTGTGTGTGTGTATGTGTGTGTGTGTGTGTGTGTGTGGTGCTGGGGATTGAACCCAAAGCTTTGCACACACAGGGCAAACATTCTGCCACTACGCTATACCCCCAGCCCTAAATGCATTTTGGGGGGAGTACTGAGGAGTACCACTGAGTCACATCCCCGGCCCTATCTTGTATTTTATTTAGAGACAGGGTCTCACTGAGTTGCTTAGTGCCTCACTTTTGCTGAGGCTGGCTCTGAACTACAATCCTCCTGCCTCAGCCTCCAGGACCACTGGGATTACAGGCATGTACCACTGCACCCAGCCCTAAATGCATTTTTACTTGTGATATTTTCAAGTTATGATGGGTTGATCAGGGTATGGCTCCACCTGTATTTCCCTAGGACCTGGAGGCATGGAAATGAATAAGACTGCTTTGCACACAGCGAGTGAGACAGAGAGAGTCATGAACAGATTAGAGTACATGTGACCAAAGCAGAAATTCAGTATTTAGAAAATAACGTGGAAGCCCAAGATTGGGGGAGCATATGACTCAGTCTTGGGTAAGCAGAGGCAACTTCCTGGGGAAAGCTATGCTTCAGCTGTGTCTTAAAGAGGTAAACCAGATAAAGTATGTGTTTGGAGTGGGAGGAACTCTAAGCAGAGAGAATAGCATTTAAAAAGACCCCAAAATGAAACAGCAGTAATTTGGCTTTAGACTCTAGCCTGAGAGGTAGCCGTGGATAAAGACAGGAGAGTGGTGTTCTCCAGGTTTTCAGTGGTGTACCGAGGAAGTAGGCAACAGGAGGACACCACCCAAGGAACAGGCTGAAGAGGGGTGCACTCTCTGAGGAGTATTTGAAAATAATAAAAATGCCTAGAAATTCTAAAGAATGATGAAAATACAGTAAGGAAATGATTCAGTCAATCTCCTGGGTCGTACTCATCAGGAGATGTCTGCTACAGTGACGTTTACAGGAGGAAATCTTTCCTTGCATCCTCACCCCCCATACCAAAGAGGTGGAGAATGACTCCATTGAACATCTTCAGCACCTAGCAAGCACTTCTATGATCTGAGCAGTTCGTAATCATATGCCCTGTGGAAAGCAAAAGAAAGAAGGAGAAAGAACAGGTGTTTAGAAGATATGTAGAATCTGGGACATGTTGAGTTTTTACTGGTTTGTGGGAGATTAAGAAGAGATACACAGCAAATAGGCATTGGCTTTGGATTGGAGCTGTAGATTCAGGAGTCATTATCGCAAAAGAGGTGGTGAAATGCTCCGGAGTAGGAGAAATCCTGAGAGACACAGTGAGCCAAAGATGGAATGATGGGAAGTTGAATATTGCGCGGACAGATGACAGAATAAATGTTCAAAAGAAAGACAATGAAGGAAAACTCAGAGGCCTAAGAATCTGAATCAAACATAGCTGGGGCAAGATTCCCCCGGACAAGGAGATATAATACAGAAGAGTTAAATGCCCTAAGTGTCCATGAGAAAGAGGTCAAACCTGTGGCACAGTGTGTTGAGATTTAGCTGGGGAGCATAGAGAGAGCACAGCAGAAATCCTGGGGAAAAAAATGGGAATGACAGAATCTCAGTTGAAGGCTTAGATGGATCTATGGGCTTATACCCCAGTCCATATTTGAGCCCTGGAGTTGACAAATTTCCAGGGTTTACTGACAGCCCTGTGTGGTGGCGAGTAAGTGGGCGGGATCCAGCAAATAGCCCAATAAGTGTTTCTGTCTTTTCAAAGATGTCCCAGGCCCAGACTCACCAGACCAGTAATGCAGGATCTGGATGGACAGATGATCAAAGACCAGATGGAATGAGGCACATCTCAAAAGATGCCATTGTCCAAAGACCTGAGGCCCAGATGTGTCCCACATGTGCTCAGCATGACCTATGCCTCCATTCATCCTTGAAATATTATCTCAAGCAGAAAACTCTCATTGCTTCTGTTTTTACCACTGGGTTAAAAAAAAATAAATTTAATTCAGATATAAGAAAGTACTATTTCTTGCACACTTCAGTATGAAATGGAATCTATGTTTGTTGTAGAAAAAAAAAATAACATAAACCTTATAAATCCTAGACTCATTGAGTCTTTCTTCATGTGACCTTGCATTCAAAGAAGCACAATCCAAACAGCTGAAAATAATGAAAAATGAAATTCTAAGCTTCAAGTTGCACTGCTCGAAAAATGGCTTTAAAAGTATATAACCCCCAGGAACACCCTTCTTATGCCCTTTCCTCTCTTTCACATTTACCCCACACCCCTTGTTGATTTGGAGACTCTCATTCAAAACTCTCCCTCTCCAAACCTTTTCACTTAGAGCTCACACTGGTATTTTACTTTCAAAATTCCTTTATCTTTTTCTAGTTCCTTGACACAGATTCCTTTCCTCCTCTTATGCTCTCTCTTCGTATTCTTTCTTTCTTCCTTCTTCCCAAGATGGGGAGGGATCATGAATTTAATTAGGTAATGTTTATGAGTTGGGGAGGGAGCAGGATCATTTTGAAACCACATCTCTTGAGAAAATATGGATAAGCAAAAAAGGAGAAATAAATATAAAGGGAATGAAATTCCATCTCTACATTCCTTTGTGTTTTCTTTCCGGCAACTGAACTATATTGTGAATGTCTTTCTCTCAAGTCTTAGGCAGACGTCCTCCTTTGGAAAAGCGCTGTGACTTTTCGTGATGTGACTCTGTCGTAATATATGAACTTTGTCTCCTCCTGTCAGACATGGAGGCTGTTTTCCTTGTTGTACAATTATTAACCCTACTGTTGGCAACACTCTGACAGGGACTCCTTTGTTCATGTGTGAGTATTTTCATAGGAATTCTGGCTAGGCATGGAAATCCTGATCAAAGTATGCAGGTTTTAATAATTTCTCAGGGCTGCTGGGACAAAATACCACAAACCGAGTGGATCAACAACAGAAACGCACAGTCTCACAGGTCTGGCGCTGGGCGTTGGAGATCAGGGCTCTGAAGAAGGCAGGTGTGGTTCCATGCCCCTCCCCAGCTCCTGGTGGTTGGCAGGCCATCACGGTGTTCCTTGGCTTCTACTGCAACTTCCCAATCTTTGCCTTCATCTTTACAATGTGTTCTGTGTACAAATTGCCCCTTTATATAAGGACGCCAGTGATACTGGATTAACAGCCCACCATACTGCAGTATTTCTTATCTTAACCTAGTTAATCACATCTACTGTGACCCTGTATCCAAACCAGATCACATTCTGAGGATCTCCCAGCTCAACGTGTGAATTTTGGGGAGACACAATTGAGCTGATAATACATATCTTTAAGGCTTTTAATATGTGTTCCCGAATGTTCAGAATATATCTTTAAGTGAAGTAGCATTGACAGGACTTGCTGTGACTGATTTTAAGTGGGAAGGGATTGGAGAAAAGGAACAGCAGGGGGTGATTTAAAAATGCTGGCCACGGGAAGCTAAGTAGAACATGGGAGAAGCTGCTAGGAGGAGGAGGAGGGTAGGAGATGAATTAAGATTTAGACATGCCGGGGGCTGGGGCTGTAGCTCAATGGTAGAGCACTTGCCTAGCACATGTGAGTCACTGAGTCCGATCCTCAGCACCTCATGCAAATAAATAAATAAATAAAGGTATGTGTCCATCTACAACTAAAAAATTATTAAAAAAAAAAACAAAACAACAACATTTAGACATGTTGGGCTGGAGCTGGAATTCGGTGGCAGAGCGCTTGCCTAGCATGTGTGAGGCACTGGGTTTAATCCTTAGCACTGAATAAAAATAAACAAATAAAATAAAGGCATTCTGTCCATCTACAACTACAAAAAAAATTAAAGGAGAAAAATTTAGACATGTCGAGTCAGAGGCACTGTGGAACATGCAAATGGAAATATGTAATCAGTGGCTATTTATGTGGGTCTGGAGTTTAGGAAAGACACAAATTTGTGAGTCATCCCCATTAAGTGGAAATTGGAAGTCATGAGGAGGGATGACATCACTCATGAAGATCACCTGGTGACAGGAGATGTGAAGAGGGCCAAGGACGGAATCCTAGGACCTCCAATGCTTGCAACATAGTTGGAGCATGAGAAGCAAGCAAATGTAACATATTTAATACCAGGATTGAGGAAGATAGCCCTGGAAGCATACTATGGATTAGCTGGAATTGGAAAGGAAAGGAAGACATGTTCTACATCCCAACCCAGGAATGAGAAGGTTATCAGTGCTCCAAGCACCGGATGCGTCATTTCCTGACCTCATGCACCTCCCTCCCTCCCTATGGTAATTGTTACTCTGAATTTCTTATTAACCATACTCTTGCTTATCTTTATAACTTAATCACATATGCATGCCTATCTAAATAATAGACTGTTCAATTTTATCTATTTTTGAATGTTATGAAAATGGCACCGTACTTTATGAGTTCTACAATTTTTTTTTGCTCAAAGTAAGATGTTTAAAAGGGTTTTTGTTCATTTTAATATATGTGTCTATAGATCTTTCATTTTTAGTGCTGAGTAGTATTCTATCATAGGCACATATACCAATGTATTTGTCCACTATATTACTCTTGAACATTTTGAGGACATTTTCAGTGTTTTGCTCTTATGAATGATGTTCCTATGAACCTATTCAGACATTTCTTCCAGTTCATCTGTTCAGGATTATCTTTCTAGAACATATACAACGGAGCAGAATCACTGGATTTCCTACTTTCAGTCTTGTTTTATGTGAAAGAAAAATAAGCTCATATGAAAATAGATTCCTACCTCACACCAAATTCAAACTTCAATTTCACGTGGGTCAAACACTAAAGTGCGAAAGATAAACCTTAGGAATTTTAGGAGCAAATACGGACTATCTTTAAGACCTTAAGTTAGGGAAAGATTTTTTTTTTTTTTATTAGTGTGTGTGTGCACACACACATGCACACACACCCTAAAGAAAAAGTGATAAATTAAACATTGTTAGACTTAAGAACTTCTATTCAAAAGATATGATAGAAAGAGTGAAAATAAAAACTGTAACTGGGAGAAGATAGTCACAGCATATATAATACACAAATTTTCGCACTTGTGGTCAATAAGTAACTCCTATACACCGGGGAGGAAAAAGATAAACATCTCAGCAGAAAATAGGCAAGAGGATACCTCACAGAAGAGGAAATTCAAGTCCCTAGAAAACACAGGAAGAAAGATTTAATCTCCTCAGTAATCAGGCAAGAGCAAATTAAAAACCACCAGGAGAGGCTGTTTCAACTCACCGGCCTGGCAGAACAGAAAGATAAGCCCACGGTTTCCACAAGAACACAGAGCCTCGTAAACTCATATTCCTGGTGGGAGTGTCACTTGGGATGATTTTGGAAAGCATTTTCACATCATCCAGCGCTATATGAAGCTCCAAATTTAATTTCCATCATGATGATATGAAGTGGTGGGACCTTGAAGAGGTGACTAGGTCATGAGGACCTCCGCCCTTACGAACCAGGTAAGGCTGCTATCATCGAGGTGGATTGGTCATCTTGAGAATGGGCTCCTGACAAAAGAACAGATGTGTCCCTCTTCCTCCTGTCTCATGAGTGCTTGTTTGCCTCTGCCATGTCATGATGAAGCTCAAAGGTCTTTGCAAGGTCCCCCTGCCCTGCCACCATGCTCTTGGATTTCCCAGCCTCCAGAACTGTGAGCCATGTCTGTGGCATTTTGTTGTAGCAGCAGGAAATATACTATGACATCCAGTAAAGCCAAATAAACACACACACTGTACGCTCAGTACTTCTACTTCTGAGGGAAATTAAAGAGAAATTTATTTGTTCATGTAATGCCCAAGATACCTACAGGAAACTTCCTAACAGTTCTTAGTAAGAAAAGGCCCATGATAGTTCTAAAAAAAAAAAAAAAAAAAAAAAAAAAATGACACAATTGAAATTTCTATTGACATTTAAAAAAGAATATAATTTTACTCAGCAAGGAAAATGAATACACTACAAGTACCCACAACGAATGAATAAATTCTAAAACATGGAGTGAAAGCCACGTATGATATGATGATATGATTTGATTGATATAGTTTTAAAAAGAGACAAAACTGAATAAAAATGTTTAGAGCTGTCTACCTGCATGTATGGTGAGCTCCAAAGAGAACAAGGATAGCCTTCACCCCCAATTCCAGGTAATGGCTACCTGTTGGTAGAAATGAGCTCATAATTAAGGGCCTGACCTGGAATGAGAAGAGACCACTGTCTCCTTAAGAGAAAATGCTTCAGTTGATACCTGAAGCATAAGAAGGAGATCATGAGGGCCGGGCTTCTCAAACCTCAGTGTGGATCCCCCTGCATCTCTCTGGGGTACCATGATATTTTCAGTCATTGTAAGGTGTTTGATTATTAAAATCAAACTTTCTGCAAATGTACACAAAGGACCTTGGGTCTTCTGCTTTCCTTAAGGAAAAACAACAATAGTTTTACAAGCTCAGCCTCATCCAAAGAGAATTTGGAAGATTTCTTTGTTGTAAGCTAGACTTGAGAACAAATGATCATAAACATGAAAACTAGTGACCATTCACGAAACCCCAGAAATATCCAATTTTGCTTGAGGTTTAAAGAAGATTTTGAATAGAAATACAAACATTTGGAAAAAGTTAAGCTGACATCTGCTAGTATAAGAGAGATCTGGCCTTTAGAAAATGTGCCAGACATCCCGATTCAAGTAGTTGAACTAAAACAGCTTTAATATATATATATATTGGAGGTTGGGATTATAGCTCAGTGGTAGAGCACTTGCCTAGCATGTTGAGGCCCTAGGTTTGATTCTCAGACCACATATAAATGAATAAAATAAAGGTCCATTGACAACTAAAAAACATTAAAAGAAATTTTTTAAAAAAAATATATAGGCCAAATTATATTATTAGATTCTGCACGTGTACAAATATATAATAGCAAATCCCATTATTATGTACAAGTATAATGCACCAATAAAAAATGTGAAGAAAAACTCAAGGTGGTAATAAAAGATGGTGTGAATGAAAGCAAAATTTCATAAGAGCACAAATCTGCTTTCATGAGGAAGCTAAAGGATAAAAAGAGTGAATAAAATGAATAAACCCAAAAATCCTGAAGGAAAGGAGATATTAGGCTGCTGTTCTTGGCTAAGAGAACACGAAGAGAATCTGGGAATTGGATGTGATTAATACAGCAGACAAGAGCAATTGTGTCCATGGTTAATAAAATGGTGTTTTTCTTATGGACGCAAAATTAAAATAACACCAACTTGTCATTTTAATCATTTTTAAAACCTAGACATCCGTGGCTTTTAGTGCATTCACAAGGTTGTAGAACAATTGTATCACCATTATCTGATTTCAGATCATTGCTGCCATCCCAGAAGACACTCCAAACCCATTAAGCAGCCACTCCCCACTCCTACCTCCCCCCAGCACCTAACAACTAGCATTGTTTTGTCTCCATGGACTTGTCTATTCTAGGCATTTCCTAGAATGGAATCATACATCATGTGGCTTTTCCTGCGGCTTCTTTCACTTAGCATAATGTTTTCAAAGTTCAGCTGCATTAAAGCTCGTATCAGCACTTCTTTCCTTTTTATGGCCAAATAATGTCACATCGTATAGTTCTACCACGTTTTGTTCACTCCCATTCGTCCACTCAGATATTTGGCTTGCTTTCACTTTTTGCCTATCATAAATAAGACTAGTATGAAACATCCATTGCGAACTTTTGTTGGAACAGATGTTTTTAATACTCTTAGGTACATTCCTGGGAGTGTAATTGCTGAATCCTGTGGTAACTCTTTCACATTTTGAGGAAACTGTTTTCCACAGTGACTATGCTATTTTATGTTCCTACCAGTGGACTATGAAGGTTCAATTTTTCCACATCCTTCCCCAAACTCGTTATTTTCCACTTCAAGTAAATTTCTGTTATTGCCATTATATAGTTGGTTTGAGGTCATGTCTCGTTATGGTTTTCCTAATAACTATCGATGTTGATCATCTTTTTCATGTGCTTATTGGTCATTTGTATGTCTTCTTTGTAGAAGTGTCTTTTCATCTCCTTTGCCCATTTTTTATTTGGATTTTCATTATGTCGTTAGTATGTAAGAGTTATTTGTGTATTTTGGATTCTTGACCATTAGTAAGTCTATGATTTGCAAATATTTTCTTCCATTTTTTTGGTTGTCTTTTCACTTTTTTGATAGTGTTCTTCAATGAACAAATGGTCTTACTGTGATGAAATTCAACATAGAAAATTTTCTTTTGTTACTTAAGTTCTCTGGCTCATATTTAAGAAACCATTGCCTAATCTGAGGTCATGAAGGTTTACATCTTTGTTATTAAAATGTATTAAAGAAATTGGATCAATGTGGCTAAGGCAAATGTGTCTGTAAAATATTCTCAAAGGAAAAAGCAATCAGGTGTACACTAAATTATAACAAATGAATTTATGAATAACATTAAAGGTCTCCAAAATGTATGGGCTTCATTGCAATCAGAAAAAGCCAATTTGTGAGATCTCAGAGCTGCAAAAGAAACTTAAAATCAGTCAGGTGCCGGTGCAATGGCACACGTCTGTAATCCAAGCGGCTCTGAAGGCTGAAACAAGAAGATTGCGAGTTCAAAGCCAGCCTCAGCAAAAGTGAGGTGCTAGCAATTCAGTGAGACCTTGTCTCTAAATAAAAATACAAAATAGGGCTGGGGATGTGGTCAGTGGTTGAGTGCCCCTGAGTTCAATCCCTTGTACCCTGCCAAAAAACTTCAAATTGTTAGTAAGCTTCATCAGTAAAAAAAAAAAAAAAAAAAAAAAAAAATCATTACACAATACTCAATTTATAATGGTTTAAAATGGAAAGTTAATGAAGAATCTCTCCAAAGTAGATGAAAAGATCATTCATACACGTGAAGAGCTAGACACCTTCAGAATGCAAGCCAAAATTCTAGACAAATCAAAAGAAACTTTGGGTCTTATCCATTTGCATGAGAGGGGAAAAAATGTTGATATTTGGTTGAGAGCTTTACTGGCTGAGCAAATCTTTGCTTACTTAAGGAAGTGAAGTTCACAATTCAGAGAAATGATGATTTAGGGGGAAAAAATTCAACTCTTCAAAAGATATATTCATGTCCTTGATATTCCAAAAGAGGCAGTTAGCAAAGGCTGGAAAGGCACCAGAATTTCTAGGTACCCAGAGGAGCATGGGGTTTTTGGATCCATGCCTGGTAATAAAGCAGATTCCTCCATCAGGCCATGTCCTTCCTGACACAGCAGTTCCTCCAAGACAGCAAGACAGAGCTTCTCTTGGGCTCCCTGGGCTGGCAAATGATCAGGACCTTCTTTTGATGACAAGACACACATCTTCAGACTGGAGGTCAACAGGAATGATGTGTTGGGTGATCTTGGTCATTGAGTTAGGATAGGTTTAATCCTGCTGTCTGGACAGGAGGCAGTTCTTCTGTTTTATCCTCCTGCTAGAGTCAGATGCACAGATTGGTCTTCAGGGCCAAGTTCCTGAGAAGCGCGCCTCCTGTCATGCTCTGGGACCCCCCAAGAATGTTTCACAGAGGCATGTCCATGGCCCTGTATCTCTCTCCCTAGTGCCGGATCTTGCCTTTTGTTCACACTACTCAAAACAGAAGTGATGCACCTTCGGGGTTGATCCAGCCTTCCAAGGAGCTTGTTTCTGAAGGTCAAAATAAGAAAATGCATTTTTGTTATCTTCCAAAGTAATTCTGATATTTTCCTCTTAGTTTCATTGCTATTAAGTGACCATTCCATGCCTCAAATGAAAGCTAGAGGGAATTAAAGTTCTTAAGATATTTAAATTGTAGATTATCTAAATGTGGATTTTTAAAGTAAATCTTTTCCATTTTATTCCATTTGTAGGCAAGATAATTGCAGTGTTTTTATTGTGGTCAATGACAACAAAACAGCTTGAAAAAAAAAATCCACTGATATGATCCAGAAATAAGGAAAGGATTTTGCTTTCTAAAATAATTTTGAATATTTTCTTTTCATTTTATTGCTAGCCAGCTAAGTGATTATATAAGCACTCAAATAGAAGTGATAGAATTGTAATTATAAATCTCAGGATAGTGTTTTACAAACATACATTATATAAGGGGGAGTTTTATTAGTATATTGATTCCATTTTTACCTAAAGTATATTATTTTTGATGTTGCTATTTAACAAATCTCTTATATTGATCCAGAAAAATAGCAACAATTTTTGTCTCCTAAAGTGCTTTTTGATTTCTCATCTTTAGTCTTTCCACATTATTTATCTGATCACACGATTGCTCAAGTGGAAGTTCAATAGAACTAGCACTGATAGGATAGTGTTTATAAACTTATTTGAAAGTGAATTTCATTTTGTTTGATCTCTGGATAGCAGGAAGATAGGAGTCCAGTTGTTGGTGTTTAACAAGGTGAACTGACATAACATGAACTGCGGTTGTAGTAGGGGTATCATGTGAGCAGTTATAATATGGAGAGATTTGAAACTCAAAGTCCATTACTGTATACTGGGAGTGAAAGTACTTGAATTAAACACTAATGTATTAGCCGGACATGGTGGCGCATGCCTGTAATCCCAGTGGCTTCAGAGGCTGAGGCAGGAGGATTGCAAGTTCAAAGCCTGCCTCTGCAACTTAGCGAGGCCCTGAGTATTTTAGCAAGACCCTGTCTCAAAATGAAAACAAAACAAAACCATAAAAAGAGCTGCAGAGGCCTGGCACGGTGGCACACACCTGTAATCCCAGCAGGAGACTGGGACAGTTCAAAGCCAGCCTCAGAAAAAGCAAGGTGCTAAGCAACTCAGGGAGACCCTGTCTCTACATAAAATACAAAATAAGACTGGGGGTGTTGTTCAATGGTCAAGCACCACTGCGTTCAATCCTACTAATGAATTCATGTAAACAAATTCTAATTTTTTAAAAAAAGTTACCTTAAAATAATTTTCTCTTCTGAATGGCTTATAAAAGACATTGGTTTCTCCTATTAAACATGCTATAGATCCTCTGGAATCTGGCCTTTCTTTTAGATAGCACAATCTTATGCCTATTAAAGGCAAAACACACCTTTAAAATAGAAGGATGAAGGAACCTGTCTGTAATCTATGTTACGTCTTCTGTGGGGTAGGGATGCACACTGACAGATAAAACAGGGATATCACTGTAGAAGGCAACTGGGGCAAGTTCACAAATTTGCTCACACTGAGGTCTCATCTCACATACACGGATGGTCCTTGATTGATGATGAGGTTGCATATCAATACATCCATTGGAAAAAATGCATTTAATATACTGCAGACCACCAAAGCTTAGCAACCAGCATAGGGCAATATGCCAACTGTCTGCTCCTGGGATCCTGTGGCTCACCAGGAGCTGTTTTCCTATTGCTTTCCTGAATCCTGAGAGAACACTGTGCCACACATCACTGGTCTGAGAAAAGATCAAAATTCAAATTTGATGTATGGTTTCTACTGAGTGCAGATTGCCTTAGTATCATTATAAGGCTGAAGAATTATTTCAAAGAATCATTAAGTTGAGGATTGTCTGTACAGGCCCTCCTTCTGGGAAACGGTTCTGGAAAATAGTACAGTTGGTGTCACGTAGGTGATCAAAAAAATGTTGAGTGAATTAAAATTAAGTATAAACCCATAGACACTAATTAAACTCATTATTAAAGGCTGTTTTAAGGACTCAGCAGTGCAAACAGCTACATGTTCCTCTGCAAATAAAGTATGAATTCAATAATGATTTTCTGAAAGTGGATGCTTAAAAACTATCCTTTGGAGTGGCTTAATTTTTTTTAGAAATTCTTGTGGCCATGTTATGTATTATTTCAAAATATGCAAAAATATGCATTGTCTCCAAAATGACACAATTTGAAGAAATGGAAGATATTTTAAAAATCATAATGAAGGAATGCAGTGGAAGAACGCAGCGCAAGGAGAAGACAGTACTACAGGACAAACCCTAGAGCTATGGTGTCCAGCACAGCAGCCACCAGCCACTGTGATTTCTGAGCATTTGAAAGATGGCCCGTGTGCACTGAGATGTGCTTTGAGTGAGAAGTGCACAATGGCTTAGTATGGCTTAGTGTAAAGAAAAGCATTTGGAATCTCTCTCTATTCATGAGAACGCTGGTCTAATTTGTATTCCCAGAGGCGGAGGACGTGTCATGTTTTGAGCATCCGCACCCTGATAGCTGTCACAGAGGTAAGAACCTAACACAAACATTACAGGAGGACATTAGCCAAAGCTAAGAGATAAAATAATTGACAAGAACATTAGCCTTTTGTTTTGCAGGAGAAGTAGGAAGAAAGAGAAAGTATCTGGGTACAATGAATTGAAGACTGCATCTTGAATATCTCCAGATTTTATGACTTTTCCATGAATGTGAGGTTATACTGGATCAGTATAATGTCATATGATCATTGGAAATTATTTCCTTTAAAAAAAAAGATTTTTGAAAAATTGGACTTTTTTTTTTTTTTTGTACTAGGGATTGAACTCAGGGGCACTCAATCACTGAGCCACACCCCCAGCCCTATTTTGTATTTTATATAGAGACAGGGTCTCATTGGGTTGCTGAGCCCCTCACTAAACTGCTGAGGTGGGATTTGAACTTGCATTCTTCCCACCCCAGCCTCCCGCTGAGATTACAGGTGTACACCACGAAAACCGGATGGATTGTTACATTTGATCAAACTTAATTCCCTTGGAGACCATTAGTTTTTCAAAAAATTATAATCTATGGTATTTTATTCAATTTGTAGTAGGCCCATGGGGCTCTTCTGTAAACCGCTAATGTAAAATAGAACCTTTTAAAAGACAACCTTTTCCACGCACTTACCACATGCCAGGCAATGACTTTGGGTGACAAATATCATGAATATCAATTTTACTGATGTGACAACTGAAGCCAAAAGAGGTGCAATAATTGTCCAAAGTACACCTACAAAGTAGGGGAGCTGTGACCTTGTACCCATGAATGATTCTTACTTAATTCCTTCTCCATTCTTTAGCCTTTAAAGATAATTTACAATACATACCTATGTCCTGACTTTATTCTATATCTATCATTCGAAAACTAAACAGGACCCATTGGCCAAACTACATCATTTGGAAAGCCCTTTTGTACCCCCAACCCAACATGTTCAATCCAGTCAATAATTGGAAAACAGAATCAATGGTTAAGTTTTTGATATCTGAAAAAGACTCTGATGATTCAAAATGCTTATAGAGCCTTCACACCACCAAAAATAATTCCCACAGAGTGGTTGTGAAGGTTCTCTTCTCATTCTCCCCATCACACTCTCTGTATACATATCATCAGGGCAAAAGAGCCATGGCAGATACAGGAAACTGCGGATGGAGGGCGATGGGATGGGCAAAGTGGGGAAGGAATGGGCTGTTAAAACAGATCATCTGGTCAGCTGTTAGCCTCAGGTAAGGAAAAAACACAGAGTATAATGAAGGGGTGTTCTTAAGCACTGTCTAGTCCTAGGAATTTTAGAAACAAAGATCGAGAGAGCATTTTGATGAACGATTTCAGTTTTAGGTTCACAGCAAAATTGAAAAGAAGGCACAGATATCCCATATGATGCCATCCCCCCTTCACTCTGTGAATAGCCCACCCCCCACCATTATCCACATTCTCTACCAGCATGGCACATTTGTTACAATTGATGAATCCGTGGTGACCCATTATTATTGCCCAAACAACCTGGACAATAGTTTAAGTTAAGGTTCACTCTGGATGTTGTATATTCTTTGGGTTTGGATAAATGTATAATGATATACATTCACCATTATACCATCATATGGAATATTTTCACTCTCCAAAAAATAAATCCTCTATTTATTCTTCTCTCCCCCACAAACCTGGCAGCCACTGATCTTTTTACTATCTCATTAGTTTTGCCTTTTCCAGAATATTACATATTGAGATCATATAGTATGTAGTCCTTTTGGATTGACTTCTTTCATTTAGTAATATGCATTTAAGGGGCTGGAGTTGTGGCTCAGTGGTAGAGTGCTTGCCTAGCATGTGCGAGGCCCTGGGTTCGATCCTCAGCACCACATAAAAATAAAATAAAGGTATTGTGTCCAACTATAACTAAAAAGCAAAATATAAAAAAAAGTAATATGCATTTAAGTTTTTTCATGTCTTTTCAGAGTTGATAGATTAATTTTTTAGCATTACATAGTTTTTCATTGTCTGTATGCACTAGTTTGTTTATCCATTTGCCTGCTAGAGGATATCTTGGTTGCTTCCAAGCTTTAGCACTTATTATGAAACTACTATAAATATATGTAGGTTCCTGAGTGCACATACATTTTCAACTTCTTTGGGTAAATGCCAGTGTGATTGCTAGGTCATTTGGTAAGATTGTTTATCTTTGTAAGAATCTTATAACTTTTTATATTAATCAGATATTTAAATTATATTTGAGATTTATTGGGTTGAATAAAATATAAATTCAAGAACCACATGATTATCTCAATATATGCAGGAAAAGCATTTAACAAAATACAGCATCCATTCATGTTTAGAACACTGGAAAAACTAGGGGTAGAAGGAACATACCTCAGCATTGTAAAAGCTACACATGACAAACCCAAGGCCAACATCATTCTAAATTGAGAAAAGCTGAAAGCATTTCCTCTAAAAACAGGAACAAGACAAGGATAACCCACTTTCACCACTTCTATTCAACATAGTCCTTGAAACTCTAGACAGTGCAATTAGGCAAAAGAAAAATATTAAAGGGATACAAATAGGCAAAGAAGAGCTCAAACTATCTCTGTTGCTGATGACATCATTCTATATTTAAAGAACCCCCCAAAATCAACCAGTAAACTTAAGTGAATTCAGCAAAGTATCAGGATACAAAATTAACACCCATAAATCAATTGCATTCCTATACTCCAGTGATGAGTCAGCTGAAAGAGAAATTAGGAAAACTATCCCATTCACACACAATAACCCCCCCCCCCCCCAAATGAAGTACTTAGGAATCAGTCTAACAAAAGAGGTGAACAATCTCTACAATGAAAATTACAGGACACTAAAAGAATAAATTGAGGAAGACCTTTGAAGATGGAAAAAACTCCCATGTTTTCGGATAGGCAGAATCAATACTGTCAAATGGCCATACTACCAGAAGTGCTATATTGACTCAATGCAATTCCCATCAAAATTCCAATGAAGTTCTTTGTAGAAATAGAAAAAGCTGCCATGAAATTCATTTGGAAAAATAAGAGGCTAAGAATAGCTAAAGCAATCTTTAGTGATAAATATGAAGCCAAAGGCATCACAATACCGACTTTAAATGATACCATAGAGCTACAGTAACAAAAATGGCATGATATTGGCCCAAAAACAGACATGAAGACTAAATAGCACAGAATGGAAGACACAAAGACAAACTTACACAAATACAGTTATTTCATACCAGACAAAAGCACTGTGTTATGGTTTGGATGTGAGGTGTTCCCCCAAAGCTCATGTGTGAGACAATACCAGATGATTCAGAGGGAAAATGATGGGTTTTGCAAGTCCTAAGCCAATCAGAGAATTGATCCCCTGATAGGGATTAACTGAGTTGTAAACTGAAGTGGTAGGGTATGGCTGGAGGAGGTGGAATTAGGGCGTGGCTTTGGCATAAATATTTGTATCTGAAGAGTGGAGTCTCTCTTTGCTTCCTGATCACCATGATGTGAGCTGCCTCCTCTGCCATGGATACTGCAGGTTATCAGTGATGAGTCCCACTTCCTTACATGTGGAAGTACAACATTAGAGAAACACGCAGAGGCAAGCATATAAAAAAGGGTTTATTTTTGGGCTGGGGTAATGCGCTTGCATGACATGTGCTGGGCACTGGGTTCGATCCTCAGCACCACATAAAAATAAAATAAAGATGTTGTGTCCACTGAAAAATAAATATTAAAAAATTCTCTCTCTCTTTAAAGAAAAGGGGGGGTATGTTAAAAAGAGATAATACAAATATCTCCTGGGAGGGAGAAGGGGGCCACAGCTGGAATCCTGGTATCCCAAGAAGTGAGGGTGTTCTGCCTCTTTTATGCATCCTAGATTTTCTTTGTTCTCCTTCTCTCTTCCCTCTAGCTCTCTCCTTCCTGCATACTTGACTAGTCCCAGAAGATGCTCCAGTGGGGTGGCCAAAAGGTGAGAAGTGGTGGTGTCCGAGGTCATTGACTGAGAAGAAGACTGTTTTGTTGTTGTTGTTGTTTGTTTGTTTGGTGGTTCTGGGGATTAAACCAAGGGCTATAGCTCAGAGTTATCTGGGCAGGAAGAGGGCCCAGAGAGCATTAACAACTTTTATAGCTCTTTGTAGGGAGAGACAATCCCTGGGAAAATTTACCTTAGCAACAATTTGGAAGAGGGGCAAGTTATCTTGATAAGAGTGGAGGAAGGGCTCTGGAGGCATTAACACTTCAAACCCTCAGGAGGAAGTCTCCAACTTTTTGGACCCAATTTGGCCTCCATTTCTTTGATCTGACCCGATTTATGTATCTGTTCTGACTGTCTAATTCTGACTTCACCACCCTTCCCCATCATGATGTTCAGCTTCACCTCAAGGCCTGAGGAATGGAGCCAACCTTCTATGGACTAAGACCTCTGAAACCATGAGCCCTCAAATAAACTCTTCCTCCTCTATAGTTGTGCTGGTTGGGTCCTTTAGTCACAGCAGCAAAAAAGCTGACTACACAACACCATAAACATATTGGAGAAAAGATGGCCTCTTCAACAAATGGTGTTGGGGAAACTGGAAATCCATATGTAGGAGAATAAAATTTAACCCCTGTCTCTCGCCCTCCACAAAACTCAGCTCAAAGTGAGTCAAGGACCTAGGCATTAGACCAGAGACTGTGTGCTTACTACAAGAACATGTGGGCCCAAACCTTCATCAAGTCAACTTAGGAACCAACTTCCTCAACAAGACCTCTAAAGTGCAAGAAGTAAAATCAAGAATCAATAAATGGGGCTTCCCCCTCGTCCAGGCCTGTGGCACAGCTACAAAATGGCTCCTTCCTCGATTACAGGCTTCCAGGAGTGATGTGGCTTCTTTCTAGCACAAGGATATTGTGAAGCAGGCCTTTCAGCAAAATAAATGGAACTTGAGGATACTGTGTTAAGCGAAATAAACCATACACAGAAAGAGCAGCCACTACCCTGGCACAGTGACACCCTGGTTACCTTCACCATCCTGAGGGCGGAGATACCAGCTAACAACAGACGAACCCACCTATTGGAAGGGAAGCAGGAAAGATACTGATGATCAACCAAAACAAGCACTGTTTCTTCCTTCAAGATTTTTTTTCGGAGATCCAACATGGCGGCTGGTGGAGAGGCAGCGCTTTCAATACCACGCCAGTGATGGGGTCATGGATAACGCTTAGATTCTACCAACGGAGAATCTCCTAGCAAAATTCCACTGAAGAGAGACCGGCCGGGAGCTACTAGGATTTTTTGAAGCGTCAGTTTGACCCAGACGAGCGAAATCCTGCCACGAGACGCAGAGGTCCAGATCCACCAGCCGCAGTCCGCGCGCCTCGGGCGCGGCTGCTGGTCCGTCCGCCCGCAGCCAAAGTGACTGGGTCCCGCTACCCTCCAAGACGCAGCTTGGAAGGAAGAAGTCTTTAGCCAAGCCTTCATGAAATAGCGAGCCAGGAGCTGAGGCCAACCAAGACGAACCAGTCCCACCCCTCCCTTCGGACACCCCGGCAAGGAGCCTGGAGCCCGCCATAGCAGAGAGGTGACGTCATTGGAGTTCGGCTGACGGAATTCCTTCCCAGCAGAATCCACTTTAGCAGGTGTGTGACTCCCTCCCCATCCAGATACAAGCAGCCAGGAAACTTCATTGACCTCTCAGGGGTCGTGTCTGTAGGGAAGCAGAGGGGATCCCCGACCCCCAGCCCCCCATATCACAGCGGTGATTCCCAAGGTCTTAGCTGCCAGTTTACTACAGCACTGGGGCTTAAATGGGACACGCGGTGGGGCTGCAAGTGTAACTAGATCTCTGGGGAACCGCTTCTGGGGAATAGGACCTGGCTGGCTGGCTGACAGGAGGAAGGGGGGTAAGGGCCAGAGAAGTGAAACGGCTCTGGACTGACAAGTCTGAGAGACTCCCAGGAGACGCCTTACAGGGATTGCTATCGGCAGGTAGAGAGCAGAAGCTCTGCTCGGAGGGCACAGCTCCGCCTACTGGAAGAGAAGAAGGTGGATCTCTAAGACTTCAATATTTTTTTGTTGTTGTTGTTATTTTTTTTCTTCTTCTCTCTTTGTTCCTTTCTCCCCTTTTCCTTCTCTCTTTCTTTCCCGTTTCAAGTTTTATTGTTCTTTTCATTCTCCTCTAATCTATCTCTCTATCTTTCTTTTTAAGAGCACCTTCATTCCCCTACCCCCCAACTTTCATCCCAAGCATTACGTCTTCCATTACGTGTAAATGTCTAAATGCAAATAGGTGAATGTCTCGAGGCTGTCTATAAGACTCCTAAATACCTAGCTACTACCAACACTCTGACCCAATTGCCTGGTAGTATCCACCTTCAGTGGAGCAATCTTCTAAAGTAGCCAAGACATACTAACCCTCGTACCATCATAGCACCTAACCTAAACATATAGTCCTAAGAACAAACAACAAATCACTATATGCATACAGAACCTGGAAGCCTTTTATGAATTGAATGAACCAGCTTTAAAAGTACAACAAAGCCCAACATTTCTAGGCATAATTTCCCACCACAAAGGAGAGACAACAGAGATACACAAAGCCAAAACAAATGTATAGGAGAAAGCAGTTACAAAGCAGTCAAACAGAGCTGGAAAGTAACGTGAACAACATGAAAAAACAAGGGAAAAAAGGATTACAAACAATGCAGGACAACTTAAATATACAGGAGGACCTAGAAGAATCAGAAACATGGACAGGGAAAGAAATCAAGGCATACCTAACTCAGATGGAACGAAATATTAGAGAAGACATGAGTCAGCAAGTCCAAGCAATGAAAGTATATTTTGAAAACGAACTAAACAAACAAATTCAATCTGTAAAGAACGAGCTTTACCAGTAGATAGAGATTTAAAAAAAAAAACCAAACAGTAATCCTAGAAATGCAAGAAACCATAAACCAGATTAAAAGCGCTAATGAGAATATTACAAATAGACTAGATCAAGTAGAAGTCAGAACATCAGATAATGAAGACAAAGTTTATCAACTTGAAAAGAATATAGTCAACACAGAAAAGATGCTTAAATCTCACGAGCAATCTATCCAAGAGATATGGGATCTCATAAAAAAACCAAATTTGAGAGTCATTGGGATATAAGAAGGCACAGAGGTTCAGACCAAAGGAATGGATAACTTATTAAATGAAATAATCCTAGAAAACTTCCCAGAGATGAAAGATGGAATGGATTGCCAAATCCTGGAAGCCTACAGGACCCCAAACATCCATAACCATAATAGAACAACTCCATGACATATAATTATGAAGATAGCTAACATACAGAACAAGGAGAGAATATTAAAAGCTACGAGAGAAAGGAGGCAGATTACATTCAGGGGTAAACCAATTAGGTTAATGACTGATTTTTCATCACAGACTTTGAAAGCGAGAAGATCCTGGAACAACGTATTTCAAACGCTGAAAAATAATGGATTACAACCAAGAATACTGTATCCAGCAAAAATAAGCTTCAGATTTGACAATGAAATTAAAATATCTCACGATAAACAAAAGCTAAAAGAATTTGCAGCCAGAAAACCAGCACTGCAAAGCATTTTGAGCAAAATACTACAAGAAGAGGAATTGAAAAATAGCGCCCAAAACTAACAGTGGGAGGTATCTCAGTAAAGGGGGAGAAAAATAACCAAAGAGGGAAAACTATCCAAACTAAAATAAATAAATAAATAAACATGACTGGAAGTACAAACCATATTTCAATTGTATCCTTAAATGTTAATGGCTTAAATTCACCAATGAAGAGACATAGGCTAGTAACCTGGATTAAAAAAACAAATCCAACAATATGCTGCCTTCAGGAGACTCATATGATAGGAAAAGGCATACACAGGCTGAAGGTGAAAGGTTGGGAAAAATCATACCACTCACATGGCCCTCGGAAGCAAGCAGGAGTGGCCATACTCATATCGAATAAAATCAACTTCAAACCTAAGTTAATCAAAAGGGATAAAGAAGGACACTATATACTGTTAAAAGGAACCATCCACCATCAAGACATAACAATTATCAATTTGTATGCACCAAACAATGGTGCTGCAATGTTCATAAAACAAGCTCTCCTCAAGTTCAAGAGTCAAATAGACCACAACACAGTAATTATGGGGGACTTCAACACACCGCTCTCGCCATTGGACAGATCCTCTAGACAAAAGCTGAACAAAGAAACTATAAAACTCAATAACGCAATCAATAACCTAGACTTAACCGACATATATAGAATATATCAAGCATCATCAAGTGGATACGCATTCTTCTCAGCAGCACATGGATCCTACTCAAAGATAGACCATATATTATGCCATAGGGCGACTCTCAGTAAATATAAAGGTGTGGAGATAATACCATGCACCGTATCTGACCATAATGGAATGAAACTGGAAATCAATGATAAAAGAAGGAAGGAAAAATCCTGCATCACCTGGAAAATGAACAATATGTTACTGAATGATCAATGGGTTACAGAAGATATAAAGGAGGAAATCAAAAAATTCTTAGAGATAAACAACAATACAGACACAACATACTGGAATCTATGGGACACAATGAAAGCAGTTTTAAGAGGGAAATTCATTTCCTGGAGTTCATTCCTCAAAAAAAGAAAAAACCAACAAATAAATGAACTCACACTACATCTTAAAACCCTAGAAAAGGAAGAGCAAACAACAGCAAATGTAGAAGACAAGAAATAATTAAAATCAGAGTGAAAATCAATGAAATTGAAACAAAAAAAAACCATTGAAAAAAATTAATAAATCTAAAAGTTGGTTCTTTGAAAAAATAAATAAGATTGACAGACCCTTAGCCATGCTAATGAAGAGAAGAAGAGAGAGAACTCAAATTACTAACATACGGGATGAAAAAGGCAATATCATAACAGACACTACAGAAATACAGAAGATAATTAGAAAGTATTTTGAAACCCTATATTCCAATAAAATAGAAGGTAGTGAAGATATCGATAAATTTCTTAAGTCATATGATCTGCCCAGATTGAGTCAGGAAGACACACACAATTTAAACAGACCAATAACAAAGGAAGAAATAGAAGAGGCCATCAAAAGACTACCAACCAAGAAAAGCCCTGGACCGGATGGGTATACAGCAGAGTTTTACAAAACCTTCAAAGAAGAATTAATACCAATACTTTTCAAGCTATTTCAAGAAATAGAAAAAGAAGCAGCTCTTCCAAATTCATTCTATGAGGTCAACATCACCTTGATCCCGAAAGCAGACAAAGACACTTCAAATAAAGAAAACTACAGACCCATATCTCTAATGAACTTAGATGCAAAAATTCTCAATAAAATCCTGGTGAATCGAATACAAAAGCATATCAAAAAAATTGTGCACCATGATCAAGTAGGATTCATCCCTGGGATGCAAGGCTGGTTCAATATATGAAAAACAATAAATGTAATCTACCACATCAATAGACTTAAAGACAAGAACCATATGATCATCTCGATAGATGCAGAAAAAGCATTCGACAAAGTACAGCATTCCTTTATGTTCAAAACACTAGAAAAACTAGGGATAACAGGAACTTACCTCAACATGGTAAAAGCTATATATGCTAAACCTCAGACTAGCATCATCCTAAATGGAGAAAAACTGAAGGCATTCCCTCTAAAATCTGGAAAAAGACAGGGATGCCCTCTATCACCACTTCTATTCAATTTAGTTCTTGAAATACTAGGCAGAGCAATTAGACAGACAAAAGAAATTAAAGGCATAAAAATAGGAAAAGAAGAACTTAAATTATCGCTATTTGCGGATGACATGATAATATATTTAATAGACCCAAAAGGGTCTACAAAGAAACTGCTAGAGTTAATAAATGAATTCAGCAAAGTGGCAGGATATAAAATCAACATGCATAAATCAAAGGCATTCCTGTATATCAGTGACAATACTTCTGAAATGGAAATGAGGAAAACCACTCCATTCACAATATCCTCAAAGAAAATAAGATACTTGGGAATCAACCTAACAAAAGAGGTGAAAGATTTATACAATGAAAACTACAGAACCCTAAAGAGAGAGATAGAAGAAGATCTTAGAAGATGGAAAAACATACCCTGTTCATGGATAGGAGAACTAACATCATCAAAATGGCGATATTACCTAAAGTTCTCTACAGGTTTAATACGATGCCAATCAAAATCCCAACGGCATTTCTTGTAGAAATAGATAAAGCAATCATGAAATTCATATGGAAAAACAAAAGACCCAGAATAGCAAAAGCCATTCTAAGCAGGAAGTGTGAATCTGGAGGTATAGCAATACCAGAGTTCAAACTGTACTACAAAGCAATAGTAACAAAAACAGCATGGTACTGGTACCAAAACAGGCAGGTGGATCAATGGTACAGAATAGAGGACACAGAAACCAATCCACAAAATTACAACTTTCTTATATTTGATAAAGGGGCTAAAAACATGCAATGGAGGAAGGATAGCATCTTCAACAAATGGTGCTGGGAAAATTGGACATCCATATGCAACAAAATGAAACTGAATCCCTTTCTCTCGCCATGCACAAAAGTTAACTCAAAATGGATCAAGGAGCTTGATATCAAATCAGAGACCCTACACCTGATAGAAGAAAAAGTTGGCTCCGATCTACATATTGTGGGGTCGGGCTCCAAATTCCTTAATAGGACGCCCATAGCCCAAGAGTTAATAACAAGAATAAACAAATGGGACTTACTTAAACTAAAAAGTTTTTTCTAGGCAAGAGAAACAATAAGAGAAGTAAATAGGGAGCCTACATCCTGGGAACAAATCTTTACTCCTCACACTTCAGATAGAGCCCTAATTTCCAGAATATACAAAGAACTCAAAAAATTAAACAATAAGATAACAAATAACCCAATCAACAAATGGGCCAAGGACCTGAACAGACACTTCTCAGAGGAAGACATACAATCAATCAATAAGTACATGAAAAAATGCTCACCATCTCTAGCAGTCAGAGAAATGCAAATCAAAACCACCCTAAGATACCATCTCACTCCAGTAAGATTGGCAGCCATTATGAAGTCAAACAACAATAAGTGCTGGCGAGGATGTGGGGAAAAGGGTACACTTGTACATTGCTGGTGGGACTGCAAATTGGTGCGGCCAATATGGAAAGCAGTATGGAGATTCCTGGGAAAGCTGGGAATGGAACCACGATTTGACCCAGCTATCGCCCTCCTCGGACTATTCCCTGAGGACCTTAAAAGAGTGTACTATAGGGATACTGCCACATCAATGATCATTGCAGCACAATTCACAATAGCTAGACTGTGGAACCAACCTAGATGCCCTTCAATAGATGAATGGATAAAAAAAAATGTGGCATTTATACACAATGGAGTATTATGGAGCACTAAAAAATGACAAAATCATGGAATTTTCAGGGAAATGGATGGTATTAGAGCAGATTATGCTAAGTGAAGCTAGCCAATCCCTAAAAAACAAATGCCAAATATCTTCTTTGATTTAAGGAGAGCAACTAAGAACTGAGCAGGGAGGAAGAGCTTGAGGAAAAGATTAACATTAAACTGAGATGAGTGGTGGGAGGGAAAGGGAGAGAGAAGGGAAATTGCATGGAAACGGAAGGAGACCCTCATTGCTATACGAAATCACATATAAGAGGTTGTGAAGGGAAACGGGGCGGGGGGAACAAGGGAGAGAACTGAACAACAACAAATGAGGTAGAGGAAAGATGGGAGGGGAGGGGAGGGGGGATAGTAGGGGATAGGAAAGGCAGCAGAATACAACAGTCACTAATATGGCATTATGTAAAAATTGTGAATGTGTAACTGATGTGATTCTGCAATTTGTATTTGGGGTAAAAATGGAAGTTCATAACTCACTTGAATCAAATGTATGAAAGATGATATGTCATGAGCTTTGTAATGTTTTGAATAACCAATAAAAAAATGAAATTGCAAAAAAAAGAAAGAATCAATAAATGGGATGGTATAAAACTAAAAAGCTTCTTCACAGCAAAGGAAACAATCAAGAATATGAAGGGATAGACTACAGATGGGAGAAAATCTTTGCTACTTGCACCTCAGATATAGCATTAAACTTCAGGATACACAAAGAACTCAAAAAACTTAATACCCAAATAACCCAATCAATAAATAACTAAACTGTCACTTCACAGAAGAAATGTAAATGGTCAACAAATATGAAAAAAAGTTTCAACATCTGTAGCAATTAGGGAAATGCAACTTAAAACTACACTGAGATTTCATCTCACTCCAGTCAGAATGGAAATTATTAGGAATACAAGTTACTACAAATGTTGACAAGAATGTGGGGAAAAGGGAAAGTTAATACTTGTTGGTGGGACTGCAAATTAGTGCAACCACTCTGGAAAGCAGTATGGCGATTCCTCAAATAACTGGGAGTGGGATTTGACCCAGTTATCCCACTCCTTGGCATATATACAAAGGCTATAAAATCAGCATACTACAGTGACACGCCCACATTAATGTTTACAGCAGCTCAATTCACAATAGCTAAGCTATGGAACTAACCTAGATGCACATTAACAGATAAATGGATAAAGACATTGTGAGATATATATATAATGAAATATTACTCAGCCATAAAGAAGAATGACTTTATGCTCTAGAATTAAACTACTTGAGTAAAAATCCTCCACTTACTTGAGTGTGACCTTACACACTTAATATCACCACTCCTCAATTTCCCTATCTTCACAATGGCTGCAGTGATAATACTTATCCTGGGTGAAGAGGATTTCTTAGACACATTGATTTTGCTGTGTGCCAGAGGTTACTAGCTTAATAATAGGATAACTGGTGGAATGATCAAAGAGTGAGCCCATTCAGAGAAAGAGAAGTGGAAATAGGATACAGCTGAAAAATGCAAGGACCACTGCAGCTGTCTGCTAACACACACACACACACACACACACACACACACACACACACAGTAAAAAGAATGCAGTTTAATGTTTGTAGTTCCATTTCTCATGGTCATTAATACATCAATGTCCCTAGATGTTAGTAAGAGATAAAATCTGGAGAGAGAAGTATGAGATGTCAGATATGCAGACCATTGATTCGAAGTTAAAAACCAACGCATCTATTATAGTTTGGACTTGGTTTGTCCCCCAACAACTGATGTGTTAGAGGATTGGTCCTCAAGTGTGGTATTGAGGTGTTGGATTTTAAGAAATAGATCCTAAACAGGCTTGATGGTAAATGCCTATAATCCCAGAGATTCAGGAGGCTGAGGCAGGAGGATCTCAAGTTGACTATCAGTCTCAGCAAATTAGCAAGACTCTGCTCAAAAATCAAATATAAAAGGGTTAAGATGTAGCTCACTGATAAAATGCCCCTGGCTTCAATCCCTAGTGCCACAAAACAAGAAGTAGAGCCCAGCAGGGGGGGCTTAGCTCAGTTGGAATGGCCTTGAACGGAACTGTGGGACCAAGTCTCTATCTGATTTCCTGTCTGACGTGATCACTTTCTCTTGAACATGCTCCCAGTATTGGCACCCACCTCGATGGGATCCAGGTTGGAGGGTCCTCACTAGAACTGTAAACTAACAAAAGCATCTTTCCCTTGAACCCGCAAACTGTGACCTAAATAAATCCCTTTCCTTTCAAAATTAACCTGCCTGAGGTATTTTGTCACAGTAATGAAAAGCTGACTAGTAAGCCAGGCAAGGTGACCCATGTGCATGTAATTCCAGTGTCTCAGGGGGCTGAGACAGGAGGATCATATGTTCGAGACCAGTCTGGGAAACTTAGCAAAAATTTGTCTTAAAATAAATGTAGCACAGTGCTAGACCACCACTGGGTTCAATTCCCAGTACTTAAAAAAGATCTGATACAACCTCAGCCCCCATTCCCAAATTTTGATTTGATATCCATAATGTTGCTTTAGGAATTGAATGAAATACTGCAACTGTGATGTTGGTATGTTTATTTTGTAATGGATGAATTAGAATTATAAATATTAGGCTTCATTGTGATATATTCAGACCTGAACATGGCATAATTTGGTCTAATTAATTCCCGTGTAGATCCCCTGTCACTTTCTTTCTCCCTCCCCCTAATGCCCTCCCTCCTCTATTTTCACAAGATCCCCTTTTCTCTCTAGCTTCCACATTTGAGAGAAAACATGCAACCCTGGACTTCCTGAGTCTGGTTGGTTTCAGTCAGCATGATGTTCTCTAGTTCCACTCACTTTCCTGCAAATGCATAATTTTGTTGTGATTTGTGGCAGAGTAAAACTCCATTGTGTGTATATATCACATTTTCTTTATTCATTCATCTGTTGATAGACACCCGGGCTGGTTCCATAACTTAGCTATTGTGAATTACACTTCTGTGAACATAGAAAGTGGGTATCACTATAAGTGTGCTAATTTTTGGATAAATGCTAAGGAGTGGCATAAATGGGTCATATGTTGGTTCCCATCTTGTCTTTTTTAAAAAAATTGTATTTTCTTGTGATAAAATATGTGTAACATAAAATGTATCATTTTAATTGTTTTTAAGTGTACAATTTAGTGATGTTTGGTATATTCTTATTGTTTTACAACCATTACTACAGTCTATTTCTGGAAACTTTATGTTACCCCAAATGAGAATTCTTTACCTCTTAAACAATACCTCCCCATTACTCCAGCTCCTGGTAACCATCATTCTGCTCCCTATCTCTATGAATCTGTCTTTTCTGGGTACACTCATACAAGTAGAATTATACAATGCTTATCCTTCACTATGTCCAGTGATTTAAATTACTAAAATTTTCAAAATTCATCTTGGAGCATGTGTCAGATTTTTAATCCATTTTAAGGATTCCATTATATGTTTGTACCATATTTCTATATCCACTCATCTGTACAGACGTTTTATAATTTCTACTTTTCACCTACTGTGATTAATGCTACTGGAACATAGGTATACAAATACTTGTTTTTGTTCTTTCAATTATTTGGGGTAACTGCATATTTGAAGTGAAATTCCTGAATTATATGGAAGCACTATGCTTCCTTTTTCTTCCTCCACATTTTTAAATTGGTGCGTTATAGCTGTACATAATTGTGGGACGTGTTGTTACGTATTAGCACGTACACACATATATAACAATATGATTTTGCTGCCAACCCTCCCCAGCACTTCCCCTCCCTCCATCCCTTCCCTTTCCTCTATTCTATGATCTCCTTTGTTTTTCATGAGATTAATTCCCACCATTCCTTTCTTTTTCTGACCCTTGACCTTCTGAGTTGGGCTTATTTCGCTTAACATAATAGTCTCAGTTTCCATCCATTTTCCTACAGCTATCATAATTTCATTTTTCTTTATGGCTGAATAAAATACCATTGGGTATATATTCCCTATTTTCTTTATCTATTAGTCTGTTAATGAACACCTAGGGTGGGTTCCATAGTTTGACTATTGTGAATTGTGCGCTGTAAACATGAATTTGCATGTATTCTATAGTATGCTGACATTATTAATTCTTTAGGATAAATATGAGGAGTGGTGTAGCTGGATCAAATTGTGGTTCCCTTCTAGTCTTCTGAGGAAACTCCATACTGATTTCCACAGTGGTTGTACTAATGCACTATCCCACCAACAATGTGTGAGTGTTCCTTTTTCCCCACACTCTCACCAGCATATCTTATTATTTATATTTTTTTGAGATTTAATTTTTAATTTATTTTTATTTCTTACATACATGACAATAGTGCAATGCATTACAATCATAATTATCCATTCACAGCACAATTTTTCGTAACTCTGTATATTTTTGATGACTACCATTCTAACTGGAGTGAGAAGAAATCTCAGTGTAGCTCTGATTGACACTTTCCCAATTGCTAAAGATGTTGAACACTTTTTTCACATATTTATTGGCTACTTGTATTTTGTCTTTTGGGAAATAACTGTTGAACTCATTTGTCCATTAATTCGTTGGGTTATTTATTTATTTAGGTGTTAAGTTTTTTGAGTTCTTTATCTATTCTGATGTTCATTTGCTGTCAAAAGAGTAGCTGGAAAAGATTTTTCTCCCATTCTGCAGGCTCTCTATGCTCCTCATTGTTTCGTTTGCTGTGCAGAAGCTTTTAAATTTGTTGTCATTCCATTTATTAATTCTTAGTATTATTTCCTGAGCTTTAGGAATCTTATTAAGGAGGTCATTTCCTGAACCTACACGTTGGAGCACATTTTCCTCTCGCAGTTGCAAAGTTCCTGATGTAATTTCTAGGTATTTGAGTCATTTTGAATTGACTTTTGTGTAGGTTGAGAGATAGTAATCTAGTCTCATTCTTCTACATGTGAGAATTCAGTTTTCCCAGCACCTTCTGCTAAAAATTCTGTCTTTTCTCCAATGTATGTTTTTGGTGACTTTGTCAGGGATAAAATCTGGGTGGGATTGTTTCTGGGTCTTCTATTCTGTTCCACTAGTCCACCTGTCTGTTTTTATGCTGGCACCATATTGGTTACTATAACTCTATAGTATTGTTTGAAATCAGATATTGTGATTTGAAGTCCAGCATTGCTCTTCTTGCTTAGAATTGCTTTGGATAGTCTTTTCTTTAAAAGTCATATGAATTTTAAGATTTTTTTTCTAGTTCTGTGAAGAGAATCATTGGTATTTATTCTGCCTATTTAAGAATATAGTGGGTCTTTCCATCTTCTAAAGTCTTCTTCAGTTTCTTTCTATAGTGTTCTATAATTTTCATTGCAAAAGTCATTCACCTCTATGGTGAGATTTATTTCCAGGTTTTAGGATTTTGGTTTTTTTTTCAAATACTGAGAATAAAATGTTTTCCTAATTTCCTTTTCAGCAGGTTCATTATTAGTATATAGAAAAGTAATTCATTTTTGTGTATTGATTTTGCATATTGCTACTTTGATGAATTTATTAGTTACAGAAGTTTTCTGGTGATTTTTTTGGGGGGTGTCTTTAAGTATAGAGTCAAATCATATAAACAGTGACAATTTGACTTCTTCCTTTCACATTTGACTCCTTTTCATTTCCTTCTCTTGCTTAATTGCTTTGGCTAAAATATCAAGTACTATAATGAACAGATGTGGTGAGAGTGGACATCCTTGTCTTGTTTCTGACATATACAGTACTTATGATATTGATATATGTTTATTCTAATTTCTTCTATAATTTTAAATAAGAATTGCTGCTGGATTTAGCCAGATTTTCTGCATCTAATGAGATGATCATGTGATTTTTTTGTCCTTTATTCTATTTATGTGATGAATTACTTTTATTGACTTGCATATATTAAATTATCCTTGCATCTGTGGAATGAAATCAACTTGGTCATGATGTACAGCTTCTTAATGTGTTTTTAATATAAATTGCTAAAATTTTATTCAACAATTATTTATTTAGGATTTTGAGTATCTATATTCATCATGGATTGCTGGGAGCCACAGCCAATTAATATGATGCATGGCATTTTTGATTGAAAGGTGATGCCAGCTAGCCATTGAGATGATATGATTATGTTAAAAATTACATTCATATGGATACCGGACTCCTGCTGTTTACCTTGGCCTGCTGCGGGATGCGGGACTTCTGGAGAGTTCCCATTGGTTGGGAAAGTGCAGTAGGAGGGAATTCCGGGGGAGGAGCTTGCGCTGGGGTTCCGGGAAGAAACCGGCGGAACGCCGCGTGGGTGGATCGGGAATCTTCCCGGGCACGAACGTGGTATTGGCGGTTTTTTCAAATAAAGTTTGTTCCTGTTTGAGTGGCTCGTGATCTTGTGCCCAGCCAGACTGCGGCAACTGGTGGCCCTGTACGGGGAGCGCCTGAAACTTGGAGGTGAGTAAAACTGCTCGCCCCTGAGGGAAGGCGACAGAATGGGTGACCATTTCAAAAAACAATGTGTTCTTCTTTTGATTTATTTTGTTTTTGTTTCAAGCTGCCTATCCCTAGAATTTTCTCAGGCAAACTGGGAAAAATGGTTGGCTCAAGGCTTGAAGTTGTTTGGCCCTGAGAAAGAGAAAATTGATACAACTATTCTTTGCTCCGTTTTTGTTTCATTCTGTTTCGGTTTTGTTTTATGCTACCTTATTGGGTTGCGTTACCTTTATAGTAGATTAGAAACTAGTAAAAAACAAACCGAAAAACTGTTAAGTAAATTGTTAGAGGTCCAAACTGTGGTAGAAAACATGTCAGGTCAAACAAAAGAGAAGGTCTCTCCAGCTAGTCAGACAGAGGAAAATTTGAAGAAAGAAAGCTTAGAGGAAAAACGACCATCAAGTGGGGAGTTACAACAGGAGGCTGCTACTAACTCCGTTCTGTCACCAGAGGGCGTAATTCAACCAACAGCTCCACCTACAGCTGAGTGGCCCTCAACTCCCGTAGTTGATGCACAAAATCCTGAGGCAGGATCCCAAAGACTAGCATGCCCTGTACTTGAGCAGGCAGGAGGGCAACGAATTCACCGTGCTTTAGATTTCAAAACAGTAAAGCAATTAAAGGAGGCTGTAACAACCTATGGCCCGCAAGCACCCTTCACCATAAGTATGGTCGAATCTATTACCAACTTAGACATGACACCAGCAGATTGGGCTAACATGTGTCGATCTGTGCTAAATGGAGGACAATATTTGTTATGGAAGGTTGCCAATGAGGAATTCTGCATGGAGACAGCTAGGCGAAATGCAGCAGCCGGTTACCCTCAAAGAAATCTGGAGATGTTGTTAGGAAAGGGACCTTATGAGGGTCAACGGCAACAAATTGAATATGATCCTGGTGTATACGCACAAATTGCTGCAGATGCGGTTAAGGCATGGAAAACTTTACAGGGGCATGGAGATTTACAAGGACAGTTATCTAAGGTAATACAAGGAACTAACGAACCTTACGCTGAATTTGTAGATAGGCTTATTCAGACAGCTTCTAGAATATTTGGAGATGTAGAACAGGCAATGCCATTTATAAAACAACTGGCTTATGACCAAGCAAATCGTTGCTGCAGAGAGGTCATTAGACCATGGAAACATGAAGATTTAAACACATATATTAAATTATGTAGAGACATTAATAAACAAGGACAAGTCTTAGCAGCAGTACAACAGGCTTTAGATGCCAGGCCAAAAACATGCTACAATTGTGATCAGACAGGACATTTTAAAAGGAATTGCCCCATAAGAGGAGGGTTTTACAAAGCTAGGTATCAAAGGAATAGAATACCAGGTATTTGCCCACAATGCCGTAGAGGGAGACATTGGGCTAATGAATGCCGTTCTCAAACCACCATAGAGGGCACTCCGTTATCAAAAAACGGACAAGGATCAAGTGTTTACCCATGATATCGTGGAGAAAGGCATCAGGCTCCATTGCCAAAAAACGGACTGGAGGGCCCAATGCTCCGGGGCCCCAAACCACAAATATACGGGGCAATGGAGGAACCCAGCAGCACCATCAAGGTAGTGCCCAGGACACATTATCCATTAAATCCCTCATCAGACAAACTAGAGGGAGCGCAGGGTTGGACATCTGCGCCTCTGCAAGAGCAGTACTAACTCCAGAGATGGGAATTCAAATCATTCCCACAGGAGTAAAAGGACCTCTTCCCCAAGGAACGGTAGGCTTAGAAAGAGGTACCAGGGGATTGGGCTCCACAGGTGTAGATTGGGCTATGCTGTCTTTAAATTTAGATTCTCGCCCCATGCTAAAACTAAATATTCAAGGACACGACTTTAATGGGCTACTGGACACAGGTGCAGACCTTAGCATCATATCTAGTCAGGAATGGCCAAAACATTGGCCATTACAACAAGCCACTCAAACGCTTCGAGGCCTAGGAGTGGCTACTAATCCCCATAGAAGTGCAATGGTATAAGATTGGAAGGATCCTGAAGGATGTGAGGGAACTATACAGCCATATGTATTGGATCATCTTCCTATAAATTTATGGGGACGAGATGTCCTAGATCAATTAGGTTTGACGTTAACAAATAACATCAATCCTAATGCGCCCACTACTAGGGCTAGACAAGGTTTTAAAGAAGAAAAAAGATTAGGAAAACAAGGACAAAATATAGCAGCACCAATTCAAATAGATCAAGGAACAGACAGACATGGGTTGGATTTTCAGAAAGGGCCACTGAGACAATAAAAATTACTTGGAAATCAGAAAGACCAGTGTGGGTTCCTCAGTGGCCCCTGACTAAAGAAAAGATACAAGTAGCCCATAATCTGGTCAAACAACAATTAGCGAAAGGACATATACAACCTTCCATATCTCCCCATAATACTCCCATTTTTGTCATTAAAAAAAATCTGGTAAATGGAGATTATTACAAGATTTAAGAGCCATTAATAATGAGATCGTTATTATGGGACCTGCTCAATCAGGGATTCCCCAATTGTCTGCTTTACCAAAAACCTGGTATGTTTTAGCTATAGATATTAAAGATTGTTTTTTTTCAATTCCAATTCATCCTGAGGATAGTCCACATTTTGCATTTACTATCCCTGCACTAAATCATGAAGGTCCTGATCAGAGATATGAATGGAAAGTACTCCCTCAGGGGATGGCTAATAGTCCAACTATGTGTCAAATTTATGTTAACAAAGCAATCCAACCACTTAGAAATCAAAATCCTGAACTACAAATATTTCACTATATGGATGATATGTTATTGGCACATAAAGATAAAAACACACTGCTAGAATGTTATGCCACACTTACAAATTTATTAAAAGGTTATAATCTAGAGATATCAATAGATAAAGTACAATTAAATCTTCCAATTAATTATCTAGGAGTCCTGTTATCCTCAACCATGGTCCATCCACCAAAAATTCAAATACGAGTAGATCAACTCAAATCACTTAATGACTTTCAAAAGTTATTGGGAGACATAAATTGGATAAGGCCTTATCTAGGCATACCAACAGGAGAGCTAGGACCTTTATTTGATATCCTAAAAGGTCCATCAGATCCAAATTCACCCCGCATGTTAACGCCTGAAGCAAGAAAGGCATTAAAAATCATTGAAACATATATGGAAAATATGCACTTGGATAGAATTGATATAAGTTTGCCTTTATTATTTATTGTACTACCAACAAAAAATATTCCTACAGGAGTATTTTGGCAAGAAGGTCCATTATTGTGGATACATTTATCTTATTCTCCTAATACTATTCTTACTAGATATCCTGAGGCTGTAGGACAATTAATACTCAAAGGAATAAAAGCAGCAAAGGGAGTGTTTGGGATTTCTCCCAATAAAATTATTACTCCATATACTATGGATCAAATTGATGAGTTAGCCAATGAGTTAAATACTTGGGCAATAATCATGTGTAAATCTAATGTTTCATTTGATAATCACTTGCCATCTAATCCTTTGTTGTCTTTTTGGTCTAAGCATCCTGTAGTTTTTCCAAAAATGACAAGAAAGACCCCTATCATGAATGCTCCAAATATATTCACTGATGGGTCAAATAATGGTACAGCAGCAGTAGTTACCCCTGATCAAACTTTTACATTTTTAGTACCCAAACAATCAGCTCAAAAGGTAGAGCTTAATGCAGTATTACAAGCTTTTATGATGTTTAAAGATTCTGTATTTAATTTATTTTCTGATAGTCAATATGTAGTTAATGCTATAGTATCCCTTGAAGATGCTGGTAGGATTTCCCTTTCTTCTACTGTTTTCTCTTTGTTTTCCACTATACAAAGTCTAATCTGGGACAGAAAAGATCCATTCTTTATAGGACATATCAGGGCACATACAGGATTGCCTGGAGCCCTTAGTTTGGGCAATGAATTAGCAGATAAATCTACACATGACATACATATTTTCTCCACAATAGAAGAAGCTATAAATTTTCATAAAAGGTTCCATGTCAATGCTAATACTTTACAAAAACGTTTTAAAATAACTAAAAAACAAGCCAGACATATAATAAAACAATGTCAAAATTGAGTGACATTTTTACCACAAGTTAATCTTGGAGTCAATCCTAGAGGACTGATACCTAACCATATTTGGCAGATGGACGTCACACACTTGCCAGAATTTGGAAAATTAAAATATTTGCATGTTACAGTTAATACTTCTTCTGGATTTTTGATGGGCTCCCTTCATGCCGGAGAAAAAACTAAAGATGTTATAGCTCATTGCTTACAAAATTTTGCCACTGTGGGCGTTCCAAAACAGTTAAAAACAGATAACGGTCCTGGTTATGCTTCTACCTCTTTTAAACAATTCTGCTCATCATTTGGCATTACTCACATAACAGGAATTCCATACAATCCACAGGGACAAGGCATAGTTGAAAGAGCTCATCAAACTATTAAAATGTACTTATTAAAACAAAAGGAGGGAATTGGAAAGGGGTATATATTCCCCAAAGATAAACTTAAAATAACCCTCTTTACTCTAAACTTTTTAAATTTGGATTCATCAGGACTTAGTGCTGCGGAAAGGCATATGTATCCAAAAAATGTGCATAAGCCTAAAGTTCTTTGGAAAGATATTCTAACAGGACAATGGAAAGGTCCTGACCCAGTAATTGTCTGGAGTCGGGGCTCTGTTTGCGTGTTTCCACAGGGAGAACAGCAGCCGATTTGGATTCCAGAAAGACTAACCAAAACGATTTCTACAGATCGAAAAGAAGATGATTTGACTCAAATCCATAACAGCTGATATCCAGAACTCCAGCTTGGCCATTCTTACATCTGCGACAGTGATTAACCAGGATGCTTTTTTCAATATCTATTTTATTATTGCTTTTTCCCACATCATAAAGTTCTATTTTATTTTTGAGCTCATACAGACCTAGGTTGATGTTTTTCTGATCAGTTTTATTTTTTGACTGTGGAGTTTTTAACATTGCAATGGAGATTTCACCTAGGTGAAACTACAAGGTCTTTACTATTGTCTTATGTGTTGTATGTTATATGTGCACACTTCTGTTTTGTGTTATATGTCTATATGTGCGTATGTCCATAGATCATATATGAGGAGTGCTCATAAAAAAATGGATCCAAGTATTTTTTATTATTCATGTAATTTTAATGGTTTAATTTAAATTGGGTAAACAGCTGTTAAAAATTATTTTAATATGTGTACAAATAAGCAGGTTAACAGATCTGTTTGTTTATTTTCATCTTTCCTTTTCATTATATTTAATAATTCTGTTCAAGATAATGTAAATTGTTCTAAAAAAAAATGTTTTCTTAGTACCTGTTGAAATGTTACATTTTTTTTCTTTCTCTCTTTAACATCATTGTCAGAATTCCTATTTTTCATCCCAGTGCCGGTGAAGACAAAGATGAAACCAAACTACAACTTCTTCGATAATTATCACAACAAACTGTATAAACTGATACATCAATGAATAATAACTCAACAAGTAATGCTCAATTAATGAGTCGATTTATCTTGGGAGGAAATGGACATATTGATAGATTCCTCCACTTTGAACTGCTTACAAAACTTGCCTGGACTATGTATTACTTGTATGCACTGTGATCTATCTGTTGATGCAACAAATTATGGTAATGCTGGCGTATCTTTGCTGATGTGTCACCAGTGATGCAATTTTCCCTAGGAGTCATCAATTGATTTGGTGTCGTGGCATTTCTGTATCCTCCTCCCTTCTACTAGTGATGGTCTAATTTTGGGGGCCAACAGAGGTGAGGCAAAGAACCTCACCCCCTCACTGGCACCAAGGCCAAATCTGGGGGCCAACAGAGGTGAGGCAAAGAACCTCACCCCCCCACTGGTGCATAGGCCTATCCACAAGTATGGCTATATGCTGGACTGGTAGTCAGTGACGGGTATGATCCAATTGCAGTGGTATCAACCTAAGACAGGAGGCTGACGCCTAAAGGTCAGTTTTCCAATGACGGGTAAGAACCATATGTTGAATTGGACAAACCTAACAGGCACGGTCCCTAGCCACATTACTTGTTGCTTAATTAAACAGAAGGGGGGAGATGCTGGGAGCCACAGCCAATTAATATGATGCATGGCATTTTTGATTGAAAGGTGATGCCCGCTAGCCATTGAGATGATATGATTATGTTAAAAATTACATTCATATGGATACCGGACTCCTGCTGTTTACCTTGGCCTGCTGCGGGACTCCTGGAGAGTTCCCATTGGTTGGGAAAGTGCAGTAGGAGGGAATTCCGGGGGAGGAGCTTGCGCTGGGGTTCCGGGAAGAAACCGGCGGAACGCCGCGTGGGTGGATCGGGAATCTTCCTGGGCACGAACGTGGTATTGGCGGTTTTTTCAAATAAAGTTTGTTCCTGTTTGAGTGGCTCGTGATCTTGTGCCCAGCCAGACTGCGGCAATGGATATTGGTCCATGATGAATATTGGTATTTCTTTCTTGGAGTTTTGGTAGCAGTATAATACTAGCTTCATAGAATGAATTTGGAGGTGTCTCCTATCTTTCTGTTCCATTGAATAACTTGAAAAGTATTAGCATTAGTTCTTCTTTAAAGGTCTGGTAGAATTCAGCTGGGAACCCATTGAGTTCTAGGATTTTTTGTTGTTTTTGGAAGGCTTTTTACTATTGCTTCAATATCATTTCTTAGTATTAGTCTGTTTAGATTTTCTATGTTCTCTGAGATCAAATTGGTAAGTCATTTTGTATCTAGAAATTTGCCCTTTTTTTTTGTATTTTCTCCCTTACTTACATAAAAGTTTCAAAGTTGTCTCTAATAATCACATTGTTTTCAGAAATATCTGTGATGGTATCACTTTTTTCACTTCCAATTTTATTAATTTGGGTCTTCTTTCTCTTTGTCTCTGTCTGTCTCTCTCTCTCTCCTTAAATTTGACTAAGGATTTATCAATATTATTTATCTTACAAAGAATCCAGTCTTTTTTTTAATTGATTTTCTGTAATTTTTTATTCTTCATCTCTTTGATTTTAGCTTTAATGTTAATTATTTCCTTCCTTCTGCAGGTTTAGAAATGGTTTGTTATCATTCTTCTAGGACTTTTAGATGTATCATTAGGTTGCTTACTTGGGATCTTTCTAATTTTTTAAATGTAGGCCTTCACAGCTGTAAACTTTTCTATTAGAACTACCTTTTTAGTATCCCAGAGATTCTGGTAGATTGTATCTCAATTCTTCTTTGTTTCCAGGAACTTTTAAATTTCTACCATCATTTAATCTACAAACCATTCATTTATCAAAAATACATTGTTCATTCTCCTTGTGTTTATGAAGTTTCTATAGTTTTTCTTGCTGTTGATTTCTAATTTATTCCATTATGATCTGATAAGATACATGGGATTGTGTTGATTTTTCATATTTGCTAAGACTTGCTTTGTGACCTAAAATGTGGGACATTTTGGAAAATCTTCAAAGAGCAGCTGAGAAGTAAATTTGGTTGTTGTTGGATGAAGTATTCTATAGATGTGTTTTAGATTCATTTGATTTACAATATTTTTTTAGGTCTGAAGAGTCTTTACCTATTTTATCTAGGTGACCTATCTATTGATGAGGGAATGTGTTAAAATCACCTCGTATTATTATTTTGGGGTCCATTTGACTCTTTATGTTGAATAGTTTTTAAAATGTAATTAGTTACACTGACATTTGGAGTATAAATATTTACTCTCATATCTTCTTGTTGTATTGGTCCCTTTACTAGTATAAGACCCTAGTCTCCTCTAATTAATTTTGGCTTGAAGTCTGGTTTTGTATTGTTTTAGATATGAGAGTAACTACTTTTGCTTGTTTTGGGGCTTCACTTGCATGGAATATTATTTTCCATCCTTTCAATTTGTGCCCATGGCTGTCTTTTCCTATAAGATGAGACTCTTGTAAACAACATGTAATTGGGTCTTTATGTTTGTTTTTTTCATTCTTCCAGACTATATATTTTAATTGGAGATTTGAGACCATTTACATTCAGTGTTAATATAGAAATATGCTTATTAATTCCTGCCATTTTGTTTTATTTTTAATGTGGCCCTTTTTCTCATTTGCTCAGCTATTCTTCTAATGAGATTCATTCATTCATGCTCTGAAGGGTCACTTTTAATTTCTTCTCTATGTAGTATTTCTTTGAGTATTTTCTGTAATGCTGATTTAGTAGTCATTAATTCTTTCACTTAAAGCTTATCTTGGAAGGATTTTTTTAACATTTAAAAAAATATTTTAGTTGTCAATGGATCTTTTATTTTAATTAGTTAATTAATTTATTAATTAATTTATATGTGGTGCTGAGGAGTGAACCCAGGGATTCTCACATTCCAGGCACGTGCTTTACCACTGAGCCACTATTCCAGCCCTGAAAGGTTTTAATATCTCCTTCAATTGTGGAGGATAACTTTGTTGGATATAGTAATTTTTCCTCGTATTTTCTTTCAGGATTTAAAGCCCTTTCCAAGCCCTTGTGATCTTTAGAATTCTTGCTGATAAATTCTTTTTTTATATATTTATTTTTTAGTTTTAGGTGGACACAATATCTTTATTTTATTTTTATGAGGTGCTGAGGATCAAACCCAGTGTCTTGTGTATGCTAGGGGAACACTCTACCACTGAGCCATAACCTCAGCACCATCTTGCTGATTTATTCTGTTGAGAATTTCTGCTGAAGTAATTCTGATTGGCTTACCTCTAAATATGAACTGACATTTTCTCATAAGGCTTTAAAATTTCTATCCTTGTTCTGTATGTCAGGCATCTTAATTATAATGTGTCATGCAGCAGTTCTTTTTTCATCTTGTCTATTTGGAATTCTGAATACTTCCTACATGTATAGCTCATTCCCAAGGTTTGAATTTTTTTTTTGTTATTTCCCTGAAACGTTTATACATGCCATTAGTCATATCTCAGATTTCTCTTTAATACCAATAATTCTTAATGTTTGATCTCTTACTATTGTTCCAGAGTTCTTGTATTTTATTACATGGTTCCTTATTTTCTTGTATTTATTGCTAAGAGTTAAAATTCATATATCTTGTCTTCAAAATCTGAAATTCTATCTCTTATGTGATCTAATTTTAGCTAATTTTAAATTTGATCTATTGAATCATTCATTTCCAGGATTTCTGTTTGGTTCTTTCTTTTTTCAGAATCTCTCTTTATTGAAGTGTGCTTTCACTTCCTGAATTTTCTGTCTTTGTCCATTCTTTAGCTTTTATAATTCACTGATCATTTCAACTACCAACTTTTAAAATGTTTGCCTCAATTTTTGGAGGTATCCTGTTGGCCAATTTCCTCCTGTTTGCAAAGGTTCTAGATTTATGCATCTGTTCCCGTGGGTTCATCTTCTTCTTTTGTGAGGAGGTCCTTTAGTGAGCAGTCCTCTCTTTATAACAAATCCCAAGCTAGGAGTATATCTTAGCTTCAACGCATCCAATCAGCAAAATCCAGATGTTAATTTCAATCACTGGTACCACTTTGAAAGGAGAGAGTAACTGCCAGTAAAGGGCAAATTATATATCAATATATGCCGTCATAGTTATTGGCAATAACCTCTGCACTCTACTAACAAAGAGATCCATGGATGAGATGTAATATAAGAGTAGGCTGGGAGGTTTATATGTTAATGATGGTATACTCAATTAAATTAGAGGAAGGGATAAAAGATAAAGAAAATAGAAAGAAAAATAGGCTGAAAAAGGAAGAGACACAGAAGTTAAAATGAGGATTTAAAAAAAGGATGAAGGAGAGAAAGGGAATGGAGATAGAAGAGGAGAAAAGAGGTATTGAAACAGGATTCTATTAATTGACCAAATACAAAAAATCAGATAGAACTCTGACAAAACGCAAAATGCAAGAAACACTATCAATTTGTTAATATCTAGCAATTAGTGCAGCATCTATCACATGTAGATTCAGTATTCTTCTTGCTGTGGATTTTTAAATAGAGGCTTTTCTTTCCATGGTATCAAATTACATTCTCCTGTCTATGACAAATGTTGTGAGACACAGATAACACGCTACTTATGTGTTCTCACCTCTGACGCAAACTGACCCAACGTATTAGGGTAGTTTGTAAGGTGAACTCCATCCCCTCCTCACCTGGTCATCTGTGGGGTGAGCATTGTCTACTTCAAAGCAGGCTTTACATTCTACCTGGCCTTGTGACTATGTCTGGGGGTTGGAGTAAAAGGATCTCAGGGGTGCTAATCAGGTCTCTCATCCACTTTGCCTATAAACCTACCTGAGTTGTGTCACATCCCTTGCTTCAAGTGTCTTGCTTAGTTCATGTGCCTGGGGGGAGGTTGTGGCATGTATCAGTCTATCCTCCAGCCCATTTTGGGCTTGGGTGAGGTTGACATGAAGGTCACCACTTTCTGTCTTACTCTGTTCAACTCCCAGTCAGCCATAGTCCTCATTCCAGAGCACAGATTACCTCTTTCTTTTCTTTTCCTCCTTCCCTTTCTTCCTTCCTTCCTCTCTTCCTTCCTTCCTTCCTTCCCTTCTTCTTCTTCTTTTTATTTTTTATTTTTTGTACTGGGAAGTGAATCCAGAGGCCCTTTACCACTGAGATACTCCCCAGCCCTTTTTACTTTATTTTATTTTTACATTTTGAGAGAGGGTCTAAGTTTCAGGCTGGTCTCAAATTCGCCATCTCCTTGCCTCAGCCTTCTAAGCCACTGAGATCAGCATTTTGAAATGCACACATCCTTCCCTCTTCCCTGCTCTGTTGACTAGAAGAACAGCCTCTGCTGTGGCTGGGTTTGTCCATGGTCAGTGTTGCAGACTCACTTCTCTGCCCAAACTGACCACAGCATGGGCACTCTACCACCCAGTGAAAAGTGGAGCCTAAAAGCAGCTGTTTGGTCTTCCGTTTTCAAAAAGCATGTGTATCATGAACAAGTCAGAAAATAAAAGAGAAGGAAAGAAAGAGTGAAACACCTGCCAAGCTGGTTCAGTTTGCTATTTCGGAGCTTATTTTCTGCTCAGATTGCAATTGTGCTGGACAGTGGCACAAGACAGCGGGAGACTTGCAGAGCTGCCCTTTCCTCATGAGCCACTACTTGCTAGATGCTGCAGTCATCTACTGCTTTATTAACCTTCTTTTCTTTTCTTTCTTTTTTTTTCTTTAGAAATGGATATTTTTGGCTTTCACCTGGTTGCTAGCTTTCTAGGTTGCCTACAAGTGTTTCCCATTTTCCTCCCTCAACTTGTCACTGAAGAACTGCTCTTTTAATTCAGTCTCAGGGTGCTGCTACATTACTGTAGGTTTCTGTCATCTTGCCCCTCCCAGCTCTTAGGTGTTATTACTAGTATTAATTAGGAAGATTATGAGAAAGTTATGAAAAGAAAAAAGAGTTCTAGGTTAGATTCACTATGTTAAACAGAGAATAATAGTGATTTATGTCAAAATTGGAATTACTAAAATGTAATAGAACTTGAAGGGTACAATTCTAAGGAAAAAAATCTATGTGGCTATCTATGTTAATTTAAAATATGAAACTCTTGAAGATTTGAGACCCATTAATAATTTGGAATTGTTTGACACTTCTTATATACACTAATAATAGCGACAGCAGGAAATACAGTTTTGAGACGTAGAATTTACAGTTAATTTAAATTCAAAGAGTTGAGATACGGACAGAGAGGGAGAAAATGAATGATTTGCTTATGGATAGAATGTGACAATCACTAAAGAATAGAGTGGGCGAATGAATAGAGAGCTAGAATATTAAGAAGAAGAAGAAAAAAGTAATATTGAGACCTGTCAGGGAAAAAAAATAACATTAACAGTCAGAGTGGAATACAGTTTAGGAGTGGCTCTCTGGCCTACAGAGATGCCCTCGTCTCTGAGAACCCTCCCCAGGATGCAGAGGTCAACTCAGGTAGAAACTGACCCCTACATGGAACAGATTGATTCAGAAATAGTCAGGCCAACAAGATTCTATTTCAGGATTTGGGGATATGGAGCTGAGTAATATAAAGATGGGAAGTCTGAGTCAGGGGATGAAAATTATCTAGGAACAAGGTTTGTGAATTTATTGTTGAGGACCTTGGGTCCTGGTTCAACAATATTCGACTGATACCCTGTGGCATGTACTAGGCAGTTCTAATATCTCTCCACATCCCTCACCCCCACTTTATTGGCCCAAGCTAGCCAATAAAGTTTCTGATTAAGTTTCTGTTATTTAAATCTAGAAAATACATCACAACACATCATTTGAGAGTGCTGGTATCCTGGCTCTACGGCAAGAACTTTGCACTGTGGAAACTGCTTCCTTTCTTTCTGCCCAGTCATCTTGGCAATGGTCCTTAGCTGGGCGCTGCCTTGCACCGAAGGCAGGAAGATGGCAGACACAAGTAGGTGAAGAAAATCTCAGGAGTTGATTAACTCTGGACTCTGACTTGTTATGAAAAGTGAAAAGTATATACTAGGTTACAAGCAGACTCTGAAGATGATCAGAGAAGACAAAGAGAATTTAGTTATCCTGGCCAACAAGTGCCTAGCTTTGTGGAAATGCCTGGTGTTCATCACTACTGTGGCAATAATCTTGAATAGGGTTTCAGCATTCAGGAATAACAGAGTATGCACACTGGCTGTCATTGATCCAGTTGATTTTGAAATCATTAGTAGTATGACAGAACAGACTGGTGAAAAGTAAAGCATGTAAAAATTTTCTTGCTAGAGCTTTTTAAAAATTGCTTGTGGTAATATTTATACAGGATCAAGAAAAAAATTACCACTGTGATATTGTCAATGAAATTCTAAATACTAAATGCAAATTCTCTATGAAGTTGATTTCAGTTTAAATGATGAAGCTCTGAAAATTCTAGGACAGATAGATGCAGACACCAGAGAAATAAAAATAGCTATTCATCAAGAAGAAGAACATGATCTTTCCATTTGGATTTAGGAACAAGGTACTACATGATTTTTATGTTTTTGGTATTGCAAGTGAAAGATGGATAAAGATGATATCAAACTCTAACCAGGACCATATGCTTTTATTTGAAAACTACTAAATTAAATTATAGAGACTCTGAAATACAAAATTTATTTTTTATCTTTTTTTCAATAAGTTCAGTTTTACAAACAGGGGTATTGATTTCCTTAAGGTCATGAGGAAAATTTTAGAGCATGCTTCTAGAACCATGCCTAATGCTCTTGGAAATAAACACATTGCTAAAGAAATGTCTCAGGAATATTGGAAATATAATGACTGAAACAATGGTAGCCAACTCATTACCAATATCTTACTGGTGATCAAACTTGTTTTGTCTTGTTGCAAATGGTTAGATTGTAGCTGTCTAGACATCTTTTACATCTTATTAATATTTCTTGAAGCATGCAAGATTAATTCATCCAGTTATGAGTCTCTGTGGGTATGAAAACCATTTAAATGAAATTGCCCTCATAATGTGAAATACTGCAACGTAATAACAATTTATTGTTCTTATTTAAGATTTAAAATTGGATGTTGATTAAGCAGCAAAATACTATGCTAAAAATCATCTCAGAAATAGTTTCATTAGTCTAAAATTTGTGGATAGGGACGTTTGTAATTATGACTTCCACGACTAAGGAGAAACTACCTCCTATGCACGTGATTTTTGATACATACAAGAAACACAAATTTTGCTGTCCCCACTGACACTGGCCATGTGAAACTGATTATGGGGCTGTCAGTGTGTGTGTGGGGGTGCCTTATTCTAAGTCTAAATTTCAGATAAAAGAATTTCTCTACTTTTCTTGATATTTTCCCTATAAAATGGTGGTGAAATCAAATGAATCTAGATCTTTTCCTAGCCTATAATAATTATTAACTTTGAAATCTTCATTTCACTTTGCAAAGAAAGCTAACACATTCCATGTAATTTTAAATAATGAACACATGATAGTTTTATAATTTGGGATACACATTTTATTATAACAAGCACAATCAAATCATGATAATATTTTTCCCTTATTGGTAATTTTTGGATCTTATATTTAAGTTAAGCCCGCTATGTCATATGCATATGTTTTCTTCTCAAAATGAAAACAAAAGTATTTTTTCCTAATTACAAAAATGAAAGTAATACAGAAACTTCCAGTAGGAAGAAGAAGTAGTTGCACTTTTCTCTATTCCTTCTGCTAAGTACCACTAAAATCTCTGAACAATATATATCAAACACACACAAGGAGATTCTGAAAGGTAGACATCAGGAAGACATGTTCAGGAGGGGTTTGTTACCCCAAAAGACATGGCACTGAGTTCCCAGAGCTTTTTTTTTTTTCTTTTTCTTTCTTCATTTATTCTATGCTGGGTGTTAGAAACACGGGCAACCTGGAAATACCAATGGGCTCAAATTAAAAAACAATAACAACAACAACAACAAAACCCAAAACAAACAAACAAAAAACTTCCACCACCACCCAAAATATTCTCTCTGTAGACAAGGGACCTACCTGTAAAGGGTTAGCCCAGAAAGGCAGAAAATATTTAGTGAATAACTACCTTTGCAAAAAAGTTAACATTGGAGGTCCAAGACTGCTGTCCTTAGAAAGTCCTGAGTGCAAGGTTTGGGCCTTGCCTAGCATCTCGGACCTTTCTACAGTTCCTACATGAGTACGAAATTTTCCTTAAATGATCAGAGAGGCTCAAGTTGCACATGCATATGATTACGCTGCACTCTTTTGTTTCTTCTAGGAGTTTAGAATTTTGGTATAAGCTAGGCAGCAAAGCCTACATGAAAAATCCCCTCCCAAAATTTGGATAAAAACGAGTCTTTCTTTAACAACCTTCTCTGATCCATACAACGCATACTTGCTGCCATAATTCTCTACTGAAAAAATTAAGTGCAGCCTGCGTGATACTTCTGGGGGAGAACCCTTAGAATCTTGTGCCTGGTTTCCTCAAGACTTCATTAAGTGAGGTCTTTCCCTTTGCTAATGTTATTTGTATCTTTCTGCTGTAATAATTATCATCTGTGAGTATGACGGTATACTGCATCCTAGCAAATCTTTGAGCCTGGGTGTGTCCTTGGAGACCCCTGACACACTACCATGTATCAATCAAGTGTCACAGAAAAAGCACTGATCCCACCCTCTCCTTGTCAGCAGTAGCAGAGTAGGAAACCTGGTCCTTCATCCTTGCCAGGCTTTGAGGTGCCCAACCACCCCTGCCAGAATGGTGTCAGAGGAAGCTGAATGGAAAAACGGGGATTTTTCAGTGATAAGTCTCTGCACACATTGCAAAGTGTCAGTGGAGGACACAGGAGGAAAGAAATGGAGCAACTTCCTCCCAATCAGGGAGGCAACAGTGGAGGCCTGATGGGTAGCAGCATGAACTCCACCTGGGCCTGGCAGTGATAAGGCATCCTCACTTCCTCCTCCAAGTCTAGATTGTCAACAGAAGCAGTTAGAAGGTGACACCTGCCTTCCTTATCAACTCAGTGTTGGAGAAGCCCTGCAAGAACAGTTTTATATAAGATCCAGAGTCTCCAAAACGTTCAGCATACAATAGGAAAGTATTCATCATACCAAGAACGTGGAAAAATCTCAGCTTGAAGAAAAAAGGACATCAATAGATGGAACCCTGAGATAACTCAGGTGTCTGAATTATCAGACAAGGATTTTAAGATAAAATGCTTCATGAACAATTATGAGCGTGCTTGAAACAGCAACAACAAAGGGTCTCAGCGAAGAGATAGGAAGTATTAAGAAAAAAAAAAACGAGAGGTGATTTTAGAAATGAAAAATACAATATTTTTAAAAAAATGGGGCTGGGGATGTGGTTCAAGCAGTAGCATGCTTGCCTGGCATGGGTGCGGCCCGGGTTCAATCCTCAGCACCACATACAAACAAAGATGTTGTGTCTGCCGAAAACTAATATTAAAAAAAAAATTTCTCTCTCTCTCTCTCTCTCTCTCTCTCTCTCTCTATCTATCTATCTAAAAAAAAATGGATGGGCTGAACAAAGGATGGCGGGGATAGAAGAAACAATCTGTAAGCCTGAAGACGGCATTATAGAAATGATCTAATCTGAACAAAAGAAAGACTACAGAGAGAAAAAGAAGAAAAAAACTGAACAGGGGCTCAGGGACCCATAGGCCCTACCAAAAAATCTAACATTTGTGTTATCAAAACCCTAGAAAGAGAGGAGAAAGAGGCAGAAAAGTATTTAAAGAAATAATATCTGGCTGGGCACGGTGATGCAGACCTATAATCCCAGTGGCTCAGGATGCTGAGTAGGAGGATTGCAAATTCAAAGCCAGCCTCAGCAACTTAGTGAGGTCTTAAGCAACTTAGTGAGACTCTTGTCTCAATATAAAAAAATAAATAAAAAGGGCTGGGGATATGACTCAGTGGTTAAGAGTCCCTAGGTTCAATGCCTGGTACCAAAAAATAAATAATATCTGAAATTTTTCACAATTTTGCAAAATATGTAGACCTATGGATTGAAAAAAAGAAAAGCTGTGTGAATTCCAATCAGGATGAACACAAATGGATTCCCACCAAGACACATCAGAGTAGAATATCCAGAAACGAAAGATAAATTCTTGGAAGCAATAAAAGGCAAACAGTAGCTTATATATTGCAGCAAAATAGTTCAAATGACAGCGGATTTTTCATCTGAAACCATGGGGGCCAGAAGGAGGTAGCAGATTTCTCAAGTGCCAGAAGAAAAGAACTACCAGCTGAGAATTTTATATCCAGTAAAGATATTCTTCAAGAATGAAGGAGAAATCAATACATTCTCAAATGAAGGAAGACTAAGAGCTTTTGTTGCTAGGAAAGCTACCCTAAGGAAATGGCTATAAAAATGCTCTTCAAGTAGAAAGAAAAAAATAAAAGAATTTTTGGAGAATCAGGAAGGCAAAAGGAACAAAGGTAGGAGTAACAATATGGGTAAATATAATAGACTTTCCTTTTCTTTAATTTTCAAAATTGTGTTCGATGATAGAAGGAAAAATTATGACATTGTTTCATGTGGTTCTCAATGTACCTAGAGGAAATATTTAAGACATTTATACCTGGGAGAGTAAATCGACTTAAACATGGGTAAGGTTTTTATACTTCACTTGAACTAGTAATATATGATTGCCAGTATGAGATGATAAATTACGTAGATACAATGTAATGCCTGGAATAAACACTAAGGACTTTTATTTTCATTTTTTACTTTTAATTTTTGGTACCAGGGATTGAACTCAGGGGCACTCAAACACTGAGCCACATACCCAGCCCTATTTATATTTTATTTAGATACAGGGTCTTATTGAGTTGCTTAGGGCCTTGCTAATTTGCTGTAGCTGGCTTTGAACTCACAATCATCCTCCTGCCTTAGCCTCCCGAGCCTCTGGGATTACAGGCATGCACCCTAGTGCCTGGCCACTAAGGACTTTTATATAGAGATACTAAACAAGTATGCAAAGTGATATGCTCAAAAGTGCTACAGACACATCAAAATCAAGTAGCAATAGGAAGATAAGAAATAAAGTGGAAAAATTAAAAATTAGAACAAACAGAAAACAAAATACAAGGTAGAAGACTTAAGCCTTAAAATATCAAATGGTAATTTTATTCCAGAAGTCAAAACTGGAACAACCAAATGTCCAATAGTTAAATGAATTGTGATAAATGTCAGGGGCTGCTACTCAGCCATAAAAGAGAGTGAACTATTAATACACAAAGCAGAAATGGATCGCAAAGCCCTCATACTGAGTGAAAAGGCCAATCTCAAAAGCTTTGTACTGTATGATTCCACTTATATCACATTATGGAAATGAAAAATGAGAAAGGCAGGAAATAGATTAGTGACCAGGGATTGGAGATGGAAAGGGATGGGCTGTGTGTGAGAATAAAGAGTGGCACACATGTTGTGTTTGTGGTGATGGGACAGCCCTTAACTTGATTATAGTAGTGATGACGGCATGAATGCAAACACATCATTTCCATGTTGACTTCCTGGCTTTGATGTTGTACTATAGTTATGCAAGATATAATAATTAGAAAACCTAGGTACGGACACTCATGATTTCTTTCTTTCTTTCTTTTGTAATCTCCTATAAATATATGATTATTTTATAAAGAATAAAATAAAAGTAATAAAATAGTTGTTTAAGAATTATCTTTAAGGGCTAGTACAGTGACGCATGCCGGCAATCCCAGCAACTTGGGAGTTTCTTTTTTTTTTTTTTCAGAATTTTGCAAAATATGTAGACCTATGAATTGGAAAAAAAAAAAGCTGTGTGAATTCCAATCAGGATGAACACAAATGGATTCCCACCAAGACACATCAGAGTTGAATATCTATATTGCAAGTTTGAGGCCAGCTTCAGCATCATAATGAGACCCTGTCTCAAAGTAAAATATAAGAGATATAGCTTTATTTAGAAGTAAAACACCCCTGTGTTTGATCCCCAGTTCCATCAAAAAAATCATTTTTAAAAACATACAAATATGTGTATGGAATGTCCTCCAGAGGTTCACATATTGAAGCTTTGGTTCCCATTCTGTGATGAATTTGGGAGATGGTGGAACTTTTAGGGGGTGGGGCCTAATGGGAGGAAGTTAAGTCATTCATTGAGAATGTGTCCTTGAAGAGAATATTAGGATTCTGGCCCCTTTCAATATGTTTCTTTCACTTCCCAGCTGCCAAGAGGTACACAGACCTACTCCACCACTCACCCCCATCCTGATACTACTGTCCCACCACAAGCTCAAAGCAACAGGTTTAAGAAAACATGGTCTGAAACCTTTGAAACCATGAGCCAAAATACCCAACCCTATTTATATTTTATTTAGATACAGGGTCTCACCGAGAGGTTTTTATAACTATATTTAAGTATAAAAACCTTACCTATATTTTCTTCCTTTTAAGATGATTATCTAAGGTATTTTGTCTCAATGATGGAAATCTAACACAAATAACTTCATGAATTCCTTGTATTAAAAAAAGACATAAAATCATTGCAAAAAATCAAAAAATGTGGAGAAATATAACAAGATGAAAATCACTCATTCTATGATGCTACAAAGAGATAACTTCATTGATTTATTTAACAAATGTTTACTGAGTACATCCTGTGATGGTATGACCAGCCAATTTTTAAGTGTGTGTATTTCAGAACTTTCCTGAACATTGAGTGTTGGGCAAATTGTAATCATTCATTGATGTGTATGATTACATGCACAATATGTATTATTATATAATATGTTCTCATTAACAGTCATTATTTATTCATTCAGCATATATTTTTGGAGCACCAACTTTAGCTGATGTCCTGCTAGACTCTGAGAATAAATTGTTGGACAAATCAAACATGATCTATTTCCTCACAAAGCTTAGAGTATAGTGGGAGAGAACATCACTCAACTAATAATATCTCCAAGAAAAACACAATTACAGATGTCATCAAATTTAAACAACTGCAAACAATGCTTTGAAATAGTTACGTGTGAGAAGAAAGTGTGGAACCTGTGATAGCAAGATACCACGAGACATTTGTCATTGAAGGGAATGAACCAGTAGAAGGAAATTAAAAATACAGGAGCAAGAGAAGCAGTTCTTGGATTTATAGAAAGTTTTCTGAGGAGGAAGAAGCCAGAGTACAAGTTGAGGGTTGGCTTCAAGTAGAAGTAAATTGCCTCAATTAGAACAACAGCAAAAGAAGTGATGACAGATGCAGATAGTTTCTAGATTTAGAAAGGTTTGAAGAGGAATAACCCAAATGAGGGACAATGTCATATGCATAGAACAAGGATGTACATCACAAGGTCTGAGGTTGGAAGAGAGTGGAAATTTTGAGTCATTTTGGGAAAGGAAATCAAATAGAGAATAGTAGTCACTTGCCAGACTTAGTTATGAGCTCATAGAATCTGCCCCATTCTAACCATTTTTAGCTCCTTAATTGCAGGCAATAAAAAGGAAGTAAGTAGCAGAAGAGAAAGATAAAGTGCAATAGTGAACTAAATTAAAAATAAATAAATAAATAAAAAGAGGATTGTCTTCCAACCGGGATGAGAAGGAAAGCTTTCTGAGGATCTGAGCTGGGCAAGAGAAAGCAGTGACTAAAGGAGGAAAATGGTCTCAGAGAGAAAAGGGAATAAATGCGGGGCCTGGGGAAGATCAAACCATGGTAGCAGTGGATTTGGGGGCCAGGAGCAGGAATATCTTCCTCTTTGGAACCAAAATATACATGGTCATAGTTATATCTGGAGTTTATCAACTGAGTTTGAAGTTGGTTTTATATTTCTTTTAGTCTCTCAGTCTTGGCAAACTATCTACACAGGCTCCCAGGCATCTTTGGTTGCTACAAAGACATTTGGGTAGGACCAGTATATTATTCTCCATGCATTAGAAGAAAGATTTCATGGGGCGATAAGAAATAGAATTATAATTTTTCTCTTCTTATTGAGAGTTATGAGTTGCCGTGAACCTTCGTGACCAACAGCCCAGTCAGTTCCTTTTAAAAAGTAATACCTTTGATATACTCCAAGTGTTTTTTTCTAACATTATGTTTGACTTCATGAATGCTTAGCCAAATAGAAATGGATGGAAGAACTGAGATGTGGGTAAAAGATAACCTGAAGTAATCTTTTAGATGGACAATCTAACAAAAATATTCTGCTACCCTAATTCTTTGAGAAATCCTGTTTGACACTTGGCAACTGTTAAATTATTTATACTCTAGTGACACCTACCTTATCAGACTCCTTATAACATGCCTTCCCACTTAGAAACAAGAACTTATGATATGTATAGAGTGTTGCTATGTCAAAATTAGTGTTTGTATTGACCATGGTGATTAACTAAAAAACAAGCTTCTCTAATCACAAAAGTAAAAAATATAAAGTGATCAAGCAGCTAGGTAGCCAGTGAATAGAGTAAGTTAGAGAAATTAGGTGGAAAAGATTCCTTTTGGGGGGACCCTGGGATTGAACCCAGGACCTCACACGTGCTGGGTGTTGTGAGCATGCTATGTCATTAATGTAGACCAAACACATTTGCATCTTTCTACAATGTCAGAATATATTAAATAACTATAAATCCACAAGCTACACCATTTTCATCAGTGACAGTTCACTGAATACTGAGTCACCTGGTAGTCACAGCTGGGGAATCACAGGTTCTTTTATTCCAATCTTAAATTTTGATCTCTGTAATGTTCAAGTCTCATATCGCACAATCACATACGTCGGATACAGAAAGGCTAAGAAAGGATTAAGGCAGCCACAGGGGTTCAGAAGACTGAACTGAGAGTAAAGGTGGAAAGCAGATATGAATGCAGAATCACTGCAGGTGGTCAGATAAGGTTAGGAAAATAGGCAAAGAACTTGTTCAGGGTGCAAAACTGTCCAAGCTCAGGAACTTATTCTAGGCCAGGGGTTGAATGGACAGCAGTTTCATTGTGTCAACCTGGGGTATCAGCTTGGAGTGGGACTAGTGTGGTTGTCATGGGCAGAATAAACTGCACTCTGTTAAGGCTGGGAACAAAGATTCAGAGATCCATTGCTGTGGCGATTTTCTGGGGCAAGGTACATATAAATGATCAGATGAAGGGGTCAGGGTGCTACATGTCCAGCCTTGGGTTGTCCATCATTTATGGGTCTTGAGTGAGGAGTTGGCATCATTTGGTGGTCTGGTGTGCTCATAAGTTTGTGAGCCTGCTTTTTCTGGTATAAGTTTGATATGCCCATGCATCTCTGTGCTTCTGATTAAGTTAATATGTTCACACGTGGTCATTCTTCTTAGCATGATTAATTCATTTATCATTTCATTCTTTATGATTGTGCCAGGCAGATGGTGGTTCTTTACTTTTATAAACAAGGAGTGGAATCATTCTACTTAGGCCCTTAAACTCAAAATGGAGTAGCTGATGGCAAACTACTGCTTTACAAACTGGATGAACAAAGGTTTAGGTACAGCCTGAAAACTTGCTGCTCTATCCTTCATGAAGTAACTCAGCATAGCACAGCCTGCTCAGCACAATTCATCTAGATTCCTGAGAGTATAAGCTCAAAGACTCTGGAACAAAAGGAATCACAAGTTCTTCTTTTTTACATGACATAATACAGAGGCTGATAGTGCAAGTTTTGAATAAGTAGAATCCAAATCTTGTTGCCCATGAGAACAATGTTTCTTTTAGGTGAGACCAAGTTGTGCAGGCCAGGTTATACCAACCAGTCTTGATCCAGTTCAGTGGGTTCCAATCAGAACATGAATGAATGCGTGCATGGGGTATATGCATTAAGGAATTTGCCAATTAATTGGAAGAAAGTGCATTCTGCATGGAGGCCTTCAATATCTTTTACAAGTGCAACTGAGTTTCCTTTGGTACTGCCACTGCAGGTTTGGTGAGATCAATTGATTTTTTTTTTTTTTTTTTTTTGTACGAGGGATTGAACCCAGGGGTGCTTAACCACTGAGCCACAACCTCAGCCCCTTTTTATATTTTATTTAGAGACAGGGTCTCACCAAGTTTGTTTTCCATATCAGATGTGTTCCATATCAAATACTGTTTTGTGTTGCAAACCAGGACAACATTTATTCAGTTTCCCCAAACTCGGGCTGATGAGGAGATTAGAAAAAAAGACAAACATAAAATATAGGAAAAGCAGAACCTGGTGGGAAAGCCAAGCCCTGATGAGGCTTGACTGACCCCAGAGCAGGATCTGCATGTTTAATTATATAGGTTTAAACCTCAAAGGGATTTATTGTAAGAGAGTTTCCTTGGGATAAACAAAAACAAGGTTGTGTGCAAGAACAGCCCATATCAGCTGAAACATATCAGCTTGCACCCAACTTCTATCTGTGGGCAGCTAGAGTTTGAAACGAAGGCTATTGAACCAATAAATTCTGTGACAAGCGCAGAATTTTCCCTCTTATCAGAGGCCACCCCAAATGGGCAGTTTTATTTTTTTTAAACTTTTTTGATAGCTATAGATGGAAAGAATGCCTTTATTTTATTTGTATATGGTGCTAAGGATCGAACCCAGTGCCTCACACACGTCAGGCAAGCACTCTGCCACTGAGTTACAGCCTCAGTCCAAATGGGCAGTTTTCTCTGCACCTTTGCATCAGAAATTCCCAAGGGGGTATCCAACGTCCAGGACATTTCAAAGCTATGATTCATTCACCACTCCTGACAGTTTTGGGCTTCTCCTGGCTTGTTTCAATAACAATATCCACATATGTCGTACTGGCCCACAGGATTTCTTGGGTTCTACCATGCCATGGCTTAGGAAGGTTTCTGTAAGACCTACTCTCCTTTGGGTACAGGAGACTAGGTAAGGTTTTCCATTCATGGTTGCCACAAAATAACCGGGAAGTCACGAGCCACTTGTAGGTTCAAACAGGAACTACTTTATTGCCCGAACCCCATGGGAACTCTCTCCAACTCCACCGAAACTCCAGGAGAACCAACGGGAACTCAACGGGAACTCCGTGAGAACTCAACGGGAACTCAAAAGTAGCGGGCACCCGAGGTAGCAGGAGCCGCCTTATTCCCGGACAGCAGAGGTTTATATACACAACTGAACACACAGCTTGTTTCAATTTAGCATCATCCAGTTACAGCAATCAGTTATTATCTTAATAATTATACACAGCTTAACTTAATCACCATCATCCAAATGGCTCGCTGGCATCACCTCTCAACTGTTCCTTCTGGCAAAATGCCAGGCGCCATCCCGACTTGACTGTGGCTCTCAACACATGGTAATATGGTTTTGTCAACTTCACATTCTGAGTTTATAACAACATGAACATTTGATCCTGAGGTCTGATTTTAATTATTGCATTTCAGTGATTGATTTGTGACACATCATCCAACAGTTTCCTATGTTTCTAACATAGGTATAGCTGCTATATTTATGAGGTAATGGTCTATAGTTGGGGTAATTGCCTCATCCTACTATATGGTTCAAAGTCTATTCTAAGTCACATAGTACCCAAGAATTTAAGGTAAATTAGTCTTCACGATGTCCACCTCATGGTTTAGGTTGCAATTGTTTGAAGCACTTTGAATAACAGCAAATTTAGCAATGTAGGGGATACAGGGAGCAGAATTTAGGTGTTTCTTTGTAATGTATTCTGCCTTAAATTTTCTTAATGTGTAATTAATTAAGTATGTTTTAAATTTTGGAGAGTATGGCCCAATGAATAACAGTGACTTGGAAAGTAGCATCATAATTGAGAAATAATAATTTGCATGTCACGTGTAGTCCAATGAATTTAAAGAAACTGTGTGCATCATATTCTATTTACTCATCATAATCAGTTTATTGCCACCATGGAGCACAAGGCACAAGGCATATGACTTCCCTCTGAGATAATCTTTATTAGGCTTTGGGTGCTGCCTTGAGTGTTCATCTGAGGCCAGGGATAGTGATGGAAGATGATATGGACTTTTGTTTGTCTTGGAAAATTGTACCGTCTAATGGAATCTGAATTTCTAATCATAATCTGTCCACATTTTCTTCCTATTTCACATCTTCAAAATGTGTGCAGTTTATGTTACTGTGTGATGTGAGATTAAATCCTTGGTTGCTCTTAATATTGTGTGTTATATTGTAATGTGTTTGATTACAGAAAAGTAATAAGTCTGTGTGCCGCAGTCTCTGGCTGGGCACAAATCACGAGTCTCCACACAGCTTGTAGATTCAAACAGCAATTCTTTATTCCCGAACTCACACCGGCCGTCTACAAACACGTTCTGGGGGAATCCACGTTCTCTGCCCAAATCCACTTCTGCCCAAATCCACTACTCTGCCCAAATCCACTACTCTGCCCAAATCCATTCCACATGGGCTTCTGTCTCCCAAAATATACTGTCTGACCCTAAGAACTCAAGAGGAACTCAGCAGCAGGATACGCCCTATTCTAAAGGGGGAACACCCTAATCTCCTATTATGCTAAACTGCCCTATTCTAAAGGGGGAACACCCTAATCTCCTATTATGCTAAACCGCCCTGGTCCTTGAGCAAGGTCACTTTTCAGAAGTCCTTCCACTAGACAGCATGGGAGTAAGCTGGCAAGGAGATTGTCATACCTACTTGGCTGATGGCTCCCAGCATCTGTGTTTTATGGAAATGATTGTTTTCTGCCGGGAAATCATAAGTATTTGTTTTTATAAAAAAAAGAAATCTTTGATTCATAGTCAGCAAATTTTTGGAGGGGGTACTGGGATTTAATCCAGGTGCAATTTACCACTGAGTCACATCCCTAACTCTTTTTATTTTTTGAGACAAATTATCACTAAGTTGCTTAGGGCCTCACTAAATCACTGAGACTGGCCTTGAACTTGTAATCCACCTGTTTTAGCCTCCCCAGCCACTGGGATTACAATGGTAGGTCAACATGCCTGGTTGATTTAAGGTCTTTGCACTGCATATAAGCCATGAATTCTTTGGTGGTCTTGCACCCATGTGAAAAAATGTGAAAATATGTATAATGCCAAGTTAGCTCATGTTTTTATGCTGTAGTCTGTTAATAATATATCCTTGCATTCAAATTAAATTGGGCTTAAGGAACCAGATGTGTGGGGCCTGACCTGGCGTTTTAGGGTGCCATATTTCTCTCTCTCATTGTATGTGAATGCTTTGTTGTGCAAGTGTAGTAGGAGGGAGTCTGTATTTCCATCCAACTGCTGGTGACAACTTGTGTGTGCTAGATTTTTCATAATTTTTTTTTCTGATGTCATGTAATCTTTGTCTGTTCTTGTGAGGCAGTATTGGTCTGAATGATATATCATAGGGTCAATTCCAGTACAGATGTTGTCAAAGGAAAAATATTGGAGAATCCTGTTAAGAGGTATGTATACATGATTGTTGTTGATGTTATGTTTCTTCCCTTTGGATAGCCAAATAGTAAGGGTGTGTGTCCTCCTTGTAGCTGAAAGTTAGTGTGTGTTTGTGTGTATTTGTGAATACATACATATTATAGTAGTGTTATTTTTTTGTATTGTTTGTTTTGTGTGCTGTGTTCTTAAAGCTGTTGTTTTGCTAGCATTTTTATCCCCATCATTGTGATCATCATCATCGTAGTCCGTTGTGCCCTGCTGGAGTACCAGTTGGGACCAGAACTCATAAACTTGTTAGCCCTTTCTAGGAATGTATAATGAGATTCATGCATGCATGTGGTGTATGTTGGATATTTTCATAGGGCTCTGTGTTTGGGATTGGTATATGTATGTGTGTAATTGAATGTGTCATGTTCTAGTGTCCCTGTACATAAATTTAGGTGAGATTTGGATATCATGGATTCTCCTTATATTTGTTCAATGGGAGAACCATGAATGTGTTATATTGTTAAAGGTTTTGTTGTATGGACAAAATTTATCACTACTACATATGTCCTCTATGCATTATGATAAGTAATTATGTCATGCATGAGAAAATTCCTTCCATCCCATGACTGTCTGAATAGCTTGGAAGAACCTACAGCATTGTTTTATACCCATGCTATAAGAAGAAAAGGGTCTGGTGGTGGCAAAGGCTTCTCTCTATGAAGATCTTTCATGATTCTTTTATTAGTCTTATTGTGTGAGCAATGTCATCAATAAGGCTGTATAAAGGCATATTCTCTGTGAGTCCTAATATAGTAGGGGGAACTGTCTGGCTCTTGATTGTGGGCTCCCTCTATGGCTTAGATATCTTAGATGTATTTCTTTCCTTTGCAGTATTAGTAAGGCTACCTAGTGGTGTTCCTTTATCTATGATAAAAGATGGCTCCTAGTGCTATTTAAATAACATGAATATAGCGAAGCTAATTAAGCTAAGCTAATAATAAGACTCCAGGATTAAGTTAGGATTCAACTGAATAGTCAAATTCATCCTCAAAGGTGGCAAATATTGGGTTTCAAAACCAAAAGGGTACTGGTAATTCACTTGAACTTAAGGTTTTCTATGCTGTCCTTCATTAAGCCTGAGCTGTGGAAGTTTAGAGATATATTCAAATCAAGTAAATGAGTAGCCAGGCTAATACTGGCAAGTCATAAACTTCAAAGTTTTCTGCTAAACATTGGCCACCATCAGCTCAAGTGTGGGTGTATTTCAGTTATTAAATGCCGGGGTGATGTTTCAGTCTGGTCTGTACAACCAGCAATGCCCTTTAATTGTGGGATGTGAGTCCTCTGACTCACTGCAGTTTGTCTTCATATGAAGATGTATCTGAATAAGATGAGATGTAAGTTGCCCCTTGAGAGTTGGTTAGATTAATTGGGATGGATGGAGGTGATGCCTGGTGGTGACAACATGGAGACTGATGGTCAGGTGGGATTAGCAATCAGTCTTGTAAGACATTGTATCTCAACAAAGATAATGGGTCTGGTTATGTTTATGGTGATGTTTATGCTACAAGTGGGGGTGTATGTATCTGGGGAGTGAATATGGTAGTAGTAGGTGCTGGTGTACAAACAATGCCTGAGCAATAATAGTGTCTTTGTGGACCAAATAAGTAATAGGTTGTGATAGTTATAGAGGCAGCGATAATTAAAAGATGAGTAATGATGGTGATAAGTGTGCATAAGAGGCTACAAGGCTATCAGCTCAATCTCATTTCGTCTGAGTTTGGATATCAGTGCTCAGACAAAAATGGATCTTATAATTGTATTCTGAATTTAAATTCTGTCAGTGAAGTTTGGCATTCTTCACGTCCCTGTATTGCCCTTTGTACCTCATCCCAGGATACTTTCTGGTTCCTACCTGTCAATCATTTACAAAGTCCATGAATACCCACATCCTTTGAATGCACATAGTTAATTTCTGTGTGTAAACTTTGCAATTGGGTCTTTTCCTTTTCTATCTGCATTTTCCTTTTCTTCTTTGTCAGAGCATTATAGTTATACATAGTAGTTGTGTTCATTTTGACAAAAATCATATATGTGTGAAATTTCAGTCCCCTTTCCCTCCCTCCTATTCTTCTTCCTAGACTCTACTGATCTTTTCATCACTCATTTTTTTTTGACTGGTTCTACTCATACATAAGTGTGAAATTCCCTGATTTTTGTTAAATTCATTCCACATTTTCTCTCTTCTCATCCCTCCTCCCTCCCACTCCACTGCTCTTCCCTGTATCTTTGTGATAAATGATCCTCCCCTTCTGCTTCTTCTTCTTTTTGCGTTTTGGTAGTTCCGTTTATGGAAGAGATGGGGACTGCTCTGACTGTCCATTTAATTCTTAAATTCTTTTGTCAGGGTAACTGGCTTCCCTTGCATTCAAGGGGGGAAAGAGAAGATGAGATACGATGCAATGTAGTAATGTGATTGGCAGCTCTCATATTCACATGTGCTTCCTGGGTCTCCGAGTCAAGCAGGCTGCCCCTTCCCTTTCCTGACGCTCCTCAGGTTTCTCTTAGATTCGGCAACATTCTGAGCCCGCGAAATGATCAGCGTTGGTGGCCCCTGCGGCTACAGAGAGGTGTCAAGCCATCCGGAGGTCATCTTTTCCACTTAAGTTAGTAACAGCAGTCCAAGCCCCGTGTCCCACCCAGAGATCAGCACGAAACCACGCCGCACCCCACCCACTTCCGATTTAGGCGAAACAATACAGAAGACGTCACGCGCCCGAGCACAGAACCTTCCCGCTTTAAGCCCACCACCGGGCGCATGCGCAAAGCGGGCGATGCCCGTGGGCCACCGAGCGATCCTGGGTATCTGCACAGTGGCCACAGTCCCCAAAGGGCTTTCCTTCCTCGTGGCCTGTGGCGATCCCCGGCGGTGGCTATCTACGGTTACATCCCGAAGAGAAACTAGGGAAACAAACACAGCGTCCCCAGCGTGTTTCCGTTTCATACCACCCACTTCCGGTTCGTCAGCCGGTTCCGGTCCCGCCCTTCACTTCCGGTCGCCTTTGGTTCTTTGGTGGACGGTGTCAGCGTCCTCTGCAGCAGGGTCCGCCGCGCTCCAGGTGAGGGGATCGGGCTCCCCGCGCACGCAGCGGTGTCGCCGCAGTGGCGGCCGAGGACGTGGCTCTGCAGCCTGCGCCGTGCGTTCTGCACCGCGGTAGGCCATGACGGGCCGGGGGCCGCGGCTGTCCGAGTCCGACACCCAGGTGCCTGGTCCCGGACCCGCGGGTGGCGGTGGCTACCGCCTTCGCATGCGGCCTTCTCGAGCCCCAATAGATTTTGCGTCCCCAGATCAATTTCCTGCCCCTTCTGGGGTTTGTCCAACCCTCCCCGCCCTCCTTGTTGAAAGCACCCAGCCCCCTGGGTTCTGGAGTCTCCCCTGCCTTCTGATGATGTCCCACACCGCGCACCTCACGCTGCTCCCTCCGCTGCACCTTTCTGGAGGTGCTACTGAAGCGTCGTCCTGGCCCGGAATTGACAGCACTTCAGTTACCGCCTGCTGGGCTGGTTGTAAAGTTATTCCCTTCCCGTTGGTTCCCAGAGTGTTACTTTTGTTCCTGTGCTTTGAGATAACCATGTTTTGAGTTGTGCAGTCTTCGGCAAGTTATTAAGCTTATTCTTTTTTTTTTTTCCTTCCTGTTTTTGGTCTCTACAATGAAGACAATAGTTGTTAATTCAAGATTGTGAAGAATAAATGGGATACTCCAATTAAATTGTTCAGTATGTCATATTCTCAACCACACCATTTGTATTGCTTTTCTAGTGTAGAAAGCGCTTCCGCAGATATTATCTTCTACCTTAACTCTGTTCTTGTCTAGTAAATATTAGTCGCTTCATTTTGTACTTGATAAAACTGAAGACCAGAGTTGGAATTGTCTAGACAAAGTCAATATAGTGTATTAGGTAAAAACAAACAAACAAACAAACAAACAACAACAACAAAAAAAAACCTCGGAGCTAAACAGCTGTTTCTTTAGGTATCCTTTAAAGGTGTGTTCTTTGCTTGCTTAGGTTTGATTGCCCCCTCCCTCAGCCATTTTTCAGTTTATAAGTCTTATGGGGCTCTAAAATGATTCAAAATATTAGAAAGGTTAAGTGTGAAAGCATTAAAAAGAAGCCTTAAAGATTTATGCATTTAAAAATCTTTATAGTATTTGGTTATGTTTGCTCCTTTAGGGCAATTGCCAACTTGAAATTCCCACTGTGGCAAAGGTGTTTCACAATGTTTGTATGCTGCTTTATGAAGTACACAGAACCTATACCATCTGGCACATTTTCTTTTTTAAGACTGAGAACATTGCAGAGCCTAGAGCAGTGTGTCTCAGATTTTGAGCATGCATCGCAGTGATGGAATGAGGATGGTTAAAACACAAGTTGCTAGGTCTCTTCCCTCCACCTTTGATTGCATTTCCAACAAGTTACAGTGAGCTGAATCCTGTTAGTTGGTTTGGGGACTGCACTTAGAACCTCTAGAGAACTTCTAGATTGCAAGAGAAATGACTTGTCCAAGGTGCTGGAATTTGGGCAGCTCACTCCAAACTCTGTTCTGTCTACCACAATATTAGTATGGATGCCTTCTGAACTCTGTAAATATCATGTTTATTTTCATTTCTGACAGGAAAATAATACTTAAACTCTATTGCAGCTGAACTCAAAAGGCCAACTTTTTTTTTATTGAAGATTATACAATTTATTAGAGCAAGTTCTAAAGTAAACATGTTATTCCAAATTAACACACTTGCTTTAAATTTTCAGGAGAACAGATTATAAACATAAGAGAGCAAGTATAAATATGAATATAAATGTGAAACATTTATATAAGGGAATACATGAATTCTCTTCATATTTAAATGAGTAAATATAAACATGAATTTCTGACATTCTTGCTTACTAAGAGCATGTTAATAGAAAATATTCTTTCCAAATTGTTTTTGTATATTGATGCTTACAATTTATCTTCTCTCATAGTTGGTTGTAATAATTCCATGAATAGTGCAATCAAATGTTTGATCAAATGAGTGAAAACATTTGGAAATGACTTCTTTGAGATTAGAAAAGGTCAGAACTGTGGGAGGAAAAACGTTATAAGAAGTAGAAAGTTTTATGGGGGAAGAGAGCTACATGTGATAGTTGATTAGAGTAGCAGCTGCAATATAAAATTGTGTGCTTTGATCTGTGCCTATGCGTTTTGTATTTACTGGACTTTGATGCTTTAACTCCTGTAGGTCCAGTTCAAGAGAGGAGGCTATGGTTCAGGGGATGCAGTGTACATGAGATTTACTCACTAGGCCTATTCTTTTCCCAGCTATGTGCCCAGTTATGAGCACATTACATAACTCTGTTTCTAAATTCTTTAATTGTAAAAGAGGGAACATTTACCAAGCAATTGTGTTAAATGAGATTGTCTGTGTAAAACTGACCAATTTATAATATATGAAACAAATAATGGCTTCTTATTTATTTGGCACAGTGCCTAGAATATAGTAAGCTTTCAGTTTTAAATTTATTTAACCAACAGTTAAGTAGTGCTTACCATGTGCTAGGTGCTGTGCGACTTATAAATATCAAGTAATTTAATTCTCATCAGAACCCTAAGAAATAGATAGTATTCTCATTCCTATTTTACAGATGAGGAAATCTTGGCATGAAAAATCAAGTTAATTTCCCAGAATCAAATACTAGCCAGGTAGCACTGCTTCTAGCAATTGCACTACACTACTTCTTAAATATTAAATGAACATGATGAGTTGTAACATAAACCTGATGAGATAGAGCAGGAGGGATAGCTAGCTCCTTATTGTACCTTTCCAGGTGAGCAACAGAGAGAATCTCATAAAGTAGCAGGAAGCAGTAACTCTTAGCTAAATTTGTGAGAGTGGGGTCATGGTAACTTTGAGGCCTAGTAACTTTTGTTACTAGGTGTTCTGGAAGCACTTCTGTAAGGCAAAGTATTTGTTGCTCTGTTGTCAATTTGTAAAATAGAACTCAAAACTTTACACACTTATAGGACTTAAAGTTACAGTCTTGTCCTTGATATATCAATTCTAACCAATTCATTTGTACGTGCCTTCTTTTCTAGCTACTTTTTCCCAAAGGAAAGCTCGCTGCCTCATATGCTTCAAGAATGGCTCTCCCTATCATTGTAAAATGGGGTGGACAGGAATATTCAGTGACCACACTTTCAGAAGATGATACTGTGCTAGATCTCAAACAGTTTCTCAAGACCCTTACAGGAGTGCTGCCAGAACGCCAAAAGTTACTTGGACTCAAAGTTAAAGGTAAATCTCTCTCCACAGTTTTTGCATTGATATTTATGAATTTTATATTTGCTATTATCTGTTGTTTTCTTTAATAAGACTTTCCTTATTAACATTTCTTTCATAGGGATATTCCTAAAATTGTTTTTAGTAGTAAAAGTAGAATATTAAAGGTTACTTTAAAATATTACCAGTATGAAGACTGCTATTGATTCCTCTTAACATAAATTGGTGTTTACTGCTTAAAACTTTGACACAGAAGTCACAGATGAAATTGTTCTCTTCTGACATGTGAGCTTTAGCACAATATTCTCATTATAGCTTAGGCCTTTAACTCTACCCAAATTATCTTTTCTGTTCTAAAGGTAAAGATGATATTTAAAATTTATAGGACTGTACTTAAAAGGGACTCCTAAGTTTTTGCATTTGTCAAATTATTGAAGGGCAAGTTTGGAGCAGCAATATATCTACAGTTTTTTCTTAAGTGTCAGTTTTCAAGGCTTCCTGGAAAAGCATTTTCTTCATCCGAAACAATAAAATAAAACATAAGTTTATTTTTTGGTTAATTGAATAAAAAGGTGTTCTAAAATGGAATATGGAAAAACGATCCTTGTAATAGTTGTGAGTTCTTAGTATCTTAGATTGGACTAATTCAGCAGTAACAATTTGTTAGCAAAAGAAAAAAAAAAAAACCCTGAACTGCTGTGGCATCTGTACCAAACCTTTTGATGTTAGGGTTTGTGTAATGGAATAGTGAAACCAGCACCTGAACTTTAGTGAGAAAACAGTCATTTGCTTGTATTGTAGGCAAACCTGCAGAAAATGATGTTAAGCTTGGAGCTCTCAAACTGAAACCAAATACTAAAATCATGATGATGGGAACTCGTGAGGAGAGCTTGGTAAATGTTTACTTTTGTTACCATTTGTCCTTTGAAGATATTTTGATTTATACACTTACACTGTTGTGTTTTAATTGTGGTAAAATTGTCAGTGTATTAGTGAAAAGTAAAAGTTGCACAGTGACTGTTGTATTAATTCAGCATAAGATAAATACTGGGGAACTTTTTAGTATATAGTTAGTTGTAAGTATAATAGTAGCCCAAATGTCCAAACTTAACATAATAAATCTTCCCAGGGGACATATATAACAAATTATTAATTGTGTACTTGAAAGACTCTTGAACTTAAATTGTACTTCATTTGATTTTTGTGCTTTGTGTATATTTGTTTTAGTAAACAAAACTTTTTTCTATCTTAATAGGAAGATGTCTTAGGTCCACCCCCTGACAATGATGATGTTGTCAATGACTTTGATATTGAAGATGAAGTCGTTGAAGTAGAAAATAGGTAAGTGCTCTCTACTTTAGAGGAAATCTTGGTCGTGGGAGCAAAAGTGAGTGTTTCATCAGATTTTATTTTTTTCCGTTAGGGAAGAAAACCTACTGAAAATTTCTCGCAGAGTGAAAGAATACAAAGTGGAAATATTAAATCCTCCCAGAGAAGGAAAAAAGCTTTTGGTACTAGATGTTGATTATACGTTATTTGGTAAGTCAATTAATAAGACTTCATTTTCTGTTATCCACAACAACTATTTTTTCTTTTTTTTTTTTTTTTTTCTAGCAACTCAGGGTTCACATGAAGTATTTGGCAGCTTTTCTTATTACAAAAGTATATCGTTCATTGTAGGAATACAAATAAGGGAGAAAAGAAGTCATCTATAATTTAAAGACCAAAAGATGACCACTCTTAATATTTTGATTGTATCTTCTAGTGTGTTTGTATGTATCTCCTTTTTTTTTCTTTACTCAGTGATAGATTGTGCATCATCTCAGTCATTTAATATCATTTGTTGTTATTAAATATAATTATTTATATATTTTGGCTACATAATATTCTAGTTTGTAGATACATCATAATTTGACTGAGTCATTTCTGATTGGCTAACACTTAAGTTCTTATGAGGAAATTTAAAGTCACTTTTGGCATTTTATCCCTTGTTTTCTGTTTAATTACAGTCGAGCTGTTTAATATTTAGTCAATGAAAAAAAGATGTTCATTTCATCCTCTTAAATTAACAAAAAGTAGTTAACTCCTGATATTAGAATATGTTTACTTTTAATTCTAAGCTTTGTCATAACTTATTAAAGACTTAATAAGTTAGTTAGTCCTGTCAATCTGGTGGAATATGATTTTTATCTTGCAAGGTGGTAATTAAATGGGAGTATAAGTGGTCCTAGCTTATTTTTCATTTTCACAAATATCTAAACTTTTTAGACTAGACGAGAAAAAATGGACAATTTATAAGTCTGAATTCTTAGTTTTGCACATTGAGCAAAATTAACCAATTAAAATGGTAGCACAAGTATACTAATTTTGTGCTTTGAAAGATATCCCTTTGTCAAATCTTTTTCAGTTTAAAGTAGTTTGCAGTTGAATGTTTGTTACATTTCATAATAGATAACATTTCATAATAATTTCATTGCTATTAGGTGTTTGTCCATGATAATAACCTAACATCTATTATCAACTTTCTTTTAGACCATAGGTCTTGTGCAGAGACTGGTGTAGAATTAATGAGGCCATATCTTCATGAATTTCTAACATCTGCATATGAAGATTATGACATTGTTATTTGGTGTAAGCAATATTTTTTTTTGTTTAGATTATTTCAGTTGAAATAAGGTTGTTTATATCATTCTTTATAAAGTATGAACTTGCAAGACTTGAGTTTAAATATGGAATTGTTTTCATTTGTTTTTTTAGCAAATTTCTGAAATGAAGTATGTTTTACTTTTTTACAACATGCTATTAACTTGTACATACATTTGTCACATAATGTTGAGTTTAGTACCAGACAAGAGTACAACATAATGACAGAGAAAAAGGGACCTTATGAAAGATCTCAGTTTGATTAGAAATTTTTATTTGATTTGTCCAGTGGAATTCTGGATGTTTCAAGGTATTTTTGCTTTCTTTCTTCCTCACTCCAGGTTAGAAACACATAGAGAAAGATATGTTTAAAAAAAAAAAAAAGAAAAGAAAACAAAAGAAAAAAACTCACTAATGTAATTCTATAGAAATAAAGAGGGTCAAAAAAAATTAAGGAAAAATTAGTGTATGAACTGAAGCAGTTTTACTCAAAATGTGGTATTTGGACCATTCCAAAACCTCTGAGAAGATAATGATTTTCTCTAAAAAATCTTCTATATTTGTGAAAGCCCTATTAGTTCAGTTGACTTTTCTTTCTTAGCAAGACTTTCTTGAAAAATGAAGCAGTGTTTTAGTTTATGCCTCATTTCTCTACAAATATTTAACATCACTTCTTGGCAACGTCACAAGCAGAGAAGAGTTATTCTGATTGTGCATTACAGAAATTACATTACAGCTTCACCATTTGGTTATACTAGGTATTTGATGAGAAGCAAGATAGTTGTTTTAATCTATAAATTTCCTTTCTACTTTCTTTATAATCAGCATATTTCCATTTTCAGTGATAAGTTTATAGCTGTTAAGATGAGAAAAATTGTTAAAATAAGATAATTTTTAGGTTATTTTTGTAAATCATTATATTTTGTGATAGTATGTTGAAAAGAATGAGTTACTTTGGAGCTAAAATAGACTAGAGTTTTAATTCTGGTTCTGTCCTTGTTGTGTGACACTAGACAGACAGGTCAGTTAATCTCTCTGAGCCCTACTTTCCTCAGCTAAGAAATGAAGATCACCAAATCTGTTTTATGAGTTAGTTATAAGAATAGAAATACCAGTATAGCAAGTGGCACCATGTCTGACATGTATGATAGTTACTTAATGATGAGAAACTATTTTTATTAGCTTTTAGTCTCTTTGTTTTCATCTGAGAATCACAGACACAAAGTAGGTACTGAAGTGAAAAATTTTTTTCCCTGTCTTATGACTGTTGTCATTATAGATCCAAAAGTCTAAAATTTTAGTTCAACTGACCATTTTTGCAAGTAAGAGGATTCTTTTGCTTTTTCATGTGTATATGCTGAAGATTTTTACTTTGGGAACTCAAGTTTCTTCTTTTCCTTTAAAATATACACACACACACACACACTTTAAACCGCTTTTTCCTCTTTTATTGGTAATACCTGTACAATTTTGTTCAATAACTTGGGGTTAGTAGGCACATAAAGATAAGGATTGAATTTTAATGTTAATGATCCTAAAACTTTTTGTGAATATCTGACAGTGAGTGATTGTATAACACAGGTGCATTTTATGAATGTGTTTCTTTATTACAAGGTGCTGGACTCAATGAGAGTTAAATTTGCTGAGTCTGGCAAAATGCAGGATGTAGCTAGTATTCAACATAGACTTTTGATTCACAATATTTATATGCTTATATTGACATTTCAGATATATACCTTTGTATGGCCTGGAATTAGGAACATGGAAGAAAATTGACATTCAGCATCCCACATTTAAATTTTGGAACTGATACAGCATGGTTCCATGACTTTTTTTTTTTTTAAAGAGAGTTTGGAATTTGATTTATCAGTTTTCTAGGGTCAGAGTTCTTTTGAGCCTGGATTACCTGTATTTTTTATATAAAACTTGTTTAAATTTCATTCTGTCTTGAAGACATACTAAAATGTTTTATATATATATATAATTTTTTTTTTTTTTTTTAAATTGGTACTGGGGATTAGAGCTCGGGTCTTTTACTACAGAGCTGCATCCCCACCCCTTTTATTTTTAGTTTGGGACTGGGTCTCATTAAGTTGCTGAGGCTGGCCTTGAACTTGTGTTCCTCCCACCTTAGCCTCCCGAGTCACCAGAACTATAAGGATGCACCACCACACCTGTCTTTTTATAAATATTTAAAAAAAATAATAAATATGCGAGGGACTTACTTGTGATGCCTTTTGAACTTTTAATCTTGCTTAGAAGACTTATTTATACAGAAGACTTTTTTTAAAAAAATGAAATTCATACTTTTTCATTTGTATTGTATTATTCCTCATGTTTTAGCTGCAACAAATATGAAGTGGATTGAAGCTAAAATGAAAGTAAGTATTAGAAACAAGCTATTCAGAAATGTTTTGAAGTTGCATCTGTAAAAAGTTCTGTAGTAGCAGGGGCAGAAGTGTGTTGAAAGTCCGTTCAATGCGGATTATACTGAATGTTGGAATCATTTTCAAGAAAAAGTACAGCTAAGCTTCCCCTTGTTTTTCTCCCCCACTTTATAATAAGGCTTTGTTTTTCGTTTGCTCTTAAAGCAGTGATGCACTTTAAAATGGTTAGTGAAGCAGTAATCTGTTTCTAGTTTATTTTTCTTTGAACTACTGTCTGTTGACTTGGCTAAGTGAAAGTAAGAGACTTGGTCATTTAGCAAGATCTGGCCAGTGATGTAAAAGTTGGCATTATGGGAAATTGCGGCTGGAATATTCAGAAACCCGGATATTTTCCTCATTATTATGTTTTACCTAACAGATATTTGTGTTTATAGGAGCTGGGCGTGAGCACAAATGCAAATTACAAGATTACCTTCATGTTGGACAGTGCTGCTATGATAACAGTGCATACTCCAAGAAGAGGATTAATAGACGTAAGAACTTATTTATTTTACTTCTATTTAAAGATGTGTTTATTTTCTAGTGTACTTTTTGTGTTTATACTGATGGAGGAAGCCACAGGATGAGTTTAGAAACTCATCTGAGTGGATGAGACAGTGGCAGTTGAATTTCAACATAGGAGAATGTATTTAAGGTTAAAACATTTTAATTTTAGTGCTACAGCTAAGGATCTTGAAGCACAACTGTCACTAAAGGAATTGTGATCAAAGATAATTGTCTATGATGATGTCAGCAGCATTACCAGGCGAAGTAGGTAAGAGAAATACTGAATATCATCAAGGAAGATTTAGAAACAAAACAAAATTTACTCACCCTGCCTTATATGAATCTGGTACTAATAACAGGTGCATCATGATACATACATGTACTTTGGTTGAAGTACATGTAGCCCTAGAGAATACCAACGGGTGCCATCAGGAAAAAGATTTGGCTGAAAAGATTAGGGGTGTTCACTGTGTTTACTTAAGTAAACATAGTATTGAGTACCAGCTATCTACAAAGCCCTGTAATAGGCCTTGGGAATAAAGAGATGAATGAGATGTAGTCCAGACCTTTTGAAAGCACACAAGTTGGTAGGAATTTGTAGAGAACTTAGAATACTAGGAAAACCTGAGGCGAGATTAAAATTTAAAATTGTTAAAGTCATAAATGCAATGAATGGTTTAAGTGCATGGGGATTTTTTCAGTAGAAGAGTTACTCAGCTCAGGAGAAAAACTACTAAAGTAACGTAGTACATTTCCAAAATCCAAATGTTTGAAAGAAGTTTGGAAATAGTAAATATAGTAGTGTTATAATGGTGAAAAATTAAATAAAAAATAATCCTTAATATGCAGGAATAAGAAAGAAATTAGTTATATATTTTTATTCATATGATGGCATGCAACTGATCATCTGGTGTAGTAGGGTATTTAATGATTTAAAAATTTTATGATACATTAAAGTAAAAGTTTCTAGAGAGCAGTGTTTGTGATCTGCTAGGAAATAGCCCTTAACTTTTGTATGTTTTTTAACAAAGGATCTGTGTTCTGTATCTGCTGTTGATATAGAAGTCTGAAGATAAATAGGTCAGAATATTTAGTTGCTATCCTCAATATTGACCAGATTATATGTGATTTAAAATTTTTCTTTGTGCTTTTTCTCTATATTCAAATTTTTTTGTGATCAGCATTATTACTTTTCTAATTGAGAACAAAAATATTCCTGTGGAACCATTTTAATACTATCTCACCTAAGCTTTCCTGGTGTCCTAAATTCTCCCCAATCCCTATTAGTTTTGTGGGTTAATAGTCAAATGACAGCCTCTTGGTGTTATATGGGGAAAGACGATGTGGAATTTCTAACCCTAGGTGTCATAAAAAAAATTCATCCTTCTTGTCCCATTTCTTTACACTTTTGTTAGCTAAAAGTAAATCAAGAATCTGGCCTATTGTGTTAGTACCTGTATGTTTGTCTTCAAGTTTTTAGTAGTTTTATTTCAGTAGTAAACATAGAGTGAAAAAATTTCAGGTGAATAAAAAGAAAACATTTTTAAGTGACAACTTTTGTCATCATTTATTATCATTTAATCTAATAATACAATACCATAAATTACTGACTTTAGCAAAAAGTAATATTATGTCTTTAAAATTTTTTCTGAGTGGGTAATACATTCACATGATTGAAAAACAAAACTAAAGTACATAATGAATTCTTCCCACCTGGACCCCTTAGCCATTTATTCTCCTCACAGGCAGCATCGTTATTTCTTGTGTGATCTTATGCAAGTACCAAGAGATATGTCTATATAATGAATTGTCCTTTTGAAGTCATGATTTAAGAAATCTGAATTAAGAGTGAGAAATACAAATTATGGCTCTTTTGAAATTAAGCAATCAAGTGCACTAGTAATTGTGCACCTGTGTCATTGAATTAAAGCAAAACCAAGTTTTGTTTTGCAATAAAATATTAAAAGAGCCAGGTACATTTTCCTTCAATAAAGTGTCTCTAGTTTTGACAATAGACCCCACACAACTCTCAAGCTCTGGGAGGGCTTGTGTTAGCTCAGGAAATCATGTGAATGCTTAGTCATCTAAAGAATTATTTTCTATCCTTTAAAAATGAAATAACCTCTCCTTTTACCCACAATCTTTATAATAAAATTACATAAACTCTTAAAATGTGTTTCATTCAGTGAGATGAGAATGAACTTTTAAGAAATTTGAACTTGTTAGATAGCATTGTGTTTGAAGTGTGGCCTTTCATCAGCTCACAGAGTAAGCCATCTGATAGGATGAAAGGAACTCTAACCTTTTTCTGCAGGGCATTTGCAATAGCTCTGCTTTAAAAAAAAAGAAGAAGAAGTAGTGTTGATAAAATTTGAGTTAAATCTAAACTTTTATTCTAAGGTAAAGCCTCTTGGTGTTATATGGGGAAAGTTTTCCGAGTTTTACAGCAAAAAGAACACCATTATGTTTGATGACATAGGAAGAAATTTTCTAATGAACCCACAAAATGGACTAAAGGTAAGACATAATTTTACTTGCTGGATACTCATGTAATCTTGATTATGTGGCAAAATTTTAAGCACTGTTGAATTTCATAAATTTTAAGGAGTGCAGTCATGCACCGATTAATGCCATTTGAGTCAATGATGCACCAGGTTTATGCAGGTGATCCCCTAAGATTGGGATGGAGCTGAAAAAATCCTGTTGTCTGGTGCATTTATTGTACTTTATGTTTAGATACCCAAGTGCTTACCACTTTGTTACAGTTGCCCACAATGACAGTATAGTAACATGCTATACAGGTTCGTGGCCTTAGGAGCAGCACACTATATCACAGAGTGAAATTTCTGATGTGCTGAATAGCTAGCACTAGAGATGTTGTTTGTTTTATCCCCTTTTAAACTAAAACTAAGAAGGTTTTTGGAATACATATGTTAAGTACAAAACTTAGAATTTTAGATGTCAGAGCTAGACAGAACCACAGTCACTTACTTTCTTATTTTTAGAAATAGTCTTGAGTCTGAGAAAGTGCACAGTTTGCCCAATATCTTATATGTAACTGGTTAGACAGAATTTGGGCTGGCATGTAAGTGACTTGTTACTGGGTCAATGATAATCTTCAGTCACATGAAATCTGGTATAGATGAAGTAGTGACATTTTAATTCTGGCAGCAGTATAAAATTCATAAGAGAGAAATTTGAAAGTAAAACATTTCTGGTGTCCATGGTTGCTTGTGTGTTGGCTCAATATGAAAGTGGAAAAGCTATCTCTGTAGTGTGCAAATGGAGATTCCATTTTGAAGTAGAAATCTAAGCACTAAGTTATTTTTTATTTTCAATTCTGTACTTTTTCTGCCAGTTGGATTCTTGATAGTTTTAAAAGTCACAAAATAAAAACTTGCAGAAAGTACATTTTTGAAGCCTTTCTTATAGACTCTTGATTAGGTCTTTAGTGTATAGTAAGTATAGTTTAAGGTACAGAATGCTAATCTAAGTCATAAATTGCCACAAATACAAAGTTATTGATTTGGAAGGAGAGTGGTTATATTACTCTAAGGAAAGTGATTTGTGTTTGAAGCTATGGGAGAAGCACTTCCCAGGTAGAGGGAACAGAAAAGATATTTGATGGCTAATTTTCTGTGAAACAGACAGCTTTTACATGTTGAGGTGAGTTCATGATGTTTACAGAATTTTTGAGGAGACATTTAGCCTTTAAACAAAAAAATATGATCATTTCATGTGTGTTTGGAAGAAATTTTATTTTCCCAACCAACATTTGGACCCTACTCATCATCTGTTGGAGGGAGTGATGATGATATTCATTTCTAATTCTTCGTGTTATTTTATAGCAGGGTTTTTGAAAAATTGGGTAACTCGGATTCACTAAAGAAATCCTAAAATTATATGTGTCTTCACCCTCAAAAATTCTAATTCAGGACTGGGCTCAGTGGTACATACCTGTAATCCCAATCTCTGGAGGCTGAGGCGGGGGATCGCAAGTTTGTGGCCAACATCAGTAACTTAGTGAGAACCCTGTCTGACACTAAAAAATATAGAAGACAAAGGGGATAGCTCAGTGGTAAAATCCTCAGTATATAAAAAAATAAAATAAATCAGGAAATATTGGGTACGGTGGTGTATGCCTGTAATCCCAGTGGCTCAGGAGACTGAGGCAAACAAAAATAAAATATAAATAATCTTAAATTTCTTAAAACCTTTCTTTGATAGGAGACAACAAGATAATGATCATGTGTGTTACCTGTCCTACTAGTGAGCACTCAAATTAATTTTGAAAAATGGTACAGTGTGTAGTGATTATGCTAGAACAAGTAATCAGGTGACTGCTAGTTGTTTTTTTTTTTTTTTTTTTTTGGCCTTTATTTTAACTTGTCTGAAATAGAATTATTTGAATATTTAGTTTTTATTGTTGTTGTTTAATGGTGGTTAAGACCAAATGTTTGGAGGGGAAAAATAGCAAGGCCTTGGGTTAAAAATCTTATTTACTAGCCACTGTAGTACCCTGTATTTTGACTTTCATTTCTAAATTCCTCCCTGCTGTTTAAACTGGAATTCCTTTGTTGGTACATTGAGTATTAGTAGTTTGAGAGAAAACATTTGACCCTTGACTGTGGAGGTCTGCTTGCCTTTACATTCTTGAGGAGGTACATTCCTGTCTTCTCAGGATTGTAAAGAAAGTCACAGCATGCCTCTGTTTACTCCTGGCCCCAGGGCTGATGCAGAGAGCATCATCTGGATCTCCCACAGAGCTGGCTCAGGGCAGTCACTCTGTTATCCTTCACTGGTTCCCTCGAGGTGTCAGGGGAGCCCCCTGACAGCTGTAGCTGACCCTGACACCAGGCTGTTCCGATGCTAGCAGGACATCTGGGAAGATATTCTTTCTGTCCCTTTCAGGCATTTTTCTAGATTCAGCAGAAAATGATATAGCAAATATTTAGAACCTTCCCTATCCTTGATAGATATGGTAGTGGACTTCTGTGGGCTTATTTTTCTTGCTTCTCAAGTAAGTGGCAATAATTAAATGCTAGCTATTTTTTTTCAGTGTTACTATGTAAAATTAATAACTAGTGACAAAGTTAAATTTTCTCTGTTTCAGATTAAGGATACATAAGTACTTTGCTAAGTGTGATTTAGTCAGTCCTTAACCTGTGTGCTTTAGGAGTCTGAGTTTTGTTTGGTGTTATATAGGTTGGGTTTTTTTTTTTTTTTTTTTTTTCCCTCCTTCTTTTTTTGTGCTTGATGGAACCAAATTGCCTTGTTTGAGCTTGGCAGATGCTCTACTCACCACTGAGCTACATGCCCAAATCCTGGGTGATTTTTTTTTTTTTCTTTGAAGAGACATTTCACAACAGAAAAATTCAAATGTAAACAAAACTACATAGAAATATATGATTAATTCTCACTTGTGAATCATCTAGTTTAAATAACTTATAAATTTTTCAACAATTTTGTTTGTTCTATACACTGTCTTCTATCCCTTTAATATTTTGAAGCAAACCCAGACAGTATCATTTTATTTAAAATTAATTTAAAAATTTGAGAAGCTCTCTTGAGTTGTATAAAGATAATTTGAACTGATGCCTTTAAGAAAAGCAAAACTTGGAGCTGGAATTATAGCTCCAGTGGTAGAGCGCTTGCCCCTCACATGTGACACACTGTGTTCCATAGCACCACATAAAAATAAATAAAGTAAATATATTTAAAAAAAAAAAAGAAAAGCAAAACTCTTTATTGGGACTATCAGATCAAAAGTACATAAAATTTATAGTTAACAAATTGTTTTAAAAGATAAATCTTCAAACTTTTATCCAAGTCAAGGTATATAATATTTCTTACTTGGTTTGATCCCTATATCTGTCTGCTGACTTCTGTAATTTGAAGTAATGCTTTTTAAATGAATGACTTTTATAATAAAATATATCAACCTTAAATATTAGAAAATATCACTGTACTTTTATGGGAAATTTGTGCATTTAAAATGATTTTATAGAGAATGAAGAAGAAAAATGCTTATAAAATGTGACAGGTTGTATACATGTATGATGATAGCTTAGCTATATAAAAATCTCATAAAAATATTGAAATAAAAACTACCACTGTTAAAATTTATCTCACTCTCTACTTAGATCAGGCTTATTTGGGTTAACTTTTTTGTGAATGAAAATTAGTAAGAATCAACTAAAATGATGGAAGAGGAAAAGGTATAAGCTGTGCAGTTTGCAAAGTAGAGGAACCACCTCTGGATTGGGTCCAGGTGCGGTGCAGAAAGCTAGTGTTGTCAGGTTCAAGCTGAAGGGGTGTTAGATGGAATCGGTGGAAGAGCTTCTGGGTTGAACTGTAAACATTATACGTGACTTTCAATTGATCAAACTTAGGCTATTATAAAAGTAAGTTTTAGTACTGATGTCCTTTGTGATATTTTAGCCTCACTGACTATTTAAATGATAGAATGGTGTAAGGTTTTTTTCCCCTTATTACAATTGAAGTTTTGTTTGTTTCCTAATAGATAAGGCCTTTTATGAAAGCACACCTAAATCGAGATAAGGACAAAGAACTTCTAAAATTAACTCAGTACCTCAAGGAAATAGCAAAATTAGATGACTTTTTGGAGCTAAATCACAAATATTGGGAAAGGTAAGTGTTAATTGTATATTCATTTTCTCTTTACTCAAAAGAATGGAAAAAAATTGGTGATGCTAGAATACACATAGCTCTTAATTTTATTTAAAATGGGTGAGTTCTAAAAATATTTTCCAGTCCAGTGACATCCCCCCTATGAGTGTTTTTCCCTTTAGTTTTAACCTTTAACTTGCTTACAAAAATCACATCTCATAAGCTTTTTAGCATTTTTAGTAGAAAGGACTTGAAAGACTGGTACACGTTCATTATGCTGCCTATAAATTACCTTTGTGACATTAGGGTGGCTACTTGCCTATGAATCACATGGGAATTTAATACCTGGTCTTATACTGTAAAATAATGTAAGGATAAGATTCATTAAGAATTTTCCTGAAATGTGTTAAAAATTACAGATAACTTCAGTGTATGGAGAAAAATTAGAAAATTTTATCCCACTGAAAAAACAATTATTTATGATTTTCCTTTCCAAAGAAAACTAGTATTATGATCTGGGTGTGTAGTCTTCTAGTCTTTTTTATAGCACAGTCATATACACAAATTTAATATAGATTACATAGAAGATTAATTTAGAGTATACCAAGATTCTGAGGTGGGGGAAAAATTTCTGGAGGAATGAAAAGGATTGCTCTGTATGACAAATAATTTTTTTTTTTTTTTAATTTGACATGGTTCCAACAATATAGAAGCAAAAGAAACAATTCATGTAATTATGCTTTGGCTTTTCAAATTCCACTTTGGTCTTTTCAAATCACTTTGACACAGCATTCTATTGGAGTCTCATGATCCTATCAGAAAGATTAAGCAGGCATTTTTATCCCCATCTTCAGATTGTAGGTGTTGTAGCTGAGTCACGGAGATCAGCACACTGCACAAAGTGAGCATGGGCATCCAAACTCCTCAGGTTTCTGGATCTTAAGGCCCTCTCCCCCAACACCTCCCTTCCTGTTCACTATAGTAGGTCATAAATGTGAGAAATAATAATATAAAAATTTAAATTACTGGTAGATTCCTATTAAATAATATAAGAAAAAGTTGTTTTCTTAGTAAATTAACATCTTTGCATCTTTTACAAATTCTTTTTTTGTGGAGCGGGGCAGGATACTGGGAATTGAACTCAGGGGCACTTGATCACTTAGCCATGTCCCCTGCCCTATTTTGTATTTTATTCAGAGACAGGTTCTCATTGAGTTGCTTACAGCTTTGCTTTTGCTGAGGTTGGCTCAGGACTCAAGATTCTCCTTCTTCAGCCTCCTGAGCTGCTGGGATTACATGCATGTGCCACTGCACCTGGCTTTTTTACAAACTTTTGATCAGAGTCCTGTAGCATTTTGGCCCACTCTCTTGATACAAGAAAAACAAGATCTTAAAATGGGCTTTGATTTAGAAATTACAGTACTAGTTAATATTGGCTTTCATGATGGAAAGCAGGCAACATGGATTGATAGGTCCTGAATGCACCTATCAAAGCAATACCTTGTTTTGAACCTGGCACTTTCTAGCTGTATGAATTTGGACAAGTTGCTTATCTTCTGTGTGCCTTTAAAAGGGGAATAGATTCTATCAGAAACTCCTCATGAAGCTCTCATGCGGTCTAACATTAATATATGTGCTTTCAGCAATGCTTAGCCCATAGATAATTAACAGTTGTTATTGAATATTTACAGGTAATACTTTGAAAGGCTTTGTCATTAAGTCAAAACTCTTTGGGGAAGAGAGATTATTTCCATGAATTTAGCTTTGAAATGTTTATTTCTTGCAGGTATCTCTCAAAGAAGCAAGGACAGTAGTTACAAGTTATACTGGCAGTTATTGAAGATACTTGAGATCCATGAACTTTTTGCTTTTATGCTAGAAATCATTATGATAGTGCTGGACACTGAAGCAAATACCAGACTGCTTATCCTTTGGTCTTCCAGTTTTTTGTAAATTTAATTTTATATTTTTTGAAGATCATAGCAATAGGCTAAAAAAATTCTTTCTCCCCTCATATGAATATGCTGTTACTCTTGAAAAATATTTTCTCCAGCATTGATTACTGAGATGTTTTCCACCAAAAAAAGGGAAAAAAGGAAGACAAAGACAAGTGGAGAAAAACTTACTCAACAGTGTCATTTTGTGATTTTGGAAACAGGTTATGTCTTGTGTTTTAACTTCATTTTGTTATCGATTGCCTAAATCTAAGGCCAGACCCATCTTGAAACTAGGGCTTTTCCCTTAATGACCAAAAAATAAAAATAGAACCTAGTTTGTTATGATTAAAATTACCAGGAATTTTTATTCTTTTGTCACAAAATTTTTCTTCTGCATTTCACTAATTACAGCTCTAAATTCTGAGCTGTCTCACTTTGGCCTGTGTGTGTGTCAGTGTTCTTTAAGTAAAACTGGAGAACATCAGTTGTGATACAGACATGTCCTCGTATGAGAAATAGAAAACGTAAGACTGAATAATAAAATTAAGGGGCAAGAGTGTTTCTTTTTGTGGCTAAGTAGGAGCACTTGTGCCTGAACCATTGTCATAAAAGCAGTTTAAGGCAATAAACTTTAAAATGGGATATATTACCCACCAATTAGCTCTAAAAAGCATGAACAAAATGTTTTTGTTCTGTTCCAGCTCTATCTTGTCTAAGTGCTAACACTGTGTTTCAGTGAAAATATCTAGCCATAAGATTAAAAAATATATCATTTGCAATGCTTAAGCCTGCAGATATGTAATGTGACCACTGTTTCGTGTTGACAGTATTGCTTTAATACAGTTCTTGTATTTGGAAGGAATTGATCCTTTTAAATAAACATGGTGTATATTGTTCTTATGGGACTATTTCAGTGGTATAAATAATAAATATCTTTTCTTAAAACATTGGTCATCTGTTCTATATTATTTTACCTCTTTGTTGAATCACAAAACAAATTTTGGGTTCAGCCAAGGACTTATTAAAAAATCAAGTGTGTATGGTATTAAAGGAGTGTATATCACTATGCAGTCAGAGTTGGTTTTAATAGCTACTTATATATGTTAGTTCACTTAATTCTGAGGTTATTGTAAGGATATATAGTGCAGAAGAATTTGAGAGCTTGTAACTAACAAAATGATTCAATTAAAGTAAGTTCTTAATTATGAGGCTAAATTTAAATATTTGAGTGTAAAATAGAATATTTTAGAGTATTTGTTTTATTGATACATCTACCCACTGTAAAAGACAGCTTTTTATTCTAAAGTAAGCATTAAAGGGCTTACTCTTTTTTAAGTGAACTGAACATTTAATTTCAAGAAAATCAGATGTTTTCCAAGTCTGTGTAACCTAAAATACAAGAATTAGCAAACGGCCTTAGAAACAAAACATTTCCTGCCATTAGATGGTGCCCAAACCAAAGTTTGTGAGCCAATATGCTTAATCAAACCATTCTGGGAGAATATTGTCCTTTTCAGCTTGTTGAAATCATATGTGCTATGTGTGATTGATACTTTATGATCATAGAGTATGGGAATTTTAGTGCATCTTCTCTGTCTCATGGCTTTTTTGAAGAGATTTGTTTATCTCTGTGGATCTATATCTATCTATGTATGTGGCACACAAATCTGAGCCAGGAGATGTCTTAGTTCAGACTAAGTCACTCTGGTGAAGTATCGAGTTGTTTTTGTCAGACATAATTTCAAACTTTTAAAAACAATTAGTATCTAATGTTTATTTAGCTTAAGAACTACAGAGCATCATTACATCTTTGATTCAAAGGGCAATTTGAAATCTAAGAGTTCAGATTCAGGTTATGAAAATCAGTTATTGAACTAATGACCTGTAGCAGCTATGCAGTTTAACAGGTCAAGAATAAACAGGGTATTATAAATGGTAAGCAGCTGAAACATGTTCATTCATGGAAATTAAAGTAGTTGACTTTTAGGGGGAGGAGGTGGAGGTAGACGTGTGCTGGGATAGTAACTGGGAAAGAAGCATATGCAAAAAAGATTAGATTATTGCTTGTTTTTTTTCCAGTGATAGTTGTTAAGAATAGTAAATAAAATATGAATACTGAATATTCATAAATATTCATAAAAATATTGATTTTTCTCATACATAGTAATCAACAGAACTCTCTCAAGGGACAACTTGTTACAGGTTGCCACTGAAGTATTCACATCAAAACTTGTTAATCTTGTTAGCTGGAATAGCAGCCTAAGAGGTGTTTCTAAAGATTAAATGCTTAGCTACTTATGCAAGAATCTAATTTTTGAAATTGCTTTGGGGGAAGCTATGTGGGTGTTGGTGAGAAGAGAATTCTTTTCATAGATTTATCAGGAAGGAAATTCTTTTCATAGATTTATCAAAGATTTCTGAAAAAGTGGTGCATTATAAGAAGGGGACAAATCAACATTAGGCATTCTGTCAGCTAGAAAAGGGTGAACTAATAATGTCAGTGTGCACATGGAGAGTAAATCTTAACCTTCCTACTGATAGTTCTCTTTAAATTCTTCCTTTGGAAGAAGCAAGGATTTCTTAAATGCTAATGTAAAGGTACTTCTTGACATAAGCTCTTACTTATTAAAATACTGATTCCTTCTGAGAAGCTTTAAAAGTTGAACCTGTGGCTTTTAAGGCTGTTTATAAACAGCACAAACCTTACAAACATCAAAGATTGAGCTCTAGTGATGTTTCTTCAAGTCAATCTAGTTAACAATGAACACATGTTAAATTGAGTAGGTGTATAATTTGGCCTTACTAAAGACCAAAGTGATGACTTTTCAGGAATATATAGATAGTTAAACTGAGGTTAAGCAGTTTCTGATTGAATACAATATCTTACTGCTAGTCCCCACGCTTGAGGTTGCTGTCACGTGTGATTGCTTAATCTGTAAGAACTGCTGTGGTTTCCCAAATAAGGCTTTAAAAAGAAAGTGCAAGTGATTTGTCAGAAAAACACTTGGCTAGAATTCCTCTTTACTGGCAGTAGGACCTTGGGCAAGTGGCTCTAACTCTGAACTTCTGCTTCCTCCTCAAGAAAGTCTAAAAAAAAGTACCTGTTCTGCCTTTCCCATAGACAGTTGCAAAGGTGAAATGAGCTGATGCATGAAGAGGCCCTGGGAGGCGACAGAGTGGTCTGTACATGTCTGATGTTATGACTAGTTCAGCGCATGTGACTATCATTAAGCTGTATCATTCTGAAAATTATAATTAACAGTGTAATTATTAAAAGAAAAATTTCTGTGATTGACTGTATACTTACAAATACTACCTTACTTTTCTAAGAGTTCTTAATGGAAAATATTGAGCAAACATATTTTATGACCCTGGTCTTTTTTTAAGTCTGTAAATGCCATTTAGTAATTCAGAACTGGAAGACAAGTCGTCACCCCTCACCTAACCACCCAAAGTGGACATGATTGAAAGTTTAGTGGCACTGTAATACAATCTGTATAGTGGAATATTAACATCATTTCAATTTCTAATTTTGGAAACTGGCAATTCACAGATAGAAGCTTTTTAATTTTGCTGTGTCATAAAAGAAATCCAAAACCATTTTTTAAACTGTTTTGTTTTTATTGTAAAGCTACACTAAGGTAAATGTTGGTATTTTTTCCTGACGAGTTTTAGGGAACTACACAGGAACCTGCAGCATCCGGGGTACTATTCTCCAGAGATAAACAAGATTCTCTAGCCTCAGCTTATATGTGAGTGAGGGTAAGAAGGTAGAAAGATAATTTCAAATAGAAGTGTGTGTGTGTATGAAATATGATAGTAATTTATTGATGAAGTTGTATGAATTAAAGTGGGATGAAATAGTTTAATCTTTTTCCTTAATAGGACAAAACGTCTAAGTCAGGCTAATGATGGAGAAAAGATTTATTTATCTCACAGTTTGGGAGGCCGAAAATCAAACAGCATGGTGGCAAGCTCTGGCAGGCCCCCCCTTGGCTGTATCACCTCATGGCAGATAGCAATGGTGGGATCACACGTGAGAGGAAGAGGTCATGTTGCCAAATAGGAGGTCAGAGAGAGACTAGGGTCCCACATGCCTTTTAGGAGCACACCTCCAACTGACCTAAGAACCTTCCACTAAGCCCCACCTCTTACAGGTTCCACATCCCAACATTGCCACACTGAAGGCCAAGCTTCCAATGTGTGAACCTTGGAGAACATAGTTAAATCGTATCCAAACCATAGCAATGACCTTTGAGCTGAGATCTGAATGATAAGAATCATCTCTCAGAATATTATGGAGAAAATTGGGGCAGACCTAAGAGCAAGTGCCAAACCTTAAGGCAGGACCAAGGTAGGCAGATTCAGCAGAGAGTGGAGGTAAGTGGTAGCCTGGTGAGAGATGAGGTTGGAGAGGTAGACAGAGTCCTAAGTGAAATGGGAGGAACCAGTGGACAGTTTTAGATATGAGAATGGCAATTTCACTTTTTAGCAGCTTTATTGAAAGAGAATTTACATGCCGTAAATTCACCCATCACTGAGTATGCTACTCAGTGATTTTTTAGTATATTGTACAACCCTCACCGTGATTGAATTTTAGAACCTGATTTTTTTTTTTTTTAAATCATTCTGGCTCTTGGGTGGAGAATATACTGAAGAAGGCAAAAGCAGAAAGGATAAAACCAATAGGAGGCGATTGATACCACCCAGATGAAAGGTTTTTCACTGACCACGTGTGCATTCCTTCACCCCATTTCCCAACCTATAGAGCCCCCAGCATGATGTCCTTGGCCATGTCCCAGCTGTCTTCAGTATCCCGTGGGATCATGCAGCTATGAAACTGGCTGACAAATGTAGCCCTCCCAGCTTCTCTATGCAGTGAAAGATTGTCTTTGAAGAAAAGAAAACTCAGCATATCAAAGTCAACATATAGACTGCCATTCTCATCCACCTATGCCTGCAACGAAGAAGCCCTTCTCGTGACCTTAGCCAGCCCTTCTGCCCAGACGGTCTGGGATGGAGCATCCTTGCATAGGCTGTGACAGTGTGGGGCAGAGTGGAGTCCTGCACACCCAGGAAGATAGGTCAAAGGCCCCTTTCATTTCTCTCCTTGAGGTACCCCAGACATGGGCAGCTGAGAAAGAAGCAGGCTTTCACAGTGCAAAATTTTTACATTTGTGCTTTTTTACTCGTTATATTACAACTTTTTCTCAGTACCTAATGGGGGTACAGTGTGTTCCCTAAGTCTGTGACTGAGCAGCTGTATACTGCCAGACGGTTTCCCACAACTCCCAATCCCCTGTACTACTCCCTTCAGCATCCCTGGGGCTTATCTCATGCAAACCCATTCAAAGGTGCTCCGTTACAACCAGATTTTTCAGGACATGCACTGCTATAAAATTTAAAAGTTTTAGTCAAAGCAAAAACAAAATAAGCCTAAATGTCCACTAAAGGGAAAATAACTAAGGGGTGCTACTGCAGATGTTGCTCAAGCTTAAGATCATCTATCTATCTCTATGTATCTAGATATATAGAATGTGGACTATAAATATTCTGCTTGACCTAATGGTTTAGGAGCTCTTGAAGGGGCCAAGGCCCAGAGCCAACATTTCTGTAACAAAAGACAGGTTAGCAAGGAAAAAACAGTAACATTTATTTTTACCAAGTTTTATGTGACACAGGAAGCTTTCAGAAATAAAGACCCAAAGGTTTAAGGAAAACTGTATTTTTATGCTCTCATTTGATGAAAAGTGGACAGCTGTGTAGACAAGTGATCAGACAAGAGTCCCATCCAATGACAACACACTGGCCAGTTTGTTTAGATTCATCTTGTCCTCTCCAGGTACCATCCTTTCTCCGCGGGGCATGGGACAGCACCTCTCTATAGAATGAGAGTCTTGTGGCAGGCTTTCAGGGAAGGTAGTGCCTCTTTAGGCTGTATAGCTTGTTTGGGGAAGCAGAGTTCTAGTTTCCATGATACCCACCCCCTTGGGGAATAGGAATTCTCTTGCTATGACCTGCTTTGGGGGGAAGAAATGAGGGATGTTGTGAGAAAGGAGGGCAGGGGAAGGTTGGTGAGAACTTAATTTCTGAGGCCTTTTCAGCCTCCTTCAACAAAGTTCCCATTAGGACAAAGCACCATACTTGGGGTATCATCTGAGTCCCCAAATCTTAATACTAGTTCATGATTATTTTTATTTGGAGACCATTTAAATATAAGAAATACAAATAATTTTTTTGAATTTCACATAATCTTACACCCAGAAGTAGCCACATGATTACACTGTGATCATGGCTCACATTGTGATGTCCACCCTCCCATGGTGTTTTCCTATGCACATGTGTACTGATAAAACATATGTATAATGTGGATAGCTGTTTCACTGGCTCTCTGGGTTTGAATTAGCCCCATGAGATCAGAGGCCATATCTCTATTTCTTTTTTTTGGCCAGGTGCGGGGGAGGGGGTGGTACCGAGTATTGAACTCAGGGCACTCAACCACTGAGCCACATTCCAGCCTTATTTTGTATTTTATTTAGAGACAGGGTCTCACTGAGCTGCTTAGCACCTTGCTTTTTCTGAGGCTGACTTTGAATTCGAGATCCTCCTGCCTCAGCCTGCTGAGCTGCTGAGATAACAGATGTGTGCCACCAAGCCCAGCCTCTCTATTTCTTTTATATTCCTCCCAAGTTCATAGTAAGCTTCTAAACTTGGTAGATACATGACATATGGGAGTAGAATTAACCAGTGAATATGTAAGCAAGCCATAAAATAGGTGCTTGTTTAATATTATTTTTAACATTTGCTTCCTTAACTGCTTCAAACTGTGATGAGAGTTATGATAAAATATAGCATATATGTTTATTTTCCTTTTCTTTTTGCATTCCTACTTACTGATTTTTCAGTCTACCTTTATAGGAGAATATATTGAAATAAAAATATTTTCATGACTACTTATTGCAAAAGAAGAGGTTTTGAGATTCTGGTTATCCAATGTTCTGTTGGGTGGGTGAGCTTTACTACAGTTTTACATCTCTGTGATATAGGAGAGAGCTTTTCATCCATCTCTTAGCTACATTCTGCCTTTAGTGTTATAAGTTGATCCGTGTCATTTACAAGTGCCTTCACAAGAGAACAATAGAAGTGCACAGCACCATATCTAAATGCCATAAATTATTTCTCTTAAATTGATATTCTCAAGAGTTCTCAGAGCTCCAGACCAGATGATTGTCCATTCTGATTAATGGGGTGATGGGAGAACAGGGCCCAAGAAGAATCCACATTTTCATTGCTTTGCTTTTTATCAGGCTGCTCAGTATATATGAAAAACTATGTGATCTGCTTGGTGACCCAGGTCAGGGAAGATCCTTTGGGAGGAATAGTTTGGGGAAACTCAGCTGCTGGCTGGGACCTTAAGCAATCTTAAAAGTTCCATATGGGAGCAGGAGGGCAGGTCATGGCCTTGATGAACATGGGCTTTGGGGTTAAGAGACTTGGGCTGGCTATCCAGTTCCACAAATTCTGTGGGATCTTGGGTTAGACACTTAATATCCTTGCATTTTTTCCATTGCTGCATAGCAAATTAGCACAAACTTAGTGGCTTAACCATGCATGTTGGTTATCTCACAATTTACATGGTCATGAGTCCAAGCCTGGTTTAATTGGATCCTCTGTTCAGCGTCTCAGAAGGCTGCAATCAAGATTTTGGACAAGACTGGTTTTCATTTGAAAGCACTACCAGGGAAGAGATTCATTCCAAATACCTTGGGATTGTTGGTAGGATTCTTGTGCTTGAGACCGTGTGACCCAATGGGTGTCTGAAGTCCCTCAACTTTTTGTTGATTGTCGGCTGCCTCAGGCTGGTGCCTTCCCATGGTTCCTTGCTACCTGGAGCTTTTGCAGAATGGCTGCTTACCTCAGCAGCCCTTCCAGGAGAGTTTCTGGCTCTAGTCTGCTGAAATGGACGCATCTTATGTTAGGAGAAGTAGTCACGGGGGTGACATCTCATCCCACTTCCATACTCCATTAGAGGCAGCTGACAGGTCCCATTTGAGCTTAGGGGAAAGGATTACACAAAGGTGTGAATGCTGGGAGATAGAATCATTCAAGTTTATCTTATGGTCTGTCTCCCACACTCCCTGAACTGACGCCATAAAGTTGGTATAAAAATACCTACTTCTTAGGTGGTTCCACAGATTCAAAATGAGATAACATATCAAGTGTTTGCATGATAATAGGTGCCTAGCTGATAATAAGCACTGGATAAATGTCAGAATGATGATGGTCATCATTGTTGGTAACCTGTGGATAACCTGATGAATGCCTTCAGGCTTCCTAAATCATGGGTACCCTTGTGAGAACTCATTGGAGTATTGAGAACTTCAGACTTGGAACTTGAGTCTCTCAAAGGATAGTGGTCAACTCAGTTATATATGTGATGCAGAGAAAGAGAGTGAAGAAATTAACATAATTCAGGAAAATATCTAACTGGACTTTGCAGGATTTTTTTTTTTTCTTTGTCCAATTGATTTGCTTAAGCATACTGTTCCATACTACAGAGGTCCTCTATTTTATTTAACTCTTTCCCCAGTGATGGACTTTAGTTTGAGTGTAGTTTTTACTCTTGCCAACAATGCTTCAATGGACATCCTTCTACATGTATTCTTTTTCTTTTATTTTTTTTATTAGTTCTCTTTAGCTATCCATGACATTACAATTCATTTTGACATAATCACAAAAGCATGGAATATAATTTTCTTTAATTCAGTCCCCAGTACTTGCCCTTTTCCTGTCCTCCTCCCTTCCCCCTTCCCTTCCCTCTACTCCACTGATCTTTCTGCTATTTACTTTTAGTTTTCTTTGTATTTCAATTAGTGCCTTCTGGATGTACATGCTAGTGAGATTTGCTGTGGTGTATTCATATATGCACATAGGAAGGTGATGAACGGATTCATTCCACTGTTCTTATCATGTCCCTCCTCCCTCCCCTTCCTCTATTCCACTGATCTTTCTCCTATTTTGATGGAATCCCACCACCGCCTCTTTTCTTTTTTCTTTCCCCTTATTTTTGACTAGCTTCCACATCAGAGAAAACCCTTAGGTACACAAATATTCATAATAACATTATGTGGGCCTTATAATAAACCCAAAGTAGAAACAAATGTCCACCAACTGATAAATGGATAAATAAAACGTGTCCTATCAATGTAATTGAATGCTCTTCCGAAATAAAAGGAAGTAATGACACATGTTGCAACAGGTATGAACCTTGACATTATGTTGCAGGAAAAAAAGCACAAAGAACCACATGCTGTATAATTCCATTTATATGAAATGTCTGGAATAGATGAGCCCACAGAGGAAGTAGCTTAGTGGTTGCCTAGGGCTTAGAGGGGAGGAGGGGATGCTGTGATTGGGGTTGAGGGCCAAGGGGTGCTGGGTTTTTTGGGTTTTTTTGAGAGTATTAAAAGTATTCTTAAGTTGATTATGGGGATGGATGCACAGTTCTGTGAATATACCAAAAACCATCGTATTGTGAACTTTAAAAGGATCAATTGGGTAGTGGGTGAATTACCATTCATTATAGCAGTTTAAAAAATTAAAGTTTGGGGGCTGGGGATGTGGCTCAAGTGGTAGCGCGCTCGCCTGGCATGCGTGCGGCCCGGGTTCGATTCTCAGCACCACGTACAAACAAAGATGTTGTGTCCGCCGATAACTAAAAAATAAATATTAAAAAAAAATTCTCTCTCTCTCTCTCTCCCTCTCTCACTCTCCCTTTAAAAAAAAAAATTAAAGTTTGGTGTTCAGATTGTAGTAGATAACAGTGGCTTCAATTTGTAGAGTTAGAAGAGTGAAGTCAAATATGAGAGGTTTTTTTTTTGTTGTTGTTGTTTTGTTTTTGTATCAGGGATTGAAACTGAACCACATCCCCAGTCCTTTTTAAAATATTTTATTTAGATACAGGGTCTTGTTGAGTTACTTAGGGCCTCACTAACTGCTGAAGCTGGCATATGAATTCACAATCCTCCTGCCTCAGTCTCCCGAGCCACTGGGATTATAGGTGTGCACCACTGTGTCTGGCAAATATGAGGGTTTGTTTGTATGTTTTAAGTAACTTTTTCATTTCTTAGAAGTGAAAGTTTTCCCTTTTTTGTAGATCTTGAGCAAAATGCAAATTCACTGATTTGCTAATTTGTACACACTTGCTTTCTGAGGGTTAATAGTATTTTTCTTACCTGGTAAAGTTTCAAAATTTACAGAATTGGAGTTACTCAGATTTAAATGTCAAAACATTGTGTAAAGAAAAGAAATCACTAAAATCCTTGAAAACAGTGAATTTTTCTGAAAAGTGGTAAGACCTCTGCATTATTTATATGATGATCCCATTCAATTCATTTGATCATTTCCTCCCGCTCTGTCCATTCTCTGGTAGGAGCTGAATGCATAAATATAAGAGGAGGTTGTTTTCTGCCCATCAGAGTCAGTGGTAATAATATGCAGTTGCTGAATCAGCCAAGCACGTTCTGCATTCTGACCTCTTCAATACAGTAACATTTTTGCCTGATTAAGTCTGTACAATTTGTTCCAAAACATTACCCTACAAAGCAGGCTGATCTGTGCCTGCACAGCCATCTTGAGCTTGGTCCTCCCAGCTTGTGGACTAGGATCTGGAACACTGAGGGCTTGTATAGAGAAGATCATGGATTAGGTCAAACACAAATGAGCACCCCAGAGATGCACTCAGAAAAGTGAGAGTCAGCCACACCTTGGCTTTCATGTGACAGCAGCACATCAATTCTATGGAGCCAGAGCTTACAAACTCCAGAATCAGTTAGAGCCATTTCCTCCAAAGCCTGTAGAGAGCCTGCTTTTCCTGAACCTCTCTTGGTGAAACTAATGAGCCTGAGCAGACGATAAAGGAATAAAGAAGATTTATTACCTGCAGGAGCACTGGAGTTACTGGCAAAGCAATGCTCTCGCCAAACAAAGGAAAAACGGGGATTTTATTCTGGGAACCTGTACATATTCTTATAGGAAAGCACAAGTAGGGGCAGGCACATTTCAGAGCATGCTCAGTTTAAGTATAGACGCACTTCTGTTGCATGCTCAGCTCCAGGTCATGGAGCATATATTCAAAAAGGGAAGATGGTGGACACAAACGCTTCTGAGCATGCTCAGTTCAAAATTACAGTGATCCAGGTTTACTCAAGGTTGACTAAAGGAATAAGTCAGAGTGACCTTGCTGGTTTCTCCTGGGTGTCTCCATTTTTAGGAATAAAATAAAAACATAACTTTGAAAATGTATTAATATAGGAGTTTGCCTTTAAAGGTGCCTGCCTTGCTTAGTGGCTAAACCCAGTGCATTCAAACTTGAGAGAAATTAAATTTAACGGAGGTGAATTGAGCAAAGAACAGTTTGCCAGTCAGCCCTCTGAACCAGCAGAATTTCAGAGAACTCAGTCTTCAACTTGGGCAGAAAGCACTTATGGACAGAAAATAGACATGAGGTATAGGAAGAGCTTGATTGGTTACAGCTTATGTTTGCCTGATTTGGATGTGATCTGATGAGCTGTAGCCTGTGATTACCTGAAGCTTGAGTGCTGCGATTGGCTGAGACTCAGCTATTTATTACAAAAGTGTATTCTGCCCAGTGATTCGGCACAGGACTGTAATCCCAGATACCTGGGAAGCTAAGATAGGAGGATCTCAAGTTCGAGACCGGCCTGCACAACTTAGGGAGAACTTGACTCAAAATGAAAATTGTTTGTGGTGGTTCCTCAGTGGAATGCTTGCCTAACTTGTGCAAGGCCCTGGGTTTGCTCCCTGAAACTGGAGAGAAAAAACCTACTAAGTTAAGTTGTAGTTTGTTCAGTAGTGATTCAAGGTACATTGACAGGGTCAGGTCAAATTTAGTTTAAGCAACTTGTAGGAGGCAGAAGTCAGTTTTAGAATTATGGCTGATTGGAAAATATTTTCATTTTCTCGATTTTTTGAGGGGGTAACCTAGTCTCCTCTCTGTGCCCCCAAATGGCCCCCTGATTTCTAATGACAACAATTCCAAGAGGGTCTTCAAGCTAGAAAATAATACAGAAGTCAAAAGAAGGAATTAAAAAAACAATAACTAAACTTTAGCCATTATTAATACACTGGTATTTATTACTTCTACTTAATAGAAATAGAAGATGAATGAAAAATATGAGCCATATAAGTAAAATTTAAAAAAAAAATTTTTTTTCGTACTGGGGATTGAACCCAGAGATACTTTACCATGGAGCCACATCCCCAGCTTTATTTTTATTTTTTATTTTGAGACAGACTCTCGCTAAGTTGCATAGGGCCTCATGAAGTTGCCAGGCTGGCCTTGAACTTGTGATCCTCCCGTCTCAGCCTCTTGAACTTCTGAGATTAAGGAGTGTGTTATGGCATTTGGCAAAATATTTGCCCACGTTAAGAATGTTAAAAATAGGTGAAATAAATTTTAATAATACTTTATAAGAAATATAATTCTGACATACAACCAACTCAAAAATGATGAATGGGGTATTCTATATTCTTTCATACTATCTTCAAAACGCTGAATTCACATGCACCGTGCGTCTCACTGCATTTCAAGTGCTCAGTAACCTCCTGCAGGCAGTGGAGCAGTGCAGGTGGGCGTGTGTGGCAGACTTCTGCCTGCAGTTTGGTTTGATGTTACATGAACGGAAGGAGGTTTCTCAGAAGCTCTTCCAGATCTGGGTGTGGAGCAGCAGAGTGGGAGGGTGGTAAAGCTGTTAGCAAACATCAAAAAGAAAACATCCAGAGGCAGACTTCTTATGTGTATAATAAAAAAGAATATTTCTATAACATAAATATATTGTATTTATGACATACACTTTTACAGATATTATATACTGGTGCAACAAACCACTATGAAAAGCAGTATGGAGATTCCTTAGGAAACTTGGAATGGAACCACTGTTTGAACCAGTTATCCCACTCCTCAATTTATACCCAAAGGGCTAAAAATGAGCATATTATTGTGATGAAGGCACGTCAATGTTTACAGGAGCTCAATTCACAATCACAAACTATGGAACCAACCTAGGTGCCCTTCACCAGATGAATGGATAAGTGTTTTATACATACACAAGGGAATATTACTCAATTTTAAAGAAAAAGGAAATTATTTCATTTGCCAGTAAATGTATAGAATATTAAAAAAATACACTCTACTGTCATGTATACCTAAAACGAACAACAAAAACATAAATAATATATATTTGTTATATAAATATGTAATATTTTGATATATATATATATACACACACGCAAAGTCTGACTTTGTCCACCTTTCTCTAGCTATTTAAAATGTGTATAGTACCCTTCCAAATGAGGAAATACATTTAAAACTGTTAAAAACTTAAATACATTGTATTTATCATATCTATATTTATATAAAAATAATATGTTTTTTGTGTTAAATACAGTGATCTATTTAAACTTGTCAAATATATTGTGTTTGTCATATCTATGATTTATACACAAATAATATATATTGATTATATAAATATGGAATATTTTACTATGGAAAGGTATACATGGTCTGATTTTCTCCACTTTTCTTTAACTATATAAAATATTCACAGTACTCTCCAAATGAGGAAATATATTTAAAACTGTTAAAAGGCCTGTTAAAAAAATTAAGTGGAGGAGGAGAGGTAGATTGGAAGACACTTAAAATTTAAGACTTAGCAAAGAAGGATGTGTGTGTACAGGATAAGCCGAGTCGCGTGGGGACAGACGGACAGTTCTTTCTCTAGCACAGGCAGCCCACTCCTTGACCTGACCCAACCTTGCGTCTACGGCCCCTTTTCCTGCAATGTGCCCCCCTCCTGAGGTCACAGAGCTTCCCTTTCTTCCTTTCAGTTCCCTGCTCAAACCTCACCTCTTCTTCCCCATTTGAGGGGTCCTCCTTGTTCATGCTATCTCCATGAGAGTCCTGCCCACCCTGTGACTCTCTCTGCCTCTCGACTGCAGAGCAGCTACCCCTGCTGGAGTTCTTCCTGTGGTAGGGTCTGCCTGTTCTGGTGGAGCAGGAAGCTCAAGAGCTCAGGAGTCTGTGTCTGTGTTGTTTTCTGCTTTGGCCCCCAGCTTTTAGAGAAGAGTCTGCCACACAGTAGGTTCTCAACAAATGGTTGCTGAAGAATGATTAGAAGAAACAAATGAGGGGGTTAGCTGAACACAGGAAGCAAAAGCGCCTATCACGAATGCAAATATGTATTAAAAACAAAACCCAAGTCAAGTTTTCCTTTATTAAGAAAAGCAGCTTTGCTTTCAAGGGCCTAGGATAACATTAGACTAACAGTGGCGGATTTCTGAATGCTTTGGGGTTTGTTTTAATGAATAGATGGAAATTGTATCTAATTAGCATTAACTCTGTGTGTGTAAACGGGTATATCCAAAGTGTATAAAAGCAGTTCTCCTGAATAATTTAAACATCCTCTCCACCCTGCAACGCATTTGGCACACTTGTCTCTCCAATATTCCATTAATGGGAACTAAAGTCATGAAGTCATGAGGTTTTTTGCAAAAAAAAAAAAAAAAAAAAAAAAAAAAAGCTCTTTCCTTATGCAGGCATATAGAAAATACTTCACAAATGGGCAGGCCTGAGAACCAGAAGTGGACGGGGAGCCAACACTATGTTCTCTAACAACAACATCAAAAATTAGGGAGGTTTTGCTGGATGCAGTGATGCACACCTGTCATCCCAGTGACTTGGGAGGCTAAGGCAGGAGGATCGCAAGCTCAAAGTCAGCCTCAGCAATTTAGAGAAGCCCTAAGAAACTCAGCAAGACCCTGTCTCTCTATAAAATATCAAAAGGGCTGGGGATATGGCTCAGTGGTTAAGTGCCCCTGGGTTCAATCCCTGGTACCAAAATTAATAAATAAGAATAAATATTTCTCCTTATATTGAATCAATAGAATTCAAATTAATAGATGTAGAAAAAATGATGGAAATAGAAAACCATCATTAGGCAAAATGAGTGTCGTGAATAGGATCATCTATATGTGCTGAAGTAAGTGGGTGGAAGTATGAGGAAGAGGATATTGACATCGTCTCAGGGCACCTCTCCACAGGTGTACTCATTTCTCATGGAGAAGCAGCAGCTTCACGGTGGAGAACCCTGGAAGACCACATGAAGCATGCGATCAAGGTCAAGATCACCAGAACCCCTGGCTCCGAGACTCGGTGCCCCTCCTGATGTGATTGGCGGAGAAAGGCACGCGATTGGTGGTGGGATTCTTCACAAGAAAGCAGAAGAGAACTTAATCATGGGGAAACATCAGATGAACCCCCAATGAGGGAGAGTTTCCACAATAATGGGTCACTGCTCTTCAAAAACGACAAGGCAATGTGTGATTAAGACCCAGGAACTGACCTAGATTGGAGGTGATGAGAGGCACAGAAAACTAGACATGATGTGGGATCCTGGTGTAGATCCCAGACCACAAAAAGGACATTGGTGGGACAACTGGAAGAATTTGAAGGTCTACGAATTAGGTGAGAGGATTGTGTAAATGTTAGTTTAGATAATGACACTATGATCATGCTAACATTAGGGAAGGTGAGGGATGGACATCTGGGACTATAAAGTACTATTTTTGCAATATTTTTCTAAGTTGGAAATGAATTCAAAATGGAAGATTGAAAAGATATGCAGATCTACTTGGGTAATCTGATATGAGCATGATAATAATGTTAAAAGCAAACCCACCTACTGCTATGGGTTAGATCATGTCCCCCTGAATTTCATATGTTGGATGTTGTAACACCCGGTCCGTTTTGGGGGAAGGGAACCAAGAATTGAACCTAGGGGTGTTTAACGACTAAGTCACATCCTCAATCCTTTTTATGTTTTATTTTGAGACAGGGTCTCTCTAAGTTGCTGAGGCTGGCTTTGCACTCACGATTCTCCTGCCTCAGCCTCCCAAATCGCTGGGATTCCAGGCATGTGCCACCAGGCCCAGCACACCTAGTATTTTTAAATGTGCTGGAAATAGGGTTGTCGCAGATGTGATTAGTTAAGATGAGGTTATAATGGGGTAGGGTGGGTCACTAATCCAAAGTCACGGGTGTCCTCATTAGAAGGGGAAATTGGAATACAGATGGGGACATGGGAAGAACACCATGTGAAGATGGAGACAGAGCACAGTGATGTGACAGAAGCTGAGGGATGTCAAGATGCCAGCAGACCCTCAGAGGCTAAAGGGAGAGACCTGGGACAGATTCTCCCTCATAGACTGTTGAAGAAACCAGCCCTGCTGACACCTTGAGCTCAGATTCCCATTCCCAAAACTGAGAGATGAACCATTTCTACTGTTTAAACTACCCTGCTTGTGGCTCTCTATTTCAGGAGCCCCAGGAATGAATGCACTAGTTAACATTTACTGAGAGATATATTCAAGGCTCTATATTGAGCTTCCCAAATCTGTTATCTATTTTCACCCCAGCCCTTTGCAATTGGTGCTATTATTGCTTTCAATTTGCACTTTAAAATTGGTGCATTGAATGGGTAAGTAACTTGCCCCAGGTCACACAGCAAATAAACAGCAGAGCAGTTCTGACATCAGTGCATTGCACAAACGGCGGCTCATCTTTCCTGGCTTCCATTCCCATGTGATTTGAAATGATTTCCTATGATCTTTTTCTCTCTACACCTCAAGTTTAAATTCCAGAGATGGAACATAATCAAGTGAATGCTACATCCCCAATGACCACCTGCAGCCTCATTGAAATCAAGCCTCTACTTATTTGGAAACTCTGAACTTCTGACTTGTGAGTCCCCCCCCAGGAAGGGGCATGAGTCATCCAGGAAGAGGATCCACTTCTAAAGTGAGCAACTAATTTAAGTGAAAATTAGGGCTCAAGCTCAGGCATCAAACTCATTGGGGACTGTATTTCCGGTGAGCACAATTCCTAGGGACAAGCAGACAGAAAACTTTTTTCTTTGATGACGAAGAGTCAGAATTGTCCAGTGGGCTTTCCTGAGTCATTCCACGATTCCTCTGCCTTTAGTGAGCATTCCTGGAACCCTTGGAATCAGACCCAGCCACTTGATGAGAAGATGACAGTCCCAATTTTTGGCAAGTCTCTCATCCTGAGGCAAAAATGTGGAAGTGACAGCTCTTGAAGGCAAATCCCATGGAACAGTTCTCTTTCTTCCTTTTTCTTTCCTTCCTCCCTCCCTCCCTTTCTCTCTCTCTTTCTATTTGGTGCTGAGGATGGAACCCAAGGCCTTGCATGCTAAGCATGTGTGTGTCACTCAGCTACATCCCCAGCCCCCATATCCCAATTCCCCTCTCCCCACAGGCATCATCTTCTGAACGATTCATGTCATTTTTCTTGTTCATGCTAGTGCTTCCCTGTCCCTGTCTCCAGCCCAAATCTTACTCATGGGCTCTGGACCCGTATGTGTAAGCCTTAGTGGATATAATTTGTTATGGTTTAGATATGTGGTGTCTCCCCAAGAGCTCATGTATGAGATGATGCAAGAAAGTTTAGAGATGAAATGATTCAGTTATGCGAGGTTTAACCTAACCCGTGCATTAATCCCCTGGTAGGGATTAATTTGGTGGTACAATTAGATAGGGAGTGGCCGGAGGAGGTGGGTCTCTGGGCACATGCCATTGGGGTTATATTTTCTCCATGAGGGGCTCTCTCTCTCTCTCTCTCTCTCTCTCTCTCTCTCTCTCTCTCCTGATGCCATTTTCCTAGATGCTTTCCTCTGCCATACACTTCCACCATGATGTTCTGCCTCACCTAGGGCCCAAGAAATGGAATAGACCATCTATGGACCAACCTCTGAAACCATGAGCCCCCTGCCCCAACTTTTCCTCTCTAGCTGTTCTTGTCAGGTCTTGGGCCACAGCAGTGAAAAAGCTGACTATTATTTGTCCCATAAATATGTCCTCAGATATAAAGTGGACCTCATTGTCTTTTTCCCTTCCCCAGCAAGCCTGCTCCTCCTCTTTCCGTGAATGGTTCCACCAGTGACCAAGCTGACAAAGTCGGAAGTCTCTAAGTTCTCTGTCAGTTGGGTCTGGGTCTGGATTTTTGCTGAGGCAATGTCTGTGTCTAGCTTGGCCCTTGGAACATGGGCTATAATGGTAGGTGGTAATGACCAAGGGTTGACCGGGTTTCCTTCTTTTCCTTCACTGATATGTCCAATAAACCCTGTCAATTCTCTGCTCTATTTTATTCAAAGTGGCTCACTGGTTTCTAGCCCCACCAGCATTTCCCCTGTCCAGATGGTCACCATCTGTCTCCTGGACCACCACTGTGTCCTTTACCTGGTCATCTTGCCTTCTCTCTTGCCACCTCCCAGTCTATTCTTTGGGTAGCCACTAGCGTCATCTGGTAAACACAGATTCCAGATCCCGTGACTTCCCTGCTTAAAACTCTTCCATGACTGCCTATTGCAATCCTGATGAAGCCCAACCTTGACATTTGAGAACCCACCTGATTGATTTCTACTTATCTCCCTGCCCTTATTTTTTCAACTTTCTCTTTTTTCATAGCTTCTCCCACACAGAAGGAACTTCCTCCTGGTCTCTAACATCTTTCTCTCTTCTGGACTTGTGCTCATGATGTTCTCTTTACCTGGAAATTTCTCTTAATTCTTCAAGGTGCAGCGGGAGTAAGTTCTCATTTGGAGTCCTGATTGAATTTCTATTGCTGCTGCAACAACCACAGATTTAGTTGCTTACGATGATACCTATGTGTGATAGTTCTCACATTTCTGATAGACATCCAGGTGGGCTTGCCTGGATTCTCTGTTTAGGGTCTCATAAGGTAGGGATATATTTCTCTCTAGAGGTTCTGGGGAAGAATCTAAATTCAAACTCATTCAGATTGTTGGAAGAATTCAGTTCCTTGGGGTTGTAGGACTGAGGTTCCCATATCCATTATACCAAATGCCCGCCTTCATATTCAAATCATCAACAGCATGCCAAATGCTCCTCAAACTTCAAATGTTTCTGAAACCTACCTCCTGCATCTCTCTGACTTTTAAGGGATCATGTGATTATAGTGGTTCCACCTTAATAGTCTGGGCCTTTACATGCTCTGGAGAACAGGGCATGGACTTCATAATGGGCCATTATTTCACCATCATTGATGTCCACCTGCACATCTGGATTTCATGTCCCTCCTTGGTACACCAGTGACAGGTACTACTGGTTGTCTAACCAATAGCCATTTTCTACTCTCAGCATCTTTTCTGGTCTCAGACCCTGTTTCCCACTGTGGTGGGTGAAAACCCGAGATTCTTACTTTCCAAGCTTCCCTTGTAGTTAGGACATAGGCATATCTACCAGGGGATGCTGGGGAAAATGGTTATTCCCGATTAACAAATAATTTTAGGAGAAAAACTGCCTTTTCAAATTTTTTGCATGATGATATGAGGACCTAATGTTTAGAGGTACAGTAGTTATCCTGTGGGGCATATATGAGGAAAAAACCAACATGTGGAGGTGGGTGGAGGAGGAAGTTGAAAAGAATCTAGGTTATGGATGACATCATGAATTGCTCTATTTTGCCACAACTTTCTGCCAGACTTCTTATGTTATCTAGAATGTTCCTTACTACTGAAGCCAATTTTAGTATTTCTTTTACTTGCAGCCCAAAGTATTCCAAATGATAACTCCATAGACTGCTCTTCTCCACCCATACAAAAATTTAACCACACTGTATTTTTATTGTCTGTGACTTTATTTTCTGCCCTCTCTAGGCTGTAAAATCTTGCATTCTCTTTCATACCAATCATAGGTACAGTAAACACTAGTAGTTTTTTGCTAAATAAATGAATGAATAAACGGACAATTGAAATGCCCACTTCTGCTTCCAAGCACTTATTCCTATCTTTTCCAAATATCTATCCTTTCCTCTTACCCAAGCATCTGTTTTTTTCTTACCATGAGTAGGGCTGCCACGACTGGGTAGATTGGTTCCTGCAAAAGGCTCCTGATTGGAGGAGTAAATGGAGACTGAAATCTAGACTGCTCTCCACTCATCAAGCGATGCATCCTGGCATGGGGCGGTGTCTGCCTGTGTCTGCCTTTTGCTTTAATTAGCACAAAGTTGCTGTAGGACTTGTAGCACCACAGTGACAGCCACATCCCAATTTTCCTAGGTGGATAAGGTTCACTGCTTGCTCGTACTTTTCTACCCTCCCTTGGGGGAGAGAATGCCTTTCGGTTCCAAACACCATCTTCCAAGGAGATGGGCAACTATTTTGAGAAACTAATTAGTACTAAAGTGCTTGTGGGAGATATTAAGTTTTAATGTGCTGTCCCATTCTAGTGATAGACTGGTCATTTAAATGCCAATTTTCTTAGAATTTTGACTTAATATAACAGGAGTGACGCAAATGGGAGTCAGGAGGTCCAGTTCAAGTTTGAGTCCTGACATTGATCCGGCTCTGAGTGTTAGGGCAAGGTACCAAACTCTGCCTTCAGTTTCCTCATCCATAAAACTAGAGGTTCACTAATTGTGTTCTGCAGAGCTTAAGGGTGTTGAGAGGCCTGGGGATTCTCAGAGGTGAATCGAGAGGGTACTCAGTGGATAGGAGGCTACAGCCAGAGCAGATTTGCTTTTGTCTTCTTTTCATATGGGACTTGAGAAAAATTAACTTTTAATTATGCAAAAAATGTATTTACATATTCTGCTTATAAGGAATTAGAACATTGCAGATACAACAGAAACCCTTCTGAACACCATCCTCAAAATCTCTGTGTATGTTGGGATTTCATTTAGGATTTCCATTTGAACAAAGGGACCCTGGCGAAATTCGTTGGGGGACCATTGATCTATTTAGTCTCAAAGGTTGCCAAATATACAAAAAAGAGGTATTTCAGAGAAAGGCACAAGCTGCGAATCAGATGAACTAGGGTGTTGCCCTGGATGCTGTGACTTGGGAGTGCTGTCACTGCTGTGAGTTTGTACTGCACCCAGGAGAGGTCTTGTGAGTGGGAGGATGTGGCTTTCTGACTTAGGACTGGAAGGCTTATGTGCCTTTCCAAACCAACTCATCCCCATGGGGAGAGAAGAGGCAGAATTTAGGATCACTTTTTTTGTTTGGTCTGACTTTTACTGTGTTTTTGCTGGGTGCTGTGAGCCTTGTCTTATTTAACTCTCATGACAGCCTGAGGATGGTGGTGCTAGTAGCATTCTTACTTAAATAAAAAATAAGGAAATTGAGACACAAAAAGGTTAAGGAATTACTTTAGGGCCCAAGGTAGTAAGTGGGGAGCAGGGATTTGAAGACGGATCTTCTTGCTTCAAAACAAGGCATCCACCCTTGAGCTCTGGGCCCCTCCCAGGCATTGCTTGGCTGTTATTTCAGTTTGCATGCAATCAGGGAAGGCACCAGGTGGTCTCAGGCAAAAGGGTGGAGAGGTGTTTTGTGTATCTTATGAAGACCAGAGAGCTTAGCAGGCAGCTGCAGAGCCCTGTGGCCTCTCCCACACTGCCATCCACTGGATGGAGAGGCCGCATGCTGCAGCAGGCAGGTGGCCAGATTACCCTGCGCTGACTGGTACCCCGGCTTGGTGAAGGTAAATGCAGATTGGTGCCTCCCAGTGCGCCACTGCAGAGGGAGGTTTTATTAGTATGCACGCCTGGTCTCCACAGCCTTCAGCTGGAATGCTGATTTTATTTTTGCATTTTATGAGCCTGAGAGAGGGAATTCATTTCCTTGGCATAATGTGACCCTCTGGAGAAAGTCTTGTCCAAATACATTTTGCTCACAAACCCTGTCCTGGAAGAAAGGCTGTATTGAAATGAAAGAGATGATTAAAGTCTGATTTATAGATAAGGTGAATCGGTTAATTCATGCCAAATTATTATATCCAGGGAAGGTGACAGAGAATGAAGGGGCTCCTCCCAGGAGCTGGAAACCTTTGTAAAAAGAAATATTAATGGTGCACATACATTCATTCCAGCCAGGAGATTTTTAAATATATTCACCATGTTTCTTTCTCTCACCAGATTGTGCAATCCCTGAAGGCAGGGGTTGGGTTCCTGCACCTTGATATCCCCCATAAAGGGGTGTTTTTGTGATTTTATTTATAAAATCTCAATCAACTAAGCCACATTTCTTCCCCATTGGCTAATCAGTGATCCCTCTATCCCAGCTCAGTTCTCGGAGACACCCAGGACTCGTAATAACTACTCTTTTTCCCCCAACCCCTGAAAAAAACACAGGTTCCAGAATTGAACTTTTTTCTTTTTCGAGCTGTAAGTAGTGTAAGACTACTAATATGCTTTATTGAGTACTTATTATGGAGCAAGTACTTTGCTAAGCACCCTTGGGGCTCAGAAAATGATATTGCCAAACATGGCACTTTGGCATACTGAGCACTTCGAGCTAAAGAACACTGGAAGGTCTTTAGAAGCAAAGTCTTCCTCTGACCTTCCCCTGACATCCTGTCTCCTGCTCCTCTTTACCCCAACGTGAGTCACTGTGACCAGAATTCCTCTTCCCCAGGGCAGTGTACAGGAGCGAGAACCCTTTTCCCCACAAGAAAGCCATAAAACCTTGACGGGTCACTCTCAATCTCTTCTTTTGAAAACTATCATTCAAGAGGAGTCCTGCCCCATGCCTGGGAGGAAGGAATACCCTGCACAGAGAGACCAAAAGGAATCCATCAGACAGGTCTTGCTGGGTCCCCTTCAACAACCATTAGATCACACCCTTTGGTTCACATCACACCTACAGAGCTGTCCATTCTTCATTGAACTCATGCATAAAAACAGATGGTCTTCTCTGGGTCTTGACAGCTGAATGCTTTCCTGCCTTCCCCTAACTTTAATTCAACAGACTTGCCACGCTTCTCTGTTGCTCACCTGTCTTTGTTGGAGGAGAGTCAGCCACTGTTGAGAGCCACAGCCGAAAGGGCCCCGGCAAACTTCCAGCTGATTGGCTCACCGTGGCCCCAGCAAACTTCCAGCTGCCAGCTGATTGGCTCCTCTGCGGTGACGCTCATTGGGCTGTTTCCCCGCCCTTTCAGACCACGGAGCGGCTCATTGGGGGACTCTTTTGGCTCCGCCCATGCCACCCAGCCAATCGGCCTCAAGAGCAGGAGGAGTGGGGGATTGGAGGCTTGTGGGAAGCCGGTGGTGGCAGTTGGGCTCTGAGGGAATTCCTGAAGAGCTCCTGTGGTGGGGCGTGTGTTCTAAAAATAAAGTTTGTTTCTGCTTGATAAGTGGCTTGTGAATTGTGCCCAGCCAGACTGCAGCAGGCCACGCTGTCCATGACGGCGGAGGAGTGGTGTCCCCTCTTTCTGCTCCTACAGTGCTCACTGAGCATCATTTCATTTCACACTCACAACCACCATGGGCTTATTCCCTTTGAAGGATGAGAAAACTGAGCCTTGAAGACAGTATGTAACTTATTCAAGGTCAAAGAGCTAGACAGTGGACACAGCTACTCTTTACAGGGTGCCCAGTCCCATTAAGTTGATCTCACTTCACAGTGCCCTTAACAGGAAGTGGCCTCCAGGACTTAGAGCCTCAAGCATTTAGTCCTCTGCAAACTAGAAACCACGTGAGGGCAGGGCTTTTTCATCTCTGTATCTAGGAGGTTGAGGATGGTGCCAGGGACGGAGCAGCCATCCTAGGCATGTGAAATGAAGGAACAGCAGAGCCGCCTTTGCCAGGAGATCCTCCAGCTCCACCTCTTTGCTGGGACTCAGGCTGCCCTTGGAAGAAGGACCCTGGCCATGGCATCCCCATCTGCATTACTAGAGATTCCCCCTTCACAGGGCGGTCAGGGGCCTGGTGAGATGCTCCAATGTCAGCATTGGGCCCCGACCTTCTGCACCATCTTATTGAGGGTGGGAGGTGAGGCACAGACCCTTCATGGTTGGACTCTTGCAGACCTCAGAAGGGATCCGTTTGTGATGTTCTTTCTTGTTCCTGCACAGCACAGAGTCAAGGAAGCAGGACATGGAGGACCCCACCCAGCATCTCCAGAGATGGAGGGAGAGCTCCTCCATTGGGTTTGTGCCAGCTGTGAGGTGCAGAACCAGGTTTTCTGCACCAAACCCTGGGCTCCTTTCTGAGCTGCTCGTTAAGTCCTTTTCCTGACTTGGACAGCAGCCTTTCGTACATAGGGGTCATAGATATTTATAAGGATGTCTTTATTTAATTTTTGCTTTATTCATTTTTCTATTTCGAAAACCAATATGGAGGAGTTATTATTTGATGGATAAAGTTTCACTTTAGGATGATGAAATATTTGTGGGGATGGACATCGGTGATGGTGGCACCACGTATGAATGGCATCAAACTGTACACTTAAAGAGGTGAAAGTAGTGAATTTATGTCTTGTATTTTAGCACCAAAGAAACCAGCATGGCTGTCTTCTTACTTGCAGTGCTTTGAATATGTCCTTCAGTGTGTTGAAAACTTAATCCCCAGATTGTTCTGTTAAGGGTACTTGGAGGTGGGACCCCCTCACCTCAGAGAGATAATGAGGACTAGGTGAGGTCATAAGGATGGAGCTTCCTTGAAGGCTTTGTAAGAAGAAGAAGGACCTGCACTGGCTGCGTGCTCATCTCACCCAGGCGGGCCTTCCACCATGTTGAGACGCAGCAGAAAGCCCACCAGTTGGGGGCACTGTGTTCTTGGACTTCCCAGCTTCCAGAGCCATGAGCTAAAGCATTCCGTGTTCTTTGTAAATTATCTGATCTGTGGTGTTCTGTTGCCACAACAGAAAACATAGCAGGACATCTGGGGCAGGCCGTGATAGGGCTTCTCCATGATGCCACTAGAGTCCAGAATCCTTCTCTCTGTTCAGTTTTTGCATGTTGACTTTCATCCTGGGTACAAGGCATTTTCTGAAGCTTCCCAAATTTTATCTGCTCATGAGATGGAGAAGGAGGGAAACAATGCTAGTTGTGACTCTGTCATTTATCAGAAAAACCAAAGACTGCTCAGCAAGTTGGGTGGAATTTTCCTACACCTCGTTGGCCAGAACTGGATCTCTGGGCTTTGCTGATCAGCAAGGGTGGCTTGCAAAAGTGTTTGCTTAGCTCTAGCCTTTGTAGCTAAAGAGTACGAGGAGAGAAGAAAGCTGAGTATTGACTGGACAAGCAGCCAGTTGTGTTCAGTGCCCTGCTCAAGGTCACAGGGTCACACAACAGATCTGGCCAGGCTTAGAATCAGCTTGTCTGATTCCCAGTCCTGAGATCTCTTGCTTGGATGTTTGAAGTCTTTTGTAGTGGCTCGATTTTCAACAAAAAGGAATGTTCTGAAGAACATTTTTTAAAAGATAAAGATTTTCCATTGTATGCTCTGAAATTCTAAGAGGTCAGTTCAGAAGAGTACTGGGCATGGTGGGAGCTCTGTCCTTGAACTATCGGAAGTTTTGGGAACTGTCCCCAAGTCTCTGTGTTTATAAAGTGTGATTTTTTTTTTTGGTCCTGCTTAGCATTGTTCATTAAATGTCTAATAAGTGCTTTGGTACCCCTAGATGAAAGACCCTGTAGGAGGAAATAGTTGTTATCAACTGTGCACGTGCGGTCAAGTGTGGCTGATGACACAGATGATAGGTTCCTAAGGTTGGAGTAGGAGGACAGAAACTTCCCACTGTTTCTCTAGGCTGGAGCTGGGTAGAATAAGAGCTGCAGGGAATACTTACCATTAGAAATGTAAACAAACAATTCTATTCCAATTACCCAGCTGGTGCAAGGAGGCCCAGATGGGATTTCCAGGATAGCAGCAAATTGATCTCCATCCTCTTTGATTCGACCACTTGCTCTTTCACAGGAGTCACCAAAGGGAAATCGACAGGTCTTTTCCATTCTTTGAGACCAAAGCTGGCATCTCCCTTGTCTCTAGTTTTTCAGGATGACTGCAGGTTACATGGGTCCTTCTCTTTCATTCTTGCCCTGAACATTTCAGCATTTAATGGTATTGAAGTTGACCTTTCAGACTTGGCTTAGAAGGAGTGGCAGGAATGGGCATTGTTTGGGGGAGGTAACACACAACTCGTTGAAATCCCCTGATTCCCAGGAGTTGGCACATGTCCAGATGCATGGCAGAGACTCAATAAATACTAGAGGTAAAGCTTCGAGAATTTTTTTTTTTTAAATTGGGGATTGAACTCAGGATGTTCTACCATTGAGCTGTATTCCCAGCTATTTATTTATTTATTATGGCAGGTACCAGGGATTGAACTCAGGGACACTTGAACACTGAGCCACATCCCCAGCCCTATTTTGTATTTTATTTAGAGGCAGAGTCTCACTGAGTTGCTTAGCTCCTCGCTTTTGCTGAGGCTGGCTTTGAACTCAAGATCTTCCTACCTTAGCTTCCCTGAGCTGCTGGGATTACAGGTATGTGCCACCATGCTTGGCTCGTTTGTTTTTGAGTCAGAGTCTCACAAAGTTGCCCATGCTGGTCTCAAACCTACTGTCCCCCTGAGTCACTGGATTACAGGTGCATGCCCACTGTGCTTGACTGCAGATAGGCCTCTGAAATAGAATACCCATGTTCTACCAAGTTAAGAGCTTTACTTCACAGTATCAAGAAGACCATAGGAGTTGGTTCTGGATTAGAAGGTGGAAGAAGCCGGAGCATTCAACCCCTAACCAGTGCACAATGCAATTCAGTGCCCTTGCAAAGAGTCCCCACTGGTCAGCCTGCAGGGACATTCCCTGAGCTCAGCAAGACACTGACTTTGGAAATACTATAAAGGGAAAGAGCGGTTCTGCAAAATTGGAAATGAAATCACTGCAAGGAGGGACAAATTTTAAATGATAGGAGAGGGGGAAAAAATCAACACCCAACAACAACAACACATCACAGTAGACTGGAAATAGAATCCCCGAGTCAGCTGAGAAAGTCCAAATGTGATTGCAAAAAAGAGCTTTTATTAGTTTGGCCTCAGAATGCAAAAATAAATACATAAATAAACAAACAGAAAACCAACCTAGGCGCTTTACAGAATGCACGTCCATTATTTAAAAGCTACACCTCCACGGAGTGATACTGTCTGGTCCTATCTGGGTGTCAGGTTCCCTGGTGCAGATGGGGAAGTGATTCTAGATGGTTTTTCTCTGCATCTGCCTGCTTTTGTGTGTGACTGTAAAGCTGCCATCTGCAATTCTGACAATTTAATGTCCTTATCCATGACTATAATTGTCCACCCTCTTGATTTCTAAGAGCTTTTTATCTTCAGGACACCTATGATGTCCCTGTACCACCCTCCTGTGTCTTAGAGAGAACCACCAGGGAGGTTGAAATTCAATTTTAATGTTTTGTTTGTTCGTTTTTAGCTCTTTTTAAATTAAGGCATCTAAAGGCTAAATCTGCTTGGCAGTACAGATGTCTCTGAATTGCTTATCAATGCCCCTGCTAGCACGTCTCCAGTGTATCTAGCATCAACTCCTTCGGGATCTCTTCCACAGCTTCATGTCTTCATATCTCCATTTAAACATCTGTGTTCCCATCCAGCCCAAATATATGATAGTGCCCATGTCACAGCATTGTGCCACTACTTGTCATAAAACCAGTGCACCTACAGCCTCACTTGGAAAGAAGTCAGTATAAAGAACACTGAAATTCACATTTTGCATAATAGGGCTTGACTTCTATGAATCAGGTCATGAGAATCTGAACCATTCAATACATCCTGGTACATAAATCTTAAATAACAATAATAAATTAATAAATACATAAATTACTTAAATATTTAAATAGCATTAAGGTCAGTGGAACTAGAGTGCTGAAAAACATCTATAAATAAATTAGCTCATTGTGTCAGTGAGCACATAGCTTCTACATGTAAAAACATAGCAAAGGTACCATTGTGGTCCTAAAAAATTTAAAAAGCAAATTGAGTAGAAAATATCATTCGGGGTTTCTTCCAATATGTCTTGAAAAAATTTTGTATAATATCTTCCATTTTTTCCTCCAAAGTTTCATCCTGGGATTGGAACCTGGAAAAGAATGTGGAAAGCCTGTGTGGATGAGAAATGTGGTGGTGAGGCCCTCTGATTTCTCAACACACATGGTCCCAGGCAGTTGGGTTTTGGGGCTTCCATGTTAGAAGGCCCAACCTTTCTATATGTGGCCTAAAATTTGGCAGATACCATGTTTCCCAAAGATTGGTTTGTTCATTCTTATTTTGTTACTAGGGATCTAACCCCGGAGTGCCTAACCACTGAGTCACATCCGTAGCCCTTTTATTTTCTTCATTTTGAGACAGGGTCTCACTAAATTGCTGAGGGTCTTGCTAAGTTGCTGAGGCTGGCTTTGAACTTGAGATCCTCCTGTCTCAGCCTCCTGAGTCCCTGCAATTACAGGCGGGGGCCACCATGCCCACCTCCCCAGAGGTTCTGTTGAGGATGTTTCTTTAAAAAAAAAATATGTGATTGGGTTGCTTCCTCATTTAGAACACTTAGTGGCTCCCCTGGACCCCAGAATAAGGTTCTAACTCCCAGAAGCTCCACGCCCTTCTCGCTCTGACTCCTGGCTTCCTCTCTCTCTTTTGTGCCTTCTCTTTGAAGACAGGACCCATGCCTGTTTCTGTACTGCAATATCCCTTGGCCCAGCACACTGCCTGACATAAACAGACATCCAATCAGTATCTGTTACTGAATAAATGCTTTGGGCTCTGGTGTCCCTAGGCTGGGCATCCCACTCCCCCTTTCCTTTCCTGGGCAGCCCCCCATCATTGTTCTCTACCTAGGGACAGGTCTGGGATGGGCTTTGTAGTTCTGCTCACCTAAGGGCAGGACACGGTTGCCCATTCACTCCACGATGAGTTGTAGTATCGGTCTCGGGCTTGCACGCTGACCTTGGCACCCTTCTGGCAGGTCACTGTGACTGAGGTCTTATCCACGTGGAGAGTATTGCTCTGAAAAGGAGTGGAAACCGTAAGGTCCATTGACATTGCAGTCACTTGGTAGGCCACACCTGTTTCTGCAGGGCACCATCTCTTCACACCAACCAACCGGGTCTTGGAACCCTGGCAGTTCTGGCACTGAGCAGAATTGCACCACCTACTGGACGCTTGGTGGAATTGCACCACTTACTGGCAGAATCTCCCAATACACATGTGGCTTTTCTATCTTGTAAGCCCTGAAGGGAACAGGTTTGGTCCAGCTCTCATCTTTCTACACAGTGGCCTTGCTCCAAAGCTCTGCGGACAGTCACTCCAGTACTCAGCTGCTGATGGGACTCACACAGCTTTTCTCTAGCTGTCCCTTGCATATTCAAAATCCATACCCCAATCTCCAAAGCCCTCAGACTTGCCTTCAGAGCTTTAGCAGGGCTACTGAATAGCTCTGGAACTTCAGGGAAATGTCTTAGTCTGTGTCTCTCCTCATATATGAGCAGGGACAACAATAAGCCTGCCTCATAGAACTGCAAAAGTTAAAGTTGATCATGTAAAAGCTCTTTGTAAGTCATCAGTATGTAGAGAGCCCTAAGTACCACCTAATAGTGACATGTATCTTAAATAGGGGAAGATATTTGCCAAGATTTTAGGTGACAACTAGGTAAAATCTATTCCAGAATAGCCTCACCTCCCACCTTCCCCTTTTCCAGGGAGTGATTGAATTTTAAGTTTCTACCAACTGCAAAATGCTATGCTGAATAAGACCTTTGTTCAGTGATTTTTTTACAAGTGGTGTATAAGAGGGCAGTACTTTGTAAAATGTCTCTGAAAACTTGTATGAGCCAAAAGGGTTCTGAGGCTAAAGCCAAAGGTTGGAAAGCCAGCATTTTGGCCTTGTAAGTTTGGTGACATGATTTTACCATGTTTGGAACAGTCAGGAGCTACCCATATTGGGTGAGACCGTGTGAATGCTTATCATTCATTATATTCCCTCCATGGAAACAGTCATTTGGGGATCCTGGAGTCCAGGTCTCCTGTATCGGGACAGGTTTTAGTGCAAGGATGAATGGTCAGCCATACTGGAGGCCATGGGGTGGGTGGCTCACTGAGTCTGGGTTCTGGTTCTACCACTTTCTAGCTAGTGATCTTGGGCAAGTCACAGCCTCTCGGAGCTTCGTCGTCTTCACTTGTGAAGTGGTGAAAGCAATACTGGCTGCCTTCACGGGGTTAATTGCATGCATCAAGTGACATGCCCTTGACACAGGCCCATGGAAAGGGCTAAGTCAAATTAGCAGTGATTACAGTGAATCCCACCATCATGTATGATTATAATGCATCAATTACAATGTAGAAAATCAGTTGTTATCACCATGCATCTCCCTGGTGTGTGTCCACGTAACTTCCCACAGAATCTGCTGTACCTAGATGGCCTCTTACCCTTTTCTTCTTCTTGCCCTGGACCTGCACAGAGAATGTCAGGGAGAAGTAGGAGTGCGGGGTGCTCCAGCTGTCTGGGTACTCCCAGGTGACCTCCACCTGCTGAGGAGTCTTGGATGGCTTCATGTTTAGGTTCTTGGGTGGGTCAGGTTTGACTGTGGAAAAGGACAAACACCTTTATTTTCCTAATGGAGCTTTGGAGTTAGGGTTTGGGCTTCTGATCCTGCTTGCACCTTTGAGCAGCCATGAGTGACAGGGCACTTCTTAACTTCTCTGAGCAGCTGACTGCACTGGGAAGCCTCTCTGCCTGTAGGTGCTCCCACTGGCGCCCCGTGCAGAGAGTCATCATCAGTGGCCACAGCTTTCACTTTTCCAAGAGAATCTCGGACTCCTCATCACTGCACGATCCCGTGAGCCTCGGTGGTGGGACCACCCCTGCTTAGCGCCTAGAGGTGAGTTCTTAGTTATGAGCTCACTGTGAAAGCCGGGCTCTGCAGTGAGGGGCCACCCTCTCTGTGCTGAATCCCACACTTGGCACTAAATGAAAAGCTGAGCTGAGCTGCCCATGGAGGTGAGATGAGAGACTTCCCACTCACTGCTGCACTTCCTTTTGTGTTTTCATGGCTTTTGGCACTGGTGGGTTGGACAAGTTAGTACTGATTGTCTCTGTGCTTGTTCATTTTTTTTTCCCTATGAATAATGACTGGGCACCTATCCCACGCCACCACTGTGCTGCGCCTGGAGGACATGCAGTGAGCATCTCGAAGTCTCTGTCCTCAAGTAGGCAGGTGCCTTCTCTACACGAGGGGAGAGCACCCCTTCTTCAGGATGTGCACAGGCCCTGGGGACCCAGCACAGTTCCACACAGAGACCATGGCTCCTAGGATGTGCTTTGGAAATACTCTTCCCTCTGTTCTTAATACAACTGATATCTTTCCTGGAGGTCTCAGCTGAATGTCAGCTTCTTAGAGAGGGCTTCCTTGGCCATCCTCTAGACCCCCGGTCCCCACCCCCCAGATACAAATTTCACAAATTCTAGAGCAAGTTCTATGAGCCTGTTATAGTTTATCATGAGAACTGTTCAATGAACAAATGGTAATGGAAATAATCAACAGTGACATCTCTACCTGCCACTTAAAAAAGAAAAAAAAAAAAACAGATGTACCTTTTGGAGAAAATTATATAAATCTGTGTGTGTGTGTGTGTGTGTGTGTGTGTGTCTGTAATTTCCCCTTCTTATAATGCAGGTAATAGGAAGTATCTACATCATCTTTGGGGTGTTGCAGAATAAAGAGCAAGCATGTAAACCCCTTACCCCAGTGTCCCACTCATGGTGAACATGTGACAAATGGCATCTTTCCTTTGAAGCACAGAAAATCATGCAAACTCACTGATGTCTCTGATGAAGAAGCTGCTGATGTAGTTTTCGTACTTGAGCTTGTGAACTGCGTCCACCACCACCGTGATGGGCAGGGTCTCCTCAGCGGTGGGGCAGGCACTGTCCTCCTGGCACTGCACCGAGTACTTCTTGTACTCCCTCTGCTCTATTTTGACCCTCTCTGCAGAGAGAGTTGCTTCTCCACACGTCACCCCTTGAGGGTCAGAGGAGCTGAGGTCAAAGACAGAAAGTATCCTGTGTTACAATTTGATTAGTGAGTTCCCAGTGATTGCAGTCACTGAGGTCGGTAGGCCTCCAGAGTCTGTGTGAGACAAGATTTGTCCAGCTGGACTGATTCCCTGCAGTGGGTAAGAAACAGCCCTTTCCAGAAGAACAGGCTTAGCTGCAAGAGATTGGAAGCTACAGGGGTATATATACCCCTGGCCTAAATGAACCTTGAAATTTGTCAGATCCAGAATCCCTTCTTAAATCCCCTTATTAAAAATTTAAATAAATTTTCCAATTTTAATTACAAAATTAATACATACCAATTATAAAAATTAAGAATGATAAAGATGTGTACTAATAGTGAGGTGCAGTGGCATATGCCTGTAATCCCAGAGGTTTTGGAGGCTGAGGCAGGAGGATCACGAGTTCAGAGACAGTCTCAGCAATTTAGTGAGGCCCTAAGTAACTTAGTGAGACCCTGTCTCTAAACTAAAAAAAAAAAAAAAAAAAAAAAAAAAAAAGATATTTTTAAAACATGGCTGGGTCTGGGGATGTGGCTTGGTGGTTAAGCATCCCTGGGTTCAATCCTCAGTATATAAAAAAAAATGTGTATGAAGGAAGTACATATCTTCCCTATGCCTGCTCCCCACATATAAATACTTGTTGTAGCCTGTTGAATATTCAATATAATCATATAACCCACACGTATATATGTTTGTGTATTTTATCTATATAGATATAAATTTATTAAAATATAATAGAATCAAATTATAAGCCTATAATTTCGTTACCACCTTGTCCCTGACAAAACAGATTGGGTTATGGATGTTAATGGATGCACATTAAGCCAGGGTATATTGTTTTAGGCTTTATTTAACCATTCTTTGCTGATGATCAAAAATGTCACAGTGTCACCTAAGACATGCATGGGTGTCTTTGGACACTGGGATAAGCGTTTCTCCAGCAAGCATTTTCATTTTAAAGATGGAAACACTTAATTGACCATTTAAATGGCGGCAAAGCCAGGGTGCCCACTAGGGTTTGCTCAGCTGTTCTAGATTGCTTAAAACTTGATTCAAGTTGGACAAACAGTGAACTCAGATTAGCAGCATTAGCAGAGGAAACAGGAGTTGAAGTGGCCGTGGGAAATTTTCAGGAAGCCTCAGAGAGCTCTGGAATCTGCTTGAGGGCCTCCGAGGTCTATGCCCCTGAGCACTTGTTTCTATTTTTGAGTCAAGGTACAATTTTGGCAAGTCATCTGTAGCTTCGATTTCTCCTTTTTTATTTCTCCCTGTGGTGCCATAAGCCTTAATGAACCATTGCCAGGAAATTTGGCTGAGTGGGTTCAAACACAGCAGAGACTGTTGTCAGGCCCTGACCATATCCCGCCCTCACACGCATTTGTTCAGAGGATTGGCTTCCAACTCCATGTTTTCCTTGCCTTAAGCAAGAGAGAGGGGTTGAAAAAACATGGGATTGATTTTTTAAATTATTATCACTAATTGATGGGTCACTGATAGTTTCCCCTTATATTCTTAATGAAATGGTGGCATCAAAATGCTGAGAAACTAACACGGTTTCACTTACCCTCTGTGGCTCTTGACACTGAATTTCACATCAGTACTGATTGCCGTCAGCCACCAGCAGGTAAAACGTCCAGAGTAATTCTTTGCCTCGCATGTTACAAAGTTCTTATTTTCAGGTTCTGGGTTTGAAAAGAATAAAAATCCAATATTTAGGGGTTGTCTCCCAGGAAGATTTTGATTTTTGTGGTTAGTCACAGGCCAACAAACGGTACAAGGATGACATCCTTCCATTCATTTCCTTTGAAAATGCTGCTACTGCTGGGGCAGGTTGTTCTGCAAAGACTGGGAACGACCCAATAGGAGGCTGATTCTGCCGAGTGTGCCACTATACACACTCAACACTTTGGACAAAAGTATTAATTTTTTTTTTTTTTGGCATTCATCCAGATTGGTTAACTTCCATTCGCCGTCCAATAATGTTTACTATTTAAAGACAACCTCAGCACAGCATTCAAGGTGACAATGAAACTCTATCTCAATATGAAATTTCAGTGATTGATCAAATCCCCAAATTCCAGAAAGCAAAGGAAAATGGAGGTTTGGGGTGGTTTTTATACAGACTTGCTGTTCTTTCATTAACCCTACTAATTATGTCTTGCCTTTTCAATTTTTAAAACATTTCTGCATCTTTTATTGAGGGGAAGAGAAATGATACTCCCCCAGGGAACGCAATTACCTTTTTTCTTCAGAATATCAGTGGACCAAATCCCAACTTCATTTTTGTGAAGCAGCAGGAGCATCTGGCTCAGAACTTCACCTCCTCTGTGGCAGGTGTAGCGGCCAGCGTCTTCAAACTCTTTGACTAGAATGGTCAGGGTTTTGCCAGAGCCTAAGACCTCACTGCTCTGCTCTGAGGTCCAGGTGATGCCGTCTTCTTCAGGCGTGTCACAGGTGAGGACCACCGTTTCTCCAGGTGTGTCAGGGTGCCAATCCAGCTCCACCACGTAGACTGGAGAGCACCAGAAGTAAAGAACCATGAACGTCAGGGCTATTTTATTAACCATCTTGGCATCTCCACCGCCTAAGCACTACCTTGCTCATAAGTGTTTGGCAAATGCTTCCTGAGATGATCTTATACCATTGGACTCTGCTTGGGCTCAAGGTCACGGAGCAGAGAAGCAAAGGATTTTAGGGCTGCCGGGGACTCATAAGCTGGCAGAATGCCTTTAATGATCAACCTCTGATTAGTGGGCACATGGAAAAAGACTTTGACCCACCAAAAAAAAAAAAAAAAATACAGAGAGCACAAGATTCTTTGTCAAAGATCTAGTGGAGGTAAACACCCAGCACAATTTCAGTTTCATAGGGCATAATGCAGGGTACAGTATGTAACAGAGTAACAGTAGTAAAAGACCCAGGGTTTCCTGGTCAGTCTCCATAACTGGTTAGGGGATCCAGAGAAGTGCATCTAACCCCTAGGAACCTCACTCTCCTCATCCGTCAACTGGGAACATGAACAGTACCTATGTTGTAGGTTTGGCTGTGAGCACTAATTGAAGGAAGCACGTAAATCCAAGGCACTTAGCATGTGGCAAACTGTGTTTGTTATTATTGTTAGTCACAGCCCAAAGTGTCAGCCAACTGCACCGAAAACTCTCTTAAAATTTTCCACAGGGATTTAGCGGTTTAGTTCCTTCTGCACGGAACTCAACAATGGAGATTTTCATGATCTCTGTTTTCTAAGCTGTTTTCTACTTTAGAAAGCAACCCAGTGGATCACAGTCTTTTCATTTTGTAGGGGAGGGCTCTGAGGCTAAGGGGCTAAGCAAGGTCATGTCCAGCAGGAAGCTGAACAGCAAAACCTTGGACCTTTGTCTCTTAGGCTTGGATCTCTAAAGCCAGTATCTAAACTGAGGGTGAAGAATGGCTCAGGGGAGCACCCCAAATGGCAGGTCAGGTCAAAGCTTTGTTCATTTGTTTATCCACGCATCAATCATTAGTGGCACAGAATAGTTTAACACAATGGTTCTCAGAGCCTTATAATCCAACTGCCACCAACAAGCAGCGGCTAGGGAACCTGTTAGAAATGTGAATTTTCAGTTGCTAAATCAGAAATGCACATAACCACTAGGAGCCTCACTCTCCTCATCTGCCAACTAGGAACATGAACATCATTGGGTCTGGGTCCAATGATGCCCTTTTTTTGAGCCCTCTAGATGATTTTAATGCCTGTTCAAATTTAACAGCCACAGGGTGAAGAGCCTGGATTTTGGAGTGACATGGGTCTGGATTAGAATCAGCTCTAGGCCTTACACTAGCTTGGGGCCTTTGGCAGTGGTGGGGGAGGGGCACTCAACTACTTTAAGCTTGGATGTCACCATCTTTCAAAGGAGAAAAATATTAGTAGTTGCTTCAAGTTGGCGAGGTGTGGGATTATATAAGCTAATTCATATGAGAGCTTAACACAGCGCCCTTAAATGCCTGGCAAATGGAGACACGTGATTGGCATTCAAGGGTAAGCACTGTGGAAGATAAAGTGCTCCTTTTACATCTATGGGATTTGTAAGTGCTTGAATGGGTAACAAAGATAAGAGGTAAAAAAAGAGCTTGGGGTCCCACACTTTGGAAATGATTAGTCTGCTGACATAAAACCACTGGGAACCTGAGGCTGTCTCTAGTTTTTCTTTGTGCCTGCTGGCAAAGGAACAGCATGCTTATTTTCCTGTCACAACCAAGACTCAGAAGCCCTAGAAGACCTTGGCCCAAGGGTAGAGAAAACAAATGCAAGAAGAAAACGAGGCTTGACTTCATTAAGAGGCCTCCCAAGGCCTCTCAGTATTTCTCACACTGACACTCTGGAATTTCTGTGGTTTACCAGATCAGAACGAAGGGGTTACCTAGGCAAAGGCCAGAGTTCCTAAGCACACAAGAACTCCTGGGGCTGGAAGGAATATAGCTTTGGCCTGTACTTAAGGGCGGGTTTAACACTCTCTGACCTTCATGGGGTCAGGGAGGAGTGGCAGCACTGTCCTCTTCCTGAAATGTTTTAGAATGAAGGAATGTTCTTAAAGTTCTTTCTGTTACCCATTTCAGGGTTGTACTCACTTGACGATTAAAACATTATTTCTGATCATCGGCTGAAATCTTCATCCTCAATTCATGTCTATTTCCTTTGACTCAGCTCTCCAAGGCCCCAGGAAACAATGATTTTATGTCCTTGTAACATTTTCAAATAACTTCAGTGCATATGCTTTGAAGTGAGATAGAACTGGGACCAAGTCCACCCTGTTCTACCCTTTCTAGGTATGTGGTATTGGGTGAGTGACTTAATCTCTTGAGCCTCAGTTTTCAACGTCTGCAAAATGGGATGCAGATAATCCCTACCTTGCATGGTTGTTGGGAAGTAAAGTGAGATCTTATGTTAATACATAGTAACAATCTTTATTATTATGTAAAGAGAGCCATCTCCAACATCTGGTGGTCTTTCAGGTACAAGTGACAATCAGCTAATGTGTATTTACTAAGTGAATAATATGTACTAGTAATTTGTTGTTGTGGTTATTACCAGCGAAGACCATAGTTCTTTTCATACCACAGTCCACAACAAGCCCCACCTGGCATCCAACATGAAAACCAAACAATATAGATACCCTACAGGGGCGGAAGGAACAAGGCCCTACAGGTTCCCGGTGAGGGCTCTCAGGAGGAGGGCTCAATTGCCCATTGCTGTCTGATTTCCATCAGGGGCTGCCTGAGAGCCCTGGCTTAGACTCTGGGGCCTCCACCGAGAATCATGAGAGGTTGGTTACCATTTTTCTCCAATTCCCATATGGCCAAGAGGGGAGATGCCAGCAAAACCAGGGAGACCCAGGAGATGACCAACTGCCGAAGACACATCTGTAAAGGGAGGTAGGAGGCAAGAGAAGAAAGGGGGAGGAGGAAGAGAGAGAGGTCCATCATTATTCAGTTAGCTTTGTGAGTCGTATCCACCTTCTATCTAAGTTTTAAATCTGGACTTTCTCCACACTCTCATGTGAATGTGATGAGAATTACAGGAGTCCTATGCCAGTCTCTGGGTAAGAACATGTTCAAACAGATTCATAGGCTATCTGGAGCTGAAAGACACCTAAGGTGTGGCCGTCTGACACAATTAAGATGAGAAACATAAGCTCAGAGAAGGGACACAAACTTTTCTGGATCAACATTCAGCAGGTATTTATTTAGTGCTTGCTGTAATTTTAATACAATACTTTAAGATCATTGAGCTAACAGTGGTTGGGAATGAAAAGTTTTCACCTACATCCTGCTTTCTAGGTACAGATACTTCCATTCAGTATCTTCTAATAGATATTAGATGCTAATATCTAATAGATATATTAGATGCTAATAGATATATTAGATGCTTCCTCTCCAGTTGGAGTGATAAGCCCCGTGCCTGTATCCCTGTAGCACAAGGTAGCATGAATTGGGATAACTAGGGCCAAAGGACTTAGGTTAGGAATGGGAAAGGTCATACAGAAGTGAATTTTCAAGTTTTGACAACAACCTGTATTGATTTAGTTTCTCATGTTTCAACAGCAGCGACTCCATATTTCAAGATAATTCCCACATAATATGAACCCAACAGTTCTCAAACTTAAACATACATCAGAATAACTGGTAAGCCTACCAAACAGACTGCAGGGACTCACCACCTGAGTGTCTGACCTAGCATGTCTTGGCGCAAGGCCTGAGAATCTGCATTTCTAGTAAGGTCACAGGTGAAGCGGATACTTCTGGCCAGGGGACCACACTTTAAGAATCACTGTTTTAACCACAACTCCTGAAAATCAAGGTGTTCTTTGGCAGAAGACAATGAAATAATGATAGATGTACCATGAAGTAATGAAATGCATACTTTCATGCTAAGCCAACCGCCATTTTCTATTAGAACACAGCCTAGATTCGTATCCAGGGTTCGTAGAAATCTTTAGACTGTGAAAATTACATTCCATCTATATATTATGGTGAGGTGATGATTATTTGATTTCATTCTGAAATGCCTCCATCCATCTTGACGAACACCAATGTGCTGCAGGAACATGATTACAGGGACCACTGGTGTAAATCATATGAAGAACAAGGCTTCAATGTGTCACTCAAATACTTAATAAATGTATTTGATCAGTATCACAGCTGTGGCAGAACTGTTGCTAAGCTATAAGTTTGATTCCCTTTTATTATAAAGCTCCTGAGGTTCTAGTTGGCAAAGGGCTTTGGTTGGTACATCCATAGGCTTGGAGTCAAACAGACATGGGCTTGCATTCTGGTCCCACTACTCATGAGCTGTGGGCTGTTGGCTAAATTACTCCCTGAACCTTAGTCTCCTCATCTATCAAATGGACATAATAAAAGCACTATGTCATTTCAAAGGGTTGTTGAGGAATTCAATGAGATGATATAATAGAAGGCAACCTATCATGTATTAGCTCATTTCTAGCAGAAGAGATCAGGGGAAAAAAATGGGTGCTCTCTCTATATATTGTGCATAATGGATAGCCAAAAAAGTCATGCCAGGCTATAAGGAAATGTCTACAGAGATACTGCAATAACACGGGCCTGTAAAAAATTCACGTGTCAGCACTCTGGCAATGGGACCATCGGAGATTCCTGGCATCTCCTGGTGATTCCTTTGGACTCTCTCAATGCCGGGATTTTCCCTTGGCTCTGTGCCAAGCACTTCCTCTCTGGGCCTCAGATGCATTTGAGCATTGCAGGAGAACTGCCTCTCAGGATCCAGGGATCCCTGGCCATGGTCCTAAGAAACAACTGCTATTCTGTCATCATCTGCATTTCAAACCGCAGAACACTGGGAAGGGGTGGAGACAGTGCTGGGTCCCTACCTGACTCAAACCTAGATAAACAAAACAGGGTGCAACAAGGGCTTATCCTTGGGCTCTTGGATTGAGAGCTGAGACTGGGAAGCTGTAGCCCTCAGCCCACATTTCCTTGGCACAGTACATTTGAAAGCCTTGAGGATATTTTCCCCCCATTCAATTTCATATGTTTCCAAAACTCTTAAAACCCATGCAAGTGGAACAAAGGGACCCCAGTTAGGCATTCCTGCTTCCTGGGGTGTGCTACTGTAGCCTAGCACTGGGGTCAACCCGGGTATTCCAGTAATGAATAGATCTTTTGCAGGTCTTATTTTTGCTGGTTACTTTTCAATTTGAAAGAAAATTGTAATTTACAAATAGAAAAGACACAGTCAAGCCAGCGTGGTAGTGCACCCTGTAATCCCAGAAGCTCGGAAGACTGAGGCAGAAGAATCATGAGTTCAAAGCCAGCCTCAGCAACTTAGCGAGGCGCTAAGCAACTCAGCAAGACCCGGTCTCTAAATAAAATACAAAAATGGGGTTGGGAATGTGGCTTTTTGGTTAAGTGCCCCTGGGTTCAATTCTCGATACCAAAAAAAAAAGACAGTAACAGATGGCATGGGAGGCACATGGAAAGGGCTCCAGTCCTAGAGTTGGTATCCTAGCTCTGCTGCTTGCTAGTTGTGTGACCTCAAGTGAGTCCCATAGACCTCTGTCGGCCTCACAGTCTTAATCTGTAAAAGGGGCATCCTGTTGGAGTAAGGAGCTAATGAAATAACTGATGGGAAATGTCCAACTTGGCACCCATGGGCTTATCCTTGGGCTCTTGGTCCCTTAGCTCCTTGATCTCCTCCTTCCATGGTACTTACAATAACACAGTTCCTTCTTTAAGGTTTGGCAGCCCCCCACACTAAGTTCTCTGATGGCAGGGATGCCGTCTGTGTTGTTTCATGCTTTATTCCCAGGGTCTAGCCAAAGTCTAGCCTAGAGGGGTTCCATGAATTAGCAGTAGTATAAAAGCCAGACAATTTTGGATCCCAGTAAAATGAACTCTGAGAGGGTCCCCTTGTTCAGTTCACTATCTTCAAATTTCTTGTTTTCAAAAGAAAGGGAGCTATCAGCAGGGGTTTAAAGTGAGATCTTAACCTGATCATGTCACTGCACACAATTGTACCTGGGCAAGTACGAGACACCAGTATCGTAAAGATCACCTCCCTCCCACCCTTCTCCTGGATTTTAGAACTCTTCAGAAAACAGTTGTAAGCTTTACCACGGCTTTTCATTTTGTAAGTGGATTCAAATTTAGTTAATCCCAAAGAACCAGAAGACCTACTGTCCAAACTGGTTGATTCAACAACAGAGCATCCCAAGGATGGAGTGGATATGACCTGTCACATTCAGTTACCAGGCCTAATTTTGAATTCAATAACTTCAAGGCAGGTATGAAAGACTTTTAAAAAAGTTTTCAGTACAAAGGCAAGCACCACTGACTTTAACTGTACACGAGCCTCTCATTGATAGCCATTAATACTTCGGGACACACACAAACACACACCCAGAGAAACATAAAACAAACCTTTCTGTCAATGTGGGCTTGTTCATAGGCCTTGGCTTACAATGATTATTAATTGGCTTTTTAAACTGGTGCTTTATTCAAAGTACCTAGTTTTCACCAGTGTGCCAGAAGGTCAGTTAGCTTCCAGTAAACCAGCCCTCCACGCTGCCCAGTGCAGGGGCAACACCTAGCCTGCAGGACAGAGGGAAGGGTGGCAGGGCCCAGGGAGCAGCTTACCTTGGCTTGGTGCAGGCTGCAGGGTCAGATGGGCTTGAAACCGTTGTTTCCTCTGCTGCTGGTCCTGCTCTTGGAGCTTATATACCCCACTCCTGCTGAGCTTTCTGATGGAAAACCAAACTCGAAACTGACTTGTTCCAAGTTGCAACATTGACAACTATTCTCAAAACCTTCTGGGGAATTTCGAGAAGTTCCTCCCCTTCCCCCCTCGGTGTATATCAATAACACTGAAAGGAACCAAGACATCAAAATCCCAGGTAGGAGGAAATGACTTTGGGGTGGGGAAAAAGGAAGGAGAGGGGAATGCTAATTTCTTTGGGTTTGCATCATAGTCAAGGTGCTTAGAGACGGCCCTAGGCAGCCTCCCTGGGTTCCACAGACTGGGGAAAAGGAGGCCAAGGGGAGTCATGCAGGAAGCTGAGTTGGTGACAGAACAGGGTACCGGGCATGTTAGTTAGAGGTCCTCAAAGCCAAGTCCATGGCTCTCCTAAAGTCAAGGGAGATGACTAGCAAAGGGCTGACTGTATCTGGGGCCTCTTCCCCCACTTCATCCCATTAACATCTAGATTTCCGACTGTGCCCACCACACGCCCAGGCACACCCACTCCTCCCCACACCGCTGCTCATCACCCCTAGCTCTGGGAAGATGACAAAAACTCGTGTACAGTAATAAGACAGACACTTGCAGAGACACATCCTGGGCTCATAGGTGCTCACTCACAGACAGTAGCAGCAGGTGAGGCGGCCACACGCAAGCCTGCCACAACCTATGTCACACTCAAGACATACCCTCTTGGGCAGCCAGGCATTGGCACACACATCTTTGGACTTAGGAGCCCTGGGTAGATGCTCCTGAGGTTCAGTGAATAAAGACACCTCTCTAGAGGAATGTAAAGTGGCCCAGAGGTGCGCAAAGGTGGACGCTGGTGGTAGCTAACCCTCCCTTTTGGCCTTGCCGCCTGCACATCTGCACAAACAGGCGCCCAAGTTCCCACACGGAGGCGGCCGTCCCGGAGCCGCCGACAGAGGGCGCTGCGGCGAGGCGCGCCCAGTCCCGGAGCCCAGCTCGGCGGCCGCCTTCTCCGCCCCGCGCCCGCCCCGCCGCGGGGGAAGTTCCTGGGGCTGGAGCCGGACCCGCCAGGTTTCGGGCGGGCGCAGATTTCCGGGCCACTTTCCTCGTAGTGTTCGTCGAGGGGGGAAAAGGGAAACCCGAGCGAGAGCGGCGGAGCTTCCCAGCCGCACACTTCCTCCCTCCAGCCATCGGTCCTGGACGGGGAGGGCGGGGCCGCTAAGCTGGCAGTCCCACCGGTTATCTACCTTGTGCTCTGACTGAGGGAGGAGACATTGCCTCCAGCGCAGAGCGCCTCCTATTCTTTTGTTCTCTAGGCTTCCCCAAAATGAGATCTCAGATACAGGGGATTGTGAACCAAGAAGGTTGCATTATATGTTGGTTGTACAATACCATTGTGTGTGTGTGTGTGTGTGTGTGTGTGTGTGTGTGTGAGAGAGAGAGAGAGAGAGAGAGAGAGAGAGAGAGAGGAGAGAGAGAAGGGGGGAGGGAGAGAGACTGAGATGGAAGGTGCAGCAGGAGCAGATGCGAGGGGTGGGGGGACCCTGTTGGCTTTTCACAGTTGGTGTATCTAGGGGGCCTTTCCATAGTTTAATTTTTTTGTTGTTACTGCAGTTTGATTGTGTGTGTGTGTGTGTGTGTGTGTGTGTGTGATGTTACTAGGGAATTGTACACATTTACTGAAATATGTAACAACTTGTGCATCCTGGCTAAATGCTCAAGAAGGCTGTTTGTACTTATCTATTTCAATACTGTCCTATGCCCCAAAGGCTTTTGGTAGCTCACAAGGGGGCATCAAAGATGATAGGAGTGCAAGGAGACAGAGGCAAGTAATGAGATGGGGCAGAACAGGGCTCCTAACAGTCCTTATACCATGAAGGCCACGTGGCTGTGACTAAGCCATTCATTTGGCTGCCCATCCAGACACCAGGATGAGAAAGATGAACTGGGCCCTCCTCATCTCTGCCCCATGGGACTGTTTGGATGAGTCCAGTTCAACCGTGGTGGAAGTAGTTCTCAAACTTGATCTGTGTGTAACAATAACAGGCTCCAGGTTGTTAGCCCTCACACTCAGAGAGGAAGATCAGTAGATCCCAGTGGAGCTCAGGAGTCTGCAATCTAAAGTGGAGACTCATGTGGCCATCGCAGGTAGTTGGGTGTGGGTCCCGGGGCTGACACTTGTAGACACTTCACACTCGTGTTCCATTGGCTGGAGAGACATCCCGGGCCTCTTTCATCTCTCGACTCTGCACAAGGCCAGCCAGCACTCTGCCTAGGACAGTGGAATGCCCGTTGTCTGGGGTTCTCAGAAAAGGTTTGTGAACTTGTCCCACTTCATGATCCAGACCCCGACCCCATGCAAGCTGAGTCAGAGCCCCTGAGCTCCCTACGCTCCCGCTGTGGGAGAGGAAGGATGAGGCTGTGAGAGGCTGGCCATCCCCCCAGAAACTGAAAATAACTGCAGAACTGTTTGACCACAACCCCACCCCACCCCCCACAAAAGATTGCTTTGAGCTTCTAACACCACATTTCAAATCAAGGAGGAGTCATGTGTTCTTTAAAATATTTAAATGTTTAGCCAGGCACAATGAGGCACGCCTGAAATCCCAGTGACTCAGGAGGCTGAGGCAGGAGGATGGCAAGTTCCAAGCCAGCCTCAGCAATGGTGAGGCACTAAGCAACTCAGTGAGACCCTGTCTCTAAATAAAATACAAAAAAAGGGCTGGGGATGTGGCTCAGTGCCCCTGAATTCAATCCCTGGTACCCTCTCCCCGCCAAAGTTAAATGTTTAGAAAATTACACAAGCAAAATACATGCATGCAGGCTATTGTGAAAAGTTCAAAACATACCTGGAATATTAAGTCAGAGCCCTGATTGGAGAGTCTGCTAGAGGAGTCCCCCAAGCCTTCTTTATGTAATTATATCTATCTGGTCATATAAATGGGACCCACTATACCCACATTGTTCTGCCAATTGCTCCTGTGTAGTGGTTAGCAGTTTGTCTTCTAGAATCAGACAGACCTTGGCTGGGTGAGGGGCCCTATTTCAATACAGTTGCCACAGTCTATTCTGTATGCGTGGCTTACAATGTCTCGCTAGAGGTCACCTGGGTAGATTCCACCTGTGCATCGGTTAGGGTCCCGCGGACTTAGTTTTCCTTCTCTCTAGCGTCTCTCAGTCTATCATCCCTTCACATTTCCCGATGACAACCCACATGGGACAACGTTCAGGATAAAAAAAACAAACAAAAATCCAACAAGACCCACCCCCCATCTTTCTTGTCTGCATCTCCCTTAAGAACAAAAATCTTTTCTCAGCTGCTGCTCCAGCCCTTTCTCCTGCACCTCTAAAACCACTCCCGCCCAGGGAGCCTGGGATGACAGTGGAAATTTTAGAAAAGTCAGCTTTGGCCTTGCGTGGGGAATGGGGTCATGATCTCAGGGGAATGGGTTTGCCAACTAGGCGGGAACAGGTGGAACCCGGGCCACAGGGGTCAGCCAGGTGAGCCCAAGTGATTACGGCTGAATGATAAAGTGACAAAAGAGGGCCACCCTGTGGATAAGGAGGGAAGGCTGCTTCCTCAGAACAGTCCAACACCCTTGAAGGGACACTTCCGGCCTAGGACTGTGGGCCACCTTGTAGATACCTGCTTTTCCAGAAAAACCCGTAACAGGGTGTATCTGAATAGTATTGTCAGGGGAGTGGGGTCCTGAGGAGGACTTCCCCAAAAGGCTGTGAAGGTCTTCAATGTCATTGCTGGAAAGAATTTTAAGTGAGGCCCAGGCCCCAGTGATTTTGTTGAGAGTCGCGGTGGCGCGTGGACGTTGGAGAGGAAGGCGTGAGCCTGTCTTTGCCTGGGCATGTTCACACGCCTAAGATCAGTAGGGCAGGGGCGTGATCTGGAGGGTGTTCAGTTCTTCTTGGTGATGGTGACCATGTTGGCCGTAACCGGGATGGGGGGTTAGTTTCTTCTCCGATGTCGATGTGTTTGCTTTGTGAATTTAAGTAGTCCTACATTGATGTATCTGTGGAGAAGTTCTTTTTTTTTTTTTAAATTTTTTTTTTTAGTTGTAGATGGACACAAGACTTTTATTTTGCTTATTTATTTTTTTATGTGGTGCTGAGGATCGAACCCATTGTCTCGCACGTTAGGCGAGCGCTCTACCGTTGAGCCACAACCCCAGCCCCTCTGCGGAGGAGTTCTAATAACGGGTTTAATAATGCTGTTTGTGGTCAAGGTAGGTGAAAGTGACTTAGATCTGGACCTTGGATCACGGCCGCCCTGGTTCTCCATGTCCCCTCTGCTCCTCCTTATATTCCCCCCTCCCGCCTCAGCATGAGGGTGCAGGAGTTTTGTTCTCTTCTGTATGTTTTTCTAGTTTTTCCAAAATATCCACCATGAACTCGTATTACTCTTCTAATTAGAAAAAAATGTTCCCCAAAGAGGAGATGAATGAGACACGCAAAGAAGGTGGTCCATGGAGTGGCGACGGGTTTGCTCTCCAGGATCACACGTACCTAGGCTAGATCATGAGTCACATTTCCAACATAGTTCCCTGTGTGCACACATAGAGCATTTCCAGGGGCATAAGTCCCCAGGTCACTGATGAAACATTTGTGGTGGTGATGGAGAAAGAGCAGTCCTACCTGGAGGCAGAGGACTGCGGGAAGTGAGCAAATGCCTGTTTATTGTTTGGATGCTTTGTGTAAGATTCCTGGAGTCAGCTGCATCCTTAAAGGGACTCTCAAATTTCTGGCCCTGGTCCCCCTCAAAAATGAACCAGACCACATCTCTACAGAGTCACCCTCCCTTTCTTTTTTATTTTATTGATTTTTTAAAAATTTATATATGACAGCAGAATGCATTACAATTCACATTATACACATAGAACACAATTTTTCATATCTCTGGTTCTATGCAAAGTATGTTCACACCAATTCGTGTCTTCATACATGTACTTTGGATAATCACGACCATCACATTCCACCATCATTTCTAACCCCATGCCCCCTCCTTCCCCTCCAACCCCTCTGCCCTATCTAGAGTTCATCTATTCCTCCCTTGTTCCCCCTCCCTACCCCAATCCCCAAAAAACAAATGCCGAATGAATGTTTTCACCCCTCTTTTCTTGGCCCACGATGGAAGGCAGAGGTGTTGGAGGTGGTCACTGCTGACTTTCAGCATTCAAGTGGACATCTTTGGCTTGCTCAACTGGACTGGTTGCAGGTAAGGTCAGGGCTCCCCTTTGACATTGATTGTGCTGTCCCCATATGGCAACTTTTTTCTTTTCCTCTCTGCAATTTTTTTGTCAATCCCAGTGAAAGGTAGAGGTGTGCGGGCAAGGAAGGAAGTGGGTGTGTCCTGGGATGTAGGAAATGGGTGTGCCCTGGGCTGTAGGAAGTGAGTGTGTCCTGGGCTGTAGAAAGTGGGTGTGCCCCGAGGTGTAGAGGGCTGGGAGTAGAAATGCCTATGCTCAGGAACACCTGGTCTTGGCTGTGGGTTGGAACAGGTGGAGCAAGGCAAGAGGTGGGGCAGTGTGGAGAGGGCAGGCCTCGGGTGAAGACCTGCCCTGGCTGGTGGTCTGCCCTTCCCCTTACCACGTCTGTTCCACCCACCAATGACTGAACATCACCTGGCCACCCTGCACTGAGAGGAAGAATTGTTGAACCACTGTACAGTTAAGCAGAACCTGTGGAGCAGGTAGGAGTCTCCAGGTGAGAAAAGGCTTGACCCAAAATCAGGGTCTCTGATTTGAGCCTCTTCCACTGTGACTGCTAATGTGACTCATCCAGTTGAGGCTGCATTAGTTTCTCTGTTGGTAGGAAATCTGTATTTATCTGGGCCTTTATTGTATCTTGCTCTAGAAATCTGCTCTGGAAGATAACTATGACCCCAGTTTCCTGCCCTATCATTTTCTCTCTACTTTTTGGTTTTGAAAAATCCTTTTCTATTTAATCTATCTTTAGTTGCTTTTGGTGGTACTTTAAAAAAGAAACAAACAAACAAACAAACAAACAAACAGTGTGCTGGTCATACCTGTCATCTCAGTAACTCTGGAGGCTGAGGCAGAAGGATGGTCAGCCTCAACAACTCAGTGAGACCCTGTCTAAAGATTTAAATTAAAAAAAATTGAATAGTACAAAGCACAGTGACTTTTTTGTAACAATAAAATTGGCAAATTCTATTTTATTTATGTTCATAAATAGGCAAAATATGTTCCTTTCAGATTTGGGGATCCAGAAGAGCCCTGACCTAAGCACTCTGTCTGGGGGTTACTCTGCTTAGGGAGACGAGGCAAGATGAAAATGTGGCAGGGAAGGGGCGATTAGTCACCGAGGAGTTAATGCCAACAGCATCACCTTGGTCACCATGTGAGCATCAGAGGACGAGGAGCGCCCCTTCTGTAGTATTTGGGAGGCCAGAGAAACATAGCATAAAGGAAATGCATCTCCTCAGTTTCATCAAGAGGCAACACAGCAGACAGACCCTCGGGTTGAACAGTCTTGGGTGGGCATCCCAGCTTTGCTCTACCTACTAGAAGATCTTGGACAATTACTTCAATTCTCCAATCCTTAGTCTCCCCACCTGTGTAATGGGACTAGGAGTAGTTCATACCTCAGAGGATGGAGAGAAGGATGAGGTTACAGTTTGCACAGAAGATGGACCAATATGTGGTGGCTCTTATTAAGATTAAATAATATATACCATGCACGTTGGCACATGCCTGTAGCTCAGCAGCTCAGGAGGATTGGGAGTTCAAAGCCAGCCTCAGCAATTAAGTGAGGTCCTAAATAACTCAGTGAGACCCTATCTCTAAATAAAATACAAAAAGGGCTGAGGATGTGGCCCAGTGGTTAAGCACCCCTGGATTCACTCCCCAGTACTTAAAAAAAAAAAAAAAAAAAACAATAATATGAAAAAATAAGCAATTGGTTACTAAGTGAGTCTCTCTAGTGTTACAATGTGGCAATCATAGATATTAACACAGCCAAGTTTTAATAACCACTTTAACTTTATGTCATTGTTTGCTTGATCAGTTTCTCATATGACAAAATATTAGCTCAGCATTTGACTTTGTGCCCATTACTATGCTAGAGGGGAAGTTCGGTTCCCACTGGGAGTGTGCTCAGGATGCTAGGAAGCAACACAGAGGCCAAGAGGCAATGCTGATGCAGTGTCACACATCTTGCCGTGACAGCCAAGGCTGGGTGCTTTAGAACACACAGGTCTTTGGGGTCACGGTCAGGGAAGTGCAGGAGAGGAAGTTTCTAGGCTAAGACTTGAAGAGTGAAGCCGCTGACTTCTTTGCCTGTGCTTCCATGGCCCATGTGTTTCCTGGGTGACTTTTTTCCCATCCAGTCCTTACAATAAAACAATGAAGTTGATACGATCCCATCCACTTTGCAGATGAGCAAGCGGAGGCTCAGAGGTGTGAAGGTAACTTGCCACAGCAATGCAGCTAGTGAGAGGAAAAGGTGGGATGGAAACCTGTGAGTCCCTCTGTACTGTCTGTCCAGCGAGGCCAGCCCAGATTCCCAGTCTATGGAGTGAAAGCTGCTCAGGTTGCAGAAGAGGCTTTATCCTTGGCTAAGCCGAAGGGGGAGGGAACAGAAGAGAGAAAGAGGGGTGGGGTGGGGAGTGGGGATGGCTCTTGGGGAGGAGAGGGATGTGGTTCCAGGCATTGTTGAACAGAAGCTCAGCCTTCTGGGGGAACAGATGAAGATCCAAAGCCCCTCCTGTGGCATTTCCTCTGTGTCTGTGAATGCCCTGGGCTCCAGGGCTCCCCAGGGACCACTGCAAAGACATGGGTGCACTCGGCTTCCTCTTACACCAAGAAATGAAGAGGGCTGGTGAACAGGGAAAAAGCATTTCTCTAACTACTAAAGCTGTTGAACCTTTTTTTTTTTTATATTTGTTGATTGCTGGTATACCTTCTTCTGAGAAGTGTATGTTCAGTTTCTTAGCCCATTTATTGATTGGGTTGTTTCTTGGTATTACGTCTTTGAGTTCTTTATATATCCTGGAGTTTAGTGCCCTATCTGATGTGTGTGTGGTACAAATTGGGTCTCATATTGTAGGCTCTCTATTCACCTCAATCAAAATTACTCTAAGATTTCATCTCACCCCAATCAGAATGTCAGTAATCAAGAATACAAGCAATAATAAATGTTGGTGATGATGTGGGGGGAAAGGCACACTCATACCCTGCTGGTGGGATTGCAAATTGTTGCAACCACTTTGGAAAGTAGTGTGGAGATTCCTCAGAAAACTTGGAATGGAACCACCATTTGACCCAGCTATCCCACTCCTCGGTCTATACCCAAAGGACTTAAAATCAGCATACTACAGAGACCCAGTCACATCAATGTTTATAGCATATCAATTCACAATAGCTAAACTGTGAGTCCAACCTAGATGCCTTTCAGCAGATGAATGGATAAAGAAACTGTGGTACATATACATAATGGAATACTACTCAGCATTAAAAGAGAATAAAATCATGGCATTTGCAGGTAAATGGATGGAGTTGGAGGATATTATGTAACTGAAATAAGCCAGTCCCCCAAAACTAAAGGCCAAATGTTTTCTCTGATTAGTGGATGCTGATCTATGATGGGGAGGGGGCATGGGAAGAATGAAGGAATTTTGGATTGGGCATGGGATGGGTGGGAAGGGATCATGGGGGTAGTAAATGTAGTAGAATGAGATGGACATCATTATTCTGGGTACATGTATGACTACATGAATGGTGCATCTCTATACTGTGTGCAACCAGAGAATTGAAACGTTGTGCTCCATTTGTGTATGATGAATTGAAATGCATTCTGCTGTCATGTACCACTAAGTAGAACAAATTAGGAAAAAAAAAAAAAAGGGAGAAAGCAAAAGGTGGGAGGATCCAGCAAATGCCCTCAGCTATTTGCTTGGGGCTATAGTGAAGCCAAGTTGGAAGAAAATAGCCACAATCCAGCTAATGTTCTCCATGTCCTCATCCAACTGGATAATCAAAGCTCCAAAGGAGAGTCTTTTCAGTTCCAGCCATAACCAGAGCCAGCCACACTGATAGGTCTGGGAATTAATTGCCCACAAATCTCTTTTTTTTTGCAATAAACTTTGTATTCTAAAGTGGGCAAGAATCACCTGGATCCACTAGTTTTAAGGCAAAAATTTTCCCCAAGTGTGGTGTGTGGACCTTCGTGGTCCAGACCTTGGACACTGGGCTAATGATCAAGCTAACTTGTATTTAGAATGCTTGTTCCTTGCAGGACAACACCTAAGGATTCACAGTTCTATGACAACCCTTTTGTAGGCAAAGAAAAGGGCGGGCAGGGAGACACAGAATGACTAACTTGCTTAGTGTCTGCCAGTGGTGAGGTGGCACAATTGGGATTCTCCAACCCAAAAGCTGTTCTTGAACACTTCTGTCTGAGGATCCAGAAACGATTGTGCCTACTTCCCTTGGTCATGTTGTTTGCCAAAAGAGCCTTCTAATATGCTTGGGTTTCATAGCACCTCAGTTCAAATACCCTTGCATAATTTAAATTAGCATTTATTAACTTCACAGTTACTGGTTGAGTGACAGTTATGTAGCAGGCACTGTGCTAGGGTTCTGTGAGCATCATCAGGAGTGGAGCAACCCCAGAGTTTTGTCTTTATGGAGGTAGATAGGAACAGTCTGCCCTCTCTATCAACCAGCCTTGGGTTGCATACATTTGAAAAAGAAAAAATTTGCATTTGTTTTGAAAATATATAGACTTTTTTCCTATTACTATTTCTTAAACAATGCTGTATAGTAACTATTTTCACAGCATTTATATTCTACTAGGTATTCTAAGTGATCTAGAGATGATTTAGAATACAGTGTAAATGCTCGTGTATAGGTAATATCAAATATTACACCATTTTATTCAAGGGGTCTGAGCATCTGTGGGTTTAGGTATTCTTTTTTTGGGGGGGGTGGGTACCAGGAATTGAATTCAGGGGCACACAACCACTGAGCCACACCCCCAGCCCTATTTTGTATTTTATTTAGAAACAGGGTCTCACTGAGTTGCTTAGCACCCTGCCATTGCCGAGGCTGCCTTTGAACTCATGATCCTCCTGCCTCAGCCTCCTGAGCTGCGGGGGATTACAGGCATGTGCCACTGCTCCCGGCAAGGGTCTTGGTATTCTTGGAGGTCTTGAAACTAATTCCCCTTGGTCACAAGGGACAACTGCATGTGGAGAGGACAAGATACTATGAAGGAAATGAGTGGGGTCATCATCATTCAGAGAATAACCAAGAAAGCTAGGGAAATCTCACTCTGATGGGTGAGGGAAGGCCACTCTGGTGACGTAGCATTTAAGCTGAGACCTAAAGGTGACTCAGGATGGGAACAAGCAGGAAGTCCTCACGGTGGGAAAGGAGGACGTGGTGTGTCTGAGGAACTGAAAGGAAGCCAGGGCGACTGAAGCTTAGAGAGAAAGGGAAAGATGTCCAGAGAGGCTGGAGCAGGTGTTGGGCCAGGTGAGTGGTGAGGAAGGCCCTGGGTAGTGGGCACCTTTAGGAAAACGGAGAAGCCACTGGATAGGCACGGCCTCAGCAACCAAAATCAAGACCCAGTGCTTTGTAATGAGGTCAGGTCCACGGGAACCGCAAAGCATGACAGACCTGACCCGGGGTTTTCAGACCTTCTCAGTTCATGGAGCCCCAAGGGCCTCAGCAAATGTTTCCTGATGCCCACAGGTCAAAAGAAATAACTGAACGGTTCCATTTTTAAGTAGAGAAAGGCAAACCACTTGAAAAGCATTTACTAAGAACTTTGTCGCCATTTGAAAAAAATGATACACATGCAGTGAAAGAAAAATCTAGCATTTTTTTTATTGCATCCTGATCACGGTGATTACTTACTAATCTGATGTGTGTGTTGGGCACGGGACAACTCCTCAGACTTTGGAATCTAATTGGACCCTGCCTCCCTGGTTTCCTGTCCCATGCTGGTGTACTTGGTACTTGCTTTTGTTATAGTAACTGCCCCAAACCTGGCTTCCCTTAAATATGCCATTATTGAAAGGAATGTAGGTTGATCTAGTGTTGAAACAGAACAACCCTGAGTTTGTGCAGTGTTCGATCCATAGTGTGCACCCTGTTTTTCCTTTGGAGAATTGCACTCTGGTGAGTTGGTGACCTGCTATACAGTTTGCAAATAACAGAGCAAGACATACTTTCAGATTGGAAGCTATTTCTTTGCCATCAAATCCTTTTTCAAAACCACACATGTGCACATTTTGTGGGAAGATTCCAGGAAGGAAAGTTGTCATCCTTTTGGAAATTTTATTCTACTGATCCAGAAAATCAGTAGGGATGGACCAATCTGCCTAATTTGAATGGAGAAGAGGAAAAGGGTGAAAAATACACACAGATCTTCAGAGACAGGCTGAGACCTTGTGAGACTGAGCTAAACAGGTGTGCAACACGCAACAGTGACTCGGGGCTGAAGAAGTGCTGAGCTTCTGGAGGGCTGGATACTGTCAGACCTGGGAATTGCCCCTGCAATCAAGACCATCCTGCCAGTGGGTAATGAAGGAGCCGAAGAGCTAAGATGCAGAGAGGGAATTCAACACCCAGCTCCATGGACGCACCATTCCTTGGGTTGTCGTTATCTATTTCCCTAGGCAGCTCCCATTCTTGCTGAGCAAGAGAAAGTGAGCATTTATTACCAGATCTGTCTCTACAGTGCCCCAGAATCTTGATGCAATGTACGTACCATGCTGTGGACAGTAGCCAGTAGAAGCAGTTGACTTCGAGTCAATTTAACTTTCTCTTTCTATGTGACATAATGTATGAATATCTTCCAGGCTAGCTGAGACAATGATGAAACCAGTTCCCCTGGCAACTGAGAGACTGTCCTTACATCATCCTTGTGACGGCTTGACCCGGGAAATCGGATAGAGAATTCACGGCAGCACTCAGAGGCAGGCTGGATCTTCATGGGCTGATCCTTTTCACATGAACAAGTATACTCCTAGAGGGTGGGGGATCCTAGGCTGGCTCAGGTTACTCTTTCCATGTCCTGTTGATGACCAGAGTGATTTTTTTTTGGGGGGGGAGGGGGTAGGGGAAATCCCAGACTTGGAAATTTTGCACTTATAGTCATCATGCCGAACGGTCCAAGTTCTCTTTGCAAGGTATGCCCATGTGGAATACACAGAGGGTACTTGTACTGATTAATTCATGTGGAAACAGTATCTATTGCAGGTAGAACAGGGGATGGGAAATAGCATGACAGTCTTTTCAAACTTGGATGATCTGAACTGGAGCTACCTTTCTTCATGATGTATTGCATTTAAAATAAACCATCACTATGTCAGGGTAGAATATAAAGCATGGCTAAACTTAAGAGGCCCTGAGAGCCCTGCTGCCTAGATATCAACCCTACCACTTGGTGTTTTTATGATGTTGGGCAGTGTACTCTATCTTCCTCTGCTGCCATTTCTTATGCTCAAATGGAGGTGATTTTTCTAGTACCCACCACAAAGGGCTGTTGTGAGTATTAAATGAGATACTACATGTAGAGAACCTCACTTTCCACAGACACTTGGTACATGTTAAACTGTTTTCATTATGTTCAAATCTCTGTCCTCCCAGACTGCCTAAATAGATTGCAAGATTCTTTGATTCAAGAAGTCTGTTTGTTTTTTTTTTTTCTTTCTTTTCTGTGTCTTTCGGTGTTTAGAACAATGTTGGGCACAGAATTACTGCTCAGCCATACTCTGTTGATCATTTCGTTGTGAAAATACTACCTGGTGGGTGCTCAGCACTTCTGACAGCTGTGAGAGACCTCAGGCCCTAGGTGCCTAATGAACTCACTGAGCTAGTCCTTGACTATAGTTCTGGGGGCTTGGACGTCATTTTCTCTTATAGCCCCTCTAAATTATTGTATTTGGACCAAACATACCTTTCTTCCAATTCTTCCTTTGTTCCAGTGGAACTTTCTAGAGCTAAGGCTGGGAGTAAAGATGCCTTATTATGTCAAACATACAGGGATGACAAAATCTGGAGAGGAAATGTTGGGAGGTGGAGGGCATCGTAGATACGACTCTGGATAGCACAGGGGACATCAAAACACCAGAAAGTCACGGCCCCTCTAGGTGCACTTACACTGACTTCTAAAAACAACATCATGATCACCAAGCAAACTTTCTGAGGAGAGTCGATCTTGACTGTATTGACCCCTCACAATCTTGCCAAGGTGTGGTAGAGCTCAGAATTCTACAGGAAGAACCACAGGGAATAGGACTTGTTTGGACATCTCGGTTCTCACACACACACACACACACACACACACAAATACAAAGAATAAATGTTGATGTCCTGTTTGAAGTGTTCAGGCCAAAGTACTTTCAATGATATGCAGATGCCAAATACATCCTGGGGGCCAGGGATCTTTTCCAAGGGAATATTGAAACCGATGCGTTGATTTATTCATTCATTTATCCCTTCCTCTGTCCCCCCCGTTGCACTCTGGTAGCATGCCCAGGGCATTACTCTGTAGGGATGAGGGGAATCAGGTTAACAAGGGAAATGAGCCCAGTGCTCAGGGGCTACTGGCCAGGGAAGGTTAAGAGACTTGTCCAGGTCCACAGGAGTGCCCGGGAATCTGAACAGAGCGATCATGCTGGGTGGGGAGGATGAAGGTGGATTACACAGAGGAGACATTCACTGTGGATTTGAAGCCTGACACTACAGAGTTATGAGAAGAAGAGCAGATGAGGAGGTACAAGAACACAGGGGCCACATGCCCTGGAGGCTCCAATGATTTCTTCTCTCCTGGTGTGTATTGCCCACCTAAGGAAAAGTGGGGAACGAAGTTGGAACAGTGGCGGCAAAGAGATGCACAAATGGCTGATCTGAATGACTGGGAGCAAAGCCCCCTTAAGACCAGAGGGAAGTACACTTCGGTTGCCTTCTTCTTCTCATTTGTGGGAAGAGGGTTGCGCCAACCCGAACCTAGAGCTGCCAGTAGACGGGATAACACTTACCGAGCAAAACCCCCTTCTCAGGCAAGACCCTGCAAGCTTTACGTCCTGTAGCTTATTTTAAGCTTATAGCAAACCCACAAGGAAGGTGTCATAAACCCCATTAGTACCCAGCGAAGATGAGGCCCAGAGAGAAAAAGCTGACTAATGTCACTTGGGTGACAAATGGCAGGCAGGCAAGGCGAGGTGCCGTCTAGTGTGGTTTGGTGGAGATCTGCACGTGAGTTCTTGTCCAGGGGCTCGCCGCAGCAGCTCTGGACAAAGGCTAGTTATTATTAAGGGCATTTGAACTGATTCCCTTGCCGTTGTTATTTTCTTCCATATCCACTCAAAATCTGGGGGAATCACTTCAGGCTTCACGGAGGAGGAGATATTTGCAATTGGCTCTGGGGGTAGGTGGCTTTGGACAGCAGGGGATGAGGCAGAAGGACATTCTCCACTACGGGTCAATGAGAGCTACGATTTGAACTGTATGGCTCTGGGATGCAGCATAGGGAAGTGACGAGGAAGCTGGATCTTACGCTCTAAGGGACGCAGGCAAGAAGGGGTCTATTGACTAGACAGTCCAGCGGGCTGGCAGGCGGTGGTAGACAGTGGGTCAGCATTCTAGGTATTAAATGTAGGAAGTGAGGGGATGGGAGCCTTGCTCAACTCCCTCTTTACCAAGCCAGTCTGCCTGATCTTGAGGTCTCACTCTTCTGAGGACATTTTTAAACCCAAATTCACACAGGCAGGTACCAGTTCTGGTGGTGATGCCCAGGCCAGAGGAGGAAACCTTGGAGACTTGGAGTCACCACCGAGGTCTAGATGTCAGTCCAGATTCACCCCCCTCCATCCCAGCAGCCTGTGGGTGGTCCTGGATGTGTTCAGGGGGGGAGGGAAGAGGAGAAACCAAATAGCAGAAGGTCCTCTGCTTGTCATGTGGCTTCCTGCACCCGGTCCCCTGGTTGTCTCTTCCCTGGGTGATACTTCCTTTAAGATCCTGAAGGGCGTGACTGACAGCTGACTTAAATCTTCTGCAGGGCCAGACGCTCCTGAGTAAAAAAAGTGAGGGGCTTCTCGAGAGGAAATGAAAGGAGACAGATGTGGTTTTGGCTGAAGGTTTTCTGATGTGAGGATTCATTTTGAAATAGAAAGATGGGCCTGGAAGTGTGATGTCAGCTCAGGCATTTGGAGCCCCTGCTGGAGAGCACACCGAGGTGGGTAGGGGTTCTCCCCGTCACCTGGGTGGAATCTGGCTGGGAAGCTGCCTGAGGGAGTGGAAAGGGCACAGAAATAGGAACCAGGCCACCTGGGTTCTTCTGGCCCAGTGTTTTCCAAAGGGCGAGTGCCATCTGTGATGTTGTTTGACCCAAAGGAGCCTCTCATTAACCAGTAGCACATCACACGAGAACTCTTCTCCACTTCAAAGTTGTTGTTGTTGTTGTTATTATTATTATTATTATTATTATTATTATTATTATTATTATTGGTTTCTTCTGGCGCTAGCAAGGAGAAAGTCTCAGTTTGGGGCTGGTGTGTCTTCATTACACCATAAGCACTGGTTGATTTCGCTTCTTAACAGAGAGCAGGCTCTTGCACCTCAGAGGCCTTGGAGGCATTAGCATCTATTCTCCAAGGTTTCATCCTTGGGTTGTATGAAGCTATTTCCTGGGGAGAGCTTTAAAAACTACTTATGCCTTGTTCTGCCCTCCCCAGAGGGATTCTGACTTAATAGGTGTGGGGCCTGGCTTGGGTATTAGGATTTTTAAAAGCTATTCAGGCAACCATTTCTAAGTAGAACTGTTTCATATTGTATTTATTAATTTCCTACTTACGGCGAGTGATGCTGATTTCCAATTAAAGACTTTGAACTAGAATTTCATTTCAACAGCAATTGACTTACCCAAAACACTAAGTACCCATTTAAAAAATCATAACTAAATAGCGCAGGTGGTATTTAAATATGGCACAGACAATGTGCATCTGGTGAACTTGGGGAAACTCTTTAGGTCCTGGCTTAGTTCTATCGATATTTTTTTTCTTCTTATAGATTCAGTTTTTTTTTTTTAACAATAAAATGGGAATAATTATCCCAGGTCACCTTTCTGTACAGGTTACATTGGGAATTAAATGATTGTGCTTCGTTAAGTCTGATTTGCTGATAACTATGACTACAGAAATAAATAGGAGCAGCTAAAGGGATGGCTAATGGGCAGATTTTCATAGAACCAGATTTGAGACATCTTAGACCATGTTATCTGGATTTTCTAACATCTAGGTACAAACTTCCCTTGCTCTCAACTGAAGATGTCATAATCCCCAGAAGGACTTATTTTCTCCAACAGCAGTCAATTAAAAGAACACTCAAAGTCCCCCCACCCAAGGCCTCTAAGGGATTGCATGTTAGAATTCAAGTTGGACAGCCTGTATTCCAACCTGGCCAGGGTCACCTAGATGTGGCATGGGGCACTGGCCTGGCACTCTGCAGACTGAATTGTGCACTTATCGGTGAAGTATCCCAATGTCTTCATCAGGACAGCGAGGGGCGTGGACCAGTCTAGGACAACATTCAAACTCAAATGCCTTCAGAACCAAAGAGGTGACCCGAATGTAAGACCCTGCAGTAGGATAGGGTTCTGTCCCACAGTGAAGATGCTCAGGTTCCATTTTTTAAAACCAGAAGGTTGTCAAACCATTTGGCCAGGTGACAGTTGATTCCTGGTTATGATAGTTTCTAGGACCTCTTTAATTTCTAAAAATAATGTGATGGTAGTAAAGTAAATTAAAGGACTCTACTATGGATTGTTGATGTGACTGTCATAGACAATACCCAACAGCGTCCCTGATGATAAGAGCTAACAGCTATAAGAGCTAATATTCATAGGCTAAGTTCTTGAAGATCACCATCTCATTTAAATTCTGCTGCAGCCCTGGGAGGTCAGTACTACGCTAACTGCTTTGTAACACATGAAAAAAATCTCAAGAGTTAAAGTCATTCCTGTAAAATCTCTGCAGCGTCACTGTCCAAGAGAAATATATACTGAGTCATGTATGTAATTCTAAATTTTCTAGTAGCTACATGAAAAATAAAAATAGGCAGATGAAATTAATTTTAATAGTATATTAAATTATATTAATAGTATATTAAAACCCAAAAGATCCAAAAAATTATCATATCAAAATTAGTGTAAAATTTAACTAATGAGATACATTATATTCTCCTTTTTGTTTGCTAAGTCTTTGATATCTGGTGTCCCCCCCACCTTTAAAAAACTGCTTTATTGAGATATAATACACACACTATACAATTTAAAGTGTACAACTAGCATAGATAGTCTCCAGCACTGCAGAAAAATTGAAATAAAATAAACTAGACAGTTCAGTTGTTTAGTATATTCATATATGTGCATCTATCATCATAATTTTGAGAATTTTCATCCCCCAAGATGAAACGCCAGGCCCTTTAGCTGTCACTCATTGAACACTTCATACTGTCCAGGGCCCTAAGCAAGCCACTAATCTGCTCTCTGTCTCCATGAATCTCCCTGTTCTGGATATTTCCTACAAATGGAACCCGACTCACATGTGGTTTTGTTACCAGCTTCTTTCACTTAGTATAATGTTTTCAAGGCTTATCTATATTAAGGCATATATCACCATTCTTATGCCTTTTATGACCAAATAATAGTCCACTATATGCATATACCACATTTTGTTTATTTATTCATTCACTGGTGGGCATTTGGGTTGTTTCCACCTTTTGGCTATTATGAATAATGCCATCAATGACGTTTGTGCCTAAGTTCCCGTGTGGATGTCAAATTTCATTTCTCTTGGGTTGGAATTGTGGAGTCATATGGCAACTCTATGCTTCATTGTTTGAGGAACTGCCAAACTGTTTACCCAAGTGCCTGTATCATTTCATATTTCCACCAGCAGTGATCTGGTTTCTCCACGTCCTCACCGACATTGGGTATCTGACTTTAAGACCCTGGCTATCCTGGTGGGTGTACAGTGGCCGTTCTGATTTGCGCTGCCCTAATGACCCACAATATGGAGAATCCTTTCATTGGCCATTCAGCATCTCCTTTGGAGAAATGTCTACTCCAGTTTCTTGCCTATTTTGAAAGTTATATTAGTTGTCTTTCTGTTATTGAGCCATAGGAGTTCTTTATGTGTTCCAGATATAAGTCCATTAACAGGTATAAATTTGCCATTATTTTTTCCTATTTTGTGGGTTGTCTTTTTATTTTCTTTCTTTTTGAACAGGAGATCGAACTCAGGGGCACTTAACTACTGAGCCACATCCCCAGCTCTTTTTATAATTTATTTTAAGTCAGGATCTTGCTGAGTTGCTTAGGGCCTCACTAAGTTGCTGAGGCTGACTTTGAACTTGTAAACCTGCCTCAGCCTCCCGAGCAACTGGGATGATAGGAGTGTGCCGCCATGCTCAGCTGTCTTTTTACTTTCTTGTTGGTGTTCTTTAAAAGCACAAAAGTTTGAAATTTTGATGAAGTCCATTATCTATTTTTTCTTTTGTTGTTCGTGTTTTGGTTTCACGTTTGTCCTTTATCAAATTCAAGGTCATGCCATGTTTGGTGGCACACACCTGTAATCCCAGCTGCTCAGGAGGCTGAGACAGGAGGATCATGTGTTCAAAGCTAGCCTCAGCAACTACGAGGTGCTAAGCAACCCAGTGAGACCCTGCCTCTAAATAAAATTCAAAATAGGCTCAGTGATTGAGTGCCTCTGAGTTCAATCCCTGGTACCCACCCCAAATTCAAGGTCATGAAGACTCACCCCTGTATCTCCCCACCCCTGGGTGCTGGACATTAAACTCAGGGCCTTACACATGCCAGGCAAGTGCTCTATCACTGAAGTCACATCCTCAGCCCACGAACACTTAGGTTTTCTTTTAAGAGTTTTGTAGTTTTTGTTATTGCATAATTACATTTAGGTTGTTGATCTTGTTTAAAAAATATTTTGTAGTTGTAGATGGACACAACATCTTTACTTTATTTATTTATTTTTATGTGGTGCTGAGGATCGAACCCAGGGCCTCACACGTGCTAGGCAAGTGTTCTACCACTGAGCCACAACCCAGCCCATCCTTGATCTTTTTTGATTAAATTTTCGTACATATCTTGAAGTAAGAGTTTGCTGTGGTTTAGATCTTGAATATCTCACAAAGACCTATATGTCAAGGGCACAGTCCCCATTAGGATGCAGGGCCCAGAGCAGGGAAGTTATGTCATTGGGTCTAAGCCCTTGAAGAAAACATTGGGACTCTGGGTCTCTTCCTCCCTACTCCCCCTTGTGCTTCCCAGGTGCATTAGATTAATTAGGCCTTCTCTGTCACTTGTTCACACCATGATGAATTGTGCTGCCACAGACCCAAAACAGCAGGACCAATGAATGTGGACTGAAACCTCTGAAACTATGAGGCAAGATGAATCTTTCCTCCTTTTAAGTTGATTAGCTCCGGTAATTCCCCACAGTAACAGAAAGCTGACCGACAGAGTCCACATCAAATTTTTTGCAAATGATTATGCAATATTACAGCACATTTGTTGAAATTCCTGTTTTTTTCCCCACTAAACATAGTTTTGGACTCCTGTCAAAATCCATAGGTCATAAACACATGAGTTTATTACAGTACTTTTGATTCTATCCTATTGATCTATATCCTTATGCCAGCTAGTACCACACTATCTTGATTATTGTTAATTTATAGTACGTTTTCAAATAGGGAAGTTTGAGTTCTCATATGTTATTCTTCTTTATCTGGATAATTTTGGCTGTTCTAGGTGCTTTCTAATAAATAAATTTCAGAATCAGCTTATAAATTTGTACAAAGAAGTCAGCAGGGATTCAAACAAGGATTGAATCTTTAAATCAGTTTGGGGATTATTGACATGGTAACAATGTTAAGTCTTCTGATACAAAGATATATGAAGTTTTTACATTTATTTTAATCTTTTTTCCCCCAGAGATGTTTTGCAGTTTTCACCATATAATTTTTACACTTCTTTTGGGGGTGGGGTAGTACTCAGGATTGAACACAGGGGCCCTCAACCCCTGAGCCACATCCCTGGGCCTACTTTGTATTTTGTTTAGAGACAGGGTCTCACTGAGTTGCTTAGTGCCTCACTTTTGCTGAGGCTGGCTTTGAACTCACGATCCTCCTGCCTCAGCCTCTGTAGCCCCTGGGATTACAGATGTATGCCACTGTGCCTGGCAAGTTTTACACTTTTTATTAGACTTATTCTTAAGTAATCAACATGTTTTGGTGTTATTTTATATGGAAATGTTTCCAATTTTTTTTTCAGATTGTTCATTGCAGCCTATAGATGAATTTGGGGATAATTGATATATTTATAATATTTGGTATTCACATATACACCATACTATGTTTCTCCATTTAATAGGATCTTTTGAAATTTCTCACACAAAAATTTTGTGTTTCTAAGAGAGGGTTTTGACATTTTTTTTTTTTTTGCTAGGTTTATTTCTAGATAGAGTATATTTTAATTTTTCTTTTAAAAACACTTTTATTCCCTAATAGGTTGTTGTTAGTTTTTATTTATTTGTTTATTTATTTATTCTTTCATTCATTTAGTAACAGGGATTGAATCCAGGGTCACTTAACTACTGAGCCACATCCCTAGCCCTTTTATTTTTTTATTTTTGAGATGGGGTCTCATTAAGTTTCTGTTGTTAGTTTTTAGAAATGAAAATAATTAAAAATGTTTTTTTTCTATGTCTAGCAGCCTTGCTAAACTTAATTATTTAATTATAAAAATTTACCTATAAATTATTTTGGATTTTTCTAAGTATAAAATCGTGTTATTTCCAATAACATTAGTTTCTTTCTTTCAACCTTTGTACTTTTATTTCTTTTTTTAAAATTTATTACACTGACTAGGATCTCTGTACAGTGTTGAATGAAGAATGTAATAGACCTGCTTGTCTCCTTTCCAATCTAGAAGAAAAATTGAAATACTTGAGAGTAATGTATGACATCAGCTACAGGGTTTACATAGGCAATTTCTAGATTAATTAGTAGATGAAGAAGATTCTTTGTATCTCAAGTTTGCTGAGTTTTTATTTTTCTATGAACGGATATGGAGTTATTTTCAAATGCTTTTTAATTTTCAGGGAAAATCACATGACTTTTCTCTTTATTTCCATGTAGAGGTTTGGAATTGCCAAAGCAACCTCACATTCCGGGACTAAGTTCTACTTGGTTGCAACATACTGTCCTTTTTATATATTGCTGTCTTCAATGTTTCAATGTTCATGAGTGATGTTTCTTTCTTGGTGATGATCTTGTCAGGTTGTGCTATCAACTCTATGCTGGTCTCAAAACCAGTTGGGGACGTGTTCTATTTTATTTATTGTAAAGTCAGACACGCCTTCTTCTTTAAATGCTTAGTGAACATATCAATGACTATATCTGGGTCTTCAGTTTTCTTTTTGGGAAAGCCCTAATTATGTATTCAATTTACTTTATAAAGTACTATTTTAATTTTTCTTTTCTTCTTATGTCAGTTCTACTACAATGTTCTAGGAGTCTGTCCATTTCCCCTAAATTTTGAAATTTAGAAATGAAATCTTTTATATTTTCTACTTATGTTCTTCCATTTTCTTTGGATTTGTTGTTCTAAGTGTAACTTTTAGGGATAGAAATAGTTCATTGTGTTTTTTTTCTTTATTTCAGCCTTCATTTTAACATTCACATTTCAAGATTTGAAGCATAATCTTACTTGGAAAGCAAAAATGATTTAATTAACTCACTATTTAGTCATTTATTCATTGTTTACGTTACCAGCTCCTCTGTCCCTCTCTCTACTCAATGCTCCCAAGGCTTTCAGGGTAAAGAGCCGGCTCTTACACGGATACCTGTCCCCTCTTTGGCCTGCTGTTCTTCTTTCTTTGGCTGCTCTCCTACTTCTCACTCCCATGGTCTTCTCACTCCAGCCAAATTGGCCTCCCTGGTGTGCCTAAGAATGCCACACATGGTGAATAGATTCTATACTTGGGTCAGAAGATCTGGATTCAGTAATTTTAAATCCATTACATGTAAGCCATGTGACCTGAACAACCAAATAAGAATTTCTAAGGCTTAATTACTTATTTATATAATGGGATAACAATTGTTATCCCTGATGTATTGAAGCAAAGTCCTTTTTGACAGAAAAAATTACAAGACTTTTTTTATATTATAGTAAGAAAATGTACATCTCCTAAATTTATATTTGAACTTCTATGGTGTTAAAAATTCAGTCATTTGGGGTAACTTATTTTGTTGTGTTTGTCTTTAGTTAAACATAAATATCTTTCTTAGGGAGGATAGCATTTTTACCGGTGGTTGTCATTAACATGCTAGCAAGAATTAGTATATGAATTACTAAGATTTTATGTGCTTTTATCGTTGTCACTGGAGATGTGGGGTACAGGGAAGGTGGTGTTTTGATGGAGAAAGCAGGAGGTCAAGACCTGGAACAGGGCAGAGTGGAGTTCTGGAAGGCAGTTCTAAGTAGGTCCTGGGGGAAAGTTAATGAGGCCTCTGTTAGTTAGTCAGGGCTGTCTAGGTTGTGCTGCAATAAAAAGCAGCCTCAAATTCTCAGTCTAATCCAGGAAAAGGATTTTTTAATTGAAAATAGGTTGTGCTGCAATAAAAAGCAGCCTCAAATTCTCAATCTAATCCAGGAAAAGGATTTTTTAATTGAAAATAGTTATCAGGAAAGACTTCTGGGATAGAAGACACATATATTGAAGCTTTTTTTTTTAATTTATTTTTTCCTCTGCAGATTTGTGCATTGTGAAATCTGAGATATGGGAGTTATGGGTGGCCATGTTCCTGACATACTGGTCTCTTTTAAGAAAGAATGAGGTGCCTTCTGGGTGATGTGGGAATGAGAGGCACAAGGGAAGTCTGGTGCATTTCAACTCTTGGTTCCAGAAGTCTCTCAGATCCACTTTCATGTGCTGTTTTGGGTTTTCATTCTATTTATGAATAATCTTCAGTAAGTCTCCTGCCTCTGCCATCTTTCTTATGCCCTTGGATGGTTTGAGCTGAAATTTTTTTTAAACAGGTTTTAGAAATAGCTTTTATTTTTTAGAAGTTAACTGTGCATTAAAGGAAAAATAAAACACAAGCAAAGAAGGGCTGGGATATAGCTCAGTTGGTAGAGTGCTTGCCTTGCATGCACAAGGCCCTGGGTTCAATCCCTGGCACCACACAGACACACACACACACACAAAAAAAAAAAAAAAAAAAAAAAACACGAGCAAAGAACAAAGCAGTCTAGTTGGACATGTCCCTCTAGGTTGTTAAGCTGAATTTTTTGATGCTTGAAACTCAGAGAGTTCTGACTAATGTTTCATTGTGGCGTCATATTGCAATAGGGATTATTTTCATTTTATAGAGAGTATATGAGGCTCAGAAAAAAAATGTAAACAAGATGCTAAAGAATATAAAGAGTTGATCCCAAGCAAATATCCACTCTGCTCTCACAGAGACAGCGCTGAAGGTCTAAGGAGATGGGTCAGGAAAAGCCCGAGGGCTCAGGAGATGATAGAATAGGCACCCAACAGCTTCCCGTGTCTCGGGGTGTTCAGAGTGTTCTGATGACAAATGTTGGTATCGATTCAGGCTTGGTTTTTATTGTTGTTGTCACACAACCTTGGCTTTTGAGGAAAAAGAGGAAGTTGAATTCCACCGCAGCACCCACTTCCCTTTTTATTTTAGGCCCATGGGGTGGCCCAGGTCTGAAGGGGGCCATAATGACCTGTCTTCCACCTTAGAGATGCAGCATGAAAGACCATGGGTTGGACAAGAACCAATTTCAGAACCATACGGAATGGTCCATTGTCTACTCTAACACCCTAAAATTTATACTAACTAGAGATTCAGAAAGAACAATCGCTTCAGTTTAAGGACAAAATTTGTTTAAAGAAAGATTCTGACTAAAACTGGAAAAATAAACAAAGAAACAGAAAATTCCAAAACATTATGTCTTGCCTTATTACAAATAAGATTTAAGGTATCTTAAAAGGATTATAAACATAAAGGATAATAACTAAGAAGAAGGTAGGGACATTGAATAGAGTTGGGAATAAGGCTAAGAAACACTGAATATAACCCAGTTTTATCCCTATTTGACAACTGGTCCCAAGTTTGGCTTCAACTTTCTCATTGTCAATGCAAATAGAGAAATCTATTCAATTACATGGTTTGCAATATTCATGAGATAAAACAAACCAAGCCCTTAGGAGAAGAATAACTCCATTATACTATGAGCAGGAGTAATGCATCCCTGGTTCTTACAAAGAGAGCTCTGCATTATATACCATAAAAAACCCAAAGAGCCTCCTGGGGGACCCAAGGGTGAAGTTCACAGGTCTGGTTCTTGCAGCTGGGAGCATTATCTTCCAAATTTGGGCATCTTAAATTGTCATTATTTCTGACATATATTTTTCCTATATATTTATACACTTCTAAGATAACTTATTACTTCTGCCATATCTACACACAATTATTCACCTAAGATACACACACACACACACACACACACACACACATTTTTTAGTGTGTCACTTTTTTGTTTTTTAATGAAAATGAATAATATTTTCTGCTTTACCCATCTTTAAATTTTTTTTTACTTATAAATGGACATAATACCTTTATTTATTTATTTATTTTTATGTGGTGCTAAGGATTGAACCCAGTGCCTCACATGTGCTAGGCAAGTGCTCTACCACTGACCTACAACCCCAGACCTTTACCCAACTCTTAAAGATATTTTTTCAGTCATATGTGTATACACACACATATACACATATACACAAACATACACATACGTTATTATATATGTATATATTTTCACATATGTACATATACACACATATGTATGTATGTATGTATAAAATATGTATATATGCACACACATATACACATATACGTGTGTGTGTATGTGTATATATATATATATACATATATATATATTTTTACTACTGTTTTAATGTAACTCCTGATTTGCAAGATAGATGGTCTGGCTATCTTTTTCTCATACCCTTTGAGTTAAGCTCATAGTATTAAATGAAGAAGTCCTCTATGATCTAAAATGCCCTGATGTACCACTAATGGTCTGTGTGCTACACCTTGGGAAACACTGTCATAGGGAAAAAGAGCAGGATGACATTTGAATCTTCATGACCTCACTGCCTCTTACTATCTCTCGAGAGGCCTATTTTCCCCAGCAGAGATGAGGAAACTGAGGTCAGAGGGTTTTCACAAGGTTCCACACTAACCAAGCTGGATGATCTCGTCTTCTGGTGAAATCGAGTTCTGGCTTCTGGGTGAGTGTGCGGAGGGTCTTTTCTGGCCACCTGAAATCCAGGTCACTGAGGCTGCTTGTTCTTCACCTCCTGCCAGTGTGCCCAGCCCTGCTTGGTCTACAGTGCCTCCTTGGCAGGATGGCAGCCCAGGCCACTGGGCACAGGGAGGAAGTCTGCAGGCGTGTGTGGAACCCAGAAGAGGAACTTCAGGACGCTGTGGACAGATCTGCCACTCTGTGCCCCGCGGGTTTTTTGGGAAGTGTTTTTGTGGCCCACTGGTCTCCATCAGGCAGGAGCACTTGTCCGTGCTGGCCTTCTCCACCAGTGGAAAGTACGGCTGGGAGATTTGGAATGGTTGCACTTTGACTTGGGCTTGTGGCAGGGACTGTCAACCATGAGCTTTTGGGGAAAGACCTCAAGAGCTGAGTTTGGTTGCTGAGGATTGTGGATTCCTCCTGACCTTGGGGGACGTTTTGACTCATCCTGGCAGTGGCTCTCTGGTAGCAACTTGAGCAATGTTAGAATGGGGAAGCCACCTCCCTCTCACATGAATGTGACTTTGGGTACATGAACCCTGGTGCCATCTGTGCTCTTACAGAGACCTAGTTTTCAGTGTAAGTCATTTTCTTATTTTTTCATGAAAAGAAAGAGCATTTTTTGCTTTCTCCATTTCTTAAGTAGATTTTTTTTTTTAGTCTCTGATTATTTATTTTTATTTTTAATTAATTTGATTATTTTTTTATTTGTTATTTGTAGATATACATGACAGTAGAGTGTATTTTGACATGTTATACATACTTATAATAAGTATAACTTGTTCCAGTTAGGATCCCAATATTGTGGTTGTACATTATGTGGAGTTGGTCATGTATTCATATATAAGGATAGGAAAGATATGTCTGAATCATTCTACTATCTTTTCTATTCCCATCCCCACTTCCTTTCCTTTATTCCCCTTTGTCTAGTCCAGTGGACTTCTAATCTTCCCCTCTGTTATTTGGGTTCGCATCCCCATATCAGAGAGAACCTTCTGCCTTTGTTTTGGGGACTGGCTTATTTCACTTAGCACAATAATCTCCAGTTCCCTCCATTTACCAGCAAATGCCATATGTTTATTCTTCTTTATGGCTGAGATATATTCCATTGTGTATATAAACCACATTGTCTTTATTCATTCTTCTGTTGTAGGGCACCTATGTTGGTTCCATAGCTTGACTATTGTGAATTACAGTCCCCTATAATTTAAAAAATTAATTTCAAAGGATTTTTATATTGAGATCATTATAGATTCATATGCATCTGTGCAAAATGCTATAGAAAAAATCCTGTATACTTTGTAACTGAGTCTTCAAATGGTAGAATCCTCAAAAAAAAATTAAGAATTCCCAACGCATAATTTAAACATAATGAAAAGCACTGTTTTATGCACTTAAGCTTCCCTCCGTATCTATACATAGCTTGATAACACATTTTTTTTTAGCATTAAATAACACTCCATCATCTGGATATATCACAGTATATTAATCCATTCACCTATTGAAAAGAATCTCCTTTTTCAAAAGAAAAGTTTTCACAGTCATAGATAAAGCTGCGGTATACATCTGTGTATTGGTTTTTATGTGAGTATAAGTTTTAAACTCCTTGGGTAAATACCAAGGAGAGCAATTGCTGGATCATATGCTAAGAAACCAGTCTTCTACAATGACTGTACCATTTTACTTTCCTACCAGTAGTGAATGTGAGTTCCTGTTGTTCCACATCCTTGCCATCATTTGATGGTGTCAGCTTTCTGGATTTTGGTCATAGGTGTGTTGATGCTGAACAACTTCTCACATGCTTATTTGACATCTATATATCATCTTTGGTGAGGCATAAGTCTTTAAACCCTTTTAAAGTCTTTGGCCCATTTTTTAATTTGGTTGTTTGCTTCCTTGTTATTGAGTCATTTATAGATTTTGGATAATAGTCCTTTATCAGATATGCCTTTTGAAGATATTTTCTTCCAGTTTGTGCCTTGCCTTTCATTTTCTTGACACTGTCTTTTGTAGAACTGAAGATTTAATTTTAATGAAGTCCAGCTCATCAATTCTTTCTTTCATGATTTATGCCTTTGTGTGGCATCTAAAAAATTACCACCAAATTTTAGGTCATTTCAATTTTAGCCTAAGTTATTTTCTAGGCATTTGATAGTTTTGCATTTTATATTTAGATCTGTGATCCAGTCTGAGCTAACTCTTGATGAAGGGTGTAAGGTCTTGTTCCTTCTTTATTGTCGAAGACTATCTTTTGTCCATTATACTGCATTTGCTCCATGTAGTTCTATTTCTATGATTTCTTTTCTTTTTCCTTCTCTGTCTCCTTCTTTTTCTTCTTCTTCTTTTGGTACTATGGATTTAACCCAGGGATGTGTTGCCACTGAACAACATCCCCATCCCCAACTCCTTTTATTTGGAGACAGGATCTCACTAAGTTACTTAGGGCCTCACTAAATTGCTGAGGCTAGGCTGGCTTTGAACTTGCAATCCTCTGGCCTCAACCTCCTGAGTCATTGGGATTATATGTAGGTGCCACTGCTCCTGGCTATTTTCTGTGATTTCTAGTCCATTCCATTGACTTGCCTGTTCCTTCAGCAGTACCACATTGTCGTGATTGCTGAAGCTTTACTGCAAGTCTTGAAGACAGATAGTATTAGTTCTCCCACTTCTTTCTCCTTCAGTATTGTATTGGATATTCTGATCTTTTGCCTCTCTGTATAAACTTTAGTATAAAATTGTCAACATCCACCCCTATCCCCCCCCAAAAAAAAAAACTTGCTGGGAATTTTGATTGGAATTATATTGAATCTATAGATCAAGTTGGGAAGAACTGACATCTTGATAATATTGAGTCTTCCTATCTAGGAACATGGACTATCTCATTTATTTGGCTTTTTAAACATTTCTTTAATTGCACTTTTGCAGTATTCTCATATAGATCTTGTACACCTTTTGTTAAATTTATATCTAAATCTAACACTTGGGGGGATGATAAGGTAAATGGTATTGTGTTTTTAATTTCCAATTTGATTTCTTCCCTGCTGATATGTAGGAAAACAATTTACAGCAGGATTTTAGGATCCAGAGTGGATCCTAAAATCCTGCTGTAATTGTTGGTTTCTGGGTTTATTTTACCATTTGACAAGAAGATAGTTTGTGTTGTTGTTTCTTTGTGTGTCTTGTTATATTTGATTGAATGCCGGACATTCTGGTAAAAGACCTGTGAAGAGTAAGATAAAGAGTAACTAATGTGTAGAATGGGTATTTCTGTTCTCAAGTCAAGCCATTAGCAGAGATGGTGACTCGTTTCTTCATTTTCTTCATTGCTGAGTTGCCCTTGTTGATGCCATAGTTACCTTCCAGATCCTTGGTGAGCCCTGAAGGCCTGGAGGATTGTTCTCACTGTCTTCCTCCGTCTCAGCTTTCTCTAGGCCCTCTTCACTCTTCCACCCTGGGTCAGGGAAAGAGTTCCATTGCTTGGCACTCAGCCAAGGCTTATCATGGGAATGTTTTCAGTTTCCTTCTCCAGCTTCAGTTTTAGGCAGACTTGTTATTCTGAGCCTCAAGAGTTGGGCTTACTCAGCTTTCCTCCTCCGGGTCACAGGCAAACTCTGACACTACTCAGTTTGAGACCCAGTGCAGGTTTCCAGACTGCTGCTGGATGAACTGCGTCCTCCCGCTAGTCATATTTTGCAGTCCCAACCCCTAGTACTCAAAATACAGCTGGAGATACTGTCTTTAAAGAGGTGCTTAAGTTTAAAGTGGGTAGAGATGTCGACTGGCTTCTTCATTGCTGAGTTGGTTGTCCCCATGAGAAGAGGACAGGACACAGACACACGCAGAGGGACCACAGTGTGCAGAGGCAGCAGGCAGTGCCATCTGGATGCCAGGCAGCAAGGCCTTGGAGGATAGAAACTGTACTAGAATCTTGACCTTGAACTTCCAGCTTTCAGACCTATAAGAAAATAAAGGTCAAGCCACTGTGGTTAAGTCACCCAGTCTGTGGGACTTTGTTATGGCATTTCTAGAAAAGTGAACCCCTCCTCCTCTGGCGGCTGATCTCCACTTCATATGATGGGAGTGGGTTTCCCCTCCCTCCCCTGGCGGCCTTTGCTTTGGGTCAAAGCAGAGTAAGGTGAAGGCTTCTTGGCCCTCCACTGGCTGCGGGCAGCTTTTCTCCATATCAGAGAAGCTTCTGGGCTGTGGGTGAATATCATGCTTGTTAGTTAGCTTTTTGTGGCTGTGAAATAAACACCAGGGAAAAACAATGTATAGGAAGAAAGATTGAGTTTGGCTCAGGGTTCCAGAGGTTCAGTCCATGCTAGCTGACTCCATGGCTTTCTGGCCTCATGGTGAAAGGGTGTGGTGGAGGAGAACTGCTCACTTCATGGGGTCCAGGAAGCAGAGAGTGAATTGAGGGAGGGAGGCAGGGTCAGGGAAAAGTTGTAATCCCAAGGACACACCCGCAGGGCCCACTCCCTTCAACCAGGCCCCGCCTCCTGTAGTTCCTGCTACCTCCTAAAGTCCATTCAGATTATGAATTCCTTTCTGGATTAATCCACTGGTGAGGTCTGAGCCTTCATGATCCGATCACTTCCCCAAAGACCCACCTCTGAACACTGCTGCATTGGGGATGAAGCCTTCACACAGGAGACTCTAAGGGACAGTCCAGCTCCACACCCTAACACTTGTCTTCTAGGCTAACCACCACTTCGCACTTGTAGACTTCCCAGAGGTGCACAGACCTCTCCAGACGTTCCTGCTCTTCCCTCAGACCTTGGCAGGCTCAGAACTCCTGCACCATGGAGGAGCGACTCCCAGGGCTTCTCCTGTCCCGTGTTTGCCATGAGCACCTGCAGAGGTCCATGAGACAGAGCGACTATCATGAGCCATCCCTGGGCTGTGTATGAGGATTTGCATTGGAGCCAATGAGGGGACAGGTCTGGTGTTGCATGCTGATTGAGTGCGACCTTTCTCTCGCTCTGCCTGTGGATCCCACCCAGCACCTGAGATGGGTGTGACTTGCCAAGATGTCAGTCAATCTGCAGACTACAAGACATCACAAAGCACGGCTCCACCTTTGAAACATTATCCCCTGCCTTATTTGGTGAAGAACATTCCATCGAAGCTCCTTTATGTGTGTCCCCCACCCCACCCCTATAAAAATAAAGAGATTCTAGGTGCATGCTCTCTTTCCAGTGCTGTCCCGCGTGGAAGCTGACCCTTAAGGTCACAGAGCAGTCCCACCTCGATCTGAGAAACTCATGTCCGTGTGTTGCGTGATTTCTTTGTTATTTTCTTAGTTCAACGTTGCAGCCAGCTCTTTTGAACCCAGCTCATCTCGTCAGCGAGGGCAGCTGGTGAGAAGTGATGGCCTTCCCTGCATCCATGGCTCCCAGTGATTCTCAAGTGTCGTGGTGGTTGCTGACAGTCAGCCTTGAAGAACTTAGGAACAATGCCATGCCTGGTGGTGCGGACCTGCAATCCCAGCCATTTGGGAAGAAGGAATGGGCAGACTGCAAGCTAGAAGCCAGCCTCAGCAATTTAGCAAGCTCTGGTCTCAAGGAAAAAAAAAGGGCTGGTGTTGTAAATCAGAGAGTGCTCCTGGGTTCAAACCCCAGTAAACCACCAAATTCCGCCAAAAAAAAAAAAAAAAAATAGAATTTATGAAGATTTCAGGTATTTTTTTTTTCCTAACCTCCCTTTATAGCTGCCTTTCCTTTCTCTCAAGCTCTGCCAAAATTAAAATTGCTCTGGTCCCTCAATATACCTTATGGTCCACTGACCTCATCACCCTGACAGGATTAAAAATCATTTTTTTTAAAGGTTATTAATGTACTCCTTTCAGTTTGGGTGGCCTCAACTTTCTCTTTTGTCTTTCTGTGATCTAAATGGAAGCTTTAAGTCAGAACTCATTTTATGTATATTTACGTTGTTAGAATCAAATTGTGATGATGTGACGTCGATCAAGGCCAAAGTTATCATACTCAGAAACAGCACGAATCATGTAAACATTGGATAACGCACGTTTCAAATGAATCAGGCATTTAGAACTTGCTATATTATGGTTTTATGTAAAAATGTGGATGTGTAACCGATGTGATTCTGAAATCTTTGTAATGTTTTGAATAACCAATAAAAAAAATAAAATTAAAAAAAAATTAAAAAAAAAATAAAGACAAAAAAAAAAAAAGAACTTGCTATAGTATTTTCTCATCAAAACATTTAGCTCCTGTTTTCCTATTTCATGGGTTGAATAATTAAGGCAATTATTGCTGAGTGAATGTAATAACCAAAGGCTGCCTGGATACTTTTATGTTTTTAATTTTTTTGGTACCAGGGGTGCTTAACCACTGAGCTATTCCCCACCCCCTTTTTCATGTTTTATTTATAAACAGGGTCTTGCTCAGTTGCTTAGGGTCTCACTAAGTTGCTGAGGCTGGCTTTGAACTTGCTGTCCTCTTGCTTCAGCCTCCTGAGCTGCTGGGATTACAGGCATGCAATACTGTGCCTGCTCTACTTTTATGTTTTTAAATCCAACACTAAGGTGAGCTTTCTCTGGCTTTACTATAATTGTCCTCTAACATAGGGACCACCTCCCCCGGACTGGAAAGTGTGAGATCCACTGGAGCAAGTGGATCAAGGCCACGTGAGTGAAAGTGCAATAGCCCACGTGGGAAGATTCCACAAGGATCTCTTAAGGTCCCATCTGTAAACTTGATGATCTGAAGTCTGTGTGCCACTTCACAGTGAGAGAGCTGGACTCTAGGTCCAGGCAGGACCCAGTGCAAATCTTCGGCTCTATCAATTTAAGTTTTTGTGACTTCGGATTCTCTAAGCTCCACAAACTGCCATTTCCTCATCAGCTGAGTGGGCGCAACAGCACGTGCCCTCCAGCACTCTGGAGAGAATAGGAGATGATGTATTTCCTTGGCATCCTCAGGATGCCAAATGATACTGACATGACCCCAATTGTGAAAATCTTCCTCTCTGAGCCTCCTTTTCCTTATGTATAAAACGGAGATGGTAAACACACATTTCCTTGAGCTGTGGACTTGTTTGAATGTAATGATGCATTTAAAAGCTTTCTAAAATGCAAAGCCGCAGGTGACTTTTCTTCTTATAAATGTAATTGGAGGGATAATAACAGCCCCTGTTGATGGAGCACACCGCTAGACTGTGTCCTGGGCATCTTGTTCACATCACGAGTGATGTTGGGATTCCTGCCCAGGTTCTAAGGATGGCTAAAGTTGGCCCCTAACACTGGACTGATACGACTGATGGCAGTTCGTCCATGTTACTCACAGTCCTGGGAGACACCACCACCAGTTATGGGGGCCACACAGGAGTACATCTAAGCCACAGAGCTCCGGGAGGAGGCGGTATAGCATCAACAGTGTGTGTGTGTGGGGGGGGGAGGGGGCTCTGCTCCCCACAGGAGGGTGTGATGGGCTTGTTTCAACAGTTCTGCGGGGGGCACCAAGCAGAAACCAGCTGCAGTGGTCTGAGTGGGAGCTGTACCTGGCCCCTTTGGAAAAGGGGACTATTTGGCTGGGACGACTTAGCCTCCAGAGCAGAATGGGCAGGATGACTCATGGTTATGCCCCCTGAGGCTCTCCTGGTCCCCCTGATGTTGAGGGAACACATAATACCAGGCTTTAGTTTTAGGCCTTATGCCACATGCTCAAAGGAATTTGTAAGTCAGTGGACCCTCTAAGATAGATGCTATGATCTGAGCATTTGTGTCTCCCTAAAATCCATATGTTTAAATCCTGACCCCAAGTGATGGTATCAGGAGGTGAGGCATTTGGGAGTTGAAGAGGTCCAGAGGGCACAGCCCTTAGGATTGGGATCAGTGATTTTACAGACACAGTAGGAAGACATGGACTCTGCCCTGATCATTGGATTTCCTGGGCTCCTTGCCTACCCTTTATAACTGCCATTTGTGAACTGTGCAAAATAAATTTCTATTGTTTATAGGCTTCCCGGCCTAAGGCGTTTTGATACAGAGGCGTGAATGGACGGAGAGAATAGATAGGATTATTCTTTGCTTTTTAGAACTGATGAAATGCAGTGCTGGGGTGAACTAGGCCTGAACACGGATGAGGTGGCTGACCTTTCCTTTTGCTGTCACGTGGGATCTGGCAACATCGTGAAGGGTGGTGCTAAGCGGTGTGAGACCTAGGCTGGAGGCTATCGGGGACTGCCCCAGCAGTGCAGGGGGTGGGAAGCAGTGCCACCTGCCCCCCGCCCTGCCCAAGTAGCAAACATACACGCCTGATCTACACACCACTTGCAGATAATGTAGACAGAGGTGTGAGGCTCAGTACTGAGGACAAATAAACTTCTATTCTTTATAAATGACATGGTTGCAGTATTTCGTTAAAGCAACAGAAAATGGCCTAAAGCATTTCCCCTCACTTTTCAGTTACTTATCTACAAAGTAGGAGTAATAATTTGACCGATCTCTAAGAGGAGCTCTGACAGTGCAAAATAGAGTAAATTTAATGAAAAATAAACTAAGCTTAACTATATGTCAGACATATAGTGGAAAAATGTCTGGCATATAGTAAGTCTAGTTCTACAAATGCTCCCTATAATCATTCACATTTCCTCCTCCCTGGCCCATCTATTTGGAACATCCGTCTGCTTCCTCTGATGCATAAGCCCTGGTGAATGCACTTGACATTGCCCAGAGCCCTAGGATGCCAAGGTTGCATTTATGCATTCATTCAAAACAAATTTATTGCCAGGTGCAGTGGCACACACCTGTAATCCCAGTGGCTTAGAAGGCTAAGGCAGGAGGATCTCGAGTTCAAAGCCAGCCTCAGCAACTTAGTTGAGAGCCTACGTAACTTAGTGAGATCCTGTCTCAAAATAAAATCTTCAGCTGCGAACAAGATAGAAAAAGAGCACTAGGCTGACAATAATCATGAGTCCAAATAAAAGATCAAAGTATTTCTCAAGTGCTGAGTGCTATGATGAGGATGGAGGGACAGCTACCTAGACTTTGTGTGCAGGAAAGGTCTCTCTGAGCAGGCATCGTTTGATCCGAGGTCTGGATAACAAGAAACTCTTTTCATTCAAGAACTTGGAGGTGGAGTGCTTTGGGCTAATGGGACAGCAAGCGCCAAGGTCCCACGGCAGGAATGAACTGGGCTTGACCAGGGAATGGGCAAAAGATTTGATAATGAGGACAGGAGGGGGGCCCTGAGCTAGTTGGGGAGCATATCATACCAGCCTTGTGGATCAAAGCAAAGGGTTTGATCATATTTTAAGTTCTAGGTAGAGGGTTGGAAGCAGGGGACTGAGCAGACCTATTTGAGATTTCAAGTGGATGACTTTTGCTGAAGGGTGGAAGATGGATTGGAGGGAAACAGGAGGAGAAGATGGACCGCTGTGGAGGAGGAGGGGAGGCAGGCTCTATCCCAAATGAGTTTCTCATTCTTCCATTCATCATGCATTCCTCCATTCATCATGCATTCCTCCAACAGGCTCTTTCTTGTGTTTCTGCTGGGATTACACTGATAGACGAGATGATTGTGCCATCTCCCATCTTTGAGCTTTCCATCCCACATCTCCCCTGACTTCCTGGGTGCTGACGCAGCCCTGCCCATGAAGCTCCATCTCACAGTGACTCACCCAGGCCACACATGATTCCACGTGGGCTCACAAATGGGGCGAGTGAGGGGTCCAGTTTGACATGACTACAGCCATCTTGGTCATAACCTCCTTGTGCCTGTGAGGGGACGCAGCCCCATGTTCCAAACCCTATAAGCTAAACAAAGTTGTTAAGATAGTCATCCCAGCCTTCCATGCTGGCCACGGAAGCCCAAACTCTATCCTAACCTAATGCTGGAAGTGTTGATCATTTTTGAGAAAGCCCTACATTAGAGTTTGGATATGAGCTGTCCCCCCAAAGTTCCAGAATATTCAAGGAGTGAAATGATTAGAGGATGTGAACCGTATCCTAACCTGTCCATCCTAGTCTGAATGGACCGACTGGAGTAACTATGAGCAGCTGAGGTGTGACTCACTGGGATTGTGCCCTGGAAGGCTGCATCTTCCTGTGGCCATTCCTCCCACCCCTCGGCGTCCTGGCTGCCTGGAGCTAACAGCTTTCCTCCATCCCACCCTTTGCCCAGGATGCTCCAGAGCAATGGACTTAGACAACCATGGACTGAACCTTTAAAACCCTGGGCCAAAATAGACTTTTCCTTTTCTAAATTGATCTTGTTGTATTTTGTATTGTATTTCAGGTTGGTCATGGGCCACCTTTGTATAATTTAGCATATAAACCTTTCCTCCTGCCCTGAGGGTGTGGGGGCAGGGATCCTCCTGTCTTACTTCTGCCCAAGCCACAAGTAAGTCCCTAATAAATGGCATTGTGTGCAATCGGAATTTGCCTTCCTCTTTCTTGGGTCCTTGGGCACCTTCTACCTTTTGTGGCTGGTTCTTATGCACTGGGTTTTTCAGAAACAGATGAGGAGCCATGTGGGATCGAAGGTCATTCTCCTTAGTTTTCAAACTCTTCTGTTCTCCAGAGTTACCATCCTACCTCTTTCTTAGGGCAAGTGAGTGTGGGGGGCAACATGCATATGGAGGTAAAGGGAGGCTCTTGATCTTACCTACTTAAAGCCCAGAATCTCACTGAAGCCCTCATACACGTTTGTGAGCAACGGGCTGCAGGGGACCTCTACCCCCAGGTGGCCATTGAGGGAATTCAGGTCACAAAAGGTGATCCTTGTTTCTGATCTGTCTTCAATAAGGTTCCAGACTTTTCTCTTTAACATCAGTTTCTCTTTAAGGTAGCAAAACATCGCTGCTTTGTCAGACTTAATTCACAACCACAAGCTCTTGTGTGAAATCCTGGGTGTAACCACATTTCTCAAGTGGGAAAGCAAAGGGGCGATGAGCTTTCTTCAAACAAAACCAAGCCGCCTGGGACTGTCTTTCACTGTCGGATAGTCAGAGGACTCTGAGAAGAACATCTAAGAAAGTCTATGAGTGCGATCAACTTCTCTAAAGCTTCTCTGCGGAAAACACATGGTCAGTTTCACTTTTATATGGAAAGAGAGAGAGAGAGACTTCAAACTGCAAGAAGCAGCCAGGAGTGGAACAGGAGTAGGTTCTTTGTGTCAGGGAGCTACTCATTTGGAGTGAATATGGATATGAGAATTCTGGCCAAAGGATGAGTGAAAAGTTAGTTCGGACCAATTGCAGAAAAAATATTTTCATAGTAATGGAATCCTTTTATCAGAATATTATTCAGAGAAATATTATGCAAAAAAGGAGAGAATAGAAACTGTTTGGAAGTGGGCATGAAATTAGAGCCTAGCCTATTGCCATCCAGCCCATCTCAGAGGAGCCTGGAGCCTTAGATTATCAAGGAACACCATTAGGATCCTATTCATTTAAACCGTGATAGAAAGCAAAGGCCATCTTAATCAATTTTTTAAAAATCTAAGCTAAATTTTATTGTATTGTATGCTCAGGATTTTGCTAAGAAAGCGGTTTACACTCACAGCCTCATATTTGATTTCATGAAGTAAGTATGGTTATAACTGCTGTCAAGATGAGGAAACTGAGATTCAGGGCGACTAGATCATGTGTCAGAAGCCACACAGCTATTACGGGAGAGATCTTGGCTCCACACTCAAGACTGACACCAAAGTTCTTGCTTTAAACTAACAAACTCTGCTTTCTCTTTCCTTTGACAGACACTTCAATTCTCAGTAGAAGTATTTCAAAGAATACTTCCAGAGAGGAGATGGGGATGGGTGAGGGGAAGAGGAAGAGGAGTCATGTGGAGGAGGCAGAGGGAAGAGTGGGACTTAGCCTAGTGACAAAGAGGAAATTAGTGCAAAGTGATGAAAACCCAGAGACCAAATGTTAAGAAAGGAAATTCCATGGAAAATCCAAACAGAATAATACTAAGGGGGAGAAGAAAAAAAGAAGAGGTGGCCTCAGATGAAAGTCACTGTTCACGGGGGACCAAAAAGCCAAGATTTCATCCAGAATGAGACCCCCTGGTTTCTATTTTGATTTGATTACTTAGCCGTAGAAAGCTTGAATAATGTTCACCCACAAACAGATAGGCACAGGACACTGATCCGGGGCACAGGTCCTGCACCTACTGACTGGTGTTGGGCAGTCTTTTGGGGTCAAGCTGATGCGGCCATACTGTGGCCAGCCCCACATGGTGGCTTCTCTGACTCAAATGATGATTATTTCCCATTGACTGAAGTTTCAGCCAAGATGACTGGATGGGCTGGGGTCCATGGATCAATAGTGAACAGACCCACGGGACAACCTGGAAGCCAAGCATCTGGTGGTGGCATGTTTTATTCTCTAAAAGAACAAGAGGATGGGCGGAAACCCCAGTAGATGTCTGTCTGTCTGTGATTCTGGGGCTGCCATCGACTGGCTCATGTATGTGAAGTCAGTCACCAAGGTGGGTGGAATCCATGCCAGGCACCACCAAGGTTTTTAAGCAGAGTTGATACATGGCTCTTACTGGGGACTGCTGTGTGGCCTGCCCAAGTGGCGAGGGTCAGATCACTTTCCCATCCTCAGTCTCAGCTCACCTCCCTGAAACACCCCAATTGGATTTGCTCTTGAACTAATTTTTTGGGAAAAGGTTGTGGAGTTATGAGGCAGGAGTGTTGGAGAGCATGTTGGGTCTTCTGAGAAGATAAGGCCAGAGATGGTTATGAAAGGCCTTTGGGATCCTGGTCAAGTCCCATGCCTGGTCTGATCCGATCCTCCCCCAAATTTTTGCTAGGCACTAGTAACTCCATTGAGTAGGAGACACTCAGCTTTCTGAGATTCAAGAGACTTAAGTTGTGTAATTCTTTACTACTACTATTTCTTTACCTCTCCTTTAGGTGCCCTGTACCTCTTGAGGAAACTGTTGTCAATCCTTTTAGATGCTTAGAACTTGCCAGAGGGTACCCTACAGGTGCCAAAGGCTGGACACCAGTCCTAGTAGTACCAGTTCAGGGGCCAGGTAGATAACTATAACGGGCAGTCAGCCACAATCATCCCCTCTTGTCCATGGGACTACATTCCCAGACCCTAGACAAATATGATGTATTCCCCCTACATACACACTTATGTAAAAAGTTTAAATTATAAAGTATGCATAGTTAAGGGAAACTACAACAATAAGAAAATAGCACAGTTCTATCAATATACTACAATAAGAGTTGTTTAGAACTTATGAGTTGCCTATTTCTGCAATTTTCCGTTGAATATTTTTGGATCACAGTTGGCCATGGGTAACTGAAACTTTGGAGAGTGAAATTGTGAATGAGAGAAAACTGAGTGTTAATCACACAGAAAGACACTTGCACCCCAAGGAATCCTCACTGGCAAGCCAACTCACAGAGCCAGAGCATCTCAGTTCCCAGCCTCGTGACGAGACCATCCCTGAGGTCTCCGAGCTCCACAGTTTAATTTTTCTTCTTTTCCTTTCCATTTGTCTGTTATTTCCAGGTTCTGCTTTCTGTCGGTAGGAGTGGATGGTGACCGTGAGCTAATCTCATGAGCTGACTTCTACTCGTGGGTGACTTAGCTAAGGGACAAGTCCTCCTGTGACTTACTGTCACCATTGGATCGAAGTTCATTCCCTCTGATTCTGGACCCGGGGGTGGGGGTGCGGGGGGGGGGGTGCGGGGGGGGGGGGGATTGACAAATGTTGGGAATTCACATGGTGCCCAGGATTCCTGCAGCTACACCCTAGGCAGGCTTCTTGATCTTCTCAGTGCCCCTGGGGCAGGGCTGAACTGCCTATTTCCCCGGAGAAAGGTGACTCAGCCTATTTCCCCGGAGAAAGGACACCAGTAACGTGGTGGCCAGAGCCTAATTATTGGATCAAGAACTCCGATGGTTCCTTTAGGGGGTAGTGGTTGCTATGTCTGGATGTGATTTGAGAATGTCCCTCAAGAACTCCTGTGTTGGAGCTTTGCCACCCAGGATGGTGATACAGAAGGTCACAGAAGCTCTAAGGAGTGGGTCTAGGGGAACGGTGTGAGGTCACGGGGATATTCCCTGAGAAGAAATTAAGGTAGGAAGTTCCTGGGACAGTGAGTTGTTAAAAACAAGACCAACTCCTCCCTCACCTTGGGTTCCTTCCTCCTCCTGTGTTCTCTCTCTCCCCGACACACACTGCCTTCATGGTACCATCTGCCACAGGGCCCTTGCCAGAGCCAATGTCATGCTGTTTGGATTTTTAACCTTCAAAACTGTGAGCTAAATAAACCTCTTTTCTTTAAAATTTATGCAAGCCTCAGGCATTTCGTTATCCTAATGAAAAAACAGACTAACATTGTGGTGAAAACTGGGGCAATTTTAAAGTCATTTAATAATACTTTGGTTAATCACAATTTAAACTCCCAATAAACATATAAACACATTTGTGGTAAAGAGGAAAACTACCCAGAAAAGTATACAAAGAATAAAAGTCGTTATGTACCCGGAGACTCCCACCAATCCCTCTGTCCATTCTCCTAAAGAAACTAAGTAAATTTCTTGCAAATATCTATGCCAAGAAAGACTGCCTGTAGCTGGAATATTTTTGTCTTCAGAGGAATCAAACACAAACAAACAAACAAACCCATCTTCTTTCCCTCCTTCTGTCCCCAGGGCTACCAATTATGCCAACAGTGCGGCCTCCTAGTCTCAGCTTAGCTTCCATTCCCACTGCCCCAGGACCCCACCCCACACCTACCTCTCCTATTTGGCCATTTTGGAACACACGGTCTTAGAAGAACACCTTCCCTCTCTTTTTTTTTGGTACCAGGGATTGAACTCAGGGGCACTCTACCATTGGATTGAGCCACACCCCTGCCCTATGTTGTATTTTATTTAGAGACAGGATCTGAGTTGTTTAGAGCCTTACTTTTTCTGAGCCTGGCTTTGAATTCATGATCCTCCTGCCTCAGCTTCCCAAGCCACTGGGATTACAGGTGTGTACCACCATGCCCGGCAGAAGAACACCTTTTAACAGTGCCTTACACTTGAGTATAGAAAAGATGATAAAGGACCTAAAAGTTGGGATTTGGAGGGAACTTTTCATAATTTGTAGAAGAAGGGGCCCTGGAAAACGGATCCACCCACGATCTTGGGCTTTCGTGATGTTTTGGCATTTACAAGAGGGCTCTCCTCTCATCTTCGTCCTCCACCTTCCTACCAGTTCCCACAGGACAGCAGGGTAGGCAATATAATTCCCACTGTGCAGATGTGGAAGCTGAGGTTCTGTAGGGCTGCCCCCCACAGTCCAAGTGCCCTCGCCTAGGGGCTATCAGCAGCCTTTGGAGGGGTTCCAGATGTGCAGAAGAGAGAGTAGGGATGTGGGGTAATCTCCCGAGTGCCTCAAATTGGGACATTGGGACACTGGCTGTTTTTGCACAAGCTTAGAGCCACCTCTGGCTCAGGTACTCTACTAATTTCACTTTTCCGGTTGAATTTGTTTCGGGGCCCTGTGTTTCCCAGGTGTGGGGATGGTATTGCCATCACCTGGGGCAGAGGAGCAAGTAGAGCTATTGGCGCTCAGCCAACGTGGCTTCCTTCCAGGGTGCCTGCTTCACACGGGGCCACCTTCTGTCCCTTCACGCTCCCCCTGTGTCCCTTCTTGCTTCTATGTCATTGCTGCTGATCTAGGGAAGATGTCTTTTTCCAAACTCTGCCTCTTTTGCCTGTAAGGTAGGAGGGAGAAAGGGGGACTAAAAAGGAAAGAAAGTCAGGGTTGGTTTGTGTGAATGAGACCAGCAGGTGCTGTGTTAGGGACAGGCAAGGCAGGGAGTTCTCTCCTGAGGATATCAGGGCTCAGTGAGACAGGAGTCAGACACAGCAGCATCAATAGATGAGGAAATCGCATTTCCTCCCAAGTAGTAGAGAATAAAAGAAACGGAGAGCTAAACAAAAATCTTTTTATTTCAAATTCCTGTGAATTTGAAACTGGGCTGGCCTGGTAGCTCTGTGATGTTGCCTGAAACTCCAGCTTCTTCTGAATAGCAATTTTGAGTAGGATTACTTCATGGTCATAAGATGACTGTTGGAGATTCAGACTTTGCATCTTAGTTGGGAAGAAGGAGAGAGGGGAAAATACAAAGTGGTGTTCGTCGAGGATACCTGCTTCAGATCATTTTCTTGGAAGCCTCACCCCATGATATCAACTTACATTTCATCAGCTACCCTAACCTGCAAAGGAGGCTGGGAGATGTTTTGTGTTGTTTATTTTTATCTTTTGGTTCTCCTTTTTTTTTTTCAGGCACATTATCTCCAATAATATAATTTTTGTTATTATGCACAAGGACAAAATGGGTAGATTACGCTGGGTAGATTTTTAGCAGTCTCAGCTCATCTAGGCAATTTCAGTGCCATGTGGTCTCATCTGCGAAATAATTCAATTTCTCTTTGCTTTCAAGGCAATAGTACCACCCAGCGGGAAGTACTAAATGTTGTAGGATTGTTGTGAAAGTTCAATGGGAAAATGTATGTTAACGACTGAGAGGTATGGGAAGCAAACTGTTAAGTGCCTAATCCATGTCAATTTTGATGGTGAGTATGGCAGATGGCCATGATCCTGGTGGTCCAGACCCTGAAGTCAGATGGCCCGGGTTGATTCCCATCTCCAGCACTTCCTGTCCAGCCACGGCCACATCACTAGGACTCAGTTTCTAAAATAATCAAGCAATCGGCCATCAGATGCTGCCTCTTTGACTGCTATCAGATTGGGATAATTCCTGCCCAGCGATTAACGGAGTGTGTGGGGTATCATAGGCACCCAGAGAATGTGACCCACTCTAGTCACAAACAGAGCAGGCAGCATGGAGGTGTGGCACCCCGTGGTCATCTCTGGGATCTGTGAAGGTTCTGGCGTCTCCAGAACCCAGGGTCAAGGCAGGAATGGGACAGGTTGAGGTGGAGAGGAAGGAGCGTTTGGGGCTTGGAGGACTTGTCTGCTACTCTGAAGAGCCAAGAGCCCTTGGGGAGCACGGATGGCTGCTCCTGTCTCAGGGGCCTGGTTTCTGAAGACAAGTGAGATCAGGTTCACAGACAAGGAACTAGCCGGTTCCACACGCCTGGCTTGTTGGCATGTGCAAATCATGGCCTGTTAACCAAAGGCTCCAGGCTCCAGTGCTGGTTGGGGTCCTCTGGGTACAGACCATTCACCAACTAATGACTTCACTCAGAGAAGGAGAAGCTGATCTCAGGACTGGAAGAAGGGATGGCTGTCATGTCACAGGGATGTAAAGACAAGTTGGCTACAGAGTTCCAACAGGAACTTGTTACCTGTTAGCCCCAAGCACGGATTGTTTATTAGATTCCTCTCGAAGGTTAGTGGTTGAGCCGCTCGAGAGGTACCTTCGAAGGAGGGAGAAGGCAGAGAATTAAATCAGAGGTGCATCACGGTGAAGGGACCATGGGGACAGCAAAGGAAATTGAGAGATTGAGTAGGAAGAGCACTGGACGTGATCCCAAGTGGCGGGGCCAGCCTCTCCTTCATCCCCAAACTCCCCGAACTAAAGTAGAGTGTTCTGTCAAACATGGATTCTGATTCTTACTTGATGAGGTTTCCCTGGCTGTGTGCCCATCAACTGAGAATATGCAGGTCTGCAAGGACATTGTGCAAAATGCACCTGGAACAAAGTCCCACCTGTCCCAAATCCAGGCCTGGAGAACGCGCCGGCTCTTCCCCACTTTGTGCATTGACATGAGCTCCTCCTTCTGCCTAGAACATTCTTCTGCCAGCTCTTCCATGACTGGTCCAGCCTCATCTCAGTGTTCAGGCACCTCCTTGCAGAGGCCTTCCCTGAGGCCTCTATAAGGCACACTGTCCACACAGGGTTACTGGTTGACACCCGGGCTCCGAAGCACGATTTGGGGGTGCAAGTTCATTGATGATACAGTGGCTGGTTGGCCTTGGGTGTAGACCTAACCTACTGCAGTTTCCACATCCATGAGATAAGATGAGGATGTTTTCTATTGCACAAAGTGATCACAGAGCGATCAAATCAAAGTGATCACAATGGCAATAACATATTGTCTACCAGTACTAGTCGGCAGAACATCTCATTTCCTTTCTCATACTAACTGTGGCCTGAAATCAGTTTATTTGGGGATCTGTGTGCTGCCCAGTATCCACCTTCTTTGGTAACGCGGTGTCCATGAAGGGGAGTGACCAGGTCTTTCTCATCCACAGGGCATGGCTAGCATGTGGCACTAAAGATGCTCAAGAAATGGTCGTCAGACGAGGAATGGGCATTTCCCAGGAGGCTCAATAGCCTGTCCCCAGTGACAAGGAGGCCACACAGAGAGGGTGCCTGGGGCGGCCCACAGCTCCCCGGGGCCAGCCAAGGAACTGTCAGATGGCCCTGCTTTACATTCCCTTCTCCCTGCACAGGGCTTTCACTTATGTAATGAAACAGGGTGGAACCCCAGCCGCACCTGAGTGCCTCCCCTCCCACCGCCCAGTATTTGACCACACAAAGGAGGAAGAAAAAATAGGAGAAGAAGAGGAGCCCCAAACCACACAGAAAGATGAAAAAAAATAGGAGAAGAAGAGGAGCCCCAAACCACACAGAAAGATGACTTGTCCTTTCTCCAGAACCCGAGTGAGGACACTGCAGCAGCCCTGAGGGTGTTTTGCTGAACCTGTTCATGACAAAGAGCAAGGAAGACCTTGCGGTCTCAGAGGTGATCATGAGGAATCTGGGGTCCAGCAGCAGAGAACTTTCTGTTTGTTTGTTTCTTTCTTTCTTTTACATTTATTGATTCATTTTTTTAAAATACACAACAGCAGTGGAATACATTACAATCCTTATCACACATATAGAGCACAATTTTTCTTATCTCTGTATATAAAGTATGTTCATGCCAATTCTTGTCTTTATAATGTACTTTTTTGGCATTACAATTCTTATTACATATATATACCACAATTTTTCATATCTCTGGTTGTATATAAAGTATGTTGACATCAATTCATGTCTTCATACATGTACTTTGGATAATGATGTCCATCACATTCCACCATCATTGCTAACCCCCTGCCCCCTCCCTTTCCCTCCTACCCCTCTGTCCTATCTAAAGTTCATCTATTCCTCCCATGCTCCCCCTCTCTACCCCACTATGAGTCAGCCTCCTTATATCAGAGAAAACATTTGGCATTTGTTTTTTGGGGATTGGCTAACTTCACTTAGCATTATCTTCTCCAACGCCATCCATTAACCTGAAAATGCCATGATTTTATTCTTTTTTAATGCTGAGTAAAATTCCATTGTGTATATAGGCCACATTTTCTTTATCCATTCATCCACTGAAGGGCATCTAGGTTGGCTCCAGCAGTGGAGAACTTTCTACCTCTGCCCTTGTTGTGTTGTGCAACCTTCATTAAGTCACTTTACCTCTCTGAATCTCTTCAGTGACATCATCTGCAAAATGAAGGAATTGGGATAGATGATGAAAGTAGAGGGCCACAGTTCTGGTTTTGCCTGTGGATTGACCTTGTGGAATTATTAATAATAACCTCTTCATTCTTTAAGTGACGCGTGTTAGATGATAAATTGTAAGACCAGTTTAAGGCAATTCTGTTCCAGGAGTAATATTTTGTCTTTAATATTTTGTCTTTCTTTGCCCCTAATCTGAGCAACATCCAGATTTGAGTGCTGGGACACTGCCCTCCAATGACAGTGTCCCTCCCACGGCTACTTTTGTCTAGGGACACAGAGAATCCAAATGCAGGCAGCTTGTGGCTGGACCTTGGTTCTCTAGCCAGGAAGGCTGAGGTCTGGGCTGTGCTACGGCTGGCAGCCTGAGTGAAGGGGAGGACGTGGTGTGACCGCGGCCTCTGGTCCGCGTGCTCTGTAAGGGTCATCGCAGCACAATAACATTCAACCTAGGAAACTAACCGTGCGTGTCTGACACGTAGCAGGTGTTCAGGAAACGACACTGAATCAGTGGTAGGATTCCTACCCCCGGGTTTCATTGTGAACATTTAAAAGCGACAAGACAGTGGAAAGACCCGCGTGGTGGGCACTTGTGCAGCCCAGCCAGACCCCACTGAGAGCCCGGCTGCACGTGCTCGGTCACCAGCCGTCCACCTGCCAGTCCTTCCTCTTTCTTTATAAATGTTTCAAGTCAATTATGAACATCACTATATTTTTCTCATAACTCTTCAGCAAAGATAGTAGACTTTTTTCTTTAATCACAATTGAAGTTAATTATAAACCATTTTTGGCAACAAGGAGTGGATGAACAGAAAGAAACATCAGTCTTCTTTATGTGATGAGTGTGGTTCCAAAATTTCACAAATTCACACATTTTTAATATTTTTAAAATTCAAATTATATATATATGTATGTATATGTATATATGTGTATATATATGGAGGGTACTGAACCCAGGGTGCACTGCAAAAATTCCATGAATCTAGTCTCCTCCTCTTTTTTTTTTTTTTTTTTCAGTGGTGCTGGGGATCAAGCCCAGGGCCTTGTGCATATTAGGCAAATTCTCTACCCCTGAGCTATATCACCAACCCCGATCTCAGCTCTTTTTTATTTTTATTTTTTATTTTTTTGTTTTGAGACAAGGTCTTGCCTTAGGTTGGCCTGCAACATGCCATCCTCCTGCCTTGGCTTCCCGACTAGCTAGGATTACAGAAGTGTGCCACTATGCCCAACTGTGTGTGCTCCTCCTGGGGTAACAACTAACATCACTGAAATATGGCAACTGCTTGAAATGATTTTGGAAAAGTAGACGGGCTGGGTCATGAAGGGTTTGGGAGTTTGAGTTTTATTCTTGGTTGTGGTAAGCTAGATTATATTTTAATCACTGGATATCACAGAACAAATGAACTCCATCTGATATGTCTGGAACAGAATGGGAGCAAAAATTTCATGAATCCAGTTAGCTGCAGCAAAGTTTCATTCCAGGCTGTGTAGCATCTTGGGAAGAGAATGAGCATTGAATCCACAGAGATCTGTGTTCAAAATCCATCCCCACTGGTTTATTCCTCAAAGAAGTGAAAGCAGGGTCTCAAAGGCACATCTTGTGTGGAAGACATCATGTGGATAGCAGGACTATTCACTACAGCCCAAAGGCGGAAGCAGCCCAAGCGTCCATTGAGAGATGAATGGTGAACAAACGAGACACATGTGGATATGCATATAATGGAATGATGTTCACCTTGAAAAATGAAGGGCATTCGGATTCATGTGACAACATGGAGGAAACTTGAGCACATGGTTCTGAGCTGAGTAAGCCAATCACTAGAAGATAAATACGGCATGATCCCACCTATATGAGGTACGTTGAAAAGTCATATTCAGAGTCAGAAAGAAGCATGGGCTTGGGGAAGAGAGGGATGAGGAGTTTAATGGGTACAGAGTTTCAGTTTTGCAAGACGAAAAGAAGCCTGGAGATCAACTATATAACCATGTCGTACTTAATGTGCTAAATGGTGTGCTTAAAATTGGTAAAGATAGTCAAATATATATATATGCTTTTTAACCTCAATTTTAAAAAATCCAGCTCCTTTACTTACTGGTAGAGAGACTTGCCCAATTAGTCTCTCTGAGCCTCAGTTTTCTCATCTGGAAAGGGGAGCGATGATGTTTCACAGGTGTGGAGATAGATCCCTGGTCCCAGTCTACCTTTGCAAAATTTGGGATCTCAGGCGATCCAGCCTTCCTGGACAGCTAAAAGAACCTTTCAATGCATCCCAATTGAGTTTCCCTCATACTTAATATGTAGTAGGTGCTCAGTGGACATTTGTTTGCCTACTGGCTGTCTGAATCCACTTGTGTAGGAACCATCTAGAAGGAGTCCTAGGTATATGGAACTGCCTGCCTGGTATGTAGCCGATATTAAATACTCATGAAACACCTGAATAAACAAAGAAAAAAATAAATACACCTGTCCATGAATTGTAGCAAAACAACTCGCCTGTTCCAAAATACACGTTTTTTTCAAGGAGTACCACAATAGTTGCTTCAGAAAATAAACTGAAATCCCCACTGAGTCTCATGTTAGCACCTGTATTAGTTTTCTATTGCTAAAAAATAACACATTTCCACTCGTGTAGCAGTTCAAATACATTTATCATCCTACAGTTCTGTAGGTTCTGACAGTCCTTAAAATCAAGGTGTCAGCAGGAATGCTTACCTTACTGAAGGCTCTCGGGGAGGATCTGTTTTCTTGAATATTCAAGTTGTTGGCAAAATTCAGTTTTCTATTGGTTGTAGGACTGAGATCCTATTTCTTTGCTGACTGTTCCAGAGGACCCTTCTTAACATCCAGAGGCCATCCTGTTTCTAGAGGCCACACCCATTTCTTAACTCAAGCCCACTTCCACCATCTTGAAAGTCAGCAGCTCTTTTCTCCTTTGATCTCTCCGGCCCAGCAGGGGGAGGGTCTCTGAAATAAATAAAGTTGCATGAGTTTAGATGCATGTGTTTAGATCAGGCTAACCTGGATAGTTCAAGATCTTCTCAAGGTCCTCAACCCTATTCAGAAAGTCCCCTTTGCTGTATAGAGTAATGCATTCAAAGGTTCTTGGGATTAGGACAGGAATATCTTTGGAGGGGTTATTATTCTAATTGCTATGGCCTCCATTACTACTTTAGAATGAAATGGTTTCTCTGAACAACTCCCTGTTTTCTAGCAAAGAGCTCCAGGAACTGAGGTCAGCAGATGGGAAATCCAGACAAAGGACATAGAGGTGAGGCACCTGCAGTAAAAATGCTGGCAGGCCTGTGAGTGGCACGTGGAGGAACCCAGGTTGCTAAAAGAAGGCGGGGATACTCACACACACCAAGGAAGTCCAACCCCAACCGTGTGGCTCACTGTTTTCCTTCCCATCAGTTCTGCCTGGATAAAGCAATCCTCACGTGCTGTGAACAATAGTCATTCCTTTCTCCATGATTTTCATTAGTTGATTGGTGTTTTTTAAAATTTTATTATTAGTTGTTTAAAACATTAAATAGCTCTTGACATATCATATGTCATACATTTGATTCAAGTGGGTTATGTGATTGGTGGGTTTTTATCAACTCATTGCTGCCTATAATTGAAGGAGGTTGTCATTGCTAGCTGGGGCGAAGCTTCCAGATGGTATCGGGAGGTGTCACTGAAGCATTCTCATACCCATCATCTGGCATGAGCTGTGCATGCTGTTGATGGTGCCCACAGTTGAATGCTAGCCTCTGCTCCAGTTTGGACCCATGTATTAAAGACTTGTTCCCTAGAGCATCTCTATTGTGAAGTGGTGGACCCTTTAAGAGGTGGAGCTTAATGAGAGATGTTTAGGTCACAGAGGGTATGCCCTTGAAGGGGATAAGGGACCACAACTTCTCTTCCTATCTCCTTTTTTGGGCTGCACCTGTGAGGTGAGTAATTCTGCTTGGCCGCATGCTTCCACCATGGTGTGCTGCCTGGCCACAGACCCAAAGCAATAGGACCCTCTAACCTGAGGGAAATCTCCAAAACTGTGAGCCAAAGTAAACCTTTCCCCTTTTTCAGTTCACAACCACAGGCATATTGTTACAGAAATGGAAGTCTGGCTAATTAGGGACCCAGAGGTGTCCAATCGCATCCTAATGTCACTCGTGGAGCTTTCTCCAGAGTCTCCTGTATCACATTGTCACATGTGGCAGTTTCCAGCCTACCCCCCCCTTTTTTTTTCTATTTCTGCCTCCCATTTTCTCTCTTTTTATCCTCTCTTCCGTCCTCTCTAGTTTTCTAGGATAAAAATAATGAAAGCGAGTATAAATCATTTAATCTCAGAAAATAACCCAGAGGTGCAGGAAAGTGTGTATAAAGTTCACATTCCTATTCTTCCGGGTTCTGATGAAAGGCATTTACAGCAAAGGATTTTTTTTTTCTTTTGGTTCTCACAGGCTCCTGGCAAAGAAGGTGCTGAGTGGCTGAAGCCGCCTTGCCCCCAGGGCTGGGAGGAGCACCCTAGTGTCCTTGATGTATTGCAATTTAGTGGAGGCCAAGGGCGTGGCAGGCTGCAGGTAACCCTGAGTGGCCCCAGAGGGAAGTCCAAGTCTTCCTGCTGGCAGGGGCCTCTGTTACTGGGAGCAGCGGCTGCAGTTGCCACACTGAGGAATCTCCCCCTCCCCACCCAGCCACACCCTATCAGGCCAGTCCTGCCAGCAGGGGCAGCTCTGGGGAGAACACTGGAAAACAGAAAGAATGAAACCACGGTCGGGCGCACTGTTGCGAAGAAGCAGCTCCCCTTGGAAGCCAAACAGGAAAGATGACCTAAGAGAAGCCACAGAGCTTTTCTTTCTGCTGGAGGCGTTGTATAAGTTAGGGTGATGATAATCAACTGGGTGTTAATGATAACGACCCGACAGTTGAGCAACCTTGGTGATGTGCCAGTTGTGGTGACATGGATTATCTTTAGTCATCACACCAGCTCTACAAGGTAGGCATTGTCTGCATCCTAGACGTGTGGAAATCGAGAGTGAGGGAGGGAGCTGGGAGAGTTGCTGAAGGGCACAGCACGTGTTCAGGTTCACTGATTTTTAAAGCCTCTTTTCTCCCCTCCCTTCCTCTTTTTTACTCCCTTCTCTCTTTTTTCTTTCCTTCTTTTCCTATTTTCTCTTGCCTTGTTTGATTCAATTTTTTAAAAGGAAATAAAATGTCATATCCTCAGTGAATGTCCCCTTGTGCCCCTCCCCTGTCCCCTTTCCCTGCCATCCTCTGCAGAGGCAGCCTCTCAACCGAGGTCAGAGAATGTCCCTCCCATCCTTTGTTAGCTAAGTCCATTATTTAAGTTGTGTTAGTTAGCCTTCTTTTACAATAACAAAATACCTGAGATAATCAACTTAAAAAGGAGCAAAAGTTTCAGCCCCATGATCACTTGGCCCATTGCTTTTATACTCATGATGAGGCAGTACACCATGGTAGGAGCTTGTGGTTAAAGAAGCTGCTGACCTTATGGTGGCCAGAAAGCAAAGAGAGGGAGGAAGGGGCTGGCATTTCCATGTCCCCTCCAGGACACACCCCCACTCACCTAACTTCCGCCCACGAGACCCTCACCTCCCAATAGTGCCACAATCTGGTGACCAAGCCTTTAAGACATGGGCTATGGCTTGTATGTTTTAAAAATTCACATATATTAGAAGGATTACAAGTGCTACTTTATAGAGAAATGAAAAAATCTGTTAACTGTAAGAAAAAAATCACTATTTCATTTGTTAAACAGCAATAACCAAGATTTGACCACAGTGTATGGGAGAAGCTGAGGGGAAAGGAACACTGAAACCTTGATCGTGGGGGTGTAGATTGGTACAGTATCTGCAGAAGACAACTGGACAGTCAATCAAAACACAACTGCATGGAATTGCAGGAGAAATCTTGTTTCTTAGAATTTGCTTATAGATCCATTTGCACATGTTCAAAAAGCACAGGAGCCCAGGGTTTCCCTGTGGCATTCCTTGTAATAGAAAGAGCAGAAACAATCCACATATTCATTGATGGTAGATGGTGAATTTGAACCACATGGATGGACTATCCAAATGTTAATTCCAAACATTAAAAAGTTAAAGCACTATTGTATGATATTAATCTTTCCCTATTAGGTTATTATTTCCAGGGTCTTATCATGTGGGTGTGTCCTTGACTTTTCCTTTAATGATGCTTCTTTACAGCTGGGAGAGCTTGGAGATCACCAGTCCCCTGCCTTCAAACACAGGAAAGGAAAAAAAAAAGATGCAGAAATGGAAGGTGATCCCCTGAGGGTGGCCCAGCAGGCCAATGGCAGAACTGGGGTTTGGCCTCAGATCTGACCTCTCGAAAACATCTGAATTTATTGTAGTGACCCAGCACTTCTGAACATGGGTGGTTCCTAGTTTTTGTTTTTTTTTTTTAGTTGTAGATGGACACAATATCTTTATTTTTATTTATTTATTTTTATGTGGTGCTGAGGATTGAACCCAGGGCCTCACGAGTGCGAGGCAAGTCCTCTACCTCTGAACAACCCCAGCCCCATTTCTGAAGTTTTATACAGAACATTTGTGATGGTGGAGGAGAAGTGAGAATGTGAAGAGAGCAACCCCAAGCTTAGAATTTGGGCTGTGTTGAGGATTTTTAAAAATCAAAAGTTTTTGCAAATGCCGAATCCCGCTCCATAATATAAATGGATTTGCTTTATTGTCTACATTTATTGTCTATGAGCTATTTTTTCTCTCCCCCGTCTTCTAGTGAAAATGATGCTCCAAGAAGATACACAGGGTTGACCCTGGGCATCTTCTGCCTAACATCCGTTTGGATCTTCATGTCCTTGAGTTTCAGAAACATTGTTAGCTAGGGGTTGGCAAACTTTTTCTATAAAGAGTTGGATAATAAATATTTAGGCTTGTGTACCCTATTGTTTCTGTTATGACTACTCAACCCAACTACAGTAGCAAAAGCAGCCATAGACAATATGTAAATGAGTTGTCATGTTGTATGTTACAATAAAACTTTATTGATTAAAAAAACAGAGTTGACAGCCTGGATTTGGCCTGCAGGCTGTAGTTTACCAACCCCTTCAATTAGAGAATATCCCATGAGTTTATGAGAAGGACATAATTTCATCTGAAAGCAATAAGGAGGAAGATTGGGAATAGAAATTCTAATGATCATTGGACGGTTACATAATGTTTCAGGGAGCAGAGAGGAAATGACAGAGTTATTGGCAGAGGACCAGTATAAACAAAGGTGAATATCTGGGGGTATGTGGAGGGGAGGGTGGGGTCAGGCAAGGCAGTAAGGAAGGGATTCATGTCCAAGAGAAACATTCTAAGTTTTCAGGACTAGGAGGGACTTTGCTGACATTTGCTTTTCATTGTGCCACTGGGGAAATGCGTGTTAAGGGCTCAGATGTTAAGAGTTCAGATCTGGAAGAAGCCGAAGAGTATCATGCCTTGAACGCTAATCTATGTGAGCTCAGCTCTGCTGGGCAGCCCCCAAACGTTTCAACACTCCATCATTTGAATACTTTATTAATTAACGCACTTCCTGTATGCCACGCGACCAGATGTTGCAAGAGTTCTTTGGGATGGAGTTGATTCTCAGATTTCACATGCCATTGTGAAACAGCACCCAGCAAGGAGGTCAGGATGCGTGTGAAACAAACACCTAGACACACACCACACACCCCGTTTCTCATCCTGCTGTCCTGGTAGGTGAGCCCAGGCCAAATCCCAAGCTTCCCTCTGTTCACACCTTTGTTAAAAAGAGGCATTTGTCCCTATCTCTCCCTGCAGAATCAGTGTAGGTAGACAGTGCAGTAGACACCCCACTTCCCTGCTTCCTTTCTCCACTCCCAGTACTTAAGTCATGAATGACGAGAAAAAGCTGGTGCCTGCAGGACCAGAACCTCAAGGGGCCCAGATGGCCATCCATTGATTGGTTCCAAGCTAATTATTGAGCACTTACCAGGAGACAGGTACTGAGCACAGACAGGTTCACAAAGCCCTGGTGTGCTGGGCATTAGTAGGTGGATGGGTGGGGAGCATAAATGATGGAGAAGGAAGCAAATGAATGAAAGATTGTCAGGTGCAGACGAGGTCTGCCAAGGAAAGAGGGCAGGATATTCTAGAATGCCTGAAGCACTCACCGCTGGCTCAGACACCAAGGGGTGACCTCTGGGAAGAGCCAAAGAAAGAGTGCTCCAGGCTGAAAGTCGAGCAGGGGGAAAGGCTGTGGGTAGGCAGCCTCGGAGGAACAGATGGGAGTCCCACAGGACCATGAGTGGTAGGAAAGCAGAAGGGGGACGTAGGCAGAGATAAAGAGGAAGACAGAGGACTGGATGAGTTTGAATCTGGTCGATTGAGTGACTCTTTTCCTGCTTTAAAAGAGCATCCATGCTGACCCTGGAGCATGGCTTGGGAGGGGCAGGAGTGGAAGTAAGATAGTTGGCAAGCTTATTTCGTAGACAGGCAGGAGTCATGGTAGTCTGCTTCTGACGGCTGAGGTGGGCAGTTGGGGGTACTTTTTTTGGTCTCCAGTCTTAAAGGATCAGCATTTTGATATCCATGCAACAATCACCGGGGGTTTTGATTTACTCAGCCACACATTTTGTAAGATCTTCTGTTTGGAGTTTTGGAGACTCTTTAAAAATGTTCACCAGTTCCATGGATCCATAGAATTTCATCTCTGAATCCACATTTCATCTCTACCAGTCATCTGGTCCATCTCAGCTCAACCGCTCACCAAGATCTAACTCGCTTCTCCCACGGAGTTGGTGCCCAGTGTGAGCTCAGTCTTCCCAGAGATGGTGCTACTTGTAGTTGCTTGAGCAACACAAGTGCCTCCCTTTCCCTACATTTCCACCAATACCAGCGGTATTACTTGCTCTTGATTTGTACTACAAAAATATGCTTTGAAAGAGCAAAAATACCCTGTCTCTGTAATTGCAATGCACAGAATCAGTTCAAGCAATCACAGCCATGTGCGATTCCTCAGGAATTTCAGGGTGCGGATAGTAACAATGGCAGATGGTTGACTGAGATGCGCGTGCCAGGTTGGAGCACTCTGCAGATGTGGTACCCCTCTTTCATCCCCGTAGAACCTCATGAGGTGGAAGTTAAGATCAGGCCTTACTTTCTAGGCAAGACAACGGAGGCAAAGGGAAATGAAGTAACTTGTCCAAGTGCCAGAGCTGGGATTCACGTGCTAGATCCACGGGAGTGCCTGCTCTCTCCCTTCCCTTGCTGGGAAAAGGAGGCTCACACCCAGAACTGTTCCCAGCCCTGGATGACACCATTGATCAGACTCTGCCTGGAAATTCTTGTCATTTCTTAACCCCTGCTTCCTATCTTCCCGTTTACACCTCCCAGATTTCAAGATCCTTGTTTAGGTTTATTTCTTGTGGATACCTGGTCAGTAGAACCCTCTGAGACCCTCCCTTAAGAAACACCTAAGTTGTACAGGGTGGAAGGGGGTGAAGGAAACCACGAACCTTCTCTCGGGTTTATGGAGCGGGGAGAGGACTTCTTAGCTGGTTAGGCCATCTCTCTCCACCTCTCTCCTGCTCACACAGCAGTGAGGAGAATTTCATTTTCTTTTTGAAAATAATAAAAATGAGATGATGTATATGAACCTTATTAATCCTCACAACTACATGACGGGGTACCTGCCATGACAGAAAGTTTAGATGCTTATTGTAGAAAATTTGAATCATAAAATACCTAATATGGCCATAGCCAAGATGATGTGTATTCCCTTTCCATATTTTTTTCTTAACATAAGTATTTTTTAATGTATTTTTAGGGTGTCATATCATATATGCAGTGAAGTCACACATGTTTGACTATATAAGTGTGAGAGAGAAGAGTGAGAAAAAGAGAGAGTTAAAGTGTGGGTACTCTGTTCACCATCCACTGAATTAATGCCTGCTGGGGGTGAATGGGAGCTGGAGCCAGAAGGAACCTACTATCCCCGCTTATACCTCTTGTTCCAGAGGCTTCTCATCGTGGGAGTGTCTTGCCTTGCCAACTGTGGTTTGGGTTTAAAGACGTGTTTTTGGTTTACTATGGTCTCTTGGTTCAAACCAGCTGCTTCCGTGGATGGGTAAACCAAGCACAGGAGTCAAGGGCACTTTTCAGGAAACACGGGCTGATGGAGTTTTCTGAGTTACAGTCGACTCCCCTGTGGCATCTCACAGAGGGGTTTAAGGACATTTTGATTTCCACATTTTTGCTGGAGGACTGATTCGACACGCTCGGCCCTGTGCAAGATGCTGCTGTATTGTTTGTCACTCGGGTAGCTGAGGACACCCGTACTTGGAGATTGAAGTAAAAGTGACTTTAGCTCCTTGTCCTACTTTCCATAGGTAGTCCAGCATCCTCTCCAAGATCGCCACCATCTCTAGGGCAGACAACCTATGGACCATCTGTCTAGATCTCTGGATTTGCTTCTCACTGGGACCACACACAGCCCTCCCTGGGCCATGCGCTGGGCCCCCAGCGTGGAGCTAGGGGTCTTCTCCTGAGGAACGTGGGCTTCATAGACTTTCTTCAGAATGTGGGGACTCAGAAAACGTTTTTTTAAACCATAATAAAAGCAAGGGGTTTAAATTAGATTTTAGATCTATCCATCTCTGGAGATGTCCTTTGGCCAGTTTTGCTATAGGAAATGTTCCCATTTTTCTCTGAAGATCCTGGCCTTCTACTTGTCCATCTTTTCTGTCCCTTAAAACTTTTACATTCTCTTATTTTACTATAGAAAGCAGTTTAGCTCCACAACCTCCATTTAGTCCTGAGTTTGCTTTTTAAGGACTTACTACTGACTATGTCCCAAACAAAGGCTACCAATTCTGAGTCTCGGTCTTTACTCTTTTCCCCTATCTCTCTGCCAGTCTTTGTAAGTGTTATGGAGCTTGAGAGAGACTTATTTTGTCATTGATATAGACAGTGTTTCTCTTCTTAAAGACAGAGCATCTGCAGTCTGTGTTCGTTTTCAATATTTTTCACCCTATGATATTTGTGAAATAGATAGTATGATTGTTGTCTCAGTTACTATTTTATTTTTTGTGGTGCTGGGGATTGAACCTAGGGCCTTAGTGCATGTGAGGCAAGCACTCTACCAACTGAGCTCTCTCTCCAGCCTGTGTTTCAGTTACTATTAGTACATAACAATTCATCCTAAACTTAGGAGTAATGTAACCAGTTCTGATGCTCATGGATGCTGCAGTTTAGGGATTTCAGAAGATCATGGAGAAGATGGCTTATTTCTGCTCTAGAATGTCCAGGGCCTCAGCTGGGGAATGCATAGGCTGGGATTGGCTCCCAGGCTGGGAACTGAAATGACCAAAAGGCTCATTTTTCACATGCCAGGCAGTTAAGGAAAATCATGAGTTGGGACCTCAGCAGGGCCACTGACTGAAACTACTCATGGCTTCCCATGCGGTGCCCTGGGTTTGCATAGTGTGTGGCAACTAGAGTCCAAGAGTGAGCATCTCAAGGAGTAAGGTGGAAGTATGCGGCCCATGACAAGCCAGCCAGCACACAAGTCCAATGATATTATTTCTGTAGACTTCCTGTTTGAGGCAGACACCAATATCTGCCCATGTTCAAGAGGACGTGACATGGATCTCATCATTTGACTGACAAGTTTACATTGAAATAAGAGGATGTGGGATGGGGGATGGGGGATTGCAACCAACTTGGAATGTGCAACTTGCTGTGCAGTGCCTTTCCTTTGGCATTTTGTGCCGTTAGCGCAGAGTGCCAACTCTGTGGACACGTGTGCAGAATTTAGTTATTTACTATTATAGGACTTTTCTCATAGTTCTCCGTGGGAGATAAGAGGGGATATAGGTATTTCTTTTTCATCCAAGACAAGGGTAAGAGGACCAAAGGTAACTATTTGACAGTTTCGGGCCTTGGTGAAGCCCTATTCTGTCAGTGTCCTACTCCACTAGCCCTGTGCCTGCTGGGTGGTTGTGGAGAGCGAGGCAGGAGCAAGGTTTTCGGTGCAGAATGGACTCATACACTTTCCCCTCGGAACAGTTTGGGACAGTGGAACTGTCCTGGGATTATTTCTCACTCGATGAGTTGATCCTAGCAAAAGGCTGGGGAGAAAAAGGTAAAGAAGCAGCCAGAAGCCTGGCCAAGTCACCCAGGGAAGGTGAACGTATAGAGGTGACCAGACAATGTTCTGCAGAGGACCCAGCCCGAATGACCCTGCAGGGCAGCCACACAGGAGCCAAAGGCCAGTCTGTGTTATCCTGAGAAGCAGCCACCATGGAAATGAGATCTGCCCCTCTCCCTGCAGGCAGCTAAGTAAGGAGCCATCTCTTCCCTCCCAACCCTCTGTCTTGCCCCAACCCCAGAGGGCGCAAGCCCAGGAGATGGGATAGTGAGAGCAGACCACAGCCTCCCCTCTGTCCTTCTCTCCATGCACTTTAAACTGCTTAGAAAGTCAAATTGAGATGTGTGTGTGTGTGTGTGTGTGTGTGTGTGTGTAGGGGGGACGGGGTGGTGGTGGTAAGGATTTGAAGTGGAAGTTTCGAGAAGGAAGTCATTACTTGAAAACAAGTTTAATATTGTGGAATGCACTGGACAACCCCTAATAACCAGAAATAAATGGAACTGGACCCGGGTAACATTAAGCATCCTTAGAGAAATTTTGAAACATAGAGTTTTTTTGTGGCGATTTTGTGTTGGGAATGCTGGAAGTGAGTCTCCTTGATTAACTGGGTGCTGTCGAAGTTGTCAGGGGTCCACCTTGGGGCACTTGGGGTCAAGATGCCAGGGGATCACGCAGGCCTGGAGAGTCACCATCGCTTCATGTTGACCGTTAGAGACAACACTGGAGGGAAAGGGAGGGTGTGAGGCCGGGAGACCTGGCAGCCTCAGCAACTGGTGTTGAAGTTAGTGGGAGAGAACTGGACTGTCCCACCCTCCTCCAGGGCATGGTGACGGTTGTCATGAGCCTCGGACCTTTTTCATCCGTGTTGACTGCTGAGTTCTCTCCTTCCCTCGGACTCTCTCCAAGAAACCCCTCCACCACGGGCTCTTCCAGTTACCTGGCAGTCCTGAAGTCCCGAGACCGAGGGGATCACCAGAAACTCCCTCCCAGGCCCAGTTGTGCCCACAGAGCAGAACCAGGCAGGGCGGGAAATTAAGGCTGAGGCTGAGGGGAAGAGCATTAGGAAGCTGGGCCCACTGAAAACAAAACTCCCCTGAATTCTACCATGAGCTCTGTCTTGGGAACAAGAAGAGGAAGGTGCTAAGAGGGGAGGTTAGATTTTAGCAAGAGCTTAAAAATCTGACAGCAGAGGAAGAGAGACCAGAACCACAAAGCTAACATTTTGCAGTTGGACATCATTTGATTCTTTTAAAAAGTCCCTGGTCTCAGGAGGGGCTGTCCCTGGGGAGGGGGTTCTATTCCTAACTGGGGAAAGAGCCGGGGAAGCATGAATGGTACCTGGTCCCTTCCCTAAATCACTCTCCATCGGCACCCCATGATGCTGGGAATCCCCAGGGTCCGCGTTCCTGTGCTGTTGATGACAGTTTTGATGTTTGCTTAATGAATTTCACCCTAGTGTCTCAGTCTACGGATGAGCTGACTGAGGCTTGGAGGTGTAAACAGGGCCAGTTCACACAGCTGGTAAGACACATGGCCAGGGGTCTGATCCAGCTCTGTTTCCAGTCCCACCAGTGGCTAGAGCAGATATTCACTCATCGGCTCTGACATGTGGCTTCCTAAAGTGTGGCAGCACAGAGGTGCTCAGACTGTGGGCTTTGGAGCTGGGAAAGTGTGAAAATGGATTTTGGATCCTTCTTGATCAGTTGTGAGACTTTTGTCAAGAAAATTAAGTAAACTCTACGTGTCTACTCTGTGGTTAGCAATTTTACTCCCACTGATATTTACTTATTTATTTTGGTACCAGGGATTGAACCCAGGGACACTCAGTCACTGAGCCTCATCCCCAGCTCCCTTTATTTTCTATTTTGAGACAGGGTCTCACTAAGTTGCTCAGGGCCTCACTAAATTGCTGAGGCTGGCCTCGGACCTGTGATCTTCCGGCCTCAGCCTCCCCAATTGCTGGGATTACAGGTATGCGCCATCTCACACCCGGCCATGCTGATTTTTTTAAAGCTGGCTCTCCTTTAGCCATGAGTCAGCAGTGACAGGAAGGGGTTAGATAGCAAATGATCAGGACAACAGCCAGCTCCTCCTGAGTGTTGATGTGATGCAAGGCACTGTGCTAAGCACATTACATGCACATTATGTGACATTTCCCTGAGATCTGGATGATTAGCCAATCTCAATATGCAAGCAAGAAGCACATTCAGCTACAAGAAAAAAGAACCAGGGTTTGAACCCTGGGGAGTGGTCTCTGGAGCCAAGGAGAGTGAGTAGAAGCTTTGGTCCTCAGGGTAGCATGGTGCTTGTGGACACTGGAGGGAAAGAACACAGGTGACAAGAGCAGAATGAGACCAGGTACCCATGAAATGGGGATTAGGACATTTGAAATGGCTGTCACCTGGTGATCCAGGTGAGGTACTTACTGCTGTGAGCCTAAGTCTCCCTATCTGAGCTTCACTGGGTTAAAGGAGATTAGGATGCGGAGACACTTTGTAGGTTGAGGATCACTTGACTAATTATCACTGTCATTACTGAAGTGTATTCAGGATGACGTTTTGGTAAAGCATGCTGGTTTCTTGTAATCTTAATGCTTACAGCCATTCACTATTTTGCATTTTATTTTTTAGCCTGACTTACTAGTTTTTAATGAAACCTTTTGTTTTTTCTCCTTCATTAAGAAGCTAGTGTGGTAGACAGTATTCTCCAAATACGGCCGCAATGACATATATCCCAACCCACCCGGTACTCTTTAATGTCCCATTTTTATAATGTGACCTATCTCCATGGAAGGGGTGGGGGGGCTGCGTCTTCCCCAAAACTGGGGCAGACCTTTGTAACCACCTTGACTCATCGCACGTGACAGAAATGACAGCCAGCGGGGACGAGGGCAGGTTGGAAAGGGAAAGTCTAGATTTCAGGGTGTTTCCTGGCGAGCACAGAAACACCCCCTTGGGGAGATGTGACAGTGGCGTTGGCTTCTCTGGCTTTACCCTGTGGTCCTCTTCACTTCTCAAGTTGCTTCATTAAAATTTTCCTCTGAGGAGAGAGAGAAAAAAAGTTTTGTAACCCTTCGCCTGAGTGAAGTCTACGATGAGAAGGGAACGCTCCAGAGCTCCCAGTTTGGCGGGGTGCAGTCACTCTGTGGAGCCACTCGCCCCAGCAGAGAGGTCCCGAGGCCAAGTCCTCCTGGTGGGGTCAGGAATGTGGGCATGCCTGGGAGTGGCAGGTGGACCCCAAGGCCTGAAGGTCAACAGCACCCATGGGTGTGGGTGACGGAGGGTCCTCAGAGAGCTGAAGTGTGGCCTTTTATCCTCCCTCTTGCCCGAAGCTTCTGGACAAGAAGATCCTCACCACAAAATTTAAAATAGCAGATACCTTCTAGGTGCAAATCGCTTCGCATACTGGGCAGATTTACATGTTACTTTATCCCCACCCGGGCCCCTGCACCCCATAGTCCTATAAAGAAACCAGAGAATATATGGTTGTCACCATCATCATCATCACCATCATCACCATCATCATCATTACCAGTATCTTGGTTCCATAAGTAAAGGGACTGACAGGGCCAGGGCTTTGCTCAATTTTACAGTTCACAGGGGGAGATGTCCCTGAGAGAAACAGGTCTTCCTGGGGAGCCTCCTTTGGCTGAGTCACAGATGTGATCCACAGGGGAGTTGGAACTGGGGCACTGCAGCAGATCAGAAGCCGAGCACTTTCACCCTCTCCCCAGACTGGCTGCCATCTTGTGGTGGGACATATGGTGTTGGGAGTAAAAACCCTGAGCTCTTCTCCTCTGCTGCCCTGTGGCCCCCCAGTGACTCTCCAGCTCCTAGCAGGAAAGAACCACCATGTCAGTCATTCCTATCTTAGTGGGAATTTAAGGGCCTAAGTTTCTTCTCTCAAAGATATTTACCTTAAATCTTATCCCTCCTGATCTTGGACTCCTGGGAAAGATGTTTCTAGCATCGGTGAGAGGATAGAAGAAGCTTTATCTCAGGGCCAGGAAATGAGTGGAAGAGATTGAATCGCTGCCCCCATCCAGGTGTGAGCAGATGTGAGCTACTTCAATCATGGAACTCAGTTGTCAGACAGGTGAGTGCCTGGTGCTGAGCACAGAGTGGGAAGGAGAACGTGGTCCATTCATGAGCTGGGAATGCAACAACAGTCAGATTGTGAGTGATGCCTGAGATAACCTACTTACAGGAAGAGGAGATTTATTTTGGCTTAGAGTTTTGGAGGTTCCGGTTCATGGTTGGTGGGTCCCATTGCTTTGGGGCATGTGGCGAGGCAATACATCATGGCTGGGTACACAAGGTGAAAACATTAGTGTCATGGCTGGAAAATGAAAAGAGAAAGAAGAGGTAGAATCCCTCTGTCCTCTTCAAAGGCATGTAGAGCGTGAATGACTGACATGGTGGTTCTTTCTTACTAGGGACTGGAGAGTCACTGAGGGACCTAAAAGAGCTCCCACAAGTACCCACCTTTTAAATTTTCCATCACCTCCATGAGCACCAAGCTGGGAACCAAGCCTTTAACATAAGAGCTGTTGGGGGAAATTTGATATTCAAACTAGAGCAAGAAATGAATAGAATATGGGCTGTGGCAGGAGCCCTGGCCGGGCGGAGGAGACAGGAAAGCATCCAGTAGTCAGGATACCTGTAGAGAGTGCTGCTGTAGGTGTAAGCATTCAAAGTGCTCCAGAGCATGCAGAAGCTGAGGTTGGAGTAGTGGATATCAGAACTTTTCTAGAGGAGGTGATTTCATCAGAGCTGAATCTGGAAGGGTAATGAAGCTGCCACTTACGAACATCTTCTTAGTTTGGCTTCTCTAGAGAAACAGGACTGAAGAATTTCCCATTAATACCACAGAGAAGGGCCAGCTCAGGGAAGCAGTGTGAGGGCAAGGGATTGAGTGGACAAAGGAGGGAGACCAACAGGAGGGAGGGCCTTATTGCACTGGCCTGGTTGATCACTCCATCTTGCTGGACATCCCCAGAGAGGGATAGACCTCTGTCCCCTGAGCTGTGTCCTATGAGAGAGGAAGCATCCTCTGGTTCTCTCCCATTTCAGGTCCCTAATGACCAAAGTTTGCCCCATGGGGAGCTGAGTTGGCTTCCGCACATTTCTAGCCTGAGTCACATGCCCTGCAGCTGGCAGTTCATCTGAGTCTGGGTCTGGGTGTGCGGGAGATAGCAGAGATTGCTTAGGGCTCAACCTAGACCCTGGTGGCCAAGGTGCCAGCACAGAAGATGGCCAGGAAGAGGAGCATCTTCAAGACACGAGAGCATTTACACACAGTAGACTGTCTCACTGCACAGTAACTCTCGTCATGAACTGAATTGTGTTCCCCAAAAAGATACGTTGAGGCTCTCACCCTCAGTACCTGGAATGTTACCCTATTGGAAAGAGAGTCTTTGCAGATGTAATCAGGATATAAATTGAGATGAGGTCATACTTTTAGGGCAGACCTTTAATCCAATATGAGGGTTATAAGAAGAGATACAGAGACAGACGCAGATAGAAAGGACATTGATGTGAAGACACAGGTATGCAGGGAGGGTACCGTGTGACCATGGTGCAGAGACAGGGGCATGCATCCACAGCCAGGGATGCCCATGATGGCTGGCACCACAGAAGCTCAGTGAAGGCATAGAACAGGTTTTCTCCAGTCTCTAGAGAGAACAGGGCCCTGCCAACACCTTGATTTTGGGTTCTTGCCTTCAGAAGGTTCTAGGGAGAGAGAATAAACTTGGATTGTTTCAAGTCACCCAGTTTATGGTACTTTGTTTCAGCAGCCCTAAGACAGGAGCATACCTTGAATGTCTGTCCTTCTGAATCTCACATTTTAAATATAATTACCAATGCAATGGTATCTGGTAGTGGTGGGGAACCTCGAGAAAAACAGGACTAGGTCAAGTGGGCTCCACCCCCATGGATGGACAAATGCTGTTCTTGAGGGAGTGGCTGCTGTAAAGTGAGTCCACCCCTTGTGCTTCTCTCAGTCAAATGCACTCTGTTGCCCTTCCAAGGCTTTATGTTCTTTCCAACAGACCTAGCAGCTTAAAGCCCTTGCCAGAGGCCAGCATGGTGCCTCCAGAAGCATGAGCTAAATAAGCTTCTTCTTCTTCTTTCTTATTCTTATTCTTATCTTATTCTTCCTCTTACTCTTCTGTATAAATTACCCACTCACAGGCATTCTTTTATAGCAAGAGAAAATGAACTGGGTATTATTATATTCGTTTCATAGAATCAAAACTAACACAAAGCAAAGTTCTCACTCAGGTTTTCATGGAGTGGGAAACACAGCTGGGAGCAGGACCCTGGTTTGTCCTGCTCAAATCTCTGCTTGTGCCTTCTGTTGTACCAGAGATGGGCGGGGTCAGCCAGGAGGGGCCTGGGAGAACAGTGCCCTAGTAAAAGGGCAAGCCTGAGCCCCTGCAAGACCATAAAAGATGGACAGCATGGAAAAGAGTGAGATCAAGAGTGATGCTGAGCTGGTGATATTGAGGACGGTGAGAGAGGAGTCACTGAGAACGTTCACTCCGTGCGTGCTGTTTAGTGCTTTATGTCTACTCATTCATTCAAGTCCCACAAACCTCCATGGTGGGGAATTTTATAATGCCCATCCTCCAAATAAGGACACAAGGCACAGAGAGGTTAAATAACTCGCTTCCTCAGCACCGCAGGAAGGGGATTGGAACTCAGGCTGCTGGCTCTAGAGCCTGAGATCTTTGCATGGGCTCTGCATTCCTTCACCCAGGCTTGGTAAAATGCCTCCCCTATGGTGGATACCATAGTTGCAGAGATGAACACACTTTTGTCTCACTAATCAAACCTAATTGATGCCCCTTCTCACTCACTCAAGGGCTGAAGGAACTGTTCAAAACAGTGGCCACTAGACACAGGTGGCTACTGAAGTGTGGCCAGTCTGAATCGAGGTGTGTATAATACACGCTGGGTTTAGAAGACCTAGCTCACACACACAGAAAAAGAATGCAAAGTACCTCTTTAGTCATTTTTTAAGATATTGATTGCATGCTGAAATGATTATATTTTAGATGTGTTAGGCTGAATGAAGTATATCATTAAGGTCTTTTAAAAATATGAACACAAGAAATTCAAGTCCCCTCTGCACACACGTGTCTCTGCTGTTGAATGTCGTTGCTCTGCCATGTGTGTGCTTTGAAGGTAGGAACCATCTCTGTCCTGTTCTCTGTGGATTCCAAGAGCCAGAACAGGGCCTGGCATATGACAGTCCCTCAGCACATAGTTGTTGCATAAGTAAGTGAGTGAATAAAGTGGTGACCTGATCCAATCCCACCTGCATCTGCTCCTCCCTTCCTTGTGATAAGATTGGACCTCCTTTTCACCTTGCCTTATCTTTGGGCAGCCACTCAGTTGCTTCTAGGCTTCCAGAGAGAATGGATGGCACTCAGTGCCAGCTAATTGAGAGGGTGGGCACCTGGTAGAATTTGGAGAATAAAAATGGTCAGATATTTGCAACCAAAATGGCAGTGACCCCTCGCTGGAGGCAAACTCGGTGCTGGGCATCATTCTGGGTACTTTACATGGAATGACTTATTTGATTCTAACACCCAATGGCATCAGTCCCACTATCAAGTCCTTTCAAAGGTGGGGAACATTAAAGCTCAGACAGGTTAAATTAGACCCCCAGAGTCATGCAGCTAGATCTGTACCCAGGTCTGTCTGATATGACATTTGTGCTCTAACCCACCACTCCATGGCATAGGGAAGGGGGAATAGGGGCCCTCAACCCTGGGCGATCCTATACCAGGTCCCAGAGCAGCCTCAGCAGGTGGCCTCGGTTCTCCAGGGTTCTGGGGACCCCATCAGACGTGTCTAGCACCACTGAGCATCCGGCCGTGGATTGTGAGTGTGTAGAAATGTGCCGTCTGAGCGTGCGGACATCCTGCCATGCATCTTCACCAGAGGTCTGGGCGCCCTCTGTCCCTGTGATGCAGCAGGAGTGTGTAGGGGGTGGGCCTCCCCCAGTAAGGCCTGACTGTGCTGTTCTTCACTCCTTCATCTGTAAAACAGAGGGAGGGAGAGTGCATTCCTCATCAACATTATTATTTTGGTACTGGGGGTTGACCCCAGGGGTGCTTAACCACTGAATCACACCCCCAGCTCTTTTTTATATTTTACTTAGAGATAGGGTCTCACTGAATTGCTTAAGGCTTCACTAAATTGCTGAGGCTGACTTTGAACTCACAATCCTCCTGCCTCAGCCTGCCGAGCCTGGGATTACAGGCATGTGCCACCATGCCTGGCTAACATTATTCTTTTGAGAACTAAATGTTCTCAAAACAGGCACTTAGAGGAGGACTCAGAGTAGCAAGTAGCCAATAAACATTACTTAAATGTTAAGCAAATATTAAAAATAAATTATACTTGATTTTTTTCATGAGAGGTATACTTGGGTGGAAGTGTCACTGTCTGCTGATCATGGCCACACCTACAAAACCAAAGGACTTCTGCAGAGGGGTGTAGTGTATTTGTTGAATGGACACGTATTGAGCACTTACTGTGTGCCAGGCAATGTCACATGGCAGAGACAAGGAAATGAAAAGGACTTTGCCTAGTCTTAAGAAGCTCTTATTCTACTTAGAGAGACAGACAAATTCATTGACACATCAAAATATCATAATTAACAGCTACTTATTAATAAAATAGCTGGTAATATATAGCTAATCGGTAATGAATGCATATTTATTTTTTCATGCAACACCTGCTTTTAGGATATTTGCTGTAAACTGTCAGGCTGACTGTGTGTGAGGATGATCGAGGTGAACACGTCTCCCAGTCCAGAGGGAAAGAGAGGCAAGAGGGCAAGGTGAAGATGGAGAAAGCAAGAATTGCAGGCTTTCTGTGCCTCTTACACCGACAGTCCCCACAAAATACAGCAAGAGCAGATTTGGTGGCTTTAACCACAAATGTTTATTTTCTTCCAGCTCTGGAAGATGGAAGGCCAAGATCAAGGGGGCTGCAGGGTTGGTTTCTGATGATGCCTCTCTTCCTGGCTATGTCTTCACATGACCTTTCCTCTGTGTGTGTGTGGAGAGAGAGGGAGAAAGATGGAGAGAGAGAGAGAGAGAGAGAGAGAGAGAGAGAGAGAGAGAGAGAGAGAGAGGAGGAGGAGAACATTCTCTAGCACCTGTTCCTCTCTTACAAGGGTGATCCCACTTAGCCTTGATTCCCACTTAGCCTCCTCATAGACTCCACCTCCAAACACAGTCACACTGGGGGCTGGGACTTCAGCACAGGGACTGTGGGGACATGACAAAACAGACATCCACAGGAGGGCACACAGGACTGACTTCTGGGCAGCTGGGGCAAGCAGTTAAACTGAGGCTTAAAGGATATGAGTCTCAGCTGTGCAAAGAGGAGAGAGAGAGTGTCTCCAGCTCAGGAAACAGACCCAGAGAAGGTCTGGAAGGGAGAGTGTGGCCCTTTCAAGACACAGCAAGTGTTTTACTCTCAAATAAAAGGGGGGCAATGAGGGAAAGTGTTACGGTTTAGGCAAGAGGTGTCCCCCAGAAGCTCATGTGTGAGATATGCAAGGTTTAGAGGGTCAGTGATTGGGTATGAGAGCCTTGACCTGATCAGTGCATTGATCCACTGATATAAATTAACTGGGTAGAAACTGCAGGGGAATAGGGTATGGCTGGAGGGAGCGGGTCCCTGGGGGTGCATGACTTTGGGGTTTGTATTTTGTCTGCATTGAACATAGCTCTCTTTCTCTCTCTCTCTCTGCTTCCTGATTGCTGTGGCTTGAGCTGCTTTTCCACTTCTCATCCTCCGCCATGATGTTCTGCCTCACCTCAGACTCAGAGCATGGAGTCAGCCAGCTCTGAGCTGAGACCTCTGAAACCATGAGCCCCAAATAAACTTTTCCTTCTCTGAAAGAGTTCTTGTCAGGTCTTTTGGTCACAGGGAGGCAAAAGCTGGCTGAAACAGAAGGCAAGACTTGGGAAGAGCACAGAGGCTTTGGAGAGCATGGGAGCTCCATTCAAGGAGTTTGAACTTCATCTAAAGGGATGAAGAAGCCAGTGATGAGCACGAAAAGAAATCAGATGTGACGTGCTGGACGGTTCCCGCATGAGCTTGGGAAGGCTCCCTGTTAAATTTTCAGGAAATTTGAAAGTCGATTGTTAAACCATTGCAGCATAAAATTGGCCATGGTGAGAGCATTTCACACCATAGGGACTGGCAAATATTAAATAGCCCAGCTCCCCGCCCCCGCCATGCCCCTGATGTGATGGGCAAAGGTGTGGTTTATGCAGTCGAGGGGGAGAAATAAAGAATGTCCACGTGCTTCTGCTCTTTTCAATGCTTTATTCACTCATATCATTCAATACGATTTCACTCTGTAGGTTCTTAATCAAGAAAATGACAATCCTTAATGCTGGGCACTGGAATAGACACAATCAATCCACTGCAAACAATTCTAGATTAATTCTGAACACTGTAAACATCTTTAATCCTGACAGGTTCTCGACAGACATTCCCTCTGCATGCTAAGCTCAAGTGCCAGATCTAAAGTCTCAAGCCTTAGGCTCTAAGTTCAGCAGATGCACACTCACCCAGACCACGGTGATCAGGTCAGGGACCTAGGAAGGCTTCTTCTGGGGTGGAGCTGGTGGCCAGTTGAGGAGAGAGTCGTAGGGAGAAATTGCAGTTCTCACCAGGGCCAAGATGTGGCTGTAGAGTTTGAGAGCGGTGAGGAAGATGCAGAGGGTCAGGCAAAGAGAAGACTTGAGATGTGAGTCCAGGTCCTTGTCAGGCTCTCCAGCATGAGGGCATCAGTGTCAGCTGGCTGAATGTCTGTCCATTTGCTCTATTATTTATACTAAATTTGGGGGCTTAGGACCACCTTTTCAATTCCTATGAGCTGCCACCAGATTTCTCAGTGGCATCATTTGCCCTGGGATTAAAGCATCTGGTCTGGTGGTCCCCACCCTGATTTTCTTGCCTCTCGCCCTTATGGGGGTGAGGACAACATGACAGAGACTTCACTCTGAGCTTGTCAGGGTGGGGAGAAGTGACTTGTTCATGTCAGGGCTCTGCCTGATGGTCGTATTGGAGGGCTCCGTAGGTGTGCCTGGTGAGGCTGCAGGTTTCAAAGTGGAGTTTTAAAATGGAGTTGCTTAGGCTAAGGCTATCCTTATAACCCCAAACCTCCCCAGGATTGTTGTTAAAGGTTTACCAACCCCTCTTCCTGGTTTTGACAGAGGTTTATAAGAAGTGATCAGGGAGATACAGAGGAAGTGTCACCTGGGGTTATCTTGTCAGGTAACTCAGGACTTCCAGAAGAGGTGGAATTTCACCTGGGTTCTCAGAGATCAGTAGGCATTTTCCAGAAAGGAAGGGACATCCCAACCAGAGCCAACCAAATGGGGAGAACCACAAAGAGCCAAACATGTGGGTAACATCAGGTGGTAAGTGGTCTAGACAGGCCATGGTGTGTGCTGGGGAGGAGCAGGGGCCCATCGTACAGAGGGAGAGGAGCAGAGCCGGGAGCTGGAGGCAGACCATGTGAGAATAACAGTCCAGGTCAGGTCATCCGACTCTCTCCTGGGACCCTGGGGAGCCAAGGCAGGTTGTGGAGCAGGGTATGATGGGCATTGCTGAATGCTGTATTGTGACAACAGTATTTTGGCTGTGTGGCAGAGAATGACTTGGAGGCAGGAGGCGAGAGGCTGCTGGGAGCCAGTTCCTGCTGCATGCTTATGGTGTGCGAGCAGTAGGAGTGGGTGCTGCAGAAGCTGCCCATCTGCACGCCTGCCCTTGAAGGTCTAGAGGACGACTTGTCCATGCAGCTTCCGGCAGCCTCATTTTGAGGAGTCAATTCACCGATACGTCCAAAGCATTCTGGGAATCAAGCAAAATTGCAACAGAATTGGGTTATCTTCCACCTGATCTTGGGACAGCTCTTCTGAAAGGAAAGCGAGGAACCTGGGGATGAGTGAGGGGGTGGTGAGCCTTTCTCAGAAATGCCCTTGGGTGGGAAAGCAAATTTTTTCTTAAAATGGGGGCTGTCAATTAAGATGGCCGTCCAGATGCTAAGCGAGGACCTTACATTTCCCCCCACTTTTTTGGTTAGTTATTAGGCCCCTTAAGGGACAGGGGTGTAGATCAATCATCTGTAGTTTTTTTCCTGCTGGGAAGAAGCGGCTTCTGGACACTTGTTAGGGGCACAGGGCGTCATTGAGGAATGGTGACGGTCAGGAGATGCCAGGTGGTGCTGACTCTGGACGACCCAGTTTTGGTGGGGGGTTGGAAGTCCTGTAACAGAAGCTGGTTCATGGTTTGGTGAGAGATCCTTTGAATCTGGTCGTGAATAAATCTAATGACGCAGGGGGCAAGCATTAACAGAAGGCCTATGACAAGGACAGAGGTCAGGAAGGAAGTGCCCACTGGAGAAGGGGCTTACTTAGCTGCCATCCTTCAGTTCCAATGGCGGTGAGAGGCTTTGAGGCCTGAAGGAGATCAGAGGTAAAGGGGGCATTAGTAATTGAAGTTCCCTTGGTGGTAAGAAATCCGTGCTCCTTCCAAATAGCAGAATGGGAGAGAGGTATGGGGAAAGTGGACTTAGAGTGAGTGTTGACATTGAGGGAGGTTCCCTTTGCCACCGAGAAGGCTCTGATGAGGGCAACCACTTCAGCCTGCTGATTGGATGCATTATTGGGGAGCTGTTTCCACAACCAAGACTATAGCATATCCTGCCCCACAAACTCCCTCCTGAAGGAAGGAGGAGCCATCTGTGAACCATGTGCATGTTGCCTGAAGCAAGGTCCCCTTCCTGTATGTGGGAGGGAGTGGAAGAAACTCCTCCAGAGTCTCAGTGCATGAATGGGTGAGAGGAGAAGAGGTGGAAGAGCCCTGAGGAGTGGGGAGGAGAGTAGCAGAGTTAAAGGTGAGCACATGTGGAAAGTAAGACTGGGGCCTTCCACCAGGGAAACCTATAGAGATAAAAGTTGACAGGAGTGTAAGGAACGTAAGCCCTTGTAGGTGAGAGGTTCCTTTAGGTTATGGGAAGCCAGGATGGTGCGTGGGGCCCCAAAGGTGAGTTTCTTTGACTTAATGAGTAAGAGGTTGTGGCCAATGTTGGTAGGCAAGGGGCCCATCCCTGAATGGTAGGGTCAAGACCCTTCGGTAGATAAGCCAGAGGGGCAAATATTGGCCCCAGCATGTCTGAGGACCCCCCAGAGCAAATCCCTGCTTTTCAGTTGCTTAAAGGTGAAATGGGCATTTGAGATCAGGGAGATAGAGAAAGTTTTGAAGTTATTCTTCTGTGTTGCAGCCAAGGGAAAAGTTAAATTGACACTTTTTTTTTCTTTTTTTTTCCCCTTAGGCCTCTTATCAAGCCTGCTGAGTCTGTCCTTTGTATTTCAATGTTCACTTCAGTGTGGCCTTGGCCAGGGAGATGCTGCCTAGGGCTTCACAATGTAGAAGAGCTCTGGGTCCCTCATTCGTCTAGAAATGGGGTCTCTGGAGGAATTCAGAGCTTTAGTGGCAACTAGAAGGTGGGCGGGGAGCAAGAGGAGCAAAGGGAAGGCTTAGAATGGAGAAAGGAGAAAGCCTGCACAGAAGGGATTTTCTTCCGTTTTCTTGAGTGCTCACAAAAGCTCTGAAGATTGGAAGGTTGAACTGGTCAATGGGCCTTTAGATCAGGAGCCAAACGGGGCTAAGTGGGCGAGGAGGCAGCCAAGAGGTGAGTGGGATTTGGGAGTCCCCATGGCGAGTTGGAGTCTGGACTGAGAGAGGGAGTCACCCGCTACTTCTCTAGCCTGGGCTTTGCCTGTAGAGAGTCTTGGTTGCCTGGCCAGGGCTTTCGTGAGCTCTGCTGAGGAGCTGAGATCCAAGACCCGAGGGTGAACTGGCCACGGGGAGGGGATGGGAGAGAGACACGTGAGGAGGAGGGGAGGGGAAGGGCGAAGTCACTAACCCAAACCAGGCCGGAGTGTGGATGAAGAAGAAGAAGAGCTCTAGGTGAGTGGAAAAAGGTGTGTGGAAACTGTCCTGGGCCCTCAGGCCAGGATCCCAAAGCAGCTCCAATCCCAGAGCGGAGAGCAAAGCTGATGGAAGAACAGGATCGAGTCACTGGCATCAATGAAAGAAAAGTGGCGCAGGACTAGTCACACACACCCCTGGGACAGGAAGGGAGTTTCTTGTCAGGAGCCTGAGAAGGCTGCTCTGCAGAAAGAGAGGGTCAGCAGCAGCCAGGAGGGAGAGCGGGGAGTGTGACTGGGCAGAAAATGGAAGGGGTTTTGAGACGGATGTGAACGGGCTCGTGGTGTGAGGGAATCCCAGAGCGTAGGGTCCACCTCGGGAGGGGGTGATGGGAAGGCACTGGCCGACGGAAAGGAGATGGTCCTAAGGTAAGGGTGAGGTTCAGGAGCAGGAGGGGAGTCTGGATGGAAGCATATATGAGGGGAGAAGGGAAGCGTAGCCCCCAACTTTGTGAGGATGTCCCTTCCCATAAGGGGGACAGGGCACTGTGGGATGACCAAAAAGGAGTGGGTAAAAATTAGAAAGCCAGAAGCGCAAATTCAAGGCTAGGTGTCTGCAAGGGTTGGTAAAGTTTACCCTCTACCCTATCAATAGAGGTCATAGAACCAGTGGTAGGCCCCCAGAACTTCTTGAGGACTGAAAATGTAGCCCTGGTGTCTAGGAGGAAGGAGACAGGCCCACCTGAAATACGCAGAGTTACCTGGTTTCCTACGGAGTGATGGCAGTGGTGGGTGATGTGGACTGGGACCTCATTAGTCTTCAGCAGTCAGTCCTGAGAGTTGGAAAGGGGAACTAGAAGGGCCGGATGGCCAGGGGCCACTATGGACTCAGGGACAGTCAACAGCCCAGTGTCCTTCCTGATGGTATTTAAGACAAGGGCTCAGAGGCTTGTGAGGCTTGGGACATGTACAAACCCAGTGACCCATCTGACCATATTTAAAACAGGGTCTGGGTGGTCCCGAGGGACCCTTCTACAGGCCAGTAGAACCAGGGATAGATGCGGAGGCAGGACGGACAGCTTGAGCGAGCATCTGATACTTCTGCTTGTGCACCTTCTCGTCTCTCCCATTATACGCCTTAAAGGCCACTCCCAGAACCTCAGCTTGGGGAGTTGGGCCCCCCCTCTTGAGGCACCTTAATTTGGCCTTAATATCAAGGAAACTCTGGGAGAAAAAGTAGGTCATTGGTAGTTGTCTCCTATCCGGAGTCTCAGGGTCCAGATTAGTATATCATAATAAAGTCTTGGTCAGGTGATCTAAAAATGCTGAAGGGTTTTCATTTTTGTCTCGGATGATTTCCTGGAGCCTTTCATAATGGATAGCCTTATGGGCTGCCTTTCTAAGTCCTGCCATGAGGCAAGTAATGAATCGTTTTCTACTAGTTACTCTTCCAGGCAAATGATAATCCCAGTTGGGGTTCTGATCAGGGACCACTTCAGTACCAATCGGATGGGTAGGGGAGGTCTGATGCGCCTCATCAGCATAATTTCTAGCTTGCTCCCAAGCTCGTCTATGCTCCTGGGGCAGGAGGGTGTTAGACAAGATCATATGGACATCGTGGAAGTCAAGTCATACGGTTGGGTCAGATACTGAAACTCTTTGATATCTGTGGTGGGGCTCGAAGTGTAGAACCCAAGCCACTTTTCTATCTGTGTAAGATCTGACAAAGAGAAAGGCACAGGAACCTGGATTACACCATCTACCCCAGCCACCTCGCGTAGGGGACACAGAGGTGCAGGTTGGGCAGTGGCAGCCTGTGAGTGTGTGGCAGGAAGAGAGAAGGGCTGAGGGGCCAAGTGGACAGTTGCTGTGGTGGCTTCACCAGAAAGAGAATTGTGGTATGGTGGGGGCTCATCTGCTGGGTCGAAGGAGAAGGAGTCCTGGGTAGGATCTTCTGTCCCTTTGGGAGCAGACCTAGGGGAGGTGAGAGCTAAGAGGACTTGTGCAAGAGTTGCAGAGAGAGGGCTTAGAATGTAGGGAGGAGAAGGCCTGAACGTATGATATCTCTTTCCATTTTCCCAAAGGCTCACGATAGTTGAAAAGATCCCTGGTAATACTGGGATCTAGAGTGCCGTTAAGCGGCCACTGAGAGTCCAAAGGATATTGAGACCAGATCTGATTGCACAAAGGGATAAATTTGGGGGGATTTAGGTACAGGGTGAGAGAGAGAGAGAGTCCTAGGTTAACCAGGAGGCAGCCTAGTGGACTATGGGAGGGAATGGACGAGGAGCCGCCCATGGTGAGACATAGGAGGTGAGTTTAGAGGTGGGGTGTCCCCCACGCTCCAGTATCACCCAAGTGGGAGGACGGTTACACTCAGGGGTTTGTCACCACCGCTGGGTAAGCCTCAGGGGCAGGGCCTGAAGAGGCACTTGTGGCCCTGGCTGGGACTACGCAGGGGCAGAAGCCGTAGAGATTAACCCAAGGCCAAGAGGTCTCAGCAGGAACAACTCCCAATCACCCTTGGTGGTTTTTCTCAAAACCCAGGACACAAATAAAAGCCCACCTATAGACCCGGTTGACAGTAGGGACCAGCCGCAGCTATGAAAGCTGTGGCTGGAGGCGCCCCAGACCACACGGTAACCCTGAGAGTGCCGGATGATCAACGGTCACATCCTGGGACCCATAGGTCATTTAGGTCGACCCGAGACAGGGGTCTTACCTGGAATGTCTGGTGGTGGGTGCAGAGAGGGCATTTGGCAGAAGGGAGGGCCTGGTCCCACAGTGGAATTTGGATCGGGGCCTGGGATGCTCAGTGACCCTCAAAGAGGGGAGCAGGCACACCAGGGAACCCGATCCCGGGTTTCAGCACCAATCAAAGGAAAGCGAGAAACGGGGAGACGGTGAGTGAGAAATGAAAGACAGAGACCAGGCAGAGAAACACACAGGAGTTTGTCAGGGCTGAGTAAAGGCTAGCCTCCATAGAGGGAGAGAGGCAAGACAGGCATGGGGTTTGGGACTTTTATGTGGCAGGCTCAGGGATTAGAGCCAGGCAGGTCCTAAAGCTGTGGTTAAGAATGGGGTTAGTATGAGGGAGCCGTGAGCCTTCCTCAGAAATGGCCCTTGGGCATAAAAGTGAAATTTTTCTTAAAATGATGGCTGTCACTTAAGATGGCCATCCAGATGCTAAGCAAGGACCTTACATCTTCTACCCAAGCTCTTTGCACAGTAATTCACCTGGGAATTCAAAGCAAGCAGGTGGAAATAACAGCAAGTGGGAACTTTCTAAGTGTCAGCCACGTTCAAAGACCCCAGCCCAAGGCTGTTTACATGTGTTAAACTTTAGTTCCTACCATGTCTCATCAAGGGAGGACCAAGGTCATCCTTGTTTTACAGATCAGATAAACAGAGATATGGAGTAACTTCTTGAAGTTCACACAGCCAGTGAGTGGAAGAGCTAAATTCAAAGTCCAGAGCCCCCATACTTTTAATTATTACCCTGCATGGTCTTTCCCTGTTTAGATATAATGCTTATTATTTTAATAGTCATCACAACTCCTTTTGAAATTGATGCTAGTATTATTTTCCATTTTATAGATGAAAAAAAAAATGAGGTTCAAAGAGGACTCACCATTGTCCCATGTCACACAGCCAGCAAAGGGGCAGATCTGACATTGCACCCTGAGCCCTTCCCCGCAGGAAGGAGTGAGGAAAGAAGAGAGGAGGTAAACACTGAGGCCTGGCCCGTGACCCCTCATGGGAGGGCAAGCGTGATGTTCCGGTCCAGTGTCTTCAAGAACCTTTGTTTTCATAGTTTGGAAATTCCACAGTAGGACACAAACATCATGCGTGACTCTTCCCCTGACCACTCCCACCTCCTTCCTTGGACAAGATGACGGTTCTCCCAAGATGAGATGGCAAACCCTGCCTCAGAGTTGGAGCCTGTGAGTATCTACATCTATGTCTGGGGGAAAGTGGTTCTTGAGTGAAGACAACTCATTTTATATTCAAAACTCTGCTGCTAGGCCAGTGTCATCGAGGGAAGACCTGTCCTGCAGCTTCCGGCAGCCTCATTTTGAGGAGTCAGTTCACAGATTTGTGCAAAGCACTCTGGGAATCAAGCTCCCATCCTGATTATTAACAGAACTCAAGTGATAGAGCCAGAAGTGATTGCTCAGTAGCCACCACAGGCTAGGCCTTTAATGACCTAGGCGTTGCTTTATTTTCTGCCCAATGTCACCATCAACTGACACTCATCTAGTAAGGTCAATCTCAGGGAATCCAAACAGCATGTAAAGCAACAATTTGTTTACTGAACACTCTTTATGAACCAGGAACTGTGTTGTGTTAGTTTGTTTTCTGAAATGTCATGAAATACCTGAGGATGGATACCTTATAAAGAAAAGGGGTTTATTTATTCATAGTTCTGAAGGCACAGGGTAGAGGGCCAATATCAGTTTCACGTTGAATGTGAGAGGAGTGGTCACATGGTGAGAGAGGAAGCCAGAGCTCAGAGAGGGGCCGGGTTTGGTCTTTCATAACAACCCTCTTGGGAAAACTAACCAGAGTCTTAACCAAATTACATTAATTCCTTCTGAAAGTAGCACCCCCAATAACCTATTTACTTACTGTTCGTTCCCGTCCCTTACATGTTTCCACCAGGCCCAACACTGCCACACTGAGGACCAACATGGAACCCTTGGAGAGCACACTCATGCCATAACCAGACCATAGTGTTCACTGAGCAACCCTACCCCACCCCAGCACATATGGTATGGACATACCTTCTCCAGGCTCAAGCAAGGCCATGTCAGAGGTTTGATCAGTCCTGGTGGAGAGAGAGGAACACTGAGAGGTTTTTCTCCCAAGTCCTACATGCATAGACTGACCACCTGCATCTCCAACTACTGCGTGGCAGAGAGATGCAGGGGGTAAGCGCACCAGGGTGGTTGGGAGGCCGCGGCCTGAGTCCAGGTGAGAAGAAGCGGTTGCCTGAGCTCAGGAGGTATTGAGGGGGCGGTAAGGAGGGGTCAGATGCAGGATCTGTTTTGAAGGCAGAGCCGCAGGACCGTCAGTGAGTGGATGTGAGGACCTCAGAAAGAGAGGATTCAAAGAAAAGTCTGGGACGGTGGACCTGAGCAGCACTGGGCAAGGAGGTGTCACTTACTCAGATGGGGACAGCAAGGGCAGGAGAGGCTGCGGGGCGGATCTTCAGACTTAACTTGGAAGGTCAATGGGACAAGTGCCTGGAGACACCATCAGGAGAGACAAAGAGGCGAGGTTCGGACTTAGTTGTCTTCAGTTTATGGGTGTGATTTAAAGCCCCAGGCGGATGAGATCATCAGATAAGAGATTGTAAATGGAAAAATGGTCAAGGGCAGAGCCCTGCTGAAGTCTAGCAATTTCAGGTCCAGTCGAGGACAGGGTAGCTGGCAGAGGGGACTGGGAAGGAACAGCAGAGGGTGGGAAGACACCCAGGTCAGGATTCAAGAAGGACGTGTTCCACCAAGAGGGGATGATCTCCCGGTGCCTGCCACTGAAGGTCAACCAAGACAAGGAGCCATTTGGCTTTGACAAGTGCCGGTGACAGGAGCTTTAGACCAGTTGCGTGGCCTGTCCTGGTATTTCTGCCATAAGGGTTCCCAAGATTATAGGGCCAGAGATGACAAGGCCAGATTCAGACAGTCCCGGGTCTGCCAGTATCCCCGGGACCTTGAACTTCACTTTCCCCACCTGTGAAATGGGATGAATAATGCTGGCTATCTCATAACCTGTGGGGAGAACAGAGGGAAAAATGACACACTCTCCACAGAGCCACAAAAGCCCTGCAGGCACCATATTTTTAAAATATTTATCAATTTTTGTTATTGTCAGATCAAGAGGGTTACCTGTATTTCTGGGAAAATCCAGATTCTAATTCTGAGTTGGGGCTCATGAACGCCAGGGAATCTGATAGAAAGTTCTTTGAGGGATGAGCATTATTCTTCCTGTGCCACTCAAGATGCCCAGCACAGAGCCGGATCGAATTGGATGAGGTCACTCCCCATTCTGAGCAGCGCTTAACGGCTCCCTGGGGCAAGACCTGGATCCCACCTGGGCCTAAAGCCTTGTGGTTCAGCACTGGCATCTGTCCTGTCTCTCTCATGCTACAGACCCTGGTTCTTCTCCGTCACCTGAGGGGGCTTTGTTGCTCCATGGACAAGGGTTGGGGGGTCACTGCACATTCTATTCCCTCCCTTCCCTGTCCTCTTCCTGGTGTTAATATGTCCCCTCTCCTGTGGGCAATGGCTACTTCTTGGGAAACCTTTCGTGAGTTCCTGGACCAGGTCAATTCCTTTCTTAGAAGCTTCTAGAGCCCCTGTGCCTCTTTTTAGTAGAACTTGGCATATTTCTGAGGGCACATTCTTGGTGCAAATCTCAGTCCAACACCTGTTTTGACCACCAAACTCCAAGGGCTGAACCCATCACAGGGCCAAACCCCTCTGCTGTGCCTGGCTTGTGTTGAGCTCAGAGCTGGCACACAGGAGGACCACAGCACCAAACTTCCGATTGAGCCCATGTTTGGTGTGGTGAATAAATAAGCAGATGGCTTTCCTGTGGTAGAGCCACGTGGTGTCTCTGAAAGGTTGTTGGAGAAGCACATATAATCCCAAATCTTATGCCATTTACTTTAATTACAGAACTAAGGAGTGGGAATAAATCTTGCCTCTGAAATATAATAAAGCCGTACTTTAAAATCTGGACTGTCTTTCCCACTTGCTTATTTTTCAAATGATTTCCCGAGAAGCCATAAATAATGGCATTTAAAATAGGTTCCCGACTTGGCTCCGCCACCCACTAGCTGCCGATCTTAGACAAGTCCCTTAAACTCTGCGTGTCCCTGTTTACCTCATATGGTTCTGTGAGGCTCTGGGTTGGTGGCATGAGAGCCCTTTGAAAGCAAGGTCTTATTTATTACCCATTATGTTCAGTCATATTAATAATAAGGAACAGGCTACGTGCCAGAGATAGTTGAGTAGATTTGCAGGGCTGGAGGATTGAGGTCACAGAGAAAAATGAAAAGGAATGAGATTGGTATGGAAATATTTCAGGAGGGGGGAGACAAAGAAAGGAGAGGAGCAGAGACCATAAAGGCTGAGGGTTTATGTGTTCTAGGCTGCCCCCAAATGGGGGGCTGTTGGTTTCTGAGCTGGGAAGGTGACCTGAATGAAATCATTCTGGTAGTGAAATTCTTAGGAGCTATATTATAGAAGGAAAAAAAAAATAGTAAGCCTCTCCTTGGCTCCCTATGTGGGACGCCTGGGAGAGGTTGGGTGTCCCCTAGGTGACCTTGGCCACCAGGGCTGTGGCTCTGTGGACATCAGGCTGCACCCTCCCTGGCAGTCTGGGGGTGAGGGTGGCTGTTGCTGGTTTTGCTCACCTGGCAGTTCTGCTGCCCAGCACAGCCTGGCTGGAGAAGCCCCAGGCCCTGGAGAGAAAGCAAAGCCTGCAGGTGCAGCTGGGTGGGTCGTGCCACCTGCAGCATCAGGCCTGGGTGGGGAAGGACTGAGCAGCTGACAGGAGACGGGCTCCTGGAGCACACAGTCCAGTTAAAGAGCAGCAGCCCCTCAGCAGCAGCAGCTGTGTCCACGTGGAGACGCGGCTCCTGTCCTTGCGGTCCAGCTTTTTCATAGGAACTGGATTCTCAATGTGGAATCAAGTCATTTGCAGAAAACCAAAACAACCAGCCAAATGACAACGAAAATGTCTGCGGGACAAACAGAGCATGTGATGGCTGCGCTAGGCTGCTCTTCTGTGGTTTTTCTGGATGCACCATTTGGACAGTCCAGGCGCGGCCTCCCTTCCAGGGTGAAGCAGAGAAGCCCATCTGAGTCCATGGGAGAGGGTCTTGCAGGCTCCCCTAGCTCGTCCTCTGTCTTCAAGAAGATGGGCAGAGGCAAGCACGCCTACGTGGGGTCAGCTCATGACGATGAATAAAGACCACGCAGAGTCCTGGGGAAGCAGCTATTGCCAGCTGAACAGTGTCTGTAACCTCTTTTTTCAAGTTTCAGTGGCTTGAGAACTTGAGAACAGTTTCCATGGGGTCGCCCGGCCTCATTCATGAGGATGAGCAGATGGGTGGGGGTTGGCTGAGTAGCTGCTCTGGAGAAACAGGGTTTCCCCCTCTGCCCTCTGCATCCCTTGCCTCTGAAGTTGGCTTAGTCCCAGCCACGGGGAGCAGGTGCAGAGCGCAAATCCTGATTAAGGATAAGTTTTCCCATTTGCCTACACAGCTGGAAACAGCTGGCTGGCTGAATCCGTGAAAAGAAAGGGGCTGAAGCTGCTGGTCAGCAGGAGGAGGGGACTGGGGAATGGCAGCTGATGGCTGGGGTGGTCCACGTCCTGCTCAGATGGCCTTAGCGACAGGGGAGCAGACAAACACAAGGGACACCATAAGTCAGGGCAGGTCTCACTGCCTCACGTGCATCTTGTCTTCCTTGGGTCTTCCTGGCTGAAACCTGACCAGTAGATAGTCGCTTCTCTGGAAGTTGTAGCAGCATCCCGAAATCTGTTCTTTTCCAAGACAGATCCCGGTGGGAGGGGCTTTAGCTCTCCATCTCTAAGAGAAAGACAAAGCCCCCCATGATTTGCAGCCCCCCTTCTCGGGACCTGCTACATAACTTTGAGGCCCAGTGCAAAATGGCCAGACGGCCTGAGGCACCATTGTGATACCTCTGAGCCACAGATCTTTGTCTTCTTGTTTTGGTGTGATGACAGCTCTGTCCCCAGTGCCTGGCACCAGATAAGGGCTCACTATTTGTTATCATTGTTGTTAAATAAAGCACAGTGTTGGAGGCCTGATAGGGACAGGAGGGTAGGACTGCTCCCAGCCTTTATTAAGCTCTTACTGTGGTTCAAGCATTGGACTAAGGAGTGGTTCTCAACTCTGGCTGCACAAGAGAGTCACCCCAGGAATTCTTAAAGTGACCAATGCCAGGCTCCACCTTGGACCAAGCCATCAGAATCCAGTGGGCCTCGCAGAGGGCTATCAGCCTTTTGGCGACTTCCCAGCTGAGACCAAATGTGCAGCCAGTTTTGAAGACCAGAAGCCCCCCTGCCCAGGCTTGCTCTTAGGGACTTTGGTGCTTTAGGATCATCTAGATCATATTAACTACTCAGATTCCTAGGACCATTTTCAGATTTCCTGGATCAATATATTTGAGAATTGGGGAGTCATCCCTGTTTAGAAGCTCCCCAGGATAAAATAAATAAATAAATGGGTTACACCAACATTTGAGAACCCAAATCATCTTGTTGAAGCTTACCTGCTGCTCATCTTACAGATAGGAAAAAAAGAGACTCAAAGAAGTTGAAGAGTTTGCTCAAGGTAAACACTAAGGGAAACAGCAGACCCAGGATTGAAACCCACAGCCTCTGCTTATGCATTAGCTTTTCTGTGCTCATGCATTAGCTTTTCTGTGCTCATGCATTAGCTTTTCTTCTTTGCTTTGTGACCATAACCCAAGTGTGTGACAGGGGCTGGTTGTAAAAATAAAGATTAAGGGAATGCATGTCAACATGACCTATTCTGAAGATGGACAAGCTGGTATTACAGCTCCTTGGTAAGGCATAGAGTAAACAGGGGCAGCTGATCCCCAGCTCCAGGGTCCTGGGGCTCTAAAGGGCAGAGCTGGGATTCTAGACCTGAGCTATGTCCCCCAGATCTCAGGTTCTGCAGTAGCCAGCAAGGCACTAAGCACCGAAGACATCCCTGAATCCTTGCTGCTGGGCACATGGTAGGTCCCTAAGCGATGGTGACAGATGAGCTGCCAGGAGGTTGGTGCAGTGGACATGTGTGGGTGAGCCGGCCTGGGAGGAGGGTCCCAGCAAAGCACTTTTAGCAGGACTATTCCCTATTTTTTCAAGCAGAGATGTCACCACTAGAGGGAGATATTGGGCAAGAGAAAGCCGCGTTTCTCTGCCATTTCCAGGGCTGGAGAAAATAGGTTCGTGGTCGTCTAGTTAAACGGAAAAGGCAGGGTCTGATTCACACAGCAATTAAAGTGAGCCTTGTGTCCCCTGGGCTTGCAGGCTGGTGGGAACCTTTCTCAAGCCACAATGACCGGTGGGGCCGTCCAGGACCTTTCTAGATGGAAAGCCAGCCGATCAAGGGAGAGGAGGGAAACTCTTGGTCAGCCAGGAAAGTGGATGTTTATAGATAACAGGAGGTTTTTTAAAGAAGGACATTTTGTAGCTTCCCCGACTTTTACAACATTGATGGGAGTTAATGTTTCGAGAAATGGTATAATGACGAAGTTGTACGCCGAATTAATTTTCTATAAATAAAACCGTACATTTTCACAGAGGGCTTTCTCTGCCCATCACAGGGGCGTGGGGCTGAGTGCAGGAACGATGCCTCTCCTTTCTCCAACTACCCTTCCTCTCCCTGGGAGCCCTGGAGTGCGACACTTGGGTTTGAATCTGGTTTCTGTGTGACCTGGAGTAAGTCACTTAACTCCTCTGAGGCTCAGAGGTGTCCAGTGGGAAAGATGAAGACAACAGATGACGTGGAAGGTTTGTCCCGAGGTTTGTAGAAAGAACATGGACGCAGGTCCTGGCTCAGTGCCTCCTGCAGAGCCCTCAGTGAGCGTACGCTCTGTTCCCTTTCGCTGGGTCGACACTGAGAAGTAGTCACCTGTCTCCCTGGACCCCCTTCCTGGTTCTTCTCCCTTCCTCTTCTCTTCTCCATTTTTCCCAGTAGACACCAAAGTCCTGCACGGCCACCCCTCCTCGGAGCCATCACCCACCCCAGGATTTGCATTTTAGAAGTTCCCTGGACCACAGGAAGGACATGCACGTGGCAGCCCCCGCTAGGTGCTGATGACGGCTATGGGTATGATAACAGGTCAGCACGGTGCCCAGCGCTCCCTGTGTTTAGTCTCCTGAATTTTCACAGCAAACTCTGTGAGGTGCTTTGTCAGGTCCTCACAGATGAGGAAACCGAGGGTCAGAGAACTGAAGCCCCTTAGCTGAGATCACACAGCTTTTAAGTGGCCAAGCTGACGTGGGACCCAGGTTGAACTCTGAAGCTCGCCATCGAGAAGAGGCCTAGGAATAAAATATGTCCGTCTGTCACTTTAGGCTAGGGTGACTTCCTTAAAAGGGATGTGTGCTGGGGAGGCTGAGGAGGGAAGAGCACATTGGAGGAACCATCAGGAGCAACGTCAAAAGAAGCTGGAAATCGTGGGGTTTGTTTGGGGACATGGATGTATCCAGTCATTTGCCACCACCGGAGGGGAGAGCTACCAAGCATGATCTGCATTTCGCAGAGGAGGAAATGCACAGAGAGGGTACCTAACTTGGCCAAGGTTGCACAGCTAAGGGGCAGGGCTGGGATGAGTTCACATACAGATCTCATGTCAGTCACCAACTCAGGGAACGATTCCTGGCACTTGCAGCTCCTGGGAGGATCCCAGCCAGCAGCCCGGCTGGGCCTGAGGGTCAGCATAGTCATGCGTTTCCCACCCAGAAACATGGTGGTGGGGGGACATCGGGGCAGCAGAGCGGTTTTCAGACTCTCCCGTGTCGGCGGCAGACCGTCTGCACCATGCCGGCTTTCCTTCTCGCTCCTGCCTTGGGCTCAGGTCAATCTCTTGCATCTTTTCACATTTCACAGTCTCTCCCCTGAGCCACGCGCCAGGCCCTAACATGACAACGAGGCATGCGGTCTGTACAGAGGACGTCTGGAGGCCACCCCAGCCTGCCCCGCTCACCACAGTCCCGGTCCCCGCCTTGCACTCATCTCGAATCTCCTATCAGCCCCACAGTGCAGCGGGTCACCAGGGAGGTTCAAGAAGTTGAGTGACTTGCCAGGGTTAGCCACCCAGATCTCGCTGCAGCTCTGCACCCTCCTGCCCTCTGCACCCCCCACCCCGTCACACCCTCTTCCTCTGGCCTGTCCCATGGCAGCAGTTGCTGGCGGACCCTGGGTGTCCCCAGGACCACCATAGCTAGATGGCTGTGTGCTACCACTAGCCCTAGACTCTTGGCATCTGGGACCTTCCACCTATAGGGGGGAAGGACCACCGGCCACTGGTGGATTTGTTTATGTGCTGTTTAGATTCACGGAGTCACAGAGTGTTGTACATCTGTGACCAGATCTGTGTTGGCCCCGGAGGGACATTTGCAGGGCCCAGGGTGACATCCACAGGGGGACCAGGCTGTGATATTAGCCCACGCAGGCTGGAAATGCCCCGTAGTGAAAGTGAGGTACAAGGTCTGCGGTGAGGGTGGAGCCCTCGTCCTCGTCCTCTTGGGGACGGGTGCTGTATTTATTTATGTATTCACTCAAGAAACCCCCACAAGCACCTGTTATGTGCCCGCTCCGTGATAGGGACCAGAGAGAGACCGGGGACTAAAACAGACAAAATCTCTAGGTCACAGAGCCCCTCGTTCTCCTGCGATGGCCGGAGGTGCTGAAGCAAAGAGCCAGAGAACGGGCAGATCAGATACTAAGTCCGATGACTTACCAAGTGACGTGGACGAAAATGAGCCAGGCGAGGGGACTGGGTGGAATTTGTCTGCACGTTGACCACGATTCTAGGTCCAGCCGAATCAAGTTCCTCGACTTCTAGGTACATGGATCTTTGTCCAGAGAGCCCCATTCACTCCTTAGGCAGGTGAGCTCTAGTGTCCCCAAAGAGACGCCGGAGGGGAGCTTCTGTCAGCTCCGCTTACAGCCAGTGCACTGAGCAGATGGGGGATGGCGCAGGGTGACCAGGACCTGGCCCGTCCTCCTAAGGTGGCAAGTGGGCAGGGCTCTTCACAGGATTCTGGGTCATCGAGAATCCGTCTCACGAGTCCTGGTGCCGTGGCTGCCCTGATAGACAAAGGGTTCTGTGCTGTCCCCCGTGGAGGTGGTGGGCATTGTCCTGATGGCCACTGAAAAGGCTGGGAATTTGGGGCTCATTCTACTTGACATAAGAGTGTGGACACCCATGTGGCGGTTGCCCACCACGCCATTTGTGGCAGGTCACGTGTGGCCCTGCTACGTGCCCTGACTTTGCACCAGCCACCTTCCACGTGTGGCCAGAGACATCCCTTGCTCTCACAGTCGATCTGGTGGCCAGTGGAACACAGATTTTTTTGAGAAAAGAGCTTCTTACGTGAGGAAACTTTGGCCCCCTGGGAATAGCTATTAAGATATCTGTGAACTTTAAAAGTCTGCTAAGTGGAATCAATTTAAATTATCTGTGACTTTCATCCATTCCTTGCCAGTGATGTGGAGGGATGTGTCCAGCACCTTCTAGCAGTGGACACTGTTCTAGGCACAGGTATGGCCAGGACCTTGTCTTCGGGTAGCAAACAGCACAGTGTTGGACACATCCCAGTTCATGGTGCGGTATGACTTGGGGCTGTGAGGCAGGGAACGTGTGCTTGGGGAGATGATAAGAGGTGACTGTCAGGGATGGTTTCCTAGAGGAAATTACCTGCTGATGAGAACTCTTGGAAGAGTGTTAGATCCCCAGGGAAGAGCAGGACAAGTCTGTGGCTCTAGGGAAGGCAGTGCATGGGTAGGGCGCTACGGGACTGCCATCGGGGATGGTGTATTAGTGTGCACTCGCTGCTGTAACAAACTACCACAGACCAGGTGGCTTAAACGACAGAAATGAACGTTCTCATGATTCTGGAGGCTAGGAGTCCAAGATCAAGGTGGTGGCAGTGTGGCTGTCTTCTGGGACTCCTCTCCTTGGTGCATAGATGGCCGTCTTCTTTGTCTTCATGGGGTCTTTCCTCTGCACGTCAATGTGTCCTCATAACTTTATTTTTAACTAATCACCTCTTCTAAGGTCCTGTCTCCAAACACAGTCACTTCCGAGGTGCTGGAGGTGGGGCTTCAACATCTGAGTTTGGGGAGGACAGATGGGCAGAGGCTAGGTGAGGGTCCTGGAGCCATGGCGGAGGAGTGTGGCCCTGTCTGGAAGGTCAAGGGAGTCACCCGAGGGCCCTGCACTGTGACGGGTTATGTTTGCTTTCACGGGGCTCTTATGGCAGAAGAGAGGGCACAGCCGGAGAGGCCCACAGGGACTGGTCAGAGGCTGTTAGACGCTCTCTGAGAAGGAGAGAAGGGGAAGGAGAGACCACAAGTTAGAAACGGCAGGACTGTGTGGGGCCCCCTGCAGGCCAGGCCAGGGAGTGTCCCGGGGGGCTAGAATTTGGACCCCTGGGTTACACTTGGAAACCTTCAGTGCCAGCCGTGGTTTGCGTGAGGAAAAGAGATGGGCCCAAGGAGGCTGTGTGTGCTGAATGTGAGGGCCCGTGGGACATCTGCTGGGACACAGGTCTCCAATCTGGGTTGCAGATGTGTGCTGGGAACTTGGTGGCTCCTGGTGGTCAGTGAAACCGTGGGAGTGAACCTGAAGGGCTGGGACCGTGGGTGGGTGTGCAGAACAAAGCCGCCGACTCCTCCTCCCACCCTGGAGGAGTGTGCCGCGTGACCAACACCCCTGCTCATGTGGATGCCCGGAACTTTCCAGCCGGTGTTCTCCTGTCTGAGGAGCCTCCGGGCCAGGGCTGGGAGTGGGCTCGGCTCTCCTGGGTGTGGGTTTCCTTCTGAGGTCTGAAGGTGTTTCTTCAGCATTGGTCATTCAGTGAGTCACTTCCCACTGGGCCAGCCAAAGTGTACTCCCTGGGCTGGAGGGCGCTTGCTGCACACTTCTGTGACACACACAGCTTTTGAAGATGTCTTTCTTGGGCCTCCTTTAGAATAACAGCAGCTGACATTTATAGGATTCTTGTAGCTGCTGGACAACGTGCTTCACCCACACATCTTCCTTCTGTCGCGGGCAGGCGGCGAGGCTATTCTTTGTACCGACAGAGACACCTGTGCGTGGGGAAGGGAAGCGGTTGCCCAGGACTGCACAGCTTGTGACCAGAGGCCTCCATGCCCTGGAGCGGCTGCCTCTCGGGCTGTCACTGAGTGTGTTGGCTCATGGAGGTGGCCTCACGGTTAGACACGCTCAGGGGTCATCTATTCAGGAGTGATGTGACTAGGGCAAGTTGCTGAGCTCCCTGTATCTCCCTGTATCTTCCGTAGAGTGACGTAACAGTGCTCCCAGGACGGGGGGAGTCTAATGATGCCCCATGCATGTGGAGGCCCACGGCTCCACGCCTGGAACTCAGGAAGTGCCTCTTCCAAATGGTAGTCCCCAAAGATGGGCACAAGGGGACATACATGTCCCACAGGCCCTGCTTACCATGTGGCAGTGACAGCCCTTCATTGAGCTTTAGATTTGTGCTCTCTCCTTTTGAACTGGGGTGCCATCCCCTGGCCCGTGGCCTACAGTGGAAGTCACTAGATGTAAAATGTTGGCCTGGCTCTCTGCACTGTCTGCGGACATGTGCCCCAGGGGGCCAGGAGATGACAGGTGAGAAGTCTGCTCAACCTGTGGCCACGATGCTGGAGAGAGCACCGGGAGGCCACACAGAGGGAGGGGCCCAGGAACCTCAGCTCTCCCAGCCCCCACCCGTTGAGTCTTCCCTTCCCAGCCCCTGAGAAGAGCGTGATTGAGGCGCTCAGCCCCAGGGCCCTGTGCATGGTGGGCCCCTGCTCCACCCCAGAGCTACACTTGCATCCCAGCTGCACTTTTGAGCCACTATAGCTGATGCTGATCAGAGATAAGCTGTCCCCACCAAGTCCTGCTCAGATTGCAGATTTGTAAGAAAAAAAAAAGTTTTAAGACTTTACATCTTGGGGTGGTTTTGAATATAACACTAGCTCAAACTGAGGCAATTGAGAAGAGATGACCAAATTCAAGGTCATACGGTTAGATTGGGGGCAGATCCAAAAAGTACACTCTCCCTGCATTCAGAGCCTAGCTCTTCCACTTGCTGGCTGTGTGAACTTTGCAAATTGTTCAACCTCTCTGTGCTTGAATTTTCTCATCTGTATAACAGGGATACAGATGGTGGTCCTTTTGTGGTGAGGATTAAATGACATTTCATTACTGGTCCAAAGGAAAAACCTACTGAATAGCTAAATTGAGGCTTTTAGTTCAGGTAAGCTGACCCCTAACTGCACACTGGTTATCCCAAGTCCAACAGAAGGAGGCAGACAGCAATGGCCCAGGTCCTCCACTGCACCCCCTGGGGTACAGTTTGGGGCCTCCTGGGCTTCCCCTCTGTGTCCACTGCACCTTGACAGGCAGCTCTCTGCACTGCACTGCATGTCGCTCCTCCTGTTGGAGCAGCCCAGGGTCACGTTGGCTTGCTTGGCACTTGCCGCACGCTCTCGACTCATCCTGAGCTGGCAGCGAACATGCTGAGTGTGTGTGGCACATGTGCTAGCCTGTGGCTGCAGCCTCCCCAGCGAGGCCCGGTGCAGCTGGAGATGTACAAGGCTGGTCTCTAGGACCATAGAGCTTGCTTCCCTCTGCCTGGGATCCCCTGGGTTCCTGGAGCATCCTTCTGCATGCATCCCCCTTTGCTTAGGTGAGTTTTAGTGGCTTAACTGATACTTGCAACAAAAAAGGAAAGGGTAGACTGACTTCTGGTGACTTCCGGGTGGTGCAGGCCTGGGGGAATGTGGTGGGGCCGGGATGCTACAGTAGGCTGCAGAGAAAGCTAATGCCAGCACTTTACCACTCACCATGTCGAAGCCCCTGGCAGACATTGCAGTCGATCAAGACTCTTTCCTGCTGAGTCTGAATGTGCCCTCAACTTTGATCAGCTGCCACCTGCATGGGACAGAGCTGAGACAGAGGATGGAGACCATTTTCCAAGAGGACACTGGCCTAATTTAGGAGGCTTCTAGCAGACTGGCTGTTCCAAGGGCTCCCAATCTCCCCAGATGTGCCACCGTCCTATCCAGACTGTCCAAACTTGCCTGCAAGGTTAAAATGAGGGCCTCTGTCATGTCGAATTCCTTGCTCAGTTACAAATTCTCTAAGTGGCCCCACCACTTGAGAAGAAGATACCCTTCTTTTCTGAGACTAGGAAGCCTCCTTCGTTCAAGGGAAACGTTTGTTTTCACTTGAATAGATTGTTTATCTACAAATCCTTGTTCTTCGCCTCCGCCTAAACTTTCAAAGTCAGAAATGAATCCTCTGTGCTTTCTCGGGTGTCATCTCTTCTTTGAGGGAGTGAACACAGGGCTGAACAAAAACAAGCAAAACCAAAAAAAAGGTGGGGTTGGGGAGAGGCCCAGGGAGAGAAGGAAGGAGATATTGGAATAAAAGAGAACACTGGTCACTGTGTTAGAGATGCTGTCCCCCTAGTAGAACGCTCTGGTGCTACCTAAGCACATCAGGGGAACTGGGTGTGAGGACACTGGAGGGGGAACCAGGGGTAGGTAGAGCTGAACTCCTCACAGTCAGGAGGAGGGGGCTCTCCCCTATCTGAGTGTCCTTCCCATTCCCTGCTCTCTGGTCCGGCTTTCTCTGTTTTGGAGGATGTATGACATATGGCGACCCAGCCCAAATGGAGCCTCTGTACCAGTTAGAAAGGCTCTCCCTCCACAGAAATATTTCAACTGCCATCTGTCAGAGGGCCGCAAGAAAAACACACAAATAAGTGCGGCCACAGCTGTTGGGTGATCCAGACACACTTGCATTCTGGGCTGCAGGGCATGAGATGCTGCCCGCCTGCCCCCCCCCCCCCCCCCCGACCCTTCTCTCAGAGGCCAACAGAAGGGAGGAGAATCTTCCTGAATCTCAGTCGCCAAAGGAAAAGAAGCTCACTGGGGCAGCCGAGGCCAGGTAGCTTCCCACCTGTGGTCCAATCAGCTCTTGTCAGGTGGCGGGACACACATGTCCAAAATATCTTAGGGAAGCAGCTGGCCGCGTGGGCTGGGCAGACACCCCACAGTGCTTATGTAGAGGGGTTGCCCCATTGCCTGAGGGTGTTTAACTGGCTGACTCTCCATGTTAACCGTATCGTTTAAAGTGCTGAATTGGTGCAGCTTCCTGAGGGCCCTCCCCATCTTCCTTCCTAGATCTCTGCATTTCCCCCATCATAACACCCATTTTAATTAGTGGCACCCACTGGGAGATGGAGCTTGTAGGGCATGTGCCTGACTCGTCCGTTGCTCTGTTCCTGGTGCCTGCCACTGTGCCTGGGTGGCAATGGTATGGCTATATGTGTCTGGTGTCCCCACTTGGCCATTCTTTGGAAGGTCTTTGGGGACAGCGTGTCCTGCTTGGACACACAAAGGACCAATTGGTGGAAGGATTTAATTCATAACTGAGTGAATGGGTGTATCACAAGGGCAGGACACTTTGAATACATCTGGTGTTCATGACATAGAGCCAAGTTTATGGCAGAATTCAACCTCGAATTCGTTAGATTCAGCATGATCGGTTGCTTCTCCAGGGGCACGTCAGGATCTACCGATGGTTCTCTCCTGCCCCGTGTCCAGAGCACCTTGGTCTACTAGCACCATCTCCATTTCTTCACAAGCAACTAGGGATGGTCAGTTGAGATCCCCTTCTCAAGGAGTGAACTGTAAATAATCAGACTCTCCCTGGGAAATTTTCTCTCAGAGACGCAGGTAAAATGTGCCTCTTTTCTTTCCGTCCATCTTTTTTTTTCTTTAAGTTAAACAGAGATACTTTTTGTTGTTTGCATTCAAAGAAGAGAGACTTAGAGGCTAATGATAATGGTCATCCTCAGTGAGGTGATGGAGGTCTTGGGCTTTGTAGCTACACAGCTTAGGTTTGAATCCCAGCTCTGCTACTTCTTAGCTGTGTGACCTTACACATGTTACTTATCCTCTCTGTGCCTCAGTTTCTTGATCTTCAAAAGAAGGAGAATAGATGATGGGTTAAAGCAATGCAAATACTTTCAAGACAGTGCCTGCCTAGATACTCACTCATCAATAGATGAACTTATCAAGAAAATGTGGTATATATAGATACACAATGGAGTTTTACTCAGCCATAGAGAAGAAGGAAATTATGGCATTTGCTGGTAAATAGATGAAGCTGAAGAACATTGTGCTAAGTGAAATAAGTCAGGCCCAGAACGTAAAGTCACAATGTTTTCTCTCATACATGGAAGGTAGAGCAAAGTGAGGGGAAAAAAGCAGGGGTAGATATTATAAATAGGGAAGATCAGTGGAGTAAAAGGAGGAGACAGAGGGGGAGGAGGAGGGAGGAAATGCAGAATGAATTTGACAAAATCATTCATGTATAAAATATACCACAGTGAATCCCACCTCTACGTGTATCTATAAAGTACCAATCAAAAAATAAATACAGGCTGGGCGTGGTGGTGTATGCGTATAATCCCAGTGGCTTGGGAGGCTGAGACAAGAGGATCGAGAGTTCAAAGCCAGCCTCAGCAACTCAGCAAAGCCCTAAGCAATTCAGTGAGACCCTGTCTCTAAATAAAGTACAAAAATGGGCTGAGGATGTGGCTCAGTGGTTAAGCACCCTGGGTTCAATGGTTCAATCCCTGGTACCCAAAACAAAGCAAAATAATCCTTTCCAAAACATATATATGCATATATATACATACATATATATATAATAAAATATGAAATAAAAAATGACATATATGAGTGTGTGTGTATATGTATATATATATGTATAATGGAAAGTCAGTAAAGCAGAGGAGAAAGAATGGTGGAGGGAAGAGGAGAGGTAAAGCAGGAAGCTGAAACAGAGGAAGTCAAATCCATGATTTTGTTGAAATGAACCCAACTACTACGTATAGCTATAATGCATGAATAAAAGAACAAAACACGCAGCACCCAGCATGTGGTGATTATTCAGGAAACATCAACAGGTCTCAGCCACCCAAGCAACTGGAGAAGAAGAAAAAATAAAATCAAGGGAATTGTACTTCTTCAAAGCAAAATGGCAAACCGTGAAGTGCACTGGCATGAGTTCAGTGATCTCGCGGGGGCCTCCGCGGCTGCCCACCTTCTCTGAAGTGGGTAGGGCTGGAGAAGGAGGACCCGACCCGGAGCTCCTGCTGAAGGGACATTCAAAACCCAGTGGCTGCCTTTCTGTGTTTCAAGAAAATCCAGATGCCACTGGCTGAATCTGGTGTCCTTCTTTTCCTTTGCTGGGAAAGTTCTTGGCCCCAAATAAGCTTAGTTCTCTCCAGTTTCCCACAAGGAAATTAAATTTTCAGGTCCTGCACAAAAGTTTAGTTATCACAAATATGATCATTGCTGCTGTCACTGAAGGTCTGTAGGAGCTGGATGGAGGATGGGATTTGACAACAGTGACAAAATATTCCTCCTCTGCCCTCCCTTTCAGACACGTGGACGCACTTTTACACACAAGTACGCAATGTGACACTCCCCACCAGTACACACGTGCACAGCGACACATCCATACACACGCGGGACATGCACAGACAGCTCTGTCCAGGACAATTTTTATACTGGGCGTTTTTTTAGAAGCTCAACTCATCCATCGTTTTGGGGTGCCTACTTAGCCTCGGCCAGAATCTGGGGAGAGGGGAAGAAAGGGATGCTCCCAGCATGATTATGGCTGACTCTCTCACCTTCCAAGAGATTCAGAAACGAGGTCTGCGGGGAGAGGGACCTGCAAATGTAATAAAGGTACGCTGTCAAAAGGGCTATGTGAGATGTGAAGTGGTTGCTAAAGGTGGCTTTCTTTCTGTAATTCATTTTTCAAATGGGATTTTGGAGTCGTTTCAGAGGCCACAAGTCTAGTTTTGGAGTCAGCCAGACTTGTTCTGCACTGCACTGGATTTGAATATTGGATTTGCTACTTAAGAGTTCTGAGCCTTTGTCTCCTCATCTGTAAACAAGGTACAGCATCGCTATGTGATAGGATCGCATTCTGCAGCACACAGCAGAGTCAGAGTTCGGTGTTGTAATCAAATAGGGTAGTTCAGAGGTGGGCAATTGGGATTGGCGCCCTTCAAGGGACTCATTAAGGACATAGGCTTCTTCTCTCCTGCTGCCCAAGCATCCAGGGCCACCAGATGGCTGCAAGTTGTAGGTAAGGGACAAGGAAAAGGACGAAAGGGTGAGAGGTTGAAGAGATGAGTCAGTGGCATCTGTGCCCCTTGGAAGAACTTTCTGGAGAGCCCCCCCTTTAGTGACTGCATCTTGTACCTCCTTGGTCACAGCTGTGCCAAGATGACTGACCCTGCTTGCAGAACAAGCTGGGATATCAGGAATTTTAACTGCACGTATTGTTTTCTCTGACAAAACGGAGGAGGTCCCGTAATGCAGGAAGGAGGGACACACAGCAGTGTCTGCCACACTATCTTGAAGAGTTGCCGAGAGGATTCCTGAGATAATTCCCACCCATCTCTTGGCCTGATGCCTGGCGCGTGGTAACTGTTATTACTGCTTGAGACTCCAGGGTCTTCTCAGAGGATCTCCCAGTGAGGTGACAAGTGGAGTCACTAGCCCTGCCCCCAACCGCCCCTGTCTGGGTGTGACTCATGCCTCATGACCCAGGCAATCTCATCTCCCCAGAACGACTTCCCTTGCCTCTATGCTTCTCGAAGATGTCACCTGCTACTTTGAAAACCTGTAATATGAAATGACTCTGTCATTCAAATGAAATTCAATATAAGTATTTCCTACGGCAAATAAATCTATATCTGTGTGCATATTTTTTTTTTCCCTCTCAAACTAGGTTGCAAATTTCTTGGGGTAGGAATTCACACTTTATTCCTACCATCCCTACCCTTTCCAACCATCCCTACCTCAAAATCATGAGTCCTGGTTCTTATACATAGTCGGTGCCCTCGCTGAGTTTCTAGAATACAGGGCATGCTGAAGGCAGTGGGGCCAGGGACGTGGTACACCAGGGTTTGTGCACATATGTGCAATAATGGCTCATGCTCTTTGGGGCACTTTTTTTGTCCTGTCGATTGCTGGTTTCAGACCTTAGGTGACATCTGGTCAATGTGCACCACGGTAATGCTCTGAATAGGGAGGATAGAAAGTGAGCTTTAGAAAATCTGCCTGCACTGAATCCTTGCCTGGTTCACTCATCCACTCCTGCACAAAGGAGCACCTGTCCGTGCTGGACACAATCCTGAGCATGGCTGCCCTGCTCCTTGCCACCTCTCAGCCATCGCACCTAGGGACCGTGAGCTCTTTCACTCGTCAAGTTTCACTTTCTTCAGATTTTGAGCCCAGGGGACTTCTCTGGCTCCCTTCATTTCAAAACCATTTCCTAAACCTGGCTTGCTTTCTAGGGGAGCCTTGTCACATAATTACAAAGCGACAGGAAGCAGGCCCTTTGTGGATGGGAAACCCTGGTACTTATCTGCCTGCTTTCTAGATAGTGTGTGTCCTGGTCTCCAAGTGAACTACCAGCACCCCTTGTCTCCCCCAAGCCAGAGGAAAGGAAAGGATTTGTCTTCAGGCAGATTGGCTTTCATCCCACCAAAATGAATGAATCCAGCAAATAATGTGAGCTCCTGTTATGGACAGTAGTGTACAAGAACAGAGCCACAGTCTGGGCAATATTGGCTGTGTGTGTGTGTGTGTGTGTGTGTGTGTGTGTGCGTGTGTGTGTGTGTGGTGCTGGGGATTGAACCCAGGGCCTCATTATATGCCTGGCAAGTGCTCTGCCACTGTGCTACACTCCCAGCCCAAATATAACCATATGAACCAATCAGGTAAGTACTGATTAAATCATTTTTTTAAAAAAAATTATATTTATTTATTACTTGATTAGACTAGTTCATAAGGATACTTGCACCCGAGACTGATAGAGCACTTTCTATGTGCAGGCCCCATGTCTAATGCCTTACGTGCCTCTTCTCCTTGGTTCCTTTGAGGATTCATGTCAACAGGGAGACAGGGTGAACATAGAATGATTCTCCTGGACCTACCCCAATTCTCCTGCTTTGTGCCAAATCCATGAAGGAGTACGGAGGGTTGGAAATCTACAAACCAGAGCTGGAATTCTGAGGAGACACCACATGTCTTTTGGGATGCCTCATGCCACATAGGGTGACCTCTGTGGAGCTGTAGTGGTGGCATTTTTAGGTAAAGAGGGCTAGAGACATCTTCCCCACACCTTGTCCCCAAGTCTCCCTCCCATCCAGGGACATGGGTGTGATCTGAAAATGTCCCCATGCCCCCTAACAGGGGAGAGAAAGGTGGCTAAGAGTTGGCATCCAGGTGCTGGCCTGGGTCACTGTGTGATGTGGTTTGAGGGGACATTGCAGCATGGTTGGGCCAAAATTGAGGCTCAGAGGGGGCACACAGCAGGTCTCAGGGTCAAAACCCAAGTAGAGAGGGAGGAGGACAATCCAAACCGACTGTGCCTGTCACACCCACAGTGGACACTTTAGAAGTGGGTGTGGCCCGGGCCTGGGGAGACACCCCTCCTCAGCGGAGGCCAGCCAGGGTGTCAGGGTGACCTGGAACAGATGACCTCCCACCAGGTCAGGAGGGTGGAAAAAGGCTTCTGGGAACCTGGCTTCTCTCCTGGGGAGACGAAAAGGAGAAAGAGGGAGGAGAGAACTTCTAATTCAATTGAATCAATGACTCGAAGGGAATGGCTTTAATCCGAGGAGTAATGGTGTTATCATAATGTTAAAAAAATGAGAGTTTTTTTTTTTTTTTTCCTTTCATAGAAACAGTGATTCCAGAATCATGACTGTGGATTTTAGAGCCACAGCAGTTTAGGTAAAAACATCCTCAAATATCTCCATGCTTATCTTCCCCTTTGGCCTCCTTCTCAGGAAGCCTCCTGGTCATCTGAAGTGTCTGCCAGGACTAAGGTAGATATTAGACCCACCCACGATGGCTGAGGCAACATCTTTAGATGCCACGTTTCCCCCAAGGGAGCAGGCATGCGCATCCGCCTTTTAATCAGAGGAGAAATCAAGGATGACTCACTGCTGGGAGCTGAAGGGAGGTTACCATGGCCTGTCTAGAGGCCTCTGGATTCTGGATCCTTCTAGGTGGGGTGAAGAACCCCTGGGAGGGGTGCATTGCGGGGGGTGGGCAAGAGGCGCTGGGAGGAGGGATGGAGGCTCTTCCTGTGAGTGGCCTGTTGTTCCCCAGACCCAGGCCCCAGGTCAGAGGTTCAGCTCCGTTCTCCACACCCACTTCCAGATTCACAGGCTCACAGACAAAGCTCTTGCTCGCCACCAGGGGTAGGAGTGTCCCTGCCCAGGGGTCCTTCCCTCCTCCAATATGGGAGGGAGAAGGAATTGAGGGGGGAGGGTGGGAATGCAAACAAACAAACACTGTGACTGTGACAAGACCCTGCAGATGGTAAAGAGACCTGTGGTTGGCAGGGGTTCGGAGGGAGAGGGAGGGGGACACGCAGCACACAGAGACGTTTTTAAAGCAGGGAGACTACTCTGTGTGACACAGTGATGGACGCTTGTTATTATATATATTTGTCCAAACCTACAAATGTACAAAAAAGAGTGAACCCTGATATCAACTCTGGACTTTGTGGGGAAATGGTGTCAATGTAATCAATTATAACAAATGTTCCAACTCTGGTGGGAGTTGTGGTTGATGGGTATGCACACGTGGGGACAGAGGCCATATCTTTATCAACATACCTTTCTCTCAATTTTGCTGTGACCTAAAAATGCTTAAAAAAAAATTAAATCTTAAAACAACATCAATGACAATAATCACCCTCATCGCCTACCTCATAGAAAGCGGTGAGGAGTGCCTGTATCCTCCCCTTCCTTGGAGTATAAGAAATTCTACCCAATTTCCATCACAATGAATGGATTTCTGGGAAGATGGAAATGAGGCAATCCCCAGTGCGTGAGTTCAACTTATGGAAATTCAATATGCCGACTTACAAACAGATTGATTAAGAGGTAATATTTTTTTTCTTTGCTTTGCGGGCAAAGGTATTGCTTCAACCGAAATTTCTTTAAGCAGTCATTTGCTAGGGCATTTAAGAATTTGCTTATAGATCAGGAGTATCTGATAAAAGGCAGAGGGAGGCAGGAAACCAGAGTTGGAGCCATTGTGTGGTATAGATCTGAGAGACGTAAAGAACAGAGATGAAGTGCTTAGGGAAACCGATAAGTCCTTGGTAAAGCAAAATGGATTTGCCAAGTTTAAGTCACACCAACTCTGTGTAACATTGTAAAGTGCTCGACCTCACAAAGACCTTACACTTTCTACTAGATATTGAACTAGATGGTTTGTTTACACAAATCCTCACGGCCATGCAAAGTAGATATCATTCTCAATTTATAGATGGGTAAACTGAGGCCCAGGCTAGGGAAAAACTTGTCAAAGCTCACCAGTATTTCAAGTTCACATCACTTCATAAATCAACAGGTCATTACGTGTCTCTCATTTTTTTTTGCCCCGTTTTGGCAAAGGGTTAATTAGCAATCTCTCCTCCATTTGAGTAAATCATCTTTAAAAAGGAAACTATTTTTGGATAGAGTGAATTAAAGAGTAAACATGAGTCTCGCTGCAAGTTTATTTTTACTGAGTGCACACACGCCTCCGACGATAATTCATCCAGGATGTGAGCTGGAACTCATTAGAAGTCTCTGGGCCTGGGGGAGAAGATAAAACCACGATTAAAGACATCTGATCCCTTTAGGACAATTTATCATTTTGAATTTCATTTGTAAGAGGAGACATTAATTCACACAAGAAGCCCCCCGGGGCAAGCAAACGGTGCCCTATAATTGTTGTTTTCAAGTATGAACTTGCACTTGGGCTGGGCTGGGTACCAGGTCTTCATGGGGGCACCAGGCTCGGCAATCCTTGGAACGGCAATCAGCCTGGTCTGGTGTGAGGATGATTCCTCAAAGGCCTCTGCACTCATGCCAATGGAAAGGTGAAGGCTCAAGGTGAAGGCTCAAGGTGAAGGCTGAGCCTAGAAGACCAGGTGAAAGCAGAGTGGTTATTCTCACAAATTCTCCCCATTAGTAAAGTGCAGAAAGGCCTCACGGTGGGCTCAGGGGTCTTGTCTGCAAAATGAGGAGGTTGGATGGCGCAGTCTTCAAGGTCCTTTTCAAACCTGTGGTGGAAAGACGGGGTGGGGGTTGTGGGAAGGCATCCCCGAGTTCTGGTCCCCTCCTAGCCATATGATTTGAAAACTGTCATCACGATACCAGTGAAAGAGTGTCGATGCCTTAATTAAATGCTGGACATTATGGTGGATAATTCAAACACTGGGGCCTGAAGCAGGCACTGCCACACTCTCCATTTCCTCACTGAAGCAACTGGATCCTAGGAGACAAAGCGACTTCTTCAAGATCTCTTGGAGTTTGGTATTTAGGATCCAGGTGGTCTAATTTCGGAACTCACACTCTGCGTTGTTCAGACATATTTTGTGTGTCCTGTGTTGTGCCCAAGGTTCACATGCTGGATGCTGGGTTCCCACGTGGTGGCATGGAGGTGGTGGGACCTAGGGGAAGGTGGTCATGTCGTGGGGAGCACCATCTTTGGAAAGGATTAATGTGGATTTTGCAGGACTAATTAGTTCCCATGAGAGCAGTTTGTTCTAAGAGGAGCAAACCTGGCCCCTGGATCACTCTTGTTTCCCATCTCACCACGTGACTGCTTTCTCCTGCTCACATGTATTCCCACCATGGTGCCATCTACCAGGTTGTGATGTCTCCAGAATGCCTTCGTCAGAGGCCCAGCTGATGAAGCCTCCTGATCTTGTACTTTCAGCCTCCAGAACTATGCACTAAATAATCCCCCTTTTCTACATACATCGCTCAGTCTCAGGTACTGTCATAGGTAATAGAAAAATAAACTTAGCTACATACCTGAGCACTATGATCTTCATTTGTAAGATGGGAATAATTACACACCTATTTCATAAGGTTATAATCCAGATGAAGTGATGTCACAAGTAAAAATGCTTAACAAAGCTAGCTCCTGTCCCACAATAATAGCTTGCTAAATAAATTGGGTTTGTTTGGCTTAGAGAAGCTAATGAGAATATGAGACTTAATTATTGCCTTCAAATATATGAGAAATTTTTAATGATTCACTTATGTTTGATGACTATTGAGCCTCTACAAAGCCAGACTAAATGTTTTGTACAATTCTTAAGTCTGTGTCACCCAGGAAGAGAATTTAATTTAAACAGGAGAAATTTAATTAGACATAAAAATAACTCGACCTTCATACTGGGTATAAAAATCTCAGAATAAATGATTGTAATTAGCTGTGGAGGTTGAATTCATGGTGTTTAAATAGAGACATGCACGTGAAGAACTGCTGTGTATAATGGTGCAGATTGAGTCCAACACAGAACCAGGGGCTGCCATTTACACCGTGGTGTGGGTGTGGCTGGTTCTCTCCAGGACTCTATAATACACAACGTGCCTCGCCCTTTGTGGCGGTTCTGCCTCTTTTCTCTGAAGTGTTTATGTTGGACCTGGTCCTATTTTAGCTGTAGGAATCCATGGCTTTGAATGAAAGTTGAGAGTTCAGATGATTATCTAAGATGGTTATCTAAGAAAAATAAATACGTGTCTTGCATAACATGACTCACCACCCAGGGTCCCAGGGCAGCCATGCACAATAGACCAGAGCCTCAGAATCCATCTCAACATGACCCTCCAGGGAGGTACTACCCATATTCGGACCTACCGCTTTCTCTAGAACACAAAAGCTATTTAGCTTAGTGGTCAAAACTTACCCTGGAGGTGGATGGCTGATTGGCTGGTTCAAGTCTGAGCTCTGTCACTTATGCTGGGGACCACTGTGAATCAGAAAGGAAGTTTTTGGTTGCAAATAACAGCAACCAAACTAAAAGTGTTTAATAATAAGAAAGATCTTTTTTTAAAAAACCCTAAGCTATGCATATATGCAAACATACATTATATGTGTGTTTGTGTGTGTGTGTGTGTGTGTGTGTGTGTGTGTATGTATATATACATATACATATTTGTTGGGGAGTACTGGGAATCGAACTCAGGGGCACTCAACCACATCCCCAGCTCTATTTTGTATTTTATTTAGAGACAGGGTCTCACTGAGTTGCTTAGCGCCTTGCTTTTGCTAAATCTGGCTTTGAACTCGTAATCTCTCCCACCTCAGCCTGCTGAGCCACTGGGATTACAGGTGTGCACCACTACAACAGGCTATATCGTTGACATCTCTAATATTGGGTATATCATTCAATGGGTATTGCTAAGCATTACTTGTGCATGGAACCTGCAGAATGGAGAGGGCTTCTTGGGAACATATCCCAGAGATCGCAGATGGGAACCCTCTTCAGGGACATTGCTCCAATGATGCTCTTCATGGTAGAGGACAACTGTATGCAGAAGACCTTAGTGGACAAGTGATTTGGGAGAGTTAGACTCTCAATGCCGTCATATTCAGGAACACCTAGACCACTTTACTTCCCGTGTGTATTTATTATGAGTACATACTTATTTCTTTGTAAAATAAATATTTCTATATGAATGTGCCAGAGCGCTATGTTGTATAAACTACTAGAATCTAGGTATAAATAAGTCTGAACGCAGTCTAAGTATAAAATAAGGATTCTAAGCGATGCGTGAGTGCAGTGCCGCAGTTGGTTTGGCAGCATTTTATTTTTTTCCTTCTTGGACACAATGTGATGGCGACTTTACAGCTGATGGCATCTAAAATGGAAAGAAATGCAGCGTGTCGCATCACGACAGGCCACAGGGAAGCCAGAGCCAGGGTTGCTGGGTGGCAGCTGAACACCACCTTTAAGGGCACCATCTCTTTTTATCTCCACACTGTTGGCCTTGGTCTGTTGGCCTCTTCTTTTAGTGGCTCCCTCGTTATTTCAGACGACTGCCCCAGGTCTAGGTTCTCCGTGCCGAGGACGATGTCCAGACTCAGAAGTGTCCCTCGCCTATCTCCTTTGGGTCAGCAAGGATCCTGGCCGACTTGACTTTGCGCCTTACTGGAATTGTGATCCCACCCGTGATCAGACCAGTGGGAAGGAGATTCCCCTGGGTTTTGGCCCATTATGACTTATTCCTAAGCCTAGCAAAGGGCTCCAGTCCCTGCTGCACGTGATCCCTTGAACAAAACCTGTGTTCTGGCAAGGACAGAACAGGTTAGGACTGTTGGTCATTCAACTAGAAGTGTCACCGTGCTCAGCAAATATCCTGTCTTTGTCTTGGTCTGTTTATGTGCACAGTGGCAATAATCATGATTCTATCTATCTTAAAGAGTGGCTTCAAGGATTAAATTATATGTATAAAATACTTAGGCTAGTACTGGATTTACATTAAGGGCTCAAATAGTGTTAGACATTCGTAGAGACTGTTCTTTCACCTAATTGTTATTATAATGTCACCCTAAATCCAGGTAGGTAAAATTCTACCCTGCTATAGAAGAAGAGAAAAATGTGGGTCTGAATTAAGCTTAGATATTAGGACAGATAGTAATTGGCTGACAAATGTTTTTCTTGAGCAAATCCTCTTGCTGGGTATTGCTCCTAATCTAGGAAGAGTTCAGAACACAACCGTTGGCATCTCGTTGTTGTGGCAAGACTTAACACCTGGAACACGAGTAGGGAGCCTCTTGATCTCTAGTCTTCGCACATGCTCTTCCCTCTGTCTGGAACGGTCTATCACGCCTCCTTCCCACCTTATTCCATAGCACTATTATTCCTGCTACTGGGTCCGTTCACTTGTCACCTGATCTGGGGTTTATTCCGAATGCTTTCAGACTCTCCATCATAATAGCAATATTATTTTAAAATTTGTCCACCCTTGGTCAGGCTTCCCCACTGGAGTGTAAGCTCCATGAGGGCAGGGTCATGCTGTCTCATGGCTACATCCCCCATGTACAGTGTCTGACACAAAGCTGTCCAGTGTGAATTTGCTGCAGGAAGGAGTGAAGGAATGAAAGTCCTTCATTTAGAACTCTTTCATTTACAAGTGACAAATATAACCTGGTTTAATTAAGAAATGTGTAGGTCTCCTTACTGGAAAATCCCCAGAGGTTGTTGGGCTTTCAGGTGTGGCTTGACCCGAGGCTCCAATGATGGCGACGATAGTCGTTCAGATCCGTCTTCCCCAGGATCAAATTCATTTCCAAGTCTCTCTTGGTGTTCTTGGCACCTACAGATCCTCGTCTTCCTAAACAAGCTTGGTAGCAAAAAATATGTACTTAGTTCCACCAAAAATCTAATTCTTTATTTTTTAAATTTAATTTAATTTACTTACTTATTTATTCTAATCAGTTATACTTGACAGCAGAATGCTCTTTGATTCATTATACAAAATGGGGCAGATGTTTTCCATTCTCTGGTTGTACCCAAAGTAGGGTCACACCATTTGTGCAATCATACATGTACCTAGGGTAATGATGGCCATCTCATTCCACCATCTTTCCTGCCCCCATGCCCCCTCCCCTCCCCTTTGCCCCACCCAAAATTCCTCCACTCATCCCATGCCCCCCCAGCTAATCTAATGGTAATTGTAATCTAATCAGAGAAAAATCTAATTCTGGTGAGGCCATGTGCCTATCCCTGAAGGCCAGAGGTAGAGTTGAGGTGAAGATTTTCTCCATTGGAGCCCATGCAAAGTAACAGCCTGATAGCGAGGGAGGCAGCGATTTCCAAGGGAGAATCAGGGATATTATATAAGATGAAATGTAAAAAGACACTTGGTCACCAAACAACAGATGCTCACTATAGAATGAGTGAATGAATGACTGGGCGCAAATGGTGCATGCCTGTAATCCCAGTGGCTCAGGAGGCTGAGCCAGGAGGATCAAAGCCATCATCAAAGTTCAAAGCCATCCTCAGCAAAAGGGAGGCATTAAGCAACTCAGTGAGACCCTGTCTCTAGTTAAAATACAAAATAGGGCTGGGGATGTGGCTCAGTGGTTGAGTGCTCCTGAGTTCAATCCCCGGTACCAAAAAAAGAACGAGTGAATGAATGAATGAATTGTACAGCACCATTTGATAAAATCAAATATAGAGAAGAAAGTGCTATTGAATTTATGGTAGGGCAGAATAATGGTTCTCCAAGGCTATTCACAACATAGTCTCTGGTATCTGTGAGTATGTTACCTGAAGTCAGAGATGGGTCAGGTTGGCAATACGGAAGGCAAAGAGAAGTTTAGGTTGTAGGATGAATTACTGTTGCTGGTTAGATGACCTTACAATTAGATTATCTGTGTAGCCCCATTGCCATCATAAAGGTCTGTAAAAGGGGAAGATGGAGTCAGAGTGATGCCTGGTAAGAGGGACTCAGCTCACTATTGCTGGCCTTGATGATAAAGGAAGGTGACTAGAACCAAGGAATTCAGGCAACCGCTGGAAGCTGGACAAGTAGATTCTCTACTAAAGCCACCAGAAAGGAATGCAGTCCCATCTGCCTTGCAGTTAGACTAGCGAGAGCCATTTTGGACATCTGACCTATAGAAATGTAAAATAATACATTTTTGCTTATTTGAAGCTACTAAGTTTGTGGTGATTAGTATAATACCAATCAAAACTGATGGAGCTCAAACAAAGAGCCAGTCTCCATAGAATGAATGAATGAATGAATGAATGAGTGAGTGAATGGTATAGGACCTTGCAATGAGATTGCAGATAGAGAAAAGAGTGCTATAGAGTTTAAGGGAGGGAAAGACCATTTTTGGTGGAGAATTAGTTCTTGGAGAAGACAGGATTGCAGCTGTAGTATTTTGTCAGCTTCACAAAAAGAGAGGGTTTTTTGGCTGAAAGAAGTGGGAGGGAAAGGGAGAGAGAAGGGAAATTGCATGGAAATGGAAGGAGACCCTCACGGTTTTACAAAATTACATACAAGAGGAAGTGAGGGGAAAGGGAAAAAAAAACAAGGGGGAGAAATGAAGTACAGTAGAGGGGGTAGAGAGAGAAGAGGGGAGGAGAGGGGAGGGGAGAGGGGATAGTAGAGGATAGGAAAGGCAGCAGAATACAACAGACACTAGTATGGCAATATGTAAATCAGTGGATGTGTAACTGATGTGATTCTGCAATCTGTATACGGGGTAAAAATGGGAGTTCATAACCCACCTGAGTCAAAGTGTGAAATATGATATATCAAGAACTATGTAATGTTTTGAACAACCAACAATAAAAATTAAAAAAAAAAAAGAAGTGGAATATGCAGAGGCAGGAATGGATTGATGCATTGGGAGCTTTTCTGGAATTGCAGGTTATAGTTGGAGAAGGGTATGAGATGGAGTTGGGGAGACCAGAGGTTGGGGGATGGGCTGAGGTTCTGCATTCTGGCCCAGGATGTTTCTCTTTGTTCCTGTTAGTTGTGAGAAGGTGGTGTAGGTTTGAGAATGCCTGTCGCAATGCATGCAGTCTTGTCCAGGATGGACCAGGCACAAAGAGGTCAGAGATGGGTTAGGTTGGCAATATGGAAATGTCCAGCAGGCAGCTACTGAAAGATGACAGCTACAGCCCTGGATTCTCCAGGAAGCACAGCTGGAACATGGCTGCTGAGTAGAGATAGGGTGAAGATGAGGGAGGGAGCAGAGAACCACAGAGGGAGAGTGTCTTTGCTCAGGGCCTTCCGTCCTCTCTGTCCAGGACTGCAGGGAGTCCATGAAATTCCCCCAAATTTAGGGGTTTTGTGAGATTTCCTAGGGAGAGGGCTATCTGCTTTATCAGATTGTCAAAGAACTCTGTGACCCGAAAAGGGTAAGAGTCATGGATGTAAATATTTAAATACATTATGTTGAAGAATAGTACAAACATAAAACTGTACACAGCAATGCACAGCCTGCTGGATTTGCATAAACGGAATACTTTGGGGGAACTGGTACCCAGATAAAAATGCAGAACTGCAGAAGTCCTTTTTCAACCTTCCCACCTCTGCCCCTGGCCCTCTCCTGCCCTGCAGTCTGGGTGGCCTTACGTTTTGCTCAGTTGAGTAACGGGTCCATGGTTACAAGAGCAAGCGAGGCCAGAAAACCACACACTCTGGCTCTGCTCCAGCAGATGTCTCATAGAATTGGTTGAGAAAAGCACTTTGGTGTTTTCCAAATAACCCTGCATTGCAGGCCCCGTCTCCAGGTTTCTGACCACCTGACATGGGGCCAAAGCTAGAACATTCCCCCAGGACCTCCAATCCCCGAACCACATCCACTCATTGCTTCAGTCATCATAATCCTGAGGCTGAGCCTTGGGAAGAACAAAATCTAATTTGGGCATTTCATTTTATGAGTTGATCATTATTTGGTTTCCTTTCCTGGTTCAGAATCAAGGGCCAAGAACACACGGTCTTAAGTACATAGTTACCGTGGTGTGTTCTTACCCTGCAAGGAATGGCGAAAACACGTCGGAGGCTAAGAGGATTAGAGAGCAAATAGTGTCGGATAAATATTAATAGGAAGCCCTCCCTGGAGGGGGCCCCAGTGCATTCCAGCAGACCCGAGGCTGGCAGGGACCGAGCTGGGCAATAATGGGGTTCAGAACCTATCTGTTTGTCTTTTCAAACAACAGTCAAATGAATAACGGTAACTGGATTTCAGATCTGGCTTCTGCCTAAGCACATACAATCAGGGAAGCCAAGCAAAGAGAACTGAGATGAAGTTTTCGTGGCCTCACCAGGAATAGTGGAGACTGGCAGGGAAAGAACCCGAAACAAACAAACAAAAAAATGAAATCTAGATAAAAGGGGAGGCTGAGGAAGGCAGGGGAGGCTGAAGAAGGCAGGGGAGGCTGCTGGGCCATCCTTGGCCCCAACCCAGGTGTCCTGTCCTTCCAACAGCCACAGTGGGTAGTGTTGGGAGTCTCCCTGAGGACTCCCCAGGTCTTTCAAACATGGCAGTGGGCAAATTGCCAGTGGGTGGCTAGAACTCCCTGGGCCTTTCAGATAAGGAGCCCCTAATGCAACATGGCGGTGGGCAAGTTGCCAGTGGGCGGATAACAAGTTGTTTTGAAAACCTTCTAATTGGCCCTCCCGTCTTCCGTACTCGTGGACAGTTCATGCCCCCCATGAATCTTATGCAGGGTGGACGTGCGTGCACCGTAGGCGATGACCTGACCTTTACTATGATTGGCCCCGGGAGCTTCCTGGTTTAAGATAACTGACTCTCTCTTTCTATATAAACTAACACCAGCTTGCAGTAAAGTGCTTCATCTTTGTCACTGCTATCTGTGTGTGTGCATTTTAATCTCCAATGACAAACCTTGGCCTTTCAGGTAGATCAGTAGTAAGAGTCCATCACTATGGATTTCCAGGGAACTAATTTTCTGGTTTGAGGGGCATTTTGTGCTATTGATTCTGCGGGCTCAACCCTGACAGGCTTTCAAACACTTTTTAACTGGAGAGAGTTTCATCACAATGCAATTTGTTCTACTGGGCAGGGCCTGACCCTGCAAAGGCCCATAAAGGAGCTGGGGTCTGTTTGGAAGACTCCTTCCCACCCCGTCGTCCCCTCCAGGCTCTTCTTCTCTTTGCTTGTCCCTCTGCTACTTCCCATGCTCCTGCTCTTCGTCATCCTCCAACTCTGAGCAGGAGACTCTCCAGCCCTTTCCAAGGCCTGAGATGAATTTTAATGTGGAAGAGTCCCAGACAGAGATGGTGTTCGCGGTGTCAGCTGCTTTTTGGTTGGAGAAAATATGTGGCCCATGCGAATAGGATCTCAGAAAAGTTCTTATGTTTCCTTTTCCTAGTTGTAGTAGGAAGTAAATAATTCAGATTTGTTTTAACATAAATAAATGACCTAAAAGATAAAGAAGATTTAACCTAATAAATAAACCTTCTCTTCAAAGCTTGCATTTAAAGGTGACAGAGTGGACAGATCCATTAGTCTTAGCTTCCTCCTTAAGTTGAGCTAACAGGACATTAATTAAGTGAAGACACCCAAACAGACAAAGAAAGGGAGACAATCAGGGACATTAATAGAATGGAATATGGGGATGCAGGAGGGACAAAGGTCTTCTCAAAGAGCAAGGAAAAGCAAAGATCAGGAGCCTGTAAGTCAGAGGGAAGGGGAGCCATAAAGAGTTAGTTGACTCACCCCACAGAGTTCTGCAGGGTTAGGAATTAGAAGCCTCAGGCTCCTCTATGAGCCAGGTTGTGTGTGATGGCTTGGACCCAGGACTCTGGGTTTAAAGTTCTGATTGAGGAACACTTAGATCCTATATTAGTTTGTATCCTGTTACTGTAACAAAATGCCTGAGATAATTAACATGTTTTTAAAAAGTTAATTTTTGAATCACAGTGTTGGAGGTTTTAATTCATGATCAGTTCGTGGTCCCATGGAGAGAAAGACAGACAGACTATCGTGGTGGCAACCTGTAGTGGAACAAATAGGCTCACATTATGAGTCAGGAAGCAAAGAAAGGAAGAAGAAGGGGCCAGCGTCTCATTGTCCCCTTTGAGGGCACACTTCTAATGACCTGGGACCTCTTAAAGGTTCCATTCCCTCCTAATAGCACCACCGAGGGGTTCGAGCCTTTCACACGTGGCCTTTGGGGGACACTTGTTGAGCTCGTCTCCTAGCCTGAGCAGCAGGCAGCTGGCCTTCCCTCATCCCAGCGCAACACAGAACTCTTCTCTGGAGAGGTTGCACCTGAGACCCAGGTGATAGAAATAGTGGGTGTGAGTGACAGCATCTACACGGAACGTGGGCCGCAGCTTCCTTGTGCCCATCAATGCCCAGATATGACAATTGGTCCTACGTGGAGGAAGGTCCATGTGGTAGAAGTTTCCAGGGGGGATGGTTGGTTGTTTCAGGAAAAACCTCATAGCCTCTGCCCTTTGTGTACCTCCAGTGGAGAGCTGGGTCCTCCTAATCAGGATTCTCCTGTGAGTGAGTGAGTGGTCAAAGGCACCTCTTCGTGTAGCAGAATCCTAAGCCTAGTTCCTGCCTTGAAATGCATACACCAGAATAAATTTATGAGTAAATAAAACATTGAAAAAAACAGACAATGCAGTGATAAGAAGAAAAAAATTATATATATATATATATATATATATATATATATATATATATATATATATATATTCAGAGAGCTAAGGTCCCCCAGGCCTTGCAGAGATTGATCTTTTCCCAGGATGGTCATTACTGGGAATGCCACTCCTCCCAAAGGGGAACCCCACCCTCTCCACAGGGTTTGGTGGCCCAGACAAGACTATCCCTAATGAGTTTCACATGGGTTCATTGCCTCAGCTCTGGGATAACAGTCTTATGACTCTTCTGTCACTTTAATAAGGAAGGATGCAATTAGCAATGCTGTCTGTGATTGACAGTTGGGGTCTGTCACTGCATGCTTGTGCCTGCCTAACCAAAAGGGGACCAACAGACAAGACTCCACTTCTACATGGCTCCACCATCCTAACAGCCAAGTCAGAGACCAATACCCAGTTCAAAAGAAGAAAGAAAGAAAGAAAAAGAAGATATGAGCTGGAAGAAAACATGTGGCTTAGGTTCAAGTCTAATAAGGTGTTTCCCTCCTATCCCGAATCTGTCCCGTGTCAGGCATGTGTAGCAAGTTGGAAGGGAAGGCGAGTTTGCCTCGACCACCGGCTGCAGACGGGCCAGGAGAGCCATTGGCAGGGACACTGCTGATGGTGGTGGAATGTCAAGGTGTGATCAACTGCATTAGCTCTTCCTCTTCCATATGGAAGAGTCAGTAAGGGGTGAAGAGGGGGACAGAAGTATGTCCTTCCAGGAGGAGAAGGGGAAAGGATTCTCCTAACACCCAGCAGAGTTATCTGGCACATGGAGGTTACTTGGTGAACACTTCTTAATGAGAAGCAGCAAATGACCAGAATCCAACGAGACGCTCAAAGGGAGAAGCGGGTGAGAGAAGGCTTCTTGGAGGAGGGGGCGTTTCCCTCTCCTGCGCCCAGTCCATCTGAGCTCTTGCAGCTAACACATGGCCCTCAGTAGCTAACACAGCCTATTGTACGACCATGAAAGATCATTGCCAGTGAGGTGTTGGCTGGAAATTTGGAATCAATTAGTAACTGTCATGAAGTAAAATACAAATAAATGATGCGATCTGGAAGTCCTTAAATTTTACTTCACTGAAATTACCTCATAAAACTTGTTGCCTGCTGAGGGATTACTGACAAAAGGAAAAATAAATCTCAATAAAACTTCTGTGTACACTTGACGAATAACTGAACCACATCCAAAAGTCATATACCAAATGTGGAGGCTCTCAGCCCACTTTTCAATAAATCACCCCTGCAGCGATCCCACACCCACACATGGAGTTTGGATGACAGGTGGCCCAACTGAAAAAATCTGGATGTCCCCAGAGTCAATGGCAAGAAGGAAGAAGGATGCTGATGTGGGAACAATGTGAGCACGCGGGCAGGGCAGGGGACCTTCAGTGCGTGGCAAGCACCCCCTTGACTGATGAGTTCAACGGCTCATTAATCACTTCGCCTATTGTCAAAAGGAAACATCTGACACTGGTATCTCAGCAAAATGGCCCTCTTAGGGAAAGAAAGTTATTGATGGCAATTTAGGAGGAGTGTTTGGGGATATTACTAAAATTTGTGGAGAACCAAGTTTGTGAACTTTCTGAAAAATGGCCCCCTAGAGACCTGTAAGAAACAATACTGATGTTGACGCATTCCATGCAGGCCTCTGTTAGGAAGTCTGCATTTCCAGCAATGAACAGACCCGTTGGCCTTACCCCAGACCATCGCCCTCTCCAATGAAGCTCCACTAGCCATCCATCTGGCTCTTTCTCAGAGTTATCATACCAACTGTATTGCTAATACAGGGTTCTCCAGAGAAACAGAGGCCATTAGAAGACCTGAGAATCAGAAGCACCAGTGTCTGAGGGTGAGAGAAGATGGTTGTCTAACCTCAAGTAGAGAGACGATTCATACTTCTGCCATTTTGTTCTGTTGAGGTTCTCAGTGGGTAGCATGTGCTAGTTCACAGTGGTGAGTGCTACCTTCTTTACTCAGTCTAGGGAGGCACATGCCAGTCTCTTTCAGAAACACACTGAACACATATACATACAGAGAGAGAAACAATGTTTTACCAGATACATGGGCAGCCCTTAGCCCAGTCATGTTGACACTGATCCTCACCGTTTTGTGTTGGGGCAGACCCTGGGTGCTTTGGAATAAAGAAAGCCCTTAGATTTGATTCCCTTCTCTTGGTCACAGTAAATCCAGACCATCAAATCTGCCAACAAGGACTCACCTGGGCCCTGCCCCACCTCTGCATTTAGCCTCCTCTAATGTTGCAAATGAGCTTCCACTCATGGCAGAGGGCAAAGGGACACAGCCAAGGTCAGCTCTAAGCTCATGCTAACCAAGCCTGTCTACCTTGGGAGAAGCCCATTTCAGAGAACTGAAAACTCTGGAAAGACTGACTACTGTGGCCATCCTTTGAATTGACCACTCTCTATACTATCTAGTAATTCACCCAGAGGGATGGGCGGGGAACTGGAATTGTCAGTCCCATCAGACCCACCTGGAAAGAATAACCAGGGGGGCAGTGAGACTAGGAATGGAGGAGTGTGTGTGTGTGTGTGTGTGTGTGTGTGTGTGTGTGTGTATGTGAGAGAGAGAAAGAGAGAGAGAGAGAGTAGGACTGGGTAGAATATGAGTAGCAGATGTCCCCCAAACTGGGGAGGCTATAAAAAGAGTCATACAGTTGGAAGTGAAGACTAAAAAGCAAATCGTAGAGACTTTCTGGTGTAGAAGGCAGGGTCTTCAGAACACTTGCTTAGGGTTGCTGGAGGCTTCAGGTGTGTGTGGAGGGAAGCTGTTAATGGCATCAGCCAGGTCTTGGCTGCGGGAAGAGTGGCTACAAGAGCCAGCCTCGCCTCTTCCTGCGTGAAGGTCAGTGGATGCTTCCTGATGGGAAGGACAAGGATGGGGACCCTGGGAATCCTCATGGTTTTAATTATTTTCTGCAACTTAAGAAGGAAGGTGCCAGGGCTTCTTTTGCACCACACTGAGGGGGTTTCTTTCCCAGGACTGGTGGTCATTGAGCTGGAAGGAAGGTTGCTGATTTTAGCCAAAGGGAATCTGCCACTTACATTTAAATCCTGGAGCTATTGGCTGAACGCAGACATGCAGCCTGCGTCCTGGCGGGGTGGGCTGTGATGGAATGCCACAAATGTGGAGGGAGGGATGGGACATGTAGAAACTCAAAAGTGATCAAGGGAACCAGAGGAAAATTTGGGTCAGTTACAGCAAAATCTACTAATTTCCTAGGAAGAGGAAGCAAATGAAAGTGTGATTTTTTCCTCTGACACGTCTCCAAGGAAAAATTTGGCTGTGGCAGTGCCTATCAAACTCATAGATTTGTTTGCCAGGGATGGTTATAGTGGTTAAATGTAAGAGACTGCTTGAGTGTTTTAAGAAAGGTTCTGAAGTGGTATCTGAACTCAGCCAGAAATAGCCCTGGAAGTGATAAAGTGAAACTGGATGGTGTCATAGAAGCAAAGTGTCGTGGGAGGCCTCTGCCATCTTGACTTTTCTCAGGGACTCAAGATCTCATTCCTGAGGATTTATCCCAAGAGATAATTAATGATGGAAGGAAACATTCCTATAAGCCAGGAGCGTATTCTCTGTGTTGATTACGATAGCAACTGTTTGTACTGCAGAAGGGAAATTGTCACTTGTCAGAAGCAAATTATTGACCATGAAGATCATGGAGAGACATGGAAAAATGAAGAAGAAAGCATTTTTATGCACATAAAGATTTCAATGAATTAAAAAAAAGAGGATACACATACACATGTGTATTTGTAGGTAGAGGTCATCTCTTCCATGTACACTTCTATGTTCATGTTACATAGTAGGTATAAAATCAATGCTTCTTGACTATTTATTCTATTGATAGTTATATATATATATATTTATAATGAAAACAGTTTCCCAAAGAAATTATTTTCCAAAGAAGGAATAAAAACTAAATAATAAGAATAAAAATAAAATAAAGAAACAAACCCAAGTTGATAAAAATTAAGGTTGAGTTTTTTGGGGTTTTTTTTTTCCCAAGAAATAACAATTTGTTCTGCTTTCTCCAGCTGGTTCCACATCACACTTGGGCTCCTTCGAAAACTTCACTGAGCAACTCTAAAGAGTCAAACTCCCACTAAAGTCCTACAGGCAGTTGTACTCAGCCAGAGATTTCTCTGCCCTTCTTTTGCCTCCAGATGCCCAGGTTTGGGCTCCTGATTTTCTGAAAGCACTCTTGTTTATTTTCCTCCCAGAGATTGCTGGTTTTCCCTAAAGGACATTTTCCCTTTCAGTTTGTGCAGTCTGAGAGTAATTCGCTATAAGAATGGTCTCAACGGCATCTCCACGGTTGGATAAAAGCTCCTGATGGAATTCAATATTCAGACCTGAAGCCTGTGAATATGGTTACCAGGAGTGATTGGCAGGTGGAGGCCAGGTAACAAACAGACTTCTGATGTTGACTAAGCCTCCGCTCATTGGAATGACCTCTACGTAGGTAAACAAGTGTTCAATTACCATGTAACTTCACTAAGTTCAGAAACTTTTTCCTGATATTCTCTAATTCCATCAAACAATAATTATTCTTTTTCTCCGAACCACATGAAATGCCCATAACCTCAACTAGGAAATTAAAGTTTATTTTCAATTTCCTTGGGCAAGGCAAAAGCAGGGATAAATTAACAGCCTGTAGCTTGTCTGGCACCAGAAAAGCGTTGAAAATGTGGTGAGGAGTCACAAGGTAGGAAAATTGTCCAAAGACAATGCGATCTTTAGCTGATGGTAATCTTGGAAGACGCACTCGGAGGCCAGCTGCTCGATGAACAGGCAATATCTCAGGGAGCGAAGTAAAACTGGAGAGCAGAGACAGTTATTGCAATGATTTAGACCAAGGAAAAAGCCATGTTTTATCTGTCCACACTGATCTAATACACTGGACAACCCAACATCTGCCCATTTCACTGTAAAGGAATAGTTTTCTGTTTTATTTCTCACCTGAATATCTTCAGTCTCTGGCCTTTTCTTTGGAATAACATCAATTTTTTCTTATTATAACAGCAATTCTTGTATGCTTTCATTTCACCCATTTTTGCTGAATTTCTCCCATGAGCATGCACTGTGCAGGATACAAGAGAGAAAGCAATAAGAAATGGTCAGGGAGACAGATAAATTAAAGTGGCAACCACAATTCAGTGTTATGCTACGGGGATTATTAGTTGCTCTCAAAACGCGAAGTAAGAGGCCTACCTCAGACGGGGGAAGGATTTCTGGAGGAGGTGACAGATAAGCTAAATCTGAACCCCAAATGGCTGGAGACCTGGAGGAAGCATCCTGTATCACCTGTCATCTTCTCAGATATAAGAGAAAAAACAGACTTCTGATGTTGACTCCACTCACTGGAATGACCTCTACGTAGGTAGACAAGTGATCAATACATAAAATTTATGTATGTTTTCTTCTTTTTTTAAAAATATACATATAGAGAAGCCCCCCACACAGATTGACTGAATCAATAGATAAGCAAATAATAACCATATAGATGCACATAGTTTTATAGAACTACAATCTATATAGGTTGCAATGTTGTTTTTTCCCTCTTTAAATATGTTACCAGGAGTGATTGACAGGTTGAGGTTAGGTAACAAACAGACTTCATGAGTTTTGATAGATTGATGGTATTGTATTGGGTAGATGTTTCATAATGTGTTTGATAATTCTCTTTGTGTCTGTTTCTTTCTTTTTTTTTTTTTTTTTTTGCAGGACATAAAATCATCCCTGGTTAAAAGTGGAAGAGGAATTGACAGGACTCATATAAGGCAGCCAGAGAATCTATGGGAGGACTAGGAAAATAGTCTGAGAAAGAAGGAAGAAATCAAGACAGGTTCAGCAGTGAGACCCTCAGCTGGGAATATCACAAAAATCAATCTCTCTCCAGGATTTTTGCATGATTTGTTTAGGTTTCAATGCACTGAGAAGGAACATCTTGGTAATGTGTCCTGCTCTGCCTTCCAGGGGACAAGCAGTGGCTAGAAAGGGCCCATTGGATTTTGTAGTGAGAAGCAGGGTTCTGACTCCCAGGAGGACTCCCTGGTGGGGGTCTTCCCTTGGGTGGGAAAGGAATTTGATTAGGAGAAAAAAATAATATCCAAAGCATCCGTGACCTCCCCATTGTTGGATGTTAGGCTGTTCCCTACTGTTCTCTTTCCTTCATATGATAAAGATCTGAACATTTTTTCAGCAAAATCTTTGAGCACCTCTCTGATTATCCCCTTGGATAAATTCTCTCACAGTGGAATTTCGGGATGACAAGATCTGAACATTCTCTTCTCTGGCTACACACTGCCAGAGCGCTTCCTGCTGAGGTGTGTCCACTGGTGTTCACTCCTGGAGCGCCTGTCCTGAGCCTGTATCCCCTGTCCTGAGCCTGTATTCCCTGTCCTGAGCCTGCATCCCCTGAGCTCTTCCCACCTTGGCCATGGTGGCCTTTAGAAATCTCCCATCCACCCCTTTCTGGCCTGTTCTCATTTATGCAGGCTGGACCTCGTTGAAATTATGGTTCTTTGAAGTCGAACACCTGGTAGCAAACTATTCAGGAAATAAGTTGTTTATTTTCTTGTGTTGATTTGTGATAATTACTTTTATTGATTCTCTTCCCCATTCATGTGATTAATCCAGGGGTCACCTCTTTTAGTGTGCTTGTGAGAAGCTGCTCTTGTTCTATTCTAGAAAGGTGGTATTCACAAAGTAGTGAGTACATCTGAAATAACAGGAGATTGAATTCTAGAAGCGGGGTCCTGGGAAGAGAGCTCACCCCCCGCCCCCGCTTGAGCAGGTGGCTCTGCTGATGCTGTGGAGGGCCCTTCAGAGCCCTAGGGGAGGCCAGAGCACATCTCCAGGGGACAGTGATACAAGTCTCAGTCCCTACACTGGGATGATTGCTAACCCCAGAGCAGAGGTGAAGTAGTCTATGACTTTTCAATTAACTTAGAAAACCATCTTTTTAACAAGAAAAGTATGAAAGCCTGGGTTTTCATTAAGAATGACCCAGTGGCTGGTTGTGGTGGCACACACTTGTAATACCAGCAGCTCAGGAGGCTGAGGCAGGAGGACCGTGAGTTCAAAACCAACCTCAGCAAAAGTGAGGTACTAAGCCACTCAGGAAGACCCTGTCTCTAGATAAAATACAAAAAAGGACTGGGGATGTGGCTCAGTGATTGAGTACCCCTGAGTTCAATCCCTAGTAGTCACCCCTGCCAAAAAAAAAGGAGTGGCCCAGTGAGATCTAAGGACAACTGGATGAAGGTTCAAACTCAGTGGTTTGGGGGACAGTGAAACCTCGCGTGGAAGTTGAAATTTCATACTCAGTGTTACGCTGGAATGACTGATACATGATATTACACATTTATCAAAACCCATAGAACCATATTATACAGAGTGACCACTAATATAAACTATGTATTTAATTAAAATCTGTCCATATTGATTCATTGATTGTAACTGATATACCACATTCATACAGAGATGTTAATAGGGGAAGCTGTGTAGGGACAGATATGAAAACTCTCTTATCAGCTTGATTTTTTTCTGGAAATGGAAAACTGTCCTAAAAAATGAACACTATTTGCTAGAAAAAGATGGTGGGGGGAGAGTTACCAGAAAGCAACACTTGAGGGGAAGTCTGGGCCCCAGAATGCTGAGCTTCTCTGCAGTCTGCTAGCTGTGTGGCCTTGTAGAAGTGAAGCTACCTCTCTGGAATTCACAGGAAGTCAGACCCTACGATGTTTAAAGAGACTACTTCAGGTAGCTTAAGATCTAAAGATTACTTATTTGAGATTTTTCACCCTTGTCCTGATTTCAACTGTCAGCACTGGTCACAATATGCCTTTCACTTTGCTATCTGATAGGAAATAACTGAATGAATTAATACAAATGTTTTCCTCTTGGCCTGGGGCACAAGGCCTCTCTGGAGGTAGCAAGACCTACTCAAAAGCCAGGCAGGTGGCAAATGGAATTCTTTCAGAGAAAGCTGCTGTTTTTTTTTCCTGTTTGCATAATTTGATCTAATATTCTGACCTTGTCAAATTTTTTCCTACTTGTAGACATTTGTGCAATGGGTTATAACTGTATTATTTTACTGTTGATTGTTAACCATGGTGAGTGACCTTTTTAATGGGCTTATGTGGTTTGTTAAATACTCCATTCACAAGGACTAGTCCAGATTTTGAGTCACTGCATGAACAAACATCTCTAGATGTCTGCTTGGAGGGCAGCCAGGTCAATGCTGTGCTCTGATTGGTTGGATGCTCTCCTGCCCTGTGGCCTCGGGTTCAGATGATGGAGCACTTTCATGGGTTGGTGGGCTATGGTAATCTCTCTCGTCTTGAAGGAGTATCTTACTCTGAAAAGTTTATTATAGCTTAGAATCATTTCCAATTTTCCCAAAGTGAATATCTGGCAAAGCCCAGAGTTGAAGCATGTTCGATGCTGCAGACAAAATGCCCCCAAACTCATTTTCCCTGAAGAAAGTCTGAAAAGATATGCACATCTCATTTGTCTAATTTAAGCAAATCTCATTGATTTGAAGGATGCAGAGGTTCTCATGCTGGTCTGGAAGGAGTTCATCGTGGTCCAATGGGGGTTTGTATATACTGAGTTCTATCTGCGTAAACGCCAGGGTCTGTCCTTTAACTCTCCTGCCTAACTCAGAGCAAAAAATAATTAATGTATTAGAATCTTACAAATCTTACAATCTTCCTGCTGAGATGTCCAGTCAGACATCCAAGGGGACTAAGAAAAAGTACCCAATTGCCCTCTCTGCCCAGAATAGTGGCCCAACTTCTCTATATGTGACAGTACCTCTCCGGGAAAGGGAAGAAGATCCTGCCACTCTTTGGGGACCACTTGCAGAATAAAATCTAGTTCCCTGAGGTGCATGGACTCTACTCAGCCTCCAGAACAGAGCAGTGATTATAAGTACCCACCTTTCTGGGGAAATATAGAAGCAAGGTTATAGAGAGACCAAAAATGGGTTTTCCTTCCTACATTCACCATCAGCCTGTGTAAGAGAAAGATCAGACCTTGGAGATGGTGGAATTAAATGACATGATGTCTTAGGAGTGAGGCGCACCATGGGGTCCTCCCGGTCACCAGTGCCACTTGTAGGCAAATAAGAGAGATGCAAGAATAGACATGTGGAGTTATGAGGGGTGCATCCCCTGCCTGGGAGACTCTGCAAGCTAAAGGCCATGAAGGTGGCGTTGGGAGAGAGCATGGCAGTGGGAGCGATGTGCTTATGTCCTCTGTGGGGCAGGACATCCCGGGGCAGGATGGGGGTGTGTTGCCATGGGCCGCGCAGGCCCAGGGGTGGTTCCCCAGGCTCAGCCGCTCTGCAAAAGCCCTGCCCCAGAGGACTGCTGCCACCTTCTTTCAAGAGTCGGTTCCACTGTTACATCCTCAGAGAAACCTTCCCTGACCACCTCGCCTAGTATAGCATTCCCTCCGGTCACACTTTATTCCACTGTCGGGCTTATTTTCTTGGTAGCATTTAAAATGTGAACTTGAATTTTTTTTTTTTTTTTTAGTTTTTTATTATTTAAAGTTTTTTGGGGAGGAATTAGGAGTGGAGAAGTGGAAAGGCATCTCAAAGAGGCCACTCTTCAGAGAGTAAAAGAATGTTATTAAATATGAATTGCATGAGAGCAAGGACCTTTTTCATCTTCTTTACCACTTGGAACAGCAGAACATAGTAGCTGCTTAATGAAAATATACTAAGCAAATGTCTGCCAGCTAAGAGGCCTAGGAGATCAATAAGCACCAGCTAGTTTTGAGAAGGGCAGGGTTTCCCGGTCAAGGCCTGCTCATCGATGTCTGTGTAAAAGGGTGTGGCAGGAGGAGAGGGTAGGAACTCTAAACCAGAATAAAACTTTTGTCCTCTCTGGGTTTCTATCATGCTTTTGCTTCATTCTCTGGACAGCTGGGAAGTAACTCCTTCAGTGAGTTCCTTCTTTCCATCTTGGTCTCTCCTGCTCTGTGGAGTGTGCTGGTCCCTGGAAATTTCCATGGGTACCCACTTGGTTTTGATTGATGGATTGGCAGCAAGGAGCTCTCCTCAGCCCTGGTATGCCTCCAGGCTTCAGGGAAAGTCGATCCCCTGAGCAGATGTTTGGAGACAATCTGGAAAGGTAGAAATATATACAAAGGACACACATTTGCTCGTGTCTCATATGGCTCTTGTGAACATTATCCTCAGTAAGCAAGATCATCTACCCTAAAGCAAATGTGTGCCTTCAGTGATGGGGGATTCCAAATAAACAAATTTATGGAAAGACCATGGGCCAACCAGAGCATTCTACAGGTCATTCATTTCCTATGCTTCTGATTAGAATCACAGATGAAATCGCTGCAGCCCCAGTCACATGGTGGTGTGGGAAATTACAACCTCTCCTTTCCATAAGCCTTTTTTGGGAAGATAAAAATAAAAATTTCTTGCATCTGAATAGATAGCCCTTTGCAATTTAGAAGCACTTCTATCTGTATTATATTATTTGATTGAGAAAAAGGTAAATCACATAGTAAACTTTAAATGGCTAAAGTCGTAAAGCTGAGGAATCCTCTGGGTGTTCAATAAATAAATGAAGGTTTATTAACCAGCTATGTGGAGACAAAGTCACTCTAGCAAACTCCATTTAGAGTTGGGATTATACTTCAGCTTGACCTTAATGATGAATCTTAGGGAAAAAAAAATCAGATAAGGCTGTTTTGAGAACTGAAAGTTCCAGAAAATACAATCAGGTTCATGTCTAAGATTTTGGAGGTCCAGGAGGGGCCCACTTACATATGTATGAATGTATAAAATGTGTAAATCAAGTCAGAAAACTAAGTAAAATATATTCCACCCCCTACCTTGACAAATAGAACTTTATGATGCTCTGGAAGGCCATGCTTGCATCGAGGATCCGGGATACTCTGGAGTCCCCTGGTGGAACATGGGGAGTGAGGGGAGACCAACGGGGTGCCTCCTCCAGCTCTTTCTACACCCCACTCCATCTTGCACTGCACAGGGTGTGAGTGCAGGCAAGTGCGTATGGCCACCCCACACCAGGCTCCAACCACACCTCATCCGGAGGATGGTCCCTTGAAGAGGACTGCAGGGTCCCAGGAGTGAACGCAGGTCACTTAGGCAGGAAATGCCTGGGTGCTGGTACTTAGTGCGCAGCAGGTGGCTGGGGGCTTTGCGTGGCACGTTCCCTGGGCTCCTGGGAGTGTCCTTGCCTTGGGAAGAGCTGTGGTCAGAGTAGGGAGTGAGCAGGCCTCTCTGAGGTGAGAGATGTGGGCAGGCCCCTTATTACCTGGGTCTGAAGATATTGCTACATCCAGTGACAGTTGATGAATAGTCTGAATGCTTGTCTCTCCCAAATTCATACATTGAAATCCTAACCCCTAGGGTGATGGTATTGAGAGGGGAGTCTCAGGGGAGCTGATTAGAACATGGGATTAGTACTCTTCTAAAAAAAAGTTTGAGAGAGACAAGTATGTGCCCTTTGCCCTATGAGTTCACAGTAAGAAAATGGCTGTCTAAGAACCAGGAAACAGACTCTTAGTGCCTTGATCTTGGACTTCCCAACCTCCAGAACTATGAGAAATTATTTTCTGTGTAAGACAACCAATTTCAGGAATTTTTGTTATAATAACTCAGAAAGACTGACACCGTTGGAATTAACCCAAAAATTGTTTGCTTCTCATTTTGTGTCTTAGTTACCCTTTCCTTTAAGTGAAACCTTTGCAAATGCTAAAGTACCTAGTGCTGCTTTAATAGAAGGCTTATTGAAATAAACCTGCTTTAGTCTAGTTTTTTTTTTTTTAATTATTTGGGACCACTTGGGATACAGCATCCAATAGTTAGTACAAATGGACCAAAATTAGAAATAGAAAGATAAAGCATGCTGGCTCTAGCCTAGAGAGATGAATCAAAAGAGTAATAATGACAATAACAATGCTTTTCAGAGTGTTTTGTTTCCAAAGCAGTTTCATTTGTATATGTATCATTGAACTGTTAGAAAAATAAGCATCGATTCTTTGAAATTCGAAAGCTGCATACTCCAGGCAATGAAAAAAGAACACTTGACCCTGTGAGGAATAAATTTACAGACTCGGGATGGTGGAAACAAGAGGTAGAGAGAGTAGAAGGAGGAAGCAGACGAGGTTCAATTCTGGGTCAATGTTGATCTGTCAACAGCGGTGCCTGAAGTGCTCCGTTGAAAAACTCCCAAGCCATGCCTGGACTCCACTGGTGGTCATAAATGGCACACATCTGCCTTGGCCAAGGGAGGTGCCATAATGGCAGGTGTGCCACAAATGTGCTACCTCCAGGCTGGAAGAATGCATGTGGCAGATAGTAAGTCTACTTGGAATACTTGGGCTCGTCCTTAATCTTCTGCAGTTGTCTGCAGGAGGGACAATCAATCAGTCTTCTTATTAAAAATTCTCATGTTTTTAATATTTGTGTTTCCTCAGCAAATAAAAATGATCTATTTCAAGTTTCTTTGTGAAAGATCTTGCTTTCCACTTACTTTCTGGTATGGAAAGAAGATTGGATGCACACCTGCTAAGGTGTTAATTGGTGATAACTGGATTAATTTGAGGTCTGAACTCTCCTCTCCTCTCTGTCTCTAACTAGCTATGTGACCTTGAGCAAATCCTTTAATCCTCCTGGACCTCAATTTCCTTGTCTCCAAAATAGGGACACTATCTGAGTGATCTCTGAAGAGTTTTGTGAGGTTTAAAGGAGACAGTAGCAAAGCAATCACTTGAAATATAACACATCATATAGATGTAAACTATTATGATTCTTTGGAAAAATGAGCCAATTGGTCCAGGGTAGCATTTCCCAAAGAGTGGTCCATGGTATGTTAGTTCCATGAGTGTTACACCAAACACAGCCCCAAACCCAACAAACAAAGGTGTCCTCTCTGGTCAAGTACATTTAGAAAATTCGTGGTTAATCCAGCTTAAATGAGTGTCTTTACCGGAGTCTTTACTGTTTGGTGTACATTGTGGATTATTAAAATTGGGAAATAGTTTGCAGTTGTCAACACACTTACTTGGTCACCAAATTCTTCTTTTCTCAAAATATTAGTTCTTCAGAATACAGTCTTTTGGAAAACACTGAATGATTTGCTCTCCAAGTTCTCCTTTGTGGTAGTCTCTATGACCAAAATACTTGACAAGAAAACTTAGAGGAGGAAAAGTTGACTTTGGCTCATGATTCCAGAGGTGTAGTCTATGGTCAGCTGAGTCCCTGGTGCTGGGCCCAACGTGAGGCAGAACCTCGTGGTGGGAGGGCTCAATGGGGAGGTGCTGCTCCCTTCATGGCAGCCAGGAAGCAGAGAGAGAGGGAAGGGGGAAGGGGCCACAGGGAGAATGGACCCTTCCAGGGCATGTCTCCAGTCACCTGCCTCCTCCAGCCATGCCCCATCTGCCCACAGGTACCACTCAGTTCCTTCAAACTCGGATGAACTGATTAGGTTACAGCTCTCACATCCAATCAATTCATCTTCAAACATCCCTGTATAATCAATCATGGGAGCTTGGAGGGATACCTCATGTTCAAACGGGAACACTTTCTGACTTCAATGCCCTCTGATCATTTATTTAACACATGTTCAATCATTTATTTAACACATGTTTATCGAATCCCCGTTATGCGACAGGTACTTCTTGGTGTGAAAAATACATCACTGAAGAAAACAGAAAACAAAATCCCCACTCTCGTGATGCTTACATCTTAGAAGCTAAGTTTAAGTCACTTACCAAAGTGCTTAGAGAAGTGACTGCTGGTCCCCAAACTCAGAAATCAACTTATTTCTTTGAATAAAATAAACTGTGGAAGGATAATTTGCAGGGAAACACTTCTCTTAACTCTTCTGTTGCATAATTCAGATGCCAAACTGAAATGGTTAAATCTTAAATTCCAATCTGAAGAAGCAGATGGTTATTGCAGGGGAAGGGGGATGGTTACTGCATGGGGAAGGATGGTTGGGAGCAAAGATCTCATTCATCCATTTGCATACTCATTCACTTAAGAAATAATCATGTTTCATCCAACAGTGCATCCCAATCTGTATTTTCAGAGTTGACTTCTGGATGGGCAGGCAGATGAGATAGGTAGCTTACCACTCAGTGTGTTCCATGTGCTGAGGTGGGAAATAGAGGGTGATATGGGAGCACATTGAAGGACACTAGCTATAGATGTCAAAGGAAGCATCTCAAGGAAAGTGACATTTAGACTGAATTATGCAGACATTGATAAGAATTTGCCTAGGACACTGGCTTAGGGTAGTTGGGAGGGTGGGCAATGGCGACAGGAATACCTTACGGTCAGTGGAAATGCCATATGCAAAGACCTGGCAGAATTGTTACCAAACCTGTACAACCAGAGTGGAAATGAGGTAAAGAAATATATTTATGTATTAGGGCCCTGGATATGATTTTTTCTTTGTAAAAGGGTTCTGTTTTTGAAATAAAACTTGAAAACCATTGGTGGTTTCCCAAAGGAACTTATTGAGGTCCTTCTCGTCCTTATGATTCTTAAATTTTGCCCCTACATCAGTTCCTTTCCCCAAAGTATTTGCATTTTCATGGGGAATTCTGGCAGATCGAGAATGCTTTCATATTCAAGGTCCACGCTGCTACTTGCAGATGTATCCGTGGAGATTTATTTTGGTGATAAAAGACAAAAAAAAAACCAACTCAAGATGACTTTAGCAAAGTAAGAAGTTAATTATCATATATAACAGAAAAATCCAGAGGATCCAGACGGAGTTTCTCTCCATTTCATAGTTCCTCTGCCTTATGAGAAACCTTCAGTCTCAGACAAAATAGCTAGATGGCTTCCAGCATCTCCATGTCTCCACTGTTCCACATCCAAGTCTAATGGAAAAGGGGGTTGTCACACAGGTTCCTGTATTCACTCTTTTTGGACTGTGTCTTATGACATGTGCTCATGATCCCCAAAACAATCACTGTGGCCAAGGAGGTGAAGTTCCAAAGACTGGACAGGCCTGGATCAGATGATCCAATTCTGGAGCAGGAAATGAGCCACAGGACTGAGAATGATTTCCTAAAGAAATATGGGGCTATTAGCAAAAAAATGGGGGGAGGTGGAGAGAAAGACAAGTGGAGAGGGAGGAAAGGACAGAGAGAGGGAAAAGGGTCTCAAAGAAGGAAGAAAAAGTAAGAAATATCAAAGAAGAAAGGAAGAAAAAAGGAAGAAAGGAAAGAAAAAAATCTTTTATTTCTTTTAAACAAATAGAAAAACAAAATGTGCCATGGGGCACTTTGGGGTGTTGGAAGTGGAAGATTAAATATGGGTAAAAGAAGAAGGGCTGTGGATCTAGCGCTGAGTAGATACAGCTATTGTTCTGAGTCTGCCATTTATCAGCCACTTACCCACCAAATCCCTGGCTAGGAGAGGAATTTGGAGGCCATCAATTCCAAGGGATCATTGAATGCTGGACCCTCCTTCAGCCACGTAACTGGTATAAAACCAACTTATGTTCTCCAACACCTCTCAGGGAAGGAGACTGATTCCCCCGTAGCTGATCATTTCGTTGCTGTCTCCCATTATTAGCTTATTAGTCCTTATAGATCTGAAGTCTTCCTCCCTACACTTCTACTGGCTTCAGTTCCCTCTTGTCTATAAAGAGAAAGCTTCATTTAATGGTGGTAATCCGGTGGACTATGGCTGAATCTGGTCCTGGACAAGATCGTTGCCCAGGACAAAGCTTTATATGGGTAAGCACGGTCCTTTTTCTGTGGCCCCCACAAGTACCTGTAGTCTACTCCCTGGAGCCTTCATTTATTTTACCTGCATTCATTCATTCATTATATCACCTGCATGGACCAGGGAGGGATTTGATTTTTGTAGTCCAGATCCAATTCTTCTTTCCTGTAGTAAGTAGTCAATTAGGTACTCGAGGATGTGCTCGGGATCAGGTACTTCTGATGAACAAAGAAAGCAAGAGGAAAAAAAAGAATAAAACGGACATAACCCAGTGAATTCACCTCCTTCTAAGCATCACCTTGGGGTAATGTATGCTTTTTCCAATGAATCTCCTTTTGCTCAGAAGGATTTTTCAAACTCTTCTGGGAATCGTTGTCATTGCCTGAAGCACATTCTTTGAATATTCTCAACAGTGGCACATCTTCATTCTTGGAGAGAGGTTCAGAACTTTGGAAGAAGCCAGAAGACACTGAGAGCCCTGTGTTGGTGAAGAGCTTGGCAGGAGGATATGCCCATCTCTTTTCTCTGTGTCCAAAGCAAAGGGCAATGAAGCCATCATGTGTCTGAGTCCCTTGGTGGTTCCTTTTAAACCTTGTTTTCTATTTATGGTTGTGGCTTGGATTTTAAATACCTCCCAAAGATTCAAGGGTGAAAAGTTTGGACCCCAGTTGCTGGTGCTGCTGGGAGGTGGTGGAACCTTCAGGAGGTGGAACCCTGTAGAAGGCAGCTGGGTCACTGAGTGTGCTCTTGGAGGGGAAATTTGGCCCCTGGCCCCTTCTGTTCCCTCTTTCATTTCCCTACCACCAGGAGGTGAGCAGTTTGGGTTCACCACAGGCTCTCTGACATGATGCTCTGCCTCATCACAGGCTCAAAGCAATGGAGCTCAATGACCATGGACTGAAACTGTGAGCCCAAGTAAACCTCTTTTTTTTTTTTTTTTTTTTTTAAAGAGAGAGAGAGAGAGAGAGTGTGTGTGTGTGTGTGTGTGTGTGAGAGAGAGAGAGAGAGAGAGAGAGAATTTTTTTTAATATTTATTTTTTAGTTATCGGCAGACACAACATCTTTGTTTGTATGTGGTGCTGAGGATCCAACCCGGGCCGCACGCATGCTAGGCGAGCGCGCTACCACTTGAGCCATATCCCCAGCCCCTAAACCTCTTCTTCTTATAGGCTGTGTATCTCAGGTATTTTGCCACAGAGATGGAAAATTGAGCAACACTTTTATTTCTTTTTCTATTTTTATTTCATTAATTTGATAACCAATGCATTCACATTTCAAACTGCAAAAGGCACAAAAGGATATATGTATGATTAAAAATTCCTTTTCCTCCTTGTCCCCCAGCCACCCAGGTTTTCTTCCAAGTTTCAAATGTGATCTTCCAGAGGGAGCCGATGCATCTCTCCTAAATGACTTGAAAGAGGCCAAGAGAGGCAGCTATAAATCACTGAAGCATTGCTTGAATGCTGGTGTAAGATGACTGCATTTTTTTTCCAGTAGGTTTGTGCTAAACATAGTTCTCACCGTTTTCTCCTTAAGACCCTGAGCATCCTTTGTGATGGGAGGCAGTCTTCTGGCTCCGCCATATGAGCTGTGCAAGAGATCAGAGAAGTCACCTTTTCTCTTTGAGCCTTGGTTTCCTCATCTGTTAAGTGGGGAATGATGTCATCAGCCCCCTCAACAGGTTAATGTGAGGATTAAGTGAGATGATGCGGAAAATGTCCCGAGGAGGGTGTGATGGTTAATTTCATGTGTCAATTCAGCTTGGCCATAGTGCCCAGTTGTTTGGTTAAATGCCAGTCTAGATGTTGCTATGAGGGTATTTTGTAGAAGTGATGAACAATTACAATCAGTTGACTTTAAGTGAAGCATATTACCCTTTATCATGTGGAGGGACTCATCCAATAAGGTGTAGGCCTTAGAGAAAAAAACGGAAGTTTTCCAGAGAAGAAGGATTTCTGCTTCAAGACTATAATATAAGAATTCTGCCTGTTTTCCAGCTGCTAGCTGCCCTGGGAATTTCACATCCAGAACTGCAACATGAACTCTCACCTGAAGTTCTAGCTTGTTGTCTTACCCTGCAGGTTTTGAACTTGCTATCCATATCTATCTATATCTATATCTATATCTATATCTATATCTATATCTATATCTATATCTATATCTATATCTATATCTATATCTATATCTATATCTTTCTTTCTATCTATCTATCTATCTATCTATCTATCTGTCTGTCTGTCTATCTCTATCTCTCCTCTATATATCTCTTTATGTCTTTTTGGTTCTGTTTCTCTGAAGTGCCTGACTGATGAAGAAGAAGAAAAATCTGCATTTTGCGGGGAGAAGGAGTGTTTAAATAGACCGTTTTTTTTTCTTTTTTTTTTAATCTTGGCTCCTCTGCTGACCCGTCTCCACGATCCTGATGCCCTAAGATTCTAGTTTCCTCACCTGCCCAAGGTCTCTTCAGACAAACACTCTCAAAATGCTTTGTCAGAGAGAGAAGATGGGAGGGGAGGGGAGGGGGGATAGTAGAGGATAGGAAAGGTAGCAGAATACAACAGTTACTATTATGGTATTATGTAAAAATGTGGATGTGTAACCGATGTGATTCTGCAATCTTTGTAATGTTTTGAATAACCAATAAAAAAAAAATGCTTTGTCAACATCATATGGCTGCAGTTTGTTGTTATTTAGCTCTTTCTTTGAATGCACACATCTTTAAAGTTACCCTTTGGTGACATGAGACTACAGTTCTCTAGAAGTGTCCCCTTCCCAGACATCCATTCTTGGCTGTGTCTCTATCCAGCCTGTAGTTGGGAAGCTGATCTTGCAGCAGGTAGCTATCAAGGGGGGCAGAGGGGACTCACCCCAGGCAGCAGTGGGCTCTGGACCCACAGGCACAGGAAGTAGTGGGGGAAAGTACAAGAAAACGGAGGAAGGAAAGGCAGAGATGGAAGCAGGGTGAGAGAGGGACGGGAGAGGGAGGGAATGAGAAAGTAAGGGGCCCTGTGCAGGAGGTCCCCAGGGGTCCAGGGCTGATTGACTGGGGAGGTTGGGCTGGCTCTGCAGATTGCAGGTTGATTGCAGATTAGCTGGGACCTAAAAAGGGCCTCGTCAGAGCGCCTGAATCTAGCGCTGAGTGCTGTTTCTCTCACCCCAGGGAAAGAGCCAATCAAACTGGAGAGGGCGGGGGAGAAGCGCTAGGAATAAACTGCCCCCTTTGCTGCGGAGCATCAAAACACCTCAGTCCCACTGCCACTTGTTTTCCCCTCTGCTAGGGATTCAGAGGCTGGCACTTGAGAGGGTGCAGCTTGCTGGACTGTCTGAGATGTCCCACGTTGCTGTCTGCCCCAGTCTGGTGTTCTTTGTCTCATCACTCTGAACTTTTCTTGTGTATGCTTATTCCAACCTGAAATAATTTGATAATCAATTACCAAAAACTGCTCTCTCCACTAAAATGTGCCATGAAATCAAGAACCTTATCTTACTTGCTTGCTTCTGTATTCCTAGCGCCCAGCAGAGTGGTAGGTGCAGAGTAATATTCCAAAAAATGCCATTAAGGTGCTGGGAGCCATCAGCCAAGTAGGTATGACAATTTCCTTGCCAGCTACTCCCATGCTGTCTAGTGGAAGGACTCCTGAAAGGTGACCTTGCTCAAGGACCAGGGAGGATCCGTGTTTAGGGTGTCCCCGGTTTAGCATAATAGGAGATTAGGGTGTTCCCCCTTTAGAATAGGGCGTATCCTGCTGCTGAGTTCCTCTTGAGTGCTTAGGGTCAGACAGTATATTTTGGGAGACAGAAGCCCATGCGGAGGGGATTTTGGCAGAGTAGTGGATTTGGGAGAGAGTGGATTTGGGCAGAGAACGTGGATTCCCCCAGAACGTGTTTGTAGACGGCCGGTGTTAGTTCGGGAATAAAGAATTGCTGTTTGAATCTACAAGCTGTGTGGTGGCTCGTGATTTGTGCCCAGCCAGAGACTGCTGCATTAAGCAATGGGATGGATAAATAGCACTTACCAGAAACATTCTGTGTGCCCAATAAGGAGCCTGGAGCTAAACAGACAGTTCAGAACAGCCCTGTGAAGGATCATCTGTTATGTTATCACTGATAAGGAAGCTAAAGCTCAGAGAGATCAAGTAACATGTCTAAGGTCATACAGCCAGAGCTGGGCTTCTAATCTAGGTTTGACTGATTCCAAAGTACATTCTCTTAATCACTATATGGGAGAAAACCTGTGTTTTCTGCAGTACCCACATCATTTGATTGGCAATTGCTCTCAGGAGCTCTTGGTAAAATAGAAAATTGAGGCAGTGGAAAAGAGTGCTGAAATCAATTAGTCATGTCTGATTTAGCTGAAATCAATTAGTAATGTCTGCAAGGGTGAAGAAAAACATCTAGTTATGCATGTGCCATCTATTTTAGGCTCTTATACTATATTGTATGGATCTCCCTAAGGATGAGCAATAGAGGCAACAGGTAAAAAAGGAGAGGGAAAGAGTGAGGGGCAGAAAGAAATGTTCTGCTTCTTTGCTGACCCGACTTTTTACTTCCTCTTGCTACACTTTTCTTTGAATGGGAACACATCTGTTACAGGTGTGTATAGAGGCTGGAATGCAATCTCAAGTATGAACAGCTTTGAAGAGTCTTGGAAACCTTGTGATACCGCTTCTTAAGCTGTCCTCATGGTGCTCGAGGGGCTCTGGATCACCTGATATTTCTGTGGGCCTCCAAAGAGGCTATTGTTCACCTTTCAGTGAAAGCAAGGTGTTCTGGTTTGAACATGAGGTGTCCCCCAAGAGATCATGTGTGAGACAATGCAAGAATGTTCAGAGGTAAAATGATTAGATTATGAGAGTGGGCATCTGATCAGAATCTCTCTCTGCTTCTTGGCTACTGAGTACTGAGTTGCTCTCCTCCACCATGCCCATCTGCCATGATGTTCTGCCTCACCTTGGCCCAGAACTGTGGAATCTGCTGATCATGAATCTCTAAAATCATGAGCCAAAATTGAAATTGTCCTTGGAGTTTTTCTTGTCAAGTCTTTTGGTCACAGCAACACAAAAACTGACTAAAACACAGGGTCAGGCAGTGGGGGCAGGTGATAGTCAGGTTCTGAGCTGGAGTGTGGGGATTGGAGCCTGGTTGCAAGTCAGCCTTTGCAATCCACTGGCCATGGAATAATGATTTACTGGTACAGCCAAATCCTGCGAGGGAGCATTGTATATTGATGAAGAGTGAAGCTTGTATTTTCACTTCCTGTGTAATCTTGGGTAAGTTACTTAAACTCTTTGAAACTTGCTCGCTTCCTTTAAAAAATTACCTCTCTTAGGAGCCCTGAGAATTAAATGAGAATGAGAATTAAATGGAGATGACAGTTTGTAGAGGAAAATGACTTGGCTCTTACATACAGCAAGCACTCAATGCATGCTGTCTGTGAGGCAACCACATGCACGCGGGGAACTTTGCAAAACAGAGCCATTTTCTGAATTTGTCCAAGTTGACCCAAACCAAATAGCTGTGGGGTTCTGCTTGTCTTCCCAGTTGGCATCTGGATGTTTGGATTACTTAGCCTTGCGTTTTCAGAACTGGTATTTTCAGAAATGGGAAGGGCAGGGTTGGTCAGAGCTGTTCATCTTCTTCAAGCACTGTCTGAAGTCCTTGTTGCTGCCTCTCAATTAGGACTCCTTCTCATTAAAAGAGGAGGAAAAAAAAAATCACTCTCTCACTATGTGTTTTCAACAGTTTTGAGAATGTAAAGCTCGACATCACTCCAGTCGCCCACAAGGAAACACACTGGTGAGACAGCCCTTCCCCTCCACTTCTACAGGAAACAGTTTAGATCATGGATACGCACCGTCTTGGCTCCATTTGTCTGGCATTACATGTATATCATGGACTTTATTTTCTTAACAACTTTAGTCTGTTTAGTATTACTTACTACAATAAATTACTTGAGCCTGGGTAGTTTACAATGAACAGACATGAGCTCAGCTCATAGTTCTAGTAGCTGGTCAGTCCAAGGGCCCTGGTGCTGGCATCTACTGAGGTCTGGGGTTTGGTGAGGGCCATATTGTGCGCCATTATATGGCAGTAGGGAAGAGGGTGAGCAAAAGTGAGTGGATGAGGTAGAACTCATAAAAGACCTGAGTCCTTTTATAATCAGCATTAGTCCCTCCATAAGGATAGAGCCCCTTGGGACCTAAATATCTCCCATGCCCCAACACTGTTGCACTAGGGATTCAACTTCCAGCACATATTTGGGGGGCCCACATTCAAGCCATTCCGTAGTTCGGCTGCAGCAAAAAAGCCGGGGGGTGACGAACAACTTGTGTAGATTGATACAGCAGGAGTGGGAGCTGTTTATTGTAGGACCGAGTGATAGTTATACATTCCACACAGCTTATCTTAATTAGCATAAACTAGATACAGCAGTCAACCAATAAGGAATCTCCACACTTAATGGCTCGCTTTTGTTACTTCACAAACCACTCCCTCTGGCATTTTGCCAGGCGCCATCCAGACTTGTTTACAGACTCTAACATTTCCCCCTTTTGTTTAATTTAAATAACAATCATAGTGGTTTTTACACAAACACCATAAACAATCTGCTACAAGCAGAAGGGGAGGATACAAAATGCCACAATACCAAGCCAATTGATGGCTCCATGCAAGAAGCCCTTGGAAAAATTATACCAGCAATGACACCATTTGTAAAGATATCGAGTTACAATTTGTTGTAGATTACAGTTTGTTGTCTCAGTCCAGGTAAAGCAGTGTCTCAATAGATTAACTCACAGTCCAGGTAAGTTCTGCAGGCAGCTAGCTTAAATCACAGTCCAGGTAAGTTCTGCAGGCAGCTAGCCTAAGCTGTAGCAGCAGAAACAGCAACAGCTCCGAAGTCTCATCTGTTTCTCAGCCGAAGTTTCGTCCAGTTCTCAGCAACACTGTAAATTCTTCCACCTTTGTTTTCACCAGCACTGGGTCGAAGGCAGGAACTCTGGATGGCTAAAGAAAATCCTGTAGCATTCCGCTAAGAAAACAACCTTCTGAACAATTTAGTACATTATCTCAAGGTTTTCTACATTTGAAATAAGCCTTAATAGTACTCATTACTTATTAGCTTCCAGGTGTGGGAGAACAATTGTAGTTACTGGCCTTGGAAATGATCAAACTTCAGGTACTCCATGTGCGTCCTCCACCCAGCTGCAGCATCCTCGGGCAGTCCTCCACCCAGCTGCAGCATCCTCGGGCAGCCCCAGAGCGTCCTGGACTCAAACTGGTTCCGGGCACAGGGAGCAAGAGCCTGAGAGACTGTGCCTCCAGGTCAGGTCTAGATTTGGGCTCTCGCAGTGGTGTCCCGCTTCCCCGGGCAGCGGGGCTGGAAGAGCCGGCAACTGCCGCTTGGAAAATCCTTGCTGCGCCATGACCGCTTGCGCACGTGGCAGCCGCCGCCGATTCACGCACCCTCCGGTAACAAAAAGTATTCAGTAATACCCTTTTGCTGCAACTTTTTTCCTGATAATCCTTCTTCTTCTGAACTTTCTTTTTCTTTCTGACTAGAGTTCCTGGGCTTCTATCAACACATGCCCTAATTGCTCATGGTTCCACTGGGGTGCCCTCTTTCCTTAGTAATTTACTTCTCACCCCTTCCATATTTTCATCACAAAGACAATACAACATTTCAAGACAAAACAAGACACAAACATACTGTATCAATCTTCTCCATTTTCTCAAAATGGCCATTTTTCCTCTCGCCCTATCTGCCTAGGGACGAGTAGATTGCTCCCGTCCTATCTATGGACGGGCAGTTTTTTTTTTTTTTTTTGTCACTTACCCCCGAGTGTCCCGGGGCTCCCCATAACGGGCCACCATCTGCCGCAGTCCGGCTGCAGCAAAGTAGCCAGGGGGTGACGAACAACTTGTGTAGATTGATACAGCAGGAGTGGAAGCCGTTTATTATAACAAAGCCATAGGGCAACCTTATAAAGCTGCCGCTATTACTACTCCTGTGCCTCCTGAGCCCAGCTGCCCCTCACCTGAGCAGCATCTGTGAAACAGAGATGCCTGGCCCCTGGCCAAGTTTTGGATACGCTTATCTAGAATGGAGTCACAGCTCCCAGGTGATCCTGATAGACTTTTAGATTCGAGGATCACCCAGGGCAGAAGAATAAAGTTGGGAGCCCTGTAGCAAACTTCTCATGCTTAACAACTTTTCCATTCTCTCCGTGGAAGTGGCTGACTCACGTTCCAGGTGCTATTTCTTTATCTCAGTATCTCCATTTGCAGTGCGTGGGCAATGGTGCTTCCTCACTGCCGTGCTGGATGGGTAAACAGCTTGTAATGTGCCATTTAAATGGGAAGCATCCGGAAGAAGTGCTCCTGGGGCGAGATGTGGCCCCATTTTAGTTTCAGTATGGGGGTGCTCGGCACCACATCACTGGCAGCTCAGAATCATCAGGAACCACAGGGTGGTAAGTGACCTATCCTGTGGGACCAAGGTCGGAGGTATCTGCTCACAGAGTTTGGGGTAATGGGGGATCTCTGATCGCCCCATCCTTGGTTGAGGAATGACGGGAGCCCCAAGTATAATTAGAACCATTAACTCGCTTTCAATATGGACAGTGAGATTTGTGGCTCCCGCTCACGAAGGAAATATGAAGCGGTAAACATACTTGCAGTTATGGATGGTGCTAAGCACACCATTAAACTGAATGCTAATGGCTGCCTCCTGCTCCCTTTGAACATTTTACCGTGGCAACCGGCAGATGCCCTTTTCCTGTCTTGTCTTTCATCTTCTCATAATTCTCTACTGCCATGGCTCTTTGGATGATAATGGGCATATGCCTGAAATAGTAGTTACAAAGAGAATTAGAATTAGATGTATAAAAAAGGCAAATTAGGCTGGAGTAGGATTCCAGTTTGTTTCAGACAGCTCTCTCACTGCTGTGACTAAAGGACCCGACTAGAACTACTGTAAGGAGGAAAGGTTTATTTGAGGGCTCACAGTTTCAGGGGTCTCCATCCATAGACAGCAGGAGCCATTCCTTGGGGCCCCAGGTGAGGCCGAACATCATGGTGGAGTGTGTGGCAGAGGGAAACAGCTCCCATCATGATCCAGAAGCAGAGAAAGACTCCATTTGCCAGATACAAATATATACCCAAAGCCACCCTGCAATTCCCATCTCCTCCAGCCGCACCCTACCACTTCAGTTACCACTCTGTTAATACCTATTAGGGGATTAAATCACTGATTGGGTTAAGATTCTTCCAACCCAATTATTTCTCTTCTGAACCTTCTTGCATTGTCTCACACATGAGCTTTTCGGGGACCCCTCACGACCAAACCACAACACAGCTCCTTATATGATCTGCTTGTAGGCTGTAGAAACCTTGGTGTTGAGAAAAGGCTAAGACAGACTGAGGTGAACATCTGTAATTGGTGTATCTTAAATGTTCTGTATAGGAAAGGCATCAAATCTGACTTCTGAGGCTCGGTCGTGAAGCTGTGGAGCAATGTGACTTAGGGTTGAAGAACAGGAATCGAAGAGTTTAACACACTTGGATAGAAGTCCTGAGTTATTCTGCCTCTCTAAGTGTCCTCATCTATAAATCAAGGGAGATCATAATGTCCCTGCCTCTGAGAGCCACTGGGAGGTGACACCTTAGCAAGCACAAAGTGGGTATAAAGCTCGTAGTTTGGAATCTGGTGCAGAGGAGGTCCTCAGTGAACAGCAGCCAGTCTGATGACGATGGTGACGATTAACAACTTGCTAGGTGACTTTGGACCAATAACTTCCTGGAACTTCAAATCTTTATCTGCAAAAAAAAAAAAAAAAAAAGAGCTAATAACAGTACCTGAGTCATTTAAGGATCTGAATAGGAACTAAATGATGGAAAGCCCTTGGTACATGACTTGGCACATAATAAGTGCTCAATAAGAACTTGCTGAATGAATGGGAAAAATAAAAATGCAATATCTGCTGAAGAAGCTCCATCATCAAACCCAAGGCATTTAACGCTAGACATGGAGGAAGAAAAATGCAAACAGCCCTGGATGTTTTTGTCAGTTACATTTTTTAGCAGCCAAAGACCTTCTGCTGCCTGTCCTCTTGTTGTACCAGCTCCTCCCAGCCTTTATCAAGACGGTGTGCTGGAAAACAGAAAACAGGATGCTGACCTCCAGAAATATCACAACACGTACCGAGCAAGGTCTCAGACAGCAAGGACCATCAACAATAGAGCCACCTGCGCACAGTGGCTCAGCCAGCAAAGCCTGCCTGGGGGTCCTCTTCAGTCCCTGCGCTGGACCCTCAGGCAGCCAGTGTCCCTACCCTCCCTGAGTCCTGCTTCCCCAGAGCCCTCCCCAGGACTGTTCTCCAGGGCAGTGACTCAGTCTGCTCGCCCTGTTCTACCAATCTCCAGCTCTCCCTGGGAGAAAATGCTCTGGTGGACCAGTCCTGATGGAACTGCTTAGTCAGACGCCTCATGGGGGTAATTGACTTGCTTTTAAAATAGCATTTACGTTTTAATTTCTAATTGTAAAAGTGATGCATTTTTATCTTTGAAGACTTGGGGAAGAAAAACAAGCATGCAGAAGAAAACAAAAGTCCTGAGGCACAAGTCCCAGTGCAGGCTAGTGAAATCAGAATTGCTAGAGCTAGAGGATCCCACATCTTTTCTAAGTTCCCAACTGAATTCCAATTGGCTGGTGAGGTTGAACCATCAATTGGAGTTATCTACCAGTAATACTTTAAAAGCATTCCCTTTCGTTTTTATTTTACTATTTGGATCCAACTGCACTTGAACACTGCTTTTAAAAAGTTGGACACAATACCTTCATTTTATTTATTTATTTTTTACATGGTGTTGAGGATTGAACCCAGCGCCTTGTACATGCTAGGTAAGTGCTCTACCGCTGAACCACAACTCCAGTTCAAATGCTGGCTTTTGGGTTTTTTTTTTTTTTTTTTGTACTAGCAATATATTATGAACATCTTCTTATATAATTAAATGTTCTTCTAAAATGGCTAGGTAATTTTCCATTGCATAGATGCACATAATTATTTTTTCACCAAAAAACCTTTCATTACATATTTTTCTAAAATTTGTCAATTAAAATAATAATGAAATGCATTTCCAATTTTAACCTCCAAGTACTTATGTAGGTGGCATTTATATGGCATGAAACCAGATATTACGTGTGATTCTTAGGCATTCCGTCTATTTTCTTTAATCCTCAAAGTCAGCCTATGATGTAGGTACTCCTATATTATTCCTATTTTAGGATTGAGAAGTCTGAGACTCAGAGAAATTAAATCCATAGCTGGTAAGTGGTAGAGCCAGTCCATACTCTGCAATTAAATTGCTGGGTAGAAAAATTCGTAAAATTTTAAGGTTTTTAAAACACACAGTCAAATGTGAAAGGCTATAAAACTTCTTAACCAGCAGCATTTATGAGACAGTACAGGGTGTTGGAACTGAAAGAGATTCTATCCTCCAATGGAATGCATCAATTTAAAAGCTCTCCTTTCATGTAAAGAAAATCTTGCAGAGTAGAATTATAAAAAATGAGACTGAATAGTTGTCTTATGTAACTGGAATAGTTTGTAAGAGCTGTGCCAAGCATCCGACAGGCTGGTGTGTTTGTGGAGGTAAGGAAATGGCAGGTTTCCCAGTTGGTCCCATGCTGTGGCCCGCTGAGAGGTATAATCCGAAGGCTGTTCCTGGGGTAGGTGTCCCTCTCCAACTTACTTCTTACTATGCCCTTCTGTTTGGCAGAATGTTTTGGGTAAGACAGAGAGAGAGAGAGAGAGAGAGAGAGAGAGAGAGACACCTCCATGTGCGGCAGCTCATGGGAGGGTGTATGGGAGGAGCAATGGCATCTTCAATCAGGTAAAACTTTGTTGGACTTAGATGCCATGCTAACAGGCCTGGATCCCCATCCTACAGGAAGCCAGGCTCAGCTCTTTCCAGGAACTTGTGGAAATGAACAAACAAGACTGATATTCTTGGAATCCTGGAAGTAGGACAGAGGAGCCCCAAAGCCTGAGAAGACCAGGGATTCCCAGGAAAGAGGAAAGGATAGTGGAGACAGGAGGACATAGAAGCCCACTGAGAGGCTCCACAGGTCTGAAGTCTCAGTGGGAAACCCTCAAAGCTCTGAACACTGTCCCCAGTTCTATGTGTACTTCTCAGGTCTCCTAGATAAATTTTGTGCTCTTAATTCTCTCTTTTATTCCTGGGGGGAGGGAGGGTACTGGGGAATGAACTCAGGGGCACTCCACATTGAGCCACATCCCCAGCACTACTTTGTGTTTTGTTTAGAGACAGGGTATCGCTGAGTTGCTTAGCATCTCCCTTTTGCTAAGGCTGGCTTTGTCCTCCTGCCTCAGCCTCCGAAGCCTCTGGGATTACAGGTGTGTGCCACTGCACCCAGTCCTAATTCTCTCTTGGTAGAGGGTTGTAACTATGAAAGATTCCTCTTATCTTCACCCCCACCATGCAGATGTTGGACACTGACATACCAACATTTATGAGGAATTTCTCATTCATAGCAGGAAAGCAAAGGAACTTCCTGTGACCATGAACTCTTGGAGGATAGGGCTAGTGTCTTTTTTTTAAAATTATATTCATTCTTAGAGGTTCTGGCAGGTCACAGTTTTCCTATCTATTTATAGGGTACCCCATCCCACTAATTGAGGTGTGAATGGGAATTGTATTCTTATATATTAGTGAACTGTATTTTGGTTGCCAGCTACAGAAATCCAATTTGAAATAAAGGGGAGTCCAACATGGAGAGCAGGTAGGGCTAGATTCAGGGTTTTGAAGGCTTTTGCTTCTTTCCTTTCTTTTTCTCCACGTCTCCCTCTCTAGAGTGGCTTTTCTCTCCTACTTGTGAATTGGCTACCGTCATAGGACCAGGGAATATGGATTTTATGTATGGGGTGCTGAGGGAAGAGAAAGCTCTTTTGCCTTAGTTATTGCAGTTCTGAGTCAATAAAGCCTGGGGCTGCCTATGCCAGTCTGCAGCTGTGTGACCCCAGCTTGGCGACCTAGTGGAAGGAGAGAACAACTCTCTCCCAACATCCATCTGTCAATCCCGGAGGACTGGCTGGTGTGTCTTCAGTCACACTGCATCAACCAAGGACTGTACCTGGTGTAGTGAAGTATCACAAGCCTCCAACAGCCCACAGGGTCACCAGGATGCATCTGTTACCTGAAGAAAAGAGTGAGAAAATAGTGTCAGGAAGACAAAACCTACTAAAAGCCCTGTTGTGATCCGAATTCACTTTTTCCAAGTCCAGGTCTCAACTGGTCAAGTTAATTTGGGTTCTTCTTTCTTTCATTAATTACAATTTTTTTCTAGCACCCCCCCCACACTTTTAAAATTTGTTCTTTTTAGATATGCATGACAGTAGAGAGCATTTTGACATATTGTGCATACATGGAGCATGACTGATTCTATGAGGATCCTGTACTTGTGGTCATACCCGATGTGGAGTTTCACTGGTTTTCTAGCATTGTTCTATTTATCTACAAATAACAGATGAACACTGTTTTCATGACACTCTGATTTTATTTAACCCTTCTTCTGGTGCTGCTTTCCTGTAACTATAGAACATGTGGACATCACCATATTTATTGTCAAACATCTCCAATGAGACCTACCTTTGGAGCCTCCATTTCTCAGCCAATTGCTTATGGAAACCTCTTTAAAAGCTGGATTTGAATATGTGGCCCTGAAGCAGCTGCTTGCAGGCCACTAATGAACCCTGGCTGCTGGATCCACTATCCTTTCTTCGCTGCATTTCCCTGGCTGCCCTGGCATTCTTGATGTGTATTCTGGCTTTCCGGCGCCACCTTGACTTTGGAAGCAAAGAATGTCCTCATGAAGGACCTGGGAAAACTGATTCCATTCTTGGCACTTGTGCCCTTTGGGGCTCTCTGGTTGTGTTCTCTGTCTATAAATAGAGAAGGAACTTATTGTTCACCTCTCCACCTTTCTTCTGGGCTATATTTTGCCTTTGGCAGGCAGACTGGACTTGTAGAGTACAAGCTTTGGAGTCGGGCAAGCTGGGTTCATGTCCCAGCTCTCGGGCATACTAACCGTGGGCTGTCAGTGAGATTTATTTATTTTTCTTTCTGGTAATTTCTCTGAGCATCGGTGCCCTCTTCTGTACATGGAGGGAAACCCAACTCCCTACATCTATGTATCCTATATAAATTGCCAGCCCATTATATTTTTTAAAATATTCATATTTTACATATCTTAAAGAAGCTGGCCATTAGAAACAATCCCAAAGCTAATTACTCCTTGGTAAAGTCCCTCCTACTACATTATCTTTGGTGGAACAGCAACTTTTCCTTTTATTCTCCTGGTATAAGCACCATTTCTCCCTTGCTTCCTCCCGTCCTCGTATTCCACACGAGGTCCATTTCCCATGTCCTCCAGGTGGGGGAGCTGTTCTTCTTTTGCCCTCTATGGTTCTGATGGGCTAAGGGGTGGGGTCCTGTGACCAAGACTTGACCAATCATGGTATCTCCTGCCTTTGACCACAGCGATTGGCTCAGCCTGGTCACATGACCCAAGTTTGGTTTATTGGTGTTCTTCCCTTGAATTTTACTTGTGGGTGAGAAAGGATTCTTCTCCTTGGGAGCTGGCAATGCAAATTGATGCAGCCTTGAGCTGCCTGTGCTGTGTCTCCTGCTCTTGTAATTAGGAAAGAATGAGTTCAGACATGGAAAGGTGCAGAGAGCTAAGAGGGGAATGATGTAGGGAGGTGAGGAGAGAAGTCATCATTGGATTTTCTGAGGACAGCTCTGGCCTTTGTAGACACATGCCAGTGAATTCTGATTTTTCTTTAGGCTGGATTGAGTTAGGTTTCTGTTCCTTGAATTCTAAGGTCCTAACAAATTCATGGGCTATCATGAGGCCACCAGCACATGCCGGAGATCCTTTCTCCTGCCCAAGAGGGTGTAAGTCACCTGAGAAAATAAAGTCTGAAATAATTACTGAAGAAATAAAAGAAAAAGTCAGAAAAATAGCTTTAAATGCAGAGTACCTGCTAGGTCCAGCCCACACAGGAACTGGAACTGTACAGTTAAAAAATGGCTCCCGTGGTTTATTTAAGGGGGTACATCAAAGGTGGGGATAAGGTTTCAGGGGTGGGATCTTGCTTCCTGATGTCTTGCCAGTCAACAGGCTGGTTGTCATCTTGGCAGTTTACACCCATCTCTGAGAGGCTGTGTATCTATGTGACGGCAGTGGTCCTGTCCCTGAGGCATGAGGGACCTTTTTGATCAGAGCTGAGGGGGAGTTCACATGGACTTGGGCCATCTTAACAGCAGGAGTGTCACTGTAAGTTCCCAATACCAGACTTTCCCACTCACTGGCTACGATGTTGAAAAGGTCCTCAGGCGTCGTCTGTGGATGGCTCTCCACAGTGGGCTTCTTTAAAGTAATAGCTACCTTGTAGATGAGAACTGTGACACAGCAAAATCCTGACCGCTAGTCTATTGCTGATAAGAAACTGAGTCATATATTGAATTCGTACCAAAGATAAGAAAATCCAGGGCTACAAAATCCCTTCTACATTTATTACATTGGAATGAAACACAGTACCTGGTGCGCAGCAGGTCCCCATAGTGTCTTTGGGGAAATAAGGTAGAGAGGATTTGATTGGTTCTCTGGGTCCGTCACCATCCCATAAGGAGCTCCTATTGGAACAGACCACCAGCTCCTGTTGGGCCCTCAGCCTGGTTAGCTGTGATTAAGCTCCTCAACTGTAGTGGGATCAGTGATGAGCAGGAGGCCAGGACACAAAAAATAACTCCTTTTGCATAAGGAGATGTTTAAATTCAACTGGGCATGGCAGGCATTTGAGTCTCCCAGAGGGGAGAGAAGAGCAGCTGAGAGCTCTGTGTCACTGGTGCAGGCCACTTGAGTCCTCCTGGTACAGCCCTCTGACAAGGGTTTGGAGAGCCATTGGGCAAGCTCCAGAAAAAGCAGAGCTGCTGCCGTCCTGCTGAGATCCCCCTCCAGCTGCTTTTACAGAGGAGAGCCACCAACAGGGCCAATGGGGGAATTCTGGGAAATCGAGGACGCCTGAAAGAGAAGCTGACTCCAAGTGACAGGCGGGGCCTGCTGGTGAGAAACAGCCCTGTGCTCTGGTGAGGTCGTGGTGAGTGGCAGCCCCTCCTGGAGATGAGGGACCAGGGAAGCAACAGCATTCCTGGGGCAGCGTGGTTCTGGCCTTTCCCCAGGTCTGTAAACCCCCAGGGCTAGGAAGGGCTTCTGGTCTCCTGCTCTGGGTCAGGAGAGCGGCAGGACAGCTCCTGTCCTCAGATGTGAGCAGCAGCCTGTGGGGGATCTTGAAAGAGAGAGAAAGCCAATCCAGCCCCTTCAGGCCTAGTGAGGAGGGCAGAGCCCAGGCGAGGGTAGGTCCTCTGGAGGAGCTGGCTTTGGGAGTCTGGCATTGGAAATTGATTTAATTTTGGCCTTGTCTCCCCCCACAACAGAGTTAAATGGCAGTCACTCCATTTAGAGGGGCACCGGCAGGGATCTGGAGCTTTGGGGGACCCTCTTTCTCTATGCAGCAGAGGGACAAGCGGCAACCGTTTAGTCTCTCTGACTGTCAGGCTTCTGAGGGTAAATCAGGAAAGTAGGGATTCGTGTTCTGGAGTTATCCAACATGAGTAAACCATACTCTCCCTCCAGTGAGTGGCTTAAATTCTCTTCAGCTTATTGAGATGACTGATATGGGAAAAGTGGTCCTCGAAATTAACTTTCCAGTAGGGGATTGATGAGAAGCAACATTATTCTAAAGAGAATGACAGTAGTGATAACTGTTATTTTAACGACAGTAAGGAAACCACCATTTAAAGAATGTTGTCCGCGAGCCAGGGCCTCTATTAAGGGTTTATGTGCCTCACCTTACTCCATCCTTACAGCCCTCCTCTGGGCATGAATATTATGATTCCTGCTTTGAGAATGAAGCTGCTGAGGCTTCGAGAGCTTCCACTGCTTTCCCACACCATGTCCCTGTTAAAAGGTGTCAGAGTTGGGATTTGAACCTAAGGTCTGCTGGGTTCCGTAGTGAGTAGTGACTTGCACCATCTACAGGGGCAGCACAGGCACGTGGAAGTAGCACTGGCCCACCAGCCCACCAGGAGACAGAGCTGAGGGCATCTCACTGTCAGAGTGGCGTCTGAGACCCTAAAGGATGCAGCCCAGACATTTCTATCAGACCCTGTCACCCCCCACCAGGTTGTTCCCCACTCCACAGCATCCTCCATTGGCTTGTTCTCCATACCCTTCTACACCCCAGAGCCTTTGTGGGTGCCGGTCCTTATTCTTGAAACCCTGTCCTCTCTCTTGCTTCTGGCACATTCTTGCTCAGGCAAGATGCCATCTCCCTTTTGAAAATGTTCTCTGATTTCCAAATGGCCAGTCCTTTTGCTTCTGTCATGACATGCTCTGTAATTATTTGTTTTCATCAACATTCATTCGGCAAATACTTACTGAGTGACTCATCTGCTGGAACATTGTGTTAGGTGCTTGTGAATTTTCTCCTGTCCATTTACCCTGTCCTCCAGGCACCTAACACGCCCTCAAATTCACAGGTGGTTGGTTTTTGTTGATGTTTGTATGTGTGTGTTTCTTTATAGAGATGTGTTTTATTTTTTCCCTGAATTCCAGGGAATTGACAAAGAAGGTCCATAGAAAGTTCTCCCTAGCTATTTGATGAGTGCATATAAGACCTGGAACTTATCCTACTTTTGAATGACTTTTTTTTTTCCTATATAACCTGCTAGCATCTTAGATGTTTATGAACAAAAGTTGGGTCTTGTTTTGCTTTTTTTTTTCCCCACTGCTTGGCATAGACAAGGAATTTGGTACGTGTTTATTGGCTGAACGATTAGTGAAAACTCTGAGGTCTGGAGAATGAATATGTTAATTCTTCAAGGATTGATCAAGCGCCCACGCTGTGTCTAACACTGAGATCATTGCTTGGGTGGCACCCAGAAGAGCTCACATCCTTAGGAGCCTAAGTGTCCAGTGACCAGACCTATACACAAAAGTGACAAAGGAAGGATCCAGCAGAGGATGAGCCCAGATGCCAACCACCCACCCACTATGTCCAGGACCGATGCTGGTGCCCAGCCTTGTCCTCAGCCCACTTCTGATTCCCAGCGCTTGCTCCCTTAGAGGACTCTCTACCTCTAGAGAGCAAAGACTGTGGCCCACGAAAGGGCCCTGAGTCCTGCCGGGTGATTGCCCATCTACTTGAGCCTGAATTAAAGTAGAACGAAAGGCAGGGACACTTCCTGCCCCCAGCAAAATTGCTTGTATGCCTGGGAGGGACCACAGCTGGTCATTTGGCTGGCTCTCATCTGCCTGTAGAAATCATGTAGGGGGATGTGGGAAATCATGTAGGAAGGTGTGTTGACACCTAGCCCCAGAACTGTCTTAAAATTCAGAAGGCAATGTTTCAGGAGACAAAGTGACAGAGAGAGAACGGGTGTTTGGGGCATAAAATAAATGAGGAACTTGGATGAGGGGATTTGAAAGAAGAGAGGAAAAAAAGGAGAAGAGGACAAGTGGGATCTGGAGTCTGCATTGGTAAAAGTTTTTAAGAATAGGGGTGTCTAATATTTGTCAGCACATTTTGAGTGTGTGTGTGTATGTGTGCGCGCACGTGCATGTGCGTGCATGCTGTAAATCTTTCTCTGTCTTCTATAAAGATCTCTCCCTCCTCACCCTCATGCACAAGAACCTCCAGTGGGTTTGGGGTAGAGGAGAGAAGAGAAATTGAGGAAAAATTGCTGAGTACCTTGTTTATATTGGCAAAGAAAACCCACACAGCTTGGTGGACCATCCCAAAACTGAAGTAATTTGTTGGAATCAAGGGATTACAGTGAGAGATGGTAGAAATTCTCCAGGAGGAGAATAGGACTTGTCTGTTGCATGCAGGTTGGGGTCTCAAACCCACCTTTATGTGACCCTCAAAGAATAGGGGCATTCATTAGGACACTTTAATCCTAAGGAGCAGAAATTGTGGCTAAAATGTCAGTAAAAAAATCTCTCAGGAGTATTCTCAGTGGCTCACAGAACTGAAAAGGAAGTCCATCAGCCAGGTGCTGGTGAGTTGGAACTAGTGGACTGGACACCACTCCAGGGACCCCCGGGGGTGAACTGGCCCAGTGGTTTGCCATGCTAAGGAGGCTTCCGCCAAGATGGGACAGGAAGTCGCACGGACCCCCTCAAGGTCACCTCCCCACATAATTGGCTGGGGCCGCATGGATTAGGGACGTCACCATTGACCATTGTCTCAAAGAGATTTGATGAAGGAAAGAAAGGGGACACTTCTTCCAGAACTCCACAGAGGGGATGCCAGGCCCACGGATAGGTACCTTGGCTCTGCACATGCTGACTCATAAGGGTGGAGCAGGTGACATTGTCTCCTGTGCTCTCCAGGATTGCATTTTTAAAAATTTATTCTAATTAGTTATATTTTCAGTGGGCTGCTGGTTAGAACTAACCAGCACCACAGCAGGGGCCGGCCAATGGAGGAAAAGGGCAGGGCTGAGAATGGAGTCCCCTGTCCTCCCGTGTTGGGCCCTATCTTCTACGTGGCGCCCTGGCCCTGCCAGCCCCCACCCCACTCCCAGCCTTCTGCTCCAGCTGTTCCCTCTGCCTGGAATTGCCTCCCCTTTCTTTGTCTCCTGTTCATTCACTTCAAACAAGAGAATCCCCAGAAAGGAATCTTTTCTAGCCTTCCCCTTCCTCAGGAGGTAGGAGTGTCTCTTCCATCTCCACCCTTATTCTATTTCGTCTTTAAAATAGGCATTGCTTGTGAAAATAGTCAACACAGCACATGGCAAACATTTTCGGCATACAAAGAGGGATAGAGAGGAAAAATGGGCCTCCCTTTGCCTCTGACCTCGGCTTTCCCGCCAGGGGACAGCGCTCTCCCATCTCCTTCTAGAACACCCCACACAGACAACTCCACCTTCCCCGGGAGGCCCTGCTTTTTCATTTTCTGGGCCTCTGAGGGGAAGGACTCCTTGTCTGCCTTTGGGGCCTGGGTGCCCTGCAGCTCCTTGGCCAAGTTCAGCCGCCAACAGCTTAGAGCTGTGTTTTTGCCCAAGGAGAAGCGGGAGGGCCGGGGGATGGGTGCTGTCTGAGATCACTTGGTGCCACGCTCTGTGATCTATGAGTTGCTTTTAATTTCCTGTGCTGGCTGCCGGCAGCCGGAGGAAATGAGGCAGATAGCTGGGCTTCACATCTAGCCCTGCCTGGACCCGGGCTTGTCTGCTTGCTGCAGGGTCACGGTCCTTAGATCCCGGAGAAGAGCTGAGTGCCCTCCCCAATCTCTGCACCTCCCCCACAACCCCCCCAATTGAAGGAGGGGGCAGGTTGGTGACCTCATGGCTGTAGGAGTCAGGGAGAGGGACTGAGTTTCTCACCTGGGCTTTGGGGTGAGACCCAGATGGTTAGGGTTCTGGCTCTGTGGCCTCCTGGCCACCTGACTTTAGGGCAAGTTACATTGACTCTCTGAACCTCAGTTTTCTCCTCCATAAATGGGGCTAATGGAAAGACCCATTTCAAGGAATTCTCAGGAGGATTCAGAGAGAAGGAATTCTGTGTGTGAGGCCAGACGCTGGAGCCTGCCTCAAGCTGAGCTTGTGGCTGGTCTCCTTTGTCCTCTCTCTTCCTTCCAGCATGCCTTCCCCTTCCAGGGACTAAGTGGCCTTATTTTTCCTCATCTCTTCTGACATGAGCAGCAATAAATCCCGTGCTGCAGCTTCTTCCTGCCACCTCCCTTTGATTTAGTGCCGTCTTTGTGCCAGGCATGATGCCTTTAATGTGGGACATGCCAGCTAATCTCAACCACCCCTCCTATTCTTGCTTATGAGCTGAGGTTCCCTCAAGGTTTCCCCTCCGGATAGGTACCTTGGCTATTATAGACAGAATAAGGAAAGCCAGCAGCCTGGTGGTCATTGGTTCGAGGGTGCACGATCTCCATTGCTGGGTTTGCATTTTCAGAGTAGTTTTATAAAAAGAGGTCAGAGTCTAGTTCTGAAGAATTAATGAAAGCCAGGCCAATGCGGCACACATGTGCAATCTCAAGGATTCAGGAGGCTGAAGTGGGAGGATCACAAATTCAAGGTCAGCCTCAGCAAATTAGGGAGACACTGTCTTCAAGTAAAAAGGGTCAGGGTCGGGGACGTAGTTCAGCGTTAAAGCATGACTAAGCTCAATCCCCAGTACTAAACAAAAAGCCAAGAAAAAAGAAAAGAAAAAGGAAGAAGAATTAATTGATCACGGGAGCAAGTCAACCTTCTTGAGAAGAGAGGATTTTCTGGGGAACAAGGAAAGCCTTTCTATCACCCTTAAGAGAACACAACAAAGGCCACTGCCTCCTTCCCCCAGAAATTAAGATCAGCTCAGCAGGTGTCTCCAGAGAGCAGTGCCGAGTTCCTTGCTGTGATGTTTTCACAAAGCAGGTAAACAGAGCCGGCTGCTCCCTGAGTTCCACCTACTGATGCTCAAGATCATTCAAGGAGCATAAAGTGTCCCCTGATTGAGTCCCCTGAAAACCAAAGAGGATGCCCCACCTTTAACAAAGTGGCGCTGCTGGGTGCTGAGCCTTTGTCCTGAGCAGCTGCAGGGCTTCCCTGCACCTGCAGGTGTCACCGGCAGCTGGTGACCCACCTGGTGCTTAGGTGGTGAAGGCAGCAAGAGAGCGGTGAGGAGGGAGAGTAGGGGCTGGGGTCACACTGGCCCTGCATGCTTTGGCTCTGTGGACATTTCAGGGGTAACTGACACCTTTCATTTGCTAATGAGGGAACCCAGGTATGGGGAGTGACCAGGCTTACATTCTACACCCACTTGTCCTGAAATCACTGCAGAAGCGCCTTCCACGGGAGTAATCAGAGCACTGAACAGTTAGCTCATGTCACGTTTCATGAGGGGATTTCACCTTCTGTCTCCCCCTCCCTCTTCTTTCCTCACCTCCTTCCCTCCTCTGCTGACTCCTTCATCTCTCCCTCTCCATCCTCTCATTTGGTCTTTACAGCAACCAGGCAAGCTTCCAATATTTTAAAGATGAGTAACTGAGGCTCAGAGAGAGGACACTGCCTGCCTGGAGTCACACCAAGGTGAGTGCCAGAGGAGCGATGGAGAGGCCACCAAATGCCTCCCACTGATGCTCCTTGCTCACACTGATGACTAGCTGTAATCCCCATTCAGGCTCCTTTGTCTGCTTCCTCCTCTGGGAATAGGGCAGCGACAGTCGCCACCCCACAGGATGGTACCTGAGTTACAGAAAAGGCTCATCAGAGTATGTGGCGCTTAGCAAGGGCTTGATCAAAGTCACCTTTACACCGTGCATCTTGACAGTCCTAAACACTGTCACCATGTCGATGGTGTGCACCTGACGTTATGTGTTGAACTTGAGCTTATTTTGTGCTCCGCAGTGCAAAAAGATTTATTTTGCAATGCAAATTAGACAGTAATCCAATCTTGAGTTGGCAAAGATGTTAGTGCTGGTGAGTGTGTGGGGACACAGGAAAGAGATGGGCAGAGTCACCCTTCACACAGTTAATAGCAGGGGTACCCTCACTCCCCGGGGAAGGCATGCAAAGTGGGCTGCGCTCTCCTTTGCCACTGGGGGGGATGAAACTTGGCTTCAACCTTGGGAAGACCAACTTTGGAGTTGGGCATTAAATGCTGCAGAAATCCCGTAAGGATTTCGACCCCACAGGAGTCATTCTTCAGAGAGTGGCATTAAAATGCAGGAAAGAAACTAGAAAATGTCTCATAGTTGTGTGGTCAGATGGGGAGCAGGAGGTTTCAACTGTTCTTGGTTGCACAGTCAATAAAAGAATGACCTCTGAAAAGTGAACACATTAAAAGCCAGCCTGCTGACCCTCTGGGGGTGACTCACAAACCCTCTCAAACTTACCTGCCCACACCTGCACTCAGGATTCCATTTCACCCTATGATGCTTATTGCTCCCTGCCCACCCTTTGGACCCTTTTCAATTGGCCCTGAAAGGAAGATGAGCACACTCTCCTCACAGGGCTGATGTGTGCAATAGGAAACAGACTTCACCTTAACGGGTTAGCTCCTAAGAAGTGCTCAAGAACGGTAGATTTCTTGGGGAGAGTCTTCTTGGACCAGATTCCTTTGGTATTGGTTTGGTACTAAGTATAATAAGGATGTCTTGGGTAAGTCCTCTGAACCTCAGGTTTATCACTTGTAAAGTGGGAGTAATGAAGGTTGCTCAGAGTATTCATTGAGGATATATGTATTGCCCTTAGCATGTCGCCTGTCACATAGTAAGTTCTTAGCACCACAAATGGTAGCTGTGAGTTCCTGCTAGAATTGTTACATCTTGGTTCCTCTCTGGGAGGTGGCTTCCTTCCACTAACCACCATCTTTGTTGCCACCCGCTGGCCTGATTGCTCAAGTGTGCCTGCCTCTGGGGCGAGCACTACGCTCCAGTCCCCTCCCTCTAGCAGGTGCGAGGGTGATAGACTGTGAGCAGGCCTTCTGTGCTTGCCTGGGCTTGTTGGCTGGGGCTGTCTGCTGCCCACGTTTTTGCAGCTGAGGACACGGCCCTAGGACTGGGATGTCTTGTGCAGAGTGGCGGCTCCAGGGCCTCCGCCCCACTGTTGACTTTGGCATGGAGGACTCTGGGGGAGTTCAGAGCAGCACAGAAAAAAACAGTGTGGCTCTTGCCAATTTCCTTGAGCTCTGAGGGAAAGAAACAGAAACAGGCAACACGAGGAACAACATGAAAATGGGATTGGAAGTTGCTGGAAGCCTTTGGGGTGTGCTCCAGGAGCCACAAGCTGTTCCTGTTTGGCTGCCTAGGGCTTCGTACTCTGCTGGGTGTAGTCGGACAGATGAGAGGAGGTGAGATCTCACTGTCAGAGGGGTGGAGGCAGGTCCCTGGAGATGGCAGAGGGAAATGATGGTGGAAGGCTGGAAGGAGATCGTGGCCAGCGGTTTTCCTGGGTGGCGGGTGATGGAACCTTTTCTCCACCCTTCAGTTCCACTTGTGATGATATCTGTGTTACTCTTTGGTGTTTGGGGAACTAGATTTGTTTGGGGGTGCCGAATGTAAATTCAAGGTTGGCATTGAGTGTGAAAAGAAGTGGCCAAAGGGGATTGGATCTTAGATGTTCCCCAAAGACCCATGTGGTAAAGGCACGATTTCCAGCCTTTGGCCCTGGGGAGGGGGAGGACCTTTAGGAGGTGAGGCCTAGTGCAAGCAAGTTAGGTCACTGGGGCAGGCCACTGAAGGGACCCTGGTCCCCTCCTTTTTCCCTTCTTGCTTCCTGATGGCTTTGAGGTGAAGAGACCTCCACCACACATTTCTACCATGATGTGTTGTGCTACCACAGGACCTGATAACTGTGGACAGGAACCTCTAAAACTGTGTGTCCAAATAAACCTTTCCTCCTCTAAGTTGGTTTATCTCCGGTATTTTGTTATGGCAACAGAAAAGTGACTAACACAGGGACCCTGCACACAGTGATCACCCTTGCCTAAAAATGCAGTGACCTGCTTACTTGTGTAGATCTCATTCTTCACCTGAAGTAAAGTTGAATTCTATTGAGAGCACAGATTAACGTTGGTATGGATTCATATAGAAGCTGATTGACATAGACCTCTCCTTCTTCCCCCCTTGCTCCCAGAAAGAAAAGCTTATGTTGTATAACAAGACAAATTACAGGTAAAGATATATGGCATCTTGTTAAGGTCTGTAAACAAGTCAGATTGGCATCTGTTATTTTGCCAGAGAAATGTTAGAGTCTGTAAACAAGTCTGCATGGTGCCTGGCCAAATGCCAGAGGGAGTGGTTTGTAAAGTAACAAAAGTGAGCCATTAAGTGTGGAGATTCCTTATTGGTTGATTGCTGTATCTATTTTATGCTAATTAGATAAGCTGTGTAAAATGTATAAATACCACTCCTGTCCTACAATAAACGGCTCCCATTCCTGCTGCATCAACTTACACAAGTTATTCCTCACCCCCCGGATATTTTGCTGCAGCCGGACTGCGGCAGGATCTTGCCAAATGGGGAGGAGGGGAAAGGAAATACAGGTTTAGAGAAGCAGAAGAAGCCGTCCATACCTCAAGACTGATATTCCTTTTATCTAAAACACAGTGCCCCCCAAATTCATGGCTAGAAACAAGAACATTTAATTTGCTCCTGAGTTGGCAATTTGGCCAGGTTCAGTGGGAACAGCACGTGTCTCCCTCCACTCTGCTGAGGTTGCTGGAAGGCTGGGGCTGGGTCTGTTCTCCTCACTCACTCACATGTGCTGGCTGTCTGCTGGGGCTGCCCATGTGGCCTGGACTTCCTCCTCCCCATGTGCCGGCTGGGGCCCCAGGATGAGCATCTTCCCGGGGGGAGAGGGCCAGGAAGAAGCTGAGGCACCCTTTCCAATCCAGCCTGGAGAGTCGCGCTACTTTACTTCGCACCTGTCCACAAAGTGCATGTCTTCTCAGGCTGCCACAACAACCAGACTGGGTGGCTTAACCCATGAAATTTATTTCCTGTTCTGAAGGCCATCAGACTGAGCCCAAGATGTTGGTGGAGCCTCTACCCTCAGTTTGAGGATGGCCCCCCTCACCCGGTGTCTTCACAGGATCTCCCCTCTGTGTCCGTGTCCTGCTGTCCCCTCCCTATAAGAACATGGATCATGGCCTACCCTAAAGACCTCGTTTAAACTGACCTCTTTAAAGGTCCAGTCTCCAAATACAGTCACATTCTGAAGTCCTAGGGATTAGGGTTTCAACTTAGGAATTTGGAAAAGGACACAATTGAGCCCATGACATCCAGCCCAGGCCATATTCAAAGGGAGACGAATATTAAAGAATCTGCACAAGTATTTTAACACAACTACCACTGGGTAAGTGGCAGCGGTTTTGCCAAGTCCTGTATGTAGTTGACGGGTCCCTAGGCTCCACCTTCTGCCAGTACCCTTGAAAGGTTGTGCAATCTCAGAGGTCGGTGGGACTGTGGCTTTCAGGAAAGATCCCTCAGCCCACAGGTGCGAACAGCACATGGTACTGTTCACTAACAGAAGGGCCACAGGTTTTAAAAATCAGCATTTGAGCCATGAAGTGACTCAAAAAGACTCTTCTCCTGTTACCCAACCTCCAAATAAGATACTAGATTCTGGCATGAACACAGGGGCTGGAAAGGCTCTCAGAATCATGACTAAGATTGAATTTCCCACCAACCTGATGAGTGAGGGCTTAAGAGTTAGATTTTATTTAACTTGAAGTAATGTGATGTTCCTTCCAACTGAGCTGGGGACCAAGAACACGTGGGTTATAGTAGAAAAGAATTATGTCGGCTTTTCACGTGAGATAATGCACTCATCCAAAAACCATTACAGTAAGAGTTATCAGCTAACCTCCTCTATTCTGACAGATTCCAGCAGCTGCAGGAATGGTGCATTTCCCTGAAGAGTGACTGCCATAGATGACTCTATTAGTCTGTTTTTCGTTGCTCTCACAAAATACCTGAGCCTGATTACTTATAAGCAAAGAGGTTAATTTAGCTCATGGTTATGGAGAGTCAAGAACATGGCACCAGCATCTGCTTGGCTCTGGTGATGGTCACTGGGGCAGGCCACTGAAGGGACTCTGGTCCCTTCCTTTTTCCCTTCTTGCTTCCTGGTGGCTATGAGGTGAAGAGACCTCCACCACCATACACTTCTACCATGATGTACTGTGCCACCACAGACCCAAAGCAACAGGACCTAGTAACTGTGGACAAAATCCTCTAAAACTGTGTGTCAAAATAAACCTTCCCTCCTTTAAGTTTATTTATCTCTGGTATTTTGTTATAGCAACAGAAGGTTGACTGACACATGTTATAGCCAGAGGCTATAGCACGGTTGGTGGATGCCGTCATAGTGGGAGGATGTGTAAGAAGGAGAGATCATATGGTGACATGGGAGGCCAAAGACATTCCAGTAAGCCTTGTTCTTTTTGTAACTCACTCTTGCAGGAACTAACTGGGGTCCTGTGAGAATTACATTAATCGCTTCTGAGTATTCCCCTCATGGCCTGATCACCTTGCATTAGGACCCACCTCTTAGAGGTCTAACTGCCTTAACACCACCACAGTGAGGACCAAGCTTCCAATGAATATTTGGAGGATACATTCAAACCCCATCTGAACTTCCAGCAGAGTAGTTTTTCAAAAATCAAATTAAGATGTCATTTTTTTGCATTCAAATGAGTGGAGAAGTGGAGGACAGTTAGGGAGAGCACAGCCTGGAGAAGACCCCTGGGCAGGGTGGATGTGTCCGTGTACCACTCACTCTCTTTCTATCTTGCTCTCAAGTGTCCCACAGAGCCTGTCACCTCTTTTCTATACTTCCTGAAATGCCACCAATAAGCGATTTAGTTAAACTGACACGTTCCCCCGGCAGGTTGAAGGGGTGATGGTTTGGTTCATTAATTCTGTACCAGGACATTTTGGTTGAGTTAGGGACTTATTATTTGCTCCTTTATTGGTTTGAGGGGCTTCAGTTTCAGCTGGGAAGGATGGATGAGCTCATTGGACCTACTTTCTTAGGAGCACAGAGACAAAACCTCCCACTTATCTCTCAGGGGTTCAGAGTTTTGATATTTGTCCACTCAGCGTCATTTCACCATGGTTGATTTCAGAAAGTGTGATACGGCCCAGAAAGATGTTTCTCTATGAGAGAAAAAGTTATTGAACCAAGGGTGAGATGTGAGAATGGATGTTATTCTGGGTCTACAGGATGTATTTCTATTATATATATTTCCTCCTGTGGGTTGGGTCTGTGGCCCAACCGTTGTGGTACCACCTAGTGCAGGGGACCAACATGACCTTCCACCCACTCTGGTAGCCTTGTGTCAATTCCAAGTCTCTGGCCTTAGGACAAATTGGATTAGTAAATACCATCTGAAATGAGTGACCTCATTGCCTATTCTTCTCCCGTCATGCCAGTCTCCCTAAAGCAAAATATTAATAAATGCCACTACATAAAAATTAAAATGTCTTTATGGAAGGAAGCAAATTCCACAAAGTCAAGAGACGAACAATAAAGTGGACGGTGATATTTGTGACACATACAATGGACTAAGAGTTAATTTCCTTATTTTACAAAGAGCTCATACAAATCAATATGAATTAAATATGAAAAGGCCAATTGAAAAATGGGCAAAGGATATGAAAGGCAGTTTTCCAGAAAAACAAATGCAAATATCTAATAACTTTATGAAAAGATGTTTGACTTTCCTCAAATTAAAGTCATGCAAATCCAGATGACATACCGCCATGTTTCTGCTATCAGATGGGCGAAAGCTTAAAAAGTCTGTTATCTTCAGGGTTGATGAGTGAAGGAGAAAGCAGGGACTCTCATTCACAGTCACTGTGCAGAGAACTGGATATAATATTTTAGTCGAGCATTTTGATAGAACGGGTTGAATATCCCTTATCCCTTATCCTCGGAACTACAGTGTTCAAATTTTAGATCTTTTTTTCATATATGGAATATTTGAAGAGACTTCTCTATTGAGTGTTTCTAATCTAAAAATCTAAAGTCAGAAAAGCTCCAAAACCTGAAACTTTTGAACATCCTGTTGATGCTCAGAAGTTTCAGATTTTGGAACATTTTAGATTATTAGATTGGGGTGTTTGACCTATATCAATCACAATTGTAAATTCATACATTCTTTGACCCATGAGGAAGAGTGTAAATCATATGTACACTCGTGGACATACAATAGATGGTAGATAGGAGAATACTCACCGCAGCAGTTTGAAAGGGGACAATGGGAAAGGGTATCATTGGGGATTTTTTATTACAATTACTGACACATCCTTATGATGGATTATTATGCAGTCACAAAAAGAAAGTACTAAACTACATCCAAGCTATTGAGGTAGAAAAGTAGTACAGAATAGTAGGCACAAAATGGTCCCATTTATGTGAATAATATACAGTATGACTGCATAAAACATTTCTGGAAATATTTTTAAACATGGGGAATGGGAAGTCAAGAGGGAAATAAGGCAATTTTACTTTTTGTGATGGGTATTTCTATTATATTAACTTTTTATCATTTGCATATCTTGCATTTATTTACTCAGTTTTTTTTTTTTTTTGAAATCTTCCTGTAATACACAGCCTGTTTACATGACTATGCTCCAGGTGTACCTGTACTTACTGGGTAGGGTGTTGTGTTGTCTGGCAAAAGGGATCCCTAAGTGGGACGACATCAGGAAATTGCTGGCCCAATTTAGGAGCATCATGTGAGATGTTGTGGGGAGAAGGGGCCCTGGGAAGCCGAGATCCTCTCTGAACAAGGTGGAGCATTGTTGTAGTTAGCTTTTTCATTGCTAAGACCAAAACACCCAATAAGAACAACTTAGAGGAGGAAAAGTCTGGTGCTCACGATTTCAGAGGTCTCAGCTCATAGATGGCCGACTGCATGGCTCTGGGCCCAAGTGAGGTAGCACATCATGGGGGACGGGCCTGGTGGAGGAAAGCTGCTCAGCTCATGGTGGGGCCAGGAAACAGCGAGGGAATAGGACAGGGGCCACAGGGAAGGAGAACCCTTCCGGGGTACACCCCCAGTGCCCTCCTCCCTATAGCTGTCATCCAGTCAGTCCATTCAAACTTAGATGAATCGGTGAAAGTTACAACTCTTGCAACCTAATCATTTCACTTCTGAATATTTCTGTATTAACGGGATCTGGGGGGGGCCCCCCTCATATCCAGACCATAACGAACACAGGCAGTGAACCATCTGGATTAGTACTGAAATTTCTCAGTTTTTATGGACTGGTGGGATCTAGAAAAGCTTGGACCTCAAGGATAAAAGTGATCTCTCCAGCCCTCCAGTCACTGCCCAGTTCTGGTGAAAGTTTTAGGGAGAATTGCTCCTAAGCAAGCTGGGGCTGAAGATGAATATGTTGTCCATCAGTGGAAGGAAGCAGGACTTGGAAAATATTAGTTTGTGAGCACAAAACCCCAAAGATAAAAGACCAGTTCCTGGATTTTATAGACATCTTGGGATTTATTTTCTAAACAGTTGTGCTGGCCTGCACAGACAGGATGATTGGGTCTTGTAGTGAGACTCTACAATACAACATCTAAGAATGCAGAGATTTGGCTTCAGATTGCTTTTCCAGCAAGAAAAGTGAAGCCCCATCCTGTTGGCGATTCAACTTGCAGTTGTGGATTGAAGTCGCTGAAGAAGTTGCATTTATATGAAACATCCCAAAGACTACTTTATCTTGCATTGTGACTGTGGAGAGATAGAATGCTACAGGTTAAGAGACAAAATTTTCTGGGACTATCTTAACTCCTTGAATAGCCATTTACCTTAACTTAAAAAAAAAAAAAAAAAAAAACTGACCCCACATTCTTGTAAATAATAGATGAGCTTCTAAGAATATATCTCTACATGCAAACCTTCAGTGCCCACTTACCCTAAAGCTAAGGCTGTTGAAAAATTCCATCTGAAACCTATAGAAGAGATGCTGTCCTTTCTGTAGCCCCCCCTACCTCAAGCTCCTACCAGTGTAATTGGTCAGTTTATTAATTGATTGATGACCTTTTTTTTTTTTTTTAAAGAGAGAGAGAGAGAGAGAGAAAATTTTAATATTTATTTTTTAGTTTTCGGCGGACACAACATCTTTGTTTGTATGTGGTGCTGAGGATCGAACCGGGCCGCACGCATGCCAGGCTAGCGCGCTACCGCTTGAGCCACATCCCCAGCCCCTGATGACCTTTTTTTTTTTTTTTTTTTTTTTTTTTAATTTTTATTTTTTTTATTCAAAACATTACAAAGATTTCAGAATCACATCTGTTACACATCCACATTTTTACATAATACTATAATAGTAACTGTTGTATTCTGCTACCTTTCCTATCCTCTACTATCCTCTACTATGATTAAAGTTCATGTAACTTTTATAAGTTCTTCCATGATGGCCCATACATTCAGGAAACTTGAAACCATCTTCCTGGGTCATGGTAATTTAACATGGAAAATTAATATGGTAAATTAGCATGGTAATTTAACATTTAACTCAGAAATAAACAAGTTTCTTAGTTTGTTCCCTCCCTCCCTTCCTCCTCCTCCTCCTCCTTCTTCTTCTTCTTCTTCTTCTTCTCTCTCTCTCTCTCTCTCTCTCTCTCTCTCTCTCTCTGTCTCTCTCCACACACATACACACCTCCCTCTTTCTTCTTTGACACAGTCTCACAGCCAAAGTGTGTGGCTTCATAGACAGTATAATAGTTCCAAATGAAAAGTGTTTTAGCTCCAAATCTCATGAACTCACTTACATGTTCTAAACTCTCATAAATAATAGTTCTCAAACTTTAACAGGCATCCGAATTGCCTGGAAAAGAGTGTTAAAAGAAATGGCTGAGTCCCATCCCCAGGGTGTCTGATTCAGTAGGGCCCAGGGTGGGATTCAGAATTTGGAAGTTCTCAAATGACACTATTGGATCTTATGAACACATGTGGAGAACTTCTGGTTTCTAAATATACTTCACCAAATTTTTCCCCTCTCCCATCGACAATGCTCACATCCTTCAATCTCATGCTCACCTACAACCTGCCTAAAAAGACATCTTTAATGATCACTGAGACTTGAATCCCCTTCTCCTTTCCCTAACACCAAAGAACTCCTTTGGCAATGGCAGAAGCTTTCCTTGAAAGGGTGTGCAGGAGGAAACACTGAACAGGCAAAACCAGGGGCCTCTTTTGCAGTCAGAGAGAGAACTGAGAATATCCCAGGGTTAATTTTTGTGGTCATTTATCTTCCATCAGGGTCTGGGGCACTGGTGGCAAGCAGGGATGGGAGTAGAGGAGGGGAGGGGCTTTGGTCTCTGAATCTCCCTGTGGGCTGCCTAAGGGTGGGGGTATCAGAGAATCTTGGTGGCCCCATTCCCAGAAGGAGAAAAACAGAAATCTCCAGTGTTTGTTTTTAGAAGCCAGTGGGGCCTGGCTCCCTGCAGAGCCGCTCACAGCTCTTCTTTCTTGCTTTTTATTCTCCTCCCCTGTACCTCCTGGGGGATGATTCCTTTCATCCAGGGGCTGCCTTCTCAAGCAGCACACCAGGCCACACACACAGTGATTATCCCAGAGGGGCCCAGGACCCCTGGGGCAGCAGGAGCAAGGGAGTATTTTTGTTGGACAATGATGGAAATTTGCTTTTTCCTCTCCATTTCCCTAGTGGAAAATATAAGAAGAGAGGAAGGAAGGAAGGAGGAAGGAAGTCAAGAGAGAAAGAATCAGGTTCAGAGTGTAGATAGCGGGTAGGGCTTGAACATACCCTGTTTTAAAAAACGATCCCTCCTCCTTCTCTGGGTAATACTAATCTCCTAGATAAAGTAGCTTTTGCTCAAATTTAAAAGTACTCTTCTAAAAAACAAAATCCCAAACAAAAAAAAATAAAGGAGACTCAGCCCAGCTGTTAAACCAGTGGTTTCACAGAGCAGTGTTTCTTACATCTTGAGGCCTAAAGGAGTCCTCTGCAGGTCCTGGAAAAATGGGGATTCTATCTAAGAGATGGATGGTGGCTTCATGAGGGCCCCTGAATGTCCCAGGCCCCTCTCTTTGTTATTCTTCCTCCTTGTTTAGAAGGTAGCCCTTTAGCCAACGCAGGCAAGAAGCCCGAAACTGGAGGTAAAACTTTCTAAGACAGAAAATATTTATTCTGTGGTGCTGACCAAGGCCATCCTCTGCAAAGAGCTGGGTTGCTGCAGGAAGACCCACATTATAAGCCAGGTCCTACTGCCTACCAGCTCTCAAGGGGATTTCTAAGGAAGTGGTACTCTTCACTCACTCAATCACTTACTCAATCAACAAGCATTCATTGAGCACCAACTCTTGTGCTGAAATTCAAAGATATAGACAATATTATGTCTGTTCCCAGGGGATTTGCAGTTCAATAGAAGAGATGAATAAATCTACGGATAATTACAATATAGCTATAAGAGGGGTGGGAAACATGTTGTGTTCCAGCAGCATACAAGGGGGCCGTAGCATCAGATTGGTTGGAAGGGGTTTCCTGGAAGAGGCTATAGTTGAACTGAGCCTGGAACAAAGAGTGGGAGGGGCTGGGGGCCCAGAAAGAGCCTCCTAAGCAGAGAGAATAGAAGGCACGTGGTCCAGGACCCCAAAATTGCATAAATTACAGAGGGAATTGCAAATTGTGTTGGATCACAGGGTCTCTGGGGGTGTGATGTGGATAGGGTCAGGTCACAGAGGCTCTGTGTACTGAGGCCAAGTTTCAATTAACCAAAGCTGCAAAGAGAAATTTTGCATAATTAGTTATAATAATAATAATTACAATCATCATCATGATAACTACATTTATTGAGCCCATCCATTGCTATCATTTAACTCTCATAATAGCCTCAAGAGATAGGTACTGATATTCCACCTGTTCAAACTGAGGAGGAATTTGAGGCTCAGAGAGGATCGGCAACTTGGATATGTGCTGCTGAGATTCCTAACCCCATCAGATCCCGAAGCACCTTTTAGTGACTGATATTTTTTTAAATTGCCTTATTAATAATGAAATAAAATTCAAACTGAACAGAATCCATTTTAGAACATACTTAAAATATGTATAATGCCCATCTGTAACCTAACTTAAAAATGAAGAAAAATAATTTAGAATAAAATAATATGTATTTCCATATGGGAGCAGTCAGACCTGACTGTTCTAGAAACAAAATAGTCAGTGGTTGAACTTATATATAGAATCACCTTAAATGCAAAGCTGCAGATGTAGACAGATACCTGAGTGTTGAAGGAATGAAGTCTACACTAAGAGCAGCGAGGCTGATGGTAAACCCATCGTTTTGAAAAGGTGATGCATCCTTGGGAAAGTTCTGAGTCACAAACTACAATGTTCCCTCAAAGACTGATGGCAGAACTGCAATGTGGACCTCTATCAGCTAATCCAAAGTTTAGGATGATTGCTTCCCATGGAGATGACTTCATATCTCAAGGGCACCAGGGCCAGGCTGGGAGGGGTCTGGAAGAACTCTGGGAGATCTGGGTGTGGCTGTGCAGAGTCCCAGCTGTTGCCCCCAGGAGTTTGTGATGTTGAGTTGTTTGCTTAACACTGTATTTTTCCCAATGGGTGAGATCTCTTCAGTTCTGGGCTCCTGATTGAGTTTTCCCACTCCTGCCATGGAGATTTCCGAGTCTTTTAACAAGTATGCATCAGAATTCCAGCCCCATCTAGAAGTTCTGCAGATGGAGCACATAGCACTGCCTGTCACACTTAATAAGACTCCGAAAATGACAAACTGTTCATCAATTGTCCAAGTATTTGTCAAACCTCTATTTTGTGTGTATGATCTATTGTTTCTAACAAACCACTATAAACCTCAGTGTCCTAAAGTCCCTAAACCCTATGGGTTGAACAGTATGTGTTTCTCCTTGATTTGGTATTAGGTGGGGCACTTATTTACAAGTTGATCAACCAAGAACTTTATTTCTCCTTTATGTAAGCCCCTCCACATAATTGCTTGAGTTTCCTCACAGTATGGCTGCTGAATTCCTGAAAGAAGCTCTCTAAGAACAGGCAGAGGCTGCAGGTCGTTGAAGGCACAGCTCTAGTGTTATACAGCACCACTTCTGCAGCTTCCTAATGGTCAAAACAAGTCACAGGGTCATCCCAGATTCAAGGAGAAGTGAAATAGACTATATCTTTTAGTGATTAGTTGGAAGGAATGTATGGTCCTCTTTACTTCACCAGAACCTACCATATATATACCAGGCACTACTATCTACCTCCTCTTCAAGAACACTGATGTTTCATGTTAGTGAATGTTTCTGGGTGTGTTTTCTGTATGTACATTTCAGAGTCATCTTAATACTGTGTCTATAAAGCTTAGAATTATATATATATGTATGTATGTAACATAACGCAAGAAGAAGTGGTCAATCAGCTACACAAGTAGATATGTACACAGAGAGACTCTGGATGGAAGTTCTTGATGCCGTATGAGCCTGAATCATGGGCACAAAGCCATAACCCAGAAAATCAGAAAAGATTTAACTGATATAGTAACATTCAAGCTGAGATCTGAAGAATCCATGGAGCTATTTAAGTTATATGTCTGCATAGGACATAGTATATCCTCAACTAATATTTGTTGAGTGAATGAATGAATCTTGGGCATATTATAACAGTCTGAGCCGAGAAAGTCAGGGATGCTGGAGAACAGAGAGGATGGAGGGTTTTGGTGTGAAGTAAGTCCAGAGGAGGGTAGATGTGCAGATGCCGGTGTTAAGTATGTGGGTCTTCAGTCCTGAGTCATGGATTTGAAGCCAGAGCAATTTGGTTCAGTAAGTTCTGAGCTTTGAGAAGGTCATCTGACTGGAGGGAATGAAATGTTTGGAGGCCTAGGTGGTGGGTGGGAGGAGCAGAGGTTGAAGGGAGGAGGGACACTGGAGAGTGCTATGTAGTGGATCAGACAGTGAGTGGTGTAGGACACACCCACCAAACCACAGGGAGTTAGCAAGAACCCTGCAGAGCAAGGTCAGAACACTGGGAAAGAAATGGCTCTGAAGGGGTGGCCACTTCCTCTACTGCCCCAGGAGACTGTGGGAATCTCTCTATAGACTGGACCCACCAGCAGGGATCTGAGCCCTGGAGGTAAATAGAGGCACCCTGGAGAAAAAGCAAAGAAGTGAAGCAAGCAAAACTCGCTACCTCTCAGAGCTGCCGTTCTGCCCAGGTACCGAGGTGCCTTCTCCACCTCAGGCTCTGTAGAGGATTATTGATCTCTGCTGCTGAGAATATAACTTTAGCACTTGCTTTCGGGCCTCTCATTTTGTGCCGTTCTTGAGACCGTGGCTTTGAAGATCGATGGCTCTGAACAGTTCAGAGGAGAGGAGAACGAGATTTCTCCACTCAAGCTTACGCTGTCCCAAGGTGGTGCATGAATCACTGTCAAGTCCTGGGACACAGGAGCCACAGAAATAAGGGCCATGCATTTAGGATTCCCCATAGGTGGCCTTGCAAGAGTTTTGCATTTACAATTTTTATTGTGGAAAATTTCAAACACTCAAAAGTAGAATAGTATAGTGAATCCCACCATCATCTCCAACCATTGATAACTCATGGCCAATCATATCTCATCGGTATCCACAAACTCTCTCCTCCTGCATTGCTGAGGCCAACTCCTAGGCTCCACACGATTCCATCTGTGAATGTTTCAGCATGATTCTCTATAAGATAAGGGCTCTGCAAGAATTAAAAATATTAGTGACCTAAAGTATTATTTTGGACAATGATCCATATAGGATGGTGGTCCATAAGAGTCCAGTGGAGATGGAAAACTATTGCCTGGTGACGTCATATCCATCCTAAGGTCAAGGTCACAGTGTAATGCATTACTGTTTCCATGGTGATGTTGTGTAAACAAACCTGTCATGCTGCGAGTAGCATAAAAGGGTAGCAATATGATTTAATTATATTGCATAGTACATTAAGATTATACGGTACAGTAATAATACTTGATAATGATAATAAATGACTATGTTACTGGTTCATATATTTACCATGCTATACTTTTTTATTGTTATTTTAGAGGAATGATTTTTACTTATTAAAAAAAAAGTTTATTGTAGGATAGTATGCCACATTATGCTCATAGCAGCCTCATGCCTACCATGTACTGCATCTTTTGATCACATCAAGAGGCCATACAGAGTGAACGCCTTCTATCATCTGGGTTTATGTTAAGTATACTCTGTGACATTGACACAATGACCAGATCGCCTAATGCACTTTCCAGAATGCATTCCTATTGTTGAGTGATGTGTGATTGTGTTTGTAATTATGATGTAATTTATGTCGTGATTTATTATGGTGACTTCTTTTTTTTTTACCAATACAAAAGTATTTTAATTTTTAAAATATATAACTGAAAATATTATTAATTTTAAGATAAAGGCACTTGGCTTCCTTTCTTTTTTTTCAATTGCTATTAACTTTTTTTAAAATTTATTTTTTAAATACATGACAATAGTGGAATGCATTACACTCATTATTACCCTTATATAGCACAATTTTTCATAACTCTGTATATAAAGTATGTTCACGCCAACATGGTGACTTCTTTATGTTATCAAATAGTTAATAGATATTTGTGCACTTCTCAATCATCTTGTAAATGTTGTTGTTGCTTGTTTTTATTTGTTTAATTGAATCAGAATTCATTTCTAATGCTGAGATCCACACCTTAAATTGATTTCTAGATCTCATAGGTCCTTGGTAATCTATAGAGTCTCCCTGCATCTCTCTTGTTTGGCAAGTATTTTGTAGAAGAAAGTAGGTGGGTTGTCTGGTAAAATTTCCCACATCCTGATCTTGCCAATAACCTCTCTGTGGTGACATTTAACAGATACCTTGTCCCCTGTGTTTCCTGTTAAGTCCAAGTTGGATGTTGAATTTTGATTAAATTCCTAATCGATGTTTTCTGGCAAAGCTACTTGGTTGCCGGAGCTCTGTTCTTTCATCAGGAGATACACAGTGTCGACTCTCTGCAGTGGAAGCCGTCATCGATCATTGCTTAGACACATTAGTTCATTAGGGATTGCAAAAGGGTGATGAACTAATTCTATGGTCCATCTTTAAAAAATATTATTAGCCAGAATGCTTCCATACAGAGAGACTTTCCATCATTAACTACTTGGTTATGCTGAGGCATTGTTCTTATAGATAAACATGATTAATGTTCAATTCTTTCCCTTTGTTTAACAATTTTCCAAATAATGTGTTGATTCTGCAGCAATCTCTAAGGATGACTAATGAATGTTTTTAAATATCATGGATTAAAAGATATTAGATGTGGATTTGAAAGTTATTAATGCTCAAGTTATTCCATCCTTGGCCAAAGGGAGCCTCTTCAAGTTTCCTCCGGAATCCTTTGACACAATCCTAGTAGTCTTTGATGGCTTTCCTTGCTTTCTGGTGTGACAAATTCTTCAGGCTTATTTGGTACATTTCCTGCTTCGGACATCATATCAGTCATTTCTCCAAGGAGCCCTGAACTCTCTTTGAGAAATGCATTTAGAGATAGCAATCTAGGCAAAATGAGTGCTCAAGTGTTTCTGCATGGCTGTTTCTAGATACTTCCTGTGACTAGAACTAGGGAATATGTATCATGTGGATATGTATCAAACAGATAGTTTCTATTCAAATTCAGGATTATGGGATTTTAGCCACTGTCATCTATCTTACATTTGTATTTCTTTTCTCCTATCTTGAAATTCCTGGTTTTCAATGTCACCCACAAAATCATTCATTTGATTTATGACATGCTACACTCACAATGGCCTCAGAATAGTGCCAGCATTGTCACCAGCTCGATTAATAAAGACAATTTGTTTCTCCAGTTCCTTTTTTCCTGAGGACATATCTTAGTAAGAATGTACAGCCAAATAATTATGATTTACACTTCAAATAACTCCTTTTTATTTGATTATATCAATGACTAGTTAGTTACATTTCATTTAACTTGGAGTTTACAGGGAGTACTTTTTAAAATGAGATATATTAAAAGAAATCCCTGTCCTGTCTACTCAATAGCTTCTTCTCCCTATAAGGAATCACTTACAAATTTAAGATTTTTCTTTCTACTGCATGAATATAAGACATTACATAGATATACATATATAGATAAGCTGTACTCACAACTTCTCCTTGCTTAAAATGTAATATATTATACACATTATTTACCATTTTGCTTTGTTTTAAGCTAATAATATATCTTAGATCACACACACACACACACACACACACACACACTAATACACACAAACAGGTTTCTAATCCCATCTATGCCACTTAGCTGTCTGATCTTGGGCATGCAGCTTAACCTTTCTGAGCTCTCTTTTCTCATCTATAACAGTACAGCAACACTGTTTCCCTCCCAAAGTCGTCCTGGAGGTTACACTAACACAGTGGATAACACATAGTAGGCTCTCAAATTTTTATAGATGCCATAATATTTAATAATGTTTATGTACCTCCCATTTCATTTCCTATCAGTGTCCCACGGTGAAGCCTAAGAGGGCTGGTTGGGGAAACTAAAAGTCATTGAAAAAGAACTCAATGAATTAGAATGTTAAGACTGACGAGAGCCCTCAAAGACCTAGGTAGTTATCCCAGTTATTTAACAGAAAGAAAAATAGAGACCCAGAGAGGTGGTATGATAGGCCCAAAGTCATAGGTCAGGATGGGAAGGGTCTGCTGGTGATACCAGTCCAATTATTTTTCAAGGTCAGTTTCCTTTAAGACCAAGCTCATCTTCTGCACTTGTTGGAAGTTTCTCTGCACACCACCGTCTTCTCTCTGTAAAAGGAGAAGCAGGGTGAGGGATGGGTCAGGAAACTGCCTTCAAGAAGAGCTCCCCTCCTCCCTCCCCTCCCCCTCCCCTCCTCCCTCCCCTCCTCCCTCCCCTCCTCCCTCCCTCCTCCTTCCCCTCCTGGGGATTCTGTGAGGAGGGCTGGTGCTGGCACTGATCCCTATCTTTGAGCCAGGGCTCATTAATGCACCCAGTTGGGGACTGTGGCCATAAGCAAGTTCTAGAAGCAGCTTCTTGCCCTCAGGGGGCTTTCAAGCTATTAAAACAACTTCAAGCTCATTTAAAAAACAAATATGGCTGTAAAAATATATGTCAGTGTTTAAAATAGTAATGAGTTTGAGTGGCATTATCTTATTTTCATTACCACAACCCTAGGAGACTGCCAGTATTATTGCTTTCTCTCTTATATATCAGGAAGAAGAAAAAAAAAAAGGCTTAAGTAGATACTGCAGCTTTCTCAAAGTCATGCAGCTGATGAGCAGCAAAACTGGATTTGGGTTCGGATCTAACTCCAACTTCCATGCTGCTGATCAGGGTATTCTGGGATAGTGTGAGGTCGTCCCATGTTTAATTCATCCATTCATTCATCCCTTTGTGCATTCTTACCTTAAAAATCTAAACTTTAAAGGCTGTCTGAGTTTGAATCCTGGCACTATCTCTTACTAGCTGAGAAGGTGACTTATCTTCTCTGTGTCTCAGTTTCCTCATCAGTGTGATGGGGATAATTGTACCCACCTTATGGGCTGTTCTGAGATTTTAATGAGTTCATACATTAAAGCAGTTAAAAATGTGCCATAACCCACTTGTATCAAATGTATGAAATATGATATGTCAAGAACTATGTAATGTTTTGAACAACCAATAATAAAAATTAAAAAATAAAATAAAATAAAATAAATGTGCCAGGGCTGTTATAATTTTCATCTGAGTGCTGCCCTTTGTGTCGAGATGTGTCTGAGTAGGAAGAATCAGAAGTCCTGGGTTCTGGTTTCACTCTGCTTTACGATTCCAAGATCATGAGCTGGCTATTGCACCTCTGCACCCATAAAAGGAAGAGCTTCGTCCTCCTTCTCTCTAAAGTCCCTCCACCTCCAGGTTTTACTCTTTTGAGGTGTCCAATCTCTCTCTTCATCATAGATATACAAAAGGGGAGTCTTCAGAAGCTAGAACCTCATTTAATTTTTTTTTTTTTTTTCACTTTCAACAGGTAAGGAAAGTGAGGCTAATGTATTTGCAATTTCGAGTTAACAAAGTGAATTCTGCATTACAACCCTCTGGGCTGTTGGTTAAAAATTTGATTCCTGGACCTCAGCACAGACTTCTGAATCAGAGCTCTGCCAATAAGGCCCAATACTTGACTACCAATGTAAGACTGTCCCAGGTGATTTCTATGCAGACCCATGTTTGAAAACCACTGGGCAAGAGTATAGAAGAAAAGGATACTGACTGACTTTGAGTCAGATAAATTAGACAGGGTTCACAAACCTCCAATGTGAACATTAGTCAGCTGAGAATCTTAAAACACAGATTTGGGTGTAGAAGGTTGAAGTGGGACCCAAGAGCCTGCATTTCTAACAGCCTTCCAAATGATACTGAAGCTGCTGGTCTATGGACCACACTTTGAGGAGCAAAGCTTTAGAGATCCACTCATGAACTGTAGGACCTTGGGAAAATTCCTAAATTTCTCTGATCCCCTACTTTCTTTACCTGTAAATGGGGATAAAAGCAGTGTCTACCTCATAGAATGCTTAGTTGGATTAAGCCAAATAATGTATGTAAAGCTGCTTGTCACCATACTTAGTGCAAAAGATCCTCTGAATAAATACTACTTTAATAAAAGTTCTATTGACTCAGACTCCCAGGGGTAGTGGGATGTTGGGAATGTGCATTTTAAACTAAAATCTGGAGGTGACTTTAATGCTGAGGATGTTGACCACGCCGTACTGAGTCTCTGTCAAGGACAGAAAAGTTTCCAACCTGATTCAACTTCTCCAAATCCCACAGGCATCTGGTTTGAAAATGTCGGATTCAGGAAGCGATGGGCTTAAGGCTCCAATAAAACTGCTGCTCCCCAAACAGCACAGGGAATGAGAGCTTGGTGAAACTACATCCATTGCTTTCCAAACAAATATAGGTGGGAAGACTTCTGTTTCCCCAAGGGTGCCAGAAATGGATCCAAATCCTCAAAAACATGAGCATGAAATTTCAGCTCTATTCTCAGGCCCGTGTGCCAGGAGGCGAATAGGAGGGGTTCCTGGGATGAAATGCTGAGTCACAGGCTCAGAGCTCCTGGAGGAGACTGAGGCTCCTGTGGGAGAACAAACCAGTTGCAAGACAAATCATTGCCCTTCCTGTGTGGGGCTTCTGGCTATAAGCTGACCTGGATTTAGATTCTGAAGTTTCTATTTTGTTGAGTCTGCCATTCTGCCATACAATAAACTTTACTGAGCATTCATCATGCCAGGCTCTGTGGTAGGTGCAGGGACACAAGAATAGTGAGATAGTTTATATTCCAGGGGTGGTGGCAGCAGGTGTGGTAGTTCCCCATCCATGGGGGATGATGTTCCAAGAATCTCAGTGGATGCCTGAAAATACAGGTGATACTAAGCCCTATATAGACTATGCTTTTTTCTATATATACATACATACCCATGATAAAGTCTAATTTATAAACTAGGCATGGTAAGAGGTTGACAATAATCACTAACATCTACATAGAACAATTATTGCAATATGCTATAATAAAAGTTTTATGATTGTGATCTCTCCATCTCAAAACTATCTTTTTTGTGGCTTCAACTTTTCATGTAAAGGAAGCACATTATGACTTTTATTTGGAATATCCAAATTACCAGCATCACTGTCTTTGTGCTTTGGGGCCATTATTAGGTAAAATAAGGGTAACTTGAACACAAGCACTTCAATGGTTAGTGGATAACCCTGATGATGCTCAGGTGACTAACAGGCAGATAGCATATTCAGTATGCATACACTGGACAAAGGGATGATTCATGTCCCTTGTAGGATGGTAGGAGATCGACTCATGCTACTCAGAATAATATGCAATTTAAAACTTGTGAATTATTTATTTCTGGAATTTTCCATCTAATATATTCAGACCATCATTAATTATAACTAAAACTGGAGAATGCAAAACTTGGATAGAGGTGGGTACTATTAAACTACAGATATTTGTTAATTTACAAATGAATTAACAAATTAACAAATGAATATAATCAGATTCCAGTGAGGCCTAGGGAGAAAACAACAGGAAGCATTTAGAAAGAGCAAAGCGTGACTCTGTTGAAGAGGGCCAGAAAGTCCTCTCTGAACAGATAACAAACAATTCTTCCAAGAGGCTCAAGCATAAGCATGGGTTTGCTTCTTCAAAGAAGGAGAAGGAACATTCCAGAAGGAAGGAACAGAATGTGCGAAAAACTCCAGAGAGGTAAAGAACTTGACTTGTTGGCTTCCTTCTAGTTCAGGAAAACCAACACATCTGGTAATTGTGAGTGCATTTGTGCATGAGTGTGTGGACAAGGGGAGGGGCATGGCACTAAATGAAGCTGATGAGTGATAATAATGAGTTCACAACGACTCTTCTATCCATTTCATAGATAAGGAAATAGAAGCATGGACCATTCTGCAATGTCTAATTAAGGTGGGACTTAAACCTATCAGGAATTTGCAGTGTCTGTTCCCTGAAGAAGGTGAGGTCTGAGAACCTCATTTGGGGGCCCTCGCCCAGAGGCCTTGCTTTTTCTAGTCCCCTCTCCTCACCCTTGCAGTGGGGAGTGCTTTCTCTCTCCTATGCTCACTCTCCAGTTTACAGCCTGACCATTACATAGAATATATTGGACTGAGGAGGGTACTATTAAACTACAGACATAAGCTGAAAGAAGATGAAAAATTAAGGTGTGGAGATTCTTCTACTTGTTGGACTCCCACATTCAGCCAGCTAAGTTTTGCTAAAGATTTCTCTCTTCATTCCTAATGACATTTAAGAAAGATTCATTAAGTGCAGAATGGTACAGTGGAGAAGGATAAGGAATCAGGTAGAACAGGTTTGAACGTCAACTCAACTGTATATCACGACCTGTCCTGGAGCCAAGCCGTCTTCAGAGAGGCAATGGGGTGTGAGATAGCTCATTAAAGTGATGCCAATGGGTCGGGGGAGAAACACTGTGCTAAAAAGGAACTCCTCTGGTGGGAATACCTTTATTTCAGAAATGTTAAAATGTGATGGATTGGGGCTGGGGATGTGGCTCAAATGGTAGCACTCATGCCTGCTGGCATGCGTGCGGCCCGGGTTCAATCCTCAGCACCCCATACAAACAAAGATGTTGTGTCCACCGAAAACTAAAAAATAAAATATTAAAAAATTCTCTCTCTCTCTCTCTCTCTCTCTCTCTCTCTCTCTCTCCCTCCCTCCCTCCCTCCCTCCCTCCCTCACTCTCTCTAAAAAAACAAAATGTGATGGATACCAAATATGATGTTTTAAAACTGAGGAAATGGGGTGTGACAATGGGGTGATCCCCCCAAACTTCAGGTATCTTATCTGTAAAATGGGCACAAATAAAACTTCCTTGCTGGGTTATGGAGAGCAGTTCTGGATTTGTGAGCATGGGCAGAACGAGCCTGTGTTTAGGCACCAGTAAAAAAGAGGAAGAAAAAATGTGACCAGTTCAGCTCCAATGAATGAATTTTGCCTTTGGTAATGAGACATCTAGAAAAGAGCTATTTAAATTTCAAAATGAGTGTTGGCTTTAAGATTTGACTTTGCACATGCAGTGGTTTTTGTGTTGAACGTGATTGAGGGGGCACTTGGTGATCTCTCTGTACCCAAGTCCTCTGGAAGTCTCTCCTCTGTGTCTTGTGGGGAGGGATGAGCAAGATTTATACATGGTAGGTGTTCAGCAGCTGGTCAGCACATAACAAGGGCTCTGCAAATGGAGTCTCATTCTTCTTCCAGATTGGGCCTTGGGTTCTGTTGTAGTTTGGATCTTAAATGCTCCCCAAAGACCCAGGTGTTCAATCCTTAGTCCACAGCCTGGTGCTATTGGCCGGTGGTGGAAACCTCCAGAGGTGGGCCTAGTGGAGGCCTTGGGTCATTGGGGGTGTGCCCTCAAAAGGGATAAGAGGATCCCAGCCCCTTCCTTTCTTCCCTCTTTCTGGTCCCTGCCCTGAGGTAAGCGGCTCTCCGCTCTGCTGAGCACTTCCTGCCATGAAGTGCTGTCTCACCACAGGTCCAAAGGTAATGGGGCCAACTGATCCTGGTCTGAACCCTGTACAACTGTGAGCCAAAATAAACCTTCCCTCTTTATAAGTTGCTCTTCTCAGATATCCATTACATAACGGAGAGCTAACACAGGTTCTCTGCTGGGGGACATGAAAAGCCACGAGTAGAGTGACCACATAATTTGTGATCCAAAATGGAGCACTTCTGAGAAGGCAACAGAGTGCTATTATTAGTAAGTATCAGTGACCAGCATAAACTGGGACTGTCCCCAGCAAGCCAGGGCATGTGGTTTCTGTAACCACAAAGTCCAGGAATCTACCAGCTAAGAGAGAATTATTAAGGGACACTGCTGTCCCCATTTTTCATGGGCCTCAAAGCTCTCCAAGGCATAGACAGTAACTTGTCTATTTTGACTGAAGTCTAGGTTTCACACAGTAAAAGATCTTGGTTTGTCCATGTGATTTTATAATAATTGAATTTTCTTTCTTTTGTCTTTTTTCTTTTTTTTTGGCTGAAGTTTCACCAGCCGCGGGTGGATACCATTCTCTGTGATATCACAGTGAAGTGCCTCTCCCACCCAGGGAGAAAAGACTTATATTCGAAATTACAATATCACAACCAGAAGAAAACAATTAATTTCAGACACCACTAACCTGGGATTTGTCTTAAGTTGGGCAGAGGCTAGGCTAATAATCCCTCCTGCATTAACTATTGGTAAAATAGATGTGTAAAAATGCGTTTGTTTGTTCGTTTGTTTTTTTTCAATGTGCATGAAAGAGGAGCTAGATATTGAGTGTAGAGGGTATTGAAATTACATGAAGCTAACAGCTGATGTATTTGGAGTGCTTACTGTGTCTCGGTCTCGGGTGGAGATTTTCACCTATATTATTAATTCTCACAACAACAACAAAAAATGCTCTCATGAGGCTGATTTAAGAGAAAGACACTGAGGCCCAGAGATGCTTGCTGCCTTTTGCACAGTTGATACTATGGTTGAATATGGTTTGTTCCCACTGAGACTCATGCTGAAACTTGGTCTCCAGTATAGTGGTGCTGGGAGGCAGGGCCTCAGGGGTGGTGCTAGGATCATGAGAGACCCATCTTCATGAATGGAATAATGCTTTCCTTTCAGAAATGTTTCTTTTTTCAAACACTCTCTTTCCCTTCTGCTTTTTCCTCTATGTGCAGAGCAGCATGAGACTCTCTCCAGAAACTGAGCAGATTGAGCAGATGCTAGCCATGCTCTTGGTCTTCCAGACCATACGTCCAAATAAACTTCTTTTCTTTACAAATTACCCAGTCTCAGATATTCTGTTACAGCACCAGAAAACAGACTAGAACAGCGGCGAGAAACTACTATTCTCTACTGTCTCTTCAGAAAAGTAAATTTTATACCTATAGATAATGACATGAAAAGTTATCAGACTTATCTAAGAGTACATAAACAACACATAGCTAATATTTCTTCTTTGCTCTGAGGCCTGCAGCACCTTGTGCATATAGCTTACATCCTAATTAGAGATCTTCACTTTTGCCTTCCCCCTGGACTTTGGCCACGTGTGGTTATGTGCATATCTGCTATATATGGTGTCTAGCATGTTGTCAAGTATTCAAATAAGTACTCATTCATTTGTTGATGGATTGATTGATTTAACAAATATTTATGGCCTCTTTGCATCAGGCACTTTCCTAAGTGACAAGCGATGAAGAAAACCCACCTGGTTCTCGTCCTTGCTGAAGGGCTGGCTCCCCCCTCTAGTACACCATCATGTGATGCACAGTCACAGAAAAAACACTGAGCACCGAGCTGGAGGAGCCTTAAACTCCCTTAATTTGGCCTCCTATCTCAGGCAGGACAGAGCCTTGAGGTGGAGGAGCAGAGGAAAAGGTAGGCTGTTGACAGATCAAAATAGTGCATCCTCAGCCCCCAGGGTGTATGCAAATCATCAGGTGAAAACGCAGATTCCAAGTGCTGCTGTCAGAGGATATGACTTTGTGGGTCTGGAGCACTCCAGACAGTTGATTTATATGTTCAACAAATATCCCCTGAGCTCCTACTATGTGCCAGGTGCTCTTTGGAAGCCCGGGGTTCAGAGGTTCATAAGCTAAAACTGTCTTTCCCTCAAAGACTTCACAGTGGAGAAGATAAAGAAGCAAGCAGATGAATAAACAAGAACATTCCAGATCAGGAACAGTGCTCCGAAACAGGTGGTAGCCAGGGTGAAGGACGGCCTGCAGGGAGGGGTAAGGGGCTGCCCTCTGGGAGGGTCAGGAGAGGCCTCTGTGAAGAAAGGGTCTTTGAGTTGATTCTTGAACCACGTAGGACTGGAGAAGAGTGTTCTAGGTTTTGAGGGATTGCCATGACCAGAGAGTAGAAAGGAGACCAATGTTGGAATTAAGTGATCCGTAGATGAAGCCAGAGGTGTAGACAGGCCTGTAGGCCGTGATGAGGAGTTGGGATTTTATCCTAAGAGAAGTAGGAAGCTTGGAAGGTTTTGAGGCAGCAGAAAGACATGATTCTTGTTCTCAGCCCAAGAGCTAGGCTTCTAGGGTTCTTGTCTCTCTCCTTCACCCCCTCACACAGTATTTGCTGTCCTCAAAGTAGCCATCATGTGCATCTTTTTCTGTCACTGTCATTACCTGAGGAGCTGTAACAGACTGGGATGCTTACCTCATAAAATGATAGCAGTTAACTGAGTGAGGGGATCAATGCCGCCAGCGAGGCTCCCGCATCCCAAGAAGACAAAGAGCAGCTGCTTCCTCTGCTCTCATTAGGGACTCAAGCCTTCCTCATCTTGAAGAGCTTCCATCAACAAAACCAGAGATTACGGGATGCTCCCACAAAACTGTTAGAGTAACTGGAAGACTCCTGTATAAAGGGGAGCTCTGGGTGTTGGCAAATGGCATGAAAAAATGTTCTGTCCTGAGGTCTCTGGGCCAGGGCAGTTTCCCAAGCTGCACGAGATTGTCTTTCTCGAATTAAATTTTATTCTTGAAGACGAGTCCTGAACTTGAGGATGTGAACACAACAGTACTTCTTCCCAGTCTCTGTCTTGGATTCCTTGTCCAGCACTGAGTTTGTCTTGCATGGTGTCCTCTCTTGGGCAGAGATGGGTCTGTCTGGAACTAGGGATCCAGGCTTGGCTTAGCTCCCTCAGGGGACAGCACACTATTCTCCTTGGCTTGCTCTTGCCTTGTAGAAATTCTCTCTTATATTCTCAAATGCAAGATTATTGAGAATTTCTAGGATCTTCTGGAGAATTGGGGTGATACTAGATGATTCATCTTAATAAGTTCTGGGTAAACATTTTGTCATACACACACATTAAGCTCAGGCAAGTCCTCCAGTGTCTTCTGTGGGAACTGCCCTCTTCTGTGGCCGCCATATTTATGGAATATGACTCTTGTCTTCCTGATCCAGATGACTGGATGAGATAAGGACACCTGACTCTGTGTGAGCCAATCAGTTTCTCTGTCTTGAAAACCTGAGATGGAGAGTCAGAGATGTCAGCCTATCCCTGCTGTCTACAGGAATCAAAGAAATGTGGACACTAGATATGTGCTACTTGTTTTGGTAGCCACCAAACACTGGCCATTTGAAATGTGACCAATCCAAATTGAGGTATGCTATAAATATAAGCTATACAATAAATTTCAAAGACTTAATGTAAAGAAAAAATTCAGAATGTGTCATTAATTAAAATATTTACATAGAGTTACATGCTAAATAATGTTTTGAATGTATTGATTATATTTTTAAAATGAATTTTTCCCTTTGGAATTTATTTCTTCAAAATGTGATTACATGATAGAAAATTTTAAATTACAATTGTGGCTCATACTCCATTTCCATTAGAAAGTGCTGCTCTTGGGCTGGGGCTGGGGCTCAGTGGTAGCCCACTTGCCTGGCATGTGTGAGGTACTAGGTTTGATCCTCAGCACCACAGATAAATATATAAAATAAAGGTCTACCAACAACTAAAAAGAAAAAGAAAGTGCTGCTCTTGATTAGATCACATGTTCTTCATGGAGAGAGACAAAGAAGAATGAAGCAAATGGCCAAAGAGATGGAGACAGAAATGAATGTGTTGCTCTAGAGGAAGGGAAGCGGGAAAGAGAAAAGCGGGTGGGGGGATGAGGAGTCAGAGGAATTAGAGAGGGAAAAGCAAATGGATAAAGAAAGTGACAGAGAACATCTGCCTGGGTTCCTGCTGACATTTCTGCTCTTGGTTCCAGTCCACAGAGAAGACTGTCAATGTTCCTACTGGATTCCAAGAGACACCTCAGTGTTCTTATGATAGGTTCTTCTCTTCTTTTGGTTTAAGTGTATCTGAGCTTATCTGGAAGCAAAAGAGAAGATATTTCTGAGGCATAATGATTTATAGATTGCCAAAATATATGGAGGTAGCTAAAGAGTTCAGATATAATAATATAGCCCAGGGAGGGTAGATACCTAGCATATATGGTACCACATTCACATCCAATACTGTGTTGAGATTGCTAATCCATCGTAGCCCTAGGAAAGACCTTAGAATCTTTTTCAGGGCTGAACTCTGGTCAGACACCACCAGAGGACCAGATGTGTCCTATGAAGAAAATCTGATTTGTTACTCTTGGGAAAAATTGAAGTCGAAGTCAGGAGACCCAGAGTTTTGCTCTTGTTGAAACATGAATTATTTTGTCTTTGGTCAAATCAGTTTCTTTCTCTGAACCTCAGTTTATTCTGATTGTAAAATGGTAATAATAACAGTTCCTACCCATAGGGTAGTTGTGAGAAGCAGGTACAATATAGAAATGGAAACAAACCTCTTGGAAGATTGAAACCCAGATGTGAGCTGCCATTTTGACCCAGGCCCTCAGCCCTCAGAGTCAAGAAAAATCACTGGTCTTCTGAACTTAGCTGAAGGCTAAGGAGAGGGGCCTCACCATAAAAACTCAGGTTTGGGAAACAAAATTTCAATAACTGTAGCAAATGAAACGGGGCTGTTTCTAGAAGCCAGCAGGACTCATCCATTTCATGCCGTCTCGTTTTGTTTTATTTTATTTTAATTTTATTTTCTGCAGATTGGAAGTTGGCACTCAGAGGCAGTACTGACAAGGGAAGTTTTAGAAAATGATTCATTTGGAATTTGCTGGAGGAATCTGAAATTGGTGAAACTTCAGCCTTTGGAAGAAAAAAAAAAAAAAGGAGGGAGTGCGAGTGTTTTATGTCTCTATGTGCTGATCTCTCTCCCTGCAGCATGTGAAAAACAGTTCTTAGGGTGAATGCACTATGTCCTGACCTGAGCCAGATGCAAGTGGTGGTGCTAGGGCGTGTGAGAGTGCTTGTTGAGGGACAGGACTGAGGATTCAGGCAAACAAAATCTACACATAATTATGGCAAAAATGTAGGACAGTTTTTGTTTCAAATGATCTATTCCATTTGCCTAACAAGTGTAATCAGAATTACAAAATGATATGCTCTAATTTGGGATTCCAAAAATATGACCACCATACTTAACAAAACACTGCTCTGTTTCTTCAAACCCAGAGAGGACTGTCTCTGCGACCAGTGAGGAATCATGTGAATAAACAAGGGGATGTATCTGTCAACCACTGACCATCTTTCCATGTTCTGTCTTCAGTCCCCCTTCGTGTGAAGAGAACCCAGGAACCATCACAGCAAATAATTTTGATAATGGCTGACAACTATGTTACCCTTACAATTTGCCTCACTTTGTCCTAAGCACTTTTCATATATTAAATTAATTTAATCCCCATAACCACCCCAAGAGGTAGGGGCTATTATTATTCTTATTTTGCAGACAAAACAACTGAAGCAAAGAGAGATTAAGTGATCTTCTGGGAAGTGGAGGAGGTTACCATCTTAAGGTTTCTCTAAAGACCTAGACCATTAGGCAGGGAGAAGTGAACTCCAGAGCTGTGGTGAAGGAGGAACAGTTAAACTCAGACTAGAAACAGTGCAGGGTGTCAGAACGGAAGAGGAAGTCGGTGGCCACCCAGCCCTCCTGGCTTATTTTAGAAATGAGGAAATTGAGGTTCAGCAAGGTTAAATGATTTGCCCAAGGTCATGTGAAGAGCTAGAGGCGGAGTCAGAAGATTACCTGGGTTTCCTGGCTCTGTTCTGTTGTCAAACCAATGACTTCCTTGCTGCCTGGTGGCCTGAGGTCAGTGCTAAAGGCCAAGTGTGTTAGGGTTCTCCAGGGGAACATGACCAATAGAATGTATATGAAATTATAAAAGGAATTTATTAGATTAACCTGCGTGATCAGAGGCTGAATAGTCCCATAATGTCTCTCTGCAGGCTGGAGAGTCGGAGAAACCAGGAGCTGCTCAGTATAAGAAGCTGGAAGCTCAGAATAAGAAGGGCAATGGTGAAGTTCCAGTCAGAGGCCCCAAAGAGCCTCTGGTGCAAGTTCATGTTCAAAGGCTGGAGAAGCTGGAGTCCAGTATCTGTGGGTTAGGGTAGCAGCAAAACCCCACAACTGCTCAGAAAGAGTCATGCATTTGTACGTTCATGAGCTTCTTCCCCTTTTTCTACTTCTTGTTTCATTACCCCCCACCCCCCCCCACCCCGCCCCCAGCTCTTTGGATAGTGAAAGCCACATTAATGGTGGGACTTGTTCACTTACTTTTCTGAGCCACATGCCAATAGTCTCTGGAAACACCAAAAAGTATGGTTTACCAATTTTCTAGGCATCTCTCAATTCAATCAAGTTAAACCAGGTTAGTATCATACTGCCCATGGCCTTTCATTGTAGGTCTCCTAGAATGCTTTCTGCTCCTCTGCTTTGACTGATCTTCCTAATAGTGGGGAAATTGAGGTTCCCATCTTGGAACTTGGACTCCCCCCCTTTTGGCCATCAGCCCAGGCTTGCATATACCCATCAGATTGATTTTCTCACAGCACCACTTGACAGTTCCTCTCTCTTCTGCTCAAGAGCCTCAATGGTTCTCCATCTCTTCTGGGATGTGGTGGCACAGAGAATCATCATGATTGGCTTAAGGTTGTGCATGTGAACCCAATCGAATCAATGATGCTCAAATCCTGGAACTTAGCAAAGAGTTACTCTCTTTCCTAAAGGGTTGCTAAGCTTTTAAGATGTAAGTCTGAGGAAAAAGTGACACCGACGGAAAGCAGAGGATTCCTAGCGACACTCAACAGCCCATACACTTCTCAATTTTATTGACATGAATACATATTGAGTATCTACCATAAGTATAGGTAACAAGTCTGATAAAGATGTGTGGAACATAGATAGTCCTTGCTCTCAAGGGTCTCATGATCCACTAGAAGAGCCATGTATCATACATAATTATCTATTATGCAAAGCAGAATATAAGGAGTAGCCTGCAGAAGATGCAAACATAAGGCGTAAAGGTATAAGGGAGGAGTAACCCACATTAAATGGCAAGTAGAATAAGATGTTTTTGGCAGTCAAAAAGATTCGAGATAGATTTTGAAAATGAAGGAAGAACAAAGAGAATTCAGGCAACAAGGCCCACAGAGGTAAATTAAAGAAATGAAAGCTTTCTGGATACAAAAGGGAAATAAATAGTCCATTTTATTCAAGGTCATTTTTATGGTTTGAATATGAGGTACCCCCCCCACCCACCCAAAAAAGCTCCTGTTAATGCAGGAATATTCAATATTATGTGGCCTCTGACCTAATCAGTTCTTCCTAGTTTAATGGACTGACTGGGTAGTAGGCAGTGGGGCATAACTAGAGGGGGTGTATCACTGGGGGTGTGCTCTAGAAAGGTTCATCTTCCCTACAGCCCCATCCCCTTCTCTTTCTGCTTTGTGACCACCAGAAGGAGAGCATCACTCCTCTGCCATCCTCTCCACCCACTCCTGCATGAAGTGCTGCCTCACCTTAGGCCCAGAGCAATGGACTGGCCATCTATGAACTGAAACCTCTGAAACTCTGAGCCCCAAATAACATTTTCTAAGTTGTTCTTTTTGGGTATTTTGGTCACAATGACACAAAAGCTGACTAAAACAGAAATTGGCACAGATAAGTGGGGTTGTTGTGTAACTAACCTGACCACGTATCTCAAAAACTTTTGGAGATGATTGGCAAAAGAAATTTTGAAAAGTTCAGAGATATATACTGAAAAAGCTTTAGAATGTTGTAAGTGGAGCTTAATAGGTAATTCTGGTGGGAGCTTGGAAGACCAGAATGATAAAGGAATATAGACCAGATTCATGAAGTTTAGGGGGAAATAGGAATTCTATTGGGAATTGGACTAGAGGCTGCTGGTGTTTTATTCCAGCAATGAACGTGGCTATGTGGATTTTGCAGTAACGGCTTTTAGCCAGTTTACTGTAAGATTTGGGAACAGAAAACAGAGAGAAAGAATTTTGCAAACTTGCAAGCAGCTTGACCAGAAAAGTACATATAAATTTGGGGCCAAGAAAGCTGTGCTTGTGAAGAGATCATAACCCCTAATGAAGTGCTAAGTACTTCACACAGAAATAGTAGGAAAGATGCCTCAAGGGCATCTCAGGAATTTCCAACACCACACCTATTGCAAGCTCTAGGATGCAGAAGGGAAAATTCATTTGAGAAGAGATCCTGGAGCACCTTGCTTGCTTAGGCTGGGAGTAGGGAGCTAGGAATTTGTCTTATCATGCTGAACCAAAGCCACCAAAGTCATGATTGTGTGGGGTGGGGGGCAGGTATTTCATGAGCTGGCAACAGAACTTGGCATCATATACATGATGTTGATTCTGCTGGATTGCAGAATGTTGGAGTTAGGGGGACATGGAGGCTTCCCTAGAGGTTTCAAAGGAAGCCCTGGGACACAAGGCAAAATGTAACCAACTCAGAGACCCTACGGGCTTCCCATGAGAGGACAATACATGAAGCTGTGAAGGAAAGCTGAGGCTGTATTGGAGACCCCTGGAATTAAGAGATGCCAGTAATGTGAACTTTCTGCCAGAAAAGCTGTTGGCTCTGGAGGAAGCTAGGCTAAAAGAAAGACCACATAGGCTGTGACAAGCAAGGCCAAAGGTGTGGAGCTGCCTAAGTCCTTTAAAGCACATCACACATTGCACGGCCATGAGACCTAGATGCTATGCTGTACGTGAATTTCGGGGACCTGTTTGCCTAGCTAGGTTTTGTTCTTGCTCTGGCCACATACCTTCTCTCTCTATCCCTATTCTTTCCTGATTGGAATGGGAATCTCTACTGTATATTTGATATATGCAACTTGTTTTTAATTTTGATAGGGGCTCACAACCAAGAGTTTGCCTTGAGTCTCAGAAGAGGCTTTGGACTTGGACTGGACTTTTGGGCCAGGCTAAAACAGTTAAAAATATGGGACCATTGAAATGAATTAAATGTACTCTGCATTGTAAGATGGGTGTGAGATTTGGGGGGCCAGGGGCACCATGTTATGGTTTAGATACATGGTGTCCTCTCAAATCTTCTGTTCAGGCAGAGATATTCAGAGATAAAATGATTAGATTATGAGAGCTGTAACCTAGTCAGTTCATCCTAGCGTAAATAGACTGATTAGGTCGTAACTGCAGGCAGGTGGAACATAGCTGGAGGAGGTGAGTCACTGGAGGTGTGCCCGGGAAGGGTGAATCTTCCCTGGGGCCCCCTAACATCTCTCTCTCTCTCTCTCTCTCTCTCTCTCTCTCTCTCTTTGCTGCCATGAGTAGAGTAGCATTTCTCCACAATGCCCTCCCTCCATGATGTGCTGCTCCATCTTGGTCCCAGAGCAATGAAATCAGCCATCTATGGACTGAATCCTCTGAAACCATGAGCCCCAAATCCTCTTGTAAGTTGTTCTGATGAAGTATTTGGTTACAGTGATGCAAAAGTTGACCAAAAAAAGCATGTGTTTCAAGAGGAAGAACAGTAGAAAATTAAACTCATTGGATCAAATAAGATGCAATGTGATCACATCAATGTTATATTGATTAATGTCTTCCCACTTAAAACTGATTAGAAATATGTCTAGCAAACAATTACAAGTCCAAAATATCAAATACGTTCTGAACAAATCAATAAATGTCTATTCCTCTCCACACTACCTAGAGACATCATAAAGGCAAAGAAGATGCTCATCTTGGTGCCATTTTATCATTAGCATAGTTCCTGATACAGTGGGCGTTCACTAAATACTGAATGAATGGATGAATATTATGAAAGTCTTTCAGTGTCAGAACACGGGCATCACACCTAACTCAACGGGTAAGCGAGAGTCCACAAAGATTTTCAGGAAAGTTCAAGATTGAAAGAGTGCCCCCGTTGTTGCATACACTGCAGAGGTGTGACATGATCAGGGCTTGCTGTAGGAAGAAAGACAGAATAACAGTGGAGAGGAAAGAAGAGGAACTGAAGGAGGGAGTCTTTGGGCATCACCCTTAACCATATTGAAAGTAATTTGAACCTGACCTTGAAGAGAGTGTTATCTAAGAATAGAGAACAGAAACAACTGCGAAAGTAAAATGGCAAAATTAGGCCCTTGACACAGAAGAGAGGCTGGGAAGAGGAGCTAAGGGAAGGTATGGTAAATTGTGTAGACCAGAGATGACTGAAGCAAGACCTTCCTTCACACTGCATCAACAAGAAGTCTAATTCCCTACGTGTGAATCTGAGAGGGGTCCTCATTTGCTTCCAACCAGGAGAACCAGGTGGACATGACCCCATATGACTTCCAATGGCAAATCATAAAAAGGGACTCCACTTCTGCCTTGCTGTCTGGAATGATTTCACCCTCGATATCTTCAGTCACCATGTAGGTAGCTTTGCTCAGAGGAAAGCATGTTATCAGGAAGCCCAGACTTTCCCCATGGAGAGACCATAAAGAATACACCATAGCCATACTCAGAGAAAGGGGAGAGGGGGAAACCCAGAGGGTATGGTCCATCACAGCTCTAATAACATCCTCATTAAGATATACAAGGCAAAACCCACAATTGATCCATTTCTGACCCATGGAAACCACGACAGATAATGGATGCCTTTGGGTCTGGTCATGTTGAGTTTAGGCACACACATGGGTGACCTGGATATGATTTCCAGTCAGCTCTTGGGAATATGGAACTGGCATTTGTAAATGTAGGCTAGAATAAGGAAATGGATTTAAGTGTCATTTGAAGAGATGTGCTTCTAGAAGATATTGGAACAGATGGAATGATCACAGTAGAGATTGTAACCAGAAGACAGGAAGGCCTGAGGCCATAGGTAAGGAAGAAGATATTGGTAAAGGAAGAATCGTTATTAAACAGTTACAAATTATTCATTTGTTCATATGCTTAATGATCTGGCTCTCCTGTTAAGGATCTTAAGTCTGTTTTGCTGCATCAATAAATGCATTAATCAGGCTTGCAGCAGTGAACTGTGCAATCATCTTAGTGGTGATCAACAACAAAAATTTATTTTTCACTCTCGTGACATTCACATTCTGAGTGGCTCTAGCTCTAATCGGGCAGCAGTCTTCTCCATGTATCTTCTCATTCTAGATCTGGTGGAAAGAACAACTTCATCAGGGACATGCAGTTCTCAGGAAAGAGAGAAAAAGCAAGAGATCTACAGAAAATGGTAATGCCTCTAAAAGCTTCTGTGTAGATGTGGCCCATGTCAAGCTCTCATTTCGTTGTCTAAAGCTTGACACATAAACATGCTCCAAGCAGCCCTGAAAGTATTCAAGTTACTTGGCGATGGGTGAATGTTCAAGACTCTTTAAAAGATGTGGGTAGTAAATAATTGCAAACTTACCTCCCACCAAAGAAACCCTGTGGCCTAGCACATCCCTAGCACTTAGGAAGTATTCAGAAATATTTGTGGGTTAAATAAATAAATTTATAAATACTGTTAGGAAGGTGGGAGAAGATCAAAAGATAGGCAGCATTCTAGAACTCAAGGAAGATTTGACTCCATAATTAAAAAAAAGAACTAACAGGTGTTATGGTTTAGATATAAGATGTCCCCCCAACCCCCGCCTCCCAAAGGTCACATGTGACACAATGCAAGAAAGTTTGGAAGTGAAATGATTGGGTTATGAGAGCCTTCATCAGTGCATCAATCCACTTGAATGGATTGAGTGGGCAGTAACTGTAGGCAGGTAAGGTGTGGCTGGAGGAGGTGGATCACTGTGGGTGTGCCTTTAGGGTGTATTTTTTGTCCCTGGAGAGCAGAGCCCTCTCTGCTTCCATCTTCTAGGCTGTTTTCTTCCATCATGCCCTTCCACCTTGATGTTCCACCTCACCTTGGGCCCAGAGCATTGGAGATGGCTGTCCTTGAACTGAGACCTCTGAAACTACGAGCCCCAAATAAACTTTTCCTCCTCCAATTGTTCTTGTCAGGTCTTATAGTCATAGCAGCAAAAAAGCTGACAAAAACAATAGGCAACAACTTTACAAACTTTACAAATCTTTACAACAACTTTACAACTTTACAAATCTTGATGAGTCTAATGACATCACGTAAGTAAACAACCTAACATTTTTAATTATTTTTTTTTCATAGAAAATTTCTCAGACACCTAACTAATTTATGGATCCTGCAAGAGAGTTCATTTGTGTAAAGTTCCAGGACACTTTATTCTGCTTTCTCCCCAAAACCCACCTCTCCTTGCTTGCAAGTTCCACTTACATATCCTTAAAGAAGAGTTCTTTGGTGTAAAATCAGGATGCAGATGCTCATTGTCTAGCTCCTGGCAAACCAAAGAACTGTAAAGATGAAGGCAGCTATGCAAACCATGTATCTGTGCAGTAGGGAGCAAACCACTCTCCACATCTTTGCTTGGAACGAGGTCAGGCCACATTCTTGTGGGGCACAGAGTTGGCATTGCCACTGAATGTGGGTCTGGAGAGGCTTCAGACTAAGGCAGAAAAGAGGGTAGAGGTTGGCTCTCTAAACAACAAAATGAACGAGAATGCTGTTGTGGTATAATTTAGAAATATCCATGCAAGCCATGCTTGTTAACTTTTTTTTTAATTTTTAATTCAAACTAATGAAAAATTAAAGAGATATGAGACGTTCCATGAAATTTAGCCAAATACTGAATAGGTCTTGTGGAATCTGACTGCAAAATTAGTTACAGATGACTTTTGGCAAAGACCGTTACTGGAATTAAAATACTGCTTGCCTGTTTCTCAAAGGTGGTGGAGCCAATTGTGAGGCCTTTGGTGGGTGATTGCCATGGCCCTGGTTATTGTTGCATTTATAATTACCTTGCAGATGAAATTAAAAAACAAATTCACTGTAGTGCCTGAACTGTACTTAGCTGGGTTCTTTGGGACAACTAACAAGGATAAAGAGCAAAGGCAGAAAACTTCTAGATTCTGAAATATTTGTGTGCATGTGGTATACATGTATGCATAGATATATGTAAATACACACATGTGTGTACGCACACAAAAAGATGCACAATTTATGTATAGGAAACCACGGGAAAAGCAATCATTGAATGGTTATACTACTTTCTTGCATGAAGCTCAGTATCTAGTATGAATTTTTCTATCTTTGATAGCTGAAAATATTTTGGGTACTGATCTCTGATCCCTGAATGTCTGAACTTAATCTGGGTCCATCTGCATGGGCAGAAAAGAGACATTTGAGCTTAATATTCTCTTCATTCTAGCTGGGTGGTGGTTAGAAAAATTTCGTGTGAATACAGCAAGGCTCATGGGTTAAATTCAGTTCATTTTGCCTTATTATGTAGATTTCAGACACAATTCTGGCATGCCTGCCATCTTGAAAATTGGTGCCAGGATGAACACAGATTCATTTCCTGGTGCGAGCAAGCCTTTTAGTGCTTGTGCTCCATGCTCCAGACACAGTGAGCACTTGGTGCATCAGAGCATTCAAGCTGTTTTCATGCTCAGGGCCTCTGTAGAATGTTCTGTGCTGCTCTGCTTTCCTGGTTAACTTCTCGGGTCTCAACTTAAATGTCCCATCTACAGGGAAGTCTTGCCCAGCCCTTCATACTCCTCCACAATATGAATTCTGATTCACAGTATAAATTCTGCTCCTCCTCCCTCATTGCTTCTCATAGTATCCTGCTCCTTTCACCATTTATAATTCCCTAATTGTCTTGTTTGTTTGTCTAATGCTGTCTTTCCTACCATGTTCTATGACTATCATGTCCTACCATGTCCTACAGCAGGAACAGTATCTGCCTGGTTCACCTCCGCTTCCCCAGCACTTGGCAGGGTGCCTGGCATATGGATGCTCAGAAAATAGTTGCTGAATGAACAGAAGTTGCATTCACAGTGGGTTAGTAATGTCTAGGATTGTGTCCCTTTAGAGATGGGAAGATCTTCAAGATCTTAGAGGAGAGATTTTAAAAGAGTGTACCTAAGCCTTTAAGACACTGGATCTATGTTAAAAGCACTTACATTATTTTTATTTTGTGTTCAGAGAATACCAGAGCTTATTTGTTCTTCTGTCCATTGGCATTTGATTCCTTTCCAGTTTCTTGCTATAACAAGGCAGCTATAAACATTCTGAGATATCTTCTTTGTGCCCATTTGTAACAATTTCCTTACAGAATATGCCTAGGAATGGAACTGCTAGGTAATAATGTATGCATATCTTTATCTTTCCAAGATAATAACAATTTGTTTTCCAGAGCGGCTCTTCCAATCATCACTCCTTACTGAGTAGCCTGTGTGAGCCTTCCTGGTGCTCCATTCTCTTGGCAACATTTGATTTTATCAGATTCTTAATATTTGCTAATCTTCTGGTTGCAATATGAGGGTTTCAATTTTCTCAAGTCTAATCTGTCTAGGCCAGAGGTTGTGATCCAGCTGTGCCTGTCTAGACGAGGTCCACTGTCTAGATGCCCTCCACCAGTGCACAATGTTTGACCTGAAGAGTATTTTTTTTAAGATGATAATTTCAATATGTTGCCAACATTTGAAAATTGGAAGATTTCACTTAGGAATATGGATTTCTGTATTTTCTTGAATCTAGATTTCTGTGTTCTCTTGGGGGGAAAAAATCATTGTACAGAGTCTTATTTACATGTGATGACAACTGGCAGTAGAAACAGCTGCCTCTGTGGAGAACAGGGAATGTGCTTTGAAGTTGACCACAGTCCTACAATCAACCTGTATTTTTTTTTGGTTATCATAGCTTCCTGGTCCCTGCAGCTTTAGAAGCACCTGCCCTGCTTTGAGTCTTTTCTTTCTATTTTTGTACCAGGGGTTTAACCCAGGGGCACTCGACCACTGAGCCACATCCCCAGCCCTATTTTGTATTTTATTTGGACACAGGTTCTCGTTAAGTTGCTTGGTGCCTAGCTTATGCTGAGGCTGGCTTTGAACTGGCAATCCTCCTGCCTCAGCCTCCCAAGCCACTAGAGTTATAGGCGTGTGCCACAGCACCTGGTTCTGCTTTGAGTATTTAGGCAACGTAGAAAAGCCACAGAAGTAGCTACAGATGGTAGCAAATGCAAACCTACCCTACCCAAGCATGATCCAGGAATAACCCCGCACAGCAGAACACTGGACATACGGCCCCCGGGTCATAACTAACACTGCCACTGAGCTCAGGGCATTTGGCCTGAAACCTGTCCCGACTCCTTCCTCAGTGCCATCTTCCCTTACTCCAAACTTCCTTAGCCCCTTTCTGTGTTCATACATCTCTCCTGTCGCTTATTTATTTTCACCATTATTACGATTGTTTATGTACTTTCCCCCTTTTCTCTATTTTGCTGAAAGCTCTTTGATATTTAGGATCATGAATTTATGGATCTCACTTTTTGTTGTTCATTATTTATTCATTTTTGGTCCTTCATAGTACCTTAAAGTGGTAACATGCACATGAGGTTTTATTTACTCATTTCGTTCAATGAACATTTACTAAATATTCATACACCAGGCATTGGTGGGGCACTAAAAACATACATTGATGCCATGGCCTTCAAAAACTTAACAGAATCCTGGAGGAAAGAACACATTTATGTATTTATCCATTCCTTTAAACAGCAAGTATATATTGAGCTCTTCCTTTGGGTCATGTGCTCTGCTGGGTGCTGGGAAGCAGAAGCAGGCAAGATTCTGGCCTCATAATGATTAGAGACTAGGAAGGAGACTAGCTGCCTTCAGTGGCCTGTGACTCAGATGCTGACCTAGTGTGGGAGTTGGACTTGGGGAGGCAAGGTGAGGCTTGAGCTGAGATTTGAAGGAGGAGCAGAAGTTCATCAGTGCAGGAGGGAGGTGGAAAGCAGTATCTATTCCATGTTCAGGCAGAGAAGTCAGCACTGTGAATGTTATGGCAGGAAGGAGGAGGCCCAGTCACTGTCTCAGAAGGAGAGTCAGTGTGGTTGGAGCTGCAAGTGTTTGTTAGAAAGATGATCGACGGAGATAAGGCTGGAGATGGAGATGGAGGCTGAGGCTGGCCTCCAAATAGAAAAGTGTTCGGATGCTAAAACAGGTGATCACAATAGAGCCAAGCGTTTGCTTGTTGAATGAAGGCACAGGCAAGTTAATTTATCGATGACGCTTCTAGAAACTTAGCATCTATTAGTGAGATAGCTAGCAATTCTAATAGGTGCTGGTGGCAATGATTTAATCAGGAAGAAGCAAATGGATGCTGAACATTCCAGAAACCTGCAACCGCACACTTTCTATCACTTGTTGCAGTAAGAATTCTGTGAGCTGGGAGATTTATTAAAGATGGATGTCTCTTCCCCCTTAAACATGACTGGAAAAGGAATAGCCTTCCCTAGGCTTCCAGAGTTGCCGAGAAGAGAATTGTTGCCTGCGGAGGATTAGAAGAAATAGGTCCATAATGAACCAGTCCCAAGTCGTCGACAGCGCTTGACACTTAAGAAGCAGTCTTATTTCCTAAGCTCTCACCTCAGCAGCACACCTCAGGGCTCCCCAGATGAACCATCCTAATAAGGACATTTCCCCTCCTCCTCTGCTGCACTGATACTGACTGAAAACTTGCTGCCCTGGGAGTTGATATTCTAGGCCACACTGATCACAGCGCTTTCTCGGGCACACAGTTGAAAGCTAAAGCCTCCTTGGGGACAGCTGCCTTTTGACCCAATGTCACTCTGAATGGTGGAGGATTCTTTTTTCCCCTCATAGGGTTTATTATAATTGATTCCTGAATATTATAGCTAAGAAGTGTGAGACCTCAAGGCCCCAGGGTGGAGTGTTTTGTTTGCTTGTTTGTTTTGCTCTTGCTGTTAATTTATCAGGAATTAAGGAGCCTCCTGTGGTCCTAATGCTTGGTGCCTCCCTGTCCCTTGGCTCATTCTGTTCTTTGCCTCAAATGCCTTCCCCCTTTTCAAGGGTCATATCTTCCATGAAGCCTTTCCCATAACTCTTACTGATCACACTGTACATTTTAGTATTTGATTATGTGTGTGTGTGTGTGTGTGTGTGTGTGTGGTGTGTGTGTGTGTGTGTGTGTGTGTGTGTGTGGTTCTTCAAAGAGATTGAAACTTGGTAGTATATTGATAGGTATAAAACTCAAGGGCAAGGACTCAGTTACACCCTTCTTTACTGGCACCTACTATACTGAGCTCATGGATGGGATTATAAGGAATAATCTATAAATATTTTTGAAGCAAATTATATAAACTAGAGTTGGACTGGAAGACAGTGTAGCATAGTGAATACACAATCGGAGAGCTCTAGGTTGCCAGCTAAGGTCGTGGGCAAAGTTCAGGAACTTCTCTGTGTCTTGATTCCCCTATTTGTAACTGCAGTAGTATCCACTGAGTAAGGCATTATTGAGATTAAATAATATGACACATTTGCACAAGGCTAACATAGAACCAAGATTAATTGCATATGGGGCTGTGAATAAATTCCCTGTGTAGGAAAGCTGAGGGCTTGAATAGGGTTGACCACACACACAAAAAAGAAGATGGCTTTGTGGGTGCTTAGAATCCACCTTGAAAGACAAGAACTTCAAGAACCACTGTAAGATAAAAGATAGTCTACGAGAAAGGGGAAAATAAAGACAAGCAAGATGGAACAGGTTGGCATTTCCTAAATTCACATCCCTCCTACCAAGACAATGCTGCTGTAACCGTTTCATTCTCTGACCATCTTCTAAGAGAAATGGTGGGTGAACTTTCCTCCTGATGGAATCTCAGACTGATGGTTGTCTGTCCTTGTTCCACCCTCCTCAAACCCTTGCTAATCTCCTTTTTTTTTTTGTGGGCGAGAACTTTACCTCAGTCTCCCATTCATTGATAAGTCGCTGTGTATTTTAGCTGGAATTTGATATCATTGTTCTTTTATTTATCTTTATGACTCTCTTTTATATGCATAGGTCTTTATTATTTATTTAAGGAAAAAATACTAGTTTTTCCATTAATGGATAGTCATATAAAATTTCCTTTTAAATTTGGTTTTTATTTAAAAAAATAAATATCTCATGCTAGTTAGGTTTTAATGACTGCGACCCAAATACCTGACAAGAGCAATTTGGAGGAGATAAAATTTATTTTGGCTAACAGTTTCAGGGATTCAGTCCATGGTCAGAGCAATGGGGGGTCCAAGGTGAGGCATAACATCATGGCAGAGGGTGGGCTCCACTCATGGCTACCAGGAACCAGGAGGGGGGTCCTCTTGGAAGATGAACCCTTTTAGAACACGCCCCCAGGGACCTACTTCTCCAGTCATGCCCCACCTGCCTACAGTTACCAGTGAGTCCATTTGAACTAGGATAGACTGATTAGGTTACGGTTCACATAATCTAGTCATTTCACCTCTGAATATCCCTGGATCAACACAGGAGCTCTTGTGGGAAAGTTTATATCCAAACCACAACAGACCTTGATTAAAAAAAAATAAGTAATAGCATAGGAAGTTTATGGCTAGATAAATTTTGGTTAAAGATGGCATGCATGTGGCTGATTTGAAAAATCTATGAGCTGATGATGAGAAGGACTTGGGTTTATATACACACCAGTTCTGCCTTTAAGTAGTTATGTAACCTTGAAATTCATATCATTTGCCAAAGCCTCTCATTTTCTGTGAAGTCAAGTTCGACAAAAGAGAAATCACCATGGTTCTCTCCAGCTTGCATGGTCTAATATTTGGTGGGGGGGAAAGAATCAGAAAATTCTCTTGGATAGTGGTGATGGTTGAGTTGGAGGGTTGAGTTAACTTTACGGAGAGATGGGCAAGGTTGAAGCTGAACAGATGCACAGTACCAAGAACATGCAGATTATATTTATTCTCTGTCTATAATTATTCACATTCACCAACCCCAAGTTGCCACCCTTATTTTAACACTGAAAAATATTTGTTTTAGACACCCAAACTAGGAATTGGCAAGTAAATGGACACCAACATGTCGTCAGTCCAGACTCTTCCTTATTGCTCTCAATTTCCTTTCCTTATGACCTTGGAAAAATGATGTTCTCATTCCTCTTAAATAAAATGCTCTTGGTAGCTCCTATTCTCTGTTCTCTGTTATGCCAATAGCTATCACTTACTAAGCTTTTAGTATGTGCCAGGTATTTTGCAAAGCACTTTAAGCATATTATATTGCTTAATCTGGCAACAAGTGAAGAAGGAGATATTGCTATTATTCCTGTTTAACAATGAGGAAACTAGGGCTCGGATAGCTTAAGTGACTGACTCAAGGTCACACAATTCATAAGAGGTAGAAATGGACTTGAAACACAGGTCTGCTGGATTTCAAAGCCTGACCTCTGAAACATTAATTTTCAAGAGTTAGTATTTTTTATAACTGTTTTTTTTAATTCATAAAGTAAAAATCAAGAGGTCAAGGATCTAAAATGGCATGTTTCTTTTTTTGTTCTTCTTTCATTTTTTTATTTATATATGACAGCAGAATGCATTACAATTCATATTACACATATAGAACACAAATTTTTTATATCTCTGGTTGTATACAAAGTATATTCACACCAATTTTTGTCTTCATACATGTACTTTGGATAATGATGTCCATCACACATTTCACCATCGTTTCTAACCCCATACTCCCTCCCTTCCCCTCGCACACCTCTGCCCTATCTAGAGTTCGTCTATTCCTCCCATGCTCCCTCTCCCTACCCCATTATGAATCAGCCTCCTTGTATCAGAGAAAACATTCAGTGTTTAGTTTTTGGGGATTGGCTAACTTAACTTAGCATTATCTTCTCTAACTCCATTCATTTACCTGCAAATGCCATGATTTTATTCTCTTTTATTGCTGAGTAAAATTCCATTGTGTATATATGCCACATTTTTTTTAATCCATTCATCTACTGAAGGGCATCTAGGTTGCCTCCACAGTTTAGCTATTGTGGATTGTGCTGCTGTAAACATTGATGTGGCTATGTCCCTCTAGTCTGCTGTTTTTAAGTCCTTTGGGTATAGACCAAGGAGAGGGATAGCTGGTTCAAATGGTGGTTCCATTCCCAATTTTCCAAGGAATCTCCATACTGCTTTCCATAATGGCTGCACCAATTTGCAGTCCCACCAGCAGTATATGAGTGTGCCTTTTTCCCCACATCTTTACCAACTCTTATTGTTGTTTGTATTCATAATAGCTGCCATTCTGACTGGAATGAGACAATATCTTAGAGTAGTTTTGATTTGCATTTCTGCAAATCAAATTGGTGCATACAAGGCAAACACTCTACCAACTGAGCTACATCTCCAGAGCAAGTTTCTTGTTTAACTTAAATACATTCAAGATATGTTGGTAGAATGGAATACTGTCAGGGTATTAAGATGGCAAGTATATAAGCCACACCACTGTATGAAATGTTTATGTGAAATGCCATTTTTGAAAAGCAGCTCAAGGGCAACACCCAGAGCAATTGCAACTCTGCTAAAGTGTTCTCTTTTTAATTATTTTGATTTACTTATCAATTCATTATAATTATATACAATAGTGGAATCCATTGTTACATATTCACAATGCACATAACATAACTTGGTCAATTTTATTCTTACTATACATTGGCAAAGACTACAGAATTTGACAGGTGCGTATTGAAGCTTAATTCATTTAAGACTCTTTTTTTTTCTCCTAAATATACAAATTTGTATAGAGGAGTAAGAAATTTTTTTTTTTTTGAAAGTGAGTTAACCTGGACTGATTCTCAGAGAAGTCTAGCTGTGGTTGACTCCTGAACTGGCACATATTTGGTCAGCAAGCAATTCCTGTTTGAGACCAGAATGAATTAAAAAATCTCTCCCCAACTCCCAATCCCTTATTGTCCTGAGTCAAACTCATTGAATCAGAACTTGGAAAAAAGGCTCCTCTTCTCAGAAGCTCTTAAACATTTTGGGTAAGTAATCTGAAGGAAAATGCATAAGTGCACATACATATGATACCTTGCAGAGGAATTCAGTGGACCCATGGACCCTGGACAGGTGAATCACCCTGTTAAGAAAATTCTTTGTGAAATTTGGCTTAGGCGGTTTAAATAAAGTTGAAGTGAACTTAAGGAGTTTGAATCTGAGAGCAAGAAAAGAGAGGTGTGCATCCCAGTGGACTCTGCTATTAATCTGAGACCTTGCAGGTTTTACAAAGGGCTCTTTCAAGTTCACAGTCATATAGGTTGGGCAGAGCAAATGATTATGTGGTTTTAGGCTGCAGATTCTGGGTCCAGATTCTGGGATTCAAGTGCCAACTTTGTCATTTATTACCTGTATAAAGTTGGGCCTATAATTTAACTTTCTAAGCCTCTGTCTCTTGCTCTGTTACACGGAGGTGATAATAATGAGGATGACTATGATGCACATGGGTCGATTAGTGGGTAGCTGTGACAATTCAGTGATACATGTGGTGTAAGCACTTAGCTCAGCACCTGGTACAGAAAACACTCTAAATGAGAGCACATAAGCTTAAGATAACTAGTAATGAGCAGAAATGCACCTCTATCTCAGGTCATTCATCAACTGCAAGTTCATTTGTCCTTATAATTTATTATAAAATCTAATGTGTTCATTCATTATGTTCCATTATCTATCACTATACATAACTCTATGGCTATCCGCTTATTTCCTTTCTTCCCCTTTCATGCAAATTAAGCATCTTTTCAGGAAATTAGTGAACTGACCAGGAATTCTTCCTGTCAATATCTTATTTTCATAGCAATGTTAAAAGTTTTTTTCTTGAGACACACTTGTAAGATTTTGTCCTTCAAGTCAGAGGCTTCCCTGGATTCCTATCTGGGATAAAGCTTGCTAATAATGAATGTAAAATTACGGATGATTCATCCAGCTTCATCTGCCACGATGCCCCTGGATCTCTGCAGGCCCCTTTCCCTGACCCTGTCCCTCATAAGACCCACACAATGGCCTTCCCCCACAACTTCCTCATCTTCCCTTGTCCCCACCTGACCTCCATCCCCTCCAAACCAGCAGTCCCTCTGTGTCAATCTTCACAGAATTGCACCCCTTTATTGTACTTGGTTTGTCATGAATTTGGGTGATTATTTGACTCATATCTGTTTCCCCACCATGAAAGCAGGACCTGGAGTCATATGCTCGCTCTTGTATTTCACTTCTGGATGAATAAGCAAATACACAGCTTGGCCTGGACGTGGATGGCCAGGCCCCCCGAACAGCCCCTGCTCCTGTTCTCAAAGCACATTTCCAGGTAGGTAACATTTTATTCATTTTACATCCCAAGGAAGATGAGGGCCAGAGGGGATGAATAACTTGCCTTAGATTACAGGGTAGGTAAGTGATAGGGGACCTATTACCTCTGTTGGAATTCCTTCAGGCCCAGGAACCTACTCAGACAGTCAAAGGCAAAGCTGGAGTCCTTACCCCAGAGAGCAACAGCCCTCCTGCTAGTCCTTTAGAAGAGCAATCACTGGAAATCAAGTCCCCCTAACTAATGAGGTGCCTGAAATTGAGATGTCATTAATAATCTCTCTCCTCCTGGCTTATCTAGATCAAAATTCCAGGATACTAAGGAATGATTTTTATTTTATCTCAGGGAAATCTAAACACTTGAATGTTTTTTTTTTTTTTTAAACTTATCCAGGAGAAAGTTTAAATGCATTTTAGTATTAATTTTTTAATGATTTTTGAAATTGACAGATCTTGCTGGAGCAGATGTGCCACAAATGGATGGTTTCCAATGTCCTGTTCAAATCTGGGATGTCTCAGAGGCTGTAAAAATAAAATTCTAAACACAATTTCATTCTGGCAAAGACTGGGTAACCATTCTGGATTGGACCAAAATATCTAATTGGCTCGCGCACCAAGGATCAATGCTGTTCTCCAATTGGTGAACTTCGTATGTGCAGATTTAATGGAATCATGGGATTGTCATTAGTCATAATTATAGAAATAGTTTCTTCTGTTTTTGTCTCTCTGCTGAGGCAATTGCCTGGGATGGCTTTGGAATAACTTGTTCCCGAGGCTAGGAAGGACTCTGAAAAGAAAGTTTTCATACCTCAAATAATCTATTTACACCTCTGGACAGAAAAAAGTGAGTTGATTTTAGAATTACTCATTTCAAAGGCTCCCCGCTCCCCTCTCCCTCAAATGCAAGCTGCTTGGCCCCTGCTGGGAGTTGGGAAAGCAAGGAGTACAGTTACAGGATGTGAACCAACTTCAACGCTAATGGATGTTGGCTAAGGTGGGCACCTGAGATCAGTGAGACCTGGAAGAAATACATTCCTCTAGGAAGGTGCGAAAGAAGAATCCCTACTGCTCACAAACCAGGCTCTTTGCATGACCACTTTATTATTTTTTTTTCTCTTTTCCAGCTGAGGGGTTTCAATTAGAGGCTAAATTACCACAGGTTGAGCACTCCTAATCCAAAAATCCAAAATATTAAACTGCTCCAAAATCTGAAACTTTCGGAGAGTGCTGATGTGACAGAAGTTGAAAATTCTGCATATGAATGGTGATGGTTCAATGTACACAAACTTTGTATTATCATGCATAAAACTATTAAAAAATAATGTATGAAATTACCTTCAGGCTACGTGTAGAAAGTGCCTATATAACATTAATAAATTTCATGTTTAGACTTAGGTCCCAATCCTAAGATGTTCCATTATGTATATGTAAATATCCCTGAATCTGAAACATTTCTAAATGCAAAATGTTTCTGGTTCTAAGCATTTCAGATAAGGGATGCTCACCCTGTACCAGGATATCCAGAGCACAACCCCTGCAGGATGCTGTTTCCACTTGTTCATCTTCCATTCAGTTGATGAATTCTTTTATTCTACTATTTCCTTCCACTCAGTAAGAGAATTCTGTGTTGAAAATATACATGTCTCCTTTTTTGTAAGGCCATTCTTTAAAGAGATGAGAGGAACATAAGCTCTACCAGGCCTATGTATGGAAAGATCTAGAAATCTTTACCTCTAGCAAACTTGCAATCTTTGCCGGACTCTAGTCTCCATTGAGGTCTGGAAGTATAGATGGCAAGATCAAAGTGCATTTATAGCTTGTCCCAGAGCCTTCTGGAAAGAAAGCCTGTTTTGTAACAATAATAAGAATAGTGAGCAACAATGACATAGCAATTACTCCATGCCAGTGGGTCAATCCACAGACCTCTGGTACATGCACTGTGAGTTGGAGGCACTGTTTGAGCCACTGGGAATAAAGCAAGAAGATTGTTGCTGACCCCATCCCTACCCATGTGGTACTTACATTGCAGTGGGAAGCTTCAGTGTTTGGAGTTGTACACAGCAGAAAATGAATTAGACTTGCTCAGTCATTTGGGAATCAGGGCAAGGGAAGAAGAGCAGAAATGGCAGAGAAGTGAATGGGTTGAGCTGGTGATTTTTCCATGTGGTCCCAGGTCAGCAGAATCAGCAACACCTGAGAAATTCTGCAACTACTGAGTCAGAAACTCCGGGAATTCGGCCTAATAAGGCAGATTTTACACACCTGGCTCTAAAGTTGGAGAACCACTGGATTTGACATCAGGAGTAATGTTCTCCTCAGTGGAAATTTACTGCAGCAAAATGAGCTATCACTGCCAGTGTATGTAAATGAGACTGCTCAATCAAAAAAATGAAGTGTCTGGATTTTAGCATTTTCTATGTATGTTAGCTTTCTGCCTGTGTACAAAAATACCTGAAATATTTAACTTATAAGGAGAAAAGGGCTATTTTGGCTTACAGTTTTAGAGGTTCTAGTCCATGATTTTGGGGGGGGGGTTCTTTGCTTTTAGGCTTCTAGTGTGGGTGTTGGATGGTAATGGCAAGGATTGTGAACAGAGAAAAACGGCTCATTCTTCAGCCAGAAAGCAGTGAAAAAAAGGAAGAGGAAGGACCTGGGTGCCACTGTCCAGTCCAAGGGCACAACCCCAGTGACCTAAGATCCTCCCACAAGGATCCTCCTTCCACAGGTTCCACCACCTCCAGTAGTGTGACCCTGGGAATCACACTGCTAACATGTAGGTCATCGGTGAATATTTAAGATCTAAACTGCAGTAATAAGTTTATTTAACCACAAAATGCTTTTATCATTATGGGATGCTAAGAGGATACCAGTGGGAGTTTGTGAAACTGTGCACAACGGCATTAAATAGCTTGCAAAAATCACTTCCAAGTGCAATGATCATTGCCAGAAGTTCTCAAAAAAACTGCTTTTATACTTTATAAAATACATACAAAAATTTGAGTACGAAGACCATCTTAAGTTATTAAGGTATGAATTTGAATATTATAAGCATACGCATCCCTTCTCTCCCCAACCTGGCCCATACCTGCTACGGCATCAAGAATGGGAAAATCAAATGTTCAGGTGTTCCTCCTGATCCTGGACAAGGTGCTCTAGAGGAAAATATAGGGCATCAGAAATTGTATGGGGAATCTCTCCATCCTTTTCCATGACTTCAAATCTTCATCACTCTCCTCTTTTCTCTTTTCCAGACAATACTCCATCCTTGCATCTAAGCCCCTAGGACCTGGGTGCTTGGTATCCTCATCTCTCTCCCAACTGCAGCCTTCACAACCTTTCCCTGCATTCTTCCTCTGGAGAGACTTTTCGAGACTCATCAGTCCGTTCTCTTTCCTGGGGGTACAAACAGGTAACCTTTTTTTTTTTTTTTGCAGGAACCTTCTAGAGCAAGTGTCTTTGAGAGAAAGTTCTAGAAGTCAAGCTTGGGAATGGGACACAACATGGAAAGAATTCCTCAGTCAGATCCAAACTGGACCTGTCTGTTATCATTCAGACAGGCTTTGCTCTGGGGTACCATCTGCCTCAGGAAGTGAAATTGAAGGCGAGATGTAACCACTGACTTGGCTTGAAATTGATATGGCTTGACTTTGATATGGACTGCGGAAGAGAGTGGATATTCTTGCTGCACTCCTCTTTCCAAGCAAAATCTTAATCAACTACATCCTTGGGGTTATAAGTCCACTCGCCTTTCCCCTGTGGGCGCAGAGATGGGGAGGGTGATGACAGAACGATGACAAGGTGACAGGAACACTTCACTCTGCTTTCTCCATTACTACTGCATGTGGACAGAGGCCTGTTTATGGTCACTTCTTATCCAACGTCATATTTTGGCCTCATTTACAGTGGGGATTAACATGATCTAGAGGCAGCCTGCTGGGCTTCTTTGTGATCATCTAAAAATAAGCAAAGCCCAAAGGATCCATTCCTTCTTCCCATTAATTTGAAGGAAGGCAGATGGTGCCCAATAACCTGATTTGAATTGCCAATAAAGCTCGTCATCTTTTTGCTAAGCATTTGCCGTAAAATTGTAACGGATGGTGTCAGGTGGTGCAAATGAGCTCCAAGAAAAGTTACTCTGGGTCTGTGGGGTGGGAGAGCAGTAGAAGGGAGCAGTCATTCTGTCTCCACACAACCTCCCTGAGGAAGGGGATTTCAAGGAATGAAAGAGCCCAGGGACAGCTCTGAACCATTGAGACTGAAGAATAAAATGTGACAGAAAGGGGTGGGCAGACAGGAAAATGATATGTTCCAAGAAGCTTTGAAAAAGTTGAACCTTTGGGGACACCAGCTATGTCTCAGTTATTGCTACCTTCCTACCACCCCTAGGTGGTAGGCAGTGAGTAAATTTTGGCTGAATGAGCAATGCAGACACTTAATGGATAAAAACCATAATAATAAAAAATAAAGAAAGTACAACCAAGATAGGGAAAGGATATGAGGCCTGGGTACTTGGGTTGTAGTCCTGGCTCTCAGGCTGCATCCCTGAAGAAAGTCATGTAAATCAAAGATGGAGGAGGTTGGACACCATATTGCTTAAGAGACTTACCTCCTTCACCTGGGACTAGAATCCAAGAACAAAGACCTTCTCATGCTGCTTTCCTGGGCATCAACAAGGTTTCTCCTTGCTTGTGTGCTCTGTGAATGGTTTATTGACTTTTCTAATTCCAAATGGTTAATACTGTTGATTTTTTTAAATGTCGAAATTAAGTGGCTAAACTGGAAGATCAATAATGTTCTTTTCAACTTCATAATTCTGTGATAAATTTTATGATGTTTGTAAAGGGCCAAGTTCTGTTGCTCTGTTTTTATTCATTTTTTGTTTTTTTGTACATTTTGTTGCTTTGTTAGTATAGAATGTCTGGTCCCCAAGCAAGCCTAACTCAGTTATGGGGAAGGAAAGGGTCATTATCCCTGGAGAAGAACAAATCATGGCTTGGACATCCCTTTTTCAGGAATCAGATTTCTTGTTGTGCTGAATTGCAGTACATTTTACCTGTTCATTATCCATTCCCCTAATTTTTTTAGCTCTCCCTCTCCCTCAGAGATGAACACTTGACTAATGTCTAGTCAACCTAAGTATTCTGCATACTTCAGCCACAGTGTTTGGTGTAAGGATGAGAATTTAACCATAAACATCACAATGAAAATCAGTTTCAGGATTTTTGCCCAAACAGTTGAGAATGAGACTCAACAAGTTACATAAATAGTTTGCACATGGCCATTGACTCTTGAGGGGAGCCTATACCCGAAGATGAAGCCAACATAGACTGAATAAAGTAGAGATGAATTCCTGTTGATACCTCCCTGTGTTAATCTTTTTTTTTTTTTTTTTTTTTAAATAGCTGTAAGCAAAATACTGGGTAAGAACAACTTAAAGAAGGGAAAGTTTATTTTGGTTCATGATTTTAGAGGTTCAGTCCACGAACAACAGACTCCATAACTCTAAGCCCAAAGTGATAGAACATGGTAGAAAGGTATAATGGAGGATAGCAGGACAGCTGTTCAGTTCATGTTAGCCCGGAATGAGAGAGAGAGAGAGAGAGAGAGAGAGAGAGCAAGCGAGAGCGAGAGCGCAAGAGCATGTGAGGATCTGGACAAGATATACAATCCCCAAGGGCATGCATGTCCCTGTTGACCCACTTCCTTCAATCACACCCCACCAGCCTAAGGTCATCACCTAATAATCCAATAAAATGGATTAATTCACGAATCAGTTCTTATAATCTAGTCATTTTAAGATAGATTTGTCCCTGGACTTTTCTATTAAATTAAGCAATGAATTTTTTTTTTCTTTTACTTAAGTTGTTTCTGGAAAGTCCCAATGCAGCCATTTTGGTACTGAGAGTGATATGCAGGGAGAGGAGAAAGAGACACCTGCAACATAATGAGCAAAAACAGTAATAGCATATAAACCCAATAGGCTGAGGAGAACGGGCTTTGGCTGCACTGTTTTGTTACAACTGAAAGACAACTGACCACATTATGCCTGACCTCTTATAGTGGTGGCATGGAAGATCAGGGGTTTGATAAAGCAGAGTCCTCAAGCAATTGACATCCGTCATCCAAGGTTTTTAAGGATTCAGATTATATAGGGCCAAACCCTGATCTACTAATCAGAATTTGGTCTACTAATCACAAAGTTCTTTCTTTAAAAAGTCCCAGAGAGCATATAAAAGTTGAGATCCACTGTCATAGATATGAGATCTCCAACTTTGAAATTAGAAGGTGTGTTAGTCAGCTGTTCATCACTGTGAACAAAATACCCAACAAGAACAACTGAGAGGAAGAAAAGTTCATTAGGCTCCATGGTTTTAGAGATTCAACCCACGGTGGGCAAACTTCACTGCTCTGATCCCAGGGTGAGGCAGAAAATCATGGAAGAAGGGCTTGGCAGAGGAGTGGTGCTCCATAGATAACAGCCAGGAAGCCCAGAAAAAGAAGGGGAGGGAGCTGTAGGTAAGATGAACCCTTCTAGGACATGCCTCCCAGTGATCCACCTTCTCCTGCTATGCGCCACCTGCCTATGGTAACCACCCAGGCAGTCCATTCAAACGAGGATGGACTGATCAGGTTACAGCTCTCATAAACTAATGATTTCACCTCTGAATATTCCTGCACTAACACAGGAACTTGTGGGAGACACCCCATATCTAAACCATACCAGAAGGTCTGGGTTTGAATCTAGTCTTTACCATTTACTACCTGCATAACCATGGGCTAGTAACTTCCTGCAGCCTCAGTTTTCTCATCAAGAATATGGAGCTAATAATGCCCCATATGGTTGTGAGAATAAATGAGATAATGTATGCATATAGTATACTTAACCCAGTGTTAGTTTATATAAGAAGTATTCAGTAACTACCATTATTATTAAAACCGTAAGAGAAGGAAGCAGACCTAAGAAAACGCAAAAGGAACAAATAAACATGGTTCTTGAATTGTGGTGCCCCTCAGAGTAGACAGCAGAGCATGCACATGCATGGTGGTTACAGTGGAAGGCCCTGGGGCCAGAATGTTGTGGCTCTGTCACTTACTAGCTATACAACTTTGTGCCTCAGTTTTCTCCTATGTAAAATAGGACTAGTCTTGATACTTAACACATAGCTTTCTTTCATTTATTTATTTATTTTATTTATTTATTTTTAATTTGTTTTAATTAGTTATTCATGACAGTAGAATGCATTGATGCACTTTGATATATCATACATAGCTGGGATATAATTTCTCATTTTTTTTGAGTGTACATGTTGCAGAATCATATTGGTCATGAAGTCCCATATACACATACAGTAATAATGTCTGTTTTGTTACACTATCTTTCCTATCCCCATATCCCCTCCTTTCCCCTCCCATCACTTCCCTCTACCTAATCTAAGGTAACACACACCATTCTTCCCTAATGCCCCACCCCCACCTTATTGTGAATTGGCATCCACATATTAGAGAAAACATTTGGCCTTGGATTTTGTAGGACTGGCTTATTTCGCTTAGCATGATATTCTCCAATTCCAACGATTTACATAGTTTTCTTTGGGTAATGAATAGGGATAGTGAATGCAAAGGACATAGATGATATTCGTTTCATTATGACCATTTCCCTCTTTTCCAATGATGTTAATGCTTTCCCTTTGTGCTTTACCCCCTCATAGCCTTATTTTCCTGAGATATTCTCCCAGTGTCCCCTGCCTTGTTATTAAAGAAATTAGATTCAGAGAGTGTGTCTTCCACTCCTAGCCTTCACCTTGAGCTGAATCCCCCATGAGGGCTATAGGCAGGGGGTGGTCCAGGGGTTTGCTAGGTGCTCTGGGGCCCTCGTTCTTGTGCTGACAGCTTACATGCTTGACGAAATGCCTCAAACGTCAAGTTGACATTTGCAAAGTGCTAAAGCCCTGAGCATATTCTTCCTAACAGAGCCCCTGGAAACCTCAGTGCCCAATGTATTAAGCAAATGAAGAAAAATCTGCCATTTTGGTCTGTGATTCATGGTGATGGATGGAGCACTCTGGCGCTGCCTGTGAGATCTGTGTAGGCATTGAACACTCTGGGATCTGTTCAGTACAACTTTTCAAGTGCAAAAGGGGGAAATCTAGCAAGCCACAAAATTAAAAAAAAAAAAAAAAAATAACCACAGGAGCCAAGCTGTGTCTGACAGTGTTGCAAAAGTACTTGGGAGAGTTTGGGGAAACGTCTAGACCTGAAATACAAGTTCAGCCTCGTCTTCCTCACCGATTAAGTCAGAAGGTGATCTTTAATGTTGCTTTCAAACTTGACTGCTTCAGATTCTTGTATTCTGGATTCTGTAATGTTAGGCACTGTGGCTGCTGCTAAGAAGTCTCTCTCTCTCCCCGCTCTGAATTCCCAACAGTGGGGGCAGCATGGGCGACATCTGCAGTTGAAACCAGGCCATGTTGTCCAGCGCTGGCAAGCCCAAGTGCTTCTCTGCTCCCTGGAATGGGTGCAGGGTTGCATATTAATTTACAATTACTCATAAAGTACACGGCAAAGGCTTTTCTTTTGTCAACACTTGGACATACAAATTAGGTAATATTGAATGGGCAATGAATATTTCATTTCCACCTTGCATCATGGTGCCAATCATCTTAAATGAGACGAGATTAATATCAGAAGTGACTCACACATGGTGAGGTATCCAAGTCTGGCCCCCTCAGACTCCTTCTATCTTGGCCTCAATTTTGCCGAGAGAATTCTGTTCTTGACTGCGCAGGAACAGAGCAGAACACCACGGCCGATCTCAAGTTTATGCTGGGCATAAAACTTCAGTGTTTCAAAGTGATCTTTTATTCTGACAATATGGCAGAGCAAACTTGTAGAAAGGCTGAATAAAAAATAGAAATGGAATTTTTAAAAATACTCTGGCATGAAAGACAGAAAAATCCCCAGGTGCAAGAAATAAAGAACAAAATCAAAATCAAAGCAGGTCAGTAATGGGGAACTGCATTGCAGCAAAATTTCTGACCCAGATATTGACCCTAAGAATTGAAGATCCAGAAGAGGGGTCCTCAAGCCCTTGCTGGGGAGGGAAACTGGAACTGACCTTCCTCATAAAGCCATGAGCCCTAGAAAGGTTCACTGTCCATGGAATGGCATCTTAAAAACTCCACATTTGAATCCAGAAAAGAAGCAAGAAAATTGCTACCTATCTAGGAGCCTGGCTAAAAAGAAGAAAACAACAACAAAAAAAAAAAAAAAACAATGTCCAAAAACCCCAGGTCCATACTGCATCTGGGTGTGATATCTGAATGCTCACTACTGGTAAGTTAGCACAAACTGTTCAGGTCCATGGAACCCCTAAGATATCATAGAAATGACTGCACAACTGATTCGTTGGGATATTTTTACAGTTCGAGGCACAAAACATCTGCACAAGGAAATTCAGCACCTAGAAGAGGAGTTAGCAAATGCTGCAAAAAAAAAAAAAAAAAGATTAGCCCCCTAAGAATCTGAAATAATGGAAGTATCTTTAAAAAAAAACTATTAAATAAGAATACTTAAAATTCTTAAAGATCTATGAATCAACAAACTGAAAGAAATATATAAACAGAATTCACACATAGGTTGACCAACTTCCCCTGGACAGAGGGATTTTTCCATGACACAAGATTTTTAATTCTAAGGTAGGAAGAATCTTGGGCAAACCAGGATGGTTGATCACTCTACCTTTACTGAACAATTGGAGAGATTTGAATAAAGGAAGTATTTACAAATTTGTGTTCAGGGTTTGGGGAAACCAGTAGGAAATGTTGCAGTACCCTGGACCTAACAATAATGAGGAACTGCTACCACCCTGAGTCTGGAGGGACTAGGAGAGGTTACTGAAATCCAGAGAAATAAGCTCAGTGGACTATGCTGTCTAGTGGGAGGGTTTATTTGAGATAAACTGGAAGGAAGCACACCAATTTCAGTTCCCTTCTGCCTTCCCACTGAATTTCTTCTGAAGCCTCCCATTGGCTAAATTTAGCTGAAAGTCAGTGGGCAAGGGAGTCTGTTGACCTCATCCATAGAGCTCAGTCTCCTGAACAATGAAGGATGCAGAATGCAGCTTGAGGGGCAAAATAACCAAAGCAAACACACAATGACATTGATCATCTGTGCATGGAACCTTCTAAGTTAAAGCTCGTTGTACAACACCATAGTTATAGGAACTCAAGTGACGTCTGTTACTCACCATTAACGTGACGATGAGAAAGTTTCTCTGATCTATTAACTAATAATTGTATTATGCTGGAACCAAATACTCCAACTGGAGGCCCACAGAGCAAATTTTGTCAAACTGTATTGTTGGGCCAAAACAATGTTTGGAAATAAATCTGGATCACTCCATAACATTGAAAAGGTTAAGAAAATGCACATAAGAATTTGGATTTCTCCATCTCTTTGTGTTTCCATGTGGCAGTGATGGTCTGCAGAATGCATTGAGACAGAGCCCTTACCCACAGTCCAGCAGGACCCTAGGTGGCCCACTTCACACTTCCAGACCACCTGCCGGCTCCCTGCAGGAATTGGAATTTGTGACCCTTGAAAGAGCTCTTTTTAGCTTCCAGCTTTAACAATCTGTGAAATTTCAGGCCTGGGCCTTGCTGTATTTTTTTCTGCATCTGAACACACGGTTTTGAATTTTCTAATCGAGGTGGATGCTAAGTTGGCAGGTGGTTATTTTTGCACATCTTCCTTTACGTCACCAACGCAGCACATATGCAGTTTTATGAAGCATATGGTTTTCCGTGTGCATAACTACACTTTGTTGATTTTTTTTTTCCTTTTCTTAAGTTCTCCAAGAGCCCTGTAGAATAAACACAAGCTGCCACTTGGAAAACAATTCTGAAGAAAAACCCAGCTAGGGATAAAAAAGCGAGGGACTCTTAGAACCTACCGAGTGACCTGAATTTAGGGAACAAGTTTCCACCGTACATGGGGACCACGACCCTTCCTTGGCAAGGTATAGAACAGGCACAGATGTGGAACCGCTCCTTCTCTCGGAGCTTGTGGTGGGAAACGGGGCCAAAAGGGAAATTCAGCCTCTCGGTGGCAGACCTTGTATAGAAACATGTGGAAACCTTCTACAGAGTGATTAGCCCTGGATTTTACATCTGACAACAGCCATGGCCAAAGGTGACATCAAGAAACAATTCTTTCCAGACTTGGGGAGAGATAAATCTGAAAAAAGAGCTTTCCTTTGAAGACTGGCCCTGCTTAAGAGATGTTAACAGTGAGCTTGCCAAGCCAGGATCCTTGAGGTAGGCATTAATAAGAATCACACTAACTTTCCCTGAGGGACCAAGGAACCAGAGCTAGCTAGCCAACATTTTGTGCAGAATCTGTCTGCCTGGCTCCAAAAGGGATTTTCCCTTTAGCCTGTCCCTCAGGGGCTACCCTCTCCCCTGTTCCAGCTACTGCGGGAGAATGATTCAGCCAGAAGATTGAAGTGTTGAAAGAGAAGTTCCTACCTCCTTTTCTAGAATAAGCAAAGACTGTGGTTTTGAATATAAATTGCTCAAGTATATTAATTTTTCCCTGGACGAGTCTGGCACCAGTTAATCACCTTTGCCTCCAAGAAAGGCAAATGTGTTCTGAGCCCTGCAGGCTGGACAGGCACCTGACAAAATTGCTAAAGCGTGAAGTTTTTCTGTGTGGCTCCTGTTCCAGGAGATCATCGCCTGTTCCCTGGCTGGGGCTCATCATTCTCTGTTCCTATGGCTTCCTGCATGCTGAGTAGTTCCTGTTGGATTTTATGAACCTGCCTCACCTCCTTGCCCATCTGTCCCTCAGTCCTACCAAAGTTGCTTCTTTTCTGAGCCGCGGTGTCATTGAGAGTGACCCTTAATTTAGTTTCCAAACTAGGACACTTCTGAGGGTAAAAAAGTGCTATTAATAGTTGTCTCAGTTTGTTTGGGCTGCTATAACAAAACACCAGAGACTGGATGGCTTATAAATAGTAAACATTGATGACTCACAGTTTTGGAAGCTGAAAGTCTAAGATCAATGGCAAATTCAGCATCTGGTAAATTCATAGAGGGTCCTTCCTTACTGTGCCCTCCCACAGTGAAAGTGGCAATCAAGCCTTCCTTGGACCTTTTGTAAGGATGTGAGTCCCATTCATGTAGGCTCTGTCATTAAGACCTAATCACCTCCCAGAGGTCCCACCTTCTGATACTCTCATCTTGGGGGTTAGAATTCCGGCCTATAAATTTCATAAGGACATAAATATTCAGACCAGAGCAATAATTAAATTACATGGTGTTTTACCCACTCCAGAGAATACATTTATATTTCCACAGGGAACTTCTGGTGATATTTTGTCTTCTCCCCAAAAGGGACTCTAAAAATGCTCTTCAAACAGAGAAAGGGTTGAAGATTCTGTTATACTGACAAAGTAGTAGGTGAGCTCAACAATGTGGGAGAAGGTTTTTGTAGTATATCAAATCAAACCAAGTTAGTGACTAGGGAGTTCCATTTAGAGATAAATAAATCTGCCTCCTACCAATAGAAACTTCAAATGTAATCTGGAAAGTCAGAAACCACAGGGATGAAAAAGTGCTGGAGAAAGATTTAGAGAAAAAGTGATGCATGCTCCCTTTTAATTAAAACAAATTTTCACCTTCTATATCTTCCATACTCTCCAACAAAGAAAACCCAAACACTGAACTGCTATTGACAGAGTTAGTGTGTTTGTCAGGTTTTCATTGCTACTAAAAAAAAATAATAATACCTGAGATAAATCAACTTTTAAAAAGGAAAGATTTATCTTGGCTTGCAGTTTGAGAGGTTTCAGTCCATGGTCTGTTAGCCCAGTTGCTTTGGGGCCTGTGGTGAGACAGTACATCCTGGTGGGAGCACAGGGCAGACGATGCCTCATCTCATGAGAATAGGGCTGCAAAGAGAAAGAAGTGGCTCAGGTCCCAGAATCCCTTTCAGAGCGCCGCCCATGACCTAGCTTCCACCCACGAGAACCCACCTTCTAGAGATCCCCCACCTCCCAGTGGTACCACAGGCTGGAGACCAAACCTTCTGCACATGGGTGGTGGGGGGCATTTAAACTCCAGACGATAGCAGCTAGGGGCTCACAATCTGTGGATAGACAAAAGAAGGAAATAGGACATAAAACAGCAAGAATTATTAATAAGACAAAAGCAACCACCCAGGAAGGTCTGGTAATGGAAAGCCCCTCAGAGAGCCTGGCATTTGTGACAACTGCCCAGCCATATGGGCACAGGGATGAGCGGCCAGGCCAAGGGGACAACATGTGCAGAAGCCTTAGTTAGTGGGGTGTGCTTGATGTCCGGGAAGAAGCTGAGGAGGCTGAAGAATGGGAAGGGGAGGACAATGTGGAGCAAGATAAATTGGGGAGGTGGGCCAGGACCTCAAAGACCTCTGTAGACTCGAGATTTTATTCTAAGTGCTATGAGAATCCTTTGAAGTTTATGAAATTAAAACAGGCTAAAATGTGCAGATCTTAAATGTGCCTTTCGGAGTCAGAAGTGCATTCGCTTTATAAAAAAAATTCTCATATCCCAGTTCAGAATATTCCCATCTCTCCAGAATGTTCCCTTGGGTCCACTTCCAATCAATTTTCACTCCTAAAAGATAACTGCTCTTCTGTTTTCTATCTCCATATGTATGTTTGGCCTATTCTCAACTCCATACAAATGAACTCGTACACTACATATTGTTTCATGTCTAGCTTTCACTCAACATGATGTTCTTGAGATTCCTCCAACTTGCTGATTCCTCCGTACTGCTAAGCAACATTCTGTTATGTAAGTTTACCAGAAGTGACTTTTTCTATTTTCCTGTTGAAGAAACTTTTTTTTCTCCTAGTGTTTGGCTAACATAAATGAAGCTACTATGGATATTTCTATAGCAAGAGTTTTTCTGAGACCATGTATTGGCACTGTCTAGGAGAGAAAGTGTTGGATCATAAGGTAGGAATATTATTATTTCCTTTTATATCTTAAATTAATAAGCTTTATTGAGGTATAGTTTATAAACTATAAAACTCAGCAATTTCAAGTAAATTATTTGATGAGTTTGACAGTGTGTAAGCATCACCATGATCATAAGACTTTTATAACATCCCCAAACACCCACTTCCCCTTTGTAGTCAATGACCTTCCCCCATCCTTTGCCCTTGGCAATCATTGATCTATTTTCTATCAGTATATTGTGCCTTTTCTATGCTTATGAATATGAATGAAATCATGTTAAATAATCTTTTATGTTTCTTTTCACTTATACTGGTGTTGATATTTATCCATGCTGATCCATACATCAGTAGTTCATCCCTTTATATTGCTGAGTAGTATTCTATTGTATGGATATGCTACCATTTGTTTAGCCGTTAATCAATTGGTGAATACTTAATTCATTTGCGTTTGGGAGCTATTATGAAAAAAAGTTTCTATAAACATTTAAACCTGTATTCTTTGGTAGTAGTGTCCACCAACAACGCTGTTTAGTTGCTTAGTGACCTCATAAGTTGTCCACTATTTGCAAATAGTCTCTGTGGTGCTTATTGGATTGTCAACTTGACTGGATTGTCTAGAAAACTGGGAATTCATATTTCTGGGTGTTTCCATGTAGGTGTTTCTATAGAAGACTGGCATGCGGTCAGTGAAGTGAGTAAAGAAGACATGCCCTGCATATGGGTGTACCATCCGGTAGGTTGGGGACCCACATGGAATGAAAAAGTGGAAGAAGGGTGAAGCTCACACACACACACACACACACACACACACACTGGACCCTTCTAATGTGATTGTGCTTTTTGCTGCTGCTGTTGCTTGTGAATGCCAGACTCCGGATTCTTCAGCCTTTGAATGTGGACTTGCACTAGAAGTCCCCAGGGAGCTGAAGGCCTTCTGCTTCAGACCAGGGCTGCATAATTGGTCTCTCTTGTTCTCAGGACTTCAGTTTCTTAAACTGAGAAGCTATTGGTTTCCCCCACTCTCCAGCCTACAGAAGGTCACTGTTGAGCTATTTAGCTTCCTATCGTATAAACCAACCTAGTAAATCTCTCCCTCTCTTCTAAATATAATATAATATAATAAAAATAAATGTATTTGGTTCTGCAGAACCCTGACTGATATGGTCTCCGTGGGAATGCTGGAGCCTACCTGGAACATTCAGCCAGGCAATTAGCAACTCTACCTCAAGCTTCAATGCCAGCTTGAGTCTCGTGGTCACTGGGAGGTGAGAGCTGAGGGTCTTTTCTGTGCTTGCACACAGCTTCACAAATGCATCTGGCCTTTTAGACACTCAAGAACAGGTCAGAGCATTTTAGAATTCTTGTGGGCATCTCATTACCCGGATTTTCCTGTTAAGATTTTGGGTTCATTCAGTATTTTCTCTGTTCCACTACCTCAGACACTGTGATGTTAAGCAGTTGCCTGTAACTATTCCTGACAAACACCCCCAAGATAGCATGGGTGAGCTCTGATTTAGGACAAATAATAAACCCTTTCAATTGCAATCTTCCAGGGAATTTCCAGACAGGTCAAATAAAGACAATTCTTCAGGAACAAGGTTTTGAAGGAGTTCCAGCCCCATTCTGCCCCTTCCAGTGGCTGCTGGATGGTTGGTTTTCACTGTGATTTGGGGACTGTTTCATTTTCAAGGGTACAGGTGAAGCTGGAGAGCAGAATCAGGAGTAGGACAATTTAAATGCCCTACATCTCACTGTTCTTAGTAAGATGATGTCTTCCTTGAATAAATACTTCCCATGTTGCCACAAGACTTTGGTTAGTTCTCAGAATTCTGAAAAAAATTGATTCTGGCCATGTTTGCAATTTTCCCATTGCTTTTTTATAAAGGAGAGAATTTTTAGGATGCTTAATCTACCATTTTCTTAATTTGGTTTTAATTTGCATTTCCCTAATGAATAATAGTACTGAGCATCTTTTTTCTGTGCTTATGAGTCATTCTAGTAGATTGGTGAGATTTCTGCTTGAATCTCACTTTTAAAAAAATTAGATAATGTATTTTCTCATTAGTGAGCTTTCAAAATCCTTTAAATATTTTATATACAAATCTTCCATCAGATATATGTTTGGCCAATATTTTCACCCAGTTGATGGCCTATAGTCTCAGTTTTGTAATAATAGAGTAATTTTTATGAAGTCTAATTTACCAAGTATTTTATGTTCATGTTTTATGTCCTTTATGAGAAATCCTTCCCAAACCAAATATCCTAACGTTTTTATCCAGAAGGCTTATAATTGTAGTCTCTTGTTTAGGTTTTAGATCTATTTTGAGTTCATTTTTGTATGTGGTATGAGTTGAGTGTCAAGGTTCATTTTTGTATATGTATCCACCCTTATACCATTTGTTGAGAAGATCATCTAGTTCTTCTTTGAATTACCTTGACACCTGTGTCCAAAATCAATCTAACAATCTATTGTGGGCCCATTTCTGGATTCTCCATTCTGCATGTCTTCCTTACACTATCATCACACTGATGGTCGCAGTGGTTTTCTGAGTCTTGAAATTATAAAGTGTGACTCATCCAATTTGTTCTTCTTTGGATAGGTATATATTTAGTTTATAAGGAACTGCCTCCAATGTCTCAAGTAATTGTACTATTTTATCCTCCAAAGCAATGTGTTAGAGTTCTAATTGCTTCCAAAACTTGTCAATATTGGGGTTGTCTGTCCTTTTTAATTTCAGCCATTCTAATGGGTATGATATGGGATCTTGTAATTTTAATTTTCTTTTGCTTGAAAACTAATGATTAGGAGCCCTCTTTTATTTGTTTTTGACTTTTCATTTTTCTTCTTCTGCACTATCTTTTGTAAAGCTTTTTAATTTGTTTTTTTTTCTTTTAATTATTGATTTTTATAAGGTTTTTATTTATTATGTATACAGATACACACACACACACATATTTCCACCTGATCTAACACTTGTTTTTTCATTATTTAAAATTGTGTTTTCTGAAGAACATTAACTTTTTAATTTTGAAGAAGTCCATTTGATCTTTATTGTTTGGTCAGTGCTATTTGTTTTATGCTATTTGTTTTGTACCTAAAAAATCTTTGCCTTCCCAAGGTTGTGAATTATTTTCTTTTCTTCTAGATGCAGCATTTTGGTTTTTATATTTAGATTGAGGATTCACCTTTAATTACATTTTTGACCATTTTGATCTTCCTTCCTTTTTTCCTTCCCTCCTTCCTTCCTTCCTTCCTTCCTTCCTTCCTTCCTTCCTTCCCTCCTTCCCTCCTTCCCTTCTCCAGTCCTTCCTGTGCAGGTTCCTTTCTTCCTTTGAACTGTATGGTGCTTCTTGGAAGCTCTTTAAGCAGAGAAGCAAGTGCCCTCCATCTTTGCTGGTGTGAGAACAGTGGAATGGAAAAGGCAGGGAGATCAGTGAGCAGGTGACTTCTGTGACCATGGCAGTGGTGGAGACGGGGAGACAAGGAGCAGAACTGTCCATCTGCACTGATAGAAACTAACTTGTGCTGCTCCTGAATGCCCCCTACGTTAGGACAGCATAAAGATGTGAGGGTGTCTGAGGACACAATTTTAGAGGAGAAAAAGTTTTTTTGGCATTCTTGGTTTCAGAGGTCTGAGTCCATAGATGACCAGCTCCATTGCTCTGGGCCCCAGATGAGGCAGAACATCATGATAGAAGAATGTGATGGAGGAAAGCAACTCAGGACATGGCAAACACGAAGTGGGGAGAGAGACAGAGATAGAGATAAAGATAGATAGATAGAGAGAGAGAGAGAGAGAGAGAAACTCAGCTCATCAGGGATAGAATATATACCCAAAGGCATGCCCCCAGTGACCCACCTTCTCCAGCCACACCCTCCCTGCTTATAGTTACTGAAAGGAAAGTGAGAAAGCAAGAGACAAGAAATGAAGGACTGAGACCAGGCAGAGATCCACACAAAGGTTTATTTGTCAAAGCTGACAAATAAAGGCCATCCTCTATAGAGTGGAAAGAGGCCCCAAGATGTTCGGATGTTCAGCTTTTGTAGGGTAGGGGTTTGGAGGTGTAGCTGTGGAGCTATGAGATAGGCTTGGGGTGCTTGCGTCAGAGCTAGGCGGGTGAGGAATAGCATGGGATTGGCTTAGGTTCATGGCACCATGGGGCTTTCCAGAGTCAAGGGTTCCTGTCCTTCTGAGATTAGTTTAGGGTTATGGTACCATGGGGTAGGTCACTAATGGGGGTGTGGGAGTTTGGGTAAGAGGAAGTACAAGAAAGCAAACCGCCATCTTATAAGTTGGCGGTTAACATTTAAGATGGTTGCTCAGATGTTACATCAAGACCCTACATACAGTTCATTCAAATAGACTAATGCACTGATTAGGTTAAGGGTCACATCACCTAATCATTTCACCTTTAAACTTTCTCGCACTGTCTCACACACAAATTTTTGAGGGACTCATCATATCTAAACCATAACTCCAGGATTCTTGCCAGGATGCATTCTAATTCTACACCTCTTTGGGGCCATTTTCTGACTTCAGGTATCTAGATACAATTGAGTCATACATTTCTATCTCTATGTGAGATCTTTGTCTCCTGAACTCTGAGCTTAAGTAGGTAACCTCTACCAAATCACCAGTACCTCACTATCTCCTGACTCCAAACCTTAATTCATTAACAACTCCCCCAAAACTCCCCCTGACTTGATGCCCTGCTTTGGTGGCTAGCACTACTTATTACTCCACCTCCCAAGTCAGATGCCTGAGAATCATTCTAGCCTCTTCTCTCTCCTTTGTCCACACTAAATCCTCCAAAATCTTCTCTCAGTGTTGTTCATGTTCTTATCCAAATTGAAATGCCCATGGGAAGGAGAGGGCACTATTAGAAATTATTCCAGGACAACATGTGTAAACCATGACTGCTCTAGGGAAACAGCAAGTGTGATTTGTCTAAAGATGAGAAAAGATGGAAATCCAGAGAAAGTTAAGAAAGAACCTTGCTTTTGAAACACTGAGATAATTGCATTCTGGCTACTCTAGGGTGTATATGCCCGTGTGTGAGTGTGATGGGGGTTGATGTAGTGACACATGAAAACAAAATATCATTGCAACCTCAGGTTCTGCAGATATGAAATGTTCCTGATCCTTGGGATTAAACATGAGTGGTAGATATGATTGACCTAGCATTGACTTCCCCTCCTTCCTAACAAAAGCCATTGCTCATAGACTTTAAGAGGAGCTGCCTCTTTTCTCTGCTCCAGTGGTGGGGCCAATTAATCCTAGAGTCATCTTTGTCTCTTTGCCAGAGATTGGCTTATGGGGAAAATAACCCAACTCTAGCCAATGGCACATTAGGGGAAGCTAATGTGCTGGAGGGTTTCCAAGGAAAGTTTCCCATCCCTAAGAGAAAACCACAAGAAAAGATTGCGATGTCTCAATGTCATGATGTAAGTGCTGTAGCCATTTCGATTCCAAGTCTGAGGTTGAAGCAACCATTGATGGCAGAGTGGAGGGATGGGAAAGGTGGTATTTTGGAAGCCTGTCCTCTGCCCTATGTGAGGACTTAAATATAAAGTGATATTTGCTTTTATTGCTTAAGTCTATATGAACTGGGATTTTCTGTCACTTGTAGCCAATCTTGTTCTGCTATACCAAGAATATGAAGTAATGACCTTGATGTTTTGGGAACTGGGATTGGCTCTCTGTGCCACTTATCATTGCTTTCGTGTATTTGACAATTAGAGCTGCTATTTAACTCACCTTGTGTTGTTGCTGATGCTTATATGTGACCATTTTAAATGTCCATCTTGTCCGGAACTTTAAAAAAATCAAGGGCAGGGATAGAACTGTTATTTCTTTGTAGCCCACAACCCTTTACATAATGCATACACTTTTGTCAATTACTGACCCTCCTTCTTCCTCCCACCCACACAAATTCTTTCAAAAGATGACCAAAATGCTCTATTTGGAGATAATAATTAGTTATCGTCTCCACTGGCTTCCTCTTGAATGTGGAGGGAATTACCGGATGAATAAATAGGAACACGGTGACCATGTGGCCTGTGGCTCCGGAGTACTACTTGGAGACCAGCCTGGCATGGAAATGACCAGATGTTTGAAGCCGAGCTACTGGTGAGTGAAATAAATAAGTTAGCTGTCACATTTCCCATCTGCACCGATGGTCTCTGCATTGCAGAACTGCTGGTGCCTGTCATCTCACATAGCAGCAACTGATCTCTTAACCCCTTCTTAAACTTGGAGTTGGAAAGCCCCAGAAGGTCAATTAGACTGTGTGGGTGCAGGTGTACATCAGCATCCACAGATGTCCCTGGGCCTCACCAGGTGACCTGTAGCAAGGAGGAAGGATCAGGTGAAAGCAATAAGGAAGCAAGTAGAGGGGTTTGTTAGGCAGCTCTGAGCAAGAGGAAGAAAGATGGTAGCCCAACATGTGGGATGTGCCAAAAGTGGACAATGGACTAGACTTTCAGGTTATTTGAAAAGAGGACCAACCCCCGCCCACACACTCTTTCCATTGATTATAAATGTATGCTCTTGCTGAAAACACTTTTCTCCTTTTCTCAAGTGTTTCCACCAAGTGTGTGTGTGTGTGTGTGTGTGTGTGTGTGTGTGTGTGTGTATGGATTTTCCCTAGTTGTATGATCATTTATTCAATGAACATCACCACAAATATTTGGAATGCATTCTGTATCTATCAGGTACCATACCAGGCACTGGGAATATAGTTGTGATAGGCATGACCCTTTGTTTCATGAAATTTTCTTTCTTGCAGAAATGACATATGGAAACACAACTGTGCTAAAAATTATTGAATCTTAACTTTGACCAGCTCCACAGAGGACAAGGGAGAGTTGGGGGCCATCACCTAGCCTGGGGGAATCAGGAAGTCCACCTAAAGAAAGGACCCTGCAGCTGAGATGAGATAGTGAGGACCCACCAGCCAGGAAAGGGGTGAGTGTGTTGGGTTGAAAGGGGAAGAACTGGAGGCAGGCAGGTCACAGAGGAGATAGGAGAATTCCTGGGGACGGGAACAGCTTCCCTGAGGTCTTGCTGTGCAGACAGAGGGCACACAGGCTTTGTGGGAGTTGAAGAGGAAAGTCGGGGCTGGATCTTGTAGAACAAGCATGAGAACAAACCATAGCCCAGGGGCTAAATCCAGCATCCTGCCCGTTTTGTAAATAATGTTTTACTGAAGAGAACCATGCATTTGGTTTTTTTTTTTTAATGCTGACATGGCAAAGATGAGTAGCTGCAGTAGAAACCGAGTGGTCTCAAAGCCTGAAGTATTTACGCTCTGGCCCTTTACAGATAAGGTTGCTGACCCCTACCTTAGGTTCTTGCAGCTGGACATGTGGTGGAATTCTTTCATCACAAGAATATGGGAAGGAATATGTGAGAGGAACACAGGGAAGGATCTTAATCAGACTTCCTTTTAAAAGAACTTTGGTGCAGCAAGGGAACATATTAGAAATGAGGACTTTGGGTGAATATGGGGCACTGGGAGCCTCCAGGAGCGCTGGCTCAGTGGTGTGGACTCAGGCTGTTTCAGTGGACATGGGAGGAAATAGATGGAGTGAGATCTCTTTAGGGTTTGAAGGGGACAGGATTGGTGGCTGATTGGATGGGTGAGGCAAGAAGAAAGAGGTGTCCTGGAAGACACCCCAACTTCTGCCTGGTGCACCTGGATAGATGAAGGTGTCATCAACAGGAGGTGAGTTCTGGAGAAATAAGAGAAAGTCAACAGCTTTTGATTCCTGCCCAGTTGGCCATGGTGGGTTTATATAACCCACTCCCTATTATTAAACATGCAAAATTGTTCCCATTATGTTTCTTTTAAAAATAATGCTACCTCATCTTTTCACGTGTCTGATTGTTTCCATAGAACACAACCCTAGAAGCCAGCATGGTTGGTTAAAAGGCTGTGAACATTTTGAAGCTCTGCCATGGGTATTGCGACATGGCCCTCCAGCACCTCATTCATCTATACTTCCATCAGTCTGGGCTGCTGCTGCCATTTTTGCTCCAACAGGCACTAAATGGCTCTAGGGTTGGGTGTCAGAATGTGTCCTCTGCCTTGTTTCAGAAACTTCATGGCTTCCAACTCAAGCTGTTACCACTTGAAAGATTTTCCATGTTGGAAGGGATTTATGTGATGCTGGCCTATACCGTTGGCCTTTGTGTGAGGCAAAAAGAACATTCTTCCCGACTGTGGTTCATATCCAAGGTAGGTGCTCTGGTGAGAACCTTTCTGGCCCCACCTCTCCTTGGTGTGATGAAACGAAGCTTCCCACCCGAGTCACATTAAATCCCTCATATATGTCAGCTGGTGTTCCAGGTCACATCTCCTCTGTCTCCAAAGAGGGTTTTGTTTTATGTGGCACATCCGTCATTTGCCACTCTCAACAGCCTTTTCCTCAGCCTGGCAGTTTGAACTCCCACCCAGCAGCTGCCAAACTGATGAAAGCTATGGACACAAGAAGTGGGTCTCTGACCCCAAGGGAACCTTCTGAGGTTACAGTGTGGGGAAGGGGGAGGTCCAGCTTTGGAACCAGTCATCCTGGATACAAACCCAGTTCCATCTATTATGGGCTGGTGACCTAGTGAGGTCACACGACTGCTTGATTTCACTTTCTACAACTGGTCTTTGTAGCTGGCTGGCTCCAAGTGCCTAGAGGAAGAGCGACAAAGCCTGTCAATGCCAAGTCCAGCCCTGGGCAACGAGCAGGTATGAATACAGACTTTACTGAAAAATGGAGAGAAAGGTGGCGTTTGAAGAGGTGGGGGGCTGGCTGCCCTCAGATCCCAAGGCTCTGAGACCTGAAAGTCCCTTAACCCCCCAAATTTAACCAGCTGCTCTTTTCAAATCGAGGAAGTGTCTGAAGAGGAAAAATAGATGTGAGAGATTAATTTTCAGTCCCTGTTTTTGGTGGGCAGCTCTCTGAAGATGGAGGCCATGATAAATGTGGATCAAGTAGAAGGTGGGGGCTTTTCTACTCCCCTGTGCCCATGTCCTTCTCACCAGCTGGACTTCTATCATTGTATTTAGGTTGACACATTATTTTCAAAGCACCCCTTTAAAAAAAAATAGTTATCTTTAAGAAATAAATTAGTACAGGCTCTGGAGTCCGATGACCTTGAAGTACTCACCAACTGTGTGATCTTGGGCAAGTTACTTCATGTCTCTGTGCTGCAGTCCTTTGTCAGTGTAATGGGAATGACGCTAGGGTTTGGAGGGAGTAGATGAGATAATGCCTGGGACATAATAAGCATTCAATAAATGTTAGCTACGGCCAGTAGCTATTACTAAATATTGAGAAGAAGGAGTAGGTAATAATTCTCTCCACCAGGGAGAAATTTTAGTCTCTCCTTTACCAGGTGAGTCTCCATAAGGCTTTGGAAAAGAAATGCCCTTTTGTAGAGGAGGTAACTAAATGTCAAAGAGATCAATTATTCTTGGGTCACATGGTTTCATCAAGATCTTCTTAAGAAACAGGATAGAATGAATACGTTCCCCAAGACCTTTTCTGCTTTCTTGAGAGAGGGCTGGTGGTAGCCCTTGAAATCCACCTGTGTGTGCCCTCTGAGTTGGAGAGCTCCCAAATGCTCTCCATCTGGGGGGAAGACAGGGCCCTTGGTTTGGAAAGCAACTTGCAAAAACAAGGTCCGATTCTAAACCCAGAGGCCACCCGGAGGCTACACCTTGGCTCTCACGGTGGTGACTCGGCATTTGGAGATGAGAAATCATCTCCTAGACAACGAAGCTCCTTATTTACAGACGATTGATCCCTGTGTGTACTACAGCCAAATCCACTCCTGGCCCCCTGCCAGGTGACATGGAGAAAATACCACAGCTGCCGTGTCTTGGGTACATTTCCATCTGCCGGGGCCTTCTCTGGGTTCCGGGGGGAAGTGAGTCAGAAGTCTGTCAATACTATGGATTTGGTTTTCTTGATGTGGGTTCTGAGGAAAGATTTTTTTTTAAACACTGTATTCACTCCCACCCCAGGAGCCACAGTGGTGATGTCAATTCTGGAGATCAGGCACAGAGGCCCTGGCTCTCTCCTGGAATAGACACCCCACCTGACAGAGTCAGAGAAGCCTTGCCTCCTTCAATATGTGTTCACCAGTGCCTGCTCTGCATGTAGCCCTGTCCAAGAAGAGAAACTTCCAGAAACTTTAGCATAATCCAGATGAAATTAAACTCATATGACAATAGTTACGGGAACATCTGTTTATAAGGCATTAACCATGTGCCAGCTGCTGTACGGGGATTGCTACAGCCTTCGCAGGAGGTCCTACCAACATCTTCCTTTTACTCTTAATAGATTAAGAAGGTTTCTCAAGATACAGTTGCGTTTCAAACCCCCAAACAGTCAGTTCTTGTTATTCGTGGCAGTTACATTCTATAAAGTGACTATAGACACTCAATTAACCAACACTGAGCCTTTGTTCCTCCTAGGGGCCAGACAGAGTTAGGATCCTGGAAGTCTCTGATCACAACATTTCCGTCAACGGATCAATACCTAACTTCGTTTTAAGCATGTTTCTGTTTAAAGACATCTTAATTGACATGTACAATTGACTCATTGACATTGAATTTACAGCCAGCTGCTCTATGATTCATGCATAAATGAAGCTTCTCTTTCATACTTTTTTTTTTTCTCTCTGTGAGACATACATCGCAGCCTGCTTGTACTTGGAATCCCTAGGCAGCCCTACAGCATGATGCTTGGGGGCCATTTCCAACAGCACAATTTCCAACAACAACAACAAAAAAAAAAAAAACAAACACAAAAGCGAGAAAGATGTGGCACCAACTAGGCTGCAGAGGGGACCCTTGTTCACAGTATCCATTGGAACAAAAAGGCAGAGTGTCATCTTGTTGTCCCACTTCAAATTTTTGTACTGCTCTGAAAATGTCTTACAATAACTGCAAAAATGTCATGAGAATTGATCTGGGAGGTACACACAAGTTTTCTCAAGCAGGAAATTCGCAAACATGGAATCCATGAATAATGAGGATGGTGAGTCTTATTCCAGAGTGTGTTTTTGCTCTCCTTTATATTTTATTCCACTGTGGCCAGCAGCCTCCAAGATGATTTCCAGCAACCCCTACCTCCTGGTCTTCATGCCCATGGTAATGCCTTTGGCAACGCCAATCCTCTTGAGAATGTGCTAGACCTAGTGATTTTGGTCCAATGAACAGCATGTGGTTTAAGGTGATAGAATGTCATGTTCAAGATTCAATTTTTAAAAAATGTAACTTGCATCTTGGACTCCCCGTCCCCCACCCACCCACTCTCTCTTTGATCCAAGGGAACCCAGCTACCCAGCTGCCATGTTTGGAGCTTTCTTAAGAAGAGGCCAATGGGGCAAGGAATTGAGAGCACTGAGGCAAAAACAAATCTCTTAATAAGCAAGAAACTGAATCCTGTTGACAACCACATGAGTGAGCAGATCCTCCCCCAGTCAAAACCTCACATGAGGCTGCAGCCCAGGACAACACATTAGTCTTAGCGTTGTAAGAAACCTTAGATTCAGAGGTGGCAAGCTAAGCCATGTGCGGATTCTTGACCTAAAGAAAATATGAAATAATGAATGATTATTATTTTAAACTGGAAAGTTTGGGGGTAATTTGCAACAAAGCAAAAGCTAATTAATGCAATGACCTTCTCTCAAGCCACATTTTTCATATTGTGAAGCATTATGGGCCACTGTCTTCACGTGTTCTATTGCAGATCATCTTCTGCATGACCTGGTGAGTTACTGGTGTCATTCCCACCATGTAGACGAAACCACTCTCCATCAGGAGGATTTGGAAACTTAACCCAAGTCATATAACTAGAAGAGGGTTTGAATCTCAGATCTGACCAACTCATGAACTCAAAGTAGATTTCATGGCACTGGGTGGACTTGCAGACCTCCTGATTTTAAGGCCCGCCCCCCCCCCGCCCCCCGCCATTTGTTAAAAAACAACCAACCCTCAGAATAAAAATGTTGAGATGGATCTGAAAGTGATTGGGGTGGCCACAGCGGTGCTTAGCACCGACCACAATTTCTTCCTAATCCTTACCTGCCAAAGAAGCCATTTGAACCAAGGATTGTGTGACAGCCTGTTCTTACAAAGTCATCCAATCTGGAATATAGTTGTCTTAGCCTACCTGGGGTGCCTTAACCAATACTAGAGACCGAGTGACTTAAACAACAGAAACTTTTTTTCTCACAGTTCTAGAGGCCTGAGATCAAGGTGTCGGCATGATCATATTCTGCTGAGGCCTCTCGTCCTGGTTTATAGACGGATGACTTCTTGTTGTGTCCACACAAGTCTCAGGGAGAGGGCAGAGATGGGGGAGAAGAAAAGAGAGAGAGGGAGAGGGAGAAAGGGCATGAGAGATCTCTACTATCTCCTCTTCACTTTAAGATATCAATTCCATCATTCTTATGACTTTATTTAAACTTAATCATCTCCATAAAGTCCCTATTTCCAAATATCATCACACTGGGGGTTAAGACTTCAACATAGGAATTTGGGGGAGGGAAGTACAATTCAGTTCAAGACAGAAGTCAGCACTCATTTATCGGCTATGCCCAAGGCTGTGTAGGGTTTAAGAATTCTACTCCCAGGCACAGGCCTGAAATCTGGTGCTAAGGGGACCAAAGGAAAATTCAGGAACCCATCAACTCCTTACCTCTCTAATTCTTAGTCTTTAACAGACACACAAAAACCAATAACCCCACAAGAGAGGTTTGTACTTTAAGTATGCACAGCATTTGTAAATGGTCCAAACATGTCCAGCCTCCTCATTGTACAGATGGGAACTTAAAGTTCACAAAAATAAAATGACCTGCCCCAAGTCACAGAGCTGATGAGTGGCAGAGCCAGGACTGGGTCTAAGTGTTCTGGCTCCCATCCTTAGGCCCCTTTCTCTTGACTATGCTGGGGAACGAGTGTCCTGAGAAACCCTTGGAAGGAAATACTGAACAAATCCTTATGAACTTTTGGGTACGTGGAGGTTATGATAGAAGGGTGTTGTATTACACAGCTTCATGTTACTATGATGAAATACCTGAGACAATTTAACTTACAAAGAAAAAGTGTTTATTTTGGTTCCTAGTTCTGGAGGTTCCACTCCAAGATTACCCATTGTTTTGGGCCTCTGTCAAGGACAGCACATGAAGACCAGAACCACAGGGGACCAAACCTCTCGAGTCTGAGCCAAAAAGCAAAGTGAGAGAGGACAGGCAGGGGGGTCACAATCTCTTCAAGGGACAACCTCAGTGACCTAAGGACCCTCCACAAGGCCTCACTTCCTAAAGATTCCACCACCTCCCGATAGTGCCACCCTGGGAAACAAGCCTTTAATACATGGGCCTTTGAGGGACACTTATCCAAACCATAGCAATGTATGTCTGCATGTGTGCGTGTGTGTGCGTGTGTGTGTGTGTGTGTGTGTGTGTACTGCTGTTGCATACAATGCAATGCAGCTCTGGCCCCTTCCTCTTCCCCATTATTCAGTTTGTTATTTTGGGCCCCTCTTCCTGTATAAAATCCTGCTTTGCAGCTCACTAGAGTAGGGGTGGCTCATTTTTTCTGAAGAGGATCAGCTAGTAGATATTTTAGAGCCTGTAGGCCAGTTGGCCAGCTCTGCCCCTGTAGCCTCAAGGTGGCCATACATCATCCGTAAACAAAGGAGTTTGACTGGTGCCGGTAAAATTCTACTTACAGGAGGAAGGCAGACTGGAGTGGACCCAAAGGCTGTGGCTTACAGAGCACCTGGAATCAAGGTTCTCCCTTCATCCTGATATTGCCAAGTTCTCAGATTCCAGAGTCTCATGGCTCTGTCAGTCCTCCCTCCTTCCAGCTCTGGGCCTCAATGTTACCACCACTGCCACCTTATCCTGCTCTCGTCCTGTGCCTGTCCCTGTACTGAACACCTTAGGGGCACTCTGGCATTTAATCCCTTCCACAGCATGGAGAGGTCGGTGTGGCTCCCCGCCTGCCACAAGTTGACTGGGGCTTTAAAGAACTAAGTAACTGACCAAGGTTACTATAATTCCTAAGTGACATATTTGAACCTGGTTCTCCTGGTTTATAAATCCCAAGCTTTTAATAAATTCCCTACTAACTCCTAAATGGACGGTTTTATAATAGCACAATAAGAAAGAAACATCAGAGTGAAAAAAAATAGAGAATAACAAGTTGAACTCCTTGATATGAATTATAGGCTTAAGAGTCTGGAGCTGTGGTCACAAAGCCAGGGCTCCAATGAACATTAGAATCTTCTGGGAGCCTAATATCATGCATATTCCTGGGCCTGGGCCTCAGAGATGCCGATTTCATGGACACAGGAAGAGACCCAGGAATCTGCATATAAACCAGCATCCCAGAGGATTCTGGTTTGACATTCTAGGACCAGTGGGAGGCACCAAAACCTCTGAGGTTCCACCACAAACCACTGTGATCCCATGAGACTTGGTGTAGCTGGGTGCTTTGGGATGCCCACCTCCAGATCTCTGGTCCCGTTGGGTGGCTAGGAAGCACCCCAGCTCTTGCCAATCCGGTGCTGATAATGGTCTCCCATTACTCTCCTTAGAAACTTGCTCTGATTTCAGTTCAGTCCTAGAAGATGAATGCTCTAGGTTTTTTTTTTTTCCCCTTTTCCTCCCACCCCACCCCCTAATTCCTGCATGCCCATGCATACTAAATGAGTGAATTTTATCAGAAACCTTTCACATCTTAATGTGGACATTTGAAGCACCACATCTGAAACTTGAATAATCTCTCGAATACAAACAACTAAGGGATGACTCTACTTAGCACACATGGTGGGCAATTATGGGAACCTGTGCAGATTTTGCATCGATTATTATTATTATTATTTTTGCTGGGTGGTCTCAGTACTTGCCTCTCTCCCACCGGCAGCAGCACCTTAGTTAACCACAGCATGGAAGGCAGTGAGGACTCTGTTTTAGAAGGTGATCCTGTCCTTTCAAGTTGACAACTCGCTTGCTTTTTGGTCAGTCCCCTGTTGCCTGCCCCAGAGCCATCCTTTCCAGAAGTCTCCCATTCTCCCCATGAATGAGAAATGAATGCGCTATTGCAGGCAGGCCTGCATCGTTGTGAGTGTGTCATGGGCTCCTGGGCTTCCGCTCCAAACCTGCCGCGAATGCTCAATTGCAGTCACTGAGTTTCTCCAACCTGAATTTCCATCAGGCAGATACCGCCTGTGCGGGGGTGGTGGACAGTGAGTAATGTCATGTCGTTTGGTGGAGATGCTCGCTCTAATCAAATATTTCAAGGTCCAGTGTTCCAAATCTCATTATGATTTTGCTGTAAGAAGAAATGGTGTGTGTGTGTGTGTGTGTGTGTGTGTGTGTGTGTAACAGATTAGTTTATCTCCTCATCTGTTAGAATAACAGAAAACACAGCTCAGGAAAAGAAAGAAAACAGAGGTCAGAACATCCCATCTGTAACACACAATAACCGTGACTCAGGATATTTCATGTAATGACTTTAAACCACAGTCAAATCACAGTACCTAGGAGCACAGACACTCGGGTGAGATGGCTGAGTCTGACTTGGCACCACTACAGGCTGGCTCTGTGGCTTCCTTGCTTCTCTCTCTCTCTCTCTCTCTCTCTCTCTCTCTGTCTCTCTCTCTGTCTCTCTCTCTCTCTCTCTCTCCAGTATTGGGGATTGAATCCAGGGGTGCTTTACCACTGAATGACATCCCCATCCTTTTGATTTTTTATTTTGAAACAGGGTCTTGCTAAGTTGCCTAGGCTGTTCTCAAATTTGCAATCCTCCTGCCTTAGTCTCCTGAGTCAGGAAAAAGAAAAATATCTATCTATATCTCTCTCTCTCTCTCTCTCTCTCTCTCTCTCTCTCTCTCTTTGGAATACTGAGGATCAAACTCAATACCTCCTGCTTTCTAGGCCAGAACTTTACCGCTTAGTTACACCCCCACCCCTTCGGTAACCTTACTAAGTTTCGGCCTCCTCTTCTGTAAAGTGATGATAATATTTCCCTCAGTGGGTTTTTGCAAAAATGAAGTGAAATAGTATACATAAAAGTGCTTTATGCCTGGCATATAGTAGATGCTTAATAAATGTTGACTTTCTATTCATCAGGTTTTCATTCATAAAACATTTATGGGATGGATCCTACATGCCAGGCATTATTTTGAGGCAGTAAGGACAAAGCAGCAAGCTGACATACCTTTATGCCTAAGGGGATCAGGCAAGGAAAGTTTGATTGACACTACAGTGTTCGGTAATGAAGAATGGCCATGGTTTGCTTTCATTACATGAAACAGCAAGCAACTGGGATGTGGAGTGTCCCCCGAGACACATCCTCTCTTCACCTCTGAGTTGCGTAAGGATTTCAGTCTGGGACATAAGGCTCACTGTGGGAGTCCTGAGCAGCCTGTGATGACCAAAGAAAACTGGAGTAAGAGGCATTAAGAGATTAGTGCTGACCTAAGGATGTCAAGGCAGAGAGTACTTTGGTGTAGGAGGTGAGCAGAGTTCTTTACAGGAGCACACAGAAATCCTGTGCTCCCTCTTTATCCCTGCTGATAGTGGAGGCTGGGGGAAAGGGATTTGCAGGCTGTTCCCTAGCTTGAGATTAATGCATGGCATAAAAGTGGCTTCAGGAACTCCTGGATTATCATGCAAAGTTACGTATGTAACGGCAAGAAGAGGGTCCATAAATTGCACCCCATTTTCAAAAGGACCCATGCCCAAAAGCAGAGTTGGGACTGCTGGTTTCTTTGTGACTCCCGAGATGGCAGCCAAGACAGTGCTGGTCCAAGCCTGAGGTCCTCGTGTAAGTATGAATGGTGTCCCTTTGCCCTCCAAGTGTTACAGATGGCTTGTAGGGTCTCAAGCTATAAGATCTATCCTGTTCTTTTTGTCTGATATACTTCCATACCTCTTAGATAGACTTTAGCCCTGGCTTGAGAAGAAGAATCTAGAATACTGTCAGACCACTGGTTATACCACCTGTAACTGCCTAGGCTGAGGTTTTCGGGTGATCACCTCGCCACAGAGAAGAGAAGAGGAGCACTTTACCTCAGGAAATCAGGAGGAAGTGTGCAGAGGATTCCCTCCAACATGCTATTTTAAATCTTCTTCTGCATGTCCCCTTTATCCCCCAATTGAAACTGTGCCATTATGCCAATGTGGGCTGTAGGCAGGATCAAGCAAATACAAAGCACCTGGAAAACAGACAAGATAAATGAGTAGAACCGAGAGCCTCTAACACCGGGGACTTAGGTCATGAAAATCCCAGGTCTCTTCCACTGGGCTGAGTTTGAGGTATGTGTCTGGTGTCTGAGTGGCTTATCTCAAATGGTGGTTGGAAAATTCTTCCCTTCTGGGTACTTAATATCTCCGAATTTTGCTTCCTTATCAGCAAAACAAACAGATAAATGGAAAGTAAATGTTAAGCTGCATAAAGAGCAGACAGAATTAAATATAGATGAGCGACCACCAAATTCTAGCACACTCACCTTTGCTTTATCTGCACAAGAAAGACTTTGGTAGATGATTCTTGTCTCCTTTGGGCCTTCTGACCTTGGAGCAGGAAGGAAATGAAGTTGCATTCAGGACGGAAGAAGTGGAAACAGCAAGCAACTGGGATGTGTAGTGTCCCCTGAGACACATACTCTCTTCGTCATTTTTAAGAGGCTCACTGTTTCTGCTTGGAGGTCTAAGGTCCTTAGTGAGTCACGTTGACGCCCTAACTTGTGTTGCCATGAGAGACAGGCTCTCCAAATGACTCATATTATTATTTTTTTAATAAAATTGCCAAACATAACAAAAGACTATCCAATATAAAATTATCTAATTTGAGTAGACCACACTTCCTTATCAAGACACACCACTCTGCAGACACATACACATCCCTAGCACATACACATATATAGTATCTCAGTGTCTGCACAGGGAATTCCAGCGTCCATGTGGGTGTGCGTTGGACTCAGGATACAGGCTCCCTCAGAAGCCACCTGGACCAGCAGTGGGGATTGGATCTGGGATGAGACCCAGAATCTCCTGGAAACCAGAACCTCGAGTACTAGAACAGTCCAAGCAAATATTACAAAGCTATGGAGCTCAAGGTTCAAGCCCATTAGATATGACTTGAACTTGTGAGCTCTGCTGCTCCCACCCAAGCTGTATACAAACCAGGCATCTCAAATGTTGATCCTGGTACTAGGCAGTGTCCCTCTCTGGGTCATTGGCCACTCTAGGGGGTCAGTATGCTATGGGACTATGGGACTTAGAGTACTAATTTCCCATATACACCAGGCCATGCTAAGGGAAGATGTCTTATTCCATCTGGGACCACAGGCATTGATTTTTGCCACTATTGTGTTGTTTTTACCCTCATGGGGGGTTTTGTGTTGTTGTTGTTATTTTTGATATTAACATTTTTAAATAATGAGATTTTTTATAAGCAAACATAATTTCTCTGTGTTTTTGTTTGTTACTTTTATCAGAAGATATCGGTTCCCTAGGCCCTCATCACACTCCAAACAAGCAGAAATTTGCTGTCCAATGGGCCCTGCTTCTAACTGGCACCATTCTCTGTCCCCACAGGCATGTCACTCTGCCACCTTGATTTGATTGAAGGCCTCAATTCTCCTCCCCCCTAGCAAACTTGATGACCCCCCATTTGCTCTCCTATGGTCTCTCATCTAGACCGGTGATGCCTAAGCTTCCATTTAAGAAAAGACATTCCTATCCACCTCCTCTGCCCTCTGCAGGCCTAGACATGCACTAGTGACCATAGTTGCAGGACTGGGCACTCTGTGAGGAGACAGAAATGGCTTCTTTGCACTGAGAGAAGAGACTCCATGCTCCCCTGAGATGAGGGCCCTCCATGAGGAAAGGGAAGATGTCTTAATCCATTTGTGCTACTAAAACAAAGTTCTTAGACTGGCAATCATACTACAGAGAGGCATCATTTACAGTTCTGGAGGCTCAGCAGTCCAAGATCAGATATTGCCACATTAGGGCCTGGTGAGGGCCTGTTCCTCATAGAGGGTACCTTCTATTGGACAGCCAAGGCTGCTTTCTGGGCTCTTATAAGGGGACTGGTCCCATTCATTGGGGCAAAGCCTTCATGACCTAAGTACCTTCCCAAGTCCCCACTTTCTAACACCATCACCTTGGTGATTAGGTTTCACATAAATTACGAGAAGGCACCCATGCAGACCATAATAGAAGGGAAGTCTTGTCTTTTCTACCTCACCAGGATGTTGGCAACTTTCCCTTCTAACTTCTTCACATCTGGATGAAAAAAATCACACAAAGAAGTTCCATGATCATCCCAAAGTCACCCACCTGGTCAGCAGTACATTCTGGATAAACATCTAGGTCTTCAGATCCACGGCCCAGAAGATTCCCCGGCTCTTTCCCTGTGACAGTATTTGAAGTGTTATTCTGGGGTGAAGCCATCCTTGTGTGTTTCTCTCCCTCCCTATGGAAGCGCCTTCATTTGTTTCCACATTCTTCCTCCCTGCTGGTCAGTGGACTTGAATTTCACAAGTACTGCAAGTGTGAATTGCCTTGGGTCACATCTCCTGGCTGGAGCCTGTAGCAGTCGATACTTTTCTGGGATGATATCTCTCAGCAAAACTTAAGCCAATATATGGCAAGCAGGCAATCAGCAAGTATTCATTAATCCTTTGATCTTTGTTCAGCACCATAAGCTTTCTGAAAAAAATATTACATTGAATCATTTCTATAGCAAGTCACAGACACCCTTTTTAAAATCACTAAAGCGAAGGGGAAATTTACCGGCCCAGAAATACAAGTCTGAATATCAGGTCATGGGAAGGGAAGGGCCACACCTGGGCCCTGGAAAATTGGAAGCAGAAACTCCAGCAATATTAGGACTCTCTGTTTAGTTCTAATATGCTTCTCCCTGCATTTTGGCCTCATTCTGCATACGGCAGAAAAACATCCACCAATATTCTTGATCTTGGCCTCTCTGCTTTGGCCGCTGGAAAAAGAATGACTTGTGGGTCCCCAAAGTATATGGAAATTCTGATTGGTCTTAACTAATTCAGGTGCCTGTCCCCAGACCAATCAACCCAGGTGTAGGTGGGAATGGAGGAGGTGCTCATCCACATGGACCAATCAGCAGGGAGCTGGGGTGACCCCTATTCTACTAACAGATGTCCACCACAACCTTATGGAATGGGGTGAAGGTGCAGAGGGAAGTTCTAGAAGAGGAAAAAAGGGAGGCCAAGCAGGATGAAGCCCTGTGTCCAGCACAGGCCCATAAGATCTTCTAATGGAATGGGAGTCAAGAATAACATGTAGGCGCAACAGTGGTCCAAAATGATATGTCACTAGTTATGAGGAGAAGGTCTGCAGAAAGTGCTGGTATCATCATTGCTGGCCTTTGGGGGTAGGACTAGCTTAACTAAGCATGAATCTTTTGTTCTGGATCCTCAGTTTCACTGACAATTGGGTGAATCCATTAAAACCATTATATAACACAGATCTGTTATAGGGGAAGAATACAAAATTTGAATGACTCCTAAAATAAAGGTCCAATTTAAAAGATAAACAAATTCGTGGGTTCTTTTTTTTTTTTGGCTTGGAATCCTAAAACTCTTCCCCAAACACACAACTGCTCTAAAAGAACTGCTGAAAAAAAGTTTCAGAAGTTTGGAGGGTAAGTGGGAGTTCTTGAACATCGCTTATCTTGGAGCTGAATGGTTTTGTAGCATTCAGATCCTCTGGGATAGGAATTGAAAGTGGGTGGGGAGGAGTGGTGAGCCAGGCTTTCCAAGGGGATCCCTGGACTCCCTGAAGCAATAAAGTTCTGTGTAGGTTTTGCTTCACTGTTTTATTTACTTTGGGAAGCAGGATTTATGGAGTCATAAGCTAGATGAGGTTTAATTAGTTTACAGTTCTTCTGCCTCAGTTCTGGGATCCACGGACTGTCCTTGTGATTTGCATATCCCCTTCAGTACTCTGTAGGCAAATGCTGCCTAAGTAATACTTAGAAGGAGAGAGCTATTTTGCAAATTAGAGGGCATCAGGCCACAAATAAAGTAGAAGGCAGAATGAGACATGTTGGAATGAGGTCAGCGGAGACAGCGGGGGCCCTGTGAGTAGCCATTCTCTTAGATGCCCGAGGGCAGGTGAGACTGAAAAGAAGTGTTTTGAAACATAGAGATGATCTTCTCCCTGGGATGGCTCAGTGGCCCTACTTTGCGCCAGGCTTTTTCTGAACCTTTTTCCATTGGCAGCCACGCCCTTCTTGTCTGAGCCACTCCTCCCACCTGTGCTGGGGACACCTTCCTCCCTCCTCCTCGGGGATCCACTGATTTTCAGTAATTATCTCTCTTTCGGCTTCTACAGCCCTGCTGGTATCTTCCATCTGCATTAAAGATGCTAAGTCCTTCTCCTGGTGGACGCAGATGGAACACCACCCACTGATGTCAGGCCCCGCTAGGGAGCACTGATCATTTGTCTCTTGACAATTACAGCCACGCTTCTTCCAGCGTCTACAGGCTCTTCATTCCCTTACCTTCCACTCCGTGACCAACTCAGCCATCCCAGGGCCACTTCCACCACTGCATGGAAACTTTTCTCTCTGAGGTCTCCAAAGACACACTTGCTCCTACATCCAATGGGTGTGTCTCATCCCTGATGGCATTTGGCTTCTTGGGCAGCTTTTAACTCCATGAGCTGACTCTGGAATTTCTCCCCTGCTCTCCATGACACCCCATTATTCTGGCATTTTGCCTTCCTCCTTCTTAGGGGTCTTTTCTTCATTCGCTCATCTCTGCTCTTTCTCCTGTGTCAGGGAGGAACCTTGTTTCCTCTATGCTCTTACGTTCAGGGACGGGGAAGGCAGGGCTACAAATCAAATTAATAAGGCCCAGAGTCAGGGGAGGAAGATACACTTTTTATTCAGTACTTACATGTAAGGAATTCACAGAAAAAAAAAAAACAAAACTAAAGAAGTGGTGAGATCAGGAGTTTATGTACCATTTTAACGAAGGTGTTGATTCCCCACCTCCAGTGACAAGGGCACCCTTCTCTTTCGAGGACCAGGGGCACCTTTCTCAATGGGAAACTTATACCCTATTTTTAGGCAAATGAGGGCAGAAAACTCTTCCTGTATTTGTTGATTCTCAGTTGTCTTTAGTTCAAAATAACACGCGTGCCAAAGTTGTGTGTTTCACGGGTGGCATGTTCTGATCACCTTCACCTTTATCACGCTCTTTTCCTCTCCACTGGACTGTTCTCACCAGCCAAGAAATGAGCTGCTTTTAAATCTCAGCTAAAGAGGAGTCCTCTCTTGGCCCCCTTTCCCACTTTGGTTTCCCACCATGTTCCTCTTCCCTTTACAAACACACCCTGGAAACCTCTACAACACCTCTCTCCGTTCCTCCTCTCCCTTTTCTTCTTGAACTCCCTCTAGTCGGGTCTTTGCTCCCAACGTGCCACCAAAGTAGCTTTTATTAAGTTGCAATCTGGATGTTTTTAAGGCATCTCAATCTTAATTTATCCTAAACTGAACTCGTAGGTCCAAACTTGTTCTCTCCACAGCCTTTCCCAGCTCAATTCCATTTTCCACTTGTTCAGGCCAACACCCCGGAATCCCACCGCTCTTCCTTTCACCTCCCACATTCAAGCCAGCACCTCCTGTTGGCTCTGCTGTAGAGCTGATGTGGGTGCCCTCCCCACCTCCCCACCATATCCATAGGTTGAACCTCTAATGATTGGTGTGGTGGTATTTGGAATTATCTTTGGGAGGTAATCAGATTTAGATGAAATCGTGAGGGTTGAACCCTCATGATGGGATTGATGCCCTTGTAAAGAGAAGAAGAGACTAGAGTTTTCTTTCTCCTCTTCCTCCTCCCTCTTCTCCTCCTTCTTCTCTTCCTTTTCCTCCCCCCTCCCCTCTCCTCCTTCTCCTTGTCCTCCTTCCATGTGGGTACACAGAGAGAGAGAGGGCATCCTTCTGCAAACTAGGAAGCACACCCTTACCAGGAACTAAATTGGCCAGAACCTTGATCTGGGACCTGCCAGCTTCCAGAACTGTGAGTAATACATTTCTAGTGTTTAGGCCACCCAGTCTATGATATTTTTGTTATAGCAGCCCATGTGGTCGGAGACAGACTCTAACTTCCATTATCTCAAGAGTCAGACCACTCCTTATCATTTCCCTGGTTGCCATCCTAGGGCAGGCCCCTGGTATCTCTCACCTGCCTTAGGCCCTCCCTACCTCTGCTCTTGGCTTTTTCAATACACCCCATCACAGCCAGATAGTCCTATTAAAATGTAAGTTAGTCAAGTTACTCCTCTGATTTATAAATTCTGATTTTCCCATCTTGCACCAAATAAGTACAATAATCTCAGAGTCCCTCAGGATCTGCACTGCCTCCCACCCCTATCTCTGTCCCTATCTCTGATGCTTTTGTTCCTATCTCTAATCCACATTGGCCTCTTTGCTCCCAGGAATGCTCCTGCCTCAGGGTCCTTGCACCTTACTATTTCCTCTTGCTGGGAGCCTTTGCCCCAAAATATGCATGAGCCATGCTTCCTTCCCACTTTCAAATTTGCTCAACTGTCATCTTCTTGGTAAGAACTTCCTTAACCTTGAAATCTAAAATTCGACCCTCCTTCCCCAGACTTATTGCCCACATTCCTGTCTTTTTATCTCCATGACGCTTATTACTATTGGCCATACTATCTGTATCTTATTTATTTTGATGATTCTCTGTCTCCCCTACTGGTATATAAACCCATATAAGCAGGGATTTCTTTTTTGGTCTTTTATTTGCTAGTGGAGTCCCAGATTTGTCACATAAATATTTGTTGAATTAATGAATTAAGTTAGTCATTTGAATACCATCTCTTTTTCTTAGCTTTTTAAAAATTAGTCTCTTACACATGTACATAATGGTGAGATTCACTGTGGCATATTGAATATCATCTTTACAGGTTTTACCAATTTAAACTTTAATGGATTCACTTATTAAGTTCAAATTAATTTCTTACAAGGAAATAAATTGCTGCTGTTAGTGGAGGGGGAAAAGAAACTCCTATCACTTTCCCTAAATGAAAGTTATGTCTCAACACATGTGCAATAAATACATAGCTATAAAATAAACACAAATTTATTTCTATGTCATCTAACCTCAATTTTACACCAATCGTAGTGAAATAACATTTTGAGAAACATTTCATTAAATGTCCATATTTCTTGAGGTTTGTCCCTAGATGATCCTCTTCTCTATATATTCTTCATGGTCAAATTTGTCAACAGCAAATGGTCTCAATATCCACATGGTTCCAACAATAATTCTCTCATGTCAACTGGGTGCCCTGCAATTTCATTCAATTCTGACACTATCCAGAGTTATTGCAGACCCCTAAAAGCAGTCTTTCACAAGACTGTGACCACTGCAGACTCAAACCATAAGACTCAGAGGACACCCTCATGTCTAGTGAACTGGCTATAAATTCAGGGGGTCCCAAGGCCCCCCACAGTTTCAATAATTCATTAGATCAAATTTCAGAATTCTCTGAAACTGCTATACTTGTGATTATAGTTTAATTATCAAGGATACAACTCAGGAACAGCCAAACCAAAGAGACACAGGCAAAATCTTGGAAAGATAGATGGCCAACAGAGCTTGGAAACCCTCTGCTCTCGGGATCCATACACATCACCTCCCCACCACACCCACACATCCACCTACCAGGCAGTTCCTCTCAGCCTCACTGTTCAAAGTTTTTACTGGGGCTTCATTATGTAGGCAGAGTTAATCAAATCACTGGCCATGTGACTGAACTCAATCTCCAGCCTTGCTACCCTCACTCTGGGTTGGGCTGGTGGTCCAAAGTTCTGACTCTAATCATGTGGTTGGTTTTTTGGTGATCAGTTCAGATCCTAAAGTTACCTAGACACCTACCAAGAGTCCCCTCAGAAGCACAACAGAGACATTGCCATGGCTCAGAAAATCCCAAGTTTTTTGGAAGCATTTTGCCAGGAACTAGACCAAAGGCCACACATATCCTTTATTACCTTGTACACATGTATGATCGAATCATAATTTTATATCTCAGCTCATACCTGTCTTCTGAAATTAAGAAGCTCAGATCTAACTGTCACCTGGATGTCTCTTTAAGGAGACCACCAGCCCATCCACATCCAGAAATAAATTGCTCTACCCACCCCATGACTCCATCAACAAATGAAGTCTTTCCTCTGTGTTTCTTAGTAAATGTCATTATACCACCATCTACCTAGCTATCTAAACCCAAAACCTAGGCTTTACCCTTGATGTTTTTACTCACATACTATGTCCATCTCTTTGGATGTTATCCACCTTGCCACCTCTTTTCTTCTTTATAATTAGATAGTCATGGTGTCCAGGAGTCTTTGCTGACCTCCCAGGACTGGTTTAGGAGCACTTTTGCTTCCATGACCACGGTGCTTATCACACAGTGTGGCAATTTTCCGTTTGTCTCTCTTGCCCACTAGCTTGGTCAGGGTAGTAATTGTATCTGTCTTATTCACTTTAGATCCTTGTACCTGGCACACAGGTGGGGTCTCAATAAATACTGAAGGAATGGATAAAATAACACAAAATCGAGGCACTTCAAAATAAGACTTTTTTCTCACCTAATTACCTTCTATTTAAGTGATTTATCCCTATAGGGGATGCCTTGGTATCATCTTATTTTGAGAATTAAGTCATTTATTGAGTAGCATTCCTAATACCTGACTTGTAAGTATCTTTACCTACATATTAATCATGTGAATATTTATTGAGTATCTAATAACGTGACAAGAAGTGACCTGGTCCTTAGAGCTGGGGATGAGTGAAGACCTAGTCACAGTCTTTGGAAGAGTCAGATATATATAAACAATACCATGTAATAGGTCCTATATAAGAGGAGCAATTAGCATGCCCTGGGAAATTAGGATTGTGGTGTGTTGGATTAGGGTTCCCAACTCTATTCGTTTACAGGAAGAATTATACAGCCATACCCCCTGCCACCTATTTTCTGGTGCATTCCCAATAGGAAGCAATATATAAACCTCCACCCCCCCTTATTATGACATTTGACCAATTAATGTGGACAGAAATGAAATGACAAAGCACCAGTTCTGAGCAGTCATGCAGAGCATGGTAGGTTTCTATCAGACATCTCACACTATTGCTCTCAGCCATAAGGGACATGTTCTAGGTAGCCATTGCCATTTCAGCTTGTGTTGGATTAAACGCACAGGAAAGGGACTTCAAGCCAAACCACAGATTGCAGTGTAACGTAGCCCAGCCGAGCCAAACTAACTCATAGGCAGACTATTGAGGTACGGGGAGAGGGTTGTTGCTATATAGCATTTTCACAGTGGAATTCTGCTAAACTACTGAGTATTCATCTAACTATGTGGTTATGTATGAGACATAAGGAAAAGGCTTCATGGCTGCGGCTATTTCCCAGGACACAATGCCACCAATTTTCAGCTTGTTGTAAATAATGAAAGAAAAAGTCAATAGAAGAAATTCAGTGGTTTAGTCCATGTACTGTGAAATTTGAGATCCAAGCATAGCAAAAAAATAAACATGAGACTTTCTAACAGCTTTGGCCTACTCACAGATGAAAACTGTGCCTCATGTTTGTGGGTATTTTTCCATAGCTTACATTTTCTTAATTAAGCTAGATGTAGTGGCATTGAACAATTAGGATGTGCACTTTTACCTGTGTAGAACATTAGCTTTCGGATAGCACCACCCAAGAATAGGCACCGCTTGACTAAGAGAAGTTGGTCTTCCAAAGCAGAGGAGCACATGGCTGTCAGAGCTGTTGGTTTCTCAGTGTGAATTTCCTTTCACAGGTCATTCATAGTTATGACCTGTGCTACAACTTGTTTTCAATTTGTGCCAACAATAGGTAGCAATGGTGTTAAAATTGTATATAAAAGGAACTCGCAAACTCCTAATCTCTTTTTCTCCATTCAATAATTTTCTTGTTTGTTTTAAATGGGAAGCAGTCAAGAATACTGATTGAAGAAAAAGCACAATGAATTAGACTTCTTTGAATGAGACTCCAAATCTGGGTTCTATTAAGAACAGCATAAAAACAAGCGCTCAGCCTCAGTTTCTTCATTTATAAAATAAAGATAATAAAAGCGCTTCTTCCCTAGGCTTATGAATTATTATGAGTCCATGAATAATCCTGTGAGGCCTCAGCCCAGTGCCTAGTGGATAATCAGCAGTCAATAAGTGATAGAAATTATTACAGGGTGAATTTGTTAATGCAGCTTTTCTTAGGAAAGCAGCTGTTCATTATAGAAAGACAGACTGTGTCATGGCATTTGGTTTGACCTTTATACTATTGGAAAAAAAAAAAAAAAAGCACCTCAGGACCTGAATCATGATTAATTTTTATGCTATGTTTATGAACAGCTAAGCTTTCCCTACTTCGGTTCTCTGAGAGGAATCAGGGTCAATGACACGGAATATTTGGGCTCACCACAAAATGAACACTTCCTGAAGCTTCATTTGGTTGAGATCAAATAGTTCGGCCTCTCTGATCAAGGAGGGTGGGCAGGTCTCCAGGCTGACACGTAGGGCCCTGGATTTCTCCACACATACCACTCTGGAGTGGCAACAACTGTGCTGGGGAGCCGCCAAGGTGAAATGTTCCTCCAGCAAATTTGCCAGGAAGCTAAGGACATTCCAACAGCCCGTGTGTTGCCCAAATGTGTCAGGTCACCTATTCTCTGATCCACTCATTTCCTGACGACGGGAATGACAGGAGATACTGTTGGGTTTATGGAAAATGAGGTGGCCGAGGCAAGTTAATTCTCTTCTCTAGAAACTGCTTGTTGATTTTGAAATGATGTTTCTGACTTATAAGAAGGAATTTGTTGTAAGACACATTAGACCATTGATCTTGAAAGGCCCTGTGAGAAGTGTGTGTATGTGTGTGTGTATGTTTATGTGTGTGTGTGTGTGTGTGTGTGTGCGTGTGTGTGTGTTGGAGCGGGGGGGGGGCGGCATGTGCATCGTTGGAAATGAACAAGCAATTATAATATCCAAATGAATCAACCATTTGAAATGTATCCCAAATTATTCCCCTGAACAAATATATTTTCCCTCCTCTGGGGATTCTCTTCCTCTCCTTTTCGTCTTTTCCAGCCATTTCATAAGGCATTAAACTCACAGATGAAGCTAGGCAAATTTACAAATTTATTTTATGCGATACAGAGCTAGGAGCTTGACCCTATTCAAGATACGTATGCGTATTCTCGAGTTCACTCAGAAGAGAGACAATGAGTTTAATGTGTGATTCTAGAGCAAAGATCAGTAGGGACGGTCACATAGTGAAAACTCACTTTATTTTTTAAAAAAGAAAACATACAACATTTCACCTCTCTGAGAAAACATAATAGGGTATATAAACCATTATTCAATCAACACAGTAAATATTGAGACATACACTCTATAAGCATACACTGTGGGAAGGCAATGGGAATGAGAATAAAGAAAAAAGAAAGGAAAAGAAAGAGACAAGGGGAGAAAGAGTGAAAGCAAAATTTGATACAGAAAACACAAATATGTAAATGTATACCAGACACTTTTAAGGCAATTGGTACATTCTCTAACTTTAGGCTTAAATCAGGACATATATACTGGGGCTCATGCTCTGTGGCCTAATAAAATTTAGTCTAGGGGTCCTTCCCTGCAGAGTAGTCTGATAGAAATTGACTGTGGTCTCTTAAATTGGGAAGAGATGAGGGTTCTTTGGGTCCCTCTTTAAAGGAGCATTTCCAAATGGCAGGTGAGACTAAATTGTCTTTCCATATTACCACATTGCCTTATTTGATATAATAAGCAAAAAATTCTTTTAAATGGACTTAAGAAGTAGACTAAAAGCATCTACTTGCATATACTCACATCTAAAGAGGCAATTGATTAGAGAGGGGGAATCTTTACAAGCATTTCTTTTGTGTAAGGGCTTTTAAAAACTTTTCCAATTAAAAAAAAACCTCCAGTTTTATTTTTAAGTTATTGATTTATATTAGTATTTAATGTATTTTTATTTAATGTAATTGCCATTAACTTGCCATCTTGATATTTGCCCATCTTCTTTTCCTGCCTTCTTTGTATTGTCCAGTATTTTCTATCATTCGGCTTCATCTTGTCTAGTGGGTTTTATTTGTATATTCTTATATTATTTTTAGTTGTTACTCATATAGAGATTATAGTAGTGTTCTTTAATTTATCACAGTCAACCTTAAGTTGTTATATTTATCCATGAGCAATGTAAGAGTATGAATCCAGTTACTCCTCTCTCTTTTGTGCCGTTTTATATATTTTACTTCTAATACATCATAAATATAAGAATAAACTTTTATATATGCTTTAAGAGGTTAGTAGTCTTTTTTTTTTTACTAAAATCATACTGATCCTTTCAAGTGATTTCTATTTCTACCTGCAGGTAGAAATATTTCCTTTCACCCTGAAGAATTTTTCTTAGTATTTTCATAGTGCAGGTAGGATGGCCAAGACTTCTGTCTGTTTTTGATTTTCTGAAGACATCTTCATTCCACACTCACCTTTGAAGGATATGTCATTAAATAGATAGTTTAGATTGATAATTTTCTTTTCATTGTTCCATCCAGCATTTCTAATAATTCAATGGTAATTCCTGTTTTCCCATAAATTAGTGATGTATTTCCCTCTGGATGCTTTTGATTTCCTACTTATCTCACCTAGATGGTTAGGAGTTTGAAAACCATGTGCTTTGATGTATGTTTTCTTTGAGATTTTTCTTCGTATCAGCTGTGTTTATAAAATATATGTGTTGGAGTATTTCAACCATTTTGAAAATATGGGACCATCACTCCTTCAAACATTTTTCTTCTCTTCTGTCTCTCTCCTCTATTTCTGAGACTCCAATCCTTTTCCAATTCCTCTTAGCTAAATTTGTTTTTCTATGGGTCTTTGATATCCTATTATTTTTTAAACATATTTTTTCTCTTTATTCTTTAGTTTGAACACTTAGTTTGAATCACTTCCAGTTCACTAACTCTTTGCTCTGCTTTGTCTACCCTGATGTGAAGTCCATCTAGTACTTCTCTGTCTTTTTTTCAAAGGTATATTTCAATTATGGAGTTTTCTATTTCATTTGAATAGTTTTTATTTATGTGCCAAATCTGTATCTCTAGGCCCATGACATCCCTCCTTTCCTCTACATGCTTTAACATAATTATAGTACATACATATAAATAAATTCTTTCATCATATGGGTCATTACAAGTCTGAATCTATTGACCTGTTTTTATTTCTTTTGAGAGTAAGTCATATTTTCCTGCTTTTTTAAATGTCATGATTTTTAATTGAATTTTGTACAGAGTGTACAGAGAGACCAGCAGAGACTGAAGGAAATTATAATTTTTTCAAGAAAGGGCTTACCCTTTTGTCTGACGTGCAACTATGGTTAGGGCCTGAGATCATCAATCTAGTCATCAGTTGAGCAGAATGGGGGCTGGATTAATGGTAGAGGTAGTTTTGATTCATCTCTGCTTTTAAATTCTTGGAGGAGATCAGGATCCACCTGCCCATCAGGACTTTGGGGTCTTAGCACCAGAAGACCATCTCTCTCTCTCCTTTCTAGATCTCAACCCAGACTTTCTGATTATTTCATTTATTGAATAAAATTCCCATGAGGGAGAACTGGTGGGTGGAGAGGGATAACTTTGAGTTGGAGATACTCCAGATTCCAATCTACCATGCCAGCCCCGACCTCGCTGGTTTCTTCTTGTTCCCACAAAGTTCCTCTGCCAGCCCCAGGCTTGTTTCTCCTCTAGACTCAGCAGCCTTCTAGTATTGAGATATTTCCTCCCCTCTAAATCGCTCCAGTGGAACTTTAGCTCAATGCCATGGCTCTTGCCTTATCCCTCCCTATATTTCAGCTGACTCTTCATTGTTGTTGGTGTTGTCTGCATGCACAGTCTTCATTGGCTTTAAGGAGAAACAAGTTATCTTTGTCACCTGCACCTCTCTCCAGAATATATAAAGAACTCAAAAATTTAATACCAAAAAACTCCAAATAACCCAATTTAATAAATAGGCAAAGGAGCTGAACAGGCACTTCACAGAAGAAGAAATATGAATGGTGAAAAAATGTTCAACATCTCTAGCAAGTAGAGAAATGAAAACTAAAAATACACCGATATTTCATCTCACTCCAGTCAGAATGGAAAGTATCAAGAATACAAGTAACAGTAAATGTGGATAAGGATGTGAGGAAAAAGCTACACTCATCCATTGCTGGTGGGACTGCAAATTAGTTCAACCACTCTGGAAAGCAGTATGGAGATTCCTCAGAAAACTTGGAATAGAACCACCATCTGACCCAGTTATCCCACTCCTCGGTTTATACTCCAACAACTTAAAATCAGCATACGAGAGTGATGCAGCCACAACAATGTTTATAGCAGTTTGGTTTGTAATAGCTAAGCTATGGAACTAGCCTAGGTGCCCTTCAATAAATGAATGGATTGAACTGGAGACTATCACGCTAAGTGAAATAAGCAAGTCCCCCAAAAAACAAAAGGCCAAATGTTCTCTCTGATAAGTGGATGCTAACACACAATACAGGGCAGGGGGCAAGAATAGAAATTCATTATATTAGACAAAGGGGAATGAAGGGAAGGGAGGAGGGATGGGAATAGGAAAGACAGTAGAATGAATCAGACGTAACTTTCCTATGTTCATATATGAATATGCGACCACTGAAACTTCATATCATGTACAACCACAAGAATGGAGTATAACAATAAGTTATACTCCATGTATGTTTAAAATGTCAAAATATACTCTTCTATCTAAAAAGAACAAATTAAAAAACTAACAAAAATAAAATAAGGTGACTCATGATTCATCAAAGTCCAATGCTTTTGTAGAGGATCTTTCTCATCTGCAGCACACAAAGTCAAGTAATTCAAGAAACCTTGAAAACCTTCGTCTCCTGCTTCCTTGGAAAGTTGAGATAGAGAAGACCTGCTGTATAGACAAGAACTGAAGGATAATTGATATTTATTAAGTGATAGGTTATAGTATGTCCCTAAGACTTTTAGATACATCATTTTATTTATTTTTTTTTTAGAATGCAAACATGTTTACTGGGCATTTACAATGAGGGAGAAGAAAAGAGTCAAGGGAGACGTTGCCTGGGAAACGTGTGAGGTGTGGGGCTTGGGAGCACATTTCCTTGTTCCTGATTTAGTGTGTACCAAGGCCCAGGAAATGAGGCACCTGGACCCCACATGAAAACTACATGCACTGATTCTTGGTTCTGGTTCCCTGTCCAAAAGCAGGACCCTAACTACCTCTAGGGTGGGAATAACACACAGGGCTTTCTCACACATGGGGTTTCTTGGTGACCCTCACTGTCCCACCAGTGTATGAACCTTTCAGTTCCTTTCTCTGTTCCATTTCCCAGGACAGAATTTGTTTGTCATGGAAACAATGAGAGCCACCTGGCAGTGCCCTAGGTGAAGGAGTCACTTCTGTGCTTTGATTGCAACTTGGGCACAATGATGGAATTGTGGGTGCGCCATGTGGTACTCTGTCAGAAGTGGTGCACTTTGAATGATGTTCCCCCTAAGGTCACAGCGATGCCTGCTGAAAAGAAGATGAGCAGCCAGTTTCCTTCTCTTCCTGTCACTTGCCCTTCTTTCCATTCTGCAGGTTCGCTGGCCCTACATTTCTCCCTCCCCTCCCCTCAAATTCCATCTCATCCCTTGCTTTTGTCATTGTCCCTAAAATTGTTAAACCCTATTGGTTTCACTAATATCCCTTTATTCCTCACTCAGGGTGACCAGCGTCATCATTGTCTTCTCACACTGTCACAGGGCGAGAAGGAGGAGGAGGATGGAGATGACAGCGCCGTTGAAGTCCTTACTTTATATGTATTAATTCATTAAACCTTAAGAAAACTCCTTGAAACAGGTATTATTTTTATCGCCTTTTCACAGATGAGGCAGCTAAGGCACCAAGAAATTTGCTCAAGGTCACTCCATGACAGGTGGTGGAACCATGATTTGAACCCGGGCAGTCTAGCTCCAGGGTACATACATGCTCTTCATCAGTACCCTAAATCTTCTCTCACTTGAATGAAAACATTCGACACTCATCCTAAGCCCATGAGATCTTTAGGAAAGATGCTACTCTTAGTGTGACTTTGATGAAACTGAGACCAGAACTGTCCAGAACACTTTGAAATGTCAGACTTGCATACAACACATCATTCCTTAATATATAAGTTCCAGATTCTTACATTATTTGTGCTACCCAAATGCTCATGTGTCTTATTACTATAACCTTTCAGAATCTCTCCACTGACAGAATTTTGGAAGAAAATAAAAGCAGGCGTGGAGGTGGGGGCAGGGACTCAGAGCAGACTGAATTCTAAAGCCCTGTTCTAATCTAGTAGCATGGGGCAGGAGAGAATAGGCAATTTTATAAATGTGACCCTGGGGACAAGGGAGCTAAAGCCCAGCTGTTTCCAGAGGCCACCTTCTTCTCAGCTGCTCTAATATATCAGTAAATTAGAGCCTGTCAGATTCACCATCCAGAGTTGAATTCTGGAAGTAGCAGCAATGGCATTGACAGGAAGTTTAAGTGTTGTTGAGTTCCCTGAGTCTTTGGGTAGGACGAGTCTTCTTCTTTGGTAGGGAGACAGGTTGTGTGTGTGTGTGTGTGTGTGTGTGTGTGTGTGTGACCTTAGGGCATCAGGTGCTATGGAAAGAACCTTCCCTTACATCTTTATTCTGGTGGCCAATGTATCAGTTAGGATACTTTGGGTTGCAAATAATAGAGCATCTAACTAACAGTGACTAATGGTAGGCATGTTTCTGTTTTACGGACAAAGGGCAGAAGTCCCTTTGGACTTGGCTGAAACCAGCTTTGGGTGGTGGCTAACTGCTATGGTTTGATCATGTGGGTTCCAATTTATGTGTTGGAATGTAGAACCCAATGTGATATTATTAAGAGTTGGAGCATGTAGAGAGTGATTAAGTCATGGGCTCCACCCTCACAAAGGAGATTAGTACCTTGTTAAGGGCCCCAGGGAACTAGCAAGGCCCTTTTGCCCTTCTGCCTTTGGCCAGAGAGTGAAGCAACAAAGTGCCCTCTTGGAAGCAAAGATTGAGCCTTAACAGATAGCAAATCTGCCAGCACCTTGATCTTAGACTTCCCTGCCTTCAGAACTATGAGAAATGAGTTTTTATTACTTATAAATTAATTACTCTTAAGGATCTTTGTTATAGCAGCACGAATAGACTAAGACACTAACTCAACAAGTTCATCAGGACCCAGGCCTTTCAATTCTGCCCTCTGAAGCACCTTAGGTTTTTATCCTCATCCTAGAGGTCTCATGATGACCCAGCTGGTTCCAGAGGCCACCTTCTTCTCAGCTGCTCTAAGATATCAATATTGATGGTGACAAGATGGCTGTGTCAGCTGCAGAACATCACACTTTCTCCTGGCCACAGACAAATACAGAAAATAAAGGCAGCCATGGTGTTGAGAAATCATTTCATGTGTGTCTCTTTTTTGAGGGGTGGACTATATATCTGAGCACAGTTCCCTCTTCCTTTTTCATAGAGCAGTGTTCAATGATGGGAAACCCTATGATCATAAGAAAGGCTGCAAAGTATCTGGCAGAAAGACACCAAGTTTGTCATGATGAAATTAGCAGAAGCAAACACAATTTATCTCTTAGGGCTGTGTACTTGGAAACGCAAACAAAATCAGAGTCCTGTTAGTGCTATATTGTGTGCATGGTAATTTACTTTGAAATCCTTGAGTCTGAGTGGTGTGGTGTGTATGTGTGCCAGTAACAGTAATCAACACTCGAGGAAGGAGTGGTTAATTAGTATTTGAAGAGTCCTTAGATGAATCAATACTTTTTGGTTGGTTAATTAGCATATGCAATGTTAGAAGTATTTTTTTTTTTTTTATTGGCTAAATTAGTTGGACTTCAGAGGAGACAGGGATGTGGGAGCAGGAGCCACCACTTGCATGTTGGGTCATCAAGAGCAGAGGCGGAGTCCTGGAGCACTTTGGCCCAACTTCAGGGGTGATCCCACCAGCTGTCCTGGTGATGAGTCCCCTTGACATGCTCCAAGGGGGGCTTTTTTTCTGGGGAGCTTCAAGGAACAAAGAGCTTGAAAGCACAGAGAGGGGGGCTGTGTTCTGAGCCAGGCCAGTGTGTTTACTTAGGAAGAAGAGGAGGTCGCTCTGAGGGGCATGAAGGGAATCCCTCCCACCCGCTCCTCTAGACCTTTGGCATACTCTGCTCCTCTCCCCAGCATCCTGCTGTTTCTCCCTATTGGCCTCTGTATTAGTATCGATCACAACATAAAAAATTACCACAAACTTGATGATTTAAGAACATACACAGTCAGCATCTCACAGCTTCTGTGGGTGAGGAGTCCAGACTCAGCCAAGTGCAAAATTTAGTTCCCTGTGGCCCACTGGATGGAGAAACCATGGAAATCTCCCTCCGTTTCTAGGTATTTGTTGGACAGCAGTCATTCTCAGTACTTTGCCGCAAGGACTTCCCAATATGACCACTTGTTTCATTAATGGCTGCAAAAGTTTTTTTCTTTTCTTTTTTTCCTCCAAGAAGACTGATGTTATGTTCCTATGTAATATAATCACTGAAGTCAAGGTCTCATATACTATTGGTTTGAAGCAGGTCACAGAATCTGGCCACTTTCAAGGGGAGGGAATTACACAGGACATGAGATGACTGGGGACCATCTTGGAGGGGCTCTGACACAGCTCCTAATCTCTAGCCAAAGTGTACCTGCAGCTTGCAGGACAGGGATCGAAGTTGCTAAAACAGTATCAGAGTGAGACATCTATTAGACAACCCGCCATCCTAGGGTTCAGGTGAAACAAGGCAAAAATACAACCCCCGTGGATTAGTATGATAGGAAGTGTCTGCCCCTTTTTTCAATTTACCCAAATCTTCTGTCAGTTTAGGATGTATTAAGACCCAGAAGAGGCTGGGTATGGGCTCCAGAAAGGGAGGAGAAGAGAAAGGGAAACCCAGGTGTGCTCAACCATGAGCCACATCCACAGCCCTTTCTTGTACTTTACCTACAGACAGGGTCTCACTCAGTTGCTTAGGGCCTCGCTAAGTTGCTGAGGCTGGCTTTAAACTTGTGATCCTCCTGTCTCAGCCTCCCTCCCAAGCTGCCGGGATTCACGTATGCATCACTGCTCCTGGCTATATGCATTATTTCAAGTGCTCCTCACAATAACCTCATGCCAGATTTTATAACTGAAAAAAAAAAAAAAAAGAGAGAAAATGCAGGCTTCAAAGATCTGAGCAACTTGCCCAGGGTAAGTGCTGGAGTCAGAACTTGAAATGAAATTTGTCTGCCTCAAAGTCTGGGTCTAATTTCTACCTTAAAGAAAATGTAGGCAGTGGAGGTAACATGAAGACAGAACTCTATCTGGAACCAGGAGACCTGGTTACTTAGAAGCTCTGGGACTTTAGGTTCTTTATCTGACTTCTTTGGGAATCATTTTTTTCATCTTTAAAAAGGTAATCATAAGTGATATTGTTACTATCTGCACAGAAAAGTATCTTGACCCTTACCTCCCACCATGCATAAAGAATTAAAATGAACCATAAGCTTACGGATAAGAAATAAAACTATAAAATAAGCAAATATTGCTTAGATATGCTACCAAATTTTAATCTGTAAAAGAATTTGATAAATTGGACTTCATAGAAATTAAGAATTTTTTCATTTTGAACGTTATCATTAAGAAAATGAAAAGACAAAGTCGCATTTTAGAGAAAATATTTGCAAAGTATATGTCTGATAAAGGGCTTCTATCTAGACCATATAATAACCTCTTCCAGCCTAGTAGTATTGCAAACAAGTCAATAAAAAATGGCCAAAGATTCAAAGGGATCCATTACTGAAAAAATATGGAAGTAATAAATAAGCACAGAGCAGATAATTAACACTGTTAGTCATTAGGGAAATATGAATTAAAACCACAGTGAAATATCACTATGCACCTACTGTGCCATATATCAATTATAGCTTTGAATCCTTTATGAAAACCCTTTAAGATACAGGTTGGGAGCAGGTAAGATGCACTTGTCTTACGTGAATACTGAAGGTCATACAGCTCAGGTGCAGGACAACAGGTTTCAGATGCAGGCCACCCTATTCTAGTGTCCATCAGCTTCCTTTGACTCTACTAAGCCATTCAAATGCTAGTCCATGAGGGCAAGGGTTTGTCTGTCTTGTGTCCTCCTGGACCCAACACACGGTAGACACTCAGTATTTGTTGAATAAAAACCAGCCACCACCAGTGGCCTTCTCTTGGTGCTTTTTCCTACCCACATGGCATTGGTGCATGGGTGAGTCATGCCCCTTATTGATTAGGCTCACCTTTTAGGATTACTTTTATTTGATCTCTGAAACTTTACAACTAGTCTTGGGTGAGACCACTTCCCACTTCCCACTCCCTTCCTTCCTTCCTTCTCCCACTCCTCTTTCTTTTCTCCAAGGGCTGACGTGGTTTTGCCTTGCTTTTCTGTTGGGAGAGGATACATGGGATGGTGACCTCCAGTAGCGACCGCCTGGCTCACCAGCACAGGTTCCTCCTGGACTGAGATTACAGACCCCTCCTCCTGCCTGGCCTGCCCCAAGGCCCTATCCCACCTCTGGGAAGCCTCTGTGGGCCTTCATTTCCTTGTAGTTTGAGGGAGACTTCCTGGCCATGCCCCCTGACCCAGAGAAAGTTTTCTGCCCGGAGCCCAGCCAGCAAGGCTGTTCCCTTCAACAAGGGAGCCCGGAACGTCTAAGAAGAGCCCTGTGGAGGAGAGAAGCAGCAGAAACCAGGACAGGAGGCACCAGGGGCGCCCCACTCCCTGAGGCCTGCCGGCTCAGGGTCGGGGGAGAAGAAGCAAGGCAGCAGCGTTCACCTCCTCTCCTGTGAAGCAGGGACGATGGGAGTTCAGCAGGATTTGCTTTCAACTCTTGGATCAACACTGCATCCAAATTACCTGCCAAGCCATATGGTTTGTAGCGAGGCAGAATCAGGCTGGGTTTTGGCAGATGGAGGGAACTATACTGAAAATGACAGAGTCTAGCAACTGGGGAGGAAGTGGGGCCAGCAGATGAGAAGCTAGGGGGGAAGGCTGGTTGGGATGTGAGAGGCAGGAGACCAGGAAAAGGAAATATTTTCCAATAGAGAGAGGGGGAAGCAGTATTTGTCTTGGAGACGAGAGTCCTGAGGAGCCCCCAGTCAGGATGTCTATGTGGTGCTTTTCTATCTTCACACATTTTGGGGGCTACTTACGTTATATTTAGATAATATTTCTTCTTTATACTGACTTTGAAAAAACATAAATAAAATTTTTTTTTAAAAAAAGAAAGATTTTATCACTACCACATGTGGCAAGTTTCTCATAATTGGATGGTAATCATAAGCACAGGAAAGGAAAACAATGTGGTAATATTAAATTCTAACTAGACACCAGAGCCTACTGAAGCCTCTGGACTTGGAACTCCTCTTTCCCCCAAACAAAACAAAACAGAGCAGAATTAGAGTTTTAAAGGCCTAATAGCATCAAAGTGGGACTTTTTTCTTTGATATGATTAGAAAGTTTGAAAGAGGAATAATTTTCCTCGCTGTGGTGTCGGTGTGACTTAATGCAATGATGCAAGTTTTTACTGAAACATTTTTGAAAACCCTGGGGAGGAGGCAAAACTAACATGACCCTAGAAATTAGAATGCAGGGTGTTAGTTCTCTGCCACTATCATTGTCTCATCTTGGACGCGTTTCCTTATGATGAGTGTCAATTCTCTCATGGGTTAGAAGGAATGGTGTTGAACTTCTTAAGAAATGGCAAATTGGTTTCATCTTTTGGAGTTCCATGTCGAGAATGATTCTGAAGCTGTATCCAAGTTGGGTGGGAAAGGAAGCCATGATGGATTGGTGATGTCTGCCACAGGTGCAGAATTGGGAGTTGTTGGGTGCATACCTGCCATCTGCCATTGAGAGATTAGACACTTTCTGGGGTATCCCTCGACCCTAAAAGCCTGTGAATGTATGACTTACATAATCATCCAACAGCACTTTGACCAGCTTATTTTCTCATAATTGATAGCAAAATATGAAGTAAGACTTTTTTTTTTTATGATAGGCAAACAATTCAGTTCGGTGCAACAAACAGTCATTGAGCATCTATATTGTGCCGATCCCCTGAGTTGGGAATTCAAAAATGAACAATAAGACTAAGTCCTTATCCTGGAAGAGTTCACAGACCTGGGCAATGTGTGTGAAGAAGGGATGGTGAAAAACATGTAGACACTGTCACATGGGTTTCCACATGATGTGGTAAGTATTATGTTAGAGGTATGTGTGGCACTTTGGGAGAGCTCAAGTCGCAGTCACAGACTCCCTAGAACCCGACCTTTTGGAGTCTTAACACCTGGTACTTCAGAATGTGACTCTACTTTAAGATAGGGTTTTTTACTCAGATAATGAAGTTAAAATGAGGTCATTAATGTAGGGCCTCATCCAATATGACTGGTGCCCTTATGAAAGGGGGTCACAAAGAAAGACACACACAGAAGGAAAGTGACATAAAGAGATGAAGGAAAAAGATGCCACCTGTGAGCCTAGGAGAGGCTCAGAGCAGCAACTTCTCTCCCAGCCTTTTGGAAGGACCAACCCTGGTGACAAGTGGATTTTGAACTTCAGATCTTCAGAACAGTAAGAAAATAAATTCTGGTTGCTTACGTCACCCACTTTGTGGTACTGTGTTACGGCAGCCTTCGCAAACCAGTACACAGCGGTAATTAAGACAAGGTCATACTGGGCTAGGGTGTGCCCCAATCCAATGACTGACATCCTCATAAGAGGAGGAAATTTAGACACAGGGAGACATATGCAGGGACCCGTGCAGTGTGCAACGGAGGGAAAGATTACAGTAATACTTCCACAAGCCAAGGAATGCTAAGACCTGCGGGGAACCACCAGAAACTAGAAGAGACATCAAATGCGTCATCCCTCAGAACTCTCCATAAGGAACCAACCCTACTCATAGCCTCCGGATCCAAGAGAGAATAAAACTTGTTTTAAGGCACCTACTTTATGGTCTTGTTATGGCAGCTCTGGGAAACCAATGCACTTACCCTTCTCTTTCCCTCTCCTTCTCCACCATCCTACCCTGAGTTGGTCTCTTGTTCCTCTTTATTTGGGGAATCTGCTCACAAAATAGATGACACAGGCTACCAAGCAGAGCACCATATTTATCAGATGAAAAGAAGGAGACCATCATTTGGCAATACTGACCTGTGGTTTCCCCCCCGGGGTATTTTCTCACATTTCCTCTCCTCACCACACATGGACAGCTGGGTTCTCATCACTTCAAAAGAATCCAGAAGTCGAGTTTTGGTTTTGAGTTTACAGAGAGAAGGAGAAGTGGGAAGAAAAGGACAGGCAATGACCAGGGTGAGCAGATAACCAGAGACTGAGAGGGAAGGGTCCTCTCAGTGCACACCACCCAGAGACGAGCCCTGGCACCGGGACCTGTCCTTGTCAGCACCACTGTACCCTGTCCAGGACCAGTGAGCCCAGAGAAGGTCCTCATCCAGGGAGACAGATGGAGGAGAGAGAATCAGGCTTGATTGACATTGCTTCTACGACAAACAGAAAAGGACGTGCATTAGGGGGACAGAGTGAGAAGGGAGACCTTGAATTTGCAAATGAAGTTCAGTTTAAAAAATGATAAAAGGCAATTACAAAAAGAAAGACACTACAAGTTTGAACAGAGAGATAGGTACCTGCTGCAATCATCTGACTCTTTTCTCTCCTTCAGGGGTAAATAAGTTCAACCACAATTTGCATATTGAGCTTTTTTTTTTGGCGGATTTATTGAAGTATAACATACATGCAAATCAAAAATATGGAGCTCAATGAATATTCACAAAATTAACTCACCTTTGTAGCCCACACCCGCAACAACTAAACATTCTGGTCATGAGTTCCACCTGCAGGGTGACTGCTCTCTTACCTTCCAACAGATTCGCTTTCGTTGTTTTTAAACTTTGCGTAAATGGTGTCTTCTTTTGTGTCTGACTTATTTTGCTCAAAATGTGTGTGAGATTTATCCGTGGCTTTGTAGGTTGCTGTGGTTTGTTTCATGCTATGGCTATAAGATGTTTCACTGTATGGATGACAAGATTCATTTATCCACCCTGTTCTAAGAAGACATTTGAGATGTTGTATACAGTGCTGCTATCAGTACTATTGTGTGTATCTTTTGATGCACAGAAATGGGGCATTACCATTGGGAGTGATCCTTACAGTAGAATTGCTGGGTCATAGGGTATGTGGATGGTTCAGCTTTACCAAATACTGCCCAGGAGTTTTCCAGATAGGCTGTACCAATGACATTCCCACCAGTAGTGCGCAGGAGTGCCAGTCTCTCCACATCCTTCCCAGGTTTTAGTATTGATTGTCTTTGTCATTTTAGCCATGTTCGTTTATGTTAGGACTCTAGTCATCCTTTCTCTAGGGTAAACACAAATAGTACTAGAAGCTGATTCCAAGGTTCTGCGAGACATTTTCCCAGTCATTGCCTGTTTTCGGTGGCCCAATCCTGTCCTCTTCTCCTCTGGCTAGGGATTTGGGGAAACGGGGACAGCTGTGTTTCACCATCATAGAATATTGGAACTGAAGAGGTGGCCTTCAGGATCACCTATCCCACTTCCATTAGACAGGTAAGAAATCCAACCGAGCAGGGGAAGTGAACTTACAAGACTCTTCCCACCCGCCAGGGCCTCAGTCCACTGCATTTTCTGCCTCCCCGGGCTATTCCTCCATTGTAACTTCCAAATCTCACGGCCAAACTTGGCAATAGCCAGTATTCTTTGGCAAGTATCAAAAATCCACGTCAGCCTGTGTCTGGACTGCTAACCCTCTCACTCGGCCCATCCTTTGGAGTGGTGAGGACCATCGGAGATGAGGGTTTCCTGACAGAGTGGACGGGCGCATTCCCAGCCTTCTTGTCTGCCTGGAGCTTGAGGTGAGATTGCATTTCAAAGCTTCTGGAAGCCTCCTTAATCCCCATTTCTCATCAGTCTTGGCATCTGCCTTCAAACTCTGAGTACTAGTTCCCAGACAGAGTCATGATATCATATTGGGGTGGAGTGTGTGATTATGTTCTCTCTCTCTCTCTCTCTCTCTCTCTCTGTCTCTCTCTGTCTCTCTCTTTCTCTCTCTCATCTTTTCATGTCAATAAATGGGTCTGGTCACTTTTTCTTAGGTGTGAGTGATACTAACTCTAAACGAGTACCTACTATGTGGTATATCATCTCACTCAATGTTCACAATAACTCTAGAGGGTCCATATTGCTTTTTTTCTATTTTTTAGGTGAAGCATGGAAGTTGTCAAGAAATCTTGTCATCCGGAGACCCACTATGAAGTGGCTGAGTCAGGACTTGGACCCAAGAATTCAAGGCTACACTCTCACTAACGTTTTCCATGACTCCATTTTCCATTACTGTGAATCATTATCATGGGATTAAGTACGAAGAAAATGCTAGTCAGGGCATGTTTTTCTATAAGAAAACCACAGGAAGGGAAAAAAAAAACACTACAAGGTCGAGCAGAGAAGCTATAAAGAAGATATGTTTCCTTGCAGAAGGGACTTGGTATGGTTTGAACCCAGCTCTGTATTGGGAGCATGCAAGTGTTTGTTTTCACAGAATTTACTACTTGAATTTGTGGCTTGGCAGAGTTAGAGAAATTCAGAGTCGAGCCTCTAGTGAGATTGGGAAATGAGGATGAGGTATCTTTTCAGACATCAGGGGCCAGGGAGGCATTTTGTAATCAAAGATCTTGGAGCAGCTTCTGGATGGGAACACTTACAGCTGTAGAAAGAGAGTCGAATTTCACAGAATGAGGTCAAGGGGCTTCTTTTATAAAACCAGAGGTGTGTGCACCATCCTTTCCCTGCTGGAGAGGAGTCTATGGTGGAATTACAGTAGGAGACTCTACAAGAAGAAGTCAAGTGTAAAACTCACCCTGACGGTGGGAGAGTGAAATCCACGTACACTCAGGAGAAGAATGTTCAGGAAACATGGTCGGGAACCCATGAAAATTTGTGTGGAATCTTGGCTGAGGGCAGAGGTCAGTGTTGGAAAGATTTTAAGCATCTGAAGCCTGCTTCCCACAGTACCCCTCATGCCACTGTCCCCACCCTTCACCCAAAAACCTTCCAATGGTTTTCCACTTCGTGGAGAATAAAACTCAGACTCCACGCCATGACCTCCACATCGCTACTCGATCTGGCTCTTGTTTTCTTTTCCAGCCTTTTCCTCCTTCCACTGTCCCTTTATTTCTCTGGCCACACTGTGTCTGTCCCTGGAATAAGCTGGGCTCTTGGCTGACTCAGACCCTTTGCATTCACTAGTCCTTTATCTAGAAAGTTCTCTTTGCATGACAGGCCCCCTCTAATCTTCCCAGTCTCAGCACCTAAGGCATCCCCCTGTAGCATCTCCCAATCACCAAGTGGTCCTCTTTCCTATGCTTAGCATGATCTCGAATGACCTTGTCTATTGTCTCTTACTTGCTTAGTGCCTGTCCTCACCCACTAGACTTCAAGTTCCACGAAAAGAACTTGGTTATTTTGCTTTTTTGTTTTTAAATTCTGTGTCATCAGCACCTAGCAAACTCTAGAAATTTCTGGACCTTTGGCATGAATTTTTTGAATGAATGAATGAACGGCTGGTAGAACTAGATGTCTCACTAACCTTGCCAGGCATATTCAAACTCCTAATTTCTACTAAGAAAAACCCACCAATTTTAAAATAGAATAAAGTCAGTTCTTTGAAAAGCAATCCACGCCTTCTCTAGTGATTAGGAGTATCACATATCCTTATTCCAAAACCATCAAATACAAACATCTGAAAAAGAGTGAATGAGATCGATTCCCTGAATGACGACGTGAGAGGTGTCACGAACCTCTTCCCAGATGAGACTGATGAAAAATATTTAAAACAAACTTTTTAGAACTCCAAAGAAGTGGTCCTAAGGACATTTAACAAGTGAAGGAGCATCTACTCAAGAAAATCTATGAAAATTTAGTAAGAAAAGTGGAAGTTGTGGATATTTAAATCAAGACCACTCCCTACCTCCCCCTTCCCGATACGACGGCGAACATCGAGTGTTCTCTGTTCCCAGCTCCAGCCCTGGGCCTTCTTCCCAGGAGGAGAAGGACACCAGCATTTCTCATGTTGTCCCCAGCTACCTGTCACCATGACTGATTCCCAAATGAATGTGGTCAGGGGTTGGAAGAGCTCCCCACTTCTGCCTATCTTTCATTCATGGAATTAGAGTCTAGCTTCGGTACAACCTCTTGTGAATATGGGCGCCCCAACTGCCTTTGCTTTGGCTTCCAAGTTGGGGGTTCCATGACAGTAATAGGAAGCAGAGAAGACCCCAGTCTTTTGGACTCTCCCCACTTCTTTCTGGTGTGGGGTCGTTAACCAGAAATAAGTATGCTATTATCTCCACTCTCAGCCCCAGAGATGGGATTTAGAGACTTTTCCTGGGAACTTTGGAACAGGCCATTCAACAGCTTCTGTGTTATTCAGCTTTTCATCACTGTGTTTAAAACCTGATGAGAACAACTTAGAGGAGGAAAAGTTTCTTTGGGGCTCAGCCTGCTCTGTTGCTCTGGGCCCCAGGTGAGGCAGAACATCATGATGGAAGGGCATGGGGGAAAATTTATGCTGTTCATAGTGATCAGGAAAGAAAGAGAGAGAGAGGAATAAAAGACAAAATATATAATCCCAAGGCATGCTGCTAGTGACCCACACACACTTGCCTACAGTCACCACCCAGTACTCCATTCAATTATCAATGTGTCAAATGGATTAGTCCATTAAGTGAGCTAATCCACTGGTCAGGTTACAGCACTCATGATCTAATCATTTCACCTCTTGCATGGTCACAGGAGCTTTGGGGAGACACCTCATATTCAAACCACAACAGTTCCTTGGCCCTTCCCAAAAGAATTAATTTTGTTTTCAACACAATGTGAAGAGAGAGTGGTTTAAAGGTGATCCCACTCTTGGTGGAAGTAGAGGTGAAAGGCAATTGGAGAGAGATTCAGCACCAATTTCATGAAGTGAAATTGATAAAAACAGAGAGAGAGAGAAATAGACAATTCAACACTATTAGTCGGAGACTTTCATATCCCATTTCAATAATGGATAGAACAACTAGATAGAAGATCATTAAGGAATAGGAGCTCTAATAACACCTCGAACTAACTAGGCTTAATAGGTATCTGTAGAACACTTGGCCTTACCACGGATTTTATTTCTTCTCAAATGTATAGGGAACATTCTCAAGATAGACTACATGCCATGAATTCAATTATAAAAAAAAAACTGGGTAAACTTACAGATATGTGGAAATTAAACAATACATTTCTAAAATGAGTGGATCAACTAAGAAATCAAAAGGAAATTCAGAAAATGTTTCACGATAAATGAAAGCGAAGACATAAATTTGCCAAACTTATCAGATGCAACTAAAACAGTGCTCAGAGGAAAATTTGAGGTGTAAATAACTATATTAAGACAGTAGAAAAATCTCAAGTTAATAAGCTATCCTTCTACCTAATGCATTGGAAAAAAGAAGAGCAAACTAAACCTACAGAAAGAAGAAGGAAGAACATATTAAAGATCAAAGTGGAAACAGGGGATAGAAAAGCAATAGAGAAAGGGGCTGGGGTTGTGGCTCAATGGTAGAGCACTTGCCCGGCATGCGTGAGGCACTGGGTTCAATCCTTAGCACCACATAAAAATAAATAAATAAAATGAAGTTATTGTGTCTGTTATAAGCCCACATTTAAAAAAAAAAAAAGAAAAGCAATAGAGAAAAATCAATTAAGCCAAAAATGAGTTTTTTGAAAATGTCAACAAATCAATATAGTTTTATCTAGGTTGATGGAGAAAAAAAGAGAGAAGAAACATTAGTGGAATCAGAAATGAAATAGGAAATACCATTACTGACCTTAGAGAAAGAAAAAAGGGGTTATAAAAGAATATTATGAACAATTAAATGCTGATAAGTTAGATGAACTGGACAAACTCCTAGAAAGATAGAAATGACTGGAACTGACTCTAGTAGAACTAGAGAGGCTAAATAGACCTATTAACAAGAATAGAGTGAATAGCCAAAACAAAAACTACCTACAAAGATCAGCCTAGGTCCAGATGCCTTGACCAATTAATTCTAAATATTTAAGGAAGAATAAATAATTCTCCATAAAGTTTTCCAAAAGGAAAAGGGAAGGAAACACTCCCAATTCCTTTTCTAAGGCCCTGATATGAAAGCCAAACAAAGACATCACACAAAAGAAAATAAGAGACCAATATCTTTTGTAAATATAGGGTAAAATTCTCCTCAAAATACTAGCAAACTGAGTCCATCAACATAGGAAATTCAGGAAATCCAGTTTTATAGTCAAATCAAGGAAGTTTTCTATTCTATGCAGTTCTGTCTCTGATTCACACACATCCTGAGAAAGAGGCTTGCCCTGCGCTGCCTCTCATGCTGGTACCCAGGCAGCTCCAGAAGTCAGCTGTGTGAAGAGCTGGTAGAGGGGAAATTCTCCTAAAAACCTGCAGGGAAAACAACAATTAGTATTTGCATATCATCCAGTTACAGTGACACACACCAAAGTCACAGTGGCTCAGGAGGCTGAGGCAGGAAGATTCCAAGTTCAAAGCCAGCCTCAGCAACTTAGCAAGGCCCTAAGCAACTTACAAACAAAGGACTGGGGATGTGGTTCAGTGGTTAAATGCTCCTCGGTTCAATCCCCAGTATCAAAAAGACTAAAAAAAAAAAAAGAATTTGCCTATTATTTTCGACAACAGCCTAGAAAAATGATAGAGAACCAAGATGATGGGGAGAAAAAGAATATGGACAATTTTTTCCCCTTGGTTTTTCAGACTTTTACATGGAAAATTCAATGTTTATTTTTTCTCTTAGGCTCATATTAGGTATTCCTAGGGCTTCTCAAGCATTGCATTAAGAACTCCCAATTGTCCAGCTATAATTTGTAGACACCCCCAACTTTGACTTGAAAGGACTTCCTAGAAAAAGTTACAATAATCAGCTCTCCTGTTGGTTTGTGATTGGTCAGGATGCTTCATCAGACTACCAGATGAACCATGGCTGAGACAACAAAGCCATTTATTCCCTCACCTAACAAGAAGCCTACAAGTATACAGCTCCTGAGTTAGTTCACTGGCTCAATATTGCCATCAAAAACTTAATACCTTTCTATGTATTCCATCATCCTTAACTCTCGGTGCTGTATCCTCATGCTCATTACATCACAAGCACAAAATGAAAGCAACAGTTCTAGACACATCTGTGTTCAGTATAGGAAAAATGAAGGTGCAGCAGCACTAGCAAGTGTCATTCACTTCTATCTTTTATATAAAAATAAATTATTTCTGAAGAGACCCCCAATAGACTTATGTGTGTGTATACATATGTACGTAGTGTGTTTGTGTGTGTGTGCGTGTGCGTGTGCGTGTGCGTGTGTGCATACACTGAATTGGGACTCATAGCCACTTCAAGATATACATGAAGCTGGGAAAAAAAGTGAATTAATTAAAAAGTCAAAGAGAGAGAACATAGCTTAAACCATGATTTAGTTATTAAGGCAGGAAAAATGTCTTCTTAGACTAATATCAGGATTCTGCTAGCAGGGAGGGGGCTGGGAAAGGCTGCAGGGTGGGCTCCCCACAACTGCGGAAGGACTGTCACGTAACTTCTCTTCCTGAGGCATTTTGCATTCATATTCTACCCTATCTCATCCTCGCAACCTGCAGGGTATAGATAAGTAAAGTTGGGAGGTGAGTAGATTTCGTGCTCTGTAGTTTTCTGAAATGTGTTTCTTCAAATGAAAACTTCATTCTGTAGACAAAAATCCGTGGGAGAAATGCCAATGTGTAAATCATGTGACACTTGTGGAGCATCTCTTAGGAGACAAGAAGTGTCCCAGGAGCCCTAGAGGTACCATCTCATTTAATTCTCTTAGAAACCCTAGGACATGAGTCCCCTGACGATCAATTTGGTGTTACAGATAAGCAACACCAGGCTTTAATGGGGTAAATAACCTTTTCATTAACCAATATCTGGTAAGAGGTGGAATCAAGATTCAGACGAGAGAAATATCTTTCCAAAATATAGACTCCATCAAAGAAGCAGTTTAAAAGACTTGTCTTGTCCTAGAACTTCTCAGAGCCTTTACTGGGAATGCATTGGGAAAATAAAATACGCCAGAATCTTCCAGGGAAGGACTAACTCTCGCTGACCACAGAGCTCTATGTAGTAATAGTTGGAAAACTTTGAAGGATTGGGGTCCTGGATGATGAACTTCTGCAAATAGTGGTGTAATGAACAGAACCCTGAGCTGTAGATTAGAAAACCTGGGTTCCCTGTGCCATGCCTCGACCACCTGCCCTTCTTCCCTGAGCTGGTTCCTACTTGCCCCTCAAAACCTTAACTTCCTGTCCATCTCCTCCAGGTAGCTTTTCCAGATCTCCGCATCTGATTCTGGTGTCCCCTTTTTATGATTTCATGCTGCTTCATGCAGTCGTTTCCATCAGGGGGACATTTGGCCACCTCCCCAGGATACATTTGGCAATGGATGGGGACATTTTCAATTGTCACAGCTAGTAGGGAAGGGGCCGCATTATGGGTATTTAATGAATAGAGACCAAGGGCAGTTGGGACATCCTAGGATGCAAAGGACAATGCCCCATCCCCCTTGCAGACCCAGAGCAAAGAATTAGTCAGCACAAAATGTCCAAGAATGTGGAAGCTAAGACACCCTGCTCTCTGGTTACTCCAGCACCAGCACTTATCCTGTGGCCTGTGTCGCACATTTTGTCCTCTGTCGTCCCTCTCTCAGTTGTTAACTTCATGACCAGAGATCAGGGATTCTCAGAATTAATTGGGCACAAGGAGGTCTCAACATTTCCTTTTGAATAACGGAAGTTAGTAATAGGTGGCAATAGGTACATTTGGGGTGTCCCCCTACATCCTAGACCCTCATTCTTGGGTCCTAGAAGCTAGCTCTTTGTGCTACCCAACTGTGTTCCTCTGTCCTGGTTATGGCAGAGAGGCAGACACTAATCCTCACAGCAGCCCATCATATTTTCTCTACAGGGAATTTAGAATCATCTTGAGTTACTTGAACTTGAAGGCTATATGGAGCAGACATCTTTGGCATAGACAATGAAAAATATCTGGTCAGAGGAGGATTTATCTATTGCAGATAGGTGCAGACACAAGAAAACGTAGCATGCTATGGACAGAAGCCCTGGTTTCCAATGGTCAGCTCTGCTGAGCCCGTGTGTGACTCTCTCACGCTGTCTTGCCTGGGGTTTCATTCCTGTGCTCCGATAATAAACTCCCTCTGTTTTATTTTGATCCGAGTGTGTTTCCTTTTGTACAGAACCAGAGAGTCCTGATTAAGACACAAGTTGGGAAACACAACCCAGACTTCTCAACCTTTAATACCAGGTCCTTCCTTCTCCCCAAACATGAAAGTTTGGAGAAGAAAAGAAATGGTACGAGAGCATCTATGAAATGGACATGAGCATGGGAGGCACCTTTATCATCTCATTTTCAGCATTCTACAAAGGGTAGCTGGAAAGGCCATTCCTATTTTTGGATGATTACCCAGAAAGGGTGACTAATGCCTGGGGGCTTGCTTTAGACTCTAAACTATATAATGTTGCAGAACCATGCATTCTCCTCTAGATGAAAAGCATTAACAATCTCCTTCAGTTTCAATACATCAAAAGAGGCTCGTGGAGACAATTATTTGCTGAAGGGGCACACGACCTTGTTGGACTTGACATTTATTTTATCTTCTTATGAAAACAGTTAAAATTGCACAATGGATGTTTTGCACTTTTAATCTTCTGCTTCTGGATGATTACCACAAAGAAATAATAGTAATAAAATAGAAGATTAAATCTGGCTGTTGACTTGGAATAGTCTTTGGAATTGTTTTCTTTCCAAAGAAAAACAAGTTTTTTTTAAAAAAAAAAAAAAAAAGAAAGAAAGAAAGAAAGAAAGAAACCTCTGGCTACTTCAGGGTTTCAGGGATTTGGCCACATAAATGGGAAGCGCTCCTGGCTACCTCTGGCTGAGATGGCCTGAAGACACACAGGAAACTGCAGCTACAGTTGCTGGTCTAAGCCCAGCACCTTCAAGTTCAAGTTCAAGTTCAGTGCCTAGTTCCAGATTTGACTTGAGAACAAATTCTATTGATGGTCTTTGTCTAACCTGGGGCTGTCCATGTCCCTGAAGTGGGTCCACCCTCTGCTTATTCCTTGACCTCCTCTCACAAATCTGGGATAGTTTGTTAATGAGAAATAGCTGCTACGTTTCCCCACCTATTTTGTCCTTGATGTGCCCAGCATGGATGCCAAGGAACATGTGCACAATAGACAAAGATCCTCAGATCCTAAAGGTTCTCTGTTGCAGACTACAGCATTCTGATCCACACCAGCCATGTGGGCTTTTTCTTTACCTATCAAAATCCTAACCCCCTCTACCTTTTTCCTTCTTGTCATCATCATTCTTTCCAGATCTGAAAATAGTTTTTCCCTAATTCATTTTCTTTGATGACCTCTGACTCCAAATCCCTTCCTCCTGGGTGCTGGTTAAACTGCAATTTTTTTTTTTTTTCAAAAACGTTATTTTCTTACGTCCTTTCCTCTGAGCTACAGCTCTTCTTCTTCCATACACCACGTGTCAAAGCTGGCTGTGGCTCTCTACTTCCCAAACCTCGGGTGTCAGGATTAAGTGTGGAACAAAGAGTTCACGATATTTTACGAGTCACACAATAGTCTTAGATTCAGAAAACCTCCCATTTGCATGAAAGAATTTTTGTACGTTATTTTTTTAAAAAAATGTACAGGGAAAAAAAAAATAAGAAGATTCCTGGGATGTGAGGTCAATAATCAGCATCAAGATTTCTTTGATTCTGTAGAGAACAATCCCAGGCCGGCTCCCTCCCATGTCCTCTCAGAAGCCTGTATTAGAATGTAGAAAAACAGCAGGGGTAGGCAGGGAGCTGTAATCTTAACGGGGCTGCAGAGACCACTTTGAAATATTGCACATTTCCAGGAGAAAAAATATAATAGCTTCCACCTGACGTTATGGTCACTTGTTCTCTTTAAGGATCCAAGCACGGAGGCCAGTTTTCTGGACGTGGAATATGACTGGATCTTTTAGGACGCTGAAGGATGTCATTCACAGGTCACAGTCAGCTCCCTGGCTGTGACTCTGCCTGTAGCCGGGGCTTTGATGGCAGGGCTCCTCCTCTGAATCCATGGCCATTGCAGCCAGGCAGTGACTCAAGCAGATGGCTGACTGTGACAATCCTCTTCTGACTGGTATTAAAAATACCAGAATCCACACCGCATTGTGTACAAATACGTGAGGCTATTGCTGATTGCTTTGTATCTCTGGATTCTATTTTGAGAGCAGTTGATCTTTTCTAGGCAGAAGGAGCAGTCACACCAGGTGTGTGTTTGAAGCATCTACTGCGGTTGGTTCAAGTCAGGGTTTCTTTCTTTCTTTTTTTCAATCAGGCTTCAATACCTCATTCTTCAACTTGAAGGCTCTGACAGATTGCCCCTGAATTTGGGGTGGGGGAGAGAATTTTGATCTCCTTTGATAAAAACCATCAGAGGCACTCCCAAACTCAAAGACTAAATTCTGTTGCCTGTCTCTTCCCTTACGAGATGCTGCTAATGAACAAGAAAGAAAGAGAAAAAAAGAGAGAGAGAGAAGGGTGAGCAGGCAATATTGGGGGTATGTGTGGGCAGAGTCTACACCCTCTAAACACTGTTCCATTCCCTGGGAAATGAGTCCAGGAATAGTTGAGAGCTGACTTTGAAGCAGGGAGTCCCTGTGGCTCCTTTGCTTAGTTTATTGCATTGGTTCCCAAACCTTTGGACATCAGAATTGATTACCGAGCTTTTATAAAAGTGTAGCTTGCCAGGCCCTACCTCCGAGGTTCTGTCATTCAGCACACTTAGTCTGGAGCCAGAGAACCTGCATTTTGAATAAGAACCTTGGTGAGTCTAACCTGCAACTACCGCCTTAAAATGTGGTATTAATGAGTTTAAAAGTCATGAGGCCAAGTGCAAATCGAGTCAGTTCAATGCTTACTATGTGGCCTCTATCTGCCAATCACCCCAGGGTTCTGCTAAACAGGTTTGAAGAAGGATAATGGATGAGTGATTGGGAGGTCGGGTTTCCAGTTTTTTCTCTGTCGTTTATTAGCCACATGACCTTGGAAAAATGTTATTGGGAGGCTCAGTACCTGGTCTATAGAATGGGGACTGCAATTCAAACCTTGATGACCTCACTGGGTGATGAGGATTAAATGAGAAGCCATCTTCTGAGACATTTTGTGTTAGAAGCCACAACTTCTTTATTGAAAGGTAGCATCCCCCTGCCCCCCCCCCCTTCCACCACAATCTAAAGATGGCACCCCAAAGCCCCGAACCCAGGAAGCACAGGAAATCTGCTGTATTGCAAGGGCTAATTCCGAGCTTGGTTGCCAGGGCTGGGAAGGCAGTGGTTTTCAGAATCGCTAGCTGCGTGTGTACAACCAGAAAGCACTGGGGCTTTCTCCTGTGGGTAGGATCTACCATTACAATAATGTCAGAGATCACTCTTAACCTGGAAGGCTGGGGAAGTCACTGGGCACAGTAGTGACAGAGCTGGGACCTGAGGAGGGAACATGACCTCATAGGTCTCTGTCCTACTTCTTTTCACCCTGAATTCCATGCCCTGGTGCCTCATTCCACTTTCCTCCCCTGCCTGTCTCCTTTACCAATTTATGCTTTTGACCCCATGCCCAGGCAGTCCAAGCACACACCCCTGAAGACTTTGACCACCATGCTTCTCCCCCTGTCAAGACTCACTCCATTCCTATCAGTTGCAACCTCCCTTCCCCCAGTGCACCACACAGGCATGGGTCTGGCACAAACTTTGGCACTCTTAAGATAGCTTTCGTCTTCAAACAGACATTTTTTTTTTTTTTTTTGATTTTGTCAATTTATCAAGGCATTCCTAGAGAGTTCCAGTAGAGGAATATCAGTCCTCTGCACCAGGTCATTGAGGAAGATATTGTGGGACAAGGACCCTTATCCCAGTCTGTTTAGCCTTCCCAAGCCAGGCCTGTCAGTCTGTATGCAGGACCACCTGATTCCAAATGGCTGATTCCTGGACTCCTTCATCTTCTCCCCTGACTCCTATGTTAGCTCTCCATTGCTATGACAAAATACATGAGTTAAACATCATGTAAGAAGGAAAGGTTTATTTCTGTTCATGGTTCTAGAGGTTTCAGACCAGGGTCAGCAGGCTCAGTTGCTTTGCCACCCAGGCAGTTCATCATGGTGGGAAACATGTTGTGGAGCTACCTCATGGCAGCCAAGAGAGAGAAAGAAGCCAGAGTCCCATTATCTCCTCCAAGGGCACACCCCCAACGACCTAACTTCCTCTCCGTAGGCCCCACCTCCTAAAGCTCCCGCCACCTCCCAGGAGTGCCCCAGACTGGCAACCAAGTCTTCAACACCTGGGACACTCAAGATTCGGTCCATAGCACCTTCCTTCCTCTATTTTCAGAAACAAGGTAACAGGGGGTTTGTTTTGCACACCTGGAATACCTCCTTCCTCTGGCTTTTCATCATCCTGCCACTCAGTTCCAGAAGCTTCCCACTGGGTTCTGATCTGAGGGGGCTACCTTTCATTCTCTGGGGAGCTGGCAGCTGTCTCCTGGGCAGGGTCCGGCCTACGGTGTCCTGCCATGTCCTAACTTCTGGTGTGACACTGAGCTCCTAATATCAGAATTTTCAAGGCCAATGTCTCCCCTGAAGTGCCATAAGTAGTAATTTATTCCATGAGTACTGCATTGGATAAGGGGAGAGTGTCTTCAGCTAACGCTTTTAAGGACAGTTTTGGTTTGGTTTGAGAGTTGTTTTTTTTTTTTTTTTAAGGAAAAAAAAAAAAAGCTTCTTTCTTTTAACTTGAGAGTAAAGAGTGAAATGAAACGGTAAGTGAAGAAGATAAATATGGAAGGAAGGCAGACTTGAGGAAAGGACTAATTTTAGCAGTGTCCAGCAGGGGATGGGAGATGACCAGCGTTCCAGGTGAGTCAAGGCATCAAAGCCGGCAGCTGAGAAGGAGGGAGAGCTGGGCACTGAGCCAGCCAGACTGGACAGGAGCAGAGCTGTTCTTTTGTGATAGGCTCCATCTTAGGGGATTGCCTTCAGGGTAATAGGCTGAAAAGCTCCCAGTGCAATTCATCCACATCTAGAACAGGGGTCAACAAGCTGCAACCCACCTCCTGTTTTTGTAGATAAAATTTAACTGGAACATAGCACTCCCGTTGATATTCTCTATGATAACAGAGTAGTTTTAACAGAGACCATGTAACCTGCAAAATCGAAAATATTTACTACCTCGTGCTTCACAGACAAAAGGCTTGCTGACTCCTGAATGTCCAGAATGCCGTGTCCTGAAGGACACTGTTCTACACACTCCTTTTCCTTAGCAATAGGATGTGTTTTGGTGAAGAATATTTTAAATGTGGAAGCCCATAAGAAAGATAAACACGGTGTGATGTGGGAGGGAACAGGGGTCACAGAACCTAGTGACACAACCTTTCTTTTGGTGTCTCTAGAACCCAGGGTTCTGGGAAACAGAGTTTGAAAACCATGTCAGAGAACATTCTTTAGCAGGTAGGATGCTGCCCTAATTCTGTGTGTGTGTGTGTTTAGTGACTGACACATAAAATGCACTCAGTATGGTGGACAGGTTGTAGGGTGAAGGGCCTCCAGTCCACCCACATGTCCAAACTCCCCACAAAAGTGAGCTACACCTTCTCTTCTTCCTATACCCTTATGTCACTGGATTCTCACTTTGGCCCCATGTATCTGCTGGAACTGTTGTCACCAAGGTCCCCCATGATAACCTTAACTACTGCAATCCATTGCATCCCTTCATTCTTACCTTCAGGTGACCCTGTGAGCATTTTCCTGTTGGCTTCCCTTTTCCCTTCACTGCCCCCTTGGCTTGTTAGGAAAAACAACCACCACCAGCAAAGAACCTAACTTTAGTTATTAGTTTTTAGAATTTTTTTGTTCTTGTTGCTTTATTTTCTTGGTACTGGAGATGGAACCCAGGGCCTCAAGCATGCTAGGTAAGCACTCCACCACGGAGCTATCCAAACCCAGAGATTTATTATATTTTTAGTTGACAATTAATAGTTATGGGATGCAAGGCGATGTTTTGATTCAAATCTTCTTTGTAGTATGATCAGTCATATTAATTAACTTACCTATCACCTAAAATACTTATTGTTTCTTTGTGGTAAGAACATCCAGTCTTGTAGTTGTTTTGAAATATGCAAGACTTGATTATTAACTCTGCTTGCCATACAGTGTAATAGATCACCAGAACCCATTCCTGAAACTCTGTACCCTTTGATCAAAATGTCCCCTTTCCCACCCTCTCCAAGACCATTCTATACGTTGGATAAAGGGCTGAATCAAAACATACAAGAAGCTCAAACTACTCAATAATAAGAAACAAATAACCATATTAAAAAACGAGCAAAGGAGTTGAGTGGACTTTTCTTAAAAGAAGACACACAAATAAATGGCTAAAGATGTAGGGGAAAAAATGTCCACGGTGACTAATCATAGAGAAATGCAAATTAAAACCACAGGGAGATGTCACCTCACACCTGTTAGATTGGGTATTGTAAAAACAAACAAACAAACAAATAGGAAGCATTGGTGAGGATGCAGAGAAAGGAGAATGCTCTCTCAGTAGCTGTGGGATTGGAAATGAATGCAGCTCCTTTGGAAAACTGTGTGGAGATTCCTCTAGAAGCTAAACAGAGAATTGACAAATGAACAAGCAATTGTATGAGTATTTATCCAAAGAAATTAAAATTAGTATGTTGAAGAGATGTCTATGCTCCCTGGTTCATTGCAACATTCTTCACAATAGTCAAGAACAATAGTCAAGTGCCCATCAACGAATAAATGGATTAAAATAATGCAGGAGGGCTAGGCATGGTGCTCACACCTGTAATCCCAGCAGCTAGGGGAGGCTGAGGTAGGAGGATCACAAGTTCAAAGTCAGCCTCAGCAAAAGTGAGGCACTAAGCAACTCAGTGAGACCCTGTCTCTAAATAAAATACAAAATAGGGCTGGGGATGTGGCTCAGTGATCGAGCGCCCCTGAATTCAAGCTTCACTACCACCCCCCAAAATATGAGTGGGTCCCTGTTCTTCCATCTGATCTCATCATCCACACTCACTTCTGCCAGTTCTACTGGTCTCAGTATTAGGCAAACCTGTCTTGCTCCTTCTGAGCACAGAGCCCTTCCGTCTGCTTGGTGTGGTCTTTAAATTCTGCTCATCCTGGAAATCTTAGCTCAAATACCACTTTCTCTGAGATGCCACCTTCCCTGATCAAAACTCAGATGCAGTCACCACGGGATCCTAGTGGCAGGTGGCAGCTGTAATTTCATGCCTGTTCTTACCATTACTTCATCTTTCTCTACATGCTAGACCTTAACTTCTGAGAAGGCAGAAACCAAGTCTGAATCTGCTTTTCCTCTTATCCCAGAAACTCCCCGCCCTTCCGATCTGTAGCCTCCAGCACAGGACGGGCTCCTGAAAGTACAAAATGATTGTAGAGTGAATTAAATGACTTATCTTTGACTCAGACCTGTTCTCCTCAAATCCACTCTGAACAAATTCTACCCTCACACACCCATCACACCTTGTCCCTGCTCTGCCTTTGAAAGGTTCCCCTTGGCCTGCGGGATGAGGTACCATCCCCATCACGGGCTTTATGATTCTCTGGGTTCGTCCGTCTCCTCTTCTCACCGCTGAGCCCCTGATGCTCCACCAACCTAGGCCTGCTTCTGATTTCAGTTCACACTACGCTAGGTCCTACCTGAGGGCTTGCTCCTTGCATAAACTTCACTGGGACTACCAATTCTTGGGAGTTTAGCACATTTGCTTTCTCCCTGCCTGCTCATGTGTGTGAGTGTGAGGTGTGAACTTGGAGGAGGATTTGGGAGTAAATTGAAACCATCACAGCCCATTCACCCCTGGACATTTCTTCAAGTGTCATCTAAGAGAAAGGCTCTTCATTTTCCCTCTCAACGTAATTGTCACACTTGGGAGATTCAGCAATAATGGAATATCATCATACAGACCTTATTGCCCTCGTACGAAATTTATAGCTTTTCTTTAGTTCCCCCGATTTCACACCTCCCTCCCACCTCCCTGTCCTTCATTCTAATCTGGTTTCCTGGCTCCACTTCCTTATGGGGAACACCGATTTTAAAAAGGGCAGAGATTACAGAGTTGCACATGAAAACTGTCTGTTTCACTTCCTGAGCACACCACCTCCTGAGTGCACCTCATTTCTGAGTGTCCCTTGAAGTTGGGTGTGTTACTATGTGGCCAAGAAGTTGGGAGATCTTGTTCTTTCACCAGTTCAGTGTGAACAATGAAGACAAGCCCTAGGGAACAGAGGAGCTGTGAGATAGGAGAGCTCTGGGTCATCAAGTCACTAGACAGAGGAGAGTCTCATGCCAAGCAGAGACACCTGCATGGGGTTTGCAGGTGGACAAAAATACACTTTATTCTGTGTGTCCCTCATGCAACTGGGAATCTACTTGTTAGAGTGGCCAATGTCACCAAAGGAGGTCAATGATCCTTCTATGGAAAAGGGACTAGATGGGTCTTCTTATCCAGAGCATCATCCCTCAGAAGAGAATGGAAAGAGCAGGAACAGCCTTGTGCTTTGCTAGCCAGGGACTAGGTGGTCCTAGAGCTAAAACTAGCAGCAGGACCATGGAGAGATGCAGGAACTCACTGCTAGAGACACCAATTCCGAATCTCTGTCTTCTAATGTTGGTGAGTGTGCTAGTGTCTAATTATTCCTTTGTGCAAGGAGGATTCCATTTAAATCTTAAACAGCATCAGAGCAAACCATTGACACGGTGGCTTGTTTATAAATGCAGAACTAACAAAATAAAAGGAAAAAATCCATACAAGTTTGACAATATAAAAGTGATTAATAAAGAATTATGGCCATCATGTGAGCTTCTCCCTTTGTCTAATTACTATGCAGCACAATTATAAGATTTATCATTAAATATGTCAGGTTCATTATGTTAATTTATTTGATCACAACATAAGATTTTGTTCTTGAATGTATAGCCTGCATTTTCTGTTCACGCTACGGCTTGTGGCTTAAAAAATTAAAGGGAAATTTATTCACCACCCTCCTGTCATAGAAAGATTCATAGCTGAGGAAAAGTTGAGAGCATTTCTTAGATATCTAAATTTTGTGGTTCCGTATAATTTGTTTTAACTTTTGACCATGTGCACTGAATTAGGAGGGGACTGATGAGTGTAAAACGTAGAGAGCCAGAGATCTGAGGCTTCTGATGGGTCCTGCCAAAGCCAGCTTCATGTCATGCTTGTGGTCTGACAGACCAGGCTGGAGTCTGCCAATCAAAATAGAGCTTGGAGCCAGGCACAGTGGAGCACGCCTAAAATCCCAGTGGCTCAGGAGGCTGAGACAGGAGGATGGCGAGTTCAAAACCAGCCTCAGCAAAAGCGAGGTGCTAAGCAACTCAGTGAGACCCTGTCTCTAAATAAAATACAAAATAGAGCTGGGGATGTGGCTCAGTGGTCGAGTGCCCCCTGAGTTCAATCCCCGGTACCACCCCTCTCCCTCAAAATGTACATTTTGGTGTCCAAGCTTTGGGCATTTCAGTATACTTAATTAACTGCATATATTACCTACAATATCGTTTCTATGTAATAATTGCATAATAATGTACCAATGACACTAACGTGCTCTGGCAGAGTTACTCTATTGAGAGTAGAAATGGAAAATCTTACACTTCATCACCGGTTGATGCTAATATAATAATAACAGCACCTGATGTTTACCATGTCCCTACCCTGTGCAACACACTGTGCTGTTTTGCAGAGTGGTCACCACTTCTTCTCCTAAAGTTTGAGAGGATCTGGAACTTGCCCAAGCTCACAAAGCCCTGGTAACTGAGACTAACTGTTGGACAAGGGTCATTGGCCTCCTTCACCTATTTCAACTTCTCTCCATCATTCTTCCTCCTTATTATACCCCAAGACAACACCAATCCTGGTTTAGGAAAAATCTGTGAGGGAGGAGAATGGGTGTTCAGTGCCCCTCTATTGCTCCTAGAAATTTTGGGGAATACTGACATGGCTTCGGGGTGAGGAGGGAGGGCTCTCGTTGTATGTGATTTAGTCATTGACAAATACATATTCAACATGTTATTTTTTTCTTTCAAAATTATTATACTAGGTATATAGAATTTTTCCAAAGGCAACCAAGCTCTCAAGAAGCCGTAATCTAGTGAGAGAAGGCTGAAGAGTCAGTAGACAATTGCAATGAACTGTGATAAGTGCTAGGATGGGAGAAGTACAAGATTCTGTGGGAAACTCCAACCCAGATTTGGAGGCAATTGGGAAAGGCTTCCTGGAGGGAAAGGCATCTATGCAGAGGCCCATTAAGATAGAAAGCAATTAAACCAAGAGAGGGGGAGGTCTAGGAAGGCGGGTACAAAGCAATAAAACCTGCACAGAGGTATAGCAGGGAGGAGATCTGTGCATTTAGCCAGTTACCGCACACTGGCTTTACCAGATAACCACTGGGGGGCTCCTTCTAGAAAGTTCTGCTATAGCCTCTGATTTTCTTAACATTGATTCATTAACAAGAATTTCTATGAATAAGCCAGGAAGATTTGCCAAGTATGTACTACACAGATGTCACTGGGTGAGGCACTGAGGAGAATTCAAAGAACAGAGACCCTACCTCTACTTTCAAAGAGGAGTGAGTGTGGGCTGTAACATTCTCAGAGGGAGAAAAGAGAGAGAGAGAGAGAGAGAGAGAGAGAGAGAGAGAGAGAAATAATAATAATAATAATAATAATAATAATAATAATAATAATGGCAACTTTTAAGTAAGAAGAAGAAAAGTGCCAGGCAGGGACACTCAGGCTTTGGAGTCAGACCCTAGAAACACCATCTGTGCTGCTTTGCAGGAATTACTTAACCTTTTTGAGGCTCAGTTCCCCTCCTCTAAAATTGGAATAATAAAAGGTCTTGTCAAGACTGGTGCAAGGATTAACCCCGCAGTGCAGGTAGAGCCTTCCTGCATGCTGCTCTGCACGGAGCCAGCTCACCAGGAATGTTTAAGCCATTATATTATTATAATTAATTCACTGCATAAAGACTCCAGTGCTGCTCTGTGATGCCTTCTGCACATTCGGTTTCAGGCCCGCTGGCCTCATGCCACACCAGCCCTCACACCTGTCGCTCCTCCCTCCGTTCGTTGGATGCTTCTCTCAAGTCCGCATCATCTTGCCAAAGAAACAGCCAAAAGCTCTGGGAGGATGGTTGGTCTGTCTCAGGAGCAGGCCCTCAAGCTTCCAGAGCCCCTCTCTAGACCTCCCTGCACTGTGTGTCTCGACACAGGGGACCCCTCTTTCTCCTGCTGCCTACAGCCTTTTGTTCCCACTCACATGGCAGTTAAGTATAAACCTTATGGGGACATATTTTCCATGCTGTGGTATACTTTTTTCTACTATTAATTCTATTAGCATCCAACGTTTTCTGAGCCCACATTATGTGCTGGTGCTATTTAACACTGGCCTTGCTGGCTTAAGGGACGGAAGATTATTAAACTAGGGTGAAATATCCAGCCCTAAACCATTATGGAATTCATGTTCAAGTAGAATCAGTAATTGAAAACATACTTGTTAGGAAAAAAAAATAGGTAAAGATCTAGTTAATTTACCCACTAAAGAACAGGTGAAGGCTTCTTATGAGATAGTTTCAAAACATCCAAAACAACTACTTATTTATCCACTTATATGTTGACTGACGACTGACACTTGGAATGTCTCCGGTTTGGAGACCCAGTACCTGGGGAAATTGGGGCACTGTTAAGAGAAGCTGGGGATTGACAGGGGACAGCAGGTCTGATGGTGGGGAAGGGAAACGGGTTTGGAGTTGTGGACAAGTTAATTTCAGGGCCATCCATGGCAGGGTGTGCAAGTGAAAATGTCCAATCAAGCAACTGGCCATGGAACGGAAGAGAAAAGAAGACAGAAGTACATGGGAGCATCATTCTCAGAGGAGAAGGCCATGACTTAAAAGAAAAAGAAAAAGAAAAAAAACTTCTTGGACATCTGAAGTCTCAATGCAAGGGCAAACATTTTACAAGGGAAGTTTATACATGGCTGGGGCTGCTTACATCTCCTTGCCCAAGATGCAGAATATTGATGAAGACCTAGAGGCTCTGGGGTTGCAGACCCCAGCTGCTCACCTTTGAACTTTCCTGCTGTCTTGGAACATCTCATGGATTTTCCATCCTACTCCATAGTGTATAAATAAGATTTTAAATTACCTTTGAGTAAAACTGACTCAGCAACATGACAGGAAGCCTTGAGCCTGTGATTGCTCAAGGACAAATTACCCTGGGCCTGCCTGTGAGGAAGGGAGCTCCCAGTTATCTTGAGAAGAAGCAAGAGCTGCAGCAAGGAGCAGCTTGCTAGAAGGTGAAACCCTGCAAGAGTGGGACCCCAGACGGGGGGTTTGGGTGACAGCAAAACCACCAGGAAAGTTTGGTCATCAGGACAATAGGAAGCTGAGGGGTGGCCAGGTGCCCATTGGATCTTGGGGCTCTACAGGACATGGTGATGGGCCCTGGAAGGGATAAGGAAGTAATGGCGTCCTTGCCCAAGATGTGGAATATGGACTGAGACCCAGAGGCTGGGTTTGTCGGTGGCCATTGACCACGAGTGGAGGCAGGGACAATGGGTGTGTGATCAGGGAGCACTTTGCTTTGGGGCTCTGTGAACCAAAGACTTTTAGAAAGTTCTCCTCAGGGTTACTGACAAACTGAGATTTCTTTCCTGAGTGGAAACAGATTGCCCAAACTTCGATCCCGCAGCATATTTTACTGACAGATTGGGTGCGATTTTTTCCTGGGAAGGGGGTGTTTCAAAAGCAGAGGAGGAAAGGGAGGCTGGGACTGGGGAGGTCGATGGAGGAAGACAGCTGTCAGCTCCGGTGTGGCTGCAGGATGGCTCCGGGCAGATGTGTGCAGAATGTGAACGGCCAGTTCCCTGAGCCACGGGCCAATCACCAAGTCCAAGGGCAATTGGGATTGTAAAGAGGGTCCGGGACCCAGGGCCTACCTAGATTCAGGGTGGGTTCAGTTCTCACGTGAAAGGAACACCTCTCCTTGCACCAAATTAAACCAATCTGATCAAAATTTGTAATGCGGAGGAGCATAATTAAATTGAAGATTTTAATTAGGCACAGTTTTGATGAAACTTGACGGGAGCCGGCAGGAACAGCCTTGCTGTCTATTAAACATAATCCTGCCTGGTGAAGAGCTCTTTAGTTGATGATCTTTAATGACTGCCCAACTCTCAGCTCTGCCGGTGTGCCAGTCAGCCTGAGGAGGGTGGGGGACGTGAGAGGGGATGTGGGGGTGGGGGGGACTGACGTGGGATTTTTTTCACCAGTGGGAAGGTGTCTCTTTCAAAGGAATACCGGTGCTAAACTTTCAGGGCACTCAATTACTTGCTTTTCATCTGCCAAAGTGGAGAAATGGTGAAGAATTATGTCGAGGGCTGTTTTACTGTAATGAATTAGAGAGGGGGGGGGGGGGCTCCCTGCAGGCTGAGAGGCGCCTCTGTCCGCCTTCCTCACTAATTGCTTTGTGACTCTCCATTTCACTTCCCAAAACCTGAATCTCCCCCTGGCCTCCCAACAGCCACGACAGTGAACAGACATAAGGCTTCTGGGAACAGCGATCTGAGAAGAGTCCTCGGCCATGGGACTGGAAGGTCAGGTCAGTGTCCCCGGTACAGCACCCAAATGAAGGGGGACTCAGAGAACAGCCAGCGTGTCACTCAAGGAGTGCGAGAATGAGCGAAGCTGCCACTCACCCTGGGATCTCTGACAGGGATGCTGCCGTTTCACACCACATGTCTGGGCCTCAGGAAGAAACTCGCCCTCCTTCCTTCCTCTCGTCTTGTCTTCCTCTGTCCCACCGAAGTTTACAAAGGCCTCTCTGGGCAGCAGGTACAGTATTTGGGCAAATACTGGAGAGTTCGCGTTCCTTCTGCCCTGGAGCATCTACCAGACAGATCAAGGGATGGGTAGAGGGAGTTGTGCATGGATTGCCGTGAGGCTCTGGGGAAGGACAACAGAGGAGTCCTACATTGGCTTAGATCAGGGATCAACAAACCACAGCTAAGGGACCAAATCGAACCCATTGCCTATTTTTGTAAATAAAGTTTTATTGGAACAGGGCCCTGCCTATTCATCTACATATCATCTGTGGCTATTTTTGCCGCAATGACAAAATTGAGGTTGAATAGTTTTGACAGGAACCTCATGGGCCACACACCTTAAAATACTTACTATATGCCTCTTTTTTTTTTTTAAATTTCAGTACTAGGAATTGACTCCAGGGGTGTTCTACCACCAAGCTACATCCCCAGCCTTTTTAAAATTTTTTTTTGCTTTGAGACAGGAGTCTCACTAAGTTGCCCAGGCTGGCCTCAATGGCCTCAAACTTTGGATCGTCCTGCCTCAGCCTCCCAAGCAGTAGGGATTATAGGCATGTGGCACCCAGCCTGGCATCATGTGACTTTTTATAAAGAAGGTATACTAACTCCTGGCTAAGATAATCAAGGAACATGGCTCAGAGGAGCTGAGGTTTAGCGCAGACCTGGAGGAGGAGAATTCAGGAGTGAGCAATTCCCTGTGGCAGGTGGGTGTGGGTGGGGGCAGGACAGGAACAAATTGGGTGTTTAAGGCCCTGGAGGAAGGTCTGAGAGACTGAAGGGTGGTGAGGAACCCCCAGGGCGGGGAAGAGTGGAAGAAGCAGCAGTGCCTTTTAACTCTGAACTTTGTAATTAGATCCTGGAAAGGCATTTGGATATGATTCTGGAAAGTCACCGGAGGCTTTGAAGCAGGCACACGGTATGATGTGAGTTTTAAAGAGCACTCGGGCTACTGTGGGGAAAGGTGGCTTGGAGGAGAAATAGTCATTGAGATGGTGGGGCCGAGGATGGAGTTCGTGTCAGTGGGGGTGAAGTGGGCAGAGCTGAGATGCGTTTCGGAGGAAATATGGACAGAATTTAGGAAGAGATTGAATGTTGGGAGGGGTGGCTGGAGACAGGGAGGGATCAAGAATGATGGCTCCCAGACTTTGGGCCAGAGTGACTGCATAAATGGCAAACCCATTTGCAGAGGTTGGGAAGACTGGGGTTGGGGGAAGAGAAGGTCGAGTGGATGATTTAAAAGTTCAGTACTTTTTGTTCTCCTTAAAAAACTGAGATTCGTGTGAGACTCCAAGTAGAGATGACAGGGAGACAGTTGGATATATGACCTCAAGTGCAGCCGAGAGGCCCAGTCTGAAGATAAAAGTTTGTGAGTCATCGGCATATAGATGGTATTTAAGCAACAGGCCTGGATGAGCTCACCTAGGGTGGGAGGTAAAGACAAGAGGAAATAGAAACACCAGCTGCTGATTTTCTGCAGGCTGCTTAGCCTCAGTTTGGCCCTGTTACTCATTGCTATTTATCAAGGCCTTAGGCTGAGGGTGAAACACTGATGAGACTTAATTAAGGAATATACTAAAAGAAACCCAGCGACTCTCTCCTAAGCAGATGCAGTTATTCTGAGCTGACTCCCGCCCCCCCCCCACCCAAGAAGTATCCAACAGAGGGCCTTGTACATTTTATAGACTGAAAATCTGAGCAGCCCAGGTGTCGTCGGTTCAATGGTGAAGGAACACTTCGCTCTCCTGAGCACTGAGATGTCCGTCATGGGCTTGTCTGAGAGTAGAGGGGTTCATGGTGGTTTCCAGTCACAGCCGCTTAGCAGAGTCATCTGACCAGCTGGTTAAAACCAGGAATTCCCTGGCTCCACACCCACAGAGGTGAGGCCCCAGGAATCTTCTGTTTTTAACAAAGATCCCAGGAGAGAGTGGGCTGTGGGAATCCCACACTTCCTGATGGTTTTCCTGGCCATTTCAAAGGCTAACCTGAGATCCACCCCACCCAAAACACTGCATCTTCTAGAAGACAAGGATCTGAATTTGGAAGGCTTGAATGAGATATAAATTTTGTGTTTATTGCTGTAATTTGAATGAAGAATATCTCCCAACGGCCCATGTGTTAAATTAGGCTAATTCCTTAGGTTGCTTGACTCAGGAGGAGGTGGGTGTTTTAAGAGGTGGGTCCTAGTAGGAGCTTTCCTGATACTGGAAGCAGGCCTTTGATGGGGGACCGCGGGATTCCCATCTCTTTTTCTTTCTCATTTTGTCTCCTGGCTGCCACAGCGCTCTCCCACTCATTCCCCACCATGATGTGCTGCCTCACCACAGGTCCAAATACCATGGGCCAACTGAAGATGGACTGAAACCTCATAAATTGTAAACCAAAATAAACCTTTTCTCTTTATAAGTTGAATATCTCAGGTATTTGTTATAGTAACAGAAAACTGACTAACATACTTAAACATGCAATGCAATTATTGGCTTACCTAATGCTTGCTTCCTTCCTCTTCTTCACCCCTTGACGAGGTCTGAGAATTTCAGTGCATAAAAACATAACTAGCCACACATATATCTAATGCTCTCACTTATGCATACAATGTCTCTCTCTCTCTCTCCTGTTCCCTCTTGCACATATGCACATACATACTCCTTTCTATTTGCCAACCCTGCCTCAGTAAGGTCTTTATCATTTTTCACCCAGGCCACTCTCATAGTTTCCTAACTTCTGTCTTTGCCAGACTACTCAAGAGCAGCTGTAGTCCATCTCCAAATTTCTGTTGGAGTAAACTTACATACGCCAAATCTGACTCCCTCAGGATCTGAGTCTGTGAGAAAACTATTGGCTTCTAATTGCCCATCAGGAAAACTCCAAATACCTTGGCCTAGAGTCTTACAATGGTACCAGTCTCCTTCACTAGCAAGGCTTCCTCCATTTCTGGTACATTTACTCCAGCACATTCACACCTATTTATCCAGAGCTACCCCTTCACACCTGCCTTTCCACACCTCTCCAGCCACCCCTGTCCTATTACACCTGCCTATCTGCACCTGCCCACACCCACTTGTCCATACACACCTGACCATGAACACCTGGCCAACTCTGGTCCTTGAAGATCCAACTCAGAGGTTCCCTTCGGTCCGAAGTCTTCCTCTGCTCCAAAGGCAGAGCCTGATCCTTCTTCCTTTGTTCTAAACATGGCAATCTGCACACATCTTTGCTGGAGTGATTATCATATTGAACAGTAATTCTTCATTTCTTTCTCACCAGTCCCCAGCCTCTAAATCACGTTGTAAAACTCTTCATCTCCCGTACATAGTGCCTCATTCAGTGTCAGGCTTGGAGTAGGCCCTTGTTAAGCCTGAGGAGAGATGCTGCTCTCCTCTCTTGCTGTCTGGCTCTCAACAAGCTGGGTCTGCGAGGAGAATCAGTGCACCTGTGGGCAGCAGCCCTCTTTAGACTCATTTTGCTGGTCTGCTAAGGGAGCAGGCAACTGAGCATGAGATTTTGTTAAAAACAAGAGCCAACAGGTTCCTAGAGGGCACCAGAGTGTTTCTCTGGGGAAAATACATCCGCTTCAGAGTGTGGTCTTCCAGGCAAACTCTCCTGCTGCCTCCTCCTGCCTCCTCAGTAGCACTCTGATCGTTTAAGCTGCTGGGTGTGAATCTCTGGATTCTGTGTCATGCACACACCAAACAGGGAACAGAAGTCCCACTGTCCACTATCTTCACTACCAAAAATTCAAGTGGAGAACAATAGGAATGAGGCATCATGAAAAATCACAGTGAATGTCCTTGACTTGGTGTCCAGAGATGGACGTTAGACAATCCAGGACTATCACTGTTTTGTATATGACATGCGTACCCATGCATGTAGATTTTTCTGCGAGTAGTTTCCATAGGTTTTATGAGGTTCTCAAAGGAGTCTGACACCCTCCAGAGTTAGGGTTCACTGACGGAGAATCTGCTTTGTGCCCTTGTTTAACCATCAAAATTAAGATTTACAGGGGAATCTTAAAAGGCCTTGGGAATGTGAATGATTTTCACGTTAAATGTCCCCCAGTCTCCAGGATGGCTTTTCTCACCCACAATGTTGGCCTCCAAGCCAAGGAAGAGCAAGTAGGCATCATTTCTAATAAATCCTGTAAATAAAACCAGCTCCCGCTGTATTAGATCACGGTAAAACGATTCCCCGAGGCCCCAGGGATTAAATAATAGAAGAAAATGCTTTCCACTAAACCATGCGAATGATAGAAAATATTCTCGCTATCATAATTTACACAGATTACTTCAAGACAAATTGGTTGTTAGCGCTGATCATGGTGATCACTTAAACACTCACTGCACATTATCTCCCAGGTTCGGAAATGCTGCGAGCACATCGTGAAGGCCTTGTCACTGACTCACCAGCTTGCAAATGCGCCTTAAGAAAGGCTCCGTGATCTTAAAGCCAGAGTGAGCATGTTTGGCCTACAAAACAGTGGCTTGCAGTCTTTCGTGTCAACCAGTGGAAATGACCAGGGCTCCTTCAACATCCTTTGAGCTGTCCTGCCACCAGGATCTGCTAGGTAAAGGACATCGGAGATCACATGAGGGTGGGTGGCCTACCTGGTTTCATCTCTCCGCTATGTCTCATGTTTCCCCACATGCCCTTCGCCAGGTATTTCCATCTCATTGAACAAGGTCCCTGCAAGCTCTTGACCAAAGAGGAAAAAATAGGCGCCACCTTATTTCCTCTTTCTCCTCTCTCCCCACTGCTAAATCCTGTTGAGTTAACCCCATCCTGTCTTCGCAAATCTGCCCATTTCCTGCATTTCAAGGCACTGAAATCACTCCTCCGGGTGACAGTAATAGCTTCCTAACTAGTCTCCCTTACTCCAGCCTTGCCATTGCTCCAGGTTCAAAGGACAAAACTGGCTGTGCCTTACCCTGTCCTCCAACATGCTCCTTTCCCACCCATCCTACACACTAGAGCTCAGCCTCTCCCCCAAAGGAGCACCCAACATGCACGAACTTGAAGAAGGTTGGACTGTTAGGCTGAGGATGTCCATGCATCCAGCGGCACCTGGTCTGTGTACCACCCATCCCTCTTCGTGGTCACTGCCTGGTTGGTGGTTGTGTTGGTCAGCTTCCTGCCACAAATACCTGAGATAATCAAATTATAAAGAGAAATTATTTATTCTGGTTCAGAGCACTGGCGCTTTCAGCACATGACTATTGGTCCCATTGCTTTGGGCCCCTGGCAAGGAAAAATATCATGACAGGAGACCTTCCCCTAGGCCCCGTCTCCTAAAGCTTCTTCCACCTCCAGATAGTGCCACCCTGGGGACCAAGTCTTTAACACAGCACTTTTTGTTTTATTTTTTTTAAGTTGTTGATAGACCTTTATTATATTTATTTATTTATATGCAGTGCTGAGAATCAAACCCAGTGCCTCTCACATGCCAGGCAAGCGCTCTACTGCTGAGCCACAACCCCAGCCCCTTAACACAGCACTTTTGAGAGGTATACAAGATCTAGACCATAGCAGTTGTTGATTTCCCTACCAGCCTGCATATCCTGGGAGAGCAAGAGCTGGTTTCATTTAACCATTTTCTAGCTGAGCGCCCGACACATGGGCAGTAACCAGGACCTATTAAATGACTCAGGATTTAAAGACAACAACAAAAACAAAAGTGCTTTTTGATGTCAAGGATAATGACCGGACAAAGTTCTTGCCCAGAAAGCAGTACATACTGATGGGATGGAGATGGCATGAGCATTTCCTTTCTGATATTACTAATCCTCCCGTCAGCCTGATCATTTTTAGTATAAAATGCTTCTCTTTGGATCCTAAATAGTAGTGAGGGCACAGCTGGAGCGCCAGACCGAACTTCTCTTTTTAACTCTTCGCACTCAACTTACCATGCCACACTGCACGTGGGATAAGGGAAGAAGCCAAGTTCACCAGCTGGTGATATATTTGGGATTAGAATGAGATTTTTCTCAGTCCAAAAGGAAGCTGATGTTTAAATATGCAAGTCATAAACTGATACAAGCCTAGCTAAGATTATTACATTAGCTTCAAAGCCTGATCACTCCACATGAAACCCCAAACATTCTTATTCACCAAGGGCTGGGGGGATAATAAAACACACCTTGTCTGCCAAGTCTTTCCTGCTATTGAACTGGGACAAAGGAGATCTAAAATGTTCAATGATTTCTAGTTGGCTCTTTTATTTTTGGTGGCTTCATCTAAACTCTAACAGCTTTGTTCTGATAAACAAATACCTGTTTCTTTCTAGGTATCTAGATGTCAAATGCCCATCTACCTACGGGGCACAAGGTAGATTAGGTTAACATTAGACATACTTTCTTTCCATTCTGCCCACCATGCATGATCATAGCCATGCTGGGATAGAATCCATTTCTTTGCTACAAATTATGGGCTTGTGAAACCCAAGTTAAGGCCATCCCTAAAGACTCAATCACTGGTTTCTATGGCAGTAAGAGGTTTAGCACTCTAAAGGGAAGAAAGGATTTCTTTGACAGCAATAATTTTTGATCACCTATTCTGAGTCTTTTTATTTTAGGAAAATTTTTCTTCCATCCCATGATGCTCTTGTGGAGATATCAATCACAGTGTCCCAGTTCCACCACAGGAAAGAGTAATGACCCAGACTGGCCAATACATGTACCTCCCTTCCTGGGCCACAGCAATGGGTTCAAGTTTGGACATAGAATCACTTGAGACCCATTCTAATCTCCCAGGATTGCTATTTGAATGCAAAGAGAAGTCTTCTTTTTTTGTGTGGATACTAAGCTTAAAGGCTGTAGGTGTGTGGATGCTGTAGCCATTTTGCCTTTAGTAGGATCTTAACTGCAAAGTGAGGTCCGCAAAGACAAGTGCTGGTGGTGATCATGATAACAGAGGACACTTCCTGAGTGTTCCTTATGGAGCCAAGAACTACTCTAAGAGTTTTGCATGTATTACTTATTTGACCCTCACAAACTTTATGATTAGATCACTATGATAAGGCACAGCTTACACCCATGCAGCCTACCTCCTGGACCCATTCTCTCACCCAGTTTACTCTGCTATCTCTAACAGTGCTGATCAAGAAGGAGAAAGAGGAGAAAAGAAGAAAGAGGGAGACAAACATCCTCAGACTATTGCTGGAACACTTGGATCCAGCCATGCCTGACCCTAGGGCTCCTGGAATCTCAGTGAAATGACCCACACATTTCGTTTGCTATTTAGCCACTTTGAGCTAGATCCTTCTCCCTTGCAACTTGCCTGAAATACTCTGCCTCCTGCCATCTGTCAATTTGATTGTCTGTCTTACTGCTTTGCTACAAATAATAACTTATAAAATAATATTCAAGTATGGTACAAATTTGGAAAATACAAAAAAGATCACAAAGAACATAAAACTTGTATGTGATACAACCAACTTGAGATACTAATTGTTATTTTTATGTTTTCTTCCAGTCTTTTTCCTAATCATTAGCATAGTTTACATGTATATACCTGTAAAGTTTCATATATATGTCTATACACATTTTTAATATTACCTTTTTAAATACTATATCATAAACAGCCTGATGTGTTAAATGTTTTGGAAGTGCATTTTGTGCACACACACACACATGCATGTTTGTGCAAGCTCATACCTGTGTGCATATGTGTGTCTTTCTATTCCTCTTCCATTTGCTTCCTTGAGCTTCAACTCTTTCCTGATTTAACCTTTTTTTTCTGGAAGTAGGATGGACACCAAAGGTTGCAAGGACAGGCTTGACCTTTGCCGTGGTGTGTTCATTCCCACACCTGACATCAGCTCCTGCCCCATCTTGGCCTCTCAGACAGGAAAGCAACCACGTCAGAGATGTCAGAGGCAGAGGCACCTTGCTGTTCCTTGTCCTTCTGCCTATGAGCAGACCTCAGCTGCGTTCTACAACAGCAGGCTGAGAATTAGACATGCTCAGGGGAAGGCCCAAGCCTGTGTCACAGATCAGTAAGCATGAAGCCAGGACGGCCCAGCAGCTCCAGGCATGATTTATTCTAAGGCATGCAGTGTCACCAGTTAGCACAGTAAGAAACCTCTTGTTCCTGCATTTTTAACTCCACGCATCAATAACAATTTGTTTGGCAAAGCCCCGGGTACTGGGCCTAAATATTCAAACCACCAGGAGGAAACATGAGGATAGTGTTGAGAAATTAGATTTAAAATACCAAATAAACTCTTTTCACAGTATCCCTCCCAGTTAGTGCTGCATGAAGGCTCATAACACTTATGAAGCATTAAATGCCATTGACATGCACATGAGCAAAGAGAAAGTGAATGGAAAGAATAAAGAATAGTACAGCTGAATATGATGCAGATGTCAATCTCATATTTGGGAAACCTCTCATGTCACCCCAAGACGACAGACTTTTAAGCCCCGACCAGGTATCCAAGGCTAAGGTTAGAGACAGAAGGGCTGCCAGGTAGTCTGTTGTCAAAGAAATGTGGAGCCAACAGCATTTGGAAGAGAGCCCTTGTCATTCCAAATCAGCACAACCACAATGACAGGAGCAGGCCCCTTACTATTATTCATGGTTCAAGCTTCTACACTCCATTAGCTATCAGTGATATACCACTGTCACAACTATTAGTTACTCATCTTGAGGCTTACACCAATTACTATCATTTATTGAGGGCTAACTTTGGGTCAGGTATTTTAGAAGTTATTTTACGTGACTCATTCAATCCTCATAACCATTCTTTTAATTGGATATTTTTATCTCTACTTTATTGATGAGAAAACTATAGCTTAGAGAGCTAAGCAACCTGTGAAAGGTCAAGCAGAGATCACATGTGAGACCCACGGGCCCTTGCAGCCAGCCATCCTCCCCTAACATAGCTCTTAGGTTCCTATTGTGTAGCCAGCTTTGATTAGGCATTGGGGTTACAGAGGAACCTTGGACACTAATTCCTAGGGGAAGCAAAGCTGAGAATAACCAGATGAGACCTTGGAGTGAGAAGGCTGGAGGTCCCAAACACCCAAAAAAGCAAAATACAGAGCATTCTAGCAACCTCAGGAAGAGATACCTAGCTCTTCTTGGGCAGACCAAATAACTCAACCTGGATGTTGAAGAATGGTGTCTTGGTCATGAGGTCGAGAGGTAGGAAACATGCTCTAGGTGGGGAATAGCACAGAGAGACAGGGAGACATACAGGTAGGTATCTCTAGGAAGCGATGCAGAGACCCCATGGCAGAAATAAGAGACCTAGGAATAGAAATATCATTGCATTCACATGCTCGTGTTTGCATTCGACTGCCTGCAAGTCTGAAGATAAGTACAGATCACAGCCCCCTGAGCAGAGCTGACAAAATAGGCCCTCCCCACCATCCCCTGCCTAAAGTGTCCACCCCAACACCTGTGTCTCATTACACTGGATCTCCTGATTAGCTTTACTTTTTTGCAGCACTTAACACTGAAATATTATAGATTAAATTGTTTTCTTTGGTGCTACTTTATTGCTTCTTTCCCTCTTAGAATAGAAACTCCCTGAGTGCAGAGATTTTATCCATCTCATTCCCTGTTCTCTCCTCACTATTTAGAATAATACCTGGCACATGATAGTCCTTTGATATTTGCTGGATAAACAAACAAACCTATCAGAGGGAAAGAGGGAGGCCTTGCTGTTAGTCAGAGGCAGGAGAAATGGGAGTCCTGCTATGAGCCAGGGCCCTGTCACTCACCTGGGATTCTCTCATAATTTCTTTCTAGTTACTTTGTAAGTGGCTTTGAGTCAAAATAGCTTCCATTTTCCTTCAATGGCTTGCGGGATTTAAAAGCAGTGGCCTATGCCCACGATCCATGTGCTTCATTTCACCCACCTTCAAAGGCTGGCAGGCAAATCGCTTGCTCTTGGCCACCACTTCCCCCTCCTGTGCCCATGGCAGACATTGCAAATCAATCATGGCAATTTTTCCTGTAGTCAGTAGAGTCTTGGTCAATACCACACTCCAGACAGACACTACTAATCGATAGGAGGTGGCATTAGAGATGACACTTATTTTTCATCCTGAGCATGAAAAGAATTAAGTAGTTGTGAGGACATAATATAAGTAGGTGTAAGGAGAAAGGGACAAATCCATATTCCAGGGGAATTGTGTAATCTTTATGTCCTCAGGGAACTACCTAACGGTGGCAAAGAGAAAAGATCAGGGACAAGACACTACAGTGATTAGGGGCATGAACACTGACGTCAAGCCGGCTGAATCCAGAGAGTCCTCGCCACATAGCTGTGAGCAAGTTACTCACCCTCTGTTTTAGTCAGCTTTCCACCAGCTGTGACCAAAAAACCTGACAAGATCAATTATAAAGGAGGAAAGTTGGGGGGCTATGGTTTCAGAGGTCTCAGTCCATAGATGGTCAACTCTATGGCTCTGTGCCTGAGTAAGACAGCACATCATGGCAGAAGGCTGTGACAGAGGAAAGCAGTCAGGAAGCAGAGAGGGAGAGGGAGAGGGAGAAAGAGATAGAGCGAGCTACAACAAGGACAAAATATAAGCCCCAAAGGCACACCCCCATTGACCCACCTCCTTCAACGACCCCCTGCCTGCCTACAGTTACCACCCAATTAATCCACTCAAGTGGATTAATGCACTGATTAGGTGAAGGCTCTCATAACCCAATCATTTCACCTCTGAATGCTCTTACATTGTCCTTCACATGAGATTTCGGGGGACACCTCAAACCTAAACCATGACACCCTCTCTGAGTCCTAGTGTCCTCATGTGAAAGGTAGAATTAACAACTACACCTCACTTATCGGATCCTAAGGAGAAAACAATAAAAATCCACTTAACACCCCTAACCCAGAGCCTAAGACATGGTATGTGCTCAGTAGACATTGGTTATAGATTGGTGTTTAAACTTGACAGATTTACAAGTACAAACTTAACCAGGGTCTGAAGCTGATCTCAGAAATACTTGAGTCGAAATTGGTCCGCTCTCCATTAGGAATATAAAAGACAAGACCACTTCCTACCCAACCCCAATGTTTTCTAGTTCCTTTTTTTCTTTCCAATTTCTATTCATATTTAAACCACTATTATAGAAAACATTAAAGAAAATGCTTTAAACAATAAGCACTCTCCAGTAATCATGGCCCTTTCCCACAACTCATTTCATTTTTAATGTTTATTTTCAAGCTTTTCCCAAAAGTAGGGTTTTAAAAAATATAACAACCATTGTCTTCCTTTTTTTTTTTTTTTTCTTTTAGCGCTCTGAGCCAGGAAATCTCATTTGGAGCCCTTTCTCCGTCACTTTATTGCCACATGGAGTTTACCTGGCCCCTCTCAGGCTCAGGGTTCCTCCCTGTCGAATGGGAATTATAACAAGTGCATTGTTCACCTCAAAGTCTTGTGTGATGGAGCAAATATGAAAATACGAAGTACACAAATAATAGCTCTCATTTCAAAGGAGCCCTATTCAAAGGAGCAAGCTAAATGATACATGTGAAGGAACTTACATAAAGTGAATAATTAAATGAGCAAGAGAAAAGAAAAGGTGAAAATGTAAAACTTTAAGAAAATGAAGAAATAATGCTTTAAATTACAAAGTTGTCCTGAAGTCCTTAAAAAAAAAAAATGAGGCTAAGTTTCACTTAAATCATTGTCTTTGATGATGCTAAACTGTCAGCTTTTCTTTTTTTGGTTTTAAGTTTGTTCCCCATTTTTTGTACAACACTGTAGGTTCCATGGCTGTTTTCTCTACCTTTGTAAATAATACAATATCCTCTGGGGTTTTTAAATATTTAGCAAACATATGGAACAAAATCACCTTTAAAACTGACACTAGGTAGTAAAGAAAAAAGTATCCCAGGCAAAAGTAGAGACAACGCAAGGAGTTTTTGAAACCCAGACATTAAGTCACTTGTGTTTCTAGAGCTTCCCCAAAGGAATTCCCTGCATCAAAGGATTACTGAGCGATGTTGAATTAACTAAGGATCCCATGAGAGAGTTTTCCATAGCGAACAACTTGAAGTATTTCATACCAGTTAGTAGAGGTTGGGTTCTGTTGCAGGAACTTAATTCTCCAAACCTCAGAGGCTTAGCACAACAAATATTTATCCCTCTCTCACTCTAAATATCCAAAATGGGTAAACAGGGAGATTTCGCTCAGTCTGCTTACTTGGCGAGAGAGGCAGATAGGAGATCCATGCATTTCCATGGGCCAGAAGTAACAAATGTCTCCTCTCCTCATTCTGCTCAAGTCATTGACCAAAGCCAATGACACAATCACACCTCACATTAGAGGAGGTGAGGAAATGTCACTCTGCATGTTCCTGGGAAGAGAAGCGGAAATGCTCAGTGGATGGCAAGAATGGATCCCACGTGCTCCTTAGATATTTTCACTAAATCCATGAGCGTTCTAAAATAGAATATTTTTCTTTCCCCAACATGGCATGTCTCAGGGAGCGCCATGGCCCCGGGAAACAATCTACTTGGGTGAAGCAGAAAGAGTTAGATTCGTGTTACTGGTTTGTTTAGCTTGCTGTAGGAAGAATTCAGGGGCATACAAGGAGTGGGAGAAATGTGTCCTGCCTCCCTTGGGAATGCAGATATGCAGAGTGGAGAATGTAACCACTTCTTGATACAAGCTCCTCCCAGTATTTGGGAATTTGTCTCTTGCGGCTTAATACAGATTCTGTTCTCACACCCCAGGCAGAAAGCATCATCTGGGATGCCAAGGGACAGGGCCTCCATGGGACATTTGATTCCTATTGCAGGAGGTTAGCTGAGAAAGGTCATTGCTTTAGTTTTGCAAGAGCACATGGGGCAAATGGCTAGGCTGTTTGTTTGGACATCAACCCCATCAATCTTGTTCTTTGGCCCCCAGCTGTTTGAAGAGACTTTTGAAACTATTTTGCTGGGACTCAGAAAGTGAGAAGCTCAAGTGAAGTCTTGCTAGTTAGCTTGAAGCCATCCCGCTGTTTTCTAGCTGACCCCATACTGCATTTTTGCAGCTGAGACCCTTCCTTACTTTTCCAAAATCATGTACCTTCTAGATCTTTCTCATTTCTATAACTGAGAAGATGTTTTTTTTTTTAATTAATTTTTATTGTAGGTTGTTCAAAACATTACATAGTTCTTGATATATCATATTTCACACTTTGATTCAAGTGGGATATGAGCTCCCATTTTTACCCCATATACAGATTGCAGAATCACTTCAGTTGCACAACCATTGATTTACATATTGCCATTCTGGAGTCTGTTGTATTCTGTGCCTTTCCTATCCTCTACTATCCCCCCTCCCCCCTCCCCTCCCCTCTTCTCTCTCTACCCCCTCTACTGTAATTCATTTCTCCCCCTTATATTTTCCCTCCTTTCCCCTCACTTCCTCTTGTATGTAATTTTGTATACCCCTGAGGGTCTCCTTCCATTTACATGCAATTTCCCTTCTCTCTCCCTTTCCCTCCCACCCCTCATCCCTGTTTAATGTTAATCTTCTTCTCATGCTCTTCGTCCCTACTCTGTTCTTAGTTACTCTCCTTATATCAAAGAAGACATTTGGCATTTGTTTTTAAGGGATTGGCTAGTTTCACTTAGCATAATCTGCTCTAATGCCATCCATTTCCCTCCAAATTCTATGATTTTGTCATTTCTTAATGCAGAGTAATACTCCATTGTGTATAAATGCCACATTTTTTTTATCCATTCGTCTATTGAAGGGCATCTAGGTTGGTTCCACAGTCTTGCTATTGTGAATTGTGCTGCTATGAACATGGATGTAGCAGTGTCCCTATAGTGTGCTCTTTTTAGGTCTTTGGGGAATAGACCGAGTAGTGGAATTCTTAGAGATAAATGAAAACACAGACACAACATATCGGAATCTATGGGACACATTGAAAGCAGTTCTAAGAGGAAAATTTATTGCTTGGAGTTCATTCCTTAAAAAAAGAAAAAACCAACAAATAAATGATCTAATACTTCAACTCAAAATCCTAGAAAAAGAAGAGCAAAACAACAGCAAAAGAAGTAGAAGACAAGAAATAATTAAAATCAGAGCTGAAATTAATGAAATCGAAACGAAAGAAACAATTGAAAAAATTGACAAAACTAAAAGTTGGTTCTTTGAAAAAATAAATAAAATCGACAGACCCTTAGCCACGCTAACAAAGAGAAGAAGAGAGAGAACTCAAATTACCAGCATACGGGATGAAAAAGGCAATATCACAACAGACACTTCAGAAATACAGAAGATTATCAGAAATTATTTTGAATCCTTATACTCCAATAAAATAGAAGATAGTGAAGGCATCGATAAATTTCTTAAGTCATATGATGTGGTCTAAAGAGATGCTCCCACTCCTGTATTGGATCTGTAATCATTCTTCTTTTGGGGGGCGGCAGGAGTACCAGGGATTGAACTCAGTGGCACTCAGCCACTGAGCCACATCCCCAGCCCTATTTTGTATTTTATTTAGAGACAGAGTCTCACCGAGTTGCTTAACGTCTCACTTTCACTGAGGCAGGCTTTGAGCTTATGATCTTGGTGCCTCAGCCTCCCAAGCTGTGTACTCATTCTTAAACCTGCTATGAATGTTTCTCATTAAACATCTGTAAACTCTTCCTTGAAGGCCTGGCATGCCTCCATTAGAGATGCAGACTTTGGGAAAAGGTACCTATAGCAGCACTTGGCACAGAGTCTTGGGAGACTCCTGTTACCTGAGCCAGCTTTACCATTGCACCCAAATATGCAAACACAAGCACATTGACAAAGGGTCTGCAACCAGCCTTGAAAAAGGCATCAAATGAGCCCTGAGTGTACTTTGGGGCCTCCAATAAAAATATTGCTTCTGGAGAGGGTGGTATGGGAAGTGATTGCTTAAGGGATATGCAGTCTCCTTTGCAGATGATAAAAATGTTTGGGAACTAAAAAGAACAGATGGTTGCTCAATATTGTGAATATACCAAATGTGCACACTTTAAAGATGTTTAATCTTATATGAATTTAATCTTGATTAAAATAATTAAGTCAAAAAATATTGCTTCCTTCAAGTGCCACAGTTTCTGAAGTGCCCTTGTTCAGAGTAGGATTAACTATCTTCTTTCAGCACCTCCTTTCAGCTGCTTTTCCAACCTGGACCTTGTACCTTGCCTGAAGCTGTGGAAGTTGTTGTCCTTCCACAGCTTAGTTGTCCTTCCTGTAGAAAGAGGTTTGCTTTCCCAGGTTGGAGAAGTCGGAAAGGAAGAGAGCACTTTCTTGTCCATCTGTAGGGCTCTGGTTTTCTATTGTTACCAGCTGTAATGCCTCCCCCAAGGACATGGGGCCTTCCTAGGACTGTCCAGAGGCACCTTCTCCCTCACCAGCTACCTGAGCCACTGCTCATCAGAAGATCAAAGTGTCCCTCTCTGTCCATGTCACTATTCTTGCTGGCAGGAATGAGTAAGCCTCATTTCTCTGCATAGGGCTTCTCCTTATGGAACATCTTATCCACTTGATTGTTTACTTGTGATGCTAGGGATTGAACCCAGGGCCTTGTGCATGTGAGGCAAACGCTCTACCAACTGAGCTATATCGCAAGCCCAACTTCTTCATCCACTTTGAAATTCTTAGTGTTTGACAACCACCACCAAAAAAAAAAAAAAAAAAAAAAAAAAAAGACACAAAGCTATTTTGCTATTTTTGTACCCAAAAAAAGATTTATTGATTTCCTTTATTTCAGTTTGCAATTTAAATTCAAGGTACAGGGCCCTTCTCTCTATCAATCACCTGCTATACTTTGGCCCCATGTGTCTTTCTAGGTTCACAGACCCAGGAGAAGGACAAGTAAGATCATTCTTGCAAAATCTGCCATGCTCAGAAATCCAGAACTTCAAAGAACAAAAAAAAAAAAAAAGAGCTTCCCATCCCCTTTCTTTGTGTGTGTTGTTCTTTCTTTGGAAGCTAATTTCTAACTAACCACAGGAGAAAGGAGGTTTGGGCAATTAGGCTGTAAATCTGATCTGCAGAGGAAGCCCACCGGGATGCTCTTTTCCTGCGGCTAGAATTTTGGCCAAAATCATCTGGGAAACTTTCTTCTTCTTCTAATAGATTCTGCCTATGGAGACCTTGTAAACAATGCCAAACATGCTTCACATTTGTATAGCCATTTTAGATTTTTTTTTCCAAACCCTTGTCATATTAATCATCTCACTTGATCTTCACCAGTCTCTTGGGGGATGGTTAGAGAAGGGACCGAGATGCATACATCACAGAAGAGAGAAATGAATGCAGAGAGACTAAGCTACTTTCCCAAGGTCACAAAGCCAACTGGTCAGAGACAACCAAGTCTAGAGACCTTATTTTTAAACCTATAGCTTTATCTGTAGTGTGGGTCACAAATACAGATCTAAATCAGAAACCCAACTATAAAAGCCTCTAAAAGTCAAATCCCTCCTCTGGATCTATTTACTATTTTCCCCACATTGATGTTTGACGTTGGGATCACAGTTGTTCTCTGGTAGCTCTACGACGTGTCAATCTGGTGACTTCTTGTTCCCTTTACCATCTGCCTGATACTTTCTCAGAAATCAGAGGACAGGGGAATGAATTGGTAAATCTTCCTTTGATCTGTTTTAAATGAAATCCTATTTACAAGATACACTTCACTTCTTTTGATGAGCAGCTCACTAATTAGCTCACATCTGAGAGCAGGTTCCCTGGGAGAAAAAAAAAATTAATTAGTTCATTCCATCTCAAAAAGACACAATTCTTGAACTAATTATGGTATTTGAATGATTAATCTCCTTTAAATACACATGTGTTCAGGAGTATTACAGTTAGGAAGAATGTGTGATGAGAAAGAAGACAGAAAGAAAGGGAAACGGAATGAGGCAGCAGTGTAAGGTGACCCTCTTGCCCTCCTGGGCCAAGGGAGAGTTAGGCATTCTTCATTATCAAGTGGAATACTGTCGATACGCAAAACGGTATAGTTGGTAAAGTTCACTCTGATCCCTCCTGCAGTCTTCCATTTTCTGCCTTTTTTTACAAACCCCTGATGGCTGGTGTTTTAATATCAATCAAATTACTAACAGGAGCCTATCGGGGAGAAAAAGGTCACTTAATTTATTCTAAAATGTTAATGACTGTCGATGTCACTTTCTATCTGGTTGTCTTTCTCCCACAATTCTGGAATCTTCAACAGCAAGCTGTGATTGTACTCCAGTGAATGATCCTCTTCTTGCAGTCTCCTTGAGGTGGCATGTCAATTTTTTCTAAGTCCCTTTAATAATAACAACAACAACAATAATGCTCAGGTGTGTTAATGATGTCCTCCAAGAGCACAAAGATTGGGAATATATAAACCATGTGTCCTGCCATTCTGATCATAGCTTGTATAAAAAAAAAATGATATGTGGGGAACCAGGGAGAGTTTGGGGGATTCATGAAGTCATACTGCATAGGGCAGAACCTATTCCTTGTGAAAGGCTGGCTGCCACTAAGGGTCATATATGTCCAGTAGGGGTTTTTATTCACTTCAATATTCATATTGCAGAGCCCTTGGGAATAGAAATTCTTTTTTTGTATCTCAAGAGGGCAACTCTCAGTTGACCGTGAATAAATGTTGAAAAAACACAAAAGAGGTAGCTTAAGTGTGAAAATGGATTACTAAAGTCAAACAATTAATATAAAAGTTTGGAGACTGAAGAAAGAGTATGAATATTCCAGACCTGCTATGGTTTCAATGACTGTCCCCACAGGTGTGTGCTAAAGACTTGGTCTCCAGGATGACACTATTAGGAAGTTCTATGCACTTTTAGGAGGTGAAGCCTCATGGCTGATGGTTGGTCACTGGGGGAAGAATGCCCTTGAAGGATATTGTGAATCTTCAGTCTCTTCCTCTCTGTTTTGCTTCCTGGGGGATGGGATGAGTGGTTTTTCTCCACTGCATGTCTTGCCATTTGGGCCTCTCTAGAGGCCCAAAGTAATGAGGACACTCAATCAGGGACTGGAAACTCCAAAATCGTGAGCCAAAATAAACCTCTTCTCTTCATCAATTAGTTGCCTCAAGCATTTCCTTATAGTAACAGAAAGCTGACTAACACAGGATAATCAAAATTAAGCATAGATTTATTTCAGTCATTCTGGTAGCCAATACAAGATGAACAACAGGTTCAGTTGTACAGTTCTCCTGATATAATTTAAAAGTCTATGAAAGTCTATCTGGAAAGAAATTTTTTTTCTGGCATAAAGTCCTCGGAGATTATATCCTCTGGCTTATCCTTATTAAAGATCATTGAGTGATATCACAGCCAATAACTTTGAAAAGGATCCTTCAAAAGATTCAACAACATGTTTCAAGTGGAGTTTTTTTTTTAATCAACTCTCTGAGATGTAGTGAAAATTGCATTCAATTATGTATAACAAAATAGTATAATAGGAGAGTTGCCATAGGAACTCCCACCTTCTGCCCTACCCAGGTGGGCTCCAGTCTTCTCTCTGAGCCTTTTCCTTGTGCTTTCCTCTTTTCAGGGCCTTCCAGTGATCTGAGATGGAGATAAGTGCCTCACTGTAGGATGAAGATTGAACTGAGCACCATATGCAGGCACATTCCCCCATCCAAGCCTGATCCAGGTACACTGAGGCATAGGGCAGCACAAAGAGCGGGGATGGGAGGAGCCCTGCCTCTGTCTTGGAATGGTAGGGGCCCTTGGATAAGTCATTTTGCCTGCCTTAGACTTGGCTTTCTCTCCTGGAAAATATGTAGAGTTAGAGTATCAGAAGCATGCAAAGGTTTTTCAAGCTTGCAGAAAATGAACACCAGGCTTCAAAATCCACGCTTTTTGTGACAACCCAATTGCCATTAAAACACTCACCTATAAACTGTATGCAAAGGAATATGTGTACCAGTGTACCCATGTAGCTATTCACAAAACCAGTGAGCTAGATTTGACCCAGAGGCCATAGCTTGCTGACCATTTGACTAGACTATCTAGTTTTATAATAAAAACAGAACACAATACACAAATAATAGTTTGCCATGTATGTACATTTCCTAGTAGCCGTGTTTTTTTTAAAAAAAAGATAAAATTAATTGTAATGGCATACTTCATTTAAGCTCAACATATTCAAGGTATTATTTCAATATACAATCAATATGAAAACTTATTCATGATATCTATTTTCCCTCCTTTTAAAAAACACCGAGTCTTTGAAATCCATGCTGTATTTTTACACAACTCTGGTGGACTTACCATATTTTAGGGGATCAGTAGCCCCCCATGGTGGAGACTTACTGTGAGGTACTTAGAGGTTCTTTCTCCTCTCCACTTACTTCCTGTATTCCATGAGAAAAATACAAAGTAATGAGCCTTTATTTTGTTTCTCATCCCTGATCATTTAATGTAAGTCTGCAAAAGATGTGATAATAATTGTCAGGAGGTCAGTGCAGCTTCTGAGTGACTTGATTACTATCTCACTGCAATTAGTAAATAGCTGATAATGTCTTCTTGAAGAGCTCCAACACATGTCCCCCCAACCCAGGTAAGCTCCTAGTGAGAGAGAGGTGTGAGCATTCACCATGGGTGACAGGTAGAGAGTGGAGGGGGTGGCCAGGGACTTGGATGGAAAGAGCCACCCAGATGAGGTACTTCTCCAAAGTCTCCTCTTTGACTTGAATGTGCTACTTCACAGGATAATCTGTTTTCATTTTTTTTTTTTAACTTGAATCTCTCACCAGCAACTGTTTTCAATCGGGCTGCCCTGCCCACACTCCTTTCAGCAACTAGCTCTTCTCACCACAGATCTGTGACCAAAATTCACGCTCCCAGAAGATGCACCACATTTGTCACCGTGCCCTAGGGAATAGGTTACATAACAAGATGCTAAACTAGACATCTTCACTGAGGCCCCAAGACACAGTGAGTTTCAACATGCTAGAGGGAGTTGTGACAGATCACGGTACAGAAATGTCCTTTGAGGATTGATAGGTGACTCAAACGGCTCCCCCTCGCGAGGGCAGGAAGGAGTGGGGGAGAGGAGGCGTGGGGAGGATTTCTTTGGAGAGGGCAATGCTGTGTATCTTGTGCCCCTTACTCTCTCTAAACTGCTAGCAAGAACTTTAAAAGACAGCCAGGGACTCGACAGTTGCGCAGACAGACCACAACAGGAGGGCTGGGGCGAGACCGTAGAGAATTGGGAAAGGAGAGGTTGGTGTGCTGGGACTCACTTGAGCCCCCAGAACATTCCAGAGCCAGGGAGTCTAGGAGGGCCACACCCAGAGAGGGAGTAGGTGGGCATGGGGGGAGATTGGGAGAGAAGGATGCTAGTCCCCTTCCCCCACCCCCTTCCTTAGTTGAGGGTGGGTGGGTCATGAGTCTAAGTGAAGGAGGGAGACCCCACTAGCTGACCACTTTAGGACCTGGGGAAGCTGCACTGCAGGACCTACCATAGTCAGGGAGCTTCACATTGGCTGAGTGACAAGGAAAACAGTCCTCCCCCCATTAAAGAAAGGGAAGAAGGAAGAAAGACGACAACATGATATGTCATGAGCTGGTTTAAGAGTCTTGACCTCAAGGTGTGACTACACACATACTCCATGTTAATACAGTCTCCTTAAATGAGGAATAAGCAACAGAGGAGGGCTCAGCTCACACTTGACTCATGGATGGCTTCCACCACTACTGGGTGCAATCAGGTTCTGTTAACATGGGGATGGATCAAGGAGGAAGAAGGATCTTTCTTTGGGCTCCAGGCCAAAAAAAAAAAAAAAACATATATATATATCATGGTTGTGGTTTAGCAGGTAGAAATGAAGATGCCAGCTTCTCTTCAATTTTTCCACTCCTGCAGGCCACTCTCAGAAAACATCTATTTGGCATTCACCCAGTGGACCAGTTTGCCACTGGGAGGTGGGTCAACCCACGGGGCCTGAGCTTCCTCCTTCAGGCAATGCTAGACCCTGTTCATTGCAGGCAGCAATTGCTAGACACCTTCAGAGCTGAGCTCCATTTGTATTTTCTGTGAGGACCTTATCTCTTGCTTTTTCTTCCTTTAGTGAGTTCATTTTCTTCGACTTCAATTGTTGAATTGTAAAACGAGTGCTCAGACTGCCAGTATAGCCCCACACCAGCAGGTTTCTCGTTCAAGGAGCTCTAGATCCAAATGACATTTTTAAAGGAGGAGCCTCGGATTTCAGACTTCCATGAGACTTTTCCCAGAATGAGTTGCTTGACCTGGGAACAAGCAGGCAAAGTTTTGTTTTGTTTTAGTTTGGGGTTTTTGTTTTTCATTTTTGCCAGGGTCTTCACATGAACTCTGCCCTTGGATGCACATTTGAAAGAGGATGTTCGAAATTCCTCTCCTCTCTGCAAGGAGCTGATCTGACCCCAGATTTTAAAATGTTCAACTCTGAAATTAAGAAAGGTCAGTGTAACGAAGTGACTGACAGCTTGATTCCAAGTGCTGGAGCATCTTAGCTGGAAAGGGGGCGAGCCCCAGAGCAGGAAGGATCAGCAATAAATCACAGCCAGAGCAGGAGGAGGCAAGGAGGACTTGATAAATTAAACTGCAAATTCTTTGATCCATTTATTTTTAAAAAATGTTTATTGAGCATTCCAAAGGGGAGGGGACTGTTTTTCTGTATGTTAAACAACCACTCACAGTATACTTGCATATTAAGTCAGCTTTCTGTGACTGTGACAAAATACCTAAGACTAACAAATTAAACTGTAGAGGTGCCAGTCCATTGCTAAGAGCCATAGCCAGGTAAAAATGATGCATGGCATTTTGGGTTGAAAGGTGACGCCAGCAAGCCATTGAGATGATATGATTAGGTTAAGATCTTACAACAGTTACTAATATGGCATTATGTAAAAATGTGGATGTGTAACCGATGTGATTCTGCAATCTGTATTTGGGGTAAAAATGGGAGTTCATAACCCAGTTGAATCTAATGTATGAAATATGATATGTCAAGAGCTTTGTAATGTTTTGAACAACCAATAAAAAATAAATAAAAAAATAAAAAATAAAAAAAAAAAAAGATCTGCATTCAAATGGATATTAGACCCCTGCTGTCCACCTCGGCTTGCTATGGGACTCCTGGAGAGTTCCCATTGGTTGGGGAAGTGCGGTAGGAGGGAATTCGGGAGGAGGGATTTCCTGTTGGTGTGCGGAGGGGGGCGGGGTCCGGGAGAACGCTGCGTGTGTGGGTTGGCATATTTCCCGGGAGCATACAGGGCATTGGTGGGAGTTTCAAAATAAAGTTTGTTCCTGTTTGAGTAGCTCGTGATTTTGTGCCCAGCCAGACTGTGGCAGTCCATGATTGGTTTTGGCTCTGATGTCCAAGTTCATGCATGTGGCTTTTTTAGCTGCAGTTAGGTGGGTCTGAAACTTCTATAATGGCCTCTCCATTGTACCACATGGTCTCTCTGGCAATTTGGTCTACACCTCTCAGATGAGAGACTGAAAGTAGTTCAAGCTTGGGCACACAACTGGCCCAGTGTCCATTCTGCAGCATTCCATTGGTCAAAGTGAGTCCTGGGCCAGCCCAGATTTAAGGGAAGCAGGATGCAGCCCACTGTGGGCAGCATTTGCATGTGGGCATCAGAGCAACTGTTGGCATCATCTCTGAGCTTTGGGCCTTCAAGGTGACACTGCTGAGCCTGAGACATTTTCAGTAAGCCAGGATCTTCAGGGGACTAACCTAGTCCTAGGCCAGTAGTGTCTGTTGGCTCCCTGAAGAAGCAGCTGCAAGTCCTCTCTGGAGAAAAGCACCTTCAATGTACTCCATCACATTCTCATTATGTTTAACTAAATATAAATATAAACAACTAAATATAAACAACTTAAAAAAGTCATCAAATGCATAAGAAATAGCCACCATGAGTAAAAGGCAGTCAAACCTGCAAATAATACCATTAGATTATCCGAGGACTTCAAATTTTAAAATGATCATATACAGGATATAATATAACTATATATATATATATATATATATATATATATAGTTATAGTTATATATAGTTATATATTTTAACTTTTTCATTTTATGGATTAACCACCAAAATGACCCAGGCAATACAAAAGTGAGCATTCAGAAATTATAAATACACAGGATATGATGGCTTTTGCCTATAATCTTAAAACTTGGAATTTGGTACTTGCTATGAAGTTAATATCAGGGCTAAAAAGCATAGTATGTATATCTTGAAAAAAAATAAGTAAACTGAAGAAGCTAAAGAAATTACCCAGAATATAACAATGAGAGACAAGGGGATAGAAAAATATGACTGATTAAAAGACACAGGAAATAGAATGAGAAAGCATTATTGTTTCCGTTGCCTAATAGAGACCCAGAAGAAGAGAACAAAAGAAGGGATCACTCATAGAGATAATGGTTCAGAATTTTCCAGAACTATTGGCAATCTGAATACGCAGATACTGGAAGCAGCGAGTATACTAAATAGGATACGTAAAAAAAAAAAAAAAAAAAAAAAATCTATATCTAGACCTAGTGCAACGAATCTAAAGACCAAAGACAAAAGTAGCCAGAGAGAAAAACATATGTCCCCACATAGACTGATGTAGTTTTCTCTGTAACATCAAAAGGGACCAAATGGCAGGGATATCTGAGAGAAAGCCATCAAGCTAAAATTTTGTGCTCATTATAACTATCTCTCAAGAAGGAAGACAAAAAATAAAAATACTTTCAGATAAACCTAGAGAGGTTTTCTCCAGAAAACTCACCAAAGAGAAGCTCTATTTCAGGGGGAGGAAAGTGCCTCCATTCAGAATCTTAAAAATATTTAGCAGAAGAAAGATAGAAGGGAAATTCCTCAGCCAAATAAAGGATGTCTGTCAAATCTCCCAGCGTGACCCTATCCTTAGTGGTGACACACTTAAAACACACTCCCTCTCTTGGAAACGAAGGTGCCGATGAGAGAGCTGTCACTGACTGTTTGCACTGGGAGCAGACTCTGAGCTAGAGGTGGGCACACCAAATGCATCCTGGGAAAAGGTACACTCATACATTGCTAGTGGGACTAGGTGTGCAGAGGGAGAGGAAGGAAGCCGGCTCAGGCAGAGGGAGAAGTCGAGCTGGGAAACAGTTCCAGAGAAGAATTCATTAGTTGCTCATGACAATACAAAGATCTTGAAATATCATACGTTTGATTCAAATGGGGTATGAATTCTCATTTTTCCACGTGTACAGGTTGCATTGTATTGTCATGAGCAATTAATTTTAAAAAAAAGGTGAATTAAATATTAAAAAGGATCATCTCTTCATTGTTATTTTAATTTATATTGAAATAAATCACAATAAAATAAAGTATTATTTTTAAAAAAAAGAAGAAGATTTCAGCCAACCTCGTGCAATGTTCTGGACCTGGATTGGCATGTCAGAATTGTACCCAGTTGGAAAGCAGAGGCTCCATCCTCACACCTCCACATCAATCAGACGTTACATATTGTTTGCTCTACAGCTTTCTTCAACCAAAGGGATCCCTCCGAAGGACTTAAAACTGAGGGCCATCTTCAGGAAGCCCTTCCAAGACCTGTGGAAAGGAGTCCTTCATTCCCAAAGCGATCTGGGCAGTGCAGAGAAGGAGCCACCCAAAATGCCCTTCATCATCATTTCTATTCAATAGACTATGGAAATCTAACCAATGTAGCTACACAAGAAAAAATCCTAAGAGTTACTATAAGGACAAGAAAGAAAAAATTGCTGTTATTCACAGAAGATATGATTTATTAAAAAAAAAATCAATGTATGAAAAAATGGTTAGAATGAATACAAAGTGATTTTTAAAATGGCTAAAAATAAGATTAAAGTGCAAAATTCAATTGGATTTCTAAATACCAGGTGAAATAGACAGAATTCCTGAAGAAATTCGCATAAGTACACCAGAAAATGCTCATTGCTTTCGTGTCTGGAATAGCCACACTGTGGAAACAACCCAGATGTGTGTTTACAGAAAACAGACATTTTATTTTACTTATTTTTTTAACTTTCCAAAAATTTTAGGTTTTTTAAATATACATGACAGTAGAGTGTAATTTGACATATTATACATACATGAGTATAACTCATTCTAATTAGGATCCCACTCTGGTGGTTATACATGATATGGAGTTTCACTGGTCATATATTCATATATGAGCAGAGGAAAGTTATGTCCAATTCAGTCTACTGTCCTTCCTGTTCCCAACCCCCCTCCCTTCCCTTCATTCCCCTTTGTCTAATCCAATGAACTTGTATTCTTCCCTCACCCATCTTATTGGAAAATATACATTTTATAGCTACACATGAAATAGAAGGCAGCAGGAAAAATGAATGGACTATATATTTATGCACAACAACATAGGTGAATCTGAGAAACAGTTCTTGAGTTAAAAAAAATGATAGGAGACTACATAAACTGTAACATTTTCAAAATTGCACCATAAATTACTTTGCCAAACATACATGCATGGTAAAATATTTTAAAAGTAAGGGACATATCAAGAAAACATTCAGCATAATAGTTGTCTGGTGAAAGAGGAGAATGAAATTGGAAATGAACACATGTGCAACCTCAGTAGGAAGGTTTCTCATATCAGGAGGTGGGGTTCATGGGCATTTGTTCTATATTGTAAATACCCTTTTATATTAAATATATATGTATATATAATTTTAATTTTAAAATAATATATATATATATATATCAATTTTAAATTTATTTAATTTTAAAATAATATATAAGTCAATAATTTTTAAATTGAAAATAATCTTTTTTTAAAAAAGATATCCAACATCATGGGACATAGCGGGCTAAGTACAGTTAAGGAAATAAAAATCCTCAATGATGCTTGTTAAAGCATAGCAAGGAAGACTTGTGCTAGCACCACCACAACATTTATAGGATCACTGCAATGGGCCTTTGTGCATCAGGAGAGAGAGATTGGGCTTAACCTCAAATACAGCATATAGCCAAGGAGTAGGGTAGCGGGTCAGCGGATGGAAAATTAGTAAGAGGTAAGAGCAGGAGTGAGGGTGATTCTGGATGAACTGACCTAACCGAATTCTTGCTGAAGGCAAACCAGCATGATCACACATAAGTATGAAGGATGGAGCAGGGTGAGGCACGTGATCAGATGTGACAGTGATTAGACATCAAGCTCAATTGGACACCAAAGGTGAGGTTCTTACTTAAACTGATTTAGCAGGGAACTTGCTAAAACTGGATTTCACAGAGAATTGCCCAGACAGGTCTAGCAGAAGGTTCAGGAGTTGACCCAAAAGTTCAGCCAAGCAAGGAATCTTTGTCAGCACTGCACTGGAAGGACTAGAACAGGCCTCAAGGAGAAGGTGGTAGAGAGTCTGACCTTGAATTATAGATAGGATTTAAAGGACAGAGAAATTAATCTAGGAGGCTAGTGTCCCCAGGGAAGGTCAACAACCCCACAACCACCCACCCACCAGTGACAAGGCAATCCATGAAGTGTTCTCAGTGTGAAGATGCAACCTTTTCCAAAGTGAGGAGAGAAGCCCACCTTTCTGCCATGAAGGTTCTGGGGGTTTGCGAAGTGTCAGCAGGAAATACTAAAGGATGGGCCTTGGAAGTCCCCGCCCAGGATGGCAATATTAGCATACTAGACCTGGGCACAGGCTCAAGTGCCAGAAATGATTCTCATCTTCTGGAATTTGATGGACAAAGCTTCTAACTGATGAAGCATGATCGCAGGATTAGCTCTGGGGGGAATGTTGTGGTGTTGCCTAGATGGAAGTTGAATAGTTGAAGACCAAGTGTTTTCTCCTGCCTGATGATATCCATTCACTCTTCTTCAAAACATCACCCATGATCTTTGTTTCCAGGACTATCCTATCAACTTTCAGCCACGGTGGTTTAGATGGACTTTTCTCCCACTAACTCCAGAGAAGAAGCTGAAGGTACCCAGTCTAAGTCTGCTATGGAGGCTGGCCATGTTGCCACCACAAAGGGAACACTGTCTGAAGATGGATCCAAGAGCACAGCCAACAGATGGAGGGGACCGGCGGGCTGCTGGTAGGTAGGTACTATTATTTATTGACTAAGGAATATTGGAAGAGTATTGACTAATGCCTTTGGGGAGGTGAGAAAAGTCCTCCCATGTGGGATTGAGAGAGGCAGTGTGGAGTGGTGGAAGTTGCCTCTCACAGATTTTCCAAACTCACAGCAGGACTCAGGAAAAGTCATTTACACCCACCCCAGGTCCTAAACTTGCTCAATTATAAGATGGAGATTGTTAATAGGTTTTCATGAATTGTTGAGATTAAATGTATAGCACACATCACATTTAATGAGGTGCACAGAAATTATCCAGTAAATATTATCTTTATCATTAGCTTCTTGCATATCTTCTTCCCTAACTTCTGCTGTTCTGCTATTTGTTCTATGTTCCTTTCTGCATCAAAAATGATTTATTTCAGATCTACTAATGGTGGGGTCGGGGGGGTGAGGGGGAGATTGAGATTATTGATCTAGTCTTTAAAACCAATAAAAGCAATTTAAACCTAAAACAAGACAAGAAAAAGTTTCTTGCCAAGGAAGATGCAAGGAATGACTGCTTGGCAGCTGCCAGCCCTGTGGGCTTTCTTTGACACTGTCTGCCAAGCCTCATTTAAGCCTAATCTGATTGTTCTGACCCAGAGAAGCTGTCTAGAAACTGGGCGGGGTTAACAAAAGATACCTTGTGTCTCCTGTGGCTGCCTAAACCCTAAGGCTTATCACACATCTGATGTGTCCAGACACCATCTAGATAACCTGAATCTTAATATGTCATTCAGAAGCCAGAATGTTGGGACAGCAATGTCGCATAGATGTCCCTATGTCTCAAAAGGAGACGAGATCTTCTAGAATCTTAAAACAAACAAAACAAAACAAAAAAAAAAAAACAGAGCATTTAAAAGGGGGGGCCCTGAGAATTCTGTGTTCACAAATCAGCACCCAAAGCAGGTAATTTGACTTTGGTCCCTTATCTATTTTAAATGACAAACCTCTTTTTATTACTTTTCTCCACTTGAGTCAGAAGGAAATTTGAGTCTAGGATGGCAAAAAGATTTCAGCTCACATGCCAACTTCCATCAATTTCTCTGAATTAATAAAAATTCCCAGACTGATCTTAAAAGAAAATCATGCCACAATCAATTAACAATGTCTGCCATGGACAACATTCAGAAGCTGGAGGTCTGACTGCCTACATATTTGTCAGTGGTTATAACAGGGTAAGGCTCAGAGGGAAAAATTTTAGGTTATCCATGATATTCTTTGTCCTTCCTTTCAGATTAGGCCTTGAATTTTTATTTATCCCATCATATATTTTATTTTGCTTGGTGGACATGGTTAGAATAGTTACAAATCATTGCTCCTGGTAGCTCCCTAGCCCACATGAGAGAAGAAGATAAACTGCAATATCAGGTCATGGGCCAGACATGTTTTGTTTGCTTCTCCTCATGGAGAATGATCCCCTGGCCAAACATGTCCTTCTTAGGGAATAATACCAGAGCTGCTGCAGAAACCCATTACAACCTTTTGTTTGGTTTCTTTAAGGTAAAGATATCACAGGCTCTGGAACCTAGGAGAGGCTTGCTGGGCAATCTAGGGAGATTTGATTTTATAGATGAGGAAACTGAAACTTAAAGGAGACAAATGGTTTGCCCAAGGTAATAGAGGGAAATTCAGTGTTTCCTGTCTTTATTACTCTTTCTCCAACTTTCTCTCCTCAGTTATGGTATCAAACTTCACACCTAGAAATCTTTTGAAAAATAACAACTAAATGAATGGCCACATGGCCCGCTGCGATCTGAGCAGAGAAAGGCACCATGAATGCAAGGTGATAATGACTAGCTTATGTCTCAAAGGCAAGTGACAGAGAGTGACAGAAAGATTTGAAACAGTGGTGGTAATATTATTCTAGTAAGCAGCCTCTGCATTTCCTAATCACATCAAAAGTCACATCAGAAATCTTTCCCGAAGACCCGAAATGGAACATAATCCTTTATTTGCATATCTGCTAAAGACAATATATGCATATATTGATGGTTTTCCATTTTGATAATTTCAAACATTTTGATAGTTTTGCATTATCACTCCTCTGGGCCAGGTATGTTTCTAGGTGTCAGTAACAGATAGAAGATAGAGTGTAATGTAAGCTTTGCAAATCCCAGTCTGGTTAGAGAGACCAAAAAATAATGTAGGGGGAAATATAAACAGAATTAGAAATGTGTATGTAAGGTATAAATATGGCACTGAAGAGGAAGGCTCTGGGAGATTTTTCACAGAAACCACTTCTGAGCCTAGCTTAGAAGGATAAAAAGGAGTTCATTACTAGCACTCCTACAGTTACCTATTCAATAAACTTAATAGCATACCCAATGCAAGCCAATCCCCATGTTAGGCACTGGAGATGAAGAGATAGGTAAGACAGGGTTCCTGACCTCCCGGAGCTCAGAGACTAGACAAAAGGTTCTTATATAAACAAACAAACCAGAAATTACCCTGCAGTATGTTGAAAACAACAGTCAGTGAGAGTATCAAGTACAGTCATAGGAAAGGGGCAAGGACTTGGCCACTCATCCTCCATGTTTTGAGTGGTCCTTTTCAGTAAGTGTTTATGGTTACAACGTTGGAGCATCAGTGGCAGAACAACTGTGTGTAAGAGAAACAAAGAGAAGATAAACTGGAAAAGTGACTGAAGCTCAGCTATTGACTCCCATGTAACAAAAGTTCTTGAGTACCTGCATTGCACTAGGCACCATGCTAATTTGGAGGGATACAAGAGAAATAAATACCAGCAGGTTAACAAAATAGATGGTGGATTCAGCCTTCCTGGGTCCAAATTCTAGTTTCCCAACCCACCAGTCATAAGTTCTTGGACAAGGTGTTCAATCTCTCTGTATTTCAGTGTCTTCATTTAAAAGAAAAAAAAAGTGGATAAAAAAAATAACTCTTGCCATTGTGATACAAAAAAAATTGGCCAAATATAATAAAGTTCTTAACTAATTCTCTGGCACATAGTAATGTTCAATAAAAACATTAGTAAGGAGGAAGACGATAATGATGCTTACAGGCTTGTGGGAAGTCAGAGGAGTTTCCCTAGAAGAAACAGCTGAATGAAGAGCCCAGAGATAGCAGAAATTAGTCAGAAAAAGAGGGTGTCAAAATGCAGATTACATTCCACCACCTTTGTATCATCTATCACATTTTTCTTTGCTCAACAAGTTTAAAGTGTTATAAGTCACAGACAAAATCTTACTCTTATATGCCTAAGAATGCATGTTTTTAAAATATGGGTTTGGAATTTTGTTTTGTTTTTTAAAATAAGATTCACCTTATTCCTTTTCCTCTGCCCTGGTAGTGACAGCCCAGAAGGGCTCCCCTCAGCCAGGGGGTTGTTGGATGAGGAGACACTGAGATTCAATTGTCACTACATCATCTGATCCTTTTTCACTAACACAGGTGGTTTTGTGAACCACCCATTGCCTCACATCAGAGCACCTGATGTCTGGATTTAGTAATGCTTATGAATACCAGGACATTCCCTCTTCTCAAGCATTCGTGGAATATTCTCAGGATATAAAGAATTAAAGTCATCACACTACAGTAATACGTGAGTGCCCATGTTACAGCAGCTCAAGCCACAATAGCCAAACTATGGAACCAGCCTATGTATCCATCAACAGATGAATGGATAAAGAAAATGTGGTATGTACAAAAATGGAATTTTATTCAGCCATAAAGAAATATGAAATTATGCCATTTGCAGGAAAATGGATGGAACTAAAGACCATTATCGTAAGCAAAATAAGCCAAAGTCAAGGTTAGGCTCAGATCATATGTTCTCTCATATGTGGAAGCTAGAGAGGAAAAAGGAAAAGAAAGGGGAAGGGCAGGAATCTCATAAAAATCAAGGGGAGATCAGTAGAGGAAAGAGACCAGGGGAAGGGAGGAGAAAAATAGAGGGGGAAGTACTGGGGAGTGATATTGACCAAATTATATTGTTTTATTTTGTGCAGGTACAAATGTGTAACCACAAGTTTCACCACTATGTACAACTATAATGCACCAATAAAAGTGTAGAAAGAAACCTTCTCCAGGGTTGACCATATGCAAGGCCATAAAATAAGTTGGAATAAATTTGAAAGTATTGAATCATAAGAAGCATGTTCTCCAAACACAACAGAAATATGTTAGAAATCAAAACCAGAAAGAACAGTAGGACATCCACATGTGGAAACTAAACACGCGTTTCTAAACAACTCTTAGATCAAAGAAGCAGCCACCTGAGAAAATGGGCCTGAAGGAAAATGGAGACACAGCAAGTCTATGGGATGCAGCTAAAGCAATACCTAGAGGCAAATGCAGAGTTTTACATTCCTATAAACTAAGAAAAAAATCCCTGAAAGAAGAAAAGAAATTACAAGAGACTGGTGTAGAAGGATGGGTGGGTACAGGGAGGATGGACACAATAAACACCATATACGGGTGTATGGGAACACCACAGTGAACCCCATCAACTTGTACAATTAATGAGTGTTAATGATTCTAATTTTTAAAGAGGAAATGTGTAAAAAATAAATAAATAAAAGAAGGCAGGGAGCTATTTTAGATTAAAAGAGATTTGGAATCCTGATCACCAAAATTCAATGTGTGCTCCTTGTTTAGTTCCTGATTTTAATAAACCAGATATGAAAGAAATCTGGGGCAGGTGGAGGAACTGGATATTAGATGACAATAAGAATGATTGAAATTTTGTCCAATGTGATAATGAAATTGTGTTACAGAAGAAATGATTCCAAGCAATTAGAGATGGGTATTCATTGTTCTGTTTCCATTTACAAATTTGTTTTAAATATTATATCATTTAAAATTTTTCTGATGCTGGGCAAAATGGCAGAAACTATAATCCCAGCAGTTCAGAAGGCTGAGGCAGAAAGGTCACAAGTTGAAAGCCAGCCTCAGCAATTTAGCAAGGCCCTAAGCAACTCAGTGAGACCTTGTTTCTAAATAAAATATAGAAAAGGACTGGGAATGTGGCTCAATGGTTAAGTGTCCCTGGGTTCAATCTTTAGTACAAAAAAAAAAAATTTTTTTTACTGAGATGAGAGTGGAGGCAGGGGAGAAAAGGAGCAGGATGGGGTTTTTCTAATGCTTTTTGCTATCATAACAGATGAATTACTATTCAAAACGGAAAAGATAAAATAATGAAATAATATAAAGCTCAACAAATGTGAATGGACTATATTTTTTAAAAATCAGTAACCAAATTATCACTTCAAGAATCTAAAAAATTATGAACAGACTAAACCCAAGTTAAGAAGAAGAAAAGAAAAACAAAGAAAAATTGAGTGAAAATCCATGGAATGGGAAACAGAAAAAAAATTAATAAAAAGAATCATAAACTATTTTTTAAAGATCAACAAAATTAAGCAAGCCAAAAAGCTGCATAGCATCATAATCAGAAGTGAAAAAGAGATACCACCAATGCCACCAAATTCAAAAAGAGGTCACCTGAAAAATTTAGATCAACTAATAACTTAAATGAAATACACTATTTCCTAGAAAGACCCAAGAAGAAACAAAAAATATAAATAGGTCCATAACAAGTGAAGAAATTGAATTAATAATTTTAAAACCTTCTGCACACAGACACACAAAAGTTCAGGCTTAGATGGCCTCACTGATGAATTCTATCAAACATTTAAACAAATAATAGCAACCCTGCTCTCAGTCTCCCAGAAAATATAGAGGAAGAGACCCTTCCCAGCTTGTTCTTGGAAACCAGGAATACTATGATTCCCAAGAGATCAGACAAAAAGAAAACTAATGACCCATATCCCTCATATCTAAATGTGAGAACCCTCAACAAAATATTAACAAATAGCAGGGCATGGCAGCATACACCTGAAATCCCAGCAACTCAGGAGGCTAAGGCAGAAGGATCACAAATTCAAAGGCAGCCTCAGCAACTAGCAAAGCCCTAAGCAACTCAGGGAAATTCTGTCTCTAAATACAATTTTAAAGGGGCTGAGAGTGTGGCCCAGTGGATAAGTGTCTGGGTTCAATCCACAGTACCAAAATAAAAAAAAAAAATTAGCAAATAGAATTCAGTCTCATAAAAAAATAAGGCACATAGCCACATGAATTTTATCCCAGGAAACAAAATTGTTTTACCATTCGAAAGAGACAGCCTAACTCCTCCTTTTTAAGAAGGTTTTGCTGCTAATGTGTCCCTTCATGGGGCTCTTCTGCTCCCTGTATTTTTATTAATGTTTATTATTTTTATTAGCTTTTGGCCTATCTTTCCAGATTTTCCTTCACAAAGATAAAGAGCAAACACATATATGGGGGTGTATGTGGTTTCTTTCTTGTCTCACAGTTATGTTTACTGTTTTTTTTTGCATCTTGCTATTTTCTCACAAGTACTAATCTCTGGGGTATATAAAGAACTCAAAAACTAAGCACACACACAAAAAATGACCCAATCAATAAATAGGCCAAGGACCTGAACAGACACTTCTCAGATGATGATAAATAATCAATCAACAAATATATGAAAAAATGCTCATCATCGCTAGCAATTAGAGAAACGAAAATCAAAACCACTCTAAGATTTCATCTCACTCTAGTCAGAATGGCAGCTATTATGAAGACAGACAACAATAAGTGTTGGTGAGGATGTGGGGAAAAAGGCACACTCCTACGCTGCTGGTGGGACTGCAAATTGGTGCAGCCAATATGGAAAGCAGTATGGAGAGTCCTTGGAAAATTGGGAATGGAACCATCATTTGACTCAGCTATCCCTCTCCTTGGTCTATACCCAAAAGACTTAAAAACAGCATACTACAGGGACACAGCCACATCAATGTTTATAGCAACACAATTCACAATAGCTAAACTGTGGATCCAACCTAGATACCCTTCAATAGATGAATGGATAAAAAAAAAATGTTGCATATATACACAAAGGAATATTACTCAGCAATAAAAGAGAATAAAATCATGGCATTTGCAGGTAAGTGGATGGAGTTAGAGAAGATGATGCTAAGTGAAGTTTTCCAATCCTAAAAAACCAAAGGCCAAATGTTTTCTCTGATGTAAGGAGGCTGATTCATGGTGGGGTAGGGAGGGGAAACATGGGAGGAATAAACAAACTCTAGATAGGAGGGGAAGGGAGGGAAATGGGGTTATAAATGATGATGAAATGTGATGGACATCATTATTCAAAGTACATGTTTAAAGACACAAATTGGTGTGAACATACTTTGTATACAACTAGATTTGTGAAAAAATTGTGTTGTATATGTGTAATAAGAATTGTAATGCATTCCACTGTCATATGTAAATAAAAAATAATAATTAATAAAAAGAGTATCAGATGAGCATTTTGAAAAGATGACTCCATTTCTCTTATGCAGAAAAAATCAGAAGTGGTTATTCCTACTGGAGATGGGGAGGCCATTAGGAGGCCTCTGCCATCATCTGAATCAAGGTGGCCTGGACTAGGATAGTGGGAGTGAGAACAGAAGTAGGCAGATTTGAGACAGCCTTGGAGTTTGCAGGGACAGGACTTGGAGATCAATTGGATATAGGGGTTTAACCTCAGCTTTGGTCACATTAATAGTCCCAGGGAGATGACATTTTCTATGTAATAGAAGATTACACCATATCTATAACTTCTTTTTTCTAAAAATAATTATTATAAACAATTTCAAACATATATGAACATAGAAGAGTCTAACGGACCCCCAACCTACTCATCGCAGAGAGTCAACAATTGTCAGTCCATAGCCTATATCTCTTTACCTGTTTCTATGATCCCCTTCCATTACCCCTTCAGCCCTCTCTCCCCACTGGTATACGCTGCTGTAGTTCCTGGACATCCCATCATTTTATCCACCTGTTCAGTATTTTCCAGCACCCTGAAGGGACATTGTTATCCAAATTCCACTGTCCCTTTTCTTGATTCCTGCCAATCTGCTAACTTGACTCATCAAAGCTCATTCCTTTATTGTAAGGCTTGGTCTCTTGAAAAATTCAACATGGCTTGTATTTCAAAGAGATGCTCACTGCACAGTGTGACTTCAAAGTAGAACTTGCGTTGGCCAGAAGAGAGTAGAGGGCAGAAAGGTCGGGTGTGATGGTGACTCAGTCATCTATTCATCCTCAGCATTCCTTGATTTTTCTACTTCCCTGTAAAAACAAGAAGGTACCAATCACACTAGAGAGCCTCTGGCCATGGGCATCTTGGACAAAGAGAACAGAGAGCAGAGAGGGGTACACCTCACTCCTGGAGCAAAGGTCCTGCCTGATGGCAACCATTGAGCCTCCCTGTCAGGGTCAGAGAACACTTGTTCCTCTCCCCGGCAGATGCCTGGGCCTGTTCCAGCCTGCACACTTACATGGAATGCCTTCCATGCCACTGGTGTCTTCCTTGTCCTTACTTGCCATCTAAAGCTGCTCTGACTTATCTCAATGTCCTTTGTCACCAGTTCCCACTTCATTACATCAGCTATGCCTGCCTGAGTGCTGACACCCAGTGCTTGGTTACCAACAACTGTCCTAACCTTCCTAAGGCCTCCATTCCCCACCTGGAAAACAGGGTCCACTTTATCACCCCTAATAGCACCAGTATGATGATTGAATTCAACATGGTATCCAATGACACTGGACAGCTCAGATACGGCGCTGTGACTGCACTTGGCTGATTCCCCCATGGGCACTGGTCCAGTCCTCGATATTCATCCTGCATTCTGGATGAACATGAGTTCAACAGCCTTCTATGCATTATGGGATTTCAACATGTTTTGTGAAATTTGTCACGTGGGTTAAACAGAACAGTGGATGTGAAGGTGACTGACATTCTACCTGGTACACTGTAAGCACTCAGCAAAGACAAGGATGGTGATAAGACCTGAGGCCAGTCCCTGGTTGGGTGGAGATGTTTTTCTGACAAGGTGAAAAAATTTATGTCACCTGTCAATGGGCAAAGAGGAACAGGAGAAAGTGTGGGTGCCAAACTAACAAGTCAGATGTCACAGGCCTTTAACAGTTGTTCTCCTTGAGGCTATTTGGGCCCAAAGATATCCACCTTTCAGTAACGGGCAAGGAGGCATAAAATTATTTGAGCTAACCTGAATCATTTGATAGATGCTGCAAATTTCCAGAATTCAGCACCCCCAAAATGAGGGTTGTTCTACTATTTCTCTGATCTCTTCAAATTATCAATCAGAAGTCAACTATTCATTTATCTTGTCCTGGAGCTAGGAAATCAATCCATTTTAGATAGATTATGAATATAGTTCTAGGACTCAGTGGCCTTTGTGCCACTAAACTCAGCTGAACAGGCCCCCAGGGATGAGGGGGTGGGAAGGAGACAGCACCATAGTGGAAAAAGTGGTTTTAATTTTAACTTTTATTCTGCATTAACCATTTTCCCACACTGCTTTCTAAATCACAGTGAGGAAAGAGAACAAAGCAATAAAAGCAAAATATATTCAAATAAAGGCCCACAGTGCAGCAGAGTGGTAGGTGGTAGTACCCTTGGGGGCTCATTTTTTTTAAATGTCTCATTTGCTTCTGAATTTGAAATTTCAGCAGGCAGAAGAAAACCTCAGCTATGACTTATTTGAAAAAGTGAACGTTTATATTGCTTTTGAATAAATGCACAAAAAATCCACCCACCCCCCGACTCCTCTTTTTCTTCCAGGAAATCACCCTGATGATATCATCCATCTTTCAGTAACGGGTGAGGAGGATACTAGCCTTCCCTGATTTGGGGGCACATTAATTGTATTAATCCACCTCTCCATACAGTGCAATTGTATCATACACACTTGAATTATAAATTCAACTTCAAGCACTTGGCAAAAGAGGAGTAAGCTGGAGAGCATTAGAAAAGTATAGAGAAGTCCACCCACCATTCCTCTCACCCCTGAACAACTGCTTGTGTTCAGGTTTCAGGAAAGACTAATTGCAAAAGTACTTCTCCAGGCCAAGTGTGTGTCTTAGATATTGGAAATTCATGGTTTTTTAAAAGATAATATGGTCTCTAAACTTCTCTGTTTGTTGATCAAAACAGAAGACAGCAATGTCTTCTGACTCTGCAAGGAAATGTAATGGACATTCAAAGGTAGTTTTACTTATAGGCGTTAACTTCAAACCAAACCCTCCCAAAATGCAACTCTCCAGATGTGGGGGACATGGATCAAGATGGCTGCCCAGATCACAGTGTTTCTCAGTGGCACCTACTGTTCTGGCTCCATGATTGAGTCATCCTGGAGCAGAGACATCTGACTCAGCTGGACAGATTCTCCTCTCAGAGACCTGAAACCCAAGTACACAGATGTAGATGAGGATGTCTCTGTTTCCAAGTTATTTGAGTGGCATTTTCAGTAACTCCCAGGGTTGAAATCTCCCAAACTGTTCTGGTTCCTGTTCTTTTCAAAACCTAAGAGTTCAGCAACTCTTAGGATTCAGTGAATTTTCCTAGTATCTTCAAGTATGTTAGCCAGAGTAGCTTTTTGCATTTGCAACTATAAGAACCTTAATTAACACACAGCATTATCATCCCCTTAAGTTAAAAGATTCCTAGAATTAGAACTGGGTCATTAACAGAAGCTCAAAGGGCCTTGGAGGGTGCCTGTTGCACAAACAGCTCAGGAGAGCCCAAAAGGAAGATGCCAAAGGGTGGGACCAGAGCAGTGAAGTGATGTAGACTAGTGTTTCCCCAAGTGGGTTCCATGGAACCTTAAGCCAACAAGATGATCTCTGCTAAAAGAGTTCCATGAACAAATCAGTTTGAGAAAAGCAGAAAACTGTATTCCTCACCTAGAAAGTCATACAAATTAGCCCTTCACGCATACACAGAATCCCTGCAGTAAAGACATGTAATTTATACAGAATTTATAGAACCTTAAAAGTAGCATAGCAGCTAATCCCCTCTACCTTCATCTCCTTCCCCACCCTTACCTCAAACCCCTCCCCAACTCCTACTAATACACACTTTGGAAGTACCTCCAGTGAAATATTGCCTGGGAACTTTTGGCTTTACACTTGTAACTTTGGTTCAAAGGTTTGGTCTCTTTATCACTTCTTGGGTAGTTGCTGAAAACTATAAAAGGCTCAGCCCCGTTTGGGATGTTCTAGGAGCTACCATGGTAGAGTTGGAAGAATGAAAAGACCTGATTGGAGTCCCAGTTCTGATCCGGAACTTAAAACTGACTTACTGTCTTGGGGAAACCTTGCTCTCTTTCAGACTGGATCTCCTCATCATACGGGGCTATTAACATCAAACTCACCTTTCCACTGAGCTCAGTGGTGAATAATACTATTCAAAACAGACCTAATAGGATAAAGGATGTGAGGACACTCTGTAAACTTCAAGACATCAAATAAATGTTAGCTATTCTAAAAAAGTAACTTAGAGAATGGTGTTAGATATATGGAGGGAAAGAGAGGTTGCCTTAGGAACACTACTTTAGGCCTTGTGATGTCGGAATGCAATAAATATTTTGATATCAAGATGAATATTAAGACAATTTTTTAATCCATCAAAAGATAAAAGTTCACTTGCACCTCTTTTTGTTCATTACTGAGCATAACGAACTGTCTTGAAACTCAGTAGCATATTTATTTATCAATAGTTATTTCCTGTTCTTCTTTCTGAGGATGGATAGATTCCGCTGGTCGAGGCCAGACTTGGCTGGGTTTGAATCCAAGCTGTGAACTGGTCCAAGTCAGTTCTCCTTGGACTCATGGCAATGATGACAGAAATATAAGAAGACACTCAACTACGTAAGTACATTTCCAGCCCCAATTCGGTCATGTCCATTATTATCCCATTGGCCCAAACAAGCCACACAGAAAAGCCCAACATTTTGTTGTTGTTGTTTTTATTCCTTCCAATCTTTTTGTTTTTGTTTTTATTGTTTCCAATCAGTTTCTTTTGGCTTTTGTTTCAGTGCTGGGATTGAACCCAGGGCCTCACACAGGCTCAGGCAAACACTCTTAACACTGAGCTACACCAAAACCCCACATTAATGGATGGGGGAAGTAGAATCTTCCATGGACACAGAGTGGGTAGAAAGAGAGGGAATATTTCCTCCTCGGTAATCTATCTTCTAGTCTCTGTGCTAGGGTTTGTTCTTCCATTTCAAGCAGGTAATCAGACTCAGGAGGACTGACTCCCTCCAGGATCCTTCCACGTGGGGAGGCAGGAAGAAGCAGAAATTGACTGACAACAGCTCTCCCAGTTTTTCAGAAAAGCCCAAGACTACTGAAGGAACTACCTTTGAGGTCAACGGGGAGTGAGAGGATGGCTTTGAAGTTCACCTGAAGAGAAAAGAGGAGAGTTTGCAAAATTTTTAAAAAGCTCATCCTTGGAAAAGAGAGATCATCAGTTAAAACATAGCTTCTAAATGTGGAGGTACATGGTTGGGAAAAAAATATATACCCTAGCCCCATAGGGTACTCAAAATAGATCCCCACTACCTACAGGGGCCACTGTGCCCTAAGCCATGACATATGGCAGGCTACCTTGGAAGCCTGGAGTTTGGAGCCCTACTCTGACTCTCTGGACACTTTACCTATGACTCCTGGGTTGACTCCTGGGTTGTACAGGACCCCTTAACAACTGAGGCTGAACTTCCTGCTGTTTTGGCACTCTGAGACCAATTAGGTTCCTGTCTAACAATAAAGATGACAAATCTTGCACACCAGCCTGTATGGCTAATATTCATATCTGCTACATGGAGTTTTATTTTATATTATTTTTTTCTACTATGAATGATGTCATGGACTTTTTGGGTGACATGAAATTAGTTGCCAGATGTAGCAAACATAAATGTAGGACATCCAGTTAGGTTTGCATTCCAGATAAATGACAAATCCATTTTTTTAAATTTTTTTTTTCAGTATCTGAGGACACACACAAAAAAAGAGATTCTCCATTTTTCTGAAATGCACATTTAACTAGATGATCTGGCAACTTCATTAGAGCTTTTCAAGCTTAAAGCATTTTTTTTGATCAGTGAAGGATAACTGTTGACCAACTGGTCATTTCTGGGTTGTTCTTTAGCTATACAACATACAATTGGAGGCTGGTTTACTCCAAAGTCATCTTGAAAGAAATAGAAGGCAGACTTCCCACTGGGGACTGGGGAGGGGGGCTGAGCTCTTCCATCCCTAGTGCACCAAGGGATTCGCCCACAAGTTCTCTCTCTATTTGGAAGACACGTCAGACCAGAGCAGCAGGAATTCCCACATCCAGCCTGCTTCTCCCCTGACCTTACTATTTAAGATGGTTTCCAAGATTTTCTGGACATAACTGGGTAATCTAATAAAGGTAGATTAAATTACAGCGGAGTATTTTCAGATCAAAACATGAGAAAAATGTATCCTGTTTCAAAAAAAATGATCAACTGCTCCATACTCGTTCTGTTTTTCTTTTATCTGGGAACTGGTCAAACAGGAACTATCTCGAGTGATTGTATGTGAAAGTCCTAACAGCTGTGTTGGTTTTTCTAACAAAAAAAAAAAAAAAAAAAAAAGGAAAGAAAAGAAAGAGAGAGAAAGAAAAGTAGAGGAAAAAGAAAAAAATCTCAAATTCACAAAATTCTATTTTTTATCACCTATCAAAGATGTAAGGAACCTAAACTACAATTTCAAGAAGATATTTTATTTTGAAAACTACACTGATCTTTTAACACTATTCTAATACACACACACACACACACACACACACACACACACACACACACACCACTTCTAAAGGCTCTCTAAGTGAGGAATGCTGTCTATCAAATCATTTAGGTAATTCTGCAGAGAGAGAGAGAGAGAGAGAGAGAGGAGAGAATATGGATTTAAACCAAATGAAATATTGGCCCTGTTCTGGTTCAGCTGGTAGGATATTTAGATATAGGGTTTGGATCTGTTTCAATAGGGTTAGAATATTTGTTGGGTGAACTCCAGTTTTTGGTGACATTATAGGTTGAGTCCCAAGAGAGAAAGTGAAGTTCTTTCCTAGTTTGCATCTTTAATCTGGCTTCCCTTTATTTATTTATTGTTTGGCAATATTAGTTTTGTCTGGTGGTCTAATGCAATAAAGCACATGTTCTAGTAGAGTCTGTTTGCCTAAAACTTGCGGATGTTTCTTGGCGTTTTCTCATGAGCAGAGTGTGATGGTTATGACCCTTGTCAAGCCACATAGGGTTGAGCTGAAGATCACTGGAAGTGCAAGTAATTCTCTCTTGGGTCCCTTTTGAGGATTTCTTTTTCCTGTCTTGACTCAGCACATGAATTTAGAGCTTCCCAGAATGCAGAAGATTTAAGATGAGACGTTCAGAGGTCCAGAAAGTGCGAGCAGATTTCCTGAATTCAAACAACACACATCCTAATCTGTTTGCTGACACTGACCTTGCCATGTTTTAGAAATAAAGTATTGGAAAACAAAGTGAGAATGTGTACAAGAAAAAGAAGCAACAACTTTGAGGAGTATAAACATCCAGAGAACAAACTAATTCAAGCACTCTAGAACTCTCTAGGAACATCTCTTAATCTAGTAAGAAAATTACAGATAATTCTAAGATGTTTATTTTTAAAGTTGCTTAAAAATATTTAAAATGAAATCCATAAGCCCCCTCCCAACACCTTCACTCCATAAATGCATCCCTAACATTCAAAATGTTTTCAGAGAGCAGAAGGGGTGTGTAGTGGATTTATTATATACTTAGTCCAACATCCTAAAGTTGTTGCAACTACAGACTTTTTAAATTCAGCTACATAAAAATTTCAAGCTACCCAGGACCCCAGTCCCTTGATCTCACAGATGAATAAACTGAGGTTCAGAAAGTAAGGTGAAATGACTTGCCTAAGGTAACACTGTTCACAATTCATGGACCCAGGACAAAAACTCAAATCTCCTCTTCTTGGGTCAGAGCATAAAAGGAATTAGGCTTATAATAGTGTCCCCCAAAGTCTCACAGCAATCCCTGTCACCCAAAATGACTGACCTCACCAAGCAAGAAAGAGAATTTGGACTCTCTGGAAAGATGTCAAATAATCCTAGGACTGAAAAAGATTGCCTGCCTAACCTTTAATTACCCATCAAAGTTCTGAGACAACCCAATTTCCTTACGCATTTACAGCTGATTTCCATTGTTTGGGGGCCCTTACATTTTATGTGTTCCCCTTTTCCTCCATCAAAAACAGGGTCTTTGTTAATTTAGGTTTAAACCATGAGGTTTTCTGAGCTTTCCTAAGAGTCCTGCACTCCTGAGCCTTGCTGAAACTATTTTTCCATATCTTACCACCTCCTTTCCAACTCCATGAGAACAGCCCTGGTACCCTTTTGGTCTTCCTGTATGACAACCACAGCAGAGCCTGACTCTGGACTGACAAAACAGAAAAGAAAAAAAAATTGTCACCATCCTGGGAGTAATTACTCCTGGGATCTATGTGCCTATCCATGCTAATAAAGTGTGAGCCTTCTTTCTATTCATCATCTTTAGTTCCTTGGAGACACCAGAAAGCAGTCTTCACTCAGGGAGTGGAGTCCATCTGATTAACAACGCAGCTCAGCAGCCGGAATCCTTCATCACAATATCAGAAATGAAACAAAGGGGTGGGCACACCATACAGAGTGCCTTCATCCTGACCCTTTGTCTCCTCTTATCTGCTGCGGCCGCCTGATTAGCAGCCAGGCCTGAGAGTGGAAGGGGCTGACATTCAGCTCTGTCTTTTGCCAAAACTAATTTCCTTTCCAGCTTTCAAGGCCTCGCCACGGGGCCTTCCTGGCAGCTCTGGCTCTTCTGCCAAATAATGAATGTCAGGGACCCTCTTGTCTTGGAAAGGAATGTGCCGCTTCACTGATCTCCAGCAAGTTCCAGGGGACCCAAACACCGGGTCACAGCCCCATTGGTGCTGGCTGTTGACTGGTGGCAATGACAACTGGCCAGAAGTAATAATACCAAGACCTAGGCCTGGTGCCTCTTAAGCAAGTCTATTTCTTTCTTTCTTTCTTTCTTTCTTTCTTTTTTTTTTTTTTTAAGAAAAGAGGATACTGTGGTTTGAGAAAGACATTCTTGTGAGAGAAAGAGAAGGGGCAGGAGTCAAAAAAAGAAGTCATAAAATCTGGAAAATATTAGGTCCCTTAGGACCTCGAGATGCCCTTAAAGCCCTTGCATGGTTGACATCCATCTCATTTCCCAGCTTCCTCTCCTGTTACATTTCTGAACACCTATGACCCCAAGCACTCTGATTTCATTTCGGTGTGATACTTCCTCCCTCCACAGGGCCTTTGCACAGGTTGTCCTTCCTTCTGGAACTTCCCCCGACCCACCACTCTCCCCATTATCCAGCCAACCCCACTCAACACTCAGATTTGATTCAAAGACCTCTTTCTCGGGGTGCCTTCCCTGCTCTTTCAAGCTGGACCAGGCCCATCTGTGTAATGATTCAGCACAACTGCTGCCCTTGGAATGTTACATTCATTCGTGGGATCATTTGAATAATATCTGCTCTTTTGTGTGACAGGAGTCTCCATGAAGCTTGCTCCTGCATCTGGTTTCCATGGTAGCTGCAGCACCTGGCCCACTTCAGAGCACTTAGGGAGACACACTGAGGGGGGATCACGAGCAGCATTTTCACCAAGGAGAAGAGCAGGTCACAAAGAGCAGGTTAAACCCAAGGTCACAAAGTGAATTAGGGGGAGCAGAGGCTAGACACTAGGCCAAGGAGCTTCTAATCCAGAGTCCTCATGATGTTAGGCAGGTGGACAGAGGGCTTGGTTTATGACTTGGCCAACTTACCTAACTTCTCTTAGCCTCATTCTCCTCTTCTGTGAAATGGGATGAATAACACTCTCACATCTCACAAATGTAACTAAAGTAATAACGATCAACTACTATCCTTCTAGGAGTGCCTCAAAAATCCAGACTCTAGTAATTAAGAATTTGTGATAGTTCAGATAAGAATTTGGCGGGTGTTGACCTTTTCAAAATCTACAAAGAGCCCCCAGCCCCTAAGAGCTGTGTAGAACTTATTTGAGGTGAGGCGGAAAAAAAGAAAACTATAGAATGCAAATAGAAGGGTTCACGGTGTAAACAGACTAAGAGGACAAATTGTTTTAGAAATGTCAAATTAGGCATTTTTAGAAGCATTTATTTACAGACAGTCCTGTTATGATAATTACAAATAGTTCCTCTCTGTTCATCAAAGGAGGTTCCCTGAGGGTTTCTCAGTACAGACTATTTATTAGCCTGCTTCCAATTAGTATTGGTGCTTAAAAATAAAACAACTGCATTTCCCTTAAAATATTTTATAATTGATGGTCTTACTGGTTCCAGCAAGCCCATCTCTCCCAATGCCAAGGCTGCCATTTCTTGGGTGTCTTGCAGGGAGTAAGCTCCTCCATGCCTCCAAACCTCTGCCAGAAGCAACTCCCCAGGTCTTCAGAAGGCACTCTCCTTCTCACCAACTGGGACCCAAGGCATGTTCATTCCTCAGCAAGCAATTTTCTAAAAGAGCTCCCTCTCCCTCCCTCACAGGACAGCACTTGGCTTGTTTTGAATTCTTCCAAGGTTTCACCACTGTGGGGATTACCCCTGTGGGCCTGCATGTTGAATGCCTGTCTCTGCCCTCAAGGGCAGGGGCTTCCAGAGATGCCAGGGTTCTTCTGTTTTGAGCATCTGGTACATTATAGAGGGTCAGAAATTATTTCTTGAATGAATGAAGTGTGCAGTTTCTAGAACAATTTGATTGGGTTAGGAAAAGCTGATTAGAGAGCTAATCCTGAGAGATCCAAACAAATAAACAGAAAGTCCTAAACCTCTTCAGCAGGAGAGCTCTTTCTTTCATAAATAGTGTACATTTTCAGAATTTTTACAGGAAATCAGCTGCAATATTGGCAAACATTGGCTAGCCGGGGAGATGAGAACTGTTTAAAGGATGGTTCAAATTGATTAATGTTTTAATGAAACATCAACAAGCCTTACCTTTCTCTGTACTCCAACCCACACAGTTGCACCACGATTTCAGAAAGCTTTAACCTAGATGCACTTGGGACCAAATGCCTTGCTCTGTGAAATTAATACAAGCTGGAAGAAGGCACTAATGATGTCATTCATATGGTAGCAAAACTTCCAGGCTCAATAAATATTAAACCAATCATCCAGAAAAGCTAATATAAACAGTGCATTGTTGTTGACTAATTTATTTAAGATTCTCCATCTGATTTATACTCAGAGGAGCCCCTTGGAAACTTCATTATTTGATAATGAACATGTTGATGCCACCTCCTACTGATGAGGACACTTAGTGACCCACAAAGATTACATGCCTTGGTCAAGGAAATGAAGGGGGCCGTTGGGCCACATGGGAAAAGAGAATTCCAATTCCTCCTGCTGTCTCCACCTGTCTATTCTCTGTCTCCTTGCCCTGGATTAGTCCCTTCCCATATTTTAAATTTTCTCTTCCCTTTCATCTCCACTCCCCTCTCCACCCTTCTTTACTTTCCCTTTTAAAACTGTCTCTCCATTATTGCTCAGATCTACAACTTGGGGGTATCTGGAGAAGGAAAAGGTGATTCTAGTGCTAAAAATGACACATATAAACCAAGGCTCCCAAGCTCGGAAACCTATGGGGACTGTGTAGACAATTTGAGTTAGTAATCTAGGTAGGCAGTGTCGACACTGTAGTGGGGACTGGGCAAACTGGAGGTGGCAAGTGCCCCTCCCCTTTATGACCCAGCTCCATGCAGAGAAGAGGGGAACCCCAAATTATTGGATCTTTCAAACAAGAAATCTGGGGATTTGGGGGGAAATTGCCCAAATTGTTTAAAACTCCTATTTGAACCGTCAAATTAGCGTTGGATGGGATTCCCACAGGCTGGCAGGATCAAGAGCCCTCCTCTATGGCTGAGCCCACCACACCTCCTGGGAGCTCATCTTTGCTTGTTACTGTCACCGCCCCCACCTCCACCAGCTTCTCTGTTCCTTTGGGTTGGTTTCTGTTTGGTGGTGTTGTGATTCAAGTTCACTTCCTCCCTCTCTTTTCCTCTGGGTCCCGCCTCCTCCCTGTCCCTCCACTGCTGAGGTTTTGGAATTGGTCTCCCTGCAAGGCCCACGCAGACGCAGACGGGGTGGAAAGCAAACAGCTGGGGCCTGAAGGACAAGGACTGGTTCCTCAGGCTCCTGCCAGGCCCAGTGGGGGTGTGGGAGGAAGTGGGGGAGGGAAGAAGAAGAAGGGGGAACTCTCCAAGGCTCTCCAAAGCCGAATTCCTGGCCAAGGTGGGGAGACCGGAAGTTCTGCCAGCCACATCCGGTCGGCCACTCTGTGGCCACGCTGGCAACCAGGCCACAGGCACTGCTAGGTCTCCACCTCAGGGCACCGTGGGTGGCTTGTCTTCCAGGAATAGGGATGTTCCCTGGCCCCCCATAATGCAGAGTTGACAGTCTTCATGGAAGGACTGACTCTCTAAGTGCTGTACACGTCCGGTGCCATTTAATTCTGCCAGGACTCCGTGAGGCAGGAATTACAACGAGCTCCACTTCATAGATAGGAAAATAGAGGTGCAGAAACGTTAAGTGCTGGCTTGAAGGTCATAAATGCACCCTTCTGGAGATTACTTTGGAGACTAAAATGGGATTCTGCACATGCTCTGTTAATAAGATGTGCATTTTAATTTTAAACTAATTAGCACAAAGCTATTAACAGCAAATAATATGTTAATATATTGCCCTTCCCAGGGGACTCATTCACTCAATAAATATTGATTGAGCATCTGCTATTGCACCCTAGATGTACAAATGTTCATAGGAGGTTCTAGAATCCCATGATTCTGTCCAAGGTGGCAGGGTGACTGAAAGACAGAGAGGGCCTCTCTCCTCCTACTGAGGGGTCCTAAACTGACCACACCACTGGGTCTTGTTGTATGCTGGACTGAATCTTCCGGAGAAGGCAGAATTCACTCCATTGTCTGCAAGACTCTGTTAGGCTTTCTGCCAGCTCTGCTCCCGCTTCTTGAGTGACTGATAAATATGTAGGCCCTTGTTCTACTCAACAGCACCCCCACTGCCTTTGCTGCCTGCATCAGCGCCCCCTTCTGCCTCCCCTTCCTCCTCTCATTCCTATTTATGGGCTCCAGAGCCAAGAACATAAGTCACCTTGAATTGATTATAGATGGCAAGCTCCATGGGAGGAGCCCTAGGTGAAGCTGTTTCCCTTCTCTTTTCATAAGACAACCTTTTCTTCTCATCTGGGTCATTTCAAGGGCATCCAGGAAGTGATGGGTGGTATGAGAGTATATATGGGAAGGCCCTGGGACTCAGGCCAACTGGTGCTGGTCAGTTGGAAATGTGATTTTTTTTTTTTTTTTTTTTTTTGCAGGGGAGGGGGAGAGTTCACGTTCTCCATTGCTGAACTGGAAAGTCTGGGCAAAATGTTCTCACCACGATATTTAAATGACCTTAGACTTTCAACTAGACCTAAGGTAATGTAGGAAGCTCTGGGTAAATCTAGGCTCTCTCACAAGCAGAGAGGGCATCTGTCTTTGTGGCACGATTTCTACCTTTTCCCCATTGTCTGATGCCAAAAATGCCCCCACATTATCATCACTTGGGGAAACTGAATTCGTGTTAAAATGCAATGTCATTACAGAAACCTCAGCTTTAAGGATCCTTAGACCAGGAGGGAATGCACCTTGGGATTGCATGAGGAAACTTTCACCATGATGTGAAGCTGGCAGTTGCCAGGGTCATAAATAAAATAGGACTTCTGGGAACTAGCAAGGAGAAAACATTCAATTAAGTCTCCTGAGGGAGGGAAAACATTTGTCTTTTTCACTGCGACATCCCTGGTATGCTCCTAGTCTTCTCCTTTAAGCCAGCCCTCTCTGACAAACCAGTGGATGAATGAGCCTCAGCTTTGGATGAAGCAAAGTGGAAAGATGTTCTAGGATGGGCCTCCTGCTTTCTGGTGTAAGGGGGAGCTGAATGATCACCGACATTCATTCCATGGCTGCTCCTTAGAGAAAGAAGCCCAGGACATGTGCCCAGAAGAGGCAGAAAAGACAAGGGAGGAGAGCCTAAGCACTATGACCAGCTTCTATTCTCCTGGCACTGTCCCAATTGTGGGGCTCCTGCCATCTCCTTAGTGGCTGTGAGAATAGGCTTTGGAATCAAGAGACATGACCTTGAATTCTAATCCTCTTGCTGACCAGCTATGTGACACTGAAAACATGGCTTTATTTCTCTTTGCTTCGGTTTCCAATATGTTAAACAGGGACTCACAGGTCAGAACAACACTGTTTCCAAAACACATGCCAGGGCTGTCACTGAGCAGAACTCAATAAACGGTATGGTGATGTTGGTGACAGAGAAAAGGATGAGAAGCAGCTAATTATAAAGAGCTAAGTTTGGGGCTGGGGATGTGGCTCAAGTGGTGGCGCGCTCGCCTGGCATGCGTGCGGCCCGGGTTCGATCCTCAGCACCACGTACAAACAAAGATGTTGTGTCTGCCAAGTACTAAAAAAAAATAAATGTTAAAAAAAGATTCTCTCTCTCTCTCCCTCTCTCACTCTTTCTTTAAAAAAAACAAATAAATAAATAAATAAAGAGCTAAGTTCACAAATGTTAGCGCCATCTCCATTTGGTGTGTTGGTGAGGGAATGACTCACATAGAGGCTCTAGACTCTGGGCAAGTTACTCATTTTTCCTCTTCTGTTAAAATGAATGCAATAATTGTCTGTTTATGGAATTTGAAAGAGGATGCATTAATTCATCAAATATTTATTAAGCAAATATTTAGTGGCAGGAACTACCTTGTGAACTTGGGATGCCTGTGTGAACAAAACAAATAGCCTAATCCTGTGAACCAATATGTAAGCCTTTTGGAGCCGAGCTTGGCACTCAGTCACCCCTCGGGGAAAGCAACTTGAAAGGTTTGGAGATGGAAAAATAACACCTATAGCCTAATAAAACTACATAGACTTGGATCCCAGCTTTGCCATTTCCCAGCTTTAGAACTCTAGATTTCTTACCCTCTCTGGTTCTCAGTCTTTCCCAGCTGTAAAAAAAAAAAAAAAATACGGTAGTTATTCCTTTCCTGAGGGCTGTGTCGTAGCAGAAGCCAAGCACTTGTTACCTGTTAGGCATCTGTGCATGTGGCTTCCTGTGCGAGTTTCCTGGGGCTTCCAAAACACAAGTGGAGGCTGAAACAGCAGAGATTTATTCTGTCACAGATCTGGAGGCTACAAGTCTGAAATCAAAGTGTCACCAGGAACTGTCCCTCTCGGAGGCTTTTAGGAAGATCTGTTCTGTCCCTCACTCCTAGCTTCTGGTGGTTGTGACTGGTCCTTGGCATTCTTTGACGAGTAAGTGAATCCAGTCTATGCCTCCATCTTTGCCTCTGGAGATCTACCTGTAGAATTTCTGCACATCCTCCTCTGTTTTTATAAGGATACACATCATTGGATTTAGGGCCCATCCTAATCCAGTATAACCTCATCCTAATTGTATCTGCAAAGACCCTAATTCCAAATAAGGTCCCATTGTGAGGATTTAGGCAGACATGAATTTGCGGTGGGGGAACACCTTCCCCTTGTTAGAGTTCCTTTCTAACCCTTCAATGCAAGGTTTATGAGCAAAAACTTCTCTTTTGGCCTTACCTTGCTCTGTAGGGCAGAACCTGGGGAACATCGTGTCTTCCCTGCTCCACCGCAAAGACCATGTTGCCTCTATAAATACTTGCTGGATTATCAACCCCTAGGGAACCATTTCGCTAGTGAGGGAGGCAGATTTTTTAGTTTTCTTACATGTATCCCTACCAAGAAATGAAGGCTCACTCTGCTTGGGAAATGAATCCATTCTTTCCAACCTACTTAGTGATTTATCTCCAGTGGTTGAGTTGCAATAACCTAAGGTATTAATGAGTCAGTCAACCAATTAACCCTCCTGGCTTTTAGATCTTCATTCCAGCTCAGTCTTTCTGGGGGCAAGGTTTTAAATCAAGGGGTGCTTTAATGGTGGCAATTTCAAGGACTCATGGGTACTTTGGAAGGTGTTTAGATAAAGAGAGGACCCATAGTCATTCCATTTAATTCCACTAACACTTCTTGAGCATCTCCTACATCCAGGGCTCTGACCTAAGCATCCACATGGAAGCCAAGAAGAGTAGAACCCAGTTCCTACCTTTTGGGGATTTATAATAAAGTGACCATTCACAAATAAGAGTAAAGCAAGGCAGATGAGGAGGTGTTTGAAAGAGACATGAAGGGCAGAGCTTTGTTACGTGTGCTCCCGCTGTGGAGAGGTGGAGGTTGATTTGGGTGACACTGAACTGGAAGAGGGGATTGCAAGTCTTTGTAAAAGGCAGATTTTAAAAGGTAGATAAGCAAGTGGAGTTGGCATTCCAGGTAGCAGTAAGAAAGAGTGCAGTTGGGGAAGGCAGAGTACCCACCACCGCTGTGTGCTATCTGGTCTGGTCTGGCAGTCGGAACATAGTGGTAGGCACTGTGGGTGGTGAAGACCAAAGAGCTAGACCACGTCTTGATGGTGGTGAATGGCTTGGTCTGCTAGACTGAGGCTGTGAGGTTTTTTTTTTTTTAATTGATTCTTCTTAGTTATATGTGATATTTTGATAAAATTATATATGCATAGATCACATCTAATTCTAATTAGGACCCATTCTTGTGGATGTACTCAATGGAGGTATTCACTTAGGAAAATTATGTACATAGGAAAATTATGGCAAATTCATTCCACTGTCTTTCCTGTTCCCATCCCATCTCCCTTCCCTTCATTCCCCTTTGTCCAATCTACTGAACTTCTTCTCCTTTCCCTACTTTATTGTGATTTGGCCTCCACATATCAACAAAAACATTCAACCTTTGATTTGGGGGGTGATTGGCTTATATCACTTAGCATGATAGTCTCCAGATCCACCCATTTACTAGGAAGTGTCAGAAAGTCATTCTTCTTTATGGCTGAGTAATATTCTTTTGTGTATATATACCACAATTTCTTTATCTGTTCATCTGTTGAAAGCCACCTAGATTGCTCCATAGCTTGGCTGTTGTGAATTGTGCTTCTATAAACATTGTTGTAGCTATATCACTGTAGTATGCCTATTTAAAATCCTTTGAATATATACCAAGGCATGAGAAAACGAGGTCAAAAGATGGTTTCATTCTTAGTTTTTTGAGGAATTTCCATACTGCTTTGCAGAGTGGTTGCACCAATTTGCAGTCCCACCAGCAGTGCATGAGTGCACCCTTTTCTGAGACTGTGAGTTTTATCCTGAAGGCAGCAGTTGACGTGTGAGAGGCAGGAAAGCTCCATGCTTAGGAGCATTGGTGTGTTCAGCATCCAGCTGCTGCCCTTGCTCTGGACATCCCATAGGCTACTTAACTTCCCTGAGCTTCAGTCTCTTTGTCTATTGAGTGAGATGATTCTAGTCCTATTTTATAGCATCCTCATGAAGATGCAGTAAAGCAAAGCAGGCCACTTCCTGTATGGTGCATGGACACATTAAGCCTTTAACAGAAGCAATTATTGGCTTTAAAGGTTTGCCAAGGGCAATGGTAAAAAATCAGAGTTTTTCTCAGGGGGCCAGCTGTGTGACTACCCAGACAAACTAAATGAAGGAAACTGAGAGAAGACATAGGGCAGCTACAAGAGGGACTGGTCAAGAGTTTGGAAATGAGTGGGGTGAAGCTTGGTCAAACTAGGACCCAGATGGGGCAATGCACTGGAAAGTTCTAGGCACTGGCAACCATGGGAGGAATACTTTTCTCTGCTGGTCTTGGAGAAAGCAGCTTCTCTTCTCAAGAGGATAGAAAGAACTTCAGTTTCCACACGATCTCTCAGGAGCTAGTTAATCAAAGGGGCCAGGGGAAAGGCAGCAGCATGAACAAAGTCCTGGAGATGGAACAGAATTCGTGGAACTACCAAGTGCGTGCTCAGCTTGTGCTTTTCTTGCAGTGTCCTGCTGCCAGCTGCCAAGGTGCCTGCGGGCAAGTGGACCCCACCATACTGCACACAGCCCATTTTGACCAGAGCACACAGGCGCTGCCCATCTCCTCTGCTCCTGCTTAAGTCTCGTGGCCTTTTGGGACCATTTGCAACGACCCCACTCTATGCTGTTCTCTTCCTTCTCTGAACACCAGAAAACCTGGAGGTCGACTCTCTCTATTCAGTGGTTAGTTTTCCATTCATCTTCAAAGCAGGAGAACAACATAGAGGTGTCTCCTGTCGATTAAATGCAACAGCCTTGATCACATGTGCAGCTCAGTGCCTGGTACCTACTCAGTGCACAATAAGTAATGGCTACCCTCCTGCTGCTTTTCCTGTTGCACACAGATATTATCATCCTCACTTGGACACAGATGGTAGATGGCGTCCTCGGGAACAATGCACTCCTTGAGACAGGGTTGGGTGGCATTAGCTGTTATGCCAATCCTTTCTCTCCCACTCAGGAAAACATCCTAGAGAACTAAATGAATGAATATGACATTATTATTAAGATAACCTTGAATCCTACTGTAATTCAAGTTTATTTTTTAAATCATCTGCCAACACTGGTACTTTAGCTTTATGAGTCACAAATTCCTTGTGGCACACCTCATAATATGTGATGACTCACCAATGTACTGTGTCCCTGAAGGTAAGAACTTCTGCTGGAAGTATTCCCCTGTTTGTTCTGCCTTCCCTGATAGACTGCAAACTCAGTGAGGGGAGGGGCCCTGGCTGGCTTCCCTGCCTCCACCATGGTACCCAGCACAGTGCTTGGCACATATGTTCTTGATAAACAGCCCTGTGCTGAAGAACTGCTATCTAGCAATGCTTATAGAAAGGTGCAGGTTGTTCAAAGCTAGAACTTTCAGAGGTGTATGCAGTTCTGCCCAATTCCTGCAAAACACTCTATGAAGGGAGAAAATTTCATCCAGACTTTTCTATACAGTCATCAGGATGCTTTGGGGTACAAGTAATAGGAAACTAATTCATGCTTCCTTAAGCAACTGTTCACTTCCATACAAGTGAACAGTCTGAAGATAAAGTGAGGTTCAGCTAAGACGAGATCCAGATGCCCAAATTATATCATCATGAGTTTGTCTCACAGTCCCTGGATTCTGTTTTTCCTCTAAATTGACTTTATTTTCTAGTTGGTTTGACACTGCTTGTGGCAAAGTCTGCCACCAGAAGTTTCAGGATCCTGTTTCATCAGCTTGACAGTAGCTGGCAAAATCCAGCCATTTTCCCATTTTGACAGAATCCCAGAGCTGATCCTCAGAGGCAGGGTTAGTCCCGTAGCTCCACCTGAACACATGCCTGTCACTGGGTTTGACCAGTTATGGGTTCAGGGTAGGGCTGGGGTGAGACAGATACTCTGCAAAATAACCAGTTTGAGAGTTCAGAAAGATGATAGCCCCAGATTCTTGATATGTTCCTAGAGATAGAAGAAATGGGTTCTGGGCAGACACATATTTTTGCCATCTGGTAAGCCTAGGGAAGGCACAGCAGTTATGTGTAGAAGCAGGAATGAGTTTCCATGTCAACTGCTGTCACCATGGTGAGGAGAACACTGACCCACTGCATCATGTTCGGACAGATTGGGAGGGGGGGGGGGGCTTTTGCAAAGCAGAATCCTAGTTCAGTGGCCTCACAGGCAGAGCTTGTCCCTACCAGAATGAAGAGCTGTTGATGGTATCTACTGAGCTACATGGAGGAGAACTCGGCAGGGAGTGGGTGCAGCTGACATAACCAGCATGGGGGAACATCTGGAAACAGCTGTCAGCCAGTTAGCAAGAAGGTGAAAGCCTTCTGTCCCCAGTCTGATGGCTCTATCTCAGGAATGGCTTTCTCCTATGGCCCCGGAGAAGACCATAACTCCACCCACACCCCACCCCATTTCCATTCTCAATCTTCTCTTTTCTATCACTTCCCATTCCCTATAAACAAGAGCTGACCCTGGGCAGGGTTGCTACTGCGTAAGACCATAGAGAAATACACTAGCTGGGCAAAGAGCTCCTTCATCAGTATGATTATTCTCTTGGCCTGTGTGCTCTTGAAGAGAAAAAAAAAACATAAGCACAATTGAAAGACAAGTCTGACAATGAAGATATCGTTCCTTTATTGGGTTTTCCTGCTAGAGAACTGACTTGGTAGTTTCAGAGGACATGAAGGCTTTTCTGAGGCAGTTTTCTCTTGCTATAATTGAATGGGTGATTTTAAAGAAGAGAGGTTTCCTTAGCTCATGGTGCTGGAGTCGTCTCATCTTCTGATTAGGACCTTCTTACTGCATCATCCCATGGCAGAGGGCACAACGTGGCGAGACAGAGCAAGCATAAGAGAGACACCACTCTAACAAAGCCATCCCACTATGGTCCATTAGCCCAGGAATGGACTAACCCATCAATGAGAGCAGAATTCGCATGACCAAGTCACTTTCCAAAGCTCCTTCCTTTCTGCGCTGCTGCATTGGGGGACCAAGTTTCTGATACATGAAATTTGAAGGTCACATTCCAAAATCTCATGACTATAATAACTATTGAGCATAGGCAACACAAAAATAATAAAATTATAGGATAACCAAATAGGAAGTGGTCTTAATATTCATTCCAACTCTAAGATTTGAGTTCATCAGTTGAAATTGTTTTATTCACTACTTTACTCCCAGCACCCAGCAGCCTGTCTAACATTCTACATGTGAAAACATACATTCTGGGTTCCTGACAGACATCACTAATGGATCACGCTCTTTCCCATGGATTAGAGGTAAGGCCTCATAATCATTCTCATCATAGAATCCTAATAATCTAATACCAGCCATATAATATTGACACACACATACAAAAACAAAACTGATTTGCCATTTCTGAACTAGTGGCTTGTCCAAAAACTATGAGGTCTTAAGGAGAGACATTTTTCTTTTATTTCAACCCATGTTGCTTCCATTTAAGAAAAACCAGAGGTTCAAACAGTTTTTGGTCATCTGGAATGGTGACTTCTTTGGGCTTTGTTGTTCATACAAACACTCCATTTTATAACCTTAGCACCATTTCTCAAAAAAAAATTAAATTAAATTAAAAAACAGATGCCAGACACCAAAGATTAATTTCTGGAGACTGCATGCATACTCTTACCAATAGGTTTTACCCCCTTTGTATTCAATAGGATAATCATTAGCATGTAGAAGCCAGTCTATAAGCATGAGGCTAGAGTTTTAGATACAGAAAGAACATCCCTGGCACATCCTTTGGCACTGGCCATTTATCATTTCAAGTGGTGGAGAAACGAAACTCAGAATGAACTCTACTCAGGCAGCAAACTCCCTTCCTTTTAGAGGTTAGCCTAACTGGCATTAGGAAACAGTCATTCAGACAATTTAGGCTCCTGCAAATAACAGTAGAAGTTAAACTGACTTTCTATGCAAAAAGAAACAGATCCCTGGAAAACATCTATCCATATGAGCCCATGGTGCTGGGCCATCAACGTAGCCAGCAGGATCATAAAAAGTCAGTCAAATTATTCAGGTAATAGGAGTTAAAAAAAAAAAAAAAAAGAGGCCCAGGGGCTGGATCACTTGGATAACTGAAACTGCAGATGATCAAAAACTCTTTTGTTGAATTGGACTAAAAGGCGACTAGATTGGCATCAGTCCCAATGAACAAGGACTTAGCCACATTTGCCAGCAATAGACCATACTGTTAATACCCAGTAGTTAATGAGACCAGAAAGAAAATAGCCATTTCAAGCCAGACTGACCAGAAGGCTATCATGGAAATTCAACAAACTTATAAGTAGAACCTAGCAGTCCAGAGGCTCCCGAGCATCGAGCATCGCTGGACTCTGAGGGGGCAATCAGCCATTCCCTGAGAACTGCTAGGAGGAGGTAAAAACACCTCCTGCCTGACTCTCTTCTTAGGTGTTATTAGAATGATTTAGTGATTATCAGTCAGCTGCAGGGTTCAGCAGCAAGTTTCTGACTCACATCAGCAGTTGGGGGTTTGTACATCTCTAACCTGCAGACAAAACTCACCCTTATATCTGCATTAGCAATTAAAGCAATTGCCTTTATGCTAGAAAGGTGAAATTGATGAGATAGATTCCAGGACTTTAAAAGAGAGAACTAGTCCCTGAACTCAGCCTCTTGTGCATGGGTGGTCCTACCTTTCTTGTGAGAGATGGGTGTAGGGGAATCACAAGAAGTGGTTAATCACTTGACCTTGGATGTCAGACCTGGAGTTACATTACAGTTCTGGTATTTAATGGCTGTCTGACATTAAATAAGTTATTTAAATGGACCAATTCAGCCTTTTTTCTTCAAAATGTGGATTATAATATTACATGTTTCCTCTTCGTAAAGTGGGAATAATAGTAACATTCTTATGAAAAATGTACTTCAAGTGTTCTATGTGGATCATTTGCCAAGATAGACCACATATTGGGATGTAAAATAAGTCAATATATTTAAACCAATTCCAGTCATACAAAATGTTTTCAGATTGAAATGGACTTAAAATTAGAGATCAATAATACAAAAATATCCCTAACCACCCCTCCCCAAAACACTTGGAAACTATGTAAGATACTGCCTAATAATCCTTGGGTGACAGATGAAATAAAAAAGAAATTAAGATACTATTTTGAACTAAATGATAATTGGGCAGTGGTAGAAATTGCAGGAGGTGGGAGCTAGTTGAAGGGAGGGGATCTTTGGGGATACTCTGTCTTGTCCTGGCCGCTTCCTCTCTCTATTTCCCAGCCACCATGCAGTAAGCAGCTCTCCCCCCAACAGCCTCTGCACCATGATGCTCTCAGGGTCATAGCCATGGAGCCAGCCAACTGTGGACTGGGATCTCTGAAACCTGGAGCCAAAATAAATCTCTCCTTCTCTGCAGGTGCTATTATCAGGTATTTGGTCACAGTAATGAAAAGCTAACATGAATCCCAATCAGAATCCTAGTAGAATTTACTGTGTTCATTAACAAACTAATTTTGAAATTGATACAGAAATGCAAAAGACTCAGGCTGGCCAAAACCATTTTTAAAAGAACAAATTTGGAGAGCTAACACAACCCGATTTCAAAACAACGTACAAAAATAAAATGATCAAGTCACTGTGATGTTACTATCAAGACAGATAGATAGCCAGACACAGTGGTGCATACCTGTGATCCCAGCAATTTGGGAGGCTCTGGAAGGGGGATGGCAAGTTTGAAGCCATCTTCAACCAACTTAGCAAGGCTCTAATCATCTTAGCAAGACCCAGTCTCAAAAAATAAAAAGTGCTGGGGATGCGGCTCAATGGTTAAGCATCTTTTAATTCCCAGTAGGGCGGGGAAGAAGGCAAATAAATAAGTGGAACAGAATATATAGTCCAGAAGTAGACCCAACAGGTATATAACTCTTGATTTTTGGTAAGGGTATGAAAGCAATTCAATAAAGAAAGGATAGGCTTTTAAACAAATAGTGCTGTTAACAGTTGATGTCTGCATAGAAAACAAAACAGAACTTCACGCATGCTGTAGTTTCAATCTGAATGTCCCTCAAAGGCCTATGTGCTGTAGGTTTGGTCCCTAGACTCTGGAACAATTGCCAGGAGGCAGGGCCTATGTGGAGGAAGTGAGGTCTTAGAGGCAGGCCTTACCCGGGTATACTGGGACTCCAGCCCTTTCTACTTCCTGTCTGCCAGGAGGGGAATAGACCTCCTCCACTACACAGCCCCTCCAAGAGCTGCTGTGGCACCCAGATCTAGTGAAGCTCCTATGTTCCCTCTGTCACCTTCACACCTGTCCTTTCACATATGACTCCCCCCTTTGAAAGATGAGGATCAGAAAAATTAAGATCTTATTTAACATCTGAATTCCAAATGCTGGTTTTTTTTTATTCCTCTATGCTTCTAAAAAAACACAGAGCACCAATAAGACCTAGGTGAACTAAGGTTCAAGTGTTGATGGAAAACAAGAACAAACACAGATGAACAGCCTTTGTCTTGGAACAATACTTCTGGCCCTGGAAGTGGTGCACGGAGCTTATTAGCACAGCTGGAGATGGAGAAGTGTCTTGGGAGTGGAGAAGGAACAATACATTTCTAATATTTGGTAATTATCATGAAAATGACTTGCTTCTTGTTTACACTTAAACTTCAGCACAGAGGAATGCCACTTATTTTTCCTCCCAGCATGATGTGTGTGACGCATCCAGCCACCAGCTGCCTCCCTGGACTCCTGGACCCCTCTGGGAATAAGGACTTGTTTATACCTCTGCTGAGGGGGCTGCACAGCCATGCATCTTTTCTGTCCTGTACCTTCTTCCAAGAAGGCGTCAGCAGGCTGTGCCTTGGACAGCACTGCTACATTCCCTCTCTGTAGTAAAATTGCAACGTCATATGTAGGGACAAGGGAGGGACTGAGACCCCAAATACCCTTCAAAACAGAGCTGTGGAACCAGGCCAGGTCACGATCATTTGCCATTTCACCATCTTTAGAAGAAAGTTAATAAATGGCGAAGCAGATTGTTGAAAGCCTGAATTGAATATTGAGTAATTGGACAACTGATCCTTAATTTTTTTCATCCTATAAGAGTAAAAATAGCATCTTACAGGATGTAATAATAGCTACCATTTATTAAGTCTAAACTATGAGCTGGGTGCTGTCTAAGGGTTTTTCACGCATACTTCATTGGACAACCTTATTTGAGACTTACTATTGCTTCATTTTACAGATGAGGAAACAGAGGCTTAATTGGTTGGTTCTAAGGAAGATAACCAATTGACTCCAGACGCAGAACATCTAATCACTGTGATAAAGAACTTTGCACAGGGGTTGGGGTTTGGGCTCAGTGGTAGAGTGCTTGCCTAGCATATGTGAGGCACTGGGTTTGATCCTCAGCACCACATAAAAAAATAAACAAACAAAATAAAGGTATTGCCAAGATAGACCACATATTGGGATGTAAAATAAGTCAATATATTTAAACCAATTCCAGTCATACAAAATGTTTTCAGATTGAAATGGACTTAAAATTAGAGATCAATAATACAAAAATATCCCTAACCACCCCTCCCCAAAACACTTGGAAACTATGTAAGATACTGCCTAATAATCCTTGGGTGACAGATAAAATAAAAAAGGAATTAAGATACTATTTTGAACTAAATGATTATTTGGCAGTGGTAAAAGAAAAAAAAGAAACTGAAAACAAAACAAAAAAAGAACTTTGCACAGAATTTCTATAATTTTTATAATTGGAGAGGCACATCCAATAGATGTTAGCTAAAATCACATTGACTTTAGTAGTAGCACTGGGTATTGAGACCTGGGGTCCCTTTAATGCCACTCCTGTTATTATTTATTTATGCTAAAACAAATATATAAAACATCTTACAAAACTAATGTAGAGTACAATGATTTTCATAAGGCACACACCATGGTAGTCACCACCAGGTCAAGAAATAGAACGTTTCAACTCATGCCAAAGCCCACCATGAGCCCCATTAAATCATAGCACTCCCAAAAGTAACCAGGATCTTAACTTATATGGAAAGAACATGGGTGGGTTTCCTTTACATTTCATTGTCCATGTGTATCCCTAGATTCCTCTTTGGCATACGTTTCGTATGTTTGTTAATCTATAAGCTTCCATTCCCACCTCGCCCCATCCCTAGTCCCAGCAGTTTCTCTCCATGTGGGCTTCTGTCCTGGAAGAGGTGCCCAGGTGTTCAATTTGAGGAGTTCATGGGGGTCAGATGGCTCTGACCTCTATACCCTTTCTTCAGATCACCTATGCTCCCCCTCTGCTAGCTTGGGCAAAAGATCTCTCACTTGAAGAGGCCATGCTCAAGTGTGTCCTTCAGTATGTGTCTATTGTCTATTTTGAGTTTCTCCTGTTCTCGGGTCTACCAGATACCCCTTTGCTTCCGTTTCATCTTCATGCACAGACACTAACACTATGTGAGTCTTGGAACAGCTTTGTCCCTGTGAGTTGTATTTGAGGATTCACAGAAATAATTTGGCATCTAATTTTGCTTTGGATTTTGTTTTGTATTTCTTTTACTTTTATGTGGATATGGGGGTAAACTAAATGAGGTTGCCACTATTCTTATTCTCTAAAATCTCCTAGAACTCTTGACCTTTCTTAGATCTCAAGACCTTGTCCACTTTCCCTGAATCCATAGAAGACCAACAGATTTATCCTACGAGAATCTGCCTCATGATCTACCCACCTCAAACTCTGCTTTCTGTCTCTGATAATGGACACAATTGATCTGTCCTGGGAAGATGGGTCTATGTTCCTTCACAATAGATTTCACCTCCGTGTAAGACATCATTTAAAACGGCAATGAAAAGAGCTTCCAGGTAGAGAAGAGATCAAAGGTCCTTGTAGCAGGAGGAAGTTGGTCTAGAGATTTAAGACTCCTTCCATCTCTAGTGTCTTGGGGTCCCCAATTGTGCAGGAAGAAGCCCCCTGAACATCCTCAGCTTCCTTTAATTAATCTTATCTTGAGATAACAGTAGAAGTCCCTTGGTATTAGACCTCCAAGCCATGGAATTTGAGATATCCAGAGGTCACTAGAATAAGACTAGACTACTCCTATTTTTAATCACTGTAGACATGCAAAAGGTTTTATCATTATAAACATGAAAATGGTGGCAACATTGCTCCTGCTATCCATGAATTCATAGTCTGAGTCAGTATAATAAAAGTCCATTATTTTTATATTTTAAAAAATTTATTATTTTAAGATAACATTAGGCTCAGGGAGGACATTTCTGACTTTTGGAGGTGTGCATTAAGGGATTTTAATAACTTTATATCTGTACAAGAAAAAAAAAGAAAAAAAAAGCTTGTATTATGTAAAAATGTGGATGTGTAACCGATGTGATTCTGCAATCTGTATTGGGGGTAAAAAATGGGAGTTCATAACCCACTTGAATCTAATGTATGAAATATGATATGTCAAGAGCTTTGTAATGTTTTGAACAACCAACAAAAAAAAAAAAAGAAAAGCTTATATAACAAAGAAGTTTTAGATTTTATTGTGGCTCTTATGAACACTACTCACCACCTATAGTTTGCAAGTATAGAGTAAACCCTTCTTAGAACACTGTGCTGGAAAGAGAGGGTCTTAGCTGTTGCTCCCTGTCCACCCTTTTCCAGGAGAGATTAATCTGAGAGACACCATTATAGGATTCTGATTGAATCTCAACGATAGCAGGTAAGGTCATTGTGGATGTAATGTTTTGTTCTGTTGGCAAAAGGCAAATGTCAAAGGCCTAAAATATTCTCCTATAACTCTTCCTATTTCCATCAATTGTTTTTCAATCTAAGAACTGATGAGATCTAAAGGATATCTTATGAGTCCTAAAAAATATTCTTCAAAATTTCATTTTTAAATACATACAAACCATTTTAAACCCCCAATGAACAAACAGACCTTGTGTTTTGGTCAGCTATTTTATTGCTGTAACTAAAAGACCCAACCAGAACAACTATAGAGAAGGAAGAGTTTGTTTGAAGTCTCCTGGTTTCAGAGGTCTCAGCCCACAGACGACAGGCTCCATTCCTCAGGCCTGAGGTGAGGCTGAACATCATGGTGGAAGAGTGTGGCAGAGGGAAGCAGCTCACATGATGATCGAAGCAGAGAGAGAGAGACTCCACTGGCCAGATACAAATTATACCCCGAAAGGCCCACTCCCAGTGCCCACCTCCTCCAGCCTCACTTTGTCAGCCCTCAGTCACCACTCAATCCCATCAGGGTGTTCATTCACTGAATTGAATTGGCTCTCATAACCCAATCATTTCTCCTCTATACCTTGCTTTGCCTCACACATGAGCTTTGGGGGACACCTCACATCCAAACCATAACACCTTGACATGTGCTATATACCAATTTTTAATTCATTGAGTCTAACACAACTATTATTTGTCCTAAACTTTTGTTTGTGTTTATAAATCTACACTAAATTTCCCACTATGCGTTTTCATTTTTTGTTGATAAGAATCCCCTGATAGCATTAGCTGAACTGCTTTTAAAACTATTATTGCTGTAACTACCTACCTATTTGAGTCACATTTTATTTTTTTTAATGTTAATGACTTTTTTTTAAAAAAAATCTTTATTTTTATGTGGTGCTGAGGATCAAACCCAGTGCCTCCCGCTTGCGAGGGGAGCGCTCACACTCTGATCCACAATCCCAGCCCTGAGTCACATTTTCTTAATATTGAGTATATTAGATATGTTTTGGATACAAAAGACAGAATTCCAAGCCAATTTGCCTGAAAGATAAAAGGAATATTTCCAATTTGCATAACAGAAAAGCCCAGGAGAAGGGCTGGTGTAAGTTCCAGCTAGATCCAGACATTCCAGTGGTATCCTACAGTCCAGGGCGCTTTCCCCTGAGTGGGCTTCCCTGTCCATGTTGTGTAACACCCCAGCCCCCAGCAACTCCTGGCTGACACCCTTCCAGCTCAAGGCAGCAGGAAGGGCTCCCCCTTCCCAGTTCCTCTGGTCCCTGCCTTCCAGGCCCACCTCTGTAGCTGGAGCAGCTATTCCAGAGTCATAAGTGGAAAGGGGGGGAACTAGAGCCTAGGCAGCAAAACAGCAGGAGTCCATTCTTCTGGTCAGTCTCAGCAAAATACAAAAGCATACTGGACCCCAAGGCTGCACTAGCCCCACTTGATATCAGTTCCTGATATCAGATCCCCAATTTCCCCAGAAGGCTCTCACGGGGAGTGGTTTGTGAAGTAACTCCAGCGAGCCATTAAGTGTGGAGATTCCTTATTGGCTGACTGCTGTATCTAGTTTATGCTAATTAAGATAAGCTGTGTGAAATGTATAAATACCGCTCCTGTCCTACAATAAACGGCTCCCATTCCTGCTGTATCAACGTACACAAGTTGTTCATCACCCCGCCCCCCCCCCCCCCGGGTTATTTTGTCCAGCCAGCTGGGCTGAGGCAGATGGTGGTCCGTTCGGGGAGCCCCGGGACACTTGGGGGTAAGTGACAGAAAAAAAAAAAAAAGCTGCCCGTCCCTACATAGGACAGGAGCAAATCTGCTCGTCCCTAGGCAGATAGGGCGAGAGGAAAAATGGCCATTTCGAGAAAATGGAGAGGATTGATGCAGTATGTTTGTGTCTTGTTTTGTCTTGGTGTATTGTATTGTCTTTGTGACAAAAATATGGAAGGGGTGAGAAGTAAATTGATAAGGGAAAGAGGCACCCCAGTGGAACCAAGAATAGTTAGGGCATGTGTTGATGGAAGCCCGAGAACTCTAGTCATAAAGAAGAAAGTTCAGAGGAGGAAGAATTATCAGGAAAAAAAGTTGCAGCAAAAGGCTATTACTGAATACTTTTCGTTACTGGAGGGTGCGTGAATTGGCGCAGCGGCTGCCACCTGCGCAAGCCGGTCATGGCGCAGCAAGGATTTTCCAAGCGGCAGTTGCCGGCTCTTCCCTGCCCACCTGCCCGGGGGAGCAGTACCACTGTGAGAGCCCAAATCTAGACCTGACCTGGAGGCACAGTCTCGCAGGCTCTTGCTCCCTGTGCCCGGAAGCAGTTTGAGTCTGGGACTCTCCCCAGGGCCATCTGGGACTGCCCGGGACACTGCAGGCGGAAGATGGCCCCCGTCCCTGAAGTTTAATGTTTCCAAGGCCAATAACTACAATGGTTCTCCCACACCTGGAAGCTAATGAGTAATGAGCACGATTAAGGCTTATTTCAAATGTAAAAAAACCTTGAGATAATGTACTAAATTGTACAGAAGGTTGTTTTCTTAGTGGAATGCTACAGGATTTTCTTTAGCCTTCGTCCCAGTGCCGGTGAAAACAAAGGTGGAAGAATTTACAGTGTTGCTGAGAGCCGGATGAAACTTCCGCTGAGAAACGGACGAGACTTTGGAGCTGTTGCCGTTTCTGCTGCTACAGCTTAGGCTAGCTGCCTACAGAACTTACCTGGACTCTGCTTTAAGCTAGCTGCCTGCAGAACTTACCTGGACTGTGATTTACCTAGACTGTGAGTTAATCTATCGAGACACTGTTTTATCTGGACTGAGACAAACTGTAATCTACAACAAATTGTAACTCGGTATCTTTGCTAATGGTGTCATTGCTGGTATAATTTTTCCAAGGGCTTCTTGCATGGAGCCATCAATTGGCTTGGTATTATGGCATTTTGTATCCTCCCTTTCTGTTTGTAGCAGGTTATTTATGGTGTTTCTGTAAAAACCACTATGGTCGTTATTTAAATTAAACAAAACTGGACTAGCCTGTTGGATGATGACACATCACCCCTGGTCAACCATCAGCCAGTCAACCTCCAGACTTGTGAGCCAAATAAGCACTCCTGACTCCTGTTTTAACCCACTGAACTCTCTAGTGGATTTTTTTTTTTTACACATTATTTTTGTGGCAAATTGTGATGCTCTCCAATTTCTCCAATCCTCTAAAGGGAATTAATGTTACAAGATTTTTGAGAACTTTCTAATGTTTGGGTATATGAGGTAGTATTTACACAGCACCTCATTTAATCTACACAATATCCCTCCCTGAGAGCTAGGTACAGGCGAAGAAACTAAGAGTTAGAAGTACATCGCCTAAAGTCACACAACAAGAGTAGTAGAACTGGATTTTCCCTCAGAGAACCTGATCCTCATATCCGTTCTCAATCTCTACCTCATTTGATTAAGTGCCTTGCACCATTGCTCCAAGGATCGGAATCACCCAAGTTGGCCTTTTGCTAGATGTCATCTTGATTTCCAGTGATAGCGTTTTTGTTGACCTTGGATCATAGGCCCTTCTGGATTTTATTTTCCCTTGTCATACTGTAGGATGATATATTTATTGCCTCATTGGTTTGACTCCTCAAAAATCACAAATTGTCAGTTTCTTCACATTTATTGACTGTAAATAAATGGAGGGAGGGGAGATGCTTTCCAAAGATCTTAAGAATCTATCTCGCATTAGCCCAGATTTGGCCCTCACTTTGCATTCCGGATTTCTGGCCCCAATATTTAAGTTGCCCTCTCCTCTACACCAAAAAGAAGTTATCTTTAAGTTGCAGTTTTGTCCAAAAAGCATTTTTCACAGAATGCCTTGGAAGGTTCTGGACTTTCTGTTCACCACAAGAACGGTCCCTCAACTCCTCCTTTTCTGTCTGGGGAGTTTTTGTTTACCCAGAGTCACAGTGTTTTCTTTTCATGAAGTTAGCTGAGTATTTTCCTTCTACAACCTTGACCATATTTCCCTAAGGAAGGTTGGTGTGTGATCTTCCGGGCACAGAAGTGGACACTATCAGCTAAGAAGGAAATCACTACAAATACCTTCCTCGATCTCCCCCAGCCACAACCCCGACTTCCCCTGGGTTCCTCCAGTCCAGCTCCCTTTCTTCCTCTGAGCCCTACCCGCTTCCATCTCCTTTGTGAAGGGTTCCTTGACTCTGGACTCACAATACTACCCCTCTTTTAAGAATGTTTAGAGAACCTAAAATATTTGATCGCATGTTTATTTAGGCACTTACTTACTGGGCGTACACTTGTGCTAGGCTGTATCCTCCAAAAGCTTACAGTCTACCATAGATATGAAACCACACACAAATAAGATGGATTGAGGTGTTGGTGATATTTTGAAATCAGGACAGTGGACAGATAAACAAGAGAATGGGAGGGTGACCTCAGACTAGTGATCAGGGTGAAGATCTCTGAGAAGGTGGGACTTTCCCGGAAGACAGCCAGTCAATCCTCTGGAGAAAGAGTGGCCCAGTGGAGGGTATGGACAGTGAAAAGCCCTGTGGCAGGAACCATCCTGGCATGTGCAGAAAGGAGTCTAGTGTGGCCAAATCACAGATGAGAAGACCGCGGTGCAGAACAGGGCTGAAGAGGAAGGGAAAGCCTTCCAAGGTTGGCCAAGGAAAGAGTTTGGGTTTCTCTCTTCAATGCAACTGAAGAATAGAGAGTTTAAATCTGAGAGTGATATCTGATGAGTATTTATTAAAATCTCTTTTCTGGAGCCTGGATGGACTGGAAATGCAGGGATGACCATCATTCTCAGAACTAATAATAGAGATTTGGACAAAAAGATGGAAGAAAGCTGTCATGATTTATTTTAAACAGCCTTTCTCCTTCGTATGTATATTAAGTCTGCCTACTTTTAAATATGGATCCGGGCTTGTATTTCGTTCTGTTATTTATAATTCCAAACCAAACGAGAATCGGTGGCAGGCAGTTAGATATTTGCCCAATCAACTCTGATTTTATGGCTAGGTTTTTTAAATTGGGCATCTGGTAAGCCCTCTCTCCCTTAAACTATAAGTTAAACTTGGAATGTACCTTTGAAGTCCGTGAGGTCTGAGTTTACATTTCAATTTGCAGCTGTAAGTCATCATATAACAACCCCCTAAACATGTCGACATCAGCAAGGTCCATGACACTGATCCCATTGTGAAGCAGTAGGCTGCAGGCCTGCAGAAGGATGCTTACCTAAGAAAATAAGCCTCTGCCTTGTGCAAGCATGCTGCTCTGATCTCTGTGCCTTGCAGCTGCTCACAGCCCCAGCTAATAGAATTGGTCACTTGAACATTGTTCAGATATGCCTCTGGCTTCTCCCACTGCTTCACAGGGACACATGGTGGGCAGGTTCTGGGGCTCTGCCAGACACCACTGAGACTTTCACACATTGACAAGGCAGCAGGCAACACCTGGGAAGACTCCCGGCATTTCCAATGCCTCCTCTTCAACTATTTCCTCACTCGCTGTCAGATCTCACATCTCACCAGCCGAGCTTATTATTCAAGGTGGCTAAACTCCTCCAGGAGTGGTGAGAATAGCTTGATCCTTCTCTGTGAAGCATCACCCTTTCTGTAAGCTTAAACAGTGTTGCTAATGGATGAGACTATCTGCCACGCACTTTGGTTTCTATAGATTCTAGGTTTATTTGAATGAGTCTTATCTCTGCCCTTGGTAGTTGGCTGGGCGAAAGCAATGCAAGCCAAGTGAGACCACTAAAAATCTTGCAGTTTCCTCTTAAGCCACAGGTCTTTCTGGGGTAAGGGACTGTTTGGCTCTTTAGTGTAAGATTTTTAAAAACAGGATTTTAGAGCCATAAGGGTCTTATACAGCATCCAGTCGTTTGGCAGAAGGAAAATGTGGAGCAGAAAGTTTAATTGAACTTCTGATGACCTCAGAGCTATATATTTTCTGCACCAAGTAGTACGCCCTTAGGGACAGACAACTTGCTGCAAGACCTCCAATGGATGTTTGAATCTGTAAGAATACCAAACCCCATAATGCTATGTTTTTCCTATTTGTACATATCTAAAATAAAATTTAATTTGTAAATTAGGCACAGAAAGATATTAACAACAATAATAAATGGTAAAATAGAACAACGATAGCAACACACTGTAATCAAATTTGATCCCTCTCTCTCTCTCAAAATGTTCTATCATATGACACTCACTGTTTAGCTTCTTGTGATAATGAGAGATGATAATTGAAGGAAGAACGTTGTGGCTTCTCTTGACATTATCTGGATTTCCAGCATCACTACTCTTGCACTCTGGGATCATTAAGTAAAATAGGGGTCACTTGGACACAAGCACTGTGATACTGCAAACAATTTGGTTCAATAACTGAGACCACTACTAAGTGACTAACGGGCCGGTAGCATATATGGCACGGATACACTGGAGGATTATTCACAGGCAGGTGGTAGGAGCAGGACAAAATAAGATTTCATCATGCTACTTGGAATGGCATATGATTTAAATAAAGCTTATGCATTATTTATTTCTGTAATATTGCGTATAATATTTTCAGACTGCAGTTGACCCCAGGTAACTGAAACTCTGGAGAGTGAAACCACAGATAGAAGTGGATACTTTTTATTTGAAGTATCATTATTCATTAGACATCATAGCAGTTTTATATACATGCTGGTCTTACTGCTTCCTTCTGACAGCTCTAGAACAGATGTTGATATCACCACATTATACATGGGTAAACTAAAGCCTGAAAGTTTGAAGTAACCTTTCCGAGAGTTTTAGAATCTTTGGATGTTCTAGAGCCTATTATTATTTGTAAACATTCACTTTCTTCCCCCTCTATTGTAGTGTTCCTTCCTATCCTCTAGATGTTGGGTTTGGCCATTCGACTTGCTGTGGCCAGTGGAACATGAGCAGACACAGCAGAGGCCACATCTAAGCAAAGGCCTTAAATATGCTTATGTGGTGTAACGTGGTTTGTCCCTCCCTCTCTGTCATGGCAGGCCATGCCCCAATCAGTGCTGCTCCACTAACCTGGGTTCTGCAATGATCAATGAAACCGAACCCTCCCAATGTCTGCAGAACATCTCCCCCTCACCTGCAGTCAGCACCACATAACATGAGGAAGATGTTTGGTTTTGAAAGCTGTTGAAATTTGGGAGCTGTTTCCTACACAGCATGACCTAGTGAAAGGCGATGGACACAGATGGACAAAGCCAGGCTCTGCACCCTGATCTTTCTGCCTCCAAATTTCTACCAAACTTTTCTGACTATCCACACATTGTTTTTAGCCTCCGTCAGCGAATATTGCTCTTTCAGACCCAGACCTTTAAACTCTTCTCAGCATCCAAGACATTTTCTTTCTACCATCTTCCTCAGGTTCAATTTCCTGCCGTCACAGATGCCCTTTCCCCAGCTGTCCTCAGAGGTGAGCCCCCTGGGCTCTTGAAGGCAGACAGGCCACCGTGCATAAACCCATCCCTGCATTTCTAGATTTATTTGTCCCATCACCTTTTCTTCGCCTGGCCTTTCAGCTCCAGGAAAAAGCCGTTTTATCTTCTGTGCAGAGACAACCTCTCCACTCTTAATCCTCCTTCAGAATCCCACTCTGCCACCTTTCCTGTTTCTTCCATTCATCTCCCTTTCTGACATTTTTTTCCATCAACCTACAAACAAAAGTCTCCTTCTTTTTCTGAAACAAAATTTAAAATATCTTTACTGACCTATTCTTCTTAGGCCATTTAAAAAAAATTTTTACCTTCCTTCAACACCAAAATCCTCCACTGAGTCGATTCCTTCCCTGAACTCATTTTGTCTCCATCATCATTTCTCTGTCCACCCACTAACTTCCATATCCTAACTGTACAGCTCTGGTGAACCTGTGCCTGCGTACAACGTTGAAGTCACATTACTGTTCAAAGTCAATGATTTCCCATCAGACTTTGGTCAGCCTGTTGGGTAGAAAGATAAAATATAAGACTCCCAATTATATGAAATATGTGGGATATAAATACAGATTATTTTTATCTGGACTTTGAATATTGTCCTGCATTCAGGGGGTTGGTATTTTTTTTTTTCTTTCTTCTTCTTCTTTTTTTTTTTTTTTTTTTTGGTACCAGGGATTGAACTCTGGGAGGCTCAACCACTGAGCCACATTCCAGCCCTATTTTGTATTTTATTTAGAGACAGGGTCTCACTGAGTTGCTTAGCACCTTGTCTTTGCTGAGGCTGGCTTTGAACTCACGATCCTCCGGCCTCAGCCTCCCACACCGCTAGAATTACAGGTGTGGACAACTGCTCCTAGATTTCCAAGGATTCTCCATACTGTTTTCCATATTGGCTGCACCAATTTGCAGTCCCGACAGCAATGTATGAGTGTACCTTTTCCCTCACATCCTGCATTTTTAATCACTAAATCTGGCAGCCTTATCAGCTTACTTTTCTACATTTTTATTTCAATGGTATTTCCCTTCTTGAAATCTGTGATCCCAGGATGCAATTATATGTTTCTTCCTAGCTCCGTGACCACTCTTTTTTGTATCTCTGTTTCTTTCCAGGCCATAAATGTTGCTATTCCCAGGGTTATGTTTTCAGCATTTTTCTCACACTGTGTGAACTAATGCGCCCTCATGATTCCATCTCATTTATGCTGACTCCCAAATATTTACTGCCAATTTTATCTTGTCTTTGGAGCATTAAATTGACATGCCTAGCAATTAATGGAACATCTTCACTTGGTTGCCCTATAACAATCTGAACCTCAACATGTCACCCTAACTCCTTCCTGAAGATGCATTCTTCCTGCTGTGTTCTCTGTCTCAATTAAAAGCAAGCCCAGAACTCATAATTTTTCACGAATGCCCATTCAGTCCCTTAAGTATCTCATGAATGTAATGCCTGTCTGTATTCTATTCCACCTCTTTAAGCTATGGTCACTGCCCTGATTGAGGTGGTCCTCTGTCTGGATAGTTCTATGACTTCTTTCTGACAGTGAGTATCCTTGCCCTCTAGTCTTGTGACCCCTCCTGGCCATACTCTGCATTGCACCAAGGTGATCTAAGTTTCAATCCATCTTTCTCCTACTTAAAAGTGTGTTTAGACTGAGGAGTGGGATAGCTGGGCCAAATGGTGGTTCCATTCACAGCTTTCCAGGGAATCTCCCTACTGTTTTCCATATTGGCCGCACCAATTTGCAGTCCTGCCAGCAATGTATGAGTGTGCCTTTTTCCCCACATTCTAGCCAACACTTATTGTTGTCTGTGTTCTTAATAGCTGCCATTCTGACTGGAATGAGATGAAATCTTAGAGTAGTTTTGATTTGCATTTCTCTAATTGCTAGAGATGATGAACATTGTTTCATATATTTGTTGATTGATTGTATATCATCTTCTGAGAGGTGTCTGTTCATTTCCTTGGCCCATTTATTGATTGGGCTATTTGATTTTTGTGTGTGTGTGTGTTTAGCTTTTTGAGTTTTTTATATATCTTAGAGATTAGTGCTCTATCTGATATGCAGGTGGTAAAATTTTCTCCCATTCTGTAGGCTCTCTATCCACCTCACTGATTGTTTCTTTTGCCAAGAAGAGCTTTTTAGTTTGAATCCATGCCATTTATTCGTTCTTGATTTTTAATTCTTGTGCTTTAGGAATGTGGTATATATACACAATGGAATATTACTCAGCAATAAAAGAGAATAAAATCATGGCATTTGCAGGTAAATGGATAAGTTGGAAAATATAATGTTAAGTGAAGACAGCCAATCCCAAAAACCCAAATGCTGAATACTTCCTCTGATATAAGGAGGCTAATACATAGTGGGGTTGGAAGGGGGAGCATGGGAGGATTAGATGAACTCTAGATATGGCAAAGGAGTGAGAGGGAAAGGGAGGGGACATGGGGGTAAAAAAGATGGTGGAATGAGATGGAAATTATTACCCTAAGTACACGTATGAAGACATGAATGGTGTGAATATACAACCAGAGATATGAAATATTGTGCTCTATATGCATAATATGAATTGTAATGCATTCTGCTGTCATATATAACAAATTATAATAAAAAATAAATTTAAAAAAGCATAAAAAATTAAAAAGAATGTTAAAAAGTGTGTTTAGCTCCCTGTTATTCATAAAATAAATCCAAAATCTTTAATGTGATAGTCAAGACTCTTCAAAGTCTGGTGTTATTTTTTTTTTCTTTCAACTGTATTTTTTGACACATCTGTTCACAAACCCTCTATTATAGCCACAATGGATGACATCATCCCTAATTACAAGCCACACTTCACTTTCCTTACTCATACTTTCCTTTGCAAATATTACAAATATTAAAAAACTATTATCCTCTCTGCCTCAACAATCTCACACCCTCCCACATACCTACTTTGCTTCCCTGGAAAAGTTTCATATTCCCTGCTGAGACCAGTTGAAATGTCACTTTTCTGTAAAATCTCCTCCCATTCTTCATTTTGCCTGAATAGTGGAGCAGGTAGTAGCTCCCACTTGAGATTTATCAATAAAGGAGTTAGTTCTAAGGCTTGTTCACACGAATTAATGCTTTTTATCTGACTCACATACATCAAAGAGAATGCCATGCTAATATAGATGTCTCTTTGCACTTAAGATTAGCTGGTAAAGTTAAAAATCATGCATTTGCAGTTAGGATGAATACATCTAGAGGTCGAACGTACAGCATGAAATCTACAGTTAAGCCGAGGGCACGCTGATAATTTGCTCAAAAATGAATTATATAGTTTAGTGTTAATTATGAAGGTGGTTTTTCTCTGTCCTCTGTCTCCCCAAGTTGATGAGCTAAATTGACAGACATTGAATGTCCCTTTCATCCCTTCTAGCTCCATGTGTGTGGCCCCTGAAGCTCTCAACTGGTCAAAGAGCGGGTGTTAGTCTTTCCATTGTGGTGACAAAATATTTGAGAAAAACAACTAGAGGATGGAAAGATTTATTTTGTCTCATGATGCTGGAGGTTGTAATCCATCATCACTTGATTCCAGCGTTTCTGGTCCTGTGGTGGAGAGTGCACGGTGGGGGGAAGCTGCTCACCTCATGGCAGCCAAGAAGCAGAGAGAGAAGAGAGGGGGTGAAAAAGGGGCCAGAGACAATTGGAGGCCTTCAAAGGCTTGTTCCCCAGGACCTACTCCCTCTGAGTAGGCCCCGCCTCCTAAGTTTCTCCCAACTCCCAATAGCCCATTAAATTGTGAATCCATCAATGGATTAATCCATTAATAGAGGTGAGAGTCATTACTGCTTTGGAGACCCAGTCTTCCATACAGGAGCTTTTGGGGACATTTCATACCTACACCATAACAGAGGGCAGTCACCTAAAGCATAAAGCAGTACTACAGGATGACAAATGGCTTAATTCTTGAGCCAATACGTTAATAAATTAGTAATGTCCTCCCAAAATGCTGTTGAGACAAATTCCAAAGCCACATCCAGATTTATAGAAAAGAATCATAAGTTGTGTCTTGGTATGAACCCAGAGAAATGAATAACAATCATGCCATAATTTAGCCACCTCGCCAATAGTATTTGAATAGCTACAATCCCATTATGTAATCACAAATAAGTTGCGATGGTTCTATTCAGTGTGAAAATGTGTTTCCTTGCCTAAAGTCTTAGAAGTATTTACATTTCCCTTAAACGGTGTTTTTAAATTAGAGTTTGTAGCTCTGGTGAAGAATATTTAATTAGCGTATTTGATTTTTAAAAACCTAACAAATATTTCTTGAACATACAAATATCAACAAAGAAGCATAGCACAGTCTCTGTCTTTCCCAAAATCACGATCTGGATGAAAGACAACCACAAACTCATTAAAAGGCTTTTTTTTTTTTTAATTATGAAAGTTAAAATAACAATGCAAATAAAAATGCAAGTTACATCACCATCACTGCATGGTTAATTGCCAAATGAGCACTTGAATTAGAGTGACGGAGAGAGAATGAAGATATTCATTACAGCCTTGATCATTGCTGTCAGAAGAAGAAAATGATTGTGAGTTTGGGTCCTTGCTAGAATATGTTCAATGTGAAATGCACACATCTGTGAGACGTGAATACATTATCTCTGGGGAACAGTAAGGTAATAAAGAGACTTTTTAAAAACAGATTTCTGTTTTCTGCTAATAATGACTGATTTAATTTTTTTTCTTTTTTTTTTTGCTAAAGAGTTTTACACTGGCTAGCTTTCCTAGTGGATTAAGAGAAGCACACTTCCCTTAGTTTTTATATGGTGATTGTTATGGTTTAGGAGTGAGGCATTCCCCAAAAGCTCATGGGTTAAATGATGCCAGAAACTTAAGAGGTAAAATGATTGGGTTATGAGAGGCTTAACTTAGTCAGTGCCTGGATCCACTTGAAGGAATGAACTGGGTGCTAACTCTAGGCAGGTAGGATGTAGCTAGAGGAGATAGGTCACTGGGGGGCATACCTTTGAGGTTTACATTTTGTTCCTGAGGAGCAGAATTCTCTTTCTACTTCCTGATTGCCATGTCCTGAGCTGTTTTCCTCTGTCATACTCTCCAGCATGATGTCTTGCCTTCCTACCAGCCCAGAGCTAAGGAGTCAGCCATCTATGGACTGAGACCTCTGAAACTATGAGCCCCCAAATAAACTTTTCCTCCATTACATTGTTCTTGTCAGGTTTTTAGGTTAGAGCAACAACAAAAAAAAAAAAAAAAAAAAAAAAACAACTGACTAAAACAGTGATCCATATGGGGCTCCTCATTTTTATTTATTTATTTATTTTGGTACTGGGGATTGAACTCAGGGGCACTTGACCACTGATTCAAACCCCCAGCCCTATTTTGTATTTTATTTAGAGACAGGGTCTCTGAGTTGCTTGGCACCTCGCTTTTGCTGAGGCTGGCTTTGAACTTGCCATCCTCCTGCCTCAGCCTCCCGAGTAGCTGGGATTACAGGCTTGTGCCACTGCGCCCGGCCCCATTTCTTACTCCAAGGATAAAACGCATCCTAACACCCAGTTGTAAGCCAGTTTTCCATTCTTTGGTCACAGTGGTTGGTTTGGGAGACACATGCAACTGACAGCCAACAAATCATGTGAATTGTGTGTCTTCATTTGCAAGGGTAGGAAGAAAGAGGCATTCACACTTTCCTACCGGGCTTGAACTTGGAATTTTGTACCTGATTCAGCTACCTTGCCAGCATGTGGAGCCTCAGGAGAAGGACCAAGACAGGAGAGAATTTCAGACTGTAGAGATGGGGTTCTGGGAGCATCTTTTGCTGAATCCAGCTGTGCTGGAAGCAAGAAGATTCAACTTTGGAATTTCCAATTATAGATACCAATAAAGTCCTTTGTCTTGCTTAATCCTGTGTGGGTTGAGTTTCTGTCAATTCTAATGAAATGACATGGTTTCTGTCATTTGTAAGGGTGCTTAGTTTTAAAAGTCCTTAGCCTTGTTTCAATATAACATCTTGACTATAACGACTAACACTTCACACATAACATCTCACCCTACCCCCACTATGAATTCTTTCAAAGCTTGCCCATTGGTTAATCCACTCAGTTTCAACCACAAATTTTCTCAAGTTAAATAGAGCAAGTATTATTGGTCCCAGTGGATAGAAGCATCAACTTTAACCCAAGGAAGCTGACTTACTGATGCTTCCAAGGAGTGCACCCAAACTAAAACTTAAATCCCTGAGAAAGAGCCCAGGACTTCTGATTCCTAGTTGGGATTCTTTTACTAAATCTTGCTCTCAGTTTTCCCCTACCTTTCATTTTGGATCCGCCAGTTTTCGTAGCATCATTCCCAGAATGGAAGCATCCCAGAAAAACTCTCTAGAAGTGGCTACAGAACCAAGAAAATTTTGCTGATTCCAGCTTCTCCACCCAGAAAATTATCCCTATTAAGGGATAATTACAAACCTATTGGAGGGATTTAATTGTGCTAGTAGTGATGATGATGGTGGTGATGATGATGATGATGACGATGACATCGCATCAGGATAAAGAACATTCCAAATGTACAGAAGACTCAGAGGAGCCAAGACACAGAGATTGATCATATTTGCAACTAACAGTAACCACCACTGACAGCTCTCACCCTTAGCAGCTCTGGCCCATGGCAGTCACACCTTATGCTAAATTAAGATGTACTCAGGCTGAGTGGTGGCATAGAACGTTGCTGGGAATCGGGCCCCCAGGTGCTGGAAGCACTGAAGCCTGGCACACGGGAAGAACTGTTTGGCAGTACAAAACCCCCCTCGGGGGACACACTGGAAGTGAAATAAATGAACTCGACAGTATGTGCCTTCGCCAAGCATAAAATTGTTCCCCATGAGCAATCATTTGCAAGTAAGAGAATCATGTCCTCTAGAGAAAGGGTCCTCGAGAGAGGGTCAGAACTTCCTGGTAGATGTCAGGGTCTTTTCAAGTAGATCTTAGATGCCAGGATGTGGCACACCTTCACCCCTGACACCAAGGGACTCACCTCTACCCCAATAATCCCCACCCACCCCTGCCTCTCCTGCACACTTGGATGGGTCTCCCACAGGGAGGTGAATTCTGGACCTCTTGGGAACCTTAACTCAGGTACACACTTCATTTCACTCAGGTGCTCAGAGGTACCCTCCACACCTGCATCCATCCCAAATGTTCATCCTCAGTATTTACTTTTCCAAGAAAGACTGATATCCTGTCATTTTTAAAGGCAATATCATTATTTCAGTTTACCACCATCAACTTCAAATTGGCTGTGAATTTCATTCCTTCCTTCAGCGCAGATTTATCTGTTGTCTGCTGTTGAAAAGCACCATGTCTGAAGGAAAGAGATCAAACTCTGTCAAGTTCACCATCCCATCACGGTGACTCCACCCCATCCTGGCTCATGGTAACATTCAGAAGGAGAGTTGCTAGGCTCTCTCTTCACTCTGAAAGTCTATGACTCCTTGGTTCTCAGCTGTGGTTAGAAGACATATGTCTCCAAAGGTTAAAAGACAGAGCAGGAGTTTCACAAACCGTCCCTTAACAAGGACTCTAAGAGGTAAGGATAGAAAGTACTGAGGAGAAGAAGGGAACTTGCAGGCCTTTGGAAGGAAGGTGGGGAAGGATTTGTGGAGGAGATAGGGCTGGTAGGAGGCCCTACAGAAAAGGAGTGTTGGGACAGGTTCACCAATGTCAACGCTGGAAGTGATTCAAATGGAACAGAAGAAATCAAATTCCAGGGGCTCCCATGGGACAGAGCTTTCTGAACAGGAAGAAAAAGAAAAACACAAAATGGACAAATTCAGTGTCCTAGTGGAGAGTATAAATAATGCCCACAATAAGTAAAATATGGAGGTTGCTAAAGGCAATGGAAATAAATAAAGCCAGGAGCAGGGGTGAGTATTTAGAATAGACTGGAAGAGGTTATGTTAGATTAAGTAGTCAGGAAAGATCTCACTGAGAAGACAACATTCAAGTGAGCCCCAAAGGCAGCAAGAAAGTAAGATTTGCAGGTGGAAAATATTGACAGCAGAGCAAACAGCAAAGCAAAGGCCCCAAGGTGGATGATCCCTTGTGGGCACAAGGAACAGGAAAGAGGCCAGCTGGCACAGCAGAGGACAAGAGGGACAGACCAGTAAGAGAGAAGGTCAAAGATACGAGTGACCTTGTAGACTACTGTGGTGAACTTTGAGCCTCATGTGGACTTCCAAGCAACCTGTCATTCATTATCCTGGACTTGGGGACTGAAGCTCAGAGAGTTGATATGGCTGGACCCAGACTACAAGATGACAGGTAGCAGAGCCGGCATTCAAACCCAGCCTATCTGGCCCCTTCTATTCACCTGACTCCACTCTCTCCTCTCTGCACACACACATAACTTGACCTCCCTGCTGTCAGTTCTCCAATACACCAAGCTCTTCCCTGCTCAGTGGCTTCACAAGTGCTGTTCCCTCTGATGGGAATGCTCCTCCCCCTACTCTTGATTGATGGGTCCATGCATTGAGCCTTGGTTCAAATGGAAAGACCTCAGAGAAGCCCTCCTGGCCTTCTAATGTGTTTTGGCTTCACTCTCAAGTACCTTCCCTTGCAAGGCCACAGTGCCACTTCCCATGGTAATTGCATACTTGTTTATACTACATTAGTTTAACTTCTTGCTTCTGTCCACCCTTATCTGCATCCCTAGGCTGCACCTAGCCCAGTGCCTGGCATAATACGAGGCACTCAATAAGCACTAAATAAATGAGAAGTCCAAAGGGATAAAGGAATTGAAGCAGAAAGAACCGAAAGCGGTTTCCAAGTATCTGCAGGGAAAAAGAATCCAAGAGCTGCTGCACAACAGATTTGGGGTTATCTGTTTCCTGCTCAGTTTTGAAACAAGACACCAGCCTATCTCTGCTGCTCCACAATCTAATACATTTGTCATGTGACTCACCACTGCACCCTCCCCCTCCCCAGCAGCCTCTGGAATGAATGTTATTTGGAGTAATTGGCCAAGCACTTAGAAAATGCTAAGGTTTATTTTTAAATATGATTAGGACCTGTCTCTTGGTTTCTGGAAAATCACATGTGCTTTTCAGAGATACAAAATACAGTCATTGCACTCTTAAAACCAAATTTTTAATCTTCCAAACTGGCTAAGTTGATCTAGGGACAAGCATAACCATCTCCATTTGGTTGATAGAAAAACTGAGGTAAATAGATAGTGGAGGACAGAGACAGGGCAGCTGTCTTGGAAACAGAGGCACGGTGTCCACCTACACTTTGCCTCCCCCATGGGAATAATACAGATGGTCCCCCCAAAATAAGAATTAGGGAAAGGGAGCCTCTGCCTTCTTGGTTTGGTGTTTTATGAGGCATCAGGGCAACCAATCGTTCTAACTAGGCCACGGGAAGCCTGTTTCTCTTTAAGATCCCATTAGCAAGCTGGTAAAAGCTCATCCCATTTCCATGTAAATAAATAAGGATAAATTTTCCCACCTCGGCCTCCCAGAGCTAAACCAAAATTCTCTCCCTTTGCACATTTTTGATAACCTGCTCATTCTGGAATACCTCACAATTAAAGATAGCGTGCTCTGGAAGTCAATAATTCATGGTGGAAGGAGGGGAAGAAGGAGGAGATAATTAACATTCTCTGGCTAGCTTTAGCTGGGAAATAGCTTAGTAAGCACAAGGACATTTTGGGGGCTATTTCTATCACCAGAGTAGGATAAATAAAACGGATCACTTTGCACACCAGACCTGAACGGTTCCCGACAGGCAGGTTATCCCCAGCTCACAGAGATGGGTTGAGACTTCACCGAGAAAGGAAGGTCCTACTAAGCAAAAGCCATCAATGAGGCCCTGGGGCTGAGGAGCGAGGGTAGCACTCAGGGGGTGGTGGTGACCCTTCTTCTCCATCTTTTAGCGCATGCCTCAAGCTTCAACTTTTCAAAGAACTGATCTTAAACCCCCCATTTTTCCTTCTCTGACCTCCTTCGTCAAATCACTTAACACCAGTGAAGCTCCTTAGTGTGTCCTTCTGTAAAATGGGAGAGACAGTGTGGAGCAAGCAGGGTTACTGAGGATAGAAGCATCATCAGCATCCACCACCACCCTCAGCACTAGGTCGTATGAATTATTTGCCTTGTGCCTCGGGTTTTATGATGTTGCATTTCATTTGCATTGTTAAATCTGATACCTCTCGGGATAAATGTCCACTCTGAACCTCAAAGTAAGCTAGAAACAGAGATTTTAATATTCTGTGTCGCACAGTGACAAATAAATTAACAACACACACAATCCCAGGGGATGGTGTGGGCAACCCAAAAGGGTTCGAGTATGTTTATGGGTGACAGAGCCATAAATGGGCGCTGGGATATACCTAACCTTTATGGTTGACGTCACAGGGGAAGCAGTTTCTCTACTAACGGAGATCAAGGGCGAGTACGGCATGTCTGTGCCTCTGGTACCCACCCCTTGGGACCTCTGTTGGCAGTCGAGTGTCAGCCTGTGTGGACCATGGGTCAGTGCCATTATGGCAGTTCCTATATTTTATGTTGTTATGGTTCTTAAGAGAAAAACATTTTTTTTTCCAGCTGTGACTGGTTTCTATGCTGATCCACTGACCATTATCCCAGTAACTTTACTCTCTCTAAATTCTATTTTCTTGTTCTAAATAGTGAAAAGTGATCATAATTTATTAAAGCAAGTCACAGAAGCATTGTCCAAAACACCTGAGCATCTTAACCAGCAGATGGAAAGTCGTCTCCCACTTCCCTGTATGTGTTCCTTAAGACCCCCTCATGCCCACCCACCTCTGCCTCCTTCCCTTCAGGCTTGATGGGAGGATCATTGTCCTGCAGTCTAACACTAATCCGGACACAGGCACTTCACTTCCCTATTCCCAATACATACCTCCCAGGTAACTGACCACGTGTATAATCCTGCCCCAGTCCTTCATCTTCAGCCACCTGCCCACAACTCTCCAGCTGGGTCCTTCACAGAAGCAGGCGGACTTCTTCATGGGAAGGAAAGAAGGAAGGAAGGAAGGAAGGAAGGAAGGAAGGAAGGAAGGAAGGAAGGAAGGAAGGAAGGAGGGGGAAGGGAGGGGAGGGGATGGGAGGGGAGGGGAGGGAGGAAGGGAGGGAGGGAGAGAGGGGAAGGAAAGAAGGAAGAAAAGAAAGAGAGAGGCAGGGAGAAAAAAAAAAGAGAGAGAAAGCCCTCGTGGGACCCCTCATCCTTTTCCATCCTTGCTGCCCTGTCTCCTCCTCCCCACCACAGCTGATGACTAAGAGAGTCAACATCTGCACCCCCACTCTCTCACTTCCCTCTTTCCTCCCTGCATTTCAGCTGGTTCTGCTCCTGCTGGGCCCTCGAACCTGAGCTTATCAATACATTACCAGGCTGTTGGGTTTGGCAGTCAACCCAATAGACACACCGAGCCACCTAATTGGACCTCTCTGTGACGGCGGGCAGCGAGAACCTCCATCCTGACAATCTACTCTTGGACTCCCAACAGCAGACTTCCTTGATTTCCTTGCATTCCTCCAGGTCCTCCTCCTTATTTTCCGTCAAGGGTTTCCCTGCATTGAGCCCTTTCTAGGTCCTCGTCTTCTCTCCTTCCACGTGATCTTCCTGGAGCATCCAAGGCCATCATCCTGCCCATATGCCGGTCACCTGAGGGTCCCGTCCTGCAGGGGCGTGATTTCTCCCTGGCTTCTGGACATGCCTGCCTGGATTTCTCACAAGCCTCTTACATGAGTTTCTAATTGCCGTTGTAACAAATCTCCACAAAATCATTAGCTTAAAACGACATATGGTTGCTATCCTCCAGTTCTGGAGGACAAAGCCTGAAATCGGTCTCAGCGGGCTGTGTCCCTTCTGGAGGTTTCACAGGAAAATCCACTGGCTTCTTTTATTTTCCTCCCCAGCTTCTGGAGGAGCCTGCGTTCCCTGGCAGGTGGCCCTGCCTCACTCCAACCTCAGCCTCTGTTGTCACATCTCCTTCTCTGACTCCGAGTCTCCTGACTCCCTTTTACAAGAACCCTTGTGATTTCCCTGAGTCCAAACAGATAATCCAGAGTAGTCTCCCCATCTCAAAACACTTATTGACATCTGCAGAGTCCCATTTGCCATGTATGGTGACATGTTCACAGGTTTGGAGAATTAAGATATGGGCATTTGGGAGCGGCCAGCGTTCTGCCTATCACACTCCTCAAACTTAAATCGTGTCCTACCTTGAAATCATCTTTGCCACCGAGATGCTTTCATCTTGGTGACAGGCCACCCTCCGTCCCACTGAGCCAGCCAGAAACATGGTACCATCCTCAATTCCTCATTTCTCATTCCTACCTCTAATCAATCAGTGAATCCTATCAATTCTTACTATCTAGCAAATACATTCACGTAACTCCACCTCTACTGCTGGTACCTTCGTTTGAGCCATCATTATTTCTTTCTTTCTTTCTTTCTTTTTTTTTTTTTTTTTTTTTTTTTAGGATGGACACAATACCCTTATTTTATTTGTTTATGGTTTTGTTTTTGTTTGGTTTGGTTTTTGGTTTTTGGTTTGTGTGTGTGTGTGGTGTGTGTGGTGTTGAGGATTGAACCCAGTGCACCACTCGTGCTAAGCAAGCCCTCTTCCACGGAGCCGGAACCCCAGCCGGCCACCATTATTTCTAACCAGACTATTACCGTATGTTCTTCTCTGCTGTCTCTGATCTCAGCTCCTCTCAGCCATCCTGAATGCTGTCCCCAGAGTGTTCTTTCAAAAACACAGATGTTAATCTTCTTAGAACTCATGAAATCCCCCCCACAACACCCCCATCAGTGCCAGGATGAGATTCGGGCTGCTTAATTATGATATTAAGTGACATAAGAAGAACATATATTTGGCTTTCATCCCTCATCCCTGACCCAGAGCTCCTAAAATGCTTGGAATTTCCTGAGTGTTAGGAGAGAGAAGAGTGTCATTTGGTATTCACAGTCAGCCCCTTTTAACTAAACCTGAGTTTATGCTAATAGTTGACTCCACCCTTACCCCCAATCCAAGAATGGGGTCTGGCTGCCAGAGGAACCAACATGTGATTAGATGATTGGAATTTTCAGCCCCCGCTTCCAATTTTCAGAGAGATTGAGTTCAACCTCCAACACCCATGTTTATGCAATGAAGCCTCCATAAAACTAGGGGCAGAGAAGGGTCTGGAGATTTTATAAGACTGGTAAGTACATGGAGGTGCTGGGAAGGTGCTTTTCCATAAGACACCTGTCACCCTTTCACCCAACCAATCTCAAGGCATTCTTCACATTAGCTCAGTTATCACTTCCTCTCTGGCCATGGAACCCCTCACCCCCATATCTGGTCCTGTATATGTCTTCCCCTTGACTATTCCTGAGTTGTATCCTCTATAATAAACTGGCAATAGTTCTGTGAGCTGTTTTAGCAAATTATTAACCCAAGGAGGAGATTTATAAACCCCTGATTTATAAAGGGCAAGACCTAGAACTTGTAGATGGGTATCTGAAGGGACGGGGGTTATCTTGTAGAATTGTGTCCCTAATCTCTGAATTCTGCAAAAACTCCAGGTAGTTACTGTCAGCATTGAATTATTGGACATCCAGTTGGTGTCCAGAGAGCTAGAGAATTACATTAAAGGGTAAAATCCACACATTCAGTGTCAGAAGCATCTCTGAATGCTATATACAGAGAATGTTTAACACCTTTATTAGTGTAACTACAAGGCCCTTCACGATCTGATTCCCTATTTACCTTTTCATCCTCATCTGCCACTCTTCTCCTGTATTCTTAGATGGCAGCCACATGGGGCCATAAGCCACTCCCAGATACATCTTGAATGTTTGCACATCTGGCACATCTGCTGCCCTGCATTATCTTTCCCATAAGACAACTGTCACTCTTTTACCCAACCAACCTCAAGTCATTCTTTAAAATGAGCTGTTATCACTTCCTCCAAAAGAGTCTCCCCTGACATTCCAGCCAGTCTGGGTTCTTCGCTGATTCCTGTATCTTTGCCCTTTGCAGGTGACTTCACAACTCCTTCCATTAAGAGGCAGAATCGATTTCTCCACTCCTTGATTCTAGGTTTTCCCCTATGACTTGCACTTTGGCCAAAGAGATTTTTTTACAGTTTCACACAGAGGTAGGCTTTGGGTTTTTGTTTTGTTTTGTTTTGCTTTGCCATGACTGCAGTTCATCATTTTGCTGCTCCTTTGGTGGCCCAGTTTTGTGCTGTGGTTTGCAGAGCCTTCTTCCTGAATGCTTGCCCTGCAGACTGTTTCTTCAGCCCACTCAATTTTATGAACTGTTTGGTAATAATACTCCAACAAAAACAACAAATAAAACAAAACACACTTGTCGTCTACTATTAGTAAGTCCAAAATATCCAGAGTGGATTGTTGTTGTCTGCAATTAAGACCTGGAGTCCTTGTGGAGGAGAAGGAAAGACAGAAAGAGAGGGAGGAGGAGAGGAGAAAAATAAACCACGGAGAAGGAGTAACCAAGAGGCTGCAAAAGTGGCAACTTCTTTTCTCTTCCCAGGTGTCTTTAAAGTATGTTAAGTCCATGGGAAAACGTCCCTGGCATAATACATATTTTAGCCAATTTTTTTGTTGCTATGACCAAAAGACCTGACAAAACCAATTTTAGAGGAGGTTAAGTTTATCTGGGACTCACAGTTTCAGGTCTCAATTCACAGATGGCCAACTCCATTGCTCTGGGCCCCAAGTGAGGCAGGACATCAGGGCAGAAGGGTGGAGAAGAGGAAAGCTATTCAGGACATGATAATCAGAACCAGAGCGAGCTCTCACTCACCAGGGACAAAATACAAACCCCAAAAGCATGCCCCCAATGACCCGCCTCCTCCAGCCACACCCTATCTGTCTACAGTTAATCCCTATTAGAGGATTAATGTACTGATTAGGGTCTCCTACCCTCATCATTTCATCTCTAAACTCCTCTGAACTCTCCTGGGTTGCTTCACATGTGAATTTTGGGGGGGACAGCTCACATATTTGGGGGGAACAACTCACATATAAACCATAATAATACATTTTATAACTTATGTACATTTTAATCCAACTTTTGCAAAGAAAAAAATACGTACATATATACACACACACACGGATAGTAAACATGTTAAAAAACATAAATCACTATGTTAACAGCTGTTATTCCTAGATAGTGGAATTACAACTGATTTTATTTTTTATTATTTTTAATTGCTCTATAATGCACATGGAAAATAAGAATAATTATGCTTCATTTCCTCTGAACCTATTTCTTAATCTTGGTTAGTAATAAGTTTATCAGACACATCAGTCCTTGCAAATGACTTTGAGGCTAAATATTCATATTATCTCTGGAAAATATCCCATTTTTTACAGAGAGAGAAAAAAAACAGGAGAGATGACATACCTGATTCAACTTAACTCTTTATTTTAAATATATATAATAAAAATATAAAATTTATAAATAGAAATATAAAAATAAAATAAGTATAAATATAATAATAAAATTTATTTATTGCTACTGGAGATTGAACCCAGGATGCTTAACCATGAAGCCCCATCCCTAGCCCTTTTTTACATTTTATTTTGAGACAGGGCCTCACTAAGTTGCTGAAGCTGGCTTTGAACTCTTGATCCTATTGCCTTAGCCTCCTGAACCTGGATCCTCCTACCTTAGCCTCCTGGGATTAAGGTGTGGACCACGGAGCCCCACTCAATTTAACTCTTTCTAATGTATCACCTCCTGGGTTACAGATGCCAGCCAGTAAAGCAGCTGAAAGCACTGATTTTACAGTCAGTCTGGTTTCTAATACTGTTTATTATTTAATATCTATGTAAATAAGCAATGGAGTTTCTTCATGTCTGTGAACCTCTGTTTTTTCCCCTGAAAATGGGTATAAAAATAGTACAAGTCAGTCATCCTTAATCAGAAAATCTAAAATCCCAAATATTCCCAAATTAAAAAAAAACTTTTGAGTAAAGTATTCCAAAATATTCCAAAATCGGAAAAACACCAAACCCTAAAACACTTCTGGTCCCAAGCATTTTGGATAAGGGAAACTGAACTTGTTGTACCTGCTTCTCAGGGTTGGTGTGCCTCTCCCCTTGAGATCCTGCTTGTGAAAGCTTGGAACACCACTTGGCCTATCATGCTCAATAAGTGCTAGTTACTGCTACCACTGTTATCATATTATTCTACTGTAATAGGATTGCTATTATTACTGTTATTATCCTGCTATTAATTATTACTATAATTGCTATTTTTATCCTGTGGTAATTACTTTTATTACTATTATCATCCTGCTGTAATAGGATTCTGTTGCACATACTTCTTTAATTCTGACAGGATGGAGTGGAGAGCTGCCCTAATCATCTGTGGTCTCAGCATCCAGCACAGTGGATGCTAATTTAAACGAATGAATCAGTGAATAGAAGGATAGATGGATAGAAGGATGAACAGAGACAGATAGATGGGAAGTAAATCACTGGGTGGGTTATTGATGGATGGGCAGAGAGAAAGAGGATCTTAAATGACTTAGTATGTCAGATGCCTGGACTGGAAGGCAGAGAGAGGGTGGGGTGGGGGGATGGAAAGGTGGATAAATGATAGACTGGTTGGGTGGCCCGATGGACAAATAATGGATGTACAGATAATGAACACAGATGGCTGCTTCCTGGCTTTCCTCCCCCTGCGTCCCCACCACGTGCCCTCCCTCAGTTCCAAGGATCCCAGAGGCAGGGAGCTTCCCTGGAGAGCTCCCTGGTTGGAGAAGCGGCTCTGAGCATCAGAGCAGTGATCAGCCCCGACCTTGGCCAGAGCTGGGGGCCTGGGTCGCCTCCCCCGCACCCTGCCAAACACTGGGCTCCTCTGCATTGACGTCTGTGGCCGCAGAGGCCCGGCTCTCGGGAGCCACGATGAATTATGATGCACATCCAGCGCGGATGCTATAAAAAGGGCAGTGACTCACAGCCGGTCCTGCCGCGGAAACTTCCACGAGAGCCCGCCGCGCAGGGGCGGACGGGCGCGGGGGCGCAGAGCCAAGGGCTGCAGCGCTCCAGCGCGGGGCTGCAGCCAGGTGTGTCTCGAAAGCAAAAGGGCGAGGACTGTGGCACCCGGTCGGGCAGAAGCCAGAGTCCCCAGGGCTCTCTGCTCAGGTGCAGGGTCTGGCTCCACCCCGGGAAGCGCAGAGCCAGCTCCTTTCCAAGCTGTGTCAGGGGGCAAAGCGGTGGAGGATGGCTCACACTAGCAGCTAGTCTACATGTGCTAAGCACTCTCCGTGTCATAATTCTCTTATCCCTCCAAGCGGCCCTGAAGGCAGGTAAGGTGATTGTCCCAGCTTTTCAGACAAGAATACGAAAGCCAAAGGTGGAAGGGAATTGCCAGGGGTGACACTGCTGGTATTCCAACCAAATCTCTCAGTATTTCAATACAGATCCTATCACCAGCACTGCCTGCCCAGGTGGACAGATACAGCTACAGAGGTGGGCAGAGACGTCCCTGCCTGCCAGTGAGGAGCTCAGACACAAAGCTCTTTCCCTTGATACTCCCACGGGGGAACTGGATCCATCCCTTCCTGTCCTACAAACATTTCTGAGCCCCACTATGTGCAGAGAGCACAGTGGCAGAGGAACAGATAGAGGATCACTCTGGTGACTAAGGCAGCCTTGGTTCACTTGTTCATTTACCAAAGAGTTATTCAACATCTACTGTTGGGCCCTGTGAGCAAAGTAGCCTGACACCACCACTCCCCCACGTGGAAGACATTCCCGCAGGAAGATGGGGACAGGATGTAGCAGAAATGTTACACAAGGGTGCTGGAGGAGCCCTTAACACAAGGGAGAAGCTCTTGGCCTGGGCCATTAAGAAGGATTGGCTGATGGAAAAAAACTTTGAAGCCAGAACCTGGTAGGTCATAGAGATCATGGAAGTTAGGCAGATGGAGAGGAGGCAGAGATGGAGAACAGCATGTGCAAGAGATGCTGAGTGATCTGAAGAGGAGAAAAGCATCAGTATAACCATTGCAAGGAGGCAAAGGAGAGGAGTGGTGAGCAGAGGGAAGAGGAGGCCAGGCCATGCAGAGGACCTCTTGAAGGCTTAGAGCTGGCCACAGGGCAAGCACACTCACAGCATAGCCCACTGTATCTGCAGGGAGAGAGGGACATCAGTTCTATCTGAACCCAAGAGGGTCGAGAGGACCAGAGAAGGCTTGCTGGTGAAGGAGGTAGGGCTTTCGGCTGACCTTGTTCATAACTCTCCTGTAGATATGGAAAGGGAACTGGAGATAAAGTGATGTGGATTGTACAGAACTCACTCAAGCATCGTATTGGACACTCTTTAAAAGACCAGGGTGTTTATATGACCCCGGTTAATGCAGTATTATACTTTTAGGGCCTAGGCATGGATGATCCGGCCCACAGTGAGTACCGTGGGGAGGGAAGACACAGCTGTGGTCCATCAGCTGTCAACTGGTCCATTCTGTCCACTGGTGCTAACAACTGAAAAACAGAATTCACTTGATTATTCAATGATATCTATTCAGCACCCACTACATCCCAGGCTGTGGTAGGCACTAGAAATCCATTAGAGAACAAGAAATAATATGGTACACATCCTCATGGACATTAATTCTGGGATGGAAAATATTAATGAAAACACACACACACACACAATTCCCACCTTAAGGTACCCTAGGCACAGGTACTCTGGAGGCTATGAGCACAGGAGAGGATTGCTCTCTTCTGGAGAACCTTAATGATGCACCAGTTGAGCAGGATCTAAAGGATGAAAAGAGGGCAGAAAAGCAGAGATGAGAGGAAAGAATGTACCAGGGAGAGGAATCAGAGGATGCTCTTGGAGGCTTTTCTGTTATGGGTAATTCTTTTGTTCATTTTGCTTACATAAATGGGGGAACAATAACAAGTATATATTTTAAGGGAATCAAGTAAGCTTTTTAAGTTCCTGCATGAAGGATCAAAATCTTATTTTTTTTTCATCCTCCTATAGAGCCCAACACAATGCCTGGCACATAGTAGGTGCTCAATCAATGTATGTTAAAGGACAAAGTAGTTGGAGATGCAGATTAAAGTGAGGCAGGATGATAGAAGGCCAAAGCTGGCATTTTGTTTTGAAATGAAGTTTAGGCTCATGTGTCAGAAATCAATTTAGTCATGTAACAAACCCTTAGAACTGAGAATTTGCCTGCTGTTGGCTTCATAGCATGTAGTGACCACACCCTGACTCAAAGACAGCAAATTCCTCAGTGAGTTTCAGTTGAGCTCTTTCAATGTGTCCAGTCCTGTAGAGGCTCTCCAGGGGAACAAACCAGGGCCCCTTGCCAGAGTAAATATTTTGATGCTGAGTGATTTGATGAGACCTGAGAACACTGGCTCCTAGGGCTGGGTCTCTTAACCAAATGGCACAACATACTATGATGTTAAAATATTAGGTTCTTAATCATGGAAACACTGGCATCTGTTGCAGCGGAAGCTCCCTCCCAGATGGCGCGTCCCACGGATTTTGTCATCTGAAACAGTATGAGGTTTCTTAAATGGCTTCAAGCTTCCAAATCATCCTGTACACAATGGCAGCCTGTTAATTAAGAGGTCCCTTTGTGATTGCATTTGATAAATATGAGTTGAGAAAGATTTATTGAGATGTGAAGAAAACCAACAGGAAGGGTAGAAAGGCCTGTTTGCAGGCATCGTCCAGTGTCTTTAAGGAAATCGGGGACAGCTCTGGATGAGCAGAAAGGAGGCAAAGATCCACACAAAGCTGCCTCCCTTACCCAGGGACACCTAGTCATAGGCAGCTCACATGCAGATAGTCTATGAGGAGCTCTTTGGTTTCCATGCCTCATGCGTCTCTTTCCACCGAAGCAGACAGGATCATGGAAGCCTTCCAGGGCTTTCTTGGAGTGACTCGTGCCTCTTGGTGATGTGCAGCTGTCAGTCGCACTGCCAGCCGCTGTTTTGACTCTAGTCAACAGGATGTGGAAAATAGAGCTCCAAAAAAGGTATCTGCTTTGGAAGCAGCGTTCCTTGTTCTTGCAAGAGCAGATGACTTGGTGACAGCGTACAATTAAATATAAACGCTCGGGCACAAGAACTTGACTTGGAGGGTTGGTGAAGTTTCAGGTTTGAATTGTGAAACTAGCCCTCTCTAAAGACTGGGCAACTTTCCCCAAAAACAGCACACAAGGAATCAGGCCCAGCAATAAGTGGAGTCTCCGACAAAACACAGCTTTCTGTCAGCCACTCTCCTCCCTCTAGGAAGAAATAAATCAGCTCCAGGTTGGATAACAGAATCTGAGGTTCCCAGGGGACCTGTCTTCCTCTGGGGTTCAACCTTGATTCAATCACTCAGGCAACACGTGCCTATTTGGCCTCTTCTAGAAAGAAGACGTGTCTGGGGTATCATGGCCTGGCTGGCAGGCCTCGGTCCTTGAGGAACATGCAGTCCAACAGGCCCATGTTCTGTGAGCCACTTGGGACCAGAAGCTTTGGCTTTTATCTTTATGTGCCCAATACCTCGCCTGGTGCCTGCTTATGGCAGGTGCTCAATAACTGTTTGCCGAGTGGCTTCATGAATGGAGGCTAATCCCCCGCTCTGCTTTAGTTTACAGGACTCTGGATCTCTTCTGACTTCTTTTTACTGTCACTGATTTTTACTTTCCTGGCTTTGGAGGCTATAAAGAACAGCTGTTTTTCCATTTCTATATTCTGATTCTTCATATACTTGGAAATTGTTAATAGTTCACCTCTTGACTTTGGCTCCTTTGGCCCTCTCTTGTCTTCCCTGGCATCTGCATCTGCTCTTGGTCCCCTGAAATAAGAAAAATAATTTGTCTTGGCATCTAATTTTCCCTTACAGCTTGCAGAAGTTTCCACTTTTTCAGATTTTTTTTTAAGGACCCCAGGAGAGTCCCCAATACGCCTCAACCTCACCCGGGCTGCATGCACCCAACTTCTTCTCTACCCCCAGACTCTTTCCCAACTTGTCCCCTCAACTTTAAAGTTCAACATCAGTAGATTTAAACTTTCATAATCACATTAAAATATGACGCAGGGAGCACTTACTACCCCAACCAGGCATCACACTGACATTTAACGTTTTTCACACTAGAGTATAAGTTATGCCAGATCCTGTGTGAAAGTGGGTTGTAATAGAGGAAGAAAAACTGGAAAACCACAGAAGAATCCAGAAAAGTTGCCCCCAGCAGCCTGCACAGCAGCAAATCCTTGACCTTGGCAGAGTAAGCAATCTTGGTAATTATTATTATTACCACGACTACTCTGACCATCAGTGTTGTTTCCACTCTGTGAACACCCATCCAACAAACTCCGGTTTCTTTCATGAAATGCAAGCTTGACTGGTGATTATGTTTTCTTGGTTGTCCACAAACCAAGCCAATCCTTTTGTTTTGCTTCATCCTACGTGTCAACAGATGTTCTCTTAAAATATTCGCAAGCTGTACCAAAGGGAGAGGTTTGAATGGCTAGTACGTTTAAATAGAACTGGAAGCAAGAGGAGAGGGTTTCTTTGGGGTAGTAAGTGCAGGATAGTGGCTAGTGGAACATTGACTTTCTTCCCTGTCTCTGAACCAGTTTTCTCCTTCTCGGGGAGGGAGGGCCTCAGGCCAGCAGTGACTTGGAGGGTTGGTGAAGTTTCAGGTCTAAATTGTGAAAATAGCCTTCTCCAAACACTGGGCAACTCACTTACACTCTTTCACGTGTTCAGGTGATGAGCCAGTGGCATCCTGACCTCTGAGTGCCTCCTTCCCACAGCTAGGCTCCCCCACCGTGTCTTCATCGGATCTCCCGACCCCAGGATACCGCCTTGGGTTCCACACCGACTGCCCTTGTAGAAGGAAACTGATAAGCAGCTTTTCCAGGTGTTCCTGCCTCCTGTCTATTGCTCAGATCCGCTTGGCTTCTGGTCTCCCGTCTTCTGAATTCCGTTCATTTCTTGACTCTTCTCAGTGTCTGCTTGGACTTCTCACCTCCAGAGGCTTCTGAGGTCCATGCTGCCCCCTCCTGCTTGATTTCTTCAGGCCTGGCTTTCTTCATGACCTCCACAAGCCATCATGATTCCAGCCCCCCAGATCCAGTGCAGAGGATACGAACTTGCAACTTCCCAGACATGCCCTGCTGATGACCGAGTGTAGACTGTTGCCAGATGAGAAACGGGTCACAACCTGCTATAAATGAGACCGTGATCATCCTGGTTATCCCCAACACCTGACCTAATGACTACCGCTATACTCTGATCCTTCCTTTGCCCCGATTGGCCATCTTGGTTAAATGGCAAATGGACAGTTCCATGGGAGAACTGGAATATTTGATTTCTCTTAACCTTGCTCAAAAGGAGGCTGGATTTCCTCCAGAAGCATGGGTAAGATTGTGGATTATTTGTGTGTGTGTGTATTTTTTTCCAAATGAACTTTATTTTTTAGAGTACTTTTAAGCTTATAGCAAAATCAAGAAGAAAGAACTGATTGCTTCCCTACACACACACACACACACACACACACACACACACACACAGATTCTGTGTCCACACACCCCCACCCAGAACTGTACTTTTTAAAAAATTAATAAACCTACACTGACACATCATAACCACCCCAGGTCCACAGTTTACATTAGTGTTCACTTTTGATGTTGCACATTCTACAGATTTTGATAAATGAACAATGACATGTATCCACCATTATAGTCTCATGCTGAATACAGCCAGAAAATTTCCCTTTACTCCATCTATTTCTTCTTATTTCCCCCAAAACCCCTAGACACAGTCTCCATATTTTTACCTTTTCCAGAATGTCAGATAGTTGGAATTATACAGTACACAGCCTTTTTCAAATGGGCTTCCTTCACTTGATAATGTGCTCTTCATGTTATCTGTACCTTTCCATGGCTTGAGAGCTAATTTTTTTTTCTGCATTGAAAAGATCTTTTGTAATCTAGATGCACCATGGTCAATTATCCATTCATCTACTCGAAGGTCATTCTGTTGCTTCCAAGTTTTAACAATCATGAATAAAGTTGCTGTAAACATCCTTGCAGGATGTAGTTTTAATTATATATTTTGTTATCAATTATGACTTCATGACGAGTAGGGATGAGTTACCACAACATGCTGGCTCGGTCTATAAGGTATACGACCAACCACCCCAAGATTTCCCAAATACCTGTCCTCAAATGTCTATACATCAATCTTCAAGAAATTTGTAAAAGACAAAAAATTTTGAGCCTCCACCCCCAAAAATGGATTCAATAGGCTTTAGAAACCACCCGGTGTGTTCGGAGCACAGGTTTAACCTATAAAAGGAAGGAAGCAAAGTTAAAATCTCCCCCTGGGGCAGGTGGAGACTGACACCCAACACTCATTTTATGGAGACATTTTGTTCTTCTCGGAGTCTCTCTTGGGGAAATGACATGGTGGCTAAAAGAATGTTGATATGTGTTATCCTCTCCCATTAAAAGGAGCTAAAAAAGCCTTGGGCACCAAGATGTGAACTATTTCCTTCAGGGTAGAATGAAACCACTAAAAATAGCCTTGGAAAATGAGTTGTAGAGGTTCAACAAGGAAAACAAATCAGAAATAAATTTGGCACTGAGAAAGAAAGGAGGAGAAAGAGAAGAACTCTCACAGGCAGTATAGAAAAAAAGGCTATTAGTTTGGACACATAAAAGCAGGTACATTTTTCCCACCCACAGAGCTGCCAGCTGGCATGCCTGAAGCGTAAGTCAGTCTCCCTGGAGGAAAGGGAGATGAGTCAGAATCAGCCAGGACAGGCTGGGTTATGCCAGGGTAACCAACAACCCCCAAATCTCAGTAGCTTAAATGCACAAAGATTTTCCCTCCTCTCTTGCACTACATATCCAGTGTGGTTTGGTGGATGCTCTGCTTCTCCTAATTGCCCAGGGACCTAGGTTGATGAAGGCTACATCACATGCATTTCCAAGATTCCTCTGCCAGGGGTCAGGGAGACTGGCAATCAAATTCATCTCCCTGGAAATGATGCACATGACTTTCTCTCACATCTCATTGGCCAGTGCAGTCACACAACCCTGCTGGTGTTCAAGTGGGATAAGGAAGTGAAGCCATACCATGTGCCCATAAGGAGATGAATAGGAACTGATGTAAATAGCTCCATGGCAACTATAGTCAAAGAAGCTGAGAGTAGGGCTGGGGTTGTGGCTCAGCGGTCGAGCGCTCACCTAGCCTGTGTGAGGCCCTGGGTTCAATCCTCAGCACCACATGAAGAAAAATAAAAATAAAGGTATTGTGTCCATCTACAACTAAAAAATATTTTTAAAAAGAAGAAGAAGAAGCTGGGAGTACATGTAGGGGACAATGGAGAGAAAGCTCCTTTGGAGCCATCCATTTGCAACAAGTGCTTCAACCTTCTCCTACCAATCCAAAGGACCAGCCCCATTCAGCACCCCCGAGGGTATTCTTAGTGTCACTTCCTGCAGTGTAGTGTGAGCTGCATGGACCCTTCGTTGAGCAACTCATTTAATCTCTGAGGACCCCACTTTAGTGAAGTAGATGACAATAGTGCCTACTCCGTGGGGTTGTTCTGAAGATTAAATGGGTGCTTTAGGCCAGAGATGCTGCAACTGGGCTATTGCCAGGGAACCCCCCAAAACCCTGCTCACATGCATTTCTCATTCAGCTGCTCCTAGGTGAGCCGTGAGATCCTCCATTTTTAAAGATCTCCCAGCTGCTGCCAACACTGCTGATCCATGGACCACGCTTTAGTACAAGGATTTAGAGCAGCAGGCAGTGCCCCTGCAGTGTAGAATGTATGTATTCTTAAAACTGGATCGAAAGACTCCTCAGGTTCTACTGCTCCTATCCCCAGGGAATGGAAGGTACAGCTGCTTGTTGGCACAATGTCCAAGTCAGATCCTTTCAGAGATAAAAGCTCCAGAGGGCTCTGGGGGTTAGGGAACAAGTGCTAACTTCAGGAGGCCTGGGTTGTATCTGAGCTCTGTCAGTTGGCAGCCATGTGGCTTGGATGAGAAACTCTCCAACCTTCTTCATCTGTATCTGTGAAATAAGCAAAATGATACATATCTGCCATCCCTCATTAGCATTCCACAGTCTTTAGGGCTTTGAAAGCCACAAGTGTCTTCACCACTGACTTGAGTGCCAAAGTTGACCTGTTTTGGCATGAAGCTATTTATAATCGTTTTTATTTATACCACTTTTCTGAGTATCTCAATGTTGTACCACAGGAACATGAATGTTAACAAGATGTTGCAGACTCTGTCGAGGGTTTTAGGTAATGTATAATATGTATAGTTTGCAACTTTCTAAAAACTAAAAAAAACATGAATTCTGAAACACACCTGGTCTCGAGGTATTGAAGAAGAAATTCTGGATCTGAAGTACTTCTTCCTCTAGGAGTAGAAAGGAATTAGGGACAAGTATACTTTGCACCAGACCCAGCACATGGCAAATGCTCCACAAAGAGGTGTTATTACAAAAATTGTTTTTTCTCCCAGTATGTCTCACAGTCAGAGAGGAAGGTAATGTGGGAGGTGGTACTTTTGGGCCCCTAGACATAGATGACAGGATCAAAACTGTCTCTACCAATTTTCAACCTCTTGATTTGTCTTCTATCTTCTCCATTAAAAAGGGCGGGGGCTGGAATTATGGCTCAGTAGTAGAGCGCTTGCCTAGCATGTGTCAGGCACTGGGTTCGATTCTCAGCACCACATATAAATAAATAAAGTCCATTGACAACTACAAAATAAAAAGAAAGAAATATAGAGAAATGGATGCATAGAATGGGAGTGCAGTCAGAGATTCAGAACAAGGCAAGAAGAATCAGAACGTGGAAAGAGCCCCTCCCTGCCACACCCCACTCCCACCTACAAAGCAGCCCAAAGGAGCTCCAGGTTCATAGCCAGCCAAGGATAGCTGCTTTTCTGTCATCTTTTGAATATACGGTTCTGTTTTTTGTTTTTTTGAAGAGTCTCACTTGAAAGAAGGACTCTGAGGGAGGATATGGGTTTTCCATTCCTTCCTCTGCCATTCATCTGTTGGGAGACCCTGGGAATCCCTTCATCTTCAATGATCTTGTTTTCTTATGTGGAAATGAGCCAGTATGAAGTCCTTGTTGTCACTGCTTTATCACAGGGGACACATAAAAGCAATCACAGATGTGAATGTATTTTGAAAGGGAAAATGTATGTTCCCAGGCAGAGCATAATTATTTATCTGAATACAAGCAGGAAATCATCAAGGGAACTGCTGTCACACAGGGTGTGCTGCCACACTTCTGTTGTCCCGTCCAAAGGCATCGTTGTCTGCTCTGGGCTCCCCCGACCTGCACTGGGGCCATTTGTACTTCTCCGTGAAGGCTGACATCATTGGTTTTCATAAGAAGTGAATTAACTGAGCCACATCAGCCTCACTGCCATAGATGGACAACCCAAACCAAGGCTTCAGGGTACTGATTTTTGGTCTAATAAAAGACAATTATTCAAAAGAAAATGAATAAAAACAGGACCCAGATTTGAGAATTTGTCCCTCCCACCACTTTTATCTTTATTTATCTCTGCAAACTATTGGCCAATAACTTTCTCACTGTCTTTAGGTCCCATGTTAGAAGCATTGGCTTTGAGATCAGACAGACCAGAGCAAGACCCACTCCAGCCTTGCTGTGTCTTTTGGCAGGTCAGTGAACACTCTGAGCCTCAGTGTCCTCGTCATTAAAATAGGTACATCTTATTCTATGGTGTGTGTATATAACTAGGATGCAAAATTTAAACCCTTTTTGTGTGTAAATTCAATTACATCTTCCACACTGCATATAATGGAAAATAAAAAAAAAAACCCTATATGCTACACAAAGGTGCTATTTCCCTTGGATGCACTTAATAAAAGGCAGGATAGCAGAATTAGTCCAGGAACAATACATTCAAAGAGGATTGAAACAATTTAGAAGAGGATTCTGCCACATGACCTTTCTCCAGCCCAGGAACAAGAAGGGGAATGCCCCTGTGGAAGCCTGGTGTGGTAGAAGAGGGGACAGAATCAAGAAATACACTCCTAGAGACTGAGGGTGCCTAGATGAACCAAGGTTAGCATCTTGCTGCTGCCCAGATCTTTACAAAGGTGTGGAAGGAAAGATTCCATGCTATCATAGGACAGGAGTCAAAAGAAGCCACCTCACATAGCATGGCATGCATTTGGTGGCATGCATGACTTAAGAACTTGTTTGTTCCAAAGGCAGGGAGTGGGGACTGAAGCCACATACCATAGTAGGGTCCAGAGATGGGGTTTGGTAGCAAAGAGCTTGCTCAGCATTTGGCAAGGCAGAATGTGAGAGTTTCCCCACAGTTCAAAGGGATACCAAAGAAATCATCAGAGTCTAAGCCTTTCTGGTGGGTCCTAGCAATAAGATGCTCTGGAGTGGAGTACCAGGGTAGGTGTAGGGTAGTGTCATAAAAGGTCAGCTTGAGACGGGGTGTGGTGGTGCACACTCCCAGTAGCTGGGGAGGCTGAGAGTTCAAAGCCAGCCTCAGCAAAAGCGAGGCACTTAGCAACTCAGTGAGACCCTGTCTCTAAATAAAATACAAAATAGGGTTAGGGATGTGGTCCAGTGATCAAGTTTCCTGAATTCGATCCCCAGTAGCCCCCCACAATAAAGATCATATAGATGTTCATTTAGGCTCTGGAAATCTGCACACGCATGCAAGAGGGCGTCCTGCCTGTCAGCAGGAGGGTATCTGTCCCAAAGACAGCATTAATGGCTAATTGCCACATTCCTAGAAGAGGGTCTCTTTACCCTTAATATCTGCCCCCTACCCTGACTGGAAAGGACCAGCCACAGAAACAGACAATAAAGTTAAGGACAAGCTGAAAGAGAGAGAGAGAGAGAGAGAGAGAGAGAGAGAGAGAGAGACACCACTTTTCCCCTACCCCAAACTCACTGCAGTTGGGGATGGGGATTGCAGTTAGGATTGGGAGATTGAAGTTTGGCTGTAGCCTGGAAGGGACCGTTTAGTACCTGAAACCAAGTGTGAGTGACCAAAAGAGAACTTGTTAACCAAAACTGATGAGAAAGCAGAGTATGGATCTTCCCAGGATGTCATCAAGAGGCTGGAGGGAATCCACAGAGCATTTGGAATGCAGCCTGTAGAACAAAAAAGAAATCCGTTTTCTATTTGTGCTCCTATTGACTTCAGCCCACTCAATAAACTGGTTCCATAGATCAAGTGCTTGACTCTCAGACTGGTGCATGGCTCAGCAGTCAGATGACAGTGGTTATTGCTATCGCGTTATCATAAATTCCATTTCAAATTGATTGAGACCTTTTTAGTCAATGTACCAAAATAGATACACCTAATAAATGAGGAGATAGAGAGATTTCTTAGGTGGTTCTTAAAATTTTTTGAAAGTTCCCACCTTCACAGGTGAAGTTAGAACCATCTTTAGGATCAAGCTACCATGCAGTCTGCTAATGCATTGAAACAAGGGCCCTTCTAACACCTCCAAGCATCATGGTGATATGTGTCTGTCACCAGCATCGGCCACAAGGAGGGAGTGTGTGAGGGCCCATGGGACTGTGTGAGTTCCCAGTTCCCCGTTCAGGCATAATAAAAATCACATGCTGTTGGCCTTCCATGGGGGACAGAGTCCCCATACACTCAGAGATTTCTCTCTTGTTCCCGCATCAACATCTTCCTATCTCAAGGCTCATTTCCTTTGGGTCCTGCTCTCTCTCATGCCTAGTATGTCTATCAATCAAGCCATTTGTTGACATAGCTCCAAGAGACCAAATCTCAAATTCCAAATCTTGCCCTGACACGTAATACTGGGAAGCCCTTCCCAATTATCTTCTCACCTGGCTTCCACCTTCCCATGTGAAATGGCAATGATGGCACCCGCCGTGTTTATCTCACAAGGTTATTCTGGGGTTCAATTGCAGTTGTGGATATAGGTGGACTTGGAAAACCTTAAAGCACCACATAAATGATATCAAAGAGCTCATGAATAAAATACATGCATCAGATCCCAGGTAACACCTGGCACGTAGATAGACCCAACTTCTCCAATTCAGAGGTAAGAATTCTAGCAACACTGCAGGGCCAGTGTGAAACACATTTTTGAAGAATCTCAATCTGTCCCACCAACCATTTGAAGATCCATTGTGCTTCTGATAGACCTGGTCTACTCCAAGATCTATCCAAAATTTGCTGGTATTTTTTTAATACTATCAAAATATGTTTCTTTGGAGCTTTCTCCTTCTTTTATGTAAATGTTCCCTAGGCTGGACACTTGATACTTCCACAGCAGTCAATACTGTGGCTCATCCCAGCCCTCCTCTAGCATAAGGGATTGCATTTTATTGGCTGTCCCCTATGTGTCCCTTCCATTGCTGACCTGGTCAGACTCTGGGCAGAGCTCTGCCCTGGCCCAGAATCTTCTGAAGAGACACTTTTGTCCTTACCACTGACAAGCAAAAAGGACTCTCAAGCCAAGAAAAACATCTCCAGGGGCCCCCAAGAGGTAACATCCAAGCCCCGTTGTGGCTCCAGACTGAATCAAGCAATTAAATCTGCATCTGCCCCTGCCCAAAACCTCAAAAAATGTTAACATCTTGCACGTGTCAAGAGGGTTATTTATGAAACTATTTGCTTGTCAACCCCAGGAGGACATTCTGTACTTCGCAGTGAAATACTGTATATTTATGAGCCATGACTTGAAAACTAACTTTGGCAAAAAAATATTTGTCAGAGAAGAATTCTATCAGCCCCTTGCAAAGCACAGGCTGCATTCAGTCACCATTGCGCTGCAGCAGGGCAGGGTCCTGGTGGAGAGCTGGTCTGTGGCTGGCTGCTTCAGGGAATGAATTCCAGATGTGCACTTCTTCAGGGAAAGGATTTCAATTTCAGATAAAAGGCTTGCATTCTTTTTCTTTTCCTTCTTTTTTTTTTCTTTTTCTTTTTTTTTTCCTGCCCTTAACTCCCCATCCTCAATCTAGAAGCACACTCACACATTTAACCTTGAACACGTAGAACAGGCAACTATTTGTTGTCTCTTGCCTTTTGCTTTAGTACTCTCCTCCTTGTTCTTGTTAAGCCCTCCAGTGTGGAGATCCGCGCTTCTGGTCTCCCAGTTGTGGAATCTGGTTGTCTACTGCTGACACGTGAGACGCAGACAGCCACTAGGTGGGAGAACAGAGAGCTTGGTGCCATGTGGATAGACTCTAATCTGGAGCAGTTAAATACCCACAGGGGACCGCTAACACCAGTCTTTACTCTAGGAATTGCCCTTATTGAACCAGGGCACCTCTGACATGTCCCATGGCCAGCTTCCTTGGCTAACAGAGTTTTTTCTACTGACAGGGGCCCTGAGCCCATCCATCGTCACAGCAGATTTCTTGCCTTCTCAAAAGCTTAGGCAATGAACTTGTAATCCTTTTCCACATTCTTTAGAGCTGAAGGACCCTAAGAGGGGCATGTCCCATGAGTGTGTATGTTGTTCAGTGACAGATGAATGAAGACGGGGACATCTGTACAGAGGCATAGAGAGATCTTTACATTCTGCGGCATTGATGCTCTCGCCATCAGCAACGTTTTCCGATAGCTGTGATCAGTACAATTTTTATTCTTAAAACCCATTTGGGCCTTGTCAAGGGTTTGTTCCTAAAAGTCTTGATTTGCAGTGACACTTGGTATTATTGGAGATAAAGTAAAATCCTTCATCTGGTTTCCATGACACAGAATAGTAATACTAAAGTATTATCATTTTTTTAAAATATCAGGCATTTAATATACTCAATTTATGATTCATAGGAACTATAAAGATTTATCATCTCTATTTTACAGTTAAAAGAAAAAAGTTGAAGCAGGAAGAAATTAGGCAGTCTTCCTAGAGTCGCACAGCAGAGTATAAGAGGGGCTGGTATTTGGACCGTGGATTTACTGGCTCCATGATGGGAGAAAAGAGAAAAAAGTTGAGAAGTTGAAGGAAGGAGAGAAGAGGGAAGGTAACACATAAAACAAGAGTCCCTCTTGGGAGTGGTTTTCCCCAAGCTGTCCTTCAGCCGCAGTGACCTTCTGGAGTGACACATGTCACCTGAAGCACATGTCCCTGTGTGGAGGGCTGCAGTGGGCACATCCAAGAGGGCTCTGGGGCCACAGGCTTCCAAGAGGCAGAGTTCCATGTGATCCTTAGGCTTTTTGATGAGGGAGAAAATAGCAGATCCAGCAGGAGGTTACTCAGAGCCAAGTCCAAACCTCAGCTCCCTGAAAGCTCATCACGGGGACTCAATGTCCCCTGAGGGCTTCTCCTTGCCAAACTCGGGGCACAGAATCAAGCTGTCCCTTATTCATGCCTCTCCGACCCTACCTGGCCGTAGTCCACCCCAATCACACCTGGCACCTTGCCAGCAGGGACAAAATACCTTCTGGAAAAAAGCATAGTCCAGGGCGGGGAGGCTGTGAGAGGGCTTCCCCATGGCTGAGAAGGTGATCCAGGCTGTCATCCCAGACCTGGGCACGGGAACAGGGCCAGCAGACTCACTTTAGACAGCAGGGATCACAGGAGGGAGGACTGCCCAAGGAAAGACTCTGGGCAGACCGCGACAAGGAGTGGGAGCTGTACCCAGAGGTCTCACACAAACGGAATTCGCTCCGTGATGACACCAGCACTGCACACCCACATCCTTGTGAGTTTGACCACAGACTAAATCTGTGTCAGAAAAACTCCCTCCTTAAAGTAAAGCCCACTTTGGTCTTTATCGTGAGTCTGCTGATGTGTGGACTTGGCCATGAACTTGACCCCCAGGCCTTCATCTTGTTCTCTGAAAAATGGGAAGAACCCTTTATCCCTCTCTGTAGAAGGTAGAAGTTGTGTGTTTGAGCTCCTAATTCAGACAAGCCTCCTAACTTTGTGACTTCATATCTTACCTGAACTGCTCTTCTGGACAGCCACACAGTGACATATCCTTCAGGTGACATTCATCACGCTGGAAGGTCAATGGAGAGTGGGAGGGCAGCTTGGGAAAAAACAATGCCACGTTCCCAAGAGTTGATGGTTCTCTTTAGTTGTTGTTTGTTTTTTTATGCCTCAAGTTTGGATGAGTTGGATACGTGGCTATCTTAGTTGCCTCGTCTTTAAAATGGGAAGGATATACCTTCTTCTCCATAGAGGCACTGTGAGAATGAACTACACCATGAGAACAAAAAGATTTTGGATCCAAAATAAGTACTCACTAACTGAGCTGTATTTTTAATAACTAATTAACTGCCTGGAGGCAAAATAAAGCCATGGGAATGATAATGTGCTTGAACACTGGATATTGATGTGAGGAATTATTCATCTCCCCATATGAGTAGGGAAATGAAATTCAGAAATGTGACCAGTTTTGGCCACGCTGCATAGCCAGACATCACTGGTTTGGAGAATGAACTCACATCTGAGATGATGAGCCACTGCTTGCAGTTGACTTTATGACAAGATAGTTTATTTGCTAAGGAGGGAGGTGGGCAGATGGAAGACGGATGCACTGTGTTTGGGCAGATGACAGTGTGATGCCATTCGACCTTCACAAGAAGACCTTGGTCAAGGCCACCACCATAGGGATGAATGTGGATTAAAACCCAACCAGTGTAGACCAATGGATCAAGCAGCTATATTGAAAGTAGAGAACCCCCAATTCAAATTCTCTCCTAGCCACTTCCCTGCTGACCTTGGGAAACTTACTTAAACTCTTTGAGCTTCGATCTTTTCAGGCTCCAAGATGTGGATAATCAATGCCTATATTTCAGGTGTGTCATAGGAACTAAAGGAAATAGTAGCTTATTAACTTAGTAATCACTTTTCTTTTCCTTCTTGCTCACTTTTGTGAAATAGGCTTTTAGACAAATCCTGTAAAATTAAATTGCCCTCACCTTCATCAATGCCTGATGGCTGAGGACTAGCTTAATTTAGAGACACAGAGTCAACTTCCAGTCAAGATATCAGAGTGAACTCAGGCAAGAAGCCCCAGCCCTTCAACATTAGAAATGTCAGACTAACACTATTTTCATCTAAAAAAATAAATATTGGACTTACTGAAAATCTAGAGAGTCTCCAGATGCCATGATTGAGGAAAGAAGACCAAACTTTTGGGATGCATTCCATTTCACAAGGAAAAGTAAATCCAACATTGGGTCCACCTGAGTCACTGTGGAAGCCCACAGCTGCCCAAAACAATGACTTCTGGTCTATACAAAATTCTTAGTTAACAAAGAGTCCTAGTGACTGAGGTGCAACTCTTACAGATACAAAAAAGTAGACTCGACACTACAGAAAGATTAATCCTGAAGCATCCAGAAAACTCCATTACCCATAATCCCACACTCGGCTGCTTTCTTTTGCTCCAGGTTTTACTATGTGGACTAGGAAATGATTGTGCTGAATTTCGCGATCACTCAGAATCGTTCAGCCATTTTTCTTTTCCACATTACTCATCTCCTTTGGAGGGGAATGAGAGACTCTCTCCAGGAAAAGAGTGAAATGATCCATCTGTGATTTTTAGGAACTATGTCTGTTTTCAGGGAGAAGACGGGGAGTAGGACTCTCAATGTGGAAAGTGTAAGAGTCAGACAATGAAGGTGGAATAGAGTCAGAGGGGAGTGGTGAATAGAAGGGAAAAGCCCTGGGGTTTGGGTGACCAGAGCTGTTTCTCCAGGTGAGCAGAGGAGGGTCCAGCCCCGGCCTCCATTCGGGCCACACTGGATTAACCATCCATATTGAATCTGAGGACAGGATGGTGTGATCTGAACCCAGAGGGAAGAGGATGAGAGTGAGCCAAGCTCTGTGTCTGTCTGGAAATATGTGATTACTGGGGTCACATGGATTTAAAGAGCTAAAGAGGAACCCACTCCTCAAATAAAATGTCTACAAAGGAGAAGACCTCAAAGGCTTAATAGTGAGAAAGCTGTTTCAAGACTCATGGAAATGTGCTCAACTCAAATCTCCAGCTGATAAAGAAGCTTCCAATTCATTGATGCTGTTGAGTAGAATAATGAAAATGAAATAAAACGTGTCTTCGGACCGCAGCTCAGCCACTTGCTTAGTGGCATGCCTTAGTACAGCACTTCTTATTTCTGGACCTAAATTTCTTCCCGAGAGAGTACACTATTCATTAGGAAAGCCATGCAAATTAAATGAAATAACATATTTAAATATTTATTAGTAAAATGTAGTTCATCTTAAACTCCAGATAAGTGGCCAGGTTGTGATTTGGATGACTGAGGCAGGACCAGAGTTATCTCTCTGAGATGCTAACCAGTTGCCCATGACCTTATGGTGACTCTCCTTTGTAAATCTGAACTTGTAGCTGTAGTGGCCAAGTGCATGGAAGCTCTTGTTGTAGACAGCTCGGGGTTGAACCCCAGGTCAGGAATGTATCAAGGAATGAGTTGGGACATATTACGTCACTTCACTGAGCCTCGTTTTTCTAATACAAAAAATGGGAATGACCACAGTGCCTATATCATGGAAAATTCTGGAAAACATGGTGAGTATTGTTAATTTTAAGAAGATAATTATGAGATTGTGGATGTAGTCTCCTGGATCAGACCCAAGGTCCTACCGCTTTCCCACCACCACAGTCTGTATATTTTTTCCTTTCCTACATGTTTTCATTTGTCCCATCCCATATTAAGAGGAGGCACATCAAGAGTCACACAGACATGAAAGCTACATGCCATACGAGGGATCTCATCTAAAGCAACGTTCAGGTACTAATATGCAGATGGCACTGCTGTGGTTGCTACCTCAGAATTGTCCTGCTGTTCCTCATTGTTGCAGGGAGCAGCCCAACTATCAGCAGCTAAAAGCATAATTAATGTTATTAGGGGCAATGAGAAGAAGGGGACCACATAATTATCCAAGGGTAAAATCAACCTCCAGTAAACAATCCCAGCTAATTGTCCCCAAAAGAGAAGCTTCCATGTTCCCACCCACTTCTCCCATTCCTTTTGAAATCCATTTCAGAAAGACAGAGACATAAATATAGTTTAGAGCAGCAAGTAAATCAAAATATTTAAAGGGAAGGAATCTCTGATTCATATGCCTCTGATTGCAGCTTGTAATTACTCCTCTCATGTGAATGGGCTTCCTGGGCAAGATGGGAATGGAGTGGCCAGGTGCAGGGCTCTCTCCTCATGACTGTGACTTTATTGTAAAAACAGAACATGTACTAATATGAGGAACAATAACAGCCCATATGGAGTGGTCAGGTCGGTTTGCTGAGAATGAAAACAGTGAGATCAACTTCAGAGCAATCCCTTCGCATGTGTTATCAAAAGCATGCATATATTTTACCTACAAGGTCACTACACTAAAGCTCCACTGAGAGTCCCCAATTCCCAGTTGCACCTTTGAAATTGCACGGGAACAACTGATATCTGAAAGCTTCCTAGATTGCCGAATAAAATCAATTATAATAAGCTGTTAACATTTTCAGCACTTAATACCTATGTTCACTTAGTCATTTTTTCATATAGCATGTTGTCTATAGGCAATTAACTATAGAGTTCATTGCAAAGCAGATTATCTTCTATTCTTCAGCATAGCAATCAGAGTTGAAATATGTTTGCTGCATCAACAAATTTAGGACATTTTCATAAACTGAGAAATAAACAAATATGCCAATTCAGGAAAAGGAAAGAAAGAAATCTCAGGGCCAGAGGGAGCAGGCTCTTGCAGTTATCAGAACTCAAGGTCTTAACACCCAGGCCAGTGCTGTTCCCTGACCAGAGCAGTCTCAATCATTCCAACTCGTGGGCTGACCTGTCTATGGGGAGTCAAGCCAGCCACCAGTTGAGTGACCTCAGAGACACTGTGAGTCCCCAGGTGTCTTCAGAGGATTCCCTCATGGATTCTGTCTCCTCCCTCCTGATCTGAAGTTCTCCATTCCTTTCGGATCAGACAACAGGAAAGAATAGCAGTAATGATTCCAGAATCCCATCCAAGGCCAAATAGTGTTCTTGGTATGTTAAATATATCTTCTGTTCATGCTTTATAACTCCTCTATGAGGTGAGTATTGCTATCCCCAATCTGCAGGTGAAAAAACTGATGCACAGAGATTGTCATATGTTAAGGGACAATCGAAGACTGAATGTATATCTCTGAGAACTCATCTGTTAAGGTCTTAACCCCAAGTTCCATGGAATGTGAATTCATTTATAAATAGAGTCATGGCAGATACAATTAGGCAAGACGAGTAGGGTGAAACCTAATCTAATACAACCAGTGTCATTATAAAGAAAGGAAATGTGGACACAAAAGCATGTCCTAGGAGGATGCCACATGAGGATGGGGCGAACATGGGGGTACTACTACAAGCCAAGGAATGCCAAAGATTTCCCTCAAGACACTGGAAGCCAGGGAGAGGCATGGAGCTTTCTCAGAGTTCTCAGAAGTCAACAAGCCTGCCAACATTGATTTCTCGAGTTCTAGCCTCCAAACCTTGCAATAATGAACTTCTGTCATTTAAACTGTCACCATGTGGTACTTTGTTATGGCAGCCCTAGCACTGGGGACCCACAGATGGTGACTTAAGCCAGAAACCTGGAGGTCATTTCTGAGTCCTTGCTTGCTCTTCTCCTCCAATTCAATTCATGCATGACCAAGTCCTATTGGTATCTTTCCCTCTTAATATTTCTCAAATTCATTACCTCTTTCCATCTCTATTGCCAGTGTGATGGTCCAAGCCACCAACTTCCCTCAACTGGATCACTGTAAATACTTCAAATCAGGTTTCCCTAAAGCTTGCCCTGTCTCAACACACAAATCTCTCTTCCATGGTAGTCTTTATCAAATATATAAGATCTCAGCATTGCCATGCTTAAAAGTCTTGCAATGACTTCCAAGTCCTCTTGGGATAAAATCCAAACTTTTGGCTCAGCCAGAAATCCTTGTCCTTGCCTCAATCCCACCTCATTTCACCTTCGATTTCTGGGCTTCATCCAAACTTGCTTACTTTCAGTTATTCAAGGCTCATCAAGCTCATAACTCTCTCGCGGTCATGATGCATGCTGGTCCTTTTGCTAGGATTGATTCCCATCCACTTACCTCTCATCTTTTCTCTCCAGCTAACTCCGATTCAGCCTTCCACTCCCAACCCGAAGGACTCTTCAAGGAGGCCATCCCTGACCACCATCCCTCCCTGAATGATTCCCACTTTGTTATTCTCTGACTGGGTCCTAATTTTGTTGTGTTCCAAAGGCCTTATTACAGTTTTTTTTTTTTTTTTATCAAGGTACTATTTAACAGACAGACCTTCCCAAAGAGCCTATGAGGATGGGGACTTCATGTTTGGCTCACCATTGCATTCCCAGTTCTGAGTACACACTGCTTAGAATATTGGCAAGCAATACACATTTGTTGAATGAATAAGTAAAAGTCAGCAGTGGCAGGCAAGCTGAGATTTGTTCAACAAATATTCTTTCACCAGAGCATATAGGCCATATAGCCTTTTGAAGTTCATGATTAAAATTAAGCCATTCCGACATCATTATACAAAGTACATGTATGAAGACTTGAATTGGGTGTTAACATACTTTATATACAAACAGAGATACAAAAATTGTGGTATATATGTGTATTAAGAATTTTAATGCCAAAAAAATAACAAAGTACATGTATAAAGGCATAAATTGACGTGAACATGCTTTATATACAGAGATGTGAAAAAAATGTGCCCTTTATGAGTAATAAGAATTGTAATGCTTTCCACTGCTGTCGTGTAGTTAAAAAATTAAAAAATAATAAAAATAAAAAATAAATAAAATTAAGCCATTCGTACCTTTTTTTCTAACTATAGGGAACAACTTGGTTGAGACCAGCCTTCCTACTGAAGGCAATTAGAAAACCTGGGCTAAAATCGAAGGCCAAAAAAAAAAGAGTCTATCTGATGGTGTCAGAAAAAAAATCCAGGCAGTCAGGACTTGAGGACACGAGATGCCAGAGAAAAGGGACTTCAAGAGAAGTGAGCCTGCCACCTCCCTCTTTGTACCTTAAGGTATTTGCTGAATCTCCAACTGGGTGGGAGTGAGAGGCCAAGAAACCAGGCAGCAGCCGCTGGTGAAACACTGACTCTCACAGAGCAGGAGAAACAGAGTGTAGTTCACACACCCAGAAAGAGGGGCCCTGGCAAACCTTCCAGGTTTCCAGTGAAGACCAAGAGTAAGGACAAACCACAGCACTCACCAGCTCAGAGCGATTTCAACGTGATTGCACAAGCATGAGCTGCTCCTACTCTATTGGCCAGAATGAAACCAAGTCTCCTCAGGAGAAAGATGACAACCTCGAGAACCTCTACAAGTCTTCATACACGACATCCAACATTTTTCTCATTGAGACTCTAAAAATTCTGGCATCGTCAAAGAAAATGTAATTAAAATGTTATCTAAGAAGAATCCAGGCAGATCCCAGGGGCAGAGGCCAGAGGAAGAAGAAAAGTCCTGGTGACCAGACAAAGCTGACAATTCCAAGTTGTTCACTGGGGGCTCAGAGGACCAGGATTTTACATTGGGAGTGGAAAGTGGAGTCCTGTGCCACCCTCACGCAGAGACCGGGAGACTAGGCAGTGAGTGTGCGGAGCGCATGACCGCAGAGGGATGCCTCCTCCTTTGACCAACTATGAAGCTGGATTCAAATTATTAGAATAGTAAGATGCCAAAGCTGTAAGAACCTTTAAAATTCATCTAATGCAAATCTTCTTTGCTTTCACTGACTGAGGCGCCAAATTTGGAAATGATCCTACTGTGACTGTCCAAAAAATTCCTTTGGTTCTTGAACCCAGATAATAGGCCCCCTTGTCCAGCCCAGGCTCCCTGCTTTTACCTCCTCACCAAAGCTCCCAGCTCAGACAGCTCTAGCGAGCAGCCCTTCACCCCTGCGGACAGCTCCAACAGGACCATAAATGTCGTGTGAGATGTCAGGTGACAAATGTGATTCCTCCACGGCAAAGAGAACCTGAATGGGAGGAATTAAATTCTTCATCTCCCCAAGGACGCCATAACAATTTCCCATTTATAGTGTTGTTCTAATAAATACAAAGGAAGTCATAATTCACTGTTATTATTTAAAACAGTCCGTGAAGTCCTGGCTTTTCTAATGACAGGTCAGGCAGGATGTTTTCTGTCAAGTAGCAGCTGGCCCTTCACAAAATGCAAAGCGGCACTTCCATCTGTATGTTACCTTGAAAATAAAGATGGTGCCTCTGAGTGTGGGCAAAGGGCCAATTGTGGGACGCAGGAGGGCTGGATTCCAGTCCTTGCTTTGGCCCTTTCTGGTCCAGGAGCTCTGAGTGAACAGTTTCACCTTGAAATAGTGACAGCTGCTGTTGGAGCACCCTGATGGGAACTCTCCTGTCTCCTTATGAAACACCATCGCGACCTCCTGCTGTGGGGACTGAGGAAGTGGAGGCTTGGGGAGGTGGGGTTGGCTTAGGGCCACAGAACTGGGATGACAGCTGGGATTCAAACTCAATCACAAGGCATTTGGTTCTACGATCATTTTTGTTTTGTTGTCTTGTGTTTGTTTTTGTTTGTTTTTACAAATGTCCCGTTGCCTTAGCTGCCACCCAGTTTCGGCTCCAACCCTCACAGAGCTGAACAACCCGGGATCAGGAAGCAGACCATAATTTCTGCAGATCTTTAAGGGCGTGATTTATCGTGGATGTCTTTGACTTTGAATCTGCAAATATTTTCTCTGTACATCTCAGCAATCTCTGATGAGATGTTCAGGCCCTACAGACCCAAACAAGAGATATAAAAAGTGTAACTAGAAGATTAAGCGTTTAGTGATTTTTTAAAAAATCTAAGAGGTCACGGGAGGAGTCAGAGGACACAGTTCTGCCTCGCCCTCACCCCACCTCATCTGTCTGGCTCTCTCGAACCTTCCTGCTTCTCCCTTCTTCCCCCAACACCCCCAGCGTGTCTTGAGAACAGCAGGTTTGGTCCTTCTCAAGAGGCTTGAGATTGACCAGGTTCATGAACTGCAGGACTCACCTGCCCAAGCCTCTCATCCAAGACAACATCCTTCTAAATGGGAGTCTCAGACATTTGTCAAGAAAACAAATCTTTTTCTATATCTCACATGTAAAACGAAGGGGTTAAGAGATCAAAAGTTCTCAAAGTGGACTTTTTAAACCCATAGAACCATAAACTACTGCCAGTATTTCCAAAAGTCAAGTAAACACTGCATGTCTATCCACAATGAAGGCATCTACAGAATTGGATGTGCTTGTATGGGGTTAAAAATGGTAACCGCTCTGAGCTATGTATCTGTGATTTCCTCATGCTCATCAAACACTCTGATAGACATCAATTTATGTTTCTGGTTAATTAAAAGAGTTCACATAAATCCCTTATTAACATTTACTCATTCAATTAACATTTATTGATCAATTACTCTATGCCAGGCTGTGTATTCAGCAATAAATAAGATGAAGTCCCTCCCTCCAAGGTGGTGACAGACAGTATATAAGCAAATAACTTTGTATAGTCATGTCAGATAGTGATGGCTTGGGGACTTGGAATTTAGAAATATATTCCTAAGTCTCACATTTAAGCCCAAAGTGCACATTTCCAATTAGTTTTCCAAGTCCTTCTGCAATGGTTGCAACCCCAAAACACATTCCAACTGGGGACATGAGCCCAGGTGAGATTCAGAGTTCAGTTTTCACTGGATTATGAATAGGAAAATAGTTATTTGGGGGATATGTAATGCTACTTCAGCAAATGTTATGGGCTGCCTTACAGGGCTAATTCAGTATCGGATTTGCATACAATACATTTTGAATCTCAATTTAGACCTGAGTGCCCAAACCTTTCCCACTGAAAGGGAAGAGGGCAGAGGAAAAGTATTCAGAAAGAGCAAAATGCCTGCAATATTCCTCCCTTGCTTTTTAATCTCCATGGAAGTGCAATTAACCACGTGGCCCCTCCCTGCTGTTTTTCTCTGCCCTCACTCAGAGATGAGCTTTTTCAGGGCACAATCAAGGGCTTTCAAAGCTTCAAAGTCACAAGTTTTAAGTGAATGTAGCCTGTCCATTTCCCTTTCATTCAGAACAGGAGGAAAAGCGATTGCTCTTTGTCAAGTGAATAAGATGTCGGGGGCAGGGACATGAAAAATGGATGAGAATCTATATTTCGAGAGCAGAGAAGTAACTATGGAGATGTTTAGATCCAAGGACAAGGAACATTCTTTCAAGATTCCATAGATTCTTAGAGGAGAGAATCTTAGAGAACTTTGAGCTCACTCTTGTGCATTGACAGAGGGGAAGACGAGTCCCCCAAAGGAAAAAGCAATCACATGGTTGGTTGGAGGTGGAACAAAGAATGGACTCTGACCCTCTCTCTGATGGCCCTCTGTCCCATCAGACTCTTTCTACATTTCCTTTCTTCATCTATCATTGCCCATGTTGTTTTCATTAATTGATTCCAGCAGTCCTCTCTTTGGTATTAATCCAAACATTCTCCAATTTATAAAGATCAGTCTCTCTTCCATGGTCTTCAAGAAGTCATCCTAGTAACTGGAGAGATAATTTCTGCTTGGTTTACTCAAATCACCACATTTGTAATCTGAGTCACGTATTTGTTTGTGTTATATTTTGCAAGGGACAATTTACAATTTAAATTGTCTCAAGCAAAAGGAATAAGGGGGATTTTGTTAGCTGCAAATCAGAAAAGTTCAGGAGTATACCGCTCTTCGGCCATGACTTGGGTGCCAGGGCTCAAATGGCAGCATGAAGTCATGGTTTTCCCCATTTCTCTCTGGGGCTCCTCTCCCAGGCAGTCTCTACCTCTAGAGAGCAAAAAGGCTTGAGCAGCTCGGGGCAGAAAGTTGACCTCTTAGCATCAGCTGAAGACAGAGTCCTCCCAGCAGCTCTTCAGAATTCCCCCAGTAGGAAGAGTCATTTGCTCTGACTGGGTCACGTGCCTGCTGTAGACCAGGGCTGCTCACCTCCTCCTGGACCCAGAGATAACTGTCATCATCAGACAGCTGCAGTGCCAGCTTAGGGACACGTGGTTCTTATTATGTGGCTTATGGACAATGTGTGGATGGTGTTCATGGTGTACAAAAATCACTCAAGTCAGTTTTCCCACCATCATGCTGGATTGTGGAGTAGAATGTCTTACTGTGAGCTTCCGGAGTCCTGATAGCACCTTGTGCCTGACAGGGCCAATTCCATCACCACCACCCCAAAAGCTTCTTCCGTGAGGAGCTGAGTCATCTTAAGAAGCTGTGTTCTCTGAATATCCCACAACTCATTGTCTCCTGGTATAGTCTGCAGGGAATATATCTTCCAAGCTTAAAAGAGTAACCTCTGGAAGTATTCAATTCAGAAAGCACCTTTGTGGCAAGCTTTTGATAACATTATGCCCATCTCTGAACTAATCACTCTAGCCACAGAAATGTGATTCTCCAATTGATGAGGTCTGGGTCACATGGCTACCAAAGTAGCTCCATGTGGTCACACTGCAGAAATGACTACAGTGATGAATACTTTTTTTTTTTTTTTTTTTTTTTGCTCAGGGACAGAGGTACTGGAAATTGAACCCTGGGGTGTGTACTGAATCAGGCTGTGATTCAGTATGCACCCCAGGATGTTGTCACAGGATGTTTTAAGAATTAAATGAGATAGCTCATGTAAAGCACCATTAAATGTCTCCCCTCCTTTATTCCTCCTTTATTTATTTTGTTTTATTGTATTTTATGTGAAGCAGGATTTTGCCAAGTTGCTTAGGTCCTCCCTAAGTTGCTGAAGGTGGCCTCAAACTTGTAATCTTCCTGCCTCAGCTTCCCAAGTCACAGGGATGACAGTGGATGACTTTAACGGCATTTTTTTTCTTCTAGAGAATGCCAAACAGCTCCTTAGAGCATGGAGGGTAGAGTGGCAATTCCACCAAGGAAAACTAGGAACTGTTGCCTGAAAATGAGCAAACAGAATGCTGAGCAGAGAAGAAAAATGGAATTCAATCCAAAGCTGGGTTCTCCCATTATTTCATATGTATAAACCTTGCTTCTCCCAGATTTAGCTTAGGCTCCTTAGGGGTGAAATAGAGCTGAGGATTAAGTCAATAGTCAATACAGTCTAATTCATTAGTGAAAAGCAAATATTTATTTGATACCCACAGAAAATACAATGCTATGATGCACATCAAGGTTGTAAAGACCACTTCCACAGAAAGCATAATGCTCCAGGTTTGGGACTACAGTTTAGGATAATAAGCATATCCTGAATACTGCCACTGCATGGTGCTGGTGCCATGGGTACAAAATTGAGTAAGATGCCATCCTTGCCTTCAAAGTACATCACCTAAAGGAGCGGAAACGGTCCCCCATTGGTTGAGGGTCTACCATGTGCCTATCTATGGTCCACATACAATACTCCTACGTCTTAGTAAAACCCAGGCAGCCTGTGATATGTTATGTAGATATGATACATGACGATATTTAAAAGATAGTCAAAGCCAGGGTCAAATAAAATGTTAAGAATGTCCAAAGTCATACAGCTAATGAGTAGCAGACAGGAGAATTCTGGTTGTGAGGTGGCTCAGAGCTGGTTCTGATAATCTAGATATGCAGATATTCACTTGGTTTTGTAAAAATCCACTGCAGAAGTACTTTTAGCATTTGAGCAGTCTCGGTTTTCTGGAGAATTCCGAGAAGCCTTTAAGACTTCACTGCTTGCTAACAAAAACTCTCTCTCTCAAACACCCTCTTAATTTTACTTTTGAATAAACTGCATCCTCAACTCCCCTCTACACAAACCCCAAAGCCATCCCATTAGAAGAGCTCACTGCCAAATAAATACAATGTATTATAATTACCACTTTTGTCATGATGCTTTTTTTTTCTTTAATGGAGCATAGTCTTTGTGGCCACTGAACACTACTTCTGGTTGATTAGGCTCTTAGTATTTAATAAGCTTCAATAGGAAATGAGTAAAATTAGTACAGCATCTTGAATAATGAGCTGTTAATGCATTTTTAATGACTAAGATGTTCTGACAAGAAACTTGTTGATTTTTGTCACTATAATGTTATTGGAAAAATGATCTGCACGTAAACTGGATGCTGTTTTATCATGTGAAGTGCAATGATGTTTTAGTACATCCAGAGCACTGTTTCAGAGGCTGATTTGATTTAGGGGAGTTATCAGAGAAGAGGAAGAACTTAGAGATCAAAACTGAGTGTGAATTGTATCATCTTCATAATGTTCTGTTCGTAGAAAAAAAATGCCTCCCTTTGCACCTTGCTTGATAGTTACCACAACCCATTGTACAGATGGAAAAACTTGCCCTCTTGTTTTCCCCTCTCACTTGCTCCCTCTAAACCAGAAGAATTATTTCTGCGCAACTCTGACAGCACAATCATGGCGTTGGTCACCATTTTTCTTTGTTGTTAGTAGAAGAGATCATTTAACCTCTCTGGGCCTCAGTTTCTTCATCTGTTAAATGGAGACAATAAGGTGCATGTGTCACAGGATGTTGTAAGAATTAAGTGAGATAGCTCATGTAAAGCACCATTAGTGCCTCCCCTCCTTTATTCCCTAGACCAAGTCAATGAATGTCCCCTGTCTAAGATATTACTTTATTGGTAAATTTTGCATTTTAGTAGCCTTTAATACTCTACCTGGATTGTGAGCTTCCTAAAATCAAGGATTGTATTTTATACATTTTATTGTTATTCCTTGCATTTAGCACAATGTTGGGCTCAAAGCAGGTACGCCATAAACATGTGCTGAAAAATCGATTCCAAGGTGACTTCCAGTGCTCATCTGCCGGGACTGCTTGCAACAGACTTCTCTCAAGGAGATGCAGAAAGCAAATTAGTCCCTGAAGTCTCTATCCCTAGCTCTTTTCTTTTTCTTTTTTTCTAAATTGGTAGTTTTTTTTTTTACAATTTTTAAATGTGAGGCCATTTATTAAAATAGACAAACCACAAGATGGAAATGAAGGCAACAGAAAAATACAAATTTTCACAACCAAAAATGTTAGCACAACCTTAAAAAATTTTAGAAAAGAGTGTTGAAAATATATGTGGCAGATTTGCATCCCATGAACTAAGAGGATGTCAAGTCATAATTCTAAATAAGTCTTTTTAAAGTATAAGATTAAAAAGACACTTTCAGCATATATGTAAATTGTTCTATCACATGTTCATTCAACACTCATTTTCGAAAACTGCTCCTTTAAAAAGACAAAGCAATTTTCATTGTGTAAGTTTAGTCTCCTGCTCCTTTTGTTGAACCATGGCTCAGAATTCCAGGCTTCAAGTTAAGCACAATGAAACTGGCTCATCCGTTGGGCATTTGCTATGACATCAACGTTTTACCATTCCGTGACACTAATGAATTCAATTGTAATACATCTATGCTTAGACACCATCTTTTCAGGGAAAACATGGGAAAAGTCTCAAATACTTTCTGGAGGTAAATTTGGAAAGTAATACTAAGTAGAGCCAATCTAAGAAGAGCAGACAAGCAGCAGCAAAGCCCCCAGCATTTGTGTAAGTAATATTTTATTTTAGATGGGGATTTTTGTTACCTAAGTGGATTGGGATAGCTAACACTGGGAAAAGAAGGAAGAAAGATGTTTTAGTCAGCTATTTTGCTGCTGTGACTAAAGGATCTGACCAGAACAACTTGTAGAGGAGGAAAATTTTATTTGAGGGCTCATGGTTTCAGAGGCTTTAGTCCATAGAAGGGTGGTTCCATTCCTTAGGGCTCAAAGTAATGCTGAACATCCTGGTGAGAGAGGGTGTTGGAGGGAAGGGGCTCACATGATGATCAGAAAGCAGAGGGACAGACTCCACTCGCCAGATACAAATATATACCCAAAGCCAAGCCCCAATTCCCACCTCCTCCAGCCACACCGTACCACTTCAGTTCATCCCAACAGGGATTGAATCACTGATTGGGCTAAGACAATCATTTCTCCTCCAAACCTTCTTGTATTTTCTCACACATGAGATTTTGAGGGACTCCACATCTAAACCATAACAAAAGAATATTTGTTGGTGATGATGGTGAAGGAGATAAGGATGGTGACGATGATGTTGATGATGGAGATAATGATGGCAGTTGCCATTTTTTAGCATTATCACATACAGGCGCCATGTCAAGCAGATCATTGTTTTATTTCATCTTCATAACACTGAGAAGTGAGTGTCGCTATCATTCTCATTTCAAATGAAAAAAAAATGAAGCTTAAAGAAGTTAATTCCCTTTGCAAAGTTATACAGCTAATAAGTAGAAGCAGAATTTGAATTGAGTTCTGATGACTTTTAAAAACAGCACACTTAACCAATTACCTATTACCTCAATTATGAGCTTACCAATTACCTCAATTATGAGTTTCTCTCTTTGTCTAATGCAAACAATAATTAAATAGTAATTTGATTTAAAAAAGTATTATGTATTCAGGGAATAAGAAAAAAAACAGATTTATGTGACAATATAGTAACGATTGTCAGGGCCTTATCAAGGGCTAACCATGGCCCATGGGCCATAACTTTTATACAGTGACATTGTAGGTATTGTCCCTCATCTGCAACACTGCAGAGAAGATATTACATCCCCATTAAAAATAGGAAGAAGCTAAACAGAAGGCAATTAATCAGTTCTCAAAGATGGTAAATGGCAGAAGAAATATCTTGAATGCAGGCTATATTTTTTCTTTATTTCTTTCTTTCTTTTTTTCTTTTTTCCATTTGACCTCTTCTGAGAGAATATTATACCAGGAACAGGAACATGCCCTACTATATAAAGAGAATGGTTGGGGACAGCATACTTTCCAAGTTTCTGAAAATCAAAAATTTCTTTTTATTTGTTTTGCTTTTTTTTCTTTTTAAAGAAATTACTCACAAGCATCTGTCAAATGTTTGAGATTTGGGTAAGGAATGTCAAAACGTGCTTGTTCTCTTGAGAATGTTCTCTGTCTATAAAAGTCTGTACATAATTTCACACAAAATCTAATCCATATGTTTCTGATTCACTTCCCCAAACTTATCACCATGTTTTCTCAGGGCCATTTGAAGTCTATGACTTTTGGATTTGCTCTGAGCTACTAGTCTTTAAAGCAGGAAGCTCCATTTCCCATAAGGGCAGAGGCGAAGGCTCTCAGAGAGGAGAGGATGTGTTCCAAGCCACAGTGCGTGCAGATTCCAAACCTGGCTGCTGTTTCTCCACCCCTCCTCTGGAAGCCTCAATGTACTGTCATTTATCAATCCCTGTTTTATCTCCCTTTTCTGTTCAAACTCAGTATAGTATCTGAATCTAATTTCAAGAGCAATCAAGCAAAAAAAAAAAAATTGACAGCAGACATCAAGATGGAAAGGCAGATATGAAAATTTCCTTGTTTGCAGGTAACATGGTCCCCCAAGTAGAAAACCCTAGAATCCACCCCCCCAAAAAAAACTGTAAAAACTCATAAAAGAATTTAGTAAAATAGCATAATAGAAAATCAACATTCAAAAATCAGTAGTGAGACTTCACACCAAGAATGAACTAAATAAAAAAGAAAATAATCCCTGTCACAATAGCATCAAAAGGAATAAAATACTTGGGAATAAATACAACCAAATAGGTAAAGGACATGAAGTACACTAGAAATTGTAAGTTACCGACAAAATAAAGTGAAAAGAAAAAAAATACATAGGAAGATATTGCATGCTTTTGGATTGGAAGAATTCATATTGTTAAAATGTTCATACTGCCCAAAGTGATAATGCAGGCTCAATGCAATCCCTATCAAAATTCCAAGGTTGTTTTTTTTTCACAGAAATGGAAAAACATTTTCAAAATTTACATGGATTCAAAAAAGACACCAAGTAACCAAAGTAATCTTGAAAAAGAACAAAGTTGCAGACATCTCACTTCCTGGTTTCAAATTATATTATGAAACTATAGTAGTCAAAATATAGTATATTAGGGACATAAAAAGAGACCCGGAGATCAATGGAATAGAAGAGAGAACACCCAAGCACTTGAGGCCAAGTACTTAATGAGAAGAACAGTAACAACATACCAAGGGGAAAGGATGGTCTCTTCAATATGTGGTGTTGGGAGAACGGCATCCACATGAAAAGGAATAAAACCAGGTCCTACACATCCACCATACAAAAATCAATACAAAATGAATTAAAAATTTAAATGCAAGACTTGAGATCGTAAAAATCCCAGAGGAAAACTTGACATTGACCTTGGCAATTATTTTTTGGACATGACATCAAAAGCTCAGATAGCAAAAGTGAAAATAAATAGGTGGGACTATAGCAAATAAAAATGCTTCTGGTTGGCAGAACAATCAGCAACATGAAAAATTAACTTGAAGGTTGAGAGAAAATATTTCTCCCTGAATTATTACTCACAGTACCAAAATTTATTGCACGAATAACAAAGTTGCTTTTTAAAAAGATAAAGAAACTCCTTTAATAAGATTTGTATGTTTTTCAAAGTTTCCTTCCAATTCTTCTTCATATGTATTCACAAATTTTTACACTGCTGCAATCAAAGTGGAGACATGATTTTATATCATGCCAATTTCACTTAATCATAAATATGCTTGTTCATTTCTACTTGGTCTTAATTGCTTTTAATGACTACATAATAAGCCATAAAGTTCAGGTCCCATAAGTCTAGGATTTTTAGAGTATTTCAAATAGTTTGAGATGTATGTATAAAAACTTAAAATGTTCAGAGTTTCATTTCTGGCACAGAAAAATTAAACTCATAACAGACTGACCATTCAGTAATTAACTATAAACTCTGGAGAAGAAATTTTTTTTAAAAAAATCTATCAAGAGCTTCCAGAAAATGAATCAAAAAGAAGCCATATTTTTTCATAGGAAAGTCAAAATATGAAAGAAGGGACCAATACAGAGTGAGTTTTCAGTTTTTCAGCTTTAGCCTTAGATGTAATCACAGGGGTACAACAGGAAACAGCTAAAAGTTCAAAGGAAACCATCACCTTTCCAGCCTGAAGAACCACAGGATAGAGATTGGGAAAGCAAATCTACTGAACAGTGAGAGAAAAATTCCAGAAAGAAGAGAGTCATGAAAAAGTGCTCCCAGTTGTATGTGAAAATTCTGTTAAAGTCTCTGGCTAATCATTACACCAATCATGTACAAAGCAGAGGAATAGCTTCTTGCAGCTAAAATTAACAAAGATTTGAGATGCTAATCATCACAATCAAGAGTTTATACTTTTGAGTCAGCCAACTTAATTGCCAGCTAACATAAAAACATATACACTCATTTAGAGAATACAACAGAATTCAGAGTCTTTACAATATAGCACTTGTAATATCCAGGATACAACTCAAAGTTACTTAGAGAACGAAGAACCAGAAAAATGTGAGTCATTCTCTAGGGATGGTCAAGCTCCAAGATGCCCCAGATGTTAGAATTATCCAACAAAAATTTAAAAGCAGAGAGTATAACCATGCTAAACAACATGAAAGAAAATACTCTTGAAATTATTTGAAAACAGGAAATCTAAAAAGATAAACAGGAAATGTTTTTAAACCTCATGGAAATTGTTGAACTGAAAGAGTTTATTGGATTTTTTTTCCTAAAAATTACTTGGTGAGTTTAATAGCAGAATGGAAATTACAAGAAAGATAATAAACCAAAGACAGAACCACAGAAATTATGTAATATAAAGAAAAAAAAGAAAGATTAAAAAGAGCATTGCCTCAGAGAACCGTGAAATAACATCAAAAGTAGAACAAGTAAGATTCTTAGGAGGAAAAGGAAGAAAGAGTAGATTAAAAAAAAATATGTGAAGAAATAATGACTGAAAACTCTACACATTTAGTTGAAAGACTTAAATGTGTAATTTAAATACTCAGAAAAATCCAAAAAGAAGGTTAAAAAAAGGAAAACATGCTTAACACAATGTAGTTAAATTTCTAGAAAATAAACCTAAAAAGAAAAATCTTGAGAGAAGCCAGAAAAAAAAACCTATTACCTATGGGGAAATTAAAGACTCAAATAATCATGAAAGTCTTATCAGAAACCATGGTGGTCACAAGACAGTGGAGCATCGTTTTTTAAAATGCTTCAAGAAATGACATTTTCAGATAAAAGAGAACTTAGACAATCTGGGGCCAGCATCATGTGCTACAAGAAATGATGAGGTTCATCAAGCATAAGGGAAATGACACAGAGGAAAATTCTAGTCATCACAGGAAAGGTGATGAGCATCAGAAATACTAAATGCATGGATGACTATAAAAACTATATTTTGCTCTTGACTTCTTTTTAAAATACTATAGCAGTTTTAAGGGAAAATTATATGATTATCCTTCTGGTTTTATCATGTAAGAAGATAGACAACTTATAATGACTACAACATAAAACATTCGGAGTGGGGGAGGCAGGGGTCGATGCAAGAGTTTTATGTGTTATGTGAATCCATGCAATATTAGCTTCCAAGTAAACTTAAAAGCAGGGACATTTATATTGCATTAGAGTAACCATTGATAATACAATGTAAGAAGGTAGACTAAACATTCAATAAGATTTCTAAGAGTAAAAACATCAAAATAAGAATTTTAAAAAAAGTGAAGTGAAATATTGAAATACTAGATTTAAACCCAACCATGTCAATAGTCATACTAAGAGATAACATATTAGTAATTTTAGTTTTAATAAGAGAACCTAAATTATGAAATTAAAACTCTGGATTATGTTTGAAATTTTTTTGTAAATCTAGAACTATTATAAAATTTAAATTTTATTTTATAAAGGTAATAAACACTTCATCTAGAAGAAAGAAATTAACAGAACAGACAAAATAAGACTAGATTATATGCTATCTGCAAAAGATCTATTTTAAACCTAATGACACACGTAGGTAAAACTAAAATCGATGTCCCTACACACCCATAGAGTGTGTGGATATGCCAACAGGGTCAATGTGAGACTGGAATGGCTATATTAAATCAAAAGTAAACATATTTGGGAGATAAAAATAATAATACTAGTAGACATAAACAGAGACATTTCAAAATGACACAGATCAACTCATTAAGAAGATGTGATAGTCATAAATATATAAATGCTTAATGAAAAACTTCAAAAGACATGAGGCAAATATTGATAGAATTAAAGGAATTAATATATCTGTAATCATAGTAAGAAACTTTATCTGTGCTTTCTCATTGAACTGATGAAATAATTTGTGTGCTACAAAGAAAGAAAAAAAGGAAGAAGGAAAGAAAAGAAAGGAAAAGAAAAGAAGAAAGTCCACAGTATTCCCCATCAATCACTTTTATTTTCTTCTTTCTCAAAAGGAAAAAAAAATAGAATTCTTCTTCAATTTAGGAAATTCAATGATGGATAACAATCAATGTTTATAGCAGCACAATTCACAATAGCTAAACTGTGGAACCAACCTAGATGCCCTTCAGTGGATGAATGGATTTTAAAAAATGTGACATATATACACAATGGAGTATTACTCGGCAATAAAAGAGAATAAAGTTATGACATTTGCAGGTAAATGGATGGAGTTAGAGAAGATAATGCTAAAGTGAAGTTAGCCAATCCCCCCTTAAAAAACAAATGCCAAATGTTTTCTCTGATATAAGAAAGCTGACTCATAGTGGGGTAGGGAGGGGGAGCATGGGAGGAATAGATGAACTCTAGATAGGGCAGAGGGGTGGGAAGGGAAGGGAGAGGGCAGGGGGTTAACCATGATGGTGGAATGTGATAGACATTATCATCCAAAGTACATATATGAAGATATGAATTGGTGTGAACATACTTTATATATAATCAGATATATGAAAAATTGGGCTCTATATGTGTAATATGAATTGCAATGCATTCCGCTATCATGTATTCAAAAAATAAAATCAATTAAAAAATAATGAAAACATAAAATGCTGAAAGAAAACATGAAGATTGCTGTTTTATTTTGCTGTATTCCCCATCGTTGAGAGCCACAGCCAAAGGGGCCCCAGCAAACTTTCAGACTGCCAGCTGATGAGCTGAAGGGGCCCCAGCAAACTTTCAGACTGCCAGCTGATGCCCCATCAGTTGCTTTTATTTTCTTCTTTCTCAAAAGGAAAAAGAAAATAGAATTCTGCTTCAATTTAGGAAATTCAATGACAGATAATAATTCTCTAATGTACCTACAGCATTCACCCTATGCCATGAAGTATTCTGCAGTTAGTACCACAGCCCAACTCAAGGATACAGGAGAGGATAAAAAGTGGGTTTACATTGATGGCACCATAATTTGATGTGGCCCATTAAGGTGGTAAGATTTAGCAAATAGACATACATGACAGCTAATTAATTTGAGTTGCAAAGACACATTTTTAAAAAATAAGTCCCACATATTGCAACTATATCCTGTGCAATATTTAAGACATATTTCTACTAAAAGTATTCATTCACATATCTGAAATGCAAATGTGACTGAGTCTCCACTATTTTATCTGACAGCCTCAAGTTCAGGGAAACCCTGAGGATTAACTTACCAGAGGTAAGAAGAAACATATGGTCCACTGAATGAGGAAAGATGGAACATTTGATCAAATAAGCACAAGCCAATTGAAGCAAGACTCAGGTGAAGTTAAGTATACATGGACATGCATGAATACTGAAGATAACCAAAGTTCTAGGAAGATGACTATGAGGGATTATATTCTACATTCTGCCATTCAGTATGTGGGTAACAGCCCACCTGGGTCACAAGGTATGAGCTTCCTTAGCCTTAGGTTAATTATACTTAAAGTAGAAATAGTAAGCATAATGCTTTGTCTCTGTTATCACAAAATTGTCTAATGAAAATAGATACGATTAAAAAAAAAGAAGAAAGGTAGATGTTTAGCTCTTCCCTCCTATCCCTTGCTCCACTCTCCCCAGGGGGTTGTCCTTATCCTGAGGCCCACAATGACTCATCACCATGTCCTCACTAAATAGTCCTTTAAGATTATGTCAAGAAATTGTGCACACGTTTCACCGGTCAGAACCTCGACACGTGGCCACTCTCAGCTGCACAAAAGGATGGGAAACGCCGTCTTTCTTCCCTGCAGTCAGATGCCCAGTGTAAATCAGGGGTCCTATTTCTAAAAAGCTTGATTTTCAGGCATTTTTATTTTAAGGATTCTCCCATGTTTTCTTTCTTTTTTAAGCTTTCTTGTTGGTGCATTATAATTTCACATATTAGTGGAAGTTATTGTCTCGTATTTGTACATGCACACATACAGCAATATAATTTGGTGACTTTTAGTCCCTGGTGTCCCCGCTTTCCTTCCCCTCCTCCTCTCTCCCCCTGGTCCCCTCCATCTATTCTACTGGTCTTCCTTCTATTTTCATGAGATTCTTCCCATGACTAACTTTATTCTCCCTAACTTCCACCTATGAGAGAAGACACAACCCTTGACTTTCTGAGTTTGGCTTATTTCAGTTAACAAGACGCACTCAATTTTCATCCATTTACCTGCAAAGGACACAACTTCTTTCTTTTTTAGAACGGAATAAAGCTCCATTGTGTATTCATACATTTCTTTATCCATTCATCCATTGATGTGCATGCAGGATGTCTCCATAGCTCACCTACTGTGAATTGTGCTGCTATGCACATGATAGATATGCACGTATCTCTATAGTACGATGACATGGATTCTTTAGGATAAGTTCCAAGGATCAGCATAGCTGGGTCACAAGGTGATTTCATGCCTTTTGAGGAACCCCCATATTGATTTCCATAATGGTTGTACTAATTCATATTCCCACCAAGAATGTGTGAGTGCCCCTTTTCCCACATCCTCTCCAGCATTTATTAATATTTGAATTCTCAATAGCTGCCATTCGAATTGGCACGAGAGGAAATCTCAGTGTCATTTTGATTTGCATTTTCCTGATTACTAAACATGTTGAGTGTTTTTTTCATATATTTGGACACAACCCATTTTTAAGATTTCTTTACTTATGGAAGAAGTTCTTTGAACTAGCAAAATAAGTTCCCTGTAGTTTCCCTGTGATCATAGATCCTGAAACAAACCAAAGAGACAACAGGTGCCATGGCACACATCTGTAATCCCAGAAACTTGGGAGGCTGAGGCAGAAGGATCTCAAGTTTGAGGCTGGCCTCAGCAAGACCCTGTCTCAAACTAAAAATTAAAAGGGCTGAAGATGTTGCTCTGTGGTAGAGCACCCCAAGGTTCAATTACCAGTACTGCAAAAACCAAAAAGGCAAACAAAACAAATAGACCTGTGGGATCATTTAGTGTGGATCCTACTTTCAGTATGAAAGATGGAATCAGATTTTACCAGCTACCTCACTGGGAGGGTCTGTGATTTTTGTCCCTCTCTCCACCCATCTCTGCAAATTCATGTTGAAAACTAACCACCAGAGTGATAGTATTAGGAGGTGTGGTCATAGGACCATAAATAGGGTCACATGGCTAGCACCTTCAGGAAGAGGGATGTGCCCTATAACACAGGCCCAAGGAAGCCCATTTGACCTCCTACCACACAGGACACAGTGAGAAGACACCATCCGTAAGGAGCTGATCCTCACAGACACTAAATCTGGTAGCCTCTTAATCATGGATTTCCCTGCCTCCAGAACTGGGAGGAAGAAGCATTTGCTGTACCACCAGCTTATATTTTTGTTATGACATCCTGAACAGATCAAGATGGAAAATTGGCGCCAAGAAGCGGAGATGCTGCTGTATTAAAAAATACCTAAAAATGTAGGAGCAGCGTTAGAAGTGGCTAATGGGTAGTGGCTGAAAGAGTTTTGAGGTGCACGTTATATAAAGCCTGCATTGCTGCCAATAGACCTTTCAGGGCAATTATGGGCCCAGGAAGAAGACAAAGAGAATCTGCAGAGAAAGCCTGAATTTTCTTAGAGAATACATAAGTGGCAGTGAATGAAATGGAAATAGAAATGCGTACCGTAAAGGTCATTCTGGTGAGATCTCCTACAGCAAGGAGGGACATGATATTGGACAGAAGAGGAAAGATAATCCTAGTTATGAAATGGCCATGAACGGAATTGCCTTCTGTCCTGCTGTTTTATGGAAGGTGGTGGAACTTGATGAGTGATGTGGCTGGAGATCTATCCAAAGCTGTTTCTAAGAAAAAGTGTTGAAGGTGTCACTTGGCTTCTCTCAAGTGCTTTTAGTAAAATACAAAAATAGAGAAACAAAAGACAGAATTGCTCATCGAAAGAGAAACAGATCGTAAAAATGTGGGTTCTCAGCCAATCCACATTGGGAAAAAAAAAAATGAGAAGGCCTGTTTGGGAGAGAACCAGGGTATGCCAAGGACCTTGTCATGAGGTTGGTGTGGAAGGCCATCTCGGGAAGCCAGGCGCTGTTCACGAGGACAATGGAAGAATGACCCCAAAGGCATTTGGGGAATCCTGAGTCTATGGCTACCATCAGATGCCAACAGTGCCAGGGCCAGGGGCACACAATCTCCAGGCTTTGTTCTCCCAGGAGGCTGGGCTCCTGGGACAGGGTCGGCTCTGGCAGCCCCAGGTGCTATGTGAGTAGTAATGGCTTCCCGCCTTCGCCACCCTCAAGGTACAGGCATTAAATCTCGTTGTCCGTGGGATGCCATCTCTTCTGGCCCCCCAGGTTTGGGATGTGGCTGCCTCCACTACAGTTCAAAGGATGTCCCACTGCAGGAGCAGGGACACTGCAGAGAGCCCCGCTAGGGTGATGCCCAATGCAGCCCGGGGTATGGGAACACCTCTGAGATCCCAGACCAGCAGAACCACCAGCATGAGAGTCCAAGCTTGGTACAAGGGCTGTGGTGGGGACAAGGCCTCCAAAGCCATGAGAACTAGTCTGCCAAGAGTCTTGGGGGCCCAATCCCTGCCCGACAATGCTACCAAGGGAAGACCTCCACCCCCGTGGCCTGGAGGGCGGACGCTAAATCAAAGAGCCTTCTCAAGCATTACAGCTTTGACTTAGGTGGGACTGGTTACCTCTTTCTTTGTTCCCATTTCTCCCTTTTGGAACGGAGAAGTGCCTGTCCCACCACTGTGTTTTAGAAGCACAGCACAAGTTTGATTCCACGAGCTCCCGGCTAGCAGGCAATTTGCCTCTGGGGTGAATCATACCTTGAGTTCCCACTCACTTCTGACTTAGCTGGCATTTACATGAACTTTGGGCTTAGCCTTTAAATGGAGAGCAGGACTATCAGGATGGAATAAATAGAATTTTCTGTGAGAAGGGCATAAAAGGGGGGGGTGGAGTGCTGGGGTCGGAATGTTTGTGCGCCTCACACCTCAAACTTCCCATGGTGAAACCTGACCCTCAATGTGACGCTGTCAGGAAGTGGAGCCTTTCCGGAGAAGATGACACCTTGAAGGCAGTGCCCTCATAAGTGACACTGGTGCCTAATAAAATAAGGGAGCTTATTTGCCTCTTCGGCCATGTGAGGACGCAGGCAAGAGACCATCTGTGAGGCACAGGTCCTCGTCAGACACCTTGATCCTGGACTTCCTCCGGAACTATGAGAAGCAAACGTCGGGGGGTTTATGTGCCAGCCAAGTGGTTTTGTCGTTACAGCAGCGCAGATGGACTGAGACAGGAGGCCGTGGCTGACGCACGCGCTCTGCCTTCTCGGTGCCTGAAACACTTTGTGAAACTTGTTGAAGTGTGGACATATTTTCCAATTTGCTGCCCTCCTTGTTTGGGAGTTTCTGGATCTGTGCCATTAAAAAACACAAGTTAGAAATAATTTGGGGTCTGACATGACAAGGAATGTTAGGAATCTTCTAGACAACTTTCCAAGGAGGAGATTGGATGGAAGGAAACAGAGTAAAACAGAAACACCATCAATTTTTCTCTCAGTCAGTCAGGGTGGACTCCAGCTAGAACCTGCCCCAGAAGATCCGGCTGTCCTTCCTTCAATGTTCCTGGTGCTTTGATTTTAGGTTCTTGGTTCCCCACCCACCCACCCGCCCCTGCCCTGGGCCTGTGCAATGCCTCAAATTCTGCTCCCAGTCATTCCTTTGGGTTAAGTGAAGCCCCTGTCATATGCTGTCTGAGAAGACGCTAGTTGACAATACCATTCTAGAAGCAGGTTCTATCAGGCTGCCCTATTCAGGTGCCTGAAAACCAGCAACAATAGTAGCCAGTTTTGTTTTATTATGGGAAGACCCCAGATTTTAAGAAGCTGGCACAAGAGGGCACTGGGGACAAAGGTGGAGGTGGGAGCCACAGGAGACCCAGGACCCTCACTGTACATACCCTCCCTTACAGATGGGCGCAGGTGCTCGAGAAAGATGTGTTGAAAGAGGTCTGTGGGGTGCAATATTTATTTAATTTATCTTTTTAGTAAACACTTATATCGTGCTTACTATGTTCCAAGCACCGTTTAAGTACTTAACGAATATTAACTAGAATTGCACCAGAGTTCTGCCTTTATCAAAAGCCAGTTTGAGAGCCAGCTCTGCCAGTTTCTGCCTAAGTGACCTTGGCCCGTGACTCATGCTTTGTGGGGCTCATTTTTATCCCCTCTAGAAGGGGCATACTAGTGAAACCACCTTATGATTATTGTAAGGAACTTCAAGCCAAGAACCATAAAGACAGTTTATGGACTGTAAAATGTTTTACAAATCATTAGTGGAATCAGAAGTACAGCCAGGACTGGCTCACCCTCTAGAGCAAATAATAACAACAACAACAAAAAAAATCATCCGATCGTACTCAGGGTTGCTACCGTCTATTATGTACTTTGTGGGCTTTGGAGTTGAATGATCAAGTCCTAGTTCCCAACCTATTAGCTGCATGACTTTAGGCAAGCTGCTCAATCTCTCGGTGACTCTGTGTTCTCCTCTGTAAAACTAGGGCTAAGAATAGATCTACTCGAGTTGCTTGAAACTTTAAAAAAATGGTGAAACTAAAGCACTTAGGACAGCAACTCAGAATAAATGCACCCTAAGTGCTACACCCCTCTGCTCTTTTAAGCCTCATGATGTTACGAAACAGGGATTGCAATTCTCCTCATTTCTAGAGGAGAAAGCTGAGGACCAGAAAGGTCAGATACCTTGCCCAAGGCCACTGGACATGGCAGAGCCCATTTTCCTAGACAGGTCTGTCTGCCTTGGGCATTTTTGTGGTTGCCTAAGTAAACGTTCTCACTGTCCATCATGACACACCAGAAACACATAAGGGAATTCTTGAGCAAAAAGGAAAAAGAATCACCAGGCTAAAAGAGAAAGAGAGGTGACAAGGACCTGACATCTCCTTAAGTTGTTGTAAAAGGGAAACAGGAGACTTTCCAATGCTAATGTTGGCAATCAGAGAGGCTCCCAGGAGCCATCCAGTCCCACCTCCTGTCCGGGGAAGGCATGGCAAAGCCTGGCAACTTATGAACCAAACTTGTCTCCTCTTCCTCCTGGGCCATGACCCAAGCCCTGCAATTAGATGGGACAGAGCTCCAGCCAGTGGAGTGAGAGGGGAAAGGATGTGTGCGCTCCTCTCCCAGGCCTGGCTATAGTCCGCCCACCCAACTGTGACTGAGCCTGGTGACCTAAAAAGCCACAGATAGAAGAAGATGGAGCCTCAAGATGAAAGGGCCCCAAGTTCCCAACCTACCTCCCAGAGCAGAGCTGCCTACCCCTCAGAAACATCCAGCAAAAGACTTTACACAAGAAAAAGTAACTTACCACTGCAGCCAATGTAACTGTAACCAATCTGGGTGTGCGTGGATCTTCTGACTCCTGGCCACCCAACTGCTGCTTAAATCCCCAGTGGTGGGAACTTGTTTCCTCTTGGAGTGCTCATTCATGCTTCCTCTGTTCCATCAAAGGCATTTATTGAGTCCCTACTATGTACCAGGCACAGTGCTAGGCTCTGGGGGACGCACGAATAAGCAAGGCACCAAAGCCTCTACCAGCATGAAGCTCGTCACTCAGACCGGCAAATAGAAAACAAACAAGGAGGCAGGCACGTAAGCACGATATTTATAGACTTTGATAAGCAATTTGCAAGAAAGAAGCAGATGGATGAGACAGAATACCTGGGAGAAGTATCTGCCACAGATAGGGGCAGGGGTAGAGTGGACCGGAGCTGGCTATGAAGAGGTGACCAATACCCAAGACCCCATAGCCGACAGCCCTGGTTGTTTATTTACTTGCTTGCTTAGATTAGCAAGAAAATGTGTCTCCTTTCACTCTCTTCCCTGGTCCCAGTGCATATTCTAGGGTCCCAGAAAAGTCTACTATCTCCCTTTCTCAATGACAGCTTCCCCCAAAGTCCAGCATTTCCACACAGTGGCCACAGCTCTTCTGTCACCCAGAGTCCGGCTTCCCCGGCTCCCCCAAGCAGCGGGCCCCCCCCAGACACTGGCAAGTGGCCTGTGACAAGGACTCAGGCAAGTGGGGAGGGGCACCAGAGACCCCCAGGCTGAGGCTTTGTGGACCCTGCTCACGCCCTGGGGATAATTGATCCCACTCTCCCCTCCCCACACGATGCCTTTTAATTTCCCCAGGGCCACTTGCTAACTGCTGGCTCCTGTCAGGCATTTATTCTCTGACACTGGGTGGGAACAGGCAGGGCTAGAAGCCCTCAAGGGCTCCTGCTGGAAGCCTTCTCTCCTCTCTGTCTTGAAAATAATTTATTTTTTTGATGTTAAAACCATGTCCCTTCCCCCCCGCTGGTTTGAACACCAAAACAAACCCAGCTGTCCCTGACGCTGGGCCTAAACCACAGGCGTTTGGCTGGAGAGCCAGAGAGACAGCAGGAGGAGCCGCTCAGATCTTGTTCCTCCAGATTCCTGCTAAGCTCCACTCGGGAGGCAAGGAGGCCTTGTTCCTCTGAAGCCCAGCCTCCCCTTTGTCAAAATCCACTGGGATGGCAGCTCAAGGGCAAGGAGCCTGCCCTCCTAAGGGGGCTCACAGGAGGCAGATCCCCGTGCTGCACTTCTGGACCTCTGAGGTAGCTGATGCCCCCCTGCCCTGACCATCCCAAAGGGACCCCCGTAGCTCTGGGGCCTCCTGCCCAGTGAGGAGAGGCAAGGCCCCGTGGCCAGGCATGGCGTGAACAACGGTTCGCCTTGCTTGGTTGGGAGACAAAAGCAACTGCTGCTCCTTGCTTTCTTGTGCTTTCCCCTGAGGTGACTCGAGGCAGGACTGAGTCAAGGCTTATGAAGGAGCAGCCATATCAGGGAAAAAAACAGTGGGCCATGAGCCCAGGGCACACTGTGCCCGATCCCTCCAAGGCAGGGAAGTTGGTGCAGGGTCATGCAATCTCCCAAACTGGTCCTTGGTGGTCTTCCTGCCACTGCATATCCACTTTCCAGGTTTTCTCCACCCGCCCTGATCTACAGCCGTGATCGCCCTGACTCACATCTGGTCGGCTCCCTCCCCTGACCACCTCCACACTCTGGGCCAGGTGAGGGGAAAGCTAGTGAGGCACCCAGGTGGCAAAACTTCAGGAGGTGCTCACTCTCCAGGTCATGCAAGTTCAGAGTCCTCCCAGAGTCTATTCCCCTTCAGTTTTGCACCAGCTCATTGGCCTTACCTTTCATTGGAATACTTTCATTTCTTCTATCCCATCCCCAGGCCCAAATAGCCCTTGGAAAGAATCTACAGATGGCTTCCATGCTCTTGTGTCAAGGATCCAATTCGGTTTGCAGAGGTTTGGAGGTTTCGTTCCTTTGTTTTTGTTTTGGCCCGAGGATGCTTTAATTTTTTGAAACTGATTGTCAGTGTTTAAAAGTCACAAGAATTTTAAAGAAGATTGCGTGTCTGACTTCTCTTGAACCCAGAAGATATGGCCTCTCTGTGGTGGAGAAGAGCAATGGCTACCCCCACCCCCCGACCCTTGGGGACATGGCCTGTGTCCCCCAGTCCTCACTGCCTCACTTGTGACAAAATGCATCATTTATATCCCCTGCTAGGCTTCTACAGGCTCTTGAGATTGCAACTTTCCGTCTTCAGACAGATTATGTCCAAAGGCAAAATAACCCGTCCCAGTGGTGCAATGTCTGGTCCCAGCGACAGGTCAGGGTGGGAGGCCAGAGTGGGTAGGTGCAGGAAGAGCTGTTGCTTTTCTAGTCTCCTTGAAATGAAGCCACAGAGGCAGATCCCCACCCCATAGCCAGGGTGCATAAAGGATTTTAAAAATTCAGTTTGCAGGCTGCAGGACAAGTAACCTTGGGACAAAACACCCACCGCCCAGGTTCAGAAGGCCTCACGAGTGTCCCACATTGGTCCCTGACTGCCTCGTGGCCTTGAATACAACTCCCCAGAAGTCTCAGGTCCTCATTTCTCAGTAAAGAGAGTCGGCGTGGGTTGCTTCCCTCCCAGCTCTAACCGTCTTGGATTTAATGCTTACTATTCTTAGGTGGAACTATTCTAGTAAAAGAGATTCTCAGAACATTGTTCAGGCCTAGCTCAGAAGAGCAATTGAGTCAAGAGCAGAAATTACATTTCATGGATAGCACGGAATTTTGCGATTTTTGTGGCTTCCGGCTTATCCTGTCATAATCTCTTTGGTTCTGCTGAGAATGTTCCCGTCGAGGAGCCAGACAATAGCTTGACTCAACAGTCTCTCTCGCCTTCGCGGCCGCTCACCTCCTTGAGAATCCAGTAGGAGTGAATTCTAGTTTTTCTAAAGACTGCGTCACCACTCTATTAGGTCAGAGCAGGAGAGAGCCCCCCGTCCAGGCAGGGGGTGGCCATCAAAATGGAATGCAATGCCATAGGTCCCCAATTACTATGTTCACAGCACTCTGTGCAATGTAGGTAGTAAGAGAAAGGGGACAGGGAAATGCAATCGTGAGGGAAGTTCAGCTCCTGTCCTCAAGGAGGTTGCTGGAGAGCAGGGAGGTTCACACAGCACCCACTGGAGCCAAACACGGGACAAAGCAAAGGAAGGAGGTACACAGGTGTGGGGAGGTGGGATTAGGCAGGGAGGGGTGAATGGGGTGTTCAACAGGTGAGAAGGAGCAGGAAGAGACTGTCTTCAGCCATTTATCCACCACCAGGAGGAAAGCTTCTAGTTCCTGCCGTTGCCCTGGGCCCTGGGATGTAGGAGCTAAGGAGACAGACCAGAGCCCTGCTCTCCAGGCACGGCCTTTTTACTAAGGGATGTAGCCAAGTACATAAATAACATTAAGTGCTATGAAGAATATAAAATGATGGTTACCATAGGTAATGATCATAAGATGGACCGGGAAGACCTCTCTGAGGAGACTCCATTTGAGCTGAGACATGAGTTGATATGAAGAAGAACATTACAGGAAGGGGAAAGCGCAGGAACAAAGGGCCTGGGACAGAAATTTCAAAAGTATGCAGTAATGTTGTAGGACAGAGAATGAAGAGGAAGTTGAAAGATGAGCTGGGAACAAATCATTTGGGGTCTCAGGTCGAAGTTTGAATGTAACTCACTTAGGCATGGGAAGCCAAACGACATAAGCCAGTTTGTACTTTTAAAAGACGTTCTGGCTATTGTATAAGGACTCAAAGTAGAAAAAAAAAAAAATACACAAGGGAAGTTGTTACTCTGCTCAAACTGCCATAAGAATATGCCATCGACTGAGCAGCTTCAACAACAGAAATTTATCCCTTTCATTTCCAGAGGCTGGAAATCCAAGATTTAGGTGTTGGTCAGTCAGGGGCCTGCGGGGGCTCTCTTCCTGGCTTGCAGAAGGAGCCTTCTCACTATATCCTCACAAGGCCTGACTATGTGCATGCAGAGGAGAGAAAGAGATCTGAATTGGGGGTGGGGGACAGGGACATAATCCAGTCCCTAGCAGGGAGCAATAAGGAGATTAATGAGGGATCTGGAGGAATGGGGTGGTAAAACAGACTTTCCCCCTGGTGTGAGATTTCTGGCTCACATGTCCATGTTTACAACCTGTTTTGCCCTTTGGATGCTCCTGTCACTGGTGAAATGAAAGAGAAAAACCACTTATTCCTTGTTTCTAGAATAATTAGTGTGGGTCTCCACCCGGAGACAGACGTTTTGGACCTTTGCCAGAAAGGCACACTGAGCTGATTCACTGCATTTCTTTCTAAGGATCTTGATCTCACTGTGGCATCTCCTGCGGGAAATAGCAGTGGCCAGTAGCTCTAGCGTAAAGATAAGGGGTCCCAGCCCAGCACACCCGAAGAAGGCACAGGCCTGCGAGTTAAGAGCCACCTTGGCTGAAGTCAGCTGCCGTCCCTTTCCTCTCCCTGTTAAAACTGGTATTGAGTCTTCTCTCCCTGCGAATTGAGCAGTCTGCCACCACAAAGCTCAGGAGGAAGCTTTTCTTATTTTTAAAACCAAGACTGGATCCCTGTCTTTAATACTAGATGGAAACCCTCTAGATCATTTTAAAATTGCCAAATTAATTTGATATTCCATCTATCTATTATAGCATGACAAACTGTCTTCACACAGTGGCTTAAGACAGACTTTTTATCTTAATCACAGTTTTTGTCCATCAGGGCCTGATGGAAGGCACTACGGGACAGTTCTTGCTCAGGGCCTCTCTTATGTGGCAGTCAGATGTTGGCTGGGGCCACCGTTGTCTGAAGGGTTGACTGAGCTGGACATCCATGGTGGCTCCTCCCGTGGCTGGCATTTTAGATCGGCTGACAGCTGGGAGCTCAGCTAGACTGTCCATTGGGGAGCCTAAGACATGGCGCCTCCACTGTATAATCTCAGGAAAGTCAGGTTTCTCCCAAAAGAGCTCCCTAGCATGAGAATTCCCAAAGGATCCAGGTGGCAGCTGCATGCTGTGTGGACCTGCTGCAGCCCTGGGAACCAGTCATTTCCATCGTCTGTATTGGCCAACAGCATCTCAAGCCTGCGTGGTTCACTTGAGGAGAATCTAGATCTGAATGATCAGAGCCAAAGGAAGTAGAATCAGACTCCGTCCCTTGACAGGAAGGCATCAAAAATCACCTTTCAGAAGAGCACATGGGATGGCAATATTGTAGTGTGGCCATTTTTGGAAAATACAAGCCATCACAGCTGGTAATCAAGATTTTAGAAAATCCCCAGATGTTTGGTTTCATGTACAGCAGGATTTCTCAACCTTGGTGCTTTTTCTTCCCATTTTTTTAATTGGTATATTATAGTTATGGTGGGATTCATTGTTACATAATCTTACATGCACACCCTTTCCCCAGTGTATCCCCTTCCCATTCTTCCCTCCCTCCCTGCCCCGTCCCTTTCTACTCTACTGACATCCCTCCCATTCTCATGAGATCCCCCCCACCTCACTCCTCCTTTTTCCTCTCCAGCTTCCACATATGAGAGAAAAACATATGACCCTTGACATTTTGTGTGAGCTTATTTCACTTACCATAATGTTCTCAAGTTCCATCCACTTTCCTGCAAATTATGACCCTTCATTCTTCTTTATGGCTAAATAAAACTCCATCATGGTTATATAGCACATTTTCTCTATCCATCCATCCATTGACAGACACCTACCTACATTGGCTCCATAGTTTGGCTATTGTGAATTGTGCTGCATTACCAGAATGGGTATCCGTGCATCACTGTAGTACACTGACTTTAATTCTTGAGGATAAATTTGGAGTGGTCTAGCTGGGTCACGTGGTGGTTCCATGCCTAGTCTTTTGAGGAACCTCCGTGCTGATTTCCACGGATCAGCCCAGCCCCTTTGGCATTTGGGGTTGAATCCCTCTTGGTGTAAAGCACTATCCCATGCATTGCAGGACATTCAGTAGCATCCCTGTCCTCTACCTGCCAGATGCCAGTTGGGATCCCTCCAAATTTCTGCAGTCAAAATTGTCTCCAGACATTGTTCCTTGCCAAATGTCCATAGGGAGCAAAAGTGCCCTCAGTTGAGAATCAGTGATGTAGACCCTACTACAGCCGGCACCACAAGGCTTCTGGTGCTACTGTGGGTCTTTCTTAACCCAAGAATTCTACATCCCAAAATGGTTTCAGCCACCAAGTCAGGGGGAGCATGAATTGGTTCCCAGTGGAGAAGACACCAATAGCCTCTCGAAGATGGTTTAATCACATTTTCTCTGGTCAGACTGCTTCCAGAGCCCCTTGTTCTCTGCCTGAGAGGGTGCAGTGCAGTGGTAGATATTTCATTCCAGAGATAGTCATTCCCAGATAAAGGGCCACCATTCTGGTAGCTCCAATTTGCTCTTTTTTAATGCTGTGACCAGCTCCCTGAAATCTTTTTTTTTTCTTTTTAAATTAATTTTTATTGTAGGTTGTTCAAAACATTACATAGTTCTTGATATATCATATTTCACACTTTGATTCAAGTGGGATATGAACTCCCATTTTTACCCCATATACAGATTGCAGAATCACATCAGTTGCACATCCATTGATTTACATATTGCCATTCTGGTGTCTATTGTATTCTGCTGCCTTTCCTATCCTCTACTATCCCCCCTCCCCCCCTCCCTTCCCCTCTTCTCTCTCTACCCCGTCTTCTGTAATTCATTTCTCCCCCTTATATTTTTCCCCCTTTCCCCTCACTTCCTCTTGTATGTAATTCTGTATACCCCTGAGGGTCTCCTTCCATTTACATGCAATTTCCCTTCTCTCTCCCTTTCCCTCCCACCTCTCATCCCTGTTTAATGTTAATCTTCTTCTCATGCTCTTCGTCCCTACTCTGTTCTTAGTTACTCTCCTTATATCAAAGAAGACATTTGGCATTTGTTTTTAAGGGATTGGCTAGTTTCACTTAGCATAATCTGCTCTAATGCCATCCATTTCCCTCCAAATTCTATGATTTTGTCATTTTTTAATGCAGAGTAATACTCCATTGTGTATAAATGCCACATTTTTTTTATCCATTCGTCTATTGAAGGGCATCTAGGTTGGTTCCACAGTCTTGCTATTGTGAATTGTGCTGCTATGAACATGGATGTCAGCTCCCTGAAATCTTGACTCGAGATAGACACAGCATCATCAGGAATGTGGATGGAGCACCTACAGTGCAACACTGAGCCAGTCTCCCCCTGCCACAAGCACAATCACACTGGGGAACTAACTGAAGGTTCTGGGTATGGCTAGAGGGTGGGCTCACGTGGGTCCCAGTAAGGGACAGGCTGTAGAGGTAGACCAAGACCACATCTTCAAGATCCTTGAATGTCAGGCTAAGAGATTTCAACTTCATCCCATAAGTTACCGGCAAAAATAAGACACCACTGAAGACTTTCAAGCATGGAAGAACCGCTGTCAGATCTGTGCTGGGGGAAAGACAGGAAATCGATGCTGCTGCAGGAGAAGAGTAAAGAGCCCGGGAGCTCCGCCATCTTCTTCAATACCTCAGGGGCTTTGGGGCCAGGATCCACCCTCCGTCTGGCTGACCTCCTGAACCTGAATTTCATCCCTGGCCCATTTCTTCACCATTTGGCGCAACTCAGCATGAGGAGCACATGAGTGAGAGCCAGGAGCCTCCTTGGGGAAACAAGCCCTATCCAGCCATTGCTCAAGATGGACTCCTGCCCCCACAGGGCCGCAGCCCTGGCCTCTGTAGGGAGTGGGAGATGAACCTGCCTCAGTGCGGCTCAGAAAACACAGCCTGACTTGGCAGCACTTGAGAGAGAGTATTTTGGAAACTTCATACCAGATTTTGTTTTGTTTTGTTCACAGGTCCTTAAAGTGAGCTACAGAAATCACCTCGGAGGGCTTGGTTTCCAGTCACTCTCCAGCTCCTACAGGCTGCCAAGAGCTTTTCCTGGCCTATTTCCCTGACCAGCACCACCCCCTCCCCCACCAGGGCAATTGCTTTCTTTCCAAATTTGCATCTCAACAGAGGATGGCCCCTGTTGCCCCAGGTACCTCTGGGCAAAGAGCAGGGTGGCCAGAGGCTGCAGATAACCACCACCCCCACAGTACCTGTGACTCACTAAGTGATTCCCACTCACTGGCACCAATATCCTTTCATCCTACAGTTTTAAGACAACCTCACAGTCTGTCATGAATTAATTTCATGATCCTGGAAAAAGATCCTTCAACCCTTTGGGTCTCAGTTTTCTCACCAATAAAAAAAAAAATGGGTCTTCTCTTCCTATTTTAGAGTCAGTATGGAGATTCAGTCAGCTTGTGGGTCTCTGGGGCCTCAGGAACCTGGCCCGGGTGTAATCCAAAGATCTCATCATGCCTGTGTTGAAGGGATTCACAGTCAGGTAACTCAAGTCCTGCCTTGAGGACAGTGAGCACCCAGGAGATCCCCACAAACAGGCTCAAGCAACAGGTGTCAGCACCCAGGGGCAGACAGATACCGGCCAATTCTGTTGGCAAAGCTCACTCCTGACCCTTTCCACACAGAGAGGTCACAGTCCACATCCCAGAAGTCCAGCACAAGAAAACAGCCCAGCCCAGACACAAGGGATCGTGAACATTAAGGAGCTCTGTTTGTTTTTAAAAGACGATCCTCCCAGATCTCCTGTTCGCTGCCGAGGAGAGGAGAGGAGGGAGGAGGGATATTGGTCCAAGAAATGGGTGGAGAAGTTCCTTGTTCCTAGCTGTTAAGCAGAAGCATGGTCAACTCAGGGTGAGGCCAGTGGCTTTCCCGCTGGGCAGGTTGTCAGGTGCTCTGTCCAGGCCTCAGACGGAGCTGGAAGCAACAAGGTTTGTGCCACACAGCTGTATTATGCTTCCCTGGGGCAGCCATGACAAAGGACCACAAACAGGTGGCTAGAAGGAGGGGACTTGATTACCTTACCGTTCTGGAGGCTCCAAGTCCAGACCAAGGTGATGGCTGGGCCATGCTGCCCTTAAAGACTGTAGGGGCAAGATACTTCCCTGTCCCTTCCAGTTTCGGGGGGAGGGGGGGTCCCAGACAGTCATTGGCTGATGGCAGCGTGACTCCAATCTGCCTCCTGTCTCCCTCTGCACCTGTCTGTCTATGCCTCCACATTTCCCTACTTATAAGGCCATTTGGGATTAGGGCCCACACTAATGACCTCATTTTAACTTGATTACCTCCACGAAGGTCCCACTTCCAAGTAAGGTCACATTTGGGGGTACTGGGGGCTTAGAATTTCAACATATCTTTGTGGGGCAAAGTTAATTCAAATTAAAACACGTGCTCTCCTCATACTGTGTAGTGGGGGGAAAAATGGAGACTCCAAATATTTGCATTTGAGTCCAATAAGCAGCCACTGGGATTTTGTTTTGACAAGTGATTTTGAACATTCTGCCTCATCTTGTTTACTTGGGGAAAAGATTAATGAGATTATAGAAATCACCAAATTGATAGCTGGATGTGGCCTCTGAGATCATGCCGTGTTTCCTAAAGTGTGCTCACAGGAACCTGAATCCTGCGCAGTCACCTTGGGATGAAAGGGAGGGCGGGTTCTGGGAGTCCCCCTCGGAGAGGCTCCGAGCACGTCCATGGGGTGAAGACCCTGAGAGGTCCTTCAGTGAATACTGCCCGGCACCCCTAAACTCATTTTACCATGGAGCCCTGTTATTTGAAGGAGCCTCACTAATGCTCTCCTGATCAGCAAGCCGCACTTGGAAGATGTTCAGATTTATCCCTGTAGCACACATTAGAAAACCTGCACTTAGATCTTCTCCCACATGAACTGTCTGCTCCCAGACCCTCACGTCAGGCTCAGCTCCTTGGGGAACCCGCATTGAGGCAGATCTTTGCTCCCCAGGATGAAAACAGCTTTCCTGTTATTTTTAAATATTTAAAAATCGTTTTTAACACGATGTACTGGCTGGTAAATTTTTAAACAACACAGAAAAGAATGAGATACGTAAGTAAAAGGCACCTTCAATTTTCTCAAACTCATATAGTCGGCTAACGTTAAGAGTAGTTCTTTATTACTTGATTATGCCTTCCATGTGGTGTGTGTGCACGTGAGGGTGTGTGTGTACGTGTGTGTGTGTATAATTTGAACACAAGCAAGAGGAATGAATCAGTGGATTCTAACTTTTAGAAAATTTGATAGCTTCAAACAGAGTATCAAAAGATACAAATGAATTCTTTCTTCCCTGGGCAGTAAGTGTCCACAGATTGCCAACCTTCTGACTTATACCCTTTTCCTATTTCTGTCAATTAAGTATCTTTGATGAGAGCATAGTCTACTTGATTTGGGGATCTTGTGTCTGTTTCAAGTGTCCGCATGATTCTCCTCTCAATCAGTTGGTCTTAATTGTAAAGTGCAAGGATCTTAGCCTGTGTGATGACTTACAAAGGACAGAGGTTCATTTCCTAAAGTTCTGGAAGCCCAGGTCAAGGGACCCCTATCTGGTGAGGGTCTTCTTGCTCCAGCCTTCCATGACAGAGAGTCGATTGCCCCTTTTGATTGCACAAGGAGGTGATGGGGTGTAGGAACTAGGATAGGAGCTACACTCAGGGTTGTTGCTCGACTATTAGGCAATTCCTTTTGCTTCCTTGCACCCCAGATCCTCCTTATCCTGTTAAGGAGAAAGTGTCTATGAAAGAGCCTGAAACTTGGTAATAGTGAAGGCACACCTGGTACACACAATATTATATTGGATGCTACTGTTTCCAGGAAATTAAATTAACCCTCTTATCTACCCCAGGAGGCAGGGAATATCATGAGGTTTTGAGAGTTTAAGTGACTGCCCTCAGGTCTCCCAGCTGGGAGCAACAGCAAAGCCAGAATCTGAACCCAGATCTGCCTGACCCTTGGTACCATCGCGGCTCTGGGATTCCTGACACCACACGTTGTAGACGTATCAAGCCTGTTTTCTGGATTCTCTGCTCCTGTTAATGCCTTGGTGATATTTGGAATAGCTCCAGCCCTGTGTGTTCACCTCTCCGAGGCAAAGCCCAGAGACTCCAACCAAACCTCGGCCTCCCATGTAGCTTCCATGAAGGTGAATGTCCAGGGTCCTGGCAATGAGACCACTCCAAGGAGACTTGATTCCAAAGACAGCCACTGAAGTAAAGAGGCTTTCCAAGGGGTACGTTTTGCTGGCAAGGATGGTGACAACAGGTGACAGTGTTGGCAAGGGTGAGATCTCAGCCCAGCAGCTGTTCCTTCCAGGGCTTGGTGAGACAACAGCAGGGGTGACGACCCCTTCCATTAGTCCCTTCTTTGGAGCGATATTTTCATTTCTCTGAAAGCCTAGCTTCAAACCTAGGTCTTCATTTCTCCTGACAATGCTGAGAGCTTCCAGGACCAGAGATTTCTTTGGTACCAGAGATTGAACACAGGGATCTTTAAGCCCTGAGCCACATCCCCAGCCCTTTTCATTTTTTTTTTTATTTTGCAACAGGGTCTCACCAAGTTGCTTTGGGCCTCGCTAAGTTGCTGAGTTGGGCCTCTAACTTGTGATCCTCCTGCCCCAGCCTCTCCAGATGCTGGGCTTACAGGTGTGTACCACCACGCCCAGCTCCAGTATCATTTTTTGTTTGTTTGTTTTAATTGTAGATGGACACAATACCTTTATTTTATTTTTATGTGGTGCTGAGGATTGAACTCAGAACCCTATATGTGCTAGGTGAGCGCTCTACTGCTGAGCCACAAACCCATCCTCCCCCCTCCCTGCTCCAGTATCTTTTTGATGAACTCTTTTTTCTGTCTAATCAACTGGAGTCAGCTTCTGCTGCTTGTGCCCAGGAACCCAGACTGCTAGTGTGTGCAGTAGAGATACCCCTCACTATACAAAGCTAGGGCTTCTGTGTGTCTACAGACCACAAATAATAACCAGTTCATTTCTGATCAGTTTCACCAATATACACAAGTGCAGTAAGATCCCAAAGCAAACTTTTGACCACAGTTCTACAAATCAGTTTAAGCTATTCTGATCGTATTACCCCTCGATGGCCAAATTTCCAGTATCAGAAGCCAAAAAGAAACTAGATCTTCTTATCTGAGTCTTCTCAAAGAAGCTGAATTGAAAAATCATCCTTACCCTTTAATCCAGTGGTTCTCAATATCAGTGGTCTCAGAATGGCCTTGCACTCTTCCAAATATTGAGGACTTAAACAGCTTTTGTCTGAGTGGGTTCTATCTGTTCCTAACGAGAGGGTTGGTATTGTGTGACATTTCTGCAAACCTCTTGCCCATCTGACCTACAGAGGACAGCAGATGCTCAGAAGGGTTTCTGCCTATTGTAGGTCCCATACCATGAAGCCTCTACAACACTCTGCCATCCACTGGTGGAGAATGAGGATAAAGGGCAAATATCATTTTATTGTTATATAAAAATAGCTTTGACCTCACAAACCTGCCAAAAAGATCTCCCCAGTCTATACTTTGAGAACAGCCACTCTAATCTCCCCGCTGTTTCATGCCTTATATATTAAAGTTCAAATTCAGGATGCAACTGATTCACAGGATAGGTCACTTTTACATCTTTACGGTCAGCTTAATGATGTGGCCCTGTCCTTCAGAATTCTTCTTTCCACTGGATCCCAGTCTCTCTATGTTGAAGCATAACTGATTAGAAAAAGTTTTGTTCCAGAATTCAGAGAGCCTCGTTTTGTCCCTGGTGGGCTATGTGACCTTAGACAGACACATCGGGGACCTTGAACAGGTCCATTGTCCCCTCAGGATCCTAGCCCTATGGTTGGCAAACATATGCACTTATCGCACACAATATTTGAAGATTAAATTGGATGGAAGAGATGAAAATGCCTATAGCACATACATATAATAAACCATTATCCCATTCTTTCAAATGACTGAATTGCTTGGGATACTTTGAGTTGCTAGCAACTGAAAATCTAGCTCAAGCAGGATTAAAATTATTGGCTTATTTAACTGAAAGGTTCAGAGGTGGTTCAGACCTATGATTGAGAGGCTCCTGATAGAGTCTGGAGATTCTTGTTTTCTGCCATATTCTCGACTCTATAGCTTTAGTCTCAGTTTTCCCCTTTGCCAATGACAATAATGGTCACAGAGCTTCCAATCCCACCTTATTATGCCACACTGCCCAGGTAAGAGACAGCATCAACTCCAGAATTTTTTTTTTTTTTTTTGGTACCAAAAATTGAACCTAGAGGCTTTTAACCACTGAGCCACATCCCCAACCCTTTTTATTTTTTATTTTAAGACTGTGTCTCACTGAGTTGCTGAGGCTGACTTTGAATTTGCAATTCTCTTGCCTCAGCCTCCCAAGCTGCTGGGATTGCAGGCATGAGCCACTCTGCCAGGCCCAGAATTTTGAATGAAAGAGAAACTATCAGCCAATGTCTTTAATCCAAACTGGGCCATGTGTACACCCTGAGTCTATCACTAAGATAGGGGTAGAATGACACTCAAAGCACCTGGCTTGGAAACCCTGAGTCCTGCTACGAAGCAAGGAGGTAGGAAGAGCTGTTTGGAAGGCCACCAATCAGCATCACAAACTGCACTGCTTTACCAAGAAAGATGTACACAGTGCATTACACGGTAAAAAATGAGACTAAAAAAAGCATGCATACTGAGATCCCCAGCCAACAAAGCTACGTGTGTAAATACGTATGTCAGTGTGTGCCTGTGCAGTGGGATGACTCAGGGGTGGGGTGGGATTATGGGTGACTGTGCACTTTGTTTGTTTATTCATTCTTTTTTTTTTTTGGATTCTCGACCTTTTATATAACCCAAAGCATGATGCTTCGTGTAAAATTTCAGAACAGGACCAAGTCTAAGGTAGAACATGAAGCATCACCAGTCACCATCACCTTTCCCACTCCTAGCCCTCTAGTTTTCCATGCTGGGACCTACGGCTGACCTCCCCCATCACCTTTCATGTCACCTGATGTCCTCTAGGCAAAGGGCAGAGGCAAGTGCAGTAACTTCTCCCATCTGTACCCATTTTGCTTTGACACCCCTGAAACATCACAAAAGCCAGGATCTCTTGCTCAGATTAGAAAACAGTCTATGTTTTCATTCATATGCAATTCTAATTTTCCCTGGTTCTCTTCCCTCCTTTCTCCCCCCACCCCCTCAAGCCCTCCATCAGCTCCCATGACCTCATCGTGATATTTAGAATAATAGTCTTTTCCCACAGGTCATCAACTCCTAAAATAAATGTCTTTCCATCATCGGAAGCTGCAGAGTCACCGAAATTATTATACCTCGGTTCAGAGTCACAAGCTCATTAAAGACTGATTATTGTGCTTTCCATACAGAATGGCAGTGAAAGAAGTGAGGTGATTCTTTTTTATTTAACTCAAAAAAGAGATGCATAGGCAGATTAATGTAAAAGCCGGCCTTTGGAGGTGGTAGCTGGAACAGCCAAGAGGTCAGAAAGAGAGAGAGAACAATATCAGCAACAAAAACCCACTGAAGTTGATAAGCATGTCCTCGGCCTCTGGATTTCAACAGTAATGAGACATTTTAGTCAAAGCATAAACACTTAAGAATGAACATCAGGAACTGCACCCACTCCAGACGAGACCTGGCCTGCCTATTGGCCTTTAAAATTGGGTAACGTCAGGGACAACAAGTGACTGACATCTCCCCACTGTCCTATCCTCCCCACTCTTGGAAGCCATCACTAACCATGCCAGAATCCTTTCCCAGTGAGCCCAGATGTGGCCGGAGACCCCACACCATCCTGCAAGCAGCCACACTCCATTTATCAAGATGAGCACATGAGCATGTCTCTTATTCTAGGCTAAAGATTTTTTAAATGCCCATAAAATTCTGACATTCTGATTTCTCATTGCTGACCCAGGCTTTCTTCGTTTGCTAAATGCTCCAGCTGGCATTTAACAATCAATCATCGCATTATTAACATCATTTACAAAAACAACCTTTATTGAATGCTTATTGTCTAGAGGAGATTGAAATAAGGGCAAATTGTCTGACTTGAGATGTCAGAAAGACTGTCATGTGTAAGAAACAGTATAATCTGAGTGACCCAAGGGACAGGTCTGGGGTCACCAACACAAGTTGCAGGAAGACTCATGGAGATGCTTGTGAGGCAATCAGCTTGTCCTGGGGGTATTTTTGTCCTGACCCATTTATAAGAGCCAGGCAAGTAATGTGGCTATGTGTGGTAAACCTAGCAAGAAATGCCAGGTAGGCTGAGACCTGTGGTGACCAGGACCATCATGCAGCTCCACAGCATGCAGCCTGTAGTTCTCTCTTCCCTTCCTTCCTGGTCTTCCAACTGCCCCACCTCCTTTCATGCAAGTGTCTCTTCTGTTGCTTTCCTGATAAGCAACAAGCAGTGTCTGCCTTCATGAAAGCATGTGTGAATAATGAGAAACTGGTATAAGTGGCAGAAACAGGGTGTCAAGGGATCGCAGAGCAAAGGGAGATGGGTTTGGTAGGGTGGGATTGATGGAGACTTTCTGAAGAGTATGTCCTTGACTTTGGACTCTGACTGACAGTTGAAGTTTAATGTGCAGAGTTTAAAAGGATGGGCTGTCCATGTGGGAAACTAACATGAGCAAAGGCACTAGGGTAGGAAAATACTAGAGCAGAAGGAATACAAAGAAGGAAGAAAGAAAGCTGCAAGCACAGGTCTCAGAAAGATCACAAAGGTGCTTAGAGGCTTTGCAAAGGAAGGTGAGCGTTAAGGTGCCAATTAAGGGAACACACTGTTCCCCACTCCTCAGCTTTCCCAGAATAATCCGCTTGGCCTCTTGCCCATTCCTGACTCATACCTCTTCTGGGAAGTGGATGGGAAACAGGTACAACTCATCTGATTCATGAGTTTAAGAGGAGGAAATGGGCACAGGCGGTTCTGCTCCTGCAGACCTGGTGCTGACACAGCATGTGTGTTCTGGACCACTTTCTGCCATGCCATCAAAACCAAAGGCTCTCCCCACCAGAAAGCATACTGTGCTCTGGCCCTGCCCACAGCCTGGCAAGTCTGTCGATTCCAGGAGCAGAAGTACTGAGAACCCTGCTTGCCTGGTACACCTGAAAGCTGCCTTCTCCAGTCAGATAAGAAATAGAGGTGGATTTTTGTTGCCTGTTTGCCTGACTCTTTGGGTTTCCTCAAATGGTTCAGAACTCAGGCCTGCAGTGGAGGAGAAGGTTGTGGTTGATCCCCCCAGTGTGCCAACAACAAACCTTCCACAGATCTTCTCAATCTCAGATGTTGAAGCATATCCCTTTTGAAAAAGTTTCTAAAATATTTTAGATACACAATTGTATTAAGAACTCTTGACATGCCAGGTACCACAGGTGGTGCATGCCTGTAATCCCAGTGGCTCAAGAGGCTGAGATAGGAGGATCATAAGTTCAAGGCCAGCCTCAGCAACTGAATCCCTGTCTTAAAATAAAAAATAAAAAGAGCTAGGGATGTAGCTCAGTGGTAAAGTGCTGTGTGTTCAATCCCCCATACCAAATAAAAATAAAACAAGGAAACAAACAAAAAACCTCTTGATCTAAGAAGTACCAGGGAATTACAGGATGTTTCATAGTAGGAAAGGAATGGCAGAGATTCTCCACATTCTTATTAACAAAACTTTTAATATTAGAACAATCAGGTGACCTCCCAAAGAACTACATTTCCCAGGTGCCCTTGCAGCTAGATATGACATGTGACTAATTACTAGCCAATGAGAGCAAAGTAAAAGTGTAGTGGTAACTTCTGGGGAATTTTTGTGAAAGGCATTGGCATGGGCTTCTCCATCATGTTTTACCTCTTCCACCAAACTCCTGCCCAAAATGTAGAGGGAGGTGATTAATGGCTGAGCTCCAGCTATCATCTTGGACCTTGAGTACGATGGCTATACCCTTAGCTCTACAGAGCATGAACTGGAAGAAATCTAATTCCCTGATTGTCAATGAACCATTCCACACCAGAGAAAGAGGTAAAATTCCATCTTTTTAAGGCCTCTGCTATTTCTAGGTTGGGATCACTTGCTGCTGAGCCCAATCCTGACTGATTTAGAAGGAGTAGAAACCCATGTGTATTATAATCACATCACTTCCTGTGTTGGGCCTATTCAATCAACAAATTAGAAGCCGTAATTCCAGGTACTAGGGACAAAATAAAGGACAAAACAGATGAGGTTCTGCCTTTGTACTGCTTATAATCTATTGGAAGATATAGATTATTATTGAGTAAATTAAAAAATTATAAACTGTAAGAAGATCAATAAAAGAAACAAATATGGTGCCTATATAAGCAGTAGAGAAGGTGAACAGAATACCTACAGTAGGCCTGGAAGTAGAGAAACCTCCCAAAGGATGTGGATTTAAACACAGGCCTGAAGAAGGAAAGGACTCAGCCATACAAAATGAGGGTGCAGTTTTGCAGACAGAAAGAATGGAATATGTAAAGGTCCTAAGGCAGGAAACAGTCTGGTCTGAAAAATAAACTGAAAGCTGCCCAGCATACCTGGGATGTCAGTGAAGGAAAAGCTATGATTCTCCCTGGCCCTGGCCTTCTGACAAAAACAAATCCCTTTGAACATATACCCTGCTAGCCTTCATCTTAAACATTCACCTCTTAAATGAAATAGCTTTCTGAGGATAATGAGTACCTCTATGAAGCTAAAGAACATATGCTCATGGCTACAAGAAAGGGGCAAACAAGTTTTCTCACATTGTGGAGCTGAGGGTAAGAGTGGAGATGGTTTTCTTGTTGGGAAATAAACTTCAAGGAGAGAAGAATATGTCCTGAGTTTATTCCTGAGTCCACAAAGCTCTGCTTGCTTAGCCAAACAGACCACACCCTGAGAACCTCTAGATGTCAAATGTTACCATTTCTCAGGAATTTCTGCTGGACGGGCAGCACTCAGCCGTAGCTTGTCAGGATGAAATGGAAGTAAAAAAATCAAGAGAGAAGAAGAGGGCAAAGTTGTAGTGCTAAGGAGAAGGAAGACTAACCAAAGAATCAGAATTTCCTGGCAGTTTCTCCAAACAAGGAGCTAATATAACTGAGAGCAGAGAATTAAGTACATGGTCCTTTAAAAATCAATTTGATGCTCTGAAAGCATTGATTGACAACCCCATCAAGCCTAAGAGCATGGGGACCCTGACTTCAAATGTACACCTTGGTCAGCAAACTGGGGATGGGACCCAGGGATCTGCCTTTCAGCAAGCCAGACATTCCTTCTGTCTCTAATAAGCACTGCCCATTTTGACTTGGGTGAGTGGGAGCAAGGACCAGGGTCAGGAGGTCAGAGGGGCTGAGACTCAGCAGGAGGTTTGCACAACCCTGAGCTGCATTCCCATTGAGCTCCCTGAAGACACTCTCAAATGCTTGCCCCACTCCCACTCAGTTGTTCCAGTTTCTTGGAAAACTCAGCTTCCCGAGGCCAGGAAGGAAGACACAGGCAAGGATGATTAGTCTCACTGTGACTTTCAGGCCACACATCTCAAATTCCACCCTGATCATTGGACTGGAGACAGCACCTCTGTCCATGCTCATGGATCGCATGCTTCCTTCCTGCTCAGGGATTTTGCTGACACAGTTCTCCCCACTCTCTTCCTTGTGAACATCCTTTTCTTCTGAACAAGATCCTTCCTGAAGCCTACAGACTGGGTGTAATACCTCCCACCACCTCAGCACGCACACCCCCCCTCCAAAGATGTCCCTCACCTCTCGCTCCCCCAGCACAAACCTCCTCGACAAAACTGTCCTTATTTGCCACCTTCAGTCCTACATGAGGCATTGTCTTTGTCATCCTCTGTGACCGGGCTTCCAAACCTTCACTGAACAGAAACAACTCCTCCTAGGGTCCTTAACCGTTCCAGGTCCCACACCCAATAATGGCCAATGTTTAGCCTTCTTACTGGCACCACTAGCAGCACCTGGCACACTTCTTGAAATGCTTTCAAGAAGACCCTAGGCATCTGGGACCTTCCCACCCCCTTTTCTGAATTTTCTATCAAGTCTTTGGACCTCCACCTCAATTTCACCCTGACCTCTGGATGTTGGAGGGTCCCTGGGCTCTTCTCTTCTCCCAGGGTCCCCTCCTCACTAAATTTTATTATCACTCCTTTGGTGATCTCATCCAGCCCCATGGTTTGAAGGCCATACCTGAGCTGAAAGATATTTACACCCTCTGCCCCACGTGTCCTCAGAACTCTCAGCTTAGATTATCTAACTTTTCATTGGACATTGCCTCTTGGACATCTTTCACCTCTCTCGGACTTAACATAGACAAAGCAGAATTCTTGCCTTCCCTGAGTCCTGTTACAAGAAAACCTGCTCCTTGCCCAGTGCTTTCCATTGTAGCACATGGCACCCAGAATCTCAGGTTAAGATGGTCATCTCGACCCACCTCTCTCCCTCTCGCTCCATATCCAGTCTATCAGTGATTCCTGCCAGGTCTAACATCAAAGCAAATCCCAAATCTCACCACTTTCCATCCCCCCACACCATAGCCCATGCCTGCATCTCTCCCCTGGACCATTCCAGGAGCTTCTTAACTTGTCTCTTGGTCTCTCTCCCTGCCCCAGCTCCTGTGATCTGTTCACACAGCAGCCAGATGGGTCCTCTCCATCACTACAACAGACCCCGTCATTTCCTTGACCAACGCGTCCTCGTTACGCTTGGAATAAGATCAGAAGCCCTCGGCATGAGTGGTGAAGCCCCACCTGAGGCCCCGCCTTCCTGGTTGTCTCCCACTCTTCTTCCTGCCCACTCTGCTCAGCACCCACCCTTCTCGCTGTCTCTCCAATGGCCCAGGCTGACTCCCTCCAAGGGCCTGTGCCTCCACGGTCCCCTCTACCTACAAGTCCTTCCTTGGGCTTTGCCATTTCTCCTGCCCACACTTCATGCTCCGACACCAGTGTTGCTACCACCCAGGCCTCTTCTTCCCTTTGCATTCTCTCTTCCTTCACTTTGCTTTATTTTTCTTCATAACACTTACAGCTACCTACTCGGGCAGCAAATGGCTGCCACATCCCAAACTCTGGATCTGTGACTCAGCGACTGTTATGGTTTAGATATGCACTGTCCTGCAAAATCTCCTGTGTTCGTGCAGGAATATGCACAGGGAAATGATTGCATTGGGAGAGCCGCCACCTAAGCAGTCCCTCCTGGTTTGAATGGACTAACTGGGTGGTAGCGGTGGGCAGGTGGGGTGTAGCTGGAAGAAGCGGGTCTTTGGAGGTGGGTTCCCCTTCCCTTTGGGGGTTCCCTTCCTACTCTCACTCTGCTTCCTGGCTGCCAGAAGGTGAGCTGCTTTCCTCTCTACCACACCCTCAGCCATGATGTTCTGCCTGGCCTTGGGCCCGGAGCAATGGAGTTGACCCATCATGGACCAAATCTCTGATACCATGAACCAAAATAAACTTTCCTTCTCTAAGTTGTTCTTGGGCTGGGGATGTGGCTCAAGCGGTAGCGTGCTTGCCTGGCATGCGTGCAGCCCGGGTTCGATCCTCAGCACCACATACAAACAAAGATGTTGTGTTCGCCAAGAACTAAAAAATAAATATTAAAAAATTCTCTCTCTCTCTAAGTTGTTCTTGTCAGGTATTGTGGTCACCATGAGGAAAGGCTGACTGACACAGCCACCTTACCTGGTGTGGTTCAATGAAGGCTCTTGAGTCAGGGTCATTATCCTCGACTATTCAAAGGGACCAAAGGGTCTTTGTAAGAGGAAGGAAGAGGGGTCAAAGTCAGAGAAGGACATGTGACACTGGGAACAGAGGTCAGATGAGAAAGGGAAGAGCTAAGAAGATAAGAAGCTTCCAGGAGCAGGAAAAAGTAATGAATCAGGGTCTCCCTGGAGTTTCCTAGCTCTGCCAACACCTTGATTGTAACCCACACCAGACTGTTGACTTCCAGAATATAAGATATACGTTTATGTTGTTTTGAACCACTAAGTTTGTTGAAATTTATTACAGAGACAACAAGTAACTAACACACAAACTAAAGTTATATTACATATTATTTGTCTTTGCCAATTAGTATCTGTCTTTCCTCAAAGAACTGTCGATGAGGGAAGGACCTAACTGGTCCCTTGAAGTATTTCCAATACCTAAAACCCTCTCTGACAGCATCTATAATGTGTATTGATTGAATACACAACCTCTCTGAATAGGTCTTTTTTTTTTTTTTTTTTTTTTTTCAGTGATGAAAGGAGAAGGAAGGAATTGGAGTGTGAAACTGGAAGCCCACTGAAGGCTTCCCACATCTCCCACTGTGCTGAGACCACACTGTTGGTCGAGAAGGGCTGGAATCCATTAAGGTGTTTTGTTTTATCTTTTTAATCTCTGGGTATAGATGACTCCGTGATTTTTTTGGCCCCTGCTTTTGCCACAGCTGAGCTCATTAAATTCCTCTGATGCAACTGCAACTTCCCACAACACAGCTGACTCCACAACCACCAAGACACCATCCCACTTCCAAAGGTCACTTCTGGTTAAATGAGTATCAACCAAGAATTTTAAGAGACTTTAAGAACACCCCAGGGTGTTCAAATTAAACACTCTCCTTTTCTCCTTCTTACTACTGTTTCCACCTCTGGTATAAGAGAGGATTCTTCTAGAAGCATTTAAGAAGAAAAGCTTCCGCTCTGTGCTCCGAAGTTTTCTGTCACTTGCAATGTGTTCTTGCTCATGAGGCCCCTGATGGCATTTAGCTCCTCCACTGACACATCTAAGAGATAAATGGGAGAATAAGACTGTCCCTCATCACATGGAAAATCACAGACACAAACCTCATGGCACACATTGTAGCTATCAAGGACTCTTGTTTGCAAGTTATGGAAAGCCTTCCGCAGACCTCTCACCACAAACTGGAATGTGCTGGCCCACATGACTGATCAGCCCTGCAGGGTGCTAACTTCAGGCCCCCTTTAATTCCCTCAGGACCTGGTTCTTCTCCAGACTAACATCCCTTCCTGCTTCCAACCCAATGGAAAAGAAATCCAGGCTGCTTGCTCTAGTTTTCTTTGGCTAGAACTAGGTCACATGCTCATTTCTGACCAATCACTGCAGCCTGAAGGATCAAAGGTCAGATCTGAATCTCACAGGCTCATCCCTGAAGCTAAGGACGGAATCAGTGACTTCACTGGAGACACGTGGGTTGCAAATGGCATTCCAAGCAGGAGTTTTGTGAGACAAATATCAGGCACAACCACCAAGAGAAAGAGAATGAATATTCAGTGGCAAAACAAAAGCCCCCATGAACCTTCCAGATACGTGGTCATTCATCTTCTGCTGGATCATCACTTCAAGGGACAGGGAACTTATTATCTTGTGAAGGCTCTTTGCTCCATTTTTGTGCTAAGTTATTAGAAAAAAAATCATTCTAATAATTAGACATAACCAATAATATAATAATTATATCAGGTCAAGTATAATGTCCATGAACTACCTGTGACTATTCTCAGAACAATACAGAGGGAGAATATCCCAGCCCAGGACAGCGCTTCAGATAATCCAAGACAGTTCTCACCGACCTCTCCAGCTTCTGCAAGCAGAACATCCCAGCTCCTTCACCCTTTCCACTGACATCTCACCCTCCTCCTGGTCAGCCCTGACTGGTCAATGTCCCTATCACATTAGAGCAGAAATACCTCAGCTCATCCATGGATCCATCCCTGAGTCATATGTCAGGTAAAAAGTGGACTTAAAAATCAGCCCACACTCCAAATCTGAACATTGCCTAAGTTCCCCTTGTACAGAGGTGCTGCTCTGGGGAACAGCATCATGCCTCTTGAGAAATCCAACACGTACAGGTTTCCCGCAGGGCTGGAACAGATGCTGCTCTTGGATGGCTCACACCAGCAGTTGCTTGTCTTTAGGAAGCTATTTGCACTTTCAACTTGGCATTAAAATATGTAGCCATCCATGAGCTGAAGTGTTTCTGCTCAAATGGGATAGGGATGTTGACCCGTCAGAGCTGGCCAGGAGGAGGGTGGGATGTCCGTGGAACGGGTCAAGGAGCGGGGATGTTCTGCTTGCTTGTAGAAGCTGGAGAGGACGATGAGAACTGTCTTGGATTATCTGAAGAGCTGTCTTGTGCTGGGATATTCTCCTTCTATGTTATTCTGAGAATAGTCACTGGTAGTTCAGGGACGTTATACATGACTTGATGTAATTAATAGATTATTAGTTATTTCTAATTATACACAGCAGAATTATATGCAACACAGGGAAGTACTCATATGCAGATACAAATGAAATGAAAGTGGCAAAGGGAAAGCAGATTAACAATTCTCAGTTCCTGGTCAACCGGAGGCGCACGCTGGCTGAGTAGTCAGTGATTCACCCTCTGAATCAATGGATCTCTCTCTCCCTCTCTCCATCCCTTCCCAATCCAGCTGCCCCAACCAAGTCCACACACTAGAAATAAGACCTCACTATACTTCTACCAATAAAATCTAAAATTATTAGCTACACCATATTTCTTGCAGTCATTTCATTTTGTTTCATAGTCAACTTAACTCTCAAACTTCCATAGTTTATCATCCACTAGCAGAAGGACAGTTATCCAGTTAGACATACCTTATGTCATCAATTTGGGGAACCTAAACACTGAACCTTAAAATCTGCTCCTCTTCAATTTCATCTTGCTGATTCTATCCTACCATGACGGTTATAGAGGGTCCCAATTCCATCACACCCTTTTATTTCTCTTCCCAGGTGAGTGTCAGGGACAGATCTGGTGAACTATGGTTCCATACAAATGTTGCAAAAAGTATGGGCCCAGTGGGGAGCTCCCAGCACAAAGCCCCGGGTGAATTAGCCTCTTCATTCTCACTTACCCGATTCATTTGGTCACCCAGAAAAACAATGAGTCCTCCAAGATGTATATCTCCTCTCATCCAAAAAAATGATGCTACCAATGTTCTCCTTAAACCCAGACTCACTAGGCACATCATTCACCAAAGCCAGTGGCCTCAGAACCCCTCTAAAACCAAAGAGTTGTACCTGGCATGATTTCTGGGGAACCAGGCAGAAACACCCAGACCCCTTCTAAACCACCGTTCAGCACGCTGTGCAAATACTCAGTGTAGAATTTTGCTGCTGGTGGACAAGTAGAAATCTATTGTCTCTCTTTCTTCAAGTTTTGTTGAAAACAAGTTTTCCATCACACTGAGATTCATGCTAACAGGAAACCAAAAATACCAACACTAAAGCTGCCGCAGCCTAAATATCATCTGGTCTGGGGTAGATTGTGTCAATTCCCAGTGACTCTCGGTAAAAGGACTAGACAGCTTTACCACCTTGTGTGACTTTCAGTGTCCTCCTGTGGGAGAGGTACCTCTCCAGCCCTATTGGTGTTAGGCCTGGCCATGTGGCTTGCTTTGGACAATGGAATGTGAGCAAACATGAGGCAGGCCCTGTTGAAGCAGAAGCTTTAAGAGCCATTGATGGCTAGCATGCCTCCAAATGGGACCCAAAATGAACACACCAAGTCATCTACACAGAGGAAGGTGACACGCTGCCAACATGGAATACCAGCAAGAAATGGATCTTCTTTACTGCCAGCCACTGAGAGTTAGGGATCATTTGTTATTGCTGCAAAACTAATACTAGTTCATACTCAACTTTCAAGCACAAGGAAATCATGGCCCTGACACTTCAGGTGATTAGTTAGCTAGTGTAGCTATTTAATAGTCACCAGGACATCTTGAATTCAGGTCTCCTTTCCTTTCAATAGATGCACATTGATATTTGACCAAGGAATCAGGGGGGAAGCTCTTAATGTTTCACAAGGAAACCATTCTAGTGGTTACTATGGTCACTCTACTGATATTAACAGACCCATGTGATAAGAACTAAAAAGAGTTACCTTGGAAATGTAGACATCAGAGACACCCCAACCACATCTTAAAATAGGCAAAGTTTATGTGGAAGTTTTCTGCTCGGTAATTATCCTAACCCCACCACAGACAGATCAATGTGGTAGGTTCTGGGTGCTTAGGTGAGGTAGCACCCATTCCCCTTCCTCACAAGTGATCTTAGAGCCTAGTGTGTTGTTCCTACAGTGTGGCCTGAGGGATTTATCCAAGAAAATGTTTTTTTTTAAAAAAAAGGGAAGACTGTATGTTATTTTCCCGCTGTCAAGGATTCATGATCAAATTAGCTTGGAAATTTAATTTAATTTAAACAAGAAGCTCAACCTTAAACTCATTTGAACAGGGAATCCCTGTTTTGAACGATACCTGTTGCCTCCTGAAAAACTTGTGCTCCCAGGTATAGCCTAAGGAAAACAACAGCCCTCCCCTGTTTCTAGCGTCCACCCCAATCAGGCCAGTGACAGGGGCTTTCAAAATTGTCCACATCATGAGCCCTTTCTTCCTCTGGTTCCCTTCTTTCATTTCTGCCAGTGTCACAGCCTCCCCGGGCTCACGGGGTCCTGGAGGGGAAAGGCTTGCTGCAGCTCTAGTGCCAGTCCTGGGTGAGCTGAATCCACGTTCCCTGGAGCAGGCCAGGAGATGGGGCTATTTTGGTCCAAGCAGGTGGCAAATCACAACCAGAGACAGCTGCCCACTCCTCCCACTGTCAGGCTGCCCGTGAGATGTTCTCACTCTGTGCGGTCCTGCTGCTGCTCTTCTAGAATGTCACCCTCACTCGGCGGTGCTGAAACCGAGCTGGGTGATGTGACTTGCCTGCATGATGTGCACTGCCTCCCTGAGTCACACCACCCTTCCTCTCAAAGTTACAAGAATCCTAAGGTTGGAAGAATTCGTGTGTGGAGCTCATCTGATCCAAGGCCTTCTCTTTGCAGATGAAAGAATGGAGGCACCAAGAAGCCACCGTGACCTGCCCGAAGTCAGCAAATAAAACAATAGGTCACCTGTGGTCCCCATATCCAAGATGTTTCCCTTCTATAATGAAGCATCGGTGATAGCAAAGGGCTGGGAAGATGCTGTGCGTGCCTGTACTCCTCTGGAGGGAGCGCATACCATGCAGATGCATATTCTTTTTAAAAATATAAATATCACCACACTTTGCTTCTGTAGCTTGTTTTGTTGGTGTTTGTTTGTTTGTTTTTACTCAATCAAATTTGAACACCTTCCCCCGGTTACAGATGATTCTACCTCCTCTGAAAGTCCTGGGTTCCCTGCTTTGGCCTCATCTGCTCATCATCTAGGCTGAGCACAACAGGCACAGAAATGTTTTAAAATGCAAATCAGATCCTATAAACTCCGGCTTCAAATACTTCAATGATCTCCCATTTCTCTTACAGCAGAGGTCACACTGTCCAACCTCTGTCCAAGGTCAGCTTCTTCCTCACTGTCTCCTTGGCCTCACCACCCGCTCCTTCCCCAACCTCAGCACCTTCTAGATTGTTCTTCCTTCTCCCCCAAATCCTCTCTATGCACCTATCCCCATACCCGTGTGCACACAGGTACCCATACCTACACTCGTGCAGCTCACATTTGCACAAGCATGCACGCACATCTATGTACACACCTCGTTTGTCCTGAAAGCTCAGCTCAGACAACATTTCCTGTTTCCCGACTCTTTCCACTTCCAGCCCCACTCCAGACTGTGTGGGCTCTGTTACTACCCACACCGACAGCAGCAGCTCTCCTTCTCTAGGTGGTTGGTTATCCCATCATCTACGTGTGTGTGAATATCTGTAGACTTACCTGGTGCCTGTACATCTTCCCAAATGAGGCTGCAAGGCCCACTTTGAGAACCATGTATCCTCTCTGCTGAACACAGCACCCAACAAATCATGTACCTCCCAGGAACGCTCGTGGATTTAGAGAATACGTAGCAAATGCCTAAGGAATAGAGAAAGTGTACAGTGGTAAAGGAAATATTGCCAAAGAAAAAGACCCCGTTCCCTCAGGATGAGTTTGCCTCTCCCAAGAGGGCAAGTTGAAAAGAAATGTAATTTTCTTAATTTAAAAAAAAAAAAGATTGATTTCCCACTCTGAACTTCAATCTGCCAGGCCGGAGACAGAGGTTTCCTGTTCTTATTGGAGCACCCTGTCCCCTCCCCTTCTCAGGCACAAATAACTAATCACACAGCACAATCTTGTGATGCTCTGGGCCCAGGACAGGGTCTGGAAACTCCAGTCTATTGTTCAGGGCACTGATGTCTTCCAGGCCCATGCCCACAGGGGGCCCTGGAAGCATGGCAGGTCCACTCCCTTTCCATGCCCTGTGTGGGCACAGAACCCCCATCCCAGGTCCTACCTTCCTGGGGCCCCTAGTTGCCAACCCCACGGGGCTGCCATAGAAAGGTGCACCGAGCAGAGGGCCCAGGAGACCTCCGTATGGAGCAGAAAGTGCCTCTCTGGGAAGGTGCCCAGGACACGCGTGCCTGGTCTCTCCCATCTGACCTTGCCCCAGGCCTCTCTTCCCTTTCCATTCCAGGGGAGACGCCCTGGCTGCCTCCCTTCTTCTCCTCACCCCCAAACACTTAGTAGTGTCTCTTTAAGCGATGCAGATGAAACTGTGGGCTGCAGACTGCTCCTGCTGTCCGGTATCCCTGGAACTAGAAGCCCAGAGGACCCAGCCACCTGCTTAGTGTGTGCAAGAAGAGAGAAGGGAGGGAGCTCAAGAACAAATTAACATCCCAATAAATCAGCAAGTCATCGCAATGCCTCCTGTGCCCTCACTTCCTGTCGGAGCCTGAGTCAAATGACATTTGCAAGAAAGTTCTCAGGAGAAGGGGGGATGGGTGGGGGGGTGGATGAGGAGCTGAGGGAGGAAAGAAACTTGAAGAGGAAGCTGGAGAAACTGAAGAGATTAAAAGGCAGGAGGTGGGGCATCTGGGGGACACTTCTTACAGTCATGACCACCTGCCTTCCTGTCTCTGCCACTTTAAGGCACTCTTCTGTGGTCTTGACGATAGACCTATTTATACCTCCTGGAAATTCAGTTGAGTTTAATTGGGTGATGATGAGTATCTCAGCCCATTTTCTTTGCTACAATAAAATACCTGAGGCTAGATACTTGATAAAGAAAAGAGGTTTATTTAGCTCACAGTTCTATAGACTGAAAGCCCAAGATTGGTCAAGCCCCATGTGTTCTGCCTCCGGTGAGGGATTTCTGGCTGTTACAACATGGCAGATGGCGTGACATGGCAGGAGCACATGCAAGACACTCACATAGTGAGAGGAAGCAAAAGACTGAAGAGTCCAGTTCACTCTTCTCCAAAAATCCATCCTGATGGGAACCTATATCGTCCCAGTGAACCTAACCTACTCTTGCAAGACAGCATTAATCCACTCATGAGGATGGAGCCCCCTTAACCTATCAGCTCCCACTGGACCCCCACCTCTTAAAGACTCTATCATGTCAACCCCACCACACTGGGGTCCAAGCTTACAACACTAGAACTTTGAAGGATGTTACCCTATCCAAGCCGCAGCCAGGAGAACAGTAGGACAGGACTCGGGGGGCAGGGGGCATAGTGAGTGGAAGTAGCCCTCCCGGGATTGGACTACGAGGGTGAAGACCACAGGCCACCCCTTCACAGCAAATCAACCAGAAGGATCTTCTCACCTGTGGAACAGGAGGGAGGGCCCCTGCCCACCCCAACTACATAAATGCACTCCATGAAAAGATTTTTCAAGTGAACCATGGCCTCCTCGCACGGAGAAGATCAGCCAAGGGGTGGACTGTGAGACCGTGGCCTGACAATAAAAGCATTGGCCAGTCGCTCTGAAGGTTGGGCTTCCTGTGCAGGGACAGGAGCCCAGGGTTATCTCTGGCAGTGCAGGGTTAACCTGAGCCCAGAGTTGCCTCTGGAAGCTCCCAGCCCTCCCCAAGAAGAGCTTCCCTAGTTCCCACTCCTGCGCCTGCCCTTGGGTGAACGGCAGGAGGCTGGGATGACTTATTTTCTTAGCCGATCTGTAGCAACAGCCCAGCTAGCTTGTGCCTCAAAGGCAGAAATTCCTCTTCTTTATCTGCACTGGCTTGTGCCAAGGGGCCAGGAGGAGACAGACTTTGGCCTCCCGTGGTCAGGGCACCTGAGCCAGCACCAGGTGTCCTCCAAAGAGCAACTGTGATTTAGGCCTGGAGCTCAGTCCACGGTGTCCTCTGGGGTTAGGATCTCCTCCCCACAGACCCTGGGCTAGACATGGCCATCTGGATCCTGCTGGGGGTCAGCAGAGTGATTGGAGGGGACGCACCTCTCCTTGTTCTGGAATCAATGTCAATGGCTGTGGTGGCTGTCACTGATAAGAACACATGGCTTCATGTCAATAAATATTAACTGTATGGCATTCTGGAACTATTGAGATGCCCTAGGGAATACAAAAGCCATTTTGGTTCCTCTCCTATGCAGTTGTATCCCAGGTGAAGAAATCAAAATTAATGCAATGAGCTATGATTATTCAAAAGCCTCTTACTGAACACCTACTCTGTGCTAGTCACTTTGCTGGGACTAGGGAAGTCCCTGCCTTCATGAAAGTGATATATATATATATGAGAGAGAGAGAGAGAGAGAGAGAGAGAGAGAGAGAGAGAGAGAGATAGATAGATATAGATATAGATTTAGATATAAATCAGTGGAATGCATTATAATTCTTATTACACATATAGAGCTCAATTTTTCAACTCTGGTTGTACGTTCACACCAATTCATGTCTTCATACATGTACTTTGGATAATGATGTCCATCACATTCCACCATTAATCACTCCCTGCCCTGTCCCTTCCCCTCCCACCCCTCTGTCCTATCTAGAGTTCATCTATTCCTCCCATGCTCCCCCTCCCTATCCCACTATGAATCAGCCTCCTTATATCAGAGAAAACATTTGGATTTGTTTTTGGGGGGGATTGGCTAACTTCACCTAGCATTATCTTCTCCAACTCCATCCATTTACCTACAAATGCCATAATTTTATTCTCTTTTATTGCTGAGTAATATTCCATTGTGTATATATGGCACATTTGTTTATCCATTCCTCTACTGAAGGGCATCTAGGTTGGTTCCACAATTAGCTAGTGTGAATTGGGAGGTGGCACTTTCATGAGCACAAGAAGCAAACAAGTGCCATGCATAGTGGCGCTTGCCTGTAATCCCAGCGATTCAGGAGGCTGAGGCAGGAGGATCATGAGTTCGAAGCCAGCCTCAGCAACTTGGCAAGGTGCTAAGCAAGTTAGCGAGACCCTGTCTCTAATAAAAAATTTTAAAAGGGCTGGGGATGTGGCTCAGTGGTAAAGTACCCTTGGGTTCAATCCCTGGTATCAAAAAAAAAAAAAAAGAAAGAAAGAAAGAAAGAAAGAAAAGAAATGAAATGAACACGTAACTTGGGAGAAGGCATAATGGGTGTCGGTGAGTACTGAGAAATTCAAAAAGAGGAGAATCTCAGTGAGAGTCGTCTCTCTAGCTCAAGAAAAGGTGTCCCAAGCAAGGCAGAAGCCAGGAGCACAGAGCCCCAGGTCCACACCGCAGGGACTGGGAGAGCAGACCGTGGGGAGACAGACCTGCTCCGAAGCCAGTGCAGAGACGAGTGTGCCCCATTCCTGGCCCTCGAATCCCAGCCCGGCTCCTTGTCCTGTTTGACCTTGAACGGCTCCCTCCCCTGGAGCCTCAGTGGTGTCCTCTGTGCTAAGATGGCATTGTTCATAGCCCTGAGCTCACGGGTGGCCGGGAGGATCAGATGAGTTAACTAATATAAGAGAAGCCCCTTGCTCAAGTCCTCAGTAAGCAATACCTATCATCACTCTTATTATCACAAGAGCTTAGCTGAGGCTGGAACCAGGGAAATCAGACCAAAAGCCTGAGTTCAAGTCACCCTCGTCGTGGGACTTGGGGACAGGCCATGCCAGGTAACTGAAAGGAGAGAGAATCAGCCATGATTCTCTCATCGCTGGTGAACAGCCAGCCCTGAGTCAGGACATCTGGAGACCTGGGCTTGACTCCTGGCTCTGACATCTGGTAGCAGGTCTCTGCTCACGTGAGGGCCCGAGCCTCAGTTTCCACATCTGTAAAATGGAGGTAGCATAGGGGATTCTGAAAACCCCGTGGGTGGTACTGCAAAGCAAGCACAGGAGAGGGTGTGAGGCCGAGTCCGTCACGTCGTAAATCGCTGTCCGCGGTTCCTATCCTACATCTTCTGGTTGGGAAACCAGAAGCACATATTTGGCCTGAATCTCCAATGGCCGGAGAGACTCTAGACATTTTCTTTCTTCCTTTACTTGCTTTTCAAAGGTCCTCGGCTGAGCTTCGGAAGTGTGACTGTGCCTACAAGCCACCTGCAGACCTCTATAAAACACAGAGTAGGATTCTATAGCTCTGGAGTGGGGCCTGGGTATCCGCATGCCAAACAAGCTCAAAGGTGGCACGGCTATGGCTGGTCCTTGGGCCACCACAGGCACGGCTCTTTAGAGGACCTGCAGGCTAAACAGTCACGTTCCTCGGAGCTGACTGATAGAGACCACCAAGGGGAGACATGGGACCCTGTGAGACGGTTCAGGACCCACAGCTGCTGGGCTTAAGCAGCATCCCCTTCTTTATTCCCTGACCCTCCACTGTGCTTGCAGAATGGCAGGCACTATTCTAAATTTTTGGCAAATATTTATTCACATTATCCCTGAAACAGTCCCATCTGATAGCTTCTATTATTATCCCCATTTCATAGATGAGGAAACTAAGGCCCAGAGAGGTTAAATTATTTGCCCAAGGCCACACGGCACTATCTTCATACTTCCAAGTCAGATTTGAACCCAGAGCGAAGGACAATAAAATACAGCTCATTCTGTGATCAGCTGCCCCTCCAAACTGCAGAGCCTAAAGGCAGCCTCAGTATATCAGCCATTCTGAAGACTGGAGGGAGCTGTCATTCAACAATAGTAACCTAAAGAAGTGGGCTGGTCCCCCAGGGTCAGCCTAACCTTCCTCTTTCCTCCTATTCAGTGAGCGGCCAAGGATCTGCCCAACAAGGCCCCTTCCTTCTGCATGAGCTCACAGGGTGGCCGGGAGGGCTCTTGGGCTCTCAAGCCAGACTGCCTGGCTTCAAACCCCGGCTACACCACTTACCAGTTACCAACCTGCCGCGGGTTAGGTGTCCCACTGCGTGATGGAGGAATGGGACCAGCCTTGCTGGATCCCATAGGATGCTGCCGTGGAGTACTGAGCTCCAGGCCCGGTGGACAGAGCAGGCTCCATGGTCCCTGCCGGTGTGATTACCAAGGCAAAAACTAAGGACAGGCCAGCAACCCCTGTGATGTGCACTGGGCCACCACCCCTCCAGCCCTGACCCACGTCCTCCGAGCCCTGAGAAGCCACTCAGGCTGCGGGGCTGGGCAGTGGGGTGGACCCCACTCATGGCGGGGAGTTCCTGGCCTTCGCACCTGCCAGCTCGGCTCACACCGCTTCTCTCAGAAAATGGGGGACGTGTCACACTTAGGGGGGCCTTTTACTGCACATCAGGAAAGTGCTTTGCACAAATGTTTGAATCAAATTTTCATGACTCTGGCCCTGTGCCCGGTCCCACCACGAGTCAGACTTGCAGTCAGGGTTAGGGTTAGGGTTAGGGTCAGCACCAGAGATAGTCCTGAGGCTCCAGCCTCCCTCCCTGTGTCTTCCCCTAGTCCTACCTGCAGTCACCAGCCACCGCCCTGGGTCCCTGAGGAACCCAGGATGAAAGAGAGAATCTCTGAGGGCTGCAATGACAGCTGCCCCTGCCGGTTGGCCAGGGTTTGTTGGCTGCTATTAAAAGATATCCCAAGTCATTACCGTGACATTATGCGGACTTAGCTGATTGCCGCTAATCTCCGGCTCCCTTTGTGTTCCTAATGCAGGGAGCCACCTCCTGTGAAAAATCCTATTTTGTGTCTCTTTTTTTTCCCCCTAAAATTTAGTTTAAGCAAAATAACTAGGGGCAAAATGTGATATTCAACCATTGAAAAGAAGTAAGATAAGAATTTAAGTACAGAGCAGGTGGGTGGCAAAATAAAAATGTATTCAGTCGGTCATCCTTGGAGACAATGGACACCCAGGAGGACGGAAGGGCCAGGGGACCCCCAGTCACCTGGTGAGCAGACGGCTCCCTGTGGGTCTTCCCTGTGCCCAACACCTCCGCCACAAGATAATCTCCCTTTACTGACAGAGAACAGGACACGTCAATAGGGTGAGAACCCCCTCAAGGCACCCAGGGCCTGTGACCTGTGACCAAGACAAGTTGATAACCCTCTCTGGGTCTCAGTTTCCTCATCTGGAGAACGACATTGGTAACAGTCCTCCTTCCAGGTTGCCACAAGGGTTCAATGAGCAACTGCCTGGCTCAGCTAACAACTCTGCCCCCGCCCCCCGTTGTACTTATTTTTAAAGTTACTCTCTCACTGGGGATTGTGATTCCGGTTTTCTGTTTTTAATACAAAAATGAAATACATTGGGAGGAGAAATGCCCTTCAAAGTCGGCTGATCATGGTGGACGTTTAGAACAGATAATAGAAGTTCGTGGCAAAAAAATCATGAAAGTGGGTCTTAAAAGATTGCATTTCAAGAAGCCTGATCCAGAACGATCCATTCATTTTATAAATGAAGACCTAAAGTTCAAAGAGGGTAAGTGGTTTACCCAAGGTCACACAGTCAGCTAGCAGTAATGTGGGTCTAGAATCCACCTGTTCAGCTTTTTGCCCAACACACTGTGTTCAACGCACTAAGTTGACAATGTCTTATGAAAGGACGAATTAAAAGGCACCCCTTGAAGTCCCTGGCCACCCCTTCAGAGACTAGAACCAGGACTATTACTATGAAGTTCTCAGCTACAATAAGCTACTTTGCTCAATAAGTGAGTAAATAAATAAGGAAACAATATCATTTTCAGGGTTTTCAAAGAATTCAAGCAGGGCACAAAAACAAGTGAGAACTCAGGATACTGTTTTCTTTGGAGTATGGGGAAGGTGTGCCTTTGGGTTCCTATTTTCCTTTTTTTTTTTTTTTTCTCACAAAAACAGGCTAAAGGAGAAAATATTGTATTGACTTTCTCATAAAAGCAAAGCGGGCAGCAGGAAGCCCTTGGAGAACAAAGGATGGATTTGTGGGGTCCCGCTTAGCCTCACCATCACAGGAGAGAGATTACACGGGGCAAAATCAGACCAATTGGAGAGTAAATCACAAATTGCTTCCCAGCCTTGATCTGGATGGTTACTGTGCTCCAAGATCAAGTTCCCAACACTCTTCGTCCTTTCTCTTTAGTGGGCAGAGCTTGAGGCCTTTTAATCCCAACTTTCCTTGGGCATGATGGCTTGCACGGGCTCTAGGGGGTGAATAACCACGTCCACCCTGCACCTGCTACGGGGAGGGACTTAGCAAAGCACTCCTCCTCTGGAGCCACCAACCCTCTGCTTAGGAAGATCAGATTTGCATCATATGAACGGGACCAGGAGCAAACTGGAAGAATTTGAGATAAAACAAGAAAAGAAAAAAATAAATAAAGATCCACCTAAAAGTACATTATCCAAGGAACAGGAGGGCCCCCGGCTTTTTCCCAACCAAGACTCTACATGGGGGTCGAAAGGGCTGCTGTCTCCAGTGGCCAGGCAGGTGGCGGGGGCAGCCGCGACTCAGCTCCTATCCACCTCTTGCCTCATGAGGAAGGCTTGGAATTGCCAGCTAGTTCCATCTTGGAAGAAGCCAGAAGCCCAGGTTTGTATGTAAATTGGACTGATTTTTAGATGTCAGTGACTCACTATTTTCCAGACTTCTCTGTAGGTTCAATAGGAGCACCTGTGAGCCCGGCCAGGTTCGGCCTGCAGGCATCTGCGCTCTGACTCCCCACACAGGTCTTGCCCACCCTGGCCCTCAGCAGAGCTGTGGGTTTGCAATTCTCTCTCAAGCCCTCCCCCAAGTTTGGGGGGAGGATGGTTGTTTTAATGTTGGTTTTCGTTGTTGTTTGTTTCTTTGCACATTTTATAAATTATTTACCAATTCACTTAATTATTGATTTTTGCACCCACATTGAAAGTCCCAGCAAAGGAGAAAGGGTCCAAGGAGAGACGTGGTGGATGGTGTGCAGCCCAGGAGAAAGGTCCGGGGACATCTTGCTCTTCCTGTTAGCCCCGGTGCTGAACTCAGTGCCTGGCACCGCAGGTGCCCAGAAAAGGCTTGTAACCAAATGACACAATGAAGGGATCCCCTGGAAGGCTGAGGGGGTCGCTGCGCTGTGCAAAAGGAACCATTATCAGGATATGAAACAAGCCATCAGCCAGGGAGATGGAACCAGGGATGGAGAGACCAGCACTTAGGAAACCACGCGTCAACAGGAGGGAAAAGAAAGGCAGGGAATTTTCAGTCCTCAGCCTGAGTCAGAGCTGGGGTGCATCATTTGGAGACAGAGAAGCCTGGATTTGAATGATGGCTCTGCTGTGAGCAGCCTGAGACGTGGGACAGGTCCCGGACCTTGGTTTTTACTTCTGGAAATGGGGACTGGAGTTGCCTAGTTCCTAGGGGGGATTGGGGGACTCAGTAAGAGACTGGATTTTTTAAAATTGTTTTGCAAAATAAATAAAGCTCAGAAGTGGGAGAAGGGGACAACACAGTCAAGTCATACACAGGATGGTGAGTCAGAGGGACTGAGCAGGCCAGCGGGTCTCCTGGGCCATCTGCATCATTTACCGTGTCAAGACAGCTGCTGGCTTAGCCTCTGGCTTGAGTCACCCCGATTAACAGGTGCCTGGCTCGTGGGAAGTTGACTCTGACTATGCTGATTGGACGGCTGAGCTGGGAGGGGCTCCTGAACTTGGCCGGAGACCGGAGAAAGCTGAGACAGGAGCCAAAACAGGCCCAAGGACAGCGGGGTCTTCTATGAAGCTCCTCCGCCTGCCTGTCTCCAGGGGTACAGGCCTAGCAGTTCTCCCGGGGCCTGGGTGGCCCCAGTGTTGATGAAGAGGGCACACCAATGAGCAAGCTCATTCAGGGTGTGAATTATTTATGTTCATAGCAGGCTAGTTTACACAGAGCCATTAACAAAAATTGCATCTGGCAACCACTTCTAAACAATTACAGCAACTGTGGTTTTAAGTAGAGTGCGAGGCAATAAAATAGAGCTGCCCCACCACAGGACTGGACTCTCTCTCTCCTTGACCTCAGCTGCTGGAAGCTAGATGAATGGTAAGGAATGCCGGCTGCTGGGTCACCTTGGGCCGCTTACTGGCCCTCTCTGAGTCTCCACTTCCTCAGCAATAAAGAGGCGATCACAGTGGTAACTAGTTTCAAGAAAGGTTTTTTTTTTTTGGACTAAATGGAATGACCTCTGCAAGAGGCTAAGCCATGCTTCTCTCAAAACAGCCCCCAAACAGATGACACCCACTTCCGCAGTCAGGTCAAACTCTCTTTTAGATGGAGTCCCTTTCTTGGTGGCTTTTTTCTGGAGGAATCCAGGCTGTAGAAGGTGAAAGTGTCACTTGATTAAGACTATTTACGACAGAGGGTTAGTTTTCTGGGAAGCAGAGGGCATCTTGAAGGTCCCTAATAAACTCTTTGGCGACGCAAAGAGGATCACAAATTAGGAAATCTCTAGGCCACCCGTGAACTCTTCAGACAAATGTCTCCACTTTGTTTTTGTTTTTTTTTTCTTAAATTGTTGTTGCTGCTATTGTTTTTCTGATATTTAGTAGCATTTTTTTCTTATATAAATAGAATTTTGCTTGACGAAAAGTTTGCACTAGTGAAAAACAATTCAACCTCTTCATTGTACAAAGCTGAGACTCAGGGAGACGGGAGTAGCTCAAGGATACATTGTGAATATGTTCCAGGCACAAAACCCTGCTTTTATGTCCCTGGACATTTGTTCAACATAAATAACAATGAGTCTGAATGATTAATCATGAGATCACTGATAACCCCAATGCAACTCTCTGTCCCTAGTCGGTTGATGCTACGCTCAGTCAATATCTTCCTTCTCCTTGAGGACACACCTATCTCACATCAGAAAGATGGAAAGTCACATGGGCACAGACGTTCTCATGCCTGGGACCTGCAAGGAAACCCAACAACCAACAACCATCACACTCATTGTTTGGCTTTTGCTTAAATTTTTCAACTAGTTATAAAAAAGCAAACTGACAAAGTAAAAGAGATAGAGAGGAACAGAATGGGAGAGAATCTTTGCCACCTGCACCTCAGATAGGGCATTAATCTCCAGGATATACAAAGAACTCAAAAAAATACCAAATAACCAAAAATACCAAATAACCACCAAAAAATACCAAATAACCCAATCAATAAATGGGCAAAGGAACTGAACAGGTACTTCCCAGAAGAAATACAATTGATCAACAAATAAATGAAAAAATGTTCAACATCTTTACCAATTAGAAAAGTGCAAATCAAAACTACCCTAAGATTTTATGTCACTCCAGTCAGAAGGGCAATTATCAAGAGTGCAAACAGTAAGTGTTGGCGAGGGTGTGGGGAAAAGGCACACTCATACATTGCTGGTGGGACTGCAAATTGGTGCAGACAATATAGAAAACAGTACGGAGATTTTTCAGAAAACCTGGAATAGAACCATCTTTTGACCCAGTTATCCCACTCCTCGGTTTATACCAAAGAACTTAAAATCAGCATATTACATTGATGTAGCCCCATCAATATTTATAGCAGCTCAATTCACAATAGCTAAACTACGGAACCAGGCTAGAAGCCCAACAACAGATGATTGGATAAATAAATTGTGGTATATATACACAATAGAATATTACTCAGCCTTGGGCTGGGATTGTGGCTCAATGGTAGAGCGCTTGCCTTGCATGTGTGAGGCACTGGGTTCTATCCTCAGCACCACATAAATAGATAGATAGATAGATAGATAAAAGTATTGTGTTATGTACAACTAAAAAAAAAAGAATATTATTCAGCCTTAAAGAAGAATGGAATAATGGCATCTGCCAATAAATGGATGGAACTGGAGAATATCACACTAAGCAAAACAAGCCAATCCCAAAGAACTAAAGGCCAAATGTTTTCTCTGACACGTGGATGCTAATTCACAATAAGTGAGGGAGGCTAGGGAAGAATAGAGGTACTTTGGATTAGATAGAGTGAAGGGAGGGGAGAGGGTATGGGGGTAGGAAGGATAGCAGAAAGAATCAGACATTATTACCCTATGTGTATATATGATTATACGACCTGTATAATCCTACATCAAGTACAACCAGAAGAATAAGAAGTTATACTCCATTTATGTATGATTGGTCAAAATGCATTGTAGTGTCATGTAGAACTGATTAGAACAAATAAAATTTTAAAAAGAGATAGGGAGGAGATTAGGGGCAGAAAAATCCATGATATTCCAGGTGAGAAGGGTTCTATATTTGTACACTCTCTGCTCCCAGGAAAGCCATTAAATCTCCTCATCACATCCTCATATGCATCCCCAGAGCTGGCAACTAGCAAGTGTTCATCTGAGCCAGGCCCCATGCCTAGTACTTAGCACATGTTTTCTCACATCTCTCAAGAACCCTACCAGGCAAGTATTGTCGTTCCCATTTTACAAATACAGAAAGAATTCAGAGAGAAGTAAGTGGCACCGAGACAGGGGCAGAGCCAAAATTTGAAATTGCACCAGATTTCACTGACTCCAGACCTCTTGCTCTTCGCCATAGTGTGTTAGTCCGTTTTCCAGTACTATTACAAACACCTGAGATTCACCAACTTAAAAAGAGGAAAGGGGGGCTGGGGATGTGGCTCAAGCGGTAGTGCGCTCGCCTGGCCTGTATGCGGCCCAGGTAAGATCCTCAGCACCACATACAAACAAAGATGTTGTGTCTGCCGAAAACTAAAAAAAAAAAAAAAAAAAAAATATTAAAAAATTCTCTCTCTCTAAAAAAAAAAAAATAAGAGGAAAGGTTTATTGGGGCTTACAGTTTTGAAGGTTTCAGTTCATGATTAATTGTCCCCATAGCGTTGGTCTATAGTAACAGAGAAGTACATCATGGTGGGAACATGAAGCAGAGGTGAGCCACTCCTTTTATGATAGGGTGCATATGAGAAAAAGGAAAAGACCAGGGTCTCGCAATCCCCTTCGAGGGCACACCCAATGACCTAAGACCTCTTACTAGGCCCTACCTCTTAAGAGTCCCACCACCTCCCAAAAGAGCCATGTTGGGGACCAAGCCTTTAACACAGGTGCCTTTGGGGGACATTTAAGGTCCAAACTGTAGTGTACAGTATACAGTGGACTCGCCCAACAGCCACATGCAACTTGCGCAGATTCAGTTAGATATGCAAACAAAGCAGAGAGAGAGGGAAGCCGGCTGGGAGTGTGCATCCCACCTTCCTTTCACCCGAGATGTGTCAGAGGGAGGGTGTGCTCGCAGGGCCTATCCCTGGTCATGCACCTTATGTAGCATCGTCTCCACTGCATGAGGACGGTGACTCCAGACTTTGAAGACAGTACATTTTTATTGCACCTAAATGTGAACTAGCCTTTGTCCTCGGAGGCTCCAAGAAGCCGCAGCCGTCTAGTCCCCCACACTGGGAGAAAAATGGCTGTGTGTGAGCTCTGTCGGGTCCAGCAAGGGCACCAAGCCCTTCCCCAGGGAGTGCAGGGGAAACTTGGACCCTAGCTGATTTTTTCTCCTTTTCTGTTCATTCTAGAACCCAGCTCCCCCCCCCCCACCAAAGCAGTGCCTTCTGTCTGCAGACCAAAGGGGAGCCAGGACAGCCAGCCCCTGGCCCTTACTGTGCACCAGCCTCAAGGGAGACGCCTCCTCGCTGTCCGCTGAGAGAAAGTTGAACTCGGCTGATCATAAAGAGCCGGATGTTTAAGCCCTTGCTTGGTGTTTTGGTCTAGTCCCTGAGGACTGCAGGAACTGGGTTAAACCAAGTCACACTCTACCAGGGGGCTGTCCAGACCCCCAGAAGACTCCAGTCACACGGGGCACACCCACCAGTCCCCCTTCCCAGGAACCCCATGTGATTTAGTGCCACAATGAAGCCTCTTCCTGGTCCTATGGGGGAGTAAAAAGGGACAGCTTCTTGGCCTGAGGGCACATGCACAGCTGGACTGGGCTCAGACACAGACTTAAGGAAACATAGGCAGGCTGCAGCCCCTGTCCCTCTGAATCACCACCCCCAGTCCCAGAGACCAGCCCCTTGATAATTCATATCTCAACAACAGAAGACGGGTGACGGGAGCCAGGAAGAGGAAAGCCATCCCTTCTGGCCAACTGCAGTCTGGGCTGCGGAATCCAGAAGTTTATTTTGTTAAAAATAAAAAAGGAAAGGGAAAAGGTCGACAAAGGGTATCTCTAAAGGAGCTCAATCTGCACAGCGTGAGGCGGCCTGGGGACACAGGGGGACTTCCTGCCGCAGCCGGTCATCTCTGTCTTCATCATGCTGAACAGCCGCCCACACGGCCTTTGCTTCCTTTAAATGAATTGACCTGTTTTATTCGAACACATAGACCGTTGTTCCAATGCCAGGCAACATCAACCTCCGAATTCGGCTGCAACTTAGCAAAGTTGCTCACCTAATGGCTTAGCACACCCGCCCAGGCACACGCACAAAACGTGCAAATTCACCATCTAGGGCCATGAGCCAAGGTGCCCGCTGGAGGAGGAGGTCAAAATACCGTGTGTAATGAAGGTCCCAGGCCTGTGGAGGAGAACAGTCCTTCATTACAGCGGTTAGATCCCCCCCAGGGCCATCATCCATTGTAAAGACTGGAAGGACCTCGCATCAGATTGTTCTGGAACTCATCCTGATGCTGACCCAGCACTCTGCAGTGGGATATCCCGTGACTGTGGTCTGTGCCTTGGAGAGGGTCCCTCTGCCCTTGACAGGGGGTCCTCTACAGACCAGCCTGCTCAGCTAGGGCTCAGAACCAAGCCTCGCCCCACCTCTGAAGGCTCAGGCAAGTGCCCATTTCCTACGGATACACTGATTCTCCAGTTTTAGAAAGTAAGCAGAGTGTGTGTGTGTGTGTGTGTGTGTGTGCGCGCGCGCGCATGCGCGCGCGAGCTCACATACATACGGAATTAACAGTTAATCTCTGTCTGTATACATGGCACCTGTAGGTTGTAATACAAACCAAGAATTTCCACCTCCTGTTGCCTTCATTCTCAAATTGCTTGGTGGGTCACTCTTTCCTGCTCTTGCCTAGTGCTACCTCCCTGGGCGGGGGCTGTGCTCTATCCCCGAGTGGAACAAACACCAGTGGACCTTAAAGGGTCGGCTGAAAGGTCCATTTTCCATTCCAAAGCTTGGCTCCCTGGTCCAGGCCAGGACGGCTCGCTGCGGGCACTTGGTAAACATTTGGCAACTGGGGAGGAAGTGGCTTAACAGGCTTCCTGGAGCTTGCCCCTGTCAGAGGCAACTTCAGGCCCCTGGCTCGGCTTCCTCCGTGAGGCTGGAGCCAGAGGGGATCTCAGCCACCATCTAACAACCACACACACAAATAAAACTAAAACTCCACTGGACAGAGTAAGATGCCCTCTCCCCAGTCCCTTCCAGGGCAGCCCCTGAGACAAGGATTCATGTGCAAGCGGTTCATTTGGGAGGTGATCCCAGAAAGCACCAGTGGGGCATTTGGAAAGGAAGATGGGAGAAAAAAGGAGGAGGAGGAGGAGGAGGAGGAGCCCAAATATGATGGGTAAACGAGCAACCGAGTCGTGTTCCCAGTGGGACTCCCAGGAGGCCCTAGAGCTCATGCCTCGGGGCTGCCCCACCAAGGGGGGGTTTCTACCAACTCCCACCTGCTAGTAGCTGAAGGCTACTCCTACAGCTGCCGGTCCCCAGCGCTTCCAGGCCGGCCTGCACATTGGCCAAGCATGCTGCTGCAGCCCAAGGACACACCTGAGCAGAGTCCCTGCTGCAGAAAGAGGCAGGAGAGCAAAGGAACCAAGAGTCCAGGGGGTCAGAGCCAGGCAGCAATGGTGGCCGGGGCATTTGGAATCCCCTGTGCCTGGAGCAAGGTCTGGCCCACAGCTGGCACCAGACACATCGGTGCGCAATGACGGCATTTACTCTATTGCTTTCCTGAAATGTCTTCATTTTATAAAAGGTAACTTTCTTCAAAGGAAATCTTATAAAGTTCACAAGTAATAGAGATTAGGGAAGAGCTCTCCCTCATTTATCCATTCTGATCTACACACCAAAGCCCCTCACCTGCCCTCTGGGCCCACAGACACCTGGGAGGACCACTCAGGGCCTCAGAGCGCAGGGCCCAAGCCCTGGTCTCATTCATCCTCCTCATTTTTTGGATTTATTTTTAGATATACAGGACAGCAGAGTGTGCTGTGACATATTCCACATACATGGAGTACAACTTATCTAATTAGAATCCCACTCTTGTGGTTGTACAAGATGTGGAGTTTCACTGGTCGTGTATTCACAAATGAACAAGGAAAGTGATGTCCAGTTCATTTTACTGTCTTTCCTGTTCCCCCTCCCCCTCCCTTCCCTTCATTCCCCTTTGTCTAATCCAATGAACATCTATTCTTCCCTCCCCACCCCCTTATTGTGTGTTAGCATCCACATATCAGAGAGAACATTCAACCTTTGGATTTGGGGGGTTTGGCTTATTTCACTTAGTATGATTTCTCCAATTCCATCCATTTACCACCAAATACCCATTATTTCCTTCTTCTTTGTGGCTGAGTAATATGCCATTGTATGTATATGTATCATATTTTATTTATCCTTTTATCCGTTAAAGGGCACCTATCATCCTGCTCCTTTTACCAACAGGACAACTGAGTGCCATATCCGGTAACTCCATGAGTTAGTGCTGGAAGCACCGGGGAGTCCTAGCTGAGGAGTGGGATCTTCCCCTCCATGGTGACAGGAAGAGCAGAACATGATTGCAAAGTCCTGACCCCTCCATGTCTCCAAGAGCATGAGGGATCAAGTCCACCTCCACTCCTGTCCCATGGCTCCAGACCCAAGCTAGCCACCAAGGGAGATGTCGCCACTGCAGAGTCTTCTTTCCATGGCTGCCAGAGGGCTGCCGTCTGGGACAGGTTCAGCACATCCATGTTCACCTGGGTCCCCTCGTCCCCAGGAACGAGGAGTACAGTACATCCTGAGGGGTGGCCAGGAGCAAAACCCCCGAAGATCTCCAAAATACAAGCTTGTGCTAGGAAGCCGAGCGTGGCCTCACTAAGCCTGGAATGAACCCTGATTCATCTGGATGGAGAGGAGGGTGGGGGGTGATGCAGAAGGAAGCATTTCAGTGGTGACTTCCCAGAGCTTTCAGATGGGCTGTAGCGCTGCCTGGACCAAGTGCACGTCGCCCACCCCTCTGAGTCCAGATCTCCTGCTGCCAACACTGAGAACTCCCAGGCCAGCTGCCTCCCCGCCAACCTGGACATCAGGTGAGGCAGCCAAGTCCACCGACTGGTTTTACGGACACCAGGGGTGGGAGAGATCCGTCCTCCGTGGGCTCTCTGGAACAGCAGGGAATTTCCCCCGCTCACAAGAAGGATGCACCAAGTGACCTTAATGAATCCCCCAGAAGATATACACACATTAGGTCTTAGTTATGAATTTTTTAAAGAAAAAAATAAATAAATATCCAGAATGATTTGGTGTGAACCCCAGTGGAAATGAGCACTCTGTCTCCGTCTATTCTCCAAAACAGAAAACGGACGGCTCTTTTCCAAACATCTCAGCTGCCCAGCCTCCTCACTTTACAAGTGCAAACTTGAGGTCCAAAGAAGGGGAAGGAGAGCTGCCTACAGCTGTTCAGTTATTGTAGAAGATCTGGGGCCAAAGTGCCAGTTTTCCCCACTCCTGACCTACAGTGCCTTTCTTCCACACTAATTTTAAATAAAATCTACTTTTTCCCCCTGTGTTTTGTTTTAGCTCTACATCTCCACACTCTCTTTCTTTCTTTCTTTGCCTTTTTGTTTTAGCTCCAAGCCTGGCTCTCAGACTTGCTTTAAATTTTTGCTGAGTGGAGGACGGTATGGATATATGGCTGATCCTTCTTGTGATGGGAAGTTTGGGGCTTTTCTGGGGAAGCCCATTGTTCAGAGATCTTCCAAAGGGTCCCCACATCACCGTGTTGGACAAGCTGCACCCCTGAGGGAAAGTTTTTCAGGCCACCACAGAGACAGGGATGGAGCTCCCAGGTCAGAATAAGAGGGTGATGTAGCGGGAGCGGCGTCTGAGAGCAGGTGCGACACCATGCTGCAGGGTTCCTAGATCCCTCCCCAGAGCCAGCGCCCGGGGAGTCCCTCAAGCTTGCCTTGCTGGAATAATATCCAGATCTGAAACTCTGTGATTCAGCACGGTCCACCAGGACATCCTTGTGCTTACTACGATGCCATCCGTACCCTCAAAACACTTGGCCGGATAAAGTGATTTGTAAAAACTGGTTACCCTGGTCCAAAACAGCCATGGTGATTTCTGGCTAAGAAAGAAGTCTCCAGACATCAGAATGTCCTGATCACAGTCGGAGCTTGTCATCCTGGGGCTTAGCCTACTGATTCTTATCACTCGAGGATTGTGAAACAAGCAGTAGGTGTTATCTTTGTTTATTGAGATTAACCATTCTTTTCCTTTTCAATAGAACAGCCTTGTTACTAACCAACGCTTTTTTTCAAACAACACAGACAACTAACGATGAAGGAAATACGAGTTGCCATCAGTATTTTTATGAGCATCACTTCTTTCTCTTCTATGACTTTCTTGCCCCAAATTTCAGCCTCATCATGGCACCCCCAGCCCCTGGAACTACCTATCTTTCCTGGAGTACTTCGGTCTGAGTCTTTGATGTCAGTTCATCAAATCCTCACTACATCCCACAATGTGGTGATTATCATCCCCAATTTACAGATTGGAAACTGAGGCTCAGAGAGGTTGTGACTTGTATAAGGGCACTCAGCAAACATATGGCAGACCTGGGTTTCGAAGCCAGATTTATTTTATTTCCAAAGATGAAGACTTGACAAGAACAAAAGCTACCTTTACTACGTAGCAGGTGCTGGGCTCAGGGACTTGCATCCGTTCTCTCAGACTTTTATTCTGGGTTGAGAAACCTAAGGCATGGAAGGGTTAGGTGACTGGATTTACACAGCTGATAGAAGACAGAGCCAAGACACAAACTCCAGGTCCCTGACTCCTCAGCTGTACTCCTAACTAGAAGCTACATGGCCCGGCAGCCACAGGCTGGTGTGGGACATGAGATCACACGCATTTATCACAGCCAAGGATGGCAGCTTTTCCATACTTACTTTAAACTGGAAACCAATAGCACAGTCCTGCTCCCTGAAGCCAGCAAACCGTCCCCCTCCATGTGGCGTCTCCCTGCCAGCTCACAGCCCACAACCTGCCACGGGCCTCTGCCACCTGCCCTCTGCGAATCCTCACCTTCAGCTTGGCCTCACCCCCAGTTTGTCAATGCACCCCTACCCCCTCAAACCTGGCGCTTACACAGCCATTGAGCTAGACCTCAGGTTTCAAAGACACACGCATCCCATGATTGGCCACTCGTGACCGAGACCTTGGGGAAGCACCTCAGCCTGCCCAGCCTGCAACCCAAGACTTAACCTCCAACACAGCCCTGACCTTGCAAGCCATTACCTGCCTCCTTGACCTCCCTGGACTGATCCAGGTTTAATAAACAAGTCAGCAGTCAGCTCCAAAATCCTGGAGGTGACAGATACTATTCAGTGTTGTCACTTAAGTAAGGAGATGGGAGCTCATTGATAAATACGCATGGGCAACACTGTTCTGAGGCTGCACTCTACTAGAGGCCATCTAGCTGTGTGGCTTTGGGTGAGTCATTCCACCTTTCTGATCACCATCTTCTTTTTCTATCAAATAATGGGTAGGACTAGGTGATCCCAGGCCCCCACAAACCCTAAGATTCTATTACTCTGCGATTGTGAAATGACAAGCCGCATAGATATTACTCCCATCGATGCATCAATCTAATCATTAACCAGACTCATGAAACTTTCTGCAATCCGACTGCAAAGTTCACTTTTAGGGAAAAGGGGAGGGTTCCGGGCAGCTGGATGCTCCTGGACATCTCCGGGGACCTAATGCTAACCTGGACTTAGTTTGCTGGCAACGGCAGAAGGAGGTCTGAGGATCTTCCCAGGGACGGGGTGCCCTTTGGAAGAAGGGGTACTTTTGGTGAGTAGAAAACCGTTAAGACCACGGAGGCCACGTTGAAATCCACTTTGGGCCAATGCTTACTCTTGTTGTTTTGTTTCTAAGTTTGGCTCGATGGCTTGTTTTTCCTCTGTTCCTTGTGTCATCTGGTGGGATGCGGCGTCCGAGCGTCATAACTCATTCGTGGTGCTCTGGAAAAAAGTCACTGTGCAAAGCAGATGCAGTTTCTGCATGAAGGCCAAAAGAAAACCGCAATTCACGTGGTTCATGGCCCACGTGGGCGGTTCGTCCCACAGTGGCTGTGAGCTGGTCATTTGTTTCTGGTTTCTTGTGCTTGGTTTTGACTAGAGACTGGGTTAAAGATACAGCCTGTCAGCTGAGCTCGGTGTCCCACACCTGTAATCCCAGCAACTCGGGAGGCTGAGGCAGGAGGATGGTGAGTTCAAAGCCAGCCTCAGCAAAAGCGAGGTGTTAAGCAACTCAGTGAGACCCTGTCTCTACATAAAATATAAAATAGGGCTGGGGATGTGGCTCAGTGGTTGAATGCCCCTGAGTTCAATCTCCAGTACATCCCCCCAACAAAAAATAAGATCCAGCCTGTCACTACTGCCCAGAATTTCCCCAGGACTCAGAAAAGATGGTGTGGGCCCAGCATGTCCCTAGGACTCTTAGAAAAGATGGTGTGGGCCTGGCGTCTTCAAGGAACAACTGAAGCTGGCAGGTTTTTATTTCTTCCTTAAAGAAACCCAAAAATCCCTCCATTGTGTCCCCAAACTCCTTTTCTGATGTGCTTTTCTCTGCTGCCTATGATTCCTATGAGTTAATGAACTCCTTTATAAAATACAAATACTTTCCCCAAAATCCACACATGCAGCTGCTAGCAGAGGTAATCCATAAAGCTAACTGTCAAACATTAACTCCTTAATAAATTTGGTCTATCTAAATTACTTCTAATGTGACAGCTAGCTGTAGTGATGGAGTTTCCAACAAAAGGCAAATTGTGTTTTCTAAAACGACTTTAGTATTCATTGACTCATCTGAGCTTCACGGAAATAGCAGACTGGTTTGTGTTCGTTCGTTCGTTCGTTCATTCCTACACCGAATGTTATGGACTGGCAAAAGCACAGCAGGGTGATAGAGATAAAGACAAGATAAGGATGCTTCTTACGTGTGCCACTCCCAGCATACGGGGCAACAGACACGTAAAAACCATCACAGACACACAGACCCAAAGGAGAACAGTTCCGAAATGTTAAGTATTTTGCCCTAAGTCAAACAGGTAGAAGATTCTGCAGCAGGATTTCCTGCCAGTCTCGTGATTGACTTCAGAACGCTCTTCAAGACCTCCTAGAGCTTCTTGCACATGGACCAGTTTTGATGGGGGAAAGTAAGGAAAGAAAGCTCCCACACCGAGGCTCTGTTGTTGGAGGGATGATCTGCTAATTACTGCACAAACTAGTGATCGACAGCAGCATCAAGAGATCTCCCCGCAGAACAAATGGGGATAGCAATCCCATAGCTCAGCTGCATGATTTCTCCAGCGGTCCTGAGATGATATCCAACCTGGCACAGCGTCTGGCACGGATTTGGTGCTCAAGAAACACCTACATCCTCTTTGTTCAGGGGGACTCAGTCATTTGACCTCTTGTCGGTATGTTACCAACTGGCAGATGGTCAATCCCAAAAGAAGTCTTGACATCTCAACCACATTGCCTTGATCCCTGGCTCCACAGTGTGAGAAAGACTTAAATTGTCCTCAAGATCTTTGCTTTTCCCTGGTAACCTCTTTCATTCACTAATCCCATTCCACCACCAAGTCCCAAGTCACAGTGCTTTTTAATTCTAGACTTGCCCCCAGCTTCAACGTGTATTGAAAGTGCCCTTGTCAAAGTGTCCCTTCCCACTGCGGTAGGTCTCTCCTCAGATGGCACTCTCAGACCAGCTGTTAAGACAAAAGAAATTTTCTACCTAAGACCAAGATCAAAGATGCAGACCATCACTTATCATTTCCGGTACTTCCTTTGGCCACACAGTGAGAGATGACAGACGGTCCCTGTCATCCCGGAGCTCCTCTGGGTTCTCTTTGCTCATTTGTTCTCTTTTGCAGCCCTTCAGGTTGCTGTCACCTCCATCCGGTGCCCAGCGCAGCCACCCGGCTTTGATTCTCAGGCACCACAGGCCCTCTGTGTTCTGAATGGGGTCTCATGTGCTCTGAATCTGTGGCTCTCAGCCACAGAAAAGAAAATTATTAGATACCCGCTGGGTACAAAGTGCTAGGCTAGGACTGGGGAGAAAAGAGAGTCGTCGTGGCTTGGAAAAGCACATAAAATCCTGTCGTTCGTGACAATACGGATAGACCTGGAGGACATCATGTTAATTGGAATAAGTCAGGCACAGAAAGACAAACATTAAATGACCTCACTCACACATGAAATCTGAAACTTTCATCTCAGAGACATTGAGAGTAGAAAAGAGAGACCACCGGAGAGTTACCAGGTTGTCAGGGACAGGAGAGTGGCAGGGGAAGGGAGCAGAGAAGCTGATCGGTGGGCACTGAATCACAGTTAGATAGAAATAAGAAGTTGGATGGCACCGTTTGGTGAATCTATTTAATAATAATTTATTGTAGACCACTAAATAGATAGAAGAGAGGAACTTAAATGCACTCACCATAAGGAAATGATAAAATTTCAGGAGTTATGAATGATAGATACCCTGACTTGATCACTACCCAGTGTATCCATGAATTAAAAATGTCACATTATATCTTAGGAAAAATATACATATAGATGTAGATTTTTAAAAAAGAAAAATTAGAAATGAAATAAGCGTGGCCTCTGTTCAAGAACCAGCTCTGGCACCAATTTATAGTATCATCCTGGAAAAATGACAACCTCATTCTATAAAATGATGATGTTGTAAACCCTTAGCTGATGGGGTCATTGCAAAGAATAAATAGGGTAAAACAAAACCAAAATACAAAGGGTAAGCATGTAAAGTGCTTGGTTGGCACATGACTAACAATAATAAATGGCATGCAAATAAATAAATAAACAGTGTATAAGGCTGACTTTGGTGCGTTTTATGGGGGAGGTAGAGTACCATGGTAGAGCGTAGGAGGAAGAGATTCATTTGCTTTTTTTTAGGTTTTTTTTTATTATTTGTTGATAGACCTTTTATTTATTTATATGCAGTGCTGAGAATTGAACCCAGTGCCTCACCCATGCCAGGCAAGTGCGCTACCACTGAGCCCCAGCCCCAGCCCCAAGAGATTCATTTTGATTGAGAATATTAAGAAAGGCTTCTCAGGGCAGACAGAAGTTGAGCTGGCTATGGAAAATAGGTAGCATTGGAAAAAGGGTCTTGGGAACTTCCAAATGGTTTATTGTCAGTGTCGAAAAGCTGTGCACTGCTGGTTGTGGTTAAGTCTTGAAGGATGATATTAACTCCTACCAGGTAATATAAAAGAGCAATGTTGCTACATTCAGAAATAACTGGGTTGATAGAAGACTTCAATGCTGCATGTACAAAAATGTTAACAACAAATCCCAGCATTACCTACAATTATAATGCACCATTAAAAAGCACAGGAAAGGAGTCTTCAATACCTTATGGCTAGAACTCTCCCTGACCCTATGCAGTCCACAGATGACATAGAATAAAAAGACTGGATGTTTTATTACCCGAAAGATCATTTAGACCATCAGTCACTAGATGTCCCAATTGTTATTATAGTTTCAACATCCTAGTCCAAAAGTCATCTAATTATCAGATGTTCATTGCCAATACAATTTTGACCACAATTGATACACTAAAAAGAACCAGGAGTTGCAAAACCTCTAAGTTTATGGGAAATCGTGATAAGGACAAAGTTTCTAGAAAAATATCAGTTTTAAAAAGAAACCTAGCTAGACCCTAAGCAAGCCACTTAGCCTCTCTAGTGTTCAAAGCATCTCTTGTGCTTGCAGCCCTGATGCCCCAAAGCCTCAGGTCAGAAGAGTAGCACAGATTAAATGACGCTGTAAAGAAATTCAACCAAAAATTGAGCATGCAAAAGTATCAAGACTTTTCAACTACGGAAGAAAGAGATTGTCACCACCACAAAATCACTCCATTTCAATTCAACAAACAGGAAGCACCTTAGTCCCCAGGGATACAGAGAAGAATAATCTCACTGTTCTCTGCCTGGGACAATCATGCCTGAAAAGCCACATATCCAGTGTGAATGCCATGGTTCAACAGAGAAACCAATACACTCTGGCTTGGCCAGAAGCAAGAGATACTGGTGGGACAGAGGCTGGCAACTGATTGGAAAGGGAAGGCAATTCTTTTAAACTTCTGAGGTGAGAACAAGTGTCCTCGGCAGGGGGCACCATGAAAGTGGACTTGAATTTCATATAATAAAGAGCACCCCAGTTGGAAAATCTGGAGAATCCCCAAAGCCAGAAAGACTTCAGAAACTCTCAGAAGGGCTCCAGACAACCCTTCTGTACTGACCAGAAGTTAGCTCAGATGCATGTCAGGGTCCGCACTTCTAACTTCCTTAAGTCAATCAGTGCACAGTAATATTTAATCATATCCGTCATTTACAGAGCACATATTTAGTGCATGCATCCCGACTTTGGAACCAGCATGCTTGGGTTTAAATCTCAACTCATCTACTTCCTAGCTGTAAGATTTATTGGATAAGTTAGCTGCTCTGCATCTCAGTTTCTTTATCTATACAATAATAGTTTCTACTTCAGAGTTGTCTTGAAGTTGAAAGGAGATGATTATGAAAAAGCACTTTTGAAGAGTAGCACAAAATACTAATAGCAGTACTAATATGTTACTGCTGCGATAGACGACAGCAATGTGTCAGGCCCTGGGCTAGACATTGGATTAGCAGAACTGAGAACACAGACATGCTCTGTCAGGAGGTGAGATGACATAAAAGATATTGGACAAAAAGTCACAAAAATAAGAATGTAGTTTCAAGCTGACAATTGCTATGAAGAAAAGCAGAGGACACTGTGATAGCATATAACCGAGGAGAGGTTCATGTAGACTGGGAGATGCTAGGTAGAGTGACATTTAGGCAAGACTTGCAATACAGACATATCCCATCACCAGTGGCTTAAAGGGATATATCCATATCTGGCTTTACTTTAAACCCACAAAGAAAGAATCCAGCCCTGACAAAGGCATTGAATTCCATGACAATCTGTTTCCCCATTTACGCATCAAGGCTCTACATTGGGCACTATAAGGGTAGACAGGTTCTCTTGGACTTGGCTGTTAGATCCCATTTGATTTATCTCTGAAATCTAGAAACTCATCAGTCCACCCACCCATCGCCCCATTCATCTCTCCATTCATCCACCCAGCCAGCTGTCAACCTCTCCAGGAATCCTCCAAGGGAGGCTGATCTGGGGGAAAGTTCCTATAAGCCAAGATATATGCGGGAGATGGAAGGGAATGGTATGGAAGGATGAAGAAGTTATAAATTAACACAGATGGGGGCATTCAGGGAGAACTTTAAGGAAGAGGTGGCATGCTGGGCCTCACCAGGAAATTCTAAGCAAAGAAAATTCATGGGAGTGGCAGCAGTGGCCACGCCTGCCTCCTGCCTCCTGTTGGGCAATACTCTACTTGGTGTGCAAATGTGGCCAGATCTCTCTGCTCCTCAGCTTTCAGCTTTTTCTGGCTCTCTGCTTCTATCCATCGATCTATCCCCTTTTTAAAAATTTTTGCCAAATAAATAGCTAAATTTTCATGCATTAAATATAAATATGATATGTATCCAAACAGCACAGCCAAAGGCCTGAGGTCAGCAAAGAGCTGGGCGATTCAGGAAACAGCTCTACCTGGAAATTGGGGTCTATATTAGTTCCCTGGGGCTGCCATAACAAAATACCCCAAATGTAATAGGTGATGCAGCAGAAATTTATTCCCTAACATTTCTGGAGAACAGAAGCCTAAAATGAAGGTCAACATGGCCACAGTTTCTGGAGTCTCTAAGAGAAAATCCATTCTTTACCTCTTGAAGTTTCTGATGACTCCAGGGCTCCTTTGTTTGGGGCAGGTAGCTCTAATCTCTGCCTCCATCTTCATCTGACTCCTTCTCTGTGTCTCTGTCTCTCGAATCCCCCCCCCCTCATTTTTCTTACAGGGACACCAGTCTTAATTGAATTTAGGACCCACACTAAATCAAGCCGGCTTTCATCTCAAGATCTTTAACTTAATTAACATCTTTGAAGATTTCCAATAAGGTCACGTTCATAAATACCCGGGATTAGGACTTGGATATATCTTTTGTTGGTGGCGGGGGTGGGGGGGGGGACACTATTTAACCCACTACAAGGTCTAAGAAAGAGAGGTATATTGAAACCTTATTTTGACAGGTTTCAAATACCAGCATCACATTACTTAGAGGGTCTACTTCTCTGCAGAGTTGTGATAATGGCAACTCTTATTTCTTATCTCCACAGCTGTTTAAACACCTCTCTGTAGAATCTCTTCTTCTGCCTTACTATCCCCATCTGACACCCCAAAGCTCTCCTCTCCTACTTCACGTACCCTTCTGGTACCTAACGAGCCCTGACACACTTCACTGCTTTGGCGTGTCCTAATCAATATTCCTTTCCCATAGCTCATGCTCCATGTGAAAGATGGTTAATCAACTGTAATCACCTTTACCCAAGCCACTGGCTCGTCAACATTTGTAAAACCTGTACATGTGACCCTTCCAGGGTGATCATGTTTGTACAAGCTCATTTGTGGAGATGCAGCTACAGCTGGAGACAGTCTAGCTGGAAGTCATAATCTTAGTTCCTTAGGGTGGCCATAACAAAGTACCCCAAACTTAGAGGTTAATGACACAGTTGGGGACACTACCTAAGGCAAATGGGGAGGCCAGAACTGCCCTTCTTCTTGTCCTTGGAAGATCACTGGCCAAACCCAGCTGACCCAGGGAGCTACCACTTGCAGAACTCAGCCCCTTTTGATGCAAACCAAAGGAGAGAAGGGAAAGGCATGGATCTGAGGACAAATGGGGCCAGGACCAGCATGCTATCATTGATGAGACACGGAGCCCAGAGGAGGTGACATAATTGCACATGGACAGAATAAGTGTGGATTTTGCAACCAGGTCTCTCTGAATCTGATGTTGGAGGTCTTGCTGCACCTTGCTCTCACCACTGTCATAGAAAATAGCAATTGCTTGATCCGACTGCTGAGGTCAGGAGATATAACTTGGGGTCCTGAGAGGCTGCTTTGTGGCTTATCATGCTAGCAGGAGGAATTTCTGTGGATTTTTGTGAATAGCATGAATATGCTCCACACAAAACCCCTTTCAGGAAGAAGCCCTGACCCTGCAGCTGAAGTGCTCTGAGGAGATATTCCATCTGTCATGTTGAGCATGGCCTTCACAGATATGGAGAGCTTCCTTGCCCGGGATGGTACCCTTCCCCAGAAGCCCATATCCAGTAACTTTTAACGGTTCAGCCTTTTGGGTCCACTGAGGGACAACCCCAGTGAACACTGCAGTTCAATTTCATCTGGCCAATCCTGCTTCTTCTCCCTTCCCCGGGTGTCAATCCTAATGCCAACCCCTGTTCATGGTGGGCTTTTATGTTGTTCTTGCTCTTTTACACACAATTGCTCACTCTACATAGTTGAAAATGGCGGCAGCTGTGTTGGAAGCAATGGCGCTGACCATCATAGAGGTGGTATCACCTCCTGTCCTCTCTAGATAGACTACAGGGCTGCTCGCACGGAGATTTTCTGGTTAATTTAGACTGGCAAGCAAGTGGGGACACTATCAGATGGTGAGACACTTACTGTTTTCTTGAGGAACATGCTTTGTTTGTCCACCCACGAATCACCAGGAAGGTGTTGATTGGAAGGGGTGTGGAGGCACACTCCTCGGTGTTCAGCCTCACCTCTGGTCCGTTATGTGGAGGGTAGGACATGGCTCCGGACCACGACTGCTCTGAGGGCATTTCCCCATTGGGATTGAAACATGTCCTTCCATTCCTTAGCGCTTCAGGGACATTGGAGCCTTCCCTCTAGACGCAGGCAAAGGTTGGCCCCTGTCTTTCTGTGAAATGTTTCATACAAAGATACCAGGATGCTTGCCCAAGTGCTCAGATTCACTGATCTCTAATTGCTGGCCCCCACACCCATAATAAGACCCAGAGCTTGGCAGAGCTTCCAGAAGCCTCACATCGCCTCTCTGTGCTCAGGAAGGATCCACCACCACGACCATCTCCCACATGTCTTCTTCCTTTAGAATGAAAGAGATTCCTTACTCTTGGCATCTGTTCTCTCTGCCGTCCCATCAAATGGCAACAAGCTACAGAAGCTCTCTGGATCTGTGGCTGGCCTCCCCCACACACGATTTTCTTTCCTGACAACTAATCCCTGCCCTTAACCTTCTTAGGTGTCAGTACAGCACCTATTATTCATGGCTTCATTGACATTTCTTCCAAATCCCTGAAGCTGGTGGTGACTCATCCTCTCTTGTCATCGAGGGGCATCGCTGATCTGTACCCAGTGCACTGCATGAAGTTCTCTGAGGCCTTTCATCAAAAGCACTCTGAAAACTTTTAATTTGATGACCTAGGGCCAAACATGAAGATTTCCAGTTTTGCAGCTTGCAGAAGGAAATTAAGCCTGGGTCACGCAGGGACAGGAACTCTGATCTTGCCCCCCGGGAGATAGGATCCTAGGTCATGGAAAGTTAATTTAGCAAAGGTCTGGGTGCCCACAGAGGGGCCTGTTTGAACTTACCATCTGCCAAAGTGCTACTAACATGAAGGAGAATGATACTTCAACACAAGCTTCTTTTAGAAGACAGTGTCCTTGGATTTTCCATGGGATATTTTTATTCTGTTTTTAAAAAAAAAAAAAAAATACTTACTGGGTTGAATGGGAACTGAGAGTACAGTTCCGAGAAAAAAACAAACAAACAAAAAAATGTGTCTCCATTGCACTGATTATATCATGTAGGATGGCAATTTCCTAAGAATTAGCATCCAACTTACTGGCTTCATAGCTGTTTGATGGGATAGGTCCTCTCCAACCCTTTTATGTTAATCAGCTTTCCATTGCTGTGACAAAACACCTGAGATAATCAACTTTAAATGAGGGAAGGTTTATTTTGTTTCAGAGGTTGCTTGGCCTTGTTGCTTTGAGCCTGACTGAGGTGGCACCGTACATCATGGAGGGAGCATTTGGCAGTGGAGGCCTGTTCATCTCATGGTGGCTAGGAAGCACAGAGAAAAGAAGGGATCAGAGTCCAATATCCCCTTCAAGGTCATGTTCCCAGTGGTCTAACTTCCTTCTGCTAGGCCCTACCTCCTAAACTTCCACCACATCCCAATACCACCACAGGCTGGTGACAAAGCTTTTAAACAGGTACCTTTGGGGTGCATTCGAGATCTAAACTCTAGCACCATTTCTGAAGTCCCCTAATGGTTGGATCAGAGGAGGGGGCTCTGGCAACATGGCTCATGGTGGAGAAAGCAGCAGTGATCTCTTCAATAAAGTCACACACAGGACCTATGCTAAGAGGTTTGTCTTACAGGTCAAAGGCCTGTTGTCTTGCAGAGGCACCTTAATGGCAGTCCCTAGTCATGAACTTCTTTTCTCCTTCCTCCCATCCTCTCTCCCCAACCTCAAAATTACTTAAGCCTATACGTACAGTCTTAGCCAAGAGCAAAATCTGAACCATCGCTGACTCTTCACCCTTGAGAATCAAATCCAAGAAGACACAGAACTCTGAGCCAAAGCCAAGTACGAATGTGGAACCCTCATTTGTGTGCTGTGTTACATAAGCCCAAATCATAAATTTGGGCTTGTTGCTTGGCCCCCTGTCTTCTCTTTTGTTCACTGTGTGCTGTAACACAGCACACACATGTTGGCTGGGTACCTACGATATCTTTCTTTGACATTTAAGTGAGCATCTTCAATAGAGAGATGCAACACAACAATCCAGTTTTCCAGTTTCTTTCAAAAAAAAAATAATAATGTCTGGCCACATTTTGCTAGAATTCTGCACCCCCAGCAGCTGGAGATGAGTAGCCCGGCCCAGCCCCTTTACAGAGAAAACAGAATTCACTTCTTACACTAGATGCATGTTTCCATGTTATTTTCCAGACCCTTGGAGGCATACAGTCTTGAGTCCTTTGGGTTAAGTCTGGGAAGGGAGAGGAAAGAAAGAGAGTCAAAGAGAGAAAGTATCCCTGGGGACATTAGTTCAGACCATTTGGGATGGAGGTGACTGACTGAATACCTGACTAAAAGTTCCTTAAACAAAAAGAAATTTTGTTACTTTATTCAACACAAGTCTACAAGTTGGCAGTTCCCGTGTTGGAATGTTGAGTTCTAAATCATTTTCTCTGCAGTGTTTATGACTTTCTTCTCATGGTGGCACTAAAGTTACCACAGCTCGAAGCCCCACATGCTCATACAATGACATACAAAACAGAGAGACCAGAATGTCTCTTATATCTCTCTTATCAGCGAGCAAAATCTTTCCAGAAGTTTCCAGAAGACTTTGACCCAAGTCCTACTGGCCAGAATTTTGGATCCCATGACCATTCCCTAAGACACTTGGCAGATGAGAATGAAATTGTCGTGTTGGAGTGAGACCCAACGTGTTCATCTCCTGGGTCTGGCACAAGGGTCCTCCTTCGTACATCATGATTCTGATAAAAAGGAAAACAGGGAGGACGCTAGGTGACCACAACATGTACCATGTATGGAAGGCAGGGCCTCTCTACTCTGCTTCTATCCTGGCTACGCATCACCTAGGATGCTGGGAAGGAACTCCTGCTGGGGAAGGAGCCCTTGCTGAGGAATTCACTCTTCTGGCGTCTGCAGGGACTGTAAGATATGGTGTGAATACAAAGTAGAGGACTGCTTGTCCCTTCTACTGCACTCTCTGTGTGTCAGACTCCCAGTGAGAGCATTTGGCTGTGAACTCGGCCGCCCCTCCGGTTCAACCTTAGGGACCGGCATTTTGCTTCAGGCATTTTCCTGGCCAGCAGAGAGCAGGTTTCCCTCCTGACCCCAGCTCTGAATTTTCTCACCAGATTCTCTTCCCCTTGGGGGTATATAAAAAGACATTGCCCTAGGGAGCAGGCCTGGGCCTCGGTCCTGCAGTCAGAAGAGCAACTCATCTCTCTTTCCTAAGGAGCTGATGATGAAGTTTCTGGAACGGATGCCTCAAATCATAAATTTGAGCTTGTTGCTTGGCCCCCTGTCTCCACTTCTGTTCACTGCACCCCGGGCAGCCTCAGAGCCACCGGCCCTGGGAAACAGTTATCTAATAAATGTTCAGCTCCTGGTCCTATGAGCCACACACACCCCCCTTATTAAACCTCTCTGATCAGCTGGCAGGCATGCGCAAAGCTGATGGCTTCAGAGAGCTCTGGGACCATCAGAGGACTGTCCCTCCCACTGCACCAGACTGAACTGTCATTTCTGGAGCAGGTCTGGGGAGCCCTCTAGCTCTCTGACTGTCATGCATCCAAGACATGTCCCACGGCACATCCACTGACAAATTTTCAAAAACTGAGAAAATAATTGTTTGACTACATCATCACGCTCACCAGCTTCTAACACATTCAGATCTCTTGTCTCAGCAGCTCCTTGTGACAACTCTGAGCAGACTCCATCAATCACCATCATTATAACCTCTATATTATTTACTCCCTACTGTGTGCCAGGCACTGTGATAAGCACTTTCTATCCATCATCTCATTTAATGCTCTCAACAGCACCATAAGGTAGGTCCTGTTATAAATCCTATTTTATCAGCAAAGAACCCAAAGCTTTAGAAAATGGTGCGACTGCCCAGGTAACAAGTGACAGAGCCAGGTTTTTAAACTCAGATCTGTCCAGTACAAAAACAGGACTTGTACTGACCATTGCCACCTTAGCTCAGTCTAGGAAATGATGGTGACCAGGGTGCTGTTAAGATCCTGAGAATAAAGGATGAGCATTAGATATTAAGGTAACTGGCCTCCACTTCCTGTTCTCCCTTGCCCTCTCACCTCTATGAGAACATTTTAAAGCTCAAGAGCTAGATTACTGCTCTATTACATAGAAGAGCAGCTTTAGGTCTTTTTAGCTTCGTCCCTAAAGATCATCAAGATGCCAGAGCTCAGTTAGGCCCAAGAATCAGAAGAGGACATCAGGGAATTCCCAGTGCCAGGGTGCTCTCGGGCAACACTCACAGTCTGGGGGGTTGGAATCAGCAAGGCCAGAGAGATCCCCTTGAAACAGCAGAGTCCAGAAATGAGTGGCGGGAATTGCCTAAGCCATGTCCCTGGCCAGGAGCCAAGGTCATGGTCAAGGACCAAAGGAAAAGACATGCAAGAGGCAGGACACAGGGTCTGTACTAGGCAACTGGTGTCCAGTCCAAGGGTCTCCCACCTCTGCTAGGAACAGTTTCTGGCACGCACTCATGAGCCAACTGAAAGCAATGAGATCCCGGAGGAGAACTCACATTCAGAACAGGACTCCAGGCCAAGAGAGAGGCTGGTAAATTAGAGAACAACAGAACAAATAGTCCCAGGCAGTTCTGGGTGCCCTGGTTCCTACCTAGTGCAATCTGGCCAATTAATTCAACTAAAATGTCATCGGCTCATAGTAATAATACCCCTTCCTTCCAGCTAGCACCTGTCCTAGTGAGCTTCCAGACTCTCCCCATCTCTAATCCTCACCATGACCCTCAAAGTATAGTAGATGTCAGAGAGTCTCCATTAAACAAATGAGCAAACTAGGACTGGGAGAGATGAGGTGACCTGCCAAAGTCCCCTAGAGGATCAGGTAGGATTAGAGCCTGACTCCTTTCCTCTCCAGCGTATATCTTACCTCAGAACTAGAACTGTGGAGACCACAGAGCTGAAAAATTGCAAAGATCACACATGTGTCAACCCAGCTACTAACTTCTTCTGGGCACGGCCTCTGTGTCAAGCAGTGTGCTGGGCGAGGAGGCCACAGCAAATGGCCACCCACAGCCCATACCCAAGGAACTCACTGCCCGACTGTGTTAGTGTTTCATCACTGTGACCAAAATACCTGACAAGAACCACTTAGAGGAGGACAAGTTTATTTTGGCCTATGGTTCAGAGGTTCTGTCCATGGTTGGTCAACTCCATTGCCCAAGATGGAAACAGACCGTCATGGTGGAAGGGAATGGCAGAGGAGAGCTGTTCCACTCATGGTGGCTGCAAAGAAGAGGGGAAAAGGAAAGGCCTAAGGAAAGAGGCCCCTTCCAGGGTGCTCTCTCTCTCTCTCTCTCTCTCTCTCTCTCACACACACACACACACACACACACACACGGCTCACCTCCCCCAGATATGCCCATCAGACCATTCAAACTCAGATGGACTGATTAGGTTACAGATCTCACAATCCAGTCATTTCACCTTAGAACATTCCTACATTAACACAGGAGCCGCTGGGGGACATCTCATATCCAAACCACAACTGAATTTTTCAGGTCACCTTAGAAAACCAGGAAGGAGGCCCCTGCCTCCTCCAACCCCACTTCTGGCCCTGGGTAAGCTGGTTGGGTCCACTGTTGCATGTCCCCATGCCACTTTTTCTGGTCATTCCAGAAACCATGACAGAGGCAGGGTCCCTGGGCCAGTAGATTCGACTGTGTCATTCTGAATCTAAACGACATCCTCTGTGATCAGTAGCCTCTGTCAGTCCTGGGAGGCTTCTGTTTGTTTGTGGCTGGGTGGATTTGCTCGGGTTAGTCTCGAGATCGCCTGTACACTGGGGAAAGGGGCCCAGCAGCTGTTGAAAGACCAGCTGGAAGGCAGTCAGCACAACTCCTCCCTGTGGACTGCAGCCCTAGAGTGACACAGCGCTTCTCCCGGCTCCAACTCGGGCAGCAACAGGCGCCTGAGTTTCACCTCTAAAAGAGCACTATGGCGGGAATGACATCTTTTTGGTTATCTGATCACTCTCCGTCACTGAAACTTCTTAGGAATGATTTCAGCCCCCCTCTGCAGCAGCCAGAGCTATAAATAAAGATCCCCCGGGATGCTGAATCCTGCCCTTCATCCCGGTCGCCTCTGTGACTCATTCCACAAGCTGATTCTTTATCCATCTTCTTGATTACAGGAAGGGGAGAGTGCAAGTCCTACTTGTGTGTGGCCATTCTTGTGACGCACCGTGGACATTTACTTAGGTGCAGTCCCCATGCATGCATGTCTGCGTGTGCACGTGTCAGCTAGTGACTGGGTGCTCCATCTTAAAGGGTAGATTGGAACTGCATCTGTCACTCAGGTTCCAGCATGGCAGCTGTTGGCCATGAGTCCACATTAAGTCACGCTAATTCAGACCCTTCCCCGTGCACTGTCCTGTGCTAAGCAAAGGGGATAAGATACGAGTTCTACCATCTTCATGGCCTGCGGTTGCTTAAAGCAAATAAAATCCCTGAGTCCCAGCAGCAGTTGAGAAAGCAGCATTTAATGCAAGAAAAAGCCTCACCTGAAACAGAGAAGAGAAAGACATTCATTTATTGAATCCCTTCTTCTTTGTGCTAGGCACTTACTAAGTGCTGCATAATTTATTCCTCACAACAGCACAGCAAGACTGTCTCTTATCCAAGTTTTTCACTCATGAGAAAACATCCCCAGGGAAAATAGATAACTTGCCTAAGAAAATCACACAGACCATGAAGGTCTAATTTGAGATTTGAGTTGAAGAATTTGGGGCAAAATCTTAGAGATTATCTCATCTAAACCTTCATCTAGTGTTTTCATCTACTCCCAAAATCCCTGAAAGCCGGTCATTCAGACTCTGGGTAGACAAAATTCAGCTCTCAAAAGAAGCTGTTTGTATTCGCCAGCTTCTTGTTGCTGTGATAAAATACCTGAGGTAGGCTGCTTAGGAAAAGCAGAAGGTTATTTAACTTCACAGTTTTGGAGGTTCAAGGGCATGGTATCTGTGCTGGCTTTGTTCTGGTGGGGAGACTCTCAGCAGCAACACATCATGTCAGATGGCAATGGATAGAGCATGGGTAGGAGCAAGGAGTCACATAGCTGCCCAAATAGGAAAGGAGCTGAGTGGGACCAGGCCCAGGCTTTTATAATAACTGGCTCCTGCAAGATCTCACTCCATGTGATTTGTATTCCTTTCTCAGAAAGCACCCCTTTGGCCAAGGCTGTCCTAGATGGCCCAACTCTTCAAGGGCCTGCTATGTGGGCAACTAAGATTTCAACACAAGAGACTGTGGGGGACACCCAAACAATATCAACATACAGCCCTGTGCCATCCTTAGACAGTGCCAAACTGCTAGAAAGTTCTCCCCAGTGTTGAGGCTCAATCTGTCTCCTTTCCATTTCTATCCATAAACTCTCATACGCCCTCTGGGAAGACAGAGAGCAAGTGATGGCCTTTGAAATAACCAATGACAATCAATGTGCTATTACCTCCCCAAGCCAGACCCACCCTTCAACCATTCCATACTGGAAATAATTTCAAATCCTGAGATATTTGTTCATCAAAAAATCCTTCCTGCTAGTACCCATGTTGCTGCCACATGTAGGTTTGGTATGTTCCAGCTGTGTGAATGAAGTCATGTGTGAGCCCTTTCAGGGTGGATGGTGTCAGGACATATCTCATTAAGCCTTTGTCTTAATTAGGGATTGGATGGTTGCCAGACACAGAGCCCATTCTGGCTAGTTCAAGTAAAATTCAGGTTTGATAGAAGGATGTAAGGAACTCTAGAGACAGCCAGATGTGAAAATGTTATAGGACTTCATGGAATGAATTGATATCAGAAAGCTAGTTTCTCTCTCTCTCTCTCTCTCTCTCTCTCTCTCTCTCTCTCTCTCTCTTTCTCTCTCTCTCCCCCCCTCCACCTTGTGTTTGCTCTCTGCTTTCCCTTAGTGTGTCTGCCCCTTGACATGCTGGTTTTCTCTGCAGCTCATTGCTCAAAATGGCAGCTGTCCAAAATCCATACCCACATACAGCTCCAGGTTCACCAGCATCTAGATGACAGAGGTTCTATGACCCAGTATTGGTCATTAATTGATTGGTCAAAGTAGGGTCAGGTGATCACTCCTAGACCAATGAGTGATGGCCAGCAGGCAGGGAGGGGCTTTCCTGGTACAAACAGGGCTGCATTAGGTAGTTCTTTATCAAGGATTCTAAGGTTATATTAGAGGGGAGGGAATATTCTTTGGAAAGGGTGTGGTGAATAGAAATGCTGGCATGTCTGGTACACTTTTAAATACCAGATACTCAGGATGAGCCCAGAGAAGCCTTTTATCCTCAGGATGTATAGACACAGGCTGTGGGGACTAGTGACTTTCAAAACTTCTTGTTCTTCTGAAATTCATATTCAGGGCCATAAACCCTAGAAATCCTAACAGCCACGGGTGACTTGGAGCAGGCCCCAGCTTTCCTCTTGCAAGATGATACTTTACAGGACTTATTTGTGGCTCTTGAGCATCTTGCTGATGACTCTGGAAATCTTCAGAAAGGCAGAAGATGCCATCAACAAGTGCTGAACCCAGAAACAGCCCACATGTTCTTAAATACATAAAGGAAGTGTGTGTGTGTGTGTGTGTGTGTGTGTGTGTGTGTGTGTACATGCCATGGTAAGGGCTGTGGGTAGAAAGAGGAGACAGAGAAGGACAATGTGGGAATATGACTGTTTTGTAAGAGGACGTTCATTGAATTGTAAGCTGGAAGATTTCTTAAAAATTGCTACCACATAGCCATCCAACCCAGATTGAAGGGTTTCCCAGAAGTACCTCTAGCACCAGAGAGCAGGTAAGAGGAAGGGCTGTGTAGGCAGCCCTCACACCAGCACCCTCCCAGCAACAGTGCAGTTCTACTGTTCTTGGTTTTATTTGGTTGCTATGTGTTGTTTTGCTCTTTTCTGGGCAAGGAAACTGCAGAGAGCAGTGATTTGCTCACAGTCACACAGCGAGGGCCTAAGCTGCACTGGTTCCCAGCTGTGCTGACTCCCCAAACCCTCCTTAAGCTGCCACAGGTCATATTGATACAAGAAAGGGAACAGTGATTTTTGACAAGGATAAGTGTCGTGACAGCTAACCATCTGTGGCTTCCACCTGCAGGAACCATCAGGCATTTGCTGCTGACGTGCTTCTACCTCCCAATAGCCCGAGCACACAGCTGTGTCTGGCAGTGACCAAGCTGCAGAACAGTGATAAACTGGTGGCTTCGGGGCTCAAATCCCTAAATTGTCAAACTGGCTCCTTGGTTATCTGTTTATCTTGCAATTACCAGCTAATTTTTAAAGGGAACCTATACCAGGGTAATTAAATCGCAACCAGCAGACTTCAATTCTAACTTGAGAGAGAGAGAGAGACACTGTGACAGAATGTTAAGGAGCTCTCCAAACCGACAATGTCAAGGCGCTATGGCTGGAATAAATGAAATCCCATCTACCCTCCCAAGATTCAAGGTCCTGAGAGAGAGAAACAGATTGGACGAGCTCAGTTCTCTTGAACACACACTTGGCAGCCACAGCCACCACCCCTAGAACCAATGCTGATAACATTGGTTTTTCAGGCCACCCTGTTTACCCTCCACCAAGTCTTGGGTGGTATGACTCAGTCACAGCCTCTCTAGCTCAAGAGTGGCACTTGCTCTTCCGTCCAAGCCCAGTCCAACCTGGGCCATGCCCGACTCCACTCCTAGAATCATAAGACCCAACACGCCGACTTATGGCCTGGTGTTGTAATTATCCTATTTGATTTGCACATGTAATTTCTTACCACGTCTTCTTTTCTGAGAACTGGCATTGGGGAGAGGAGCCTTTGTTATTAGAATGAAAAAAAAAAAAAAAGAGCAAAAAGTGATGATACAAAATTATCCCTTCTCTGATAGGCCTTCCCAGAGCTGGACCCAAACTTAAGAGTCAGTTCACAGCAAGAGTACGAGGCAATCCAGGCCCCCCATCTTGGTTCAAAAATTTTAGCCTAGAGCAAGCAGTCAGTTCCAAATACTTCCTCTCCAGTTCTCCTAGAAGGCCTCTGGGGACTTCATACAAACAGAACCTTTGTGTCAGAGACCCTGCAGTGGAACACAAATTAGGCCCACTCCGGGACTTGGCTACAAAAGCATCGAAACACATAACTTCCAAAGTCACTTGTAGTTCTAAAAGTCCATGATTCTCTGATTAAGCAAAAGAAATCTATTTCTAAAAAGTGGGTGATGGACATCTTACTCAATGAACTGGAATTCACTTCACCGGATTCCGGAGACTTTCTGGCTGATTCTGAAGCGTATCCCAGGGTGCTGAATTTCTGCCACTTGCCTAGGAGTAATGACATCAGAGAGCAGGATCTGACCTGACCCTTGGAGAAAAAATGTTATCTAAACCATGAGTCAATACCTCATATCTATCCCCAAAACCAAACATCACTTTCTGGTTGCCTTGAGCTAACTGACCAGAGGACGAGGGGTTACTACTGGTGGTTGACTGAACCGGCTGCCTGCACCAAAGAGAGTGGCCCTATGCCATCTGCTCAACACACAGCCTCATTGTGGCCAAAAGCCAAAAAGAAATTAAAAAGAAAAAAAAATCAATTCAATTATGGATGTGGAACTAAGCTGTTTTAGGGTATGATAGCAAAAATAAATCTGTAGTACCATGTAACTGGGAAATACTGACCCAACCTCCAAATGACTTGCTATTATGTTCGGAAGATTTTTCTCCAAAAATGGGAATTGTTTTTCATCAGGTCATCCACATTGATCTCTCTTCCAAATAAAAAAAGAAGAAGAAAAAAAGTGTGTTAACCACCCAATCTGTAACCATTAAACTGGAGGAGCTAGCTCAGTGAACTTCAAATGTGCAAATCTACCATCCTTCATTGCAAACGATTTGAGGTGGGCTTGCCACCTTGGATAGAGCAAGGATTTCCAGGTATAGGACTGAAGTAGAAAAGGGCAGTTGCTTTGGCACATAACCAGCTGTGTCATCAGCTCAGTTACACAACCCAGTGCTGTGAGTGACAGATGCTGCAATCTTAAATTAATTTCCTTTGGCTGGTTCTGAAGTATTTGACTATTACACTTGCTGTGTTTTTAAGAGGGAAAAGAAACTTGGAAGTCGAAATGGTACATTTCAGTTATCCTCTCATCAGATGAGGCAGAAACCAAACTTAGCCCACGCCACACTGAGATGCTGAGTAAAATCAGTGCCACAGACTCTCAGAACAGGAAGGAGACTGGGAGAGCAAGCAGTCTAAGGGAGAAATGGATGCTAATAGCAGTAATAATATAAATAATAATAACTGTAGAGATCATAGTCAAATGCCTAGCCAGCACTCTCATTTGCTTTCTTGCCTAATAAAACCTCAGTTTGGTTTAGACACCCCACACACATATTCCATGTAGCCTCCCAGGAAGCCCACTGCATCCCCCAGCTCCAGGGTGAGTGCCATTAGTACCTATGATCTGTTGGAATAGGCATGTGACCCAATTCTGGGCAATGAGACATAAGAGAAGACCTTTGTTGATACAATTCTATTTAAAAAAAAAAAAAAAAAAAGTTCCTTTGCCTCCAATAGAAAGACCCAAAGGAGACATCCTGTGGACGTGGACATATCTAGAAGTCATGCTCAAGAGTGATGTAGACATATCCTGCTATTAACCTAAGATTGGAACCAACACTCAGGATCACAAAATAGAAATATGAAAAGACCCAAGTTCTTGATGATATTACTGAGCCACTAATTCAACCAGCCCAGAAGATGGCCTCTTCCTGAATTGCTTATATGAAGTTTTTGTATTCCACTTTAAAGCCACTTTGAGTTGAAGATTCAATTAGTTGTAATCAAAAACGGCCCAAGGCTGACAGTGCTTACCATGTGCCTGTCACTGTGCTTGGTACCCTACATGCATTATAGGGTATCTCTGTGAGATGACTACCATTATTATCCCCATTCTACATTTGAAAACACAGCTAAGTCTTGGAGAGATGTATTAATTTTCCCAGAATCCGTTGGTAAGCGGTAGAGACTAGATTCAAAATATTAGCAGTCTAACACCAGGGTCTCTTTATCCTCCATGCTATGCAACCCAGAAAAGGGAAAGACTTGCTTCAAAAAGCACCATAAGTCAGTGTCATCTAGGGATTAAAACTCCAGTTCTTCAATGCTCATCTGATGGTGATGATTTCAGTGAATTCAGCCCACTACTCCCTTAACCAAGGCATCCCTTTTCATAGTCTGCTTAAAATGCATGGTCTTTCTCTCCAAACATTAACTACCCTCTTAGACCCTCTATGCTCATCTTCCACCTCCTTCATTTCTGACTCTTTAGCTCATTAATTGACTCTTTGCAGCCACTGAAGAGAGTCATGTGACTCTCCTGGAAAAACCCCCATGGCAGGGGCAAGATCATTGCCAGTTAGGAATTCTCACCAACAAGGAAATTAGGCTGTCTGCTGGGGCTGTGGAGGATGAGTTGGCAGGCTTCCCATGCTAATTGGTTTCCGTCTTGATTCAGTGGTCTCCCAAGCCAGCTGACAGCTCAACAGTGGCCAGCAGTCTCAGACACGGAAAGTAGGCAAACACTTGAAGCTGCCTCAATCTGAGGATGAGTCACAGTGAGCTTCTCCATGGGAACCTCATAGGCCTTGCATCGTCCATGAGAGAGAGGAGAGACTGGGGATGGCACATCATCATGCTAATATGATGAGCAGGAATGGGGAACCCACCTTTGCATTGTGAAGTTGTCAGCATGGGACAGCAGTAGGGTCTCATGGGTTTAACTCCCAGTTAAGATACTTGCTAGATGTTGAATACAGAAATAGTAGCAATGGAACTTCCTTGAACCTAGTTTGTTCCTGTGTAAAAAAATAAGAGTAGGGTGGTCATGTAATTTGGATATGATAAGCATAATTCCTGGCACATTAGTAAAGCTCAACACCTTCAAAGACAATTATATTGGCTGCAAAGATTATGATGATGATGATTATAATGACGATGATTATAATGATGATGATGACAAAAAATTAAGTGGATAGAGAACATATGATAATTCTCATGGTCAAAGTTTCTCCTGTTTAGTAACAACTCAGGACAAGTTCAAGCCTCATTAGAAGAGACTCTCTGCCTCTAATTTCCCACCTGCCCTATACTTCTTTCCTTCTTAATAAAAACACAATTCAGTACACTTGAACTTTACCCAAAGAATCAAGTGACTTCTGTGGCTAGCCACGAAGATGATTTCCAAATTTATCAAGCTGTGTTAATGGTAAACACCTACCTCAGCTCAGTAGAGCCAAATACTTAGGCTACAAATCAAGTTGGAGAAGGTGAACCGACACAAATATGGTTCATCTCAAGAGACAATGTTGGGTACAGAAAAACTAATCCTCGGCATTCAAAGCTTTTGTGATGATCTTAACAAGTTCATGGTAAAAAAGACTTGGACTGTCCTTATTTAAATATTCCCCCAGTTCTGGGGAGTGATATTAGCAAAATTGTATTGTTATATTGTGTGCCTGTACAAATATGTAATAACAAATTCCATCATTATGTACAACTATAATGAACCAACAAAAGATATGGAAAGAAAAAAATCACACTATTACACACACACACAAAAAAAAATCCCCCCCCATGATTCCATTTACACATCCTTGAGTGTGATGTGCTTATCTAGTTGACCAAAATATGCATGTCTTAACATGATTTTGAGAAAAATTTGTACCCATATTTCCAAATCTAGTGGTAGAAATAAGGTCATGTGCAGACTGATTTGAATAATGCATGCGCATCATACTCAATTGGCTTTGGGTCACCTAATACCGATTCTCCGTGTAGCATTGGAACATATAGAAGAAATCATCTAGTGAAGTTTTGACCATGCTCCACAGGCCCCTAGAGTTTTGATGGAGCTATCAACAAGGATTTGGGGTCAAAGCAGCATTGAAAGCACAGGATTCTGGGTTGCCCTCTTCTTATGTCAACCGGTATATCTATTTCTCTTTCCATATACTATAGTGGTGTTCTTACAACACCACTCACAGCTTGGAAATCCCCCCCAACTGAAATCCCCACCCCTCACTCATTTCTCAGGAGAGGAAACTGCAGCCCATGGAAGTCAACTCATTTGTCCAAGGTTGCACAACTAGATACAAACAGAATCTGGACTAAATTTTCAGACTTGGAGATCAACACACTTACCTAAGGAAAGCTATTGGAAGCATTTTCTTGTGAACAGACACTTTTAATCTTAATACTGTCACCGTAAACATCAACAGACACTTCTGTTACCCATTTGCTATGGGTGTGTGGAAATGTATTTGGCACTTTGTAGCTTAGGGGCACAGAGTGGGGGAAGGGAAGACTTCTCTGAAGGACCAATGCCTGAACACAGTTTGAATAGGGCAATGGATTCACCAGATAGAAAGGGGAAGAAATAGAGCCTTCTAGACTTTAAAGCTCTTTGAAATTGAGAGTTATGTTGCTGATGGAAAGTGTGCCACTTTTGCTAAGTTAGTATGCATATGAGTCAGAGTTCAGTCAGTAAATGGGAAGCGAATTAGGTCTCTCAAATAAAGGGAATTTTTTTTCCCCCAGGTAACTAATTACAAAGAGTGGGAAATGGTAAAGGAGGGAGGGGTGAGTGAGAAAACCCAGAGTCCAGGAATAGCAGGGAGCAGTTACTCCTCCTAGGGCAGGAAGCAAAGATGAGAACATGTCATTCTCTGAGCCCAGGGATGCCCCACTCTACCTGGGAATGTCAGGAAGGTGACAGGACCACCAAAGAAAGGCCATCAGAGCAGTGGCAAGACCAACAATGAGGGCTTACACAGGAGGTACTGAGATACTGTGGCTAAAGGAGAAGTTTTCAAAGATTCTCCCAGAGACCACATGCACAACAGAAGAGAGAGAACACTCTCCACCTTCTTGCACCTCCCAGCCTTCTACCATGGCTTCCTGCTTCCTGAACCTACCAAGGGCCCTGGATCTCCACAACCTGTGATGCAGAGCAGAGCATGGGAGGGCAAGAATGATGCTGAGAATAAACAGGCAGGTGACCAACCTGCCCATGTTTTCTAATGAAATGCTCCTCCTGGCAATTTCCCCACAGTTCTCAAATTCTGCTGCCCCTCTCTCTCCCATAAATATGTATCACCACGTTGATGTGACCCCAATTATAAATCCTAAACAACCCAGTAGTAGGCATTTGTAATTTTTTATCTGTCCAGTGCCTGAATCCTCTTCCTATCTGGAGAATCTCCCATTGTACAAAAATGAAACTTCATTTCTCAGCTCTCCATGCAGCTAGAAGGTGGTACATGACCTAGGATTCACCAATCGGATACTTCTGCTCCTGAACTTGGAACCAGGATCTAGCGACCAAAAGAAATAGAAATAGGGAGGTTCCATCCTGATGGAGAAGTAGCCATACCCAGATTCCCAGAACCAAAATGGTAGCCATGCCAGAGGCTCTCTTTGGGATTCAATGACATCCAAGTTCCAATGGCTGTGACAACCATGCCTTTTCTAAGCTGGCTGTATAATTTGATTTTGCTCTTGTTTTCTAGATTTCCCAGTGATTTTGAGGATTACTCAAATCTTTTCAATGACTTCATTTTCCACTTAAGTCATAAAGGATAATTGTTACAACCAAGAATCGCCACTACCATAAGCCACTTCTTGTTTATGACCAGAGATCTTACATCTTGAACCTAGCACTGATGATCATCTAAGGGTCTTAGAGAGCTTCATCTCCTACAATATTTAATCAATCAACAACTGAAGATATACAGGCACTGGCATAGATGCTTCCAGAACTCCTGAGGTGCAAGGATAGGCAGCTAGCCTCAAGCATCCAGGGGGTTACAGCATGCTATCTCTAGCCACAACTGTGGGAAAGGGGTGATTGTCTCAAGGATCATCTCAAAACCCAATGGCAGATAGAGTCGTCTTCCTGCCTCTTCTGTAAGGACTGACCCCTTACAGAATAAGTGCCAATGCCTCATTGTAAGATAGCAGACACCTGGAATAGCTATACTAAGTGAGTTCCATCCAGGAAGCCCTGGCACTAATGTCTCCCACCTCTCCCAAACCACAGGAAACACTGTCAGAAATGATTGGGTTCCACTCCCTTGCAAATTCAGAACCCTAACCTTCTTCCAGTATCAGCCAAGTATCCTCCAAAGAGTAAGATACTCGCCCTGCTCCTATTCTAAATCATCATCTGTTAAATTAGTCATCTATTACTACACAACAAATCACCCAAAAACTTACTGACTAAAAACAACAGTAGTCTGTTACAATAGTTTATTGCCTGTCGTGGTTTCTGGGGACCAGGTAATCAGCCAGGACACAGTAGGGATGGCTTGTCTCCACTCTATAATATTTGGAAGCATCAAGTAGAAAACTCAATGCCTGGAAGCTGCACTCATCTACAGATTCATACGTTCATATGCCTGGCAGGTGATGCTGGCTGGTGGACAGGGACTAGCTGAGCCATTCTCTGAAACATGCACACGTGTGCCCAAGGCTTTCTTGCAATGTGACAGCTGGGTTCCGAGACCTGACAGAAGCCAAATTGTCTTTTGCAGTCTAACCTCAGAAGCCATGTGGCACCCCTTTGACCACATTCCATTAGTCAACGCAGTTACAAAGATCTGCCCCAATTCAAGGGAAGGGAAGAGATACCCCTACCTCTCAAAGAAGGAGTGTCAATGCCTCATTGTAAGATAGCAGACACCTGGAAGCAGTTATCTTGGGAAACACTCTCTGCCATAGTAAACTCCAATAATTCCCAGGTTAAAAGAAACCTCTTTGGACTCAGTGGACATGTGGACACTCACTCTGCACCTGCCCTTGTAAATGCACCCTGTTCCTGAGTCCTGAACACCTTACACCTACCCACCTTCTAAGAGGGGCGGGGAGCTATACTGAGTGAGTTCCAGATGGTCTTCTGGCTCCTTCCAAAGAAAAACAAAGAAATGTCATAAAGCAAATGTCATCACAAAAGGGCTCCCTGCTACAAACATTAACTCAACAATACTAATTTCAATAACTCCTTAGAGCTATACGCTGGTTTATAGTTCATACCGCACTTTTGCTTGCATAAGCCCCTCCAATCAATAGATTCCAAGATGACTTTTCTGATGAAAAAAGTAAATAAATAAAAAAGCACACAGAGTCAAGTACAAACCTGGTTCAATAAACCCTCACACTCTACATCCTCCACTCGGCTTCTGCCTCCTTGAATTATGTTCATTAAGACCCATCCCCTCAGGGGCTGGCACCTCCGCATAAAAATTCAGTTCCACATCAACAACCTTGCTGAGGTGGGAGAGTAAGCCAGGTAAGAAGGTGGCTTACACAATCAGAAAGGGGAGGTTCCGGCAAACTTGAGTTAATGTTCCCAAGCTAAAGCTGCTACAGGAGCTGGATAATTTGAAGGCGGAAAAGCACCAAATAAATTGACTGTGCTTTTAACCCTCAGGCAAAGCATCAGTGATTCATTGCTAAGAATTTTCATAACACCCTCCTGCAGCCTTGCACCCTCGGTTCTCTGGTTATAGAACTCTATGTGAGACAAGAGGAGATCAATGTGCTCAGGGCAGCCAGAATGGGGTCCAAGCTCTAGACTACTCAACCAATATAGAGAATCTAGGACCCCATTATTGTGGGGGCAGGGGGAATCACTTTAGGTTTCAACCATGATTAGAGAACAGGCATAATTTTCACTTGTCAAAAAGCTTGACTTATCGATGCCAAAATGTGAAAGGGGTCCCTTGTGGCAAATGAAAATGTCAGCTACCCCTTGAAGAAGCTTGGTTTGTGCCAGTCACTAAGCTAAGGGCTTTGCTGGAATGGAGTATTTGGATAGAATTAATTAATTAAACACATGTTGCTGGGTACCTACCATAGTCTCTTGGAGTTCATAGTCTTTGAAATAGAGGCTCTTATAGCTCCATAGAATTCTGGAGCCAGACACATTAACCACAAGCTGGAGAGCCCCGTACTAGTAACGCGGGTGTCTTCAGTGACCTGAAGAGTTGGTGCCTATGGTCTGGGGGCGCACATTGAGATGCAGGGCTCATTAGACCAAGCTGAGGATGTGGTCTAACTTGTGGTCTAACCTGTGGAGGCACTCTAGGGAGGAAAATGCAGAGGCTCAAGTGGGCTCAGGCTATACAGAGGTGGGTATCAGGCCTGGGTTTTGCCTCCCAGCTCTGCCACTTACTACTGTGTAGCCTTAGGGGAATTACTTCACCTCTCAGTAAAGACAGAATTAAATAATTATGAGATAACAAGTTTATGCACAGTGTGGGGCATCTAGGAAGTAATCATGCAATGCCTAGAGGGGACAAAGGTGAGGATGAGGATACAGCTTGAAAGGAGGGACTCGGTGGCAACCAGAGCCAGGGAAGCCAAGGACAGTTGAATCCCTGGCTTCCAAGGGTCTGACTTGTGAGCTTTCAACTTTATGATGGTAATACAGAATGAATTCAGTAGAAATCATGCTTCAAGTGTTGAATTCTTGTCATTGCCTGGGCTAGCAGTAAGTGGTCCAATACTCTCTCAAAGCTGGGCAATGGCAGTGAACTAGTACTCCGTCAGCCACTCAATCACCAGGACAAATACAGAGTCCTCAACAGAGGGTCATGTGGCTAGGTATGGATGATCAATGGGTGTATTAAATGCATTTTCAACTTAGGATTTTTTCAGCTTACAATGGGTTTATCAAGACAGGAACCCATTAAGTAGAGGGGTGTCTGCATATTGCAAAACTAAGTGAGGAACACAAGCCAGCACCTCAGAGTTAAAGGGTTGCACTAGACCAGGAAGAAGGGAGGTCAAATGTCAAGAAGGATGCAATTTATTCTTTTTTTTTTTTTTGCAATTCATTCTTCACTCACCCATCCACTCATTCAATGAATATTTCCCAAATCCCTGCTACATTCAATGTGCCCTGTTATACTGAAAGGAGTAGGGGCTGGTGCTGTGTGAGGAAGGTAGGAAGGGTAGCAGTCAGACACAGAGCTGTCATCCAAAAGCTTTGAAAGTAGCTGTGCAGAGATTTGGGGACAGCACTATGGGTTGGGAAACAGAGTGGGGGCTTGCAGTTTTCCCCCTCAACTAAAACAGCCTCAGACAAAGGAGCTGCAAAAGTTCTGGAATTTTAAGAGGCCGTAATGTACTTCGTTGGAAAGGCCTCTTTGGATGACCATTTCTAGTCTGAACCATTCCAAGTAAATCTGATTTCAGGGGACTCAGGCTAGCTCCTCTCATGGCCAAAGTAGATGGCCACCGGTCACCAAAAAGGGGCCAGCTAGCCAAAAGTCACACTGTGCTGAGCTGTTAGCAAGCCCCTAACAGTCAGGTCATCATGGTCCACAGAGAAACATCTGTCCAGCAGCTCCACTCACCGGTACCAAGTGTCTAAACCTGCCAGCTCTGGTGCAGGCATGGGGTCCCAGCAGTAAATAAGAAAACAAATGAAATCCCTGAGGATTTTTGTGCTGGCTGGGGAAACAGCAACTAAGAGTCAGCAATCCCTTATCTGAAGCACTTGTCACCAGATGTTTGGGGGATTGAGAACTTTTCACATTTCAGAGAGGTACTATCCAATATGCTGAATACACACCTCTAGTACACAGCATCTGGACCAGCTCTGCGTAGTCAGACACAACAATTCTGTAGTTGCACATGTAAATATTTACACCAAGAGGGATAAATTAAGAAAGCAAATAGTCTCACAATGATTCAGGTCAGACTTGGCTACAAAAACTGCAAATGTATATCAAAAATAAACTGATGGGTGCCAAACATTTTTTTTTTAGCATTTAGTTTTCAAGGTATTTGGAATTTCAAAATTATGGAGACAAACTATACACAAGATAATTTTAGCTAACGACCTAAGAAATGAAGAAAATAAAACAGGGTGATATCACCACTCACGAGATAGGAATGAGACCATTCATCCAAAGCCATGCGCAGGGCCCATCTCACCCATCCCCTCATGCCTTCCCTCCAACTCTCCAGGAGGCAATATTGTTACTGTCGTTTCAGAAAGAAATGTTGAACCGATACCATTGTGAGCCCCATTCTAGGCCAGCATTCCCAAACTCCCATCAAACAAGTATCATTCATGATTTTACCATGTTCACAGACCACTCTGCTAGTCTTTAAGATTCTCCTTTAAATCAAATCTTTTTTTAAACTTACCTATGTCTATTTTTAAAGACAGCATAAGTGAAAAGATGGCATCTGCAATACACACTAAAATACCCAGGTCTTAAAATTGTTCGTCACTTGCCTATGCACCACCGTAATGTCATCTATGCTACCACACTTTAAGAACTGCTGGGCTAAGCCAACAGCTGAAGCTGGCCAGAGTACCAAGATGACAGCAAGACCCACTGGACCCATGACATCACTCACCCTATCTCAGATCCTATCTCAGGTCCAGTGGAATCTCTACCTTTCAAGGTACTTGTCATCAGAATTAAATCTGAGGACAGAAGAGCAACCTCAGGCAACATGCTGAGTACCTGACAAACAGTGCCTCGCTGAAACTTCACAACCCAGACACCAGAAGCCACTGCCACCCTCAATTTACAAAAACAAGGAAGGCAAAGGTCACATAACTACAAGAGATAGACCTAGAATCCAAACCAGGTCTTCAAACTAGTGCTCAATCTTACAATCTTTATGATCCTTTTCTGCCTTAGGCATTCTATACACAATTATATTAGTGCTACACACTAATCTACAATTGTGATGATCTGTTTCACCCACCCACTGGACTTGGAAGACTCAACCCATGCTTTAATGCTCCCTACAGACTCTAAGGGCTATGGAAGCAGAAGTTGTTTCTATCTTGTTCAGTTCTATGCCCTTTTCACAGGGTACGGTTCCTGACCGGATAGATAATTATTAAGTGAACAGATGGATGAAGGCTGAATGAGTATCCATCCATGAATATGGTATTCCCAATACATAGCTTGGTGCTTGCCACATAGAAGGATCTCGTTGGATATCTATTGAATCAATAATTAATACTCCTGTTACTTGAAAATTAAGTAACACTAAGATTTTGTCATTCTGTTTTGTAGAATCCTAAAGAGTATGGATTTTAAGTGGAACATTCTTCTGTGTAAAACAGCAAACAAGCTATTAGTAGGCAAGGAAAAAAGACAGAACACTTTCCAACTCAGGTACAAGATCATGTGGACAGATGTAAAATTTTCCAAACCTTGGATTTCAAACCCAATCTGAGCCCCAAAGAAATTACATTTTTAGCAACTTCTTTTTTTATCAATTCCCCAGAGATTGATAATGTCCAATAGTTTTAAGTCATTAAATGTGTTCCTGGAACTTGCAATTGTTCCCCCTGATTCAGACGGAAGGTGCACACCTTAGGCAAGAGAGGACACATTTGAATTGCTAATGTTTGGAGAATGTGGGTTTGGAGGGGGGTAAGATTCAGGGGTCTCTCATTTCTCAGATCTGGAAATCAAATAAGATGTGGAGCCAATAGCATGTTGAAAAGCACATCAAGTTACCTGGCGAATTCAGTCTTGTTTTATGGTGTGATCATATCAGGGTCACATACTCATCAGAACCCTTCCCTGAACTCTCAAATATAAAAACCCCATTAACAAAATTCTCAAGGACAGAGAGTACTGTCCACCACGGGGAAGAAACACATCCTATCTCCCTATGTCCCCAAGAGGAGAAGATGTGGGGTCAGTGTACATGTCTCATGAGTTCAGGTGGGCAAGTACCTAACCCTGCATGTTAGAGCACATAACATAACTTCATATAACCAAGTTCTCCCCAGGTCCCAAATAATTATGCATGTAATATGGGGCAATTGGTAAAGTACCTGCAAAAATTTTCTCTCCGGTAACTCTGACAACAGTTGGCAGTGGCTTTATTGTCTCTATGCTACAGAGGAGAAAATTAAGGCTCAGACAACCAAGTAATTGACCCAAAATCACCAAGCTAGGAGGGAAAATTTGGAGGTACTTTACCTGCAGCCTTCTGGACTCCGAGGTTCATCTTCCTGGTTCCTCCTGTCCCACTAGCCCATGCCTCCATTTTGAGAACCAACCCTTCCCATGGGCATTAAACAGGTGGCTATTGAAGTGGAAAGATTTTTTTTTTTAATTTCCTTCCCTCTTTCAATGTCCTTCCAAAGTTCCTGAAATCTTTGCCTGCCTCTCTGCAAGGCCAAGAGTCAACTACTCCCCCCCGCCCCCAACACACACACACACACACACACACACACACACACACACAGAACTGTCCAGTATGAGACGTCTAAAGAGCCTAAGCTTGTCCTTGTTGGTAAACATTTGAGTCAAAATTTTGCTTCCAGGCTCCCAGCACTTTCATCTATACAACAAAGAGTCTGAGTCACTGTGATCCTGAAAGTCCCTCCCGCTGGGACATTCACTGTCCTGATCTAAGGAGTCTGGCTGACTCTTCCTTGTCCACTTACAAAAGACCAATGGCAGAGCAAGGAGGAGGGGTAGCCACACCTGAACAGAAATGTTCCTGCCAGAGGCCATTATGCCAGAGAGCTTGGGGGCTGGCACAACTCTCAGGCTATTGACACAAAGCTAATAGTGTCCCCACCATACGCTGGTTCCTTCCCTCCTGCCTGCCTGGCCAAGGAGACTGACCACAGGGAGAGAAGCCCACGCCAGGCTAGTCTGTGGGGTCTCCCTGGCTCCATGGATGGTTCCACTTAGAGAAAAGGATAGTGCAGGTGGCTATTCTTCCAGATGTGTTTAGCTGCTCAGGAACCACTGGAGGACGGACGGCTCCTCCTGATGCCGGCCAGTGCTGCCAGCCTACTGTCCCCTGGTTTCCTATGAACACAGAAGGCAGGAAAAGAGAGAGACAGAGACTCACAAGATAGCCATCAACATATGAGCAGAGACAACTCTTCCTCCTGGATTTTAAAAACTACTGGGTCACAGAAACTGATTCCCAGGAGGTGTGTTTGTGTGTGTGTGTGTGTGTGTGTGTGTGTGTGTGTGTGTAAACTCTGATACATGTGATTTTCAACAACTGTAATGTATACTTCTGATATATGTGTGTAACCTGGAGATTGGATTGAGTATACAAAGATTAGGGGTTGTTAATGCATCAAACACATGTTTATGGATTCTAACTAGGGGATTTATAAATAGTTTACTTCTATTTTAAAATACAAATTATTGTCTATTGACCAGACACTGGTTGCTATCCAAGGTCTTTACTTGGGTTATCTCATTCAATCCTTAAAACACCCTATGAAGTTACCTTGGCAGTACTGACAATGTCTTGTTTGGGGGTTTTATAGGTGATAAAATGGATAGAAACTAGGGTGTAGACCTGGAAAGGACAATTCTGAGGACAGATTGGAGCTACTCACTTATAGCAGTAAAGCAAATAGATTTTAGCTCAAGTGCCAGCTACAATTAAAAATCAGTGGGAAACTAGAAAGCTGAATGAGAAAGATTCTGAGATTATGTCTGGCTCAGTGGGAAGAAGTGATATGATTGACGGGCAATGCCAGTCACGGGTGTCAAAGAAGGAAAAGTCACTATATGTAACAAGTATTTACCATTCTTGCTGAAGAACAAATCTATCTTCTGGATCCATCCAAATCCATTTTTCTGAGGGGGACACTTTGATATATCCATATAGACTTCAAAGGGTACCATTTATATGTATTTTTGATGCAAATAGAGCTTCCTGAAATTATGCAGTCCTAACTTGCACAACCATACCTGGCCACCCTGCTCCTGTGATCCCACCTGGAAATGAAAACTGAGGCAGGAGATGATGAACTGAACAAGAGTGATGAGTCCTTAAAGGGTAGATGCATTCCTACAAAGAGCTTCAAATGGAAACTGAAGAGCTCTTGCTCTTGATTCCACCTGCTTCTCCTGCATGAGCTGTTTAGACCATAGTGTATTTGAAGTTTCTGCCAAAAATGTATGTGGTGTGCTTTGTTCCTGATTTTGCCACCCAACTTGTCCTCCCTTTATGTGGCATGATATTCAGAGTGGTTCTGAGGAGATGCCCTCAGGCCCTTGGTCTTGAAGGTTTACTGCTGTGGAGAGGCATGTCTGAGTTAAGCCAAGCAGTGCATCTCACCCACACTCTGTCCCTGGCCACAGGGCCTCAGTCAGAGCTGGACCTGCAACCTAACCAGGCCCAAGGAGACTTGAGTCTAGGACTTCTTTTAAAGTCTAGAAATGGGTTTCACTTTTCCCATTAGATATGCATATAGAAGAATGGAGCTTCAAGAAGTTTTAGTAGTAATTTGGGGGACTATGAAGGGATCTCCTATTTGAAAATTGTGTTCTTCCCAAAGAACACAATCCACAATAAGACCACTATTTTCTGGACCACTACTTGAGCTCTGCATTAGGCTTCACCTGAAGCCAGACTTTCTCCAGCCAAGGGCCAATTCATTCCTTTGACATAAGCAGTTTGGGACATGGTTTCTGCTCAAATAATCCTAACTGAAAATTTTATGAATTCCTGAGTCCAAAGAGTGAATTTCTACCTATGACCAAAACTGTTCTTGGTATCACTGAAAAGAGCCCAACAGAAATAGCAGGTCTGTAAGATGCTCAATATGCAAGACCCTAGATTCCACCTGCTTCTCCTGCACGTGTAACTACACACAATGTGGCTGGTGTTGACATGCCACCAGAATTTCCCTTCCAAATGTCAGCATGGTTGTCACCCAGGGAGGCAGGCTGTGAATTTATTTCTTTCCATCAGAATGGTTTCTGGTACTCTGTTTTTGAAGACCTTCAGATCCAGTTTGCAAACCCCCACCCCCACCTCATGAGCACATTCTAAGTCAGAATTACAACCAAACTTATTAGGTGTAAGGCATTACTACAAATGCTGGGGAATGAGCCAGATCAAAGAAAGTTCAGGACCTCAAAACATGTATAATTTAGAAGGAAAAAGAATAAGACAGGTGTCCAATCGAACCCTCATTCCAGTCCTATTGGGTTATAAAGATAATCTTCAAATGCTAAGTGGTTTTCTAGACAAACTTTCAGGCTTATCACTCCTTTAACCCACTTTGGATCCTCATGGGCCCCGAAGTGAATACCTATGAGGCCCCTCTTCATAAGGACTGGCCCTCCCATCATCTATAGTCACCATGGAAGCCATCCCAGAGGGATGTGACCACCTCACCTTGGCAAGGGTGCTTGTCCAGGGATAGTCGCCTACCTGAGACAAACCAATCATAGAACCCATTGCCCAGTGTGTGTGTGAGCCCTTCCAGGTTTGAATTCACATAAACTTCCATGGGAGTTTGAGGAGAGGGCTGGTGAAACGAAGCCGGGCTTTTCTGACTCCCTGCATTCTAAAGTGCAAACACTGCAACTTTCTCTGCTCTTGTTTTTCAACATATAAACCAGAGTAAGAGAGGGTTTCATCCTGTAGAATGAAAAGAAGACAGACACAGACGTGGTATGTGAGGAGTTTTCCAGAGAGCCTGGAGCCCCTGGTTCCAGTTGCTACTGAAGCCCAGATACATAACGGGTTTTGAACTGTCTGCTATACTCAGCTTACAATAAATTCTTATTTTAGCTTAAGCCCACTGAAGCTGTGTTCTATCATGTAGAACCAAGAATTCTTACACAAACATATGGTCCTGAGAGGTCTTGTGCCTCTTGTTGGGAGTCGCCTAGACTCCAAAGACTAACTTCCCCATTCCCCTCCCCAGAAGAGCCGTCCAATGGTGAGCCCTGCTGGCTCACATGATCCTTACCCACCAATCAGACTAGCCCTGCTGGCTCACATGATCCTTACCCACCAATCAGACTAGTCTTGCTGACTCACATGATCCTTACCCACCAATCAGAAAGCACCCCAAGCCAACTGTCAAACCATTCAACCATTAAACTGTCATAACTGTCAAACCACCCCCGGCTCTATAAATATGCAGAACTGTTCCTCAATAAAGGGGTATTTTCTCCGATTTCTCCGAGGAGGAGCCTTGTTCATTCTTTCACCTCTGGTTCCAGTTTAAATCTACCCATCCAGATTTAACTCCCTCCCTAAGTCCTACATTCAGGAATTCATTGTTGGTTGTTAGCCTTGAGCTCCCTGCAACTTGATGCCTTCCATTTTCTCAGATCAGCCTTCCCCATCCTCATACTAGCCTGGAAAACTCCACCTTCGTTCTCCTGTGAAGTGAATAGAATCAGATAAGAAACCATGACACTCTGCTGCAGACATGGAGCTGTGGTAGAACTGTGTCCACAATGCATGGAAGTGTTGAGGAAGGAGCAACCAAATCATGCCACAAGAACAGGAAGTGGTCCATAAAGAACAGGAAGTGGTCTATAGGGACTTGAAAAAACATTGAGAGCTGGGTAGGATTTTAATGGGTGAAGAGGAATGGGATTATTAGGAAAGTAAATTGGAAGGAGCACATCTAGCAGAAGGAACAAAAAAGGGCAAAAAGATTTTGGAAAAATGGGTAAGCACACTTGAGTGGACCTCTACAAAATTTAAAATGGCTTCCATCTTGTTCCTACATTATTTAATAGACTTGGATCCATTGATTTGCCCTTTCTTTTTTTTAACTTTTTAAAATTTATTTATTTTAATTAGGTATGACAGTAGAATGCATTTTGATTCATTGTACACAATTGCAGCACAACTTTTTATTTCTCTGGTTATACACGATGTAGCGTCACACCACATTTGCAGTCATCTGTGTATCTAGGGTAATGATGTCCATATCATTCCACCATCTTTCCTGCCCCCAGACCCCCTCCCCACTTCTCCCTCTCCTTTGCTCCATTAAAGCTCTTCTATTTTTACCCATGCCCCCCCATATGAATCAGCATCCACTTAAGAGAGAGAACATTTGGCCTTTGGATTTGGGGTCTGGCTTACTTTGCTTAACATAATATTTTCCAGCTCCATCCATTTATCTGCAAGTGCCATGATCTTATTCTCTTTTAATGCTGAGTATATATATACCACAGTTTCTTTACCAATTCGTCTATTAAGGGGCATCTGGGTTGCTTCCACAGTTTAGCTATTGTGAATTGAGCTGTTATAAACATTGATGTGGCGGTGTTACTATAGTATGCTAATTTTAAGTCCTTTGGGTATAGACTGAGGTGTGGGATAGCTAGGTCAAATGGTGGTTCCATTCCAAGTTTTCTAAGGAATCTCCGTACTGCTTTCCAGATTGGTTGCACCAATTTGCAGTCCCCCCAGGAATGTATGTGAGCCATCCTTGTTGATTTGCCCTTTCAAAACAAATACTTTGGGGAGTGAGGGATAGTTAATTACCTACCTAGTGTTTTCAAAAGATCACATACCTAGAAAATATGAGAAAGTATAAATTGCCTATCACCCTTCCATTTGCTCAGACATGGTCTCAGCTAATAGTCACACATCACTTAACAATAGGGATACATTGTGAGAAATGTGGTGGTAGACAATTGTGTTATTGTGTGAACATCATAGAGTGTGTTTATAAAGCCTACTCTGAATGGTAAAGCCTACTACATATCTCGTCTGTGTGGTTTTGCCTATTTCTCCCAAGCTACAATCCTGCGCAGCATTTTTATGTACTGAATTCTATGGGCAGTTGTAAAAAAATGGTAAGCATTTGTGATCCAAACATATCTAAACATACAAAAGATAGAGCAAAAGTACTAGGCAGTGTTTCAGCTCCATCATAATCTTTTAGACTACCATCTAATCTTCAGTCCATCATCGACTTAGACAGCATTATGAGGCACACGACAGTATTTATGTATATATTCTTGCTACCTCTTTTTAAGTTTTTAAATATTTACATATTATAAAAGTGTACTTAATTATTTATATGTTTTGGCATTCTGACTTCTTTTTAACTTTACAATATGTTATGGACAGAATGTCATTAAATATGTGTTAACAGTATGATTTTACGTCTTTGGCATTTAAATGGCTGCATAGCATTCTCTGAATGGATGGACTAGACTGGATGTTTTAGCCTGCCGCAGTCCGGCTGCAGTAAAAAAACGGGGGGGGGGGGGGGGGGTGACGAACAACTTGTGTACGTTGATACAGCAGGAGTAGGAGCCGTTTATTGTAGGACAGGAGCGGTATTTATACATTCCACACAGCCTATCTTAATTAGCATAAACTAGATACAGCAGTCAGCCAATAAGGAATCTCCACACTTAATGGCTTGCTGGCATTACTTCACAAACCACTCCCTCTGGCATTTTGCCAGGCTCCCATCCAGACTTGTTTACAGACTCTAACATTAGCCAGTTCCTCATTGGTGGACATTCAGGCTGCTGCCAATTTATGTGTGTGTGTGTGTATGTGATGGTGGGGTGGGGAAGGGTTACACAATGACTTTGTACTAAAACTGTAAAAAACAAATCTTGTATACTTGTTTACGTGTTTTCTGAGCAATTTTGATTCCATGGTCCCTATAAAAACTTCAGTTAAGTCCTATATGTTTCTGGTTAAAATGATTTCTGGGTGCTACACATTTGTAAAAACCCATATTTTCTAGCAAGTTAATACTGGTAAATATCAAGCCACTGATACACACACACACACACACACACACACACACACACGCACAACTGAACCATTCTGTTAGAACAGGAGCCAGGGAACTGATGAGCCCAGATCATAATATTAACCTGTTTCAGTGCACCTGTGTCATTAAAATATTCACAGAATTGAACATTTCAGACTTACAGGATTTTATGATAAATTCCAAGAAGGGGGATTGCTATGTAAAAGGGATGCATATTTTCAAGTCTTTGATGCATTTTCTGAAAAACTCATTAGAAATGGGCTTATTTACCTCCTAACAACACAACATGAGACAAACAATTTCCCCTCTTTTCAGTCATAGTTTTATTACTTTATCTGCATAACAGGTTAAAAACCAGATAGCTTTGTTGAGTAATTTGCATTTATTTTATTACTATCCTATTTTATGTGATAATGGATCATCTGTATAAGAATTATTAGTTATTTTTCACATTTTATTTGAATGTTAATCATCTTTCATATGTGATATGTATTTAAATACTCAATACCTATAATATTGATTTTCTATTCATTGTTTATGTTGAAAATATATTTTTAATATAGCCTTTTTGTGTTTTTTTTTCTTTTTTTTTTAATTTTTAAAAATTGGCTCATTTGTAGATGAACACAATGCCTTTATTTTATTTATTTTTATGTGGTGCTGAGGATCAAACCTAGTGCCTCACACATGCTAGGCTAGGCAAGCACTCTACCACTGAGCTACAATTGCAGCCCTAGCCTTTGTGTTTCAACTTGGTAATGTGGGGGGTTTGCAACATAAGTTTTACATTTTTATTTATATTCATACTCTTTTTAAATGATTTCTTGTGGTTAGTGCCATAGTTAAAAAGAATTTCTCCAAGCCTAAAAAACCTAAAATTATCTTCCTATAAATGATTTTAATTTAAGTTTTCAGTTAATCTGGAATTCTTATTTTGTGTAAGGTTGGAAGTCAAGCTTTAACTTCATCTTTTACAAATATTCAAAATTGATGCCATTTGTGAAGAATATCTGCTTTATCAATATATTAATTATCATGCACAGCAGGTCCTATTTAGATGGTCTATTCTGTTCCAACAGTTTGCCAACCTGACCCTCTGCCAAAAACTCTGTTTTACCTCCAGTAAATTAAGCATTTTAATCCAGCAGGGCAATTCCCTCTACCTAACCTTCTCTTTTCTAAATTTTACGACCAGATTTAGCATTTATTCTTCCAGAAGTGCTTTAGAATAGTTGTGTTAAGTTCCTTCCAAATCCTACTGGTATTTCCTATGGAATTGCATTAAACTAATAAATTGAATTGCAGGGCACTGACATTGGTACACTATTTCTAGGACCATATGTCTTTTCGTTTATTCAAGTTCTCTTTTATGTATCTCAGTAAGGTTTTATCATTTTTTCATATAGGTTCTCTATGTTTCTGGTTAAAATGATTTCTGGGTGCTACACATTTGGTTGTTGTTATGTTTTCTAGCAAGTTCACCTGGTAAATATCAAGCCACTGATACACACACACACATACACACACACACACACACACACACACACACACACACACACAACTGAACCATTCTGTTGGAATAAGAGCCAGGGAACTGATGAGCCCAGATCATAATAGTTTCCAAACCAGAGAGAGAGGTCTGTTCCCTCGCCTTTTCCTCCTGTCACACCCTCAATGACCAAACCCACCTGGAAGCTGATGCAGGAGACATTGGAGGGTTGGAGGTGACCTCCAGGCATACAGAGCAGCACAGGGAGTCCATAGACCAACTCATGATCTCTTCGTTAGAACTAAAAATTGCCTCTAAAATTACATCTGCTCTCAAAGAATGAGTGTTTGACTTGACCATGATAGTCACAGAATGTGCCCTGGTTTGAGAACAATATCAAAAAGAGGAGGAAAAAGTAATTTTGATTCAATTACTTTTTAAGTAAATTGAAATAAACTCAACAACTCCTATAAACGGGCACACTGAAGAAGGAAACCTGCCTACGGGTGAATTGGTACTATTTTTCAGTATGCACATTAACATAGAATTATTCACTAGGTACAATGTGTGTTACTCCAACAAACTCCCGAGAAATGGAAACCAAAGAGAGTTCAGTCTCTGGAACAGTCCAGCAAAACCTATTTCCCTTCTTTCTGCTTTAGAGCAACTGGTCACCTTCCTCAAAGGACAAAGTGGGAGTGGCAAGTGGAAGATGTTCTCAGAAGATGTGTCCCCCAGTGATTTATCCCCAGTGACCCGCCACATAAGCCAAACAGAATCTCAGTAGGATCAAAACTTTAAAAAAAAAAAAAAAAAAACCCTCTTCCTGAATACCAGTACAAACTGATGGCACCTGTTTTAAGATTTCAACCAGACACATCACCTTGAGAAAAATCCCAAATGCCTTCCTACAATCGTCTTGAGGATTTCTTGTTCATCTGATTTTTTTCTCAGCCCTTGAAGTAGATGCTAAAAGAATATTTGTGGTGACAAATAACTCAACTTTAAAATGGGCTAAATAGTAAACCTAGCTCCAGAGAAGATACACAGTTAGCCAACAAGCATATCAAAAGATGCTGGATATCACCAATCATCAGAAAAATGCAAATCAAAACCCAGAAGAGAACACCTCATACCTGTTAGGGCGGCCACTATTAAAAAAAAAAAAAAAAAAAAAGCAGAAAATAGCAAGTGTTGGTGAGAATGTGGAGAAACTGGGGCACCTGTGGACTGTTGGTAGGATGGGCAAGTGGTAGCGCTATTATGAAAAACACTGTGTGGCTTCTTCAAAAAAATTTTTTTTAATGAGCTACTATATGATCCAGCAATCCCTCTCTGGGTACATGTCCAGAAGAATTCAAAACAGGATCTCAAAGACATTCGTTGCAGCACTGCTCACAGCAGCCAAGCTGTAGAAGCAACCTATCTATTGATGGATGAATGAATAAAGAAAACTCCACAGGTACATTCGATAGTGTATTATTCATCTTTTAAAAATAAGGGAATCCTGTCACATGATACAACATGGACAGACCCTGAGGACATTATAATAAATAAAATAAGTCAATCACAAAAAAAGACCAACACCGCCCGTGTCAGCTTTGCGTCACTGTGACCCTAACACCTGACAAGAACAACTTAGAGGAGGGAAAGTTTATTTGGGGTTCACAGTTTCAAAGTGCTCAGTCCATAGATGGCCGACTCCACTGCTCTGGACCCAAGGTGAGGCAGCACGTCATGGGGGAAGGGCCCAGTGGAAGACAGCTGCTCAGCCCATGGTGGAGTTAGGAAGCACAGAGGAGAATGGGGAGGGGTGCAGAGAAGATGCACCCTCCCAGGGCACACCCCCAGTGACCCACCTCCTCTAGACATGCCCCACCTGCCCACAGTCACCACCCAATCAGTCTGTTCAAACCAGGATGGGCTGATTAAGTTAAGCCCTCACAATCCAATCATCCCACCTCTGAACATTCCTGCATTAACAGGAGCTTTGGGGGCACCTCGTATCCAAACCCTAACACTGCACAATTTCACTTCTATTAGGTACCCAGAGTAGTCAAACTCACAGAACCAGAAAATGGAACGGCAGTTCCCAGGGCCTGGGTTGGGGGGTACAAGTGGGCAGTTATTAATGGGCATAGTTGATCACGTAAACTGAAGAGTTCTACAGAACCGTCACACAGCAATGTGGATATAGTTAACAATACTTTAACATGCACCCTAAAAAGAGTTAAAGGGGTAAATTTATGTGTTTTTTAACCCAACTTGTTTTTTTAAAATAAAGGAATGCTTTAAGTGAGTTCAAATTGAATCCATTCAAGCAAACCAGACAGGTTAACTCCTGAGGCCTCCCACACTCCAAGGTCCCCTTGGGTGACATTTCCCAGTTGCCATATCCTATACACCCCCTCACTTAGTCAACAGCACCATGGATGTTTCTCTTGGGTTTGTGTCCCACACACAGTCTAACATGGTGCCTGTTAACAAAGCCATTTCTCAGTCAATGTTTCTGGAATAAATAACAGAGCTGATGGAAAAGAACCTCAGTTTCCCCTTTTGCAAAAGAGGAGTCATGAGCACCTGCTGTTTTAACAGCCTGTGTTTTGGAGCAGCATCTCCTGGTCCCTTTGCTGGTGGGAGGTGAGAATGTGGGGGATTTCCTTCCTCCCATGCGCCAGCCTGAGTCATCCAGGAGCCAGACACCATCGCTCTCGGACACAACATGTCAGGTAGCTGCTGGGAGCAGCGGGCCTATAAATCTGTGCCACGTTCCCCCGCGGTTACCTAGGGAACACTGGGGCACAGCGAGGAAGGGGGGGCTCTGCAGACAGAGAGGGCTCTGGCCAGTGTCCCAGCCCTCTCCCATGACAGCTTGGCAGGAGGGTCCCCCTCTCTAGTATGGAGCCAGTGTCCTGTCTCCTGCAAGGGGCAAAGGAGGCCCCCAGCCAAGAGGATCTGAAAAGCTCCAAGGTCCCCAGACCAAACGTTCAAAGAGGCAAAGCATGGCACCGGGACTCAGGGTCTGGTTCTGCATTTCAGAATTTAATCATTACACAGGCAATCGTGAGCAGATTCCCCTTCCTTCCACACTCCGTGGGTGTGAAGATAAAATGAAACGTACATTAAACTGCTTGGCATGAGTCCTGACAGACAACAAGTGGCTAATAGATATAGCTGTAGGGTCGATTCTTATTTTTGTTATTAGTAGCAGTGATAGTAGTAGACAAGTATCACCCTCACGGTAATGCCCCAAAGGGCATCCCATATTGTAGGTGAGGAAACTGGACTCAGAGAAGTAACTGACTTGCTCAAAGTCCTTCAACTAAGAATTGGGTCCTCTGTAGTGTTCATCTAGCTACTTTAAAGGAAGATTATTCTGGTAAGCCCCAGGGGAGTGTGTGGGAAAAATAACCCATATCTCCAGGCTCCTTCAGCTCCCTGTGCCCAGACGGGCTCCCCTCACTATGGTCACATGACCTGGGGTCTACTCCCAGACCTCGCTTCCCACTTTACATCCTCACATCCTCAAATCCTACATCAGAGGGGTCCCTGGGCACTCATTGGCTCTGATTGGGTCATGCCCAACCCTGGAGCCAGAAGGGAGGATCAACCTGGGCCTCAGAGGCAGGGGACTCTGGGGACAGCAGCACTTACAAAGAATCTAAACAGAGGCACAAACAAAATATACTGATGCATGTGTGCATGCATGTGTCTGTGTGTGTGTGTGTATGTAAACTCTAGAAAACATTGGCCAAAATGTTAGCAGCACTGGTCTCTCTGGGTAGAGAAATGAAGAATGATTTCTCTTTTGTTTCCATAATTTTACTAGGCGCGTAATTCACCTTAAAAATCTTCTTAAAGCTACTTTCATTTGTTCTTAAATAATAAAAATAATATATAGTTATTTTACGTCCATTTAGTTTCAAGACTATCAGGCTGGGCATCAATCTGGCTCTGAGTGGCCAAGTTCCTCTTCTGGCCTCAGTTTCCCTGCCTGTAAAACAAAGGAAGGGCCACGTGATTTCTTCAGTCCCTTCCAGCTGTGATTCTGAACGACTCTTCCCCATCTACACGGAGCGAGTAAAAATTTGTGCAGGCGCGGGATCCTAGGAGAACTGCTTGAACTCAAAGAAAATAATTGTTTCTAAGTAGAAATCAATCCTGAACGTAAATGGGTACATTTGCCAAGTCGAAAAAGTTTCATTGCAAGTCAAATGTGCTTCCCAGAACCTCAAAGAGAGGTTTCTTCTCAGTGGAGAACAACTAACCCACTCCAACCCAGAAAAACATCTATCTCTTTCTCAGTGGGAGAAGAATTAGCATTATTGGACTTACGTTCAGGCCCAATACAGGAGGCATTAAACACCAGTCTCATCTAAATTCATAGCACTGCCACCATCATTGTTTGTCCAATAACAAAATACTAAATCTCCAAAAAGTGCTATTTAATTGGCACTCCATTAATGAATATGAATCTATGACTCACCTCTCCATAAAACCCTCAAGGGGGAGAAGTGATCCTATTCATTCTCATATGCCCCTCAAACCATAACGTGGTCTCAATAAATATCTGCCACTCCTTGGGACCCTTCTCCTACCATCAGTGCGGCTTGGGTTCCATAAAATCTGAGTATGACCAGCTCATTGGATCACACATCTTTAATTAAGAAAAAAAATGATCTGGGTCCTATTAAAAGGGGAAGAAGAAGAGGTTGTTGAGGTTGTTCTCCATCATTGGCAAGAATCCAGCCCTACAAGGGATTCCTGCCACTCACAGGGCTTTTGGGAAATGGCATGTTGGGTTGGTAGACTTTGACAGGGAACAGAAGGTTGGAAAGGTCACAATTTTTAGGAGTTGCTGGAGGCAGCATGAAAGTGTTGGAATCTTGGAAAGGGGTTCAGGTTGAAAAGAAAGGAAAGTTACAGAGAAGAGAATGGATTTGCAATGTAAAATTCCACTACAGAAATAGAAAGAGAATAGAGGTGAATAGAGAGAGAGAGAGAGAGAGAGAGAGAGAGAGAGAGACACACAGCCAACCTCCTCCTACACAGTTCAAACTCAGGAGGCCCTGGTTTCAGGGATGGGATGGACAGCCATAATGGCAAAGGCTGGGCCAGAAACAAGAACAATAACTAAAAAAAAAACATCTACAAAGAGAGAGCCATAGAAAAACAAAAGTTTCACACATTTTGCTTTGAGTTTCGGTGAAGGCTGAGATCAACTTACTCTTAATTCATTCACTCACTCACTCACGTAGTCAATATTTGTTCGGCCCTGACTGCCTGTCTGACACTGCTGTCACTAGGCCCTTGGACAAGCATAAAAGAAAAAAAAAAAAAAAAGCCAGCCATGACACCTGGAGTCTAGGGAGAGAGAAAGATTGTAATCACAACATCACGGGAGGGGCGTGTAGCCACAAACCAAGGCACAGGCCACTATGATGGAGAGGGATGTGGTCATGTGAGAGCAGAGAACAAAGGAGCCTCTGCTCACCTGAGGAAGTGTGATGAATGGGCAGGCCCCGGGCCAGAGGTAAGCAACAGAAAGCGGAGGCCAAAGCCATCTTTCATGGGCTCAGTGGAGGCAAGACTGGTAGCACGGGCAATCAGAAACCTGGCTTCAAGACCCAGATCCTGCAGGAATCCTCGCTAGGGAGACGTTCGGTCAAGTCCTTTGTGCTTTCTGGGCCTCCATGCGAACATCAATAAGATGGAGATGTTGGACCAAAATGATGTTTCTCAGAACGTGTCCCTGTTGCTCTTCTGCAGTAGAATCTCTTGTACAAAATGTAAATTCTTGGACCCCACGTCAGAATTGCAGAATGAGGATATCCGGGTCCAGGGATCTGCATTTTAAGGCCCACTCTAGGTGGCCTTTATACCCGGGGAGGTTTGAGCACCACGGGCTACACAGGAAAGCCTTGGCCTGCTCACAGGCTGTGTGTTTCTCCCTTTCTAAATCCCTAGGCTCTGTCTGGATGGAGCAGCAACAAGAAGAGAAGTGATCATCCCCCAGATGGAACAAAGGAACAGCCTCGAGTTTTCAGGTGACATCAAAGAACCAAGCTTTCAGAGCTAGAGATCATCCCGCTGTTTTAGGGTAAGTTCTCCCGCAAGCTCCCCAGACTGAATTTTGGATTTTTTTTTGTTTCATGTTTTCTTTTCCACTCAACCACTGGAATTTAATTTTAAATACATAGGGACTGGCACTGGTTTCTTGCTTTTTTTATCCCCTCCTCTTTGTTCCTTTCTCAGGGACCTGGTCCTCTCTGCCATATCTGGGAACAACAGATAGAGGTTCACACAAGCCTCCCCTTCCTCCCCTGCCCTTCTAGGATATGAGTGGTCTGCTTCTGATGGGAAGTCTATGGCGTGTGGGCCTCTTTGGTCTGGTGCCCAGGGAAAATTTCCATGGACCCTAATTGTACTAGTGATCAGGAATTATAGTCCAAGGGCCTGCGATCCTGCCCACGGACCAGAACTGTGCTTCTCTTTCCTTCTGCATAGCAAGCTCACTGGGCCAACTGCCCAAGATCACCAACACACACACACTGACTTCACCTCCAACCTAGGAGTCCTCTCTGTGTAAAAACTATTTCCAGCAAACCCTGGGCTCTCCGAATATGGCAATTTCCTATGTTGCATCTCAAATGCCAGACATATGATTTCTTCCTGCCTGATAGGACTCTTGCGTTAAAATGAGATAATGCGTGTAAAGCACATGACATGTGCCTAAGTCACAGTAAGTGCTCAGTAAATACTGGCTGTTATTTTATTATCGTTTTTCCAGCCACAATTGTTCAGGGCAATTTGTGTCAAGAAAAGGAATGTATCAGTTACATCTCTTGGCAAGTCCAAGGTTGGAAAGGATAGTTGAGAGATCAACTAGGAAAATCTGTTCCTACATATTCCAGATCCTGGGAAATCTGTTGTGAATCTTTTAGATTATACAAAAATATCAACAATAACTAACATTTGTTGAGTGCTCTACTTTCCAGGCACAGTTCCATTTAATCCTCTCAACAACTTGATGCGGTATATGCTATTAAAATCCCCATTTTACAGATAAACAGACGGAAGCTTAAATAAATAAGTAGTTTGCTCAAGGTCAAAGTCAGGAAGTGGCAGGAGCTAAAATTTGATCCATCCAGATGAAACCAGTCTGGTGTTTAACGAGCTACTTCAGTAGAGCTAACTGGCATCTCTCATGCTGTCGTCAGAATCTATATTTGCTGACTCTCTCTGAGGTAGATGACAGCTGATTACTATCATGGGACCAGCAAACTTTGTAATCCTTAAAGACAAGACTCTGGTCAAGCCTCCCACCCTTTTCTTGAAAGAAGTATGTCAGGAGCCTGATATAAACTCAGTTGAGGTTCCCAAGGAGGGATTAAGAAAAGAGATTTTTTTCGACACATTGTATTTGTGTGTGTGTGTGTGTGTGTGTGTGTGTGTATATATATATATATATATTTATGGAGTAAGTGTGATAATTTAATGCATATATAAAATGCATAATGATCAAATCAGGATAATTAGCATTTCCATTTCCTAAAACATTTATCATGTCTATGTGTTGAAAAGCTTCAGTCATCTAGTCATTTTGAAACTTTTTATAAATTATCATAGACTCTATTTACCCTGCTGTGCTGTTCTATAGCGATTCTTCCAATTCTTCCTAACTATTTTGGCACCTGTTACTGAACAGCCCTGATCTTCCCTCCCGGCTATCCTTCCTAGACCCTAGTAATCACTATGCTAACTCTCTTGTTCCTTGAGACCTACTTTTTTAGCCTCTGAAAATCAATGGGATCTTGTGACATTCACCATTCTGCACCTGGATCCTTTCACTTTCCTCCAGTTCCATCCTAATGATAGGATTTCATTTTTTAATGGCTGAAAATATTCCATGGTGTGCATATGACACATTTCTTTATAGGATGAAAGACTTAATCCTCAGATCTGACCTCAGAGAAGGTCCCATATTTTCACTGTGCACTAGCACAGCCCCAAACATTTCTGCCTCTCCAAATCTATGTCCCCTGTCTGCTGAGGCTTGCCCAGAAGTTTCTATAGATTTTTGTTTGCTTGATTTTTGTTTAACAGAAAAGTCAGCCTGCAGCAAAATTTAAGGTATCACAAAAGTTAAAAGAATCAGCTTTCTAGTCACACCACCTCTGCTCTTGCCCCATGTCTGCATAATCTTGAGCAAGTGATCGACTCTCCTATTCTCGGTTTCCTCACCTATGAAGTGGAGGCAAGGGTGTCTACCACAAGGATGGTGGAGGATTAACTGAGATGATACGTGTGGTTCATTTTGACACAATGCCTGATGCATAAGTGCACTCAGAAAGCCATGGTTAATTCAAATGTGGTCCAGGGAAACAGGCAACAGTTCCATCTAAGGGTACAGCACCTAAGGGGCAGGGGAGATATCTGGGGACCCTCCCAGGAACTTGCATTTCACATCATGTAGCTAACTGCTGTTTTACCGGATTGCTCCTGTCTAGAAGTTTCCACAAAATCTTCCCTAGAGCAGAAAAATCAAGATACCTCCTCTTTCTCCCTCTTTCTCCCCTCGTCTTTTCAGGACTCCCAAGGCAACCTTCCAAATCTTTTGATTTGGTGTCCAGTAAACAGCTAATAATTGCTGGCATTTCCTGTCCAACATTCCTCAGTGCACCATTGAGACAGGCAAAGGGAACTGCCTCTTTCTCACCCTTCTCTCCTGGCCATCCCCTGGTGCCCAAAGTGAGGCAGCCCAACACGCCCATGCTCTTCCCAGGCTCCCACACTGGCCCCTCTGCCAGAGAAAAGAGATGAGAAGGCAGAAAACACCCCATGACATCACTCCCCTGCCTTGCTCCCCTGGGGCCTGGTCTGTTCCCTCCCAAGCTGGGCTCTAACACTTTGTCCAAATACAGTTTCCAGATGCCCCCAAGGAAAAGATTCCCACCGCTTCCTTCAGACCTTTTTGAACTTGGTGGCCACCGCAAGTGAAAATTTCCCAAAGGGGATGCATGGTGTGGTTCCGAGAGCACACAAAGAGGAAGAAGAGGAAGGATGGAGACATTTAAGACCAGTGTCATGTAGTTATTTCTTTCCTTCTTTAACCCACATCCCTGTTCAATGTCAGACTCGATTCTCTATGCATCCTCGGTCGCACATTTCCATTATTCATCTTAAACTGCAAACTCCCGGAGGACAAGGGAGGCCAGCATCCATTCAGTTTATTCAGTTCAAGTCCTGCTCCATGATAAATGGTAAAACACTGGATTAGGTCTGTTGCCCCAAAGTGAAAGAGGTTACACCGAGATAGAGTTAGCAGGAGAGAGAAAAATAAGAAGTAACAGGCTAGAGATCAATTGATCAAGGGGCCCTGCCAACAACTTGCACTGATAAGCAATTCAGAAAAAAATGTCGGATAAAGCCACAAACACATAGCCTTCAACAGATTGTCAGAAAGCCCTAGGACCCAAAATGTCTAAGAACCACTGGTTCTGCTAAAGGGATGTCCCTTAACGACTACTCAACCCTGCCATTACTGCATGAAAGCAGTCACAGACAATGTGCGAATAAATGACATGGCTGTGTGCCAATAAAACTTTATTTACAAAAACACATGCAAGGCTGGGTTAGATCCAGCCTGTAGTTTGCAGACCCTGGACTAGATGGTGTCTAAAGCTTTTTGGTTCTGACATTTCAGAAGTTCATGATCCTGACTGGTGTCATTGGAGCCCAGCGGGGCAGGGCATTGAAAAGCCAGCTGTAGGGAGCCTGTTGTTATAACCTTTGGTGATTTCAGCACATGTGGCTACAGAGTCAATCCTGGCAGTGCTCCTTGGCAGAGTAGCAGGAGAGAGTGGACTTGTTCTCCAGTTCCAGAGACAGGCCTTTCAGTCTCCATGCTCAGCACCCTATGGGCTCACACCCCAGCCTCCAGTGCAGGGCTCCTGGGCTCTCCCTGACTAAGGGATGTACGTTAAGTCCCCGCATGACTTGGCAATTAATCTTCACCAGTCTGCTACAAATAGCTGCTACTGAGCTCTCTCTACTTCACAAGGAAAGCTATGTGGCCGGAAGTGCTGGGTTAGGGGAATCCACGCTCACCAAAGAGTGACAAGTTGTAATTACCACAGACAAAAGCAGTTCTGCCCAGAGGGAGCTGAAATTCCTTACTCTTGAGAGCCTCTGACTGGCCGCCCTTGGAGGTAGTAGAAATGCTTCTGCTGCAGTCAGTGTCCCCTGACCAGAAGAAAGGACACTTCTCATCTGTCTTATCTGGGAGCACAGGGGAACAAAAATCATGCTTTGAGTCCCCACAGAGCCCAGTACGCTTCATGGGCCAATGCCTCGTACCTCTAATTCCTTTTGCTTTTTCAGACTCATTTACTAAATTCTTTGCATACTAACTGTGCTATTAGCCCTGGGACTTCACGCAAGTCATTTAACCACTCTGAACCTCAGTTTCCTCATCTATAAAATGTCCATAATAACAGCATCTCCTGGAAATATTATTAGGATTAAATGAGCCAATAGGCACAAGACACTTTGGACCAATGCCTAGCACCTACTGTGTGTCCAGTAACTCCTGACTTAAAGAATGACTGTTGCTCTGCACTAGGTAGTTTATACACAGGTAGGGACTATGATGATCTTCATCTCCCATGTAAAGAAACTGGGTGCCCAAAATAGTTACATGACTTGCCTAAGGGCACACAGATAATCAATTAGTGGAACTGGGACATAAACCCAGGTCTGTGGGATGCCAGAGTTTTGGCTCTTCACTTTACTCTTCTACCCAAGGTCACATTAGCAACTATTAAGGATGGAAGTGAGATTAGAATCCAAGTCAGTTCTCAACTCCTTGGCAGACCGAATCCTGCGTGGGAGGCAGGGAAGGCTGGCCCAAGGAGCACCTCTGCAGAACCTTCTCTCTGGGATGGTTCTGCCTCTCCTCCCTGACCTCTGCCTCACTCACGACCCCATCACATTCTGTTTCCTGCTGTAATTTCCTTCAGGCTAACATGAAGCCTTCTGCTGCATTTTTTTTTTTTTAATCTCAGTCTGGTGCAGAGAGAAGGATACAAGCTTTGGAGCCAGACAATGATGCTTTGCATACCAATGTTGCTTACTCACTGAATGGCCTTGGCCATGTCACAGAACCTCCCTGAACCTCAGTTTCCTCATTTGTAAAATGAGGATAATTCCTTGCCCACAGTTCTAGCACAGCACTTGGCACATAGTAGGTACTCTCTGAAAGGTGAAGTACTGTTAGTATCATTCCTCACCTTGCCCCGGGCTAGGTTTTCATTCTCTTAGTCAATTTACCTCTGTTGGAGCCACGACACCCAGCGTGGTAACTTGCAGAAAAGATGCTCTTATAAATCTCTAGTGGAATTGAAAACTAGGGAGAAAACCGCGTGATCACAGGTGAGAGATTTCCTCTCCTAGAGGCCCTAAACATATCCCTGAATCTGCCAGCCTCAGTTTCCCCACCAGTCAAGTTCAGTGACAGCTTCTCCCAGAGGGCTCACAGAAATGGAAGTTTGCAACTTCAGAGGTTTCTAATGTAATAAGATGGATAATGAAAAGATTCTTCTTTCCCAAGCCTCGAGTGAGTCAGAGCTCTGTGCTTGGCTTTGCCCCAGGGAGTACCGAGAAAATGAAATATCGTCTGTATCCTCATGACACCTAAACAAACGGTCAGTTGCATGGGTCAAAAAATCAGCCAGAAGGGTTAAGTGAGGGGAAGGGAAGAAAGCAAGAAAATGACCATCCGCAAAGGTTGCTTGGTGGGGTCCCGCTAGTGGCCACTATTAAAGCTAATACCTGTTTGCTTTCTGGCGGGATGTTTGTTTTGCCTTTGCAAAAGATGCTGGTCAATGACAACATGTCTGAAACCCGCAAGGATCCTGCATTTCTGTAACTGCCTCAATAGTTTCTTCCACATTCTGACACCTGAAGCAGGACACAAGTTCTCACCAAGCAACAAATTATCCTCTTTCATAATAAAGATAAACCAAGTCTGAATCTCAGATTTGCCCTTTTCTTTTTTGTTCTCCTGGCCTTTTGCCACCATTTAAAAAAAAAAAAAATGTCTGCTAGGCTGAGTTCTCACATTGCAGCTGGTAACTGTGATTATGTAGACACGGCCTCTGTAAATTCAATGGTGTGTTGCTGGCTGCTCAATAGCTGGTGAAATTAATGCCCAGGGAAGTGGGAAATGGGCCACCAGAATCAAAATGTGGACTTGGAACTTGCTCTTCTTTCTGTCCCACCCTTCCTCACCCTGCATCCCTCTGCCTCTGTGCTAATCACCAGCTTTGTGCCAGCTCACTGGCATTCTCTCCCTCCCCTGACTTTCTCTTGGGAGTAAAACAGTTCAAGAGAAGCTCCATCATCCCAGACTTGAAAATCCATGGGGATGGTGGGAGTGAGTGGCTGGCACACACCCCCACCCCACTGTGGAAGATGCATGGGAGAAAGGACAGCAGGGATGTCTTCCGGGTCCATTTTATCCAGCATGGAAAGCCAACAACCTGGAGCTAGGGCATTTCAAAAGATCACCTGCACCAGACCCTCTCTCCAGACAAATTAGCACATGTGCCTCAAGACCAAGGACCACCTCACCTTCCCATTAAGATCCTTGGCAGAGACATGCCCTAGCTGTACCAGTCTCACACTCCACTGTGTGAGTTACAAGAGGCTGTCCTGGGTGGCTTGTTTCTGCAGCAGGGGAAGGAACTGGGGAAACATAATTTCATAATCAGCTCTGCCCCGATCAGCCCCCAAAGCTGGTCAATTTCCTCTGCCCCCTCTACCACTTCCAGAATGGGAAGATGGACAAAGGCTCTGAGAATTCCTACAGGTCTCCGTTACTATACTCATGTGAATCTCTCATTGTAAAATCTTCAGGTACAAGTTAGGCCAATTTAATTGAAATGGGGGAAAAAATCTGTTTTTAGAGCTGTCTCTAGCACAGGTTTTTGGTTTTTTCTTAACCTCAGGGAAAATCTTTGAAATTGGGTATTTTGTGCATTTATGGAAGCTGTATTTTAGTAGGAAAAGATAAACCCTTAGATAGATGCATAATGACCACCTGCACTCCTCTCTGGAAAATAAAAATAAAAAGAGATTAAGAACCCACCTTTAAATTGAAGAGCTTAGATGTAAATTACACCGAGAGACTATGGCTTTCCCTTTAATATCAAACTACAGGGCTTCTCAAGGGCGGGAGAAGTTGACTGTGGACTGAAGTAAAAGGAGATGTTGGGCTTGACTTTTCAATCTCTAGCTGCCACTGCCCATTGCTTTGCTACATGTCACTAGCCATGTGAACTTAGGAATTTGCTAACTCTCTATAAATCACCATTTTTCTCATCTGTTCATGGAGAACAGTGTGCCCCTCTCAATGAATTGTTGTGAAGAGAAAAAAAATTGAATATTGGCTATCAGTAAGAGTTCAACAAATGCAACTCCATGCAATACAGTAGCTCAGACCCCAAAATGTACCACTTACAAGACGGCTCCATCTACCATAATCCCTCTATCCCCTACATTTCCTCTAAGGGGCAAGGTGGCTAAGCACTCAACTTTGGAGAGATCCCACAACTGGGTTTCATTCCCGGCTCCTCTCCTTGATGGCTGGACGGGCATGGACGAAGAATTCAGCTTCTCCATAACTTGGTGTCCCATCCTCAAGATACAAATGAGGGGGAGAATAGTTCTTCCCTCATAGGGCTGTGAAAAAACAAAATGTAAAGAGAATTTAACATGCGGTCCAGGATTAAGTGTTGATTAACTGTTAACTAGCACAGAACTCTTCCTGGGCTTTTCTCAGCTTGCACTTTCTCTCCTAGGTACCATTCACCCACCTCTGGAAATATGTCCCGGCAGCTGCAGGTCCAACATAGATATAAGGCAGAAAGGAAAGAAAACCTGTCCCCAGATGTTGGGCTGTCTCTTCCCTCTTCACCTGCTAGATAAACAACTAGCTCCTTTCCTCCTTCCTGCCTCAAGAATCACTTGGGTGACATCCCCAGCACCCATTTAAAAATTTAAAATCTGCGCCCCTCCCCCCCACACACACACACACTGAATTTCCCTCTCCTTGCTCTATTTTCTCCCTAACATGTCATTAGATGATAAACCACATAATTTGCTTATTTATTATCCCTAACACGTCATCAAGAGATATGTCACTGGCATGGAAGCTCCTGGAGGGCAGGAGTCTGTGTGTGCCTGTTCAGTTGCGGCACCCTCGGAGCCTAGAACTGAGCGGGGCGGCAGTGGGTGCTTGGTAAAGCTCACTGGGTGAGTAAATGCGGGAGCGAATGAGCGAATGAATGAATGAATGAATGAAGAGAAGCCTCCAGGCTTTATTGACACCAAAGAGGTTTCCACGGGGAGAGCAAGGGTGGGGTCTGGTCTCAGATCTGATTCAAGACCCCACCGCCTGCCTCACCCTGGATTCTTCCTCCTTTAGGGACCGGACCGGGGGCACCTCCTGTTAAATCAGGGTCTGACTCCAGGAGCCCCCAGTTAGAAGTAAGCACTCCACCCCACCCCACTTTGGGAACCCAAGAGTGAATAGAAGGGAAAATAATCTCCGCGGGCCCCCTGGGGATGGCGGGGTGGGGAATCCCACGCCCAGGTCCCTGCTCTCCACCCCGGCCCCTGCCAAGGCTGGCCCGGCTGGGAGCGGCGGGGGCGCGGCCGGCCGCCAGGCTGACCCGGGTGGCGGCGTCGGGGCTGCGGGCGCCTTGGCTGGACCCGCATTGCCCCCTAGTGCCGCGCGGAGTCAGGACGCCGGGCTCCCCCGCCTGATGTCACCGCCGTGCAGTCAGCCCAGAGGCGGCTCATTGAAAGCAGACCCTCCTCGGCTCTCGCTGGGCGGAGGAGGCGCCGCGCACCGCAGACCCGCCGCGGGCCGGGCACAGCCGGGCGCCGCGCCTGCCGCCCCCTCCGCCGCCGCTCCCCGCCAGCCCGGCCCGGCGCGCCTGACGTGGACCATTAAACTTGGAGCTGCCGCCTCGTCCCCTCTCTTCTCCTCCTCCCTCTGACAGGCTAGCGAGCAGCTCGGTGCAGGCAGGAGACGCGCTGCCGGGCTGGACTGCCCGGGGGACATGCCTTCTCGCCAGGAGGACGCCTCTGGGAAGACCACCGCCGGGGAAGCAAAGTTTCAGGGCAGCTGAGGAGCCTTCGCCGCAGCCCTTCCGAGCCCAATCACCTCCCTGGCTATGGAGGGCGGACTCTAAAATGAATCCCGATCTGGACACCGGCCACAACACATCAGCACCTGCCCGCTGGGGAGAGTTGAAAAATGCCAACTTCAGTGGCCCCAACCAGACCTCGAGCAACTCCACACTGCCCCAGCTGGACATCACCAGGGCCATCTCTGTGGGCCTGGTGCTGGGCGCCTTCATCCTCTTTGCCATCGTGGGCAACATCCTAGTCATCTTGTCTGTGGCCTGCAACCGGCACCTGCGGACGCCCACCAACTACTTCATCGTCAACCTGGCCATTGCCGACCTGCTGTTGAGCTTCACTGTCCTGCCCTTCTCGGCTACCCTGGAGGTGCTTGGCTACTGGGTGCTGGGGCGCATCTTCTGTGACATCTGGGCGGCCGTGGACGTCCTGTGCTGCACGGCCTCCATTCTCAGTCTGTGCGCCATCTCCATCGATCGCTACATTGGGGTACGCTACTCTCTACAGTACCCCACTCTGGTCACCCGGAGGAAGGCCATCTTGGCGCTCCTCAGTGTCTGGGTGTTGTCCACGGTCATCTCCATCGGGCCTCTTCTTGGCTGGAAGGAGCCGGCGCCCAACGACGACAAGGAATGCGGGGTCACCGAAGAACCCTTCTATGCCCTCTTCTCCTCCCTGGGCTCCTTCTACATTCCTCTGGCGGTCATCCTGGTCATGTACTGCCGTGTCTACATCGTGGCCAAAAGGACCACCAAGAACCTGGAGGCGGGAGTCATGAAGGAGATGTCCAACTCCAAGGAGCTGACCCTGAGGATCCACTCCAAGAACTTTCACGAGGATACCCTCAGCAGTACCAAGGCCAAGGGCCACAACCCCAGGAGTTCCATAGCTGTCAAACTTTTTAAGTTCTCCAGGGAAAAGAAAGCAGCCAAGACCTTGGGCATTGTGGTCGGCATGTTCATCTTGTGTTGGCTTCCCTTCTTCATCGCTCTCCCTCTTGGTAAGTTGGGGACTGGCAGAGGGGGACTGACCATTTTGAGCTCGAGGGTTTCCTGAGGAGCTTACTCTAAAGTTTTTATGTGGCTTTTGTTTTTTATGCAGTCTCTGTGTGTTTGGAGATTGGATAATGTTGTTTGTTCTGCAAAGGCTTTGCAGATTGGGGAGCTGGCTACGAACCAACTCAGGTGTCAGTGGCACACGCTAAGGTACTAGGCACTTGAAATAGAACCTCGGGAGGAAAATCTGGGATAAGGAATGACTCACTCGACAGCCTCGGTTTAATAATTAAAAAGGACATTGGCTTGAGCATCCACCAGCATTATTTCGGTAGTAATGATGTGCTGGCTTAGGCGGCGTCACTAATGCAGCATACCAAATAGTTTGTAGTTACTGCAGACGCGGCGTTTGGGAAGCAGAGAGGCAGCTCACACACAGAAAGGCAGTGTTCATTCAGCATTTCCAGGGCTCTTGCAGAGACCACGTTTCTCCAGAGCGTTGCAGAGGCTGCAGTCTCCCCCTCCTCCCTCACCGCTGTCTTTCATCTCAATGCGCTGCCTTCATTATCAGTTAGTAGGAACATTTTACAGCCACACAGCCCCAGAGGGCCTTTAAGTTATCTGAAGCTTGAGGTTTAAAAGAGAAAATGACTAGAGGGTCATATGTTCTCGGTTTTCATTTCACCCCAAAATGTTCCCAACTCTGGTGATTTACGGAATACCCAGAAATAAATTATAGTAGACCCTCCCCTTCAACTGCAAGATCCCAGGTCCTGGAAAGATAGAATGCAGTGTGTCCTTCCCCTTTGACAACAATGTGTCCATCTTATTTCATCTTGTGGTCCTACTACTGAATTGTTCAAAAGGCTACCTGATTTCTTCTGAGGTCTGGCTGGGGATAAACCTAGAGAAGGATATTGTGACCTGTGGTTCCCATGGCTTGGGAAAACCTTGTCCCCTTTCTGGGGCACTGATCTGCTTTGATTTTTTCTATCCCTGGGGAGCAGCAACTAAATGAAAGGAGGTGATGACTTGCCATGATATTGGTAGAGGTGTCAGTGCCACATGCCATAGACCACGTACACCTGCAATCCTAACCAGTCTCAGAAATGAATATAACCAAACCCCTCAAGCAACCAAAATTGTGAAGTCACGCTCCTTTAGAAAAAAAGGTGAATGGAAAGAAAACACACTGATATCAAGAGTTTTCATTGTTAAAAAAAGAAAGAAAGAAAGAAAAAAGCCATTTAAGCTACTCTTCATATTATCTTTCCTTAAGGCAGGCTTGCAGGCTAATGCCTTTGAGAAATATTTTCAATGACGAGGGTTAAGTGGAAAGGGCTTGAAGTTCTATGCCAGGAATAGTCACATCCCACTGCAAGCAAGCTTGCTTCTCTTTCCCACAGTCTCAGGGTCCTTTTGCAGGTGGATGACAGTTCACACTGCCTGGGGCCATGGCAAAGATCATGGTTGTATAGAGTTTATTTGGTCTTTTATTAGTCACATGACCTCAGGCAAAGGATCACTCCTGTATGAGCCTCAGCTTCTTCATCTATGAAATGGGGCTACTTAGTATTTACTCCATGGAGTTTGCACTAATGCATGGAAAAGACAGTCCAAAATCTAGCACATCACAGACACTCAGTGAAAGTTAGCTATTGGTACTACAAACCAAACCCAATCGTTCCCTCGGGTATAATAATGTATCTCCTCCTTTACTCACTTGTGTTACTAACTCACAAGTGTTACTAATGGCTCAGAAGAGAACTGGGTCTTTCTCTTTCCTTCCTTCTGTCCTTGCCTACCAGCTTACAGAGGCTGTGACCTCTGTGATGCTCAAGAAGGAAAAGGCTTTCATGGGTTGCAGAGATAATCAGAGTTGCAGGCTTTGGCAGGGAAAATGGCTACAAGCAGACAGGAGGCTTACAGCACGTTGAAATGGAAAGAACCCTGCTCTGCTCTGGTGGTCAATAGCAGCAGAGTTCTCATTTGAACTTTGCCATCCATTAGCTCTGTGGCCCTAGACTTGTTGCTCTACCTCTCTGGGCTCCAGATCTCGTGTCTGGAGAACATCCTATGGAGATCAAGGGAACTTAAATTTTAATAAATATCAGAATCACCTGTGAAACTTGATATTCATGTGGCCACCTGTGCCCAAGTCACAGAGAATCTAACTCAATAAAGCAGATGGATCCCTGGAATCTGCATGTTTCATCAGTACCCAGGGGATTCTGGAGAGGTGCTCCATAGAACAGGCTTTGAGAATTACTGGTCAGAGGATCTGTCACCTTCCTTCAGAATCAATATCTTAGATGCCAAGATTAGATCTTCCCCAGCAAAACAGTGGTGTGGGAAGATGTGGCTCCTCTCTGGGTCCTGTGCTTAAGCAAGTCCACCGTTCTCATTCCCATTATCCTGCGATCTTTCTGTCCCTGCCTTTCATCTCAGGTTCTTGGTTTCCATGCATAAGAAGTGAGGGCTTCTTGCCCTCCTTGACGCTCTCTGAGCTTGCTTCTCCTCTCCTAGAAAGGAAAACTTTCTGATCATTCATGCCATGATCTCCTTGGGACCTTCTGAGACATGGTACTTGAGCTGACCCCATCTCCATCCTTCTTCTTTGGAAATCAGACAGGTGAGGTGAGGAACATGGTCACCTGGCCTTGGGTTTGGGATGGACTCCAAAAGGTTCTTGACATCTCCAACAAGGAAGGTGCATAATTATTGTTTTCTTAATAATTTAGGGAGAACTTTCCCCCTAAAAAAAATGGAGAGGTAGTTTTCCTACTTCCTGTCAGTTAAAACAACGCCCAAATAAAAGTAACATGAGGTAGAACAAATAGGTCCCTTGGAATCTGAAGAAAGTTCCAAATGCTAAATTTTCCATGGAGGACTCTTCACTCACAGGGGTGAAAGCAGATCCAGGGGTGACAGTGCTGAGCAAACAGAGCAGTGCAGGTAGGAGTGACCTCCTGTTGGTGCTAGACTTTCAGGTGCCTGGTTGGCATGAGATTTCCATAGCTGTGTTTGTCTTCTCCATGGGAGAGAAGGGTTGGGATTCCTTCTGGGGAGGAGGAAGAATAACCAGGCCCCCTCCAGGATTCTACTGAGGGGGGGGCATTTGTTTTCCTTCTTCCCTTCTTTTTATTTTGGGGAGCTCAAAATAATGTGGGTTGGGCTGCCCACAGAGCAGGGCGTCTTGTCTCTGTCTGTGCCCTTCCCACCTATGACACTCTCCTCACCTCCTCCCTACCCTTTCCCTGTGGCCTCAGACCAGTTGGACCAGGGTCCAGTGCTCACTCACTCAGGATCAGGGATAGACTACACCAAACAAGGCCTCTTTATATCGCCCCTGGAATCAAGCCAGGGAGGGGCAGGAAATAATTGCAATAGAATATAGCAGTATCTCTGCTCCCTCCACCACGCGGAAGACATCCGGTGGCACTGCAGTGCAGACCAACTTCCCCGCCTGGGGCAGGCCTGCTCAGGGTCCCCAGAAGTGGCCAGGCTATTGAGGGATATGCTTTGCAGTGTTGGGGGTGCAGGAGGGGGGGAAGCAGGAAGTGCTGGGCAGCCAACTAGTGGCCAGGCTTAGTGAGTTGTTTAGAAAACACTGGAGCCTTGCCTCGCTCCAGATCTTTCTTCCGCCTTTTAAAATGCTGAATGAAAGGCAACAGGAAACCATTCTTGAACTAACTGCTTTCCCCTCCAAATAAATGAAGGTCAATTTCAAAGAAACAGTTGTGCTCGCTACCGTACTGGAACCAAAGAGGAACCGTTCTCTCCATGGATTTGACTCTCTGGTCCTCTCATTCAAATGGGGGCTGAAGGATGTCCAGCCCCCACAAGCACAAGGCAGAAGGAGGGTCTCCAAGATGACTCATGACTTGGGACAGATGCATCCCCACAAATACGTTATTCCTCAGCCCTGAGATTCCCAAGCACAGGGATTTGGGTTGCCCAAAGGAAAGCATTTGGTTGGAGTGTGTGGTCATGGAGGAGTTTTTACACACAGGAATCCTTCCTGGAAGAGGGCACTCTTACTAAGATCAAATACATTTGATTATTTATTTATTCCTAAGGAAAGATTTCCTAAAGATCTACTGTGTGCTAGGCTCTGTACTAGGCACTGGGTCATAAAACCAAAGGCCAACCTGGGCCGAGTGTGCATGATCAATCTGTGATTATTGAGCACTTACTTCTTGACAGACATCCTACTAGGCCTCCCAGAGACTTTGCCCTATTAATCCTCCCAGAGCTACCTGACCGGAGAGAGTAACTGCTCCCCCTGTACAGATGGACACACTGAAGCTCCATGAGGTTAGATCCTTGCCCAAGGTCACCAGACAAGTAAGCGATAAGGCCAAGAGTTGAGTCCTGGTCTGTCAGAACAGGCCGTACCTGTTTCTCTGCACCGAGGAGATGTCTGGCCTTTTCTGCTTTCTGGTAGCAACCTGCTGTCACATCACATGTTCTCCAGGAAGCCCAGAGCCACCCTGTCAAGAGCGGGGTTATGATGCTTCTGTTGCAAAAACCCTGCCCACTCCTGAGAAAACACCAACCCATGAAGTGTCATGGCAGTCCATCCATGTTCAAGTCCAGAGCTAGATTTTCTCCATGCTCCCTGCATTGTTTCTTGCTAAGGGTCTCTTAGGACTGAGCACTTGGTCAGTCACCCAACAAAAGGGAGAAAGCTGGAGGGACCTTACCCATCTAGGGATGTGGGTCCAGATCTTAAATCATGTGTTCATTCAGTTGCTGAATATATATGGATTTATTGAGTGGCTACTGTGTCCAGGCATTTTACTGGAGAAACCTTGGTAACATATTAGTTCTGTTCCATAGAATTTAGTTCTAGTAGGGAACCAGGAACAACCCACAAATGAACATGAATGCAAATTGTGGTAAGTGACTTGAAGGGAAGAGATGCTATTGGAAAGACAAAACGGGGATCTGTCTAACACGGGGTTCTTGGGGGATCGAGAGTTAGGCAAAAGGAACCCCAAATAGTTTGGAGGCGCTAATTCAGTGAAGGGGGCAGGTAGGAAAAGAATCCATACAAAAGGACGATCACACCTAAAAGACTAGAGGTAGGAGATGGTGGGGAACTAACAGGGTCTGGAGGATAAAAGGGAGGTGGGTACAAATCAAGGCTGCAGGCACTGGTAGAGGGCCAGACCATGCAGGAACTTTCAAGCCACATTAAGGATTTGAGATTTTTATCTTAAGTGCATTGGCCACTATGGGGTGATCCGAAGCAGACAAAAGATCCTCTCTGAATAGTGTCTTTGAAAGATGACTCAGGCAACCATGTGGAGAGCAGACGACAGACTAGACACGCGGAGGCCCTACAAGTCCAGGGAGAGGTGATGGTGACTTAGACCAGGCTGGTGATGGAGGAGGTGGTAAGAAGCAGATGGATTCAAGGATTTGGGGGTGCATTGGGGACGGCCTAGGAAGGTTAGTACGTGAAAGAAATGTGTCCAGAATCACTCTGAGGTTTGGGGATGGAGCTGCCTAGGTACTGTGTGTTGAGATGGGGGAGACAGGGCGGAGGGTGAGCAAGTAGAGCCAGAGGATTCCTCACAGGCTCTTCCTCAGACCATTCTTCAGGGCTCAGAAGATGCCATGCTGGGATTAACCCACCAGATACCCATGAGTCGAACCGACAGAATGTCAAACCCAAAAGTCAGGAGACAGGAGCAACCACAACCCTCACTATTCCTAAGAGACCTCTGGCAGGGGGATTGATTTTTAAAACATAGCTTCTTGGATCCCAGCATAAACCTACTGTACCACATTCTCTTGTTGTAGGGTCAAGAATCTCAGGTTTTAGGAGTTTGTTTTATTGATTGATTGATGGCAGTACTGAGGATTGAGCCCAGGGGTGCTCTGCCACTGAGCTACACCCCCAGCACTTTTGATCTCATTTTGAGACAGAGTCTCACAAAGTTGCCCAGACTGGCCTTGAACTCCAAATTGGCCTTTTGATCCTCCTTCCTCAGCCTCCTGAGTAGCTGGGACAAGCAAGAATCTCAGTTTTTAACAAGTTTCCTCAATGAATTCTTATGTAGCCAGCAAGACAGACCTCCCTGTACCTAGGAATCTTCCCCTTCTCTACCCATCCCCCACCCGTTTTTTTTTTTTTTTCCTGCAAATTTCCTAAGTCTTAGAATCACAGGAGACACCACAGTGACTAGATAATAAATATCTGTGGGGAAAAGAAGAGGAAAAGAAGGGAGGGACAAAGGAGTCATCCTCCTCCCAGCCATGAGATTCAGTGGGCTGGGACAGAGGGGGCAGGAGTGGAAAGGTGACATGTGACAATTATGCCTATCGGGTTCCACAGGATGGGAGCCAGTTGTGGAGGCACCCAGGCCTGCGGGGGCAAACTGGCCACAGAGATGCCTGCAGATGCATGTGTAGCTGCCCTGCGTCAGAGATGGGCCTATTAAGATCTGTAATGCAGGGCACGGCTTTACCTGAATACATGTGTGGCTCATAAAAATAACTGATGGCCGCCGGCCTGCACTGGGAAATTGCTTTCTCCCATACCTGGAGGATGCTTCTGCAGTCTTCCTGCTCTCTGACCACGTCTGATCATAATAATACTGAGCTACCATTTATTAGGTCTCGCCAGGGGCCAGCCGACCAGTGCTGCTCCCTGCTCGGGTGTTGCCTGAGCGGCCTGTCCCTTACTCCTCTCCACAGGCTTGTCAGTGGGTGCTGTTATTGTCCCCATTTTACAGGTGGGGAAATGGAAGCTCAGGGAGATTGAGTAATTGGCCTCAGGCCCCCAGCTCATCAATGGCAAGACCTGGGTTCAATTTCAGACAGCCCGATGGGCTTGTCGCTGGAGGATGCCTAGGGGTGGGGCTCTGAGCCCCAGTTTGAGGAGGTGCAAGAAGGAACTGGGGAAATCAGAGTCTGTTCTGAGAAGGGCAAAAGGGAAAGGCAGACAGCTGCCAATCATTCAGCAACCAAGGGGCAGCAGATCCTGGAGAACACAGAGTAGAAAAGAAGTAAGAGACGTCAAAATTGCTCTTATTGCTGATTACTTTAGAAGAGTTTTTTCAGCTTCATAACTTATTATTGATAAAGTCACACGTGGTTTTTTTTTTAAGATTTTTATCAAATTTGGGAAACCACATAAACTTTAGAAGACTTTTTCATAGTTTCCAGCCACATACATTTCAGACTGCATTCATCTCCACCTCCACCCACCTATCTTTGGTACCAGAATCCCAAGACACTCTCCTATCACAGATCAGCCTCTAGTCCTTCTGCTGGATGTCATGAGGCCGGGGAAGAGGGCACCATGGACCAGAGTATTTCCAGACACCATTCTTCCACTTTGCAGTAACCGAGGCTGATGATGACCTAGCTACATGTGATGGCAAACCACACGCAAAAATCCAACAGAGCCCAGATGAAGTGCACCTTAACTCCTAGCTATTTCCCCTAAATGCTCACAGCCCTTTGAGGTTTGCCACCACCCAATGAGGTTAGCAATGGTGATGGCAGCAGCAGAGGGAAGCTCATGTGAGCAGCCTGTGGTTTCCACTGATTATCCGTTCATTGACCTTCTTTGAAACTTCTGTAATGTCCTTGGGCCTCCCGAGCCTTGGAGGGCCCATGAAGAGGGAGGCTGAGTGGACATCCTTTATCTGCACCCAAACACTGCAGGATGCTCGCTCTAGCGACCTCAAGACCTACTTACCTTTCTCCTCTGCAACCTGCAAACGTCTTGAAAGCAGTGATCAATCTTTCATCTCTGCCTGACCCGGGTGCTCACATAGCTGAATGGATGGATGAATGAATGAGCAGCATGGCTAGTTCAGCAGAAGAATTAGGGTGGGGTCTAGTAGAATTATTTGCCATTTTCCAAATACCTTTTTTACCTTTTCCTTCCCCTGTGCCTTTGTTCATATCGTTCCCTCCCCATCGCCACCACTGTGCTCCTCCCACACCCTCAGAATATCCAGATCCCGTCCCCCTCCCCCGTAAGCACCCAGTTCTGATGACATCTTTCCCATTTTGGATCCCTGGTTCTTGCCCCTTCTCCTGGCAGCAGTCCCTCCATTTATACCTGGTTTACAGTGCTTGTCACATTTGTCCCTGGGGACGAGGGCTGATGTGCACATAGGTAGCAGGGCTACCAGGCTTCAAACCCCTGGAAGAGGACAGGCCCAGGTGTGTGTCCTCCTCTCGTCTTCTCTGCCCAGAGAAATGCACACAGTAGACGCTGTGACTCGTGCAATGTATTCCAGACGTCCCCTACACCCGAACCTCCCATAACCCATCAGACAGGTATTAGTGTTGTTTTGCCCATTTAATAAACAAAGAGATGGGCTTAGAGGTGTTCATTGGCTTGTCATGCTCCTTGAACCTCCAAACACATTAAAAGAAGACTGCCATGGGCTATCTTCTTAAAAAAAAAAAAAAAAACACAAAATGCCAATCAGAATGGTCAGGGAGCAGTAAGAAAGATTGGATGGTTAAAGATCTTGGACTCCGGGAATGAGCTTGAAAACTGGGCAGTGCCTTCACTCTTTTAGGACTCTCACTCCACCCTCCTCTGGGGGAGATCCCCCTGTTGCCAGTTGGCCCCCATTTCCACTCATTCTAAGTACCCCCGTCACCTCCCTCTTACCTCTGCCATGAATATAATCAGAGTTGATCCCCACAGAAGGAGGAAAGGAAGAAAGCATCCCGGTGATTTTGTAGCTGGGCCAGATGAAGACCTTTAGAGACTCAAGTTATAGAGACAGGAATGTCATTCTAAATGGAAACGCGCTCGCACACATATACATGGAGCCTTGAAATAGATGTAAACCAGGCCAACGACATTCTGAAGTCAGCTAGATGTGGGAGCAAAAACCTGTGATCCCAGTGACAGTCGGGGGCTGAGGCAAGAAGATTACAAGTTCAAAGTCAGCCTCAGCATTTTAGCAAGGCCCCAATCAACTCAGTGAGACCTGTCTCTAAATAAAATACAAAAAGGGGCTGGGGACGTGGCTCAGTGGTTAAACACTCCTGGGTTCAATTCCTAGTACCCAGAAAAAATTTAAAAAAAAAAAAACTAAAATCAAAGGCAAATTTTATTTTATTCTATTCTATTTCTTTCTTTCTTTATTTTGATGCTGGGGGTTGAACCCAGGACCTCACTTATGTTATGCATATGCTGTATGTGAGCCACACGCCAGCCTCCGATTTCTTTTCTATCAAATTATCTCCCAGAAAAAGTGGAGATGCCCCAGCTCTGCTAACACTCTAAAGACACCCTGGGTCGGTGTACTGGTAGGCGAAGCTCTGCCAGCTAATGCAATGACCACATGCCCCTGTTTGCCCCAGCCAATCCTCTTCATGCCTGGTATAAAAGCGTGATTATTATCATGTAACATATATAATCTCTGTCTATTCTTCAAAAATCACAGTTGGAACAAGAGAAGTGTCTCCTTATTTTTAAGCTGAGTAAGTGTCTTTACCTTGGGGACATCCAGTAGTACCCCAGTTTCGTGTCAGACCCTATGGTAGGGAAGAGACAGGAGCCAGCAGCCACAGGCTCAGCAGGCCAGAGGGAGGTCCCTCGGGAGAGGCCAGAGTGAGAAGGGTACAAAACTCAGCACGGTGCCCTTAATGAGAAGCGAGAGTTGTTGTAAATGTCGGTCTGAAATTTTTAAATAAAGTATTCTTCATTTAGCCCTGTTGCCCTGGTGACACAAACAAGTGATCCAGCCAGGATTGCAATCTACATCTGGCTGACTATAAATACTGAATGAATGAATGAATGAATGAATGAATGAATGAAATAGTCAATTTGGGCACAAGACGAATGGTGTCACTGAATGACAGGTGTCCACAAAATGTAGAGGAGAGAGAAAGAAGGGTTGGCAGCTGTAAGACTGGGCAGAGGAGAAGGAAGGTGAGCTGTGAGTTTTGTCCCATCCATCGTCCCCTCCTGCATGACAGCATGAGTCAGCCCACCATGTGGTGGAATCCATCCCAGCAGCCTGTGTCCTTTGTACTCTGCCCACACTCTTGGCCACACCCACTGGTGGCACATCTGAGCCCCCTCTGGTGCAGACACGTCGCACACTGTGCTATAGAAGTTCCACCAACGAGCAGTTCAGGCTGAAATGTTCAGAAACAGAATGTTCTAGCACATGCAAGCCCACCATTCCACACAGAGCCCTTTAACTTTTTTCTGGGGTGTCTGCCCATGGAGTCTTGCTCCCTCTGTGCTTTCTCTCTCGCCTGCTGGGATGAATTTGGGGCTTGGCTTTGCACACTTTTTGAAATTCTTCTTTAAGATAGTGTTCGCTGCCCGGCTAACAGGCATGGCTTACAGGCTGATCTCAGTGCCCTGGCTGGGCCCCAGAAGGAGGTTAAAATGAGACCAAGGGCAAGCGGGGCTCACTGTCATTCGCAGGCCCTGGCCTCGGGGCTCACACCACCAGCTCAGGGCTGGGCAGAGATCCAGGAAGGCAGCTGGTCAGGGAAGAGGAGAATCTACCAACAGGAACAACAACAAAAAATTACATCTTCGGTTCCTCTATTCAGGCCATTCACTGCCCCCTGGCATCCAGAGACTGTGGTAGGGTCCCTTCCTCACCTCCATGGACGTCCCCCCGCCACCCAGTGTCCACTTGTGGCTCCTTGCCCACAGCCCTCAGGACTTCCACGAGAGTTCTTGGATTTCTTTGTTCCTCTGATCACCTCAGCAATCCGATAAAGCCCCTTCTCAGAGTTGACACGTGAAAGAAAAGACATAGGATTTCAAAGCAATTCAATTATTTTGAAATACAGTTGTTGTTATTACGTTGAAAAGCAAATTTATTGTAGGGTAAAAAAAAAAAGTCCTTCTTAGCATATTAAATAAACAAGATCTAGCACAAGTCAAATAAATAACTGCTATAATTTTGAAGTAGTGACAAGTGGAAATATTTCAAGATATCTGCAACGAATGTAATGAGATATTATAAATCTGATTTCTTTGGTGACAAACCCTGCCGATTCTACCGTGGCTAGTTGCCTACATTCCTATGGAACGAAATGTAAACTTGGAGCCAAAGGCTTATTTTGTTTTGTTTTACAAAGTATTTTTCCCATCCAAGTTCATGGAACCCCAGCTCCAAAACAAGAACCTAGCCTTAGGACCCCTGCAAGGGTATACTTTAGGATGTAGGTACTCTTCTTTACCAAAAAAAAAAAATACTGTCTTAGGAACACAAAGAAATACTTTGCTTGATTTCTTGTATTGACTGTTTTAATCAACTAGTTTCTTTATTAAAAATTATGCCTAGACTTTTATTAAATTAGAAAGAAGAAAAAGATTGCTCTCCAGACCCCAAGTTTGCATTTGATACTCCTTCTACAGCAGTTTAAGTCATTACCACATTATTTGTGCATGCTTCCAGAAAGATTCTATTTATTTATAAGCATACATATACATATGGGTGAATGTGAATGTATTGGAGTGTGTATGCCTGTGGAATGTATGTATATTTATACTCTTTATTTTTACTGATAGTGTCACTTCATAAGCACTTCAGTGAAGGTTACATTTTTCACCCAACAGCCTACTGGACATAGTCCTAACTTAGAATGTATGGTTACTGCTGTCTTTTTTATGGCTGCATGGTAATCCATTTTATATACTGTCATATTTGACTTAACAATTTCCAAATTGATTGATATTTAAGTTTGTTTTTAATCTTTTGATACTACAAAAATGTTGCAATGAATGCTATGCCTATGCCCACATGGTCAAGATAAAAATTCCTAGAAATGGAATAGTTGGGGCAAAGAATATTTGGTATTTTAGTTTTCAGCCTCATTAGGTTTAGTTTTATTAAATAAAGCACAAAGTGATATTTAAAACCAATAGGTCACCCCTATTCCTACTAATCAATCACTGAAGAAGAATGGTCATGATATCAACAAAAGAAAAGAGAAGTCATCAAATAATGTGCAATCCCATTTTCAAAAGCTATTAGCTCAGCCACTTTGAGGGGTAGGAGTTGACTATTAACTTTTTTATATCCTCTCTTATTTCACTCTACTTGTGATTAAGAACATTGAATTAAGAAAATTTAATAGAAGGCAAAATGGGTTTCAATAGAGTTAGAGTGGGACTATTACACCATTTTATGATTTTAGAAGAAAAACTATCAGTGGCCAAAAGAAGAAAATATGGTTGTATTTAGGTGGTTTTTTTAAATCTAATTTTACAGTGTTCTAATTACTGGCCCTGACACTTAGAAATTCCTTTGCCCTCTTCTTTTGGTGGTTTATAACCCTGCTCACTCCCCCAGATCAAAAACATGTTGTCAGATTATTTGTGGATTTTTAAAATATTCTTTTCAAACCAAGAATTTTTCTTTCAGTAATAAAAAAAATATTTCATACATGACCGTAGGGTATAAAAAAGAAAAGTCGTGCACAATCGTATCACCTGCCTCAGTCCCATTGGGCTGCTATCACAAAATGCCTCAAACCAGGTAATTTAGAAACAGCAGGAATTTATTGCCCACAGGGCTGTAAGCTGGAGAGTTCACAATTCGGCATGTGTTAAGGACCCATTGCTCATAGATGGCTCCTTCCAGGTGTCCTCCTGCTGTATAAAGGGAGAATAGGCTGCTCAGGCCTCTTCTCTAAGGGCACTAATTCCTCTCAAGGTGGCTCTACCCTATGACCTGCTCACCTTCCAGATGACCCATCTTCCAACACCACTGCACTAGGGATCAGGTTCAAAATGTGAATTTAAGGGCGTAGGAGGCTCAAACATTCTTAGCACAGCACCACCTCATTGCCATGTTTGATGTTTCCCTGTAGAAACTTTCCAGAAGTGTGTGTGTGCATGTGTGTGTGTGTGTGTGTGTGCGCGCACACACATGCGCACAACTTGGATCCCCTATTGCTTTTTTGGCTAGTCATCAATCATTGACTTCTTGCCCTATCAATAAACTAGAGTCTTTTCCATCATTGTTTTTCTCATCTGTTCAATGCTGCACGGAATTTCATAATAGATGTCACCATAAAGTACACACCCACGTCAGGTGTGTAAGCAACTCAGAAAAGTAAATGAGATAATAAATTAGAATAAATAAATAAATTTTAAACAACAACAACAACAAAAAAAAAAAAGCAGATGAGGCACACTCAAGGTGTTCAATTTACAAGGTGAAAGTACATCCTAACAAGTAGTCCCTCTCATGTCCCTGACCTAGCTATTTAATTTCCTCTTCCTGGAGGCAACTACTGTTACGAGCTGCTAATATATCCTTTCAGACTTACTGAATGCATATGTAAATGTGTTTGTATTTCTTCTCAATGAAAATAACATGCTCTAAACATTATTTTGCATTAGCTTTTTTCACTGTACAAGTGTTGGAAGATCTTTCCATTTCAGTACAAATAGGGCAGTCTTATTTTTTATAGCTGCCAGGTATTTCTTTTTTGAAATGGAAGCATCTTTGTGTTGTTTAAATTTTTGCGACTACAAAATAATATTTTAATATATATTTCACCATTCTCCACATGAGTAAATGTATCTGTCAGATAAAATCCTGGAGGTGGACTATTTTAAGTAAATGTTTTGGTTTTTATAAATATTGCCAAATTGTCCTCCATAGAGATTAGACCAATGGATGGTTCCATAACTGACATTTGAGGGTACCCACATATTCACCCAAAAGCGTTATCAAACTTATCCATCTTTGTAATTCTCAAAGGTGGAAATTTTGTGAATGAGGTTAAGTGTTACTATAATCCCTCCCCTCCTGATATACATTTGTTTGCCATTTATGTGATTAATATTTGGATAGAGATATTTTTCCTTAATAGCTTGTAAACCTGCCTGTGCTTCAGAATTTCCTTAGGAGAAAATTCACCTAGATAAAAATTTTCAGATCAAAAGGTAACCTGGGGGTGGGGGTGGAGGGTCCTCTGGCAAATATTGTCACATCACCCTCAGGAAGGGGTGAAGAAGCTGCCTTTTCACACTGCTAGTTCCTCTCTGCCTGGGACTCAGGGAGCTTCAGTGTCTACGCCAGCAGTCAGCTGCCCTCTTAGGTGATAAGACAGCTGGAAATTTTCAAATCCTTCCAGAGCTCAGGCTGGCTGTCCTCTTGGCCTGCAGCACCCGATCCACCAGCGAGCCAGAGGACGCAGCCGCCTCAGATTCTGTCTTATTTTCCCCAGGATGGGAGAACAAAAAGCAGTCACCCACAGTGTGTAAATGGATCTGATCTTTCTCCAAGCAGCCAGGCCCATATGTCCCACAACAGTGGTCCCAGGCTCCAAAACTAATGTTACCACCCTCCAGGAAAACAATCACGTTTGCAGCATCCTGAGGGTGAGTTCCTAAGTCAGGATTCCTCTGGGCCTGTGAACTGGCCCCACCCCACTTGGGGGCCTGTGTGGATCCAGGAAAGGCAGTGGCAGCCTCTATTTAGACAGGGGCAAGACACGTGCACCACATTTTAGTTGTAAGATTCCAAGTGGCCCTGGAAAACGCCAGCCGCACTAAGTGCAAATCCATTTGAGCACCTCTCAGAAAGCAAGGGATTGGCCTGCTGAGTATATTCTGCCAGAGAAAGAGGCTTTGGGACAGGAACTCAATGGGCCCTGCTCCGTCAAGGACATCATTTAATCCTGACCTTGAACTGCTAATCTGGAAGGAAAGGCTGGGTTATTTTCAGACTGGACTAAATCTAGAGGTGTTAGAACCAGCGGCTAGGACAATGAGGGAGAAGGTGAACTTGGACCCACTGTCAAGGGTCAGGGGATCCAGAGAGATGCTCTTAAGCCAGGAGCCTGGTCTTAGCCAGTGATTCTCAGAATCTGACCTGGAAAGCCCTTCCTGCCACCGGTCTCTGAAACTGAAATCTTAACCAAGGGGGCTGGGGCCTCCCTCCTCTGGAACGTCCCTGTCAGCCCTTCATGACTGCTATTGGAGTGGCAGCTTTGAGCACTGGAAAGAACGGGGAAATTGAAAGCAGACAAGCCAGGTCTGAGGTCCTGGCTCTGCCACTTATCTGGCTAAGCCTCAGTTAACTCATCTGCAAAATGCAACTAAAAGCATCAACCTTGTGGAACTGGGGCAAGGAATGAATGAGAAATGAGGGGAAAGGACTCAGCCCGGCCATTTAGCAAGACCCTGTCTCAAAATGAAAAAAAAAAAAACAAAATTAAATTAAAAGTATTGGGGATGTAGCTTAGTGGCAAAATCCCGGGTTCAATCCCCAATACCATAAATAAAAATACATAAATAAATAAGCAAGCAAGCAAGGGTAGTGATCAAGAGTGAGGGTCTGGATTGCTAGTCCTCCGTCCGATTCCACTACCACTCCCTCGCTAGCTTGTGGCTTGTGGGAGTGTCTGGTCTCTGCTTTGCCTTTCCTTCTTTAAAACTCTCTAAAATTGGACAAATAACATCAACTGCTGTGCTAGGGATGAGATAGGATTACTTGGGCAGAGCAGTTGTTATCTGTCTAGGGTGATTTTGCTCCGCAGGAGACATCTGGTCATAGCAAAAGACTTTTTTATTGTCACATTGAGGGAGGAAACTGGCATATAGTGGGAGAGGCCCGGTGGGTGGGGGGGTGCTGCTGAACTTCTTATAGCACACAGGACAGTCCCCCCAGTGAAGAATTACCCCACTCGATATCGTTCAAGTGGGGAAACCCTGCAATGAAACGCACCGTCACTTCTCAAGAGCTTGATAAACCTTTGCTCAACAAACACAAAAGCGTAAATTATTACGATTGTCACTAGGAAGACAGTGTTAGACACTTTGACTTGCATATCTCACTGGTACCTAGTGAGGTTGTCCCTTCTTGGATAAAAAGAATGGTAGGAGGCAAACATTGCTGCTTCTACAAAAGTCTGTCCCATTTGCTAAATCAAATTGGTAAACATACTGAAAAGGTAAAATTTTAGGTGAATCCATTCATTGCACGTTTTTCCTTGGAGCCTGACTCCTCCTTACTGTCCAGCAAAATGAATCGGATCAGCACTTTCAGCCACAAAAATTGGTTCATTTAAACCACAAATATTTCTTCAACTTAAGTAAGCCCAGGGACTGGCATGGAAATCAGTAAATAAATAAGGCGTTTTAATTAAAAGAACACTTTTTGGCCCCTGTTCATGAGGACTGGCTCTCCAGGGCTCAAGAAACCACAGAGGCAGCACAGAAGATGGACAAGAGGGCAGAAGCCAGCGCTGTGCTTCTGATTCGCCCCAGGCTGAGGGGGTCTCTGCCGGTGGCTGTCCCAGGAATCAGAGCTAGTACACGTGCAGGGCAGAGAGCAGCCACTGTGGGTGGTCTCCTCTGTGAATTTCCTTCCAGGTATGTTTCCTAGTCCAGTAGCATCAACACTGACAATTTCTTGGGCTCTATTCCAGAACACCTGAATCAGAAACTGGGGGTACAGTGCCAGGTGCAGTGGCACACACTTGTAATCCCAGAGGCTTGGGAGACGGGCACAGGATAATCCAGGTTGAAGGACAGCCTCAGCAATTTTGCAAGAATCTGTCTCAAAATAAAAGTAAATAAATAAAGGACTGGAGATATAGCTCAGTGGTTGAGCACCCACGGGGTCCAATCTCTAGGACCACAAAAAAAAATGAATGAATGAATGGAAGAAAGAAGGAAAATAGGGAGGGAGGAAGGGAAGAAAAAAAAGAGAGAGAAAAATATATATATTTTAAAAGCAACTGGGGGTGCAGCCCAAGCTATCTGGATTTTCTCAAGCCCTCCAGGTAACACTGATGCACATTCAGGTTCAAGGCCAGGTCCTACTTTCCCCAAGTGCCTGCAGCCTCCCCACTGCAGGCACACAGCTCCCCAAGATAGTTCAGAAGTGGAGCAGCCACTGCTGACGGGCACGTTCCTGGTGTCAGAATGCTTGACACATATTCTTTTAACTTTCACAACAAGAATAAAAGAAAATGACTATTATGTCCTTTTCCAGATGAGAAAAACACAGCTTACAGAACTTAAGCAATGTGCCCTGGGTCATACCTACAGCAAAGGGCTGTCACTAGGGCTGGATCCAGGTCACAGCCTAATGCTAAATCCTACCCTCTTAACAATGACATCACACAGTAACATCACACTGACCTTTAATGATTAAAAAAAAAAAAAAAAAAAAGACAAAACACAAACAGATCAACCTGGGCCAAACTGTGAGCCCTGTCAAGATTCAGTGCTCTGGAGTCAAGTGTCCTTGAGGTTCACCTGGTAATTTACCCCCAGGGCCTGATATTGCCCTCTAGTGGCCAATGTTGCCTACACCACAATCTTCCATTCCTTACTAGCTGTGTGACTGGGAAGCTGACATAACTTCTCTGAGCTCCCAGGTCTCATCTATAAATCCATTTTAATATGACTTTCATATCTAAATTGTTATGAGAATTAAGTGAAATAACGAATGTGAACGTCTCTAGCCCAGTCCCCAGTGCACAATACAGACTAATTAACTCCTGGTTTTCTTGCATTGTCCTCTGCAAATCAACAGCTACCAAAACTCCTCTAGCCAGGAGTGATGCTCTGGAAGTCTCATTTATTGACCAATTAGCTAATATGATGAGCTAATCCTCGTGGAGGTGTTAATTCATAATAATGGTTTCTGCGTTTGCCTCCAAAACAACATTTGCCTTTCAACCTGGGGACTTTAGTCTGCAGCCATCTTGTCGTTAATGATGGAAATGTTAGGGGATGTGGCAGGCCAATGGGGAGCCTTTTCCACCCTTCATATCACTCCAATATCATGTCACTGGAGCCCGTGTCCAGGGATTCTTCGAGAATGGGTAATGAGATAAGGAAGGATAAATAGGCCTTTAAGGCTGCAACTGACTTTGAAGAGAAAGGAATGAACTAAAGGCATCTGAAGCTCAGAATAGGTGCGGAGGATGCAAAAGAGAAGTGGAATCAAAGACTAATGAGTCGTTTGCCAACATTTAATACAATTGCTTGGGATCTGCACAGATGAATGTAATAAGGCTTCATTAAAAAGTAGTTATAACAACTAATAAGACCCTAATTAAATTAGCTTTCACTGGGCAAGCTGCTTGTGAGGTCCTAATTGGGTTATTTGCTGCCATTGGCCTAGCCGGAAAACCAAAGAAGACACTGTACGGTGGTGCCTGGAAAGCTGGGTCTCCGGCCTTGAGCAGGAAAACACTCAAAGGCTCTGCTCTGGGGGCCAGCCATCCATATCTGTCCTGGCTGTCCCAAAATCATAGTGTGCAGCCACAAGGAAATTCATTACTATGTCTCACTGCTCTTAGGAGCCAGACAACTTCAAAGAAGGAAAGGGCATTTAAAAAATGGAAATACCAAGAGTTTCATTTTACATATGAGGAAACTGAGTTCATGTGTGACAAGATTAACCCAAGTCTCTTAGCAAGAGGAAGGACTCTCCACTGCCCCCAGTCTTTTCCACCACAATCTGGAATCAACATAGAACTTTGGGGCTGCTGGTATAGATTTTCATTTGGGAAAGAAGAGGGAAATGAAAAGAAATGGATTCTCAGAGGCTGTTTTTAAAAACATGATGTGTGTGTGTGTGTGTGTGTTTGTGTGTGTGTGTGTGTGTGTGTGTGTGTGATGAATCAGAGGCAGTTCAGCCCAAAGTGAATTGCTGAACTGCTCCAAAAGAACCTTAGTACCTAAGCACATTGGTTCATGCCTGTAATCCCAGCCACTCGGGAGGCTGAGGAAGGAGGATTGCAAGTTTAAGGTCAGCCTGAGCAATTTAACAAGATCCTGTCTTAAAATAAAAAATTTATAAAGGGTTTGGGGATGTACCTTTGTGTTTGCCTAGCATGTGTGAGGCCCTGGGTTCAACCCCCATTACTGCCAAAGGAAAGGGAGGGGGGAAAAAACAGAAAAGGAAAAGAAAAAGTACCTTGGCATTGCTTCTACAATGACCTTCCTAGAACTCAGAGTTGAAAAGCTCAACAGGCTTCCTAGAGTGAATAAACTCTTCCTAACATGCTTTAACAAATACTATTGAATTTTTTTCTTTAATGGTAAACACACATACACACACAACCACACACACACACACACACAAGATATTAGCAGTAACCATTTATGATAATTTTTTTCTCTCTCTCATGTTTCTCTGTGGTGAATGTGCATTGCTCTCCTAGTAAAAAGCAAAACAATAAAGACAGTTCTTTAAGCTCATGAACTGAAAGGAGATATGTGAGATGCCAATTTTCTAAACACATTCCTGCAAATTCAGGAGTTACCTGTATCTCAATTCAGTGCATTTAAGGGTCTGGTTATCTCTGAATTTCTTCTGTGTGACACCTATGAAAAAAGCAAAAGGCACATGGGAAGGTGGATACTTCCCCCTGTATTTTTATGGTGGCCTTTTTGGGTGCTATGAGTTTTTGCAGACAGGAGAGGATGTGTACTGTCTATGACAGTAGCTACTGGCAACATGAGGCCAATCAAATCTAAATTAACTGAAATTAAAAATTCAGTCCCTTGGGCTGGGGCTGTAGCTCAGTGGCAGAGCGCTTGCCTAATGGCCCTGGGTTCGATCCTCAGCACAGAAAAATAAACAAATAAAATAAAGACATTCTTTCCATTTACAACTACAAAAAAAAATTTTTAATTCAGTCCCTTGGTCAGAGTGATCACATTTTAAGTGTTTGATAGCCATGCACAGTTAGTGGCTTCTGAACTGGACAGCATGACTTCAAACATTTTCATCATCACAAAGAGTTCCACAGTACGGCGTGGAGGCAGCTCGCTCCAAATGTGTTGATGATGTCCAAGGAGCAATAATCACATCCATTTCTCCATGAAATATTGTTTCTTGTTTAAAAATATATATTTGTTCTGGGTGCAGTGATGTACACCTATAAACCCACCTATTCTGGAGGCTGAGGAAGGAGTATACCAAGTTCAAGTCTCAAAGTAAAATTTTAAAAAAAGGGATGTAGCTCAGTGCTTGCCTAAGCTTGTGAGAGACCCTGGGTTTAATAACCAGTACCATGGGGAAAAAATACAAAAATATAGCCATGGCAATGTAAAATGGTACAGCCACTTTGGAAAATAGTTTGGAAATTCCTTAAAGAGTTAAGCATAGAGCTGGGGTTGTAGCTCAGTGGTAGAGCACCTGCCTAGCATGTGTGAGGCACTGGGTTTGATTCTCAGCACCACATATAAATAAATAAATAATAAAGGTCCATCATCAACTAAAAAAATATTTTTAAAAAAGTCAAGCATAGTGTTGCCTTATGACCCAGCATTCCCACTTTTAGGAAAAAAATGCATGCAGAAAAATTAAAAGCATATGTTCACACAAAAACTTGTACACAAATGTTCATAGCAGCATAAAAGGGCCCAAAAATGGAATAACCCAAACACCCATCAGCTAAATAAAGGATAAACAAAATATGGCATATCTACACAGAGGAATATTATTTGGGCCCCCCAAAAATTAAGTTCAGTTGTCCCATGGTATCTTCAGGAGATTGGTTCAAGCCCACCACCACCACTGCTAACTGAGGTGCCACATCTGCAGAAGCACAAGTCTCTTATAGAAAACAGCATAATATTTGCATATAACCTGTGCCATCTTCTTGCATACTTTACGTCATCTCTAGATTACCATGTAAATGCTATATAGTAGTCACTCTACTGTACTGTTTAGGGAATAATAACAAGAAAAAAAATGCCCGTGTATGTTCAAGACAGAAACAATATTTCTTTCAAATTCTTTTGATGTGGATTGAGGATGCAGTTGACCCTGCAGGACAGAGGGTGGCCTGTACGGATGTATGCTACAACACAGGTGAACTTTGAAAACAGCATGCTCAGGGAAAGAAGCTAAACCCCAAGGTCACCTGGTATATAATTCCACTAACATAAAATGTCCAGAAGAGGCAAACCATGGAAGAGAAAGGAGAAGGGTGTTTACTGAGGCTGGGGAGGGGAAGTGAGGGAGGCTGCTAACCTGGGGTGATAACTGCGTTCCAGAATTAGACAGCCATGCTGATGCACAACTCCACAAATATACTCAAATCCACTGAGTTGTAGACTTTTAAAGGGTGGATTTTATGCTATGTGCATTTTATAGTTCAATGAAGCTGTTTCATTTATTTAAAAAATACTAATCAAATTGGGAGGAGAAAAAAACCTAAATATCCATCCATAGGCAAGTGAAAAAATAGATTCTAATCCATCCATGCCTTGGACCATGATGCAGGGGAGACAATGAATTAGGTCTGTACTTATTAAGAAAAATATTTAAGGGGCTGGGGATGTGGCTCAAGCGGTAGCACGCTCGCCTGGCATGTGTGCGGCCTGGGTTCGATCCTCAGCACCACATACAAAGATGTTGTGTCTGCGGAAAACTAAAAAATAAATATTAAAATTCTCTCTCTCCTCTCTCTCTCTAAAATATATATTTAAGACAGAACTTTAAAGGTAAAAAAAGCAATTTTCAGAATATAGTATGAAATGTTACATTAAAAACCAAAACCCAAAAATAATTTAATTTTTATAAGTATGCATATGGAAATACATCAAAACCCAAAATTAGAAGATTGTGCACCAAAAAGATCATAAGAGTTAACAGTGAAGGAAGGTGCTGGGATTAGGTTGGTAAGGGTCAATGAGTATGTTCTTAATTTTTAAAAGAAAAAATATTCATTTATTATGTGTGCATTAACTTTTTTTGGGGGGCGGGGGGGAGTACCAGGGATTGAGCCCAGAAGGGTTAACTACTGAGTCATATCCCCAGCCTGTTTTATTTTATTCTTTGTTTTGAGACAGGGTGTTACTAAGTTGCTCAGAGCCTCACTGAGTTCCTGAGGCTGGCTTTGAACTTGTGATCCTCCTGCCTCAACCTCCAGAGCCCCTGGGATTACAGGCGGGCGCCACCGCACCTGGCTGTAATTAATCATTCTACATTCGTTCTTTATTAAAGTGAAAACATAAATGGAACTATCTCTTTGGGGGAATAAAGAGAAATAGAATAAAGAACAAATTTCAAAGAAATAAACCACCGAAGTATCATCTCTTGGTTCTTATGTTTGTTAATCAAGTTCTCTTATTCTCCCAGAGAAACAAACTTAACTTAAACTTTGCTTAGCCCCGAGCTCTCTAGGGCTGAAAATACACCTAGAGGCTAATTCTCTGGTTTTAGCCCCATGCTCCTAATTCCCGTCTCCAATCTGATTAGAGGTAGTGAGTTGGAAGACTTTCATCAGTTGGGTGACATCACCTCCCCCTAACCAGATCTACCTAGAAATCACCTGGAAATTCTTTTCTGCTTCAGATAGCCTGAGCTTCTGCTGACACAATCAAGGATGTGGCCTGTGTCCTACTTAGGAGATTTTTTTATTTTTTTAGGAGTTGAGGAATGAAAGAGATTTGCTTTTCATTTGATTTTTCACCAATTTTTCCCAATCTTTTCCTTTTTCAGATCACAAAGTGGGGAAAAGGATAAAATTTTAAGAGAATACAATAGAACACTTACTCACCTGGTAGTTACAATTCTGTGACGATTTTTCTCCCAATCAGTATATTGTTCCCCGGGTGACTAACGATCACAATTGACAATCGTTCCAACCCTGGCCCCTGCCCTCTGCCTTTTCTCTTCTTCTCCCCTCACCCACCCCCACAATTTTATTCTTCTAGCTTCTCTCTCCCTTTCAATGCTCTTTACCCAAGAATTCTCCATTTATCTGCCCCACCACCTCACAATGTGCACTTCCACCTTGCCAAACTTGGACTATTGAAGCCAAACAGCCCTGTTCCCTTCTGAATTTTGGAGCAATTTTTTTTTTCAACAGAATACTTTTACAGATACCCATTTACTCAGGCTGCCCCAGGAACAACTGGCCCTATTTATTACTGTGGAAAGCTTTGACGATCTCCACTGTTTCTGCCGGCTGCTGCCTCCTACTCTGCATTTATTGGGTGCGTGCCCACGGCGCAATGTCCTGCAAGCTGCTCATCCTTCTAGATACAAATTCCATCCACCCTGTCTTTTGAAGAATGATCTAAAGTAGCACAAGGTCTTTGTTAATTAATTATTGTACATCACACAGAGAGTGGTTAACGCTTAGCCAAGGAAACATCAGAATTGTGCTGAGAGAAACCTGGTCTCGGGGCAGGCAGCGTTAGACCATTTTGTCAAAGTGCCCTTAATAGAAGATGATAACTTGTTCATGATAAATGAATCGGAGAGGTCTCTGGTGGGTTGAACTGAGTCTTATAGTTGGCACCCAGGGAACACAGCCACCATTTGTACCATGTGCCAGGACTGTGCTAATTTCCTCACCTATATCATCTCCCTCCATCTTTACCACAACCCTGCAGGAAAGGGTTGTTATTAGCCTAATTTTACAGATGTGAAAGTTGCAGTTCAGAAGTGAGAGGTTTATAAAGGTATCACAGGCACCTTCTTATGTACCCGACACTCTTCTAGGCACAGTAGTTACAAAGTAAAGGAGATTAACCAAGCCTCCACCTTAATGAAGTTTAAGTCTTGGACAAATAGATATTAAGTAATTGTAAATATTAGAGAAGAAATCAAGTGGGTTGGGATGCTAGCGAGAGGTAAGGTAGTCAGAATAAAGAGAAGCAGGAGAGAAGGACGCTTTGTGGCATGAACTGAAGACTAGAAGGAGCCATTCCTGCAGGCTGGGAGAAAGCACTCCAGGCATCAGGGACTGCGAATGCAAAAGCCTGAAGGCAGATAGATTTGTGTTGGACGCAGCTGACATGGAAAATGGCGGCCAGGGCACTGCCCTGGAGAGAGGAAGGAGGGAGGTGACAGATGAGGTCAGACAGGAAGGTATCATGGACATCTTGTAAGGCCTTGTAGGTCGTAGTAAAGAGGTCTGAGTTTTCTCTAAGTGCAATAGAAAATCACTGGAAGGTTTTGGAAACTGGAGGGTTTTAGCATAATCTGATCTCCATTTTTAAAGACCTCATTAGATAGAAGAATAAATTATAGAGACTCACCGGTGGAGGCAAAGAGGCCAATTGTGAGGTTGTAGCCATGGTCCAGAAGGGAGGTAATGGCAGGTTGGGGTGGCCCTCTGTTCCTGTATATAAAAACCGAGACTACCCAGGAAATAGCGGGATCCAGATTTACACAGGATGCCTCCACCTTCTTTGGTAATTCACGTGAGACATTCCACCTCAGAATAAATGTGTGCAAAGTGTGTGCCACTGTTTTTCTTTAAATAAACACTTGATTAAAGGGGGGCCTACCTGCAGAAAAATGCACCGATCATAGGGCATGGTCCTATCAGTTTTCACAAAGTAAATACATCCCTGTAAGCTGAACTCAAAACAAGAGAGAAAAATAATCAATATTCCTGCAGCCCCTCCTGCCTTCTTCCCGTCAATCTCTAGCATTCCAAATGTATGCGACATGTTTTGCCAGAATGACATTATGTAAATAAATGCTCATTTTCTCAGTCTTGCTTAACCTACACCCCCTTTTCCAAACTGAAAGCTGCTTCCCCTTCTACCAGGGATTTTTCTTATACCATCAGACAAAAATACTTGAAGTTTACATTCCATGGTATGTATCATGAAAACAGGGTTTTCACATTTAAAATTAGCTGTAATATTGAGTATACTTTTTTTAAAACTTGGTGTAACTTCCTACTCCTCGATTCTGAATCCTCTTAAGAATCAGAGCTCACACAAATAAATGTGACACAAACTCTGGAGAGCCTGCAGGTTGCATTGTCCAAAAGAACAGGCTGGAAATCCAATGGCATGGACAGTAGGACTGAGATTTGTGGGTCTGTAATAGAGACTGAAGATGCAATTTCAGGGCTGTCTTCAGGGGACAGGACACTGGTAGAAAACTAATATTTACTGAGCACTTATTATGTCCCCAGCCCTGAATTAGGTGTTTCAGTGTGTTAACTTATTTAACCTTCACAAACCTTCGAGGATGGAGTGATTCTCTCCATTGTACAAATAAGAAAACCAAGGCTAAGAAAGGTAAAATAATTGGCCGAGTTCTCAGGACTCACAAGTAGCTTACGACCTGCTCTGTCGGCCCTGCCAAATCTCATTTCACTGTACCCAAACAGCTTCTCTTGTGCTTTTCTTCCTTTGATCTGCACTAAATAGATTGAAAACGTTGGTCTCAACACTTGGTTGCTGCATTAAGCTGTTTCTTCCAGTGATTTCCCTTTTCACTCTTTTTTAATACCACAGGCTTTCAAATTAACAGCAAAGCTATTCATAAATGCAATGGGAGAGGCGGCCATGACTCTGCTGCTTTTCAGAAAGCGATGGCGCTTTAAGCCTGATGAAGAGTAATGCTTGCCGTAAATCCAGAAAAGAAATGAATGAGCACAATTTAAATCGCCCCTAACCCGGGGCCTGGCCACGTGAGGGACTTGGAAGCTACGGTGCATCCCTGTATTATTGGTGATAGAGAAAGAAGCCAGCAATTAGCAAAGCAATCTAGACTAATCACGTTCACATCTCCGGGAGAGGGGGTTCACGTTTTGCAGCTTTCTGGAAGCTCCTGCAAGCTTAAGCTGTTCCTGGGTTCTTTGGCTTTGCGTCATGAAGGGAATTGATTTGATCAATTACATCTCTGCTGCCTAATTAGTAAGCATGGCCACACTTGGCCATCGGTTCCCAGAGATTAAACTTGGGATTCTGCCTGCAGACCAATTTTCGTAGCTGAGAGTCATGGTACCTTTCATCCTCAATCCATACCAAGCTCCCCTGTGTTGAGCCCAACTGCCTTTAGCCCAGGACTGGAGCACATTCTCAAAGTCCAGAGAGCTGGGCCTCTGGAGTCCTCAATGCAGGTGATTTCCTGAGAGCCCTTCCAGTGAAGAAGCCTTGATTTTCCCAACGTGGCAGAACACTTTTGCTCTCACCCTCCTACTTAAGTTTCCCAGGATCTCAACAAGGAAAAAAGAGACCACTCTCATTCTCATTATGAAGAAAGGATCCTTCACAGAAATGCCTTAAGGTGTTTCTCAACAGAGACTACTCAGCATTTTTTCCTTCCAAAAAGGAACTTTATTGGGTTATTTTTTTCTTATTGCAAAAAGTTCATTATAGGAAATTTAGGTGCTAGAGGAAAATGCACACAGGAGATAACAAAAAGCCATCCCTCAAACATGATTGCTGAAATGACTGATACATATTTATTCAGCCATCACTGTGAACACCTTTCTAATCAGTTCCTTGGTTCAACCCATACTGGGTTGTGTGGTATGTACCATTAAGCCAACCACCTTTGTTGGCTATTTCATGTTGATTCCAATTTTTAGTTATGATAAATAAAATGGCAATGAAATATTTGCATGCAAATATAATTAACATTTATTTTGTATTAGTTACATCTTCAATATTGTTTTTTTATTTTTTTATTTATTTATTTTTTTTAGTTATAGATGGACACAATACCTTTATTGTTTATTTTTACGTGGTGCTGAGGTTCGAACCCAGGGCCTCACATGTGCGAGGCAAGCCCTCTACCACTGAGCCACAACCCCAGCCCCCATCTCCAATATTGTATCAAGTGTTTTATATGTACTATTCCATTTAATCCTCCTAAGAATCCTATGAATACATAATATCATCTCCATTTTAAAGGTGAGAAAACTGAGGCCTAAAGGTTAAGGAACTTACCCATGGCGATACAGATAATAAGTGACAGTGTTAAAAGCTAGCCACTTATTAGCCACTAAGATAAGTTCTTAGAATTTTCATTTCATGGAAACTAAATACATAAAACTTTAAGGCCTCTGAGTCATATTACCCAGTTGCCCTTCAGAAAGCTTGTACCAGTTTATACTCCTACTATCAGGGCATGAATGTTCCTGTATTTGCATCAGCATGAACACAGGGTGCTATCAAATTTGTATTGTTCATTAGAGAAATGAAGCCCAATCTTCTGAGAGCTCCTTTCTGCTTTTGGAGCACACGTGCTGATTGGGACAGTCATTTTCTTTGAATCAATGGTTCTTATTCTTTGTTGTTATATGAGCCCTTTAGAAAATCTTACAGAAGCCAGCTACAGAAAAGGCGTACCTAACTACATCAAATAGCCCCTGATTTTTCAGTGGCTGACAAACACCATTGAGAACTCCTAGGCTGGCGAGAGGCTTAGATGCATCAGTAACACTGAAATTCAAACTTAAAGAAGAACTAACAAACCCAGTCTTCAAATGCTGGTTTTACCACATGATTCCTTTTAACAATCCTGCAGGGGAGAGGAAGCAGATCAGGAGAGACTGGAATAAAATGTGTAGGGATTGGAGGTAGGCAGGTCAAGAGTCTCTTGAGGTCATGTTGTCCTCCACCAATTCACCAAGATGGCAGACCAGCTGGACCAGCCAGCACCAGCCTGACCCTATGGTGGACTTGAGCAACCTCAGAACACACCTGTGAACCTCTTGCCAATTTCACTTCTTCGCTCGCTAGTGATTTTCATGATCTCCCCTGCATCCTGCTCCTTTATGGTTTGCAAAGCCTTGGCTTGGATCAGTCAGACCTCCAGCAACTCCACCCACCTCCTTCCATGATGAGCCGTGGATTAGGGCACAGGGATCGGGAGACAGAAGTCCAGGGCCTGTCCACCCAGCTGCTCTGAATGCTGCTGTGCCAGGCAGATTTTTCGGTGCTCTCTCCTTGGCCTGAGCACGTGCCTCTGGGAGGAATGGGACCGTTTTTCATAATGATCCATCAACACTCAGTGACAGTTTCAGAATTAGGGGTGGAACATCTGCTTCCAGCCTGTAAGGAAGGAGGTAGACAGAGGAATCGGTGAACTTGAGTGAACTGCTCTTATGGGTGACCCAGTGGAGAACTGAGTTCCATCTGAGTGGGCACACCAGGCCACCATGACACACATCAAGAATTCAGGCAGTGGGCCGGGACTGGAATCTGAGCTGCCCTGGCCTGGCTGCCTGGCCACATCCATGTTTGGGGTCTCATTGCACACAGGACCATCTCATCCTGCTCAGAAATAAAGAAGGAGTAGGAATAGGAATGAGGGCCATTTTGCTCTTTTACGGACTGGCTCAGTCCTTCGTCTTCGTCTATTGTTTTTTTTCCATCCAGCCAAGACTTATTCTTCGCCCTCTCCTCTCATTTTCATTCTCTGCATTGCCCATCTACAGATCATGGGAGAATTTGTGAGTTAATTATCCCTTCTCTTCCCACCTTCCCAGGAGCCTGGGACTTTAATTCACAAAGACTGGGCATGGCAGAGGATGACCTTTTAATTCTAAATAATTACAGTTTCTCCCGAATTTGGCAGAGAAGATGAGTCATCTGAAAACGAGTAGATTCACACCCAAACATGGCTCTTCTTTAACCTCCTACAAGTTCCACTCCCCTGCGGAATCTGCTCTACTTTAATTTCCTGTCGGTACCTGATTCCTTGGCGACCTTATCTCGTGAGTGGCAGTAGATGGGAGAGGAGGAACTCAGGGGTTGTTCCGAAATAATTCTGTGAGTCTGAACAAATTACTTCTCTTCTGACCCTCAATTTCAACATCTGTAAAATGGGGACAGTCCATGTTAGCTCCCACCTAGAAATGTGGGGTAACGAACTTTAGGGGTAAGTTATAACACTTGCCACCTGTATGCTCTTAAATCTCTTTCATTATTTCCGTTATTGTTGTTAAATTCAGATCACCATCTTCTATATTTTCTCTGAAAACATTGTAAAGCTTGAGACCATTTCTAGCTGTAGTGAGAGTCGGCACACATTTCCCAGCCTTCTCTGGAATCAGGACACTGTGTAGGCAGTCAGACTTCTCTCAAGAGCTAAGGACCTTCTCCAGTCACTTAAAACACTTGCCCTGTTGCCTTGACACCCCCCACCCACGGAGCGGGTGCTTTTCCCTGCCCTTCCAGCTCCTGTCTCCTTAAAGTATGTGAAGATGGAATCATTTTTTCAGGAACATTCTTGGAAAGTAAAATGTCAAATAGCACCTCCTTCCCTAACTGTCCCCCACATATCTCTCCTTCCCTTTACATCACCGGCACTCCCAATTTTCTTCCAGACACCTCCACATTTATCGCTCCTCTAGACATACAAGCCTCCAGTCTGTGGGAGTCAGACTGGGGTAGCAGACCCAGAGCAGCTCTGGATCAGGCCTGGAATTGAATCTCATCTCTGCCACTGTATAATCTTGAGCAGCTTACTTAATCGCTCTTAGCTACCTTTTTTTTTTTTTTTTCATATATATACTGGACATAATAATTGCACCAACCTCATAAGCTTAAAAGGACTGTATCAGATAATCAGTGAAATCTCCTTGCTCCTCAAATCAATGTTAATCTCCGTGACTGGATGCTCAACCCAGCTGCCGACATCTAGGAGACACTCAATAAAGGCTTACCGCAAAGTGGAGCAAAGCTGGGCGACTTCCCGCTGAGAGTGACAATCCAAAAGCCCATGTCAGATTGAGAATGGAGAACTTTGCTTACATGAAAGAAGGCAGATAAAATCATATTTTCCGAAAAAATCTAGATTTTCTTGGAGAAAAGGAAGTGACATCTGGAAAATGTCCTATTTAGAGGTAGAGCTAGAAGAAGAAGAAACCCACCTCCCACCATCACCTCCTCCTCTGCGAGGCCTGTGCCCAAGCCGCCAGAAATGAGAGCAGAGATGCTCTTAAAAGAGGAATCTAAGAGAATTTAAAACAGAAACAAAACTTTGGGTCTCCTGGAGCAATCTGGGAGAAAGGTGAAGAGGAGCAGAGGTGGACGAAGACAAGGCCAGGGTCAGAAAGCCCAACATCAAGTGTTTCTCCCATGTGTCTGGTGTCTTGGCTCAGGTGCTGTAGCAAAGCCCTGTAGACCAGCTGTCTATGAACAACAGACACTTTTCCTTCACAGTCCTGGAGGGTGGAAGTTCAAGGTCAGGATGCCAGTATGGTTGGATTCTGGTGAGGGCCTCCTCCTGACTGCATGATACTGACTTCTGGTTGCAAACCCACGCGGAGGAAAGAGAGTTTAGAGATCACTCCGGGGTCCCTTTTAAAAGGCCACTACTCTCTCTCATTCTTGAGGGCTCCACTGTCATGACCCAAATACCCCCAAAGGGCCTCGCCTCTTCATATTACTGCATTGGGAGTTGAGGGCTCAACGTGTGGATTTTAGGGGGACGCACACCTTTGCCATGGTGTGTGTGATTTTTCTCTATGGAATCATTACCTTGCCATGATGTGAGCAGAGAGATCATCAAGGGGAATGGAGTCCCAGAAGCAGGAGGGGCCAGATTGAAGTGGGATACCCTCATCCACTCCAGAAATCTAGTCCCTCCCCGGGAGGGCTTCAAACTTCCAGGTTATGGAAAAGGAACACAGGAGATCACATCGCCTAATTTGCAAGGGGTGCAAAGGCCTGATATCCGGGTGACACATGTAAACAGCACAAGCAAAAATACTGAACGTATTCAGACCTTCTTTCATTGGAATTCTCGGAAAACATTCTGCGGCCACAGCAAGCCCGCCTCAGCTCTGTGTCCTATAGGACACCTGTGAGATGAGCAATGAAATATTTTCCAGGTGTCTCTATCTGGAAAGTTTCCCAGCTGTACACAGCCTTCAAGCTCTGAGAGAGGGCAAGAATTTCAGGGTCATTTTGTTTTTTTAAAATTCAACTTTGTTTTTTAACTGAGTCACAAAAGCATAAAAATTGCACGTTAATAAGATACCATGTGATGTTTTAGTACGTGTATATATTGTGTAATGTTGAAATCAGGGTGAACACATCTATCTCCTCACACATCTATCATTTCTTTATGGTGAAAAATCTTCAAAATCCTTTCTTCTAGCTTTTTGAAATGCACAGTGCATCATCATGCTGTGCAATAGCACCCCACAGCTTCCTTAACTGTAACTTGGTACCCAGAGTCATTTCATGACACGCCTGTAGATCTAGACTGAGGGGCAGGATGGAAAACCCATTTTGCTAGAATTTGTACCACAACACCCATTCGGCAGCAAAAATTAATCTGCTTATTAGACGACAGTCATGAGGACAGGCAACGTACTTGGCTCTTGGGTTAGAGCAAGGCAAGAGAAAGCTCTAGAGACGAGCCCCACACCGTGGAGATGGTGGACTGGCCTCACTCACTGTGGTTCAGAAGAACTGAGGGCTGCATATGAGAAGGACAGCATGGTCCCCTAAGGGTATCTGTCAGGAAAGAGAGGGCCAGGCAGGTAGAAAGGAGATGCAGAGCCATACAGGGGTCCCAGGCCAACCTACTCTTGGCAGACCAATTTGGATACAGGAAAAGTTTTGATCTCCACCAGCCAAGGCCAGAACAAAGAGATGAGTCAGAAAGAGGACATCATGAAAGCAGCAAGCAGCTGCTGGGAGAAGGGATGAAAGGCAAGTGTGGAGGCTGATGGTCCCAGTGGCCCAAGCGCACCGTCTTACCATCTGGCTCCCCAAGGCCAGTCATTGTCCCTGTTCTCTCATGGAACCTTTCATCCCAGTCTCCTGGGCCCCTCAGCCCACTGGCAGGTTCACCTGCCCCTTTGGAAGCAAGGATCCAGCACAGTGTGGCCTATGTGTTCTGGGCTCAAAGGAGCTGTCTGGAAGTGTACTTGAACCTTCTCCCCCAACTCTATTCCACCGCCACAGGGTGAGAGCAGGAGGGAGGAGGCCCTGATAGCAATGCAAGCCCCCTTTTGTGTACATACACTGGGGCCTAGAGGGAGGCCAAGACCAGGCCTAAATGCCAGATTCCAGCCCTGCATCATTCCTCTTCTTCCTATATTTTCAATTGTTGTTTATTGCAAAAAAAAAAAAAAAAAAATTCTAAATACAAAGTGAAAATCTTAACATAATCCATCTTTTAGAGGTAGCCCCAATTATGATTTTGTACATATTCACCCAGATTTTTTTTCTGTGAATACATACATATACACACACACATAGTTTTTTATATAAAAAATTAGATTATATTAGACATAACTCCCTGAAGTTTCTGTTATGTACAACATTACATCTTAGTTTACCGTTTTAGTAGATGTGTGGTTTTTTTTATGTGACTGCTACATGATTTCCTTTACAATCCCCTATTGTTGGAAATTTAGGTTATTTCCCAGTTTGGGGGAACTGTCTGCTGCATTTCCTTATACTTTCACCTTGGCTCCCTCTGGGGAGTACTTCTGGAGGGTAAATTCCTGAATATTGAACTTAGATCAAAATCCATGATCAAAGGCTGGGGATGCAGCTCAGTTTTAGAATGCTTGCCTGGCATGTGCAAGGCCCTAGGTTTGATCCCTAGTACTGAATTTTTTAAAATACTCAGTTAAATTTTAGCAGATAATGAAAAAAAAAGAGATAATTTTATCAGATAATGCAGATTTCCTATCCCCAATTTTTACCCCCACTGAGAATGTATGAAAATGTTGGTTTTTCCCCTACCCTTGCCAATTGAGCCTAGCACTTTTTAAAGTATCTTCTACACTAATAGATCTAAAATATGTAGCTGCTTCTTATTTGCATTATTTACTTTGTAAAGGAATTTTATTTTTTGCATTAATTCATTATGAACTGTACTTACCTTGTTATTTGCTTATCCATGTGATTCATTTAGTTTTATAGAGTTGTTTTTCTCTCACTGATTGCAAAGAGAGCTTTTTTTGTTTTTTGGGATACAAATACTTCTTTCAATTCTTCTTTTAACATTGTTTTTGAAGTCTGAAGCCTTATTAAAAAAAAAAAAAAAGTCCCAGACAAATTTATACCTTAAAAGGTCTTTCCTATTTCAAAATTATAAAAATATATTCCTATACCCTCTTCTGATAGTTTAATGGTTTTTCTATATTTAAAATCTTGGGTCAGTCCAAGTTTATTTTTGTGTAAGAAATAAAGTAAAGATCCAGCCGTATTTCTTTATAAATGGCTATCCTGTTGCCTCAACATCATTTATAGAATAACCTATTTTTTTCCCACAAGCATTGAAATGGCATATAAAGTTCTTGTGGTTATTTCAGTCTCTTTCTAAACTATAAAATTTTATTGATAGTTCTGTCTTTTCCTCCACTTTCTGCCCAAAGTATTTTTAATTACTATGATTTTATGGAAAGGGTGAAATTACCCATTTCCCCCACATCTTCCCCACTACTCCTCTTCATTTCCATTTACCTGGATATTTTTCTCATGTCTATTCTGCTATATTCCATATTTCTATATGTTTGATTCTGGATCATTTATCTTCTCTCCCTTCTTGTTGGGGTTTCAAGATCATTTTGAACTTCCAGGGGAATGAGGAGAGAACTGAAGTTATCCTGGATACAGACTTCCTTTACAGAAGCAAACTATGCCTCTCCATTTATGCACGTCTTCTTTTTATGCTCCTTATAAAATTTTATGGCTTCCTTCCCATAAGTCTCACCAATGTTCAGTTTCTAAAAGCATTTTATGGGGAAATTGCTATTTCCCATGAGATCAAAATATGGAACCTTCATTTGGCACCAAAGATGGCCCCATGGGTGCTGCAGAAACCATTCTATCCCATCTGCTCCCTGCTATGGGCCTCTGCCAGGAGGTAGCTCCCCCACAGGAAGTTGGAATGGGCCCATCTATTAATCAGCGGGTAATCAATGGTCACTGACTGTATGCCCAGCCCTATGCTGGAAGTATAAAACCCAGATCTGTCTATAAGGAGCATTCACACTGTCTAAAGAGAAAAGAGGCACATCCTCTAACAATGAAATTCTATATTAACCCATGTACTATGGATGCTGGTGGTAAATTATAAAACAAGAGGCTTAGAGCAGTCGGGGAAATTTTCCAAAGAGATCAGAACTGAGCTGGATGGTGGCATGTGGTTACCATTTGGATAAGTAAAGAAGAGAAAGAAAGCAAAATACAAGCAGGGAAACCAATCAACAACCATTGAGTCTGCATCTTCCATGAACCTGCTGCTGAGCTAGGCACCTGTGAAGAGGAGTTACAGGCTCAGCAAATATTTTTACACATTTGCAAAAGTCAGACTCTGTGTTGGGTGCTAGGAAAAACAAAATAAGAAAGACTGACTTGGCTTCCATGAGTGTACAAGCAAGGAAAATGATACTCCCTTAAATAAATAAAGTTCGGTAGCTATTATGATAGAACTCTGTGGGGACAGTAGCCAAGGTTCTTACTCAGGGGACTGAGTGGTTCTTGGGTACATATGGATGGCATTCTGTGGGCCTGTGTAATGTATGGAGTTAAATTTATCTGGCTAGCACCTTTTGTTCCATTATCCCAGATGTGGAACACCTATCAAAACTTAAATTGAGCAATAAAGGCATCATTTACAGTAATTTGCAAGTTATGGTCACAGAATTGAAAACTTGGAACTTAATGGGTTGACCAGTATTGCCAGCTTAAAAGAACCAGAGGGGCAGAGAGACACAGAGTTCCTGGCTTCTAGATGCACATTTGAGGTTTGATGGCCAAATAAAAAATATATAAAGACACAACCACAAAAGACATAAGTAAACAAAGTGATTCTTCCGCTACCCCAGAAATGCACTAAGAGTTGAGGGAAAATTCCTGCGTATTAAGGGAGCTGCCCAGCTTGGAGCCAGGCAGATCTAGGTTTGAATTCTAATTTGACCCCTTCGTCGCTGTGTGATGTTGGGTGAGGGCCCAACAGGCAGCACCTAGACTTCTACATTTGTAAATGGAGAATTACAGAATCCAACCCGGCTTCCTGCCCACTGTGAGGATGAAATCAGGGAGCTCAGGTGTCACCCACGCTGTGGCAGGCCTTCTCAGCACGTTCATTCCGTCCTTCTGCTGTCACACTCCAGAGGAAAGTGGTTATGAGAAGCAGGATTCCAGCGGGGGCCCAGAACGGAGGGAGAGGAGGACAGGAGGAGGGACAGGGAAAGGGCATCCGCTCTGACCAGCGGACCGCATGAATCAAGCGAAAGGGGCCAGAAGAGTGAGCATGTGTCACAAGAGTCCGTTAATTGCAGCCAAGTTGAACGGGTCTTAAATTCCAGCCTAAGCAGTTTGAACTTTATCCTACTAACTATAAGAGCTGCTGGAGGACTGGGGGCAAGGGAGTCCATCCCATGGGGAGGTGGCTCTCAGCCCAGTCTTTGCTGGTCACTGGATCCCAAGATATTCAGGAAAACAATTTTTAAAAAATAAAGTTGCAATGTGGGCTAAGGCAATACTTCTCACCTCCAGTTGTTTTTAAAAAGATGCACTGGCTCAGACAGTCTGCATCAGCACGTAGGTGCTGCTTATCTGAGAACCTCAACCTTCATATTAGCCCGGGGCTAATATCCATTTTACTATTTTTATTACTATTCTTATTCATACAATACCTGTTGGCTGAGTGCTTGTCTTGGGTCAGGCACTGTGCTAGGCCCTGAGCAGAGAAAAGAACCTCTCTTTCCTCGATGTTCACTGTCTAATCAGAGAAGATGAGACATAAACCCCAGCAACTATAATTCAAGGTAGGAAATGGTAAATGCCACATTTTAGGTTCAGAAAAAGCACTTGGACAAGTCAGCAGAGAGAGAAATTGTTCCCAGTTCAGGGAGAAATTGCCTAGAATTTATTGAAATGAATGGAAGCATCTTTTTCTTATGATTAGGAAACCTGGGCTTCAGGGTTGGACTTTAATCCTAGCCTACTCTTTTCTGAGCACGTGATCTCATTGACCTCTTAAGCCTCAGTTTCCTCATCTTAAAATGAAATTCATAATAGCAAGACTGCTAGAAGGGTTGTTTTAGAGAATGTTTATAAACACTACCTAATGACTGGTTTAGGAACCAGTTATTGTAAATGGTGCCTTTGGTGATTATCATTGTTTTCAGCATTTACTTTAAAACTCAACATGGGTCTCTTGGCCCCAAAGATACTATATTTGTTGGTTAAGTTTATGTTCCAGGGTTAAATGGTAAATGAAAATGGAAAACCCTTGAAGGGAATTTCCAAATCCAAAGGAACTTCCTCTCACAAAGCCAGTGCTGAAAGAATTAGAAACTCTTTAAAAATTTTCTAGTTTTTATGGGGCCGAATTCTGTCAGCTCAAGATTCATGGCTTGGCCGAAGGTGTAACCAAATGCTCCTAGTAAGAACCACTTTGGAAAAAGAGTTCCACTCCATTTACAAGTTGATCAGAATGGTTTCACCACCCACAGCTCCCCTGAGGGCATGGGCTGGTCTGACACTAACTTGTGAAATAAGTCAAATCAAAATTGATAATCCTGGATTCACAGAATGTCAGCACCTGGAGGGATCTTAGAAACCACTGGGCCCAACATTGACATTCCTTGGACCAGATAAATGATGCTGCAGGTCCCCAGGCCTCGCTGCAGTCTCCACACCTGTTCATTGGCTCACTCTTTGAACCCATACTCAGTGAAGGCCTGTGGATGCATATGTAAATAATGGAATATGCAAAAAATAGAAAGATCAGCTCACTTACTTCCTGCAGAAAGGGGAAGAGGGCACACATTGGGAACCAATAGGGAAGTCTGCTGGGCTTAACAATAAGAAGTTTCATTTCAAAGCATTCTTTCTCTTACCTGTGGGGCCCTTGGTCACATGCTGCTGTCCATCTGAGTTCATCTCTTGATTTATAAGGTAGGGTAAATCCCTTCTTCCTCATAGAGCCATGGGGATTAAACGAAAGGGCAGGGTGGGAGGGGAAGGGAGGGGGCATAGGGTTAGAAATGATGGTGGAATGTGATGGACATTAATATCCAAAATGCATGTATAAAGACACAAAGTGGTGTGAATATACTTTGTATATAACCAGAGGTATGAAACAATGTGCTCTATATGTGTAAAATGAATTGTAATGCATTCCACTGTCATATATAAATTAAAAAATTAATTTAAAAAAATTAAATAGGGCAAAGAAAGGTGGCTGACACCTAACAAGATGTTAACCACAGCATCTTTTGGTTGGTTGTGTTTTTTTTTTTTAACTTTTCAATAATATTCACTGGATTTTCCCAATGACAGAAGTAGTTTGTGTTTACAGAGACAATTTTGGAAAACACCAAAAAGCACAGAAAAGGAAAATCCATCCATAATTCTCCCAATTAAGGTTAATCAGTGCTGATGTTCCAGCATATATCCTTCCAGACATTTCTATCCAAAAACATATACGTTGTTTGCCTGTGAACTGTACTGAGGGTGATTAAAAGCCTTTGTTAGATGCTGCTGAGATTCAAATTCTAATTCTGTGTCACCCACTAGCTTTGTGACTCAGTAACCTGAGTTTCTGTTCTCCTGGGTGTAATAATCATGGTGTCCAGGCCCAAGCATGGAGGTGGGAGCATGGGGAGGTTGGTGTGGATGGCAACCGTAGAGCTGAGCAGGGCACAGTCACATGGAACTGTCCCAGGATCACGGCCTGCTGAAGGGGTCAAAGGAAGGCCAACAAAAGCTGAGCATTTAGCCCAGGGCCAGGCACAGAGGAAGCATTTGATAAATGGGACCTACTATTCTACAAACACGCCCCCATATTTCTAAAGAGCGGAGGTTCAACAGGGTTGTGACCTTCACTGCTCACTGTTTACTGTTCAGATTTGTGAGATGGCCCCTTAAGGGTGACCTGCTAGAACCATGTCCTGCCAATAACTGCTTCTCCCTGTGCAGGTGCTGCCCAGCATTAGCCTTTGAATCTCACACTTCATAATCCTTCTAAATCACCCTTAGCCACTCAAAAGTCCCTTCTCCCCAAACTCCATCTCCTACTCCCCCCACCCATCATAAATAGGGTAAAATAATGCAAAGGCCTCACGTAGGTAGAGAGCTTTCACCCTCTCTAAGCCCTTCCAGAAGTGTCTTCTCTTTAGGTCTGCTTAATAAGCCTAAATTAGAGGTTGCCAGGCAGGGGCTGCCAGAGTGGGGCCTTGGGACCACGACCAGCGTATGGTTTACCAGGGATGCACCTCACCTGCAGGTCAAGTTCACGATGGATCTGGATGGTGTCCAAGATAGTTTGAAATGACAGCTAGAGAGATGGTACAAGAAACTCTGAGTCCCATCTTCCATCATTCAGTCATGAGCAGATATTTATTTTGCACCTACTATGTGCTGTTGGCTCTCCAGTGAGAAAGTGATTATCTGCTCACGTCTGTTTCCGTCCTTTAGAATCCACAAAGAGGAAAACTTCCCGCTCTAGGGCCCAAAATGTCTTCAACTCCTCTCAATTCCTCCTGGAGCAATTCAGAAAGTACTGAAATTGATTTTGTTTTCATCTTATTTTTCTCAACCATGACTTTTCATTTGTGACAAATGATGCAGGTTTTAAAACAGTGATCGAAAGTCTCCTTCAAAAGAATTTAGTGTAGATACCAAAAGTGAATTGGTTTAGAGAAAAGCGCGAATGCACCAGGGAAATTACATCGTTATGTGGTGTGCATGTACAAATTCCTGACCACAAATCCCACCATTATGCACAACTGTAAGGTACCAATCAAAAGTATTTTAAAAAATAAAGAAGAAAAGAAAAACATAAATAAAAGGTAGTCCAGGGCTGGGGTCATGGCTCAGTGGCAGAGCACTTGCCTAGCATGTGTGAGGCACTAGGTTCGATTCTGAGCACCACATATAAATAAATAAAATAAAAGTCCACCGACAACTAAAAAAAAAAAAAAAAAAAAAAAAATCTTTTAATTAAAAAAAAAGGAAGTCCAGGTGGCAGAGTGATAGATGCTTAGCAAACCTAGACTTGAGGTAGGTGAGTCATAGCCCTCCCAGGGGAGTTACTTTAAGACCATAATGGTTACTGACTCTTTAAGACCATAATGACCCTATGGGCCCTCCTGCTAGAAAACTGCATGAATGTTTAGCAGGCTCTGGATCTGTGTGGGAAAGAGCCCTGAGCAAGAGCCCCAATGCCTGGTGAGCACAGAAAACCTCATGGTCCTCTTCTCTGCCTTCCTCCCCTCTGCGGCAGCCACTCTGGCATCAACAGCCGGTGGGCAGTCCTGAAGCAGCACATTTGAAGCAGTCCTAGCAGATCCATTTACTGAGTGTTTTCAGTGTGCCAGGCCTTTGCCAAGCCTACACTCACCTCATCCACCCAGAGGAGAGCTATCACCAGGTTCATCTCCAAGGTCACACTGCAGGAAATGCCAGGGCTAGAACCTGAACCCAGATCTACCGACCTGTGGCATCTGAACACTAAACCCGCCGCCTCGATCCATAAACATTGGTTGATGAGATGAGTGGCCACTGAACATGTCCTAGTGACTCTGCTGTGTACCATGGAGTGACTGTGCGAGTCATTCACCTTCACCAAGCCCCAGTAAAAGAAGGAGGCTCGCCCAGCCTGGCAGGTCAATCATCAGCATTATGTCATGAGCGAGAAAAGTGGAACCAGGTTCAGGGACATGCCGAGCAAGCTGGTGACATTATCAAAGAACCCAGCACAGCCTGACTTCCAGCACGAGAGCCAGCCTTCCAGGAACCTATAATTCCTGTTGTATTGACTCCCCTCTCCTGGCAGCTTCATGCCCAGTAAAAAGTCTGTTTGGGCTCCCAGGGAAAGAGATCCCTGTCACTCTTTCATGCCAAAGAGGCTTAGCACCTTTCCTAATTAACTTCAGCTTTTGGATCCCACCAGGAGAGGCTGGTGCAGCAAACAAGTCCTCTAATCCTAGTAGCTAGTGAGTTGCTGGGGGGAGAGGGAAGAGGGAGGGGGAAATGCTGGTGGCCTGGTCATCCAGTCCCTGACTCACACTGCCCCTCTGCGGTGGGTCTGGGGAAACAGGAGTATCCTGGCAGGAATAGGAAGGGCTCTGGGCGCCGCTGGTTCATGCAGACTCTGAATTTCAAGACTGGAAAGGACCCCCATTCAAACCACTAAATTAAAGAAGGAAATTGAAGGAGGAAATCTGAGGTCCAGAACAGGAAAGCAAGTTACCAAACACAGGTTTTCTAAAGTGAAATTTCCAGCCCAGTTAGTGATACAGAGGTTGCATCATTATTATGTGGTGAGTTACTGTGGATGTGGAGTTGATTGGGTGGCAGACACCTAGTAGTGTTCAGGGTGCCCGCAAAGGACTTGACATGCTTTGAAACAACTTCAGGAGGGTTCGATTCTCAGCACCACATATAAATAAATAAAATAAAGATCTACTGACAACTAAAAAAAATTGTTTTAATTCAAAAAATAATTAGTCCAGGTGGTGGAGGGATGGGTGCTTAGCAAACCGAGACTTGAAAGAGGGAGGGGGAAACAACTCCAGGAGGTCACTAATATTATAAGCCCCATTTTTCTGAAGAGAACCTGAGGATTAAGGAGAATATGAAAATTGCCAGTCACATGGTGAGAGAGCCAAGATTCCATCCCAAAGAGTGCCATTCCAACAAGAAAGGAGACTCCTTGTCAGAAGTCACTGAGGGCTTGTTCAGGGTCAGGAGGTGCCATGCTGGGGGTCTGCGGGAGAAGAAAATAATTGAATGCAAATGAGACAAGAAGGCAAGCCCTTGTTCACCCACCGACATTCCAGGGTTAAAAAAAGGCTAAAGGAAACTGGGGAGATGGGGAGGTGGGGAGAATGTCAGGCTGCTCAGCATGAGGATGAATTGGTACTACCAGTTCGGAAGGCAATTTAGTTAGCTGTCAGTGTATAAATGTGGGGCTGACCCAGTAATTCCTCATGGGGGAATTTACTCTACAGAAATGTTCAAACATGCAGAATGTGAATTGCTTAAGGCTTTCTATTGCTGCAGTTTGTAACAGTCAAAAATTGGAAATCAATCACCTATTTGACTAGCATTGGAGAAGGTGTTAAATAAACTACTAAATACACAGTATTGCAGGGACAAGGCGGGGGGGTGAAATAGCATAATATATATCCTGACCTGGGAAAATACAAACACTCTAAGCAAAGAAAGCAATTTAGGGAAAGGTATTGCAAATATGACTCCATTTTTTTTTTTAATCTAGAAAGAATAAAAACAAAGCTGTTAACTCTGGTCCCTGGTGCTTGAATGGAGAAAGAATTTTCACTCAATATAGATTTTTTTTGAAACATGTAATTTTTTAACACAGCATGTATCATTTTTGTAATAAAAATATACAGATCTGGAGGGGAAAAGAAAATAAATGAAAATATGTCTCCTGACCAGAAGGAATTTACAACCTGGGTGTTGAACAAGGACTCAGCCAGCCCGGGAATGGCTTAACATAGCAACAAGCAAACAAGAGAACAGGGTGATCTGCTTGTACATTTTATATGGGGTGCAGAAGAAAGAACTCCGTCTGATGTGGATGGGGCTGATGGGACAGAGTTCCTGTGGAAGTTGACTGAGCTAGCTGTGAAGCACAGTGCAGCCTCTGTATCTGAAGGATCTGAATCCAAGAATTCAGCTAACCCTGGATTGATTCAGGGGGAAAATTGCATCTGTATTGCACAAGTCCAGATTTTTTTTTCACTTATCATTATTCTCTAAAGACTACAGTATAGGCAGGCATGGTGGCAGACCTGTAATCCCAGTGACTCGGGAGACTGAAGCAGGAGGATGGCAAGTTCTACACCAGCCTTAGCAACTAAGTGAGATCTTGTCTCAAAATAAAATATAGAAAGAGCTGGAGATGTGGCTCAGTTGTTAAAAACCCCTGGGTTCAATCACTGAAAGGAAGGAAGGAAGGAAGGATGGCAGGGAGGAAAGAAAAGAAAAAGAGAGAGAGAAAGAGAGTACACTGCTATTTAAATAGTGTTGGCATCCTTTGAGGTATTATAAATAATCTAGAGATTATTCAAAGTATAAAGAAGGATGTATATAGTTTATATGCAAGTATTATGCCATTTCATATGAGGAATTTGAGCATCTGCAGATTTTGATATCTACAGGAGGTCCTAGAACCAATCTCCTGAACATGTAGATAGAAAACTACATACTTCAAAGTGGTCACCATTTATTATTATTTTCAAGTTGTCAGGCCATGTGTCAAAGTATTTTACATGGCCAGGCGCAGTGGCACATGCCTATAATCCCAATGGCTTGGAAGACTGAGACAGGAGAATCACGACTTCAAAGCCAACCTCAGCAACTGTGAGGCGCTAAGCAACTAAGTGAGATCCTGTCTCTAAATGAAATACAAAATAGGGCTGGGGAATGTGGCTCAATGGTTAAGTACCCCTGAGTTCAATCCCCGGTATCAAAAAAAGTATTTTACATGGATATTTTCATGTATTCATAAGCATTTTATAAAACAGATATGTTCCCCATTTTGCACATAAGAAACTTGAGGTTGAGAAAGCTAATTAACTAATTAACATTTCTAAAACCAAACAGCAAATTCCTAAAGAGAACATCCAATAACAAGTAGGCTCATGTCAACCAAAACCCTGTGCTCCAACCACTTTCCCACACTGCCTAAATTGAGGATCCAAAAAAAATGACTTTCTTCTAAGAGGGGTAAACAGCTCAAGGTGCCCAAACCTGAAATGTGCTGTAAATGCTCATGAGAAAGGTCATCTGCACTCCCTTACTTAGGCTCAATACTTTTCAGGGCTATGGTCCTGGAAGGATACTTGATAAGAAATAAAGGCAAAGATCCAACCTGCCTTTGCTCGTGGCAAGGTGCCTCCAGTAATAAAGAAGGTAAAGAAGAATCTGAAAAGATATGCCATGCTGCCCAGGGGGACACAATGACATTTATGCCCATATCCTAAGGCCACGTGTACTCTGTTGCAATGGCCCGTTAGCTACCGCAGGGCACATGCCACATCCCAAACTCAGCTCTGTATATCCACACCTTGTCAGTGCCTGGCACTTGTCAGGAGCTCAGTAATTCTGGAAAGAATTAATGAATGAAAAAAAATGGATGAGTGTATAAAAATTTAAATAGCTACCACCATCATATGCTGGGGTCCTGGTGTCAAAAAATGGGACCCAATAGCACCTTCCTCAAGACTGACTTCCCACTCCTAAGATTATTAAACGGGCTAACGGTGCAAAAAGTTTAGCACATTTCCTGTAGAGCACACATGCAATGTGAATGGCGGCTATTAGCATTACTGCTATTTATACATTCTTCGTAAGAGTTGACCCCTCGGGATGCGTCCCCACTATTTCATTTATTCCCTGTTTCACCACCATCTTCAACAGAGTTGGCACCAAGGAAAGTTATTTGCTCTCAGTAAACATGGCTTCCCTGCTCTGGGTCCTCCCCACCTTTGGCCACAACTGTCTTTTCACTCTCAGCTGCCATCCTATATGTCCCCACACAAAGGGACATGCCACCTGTACACAGGCTCATCAACATTTACCCTCCTGGGGTAATGCACAAGGCTCCCTAACCTTACCTCCATCTCTCCTGCTTCCCACTTTGTCAAGACCAGTTTCTCAGGCCCTTCAGATGCAGTGATGCAAATAAGCCCATCACCATGGACAAAGACAGCCCACTCCATTGTGGGATTCTAGGTGTTCACACGCCATAGCAGCATCTCGGGTGGGGCCTTCTGTGTGGTGCCTTAATTCAAAGGACTCTCTTCAGTGGTAGGACGCAAACCTAATGACCTGGCCCTTGTCACAAATCAGACCATGAGGTGCCATTGCCATCTGCCTCACCACAGCACGTAGCCATCTCTCATATCTCCTCTCTGAGGTGAGAAATGAGGCCAGAACTTGGGAGTTAGCATTTATATTCCAGGTATGAGTGACCCCTGTTCCCAGATTAAATCCCTGACTACCTCGGTCCTGCACCAGAAGCCCAGTCATCTCCCACCAGCTACCACCACTGGGTTGCTAAGCAGAGAAGACTTGAGTTCCCTGTAAAATAGACAAACCTCATACAATCAAGAAGGTGAAGTGCTCCAAGGGGGAAATGCAAGCATAACCCAAAATCAAAAATAGGAATTCTTTCGTGCCACCACCTGTGGAATTTTCAGCTACTCTCAGATCTTCATTGTCTCCATATGCAAAATGGTTGGTCTTGACAAGTGCTAACCACCCCCCATTCAAATATCTAGGCATGCTCAATCTTCATTCAATAAATAAATTCAAAGATGACCCCACAGATCAGGTCCTTGGGAAACTCACAGTCTGACAGAGGAAAATAAAAGTTTTTACACCACAGGCTGGGTGACAGGGTTCAGATGTGGCTTAAAGATACAAAATATTCTGTAAAGTGTAATCCCATTTTTAATATGCAAATGTATATATACAACAGAAAAAAATCTGAAAGTATATGTGCCAAAATGTGATTTTTCTGCATTGCAGGGTTATGCTTGCTTTTTAAAAATATTTTTCTTCCTTTTGGCTTTTTTGCATTTTCCCATCTTTTCCAAAAAAGGTATTACTGATAGCATCTTTTTATTTCAAAAACATATTTTGTATTCAAATAGTTTAAATCTTAGCTATATTGCAAACATTCTGTGTGACCTGGGGCAAGCCACTTACCCTCTCCAAGTCTTGTTTGCCTTATACTTAAAATGGAAATGGTTTTTAATTTGATATTGTCATAAAATGTTTTTGGATCTCAAATTCAGAGGAATGAGTTAATCATGTTTCAGGATTCATAACATCTCATCCTCATCAGTCTATGGCAGACTCTCTCTCTTATTTTAATGATTTATTTCCTTTTATTCCCATTCTCCATTCCCAAGTCCATCTGCCTTTACCCTTGGGCAAATATTCTGTGTTTAACATGTCATTTTAATTTGAGAGTATTTCTACAAAATGCTTATGGTTGTGTGGTGAATTACTTAAGTGATATTATGTCATAAATCTCATTCTATTTCCTCCTTTTTTTTTTCATAAGGAATGATGTACTTAAGATCCTTCTATATCACTGTGTGGACATGTCATCCTGGGTCTCTAAGTAGTAGATAATCTCCATGAGTGCATCTACCTCATTCTGTCTTTCCCATGGAGGGACACCCAGGTTTTCTCCAACTCCCTGTCACCACAAACTACACCACCTTGAGCATTCTTATACACGTCCCCTTATAGACTTTGTGAAAATACATTGAGATCTGTAGCCTAGAGCAGAAGAGCTGGGTCACAACGTGCTGGGAGCAAGCTGTGTGGAGGCTCGTGATTTGTGCCCAGCCAGAGACTCCAGCAACAACGTATACACTTAATTGGACCAAGTGGTGCCAAGGTCTTCTCCAAAATGTCTGAGCCTCGGCCATGCAGAAAGCTACCCATGTCCCTGCACTTCTGCCTATCTAGTTTCCTAATGTGTGCCAGCCTAACAGATATGTTACATCTCTTTGTGGTTTTCATTGTAATTTATTTGACTGCCTAATATTTTGTGCATCTTGTCATATGATCATTAGCCTTTGAGCTTCCTATTACATAAATTGCCTGTTCATTTTCTTTGCCCATGTTTCTCCTGGGAATACTATTTCTTGTTTATATAAGAAGTTCCTTGTCTTCTAAATATCAATCCCTTAACTCTTTGGGATATTATAAATAACGTCTTCCCATTCTTGCCTGGTGGTTTATCCTTTTGAAGTGCTAAGTCATTTTTCTTCACCCCCAAGATCAAAAAGATAGTCCTTTAGGTTGCCTTTATTTTTTACCTTTAAAAGTCTGCCTTTTGGGTTTAGGTCTTTTGCACATGTCCTATCTGCCATGGAAACAAATCAGCATATATTTATAGGTAGAGTGCCTGCCACAGAGCCTGTCCCCCAAAGACATGTGCAATAATGGGGATTGTTGTCACGTGGGTAGAGTGGGGTACTGCCATCCTATATGTAAATATAGGATACATAGACACCCTATGTGTAAATCTACATATAACGGAGCTCAGAAGCTGTTTTGGGAAAGGTTTCAGGACAGAAGGGAAATGACTGAGGTTGTCCCTATGAGGGAACATGGGATTCTTTGATTTTGAAAGGAAAAGCTGTCCTTCCAGGCAGACAGTGGCTTGGGGAAACTGCGGGGATCAGGAAAGGCGCGCGGGCTGGCACTGCTTAGGGGGAGGTAGGAGGAGAGAGCTGAATACTCACCAGCTGCTGTCTGTTTCTGCCCGCGCCCTCCCCACCCCTTCCCGCTGCAGGCTCCCTGTTCTCCACCCTGAAGCCCCCCGACGCCGTGTTCAAGGTGGTGTTCTGGCTGGGCTACTTCAACAGCTGCCTCAACCCCATCATCTACCCGTGCTCCAGCAAGGAGTTCAAGCGCGCCTTCGTGCGCATCCTCGGGTGCCAGTGCCGCGGCCGCCGTCGCCGCCGTCGCCGTCGCCGCCTGGGCGGCTGCGCCTACACCTACCGGCCGTGGACGCGCGGCGGCTCGCTGGAGCGCTCGCAGTCGCGCAAGGACTCGCTGGACGACAGCGGCAGCTGCCTGAGCGGCAGCCAGCGGACCCTACCCTCGGCGTCGCCGAGCCCGGGCTACCTGGGCCGCGGCGCGCCACCGGCCGTCGAGCTGTACGCCTTCCCCGAGTGGAAGGCGCCCGGCGCCCTCCTGAGCCTGCCCGAGCCGCCCGGCCGCCGCGGCCGCCAAGACTCGGGTCCGCTCTTCACCTTCAAGCTGCTGGCGGAGCCCGAGAGCCCCGGGACCGACGGGGACGCCATCGGGGGCTGCGAGGCCGAGGCCGACGTGGCCAACGGGCAGCCGGGCTTCAAGAGCAACATGCCCCTGGCGCCCGGGCAGTTCTAGGCCCCCGCACAGCTTCCTTTCCCGGGGAGGAGCCACCGTGGGGGGAGGGCGGGAGGGGAGTGTCAGCGCCGGGGGACAGGGCCCGAGGGAGCGGGGGAGGGGGGCGGGAGAGGGGCAGCTGCTTTTCTGGCAGGGGCATGGGTGCCAGGTACAGCGCCACGAGCTGGGCCGAGCATGCTGAGAGCCTGGGGGACCCGACGCCGGCCGGGATTTACGTCTCTCTCCCTCTCTCTCTTCTCTCTGTATATATATAAACGAGTCTCTCTCTTCATGTATTTAACTGTGGGTACACGTGCGTGTGTCTGTGCGGTGTACGTGTGGTCTGCATGTGTGCGTGTGTTGGGGGCCGCCCTCGCGGGCAGAGCGGGTGTGCGCCCCGGAGACAGCCAGCCGGGGTGCTGTTTGTCTCGTGACTTCGTACCTCTTAAGCCCCTCCTTGTTCTTCACTGAATGATGGCACTTTGATGGGGTTGGAAACAAAGTCAGACATTAAAGATCATTTCTCCTGTGCGCCTTTGAGTAAGTACTTTGTGAACCGGGTGACAAGATGGGATTTGGGATTTCTGTTTCCTTCCTTCCCCTTCAGGTCAGATTGGATTCTGGGTTTTGGACGATCATACAGTAAAGCTGCACGCAGGGCCCTCCCATGGGTCTGTGGACAATAGTTTGCTAGATCCCCTTGGTCCCAATTTCTGTTATGCCACAACTGCCTTCCAGCAACATACAGTGGTCCCATCCAGAGAGAACACACAAAGGCCATGAATCTGGACCCCTGTTAGCCCTGCAAATACAACTTCAACGGAGACCAGACCCAGCCCTCCGGGAACCCACTCTCACTGAGAGGTAAGAAGGTCGAGCGATCCTATTCAAGTGGGACAAGGACTAGGGTGGTCTGCCACCCTTCCCTTGTCCAGACCATCAAGCTCCACCTCCCTTTGGGGAGGATGGGAGAGGATGGTGGAGTGCTCTGGGCTCTTGGAAGGGGACTTGCCCCATATGTGGGTTGGATTTGGAAGAATTTGCATCTTCCCAGTTTCCCATCCAATATGTGGACCTACCCTTTGAAATTTAAAAGCCAGGAATTTGACACTTTTTGTCTGGCTTCCCAGTGGGCACTTACTTCCAGCTGGTTTGGCTGGAGTCTGAGGCCCACCACCACCACCACCACCACGAGTTAGTTCACTAAAGTGTGGGTGGAAGGGGACACAGGTGCAATTGATTCCCAGTCCCTCTCTGATCTCACCACACACACTGGCCTGTTTGCTTTTCTTCAAATGGGGGATAGCCTGGCTCCCCCCTCGGGGCCTTTAGGCTTGCTGTTGCATCTGCCTAGAGCCCCTTTCTCCCTCACATCTTTCACCTCTCTCCTCAAGTGTCACCTTCTCAGAGATCACCTGGCTTGACTTCCCCATTACTGATGCCACCCTGCACTCCCTACCGCCCTCTCCACTTTCCTTTTCTCCATAGAACTAAGCACCACCTAGCATACCCTTTTGAAGGTATTTTCAAGTGTGGTCTATCTCCCGACACATGCTGGAAATGTGCGTTCCCTGAGGGTAGGGATTTCTGCCTGTTCTGCTCAGTTCTATTCTCAGCACTTAAAGCAGTCCCCTGGCACATAGTAGGTGCTCAATAAATATTTTCAAATGAATGCACATGTAGTTTCCTGCCATGAGTGTAGAAACAGCTATTACACAGAGTGCTATAGGAACACATGCAGGGGGTCTTCCCTCTAACTTAGTGGAGGTAGGGGACAGTTCTGATGAGGAGGAAAGACATCTGAAGAATTTCATCTGGGCCTTTGCTGCTGAACCACGCTGGTGTTTCCAAATCAGTGCTCTCTCCCTTGTCCCTTGGCAAAGGTAGGAGTGTGAGGCCAAGCCTCTGGTCCTGGTTTGACCTCTAAGTCCCTGCCCCTCTCCAGGCTACTGTCTGTCCTGGGCCAGACACAACCTTGAAACTCTGCAGGTCTCGAGTTCCTATTCTCTCCTCAATGCACAATCCTCTGAGGAAGAAAACCTCATTGGGATTAGCAAAGACAAACCGCATTGGCCCTGCTGATGGCCTCATTCAGACTGCGTCTTCAAGAGAGGCATCCAAATCCGCCAGCGACCAAAGAACAGTGCTGAAACCTAGGGACTGCCCTCTCCTATAGTGTTACCTGCAGCTGTCACCCCATCAAATGCCGCCTGAAACCCAGCAGCCACTGACACATGTATAGTGCCTCACTCACTCATTTGTTCTTTCATTCATTCAACAACTATCTTCAATCACCTTGATCTCCTTTGTGATCCCACTGTCTCAAAAGAGAATAAAAGCTAGTCTTTGCTCTCATGACAGTTTCAGTCTGAAAGGAGAGATAGGACTGTCACTCAAAAAAACATCTTTTTAAAAACTGTGCACAAAGTAGAAAAAAAGTTTATGTAACACGGGTTAAGCATTAGAACCACAGAGTCAGAACTGGGTGAGAGTCATGATTTTTCCATTTACTAATTGAGTCTTTTGGGGCAAGTGACTAACTGAGGGTCAGTTTCCTGCTCTCTGAAGTAGGAGTAGTTATACCTGTCTTAGAGGGTTGTTAGGAAGATCAGTTATGGTAGGGCATGTGACATATGTAGCATAGTGCTGGGCACATGGTAATTGGTCAGTGAACAGCTATTGCTATTACTAAGTGCCATTGGAGTAGGGCTTTGGGAATTCAAGGTTTCGTATCCATCTGCACAGAATCAGAAAAGACTTGTGGAGGAGATGGCATCCCAGCAGGGTCTGAAGGATTTGGCAGAGCAGACGTGGGCAAGAGACAGAAGCAGAGGAAACAGGGGGAAATGGGGCTGGGGAAGGAAGGCAGAGGAGGTCAGGGCCTCCCTAGGAGCCACACCAATGTTCATGGAGCTGCCTAAGATCTGCAAATAGAAAAGGGAAGACAACCAAATTGTGTTTCACAGGGATTGCTGGGCAGCAGAAGTGAGTGACAGGAGAAGGAACTCCAGGCTGGAGTTGGGGCGGGGGGTGCTTGTCCAAGGCCATGATGACAGGCCAGAAATGAAGATCTGAACAAGGAGGATCTCGAGAAAGTGAGAGGTAACAGCGTAGGTGTCCAGAGGACTTAACCATGCAGTTCCATGTCCATGGTGCTGCCTCATCACCATTTTTTTTATGATAGGCTGGGCAGGTACAAGAATCTCTGAGGCTGTAGAAAGTTTCTTTCCCAGGTCACCAAGCAAGTGAAGGGCTTGAACAAGACTCTACACTGCCTGGCCCCAACCCTGAATTTTTTCCCCTCTTACTAGATTGTTATGTGACTGATAGATTCCAATGTCCAGAAGATATCAGGGGAAAGTAGCAGGACAGCCTGGTCACTAAGGAATGGGACTTGGGGGCCAGACAGAGCTCAGTTCAAACTCCTGTTCTGCTACTCACCAGCTGTGTGCTCCCAGAAAAGAGTTCTAGCCTCCCTGGGCCTCGGTTTCCTCATTAATAAAACTGGCACAATAGTAGAATCTTCTTCACACAATCACTGTGAGGAATATATGAGCCAATGTGGGCACAGAAGGGCTGGAAATATAAGAAAGGATCGGCCAATAGTCAATGATATTGGCAATAGCTCAGCATGATCTACTTGGAGGAGACAAGAAAAATCAAGAGTCCTAGGGCTTTTTGTGATTGTTTTTGGTTTTCGGTTTTGAGAGATGTTTCCAGCTAACTGGTGGGTCACAGAAAGTACTGGGTACAGCCTTGGGAAAGGCTCCCTCCTCAAAGAACTTTGAATCACTGAAGTAGATACAGTGCTGCTTTTGGGCCTTAGTGACAAAGTCTAATCCTGCATTGGAAACAGGAGGATTCTGCTTGGAACAAAGCAGGACTTGAACACAGTGAGACCCAAAGGGAAGATAATTCCATCTAGCCCTTGAGTCTCTGAGGCTTTGGGAGGGCTGGGGCTAACCCTGAAGGAAGGAGAGAGCTCACAGATGCACCAGGAACAAGAGCGGCAGAAGCCACTCTTATGGTTACTTCTAATGAAACTGGCAGGAAGCAGTTATTAGGGAGGTAGTGGGAGAAAAGGAACCCGCAGGGGCTCACAGAACAATTGGGGAAGACTTTTAAAGAGAACCTGAGGTTTAACAGATGAGGACTACTAGACAGGAAATACTGATAAGTCAGTTTAGGTGGCCTAATTTGCACCCCTGGCTGCTAGGACCAGAGTCAATTGGGAACGAACTTTTTTCTTTTTGTCAGGGATTGAACTCAGGGGCGGTCAACCACGGAGCCACATCCCCAGCACTTTTTATTTTTTATTTAGAGATAGGGTCTAAGTTGCTTAGAGTCTCACTAAGTTGCTGAGGCTGACTTTGACCTTGCAATCCTCCTGCCTCAGCCTCCCAAGCAGCTGCATAGAAGGAACTTTATCTAAACTGCCACTTTGGGGTACTGAGAGCTGGGGCTGTGGTTCTCAAACCCAGAGAATAGGAGGATCATTCAGGGAACTTATTAGAAATATTGAGGTTGTCACCACCCTCAGCCCCTTCCATCTGTTTTAGCAGATGGAAGACCCAGTAATCTGAATTTTTAGGAAATGTTGCAATTGGTCCATGAACCAGACTTTGAGAAGCATTGTACTCCAACACATATTCCAATGGGAAAGGAGTAGTTTTCACGACCCCCTTTCTATCCCCCATCCCTGGGTGGCTTACAACACCTACTGTCTTCTGGGACTGACTTTGCCAAAACACTAAATTGGAAGGGTGCTCTTCTCTCCCCAAACCCATATGCTGTCTCCAGGTTTTAACTTTTACCTAACCTCTGCCTTAAAAGCTTCAGAGAGCCTAAAATGGCTTCAGAGAAATTCAGCCTCTCCTCTGGCCCAGTCGATGGACATCCACACCCGTACCCAGGGCCAGGAAAGAGCCACAGACTCGCCTGAGGACTAAAGAGATGGCCCTGGGGAGCTGTTTCCAGAAACCAAACCGCAATTGCTTTCATAGCTTGGAAGTCATCGGAAAGATTTCATCTTCCCTCTTTGGAAACTCATAAATATTTCCTTCGGGTTTTTGAGTTTTCTGCTATTGCCCAGAGCCCTGCTCCCGGGCCCCCGGCGAGGCCGCAGGGCGCGCCCAGGGGCGCGGGTTTCTGCTGCGGGCTCAGCACCAGGCGCCGCGGCGTCTCCAGCTGCGTACCGCAAAGAAGGCGAAGCCTCCTGAGTTGCTTCTCGCCCCCTGAACAGGGCATCCTTTTTCCGTACGTGCAGAGACTGAGAAACAGTTCTGTAGACACTGCAGTGACCGAGAGCGCTCCACCACACTTTCCCAAAAGCAGGTGCTGCGAATCCGACCGGCTTGGCGCTGAGGCGGACGCGGGCGCCACCTGCTGTCCAAAGCGACTAAGCGACGAGAATGTAAAGAATTGAAGTTGCTTTGCAATTCAACCTGGGCGACTCAGCCGGGTTTTCCCTGGTCCCTTGCTGGAATTTCAGCGGCAGCTGAACATTCTGGAATTTTTTACAGTAAGGATGCTTAACCAGGAGTCTGTGTGTTGACTTCAAGGAATCTGGGACTCCTTTAAAATGTTATATGGGATTTTTCTAGGAAAAAAAAGGTGCAAATTTCATGAATGACAGTTAGGGCCTCTGAACCATGTGCCCAGCAATGTGTAAGTCATTGCTGGTAAGTAGCAACCAAGCCGAGCTGTCACTTCTCGGGCTTTGCAGTGTGTGATGGGCTGAAGAAACCCACACCCCCGCCCATTAGTCCACATTCTATTCCCCAGAACCTGTGGGTGTTACCTTGTAAGACAATAGAGGCTTCGCAGACTTGATCAAGTTCAACATCTTGAGATGGGGAGATTATCCTGGATTGTCCCAGCAGGTATGATATCACAAGTGTCCTTATAAAAAGGGAACAAAAGGAGTGAAATGGCAGGATGAAAACAGAATCAAGAAGGACAAAAAGAGACTTTTGAAGATGCCAAGCTGCTGGCTTTGAAGGTGAGGAAAGGTGGAGAGCTAAAGGATGAAAGCAGCCTCGGGTTCCCTGCAGGGGCAAAGAAACTCCCCACTAAAGGCTCCAAAGACAGCTGGGGCCATCCCGACTTTAGCCCATTGAAACAGATCGCAGGCTTCTGGCACACAAGCGTGTGTTGCTTTAGGCCGAGAAGTTGGTAGTGATTTGTTAGAACATCTTTAAGAAACTAATGTACATTTTAGCAGGTATCAACGTGGCCTGAGCCCCACACATACATAGTGCCATACAGGGCTTTGATTCTCTGTATGGCTGGCCCTTCCCCTCTGCTGGACAACTCAGCGACAGAAAATGCAGCCACCACTAAGGCATTGCATTTACCCAACTCCCCTGAGCCAGAAAGGCAAGTCCCCCTCTGAATCCCTTTCCTGAGTTTCAGGTCCAGTTGGGAACATAAAACTCAAATTGTATTTGTCTACCTGGGATACCAGGGACACTCTGCAAGCCATAGGTCAAACCTGGAACATCGCCTGGAACCCAAGCTTGACCAAACAAGACAGGATTGAAAACATCTTTTTTTTTTTAATACAAGAATTTCTAGATCAAACAAGAGACTTCAAAGAAATTTCCCTCTCCCTGTAACCATTTGCAATGTGCTTCCCAGATATTCCAGATTATACATTCACTCTTCCCTGCCATTAGGGATATTTTGGTGGGAATATCCAAATAGCTCCAGATTAAGAAATGGAACATGTTTTGTAATCTATGAGACAAGGCTTGACTAATTGGGGGCTCCAGGCAGAGGGGAGACAGCAGCCGTCAGCTGAGGAGGTAGAAACAAGGCAGCTCACCTCACGTGGAAGGGATTAGAAAGACAAAGCAGAGGGCAAGGAAAGGAGAGAGTGTAAGAGCCCAGCCTAGCTGGCCGGCCACTGAGTGCAAGGAAAAGCACGGGCAGGGTAGCCTGGGTCCTGGAAGGTCAAGAGGAAATCTTTTTAAAATATTTAAATAAGCGCTCCTAAAAGAACATAAGGAAGTGAAAGAATGTTTATTGCAGTATTGTCTGTAGCAAGGGAGATCAGAAATGATGTAACTGTCAATCAATAGAAAAATGCTTAAATTATGCCATGGATGTTTTGAAATACTATGCAATGGTTTTTTTAAATGACGTCACTCCATACATACTGACATGGGAAAATCTCCCAAAGGTGGCGGACCCTATTGAAAAGGCAGATTACCTAGCCATACGTATCATATATTTTAAAGCTGCATATTTGTATATATAATTCCCAGCAGTATCAAGAATGACACTCCAGGAAAGGGAGGGGCAGAGAAAGCTTTCTATTTTGATTCCATACATTTTCTCAATCTTGGCTTTTTTTCCTCAGATCATATTTTCCAGGTTACTCAAATATGTTTTTAATTGTGATAAGATACTCCTAACATAAAAATTTGCCTTTATACCCATCCCAGTGCCTGGGAAAAGGAGAGTTCCCCTGTCTACGCCCCCCCCCCCCAGCTGGTTTCCAAGGACCTAATTCAATGTTGACTCTTATCTATTGGATTGTAAAGGATTTTCCCAAGGATCTAACTACTGTTCTTTGAAATGCAAATGCCTCTGTGAAAATGGTTTTTATTTTTTTAAAGAGAGAGAGAGGTAGAGAGAGAGAGAGAATTTTTAATATTTATTTTTTAGTTTTCAGCGGGCACAACATCTTTGTTTGTATGTGGTGCTGAGGATCAAACCTGGGCCGCACGCATTCCAGGCGAGCATGCTACCGCTTGAGCCACATCCCCAGCCCGGTTTTTATTTTTTTAGAGTGGAAAGTAGAAGCTTTATTAAAGAACAACAAAAAAGACTTCTCCTGGAGGAAGAAGGGAACCCAAGAGGTGGAATCCTGAAGATGGTTTTAAAAAAAGCTTTTTTAAGGCTGAATAATATTCCATTGTGTGTATATATATCACATTTTATTTCCCCATTCTTCTGTTGGTAGACAGTTGGGTTACTTCCACTTTTTTGGCTACTATGAATAATTCTGCTATAAGCATGGGTATTTAAATCTCTCTTTGAGATCCTGCTGTCAATTCTTTCTGATACACACCTAGAAATGAAATTGCTGGATCATGTGGTAATTCTATTTTAAGTTTTGGAGGATCCTCCACAGCAGTTTCCCTAGAGGCTGTGAAGTAGGAGAGACAGGCTGGACTTCAGGGAATTAGCAGGAAGCAGGTTTATTAGCTGCAACAGTCCAGCGGGTAGGGGGCTTTCACCACAAACAATCAATCCCTCTGAACCCCAAGTTCAGAAAGTTTTAGAACTTTATAGCCAGTGTGTAGAGGGAGGGGCTCAGAGGCTCACAATCTGCAGAAGTCCGCATAAAAGTAGGGCTTTTTTTCCTACTGTTCTGGGCAATAAACTCAGGCCAGATTTTACAAAAATAACCCCAAGGACGCTCTCTGTGAAAATCAGTGCCTGGGAAAGGAAGAGTTCTCCTCCCCAAAGTTGGTTTCCAAGGACCTAATTCACCATTTACTCTATCTATTGGATTGTAAAGGCCTTTCCCTAGGATCTAACTACTGTCTTTTGAAATGCAAACACCTCTGTGAAGATCTTGAGTTAGTCTCCCTTAAGTACTCTGCTTCTGCAAACAGACCCCCTGCCTGAAAACTCTTTTGCAAAGATCCTTGCTGAGGGCCTAAGAACAATTATGCAGAGAGTCTCTGGAGAAGCTTAATTGTGATTTTCTTTGGAAGAGGGTGTGCCACAGCAATTCTTCCCTTTAAGGATGCTTCCCAAAATGTAATCTTTTAAATTAAAGAGCATCATTAACCATCTTGTTGGCTTAAAGCATTATATAATGCCAAAAGCTTAGTTGTTGTCTTTCTTTCAACAACTGCTTCTATAGTAGATCTAAGGGTTTTCATACACAGTGGAGCCAAACATGGGAGCAATCAACAGGTTAACAGCAGAATACCCACTATACCATTTAAGCTTTTACATCCACCAAGAGTTAAACACCATCCTCCAAATAGGGAGTTTGGATCCCAAGCTTTAATACCCTTCTAGCTTTGAACTGGCCCATGTGCAGATTTTCTTATGTTTTTGGCTGACTTTTAACGCTTGTCCATAGTCATCTATTTGGACGCAACAGTCTTGAGCTGTTGAACTTTCCACATATTCTTCCCTTCTCAGCCAGTAGGTAATCTAATGCCAAGTGGTTTTGATAGATATAGCTGCTTGCCTCTGGGTCTGCTGTGTGGCTAGGAGGTCAAAGGCTGTGGTAGTCTGATTAATAATAATTTCTAGTACAACTTGTAAGTCAATAATTCTGTTTGGCATGTAAATAAGACTTCTATATCCCCAACTGCCATCTCGTGCCCCAGGTAGTGGGACCATAAGTGGCAATAATCCTCTGGGGTGGCCAGTCATCTTCACCCCAAAATTGGTGACCTGCTAGATCAAGTCCTTTCCCAATGGACCTCTCTTTCCTTGGCCCTAGATCCTCATACAAGGAGATCTCTTGGTAACTGGTACGGTTAAAAAAATTTTTTTTTTCTTAGAGGGCTTTCTGCATATAAAATCATAAATCCCCTGCCAGCCTGGGTTATCTGCCCAAAACCACGTAGGTTTCTCTGGCCACCAGAGAGTGTTCCCAAACAATATTCTATTACTTGGGGTTTCACCTACCCATTGGGTGTTGTGGGGTCCAAATCTGCCAAGACCTTCTTTACCAAATACTTTTGAGGTGAGGACCCAGCCTTGGGGGCCTTTCAATTTTTAGTTCCATGTGGGTCTTATTTCACATTAGTAGGGAATAAGCATCTAGACAAGTTCAAGTCCAGGGTCATTCTTCGCTCATGAGCGCCCCTCCACAGACCCAATAGTTTTGAACTCCAAGGTTTTTAGCAATTCTCTCTGCTAGGTCCAGAAAGAGATTTTTTTTTTTTTCCCCCCAAGGAAGGAAGGTTGAGATTTGAACTCAACCTCTCATAAACTTTAGCATCAGGGCAAGGGTTTATAGTAGGTCTTGGGGCAGTTGGTTTTGGATCACTTTTTATAAAATTTTCCCATGTCAGAGGCTGAAAGTCCAGTGGCCAGCAATACCAAATTCCACTGGTAAGAGTGAAATTCCCTGGCAAGCTATATCCCCCCTTATATTGGGATTCAATCCAAGCCATGTAGACTCTTTGTCCTTTCCAGAGACAGTCATCCACCTAGAGCATCTCTCTGGTGGGACAGGTCCTAAATGTATGTTTTCTATCACCTCTTGATTATAATAGATATAATCATGATCTCCACTGTTGGGGCAGGAGTAGGGCAGAGCCCCCTAAGATCATCAAAGGAAACCAAACTAAATGGTAGACCAACATTTTGATTAGCATAGGTTAAACAGTGTAAGTTAACAAAGCCAAATTAATAATACTAAATGAACCTAGAAAACCTATGCAAGCAAGATAAAAAAAATATATATATAAATGAAGTTTTGTTACCAAGAGCCCAGTCAGTAGGGATTACTGTTATCAAAACAATAGCAAAAAAGAAACAGAGAATTATATATACAGCTAGAAGTAAGAGGCATCAATGCATTACAGTATAAGAACTATCTTAGAGGCTGAAAGAGTCCATGTATCCTGGTGGTAAGTCTATCTTCCACCGTGCGTGCTGTGCGTTGATCAGCCAGCCCCTGAGTGGCTGAAGCAGGGCTGTAGTCTCCTCAAGCTTCAGACATGCACAGGCTAGAGGCTAGTAAGCTTCGGGAGTGACTAGAGCAAGGCTGTTGTCCTTCTGATCCTCAAGCTTCTCCAGTGCTTCCTTATTTGGATGGTCAGCTTCATGGGCGTAGCAGGGTCTGGAGAGCACTCCCAGTCCACAGCTGCAGGCTTGAGTCTGGTGTAGTGAACCCAGGGACGTATCTCTGAAATTGCTGCTGCAGTTGGGGTGGATAAAATAACAGTGAGAGGACCCTTCAAAACAGGTTTCAGGGCTGAATATTCCATTCTTTGACCCAGACTGAATCTCCAGGCTTGAAGGAGTGTGCATCTGTGGTCAAACTTACTGGCAATCTTTCTCTAACCATTGGTTGAAAACCTCCAAAGTCTTCCCTAAGGCCTGACGTTGTCATCTCAGGGTTAATTCTCCTATTTCTCTTAAGTCTCCCTGTATTCCCATGATGAGTGGGGGAGGCCTTCCATACATTATCCCATAAGCAGAGAATCCAGTCTTCCTAGTGGGAGTGGATCTAATCCTCAACAGTGTAATAGGGGGAAGTTCACCCCAATGTAATGAGTCTCCTGACACAGCTTACACTGAGCCTTTAAAGTCCTGTTCATCCTTTCGACTTTACCAGAACCCCATGGCCTATCGTCAGTATGTAATTTCCCATCTGATATTTAAACTCTTGGCCAATAATTCTATCACCTCTGCCACAGAAGCTGGCCCATTCATTATCTGAGTCAATAGTTATTGGGATATCAGATCATTTCTCAGAGGAGCATCCTGGCTCCCTCCCTAGACTTTTCAGTGCAGGTTGGAAAATCTTCTACCCAGCCAGAGTAAGAGCATACAGAAACCAAAAGATATTTAAAGCCCCGTGAGCATGGTAGTTCAGTGAAGTCTACGTCCAAGTCCTCAAAGGGTGCTTCTCCTATAGTTTGGATTCCTGGTGGAGACCTTTTCCCTTGGCGAGAACGGTTGTAGGCACAAACCTCACGTTGTTCACTGATCGCCCAGGAGATGCTTGTGATCTAGGGGACATAGAAATGCCGACTCAGAACAGTCCTCAGTCCAATATAGGTTCCCCCGTGGAACCGTCTGGTAAAAGCAGGGGCCATCAGAAAATCTCTACCATCCTTTCAGGAGATGCCTTCCTTTCTTACTCTTAAACCAATTACTTCCATGTTGGGAATATTTTGGCCCCCATGCTGTTGGAGGGTCAGGCAGAAGGACAGCATTTAAGTCTGGGACTGAATTTCCTTCCTGTTTCCTGCCTGCAGCTAATCCGGCCTCTCTGTCAGCTCTCCGGTTGCCCTGAGTGACCACAGTGTTTCCTCTTTGGTGGCCTTGGCAGTGTATAACCACGACTTTCCTGGGAGCCCATGCTGCATCTAAAAGATTAATATTTTACTGTCCAGATTTTATGTCTTTTCTTCCTGAGTTAATTAGCTCCTTTTTCTTTATATAAGTCTCCATGAACATGAAGGGTGGCAAAGCATATTTTGAGTCTGTGTATATATTGACACATATTCCTGCTGCCAACTGAAGTGCTCGGGTCAGAGCACCACCCCCCCCCCCACCAAAAAAAAAAAAAAAAAAAAGAAAAGAAAAGAAAAAACTTCAGCCTTTTGTGCTGAAGTTCCCTGGGACAGAGGTTCTGCCTCAACAATGGAGTCCAGAGTGACCACTGCATATCCAGCAAAAAGAACCCCATCTTTTATGAAACTGCTTCCATCTGTGGAGTACTCTGCATCAGGGTCCCTGAGGGGCTGGTCTGTCAGGTCTAATCTGCTGGAGAACACTTTGTCCGTGACCTCAACACAGTGTGATCAGGTCAACCAGGTCCAATGGGCAGCAAAGTTGTTGGGTTTAAAGTCCGGATGACTTCAACATGGATATGTGGATTTTCACATAACATGACCTGGTATCTGACCATCCTCTCATGACTCAACCAGTACTGGCTTTTGTGGCCTAACAATGTCAAAATTCATTGAGGAACCCTGACAACCAATTCTTGTCTCTTGGCCAGTTTATCAGCTTCCAATACCAGAAGGGCCATGGCTACAAGGGCCCGTAAACAAGGTGGCCAGCCCTGGGCTACAGAGTCCAGCTGTTTGGACTGGTAGGCCACTGGAAGGTGCCATGTGCCAGCATTTGAGTTAAGACTCCTACAGCTATTCCAGAACACTCATGGACATAGAGAAAGAAAGGCTTCGTGAGGTCAGGGAGTCCGAGTCCAGGTGCACTGGTGAGTGCTTGCTTAATGTCCTCAAAGGCTTTTTGCTGTGTTAGAGAATCCTGTTCTCCCCCCGTGTGGCTTCACAGAGGGGTTTTGCCATAACTGAAAAGTTGGGGATCCATATATGGCAGAATCCAGCAGCCCCCTCAAAAAACTCTTTAATCTGACGGTGGTTTGAAGGGACTTGAATGGAGCAGATCACCAGTTTCCTCTCAGAGCCCAATGGATGTTGTCCCTGAGTCAGATAGAAACCAAGGTACTTGACTTTTTCTTGACAGATCTGGGTTTTCTTCTTTGAAACTTTGTAACCAGCCTTACACAGGAGAGTGAGAAGCAGTCCTCTCTGTTTGCTCTGGCCAGCAACAGATCATATTAGAGCAATGTGCACCCACATTGTTTTTCAGGAAAGGCTTTTAAGTCCAACTGCCCCAACATGTGACTAAATCATTCAGGGCCATTCCAGGTGAATTTAGGTTGGCACGAAATAACCCACACGGAGACAGAGAAAATACCTTTGTCTTGGGTTTCTTCCATGAGGGCTCCTCTGCTCCGGCTCCCACAAGGGAGGCAGAAAAAAGAGGAGGAGAACATTCTAGAGCCCCTTTTTAGTGAGGGGAAAATACTCAAGAAAGTTCCACCCCAATGAGAGGGCTGAGTTTTCAGGGGGTTGAGTCTAGCTTCATGATGTCTTGTGATCTGCAGATTGACTGACATCTTGGAAGGCCACACCCATCTCAGTGCTGTGTGGGGATCACAGGCAGAATGAGCAAAAAGGACACATATGTCACCAGCCCAAACAGAGAGGCAACGTCAGTCCAGTCCGCACATGTGTCCGCTCATAGTTCACACACACACAGCCCACGGATGGCCTGCCACAGCCAGTGCTATCCCAGAGATGGTTGGTGAGTTTTTTTAAACCCTGTGGTAGCCTAGTTAAGGCAATTGGCCTTTATTCCAATTAGAATCTTCCCATCGGAAGGCAAAAGAGTGGCTGACTGTGTGGTGCCAGTTGAATGCAAAAGAAGGCTTATTTCACATCCAGGCATGTGACATGTGCTGCCTCCACCGGGAGCAGACTTGGGAAAGTATATGGGTCGGGGACCACAAGATGCAAGGTGACTGTGGCTTAATTCACTGCACGTAAATCTTGGACCAGTTCCTGGTTTCTGGACAGGCAAAAGAGGTATTCCATAGTGATTGGCAAGGCCTAAGAATCCCATGTTGCAAAAGTCTGTCCGAATGTTTTTAAATTCCAAGTTGTGCCTTATGAGGACTATGATATTGTGTCAGGTGTACCAGTATGGCTCCCAGTTTTAACTCCAGCATCGCTGTGGGGATATTTTGAGCTAGGCCAGGTGGTTGTCCTTTGCTTGAACTTCTGGTACTTGGAAAAAGAGCTCTGGTCCCTGTTTGTGGTGCCTCTACTAGGCTGAAGAGATGCCACTCCTCTTTCCAGGGAATTATGAGGGTTAAAATTCTTGCTTCAGATTTTCCCACTGATAAGGCTGCCTGGCCTCTTGCATCAAAAGTTATCTGGGCCCAGAGTTTTCCCAGCAGGTTCCGACCCATCAATGGCACTGGGCAATCTGGCATGTACAGGAACTCATGGGTCACTTCGTGGCCTGCTAAATTGCAATGCTGGGGCAACAGAAAAGGATGACGAGCTTTGTTGCTTGTGGCCTCTACCATTGTGGTCCGTTTCTTTGAAAGTAGGCCCACAGGTTGAGTCACCACCTAATGGTGAGCTCCAGTGTCCACCATAAAGTCCATAGGTTGGCTCCCTATAAACATTCAGACCATAGACTCCGGGGGGCCCAAAGGAATGGAGCCCAGTTGGTCCCAGTCCTCATCATAATTTTCCATGGCTGCCAGTCCCACAGAATTTCTCAGGGGCATCAGATAGGTATTTGTGGTATTGAGTTTCATGGGGGACCCATTTGTAGGGCTGGTAGGGCCCTTGAATGACTTCACCTCTCTTATCCTGGGAAGGAGTTGCAGCAGCCTAATTGTCCTCCTTCAGTTGGGGACATTCACCTTTCCAATGGCCCTCTAGATGGCAGTAGGTGCACTGGTTTGGTCTCAGTTTATTCCTGGGGTGAAGTGGTTCTTCCAACCAGATCCTCCTCTGGCCTTGCATTTGGCCCCAATTTTGATATTTGCTTTGGCTCTGCTCTGGTGGAACCCCCACTTTGGGTGACTCCTAGGCTTGCAGTAAGGGCAGCTGCAAGGAAATTCATCTTCTTCATCTTCTGATCTGCTTCTTGCTTGGCCTCTCGGTCTTGACTGATGAACCACTGGTGGCCACTTCAATCAGCTCACTGGAACTCTTCCCAGCAAAGCCCCCTAGTTTTTGTAGTTTTCTGCAAATGTCACTCTGGGGCTGTCCCACAAAAGCTGCATTGATCATCCCCTGGCTGGCTGGTGCCTCAGGATCAAAGGGAGTGAAGAATCACAAAGCCTCACACAGTCATTCACAGAAGCAGAGCCCTTCTGATATCCTGTTCATGTTTAGGGTTTCCTTCCTCCTTCTTTAGGCCTCTTATGAGGGCTATTTGATATCTCTTTATTTTCTGGAGGTCTTGCTCTTTGTTGGGGTCCCACCCTGGGTCAGTGTCAGGGACCTGGGCCTGGGCATAGGCTTGGATGTTGCCTTGTGCATCTGGAGCATGTTCCTCTAGACATTTTAAAGTTATTAAGGTCATTTGTCTGTGCTCCTTTGTATTGAATAGAATTAGAAGGAGCTGGCGGCAATCCACCCAGGTAGGCTGGTGAGTCTGCATAATGGATTGCATTAAATCAATCATGGCTGGGGCTTCTCCATGTAGGGGGAATAGGATTTTTGCAATTTAAAAGATCAGTGGAGACGAAAGCCTGATACATATAAATGCATTGTCCCCCTCAAACATTTATTTCCTGGTCAATATAGGCAGGCCCTCTAGCCTCTCATAGGGGCATCTGGAGAGCTCTCATCTAGGTTGTGGCTCTGGTCTTAGGACAGGTTTTCATCTTGGTCTCGAGGGGTGGAAGAGGAGTTTTTTGTTCTGGGGAAACCTCTGGCTCTGAGGACATCATGGAGGAAGGACTGGCTGGTGTTGAAGGGCCATCATGTGTTGCCTCTGGGGACGAGGGGTCTGAGGGGCAGTCTCCGTAAGGTTGGGTAGAGCGCCACGTAAAGTGGTCAGTTCTCTTCTGGCTCACTGGGCAAAACTGGTCCTTTTCTGTCTTCTTTGTCGGGTTTTCTCTTTTTAGTGGCCTTCTGCTGGGTCTTAGAGGCTGCTATGCTCCAATCTAACAGCAGCTTGGACTGTCCATCTAGACAGGCTCTCAACCAAGGGGGCTGTTTCTGTACTATCTCTTGCCACAATCAATATAAGGGAACTGGCCTGAGTGTCCAGGGGTTCCAACAACTATTAAAAGGACCTCAGCAATGACTCTCTCATCTAAAGATCCTTCTGGTGGCCAGCCCACACCTAGGGTGGGCCATTCTAATTCACAGAGAGTACGCAACCTTTGTGGAATGAGTTTCACCCCATAATCTCCCCTAAAACCCTTCTTAAAATTTTTCAACATACATTCCAAGAGGTTCAAGGAACTCAGTTTACTTTGTGTGCCTCCCATGTTCCTATCCTGCAGCGGTGTCACAGACTTAGGATAAGACTCACTTCTGCTGTCTCCGGCTGTTCCCCTTGCCAGGACTTAGGGTCCTCTTAGTTTTGCAGGTCAGTATCAACCCCAGACCTGGAACTTCTGCCTGGATGGTGAAATCTGCCATTGACTGTATGAGGCACCACAGAATCATGGATGGGGACACACTTTCACACCAACATGGTCAGAATAAAATCTCTACACCACCCAAATTCCACAGGTTCCAAGCCAAAAAAGGGAATCAAAGTCTCCCCTCTGCTCGCTGACCAGAACAGAGACTACTGGGGAACTCCCTAGGTTCTTTCCCACTCCAACCCCTTTTGAGGGTACTCAGGACCCACAGAGGCTGATCAAGCCTCTCTTCCACCTGCTCAGGCCTCTATGGGGAAGTCGGGGGGCTACCACTAATGGATCCAGATCCTACCTGTTCAGTTGGGCAGTGCTCAAAGTTCCCTAGTCCTCGTGCCTGCTCCTTGTGGGTTCCATGGTGCTCCAGGGCACTGGGTGAGTCCTTCGTCCTTCAGGCAAAGAGTCACCTGTGCATGCTAAGGGGAAGCCACACCCCAGAGACAAGAGAGGCAGAAAAGCTGTCTTTACCTCCTTGGTCTCATTTGGATTACCAAAATGAAGTAGGACAGACCAGGCTGGACACTGAGGAATTGGCAGGTTTATTAGCTGCAGCGGTTCAGAGGGACTGATTGATTTCAGCAAAAGCAATTGATTGTGGCCCCACCCCACCAGCCCATTGCTGCAGCTAATAAACCTGCTTCCTGACAAATCCTCCGTGTCCAGCCTCGTCATCCTACTTTAGCTGCACCATCTCACGTTCCAGCCAAGAGTGCAGCTCTCCATTTCTCCACGTGCTGACAACACCAGTCATTTTCTGTTGTTTTTAGTAGAAACCATTCTAATGGGTAAGAGGTGATATCTCATTGTACTTGTGATTTTGCTATTGATTTCTTTATTTGTTTGTTTGTACCAGGGATTGAACCCTGGTACATTTAACTACTGAGCCATATCCCCAGCTCAGCTCATTATATATACACATGTACATATATATTTCTTTCTTTCTTTTTTTTTTTTTTTTTTTTTTTTTTGAGATAGGGCCTCACTAATTTGCTGAGGCTAGATTTGAACTTGTGATTCTCCTGCCTCAGCCTCCCAAGCTGCTGGAATTACAGGCATGCGCCACCACACTCAGCTTCTTTCTCCATCTTTCAATCAAATTATTTGTTTTTTGTTATTGTTGAGTTTCAAATAAGTTTTCGAGTCAGTTATGTCAGCACAAAATCTATGTAAAATATAATTCACATTTTTTAAGTGTTTGCTTTAAGTTTTGACAAGTGTATCCAGCCACGTAAACAATATTATAGTCTAGATATAGAACATGTTCTTCACTCCCAGAATTTCTCTCATGCCCCTAGGCCATCAAACGCCCCCCCTCACCCTGAGCCTGTCAACCACTGATCCTTTGTATAGTTTTACCTCTCACGAATATCTTATAAGTGAACTCGTAAGTATGAAGCCTCTGTGTCTGCCTTCTTCCATCTAACATAATATTTTTGAGATTCATCTATGTGGTTGTGTATATTAGTAATTCATTTCTTTTTGCTGATGAGTGGTATTCCATTGTGTGGATATACTACAATTTGTTTACTAATTCAGCTGGTTGCAGGCATTGGTTGCAAGCTGCTATAGTCATTTGCATAAAGGTCTCTTCAGTTAATACCTGGGAATAGGACTGCTGGGTTGTATGGTTAGTCTATGTTCAACTTTTACAAAACTGCCAGTTTTCCAATGTTGCCATATCATTTTGCATTCCTACCAAGGCATGAGATTTCTAGTCACTTGGCACCCTCACCAACCCCTGGTGCTTTAATCTGTTTTAATTTTAATCATTCTAATGGGCTGGTGGTGCCCTCCTGAGGCTTGAATTTGTATTTTTCAGGTGACTAATAATGTTAAACGACTTTTTATGTGCTTATTTGTCCTCTGTACATTTTTGGTGATGTACCTGTTTAAGTATTTTTGCTTGTTTGTTTATTTTGATATTGGGTATTGAACCCAGGGGCACTTAACCACTGAACTACATTCCTAGTCCTTTTTATTTTTTTTATTTTGAGACAGGGTCTTGCTAAGTTGTTCAGGCCTTCTCTGAGTTGCTGAGGATGGCCTCAAACTTGCAATCCTCCTGCCTCAGCCTCTTGAGTTACTTGGATTACAGTCACATTCTCCCATATCTGGCAAGTCTTTTGCTCATTTTTATTGGATATTTCTACTTTCTTATTTAGCTATAAGAGCTTTTTATATTAAGTGCAATTCTTTTAACACATATGTGTTCTGAAAATATTTTCTCCCAGTTTTGCCTAGGTTTTTTTATTTCCTTAATAGTGTTTTAAAAATGTAGGCATATTTAATTTTGATAAAGTATAACATTATTATAATTATTATTATTTTATGGTTCTGCTTTATTATTTCCCTATAAATAACTTTTTAATTTAAAAAGAATGCAAATCCGGGGGCTAGAGATGTAACTCATTGGTACAGAGTGTGCTTAGCCTGCACACTTAGGCCCTGGGTTTAATCCCCAGCAGACACACACACACACACACACACACACACACACACACATCAGGAGATAATCCTGTATTTGAGGCTAAGAAACACAGAGAGCTAAATTTTTGAGCTAAGAAACAGAGAAGGGAGAAATTGTAATGGTTTTTCATTGGGAGGACTCAACAGAAAAGGGAGATGACAATTCTAGGTGGAAACAACTTCTGAGCCCTTACTCACTTTCTGCCCTGTATACACAGCAAAAGCAGATAGATGTATTTTTGTCTTTATCCTAAAAACTAGGGGTTAAAAAGATGGGAAATGTGAACATATGGACAATTTAGGAACATCCATCTGTTTTCTAGGTGGAGAGCAGATCAGAGGAGTTAGAAGTTAGTTTGTCCTCCTCATGGGAATAGTTATAATTTTTAAAAATAAAATCAAGTGTGGCGATGATACAAAGAAATTGAAACCCTTATGCACTGCTAGTGGGTATGTAAAATGGTGCAGCCACTGTGGAAAATTTTGTCAGTTCCTTGATAATATAAACTCATAATAACCATTGGACCCAACAATCCCAGTCCTAGGTATATACTGAAAAGAACTGAAAACATGTACTCAAACAATAATTGGGTCTCCTGCCCTGACAGTTTCCTGAGCCTGAGCTCCGTGTGAATCCTGGACTTCTGTGTCCTTTATTGCCTATCTGTAAGTAATAAACCTACTTCCTATAACTCAATGCATATGAGAGTGTTCTGTCCAATCTAGGAATCAGTACAGGGGCATGAATGTGGAAACTAGGGGCCTGTTACGACTTGGATAATAATAATTGGCATGCAAAGGTTCATAGTCACAGTGTTCCCAAGACCTAAAAGGTAGAAACAACTCAAAATGACTGTCAGTCTACAAACAGTTAAACAAAATCCAGTACATCCTTAAATGGAATATTGTTTAGCCATAAAGCATAATAAAATACTGATACATGCCACAACATAGTTGAATCTTGAACAAAGGCAAACATAAACTGTGAAAGATCTCATTTATATGACATGTCCAGAGCAAATTCATAGAGACAGAAAGATTCGTGGTTGCCAAAGCTAGGGAGAAATGGAAAGTGACTGTTTAAAAGTACAGGGTTTCCTCTGGAGGTGATGGAATGTTCTGGAATTTGAAAATGGTGATGATTGCACAATATCATAAATGTGCTAGATATAACTAATGACAAATATGATGTCGTGTATTTTACTATTATACACAATTTTCAAGTTAATCTGTCCTCACTTCCCCCTCAGAACCTGTTTTAGTCAGTTTTTTTTTTATTGCTATGACCAGAAGACTTGACAGGAACAATTATAGAGGAAGAAAAATTTATTTGGGGCTCATTATTTCAGAGGTCTCAATCTATAGATGGCTGGCTCCATTTGGGCCCAAGGTGAGGCAGGATACCATGGCAGAGGAAAACAGTTCAGGACATGGCCTTGGGAACGAGAGAGAGAGAGAGAGAGAGAGAGAGAGAGAGAGAGAGAGAGAGCTCTGCTCCCCAGGGACAAAATATAAACCCCAAAGACATACCCCCAGTGACCCACTTCCTCCAGCCACACCCTACCTGCTTCCAGTACCACACAGTCCTTATCACTGGACTAGTACTTATTAGTTTACATCTCTTTTAATCTAATCGTTTCAACTCTGATCATTTTTGCATTGTCTCACACATGAGTTTTCAGGGGATACCTCATAACCAAGCTATAAGAGCACCCCACTTCCCACATTCATGCAGGGTCACCCTATACTGATTCCTTGCTCCAACAGAACACTCACATATGCACCGAGTTACAGAAAGTGGATTTGCTACTTACAGGTAGGCAACAAAGGACACAGAAGTCTAGGATTCACAAGGAGCTCCGGTCCAGGAAACTGCCAGGGCCGGAGACCCAACTGCATGCTCCACTTGCACGCAGCAGAGAGATCCTTCCAAAGCAGCCTACCCTGAGTGCTATACCTGGGGGCAGGGGGCACATGACAAACTGGGCTACATTGTTGAAGAACATCCTGTTTCTAGGAAGGACTGGAACAGAGTCCAGGATGTTCTAGCCAGTTCCTCCTTATCTCGGGATGCTGTGTTACCAGCACACTCTGAGGCTGTTCTTGAGAACTACAAGTGAGAAAAGAAGAAGAACCAGGAGGGCCTAAGGACCCGCAGCCTGCAGCTCATAGATACCTAAACACCCCTCCAACTCTTGCTTTTCTCTCCTTCTAGCTTTCTTTCTTTTTCTTTTAAATAAATAGATAACCCAATCTCAGCCTTAAAAACTTAGACAGGTGACCTCAGAGTTCAAGGTCTCCGAGTTCAAATTTAAAAATGGTTCTGTTTCCTTTTTATTTACTTTTGCTGAAAAACGTCGCTTTAGAGCGAGTGGCACCAGTATTTCAACGGTGCAGATGACATAAAATTTTCCTCTTAAAATTTTATTGAGTGAAAAAGTGATGAGATTATTTTAAAATTGAAATAATAGAAGACTGCAGAAATGGCAACCAGCATGATGTGGATACACTAATTACTGATGTTTGGGAAATAGTATATGATGTTACTTTTGGAGAACTGGAAGGAGATTCAGCCATCAACTCTTTAGAAATTATAGACTGTGGGCAGAGTTTTGGCTAAGGCTCAGATTGTCCTGTCCCCATCCACCCCCAGCCCTGACACTTTGTTACTGTAGTGGAGCAACAGGCATAGTCAGGGAGGCCTGCAGTTTGGATATTAAAACTGAGGAGACAGGAAAAGCTTCTGGTCCAAGACCTTTTGTACTGACCCTGAGAGTAACTGGGGACTCAGATGTGCCTCCATCACAGAAGGCCTGAGAGGGAAAGGGACAGACAGGAATGAGCATGCCCAGTCAATTCCACAGCCTCCCAAATCTTACCTCATCTTCCAGGATGAAGGAAGTGTCTTGAAATTAGCCTTCATGAGTTCTGCTCATACTGCTGGTCCTAGTTATCCTCCCCAAAAGAGATGACCTGAAGTACTCAGGTTTCTTCTCATCATATTCCAGAAGCCCTGATTACTGAGAAGTCCATTTCCAAATCTGAGGTCTAAAGATCTAAGGGCTGAAATGACAAAAGCAATCCACGGAGCTTTAGCCCTTGGAAAAGCCTCAGATAAGAAAATAAAAATTTGAGGATGTTCCAAGTGTCTTCCAAATGTACCCGATGTCCTTGAGAGCCCCCCAATCTTAATGTCGACAGTTGGATTAAGATACCTGGGGTGAGGTGCAGGTCGACAGAGGATCTGTAAGATAAGACATCCCTGGCCTCAATTAGTGGAAAAGTCTATTGGTCTCCTTCCCGTCAAGTCCGTTCCTGTTAACTGGTTCCATGCCTGTTGATATGGTACTAGGGCTCCAAGATAATTCTGTTCTTGAATTTTAAAAATGGTATTATTTTAATAAAAAAGGAGGATGATAAAAGGATTTTAATTAAAGGGATGTCAAATTATCACCAGGGACCCAAGCAGGCTTGAGTATAGAGAGCTGTGTGCCACTTTTCTAGGGCCCCTGTCCACGAAAGCCTCCTTTGGCAACATTAGTATCCTAACATGGTCCCAAAACCATCAGTGCTAAAGGATGTGGTGTCGAGGAAAGAAAAGGACCAGGTAGAGAAACAGCATCAGCCTTGAACATGACTGTAGGCCAGGTGTGTCTTTGGAAAACTCATGCCATCTTTACCCTTCACTCTGGATTAGATAAGTGTCCCCCATATGCTAAAGGACTGTTCACAGCTCCTGGAACCTTTAGTAGGTGGGACCTTGTGGAAGGAAGTTAGGTTACTGGGGCATACCCTTGAAGGGGACATTAGGACCCCTGCCCTGTATTGGTTTTCCCTCTCTCTCTCTCTCTCTCTCTCTCTCTCTCTCTCTCTCTCTAAAAAAAAAAAAAAAAAAAAAAAAAAAAAAAAAAAGCTGACCAGTACCTCCTTTGACCCCCTACTAAGGCCTATGGCCTTCTGGATGCCCTACATGACCTATATGAATCCTGCTCTGATGGTAGAAGGCCCAGCAGAGTGGCCACTGGAACAGGAAGGGGTTTGGTGTTCGAAGGTTCCTCACAGCCCCCCACAGCCTCTTTGTCACTTCTTATCCCACATTCTTCCTGTAAAGTCTGCACTCCTGACAGAAATAATGTCTTTGGAGCTTACGCAAGAAATCTGAGGAATAAATGAGGAGTTGCGTTAGTCCCCTGAATTTTTACAAACCTCCTAATTGCCTCCATGTCTGTGGTTGCTAGCCACTAATTATTAGGTGTTTGGCCTCTGTCAGCATTTCATAAACTGTTCCTTTCTGTGGGACATGACAAGCACTTTGTCAAGGCTGAATCTGAGGACTGCAAGCCAGAGCTGAAGTGAGAGGGGCTGAGCTTGGGGAGGGCCTGATCGTACTATGAGTCTGTCTGTAGCGTTTCAAGCTATAGTCGATATGGTAGGGAAAGCACTGAACTACGATTCAGCAAAATAGTAATAAATAATAACACCTGCCTTTTACTGTGCCAAGAAGTAAAAGTCTTCAGTATCCTCCAATCTTCACAAGAAAATCTTTAACAGAGCTCTTACAGATGAGGAACCCACGGCTCAGAGAGGGGAGGTCACCCAGCTAGGAAGAGCTGACTGTCAGGGAGTGAGTTTGGCTGCACAGAACAGAACACAAGTCACCATGAGGAGAGTTTTTCTCTCTCACACATGGGAATTCTAAAGGCGGGCAGTCCAGGATAGACTGTGTTGGTTTGTTTTGTGCTACTACAATAAAAATACCTGAGATTGGGTAATTTATGAATAGAAGTTTACTTGGCTTATGGCTCTGGAGGCGGAGAAGCCTAAGAACTGACAGCAGCACCTGTTCAACATCTGGTGAGGCCTTCATGCTGCATATAACATGGCAGAGGGCATCACATGGCAGGACCAGGCAAGAGTGCTAGTTCAGTGTGCTCGTTCATTTAATGCCATCATAGGTCCCCCCCCCCCACCCCCTACCTGGCTTCATGACTTCATCTAATCCTAATTACCTCCCCAAGGCCTCATTCCCCAAATGCTATTAACGTATGAGTTTGGAAACAGTTTTCACCACATTCAAACCATGGCAATGGTTAGTCCACCTCGTCAGCAGGGGCCTATGTCCCTTCTAGTATTTGCCTGTACTTTCTTCAGAATGTGGCCATGATGTCCCTCCTCCAGGAAGAAGAGGAAAGGGTCCGGGCAGAAGGCACTTTCAGCTGGGGTTGCCCCTTCCCTGGAGACTCTAGCACCTCTCATCTCTTTGCTTCTGCCATGTCACGTGGTCCTGTTTTCTGTCATGGCTACTGCGTCACTGCATCTACACGTAGGATCATATTCATTCTTCATCTATCCCTGCAGGGAAGGTATTGCCAGCTCCTGGATTCTAGCTCAATCCCACTATTACATAGCTGAGGGGTCTAAGCCCATCCCATTCCTCTCTAGCCCTCATCTTCCCATCTGTTTTACAAGGGACTGGACTCCATAAAGTGTCCTTGTGTTCTCCAGACCCTTAGTGATCTCGGATAAAATTCAGGAAGGACAGTCATGAATTTGGATAGGAAAACATTTTGCTTATTTTCAATCACCTGTAATTGAAATTTAGCATTTCTTTGTACTCTGACTGTAGGGAGCAGACCACCGTAATTTTAGCAGAGCCTGTGACTTCTTCAGCAAAAGAATCATAGGCATTTTACAGCATATTGCAGTTGAATCAGACATCATTTACCTGTATCACAACTTCAAGAGTATTGCAGTCATTGGACAAGGTTATATTTAATGTATTAGTAAAAAATGTGTATGTTCCAAATTTTGTTAAGATTTCAGTAATTGTACCTCAACATAACTTATCTCCTTCATAACCCTATGTATTGTGTTGAATGCATTTAAAAGCATTTTTCTGAGAGGGGTGCAGCATTCCACCAAAGGAGTCCATGGAGCAAATGAGAGGAAGAATTCTTGGATTGATGTCTCTTTGTCCCTCTCGATATTAATGAAACTCGCCCACTAGCTATCATCTGGAACAAGTCCCTTCAGCTCTTGAGTTCCTCAGTCTTTTCCTAGGTACTATGGCAATAATACTTGCTTTTTCTGGCACGGGGCTGAAAGGGGAACCAAAGTCATCCACATGTAAACATATGCAGGTGCAGAGCCGATGCATATTCATTACACAGGGTCAGCCCCAGCAGTACTAAGGCAAGACTGAGTCTTATTAACTGATTCGACTCTAGATGTGTTTCCCAGAGATGCTGAGGATTTTCTATCATTTCCACATAAGTGGTCCTGCTCCAACCATATGTTTTCTAGTGCCACATTGGAATCAAACTAGTGTAAAATTCAATAGTAAAGGGCAAAATGGAGGGCTGGGGACATAGCTCAGTTGCTTGAGTGTTTGCCTCGAGTGCACAAGGCCCTGGGTTCAACCCTCAGCACCACAAAAAAAAAAAAAAAGAATGAATGAATGAATGAATAAAGGGTAAAATGTACTGCAAGTACACGTGCTAGTCAGTTTTCCATTGCTATAAAGAATACCTGAGATAATCAACTTATACAGAGGAAAGGTTTATTTTTTGATCATAGCTTTAGAGGGTCTCAGTCTTTGATCACATGGCCATTTCTTTTGGGCCTGTGGCAGGGCAGCACAAGATGAGGAGTGCACTGTGAAATAACCACTTACCTCATAGACAGGAGGTGAAAGAAAGAGGGAGGGGTTAAGGTCCCACTATCCCCTACAAGGAACACCCCCCCCCGACCTGGAGACCCCAGTACACTAGGTTCCACCTCTAAAAGGCTCTACCACCTCCCAATAGCACCGTACTGGGGAGCAAACCTCTACAGATGGACCTTTGGGGAATGATTGAAATCCAAACTATAGCAGTGCACTTAGATTGAAATACTAAAGAATACGAGGAGGTAGACAGAGATTTTATCAGTAGGTCCCAGAGCTTCAAAGATCTTAGCTTCTTTGAAAAACTTGATGAATATACCATGGTTTAAAAAAAGAAAAAGAAAAATCACAGATTAATCATGGTCGTTTTGTCTACGATCTCTAAACATAGGGATAATTGCACATAGGACAGTAAAATTGAAAAAGTTGGATTGTCTCCTTCCAAATCTGTGCCTTTAAAATATCTGTAACTACTTATTAAATATTCACTCATCCATGAAGTCTGCTAAAATGGACGTAAATAATGTTTTAAAATACAAAGGAAAGCTCCACAAATATTTTATATGCTCAATTTGAGGCATGGCCTCAAATCATCTTAGAAGTGCTATTGAGTACTTTCATGGTCTTGTACTCAAAGACACAGGGTACTGTGAAGTCAAACAGATGGTTCTTAAAGAAGGTGGTGTTTTGATCAGCTTCCCCAATGATATGTTTGGTTTGCACAATGAAAGCTACCCTTTTTTCTGGCTTCAAAAAATTTTTAGTCTGATGTTGATGCAATGTCAATGTTGATGTTGGGTCTAAAATGTCCCCAGAGGCTCATCTATCATAGGCTTGGTCCAGAGCACATGGTGCTATTAGGAGATGTTAGAATCTTTAAGAGGTTGGGCCTAGTGGGAGGAAGTTGGGTCATGGGGGGTGCCCTTGAAGGGGATATTGAATCTCAGGCCCTTCTTGTCTCTTTGTTTCCCAAATACCGAAAGGTGAGCAGCTTTCTCCATCATGCAATCCTGTCATAAAGTGCTGCCTCGCCATAGGTCCAAAAGCCATGAGACCAACCAACCATGGACTGAAACCTCCTTCACTATAAGCCAAAATAAACTTTTCTTTTTTTTAAGTTGATTATCTAAGGAATTTTGTTACATTAATTGACAGCTATCTAACACAAGTTGATTATCTAAGGATAGTGACAGCTATCTAACACAGTTGAATTCTGAGTCATATAAATAATCCAGCTAAAAGAAAACCCTGTATATCCTTTTTTTTTTTTAAACAACGTAAAACAAACCCTGGTTTTCTTATTTGGGGGCTAAAAAGAAATGATGCATCTATGTACTGATTTGTTGACAATGTTTCTTGACTACTTACTTTTTTTGGAGACAGGGTCTTGCTGTGTTACCCAGGCTGGCCTCAAACTCCTGGGTTTAATACACTGTCCTGCCTCAGCCTCTTTAGTAGATAATATTACAATTGTGCCACCACACCCAGCCCTGACTGCCTGCTTTTTCCAAGGCACTGTGCCAGGCACCAAGAAGACAGATGATGTGGCCTCTACCTCAAGACATGTAAAGGATAAGTGTGGGGAGCCATTCTCACACGTGACTGGGCAACTCCCAGTTTGGGTCTGAGACGCTCTGGCTAAACTGCGTTGGAGCTTTCCCAACCCTCTCCTGGTGCGAGAGCCTGTCCGTGTGGGGGTGTGACTTGACCACTGACCCTGGGGCCAATCATTGACCCTGACCTTGGAATGCTGTCCCCCTCAACCTTCATTGGATGGAATTCTCCCCTGAATTTCTTGTTCCCCAATAAAAGGCCACTCCCTGGCGTTCTCTCTCTCTCTCTCTCTCTCTCTCTCTCTCTCTCTCTCTCTCTCTTTCTCCTGCTAGTCCTGAGTAATCCCTGCTGCCCTACCGGGTGATTCGAGGTGTGAGTTCAGAGGGAGAGCCGTCTCGGACCTGGTCATAGAAAAGGTAACTGAGTCTGTGTGTTTATTTGATCTCGCTAGCTAACTTTTATGCCAAGAACCTCTTTAATGAAACCAGTGCGCTGGTCGCATGGTGGAAGATAAGGTTGCAAAGATTACAATTTTTAAGACAGGTTCTGTGTAGCCCTAGGAGGAAAAAACAGTTATAGTCTCTGTACATAGCTATAGGATCTAAAACATTGAAGCTAAAGAACTTGTCAAGGTAATAGGACTAGTCAGGGTTGATCTGGGACACAATCTTGGCCAGTCTGATGCCATAATTGTGCTCTAAAATAGGGGTCAACAAACGATAGCCCACAGCCCAAGTCCAGCCTGGTGCCTGTGTTTTGTATATAAAGTTTTATTGGCACACAGTTGTTCTCATTTATTATTGTGATACCTAGGCTACTTTCTCATAACCAACAGCAGATGAGCAGCTGCATCAGAAACCACAGGGCCCACAAAGCCTACAACAGTCTGTTTCTGGCCCTTCACAAAAAGTTTTCCAACACTTCCTCTAAAACTTTGTTATACTTTCTCTTTACCAGAAAAGTCATACAAGAAATTAGTAAAAGAGAGCAGGGGGTGCAGCTTGGTGTTAGAGCGCTTGCCTAGCATGCGCAAGGCCTGGGTTTCATCCCCAGCACCAAAAGAGGAGGAGGAGGAGGAGGAAAAGGAGGAGGAGGAGGAGGAAAGAAATAATTGAAAATACTTAAAAGTGCCATGATTCATGAGTGGGGGTTGTGGCTCAGTGATAGAGCGCTTGTCTCACATGTGTGGGGCACTGGGTTTGATTGATCCTCAGCACTACATAAATAAACAAAATAAAAAAGATATTGTACCCATCTACAACTTAAAAAAAAATAAAGCCATGATCCATGTCAGAGTTCCATAAAATAGAATAATGGGAGTTGGGGACAGAGATAATCACAGGCATCCTGAGAGCTGGGGTTGTAACTCAGTGGTAGAGCGCTTGCCTAGCACATGTGAGGCACTGGGTTCAATCCTCAGGACCACATTAAAAAAAAAAAAAAAAAGCGAACTAATAAAATTAAGTTTTAAAAAAACTTAAAAAAAAAAAAAAAACGTAAGGCTGAGTATATAAGCAATCTGAAATCTCAATCCTAGACTCAGCTTCCTGCTGAGAAATCTGTAGACGGCTCACCTCCCCAGATGTCCACTACCTCTGCTCTGACCTAAACAGAGGATGCCGAGTCTCCTTTCTGGGCTGAAATTGTTTCCTCCCCCTTGGAGGGGAGCTGGGAGGATTCAGCAAGGACAAGGACAATTGCAAGTATTCATCGCTGTGCTTGGCATCCAGTTGGTGCTTAGAAAATGTCCCCTTCTTCAGACTCCTGACCTTGTCACCCACTGGGCACAAATTGGCCTCCTGCCTGGACTTGCAGTGGTTTGTACATCATGAGCACAATGCTTTGTGCTTTGAAATGAGCATCAGTGTTTAATATAATGAAGAGAGGGTTGGAAATATAACTTAGAATAAATTGTTTGGTCTGGTGGATGTGTCCGGGGGAAGGCATCCCATTTGTGACTGAGGCACTGAATCCTCTCTTGGCCAAATGCAAAAGGTTGAAGGCAAAAGGGGATCAGGCAATTGGGCAAGTGGGAGCAGGATGCTTGTTTTGGCCTCCTTCTGGATGACTTCCTGCAAGACTGTCGGTCTCCATTACATATGGTACCTTCATCCATCCATCAGGAGCAATAAAGACCTGATTAACCAAGCTGAGTCATTTTCCTGATGCTAAAAACTGCAGGGTTTTCCTGCCTGATATACATCCATATTTACATTTTATAGATATAAAACATCTTCAAAGCCACTTCTCTCTGAAATAATATATCTGACCAGCCTCTTCATCCTTTAGAATATACACTCTGTGGGTAGATCAGGCTTTCATTCCCTGCTCTGTTCTAGCTGTTTGACCCTTGGAGAAAGTTTTTAACCTTCCTGAGCCTCAGTCTTCTCATTTGTCTCATCCATTTATAAAACAAATATGTAAATGCCTAGATTATGCCAGGCATGTAAAAATAAAGAAATTGAGAGATTTCACAGCAAATAAGACGAATAAGATCTCTCTATCCTTGTGAAATGCTAGTCTGGTAGAGGGAGTTATAATAATCAAGTAGTTAGTTAGTCAAGACTTTTCCAGATGGTGATAAATAACAGGAAGGCAATACAGGAGGTAATATAATAGAGTCAGCTCCTGCAGTGGCCTTGAGGGAAGGCCTGAAGAATGAGAATGAGCAAGCAGTGGAGGGTTGTTAATGGCATCCCACAGAGGGAACATTGAGCACAAAGGCTTGGAGATGGGAAAAGAATTGTTGTGTTTTAGGATCAGAGAGCAGCACAGTGTAAAAATGAGAAAGTGGTACCTGTTGATGTCAGAGAATGAGGTGGGACCAGATACATGGGCCCTATGGACCTAGTAAGGAATTCCAGGTTTCATTTTCATGGGGGTGGGGTGTCAATAAAAATGATTAAGAATTATGGGCTGGAGATATAGCTCAGTTGGTAAGGTGCTTGCCCCATATGCACAAGGTCCTAGGTTCAATCCCCAGCACCACAAAAAAAAAAAAAAAAAAAAAAAAAGATTAAGAATTATACATGATTCAAGGGTTTATTTTCCTTTTTGTGATACTGGAAATTGTGATACAAAGATACTTTACTGCTGAGCTACAGCCCCAGCCCTTTTTATTTTTATTTGAGACATAGTCTCCATAAATTGCTCAGGCTGGCCTTGACCTGGGCCTTTTCCTGTTAAGCCTCCTGAGTAGCTGGGCTCTCAGACATGAACCACCGTGCCCAGTTTTAGCTTCTTTACTTTCACCCTTTTCTTTTTTTTTTTTAATTTTAATTTTTTAAAAAATTTTTAGTTGTAGATGGACATAATGACTTTATTTTATTTATTTATTTTTATGTGGTGCTGAGAATCCAACCCAGTGCCTCACACATGCTAGCCAAGTGCTCTACCACTGAGCTACAGCCCCAGCCCTCACCCTTGGTTTTTTTTTTTTTTTTTTTAATAATCCATTCACCACACCATAACCAAACTTCAAAAACATGAATCATGCCAGGTGCAGTGGTGTGCCCCTGTAATCTCAGCAACTCAGGAGGCTCTGGTGCTGCAGTCTGGCTGGACACAAATCACAAGCCACTCAAGCAGGAACAAACTTTATTTCTGAACTCCACAGCACACTCCACACACGCTTCCTGGGAACTCTCCCGAAAGCCACGCGGCTCCTCCAGGAACCACCAACTGGAAATCCCTCCTCCAACACTTCCCCAACCAATGGGAACTCTTCAGGAATCCCCGTGAGAGCTCAACCGGAACTCAATGGGAACTCCGTGAGAACTCAAAATTCATCATCTTAATGGCTCGCTGGCGTCACCTCTCAACCACTACTTCTGGCAAAAATGCCATGCGTCATCCCGACTTGGCTGTGGCCCTCAACACTGAGGCAGGAGGTTCACAAATTCAAGGCCAGCCTCAGCTATTTAGCAAGGCCTTCAGCAACTTAAACCCTGTCTCAAAATTTAAAAAGAAAGAGAAACAACTATGGCTATAGCTCAGTGGTAAAGCACCCCTAGGTTCAATTCCCAGTACTAAATAGATACATTCATAAATAAATAAGGAGACTAAATTTATTTTAAGGATTACCTACAATTAAAAATGTAAAATAGGGTAGGGGGTATAGCTAAGTAGCAGAGCACTTGCCTTGCACCTCTTTGATCCTCAGCACCACATAAAAATTGACAAATAAAATAAAGTCATGCTGTTCAACCAAAAGAAAAAAATTTTAATGTAAAATAATGAGCACAGCCCCTGCCACATGTAGGTTCTCTATGAGCCAATCATGGTGGTGCATGCCTATAATTCCAGCCACCCAGGAGGCATTATAAAGAGGATCATAAGTTCTTGGCCAACCTTGGCAATTTATCAAGAACTTGTGTCAAAATAAAATAGAGTTAAAAAAAAACTCCTGGGTCCAGTCTCCAGTACTGCCCCCCATACACACACAAATTGTCTATGAATATTTATTGTTCTGGAAAGTCTAAACCTCTCATGAATGAGTCAGGAGCAGCCAATAGCCATTTGGGACAACTGCACACTCGAAATTTACTTAATTCAACCAAGGTGTTGAGTTTCTCATTTTATGTAATTTTTATTCATTAAATTTAAAATCTAAAGTTTAAGCTATTGGGAAGTATAGTTGAAAAAATTTTGTTTCCATGAATCTACTTTTTTAACTGCAAATTTCATTAAACACAAATACAAACTCAAGTATTTTTATGAAAATTTTATGTTCAAATTGAGATATACTATAACAATAAAATACATTATCTCAAGGACTTAGTATAAATAAAAAACATAAAATAACTTGTTAATAATTTTTGTAATAATCCCAGGCAAGGTGACATATGCCTGTAATCCCAGCTACTTGTGTGACTGAAGCAAGAGGATTGCAAGTTCAAGGCCAGCCTCAGCAATTTAGAGAGACACTGTCTTAAAATAGAACATAAGAAAGACTATAGCTCAGTGGTAAAGCAGCCCTGGGTTGAATCCCTAATACTAAAAAATAATGATAATAATAATAATTTTATATTATTTACACGTGTTTAAATAAAATGTTACTAATTTTATTTAATAATGTTATTAAATTAATTTCACTTCTTTTACTTATTTTTAATGCTGCTATTAGAAGTTTTTAAATTACATATGTGGCTTGTGTTATTTTCTATTGGTCATGCTAATCTAAGGTAAAACAGAAAATTAGAAATTTAAATTTGTAGGATGTTAACTCTTGATTGTGTCTCCTATCTCAAATCTCAATTCGAAGATCGGAACTGGGAAAAATTAAAAGCAATAGTATTTTTTTTCAAAAGTAAAATCAATTTTATTAAAGATCTTTCCAAATGTCCAAAGGAAACAATTAATGAATTCCAAGCGGGGGGGGGGGGGACCTACATACGATGAAATTTTAAGTATACCAGGATGACAAAAAGTACTTAAAACATGTCCACCCATAATAGTAGACATGAAAGACTTTCTTTTTTTTTTTTTTTTTTTTGACCTTTCTTGGGTATCTTCTTCTGCTTTTTTTTTTTTTTTTGAGGGGGGGCAGGTAGGTGATACTGGGGATCAAATCCAGGCGCACTTGACCACTGAACCACATCCTCAGCACTTTCTTGTGTTTTCTTTAAGATACTGAGTTGCTTGGCACCTGGCTTTTGCTGGGGCTGGCTGTAAACTCGCCATCCTCTGGCCTCAGACTCCCGAGTCCCTAGAATTACAGGCATGCATCACCTCACCAGGCAGGTTATACCTATTAACATTTACCATATTAAAATTATATTTGAAAAATTTAAATATTTATTTATTTATTCATTTATGGTAAGAATACACCCATTATATGCTAACATAAATAATATTCTATAGGTAATGTTTATATTTTTAAATAATGACTTTAAAAAAAAATCCAGTGAGAAGAGTGGCATTGTTTTAAATTTTGAGAAATCTTTGGCTAATAGAGGACAACTAGAATCTCATGTCTCCTTTGCATTTGATCTGTTGTACTATTACATGACACACAGCCTCTGGAAAGCTACACTGTACATTCAAAAGAAAATTAATGTGAAAACGAAAATTACAACCTAGCATCATCATGAAAACTGTTACCTCTCAATGGACCCTTTGAAAGGCATCGGAGAGAAAACTTCCCATAAGATTTGGTTCCAGTTTCTTCTATACATTGAAAGAGTAAAATAAACAAGGACTTTTTTTTTTTTTTTTTTTTTTTTTTTAGTACTAGGGATAGAATCCCCAGCCCCCCTTTTTTTAAAAAAAAAAAAAATCTGTTTTGAGACAAGGTCTCCCAAGTTGCATAGGGCCTTTCTAAATTGCTGAGGCTGGTTTGAATGGGGGACAGATTTTTTTTCTTGGGTGGAGGCAGGTACCGGGGATTGAACTCAGGAGCACTGTACCACTGAGCCACACCCCCAGCTTTGTTTTGTATTTTATTTAGAGACAGGGTCTCACTGAGTTGCTTAGCGCCTCGCTTTTTGCTGAGGCTGGCTTTGAACTGCTTCAGCCTCCCAAGCCGTTATAAGTACAAGCGTTAGCCACCACGCCTGGTCAGATTTTTTTCTTTTTAAAATTTTTTTCTGTTTCCTGCTAAGAATAACTTGGAGTTTTGCCGTAACCCAAGATGGCAGCCGCCTTTCATACTTTGGTCCGTACAATGAAGTCACGCAGTGACTTCACACCTTTCCCCCAAGAAGCTGCCACTACATTTCCCAGAATACCTTGCCAACGGCGACGCCATTGGTCGGCGCCGACGGAAGTGCACCTGACTGAACGGAAGTAGAAGGTCTCGGAGACTGGCTAGGTAGAGTGCGGAGGATCTGTGAGGCTGTGAGTAGCCGGTGGGTCTGGCGGCGTGACGGTGAGGAACGGGGCTAGGGGATAATCTGCTGGGCTGGGCAGGGCAGGGTGGCACTTTCATAACCCTGCAATGTTCTTCTGCTTGACCTGGGAGCGGGGAGAAACAGGACTTCGCTCTGGAGGCGAAATCTCCCTATTACTTATCTTGGTGTTTTAATTAAGTTTTCGTGGAACGAGCTGGGGTGAATTCGGACTCTGTCGCGACACAAGGGTCATTAGCGTGATTTTGCTGCGACCAGAGGGCGGGACTCCTGACGGTCTGACTCAGCTTCTAGAGCAGTGGTTCTTCAGTGCCTGCACCTAGTATACTTTTAACATTTTTTAACTCAGACACCCCGGCGCGACTCCATACCAAGAAATCAGAATCTAAGCAGGGTCTGGAGAAAAGACTTCTAAACCATTCCGAGTGTCATTACGCAGCGAGGGTTGAGAACTACCCCTCTAAGAGCCTGATTTTGATGCCTACGAGGATCCTCTTAAGGACCCGCTGCTCCTAGTCTCGCTTCCTACTATTAGCTAGGTGTGCTTATCACGTGCATTTTGGTTACTGATCGTGGTTTGGGCACGGATTCCATTTTAGCTCCACCAGACGCTTATTCTTGGGATTCTGGTAGTGTTGTTGGCAAAGACAGACCGTGGTTTCTTATTCGTGTCTTTCTCATTCGCTGAATAAAAATGAAGGCCTTACACTTGGGATGCTGAGGCAGAAGATCGTAAGTTCTAGGCTAGCCTCAGCAACTTAATGAAACCCTGTCTCAATAAAAAGGGATGGGAATGTAGTTCAGTGGTAGCAAGCCAGGCCCTGGGCCTTTATTTTTCTTGCCAGTGTTATAGCTACTTCTTTTTTTTTTTTTTTTTTTTTTAACTACGCCTGCAAAATGCCAGCGGGGAACGTGGGAGAGTCACCTTAATATCTATCCCTTGTTAGGAGCTGAGCATGTCCTCATTAGCAGTGAGGCCTTAGGGTTGGATTCCCAACTTGCAGGGGTGTTGCCAGGGTGGGAGTGGGGAGTTTGGTCTCGTGGTGCTTATAAGTAATTCTGATACCAAATTTGACAAGGAAAAGTAATTCAGTTAAAATAATATTTGGCATTATTTAAGTTCATGTTGACTTTTTTGAAGCGGGGAGAGTTACCACTGAGCTCTAGCCCCAGTTCTTTCTATTTTTTTTTTTTTTTTTTTTTTGAGATAAGGTCTTGCTCAGTTGCAGAGGGTCTCACTAAATTGCTGAGGCTGGTCTTGAACTTTCCATCCACCTGCCTCAGCCTCCCAAGTTGGTGGGATTACAGGTAGGCCACCATAATCTACTTTTGAATAATGTGAAAGGACTAATGAAAGGAAGTTAGGATGTGTTTGGGGGTTTGTTGCAAAGGTTTGTTTAAGTGTGAAAGGCAGAATTATTATATTTTAGAATATAAACATCATTACATAACAGAAGCATTTTCTTTCCCAGAGTTTCAGCCTCCCTCCCTCTCTGAATTCAGCATGGAGGAGAAGTCAGAGAACTGTAAGGTTCCAGAGGATCTGTTCAATGGTTTGAAGATTACAGATCCCCAAGAAGCAGAGAGTGCGAGCCCTGCAGTTCCTGATCCCAAAGATGAGCATTCCCAGAGCAAGCTGCCGAAGGATGACAAGGCCCATCCCCAGGATGACCAGGGAGAAGAGGAGTATTTTCATGACTGCAGTGCCTCATTTGAGGAGGAGGAACCAGGAATGGATAAGGCTGAGAGCAAAGCTGATGATGGTGTGAATTCCTCTGAACTAGATGAAGAATACCTAATAGAACTGGAAAAAAACATGCCAGATGAAGAGAAACAGGTAAATATTTGTTGATTGTACACACTCGGCTCAAACTGCTTTTTAAAAATGAGTAAATGTAGCTGGGCATGATAGTAACAACCTTTAATCCTAGCAACTTGGGAGTCTGAAGCAGGAGGATAGCAAGTCCAAGGCCAGCCTCAGCAACATAGCAAAACTCTGTCTCAAAATAAATTAAAGGTCTGAGGATATAGCTCAGCGGTAGAGTATCCCTGGATTCAATCCCAGTACCAGAATAAAAAGAGTAAATGTGGTTGTTACTGTAAAATAGACCACTCCGTGTGTGTAAAGGACTTGCCCTTTTGTGTCCTTATTACTTCAGTAGTAATAGATATGAAATAAATCAGTAGCATAATAAAGATGCATCGTGTGTGTCTACTTAGCAAAGAAAATTCCTTTTTTTTCCCCCCCTGCAAACTTGCAGTTCCTTATTTCTTACTTCAGGATTCTGTTTTCCAGTATTTTTTCTACCGTGTAGGCACATATTTTAGCTTTTTTATGCTCTTTTCTAAGGTTGGCTGCTGACGTTACTGTAGTGAATATTTTTTGTTTATGATATCCTTATGTTGATCATTCTCCTCCTCTCTAGCAAAATACGACTGCCTGAAAATCTTGGTTGTATTTTGATTCTAGAGGACAGTGACTGGATCTCAGGGAACAGCATTGTTATGGTAGTAGCTATCATTTGTTGAACACCTTCAGTGTGCCAGCCATTGTACTGAAAATGTTTCTCAGGGTTTTTTTGTTTGTTTGTTTGTTTGTTTGTTTTTGGTACTGGGGATTGGGCCCAGGGCTGCTTTACCACTGAGCTCTATCCCTACTCCTTTTTATTTTTTTTTATTTTGAGGCAGCTAAGTTCCTGAGGCTGACCTCAAACTTGTGATCCTCCTACCTCAGCTTTCTCAGTCCCTTGGATTACAGGTTTGCATTCCCATGCCTGGCCACTTGTGTTTTAATTTAATCTGTACCACATACCTTTGAAATATTACTATTCCCCAACAGGAAACAAAAATTACAGTGGTAAAATAACTTCCCCAGGATCATACACTTAATAAGTGGCAGAACTGATTCTCAAACCCAGATCTGTTTGATTCAAATTCCAAAGTATAATATAAATTTAATAACAAAAATAATGATCTTCCTTTAAAGTAGATACATTAGCTAAATGTACATGGTTCTGCTTCTTTCCTTCCCTGGGCCATATTCTTTACTGAGTAAACTTGATCTTTTGGGAACAAAAGTCTTGGTGTCCTCCACATATCCTCCTCTCTGATCTCACAGGCAAACTTGTCTGAAAAGTTACCGTAATATCTGAGCATGTCTACAAAGAACTTGAATGAGATTGTAGTTTATGCTGCTCCAGAGCTCGCTGACTGAACAGGTTCAAGTAAATTGATAGGTTGGAAATGGGTGCATTGTAACATAGGGGGTTGGTGGGCAGCACCGGATGGGGAGAAGCATTCTTCTCTGTTTCTTTCCTTAGACACTTTCCATTATCAAATCAGTTGGTTTTAATGTGAAAGTGTTAGCTTTTGAGCAAATGTGTACAACCAAAAGAGGAAGCTTATAAGGCAAAAATGAACCAAGTTCAACAACTACCTCAACAAATATGTCTCAGAAAATAAAATTAAGCCCAGCGTTAGAGAAATGCTTTCCCAGAAAGTAGATTTTCCAGAAAGCATTGATATAGGCTTTGTAGAAGCATTGATTTTTTTTTTTTTCTTCTGAAGTTAGCAATGCTATTTTGATACTTTAATATGTGTTGCCCTGGCATTATAGTGAATTTTCTAGTGCCATCTAGATTTGACAGTTGAGTGATTTGGCTCCCATCATCTCATACTCTTAAGGTTCTACAATTTTATTTATTTGTCTGTTTGTTTACTGGTACTAGAGATTTAACACAGGGGCTCTTTACTACTGCACTACCATTTCCAGCCCTTTTTATTTTTGTTTTGAGACAGGGTTTTGCTAAGTTGCTGAGGCTAGCTTTTAACTTGTGATCCTCCTGTCTTAGCCTTCTTATTTGGGATTGCAGGTGTAAGCCACCACACCCAGCTTTTTTTTTTTTTTTTTTTTTTAATGAATTCTTCCAAATGGAAAGTTTTACTAGTTTTGTAGTTTTTTTTTTTTTTAAGTTGTTGATAGACCTTTATTTTATTTATTTATATGTGGTGCTGAGAATTGAACCCAGTGCCTCACACTTGCCAGGCAAGTGCACTACTGTTGAGCCACAGCCATAGACCCCCAAACCGAGCTTTATACATATTTTTAAGATAATTGTTTATAAATTATTTATAAACTTTAATATTTTAAATAGTATACAACTTTTCACTTTGTTTCCTCTTTTTTGTTGCTTTTTCCCCCCTACTTTTTTAAATTGGTACCTTGTATTTGTACATAATGATGGGATCTTTTTGTCACGTATTCATACATGCCCACAATATATAGCAATATAATTTGGCCAGTATCATTCTCTAGTATTTTCTCTTTCCTTTCCCTCTTCCCTCCCCGCCAGTTCCTTTACTTGATGGATCACCCTTCAATTTTCATGAGTCCCCTCCCCATCTCTCGAATATAAGATAGTTGTAATTTTGTGGATTGGTTTCTGTGTCCTCTATTCTATACCATTGGTCCACCCGCCTGTTTTGGTACCAGTACCATGCTGTTTTTGTTACTATTGCTTTGTAGTACAGTTTGAAATCTGGTATCGCTACACCTCCTGATTCACACTTCCTGCTTAGAATTGCTTTTGCTATTCTGGGTCTTTTATTTTTCCATATGAATTTCATGATTGCTTTATCTATTTCTACAAGAAATGCCGTTGGGATTTTGATTGGCATTGCATTGAACCTATAGAGAACTTTTGGTAATATTGCCATTTTGATGATGTTAGTTCTGCCTATCCATGAACAGGGTATATTTTTCCATCTTCTAAGATCTTCTTCTATTTCTCTCTTTAGGGTTCTGTAGTTTTCATTGTATAAATCTTTCACCTCTTTTGTTAGGTTGATTCCCAAGTATTTTATTTTTTTTGAGGATATTGTGAATGGGGTAGATGTCCTCATTTCCAGTTCAGAAGATTTGTCGCTGATATACAGGAATGCCTTTGATTTATGCGTGTTGATTTTATATCCAGCCACTTTGCTGAATTCATTTATTAGCTCTAGTAGTTTCTTTGTAGACCCTTTTGTGTCTTCTAGGTATAGGATCATATCATCCGCAAATAGTGATAATTTAAGTTCTTCTTTTCCTATTTTTATGCCTTTAATTTCTTATGTCTGTCTAATTGCTCTGGCCAGTGTTTCGAGAACTATATTGAATAGAAGTGGTTAGAGAGGGCATCCCTGTCTTGTTCCAGACCCTCCCCATCTCTCTTTTTCCTTTTTCCTCTCTAGCTTCCATATGCGAGAAAATGTGACCCTTGACCTTCTAAATTTGATTTATTTTGCTTACCCTAATGCTCTCAAGTTCCATCCATTTTCTGCAAATGACATTTTCCTGCAAAATTTCATTTTCTTTTTGACTGACTACAACTCCATTGTGTATTTTTTTTTTGAGAGAATTTTTTTTAATATTTATTTTTTAGTTATCGGCGAACACAACATCTTTGTTTGTATGTGGTGCTGAGGATTGAACCCGGGCCGCATGCATGCCAGGCGAGCGTATTACCGCTTGAGCCACATCCCCAGCCCCTCCATTGTGTATTTATAACACATTTTCTTTATCCATTCATCCGTTGATGGACACCTAGGCTGGTTCCATAGTTTGGCTATTGTACTGCTATAAACATGGATATGTTTGTATCATTATAGTATTGTGACTTTAATAATTCTTTAGGATGAATACCAAGGAGTAGTATAGCTGGGTCATATGGTGGTTTCATTCCTAGGCTTTTGAAGAACCTCCATGCTGATTTCCATAGTAGTTGTAACTGCTTTTCTCTTAATAAAAATTAGCATTTAATTTAAATGGAGTGGGAAAGTATATTAATTCTGATATGTAAAATTTAATGAATTTTGACAGATGTGTACACTTCTGTAGTTCATAGCTCTGTCAAGATGTAGAATAGTTCCATCGTATCTGAAGCTCCCTATGTATACTTTTTAGTCAATCCTCTCCTACCAACTCGGGAACCATTGTTCTGATTTTTATCCCATAGGTGATTTTTTTTCCTATTCTATATTTTCATTTGGGTGTGTGAAATATGTATGTATGTATTCATTTTTTAACTTGAACATTTTATGTTTTACATTTTTTATATAAACTTAAATGCTTTTATAACCTATTTGTAAGAAGATCTTAGCAATAATATACTGCAGTGAGAGTCCTGTTATTTTTAGAAATTTAATCCATTAACTCTAAGGAAACAACCTATGAAACAGAAGTCTGCCTTTAACTAATTGTGGTATACTCCATGCGCTATTTTTATACTAGCTTGATAAATATCTCTGTGAAATGTCATCATCAATCAGCAAAACAGATGAAGAAATATCTTCATTTCATATACGGTTTGGTTTTTACATTTTTTTACTCCCATTGGAATAGGAGTATATTACACTTGATTTTACAGAGCTCATGTAGTTCAACAGCAACAGCAAATGAAACACAAATGGCCAAAAAAATGTGGACTTTCAGCCTCACTAATAATTTAAGAATGCAAATTAAAACACTGTGTCTCATCTCTCACATCAAACATTGATCTGATGTTGAGAAGATTACACAAATTCATGTACTAATATTGGGAATTTAAGTTGCAACATAAATTCTATGAGATACAGATATCAAATTTTTAATATAAACATAGGTACAGTGGTTCTGAGGCAAGAGGATCATAAGTTCAATGCCAGCCGAGGCAACCTAGTGAGACCCTCTGTCAAAATTAAAAGGGCTGGGGATGTAGCTCAGTGGTTAAAAGCAATCAAGTTCAATTCCTAGTACCGAAAAAGTACATATATTTATTTATTTATTAATATGAACACTTTTTTAGACCAGGGCTTTCAATAGAACGTTATGAAATGATAGCAGTGTTTTATAACTATACTCTCCAATATGGTAGCCACTGGCTACATCTGACTGCTTATCACTTACAGTGTCACTGATTCAGATGAGACATTAAATTTAACTTTATTTTACATTTATTTACATAGTCATGTGGCTCATATATACCATTTTGGACAGCACACCTTTAAACCCCTGATTCTCTTCTAGACAGATGTATTGCAGCATCATATATAACTTGGAAAGCTAGAAAATGTTGAATAGAGGGTATTTGTAGTTGTATTTGGTCTTTGTCTCTGGTTCCCATCACTGACCCCTAAAACCCTTGGAATTTCCTAATGGTTGTTTATGATGAGTGCCTTTTGATAACACATGATTTTATGCTAATTAGGTAATTTAGGATGAACATCTAGATGATTGGCTCAAGATGGGGTTAGTCACCCAAAAGACAGAGGGATTAGAGGAATGGACCTTTTTAGCCCCACCAACCAAACTCCAGAAAAGAGAAGAGGCAGGTGCTAGAGATTAAGCTGTATAAAAATTCTTGAATGAGGTTTGATAAGCGTCCAGGTTGCTGACCCCATAGGTACTACGAAGGTGGTGCTTACAGAGGACATAGACGTTCAGCCCCTCTCCTCCCAGACTTTACCATATGCATTTCAGACATACCATATGCACCTGACTGTTCATATGTATCCTTTATAATATTTTTTTATAAAAAACTGGTAAATGGAAGTAAAGTGTTTCTGAGTTTTGTGAACCATCTTAGTAAATAATCAAACACTAGGAGGTGGGTAGAATGAACTGGTCATTAGAAGCACAGGATACAACTTAAGACTTCTGTTTGGTGTCTGAACTAAGACAGTCTAGTAAACCACGTTTTTAGCCTGTGGACTCTGAATTAAATTATAGACATTATAGGACACCCCCTTGTGGTCTGCTAGAAAACTGCTTGGTGTGGAAGAATCCTCACATTTGGCGTCAGAAGTATCGAGAATATATAGTAGGAGAAAAACTGTTTTTCCCAGAGTATCATTTAAAATTTTTTTTTCATGTTTATAGAATTCGGTTGTTAAAAAAGATAAGGAATAGGAGATGTAGCTTACAGTAGTGCATTTGCCTATTGTGCCTGAGGCACTGGGTTTGATCTTTGAACTGGAAAAAAAGGTGATGGAGGGAGAAAACTAAATAATAGGTATTGACATGGAAGGATACTTGTAATGCTAAATGAATTGAGCAGGTCATACACAGTGCTGATGCATCCTAAGTTAAAAACCTATATGAAAATATGTTTATATATGAAAGTATTAAAGGATATACACTAAACTATAAGGAGGAAGTAGTTTTGAGGGATTTGATGATTAGCAAATTTTCACTTGTATTTAACGTAATTTTGTAATATTTGCTTTTTTACAGTAAGTATAAATTACATATATAATTATTAACAACAAAAATGCTATTTTATTTTGAGAATATAAAGATATAATAATTGATTCTTTACAACCAAAGTGTATGTTCTACCAAAACCACGTGAAATAACCTCTTTGGTCCTTTAAGAAATAAATGCTGCCCTGTATGGAATACACAAACACACACACACACACACACACACACACACACACTCTTTCTCTCTCTCTCTCTCTCTCTCTCTCTCTCTGCAAGTTGTATATCCTTGATCTGAAAATCCACACTCTGAAGCTTTCTTTTTTTCTTTTTTCTTTTTTTTTTTTTTTTTTTTTGGTGGGGGTGCTAACCTAAGGAGGCTCTACCACTGAGTTACATCCCTAGCCCTTTTTATTTACTTTAGGTTATTTAATTAATTTATGTATTTATTTGCAGTACTGAGGATTGAACCTGGAGTATTTTACCATGAGCTATATCCTAAGCTCATTTTTTAAATTTTTTATTTTTGAGGCAGGGTCCGGCCTCAAACTTGGCAATCCTCATGCCTCAGCCGCAAGACCTCAAACGATAGGATTATAGGCATGCACCCTGAGAGTCAGACTTAAATCTGAAACTGAGTGTCATGTCAATGCTCAAAAAATTCTGCATTTTCAGATTAGGGATGTTCAACCAGTAAAGTCTATGCAAATATTCCAAAATCTGAGAAAGTGATTAAAACATTTTTGATAAGTGATACTCGTCATACAAAGTTTCTCTTTGGGCATAGTCAAGTATCAGTAAACATGGTCTGTTAATCAAGCTAACTTGTCCTGTGGTTAAGAAGATAATTTCTGCTTCAGTAGAGTGTGACTTCTCAGCAGAATTTATAAATCAAAGAGTAATGGAAGAGGAAGACAGTTAAGATTTGGTTTAAAAAAAAAAAAAGAAACAGGCAAAATTTTTTATTAAGAGAGAACAGTGTACACAGTACTGCAGCAAATCTTAATTGTTTGTGAAAACCTAAATGTAGGCATGACTGCCACCGAAATGGGATTTTAGCTAACATTTTTAAATGTACTAAGTATACAAAGCAAAGTAGTGATAGTGAAAGGATTGGCTGAGGTGAAGAACAGATTAAGCAGCAGATGAAAACTATTGCTATAATAATTATAATATGACATAAAGATGCTGTCTTAGTCTGTTTGGACTGCCATAACAAAGTCTTCAGACCAACTACTTTATAAACCATAGAAATTTACTGCACACAGTTGGCGGCTGGGAGGTCCAAGTTCAAGATGCAGCAGATTCTGTGTCTGGTGAGATCTGTTTCTCATAGATGGTGCCTTCTTTGTTTTCCCATGACAAAAGGGACAAGGCATCTCTTTTAAGGGCACCAATCCCACTCATGAAGGTAGAACTATTACTTATCACTTCTCAATGGCCCCACCTCTGAATATCACTGCAGTGGGGATTAGGTTTCAACATGACTTTTGGAGGGACGCATTCAGACCATAACAGATGCTTATGGTATTAAGAAAGGCCTGTAGCATACTGCAGTGTTGTGGTATTGATCAAAGAAAATCATCTTTTATGGGGTATTTGTCATAATATAGTTTCTTAGGCTTCTTGTATAAATTTCCTGGGTAATTCACATGAAGTTTGGGGACAACTGTCATTGGAGCCTTCATTAAATGGCTATTGAATAAATACTATCATTTTCTTCCCTGTGAGGACTGATAATTGGCCTTATAAGTTAGAGATTTTTATTTCACTCATTTATTCAAGAAAGACTTGCACTTCTTCCACATGCCAGGCATTGTTTTAGGTCCTAGGGATGCAGTAGTTTCAGTTCTTTCTTAGGTTTATTCCAGCTGGGAATTACCAAAGCCGGGAGTGAGGTTAAGATGGAGTGATACAGGGGTGGGAATTGAAAGGATGGGACTGTGGTCTGAATGTTTCTGCCCTTCCAAAATTCTGTTGATTCTTGATCCTAATATTGAGTTTTGGGGCCTCAGCTACATGTGGTGGGCATGTCTGTAATCCCAGCTACTTGGGAGACTCAAGCAGGAGGATCACAAGTTCTAGGCCAGCCTGAGTGATTAGCAAGACCCTGCCTCAAAATAAAAATGATAAAAAGGGCTGAAGATGTAACTCAGTGGTATAACACCCCTGAGTTCAATTCCCAGTACCTCAAAAAAGGAAAAGAAAAAAAGAAATGGGCCTGTTAGATCATGATTAGGTCATGAGGGCTGCATACATAAATGGGATTAGTATCCTTATAGAAAGGAGTCAAGGAACTCATTTGACCTTTCCTGTCTCCTTTTGCCATGTGAGGGTATTGTGGTTCATCCCTTTATCCATGTGAGAACTTGTCAAGAAGACATCTTCTTGTGCCTGGATCTTGGAATTCACAGCCTTTAAAACTGTGAAAAAATAAACTTCTATTATTTATCAATTACCTAGTCTGTGGTATTTTGTTATAGCAGCTTGAATGGATTAAGACTGCTTTACATTGACTGGTCAGGTTATCCTCTGGGAAGGTGGCATTTCAGAGAGACTTGGGGGGTGGCAGGGAGTCAAGTGTGTGATAATCTGAGGGATCTTCCAGACAAATGTAGCAGTTAGTATAAAGGCTGTAAAGTAGCAACCAGCTAGGTGTGCTCTTGGCATGTTCAAGGAAAGAAAGGACCAATGGCTAGATTATAGGGATTTAAGGAAGAGAGTGGGGTAATGAAGTAAGCAAGGGTCTGACTGTGGAGCACTTCATGCTTACGTGATGGTAAGAAATATGAAGTTTATTCCAAGGGCAGTAGGAAACGTGGGTGATTTTAAAGCCAGAGAAAAGGCAGCTGCTCAAGTAGCTGGGACTACAGGCCCCCACCAGCGTGCCCAACTTAAGAACATTGTGGTTCTTCTTCAGAGAATGGAGGGATTGAAGAAGGTTATGAGTGAGCATTTGGAACCAATTAGGCCTAATGCAGTACCCCAGGCCAAGATGATAGTAGCTTGAACTGTGGATCTGAAAAGAAGTTAATAATTTCAGCATGTATTTTGGATGTAGAGTTGACATATTATGGGATTCAGTTGAATGAAGTGAAAAATATGGATGGTTCCTTGGCTTCAGTAACTGTAGGGTTGCTGTGGCCTTTATTAAGTTGGAAAATGAAGGGACATTGGAGTTAGGAGACTTGATTTTTCCCTGTAAACACAAAAAGCTTTTTGTATTTTGCAGTGCTGGGGAATCAAACCCAGGGCTGTGCACATGCTAGGCAAGTGCTCTACCACTGAACTAAACTATCTTCACCCAAAGGTTTTATTTTCAAGCCAAAATGTATCTTTAGTTATTTTAATGGATTTGTTTGTATCTGGTATTCATTTACACATATGTACATACTTTTGATCTATTTAAGTAAGGGATCAAAGAATCTGTTGGTTGGTTGTGCACTCAATGCATATCTGGGATCTTAAAACATTTTCATTAGACTCAGAAATTTATTTAAAGGATTATTCTTTGTCTTTAACTCAGAACCATTACATTTCAGTCTTTTCTCCCATTCCACTCATTTTTCTTAGATTCCACATTACTTAATCCTTTTTTTTTTTTTTTTAAAGGCAGGGTCTTGCAAGGCTAGGCTTCAAACTAAGTTCCTCCCAACATCAGCCTCTCAAGCAAAGGGGATTATAGGCATGCACAGCTTTACTTAATCATTTGATACCCATGTTTTTATCACCTTATTATATCATTTTCATAATCTTACCAATGTTGTTGGAACTGTGGGACATGTCTTCAGTGAATACTCTTGCTTCCAGAATATTTTCCAGTTACTTTTTCCACAGTGGCCTCCATATTCCTGGTAATAACTTCATGAGCAAGCCCTTTATGATTTTGATGTTTCCCTTCTCTTTCATTTCCAATGGGCTTCCTTTTGAACTAAAGTTTTTATTTTAATTAATTTCTTAAAATAACCACTATTGGGTTTGATAAGTGCCCTCAGCAAGTGATTAAATCAAATCCTAAAATTTAGCCAGGTGTGGTGGTACACATCTGTAATCCCAGCCCCTCGGGAAACTGAGGGAGGAGGATCAACAGTTTGAAGCCCTGTCTCAAAATATAGAATTAAAAAGGAATGGGGATGTTGTTCAGTGGTAGAAAACCTCTGGGTTCAATATCTAGTACCACTCCAAAACAACATCAACTACAAAGATCTAGAACTTAAGAACTATAAGAAACTTTAGATTTTGGACCTGAATTTAAAATACAAGAGGTGCTTGTTCTAAACTATTTGGAAGTTAATAGGATATATTTACATCATTTGCTGGTAGAAAGTTTGAAGTGAAGCTTATCTGTAATGTCAGCAACTTAGGAGCAGGAGGATTACGAACAACTTAGTGAGACCCTAACCCACAGTGAAGAATAAAAAGGGCTGGGGATATAGCTCAGTGGTGGAGCACCCCTAGGTTCAATCCCTGCACTGTGCAAAAATAAATAAATATGTTGAGTGGCAGTCAGTATTTGCTTTGTTTACTAAGAAAGATTATATCCCATCTGATTCAAATGTATGGTATGTCAAGATCATTGTACTGTCATGTGTAACTAATTAAAACAAACACAAAAAAAGATTACTTTGTGTAGGTCAGTGGTTCTCAAAGTTTATGGTGCTGAAGAATCACAGGAAACTTAAAACTCTGCAAAGCCCTGAGAAGTGTTTGACACTGCAGACCTCTGAGGTAGCAGCCAGACATATGCTTTGTTAGCAAGTATCCCAGGTAATTTTGATATTGGGAGGACTGTGTCCAAGTTCTTCAGAAAGCAGAGAGCCACATAGAGCCAGATGACTGAGCTACTTAACCAGCACATTGATTGCACTCAACATCAGAAGAATGGCTTTCCAAATTGGTTTTCCTTTTACCCTCTCGTGTTCTAAAAATGATTTGTTGGGCAGAATTTAAGGAGTACTGAAGTAAGTAATTTATTTCTATTAAACTAAGTTTTGGAAAATACAATATTGTGTGTGAAGAAACAGAAATATTTCCAAGATTAATTCCTCATAGAGCAGTCATTTGTTTTTTGTTTTGTTTTGCTTTCCCAGAAGGATAAGACTTAATGAGTGTAAGGTTCTATCCATAGCTTAGAGTCAAAGATCCTCCTTGTGACTCCCTAGAGGACCTGTAAAATTGACTTGTGGAAAGACAAATGGATCTCTACGTGTAAAGCACATAATGTCCACTTTTGAAGAAAACAAAAATGATAGCTCTTGCTTTTTTTATGGTAAAGAATTCCTTTCAGAATAATTTGTAGCACCAGTGCCCCTAAGCCCTTTCAGTGCTTGCATTCCACATAGTGGCTCTGTCATTTCACCTGGATGGGACTAGCAGAAAGTTCTTTGCATTTGCTTCCACTTTCCAGCACTTGAGCAAGTATGTAACTTTTTTTACTCTTCCTTTTACCCAGATGTGATTGATCTCTGGGTAGGTGCTTGTTTTATTTTGTAGCAATTACTTTAGAAAGCTGCAGGGGGAAGCAGAGAGCTACCAATAAATGTATAGTACAGAAATGAACTTAGTGGTATGAGGCCTACCACCTCATACATGGTGATATGAGGCCCTCCATTTGTCTGTTAAACATGTGCTCACTATGGGATTACTTAATTCAGAAATTATTTTAAATGCATTTAATGCAACTTTTTATGTAATAATGATAAATGGCTTGTATATTTGTAAGCTCCAGGTCTCCCTAATACAAGTTAATCTTGTGAATACTGACCTAAATTAAAATCCCATCGAGCCAATACTGCATTATGGAGAGTCCCTGTTGGGGAGTGGTTGTTCCTTGAGAAGCAGGTAGGAAAGTACTCTCTCAGATTTTTGCCAGGTTACACCAAGATTTAAAATCAGTTGAAGTTGAAGTTCTCTACCTTGGGTTTCTCTCGTTCTCTCTCTCTCTCTCTCTCTATCTCTATCTCTATCTCTATCTCTCCATCTGTGTGTGTGTGTGTGTGTGTGTGTGTGTTTCCTATTAACTAAACTTCATGTTGCTTCTAATGTTTTAATGAATTAATCCATATAGAGCTTTTAACACAATGTGTGACATATAGCAAGTACTCTGTACTGCTGGCTGTTATATAAGGTAATGTTGTGCAAATTTAACATTGCTAGGCAGGGTAGCGCACGTCTGCAGTCCACACGTCCACACGCACATCAGTATAATATAGTTAGATTTATTTGTTACTGTTTGTGTTCTATTTTAGTACCCTTACAGATTTAATTATTAATTTTTGAGTATATGAAACAACTGTGATTCTTCTAATCAGAGTTTACAAAAAAATATCCTCAAAGAAGCTTCTGTCCTTCATCACTGCTGGCTTATGCCTATTCCCCACCCCTTTTCATTCACTTCCTTTAGGTAACAGTCTTGTTAATTTTTGATCTCATTCCTTTAATTCTTCTTTGCAAAAGGGCAAATACATGTATATTTTCTTATATTTCCTTTTATATTTAAAGGTTAGCATATTTTAGATATTGTATTTCACATTTTTTTACTTAGGAATATATTCTAGAAACGATCATATCAGTTCATAGAAATCTGCATTCTTTTTTCCAGTTGAATAATATTTTATTCTATGGCCATAGCATCAGGAATTCCACCACTCCTGTGCATGAGAATTTAGATTATTTATAGTATTTTACAATTATAAAGATTGCTGCAGCAAATAACCTTGCATATATAGTTTCATATTGTTGGAGATATATCATTAGGGCAGATCCCTAAAGAAATGAGATCACGGGGTCAAAAGATAAATGTATGTGTGATTTTTTTTTTTTTTTAGGAAGTGTCACATCCCCATCCAGAAGGGTTATGCCAGTTTATATCCCTACTAGTAGTGTGTGAGGCAACCTGCTTCCCCTCAGCTTCACAGCCTCTCCAATGGTATGTGTAGTCATACCTTTTTTTTTTTTTTAATTTTTAGTTGTAGATGGACACATTACATTTATTTTATTTATTTATTTTTATGTGGTGCTGAGGATCGAACCCAGTACCTTACACTTGCTAGACGACTGCTCTACCACTGAGCTACAGCCCCAGTCCTTGTCACATCTTTAATTTTTGCCATTCTGATAAAGAAATTATATTAGTATTAATTTGTGTTTTTTAATTATAGTGAGGTAAAGCATTTTTTTAAGTGTGTGTTAAGTATATTCTCATCATCATATAACCATCACCACTCTCCAGCTCCAGAACTGTTTCATTTTTCTGAAGCGAAATCCCATGTCAATTAAACAATAACTCCCAATTGCACCCTTTCTGTACACCCTTCCTGTAACCACTTTCCTATGTTATTTCTATGACTTTGACTGCTCTAAGTTCCTCATTTAAGTGGAATCATCCACTGACCTTTTGTGTCTGTCCTGTTGCACTAAGTGTGATATTTTCAAGGTTTGTTTGTGTTATAGCAGTATAAGGTTCATTACTTTTTAAGGTTGATTAATATTCCATTTTTTGTTTATCCATGGACACTGAGTTGCTTCTGCCTTTTGTCCATTGTGATTAATACTGCCGTAAGTATTGATATACAAATACTTGTTTAGTGTCATTTGTCTTGGGCTTTAATTATAGTGAATATATTGCCTCGTTTTGCTTTGTTAGTAAAATACATTGTTTTAGTTTTTCTGTAGTCAGATTTATTAATCTTTTCTTGTGTTTCCTCTGAATTTTGTTAGAAAGCCGTCATGCTGCAGTTAAAGAGGAATCATCCATTTCTTCTTTTATGGTTTCACTTTTTACATTTATATCTCCAATACATTTGGAGTTTATTCTTATATGTGCTATGGCCTGTTGGTCTCATTTTATCTGTTTCCAAATGGCTACCATTGTTTTAGCACCATTTTTAAAAGTCTATCTTTGCCTCAGTGATGTAGGTAAATTTTAATAGCAGCTAAGATGAAATTTGTATCCTTTTCCAAATGTTTACCTTCTAATGTTTGTTAGACTTTCATTTAGAATTTAGTTTAAAATGACATCATTTATCAAAACAAAGAACTTCATTTAGATTATGTCACCATTCAGAGATTTGAGTGGTAATAGACTTTTTAAATAACCGAAGAATTTGTTTAGTTTAAAAGTGTAGAAACATGCTGTTAAGATGTTTTTTAAACAAATAAAAAATTTTAAAAAATGTTTTTTGCAGTTGGATGGTGGCATACATCTGTAATCTCAACATCTTGGGAGGCTGACAGGAAGATCGCACACTCGAGGCCAGCCTTAGCAATTTAGCAAGGCCTTCAGTAACTCAGTGAGATTCTGTCTTGAAATAAAAAATAAAAAGGGGTAGGGATGTGGCTCAGTAGGAAAGTACCTCTGGATTTAACCCTGAATACCAAAAAGGAAAAAAAAAATGTTATTTGCAATAGGCTAGGTGGCTTATACACCTGTAATCCCAGCTATTTGGGGGCCTGAGGCAGGAGAGTTGTGAATTTGAGGCCAGTTTGGGCAACTTAGCCAGACCCTGTCTCAAAATCAAAAGAACTGAGGATGTAGCTCAGTGATAGAACCCAGCCCCAACTCTGGTTCTTTCTCCAGTGAGGGAAGGAGGAAAGTATGGCTTCCTACATTACATAAAATCCTCTTACCCTTTGGCTGACCTAAGAAAATCATTCCCTGGAATATAGCATTAAATAAATACTGAACATCCCTAAATTTGTGAGACAAAGAATAGATTTTAAACACTTTGAAAATGAATTGCTCCATCTGCAAAGTGTAAAAAGGGAATCCATTTTACTAATTTAGTAGAAGAGAGAAGTAACCTAATTCTTCATAGAAAGATTAGAAGTGACTTTTTCTTTAGGACTATGAAACATGTAAGTTCCATGTCAATTTCTGCAAGCAGTTCTTCAGTTTCTACTTCCTGCAAATAATTCTGTAATTTCCACACCTGTGAAAGACAGTTATGGTCTTATGCTTAAGAACAAGAACTTTAAAATGTTAGGTCTGTCCTAGCTCCACCATTTAACTTGGTGTTAAGCAGGATGATAATAGTTCCTGTCTAAAAAGTTGTAAGTATAAAGTGACTACACACAAAAATGTTAACTATCGGTATTAAATCAAAATTAAATGTGAGCATGGGCCATAAAATACAGTAGGATTTGGGACTTCTAAAATCTTAAAAGTCATCGTTAAATGCATGTTTCCCTCAAGGTTGCAAGTGTATGTGAATTCTGCAGTTTTTTAAGAAGTGTGACAACCTCAGTCACTATCCTTCAAGTTAATTTATGAGAAAAAATTCTGTGGTTGGCAGGGCTGCTGGGACAGGATGATGTAAAAGGGGCATGAGGGAAGCTTCTGATATCCTGGCACTGTTTTCTTTCTCATTTAATCTGAATATTATTTATGTGGTTGTACATTTTCAAACAATATGTTACGCTATGCATAGGGTATGAAATCTCCAGCAATTAATGTTGAATTGTCTGTTTCTTCTTTAAATTGTTAGTTTTTCCTTTATATATTTTATGACTATATGTATACATTTATGATATCAGGAATTGAACCGAGGGGCGCTTGACCACTGAGCCAGATGCACAGCCCTTTTTAATTTTTTTTTATATATTTTATTTTGAGATAGTGTCTCACTAAGTTGCTTAGGGCCTTACTGAGTTGCTGAGGCTAGCTTTGAACTTGTGATTCTCCTGCCTCAGCCTAACAAGCCACTGGGATTATAGGCATGCATTACCATGCCTGGCTTACATTTTTAACTCATATTTTCCTGATTTGACTTTTTACCTTTATGAAATGTCTTTTTTTTCTTTTTGTCTCTACTTTTAAGGAATATATTTTTTTCCATCCTTTTGCTTTCAATATATTTATTTTTAAGTCTGAAGTGTATTTATTTTTGTTTTTTAATAGTATATTGAAATTGTACATAATGTTGGGGTTCATTGTGACATTCACACATGCACATAAATAACTATTTAATTCCCCAGTACTTCCCCTTTTTTTCTGCCTTCCCTCCCCAAACCACCTGTTTTTACTCTGCTGGTCTCCTTTCTGTTTTTTAATTGGTACATTATACATAAAAGTGGGATTCACTGTGTTTTATTTATACATGTAAGTAAAATAGCTGGATCGTAGGATGGTTCCATTTCTAGTCTTTTATAGAATCTCCATGCCAATTTCCATAGTGGTTGTAGTAATTTGCATTGTAGTCTAACCAACAACATTTAAGTATTTCTTTCTCCCATACCTTCCTGGCATTTATTGTTACTTACATTTCTTTTACTTGCTACTCTTAGGTGAGATGAAATTTCAATACCAAATCTCAAATTTTACTACAGAGCAATAGTAACAAAAATGCATGATATTGGCATAAAAGCAGACATGAAGACTAATGGAATAGAAGATAGAGACAAATCTATACAGATACAGTCATCTAATCCTAACAAAGGTGCCAAAAGCCTATATTAAAGTGTATTTCTTACAGATCTATTTACAGATTTTAGGCTTAGGGCCTTGATCTGTTTTTGTTTTTGTGCCATGGATTGAACCTAAGTTCTTTCACATGGGAGGCAAGTGCTTCACCACATAGCTACAACCCCCAGCCCTAACTTTGTTTACTTCTTAATTATTTTTGCAAGGGTAGCAATTATAATATGTATCTTACAGTAGTAATTATGATGTGTATCTTACAGCAGAACAAAGTGTTGCAGGCCTGTAAAGCCAGCAACTCTGGAGGCTGAGGCAGGAGGATCACAAGTTCAAGGCCAATCTCAGCAATTTAGTGAGACGGTGTCAGAAAATAAAAGGGGCTGGGGATGGTATAGCACCCTCTTTTCAATCCCTAGTATCCCCCCAGTGTATCTTTTTACAGTGTAATTTAGTTTAATGCTACCTGATTACAGTAAAATATAGAAACTTTGCTTTATTATAGCTTCATTTCCTTCTCCCTGCCTTATACTACCATTGTTATATGCATTATAGTAATGTATGTTATGAACCCAATTACTATTTGCATATATCTTTTGTCTTTTAAACAATTAAGAGAAAAGAAAAACCTTAACTATTTCTGGTACTCTTCCTGTGGTTTTGAGTTACCATGTGGTGTCATTTCCATTCAGCCTGAAGGACATCATTTAGTATGCCTTGGGAGGCAGGCTTGGTAGCAGTAATTGTTTCAAAATTGATTTACATGTGAATACATTTATTTTTGCCTTCATTTTGAGGTATAGTTTTGCTAAAATACAATTCGGGTTTGGTAATTTTTTTCTTTTACCATTTAAAATATGTTGTTGCACTGCCTTAGCCACTGTTGTTTCAGATGGTAAATTAGAAATTAGCAATTTCATTGTTTCTTTATACCATTTTTTTCTTGCTGCTTTCATGTTTTCTCTTACCTTTCAGTAGTTCGGCTCTGGTGTTTCTAGATTTGGCTCTTTATCCTCCTTGGGGTTTACTAAGCTTCTTGGATCTTTAGAGTGTTTCATTAGAATTTTGAATTTTTCAGCCTTTATTTCTTTAAGTATTTCAGAGTTTCTGTCCTTCAGGACTTCCATCACATATTGTGAGGGCTCTGTTCATTTTTCCTCGATCTTTTTTTTCTGTTCTTCAGCTTATAAAATTTCTATTGATCTAAATTCAGATTTACTTATTCTTCCATTTACAAGTCCAGATCTCTATTGAGTCCCTCTGTGAATTTTCCATTTCAGTTATTGAATTTTTTTTTAACTTTTTGTTTTCTTTTTCTTTTTAAATAATTGCCACCCTGGAGCCAAAGCTCAATAGTAGAGTGCATGCTTAGCATGTGCGAGGCCTTGGGTTTGATCCCCAGCACCATAAAAATTAAAATTAAAGATAATAATTTATTTCTTTATTAATCATTATTATGTTAACTAAGTCTTTAGGACTGTAAGTCTTTAAACAGTTTTCTTTAATCCTTTAAATATTTTCATTTACAGCTATCTTCAAGTCTTTGCTATATCTAACATCTGAGGGTACTAAGTCCTTTTTTGTGTTGGTTAGTACTGAGAGTGAAACCTGGGGCATTGTGCATGATAAGCATGCATTCTGGCCACAGACAGAGCTACTCTGGCTGCCCCTGAGGAATAAGTTGGTTTGGCTTTTTTTCCTCCCCTCAGTAGTGGGAATCAAACCCGTGGTCACACACACACACACACACATTAGGTAAACTCTCTACCACTGAACTATATCCCCATTTTCTAATTTGGGTGTAAGCTTTCCTGTCTCTTGGCATCTTTTATAATTCTTTGTTGCAACGAAACATTTTAGGTAATATTACAGCAAGTCTGGATTGACTTTCTTCTCTTGCCCCCAGTTATTTTTATTGCTGTTTTGTTTATTTGTTTAATAATTTCCCCTGCTATGTGGCCCCACTGAAGACTTTGCTCAGTTGGATTTTGTTTTTGTTTTTGTTAGTTTGATTTTACGTCTGACTTCCTTGGGGTTGTTCCAGTGGTCAGCCAATTTCTGGCAGAGATCATGTTCAACGCCCTAAACCAATAAGGCTTCCACCCACTGTTAGCAAATCTGTGTATGGAATCAGAAGCTCACTCAAGGTTCAGGCAGTCTTCAAGTGTGCCCTAGCTTCTACTTGGCTGTCCTAGCTGGACCCTCTTGTGTCATTTTATTGTACATACACAGGCTCCTAAGAATATGTGAGTAGCATTGACACTCTCTAGTCTTCCCAAATACACACTCCATCTCCAGTCAATCAGGTGTATTTAGAGAACCTGTCAAGTGCCTCTTGAATATCTCTTCTGTATCTCCCTCTTAAATTGCTAGCTAGGGCCTGGGGATCCATTGCTTGCTTCAGCCAGGACTGCAACCTCACACTAATAAAAGTGTAAAGCTCCCCATTTGCTTGCCACTCAGGTTGCTCTTTAAGACAGACATCACCATCGGAAATGGATTATTTCTCCTGCTCTGGATCAAGTCATCTTCCTCCAGCAGGGAAATTGATAGTTATTTATAGCCAACCTTACTCTGTTAGAGATACCATGTTGAATGATGAGGCAAGTATACCACAAATTTCCACAGTTCTTTCCTGGAAATTACTAGTTTTTCATGAGTAACTATTACTTTGCTATAAGCCTTTTGTCAATATCTAGGGGACTGAAATGGTTGATTTTTTTTTTTTTTTTTTTTTGGCCACCTTTTTAGTTACTTTTAGGGAAGAGGATTTGGCAAACTCCTCAGTTTAGCACATCTGAAGTTCCCCTCACATTGAATTTTGAAATTTGTAAATATTTTACATATTCAAAAAATTAGAAAGGATGAGGAAAAAATGAAGCCTTAAGATCAATTCCAGGGGCCTGGGGTTGTGGCTTAGCAGTAGAGTGCTCGCCTAGCATGGGCAAGGGCCTGAGTTTGATCCTCAGCACCACATAAAAATAAGTTAACTAATTAAAGATATTGTGTCCAACTACCAACTAAAAAAATAAATATTAAAAAAAAAAAAAAGAAAAAAGATCAATTCCAGGGCTGAGGTTGTAGCTTAGCTGTTAGAGCACTTACCTGGCATGTGCAAGTCCCTGGATTCAAACCCTAGTACCCCCCCGCACATACAAAATCAGTCAAAACAAATTAGCACAACGATAACAAACTCAGTAAGGGGACATAGTATACCCTTTTGACCATGCAACCTTAGTAGTAGAAAAATGTAGAGAAAGCTTGCACTCTTCATTGTAGGTTTATTGTTGGTACTGGGATTTGTATAGTAATTTAGGACAGAGCAGATGAGTAAATGTACAGTCTCCAACTTATGTTCCAGCTACTGTTTTTGTAGTTTACAATGATGTAAAAGTGATATACATTCAGTAGAAACCATATAGTAGTTCAAATTTTAAATTTTGACCTTTTCCCGGGCTAGAAATATGCAGTTTGATGCTGGACAGTGGCAGCCAACTGCAGCTCCCAGTGAGCACCACCATTACAGGAGTAAACCAACAGTACAGAACATGGTGCTGCTACACTGTTATATCTGGTAGGTTAGGTGTATTAAATGCATTTTCAATTAGGGTATTTTCAGTTTACAATGGATTTATCCAAACACAACCTCTTTATAAGTTGGAGAGCGTGTGTATTGTTAGTCTGGAGAACAGAATTTTCGCTGTTGGGGAAGATGAAGAAAAATCCTTTATTATTGGATTTCACTTTTATATATATATATATTCCTTGGAGTCATGGTTTTTATTTTTGTTTTTTTTTTCTTCTTCTTTTTCTTTTTTTAAGATGTGTTTTCGGGGCTGGGGAAGTGGCTCAGTAGTAGAGTGCTTGCCTAGCATGTGTGAGGCACTGGGTTTAATCCTTAACACCACATAAAAAATAAATAGAATAAAGGTATTGTGTCCATCTACAACTTTAAAAAAATAAAATGTGTGTGTGTGTATTTTCATAAAGTATAGGATGTTGTACTAGTAAAATTTGTGTGTGTGTGTGTGTGTGTAGCTCTATTACCATCCCCACACACACACATATACACACCCGCCAGGTTTCTTTACTGTTAAGGCCTAAAAGTAGTAACAGTAAGTGCTAGTAACAGCACCCTTGTACCCACCTCTCAGTTTCTAAATACCATTTCACACTAAAAGAATCCAGGATTCCTTGGAGTGATGGCCAATTCCTACTCTAAGGCAGATGTTGTAAGAGAACATGACACCTGGAATAGTACATCCACCTGCAGCAAAATTCACTTTTAGTGAGACATAGCAGGTAAAAGGCCCATGGAGGGCCTAGAAGTGGATTGGGAGAAGCTTGGACAGGAAACCATGGGGGATTGAGTACTTGGAGTGTTATCTAAAAGGGCCCATAGGAAATGGGTGGGGCAGAAAGAGGGCCATCACAAAAGCCTCCTTCACCCCCATCAAAGTCCTGTACAACATCCTATACTTTATGAAATAATTTATGCATTCAAATTAACATTTGAGACTTTTTGGGGGGAAAGCATTTTAAATAACCTATTAAGCAGAATTAAATTCCAGATTCAGAGATCATATGTGCATTCTTCATTTAAAGAAAGATCATGTGGGGAAAGTAACCCTGAGGAGCAGATATGATTTCTGCTAGACTATGAAAACTAGTCAAATTTGGTTTGGAGATGTGGAAGGAGAAAATAGAAGTTTGATGTATGAAGAACAAGAGATTTTTGAATCTTTATTTTTCTCATTATAAAAGGATCTCAGTGTTTACCTCTCAGAATTGTCTTGAAAAAGCAAATGAGCTATAAGTATGTGACAGCAGATTATAAGTGGTTAAGTATCTAGTGGTGTAGATTGTGCTGAATTTCTACTACCAAGGTGGAAAGTTTGTAGTTTGAACTGTTGAAATAAACTTCCTTCATTGAGTACACTGAATGTGTCTAGTTTTCCTTGGCAGTTCTTGTGATGATATTACAACATAGAATAATGTCACTGTTTCCCACCAAGTTTTCAGGGAAGGGGAGGAATACTGAGTAAAGAGCCTTGTACATTTTCTTTGGTTCCCATTTCTATGGAAATATAATTCAAGAGCAGATGTTTCCCATGAGGCCTCTCTGAAGCACGTTAAAAGGCATTATGGAGGCATGTGAGACGGCTCCTAACCACATTAGAAGCTTCTGTTCATTGAACAGAATCTAGAAAGATTTGTACCTCCTAGGGCTGCAGAATATCAGCACTACCAGCTAACATGTGAGTGAAGATTCTGGCACTTAGCCTGCTAAGACCTGTGTACATTATAAAATCTGTCATTGGATTTCAGTAACATTACACAATGTACGTGCTATCCGTTGGAGAATGTGTGTTCAGGCAGCAGAGTAAACCTCGGTCTTTGTATTGGGATCAAATCAGTCTCTTGGCACAGCTGGGAGATAGTTCCTTCTCCCCCAAAGTGCTATTTTTAGCTGTTTCCAAGGAGATACTCAGCATGTTATTGATAATTGCATTAATCCTCAGTTTACACAGTCTGTGGAGGGGGAAGCAGAAACTCTTTTCCTTTGTGTACTGCTTACTAGGCCTTTGGGTTGTGGTTTATCAGCCAAAACAATAAGATGCCTTCCTTAGAATAATTGACCTCAAAATTATGTTCTAAAACCCTTCTCTTTGGTCTTCCAACTTTTAGTTCTCCTAAAATTATAAGGAAATGTGAGCTTTGCTCAGGCCGGCCCTTTCTGGGCGTACCTTCATTTCATCTTTGTCAATTGAAAACCTAATGTTATAAATTTACCAAATAATTGGTCTGTCTCTCTGTGTTTGTGTGGTGCTGGGGACAACCCAGCGGCTCACATATGCTAGGCAACTACTCTACCACTGAGCTACTTCCCTAGCCCTTTTTTATTGAGAGAGAGGATCTTGATGAGCTTTGAAGAACATAGCTTTTTTTTTTTTTTTTTTTTTTTTTTAATTTTTATTGTTGGTTGTTCAAAACATTACATAGTTCTTGATATATCATATTTCACACTTTGATTCAAGTGGGATATGAACTCCCATTTTTACCCCGTATACAGATTGCGGAATCACATCAGTTGCACATCCTTGATTTACATATTGCCATACTAGTGTCTGTTGTATTCTGCTGCCTTTCCTATCCTCTACTATCCCCCCTCCCCCCCTCCCCTCCCCTCTTCTCTCTCTACCCTCTCTACTGTAATTCATTTCTCCCCCTTATATTTTTCCCCCTTTCCCCTCGCTTCCTCTTGTATGTAATTTTGTATACCCCTGAGGGTCTCCTTCCATTTCCATGCAATTTCCCTTCTCTCTCCCTTTCCCTCCCACCTCTCATCCCTGTTTAATGTTAATCTTCTTCTCATGCTCTTCGTCCCTACTCTGTTCTTAGTTACTCTCCTTATATCAAAGAAGACATTTGGCATTTGTTTTTAAGGGATTGGCTGGCTTCACTTAGCATAATCTGCTCTAATGCCATCCATTTCCCTCCAAATTCTATGATTTTGTCATTTTTTAATGTAGAGTAATACTCCATTGTATATAAATGCCACATTTTTTTTATCCATTCGTCTATTGAAGGGCATCTAGGTTGGTTCCACAGTCTTGCTATTGTGAATTGTGCTGCTATGAACATGGATGTAGCAGTGTCCCTATAGTGTGCTCTTTTTAGGTCTTTAGGGAATAGACCGAGTAGGGGAATAGCTGGGTCAAATGGTGGTTCCATTCCGAGCTTCCCAAGAAATCTCCATACTGCTTTCCAAATCGGCCGCACCAATTTGCAGTCCCACCAGCAACATACAAGTGAACCCTTTTCCCCACATCCTCGCCAGCACTTGTTGTTGTTTGACTTCCTAATGGCTGCCAATCTTACTGGAGTGAGATGGTATCTTAGGGTGGTTTTGATTTGCATTTCTCTGACTGCTAGAGATGGTGAGCATTTTTTCATGTACTTGTTGATTGATTGTATGTCCTCCTCTGAGAAATGTCTGTTCAGGTCCTTGGCCCATTTGTTGATTGGGTTATTTGTAATCTTATTGTCTTATTTTTTAAGTTCTTTGTATATTCTGGATATTAGGGCTTTGTCTGAAGTGTGAGGAGTAAAGATTTGTTCCCAGGACGTAGGCTCCCTATTTACCTCTCTTATTGTTTCTTTTGCTGAGAAAAAACTTTTTAGTTTGAGTAAGTCCCATTTGTTGATTCTAGTTATTAACTCTTGTGCTATGGGTGTCCTATTGAGGAATTTGGAGCCCGACCCCACAGTATGTAGATCATAGCCAACTTTTTCTTCTATCAGACGCCATGTCTCTGATTTGATATCAAGTTCCTTGATCCACTTTGAGTTAACTTTTGTGCATGGCGAGAGAAAGGGATTCAGTTTCATTTTGTTGCATATGGATTTCCAGTTTTCCCAACACTATTTGTTGAAGATGCTATCCTTCCTCCATTGCATGCTTTTAGCCCCTTTATCAAATATAAGATAGTTGTAATTTTGTGGATTGGTTTCTGTGTCCTCTGTTCTGTACCATTGGTCCACCCACCTGTTTTGGTACCAGTACCATGCTGTTTTTGTTACTATTGCTCTGTAGTATAGTTTGAAGTCTGGTATAGCTATACCGCCTGATTCACACTTCCTGCTTAGCATTGTTTTTGCTATTCTGGGTCTTTTATTTTTCCATATGAATTTCATGATTGCTTTATTTCTACAAGAAATGCCGTTGGGATTTTGATTGGCATTGCATTAAACCTATAGAGAACTTTTGGTAATATCGCCATTTTGATGATGTTAGTTCTACCTATCCATGAACAGGGTATATTTTTCCATCTTCTACGATCTTCTTCTATTTCTCTCTTTAGGGTTCTGTAGTTTTCATTGTATAAGTCTTTCGCCTCTTTTGTTAGGTTGATTCCCAAGTATTTTATTTTTCTTGAGGATATTGTGAATGGAGTGGTTGTCCTCATTTCCATTTCAGAGGATTTGTCGCTGATACACAGGAATGCCTTTGATTTATGCGTGTTGATTTTATATCCTGCCACTTTGCTGAATTCATTTATTAGCTCTAATAGTTTCTTTGTAGACCCTTTTGGGTCTGCTAGGCATAGAATCATGTCATCTACAAATAGTGATAATTTGAGTTCTTTTCCTATTTTTATGCCTTTAATTTCTTTCGTCTGTCTAATTGCTCTGGCCAGTGATTCGAGAACTATGTTGAACAGAAGTGGTGAGAGAGGGCATCCCTGTCTTGTTCCAGATTTTAGAGGGAATGCCTTCAGTTTTTCTCCATTCAGAATGATGCTAGCCTGAGGCTTAGCATAGATTGCTTTTACAATATTGAGGTATGTTCCTGTTATCCCTAGTTTTTCTAGAGATTTGAACATAAAGGGATGCTGTACTTTGTCGAATGCTTTTTCCGCATCTATCGAGATGATCATATGGTTCTTATTTTTAAGCCTATTGATGTGGTGAATAACATTTATTGATTTCCGTATATTGAACCAGCCTTGCATCCCAGGGATAAATCCTACCTGATCATGGTGCACAATTTTTTTTATATGTTTTTGTATCCAGTTCGCCAGAATTTTATTGAGGATTTTTGCATCTAGGTTCATTAGAGATATTGGTCTGTAGTTTTCTTTCTTTGAAGTGTCTTTGTCTGGTTTAGGAATCAGGGTGATGTTGGCCTCGGAGAATGAATTTGGAAGTTCTCCCTCTTTTTCTATTTCCTGAAATAGCTTGAAAAGTATTGGTATTAGTTCCTCTTTAAAGGTTTTGTAAAACTCTGCTATATACCCATCCGGTCCTGGGCTTTTCTTAGTTGGTAGTCTTTTGATGGTTCCTTCTATTTCCTCAATTGATATTGGTCTGTTTAGGTTGTCAATATCCTCCTGACTCAATAAGAACATAGCTTTGAAGAACATAGTAGAACAGAGAAGAGTTTGAGATTAGAATTAAAGCATAGGAAATTGAAAGTACAATGTACATTAAGCTATAGTAACTTGGTGAATTGCCCTTCTCTAAATAATTTCTGCTTTAAAATAACTTTTAATTCATTTCTTATGGGATTTTCTTGGTTCTTCAGCATTCAACCCCCTACTTCCAATTTGGAGGAATACTTCTGTGTAATCTTGTCGGGTAGCAGTAGCCCAGGGCAGTTGCTCCATCTTCGGACAGCCAAGCCATGTACCTGAGTGAGGTTTATTGGATGCTTCTGACTGAAATCTTGAATCTGGATCAAATGAGGCAAAGTAAAGGGAATAGTCATAATTTATTTGCTACTATGACAACACTGACCTGTCCAGACTCACAAAAGGACATGCTTTCTTTTTCTTGTCTGAGCAGAGCTTCCTTCAGTTCTCCCTGCCTTCTTAAGCCTATTCTTTAAGCTTCCCATTGGTTCTGTGAGCCCCAGATAACTTTCCAGTAAAATTGCCTCTAAATTTTTTGTTTAAAATTATCTTTTACGTGCATGCAAAACCCCTACAATGCAATAGAGAACATTTTAGTCCAGGTACCTCTCTTATGGATAGTACTAGATAAATATGGCCATACTGTTGTATTTTTTATCACTACTACCACCATTTTATTTTTTCTATATTCCCTTAGAATAGCCCTTTAGATATATCTTAAAATAGATTATTATTATATTTGCTGTGTGAGACATATGGTAGATAACAAAAGAAGTAGATTCAGTTATACCTACGTTTTAGTTTCTTTACTAGATTTATGAAGTCTTCTGTTTTACCCAGGTTATAATGAGAAATTTGAGAAGCAGCCTGGTCTCATCAATAATCTATTAACAAACCAGGCATGGTGACATAGGTGTATATTCCTGTGACTCGGGAGACTGAGGCAGGAGAATCACAAGGTCAAGGCCAGTCTCAGCAATTTAGCAATACCCTGTCTCAACATAAAACAGGGTGAGCAATGTAGCTCAGTGGTAATGTGCCCCTGGGCTTAATCTCCAATTCCAAAACACACACACACAAAAGCATTAACAAGGTCTCCAGAGAAGAAATATTTTTCATTTGGTTTCTAATCTTGAGTATCATTATTTAGGTTTTAGGCTTCTGGGTGTTAAGTAGCCTGCTAACTATATTTCTTCCCTTTGGAGTTTTTATTTAATCAGAAGCTTTAGGAATGAAGGAAGAGATTTTAGGGGACTTTCTCTTTAAAATGAAAGAAAAGGGGCTGGGGTTGTGGCTTAGTGGTAGAGTGCTTGCCTAGCATGCATGAGGCACTAGGTTTGGTTCTCGGCACTGCATAAAAATAAAATAAAGGTATTGTGTTCACTTACAACTAATATATATATATATAGAAAAAGAAAAACCATTGTCCAAGGTGGGCAGCAGGCCTACAGGTGCTTCTGCCAGTTTGGCTTGTGCCAGCCACATTAAGGTGATCCTGGAAGAAGTACATACCAGCCCAGATGTGTTACTTTGCTCCACAGGGTGACATTGGCTCTGCTTTATGTTTGATGTATGGTTGGCTGTCTGTATGAGTTTCTGAGTTGTTAAAACAAACTAAGAAAAGAGAGAGTTACTTATCTGGGTTTCTTTAAATTTTCCTGTATCAGCTGCTAACAGCATAATGCCCAACCCTGTGGGTATGACTTGTCCTCTGTAATGTATTCTTTCAGAATACTCTGTTTCCTTCATGACATAACCTACAATTCTTGCTAAATAAGTAATAAATTGCTTATTTTACAGAAAAATAGTAATTTATACTTATTGCCACTGTGTTGGAAGCTTTCCATACATAATCACTTAAACCCACTAAACATTAAGTCAACACTATTAAAGTTTTATTGTTTTAAATGAAGAAACTAAAGCTCAGAAAGATTCTGAAACTGGTTGTGCAATTTAAGTATAGAGCCAGAATTTGAATTTATACTAGTATGCAAATCAGGGTGCAGGTTGTTTAGTTTCGTTTTTGAGTGAATAAAAATTAGGTGATACTTGAACTGCCATTCCATGCAAAAGACAGAAGCATAGAAAACAAAGGACAGGCCAACAACACCTACCTTTTATTTCAAACATGAAAATGCAGTTGATGATTAGTCATGTGTTTTTCTCTTGTCAGTGTTTGGGATTTGGGTAAAACTAACCCAGTTCTCAAAAGTCAACTTGCTACCCATTAAATATACTTGTATATATAGAAACCCTTTTTATTCATTATAATATTGTAAGAAATTGTGTAATTCTATGATCTTTTCCAGAAAAGGAGAGAGGAGAGCACTAGACTAAAGGAGGAGGGAAATGAGCAGTTTAAGAAAGGAGGTAAGATAACTGTTCTAACACTGATGTCTGGCCATCTTGACTCATCCTATTTCAGAGTTCATGAAGATAAACCAAAGAACATTTGGAAACAACTAGCAAGTCTTAGTTACTCACGATGTGGTGTTATTTCCCAGCACCTAGATTTTTTTTTTTTTTTTTTTTTTTAACCAGCTCCAAGTCATTCTCATTTGGCAGTGATCAGTTACTGTGTATCTTTTGGCATGAGCAGTTTTTCTTTTCTGTAGTCTAATATAATCTATTAATTCTAAAGTCAAGGGTGAAGCTCAGCTACTGCTTTAGAGAACACTACCTCACTACCTTAATGCATTGTGTAAAATCATAGTCCCCAATTCTCACTCACCACAAAGCCCAACAAATGTATTGCCTGCCTAGTTAAAGGCCCTATTGCAAATGGTAGGAACACATGCCAGAGGAAAGAATTACATCTCAAAAGGAAGCCAGAGAGAGACTGAGGAAAATCTCAGACTGTTATAACAATTGGCTGTCTTGAGCACACTATCCAGATGACCAGTATTCCCCTCCCAGGGCAGTGCCTCCAGTGATCTGAGGACCTTGCAGTAAACCCTGCCTCTTAAAGGTCCCCAACTTCACCACATTGAAAACTGAGCTCCCAACACATGAAACTGTTAAGGAACAAACTATATTCAAACCTTAATAGATGCCTTAAGTAGAGAGAGGTTCTTCATGTCCTTATGCATTTTCTCCATTTGCTTAGGAATAAAGTTAGGGTTCATTCTGATAATTTGGTGAATTCAATCTTATAATAACTTTCTGTGCCATGTCAAAGTATACATAATTTTCCCCTAGTTATTTTTAGGTTTAATTATTTTCTTATATCTTGGTTTTAGCAGTCATGACTTTTTTTTTTTTTTTTTTTTCCTAATAGAAGTAATGGTTCTAATTTTGAAAACATAGCTTTTTGTGTGGTTTCTTTTGATGGGGGAGCAGTCCTGGGGCTTGAAAAGAGGCCCTAGTGCATACCAGACAAGTTCTCTACCACTGAGCTATATCCCCAGCCCTTTTTATTTTATTTTGAGACAGGATCTTGCTACCTTATAGAGACTGGCCTCAAATCCGTGATCCTCCTGCCTCACCTTGCCAAGTAGCCACAATTACAGGCGTGTACTGGGTTGTATGTTAGTATTAAATATTTCAAACCTGGGACAGGAATGAATAGACAACTTGTTCTTAGTATCTTTACCATAATTCTGCATGTAACAATGAACATATACATTTAATTAAAATTTATCTTTTAAAGTTAAATAATTTTTTTTTTACAGTTTTGGGTCTTTATAAAATGTCTCTTCACTGGCTGAGGATGTAGCTCAGTAGGAGAGTGCTTATCTCGCATGTGCAAGGCTGAGTTGGGTCCCCAGCACTGCAAAAAAAAAAAAAAAAAAAAATCTCTCCAAACATATTATGCAGCAGAGTGTAATAGAGCAGAAACTCAGGAGGATAGCAAGTTTAAAGCCAGCCTCAGCAACTTAGCAAGGCCCTAAGCAACTTAGAGAGACTGTGTCTCAAAATAAAAAAAAAAAAAAAAAGAAGTCTGGGGAAGTGGCTCAGTGATTAAGCACTCCAGGTTCAATCCCCACTATCAAAAAAACAAACAAACAAACAAAAAAAACCCCAACATTTCTTGCATATAGTTTTAGCCAAATTATCTTCATGAAAGCACAATAGCTTTCTTGAAAAAATTATATACTTTTGTTTGTGGAGGGTTAGGGGTGTGGTGCTGGGCTGGGGATGAAACTCAGGCCCTTGCACATGCCAGACAAGCATTCTACCACTGAGCTGTACCCTACCTGTAAAATTTTTTTTCATCTCAAATCATGGATCCCAGACTTTAATCTCTTTGATCTGTCCAGTTCCTTAACCCCTTTGAACATTCCTTTCTAAATTGCTGAACCTAATGAAAGTGAACATCTAAGGTATGCTACTACTCTTGAGCATTGAGTGCTCTTCACTGACAGCATGTTCAGCTGTCAGTTCACCAAGCTCATGCCTTGTGAGATTGGCACAAAGAAACACTGTTTCTTTACAGAGAGAAGAAAGCGGGAATAAAATTTACTGCCCAAAACTTAATAGACTGAGACTATCTTTTTATTTAAAACTTTTTTCTTATAAATGGAAAGCTATGCATTTTGAGGTCCTACAGAATGCAATAGTATCATGAATAAAGTCATAATGACCTCTCTTATTATTCTCAGATTATATAGAAGCTGAAAGTTCTTATAGTCGAGCCCTTCAGATGTGCCCATCCTGCTTCCAGAAAGACAGATCAATTCTGTTTTCAAATAGAGCTGCTGCAAGGATGAAACAGGTATGGATCTTTGACCTTTTCTTTTTAAGAAGCACATGGTCTTGCAGTATTTTGAAAGGCAGTTTATCTAAAAAAAAAAAAAAAAAACATAAGGGCTTAAAGTTGCTATTTCTCTTTTCCTGCCCATGTATTTCCCTTATGTAAAGGGCACAGGGAAGATAGAAAAATATTTTGGGAGAACTTGAGTCACACTACCATTAACATTCCATATTAAAGTAGCTGAGTGAATACTTTCATGGAAGAAAGGCTGACAAAGTTTCCAGTAAACTAGGGCAGGTTAATGAAGCCAGGAGCCAAGTAGTGCATTTCCCAGAATAGCTACGGCTACTTATTTTAGGCCTCTAGAATTCTAGATAAAGATTTAAAGGCACAGGGGAACACTGGTTAAACCTCTAGATATAAAGATGCTTATTCCCAAGACTGATTTTTCTATTCAAATAATGGACACTGGAAGAAGTGTCCAACAGTTGGGATGAAAGTTACCCTTAAATCCAAAGTATGGGGCTAGGGTTGTGGCTCAGTGGCAGAGCGCCTGCCTCGTACATGTGAGGCACTGAGTTCCATCCTCTGCACCACATAAAAATAAATAAACAAAATAAAGATATTGTGTCCATCTATAACTAAAAAATATTTTTAAAAAATCCAAAGTATGTGTCAGAGAAAGTTTCATAAATTTTTTTTATTTCAAAAGAATTGAGAACCTGGTATAATAGGGTGAGTGTGGAATAAATGAGAGTGAAAATATATTTGTTTTATATTGTGTTGGTACAAATAATGAGATTTATTGCTGATTTTGTCTAGTTTTCCTATTTAGTCAACATAATTAGTATGGCTAGGTTGAAAATGGTGAAAATTTTTTTTTTTAATTCTGCCTGTTTAACTGTGGCTACTTATATCCACAGTGGATTGGATAGGCTATTTAACATACTTTATACAACTCATGAAGTTGGCTCAGAATTGGGTAAAGTGGCTTTTTGTTTGTTTCTTCCTTTAGATCAGGTATTTACTGTCACTTTCTCTTTGATATGGCCTGAAATTTTCTAGTGTCTCCACCAAAGTCAATTTGATTAACCAGGTTTTTTGGTATTTTGTTTTGAAAGGCCTCGGGGTAGGGAAGAGAGTACACTTAAATGCTTAGACCTGTAGAAAGTTGTTTGTTTTTTAAGCCTGCGCATGTATATAGATGAATTCCATCTCCAAGGTGAAGTACTTTTGAAGTGTTTAATGTGGCTTATGTGGCATGGGAGAAGACATTTTACAGAATATACAAACCAACAATTTGTATTAAGAAAACAAAAAATAAGACTTTTTTGGGGGGTGGTGCAGTATTGGGGATTAAATCAGGGCCTCACAAATATTAGGGAAGTGCTCTACTACAGAACTACATCCCCAGCCAAAAAAAATTATTTAAAGTTTAAAACAGTGTTCATTAACATATACTGCCATGTGTCAAAACCCTGCATCTAACAGTTTTTAAACACAGCTGGAACCTGGGCACAGTGGCAGACCCCTGTAATCCCAATGAACATGGCATAGCTGTTTTCACGTGATTGCTTTGAAAAACATTCCGTTTCTCTATAGCAGTTATTATGATCGGATCATACCAAAGGACTTTGAACCATTAAGATAAAACTATATATAGTAATGCATATTAATGTTGTGTTTCCTTTTAGGACAAGAAGGACATGGCCATCAATGACTGCAGCAAAGGTACATCTTTTATCTTACTACCTACTAGTACACAAGAGTGTTAGTTACCTCAGCTAGACCCACAAATACAGGGGCTTTGGGGCAGTTGTACACTTGTACCTATGTACTCTGCTGCTGGGGCTTGTAAAGAAGCAACTTTATAGTTTATATTTTCAGAGGTGCTATATAATAGTAGTCATCATAGAGTAAGCACACTTTCAAGTAGATAATTTAGTCCATTTCTTCTGTGTTAGAAACTATATGATGAAAAATTAAAAGCTACCTTGGCAATGGAACTTATTTGTGAAACAATTTACTTTGTGTGATCTCTGAATTGTTTTCCTTAGAAGTTCAAACTGAAGGTCTTAGCTGTTATTAGGGCATTTGGATCTGTGTGTTTGTGGAGGGAACGCAAAGCACGGTGAGGGTGCTTTCTCCCCTCTACCCACTTCAACCCCAATACCAAGGATTAACCATTGAGCTACATCCCCAGTCCTTTTTTTTTTTTTTTTTTTAAAGTTGTAGTTGGACACAATACCTTTATTTTATTTATTTTTATTTGGTGCTGAGGATCGAACCCAGGGCCTTGCACTGCTAAACAAGCACTCTACCTCTGAGCCACAACCCCAGCCCCCAGCCCCCAGCCCCAGTCCTTTTTATTTTTTAGTTTGAGAACTGAGATGGGTCTCACTAAGTTGCTTAGAGCCTCAGTAAGTTGTTGAAGCTAGCCTTGAACTTGAAATCTGTCTCAACTTCCTGAGCCACTGGGATTATAGGTGTGCACCCCCATGGGGGGCGTTTTCTGATTGTAGCAGGCAGTGACTTTTGATATAATCATCCTTCCAAACTGACTTCTCCAGGGCTGTGGATGGAACTCAATCTTAGAGCACTTATCTAGTATGTGTGGGGTCCTTAAAAACCCCACAGGGATCACAGATCAGGAGAATTTGCCAATTGTTCTTTTAGAGTCTATAAAATGAATCAAGCCTTTGCTGTATATCTGAGTTCCATTAAGGTCTTTATTTCCCACCAGCTTTTATAAAGAAACCTTAGATATAGGATCACTGCTATTTTGGGGGGTGTTTTGTTTGTGTGTATGGGGTTTGGTTGGTTGGTTTTTTTATTTTTCCAAATAGTATATTTTTCAGCTTTTCTACTAATTTTTTAAAAAAATATTTTCTGAGAGAATTACGGTTGGAAAGAAGCTTTTATGTTATCTGGTTCCCCTTCCACACAAAGCATGAATTCCCTTGTCTGTTTTTTGTTTGTTTGTTTTTAATTAAGCAATCTCTATTCACTTCTTAACTTTTCAATTGTTTTGTAGTATCTAAATGAAATTATTACTACAGTAAAATCTACAAGCTACTTCTGATCTATTACTGTCTTGAACTGGAACTAACTCTGAATATACTATTTTGTTGGGGAAAAAAGGTGTTTAATCTATTTCCTCTGTATGAGGTGTTTGAATTTGAAAAGCTTAGGAGCAAGCTGTTGATCTTCAGAGCTCCTTTCTCTGAAACCAGGTAGTCCAAAATAAATAAATAAATAAAAGCCTTTGTAAGCTTGACCAGCAGGTATACCATAGAAAACAGTTAATTTCCAGCTATATTCCTCTGTGTAGGCCCCCTTCTCTGTTAACCTCAACATTTTGGAAAAGGGAGGAAAGTGTTTTCCAGATTTCCTTTCAGATCTATGTACATTCTTATCCCTGTGCCTAGACAGCCATTATGAATGCATTCATAGGCAAAGTGGGTTAATGGTAGCTGGGTTCAAGTCCCTTCCACACCTCCAACACATATACACCCTTGCTCTCATTCATACACCTGGTAAGAATTTAACAGCTTATTTCTTTTTTTTAATATTTATTTTGTAGTTTCAGTAGACACAACATCTTTATTTTATTTTTATGTGGTGCTGAGGATTGAACCCAGCGCCCTGCGTATGCCAGGCGAGTGCGCTACTGCTTGAGCCACATCCCCAGCCCATTAATAGCTTATTTCTGAGGTCGTTTTAGAGCTCTGTACTACATAAGGAACAGTTCTAGTGCTAGTCACCCTAAAGTTTTCAGTGTTGGCATAAATGAGGTTTAAGGTTATTCTCTGTATAAATTAACAAGGAAAATCACATTATACTGATACTAGTTTTAGAGATATAGTAGCAATAGGAAAAATTCCTTCTCTTCATTGCACATACATAATCGGAAGCGGTCTACCAGTTGCATAGGTTGAGGTATCTGACCTAATGTGTAAATTGAGGAATTCCATTCTATGAAAGGTGGAGTAGAGGACCACTGGAGTGTTTTTCCTGTGGATAGTATGATAATCGTGACTAGAAATATTATAAAAGGGTATAGTGTACCAGACTAAGAGGAGGCTGGCAGGACAGCCTGTAGAGTTGAAATGTTAAGAGATTTGGGTTCTTCCTGAAAACCTTTTGCTGATCCCATCTTTCTCTCTAGCTTCTGTATATTTCTCTGATCTTCCTCATTAAAAGAACCATCTGTACTCCCTGGCTCCACGTCTCCTCCTGTTTGTTCTTCCCTCCTCTCACTTCCACAGGGCTTCTTCTTTGTCCATGCCCCTGAAGGCATGGCTCCTGTGAAAGTCAGCAACAGTTGCATCTCGCTCACTCCAGTAATCACTTCTCTATCCTCTCCAGTATTACTCCATCCCAGAAGCATTTAGTACCATTTTTCATACCTTCCTGTTTTTTTTTTTCTCCTGTTTCTTTGGTTCTTCATTCTTACTCTTCTCTGTGTGCTGCCTTCTCTGTTACCTCAACATTTTGGAAGCCTTATTTAGCTTTTTCTGCATATATTTTTTCCCTATTTGAACTTATCTAATTCTGAAGCTTTAAATGGTCTGTGTAAATTAACTCAATGATTCCATTCCATAATGTATACGTACTTCAAAACATCATGCACATCTAAATGTATGTAATTTCATCAACTTAAAAATAAAATTAAAATGGTTAAAATATATAAATTATTCAACTCAAGAAATTAGAGCAAAAAAGAATTAAGGGAACCAAAAGGAATGTCTAAGGTAAAAGCAGAATTAATAAATTAAAACTATGAAACTAATGAATACCTACTCTCTGTATGCTAAAGTTTACACCTTTAACTCTGTGATCTGGAGACCTTTATCCCATTGCAAAGCTATTGTTTCTTCCTGGATGTCTGGTAGGCATTTCAGATTGAAGATGCCCATTCACCCTTACTCTTCAAGATTTTCAGTTAGTTGTTTTCTATTCTAATAAATGACATTGCCATACATTTATTTACTTAAACTGAAACTTTTGTGGAGTCATCCCTGAATGTTCTCTTTCATTCCATTCCATGGGTCCTATGGGCTGAAATTCAAAAGCATATACTTAATCTGGCCACCTCTTTCAAGCTCCACTGTTCCGCCTTAGACCAAGCCAACAACGTGTCTCATCTGGGTCACTATAGTAGCCTCCCATCTAGTTACACTGCTTTCACCCCTGTCCCCCAGTCTACAGCTGAAGCAGTCCTTGAAAAAAAATGTATATCAGCCTAGGCATGGGGGTGCACACCTGAAATTCAGGCCACTCAGGAGGCTGAGGCAATGGGATCACAAGTTTGAGACCAGGCAAGGCAATGTACTGAGACACTGTCTCAAAAATAAATTAATTAAAAAGGGCTGGATGGGCTGGGGATGTGGCTCAAGCAGTAGCACGCTCGCCTGGCATGCGTGCGGCCTGGGTTCGATCCTCAGCCCCACATACAAACAAAGATGTTGTGTCCGCCGATAACTAAAAAAAAATATTAAAAAAAAAATTCTCTCTTTCTCTCCCTCTCTCACTCTCTCTTTAAAAAAAAGGGGGGGGGGGGCTGGAGGCGTGGCTCATTGGTAAAGTGCTCCCTGGGTTCAATTCCTTGTGTCACCAAAAAATGAAATTTAAAATAAATAAATAAATAAATAAATAAAATTTAAAAGATATAAAATATATATATAAATATATATATATATTAATTAGATTATGGCTTACACTTATTAGAAACCCTTCTAGTGACTTCTTATCACACCTAGAGAAAAAAGTCCAAACTCTTCCCTGGCCCAGAAGCCCTCCAAGGTATGGACCTGGCCTGTATGTTCACCCTTATCTCTCCTCCAGCCTCCACACTGTTCACTGACATGCCAGTATTATTCTTGTTTAAGGAATTTTATTCATGTTACTCCCTCTATGGTACATTCCTCCTCTTCTTTCAAATAGTTGGCCTTCCTCAGAAAGTCCCTCTTCGCATTCTCTGACCACTCTCTGAAGTTACCTCTTCACTTGTGTCTCTGTTACCTTGTTTTTCCTTCATGATAGCACTGTGACTGCATGAAGTCATTCCCGTGTGTGACGGCCTGCTCTTGCTGTACAAGGACAGCATAAAGCCTCATAAGAACAAGGCCTTTGTCTTGTTTACTGTGGTAGCCCAAGTTTTACTAAGACACAAAGATTCAGGTACTGTATAAATATTTCCTAAAAGCACAAATGAATGAAAATGAAGTCCACATTTTATGAAGAGGAAAAGTTTTAGAGATAAGACATTCCTTTCTGAAAGAAGAAACAACTCAGAAGGGAATAGGAGAAATGCAGTGTACTTGAACCAAAACAGCAAAGGGTTATTAGGACAGTTGTTCCTGCATAGAAGACAAGATTGTGCACTCATGACCCAAAGGTACTGGAGAAGTAGTATGAAAGAACAGTGAGGATTTAATAGTCAAGGCCTAGAAAAAATAAAAGGATAGTCTGCCACCAGACTGCTTTCCTTCAGCTCCCCTTTGGATCTCTTGTACTCATCTGACACTGTGTACTTAAGCTCTGTGTTCTGGCCTCTTCTGGGCTGTGTGGAAGACGTAGGCACATAACAGGACTTGGATTATAGACCTAGGTTTGGCAAACTAAAGCCATAAGCTAGTTCAATCTGTACAGCCCACAAGTTAAGAAAGATTTCTACATTTTAAAATAATTGCTAATTAAATAAAAAAATATTATTTCATATGTGAAACTCAGATTTCAGTTTCTGTAAGTAAAGTTTTATTGGAACACAGCCACCTTTATCTGTTTATGTATTGCCTATACTTTTGTGTTACACTAGCACAGTTAAGTAGTTTCAACTACAATTGTCTGGTCCACAAAACCTAAAATTTTTACGATTTTGTCCTTTATAGAACAAATTTACAAACCTTAGGTATGTATGGACTTTAACAAATGACTTTAATTCCTTAGAGGATGCCTGGTAAATGAATTTCATGTAGCCACATATATCCAGGCCCTTTTTTCTTTGTGATAACAATTAAGTTTTTTGTTTTGTCTTGTTTTATAGCAATTAAACTGAACCCCAGCTACATCAGGGCAATTTTGAGGAGAGCGGAGTTGTATGAGAAGACAGACAAGCTAGATGAAGCCCTGGAAGACTATAAATCTATATTGGAAAAAGATCCATCAATACATCAAGCAAGAGAAGCTTGTATGGTAAAACCTAAATTTTTAAATATGCTTTTTCTTCTAGTCCTTTTGTTTGGCACTCATCGAGTCTTAATCCTTTCTGACATGACTAAATTCCATTTCTCTGCTTATTAAAATATATGAGACATAGATCTGTCAAGTGATGGCCATTTACCCACTGTGACCCTGTGCCATTTAATCTCCATTATAACAGTGGCACATGTAAACCTTTAATTTCTAGGGTTGACAAGAAATGCATTTCATTGTTGCACCAGGGAACTCTTCTTGTCCACTGTATTTATACAGAGTAGGCCAAAGTGATTCTTAGTATTGGAGGTGATACACTTCTGGTTTCCTACCTATACTTTTCTTAATTCAGTTACTAAGTTTCTGTTCTGTCATCATATGCCCAGGACATTTCCAGGTGAATATATCCTAAATAAACCTCCTAATCTTTCTTGAAATGGCTGTTATTTCTGTCCTTGGCACTGACCATCCTTCTGCATCTAATCCTTAAATTTCAGAGTATGTGCAACAGAGTTAGATGTTTGTGTCATTACTGAAGAAATAATGGATGTTCAAATAAGTTTGAGAAACACTGACTTTAAGAAATTAAACAGGATCATCAGTGCCAGGCTTTTCAGAGAACCATTTGGATGAATCCTGAGTCAACACTGTGTAGTAGAAATTGAAGATAGTGGACGGGGGAGGGGAGGTGTTTTGTTTGTTTAATTTTTTTTAGTTGTAGATGGATGCAGTATCTTTATTTTATTTATTTATTTTTATGTGGTGCTGAGTATCAAACCCAGTGCCTCACGCATGCTAGGCAAGCTCTCTATCACTGAGCTACAATCCCAGCCCCCAAAACAACCCACAAAACTTTTTCAATTGAAGCCACTTGCCAACATGTAAACTTGGACAGATTTTACTATATAAAAATCTAGGTCTGACTCCTTAAAAATTGGAAGATGTGGGTATCTGGACTCCTGAACTCCCACACATCGATGCTCCCCTGGAGCTTTCCAGTTCCCCTGCTGGCCTCCCACCTCCCTCTTGCTGTGAACTGCCTCTCTTCCTATTTATATTTTCTCTTTGCCCCTCTCCCTCAAGGGCATTTGAACCCTTGCTGCACAGTATTTCCCACTTTCTTCCACAGAGCAAACCTGAGAAATGTTCACTAATAACCCTGCATTGATCTGTTAGGTGATTTTTCATTTTTTAAAATTTGAGGTGAATTATTTCTATAATAACAAATATTTGTGTAAAGGTGGCTGTCAGGAGATAGACTGGTTTGGATACATAAGCAGTTTGGAACTAATTTTAATCTAACATTCTCAGACTTGTTAATAAATCTCTGAATGATGGATGATAGGATTAATTTAAATGTGAAATGAAAAGGAAAAAAATTCTTAAAATCTTAGCTAAGTTCTTGGTAGCCTTTTTATTTGTCAAGTTAGTTTTAAGTCTTACAGTAGTTTTATATGTGGAAAGAATTTATTCTGAATTTTTTGTAAATGAGTTATAGCCCGCAAAATACTTGGGACCAATTACAGGAGTAAATGTGGCAATGAAAGATTCTAATCTAGCTGATCAGGGTGGCAGGAGGATTTCAAATTCAAGGCCAACTTCAGCAACTTAGCAATGCCCTAAACAACTTAGGGAGGGAGACTCTGTCTCAAAATAAAAAACATAAAGGGATAAGGATGTGGCTTAGTGGTAAAGTACCCTGGGTTCAGTCCCACTTCCTCCACCCAAAAAAAAAAAAAAAATTCTAATCCAGATCAGTGGTCCTCAGCTAGGGCAGTTTTGGTTTCAGGGGATGTTTGACTACTCTGGAGACATTCTGATTTTATGACTTGGAGGCATCTAGTGGGAAGAGACCTAGATGCTGTTAAACATCCCACAATTATCAGAATGTTCCTCCATAATGAAGAATTGTTCAGTCTAAAATATTAATAGTGCCAGGATTGAGAAACCCTGAGCTAAGTGATGATTTAAGGACATTTAAGATTGATCTAATCCTTTTTTAAGAAATTAGATTGTGATTGTATAAAAAAGGAACTTCAAATTAGAAGATACAAATCAGAAAAAAAATAAAATTTGAAAGTTACAAACCAAGTGTAGTACACACCTATAATCCTAGCTATTTGGGAGACTAAGGCAGGAGGATCACAGGTTTCAAGCTGTGCTGGGCAACTTAGCAAGACTCTGTCTCAAAATAAAAAGGGTTTAGGGAATGATCAAGCAGTCCCCAATACTGGATAAAGAGGATATAGCAATCAAACATAATCCCATCACTGACTATACCACCATAGACATCTAATGTGTTTCAGTAAGTTATTTGCTATATATATTTAATCACCAAATTGTAATTGCAGTCCTTCTTTGGTCTAGGCACTCTGATAAGAAGGAATATAACAGTGAAACAGATAAAACTGTGTATAGCTCACACACAAACAAACATTTAGGTTTTGTTTTTTTTTTTTCCTTTACTTAATAGGATCATATATATGTATTTAACCTGATCTCATTTTCATATTAGGATTTTAAGTGTTTCCAAATTCAAAATAAAGCCAAAGAATTTTTCTTTTTTTTAATTAATTAATTGTTTATTTATTTTTAGTCATGCAATGCAGCAGAATGAATTTTGACATATAATACATATATGGAATGAACGTACATCAATCAAATTGTCAATTCTATTCTGCTGCCCTTCCTATTTCCTTACTCCTCCCCTCCTCTCCCATCCTTTCTCTCTATCCAATCTAATGTGACACACTTTTTTTTCTTTTTCTCATTACAACATCATATATGTATTCTGTATAATAATGAGTTTCTCCTTCATCTTCCATGCAACTCCCCTTCTCCCTCTTTTTCCCTCCCACCTCTCTTCCCTATTTAGTGGTAGTCTTCTTCTCATGCTCTTCTTCCCTATCCCATTTTGAGTCACCCCCCTTATATCAGAGAAGACATTCGGCATTTGTTTTTTAGGGATTGGCTAACTTCACTCAGCATAGTCTGCTCCAATGCCATCCATTTGCCTGCAAATGCCATGATCTTGTTATCTTTTAGTACTGAGTGATATTCCATTGTGTATAAATGCCACATTTTTTTAATCCATTCATCTATTGAAGGGCATCTAGGTTGGTTCCACACTCTAGCTATTGTGAATTGTGCTGCTATAAACATTGATGTGGCTGTGTCCCTGTAGTATGCTCTTTTTAGGTCTTTTGGGTATAGTCCAAGAAGGGGAATAGCTGGGTCAAGTGGTGGTTCCATTCCCAGCTTTCCAAGGAATCTCCATACTGCTTTCCAAATTGGCTGCACCAATTTGCAGTCCCACCAGCAATGTATGAGTGTACCTTTTTCCCCACATCCTCGCCAGCACTTATTGTTATTTGACTTCATAATGGCTCTTATTGGAGTGAGAGGGTATCTTAGAGTAGTTTTAATTTGCATTTCTCTGATTGCCAGAGATGGTGAGCATTTTTTCATGTATTGATTGATTGTATATCTTCTTCTGAGAAGTTTCTGTTTAAGTCCTTGGCCCATTTGTTGATTGGGTTATTTTTGTTGTTGTTGTTTAACTTTTTGAGTTCTTTGTATAGAGATTAGAGCTCTATCTGATGTTTGAGGGGTAAAAATTTGTTCCCAGGATGTAGGCTCCCTATTCTCCTCGCGTATTATTTCTCTTGCTGAGAAAAAACTTTTTAGTTTGAATTCGTCCCATTTGTTGATTCTTGGTTTTAACTCTTGTGTGATAGGTGTCTTATTAAGAAATTTGGGGCCTGCCCCCACGTGATGAAGATTAGGGCCAACTTTATCTTCTATTAGACGCAGAGTCTCTGGTCTGATTCCTAGCTCCTTGATCCATTTTGAGTTGTCTTTTGTGCATGGTGAGAGAAAGGGATTCAATTTCATTTTGTTGCATATGTATTTCCAGTTCTCCCAGCACCACTTGTTGAAGATGCTATCCTTTCTCCATTGCATGGTTTTAGCACCTTTGTCTAATATAAGATAGTTGTAATTTTGTGGATTTGTCTCTGTGTCCTCTATTTTGTACCATTGGTCTACCAGCCTGTTTTGGTGCCAGTACCATGCTGTTTTTGTTACTATTGCTCTATAGTATAGTTTAAAATCTGGAATCTCAATACCACCAATTTCACTCTTCCTGCTTAGAATTACTTGAGCTATTCTGGGTCTCTTATTTTTCCAGATGAATTTCATGATTGCTTTTTCTATTTCTGCAAGGAATGTCATTGGGATTTTGATAGGAATTGCATTGAAGCCAAAGGATTTTTCACCAACTCTTGTTTCTTTTTTTTCCTCAGAGATTACCTAAGCAAATTGAAGAACGTAATGAAAGACTAAAAGAAGAGATGTTAGGTGAGTTTGCTTTCTTACTCTTACTCTCTCTTGACTTCTTAGCCATTTTTGACTCCAAAAAGAGCATCATGGTTTAGAAAGGATACCAGCATTTTCAGAAACCAAATTTCCATTTTGTTTTTCTTGAAAAATTTTCTTCCCTCAAGAATGCAAACATAATCTAGTTCCCAACATGGAATACCACCAGCCTCTGTTTCCCATATTAATTTTATAAAAACAATTAAGTTTCTTCATTGAGTAATCACCCCTTCATTGGAATACAGTCAATAATGTCAGAATCAAGGGAATTTTTGTTTTAAAAACAGCAGTGAAGGGGCTGGGGAAGTGGCTTGCTTAGCATATGTGAGGCCGTGAGTTCAATCCCCAGCAGTGCCAAAAAAAAAAAAAAAGACAGCTTTAATGTTTGAGAAGACATGAGAGGGCAGGAATTGTGCCTAAATAGTAAAGGAAAAAAGAGTTGTGTTGAGAGTCGGATGAATGCACACATTTGACCCGTTATTTAGTTACTTCCCTTATTTGTCAAAGCATTTACAGTTGGAATCAGAGAACCTCTCTGGCTTGACTAAGAGGATTGGTACTTCCTAAACCAAGACCTTACATTTGTTAAACCTATCTGATATTTTCCTGTGCAAGACCTGCTGTATGTTCTTATATAAATATGTTCTAAATCTCTTTCATGAATTACTTTTAATATATTGCAGTCACATGGGCCTAGAGGAAAAATAATTTAAAATACACTGAGCCTGGCCATTTATGACTTGGCATCAATATCCAGAGAATGAGCACAGATTTCCCAAAGGATCACTCTAACAGCAGAATTGATTTAGAGGAAGCTTTTAACCTAGTCCACCCAGAGCCTTCTGGCCCCTGCCAGGTAGATTCAAGACTCCAAGGAAAGCTCCTTCAGATTCAGGGTATTTCTGGAGCCATCCCCAGGTTTTCCAAAAAAGGCTATTTACCTAATTTACATATTTTATTAAACTTGACACCATCTTTGAGCATAAAAAATTATTTTAGAGGTACTTTTTTCAAAGGAGGAAAAGAATATTTTCTCGCCTAGTCTACTTAACAATGATGCTCTATTTTAATCAGAAAAAAATGTGTTTAGCTGAACTGAATCTTGGGCTGAAAGATGACTTTTTAAATGACAGTAGTGGACTTGGAATAGACATTTCTGTTAAGCAAAACAGAAATGCCTTAGGTCCATTTTTCTGAGCCAATCCAAAACCATAAAGGGACTATACAAACTGAATCTTCCTGCCCATTGTTAGTCCCAGATGGAATCAAAACTCCCATCTGTCGTTGTCACTATAAATTCTAATTAGCAAAAGTTTCCTATCCTCATGACTTTGGCTTTTTCTTGTATCATTACCTCTGTGAAGTACTCTAATTGGGTTAGGAGTGTTCTTCAGTGATAAACTGCTTGCCTAGCATGTGTAGCCCTGGGTTCAATCCCCAGTTCTGCAAATAAAATAGGTGCTCAAATTTAATTCTGTACTCGTTTCTTCTATAATGAAGACTTAAGCAGCATAACTTGGTTGATAAATAATGTGTTGTTACACATCAGTAGTTTGAATGACTAGACTCTCTTGTTAGTAAATGTAAGGATTGTGGATAAAGTGTTGCTTCCACTTTGTTAACCCACCAAAGATAACCTGGAAGAGAGAAATTATTTCATTGTGGAATTTCAACCCACAGAATCTTTTTGGTGTTCTTTCTCCTTGTGATAGAAGAGATGACTGATTCATGTGCTGTGAAATCCCTGGAGGTTAGGCTGTCTGAGCACAAATTAATGTCACTTGCTTAGACATTCTGAGACATTCTGAGCAAGGCGGGGCCCATAGGTGCACACATGTAATCTCAGCTGCTAAGGAGGATAAGGCAGGAAGATCCCCAGTTCAAAGTTGTGCTGGGCAATTTAGCAAGACCTGGGGAAGTGGCTCAGTTATAAAGTGCCCCTGGGTTCAGTCACAGCACCAAAAAATAAAAATTAAAAAAAAAGAGAGAAAGAAAAGCTTATGTGAAAGTACAATATAGAAAGATGGCATTTTATTTGCATGAATGTTTAGATCCAAATGTGCAGTAGTCCTATCTTATTCAAGGTTTTGCTTTCCTCAGTTTTTGTTTCCCTGGTCTAAAAATATTAATTGATAATTTCAGAAATAGAGACTACTTTCATATAACGTTTATTACAGTGTATTATTAGGATTGTTTTATGCTGTTAATTTCTTACTATGTATAATTTGTAAATTAAACTTTATCTATCGCAGGTATATATGTACAAGAAATACATGTAGGAATCTGAGATTTCAGGCATCCACTGAGGGTCTTAAAAGTATCCCCTGCAGATAAGGCGGGGGATCCTGTGTAGCATTTACAATTAGGTAAATTTGAAAAACAAAAGGATTTGAAGGCAGAGGGCTTGGGACGACAGGCAGAGCCTTTATGAGTATCTATGTCTTCATTTTTTTGTTTTAATTTTACAATGTTAAAAAAATTGCTCACATATATATATAAATAGTAAACACTTAAAAATGTAAGTGAGGGGCTGGAGCTCAGTGGTAGAGCACTCACCTCACACACATGAAGCACTGGGATCAATCCTCAGCACCACATAAAGGTATTGTGCCCATCTATAACTAAAAAAAATAATAATAAATAAATAAAAATAAAATTAAAATGTAAGTGAGTGACCAGACACTTTCACGGTCCTTGAGGCTCAACTGTAGGACACGAAGGCCGAGCTCCTAGCACTGCTACTCAACATTAGGGAGTGCTTCACACATACCTGGGTGACCCGCAGCGGGAGCGCCTCGGGGCCACTTCCACACGCAGGGACAGCAGCCTTGTTGGCAGTTACACTGGGAGTGTAAGTGGTGTTTGCTTGGAGACCAAATGACGATGCTAACATAGGTCTGTCGTTAGCTTTGATCACAAGTAGAAAAGAGTGTGGGGCAGAGACATTGTCATTGACATTGCAGGTTTGTTTGTCCTGTATGCCGACCCAGCCTAGAAATCTGTCAAGCAAGTGGAATTGTGAAGTACTATATGTATATGTTTGTGGTTCTTCTTGATTTCCTGTATTCTGAGTCATCAAGTCGTCTACCTTCTCGAAAAAGTCACATAGGCTCCATGGGCTTAGCTTTTTACACAGTGTAAGAGGAAATCTCTGCTAAAGTGATTTTCTCTCTAATCACTAGAAATAGGTGTTGCAGTTGGAGATGGATAGGTCGGTCTTTCAATCAGGCTTCTCATCAATATTCTAGTCACTAACTATAAAAGCAGGTTATCTTTTGGAGCTGGTTCCCAAAATGTACCCAGATCATTATCACTCAGGTGGTCAAAAATGCAGTTTTTGTCGGATGCGGTGGTGTACACCTGTAATTCCAGCAGCTCGGGAGGTTAAGGCAAGAGGATCGTGAGATCACCACCTCAGCAAAAACGAGGCACTAAGCAACTCAGTGAGGCCCTGTCTCTAAATAAAATACAAAATAGGGCTGGGGATGTGGCTCAGTGGTCAAGTGCCCCTGAATTCAATCTACTACACCCCGCCCCCCAAATGCACAGTTTTGTCAGGAGCAGAGGGCATACCTGTAATGGCAGAAAAATCAAAATTTTAAAGCCAGCTTCTGTAAATTAGCAAGACTCTGTCTCAAGAAAAAAAGGCTAGTGTATGGCTCAGTGGTAGAGGACTAGTTCCAATCCCCAGTATCGGAGATGTAAATAATAATGATCAGCACAATTTGGGGCCTACCATAGACCTGTTAAATCAGAAATGAGGGACGGGGCCCAGCAGTCTGTTTTGGCAACCCTTCACATGTTCTGATGCACACTCAAGTTGAAGGGTAAGGGAGGATGGTGTAGAGGCAGTTCCATTGAGGGATGAAGGCATGGCCACACCAGTGTTGAGGTCAGGAGGTGGTCCAGCTCAGCTCAGAGCAACCCCCTGAGCAGAAACAGGTCAGTCAATGCTTTTTATCTTCCCTTCCTCGTGCTGCAGCAGCAGAAGAGAAAAAATAGAAAGCAGACATTTTAGAAAGTGTGCTCTTCTGATTCACTAGACTTAAGAACTCAGACAACTTTCTCTGCAAGCCACTGCTTGGCAGGTGTCAGTTTTGGTGTCTGTTTGGACCAGTTACCATTGAAGGAAAAGAGCCAGCTCGCTGAAGGTCATTGCCATTTGCTGAGTGTGCAGGGGATACCAAGCTTCCTTTGATGCTGGGCCTGACATTGGGATATTTCCCAATAGCATGGACAGCTTGTATTTAGCCATTTCATGATGCTGCCCCTCCTTCCTTAACCAAGGGCTATCAGGTACCTCTCCCCACCTTGAACACTTGGAGCAGCTACATGAAACTCATTTACACCCTCAAAGACACAAAGGCAGGGAGGGCATTGCTGGTAAGCCCACCTTCCTTTCACTAACACATGTTACTGCTTCCAAGCCCTGTCCAGTCTGACACACTCGTGGGCCTAGTTCATAATCCAGCCCACGTTTTCCACTCATGCCATCACCTCCTTCCACCTTCTTGGATCATATTTCTGGTGTCCTGATTGCTGAACTTGTCCAGTTGTTTGGTCCTGGCCACTAGCAACCTAATGAGAGCATATGTACAAACTGAATTGAGAATACCCTCTTGATCTAGGGATATAGCCCCTTAGTTGAGCTCTTGCCCGGCATGTGCGAGTCCCTGAATTCAGTCCCCAGCACTGGGAAAAATACCATCTTGTATGAGTGCCACACTTGAGAACTACATATGGAGATTAAAATAATTGTTCATTATCATTGCAAGGATACAAGACCTTTTTCTGGGTATCCTAGTGCTTTACATGTCTTTCCTCAAGTAGTAGAAGGTCCTAGAATCAGCTCCCTAAGGATCACAAAGCAAACTGAATTGTTATGTCTATCTTGAAGCTGCTAGACCCGTAAGTGTGGGGATGGAAGGCTGGGCTTTTTTTCCCCTTTCCCGTTTCTCTTCAGGGTACTCTGCTTAGTGTTCTTCGTTACAGACTCTGTATCTACTGTAAGTATTTTGCACTGTGGCCACGTGAATCTCTCCCAGTTTCTTGTAGTTGCTGTCCTTGTTCCCCCAGTAGGAAATAATCAGTTGATTTTCAGTGCTCTGTTTTGTTTTGTTTTTTTTTTTGTTTTTTTTTTTTTCCATTTCTTAGTTGCTGTGCGTTTCTCTTCTCAAGAGAGAAGCTCCTGCTTCCTTGACAGTTCTTGGTAAGGCTGATGTCAGCCTCCACTTATACCCTAGAGCCAAGCTAATAAAAGAATTTGAATTGGGTGGGAGTTCTATCTTTGTGCTGTGTTCTCCTGATTTGCCTTTGGCTCGAGGAAAGCAGGAGTTAGCTGCATGCCATGGTTTCCTGCCTTATCAAAGGAAGTGCAGTGTGAGCATTCATTTATATGCAGGTATGTTCTTCAGAAAAGGAGAAAGTTACACAGGAACTATTCCATTATACCCAAACCCAGTAGTCTTAAGGAGATGAAAATAAATGGCATATCCTCAGGATATACTGCCTCTTGCACAGTTTTATCTCCAAAAAGAAATGACACATAATTAATCAGTTATCATATAATGGTGTTTGAAGGGAGAGAAATTTCGTACTGATCAGAACCAGTGGCAAGCAGTGGTCTCTGGTCCTAAACAATCTTGTGAGCACAAAAAGTTATGGACTCTTCACTTTGTCGTGAGCTGGAGTCTGACCCTAATAGGCACATGCTGACACACTGTGGCTGAGTATAGGTGTCAGAATTGCTACAAGTTGTAACAAAGACACCTAACTCATTGCTGTCCAGAGGGGAGGTACAGAATTTGATAGCCAGTGAGAATTATGCAGACAGGCTGCTGTCATAAATGATCCTATCCTATTGGGGGTACATGGCAACTGCTCTTGTCTCTGAGCACTTAGCCTGTTTCTGAACAGCAGGCAGGAAATTTTGTGCATGATGGTGTGAGCATGGCTTCCACGGCTGCTGCTTCCCTTCTTTCATCAAGGCATCCGTGAGTTTTTCAGACATCAGCACTTTGTTGATTCTGCTGTACAGTTTTGCTCTGTCCATTTGTTCCACTGGCCACACTCTGGTTTCAGAATCTTTCCATCCAGCATGGTAGAAATGTTTGTCTGTAAATAAATGCCTTCTTTTCCATGATGCTGCCCTAACTTTGTGATGGCTAGAACCACCCCAGGCCCTCCCTTTCTGACCCGTTTTTCATTTCACCATAGGATTATTAACTTTGAAAACTCCATTTTCAAGCTGTCATTGGACTCCTTGGGTGTGAGAACCCCAGGCCACCAGGCCTGGCGCAGGAGAGCCCGGCAGGATGGGCCTCCTGCCTGCCCCTCAGTTCGTCCCTCTCAGGTGGTTGCATTTCGCCTGCCCTTTGGTGCCTGGTTACCATCAAACTCTCACACAAAGATGGGACAAGACTTCCATTGTCTCCCTCTTTCCCTGCCTAAGCTGGAAGGCATCTTCCTCTTCTCAAGTCTCCTAGCACTTAATAGCTGAACCACGGACGAACTTGCGTTATGTGTGTGTCTGTGTCTTCTCCCCATCAAGCTGGGCTGCGCAGGCCATCTCAGGCATCTTTACCTCCCCACGACACGCAGCACAGAGCCACGCGCACACGTGGTGTCATTGGATGGATTAATTCAAGTCAGGTAAACTCAGGTCTTCTCTTCTGAGGAGACTGTGTCATCCTGTGTCTCTTAGGTGTCTCTTCCTGTGTCTGCCAGGCACTTTGCATACCTTGTGTCATTTAGCAAGCGGAATGTCCCATTTCACATTCTGTTCTGGGAGTGAGAGTAGGTGAGACTAATTGTGGGATGTGAAGAGGCGGCCATACTGGACTAGAAGGGAAAGACTAATGCTGTGTGTTAGGCTGGCTCCTCCGAAAAACAGAAGTCAAGATAAAATCAGAAGGACAGGAGCTTTGTTGGTGACACACCTGTGAGGGAGATGGGGCTGCAGTGGGAGGAGGCTGGGAGAGCCCCCAGACCCCGTGGAGGGGGAAGGGCAGAGTCTGCACCTCAGTTTCATCAAGGCCATCAGGGAGCCAGCATTGTGTCCATCGGAGGAGTCCCTGGTCCCTACCAGGCCTGGGCAGCTTGTGGGAAGACAACTTTAACATGAGGTGCTGATGGATTCTAGAGTAGCTGCTGTGTCCCCTGCATTTGGAGAAGCATGTTTTCATGGCTATAGAATCAACCATACTGAAAGTTGAAACATTCCTTGTACAGACAGGCCCTTCAGCTAGCGGGCAAAATGAGGAACTAGGAAAGAAGATTTTCCCTCCACCTGCTGTTTGAACACGTGGACTCTTAGCTAGGAACAGTCTCCGTGTACTCAAAGGGAACACTTCTTTAGTGTAGACCAGCCTGAGCCAAGCCACTGCTTCCAGGGGACACTGCACTGTGGACATAGCAGCAAGCCTTTATCCTGGACTTGGTTGCCAGCCTTCAGAGCCCGGTGGCTCGTGGTCTCTCCTGGCAGGGCTTCTTCACTTTGCAGCAGGTTGTGTGAGTGCCTCCTTTGGGCACCCCTCAGTTTTTTGTGTCTCTCCCCACTAAACTTTGGGCATCTCAGAAGCCAGGAATTACTTTTATTCTTTAGGCACTTGTGCCTTACACAGTAGACGACAAAAAAGATACACAGCTTATAATGTAAATTGTTTTTCTGGAATGGGAGATGAGCTTGCAGTGGTCCCTCCATCGAGGGAATGGCCCATGTCCAGACAGTCCAAGGTGGACTTTGAACAGGCTTCTCCAAAATGGAGCTTCCCCTCCTGGGAAGTCTGATGTAACTCTTGACACTTACTCTCACGTCATTTGCTCCATGTCACAGAGCCAAGGGTGGTTGCTGTTGCAGTGGGGATATTTTACTGTTGTTGGGTTTTTTGTTTTTCGTGGCACTAGGAATTGAACCCAGGGCCTCACACATGTTAAGCAAGTGCTGTACCCAAGCACTTTCAGACAGAGTCTCACCACATTGCCCAGCCTGGCCTTAAATTTTTGATCCTCCTGCCTCTGCCTACTGAGTAGCTGGAAATAAAGTGTGTGCCATCACACCCAGTTTACTGGATTTCTTTAAATGGTTTTGGGGGGACTTTTTTTTTTTTTTTTTTAAACTAGGCATTGAATCCAGTAGTGCTTAACCATAGAGTCACATCCCCAGCCTCTTGCTAAGTTGCTTAGAACCTCACTAAGTTGCTGAGGCTGGCTTTGAACTTGTAGTCCTCCTGCCTCAGCCTCCTGAACCACTGGGATTACCGATGTGCACCACCAGGCCCAGCCAAACTGGCAAATTCTGGAATTGCATTGCTAACAGGTTTCCCTCAGGATGCCAGGTTTGTCTCTGCTTGTTGTGATCCCTTGCCCGTTACCTGAGGCTGTGCTCCTGGCCTCTGTGCTGCTCCTGTCTATAGGCCACCCCAGGCTTTTGCTGAGGATTCTCTTAAACCAGCAGCCCATGTGTGCCACAGGATTAAGTTTGGGAAGCCTACCTGCTAGAAAATGGCCTTCCTAGGTTCCAGAAGTTTTCTACAATAAAGGCGGAGCTTTCTCTGAACTCAGTTCGCTTCTGTGATGAGTTACTAGGAAGACTTTCCAGATTTAAAGACCAGAAATGAGATTTAGCTCAGTGGTAGAGTGTTGCCTAGTATGCACATGAGGTTCAGCCCCCAGTGCGGGGGCCGGTGGGTGAGAATAAAAATAAAGGTCCTGCGTCTTTAAATTATTTTCCTGGGCTTTACTCTAAGGGTTGGGGGGTGTACGCAAAGAGTGACAAAAGCTGCTAACCGGAGAGTGGCAAGGAGCCTGTGCCTCTAAGGGTTAGAGGCGTCTCTCCTCATCTACCCCTATTCTAACCTCCTTTGAAAACAGATCTGCAAAAAAATTTACAACAGTTTAGGAAGAATTGCAACTTTTTTATTCACCATCCCAACCAGGACTTTCTAAGAACACTCCTAATTTTAAATAATCCTCCCACTGCCCCACAGGTCCCTATCCATCTCTGGAATGTCCTTATATACAAACTACATAGCCCCCTTTCTTCTTTTTCTCATGGTCCTTTTTTTATATCATAAGACAGCATAAGAATCACGTGTCTCGGTTTTGGTTTCATGACCCAGGATTACCCAGGTGGGAAGAAGACCCTGGTGCACTGGGCAGATGAACAAGGTCTCATTTCCCAAGAAATGCTGTACTTGTGCAGAGGCTAAAAATGTGCTTAGAAAAATGGGGGTTTTGAGTTCAAATGCAGGCTCAGTAGAAATCTGTTGAGTTAAATTAAATTTACTGTCTGCTTCTGCTTGGAGAGGCCACATGTGGAGGAACCTCTGGGCTCACCACCAAGCAGGCAAGGCTTGGGGTGCCTTCACCCCACTGCACTGGGAGCAGCAGCTGATTTCCCAGCATGCATCCTGGAAGCCTGAGTCCTCGGGTAGTTCTGGCCAGTGTGACACGAACCTCTGATCTCCCAGAAGAAAACCAGCAAGACTGCCTCACTCAGATGGGCGCCACAGCCTTCAGAGTTGAACTGGCCTAGAAGTTTTCATATTATTTAAAAGCAGGCATTTCTTTAACTGCACAGAGGTACTATGTATTTTAGTCAGGAAGGCAAGGTCTGTTGGTATCGTCCCACTTCTCTTGGCTCCTGTATTTATTTGAGTTTTTGCTTTTCCATTGCAGGTAAACTAAAAGATCTTGGGAACTTGGTTCTCCGACCTTTTGGGCTCTCCACAGAAAATTTCCAGATCAAACAAGATTCCTCTACTGGCTCCTACTCCATCAATTTTGTTCAGAATCCAAATAATAATAGATAACAAAGATAACAATAGCTTTAAAACCTGACTTGGAAATTGTGTGCTGCTTACTGTTCGCAAGGGGCAAGGCCCTGCCAATATTTAATTTTCAAAAGCATCTTAATCTAAGCTAGTCCAAAAGGCTACCAGTAGAGCCTAGAGCCACCTTTTCACTCTTGTTTCATGGTCAGAGTGGAAGGTACTTCTAATGCAATGAGCCTCATTTAATTTCATTTTAAGGTGGTGTCTGTGCAGCTGTTGTCCCTGGTTCTGACTGACCTTTGTCCAGGAGGAAGTCTGCTTGGCAAGGCTGACTTCCCTGAGCCACACAAACCCACTAGCCTAGCAGACCTGTGGTCTGGGAGACTGCCTGGATGTGATTGACAGCCTCCCCTGGAGTCTGCTGCCCCTCCCTGATCACACAGCTCCTGGCTGCTGTGCAGGGTCTCCAGGATTCCCTGGTTTCCTCTGTAATAATAAAAGCTTTCTTTGGTGGTCTGGACTGGGTTGTGAATTTGTCCCCTTCTCAACAGCTAAAGTTCACTGGCTTTGGGCAGTAGTGTTGGTTTCAGGCAGCATGGCTGATTCCAAATTCCACAAATCTGCCAAAGTTATAGTTGCTGCCTTGAAGATTTATCTTGAAGAGATGACCATCCTATGAACTAGAATTCAGAAGTTCCACCTCAGGAGTTGTCTTGGGCCCCTTCAGGTTTGTGCAGATGATTATGAAATCAGTGGTTTTGACCAAGCCTTCATTGTAATTTCAATTTAAAATAGCTTCATTCAGGAATGGTGGTGTGCAGATCCCAGAACTAAACCATATTCTTTCAGACATGTGACACCAAAGGTTTGCAGGAGAGATGATTTTCCTAGTCATCTGTTGGTGCTGGGGAAAAGTTTTCACACTCTTATTTGAGTGCACAGGTGGTACGTGTAGGTTCATGTGGGGACTCTGTAAGTGGTATGCAGCAAGGACTGTGCAGGTGGGTCCTGCTGGCTGCAGAAGCCCTGGGAGAGGATGTAAACTCCTTCACAATCTTGAAAAATTGAAGGGCTAAGGTGGTAGTTCAGTTTCTAGCATGCACTAGGTCCTGGGTTCAATTCCCAGGACAGCAGAAGAAAGGGAAAACATTTAAACAGTACTTCCCATTTTGTGAATTCTATCTATTTTAATGTGTTCTGAATTCTACAACTACAAATTAAAGTAATTTTAAGATATTTAGTTAATTCCTTGAAAAATAACAATTTGTGTTAACATAAAAAATATTAAAAATATCTTCCGAAGCATGGTTTAGTGAGAAGTCTTGCACTTGTGTCTTGACTGACAGCCAGCAGGATTCTCTGCTTCTGTGCTCAGTGTGTCACACTATCACATGTCATGTGGGAAAAGTCTACCTCATGCTCATGACAGATTGACAGTGAAGAGAGCACATAACCACCAACATTACAAAGATAGTTTTGACCCCATGGGCACCTGAGAGGGTCTCGGGAATGCCTCGGGAACCTTGAACTGCATTTTAAGAATTGCTTTGTGATTACTAGGACTTTGGAACTAGATGGTGGAGACTACTGAAAGACCTTCCCTACCTCCAATGAGCAGGAAATGGACAGTTTGCTTAGTTAGGAGATGCCAGGGCCTGCCATTGCCTCAGGGTGTGGAGGCCTTGCTCTTAGGCAAGCTCCCTCCACCACCACACTGAAGTCTTAACAGAGTGCCAGGCCAAGCCAACCTTGCAGGCTTCCAGGGAGTGGGCCAGGCAGTGCATCTGGAAAGAAAAGGAAGGGATCTCAATAGGTGTGAGTTTGCTCAAACCAAGGCGGTTTTTGTCCAGCACCTACCTGCTTCCGAAATCTAGAAGAAAATGCTTGACCATAAAAAAGTTGTGAAAGAATGCAACAATAGGGAAGAAGGTGCCTATATTTGCCTATTCTGCTAAAATGCATGATTTTAACATTCTGTGATGCCCAACCAAAAAAGGTAGAGCAGAGTTCACTTTTTCTGGTGCTGGGGACTGAACCCAGGGCCTCACATGTGCTAACCACATGCTCTATCGCAGAGCTGTACCCTCAGCCTCCAGAGTTTACTCCTAAGGTCATCACACTGTAGCATGGTATATATTCTTATTCATACAGTATTGCAATAAATCAAAATAACTTTGGATCTCCTTTTAGAATTGCTTTGAGGACTCTAAAACATTCTTTAAAATACTATGATCTGGGGCTGGGGATGTGGCTCGAACAGTAGCGCGCTCACCTGGCATGCGTGTGGCCTGGGTTCGATCCTCTGCACCACATACAAACAAAGATGTTGTGTACACCGAAAACTAAAAAATAAAATATTAAAAAATTCTCTCTCTCTTTAAAAAAAATAAATAAAATAAAATACTATGATCTGTTGTTTCCCTGTCTACTGCCATGCTAAGTATACAGTTCCTAGAAGGGAATGGCCATACTCTTAGCACCAGCACCTACATTCCACTGGAAACTTGGTCTATTGGAACTGGAACAAGATATGGTCTCAATGTGACAACCATCAATATGCAGAGTTCTTCAGATTCTTGTGCTTTATTCAGTGTTTGTTTTGAAAAATAACCTGTAATCCCAGAATTGAGAAAGCTGAGGCAGGAGGATCTCAAGTTCAAGCCCAGCCTCAGTGGTAAAGTGCCCCTAGGTTCATCCCCAGAACAAACAAAAATTCCAGTCTCTTCTGTAACATGCCACATGTGCTTCCCTTCTCTCACAAGCACAGCTGGCTTGATCAGTTGTATTTGTTTTTAGCCTTTTGCTCCTTATCCCTCTCCCCCTACAATGCCACATCTTCTCACTTAACAGGTAACTGTAGTTTTAAGTGAAGAACTCTATACCATGTCCAATGCAGAGGCTGGGGAGTGGCTGAGCCTCCTTGGCTAATGACCTTAGCCATATCACCACTGGGCCTGTATCTGAGATTCTGAGATTCACATGCTGTCCCTGCAGAATTGCTCAGATAGTCAATAGGCACAATGCAAAGCTGTCCTTACTACATCTGGTGTTGATAAAGGTAGGGGAACTGCTTTAGGAAATGTTGTCTGGCCTGTGGTTGTTTCTGCTGCTCCTTGAGTCTGAACTGGCCTCCAAGACCACCGGTGAGCAGCATGTCACACAGCTGCAAGCTAGAACATAGGGGATTTAAGGAAGACCAGACATGGTTGTTTTAGAGGCATCTTACTGTCCCAATAGACAGTGGCATAGAGAGCTGGCAATAGGTATTAAGTGTAAACCTGACTGAAAGATATATTTTTGCAGGTGTGTGGTCCTAAGAGCTAATCAGGCCTGCAAATCCTGTCCCTGCAACCAGCTTAGGACTTGGAATGTTAAAGGGGAAGACCATGATAGGAGACCAAAGAAGAGGGCTGTTGAGGCAGCTGTGCAGGTCAATGGTGACTTTAATTTCCTTGAGGAAGATAAAGGGAAGAGTCCAAAAAATCTCGAGACCAGACTGCAGTCTGAGAATCCACACAGATTGGTGACAAGCCCTTTCCATTTCCTGTTAACAGTGCTTTCTTCTAAGCCTGCCCAAGGAGCTGCTGAAGCTCAGTGGAGCTGTCCCAATTCAGATGCGTCCTGTGAGTCTGCAGCCCAGTGGCAACTGCCAGCCCTGGCTCTATGTCCCTTCCTTCTGCTCTCTGATCACTTCCCCTCTTCCCTGCCTACTCTCTCTCCTCCCTTATTTCTTAAGGTCTTGAACTCTTTTTGTATTAACTCCTATCTGTACTTGACCAATGTTTGCAGTCCTTTTCAGCCTCTGTACGTGGCCTGACAAGCTGAATCCTATCACTTGGCTTTCCTTGAAAAGGGAAGTTTGTGCACATTCCACCAGAAGTGATTGGAAGATCTGTGCCTTCAGTGAACTATACAGTTGCGAGGTGTAGAGGGAAAAGAGGTGAGCATTTCCTATCACTTCCTTCTGCAGAGTATAGAGCTGTCTTGAGCCCACACCAGTCTGTTAATGCTCCTGGTAATGAAAAATTGATTACTTGGGATCAGCCAGCCCAAGAGGCAGGGCTAAACAAAGCTAGTGCATCCGAAAGACTGCTTAAAACCATTTAAGGGGCAAAGAAAGAGAAAGCTATTGTATGAAAACTAGTGAGTATGTCCCAGTTTTTATATTTCAAAGCATCAAAAATTTCAATCTTCAACTCAGAAGGCAGGCAGGACAGCAAGTTTGAGGCCAGCCTGGGCAATTTAACAAGACCCTGCTTACAAAAGGGCTGGGGGTGTAGCTCAGTGGTATAGTGCCCCTGGGTTCAATCTCCAGTGCCACAACAAAAATTCCATCTTCCTCACCACAAGTTGGTACTTGTCAAAGGTAGGGATGGGAACACAGTGGGTTAGTTTTTTATTTTGGTTTTTTTTTAAAATTCATTTAGATTTTCTATAATTAAAAAATAAAATGTTCTATTTTCCAACCCCCCCTGAGATCTGCAAGCTGAGAGTAAAGCTCCTCATACAAAGTTCCACCCGCCAGACCAAGGCTTCCTTTCTTTTCCCCTTCACTCCAGGGGAAATAAGCAGCTCACATTTCCTGCTTATGGGACAGCAGGCCCTGCTGCCTCACTGCCATGGCAGCCCACAGTACTAATTTGTGGCAGTGACTCAGTCAGTGTCAGCTAGTCTTCGTTCCTATTAGTCCCTGTGCTAGTTCTTACTAGAGTATGACCTGACAAAATGGGAACTGTCACCAGGCACTGGGGCTTAGTGGCCTGTCAGTATGATGGAGGTGAAGGGAACATATCTTTTGGGTTCCAAATGTGAAGAGCTGGATCCAGAGATCCTAAAGTCTTACTGTCCTGCGTGGGGTGGAGTGCCAGACTGCTGACCACCAGACGTCCATCTGGTTCACACAGCAGCTGCCACATGCCACCCCAGCACACAAGCATGCAGCTTCCAGTCAGTCAGAAATTCTAAGCCCAAAACTGTTCAAGGAGCCCCCAGGGTGAGAAGTGAGGGAACAGAGCGAGGAAAGGAAAGCAGTATTTAAACACTGAAGAGGGGAGGTTTGGGGAGGCCATGATGTGGCACATCAAGCTGTTTTGTAGGGGTGGTTTGACTGCTCCAAAATAGTATGCCATTTACAGCTTTGCCTCATGCACTTGATTAGGAGAAAAGGCCTGACAGTTTTCTAGGGCAGTGTGACACTTCAGGTGGATTCTGCCATTGGTGAAGTTGGTAGCAGAGAAAATAGTTCCTGCAAAGCTTTTCTGCCTGCCTTGTTTTCTGCAGGTCTAACATTCAAGCAAGTGAAAGATCACAGCCATTGCTGTCTCACTGAAGGCCTGAGCATGCTTTTTCTGGGGTAATAACTGTCACACCACCCTTTTTCCTTGTGGCACTTCACACTGATGTTATAGTGTACCTTACTTAGAAAATTTGAGCTGTCTTCTCAGGATCTGCAGCAGTTAAAATACTGAACGTAGTTCACATAACTACAAAATTCCCTGATGCATCTTGAGCCTTGGCTGAATAGGAACTGAAGAGCTTGGTTGGTGAGACTGAACTTCCACACCCAATTCTGGCCAGTGAGTTCGTGTGACTTTGCGACAAGAAAAGTCACTGATAAAAGAACCCTTTCATATCATAAATTTGCCGTCCCTCCTTTACCTCAGAAAATTGTTTTTTACAAACTTGCCTCACAAGAAAATAATGGATGGGCTAATCCTAGAAGTACTCTCAACTCTTAATGACCCAGTCACTGACCTGGCCAGTTCTTCCTCTGGCACAGTATTCCTGAATCATCATCTCTTCCACCCAATTCATTACCTTCTGAACACCAAAGCAAAGGAGGAGTCATTAATGTTAAGGCCATAAACTGTCATTCTGAATAAGCAGAGATTTGGCAGAACACTCATCACTAAACAAAAGTATGCTTAATAAACACTAAATGAAACAGGAAAAAATGAGATATTAGATATAAAAATAAGAAAACAGCTTATTTTTATCTAAAATATTTGCCATGACAGGAAGGAACTTGTGTGACCTATACATGATTCCAAGGTATGGCTCAGAAGTTACACTTCTTTATCTAAAGACCAACATCAATATTTCAAGTTGTACTATGTTTCCTCGCTTGTTCCCTGTACCTTGTAGGAGGTTATCTATCCCCACACACATGTACCTACTCAGGAATGGTCTCAGGTAGGCCTTCCCTGGTAAGCAAGCATGTGGCTTAACTTCCCTTGTTGTCTCTAGTTCCATTTTTGTTAGTGAGAAACTTGAGAAAAAGGGTATTAACAGAGCAGATTCCAGTGGCCTCCTTTTTATACTCCTTTAGATAAACTGAAATGGGAGAATGAGAGGAAAGACTGCATGTGTACTCTGGAATAACAGCCTTATAAAGGATTGTTTTACAGAAATGGAAAAAGGGTGGGCAGGACATACTGACCTAAGATTCTGGGTCAGTCCTGAAAAATCTCACTTGTCTGGTGGATTTGAAAAGGCTACTTTTTTTCCTAACAACTAAGTGTTTCAGGTTCTCAAATCAAATGTTTGACCTCCTGTCGGATATGGTGGGCTTTTAAAGAAGCAGCCATTTATCATGAGGTTAGGATGCCTTAATGTTACAACAAAACCAGACAAACCTGTCAGTGGCTGTTTAATTATATCCAACTCAGAAGGATATGTTATTTCCATCAGAAAAGCAGTTAAATTGTACACAGGGTCCTAACTAAACTATTTCACCTTCCTTATTCTTAGTTATAAAGAACTCCATGAAGTCTCCTAGTGATCAGAAGCCTCAGACTGTTCTTAAGTATGTTGCTACCCTATATGCTGGGCACTGTGGCACTTATCTGTACTCCCAGTGGCTTGGAGGCAGAGGCAGGGGGATCAAAAGTTCAAGACCAGCCTCAGCAACTTAGCAAGCAAGGCCCTCAGCAATTTAATGAGGCCTGTCTCAAAATAAAAAGGGCTGGGAATGTAGCTTAGTTGGTAAAGCACTGTTAGGTTCAATCCCCAATACCAAAAAAAAAAAAAGAAACAAAAAAAGAAATATTGCTGAACAGCTTCCTGAAGTACAAAGAATGACTGAATTTCAATAGTTAAAAATGATAATCCTGTAAAACTAACTCTTTAAAAAAAAAAAACTAACCCCTACAAAGTAAAAGCTTTTAAATAACTAAATTTTAAAAAAATCAAAGACTTTATTGGATAAGTGTTACACAACATTCTTCAACATTTAACTCTGAGCATACTTAAGATGAGAAACAATTTTTGTCATTCAAGTCTACAAAATGAAATAGGCTTGTGAAGATTTGAAATACAGACAAAAGGTAGCATGAAGCAAAGCTTAAATATTAAGCAACTAAAGCAATATAAGTGATGTCACAACATGGTCTATAGATTTTAAATACCACCAAGTTTCATTTTTTAAAAAATGAAAATCTAGTTTGTAACAAAACATCTTTGAGAATTTATTATGAGAAAAAATATTTAGATACTTAAAACTTGATCTCTCCCATTTATTTTGCCTTTATATTATTACTTCTTGGTCATTCCCATTACTCTACACAAAGAATCCTAAAGCTTAGTTTAAAATCCTCATTATACAATCCACATGTAATCCCACCAAGGCTTGGGAGTCATCTGGTTCTTGAAGTGAGCCTAAAAGGTACTGCTGGTGTTAGGTATCTGAAAGGCCAAGATGACCCATGCCATCACCCTTGGGCCATCTAGAGTAGGGCACCTGATAGTACCTGTCATCTTTAGAATTTCCTGCTGCTATAGTTCCTGAGCTGACTTTTTCCAATTTGATAAGATATATAATGACTTCATAATACTGAATCTTCCAAAAAGACAACTGTAGGATGCAGTCAACACTTTTAATTACTTGCAATGTAATTAGGATTTGTATTAAGCTCACAAGGCTCAAGACTGCCTGTTTTCTTGAGTTGTAAAAAACAATCAGTCAGATAAATTAAATATTCTAAAACTTTCATCTAGAACATTTTATCAATCCTGAGCATGTGGTCATTAGGTAATTTCAAACCTATACAGTAAGATCACGGAAAGTTAGAACACCTGAGCCAAGTGCTCAGCTATCTATTATGTTGCTTCAAATGAATTTGTGGTGTTTTTGTTTGGTTTTTTTTTGGCATTTTTTTTCTTTTTTTTTTTTTTTTTAACAAGTAACCAATATGGAATAATCTTTCTGATTTAAAAAATAAATCAGTATTGCCACTAAAAAACTTCAGTTTTTTTTATTAAAAGTACGGCACCATCAAATATAAAATGCCTTAAAAATGTAGTACTAACAGGTCCATCTGATTTTCTCATGTTTTCTCCATTCATTAAAAAAGAAAAAAGTTTTTCATAATATGTACTTATCAAAGAAAGAAATTATGGTCTACTGAGAATTTGTGTTCCATGCACAGAAAGTTCAAGCTATCTTTACGGATCTCTTCTGGGCACTCATCCCCCAGGGCCAAGTCCTACCTGACACCTGTGAGAATTTCTTGCAAGTAGATGGAGGGGCTCTCTGTAAAGAGGTCCACATCAAAATTCAGATGTTGTTACCTCTTCTGAACAAGATAAAATCAACAAGGACAGAGACAAGAATAAAACTTTTTCCAGCTCAGTAAATTAAGAACTAGCTCTTGGAGTATACATTTTCACTCCAAGGTCAACACTAGACTATCCACTTGGAGTCAAAATATGAAAAGATAAACATGTAGTTATGAAAATGTGCACAAAATGTTAAATACTAGTGGCAAATAAATACACCTTAATATGTTCTAACAAGCAAACATGTATTCAAGATAATACAGCCCTGCTTTATTAAAGAAAGAAATGATCCAAATTTGTTTGTGGAGTGGGGCACTTTGCCATCCCTCCAGCGGGATGTTAGATAACCATTCCTCTTGTTTCCACTGGCACCCTGAAGGAGACATTGGCCTTAGCACGAGACTATTGCTGTTTCATAAGAACCATTCTAGAAATACCATTGCTCATATCTGAACTGATTAACATAAGCCTTGGAGCAAGCACGAAGTTTAGGTATGAAAAATAATTCAGCATTTCTGCATCATCCCGTGCCCTTTAGGCCTGTCCAGACTGTACTGATAAGAACTTCACATTCTAAGGAAGTTATTGTCAGTGATTCTCCATACGTAAGATTCAAGTGAGTTCTTATGTGTATTCACATCACTTTCTCCTCATCTCATGCATAATTTATTGCAGTAGTTTTAGAAAATATTCCCTAATACCTTGTCTTCAGTTTATTATAATGCAAGTGCCCCTTTATAGACTGTTGGGTTTAACCACTGCCTTAACATTTACTTCTTAGTGCAGCTTTAAAAATCTCCAATTTCATTCAGTCCTGATGCTCTGATGTTCTCTGTCATTGTGGTACAGGTCCATGAAACCAGCAGCCTGCTAATGTCTTTGTGCTGAAATATAGTAAAGAAAAGGAAGAAAATGTAGTTAAGCACAGGTAATTATATAAGAAATAAAGAAGTCCTTGTTTAAATTAAGCCCTATATAGATTTATGGGACTTTTTCTTTTAAATCAGTTAAACTTGACCATTTTTTTTTTTTTTTTTTTGAGGAAAAAACTTACTGCCATTCTAAACCAGCAGAAGCATTTGTTGTTATTTCTGAAGTTTATGTGGCCAAATTCCAACACAAGTTAAATGCTGCCATCTTCACATAATCATTCTGCACTTGAGTTTTTTTGTTTTTTTTTTATACATGTTCATGAATATTTGCCTACTGACAGGGCAATTTTAACTTTGTTCTTTATGTTGACATATCAAGGTAATAAGAAGTCAGCATAGCTGGTATGGACTACTGGGAAACACCAGCCTTCTCTAGCACAAGAGAGCCTGCCTACAGTCTTAGGAAGCAAAATTTATATAATAGAACCAGGATACTGAAAAATCAACTGAAGATCACCTTGTTTGCACATGTGCACACAGTAAATAAGAGGGGAGTGGAGGATGCCTCCCCAGAGGTAGACACAGCACATCAGAAGGCATCAAGAGTACCATTTTGATACTGGAAGACAACTGAGGTACACTGGTTAGACCACAGTGTCCCTTATTACACCAGCAAACTTGATTACTGACAAAGCCATACTTCACCACAGCTCCAACAAAAAACAGGACTCAAGCGTGTGCTTACAGAGAGCAAGGCTTATAAAAATTACTGCCAAGTAGCATGACCAATGCCCAACATTACCAACCTCCTAATATCACAAAGTAGTAAGAATCCCACTGAAACCCTCTATAATCTATGGGAGCTTCTCTCAACGTGGGAGGGAGCTTAAGTGCAAATGAAAGTTTGAACTCCAGAAGAAGCGATCCATGGAAAGAAACATGAGTTTTTTTTGTTTACTTGTTTGTTTTTTGTCAAATGCATTTTTAAACCAGAGATATGGTATTTTGCTGAAATAATAACACACAAACAATGCAAAAAAGGAAAAATGAGACCACCCCATCCTTCTCAATGTTTAACTTCCAAATAAAGTAGGCGACTTTCCTGTGGTATTACTTAACAGAACACTTGACTTTATGTTAACTTCCCAGTGTTGTCGTGCTTCATCTGCTTAGTGGATCAAGGCCTATAAGATAAATTCCATAGGACATCCTATCACATTTCTTTACAAACAATGAAAAATGACTTGTAGCCATAAATAATGCACACATCAATATGAAAGGCGGAGGCAGTCCTCGCTTGTGAAGAAAAAGAATGATTAAGTTTTAAAATTCCACGTTAAGAAAAGTTTACTTTCTAAAAGTTAAGAGATCCAGCTAATATGATCACAATCCTCACAGATTTAGACTCACATAAAACTTTTTTGAGAGAAAAAAGGGTCAATGCCACATATGATTCCATTTCCTTCTATTTTTGAGTCTCAAAACCTGACTGATCTTCGTGAGGCCTCCTCAAGTTCAGTTAAGATCAGAGCAGGAAAGCCAAGGATTCCTATGAGAGAGGTAGAAAACCGAAACCACTGTTCCCTCAAGAGATCACTGTAAGGTAGCTACCACCATTACAGATGAGTCCCAAATTCAACCAGTCTCTGATCTAAAACATGCCCTTCTGACACAGCTTGCAAATTATAGCTCATTTGCAACTATTTAGCTCTTCAGTAACTGCAAAAATACCAGGTTAACAGCGCTGCCCCTATCCCAAAAGGAAGGCTAAATACTTCTTACTTTTATTAAGAAAGTAATGAAAGATCATAAATTCAAAAGGAGCACAGCAACAACACAAAAATCCCTGAACTTTTCCTACCAAATAAGAGTTCAAAATAAGCCATTCAGGCATCATCCAGGAATCAATAAAAGCTTATGGAAATAGATTATAACTACATTTCAGTATTATCTTTTACCACCCCTGGAATTCTTACCTTACATAAATGACAACGGTTCTGAGATGAATTCAAGATTGTGTGTGTGTGTGTGCGTATTCATAATTATGTATACAGGAAGAAGCAATCACTCATAGGAAATTAAAGAAATGAATATAAAAGTGACAAAGATTGAAATAGGGAAAAAAAAAAATGAAGAAAACCCAGGACTTGATTTTCATGGATTTGCAGCTATTTGATATAATTCTTCAAAGAAACTCCCAACTGCTACCATCCTACAAGAAACTGTGCTCAATTTATGGAAACTCACAGGAAGCTCTGCTTCTTCCTCACAGCAGGTAGAATCAATTAAAAGTTATTTTCACTCATTAAAGCTATTACCTACATAAAGTATATCCAGCTATCAAGGTCAATGAAAACTAAAGAAAAAGGACTAATGAATTCTTTGAAATCTAGCCTAGTCTACTTCAGGAATGATTAAGTGATGACATGATGCCCACTTCACTTCGTGGCAGGGCTTCAAACAGACAGACCTGCCCGTTTCACTGTTAACTTCAATGCTCCCAGTCTGAATCCACAGTGGTCTGTCAGACACTGTAAGGGAGCAGCAGGACTCGTCACTGTCTGATGTAATAGCTGCCATTTGTTGAGACCTATGGTAGAAAAAACCAAGTTAACAAAAATAGAGCAGTCATTTGAGTTCTTTTTCATCTATTTTACAAAAAAAATAATTTAAAAATAAGATCAAAATTCAGTTGAATTTTCATAATGAATGTATTCTGGATAAACTGCTGGCTTCACAGAATGCGAAGCTTTGATACTACAAGACTTGAGAGCCGTGCAGACACACTAGCCTCGGCCAGGAGGGGGCACACTCCAGCTCAAGTCCAAGCAGCAGCAAAATGCCAGGGGCACATAACTATGCTGCCCTCCAAGAAAACTTAGAAGCAAAAGGGGACTCACATTTAATGTTCCTGACCCCAAGAAAGTAACTGCTAACCCTAGCCAAGGGTTGGGGCAATTCTGATCTTCAACAAGGTCTGCAGTATCCTCCCTCGTTCACATCATTCACAAACTCTGAAGACCTGTTTCCAGAAGACCATCCACCATCTTAAGCCCCTTTTCTTTCCACAGGGATGACCACCTTGCATACTATTCAGGACCTAACATGAGGTGATAACTGGTTGGAAAATAGCAGTTATGATGAGTTAAACCTCAGGCTTTCACAACAGAGACTCCAAATACTAAGCCTAATTCCGATGAAGGACTGGTCTTTTAAGCTTTCATTTAACATATTTGCTTGTTTGCTTACCTCCTCTTCCCTAGTTTGAGCACAAATGAAAATCAATTCACCTGTCACTTCAGTGTACTCAACTCGAGGGTCACTGATTTAGATAGTTTTAAGATTCTAATCAGAAGCAGTCACATATGATAAAAAAAAAAAAAAAAACTTTTTTAAAAGGGCTTTCTGACATTGAAAAGGAAAAATCCTGTATATATCTGAGGTTTAAATATAATTACCTCTGAGTTTTAATCCAGATGAAAACAATTTTTAAATGAGGTTTAATAATGAGGTTATTTTGCAAGGGAAAATTAAATATACTATAACTACAACCCAGTAATCATGCAAGAAAAAGAAATCTGAATGCACTAGAGGACTTCTCTTTGGAAACTGTCCCTAAGTAAAACTTCTGTTAGGTTCCAACAATCGTCCTAAAGAATCTGTTTTTTGATTCTAAAGCAGGGAGCTAAGATACATCAAAGAATGATCTATCTCATCTTCTCCTGTATGTTTCCTCTTTGGCAAGCTCCTGGAATGCTACATAAAATACCAATATGCCAGTCCCCTCCACAGGGCCTGGCTTGTGAGTCTGGTGCTAATATTTAATGTGAGTTTCCCTTCAATGCTTCCAGGGTCTCCATGTTCTCTTTAGAAATTCATCACCATGCAGGATCTGCGTTAGAAAGAGCCAGGGAGCCTGGCTGTGACGCAGTGAAAGGAGGGATACCCCCATGGAAGGCGCGATTTCCCTGGAAGTTCCTCATTTGGTCCTTTAAGAGAAAGCTGCTGCGAAGGCCCTATTCCTGGGAGGCAGCAGAGATCTAAAGGCACAAATCAGAACAGGGTGTCAACAGTTAGTCCCCCTTTTGGAGTGAAAGAAGGAAGCAGAAGAGGTCATGCTCTCAGTGCAAAGTCCAGCATTGAAAACTCAACGATTAAGATTATACACATGTACCTATTATTTCACTAAACACTCAATATAGATTTTAATACAACGGGACGCAACACAGAAGAACCGGAAATGCATAAATAGTACTTCATTTTACAAGACATTCTGGTTTTCTAGCCTTAGTGCTGTTTTTCTAACCAGATATTTTTCTAGTTTTGAACAAACTGCACATAGTTCTTCCCAGCACACCAAGACTCACACCTAGATGCGCCACTCCCTGCAAAATTCCTTGCTAAAATCTAAACTGGGAGAAATCATAGGTTTGTAATCAACAGCATCTCAAAAATGAATCATGGATAAAAATGACTATCCTTGGAAAATAAGGCCATGAGACATAAATCTTGGCCTTGAAATATTAAGTATATCCCTCCTGGGAAGGGAAACAGCTTCCTACTCAATCAAACCAGTAGCAACGCAATTTTTTCAAATTAATATCCACTGCTTACTGCTCACCAAAACATTAAAATAACAAAATGCCAAGGTCCCAAGGGAACACAGCATCTGTGCAAATCCACAGTTACTTAAAATCTGACAGGTATAGTTCTGTGGTTCTTACACCTTTGTCATTGTCAAGCTCTGACAGGAGCTTCATGCAAGGAGCTCAGTCTTCTCAGAGCCAGGGGAAGGATTTGGGAGGTACAGGCCATGGGAGGTGGTGATCAGTTGTTACTACATATCCTATCCATACATAAGTAGATGATCATTTCTAATCATGCCACGCCCTGTGCCTGCCACAGAGTGGAAATGGGAGTTACATACGTGAGTGAAGTATGTTACATGAAGAGTAAAAATATGCTAATGTGAGTTAAATAGGAGTTTTCATCATGGTGTCCCGTGACCTCCAACCTACCTACCCTCCTCAAATGCCAGTTAAAATCAGTGAGTTCATGCTACTTCTAGAAATCTGTGAATAATCATACCATGATGACTGGAATAATCACACTGATTATTGAAATCTAAATAACATTTTTTCATTTAAAATGAATGTATGTCAAAAAATAGTTATCAAAAAACATCAGAATGAAATTTCTCTGCCATTTACATAAAGATGGTGTTAATGATAAGAAGTATTTATGTAGGTCTTGTGCCAGGCACTTTTCTAGTGCTTTAAATATCTAAATTCTCACCATTACCTTAAGAAGAGTTACTATTATTCTGCCATTTCACAGATGATGATACTGAGGTAACTTGCCTGACTTGTCAAGTTGTGAATCTAGGCTATCAGGCTCAGAAGCTTGTACTTTCGACCACATGCCTAAAAAGTGAAAGAGATGATTCTTTGTTCAATAAAAGCCTGCTACCACACGCTACTGATACAAAACTGATAATGCTCCAGCTTACCTGCATCACTGGCAAGTCGTATACTCATAAGGACCCGCTTGTATATTTTACAATTACCTAGATGACACTCCCATATTTCTACAAAAACACTCTCCTCAGGCAACCAAAAACTTCTAATATATTTTACCTGTGGGGAAAAACTATACTCCTAGGGTTTTCAACAGCTTTTAAGTGAATCTCTGGGCTGAAAGAACTGAGCAGGAAGCACTGAGTGTAACAAAACTATTTTAAGTAGTTTTTTTTAAAAAAAGGAAAAGACACTCTTGCTAAAACTTGCTATGAATTATTATAAAGACAAAGTTTTTAATTTTCAAAAAAGGCAGGGAGGTGGTGTGTGATCATAAAAACCTAACACTTCAGCTAAGGAGTACTTGTTTTTGTTTCTTGATACCGACACCAGTACAGAATGACCATGAGTTTTAATCATGGTTTCTGATTAAGAGTCAGATTTCTAAGCAACATAAAGTGGCAACTGTCATATTCTTATGGTATAAGGAAAGTTCTATATTTAAATGACATTTGTTTTCAATTTATTTAAGAGACCTCACCAAATAATTGGGAATCTGAAGAAAAATATTTAATTCATGTTTAAACTAAGTTTTAAGAATGGCCTGTTTTCAACATCAAAGCTTTATGAAATTGTTTTACAAAGAAAAGGTGAACTCAATAAAAAAAAGGCCCATTAAGTCAGACAACATCCATTATAGCCACCTATGTTTTTCAACTGAAAAATGAAACTGACTCAGAAATTCAGTTTTTGACTTTTGAGTTTACAATATCTCCTCTTTACCCCTCCTCACAGAATAATGCTGAAATCTATATGAAAAAAATCAAGGTTCAGCAATTAGATTTTTTAGGGATAAAAAAAAAAAAAATCACTAAAATTTGATTCAGTCCATCCCAAGCTGGATTTCAATATAAAAATTAATTCAGTATCTCCTATAAAATTGTGGTACAAAAGATGATCACAGAACTTTATTAAAGTTAAACGTTATGTATGGCAAGGCATTATTTGTTTTCTATTAACCACTCACATACAAAGGGGGAAGTGAATAAATTAAAGAAAGCAGTATATGAATAATGAAAATATGACTAAAGTATGATGGGCTAGTAATCTAATTTACTAGTAATCTAATTACTAGTAACTTATTTACACATTCATAAAAATTGTCTAATAATTGTCCTTATTACTGGAAGGGGCCCGTTTTAATTAAAACCTACTCCTGATAGGTAGATGCAGTCACATTTATTCACCTAGAAATTCTACCAAGATGTAGTTTTTGAAAGTGGGGCACCATTAGCACTTGGGGCAACATTTCCTTGCACAGGGCTACAAGTGGACCAGGAATGAATCCTGGAAGGCTGGCACTACCAGTAGCTTAATCCAATTACAGCGATGACCTCCCCAGAAAACAGGTGGGTCCTATGACTTAATTTCCAATACCCTCTAGAACCATATTACTGCAAATTTAAAGATTCTATCAAAAGCCAGGTGTGTGATCCCAGCTACTTGGGAGGATGAAGCAGAAGGATCATTAAGTTCAAGGGCAGCCTAGGGAACAGGAAAACCCTGTCATAAAATAAAAAAATAAAAAGGGCTAAGGATATTGCTCCATTGTAAAGTCCCCAGGGTTCAATTTCCAGTACCAAAAAAAAAAAAAAAAAAAAATTACTGATGGATAGTTGTGATGGTTGCACAACAATGTGAATATGTGTCATACCATAAAACTATACAATGAAAATTGATTTTAAGTTGGTAAATTTAGAGTCAGGCATGGTGGCGTATGCCTGTAATCCCAGTCGCTCAGGAGGCTGAGGCAGGAGGATCCTGAGTTCAAAGCCAGCCTCAGCAAAAAGGGAGACACGAAGCAACTCAGTGAGACCCTGACTGTAAATAAAATACAAAATAGGGTTGGGGATGGCTCAGTGGTTGAGTGCTCCTGAGTTCAATGGTAAATTTTACATTATGCCTATTTAAGCACAATTTTTTAAATACCAAAAAACTGCAATGCTTTATTAAAACCAAACACTATTTCTACTTGATCCAACAAGGAAAATCTGTTTGGATCTATATAAATGTTAAGTCTTGGCTGGGGGAATAGCTCAGGGTGAGAACCTGGGTTCCATACCTTTAACTGCAAAAAGTAAAATGATAAAATATTGTTTTTTACTTCAGTGAAGATCAAACAAAGAGTCATTTCAATCTTAGTGTCAGTTATCCATGATATAAAGATACCTTACAAAACTAAAATATAAATCATCTATATCACTATGACTTTAAACTTCCTATTTCTTATTCAGAATAACACAACAGAAATGCAAACTGCAAATGCTTCCACTTTTCAATTCAATGCAAGCTTGAAGAAGGAACACAATTAAGTGTACACAAAAACAGAATATGAAGAGCCTCATTACTTAGAACAAGGTAGAATCAATACAGCTTAGCTGTTTACCTTCTCCTGGCAGTTGGATGGCCCCACCTAATTCTGAGTTCCTGTATTAGGCATTTCTAATAGATATTGTCTTAACAGGTATAATTAGTACAGTCCCAAAGCAAAACCTGATTTCCCCTAACTTAGAAAATGGGGCTTCGTTCAGTCAAATTTCCTATTGGGGGCCATCACTGGACATAAATCCTTGAGTTAAAATAGTATTGACTTTTCTAGAAATTTGCCAGTCTGCTGAAAGTAATAACAAATGGAACCAATGCAGCACAAACCATAGAACATTCACAACTTAAAATAGAAAAACCTAATTTTAAATCCAAATTACAGATTTTTTATTTGCAATTCCCAATTCAGTTATTCAGTAAAAAGGCAAACTGGCCACCTTGCAATCTTTTAAATATGTATGTTCAACATAATCAATTTCAGAAAGGTACAGCCTCTTTATATAGAGGTGAAATTCAGTTTCTCTTTCTTTTTTCTTGCAGTACTAGGGACTGAACCCAGAACCTTTTTCCGCATGCTATATAAGTGATCTACCAATGGGCTGCATCTCTAGCCCTTTTCACAACAGGGTGTCACTAAAGTGCCTAGGCTGGCCTCAAAACTTGCAATCCTCCTGCTTCACCCTTCCAAGTAGCTGGGATAATAAGCACATACCATGACACCCAGCTGAAATTCAATTTAATAGTTTGTAATTTAGAAGCCCAAACCCACAAATGAAGATATGTAATATGGTTGATTTTAATATGGTCCCATGTTCTTTGCCTACAGTAAGTATCAGCTCTAAATTCCTGTCTATTCATATACTTAGTACTGAGCTACAATTACTACTTAGAAATTGTTTCCATCAAAGTCACTTAAGGACATACAGACTAGTGAATCCTAGTTTCCCCATCTTTTACATTTCTGGTTCCACACCTGTAAATGAGAGTTGGGCAGATGTCCCTTCAAAATGACCAGGAAGCTTTCTGGTCTATAAGTTTCAGGAAAAAAAGGGGGGAAAAATCTGATGTTTTCAATTTTTGATGATTTCTGAGTTTTCAAAGATCTGATTTCACTGTGTTTCTCCCTTTGCTTATCCTTTGTTTCGGCCACTTCTCTTAGACCACTAGAAACTTGATGTAACCCTACTTTTTTTCTGTTCAAAGGGAAAAAATATCCAGTTGGATTATCTCCATGAAAAAAGCACCTTTAGCACTTCTAACAGAAATGCAAAAATGGCTATAATTATCCAATTCAACTCTACCTCCATCTGCAGTAGATACTGGTTGGATTCATCTAAGACATTTCTATTTGAATACAACACTTTAATAATCAGCTATTGGATTATTAGTGTTTAGAATATGCATTTTAAGATTACAGGAATTCTCTAAAAACTTGTCCTTCCCTACTGAGAGGTATAGTGAAACACACCAGACTGTAAATTTAAATCTAGGGATTATTTGACATAACTAGATCATGTACATTTGTTATTATGCCTCAGCCTTTTCCTCAATAGTATAAACTACAAAAGTGAATGTTAGTTTTGTACTCTACAATCATGAGTTTTTTCTTCTTTTTCCCCATGGCTTCTGAAACAAACCAAATATGGTTTAAGCCACAAAAGCATATTTGTCAAAGTACCTGACTGTATTAGCAATCCACTTTCAAAATGACTATTCTGATAAAACCCAGTTCATTACAAAGCCTTAAGATAACATATTTTAAGTGACTTTTGTTTAAATTTGTCTTTATATTCAAACGTTTAAAAATACCTGAATGAAAAAGTTCAATAATCTGAAAGATACTCAGAAAATATTTAAAGATAATTTTTATAACCTCTCCAACACTGTGAACTTCCTTCAACCTGTTATAATAAAAAAAAAATCTATAGTAGTTATTTCTGTTTGCAGGAAAGAATATGTTTTTAAAGTGAAATCTTTTTTTTTTTTAATTGTGTGTTTATTAGAATCAAAAAGCATTGACTAAAATTCTATTTGCTTTTGCAGAAATTGGTACTTAATCAAAGAAGTTCATGACCTTAAGGAAGCTGACAGGAGACTATAGATCTCCAATCTCTATTAATCATTATTAATTTCATAGTAACAAACACATTTCAAAACTGGATTATTTAGAAATACCATGAAAAATTGCCCTTTCAAAGGTTCAAGTTTCCAAAAGTGTTGAATTGAAATCATATCACACTTAAAATTTATACGCAAGTCTTATAAGCAACTTTTAAAATGTTGGGATAAACTTGCCTTCACAGGCAATCAGATATATTTTTTCACTAACAGTACAAAGCCAAAACTGCAAAATAAGAGATCAAATCTCAGGGACAGATAGAACATTTAGAAAAATAGCAAGCTAAGTAAGTTACCAGCAAAAAGCAGTGGCACCTGAGGCAGAAGATCAAACAGAAAAGAGACTGGTTCTAATCCCCAAATGAGACTGGTTCTAATTCCTTAGAAACTAAGCATGTAGTAAAATATTACGGCTAAAAAGGAAAATATTAAAACCTATACATTTGAGAACTTGGTGGGAGGGGAGTATCAAATCTAGAAGCACATCAGACCTCCAGACTAAAAAACCTCACATTAAGAGTGTGCTGATTGATCTCTTATCTGAATTTCACCTATTCTCAGATAATGTATTCCCTGATAGGGCAAACCATCTTGAAATATTTCAAAGCTTTTTGAGAAACACACACAAATAATTTGGATTTAGTCGATTTTATTTACAGATTTTTTTTCGTTTTGTTTTCTTGTATGTATTTTTTTTTTTTTTACATTTCAGAGCATTACACAATTACATTTTCTCATTTTCTGACCTGCAAACAGATACCTTAAATGGAAATTTTTTTTAATTATCAAATTAGGTACATCCAAAATGCAACAATTACACATTTGACAATTAATTCACAAAGTGTAATTTACTGGGACATATCCTAAGAATTTAGGAACAGCCAGTCAGGAGAAATCTGACCAAATTTAGCAATCAACTATTTACATATCCCAAACCAAACCTATCTAAGCTCCCAAACCAGAAGCTTGAAAGTCTGTTATATCCCCACTACACAAAGGAGAACAATGACTCAAACCTGTCCAGTCTTGACAGTTTTAATCCCAAATACTGGGCTATTTCCCCAGCATGTCACTGAATAGCAAACATTCAGTTTGTCAAAGCAAGCATCTCAGTTTGTCAAACACCCAAATATCAAACTTTTATACCATTATGAGCATAGAAAGACTAATTTTCTTTAGTTTAAAAAAAAAAAAAAAGTAGTCATTAAATATTCACAATGTGCCCCCAGGTCACCAGCCCTTACTAAATCCCAAATACGAAACCTATGTCACATAGTGACAGGCAATGTTATATATATGTGAAGATATATATACAGCAATAGTACAAATAGTAATTAACAGTCCCTGAAAAAATTCAGTTTCAGTTGAGGCTATGGCTTCTATGCCTTGGGATGTTTTTAGATTTCAAAATTGGAAAATACTGCTAAAATCTTACTTCCTGAAGACAAAATTTGATTGCATGTTCAGTTTAAGCTTCTCAGTCTAAAAGTGGCTATAAGGTAAGTATAAAAAGTCAGCCAACTGAGTGCAATTTTTCTCCAATTTGGCCAAGCTATTTTGTAGAAATTATTCCTAGCTAGACTAGAAAATCTGTGGTGCCTTCCAAGGGTTCTTGCCTACCTTACTGTCCATGTTCACGTTTCAAACTGTGTCAACAGAGCCCGCACTTCAGGGGTCAGCTGCTTGGCAGCCTTAGCCGCCTCTGTGATAGCCTTGCGATACAGGCCCTTTCTCTTCTTATTAAAGCGTGACTGGAAGTTTTCTAAAAAGGGGGAGAGTTGCGAAAGAGCAAGGAAAGATGTTGTTGGAGACCCAAACCACGAAATACGGGCCTCCTGTCGGACTAAAAGGCCGTTATCTTTCCGGCTCACAGTTATAGTAAGAATACGGGCTGGCCACCAAGGGAAGCCATATATCTTGGCCCAAACAATGTCCCCTACACATATGGTCCTGCCATCTGGTGTGACGCATTTAGAGACGTTTTTGGAAAAGATTTTCATTTTCAAGGAATTACTGAGCTTTTTCTCTTCCTTTGAAGAGGAGGAAGTGGAGGAGGTGGAAGGTACATGCATACTGCCTGGAGGAAAATCAAAGCTTTCAGAAGAGCTACACTCAGAGTTGGAGGATTTCAAATCATCTGTGCTATCAATGCTACACACTGAAGCACTGGAAGAGTCAGATTTCTTGTGATTTAGGGTCATGTAAACAGAGATATTGCTTTTGCTGCCCTTTTTGCCCAGTGTCTGTGGTTCATCCTGCTCACCAGGTACAGGCACTTCACTTGTGTCCTGAACCCCACTGCTGGCCTCTTCAGGGCCTTTTGAGGGACTCTGATTTTCTGAAGGGGCCTCACCTGCTGAGCGGGTAGAGGTGCAGCGAGACTGGGGCTTGGGTGCCATCTTGCCACTCCGCATTTTCTCGAGTCCCGTCTTCAGAGAAGAGTCATTTTCTTCATTCCTGTACCTCTGTGGTTTTAAACGAACCCGGGGTGGAAGGGAACCTGAGCTAGGATTCTGGTATCGACGAGTAAAATGGACTTTTGAATGTGCATTTTTGGAAGTAGAGGTTTCACTTTGCTTCTTTTGTGCCTTTTCTTTGGCAATTTTCAATACTTCCCGAGCTTTTGCATGATCCATGTTCTTACTCTGGAGCACTTTTTTAGTACTTAACTGAGCTTTTGACGTATTTGCCTGAGCAGAAACTTTGACTACTCTGCCTCTGCTGTGAGCAATATTTGAAACCTTAACCACAGCATTTCTTCTCTGGCTTTCATTTTGGTTTTTCCCATCCACTTTATGGTCAGTTTTCAGTTTTTTGTTCACAGTAGCTACACTTTCATTTCTCCGTTTTTTATCTTCATATTTAGAAGAGTCACTTGCACTACTACCTTTTCTAATTTCCTTTTTTTCAGCAACAACACTGTTTTTACACTTATCGCAGAGGACTTGTCTAGGTCGTAGTTTAATAGCATTCATTATTGAAGTGGGTTCTTCCCGGTACATTTTTCGTTTGGGTCGCTTAATTTTCCGAGGAGGAGGCTGAGGTATTGATTGGTTATATGTGTCCCTGATAAACAAAGGTGGAGGATAAGGTGCTCCTTCATGGAAGAGAGGTGGTGGTTTAGAAGTCCACAGGCTTTCAGCCAAACTCAGCTCAGGAGGTGGGACAGAAGGATCGTTGGGAACAGCACCATTCACTTCACCCTTGACTTCTGTCCCTTCTTGGAATGTATTACTTTGGAGCTGCCTGGCTTCCGGTTTATCCTTATATTCCCTTTTAGGAAATACTGTCACAGGGATCCCATGGGGCCCAAACCTTTGAAAGAAAAGAAAGAAAGAAAGAAAGAATCCAGTAAGTTGACATTTACAATTCAATGCTTAAATGTAAACAGCTTTCATGTTTATTTATGACTATTCCTTATAACTATTTCATATTTAAATAAAACAAAACAAAAATCTACTGACTACCCCCTTCCACCCTCCATTTCTGCTTTTTTGGGTACCGGGGATTAAACTCAGGGGCACCTGACCACTGAGCCACATCCTCGGCCCTATTTTGTACTTTATTTAGAGACAGGGTCTCACGGAGTTGCTCAGCACCTCACTTTTGCTGAGGCTGGTTTTGAACCTGATATCCTCCTGACTCAGCCTCCCAAGCCATTGGGATTACAGGCATGCGCCCCCACGCCCAGCAAAAACCTCCATTTCTTTGGTCCTACATTTTAGGTATAAACAGAAATACTCCAAATGATTGCCCTAAGCAACAATAGAATAGCTGACTTCACTTAAAATGGACCTTTCCAGTGTTGAATTAAAAAGGATGTACTATCAAACAATCTGATATCCAATGTCATGTGTTATATTCACTGAACTACATACAACATCTTCAACTACTTACAAATAGGACTTTGTAACATAAATATATATCTTCCTCTGGTTAACAGTTTTCAAAAGATTTACAAAGTAAATCCATTCTTAACTATTCAAAAATACTAAAAAAGTAAAATCTATTGGTGAATCATTGGTGAATTGGTAAATTTATTGGTGAATCATTAAAGGGTCAAAAAACAAAAAAGTTGCTCCTTTATTCTTATCTCCTAACTCTTTTAAGCCTACAATTCCAACCTCCCAAACACAAAACTACCAAGAACTCAAAATACTTAAAGGAATTTCAAAGCAGACAGGTACACAACTTGTGGCTTTCAAGCTTTTTTAAAATCATATACTTACTCCATCAGCAGATATTTTCAGATTGTAACCCAATATAGAAATTATTTACACATGCATTCATATGTACATTGTATACATACATAAATATACACACTTAAGTAAAAGTTTCAGCAAATACTGAACCTTATGTGATACACAATGATATATTTGCTTTATTCTTTTTTTCTACTCTTGTCTATTTCATTTGTATTAATACTAGTTAATCCAGACCCTTTATTTTTATTTTTTTTTAGCTGTAGATGAACAATACCTTTATGTATTCATTTTTATGAGGTGCTAAGGATCAAACCCAGAGCCTCACACATGCTAGCCAAGCGCTCTAACACAGAGCAACAATCCCAACCCCTAGACACTCAATTTTCAAAGCAGTGGTCCAGAATACAAAATCTTCACAATTACCAGCTTCAAATAAACTGGGATCAATAAATTTCCTTCTCACGTAGACCTAGAAATAACTGTGGTTTAATTTGCCTGGGCTCAATTATCAAGAACCTGACCTTTAAACTGGCCATACTCAGTTGCCTTCTCATAAAACTTAAATCACACTACCAAAAATTTTAGCATATATATAAACATGTTGATTTTAAGCACTGACTGAATCAAACAGTACCTAACAATATGATTCTAAGGCCAGTCCTATAAGGCAACAGTTCTTAGACTGGCTTCAGGTAGTGAGTGAGGCAGAATCCCTCCAATCAGATGCAAATGTTATATAGGTCTGTTTTTTTGGTTTTTTTTTAAGTCTGGCACTCAGAGTCTTAAAAATATGTTCTCAAACTCCCAAAAAGGTTCAGAATTCCTTTGTTGAAAACAAATTCATGAAACTGAGTAACACAACTAGGGCAGGGATTTAAACAGCCAACACAGAGCAGGTATCCAATTTTAATATTTTTCTTCTTAAAAGTCTTTAAAAGAGTCTTGGCTACCTCAAACCAACAAATTAACAGCAAATACTTACAAACCATAAAAAAAAAAAAAAAAAAGGAAGAAAGAAAGAAAAGAAAATCATTTTTTTCACCTACAGTATTACAAGTGTGGGTCTGGGCTAGTTCAAAATGGAAAGGCACTCTCCTCAACTGTATTTGACTTTGTAGAAAATTGCTTTTTAATCTAGCATAGCATCTGATAACTGCTTGCTTCCTGACTCATTGATTGAGCATTTAACCTTTTCTACATATAGGTGTTCTTACATATTTTTTTTTTTAATGACAATATAGATACAGGTATGCTGTGCAAACCTGTAATCCCAGGGATTCAGGAGGCCGAAGCAGGAAGAATGAAAGTTCAAAGCCAGCCTGGACAACTTAGCAAGACCCTATTTCAAAATTAAAAAGATAGAAAAAGTGGGGATGTAGCTCAGTGGTATTAGTACCTCTTGGTTCAATTCCCAGTACCCTCCCCCCCAAAAAAAATGGATTCAAGGTCAATAAACATTAGCCACTTTTCTTAGCCAAAATTAATTTTATATTATTTTTATAACAGTGGAGTTTAGGAATCTCCTCATATGCCCCTCCACCCCTTCATACTGAGGATTAAACCCAGGGCACTATACCACTGAGATTTATCCCCACTACTATTTTAAATTAATTTATTTAGTTAGTTAATTGTGAGTCACAGTTTCATGTTGCCCAGGCTGGCATCAAGATTCGGATCTTTCTGCCTTGGTCTCTCCAGCAGGATTACAAGTATATGCCACTGCTTTCAGCCCCCTCCTCATATCTTGAATTTATATTCCCCATGTTGGGGCTGAAGGTGAAGCTTAGTGGTAGAGCTCTTGCCTAGCATGCACAAGGCCCTGTGACTGATCCCCAGCACTACAAAAAAATAAGTAAAAATATATAAAGAAATATATACATACTCTCAATGTGAGCACGACCCCAGCTAATTACTTTAAAGCTGGTTATATCAAGAAAGCCGTGAGCTGAACGTGGTGATGCACACCTATAATCCCAACAACCCAGGAGGCTGATGCAGGAAGATCACAAATTCAAAGTCAGCCTCAGCAACTTAGCAAGTTCTAACCAACTTAGTGGGAGCCTGTCTCAAAATAAAAATTAAAAAGAGCTCAGTGGTTAAGCACCCCTAGGTTAAATCCCAGGTACAAAAAAAAAAATGCTGTGGAATCTTTATTTATTTATCCTGTGGAATTCAATGAGAACGTTAATAGTTCTCACCTGGATTGGTTTTCTCTTTGCCTTTCCCCCATAAGCATATAAACTACTCAAACATGAAGTGTTTTCTGTTTGGTTTTGTATGCCATGCTAGAGATCGAACCCAGGTGTTCACACATAAGCATTGTATCACTGAGCTACACCCTTAGCCCTCAAAGTGTTTCTAATAACAGAGGACGCACTTAATTATGTAATGATGAATGGAAATTAGAGGCTACTAAAATGAAAAAAAGAAAAAGGACCCAAACTGGTTAACTCAGGATAGTGAATGACTAGCAAAGCAGAAAAATATTTTTAAATAATAATAAAAGGTTCCCCCCCCCAAAAAAAAAAAACAAAGGGAAAAGGTAGAATCACACATCATCTTTCCATCTCACTAATCATGAGTAATTGTGCCACCAACCTTACACGGACATCACTTAACTATCTAGAACAGCATTATCAAACTGAGGATTGAGACATTGGCTGTGATATCAATTCAGGGTCATGCTATGATAAAAATAAAGCCAGCATTTAAGAACAGCAAGAGTAAATGTCCACAACTGCAGTGAATATTTTCGTGTGTGTGTGTGTGTGTGTGTGTGTGTGTAAGAATCTAGATGTCACTATGTCACTATGTTCCAAAGTTTGAAAGTCAGAGGGCACAGTGGCTCATGCCTATAATCCCAGCTACTCTGGAGACTGAGGCAAGAGAAAGTTTGAGGCCAGCCTGAACAACTTGTCTCAAAAATAAAAATGAAATGGAAAAGGCTGGGGCTGAAGCTCAGTGATAGAATATTTGCCAAGCATGCATGAGGCCCTGGATTCAATGTGGGCTACTGTACACAAAGTTTAAAAGCCACTAACCTACAAATATAAATTAGCAACAATACTTGTTTCTTTAAAATTCTAAATACTTACTTCTCAAGGTCAGTGAAAACCTTCATCACAATACCCTGGAATATTTGAAAATGGAGACTCCTAAACTAAAACATAAGACTCTCCTACAATGAACCCAAGATCTAAATTTTTAGCAAGTACCTTGCTTTAGAGCTCTTTCTAAGGTAGAGACATCTACGTCCCATGTCAATGTTTTCCATGTCAATGTTTACTGAGCAAATGGAGAGCTGAAAGGCTGAATGGTGTCCCTTGCTTGGGCTTTTTTTTCCCCTGTGGTACTGGGTTTGAACCCAGAGGCACTTGACCACTGAGCTACATTCCCTAGCCCTTTATTTTTTAATTTTTTTTTTAATTTTACAGTATGGGGATGAACCCAGGTCCTCACACATGATAGGCAATTGCTCCACCACTGAACTACTACATCCTCAGTCCCTTTTATTTTGAGACAGGGTCTCACTAAATTGCTCAAGCTGGCCTTCAACTTATGATCCTCCTGCTTCAGCCTACCAAGTAGCTGGGATTTTAGGTGTGTGCTACCACCTTTAACCTGCTTAAGCTTTTCCTAAAAGAACTTCTTAAGAACTGACACCATTTGTGTCACTTTCCTTCCCTACTCCATTGAGCAGCACACTAATGTTTTAGTGACTTATTCTATCCCTTACCCATTTTCAGACTTTTTTAAGTACCACCCCAAAATTCTGGGCCAGGGGTAAAAATCAGTGGTAAGGCATGCACTTAGCACATACAAGCTCCTGGGTTCACTGAATCCCCAGAACCAATACCAAAAAAAATCTAGCTGGTAATCCCAGCTTCTGTGGGGCAGGGCTGAAGTAGGGAGGATCGAAAGTTCAAGAGCAGCCTAGCAACTTAGCAAGACCTTGTCCCAAAATTTTAAAAAGGGCTGGGATGCACTCAGTGACAGAGCACTTGCATAATGTGAGTAAGGCCCTGGGTTTAATCCCAGGCACTGTAAAAATATTAAAATGACTTGTGGGGAAAACTAGGTGAAGATGCAAGAGACCTCTCTACCCTATCTTCACAACTTCTTTGAATCTGTAATTGCTTTTAAATAAAGTTGTTTTGTTTTTCTTTTTGATTTTGTTTTTGGCTACTTGGAATCTAACCAGAGATTGTTTTACCACTAAGCTGCATGCCCATCCCCAACCATTTTTACTTTTTATTTTGAGACAGAGTCTCACAAAGTTGCTGAGGCTACTCTAGAATTTATAATCCTCCAATCTCAGCCTCCCAAATCATTGGGATTACAGGTGTGGGCCCTGGTTTCAATCCCCAGTAAAACAAAAAGAAAAGCAAAAAAGGACTGGGGGCATAGCTCAGAGAAAGTGCACTTGCCAATGCGTACAAAGGTCTACCAACCACTGTGGTCTGTGCTGTAGTCCCAGCTTTTCAGGAGACTAAGGCGGGAGAACTGCTCAAGCCCAAGAGGTTAATACCATCTTGAGTAACAAAGTAAGACTCCACCCTACAAAATTTTTTTAAAACTAGGTACCTTCCAAATAAATTAAGAGTGATGAGTGCCAAAATTTTGAGGGAAGAGAATCCTGGGGTTTAATAATTACTCTGTGTGAGGGCAAGAGATATCACTATAAAAAAATTTTAAAAAAAGTATTTTCAGAGCTAGGCATAGTGGCACATGGCCTATAATACCACTAACAGGAGGCTGGCAAATTCAAGGCCAGCCTTAGCAAATTAGCAAGGCGAGCAATTTAAGCAATTTAGCAAGGCCCTGTCTCAAAAAATAAAAAAGGGCTAGGAATGGGGCTTACTGGTTAAGTGCCCCAAAGATTTAATACCAGGTACCAAAAAAAAGGAAATGAATCTTAAATCTCATCTTGAGTCTCGGCTGTGACAGGTACAGTGACACATGTCTATAATTCCAGCAACTTGGGAGGATCGAAATTCTGAGGCCCCCTGTCTCAAAACAACAAATAAACAAGGGCTAGAGATGTAGCTCAGTGGTAAATCATCCCTGGGTTCAATACTTAGCTAAATATATATATATATATATTAATAAAGATTCTTAGGTGTGGTGGGTGGCATTCGCCTATAATCCCAGCAACTGGGAAACTGTAGCAATAGATCACAAGTTAGAGGCCAGCCTGGGCAACTTGGGGAGACTCTTAACATAAAAAATAAAAAGGACTCAGATAGATCTCAGTGGTAAACTGCCTCTGAATTCAATCCTCAATACAAAAAAAAAAAAAAATCTCAGCCTAATGCAATGATAAAACCGAAGATGTAAATGTATAGGATTTAGGTCAAATCCAAAAATGTGACTACTATAGGAAATATGAAAATATTTTCTAGTATTTGTATTCCATCTAAGATGTCTGAATTTTGTGATTATTTTAGCCTTGACCAAAGAATCAGTCTTTATTCTCCTACTAACAAGCTTTATATAAGTTGTATTTGCTCAAGATTTCTAGGACTACCAAATCAATCTTTTTTTTTTTTTTTTTTTGAGTTGTTGATGGATCTTTATTTTGTTTATTTGTATGTGGTGCTGAGAATCAAACCCAGTGCGTCACGCATGCTAGGCAAGCGTGCTACCACTGAGCCACAACCCCAGCCCTAGCAATCAATCTTATACTTAAATATGTGTGTGGCTTCTTGGGGTAAGTTCATAACCATTATCCAAATTCCCTTTTCAAAGGAGTACTTAAAACATAACTAAAACGTTTACCAAAAACTACCCATTTTAGTCAGACATATTTATAATTCTTACCTCTTATTTTGAAAGATTTTTTTGTTTGTTTTTGTTTTTTTAATGCTGATCAGGGTTCATCAGCATGAACTTCACAGCAAACTCAATCAACTCATCTCTGACCTAGGATTATATTCTTTTCCTTCCTGTTTACAACAGTTTAAGAATGCACAACTGATTCTCATTTTCTTCCCTCCAATTCTTTTTGCCAAGCTGCAACTGTAAAAGGGGATCTTTTTAATATATTTCACACTAAAAATAAAGAAATACAAAAGCAAAGGTATTACAAACTTTAAGCAAGCAAAGAGAAATTCCAAGGAATTAAAGGCTCAGGAAAAAATTCAGGAGGGTTAGTTGTGATAGGCCCTAGTGCTCTGGCTAGACGAGACCTCCCTCCCAGAAGATTAGCAGGAGACAAAATGAAATCCTTTCTGCTATAGGAAAAAACTGTATGCAGCTAACCACTTAAAAAATAATATGCAGATTGATTTCAAGCAGATGCTTTTAGAAACTACCTATCCTTACAATTAGCAATAGGTTAAATCATTAAAAAGGGAAAACTATGAAGTAAGCTTACTTTGATTCATATTTCATGTCTTTGTGATGACAAATTATGTCAAAACTTAATCCAGAAAAAATGAAAATTTTTTTAATCTTTTAATATTTATTTTTTAGTTATCGGCAGACAAAACATCTTTGTTTGTATGTGGTGCTAAGGATCGAACAAGGGCCGCACACATGCCAGGCGAGCGCGCTACCACTTGAGCCACATCCCCAGCCCGAAAAAATGAAATTAATATTCAGCTAAATGCAATATAAAATCTTATCAAAATGCACACCTATTCTTTCAGAAATAAAAAACATAACTGCTATATAATCCAGCAGTCCCATTTCTGGCTATATGTATCTATAACAATTGAAAGGAACATCTCTAAGAAATACTTACATATCCATTGTCATAGCAGCATTATTCACAATAGCCAAAAGTAGAAGCAACCCAAGTGTCCACTAGCAAATGAAGAGATAAAATGTGAAATATGTATATACATATATATATATATATCATGCATATATATACATAAGAATATGTATACACACACATATAGTGTGCTATTTTCATCCTCAAAAGGGAAATCATGTCACATGCTACAAAAATGGACAAGCCCTGAGGCCACTGTGCTCATATTAATCCACTTAGGTGACATACGTGAAGTATGTCCCATACCACATTGTTTTCCAATTTCAGTAACTCACAGAATAATTTTTTACTATAGTGAAGTCTCTTTATTGTATCTAATTTTAAATTAAACTTTATTATGTGTTGATTTTAATTTTAACCTCAAATAACCTTTAATTTCTAGAGAAAATGAGGAAATAAACATGGTGAACTACATATACCAGCATTTCATAGATTTGAAAATATATGACTATACCATTTCATACTTTTTTTTAATTAATTTTTATTGTTAGTTGTTCAAAACATTACATAGTTCTTGATATATCATATTTCACACTTTGATTCAAGTGGGATATGAACTCCCATTTCATAGTTTCTTTATGCCTGTTCTTCATGATCCAATTTTCTCAATGTGGCAGAAAGAAGAGGGTTACTAACAGGTCCTAAAAGCTTTGGTCTCCATTAAAAATAAGAGGCCAGTTATATGTAGACTTGAACCTAAGTCCATTAAAAGTATTTTATCTTGGGGCTGGGGTTGTGGCTCAGTGGTAGAGTGCTTGCCTAGCACATGTGAGGCACTGGGTTCAATTCTCAGCACCACATATAAATAAATAAAATAAAGGTCAACAACTATAAAATATTTTTTTAAGTATTTTATCTTTTGTGTAGGTCAAACAGATACTTAATGAATATCTAGAAGTCAAGTTGCTTCTACTTTTGGCTATCGTAAATAATGCTATGACTATGGATGTGCAAATAACTCTAAGGCAACAAGTTGCCAAGATTTTGGAAACCATTTTGAGACAGCTATATTGTAAAATACAAAATTGGTACTGAAATGTTTGTGAGAATGACCTAATTTAATTAGAGGAGCTTAAGTGTGTAGCTCGGTGATAAGAACATATTCATAGCATATGTGAGGCCCTAAGTTCAATCCTCAGCACCATCCAAAACAAATAAAAAAACAGTACTTTAAGAATCCCACACCCAGCCAGTTCCACCAACTTTTAAGCAAAGAAAATCTATAAAAATCTACTTAAGTGTAAATGCCCAGAAATTCATCTCATGGACCACTAATCATATATATTCTAAAAAACTGGTATGCTGGGGCTGGAGTTATAGTTCAGTGGTAGAGAGCTTGCCTAGCATGTTTGAGGCCTTAGGTTGAATTCCCCGCACTGCAAAATAAATTAACAAAGTATGTGAATTGGTCTGATAGTATAAAACAGTACTAGACCTAGGATCGAGCTTTATAATAGGTGAAACCAGAGGCAGTAAGTCATTGTCAAATTAAGTTACAAACCAAAGGGAAAGAAATCACTCTGCATTGATGATTAGAAAATGGATTTAACAGGCAAAAGGACCTAAAAGAGCCCAAGCAGATTAAGACATCCTGGGAATAGTGGCACATGGGTGTAATCCCAGCAAGGAAGCTAAACCAAGAGGATCAAAAATTCAAGGCCAGCCTCAGCAACTTGGAGAAGTCCTAAGAAACTTAGTGAGATCCTGTATCAAAATAAAACAATAAAAGAGTTAGGGATATGGCTCAATGGTTAAGCACCCACGGAGTTAAATGCCCCCCCAACCAAAAAAAAAAGGAAAACAAGGAATGGTAAATGGTGGTCTGTTTACCCTTTTTTTAAGACGGTTAAGGATTCAGAGGCATAAAAAAGCAATTAAGAGAATCCTCCTGGAGGGAGAGGATGTTGGTTAGAGTATGTGTCTCTAGGAGGGGGGCTAGATGTGTGGTTGATTGAGAATAATAACTAGTCTCTTGCCATGCACAGTGGGTTCTGCCTGTAATCTCAGCAACTTAGGAGGCTGAGGCAGGAGGATCACAAGTTACAGCCCAGCCTCAGCAATTCAGTAGGGCCCTAAACAACTTGACAAGACTCTGTCTCAAAAAAAAAAAATAAGATAAAGGGCCAGGTATGTAGCTCAATAATAGTTAAAGCACCCTTAGGTTCAATACCCAGTACCCAAAAATAAAATCACTAGTCCCTTAACAAGATGAAGCCACTGAAGGCTTCTGACTATTCTATAGTAATATGACCATAAGCGTCTATTTCACTTTGTTAAAAACCTTAAACTCATCTACACTAGTCTGCTCAAAGTGCTCAAAACTATCTTGCTTTCCCTCACTTTGAAATAGATCCTTCTCAAAGGTGAGCCTTTTTCAATTAGTTTAAAGAGTACATAAGAAGGACTAAATTTCCCTAATGAGACTGTAACCTTCTCTTCATGACAAAGCCTATAATTTCCTCATAAACCATCTGCCCCAAAGTGTCAGTGGAAAGAAAAGATTGGGAAACACTTCCACCCTCCATTGTGAAGTCCACTGTTATCTCATCCCTAATAAAACACACGTCATCTTTCCTTATTTTTTTATAGTGACAATAATTTATTTATTACTTTTTTTTTAAATATACATAATAGTAGAGTTTACTTGCCTACTACACACACATGTAGTATAACTTATTAGGATCCCATTCTGTGGTTGTACATGATGTGGAGTTACTCTGGTCATATATTCATAATGGACATAGACAATGATATCCAATTTATTCTTTCCTATTCCCATACCCCTTCCTTCCCTTCATTCTCTTTGTCTAATCCAACTAACTCCTATTGTTCCCTACCCACCTTATTGTGTGTTTGCATTGGCATATCAGAGAGACATCCTTCCTTATTGAAAGAGGAAAGTTGTGCTACCCTAATACTATCCAAAGCTTCTACAAGTCTTTTCAAAGTATTTGAAAGATGTGGATTTATTCTGTAGGCCACAGTATCACTGGGTTTAGGCTGAATGGACATTCAAGCCAACCTTTATTAAGTGACTTGTCATTCACCCTAGTTCTGCTACTTAATACCTACTTTATAAAGTAACAATGTTAACAATATGGCAGTTACTATATGTCAGGCACCATTCTAAAGTATTACTACTTAACCTCACTTTATGTGTGTGTGTAGTGCTAGGGATTAAACTCAGAGACTCATGCACACTAAGCAGGAGTCCTACTACAGAGTTAGGCCCCAGCTTTTTTTTTTTTTTTTCCCTTTTCCTTTTTTTAAAAGAGATGGGGTCTTGCTATGTTGCCCACACTGGCCCCAAACTCCCGGGCTCAAGAAACCCTCCTGCCTAAGCCTCCGGAATAGCTGGAACTACAGGGTGTCCCACAATACCCAGCTTTCTGCCCCCATTTTATAGTCGAGAAAACCAAAGCAGAGAGAGTAAACAATCTTCCCAAGATCACACCTCTGGTGAACAGTAGAGCTGGGATATGAATTCCGGCAGTAGGCCCAAAGTCAGGTTCTTTACTACTGCCTCTCATCTCATCAAGTTATTTAGCCTCTCTCCTCCACCTCCACTTTTCCACTAAGGAAGCAGAGGCACTAACAGGTCTGCATGCTCCTTTCTGAATGCTGTGGAGACAAACAAGCTTCAGAACTCAGACTATGCCATGTTTTAAGATAATAAAGCACCACCATAAATATATTACTGTTTCAGCAGTGAAATAAAATAAAAGCACGTTCACACTAAATGGCATGATTAAATGGGTTAAAAAAAAAAAAAAAAAAACCCTCACATCATCTTAGGTCAGGTTAGGTTTTGCCATCAAAAAGTAACAAAAAAGCTGGACAAGGTAATCCCAACAGCTTGGGAGGCTGAGGCAGAAGGACTTCGAATTCAAAGTCAGCCTCAGCAAAAGCAACTCAGTGAGACCCTGCCTCTAAATAAAATACAAAATAGGGCTGGGATGTGGCTCAGTGGTCAAGTGCCTGAGATCAATCCTCGGTACCAAAAAAAGTAAAAACAAGGCCAGGCTACGTGCCTGTAATCCCAGCAGCTTGGGAGGCTGAGGCAGGAAGATCACAAATTTCAGGCCAGCTTAGTGAGACTATTAACAATTTAGCAAGATCCTATCTCAAAATAAAAAATAAAAAGGGCTAGGGATATGGCTCAGTGGCAAAATGCCTCTATGTTCAATCCCTGGCACCAAAAGAAAAAAAAAAAAAAGTATCAAAAAGTTTAGTTTTCAAAGCTTTGTGGATTATGGAATTGCAGATAAACTTGTCAGACATGAGGCCAGGCACAATGGGACACACCTGTAACCCCAACTACTCAGGAGGCTGGGTTGGGAGTCTGAGGCAGAAGGATTTCAAATTTGAGGCCAGCCTGGGCAACTTAACAAGAACCTGTTTCAAAACAAGAAATAAAATATAGAGGTAATGGGGATATAGTTCAGTGGTAGAGTGCCTGGTTCAATGCCAGTACCACTAAAAAAGGGGGGTGGGGATAGAATTCTGGATACTCCTATCAATATCTGCCTTTTACAGTTGTAGGAAGTTACTTAATCTGAACCTGTCTTTATCTGTGAAATGAGTATTAATATAGGTATTAAAAAAATTTACTGATTCAAATTTCCAGGGCTAAATGAAACAATGTATACAAAGTACCTGGCACAGAGTCTAACATAGAAATGAGTCTAACATAGAAATATACAGTAGCTACTATTTAATATGAAAAGTAAAGCTTGGTAAACTTCTTAGATGGTAAGAGTATAAAGAAAGTATGAGTTTTAAAAGGCTAAAACATACTGTCATAGTAAGTCAACTTTATAAATTAGTTTAAGGAAAAAGATAAAAATATAGACTACTTAAACTTTCATTGGACAACCAAATTTGAAAAACAATTTGCAAGTTTAATAACCAGGTCTACAATAAGAACCTGGATCTGCCACCACTCTGCACATTTCCACATGCACTGCATGGCTTGTGATTATGTTCCATTCTAAATTAACCAGTAACTCCTTAAAACATGTTTAAGAAATGTATCTTGGGTTGAGGTTGTGGCTCAGTGGTAGGATAGAGCACTTGCCTAACATGTGTGAGGCACTGGGTTTGATTCTCAGCACCACATATAAACTAAAGTAAAAGTCCATCGACAATTTAAAAAATATTTAACAAAATAAAAAAGAAATTTATCTTTCACCAAGTGTGGTGGCATATACCTATAATCCTAGCTACTCAGGTATGTGAGGCAGGAGGATCACAAGTTCCAGGTCAGCCTGGGCAACTTAACAAGACCCTCTCAGAATAAAAAATAAAAAGGGCTGGGGATGTAGCTCAGAGAGTGAGTGCACTAGGTATCAAAAAAAAAAAAAAAAAAAGCAAACTGGTAGAATGGAGCTCAGAAATCTATGCACATTTGTTTTGAGGACAACTGCCCAAACGTGTTTGGCAAAATCATCTTATACTAAATTTACCCAAAAATTCACTTAACCTCTACTCATGCTCTTCTAAGATCTGCCCAACCAGCTTCTGTTCTACGGGTAATGTGTGTCTGAATTAACTGGGGAATTTAGGGAGAACAGGACCAACAAGAAATGATAATGTACTTCATAGGCACAGATAACTAAGAATATCTTTCATTTTTTATCAATAGGAAATTAGCCATAACAGTCAACATAAGCACATATGAATTTTTTAATAGCACACAAAGATAAGTTGATCTTAGGAAGATCACGTGCAGTGTTATCAAGAGCTTTACTTTAAAACAGTACAAAGTATGGTCTTATTTACACGTAAAAGGCAGAAAATTAAATTCATCAGAAACATCAGATCCAATAAAACATGACTGGCATAGTTTGTATATGATATATTTAGTTAACTAGCACATAAATATGTTTATAAAACTTTTTGTTAATACCAGAAATCTCTGCTCTTAGATTTAAACTAGATTTTTATGCCCAACGACTAATCACTTCCAAAAGAAAAAAAAAATCAGATTACTGCAACATGCAATGGAAGAACTCTCTTGATACAGCACAGGGGACCATCCTAGATTGTCTAGATCAGAAAGTGACTGGCACTTGACTCTGCTATTTTATTGTAGGAGCCCTTTATTGACATCTTGAGATTTTAAGTAGAATAATCACACACAAAATACTTAAGTGTTTTAAATATGTACAACTCAAGACAATCATTCAAGCATATACTCGAGGACCTAAATTCTCAACCTGGACACTTTAGTATAAGCTACTGATACCACTACTCACTGCTTCACCAGAATGGCTGTATATTTTTCCCACCAAAAGTAGAGCTATTGCACCATACGTTCATGGTCTCTGCAAAGAAAAGAAATCATTGTCTTGGTTTATATTTCCTTTAAAAAGTAAATTTTCTACAAATAATTTTAAGAACCTAGACAGTGAAATCTGAAGTTTTCTCAGTTCTTTTTAATGCAAATGGTACCCACACATACACAAAGTCAATATGGTTATTTGTAAAATGATCAGTTCTGAAACACAACTAGCTATAACCTTTAATATGCATGGGCCAAAGAATTAAAATGCACAAGCATTTTTAAACACAAAATATGTACTTCATGATTCTTTAATTCATGTCAGGTAAAAAAAAAAAATAGTTTCAGAAAGGTTTTTCAGGGTTCAAATTTGCTTTTTAACTATTTAAGATGGGACTAATAAGCAGAATAATGTGTACAGAGAAGCTATTGATCTTAGTAAATAATGTCCCTTCAGACATGGATTGAACAGGTGAGAAACTACCTTTTCAGAAGCCAGAACTGAAGTTTTTACCTTTTGCAGATAATCTTGACTGGTTAAATATTTTTATGCTTGGAATTGCTAAAGTTAGAGCTGTGTTTAAGCAACAAGTCAGAAGTTTGCAGGCAGATAAAAGATATCCATAATCATTTCTACTGCCCTAAAACAAAGGAACAGAGGCTTTCAAAAAAAGGGATGGGAGGACTGAGATTGCTGCCCTTTCAGTTTGCTACTGTGGTAAAAGAACGTTTACATCACCAGGCCAGGTGGGATGGTCCACACTTGCAATCCCAGCAACTTGGGAGGTTGAGACAGGAGGATTGCAAGTTAAAGATCAGCACAGTAACTAAGTGAGACCCCATCTCAAAATAAAAAATTAAATAAATAAAAAAGGGCTGGGGATGTTAACTCAATGGTAAAGCACCCCTGGGGGTTCAATCCCTAGTACAAAAAAAAAAAAAAAGGAATATTTGATATTTGCATCTGAGGGTATGCAATCAAGAAACAAAAAATCCAAAATGTAGAAAATTCTATAAGACTTTCTGGGATCCTAATTTGAACAAAATGTAAACAATCTTGGGGCTGGGGTTGTGACTCAGTGGTAGAACATTCTCCTAGCACATATGAGGAACTGGTTTGATCCTCAGCACCACATAAAATAAAGGTATTGTGTTCACCTACAACTAAAAAAAAAAAAAAATTGAGATGTTCATTTTGAGACTGTTTATGACATTTTGACACTAACTAGAAGTTTAATGATATAAAGGAATTGTTGGTATTATTTTAAATGTGAATGGTAGAATGGGGTCTTTTTTAATTTATCTTTTTAGAGATCTATACTGAAATATTTATGGCTCTGCCTGGAAATTGCTTCAAAATAATTCAGTGAAGGCAACTGTAACAATTTTGACTAAAAAGCAGTGAATGTTGAAGCTAAACAATACATGTATGAAGGTTCATTTCCAATAATAAGAGTTCAACAAAAAGCACCTCATCACTGATTTCTTATTGTCTAAACCATTAATAATTAATAATCACTAAGTAACTTGAAGGAATACTTATTACATATCAAAATTACAAAAGCATAACATTAAGAAAAGGAAAACCCAAACTGAATTCATAGTGTTGATTATTCTCACCAGCTAGTATTTAACTGTTTTCATTACACATTGCTAACAAGCTGAACAACAGGCAGGAAATTTAAACTAAGAGAGCTAGAGATGTAGCTCAGTATTAGAGCAAACACCAGAACCTGGGTACCATACCTAGCAATGCAAACAAAGAAAGGAAAAAAAAAAAAAGGAGGCCAGGCATGATGGTGCTTGGGAGGGGACTTGGGAGGCTGAGGCAGAAGGATCAAAAGTTCAAAGCCAGCCTTACTCTTAAAAAAGGTAGGGAGTGTGGAGAGCTGGGGATGTCACTCAGTGGAAAACTGCCCCTGGTTTCAATTCCCAGTAGCAAAGGAGGAAAAGAAAATGCAAAAAGCCCAGTGTAAACTAGAGAACGCATGTTTTACCTAACGGCATTCAGTTTCAAATAAATATTTCACTAAACAAAATATGTTTTTAACCAGATACTCAAACACCCTCATTTAGTGTGACCATGTCATTTACAGCCAAACAAGATACCTAGAAGAAAGGAGAAATAACACTCAACCAGGATGGTGCAGGCCCCTTCACGGTATTCACCTTACATGTGCAGTCATATATTGCTTACTGGTGGGGATATGTTCTGAGAATATCAGTGTATACTTATAAAACTAAGACAGCTATAACTTCCTTGAGTAATATAATCTTATGGGGCTACTATCAAAAATATGGTTCAAGAATATCATCTGTCCTTTCTAAAATGTCATTATGCCGCACATAAATATAGGTATAAGCTGGAGTTTAAGCCTGCTTGTTTATATATAAGTGAACTGGTCAAAGCCAAACAAATTAGCCTCAGAAGAACTATAGAGAGGGGCTGAAAGTACAGTGCTATGGTAGAAAGCACACTTAACATGCTTGAAGTCCTGGGCTTAATAAATAGCACCAAAATAAATAAATAAATAAAAACAAAAGCAGTAACACTTTTTACAGACTGAAGAAAGGCACATGTCCCAAACATTCATTCTTTCCCAATTATCTCAGACAGACAGGAACCAAAGCTTCAGAGCTTTATGTCCTCCAATATTCAAGCTAAGGAAACAGGGAGTGTCCAGAGCAGAAGCCTGGCTACTAACTGATTAAAGAAATTTGCTTGGCTCCAAGACCCATGTTCTTTGCATTATCCCACACAGCCACTAAAATTAAGCACTGAATTTCAGAAATACATATTTTTTTACTTTGTGCTTGAAACAAAAGTTGCTAGACCAACTGACTCTTTAATATGAAAGTAGAAAAAAACAAGAGGTTTTAGAATTAAGTTTGAATCCTTTTTTTACTTACAAGGCAACTGGCCAAATTAAATGAACCTTAATTTCTTCCTAGATAAATGAAAAATACTACCAGAGCTATAAAAACTAAAGCATGTGGTACAATGCCTGGTAAAATAGGTTCTCAATAGGAAACTCCTGTTATTTTCACCTGAGGTATCATTCTATGTCCAATTCAAATGGGATACAAATTATTTTTAAAAGTGACTAATGAGGGCTGGGGATGTGGCTCAAGCAGTAGCATGCCAGGCATGCGTGCGGCCCGGGTTCGATCCTCAGCACCACATACAAAGATGTTGTGTCCGCTGAAAACTAAAAAAAAAATAAATATTTTTAAAAAACCTTTCTCTCTTAAAAAAAAAAAAGTGACTAATGAATATAGTGTAGTCATGGCCTTGGTAGAATTTATTTAAAAAAAAAAAAGAAAGAAAATTTTCTAGGGCTGGGGATGTGGCTCAAGCGGTAGCGCGCTCGCCTGGAATGCGTGCGGCCCGGGTTCGATCCTCAGCACCACATATAAACAAAGATGTTGTGCCTGCCGATAACTAAAAAAATAAATATTAAAATTCTCTCTCTCTCTCTACCTCTCTCTTTAAAAAAAAAAAAAAAAAAGAAAAGAAAATTTTCTAGATCCATCAGTTAACACCAGAACTATATATGAAATCAGGCAATGAAGGTAAGTGCAGGGCTGAGGCCATGGCTCAGGGCAGAGCACACTAGGTGGCAAAGCCCTTGGTTCAATACCCAGCACTGGGGAAAAAAACAAAAACACGGGCGGGGGGCTGGGGGGTTGCCACATGTTATAATGAAAAAGGAACTCAAACTACTCAATCATCAGTCTTAGGATAATTCCTTGAATAGCTAAACCGTAAAGTCACTGTGTTTTATTTCCTCACCATTTCCATGACTGGTCTCTCCACGTAGGTTTTAGAAGGCAGGGACTGTGTATCACATACTATACTCAAAACTAGGAGGGTACCACATCACATTACATACCGAAGTGCTCAATAAATATTTTCTTGAATTAAAATGTTGATATGGGGTTGAAGGTGGAGCTCAATGGTAGAGAGTTTGCTTATCATACATGCAAGGGCCTAGGTTCCATCCCACACTGAAAAACAAATTGAGATGGTCCCCTTAATGGCTTTTTTAACAAATAAAATAGCTCTTTCAAGCCAGATGGACAGATGCAGTGGCATGTGTCACCTGCAATACCAGCTACTATAGTCTCTGCTACTCAAGGAGCTGAAGCAGGAGAATTGCTTTAGCCCCAGAGTTGGAGGCCAGCCTGGACAACGTAGCAAGACCCTGTCTCATTAAAAAAAAAAAGCTCTTCCAACAGAAGAAATCACTGTTTATAAGAAACACTGTTAGCAAACTAGACCAAATTCAAAATTGCAATTTTCTACCAAAGAAAATTTTTTAAAAATCAAAACATTGACAGAATGAGCACCAAAAAACAGGAAAGCACTATCCATTCCATTTCTAAAAACAACTTACCTTATTGCACCTTTCTTTTGCAGATTTGAAATTCAGATTCTCTCACAATCACTGGCCTCTTCTGTTTGATTCAATAGCATACACACTAGAGTGTCTCTGTCGCTATTAAATACATCAGTAGAAAGGACACTTGTCTTATTCTGCTTTCTAACTAGGAAAACAGAAGTGCAAAAGTCCTAACCCCAATTTTTTTTTTTTTTTTAATTGCAGAGCAGGGTGGTGCACACCTGTAATCCAAGCTACTTGGAAGGCTGAGGCAGAAGGATGGCAAGTTCAAGGCCATCCTGGGCAACTTAGCAAGATCTTGTCTCAAACTAAAAATAAAAAGGGCTGGGTGTATAGCTTGTTAGTAGAGCACCCATAGGTTCACTCCTCACTACACATCCTCTCCCCCAAAAAAAGGGTTAGATGTGTAACTGTGGTAGAGTGCTTGCCTCGCATGCATGAAGCCCTGGTTCATTTGCCAGCACCGTCAAAAAAAAAAAAAAAAAAAAAAAAAATTAAACAAGGCATGGTACTGCATGCCTGTAATCCCAGCAGCTAAGAAGGCAGGAAGATTCAAAGCCAGCCTCAGCAAAAGCAAGGCACTAAGCAACTCAGTGAGACCCTGTCTCTAAATAAAACACAATAGGGCTGGGGATGTGGCTCAGTCAAGTGCCCCTGAATTCAATCCTTGGTACCTCCCCACAAAAAAGTTAAGATTAAACAACATACAGAGCAACTGTAACTGCTCCTGTCTTTTCCCCAGAACATCATACTTCAATATAAATTTTAAATGTTTCTTTTTTTTCCCCATATGGAAAAGGATTTCTGAAACTTGATGGGAGGGCAAGGAATTAAAAGTAAAACATAGGGCTGGGGATGTGGCTCAAGCGGTAGTGCGCCCGCCTGGCATGCGTGCGGCCCGGGTTCGATCCTCAGCACCACATACAAACAAAGATGTTGTGTCCGCCGAAAACTAAAAAATAAATAAATTAATTTAAAAAAAAATAAAATAAAAAAAATAAAAGTAAAACATACTAATAAGTCATTTCCAAACAGGTGAGACACCATTAGTGTGTGCTATTGCAGGAAACAGAATGGAGAGCAGTGAATGGGAGTCTCTGCACTTCATATCTGCAAAAGAAGAGAATAAAAAGGTTAACTAACTTAAAACAGGTTACCTCTTTTACTTGTTTAAAGCAGTACCCATAAACATTTTAAATCAAAAGATGGCCTGGGGGAGTGGTGCAAGCCTGCAATCCCAGCCACTTGGGAAGCTGAGGCAGAAGGAAGGCAGGCTCAAAGTCAGCCTTAGCAACTTAGCAAGGCTCTAAGCAACTTAGTGAGACCCTGTCTCAAAATTTGAAAAAGGGCTGGAGATGTGGCTCAGTGTTAAGTGTCCTTGGGTTCAATCCCCGGTACAAAAATTTTAAAAAGGACGAACATGTAATGGTTAAGACAGATTTGTAGATGAACTCTACCTTCTAGTCCTTAAAACAAATTTTCTGGCATGGTGGCCCACCCCTGTAATCCCAATATTGGGGAGGTTGAGACAGAGGAACAGCAAGTTACAGGCCAGCTTCGACAAATTAGCAAAACCTGTCTCAAAAAATAAAAAGGCTTGAGGATATAGCTCAATGACAAAGTGCTCCTGAGTGCAACTCCCAGGTGGGGGTGGGGTGGCGATATAAATTTAAATCGCATCTACAGTATTAGAAATTATGTTAAAAAGGATATGTGTGTGTGCATATATACATACATATACATATATACACATATATATCCTATCTCTTCTTTAGATATTTCTTTTAACTATCGTTAAAATTGGCAAAATATTCTTCCCTATTTAATAGTTACCTATGGGGAACTGCTGACAGTAGTAAGAATAACAGTAAAAGGTTTAACTTAACAAACGCTCTTTCCCCAGTAAGGAGTGACAGGTAACCTTTTAAGAACCCATTGCACACACCCCTTTCTCCAACCCTGCTAAAGTTAAAGGTTAATTTGAGGACAGACAAGTGCTCCTCTGCATCTTCTCCGCCCTGTAGTACCCTGTTCCCTGCAAAACTCCATCTGCATTTTGCACTAACCCACCCGATCCTGGGTAGGTGAGCCAGGGCCAAGTCTCAGGAAGCTGAGAGTGGGAGGCGAGATCCACGACCCCCTCCATCTGCACCCGCGCCCCCTGACCCGTGGCACACCTGCCCGCGCAGGCGCCCACCTGGGGCAGGGACCGCCCTCTCCCAGGCTCGCGCGCTGCCCCACGCGGAGCGCGCGCCACGCGCAGCTCAGAACCGGAGGGCGGTGCAGGCGGCGGGGCCCCGAGCACAGGAGGCAAAAGCCTGGGAGAAGGGCCGCCGGGGCTCACTCTCTCTCTCGGGACCGAGCCGGCGGCAGCGAGCGGGGCACGGGCGCGGTACCTTTTGGACAGATCCATGAGGACCCCGGAGAAGAGCTTCTCTCCGAGGCGGAACGACACGACGAGCGCGTCCTCAATGATGTGGTCCAGAGTGACCCGCACCTCCGAGCCGGGAATCAATTGCGACACCGCGGAGTCCCCGCCCGCCGGCGGCACCAGAGCCGGAGCTGTGGGCTGGGGCAGCGGCGTGTCCTCGCGCTCCTCGGGAGCCGGGGGCTGCTCGCAAAGCGGCGCTGGAGAAGGTGGAAGGTCCGGCCCTTCTTGAGACGCGGCAACCGCCGGCTCCGCCACCCGGACGGGTAGCTTCTCCTCAGCCTCCAGCTCCGGCCCCGCCGCCTCCGGGCTGCGGGCGAGCTCCCCTGGCGGCGGCGGCGGCGGCGGGAGCGGCGGCTCGTCGGCCTGAGGAGCGGACTGCTGCCCGTCGGCCTCGCCGTCCGGCACAGACGCTTCAGTGGCCGTGACCGGGAGGGGATCAGTGCCGGCCTCGCTGCCGGGGATGGGCTCCATCTCCGGCTCGGCCTCGCCGGCGCCCCCCTCCCCGGGGGACGCAGCAGTCGCTGCCGCCTCTGCAGCCACGGCCGCCATTTTCTTCCTGGCTTCTCCCTCCTCCAACTCCGGCTGCGGCGGCGGCGGCACCGCTGCTTGGTTCCCTAGGCCTTCCCCTCCCTCCCGCGAACAGTTTCGTCCCGCCCTTTCCCTCATGCTCGCTATTGGCACCGCGCCATTGGCTCCATCCTACACCCCTCCCGCACTTGTGCTATGCCATTGGTCAGGCCAGGACGTCTTTCATCTAGTCAGTCCATCCCTCCCACACAGAATAAGAACTTCTCATTGGCCAGATGAGTTGTCAAATGTCGAATCTGAGAGGAGGAGTCGGGGTGGTCTCAGAGGGGGCGGGGAAAATCACAAAAGCCGAGCTCCGTGCTTTATCTCCTCTTTCTATTGGTTGAAGGGAAAATGTAGCTTTATGATTGGCTTACGCTCCTGCCCATTATCAGTCCCGGTCTTCGGAGGTGGGAGAAAGGACGAGATCACGTGGTGCGCTTGTTCTTTCGAAGATGACGGAGGGGAGGAGTAACGGGAGAATACGGGAGGGGGAACCACTTCCCAAGAATCTCTGCGCAGAGATCCTTAGAATAAATGTTATTTCTAGGGGCGGACCTGCTTGCGGCAGAGTGTGGGTACGACAGGCGTCTTTGGGAAGAACAACTAAAGTTGAGAATTATTTTGCAAGCACTTTTTGAGCCCCTACTCTGGTCATCACTTTACTAGTATGGCTATAGTATGATGTACAATACATTCCCCAAAACCTCAAGGCAGTCGCTCGATTCTCCACACAAGGAGTGTTTTCCTTCACTTTTTAGGAACAAAGAACGAATCTCCACTTTCCAGGAATTTAGAAATTTCAAAGAAGGAAAATGCTAATGAAAGAGAAGAGACACCTTCCACACTAGACAAAGTGAAAGCAATCCTGAGACATTGCTCATTCTCTCCAAAAATGGGACACACCTGGTCCCTGGCAAGCATTCTTTCTTTCCTGACCTGTCCTATTTGGGCCTATTTGGGTATTAAAAGTCTCTCTTCAGTGTCCTGATGCACCTCCTTCTCTACTTTCATTTTAAGTCTCTTGATTTGTTATGCCTGGAAGAATCTGAATGTGTTTCTCTCAGACTGCGCCTCAGTCAGTCCTTTTCTATGGAAGAACAGAGATTGTAGGCAGTGAGTATGCTTACAGGACAGAGGGAAGAAAAGTTTCCGATGTTGAGGGAAATAAAAATGGAATTATAAAGAATAATTGCAGCTAACATTTTTTGAGTATCGTGCACTAGGTACTAGTATACTGTAATATACCTCTCATTTAATACTTACAGGTACTATTATTACACTTGTTTTATTAAAAATTGAACTACAAAGAGGCTGCTAAGATCACTCACCTGCTAAACTGCACAGTCAGAATTCCAGTTTTGCATTAAAAAGCCCAAAAATGGCAATAAGCAAATATTGTTATGTGTCCTATTTATTTCACATCAGGTGGCTCTTGGGAAAAATCCAGTAGGAGATGTCAAACAGGAAAGTTTCAGAATCTAACAGAAGGAAATAAATGTACTTAGTGTTCATTCTGTAGCAGGGATTAGGAAGCGGAGTCTTAGGTTAAGGAGTTTGCACTTGCCTAGCATGGGTGAAGCCCTGTTTTCCCAGGGAAGTTGGGGGCAGGGGGCCGGGTCTGTTATCTCTTGCAGGCAAGATGCTTTCCTTCATGACACCCTGTCTAGAGTTCACCACAATGAGTTAACCATACATATAGGCTGTGAAATTCTGCGACCCTGAGTTTCCAAATTGTGTAATCTCCCACAGGGAGAAAAAAAATCTAACTTGGGTCCTAGGACCTTATTGCCTCTTATAGCAATTCATTGCAAGATACTGAAGTGAATAATTTACATTTCACATTTATATTGTGACATAGTAAGTCACCTCCTAAACTGTCATTTTCATTCTGCAACTCAAGTCTCTGTTGGCCTGCTACGTTGACCTCAAGTGTACCATCTTCTGCTTTACTTTCAGGGCCCTCTCTGTTCTCACCCTACCTTTCAAGATCTATTCTCCACTAGTCCTCAGGCCTTCTAATTCTGGGAATATCTGGTCATCCATCCTTCATCCATTTTCATTTATTCATTCAGCAAATAAATATTGAAGGCCAACTGTGCATCAGTTACTGGGATAGGCAGGTAGAAGGCATGCCATAAAGGTTACAAAAGATCTAGTAACTGCCTTTCTGAATCTTTTTATTTTTCCTAGTAGTAAAGCTAAGAAATAATCCAAAAAATGAATAAACAAGGGGCTGGGGTTGTGGCTCAGCAGTAGAGCGCCCGCCTAGCATTGGCAAGGCACTGGGTTCAATCCTCAGCACCACATAAAAATAAATAAAATAAAGGCATTGTGTCCAATTGCAACTAAAAAAAATTTTAAATGAAGAAACAAGATGATGATGGATTGCGAGTAATACTATAAGAGATATACACAGGGTAAGGTGACAGCAGATGGGAGAGGCAAAACAGTGTCTCCTCTAGAAAGGACAGATAAGGTGGGCAGAAAATGTCTCTCTAAGGACAGGACATTTTCATTAAGATGCAAAGGAAAAGAAAGTGCCAGCTATTGACATTGCCAAGTGTACATTGGGGTCAAAAATAACAGCAATTGCTTAAAGTTCTGAGGCAAAAGAGCTTGACTTGTTCCAGTGTGGTTGAAGAGGAATGAACACCAAGATGAGTGGGTGAGATGAGGTTGGGAAGGAAAACAAGGCCTAAATCATATGTCAAGTATATAAAAGTAAGGAATTCTGCCCTCAGGGAACTCCAGATCTAGTGGGGAACCTGGTTTTTACATTTGCTGTTGTCTCCTGGTCACTTCTGCAGTCACTGTCCTTCTGGCATAGAACTGGCTTATAGGAGACCCTTGATGTTTATGTCATGGATATCCACATGGTATGTGTGGCTAGCTAGATAGTGAGCCGGGTGGATAGTTGGAGGATTGGACAGATGGTTGACTAGATGGATGGATGGTTGGATGGATGATTGGCAGGGATAAGCAATCCAGCTGGTTGCTTCAGCAGATCCTCTCTGTCACAGACTTTGATTTCAAGCTCTGCAGGGTACTATAATTTAGTGACTAAAAACTCGAGTAGATGTGAACAAACTGTGTCTGACTCCCCAGTCAGACTTATGGCTCGCTATATGAACAAAGAATGATCTTAGGCAAGTTGCTTAGCCTCTATTTGCTCATTTATAAGCTATTTTGTACATATTATTTAATCTCACTTGTATCTTAATAATAACTATTTACCAATAGGGTTTGTTTTTTAATTAAAGTAAAAAGGGCATAACATATACCCTCAATCATAGTAAAAGTAGCTCAATATCTGTTAGCAACAAGGTATAGAAACTTAGTCTTATTGTACATGAAGGGTATTGACCCCCCAATAATCAAACTTGTTATCATTAAGCAAAAACTGAAACACTAGGATGTTGATGTATGAAGAAGGATAAATATATTTAAATATGGCTTAGTGGTAATTTTTGTGGGCCTGGATTTTGTGGGAAGTCCAATTATAGCGAGAAGAAAACATGAGGAGTAAAGACTCATTCAGGACAAAAGGAATGGATTTTCTAATAGGACATAACTGCCAAACCATAGCGACTAAATGAGTTGTTCCTCCAATTCTGTGTCTATTTCCATGTAGGTAACCAATATTTCTCTTCTATAATCAGTTCTTCTGCTCCAAGACTGAGATGGAGATAGATGACTACTGACAAATGTGTCAATCATTGACTCTGTCACTATGTCTCAATAGTTCTCAATGTATCAGGGGATCTCTATGAGAAACAGCCTGAAAGTTATTTTGTACATATGGTGGGATCTCATAAAAACAAGCAAAACAAATGATGCTGGGCTTGGGGTTTTGTATTTGTTTTGTTTTGTTTGTGGTGCTGGGGATTGAACCCAGGACTTTGTGCATGTGAGGTAAGCATTCTATCAACTGAGTATATACCCAGCCCCTTGGGGTATTTTTATAGTACTGGGAGTTGAACCCAGGACCTTGTGCATACTAGGCAAGTACTCTGCCACTGACCAATTTCATCCCTAGGCCTTTGGGTTTTATTTTATTGCAGATTCACTCAGGCTGGCCTCAAACTTGCAATCCTCCTGCCCCAACTTCCAGAGCAGCTGAGATTACAGGCTTGCATAAATGTACCTGTCTTCAAGTTGATGCTATCAGAAATCAAGATATAGGGTTATTCACTGCAGGGGGTAAGTAGGAGCAGAGTAGTTAGTGACTAACAGGAATATGAGTGGAGTTTGCTGGATTCTGATAATTTCTGTTTCTTGGTCTGAGTACTGGTTACACAGGTATGCCCAGCTTTTAAATATGCATCAAGGAAGCCAGGCAGAGTGGCACACACCTGTAATCCCAGCAACTCCAGAGATTGAGACAAGAAGATTGCAAATTCAAGACCAGCCTGGGCAATTTAGTGAGAGCCTGCCTCAAAGTAAAAATTTAAAAAAGACTGATGTCTCAGCTTAGTGTTAAAGTATTCCTGGGATCAATCCCCAGTATCTCAAAAAATACAAATAAAAAATAAAAAGGACTGAGGATGTACTTCATTGGTAAAAAAACACACTTGGGTTCAATCCCCAATATAAAAAAATAAAAAATAAAATAAAAAATCAAGGGGTGGGGAGTGTTGCTCAGTGGTAGAGTGCTTACCTAGTATGCAGGAAGCCCTGTGTTTGGTCCCAAGAACAGAAAAAAAAAAAAAAAAAAAAAACTAAAGTTTAAAAAAGTACATCAGGGTCTAAGGTTATGGCTCAGTGGTAGAATACTTGCCTAGTACGTGTGAGGCACTGGGTACGATTTTCAGCAACACATATAAATTAATTAATTTATTAATGAAATAGTCCATTGACAACTAAAAAATATTTTTTTAAAAAAATACATCAAGCAGCATGCTTATGTATACTTTTCTCATAAGCATGTGTAAAGTAAGTTGTATTAGTTAGGTGTGTTAGTTATCTATTACTCTAGTATCTTCCTTTCTTAAACAACATGCATTTATCTTTTGACAGTGCTTATGAGTCAGAAAATCAGCATAGCCTACCTGGGTCCTCTGTTTCAGAATCTCATACAGGGCTGCCATCTAGATGCGGTCCCAGCTAAAAGCTTAACTAGAGAAAGGTCCAGGTGATTTGATGTGTCATTTTGAGCCACAGGGAACCCAGATTGCACATTATTTCTGATGCGTCTGTGAGGATGTTTCTAGATGAGATTAGCTTGGGAATTGGTGCACCCAAGTGAATTACAACTCCTTTGGGGATGGTCCTCCCCATGTGGTGGGGCATCATCCAATCCTTTGGAGGCCTGAACAGAACAAAATGCAAAGGAAGAAAGAATTCACCCCATTTGCTTCTTGTCTACCTGCTTGAATTAGGACATGTCTGCTCTGGGACTGGGATTTACACCAGCAGCTCCTTTGCTTCTCAGGCCTTTGGATTGAATCTAGAATACTACCACACTTTCCTTCTTCTTCTCAGCCTCCATATTTAAAGGAGCCAATTGCTTACGTTAAATCTCTTTCAGTTCTGTTTCTCTTGAGAACTCTGACTCATACCGTCCACTTCTAAGCTCACTCACATGATTACTGACAGGGTTCAGATCCCAGTGGCCACTGGCCAGGAGCTTCCCTCAGCTCATTGCCACATAGAGCTGCCTCATAGGCCAGTTGACGTCATTACGGCAAGCGTGGAAGAGCCAGAGAGAGCTGTGAGCTAGAAAGAAGCCACCTTCTTCTAGAGCTGAGTCTCAGAAGAGGCATCCCATCTCTTCTGCTGTGTTCTACCCATCGCTGGAGTGAAGCTCAGCAGTAGAATGGGTGGAGTTCAATCTCCACACAACTGAAATGTTTAAGCAAATTTAAAGGGAAAATATTTCATGGGGTCCCCCTGAATCTCACCCAGGGTTGCATGCTCTACATGCTTTTCGGTGGACTTTTAAAAATTCCTGCTCTGCATGAATGTCTACCCCTGCCCCCTCCTAGCAAATCCTCACCTCCGTCTGGCAGGTACAAGAGGCCATTACTGCCCGTTGCAATGGCGCACACTTATAATCCCAGCAGCTCTGGAGACTGAGGCAGGAGGATCTCAAATTCAAAGCCAGTCAGCAATTTAGAAAGGCCCTAAGCAACTTAGTGAGACCTTCTAAGTTAAATATAAAAAAGGGCTGGGGCTGGGGCTCAGTGGTTAAAGGCCCCTGGGTTCAATCCCTGGTACAAAAAAAAAAAAAAAAAAAAAAAAAAAGTCATCACACTACAAGGGTAAAATCCTAACACTGAGGACACTCCTCCTAGCACGAGCCACCATGAATCCAGCCATTCATTGAGTACCTAATAGGTACCTGACAGAGACAGCAAGGAGGTGAACTTGAAGAAATCAAGCACCTAAAATGTAAGCACCATGCTGAGACATCTTCCTCAGCAATCTTGGGGTGTTGTTTTCACACTGTTCCCCATATAAAATGTTCCCCCAGTATTAGGGATTGAACCAAGGAACACTCTACCACTGAGCTACATCCCTTATTTATTTGTTTGTCTGCCTGTTTGTTTGTTTGTTTTTGAGACAGGGTCTTGCTAAATTGCCATGATTGGACCCAAACTTGCAATCCTCCTACCTCAGTCTCCCAAGTCCCTGGGATTACAGGTATGCACTTGGTACCTGTATGCTCCCTCTTTGTATATTCTTGATAATCATCATGTCAACAGCTGGGTGCGGTGGTGCATGTCCATAATCCCAGTGACTCTGTAGGCTGAGACAGGAGGATCATAAGGTCAAGATGATTGTCAGCAATTTAGAGAAGCTGTAGGCAACTTAGCAAGACCCTGTCTCAAAATGAAAAATTAAAAGGGCTGGGGATGTAGTTCAGTGGTTAAGCACCTCTGGGTTCAAATCCCAGTACCAAAAAATAATAATAATAATTGTCATGCCAACATAATTCCTTCAATATTGACCCCAAAGGAAATACTTTAGAAGGAAGGATTTTCAGTTGATCTGGGTTTGTTGGGACTGAGGGTCTGACTGAGATGCAGGACATTCAATATTAGAAGTGGGACAATTTGGGGGACTGGGATATGGCTCAGTGACAGAGTGCTTGCCTAGCATGCACCAGGCTCTGAGTCCTATCTCCCACCCAAACCCAAAAACAACAAAAAGTGGAACAGTCTTGGGTAAACCATGAGATTCAGCCAGGCTTCGTGCTATGTGTTTTGCAGAGACGAACACCAATCCCTCAATAAACCAGCAAGTAAAGGGAACCTCAGAGAAGTCACAGGAAACTTCCAAAGGTATAGACAGGGATTAGGATGGGAGCTAGGCCTGTCAGTCTTCATAGAATGTACTCTTGGCAACTTTGATTTTTGATTTTTTTTTTAATTTCTTTAGCCAAGCCTCAGACAGGATTCTTGGATTAATGGTTTATGGATGTGCGTTTGTCAAATTTTCTAGTTCCAAGCTCACAGTGTAAACTTGACCTTAGATTCTAAACACCTTTGATTGTAGCAATGCCTGAAAAAAAAAAAAACTAATAATATTTGTTGTTGTTCTTGTTGTTTGTTTGTTTTCCAGTCTGAGGATTGAACCCATGGGCTCTCTACCAACTGAGCTATGTCCCCAGCACTTTTTACTTTTTATTTTGAGATAGAGTTTCTCCATATTGCCTAGGGTTGGCCTTGAACCTGCAATCCTTCTGCCTCAGCCTCCTGAACAGCTGGGATTACAGGCAGGTGCTATCTTGCCCAGCAGAATATTTATTTTTGTGTTTTTAGTTAAAGTTTCTGATGTCAGAGATTGAACCCAGTGTTCAGTACATGCTCTACCACTGAAGTATACCCCACTACATGAACACTGATACACTGCCAGGTGCAGTGGCGCACACCAATGATCCCAGTTACTAAGGAGGCTGATACAAGAGGATTGCAAGTTTGAGATCAGCCTCAGCAAACTAGTGAGACCCTGTCTCAAAATAAAAAAATAAAAAGGGCTGGGAATGTGACTCAGTGGGAATGTGACTCACCCCTGAGTTCAAAATACCAAATTAAATAAATAAGTAAATCTCAAGCCAGAAGCAGGGACACAGGGAAGGCACTTTATTTATATATACCACGTATTTCACACCCATTCCTTCCCTAGCAGCTACGTCAGGGTTCATGCCCAGCTGTTCCTCTGACTGTACACTTGCTTGTCCAAGGACAAACACTACACTAAAATGGCTTGAATTTTTAGCTGTAAGTTACTTTGGTTCATTTTTATTCCAAATTTTTTTTTCCAATTGTAGATTGTCACAATGTCTTTATTTTTATATGGTGCTGAGGATTGAACCCAGAGCCTCATGTGTGCAGGGCAAGCGCTCTGCCATTGAGATACAACCCCAGCCCTATTCCAAATCCTTATTCTATGTTTTATTTGTATTTGTTTTCAAAACAGCAGAAGAAGCAGGGTGGCACATGCTTGTAATCCCAACAACTCAGCAGACTGGAACAGAAGGATGGTTAGTTCAACACCAGCCTCAGCAACTTAGCGAGACCCTGTCTCTACATAAAATATAAAAATGGGCTGGGGATGTAGGTCAGATGATCAAGTGCCTCTGGGTTCAATCCCCCGTAGCAAAAAAAAAGAAAGAAAGAAAGAAAAGAAACAGCAGAAGCCAGGTGCAGCATAATCCCAGCTACTCATGAAGCAGGAGGATCATAAATTCAAGGCCAGCCTCAGCAATTTAGCAAGATTATGTCTCCAAATAAAAGATAAAAAGAACTGGGAATATAACTCAGTGGTAGAGTACCCCTGGGTTCAATCCCCAGAACCACAGTAAATAAATAATAAAAATAATAAAAAAAGAGGAGTGTGGATAGAGTCAGTGTACAGCACTTGCCTAGCCTGTGCAAGGTCCTAGGTCTCACCCACCCTGAGTGTCATACATGTGGAAAAGAAAGTTGTAGGCTGAGCATGGTGGCACACACCTGTAATCCCAGCTTTTCAGGAGGCTGGGGCAGGAGGATCATGAGTTCAAAGTCAGCCTCAGCAACAGTGAGGTAGCTAAGCTAATCAGTGAGACCCTAGGGCTGGGGAATGCTCAGTGGTTGAGTGTCCCTGTGTTCAATCCCTGGATCCCTGGTACAAAAAAAAAAAAAAAAAAATATATATATATATATATATATATATATATAGATATAGATATAGATATAGATATAGATATAGATATAGATATAGATAGATAGTTTTTTTAAGCAAATTATAAATAAATGAATGGTAATTTCTAGGTGGTGGGATCACTATGCCCAGGTACAATTTCCAAGTATTCTAATTGCCTAGTTTTTCAACAAGAACATGGATTTCTTGGGGGAGGGCGTATTGTTTAAATTCTTACCTAAGGAAATAAATATATAAAAAGAGAATAAAACAGGGTTGGGTCACCTTGTAACTGGACGGTCCCAAATCAAGATTCCTTAGAAAATGGTGAGCAGGTGAATGCAGAGCCACAATGGGTGACTGGGCTGCCCCGGGATGTAATGGGTGGAAGGGACAAAAGTCTTCAACTGAGAATCCAGGGCTCCACAGCCTGTCGTTTCTGTTCAGTTTGGGGTGGTGTTTGTTTGCTGTTTTTTTTTTTTTTCTTGGCATACACAGGGCTTCATGCATGCTAGGGAGGTGCTCTACCACTGTCCTACATCTCCAGCCCTTTTTATTTTTTATTTTGACAAGAAGTCTCAATCAATTGCTGAGGCTGGCCTCAAACTTGCAGTCCTCCTGCCTCAGGCTCCCAAATAGCTGAGCACAGAGACTATAAACTGCCACACCTGCCCTTTTTTATTTTTTAATTTTATTTTGAGACTGGATCTTGCTCAATTTCCCAGGCCGGCCTGGAACTTGTGGTCCTCCTCTCTCAGCCTCCTGAGCAGCTGGGATCACAGGTGTGGGCCACCACCCCCAGCTTCATATGTGTTCTTTGGATGACAGCACATCATTTTCTGCTGTGTTATGTTAGTGGGTAAAGATGAGAAGCAAGTCCCCAGACAGTAGTAGTTCAAGGACTCTAAATCATTCCTCAGATGCATCTCCATCCAGCAGGGCAAGTCCTGGATCTTGGCACAGCAATGGAGGTGGCCCTGCTGCAGCCCCCCAGAACCTTGGGAGGCAACCCCCACCTTTCTGCAGTATTTGTTTCTTCTGTGCAAATCTTTATTCCTCCCAGACTCAGCCGCTCCAGCCTGGTCTGTGGATGCTGATGAAGAAAGGGAACAGACAAGAGAATTTACTTGTCCTTTCTTTGTTCCCTCGACCTTGAAGCACTTAACAGCAGAGCTCAGGGTGCAGAGAGCAGGCAGAGTTCTGGAATGAAAGGCAGAGAACTCAGAGGGCGCTGGGAGGCTGCACTCTTTCGTTCCGCTTTGGTCACCATAGTGACTTCTTTCTGAAGCCTCAACCCTGCGGTTATTGCTTGACATTCATTCATAATAAGGCCACCCCTGCGCTTTCTGCCCACTGGGGAACTGAGCACCGCATGCACTGGGAGTCATGAGGCCAGGACACCGAAGCCTTGACGCAGTGTGTGTCCTGCAGGTGGGGTGGCCCGCTGCTGGGCAGAGGGAAGATTGAAGGCTGGGTGTGCTGGGTGTTCACGTGTGTTCTGGTCCTGTTCCCTCAGTTCACAAGAGGAGAAAGGATTTGCCTAAGGCAATTGAGCCCTTTTGAGAGGCAGCCAAGACTGGAGCAGGGCCCTTTTTATTCCTGGTGTAGAGGTCATGGCACCTTATCGGTCATGCATGTGCAAGGCTCTGATCTGAGCCCAGGTTTTTTCACTTTTTTAAATTAATTTATTTATTTTTTCTGGTACCAGGGATTGAACCCAGGGGTGCTTAACCACTGAGCCACATCCCCAGTCTTTTTTTTTACATTTTATTTGGAGACAGGGTCTGGCTGAGTTGCTGAGGTTGATGTCGAACTCGCAGTCCTCCTGAACTGCTGGGAGTACAGGTGTGCACCACTGCACCAGGCTCACCTCTTGACACTTTGTAATAAGCACTGGGCCTCACACTTCCTCAGATTGTCACTAGAGGTTACCAGTGATTGTGGCAATCGGATCATGAGCAATTCCTTGAGAAAGTCCTGAACTAGAAGTTCTGTAGCCAAAGACTTCCATTCTGGTCACAGATTTACAAGTAAATTAGCTCATTTAGTCCTAAAAATAACCCCCAAAGGTGACCATTATTACCTGACCCCCATTCTGGGGATGGATCCCATGGCCCTCACCTACGAGGCAAGCAGTCTACCGATGAGCTACACCCCCAACGCTCTCGGTTTTATTTTGGGACAGGATCTTGCCAAATTGCCCAGACTGGCTTTGAATATGGATTCACCTGCCTTAGGCCTTGTATCTCTGGGATTACAGGTCAGGGCAGCATGCCAAGCTATTATTCCCTTTTAAAATGAGAAACCTGGGAGTTTGGAGAGTGGTTGAATGGATCCACTTGGAGTGAGAAGTAAACGTGAGTCTTAACTGATAGTAGTAGCTCATTAGTCTAGACACTGGCTTCAGACTCAAGGATATCAGGTCCTACTAGTTGCTTGCTGTGTGACTTTGGACAAATCACTTAACTTCTCGGAGCCTCCCCTTCTCCACCAGTAAAAACAACATAAGAATAGAACCTTCTTTATAGGATCTTTGTAAAGATTAAGTAAGGAAATATATGTAAATCACATAGTAATGTGCTTGGCATTTAATAAGTGTTGTCTATTATAAGATTTGTAAGTAGTTTCCTGCTAGAACTACTCAAAGGAAAAAGAGAAAATTTGCATCCCACTGCCAGACCCACCCAGAGACTAAGGTCTTCCTTTGTCAAACAGGAAGAGAATGTTTTCACAGAAGACACTTCAAGGTGAATGAAATAAATCTAAAAGACCCTTTTTAGAAATATATATTTTATTAATTGTTAATGGACCTTTATTGGATTTATTTATTTATTTATATGTGGTGCTGAGACTTGAACCCAGTGCTTCACACATACTAGGCAAGTGCTTTACCACTGAGCCACAATCCCAGCTCCTAAAAGACCCTTTTTAGAGCTTTGTTTTTTTATTTGAAAGACTCTGGACAAGCTGGGTACACTGGCCCATGCCTGGAATCCCAGCTACTGGGGAGGCTGAGGCAGGAGGATTACAAGTCCAAGGCCAACCTATGCAATTTAGGGAAACCCTGTCTCATAAAATAAAGAGCTGGGGATGTTGCTCAGTGGTAGAGTGCTTGACTAGCATGTATGACGCCCTGTGTTGAACTCCTAACACCATAACAACAAACTCAGACATGGAAAGGAAACAGAAGAGTTGAGACTGATATTTGTCCATAATTTTACCATCAATACCCTCCAGACTTACAATCTCATACTCCCCAACACAATGGTCACTCACCCCATGTGGGTATATATATATATTTTTTTTCTCCATACTAGGGATTAAACCCAGGGACACTTTACCACTGAACTGCTTTTATAGTATTATAATCATTTATTTTGAGAGAGGATCTCACTCAGTTGCCCAGGTTGGCCTCCAACTTGCAATTCTCTTGTCTCAGCCTCCCAACTTGCGGAGGTATCAAGCATGCACTATAGCGCCCAGCTCCCAACAGGATCTTAAACACATGAAATGTTCCTAGTCTAGACAGATCTGCTGGGTGCAGACATTGTTCAAATAGCCAGGAAGGCCAAGCGTGATGCATACATTGGAAATGGATTGCCCAGGTTCTGGACTTGGTTCTGCCTTCAACCAACCCTGTGACTTAATTAAAATTAAGATACGTGGGGCTGGAGTTGTAGCTCAGTGGTAGAGCGCTTGCCTAGCATGTGTGAAGCACTGGATTTGATTCTCAACACCGCATAAAATAAAGATCTATCAACAACTAAACAATATTTTTTTAAAAAATTAAGAAAAGTTTTGGGGCCTTGGTTTCTTCGTCTGTAAAGTGAGAGGTTTGGACCAATTCTGGAAAACCTGAGAGCAGACCTGCATTCTACCTTACACCCCCATCGCAGCAGGCCAGGCCTAGGAGTTACAGAAAAAGGCCTCAGAATCCTTTTCAACACTGTGTTCTCATAATGTTCCACCAATGGATCAAAATTAGCCTATAGGTTAGTACCTAAGCTAAGTGCCTGAACTGGATCTTTCTTTTTTTTTTTTTTTCCTCAAAATTTTATTTTTTTGTCAGTACTGGGATCAAACCTAGGGCCTTACACATACCAGGCACGTGTTGCAACACTGAGCTACATGCCCAGCCTAAACTGGATTATTTCTAAGAGCCCATTCAACTTTGATATTCTAGATGGATTTGACCCTCTGGGTTTGCAGTCACAAGAGGAGGCTGGAAAGAGGAACAGTGGTGATAAGAACATGGGCATTGGAATCAGAAAACCCTGGGTTTGAATTCCAGCAGGTTATATGCAATCATGAGTGACTCACTTCTCTTTGAGCTGTGGTTTAATCTCTACAAAACAGATCAGAACTCCAAACACATTACAGATTAAATTAGATAAATGTTTGTAATGTATCTCTTGCTTGCACATAATGTCACTGAAAGCTCGGTCCTTGTCCCCAATGCCAATCTAGTAATGAAGACATGATTTTGAGAAAAATGAAAAAGAAGGTTTATTGCTTTGCAAAGGAGAAACACAGGGGACGCCTATCCCAAAGGCTGTGATTCTGCCCATCAGCAGGAACAGAGGGACTTTTAGAGAGGTGACTCAAAGGTGACATTTCACGTGCTCTAGATCTGGAGTCGTCATTCATTTGTTAATTTGGGAGGTAGTCACTTTGGAGATCTTCTGGTGCCGTCCCCCAAATCTGGATGATTTCATTCCTATGGTGGGTGTGTGCTCAGGGACTGCCTAAAAAGGGGAAGAAAGGTTAGATAGGAGCAGGGAGACAGGAAGAGAAAGAAACATGTTCATTTTAAAAATCTGCTGCAGTGGCAGAGCAGCAAGGGCTACATTCACAGCATAAAGTGGACCATGAAACTCCATAAATGGAACTTAGACAGACACACCCAGCAAGATGTGTGCACCCAGAGATCTGCCTTCTCCCAGCGCATGCCACCTCCTGACAAGAAGATCAGAAGCCCTGACAAGTGGCTTCTGACGCGGGCTTCCGGGAGCACCCCCCTTTCCCCTGGCCGTCTCTTCTGTTAATGACAGATTGTTCTCTGCTTTTCTGAAGCTCCCTGGGAGCTGTTGGCACGTCAGGAAAATCAGAGCACACTTGCAGTCTTCTGGGTGAGGCAGAGCTCTAGAGAACCCCAGAGATGAGTGAGGTGTGGGTTTGCTCTGGTTTGCATACTTGGCTCCTGCTTAACAAAAGCAGGCACCCAATGCTGGTGGGAATATTGTGTCGTAAAAGCAGAGCTGTTGCAGGGCTGGGGTTTGTCTCGCAGGATAGGTGTCAGGGAGGCTTGGGGTGTGGCTCTGGGAGGGCACTTGTCTGGCATGAGTGAAGCCCTGGGCTTGATCCCCAGCACCTCAAAAACAAGGGATTGAAAAACAAAGCACGGGTTCCAGGGCCCCGTGGGAAAATTTGGTTATAGTTTCTCTAGATTTCTTAATTGTAAATTCATGGCCCAAGTACGGACACCACCCACTCTGTGCCCAGGGCGGGGTTTATAACAAGGGTCCACTTTATCTTTTGAATATAGCCCTGGCTTCTCTGCGATGGCAATTTATTATTATTATTTTTTTAATGGGCCTGTTTCTTTCTCTTCCTCTCTCCCTGCTTCTTCCTAATCTCTCCCCCTCCCTAATCTCCAGGGAAACAAGGTCAACTTTCCACCCCATTTTTAGGTAGATTTATCTGTCCCTGAGCACACACCCACCATAGGAATGAATTCATCCAGACTTTGGGGATGGCACCGAAAGATCTCAGAATTGACTATCTTCCAAATTAACAAGTGGCTTACAATTCCAGGCAGAGAACAGTAGAATGTCACCTTTGAGTCACCTCTTTAAAAGCCCCCTTTTCTTGGGATGGGTCGAATCACAGCCTGAGGGACAAGCGTTCCCTGTGTTTCTTCTTTGCTAGCAAAGCAATAAATCTTCTTTTTCTTTTTTTTCTCAAAACCACTTCCTTGTTATTGGGCTGGCATCAGGGACAAGGACTGAGCTTTTGGCAATGGATCCACTGTGCATGCTACAGTGACATTACTGACCAGTCACTGCCTTCTTCTTCCCAGGCAGCATGGAAATTACACCGGGGATTGAACCCGGTGGCACTTTACCATGGAGCCACAAACCCAGGCCTTTTTAGTCTTTATTTTAAGACTAGGTCTTACTAAGTTCCTTAGGGCCTCACTAAATTGCTGAGGCTTGTCTCAAACTTGTGATCCTCCTGTCTCGGCCTCCTCGGCTTCTGGGATTACAGGGCATGCACTACCATGCTCAGCTTGCACAACCCTTCTCAAGACTACTTCAGCCAGGCATGGTGGTGCACACTATACCAATCCCAGCAACTCAGGAGGCCGAGGTTGAAAGATCACCAACTGGAGACCAGCCTGGACCACTTAGTGAGACCACATCTCAAAACAAAAAATACAAGCACTAGGGGTGTAGTTCAGTGGTGGAGAACCCCTGGGCTTCATCCCCAGTACCTTTACCTTCCAAAGACTGTGCTCTGGGTAGCCATTAGCAAACCATGGGGCAGCCACCCCAGAGCAAACATCGCCATCTTTCTCTGAATCTCTTTATTTTTCCTTGTGGTCCTGGGGATGGAACCCAGGGGACTCTACCACTGAGCTGCACCCCAGCCCTTTTTAGTTTTTATTCTGAGACAGAGTCTAAATTGCCCCAGTTGGTTTCTGACTTTTGATCCTCCTGCTCCAGCCTCCCAAATGCCTAGGATTATAGGCACATGCCACCACACCCAGTTATTTGCCACATTTCAAGTGTTTAATAGCCACAGGTGGCTAATGGTCACCATGTTTGAAGAGTGCAGATTATAGAATGGTTCCGTTACTCCAGAAGTTTCTACTGGACATCCCTGCCCTGGACTGACTATCCCATGCTGCCCCTTTGTCCTCAATCTCAAAAGTAAGTAAGGGCATCCCTCAGACACCTTTGTTTCCCTTAGCAACTCACCTGTCAGTAGGTCATGTTGGTGACTTACAATAAGGGAATGATAAGGGAAATGAAGGGGCCTCATAAATGTGAATTTTAACAGAAACACCCAAGTCCCAGCCTTTTTTTTTTTTTTTTCTGGTACAAAGGATTGAACTCAGGGGCACTCAACCACTAAGCCACATCCCCAGGCCTTTTTGTATTTTATTTAGAGACAGGGTCTCACTGAGTTGCTTAGGACCTCGATAAATTGCTGAGGCTGGCTTTGAACTTGTGATTCTCCTGCCTCAGCCTCCCAAACCACTGGGATTACAGGTGTGCACCACCATGCCCAGTGACAATGAGAAATTTTAATCATTGCAATTTAGTGTCAGGATTGGACTTACTTTTTTTTTAAAAAAATATTTTTTTAGTTATCAGTGGACCTTTATTTATATGTGGTGCTGTGAATTGAACCCAGTGCCTCACACATGCTAGGCAAGCGCTTTACCCCAGAGCTATTTCCCCAGCCCTGCTTTTTTTTTTTTTTTTTTTACCAGAGATTGAACCCAGGAGCACTCAATTGCTGAGCCACATGCTCAGCCCTTTCTTATATTTTATTTAGAGACAGGGTTTCACTGAGTTACTTGGGCCTCACTAAATTGCTGAGGCTGGCTTCTTTGAACTCACAGTCCTCCTGCTTCAGCTTTCGGAGCTGCTGGGATTACAGCACCACGCACGCCTGGCCTGGACTTCAACTTTTAAAAGGCCCTTCTGGCCCAGGTATGGTGGTTCACGCCTGTAATCCCAGCTTCCCTAGGAGGCTGAGGCAGGAGGATCCCAAGTTCAAGGCCAGCCTGGGCGATTTAGGAAGACTGCCTCAACCTAAAAATAAAAAGGACCCGGGGATGTAGCCCTTTGGTAGAGTGCCCTGGGGTTCAATCCCCTGGAGAAGAAGGAGGAGGAGAAGGAGCCCCTTTGGTTGCTTGGTGAGAAATGGTGAGGAAGGTACAGAATCTGGGGAGACCCACTTTCCTGTCCTGTCCCTGGGGTTGTGTGAGGAGGTCCTGGAGAAGGTGATCTCTATTCAGGTAGACAAGGGCCTTGACAAATGCCATGGAAGAGAATTTCTGAACCAGCTGGATATTTCTTTAGGAAAGAAAGGAATACACACTCAAGGGAGCGTGCGAGCCATTGAGAGGGGAGACACTCTTCAGGTGTCTCTTTATTTTTTTTGGTGCTGAGGATTGAATCTGGGTGCCCTTAACCAATGAGCCCCCTCCCCATAAAATAAAAACTAAAAATCCCTTTTTATTTTGAGACATGTTTTCGCTAAGTTGTTTAGGGTCTCTCTAAACTGCTGAGGCTGTCTTTGAATTCCAGATGATCCTCTGTCCCAGCCTCCAGAGACACTGGAATTACAGGCATGCGCCCACTGCGCCCGGCTCAGTCTCTTGTTTTGAAAGAGACCTGGTGAGTAGTGTGTATGGAAGGTATGTGCGGATATCAGTCTGGTGATCACAGAACAGATTATGATGGTCTGGTTGTTCTCAGGATCTTCAGGATGATATCCCCTACCCTGGGGATAGCATCAGTAGATAACATCAGAAAAGTACCCTACCTTGTTGGTTTTGTATCTCCCTTTGCTCAAGTTAGTCTCAAAACACATGTTAGGGCTAGGGATGTAGTTCGGTGGTAGAGCAGTTGTCTGGCAAGTTCTGGGTTCAGTCCCCAGTACCAAAGGCACACACATACACACACACACACACAAAAAAAAACGAAAAGTTATATTTTCTTCTCCCTTTTTTATTTTTGGTACTGGGGACTTAACCACTGAGCACTTAACCACTGAGCCACATCCCCAGCCCCTTTTGTATTTCATTTTGAGTTGCCTAAGTTGCTTAAGGCCTCCTTATATTGCTGAGACTGACCTTGAACTGTGGTCCTCCTGCTTCAGTCTCCCAAACTGCTGAGATTACAAGCATCCACCACAGCACCTGGTCTTTCATCTGTTTTTATTGTTGTTTTGTTTTGTGGAACTGGGGATGGAACCCAGGAGTGCTCTACCACTAAGTTACACCCCTAGCCCTTTTTATATTTTTTTTTATTTTGAGAAGGGTGTCACTAAATTGCCCAGACTGGCCTCTAACTTGCAATCCTCCTGAGCCAGCCTCCTGAGTGGCTGGGATTACAGGCCTGCCCCAATGCGCCCAGCTAGCTCTCTTTTTACCTGTCTCTATTCCCTCCTTCTACCTCACTCTGGCAAGGCTGTGGCTGGAGGTAGCCTTGGAACCTGGAGGGCCACGGCAGCTTTGAGGCTTGGTGATGGGCTGTGGTGGAGCATGGGGAAGACCTGGCACCTGTCACAGTTGTCACTGAGTGACTTATTGTATATCCAGTTGCTTCATGTCTTTCCTCTCCCCACTAGACTGTGTGGGCTCTAGGAAGACGGGGGCAGCCACATCTACAGCGACCTTCAGTGTCTAACAGCACTGTCAGTGGCCTGGGCTTTGGGATGGTGCTCTTGGTCACTGGGATGGAAACTAGGGGAGAGAAAGTTAGGGACTTTCAGGTCATAATCTAGGGGCACAGACAGATATGAACAAGAGAGGTTTTTAATTTAATTAATTAATTAATTTATTTATTTATTTACATTTTTTTGTGTGTGCTAGGGATGGAACCCAGGGCCTCTCACATGCTGAGCATATACTCTACCACTAAGTGACATCCTCCCACCAACAGCATACCTTTTAAGCTATTGACCCTGGGCAAATGAATTCTTTGAGATTTTGTTGTTTCATACATGAAATGTAAATATTTTTACCTTCCTTCTTACCTAATAAGATTAGACGGATTATGGACCAAATTCCACCTTGAGGTAAGTTCTAGGGTAGAGGCCTGATTCTGGGGATCCAACAAACCAGGTCAGCCGCTTGCCCAAAAACCAAACAGAAAATCAGGAGGAGTGCAAGTTCAAAGCCAGCCTCAGCCACTTATCGAGGCCCTAAACAATTCAAGACCCTGTCTCAAAATAAAATATATAAAAAGGCTGTGGATGTGGGTCAGTAGTTAAGCACTCCTGGGTTCAATCCCTGGTACAAAAAAAGGGGGGAAAAACAGAAAAGATAATGGTGAAAAGCGTGAGAGGAACTTTAATCAGTGCAGCTACATAGGGAAGACAGGGAACCCATGACCTTGACCCTGTCTTGGAGGGACTGATCATGACTTTGAGGTCTTATAGAAAGCGGAAAAAGGGCAAGACTTGGGGGCTTGCAGGGTTGGAGGCTTTTCACAGCTGCCAAAGCAGGTGAGCTTGACCAGGTGCGGTTGGTCCATGATTATTTCAGGATTGGTCAGGAGGTCCCCATAAGAAAGTCCCTGTTACCTAAGATGTGTGTGGGTTAGATCTGGTTCCTGGAATCCAAGGTGACTCAGAGCCGAGGAGATGGAGCCCAAATGGAGCAGAGATGCCAAGTCTTTAATCCTGCCTTAAGCTGTCCCTTGGCCTTGTACAGGCAAAAGTGAAGAGTGTCAGCCCTTGCTATAGTTGCACCTAAGGAATTCAAACCAGGAGCCGGCCGCAGTGGTGCACGCCTGTAATCCCAGCAATTTGAGAGGCTGAGGCAGGAGAATCCCAAGTTTGAGGCCAGCCTAGGCAACTTAGAAAGATCTTTAGAAACTTAGTGAGACCCTGTCTCAAAATATAAAATAAAAAGGACTGGGGGCGGAGGCGCTGGGGTTGTAGCTTAGTGGTAGAGTGCTTGCCTAGCATGGGTTAGGGTTAGGGTTAGGGTTAGGGTTCGATTCTCAGCACCACATAAAATTAAGTAAAAAAAGGATCACTGATAAGTAAAAAAAAAAAAAAAAAATTTAAAAAATCATCAAGGGAATGAACTTTAAAATAATAAGGGCTGGGGGTATAGCTCAGCAGTAGCATACCTGTGGATCAACCCTCAGCACCACATAAATAATAATAACAATAATAATAATAATTAGCCAAGGTTGTAGCTCAGTGGTAGAGAGTTTTCCTAGTATGTGTGAGGCCCTGGGTCTGAGCCCCAGGACAAACAAATATATATATATCTCACAATGGTAAGCTCGACACTAAATATACTTCCAGCCACTTTATTTATTTAATCCGGGGGCTGGGGATGTGGCTCAAGCGATGGTGCACTCACCTGGCATGCGCAGGAGCGGCACTGGGTTCAATCCTCAACACCATATAAAAATAAAAAATAAAGATATTGTGTCCACCTAAAAAAATAAATAAAAAATATTTTTTAAAAATATTTATTTATTCTGCAGTGCTGAGTCTCAAACTCAAGGCCTTGTGCACACTAGGCAAACACTCTACCACTACCACCTCCCCAGCCCTTCACACTGAATATACTTTTACCACCATAAAAAATAAGCTAGAGCCAGGTGCCATGGCACACGCCTGTAATCCCAGCGGCTAGAGAGGATGAGGCAGGAGGATCATGAGTTCAAAGCCAGCCTCAGCAAAAGCAAGGCACTAAGCAACTCAGTGAGACCCTGTCTCTAAATAAAATACAAAATAGGGCTGGAGGTGTGGCTCAGTGGTCAAGTGCCCTGAGTTCAATCTCTGGTATCCTAAATAAATAAATAAATAAGCAAGCTAGATGAGATGAGTTTATGAGGCCTCTTAGCAGGGGATCACAGTGATCATCATCAATTTCACTGAGGGTGTAGTCAAGGTCCACTTACATAGCATACAGGAGGTTCTCAGTTTGATCCCTACCATTCATTGTGTGTGTGGGGGGGAGTTGAATTATTTTTCTTTTCTTTCTTTCTTTCTCCCCCCGCCCCCCCCCGCCCCCAGGAGAGGTCTAATAGAGGGAGAAACACCAAGAGCTAAGAAAAGCAGAAGCAAGGAAGTTGGCGATGGCCCTCTGTGGCCTGGACCAGGGGGCGCTCCACAGGAGAGCCCCGTGGGAAGAGGAAGTTCCCATGAGCTGTCCACCTCTAGAAGGAGGCTCCTGGCCCTGGCCCTTGCCAGATGCCTGAGGTGCTGTCCTTTGTTTCACCAGGGCAGGGATTTCCGGCTGAGCTGCTTGCCTTAGGTATCTTAACTACAGACCTGTTCCTGCAGCTGCCAAACCACAATGCTTTGTCTGAAACCCATCGGTGAGCGCAGCCCTGCAGCGCTGGGGTCCTAATTAGTATTTTATTCCTGTGTAAGGAGAACTGAGCCGAGCACCTGCTCCAAGGCGTCAGTCTCCTGCACATCGCCTTTGTTCAGGGTTTACATGCACCACGCTGGAGGAAGCATCTTCAGGAGTTACCAGTCCCGCCCACGCGTTTCACAGTGCAGCCCACACAAGGCGAAGAAATCTGCAGACTCCCGGTGGCAGGGTGCCCAGCAAGCCACTTGCAAGCTCGGGGACTAGGACAAGTTCCCCGGCCCTGAAGTCTGTTCCTTAGCAGCAACACAAAAATAATGGAGGAGCCAGGCGCAGGGGCACACACCTGGGAGGCTGAGACAGGAGGATCACAAGTTTGAGGCCAACTTCAGCAATTTAGCAAAGCCCTAAACAACTTAGCAAGACCCTGTCTCAAAAAAAAAAAAAAAAGTGCTGGCAATGTGACTCAGTGGTTAAGAATCCCTGGCACCAAATAAATAAATATTTGTGGAATAAATGGCGTTCTGGAGTCACTAAAGAGTTAGGCCAACTCTTGTTTTTGCAAATCACCATACAACTGTACATCTGGGATACTTCAGGTATATTATACATTATATCCAGTAACTATTAAGAAGCCAGCAGTTATATATATATATATATATATATATATATATATATATATATATATATATATATATATATATATAAAGAAAGAGAGACAGACAGAGAGAGATTGATTTTTTGTTGTTCTTGTTCTGGCGGTATTGAAAATAAAACCCAGGGCCTCATGCATGTTAAGTAAGTACTCTACTTCTAAAGAAGTATTTAGCTGTGCAGACCAAGGAGGAGTTCATAACTCCATGACACAGAAAAGAAGTGTAAATAAATGAAGGCTTTTCTACTCATACCAACTTTGCTAGAACCTGGTATACCAGTTATCCAGGAGAATCCCTGGGATTGGTGGGAAGAAGATGGGTATAAGATGGGTAAGGCAGGGAAATGGAAAGTGGAAAAAGCAATGAACTGGAGTTGAATTGAGTTTCCTAGATTTCTGACGCTTGGCCACCAGTAATGCTGGGTTCTTGGAAATCACTCTGTTGATTTTTGTGGTAAAGTACTTGAACTCTGAGGGCAAAACTAGCTCCATCTCTTACCCCTTGTGTGATCTAGAGTCACCTTTTTCCTCTATGAGCCTCATTTTTTCATGTGTAAAATGACATGATAATATAAGCTACCTATACTTTTTTTTTTTTGAGGGTAGGATAATGGGGAGTCCTAGGGCCTCTACAACTGAGTTAAATCCCCAGCCTTTTTCCTATTTTGGTACAGGATTGATTATTTCTAGGTACTGGGGTTTGAACCCAGGGGCACTTTACAGATCTTTTTATTTTTTAATTTGAAAGCAGGGTCTCACTAAATTGCTGATATTCCTTTTTTTTTAAATATATTTTTAAAATTTTTAGTTATGAATGGACACAATATCTGGATTGAACCCAGTACCTCACATGTGTGAAGCAAGCCCTTTGCCACTGAGCCACCACCTCACTGAGATTCTTGCTAAGTGGCCCAGGCTAGCCTCAAACATGCGATCTTTTGCCTCAGCTTCTCAAATCTGTGGGATTACAGGTGTGTGCCACCACATCCTACACCACCAAATAATTCTTAGTTGTATTCTCATCCAAATGAACCTTGAAATCCAAGGTAAAGATACAACTACTCCTTAGTGTCATGGTTGAGGCTAGAATAGAACCAAGGGCTCCTGAGTTCCTGATCTTTTCAATGTATGTGGTGGCTGTCATTTCTTGTCCCCATGGGCTTTAGAGTTCAAGAGAAAAGGGCAAATATGTAAAACATAAACTGCAGAAACATACAGGGTGATAACCGAGCTTAGGATGTGCAATAAGGTAGACACACATTTTGTCATTTTAGGATCTATAGGAAGAACCCAGAATGAGGTGGCAAGCACTATTTATTTATTTATATAGAGATTGAACCCAGAAGCACTTTACCACTGAGCTATACCCCCAGGTCTTTTATTTTTATTTATTTACTTATTTTTGAGACAGAGTCTCACTAAGTTGCTTAGGGCCTCACTAAGTTGCTAAGGCTGGCCTTCCTGTCTCAGCTTCCTAAACAGCTGAAATTAACTACAAGTGTGTGCCACCATACCCAGCTGACAAGTATAATTTTTTTTGATGGGGCTGGGGATATAGCTCAGTTGGTAGAGTGCTTGCCTCACATGCACAAAGTCCTGGGTGCAATCCCCAGCACCAAAAAAAAAAGTATAAATTTTTTTGAGTGCTTACTATATGGAATCTTTAAATGAATTATATTCTCTTAAAGCATCTCTAGACATAGTAAAAGTTATGACTCCCATTTTCTAGGTGTGAAAACTAAGGCCATAAGTAATTTAATTTGAGCCAGGGCATGGTGGCTCACCCTGTAATCCCAGATACTCAGGAGGCTAAGATAGGAGGATGGCAAATTGGAAGTCAGCTTCAGCTAAATTGCTAAAGCAAGACTGGAAGCAATTAAGGAAGACCCTGACTTTAAAAAAATTAAAGTACAGAGGGCTGAGGATGTAGGTCAGTGGTAAAGGATGCCTGGGTTCAATCCCTAGTACCAAAAAGAAGGAGGAGGAGGAGGAGAAGGGGAGGAGGAGGAGGAGGGGAGGAGGAGGAGGAGGGGAGGGAGGAGGAGGAGGAGGGGAGGGGGGAGGAGGAGGAGGAGAAGGATCTGAGGAGGAGGAGGAAGAGGAAAAGGAAGTAGCAGTTTTACTTGAACCAGGTACAGTGATGCACACCTATAATCTCAACTATTCAGAAGGCTGAGGAAAGAGGATCACAGATTTGAGGCCAGGCTCAGCAATTTAGCAAGACCTTCAAAAACTTAGCAAGGCCCTGTTTTAAAAAGCAAAAAAGTAAAAAGGCTTGGGATATGTCTCCATGGTAGGCCACACGTGCAGCATGAGCTCAAGGTCCTGGAATCCATCTTCAGTACTGCAAACAAACTAAAACCAGCTAATCAGGAGGCTGAGGCAGGAGGATCATGAGTTTGAGATCACAGCCAGGGGAACTTAGTGAGACCTTGTCTGAAAAATAAAAATTAAAAGACCTGGGTATGTAGCTCAGTGGTAGAACTAAATACATGCAAGGCCCTGGATTAATCCCCAATACTGGGGTGGCGGGGGAGTTGAACTTGTTCAAAGTCATATTAACAAGGTTCAAAGTAGCGGAGAGTGATGGAACAAGCCTATAATCCCAAAGGCTCAGGAGGCTGAGACAGGAGGATCCCAATTTCAAAGCCAGCCTCAGCAACGGCGAGGTGGTAAGCAACTCAGTGAGACCCTGTCTCTAAATAAAACACAAAATAGGGCTGGGGATGTGGCTCAATGGTTGAGTGCCCCTGAGTTCAATCCCTGGTACCACCCCCACCACCAAAAAAAAAAAAAAAAGAAGAGGTTCAAAGTGTAGCTATGTTGTTTCCCCTCTTTGCCCCACAACAGATTGGGATCCACCATTAGAGTCCTGCCAATGGATCACAGCATTTGCTAAAATGCATAATTCTGAAAATGCAGACTTTGTAAAATTTGTCATTTATGCACACATTCAAAAATAGAATCTCAGAGTTGAAAGGAATTTATCAGCAATAATAATAGTTCCAAACGTTGTAATTCACTTAAACTTTAACAAAACTACAAAGTAGGCAGTGTCATGCTTGTCTCAGGGATGCAGAAACAGAAGCAGAGAGAGGGTCAGCAGCTGGTCGCTGCAGTGGCTTGGCTGATGGCTGGTAAATGGAACAGAGTCCACCTCAACCCGTGCGCAGTGCCCTCCTACCTTGGCACAGTCCTACTGCTGAGTCAGTCTACCCATCCCGTTGAATCAGAGAGAAAAGTCATAAATGATCTCTTTGGATACATAACTGTGAATTTAGGTTTTCCCAAAACCTCAATAGTCATCAGAGAACCTGCAAAAAATAACTTCAGCCCAACTCAGACCCTCCACTTCCTATTCTGCTATTTCATCTCCATCAGGGGATTTGTGCCTTGCTGGATGGTTTCTAAACAGGAACTTCCTACCTCTCCAGCAGCTCCTTCTTCAAAAAGGAAGATTCAAGAGAAAAATTTTCCCTCTGGTGGGAAGATGCCTGCTTCCCAGGGACCACTGCACAGAGCCTGGAGCTGCAGAGAAGTCAGCTCGCAGCTGCCAGATAGCCCTTCAGAGATTGTCCCTGGCCCCTTCTCCCCCACCACCCAGCAAGGCTTCTAAGTCTCCACAAAGGCTCCTTCTTTGAGAAGTTCAGGGATGAGGGTGATGCTGCTTCTCGAACGATGTCCTCATTCTCTGCTGAGAGCATGCAAGCATGGAGAGAACGTAGACTCCCCTGGATATTCAAGAAGTTCAGGTATAGAAGCCGTTCCCCACACTTGCTGCAACCTTGGCCAAGATATTGGACTATAGGTTTCTGGGCCCAGATGAGTCCTTCTGCAAACCTTTGTTAGATTAGAATTGTAAACCCAAACCTCAGAGGCCGGCTGACAGTAGAAACACCTGGTAATATTCATTTCCTCTGCAAAAAGGTAGGTTCTTTTTCAATTTCCTTGCAACATGCAACCCTCCTAGTATTTCATTTTCCTATTTCTGGTGGAATCATAGAAGCCAACTATGTAAAGAAATAAAACTAAAAATGCAACAAGGGAAAAAATGCCATTTGGCACTTGACTCCAGTGGAAAACAAAAGGGGAGCTGCGTGCGGTGGCATATGGCTGTGATCCCAGCAACTTGGGAGGCTGAAGAAGGAGGATCAAAAGTTGGAGGGCAGCCTCAGCAACATAGCAAGACCCTGTCTCATAATAAAAAAATTAAAAAGAGTCCAGTTCCTGTTTGTAGGGGCACATGTGGGATGCCTAGCTACTCTGTCTTTGGAGTGACACTTAACATGGGCAGACTGGTACCATTTGGCCTCACAGGCCCAGTGTTAACAGAACTTAAAAGCCTTCTAGAGAAGTCACATATGTGAATTTTTAGGTTGGCTCAAAATTTCCCTAAATAGTGGGAGGGCCAAACACAGTATGTTCTAGACTGTGAACCAACCGTATGCAATCTCTGGATTAGGTGTTTTTAAAGCTCCCTTTTCTGCCCCACGGAAGAATGAAAGGATGAGGGGCTGGCAGGAGGCACTGGGGACTGTCCCTGAGACCTGCTCAGCCTCTGCAGAGCCTCTGAACCTCTGTTGATTCACACCAAGTAGGGGACAGGGAGGGGAAGGCCTGGCCTCTCTGCTCCCTGGGCTTCACTTAGGTTAATCCTTCCTTTCCCCTTGCTCTCTGCTCTCACTTGGGAGAAACGTGATGGCCGCAGGCTTCAGGAATGTCTGAGCAGGTCTGTCTGAACAGGCTGTTCCCATGCACTGGGAGAGGCGTGGCCCTTGCTCCCGGCGCTGGTGGAAGGTGTCAAGGAGGAGACTGAACATCTCAGTCCAGAGGAGGGCTCTGGGCCTTGGCCTCGGAGTGGATCATCCCTTCATGCTCCTTAGCCTGAGCTGAGCTCCCGCGGAGTCCCGGATGTCGTTACCACTGGCCGGTGTCAGGGAGAGAGTGTGCAGTCCGGGGCTGGTGTGGCTGTCTGCCAGCCTGGCAGATGGCCAGAGCCCAGAGCTCCCTGGGGAGGAGCGTAAACAAGGCGCCTGGTGGGCAGCTGTGACCCAGAATCTTCCCTCGGAAGAGCAGTGGAGAGGGAGGGGGAACACCAAGGGACCCTTTCCCGGACTTCCCAGGCTGCTGGGGACTCTGGCATCAGCCAGGGAGAGGATGGGGCTCCCAGGACAGCAGCTGTCCCGTAAAGGGTTGGATGAGCCGACTTTTAGGGAGTCTTTCAGCTCCTACCATCAAGACTCTGATTCCATGACTCTGTGATTCAGCTTTTTTTCACACTGTGGAATTCTCCAGAGAGGACATCTGTGGCTCTTCCTGGCCCAGCACCCACTCTGCTCCTTCTGTCAGCAGCACCCTCGTTTATCCTTCGGGAAATCACTTCTCCACTCTCCTTCCATGTGGTTTTGGGGGAAGCAGACCTTGACTGCTTATCCCCCTTTCCTGCCCTGAAGGTTGGGCCCAGGAACCTTCTACCCCTGCGCTATGTCTCCAGAACCTTTTTGAGACAGGGTTTCACTAGGTTACCCAGGCTAGTCTCGAACTGGCGATCCTCCTGCCTCAGGCTCTTGGGTAGCTGGGATTATGGGTGTGCCCTACTGCACCTGACTCTGACCTTGACTTTTCTGCCCATCAGACTCTAGGACAGGCAAGTGTGCCAGGCCAGGCTAATTGGCAGATCTCTTCCCTGCTGGATCCAATGGAACCTAATCCAAGACATTTTGCTGAAATTCTTGGGAAAAGTAAAATTGTCAGCAACTGGCTTGATATGTATCTGGAGGTGCTGGAGGCTGTGTGCCCTCCATGTGGGAGGAGGTAGCCAGAGAATGAAGCCATCACAGGGAAAGAGAGCACGGGACTGAAGCGGCAAACAGGACAACAGACTGATTGATTGCTTACCACGTAGAAGAAAGACAGACAGAGACCCGACAAAATGGTTTTGAGCTTGAACTGATGTTATAGTCAAGTATCTGATTCTTGGATTTTTCAGTGAACTGCCTTGGCATTAAAATTTTCTGAGCAGAAGGATTTCAAGTTCCTGAAATCTTTTACAGTCTAAAGGCAGAGCCTCCCCAAAGGGCTTAATTGTCACGAAATTTTTTTTCCCAGGAGCTACCAGGAAGATTCACTCTGATCACTGGAGATTAGAAATCTCCACACCTAAACAGGCACTGTCACAAAATTATCTTCTCATTATTCTCCTAAGGGTCCATTTATCTTCCCCCAAAGTCCTTTGTTTTCCTGTGAGTGCTCTTTTCCGCCACCCCTGCCTCTATTAAAATGGCATATAAACCCCAAATTGTGTTTTTTATTCAGTATTTGGTATCAAACTCAGGACCTTATGCAGGTGAGCAAGCATTCTATTACTGAGGTACATCCACAGTTCTTTTTTACTTTATTTTGGGACAGCGTCTCACTAAATTGCCCTGGCTGACCTTGAACTTGTGATATTCCTGCCTCAGTCTCCTAAGTAGCTAGGATTACTTTTTTTTTTTGCAGTGCAGGGATGGATCCCAGGCTCTCATGTGTGCTAGGCAAGCACTTTACCATTCACTGAGTTATATCCATTGCCCATAACCACCCTGTTGACTCACATTTTTCTATGAATTTCTGTGGGTGCATGATTAAATTTGTCTTTTCTCTTACTAATCAGTCTTTTGTAAGTTTAATTTGCAGGCCCCCAAACACTAAGTATATAAGGATAGAGGTAAAGTTTTCCCCTCCCTGAGACATCAGTTATATAAGCAAAACCTCTTCTGACATAATCTTCCATGACTCCAATATTCCACACAAAGTCTATGATTTTCTGCATGATTTACTAAGCACTAAATTCTACTTTATTTTCTTCAGGAGAGAAAGATTCTGGCAGTGATCTGGGCTCCTTTAAGCGTTCCCTGGTTGCCTGAAATCAGAGGGATTTGCCCAGAAAACCTCAAAGATCCTGACTTCCTTCCTGCCCTGCCCACATCCCCAAGGTACACCCCAGGTAACCCTGCTTTCTGCTTAGACCTTCAAAACGGATGTCACAGGTCCTGGGGCGTCACTCATTCATTTGCCAATTTGACGTGATTATAGAGCATTGACTGTCCAAGACGAAGCCCTTCTTCTTCTCCCTCTTGCTCTTCTATCTTTTCTTCTCTTTCTTTTTGTAGTACTGGGGTTGGAACCCAGGACCTTGTACATGTCACTGAGCTACACCCACCCCCCCGCCCCCCGCCCAGCCCAGAGATGAAGTCTTATCCCCAGAGAGTTTGGTGAAGAAAACATGCCAATAAAAAGAATTTCATTAGAATGTGATTCGTGCTGTAGGAGATATAAGTATAGAGAAGGGGCTTCTGGACCAGGTAGGTGAGGGCAGCAGGCGTGACACAGAAGCTTCTGGAAGGGGAGAGACTCGCTAGCTGAATGGCATGGCTAAGGGGTCAGCAGGGGAGAGGGTGAAGGATGAGCTTCCCAGGCAAGCAAAGGGAACAGCAGGAGGTACCAAACCCAGGGAGAGGTCCTGGCTGGTCAGAGGAACTGGCTGTGGTAGGGCTGGTATGGGCAGGTTCAAGGGATTCCCATCAAGGAGCAGGGCGGCTGGGCCACCGCTTGACAAGTCAGCTCTGACAGGTCTGCTTCCTGCATGTGGGAACAAAGAGACAGCAAGCAATGCAGCCCAGGGCAAGGCCTGACTCATGTCCTCAGAGGAGAAACAGGCTAGCAGAGCGACACTTAGCTGGGGTTGCAGGCCAAGGGGCACGATAAAGCCCTTGAGAGCAAGTATTGGTGAGCTCCTACCCACGGGGGCTTGGCCCTCTCCTTGCTGAACTTACTGGAGGCCAATGCAGGCAGGTCTGGCTATACTTGGGGGAGACCTGCAATTTTCTGGCCCACTCAACAATTTCTCCTGGAGTCCTTGCTTCCTCATGTGTGTCCTTGAGCTCAGTAGGGCCAATAAGGACAGGAAACTACTGTGGGTAAGTATAAGCAATTTTTAAGAGTGCAACTTTCTTGCACAGTCACTTATTCTTTCATTGACTCTTTTCATATTGTGTGTGTGGAGCATTTTTGTTTTGGTTTTTTTTTTTGTTTTGTTTTGTTTTGTTTTTTTGGTGCTGGGGGTGAACCAGGGGCACTTAACCACTGAGCCACATCCATAGCCCTTTTTAAATTTTATTTTGGGACAGCATCTTGCTAAGTTACTGAGGCTGGCTTTGACTGGTGATCCTCCTGCCTCAGCCTCCTGAACTGCTGGGATTATAGGCATGTTCCACTAGGCCCAACATGTGTGTGGGACGTTCTTTCCTCCTTCTTTATTATTATTATTATTATTTAATGGTACCAGGGATTGAACCCAGGGGCATTAAACCACTGAGTCACATACCCAAATCTTCTTTTTTTTTTTTAATTTTTTTTTTTAAAGAGAGAGTGAGAGAGAGACAGAGAGGGAGAGAGAGAGAGAATTTTTTTAATATTTACTTATTTTTTTAGTTCTCGGCGGACACAACATCTTTGTTTGTACGTGGTGCTGAGGATCAAAACCGGGCCGCACGCATGCCAAGCGAGTGCGCTACCGCTTGAGCCACATCCCCAGCCCTTAAATTTTATTTTAAAAATATTTTTAGTTGTAGAAGTATACAGTACTTTTATTTTATTTATTTATTTGTATGTGGTGCTGAGGATTGAACCCAGTGCCTCATGCATGCTAGGCAGTCGCTCTACCACTGAGCAAAAGCCTCAGCCCTTATTTTTTTGTTTTCAAATGGTGTCTTGCAAAATTGCTGAGGCTGGCCTTGAATTTGCAATCCTCCTGCCTCCTGAGTCACTGGGATTATAGGTATGTATGACTTTTACTGGCTCTTTTTCTTCTCCTCCTCCTTTTCTTTCCTTCCTCCCTCTCTCTCTCTCTCTCTCTCTCTCTCTCTCTCTCTCTCTCTCTTTCTTTCTTTCTTTTTTCAGTGCTAGGATTGAACCTAGAGTCTCATGAATGCAAGACTAGTTTTCTACCACTGAGTTCTATCTCAGATCCTTTTATTTTATTTTGAGACAGGTTCTCATTGGATTGCTGGGGTTGGCCTCCAGTTTGTGATCCTCCTGTTCTGCCTGCTGAGTTGCTGGAATTACAGGGAAGAGTCACCATGCCCAGTAAGCATCCCTATTACCAGTAACCTAGCCCAGGGACTCTGCCTGGATCCTGGCTGGCTTTGAATTCTCCTGCCTGCCCATATAAGAAAAGTGCAAGTCGTGGAAAACTAAATTTCATCCACCTTGGTCAAACTGGAGAGAAGAAGCCAGGCTTGGCTATTGGTGACATTCCTTTCTTGAGGGACCATCTCCTTCTACTCACTCTTTGAGACTTTTTATCACATAGCCCTGGCTGGGCACAATGGTGCATGCATGTAATCCCACCTGCTCCAGAGGCTGAAGTAGGAGGATAGAGAGTTCAAAGTCAGCCTCAGCAATTTAGCAAGACCCTGCCTCAAAATAAAAAATAAAAAGGGCTGGGTATGTGCTCAATGGTTAAGTGCCCCTGGGTTCAATTCCTGGTACCAAAAAAAAAAAAAAAAATAGAGAGAGAGGGAGAGAGAGGAGAGAAAGAGAAACAGAGACTTTTTGTCACATGGTCTTGATCTCTTCCTGGCCACAGATGGGTACTGGCCATGCCCAGCCAATCACGACATCCATCTTTTGGCAACAGCAATGGGTCCCTGGTTGGGGCTCAAGCCTTAAGGAGACCAACCAGGGGTGCCTCAGGCAATGATGTCTTCTCCCTGGACTGGGAGAATAGGAGTTCCTAGAAAGGTCGCCTATCAGTGTGTGAAGTCACTTCTTTTTTTTTTTTAAATTTATTATTTTTTTTAGTTTTCGGCGGACACAACATCTTTGTTTGTATATGGTGCTGAGGATTGAACCCCAGCCACACGCATGCCAGGCGAGCGCGCTACTGCTTGAGCCACATCCCCAGCCCCTGAAGTCACTTCTTAGAAGGAAATAAAGCTAAGATGACAGTGTAGACATCATGAGGCTTTTTTTTTTTCTTTTTCTTTTGGTACTGACTACTGAATCCAGGAACAATTTACCATTGAGCCACATCCCCAGCCCTTATTATTTCTTGAGACAGGTTCTGGTTAAGTTGCTTAGGGCCTCTATAAGTGCTGAAGCTGGACTTGACCTTGCGATCCTCCTGCCTCAGCCTCCCTAGTCTCTGGTATTACAGATGTGCACCACCACACCTGGCATATCAAGCATTTTTTAAAGCTAAATCCATTCCTGGACTTCCCAGGAATGGGGATATTTCATGAATATTTTCTTACTGGGTAGAGTTCCCTTTACCTCCAGCCATAGAATCTTAAGCTATTTGACATGAAAAAAAAAAAAAAAAAAAAAACCCAGCATGGAATCTTCCACATAAGGGCTCAATGAAAGGTCACTACAATGAGCAGGGTGAAGATGACCTTATTCCCTTTGCCACCACCCTTTTCTTTCCCAGCATATAGTATCACTCCTTTTTCTTCCCCTGGCCTGGGGAAGAGGCTACAGGCTGGTGGGCTTCCTGTTTTCAAGGACGGGCTGGAATGAGGGACATGGTGACAGACTGGCCAAACTACCCAGCACCTACAGTCAGCAGGGAGCTTTGGCAGCCCTGCCGAGGTCCCCATCCTGCCTACCAAATATGATCTGGATCAGCCGCATAGCAGAGCAGGACTAAGCCGGAGTTGGACTGACCTACTTTGAATTCCACTGCTGCAACCATGTGACCTGGGAAAGGTCACTTTATCTCTCTGAGCTTCTGTTTCCGTGTCTATAAAAGCAAGACAATAATAGCCCCTGTCTCTCTAAGAGAGTTGTAAAGATTAAATGGAGAGGTTGGGGGGTGGGGAATCCTACTATTTAGTATTGTGCTTTAAGCACAACACTGTTCTAAGCACTTTGCAAACTATGAGTCCAATGAACCCCCACCAAAAGCCTCAGTGGTATGTACTATTAATTCTTCCCACTTCATCAGAAGTTGAGGCACAGAGAAGTTATTATGCACAGAAGTAGAGCGCAGCAATTATGGCCTAGCCCGTGATATCTGAAAAGCACAGGAAGGATAGCTAGGACTCATGATACCTCTTCTCCTTGACCTTTGCATATCTGGCAGCTTCTACAGGTAGTTCTGCAAAGCTGGGACATGCTGCAAGAACCAAGCTCTCCCTTCTCTGTAAGAGGAATGGGAGCTGCCTGAATAAGCCCATCAACTGCTCTGGGGTGTGAGAGAAATAGATGTAGCAGTTGCTACAAATCAGGAGGCCTGCCTGTAATCCTAGCGACCTGCTCTGGTAAGATATAGGATATAGGATCACGGAACCCTCCCTTTGAGCAGTATTTGAGGCAGCATTCTGCTCCTAGGACTTTATCACACAAATCCTCTTACACACAAGTGCATAAAGACTTCTGGAGAAGGCTGTTCTCTACAATGTGGATTATGATCAGCAGAAGATTGGGGAGGGGCTTGGATGGCCAATAGGAGGTGATTTGACTGAACAATTATGGTATATTAGAACCTGGAAGGCTGCGTGCTCCTCTTCTTGTCATGCCCATCTGTATGTGCTGACCCCAGCTGGTCTTTGAAATAAATTATTAAGTGAAATATGCAAGTACGGAATGATGTGTCTCATATACTCCTCTGTGTGTGTGTGTGTGTGTGTGTGTGTATTTGAAAAAGCATCTCTTTTTATCCAACTCAATTTGGTTTCTGAATTCAGACAGTGAGGGTCCAGAAAGCAAGAGATGCTACGCCATTTACTTCATTTCAGGTAGCAAATAGCAAGAGTTGGAGTGTGAATAGTTCATCTAAGAGCTGATCTGAATCCACTTGGTTGCTGCATTGTAATAGTATTTGGATAACCACAGCACATAGTAGGGATTTGTGTGTTTGTATAATTTCATGCGCACGTGTGTGTGTGTGTGTGTGTGTGTGTGTGTGTGTACTCTCTGGGAAGATGCACAAGAAATAGGCTATTTGGGTTTGCTGCTAGGGGTTGTAATTGAGCCTTGGGGGTATTTGGTGAAACTTAATTCTTCAATTTACATATATGTGGTTGTTTTATTGTTGTTGTTGTTGTTTGTTTGGTACCAGGGATTGTATCCCAGAGGTGCTTAACCACTGAGCCACATCCCGCCCTTTTTATTTTCTATTTTGAGACAGGGTCTCAGTAAGTTTCTGAGCCTGGCTTCGAAATTGGTGATCCTACTGCCTTAACTTCCCAAGCCACTAGGCTTAGAGATATATACCACTGGGCCCCCAGCTAAAGTTGTGGTGCTGGAATTTTTTGAGAGCTGGGGTCTCTCTCCCCTCCTATTGGATCAAGCAGATCAGACTAATAAGCAATGGTGGGAGTGACATTATGTGACTCTTTTTTTTTTTTTTGGTACTGGGAGTTGACCCCAGGATGCTCAACCACAGAGGTACATTCCTAATACTTTTTGTTTTTTATTTTGAGAGCGGGTCTAAGCTGGCCTCCAACTTCCCATCCTCCTGCCTCAACCTACCAAGTTACTGGGATCATAGGCATACACCACCACGTCTGGCCATTATGAGACTTTCAAGGCTAGGTCATAGAAAGTCACATAGCCACTGCTGGTTCTTTGGATTGCTCTTGGCATGATGTCTCCCAGACCCTAGTCACCAGGCTGAGACACAAGGAGTGGCCCCATGGAAACATGCAGGGCATAGTCCCATCTGAGCTCCCGGTGGACAACTAACATCATATGCCAATCCTGTGAGCCAGCCCTTATGGAAGGTAAGTCCCAGTCAGACATTCAAATGCCTGCACCCGTGTGACCAGAAAGGCAACAGAGACCCCCAGGGAGAACTAGCCATCTGAACTAAGTTAATCCAGAAGTGCAGAAACAAGAGTGTCATTTAAGCCCCTGCATTTGGGCTGGGTTTTGCATGTGGAAAAAAAAAAAAAAAAAAAAAAAATATATATATATATATATATATATATATATAGAGAGAGAGAGAGAGAGAGAGAGAGATAGAGAGATAGATAGATAGATATATAGATATAGATATAGATATAGATAGATAGATGATTATCAAAAGAGGACTTATGAGATTGGCTTAAATGACTGCAAGCTAGAGTGTCCACAATGGCCGTCTGCTGGTTCCCCCCCCAGTAGCTCTGCAGCCCAAGAGGCTGAAGCTTCACAACAAGGGGGATCAATGGTGCTACCCTGATCCAAGGTCGAAGGCTTCTGGAAACTCCCTGGAGAATCACTGGCAGAGTTCGCTTTGGAAGAGTGAAGGAGCTGGAGTCTGAGGTCCTCAGGTGATCACAGCAGCCGGTTTCAAGCTCTGTGGTCTAACTCCCAGAGCCTTCTCTGCATTTTGTTTTTTTTTTTTTTTTTTTTTTTTGCTTCTCTTTCCTTATAAGGAGTCTGATGGACTCAGGGGTAGAACGCATGACCAGCATGTACAAGACCCTAGGTTTAATATTCAGCACCTTGTGGGTCTCTGTCAGGGACATGACAACACCATAGATATGGTTTTTAGTAATGCCACCACTGTGGGGTTTCCTCGGTGGGGCCAAAGCACATGCACAAAATGTCCTTTCTGTCAGTTTGACTTAAGTCATTGCTGTCATCTTCAGGAATCCAGGTTTCTGTCATTCTCTGACATCACATCTGGAAATAAGGAGAGAAATCAACGGCCACATCCCTGAATGTTAACAGCTCCATTTCCTGGTGTTCAAGGTGCCCGTTGGGTTCTCCCTATGGTTTCTGTGCAGCACAGAAACTGGTGGCTCCTGAGGATCGGAGAAGAGGTCTAAAAGCGGATCAGAAGCATCACATGTAAACATTAATTGGAACATTTATGTTACCTGTCAAAATTAAGAGTCTCACTGGGTGCGATGGCGCATGCTTATAATCCCAGTGATTTGGGAGACTGAGGCAAGAGGATGATAAGTTCCAGGCCAGCTCTGTCTCAAAATAAAAAATAAAAAGGGCTGAGGATCTGGCTTCGTGATAAAGGGCCCCTGGGTTCCATCCCAGTACCAAAAACAAAACAAAATTAAGAAACAAAACATTTCTTCCTTGGAAACATACAAGGAACAGTGCTAAAAGTGCAGCATCTAATGAATTCCTCACCTTATCTCCATTTCACAGATGAGAAAACTGAGGCTCAAAGGGGTCTTCCATTGTTTTCCCAAGGTCACACAGTTCCTAAACCAGAAGGTCTCTGGGCCCCAGGGCTGTCAATCATGGGTCCCTGGTCACTGTCTTCAGTAGGGGGTTTGGAATGGGACAGGAGCAGAAAATTCAAAGCTCTCAAGGACCTGGTCAGTTACACAAAAGAAAACGTAGGTACAGGAGCTTTGGAGCAGTTTCAACTGAGCTCCAGATGGCAAGCCCAGAGTTGCCGGATCTTTGGGGTTTTGTAGAGAAAACCAGAAATTAGATTTTTAATTGCACTCTATTCCTGTTTAAATATTGGCAGCTGATTGTTCTTCTTTGCTTTCTTTCTCCTTCTCCTTTTTCGTTTTAACTGTACAGTCTGAAAAGCAAAGCGAAACACACAAGCCAAGAGCTGTGATTGGCCTCTCTGGACTGGGAGGTCTCTAAGGAATCTCCAGGCTCAGACATCTTGACTTTCAGCAGAACTTCTCCAGGGAGACGGCACAAATTCCACTCCCTGGAGGCTTGGATGGGAGAGAGAGGAGGGCGGTGGGGAAGGTGGAGATGGCCATCCTCTCCCCAGCACTCCCCTCCTGAGGTGTTGGGGGGACGGGGAGTGCTGGGAGGCCAGGCGCCCGGGAGCCCTGTGATAACTCAGCTGCCATCACCTGCCACCGTCCCAGAGCTGTCAGTGCTTCCCGGGCTTTGGGAGCTGGCCGGGCACCAGGGGAGGCTGGGTCTCCATTGCAATGGGAAACCGCGCCCGCCCAGCCCGCCATTCTCTCCACTTCTCCTCCCTCCTTGCTCTTCCCCTGCCCCTGCCTCCCCTTCTCAACCAGCCTCAGCTGCCGGGATCGATCCAGACCTGGCCGCCCCTCCCTCCCTCCCTCCCTCGCAGTGGCTTTGATTCCTCTGGAGCATGCAGCCCATTCTGTCTGCAGTCGGCTGGCCTTCCTCGGAGACCCAGCCTGGCAGGGCGCAGCGATGTGATTGATGAGCTAAGTCGCTCAGGCTGGCAGGCCGGTGGCAGCCAGCCAGAGATGTGGCTCTCACAAGATAGCAGAGCAGCCCCGGAGGAAGCCCGCAGCTTCCAGGATGCCATACTCCGGGGGGTCCCCCTCCACTGCCCCCCCCCATTCTGGGCAGAGCAGATAATTACACTGGACCCCTAGGTACAGAAGCAGACACACCGTGGTCCCTTCATCAGTGGGTACTCCCTCCTTTCCCCACTCCAAAACAAAACCCAAGGAGCTCAAAAGACAGGTGTTTACATGCTTTCACTCACTCCCTCACCATTCACTCATGCAGTGTGAGGATCTCACACTGCATGAGTGAATGCCATTGTAACTCCTAGTGTGGCATGGAGGGGGCAGGCTGGTTTGAATTCACATCCTGTCCTTCTCTAGGTAGGTGACTTTGGCCAGATCACTTCACCTGCCTAAGCTGCAGCTTCTCTCTCAAGGTTGCCACTGCAAGATTCAGTCGGATGTTACACATAGAGAGCCTAGAACAGAGCCGGTCACTTGGGAGAGAGCAACACATTCTTTCATTCATCCAACAACCGCTAACCAACCGAGGTTCTAGGATGTGCCAGATTCTGGAGTCACCGTCAAGAACCAGGCAGAGAAGTTCCCTGATCTGAAGCGCTCTACCTTTAAGATAGGGAAGGCCGGCAATAAATCCATAACTGAATGAGCAAAGATACCTGGTAGAGCACGGGTGGTGGTGAGCAGTGTGGGAGGGTGGATAGCGTGAAGGCCCCTCCTAGGAGGTGACTCTGGAGTTGAGTTTGGATGAGGAGGAGGTGGCCAGGTGAACACATAGGGAGGAAATATACCAGGAAGAAGAAATAAACCTGGGCGAATGGAAGAATCAGAAAGAGAGAAAGAGAGAGCAAGCCCCGGGTAGCTAGAGGAGTGAGGAGACCTAGAGTTTAGGAGATGCGCCTGGAGCACAGATCAGTGAAGGCTTGTAAGCCAGGATAAAGGTTATAGTTATTATTATTTTTTTTTTAAGGTACCAGGGATTGAACCCAGGGCATCTTAACCACGGAGCCACATCCCCAACCCTTTCTATTTCTTATTTTGAGACAGGGTCTTGCTAAATTACTTTCGGCTTCACTAAGTTGCTGACGCTGACTTTGTGCAATCCTCCTGCCTCAGCCTCCCGAGTCCCTGGGATTAAAAGTGTGCACCACCACCCCTGGTTGAGAGAGTCTTATTACCTTAGGCAGATGAGGGTTACTCAGAGTGAGCCTCGGTCTGCCTCCCCTCTTCCCTGAGTGCCCTCAGTTCAGAGAATAGGAACATCAAAGCGTCACATTTGGGGACAACATCTCCTGACCTCCTTATTGGTTGGGCTCCAGAGGCGGCCATGGCAGATTCAGAATGGCTTGAGAGGAAAAGGGGACAGAGCTTTTCCTGGATGCTGGGAGGAGGGAAATCAAAACCAAGACCCCCCACGATGACTCCTGGGTTTTCTGTTTGAGCCTTGTGAGGACGGGCAGTGCACTTTCCTGACACGGGGCAGGCTAGAGCAAGAGGTCCTACCAACAAGGGTCCTGGTTTGTGCAGTCAGAAGAGAGGGCACAGCACTTAGAGGACGTGGCCTCTGTCTGGGAAGCCAGAGAAGGAATGACCATCCAGTGTGACAGGGGCCGTGATGGGGAAAGAAAGGGGGCTGAGTGTCCCCGAACGTGGCTTCCCAGGCAGGACCCTAGGCTGATGTGCTGTGCACCCTCCGCAGCCTCCCCTGCCCTCCTTCTTCTCTGCCCCAGACATCCTGGTCTTTCCTGTCTCCTGAGAAGTCATTTCCCGCTCCTCTCTGAGCTGTGCACAGGCTGCTGCTGCCTGTCGGCTCTCCCAGAAATGTCCCCACCCCACCTTCTCCCTTGGTCTTTGTTTCTGTGGACTCCTGCATGCTAGGTGTAATACTACCACTGAGCTACATCCCGAGCCTTGTTACCTTTTTTTATTCTTGGTACCAGGGATTGAACCCAGGGACACTTAACCACTGAGTCACATCTCCAGCCCTCTTTTTTTTTTTTTTTTTTTTTTCCTTCTTCAATATTTTATTTTGAGATAGGGTCTCTCTAAGTTGCTTAGGGCCTCGGTAAGTTGCTAGGGCTGGCCTCCAACTTGCAATCCTCCTGCCTCAGCCTCTCAGGCCACTGGGATTACGGGTGTGCAGCACTGTGCCAGGCTTTTTTTTTTTTACTGGAATCGTTTAATTGATCGTCTCTTCCCATAAAAACCTAAGCTCCCAGGAAACAGGGACAAAGTACGTCTTGTTCTCTCCTGGATCTCAAATTCTGGGCATAGTCTGGCACAGGCTGAATGCTGTATGAGTTGAATAATGGATAAAGAATCGAAGGCAAGGTCTGAAAAACAAGTAGGGTTAGATGGGCAAAGGGCAGGGAGGCAAGAGTACTCCAGGTGAGGGGCAGGGCTCGTGCACAGTGGGGAGGCACAGTCAGAACCAAGGGACAAAAACGTGAAACTGTCTTCATGTGCTCTGTGCCCTCAGCTCAGCCCACAGAGGGTCCTCAGTAAGCAGGAGGCCTCCTTCTCTCTCCCTCTTTGTTTGTGAATAGAAAAATAAGCAGGATGTACTTACTGGCCTGGAAGCTCCTGGGATGGGAACTGGGCCTCAGTCTCCATCCAGCCTCAGTCCAAAGTACCTGGCTTAGGCTGGCACATAGTAGGTGCTCCATGGTGTTTGGACATTGATTTTTTTTTTTAATAGTTTGAATTTTTTTTATTGGTTGTTCAAAACATTACAAAGCTCTTGACATATTATATTTCATACATTAGATTCAAGTGGGTTATGAACTCCCATTTTTACCCCAAATACAGATTGCAGAATCACATCGGTTACACATCCACATTTTTACATAATGCCCTATTAGTAACTGTTGTATTCTGCTACCTTTCCTATCCTCTACTATCCCCGCTCCCTGGACATTGATGTTAAAAGGACATCATCTCATTAGCTTCAAATGTGACGGTATTGGATAATTCCAGAATGTCATCAATTCTCACAGGGTCTTTACAGCCCCACCTGCCTCCTGTTACAAAGACCCAGAGAGGGGAGTGAATCTGTGCAAGCTCACACAGCAAGTCAGTTGCAGAGACGAAATGGGATGGGAGTCCCCCCAACCCTGTCCCCCTTCATCAATTCACCCCTTTTACCCTCCAGCCTCTGTTTTTAAGATATTTAAAACCAGCAGATTGGAGCCAACAGGAAATCCCCTGTGCCTTTCCCCAGGGCGAGAGCATTGGGTTACAGAGGGCAGATGGATGACCCATTAGTGAGCCAGAATGAGTTCCTGGAGGTTCCATTAGTGCCTCTGATTAACCCATTAGTAGCCACCAGAAGCTGGAAGCACAGGCCCCCGCAGGGAGGAGTCCCTGAGTAAGTCGGCTTGGATGAGGTGAGAAGCAGAGGTCAGAGATCTGGCAGGGTCAGGGAGGATGAGCATCAGGCAGGACTCAGAATCCTGTCATTTGGAAGCTGCAGGAACCTGCTGAGCCAGCCCATTGTACAGATGCAAAAACTGAGCAGTGGAGGGGGTTTGCTCAGTCACTCATGGAGCACCCCGGAGTCCTGCCCTTCACCCTGCATCATGGGAGTCCACGCAGGACCAGAACTGCAGCCACTGGGCTCACTGCTTTGTATAACTTTATTTCTGTTTTATTTTCATAGCAATTTGGGGAGGTAGGTGACATCACCTGATTTACATGGCAAAACTGCCATGCTGGACAGCAGAAATAGTCGCCCCTTGATAAATACTGTCTGCTAAGCTCTCCACACAGGGCGTACTTATTATTACAACCACTTCCAGAGGATATTAGCTTCCAATTTACAGGCTTTCTGGGCTCAGCAGCACATTCCTATAAACATAGGAGGAGCACCAAGTTACAGGCTAGCCTCAGCAACTTAGCCAGACCCTGACTCTCAAAATAAATTGCTGAGGCTGGCCTCTAACTTGTGAGACTCCTACCTCAGCCTCCGAAGTCACTAGGATTACAGGCTTGTCTTTCAAAATAAAATAAAAAAGGGCTGGGGATGTGGTTCAACAGTAGAGCACTTGCTTAGTATGTGCAAGGCCCTGGGGACCATCTCCAACACCACACACACACACACACACACACACACACACACACATATACATGCAAAAAAAAATTTCAAAGTACAATGAGATCAAGTGACCTACTGTCACACATACACACATGGATAGTGTAAGAAGCCCATTTGTATCACTCTGAAGCTGAGGCTTTGGCCTGCTACCCAACATCAATGTGATTGATGATCACCACCTCTGCTCCCAAGCCATGACCACTGTGTAATGAGGCCTCCCTGCAGGCTCGGCTCCCAGACCCACTCATCCATGAATCCATCTATTCATGTACTCATTCACTCAGCAAAAGGTGTAGTGCCAGACTGTCCCAGGCCTTTGCTTAAAAGACCAATGGGATCACAGCCCACGGAGGGTTGGGACAGAGGACAAGCAATTCCAATATGTAGGAATGAGCAGTAGGTGATATGTCATGACCTTGTCCTAGGCACAGAAAGGGCCAAGCTGAGTCTTGCAGGCCAGATGAGTGTTGTCCAGGTGAAGAGAGAAGCCAGAGGTATCCAAGAACACCAATTCAGCCACATCCAGGAAGGGGATGAAAGGTGGCGCTGGAGGACCTAGAAGTGTTTTCTGGAGACAGTGGGAAAGCACCACAGGATTTTAGCCACAGCAACAGGCATCTGCATTCAGAATTTGGGGTGCTCAGGGAGGAGGCAGTGGGTAGAGGGTAGATATGTGGAGGCTGGAGTTTACAAGGAGGGCTTGGTGGTTGATTAGATCTGAGATAGGGGTGGGGAGCAGGAGGCCAGGCTTCTGACTGGGATGTCAGGACAGGTAGGGCGGGGGTGGAGGAAGGGAAGGACCTACGGAGAGAAGTCTGGGAAGAGAGATGAGTTCTGTCAGGGAGCGTTGAGTGTGAGATGGCTGAGGGATGCCCAAGGCACTCAGGCCTGGGAAGCAGCCTGGATTTCAGGAGAGCTGTCCAAAGCTTCTGCAGAAAACCGCCTCCTGGTCTTCCTTGCCAGGGTCTCGATTTCTTATTTGTGAAGTGGGTGATAACATGACGTACATCATGGAGTTTGAAGGTTAAATGAACGAAAAATATGAAGCTAATGTATAAGTGCATTATATAGTGCCAGGAGAATGAGGAATGTTCAATAAAGAAAGGTTAGTTGCATGGCCAGGTGTGGTGGCACACACCTGTAATCCTGGGGCTCAGGAAGCTGAGGCAGGAGGATCTCCAAAACCAGCCTCAGCAACTTAGTGAGGCCTTAAGCAACTTAGTGAGACCCTGTCTCAAAATTAAAAAAAAAAAAAAAGGTTAGATGAATGAATCTAGAAATAGATGGTTCTTTCAGTTGTGACTGATAGTAGTTATTTGGGAAGAACCAGGCATAGTGGCTAACACCTATAATCCCAGGTACTCTGGAGTTGGAGGCAGAAGGATCCCAACTTCATAGTTAGCTTCTACAACTGAACAAGACTCTGTCTCAAAAAATAAAAAGGGCTGGGGATATAGCTCAGTGATAAAGTGCCCTTGAGCTCAATCCCCAGCAGGAGGGAACTGAACAAGATGTCAGATGCTGCTACGCTTACTGAAGAGCTGGGGCTGCCGCACAAAGGAGCGGCCTTGACTGTTAAGCTACAAAGAGCTGGGGATATGGAACGGCGGGGTGGAGGCCTGAGAAGCCAGGGGAACTTGGTGTCATTTATTCTGAAAATACTTTCCAGTGGCCCCTGTGTGGCTTGCGCAGTGCTTTGTTCTGATCATGTATCAGAGGGTACCACGGCCACAGATTCCTGCCCCCAACATTGACATGGCCCCCTCCCCTGACACTGGTGTTTCGGAGGAAGCAGGAATTTTGGCTTCCCAGGTCTCTAAGGAGGTTTGGTGATAATGAGGCACTGAGGAAGTGACATTGTACTGGGACTAATGACATGGTACTGGGGCAAGAGCAAGCATGCAGGAGGAACATAGAGAAGGCTGGTGTGGTGGAGAGAACCATCAGGAAAGGAGCTAGGAGAAGCAATGGGGTCCAGATCACGGGATCTGGCAGGTCATTGCAGGAACTTTTACTCATATGACGATGGGAGCCGCAGCAGGGCTTGCGGTGTGAGAAGGGGCTTCAGGAGGTCAAGGGTGCAGTCAAGAGAATGTTATGAAAGAGCAGGGAGAGGCCTTCAGGGCTCAGACTCATGTGGGAAACCAAGGGAAGCTGCTTTAGGGACACGTTTGTTGTTGACAGGACTCCTTGGAGGTTGGTTGTGGGCAGAGGAAGGAGAGGAATCGAAAATGACACTTTGTGGGGTTTGAGTGTCTGTGGCTTAAATGTGACTTACTGCCTGGGGAGGCCTGGTGGGACCAGGACTGGGGAGAAAATAGCAGAGTGTGGGGCTGGGGTTGTGGCTCAGTGGTAGAGCCCTGGGGCACGGGGTTCGATTTCTAGACCACATAAAAATAAATAAATAAATAAATAAAGATATTATGCCCATTTACAACTGAAGGAGAAAGAAAGAAAGAAAGAAGGAAAGAAAGAAAGAAGGAAAGAAAGAAAGAAAGAAAATAGCAGAGCCCCTGTGGGGAGCTCAGGCTGCTCAATGGTGGCTCCCATACAGGAGGTCTCGTTAGTGGTTCTACATGGGAACCTGGGTTCAATGAATCGAAATTGAAGAAATAAATGTCAAGTGATTGGCATATGCAGAGATGGCCAGGAGAAAGTTGTGGCTACAGCTGGAGACCACATTACTTGTTTTTCTCACTGCATTTGAACCCAGGAGCACACTACCACTAAGCTACATCCCCAGTCCTTTTAGTTTTTATTTTGAGACAGAGTCTTGCTGAATCACCCAGACTGGCCTCAAACTTGGACTCCTCCTGCCTCAGCTTCCCGAGTAGCCGGGACCGAGAAGGAGCGGCCAGGGTGGTAGGAGGAAATGAAGATGTATTTTGCGGGAAAACAAAAACTTTTCAAGAAAGCATTCCAATTGCAACAAATTTTTACCACATGCACATCAGATAGAACACAATCTCCAGGATGTATAAAGAACTTACACCAAAAAAAAAAAAAAAAAAAAAGTAAGAAGAAGAAGAAGAAAGAAAGAAAGAGAAAAACCCAATCAATAAATGGGCAAAGGAACTGAACACACACTTCTCAGGAGAAGATATACAATTAATCAACAGATAAATGAAATAATATTCAGCATCTCTAGCAATTAGAGAAATGCAAATCAAAACTACTCATCTCACTCCAATCAGAATGGCAGTTATCGAGAACACAAACAACAATAACTGTTGGCGAGGATGTGGGGGAAAAGGCACATTCATACATTGCTGGTGGGACTGCAAATTGGTGCAGCCAATCTAGAAAGTAGCATAGAGATTTTTTTAAAAACTTGGAATGGAATCACTATTTGACCCAGCTATCCCACTCCTCAGTCTATACCCAAAGGACTTTTAAAATCAGCATACTACAGGGACACAGCCACATCCATGTTTATAGCAGCACAATTCACAATAGACAAACTGTGGAACCAACCTAGATGTCCTTCAATAGATAAAAGGATAAAGAAACTGTGGCATATATACACAATGGAATATTAGTCAGCATTAAAAGAGAATAAAATTATGGCATTTGCAGGTAAATAATGGAGTTGGAGGATATCATGATAAGCGAAGTAAGCCAATTCCCAAAAACCAAAGGCTGAATGTTTTCTCTGATAAGTGGATGCTAATCCATATGCGGGGCGGGCATGGGACCAGTGGAGGAACTTTGGATTGGGCAAAGGGGAAGGAGGAAAGGGAAGGAGCCATGGGGTAGGAAAGATGGTGGAATGAGATAGACATAATTACTCCAGGTACATGTATGATTAAACGAATGGTGTGACCCTATCCTCGTGTACAACCAGAGAAGTGAAAAATTGTGCTCCACTTGTGTACAATGATTCAAAGAGCATTCTGCTGTCATGTATAACCGATTAGAACAAATTTTTAAAAAGCATTCCAAGCCATAGGAAGTAATACAGCAGGACTCGTATAGTACATGAGTCTGGGAAGGGGACTGGGTGACTGAGGACAGATGTAGCTGGAAGGAAGAGGGAGAAGGGGCAGTGGACTGGGGGTCCAGATGAAGCTGAAGTTACACTGCAGGGAAGTTCATGAAGGGGAGGGGGGAGCACTGCAGAGGGAGAACCCTGACATGGGCACTTCAGGGACGTCCGATGCTGGGATAGGAGACCAGATATGACATGGGTGGAAGTGACAAGGCCAGTGCAGGGCAAGATCACAAGGTGGGTAAGAAAAAGAGTGGCTAAGGGTCCGCAGGCTCCTCCAGCAGAGTCTGAGGTGGGGGTGAAGGAGTAAAGGTGAAGACCACCTCCAAGAAGCTGGTAACAGAGAGTAATGGGTTGTGGGCAGCAGTGACTGGTGTAGTAAATCCACAGGAAGGAATGGGTTTGGAAGGAGAAGGGAGGAGAATGGGTCTTAAGATGCTCTGAAAGTAAGCAAGATAGTGACCCAAACTCCCACCCCAGATCCACAGGCTGTGCAAGGAAATTAAAATCAGCTTCCCTAACTGGGTGCGGTGGCTTACGCCTGCAATCCCAGCGGCTAAGGAGGCTGAGGCAGGAGGACCATGAGTTCAAAAAATAATGTGCTGCTAAGCAACTCAGTGAGACCCTGTCTCTAAATAAAATACAAAGCAGGGTTGGGGGTGTGGCTCAGTGGTTGAGTGCCCCTGAGTTCAATCCCTGGTACCAAAAAAAAAAAAAAAGAAAGAAAAAGTCAGCTTCCTTGAGGAGATCAGAAGGGGCCACAGGGTCCTGACTGAGGAGGCCAGAATCTTCCACAGCAGAAAGGGGAAGGAAGTGTTCAGGCAAGAGAGGAGGAGCCAGCCATTCTCTTATGAGGACTGTTGAGCTTCTGAGGGCACCCTGGAGGCGTGCTGGGAGAAGGGCCCTGGGTCTGGTCCAGAGCTGTGTGAGGACTTGGGGAACAGGGTCTGGCTGACGGAGGCTGGGCACTGTGGGAACCTTGGACCCAGGTTGGTGAAATCTAACAGTTCCACAAGAGGGTACTCCCCAGCGTGGGTTCTGAGCCACTCCCTTGAGAAATGTTTGCAATTATTTTTATGATTTCCCCAGGCTACAGAGAGGGAGATTTCTGAACTCCTCTGAGACAGTCTTCTCCATTCACCCAGGAGGGGAACAGGCTGAGCCCAGCTGGGATTCCTGCAAGCAGACAGAAACCATGGTGGAGGTGGGGTGACAGAGCCAGGGGACACCCCAGGCTACCCTCCAACTGTTCCTCCTGGTCCCTTATCAGCCAGAGGCTCCAGTTTCCCAAACACAGGATCAAATGGTGCTTCAGAGCCCTAGGAAGCTGGGTATGTCTTCTGTGCTTTGGGGAGAAAAAAAAAAAAAAAGGCTTTGAAAATCCCTGTGCCCTAGTAACCAGCTGGCTGAGTGCAAGACCACCTTGAACCAGGCAGGCTTTGCTCCAAAGCCAAGACAAAGTGCAGCACAGAGCAGAAAGCATAAAAGGCAAGGAGTCGAGCCACAGTCGCCTCCCTATTCCCACAGGGAGATGTCGCAGCTGAAAAAAAGAGACCCCTGGGGCCTGATGCACAGCCTGCATCTCCCCACCCAGAGGGAGACAGCGCCCAGACCTGGCTGTGAGCCACAGGCTGGGTGGCCTCAGGCAGGTTGCCGCCCATCTCTGAGTCTCAGCTTTTCTCAATTAAAAAATGGAAGGCTGGACCTGATTTCTTTCTTTTCTTTCTTTTGGTAACAGGAATTGAACCCAGGAGTGCATAACCACTGAGTCACATCCCCAACCCTTTTTTAATTTTATTTTTGTTATTTTGAGACAGGGTTTTGCTAAATTGCTTAGGGCCTCGCTAAATGCTGAGGTTGGCCTCGAACTTGTGATCCTTCTGTTGCAGTCTCCAGAGTCTGTGGGATTACAGTTGTGCAGCACCATACCTAGCTGGCCCTAAGGTCCCTCCTGGTTGGAACAGTCCCTGCAATGCCCTTCTTTCTCTGTACCTGAAACTCTTCCCTCCCCCACAGCCTCCGGGTGGACCCTGGGTTATCTCAGATGGCTTTTATCCAGTTGGCTCCAGAGAGAGAAGTGTCACTGAGCAGCTGTTGTTTACAGCAGAGGTACCTCTAAAGAGCCAGAGAGTAAAGATTCTGAGCTTTGCCGGTCCAACTCTTCAGCTCTGCCATTGTTGAAAAAGCAGCTGTGGATAAGATGTAAACTAGTGGGTGTGGATGGGTTCCCATGGAACTTTGTTTATAGCAGCTGAAATTTGAATTTCTTGTAATTCTTGTGTGTTGAGAAGCTTTATTATTTTTGACATTTTTTTTCCACACCATTTTAAACCTTAATAACCACTGCTAATAACTCAGTTGGTGGAGTTCCTGCCTCACCTGCACAAGGCCCTGGGTTCAATCCCCAGCACCAAACAAAAAAACAAAAACAAACAAAAAACCCCAACACTGCTAGCTAGCAGGCTGTACTAAAACAGGAATACGGGCTCTGCAATGTGGACTTCAGGGCTGGTTTCTCTGGTTTTCTGGAGCTGTTTCCTTATCGGTAAGATACCCTGGGGATCAACTGAGACAACAGATCAAGCTAATCAAGCTTACTGCACAAGCATTGTTATTCTTGGTGTTGCTGATTTATGTCCCCAACAGAAGGGGACTTATGGGTTAGGAGGGTGTATTGGGCCCCCTCTTGCTTCATTTCCTTAGTGCTTATGATAAGACAGATACTGTGCTAGGTGCTCCATGCACTGGATTATTTAATGATCACAGTTGAAAGAGATAATGAAGGTCTGAAGACTGGGGATCAGAGCCAAGAATTGAGCTGAGTGTCTTGCCTCCATCATCTTCCCTCTTTTCCTCTCCTTGGTGCTGGGGATTGAACCCAGGGTCTTGTGCATGCGAGGCAAGCACTCTACCAACTGAGCTATATCCCCAGCCCCCCTCTTTTCCTCTGTTTGGACAGAGCTGGCATTGCTTAGTCTAGCATTGTCACTGTGTAAACAGAACAGTGTTTTCCTTCCTGGACGTCTGAAACCTTTTTGGTGAGCAGACATAACACCTTTAGGTGCAACTGCTATTTTGTCCTTTTTTTTTTTTTTTTAACAGATGAGAAAACCAAGGCCTGAAGAAATTAAGTAAAGAGTGAAAGTTTGGGCCTGACTGACCCTACAAACTGGGCTCTTTCTAGCTTGCACAGGTCCTCAGCCTGGAGCCTCTAGGACTCCTTGATTCCCTGAACCCATGTCCAATGACTGACACGTTGTTTGGATTCGCCCTTGAACGTGTATCTGGAACCTATTCATTATTGGGTGAGAAGGGAGCCATACCATTTGAAAAACCAGCCTCTACCTCAGAGCAAAGCCTGTCCAAGGAAGGGACACAGCCTGTGTCCTTGGAAAGACCCACAGAGCACTCCTAGGCACATTCCCACCCTGCTAAGTTGTTTATCTATGAATAACAGGAGAGATCTGCAGCGCCAGGTGTCCCTGACTCAGTCAGGCTAGGTGAGGATCCATAGCAACCCCCTAGCAGCCACCAATCAGCATGAGACAGGGAAATACCTGGGATGCCAGATGACCCTCCCAGTAGTTTATGGTGTTGGGAAACCATGTAGTTCAGCACGAACACCCCTCTTGGCTTAAACCAATCAGATCAAATGAATCCCCCTCTTGTAGTAACCAATTACCCCTCCCCAACTTGTACCCGCCAGTGAATGTGCTAATCATGATTTAGAGTTGTTATTTGATTTTCCCGCGGTGTGTGATGATTTGCTAAGAGATGCTATGATGTATGTGGGGGTCTCTGCCTTCTCCAAAGAATGTATAAAACTGCTGGAAACCCTGGGCTCGGGACCTCTCAGTGTCACCAGTTACTGTGTGTGCGCGCACGGAGGACCGAGCTAGCTCGCAATAAACACCTCTTTGCTGTTTACATCGATCTTGGTCTCTGGTGGTCTTTTGGGGGTCCCGAATTCGAGCATAACACATTCTCTTTGAGGAAGCTACCCTGGTCTTTTTAAAGTGTAAATTGGGGGTAGTGGTATAGCTCAATGGTGCATTGAAGTGCTTTACTACTGATCTACATCCCCATCCCTTTTTATTTTTTATTTTGAGGCAGGGACACGCTAAGTTGCCCAGGATGGCCTCAAATATGCAATCCTCCTGCCTCAGCCTCCTGAGTGTTTGGAATCACATGGGCGTGCTCCACCACACTGGCTTAGTTATTTTTTTTTTTACATGGGCTCAGGAATGGTACACGTTTCAGGAGGTACACAAGGGCCCTGGTGCATCTCCCTCCTCTGCTCTTCAGAGGCAGCTGCTGGGGCAGTCAGACCCTGGTACTGTCTGCCTCTGTGTGGGGTCACTCAAGGGAGGCCTATAGTTGCATCTCCAGGCTCTGGGCGGCCGCGGGGACCCCTCCCTGCTGGAAGGGAGTCCTCTATGAGAGGCATTGGAGAGGGTGAAGGCAGAGAGGACAGAGTCAGGCAGGGCTGACTCACTCTGGGCTGGAAGATCCCCAGCTCTGGGGCAGCTGCAGGACCCCATGGAGAGAATAGCCAGTCCCTGCTGTCCCCAGTCCAGGGTTTGTGCTGGTCCAGTTGGTCAAATTACCACAGATGCCAGGCAGCCTGACAAAGGGTGAGGAGCATCCTGGCCACTTGGGGAAAGGGTCTCACTCCATGGTGGGACCCGGAGAAAAAAATATCCCCAACTGGTCCCTCTGCAATTCCAGCCCAAAACTTCCCCAAGAGGACCAAAAATGAAAATGGGAAAAAAAAAAACACCTCAATTTAGGAGCCTCTCTTAGTCTAAACATGAATTCAAGTAAAATCAGGTTAAGATGAAGCAAAGGGGTACCCAAAAGGGACACGGATGGGCTCTCTAGGGTTCACAGTTTCATTCCCCTACTGGGGACTGAGCCCATCCCCGGTCCTTTTCATTTTTTATTTTAAGACAGGGTCTCAGCCACCAGGGTAGCTGGATTACAGGTGTGTGTCACTGTGCCCAGCCTGACAGCTTTATTTTTTGGGTCACCACTTAGTGACAAGGAATGGGGTGTGTGGGAGGGGGGGGCAAGGCATCTCCTCATCAAAATCCATTACCTAGCCATTTGTGGTGGTGCCTGTCTTAAATCCCCGCTACTGGAAAGGCTGAGGCAGGAGAATTGCAAGTTCAAGGCCAGACTCAGTAATATAGCTAGACCCTGTCTGGAAATACCAAATAAAAGGACGGGGGGGATGGAGCTCCATAGTAAAGCGCCCAAGGGGTTCAACTCCCAGAACCCACCCCCCAACACACACACACACACACACACACACACACACACACACACTTTTGGGGGAGGGGCTATGGATGGAGCTCAATGGTGCACTCAGCCACATGTTCCCCCAAAGGCAGTGTGCCTTACCTCCTCCAGCCCCACAAGGTGACCCATGGAGTGGCATCCCACATGGTGGCCCTGTTAGAATGGACAGATGGGTGTAGCGGATCTGCAGAGAGGGTGGGGAAGGTGGGGTGGGGATGGAGGTTGGCTACCTGCCCGCACAGCTTCAATGCAGGCAATTTTTCTTTATCTTTTACTCATTGGACTTCCCAGTAGGGCTTCACTTGAAACAATGTATCCCTTTGCAACCAAAATGACACCCGCTGTGAAAACCCTTTCACTGGAGAGAGGCGGCTGCCTGGCAGCTCTGGAGTGGGAAGCCTCTGGCTGCTGTGTGACCTCGGGTGGAATAATAGGACCACCTCACGAGGTGAGTTAAAAAGATAGTGCAGGGACAGCTTGGCCACCCAGCTCCTGCCTGATAAATGGCCGTGTGAAGATAATGGGAACTCAGGGAGGAGGACAGTCCCTTCCAGCTGTGACAGCAGAGCCTGGGTCAGGGTCTCTCAGCCTCGATCGGCGTTGCCGGCACTGGGGCGGATCATTCCTTGTCGTGGGTGCTGTCCTACGCGGCACAGGATGTCCAGCCGCACCCCTGGTTTCTGCCCACTGCATGCCAGTCCCACCCCCTCCCCCGGGTTATGACGAACAAAAATGTTTCCAGAAATCGTCCAATGTCCCAAGGAGACAAATGAACCTCCCGCTGAGAATTGAGGGTCCCGGGAGAGAAGCTTCTGGAAGCCTAGGGGGCGGGGGAGCAGCCCGTGGGGCGGGAGGAATGCGCAGCGCTGCAGAGCCGGCCCCTCCTCACAAACCCCACTGTCAGCTTCTCCTGCTCTGTCCCCAGAGGCCACTTGTTTCTGCTGGAGGCTTTCTTCTGATAAGGCTGCAGTAAACCCGCGAGTGTGTGTGTGTGTGTGTGTGTGTGTGTGTGTGTGTGTGCAGAGAAGGAGGTGGGGAAGGAGCTGGTGAGAAAAGGAAGAGGAGAGGAGAAGGAGGGGAGGGAGAGGGTGGGAAGAGGGGTGCAGATGTAGGAAGGGAGCAGAAGCTCCCGGGTCCCTGGTTTTGAACATACCCAAGATCTAGCCCTGAACGTTTGGGAGGCTCTGGCACAGAGTCTGGCCTCCCTCCCCCTCCTCTGAGTGCACTGAGGGAGATGACCCAGTGGTCCCCCTACCCAGGTTGGGAGGGTGGAAGTGGCAAGGGGCAGACGCCAGACAGCTCTGGGCTCCCCGCTCCCTACACAGACAGCTGCCAGCAGGTCCTGTCCTCCAGGACTCTAAAATCTATTGGAGCCTGACTCTTCATGCGCATCCCAGCTCAGCCACCATCTCCTCCACCCGTGATCTTCCCCAGCATTTATTCTCCACCAAGCAGATGGAATGACATATTAAAAATGCAAATCAGGTCATGCCATCCACACATTCAAAACTGTCCAATGGCTGCCTCAGTCCTTAGCATCAAACCAAAAGCCCTGGCCCCACAACAATTAAGTGGTATCCTGGCCCCTCTCTGACTCTAGCTCCTCTCTCTCTCTCTCTCTCTCTCTCTCTCACACACACACACACACACACACACAAACACACACACACACACAGTACTTGGATTGAACAGAAGAGGACTTTACCACTGAGCCACATCCCCAGCCCTTTTTATTTTGTTATGAGACAGTGTTTCACTAAGTTGCTTAGGGACTCACTAAATTGCTGAGGCTGACCTCAAAGTCAAGATCCTCCTGCCTCAGCCTCCCTGAGTTGCTGGAATTATAGGTATATGCCACTGCATTCGGCTCTTCTCACTCTTTCCTTCACCATCACGTTCCAACCACACTGCTCTTCCTTCTGTACCTTCCACATGCTAAGCTGACAAATCCCTCCCCCAGCTTTTGTACCAGTTGAAACTTTTTTTTTTTTTAATTTATCTTTTAGTTTTCAGCAGACACAACATCTTTGTTTGTATGTGGTGCTGAGGATGGAACCCAGGTCGCATGCATGCCAGGAGAGCGTACTACCGCTTGAGCCACATCCCCAGCCCGCAGTTGAAACTTTGTCTGAAGGCCTCTGCTCTTCCCAGTCCTGCATCCCTGGTTCCTGCATCCATGGTATTAGATGTCCACACAAATATTCCTTTGCCTGACCCGTGGCCTTCCTTGTTCACCCTATCTGAAATGACCTCTTCAAATACTTGTGCATCATTCTGCTGTATAATCTTTTTCTCTTTTGCCTTTTTTTTTTTTTTTAAGGTACTGGGGATGGAATTCAGGGACTTTCAGGTGCTGGACAAGTGCTCTACCACTGAGCCACATCCTCGGCCCACCCTGCTGTGTGGTCTTTGGAGAACTTCTGGGCATATGAGAATGATCTTTTTGTGTGTGTGCCTCTCCTTAACTGGAATCTAAATTCCTGGAGGTCAGGAACTTGCCTTCTTTTCTGTATCCCCAGGACCCATGGTTTAACACACAGGATTTATTGAATAGAGAAATGCCCCCGATGATTCTGCCGGCTGTGTATTCCATTACACACTGCAACTCCAGCTCCGTGGTGCCCATGGGCAGCGGCGGGCTCAGCTTAGAGGCGAAGGAGACAGTGATGAAGACGGTAGGGGAACATCAGGTGCTGACCTGATCAGCCCAAGATGCTGCTGCAAAGAGGTCGTGTGAAGCAAATGAGAGGCTGTTCCAGATCAACAAGAACCCTTGGGGACTTGTTAGCGACGGACTCCTCACGGTTTCTCTTTGTGACTCCCTTTGTGAGAGTCTCACTGTTACTTTTAGCAGGCTGGCTTCTCAGAGGAAGGACACTCCCTGGTTTAGTGGCTGGTGGGCGGCCGGGCAGCTCCTTGCCCCTGGGGACCAGCCTGCTGAGCTGACCACCAGAGGGCGCTCCAGGTCACAGCATCCCCGCTCCGCGGCAGCCTGAGACAGGCTGGGCGGAGCTTCGCTGTTTTCTACTAAGGCCTCTTTCTTCTTCTTACCTGTCTCTGTCTGTCTGTCTCTCTCTCTTCCTCAGTCTCCTTTTCCTATGTTAATCCCGGACCCTCTCCATCAACAAATCTGCCTTATCCTGTGTTCAGACCCAGTGTCAGGCAGGACAGGGACATAGACATTCCCTAGAGGAGTTTTTGCCCATCAGGGAGCTCATAGCCAGACAGGGAGAGATGAAACCCCGAGGGAGGGCTACCAAGGAGAGACAGGTCTTCCTGCAAGAAATGGCGCGAGGAAAAGCAACGTGGAGCAAGACTTTGTCTTCTCTATGCAGGGGCTCCACATCTCCCCTCTGCTCCTCCATCTCTAGCCACTGGGTAGTCACACAACTGATGACTTTCTGAGATGAAGAAAGTTTCAGCACAGTGACACTCCATGACCCCACTGAGGGATGAATTGAGGCTCCAGCTCAAAGCAGAATATAGTGTTAGCCTTGGCTTCGAATCCTGAATCTGCTGCTGGACACCCTTGGGCAGGTTTTCTAACCTCTCTAACCTCAGACTGCAGAAATACCCGCCTGGTAGGGTTATGAGATATCATGCCTATGAGTGTTTAGCGTTGTAGGTGGAGGTAGGCATTAGCTCAAGTTTACCTGCTGGACTGAGGAAGCAGAATAGGGCCCTGCATCCCCATCTTTGAACTCTCAGGACCCAACTCTTCTTGTTGTGGTGGACAGAGGCCTTAGAGAAGAGAGCAGCCACCTCTGATTGGATCCTTATTTGGGGGAGAGGTCTGTGTTACCAGCTCATGTCACAGTACTGTCCCAAGTTGCCTTCTCTGTTTCCTGGCCATGGTTTCTCTTGGGGTGGCTCCCCCCTTCCTCCTGGCCAGGACATACCTGATTTCCCTTCAGGCTCAGTCTTGGGGTGGAGAAAGTGGGGAGGCAGTTCTAAACGGTGCTTGCGGGTGATGGGATGAACTGGCACCACCCTCATGGAGGACTCTGCCAGTACCTAGCGATATTCTGACTCAGCTGCTCAGGAACCCTCTGCCCATTCATATGCAGTCATGTGTGGGTCAGGCTGAAAGTCAGAGTCTTCCTACAGACCAGAAGATGGAAGAAGTTAGCAAGACAGAAACCTGGAAGAATCTGGCAAATTCTGATGACCTTGAACTCAGCTCCTCGGGGAGCTGGAATGCATGAGATAGAAGATTATGAGAAATAGATGAGAGGGTCATGGGCCTTGAAGGTCTGTGTGAAGGCTTTTCTCTGCATCTTGGTTTTGTCCCTGTATATGAGAGAACACTACTTAGAAAACATTTGTTGAATATCAGCTCTGAGTTCAATCCCTGGTACAAAAACAAACAAACAAACAAACAAACAAAAAACAGAAAAACAAATTTACTGTGGCCATGGAGTGAAAATCCCTCCAGAGGATGCATAGTGGCTGGCACATGTAAGTGCCATCCATGTTTTTTCCACTGCCATGGTGTGTGTGTGTGTGTGTGTGTGTGTGTGTGTGTGTGTGTGGGAGAGAGAGAGAGAGAGAGAGAGAGAGAGAGAGAGCGCGAGCGCCTGGGAACTGAACCAAGGCCCCCACCCTTGTATTTTGAGGCTGGGTATCACTAAATTGCTGAGTCTGGTCTTGAACTTGACACCCTCTTGCCTAAACCTTCTAAATCTCTGGGATTACAGGCAGGAGGGCCATGCTATCCAGATTTTTTTTTTTCCTTTTTTGGTACCAGGGTTGAACTCAGGGGCCCTTAACCACTGAGCCACATCCCCAGCTCTTTTTTGTATATTATTTAGAGACAGGGTCTCACTGAGTTACTTAGCATCTCGTTAAATTGCTGAGGCTGACTTTGAACTCGTGATCCTCCTGCCTCAGTCTCCTGAGCCGCTGGGATGACAGGCTTGTGCCACTGAGCCCAGCAGCATCCAGCTTCATTTTCTTCACTGTGAAACACTCTCTGGAAAATGAAAGCAAGCCAAGGCCCAAGGGCCTACCCAGGAGGGGGCCTCACCCTGCTAAGCAGCCTTGAGCTTTGGCTTCCTGGTGTCTGAGAAGTGTGATCCTGAGGTTTACAGCCCCAAGGGTGGGGGAGTGGTGGGGATCAGAGATAGGAGATAAAGCGGCTAAGCTTTCCTATTGGTTGTAGAAAACCCCAGGCCCAAAAGTTTCTTAGCTAATAATAATAATTTTTTTAAAAAAAGTGTCAGTCTCCTACCCCTCTGTTGGTATGGTGCTTTTTGGCAGTTACACTGAGTCTTTTGCAGGGGTTGGGATCCAAGGTCTCCTTGTCAAGGACAAGATTCAAGTAATGATTAATTGTTACCTCAGTTAGAACTTGCTGTCTCAGGGAACATCCCCAGGAAGGCCACAGGGAGCGGGAGGTAAGCCCCATCAAGTTACCTACCATGTACTGCAGCCCCGAGCCCAGGTGATCGGTTATACCTGTGCACATGTGGATGACTCCTTGTGTGTACAGATACACTCTGTCCCTCACATTCCCATAAACACACTGAATATTAAATGGACACACGCACACTTACATACATACTCTCAAACACACACACACACCTACATTTAATGCACACATGTGAAAATGTACACAGACAAACCTATACCCTCCCTTATTCCCACTGTGGTAGATAGTTTTCAAAGATGGCTGCCATTATGTCCTTCATTTTGTGTATGAATGCTGCCCCACTTATTAAAAAGTGTATTCTAAGCTGGGCGTGGTGGCACATACAGGAGGATCACAAGTAAGACCAGTCTGGACAACATAGAGAGACCCTTGTCTAAAATAAATAAACAAAACTAAAAAGGGTTGAAGGCATAGTTCAGTGGTAGTGTGCTTTACTAGTATGGGTGAGGCCCTGTGTTCAATCCTTAGTACTGCCAGAAAAAGAAAAAAAAAGTAAATTCTATTTCTCTCTTTTTGAGTTTTGGTGGCAGAAGCCATGTTCTGAGACCTAGACTTGAAGAAGGATGGAAGCTTTTGTTTCCTCTTTCTTGGAAGCCAGTCCAACCATCCTGAGACCACCATGTTGTGAGGAAGCCCAAGCTATTCACAGAGAGGAGCCTCATGGAGGAACGAGGACATGCCACACACATGAGTGGAGCTGCTTGGACCTTCCAGCTCACCCAGCTGATAGTTGAATATAGACCAGGGAGTGACCCACTTGACTATCCAGCCATACCCTACCCAAATTCCTGACCCACAGAATCATGGGATGATAAAACTTGTCGTTTTGAGCTATTGTGTTTGGAATGATTTGTTATACAACAATAGGTAATAGACATATCTACACATATCATACACCTACTTATGTTCATATATATACAAACTCACATATTCTTACAAAAAGACATGCTGCACACACGTGCACATTCACTTATAGTAGGCACTATCCAACATCTGCTCCCACCATCTTTCTTCCCGGCAGATGCCCACCATTGGCCAATGGCAGGCAAGCACTCTACTGCTGAGCTGGATCTTAACTAATTTTTTTTTTCATTTTTATTGTTGGTTGTTCAAAACATTATATAGTTCTTGATATATCATATTTCACACTTTGATTCAAGTGGGATATGAACTCCCATTTTTACCCCGTATACAGATTGCAGAATCACATCAGTTACACATCCATTGATTTACATATTGCCATACTAGTGTCTGTTGTATTCTGCTGCCGATCTTAACTAATTGAAAGGCTCATTCCATCTCCAACTTCAGAGATGGGATCCTGGTTAGTCTAAGCCAACGTTGGTGATCTCAGTTCCATTGACAGAAATTGGTTTAGCTTTGGTTATACGTCCAAGTTCTAGACAAGAAGACACGGGGGATTTGGCTCAGAGCTTCCTAGTTCTTAAGAAAGTCGCCCAAGAATCAAAGACTCTGTCACTGGATTCTGTAGTGTGTGAATGAGGGAGGAGTATGGAATTGCTGCAGTCGTTTTGTGACCATCAGAGAGGAATGGTGTAATGGTCACTCAGAGTCCAGTGACGCTATTGAGCCATACTTTAACCACCTCCAGAGTTCCCCCCACTCATCTCTGGAATTCCAATCATGTGAGATAATAATTTTATTTATTTTTTGAAAGATTTCTTTCTTTTCTTTCTCTTATTTGTAGGCCAATATGTCCAACTGATACCTCCTTTCCATAAACAAAGTTTCCCACCTATATACGCCCACTAATCTGTCCACAAGCAGACCCAGAGCCAACCATAGACAGTCATAGCTGAGAGCCAGAGGTGGAGGTATTTGCCTATAATCCCAGCTACTGGAAAGGTTGAGGCAGGAGGATGGCAAGTCTGAGTCCAGCCTGGGCCACTTAATGAGATTGTAACTCAAAATAAAATAAAGATTTTGAGAAAGGGTCTCACTGAGTTACTGAAGGTCTCACTATTGCTGAGGCTGACTTTGAACTGGTGATCTTCCTGCCTCAGCCTCCTAGGTTGCTGGGGTTATAGGTGTGCACCACTGTGCCTGGATTATAATTAGTTCTTATGAAAGTGGTTATTATGAGAGGGGGAGCCTTACCCCACAGCTCTCTGGATTCCTGCCTTGCCATGTGACCTCCCTTTTGCCACTGCTAGGGACCATTGCAAGAGCTGGTGTCATGTTGTTTGGACTTTTGGCTTCCAAAACTGTGAGCTAATGAAACTTCTTTTCTTTTCTTTCTCTCTTTCTTTCTTTTTTTTTTTTTTTTTTTGGTGGGGAGTGATAGAGGGCAGGGGTTGCTAGGTCAAGTACTCTACCCTGAGCTACATCCCCAGCTCAACTTATTTTCTTTTTAAGTCACCTCAGGCATTTTGTTAGAGCAATGGAAAATGGAATATACAAATCCACTCAATGCCTCACTCACCTCCATGCAAAGTGCTCCAATCTCAAGAAACATTTGATCTAAGTGAAAGTGTGAGTCACACATTCATGAGAAGCCTAGCAGGCAATTAAGGAGGACTGAGCTGGAAATTCCCCTGGCTGCTTGGAGGTGTGGATTCTGTTCCTCGTTCTGGCAGTCAATGACCTTGGTAACTCAGGTGCTTCACCTCTCTGAACCTCCATCTCCTTATCTGTCAAAGGGATTTAATGACAATAATTGGGATGTTATAATGATCAGATGAGATAATCTCTCTGTGACTGCTTTGTGATCTGTGAGTTGAGCCATGGATCACCTTTCAATCTGGAACAGCATCTCAGGTGGGAAGGAATGGAAGGAATCCATCCCCTGGTAGAAATTTAGATCCAAGCAGCAGATCAGTGGGGTAGACCATCCACCTTTGGATGGCCCTAAAAAAATCCCAGCATGCAGGTGCAGCATGCACGGCTGTTACATTCCAGCATGTGCAGTCAGGGAGGGCGTCTGGCCTCAGCTCAAAGCCTATTCTCCTTTGTAGAACAGTGCACCCCCAGGAGAAAGAAATAGGGGCAGCTACTTCTTGGCCTTTTCCGAATGTCCAATCCTTTCCATAATTTATCTGCCTGCTCCACATAATTACTTTTCTCCTGGCTTAGGAGCTTAGAGCAATAGTAGTTCCCAATAACTAGAGGCTTAATAAGGCTAAATTATAATGAGTGTCCTGCAGAATTACACACCGCATTAACACCAAATGAGTTCATTAGAAATTCATTAGGAATGATTCCCGTGGCTGCCACAGGAATTAATCACGGTTAGCCAGAGGCAGGAGAGGGGGCGATGAATCACTGCACAGAAGACCTTTTGGTATCTGATTTTGGCCCGAAGCAGTATTTTCCAAGGGCCAGGGGCTGTTTGGGATGTAAGTTTGGAGTCAAGGTGATTTAGATGTTATTGGTCCTGCCTCTCACCCTCTTCCTCCTCCTCCTTCCAGGCTCTGGCCCCAGTCGGGATTAGACCTATAGACTTGAGAGCAGGTCATCTTCTTTTTCAGTCCTGGGAAAGCTGAGAAATCATAGTGGGTACTTAGGTTCTTGCCTTCCGTGTTCATTTGGCTTTCTTCTGATGGAATACCTCTATGTCCCTTCAAGAGCTAGTCCTTGAACTCCCTGTTGCATGTGTATCTTAGGCCTGTTGATCAAGACCCTCCACCCACCTGGGCCACCTCACCCGCCTCCAGGAGCCGATACACGTTACTAAGCACAGTTGGGCTTTGTCTCCTGGTATTTTTTTAGTAGCTAGTATTTATTAAGTACAGAGAGACATACACAGGTCCGACTTATGCTTTTTGAACTTGACAATTGATCTTACAAAATGATAAACATTGAGTGGAAACCATGCTTTGAATTTTGATTTTCTATTTGGTCAGTGATATGCAGTACAAAGACTCTTTTGTGATGCAGCTTCCGGTCAGCTATGTGATTGTGAGGGGAGACAGTGGTGCTCTCTGGTGTGCTGTGTGACTAAGCTAGGATGTTCATTCAGCAGCTTGGATGTATTAAATGCTTCAATTCATGATGGCTGTATTGGGATGTCACTCCAATGCAAGTTGGGGAGCCTCTGTGTTTGCTAGGTGCCAGCCTTTTGCTAAGTGCCTTCATGTATTGCGTTATCTAGTCGTTAAGGTGGGTTTAATTATGAGCTTCAATGTGCTAGGCACAGAGGTTAATTGTTTTGCACAAGTGATGCAGGCAGCAGGTAGCCAAGCTGGGGCTTTGAATCTTGAGTGCAGCTTGTTAGGAGGGAGGACTGTGGAAAGTGGTTGACCAGATGGCTGTGCTCCAGGGAGTTGGTCTCTTCTTGCTGTCTGCTTGCTGTGTGCTATTTTTGTTGTTGTTTGTTTGTTTGCTGCCCTGGAGATGGAACCCAGGGTCTCACACATGCTGGGGAAGTGTTCTAGCACCGAGCTACCTCCCCAGCCCTTTTTATTTTCTTTTGAGACAGGGTCCCACCAAGTTGCTGAGGCTGATCTCAAACTTGAAATCCTTCCTCCTCCGTCTCCTTTGTCACTGAGATTACAGACACTCTCTGATATTTAAAGAACTTCCCACTACATGGACACTGATGGAAGGCAGGGTCCGCTTCCCAAGCTGAAAAGGCAGATTCTCATGTGCCATCACCCCTGGCATTGAGGGTGCCTGCTTTTCACTTGGGCTCAGTCTCTGTAGCTCATGATGTAAATAATCAGGGCCCAGAGAATCTTCTGGTGGCTGCGGTGGCCACCGCTGTGCCTGGGGAATGATGGCTGTACTGCCAGCTTATAGTGCTACTGTTAATAAGGTACAAACTGTCCAGTCCAGGTTTTGTTAGTACAGGCAGCTGGATCCCCACAAAACCTTTATGCCATGTGACTGTGGTTCTAGCTGTTTGTCCTCTCCTGTCCCTGCTTAGTTTTCAAGCCTGAAAATTCTGTGATCTAACTGATCCCGATTCAATAAATTTCTTTTCGGCTCAAATCATTTCCCACTGTTTGCAATTAAGAGTCTGTAGCCAAGAGCTCAGCCTTCCTGCCCACAGCCCCTGGGAGCACAGAACACGTGACTCTGGATGGACCAATCGGAGGCTTTCCTTCCTGCAAGGAAGCCATGTTGCATGCAGCAGAGAAAGAAATAGAGAAGGAAGGAGAGAGAGAGAGAGAGAGAGAGAGAGAGAGAGAGAGAGAGAGAGAGAGAATATGACAGAGGTCCTGAGCTCTGACAGAGGTTCCCGGTTCTCGTTCCTCATGAACCCAGACTCTATTTTCTATACTTGGCTTTTCTTTAATTTTTTGACCCTGGGGATTGAATCCAGGGGTGATTTTGCCACTGAGCTATATTCTCAGCCCCTTTTATTTATTTATTTTTTTAAATTTTGAGACAGAGTCTTCCTAAGTTGCACAGGTCCTCACTAAGTTGCTGAAGTAAGCCTCCAACTTGGGAACCTCCCTCCTCCACTTCTACTCTGGGATTTTCTGAGATGTTCCTTTATCCTTAGCATATTAGGTTGAACCATATAAAATTGTTTTTATAAGTCAGAAAGGTCAATGATCAGCAATTACACGTGGTCCAACCTAATCCATCTCCCATTTTGGCCTAGGTGAGTTCAAGTGGGTTTCTGCTAACCCCAAGGGCTTTGTCTACAGCAGTCAAAAATTCCATTTGCTCAGAAGCAGGGAGTGGAACAGATAGAGACACAGATAAAGTACAAAACTAAGATTTTCCCTGTCTAGCAAAGACTTCCCAGTGAAATCCCAGTGGCTATAGGACTTGCCCACTGGGGTCATCACTCAGAGGTCACGATCCTCCACTAGTTTATGACCCTGCCCTACTTGCCTCAAATAATACTATTGCCGTGAATACATGTTCCTGAATAATATTTTTCCCATGTGGTGGTGTTTCCTTTTTATGTGATATATCCCTCCAGTGGATTATGATGAAGCTATTGGAAGCAACAGCCAGTCCCTAGCACTGAAAGAAAAATCATGTCTGGGGATGGGTGGGCCCTGGGGTGGTGAGGGGGATACAGGAGCTTGGTAAGAAGCTAAGGTTTATTTCAAACCAGTTGATAGGCTTGGGGGGTTGGACTCACCCAGTGAGGGAAGACCACTGAGCTATTCCAAAGCCCTGCACGGGAGGAAACAGGACCTGTGGGGCCATCTCTTCTGGCTACCGTTAGCTGCCCTGGAGATGGGAGGTAGGTGGATAAATGCTTTTTTGTCTAAGGATGGGGGTGGGAAGCCGGCATGGCCCAAGGATACTGATGGTCCTTGGAGAGGAAGCGTTGCACCCCGTTGGCAGGAGAGGAAAGGAATTGAAGGTAAGAGCAGGGATGAGCTGGGGAAGGGGAGGCTGGGCACTGCCTTCAGTGGGGGCATGGATGGCTTTCTCCTCTGCGTCTCTACTCCTGACACTCAGCCTGGTGCTCGGTGAATGTATATTGAATGAATTACTTGATGAATATACCACTTACAGATCTCCTTGTACATTGAAGACCGGCATTCTGATTTTTATCAGAAAACCAGCAGGCTTCCAAGTGGCAGCAAGTACCACTTCAGATCAGAAAGAGTGGAATCCCCTCCCAGCTTCATCAAGGACTAGTTGTGTGACCTTGGGTCAGTCAAGTAACTTTTCTGAGTCCAGACTTTTTTTTTTTTTTTTTTTTTAAGTTGGAATTATTATCACTCCCTCAGAAGTTTTTATTTTCTTTGTTTAGTATGGGGGATTGAACCCAGGGGCATTTAACCACTAAGTCACATCCCCAGCCCTTTTTATTTTATTTTACTTTATTTATTTATTTTGGGTAACAGGGGTTGAACTCAGGGGCACTCAACTCTGAGCCACATAACCCAGCCCTATTTTGTATTTTATTTAGAGACAGGGTCTCATGAGCTGCTGAGGCTGGCTTTGAACTTGTGATCTTCCTGCCTCAGCCTCCCAAGCTGCTGGGATTCCAGGTGTGCACCATCCCGACTTTTATTTTTTATTTTGAGACAGAATCTCCCTAGGTTGCTCAGATCCTAAGTTGCTGAGGCTGGCTTTGAACTCGTGATCTTCCTGCCTCAGGCTCCCGAGCTGCTGGGACTACAAGCATGTGCCACCACGCCTGGCTGCCTTCAGAAGCTTTTGTGTGGACTAAATGAGATGCCAAACGAATGCTTACTACAGTGCCCAGCAGTATGGGCTCCTTTGGTAAGTACGAAAGGAGCAAACAGTCTCCAGAGGCCTCATCAACCTAGAGGCCACATATTAATGAAATTGTTGCATTTAGTTACAGACATGAGTATAAACATGGAGCCAGACTCTCTCCTTCATGTTCCAACTAGACATTTTTTTTTTTTTTTTCTGATACAAGGGATTGAACCCAGGGGTAATTAACCACTAAGCCACATCCCTAGCCCTTTTTGTTTTATTTTGATACAGGGTTTTGCTAAGTCCTTTGGGCCTCGCCAGGTTGTAGAGGCTTATATGGAACTTACCATCCTCATGCCTCAGCCTCCAGAGTTTCTGGAATCACAGGCATGCACTCCTGTGCCTGCTGGGTGTGGTATTCCTAAGACCGTTTCTTCATCTGCATAGTGTGATGATGCAGGTAAAGCACTTAGAACAGGATTCCACTTAGAGCTAATGCATGTTAGATGTCGGTTCCTATTATTTCCCCCATCAACTGGGAGGGAGAAGCCCACAGGAGGGGCAGCCTGTGCCAGGCCAGCAGGACAGGGGCGTGGATGTGAATGAAGTTTGAGGTGATATGAGATAGGGATGGAGCTGTGACGTAGGCAGTTGGATATCCCAAGTCTAGAGGAGGGGTCTAAGATGAAGTAAAAAAAAAAAAAGATTGGGAGTCACCGACATTAGATGATATTTCAAGCTCTGGGCCGGATGGGATCCAGGAATGAGCACTCAGAGCAAAGTCAAGGAGGAGGACTGAGCCCAGAGGCACCTGACACTTGGAGATGAGGGAGATGTAGACCCCTGTGAAGCTGGCCCATCCAACATAGCCCTGTCTGGGCTGCACAGCCACCCTGCCTCCTTGTTGATCTAACACTGTTAGGCCCCGTGCTGGGCTCTGTAAAAAGTGCTTTACAAGAAAGAACTCATTTAAGCCTTCTGCGGTGGCACATGCCTGTAATCCCAGTGACTCAGGCTGGGGATGTAGCTCAGTGGTACAGCACTCCTGGGCTGAATCCCCAGTTCGAAACAAACAAAACCCCACAGAAACAAAACAAAAGTGAACTTATTTATTACTGATAACATCCCTTTCAGGTGGACAGTATTATTATCTCCATTATGCAGATGAGAAAACTGAGATAAAGGAAGACAAATCACTTGCCCAAGGCTGTGCCACCAGTGAGTGGCAGGAAGAGCTAGGATAGGCCCCAGGGTCTCTATGCAGTTATTGTGAGTAAAAATAGAGCCAGGTTTACTTTATTAGGGACCTCTGCATTTCTTAGCTTTTAATATATATATTTTTTTCTTTTTCTTTTTGGTACCAGGGGTACTTAATCTCTAAGCCACATCCCCAGCCCTTTTTAAAAATTATTTTATTTATGATCTCAGAAATAACTGTCTCCCAAATTAACAAGTGAATTACTCCTCCAACAGAGAATATGTGGAATATAGCCTTTGAATCACCTCTTTAAAAGCCCCCTGTTCCTGATGATGGGCAGAATCACAGCCTTTGAACACAAGTCCCCTGTGTTTCTCTCTCACTAGCAAAGCAATAAACCTTTTTTTTTTCCCTCAAAATAATTTTATTTAGAGACAGGGTCTCACTGAGTTACTTAGGCCTTGATAAGTTGCTGAGGCTGGCTTTGAACTTGCAATCCTTCTGCCTCAGCCTCCTAAGCCTCTGAGATTACAACCATGCATCACTGTGTCCCACCTGATGTTTTAAAAAAAATTTTTTATTTTTCTAATTTTGGGTACTGGGGACTGAGCCCAGGATCTTTCAGATGCTAAGCATATGTTCACTGAGCTCCTTGGCCCAGACATTCATTAAAAAAAAAATTATTAGTGCATTATAATTATACAAAATAGTGGAATTTGTAGTTATATATTTTTTAATATTTATTTTTTAGTTTTAGGTGGACACAATGTCTTTCTTTTTTATATTTATGAGGTGCTAAGGATCAAACCCAGTGCCTCATGCATGCTAGGTTAGCGCTCTACTACTGAGCCATAACCCCAGCCCCTGTAGTTACATATTAATACATGAATATAACACAATTTGATCTATTTCCTTCCCCATCAGCGCTCGCGCTCGCGCTCTCTCTCTCTCTCTCTCTCTCTCTCTCTCTCTCTCTCTCTCTCTCTCTTCTACTGGGAATTGAAACCAGAGCCCCATGTGTGCTAGGCAAGCATTCTACCACTGAGCTGTGTCCCCTAGCCCTCACCTTGGACTCACCTTGGAGAGTGGCACTAGGAGAATCATGATGGAATCAATTGCCCTCCAAGTTCCCTAAGCCCTGACTTTCAAGGATCAACTCCAATGAGCATTTCAGATTCCTGGTTAAGGAAAGAGAAACAGGGAATTGATGAAGGAGTTGACAACTCTGACCATTCACTTAGCCCACATAAAACCTATAAGGTCCTGGGGTGGGAGAGGAGGAAGGTGCCCAAAGGTCCTTTTCTGACCAAGGACCCAAGCACTTGTGTCCCACCCCCTACTCTAGTTATTACTCACAGGATAATGTTGATTGTTTGAGGTCAGAGCCAGAGTCCAGGGTGGGAGTTGTGGCACCCAGAGGGATCAACCTTGGGGCCCTTCTTATCTCCATTGGGGAACAGTTGCTCTCTTGGTTCAATTGCCCCATAAAACCTCACTGCAATACGGATGCAGCTAGAGTTCATTTACCCCTCCTGGGAGGTTCTGATTGAACCTCACAGCCATCACCTGTACCCCAGGAAGAGAGTGAAGGAAGGAGGTGTGGGTGGATGGAGGATGGCGGTCAGATGCACATGGCGTCTCCTGAGGCTGGGAGGGGTGTGGTTAAGCCAGGCGTCCCACTGCCAATCCAATACCCCCTGCCCCACTCCATCCTGTTCTTGATGATGACCTTAGATATGTGGCCCTTGAGGAGGGGACAGCTGTGCCCGTGCAGGAGGTCTATGGAAAAGGGAGTGAAGTGGCGGCTAGAGAGGCCAGCAGGAGCATCCTGCGACTCCTTGCCCACGACCCCAGCTACTCTGAATTTCTGTCTGCTTCTTGCAAAATGGAACAATAAGAGTCCCTACATCACAGAGCCATCTTGAGGATTAAATCACATAAACCATTAAACACTCAACAGTGTGCCCAATGCGTAATAAACAAGCTGCATAGATTATGATTTTATCCTGCAGTACTCCCTTTTAGAACTGGGGTCTCATGTGTGCCCCACCACAGAGCTACATCCCCAGCCCTTTTATTTATTTATTTATTTACTTATTTGTCTATTTATTTATTTATTTTTAAGGCACGGTCACCACCATGTGTGGCAAAATCCTTTCTTTTTCCCCAAATAAATTCAGAAACTACTTAGCCCCAAGTCTGGTAGAACCCCCAAGTCTGGTAGAACCCCCAAGTCTGATAGAACGTACTTTGGGTGACATTTTTGTTGTGTGTGGTACTGGGGATTGAATCCAGGGCCTTGTGTATGCAAGGCAAGCACTCTACCAACTGAGCTATATCCCCAGGGAGCTTACTTTGGATAGAAATGAAGGGGTTCATGGAGAGAAGATCCAGGAAAAGGAGAGAGACTTGCCGAGGTTTCCTTAATTGATGGTAAGGAGGAAGGTGACGAATCTTCTCGGAGTGCCCTGTACTTCGCCTGTCTGTTGTGTTTGATCCAGGGAACATGCCACAGCCAGGCAGGGCACAGTTACCACTGAGGATCTGGAGGCTCCACCTGGAAGACGGGACAGGGACTGGAAGTCAAGGGTCTGAGTCCGGAGCGCCTTCCCCGGGTGAAGCTTGAACACAGTGAAATTCGTGGAACTCGTGGTCCAGCGCCTGGCACCCAGAGGTCCTCAGGGCACCCTGGCACTCCCCCTCCCTCTCTGCCCCAGTCCCTGGCTGCTGCTCTCCTCTGGCTGCATCATCTGCATCCTTATTATCTGTTCCCCTCCAGAGCTCTTTGCTGCAGAGTTCTTGTTTCCTTTCTTTGTGGCCCTTCCCACCTTTGTCACACTGTCCCCTCATTCTAGAATATCACCTCCCCTTGTTCAGCCTCCTCTAACCTTCCAGCAGCTTCTCTCTGCATCCAAATCCCATTCGCCTGTCAAGCCCTGAATCAAGTGCCACCTCCTCCCCAAAGATGGACACTGGGACTCCTTCCCCGCGCCCCAGGCCAGGATACCTTACATCCTGCTCTGCAGGCCTGTGCCTTGTCCCTGGGCTAGACTAGAGAAGTGTGTGTCTCAGTCATCTGTGCCTGCTCAGGGCTGGCCCCCCACACAGTAGTTGCTCAGTGAACCGCATTCGATGAGGAGGGAGTGAATGAGAAGGGCAGGACACGGGTGAATGGAGAGAGAGACGGGCAGAGAGGGGGCAGGCTCCTCAGACCCTCCAGCAGTCCTGACCCTGGCCTTGCAGGGAAGGGCAATGTCTGACGCCTGGCATTTCCCCAAGGTGAATAACCGCAGGGCCCTGTCCCTCGGGGCCCTGCCCACATCATAAAGCAGCAAGTGCTTCCTCTTCAGGGTCAGGAGGGAGATATGGGGTGATTTGGGGGCTGAGCCCCAGCAGCTGGGAGCGTTTATAAGCTGAGACTCCGAGTGGCCCAGCATCGACTCTTCTTCTGCTTGCTCCTCCTGTCTGGCCTCCAGCCTTTCCAGCAGCATGGCCTTCAGCGGCAAGTTCGAGTTGGAGAGTGAGAAGAATTATGACGAGTTCATGAAGCGCCTGGGTGAGTGGCCTCCAGAGTACGCCTTCCCCGGGGCTGGCCCCAGGCGGCCAGCTTGGGCCCAGAACCAGAATCCTGGGTAGAGCGGGACAGGACTTCATCCATTCACTTACTCATTCACTCACACATTTGTAGAACTACTCTGTGCTGTCTCTGAGGATAATAGAAACCATAAGACAACCTTTAACTTTAAAATACTATAGAATATTAGTATTTCTACGGATGGAAAACTCGAGACAGAGAAGTTGAGTAAATAATCCAAGGTCACACAGTTAGTAATTTTTTGGAGGCTTTGTTGGTGAATGAGAAACTTGGTGTTTATTCATTTAAACATTGTTGGACACCTGCTGTGTGCAAGAGCTATCCCAATGTCAATGTCACCTATAGGGACACTCAGCATGACTTGCCCAAGTCAGTGGAAGAGGTCTTTAGCCTCCAGGACCCTGTCATGTCCTGCCTGGGGAGAGATGACAAAGGGAGATTAGTGTAGAATACCAGGTTGGATAAGTCACTCCTTCACTCAGTCATTCAACAAACACAGGCCTCTACCTGTGCTGCGGTGGGCAGAGAGATTCAAGGGTTTCATACTTTCTGGCTTGACTTACGATCTGATGTGAGGAACCAGGGACAATCCCTTGGAAGTTTCGGGGCACCATCTAAGTCTGAGGCAGTGTACCAGCCCAGACTTGGTGAACAGCTTGGGGGACCTGTCACTACCTCTTGGTGGTCACCTCTTGCCTGCAGGGCCCTTGTTCCCTGAGGCCTGTGGAGGCAGAACCCTCTGGAGAGTCCTGGCAAGTTCGAGAGACCAGTGACTCAGTTTAGACTACCACAGGCTGCTGCAGGGGGTAGAGCTGCAAGTGAGCCCACTCAGGCCTAGACCCTGTTCTGCCACCTGGAAAGCCCCTTCCTCCCCACCCCCTCCCCACCCCCAGCACCAGGCATTGAACCCAGGGGTGCTCTACCACCGAGTCACATCACCAGTCCTTTTTATTTATATTTTGAGACAGGGTCTTGCTAAGTTACCCAGGCTGGCCTCAAACTTGCAATCCTCCTGCCCCAGCTTCTCGAGTTGCTGGGATGATGGGTGTGCGCCACCATACCTGACTAAGTCTCCATTTTTTTTTCCTTTGGTACTAGGGATTGAACCCAGCAGGTGCTTACCCTCTGAGCCACATCCCCAGCCCTTTTTTTGTATTTTGTTTAGAGACAGGGTCTCACTGAGTTGCCTAGGACCTTGCTAAGTTGCTGAGACTAGCTTTGAACTTGCAATCCTCCTGCATCAGCCTCCCAAGCTGCTGGGGTTACAGACAGGAGCCACGGCACCTGGCTAAGTCTCCATTTTCTTAACTGTAAACTAGAAGGACAAGCCAGGTTCCGTGGCTCGCACCTGTCATTCCAGTGACACTCAACAACTTAGTGAGACCCTGTCTCAAAATACAAAATGAAAAGCGCTGGGGATGTTGCTCAGTGGTAAAAGTGCCCCTGGGTTCAATTCCCAGTAAAAACAAAACAACAGAAAAAAGAGAATTAGAAGACAATCTTGAAGGTCCCGTTCATTCTAGAACTTTGTGAACTTGGCAATTTTCTGTTATGTTTATAATTACTGTTAGAAGACCAGCTATTTTTGATGAAGAACAGATAGGTGTCAGGAGCTTTAAAAGACACAATGACATTGAATGCTTGCCACAGCCCTGTGAGATAGGCCCTATTTTTAATTTTTAAGGATTTTTTTAGGGATCACACACTAAGCAAGCCCGGTACCACTGAGCGACATCCCCAGCCTGAAGTCAGTCTGATGATCCTCATTGCCTGGATAAAAGCATGTAGGTTCAGAGAGGTGGCCACATGTCTCAGCCACATGGCTCATGGCACAGTAGGGCTTTGAAGGCATGTTCTGTCACTGTGCTCTTCACCTGCAGGCTGGCCTGCCACTGGGAGGAAAAGCTCTAGCCCCAAACCACAGGGCTCCAAACAGCAGTTCTCAGGTGATCCCTCTCTTTGTCCCCGACCCAGGTCAATCCAGCGAGGTGATCGAGAAGGCTCGCAACTTCAAGACCATCACGGAGATACAGCAGAACGGGCAGGACTTCACCTGGGCTCAGTCCTACTCTGGGGGCCACATCATGACCAACAAATTCACCATCGGCAAGGAAAGTGAGATACAGACCATGGGCGGCAAGAAGTTCAAGGTGAGAGGCCCCTGGCCACCCTTTCCGCTTCCCCACTCTCTGGCTTTCTCCATCTCAGATGGGGCCTCCATATTCCTCGGACTGAGACGTCTCTCTACAGTATGGACACCAGCATCAAGAGCTCCAATTACCTGAGAATTTAACACTCCTGGTGTGTAATGTCCATTGTCAATAATGGACACTATAGTGACCATAAAATTAGCTAACATTTCCTGAGCACTTAATATAACATAACCTAGAAGCTGGTTGAATGGTTTATACCTCTTAGCTTTGTTAATCCTATGAAGTTGCTACAGTGGCTCTCCCCAGGAGCTGAGTCCTGGGATTAAATAGCTTGTCCCTGGTCACACAGCAAGGGTAGGCCTCGACACCTAGGTGGTCTGGCTCCAGAGGGCATGGGGGCTTTGTGTAGCAGAGAGATGGAGCCCAGGTCCTGTTGTCCACATCAGCAAGATTGGAAGCTGCATGTCTCATGGGCGACCGTGGGGTGGGGTCTTGGGCAACTCTTTTCACTTCCCTGAGCCTCAGATATCTAGGACATGGCACCAGGTGTGGTCCTTGACCCAAAGAGCCATGGAGAAGAGTCAGCTCCATGATGCACAGAAGCATCTGTGGGGTGCCTGACACACAGTGAAAGCTGGGCTGGGAGGTCAGTAATTTATTCTTGTTTTAGAGGCAAAGAAATGAGGCTCAGGGAAGCCACATGATGGACCTAAGACTCTGCATCCAGTAAGTGGCCACAGGACAGCGGCCTGAACCGTGCTGTGTGCCAATGGTTAAGCTATCTGCAGAGGGCACTGCTTCTGCAGGCACACACGAGTCCCCGGTGGGACACGGAACTGCCAGGTCACTAAAGCATTCAGCCAGGAGGTTCGTTCAGACAGAATTCTGGACATCTTGACAAATCCCTGCTGGACCCTCTGTGGTCCCTTATTATGCTGCCCCCTAGTCTAGAGCAGGGCTTCCCCAGAGTCCCACTCACCCAGGTTTGAAGCTGTAATCAATCATGGGTAGCAGAGAAGAGAAAGTGGCTGGCTGTCCCCTTCCTACCAGGGCTGGTCCCTTAGGCCTTCCACCCCTTCTGGCTCCTCTCATTAGACCTCTACATGAGCATGATAGTACCCTGCTCCTCAGGCTGCCAAGGTGGAGAGTAAGTCACCGTGATGTTCACGTACTGCCACTTCTATTTTTTATTTTTAATTTTTAAAAAGTGTTTATTTTTTAGTTGTAGTTGAACACAATATCTTTATTTAATTATTTATTTTTATGTGGAGCTGAGGATCGAACCCGGGCCTCGCACATGCTAGGCGAGTGCTCTACCGCTGAGCCACAACCTCAGCCCTATTTTTTTATTTTTTTGAACTTGCTGGGGGTTGAGCCCAGGGCCTTGTGCATGCTAAGCAAGGGGGCTCTATCACTGAGTTCTAGCCCCAGACCCATTTAGGTTTTTAAAAAAACTTAACCTCTCCTTGGAGAGAACCTCTGTGAGTCAGCATATTGATTATTTTTATTCTTTTTTATAGTAGCACATTATCCTAGAGTACAGAAAAGCTCTAATTTCTTTAACCACTCCTCCATTGATACGTATTTAGGTATTGACTGGTGGATAAAATAGGCTGGATATTTAGGTTGTTAATTACTACAATGCTGTAATCAAATTCCTTGGATAATATTGCTCCATGACTAACTCTGTACACTTAACTACACCATGCACCGGGCACTGTTCTAAGTATTTTGCATGGATTATTATTTAATAATATTTTTTGGTGCTAGGAACTGAACCTAGAGCCTTAAACAGGCTAAGTCAATGCTCTACCACTGAGCTCCCCCCACCTAGTCCCCTTTATCATTTATTCCTTCCAGCAACCCTATGAAGTAGGTAGCCACTTGCTCCATTTGAGTGATGGGTAAACTGAGGCTCAGAGAGGTTAAGGGACTTGCTCAAGGTCATCTCTGTCTTTGGAAGTCTGCGGCTGCCTGTGTCCAAGCAGACTCCTAGAGAGGATCGCTGGGCTGCTGGGGGCTCTTCCTCCCTGGAAGGGCTGGGCTGAGCTGCTTGGAGGGTTCTTGTGGCTCAAGTTCCGTGTTTCCCTTCCAGGCTACCGTGCAGATGGAGGGCAGTAAGCTGGTGGTGGACTTCCCCAACTATCACCACACCTCGGAGGTGGTGGGTGACAAGCTGGTGGAGGTGAGTATCAGACCCTTGGATTCGGGGACTGATTCATCAGACCCCCAGTCACCGCCCCCCTCAAGGTCAGCCTCTGGGCAGCTGGAACTTCCCTAGCGCAGGGTGCACATTTCTCCTTTGATCTGAACACACCCTCTGTCAGAGGGGGATTTTTATCACCATTTCACAGGGAAGCTAAGGGATCGGCAGGAAGGCATGTAGCTTTGATGAGAAAGCTGGGATTCCAGGGGAGCACAGCTGACTCCAGCGCCCCACTTGCGAGGGGCACACGTCTGCTGGCTCCCAGGACCCTTCCCAGAATGTAAATGAAGGAGGTGGTGCAGCTGCGATTTCACTCCCTTCCCACAGGGGTCTTCAGGCCCTTCCTGCCACACCTTCTGATTTTTCAAAAGAAGCTGGAAGTTTGCACTTGTCTCTCCACACTATTAAATGCTGGCAATTACTTAGAAAAAAAATTTTTTAATGCTGGCAGGTCTGACCCACCTATCTTTGTGGACTGGCCCCATCCCACACTCTCCAAGCCTAGTCCTGGCCAGAAGTGCTGCCTGGGGGGCCCTGGCTTCCCCTCTACCTCTTCTCCCTGGTCCCCTGAGTTTTCCCTAGGGGGAAGAAATGAGGTTAAAGGGAAGAGAAATTGTCCAGCGTAGGTCTAGGAAGAACTCTCCAGAAGGGCACTGATGAGGGAGGCAGGGCTGGACACCTACCCCTTTCTGATCTCTCTCTCTTTCCCTTGTTTTGCGACCACTCTCTTCTGGAGGCTGATGGGGAAGGAGGGAGTGAACTGCCTGTCCTAGCTTAGGTGGCTTAATTTCCCCATTTTGGAGGCTGGGGAGTCTAGGATCAAGGGGTGGCACCCTTAGGGGCTGGTGTGGGCACTCTTCCTGTTTTCCTCAAGTGCAGACAGAGAGGTTGTCTCTGGTCTCTTCTTAGAAAGCCAGTATTCCCATCAGGAGGCCCCACCCTTGTAACCCAGTTACCTCCTCAAGGTCCGGTCTTCAAATGTCCTCACACTGGGAACTGGGGTCTTAACTGTGAATTGGGATGGGGGCATTAATATAAAGACGAATGTGCCTAAGAGGCCCAGTGCCTTCCATTATTCCTGTTTTATAAAGAAGCTTTACCAGGCAGCCTCAGAGACAGCAGGTGACTTTCCCAAGGCCACACAGCTAATAGTGGCAGAGGCGAATCCCATCCCCCAGTGTCTAGACTAGGCTGGTTTCCAGGCCAATAGGTCTTCTCTCTCCCTTCATTTTTACTTTTTAAAAAATAACTGAATAGATGTATACTGTTACACAAGTATAAAAGGAAGTGAGTATCCCTCTTTTGTTGGGTGAAAATGGTCTCTTGGAGGATCTGGTGAATGCTCTGGTACATTTTTACATGAAATGTCAGCCAGGGGGTCCTGATTCCCAGAAGCAAAGCTCCTCAGCCTGAGGTGCTCAGGGAGAGCACAGGGCGTGAGAGCCAGAGGCAAGCTTGTGCCCAAGAACAGAAACCATCTCCCAAGCTCTCAGAGCCTGCAGTTTCCTCCCCTGGGCAACAGGGCGACCTCCCAGGCTGCTAGGAGGATCAATGGAATCCTGCAGGGGAATTGCCTGGGTCGGTGAGAGGAAGTGAACACAGGTGACAGATTAGCACCCAGTGCATCACCCCTTACACCTGTTCGCCACCTTGACCCTGCACAGTGATTCCTGCAACAGACTGGGCACCTAAGACGCAGCCAAGTGGTGCCTGCCCCATCTACTCAGGGTGGCGCTGGAGGCCGGTCTTCCTTCAGTTGTGCCCCATGGTGGACGGCCTCTGTCACTGCACTGACTACCTCTGTTCTGGCTGCTTCTTTCAGATCTCCACCGTCGGCGGTGTGACTTATGAGCGCGTGAGCAAGAGGGTGGCCTGAGCCGTTGTACGGGGCTCCGGGAGGATACAAACCCACCAATAAAACTGAATGAGAGCAGATACTGCTCACTGCAGAAACTCTTTGTTTCCTGGTGTCTTGGGACAGCCTCTGGCTGGATGGGGGTGGGAAAGCCCCCAAGGGCTTGAGACCCCAGTGGAATCCTCTTCATGCTGACAGAGGGGGCCATGAACAGGGACTGCAATGCTCCTGCCCTGGGAGAAGCCACAGGGAGTCCATGGTAACACGCTTCTGGGCTCTTCCACCCTGCCCTCCTCTCTAGGAAACAGAGATGGGGACTTGCTGTGTTGCTAAGGTTGGTCTCAAATCTTCCTGCCTCAGTCTCCCAAGTAGCTGGGATGACAAGTGCATACCATAAAGTCTCCTTTGAAAAGACGAATTCACTTGGGACTTTCAGATGGGTCATAAGATAAGCATCCCAGCACTCTGGGTGCGGGGTGAGGGGGGCAGATAGACCTCCAGGAAATGCCCAATCTCCAAGGCAGGGCAGACCCCGGGGTGCAAGCACCAGGGCTTATCCTGGGGAGGGGTTCCGTCTAGGCTGTGGAGTCATCTCTTTAAGCCTCAGGAGAACCATGAGGGGTTGAAAGGAGATGTCAGTCCAGGAGCTGGTGAAGGGCCGAAGGGCCGTGGGAGTGGCTGGAGGGACTGGACGTCTTGGGCTGGGGCAGGGCCCCTGGGAGGAGCTGGGAGAGGCTGGGGAAGGGATCGGGAGGCCCACTCTGATCCTTTGGCAGGCCCTGGAGCCTTGGGTTGAGGTTTCTGAGGCAGCATTTAGGTTTGGCAGATGTCCTATGACTGATGGGAAACGAGGCCTGCCAGGGCACAGGGGTGGAGAAGGGTGGCCCACTTGTCCCTGGATTGACTATCCCTAACCCAGAGCACTGAGCAGCCCTGTTTTCATCTCCTTTCTCCTTGGAAGTGTCTGCCACCTCTGGGTATCAACCTGACTTCTTTTCACCCAATATTTTTCTGTATGACAGCTCACTTATTCTTACTATCATGGAAAGTTTTAGGTCACTTCCATATGGGGACAGTCAATATCATTTGCCATAGGCAGAGTAAAACTATTTGTAAAAGTCACAGCCAAGCAATGTGAACTTCTAGGTGTATCTTGTTACCTGCCCAAAGCCCTGAGCGTGGCACTTCCCTTGTGAGAGAGGTAAAAGACATGGTAGAATTCACAGGAAAACCTTTCCCCTGACAGTCAAAATTACTCTAAGATTACTAAAAGGAAGCTGGGCACCGTGCTGGTGATCCCAGTGACTCTGGAGGCTGAGGGAGGAGGAGATCAAGGGCTGAGGGAGGAGGAGATCAAGGACAGCCTCAGCAACTTAGTGAGGCCCTAAGTAACTTAGAAAGACCCTGTCTCAAAATAAAAATAAATAAACAAAATAAAAAGGGCTGGGGATGTAGCTCGGTGGTTAAGCACCCGTGGGTTCAATCTCCAGTATGTACACACACACACACACACACACACACAGAAAAGAGAACATACTGCAAATTTTCAAAGGCAGGCAGGACTGAAATTATCCTGAATGTACAAGTTCCGTACTCAGGGAATAAGAAATAAGCTTTGCCCAGCACATAGCAGGTGCTTAATAAGTGCTTCCTGCTGGGTTTCTGTTCTCGCGACTAAAAGGCTCAGGGGTCACTCCAGTTAAACTGGGCTGACTGGGCTGCACAAAATAACCACACAAGAGACACAAATATCTTTTTCTTTGGGGTCACTGTGACGGCTCCTCTGACCTTAAGGGTCCGAAGAAAGAGAGAGCGTGAGAGCATGCGCTGACCCCTTTTATTGAGGAGAAGCTATTCCAATGAGGCAAGGGGTCAGGTTTTAGGGGGCTGAGTATCTTCCTGATGTCCACTGTCAGCAGGTTGACTGACACCTGGGTAGGCCACACCCAAGGGCACAGTAAGAGAAGGGGACACACACAAGGCACTTCCATGGAAGATTCTATCCTAAACAGGGTAAGGGGTTATATTACAAAGGAACAGGTGAGCATAGCTTCATCCATGGGGCTGTAGCAAGACACACCCATGCACGAGACACTGCCCACATTTCTGTGACTGAGCACCTCAGCACCCAGCCGGGGAGTGTGACTCAGTCATGTCTAAGGTTGGTCTCCCACAGCTTCCTCCCCTAAGTTTCTTCTGGCCCCGTGCAATCTGCAGCCCTTCACTCTCTGGACGGACACTAGGCCCAGCCCACGGGCTGCCCTCCCCTAGCCTCCTCTCAAAGGCTACCCTGAGACCCTTGTTTGTCTTTCCAAGAACAGCCTCTCTCACCCACCCACCCAGCCAGGACCTCACGAATTCCAACGTTTTGCCAAGACTTATTGCTAATTAAGTGAACTAGGTAAGCATTAAATTAAACTAGCAGTGTTGCTGTTTCCCCTCCAGACTGAATAATTACTCATAATGAGCTTGGATAATAAGTCTCTAAATAACACAGAGTTACCCATAATTAGACTGAAAATTGAGTGAGGGAGAGAGGAGAGGAAGGGAGAAAGGGCAGGGAAGAGGAAGAGGAAGAGGCAGGAGGGGAGGGAAGGAGAGAGAGATTTCACATCCATAATTTATTCGAGGACAAATTCAAATTGTTGGCAGGCAAGGACCTCTTAAGCCCATGTTGCCACATAATCTCAGAAGTGCAGAACCTAGGACAGCAGGATCTCAGTTCTCAACCAGTTGTAACTGTGTATTTCCGATATGGAAAACCAAGGCTCAGAGAAGGGAAGAAATTCACCCAAGGTCACACAGCAAAGGGGGCGGAGCACTGAGAGTAAGGACTGGGCTTCTCTCCCTGATGGAGGCTCTTTTCTGAGGTAAGTGGCAGAAAGTGAGCTGGAGGAAAGCAAATCCACTTCACTGGCCTCCTGGGAGCCAGAAGAGATGAGTGGTTAGTTAGGAGCTTTGACTCTGTCACATTGCCAGGACTCTTCTGTCACATGGTACCAGTGTTACCTTGGGGAAGTTCATCCACTTCTCTGAGCTTCAGGCTCCACAGCTGTAGGTGGGGGAACAGCTGTAATTTACCTAATGGATTCGGTATGCGCACCCACTGCCCTCACCTCCCCTGTCTCTGCCATCAGTCCCAAGGCAGTGAGACTAAAGGGTTGGGAGTGCCTCCACCAACGTGTAAGCCACGTGGGGGAGTCCTGGGCCTTGCTGAGCCTTATCTTTCCTGTGGTAAAATGGGTTAATATAACCCTCCCCTCCTGGGTCACAGGGGAGTTACACAGATGGAGGTTAATAGGTATACCAATGGCTTCCAAAAAGCTAGCAGTGTGTTTCCAGCACTGATCAAGATGCAGCGGGAGGCCCCCATCCCCCACACCTCATCGCAGGTGCCCTTAACTCCAGGCTCTTCATGACCTTCACCCTGACTCCCAGAGAGCTCCCAGAGAGGATGGGCCGCTGGGCCACTGTGGGTCTTCTCTCTCATTCCAAACCCTTGCACCAGGCCCTATGGGGTGGCAAGGCCGATTCAGATTGCAGGAGCTTGAACTAACTCCCTTATTCACTGTGGCTCTCCTTTAGCAAATAACATCTCCATGCCCCTAAGCTACACCCACAGCCCTTTAAACTTTTATTTGGAGAGAGATTTCACTAAGTTGCCCACGCAGGACTCAAACTTATGAACCTCCTGCCTCAGCCTTCCAAGTGGCTGGGATTACAGGTGTGTACCATCACACCGGGGGCAGCCAGATCCTTTCTTTTTTTTTGGGGGGGGGGGCGGTCAGGGGGCTTGGGATTGAACTCAGGGGTACTCACCGAGCCACATCCCCAGCACTAGTTTGTATTTTATTTAGATACAGGATCTCACTAAGTTGCTTGGTGCTTCACTTTTGCGGAGGCTGGCTTTGAACTTGTGATCTTCCTGTTTCAGCCTCCCAAGCCGCCGGGGTGACAAGAGTGTGCCGCTGTGCCAGGCCAGATCATTTCTTTGTCCTGTGCATTTAATTATGTTAAGTAGCATCCCTGATCTCTGCCCCCTGGATGCCAAGGCCATTTCCTCTTGCAATTGAATATATCATATCTCTAGACACTGCCAAATGTTCCCTGAGTCACAACAGTGACTCTAGCTGAGAATCACTGCTATGAAGGGTAAGGAGCCAGCCCCACAAGGATGAAGGGAGAAGAGCAGACCAGAGAGGAAACAGTTTTGAAGAGATGGCCTGAAAACTCTCAAGGGCGAGAGGCACTGGAAACCTGGCCCTACCCCTAATCTGGGAACTTGCAAATGTTAACGTGGATAGAAGCAAGTTCTCATTGGAAAAGGAGCCTGAGTCTCCCAACCCTTCACACAGCTCAGTGAAAGAAATACTTAAGAGAAGGAAGAAATGTGAAGTGCAAGATAAAGCCGAGGCTGAGAGCTTAGATGGCTGAGCTTGGGTTGGGATGTGGTTTCCTTGTCCTCTTCCTGTGAGCATGGAATCTGTGTCCTGCACGTTTAACCCTTCTTTCCTTCTTCAAGGAAATGCTGTACTCGAGTCACCAGGAAGATGGTTAAAAATGCAGATTCCAGGACGCCACCCCTCTTAGAGAAGTCTCCAGGTCATTCATTCTTCAGCTTGCTCAGGTTTGAAAACCTCTGGATTCAGCCAGATGTCAGCCCTTGGGAGGGCCTTTAAGGCCTTCGCTGTTACTAAAAAAACAAACAAAAAAAAACAACAACAAAAAACCTTTCCTAGCCACCCACCCCCAGCATGGGAATTGACCAAATATTGAATGGAACACACGTGTGTGGGAGAAATCCCTCCAGCTGAAGACAGGGGCCAGGGACTCTGCAGCCCATCTTCCCCCTGAGTTCAAACTCAGCCATCAACTCAACCATCTCCATGGAAACAGGTGGGGGAACCGAAGCCCAAAAAGGGAGGGATTTGCCCACAGTGAGGCAGATGCTCTTGGTAAACGGAGCCTTGTCTCTAATCTTCCCAAACCCAGAGCCTCCTGCTTCACTGGGCCTTGTACACAGAGAGGAGATCAGCTCCCAGCTCCACCTGCCAACAGACATGGTCCCCAAGCACCCTTCCTGGGACTTCCACACATCTCCGCATGCCTCCCTACCCCAAACAAAGGCATGTTTGCTTGGCAAATCCCTCGCAACACCATTGACACCAGCTCTCAGGGTGGTTCTCTTGCTGGAACCCGGTGGCGGAGAGCAGGACAGGAGGCCCCAGAGAGAGCCCTTCAGGGAAGGGCAGGAATCAATATCCTCATGACAGTGGATGGTGTCTTCCGTGGTTCTACCTACACAGTTTGACATTTTTAAACACTCCTGAATAGAATCCATGGCATTTTAAGCACTGTCATTAAGTTGATGGGGATTTTTCCTTTTCTTTTTGTGATGCTGGAGATGGAACTCAGGTCCTCACAAATACTGGGCAAGTAGGCACTCTACTGTTGGGCTACATCCCCAGGGCTTGGCAAGACTCCCCCCCCCCCCCCCCCCCCCCCCCCCAGTCAGGGTCTTTTGTTTGGTACCAGGGATTAAATCCAGGGACACTTAACTATTGAGCCACACCTCCAGCCACTTTTATGTTTTATTTTGACACAGGGTCTAAGTTACTTAGGGCCTTGTTAAATTGCTGAAGCTGGCTTTGAACTTTCAATCCTCTTGCCTCAGCCTCCGGGGCTGATGGGATTACAGGTATGTGCCACCACACCCGGATTTTGGTTTTAGTTCTTAGTTGGGCATAGTGGTGCACACCTGTAGTCTCAGCTATGTTTGGTCATTTGAGCCCAGGACTAGCCTAAGCAACATAATTAGATCCTGTCTCAAAAATACAAACCCACCCTCCCAACACAATAAACGCACTGGTACATAGATAATGGTGCATCTTACAGTGAGCTTATGTTTAGAGACACAATAATTACCCCTTTTTCTTGAGATGCCAGCCTTCATGTACACCACGTTGTTTGATCTTCGTGAGAAGCCTGAGGCAAGGGCTGTTGCTGCCCCCACTTTAACAGGTAAGAAGACAGAGGCTCAGGGAAGTTGGTCAACGACCTTCCAACGGCTAAAAAGTGGTTACGATTGTTAATTTTATACGTCAACTTGGTTAGGCTACGGTGCTCAGTGACTTGATAAAACACTTGCGAAGATGTTGCTGTGAAGGTGTTGTTTTAGATGTACCTGACATTCACAGTCGAGCAGATAGATGACCCTCCATAACACGAGTGGGCCCCATTGCACTAGCCAAAGACCTTCTGGGCAGAGATTAAAGTTTCCCAGGGGTGGAATTTTGCCTCAAGACCGCAATACAGAAATCATGCCTGAGCCCCTGACATGAGCTAGATTTTAGGCTCCATTGCAGTATCTACTTTTTCTTCTTCTTCTTCTTGTGATATTGGAATTGAACTCAGGGCCTTGTGCATGGGAGGCAAGCGCTCTGTCCCTGAGCCACATGCCCAGCCAGAAGTGTTGACTCTTATCTGAGTCTCTGGCCTGTTGTCATGCTGCCCTACATTTTAGACATGCCAGTCCCACAGTCGCATGAGCCAATTCCTTAAAGCAAATCTCTCCCCGTGTCCTACTGGTTGTCCCCTGGAGAGCCCTGACTGGTACAGTCACGAGCTGGGATGTCAAGTCATACATATACCCTCTCTGCCCAGCCTGTGCTCCCAGGGAGGCCCAATTCCAGCTCAGAGGGCAGGACCCAGCTCCAAAGAAGCCAGTCTTGCTGTTGCCAATCCTGATACCCCACAACCCTGCTGCTCATCCCATGAGACACTCGCTGGCTCACTGAAGGGGGGGAGGGAAGGGCTGGTCTGAGAGGGGAAGCCCAGGAAGACAACAGAGAGACCGAGCGCAGGTGATATGTTTATTGCGGGACACTTATTTCTGGGAGCCAGGCTGCTGGGGTAGCCCCTCAGGAGCCCCCGGCCCCAAAACAGACAGACACAATAACCTGGAGTCCCACCCAGCCGCACATAAATAGGAGAAGTCAGTAAAGGGGAAGGAGACCGACAAAGGACCCTGCAGTTCCTATGCTAGTGTGGCAGGGCGGCAGCGCCTCAGCCACAGCCCGTCTCTTTTCCGTTTCCACGCTGAGACTTTCATCTGCTCCAAAAAACTCTGGAGCCGACTCAGCAGCCCTCGGCCGCCTTCCTGGCGGCCCCTGTCACGGTCTCCTAGACAGTGAGTCAAGAGTCAAGAACACCAATGAGTCAAGAAAACCAAGATGGGTTTCTCTTAAAAAAATAAAATAAAAAGCAAACCAAACAACCAAATTTGCTTCCGTCCTTTGTACCTCCCAGTTCTGACGGGCGAACAGTGTGTCCCCTGACAACAAACCAACAAACCAAAAGAAACATGTTGAGCAGAAGCTGGGAGTCGGAATAAAAACATATTGCACATGGTTACAAGAATCTTCCTGAGATCCCTCTTGCTGCAGATCCCCCAATACTGGTTTTTGATGCAACCAACCCCTTGCCTACCAGTGATGGTGACATATACACCCCACGTCCCCATCCAGGCAGCATTAACAAGCATTCCACATTCTTACCCTTTGCTATTAGCCAAACTCAAAGCCAGGGCTGGTGTCACCACCTTCGTTTTCCCCTCCAGCCCCCGGGTGGTCATCAAAGTTCTACAGCATCCAAGACACGGAATCTTCTGGGACGGAGAGCCTTCGAGGTGGTTCTCGCCCATCACGTGCTTCTGAAAAGGGAGCTCTGGTGCTACTGCGGGCCCATCCCAAGATGGGTTAAAACTGACAGTCTCGCGGGGGACAGGCCAGAGTGTGGCAATTAAACTTGTTTCTTTTCTCTTAAGGAATTTTTTTTTTTTCAAGTATCACAAAATCCCTGATGTAGTATGTAAACACGACATCTTGCGGAACAGAAAGCTAGATCACTTGGGGAAGCAGCAGCATGTGAAGTATCTAAAAGGCCGGAAAAAGTTTCATGTTCAAAAACAAAAGGCGAGACAGCCACTCGCTGGGTCTTGCAAGGAGGCACTCAGCCCACATGCACAGGCCTCTCGGTGGAGCCAAAGGAGGGGAGCACCCACCACGGCTGGCTTCAGGGTCCTGAGAAGGCGCCAGGCCGCCCCTTCTTTGTCAGTGACGTGGCTGCCATCGGCTAATCGGCTAAGAGTGAAGAGGTCTCTGAGGCCCGAAATGGAGGTGCTTGTGGTCTAGTATTGTGGCCTCTTCCCAAGTCTTTCTTGATTCACTGGACCCCTGCTTGGGGGAACAGCCACTGAGCCTTCTTTATACCCCAGGCACACATAGGAGAGGATTTTCAGAGGAATGCTCTCGGTGGTGAGGTATATCATTGAATGCTTTGCTTGGGTCAGTTTTATTTAAAGGAAAAAAAAAAAAAAACAAGCCCTTTTTATGTCCAAGGGCACTGGGCTCTCGGGCAGGGCCTCCAGGCACCTCACCTGGCTCAGCTATCCTCTGGGGTGTTCTCTTCCTCTGCCTGGCTCTTTGAGGCTCGCCCATGTGGCCCAAAGTTGGCCTATCTGTCAAAACAGCCTGCAGGGAACAAGTGGCTCCCGCTGAAGTAGCTGCTTCCGTAGGTGGTAGCAAGGCAGTGCCTGGGCTCGGCTGCAATGGTCATCTGCATGCTAAGGGATGCGGGGACAGGCATGGGACACATGTCCAGGGGCTGGAGGGTGGGGTAAGGAGTGTGGAGGGAGGAGCCAGTGCCTGCCGGGAGCAGGCTCCCTGAGCGGTGGGCCTGCAGTGAGTCCCTGTAGGCCAAGCACAGGTCCTGCACAGGGGCCTGGAGCTGGGCCAGGGTCGTTGTTGCCTGGCTGAGGGCAGGGTAGGCAGGCGGCTGGAACAGCACTTGGGTGGGGGCTGGGGGTGTGCCGGGCACCATGGCCAAGGCTTGGCTCTTGACCGTGACGGCATCCTTGAGGACATTGTCATACACTCTGAAAAAAGAGAGTCCAGTGAGATTTGAAGGTCAAAGAGAACGAGACAGCTGGATGTACCTCTACCTTCCTTTGTATCTGGGACCCAGAGAGGTGCATGGGCTCTGATACTGCAGGTCCCAACCACACTGTGCTGGAGGGGTCTGCATGTGCCCTTGGCTATTCCCCAACTAGACTCAGGCCTCAGATTTCAGCTTGGAGCAGCTTTTCCCACAAAGCCTGACCCCTCAAAACTAGGCTGAGCAGTCCCTGTGGCCCCTGCCCTGCCCCACCCTGGAGGACAACTCAGGTCCCATCTGCTTTTCTCACCTCTGCATTTCCAGCTCCTAGCACAGCCGAGTGCTTTGGGTGCTGAATGAGCACACAGCGCAAGTTCTACCTTCTAGGCCTTTCTGAGCTCACTCTATCCCCAGCTGGGCTACTCCTTAGCTTTTAAGCACCAAGTAAATTGCCCACTGGGGTCTAAGTGTCTCCCTCTGAAAAGAGGGATGATGCAATAGGGATTTTTCCCATCTCGGAAAAAAAGCTTCCCATAAAACTTTTTTGGAAAACAAAACAATTAGAGGCTTAAGTAAGAAAGGAGCAAATGGAAGCTATGACTAATCCAATAAGGGGATATCCCAAAGTAGCAGTCATCAGTGAAGAGTGAGGCCAGGCTGAATTGGGGCGCACACCTGCCATCGCAGCAACTTGGGAGGCTGAGGCAGGAGATGGAAAGTTTGAGGCCAGCCAGGGCAACTTAGTGAAACTCTGTCTCAGAATAAGAAATAAAGCCGGCTGCAGTGGTGCATACCTGTAATCCCATCTGCTGGGTAGGTTGAGGCGGGAGGACTGCCAGTTCAAAGCCAGCCTCCACAATTTATCGAGGCCCAAAACAACTTAGTGAACTCAGCTTGCCTCAAAATAAAAAAAAATAAAACAGGCTGGGGATGTGGTTCAGTGGTTAAGCACCCCTAGGTTCGATCCCTGGTACTAAAAAAATAAGTAAATAAATAAATTATAAAAAGAGCTGGGAACATAGTGCAGCGATAGAGTGTGGCTGGGCTGGTGGCTAAATCGAGGACAGCCATCAGCACTCTGATCAGGCTGTGTTCTCTGACTTCGGGGACCTTTTAAAAAACACACAATTTAAGACAAAGCTTAGGGAGCAGGACTGACAATTTAGAGAGCGGGTAGCCACCAGCCAAGCATGCTGTCACCATGCAGGTCCACATCCAAGATGTACCGCCACCTGTTGGGTGTAAGAGGGAATGCACTGGGGGTGGCCACACAGGATCTATCCTGTCTGCCCTCCTCCCTGAGGTCCCCATGGACCTCTTTGGACTCAATATCCATTTCACAATGCAGGATCCAAGATGCCATTAAGCATGTTCTTTGGTACACCAAACATTTCTTCCCCAAGATTCCCAGGGAGCCCTTGTAAAGACGCTGTAGCTTCTTAGGTAAAGCCACTTGGGGTTTAGCTGGACAGGTCAGTTTCACAGCCATTTCTGAGAAAAGTAGCTTGTAAGAGCCCCTCAGTGTGATTATCCATAAGATTACACTGGGCCTTAGATCAAAGAGCCCAGACGTTAATTTTAATTTTGATACTGGGGATTGAACCCAGAGGTGTTTAACCCAGATGGTTAAGCCACATCCCCAGTCCTTTTTATTTATTTATTTTTTTAAATTTTGAGACAGGGTCTTGATAAGTTGCTGAGACTGGCTTTGGAATTGTGATCCTCCTGCCTCAGGCCCCAGAGTCACTGGGATTACAGGCGTGCACCACTGTGCCCAGCAGCCCAGGTGTGTAGGAGGAGGGGCACCCAGCCTCTCTTCTCCTTTGCTCCCTGATCTTAAAAATGCAAACCCAAAGCTACCCCCAAATAGAAGGGGCCAATTCCCTAACCCCACTTCTATCAGGAGACACAGTAGGTGAGGCCCTAGACTCAGGAAATCCCCCATGCCCTGAGGTGGGCTTCAAGGGCAAGTGGAACCTCAGTTTTTTTTTAAGAAACATAGAGATCAGGAGAGGAACCTACACCAGCAGGATTTCAATACATGTGCTAAGATGTTCCAGGGAATAGTTTGAGATCCTCTGTAGGTCTCTGGTCCAGTAGGGAGAAAGCTGCAGGCAGATCCTGGAGGCCCCAACACAGGCTGCAGCGACCACAGAAGGCTGGAATTTGTAGAATATATGATCTGAAAGAGAATCCCAGAGGGAGTCAGCACCAAAAAGCTTCCCCTGGGAGTCCTGTGCCTGTTCTGAGAACTGGCAGACAAATGAATGAGTTCAAAGGCTATTCACTGATGCTCTATAAATAGGATAAAAACTTGAAAAATATGAAGTTCCATTATTAAATATTTTTTCCCCAAAGACACCTTTGCTCTCAGTTTGGGGGATTAGCTTAGACAAATGATTTTTCAAATTATTGTCCATGGGTCCTATGGGGCCACATGGGGCTGGCAGATGGGCTACAAACAGAACTGTAAAACATCTGTCCTGTTTCAGTTGTCACGGGTGAATGACACACCATTTCAAAGGACTTTGTTTTAGGGCATGACTGAAGGTTGCTTAGTAATAGCAACAATGCTTGATCCACAGTAGGTGCTCATCGAAAACGTGCTGAATGAATAAACTACAGGAATAAAGCTACAGGAATTTGATATTTATAACTACAATGGGCACCTTCCCTAGGTTTACTGAGAAATCTCATGTCCTACTAAGATAGCCAGCAACATAGTAAAGCTGAGTCTATTTTTATACAAAGGCCAACAGCTGAAATTCCTGCAGTTTTCATGAATGGTATTGGTTTTCAGTTCCTTCCTATGTTGTCTTAAATTGCTCTTGACTGTCAATTACTTGAACTTTCACCTTTTAGGGTATCAGTCATTTAGGGTGGTATTTTAGTTAGAAGCACAGTTGTGGAGTCAGGCTCCCAGGTTCAAATCTTAGTAATGATTTTGGGTAAGTTAGGCCATTTTTTAAAAAAAATATTTTTGTAGATATCGATGGACCTTTATTTCATTCATTTATTTATATGCAGTGCTGGAATCAAATCCAGTGCCTCACACATGCTAGGCAAGTGCGCTACCACTGAGCACAACTCTGGCCCCAAGTTAGGTCACTTTTTAAATATCAGTTTCCTCACTTCTAAAATGATGCTTGTGTGAGGTCACTGTAAAGTTCAAATGAGATAATGTGTGCATAGCTCTGGACCAACAAATCTGCACATAGTAAGCACTCAATTCATGCTTGATATCAGGACCACAGATACTGCCATTCATGATCTTTCTGGTTTGTGGCAGGTGATCGAGTGTGTGGTAGGTGATCAAGTGGTTTTATCTGCATTATTTCTGATTGGTATGTCACCTCACACCTACATTGTAAGACACTGGGAAGAGAGGGGTTTTCAAGTAGGGGTCCCCAAACTGGTAACCTTTATTGCTAAAGCAGTTGTAAACACAATTCCCGTCTCATATCCTACTGTGCGGTGAAGCTCTTTGGGGATGACTGAGCTGTGACTCTGTGCTATTTGAATCATCTGCAATGTTCAGGTTACCATAAGTGGATTATGGGTCGAGCTGTAGTTTGCTGGGGACCAGAAGCCTCTCCAGAAGCCTCTGCTGTTTCTTCTACATGCATACCTAGATGGACCATGCCCTTCAGCGCCTTTTGATCCAAGCCCTGTGTGTGTGTGGTGGGGACCCCAGCCACCTCTGCTGCCCTCACCTTGCAGGGTGACCTCTAGGAAGTAATGGGCGTATTCCTTGAGGCACTCTTTGGTCTTGCGGGGGCAGGTGGTGGGCCAGGTGTGGCAGTGGTGGTCCTTTTGGCTGACAGAGGCCAAGAGGTAGTAGTCCAGGAAGTGGGCGGGCGTGGGCAGGCACAGGTTCCAGCTGAAGGCCTCGAGGAGCAGCAGCTCTGTGCTCAGCAGCTCCTTCTTGGTGAGGGAGAAGTTCTGGCTGCTCAGGATCCTTGTGCTGTTTATCTGCTCCAACTTGGGTACGTGGTCTTCCCTGTCCTCAAACTTACCTACAGGGAAGCAGAAGCAGACGTTACTGACACACAGGAAGCGAAAGGCCATCTTACAGCACCTGGACCGTGTGGGCAGGGAGGAAAGAAAGCAGAGAGGCTGGACTTCTGATGGATTTTAAAAGCACACATTCCAGGTCTGCCAAACCTGGACTTGACTCCTCAAGCCTCTGCTTCCGGCTGTGATCATGGGTAAGGGGTCTCAGCTTCTCTGGGGCTCAGCTTCCTTTTTTTTTTTTTTTTTTTAAATTCTGGGGATTGAACCCAGGTCCTTGCATATGCTAGGCAAGTGTTCTGCCACTGAGCTACACTGCTAGTCATTTATAAAAAAACAATTTTTATTTCGAGACAAGGTCTCACTAAGTTGCAGAGGCTGGCCTTGAACTTGTGATCTTTCTGCCTCAGCCTCCCAAGTAGCTGGGATTACAGGTGTGCAACACCATGTTCGGTTTCCGCTTCTTCATCTATAAAGTGGAACCTACACTTCATAAGGCTTTTGTACATTCAATGAGAAAACACACACCGAATGCTCAGACTGGTGTCTGGGACACAAGAGAGGCTAAGAGAGCAGCCAGCAACATCGGTCAGGTCAAGCTCTGGGGGATAGGTGCTCCCCAACACCCTGAATGGCCTTCACTTATCCAACCTCCAAGACACAGTGAGAATGACCTTGCAAATCTGATCTTGTTCCCTCCCAATGTGGAAAAGCCCTTCAATGGATCCTCTGCATCCTCTATGTGGGTATGAGCTTGGGTTGCCTTGGAAACAGCTGGCTCGGAAGGTGAGACCAGGAAAGACTGATAGGTTGGAAGAGAAAGCAGGAAGTGGGAAAAAGCCTCAGAGGGCATATTAGCAAGCACCACTGTGGGCAGCTGGAGCTTAACCCTTGAAGATTTCTTTGAAACTGTCTGAAATACTGTCCCTGGGTTACTCCACCCTTGTTTTGGGGAACAGAAGCATTGACCTATCCATTCCTGATTGTTATCAGTTGTGGACAGCTCCCAGGAGCCAGAGGGGCTCCTCATGCAGCAAGGGCCAAGGTCCAGGGGTTGTGTTTGTGTGTAGGGGGAGCGCATGACAGCTCCCCTCCCTGGAATACCCTTCCCCATTCCCGCCACTGGGCCAACCCTGATCTGCCCATCACCTGCCAAGTCATTGCCTCTTGGAAGCTCCCACTCCCACATCAGTGCCAGGTCCCTCAAAGGCCTGCCCACAGTCTGGCCGCCTGTGGTCTCCAAGCTCAGCCTTGTGGGGTGCAAAGCAGCTAAGGCAATGTCAGAAAGGTGGTGGGCGGCCCGGTGGACCTCAAAGGGAACGGCAAACAAAGCCTCTGTGCACCTGCTCACAACTGCAAGGGCCTCTGACCCAGTTCCCAGCAGCCTCTGGAACTTTTCAAGAGATAAGGCAGTGCCAACTACAGGCTGCTCTACAAGAGAAACAACCCATTCCTGAACTCTCAAAGACCATCACTGCGAAATGAAACAGGCCTCCGGGCAGCCAGGCTCTGTGTTCTCAGTGTGCCCAGCAACAGCGACTCAGTGAGAATGTCGACACAGGAAGCTCTGGTCTGACACGGTTAGGAGATGAGCAAGTGACAAGTCCCAAAGAGGGAAGGGCAGAGACTGACAGCCCATGTCCCCCCTCCTTCCACAGCCCCTCCAGCTCCTTCCACAGTCAGCGGAAGGGCGCTGCCCCCATCACACACCTTCTCTGGTCTTGCACTTCTGGGCAGTGGGGTGGGGAACCGCAAGCTACCCGGGTGCACCACTGGGATCCGGTCACTAGTGGCTTCTAAGTCTCACGCCCAACACTCCCACCCCAGGGGCAGGACACAGCCAAGTGGAACTGACCCCTCACCTACCTCATCTAGGATCCCCTAGGAATCAGGGCAGAGGCCCTAAACATCACTTAGCACTTCTCACGTCCAGATTACCTGTTATTGGTATTAACATGAACGGCCGGTCCCGGCTTCTAAGACCTCTGGTTCCCACCTTCATGGGTTTGGCCCATTTGTTGCTCTGCCTCCAATTTCCAGCAGTGCCTGGTGCCCAAACAGGTGCCCAGTTTATTCAATGAATGAATGGTCACTCATTTCTGGATAGTGGAATTTTGGGTGATTTGAGTTTCTCTCTGATGATCTTACAGTCTGTTTTTCTCTCCACAACCATTCATTGTGCAATTTAAAAAGGAAGAATTTTTTTTTTCTAAATTACCCAGGTGTTCCTGAACCTTGTGCTGAACAGCTGAGGCAACTTCAGTTGTATGCACATATGTTAGGCAAGTGCTCTACCACTGAGCTATGCCCCCAGCCCCACGATCTCTTTTTTTCTTCACAGTGAGGCGTATTGTGCTGGGGGTGGCATTAAGACCCTTGCAGGGTATTGCTGTCAGCCAGCAATCTATGGCGACCCACCCACGTGGCAGATGTGCTCAATCAGATTAGTTTCCCCCTCCTCCCTGCTTTTCAAACCTTTCAGAACTCTGCTATCAGGCCCAAGAGGATTACCCTCCAATGGAAGGGCCATGGCTTACTGAGGAATCTCATTTTACCAGGTCCTCCCCCCTGCTGGGGAGGCCTCCCTGCTCCCCACCCCACCCCTGCAAGCCAGAGCCAGGCAGAGCTGGGTCTGAATCCTCAATGAGTTTGCTCTGGACCTAACAGCTCTAAATTCTGCGGGCAGTTTTATTTGTTTGTAACGTAGGAACACACCCCATGTGAAGAGGAAATGGTCACGTGGAATGGAGAGTACTTTGCAAGCACCCAGCACCCAGAAGAGGCCTGTGCTTTATACTGGCCCTGCAGCGGAACCCTCCAGATAGGCTCCTCTAGGCTTCCCAGGGTGGGAGAACCCAGCTTCTACACCCAGAAGCCACTTTGGAGTCCCTGCTCTTCCTCTGCCCTGGCTGACCCCAGCTTAGTGACTATTTCCCAGCCCAAAACATTTCGCAGCCAGAAAAGATTTTTACGAGTTCCTTAACGTTGCACGTGGCCTGCAGACTTTCCTCCCCTCCTCCCAGGACCACGAGCCTTTGTCCCCAGTGCTCCCACCACCAACACAGTCCCTCAGCTGCTTCCTCCTTATCGACAGACTGCACAGACGACAGATGCCTGCAAATCTTCAGGCCGGTCCCCGGGGAGAGAATGGGGACAGAAGTATGAGTCTCTCTCAGTTAGAAAACGGCCACTGGCTCTCTCTGATTTCCTCAATGCACTTTTCATTTTGAAAATCTTCACGTCCGTAGAAATGATGGAAGATTAGAATGAGTGCTTATGACCCTTCACCCAGATTCCCCAACTGTGGACACTCAGCCACACTGGTTCTGAGTTTCTGTGTGTATGCTGTACATAAATATTGCTTCCTCTGGACCATTGCTGGTGAACATGCAGACATGATACGGCACCCCGAACATGTCAGCATCTGTTCCTGAGGACATTTTCCTACGAATCATAATACTATCGGCAATTCCAAGAAAACAACATTAATTACAACATCTTCTGATATTCAGTTCAGTTCATCTTTCTTTTTTTCCAAGGTACTGAAAACGCCTTTTACAACCTGTTTTTAGGATCTAGGATCCAAACTAGGTTCACACATGGAGTCTTTATATCTTTTCAGTCTCATTTTTTGGTCTCATCGACTTTGGAAGAACCCAGGCTATTCTGGATTTGCCAGATGGGTTTCCTCATGATGCGGTACAGGCCAATGTGGGCAAGAAAACCACAGAAGTGATGTTCAATCTGTCTTACTGTCACATCAGGAGTCACAGACATCGCCAATCTGTCCCAGCAAAGCGAGGTTTGAAAGCTTGGTTACGGTGGTAACACCAGACCTCTCCCTTCTGAAGGTACCACCTTCCCTGTGAAATTAACCAGGAACCTGTGAGGTGACACCTTGAGACTGTGAATATCCTGTTCCCACATCCTTTGTCTCGGTGACTTGGCAATCACCGGCGATCCTTTCTTGGATAAATTATTACATCAGGGGTTGAAACAGATGTGTCACAAACCCTATCCTTCCGTCTGTACTTTTCTTTTTGATGTTCATATTACTGCAAACCTGATTTCTGGAGCCCTCTTGATATACTTGCAAGATTGTAAGTGACCCTACACCCACAGAGACACTGAAGCTCTCTGAGGCTGGGCACACGCCTGTGCATCCTTGGTGCTACTGGTGAAGTGCCTAAGCAATGTCTCACACGTGCCTTCTGCACACCTGGCTGGCTGGTGACACCATTCCCTGAGGCTGCTTCCACAGAAACCTGCGGCAGTTTATGGCAGGTCACGGCTCGTGGACTGATGATTGGATGTCCACCCAAGTGGTATAAACCTATTTTTTAAAACAATAATCATTGAGCTATATCCCTAGTCCTTTTTGTTTTTTGAGACAGGATCTTGATAAATTGCTGAGAGTCTTGATAAGTTGCCCAGGTTGGCCTTGAACTTGTGATCTTTCTGTCTCAGTCTCCCAAGTGTCTGGGATTGCAGGTGAGCATCTGTGACCACAGATGAGGATATGGTGGCAATTCCCTGTTGATCAACTTCAGTAGGAAAGGATGCAAATTGGCTTTTCTTTTTACAGGTTGTTTTCTTTTTTTGGTATCAGGGATTGAACTCAGGGGCACTGACCACTGAGCCACACCCCCAGCCCTATTTTGTATTTTATTTAGAGACAGGGTCTCACGGAGTTCCTTAGTGCCTTGCTTTTGCTGGGGCTGCTTTGAACTTGTGATCCTCCTGCCTCAGCCTCCCTAGCTGCTGGGATTACAGGTGTGCACCACCGTGGCCAACTTTTTACAGTATCTTTTTTAAAAATTGTGGTAAAAACCACGTAACATAAAATTTACCATTTTTAAATGTACAGTTTAGTGACATTAAGTACATTGACAATGATGTGCCACCAGCACCGCCAGGACCAGCCATCTCCAGAATTCTTATGGTCTTGCAAACCTGAAACTTCGTACCCATGGAACACACCCCTGTTCCCTCTCCCTGCAGCCCCTGGCCACCGCTGCTCCTTTCTGTCTCTATGAAGGTGACCTCCCTGAACACTGGTTTGTCCTTTTCTTGCAGGGCAGACCCAACAGGATTCCTGACTTTTCTGAATTAGGGTCAAGAGCAACAACATTTTTAATTGCTAGGGGGAAAAAATAACAAAAACCTGTTTTGGAAAATTTTAAATATACCAACTAAAAAAAAGAAAAGAAAAGAAAGAGAAAATGTTGTAATGAACCCCCATGAACGCAATGACTAGCTTCCAGCAATCATCATCATTTACAATGCCTTTTTAAAAAAAATTCTTAAACAAAAAAGGCAAACCCCATGAAATGAGACTGAAAATTCAGTGGTTCCCCCGTTCCTGCTGTCCGGGGCTGGGCACTGGCCTCCCTCAAGTAGACAGGCTGCTTCCTGCACTGTGCCCCGTTAATCTCCCCAGCAGTCCTTCCTGCCTGGCAAGGTGCCCATTTACAACTCACGCAGCGTTACCTGCTGCCCGCTCAGCCGCTAAACACAGGCTCTGACAAGAGGCCAGAGTTTCCTGCTAAAGAGAACCAGTTTTAAAGCAAAAGCTGGCTACTTCCTTCCCTAAAGAAATGCAATACTTGAAAAAAAAAAAAAAAGGCAAAGCTACGGCTCCCCAAGAACTGCCACTCTCCTTTTAGACACGTCTCTCCCATTTTCATCTGAGAAAGGACCAAAATTTGAGCAGGAACTGAGACCTCATGGCTACCCTGGGACCCTGCAGCAGCCCCCCGCCCTACCATGCATATGCTGGTGTTGCTGATGATGAACCTGGCCAGACAGCGGGCTGCCCCAATGGCATCCTGACTTTGCCTAACCTTCAGGTAGAACTTGGCGCCTTCCCAGGCACGAGTGGGAAGTGACAGGCAGTGGAGGTGGTTGGGACCCAAGAGGAATCAGACAGATCTGGTAGAAAGGGCTTTTTCTCAGTGTCACAAAACCTCCTGGGGACAGAGAGGCCAAGGTTCTAGAAGTGGAGGCCCAAGCAGGGCTAGGCTCAAGGTGGACCTTTCTGATGCTAATTCTTTTTTATTCATCCTTCTTCCTCAGAGGAGAAAGATGGACCAGGACCGGCAGAACCATGGAGTCAGTGACCAGAGAGATCCAGGATTCTGGAGGAGGCCCTCTCTAAGGGCCTCAAGTGGAGGCTTAGGGGCTGGTTACCATCTGTGAGTTTGGGCAATCACTTGGAACCCTGTGCCTCATAGGGTGGTGGGGAGGCTCAAGGAGCTATCTCAGGGAGTATGTGGGGCAATGGGCTCCCTGCCACCCAGGAAGTTCTCTTCCTATGGCAGCAGTAGCTGCTGTCTTATTCACTGAATGTGGTATTTATTCTCTATGCCTTGGACCTAACATCTTCTGAAGTACTGCTTTTTTGCTTTTTGTTGTTTTGGTACAAGGGATTGAACCCAGGGGTTCATAACCACTGAGCCACATCCCTAGTCCTTTTTTGGGGTGGGGGGAGTGCAAGGGATTAAACTCAGGAGCACTCGACCACTGAGCCACATCCCCAGCCCAATTTGTATTAGAGACAGGGTCTCACTGAGTTGCTTAGTGCCTTGCTAAATTACTGAGGCTGGCTTTGAACTCACAAACCTCTGCCTCCGTGTCCTGAGCCACTGGGATTACAGGCGCACACTACCATGCCCGGCCTCAGTCCTTTTTAATTTTGAGACAGGGTCTGGCTAGATTGCTTGGGGCCTTGCTAAGTTGCCGAGGCTGGCCTCAAACTTGTGATCCTCTTGCTTTAGCCTCCTGAGTTGCTGGGATTACAGGCATGCACCACCACGCCTGATTTCTAAAGTCCTATTTGTTGGGTATAAATAAATTGAAAATGTATAGCGTGATAACCAGTGCCACAAGGCATTTTCTTATAGGTTCTGAAAATGGGGTGGGTGGAAATATGTTCAACAAAAGGTTCCCCCACCTTCAACACAATCCCACTGACCAGGCTGGACAGTGTGGACACTACAGTTGCCCCAGCCTCCTTTCCCAGGTCTGTGACCTTGAACTTCAACCCTCCTGCTGATGGTTACAAGGTTCAGAGGCTGAGGGGAGTGTTGGCTCTGGGGTCTTTTCCAGATGCCCCCCACCTTGCCATGGGTGGGACTTTACCCAGGCCACTCAGCTGGTTAACAAGATGCAGAGAATCCACACACCAGGATGTGAACTCAGGGAAAGCAGGAACATCTACATTTGGCTCTCTGCAGCATTCAGGCCAGACACAGGTTAGGTACCAAAACACCCAGGGCAGCCCGAGCCACCCTCCCTTTACAGCAGGGGTGAGGTGGGGCCTCGCGGGCTGAGCTGGTCCTGCCCTTAGCAGGTACTATCTCAACTGATTCTCGTAACAACATTGGGTGGTTGGGGCTGTTCCTCATGTGGGAAAGGAAGCCCAGAAAGGTTAGGTGAGCTGCACAATCACCTAGATCCTAAAAAACAAAGGAGAATTAAAAGTCTGGCTGTTGGCTCCCTGATGGGAGGATGCTTACCTGTCATAGAATACTATAGCACAGAATTTAGTATGAGGTGTGTGTGTGTGTGTGTGTGTGTGTGTGTATTTTTAAACTGGGGATTGAACTCAGGGGTGCTAAGTGACATCCCCAGTCCCTTTTTAATTTTATTTTTTTCCTTTATCTTGAGACAGGGTCTTGCTAAATTGCCCAGGCTGGCCTCAAACTTGCAATCCTCCTGCTTTAGCCTCCTGAGTTGCTGAGATTACAGGTGTGGACCACCATGCACATGGTTTTTTTGTTTGTTTTTCCTGTTTGTTTTTCCTGGTACCGGGGATTGAACCCATGGCCATGCATGCTAGGCAAAGTGTTCTACCACTGAGCTATGTCCCCAGACCTGATTTTTAAAATCAATGAATAAGTGGTTCCTAAGTCCAGAGCTTTCTATGCCGCAAACATGAAACCTCATAGACTTTCAAGGCAATCCCACAGTCCCCAGGAACCTCTCTCTCTGGGTGCAGGAATTCCCATGGATGTGGGTGTCAAGCCAGCTGCAGCCACTCCCCATCTAACTACCTTGTTTTCTGAGAGTGCTCTGCTTATGCTAATTGGCAATTTAATTCCAGAGCCTTTCTACTATAGATCCACATGATTAACAGGATGTAGGTGCCTCTCCCCACACACCTTAAAAATTTTTTTCTTTGGCTTTTTGTAGTTACTGGAGACAAAAAGGATACTCCCTCCTCTTCCCCAAAGGAGGCTCTGCTCAGACATCAGCAGGCAAGCGTCTTTCTAGGAACCAGAGGAGACAGACCAGCGTCATTTGGTGGAGAAGCCAAGTCAGAAGACGGCTGAGACACCACGGAGGACCACATCCTCTGCAGAGGCAGTTTTAATTCTGCAATGCAGAAGACGGGCACAGAGCCACTCTAGGGAGGCTCAGTCACTAACCGGCCAGATGGTCTGGGGCATGTCTCCACTTCTTGGGCCTGTGCTTCCTCATCTGTGACATGGGGATAACAGAAGCAGACAGACTATGGTGAGGTTGACATGACAGCTCAGTGCTTAAAAACGGTGCCCTTTCCAAGCGGTGCTTAATTCCGGACCAACCCTGTAATCACAGTCGCAGGTTTCCGGGTGGAATTTGATAAAGGGAAGAAAGTCAGGGACAAAGAAAACCCTTGCTCTGTAAGACAGTGCTGTGGTGATCGGTGACTGCCAGGGAGGGAGGGACCTTTGGACCCACTGGGGGCTGGGGAGTGGGTAGCACTAAGGACCTGCTCCAACTGCCTCAAAGATCCCTGGCCCTTCTGGGGGATTCCAAGCTTAGGAAATGTCCTGGAGAAACAAATCCCCAATACCAGTCTAACCAGGACCTCAGAGGCCTGTCCTGGTGTGACGGTGGAAGCCCACCTGGCTGAGCTGACTTCCTGCCTAAGGATACAAAGAAAAAACTCCCTTCCTCTCTCCTTCCTTTCTTAGGAGCAAAGCTATTCTGTTCACGGCTGGGTTTCGTCTCTGGCATGGAGCAGGCCTGGATAAATAATGAATGGATGAGCGGATGCGCGGGTGAACAGGGGCGTGAAAGCCAGCTCAGCTCTGACAGGCCAGATCGATTCTCGGGTCCAATGCTGGAAACAGAGACTAGAGGTGAGGTTGTGGGTGGCTGTTTTCTTCAGGGAGCAAATTGTGGAAATGGCTCCCGCTCAAGAGGTGGCATTCAGCCAGCTGGGTCACACGCAGGCTTCCCGTCCTGCTTTTGAGGACTTCCTTGTCTTAGGATGGAGAAACTGGCACAATGACTTCACACAGTGGCTTCGGCCAACCCCTGATTCCTGTGCTCCACTTTTGTAAGTGACCCAAATAATTTCACTGGCTGCCTGAAATCAGGGCCTGGGGCACGGGGGCCACTTTCACATGCACGGCTGGCATCATGCATGAAAGAAGGGAGCCCTGAGGGTCAGGTGCATGAAGTTCTTGGGTCACTGCTGGGCAGAATGCTCCTTCCTAACTCCCCAGAGACTGCGTCGGGACAGGTCCGATGGGGCTTTCGGCTGCAGGAAGAGAAGACTGAATTCTCCTGGCTGTGGGGTCAAAAGTGTGGACACCAGGGTCCCGGGTTCCAATTCCCACTGGGAGCAAGCAAAGGAAGAGGAGAGGCAACCTCTCGAGGTTAGGAAGGCAGTCGCTTCCAGACAGGAAACCTAGTCCTGAGGGCTGGCGCTTTCATCCCGTCAGTCAATCTGTAGCCAGTGACCTCCCAGCAGCCTCTTCATTTGCTGGCCTGAGCCTTCCTGGTGTGGCAGGGGAGAGGGGATCTGACTGAAGGATTAAGGCCACTGTGCAGAAAGCCACCAAGCCATCCCCGACTTGACCACCTGGCTCCTCATCCTGTCCATGCACCCAGCCACCCTCCTGCCCGCAGCTGTGTGCTTTTAGGTCAGTTACCTATTTCCCAGGCCTCAGTTTCCTCCCTGTTAATTGCAAAAAATAATACTGCCTATCTCATGGGATTGTTTCGAGATTAAATGAGTAAATGTGCATCAAAATAAAACACTGCTTGACATGTGAACACTCAATAAACCTTAGCTATTTTATTTTATCACAGGGGCTAGGATTTATCCTCCACCCCAAACTACTGGGGGAAAATGTAATGAGATTACAAATGACTTTATTCATTTTTTTTTAATCTTCTAATTTTCTACAAGAAATAAATATCAGTGTGCCACCGTGGGGGTGGGGGGACCTTTAAAAACTCTTCAGAAGGCAAAACACTGCTGATAGAAACCTAGAAGCCAGAACTGGCAGTGTAACTGCCAGAGAAGTTTCCAGAATGCAGGTCTGCGCTGGTCCAAGAATATCTCAGTATGAACCTACTTTTACAAATGCCCACAAGTCAGGAGGCGTTGGAGTTTCCTAGAAGAGCCAAATGCCACCATGTCGGTGACAAAAAAGAGACTTTTCCTGTCTAGACACCGAAATACTTGTAATTAAAATTAAGACGTAGGAGACGAGAGAGGCAGCACATGCTCCTTGAAGACAGTCTTGAAATCCTGGCAAACACACCAAACACGGAAACAATCTCTAATCTCAGCAGCAGGGTGCAGGCCTGTTTCCTTCGGGTCTGAAACTGGTTTCAAAACCAAATGAAACAGCCAGCCTCAGTGACTATGTGGGTGATGGGGGCTGGCGAAGGGTGACGGCTGTGACCAGGGTCTAGTGAGCTCTCCACCACATGAACTGACGTAAGCAAGGCAAGTAAAAGCTCTGTTTCAGGTGGTTTTCCCAGGGAGCAACAAGTCTAATGCAGAAGGCTCCAGGGCTCTGTCCTCAGGACTTCAGTGTGAGCAGAGAACTGGGGCTGGGGTGCGACTCAGAGGGAGATTCAGTGCTTAGTGTGTATAAGGCTCCGGGTTCAGTCTCCAGGACCCCAAACAAGAAACAAACCAAACCAAACCAGGAGGATGGGCATAATATATCCTGGCTCTAATGGTACAAAATGTGCTGGAAGATATGCATTCACCATACCGTGGCTAACATCAACAAAAAGAACCCTTCACTGATAGCCCGGCTCCCAGCAGCCGGACCTCAGAAAGTACAGAGAGCAGAGGGGCACCTGACATCAGTGTCCCTGTCATCTTCCAATCTTCCCACTAACAGCATGAGCCAGTTTTCCTAAGGGCAAGGACACCTGCATGTTCTTAGAAGGGCAACTGGCTTGTTCTCAGCAAGTGCCCAGGGACCTGCTGGTAATGCCAGGCTTGTGACTGTGTCTTTCAGAGATGTGTTTAGATCTTAAGTCACTTGAGGATGGGGACTCCATTTATTTCATGCCCCACTGTCCCAGCAATACTTAGCACAGGCTGAGCATATAGTAGGTAGATTTGTGAGGAATGGACCATCTTCATTGACAGGGGCTGTGTACATTTCTTCCATTCACCACTGTGTCCCCAGAGTTGACGGTGTCTCTAATAGAGTAGAAGGCAAATCAATGTTTTTTGAATGATTTACCTGTGTGAGGTCAGGGACTTCTGAACATTGCATGTTCAATGAACTCATGCAGTTTGAAATCCAAGGCCCCTGAAAAAGCAAAAAGACAAGACAACCCTCCCCCCTTCACACACACACACACACACACACACACACACAGCTCAGAGTCCCGGTTCCCAAAAAGCAGGTCTGGGTGCTAGACTTGCGGGGGCAAATAGTACAATATGAGCTTCCGGCCCAGCCAGCTGTCTGACAGGCAGTTCACACAAAATCCCTCCCCCAAAATAGCTCTAAGCCTGCCAGTCTGCAGAGATGGGAACAGGAAATGGAAAACCACCATGTCCTCGGCTCACGGTGCTGTGACATTCGTGCCTTTCCAAGATCTGCTGGGCATGGCCCTCATTAGGCAGACCACCCTTCCAGTGGGCTCTGCGCCGTGCAGCCCCCCCCCCCACCAAATGCCACTGATTAGAAGATGCACCGCTGACGCTGGAGCAGTATTTTTCAGGAAGGGAAAAAATTGCCACATGAAGTGCACACTTCAAATGTAAGCTCCACCCTGCTTCCTGAAATGCTTAACCATTTACAAATGCTCTCCACGGCAGGGCGGAAATGTGGCCACTCCTAGCCACTCTTGTGCCAGCGTGCCAGGAGCTATGCAATCATCCCCTGAATGGGGGCTGCTGTGTTTCCCTGCAGATTTGGGTTTAATTCTGGCAAGAAATCTCAGGTTTTGTCCAAAATATTCCTGGAAGAGATCACCTGGAAAAGCCGTTCCCCTTGCCTCTCTCTGCTGCCTACAATCTGACCCCGGGAGGCATCTAGAGCATTCCTGGCTTTTCGGGGAGCAGCCTTGCTTAACTCCCTCAGGCAGCAAGCAGCCCTACAGTTCATCCTTGTCTACCACAAGGGATTAAGACTGCTTTCAAGTTTCCAAAATCTCCCAACAAAATCTCCAAGGGGGAGAGCCCATCCTACCCCTGCTTCCCTGTCAAAGAAGTAGCTCTGTAGAAATGATGACGATTGCCAAGTAATCAAAGCAGGATTTGGGGTGCAGAGGGGCTGGAGGGAGGTAGGAAGGGTAGACAGGGGGAGCGAGGAGAATGGAAGTGGTTTCCTGGGAGAAAGACAGGCCTCTCCTAGTATCTCCAGAGGCCCCATGCAAGCACCTGGCAGGCAATAGCTTTTTTATTGGTATCTGCCCTAAGAGATGAGACTATTGATTTCTGGCTTAAGAAGCCCTAAATGCAATTGGTCTGGGAACCGCTCTTGTCTGTGCATGGTGGACAGGGCAAGGCATGCACGTGGACTGCAAATGCACTCACCACTGGAAGCACAGGGCAAGCCACCAGTAGACCCTGGTGGTTGCAGAGGCTTCCCACAGAGTTCAGTTCAATTTACACAAAGGGATCTCATTAGCTCTCCTGTTAAAACCTCTGCAAGGCATAGAGGCACTACCTACCGAAGTCCTGAATGCACAGGCTCTGAGCTGAGCTCTCCCACTCTGGGAGTCCATCCTACCCACAGAGTGTGCAGAGATGCAGGGAGAAATGCAGCTCTATCATACAGGGTGCAAGAGAAGAAGAGGACATCAACTGAAAGGTCCATCAGTAGAGGAATCATTAAATCAGCAGCAGTGTTTACAAGACGGGTAAAGTGCTGCCGCCTGGGCTACGGAGAGGGGGATGGGGGGGTGAAGAGGCTCCCTGATGTACTGTTAACAACAACAAAAAGAACACCTTCACTCCTAACCCACTTAGGTACATTTACACAAATGACTTGTAATTCATGATGGTTCTATTCTGTAAAGTCACCTTGAGGCATAGAATTAGTGAATGCTGACCCAGGACTCCTAGAAGATACAGGGTTAGGTCCCCAAGAGCATCTGATGGCAATGTTTTGTCAACTGAGCAATACGTAATTCAGAACTCAGCATATTTCTTTTAATGTACTGTCCTGTTGGTTCATTAGCACTGAACTCATGGCAAAAAAACACGGCAGCTCATGCCTGAGTGGAGCTTATCCAACACACACATATTTTCTCTCCAAGGCACATCAAAGCCTTCTTGAGCTTAGGACACTAGACAGCACTCAGCTCAATGCTTGGGGGCCACTTGAAACAGCAAGCCATCGACAAAAAGTACAAAACTGAAGAAAACAAGGCACTGAGTAGAACAGGAAAAGAACACTGGTTTACAGTTTGAGAGCTCCGCCTTGCTCCATCTTGGTGGGGAAGACATATCTAGGGCAACTCTAAATTTTTGCTGCTCTGCCTGTGTCCGTGAACTACCTCAAAAGCACCGGCACTGATTTGGGGTTTAAAAAAAATTTAACGAGGGGCTGGGAGTGCAGCTCAGTGGTACAGCTCTTGCCTGGCAGGTGTGAGGCCCTGGTTTCAATCTCTAGCACTGCAAAAGATTTTTTTTTTTTTTTTTTAAATCAAGTGGGCAAACTTGCAGGTACAGAATCAGTGAGCCAGGATCGCTTATATGTTGGTGTATGCACAGAACATTTCTAGAAAAATATATGAGATCGATTTTGGAAAAAAGACATTTGGAAAAAAACTATTCTCAGAAGTTACCTCTGTAGTGTGGGGTGGGAAACAGACTGTTTTTTAAATTTTATTTCTTTATTTTTTTATTTTTGGGAATCTCACTTTACAAGTGAGATTTCTAATTTAACAAATCTACAGATAGGAGATGAGCTTCCACAGGTTAGCTCAGCGCTGCGGAACAGATTCTGTAGCTCTGTAGGCTAAGGGATCCTGCCCTGCAGGAGGGCCTGTGTCCAGAAAGGGGTCCCTTCCTGACACAGGCCACGTGAAAATCCTCCTGCTTGATACTTCTCTCCCCTGGGGAGGAGGATGAGGGCCGAGATGAAGGTCAAAACAGGATTCAACCTCATCCACAAAATCCAGAAGTCTGAACTTGACCCTGAGGAACAGATGGATCTGCCACCCCCATCTGGCACTGAATCGCAGCCCAGAAGCCATCAGCCAGGGCCTGGATAGACTGTGGACCCACAGCTAACAACTCAGCAATCACAGACCCCGCTTTCCCAGGGCATGGGGTGGGTCCAGAGGTGACAATGAGAGAAAGCACAGCGTGACAGAACTGGGGTGAGGTGGGGGAAAGAAGAACGGAAAAGGAAGAGGAGCAGGAATCTGGCACTTCTGCTCCCTGGGAGATTGACATGGGTGTAATCCATGAGGCATTTCCCCCTCCGGACAAAGATAGTTTTATTTTCTCAGTGAAAACACACCATGACGTCTAGGTCTGCAAGGACACACACAAGCTCTGGGGGTGAGACTGTAAGCACAGGACGCAAACTACTTACTTACACCAAGTGCTTCTATAGTTTTGAGCTTTTACAATAAAAGTGTCCCCCATATATCTTATGTCACAATAATTAAGTCTTATATTTAAGGCCATGCTACCCCAGGGGATAAGGCTACTCCTGCCTTTCTGGCTTTCTCTCCTGCCACCCCTCCTCCTGCAACTGCTCTGGATGGAGCTAAGGACTCAACGTCACCTCTGAGCAGCAACCACCAAAAGCAAAACTACAAGTTCTCTCCAAAAAGTAGACACAGAGTAGTTAACATATGACCTGCAAGCCAGCCGTCAGGTGTCTGCCCCCCAAAACTAAAGACAGTGCTCAAATACAACAAACATTCGAATGCTTACAGCAGCACTAGTCACCATGGCCCAAAGGTGAAACTGACCCAAATATCCATCAACGGGTGACTGGGTAAGCAACCTGTGGCACAGACAGGGAAATATTATTGAGCCTTAAAAAGGAACCCAGTGCCGACCGGTGCCAGAGCAGGGATGAACCTCGCAAACACCATGTGAAGTGAAGGGAGCTGGCCCTGCAGGCCACTTCAGGTGAAAGAGTCAGGACAGGAGAGCCCACAGGGACAGAAAGCAGATCACGGTGCCAGGGCTGGAGGAGGGAAGGAGCGTGACTGTTTAATCAGCACAAGGAATTTTTAAAGGTGATGAAGATGATCTGGAACTAGACAGAATGACGACCACCAACTATCAGTGTGAGGGTACTAAATGCCACTGAACTGCACACTTTAAAGTGGTGAAAATGGTAAATCTTACGTTACCGTATGAATTTCACTTTCATTGAAAAGCAAAATGCGAAACCCCTAAGCTGCATGGCTGTGGGCAAGTTTCCCAGCCTCTCTGCACCTAAGCAACGGGAGCATGACAGCATGACCACCTAGGGTGGTGGGAGGATTCCATGTGGTGTGTCAGAAGTGCCTGGCCTGGGGGAGGCATGAAGAAAGGGCCAGTTTGTGATGAAGTGGAGGCTGCAGCTGTGATAACTTACATTTTTGGTGCTGGGGATGGAAACCAGGGCCTCGGGCATGCTAGGCCGCCCTCTACCCCTGAGCCACACCCCCACCCCCTTTTTATTTTTTATTTTGAGACAGGGGTGGGGGGGGGTGTCTTGCTCTGTGGCCGAGGCTGGTCTTGAACTTGTGATCCTCCTGCCTCAGTTTCCCGAGTTGCTGGGATTATAGGAGGGCACCATCATATCTTGCTGCGATGACAATTATCACTATGCACTGTCAAAGCTGACTCACAGGAAGTCATTGGGTGTCCAGGTTGGAAAATTATCCTTTTTTGGGGGGTGGGGTGCTGAGGATTGAGCCTACTAGCTATACCCCCAGCCCTCAAATTATCCTTTCATTTAAACTACGAGAACAAAAAGACAGGAGAGGGGTAATGTGTATGATGAAGATTCAAGGTATGTTCATATCTATACTATATTTATGTTAAAATTCCATCCAGGTAGGAGATGCCATCACCTCAGAGACAAAGGGGTGGCTCTGCCACATGGCCTCTGGGGAAGGTCTCCCTTTCCACCCTCTTCTGTAGGCCTGCAGATCTGGCCCTTGCCTAATCCCCTTTTTATGGGGGCTGCAGGGGCTCTGGGCAGGTGAGAAAGTCCCTTCTATGCAAAGGCCCTCCTTATCTGGAAGCAGTTCTACAAACATGAAGTCTGACAGGTGGGGCAAGAATCTAGCTCTTCTTATCTCAAGAATAATATGGGACCAAATTAGCACCACTCTGAACTTCCTGAGGCAAGGTGACCCCCCTGTGGCTGTCTTCCTGGGGAGGGCAGGAGGAGTGAATAGGATTTCAGGCTGCCATGGAAACTTTTCTTTCCTGGGGCCTCCGAAGCATATGGCAGGTGTCCTAAAAAAAAAAAAATCCGTTCCTGCCACCCACCCAGGCTGGCTGCCGCCTGCAGACATGTGGGTGGGGGCGGCTGCCTCCCCATCTGAACGGCCACCTCCCTCCACCACCATGGCGACAGCGCACAAAGGAGTCTCCCGTGTGCAGTGTGCAGTGTGCTCCTCACGTCCCAGCTCCCAGACAGCCCGCTGGGGAAATGTAAGTCCCCCATGGAAATGGAAGTCCCTGCCCCCAGCAGACCTCAGATCACAGACAGCAACAAGTCAAAGGCCACCGTGCAGATTTTCCTTGCACCAACTGAAATGCAATGCCCATTCGGCCCTCTGCGGACAGGGGTGTCTTGCAAGCCCTGCATCTCTTCCCAAGGAGAAAGGACGCTGGCGTGCTGATTCGGGACTTTTAAGTAGCAAACAGGCTGGACTCCCGGCAAGACTGGCTGGGAAGGAAAAATTACAAATTTGGGGATGTTAAACCTAAAGCAGCCAAAGGAATTAAAATCAGCCTCAGGTAGAAGGTCCCAGGGAGGAAAACAAGACAGGACTGGAACACTCTAAAGCTGTACTTCTCCAACTGGGTGATGGTGCCCGTGGGGGTCTATGGCAGTGTGCCAGGAACAGACAAAGGCACAGAAGAGAACGGGTGTGGTCCTCCTGGGTATCAACTGGAAAACGTGCAATAAAATAGGACAGTGATACATCACAGAGGAGAATGCAATACCTGGTTGAATTTTAAGGATAAACTATGCAATGACAAAGAAACATCCTGAGCCAGGCACAGTGGCACATGCCTGTAATCCCAGGCTGAGGCAGGAGGATGGAGCGTTCAAAGCCAGCTTCAGCAACTTAATGAGGGTCTAAACAACTCAGCTAAGACCCTGTCTCTAAATAAAATATAAAAATGGCGGGGGATGTGGCTCAGTGGTTAAACGCCCTAGGTTTAATCCCTGGTACAAAAACAACAACAACAACAACAACCCAAAAGCCATCTGAATTGCAGCTGTCTACTTAGAACCCAAGGTCTTTGGGGCACACCACTGCTTGGCATTAAGGACAATCTGAAGAAGTGCAGACTCTCAGTTTGGAAGGAGCCATTAATTTCATTAACGATTCCATGAGGTCTTACTATGGGCCAAGCTCTAAAAATCACTGGCTGGAGGGGTCAGTGGGTGCTAATTCACAGCACCCAAGGCTGTGGGTCTGTAATCAGACATGACCTGCCCAGGGCAGTGGGGAAAGGCTTCCACAGGGATGCAGGGCCTGGACTGGGCAGGCAAAGGGAATGAGAAGCAATCCAGGCAGAGGGAACAGCGTGTGCAAAGTTCTGTGGCAGAATGGGAACTGGTCAGTTTGGCTTGAACCCAGCAGTGAGGAGGAGAAGGGTCAGAGAGGCCAGAACCCGAGGGGCTGTCTTTATCCTAAGACTTGTGGCAACCATGGGTGGTTTTAAGTGGCAGGTGGCATGGGAGATCTGTGTACTTGGAATATTGTAAAAGCAGCAGCGTATTAATATAGTAATCCCTTTGGAGGCGGACAGATGGTCAAAGCCACACTGTGTTTGGTGAGGCCTTGTTGGAAAGTGCAAATCCCAAGAGGCCCATGCTGAAGCCTGGTGACTACATAACAGATCTGCTCAGGTCCAGATCAAGCAGTCACATTTTTAAGTACCTCTTAAGAATAGTAGTTGCTGGGGTTCCCTTCCAGTGCATTCAGAGCTCCATGTTGCAAAACAGGAAATATGAGGTTAAGAGCACAATTCCAAATCATGCAGTTCTGGCTTTGAATCTTGTCTACCCTGTACTAAGGGGCACCCAAGCAAGTTTCTTTTCTGGTACTGGGTATTGAACCCAGGGATACTTAACCACTGAGCAACATCTCTATCCCTTTTTAATGTTTTATTTTGAGACAGGGCCTCGCTAAGTTGCTGAGACTGGCTTTGAACTCGTGATCCTTCTGCCTCAGCCTTCTGAACCACTGGGATTACAGGTGTGTGCCACTGTGCCCAGCTCCAAAGCAAGTTTCTTAACATTGCTGGGCCTTGGTAAAGTAGGGTAGGTAAGTGTATCTGTCTCCTCGGGCCACTGTGTGAATTCATTAAGATCAAGCTGCTAGCTCGGCATGATGGTGCATATCTGTAATTCCAGCAACTTGGGAGGCTTGAGTCAGGAGGATCTCAAGTCCAAAGCCAGTCTCATCAACTTAGCGAGGCGCTAAGCAACTCAGCGAGGCACTAAGCAACTCAGTGAGTTACTATCTTTAAATAAGATACAAAAAAAAAAAAAGGCTGGGGATATGACTCAGTGGTTAAGCAACCCTGGGTTCAATCCCTGGTACCAATAAAAAAAAAAATACATCAAGCTGCTAAAATCCTTACCAGTTTAGTACACTGGTACATTATAGACTCTAAAAATAGTGACGATTATTAGTACAGTTCACACCCAGCTAAGGATGAACCCAGAAGATGCTTGAAGACCACTGGAGTATGAAACGGGAGTGGGAGCAGCAGGGCTTGCTGAGGGGCAGGAGATGGCACAGGAAGAGGCTGGGTTCCACTTACTTGCAAGCAGGAGGCAAGAGATGGCCACCGTGTACAGCTGCTTGGAGGTGGTGATGTTGTAGCGGTCTGTGAAGTGGTCCAGCAGGTAGATAGCCAGATGCCGGGCCGCAGGGCAGAGCTGGCAGTGGCTGCTCAGCAGGGTCAAGATGTCCACAAAGAACCGGCGGCTCTTCAGGAGTGGGGAGTGGGCTCGAAAAGTGGGCAGCTTCAGCTCCTGCAGGACAGGTGGGACAGGCGGCTGTCAGGGCTGCCCGTCAATCTCGGAGACCTCAGAGCCAGCTGCTGACCAGCCTGGGCGGTGCTTCCCTCCAACCCCTCGTTCCTTCTGCCTCAGGTCTTAGGCAGGCAGCCTTTCTGTCCCAGAATGGCTGGACAGTCCCCCTGCCCTGCCCTCCCTAAGGACATGTTGGGTATCTGGGACTACAGGATGACAGAAGAAGCCAGTCATTCCCCGAGGGGTTGGGGGGAGGCTTTGCTCTGCAAGACACACAGGCCAGGAAAGAATGACAGCCTTGTGGCCAGACACCCGTGCCTGGATTTCGGTTCCCCTGCTCAACCAAGTCATTAAGACTGTGGTCACCTGCCTTTCCCTTTGCTTCCTCCCCAATCCCTGAGGATTAAATGAAAAACAAAATATGCAAAATGTCCGGCTCACAATAACCTCTCACGATCCACAGCTCACTCCTTCCGTGGGTAGGACCATGAGGCAGAGTTTTGAAAACAACCATGACAACAAAACCTAAGACGAGTGCTGGGAGCCATTAGCCAAGTAGGTATGACAATTTCCTTCCCAGAGTACCCCATGTTGTCTAATGCAAGTCCTATTTCCATGAGTCCTTCCACTAAGCAACATGGGGTACGCTGTCATACCTACTTGGCTAATGGCTCCCAGCAGACGAGTTGTTGAAATAGTACTAGGAACTCCCAAGCACCCTGAGCTCGGATTCACTGGTTGCTGACGCTCTGCCTTCTCTCTCTCTCTCTTCATGCACACACTTTTTTCTGAAAGTAAGTTCCAGACATCGTGACCCCAGCTCTTGGGAGGTGCCTTCTGCTTTGCAATCAGCACACCACCATGTTATCTGAATTTATATGTCCAACACAAGGAGAGAGAGCCAGCTCAAGAAATAGTAAAGCAACAAAGATTTATACGACAGAAAGAAAACTTTTTCGTATCTACCATATTTAACATTTAACCAAGTATGTCAGTCTTTGTGTTTCAGAAATGTCTTAGCAGTATTTTGACAATAGAAAAACTAAAGAGAAGCAAAACCGAAGGAAAATGGAACAAGAAGTTGGCAGGAAAGGGATTATGAGAGCTCACTAATGGCAGCTTCATGGGGGATGACATTAAAACAAACCCGGCTCCCCCTTCCTTCTTTCCTCCCTTTCTCCCATGGTGCTAGGGATGGAACCCAGGTCTTGCACATGCTGGGTAAGTGCTCTACCACTGAGCTACACCCTCAGCCCTGTATAATGCCTCTCTCAATCTTTTACTCAATTAACCAAAGATTAGGACTAGAAAGAGGGGTGTGTCCATCCATTCCACACAGATGCATTCATTTTCCTCAATCCGTATGCAGTGCTTTCCAAATGTGAGGCATTATTCCAGGCATTGCATCTGGCATAAGGCACACACATACCTAAATGTAGGATCTAAACTATAAAATTCTTCGAGGAAAACAGGAGGAAATCTTTGTGATATGATTAGATATGATAGCCCAAACTGAAGCCACAAGAGAAAAATACATAAGTCAGATTTCAAAATTAAAAACCTAGGGCTGGGGATGGGATTCAGTGGTACAGCACTTGCCTAGCACATGCAAGTCCCTGGGTTCCACAGTGCTGCAAAAAAAAAAAAAAAAAAAAAAAAAAAGGAAGCCAGGGGCTAGGGCTGTGTAGCTCAGTGGTAGAACGCCTGCCTCCCATGTTTGAAGCCCTGGGTTCGATCCTCAGCACTGCATAAAAATAAATAAATAAAAACATTGTATCCATCTACAACTAAAAAAATTTAAAAAAGAAAAAGGAAAAGGAAGCCAATAAATACATCCAAAAATATTCAACATTCCTTATCCTTAGGGAAATGAAAAGCAACGCCAAAATAAGATACTACCTCACACCCCCTGGGATGGTGATTAAAAAAAAAAAAATTGCAACTCAAAGAAGTGCTGGTGAGGATATGAGCTAATAGGAACCCCCACTGGTGGGAAAGCAAAGTAGTGTAGCCACTGAGGGAAGAGTTTGGCAGGTCCTTGAAATATCAGATATAGAGTTATCACATGACCCAGCAATTCCAGTCCTTGCTTTATACATAAGAGAAAGGAAAACCCACAGCCCCACACAGACTTGGACACGAATGTTCACAGTGGCATTATTCATGGCAGCCCCCAAGTGGGAGCAACCCAAATGTCCATCAACTGATTAACAAATGGATTCACCAAAGTGTCTGGTATAGCCGTGCAATGGACGGCTACGTGTGACACAGGTCACACAGGAATAAACCTGGGGCAGAAGCTAGTCATCGAAGGCCACCTATTATATGACTTGATTTATGAAAAACGTTCAGAAGAGTCAGTCCATACAAACAGAATGTAGATGAGTGGGTGCCAGGGGCCAGGGGGAGGAGTTCATTGGTGGGGGGGGATTCCTCTGCCAAGTGAGGAAACAGCTCTGAAATTGGACAATGGAGATGACTGTATCACTCTGCGAATATCCTAACAACTGAACTGCACACGTTAAAGGGCGAATTTTATGGGAAGTGAATGATTCTGTCCCAAGGAAGCTGTTATTAAAAAAGACAAGACAGACACACCACCCACGCTCACGCAGCCTATGGTCCAGTAAGAGAGACTGGTAATGAACAGTGAGGCAGTTACATAATTCCAAACAGGGAGGAGTGCTGGGGGACAGCTGCAGACGCAGAGCGCCCCCATCTTCCTCCAGGGAGGTGCTTGCCCTACACAAGCAAAGCTGGGGTACAGACTTCACACTGCTCCCCTTTTGGCCCTGTCCCCCAGATGGCAGGACTCAGCAATCCTCGTAGCCCAAGGGCTTTGCTTATGGAAGTTGCTCAGAGCCAGAATAAATTACTTCCTCTCCCTAATGTTTATAGATGAAGAAACTGAGTTTGAGAAAGTCCCTTAACCCTGAGGCTTTACTGAACTAGCAACAGATCTGACTAGACTTTTCAACGTATCCTTTTTTTCCAACATTTTATTTTTGAAGTCATGGTATCTTTTATCCCCAGCTTAACTGTTTTAAGGAAAAGAACCCACTCACCATTCTTGTGTGTCCTTCAACTTACTGACTGGGTGCGGGAACTGGGGATTGAACCCTCCCAGAGCCTCAGGCCTGCCAGGCAAGCACTCCACCACTGAGCCCCACCCCACCCCATCTGATGCTTTATGTGGCCACCCCACTCTTGGGGTCCAAGTTCCAAGTGCTTTTGCTCATCACTGTGTCCCCAGCTCCCCAGTGTGATCAGAACAGGTGGGTGTTCAATAACCCACAGTTGATGGGAAATGGCAGGGAGGGAGGGGAAAGGGAGAGAGGAAAGGTGTAAATTGCAGGGGTGGGTACAGATGGCCCTAGGCCTAGAATGGACTTCAAAGAGGAGAAATGGAGCCACATCCGCAGCCCTTGTTTTGTTTTATTTAGAGACAGGGTCTCACTGAGTTGCTTAGGGCCTCGATCAGTTACTGAGGCTGCTTTTCAACTTGCAAGCCTCCTGCCTCAGCCTCCTGAGCCACTGGAATTTCAGGCGTAGGCCACCATGTCTGAAAGTTTTGAAAGGACATCTAGGAACTATTTGTGAAGAGGCAGAAGGAATATGCTCAGCAGAAGAAACAACATCTGCAAAGATCCAGGGAACCTGGATCTCCAGTTTCTGGGGAAACTGGAGAGGGTGGAGCAGCCAGGCAGGCAGGGTGTGCCTACCCAAAGCAGGCTCAAAGGTGGACTGGCTTCCGCTTTAGAGGCCCTGCTAAGATCCTGCCAAGGAGGGCCTGGGGGCCACTGAAGGGTTCCGACAGGGCCTCGACCTGGTCAGGACAGCCTTGCTTGAAGAACTCTCAACCAGCCTTCCTCCTGAGCTAAGGCCATACAGCAGCAGCAGCCACTGTGGGCTGACCATTTCCTCCCAACACCACTCCTGCCCTCCAGCACCCCTGGCCCCCCAGCATGCTGCTGCTTGGGTATTTCCTCTAAGCACAGGGGCTCTAAGTTCAGGTCAAAGCAGAAGCAACCACAATCACAGATCCTTCATGTCTGGTAGGCCACAGCTGCCGGAAGTCAGCCTTTGCCAAGTGACCCTTGGCTGGACCACGCTACCCTCATCAGGACGGTCCAGGGCCTTGAGACACAAGTCAGATAATGCAACGTCCTGCCTTCCCGTCCCACTCAACTCAATCGAGCTCAACATCTTCTAGATTTTCCTTTGGTGCCAAGAGAGAAGAGAGCTCAGTGCAGCACACCTTATGCCTGTCCTCTGGACACATTTCTGGGAAAACACAACCTTTGCCTTGAGCAGATTCTCAAAGGAAGCCAAGAACACATGAAAAAAAAAAAAAAAGTTATGGACAGTTGGAGGAGGCAAGCAACGCCTGTCAAGGAGCAGCGAGCAGGAGAGACTTTCTAGAAAAGGCTGTCTCAAAGGGGCAGGAGTGTGAAAGCGAGAGCTGTCTCCCTGGGATACTCTTCCTCCCTATTTCTACTTGAAGCTCAAATATTGGTTTAAATGTCACTTCCTAAGATAGGCCTTCTCTGACTTCCCCAACACCCCAAATCAGGTTCCCTATTCTCCCCCTTGGCATGCTGTTCTTGGTGGCCCTGTTACAAAATGTGTGTTGAATAAAAAAGAATGACTACACTACAGGGTCGTCCTTCCCTGCATCAAACACTGCCCCAATCCCTGCTTACCGGGAAGCTGCTGAACACAGGATGTTGAGCCTGGCGGCTCTGGGTTGGAATCTCAGTTCCATGGTTTGCTAACCTTGGGCATGTGAATTCTGGCTTTCAGTGTCCTCTTTGAGCAATGGAGAAATGCCATTGTAAATGTGAAGTTTCTGGCACTCAGCAAGCATGAATGGCCCCTCTCTCAAACTCCTGGATAACCAAACTCCACGTAAGCAGATTTTATCGAAGGCCTGGAGCCCTGGTCTCTTTAGTAGGCTCAAAGGAACCCACTTCGAGCTGGGAGTGTGGCTCAACGGTAGAGCGCTCACCTAGCATGGGCGGGACCCGGGTTCAATCCTCAGCACAACATAAAAATAAAGGCATTGGGCTGGGAATGTGGCTCAAGCAGTAGCGCGCTCGCCTGGCATGAGCAGGGCACTGGATTCGATCCTCAGCACCACATAAAAATAAAATAAAGATGTTGTGTCCATCAAAAACTAAAAAATAAATTTTTTTTTTTTTAAAAAGGAACCCACTTTGAGGAACATGGAATGAAGCTTTCTACCTTGGGATTGTTGACAGCTGGATTGAGGCACCTCAGCCAGGAAGGACACCTGTCTATCTCTGTGCCCCCTGCAGAGTTCCCAAACCAAATGGAATTAGTGGCGCTGAGCCTCTGCTTCTTCCTGTCCCTCAGAAAAGGGCGACTCCTTGGCTCAAGGACAACAATGTAGGGCCGCTGTCCTATTTGGTTCGCGTCCAGCTGATTATTTTACTAACCCAATTAGTGGAGGGGAAGCAGGGTTTCAAGACTGTGCTCCTCCCCAGGCCCCTGGATCTCAGTCTGCTCCAGGGAAGGCCGAGCAGCCCATGTGCGGGAGGCCAGTCCCTCTGAGTGGCCTGCACTCCAGAAACAAGAAGGCAGCCTGCCCAGGATAGTTTGCAGTGCTCTTCCTGGATCAGGCAGCTGCTGCTGGGCAGTTAGCAACCAGCTCAGACAGGAGCCTCAGCAGCAACTGGGCTGGGCAGGTGGCCTTCCTCTCAGCAACAGGCCTGGCAGGGCCGGGCAGCATCAGTGTGGCCGGCAGTAGGCTGTGGGGGGACTGGAGACAAAGGAGCGGTGGGAAGGACTGCAGTCTCCTGACAATCTTCCCTCCTCCCAGCTGCTGCTCTTTATCACCTAAGCTGGACAGGAGAGCCTGTCTGCCACAGGTGCCTCTAGAGATGAGCAGATGGTGGCAAGGGACAGATGGTCATGATTGAGTTTGGGGGTGGAAAGACATTCTTGATCAAAAAACCCCCACTCTCACAGTAGTTGATTTATTTATTTTGCAGTACTGGGGATTGAACCCAGCCCCACACATGCTAGATAAGTGCTCTACCATGAGCTATGACACCACCCCACCCTTTTCTTAATTTTTATTCTGGAACAGGGTTTGCTAAGTTGCCCAGGCTGGCCTCAAACTTGAGATCCTCCTGCCTCAGCCCTTGGAATACCTGAGATTTAGGAGTGCACCACCACTTGGTACACTACTTGGTCACAGTAGTTTATTTTTTAAAATAATTACTACGGGCCAGAAAAAAAAAAACCTAGAAGACAATATACTAAAATGTTCTCAGTGGTTATCTGGCAGGTGGATGAGAGGTGTTGACGTTTTTCACGATTTTCACTTTCCTGCTTTTTGACACTGTCTAAATTAAAACAAAACAAAACACATTCAATGTATAACCACTTTATTTCAATAACTGGGTTTCCAGTTTGAAGAGAGGACTAGACGCCCAATGTATTGAAGTCCAGCTCAGTTTGTCCCCAAGGGTTTCCTGGCAACCTTACCTTAGCCCTTTATTAATAAACGCCCCTTCAATGCCCAGTCAGTACCCACTTCATCCTCCAACCATGCAAAGCCCAGACCAGTGTCTTCCCCAGGGTGTTCCTTTTCTTTACCTCTCTTTTTTTAACTAATTAATTCACAGATGAATTTTAAATAATGATTTTTTTTTTAGTACAGGAAATTAACCACTGAGCAACACTCCCAGCCATTTTTCATATTTTATTTTGAGACAGGGTCTCACTGAGTTGCTTAGAGCCTTACTAAGTTGCTGAGACTGGCTTTGAACTCATGATTCTCCTGCCTCAGCCTCCTGAGCACTGGGATTGCAGGTGTGCACCACCGCGCCCAGCTGCACTGATGAATTTTTTAAAAGTAGAAATGCAGAGGGACCCAGCGGGAAAGACTGAGTTTTATTTAGTCCATCTTTCTTGGTGCTGGGGATGGAGCCCAGGGCCTCAGACATGTGGGGTGAGTGCTGCTCTGCTGAGCTCCACCTAGACCAAGGACTGAGCGGTACCTGGACCCCTTAGCTGCTTCCTGATGCTAACTTTTATAAAACAGGGTCACAACCTACAACTGCTTCCCACTGCCCCCAAGACAGCTTCGCAGACAATGTTTTCAGCATTGCCTAGCATTTAACTGCAGTGTTGGACAGTGACCTCACAAACTCTGATTCTGGACATCTGGGCTCTTTCTCTTCCCTCCGGTCTTGCTCCTCAGAGGCTTTTCCCTACCCTCCTACTCCACAGCATCCGGGGACTTCCCACAAGCAGCAGTTTACCTGCTTATTAACTGTCCACCCTCCCACCCCACACAACAGGCTCGCCCTGAGGCAGGAGACTGCTCCCTGTGGCTCAGGCTGTACCCTGGTTACCTGGCTCACAGTAAGGATGAATAAGTTTGCCTTTGTTCACATATGAAAACCTGACCAGTGTGAAACTCGGCATCATGTGCAACCACAAGAATGGGGTCTTGATTTGAATAAGTCGTACTCCCATGTCTGTATGATATGTCAAAATACACTCTACTGTCATGTATATCTAAAAAGAACAAATAAAACATTTAAAGGACCCAGTAGTACATTCAAAAAATAAATAAATAAAAACACCTGCTGGATGAGACAATGCTTGTAGGACAGAATGAGGGGATGCTCTGAGGGAATCTTCAATCTGCCAGTGGCCTTCTATGCCCTGAGTCTTTCTTATCTACCCCTGCATCCTTCCCTGTAACTGCCAGAAGTAACTTCTCCCCATCACGGGAACATTGTCATGACTTGTAAGCCAGCATCTCTGACACGAGAGGAGCCATTCAGGAGGTTGGGAGGGGTGGTATCAGGCAGCCTTGACTCTACTCTCCTTGGGCTGAGGTGCAGCTCAGTAGCAGAGCACTTGTCTAGCAAGATCCAGGGCCTGGGTTCAGTCCCCAGCAACACAAAAGAAGGGAAAGGGAGGGAAATCACTTCTTTGCCTGGGGGCGCTCCAGAAGAGGGTTATCAGTGAATCACAACCTACAGAGTCCCAAACACAGCTGCATACAGAAGCTACAGAAGCGCTGGGCTGGGTGCACAGAGCTGTGAAGACTCCAGGTGTAAGCTGGGCACGGTGGCACAAGCCTGTAATCCCAGTGGTTTGGGAGGTTGAGGCAGGAGGACTGCTGAACTCAAAGACAGCCTCAGCAATTCAGTGAAGCCCCAAGTAACTTAGCAAGATCCTGTTTCAAAATAAAAACTAAAAAGGGCTAGGGATGTGGCTGGGTGGTTAAGTGCCTTTGTTTTCAGTCCCTGATACCAAAAAAAACAGATGTCCACTCCAGGTGCTTGTTGTTCCCCAACCCTGGTGCCCCTCTCTCTCAGTGGTGCTCAAGTTGGCAGAGTGGGGCACACTTCCCTGCCTGAGCTAGGTTACCCTGTGCCAGGAGGGCGTGCAGATGGGCAGGGGGGCCAACCCCAAGCAAAGTTACACAAGACCCCAAGCCACAGGCCAGAATGTGGCAGACACTGCCCCAGGGGCTGGCCTGTGACTGCTGCAGGACAGAGGGTGGGTGGGGAGAAAATGCTTCACACATGCTGTTCACACATAGGCTCTTAAGGCCTTTTGTGGCTAACCTTGGAGGAGTCTGAAGGTCATGTGCGCTGTAAGAGTTCAGTCCGTCAGCGGGTTCCTCCTATTAGGGGAGAAGGGCACATGTCCCTTTAACCCTTGCTGTCCTGCAGGCTGTATTTTCTTCTAGCTGCCTGCAGCTTCACTCTCATTATTAACTCTTGGCTATGTCACACGTCAGCTTAAGTCGCCTCCGCCTTCTGCCCCCTGCTCATGCTTCTGTCAGCTACTCCCCAGGTGCCCTGGACTCCTCATCCATCAGCTCACTCACTCTTACTGCCCTTCTTCCCACCAGACTGCAAACATCACAAAAGCAGGGACCAGGCACTAGCCTTGTGACTAGTGACTCCAATACCTGACCGGAAAGAGATGCTCGCTATGGAAAATACTTGAAAAGAACAAGAGAGGAAAAAAAAAAAAATATTTAGGTTGCAGCAAACTACCCATGCAAGTGAGCAATTCTAAACCCTCAGGAAGGCCAGATGGGAGGCGGGAGAAAACCGAACCGGAGTAGTTAAATTCCAGGGGAAAGAGAGGCATTTCCTTGCCTTAGGGTGGGAAAGGAAAGGAGCTTCAGTCTACCCAGTGGCAATAAAGGATTTCCAGAGGAAGCAGGTCAGTGTTTATGGAGAACTGGGAATTTCGAGAAGAATGATAAATTATGAATTCATTTTAGAGGCAATGCTTCTCAATGCATGCTTCCTGAAGCAAAGGGTTCTAGGGGCCATAGTTTGGGAAACACTGCATACCACGCTGCTTCTTCATCAATAAGGAATAGTGCATTAGCCCAGGAGAGGCCCCGAGACATATATTCAGCAATAAAACGTATATAACTTTGGGAAACTCTAGGTTCAATTCATTGATCCACAGGATACCATTCCTCACCCCCATTTGGGGGAGGCAGAAAGCTTCTTTTGGGAAATAGCACTTTAGGGTACTGCTGCTAGGGGATTTAAACTCTAGCACATCTGCAAGGCTAGTGCCTGGCAGAAATCCCTGGCTAGGTGCCTAATAATTTGATGATTCTAAGCCTAGAGATTTACTGAAAAGCTTGCTGAGATTAACAAGCGCAGCTTCCACCTGCAGAACTGCCCTGGTAAAAATTTCCATATGGCCCTGGCACGAGGGGTCCGGGATAGGCCTACAAGAGGCTGCAGATGGCAGAAGCCCCAAGCAGTCCAGAGCTGGGTGCCCTCCCTTGAGAGATCCTGGGACTGGACTCCAGATGAAATCCCCTGCCCCTGTCCCACCTCACAGGTAATATATATTTTTAATATATTATAATTTTGGCAGCTCCCAATCCTCCGTAAACAGCACCCTCCTTGGAAGCTCTCTGTTGCTGTTTGGTAGACTGGGGCCGGTGCCACCCTAAGGCAAGGAAGGACAGACTTCTCTTTTGCAGAAATTCAGCTTCTTGTGCATCCCTGCCCCCCACCCCCAGGCCTGCATGTGTAATTTGGAATTACTTACTATGATGAATAGTTTTGTATAGTCTTCTGAGAGTATAGATTTTTCTATATATCTTTCCATATCCCACAGGTAGATAAAGAGTTAAATAATTTAAAGCCTTTTATTTATCATAGCAAGATAGAAAGAAAGACCATGTATAACCTAAGTGACCAACAGGAAGCAGACCTGCAGATCTGAAGGGAAAGAGACAGAGGAGGGAGTGTTCCTCAGAAGCCTCAGGAGTCCCCAGCACTGACCCGAAAGCCCAGCCAGGCGCCTCCCTCCTTCCCTCTCTGTCATTGCCTAACACAATCTGAGGAGGCACTTTCGGTAAAGTGGCTACACCTCTGTGGGAACTGTTTCGACACCCTCTGGAGGGCAGACCGCAGGAGAAGCCAGCAAAGCTAGCAATGACCCTCCTGCTGAAGTCTGGCCCAAGCTTCCGTCCAACAGAGTGAGAAGATGCACCCAGTGACATCTGTCTGTCACTGGCCCTCTACCCCTCAGCAAATGGCAGGCGGGCCAGCACCACTCCTCATTCCCAAGAGCCAGAGTCACTGCCCCCCTGAGCAAATTTCTGTACCATGCTCAGGTATGGCTGCCGGGCACCTGATGTGACCACATGCATCTGCCCGGCCTCTGCTGGTCCCCACTCCACCCCTCCAAACAGCCCCAGAGACAATAATCAGGTGCCCTGGACTTTTTATATCCCTGCTTCCAGAGTTCTTCACTTCAGTAGCTTCCTGATAGGACCACATCCCTCACACTGCCCGAACCAGGATGCTCTTCATTCTCCATGCCTGCAATATCCAGGGGCAGGACACAACCTCTCTGTAATAAGTCCCAGGCTTGGATCTCTCTTTTCCCCTCGAAGTTACTCACCTTGTTTTCTTCCCCTTGCCCCTTTCAGTGCTGGGGACGGAACCCAAAGCCTTGCACGTACTAGACAAGTGCTCTGTCACTGAGCTACATCCCCAGCCCAGGGTTACCACTCTTATGCAGTGGCTCTTACCACTCTGTGTCCAAAGCTCTTCACTGTCAACTTCAAGCTTCTGTCCCTGAGTTCCAGATTAGTTCTGGTGCTTTTCCTAGGCAGCCTGACTCTAGCATGAATCCCAGAATGGTTCAGTGGGTAACTCCTGCTACTCCCCCCAGGGCTGAGACTCTGCTCCCCTGCCCATCTATGGTCCAAAGTTTCTCAGAGGGTCATCAGTTAACCACTTGCATTAGTGTCTCCTGGAGACCTGTTTAAAAACAGAGGTTCTTCCTTGCACTGGGTTGAATAGTGTTCCCCCAAATTTTACATCCACCCAGAATCTAAGAACGTGACCTCATTTGGAAATAGGGTCTTTACAGATGGAATCAAGTGAAAATAAGATTATATTGGGGCTGGTGCTGAAGTTCAGTGGCAGAGCACTTGCCTAGCTTGCATGAGGCACTGGATTGGATCCTCCACACCACATTAAAAAATAAATAAGATAAAGGCATCCTGTCCATCTACAGCTACAAAAAAAAGTGGGGGGGAGATCAAATTGGAATAGGATGGGCCTTCGTTGAACACCTGGTATCCTTATAAGAAGAGAAAACATGGGTGGAGATAGCTCAGTGGTAGACCTCTTGCTCAGCATGTATAAGGCTCTGGGTTCAGTCCCAAGTATGATTAAAAAAAAAGTGAGGGGTGGGAAATGAACACACACACACACACACACAGAGAGACACAGATATGCAGAGGGAAGACAAGGTAGATATCCAGAGAAGAAGGCCTTGCGAAGGTGGACGCAGGAAGTGCAGGCATGCAGCTACAAGCTCAGGACCACCCTGAGCTGCCTGGGATCTCCTGAAGCTGGAGAAGTCTTCAGAGACAGCACAGCCCTACCCACACCTCAATTTCAAACTTACAGCCTCTAGAACTGCCAGAGAATGACTTTGTTGTTTTCAGTCTCTCCGTGTGTACGCTTTGCAACAGCAACCCTAGGAACTGAACATACCCCCTTGTTAATGAATCAGAATCCCTGGAGATGGAGCTGGGCAAGTTTGAGTCCGATGCCCAACTATCAGCTCCAAAAAGGTAAAGAACTTAATTCTGTTCAAAACATGGTGGCTTACACTGAGGCTGGCACACAGTCAGCTGCTTAAAAAAAATGTGTTGAAAGAAAATATGAACAGGGACTGATATTCAAAGAACAGCCAGTGCCTCGGGCAGTACGTTTAACTGGTTCTTTCTCTTTCAGAAGCAACTTTAATAAACAAATGAGATAATGTCCACAAGGCATTGGCAGCCTCTGGCACACGCAGCAGGTACCCAGTAAACATCTACTCCCTTCATTCAGGGCAGTGTGTCCTTTGAGATTACTAGAAGCTAACAGTTTCCTTCTGGGATTCTTCAAGAACAATGTTCACTGTGAAAAAGGCTGACCATGCTCAGTTCCGGAGTTACTTTGTTCCAGCGAGGAAGCAACTTGAAATCTTTCCTGTCTCATCTATCTAACTGGTCCTCTTGACCTGTGTCCAAAACCTCTCAAATCTCTGTTCTTCCTGTGCTGGCTTGGATGCCATCACCCTGGATGGCTACAACACCCCAATAGCCAGGGTCCACTTCCAGTAAGCCAGCACCCCCTTCTTACATCTGTCCCATAGCTCTGTACCTGCTCTCAGGACTGAAACATCTAGGGAGCTCAACATCCCCAAGGCCAATGCTGTTGATCCATCTCCCTGATGCCCACCCTCAACTCACCAAACCAGCAAACCAGCCCTCATGGGGCTCACGCACTGGCATCTGACTATCACATGCTGCCCTGAGCCTGGTAGAAGAACTTCCTCCACACCGTTCTCTACTCATCCTTTAAACCTGTATTAAACAACATGTCCTCTTTAAAAGCTTTTCAAGACTTCCCAGGCAAGGGGAGAGTGGTCATCAGTGTGAGCTTTAGGGCCAGGCTGCCTACTAGCTGGGTGGTCTTGGGTAAGTTATTTAACTCTCTAAACTTTGCACGTCCCACCTGTGAAATGGGAACAATTATAGGACCTTCTAGAGGGGGTTGCCTGGAGGCTGAGCTAGTGGAAGGGAACAGAATGCAAGCTCTTAGCACAAAGTGAGCTCCCATTAAAGGTGGACTATCATTACTAGCCATTATGGCCACAATGTGTGGCTGAAAGTGGCTTTATATGACCATGTCCTCAGTTATGCCAAGGACCCTGAGGGCAGAGTTTGGGCTATGGTTCCTCCTGGCAGAGCCTCCCATGAGGCCACAGGTAATACACTGGACTCATTCAATGACTGTGAATGACAGGTTATATATTATGATTTGGATCAGGAATGCTGCACAAAGGTTCTTGTGCTGAAGGCTTAGTCCCCAGTGTGGAAGTGTTCAGAGATGGCTTTGAGGAAGTGATTGGATCACAAGGATGTTAACCATATCTGTGGTTTAATCCATTGAGAGTTCACAGCTAAATGGGCTATCAGGAGGTGGGCCTAGTTGGAGGAAGTAGGTCACTGGGGTGTGCAACTGGAAGGATATATATAGTCTTTGGCCCCTTCTCTCTTTCCCTCCCTCTCTCTCTTTCTCTGCATCTCTGCTGCCCTGAACAGCTTTGCTCTGCCACACCCTTCCACCATGAGGTGCTGCCCCACCTCAGACCCAGGAATCAACAAAACAAAACCAGCCAACTATGGACTGAAACCTCACTGTGAGCCAGAGTAAATCTTTCCTCTTTTAAGTGGATTTTCTCAGATATTTTATCACAGCAACAAAAAGTGGATGAACACAGGTTCATCCTGGACAGTGTGTGCCAATCAAACCAAGGAGAGGACCAAGGAAATAAGACAGAACATTGCCGTCCCCAGACTCAGGCTGACAGAGCCTACCAGGACCCATGCTCAGCATCTCCATTTCTGACCATGATGTCAATCTCCCCTCCAGAAGTGTACCTGACACCAGGCACGGGTCCTTAGCTTTTATCTTGGTTTTTTTTGGTCTTTTTTAATCCTTTTTTCCCCCCCAAGGCTGAGGACCAAACCCAGGGCCTTGCACGCGCTAGGCAAGCGCTCTCTGCCACTGAGCTAAATCCCCAACCCTGGTCCTTAGCTTTTGTCTGAAAAAAAAAAAAAAAAAATCCTTCCAGAAACAACTTCATAGTCAATCTTAAAAATAACCATGAGAACAAACTCTGAAGCATTAAGGGCTAATGGGGTATCATTTCTGCAACTGGGTTCAGAAAAGAAATGTGTACATGTAGGAAAAGACAAAGATAAAACAAATACGTTAAAATGTTTACAAAATCGGGTTCTATGCTTGCAACTCTTCTCTAATCTTGAAATCGAGTCAAAACTGAAAGTTAACAGCAAAGGAGACTACAGAGAGATTTTGACTCCAAGTCAACAGCTCTGTACCACTAACCCCTACCTTCTCACCTAGCTGGGCCACTGCCCCATGTCAGCTGTTTGAGGGGAAGTACACATTACACCATCACTAACTTCACGGCCCATTGCAATTCCTCTACAGCCTGTGTGTTTTGGCTAAGGGGAGGCTGGGGGTAGCAGATCACAAGATTTTGAGGCCTCCAGTCTCCCATCTGAGGGGGGGCGGGGCTGGGGCCACGTGCCTAAGCTCTGGGAGGCCGTTTCTCTACCAATGTGATGGAGTTACTGGCAGCCGTGCCACCTGCCCCACCAGACTGCTGCGACAGGGAAGTCCAGGAAGGCAATCTGTGGGCTGCAACATACAGTCAGATAAGGCGTCTGTGATGTGCACACACTGAGGGGCCCTTGTGCAACCATGAACCTGGCTTAGAACTGCTGGGGGAGGGGGGAGCGCCTGCCCTCATGGCCCGTGGTCTAGGGAGGGAGCCAAATGGACATCAGGCAATCACGTAAGTGTGTGAGTACAAGTTCTGCTAAGAGTTGAAGGAATCATGTGGGTGGTCTGGGAAGATATAACAAGGGGCCCAGCCCTGAACTTGTTGGGGAGTCAGGGACAGCTTCACTGAGGAAGTCTAAAGCCAGAGAAGAAGTAGGTTAAAGCACGTTATAATCCCACAAGAGTGGGAAGTACATAAACCAAACTGTTCACAGAGAATACAAATGAGCGCATGAGGAAGGAACAAGTCAGGTAAGAATATGGCAGACACATGTACTGGCTTCCCAGAGAACCAACGGCCTGAAAAAAAAAAATTTAAGGGATGTCAGAGGAAGGAGACATTAGAGAATAAAATACTAAACCGGAAAAAAAAAAAAAAAAAAAAAACCAAAAAACCCCCACCATGCACAGACTTATCTGGATGATGATGTAAACAAATCCCTATAAAACCCTTTTTAAAAATAAAAGATTGGGTGTCACTATATTGCTCATGCTGGCCTTGAACTCCTGGTTTCAAGTGATCTTCCTGCCTCAGCCTCCAAAGTAGACGTGCCACCACATCTGGTTGATTATAAGAGCCATTTCTGACACAATGGGAAAACTGACATGGACTGAACAATGGAAGATATTGATAAACTATTGGTAATTTTGTTAGGTGTCATAATGGCATAGTTCTGTTTTTTTTTTTAAAAAAGGCCTTAACTGCAGCTGACCTTTGTGAATAAAATGACATGCTGTCCAAAGAACAGACCAAATGGGTAATAAAACTGGGTGAAAGGCACAGGGTGAATCACTCTCTCTACGTTTATAACATTTTAAAATTTCTGTAAAAATTAAGGGGAAAAAAAAACAGTAGTTAATATCAGAGTCAGAGGTTCTCTGAATTATTTGGATTTTTTTTTTAAAGAGAGAAAGAGGATTTTTAATATTTATTTTTTAGTTTTCGGTGGACACAACATCTTTATTTTATTTTTATGTGGTGCTGAGGATCGGACCCAGCGACACGCGCATGCCTCTGCCACTTGAGCCACATCCCCAGCCCTATTTGGATTTTTTTTAATTTATTTTTTATTGGTGCTGGGGATTGAACCCAGGGCCTTGTGCATGCTAGGCAAGCACTCTACCACCTGAGCTATCCCCAATACTACTTATTTGGAATTTTTTTTTTTTTTTTTTTTTTTTTTTACAACATTCAGAAACATCAATGACCACACAAGACAAGGCTGTCTGTCCGGCCATACCTAGTGACTCCACCATATTTTAGTGTATGGATAAGCCACAGTGTAAGCGACTCCCTTCTGATGGGCACTGCAGTTCTTTCCAACTCTGCTTTGCAGTTGAATCTATCCAATTCCTAATGCTCTGTGTTATATTACATCCTTCCCTCCCTCCTCCCTCCTCTCCCCACAACCCACCCACCCAAGTCCCCCAATGACCACTTCTAGACTAAGTATCTGGCATCACTGTGTGGTGGTTCCTGTCACAAGAATGCCCACATTCTGGCACCATTTTCTCCAGTGACATGCAAGGAACTGGTGCCTCAGGACAATTCAAATTCTGCCTCCAAAAGACTTAGTTACCAAGTAACTTCCACTTGGGGCTGGGGGGAGCAGCACACACTGCAATGGCTGGGATAAAGAGGGGAAGGATGAATTTTCTGGGCAGGTTCCCTCAACAGTCCTCATCCAGCCCCTGACAAGGGTCTCAGGCCAGTTTCCTGCTGCAGGCAGAGGTCCATGGATACCAGAGATGATCCAGAGAATACCCTTCCCATTTTCTAGTGTTTTCCCCCATTCTGGATTCCTGGTCATTTTAAACAAAACCAATGAAACATAATTTTTAACCAATCCAAATGGCAGTAATTTTTTTTAAAGGATTATATTCAGGGTTAGCAAAGTTACTGGGAAGAAGTCAATCTTTCACACCAGTGCAAGTGCAAAACAGTGCAACCTCTCGGGCTGATTAACTGATGACATGCAAGGTTCTTAAAATCATCCTCTGACCAGCAATTTCAAATTAGAAATTCATTACCATAAGCATACTTACAGATATACAGACAAGGACCACCACCATAGGACTATGTAAAATCCAATGGTCAATCCAATGCACCAGACACAATCCAAAAAGCATTCACTGGGGGGATGGATGAACAAACTGTGTTACATACATACAATGATTTATTACTCGGCCTTAAAAAAAAATAGACTACTGATAGAAACAATGTCTGTGAATCTCATAAGCATTACATTAAGTTAAAAAAAAAAAAAGTAAAGTAAAAAAAAAAAAAAAAAAAGGAAGTCAGAAAGGAGTCCATATAAGTTTCATTTATATGAAACTCTGGCAAACACTAATCTAATCTACAAAAACAAAAGTAGGTCGAGGATTGTTTGGAGCTGGGCGTGGGATGGAATGACTGGCCGAGGAAGGGAACAGGGAGCTTTTTTAGGTTGATGGTAATGTCTTCCATCTTCCATTGTGACCTGAGTGGGCAAGTTTGCCAAAACTCACTGTATACCTAAGATCTGTATGTCATACCATATATAAATTATTCTTTGGTATTAAAAAAAATAAGCAGCTCCACCTAAATATCCAATAAGGAGATGAGTTGATCAAACCATGGTGTAGCCATGAAATAGAACATTATATGTGAGACTGGAGAGGAGTAACTAATAACCTAGAAAATCGTGTCTTACACCCAGTTCATGAAAAAAGTGAAGTTAGAGAACTATAATACACTTGATGGCATATTTGTAAAATAAAATGCATCTATATGAATAGAAGTGACCAAAAGAAAACATTCTATTTATTCATTCAATATGAACCTGCCGAGTTTCTACTACACACGATTACTGTTATAACCCCAGCAGAAGACAAAGCATCCCTTCTGCTCATTGAGCTTTGTTCCACGGTTTTATAAAAATATTTAGATGATTATGCAAACACTAAAATAATAAAATGGTAAAGGAAAGTATGCAAATCATACTACTAAGCGTATCAAAACACAGACAATTTATGCTTGCTCAAACTTGCACACAACGACTCATAAATGATTATGAGATGTTAAGATCCTTTTCCTTTGGGGAAGAGAAACTGGGGGATAGGATGAAAGGAAATCTTTTCACTATCCTTTTATACAGCATTTCCTTTTAAACATGTTCATGTATTCTCTATTCCTAATAAACACAAGTGATTATTTCTAAGTTTTTTGCTAGGATCCAGTAATCAGGAATTGGGTGGAGAAGAATGATGTGGAAAGATGCACAGGCAAAATGAACAGAAAATTTCCAAAGTCCCTTTCCAGTTTTACTTTTAAAAAAAATCTAAAAATTCCTTGTGATGACATTCATACAAAAGAGCAGAATACACATCAAGTTAAGTTATCAGAGGTCATTTTCAAGTGGTAGATTGGAAGGGGAACCTGACTTTCTTCCGATTGCTTGTATTTATCTTTGCAGTTTCTGAAACAAATACTTTGTGTGCTCGTGTGTGTGTGCATGTACGTGTGTGTAATAACCCAGAGTCACCTCCCGCTGCCAGGTGCACCAGAGAATCATTGGCTGCACTCCCTTTACCCAAGGGGATAAGTGATTTAGGAAGACAAAGAACAAGTCAAGGACAGGGGCATGGGGCCAGCTCCCAGCCCTCAACGTCCTCCCCTTACATAGAGAGCACAGGCTTCTCCTGTCAACCAGGGTGTCCAGCCAAGTCCTTCCCCATCCCACACCCTGGAGGCCCGGAGGTTGACAGAGTGCACACAGATCCATATTCTCCCTGGAACACCTGGGAGGCAGGTGTTACAGATAAAAAAAAAAAAAAGCCTTTGAAGATAAGTCTGCTTCTTCCACAGACAAGGTGCGCTAAGATCAAGCTTCAAATGGGTGTTGTGCACAAACACACACTGTGCACTTTGGTATTCTAAGACCGAAGGATTCAGTGACAATGCCGAGTCCTGATTCGATTGTGCCACTAGCTTCCTGTAAGATGCAGGTGAGGGCCACGTACCGGGGCCATGCCTGTAATCCTAGTGACTTGGGAGGCTGAGGCAGGAGGATCACAAGTTCTATGCCAGCCTCAGCAACTTAGACCCTGTCTCAAAATAAAAATAAAAAGAGCTGGGGTGTAGCTGAGTTGTAAAGCACCCCTGGGCTCAATTCCCAGGACCATAAAAATAAAGGAAAAAAAGAAAAACAAAAAACAAGACATAGGTGAGGCATTGCAGCCAGGGAGTCTCAAAGCTGGACACCTTCTTGAATGACATATTGTCCAGCTCTCCAACCCCATCTTCAGTTTTTGGTCCTTCTCCCACCTTTCACCCTGTCTATACACACCTCTGGGGATAGCTCAAATCACCTTGGCAATGTGAACTGAAGGAAAACTCCTTCTTGTACTGTGAAGCTTGGTGCCCTCACCTCCAGGAAGGACCATGAGGGTCAGTCACTTAAGATATCACTCGAAGACTCAAGCGACAATGCCAAGTCACTTGCGTCACCAGGAAGCACCCTGTCAGTATAGTAGATAAGGTCTTGTCAAGGCCCACATTTGGGTTTGAAAGGCCTGAACTGCATGGTCCTAGATGTTCGCTGGGCAACAGGGTCTGAAATACCTTCCTATTGGCAGATCTGGGCGAGTTTTGTGATAGGGGAAGAACTCCTGCCTGGGGCTGCAGAAGCTCAAAGCTGGGTAAAGACACGGAAAAACCACCACTTTCTATAAGGAGACAGATGTGTAGCTTATGGTGTAAAAATGTAAGGAATCTAGGCAAAAGAGTGAGAAAAAAAAATATACATGGAAAGAAAGAAACAAAAGAACATGCAAACTTCAGGGGTTGCTAGAAAACAACACAGTTGTAACTCAGGAGCCAAGGATGGATCTAGGATGAGATTCTACCATTAGTCAGCTGGTAGAGTTCAGGTGAGACAGGAGCCCTGAAGCATTTCTTCCCCTGATAAATTGGAGGAGCCCCTTTGCCACTCCAAGGCCAGACAACAGCAGAGGCCAAAGCACTTCAAGGTGAGAAGCACCATATATAGGTGTGGCCACCCACCAGGACCAAACAGGGAGGTCCTGGCCTGACAGGGTCTGGCCTGGTCCTTCTCAGGGCCTAGAATGAGGCCAGCACCCACAGAGGCTAACTTTTCAGGGTGGTTTAAGGAGAGCATATTTCTTAGAGACCATTGCAAACAAACTAAAGCACCAGACCCTATAGTCCCGATTGACAGTTTAAATATTTCCCTGCCTTGAAAAAAACAAAAAAAAATTTTTTTCCCCAAAACAATTTACATTAAAGCTCTGATACAATCAGGTGTTTGCTCTTAAGACAGTGACATTTAGCTGAGCCTTGGAGTTCTGTCTCTGTAAAATAGGGGTAATCCCAGCACCAGGGCCAAGATGAGGAGTAAATGAGATAATCCATGGCAAAATTTGTGTTGTTGGTGTTTTGGAAGATCTTTTTCTAAATTCGATTACAAATCAATGTCCTTTATCATTCCACTGAATCAAGAAACCCTAGTCTCCCGCAGATAAGGTCCTCTAAGTGTGCAGGGAGGCAGCTTCAGGAAGTAGGAGAGAGGCTCCAAAAGGCTGGCTGCTCTGCAGAGCTCAGTCGGGGGCAGGTACCATGTTGACTTCCACCCCAGAAGATGGTGGGTCCTGGGGGAGTGGGAGGAGGAGGAGGCCTCTGGCCAGGCTCCAGAGCCCAAAGATGAAGCTACCCTTAGGCCACATGAAGCCAGGCTTATCAACACGACCTTCGGGTAGATATTTTTTCCTCCAAGTATCCCCCCCATCTCCCTAAATTAAAAACATCTTAAGCCTCAATGTTGAGGGTCCGCAAACATTTTCTTCACTTACTATTACTAACTCTTTTCTCCCAGTTGGAGAATGAAGGCTACAAACAAGTGTAAAGAAGACGAGAGAGTTTTATTTTTGTGGCTCATCTGGAGATAAAACTCAGGAAGAAAAATGGAATCTTTTGTTAGAGGCCTGGGCAGGATTATCTCGATTCTTCTTTTCTGGGCTCAACCTGTAGTCATTTTCCCAGATCCTTAAGCTGTACTTTGGTCCAGGCCTGAAAACCTGCCCTGTGGTAACTGTCTCCGCCCAGCATTACCCAGAGGAGAACAGGCAGGTGTCTAGGGAGCCAGGAGGCATCCTCCTTTGTGTCCTGTGTCTGATAGCCCAGCTAACTGTGGACTTCCCTGGCTGTTTTAGTCAGCTTTGTCACTGCTGTGACCAAAAGACCTGATAAGAGCCATTAGAGGAGGAAAAGTTTATTTGGGGGCTCATGGTTTCAGAGGTCACAGTTCATGGAAGGCTGGTTCCATTCCTTGGGATGGAGGTGAGGAAGAACATCATGGAGGAAGAGTGTGGTGGAGAGAAGTGGCTCAAGATATCAGGCCAGGAAGCACAATGACACTCCCCTCACAGATACAAAATATATACCCCAAAGGCACGCCCCCGATGCCCACCTCCTCCAGCTGTACTCTACCTACCTTCAGCTACCACCCAGTTAATCCCATCAGGGGATTAACTCACTGATTAGGTTAAGTTTCTCCTCACCCAATCATTTCACCTTTGAATGTTCTTACATTGTCTCACATGTGAGCTTTTAGGGACATTTAATATCTAAACTACAACACTGGATAAGCCAGGAGATACCCCATGACAGAAGCCAAGAACCCAACATAGGATTCCTGGGAAGCACTTCTGCACAGCCATTCAATCCCCCAGTAGAGTCTATCCTGGACCTGTTTCCAACCTATGGGCTCCTTACTGTCTGTGACTGCAAGGTCCCTCCCCAAAGTACAAGGCACGATCATGCCCACAGGAGCTCAGGGTCTAATGGACAGGACATGTTTACTACATAGGTGACAAAGATCATGAGAGAGGTAAACACAGGTTGTTGGGACAAGGACACACGGCAGAAGGGAGAGAGGCTGGGCAGGAAAAGTGGCCTTCAGGCTGAGTGCCATCCCGTGTTCTAATTGCACCATGGGCACCTCAAACTTGCCCAAACCTGCTAATTCTCGGGAGTCAAGATTCTGTATTAATTTTAAATTTTGGTAGATGTATCTTTCTGCCCAAAAAGAAAATAAAAAGTAACTATGGGTTTGCTCGTCTGGTACTAGTACCTTACCACTGAGCTGCCTATCTGGTCCTCTTTATTTTTTATTTTGAGATGGGGCCTCAGTGAATTGCTGAAGCTGTCTTCAAAGTTACAATCCTCCTACCTCAGACCTCCAAGTCACTAGAGATTATAGGCATGCGCCCTTGTCCTTGTTTTGCCAGGTGGCCGTGATGTGCTGGCTCCTCCCTCAAGTTCAGTGAATAGGGCCAAAGGGCACTCAGGTAGCAGCAGCAGGTAAGAAACCTGGCTCTCCCGTTTCCTGTGAATGGGACTCCACTGCCCCATTCACAGGACAGGATGCCTTACCCAGGCAGGCGGTCTTCCAATACAGGGTCCTGCTCCTGGGCACCAGGCCCTTGCCAGACACATGGCTTTTGGTAACTGCTCTCTTTGGGGACCTCAACCCTGTCACTGGTCCAATGATCCAAAGAAATAACAAAGCCTTTCTTACAAGGATTGCCTGTCACCTTGTGGGCCCTGTGCAGGGTGGCTACAAACCCCAAGACTTATCCCAAGTCCACACTATATGAAGAGGCCATGGTGTCCCACGCAGGAGTGATACATGGAAAGGCAGGGCACCCGTAAGATTCCTGCTGCAAGTCCTACAAGGTCCCTTAATCCTTACATTCCTATGAAACACTTCTCTGCAGTTTTCTCATGAAGACAGTAAACACTGAAGTATTCATCCTTCTCGTCACTTCATACATAGCAGGAAGGCTCCGTGGTAGGCACCAAGTCCCCAGCCCTGAACAAGACAGGCCTGTTCTCATGGAGCAGAAACACTAATGTGAGAGGAAAGATGGCAAACAAATAGGAAATGATTTCAGATACTGGTAACTGTTATAAGGAAAATAAAACAGAGTGATTTAACAGTGATATGGAGGGGAAGTACCACACTGGGTGAGGGGAGACAACCACACTATAGACACATAAGAAGCCCCAAAGAACAGCCAATGCAAAGGCACGAACACGCTGGACCTGTTCAAGGAACAGAATTGAGGTCAGTGTGCCTCCAGAGGAATGAAGGGAGCTGGGGGTGTAGAGGGGCAGAGCATTCTCCTAGCATGTGCAAGGGTCTAAGTTCTATCACCAGCACAAGGAAGGAAAGGAGGAAGGGAGGAAGGAAAGAGGGGCATGAAGGGTGGGAAGGGAGCAGGAGAGAATGTAGTAGAGTAGGCAAGGACCAGAGGTTATATCCAGGGAATTTTTTTTTTTTTTTTTTTTTTTTTTTGTACCAGGGATTGAACTCAGGGGGCACTCGACCATTGAGCCACATCCCCAGCTCTATTTTATATTTTATTTAGAGACAGGGTCTCACTGAATTGCTTAGCATCTTTCCTTTGCTGAGGCTGGCTTTGAACTCACGATCCTTCTGCCTCAGCCTCCTGAGCTGCTGGGATTACAGGCTTTTGGTAACTGCTCTCTTTGGGGACCTCAACGTGCACCACCATGCCTGGCTTCAAGATCTTTAAGCAAGGAAGTGACACAATCTAAATCATGGCTATTGTGGGAAAATGGACCTCAGCAGTCAGGAAGTTCAGCATGCAGCTCAGGGTTTCACGGCCATTACTACCTTGCACCCAACACCTAGCCTTGTTTCTGTGGTGTTTCCTTTCCCACACTGTAGTAGTCTGATGCTAGACTGGACTCAGATCTGATGAAACGGGCCTCCCGCTCTTTCCAGAGTCTCAGGGTTGCCTCACGTGGGATAACTGCTAGTGGTTCTGTGGTGACAACACACAGCATACGTGTCCATGTACTTTGGATTCATCCAGCAATATTCAACAAAGAATGAGTGTATAGTGTGCGCCAGGTGAAGTTGTTCTACAATGTTAAAAATGCATTATCAGAGAAGATGTTTAATAAAAAAAATACCCCGAGTGGGAAAAACAAGGGGCCAGCCCTCATTCCTCAAGGAAGGCAAGGCACATTCCGCTGCAAACTCTCCATTAAGCCAAATGTTCTTAAGAAACATCTTTTTGAAGAGGGAGAAGAAATAAAGAAAAAAAAAAAATTAGCAGTATTTGGAGGATGGGGGACACACTAGCCAAAGACACTTGGGATTTGCCCTAATAAGATCAGCTTCAGGTCATGGGTGGCCCTGGACACCAATCCCTGAGTGAATTTTCTAGTTCTAACCTCTCAACCTGGGACAAACCTGACTTCACTTAGAGGTGAGCAGCCAAGAGGGAACTATAGGAGGGTCTATGGCCTCGGTAAAGCACAATTCATGGGTGAATCACCTCCTTTGCATGGCTTATATATATATATGTTTATACATAAAGGGCTGGGCTTGTCAGGGAACTGAACTAGTTGAGTTTATATTGCTCTCAGTAATCCCTCCCTCTAGGTCAAAGTCATTCTTCATAAGCTATGAGCAGAAAGGACAAGCATGGGAGCCTTTGATAAACAAGGAGGCTCAGTTTCCAAGGCAGCCCTCACTCATTGCATCCAGCCACCACCTCCAGGAAAGGGCAAGACCCCAGCGCCTGGTCTACCACCCTTACCACCCCTGCTAATGGAACCAGCAAGACCTGGACTTCTCCAGAAGCCCAGTTTGTCACACTGGCCATTCTGCTCCCCGGAAGATCAAGGGAAAGCTATAGCGTGGACAAGAACGCCAGGCAGGGGTTCAGCAGAGCTCCCACCTAGCTGGAAGACAGCCACTCCTGAGGGAGCAAAACCCCCAGGAGCTGGCAGCAGGTCCCACAGACACCTGGTAGGGAAGGGCTGAATGCAGGAGCCATGTGTGGAGGGACTGGGGTGCCCCAGAAAAGACCTCTCCCTCTCCACACTGGGTTGAGTAGCGCGTCCCCTTTGCTTAGTGTCCACCTAGAACCTCAGAATGTGACCTTACTTGGAAATAGGGTCTTTTCAGATGTAATTAAATTAAAACGAGGTCAGACTGGATTAGGGCGGGTGTGTCCCTAAGAAGAGAAAATACACACAGATAGACTGCAGTGACGGAGGCCATAAATGCCAATGATTGCCAGCAGCCACCAAAATTTAAGAGAGAAGGTAATCCTTCTCTGGGGCTTTCAGAGAGGGTGTGACCCTGCCAACACCTAGATCTAGAATTTTTAACTTTCAGAGCTTCAAGAGAATAAATTTCTGTTGCTTCAAGCCCTCTATTCAGGTGGCCCCAGGGGGGAAACCCACCTACTCCCCTGCTTCACACCTGTTCCTCAAATCACCCTTCCCAGTTTCAGCTCAGGCCAGGGCCTCCAGTCCACCTGGCCCTCCAGCCTCCCACGCCCACCAGCCCTCCTCTCTCCAGGGGAGGAGAGTGCAGGGGTCACATTTCAGCTGCTACCTTCTGCAACAGGAGGGGAGCGGGGCAGGGAGGTTTTGTTTTCTCCTTTTCTCCCTCAGCCTTCCAGTTTTGTAGCCTCTGTCATCTAGATTGGAGTTTCTTAAATTTCAGTAGTTCCGCTCTTCCTACACACACACATCACATATGGCCATAAATACACCATTATCACGAAATACCATTGACCTAATATTTCTTTAATAAACTTACTTAGTTTACTTAAATGAATTTACTGTGCCTAAGCGATCTACCACTGAGCTACCCCCCAGCCTAATAATTTTAAAAGGAACTGCTATATCATGACCACAATAAATAGAAAACCAGCATCATTTATCCTATGTAGAACTCTCTCTCTCTCCCTCCATTTATACGTATACACACACGCACACAACACATATGCATGCCTATAAATTTCGTATTAAAAATTATTACAATATGTTTAAAGATCTATTCCTATGCAATTTAAACCAACAAGGGGCGGCAATCCTATGAGAAATACTGCCTTTGCAGCAAGGTGACTGTCTCAGTTTAATCGTCCTGGATGGGAGCTCTAGGCTCCTAATCAGCAAAAACTAGTTCAAGTTCTCTAATATTGCTCTAGTCCTCACTCCCGACCCCTACACACCCCAGCACTCCCGAGAAAGGCACCCAGAGTTCTGAGTTCCCACGCGGGGCGACCTGAGGACACGGGGGGGGGGGGGGTGGCGGGAGGAGGAATAGAGAAAAAGAGCTGACTTTAAATACCCAGTCCCGCGAGTGACAAGGGCGGGGAGGGACTGACCTTCTCGCGCAGAGTGCAGTGGACGTCCGAGGCGACGCGCCCTTCCCACCACGGCTCATCCATCATCGCGACTGCAGCGCTGCGGTCCGCGGCTATCGGGATCTTGGGGCGTACCCTGCCAGGACACGGGCAACTACAGTGGCCGAAGCCTATTGACTGCTCCGACCCCCGCCCTTCACCCCGGTACCCTTATCCTCCCTCGCCCCTGGTCAGGGGCCCAGACGGGCGCCCCTCCTGCCTCTCTCAGCGAAGCTGGCGGTCACCTCCTGTCCTGGAAAGCCTACGGGTGCCGCCTCCTCTCTGCCCGCTGGACCCGGGGCGATCTGGAGCTGTGCAACAACTTGCAGAATTTTTATCTTCCCTTTTGCAAAAGTTGCAGAGAAAGTTACCGAGTCCGCTAGCTCGCCCGAGGCTGGAGCTCCGGCGGCGGCCACCGGCTCGCCGTCCCCAACTCCTCCCCCGCCGCCCAGCCTTTGTCCTGCTCCCACATCCTGCCCTCGAGCCGGGGCGAAACTCACGCATCCCTCTCCGGGCGTGGGGGGCCGCGGGCGCCGGGCCCCTCCCAGGGTCAAGAGGACTGTGCCCTCCGGTGCCTGCACGCGGCTGGACCTCGTCCCGGGCTCTCGGCGCTCTCAGCTGCGGCGTCCGCAGCCCGGGTCCCGGGCCGCCGCCGCGCCCCTGCGTGCGCTCGGGTCCCGCCGCGGCTCGCAGCTCCAGACCGCCGGGGGCCTCCCTCCCTCGCTGGGGGAATTGGGGGCCGGGCTTCGCGCATGCGCTGCCAGCGCCCCGCGCCCCGCGGGGCTGGGGGCTGGGAATTGGAGTCTTTCTTTCCCCACCGCTGGCTGGGCTTCCTGCCCGCCCTCCTCCCTCGCCTTGGAAGAAAGCTTCCTCTCACCTTCGCGGACACTTGTGGTGGGCTCCTGGGCACCCCGTCGGCTTGCACCGCGAGCGTGGGGACGCGGCGCCACCTGCGCGCACCACGCGTGAAACGCGCGGGCAGGCTGTCCCCGGGAAGTTCTGCCTTCCGTGTGCATTGCTCTAGCCAACCTGCGATAAGTTCCACCTGTTTTGTTTATTTATTTTTTTCTTTCTTTTTTATTTTTAAACCCGCCCTGGGATGGGGAGGTGGCTTTCCAAACGACAGACACTTCCCACAAAAGCTCTGGAAAAGCCACTCCTCGTTATCCATGAGTTCCTCACAGGTATTTATTGTGCTTGTGCAAAGTATGGATCCGTGCCGTACATTGTAGGAAAACTAGTCTCCTTGAAAGGTTATGTGGATGGAAAGCAGTGTTTGCAATTCAGTAGTTTTCAGAAAGGCGCTTTCTTTAATCAGCCCATCTGGTAGCACAGCATAGGACTGTCCTGATTTTTGTGAGATCTTTGGAGATCTCAAACTTCACATCAAATCCACCTATTAACTGGGTGATTTTTGACAAGTTCCTCTCAAGAGTCTGGGGTCATGTAAAATAGGAATATAAATTGCACTAACCTGCCGGAGATATGTTATCATTAAATGAGATAACGCACCACGTAAGAGAATAATCACTATGCCGGGTATAAGTGGCGGAAGAGTCTTTAGTTTCTGTCTGATTGTCTATAAGCAAAAACCCACGGAAAAAAAGATTAAGTCAACTTTGATAGATTTCAATTGAACCTTTAAAGGCACATTTAATTAATTAATTAATTATACTTTTTTACTTTTTATTTATTTTAAAATATTTTTTTAGTTGTAGATGGACACAATACCTTTATTTTATTTATTTTTTTTTTTATGTGGTGCTGAGGGTCGAACCCAGAGCAAACGCTCTGCCACGGAGCCACAATCCCAACCCCTTATAGTGCTTGGATTGAACCCAGGATATCTCCTGCTAGGCAAGCATTCTGCCCCTGAGCTACATCCCTAACCCTTTTTACTTTGAAATAGCAATTCACCCTAAATTGTTAAAACTGGTCTTGATCTTGCAATCTTCCTGCCTCAGCCTCCAAAGTAGCTGGGATTACAGGTGGGTGCCACTAGGTGCCTGGTATGAACAGCAGTCTTATGTGTGGTCCTGGGTTCAACCCAGGGCCTCCTGCATGTTAGATAAGCACTATACCTCTGAGCTGTGTTCCCAGCCCCTTGAAAAGCATTGTTTTTTTTTTTTTTTTCTTTTTCTACATTTTTAAATGAGTGCATTATATTTGTTTGTAATAAGGAGATTTGTTTATATAAAAAAAATTTAACATAAAACAATTATGAGCCATTGTGAAAGAAAATTCCTGGAATAAGCCAATAAAAAAGTGTAGGCCTTTAATGAAGAAATTGCAAAGGTTGAAAGATAGTAAGGAATACTAGAAGGTATAGAAAGAGGTAAAAACACAAACTTTACCAAACTTACTCTACTAAAATCCTAATGGTTCAGAATGGGTGGGAGGGAATGTAACAATTTTTCTAACATACTAATGGAAGGATATCAGTGAGAAAAGCTAAGAAATTAATGTTTTAAATGAGAAGATACTTATATTTTTACAAAATCTTTTTTTAAAATTTTTTTAGGTGTAGTCGGGCACAATACTTTTATTTTATTTATTTATTTTTATGTGGTGACGAGGATCGAACCCAGCACCTCACACGTGCTAGGCAAGCACTCTACTGCTGAGCCACAACCCCAGCCCCCCACAATCTTAAAGCATGTTGAAAACTTTACAACTGATGTTGTCACAAGAATGAATAAATTAAGCATAAGGGGAATAACTGAAAATCTATAAATATTCAGTGTATCTAAAAATCCACTGTGATAATTATGGCATTTCATTTTTGTTGGGAAAGGGATAAGTGGATAAATTCTTTATTTAATAAATTAGGTAAAATTGCAGAAATTAATGGAAGGTATAAAAGTAATAATTTATTTAAATTGTCACCAAAATGTAAGAATTGCAAACAAACAAAAATCACCAGAAAATTAGAAGAAAATATAGGTGAATTATTCAGAGGGGAAGGTCTAGATACTAAGACATAGGAAGAAACCAAGAGTAAGGATGAGTAGATAAATTTGAAGAAATATGCAAGACTTAGATACATCAGATATCATTACCAACAAGGCAAGTGACAAATAGGAGAAATTTTTTTTTTAACACATGTGACAAAAGATTGATCTTAGTATATAGATCTCTTACAAATCAATATGTAAAACTCTAACCATGCTACATGCAGAAATGAAGGAAGACCTTGAACAGACATGCCATCAAAGAAACCCACAAGAAATTCACACAGGTAAACTTTTTTTTTTTTTTTTTTTTTTGCAGTATGGAAAATTGAATCTAGGGCTTCATGCATGCTAGGCAAGTCCCTTACCACTGAGGTACACTCTCAACCCTTTTTATTTTATTTTATTTTGAGAAAGGATCTTACAGAATTGCCCCAGCTGACCTCGAATTTTCGATCCTCCTGCCTGTGTCCCAAGTAGCCAGGATTATAGGTATGGATCACTGTGCATGAGTAAATATCATTTTTAGGTGCCCATACTCACTAGCAAGCACAGTAAAAATTTATAAAACAGTGGGTACGTTTTTGGCAAAGAGTTTTGAAAGCATAATACACAAAGTTGGCAAATATATAGTTTGTTGGGTATATAAATTAATGCCATCTGTCTAAACAACAACATGAATCAAAAAGTTTTAAGAGTGTATCATTTGACCCAACTATTCCACTCCTGGAAATTTATTCTTAAAAAAAAAAAAAAAAAAAAAAAAAAGCAGATGAGCACAAAGATTTATTTAGAAGAGGTTTCATCAAAATTCTTTTTTTTTTTTTTTTAATAGCAAACTGTCAGAATAGGACCTGGCTAACAACAATCCACATCTTAAAAAAATTTTTTTAAAGGAAAAATGAATTAGGAAAATGTTCACGATACATTAAATAAATAGAAGTCTACAGTATAATTCCAATTGTACTACATTCATACATGTTCATTCATATTCATACTGTGTGATCAGAGCAGTAGAATTATGGGAAATTTTAATTTACTTTTTTTCTAGTATATCTGCAATTTTCTAAATTTTCTACAAGAAACATGTATTACTTCCGTAACCACATAAAAAGAGTGAATGCTATTTTATTTGTTCTTTTTAGTTGTACATGACAGCAGAGTGTATTTTAACATATCATACGTACATGGAGTGTAACTTCCCATTCTTGGGGTTTTACATGATGAGTTATGTTTGTCGTGTGTTCATATGTGAACACAGGAACGTTAATCCAACTAATTCCACTGTCTTTCCCAGTGAATGCTATTTTAAAATCGCAACATAGATTTTACTAGAGGCCTTCCATTGAACAACTTGTGGTGGTTGTATTTTTGTTTTGCTTCCCCCGCAACCCCCCATCCCCCGCCCCACCACACACACACACACACACACACACACACACACACACACACAGCAGTTCTTATTAGGTAGTTTGTGGTCCCATTTTCCTAAAGCTCAGCTATCAGTTATCAGGAGTGCTGATAACAGAGGGAAGCAGATACTTGAGGCTTTTCTCCAGAGGCTATTTTAAGAGGATTCTAAACATTCTCCTTCCGTGCTCTTGTATTCCACATTCTCAGGAGCCCCTCATTTCCCAGTTTTATCTCTGAAGAGTAAAAATACATTGCACCAATAAACTGATGGCTTTGGTGGTGAGTCACTGTCCAAAGGTGCCCTTAGCAGAGAGAGGCTTCCTGTGCTGGACAGCAGGGAGCTGAAGTAGCCTCTTTCATCTGCTCCATCCCTAGCCAAGCCAAGAAGAAATATTCTGTCATCCACTCACTCATTCAAAAACTAAACTTTAAGTACTTGCTATGGATCCGTTACCCCGGCTCCACCCTCACCCCCTGAACCTCATGGACAGGGAAGCACACACTTAAAATAAATGTATTTTACCTGTCTTCAGATTTCTTATGTTTAAATTGGGGGAGGGGGGAATTCTCTGCTTGTTCCAACTTTCCTTAAAGACAAATTGATCAAATATTTCCACCGTAGTATTATTTTATTGACTGCAAATCTGGCGATAGACTTGACTCTCTTGTTTTTTATATGATACAAACTCACACATACAGTAAAATGCACATGCTGTCACCCTGGTCCCAGACCTCAAACTGTTTCCCAAGGACAGCCATCACTTATGTTTCCTTAAAAAGTGCCCTATGAGTTTACCAACATAGACCCTCATGCCTTTTTTCCTTTTACATCAATGGTAGCATAATGTGAATGTTTTTATGGACCCCCTTTTTCCTGCCTCGGTTGTTTGCGGCAGTGCTCATGGAGCTGCATGGTATCCTATAGTCCCAAAGGATGGATCTATAGTGATGTATGTAACTGGTCTTCTTTTGCTAGACATTGAGGCTGTTTCCAGCTTCTGCTGCCAGAACCACACTGCAGTGGATATTCTGGGCAAATGGGTCAATGATATAAATTCTTTCAACACAACTTTCCAGGGGACACTGAGGCATATACTTTGAGTAGTGTTTCCTCTGGGTCTTAATGGTTTGCACTTGCTATTTAGGACCAAACGCCTGAAGTCTGGCTTGGAAGACATCTGCCTTGTTATCACTTTGGTCTTTAATCAAAACTCAAGCTCACCCCTTTAAACTGTTCCTAGCTGTTTCCTCTACATAATCAAAAGAACCTTTGCCAAATCCTTTGTGATGCTTGCCTAGAAATTCTTGAGATATCATTCTGCAGATTAGGCCTGACAATCAGGCAGGAAATACCAAAAAAAAAAAAAAAAGCAACAATTTGCAAACAGAACTAAGAAATTAGGACATTTATGAATATGTCCCATATTACCTTTTTAAATAATAATAGAAAAGGATATAATGTGACAAAAATACAAGAGAAATAAGTGAAAAGTCTCCCTATGCCCAGCGTCAGCTTCATGCCTCTCCATGTGACCCATGCAGTTGTATAGCATCTGTGCTCAGTTGAATGCTCCACCACTGAAATTCTGAAGAATTCATCTTTGAACCTGTGTTTCATAAATGAAGTTTGTTAGGACACTGGAGTGTGCAGGAGAGCAGAGCAAAGAAGTGCAATAGACTGCTGTTCCTTGCAGTCTCATTTGCCTTTCATATCATGTGCCTCATGAGCACAGAATTCCCCTGGATCTACAAAGCATTGTGTGGGTTGAGATTCCGAGGGATTACAAGGCAGGTGGGTTAGGTTTACAAGCTGCGGGGGAGGGTGGGAGTGATAGCCTTGGGAGGCTAAGGGTTCCATTTGAACCAGAATTTGCTTTGTGCCCAGAAGGAAGGTGCTGCTTGTTTCCTAGGGTTGCTGTAACAAAGTGCACAAGCAAAGTTGCTTAAGGATACAGACATGCATTCTCTTGGTTCTGGATGCCAGAAATTTGAAGTCAGGCCTGGCTATGCTCCCTTGAAGACTCTAGGGAAGGACTTTCTTTGCTTCTTCCTAGTTTCTGGTAGTGGTCAGGAGTCCTTGTTCCCTGGATTTTGGCTGCATGACTCCAAATTGTCTGCATCTTCACCTGACCTTCTTGCCTCCTGTCTTCACCTATTCTTATAAGGATACCAGTCATATTGAACTAAGAGCCCACCTTACTCCAGGATGGCCTCATTGTAACTAATGACATCTGCAACAACCCTATTCCCCCAAAAAAGGTCACAATCTAGGGTATTAAGAGTTAGGGTTATCTTTTGGGGTACACAATTCTGCCCTGTAATAAAAGGCAATATCATTCTAAGTAACATGGATTACCAAGAAACCCTGTTATATGCTTTCATATGACTGTTAACTTCCTTCCTTAGGCATCCAGGTACCATGATAGAGAAGGAAAAGAATATTGGGTTAATCACTAGTTCCTCTTCCTTCAGCTCTTCTTTACTTTTGAATAGGCCAAACGTAGAGAATATAGATTAGATGTGCATGTGTGTATCAAGAGGGGCAATAAAAATAATCAAGTTAATTTTGTGCAGCATTTCTACAGTTTGTGGTTAGAACTAAATATGTATGTGTGTACCAGTTGCAAAATAGGTGTGCAATTTCAGTGATTCAGCATGAGTTAAATAGTTTTTTTCATTTAAAACTGGCATTTTACAACATAAAGATGAATTATTAACACCAATGTTAATATACAACAAAAGTATTAATACTAATATTTCAAATTTTCCTTTACTGAGAACATTAAATAGCATATTATTTAAAAAAAAAAAAAAAAAAAAAACCTGGGCTGGATATATATAGCTCAGTTGGTATAGCTCTTGCCTGGCATGTGTGAGGCCCTGGGTTCCACCCCTAGTACCACCAAAAAAAAAAAAAAAAAAAAATCAAGAAAGATGGGAGGGAGGGAAAAAACTGTTTATCTGAATACCTTTCATAACACTTTTTCCTACCTTTTGAACAAAGGTTCCAGTATTTTTATTTTGCAATGGGTTCCACAAATTGTGTAGTCAATATTGTTCTCATCCTATTCCTGTGAACTCCATCCCAGAAGAAATCCATTTATGTTTCCCTCCAGAGATGTTCTATGCCATTTTACTCTTTTTTTTTTAAGTATGATCAACAGATTTTTTTTTTTTTTTTAGATTTTTAAACCTTTATTTCTCTATTTATTTTTATGTGGTGTTGAGGATCAACCCAGTGTGTCACACATACTTAGGCAAGTGCTCTACCATTGAGCTACAACCCCAGCTCCATTTTTACACTTAACTGGCACTTACCTAGGTTCCTCTTTGGGGCCAAAATTTCCCCTTTTTTAGTTTTTCAAAAATTTATTCTTCAATTTTATGATAATTTTCAGTATTTTTGTCAATAAATATGATAAAAATCTGTTTGCGAATAAAATCTGTTTGCCATGCACAGTGCCACAGGCCCAGATGAGAGTAGATATCCCTCATCCCCAAGGAGTTAGCCATCCCCTTTCCTTCAGTTCTCCCATGTCCATCTGTGTCCACCCTCACACAGGCCTGGCTCCTGGAAGACGAGGACAGTGTTTGTCATATTTGTATCCCTGGTGCCTAGCACAGAGCCTGAAGTAAAGGAGGCAGTTGATATGGGTTTACTGAATTAATAACAGTGGACATGTGGATGGCAGAGCCAGTAGGGGCTGGGCGGTGGGGTGGTGTGCTAAAGGAACCCTCTGGCCCAGACTTTGGACTGATAAGGAGTTGTCCCCCTTTCCAAATGGGATCCAGAAAGTTGCAAGACCTCAGACAAGCTGCTTAGGGCCTTGTTCATATTAGTAAAATGAAGGAACCACTCTTTCCTTAAAGAGTTGTTCTGACTTTGAGTGGAAGCATACACTATTCTCTAATATCATTTTGTCATTCATAGTAATAACAGAACATGCTAGAATCTTCCTAGGACATTGCTCTTTAGAACCAAATGCAAGTCTGCACAAACTCCCTGAGGGACTGGGGACATCTCCTGATTGGTACATTTTGACTTTTTAAAGAAACTGCACGGGCCACACACACACAGCATCAGCTCTGGTTTGGGAACCAGGATTAGGGATGCAGTAGGAGCCTTCCAGTCTGACTGGGATTCTGTGGGGAATAATGGAACAAGATGCCAAGAACTTCCCAGATTGCAGGAGGAGAAAATAAAAGGAACCATTAACTTCAAAGCTCCCAAAGCCTGCCAGACCTCCCTTCCCTGACAGACAATGAACAGGAAGGAGACTGAGACTGGACAGTAAAAAGTGACCAGACAAGCTTGCCCATGGGACCCTCTAGCCAGGGAGCCCCAACTGCCAGCAAAAGGGCACTGCTTTCCTTGGGCCACCAGGATGTCACTAAGTCACCTTCTATAAGGAGCTACCAAAGCTTCCAGATATGCAGAGACTTGAATTCAAAATGAGGATCAGGGTAGCAGGTCCTCAGATGAATTCAAACCCTAACCCTAACCCTAACCCTAACCCTAACCCTAACCCTGGGGTTAAAGGCAAATGCCTTAAAATATTAAAGCTTTTTAAAATTATGTAAATACCATTTCTCTTTCTAACATTATTAGAGCATGATTAAATATTACTAAAGGTCTTGACACCCCCCCCCCGCCCCTCCAGCAGGTAAACAATTCATATCAGTGCAATAGCATCCTTGGCTGGGTATAGGGACAGTGCGGGGCAAGGCAGACCATTGGAGACAGTTGTAACCCAGACAAGAGGGGCAGGGGCTTGGACCAGGTGGAGGTAGCAGAGGAGGAAAGGAGCCAGATCCACAGCTGAGTTGAAAATAAGGGTTGACAGGATCTGGTGATGGACTAGATGTGGGGTGGGAGAGAGAGAAGGGAGTCAGATTGAGCCCAGGTTTTAGTGCTGAGGAAGAAATTCCCATTTAAGGGAGATATGGAATTTTATCCCACCTCTCAGGATATTGTGATGTATTGTCCCCACCCAAGCCCTACTCTACCTACCTACCCTGCCTCCCACCAGCTCAAGGATGAAAGCTAAGACTCAGAGTAAGAATGCCTCTGACTTCAACCTTGGCTTGGATTCTTTCCCATTGGTGATCTCAGGCTAAGTTAGTTAACCCCAGAGTCCTTGTTTGCAAAATGGTGATAACAACAGTACCTACTTTATAATATGAAGATCAAATGGCAAGAATGCTTGGCCTTTGGAGGGTGCTGCATAAGAGTGAGCAAAAATTAGTATGGGATCATTAAGCTATCTCACATATACGGAGTTTTGTATCCTGCTGCTTCTAAGCCCAAAATGATCTCATGAGCATTTTTCATGAGATACCTTAAAAAATGCCTTTTGAAGATATTTTAATGACTGCATGATGTTCTATCATACAACCTGGGCTCGGTGGTGCACACCTGTAATCCTAGTGGCTTGGGAGGCTGAGTTAGGAGGATCTTGAGTTCAAAGCCAGCCTCAGCAACTTAGTGAGGCCCTAAGCAACTTAGTGAGTCTCTGTCTCTAAATAAAATACCCCAAAAGGGCTGGGGATGTGGCTCAGTGATTAAGCACCTCTGGGTTTAATCTCTGGTACCAAATTAAAAAAAAAAAAGTTCTATCAGGGATAATTTAACCAGTTTTTTAAGTTATTGAATATTTTAAAATATGACTAAAAACACCCTATAACTCTTACATCATTTCTGGATTTTCTCCATTATAAACAACACGGAGGGGAAGATTCTAAAAATGTAATGATTTTAAGCTTCTTCAGTTACATACTGGGAATACATTCCTAGAAGTGAAACTGCTGTAATGAAGGATGTGATGGTTAATTTTTTGTGTCAACTTGATCAGGCAATGGGGTGCCCACATATTTGGTGGATTACTGTTCTGGGTGTGGCTATGAGGACTTCCTGGAAGACATTAACATTGTCGGTAGATGGGGTGATGCAGATGTCCTCCCTATTGTGGGTGGGCCTCTTCCAGTCAGTCCCATGCCTGAATAGAATAAAAAAAGCAGGTGGGAGAGAGTTCTCTCTTTGCCTGACTGCCCTTGAGTTGGGATATGGCTCTTTCTTACCCTCAGACTCAAGTTCACCAGCATTCAGAGTGGAACTATCCCACCAGCTCTCCTAGTTCTCAGGCTGTAGGACTTGGACTTGAACTAGTTGAACTACACAGCTTGCCCTGCAGACTTTGGGACTTGTCTCCAATTGGTTGATTAATTAGTCAACCAATCAACTCCCCTTGGTTCTGAGTCTCTGGAGAACCCTGACTTACACAAAGGGTATGAACAGTTTTAAGACTTCTGAAACAGATTATAAATTGACCTCTAGGAAGCCTGTACCAGAACATCCCCTATCAACAGCCATGTTAGAAAGCTGGATCTTCATCAGGATTAAGTCGCCATTAAAAAAAAAAAAAAAGTAGGAGCCGAGTAAGATGATGCTTGCCTATAATCCCAGCTACTCAGAAGGCCAAGGCGGGAGAATCGCAAGTTGGAGGTCAGCCTGAGCAACTCAGCAAGACCCTGTCTCAAAATAAAAAATTAAAAAGGGCTGGGGGTGTAGCTCAATGGTAGAGCACCCCAAGGTGCAATTCCCAACTCCCCCACCCCAAATCTATCATTTGTATTTCTTCTTCTCCAAACTGTCCTTTACCTCATCTTTCTGTTGATGTGTTGGAGTTTTGCGAAAGGAAGAGTCAGTTATGTGCTGAAACTAACAAGCTCTGCTCTGCTGGACCTGTTACATGTATTTTTCCTGCTGTCTTTAAATGTTTTTTTGCGTTGATTTTTAGGACCTCCAATACACATGTGGTCAGACTCAGTTTCCTTTGTGATAGTGTATGATTTCCAAAGCACATTGGCATATGTGCTCCTGGGATCCCAGGTGCTAGGCCTGCCTCAGTCCTCGCTTGCTATGTGGCCTTGGGCATGTGACATCTTCTCTCAGATCTCAGCTCCCCCATCTGTCAGTGGGGGTGGAGGGGTAGGCCTGCGCTTCCTCAGGGCTCTGGCATTCTGGGATTCTAGTTCTAGGACTAATAATCCAGCACACTGACTGTGGGCTCAGAGTTTATTTCAAGAAACCATCGAGGGGCATCGTGGTTCACGCCTGTAATCCCAGCGGCTTGGGAGGCTGAGGCAGGAGGATCATGAGTTCAAAGCCAGCTTCAGCAAACATGAGGCACTAAGCAACTCAGTGAGACCTGTCTCTAATTAAAATACAAAATAGGGGTGGGGATATGGCTCAGTTGTCGAGTGTCCCTGAGTTCAATCCCTAGCACCAAAAAAAAAAAAAAAAAGAAAAGAAACAAACAAACACACAAACTATTACTGCCTACTACAACAATTTCTGAACCGGCCCCCTGGTTTTGATTGCTCTGTGCCCCAATTCTTAATGGGCACTGTCATAACCAATCTTCCTAAAGAGTGGTTCTATGGGTGGAGCTGTGGCTCAGTGGTAGAGCGGTTGCCTCACACAGGTGAGGCACTGGGTTTGATCCTCAACACTACATTAAAAAATAAACACATGAAAAATGTACTCACAGTATCTATGATTTTTTTAAAGTAAGATCTGTTAAAAAAAATCTGTTTCAACAGATGACCGTGTACAATACCATGTGGTAAAAATGAATTCAGACTTATTAAATGATGAACTTGTTAAAAAACAACAACAACAACAAAAAGTGGTTCTAAGCACACTGCACACGGTCCTCACACCAGACTGCAATCCCTAGTCAGTGGGTCTCCCATCCTGCTGTTCCAACCTTATCACCTGCTACTCCTTGTCAAATGAATATTGTGATTCCCAAATATTTTTGCTTAGGCCGTTGCTTTTCTGGGAATGTGCCCAACCCATGGAAAATCTTTACCTAACTTTTAAATCCCACCAAACACCATCCCATAAAGCCTGTCTTTATTATTTCCTGCTTCAGAGGAATCTTTGTCTCTTTTGAACTGCAGTGTTTCTCACATGCCATGGTATTATGGTTGTTGTCTTATGGAATGAATGGAAGTGTACAAACCTCTGAGCAACACAGCAGGCCACTAAATTAAGGAAAACTGGCAGCTCATACTGTTTTTGGAATTGGGGAATTTTACATAAAAATCCTGATTTCCATTTTCTCTCAAAATATCAGATCTGACTTGTGTTCTTAAACACAAACTGTAGCCCATAGACCAAATCTGACCTGGCCCCTATTTTTTGTGAATAAAGTTTTATTGGATACAACGATGCTCATCTCTTCATAAACTCTCAGTGGCTGCTTTTCTGCTAAGGTGGCAGAGACAAGTAATTGTAATAGAAACTCTGTGGCCTGACAGGCCTATTTGCCATCTAACCCTTTGCATAAAAGTCTTCCTGACCCCTGATAGAAGGTCTAACTGTAGAACAGGTAGAGGTGCCCTTCCAATGGAGTGTTGCTCCAGGATCCCACTATCTCACCCCACGTCTTTATCCTGCCCTTCCAGGGCCTTGGAACCTTCTGAGTTTTTCATTCTTATTAATCCTCTCAATCACAGCCTAATACAACATGAAATCCATTATGCCACGCGTGTTAGTTTTTTGTCACTGAGAAAACACCTGAGAAGATCAGCTCAGAGGAGGAAAGATGTCTTTGGTCCCACAGTTCCAGTCTGTGGTCTCTTGTACCCACGGTTGTGGGCCTGTGGTGAGGCGGGACAGCCTGCCTGGGAGCACAAGGCAGAGCCCAGCTGCTCACCCCATGGCAGACACAAACCAGGCAGGCAGGGAGGGAGGGCTAGGGACAAGATGTCCTCCACCCCCATGCCCTGAGGACCTACTCCCTCCAACTAAGTCCCACCTCTTAGAGTTTCCATCACCTTGCAAGAGTACAAAAATCCATTCAGCACTGAATCCCTCAGTGGATTAATCTACTGATGAGATCAGAGCCCTCACCATCCAATCACTTCCCCAAAGCCCCACCTCTGAACATGGCTGCCTGGGACACCGAGCCTTCCACACAGGAACCTTTGGGGAACATTTCAGATCTAAAGCAGAACACCATGTAAGCAAGACAATTTCTTTAAAAAATCCAGAAACAGGGGCTGGGGATGTGGCTCAAGCTGCAGCGCACTCGTCTGGCATGCGTGCGGCCCGGTTTGATCCTCAGCACCACATACAAACAAAGATGTTGTGTCCGCCGAAAACTAAAAAATAAATATTAAAGTTTTCTCTCTCTTTAAAAAAAGAAAAAAAAAATCCAGAAACATTCTACTGCCAACACAAACTTTGCTGATCAAGTTTAATTCTATTCCACAGTAACTGTAGCTACTGGCAAAGCAGCCTGAGGTCTGAGAGCATCCAGTCTGAATCTATACCCCAGGTAAGCTACCTACATGAGCCCGGTGACTCCAAAGCAAGGCAGAGTCTTTGTTACCCCATTTAAAAAGAGGACAACCATGGTGCCTGTCCTGGTTTAAGGAAAGGACTACTTAGATTCATTCAACTAATAAGTATTCATACCTACTACATGTTTAGCACTGTGCTAGGCCCCCAGGATATATCACTGAACAGGTACCTCCATTTATGAAGAGCTTACCCTTTAGTGGGGGAAATGGATCAAGGCAGCAGACACCACCTGTGCCTGCCCTACAACTGTTCATTCTACCTCTGAGCCACAGCTGTGGGGGAAGTTCTGAGTCCCTGCTGGGTGCCAGAACCTTCTCAGTGCAGCTAGAACAGGCTTGACCCCAGGCACATGCATTCTGGAAACCAAGGGAGTTAGAGCCCCTGAGGCAGCCCCTACCAGGGGGAGAGTGAGAGTCAGTGGATACAGGCTTTGGCTTCCCATCTTCTAGAAAGTACTCTGTGTGCTTCCAATAGGTCCTGGTGGAGCAAAGCTTCAGGATAAGAAGTGAGGCCGATAACCCTCTTCTCCTGGCTTAGCGCCTTCCCTGACTCACTTTCTATGCTTTCTGACAACTCCTTCCAAATACACTGTGTCCAAAGGTCTCAGTCCCTGCATTTGGGGGAATCCAAAATTAACAAATATAAATAAAGACAAGAAAATGCAAGAGAATAGTAACAGGTTGAACTGTTATATGCAGAGAATTAAAATAGGTTGAACCAAGTGAGTGATCAGACGCCACATGATGTGGGGCCATGGAAGGCCTCTGTTGAGACCCGAGTGACAGGAAGAATCTAGGCACGCACTGACGAGGGGAAAGGATATCCAAGCAGAGGGACAGCTGTTGGTGCAAAGGCCAAAACCAGAAATGTGCTCAGCATGTCAAAGAAAAGAAATGTCGTGTGCAGCAAACATAGTGGGTGCAGAAATGAGGTGGAGAGGAGACCACATAAGGGACTTTGCTGAAATCCATGTATAATGATTTATTTGAACTTTATCCTAAATGCCATGGATAAGAAGTCATTGGAAGTTTCAAAGCAAAGGAGTAACATGGATTGACCTGCAGTTTCACAGTGATGTAGCCAATATGGAAAGCAGTATGGAGATTCCTCAGAAAATTGGGAATGGAACCACCATTTGATCCAGTTATTCCTCTCCTTGGTCTATACCCAAAGGACTTAAAAACAGCATACTACAGGGACACAGCCACATCAATGTTTATAGCAGCACAATTCACAATAGCTAAACTGTGGAACCAACCTAGATGCCCTTTAGTAGATGAATGAATTTTTAAAAAATGTGGCATATATACACAATGGAATATTACTCAGCAATAAAAGAATAAAATCAAGGTATTTGCAAGTAAATGGATGGAGTTAGAGAAGATAATGCTAAGTGAAGTTATCCAATCCCAAAAAACCAAATGCTGAATGTTTTCTCTTATATAGTGGGGTAGGGAGGGGGAGCATGGGAGGAATAGATGAACTCTAGATAGGGCAGAGGGGTGGGAGGGGAATGGAGAGGTTAGAAATAATGGTGGAATGTGATGGACATTATTATCCAAAGTACATGTATGAAGACACAAATTGGTGTGAATATACTTTGTATACAACCAGAGATATGAAAAATTTGTGCTCTATATGTGCAATGTGAGTTGTACTGCATTCCGCTGTCATATATGAAATTTTAAAAAATTATTTTAAAAAAAGAAATGATAAATGTTTGAGGAAATAAATATTTAACCTGATTTAAACATTATACCATGTATAAACTTATCAGACATTACATGGTACCTCACTAATATGTATAATGTTAATCTTTTTTCCATGTCAGTTAAAAAAAAAAAAAAGATAAAGGAACCCCCACCAAAAAAAAAAAGAAAAGGATAACAGGTTGTCTGGGATTCCAAGGCCAAGCCCCACGACTGCTCTGATTTAAACCAAGCCACACCAACCCTCAGCTGGACTGTGGCAAAAGCTTCCTAAGTAGTGCCCCTTTATTAGCTCTTGCCCCCCATCCCACCCCACTTTGCCCTCCCTCCACACAGAGCCAGAATGATTTGATCAAAATGCAGTTCACAGTCTTTCTTTGCTCAAAACCCTTCGACTATTCCTCATCTCACTCAGTGAAGGCCAAGTCCTTTCTCTACCTACTGCCCTGCACGATCTGCCCACCCTTGTCCAACGCAGCTCTCCATGTACTCTGCCCCTGGGCAGCCTGGGCACAGTCAAACAAACCCAAGCCAATGGTCTCACTTAAAACTGATAGCGGCCACACTCAGTGCTCCCTGTGGTCAAGGTGCTGTTGTGGGTGCTTTACATATAATAAGTCACTTAACCTCACAACAACCACGTGAGTTATTCATAGCACCGTTATTTTCAGGATAAAGAAACTGAGGCACAGAAAGGTTAAGGGGCTTGCCCAAGATCACATAGCTAAGTGGAGGAATTAGAAGAACTAAACTTGCAAATCCAGCTCCAGAATCCACACTCACAACTACTCTACAGGCCTCTCAGGATCCACTAACTTCATTCAGGCAGCTCATGGTACCCAGTGATTACTTCCCACCCACTTTGTCTAGTGTGACCCAAGGGGACCAAGCATATATCAACCTGGAAGGTTTGGGCAATACAGATAGCTGGTCCCTCGCTCTGATTATCTGAATCCATGACAAAGAGGGGCCTAATGACTAGCCTTCCTAACAGAGGCCCAGGGGATGCTGCTGGGCAGGATTGGGACTTCACCTTGACAACTCTGGCCCTGGTCCATTTATCCCTACCTCTCATGGGTCACCATTTCAGCCTTTCCTCAATCTTCAACATCTTGTCCCTTGTCTCATTTAGGTATATATGTATGCATGTATTTTTGGTGCTGGGGCTTCAACGTAGCGCCTTGTGCATGCTAAGCACACACTCTACCACCCTACCTCTGCATGTTACACCCCCAGCCCCTGTCCTTCCTCTTGATGGATGGCTTTGTTCTGGTCCACTGAGAAAATAGGAGCCAATTAGAAGAGGGTGTCTACAAGCTGCCCTTCATATCTCCTCCGCTTTCTGAACCTGTGCCTGGGTAACCACTCTGCTTCCTGGATAATTCACATCAGTATGTAAATGTGCTATAAGTTTTCCCTTCTTAGAAGAAATTACGTCAAGCTGGGCAGGTGGCACGTCCCTATAATCCTAGTGGCTTGGGAGGCTGAGGCAGGAGGAACATGAGTTTAAAGCCAGCCTCAGCAAACACGAAGCACTGAGCAACTCAGTGAGAACCTGTCTCTAAATAAAGTATAAAATAGGGCTGGGGATGTGGCTCAGTGTTTGAGTGCCCCTAACTTCAATCCCTGGTACCCCCCCTAAAAAAAAGATATTACTTCAGCTATTCCTCTAGCTATTTTTTCTGCTTTTAACAAAATTTCTCAAGTCTGTTGCCTGTACTCACTGTCTCCAACTACTCATCCACTTTTTAAAATTCTTTTAATAGAATGCAATTTTATTTGTTTTTCTCAATAGTGGTACCACTCTACCTCGGAACCACATACCCAGCCTTTTTTAGTTTTTATTTTGAGACAGGGTCTTGCTAAGTTGCACAGGCTGTCCTTGAACTTGCAATCCTCTTGCCTCAGCCTCCCAAGTCAGTGGGATTACAAGTGTGCACCACAAAGACCAGCAGTTTTTTTAAATTAAAGATTTTTTGTAATAAAATACATAAAACATAAAATACACCCTTTTAACTATTTTAAGTATACAGTTCAGGGGCATCATTACAATTACACTGTTGTGTAGTCATCATTACTGTTTTCAAATCTTTTCCCATATATAGACAACTCCCAAGAATCCACAAGAAAGTTATTAGAGCTAATAAATGAATTCAACAAAGTTTCAGGCTCTTATTATCTCTCGAACGTTCCCTGGCTGTGTATTGTCTCTGTTCCTCCACCTGAAATGTTCTTCCCAAGTCACCTCTGAGCTCTGTCTTGCTAAAGCCAGTGGCCAATGTGTGGTCCTTGTCTTAATTTTCCGATTGCCTTGTCTGATGGACTTGATCATTTCTTCCTTTCTAGCACACTCTCCAGGCTCTCTCTTCTGGCTCTGTACTCACTACTTACACCTCCGTTTCCTTTCTGCTTCCCACTCATCTCCCATGCTCTAAATGCTAGAGTGTTCCAGGGCCCAGTGCTCAGACTCTCTCCTTCATGCCCCTGGTGATCTCCACTAGGGCTAAGACTTTAGAGATGTCTGTAAACTCACAACTTCTAAAGTTAAGGTCAGCTAAATTCTCTCCTCCAAACTCCAGACTGAGAGATGTTCAACTACCCACTTTCCATCTCAGTTTGGACGATGATGAGTTTGGTGATGGTTTCCCAAAAGACTATGTCTATGTCAGATCTCGGACCTGTGAATATGACTGCTGTAATTTGGATCCGGAGTGTTCCCCCAAGGGTCCGTGTGTTAAAGGCTTGGTCCTCAGCTTGGTGCTGTTGGGAGCCGGTGTAAACCTTTAAGAAGTGGGAGACTTTAGGTCACAGGGAACACGCTCTTGGAGGGGGGGGGAAATAGCAGGAATCAGCATCTTTCTGTCTCTCGCTCTCTTTGCTTCCAGACCATGAAGTTTGCTCCAGCGCGTGCTGTTCCTCATTGCCATCCAGCACCCCACCCAGAGACCCCAAAGCAACAGATCTACCTGATCATGGGCTGAAGCCTCTAAAACATGAACAAACTAAACCTTTTCTCTTCATTAGTGACAATATAGTGACCTGATTTCTGAAAAGGAACTTTGCAAGAATCATGAGATGGGGAATCACTAGAGTGAGTCCTCAATCAAACACACATGTCCTTAAAAAGAGACATACAGAGGAGAAACAGAAGCAGAGAAGGTAATGTGACCAGGGGCCCAAAGTCAAGGAACACTGGCAGCCACCAGAGCTAGGAAGGGCAAAAACATCTTCTTCCTCAGGGCCTTTGGTGTGAGCACAGCCCTGTTGACACCTGGATTTCAATTTCTGACTTTCAAAACTGCTAGAGAATCCATCTCTATGGGTTTATGCCATCAAGTTTGTGGTCATTGGTTAGGGTAACCATATGATGCTAATATAGATGTCTAATAGATATCTCCAGCTTAACGTGTCCTAGCTCACCCCCAGCTCCCACCAGCCAGACCTTCTCCCCTCTCGGCAGCAGCCCTTCCCATCTCAGTAAAGGGCAATTCCAGTTTAACGTCATTTGGATCAAAACCTTGACTTTGTCATTTCGACCCTTCACGTTCCATCAAACCCCTCATCCAGATCATCAACGAACCCTGGTGGGTCCTTTTTCAAGGATAATGCAAATCAGATCACTTGTCACCTTTGACCCTCTGACGACTTCGATCCAAGTCACTATCATCTCTTGCTTGGATTATGACAATAATCTCTGGTCTCCCTGTTTTTTGTCCTAACCCTTACTAGTCTCAAAATATCAGCTGGAGTGACACTTTTCTTTTTTTAAATAAATGTTTATTTTTTAGTTGTAGTTGGACACAATTCCTTTGCTTCATTCATCTATTTTAATGTGGTGCTGAGGATCGAACCCAGGGCCTCACATGGCCTAGGCAGGAGCTCTACCACTAAGCCACAACCCCAGCCCTGGAGGGATGTTGTTCTAACCTAAGATTCCATAGAGCTTCTGCTTAAAACCCTCCAGGGATTTCCCATCTCACTCAGCATGCCAGGTCTACAATGTAGACCCACAAGGGTCTCCCTGATCTTGGTGCCTGCAACATCTCTGATGTCACCCTCTGTCACCTACCCCGTTGCTAGGCCCCTGGAACCCATCATATTGGTTCCCACCCCGGGAACTTTTCACTGAGAATATCAGGGATTTGCAGGGAGCTATTAAGATTTCCAGGCTAGATTTTGGGCCATTTGAAATTTGTAGACTTGAATTTAAAGTGAGGCCAATCAGCATAGCTGTGTCCTTTTTCCCATTCAATTGGGAATGTGTGACTTGGCCAGATTAAGGTTCTGCTGGGGAATAATGATGGGTAGAAAGGGGCAAAAATAGTAAGGCTATTTGTATATAGGAGTGATGGCTAACATTGGACCATGAAATCTGAGCTGGGTAAGAAGGAATTGAGTTAAGTCATGCATATAAAGCACTTACTATAGGGCCTGGCACGTTGTAAAGGCTCAATAAACCTGAGCCATTATTACTACAAGCATTCATCCTAAGTCTGCTAAAAGTACTTTTAAATGCAAAAAAAAAAAAAAAAAAAGACCTGGCGATATTAACTTCAGTGCCACAATCTAGCCTAGCCTTGTAATTAAACCTCGAGTCCTATAAACAAGAGAGGGCTTTGAAGATAGAGCAATACAACCCAAGACAAGGATAATACTTAAGAAATGTACGTGTATTTTAGGCATAAATAAATAAAAGATATAATTTGGCCTTTGCCACCACCAGAATGAAAAGCCATCATTGCTTTTCAACTCAAGAATTTACGAGTAACATTCAAGCAACACATCCAAACATGTTCTTCAATTTAAATTCATAAAGATTTACTTCCTCTTCCAAATATTTCTACTGGATAATATTGTGGTTTTCTCAGAGATGCATGCCACATTTTACAAATCTTTATCGACTTGCTTTCAGTTATACATTAGTGCTCACACCAAAAGTGCTTTTTCATCTGTTACCCGTATCTGCCAAGTAGCAAGCTGTGACCGGCTAATTGGAAACACACAACCAAATGGATCAACTTTATCAATGTGTTCCAGGTACCCAAGGCCATGGTCCATGTTCCTCAAGCTTCAATATTATTCGAAGACTTGGCTAAGAAAAACATTTTATGTTCACACAAACAGAGGTGTTAATACGTGGAATGTCAGAGTCACATATATTTTAAAGAATTAAGCAGATCAGCAAAACTCAGCAGTGGGGTCTTGGAGCAAGAAATTAACAGATGGGAGTCATAGACGGAGGCTCCATCTGCCAATTCAAGGTCCTGCTAATTTAGGACTAAGGGAAACCCTCGGTGACAACATGGTGGTGGGGGGGAATGAGCTCCATGTTTTTGAGCTGAGTCCCCCAGGTGGATGGATTTGCTGGTTACTAAAATACAGGAGGTGGGGGTGGAATAAATGGCTGAGGGTTCAAGTCTCTCTCTGTTTGCTTCTAACTGTAGGAGTCCAAGTTTATTGTCTGTGAAATGGATGTGAAATCTCCAAAATTCCTCAATTCTGTCATTCAGTTTTTCACATTTCTGCTCTTAAGAATGTGTGTTAAAATTAATCCATTTGGAGCTGGAGTGTCTGCCAAGCATCCACAAGGTCCTGGGTTCAATCCATAACACTGCCCAAAAAAGGAAAAATTAATCTCAGATAGGGCTTGTCTTTTAGTGGAATATTCTGAAATGGAAGTCTTTTCCTTTACATGTTGTTGATTTTAAAATGTTGTGAGGATGCATGTGTTGAAATGTAAAGCCTTTAGGGAAGTGTCTGGACCTTGGATGCTGTTAGGAGAGGTGAGGATCGAGTCAGAGATATAGGCTGAAGCTGTCCCATGTCCAGTCCGCTGAGCTGCTAAGATTTCCATTTTATCAGAGCACAGCAGAAGAAAGGAGAGGGACAACATCCCTACCCTGCTCTGTGGGATGATTTCTTATCTCTCATTCAATGTGACTGGGTTCAGGGATATGCATTTCCCTCGAGTGTTTCCTACCCCAACCCCTTTTTGGTTAATCACTGTGAAACCTACTTCAGAACAAGTTCATACTACTCTGGACCACCCAAACAGCATCTTTACAGGGGGATCTGGAACTCTCATTTATTTCCTGCTTACATGAGAGTCATTTATTTAAAACCATTGTTCAAAACATTCCAGAGCCCAGTGTTGGGTCAATAGTCTGCAATGCCATATATGATCTGCCCACCATTATTTCTCCAACCAGCTACTCCAACCACAGTGGCTGTTCCTTCCACACACCAGGCATCCTCCTGTCTCAGGGTTTTGCATTTGGTGGTCCCTGTGTTTGAAAAGGTCCCCTCATTGCCAATCCTATGCATATTTCATCTTCTAAAAAATCTTTGTTCAAAAGTCTTCTTTGCAGTAACATCTTCTCTGATCAGCCCTGAAGGCTATAACCCACCCCAAACAGCCCCTATTTTCTCACTTTTCCCTCCATAGAACTTACAACATCTAATATATACTATTCCATGTGTTTACTGGATTATTGCTTCTCTGTTAGCATATAAGGAATCTTTTGATATTGTGTTCACTGTTTTATCCTCTGTGCTCAGAACTGATCCTAGCACCCACAGGTATTCAGTAAGTCTTTATTTCAAATCTAGTCTTTCTGCATTTAACATTTTCCTTCTTTAAGTTGGAACACTGAGCCAAAAGGGATGACTCTTTTCTCTAGTTCTTCATCTAGGCTGTTCCATGTATCAATAGCCTGTACCTTTTTATTTCTGAGTAGTATTTCATGGTATGGATGTACCGGGTTGTTCAACAATTCATTCATTGAAGGACATATGGACCCTTGCTACTTTGGAGCTATTCTGAGTAAAACTGCTGTAAAAAAATGTGTACAGATTTTGGTGTAATTGCAAGCCTTCATTTCTCTGGAATAAATATCAAAGAATATAATATAGTTGTTGGTTGACCAGTAGTTGTGTGTTTAGGTTTTAGAGTTTTCCTTCTTTCTTTTATTTCTTTTCTTTTTTTAAAAAGAAACTGCTAACCTGTTTTCCAGAGATGCTGTATCATCTTATATCCACCCCCAATGCACAAATGGTCCAGTTTCCCTGTATCCTTGCCAGTATTCATTATTGTCACTGTTATTTCCTTTAGTGATTGTCATAGGTGTATAGTGATGTAGAGGTTCTGATTTGCATTTTGCTCATGTCTAATGATCTTGAACAAATTTTTCCATACTTACTGTTCATAAGATATTTTCCATCTGTATGTCTTCTTCAGTGAAATGGCTCTTAATATCTTTTGCCCATGGTCTAACTGGAGGACTTGCTTTTTATTATTAGCTTTTAAAAGGTTTTTTTTTTTTTTTTTTTTTTAATGTATTCTAGATACCAGTCCTTTGAGAGATATTTTCTCCCACTTGGAAGGACTCCTCCACAGGATGAGATTGAGAGTCTTCTCATGCTTTTAACAGGGACTTTCATAGAGTAAAAGTTTTAAACTTTGATGAAGTCCAATTCATCAGTTTTTCCTTGAATATGTCATGCTTTGGTGTCAAGTCTAGGAGGGTTTTGCTGAACTAGGTTTTGAAGATTTTCTCCTCTCTCTCTCTCTCTCTCTCTCTCTCTCTCTCTTTTTCTTTTTAAAGACAGGGTCTCACTATGTTGCCCAGGCTGGTTTCAAACTTGTGAGCTCACACTATCATCCTGTCTTCAACCCCGGAGTGGTTGACTTGCACTTCCATGCCTGGTTCTTTTTAATTCAAAGTTCAATAGTTTAATATAGTTCAATACACACACACACACACACACACACGCACACACACACACACACACATATTTATTGTGTGTGTGTGGGCGGGTACTGGGGATCAAACCCAGAGCCTTATACATGCTAGGCAAGTACCGTACTACTGAGCTGCATTCCTAGTCCCTATCCTATAGTTTAATGTTTTACATTTGCATCTGTGATCTACCTTGAGCTAGTTTTTGTATAAAGGTGTGAGGTGAAGTTAAAATTTTTTTATCTTCTTATTTTTTGGCCTGTGGATATCCAATTTGGAACTTGAATTTTAACAAACTTTTTAGGAACATCAGAGTCTGATAACCGGAACCATTCATGGGATTTAGACTGTGATGGTAAATTTTTAACAACCCACTTTTTTTTTTTTTTTGGCGGGGGGCGGAGAGGGGGTGGAGATGCAATTCCCTTCCTGTGAATACAACCTACAAGCTGATTTCAAGCTACCAACATGATGCCTCTGAACACAGACGTGCAAATGCACAACATTATGCAATATTGCTATACTTTAAAATAGGTGTGGACAACCTCAAATGCATAAATAATAGTAAAATGTAGTAGGAGTTACAAGTTTCCCCCTTGCTTTTGATATAGTTTAGTAAATTTTAAGTTCATTTCAAGAATTTTGAGGCTTCTGAGTTTATCTTAATTTGAAGCTGACAAATGAACTCATCACAGTTTCATGGATGCTGGCAGAAGACACGAGATTCCTGGGTCAGAGACAAAGGTCTCTGTTATTCAGAGCAATCAGAATGATCTTGCACTGTCCTTCAAATGCTCATGCCCATAGGGTGATTTAAAGTGAGCCAGCTGGTACTGCACGTGCACTGGAAGAACACAAGAGAAATAGGAGAAGAATCCTGAGCGTAGGTGGCTGAATCTTTTATAAAGAAAACTTGATTTTTTTTAATACTATAGAGGTACACATTATTTTTATCATTCTATACAATAAGCAAATTTAACTTTTTTACTGGAGAAAAATAATATGCAGAAAGTTTGAAGATAACCCAGAATAAAAACAATCAAAGCCTCCACTCATGAAACCTGCTGAAACACAACAATAGACCCATGGAGAATTGCCTCCCAACAGTTTATTTAATTTAATTTTTTAAATGACTGTCTTTTGTGTGTGTGGTACTAAAGATTGAAGCCAGGGGCCCTTTTACCACTGAGCTAAATCTCCAGCCCTTTTTGTTCATTAGTTTTGAGATAGCATCTCACTTAATTGTACAGGCTGGTCTCCAACTTGTGATCCTCCTGCCTCAGCCTCCTGGGTTGCAGAGATTAAAGGTGTGTGCCACTGCCCCCAGCAATAATGGCTGCCTTTAACAACCAGTTCATAAAATTCCTGAAAACTTAACAATAGGTTCTTAGAGCTAGGACAAGCTGGATTAGAGGAAGAAAAAAGGAAAGACCCAGAGGAAAGATTTCCTTGGTTAATTTGTCTCCAGCTGGGAGCCCAGGAAGCTAAAGAGGAGGCCTGTGGCTGGAGGGGGGCTTTTTGATTATTTGTTTTCCAAATATGGCAATTGCAGTTTATAATAATGACAATTAAAATCAAAATAGCAGCCATTCTTTTTTTTTTTTTTTGCCTACCAACCAGGCATCATGCAATTTTAGGCTTTTAATTTAATCTAATTCTCACAATGAGCCTATGAAGTAAGGACCATTACCATCCTCATTAATAAATGAGGAAACTGAGACTCCCAGAGGTCAAGAGTAAGAATGGGACGGGAATGGACTTATCTGGCGTATTCATTATGAGCTGCTGAGAACTCAGTTCTGAAGGCAGCCTTACCTCTCAGAACCCATATCAACTGGTATTGCTTATGACACACCTGCCTTCTCTCTGCTCCTCCCTGAAGCAGGGCTCTGTGGCACAATGGTTGGAAGGGCTGAGGGTGTAGGCTTTTGGCCTCTGTCCCTGAGGTCCAATGTGACCTCAGACAGATTGATCTGTCTCTGTGCCTCTGTTTCCTCATCTGTAAGATGGGCTGAGGGTACTTCTCTGCGCCTGGCTTCATTTTCCTGAGAATCAAAGGTGCAGTGGGATCACAGGGATTCTGGAGTAGGCCTGTCACTTAGGCCTAAGTTAAAGCGAAACCTCTCGCCCCTACTAGTAGGTCTGAGTGAAAACCAATTGGGGTCTCACAGTGCCCTCATTCCCCACATCTACTTATATTATGAGGTGGTCCTCAGAGGTCAGCACGAGACTTGTCAGGTTCTGTGAGTCCATAAATGAGACAATGACTCCCCAAGGGCCTGAAAAGACAGAAAGGAGCCTGCGATGTGAGGTACTGCTCTGTACTCTCTGCTGCCCCATCTCCTTCCAACCTCCTGCGCCAAGAGGGTGAGGTGAGCCTTGTGAGTCCGGTCTTGGAGGGCAGTAGCGGGGTGCTTCACCTGGGGTTGGTCTCCCTGGGGGCAAATAAGGCCTCACCCCAGATACTAGGGAGAAGGGGCCTAGAAGCAGGGAGCATGGGCACAGCCTTCGAGGCCCTTCTACTCAGAGCTTTTCTGGGCCATAGCTGCCTGGAGGCCTGTTCTGGGTTTTAGGCCCTTTTGCCCTGGCCCAGCAGGGTGCTCCAGAGGAGACTGCTTCCTCCCCCTAGTTTCCTCCTCTAAAGAAACAAGGATGGAAACTTCCCCTCAGAAGGATTTAAGTGAGGCTCATATGATGAGGAGATAGCAGTATCAACTCAGTGCCTATGAATTTTAGCTACAGTGATTAGTAATGGCAGAACCAGGAATAAGGCATGTATTGATTTTCAAAGCCGCGCCCGCTTCATGATAGTAATGAACTTAACCGGTCCTTTACAATGTACCATTGACCTTACGCGTGCTATCTCTTGGCAATCTCAGCTGGTGGATATTATTTGACTTCCATTTTACAGACTGGAAAAACTATAAAATTGAGAGGTTGAGTCAGTTGCCTAATGTCACATAGTTGAAGCACGTGGAGGCAGGATTTAAACCCAGCCCACCTGATGCCCCAGTTCTAGCTCATTCTTCACCATCTAGCTCATCTGTGTTCTCTGGCACGCAAGCTACCCAGGTGGTCAGCAAGAAGGTGCTTCCCTACTGAGGGCCAGGTTCCCTTCCAGACTGTGTAGTAACAAAGACCCTTCCTCAAAGGGCCTGAGCTGAGATTTCAGGAGAGGGAGCAGTGATCAAACAATTGCTGCGGAAGAGCATTCCAGGCTCAGGGACCAGTGGGTACAAAGACCTGGAGGGGTCATGAGTTTGGCATGTTAAAGCAACAGACAAGTGTAGCTGGAGAGAGGAAGAAGAAAAGGTCACATGTCACAACATGACCCCAAGCAGCAGAACCCCCAGGCAGCCTAGGGGCCAGAAGGGGCATGTGAATGATGTTCTCTTGGGCTTTGGCTGCGCAGCCCTCAGGCATGGTCCCAGACCTGAGCTGGGGGCAGGCTGGGCTTTGGGAGGGGTCATCCACCTTTCATAGCTCCAGATGTTCTCAAAGGAAGTGGGTTGTTCTCCAGCCAACAGCTAGCAGCACCCAGCTGTGGCAGTGCCACTTTGGATCTGCAGATTTCATTTCTTCTCTCAGTTTGTCTGCAGGCTGGGCTTGGGCCAGAGGGAAGGTGCTGGCAGGGACTCAGAGATGCAGCCTTGAGGACTCAGCTCTCCCTGCCCAGCCCCTAGAGCCAGCACGGCATTACCAAGGTCCCTTGACCTCCATCTGTCAGTTCCAGAAATCCAGTCGCCTTGTGGGGAAGGCTTCTGGCAGCAGAACTGGTGAATCATAAAATCACAGAATATCTGAGCTGAAAGGGACTTTGAGGTCACTGAGTCCAGCCAGAGAGATGGCTCTGCAGTAAAAGCTTTCCCAAGTGTTTCCCATGCAGTTGGCCAGCTGGTCTGCACAACAGACCTACCTGGGGGAGTTTCCAGAAGTTTCCAGGGCTCAGGTTGCATTGCAGACGAATTGCATCAGAATCTCTTGGAGGGTAGGGGGACAGGATTGAAATTTTTAACCCTTCACTCTGGTGATTCCATCGTGCGTGCATCCAGGGTGAGGGCTGGGGACATGGCCCTTGTGGCCCCTTGGCAGTCAGGGTGCTGCATTCATTACAGATGGAGCTCTGGGGTCAGAGAGACTTGAACTTGAGGTCCTGCACTGCAACTTCTCTGACTGGGTGACCTCAGTCAACTTTCTGAGCCTCTAATTCCTCATCTGTAACGCATCATAGTAATAATACCTGTCTTATAAGGTCAAATATATTTATCCACAAAAACTCATGGCACATGCTTCATTCTTAGTAAAAGCCCAGTAAATGTTAGCTTTTATTGTTGTTGCTTTTCCAGGGCCAAACACTCCATTAGAAAGCTCTTCTTTAGGTTAAGTTGAAGTGTTCTTCTTGGAGCTGCAAGACTGATCTTCTTAAAACCTGTCTGCTTATGTCACCTGCCCACTTAAAATCATTCTCTGATTTTCCATTATTCTCTGGGTCATTTGACTGGTTGGCCTTTGAAGTTGGGACTCCACCCCCTTGTCTTCTTGCACCCTCTCCCCCCCCCCCCCCGTGTCCTGGAGGAGGGGCATCTTTGATTCCCCACAGCTGCCCTGCTTTGTCTCACCACAGGGCTTGTGCATGTGATGCCTCCCCTCTGGATACCGTCTCCACCCAGCTTCCCCTGGCTAACTTGCCCCTCAGCTCTCAGCTCTATTGTCACCCAGTAAATTCCCCCGATGTCTTTGCCTGTCCTCCTGCTATTCTCATGGCACCATTGCCACAGCTGACATTCTTCATTTATTAGTGTGATCGTTGATGCATGTTTGTCATCTCTGCTAGACTCCAAGTTCCAGGAGGAACTTGGACCATATCTATATTTTGCTTATTGCCTATCCCTAATACCTAACTTGGTGCTTGGCATGCAGTAGAGGATCAATAGATACTTGTTGAATAAACAACTTTTTTGGGTAGCTTTTGGAATTGAACCCAGGGCCTCACACATGCTAGGCAAGCACTGTTTCTACCACTGAGCTACGTTCCCAGGCTTTTTAATTTCTTTTTTTTTTTTTTTTTTTTTTTTGAGACACTTTCTGGCTAAGTTACCCAGGTTGACCTTGAACTTGCCAACATCCTGCCTCAGCTTTCCAGGTAGCTGGGATTTAAGGTGTGACTTGAATAAACAAAGTTGGTAAAATCTTCCAGCTCTTTCTGTTCTGCCCTCCAGAGCTCCTTAGCAATGAGTGCCCAGGACCACCCTGCAGAGGTGGACAGGCACCCTCCAGACTCCCATTCTTCTCTCTGTTCCTCATGGCAGGTGGCTCTTCAAGACCCTGCACACCTTCCTTTGCACAGGTTCAGGCTGAATGACAATGGAACAGGACTCTGTACTGGCCAGTGGGAGCTTGTCAAAAACAGTTTGCCCATCCTGCTCTGCCACGGAATGGGGCAGCTGCGAAGCGGGTTGGATTAGTGTGCAAGTCAGCAGTTCCGCCCTGAGCCCTCAGTCTCCGTGTAATTATGCTCATACATTGAATGTGTTCCATGGGATAAGAGCCTGCCAAGTGGAATATGGGCATTTCACACCAGGATTACTGTCAGCCTCAGCTGGAAAAACCTACGTGGGTTGGGGACAGAGTAGGCGCCACACTTTACAAGGACATCAGCAAGAAGAAATGCCAGTGAGGGAGTTGGACTCTCCCTTTTTATTTTTAAATCAGGGCCAATCTGAGACAAAATTATTAAGTAGATGAAGAATGTCTGGGCGGGGATGGGGGGGGGGGTGAAAAAGAAAATCTGTGTGCCCAGAACCATCTTTGGATCTTTTCTGTCCATTTTAGGCCTAGGACTCAGGAGCAGTGAGAGGAAGTGGCTAGGATTTCATAGCCCTTGAAAATAAGTGAGCCACCATCTCCTGCCCTTGGGCAATGTGAGCGGGGAATTGGGCCTGTGACCTTCAAATTCATCTGCAGAGAGCTTCATTCTGTATCCATGTGGATCCCAGGACAGCTGGGGATGCAACACCAGGGAAGGAGGAGAGGAACAAAAGGGTACATGCGTCCCACTTCCCTGTAGAGCTGAATCCAAGTGGGTCCTGTTTGAATTTCCCCTTCAGGCAGACCAACGCTGGCCAAACTGCAGATCCCAACAGGGGCGCTCATTAAAATCCAGACTGAGGAAACTGAGACTCCAGAGGAGGCCGATTCTGCTCTGGATGCCTTGGGTGGTTGTGGTGCCTCATCTGACCTGGCTTGGGGACCACTGATGCATACCCAGGCTTCCCACAGCAAGTACCGAGGGACATATAATGAGTTGAAATGAAACGTTCCATGGATCCTGCTTTGGGGAGGGAAATATTTCGGTTCCCTCTTCTTCCCACTCAGAGTGCTTTAAAGTCAGGGCAATTCCCATGTCTCTGGCTGCCCTTTAGGGTGGGCCCATAGCTCACAGGAGGACCTGCTTGTGGCCACCTGCTGACAGTGTACTACTGGACCCAGATGTGCCTGCTGCTGTCCTGACTGTGCCACCTACCAGCCACATGACCTTTGGCATCCACCTGAATCTCTCCATCTGCAAACTAAGATGGTGATCCTGGCACCTACTCACAGGGGTCTGAAGCAATGAAGAGTCCCTGTAGCAAAGTACAGCATCTGGCTAATATGCAATAAATGTTAGCTATTCTTTACATTCTAGCTTAAGAAACCTGACAACAGCACTTTGTTAAAAGTGTTTAGTAGAAGAGGGGGGCCGAATGTGAGAGTTCAACCTTTCAGAACATGCTGACAGAATTCACCCAGCAGTTTTAATGTACATTTTAGGAATCTTTAGCTTAAGATTTAAGCTTTCTTAGCTCTTTCTTTAGAGTCAGAAACATAAAGATTTATTGTCAAAATGGGTTCTGAGATCATTTGGCCCAGCCCTTCATTTTATAGATGGGTAAACTGGGGTCACCAGGTGTTGATAACATGGCCAAAGCCATACATGATAAGTGAAGACACACAGCAGGATAGGAACCCAGGCTTCTTTTGCCCTGGACAATGCTGTATTGCTATGTTGTTCCAGGCTGCCTTCAACTTACAGGGCTAAAAACCTCTTTAAGTGAAAAAAATTAGAGAAGAAGGGCGACTCTTGTTTTCTTATTTCTTTTCTTTTTCTTAACGTCATGGCTGCCTAAGACCCTGCCTTAAAGCTCCATCCTAGTCTGTGCAGAAGGCACGGGAGCGGATCTTCCAGCCTCTGCCTGGGTGGCGGTTTTGTAGTAGACTTTCTCCCCCTAGTGGCACAAGTGTAAATGACAAGCAGGAGAGAACCACAGGTTCTGCCTTCAAGGCACTGCTGATGGATGACTGGGGTTCCAGTCTGCCCTTGTAGGACTAGGTCTCCCTCACCTAAAAATTTTGATATTTTGTTCATCATGGCTTTTTTGAATTAATTTTGATTTATTAATATATCATATTAAAGTATTATTAATATTGGTTACTGAGTCTTGTGGCATCCTCTTAAATTTTCTACATGAGGAGAGTGTTTCATTCGCCTGTCCAAACCCCCTCCCCAGGCATAGTCCTGATGGGGAAATCAGCTCAGGAAGCTCTAGACAGAGGAAGTGCATACCCTCCTCATCAGGTGACGCAGGAGGCCTGTCAGGCACTGTGGGTCTGGTGCTCTTTGCACTGTATTGATCAGATCTGCACGGTCTCCAAGCTTTCTCCAGAGGGGGATGGCTTGCTTTGCAACGCGTGCCCTGAATGAGAGAATACCTTTGGATCAAGAGTGATTTTATTGCACAAAGATGCACCAAGTTTGGCTCTTCCATGCCTACAGTTTTGAAGGCCAAAAGACAGGCCCTGGCTGCTGAGGCCCAGAGTAAATAGCCAGAGGTATTTGGGAGGAGGGGCTGAATCCCCAGGGCATCTGGGAAGACCATCTCTTGGGAACACCTTCCTCACTTGGGCCTCCATCAGGAATCATCTGCCTGAGGGTTCCAAGTGGCTTTTCAAGGTAGCAACCACCTCAGAGGTATCAAGGGATAATCCAGAGCTCAATTTTGCCCTCAGTGGCTACTAGGAACCCCCTCATCTGCATCACCTGCTTCTGCCCCTCCTGTCAGGGGCCTAGCATCTCCAGCAGTCCTGGACCACATCCAAGAAGACAAGACCCCAGCCCCGGGACCTGTAAGTTCTCTGCTTCTCTGTCCCCTCCCCAGAGTGCTGGGTATGCCCCCATGATCCCCACCACTCCTCAGTAGGATGCCAAGGAGACAAGGATTTAGGGCAGGCCCAGAAGACACAACCACAGAGCTCTGGGTCCTGCCCAACTTGCTCAGCTTGGATCTATTACCCAGCTGACAAGGAGTTAAGTTAACTGCCCACAAATGCCTATATCCCTGAGGACAGAAGAAGAAGTGGCCACAGGTACTCAGAAAAAAAAAATTAAAAATAAAGGAAAAGAAAAATGACTATTTATGAACAAAGGTGTCACTCAATCATGCTGGCCCTTCCTACTTGACTGGTGCTTTGAACTGGTGCTGGACAGGACCCCACCTACACACTGCTCTGTTTGGGTCTTAAACTCTTGCTTGGGTTTCTCAGACCCATCCCAATCTATATCATTTGTGGCCCAGTGAAAATGGAGTTCTGTTAAATAAACTTGCTTTAATTATGTCAGAGGCCACTCTTTCTGGGACCACCCCATGCAGCATTTCCTGTCTCTGAGGGTCCCAGCAGGGGTAGGTCAGAGCAAGCTGCTGGGGGGCTGTGGATCTGTGGGGCCTGCTCAGCACTAGCCATTTGCACTGTGGCTTCTTAGGCCCCCAGATGCCTGCACACTGGAGACACCTGGGCCAGAGGCGAGATTTATTTTATTTCTGCCATCCTGGAGCATGGCTCTCAGGTGGGTGCCGAGAGCCTGGTCTATCTCACCGACTGTGAAGCAGGCTGGTGTGTGATTTGTAACTATTAATGAGGTGCTAGAGTCTGTAACTTGACTGGTGCTTTGAACAGATTCAAGGTCATCCCTGGGTTGACATCACGCTCTCCCATACTGCTAAGCTCTGTGGCATGAGATGCAGTGGCCTTGAGTTCTTCTGTATGAGCTTCCAGCCTCCCACTTTCCTTCCTCTTTGTCATCTCCCCATCCTCTGGCCTTCAGTCACTTCCTTCAATGCACCAAGCTCTTCCCTGCGTCAAGGCTCTTGTATGTGCATCTCATTTTGCCAGGGGGCCCCTCCCCCCTGTCCTTTGCATTGCTCTGTGTCTTGCTTCAGGACTCAGCTTAAAAATGAATCTTGTGGAAGGGCTGGGGTCCTAGCTCAGTGGTAGGATGCTTGATTGGCCTGTGTGAGGCCCTGGGTTCGATCCTCAGCACCACATAAAAAGAAAGTTATTATGTCCCTCTACAACTTAAAAAAAATTTTTTTAAATGAATCGTGCTGATACAGATGGTCCCTGATTTAATGATGGTTTGATTTGCAATTTTTTACCTTTAAGATGGTGAAAAGCAATTTGCATTCAATAGAAACCATACTTCAAATTTTGATCTTCTCCCTCACTATGGATACAAGATACACACTCTCCTGTGATGCTGCTCAGGAGACGAACAACTGATGCTTTCCTGTGCTGTGTTGCTAACCTCTCCTGCTGCACGGGGGTGGGTGTGTTAAGTGCCCGTTCATCTTAGAATATTTACAACCTATGAACCCAGGGCCTCACACATGCTAGGCAAGTGTTCTACCTCTGAGTGACATCCCCTGTGATTTGTATGTTTGTTTGTTTGTAACCCTAATGCAAGTCTAGGAGTATCCTGTACTGACTGGGAGAGGTCTTAGCCTTCAGGAGAGGGGAATGGAAGCCGGAAATAGTTTGCTAGTTTGTTCTTAATCTATATAGTGGTTACAAGGTGTACACTTCAGTAAAAACTCATTGTGCTGTCCACTTAAAAGTTGTTGACTTGTCTATGAATAAACTGAAAAAGCTAAACTACGTAAAAAAAATTCAACCTACTCTGGGTCTCCTATTATTCCTACCACTTTTGGGACATGCCCATTTCCATCCTGGCATAATAATCATATCATTAGCTTGTTTGTTTGTAAATTGTATCTTCCACTAGCACATAAGCCCCATGAGGACAAGAACCTCTGCTATAACTTTCAGAGTGCAGCACAGAGCCCGTGGCAGGACAGACATTGAAACAATTACTGATTAGTCAAATGGATAAAAAAGCTTAGATTTAATGATTAAAAAAAAAAAAAAAAAAAAAGCAGAGGAGGTCAGCCTGAGGCTAGAAGCTCCTGAGATTCCCAGCACCCAGCCTACAGTTGAGGGGTCTTGCTCTGTAGGCAGAAATCCAGAAGCTCAGTCCCTGCCGGGAGGTCCCTGTCTACACCTCGTTGGGGTCTTCCCTGTCGGCATAGATGAGAAAGCCCGTGAAGAGGCTGTCGGTCCAGTAGGGGTCATAGAACAGCCCGTTCTGCTCCGAGTAGAAAATCTGCAGCCAGACCTCGTCACCCTGCTTGAGAGCCAGGATGGTGGAGCCCGAGGCCACATCGTGGTTGCCGGTGTTGGCATCGAAGGTCCGGATGCGGTACTGGCCGTTGTGCACCAGGCCGATGGCCAGGTGCTTGTTGGCCAGCGTGATGTCGTAGGTGAAGTAGTAGATCCCTGGCACACCGCAGACGAACTTGCCGCTGGATGCATTGTAGTGGCCGCCCTCGTTCATCAGAATCTTGTCAAATTTGATGGGCAGTCGCTCCCGCGGGTAGCTCTTGGTCACTGCCACTGAGAAGGCCGACTTGGCACGGCCACTGCCACAGCTGCAGGGGCCTGGGAGTCCCGGCTCGCCCTTCTTGCCCTTGGGCCCCTTCTTGCCTGGAGTGCCGTGCTTTCCAGGGGTACCGCTGACCCCCTTGGGACCACGAGGGCCAGCCCGTCCAATGGCCCCGGCTTTGCCCTTTGGCCCTTGCTTGCCCCGGTTACCTGTCCGGCCAGGTGGACCTGGAAGACAGAACAGCTGGTGTTATGAGAAGGGGGTCCTCATAGGCCTAGGCACAGGCTGCGGATCTTGCTCCCTTCCCTTCTTGTAGCAGGAGCCCTGGAGGAGTGGAAAGAACAAGGTGGGGTCACATAGAAATGGCGCATGTCTCATGGCCTATGGTGGGGGCACTTTCCTTCCGGGTTTTATCTGGAAAATGGGAATGGTGATAACTTTCAGAATCATTGTGGACAAAAAAGAACACATGATAATTTACACCCTCTGCTCTTCCTGCTCTCTGAAGGACAGCCGGGTTTGTCTGCCAGATCAGTCCTTCCGTGGGCTGCTGTGGTAATCCCTGGCTCAAGAACATGAGCCCCATATATCTGCCCCATACACCAAGTTTTATTGCAGCATTGCTTATAATAGCAAAACAAAAACAAAACCAACCAATCAAATGCCTTTCCAAAGGGAAATGATTAGAAAATTATGGTCCATCTGTAGAATTCTAATTCTAGGAGTTAAAATAAAGGGAGGCAGATTTACATGTACTATAAGCTACACTAAGAGGAAACAGCAGATGGTGGAACCCTTTCCCTTCAAGATAAACCACAAAGCTAAACACTTTTGTCCCATCAAGGTGCCTAAGACAGTGGCTGGTAAACACACTAAGTACTGGTTGGCATTACCCTGCAGAACATGTCCCCAACAATGTCTCCTGTAGAGTACTTCTCGGTTCTTAATACTCATATTTCATGGGGCTGGGGCTGTAGCTCAGTGGTAAAGTGCTTGTCTAGCATGTGTGAGGCACTGGGTTTGATCCACACAAAATAAATAAAGATACTGTGTGTTCACCTACAAATAAATAAATATTTAAAAAATACTCTTATTTCATAAAATGTACATTTCTTTCAGTGCAACATTTCAGACCAATGATGACATAAAAAACAATTACATTTAGGATTCCCAATATAACACAACATTTTAAACATAATAAATATAGAAAAAGATTTGTATATGAATACAATTGTACATTTGGCAAAATAACAGAATTGAAGCTAGGTGTTTTGAAGTGCAGGTCGAATGTTAACTAAGGGTCCTGCTTTTGAAGACTGTTGGTGCCCACAACCATCCTTACATCACTGGACACAGCACTATTCTTTATTACAGCCACAGGGTTTGGGTGACGAAGGAAAATACTGTTAGGCATTTTACCTCCTGACAGGGTATTTACATATACGTACATAGGCATTTCACCTTTTTAGAGAATTATCAAGAAATGTGTTTAAATTTTCATATTTTAAATATTTGGGAAATAGATTTCCAGATGGCATTTTCTCACTGAAAATCGAATTTTCTGGAACATGTTCCTTATGTTAAGTGCTTAGCAATACCTGGCATTATTATACACATAGGTAAATACCTAGAAAAATGCTGGAAGGATGCACGGGTAGCCAACCAACAGGGGTTCCCCGCAGAGGATGTGGGAGGATGAAAAGGGTCGAGATGAAGGAGGACCTGCGCCCTTTGTGTTGCTTGACTATATGACAAAGGGAAGGTGTGTGTGTTTTTATTTGTACAAGAAGAAAAAGAAAAAGAAAAAAGAATGGGGGTGGAGGTGTGGCTCCTTGGTAGAGCTACTGCCCCTGGGAGAAATGAGGAAGAGGAGGAAGAGAAAGCGGGAGAGGAGGGAGAATGGGGAAAAAAACAACCTAATGAAGGTCACAAAACTCTTCCCTGAAACAATGAAAACAAAGAGAAGGTGGGAGAAGGGGCTGAGAAAACAGGGGGAGCAGAGGTTTGTTTTGGCTTGGAGCTTCTCCCCAGGAGGCACCTAAATAGGGAAGCTTACCCGGGAGTTCCACCATGGGCTCTGAGATGCGCTTCCTTCTTGACTACCTTTTTGTGAGACTCCAGGAACGTTAACTTTACTTTGGAAGAACTTTCTGGAAACAAATTTGTGTGTGTGGTGGGAGCGTGATTGGATATTATCCTGAACTGGCCCAAGGCGACCCAGTTTTATCTGGATTACGTGTTGAGACTCTCTACGCCTGTCTTCCACTGTGGAGACCCAAAGCATGGGAGAAAAGATAGCCTCTCTGATCAAGGGGAAAGTGTCCACATCAGAAACTTTCTCCTGCAGGATCCATAGGCAAATCTCTGGGAAAGCTTTAATTGGCCCTGCTTGGAGTGCATGTCCAGACCTGAGGGGGTCACTCCTCAAGTCCAAGCCACTGAGGAGTCAGTTTGGTGTGGTAGGAAAGGCCTGGATCTGAAGGCTGCTCCCAGCTTATGGGAGCTCAGCAAGTTAATTAAGGGGGACTAGCATTGACCATGTGCCTACTTGGAGACTAGGGATTTGTGTGTTATTCTACTTCATCTTCACCCCAACCTGGTGAGGAAGGTGCTGCTGTTATCCCTGTTTTAGAGATGAGGAAACCAAGGTTTGGACAGAGGATAAGGCATTTGCCAAAACCGGTGTCTAGAGTTGTTTCCAAAGTTCAAGTTCCTGCAGCAATGACACAGTATTCTTCATTACTTTGGTTCTCAGTTTCCTAATGTGTAACATGGGATAATAAGAATATCTCCTTTATAGGATGGCTTTGACAGTCAGAGGACAAATCTATTCAAAAGTCCTTTGTCTATGTTAAAATGCCATGCCAACAAAAATTATATAGGGTTGAGTGTGTAGCTTGATGGTAGAACACGTGGTTAACACATGCAAGACCCTGGGTTTAATTCCCAGCACCCCCCCACACATAAGTTATTATAATTTCCCTACTGCTTACAATGTACACTTGGGGATTCTGACACTAAAAAGTGCTGGGGTTAAGGTTCAGAGCTGTAAGGAAAGCCAAGGCTGGAAAGGTCTGTAGAAAGCATCCAATCTGCCTGGCAGCCCTGCCTTAAGGAATCCACCCTTCACTATCTTATGGGGTCTTAGCGAGGCTGTCAATCACAGTGACCAGTGGCCCTCACCACCCACTCACAAACACCCAGGGCTGGTACATGACCTGACAAATGGTGGTACCTCACCTCTATGATCAAAGGGATTGGTCCAGGACACACAGGTGGCCAGGGAGGATCAGTCACTCTGAGGTGCTGTATGGATAAAGCCATGAACATGTAGACTTGAGCCCACCAGTTGCCATTCTAGAACTTTAGCCTGTGGGACAATGAAACCAACCCACAGAGAGAAGCCATGCCCTGACAAGAGTTTTGAAGTTCCTGGATCTAGCTGTTGCTGAAACTCAACTCTTGGTCTTCCTGTAGAGTACAATCCATTGGGGCTATACTTTGGGTTTCTGTTTCTTGCAACCAATAGAGTTTTGCATAATATTTCAGGGAACTTGCTCAAACTCACTTAGTAATTTAAAGTGCAGCTTCTGAGGCAAGAACATAGGATTTGCTACCCTCTGTTCCTTTCAGGACGCACTGCTCTGTTTATAAAGAGACAGTGATTTGGTTTACAGAGAAAGCAATTCACATCACAAACAGCTACCTTAGCTCCCTCTGTGTCAATGCTGTCAACCGTGGATGGGACAGTAGGGGCAGGTATTGGGCTTCTTACCTTCCTCTCCGCTGTCCCCCCGGTCCCCATCCTGGCCGTCCTGACCATCTTTGCCAGGAAAACCCATTCTTCCCACCATTCCTGAAGGCCCTGGGGCTCCTGGGGGGCCAGGTGGGCCCTGGGGGCCAGGCAGGCTGCAGACGAGTTGAGGGGAGCCCTTCTGGAAGTCCCTGCGTGCGAAGGCAGCAAGTAGTGGGTCGGCTGCACAGGGGAGGGCACAAGCCAAGAGCACCCAGGGGATCATGGTGGTCACCTGTGGGAGGCAAGAAAGCCGTGCAGGTGAGTGTGGCCATGGAGCTGACCTACTGATCAGTCAGAAAGCCATCAGAGGAGGAGGAGGCAGCGGGGCATACTCAGATGCATTTCTGTCCCTTGCTCCATCCTGAATCACATACAAATAGCTGGACAATGTCATCATATCTTTTTTTAAAATTAATGCCTTATAGTTATAAATAAAATCAGGTTCATTCTGACATAATTATACTAGCATGGGTTTGTCGCTATGTCTTGAGGACATATTTGGATGGGCTGTCATGTACCAGAAGATGCTTTGGAGGGGTCCTGGGGGCAAGATGCTCATACTGACACTCACCCACCCAGCTGGTTGAAATGCAGAAAGAATTTATTGCCCAGGACTGACGGCTGTGAGGAGCTGTGGAAGAGGGGAATGATCTATAGTTTCATTCAAGTATGTGACCTGAATTGACAATTACAAGGGCGGAAATACTTTGAATTGTAGGTGATGATTTGCAACTAGGCTGCTTCCATGGGGATGTTGCAGGTGTGGAGAAGCAAAGACCCCATGACTGGGGAAGGTGAATCACCACCAGAGCCAGACTGGCAGGCCACGGTGACAGTTCCTTTCCCAAATGCCTCCTGCACCTCAGACATATACCAAGAGACTCTTTCTTCACAGTACATACACAGGTGGAGAAATGGAGACTCAAAGTGGACAGATGGCTGTAGGTCATGCAGTTAGCAGATGGCAGGGCTGGAGTTTGACCTAGTCCATCCAGATCCAGAACTTGTGCCTTTCTGGTCCATGCTAGACTGTGTCCTTACGGCTAGGGGCAGCAATGGCACAGCCCACTGGAAATCAAGATGTTATGCATTCACAGATTCTCTACTCCTCATGCTCAGTGGGCCGATACAGAAACTGAGGCCCAGAACAGAAATAAAGGACTTGGCTGAGACCTTTCAACAAATTGTCCCTGTTGCTTTGCAATCCTCTGCCTGTCTTCCTAGAAAGAAATCAGTAGAGAGAGCAAGCATTTTGGGTATCCTGCCACGGGGATGAGCTCCAAAGATAACTTACTTTGTGACCTTAGGCTCACCCTTTTCTATCTCTGAGCCTCAGTTTCCCCACCTGAACAGTAAGGGCACTAGTCTAGAAAAAGCAATGATTCCCAAACTTCCATGTGCATCAGATTTACCTGGAGGGGCCTTTTCAAACACAGGTGGTTGGGTCCCACCCCCAGAGTTTCAGAATCAATAGTTCTGGAGTGGGGATGGATAATTTTCATTCCTAGCAAGTTTATAAGTGATGCTGCTGATAGGGGTCCCTGGATACCACTATGAGAACCACTAGACTGGATGGTCTTGATGCTGAGTCGTTCAGTCTCCAGTCACTCTTCTCTTCCTGGGTATGAAGCATTGCTGGTTTCAGGGTTCCCACACAGCCTTTGGCTACTTAATCAGAGTCCTTAGGGGGCTTATGCCGCCATGGGGCTGGTCGTAGAGCAGGGACGTTGCTCAACCTCCCTTTGCTTCTGACCCTGATTTGGCCTTAGTGTTGGGAACTAAACAAGCTGACCTCACCTTTCCTCCTGCCCCCCTCCAGCACCTTTAATCCTGGAAATAGATGAAGAGACAGAATGCCAGGCTGGGTGCTGAAAGGGCTGTAGAGGGTATCCAATATGATCCCTGTCTGCCTGGTGTCCCTTTCTGAGGGAGCCACCCTGCCTGATTTTATGGGGTCCCAGTGAGGCTGTCAATCATAATGACCAGCTGCCCTTACCACCCACTCATAATTCCCAGGGAGAGCTGGGAAGACCTCTCCCATGCCCTGCCCTGCACTTGGGGGTCCACGTCACTTCCAGTCCTGATGCTCACCAGTGGTGTGACTTTGGGGAAGCCCCTTCCTTTCTGGACCTCAGAGGGCTTCTCTAAATAAGCGCCATAGAGGAGCCACTGACCAGGTAGAGGACTTAGCCAGTGACAGGTACTGCTTTCAATATAATCACATATGGCAACGAAGGCATTTTCTTTCCAACTTCTTCAATCCTGAATTGAAGGGAAGGGGGTAGGGGGGGATGTCTCAAGTTGACAGAGTGTGTCTTAAAAGTCTTAATATCCCTTTTCTAATGTCCCTATTTTTCAACTAGCATGGTCCTTTGTAGCAGTACAGACCCATTCCTTCCTCCATTCCCAACCATTTATTCAAAAGGTCTTTATTTAGTGCCCATCAATGCCAGGCACTATTCTTTGAGAATACAGCCATGAAGCCTGAAGTCAAAAGTCCCCCCTGGAGTTTACATTTTAATGGGAAGAAAGGCAGCAAATAAAAACAAATAGAATATTTAGTATGTAAAGGGGCGGGGGGGGGGAAGGGATTGAAACCTTGAATGGGGAGTTTGTGTTTTGTTTTGTTCTTTATTAGAGCAAATAACATTTCATAAATAGGGCAGCACTCAGAACCAAGAACTTCACCCAGCAATGTGGGCAGGCAATATTTATAGACAGATCAAAGGAAGTGAGGAGCAGAAACGGCTTGGAGCTTTCCCAGTCTGGGCATGGGGAGATGAGCCATTGGCCTCATATGGCTATAGTCTGACCAGTTGGCAGCATGTGATTGGCTGAGACTCAGTTATTTGACACTTTTGTGTTGCAGTGTTTACATATTAAGTTAGGTGACAGTTTGCTCCCTAGGGATTCAAAGTATGGAGGCAGCTTTAGACCAAATTTAATTTAATACTGAAATGTTTCATTTAAAAGAGAGGAGAAGTAAAAACAGAAAAATCTGAGAATTAGGCACTTTACACAGCAGAAAAGTGGGATTTCACCATCATATTAAGAAAAAGGAAGAAAGTTGGGAATGTCAGATGGCACGTTAGCTATAGAAAACACTACTGAGGTTCCTCAGAAATGTAAAAATAGAACTATCATATGAGCCAGCATTCCTGATTCTGGGTGCATATCCAAAAGAACCAAAATCACGGTCTTGGAGAGACACCCACATTCTCTGTTCACTGCAGTGTATTCACGATAGCCAAGATGGGGAAACAATGCAGGTGTCCCTTATCCACTAACAGATGGTGAATGAGGAAAATCTGATAAATATATAGAGTGGAATATCAGCCTGAAAATCTTGCCATTTTCAATAATATAGATGAGCCTAGAGGACATTATGCTAAGTGAAGTAAGCCGGTCACAGAAGGAAAAACACCGCACAGTCCTACATCAATGAAGTATCTGTAAGTTAAGCCCATGGAAGCAGGGAAGGGACTCTGGGGGTCAGGGAGGGTCTCCCTGTGAAGGTGACTTGTGAGGGAAGACCTCGGTGTTTGTGGGAATCCTGCAAGGAGGGGATGCTTACCCCTGTTGAGGTGGCCGCCCACCAGGAGCTGCCCAGCCTGCCACAGAACCTCCTTTTGTGTTGTGACCTGCTGCTGAGCAGAAGGTACAGAAGTGTATCTTAGATGGAAAGGTCACATCACACACAGTGTGTACCCATTCTTAAAGAATTTTGGGTAGGCCACCCCAGACAGGTGCATGGGGACCCCAGCTACCTTGGACAGGGGCATGGAGCCAGGGACAGGGCCCCTACGGGGGGCAAGGAAGGCCTTTGGCACTGTGTAAAGAATGAGACAAAGGGACACATTAGTTTTGGGTGTCTAGTTCTCTGGAGAGGTGGTAAAAGAAGGACTTAGTGGGTGAATGTGGGAGGGCATTGAAATCGAATGACCCATCTGGGCACCACGCACGTAAGATGCTTCATGCCAAATTGAGGTATGTGTCTTGGGACAGAATTCACAAAGGAACAATTTGAGAACCCATTCCATGTCTCTTGACACACTTGTTGATGAAGAGTTTTAAAATGTGACCCATGTCGGGTTGGGGTAGAGCGATTGCCTAGCATGTGTGAGACAGTGGGTTTGAGCCTCGGCCCCATATGTAAATAAAATAAAGGTACACTGACAACTAAAAAAATATTAAAAGAAAATGTGATCCATGTCATTGTGAGTGAAGAGGGGGACAGGACCTGAGTCTGAGGAAGCCAGCCAGCTGGCTGCTTGGTGGGAGGATACGAGGCAGCACGCCTGCAGCTTGCTCTCTGGGGAGGGGACTGACCACCTTTGGCCTTCCCCTGGTAGAGGAAGGGGACAAGACATTCTGCAGTAGGAGCTGGCCTGGCCCGGTGGCTGGAGTGAGGAAGGAAGCAGGTGGGAGAGATCTTCAAGGCAGATGAGAATCCTGCAAACAGCTGAATGGGCAGGAAAGAGACAGCTAGATGAGAGAGCCGGGAAGGAGAGAGGGGAACCATCTGTCACAGTTCAGGGTCCCCTCTCTCTTCTGACCTCCATGCCCAGCCACACAGGCCCCACGACAGGGAGGTGGGTTAGCTCTCTCCAGTGCAGGTCTGCTTTGCACTGACCTCTTTGGACAAAAAGGAAATGCCTCTCAGTGACAGCCACTGGACAGGCCCCAGTGCCTGGGTAGAGGAGGGGTTTCTGGAACAGGAGGAGTTTTCTCAGAGCTGGAGCGGAGGTTCCTGCAGCCCTGGAGTCCCAGCATCGAAGCCAGGAACTGTTTTGGAAATAAAGGCGGGAGACTAGATTTGGTTCCAAACCTGGAGGGAGGGAGAGGAGAGTCTCTGCCTCCAGGGTACCTCCAAGAAAAACAAGACTCCAAATAGCTATGCTCCCAGCCTGTGCCCCACCCTGCCCCCACACTCTACACCCTGGCAGAGAGAAAGCCCAGGGGCAGGATTTTTAGGGAGGAGCCAGAACCTGAGGAATCTAGACAGGTTAACTCTTTCAGACATTGGAGTCTTTTACATAGATGGAGAATCACGAACTTGGAGAGAACCCCTATGGACCATCATATCCCATCCCTTGTTACTGGTGGGGAAACTGAGGCAGATACAGACTGACTTCATGATACACCTATGATACCCAAGTATTGCTTACCTGCACTGCTTTATTCAAAGTGTACAACAGACTCCACGAAGGCCGTAGACTTAATGCCCCATTTTTCAAAGGACATTTATTTTTTTTATGTATTTATATGTGGTGCTGAGACTCGAACCCAGTGCCTACCACATGCTAGGTAAGCACTCCACCACTGAGCTACAACCCCAGCCCAATGCCCCATTTTTCAAGTGGAGAAACAGGCTCTGAGAAATGAAATGACTTCCTAAAGGTCACATCGGGGAGCAGTGGGCACACCTGAACCCGGAGCCGAGTGGCTCTGAAGATTGTTCACCCCACTCCACCTGCTCCCTCCCCTCACTACTTTTCCCCCCAGTTTTACAGAAGAGGAAACTGAGACTCGGAGAAACTAATCTGCTCATGTTTACACAACTTGTTGGCGGCAGAAGTTATATTTGAACTTGGACTTGGCTGCCTCTAGGACCCAAATGCTTTCCATTATGTCAGCATTTCTTAGATTTTTTTCCTCCCAAATATCCCAAATTATAGAAAAGACCTTGGAGCAAGTGCCAAAGCCACACATGGCAGTAGAGACATTTCTTTGATATGTTGTGTTTTATTTTATAATTTTCCACGCACGCACACTGCATGACTTTGAAGATGTAAAAGCAATGCTGTTTTGTTCTCGGAATACTTTAGTAAATCGATGCTTGAGGAAAACCTCCTGTCCTTTGAGACGCCCTCCTTCTAAGGACAGGAGCCTCCTGGTCATTTGGATCACTGCGCAGAGCCCACCAGCAGCCCCCTCGGTCCATCCATCCCTTGCTTGGACCCTGCAGCAACTGCTAGCTGCAAACTGCAGACACAGGGACCCTGTCAAGGCCCTAAATGACCTGGTCCCTGCTCTGCTTAGCCTCAGCTGCTCCCTCTCCAGCTCTGCTCCCTGCCAGCTGCCCCAGGCTCCTTCAGGTCAAGCTCCATTCCCTCATGGTCTCCTCTGGGGTACCCTGGCTGCTCCACCCTCTGACTTGCTGGCTATTTATTCCTTCTATTTCAGTTTAAATGTCCCTCCCTCCAGGCTCTCCTGATGCCACTCTTGGGTCACTTTCCTTTGGATCCCAGCTCTTCTTTTCTTTCCTGGCCCTTACAACAACTTGCTGGTATTTACTTTTATTTGGTTACTTCTCCTGTGTGTCTTATGGTAAAAATGTACCCCCCCCGCGCCAGAATGGGGCCCCCAGCTGGGTACCTGGCTTCAAACTTCTTTGTACACAATGAATATCTAAGAAATATTTGCTTAACCGAAAAATGTTTGAGATTCAGACTCTGCCATCAAGAAAGTCCAGAGCAAAGAGAAATTGAGGCAGTGGCCTAAATCCCATAGGCCTTCAAATACCTTCAAATTCAAAGATTCTTCCCTCGGTTTTTCCAACCAGCCTAGATCTGATCCCTCCTAGCTACACATCTGGGTCTTTCTCTGTCCCTGGGGCTGGGCTTACATAAGACCCCACAGACAGCTCCATAAATAGTTGCTCAGTTGATGAAAAGCAAGCATTAGTCCTTCCTTATCCTTTTAATGGTTTATGTATTTAATTACTTTTTTTTTTTTTTTTTTTTGTGATGCTGGGAATCAAACCCAGGGCCTTGCACGTGCCAGGCAATCATTCTACCAATGAGCTACGTCCCCAGCCCAGCCCTTCCTTATCTTAAAAAAACAAAAACAAACAAACAAACAACAAAAAACTATCTAAATTGTGCTTTCTGGGTGTGGAAAGGTGTGAGATGGACAGGGGAGCCTCAGCTGTAGTCTTCCTATTGAAGGAGGGAAAAGATTTGTTGTTGAAATCCCAGACATGGAATCAGGAGGTGCTAAAATGTCTGGTTTTAATTTGCCCAGTCCCTGGCTTCTCAACCCTTGGTAGAGTAGCTGATGATTCCTAAGTACACATATTTTGGAGAAGCCAGGGTGTTGTAGCCTGAAGTCCACTGTGGGACACAGTCTTCTCCCTCCTCTGTCCCACACTCACAGGACACAGCCCCCTGGCTCATTCCTTGGGGCCTTTTGCCCAGACAGTAATGAGGGAAGGGGCAGAAGTGGAGACACTGGGCTCTCACTGATTCTTCTGGAATGTGGTCTGTCAGTACAAACTCCAGGAGCCCCTGTCTGGGCCTCGAGTGAGGCTGCTAGGCCTGGATGCCGAATAGTCTCCCCTTGGAGATTATAAATCCTGCTCAATTGTTGTTTACGTTTACAGCAGCTTTTAACTCGGTGGTTAAGAGCCGTGGGAAACACAACCACTTGGTTTCCTCCGCTGTCCAGTGGAAGTAATGGCGCACTTAAGACCCCCTGGACTTGGAGGGAGGAAGGAGGTAATGCACTCAAAGCTTCTAGCCTGTGTCTGACACTGAATGCTCAGCAGTTCAACAACAATCTGCCTAAAATGCTCCCAATCCTAACCTCTTCTGCAGGAGGCCTTGGAGCTGCCTGGTTCGCCCTTCAAGTTCTCAGAGAGGTCTGACTGGCGGCATGGTCTAAAGTGTCCTGCGCACCTGGCCCTGCTCTCAGACCACGCTGTTCTTCCGTTCAGAGCACTTGGCCCAATTTGTGATGATGTATTTGCTTGTTCCTTAACTGTCTGTCTCTTCCCAGGGAAGTGGGAGCCCTATCCCTTGATGTCTCGTACCCCCAGAGCCTAGCACAATGCCACATACAGGGCACGCTCAGCCAGTTCCTCAACATCCTCAATTCAATGGTGGCTCTTATAATTAATGAAATATAAACAGGATCAAAGGATCTGGATGCCAAAGCTACATGTGGCTACCGGTGAGATGACTGGTCTTGGATTCAGAGGACCCTGACTGCCAGGCCTAGTTTGGTAACTGAGAGGTCACAAGACTGTGAAAAAAGACATTTCATCTTATCTGGACCTCCATGGGGATAATAACACTTCCCTGTTTGCCTGGCTTCGGGACTATTCTGATAAGAAATGTGAAAACAAATCCTCAAACAAAATTTGAGCCTGATTTAAGACTGGAATTGCCACCAACTGCAGCAGAACTAAGGAGTCGCAGTCCTGACCTCCCCTGGAGGGTATCATGGGACTGCTTCATCCTGGGTGGAGGGGACACCTGAATCTGACCCAGCAGGATAACTCTGTCTGGAAGGATGAGGTGGGTGGCTGGAATAGGATGAAGCTTCCTTGCAGATGAAACTTGCTGAAAATACACTTTGATGGGAGTGAGAATTCTATAATGGAAAACACCCCTGCCCTTCCTGAATTCCAGGAAGCAAATTGGAAGCAGCCCTCTCCAGTTTCTCTGGAAAGCTAAGAAGATCAAGTACCAGAAGAGAGGGGTTGGCTGCAGCTTCACATACAGTGCCCTCAAAATGTCCCCTTTCCTGGAATCTCAAGACTGGGGAAACACCCTGTTAACCGGAGTATAAATACAGAGGATTAAAAGTCATGGGACTCACTTGACTGGAGGCTCCAGAATAATACATTTGATCTTCTCTCTCTCTTTCTCCCCACCATTTCTGGCTCAGCCAAGAAAAAGAAGTCCAAGGACAAATTATGATCTAACAAGAGGTCTCAGAAGCCGGGATCTTGCAGATTTGTCTCAGAGAGCATTCCTGAGAGCACACAGGAAGTCAGTCTTGGGATGGAAACTGACCGCATCTTTGATACATACACCCCAAGTCCTTCCAAATCGACAAACGTGGTGCATAACGTGGCACAGTGGAGTCCACCCTCTGGGACCCATTTCAGGTCTGGGCCTCAGCTGCCTCCCTTGAACAACAGGGTAAGAGCCAGACTCTGGGTGGCTGGAGCCAGAGCCGCTGGGCTGGGGACCTGCCCACAGCTGCTGTGTGCCACGTGGAGAGGAGTGTGGTAGCGAGGGAGAAGAATGGTATGCAGGGTGTGAGGGGGAGGGATGAGGCCTGGGGGTGCTGGACACCTACACCCAGATCTCCTGAGGGCCAGCTCCCATGGGGTGGCACAAGGCGGAAGGGAATGTGTTCAAGCAACACTGACAGGAAAATGAAGCAGGCCACATGTGTCATTTTAAATGGTCTCACTGCCACATTACAAATGAAAAAGCAGGTGAAATTAATTTCAATGTTATTTCCTCAGTATATTCCAAACTTCATCATCTTAATGTGTAATCATTATAAAAATGACTAATGCCTCCTTTACATCCTTTAATCAGACCAAGTCTGGGAAGCCCAGTGCTACTTTTTACTCTTGCACATCTCTCAGTTCAAATGGGCCACATGCCCAGTGCTCCCAGCCACACTGTGGCTACTGGATTAGCTCTAGAGGAGCTGTTGGAGATCCAGCTCCACAAACTAGCTGTAGGACCTTCCCATGGTTTGAATGTGTTCCCCCAAAGTTCATGTGTTGAAAACTTAAGCCTCAAATTCACATGTAAGTAATATTTGGAGGTGAGGCCCTTAGGATGTAATTAGGATTAGAGGAGGTCATGAGGATGGGGCCCCATGATGGCATCAGTGACTTTTTAAGAAGATGAATGACCCAAACTAGCATGTTTATTCTGTCTTGTCATGTGATGGCCTCCCTATATGATAATATAACAGGAAGGCCCTCAGCAGAGGCTGGTATATGTTCTTGGACTTCCCAGGCCCCCCTCCCCAAATTTGGAGCTAAATAAACCTGTATTCTTTATAAATTTCCTAGCCTCAGATGTTTTGTTACAGTAACAAAATGGATGAAGACCTTTAAAATGTTACATATCTTCTTTCCCTCATTCTCCTACTCTCTAAAATAGGGGGATAGGCATAATAATTGTACCTACCTTTGAAGGTTGTTATGAGGATTTCATATTCCTATAATAAGGTCTGGCTTTGTGGTCAGAAGTATAAAATCATTAGTTACTATTATTTTACCACTATCAAACAAGACAGTGGTTCAACATCAAAAGTAAAACATGATACAAAATTTTAAAACCTTGTCTAAAATCATAATTGTCAACAACTGTTGTTGACAATAATAGAAAACAATCCTGGTCTCCCACCATGAGTTCTGTGGCGCTTTGGGTAGGGGCTTCTGTATATTCCAATAAATTCCTATTTTCACTTGAGTTCATTTGAGTTGTGCTTCTGCCAGTTGCTACTGAAAGAGAGCCCTAGGGGGGCTTGACCTTCACTCCTGCCCTGCTGCTGCTGTTCTGAGCGAGGATGGGGGTGTCACGTTGGCCCTGTACCTCTGAGCCATCTGGCGTTTTCATGCTCCATGATACAAAGATAAGCGAATCAATGGAGCAGGGCTTATCTCATCAAGAGACTGGGCCAAGCCAATGTTGCATGCCGTGTGTCTGTTTGGCCCTGGTCATTGCTTGTCGTTATTGCTCTTGGTGCAGACCCTGGGGATCTGAAGGAGAAACGGTGGGTGCTGCTCCATTAGGGCACACTGTGAGCCTATGACGCTGTGGTTACTTAGCATCCAGCCTGGTCTGCTTGTGCACTCAGCGACCAGGACAGAAAATCTGCCTTGCTCCTCCTCTTTCTTTGTAACAGGTTCTACTAAAGCATCCAGGACCAAGCAGGAGGCAGGGCAAGAAAATGTGGGGGCTAGATGAACCCTCAGAATGGTACCAAAAGGATCACAGTGGAAGACCCAGGAACTGAGGGAGAAGAACAAATTCTGAACTTTGAGGGGTAGGGAAGGAAAGGCTGTCTCCTCGATATCTCTGGGCTGTTGTGAGGGCTTGCCTGCTCACTTGGGGTCAAGCCCCCATGGCAGTCAGGATAACCTGAAGGATCTGATGCAGGGCTAGCCTCAGAGATCACAGAGCTAGGCTGGTGGTGAAGAGTCATTTTCTAGAAATGTTTGACCATAGGCAAGTTATTTGACCTCTCTGAGACTCAGTTTCCTTATCTGTAAAATGGGAAGAATGATATCATCTTATTTGAAATTATGTAAAAATATTTACTGTTTCACTTTATGTGTGAAATCTGACATAACTCTGCGGTTATTCTGGGCTATACTGAGTTTTATTGGTTTTACAATCCATATAGTGTGGACTGTAAATTACAAGTTGTGTTTATTCTCTAGCTACATGATTGAACTATTGCTGAGGCTGGCTTTGAACTCATAATCCTCCTGCCTCAGCCTCCTGAGATGCTGGGATTACAGGCGTGTGCCACCTGGTGATGATAGCATTATTCAGCAAGTGCTTAAGTAGATATTCCTCCCACCCTTCTGCAGGTGAGTTTTGAATTACTCCAGTTTGGAATTGTTTGAAGTCTTCAGAACTATCTCCTCTAAGTGATTTGATTGCTTGCCCCTTGTAGAGTAATTATGAACATTAAACAAGACCATGCAGTAACCAGCCCACAGCAAGCACTCAGTGATAGTGTGCTTCTGAAAAAAAAAATAATCATTTTTAAGAACAAATAGATAGATGTTCTGTCAGAGAAGGCTGCTACACACCTGTGGACGAACAAGCAGACCTGGGTTTGCTGTCTCCTCACCTGTAATGTGGTAGTAACTGAGTTGTGTTGAGTTGAGCAGTTGTGAGCTTTTGTGTAAACAGCAGGCAAGATGCTATTTTTCTAGCATAGCATGAATGCAGAGATGCAGGATTCTACAGGTGTGACCTACTTTAAGCAAGGTTGTAAAAATTCAGATTTAGCCAGTCACTGTGGTGCATTCCCAGCAACCTGGAAACCCGAGGCAGGAGGATTGCAGGTTTGAAGCCAGCCTCAGCCATTTAGCAAGACCCTGTCTTGAAATTATAAAAAATAATAATAAAAAAAAAATAAAAAGGGCTGGAGATGTAGGTAAGGAATGAAGCACTCCTGGGTTCAATCCCCAGTACCCCCCCCCCCAAAAAAAAGAATGTAGCCATTCAATCATCAATTTTTTGTTAATACTGCAATATGTAAGAACTGGCTGAGTGGGGTTAAAAATCTGGGCTGGGAATGTAGCTCAGGGTAGAGCCTAGTGTGTTCCAGGGCAGAGCCTGGGTTGCATCTCCAGCACTGAAAAACAAAACAAAACTAACCCAAAGGTGACAGAACATGATCCTGCCACTGAGGAAATTACACCTAGGCAGAGGCGATCATCTGGCCACAGACCACACTGTGCGTTTGTTTGTTTTAATTTGAAATTGTTGCAGTTTAAAACTTGAGAGTTTTTTTTTTTTTATTATTAAAATGAAAATTTCCAGCTTTTCCTGGGATCTTGGAGCAGCTGGCAGCATTGAGCCTGCACTCTGGCAGGTCACCACTTGGCTGTCCCTTGAGACAAGATGTGGAGGGCTGAACTGTGATTCCTCAAAATTCACATGTTGACGTCCTCACCAGCAGAATCTCAGAACAGGACTGTATTTGGAGATGAGACCTTTAAAAGGTCAACTAAGGTCAAATGAATTATAAAGGTGGGTCCTGATTCCATATGACTTGTGTCCTTATTATAAGATATTAGGACCTGGGGTTGTGACTCAGTGGTGGAGTGCCTCCCTAGCATGCGTGAGGCATGGGTTCGATTCTCAGCACCACATAAAAATAAAGGTCCATTGACAACTAAAAAAATATTTTTAAAAATATTCAGGTGTGGACACACACAGAGGGACAATCAATATGAAAACATAGTAGAGAAACTATGGCCATCTGCAAGCCAAGGAGAGAGGCCTCAGATCTGCTTAACACCTTGATCATGGACTTCCAGCTTCCAGACATGAGAGAAATGTCTATTGTTTCAGCCCACCCTACACTGGCCTCTGCCTTAGTCTGTGGTTTCCCGGTATAGCAGCCCAAGCTGATGAAGATACTGGGCCTGGTGTGGGTCCAAGGACTGGTCTCCAGCAACTATGCATCTATAATGCAGAGATTCTGGGTAGCTGCCACTTATCTTTTCTTTTTATTATTATAGCTTATTTAAACAAACTGTATAGTAACCCCTGATCTAGAGGAAAAGAGCGGTGATTCTCTAGATATGTGTGTCCTTAGTTTGAAACTTTGATGTTCATAACTCCTTTAATTCTCCCCATAGTTTTAAGGGGCTGACGTTGTCATCTCCACTTAGCAGAGAAGAAAACAGCTCAGAAAAACTAAAAACCATTTTCCCCAAGTCAAACATACCTAGAACCCAGCCAGGCCCACTGTGTCAGGGCCCAGAGCTCATGTCCCGCCCCACTGGCTCCTCTGCTAACAGGGGAGTTACTGACAGGGCTGTGATGTGTGTGTGTGCAGGTGAACATGTGTTAGAGAAGTAAACCATCTATAGAAGCAAACAAATCCAGGGAGGATCATTAGCTTGAAATAATACTCAGCACAGAATTTCTTTAAGAAGTAAACCTAGAGTAGGGCTTACTTAACAGATATCAGATTTATGCAGGAGTTTATTTCACGGAGGCAAAGTGTAGCTGGCAGCCCTCTGACCTGGAGGAAGGAGTACAGAAGTTGCCTGTTACCCACAATGAATATTGGCAGTGGGAAGCATTGGTGGGAAACTGTGGGAAAGAATGTCCCATGGGTGGCGTCAGGATGAAAGAAGGGAGGGAAGAATGGAGGGATTGGCAGAGAGAAAAGGGGGTTCCTGAAGAACTAGCTGGATGTTCTATGGAGACAGAGTAGCTTCAGATAGCTCCAGACTTGTGAAAAGGGACTCTCCATCCACCCACACAACCGCACACTGTGAAACCTCTGTTAGAACAAAGTGAGAAGAGCAAGCTGCAGCACTGGATGTAAAGGATGCTTCGTACATATTTAGGGGATTTCTGAAAACACGCTGAACTTTGTTAAAGGGGTTACTGCTCAGAATTGGGAAGGACTATGAGGGCTTTTACTTTTCACATTCCACCTTTATGAACTGTCTGAATTTCGCATGAGGAGCATCATCACTTTTATAATTTTTAAAACATGAGGTAGGCCTGAGGATTAAGGATTGGGAGACAGGTAGGGGTGATGTCCCTGCTAGGAGAGGGGAAGAAGGCAGACCTTTGACTGTGGAGCAGTGAGGTATTAGGAGGAGGGCAGTGGTGATGTTCTGAAAGGGGCGGAGTGTCTGAGGAGTGGGTAGTCAAAAGCAGAGTAATGGATATGATCACCAGGTAACAGAATAATCCAGGCAGAAAGGCGGGCAGAAATAGGGATGTGAGAGATTTTTTAAAACAATGCTAACTGGACATCAGCCTTAACTTGATCTATATAGGATATTATCATTACTATTGCTGCTGGTTTGGTTTGGCAGAAACACAGAGTCTCTGGGAGATGGCCAGTCTAAGGAAGGAAACTTTGAAGGGTTCTAAGAACAGCTGTATGGCCAAAGAGCCCAGGAGGCGCTTGGTATAGTCAGTGACAGCACTTACCTAGCTGCCTGAGGCCTGGGGAAACCCCCTCTCCCCTACAGGATCGGAAGAGGATCACTGAGTTTGGAAGAAGGACTTAGGTGTTAGAGAAGAGACTGGGCTGGAAATCCACTAGGGGCCATTGCCATAGTTCAAGCTGAGAGATAAGGTCCTGGATTGGGACAGTGGCAATGGGGATGGAGGATTAGGAAGAAAATAGATTAAGACAAGCTTGGAGACAAGTAGTTTGGGGATGGAGGGGAAAAAGGGGAGAGTTGTAAAGAGCTGGGTACAAACCTCTGGCTGCTCTTTATTACCTTTTGAAGTTGGTTTGCCCATCTGTATAAAGTATTTAATCAAAAAAGTGTTATATAGCATAAAATGAGATGATGCACTCAATAAACGTTAATTGGTCATAGTTGTTAGCTCAGGAATTGGACTCAGACTTAAAGGGGTTCAAAGCATTAATGTCTCTGCACCCAACTCTTTTGTAGATGGGGATAACTTGTTACCATGGAAATGAAAGCGCCCCAGTAAAGGGCTGATAGGGCTTGGCACAAAGTAGCACTTAGTAAATGGCAAAGCTGTTACTTATTATCATAACAGCTAAACCAACCGGCACAGAGGTTGGCACAAACTAAGTACTTAAGAAATGTTTTAATTCATAAGTTCAAGGCTGAGAACCAGAAATGAGGAGCTGCCTAGCTCAAAAGCGGGTGCCCTCGCCGCCCTCTCCCCCTCGCAGGACCGCAACGCACGCGTCTTCTCGTCCCCACGCGCCCGCCCGCAGGCACTTTCCGCTCATACCCCGCGCGGTGCAGGACACTCACCCTCTCTGCCCCCGGCCACGTCCAGGGGCGTCCGACGGAGGAAGCTCTCGGTGGCGCTGGGCGTCCCGCCTCCCGCGGCGGTAGCAGCGCCCACGCGGGCCCGAGCATAGTTTTCCCATCCCGTCATGGGCGGGAGCGCCTTCCTCCCGGTCACGTGGGCTGGCGCGCAGTCGGGCGCTCTCTTTTTCCACAAGGGTTTGGGTAAAACTTACATTGTTGGTGACACCTTGGGTGCGTCGCTGCATCTCTCTGTACGTAGAACTTACCACTGTATTTGAGGGGTTAGTACACGAGGGTGATTGATTTCCGTGAGTTTGCAAAGGTCTGAGTACAGCGTAGGTGCGTGTGTCCCAATAGACATCTGCCGGATGCGTGCTGATATTTATCTCCTTGTGTATCTGAGAGTGTGTGGGAGCGTGACCGCTTATAGCAAGAGGACGTTTCCCTGTGTATTGAAAATGCATGCACTTTAGAGTGATTATGAAGCATATGTATGTGTTTAGTAGTGTGTATGCATAGGACCCTGTGTACACATCGGTATGCACATGTGTTTAGCAGCTTGTGTGCCTAAGGACCGTGTGTACACATCTGCTCGCACAGGTTGAAGGCTGCAGCTGGGGTGTGTGACTGCAGTGTACCTCATGCTGGGTGTACCTGGTCTGGTTTTGTGTTGGGTGCATGTTTAGATGTGAATGAGTGTGTGTGAAAACACGTTGGTATGCTTGTGGCATCAGTGAATGTGCAGTGGCTCTTTCCCTGTATTGATAAGTATGCATGCCTTGGTGTGGATTTTGCCCAGATGTGAATGTGCATACACATAATAGTGTGGATAGGAGCTCCTATGTCCCAGCTCTCTTCTCTTTCCTTCCCAGTGATGCTTCCCTGACCTCATTAACTCTGTGGCTCAGCTCAAGTCTTGGGGAATGGTCATCCCTACTGGAGGGTCTCAGTTACCAGGACAGTAGAGTAATCCTATTTAGGTAGCAAGCATACACTGGAGGAAAAGAGAAACCATCAGAGACCTGTTTTTTGCTTTCTTTCCTGTTTTCTTCCAAGGGCTACCAGTATTTCACTGGTCTGCTGGAGCATCTGCTTAACAGCTGATATGTGATACAAAGTTTACAGTCAGAATTTTAATGTAGATATGCCTTTAAATTCCAGTGCTGGTTCCATTGTCTTAGACAAGTCAGTTAATCTCATAGATGGTGTTTCACTTTCTGAAAAGTAGGGAGAATAATAATTTTATCACCTGCACTGTCTTTCTCCAAAGTGGGGATCCTCATCCATAAAGGTATTTGGTATACCAACACACTATGTACAGAATTATCACTAATATTACATAAATGTTATTTGAGAGTACAGGTTAGTAGGTTCAATGTTCATTCAACAAATATTTAATAAGCATCAATTATATTACAGTTCCAATCTAGGTTCTGGGCATAGAAAGGCTTGGTACCTGCCTTCATGGAACTTAGGGTCTTTTGGGGATGATGCAAGTAGTTGCAAGTGAAATGAGCTCATAGAAAGAAAAACTCTGAGTGTGAACCTGGGTGGTCAGGGAGAGGCCTGGGAAAACAATGTTAGGTGAGCCCTCAGGGATGATTGACTGTGGTCTGGGTGCCAGGAGATGTGAGCCTGTGAAGTAGAGTTTAGGGTGTCCCTACATAGGTGACTGGAAAGGATGCTCCATCCAGTGTACCTGCTGGGTATCCTGGGCTGGGTATCTGAGGTAGCAGGAATGTGTCAGGAAGGGAAAAGGTGAGGAAGCCCTGCTTGGAATGCCTGGAGGCCATGTAGAATCTAAAACACTCAGGAAAGCCCCTCTTGTGGGTGGAGTGGGACTGTGTGTGTTACAGCACTCCACTGGGACAGAAGTTGAAATTATTGGCATGCTTTTATTGGTTAAGAAAAGATTAGGAAATGTATTTCCTGACTGAGAGAATGGGCACAGATGTCCTTCTAACTCTCTGAGGAGACCTGGAATCTAGTTCTCTTGAGCCCAGCAGAGTCCTTGGGGCCTTGTCCTCTGGATCCTTCCAGTGATCATGGCTTCCGGTAGCAGGCAATGGAAATCTTGTTAAATGTCAGTTCCAGGGGCTGAGTTGCCTCAAGGTAAAGTGTGGCTCAGAACTTCTTCTCCATAGGTTATTTCCATCTTTAATTCAGTCTTCAAATATTTTTAATCTATTAAGATTTTTGGAGAGGCTGGGAATCAAAATAACAGTAGAATGAATCAGACATAATCTTCCCATGTTCATCATGTTCAACCACAAGAATGGGATCTTAATTAGAATGTTATACTACATGTCTGTATAATATGTCAGAACACACTATGCTGTCATGATCTAAAAAGAACAAATGAAAAATAAAAAAGTTTGAGGACAAGGAGATGAACTTCTAATTGAGAATACAAGAGGCAAATGTGCTAAGTCCATTGGAAAAACATAAAATGTTAGGATAAATGAGAATTCCCCCCTTCATTTGATGCATTTCAATTCATGTCATATCTACAGTTTACAATCCAGCCAGGGGCAGTTGTGTCAGGTGTGGCCACTTGGCTTGTTCCACAATGGGACAAACATCTCTCTGTGTGCCTTCCTATACTGTAGAAATTGAAAAGCGAAAAACAAAGCAAAACAAAAAACCCCCTCACAAACCGTTTCCTCAATTCTTTGCTACATTATATTGTACTTTTGGGAAGGCCTGTGCTCCTGTACAAGATCTGACATGAAAATTAAGCCTTAAGGAAAACAAAACAAACCTGTGTGGTGAGGGAGGAGAGAGCTAGCTGGGAGGAATCTCTTTTGTAGTGCTGCCTTGGAAAGTGCGGTGTGGCTCTGGACCCAGGTTACACCTAAGGTAGTATGCTCCTGTAGTTGGAGACTGGATCAGTGGCTTCCTTCCTGAATGTGGCCTATGTAACGGTGAGGATGTCAGTACTGTGGGTTTGGGGGATTGTTCCTGGAGGTCTAGCCCAGAACATGCTCTGCAGTGATTCTAAACTCACTTGATTCTTTTTTTTTTTTTGGTACCAGGGATTGAACCCAGGAGTGCTTTAACAACTGAGCCACATCCCCAGCCCTTATATATATATTTTTTGTTTTTTATATTTTATTTAGACACAGGGTCTCACTGAGTTGCTTAGGGCCTTGATAAATTACTGAGGCTGGTTTTTAATTCATAATCCTCCTGTCTCACCCTCCTAAGCCATTGGGATTATAGGTGTGTGCCATCATGCCCTGCTTGATTATTTATATTAAATCCATGTCTTCTTAAAATAGGTGAAAGCATTCCTGCACATTCGCCTGAACCCAAACTGATATGTTATCAACTAGATGTGCCATGAAAACCAGGGAGGGGACATGATTGTGTATCTGAACAACCAGGGACATAATCCAGAGGCTCCTTTTTGTCCTCTTTCTGTTCACCTACCCTCTGCCCCACTTCAACCCTAACATCAACCTTCAAATTAATTAATTGACTAAATATCAAATGACTACAATGCACAAACATTCTGCTTGATGTTGGGGCCATAGTGGTGAAAAAATAAACAAGGCCTCTGCTTCCATAGAGCTTGTGAGAAGACAGATGTTAAACTAGCACTTGAATAAATGTGCAATTCAAAACTGTGGTAAGAGGAAGGAAAAGCAGAGGGAAGCATGGGAAGATGATGGTATGGTGTCTCTGAGATAACTTATTTGCGTGAGAATTCTGGGAGGATCTCTTCAGTAGGTAACATTTAAGCTGAATCCCAAAAAGTAAAAATGCTCTCACTATGCAAAGGTAGCAAAGGAGTGGGGAGAGGGGCCAGGCAGGAGCAGGGCATGGAAAAGCAGCCTTAGCATTTCTAAACGTCTTTGTCATGCTCCTGTGTAACAGAGGATAAAACCTAAAATCTGTAGCCTTTGTTGATGTGGCCTGTTCTGTGCACTGGAGGAATTTTAGCAGCATCTCAGGCCAGTTCTCACTAGAACTACCTACTTTTAGCTAGGATCCCAACCCCAATATGACAACTAAAAATGTCAGTTGTCAATGTTTCCAGAGGGTTCAACTTGCCCTCCACTAAGGACTGCTGCCCAATGGGTAGCCCTCCTCTGGTCCAGATAGCCTTCTTGCTGATGCCAAGTATCTCTTCCTCATGTGTGTTTCTGCCCCTCCTCACATGGGGTTCCCTCTGATTAGTATCTGCTTTTCTGCCTCCCCGAAGCTTCAGTCATGATCTACTAGACATTCATGGCTTGTATCTGCCCAGCAAACTAGTCCCTGGGGAAAAGAATGGTCCATCCCAGTACTTTGCACCCCCTCTAGCTACAGGGGCACGGGCATGTGGATGAGGTGCCCTTTCTTTTTGTGCTCAGTTAAGGGTGTAAATGGTGGGCATGAGACCCAAGTGATCCAGTCTCCATGTGATCTCCATGAAAGGGCACTGCTTTTCTTCTCAACTGTTAACTGCAGAGGGATAGTTGGGAGCTGCCACTAGTCTTATTTTCCCACCACTTGGGGAGAGCCTGCATATGGCAGGAGATAGTGACAGTGATATGCAAATACACAAGAAATGGAGAGAGTGCTATGACTGGGTTGTTAAAGTCCTTTATTCAGTTCCTTGTGCTGAAAACCACATTCTCATAATTTTCCCCTTTTTTAAGCTAGTTTGAATTGTTTCTGTTGGTTGTGGTGGAAAGAGACCCTGCACAGTATTTTTCCTTATTCACATCTCTCCTTTTTCATGAAATCCTCTCAACACAGGAGAAGAGAATGCTTTTTTTGAATTCTTCACTGGTTGTTTGCCGGATCCCCACACAATTCGGCACATGTCTTCCCATCTCTGAGTTTAGTCATGTCACATTGGTATTTAGAAATCATCACAGTGAGGGCAATTGCATCACAGAAATTAGCAAACATTACAAGTCAGGGCTCCCTACCCTGTACCCTGGCCCCAGTTTGTTTGCCAGCACATCACTGTCTAAGTCCCCTTTTGGTTGTACCATCCTTTGGATAACCATCTGAATGCACTGAGATTGGTGACACCTCTTGACTTTTGAAATTGGTGACTTTGGGAGGACAAGCACTGCTGGCCTAGGCTGCACCTGAATCTTTAGAACCTCAGAGGAAGAAAGGTCCTGAGAAATTATTTGGCCCATGTCCTCATTTCACAGGTAAAGAAAGGGTCTAGAGACCTTCAGTGACATTAGTCACAGAGCCCAGAGGAAGAGAGTTCGTGGTTTTTTGACTTACACCCATTGTTAAAATGTGGCTACTCTCCTTTTGCCTTTTTTCAGCCTTTTCCATTCCCTAATGTTGGCACAAAAGTGTCAAAAAAATTTTTTTGAACCATTCCAAACAGCTGATGGCCAAGACCCAACTAATCAGATGCTTACTTTCAACAGGAGGCTTTGGGGTTGTGAAGTTTCCAGAATGAGATCATTCCAGATGGGGTCTCACTAATGTGGCAATGCTGGGGAGACAGCTGTTCACAGAAAGGACATGCTGCCACTCCATAGACTTCTGAGCCAGCAAGCCTGGGGAACTGCGCTCACTGTTGTAAAGTCATTTGAGGGAAAAGGTCAAAATAGCCTCAGGTTAAAAGAACATGATGTTGAAGCGGTTGTTAGTTGCTCTGTGTAGTATGTCACTTGTAATGCAACAAGATGGTCATTCAGCCCCGAGGAAAGCTTGCAGATTATGAACATTAAAATACACTATTTTTTTTTTTTTGATGCAGCAGTTCTGTTTCTGGGAGCTTATTCTGGAAATGCACATGTGGATATTTATTGCAACCTTATTTGAACCAATAAAAGATTGAAGACCATCTTCAAGCACAACATTAGGGAACTGGTCCAATAGATGGTTATTCATACCTATACATGTATACACACATACACAAGGATTCAGAGACAGAGATAGAGGAGGGATTCTGCTTTATGCAGTCATCTCCAAAATATATTGTTTAGTGAGAAAAATAAGAAACAGAACAGTATGTAACGTTTGCTCTCATTCAGTAAAAAAGAAAAAGAAAAAGTGAGGAAAACACAAACACACATAATTATAAAAGCATAATTCAGAAGGATACGTAAGAAACTGTAACACTGAAGTTGTCTCTGGAGAGAGGAATCAGAAAACAGTGGCAAGAGGCACACTTGATTTTCAGGGTATTTTTGGGAATAATTTGATTTTTATTTGGTCTTATTTATTCATTTGTTTGTTTTTGGTACTAGGGATTAGACCCAGGGGCGTATACCACTGAGCTACTTCCCCAGTCTTTTTTATTTTATATTTTAAGACAACATCTTAAAGTTGTCCACGCTGACCTCAAACTTCAGAGTCTTCTGTCTCAGCCTGCCAAAAGAAATATAACTCGGGAAAAGAGGATCATAAGTTTGAGGATAGCCTCAGAACCTTAACTAGATCCTGTCTCAAAATAAAAAAGAAAAGGACTGGGTTGTATCTCAGTGGTAGAGCATGCCTGAATTTAATCCCCAGTATGGGGAAGAAAAATAAAATAGAAGTCTCATCTTTCAACCTTAGGATGAATATGTACAACTGCAGAAGGACACTAGGTGCAGTGGTGGGCCATCTTCCCAAGGTCATCCATGAGTGGGGCACCTCATCATCTGATCCCTCTACTAGACCACATCTGGGCAGACAGAGGTCTTCAAAAAGCAGAGAGTTTTCATGGGAAGGAAAAGAAGTACCAGTGTTCTGGGAGCTTTTCTGGCCTAAGGTTTCAGGGCAATGGAAACCCTGAGACAGCTAGAGTCCCAGCACAAATGTAATTAAACCAAAATAGTGGAAAGTGACCCAGAAAAGCTCCAACTGGTTTCCAGATGTGACTTGAAGGGTCTTGGCTGGAAAGATTTCATTTTGGAATTTGATGCAGAAAGCTTGCAAGGTTTCTCAACTCAATGTGTGAATCTGAAATAAACAGACATATTATGTGAGGAGATGCCATACTGAGAGGGTCTTGAGAATGAAACATTGAGAAAGCAGCCTGTGAACGGGCCTAGAAACAGACTTTGGCACGTCTGGCCAGCATAATTTTAGGAGAGAGTATGAGAAATAAAATGATCCATCCTTTTTGGTGGGAAGAAAACTAGAAATTTTGAATCAAAGAAATGAGGCATGATTCAACTGCATAAATGAAGTCAGCTAGTGGCTGGAAAGAGACTTTTTGTCTGAATCTTTTGTGAAGTAGATTTGTCTAAATCTTGTATTTCAAAAGACTTCTACAAAAGTTGGGCATAGTGGCACACACTTGTAATCCCAGATACTTTGGAGGCTGAGACAGGAGACTCCTGAATTTAAGGCTATCCTCGGTCACTTAGTGAGACCCATCTCAAAATAAAAACATCAGAAAGGGCTGGGGACATAGCTCAATGGTTGAAAACTTGCCTTGCATGCCAGAGCCCTGGGTTCAATCCTCAGTACCACAAGAAAAAAAAAAAAAAAAAAGAAAGAAAAGAGAAGAGAACTTCTACAGAATTCTCTTGAATAACCCTCAGAAGACACCTAGTTCTATACGTCTTCTTCACTTAATTTATACCCAGAAAACTTATTTTATCCATAGTAAATTACACATTTTGCATCACAGTCTCTTTAAAGATACGTAACCTGGTAACCATGGCAGCCTCTGGGAAGAATCATGCAGGTGGAAGATGGGATCTCAGAGTCACAGCTTTCACTGTACTGTTGCAATGTGCCACATGCACATATCACACCTTGAAATCAAAATACACTCTAAAAAAAGCTCAAAGGGAAAGACATACCTTCACAATGGAGAGATTTGGCAACTACTCTACCAACTACCAACCATGTAAGCAAATTTAGCATCAGTAAGATGTAACAACCTGGCACATAACTCCTAATATGACACTAACCTGAATCCAATCAAGCCTTTAGACACACCCTCTGATTAGAAGAAGACAGAGGAACTAGTTAAATGGTGTATGAGAATATCAACTCAAGAGAGTGGGATTATTTTTCAAAATGTTAATGTCATGAAAAAAATTGAAAGGTGGTTTAAAAAATCAAGGATAAAAGATATTTTGGGGGCAGCTGGAGGAATTTTTGAATATTAGTGAATATTAAGGAATTTTTCATTTTCTTAGGTATAAACAATGGTTTGTAGCTTATAAAATAATGTTCTTATTTTAAGGATATGTGTGCTGAAGTATATCGGGGTGGGTAAAGAGACGTGATATTGGAAACTCAGTTTAAAGTACCTCAGATGGGAGGGAAAAGGAAAGAGAAGGGAAATTGCATGGAAATGGAAGGAGACCCTCATGGTTATACAAAATTACATACAAGAGGAAGTGAGGGGAAAGGGGAAAAAAAAAAAAAAAGTGAGAGTCCAGGTGACCAGGGAGAAATGAATTACAGTAGATGGGGTAGAGAGAGAAGATGGGAGGGAGGGGATGGGGGATAGTAGAGGATAGGAAAGGCAGCAGAATACAACAGACACTAGTATAGCAATATGTAAAACAGTGGATGTGTTACCGATGTGATTCTGCAATCTGTATACGGGGTAAAAATGGGAGTTCATAACCCACTTGAATCAAAGTGTGAAATATGATATGTCAAGAACTATGTAATGTTTTGAACAACCAACAATAAAAATTAAAGGAAAAAAAAAAAAAAAGTACCTCAGAAACTGAGTGAGGTACTGCAGGCCTATAATCCCAGTGACTCTGGAGGCCAAGGCAGGAAGACTGCAAGTTCAAGAAAAGCCTCAACAACTTAATGAGATCCTATCTCAAAAAAAAAAAAAAAAAAAATAGAAAGATCTGAGTATTTAACTTAGTGGTAAAGTAACCCTGGGATCAGTTTCCAGTAACAAAAATTAAAATAAAGTAGCTCAGAAAACACACAGGAACCCGTGTGTGCACACATGCATTCACACTGTTTTTATTTTTAAATATTTTTTTTTAGTTGTAGATGGACACAATATCTTTATTTGTGTTTAAATTATTTTTATGTGGTGCTGAGGTTTGAACCCAGGGCCTCTTGTGTGCGAGGCAAGCTCTACCACTGAGCTACAACCTCAGCCCCCACACTGTTGGTTTTTAAGCTATAAATCCTCAGTTTTAATCTCGACTTTGTGAGGCCAGGGCTGGGACTTTGCAAATTCCATTTCTCCTTTGCCAGTTGGCCTCTGTTAGTCTGTAAATGGGAAGCACTAGAAGGAGACTGGAAGTCTAGAGGAGTGGCAAGGAATTTGGTCCTTTCTGTTTTGCTCCTGTTACTGTTGGGGTCACCAAGCAACAGTTCCTCACCCTGGTAATGACAGAATTATTTCCCTCAGGAGCAGCTGGTTCAAGTTTACATTTTTTCCCCCTTCAATCCTAGAACCAACCTCATTAGGCTTTTCAGACAACCAACATCAGCAGGCAGATGCTCTCTGTGTCCCCGCTCCCTGGGGCCTTCATCCAAATGTCTACATCTTAATAATCTCAAATGATTTTCCATATCTCTCAGATGCAGGGATGGCAGCTGCTTTGTGCATTTTCTGTAAAATTCCATTTGCCCTTGCAGTTCTCCAATACCTGGTTAGCACTTCTTTTTATCAAATTCTTCTGTGAAAGGAACTAGTGTAGTTTGTCTCCTGAGTGAACCTCTAACTGAACCCAGGAAACAGACCCTCAAAGATGAAAGTTTTGAGGTGTTTGGGTTTTAGACTTGACTGCAATATAGAGTCCCTTGACAGAGAAACAGGATGCTGATAATCTATTGCATTTGCAAATTATCAACTGAAATTATTGTGATATAAGAACCCCCAAAGCAGGTGCCTTGGGGATTCAAGTGGCTGTAGGGAATAAGAAGGATTTAAGGACTGTGAGGTGTGATGCCTGCTCCTGAGTGCACTGGAGTATTTCCAGAAAATGTTACACACAGCTCTTTAGAATCCCAGTTCAAGTCCTGGTGACAGAACCAGGATTTGTCTCAAATCCCTTGCTGAAATTTACACACAAATGTTCATGGTGAAGGTTGCAGATTTAAATGTAAGCTGAAATTGAAGCCTACATCTCTCCTGATGAGGTGAGGTTTGGGAAGGACTCCCCAGACTTGGAAAGAGGACATCTGTACAGACTTAATGAAGCTGGCAATCTCAGCTCCTGAGTCGCAGTCTTCTTGCCTTCTCCTTTCCCATCTGAGACTGTCCTTCCTTTGGTTGCATACCCAGTAGTGACTGCACCTGAGGGAGGTGCCTTTTCAAATAGCTGCTGTACTCTTCAAGGCTTGCCCCAATGACTCTTTGTTGCTATTACACCTGTAGCTTGGGTGAGGCAGATTCAGCATATTTCAAGGCAATAAATACAAAGTCTGATTCTGAAGGCGAGATTTTATAATCTAAGAGAACTTCAAGGTTTTTTTCTCATGGGTGACCTGGTGAATATATATTAGAGTGAGATTCTAAGAGCATTAGCTCTAAGAAGGCCAAATATAACAGGCCAAATTTACTGACATGAGCATACTTATTAGGAATTCTGAATTTACTGTGTACCTTGTATAAAGAATTTACTTACCTAGCTTGTCAGAAACATAGACTAAATAGTGACCTACATATAAGGAGTTTGAGACCCCCGAACTTCCTTGCACATGTAGTGAAAGAAATCCAAATATTTGAGAGTCCTGGTGACCAGGCACATACCTTCCCCTGTAGACCAATATGCAATAACCACAGAAGTAGTTTGTTTCACCTGGTAGAGCCAAAAGACTCCTGTCACAGACTGGCCTTAAGGCTCCAACAGCTCTCTCTTTTCCTAATATAGTCTTCATCACCCTGTCATCTCACAAAATGTCATATGGTCCAGTCCACTCATGACATTTGCAGGTTGGATCTGACATGAAGGTTGGAGCATGAAGTATTCTAGATGTCTTAGTAAATTTCATATGTAAGAGGGTGGGACATAAACACCACAAAAATTCGGTAATTTACAACCTTGGTGAAGTTTCTTATGTACCAATAGCCTGTAGCACATTGCAACATCCCCTTCAAGCTGCTGTTCCTTGCAGTGTCAACCACTATTAACAGGCAATGTTTCATAGTCCTTTTTCATAGTCCTTTTTCTCTTTTGGAGTTATGTTTCATTGACCCATTTACCAAATAACCTATAGACTGCCAGTCTTAAGCAGAGATCAGAGCCCAAAAGGCTCTGAGTGAGTCCAGCCTATAGTGTTAGCTACTCTGCCACCCGGGGTTTAAGACCCAGCAGACCCAACCACACTTGGATGGAATTCTGTATGGCACCTTTTACCAATGCCAATAGAGGAACTGAAGCATAGACCTCTAGGGTTTGGGAGGAAATCCATGACCTCTTCTCTAAGTAACAACTAATCTTCTCTTGAGAAATAGCTCCTCGTTTGCTACAAGTCCTGTTAACAGTCAACCTGGGTCTGAGTGCTATTTGATCCAATAAGCCATAGGACTATGCACAGAAGCAATACCTCAGCAAGTGGAAAAGATAAAAGAGACAGGGATTAGGCAGATTTGGAAGGCACAGCAAGATGCCTGATTAGGTAGCTTGACTCCTTTGACACCTCCTCCTGCTATAAGGCTCCCACCCACTGCTCCCCAATCCATAACTTTGGCTGCAGGGGGGTAGGTAGTTTCTTATGACCAGCTGACCAGGAAGAAGAAATTTAGACCTGGTTTACAGTTTATTCTGATCAATATGATAGTACCAGCTAGTTGCTGCAAAAACTGATGCAATATTACAACTCTAGTTGGATATGTCACTGAAGAATTCTAATGAAGGGAAATGTTCTTAGGGAGAATTCTGAGTGTTACATTTGGTTGTCTACTCCATCTGTTCTGAGCAATATCCAGAAGTACAGATCTAAACTGCAGTAGCCAAGGGCAGTTACTAATAGTTTATCCAATGGTCAAGGACTTGGAAGGAACGGATTTAGAAGTCAAGTGACAAGAAGGTCTGGAAAAGAAGTATGTAAATGAATCTTTCAGAATAAACAGGAAGTTAAAGATGATTGTGCTCCAGGTGAGTGCTCACCAAAGCACTGTGTGGCCATGAGAGTGCATTTTGCAGACATACCACTACAGGGAACGTATTAACCATGGGCCCAGCTGCTACACTTGGAAATTCATCACTGCCTCTCTGATACATGCTTCCCAGGGCTACTCCCAGAAAATGCCTGAGCATGGCAGGAATACTAAGGTATGCCTATTCCTGGCATATATACGCCTCCTGTGACAGCTGAGGATTTGTGGACTTCCTGATGGTGACACTGAGCCTAAGTTAACTCAGAGAGCCATCCACTGTGGAGGGGGCTTTCAGTAACCAGGACAAAATGAGGCACCCCTTTCCCTGGCTATTCTAATGATCAAGCAGTGGGCCCATGTACAAGGGTGGCCAGGTTGGCAAACAGAGACTTACACATCAGCTTCTTCTCACCATGACTGATATGGGCATCTGGTGGCAGGTTGATTACACTGACATTTTCTACCAAGAAGGGGCAACTAGTTACTCTCACTGGAAAATATATACATTCTGGATTTGGCTTTGCCTTTGATACTTCTGTGAGCCTCATTAACTATTATGAGTATCCTGTACCACATTGCTTCTTATCCAGATTAGCAAAGGAAGGTGTATTAGTCTGGCTGCCATAACAAAATGCCTTAGACCAAGTGGCACAACTTATTCCTTAGAGTTTGGAGAATGGAAAGTCTAAGATCAAGGTACTGGGCAAGACAGATTTCATTCTAAGGCTTTTCTCTTGGTTTGTAGGTGGCTCTCATATCACCATCTTGGTCAAACCTCTTTGTGTATGTACTGAGCATGGCAGGGCAAACTATCCAGGGAATCTTCTTATAAGGACATTAATCCTATTGAATCAAAGTCCCACCCTATGACCTCATGTAGCTGTGACCCTAATTATCTCCAAAAGGTGCCATCTCCAAATACTATTACATTGGTTGGAGGTTAGAATTTTTTTTTTATTAATTTTTATTGTTGGTTGTTCAAAACATTACATAGTTCTTGATATATCATATTTCACACTTTGATTCAAGTGGGATATGAACTCCCATTTTTACCCCGTATACAGATTGCAGAATCACATCAGTTATACATCCATTGATTTACATATTGCCATACTAGTGTCTGTTGTATTCTGCTGCCTTTCCTATCCTCTACTATCCCCCCTCCCCCCTCCCCTCCCCTCTTCTCTCTCTACCCGCTCTACTGTAATTCATTTCTCCCCCTTATATTTTTTTCCCTTTCCCCTTACTTCCTCTTGTATGTAATTTTGTATACCCCTGAGGGTCTCCTTCCGTTTCCATGCGATTTCCCTTCTCTCTCCCTTTCCCTCCCACCTCTCATCCCTGTTTAATGTTAATCTTCTTCTCATGCTCTTCGTCCCTACTCTGTTCTTAGTTACTCTCCTTATATCAAAGAAGACATTTGGTATTTGTTTTTAAGGGATTGGCTGGCTTCACTTAGCATAATCTGCTCTAATGCCATCCATTTCCCTGCAAATTCTATGATTTTGTCATTTTTTAATGCAGAGTAATACTCCACATTTTTTTAATCCATTCGTCTATTGAAGGGCATCTAGGTTGGTTCCACAGTCTTGCTATTGTGAATTGTGCTGCTATGAACATGGATGTAGCAGTGTCCCTGTAGTATGCTCTTTTTAGGTCTTTAGGGAATAGACCGAGAAGGGGAATAGCTGGGTCAAATGGTGGTTCCATTCCCAGCTTTCCAAGAAATCTCCATACTGCTTTCCAAATTGGCCGCACCAATTTGCAGTCCCACCAGCAATGTACAAGTGAACCCTTTTCCCCACATCCTCACCAGCACTTGTTGTTGTTTGACTTCCTAATGGCTGCCAATCTTACTGGAGTGAGATGGTATCTTAGGGTGGTTTTGATTTGCATTTCTCTGACTGCTAGAGATGGTGAGCATTTTTTCATGTACTTGTTGATTTATTGTATGTCCTCCTCTGAGAAATGTCTGTTCAGGTCCTTGGCCCATTTGTTGATTGGGTTATTTGTTATATTATTGTCTAATTTTTTGAGTTCTTTGTATATTCTGGATATTAGGGCTCTGTCTGAAGTGTGAGGAGGAAATATTTGTTCCCAGGATGTAGGCTCCCTATTTACCTCTCTTATTGTTTCTTTTGCTGAGAAAAAACTTTTTAGTTTGAGTAAGTCCCATTTGTTGATTCTAGTTATTAACTCTTGTGCTATGGGTGTCCTATTGAGGAATTTGGAGCCCGACCCCACAGTATGTAGATCGTAGCCAACTTTTTCTTCTATCAGACGCCGTGTCTCTGATTTGATATCAAGTTCCTTGATCCACTTTGAGTTAGCTTTTGTGCATGGCGAGAGAAAGGGATTCAGTTTCATTTTGTTGCATATGGATTTCCAGTTTTCCCAGCACCATTTGTTGAAGATGCTATCCTTCCTCTATTGCATGCTTTTAGCCCCTTTATCAAATATAAGATAGTTGTAGTTTTGTGGATTGGTCTCTGTGTCCTCTATTCTGTACCATTGGTCCACCCGCCTGTTTTGGTACCAGTACCATGCTGTTTTTGTTACTATTGCTCTGTAGTATAGTTTGAAGTCTGGTATCGCTACACCGCCTGATTCACACTTCCTGCTTAGCATTGTTTTTGCTATTCTGGGTCTTTTATTTTTCCATATGAATTTCATGATTGCTTTCTCTATTTCTACAAGAAATGCCGTTGGGATTTTGATTGGCATTGCATTAAACCTATAGAGAACTTTTGGTAATATTGTCATTTTGATGATGTTAGTTCTACCTATCCATGAACAGGGTATATTTTTCCATCTTCTAAGATCTTTTCTCTCTTTAGGGTTCTGTAGTTTTCATTGTATAAGTCTTTCGCCTCTTTTGTTAGGTTGATTCCCAAGTATTTTTTTTTTTTTTTTTTTTTTTGAGGATATTGTGAATGGAGTGGTTGTCCTCATTTCCATTTCCCCAGAGGATTTGTCGCTGATATACAGGAATGCCTTTGATTTATGCATGTTGATTTTATATCCTGCCACTTTGCTGAATTCATTTATTAGCTCTAATAGTTTCTTTGTAGACCCTTTTGGGTCTGCTAGGTATAGAATCATGTCATCTGCAAATAGTGATAATTTGAGTTCTTCTTTTCCTATTTTTATGCTTTTAATTTCTTTTGTCTGTCTAATTGCTCTGGCCAGTGATTCTAGAACTATGTTGAACAGAAGTGGTGAGAGAGGGCATCCCTGTCTTGTTCCAGATTTTAGAGGGAATGCCTTCAGTTTTTCTCCATTCAGAATGATGCTAGCCTGAGGCTTGGCATAGATTGCTTTTACAATATTGAGGTATGTTCCTGTTATCCCTAGTTTTTCTAGAGTTTTGAACATAAAGGGATGCTGAACTTTGTCGAATCCTTTTTCCGCATCTATCGAGATGATCATATGGTTCTTATTTTTAAGCCTATTGATGTGGTGAATAACATTTATTGATTTCCGTATATTGAACCAGCCTTGCATCCCAGGGATAAATCCTACCTGATCATGGTGCACAATTTTTTTGAGGAGGTTAGAATTTCAACATATGAATCTGGGGTGGGGGACACTAATATTCATTCCATATGTTTGTGGCACTACATTGATTTCTATAGAAATTTATTGGTTTTGTCATATACTTTATTACCCAGAAACAGCTGGGCCACAAGAATGGTGAAATGATCTACTTAAGACTCAACTACTTTGCAACTGAGAGAAAATAATCTAAATGATGACATTCTATCTTACAGGATGCAGCATGTGCTTTGAATTGGTAAGCGACAAATATGGATCCATTCCCAGCCCAAGGCCAGAAGGTCCAGGGACCCAGGGATGAAAGTGGGAGTGGCTTATCTTACCACAGCATCTAGTAACTGTAACAGAATCTTTGCTTCTCATTGCTGTAGCTGTAAGTGCTGCTTCCCAAGGGAGGAATGCTTTCATCAGGAGAATTCAGCGTTTCTACTGAACTTGGAAACTGTGACTGCCACTGATCATGTTGGGCTTGTGTTATGAACCTGAAATTGGCCTGAGCTGTTTGTACAGCATGAACTCCTGGTGAAAGCATACTATGTCCTGATTAATCATCTCGCTTTGCAGTCATGTGTATGAGGAGTTCAAGGTGGTTAGTAACAATTTGTCAACATTATTTATTATAATAGTCAGATGGAATAGTCATATCTGGAGATCTTTACCTATTCGTTTTCTGTCCTCCAAGAATCCCCAAAACTTGGTTGTTGGGGCTGGTTATGTGGCAAGAATATGCCTATGTGAACAGCAAAGTATAAAAAATACCAGCTGAGATTCTATTTGGGGCTTCTTGGTTCTGAGGTATTCCTGATCCAAGACAGAATGTCCCTATGGACCTGTTTTAGTTTCCTATTGCTGTGGTTAACATTTTACCAAAAAATTAGTAGCTTAGAACAACATATATTTATTATCTTACAATTCTGATGTCAAAAGTCCAAAATCAGTCTTATGGGCTGAAGTCAACGTGTCTGCAGGGCTGGCTGCTCTAGAAGTTCATGTGAATGTCTGTGTTCTTGACTTTTTCAATGTCTGGAGGCAGCCTATATGCCTATATCCCTTTCTTCCAAGCTCACATCCAGTAGAATGGCACCTCTAAATCTCTGACTCCCTGGCCTTGACATCTCCTCACCCTCCTAAGAATCTTTGTGACTACAGTGGCCCAGTGGCTGATCATTCTATTTCAAGATCCTCACCTTGGCCCAGCTGCAAAGTCCCTTTTGGCCATCTAAAGTAACATATTCACAGGTTTTGGGTATTAAGATGTAGACCCCTCTGGTGGACCATTTTTTGTCCACCATAGGCCTTGACATGGCGGGGTGGGGCGTGGGGGTACAGTAAGAGCTACAAGTGTTCTCTGCAGACCTCCTGGTGTGGGCAGTCTTTGGCAATGACGCATATACTTTTTTTAAAAAAATATTTATTTATTTAGTTAGTTTTTGGCAGACACAACATTATTGTTTATATGTGGTGCTGAGGATCGAACCTGGGCCGCACACATGCCAGGCGAGTGCGCTACTGCTTGAGCCACACCCCCAGCCCCCCTTTTTTTAAAGAGAGAGAGAGAGAGAGAGAGAGAGAGAATTTTAATATTTATTTATTTATTTTTAGTTTTCAGCGGACACAACATCTTTGTTTGTATGTGGTGCTGAGGATCGAACCCGGGCCGCATGCATGCCAGGCGAGCTGAGCCACATCCCCAGCCCCAATGATGCATATACTTTTTAAAAATGCTGCTACTATATTGTAATGTTTTCCTGTGACAAACTATAGATTTGTTAGCTTTGTCATTCGGGTCCTATTAAGCAATTGAGCTGTCACCATCAGTGCTGGCCTCCTCATGTCATTGAGCCAACAGACAGAGAATGGGGACACGCTACTGACTGGGGTAATTGTGATTATCAAGGAGAAACTGGATTGCTGCTACAGAAAGGGACCAAAAAAGACTGTCTGGAACACCAGTGGAAACTTCAAAGATACCTCTTAGAGCTTCCAAGTCCAAGAGTAAATGTTAAATTAAAGTTTTTCTTTTTCAATCTGGGTGCTTTTTATTTCTTTTTCTTGTCTAATTGCCCTGGCTAAAACTTCCAAGTACAATGTTGAAAACAAATGGCGGGAGTAAATATTTTTGTCTTTTCCTGATCTTATGAGAAACTTCTAACTATGATGTAAGCTGTGAGTTTTTCATAAATGCTCCTCATCAAGTTAAGGAAGTTTACTGCTTTTCCTAGGATTCTTCATTAGAGGATAATGGATTTGTCAAGTGGTTTTTCTGTGTTGAGATGATCATGGTGTCTTTCTTTTCTTCTATTTATATGGTGAATTATTATTGATTTTTGTATTGAATCAACTGCTACTCCTGGGGAGTTCGAGTTGGTTAGGGAAGTGCCGGAGGAGGGATTTTCCGTTGGTGTGTGGTGTGTCCCGGGAGAAGGCTGTTTTGAACCTACAAGGCTGTGTGGCGGCTCGGTTATTTTGTGCCCAGCCAGACTGCGGCAAACTACCTTACCCCTTATTCCACAAATAAGATATGCAAGAGATTTTGGAAATCTAAAAGACAAGGGAGTATCTCTTTCCTATTCTGATTTGTTGTCAATATCATCTCTGTGATGATTTTCATACTGGAAACAAATTAATTCCATGAGTGGAAGCTGATTTGTTTTTAGTTTCATACTTCAATAACCAGCCTTACGGTGCCGTCTTAGAGATGTTAGCACCAGCAGTCTAACAGCTCTTTTGTAGATCTTGAACTAGCAAGGTCGAGCCAGGGACTCCTCAGACAAATGAGTCTCATTTCTCAGAGACCTCTCATCTAAGCTTCTCATCCCAACCTCTTTTCTTGTTCCCCCAGCTCTTGGGATGTTGGCTGTGTTCCTGAATTCCTGTCTCTGTGATAACTTGGTATCCACTATTTGCCTTCCCAGTTCTCTATTCTGATTTTTTTTTCCAGATTTTGTTTAAAAAATAGTATGGCTTATTTGCTGACTGGACTCTATTTGATACATAGTTCCTATAGTAGATAGTGGTGGTATATGTTAACAATTTTTTTCCCCAGTACTGGGGATTGAAGCCAGGAGTACTTTACCACTGAGTTACTACCCCAGCCCTTTCATTTTTCCTTTTGAGACAGGGTCTTACTAAGTTGTCCAAGCTGGACTTGAATTTGCATTATTCCTGCTTTGGCTTCCCAAGTAGCGGGGATTACAAGTGTGTACCACTGTGTCCAGCAAAATATTGACAATTTTTGAATCTAGAAAATAGGCATGAGTGTTCATTGTATTACTTTCCCAACTTTTTGGTATATTTAAATTGTTAATAATAAAACCCTGGAGGTAAAGTTTTGAAAATCTACATAGGGCTTTTGTTAGGAGGAAATGATAAATGAAAATGGGATTGCTCCATAAGTCAACTTGATGCCACTTCTAAAAACCTTTCAATATCCCAAACTACCCACCCCCACCTGCAAAAATATGCCTAGTTTTCTGTTTGAATACAGGAAAAGTTATTTGGGCTGATGTCAGTGCCACAAAAATTCCAAAATATAACCTTTGTGGAAAAAAAAAAAAGATACTATAGGGAAAAACCTATGTAACTATTCATCTTATAGAGAAGAACATGGAGGCCCAGAACTGGCAAGTATTGTCCAAAATCATGTAATAAAATTAATCGAGTCTAAACTTTCCCATTACTCATTCAAAAAACATTGGAAACCAAGTACATGGGCAAATCTCCTATTGTATATAATAGGAAGCAAACAGGCTCAAGCAAAAAATGGAATTTGTTACCTCTTTTAACTGAAAAATGGGAAAAAAAGTATGTCTGAATTTAGTACTTGGAGCAATGGCACGAAGAATCTTTTTCCTCTTTTCTGTTGGCTCCATTTGATAGCCTCTCTGTATGCTGTAGCAAAATTGACCACTGGAAGATCCGGGCACCTCCTGGTAAGTTAGCATATGTAGCATCTTCCCCATTAACTTCAGCAAAAGTATTAGAGCTGACTTGAGTCAAGATGGGGCCATATGGATTGACAATGGGGGAAGCTAGTTCTTCAGAAAAAGTAGGGTGCTATTACTAAAAGAAGCCAGTGAAAGAATAAACAGACGTTGAACAGGTCAAAATGAGATGATCAGCAGCTAGACTTCTCAATTCCTACAGGCTGAGACCTAGGGTTTTTTTAGATGCCAAGGGAGCAAGCCAGGACTTAAATTCATTTCTGAATTAAGAAAGATTTGTGGCAAATTTGTAAAACAGAAGGAAAATAACCTTAGGTCTCTCTTTATTTTCAGAAGATAAAGTACAAAGTACAATGTATTAAATAGTAGTTTTATACTGCCCTTTTAATTAAGCTGGACTTTGAAAACCTAAAATTGGACTTTTAGGTTTTCAAACAGAAAAACTAGGCATATTTTTGCAGGTGGGGGTGGGTGGTATTAAGGTTTGGAATATTGGGGGGTTTTTGGAAGTGGTGTCAAGTTGACTTATGGAGTAATCACAATTTCGTTTATCATTTCCTTCTAACAAAAGCCCTCTCTAGATTTCCAAATCCTGCAGATATTAGAGCCAAGTTTACAATATTAATATAACTCAGTGCTAAAAAGACTCTACAGTATAAACAGAGCCTACATTTAAATTGAAATATAATTCAAGTACCATAAAGTTTATGCTTTAAAAGCGTATGTCTATTTGGTTTTGATTCCCAATGGATTATGTCTGAAATGCTGACCCACTCACCCACATTAAGCAGATTTTAGTGGCTTAAAAAAGCAGCCAAAATGTCGAAAATCCACATTCACCCCAGTTTTAAGAGAAAAGCCATTTATATCTCCTTTTTTTTTTCACCTCATTTCCCAGTGATTTCTTACAGTCTGGAGCTTCCTGGTTCCACCAGAGTTCTGTTTTCTAATTCCAAGCCAGCAGAGGCTCAGGTTGGGCACTTTTAATCTGAGTCACTAATATCTCCTCTAGAGATGTTTAAAATCAGAATTTTGGCAAAATCTGTTATGAAGGTAAGTTGGATTTCAACCAAACCCGCAGAGAGAGTGACATCTGCTGGTCATAAAGATCGCATCTCTATATTCTATCAGAACTCCCTTTTGAAAATTATCCATAACTTTAATTACACAGTAAAAACAAGTAAACCCAGGCCTCTTCCTTGGCAACAAATAAATGATCACATATGACTTATATGTGCCAATATATGCTTTAATCTAAGTTTCTTCTTCATTTTAGCCAACATCGTCTCTTTCATTTGGCCAGGGGAAAATAAACTGTTAAAATAATTTGAAAATGACCTAAAAGCCCCTTTAAAACCGTTTCCTTAAAACTGCCCTTTGGGTTTTTGTTTTGGAGCAACAATAACTTAATTATTCTGAGAGAGAGTCTAGTAGACTTGATGGAAGATGGCTGCCAAAGGCCGTGTTACCTGGATCCCGCTATTGAACTATGAAGTTGCAGGCTTTGCACACTCTTTTTTCCACACCCCCGACCTGTCTTCAGAACCACATACAAATTAAACTCTATATATTTATTTGCATCTAGATTATTCCTATATTAGCTCTGGAAATTTTTCCCACTGCTTTTGATGTTAGACTATAATAGGAAAAATACAGACCTATATTATATATTTATGTTTTTAAATGAAGGCCTGCTAATTAATATACTGATAAAAGAATTTTTGTACATGATGTTAACACTGAGTTTTGTGTAGAAAATATAAACTTTTTAATTTGCAGTATTCAAGTGGCATCTAAATTTGGTAGTCAAAGTCCACTCCCCTTTAGCGTTCCTTTTTTTTTTTTCCCCCTTCAATTACAAAAAAGTTGGGATTAGCTATCTTATAAATAAAACTTTTTGGACATCTCTGATTCTTTCCATGCAATAAAATTCTAGAGGGAAAAATTTGTAATCAAATTGCCATACACAACTATTAAAGGAACTAAAAGTAGTACAATAATAAAAAAATTGGGATGAATAGCCAGAGGAAGATGGATGTTTTACAAATTTAATCCTTACCTGTTATCTCGAGTCAATATATAACTTCTAAAGCTGATAAATAAAAATTTCCATAGGTGCTTAGTATAAACATGTTAGAGATAGGTGGAACCAAAGAAGTTAAAGCAGAAAAAAAATAAGGTAATTGGCAGGAAGGGATTGTGGCTTTTTATAGAGTGCTCTCTACTATTAGTTTTCCCCTGGTCTTTGACATGTAGTTTTAGAATGAAAATGTAAACTTTTATATTTAAAATTATATATTTTGCCAAATTGTCATTCAGAAAAATTATGCTAACTTAGATTCTCATGGGGAAATTTTTTGATGTGACTCTGAATTATGTTAGTGATTTTTTGTCAATTTATTTATAATCCATACTCTGGCCTACTCAAAAACTTTAAGCAATCTTAGAAAAAAATATATAGGTTAAAGATGTAATGTACCTGAGGAATTAGGGGAAAGGAAAAATATATCTAGGGAAATAAGCTGTAGTCAGATGACCAAATAATCCATGGGAACCATCTGGAGAACCAGTGAAGAATGAGGATCCTCAGCTGGGTATGGTGGTGCACGCCTGTTACCCCAGGTATTCTGGAGGCTGAGGTAGGAGTATCACAAGTTCAAGGCCAGCCTGGGCAACTCAATGAGATCCTGTCTCAGAAATAATAAGGATGATGTAGGGCTGAGAGTATAGCTCCACAGTAGAGCACTGGCCCTGAGTCTGATCTTCAAAACTGCAAAAACCAAACCAAACAAACAAACAAACAAAAAAGAGGAATGTGGCTCCTTGATCTTATGCAGGACTAATAAAAGATAATCTCTAGGGTAAGGCTCAGGAATTTCCTTTTCAGCAGTTTTGATGACCTGGAATGCTGAAGTAACTTAAAAGATGAAGTGAGTAATATGTTATGGTATTTATTAATATCCTGGTATTGAGAACATTGGAGCTGGGGGAATGGGCTTTGAGACTAGCTCCAAAGAGTACATTTAAAAGGGCAGGAGTTAGGTGTCATTGCATTGTCAATTTCTAGGAGATCTTCTTTTTACTCACGGCTCAATTCCTAGCCCATCAGTTAGCTGGATTTTCTAGAGCTTGGGTCCTTTTTATGTATTGTATCCACAGGTTACATAGATACTCAGTATTGGAAAAATCCTGGTACAAGTAATCTTTTCTGCTGTTTGTGTTCCTCTCAAAACACACTTATATACACACAGAAACAAAAAACAAAAACCACAACACATTTTCACATGCCTTATTGAAAGCTGAAGTAGCTAATTTTTAAAGCACAGAATTCAGTGTACCATAAATATAAAAGGAAGGAAAACAATTACAGCTTAATTTTACAATAGTTATTAAGAATATATTAAAAATTACACATTAAAAAAGCGTTAAGCTTACAGTGCCTTTTGCTGCAACTGCAGCTTTTGTTCGATGATATCTGAGAAACGAGGAACTTTTTTTGAAATAGCCACACGGATGTCATCACTCACACTAAAGCCACTTCTAGACTTTGTTTTGAAATGTAAAAGTGATGAAAAGCCCATCTCACAAAGGTATGTAGTTGCAAATGGCATGAGGATTTCTAGAGCTGCCTTTGCCAGGTTTGGAAACACCGTGAATTGAGCACACCAGAAATCCTCAAGCTTCATCGTCTCAAATTCCATGAGGATTTGGCCACTAGCTCGTAGTTCGGCAAGATCATTTTTCATTAAATAACCATCATCTACAAAATCGAGATTAAAAAGAAATGGATCCAGTATCCATTTACTTGCCTCATCAAGAGCTCCAACTGAAAAATATCCATAGAAGAAGCTGCTCAACTCCTGGAGATGCCACGAGACATCGGGGGCAATGCATACTCCTTCATTATCTGAAACAGTGATTTCTTCAAGGAAAGGAAAGTTTGTAAAGTTTCTTTTCTCAATTCTTTTTTGCCAAAATGGAAACTTTCTAACCAAAGCAGATAACTTTTCTCTAGCTGATACTGTGTTCATCCCAGTCCTTTGCAGAGAGGCACTAAGTTCATTTAGGTGTTTGAATAAGTCTGCAAGGTATGCCAGGTGAACTTTAAACTCTTTATCTTCAAACCCATCAATTAAATTACTGCTTTGGTGGTGAAGAAACTGATTTATTTCTTCATACATTTCAAAGATATGAGTAAGCATTTGGCCTCGGGAAAGCCACCTCATTTCAGTATGGAAAAGGAGGACGCTATATTCTATGCCAATTTCTTCGAAGAAGGCTTGAAACAGGCGATGGTTTGGAGCTCGACCTTTGATGAAATTTACTACCCTCACCACAGTAAACAGAGCATCCCTCAGTTTTGTAGGCAACGTCTTTGTGACAAGTGCATGAGGGTTTAACAGACAGTGTGTGATCACAATATGAGGTACCTCTTTTTTCACACAGGCAACAAATTCTGAACCTTCTCCTAGCACAGAGGAGGCACCATCAGTACAAACAGAACCACATACATCAAGAGCTATTTTGTGCTTCAGAAAGAAGCCCCTGAAGAGGCTGAACACATCTTTTCCTTTCATGGTTAACTGCAGTGGTTCACAGAACAGGAATTCTTCTATGATCTCTTTTTCTTTTATATATCGTACAAATGCCATTAGCTGACTGCAGTCACCCATGTCAGTTGTCTCAGCAAGCTGAATACCCACCTTAAGAGGACTGGCTTTGATATCTTCTAGAACTTGCTGTAAGATATCCTGGCTCATTTCATCAATTCTAGAATGGATCACATCATCTGATAAAGGTACTTGCTGAAGCTTCTTTTGTGCATCTGGTCCCAAAACTATTTGGGCTATTTCCAGTGCACAAGGTTTGACCAATTTTTCAGCTATTGTATGAGGGTTCTTCTCTTTGGCACATAAATATGCAAACTGATACGATGCTTGTAATAAGGCATCCTCATGAGATGCAACTCCGAGGGCCTTCAAGGTTTCTCTCTTATCAGATGGTGTTGGCACAGGCTTCAGGCCACTTAGATCATGTCCAGCTATACCACCATGCTGTCTGTTAAAATGGTCTGACAGTTTTGATGGCCTAAGGTCAGTATTTGAAAACACTGAGTTACACAACACACACTGTGGGAGTTGAGTTCCATCAGCCTCTGTTGCACAGGTGAACCAGTAACGGACATAGTCATCATCCCACTTGCGTTTCTTTGACATGGTACACAAGAATTCTCAGGTAGTATTCCAGAGATGCCACAGAAAATTGCTTTAGGAGTAAAATATAACCCATACATTAAAAAACATCAGTGGTTAACTGAAAACAAAGCTGCATCACATGCTATCCTGTACGTGTCAAGAAATATCCTATAATGTGTCAGCTGAAGGAAAGCCCTGAAAACAGGACAATCCACTTAAGGCAGTAACTCAGAGTTAACTGCCCTGGAATAAATGACCTGACAGCAAGTCATGCAGGGAGATCTGTCTGGGCTTAGGAAAGTTATGAGGAATCCTTTACTGACAAATTGTGGTTATGGCTTAATTTGTTTTCAGTGAGGTTTATGACAAAAAGGCAGGGTTAATTTTTTATCACCTAGAAAAGGCACCTCATGAGGATGCTTGCTCCTTCCATCCTGACCCAAAGATGTTTGCACACCTTCAGTTAAGAACCACTGAACAGAGAAAAGGAGTAATTCACCAAGTGTTCAAAGTAAGGGCAGATTTTGACATGGTGGCTAATGTTTCTTAATAGTTAAAGATTAAACAGGCTTGTAAAACTATTTGATCTTTGGGCAGCTTTGACATCAACTTAAGCAGGAATTTCAAATAGGTTTTTAAGCCTGATGAAGTCTACCTTGACACAAAGGTGGGCTACGAAGATAGGCTTCCCTGATATTAAGTGAAGTGTAACAAAATATTCATCGTTGATTCATGTTGTCCATATATAAAAGCAAAGCGATATGCTCAGGAGAAACACAACTATTCTAGTTAATGAGACTTTAGGAAAATCCCTCTCATGTGAGGACACTTTTAACTGCAAGGAATTTCATGGTGCTTTTCCATATAGCTACCCCTTCAGTAGAAGCAGTCAAAATAACAGGGTGTAAATAAGCAGCATTCCTAAGATTTGTCTTAAACCAAAGACAGGGTATAGAAGGCCAGTGGTTCTCTATTGTAGTAAATGGAGAAATCATCTGGTTCATGGCTAAAATGAATATTCCTAGACCCTAACCCTAGAGATACCGATTCTCTAACTCTAGAGTAGGGGTCTAGAATTAATAAGCACTGCAGATAACAAAGAACAGTGATCTGTAATGAGAGCTGCCCATCAATCACAGGGAATCCTTCTGAAAGTATACATGTCCCTAATTATTATTAGAATAATAACTGATCCCCTGCACAAGGAGAACAAAAGAAAATTAAATAAAGTTGTCTGGTTGATCCTGATGCACACTGGAGCAAGTACGCAGGTTTAGAAGGAAGAAAATTTACTTCAAGACAATCCCTGGCTCACATATATTCTAGGTTGCCAAGTGAATAGTCTAACTGCTTTAATAGGCATTTAAGTTGTCTGAGTTGAGAACAACCACCTATGAAAGTGGAGAAACCTAAAAAAGGAAGTCATGCCTTTTTCCATTTCCTACTCTTTAGCAAATGAACAAAGGTCTCTGTAGGTAGGCTCAAAAAGACCTTGGAAAACAATTCTATTTCCACAATAAATAAATGATCCTGAAGTTTTCAAAGTTCTATGTCCCAGAATGTGGCTGAAATAACGTAATGGGGACACATTTAAATAAAATGCTCACTGTGGCCACAGAATACATCACAATAAGAATAACTACTTAAAATAGTAGCTCTCTAGTGGATATGCCATGATTAATCGGCTGTAAAATGTACTTCTGTTACTAATAGGTTGACCTGTTATATGGTTGTTATGAATTGTTATGAATTGGGGGAAATTGACCCTGAACTTCAAAAAACTTTTGAAGTTCATAAGGCCTTATTTTATCAAGTAATGATATATATGAACACTTGTGTTTAGAAATACTTGCAAGTAATGATGATATCAACGAAAATGCCCAAGTTGCTGTACATCTGTAATGTATATTTACTATGTATATTTGGAGAGGTGGAGGGAATAAGGAAAAAGCTTTGCTTTAGTCTTAGAAATCATAACCTGTTATGAGTCCATCTTATCTACCCTGACCATGCTACTCAAGCACATTTTGATTTAAGATATACCTGTTTTGAACAAAAGAGTTTTTAGAAAAATTCACTTATAGTCTTTTCTGTTCTCCTCAAATGGGAAAATAGGTAGCAAGAATTTTTAAGATCCTCAAAGATGAACTTACCGCCCAAGTGGCTTTCTTGCCTTTTAGAACTTCCCAATTTTCACTTGCTCCTTTGTGGTATTTAGGAATAACAATACCCTAAAAAATGTAAATATTAAGAAAACCATCATCATGAGGAATTATTAATTTTAAACAGATGTGATGTACTGTGGTTGTGTTAAAAAATTTTTCATTTGTTAGAGATACAGAATTATTAACAAGTGAAATGATATGTGGGATTGCCTCTGAAATACTGTGCTTGAGCACATAAATATAGACATAAAGGGGGTGGAGATAAAAAGAAATAAGACTGGCCTTGAGCAGATGATGTGTACACATACCACTCCCACTCCCACTTTTATGTACATTGGAACTTTTCTGTAATAAAAAGTAACAAAAAAATTTTAAAAAAGTAAAATAGACAAAAAAGAAAACCCCACATTATTTTAAGGAAGATATCATTTTCAAAATAGGTCTGAAAATCTTTTGGGCGCTATCTTAAGATGCTGAATGAATCTGATATAACAAAGTAAAGTTTTTTTTTTTTGCAAATTTAGGCACCATGAAAGTACCATAGTTAACACAAAAAATAATCGGCTATAAGGGAACGTTCATGTAACAGAACTATTTAGGAAATGCTAAGACTTCATATTACAAATATTGCAGGCGTGAAAACCTTGAAGTGGAGTTGTAAGCCTGAACCACACACAATTCAGCTGGTATCCAGCCACTGCCTGTGCAAGTCCACGGTAGGAGCAGCTTTGGGGAGGCAGAGGGTGTAACCATATTTTACAGTTAAAAGCAACAGCCACAGCAGGGGCAGGATGTGGTGATTGCGCAGTTTCAGAGGCAGACGCCTGGGATCTTGGCTTTGTCACTTACAGGCTGGGACCTTTCCACTCCTCAAGTGGGTTGAACAGTACCTACCTTATAGGGCTGTTGGGAGGTTTAATTATGAGAATGCATGCAAAGAACACGCTGCTCCTAACTGACAGGGCCTGATGGTGTTATTAGAAGCGGAGTTTGGCGCAGGCCGAGGGCTACGGTCGCCAGCAAGGAAGGCGGGCTAGGCTCGGTCTCCGCCCGCCGGTCTCCGAGCCCGAGGCGCAGGCCCGGGAGGATGCTCGGGCTTCGTTTTGGCGCCGTTTTAGGCTCCAGAGCCGCTCACTGTTCAGCCTGGGGCCAGGACGTCTGAGCCGGTCCAGGCGGCGGCTCCAAAGGTCAGACCCTCGAACGGGAATTTGAAGAGCGCCGCAGCCGGACGCTGCCGCAGAGATGCGGTTTCTGTCCGGCCGGGCTCCGTTCCATCCGGGTCCCGCGCCCTTCCCGCCTGCAGACTGGGCGCGGCGCCTCCCGCACGCAGGCGCAGTAGCGCGGCCGAGGACCGGAGTCTCTGCGGAGAGTGCATGCGCGCTGGCCCGCCGCAATTTTGTTACTGTGTGAGTGGAGCTGGAGAATTTTAATTGTGTTGTTCTGGTGATGAATTATAGAATCTTAGGAATGGAGGGCACTTGGCTTTGTCCACATAGTTCCTCATTTATACATTCAGAGAGCTGCAGTGTTTTGAATTTGAAGTGATAATGCTCCAATATTTATCACTTTTTTGTGTCAGTGAGGAAAAAGAACAGTTCCTTGCATCCCCGCATCACGCAAACTGGGCAGACCTGAAGTTCCATTAAGATGCAGTGGAGGAGGAGCTTCCAGAAGTGGTGCTTGCTGCCCATGTTGGTCACCCTTCCATCAGAAAACGTGGATGAATGTCTCAGAAATCCTCAATCCATTTTACAGATAAGATTATTTTAAAATTCCTTTTAACAACATGATTTAAAAGTAATAAACCATATTAAAATGATTTTAAAGAAAAACCCCGGTGTACAAAGGAGAAAACATTATTGAAAAAGATAAACCCAAATATAGCCCTCTTTCTTATTTTTAGGCAATTTGCTTCCAAAATTCTTTTAAACTTAGTGAAATGTTTATTTTTGTTTAGTCAGTCTTTGAAGCATTCCACAAGGCTGGTTCATTTGAGGGGAAGAGTTAGGGGAGGCTGTTAAAGAATGTGGGATGTTAGAATGCTGGAATTTCTTAATACGAACTCATAAAACTAGCTCAGACTCCCTACCAATAGTACAACCCATTTCTCGACCAAGTATTTGAGATAACACTACAAACCACTCAGTTTAGTGTTCTTAATTACATACCTTTATTAACAAAAAATACAAGACAGACACCAGTGTCAGACTTGATGTTGAACCACCCTAATAACGTAAGAGTAGCAAAACAAAATTTTGACTATCTTAAGAATAAGATCTGCCTTGCTATTTTAATTTCAATTAGTTGGAATCTAGACCCCATGTATATTCCTAGTATTTGCTAATTTGACTCAGCTGTTCTTCTAGAACTAAGAAGAGATTTCGACTTAACACAGTATACTACACACTTTTTTGGTAGTTTAGAAAGGTGTTAAGTAGATGCATTCATGTCGGGGATTTTAGTCTGTTTTCACTGATTCTGCTCTATCAGCATTATTTTCATAAAGTGTCCTGGGGATCATAGTGATCTCAGTTACTAGGATCCATACAAGCTATCATTACAATTCTCTGAAGAAACCTCAAACTTCAGGTTTTGATCCCTGCAAATTTTACAAAGTGACATCTACTAGCTATGAAGATTAGGTATCTCTTAGATATTCCGAACTCTCTTACAATCTGACTTAATATCATGATCATTACATAAAGGCAAAATAAATAACAAAATATTACAAACCATATCTACTATGATAAATGAAAGAATTTCTATGTTTTTCTAGTATTTTTCCAATAGTAGTAAAAGTACTATTATATTGACTCAAGAATGAGAAAATAGTGACCCAAAGACCAAGGTAAAAATAACTTTTTTCATTTCAGACCAGGAAAACCTGATAAGGTAAAAACAAGTGATTACAAAATAACTGCAATAACAGAGCTAAATTACAACTGTAATTGCGAGTCATTAAAAAAAAAAATTAAGCCCTAGTTTTGAGAAAGAGTAACTAATTTACTTTCAATGTGTGTGCTAATACTAGACAGAAAGCCAAAAAAATTGAGGAAATAGTTTGAGACTTAACTGTTAAGTACAAAACATTCTTGGTTAAGTAGAGAGTGAAGGTTTTTCCATATCACAATATAAAAATTAGACTATTTCCAATCTTACTCCACACTTAATGTACTTTCTGTTTGAGTTCTTCACTTCTTCAGTGTGGAAAAGAATGAATTTACTTTGGGACTTCTGAAAGTTTTATTAAAGTTAGTCAGCAAAGAAGAGTAGACAAGAATTTTTCCAGTCTACAGTCATGAGCAAGAAGTTGAAAAGACCATGTCAGCTGAATCTATCCTGGATGAATTTCTACGACTAGTTACTGTCCAAGGAAAGAGGCCATGGGGTCATCTGGCCTCTGCCGTTTCATTCTGTAGGCCTCCATTTCCTCTTCGGTGGGTTCCCGAGTTTCATATATGCTATTGTAAGGCCGTTTCCTCTCATCAACCTGCATGATCTCCTTAACATGAAGAAGGCGGGCCTCCTCTGCATTCAGTGCCTGTGGTGAGAGGGAAAAAATTACTACCACAGTGCTATGTCAGATCTCTTTTGTTTGAAAGTGGCAAAGTACCCAAGACCCCACTGAATCTGAAGAGCTATATAAAAAACATAGATTACCTAAAAAGGGCTTAGGAGTCAATTCTTCCACTGTGAAGCTACAACTAATCAGTATTTGACTCATATGACATTTTCATAGAGCACAAAACATTCTATGACATTTTAAATCAATGTTGAAGAAATTATATTTATAATAAAAATTGAACAGGGCTCATTTTTCTCTACAAGCCCACAGCTGATGCTTCTGGCAGAGAGTGTAAGTCTAATTTTTCTCCAGGACTTGCTGAAACTTACACATGATGGAACCAGAAGGCAGTTCATTCTGGGGAATATGCCAATAACTCTAAAATAACAACTTTGCCAAGAACATTTCTTTGGTGAATAAGTAATATTTACCAAATATTCCAAGAAGGTGGCAATACCTAGAGCCACAGAATCGCCATTAATATGACCTGGGCGTGTAACTCAGACTTTGGCTCATTTCCTCATTTTTAAAATGAACTTGCAAACAGGTCTAGACCATTTCCTAAGTCCCTCAGGTAAAGAATACTCTTATTTGTCACTTTGTACTTAGACTTAATGGAGTACCTTTTTCAATTTTTCATGTTTCTTTTCTTCATCCTCACTATCTGAGCTGCTCTTTCGGTGCTTCTTCTTTTTCTTTTTCTTCTTCTTTTTCTCTTCTTTTAGTTTTTCCTGATGCATCTGAAAGGGAAGATTAAAATTAGTGCTATTAGGGTGAAAACAAAGCTGTAGTACAAGTTTAAAGTCCTCTTTTCAGGACTTAAAAATTTAGAACAAATGATTACAGACTTACTTCCATGAGGGTTTGAGGTTTTTTCACAGATTCTTCTCCACTTACATCATTTATAATACATTCTTCTGAATTCTGTGGGAAAACAAATGTAATGTGATTGAATGTTATAATTAGCAATCACTTAAGAACAAGTTAAAGGCTGGGGATATAGCTCCGTTGGTAGAGTGCTTGCCTCGTATAAACAAGGCCCTGGGTTCAATCTCCAGCAATACACACACGTTAAAAAATCTGAAACATGAGAAGACATGTTTTATGTGGGGTTTGAATTAAGAGCTTTGGCTGTCTTAAATATTTAAAAACAAGAAGAAAATTACTTACAACAATATCCTTTCCAGCTTCTCCAGTACAATAGGAATACTTGAAAAAAGAGTGACAGCATTTGTATCCCCATCGGCCATCCTTCCAGTAAGATCCCCAGATATGCTGTGCAGAGAGAGAGAGAAAGGGGGAAGCGGGAGGGAGGGGAGAGGGAGATATTACTTTAGGGATTTTCATATACTGTTGATAAGATAAGACAGCCCTTTTAAAGGTAATTTGGGAAAAATTTTGGGGGATTTCTGGCTAACAGAGGGCAGGTCAATCTCAAGTGCTGAGAAGCTAGCATTACAGTTACAGTGGTCTTTAATTCAATTTTCAAAAGTCTATGAAAAAATTTAGGATATACAATTTCTCTAGAAATTAAGGCCTGGGAAATTCTGGGCCTATATTCCCACTTGGCAATAAGCTACTACTGCCAACAATGAATATGCTTACTAGAGTTTGTTGTCCAGTTTGTACAATTTGCCTAGCTCACTTCAGTGACCTGAGCTGCTACAGGTATTTAGGTTTTTGATCCCTGACTTAGAGACAAAATTGTAGCCTGGTTATTTCAAGAGTACAACAAACAGATCTGAAGGGTGTAGGTTAGTGGTAAAGCATGTGCTTAGCATGCCCTAAGTTCAATCCTCAGTACCAAAAAAAAAAAGTATAACAAATGACAATGTATGTGTTATGCAATGAAGTATGAAATATACTGCATAATCTATTATATATTCTTGTCAAAACATTTAACTTATATATAGCTACATCTGGTAAGTTGACTTGATCTGGTCATTGTCAAGAAAACAGAAAGACTCTAGAATAAGACATAACAATCAAATAATAAAACAAACTTCAACTAGATTCTAACTAAAATAGCTATTAAAAGCACTTCTGTGTATATCTTTTAAGAAGTGACTTAACTAAATATGATAAGGGAAATAATAAATAAAATCAATAAACAGGAGAGACTCAAATGAAAACTACTAATATCTTTAGCATATTGTGAAATGTGTTTTAAAAAAAGAAGATGAGCTTTTGTAGCCTGTAGGCATACTTATAAGATTCTTTCAGATTTTATGTATGTCTCAAATTTTTCATAATAAAATGACAAAACAGAATACAACTAATAGTCTTTATTGGATCACTAACCTCCATATGTAGTAAACAAATGTCAATATTATCTTTAGTATTTGTCATTTTCTTTGAACATGCAATATGAAAATAAAGTAATAAAATAATGTGTGAAATGTCATAGCCGCAATTTCCAAATGTTTCAAAAATTTACAAATATACAGTGTGTGTGAGTGTGTGTGTGTGTGTGTGTGTGAGATCAGTATATACATACACCTAGTCAAAAGTATTTGACAACATGTTAAAAATTTTTGAATCTAGATGGATATATAGGTGAATATTGTAGTATTCTTTCATATTATTCCTATTTTTTGGAAAAACTTCATAAAACTCACTGTAAGTGTTAAAGGACAAAGAGCATTGTGATGGATAGTAAATAAAGTTATAATAGAAATATGCAATCCATAGCAAAACTACTATGGTAAATGGTTTAGTTTAATACATACTGTATGGTTGTGGATCTTTACATCCTCCTCATATTTGGAGCAGGCAACAGCTCGCTCTTGTCCTTTGATGACTGTACCATGTCTTGAGTATTCTACATAGTCTTCAGTCTGAGCTAAAAGCAATTCAGCTGGAGGAGCATCCAAGTGTTCTTGGCCACCATACTAAAAGAATATTGGACATTATTAAATACATGTACACAAAGTTTGCATTCAATACTCTGGAAGAGTTTATTTTTCAACCAGAATGATTAAATGAGCATCCTTTCCTAGGTTTGTTATAGAGAACAGTGGGGAAAAAAAAAAAAAGCCTCCAAGTTTTCACAAGCAAATAAAAGGCATTTCGGTTCTTACTCATCTGTTAACTATGGTAGATCACAAGATGGCCATAAGTCCCTCTTATCAGTGTAGGCATGCTCCTGGCCTCATGACTTTGTTGGTTCTTCCATCAAGAAATGGAATCTGTTTCTCTATTCCTTAAATTTGGGCTTGGCCATGTTACTCTTGGTGATGGGAAGTTGGCAAATGTGAAGCAAAGGCTCTTGTGCACTGGAGCAAGTTTATTTTAAGCTACTAAGTTCTGGGATGGCATGTTTTGCTGCAAAAGTTTACTGAAATAGAAAGTCTGTTCCAAGTGAATGTAAGGAAAGGACTCTATTTTTCATAGATTGAAAGGAACTTCCTGAATGTTCTCCTTGCATCATATTCCAAATGTAAAAAATGAATACTTATTAATTAGTAACATCTCTTTAAGAATGCTTAAGCTCTTTAGCATTTTGGTCAAAATTACCTTTTCTAGGATGCTTTCTTTTTGCTGTTCTTTGAAGTCTTCTTTTTTGACTTTGAAGGACTTATACAACAGCTCTAGTTTTGTAGGATCTGCCTGTAGATGCACTTCAGATCCTTTGTCATAGGCTTCCCAAGCAAACACTAGAATAATTCAAAGCACCATAAATGAGTTGCCAGCTACATTAATTGCATATTTAAATTTTCTTTTCTGGTGCTGGGGAATGAACCCAGGGCCTTGCACATGCTAGGTAAGCACTCTACCAGTGAGTAACATCCCCAGCCCCTTATTGCATGTTTCTTTAAAGCAAGCTTTAAAATACCACCCTCAATTTCTTAGGAGCTCATATAAAATGCCTTGGCATACAGCAAACACTTACACTGTGTCTGAGCCATTGAGATGGTATCTCCTGTGTATCTAACAAAGTTATCTCCTGCATAACTCACTCTGTAAATACAAACAAAAAACCTGTTTCAGAGATTGTTTTAAGGAGTGTTAATTCATAAAATTGATTCTAAATTAAAATGAGCACCATCTATAGTTGTGTCAGAAAATAATTCTCCATTATCTTGAAATCTGTAAATTAGTTTGATACTTACTCATCTGGATTCTTTCCAGCATTGGCATAAGGATTCTCTCTCATTGCTCTAGTTTTTGGATCATAGTAGGCAGAATTTGGATCTAAATTTCTCAAGTACTAGGAGAAAAAGTATTTAAATAATGAATTATTTAGAGCAAACAAGATTTCAGCAGGTAGGAAGAGCTGATCAAGATAATTTAAATGGGTGTGTATACTTCCAGGGTACAGGTGAAGAGAAAAAAACAGAATGATATCCTATCTTGGCAAAATTCTTTGACTATATTACTCAATTAACACCCAGATATGAACAGTATGAACAATATGAACAGATACAGTTTCGGCTGGGAAAACAGTATTTTTCAAACACGTATATTAGGTTGGCAAGACTTACTTTTGCAATATCTTCTCGAATCCTGAGATTCCGGACAGTAATTCGTCTCTTAGAGTCAAAATTCTGTCCTGGCATGTCAATATCATCTGCATATTTGTCTTCATCCTCATCTTCACTGTTGTGATCTTTTTCCTGAGAGGGAACAAGAAAATTCAGTTAAAAAAGAGCAGCATTTAGTTCTTTACTTTCCTTTTAGTCAAATCTTTATTCTTTTGTTATTTAGAAGCTATTAGTGAGCTGGGTGCAGTGGCATAAGCCTGTAATCCCAGGGGCTAGGGAGGCTGAGGCAGGAGGGTCATGAGTTCAAAGTTAGACTTAGCAATTTAGCAAGGCCTTAAGCAACTTGGAGAGACCCTGTCTCTAAATAATATATAAAAAGGGCTTGGAATGTGGCTCAGTGGTTAAATGCCTCTGGGTTCAATCCTTGATTTAAAAAAAAAAAAAAAAAAAAAAGCAAGCAATAGTTATTATGAATTAATACTAGTCATTGAAAACAAAGAAAGTTAATCTATACTTAGAAAGGCCAATGATTTATTACCGTTTGAGAATTTGGTTCCTCTTCTCCCCACTGGTGTTTTGGAGAATTCTGCATTGTGAAAAAAGGAAAAGCATTGTAATTTTATGCCACAATCTGTTGATTATTTAACATTCTAAGTAGGTCTTTTTTTTTGGATTGAACCCAGGGCCTCTTGCCTTAATTAACACTTCAAAAACATAATTACAATAGTTTGGAGCTAGGAGTGTGTGTCATTCCATGGTACAGTGCTTGCGGAGCATTCACAGGGCCCTGGGTTTAATCCCTAGTACTGCCAAAAAACAAAAATTCGACACAAAACCCCTAACTGAACAGATTTTCACATTTCTTACTTGTAATGAGCTCAGATATCCTGAATACAAGTATGCCATTGTGAATAGTTACTTTTACTAGCTTGTCTACAGAGCCAGATTTCTACAGAATTTTTATCTATATAGGATTATAATCACACAAAGGTAACAGGAAGATCAGATGACTAAATTACCCAATAAGTATAATTTCTTTTCTTTTTGTTCTCACATGTATTATTTTTGTTAAAAATAAAATGCAAACAAAAGCAGCACATATACATTACAGGAAAAAGTGATATAGAAATAAACAAAAACATCCAAGAGATAATTGTTATAATATCCTGAAATAGACTCTTCCTGGAAATTTGTAAAACACAGATGAATACTTTTAAATGCTCATAAAATCTCACAAAACCAATAAGTATAATTTCTATATGTGTTAGTCTTCAGACATAAAATGTTCATAAACCTCACTTGTTTTCTATCAAGCCCAGAAAGAAAATGTGACCAGACTCCTGTAATAAGAATTCTCAGAGCCAAAACCAACTTTTGTAAAATTCTGGCAAAGCAATCTACTCAGGTAAAACAATACTGTGATTTAGGGACAGTCCAAAATTCTTGTCAGGGAGGATTAGCAACTGCTCAGCATGCTAACTCTACAAAATGCCTATAGCATGGTCAGTATATCATCATGTTTCTCTAATGAGGCTTTAAAGATTAAAAAAGAAGATAGCATTAGTGAGGGAAATGTGGAAACAGATGTGCACACATGTGCATGAATATGCATGTACACACACATACTGATGGGAGTATAAATCTGCATAGCCTTTCTGAATGGAAGATGAGTGATGTCATTAAAATTTTAAAATGCAAGCAATCCACAAAACTGATAATTAAAATTCTAGGAATTTATCCTAAGGAAATGATGTGTTAAATTGTGTAAAGATGTTGTGTATAAGCTAGTGATTAAAAAAAAAGAATGTGATTTTTGTTATTAAAAAATTAGGAAAGAGTAAATTAACAATAGATGATCGGTAATTTAAATTTACCTCGATCAATGGAACATTGAACAACTACTAAGAGAGTCTATGTGAGGTGAAGAAAAACATAAATAATTTGCTAGTTTTCTCATGGAAAAAAGAAGGGAAAAAAGAGAGAAATACATTATATATTTGAAAAAAATTATCTATTTATATTTATACAAGAAATCTGAAAAACAAAAACAAAAAAAAAGTTCTCGGGGAAGGTTCAGAGATAGGATGGGTGCAGGGTGGCAATTTTTTCACTGCATATCTTCTTAAATTGTTTTTATTTTTGAATCATATGAATTTATGTAAAAATAAATGGTGTCATATGTCTAGATTTAATAACACAGAAAACAAAGCCTTCATTATACTATATACTTTTAATAAATAAATATGTAAAGGTGAATTCATTAAAAAACATAATTATATACATTACAGAGATATATTTGGGAGGAGAGCAAATATAGCTCAGTGGAAGAGCACAGCATGCTTGGTGTGGGCAAAGCTCTGAGTTTGAGCCCCAGCACTGCAAAAACCCAAACCCCAAAAGTTATTAACCATGGGTTATTTACTTTCTTCTTTATAATCTTCTAATTTTTCTCACTTAATATGTTATATTTTCAAGACCAGATATGTGAATGTTTTTAAAAGATAATTTTTTTGGAGTTCCCACTAGTTATTTAAATAAGACATTTACACTACTATAGAGAAAGATAAGTCTCTGCAGGAGAGACTCTTCTACCATATGCAGTTCATCTTAATATGCAGACAACCAAATGGGGAAAAAAATCATCAGACCCCTTCATACTTTTCAGTACCCTTACTGAATTACGTGCTTACAATTACAGAGAATATGTTTCCATAACAAGCAAAACAGACCCTTTTCCTTTCCCCAGAGTTAGTAATAATGAACAATAATCATAACAATACAACAATTATAATACTTCATAACAGTCAACAATTACAAAGTGTTTTTTATGATATGTAGGTTAAGTATGGGGCAGGCAGGTGGGGGTGTATGTGATATCATTATCTCTATTTTAGTATTCTACTGAGGTTCAGAGAAGCAAATTACTTTTTCTAAGAGCAGGTTGCTAGCCAGGGACAGAGGTAGATTTTAAATGCCTATCTGATAAGTTATTTTGCCTTAGTAATTGTCTACCTAGTAATTACTTCCTGAGTTGTGTTTGCTTTGCAACTCATACAAGCTAAGAGTCCCTTTTAGAAACTTAGTCAACAACTCTAAATGTTTATTATTTGTAGCATTTTCCACTTATGGCATGATACTGGAGTTCAAAGTTTTAGATTTTAGATTCTGGATTTTTGGATTAGTGATGCTTAAACTATAATGTATTTCTCTCTCCCAAATGTCTTTTTAAACAAGAGATATATACAATTCTTAAGTCAAATTCCATTTCATTGTTTAAAAGAGTTTGAATATTTTTTTTTTTTTTTAATTTTTGTTACTTACAGCTTGTTCCACTAGTTTTCCTGAGGCTAATTCTTCTTGCAGTTTCTGGGCTTTCAAAGTTCGTTTGGCCTTAAAAAAAAGAAAGAAACATTTTAAACTAGGCCTGACTCTCTGAAGGGGACAAATTACAAACTCCTATTTGAACCAGAAGTCAGCTGAGCAGATGGCACTGGCGGTAAACTGAAAGTTCTAACCAAAGCGGGCAGATTGTAGGCAACTCCAGATAACTGAATGACTCTTGTCAGATAGTTGCCGAATTATCATGTTTCAGGTGTCCACAAAAAGATAAGCCGGTTGTGGTGGAGCACACTAGTAATACCAGAGATTCAGGAGACTGAGGCAGGAGGATCTCAAGATCAAAGGGGGTCTCAGTGATTTAGATCCTGTCTCAACATACAATATAAAAAGGTCTGGGGATGTAGCTCCATGGTAAAGCACCTCCAGGTTCAATCTCCAATACGCACACACAAAAAAAGTCCATATTTTTATGTGAAATCTCATATAATACTTAAATACCTTTAATTAAAAAAATTAATTACCTTTAATTTAAAAAAAGGCAGTGTTGGCTATCGTTTGAAGGAATGGGGTAAGTAGGTAAAAAATCACAATTAAAAAAACCAAGTTTGAATTAAAAGTTATAAAAGAATAAAATAAAATAAAAATTTGTCTATTCTACAACTATCCCTAAATGTTATGTGATAGAATTATAATATAATAGACATATGGGTCAGCTACAGCCTAGGGGCCCAGAGTTCAGAATGCTTAAACATGAAAAAACCAAAAACTTTGGATGTCATATTGTTCTCATGTTTCCAGTACTTTTGCTGTATAAGTTGTGAGCGAAGGACAATAAAAGAATCAAATAAGAAGAAACTGCTGCCAAATACAGCTACCACCCATTTATTTTCACTATTCATTAAGGCACCATTTTTTATAGCGCTTTAAGATTTGAAAAATAGAGTTTTTAAGTCAGAGATATGACAAAATGTATATTATTTAAGGACAGTAGATAAGCAGGGAATGTTGCTCACCAGATCAACTTTGGCATATTCTTCCACAATTTTCATGTGTTCTTCTGGATTATAGCCATTCCACCGATCTCTTTTTCCATCATAGTCAAACATCAGTTGAGGCTGGACATGTTCATCTGGAGCTATATTAGTACCTGTAAATTTGGCTCCAACTCGCCTAGGTCTCTGGAAAGTAGAAGATTTATTTATTTTTTTGTAAATATTTGTAGCCCAGAGGAAAAGTTCATATAACCTTTACAGAATAGATATGAAAGTCTATTCTAATTGAATAGTTTTCTAACAGAAAATCTTGACGGTACTGGACTAATTTTGCTCAAAATAATTTTAACTTGCACCAAAATATAGGAAAAGTTAGAATATAAGTTCTCTAACAAGCTAAAAAAGACTCTGACATCAGTTTCCAAAATTTTTAAAGATGAACTTACCTCAAAGCAGTCTTTCTTTTTGTGTGTCATGGCCCCACAATTTTCACACGCTCCTTTGCGGTACTTAGTAGTTATGGAATTCTATACAAATGTAAAGAAAACAAAGCATGTGTTTTATTTATATGCATAAGTTTAAAAATAACTTGGTTATCATGACATCTTGTCAAGAGACATAATTTCTTAAAAACTTTTTTAATTGTTGATGGACCTTTATTTTATTTTTTTATATGTGGTGCTAAGAACCAAGCCAGTGCCTCACACATGCTAGGCAAATGCTCCATCACTGAGCTATGACCCCAGCCCAAAATAAAATGTTAAGAAGAAAAATCTGTTAAGTCTTCACACATTTATAAATGAAAAAGTCTAAGGATTTCAGCAATAAGAAAATACAGCAGCTAAAGTAGTACACATTGTGAATTTCATACCAGATAAAGGATTACATAATCTTTCTACTTTATTTAGTATTACACTAAAGGTTCTTATATGAAGTTCTTTTTTTATTTTTTTGTACTGGGGATTGAACTCAGGAGTACTTGACCACTGAGCCACATCCCCAGCCTTATTTTGTATTTTATTTAGAGACAGGGTCTCACTGAGTTGCTTAGCGTCCCACTTTTGCTGAGGCTGGCTTTGAATTTGCGATTCTCCTGCCTCAGCCTCCCTGTTTATATTAAATTCTTAAAATAAAATCTCCATATCTATGAGGACACACACAGGTTGCCTACATACCTCTTTTACTCCCCTCTTGTACCATTCCCCAGATGAGCTGAATTGCTTTTGTTTCTCTGGTTGTGGTCTTTGATGCTTTAAAGTAGGTCTTTTTGATGGATCAATATACCATGGCACTGAAGAAATATACTGAGGAATATGAGGGTTGATGTCTCTGTAATAAAATTTTTAAAAAATTTAAGAATAAAGTTTGAAAATAGTATTACAATTACAAAGGTAACTTACACAGAATCTATGAATAGAAATATTGCAGTGGAAGGGGGAAGAGAACATGGTGCTCTCTCTATAGTGAAGTACAGAGAACAAAAAAAAAAAAAAAAGAAGAAGAAGAAGAAAGTAATTTATGTTACATTGAAAAAATTTCCAATCAAGATACTAAGGATAGTGATTTAGCTGAAGAGGAGAAGAAAGGGAGGAAAATAGAAATGTGACTTAAATGTTCTATCAGAGAAAGAAGTTAAAAGATAATGTCTAGTAAACTGATTCAAATAATCATAAGTATTATTATTTAGAGATGCTTAGCATTTATGTCATAAATGCTATAAATGGTTTCCTGTCAAAACAAAAGATTAGATAAAAATTTGAATTTTCAATGAATAGATAGTGAAAAAAATTACTCACTTTCCCTCTTCATCAACTTCTGCTGGAGCATTACCCAGTTTTCTCTGTTCTTCTAGCTCCTTCTTCTTTCTCCAGTCCTCTCGAGTCATCTTCTTTGGTTCCTCCAAATTCATTTCTTTGGACCCCGATAGGGGTGCAGCATTAACCGTGTCCACAGCTGCGGCCGACATGATGACCTGGCCTCACCAAAGGAAGAAAGGAGAGTCCTTTACAGAAGGAAGTGGGCCTTCATAAATTCATGACTGAAACCAGTAAAAACACATCATTAACAACACATACCACTGGTTATATATTTCATATTCCTATTCTTTCATAGTGTCTGTGAAAGGTCTCTTTCTCTGCCTCAAAAGTCTCTACATACTCTTAGCACTGTTTCTTCAATGGAGGGAGACACATATTTAAAATTTCATGGGACTCTTTTCTCTTGTGTACATACCTGAATTGCCCATTCCAGGATGTGTCCCAAACTTGGTAACCATAGTAACTCCTAAAGTATATAGGGTTCTATCCCTCTTTCAAGAAAAAAATGCCTCTTCATGTCTCTATTTCCTCACCTTCTGCTTCCCTTCTCACTCTCACTTAGCCTCTGTCCCCAACCATTCCAATGAAAGAGTCACCACTAGTTATTGATGTTCAAAGTACTAAATTAACTAGACATTTTTCAGTTCTGTTCCTTTCCTTTTTTATATATTCTTATTCCTTGGCTTCTATACTACATTCTATTTTTTTTTTCCTGTACTTCTCTCATTGCTTCCTTTGTTCCCTTAAAGGCTCATTCTTTACTGCCCAGTTATTTAATGTTAGTTTCCTCAAGTCTCAGTCACAGCCTCCTTCATTACTCTACAAAAAAGCAGTTTCCAAAGTTTCAAAAGCTACAATATATCACTGTTGGAGTTTCAGTTTACTTCTCTACTCCAGAATTTATTTGAGCTTAAGATATATATATCTGAATTGTTTACCTGACCTCTATTAATTAATGTTCTCAGAGGCACCTAAACTCAATATACCTTAATTCAAACTCCTGATCTTCCCTCTGAAATACAGTCTCCTCTCACTGTGTACTATTTCAGTGAAAGACAATAACATTCATTTCTTTTCTTTCCTTAATTTTTAAGAAAATTTTTATTTGTTCTTTTTAGACATACATGACAGTAAAATGTATATTGACATATTATACATCCATGGAGTCTAACTTCCCATTCTTGTGGTTGTACATAATGGTACCAACCATTTCTTTATATAAGTGTTCCAGCATATCTACATATCTATTTCATTACTAAGATTACTTTCACTTTCTGAATATCACTGAAATGCATCTACTTCTCTCCATTCTCAATACTACCACCTTATTATATATTATTACTTTTTTGACTTGTTGGTCTGGCTGATTCCCTCCAATTAATTCCCCATGCTGGAGACAGTTTAATTTTTCAGAATAAAAATTTGATAATATCATGTCCTCTTATCCAAATGTAACCCTCCAATGTATCCTTATCCAAAAGAAATTTAATAACAACCTCATACATAATTTTGTTTTCCACTAATTGTATTAAAAATTAGAGAGTAAAATTACTTTTATATGATTTTATTTAACTCAATATATCCAACCATTTTAATTTCAAATGCCAATCAACATTAAAAAAATCAACTCAGTTTGCAAAGCTGATATGGACTTTACTTTTATTTGGACTAATCATATTTCCAGTTTCAATGTAGCACAAGTAGCCAGTAACTGTCATATTGAACAACACAGCTTAAAAGGTTCTTATCATCTATTCTAAAAATCAACATCTTTTTAGCACATATGGTTCAGTACCTGTCTACTTCCAGCCTGTGTTAGCTTTTCATCCCAGTTACCAAAATACCTGACAAGAACAACTTAAGAGGAGAAAACACTGCGCTTTTACACATGCTCTTTCTTAATAAGAAGTGCTCTGTGGCTAGGAGTCTATGATGCTGCTGAAAGGTGTGATCCTCTCCTCTACCTAGTCCAAAGAAAACCTCCACAGATGCTTGTGTAATATATAAATTGATGACAGTCTAAGTATACACTGAGATGAAAAACAGTGGTAGATTTGATTATCTTCACTTTAGCAACTACCATTTCTTGAGCTTACCAGGCATGATCTCAACTAATCTTTTCAACCCCACTTTATAGTGAAGAAATAAATTCTGAAAGACTTAAGACTCTCCTCCAAGGACACATGCTAGGAGGAGACAAAGATCTCAAACCCAGGCCTGTCTGATTCCAATGTCAGTTCTAACCATCGTGTTATACTCTACAGGACAGGGGCTTCTGGGCCTGCAACGCTGAAAGCTATAACTGAATGAATAAAGTTGTATTTATCAGATGCCCTCGCTGGGGAGGGGCCCACTTTCTCCAGTTAAAAACAAGAGCTCCGACTGACAAGAGTAGTCTTACTCTTACAGTGTAAGAGTGCTTAGAACTTTACATAGACCATCGCATTAAGCCTCATAATAGCACAAGAAAGTAAGATCCTCCCTACCTAATGAGAAAATTGAAGCTCAAAGAAATTCTTCTGGAGTAAACAGTCAACCTGGGGAAAGGATCGCTCAAGATACCCGAAACAAAGAGGCACTCGCCATTACCCCGACTCTCTGCTTGGTGTGGCTGGACACTGATGTCAGGCCTGCGTCCCAGCCTAACAGTGGGTTCCCCGTCCTGGCTCCCTCATCACCCCCGTGAAAATACATCTAATGATCAGGAGCCCCGCCCACCCATTTTCTGAGGTTTCCTAGCTCTTTCCCACTCCTACTTCACCTCCCTCAAAGCTTCAGAATATTTCCTTACCCGGTCTGGCCGCAGCCTACCCAACAACCATCCGATAGAAACGAAACTAGTCCGGCAATGTTTACTTCCGGGCTTCCTGCCTCCTCCCGGCAGTCACTGCGGTAATTTCCGGACAACCAACACATGCGCACTGACAAGTACTTGCCACGGGTGTCGCGAGAGTTGAGCTGTGCCTTTTTAATCTGGTTATCCTGGGCAGTTTGATAACTTTTGGCTGTGCAGCTTTTCCACACTTTCTGGAAATCCGTGTTCCTATTAGAATAGCAGTATTGTAGGATGCAAAAACCTCCCGAAATTTAGTACTAAAACAAGCAACAGCTTAAAACTCGCTAGAGGGCTATTTCATGAATAGGGAAGTTTGTGACGTATGAACTAAATGAAGCAATTAAATTACTAGTAATTAGTAGCCAGCCAATGTAGCACGCTAGGGATGTGTGTGAACACAAAGTGTCTTTCCTCGAGTTTGCACTATACAGAGTGAGAAAGACCCTAATCATTCAAATAATTCTCAGTTGGAAGAAGCCGCTAGAAAAATATCAGGAGCTACGAGATGGCACGTTTTGGTAATTATGTCACATCGCCCTGAAGTGAACTTGCATTTTATTATGAGAAAACAAAAAATACTAGAAAATATATATTTTTTTTGCGTTGGAAAACAATAGCATTTATAATATTCCTATCCTTCTTGGGAAGTATACATGTGAGGTTTTTGTCTTTAAATTTTTTTTTTTTGCGGTGTTGGGGATCAAATCCAGGGCATAAAGGCTGGTAGGTAAGTCCTCTCTGTACCACTGAGATGCACCCCCAAATCGAAAGTATACATATAAAATAAAAAACTGGGAAATAAGCAATGATTTTGGTTACAGAATTTCCTGTCACTTGAGTGTGCTTCCTCTTCTGAAAGTTTATCCCCTGATCCCATGCGTGTATGTGTTTTCAAATGTGATAGTTAAAGTCTCTGCCTCGATAGAATCCCCTCCCACCCAACCCCCTTTAAAAAAAATAATTTGTATTAAGGAATGTAAACATTAACTTTTATTTTATAAGGCTGCATATAAAGGAAGACTGCTTATTTCAGTGGGGCTAGGCTTTCAGATGATCTCCATTCTTTTTTTCCAAGCCTACCAAATTTTTACAGTATTTGAAAATAAGTAGAAATAAATAGAAATGGAAATATATGCTTTATTTTCAATCCTTTCTACAGTGTCAACTGAATAAAAACGACCTCAAAACAATAAAACAGTAACATTGGGTCAGTGCGTTAGTCCACACAGCTCAACATTATGGAGAGCAAAAAGCCTCCCAGGGTTTTTTTTTTTTTTCTTTTTTTCTTGGTAGGAAAGGAATCACAGACTTCCGGAGAAAGAGGTTTTGGGTGGGTCCTGGCAGTGTGGTTTCCTCTCATTGGTTCTTTTTTACAGACTCCGCCCCAGGCCCTGCCTCCTCGCGGAGGAGCCAATTGAATCGCGTGTTGTGTTTTAAACCGCGGGCGTGCGGCGTCTCTGGCCGCGCGGTTTTGGGTGAGTTTGTTGGAAACAGCGTGAAGGACCCGGGTTCAGCGGTGTGAAGGCGGAGTGGTGTCGGGCTGGGAGCTGGGGCCGTGTGCCCGTGACTCCGGTGACTCCGATGCCGATGCCGGTGCAGAAGGGGCCTTGGGCTGCGTCCTGGGCGCACGGGATTCTCTTCTAATGAGAGCCTGTCCCAAACAGCCTGTTTAGACCTCTGAGCCTCTGACTCGGTCTTAAGTTCCTGGTGGCTCAAGGCTCTTGTTTTTGTCCGTACGTCCCCTGGGCGGAAAGTTTGATCTGTGCTATACCTTTGCTTTTCTCTCCTTCCCCAGTTCCCGGTTTCTCATACGTACGTTTCATCCCTAGAGCAATCCAGAATGGCTACTCTGATCTTTATTGATAAGGAAAATGGAGAACCTTGTACCCGTGTGGCTCCTAAGGAGGTGCTGAAGCGGGGTCCTGGGCCTGGTGAGTATATAAGGCTGCAGTTGGACACTAAGGTTTTATGGATGTGGCCTGGACCCAATTGAGCATTTAGTGAGTTCGTAGGCAACTAGTCATTTAAATACCCAATAGTTTTTTTTTTTTTTTTTGGTGTTAGGGATACAACCCAGGGCCTCCACATACTAAGTAAGCTCACTACCAGAATCACACTTCAGCCCTTGTTCTCAGGATGTTAATGAGATGACTTGAACAATACTTTCAGTACTTGTGATATGCTCTTAGTTACTACCAAAAATGAGGGTCAGCTTTGGGGGTAAGAATTAGGGCAAGTTTATATAGAGAGCATTGAAGTTACAAAGGAATTCACTGGTCTAATCTTATGGTGATACTTTTTCTTTGCTAGTTAAAGCCTTAGATGGGAGGTCTCAGGTTTCAACACCACTTGTTGGCAAAAGGTTTGATGCTCCGCCAGCCCCTAAAACTGTCAGAAAGGCTTTGGGAACTGTCAACAGAGCTACAGAAAAGACAGTAAAGACCAATGCACCCCTCAAACAAAAACAACCAACCTTCCCTGCCAAAAAGGTAAGTATTGCTATGAAGGTATTGTTTAAACTTCAGCACTTTTGGCTCTGAAAATGACTGTTGCATCCTACTTGGCTGTTTTCCCCCTAAGTAGAAGGGAAATGCAGAGTAGAATCACATTTTACTTCTCTGTATCTTTTTTTTTAAATACATTTTTTAGTTGTAGATGAACACACAGTATCTTTATTTTTATATGGTGCTGAGGATGGAACCCAGTGCCTCACACATGTGAGGCAAGTGCTTTACCACTGAGCTACAGCCTCAGCCCACTTCTCTGTATCTTTAACTAGAAGTAACTAATGTGTAATTTCACCTCACCTGACCTAAACTGGTATCTGGCAGCAGGTTGGTTTGTATTATCTAATTAAAAAGTACATAAAATACTGAGAGGATGCCTGATGATCTTATTCAGGTGCTACCAACATTTTCCCTACCTCCCAGAGAAAGCACCAGTTTGTTAAGGGACCATTTATTTGCTAGCATGCTGATCTTTTTATGTGGTCACAAGGTACAGGACATTGTATCCCGGACTGAGAGGACTTTGTTGTGAAATATGAGTTTAGCATATGGATTAACACCTTGAATACTTATTTAATGTGTATTAGAAGACGGTTACATCAAACCTGTGACATACATGTAGTGCAGCTTAGGACAGGGGTGTCTGTTTAAAAAAAAAAAGAAAAAAGAAAATGTTAAATGCAGATATTGCAGTGATACGGGAAGAATGAGACTGTTACCTAGAACTGAAATGTGGGAAACCTGTGAGAGATTTCCTCTAGGTACGCACATATGAAGTAAGGTAAATCAAGAATACTGAAGCTTCCATTTGTTCTACTAAGTCAATGTCTACTTGTTTTTCAAAAGTCCTAGACTATCACTTGCTACCTCTTAACTGTATTTGAGGAAGACACACTTGATAATATTAACCCAACAAATAATTAGCGTAACAGTGGTGTGAAAAAAAAAATCACACTTCTATAAATCAAAAATGACTTTGAGGATTAGCTACTATTCTCAGCACTAATACTCATTTTTTCCTCGGTTAGGTTTGGATAATTGAGTTGATTAGCTCTAAATTATGTTAATAGGTGCTAATAATAAGTCTTCAACTTTTGAGCCAGTTTATTAGAACTGTTTGAATTATATATATTTAGATTGTTTGGGGTTATAATCATGAAAACTAAGGATTATAGCTTCATAGATGACAGTATGAAATTGGCAAATTTGAAAATGTGGTGAAGTAATATGTTTGAAGAGGCCTTAACATCTTTTGTGCTGCTAGTTTGACAAGACTTCCATTCTTGCTAACACTTTTTCTTGTCTTATTTTAGAATACCGAGAAGACTGTTAAAGCAAAAAGCTCTGTTCCTGCCTCCGATGAGACCTATCCAGAAATAGAAAACTTCTTTCCCTTCAATCCTTTAGGTAGTATCTTTTGGTGTGGCAAAAATTGCTTTTGATCTCTGGTTTCTCTCGTAAATTCAACTCAGCTGTAACTTGTGACTACAATATATAACCCTAGACTGTAATGAGACTGATCAAACCTGGGTTGCTTAGAATAAATATACTTGTTTAGGTGGAATCATTCGTGAGGTATCACCTTTGTCAGGAGGGGAATGGGAGCAAAGGTATAGGAGGATGTTCCTGTTCTCAAAAGTATAGTGCCTAGGGGAGGTGTGCCCAATATTGAGCAAGTGCCAGTGTGGACAGTCTGACTAGAAAGCTTTTTCAGGGTGTGCAAAGAGCCCTTGTGTCAAATTAAGCAATACCTGAGAGTACCGTGGTTGGTTAATTATTTTCTTGGTTTAAAAAAAAAAACTCGTGAAAACATTTTAAAAAAATTCCTTCAATCAGCTGTATTTATCTGAAATATCTTCCATCATAGGACCAGTTTTTCAGGCTTTCATTTACTCTAGTAGTTGAGGAGAGGTTTCTATGTGTCAAGCGCTATTAGGGTTTGGATGCAGTGGTTAGCATGGTACATGGGGCCCTGCCATGAGGGAGCCCATAGTTCAGCGGGAAAGGCAGTCGTTGACCAGATAATCTCACTGAGTGAACAAGAAAGTATTGTAGATCAAGTGTGCAAAGAGCCAAGGTAGGGGAAAGGACTGTGTTCTGGGGAATGAAAGGTAAGTGAAGCATGGGGGCAGGTCTGGCAGGGTCTTATAGAATTCTTTTTTTTTTTTTTTTTTTTAACTGGGCATTGAGCCTATGGGTGCTTTACCACTGAGCTACCTCTCCAGTCCTTTTCAAATTATTTTTACTTTGAGACAGAGTCTATTAATTTGCTGAGGCTAGCCTTGTTATTCTTCTGCCTCAGGCCACACAAGTCTTTGGTATTTCAGGTGTTTCCTATTGCACCTGGTGAGGGCCATAGAGATTTCTGATCCAGCTTTCTAGCCCCTTTAACCAAATGGCTTTTAGTAATATTTTACTAACACATTCAGATTGTTTCGGCTTTTTATATAACAGACAATTGTGCAGTTAGTATTCTTGGAATTATGTTGTGATTTTTGACCATCTGGAGGGTTAACTTTGAGAATGTTTGCTGAGTTGGGCAGGGGGGGTTAAGTTTTGATAAAATGTAGTATATCCATGCTAATGATTGCCATTTAGCCATTAAGGAAAATGAGGTAGATTTTATATGTATAGGCCAGGAAGGAGGACCATAGCAAGCTGTATTTGAGGAAAGATTGCCAAGTAGTCCTGCATATTTTTGACAGTTTTTGGAATTTTCTGTTTGCATTCATTATCCTTTGGTTATGTGACTTTCTTACTGATTTACTTATTTTAAAAAGAGCTCTTTGGGGATAAAATTAACCCTGTAATACTGCAGACTTATTTCCTCTGGAGTCTTTTTTTGGGGGGGGGAAAGGGGGAAGGGCTACCTGGAATTGAATTGGACACTCAGCCACATCCCCAGCCCTATTTTTTTTTTTTTTTTAATGTCTTTTAAAGCTTTTATTAATGTGCTGAGGATCAAACCTAGTGCCTCACACATGCTAGGCCAAATGCTCTACCACTGGGCTATAACCCCAGTCCCCTATTTAGTATTTTATTTAGAGACGGGGTCTCACTGATTTGCTTAGTGCCTCACTTTTGCTGAGGCTGGCTTTGAACTCAATCCTCCTGCCTCAGCCTCCCGGGCCGCTGGAATTACAGGCGTGCGCCACTGTACCTGGTTTTCCTCTGGAGTCTTTTGTCTATTTATGGTTTTCTTTATAATTCTGTGGTTTTAAGTTGTAGTCATATCACTCAATATCTTTTTGACTTCAGGGTTTTATCAGCCTTGAAAAAGAGCAGATGAATTCCCAAGGACCTAGGTTTTCAGAGCCCTTCCACAGCTAAGTACAAAGATGAGAACAACCACTTTCTGATCTTTTGGGAGAACACTTAACCTCTTTGAAATAGTGTTTTGAATTTTCCTTTTCAATCAAACTTCTTTTGCTATCAAGAGAAATTGATTGTTTTAGGTAATTCTTAAGAAGTAAGGCACTTGGGTTATAGGACAGAAAGTTACCTAATACGTGGTTCCTTTTTGGTCTCGGGACCCTTTTAAGGTTTTAGAAATTGAAAATCCCCAAAATTTTCTGCTTATGTGTCCTGTTTATATTTCCTATATTAGAAATTAAAACTAAGACATTCTAGGAATATTAATTTATTAAATAATAAACTCATAAATTAACATAAGACAAGTTTCCAAACAGATCTAGTGATAAGAATGGTATGGTTTATATTTTTGAAAATTTGCTTAATTGGACTTAATAAGACAATTGAATTCTTGTCAAATTCTGTAATCTGTTGCATCTGTTTTAGCTAAGGCAAATTAAGAACATCAGGCCTCATGCAGATGTAGAGTTAGGAAAGGGGGAGTATAAGTCTTATCAGATGAATGTCAATGGTTTTCTTATGTTCCTCTCTAAAACAAGTGGCTGTATCTGAACATATAATTGCAAAGTAGTCTTACATTTTAATTTTTAATTATAACTGGGACCATTACCAGTGAACATTGTGTATTCTGATAGTACACTACTTTGGTGTCACACTATATATTCTGTCTTTGCATTTATTATGCATTGATCACTTAGAAATATTGGTTCATTGAGAGGTAAATATCTAATGTTTATCTAATGTTAAATGTTTCATCATTTAACATCAAAAACCCATTAATAATCACTGTTGCTCTCATCAGAAAAGTATTAGCTAATGATAGCATGACAGCGTGAAAAACTTATTTTGCAAACTATTGCAAATAAGTTTTCCACAGTTGTCAATTTTTTCTTAATGCTCTTGAATTTTGTTATTGGCACAGACTGTTTTCTTTGAAGTGTGATAGATATCCTTCATTCCTTTGAGAAAGTGTGTGACAGATACCCAAGTTTGAATGACCGTAGTTGTTCCTTTGTTCTTTGAAGTGAAAATGTTTCCAGAGAAGGTCCTCTAGTTTATCTTGCAACTCAAATAATCACACAAATTCTTTTATTGGAGATAATCCTCAGCTGGGTATGGTGGCACACACCTGTAATTACAGCAACTGGGGAGGCTGAGGAAGGAGGATCAAAACTTTGGGGCCAGCCTGGGCAATTTGGTGAGACAATGTCTTAAGATGAAAAGGCTTAGGGATGTAGCTTAGGGGTAGAGTATCCCTGAGTTCAATCCCCAGTACCAGGCAGGGGAGGAAATCATACCTTGGTGTATGACAAATATTTCATGACACATTTTTCATTCTGTCACACGGAATCTTAAGATCTCTTTTTAAGAGTTGAGAGTGAATGAGATTATACTTGTTAATCTCTATGGTGAAGTGACTTTATTTTTTTTTTTTTAATTACAACTGAATAATGGTGAAGAGTGTAGTGACTACTAATGTAGTTCATTGCCACTGCCTTGATATGTGTTAAGGCACCAGCAGGTCTATCCACCATTGCTTTAATACCGACCATGCAGATGTCAACAGTTGAAAAGGTATTAACCTTGTTAGGTAGTTTTGACCTTGTGGATCCTCTGAAAGGTTCTCTGACCTCCAGCATTTTGCTGACCACTGAGATCTGCTGTCCTGATAAGATGCTTTCCCTCTGACAGATTTTGAGAGTTTTGACCTGCCTGAGGAGCATCAGATTGCTCACCTCCCCTTGAGTGGAGTGCCTCTCATGATCCTTGACGAGGAGAGAGGACTTGAAAAGCTGTTGCAGCTGGGCCCCCCTTCGCCTGTGAAGATGCCGTCACCACCATGGGCATCTGGTAAGTGAAAAGGTGCCCTCTTGAAGGCTGAAAACGACCTGTTTCATAACAACATCCATTACTGTGGGGACAAGAGTTATGCAGAATATGGGTAATTTCTATGCTTAAAGGTGAAAATTGCAGAAACCTGAAAACTCTTCTCAGTTGGTATTTTGTATTTTAGTCCCCAATGCCTTGGCCAAGTGAAGTGATTCTGAAATATAATCAGTCTTGGATATTGCAAAAGTATTCAATTTAATGTGTAGCTTCTTAGGCTGTAAGTTGAAGTGTATACAAAACTTGTATGGAGAGAACTCCAGTGACATCTGCCGCAGTCTGGCTGGGCACAAAAATCACGAGCTACTCAAACAGGAACAAATTTTATTTTTGAAACTCCCGCCAATGCCCTGTAAGCCAATGCCCTGTAAGCTCCCGGTAAATATGCTGACCCACACACGTTATCCCGGACCCCAACAGGAATTCCCTCCTACCGCACTTCCCCAACCAATGGGAACTCTCCAGGAGTCCCTTAGCTGGCCGAGGTGGACAGCAGAGGTCTAATATCCATATGAATGCAGATCTTAACATAGTCATATCATCTCAATGTCTTACTGGCATCACCTTTCAACCAAAAATGTCATGCATCATACTACTTGGCTATGGCTCTTAGCAGACATCCACACTAATAGAGGTTTGAGACCCCCTGTGCTCTAGCGTAGAATGACACTATTTTGTTACTGCCCAAGGTTTGAGGTCTTAGTTTGCGTGGTCAGAAGCCATCCTCACTGTGCTTCCTGTTTGTCCCTATGAGATAGCTAGTCCTGTTTTATCATTTGTTAAGCTGCTAGCTCTTATTCTAAGAAGAGTTGAGATTCAGGTACTTCTAAGACATATCCTGATAAAGGTCAATTCTGGGACCATAGCTGCATATTAAGAAGTGTGTGTGAGGTGGGGTTGCGGGTAGGGATTCATTAGATAAAAAACATGAGTTCATGACTAAAAGTGACAGCTAGTCTGTTGATTTGGACAACTCAAGGTTTACAGAAATTTAATGAGAACTTCCTCTTTTGTAGATCCGCTGCAGTCCCCTTCAAGCATTCTGTCAACCCTGGATGTGGAATTGCCACCCGTTTGTTATGACATGGATATTTAAATTTCTTAGTGCTTTGTAGTTTGTTTGTGTTAATAAAGCATTTGTTTAACAGGCTCTAATTTTGTGATTGGTATTGGAATTTACTTAAAGCAATACAAGAACTAAGAACTAGGCTGAAGTGTTTAACAGACCTTCTGACAAGGAAGATTTGTCTGATTTGTAAAATCTTACCTTAAAACCCTATGGTTTGTTTTAACAGTTTATTTTAGAAGCTGCCACTATTTTCCCTGACAAATATACTCTTCAATGTGTACTTTATTGCTTTTTTTGTGGCCATTAACTAGTGACAGTTATTAGATCTCTTAATTAGAAGAGCCACTTCCAGCTCATTAGGTATTTATTGCTAGGCATTCTTTATTGCTGGTTCTATTTAGTTTCTAATGACTTTAATACCCACTATTTAGTAATCAGACTTTGAAAACCTTTATACACTTCAACCTCCTTGGGATCTTTGATTCTTTAAAGATCACTACAGATAAGTTACCCAGAGTAAATCTGCTCTGTACCTGTAAGAAACTGTATTCAGCTGTTTATCTTCTTTGGAAATTAAGTATTTGGAAGTATTGTTTAATGTTTGATATTTTTCAGATGAGGATAGTGAGGCTTAGATCACTGATTTGCCAAAGGTGAGAAGAGCTAGAACATGATAGAGCTGATATTTTTGTTACTGAATGAGCCCTGTTTTGCCGCTCTTCCACACGGTATGCTAAACACTGAGTCAGTTTTGCCAAAGAGTTTGTTTTATTTTTTGGTACTAGGGATTGAACCCAGGGGTGCTTACTTCTGAGCTATATCCCTAGCCCATTTAATTTTTCTACTTCCATACAAGGTATCACTAAGCTGCTCAGGTCAGTCTCAAACTTATGAACCTTCTGCCTCAGCCTCCTGAGTCACTGGGATTACTGGTGTGTAACACCACATGGAACTACAAATGTTTTTCATGAGGTAGGAACCCCAAGTCTCAAATCTGCCTCCTGGAGGATAGGAATTACGGATCTTTATGGGATGTGGCCATTGGAGGGATTGAAATGTTATTTCCTTCAGAGTCCTTCCTCTACTCTTACCAAGAACCTGTTGTTAAGGTAACCTGTCCCAGGAATTGTCCCTCCCTACAGGGAATTATAAAAGTTGCTAATTAATTTGCCCTGGGCCCCCTTCCTGCCACTATAACTTCTCCCTGGCCCCTCCAGCCCAACTGTTTCCCACTTTTTGGCCATCCTGCCAAGCATTTCCTGGGCCTAGTCACTAGGAAGGAGAGAGGTAAGGGGGAAGAGAGCAGGAGAACAAAGGAAGCCTAGGACATAGAAAAAGGCAGAACACCTTCACTTCCTGGGATACAGAATACCAGCTATGGCCCCCGTTTACTGGCAGAAGTCTGTTATCCCTTTTGAAATAAACCCTGCTTCATATGCTTGCCTCTGTGTGCTTCTCTAATGTTATACTTCAACGTTAGTGAAGGAGCAGAACTTGCCACCAGCAGTGTCACGGGGTGGCCTGTGGTGGGGGAGAAGGTGACTGGAGATGGGGAAAGTAAATGAATTGACCTGTGCACCAGCAGTCCAACCTGATTGTTCTTCATAAGACCAATATTCAAAAATGGCAGCATGAGTATGATCCAGGTGGAACTTTCAGTCCTTTCAAGTCCAAGGTTGCCTGCTGGACACCTGTGCAGGCCCAAGAGAAGGTCTGTGGTTCCAGTGGGTTTAAGAGACACAAGAGGCCTCCCAAGATGCTGAAGCGGCTTAAACCATCATTGCCAAGGATACGATACCCCAGAGGCGTTATTCTACGGTAAATCTAATGGGGTGTACTGCTCAGCGACTTGACCTGTGAAGTTGATCAAAGTGCAGCTAGGGGTTTGCCCAGATTTTCCCTGTTTCATTTTGATTCTCACTCTGGTTATGGAATCAAAATAGAGATTGTAAATGGTTGTCTGGATTTTTATTTGCTTTTAGGGTGGGAGGTACTTGATAGTTTTGAAAATGTATCATTTCCACCATTTAAACTTCCAGTTGTTTCTCTTACCTGTGATTGTGGAAGGTCTTGGCAAAGCAGATCTGGTAATAGTTGGTTTTCAACCCGGGCAGAGCTGGTGGCAGAATGCTGGCTGTCTCTGAGGTGGGGTATGGGCCTTCTAGCCTACAGACCCTACTTCAAAGGGCCCTGAAGGGAACTGAAGCAATCTTTCTGTTCTCTTTTTGGACCTAGCCTCAGCTCGCTTCCCTTGCTTGGATCATGGAATTACTTGAATCTGCTTGAGCTTAGCCATGTGGGGAGCCTTTCCCCTGGAACCTTTGTAGCAACAACAGTCAGGTTAGAATGGGAAACTTTCCAAGCCTTTCATTGCCATTGTTATTGGAAGAAGCTAAAAGGTATTAGGCATGAAATACTAGAAACACCTGCAGCCACTGATCCTGACTTTAAAACTGTCTACCCTATAAACACAACTGAACCAGTCTACATTTCTGGAATGAGTAGAAAGAGAACTAAGAGAAGAGAATATAGTAAGACTCCTAGGACATTGGGTTTTAGTGGGATTTATTAGATCTAATATCCTCAGGTATCAGAGTCACTGTGAAAAGCAAAGTAATTTTGAATGACTTTCATGTTCAAACAGAAACTTCTGAAAATCATCTCTTGGGAATGGAAGGAACCAAGGGCTGGGAGCAACAGAACTAGTTAGTCCAGAAATGATTAATTGCTGTCCTCTGGGTCAACACTGAGCATGGGGTGATTTGATCTTTTCCTCTGCTAGTCAGACTACAATACATTTACTGTGTGTTGAGACTTTGAGAACTTTAAGCAGATGCTCCATGAATACTGGTAATTTTTATCTTGGTATTTTTGTTGTCTTAAATTCTGGCATCTGTTAGCAATAAGACAAAACTTTTTCCTACCTTTATTTAAACTTCTGCCCACCACCGTTGCCTCCCTGGACACTGTCTATCCTCCCTAGTAGAGGGTATGGTTGTTAAGAGGAATGCCTTGCTACTATTTATTCTGCAGAACTGACCTTGCATCAGAGCGTCCCTCCTCTCACAGGTCAGTCCCTTCGCAGGTACTCTGGGTTGCCATCTCCTTGCCTTATCTCCGTCACTAAAAATTCTTCCTTGCCTCTACATACTTCTCTAGCTATGGACAGTCCCACCTTACTCAAGTGTCAAATTATAGGAGCTCAGTCTTGTCATCTTGACTCTGCAAACTCCCTGTATGATCATGTCTATTGTGGCTCAAAACACCACCTATGTGCTGATGACATCACATTCCTGTATCTAACCCTGGTCTCTCCCCTGACACCATGTCCTCCTCTGTAGTTGCTTACTTGTGATCTCATCAATTATATCTAAACTGGAATTCTTCATTCTTCCCTCCCATATCTGCCATGTGTGAGCTTTCTGTACTCCATTAAATGGCATTTACTCCTGTCACAAACATGGGAGTATCCTTGTCACTTCTTCCTATCCTTTTTTTTTTTTTTAAGAGAGTGAGAGAAGGGGGGGGAGAGAGAGAATTTTTTAATATTTATTTTTTTAGTTATCGGCAGACACAACATCTTTGTTTTGTATGTGGTGCTGAAGATCGAACCCGGGCCGCACGCATGCCAGGCGAGCGTGCTACCGCTTGAGCCACATCCCCAGCCCACTTCTTCCTATCCTTGTCCATCTTTTCTCACATCCATTCTAAAACCAGGACTGGGGCTGGTGTGGTAGTGCATGCCTATAATCCCAGCTTCTTGGGATGCTGAGGGAGAAGGATCACGAGTTCAAGGCCAGCCTGGGCAACTTAGACCCTGTCTCAATAAGGAGTGGGAATGTAGATTAGTGTTAGGTAGTTCCTGAGTTCAGTGTCCACTTTGGCAAAATGAATGAAAACCTGGTCTGATGGGTCTGCTTCTGGTATATATTCTTAGTTACTCACTTCTGTCCATTTGTCACATGCAAACTGTCATCTTGAATGACCAAAACCTTCTAGCTGGTCATTTGTTTCTGCCATTCCTCTTCCTGCCCATGCTTTCTCCATTAACAAGAATGATATTTTAAGCCAGGCACAGGCTTGTAGTCCCAGCAGCTCGGGAGGCTGAGGCAGGAGGATCACAAGTTCAAAGCCAGCTTCAGCAATGATGAGGTGCTAAGCAACTCAGTGAGGCCCTGTCTCTAAATAAAATACAAAATAGGGCTGGGGATGTGGCTCAGTGGTTGAGTGCCCCGAGTTTAATCCCTAGTACCCACCCACCCCCAATTTTTTTTTTTATATGTAAAAACAATTGTTGGTCCCCTCTTCAAAGCCTGCTAGTCCATTCACATTGTGCCCTGGATAAACTCTGAACTCTTCTGTCCCTGTCTGGCACTCAACTGTCACCTCTTCCATGCTCATTCTCTGCAGAAGTCAGCTGCAACAGCCTCCAGTACTTGAGTGCGTGGCCCCTCCCTGTGTCTGGCACTCCATGGGACACATGGGTGGCTTCACAGAGTGGCCTCCCCAGTTGCATTTATTGCTTGGGCTGTCTTGCCCATCTCTGATTCCATGTGAGGCAGTTGGTGCCCTCTGCATCTTGAGTAGAGGACAAGCTTGCTTTCCTCATCTGGGTCTCACCTTCTGGTCATCTTTGGCTCACCGCACACCTGGCCTGCACTGCCACTTCTCAAATGTTTCAAAAAGGCCCGATTCTGCCCAGCTCTACTGTGACTGTTTGAGACTATCATTTCTTACCTGTGCTGTCAGAATATTAACATACTTTAATAGATACCCCCCAACCCACCCTCCAGATGGCAGCCGGATGAGCTTTCCAATTGAGCAAATGTGATGGTGTCACTTAAATTTCAGAGATTGTTTTCAACTGTAGAATTTTGGCTTGGGTCTGTCTTATATTTTCCATGTCTCTACTTAATATTTAACACATGTTTTCAAAATCTTTTAATGTCCTTGTCTGCTCAGCTTAACATCTGGCTCAGTTCTGGGTTGGGTTTTCTTTTTTTATCATGGGTTGTTTTCGTACTTGCATGAATTTTAGTGTTTTTTTTTTTTTTTCTTCTGTGCTGGATATATTCACATTTCTGCAAATATGTCTAAACTTTGTCCTGGAGTATGGTTAAGTTACTTGGAAGCAATTTGATTTGAGAAGGCTTGTTAGCCACACCAGTGGAGCTTTTAGCCTGTGGCTAATTTGTCCCTACTACTTGGGTATCAGACTCTTGGGACTCTAAGCACTGCTCCGTGAATTATGAGGCTTTATACAATCTGGCTGGTGGAACAGACACTGTCTGTGGCCTTATGAGAGTTCCAGGTGTTCTCCCCAATCCTTTTGGCTCATTTTCTCACATGCCAAATGTTGATCAGTTGTTCTTTTGAAGACTAGATGGACACGCTCTGCAAATTTTCCAGGTTCTCACTCAATGCCAGTCTTTGCCCCAGTGCTCGGCTCTGTAAACTCCAGCTGCCTCTGGCTCCCCTTGGTCTCCTCTGTTTTTTCTTTTCAACTCGGGAAAGTCCGCTGGCCTCTGCCTGGGTTCTGCTCCCAAGCTCTGCAGCCTGGAAACCCTCAATGCAAACTGGGACAGTCTTTGGGTTCACCTCTTTTATTCCTCCTGATATCTACTCTCTTAGAAGCTTGGTTTCAAATATTTTGTCCTGTTCTTGGGTTGTTTCAGGCAGGAGGGTAAATCTAGTCCCTTACTCCATCTTGGTTGGAATGAAAAGTTCTTTCTAGTTGTCATTTTTTTTTAAAGTTCAGTGAAAATTCACATAGTATAGAATTTGCCATTTTGAAGTTATGCAGTTCAGTGGCTTTTAGTACCTTCAGTGCATGCAAACATCACCACTCTAATTCCCCCCTAAAGAAACCCATACCCATTAAATAGTCAGCCTCTACTTCATTCACTTTTGAATGATGCCCCTCTGTGTTGGGATGAAGTCTCAGCTGTTCAGTGCAGCGCTCCATGCCTCCTGGCAGCCCCTCTGAAGATGATGTGCTCTCTCCCATTTGACTGGCTCACACCTGTCCATTAACTCTCCACTGAGGTGGTTCTAATGGAAGTCTTTCCCGACTGCCAAGATTGGGTTAGGTGCCCCCCTCTTTTGTTCTATTAGCCAATTAGACTACACTATCCAGACACACATTTTTCTAATACAGTTGTCCTTTGGTATCTGTAGGGAATTAACTCCAGAATGCCCCATTGGTACCAAAATCTGAGAATTCTCACTCAATCCCTTATGCAAAATGGCATAGTATCTAACCTGTGCCATCCTCCTGCATACTTCAAGTCATCTCTACATTACTTAACAATACATAATACAGTGTCAATGTTATGTAAGCAGTTGTGCTATATTTAGGAAATAATGACAAGGAGAAATGCCTGAATATGTTCAGTATGGATATAATTTTTAGCCCCTGAATATTTTCAATGAGATGAGCCCGAGGGTCTGGAGAGCAGGCTATACTCACCATGATGAGTTATCTGCCCATTTGGCTTTCTTTTCTGCCACACTGGAAACTGGTAAGGTCACTGTTCATTGTTGTAGTCTCATGCCTGGCACATGACAGGTGCTTAGGGATTTGCTGACATGAGTGGATATGGCATTGGTCTCTGGGGACCCATTCTCCTAGAGCTCCAAAGACAGCAGTGTGCCCACTGTTCACATCACGCAGTACCAGGGTGTCTTCCTTCTTCGAGGCTTCCACAGAGAGGGGGTCAGAGCGCAAGCACAGGAGGCTGCTTCCCATCTCCTCTGAGCCCAGCTCAGCCTACATATAACCTGTCTCCTGGGAAGGCTCAGCTCATGTTGGAAACACAACGTGGTTTTCTTTTTTCATTGCACTTTGTTGAGCTGACTGCTGGGCGGTGGGTGATGCTTAACAGCATCCCAACAGATTTTGTAGCCTTCAGGTTACTTTCTATTGAAAGTAAATTTGGTTTTAAATGTAGGCCTTTGTCCTGCTTTTCAGACCTGAGGCTCAGACTCACTTCCTGCTCCTCCCTCTTGCTCAGCACAAGCAAGAGCTGGGCCAGAGCGCCCGCATGCAATTATTCTGGTCTCTGGCCTCCCTGCTCCCCTTCGGGTGTGGGGATCTTCATGGGTTCTTAATAAGTCCCATGTCCAGGAGGACAGCCAGTGGTGACAGGGTACTAGTTGTTAGGCTCTGTACGATGCTGGTGGCCTCCACCCACAGGGAGTTCTCTGTGTGGCCTAGGTTGAATACCCCCACCCCTCCTGAGAAGGGCAGCCTTGTCTCTATTCTCCAGTCTTTCCCAGATGGTCCTTTGTTATTGCCTAGATGTTGTCCATGGCCTGTGCTCTTCCATTACTAACCCCTGGGGTCCTTTTATCCTCTGAGGGCCACGGAGAGCCCTAATAGATGAAGGTTTCTCAGGAACACCACATGGAGATCTTCAGATGCGGTGCCTGGGCTACACTAGCAAGTGTCCAACTTGAGAAATCTCTGGGCTGGGAGTGGGTACCAGGGTAGGTAAGTCCCTACCTAGCAATGATCCTCCTCTCTTCCAATAGTGTGGTAAGAAGACTCAAAAGGACACATGCCATATTCTCAGGCTCCCAGGGTGTTCCTCCAGAAGCCTTCTGCCTCACCTTGCTTAACTCCATTGGTGGGCCTGCAGCTAAGCAGGTGTCCATCTGAGGTGAGGTGCCATTCCCCCTTCTTGAGGATCCCATCCTTCATTTGTTCCTTGAGAGCTTCTTGTGGCTTTTTGGTGTGTCCCACTCTAGACACAGCTTTTCTCTACAGACACCCCAAAAGTTGACTACCTTCTCTCAGGCCTCTTTCCTGGTTGATGCTCACAGAGCCAGCATCTCTGTGAGCCCAGAACTAACTTTTGAATATGCTGGGCTCAGTGGCTTTGGGGACATGGTCACGTGTGCTCAAATGATAGGAAAAATCAGACAGCAGATCTGTTTCTCCTTTCCAGCTACAGTGAGCACTTGCCAAGGTCCTGTGTATTTTTGTAGTTCCCAAGTCCAGAGTCTTACCTAGAATAGGCAAATGATCAGTTTGTGGGATTGAATCATAGCAGGAAGAAGAGAGCAGAGTGTCCTGCCTTTGTCCCTGTGTGCAGGGCTCCCAGGAGGATATGTGCCTATAGTCCCTTGTGAAGAGGCTTTTTTCCTACAGGAGGAGCCAGGACTGATGAACCACTTTCTGAGCCTCCAGTGGAACAGACAGCAGGCCCCACCTTCGTCTGGTGCCTGAGGAGTGGGAGGGGTTTCCATGGCAATCACGTAGCACCTCTCACCTCTGGTTGCAGCCCCTAGAGGTGGAAGCTGGTGGCCATTGGCCTGCTGCTTGGAGCCCAGGCCACCACTGACTCCTAGCTTCCTGCATTAGGAACACTGTAGGAGACCAACTCAGAGGCGGAAGGCAGGGGCAGAGCATTTGATTAAGAAGCATCTTCATCTTCCCAGAGAGACTAAGTTGAGTACACTGTTCTGTATTCCTAGTTGAGAACTCGGCATGTAACACCAGCCATACAACAGCTTGTGTTTCAGCCCTGCCTTGTCGTTAGGGCAGAGGGATGAGTGTGGTTGGTGAGATGAAGAAGGGATGGTCATGAAAAGAGGGACAGGAAAAGATATACCTGGAAAAAGGGAACATCAAATCACACGTGTACTCAAACCCAGGGATGCTGAATTTGATGGGAGGGATGTATTCCTGAAATTAAAGACTAATCCAGACATGATGGTGTATGATTGCACTAGGGCTGCCGTAGTGAGCTACCCAAAGTGTCTGGGTACAGTGTTGCCTTACTGTAATCCCAGGTACTCCTGTGTGGAGGAGAAGGGAAGATTAGGAGTTCAAGGCCAGTCTCAAACCAACCCAAAACCAGAGGTTGTTGAAACAACTGATATTTATTTTCTTACGTGTCTGGAGGCTAGACTTGAACACCAAGGTGTCAGTAGGGTTGATTCCTTCTGAGGCCTCTTTCCTTGGCTTGCACACAGAGGAGTTTTGTTAGGATGGCGGAGTCCATGGCTAAAATGTTCAAGGACAGAAGACATTGACACAGATGTATGCAGCAAAGTAATAGCTGTCTGAGGACCTAAGATTCTGAACCAGGGAGTGTGGTCTGGAAGCAGCAACAAGGATGCAGGGAGTTTCTACCCTACCCTCTCCCTGGGGGTGGGAAGTGAGCAGGGCTTCCCTTCATGGCTGCTCATGGGGAGGTAAGGATCGGTGACCAGGGGAGAGATGGCAGCCAGGGTAGCCACGCATGGTTCCTCTAGGTATGAAATATTTCACTTTTACTTTTTTGGTACCAGAATCAAACCCTGCTTAACCACTGAGCTAGATCCCAAACCCTTTTTAATTTTGACACAGTGTTTTACTAAGTTGCTGAGGCTGGCCTCAAGCTTTGGATCCTCCCACCTAAACTCCTGAGTTGCTGGGATTACAGGCATCCACCTCTACTCCCAGCAATAGGATGTCTTTTAGGATACTGCTATTAATGACTCATTCATATGTTTTAATTAAATCTATATGAGGGGAGCTGGGGATGTGGCTCAAGCGGTAGCGCGCTCACCTGGCATGCGTGTGACCCGGGTTCGATCCTCAGCACCACATACAAAGATGTTGTGTCCGCCGAAAACTTAAAAAAAAAAATATTAAAAAATATTATCTCTCTCTTCCCCTCTCTCTCTCTCACTCTTTCTTAAAAAAAAAAAATCTATATGAGGGCAGAGTTGTGGCTCAGCGGTAGGGTGCTTGCCTAGCATGTGCGAGGCCCGGGGTTCGATCCTCAGCACCATAAAAATAAATAAATAAATAGTATTGTGTCCTACTACAACTAAAAAATTAATATTAAAAAAATCTATATGAGAGTACTTTCTCTGATAATTGAGATTCTTAGTCTACAGGAAATTGGGTGAAGATTTTTCACAAGTTCTTTTCCCTCCATGTGCATTAACAGGAATGAGTATTTGGCTCCTTGGTCATAAGGAGCAAGAGGCATCTAGGATCAAGACAGAGCCCCTCATTATGCTAGAAGGAGTCCACTTCGAGGTCCCACATCGCCCCCTGGTGGCTCTATCCATAGCACAGAGAAGAGGGCTGCCTTAGGAGACAGGGAGTGGCCAGGAAAATAGAAAGAACCCAAGGGGAAAGTAGAGTATGGACTGGAGTTGTTGAAGTCAATGAGGTGGCATGAACTCCCTGGAGGACCGAGCTCTTTGTCCATTTGTCCCTTTGACAGAATGTCATGGAGGTCAAATTCATTTCAGTAACAGTACTAAGATGTGATTTGCCCATTTAACTCTCATTCTTTCAAAGTGTACCGTGGTATTTTCCAGAGGCTATTGGAAGTGTGATATCGCAGCAGACGGAATGCAGAAGCAGCTATGTGAATCCAGCTGTCTTCTTGTCAGCCAGATATTAAAGAGTTTTGCAAAAATGAAAGTAATGTCAGTTTTCTGGGTTTTGTTTTATTTGAGAAAATTGTTATCTTTCATAAAATATTTAATTGTGTTAACAATTAACATTAATAGGCTTATTATGGTAATGTTTAAATTAATTGGTAAATATTTAAAAATGTCCTCAGTTGTAATTTTTACCACTGACTGTAAATATTGATAGTTAATATCCTTAGAAACAAAAGCTTTTTGTCGTTTTTTACTTTTTACTTTTTAAGTATGTTATGGAATCCTGAAACCAAGCCATTTGGGAACTGCTAGTCTGGTGAAATGAGAGCCCAGGCTCTGGAGTTAGTATGTTTGGATTCAAATCCTGGCTCTGTGATCTTAGGCAAGTTACTTACCCTCTCTGACACTGAATTTTCTTATTGGTAAACTAGATTATTTCTGCTTACAGTTATTGTGAGCAACCAATGAAATGAGATATTCATAGTGCTGGAAACAGTGATCATTTCATAAATGTTATCATTCCATCAAATCATTGGATATCTATTACATGTTATATGCTGTCTGTGCTAAGTGCTATGAAGGATATAAAATGGCATGTCACAGCTCCTATTTTGGGGGGTGGGGGTGTTGCCACTCAGCAGAGCTCTAGTTTTGCAGTCAACACCTTTGTAGGCTCAATTCCAAGCCTCACCCCTGATTTAGGACCTGACCTGGAATAGGTCACTTCCTGTCAAGAAGAGTCAGATAAAAAAGGAATTTATAGGGGCTGGGGTTGTGGCTCAGTGGTAGAGAGCTTGCCTAGCATGTGTGAAGCACTGGGTTCCATTCTCAGCACCACATATAAATAAATAAACAAAATAAAGGCCCATCAACAACAAAAGAACACACACACACACACACACACACACACACACACACACACACACATATATATATATATATATATATATATATATATATATATATTTAAAAAGGAACCTTCGAAGGTCCACCAATAGACAGTAAATTACTGCTTGTATCTTTCAGGCAACACTACCTCCTGCCTCAGTTCCATGCTTGATTCGTCCTTCCCCATGACAGGTTAAGTCCTCTGCTTTTCCCTGACACCACCTACCTTTCTTCCTGAGATAATGCAGCCTTGCCGCTAGAGGGCGCCTCCTGCCTTGCTAGTAACTTGCTTTGGCTAATCTGGACCTGTTAGCTGAGATGGGTGGTGAGTGAGATCTGTCTGTAGCACTTTATCAGCTTGATGGGTGAGCTAAGTTTTGCCCTACAATCCGAACTCTGTTTTTTTTTTTTTTTTTTTTTTTTTTAACAGTCAAATCATACTTCTGAGACCTCTTTACCTAAAACTGGGGTGCCGGGATTGGTGGAAGGGAAATCATCGCTGCCGCCACCACCACTGCTTGACATTTATAGAGCTTTCTTTCTTGCCAGGTCTGTGCTAAGTGCACTTCACATGCATTATCTCGTGGAACCTCAGAGTCACACCATGGGGTGTGGGTATGCGTGGACACTCATTTTAACAACGGGAAACTCCAGCTGTGATTGGATGGATAACTCCCACGGCATCCAGCTAGATGGTACCCTTGGAAGGGTGAAATGGTCCCCTCAGGGGCCTGCCCTGCCCTGCCCTGCCTGTAAATAAATCGGAGGACAGCGGTCCTCAGCTTTATCAGACACAACCCCACTTTCATTCTGTGTTAAATAAAAATTTGAAGGAGACCCATGGATTTGGACTGGGAACTTGTTGTAAGCCCAACAGACCAAACTATTACAGAGTTTAATCCCAGTAGCCAGATCTGGCTGGCCACGGAGGCCCTATAGCCAATTACAATCGACTAAGTCGTAACTGATGGGCTGATTGATGGACGGACAGTAGCCGGTCAGTTGCTTTCTGTGTCTGCCCCTCCCCCCCCGCCCCTTTTTAAATGTCGTCTGATCAGTGTGATCAAGGTGTGGGTCCGAGTTCTTGGAAACTTCTCTGCTTCTGGGAGCCGCCTGATTTTCAGAATCACGTTCTGTTTTGCTTGGTTTTGTTCTTTGCTCGACGAAACTCTGCTCGACACCGTCGGCCTAAGGAATTATCCCTCGTAACGCTTCCAACATCCCCTTTACTATCCTGAAGTGAAATTCACAGGCATCGTACACTCAGGCTTATGCGTTTGCTCACGAAGGACCGAGGAGAGACCTGGAAGAAAAGTGCGCCCTAAGGAGTGAGCGACACGCGTTGGCGCCGGTTTTCCAAACTGTCCACCAGGGGGCGGCACACCTCTTCCTCGCCTGCAACTGTCCACAGTGACAATCCTGTGAGGAGAGAGGCTGTTCCCCTTCCTTGAACCGCCTCGCTTAGGCCACTGTTGAGGTCCCCTGAGTGGTGGAGGGGTGGGGAAGGCAATGAAGAGAGGAAGTCGCAGAGCGTAGAGCTGACCCCAGTTAGTGTGATGGATTTCTAGTCACATGTACCCACCATGAGTACAGTCATGTGCTTTTAAAGTTTTAGTTTTGAGTCGTTTACTTTCAAAGTGATTATGAAGGTCAGGCGTTTATTTTAATTGAAATTGTTCTTAAGGTTACTTTGCATTAGAGTCAGTGGTAATGCATTTCATAGTTTTCTTTAAATTGACTCAATTTTTCTTTAACCTAAATGCATATATTTAAATGGAAACTTTGATGTATAAATGGAAAACTGGTCACTTGACATAATAAGAGAGTGACATTGAAAAAAAGAAAAAAGAAGAAGAGGAGTGGGAGAGAGGAGAAGGAAGAGGAGGAGATGGAGGAGAAGAAGGAGGAGAAAGAGAAAGAAGGAAAATGTTATTGAATTCTTGCTGATGCTGGTAAGTTTTCCCAGCAAAGGGTCCATGCTCTGTCTTAAGAGGGAGTTGAACAAGTGTCAAAGACATATTAGCACTCTATCTTCACAGAGAAGTGAAAAAGGAATCATTTTCTCTCATTATGTGGATCAATGCTATTTAAAGCTTTATGTACCCCTAAAATCATTTCCTGTGTGATATGAACCTAATATCACCACCATATAGACAAGTCCAGGGTCAATGCTATCATTGTTCCTATGTTATACACAGGGAACCTAGGGACAGAGTGTTTCAGTAACTTGCTCAAAGTTACAAAACTAGGACTTGGAGTCCAGGGTTATTTAATAGCTGTGTGTTGTCCTCTCTGAGCCTCTTTATCGTCTCCTGAAAAATGAGAATGTTGGAGTGGATGATCTCTAAAATTCCACACTAATAGTTTGAGACTCTTGGAGGCCCTAAACACATTGGAAGGAGCCATGGAACTTAGGAGGACATTTTCTTGTGTTGTGCTTAGAACATTTGAAGGGGGCTAGGGAGAAATCCCAGCTCATATTTCTTCTAGAAAAGACCTGCGTTTAAATTCTTGCTCCGCCTCCTACTGGTTTTGTAACTGAGCAAGTTACCGAGCAACTCTGGCCCTGGTTTCTTTATGTACAACAGGAACGACGATGGTGCTCACCCTTATTGTGAGGATTAAGTTATAATGTGCATGGCAAACACTTGCCACAGTGCCTGGCCATGTGTTAGCTGTTATTCCTGAGATTTTATTTTTGAAAATGAGACTGGCATATTCTGAAAGCAAGCCACTGGGGGAAATGACTTGGTATCCCCGCTCCTAGTATTTTTAAATGAATGGGATGAAGTGACTCTCACAGGCACCCAAGAACAGGTCTCCTTCCTGGCTGGATGTACGAGGCCATCCCACTCACGCCTGGCCTTGGTGGTAATGTGAGAGCCAAGTGTATTTGAGTGAGTTTTAGAACTTTAAAAAATATTTAAATTTTCTTTTCTTTTTCAAGCAGTAGCTGAGCAGCTTGTGGTTTTCCAGCCCACAGGCTTCCTGAACCTCTGCTTGGCTCCCATGTGCAGGGACCTGCAAGCATGGCGGGCAGAGAAGAGGGGTGGCGTTTACCCTGGTGGCCCTTGATCTGCCCTTCCACTGAGGCAGGCCTGTTGTAGCCTGGTAGGCAGAATGAGGAGGGGCAGGGGGAGCCTGGTGCTTGGAAAAGCAGCTCTATTCATGCTGGGTGACCCTTGGTGAGGGCTGCTGCTGGTCAGGGGCCCTTCCTGACCAGGAAGGATTCTCCCAGGGACACATCTTGTTGGGATGGTAATATGAATGCTTCCTAAAACATGGAGTGCTCTGGAATTCAAGCTGTGGACCTGGATTTTCATCCCAACTTGACCACTAATCAGTGTCATGACCTTGGACCAGACATTGAACATCTCTGGTTCTTTTTTTTTAATTTATTTATAGAATGGAAAGATTGGCTCCTACTAGTCATTTTTAAGTTTGAAATTCTCTGTGTGTATGTCAGGTACGTCTTGGAGCCTTTGACAAGATGATGAGAGTTATAGATGCTCTTTCTAGAAAAGGATAGGTTCCAACATCTTATTACAATCAAGTATATATATATATATAAAAATCAATATAAAATCTCAGGGAGTATTATAATGATCCCCCACAAAAGAACACCTTTCCGCAGATTCCAGATGCAGTCCCTGATTATACGCTTCATTCAGCCTGTATGAAGCCCAGAGATCCCAAGTTGGCTTCCCTGCTCATCATAGTTTGGGTCTGGATTGTCCTGCAAAGGCTCCCGTGTTGAAGGTTTTTGAGAAGTGACTGGATCATAAGGGCTCTGGCCTCATTAATGTATTAATCCACTGATAGATTCATAGCTGAAGGGTGGAAGACTATTGGGAAGGGTGGAGACTGTAGAAGTGGGACCTAGTTATCTTGTCTCCCCCCCCCCACCACCACCATTTTTTCTCTCTCTCTTTCCTGGCTGCTATGAGCTGAGCAGCTCTGCTCTATCACACCCTCCCATCCATGGTGTTTTGCCTCACCATAGACCCAGAATCTAGAGTCAAATGACCATGAACTGAAAACTTTGAAACTGTGAGTCAAAATAGATCTTTTCTCCTCTGTTTTTCTCAAGTATTTTGTCACAGTAATGGAAATATGACTTACACATTACTCAACCCCAACCAAAATGACAATTTTGTTCATTTGCAATCTGGTGTTTATTATATTCTCCTTCCAATGCCAACTTAGTGAGCCTCTGCACCGGAGGGCCTTGAAGAGTTGTGCTACCATGACCTTTACATATGGTAGTGCAGGTCATTCTCCAGAAGGCATCCTTAGTTTCTAGTCAAGCCTTTCCCTAATTCACACAAAGGGGAACATGGACCAGCAACAGCCTTTGCCATTATGCTTGGACATCAGACACCTAAGGTCCAGCAGGAATTTTCCAACTGAAGTCTGAGCCTGCAAGCAGTTCTCCTGAGTAGGCTCAGTAGACAATACTAATTGGTGACTTAGGAGAGAGGGATCATCGAGAGGCTACAAGTACCAACTTAAGGAAGACTCAGACAAGGGCAGTTCCTTGAACTAGTTAGAACTCTTTTGTGGGAAGTAACTGAATTCACTGGAGTTCTTAATCGCAGGCAACACAAACTAATTCTGGCCCATTGCCGCAGAAAAGAAATTTACCAAGAACATGGCAGGTGGTTCAGAGAAACACCAAGAACTCTAGAGAAGAGTCACTAGAGAAAGGGCAGGAATGAGGGAGGCAAGGGCTCAGCCAGGGTCAGTCTGTCATGGAGGCCACTGCCATCAAACGAACCCAGCTTACATTACCACCACAGGTTGCTTTGGATGGAGGATGTCATTGCTGTTGCCACCACCATTCAAATGAATTCCCTGGGACCTCATTTCTTTCCACCCGCACACCTAATTGCTCTAGCCTGGGTCATGTGCTCAACCATAGCAGGGGCTTTGGGAAAGTGAGTGACATTTTTAATTTATGTAGTGGGAGGTGCTCTCTGCTTCCCACCAAGACTCTTACACAGGGGAATTCCCCCAAAGATCAAAGGCAGCCCTCTAGAACCATCATTCTGTAAGAACAGAAATTAGCTTGAGCTAGCTTCAGCAGAGAAGATTCTGGAAACCAAGGACAGTTGGGAAGCCAGACCCCTGGGGACTATTTGCAAGTTAATGGAGCTCTCTCAGCTCCCATCTCTGCCGTTTTAGGCACCTCTGTTTTCTCTCTTTGCATTATGATATTTTATTTCGTCAGGTCAGAAAAGTCTCAAGGAAAAACTAGGGTCTTTGAAGTGTCTCTCCCAGTGGCTCAAAGGGTCCCTCCCTGAAAGTTGAGCTAGGCATTCACTACAAGGGCTGGCTTGTGCCTCCTGGTGCCTTCATTCTGGCCACCCAGGACAGGTCTCCATTTCTTCTCCACCCTCGGTTGGGTTTCTCTAGGTAGTCTGAATGTCCTTCTTCATGTCTCTCCAGGGGGCTTGGTTGTTGCTTACAAATTCCTAGAATGTCAGATCTTCCTCATTTTACAGAGTCTGAGAAATTCAGTGACACTAAGGATTTTGACTGTCCCGCGAATGAGTGACACATAGTGCTCAGAAGAGTGCTTAGCTTGTAGAAAGCTCTCAAGAGACATTTGTTTTGCCATTGGGATTTCTTTTCATCCAAAGTAGAGTTTTTTCCTCTTCTGTCTTCCCTGGCCCGCCTTCTCCCTCATCCATTCATCCTTTCCAATAATACAGACTAAAGGCCCGTGTGCCCCGCACGCTAAACACTAGGAACTCATTTATGAACAAGGTAGACAAGATTCCTGACCAATCAGGGCTTTTATTTCAATGGAAAGCAAGCAAGCAAGCAAACATGATTATTAAATAATCATCAGAAATAATAATCAGGTTATAAGGGCTCTGAAGGAAACCAACAGAAGCGATTGGAGTTGGCTCTTGGGGAAGGCTACTTTTGGCAGAGTATTCAGGGAGGGTGCCTCTGGGCTGGGAGTTGGGAACTGAACGCTGGAGGTGGGAGCTGAGGGAAGACAGAACAGCAAATACAGCAGGCGTGAGGTGAGAGGGGAGCTGGAGGTTGTTAGCCACAGAAAGGAGTTCCCTGCTGAAGGGAAGGCGCAGGTCCAGCCTGCAGTGGCTTGGTTAGTCAGAGGACGAGGGCAGGGGAAACTTGGTTAATCTAAATGCTGTATAAGTAGGAGAGAGTCATAATCACAACTCCAAATTGAGGGACAATCTATAACCAAACCAAAGACAACCAAACTGGCCTGCACTTTTAAAAGAATGCAAGGCTCAGGAACAATTTCACATAAAAGAGACACGATATTGAACGTGGGGTGCGCTTGTGGACTGATCCTGGGCTTGGAAACCAGTTGGTGTGAAGAATGCCTCTGGGGCAGCTAATGACACTTATAAGGGTGTTTTTTAGAGAAGTGAGTTGAATCATTGCAAAATTTCCCGAATGTGATAACTTGACTGTGGTTACATAAGAAAATACCCTTGTCTCAGGACATACATGTGGAAGTATATAGGGGTAAAATGGCACGATGTCTGCAACACACTCTCAGAATATTTAGGAAAAAAGACATTTATGTCTGGCAGGTGATAAAGTTTTAATAATGTTAAAAGTCGGAGAATTTGCACCAAAATCATACTTGAGTTTTGGGTTTTTATTTTTTTGTACCATTCTTGCAACTTTCCTGCAGCTTTGATTATGGATATGCTTAAATTTAAGTCTTGCTAGTTTTCTTTTTATCACATCTCATCTGGATCCCCTTTTCCTCTTTCTCTGTCTCCTTTTGGGCTGAGTATTTTGTTAAATGATCTTCTTCATGGCTTATTAGCTCTCTCTGTGTATGTGTTTGTGTGTGTGTGTGTGTGTGTGTGTGTGTTTGTGTGTTTACTGTAGAGGTTAGTGTATCTTGTCATTGTCTACATTGAGTACATCTTTAACTTATAGACCATTTTTTTTAAAAGAGAGAGTGAGAGAGGGAGAGAGAGAATTTTCATATTTATTTTTTAGTTTTCGGCGGACACAACATCTTTGTTTGTATGTGGTGCTGAGGATCAAACCCGGGCCGCACGCATGCCAGGCGAGCGCGCTACCGCTTGAGCCACATCCCCAGCCCCAACTTATAGACCATTTTTAAGTGATGTTGTATCATTTAACATGTAACTTTTACGGTATTATAAGCCCTACATTATATATTGTTATTGTTTTTGGTTAACAGTTAACTTTTTTTTCAGCACTGGGAATTGAACCCAAGGGTGTCCTACCACTGAGCTATTTTTCCATCCTTTTTTACTTTATTTTGAGATGGGGTCTGGCTAAGCTGCTGAGGCTAGCCTCTACCTTGAGATCTTCCTGCCTCATCTGCCTATGTAGCTGGGATCATAACGTGTGAGCCACGGTGCCTGGCAGCTAATTATTTTTTTAAAGAGACTTAAAGTAATGTGAGAACTTCGTTTATATTTTTGGATATACTGTTTACCCCTTTGTGAAGATTTCCATTTCAGGTCTTTTTCCTTCTGTCTGAAGAACTTTCTTTAACATTTTTGTTGCTGTTGTTAGTGTGAGTCTGTTGGCCCTGAATATCTTTCAGGTTTCAAATATTTTGATTATAGAATGCTAGATTAACAGTATCTCTTCTAAAAGTATTATCTGGTTTCTATAAGCCTATGGGTAGCAGGTAGTAAGTAGATAAATGTATATAGTGTGTAATGATAAAATCAGGGTAGTTATATTCTATCTCCTTAAACATTTAAAAAATCAAGTTCAAAGCCAGTCTCAGCTACTTAGCAAGGCCTGAGCAACTTAGTGAGATTCTATCTCAAAACAAAACAAAAAAAAGGCTGGGGATGTGGGTTAGTGGTTAAGCACCCCCGAATTCCATCCCTGGTAACCAAAATAACTAACTAAGTAAATAAGTGAAAAATAATTTTAATTGGCATATATAATTGTGTGTATTTATGGAGTACAGTGTGCTATCACAGTGTATCACGTGCACTGATCAAGTCAAGATAATCAATGCTTTCATTTCCATATGGTTGCTTAGTGTTGACGTCTTCAAACTCCTGTAGTGATTTACAAAGTGCAAACTAGGTTGTTGTGAACTATCATCACCATCGTAGTGCTTTTTCTTTTGGTACTTTAAAGATACCGTTCCACTCTCGTTTGCATTTTTTTAAATTGAGAATTTATTGTCATATTGTTGCTCTGTTCCCAATTTGTCTTTTGCTTTTTTTTTTTTTTTTTTCTTTTTTCTGGCTATTTTCTCTAACCTCATTAGACTATTTTTTTTTGTTTTGTTTTATTACTGGGGATTGAACCCAAGGGTGTTTTACTACTGAGCTGTACTTCTAGCCCTTTTATTTTTTATTTTGAGACAGGGTTTCACTAAGGTGCTTAGGGTCTCTTGAAATTGCTGAGGCTGTCCTCAAACTTGAGATTCTCCTGTCTCAGCCTCCCACGTTGCTGGGATTACAGACCTGCAGCACAAGGCTCAGTAGTACTGATTTTGAATGGTTAGGTATGATGTGCCTTGGTATAGTTTTCTTTCTTTTTTTTTTCCAAAATTAATTTTTTTAAATGGAAAAAATTTAATTAACACCTAGTAATTGTACATACTTTTTATATGTGTATGCTTTTAGTTTATTTATTTGATTTATTTATTTTTATACCTTGCACATGCTACGTAAGCGCTCTACCTCTGAGCCACAACCCCAGCCCCTGTACGTATTTATAGGGTACAATATGGTATTTCAGTAGACATGTAATGTGTATGATCACAATAGGGTAATCAGCATATCTGTTACTTCAGATATTTATCATTTCTTTGTGTTGGGAACATTTGAAATCTTCTGTCCTGAGTGATATTGGCTAAATTACATTGTTATCTTGTATGCATGTACAAATATGTAACAAGTCCTTTTATTACATGCTACTATAATGCACCAATAAAAAAAGTGGAAACAAATTCTCTCTTTTGAAATATTCACTTACTGATTGTCCAGTGTGGTCACCCTACTGTGCCACACAACGTTGTTCACTCTTCCTAATCAACTGCGCCCTGGGCCAGCCATCCTTCCTCTCTTCCCCTCTTCCCCTCACCCTTCTGTGTCTGGGGAGGGTTTCCTCATTGGGTCTTGTGGTTGGAGTTCGATGAGATTCTTGGATCCCTGGGTTTATAGTTTCCATCAAATTTCAAAATGTCTTCATTATTTCTTCAGTTATTTTCCTGTCTACCTCCCTTCTTTTGGGGACTTCAGTGGCATGCTATGATTGGTCTCCTGGTATTGTCCTGTTGCTCATTAAATCTCTGTTTACTTCTTCCAGTCTTTTTTTTTTTCAGTCTTTTTCTTTCTGTATTTCCCTTGTATAGAGTTTCTGTTGCTTTGCCTTCCATGACACTGATATTTGCTTCCATAATTTCTAATCTGCTCTTAATCCTGTCCATTTTTCCTTTTAAATATTATAGTTTTCACTTCTAGAAGTTTGATTTGGGTCTTTAAAAAATATCTTCCATGGCTCTACTTAATTCTTTGAATACATAGAATGTGGTTTTAATGACTTTCTTAACGTGTTTCATCTGCTAATTCCAATATCTGTGTTAATTCTGAGCTTGTTTCAATGAATGGATCTTTCTCCTCATTATAAAGTTTATTTTTCTATTTCTATGTATGACTGCACTTTTTATTGGGTCCCAGATATTATGAATTTCACCATTATGGGTGCTGGATAATTTTCCTGAAATATTTTTGTTAGTCTGCATATTTGTTATTTTAAAATATATTTTTTAATAGTATAACTGGGATGCAGTTATACTATTGGAAACAGTATTTGTGTATGTGTGTGTGTGTGTGTGTGTGTGTGTGAATGTGCGTGCACAGAGTTGAGGATTGAATCCAGGGCCTCATGCATGCTGGGCAAGCACTGTAGCATGAAGCGACACCCCAGGTCCTGGAAACAATTGAATCCTTTCAGATCTCTTAGGGTTTGTTAAGCAGGATCAGAGCAGCATCTGATTTAGGACTAATTATTTGCTTCTATGAAGGCAAGACCCTTCTTACTACACTAATACCTCAAGAATTTTGAGGTTTTCCAGTCGGCTTGGAAGGAACAGGCACTATTTCTGACCTGGAGTGAATGCCAGGTACTCTTTCCTCTAGTGTCCGCAGGTGGTGCTTGCCCCAGCCTGGGGAGTTTTTTCATATGCGCTCAGTACCTCCCTGAATCCTCTAGGGAGACCCTCTGCAAGGATCTGAGGTTTTCTCTTTATGCACCTTTTCCCCCTTATACTTTCTCCTGAACTCTAGCCTCTGTGGATTCAAGGACTCTAAACTGTGTCTGCACTCAAGGAGTCTCCCTGGGCTCTGCCTGGGTTGCTTCTCCCTCCACGATGGCTTTCCCCCTGTCTCATGAAGCAGTAACCTGGAGCAATTGGAGGCTCAGCTCCTTGGTTTCCTTTCCTTAGGTATCACCTATCTTTCCTAATTTAGTGCCTTGAGAACTTTTTGTTTCTTATATTTTGTTTGGGTTTTTTAATTCCTTCAGGCAGGAGGGCTTATCTACTTCCTATCATTCCATCTTAGTCAGAAGTAAATGTTGTCCTGTAGGCAGCCTGTTATTTCTAATGACAAGTTTAAAAAATAATTCTAGTTGCCATGTGTGGGAAAACAACAGAAATGGAGAGAAGTGGTCCGGGGAGAGACAGTAATCCCTAGGAATTGGCTGGTGGCAGTGGAGTTGGAGAAGAGTGGACACATTGGGGATTTGTTTTGGAAATTGTCTCGGTCATCTGGAGGTGCTACAACAAGATTCCACACACAGGGTTTAAAGAACAGCTGTTTCTCTGTCATAGCTGTGATACCTGGGAAATCCAGGATCCAGGTGCTGGATGGCTTGGTTCCTGGAGAGGGCGCTCTTCTTGGTTTGTGGATGGCTGCCTTCCCGCTGTGAAGGAGGTAGGGGTGAAGCTGTCTCAAACCTCATTTTATAGGGGTGCAGGAAACCCCTCTAAACCTAAAGCCTCCCCAAAGTCCCAAGTTAAGTACCATCTCGTTGGGGGTTAGGGCTTCAACCGTGAACTTGATGTGTGGGACACAATTCAGTCCCTAGAAAAAAGTTTATAAGATTGTCAGGTGTGGAGCAAGCGGGCAGGTGTAGGTGCGAATCTTGGTTTGAAGGGAATGAAAGAATGAAAACTTCATGTCCTATCCTTCCTCTTTGCTCCCGTCAACCTGGATAATAAACAGAAGGAGTGGCTCTAAAAATTAAAAAAAAAAAAAATGTAAAATTGAAAATGGTACTCTTTCTGGGCCTTTCCTAGTTCCTTGTGGTCCCATGTGAGATAGAACCTGTAGTACTTATCTTTTTGTGTCTGGCTTATTTTATTTAACATGATATCTTCCATTTGTATCCATTTTGCTGCAAATGACAAGATTTCATTCTTTTTTGTGGCTGAATAATATTCTGTTCTGTATACACATCACATTTTCATTGTCCATTCACCTGTTGATGGGCATGTAGGCTGTTTATGTATCTCAGCTATTGTGGATAGTGCTGCTATAAACTGGGAGGTACAGCTATCTCTTTGACATGCTGATTTCATTTTTTTAAAAATATATGTATCCATGGGTGAGAGAGCTGGATAATATAATAATTCTGTTTTTGTCCATGCTGTTCTCCATAATGGCTGTCCTGATTTACAATTTCATCAACAGTGTACAAAAATTTATCTACATCCTCACCAGCATTTGCTACTTTTTTATAATTAATTTTTATTGGTACATTATAATTATACATAATAGTGGGGTTTCCTGTGAAATATCCATATATGCACATCACACAGTTTGGTCAATTTCATTCCCCAGTAGTTCTCCTTTCTCTCCTCCTTCTCCCTGGCTCCCCCTTTACTGGTCTCCCTTGTATATTCCATGATATCCTCCTTCTCTTTCCCCTTACCATTTTTCTCTCTAGCTTCTGCATTTGGGAGAAAAGATATGACACTTGACTTTCTGGGTCTGGCTTATTTCACTTAATATAATTGTTTTAGTCAGCTTTTTTTGCTGCTGTGACTAAAGGACCTGACCAACAAAACTGTAGAGGCTCACAGTTTCAAAGGTCTTAGTCCACAGAAGGCGGTCTCCATTCCTTGGGGCTCAAGGTGAGGCTGAACATCCTGGTGGAAGAGTGTGGCAGAGGGAAGCAGCTCACATTATGATCAGGAAGCAAAGGGACAGACTCCACTCGCCAGATACAAATATATACCCAAGGTTGCACCCCAATTCCCACCACCTCCAGCCACACCCTACCACTTCAGTTACCACTCAGTTAATCCCTGTCAGAGGATTAATTCACTGATCAGGTTAAGGCTCTTGTACCCAATTATTTCTCTTCTAAACCTTCTTGCATTGTCTTGCATGTGAATTCTTGGGGCATACCTCACATTTAAACCATAACAGTAATGCTCTCAAATTCCATTCATTTTCCTGCAAATAACATTCTTTATGGCTGAATAAAACTCCATTGTGTGTGTGTGTGTGTGTGTGTGTGTGTGTATCACATTTTTTAATCCATGTAGCCATTGCCATTGATGGCCATCTAGGCTGGTTCCATAGTTTGGCTATTTGGCTATTGTGAATTGTGCTGCTATAAACATGGGTATGCATGTATTGCTATAGCATGCTGAATTTAATCTTTCTTTCTTTCTTTTTTTTTTTTTTGTACTAGAGATTGAACTCAGGGGCACTCCACCACTGAGCCACATTCCCAAATCTATTTTGTATTTTATTTAGAGATAGGGTCTCACTGTGTTGATTAGCACCTCACTTTTGCTGAGGCTGGCTTTGAACTTGTATTCCTCCTTCCTCAGCCTCCCAAGTCGCTGGGATTACAGGAATGCACCACTGTGCCTGGCCTGACTTTAATTCTTTAGGATAAATACCGAGGAGCGGCATCTCTGGGTCGTGTAGTGGTTCCATGCCTAGTTTTTTGAGGAACATCCATACTTATTTCCATAGTGGTTGTACTGATTTATAGCCCTACGTATGGTATAAAAGTGTCCTTTCTTCCCACACCCTTCCAGCATTTGTTATTATTTGTATTCTTAATGATTGCCATTCTAACCAGAATATGATAAAAATATTAGTGTGGTTTTGATTTGCATTTCCCTGACTGCTAAAGATGCACATTTTTTCATATATTTGTTGGCCACTCGTATTTCTTCTTTGGAGAGGTGCTGTGTCTTTCCTAATGAGCAGTTTTCATCTGAAGTCGTGTCTTGGGGATGTGATTTGTTGTACGGTGCTGGTGTGATTCTAACTGGGCACTGCAGCATCGTCTCCCTATAGCTTCTTTGGCTGGGATTCACAGTTTTGGTGACAGTGCATACTGTGGTGGGAGAGACTCCCTGTCTCTGAGGACCACGCAGGAGTGGGGCACTCGGGCAGTTCAGGCAAGTGTGCTGCAGATGGCAGTGGGGGTGGAGTGCTCACCGTGTGGCTACTCCTGCAGCGGGAGTGGTGGCCCCTAGCAGGCGATGGGGGCTACCAGCAAAGGCCTTTGCACTGGCAGCCCAGGTGGCGCTGAGGCATTTGATCCATTTGTCTTTCAACCTGTCAGTGGTGCCTGCCCAGATTCCCCACAGGGAGAGACAGTGGTGGGGACTGCACCCCTCCCCCACCCCCCACCGTGGCACTTACCCAGTCCTGACAGCAGTACATGGTCAGCCAAGGCACAGAGGTGAAGCAGAAGTGGGAACCGTGTAGGTGGCATGGCGGCAGGAACCATGGTTTCCCACTTTGCTGCTTCAGTGGTAATACATGCCTGGGGGTGGGATGATAGTGGGAGCCGAAGTTGCTTCTGGCTCTCCGGCTGTGCGCCTGGGGGGTGGAGTGAGAGTTGGAGCCATGGAGTTGCTCAAGGCCCCCTTAGAATGCCCCTGTGGGCAGGGCAGCTGCAGGAACCACAGTGCCTGTGGGCCACAGGGGCCTGAGCATGGCGGAGCAGGCTGGAGGGGCAGTAGGAACGGTGTGGGCACCTGCCTGCAGTCCTGGCACTGGTGTGAATCCACTTATGTCTGGCCATACCCTTGGTCTCAGAGGGCAAGTGTCCTGAACTTGAGGGGTGTCCTTCATTCCCTTCATGTCATAATATCCTCCCCCTACAGTGTGGGGTCCCCAGTGAGCTTAAGTGCAGTGTGTTTTCTCTGGGGTCCCAGAGGTGGGACCTAGGCCAGTCCAACTCAGAAGGTAGCTTCTGTGTCAAGATGGCTCCCAGCTACAGCACCATGATGTGAGAACCTTTTCCAAAGCAAAGCTCCTGTGCATGTTTTCTGTTTCAGGTGTCTTATCTAAGTGTTCTGCAAGCCTGTAAGGACTGGGAAGCTTTCCATTAGCTAGGATTGACCAGCGTGGAGCAGGGAAGGCAGATGCTAGGGTATTTTATTTTTCTTTATATGTATTATCCCAGATCTCTGAATCTTGCAAGGTTCTAACCTCTGTCTTGCTGATTTCCAGTGTTGTTCCACAGTTGCTCACCTCAGAATGCCTCTGTGCTCCTGTTACTGTGGTTATTCTTCATGGAGGAGGAGGTGAGCAAGGGGCCACTCTAGTCACCCAGCTTGAGTCTCCTCACAGCGTCTTTGGCAAGCTGTTCAGTTGCTTGATGCCTCATCCAATGCATGACATGGTCTGTGCAAGGAAACCACTAAGAATCATTGGTCTTTGGGAAAAACATTTGCTTTTAAGTTATGCAGAGACTATGCAAGTTTCTGCTTTTCAAAAGACTGTTTAGATTGGGTAAAACCTTCCCATAAGCTCCAGTCAGTATTATTATTTTGGGGAAGGAAGCACATGGTGTCTGCTGAAACATTCTTTGCTGTGGGTGTCTTCATTAAGAAAGTCATGCCACTGAGTCAATGATGGGCTTTTCTCCTTATCTTCATCACTTTTTAAAGCTGAATCTGGTCCAGTTAAACATGGCATCCCAAAGAGGACCAAGGCATGACAGTCCTCAGCCAATGAAACTGGACCAACACTTGACCACGAAGCAGACAATGACCGAGTTTATAGTAGCCTATGATGTGGCATGGCATCCAAAGATGGGCTGGGCCATGAGAGTCTCCTAACTGAGACTAAGATCTAAGGAATACAAAGTGGCCTGGTATGGCAGCACATGCCTGTGATTCCAGCAACTTGGGAGGCTAAAGCTGGAGGATCAAAAGTTCAAGGACAGCCTCAGCAACTTAGAAAGACCCTGTCTCAAGATAAAAAATTTAAAGGGTTGGGGATATGGTTCAGTGGAGGAGCACCCTGGGTTCAGCCCCCAGTATCATAAGAAAAAAAAAAGAAAAAGAAAAAGAAAAGGAATACAAAGAGCCCTGAAGTTGTCAGGCCCTGGAGTGGTTCTGATGTGACAGGTGGTGACTATGCTTTTTAGTGCAACTAGGAGTCACTTGAGATGCTTATTTAACGTGCTATTCCCTGGCCTCCAGCCCCATAGATGCAGACCTCATTGCTCTGGGGTGGAGCTCAGGCACTGGTACAGTATTTTAAACCAGCCCTGAGTGATTCCTCTGTATCTCCAAAAAAAATAACTTTCTGTCCTGTAGTCTTGTCTCTTAAAAACATTCCAAACTTAGAAGTTGCAAGAATAAGGAAAATTTTCTTCTTCTTCCACTGAGGGTCAAACCTAGCATCTTGAGCATGTGAGCAAATAGTCTGCCACTGAGCTATGTCCCCAGCCCCAGGAAGAACCTCTGTGTGCTCTTTTTTCTCAGTGTGCTCTTTACCCAGAGTCAACAACTGTAAACATTTTGCCACATTTGTTCTCCCTCTTTCTCCCCCCACCACACTTATTTTATTTAAAATGAACTATTTGAGAGTAGTTTGCATAACCAAGTCCCTTTATTCTGAAATCTTAAGAACAAGGCTGTTCTCTTATATAAGTCAGAGTGATCAAATCAGGAAATTTAACATTGATACAGTACTATTATCTAGTCTTCAGTTCCATATCACCAGATATTCTGATAATGTTCCATATATAGCCCCTGATCCTATCTAGGGTCAGTAATTTCACTTAATTGTCATGTTTCTTTTATGACCCATGGCCCAACTCTGGAGAAATTCCACTGTGAAGTTGTCTGATGGTCAGAGGTGGGACACGGAAGCTCCCTGGGTAGAGCTGAATCACAGGCAGAGCAGACACCCACGAGCAGGGACCAAGAGCAAGTGGGACAGTGGTTATGGAGGTCTTGGAGGCCCTGGTCCTAACCAATCTTCTTTGGTTTTGCAGTTATGAACGTCCCATTTTGTACTATCAGGATATCCATCTTCACGTGGATGTTTGCATGAGGGTTTTTCTTTTCTTTTGAAAGGAGAGGTGAAAGGAGGAACTCAGGGCACATGACATTGGTGGGGCTGAAAAGAAATTCCCTTTTTAGTATTCTGATACAAACGCAAAGTCATCATTTCAAATCCAAACTCAGCTCGGCCTAACTTTGGCTTCCGCATAGGCCCACACACCTGCAAGCTGTCCTCACTAGGGTGCAAACTGGACCACGGGGGCCAGGACGACCACTACCTCATGCTGGCACTGAGAAATGCCCAGAGAGAGGATCCTGCCATGAATAGATATCAGTTCTACTATGGCCTCCCTTCCACCTGCTCCCATCTCCCATTCCCCATTCCGCCTTTGCTGACACCTAAGTTGGGATGGATGTCCCTACTTAAAGTTCCATATCCCATGAATTGTTCTATCCCAGCACAATTTTGATGGTCAGCTAATTTGTCTGGTTTCCCCAAGAGACTTAAGTGTTGTATTTTCTTCACTGTTCTATTTGGTTTAGGGCATAGCAGTGGAAGCATAATAGATGCTCAATAAATATTTATAAGATGAATTAAAAAGAAGTTTGCTCAGGGGCTTACGACAGGTTTGAAATTAAAACCAAAAGAGTAGACCATGTTTGGCACCAATGTGTGTACTCACATGTATCCCCTTTCCCCTCCTGCTGTTAGGGAGAGATGGATTTATTGCATTAACTAGGTCAAGTTTGTCTTCAACTGCTTCCTCACCTTCCCCAGCTACACAGACAACTGGTCACCAAACCTTAGAAAGTTCACATCCTGGGGTCACTCAGATTCCATTTCCTCAGTTCCATTTTCACGGACGCTATCCTTGTCAGTTTCTCATCAGGCCAAGAAATTCCATTGCTCCTCCACCCTGGTATCTACTTTGTTCTGGAAGCTTCCGATCAGATCATTCAAAACCTGCCTTACTACATCCTCCTCCCATGATGGAGACACTCACTGGGTTCTTGGCCATTCCATAGAGGTATTTATAGCTGCATTCTCTAACTCATGTCGCCTCCTGAGCAAGGAGACCGAAGCTTCCCTCCTTCCCTCCTCTGCTAATTGAAATCCTACTTCTCTCTCTTTTTTCCCCTACTTCTCTTTGCAGGTTTTGCTCGAATGGTTTCCTCTCATCTTCTTAGGAACAAGGATAGCCCTGACTCTGAATCTATATTGTTCCCAAGTTCATAAAGCAAGGGAGAGTGGGGGATCCTGGGGGCACCTTGAATCCTCTCTGATTCCCTGCAGAACTTGTGATGGGGACCGCTCACCTGCTGCAGGAAGGAGCCAGGTTCAGGTGTCTGTGTGTGGCTGATGCCCACAGCATAATAAACACCCCATCAGGCTTTTAAACAAACAAATGCTTTCTCATTGGTATTGCCAGGGTATGATCTTCCATGATCTTCTATCATTAATAGTGATAAAAATAGGATACATAAGTGTGACCTTTTGTTTGCTCTGTCCATGAATGATGAAAAGTTAAAGAGTACAAGAGCAAATAGCATGAAAATAAAATTTTCTTCTTGCAATCAGGCTGCATAGCCTAATCCCAGGAGGCAATGGCTGGTAATGGTGTCTTATTAATCCTAGAAAAATTCCATGTCTAAATCAGCATATGTGAATGTAGATTTCATTGGGAAAAAACTCAAATGTGAGCCTAGTAAACAGTGCTTTGTACTGTTGAGAGCCACAGCCGAGGTGCCCAGCCAGACTGTGGGCATTGTATATTGCTTTTTTCTTCCTTAATTTAGAAAAGGATTCTGGAATGTGTTTCCTTTCACACATATGGATCTAGATCTGCCACGGTGACTTTCTGGGCAGCCTAGAACTCTATTGAATTAATCTTCCTGTGATTGATTGAATGGGCACTACATGGATGGGCATTTAGATTATTTCCCCTGTTGTGGAGTGACAAGCAACCCTATAATGGACACTCTTGCACAAACTCCTTTGCCCTTGTGGTGAGTGGTCTGCCTTCCTTTCCACGCATATGTGTGCCCTTGTAGGGTAGCTCTGGGCAATTGTCCCGTTTGATGATGGAGCAGAGAGGATTTTAGGAATTACTTTTGGAATAGTGGGATAGAGGCAGGTGATCAGAAGCCTCCACAGAGGCTTTTCAGAACAGGTTTGGATTGGAAGTTTGTAAATACAGGAAGAAGATGCTCCCTTTCACAAGTAAGAATAATTATTTAAGGAAACCCTAAAAAGCCCAGATATTCACCCATATGAGCCCCCTGAGCGTTTTGTTTGAAATATCTATTGCTTTTGACACACTCAATGTTTGGTGTCCCTGCTTTTCTGGGGCCTTTCACAGTCACAGCCTGCCTGGTGCACTGGCTGGGAGTGAGAATGACTCAGCACAAGGCACCCTGGGGCCCAGGCCTAGGGGCCAGCTGGGGTCAGGGCTCAGAGAGGAACTAAGTATGTGCTAATGACTATGTCCCAGCTGCCAACTCTACGGAAGGGAGAACCCAGACCCAGAGAGGTGTCCCCTCAACACAGGCTCCCAGCTCTCAGGCTGGTGGTCTTTTAAATTAAGTGAAAACCTAGACAATCCCCTTAGGTAAGTACAGCCTTCATTCTTCACTTGTATTTCACAAGTGCAATCAGGCAGCATCGAGAGATGGGTAGCCTGCTCTAGATCAATGGCACATTCAATGTCAGCAGTCCCCACCCCGGAAGGAGACATCACTGGGGATGGAACTAGGAGTTACCACATTCTGGTGAGATGCGGAGGGCAATAGTAAACGGGTCACAGAGCCTACTGTGTGCTGACGTTGTCAATCACTCAGACATTCTGATGGCCACACTGGCAGCCTGTGGATGACCCTCAGCTGCTGCTAAGGTGGTGTTTCATGCCTGCCAGTGTGTTTTCTGGTGCCCTGTTGATATGGCTGCAAGGTCACCCAGTCACTGCACTGATAAGGCTGCCATCTGAGTTGGCAATGCTTCCTGTTGAAAGAAACTTGTAAATCAAAACCTTCTAAGGCAGATGGCAGCCTTGGTGGCTGTTGTGGGTCCTGGGGGATGATGAAACTCCAGGGAGCTCTTTGGTCTCTGCATGCATAGGACTCTTCTTCTATTTATTTATTTTTCCTTCTGGCTCAAATGCAGGCAGTGTGGTATCATACTTACGGATAAGCTCAGGAATGAGGAGTATCTAGATTCAAATCTTGGCTCCATGACAAAGACACACTGCATTGTGACCTTGAGTGAGTTAATTAAATCTCAGTGTCTCATTAGCCTGGAGCAGGTTCATGATTCTCTTGATGCTGTGTGTATGTGTGTGAGAACGTGTGCACATAATGTAAGAGTTTTGGACTATGGTGATTTTTAGTGGCTTTCTGGGATTTTTGCCTTAAAAAGTGCATTGAACTGAGTAGAAACTTGAGTTAAGCTTTGGTAGTTAAGGGCATGGTTCTGGAACCAGGCTGCGTGTGTTTGTGTTTAAGCTGTGGATTTGCCTACTATCCCACTGTGGGACCTTGGGAAACTGCTTCACTGCTCTGTGCTCAAATTTTCTCCATTCTGAAATGGAGCAACGATAGTACTAAACTGAATTTATAAGCCATTGTGAGGACTGCGTGAGCTGCATGTGTGAAGAGACACAAATCACATGAAATGTGCACTATGGTTATACGCAAAGGTCTTGGTTGGAAGACAGGGGCTCTTGCTCCCCTCCAAGTACAGTACACCTTTCCTTATGCTTTAACTTGGTTGCTATAACATGTATGCAATAAATCATTCTCATGTACATATGAAATTTGTCCATACTCATTCAAAAAATATTTATTAAGTCCTTAGCATGTATGAACGATTATGCTCTAGGTGTCCATGAGCAGGTCAGACACAAATGCTCTCAGCTTTCATTTTAGTGGGGCAAGACAGATGACAGCTAATAATAAATAAGTTTATATAAAATGATAGACAGTGATGAATGCTATGTAAAAATGTCGGGGAACGGGTAAGGGAGGAAGGGAGTTCTGGAGTGTATGTGCTTTGCAAAATCTGGGGAATCTCCTTGAAAAGGGGAGATTGAGAAAAGCTAGAAGGGAAGGAAGCAGTGGACCGTGGGGACAGCCTGGAGGGCAGCTCTGAGGAACAGCAAGGAGGCCGTTGTCACCCAGTGCAGAGGACAGGGTGGAAAACCAGGTCCCAGAGCTAAGAGGTGAGGTGAGGGGAGGTGCAGATTTCACCTGGGCAGTGGAAGGATTTTCTTTCTCGATCTGAATAAAACGAGGTTCCACGGGAGAGTTTTGGGTAGAGGAGTACCATGATCTGACGTAATTTAAAAGAATAAAGTACAAAGGTTATTTGTCATTACTGTCTACTTGAGCAAGGGCTAGAAGCTGCGTAGATGTCCATCAGTAAGGTGTTGGTTAAATGCTGCTACAGAAGAGAAGGCAAGATGTGAATGAATATGTTACATTGCCGTGGACTGAATGTGTGTGTCCTCCCAAGATAGTGTTACAGCCTAATCTCCAATGGGATGGTATTTGTAGATGGGGCCCTTGGGAGGTAATTAAGTCACAAACACTTGTGTTCTCTCTCTCTTTGGTACTGGGGATTGTCCCAGGTGAGGATGCAGCAAGAACACATCTATCTGCAAACCCAGAAGGGGGTCCTCACCAGAACCTGACCATCCTGGTTCCCTGATCTCAGGCTTTCAGCTTCCAGAACTGGGAGAAATAAATGTTTTATTACTTGAGCCACCCAGATGGCCACTCTGTGGTGTTCTGTTGCAGCAGCCTCCTCTGGCTAGAGAGTGAGCTCCAGGATATGAACTTGTCAAGTGAGAAAGGCAGGTTGTGGTGCTGTGTGGCATCATACAGAAGCTGCACTGGCATCAGACACCTCTGGAAAGAAACAGAGGAAAATGATAGCTCCTCAGTGCACACTCTGGAGCCCAGAGTGAATAAGGTACATTTTACTCTCTGTGCTTTGTCTCTTTTGATTTTTAAATGATTATTATTATTATTAATATTTGTAGAACTGGGGATTGAGCTCAGGGCCTTAGGCATGGTAGGCATGACTCTACCACTGAGCCCCTTTGTTTCATGAGTTTTGAACCATGTGAACATATTACCTATTCAAAATAGATACAAAAATAATTTAAAGACAAAAATAAAAAATCTACTTACCTCCAACTCGGATGACAGTTTTACATAAAGGAAATGTTAACAATTCCCTCTCCTATTTTCTCATCTCATTCCTCCCCAAAACCAGTGCTGTGTGCTTTTTTACACTTTTATCTAAGGTCAAATGTGAGTGTATATAATTTGTAAACACGTTCACAGTTTCTTCTTAGAAACAACTAACAAGTGGGATTGTATGGGATTATATTCATTAATCTGTATCTTGCTTTCCCCTCATCGTTAACAAAACAGTGTGGCTATTCTCTAGGTCAAGCCAATAAGTCTAAAATCTAACATTGTTATTATTTTTCAGTACTGAGTAATATCAGGGTTCCAGTTTATTTAACAACCCTCACTGGGAGAACATTCCAGTGTTTTTGTGCCTGTCATGTGCAATCTATTTTGGACAGTGGTGCAGTGAACCATTTTTAAACATCTTTGTTCATAATAATCAGCTTTTTTTTTGGTACTGGGGATTGAACTAAGGGGCCCTTGACCACTGAGCCATATCCCCAGCCCTATTTTGTATTTTATTCAGAGACAGGGTCTCACTGAGTTGCTTAGGGTCTTGCTTTTGCTGATACTGGCTTGACCAGCTTGAACTTGTGATCCTTCTGCCTCAGCCTCCGAGCCCCTGGGATGACAGGTGTGCGCCACCACACGGGGCAATAATGGGCCTTTTGAGCTGGCTTTGAGTACTATGTCTCAGGTGTTATGGGTCCCAGGGGGCTGGGACAGACAGTTGACCTTCCCATTTGTGGAGCAATGTAGAAGGCGAAGTGAAGGACCCGGGTCTGGCCCAGCTCTGCTACTAACCAAACTTTGTCAAGTGCCTGCCTTTCTCTGAGTCTCAGTCCTTCCCTCTGTCCAAGGGAGAGTTGGACCAGGTGATCACACAGGGCCTTTCTATTTCCAGCCTCTTCACGAGATCACAAGTTCCTTGGGGAGAGGGCTCATGACTCTTTTATTCACTGTTGTTTCTTGAATATTAAGCACATAGTGGATCCTTTATGAATATGCATTGAACAAATGCATGAATGAATTGCCTACTGAAGGTCATGCTGCTTAGTCACAGCCCAGCTGTGTGAGCTCCTGTTTTATTTTTTTTCCTGTACCTCACCCTGCCTCCCACCTCTTCAATATCTTTGCCCTTGACCTTTACGTACTGTAACCACCTGATCTTTGGTACACCTACTTATATTCATGTGATGTGTGTTTCACTCTCAGTGTGTCTTTTACATATTAGGCGAGGGTTCTAATCTTAACACCATCATCATTTACTACATGTCTGGTCTCGGATGAGATGCCTGACTCTCTTTCCTCCTCTATAAATAGGAATGTACCTAGCATGCAGATGTAAATTGTCTAAGAGAATGGCATAGCAATGTGACTGGTGCATACTAGGTGCTCAATAAATGGTTGCAGTTGGGGTTTGAGCAGGTAAATGATGGTTATTTCAAGTTGACAAGTATGTTGGTATCCATGGGATCTGAGACACCAACCTAAGTGCTGGGATGATTCAAAGCTGCATCATCCATGAACCCCTGTCCTCCTCCTAGTCATCACAGAATTCTAGAAAAGTCCATATCGTAGTACAACTTTATCAAAATGGGTAAATATTATCATGGCAAGTCATATTCCTTGCTTTTTCCTTTTAGGAAAAGACAGAGTTTTGTGCCTTTGACTTAGTTCTTTATTTTTTTCTTAATCCAAATGCCTTAACAATTTTTCATGTCATGTTGATATTATTAGAGGGTGCCTTGGAGATGGGGGTGGGTTGAAATGATTGAGGAAAAAAGAGTAAGAAAGCTGATTTATTTTCATTTTCTTCATAGAGTGTGAGTATCAACTCTTTATTGAGTTCTGTTGTGGTAGAAAATGCCTGGCACATGGTTAGTGTGCAGAGAAAGGAATGCAAAGAATTATTCATCTCAGAAAAGCAAACCAATAAGGGATTCTTAGCATGCAAGTTACCAAAGACCAAACTTAACTGGCTTAATCCAGGAGCTTAATCCTTAACCTAGGAGCTTGAGGAATGTTACCAACATCTTTCTTTAGCATTGGTTTCATTTTCAACTCTTCCATGGACTTTCTTGCCACCCCGGACTCCTCCTTATGGCCACCAAGTGGCTATGACAGCTCCTGACCCCATATTCCTATACAACACCAGCTAGGGAAAGAGAGCTGCAGAATTTTTCTCTTCTCCCTGTCCTCACTTGGATCATGAGCTCTTTGCTGAAACAATCATTGTTGTTCAGAAGAATGGTTTAAGCCAACCAGTGCCCACCTTTGGAGGTACCAATTCCACACAAAGTAACTGGTCTGGGAACAGGAGGGTGGTCATTTCAGGAAGGCTATCTGCAGTAGTGTTAGGAAGGATCATGGGTGCAGGCATCCTGTGCATCCTGTCTGTCTGCTAGAATAATCAATATTTATGGAGTCTGCACATCAGAGAGGGCTCTGAGCATTAGACATGTACTGGCTCACTAAATCCTAATTAAAGCCCTAGGAGGCACCACTCTTTCTTCAATCCCCAGGATGAGGCAACCAAGACAAAATGACACCAAGTAGGTGGCCTGCCTGGTGGCCAGCCTGTCTCTCCCAGCGGCAGACCGTGCTGCGCCCCATGGCAACAGTCATCGTTTTTACCAGATGCAGGTTGGGACCTGCAAGAGTTTTGCTCCACAACACCATTTCCCTAATGCTATTTGCTGCAAATTATGTTTTCTCATGAGATGATTTTTGAAGAAAATGTAGCTCCAGCATTACATCGGCTCATTCCATTTAGCTGAAAGCTTCTGGGTAGCTTCAGGATGCTTTCATGCTTTCAGGATCCATGGAAAAGACAAAGCAATTTTTGCTTAAAATTACCCTTAAATTGCACTTATCTTTGATCTATAAATATTGACCGTGAACGGGTTCCTCGTCTTTCATCTGTGATCTTTTGCTAGCAGCAGGGCTGCTGTTGTTTTTCTTTGCCCTGAAGCTTTGAAGAGGCAGAGCCCAAAGCTGCAGGGAGAAGGAAGCATCTAAGCAGTTGGTGGGGAGATGTTTGTGGACCCTGCTTTCTAATCTCCTTTCCTTCCTTTTTCCTTCTCCTCCTCCCTTTCTTTCTTCCTTTATCCTTTTCTCAAACTAAAATTTATCTCCTATTTATAAAGTGTAATACATTAATTTTTTTTAACATAAGAAAGCACAGATGGGAAAAGAGAAGCTCTCAGTCCCATCTCTCTTCTATAAAGAGCTCTCTTCTGTTTTGGTGTTTTGCATTTACTTTTTCTCAAGAAATTAGACAATCATTAGCACCTTGTAGTATTACCCTCACCCGCCTCCTTTTTTTTTTTTTTTGTGGTGCTGGGGCAAACCAGGGCCTTTGCATGCAAGGCAAGCACTGTACTATCTGAGCTATATAGCCCCAGCCCTTATTTTCCCCTTTTAAGCTACACTGTCTCTAAGTGTTCTTCAGCATAAGCATTTTAAATCAAGTGGATGTGCCATAATTTATTCAGCCAGTTCTCCTTGTTGGACAATCAGATTTGTTGTAGGCATTTTGATGTTAGGATTACTTTACTCTGAATGCTATTAGAGCTTTGTCCTCACTATTGCTGATTTCCTTTGTTGCCTGGATCAGGATGTGCCTCCACAAGGTGGGATCTTCATTCACCACGAGGCTGGCTCCTGGGGGCTCTGTGCTTCCTCAGGCAGGACGGCAGCATTTGCTGACTCCTGAAGCTGGGGATGCTAAACTGCACATTCAGGCCCTGCTGTGCTTGGATTTGGTTGTTTCTCAAGAGCTCAGGTACTGAAGGCTTTTGTCCCCAGTGTGGCGATGTTAAGAGGTGGTTGAACTTTCAGAGGTGGGTCTTGTAGAAGGACAATAGGTCTCCAGGGTGCCTCCTGCACCCTTGGAAGAGATTATTATTGTTCTTGGAGTGAGTGAGTTCTCTGATGAGGCAGTTGTGATAATAGAGCAATATCAACCCCTCCCTACTCTTGGGCTCCCCATCTCACCCTGTGATCTCTCCCTGCTAAGATGCTATCCGCCATGTTTCGATGCAGGCAAGGGGGCCCTCACTAGAGGCTGAGCAAATGGGCCTTTCTGAGTTTTGAACTTTCAGCTTCTCAAATTGTAAGCTAAATAAACTTCTTTTCTTTATGAAGTACTCAACCACAGAAACAGAAAAACAGACTAATACAGGTCAATTCCTTTATTTCTACCTCCAGAGATGCAGAGATTTTTTGTGTATATGTTTTCAATTTCAGGAGCAGATTCTCAGAATACAGGACAGCAATTGACAGCATTACTATTTTCCTGCGTTGTGAATATTATCAGTGTGGTACAATTATTTTACCTGGCACAGTGGTTTACACAGCTCTCTCAATGTCTAGCTTGGGGAAAGGCCATGCAAGAAATATAACAAAGGTACACACTAGATCATTTTTTTCCTCTGTACTTTTTCACAGTTTCTGCTATGTACTATGTATTATGTTGGATACTTTAGTGGCTTTTACAATAAATTTAATCTTTGGTGCAACTCTGTTAGGTAGGTTTTATTTCTGATTTTATTAGAAGAAAGGATTAAAGAAGTTAATTTAGTATTTTTTTTTTCCCCCGCAAACTGGAATGTAAGGCCTGGCCCTTTCGATGGCTCCCTATTGCAAATACAGGTTGGCGGGAACAGTTGTGTTCAGATGAAGAGTTGAAAATATTGTGCAAGACATGTGTCCCAGACAGTCCTGTACTATGGTGAATGGAGGAGAGAGTGTGGGTGGTGGCAGCTGGGGGCGGGGGTTGAGGAGCTCATGCTGCTTTGTGGGCAGCACCTGGGGCTGAAGGGCTTTTGGTACATGAAATTTTTCTTTGCAGAGCTCATCCAGCAGGTACAGTCAAACCTCACTTGAACCTGCAAAGACAAAAGTGAGCCGTATCCCAAGTCTGGGGCCCAGCTGAACTGCAAGCTGACCTAGGTACCAGCTCTGACCCTTACCTCAAAGGCTGCTATTTATTTAGGGGATTTCCTGGGTTCAAGGGCCCCAAGCATCTCAGCTAGCAAGTGGGCTGGAAACATAAGCATCATCATGACGGTGGGGGTATTTTTCACAGCCATCTATGTCACAGTTTCCAAGCACTAGATCAAAGAGTCTGAGGGCCAAAGAACTCAGGTGGAGACATTCCCCAAGGCACCTGTGGCACACTGAGGGTCACCTTTCCAGTTTTACATTTTCATACCTTTGAACCTACACTGTGACATTTCAAGTGAACAGGGGCAAGAGTCTCAAGTCCCCATGTGTGTCATGTAAACATGGAGGAAAAATAATGTCTTGAACATCTTAAACCAGGTACAGCATCAGGCAACCTGGGCACTTTTCTTTAGGGCTCCTGGGGAAAACAAGTTGACTCCACAATTCAAAAAAGAAATTACAAGGTCAAAGCTGATAAATGTTTAATTAAATGCTTCCCCAATATAACATCACACCATTGTATTAATGTACCAGCTTGAATTCATATCAGTGTTATCATAGGCAAGCTGAGTTTGTGGTTGTGATATTTTCAAGTTTCAGTTAACACAGTACTGTGTAAAACTGAGGACAGCCTTGTGTAATATTTACTGTGAGATATGGGTGCATTTTGAAATATATAACACAATGGCCAAGCATGGGAATACAGAGTGAGGTATTCAAAAGAAGAGTGATGCTGTTCAGAACTCAAATAGAAACCATGCAGCTGGGCATGGTAGCATGATTTATAATCCCAGCAGCTTGGGAGCCTGAGGCAGGAGGATTTCAAGGTCAAGGTAAACACCCCTGGGTTTAACGCCCCCCAACTACTGCAAAATAAATAAATAAATAAATAATGATGATGATGATGATGATGTAGTGCTCACAAGATCTTCATGCTGGTGGTGAAGATAGCCTTTCAAGTATATGAGAGATAGAAAGTCTGATGGTCCATTTTCAAAATATAGTATTGAGCCTGAATTGGATCCAATTGTAGCCGTTTTAATTATAGTCCTTCCCTTTTGCCCACCTCAATTTTAAAATTAGTCAATCACATTAACTGTACCCCTGAGTCCTCCAGTCAGGGAGAAGGGCGTTGCTGTGTAAGATATAAAAACCCGGGGACTGCCTGCCAAGGTATGCTTGCTAGCCAGGTTGCAGTAACACACCTTTCTGGAAGAAGTAAAGGTTTGCCTGGCCCAGCCACTTTCCAGCCCGTGTTTGATTTCTTGCAGCACCTCAGTATTCCTCACAAGTAACAGGTAGAAAATAGCTCCAACCCAGTAACTCCATTAATTTTTGCATGTATAAGCACCTATACTTAGGGAATACAGGATGACATTTTGTTAGATTAGAACCCAAGAAAGTTGGAGCTCATAGCACTAAAAAATATTCTTTCTCATTCAACAATTTCTCTCTTCCCAGCATCTCCTAGCTCTAAGTCAACTCCTCTGAGCGTCTTCTGGACATTCTCATTTGTAAAATGGAGATGGTAATACCCATCTGCTATGCATTAAATGAAAAAACGGGAGTAAAGCGCACAGGGCAGGTAAGTTCTAAGAACAGTGTTCATGCTCATTCAACCCAGCACCCCTCCCCCAATAAAAAGAATATGATATAAATTTTGATTATAAAAGGATGAGGCTCAATTCATACATTTATCCAAGAAAACCTGCCTCCTGATTTTAGAGTCTACTCTTCCCCAGATGGAAAGCAGACAATGGAAGTGCATACAGCTATTTAAATGCTAGCCTTAGGCATTTTCTTGCATGTTTCTGGAAAACCATACCAAATGAGCCCCAGGTGTTGTGAAGGAGCCCTTAGGAGCACAGAAGTTAATGGACTGGAACAGGGTAATGAATGTTAGCAGAAATCCAACAGGCCTGGGCTCCTCCTGTTTATTCCACTGGAGTCTCACCCCAGTTAATGGATCCAGATGATTTCAGATGTCTTTAAACAGGAAAGCCACTAATTGACACTATGTAGCTCCTGACCTTTTATAAAAGCTTCACAAGTAGGTCATTTACTCCTTAATATGAGAAGTACAGGCTAAGGGTGTTCTTAATGCTTCTGGTCACTCTTGAGACTTCCTCCCTTCCATCCACTTAGTGTTTTACCAACAACTGAATAGAATCTGAAGATCTGCTCAGAGCACACTGGGATGCCTGGGGCCCCAACCACGCCTCCAGGAGCTTCCTTTCACATAGGAAATCATTTTTGATTTGGACCTCCTAAGACACAGAATGACACAGTGTTTGGGGATATCAGGGATATCCAATATTTGGGTACAAACATCATTTCAAATCCTGGCTTTGCTAATATCTACTTGTGAGACTTTGGGTAAATTCTTATATCACTTTTGAACCTGTTTCCTCATTGTAATTTGGAAATAAATTTTTTTTTTCTTAACTGGAGATTGAATTCATGGACATTCAAACTTTAAGCCATATCCCCAGCCCTATTTTGTATTTTATTTAGAGACAGGGTCTCACTGGGTTGCTTAGTGTCTTGCCATTGCTGAGGCTGGCTTTGAACTTGCGATCCTCCTGTCTCAGCCCCGAATTGCTGGGATTACAGGCTTGAGCCACTGCACCCTGCTGTATCTACTTTTTTTTTTTTTTTTGGTTTGTTGGGAGGATTAAATAAAAATAAATTTGATTTACAATGCCTTGCATATAATAAATATTTGCTTTTTAAAAAAATCATCTGTGGCTGGCTATGGTGGTGCATGCCTATAATCCCAATGACTGGGAAGGCTGAGACAGGAGGAATGCAAGTTTGAGGCCAGCCTCAGCAACAGTGAGACCCTGTCTCAAAAATAAAAAGTAAAAGGGACTGGGGATATAGCTCAGTGGTAAGGCACCCTTGATTCAATCCCAAGGATAAAAAAAAAAAAAAAAAAAGTTATCTATAATAGACATTTAAGCAAACCTTTTGGGAGCCCAGAAAGATGAGCAATGAACACCTTCTGGAGGTCAGTGAAGTGACTATCTCTGCCTAGAAGCAAAGTCCTTTGAAGTGCCTTTTTTCTGTCTATGGGCAAATTTCCTATCTGAGCAGTCATATGTATCTTGACTGGGAATTTGAATTTGCAGTTGTACATTCCAAGGTCCTTGTAAGGCCTTCCCAGCAGCGACAGGCACCTATGGGAGCACCTGACCAGAACTTTCTCGGGGGAGGCTGGAGGAGAGCATGACCTTGGGCAAGTCCTCCTAACTTCACCAAAGATAAAATTCTCTATCAGTAAAACAGGGATCACAAACCTGGGTACCTTGGGGAATGTGATTGATCAAATTACGTCTATATACAAATATGCTCTAATGGATCCCACTATTATGTGTAATTATAATGTACCAAATGCAAAATTAATAAAAGTTAAAGACGTGGAAACCATAGTACGGGATTGCTGTGGGATTAGGAGAGATCATGCATGGGAAACATTCATCAGTGTCTGGTGACCAGTGGTATGGTACTCACGAACATTTAGCTATTGCTCTTATCATTAGTTGAAACACAAGAGCGCCTAGAATTTCCTCATTTCTGGGCAGGGTGCTTGGGAAGAGGTTTCTGCATCTCCTGCCTGCCAGGTCACTAACTGCTCACTCCCAGCAGTTTACGGTTCAAAGCATCCCTTTGTTCCAATGTTGAGCAAATCCAGATCTTGTGTATCCACAGCAACAAAAAGAGCTTTCTGCCTGATCCCCACCCTAAGGGCTGACACACACACACACACACACACACACACACACACACTCACTCTCTCTCTTTAAATGCCTGCACACATGTTGTTTATTTATTTTTGGTGAACGTTAAATTGAGGTTTTGGCTGAAACTCAGTCTGCCTGTACTTGAAGAGCCAACAGGCTCATTGGGCAGCCGATAAAGCTCTCGGGATTTCCCCCAGGGCTGTGAAGAGCACAGACAGGAAGCCCTGGGACACAGCGCCTGACCAGAACTTCCTAGGGGGAGGCTGGAGGAGAGCATGCGCATCCTGCAGAGAACTCTCTAGAGCATGCAGTCCGAAACAGCTGGGAGAGGGTCCTTGGTCAGCCCCCGGGGTGGGTCTGGACTGGATTGGTGTCGAGGGAACTGGAGGCTTCCCCCAGGGACATGCTGACACGGTCAGCCTGGAACCTTCCATTCTGGCCCAGCCTCTTCCTCCCTCGCTGCCACAAGGAGGGAATCGAGAAGGGACTTTCCAGAGAGCGTTAGCGTGCAGGGTGTGGAAATGGAATAAAAGCTTATGCAAATCGACCTTTGCGTGCTTTCCTCTACCCCAGTAAGCAAGCGCCTTTCTCCAGAAAGATGCTCTTCCTCCAAGACCCTTGACAGCTCTCTTCTCTCCCTGGATGGCCGCAGCAGGGCCGGTTGGAGTGGTAAATCCAGGCAGGAAGCCATGCCAAAGGGGTAGGCTGGATGGGCAGGAGGAAGTAGCAAATGAGGAGGGGGAGATGGGCCGCTGAATTAGCAGAGATAAAATGAAATTTTAGGAACTCACTGTGAGTAGGAGCTGGGAAAAAAAATATAATCATTGCAACTGATTTATTATGTACTTATCTTCTGTCTGAGAGGCAGCAGGCTTTTGTACAGTGGATTATTACAGAGTAAATGGCACATTAAAGATATAATCAAGATGTTTAAGGCATATTGAATGGCATTAGCGTTAAAGTACGTGAGACTTTTGTCACGGTCTATAAATATAAAAATGTCAGCCATTTGGAAATATTTCCAGTTCCTTAGTGAAGATGTGAGTCCATTTCCAAAAGGAAAATAGTTTTCACCTTTTGTTATTTCAGGGTGGGGTAGCATGGCTTTGGGAAGTGGTTTAGAACCTGTACAGGTGATAAAATAGTATGCTTTAAGCCCTGGAGCCAGAGACTGTGGCATCTGTTTGGCAAGTTGTCAACTTTCTTGTAATGATAATAGCATGGAAATATTGCACAGTGAATATGGAGTACTTTGGGGGCTTGGGCTGGGAGCTGGAGGCTGCTACTACTTGTTTATTACATCCCTGTTCTCAATCTCTTTAGTTCTCTGGCTATTAAGAGGTTTTCAATTTTTTACATTTTAACCAATGATCTTTCTTACATACTGAGTTTGACTTGTATTTTAATTGGCAAATGGTGTAGCTTTTCTTTCTTGAAGTCTTAACGGGCTTGATTATTACATGATCGTGTTGTCTTGTCATTTGAGATCTTCCCCTTGTTTAATTTGTCTGCCTATTTGGCCTTGCTTTTGCTGGTGACAGTTCATACTGCAGTGCTGGGATGCCCCCAAGTTGCCGACCATGGGTTTTTGAACAGAAAGAAGTTCTCTTTTTGTATTTAGGATCTCATTGCTGCCCGAATACACAGTCCTTTGATAGCCACAGCACATGAAGGTCTTTCTGGTGGAGCTTAAAGAGAGAGAGGAGAAGGTGGTAGAGCCTTTGCTTCTGGGGTCTTCTCAGAGCCTTTGGATTGTTGGATTGTCAGCACATGGGGCACAGACATCTGGCCTTCATTTGGGACGCCATGAGGCCAGGCGAGGGAGGGATGAGGAGCCCAGGGGACCTGGCCAGGTGAATCATTCTCCATCCTCTTCTCTCCGAATTCCTACATCTCCAAAGGCCCCGGGGGTGAGGCTACTATGCTCCATAGTCTTATTTTTTCTGTGTAGGCCTTTGGGTTAAATGTGTAGTAAATGTGTTTTCTCCGGCTGTCAGGACCCTGTGGCCTTGGGTGTGGTCCCAGAAAGCCAGCTTTGGGGCTCCATTTGAATTGTAATGGTGATTCCTCCCTCTGGTTGCTCTATAGTCTCGCAAAATTTCCTTATTTTATCTCGATTTTGGCTTAGGTCTTAATTACAATAGAAATTCTTTTTATTTTTTATACAAACAAAATATTTTTATGATTTACAATTTGCGAAGCATTTTCATGTGTCATTTCATGTCATTCTGCCTTGAAATTTGTGATGTTAGTAGAGATGCTAGAATTGGTACATTATGAGAACCTATTAAATATTTGTTGGATGAAAGAATTTGACTACGAGGAAATTGAGCCCCAGAAAGATCAAGGGATTTGCTAAAGTCCCCACATTTGCCTTTCCCAGGCTCCTCTACCTGCAATTTGCTATCCTTTCTCTAGAAAGGTGTCTTTTTGTTCTTTTAAGAAAACATCACAGGAAAATGTAAATGGATGGATACACCATCAGGAGTGGAAGAAGGTCTTGTCTACCTCTCTGAACATCTTTGTTAGATGAATTATGTTGCTAAAAACCTCATATCCTTAAGATATGTAGATAAAGAGACATGTTATTGCTGAAAACGTCGACTGTCCTTTTACTGTCTCTTGGAGATTCGGGAATAAGACACTGAAGACCTCAAGGGGAGCTTTGGGCGTGAAGCTGAACATTTTCTCTAGCTGTCTCTTGGGGTCCCGGACAGTATTACGCAATGCCACTATTTGAGGTAGGCCTGGGTGCATGGATCCGCTGCCTTCTGGCCTATGTCTTAACTATCAGCTGCTTCCATACTGCTGGAGAAAATGTCACCCAGATTAGTGAGGACATTGAAATAACTAGAAAAGAGCCCATTGTTCTAGCAGAAGTAGGCTCTGGGTTGTACTCTGTACCTGTAACATTCCATTCTCTTTGCTAGGGACTTCCTTCAAATCAGTGAATAGAGAGAAGGAAGGAGAATTTCCCACCTAAATCTAAAGCTAATTAGAGAGGAATGCCAAAGGGTATTCCCCTAAGGGTTTTCCTTTTGAATTCTGTAACTGGAGATTCAAAGTTTTGGCCAGGAAGTTTTTCACAGAGGAAAGCTGCAAAAACAATTCTGATGATTTCTTGTCTTTTTTTTTTTTTTAGCTTTACATGGACAGAATATCTTTATTTTGTTTATTTATTTTTATGTGGTGCTAAGGATCGAACCCAGTGTGTCACATGTGTGATGCAAGTGCTCTGCTGCTGAGCCATGACCCCATCCCAAGCCTCGACCCCAGCCCCTGATGGTTTCTTTATTGAACGGATACTCTTTGTTTATCCAAAGCAATTGTGTTGTCAGATAGGCATTCTCTTCCTTAGTAACTTCCTGTGTCTGAGAAACCTTCAAGTGATGGTTATGAAGACTTATTCTTGATTTGACTTCTGAAGCTTATAGTTTTGTTATCATGTTGTTTATTTGCTTTTAACTCTTCCATCCATCCAAAGTGTATTGTTATCCAAGATGTGAGATCTGCTGTTAATTTGTCTTCTATAGATACCAGTTTTTCATTTATTTTTTTAAAAGTAGGTTTTAGTTTAGGATAGATTTAGATTCATAGGAAAGTTGCACAGATAGAACAATGAGCACGTGTACAACTCCATTTGTTGCTTTTTGATGATCTCTTCTGCTTCGAAAGGATCCTTCTACCTGGTCTTGCATTCAGCATGTGGTTATCTTTCTCGAATCTGACTTATTTTCTGTTGATCCACTTGCTATTTCTGCTCCAATGTCACATGGGATTTTATAACTTTTGAGAGGGAATCTGCAATCCCATGGGGGTCTAAGAGGTAAAATTCAGCCTTCAACTAGGTAAAGTACTATCAACCCTGTTTATGGATTTCTGCTTCCCAGGAGACATTCTAGTAACTACCATGACCGACATCAGAAGGGTTTGATCATTGGTGACCTGCCTTTTACACAGCATACTCTTCTTTTTAACCAGGTTGTGGTCACACCGGCATAAACCAGGCTTTGGAGTAGGCTTGCTTTTCATTAGTACCATTAGCATTTGGGGAATGATAATTCTTTGCTAGGGGAGAGAGCTACCATTTGCATTGTTGGATGCTGAGCAGAATCCCTGGCCTCTATCCACTAGTTGCCTCACACTCATGGTACCCCAACAATGCCCAACCAAATGGAGACAATGAAAGGTATTTTCAGACATTGTGAATGTCCCCAGTTGGAAACCACAGCTCTGGAGTCAGCCTGTCTGGGCATTCCTCCTCACACCACTGTTCCATGAGTGTGTGATAGATGCGAATTAGTTGGTGCCCATGTCTTAGGATGGTCCTGAAGACCCAAAGAGCTAATGAGGTGCTCAAAACAGACCGTGGTAGGACAGACCAGAGTAAGGTAATGTAACCATTGTATTATTTTTAAAAATCTTTCATGTTTGGTCTCACTCCTAATAAACACAGGCTTCCCATTTTTCTCCCTCCTCCATGTCTTGCCCACCATAGAGCAAATGTTTAAATTGCAACGATATTCACCAAAAATTACATCTGTGTTAATGAAATGGAGCTCTATTTTCAGGGCTCCATAACAGCTAATTAATAGGCTCCTATGATAAACTCATCTGAGCTGCATGTGAATTTTATTTGCAGCTACAGAACGGCAATTTCAGTTAGTTAACAGGCCTTTAAGTGACAATTCAGCTCCTTGGAGCAGCCAAAAGACTGAGAAATGATTTTTTAAATGAGACAGTAAGGACAGTGAGGAAGATAGAAATATGGGACAAGGAGAAGACCGAGGATTTACTTGATTCGTTAACTTGATGGTGGGAAATACCTTGTTCATTTACCACTGAAACACACCTTCTTGCAATTCTGGGGTAGGGTGGGGAATGGATGCAAGGAATACTCATTCTCCAGCAATTCATGTTCCTTAGTCCCCCAAATCTTGCGTATTTGTGTGTGTGTGTGTGTGTGTGTGTGTGTGTGTTCTGTAGCTCTTTTAAAACCCAGACCCTCTTGTGGGGCTGATCCTTTCTAGTGTGTGAGAAGATCTGGCTGAGGATGGCTGGTATGGGCTGTGTTTCTACTTTTGTCCTCAGGATTTGCTGCCATCTTCCAGTGGAACCAGGGCTTAGTTTGGAGAGGAGAGGGGACCCTTGGCCTGAGTGGTGGAGCTGTAGGACAGGTGAGGCTCATTGTTGACCACTCAGTCTGTTCACTTAGCCAGGGCAGCAAATGGATGGGAGCCTGGGTTCTGGAGTCGGAATAGTGAGGCTGAACCTTTCTGGCCTCCCTCTTCCTATCTATAAAATACAGTTGATGATATGCCTACCTCACAGCTTTGTTTTGAAGGATTAGATAATTCACTTTGCCTTGCGGCTGGTGCCTAATTAGCACTTTATGCTTTTTAGCTATGATGATAACTGTGGTTATTTTTATTTATTTGAGTGTCTTCCCTGAGTCAGGCATTAAGCTTGGGACAGGGGATGCACTGGGGTCAAATGTGACTTCTTGTGCCTCTAGAGAGTTCATAGCCTAAAGATTGGGATGGAAGAGCTCTTCCACAGAGCTAGGCAGAGGGAGGCTGTGGAGGCGGAGGGAGTGCAGAAGATTTTGGGTGGTGGCCTCCTTCACAGAGGTAACTTGATCCTGGAGACTGGTACCTTAGTAACTACAAAGGGAGCAGAGATGAGACCCAGGACCATCCTGCACACCTTGGGAGAGACCATCAAGGCAGTGGAGAAGGGGTTGTGAGACTTGGATTTTTCCTTCCCTACATAGGAAAAAATCATCAAGTTTGAGGGGGACTAATGGGAGGCGGGAAGACTAGAGGGAAGCTTCTTACCTGCTCTTGCTTAGTGGGTTTGCCATCAGATAGTGTCTAGCTTTCAGCACATTTTTTTTTTTGTTAGGCGCCTTCTGGATCCCTGCCAAGTGGGCCCAGGGCCTAGAGGCACCTGCTGCAAGGTGCAAGGTGCAACCATTTGGTGACTTATGTTTCCAAAGGTTTTTCTTTTCATCGCAAGAACTTGTCCTATGGCTGTTAGAGGACTTTGTTTTACAAAAAGAGCTAGCAAAATTTAGTAATGGAGGATCCCCTTCCGATTTCCCCTTATTGGCAAAGATTTATTGATCCTATCTCTTTTATTTCCCCATCTGCTCCCATTTTCCTCTTAAGGTTCCTGCAGACATTTAAATGAAGGTAATTATGCACACTATTTAAATTTTTATTTTAAATAAAGGGTTGGTATGGGATTATTATTTTTTTTTGTAGTGAGTATATGAAGCAATTTGAATGCATCTTGTTTACACCTGGAAGATCAGGATTAATGCAGCTTTGAAAGAATATGAAATTTGTAAGTTTATGCTAGATAATTATTTCTCCTTAACGTATCACATGTAGGAATTCCATTCCTTTTTCTAACTCTGCCTACCAAAAGCAAAGTGCCACATTTAGTATTTTTTTGTTGGGGGTGCCAACAAGGTGAAATTTATAACAACTTTGGGTCTGTTTTTAATTTTCCCTCAAGTGGTGGGGAAAATACACACAAGGAAAGGAGGTGAATTTTTTCCCTTTTTTATTGGTGCAATATAGTTGTACATAATGGTGGGGTTTGTTGTTACATATTCGTACATGCAATTCTTTTTGCTGAGGCAGACTTTGAACTCACTATCCTCCTGCCTCAGCCTCCTGAGCTGCTGGGATCACAGGCGTGCACCACCACACCCAAGCAGGAGATGAATTCTTTAGAGTAGAAATGAGTAGCTCCTCTGTCATAACATACCATGACCAAATGAGGCATGGGGTTTGTTTTCCTAGGATAAGTTATACATTTGCCCAATAGAGTTACATAGTAGGATTCCCTTTTAAAAGAAAATTCTTTTTTTTTTTTTTAATTGATTGAATACCACTATAGTTTTCCTGGGCTCTGTGCTGGGGAAAATGAGAGCAGCCATGTTGATAAATATAACTGGTAGATGGTCAAAAGACCTTCCTATTGTTCTTTGGTTTCTATGCATTCTGACTACAAATCTCTTGAAGTTGACAAAATGGGTCAGAGCGCCAAGTAAATGGGAGACGATGGCTTTGCTGCGTCACTGTACTGGTCTCCATTCTAAGAAATGGCTCTGGATGTGTTGTCTAAGTTCAGGTTGACCTGGCTGCTTCAGTGGTACTAGAGCACACCAGTGCCTCTTTGGAGATGCAGAATGAGGCATAGGAGCTGGAAAAGTCCGGGCATCAGGTCCAAATAGGGGAAGGGGCAGGGATTGGCTAAGAAATGGCTCACTCTTCAGACCTCCTGGCTTCTGATGGTTGACTCTCAACGCGGTGCAGGGACTGTTTAGGAAGTGTGCAAGGAGGTCTTTGGAACCAACATGTCAGTTAACAGAGGGTAGGAAAGTGGGGAGAGGAGGCGACCTTTCAGAGAGCAGAGAGAAGTTGTTACTAATCATAATAAAAGAATAGAATTTGTTATCATAAAATAATCACTCAGCTGTTTAGAGGAGGGGATTAAAAGAGGCAGAGAAAAATAATCTCTTGTCTTTGAGAATTTCAGTCTCATAAGATTTTCACTGATGGGTACGAGTCCCGTGTTAAGTTGCTTGATCGGATGATGGATAGAAGGGACTTTCTATATCATTTTCCTCCCAACCATTCACCATAGCCAGCTAGAATATTAAAAAGAAAATCAATCTGGATCACACCCTCTCCTTGCTTTCCCTCAGTATTTCTCCTCAATGTCCCTCGGTCCACAGGGCTTTCCGGGGTCTTGAGCTTTTCCACTGGTCTCCATTCTAAGACAAGGCTCTGGATGTGTAGTCTAAGTTCAGGTTGACCTGGCTGCTTCAGTGGTGCTTATCACATTGGACTCACTTGTTTGTGTGATTGTCAGTGGGATCTTGGTCTGGCCTGACACGTGGTGGTCTCCATGAGGACAAGGGCAAGGCCCTGCCCATCTTGTTCTCTGCTGCATCCCGAGCATCTCACACAGACCTAAAAGAGAGAGACCGAAGAACGGAAGTGGAAGAGGAGGATTCCCCTGGGCTGATCAGTTTTCCTTTTGAAGTACTTTGTCCCTTTTTGTCCAAGGGTTCTTGGTATGTTGTACTAGAATCCTGTTTTTCTACCTCGCACGTCCGGGAGCTTCTAGAGAGCCTGGATTGGACCATAATCATCTTCTCACCTCCAGAGCCTGGCTCACACAGGAACTCAGTGAAGGTTTGTGGAATGAAGAAAAGAATGAATTGCACACCCACGGACGGGTATTGGTCTGGGCTTTAACTCATGCCTGGGTGTGGATAGAGGAAAGGTGAATTTAAGGATACACAATAATAGTGGGAGCTGGGGTGCTTAACGAGATTAGAGTTGAAGAAAAGGGAAAGAAAAAGAGAAAGAAAAAAAGAAAAAAGAAAGGCTGAGACCTTGAATTAGAAAAGTAACTGGGTGGTCACCGTACACAGCATGATAGGATATGCTGCTACCTCAGAGATTAGAGGGAGGGGGGAATTTCCCCAGATGAACCTGTTGACCAATGATGTCTGCCTCTCAGCACGTTGCTTGCTTTAGGAGTTTATCCATGTAACAGACATTTATCCAGCATCTAGTCCACGTGTTCTCAGTGGGGGAGATACGACACTCACCCGTTCCACCCGCCTCTCAACCAAGGCCTGAAAACTGGTCACATGGGGGAAAGAAAACCACACTCTCTTTATATATCATGCACAGATATACATTTAGCACATATGTACGTACAGTAGATCTGTGCTGCTGACATTTCACAGTGGAGGCAATTAGTGAAAAAAAGACTTCTGAGAAGGAGCCTTCAGGGGAATGATGATAAAAAAAAGTTGAGAAACTGACCCAGGTGCTCAATGCCAGGTTTATTCTGGACAACATATCTATCACCACGGAGCTTTTCCCCCTGTGAGACAGATAGGCAGGGGACTAATAAATAACTATGAAAGAATAATAAATTTGCTAAAGAGAAACAGCTGGGCGAAGGGACAGAGCACCTGATGGGCAGGTGGGTGTATGGGCAGGGCCGTGGTGGCTTTAGGCAGATTGGTCAGGGATGGACACTGGACGAGCTGACCTCTGAGAAGAATCTGGAAGGAGTGAAAGGTGAGCAGTGGAGGTACTGGGGGAAGAGCATTCCAGGAAGAGGCAACAGCCTGGTGCAGGTAGGAACAGCGAGGAGCCAGCTGGGCAGGGTTGGATGGATGAGGGACAGGTGCAAGGAGGGATGCTGGAGGTGGAGGCCGGGCCAGATCATCTGGGGCCTCGGAGGCCATGTGGAGAGGTTTGGGTTTAGGTTCAGATTTTGTCCTCAGTGTGACAGGAACTGTCGGAGAGCTTTATACTGGGAAGCAACGTGATCCCATTTGTCTTTGAATCAGATCCCCTGGGTGCTGCTTGGAGGCAGGAGCAGGCCCAGGAGATCAGTGGAGAGGTTCTTGTCACCATCTAGGTGTAAGGTCCAGGGGGAAGTGAGAGTGTCTCCGGTGTGAGTAAGAGGTTAGGTTCTAGGTGACCCCTGAAGGTAGAGCTCGCAGGACTTGCAGGGGTATTCAGTGAAGGGTCTCCCTCCTTTCTGCTGCTGGCCCCTCTTGCAGAGGCTGGATTTAGTGCCTATTTTCTGTTGCTATCTATGGTTACTCATTTTTCATTTGTTTACCATGTCACCCTATCTAGTCTTTAAATTCTTTTAGGAAAACAACTTAATTTATTTATCTGTTTTAACATTTTCAAGAGGCAGCCAGTGGTTAAAAGAGTTGTGTGTGCTAGGGTGAGTGAGTGAGTGTTTTAATTGCTTACTTCCTCTTCCTCCTCCTCCTCCCCCCTCCCTTTCTTCTTCCTCCTTCTCCCCATCATAGCATTTTCCTATGGCTTTGTGGGAGTGAAGTAAGATTTGCCCTTAAAGTGCTTTGCTGGGGCCTGGCATGCCGTTGCACTCCGTGAATGGTGGTTATTATGTGGTGTTGCTGGCTTTCATGTCTCTGGGTCCCCTAAGCTGCGGCGCTTTGGGGTAAGGCGATTGCTTCTCCCTCTTACACATCATGGTTTTCTTTCCGAGTGTAAGAGGGGAGGCAAAGCTGACTTAGGGGATTAAAGACTGGAGTGCTTCAAATGATGCACCTCTACGTGGAAGAGGCCACAACGAGTTGAGGGTGATGGAGAAGCCATCACATGCCACCTGAGGGCCGCGAGTGTGTAGTGGGTCATTTTGAGTAACTGGAGTCGGTGCTTCGGTGTGAGCAATGCAGACATTTATAGAGTAATCACCAAATTGTGTGGATTCAACCAGAATAAAAAAATGCCTGGAGCTTTGGCTCAGGGCCATGGACGATCAGGAGTGAGAAGCCTGGCTTGGTGCAGAGGAGTGAAAGTCAGGGTGTAGCACAGAGACAGAAAGAGGCAAGCTCAGGAGGAGATGGAGACACAAGACTGCTCCTCTCCCACTGTGCACTGCCGCCAGACTCGGGGCTGGAACTAGAACCCTAGCAGCTGAACTCCAGAGCCGGTTTCCTCTAGTGAGACTGAGACACCACTTCAGAGTCCTTGCTCCTGGCGTGTGAAGCCCCACTTGCTTCAGGAGGAGTGTGGGATTCAGGCTTCTGTGACGGTCACCATTCATTCATGCTTTTCCTTGTCCTTCCTTCATCCATTCCTGCATCTGATCATCAGTTGTTCACCTATTAAAGCACATTTTAGTGCATCTATCATGTGCCAGGCACAGTGCATCAGACAAACTCCCTGCTTGGGGCTACTCTTAATGAGAATGGAAACAATTCTCAGTGGGAGGATCCAGGACTTTTGTGACTTGGGGCCCTTTTAGTGGTGCCCTTCACCACATTGAACCAGGAAGTCTCCTGATGGGTGATGGAAATCAGCAACGATCTGAAAAATGAATCAAGATTCCCACGTGCACGCTGGACCAGAAATTGGGCCACATACCACCTATTTTTGGCCCTGCTGATTTAGCTGTTCGACCCTGCACCTCATGTACAATTTGTGTTCAAGCAATGGGTTTTTATACATTATTAGTTCACTTTGCTTCTCGTAGCATTTGCTAGGAGAGAGGAAGCCATTTCCTTTTCTTTTCTTTTTTAGTAGTTTCCAGCTTATTATGGAGGCTGTCACAAAGTCTACACATGGAGGGAGGCACGGAGTGAGCTATGGGAGCAGGGGTACAGAGCTTCCAGAACCTCTCTGGGCTTTCCACCCTCTAGGCACCACCACGTGTTCTGCTATCTAGACACCCTCCAAACCCTGTCTTTTTAGATTGTTATGGAGGTTTTATTACAAGGGTGTGATCTATGAAGTCATTGGCCTTTGCTGACCAACCTAACCCTCAACCCCTCTCCCCTCCCTGGAGGTTGTAGTGTGGGTCTGGAAGTTCCCACCTTCTGGACCCAAGGGGGCCATTTCTTTTGAAGGTTTCTGATATCCACAGGGCGTAAGTGACCTGCCTAGTTTTTGTAACTGGTAGGAGACAAGTTGGGACTAAAACCTAGTTCCTTATTATCTCATCAGGCCACCATCTTAATATCTTAGGTTTTCAGTTTTTTTCCCATTTATAAATAAGAAAATGAAACCATTTGTTCTCTGAAATTTCCTCTCTTCCTTCCTTCTTTCCTTCCTTCCAAACCACTGGAATGTCTAGCATGGTCCAGACATTCTGCTAGAAGCTGGAAATAATGTTGTGAAAAACATACATGCACGTGCACACACATGCACATTACGAAAGCTAAAAGATGACCCACAGAATAAAAGGAAATATTTGTAAGTTATATATATGTAAATTATATACACAGCTACATATCTAGAATATGTAAAGAACTCTTTTTACAATTCAATTATTAAAAGATAACCCAAGTATGAAATTGGCAAAGGATCCAAATGACATTTTCCCAAAGGAGTTATATAAATGGTGAGGAAGCCGTGAGAGGAAGCTCAACATCATTATCCATCAGAGAGATGCAAATCCAAACCACAGCTCTGCCACTTCCCACCCACAAGGCTGGCTGTGATCAAAAGACACAATAACAAGTATTGGTGACAATGTGGAGAAATTGAAACCCTCACGCGCTAAGGGTAGCAATGTAAAACGGTGCAGCCACTTTGGAAAACTGTGAGTTCTAAAAAAGTAAAGCATAGAGCTGGCATGTCACTCTGAAGTTCTACTCCTAGGGATATGCTCAAGAGAAATGAAAAGATATGTCAACACAAAACTTGCTGGTGAGCGTGGAGAAGCATTTTTCCTAATGGCCAAAATGTGGGAACAACGTGGATGCCCATCACCTGCTGAGTGGATAAGCAAGGGTGGTATGTCCACACGGTGGAATGCCATTCATCTACAAGGAACTTGGAAAGCCTCATCCAAAGTGAAAGAACCAGTCCCCAAAGGCCACCTAGTGCATGATTTCATTTATATAAACTGTCTAGAATAGGCAAATAGATATGAGACAGAAAGTAGATCAGTGATTGCTGAGGGATGGAGAGTGGGTATTGCAGAGGGAGCACTAATGGGTTTATTTTGGGGTTTCAAAAATATTTTAAAATGGATCATGGTGATGGTTGCACAACTCAGCGAATACGCCAACACTGATAATTTTACACTTTAAAAAGTGAATTGTGCAGTATGTGAGTTCTATTTCAAGAAAGCTGTGTGTGTGTGTGTGTGTGTGTGTGTGTGTGTGTGTATGTGTGTGTGTGTGTGTTTATTAAACACTAGCGGGACTCTGCCCTTCTGGAAGACATAATCTTGTTGGGGAGATAATATCTATCAAATAATTTTATAAAGAGAGCTAACAGTTACAAGTTACGGAAGTGCTGAGAAGGGAAAGCGCTGGGGTATAATGAGATAGTATCAGGGGTTTCCTGGGACTGAGAGAGAGGTATCAGTAAAGCTGTAACATTGGAGGCTGTAACACAGACCTCCCAGTGGCTTAAACCAGTTAGCTTCACCTCTGTTGATAGAGAGCAGGTACAGCTGTCCAGGGCCTGAGAGAAGCCCTACAGTTTCGAGATCTTCTTGCATGCCACCCTTTCCTCCCCTAGGTCAGGGGTGGTGGTGGGGGAGGCTGCCCTCATTTGAATGGCCCCTGGTGGCTCTCCACTGTGTCCAGGGTGAGAAGGGGAGGAGACGGCCGGAAGCTCCTCACCTTTGCTCCTGTGCAGAACGTAGTCGCATGAAGCTAGTAACTATGTGCCCGTCAGCACAGCCTTTCCAGGTGCTCGTGAGTCTTGAGTGCCCAGTCCTGAGAAGCTGATGCTCTGGATTTACCAGGCTTTTCTGTCTTGTGTCTTACAGAGCTGAGCCGGGCCTGGACTGGACTGCAAGGAGGGAGGCTTTGCGCCATCTCTGCAGAGTGTGTGAATTCTCAGCTTTGAGAACTGAATTCCATGGGTTGTGTCAGTGTCAGACCTGTGAAATTCAGTTCTTCAGCTGGGATATCTCTGTCATCGTGGACTCCAGGGACGTTGGAGAGAGCACATCCTCAAGAACTTCTTCAGGCTGTGGAGGAACTCAGAAGACAGAAGAGCCAGGCCCCAGGCCCCATGGGGGTGTCTTGAGTGGGGGAAGCGGAGCTGAGGAAGGAGCGAGCTCAGCAGGTCGCCCTTGCTGCCGCTGAGACTCTCGTTTACGTTTATTGATTACTTACGAGGAGTCAGGCACAGGACTAAGTGCTGTACATGCTGTTATAGGAGACTCTGGGGGAAAATCACTTTAATGAAGCTTGAGATCAGAGCATGCCAGGCAATGATTTTTTCCCCCTCTTCATGGGACCAGATGGAATTAATAGCATGTGACAATGATTCTTTATCATGGACTGCTAAGGCATCTGGCTCCTTTTCGAGATGTCTGGTGCAAAAGGATGAGAACCTTGGGTAAATCCCTCTTCTGCCCCCCCCCCCCCCACTCCCTTTATTTGAATCTTCCCCTTTCTGTTTTCTATAAATATATAAGGCTATGTTATCCCTTTGTGTTCCAAATGAGGCAAAAAGAGGTTGTAATTAGACTTCACCACAAGCCCCAGTTTCCCCCAGGGAAAAGGATAACACATTTTTCCAAGGCCCCCGCCACTTGCTTGATAGGCTCTTCTGGACGCCCTAGTCGAGAGCTTCTGCCTTCCTCTGTCACCATGTGAGCTAGGTCTGTTCTGAAGCTCAAGTTCGTTTTGATGATGATAATTTCCACTTTTAGGCAGAGGCCTGGGAGCTTTGTAAGTACTTATCTGGACTTTATTAGTCTTTAGATTTGATGAAGAAAAAGGAATTTGATTTGTCTTTTGGGCTTTGATTCTTTGCTGTCTTCTTGGTGTCCTGGAATTTCTAGCTCATTATTGACCACAGAATGAATGCTCTAGTCTGGCCCAGAGAGGGGAGGTGGTGGGACGAGGTGGGAGACCCTACAGCATGCACACTCTCAGCCTTTCTCCTCAGTGGTACTGATGTTTATTGAGCATCTGCTGTGCATGAGGCACTATGCTCAGGGCTTCGTGTGCATGAGGTCAGGGACTCTTACCAAACCTCATCTGGAAAATGGGGACAGATTAACTAAAGGATGTCAAATAAAGAAGCAACGTAACCATGTTCTCCAGGTGTAAAGGGATGCTTGGTTATAATGAAAGTCTCAGGTATGGGTGTGAAACCTGGGTCTATTCTCTGGGTTTACTGATCAAATCAAGGACCTCCCCACCCTTCTCACTATGCCCACTTCCGCTCTAAGCTTATCAGGCCCTTACCCAGTGACTCATTCCAGCACCAGAATATTTGTGAATCTTGAACCAAATACCAGTGTCTCCAGTCAGTCCTAGACTGCTGGAGAAAATCCAGGATTTATACTGCAAGCTCCAAATGCTTTGGGGTTTCAAATCCTTTGTGCTGGGCTCACTGACTTGGACCCAGAACCCTGATTTACTGCAAAATGTTCATCACATCCTGATGTGTTCTTCGAATCAGCACACACACACACACACACACATACTTGCACACTTACCCAGTGTGCCTGTGAGTAGGCAAACAGTGTGCAGGGCTGGGGGTGTGGCTCAGTGGTACAGCACTTGCCTAGCATGTTCAGCCTCTGGTGCTGGAAAAAACCAGATGAATAAAAAAGAAAAGAAGGCTTCATTTTATAAGAGGGTCATGTTACGTTTCCATGAAGTAGTATACTTGCCCTAATTTTTGAGATTATATTTTCTTTATCAAAATTTATACCAGGTTGCCCTGTTTTTTTTTTTTTTGAGATTATTAAAATGAGATTCTAAATGTATACATAGGAGAATGTGTGTTGATAGATGTGCATCAGTTTATTAACAGGGATTATCTTTGGGATGGTGGGAATTGAGATGCGTTTTCCTTTCTTTGTTTTTTTTTTTTCCCCTCTATTGTTTGGTTCTTACACAAAGCATGTTTAATTAAAGTAAGTTATTGAAGAAAATTCAGCGCACAGTCATGCTGAATCCAGACAATATTCGTGTTGTAGAGGTGGCTCATGGATGACTGGAGGGGTTTCAGATTACCTGGGATCTTGTTAGAAATGCATATTTTCTGGTCCCATTCAGGACGAACAGAATAAGAAACTCCAAGGGCATCCAGTCATTTCTCTTTTACCAGGCCCTTTGGCTGACTTGTGTGCATACTAACCTTTTAGAACTGCTAGTGTCAGTCAAGGGACATCCCTATGCCACAGAACTGAATTGCTGTGATGAGCAAGCTGCTGGTCCATTCCCACAAGCATGCATGAAGGTGTTTCGTAAAACACATCTCTGAAAGATGAACAGCAGCACCACACAACTTCCGACTTCATCACCAGCGATTTCTACCAGTGAACAGCAATCTCCAAGTTTTTAAGGAGCAGACTTTTAGGTCCTTAAAATCACCAGGGTCATGTGCTGACCCCGGGACTTGAAGTCTCCAGAGATCCATCACTTTAATCACCACCTATAATGGATCCCCTTATGGAAGTTCTAGGACAACCCTGAGCAGCTATTTCAGACCTTTTCAGACTTTATTTTTTTCCCCCATGCCCTAATGTTTCTTCTCTCCAATTCATCCTTTCCCTTCCTGCAGTGATGGATGGGGTCTCAGAAGCAGATTCGTCATCCTTTTGGCTCTGTGCGTGGGAGAGAACAGCTCAGACACTGCTGGAGAGGTGTCTTGGGAGTAATAATAATAATAATGGAAGTATTGATTTGCCATCCTCAGATAACAGGGGAAGGGCATGATTTATCAGCTCGCATTGATGGGACACGGTGGGAAGTTGGACACTCAATAGGCTGCACATCTGTTGCTCTTTCAGGTTGCTGTGATTCAGTGATTTAAGGACACAATGGCTTCTTACGTCTTCCCAGCAGTCAAACCTTTACTAGTTAAAAAGGAAAATCATATATATATATATATATATATATATATATATATGATCACACATATAAATCATATATATAAATTGTAAATACGCATATATATGTATATAAGCTCTAGATATTCTTATCTCTTTTCTGATATTTCAGAAAGGCAGCTACTAGCTGGGGTGTCCAATTGGTCAGAATCTGGAAAAATGCTTTGGGGTGAGGATTACGGAAACAGGTGATTTGTGTGGCTCCTCTTTGCTCTTCTTAGTGCTATGTTAAGTTTTGTTCCCATCTCCTAGAGAAGCCCTTCTAGGTAGAAGAGCTAATTTTGGTCATTTTTGAGAAGGTGGCAAAAATATAATTTGAACTTTTTTAAAAATTGGTGTTTATATCTCCGGTTGTCTTGTTAATGAAATAAATCATGTCCATTTTCTAGATCTGAAGACTGAGGCTCAGGAAGGTCATGTATCTTGCTTAAATTCTGCGAACTAGGTGACACAGGTGGGGTGTTAATCCATTCTGCCTAATCAGAGCTGGGGTTCTTTTCACTGAAGTTCACACTGGAATTTACATTTATTTATTTTTTTTTAGCTGTTGATAGACATTTATTTTATTTATTTATTTGCAGGGCTGAGAATCGAACCTAGTTCCTCACTCATGCCAGGCAAGTGCGCTAACCGCTGAGCCACAGCCACAGCCGCTAGAATTTGCACTTTATAAAGCACTTTAATTCACCTTAGAATGTTTGTTGAACACAGCATTCCTCAGTGAAGTAGGTCATTTTAAAATCCTCATTTTAGGGAGGGGAAAATGGAGTTTTTAAAAAGTAGTACAATGTTCTGTTTCCCTGTACCAGACAGCTGGTCACTGTTGAAGCTGAGCCTCGAAACCAAAATTTCTATAGTAAAAAATCATTTTTATCTAAAAACTTCATAGGAACACACACAAGCTTGGAAGAAAAGAAAGAACCCTGCCCCTGTTGACTGAAAACAGAACAGTGTGCATTGAGAGTCACCGTGACCTGTTCCTCTGCCTCTGCCTGTCAGCAGGCAGGACATTGTCCTGGTACATGCCCTGCTGCACCCGGGACACAGTTATACTTTATCATATATGGAGATTACCTTGTCGGTAGCTTGAAAGAAGCCACAATGTGTTCTTGCTCCAGGCCCTGCAATCCTGCCAAGACCGGTCAGAGTCCATCTGTCTCTGGGCAACAAATGCATTTTCCTATTTTAGAAAATAACTTATTTTTTCTTACATAAGTAACATATATGTAAGTAATTTATGTAATGTGAGTTTATTGCAATTAATTTTGAAAGTACAGAAAATAAAAGAGAAAAAATTTGAAATTATTAACATTTTTATTATACAATGATTATGCATTTTCTTTTCCTTTTTTTTTTTTTTTTGCTGGAAATATGGACAATTTAGAAAAACCATAGAGAAGAAAAAAAAGTTATCCCTAAGCTCATAAAGTCTCATTTTGTGTATTTCCTTTCCTTTTCTTTTTTTTTTTTTACAAAATGGAGATCATCTTTTAAATACAATTTGAATGCATATATGTGTGTTCTGTTTTTGTTATTTAACATTTGATTGTTTCCTTATGTAATATAGTCTTTTTGGTTTTTGCATTTTAAATGTCTGCATACATTGTTCATAGAGTGGCTATGCCTTTGTTTAAGGTGATCATTTCTTTATTGTTGGACATTTGGACCTGGTCTTCTGACTCCAAATCTGCTGCCATCTGTATCTGAATCTATATCTGAATCTCCATATATATGCACGTATAGACATATGTCTATATATGGTATAAGTGTATATAAGTATACACATAAATGTGTATACATATATAAATTTATTTATTTGTTTTGCTATATATCTGTTTCTATTTCATTTTTGACTCTTACTTTCATTTATCCCAGCATTACTTGTGATGGCTCCAGGAATGTAAGACCAGCCTAGTATCCCCATATTTATTAACACATAACAATGCTGGTATTGAGGATTTACTATACGCCAAGCTCTATTTTAAGACTTTGAACAGATTCTCATTAAAGCTCCCACCTCCCACAACAATAGTAGGTATGGTTATCACTCCCATGTACAGATGAGCTCTAGAGGCACAGGAGGGTGAGCCACAGAGTGCCTTCATTGGTCCAGCTGACAGTGCCTTTTACCAACAGGCATTTACTTGTTCACCCAACATGAATATGGGCAGCAATTAGCATTGGTTTAAAGGCTCGGTGACATAAGGCTGTTGGCACTGAAGTCCTTTTCAAAGTGATTGCAACAGCTCTAGACATAGTATCCCGATTCAGGGCAGGAAGAGAGTAAAGATAGATGGCACTGCTGACTGACCACATCTGTATCTTTTATCAGGAAAACATTTCTTCTTCCCTGAATCCCCTCCCTCGCTGTAGAATCTCACTCAAGAATCATTGCATTTCACATGACTCCTGCCAACTGCAGAAAAGGCTGGAAAAACAATGAACTTTTCCAGCTTCTGGTGTGCAAGGTGACTGGGAAAGGAGAGTTTGGGAATGGCTCTTGGATCAGCCAACCAACAGTGGTGATATGGACTAGAGGGTGTTCCCTGTAAATTCATATGTTGGAACCCTAACCCCATTGCAGATGAATCTGGAGATAGGGTTTTTAGCACGTAATTAAGATGAACTGAGGACATAAGGGTGGGGCCCTAATTCCATACGTCTGGGGCCTTAGAAGCAGATGTGAGGACACAGCTGTCTGTCTGCAGGCCACAAAGAAGACCCTCCCTGCACCCTGACCATGCCAAACCTTGATTTCAGACTCCCAGCCTCCAACCTGTGAGACATTTCTGTTGTTCAAGCCACCCAGTGACTGGCATTTTGTTCCAGCCTTCCAAGCTGACTAGAGTAAGCAGCTGCTACATAATACCTGCCAAGGTCAAGGTTTGTCTCATTTGACCCTTTCATCCTATATCACCTAGTGGCCCACATGAGCTAGGAGCTGCTGTTTCTCACATCTCTGACCTGGACTAGAAGTGGCCTAAAGTCTGACACCTCCTGTCTTGCTGAAGGTAACACCACCGAGCACATGCTAATGTTTTTCATCAGTATTAGTGTCACTGCAACATGCTGTTAAAATAGAAGTGGTTTCATACATTATTTATCTGCAGTGTGTCCACCGAGTCATTCTTTTTGCTGGAGAGCTGTCTCCTTGGCATTTATAAACTCAGGAACAAATCTGCAGCTCACTGGGTTTGTATCCTCAGGCTGTGGCAGGGGAGAGGAGGATCTGTGAACCGTTTGGGCTGCAACCAGCTGTCGCTGCTCCTATCTCAGCCCTGGCACGTTTATTAAGCACCTGATCGCAGGGAACCTGAACATCAGGCACCCACACAGTGGACCCTGAAATTGATGGCTGCACCCCACTTCAGTCCCATTGCAGGGGGTTCAGAAAAAGATCCACTGCATTAGTGTTTTTTCAGTTGTGGTTATTTTCAGAGCAGGAGCTCAAAGTAGCAATCTAGTCACTGGGGATGCAGTAATGAATAAAATAGTAATTCACCTCCTCCTACAAATGACCTAGTAAAGGGGAGATTTCAAATACAAAACTATTCTGGCTTGTTGAATTATCAGGAGAACTAACAATCCCGGGATGGCTATTCTCTGTGACAACCATTACCTGGATCAAAAGGAGTCTCTTTTAGATGGGACATAAGCTCTGTAGTTTGTCCCACTCCCCACCACTCTCTATTGTCTCATTTGATTCACATGAAATCTCAATGGAGCCCATGGCACTATTATTAATTGGCATTTGCAGACAAAGATACTGAGGTTCCAAGAGGAGGGGAGACTAGCTAAAGGACTTGCAACTGCAGAAGGTGGAATGGGTGTGAATCCAGTTCTGTGTGCCATCAAAGGCCAAGGGCTTTGCCACATGCAGAGCTGTGATTCAGGAGGCAGGAACACAGAAATATCACCAAGCACAAACATTCAACCCATATAAGATCAAATTAAAGTGGTCTATCAGCAGGAAACAGATGGCACCCTCAAATTAGGATAACTCAAGCAGCGTTTCATAAAGAAACTATTTACAAAGGCGTGGGCAGAGTGTGGGGAAACCACAAAGTACAGTTGGGAGCCTCAGATTAGTAACAGCCAGCTCTGTTGCCACTCCTGGCCCTTGAGAGCAGAGGAGGGCGTGGGCTTCTGGAACTGGGGAGAAGGGCGGGACCATGCAGAGGCTGCCTTATGGGAACTAAGCAGTGGCATGCAGTCAGCCCTGGGAGACCCCACAGGCAGGCAGCGTAGAGAATAACTACCCCAACCTCAATGCTGCTTCCTCCCGTCTGTGCCAAATACATCTGGAAGTCAGAGGCCAAGGGGTCCATTGATGCATCCCTGCAGGTCAGCCTTTGGGAGCGCAAAGAAGGGCAGAGAGAGACTCAGGAGGGGCAGACAGAGTCAAAGCCAAGAGCACTGCAGGGGACAAGCCAGAGTAGGGAGGCAGACTGTGCCACCCCAAGATATGCCACGGTGGCATATAATTATTTGGAGCTGGGGGTGTGTGGTGTTGGACAGAAGGCTACATGGAGCTCTCTTGTCTGACTAAAAGCAGACATTTCTGAGGTATGAGGATTGCCATAAATTCCCTCTTCTGGGAAGTTTTATGGCCATGAAGAAGATTGGCTGCTGTACCCAGACATAGCTTCACAAACAAATCTTACTAAGATAGCCCCTGTTTTCTATCAGATCCCCTCGATATTTATCCATTTCACCATTATTCACATTTCACCACCTGGGAAGCTCCAACCCCCTTTCCTTGGTCTTGCCACTATTCTACAAACACACTGTCCTTTGTTGCAATAGTCTATAACTCTCTAAGCCTAGCCACTTTTTGTGGGGGAGGTACTCTTGTCGATGAACCCCTACCCCACACTACATAAAGCTTGTATACCGCCGGGCTGGGTGGTGCATGCCTGTAATCCCAGCCGCTTGGGAGGCTGAGGCAGGAGGATTGCCAGTTCGAAGCAACAGTGAGGAGACATTAAGCAATTCAGTGAGACCCTGTCTCTAAATGAAATACAAAATAGGGCTGGGGATGTGGCTCAGTGGCTGAGTGCCCCTGATTTCAAAGCACCCCCCCCCCCGCCAAAAAAAAAAAAGCTTGTATGTCTTTCCCCAGCTCCTGCGGATCTGTTTTTTGACAGCACTTTGCAGGTCCAGTCATGAATCTGAGAGGGCAGAAATAGAGCCACGGGTGAGTTCAAAGCCCACCTCAATGTGGCTGGCGCAGCCTCTCCTGCTCATGCCTCTTCCTCAGCCAGACATGGTGTCCCCTCAACAACCAGGAAAATCATCAATTTCACTGCGGAGATTCCTTGTTTGCAACATGGGACCTGAGACCTCTGTCTTGGTGACTTTCCCAAATAGACAAATGGCTGAACTGTGCCAGGGGGTTTCTTCTTCCAGTTTTTCCAAAGGGGTAGCCCAGGGTATTGACCCTGACTTTTGGAAATCTACATCTTAAAACACCCAAGGCAGGTCCGCCTGTTTTTCAAGGTTGTCTCGAATCTATTCAGCACAATCCCTCTTGTCAAATGCCGTATATCCTGCTAAACGGAGCCATATATTACCACCACTAAAAACCATTTGCTTGCTTCCTTTCAGATTTTGCAGTTTCTGAAATCCACTGGCCCATGACTTTGGATCTTTAGTAAAGCAGATTTTCATCAGTGTATTTCAATCATCTTTACAGTGACATTTCCCACAGCCTACCCCAGAGGATTTTGTGAATATCACTGTCAGCATAAGTAACAGTAACAAATTCAGGAGCACTTTAGCTGACATTTTAACAATCAAATACTCTATAAACCTAATACACCTGGCTCAGAAACAATGTATTTCTGAGAAAACATGGGTGGCCAGGAGCAGGGCGCACCGATTTGCTGGGCAGGGATATCCGTAAGAGGAACAGGGTGCCACAATTAATTTAGGGCATGGTTGTGACATGGTGTGTACCCATGAACCTCTCTGGTTTGGATAGTAGACAAGCCACATGTCTCAAAGGAGGCAGGGTTTCCTGCCCTTGGGAGAAAATCATTTGACCTCACCCTCTACCAATGATTGGAGTGACAGGGTGTGTGATGTGGTTCTGACCCAGGGGCTGTCAGAAGTCTACCGTGGTCTTTCTAGTAAAGGTTTTTGTTGATGCTGATAAGAGTCATATAGGAAAAAACAGTAGCTTCTTCTGTACAGTATCACAGCAGCTTGCCGTGCTTTGGAATGTGGCAGCAGAGTCAAGATGTGCAGAGAGCTGGGTGTCATGCTGAGGACGAGATTGTGCAAAGAGGCTTTATGCCATCCGTAAACCACGGAGTTGACCAACCCAAGTCCTACCCAGTTTCAGATCTTCTTCATGACAGTGAGTTTCTTATTGTTGAAGTGGGTAGACTCAGGTCCGGATCTTAACTCATCACACAGATTCGTAGAATTCAGGAGTTGGAGGGGTAGGAAAGGGAGAGTTGATGATTTAAACCCATTGCTTCTTAATTTGCTTTTAGTTTAAAAAAGTAATAGCCAGATGTTAACCTTCAATCGAAACGGAAGTGTTGGAGGTGGTAGGAAATGAATGTGACTACATTGTATTGTTATATTGTGCGCATGGACAAAAATGTCACAATGAATTCCCACCATTACGTATAATTATAATGCATCAATAAAAATAAATTTAAAAAGGAATTATTAAGAGTAGAAACTCTCCTATAATTCTGTACTTCTAACTTACATATATTAAAGTTAAAAAATAGACATACTGAAGAGTAGACATACAGAGTAGACATACTGAAGTATGGATACATTATCATTGTTTATCCTCAGGTAGGTGGAGCTTTCTAAAACTGTGGCCTGTGGGTAACTGTATGTATAAGCTCCCAATCTCCACCTTGAGTGGTTTTAAGCAAGTCTGACTTAATGTCACCTGGAAAGGCAGTCTCAGGGAGAAGCTATGTGGCATAGGGAATGGATGCAGGATTTGGGTGCAAGCCAGTCGGGGTTGGAATTCAGCCACCACATGCTAGCTGTATGATCTTGGAAAGTGACTAAACCCTTTGTGCTTCAGTGGATTTGTACCTATAAAAAAAAGAGATCACAGAACCTATGTTGGGGAAAAGCATGTTCAAAGCACTCATCACTCAAAATTGTTCTTCCTTGAACAATAGTTATTGTTTTAGAGAAGGAGCTGCCTCCATGAACTAGTATAACTATCTCTGTTTTTCTCACGGTGGCCACAATGGACCCATATGCAGGTGTACTTGTCAGTCTAAAGTCATTTCTTGAAATTATCAAACAATCGTTTCCCAGATGTTGTAAAACTGTCCATGGAAACAAATAATCTAAATTTATCTTTGTGCCAATTCAGACAAGAAGATAACTTAAATGTTTAACCTCTGTCTCATGAACGGGTGCCTGAAGATGGGGTTTGAGCCATTTGTCAAATAGGATGGAAAAAGACATCTTTCACATTATGAAGGTCTCAATAGGCTGGAATGATTGGCGAAATCAAACAAGATGAGCTATTTTAGGGAAAAAATGTAAAATTTATTATTTGGTTCGTTCCCCCTCCCCCCCCCCCCCTCTCTTGCTTTCTTAACACAGAATGGAGAAATGTAGCTGACTAGCAGATGTGAGAAAGGTATAGGGATTTCCCAGGGCTGAAATTCCCTGTGTAGGGGTAGTGAGATCCAGCTCGTAAGGAGGAGCAGGAAATTCAGGAGGAAGGTGATGATTCCACTTAGTTAGCCCTTGTCAGGCCACACGCTCCAACAGATGGAAGTAATTGGCATGCAGGCCGAGGCTCCTTGTGTGCATGCTCCTGGCAGATACCACTAATTAATCATATTCCAGTGCGCTTAGAAGTGGCCTCTGAACTTCTCTTTGCACAGACTTTAAAAACGGCCAATCTTTTTTGGAATGGAGTTGGCATGTGACATGACACCTGTGGGAGGCCAGTGGACTGCAGGCCACCCCTGCCATCCCCATCTCAGGGGGCAGCTCATGCTTGTAAGATGTGATCCAATCTTTTACCAGTCTTCAAAGTTTGGCTGAGGACCTGCAGGCGGCCAGCCGATAGGCTACTTTGAAGAGTTTTCACCTAAACTGGACCGAGTTTGTCCATCCCCATTCTCTCTTTTGAAAGTTTTAAATCGGAAGAAGAAGAAGTCAGGCAGTTGGTGGCAGCTCCAGAAGCTGAAATGTTCCTGGAGAGAGGCCATAGAATTGCAGAGGCCAGAAGAAGGAAAAAGGAAGAAACTTAAGAAAAGAGAAACAAGAATGAGGAAGCAGAAGCTACGAGGTTGAGAAAAATCTTCAGGGGGAGAAGAGATAAGGGGTTGGTTGGTGGCAGCAGAAACAGTAAAACATACAGAGAGAGCCCAAGACTAGCAGAGTCCTGCTGCCAAGGGACCTAGAACATTCTTGATCTCTTGATAGACAGAGACGTGGCTGCCCCTTCATTTCTACTTTTCCCAAGAGGCCTTGTCAGCCTGGGGTCTGGTCAGGCTGGCTTTGAACTTGAGGTTCCTCTTATGTCCACAATAAGAACTGTTGGTTCCTTAACAACCAACAGAGAGTCTGCTTAAGGTTTCTTGCCTAGTTCTGGATGCCATGGTGGGACATGGTAGCAGGTTCCCGGGAGAGACATCAGGATGGTACAGGGGCCTGGGATCTCACACACAAGGAGCTTTCAAAGAAATGAGGAATAAGTTTCCAGAGCAGTAGTTTTCACAGGGGGCTTCCCTAAAGAGCAGCAGTGGTATCTTAGAGATGTACATTTCTGGACCCGCCTGAGGCTTATCGGAATCCATAAGCTGTGCTCAGCAAGATCTCCAAGTCCGAGGCAGGCTCAAGTTTAAGAACTGATGGCGGAGGGATGAGAAGACCCAGGCAGAATATGAGGATGATCTCCGGTTATTTGAAGACACTGCAAATCAACAGCAGGGATTGAGGACCGTCACTGGGGTCCCACACTGCTATGGTAGTAGAGGGGCAGAGGCAGTAACAAGCTACTGGTGTGTTTAGGGGCTTTTCATAGGCTTCTTGCAGGGCATCTCCCTGAGTTAGAGTTGGATTCAGAATCCTAGTCTCTATTGTTATAGCAAATGATAACGTGGGAATAGGAAGCCACCTTGAGATTTGATTAAGGTTTCTCTAGATTTAGCCTCTCATTAAACTATCTTAGGCAAAGGCAAGACTCCAGCATTGGAGAAAATGGGTGCAGGAAGGCCCATTGTCCACCCAGACTTCATGGGACAGGGGACAGGGTCTATATCTAGACTAATGAAAGCTGACGTCAGAGCTACATAAGGTGTTTAGTGGGTAAAAGTTTAGTGGGTAAAAGTGTGGTGGCACGACACTGAGGGCCTTGTTTTTCTCCTGCTGTGTTTCCTTTGCTCTCTCATAGGCTCAGTTATGTACATAGACAATGACACTGTGTCCCAGACACGTTAAGCACTCACTCTATTTTAACTATTGTCATTGCTTTTGCTGTTTTATTTCACTGAACCCCTAAAGAGGGTGGAGTAGATTTCATCAACCCCACTTTGCAGCTCCAGAAGAATGTCTAAGATCCATCGTGACACCACAATGCCTCAGCATTACTAGCAGAATAAAATTGGGACTTAATTTTCCTGACTGCAGGGAAACAGATTCTATATGTGTTCTAGAAAAGGGGGACAAAATTTAATTTTCTTTTTTGAAAAGGCAATCTCTGCATGGAAAAAAATTCCATTAAAAGGCTATGAGAACTAAGTCACTCTCCCATTTCCTTAGCCTCCAGTCCCTTGGTCTCTGTCTGTTGACAGAGTGTCTGTAGACCTCTGGGGGGTCTATTCCTGAGGTCCTGTCCTACGCCTGTCTCTGAATCCAGTGTGTGTGAGTGTGTGTGTGTGTGAGTGTGTGTGCATATGTGCGTGTGTAAGGGCAGAGTGGGCAGAACTGACTTTCCGGATTAGAAATGTTTCAGATTTCAGATTTTTGGATTAGGGGTGTTCAGCCTGGGTTACTGTTACTATTTAACTTCTAGAAGGTATTCCCTGACAGAGTAGCCTTGACGGCTTTCCATCTTGGTCAGGAGGTAAGGGATAGGCCTGGCTAAGAATTAAAATCCTTTCTGGAAGGAGCAGACAAAGGCAGCCCATGAGGCCATCTCCTGTGGGGCCTGTTCTCAGAATCCTTTAGACCTTAAAGCAGAGCTCCATGCTTCCTGGTTGCTGGTTTCTCCAGTCTTAGTCTCTGTTTTCCCTGATTTGGATTTTTTTTTTTTTTTTTTTCTAGAAGAGTGTGGGATGAAGGAGCCTCTCTCAGCAGGACCCTGCCTCTTAGATGCCGGAAACAATGTGAAAACAACTCTGTCATTCAGCCCCTGGCTGGCTGGTGCTGGCTTGGCTATTGCCAGTCATGGGGAGCTCACCACTTCCTGAATCTCAATATTTTCATTCTTAGATGCTTCTGGAGAAAAGAGAAGAACTGGAATTTGTGGCTAGGGCCATTTGAATGGACAGCTACAGGACTCTGTTAACCTCAAATTCCTCTTTCACTTAAAAAGTCTGAGGGCTCTTGCTCTCAGAGTCTTGGGTTCTTTGGATCTTTCTCTTTGGGTCCTATTTCCAGTGGCCCTTCTAAATTTGGGTGGGTTGGGCTTGTTGTTAGTGGGAGGGGCATAAATGTAGGAGAAACCCATTTGTTCTAGAAGGAATTATGGAAGGGGTGGACAAGACTTCTAAGGCTCTGTCTTTCTGCCTGTGGGCACCCACATCTCTAGTTCTCTGAAGAAGCTGGGGCTTGTGCCTCTCAGGCCTTACCCTCAGTGCAGGGAAAACAAGTTGGAGAAGTGTCCTGGGGTGAGCCAGGTAGCTCTCTTCCTTTCCTTCCTCTGTCTCTGCCTCTTTCCTTCCCCCACCATTTCCTGCCTGGGGCGGGTACACCCAGCAGCCAGAGCTCCTGAGCCTTGTTATTTAAAATTCAGCCGTCACCATGGCAACCTGCATCCTGCTCCATTTCAACCAGAGATACAAAGAAGCAGTGAAAGGGAAAGTTTAATAAGATTTTTTTAAAAAATGACTCTCACTGACAGTGTCCATCTTTTTAGGAAACAGAAATGCTCCTTTTAGTGATGTTATCAAAATGTCATTCATTCCATGCCCTGTGGCTTCAGGAGGGTCAAAGTCACTGCTTACTTTCTAGGGCTGTTGATGTCACTCCCTTTCCCCTTTCAGAATGCATTGAGGGGTCTTATTTGGCATTTAGGCTTTTTGAAAGGTTTTGGGGGTGGGGATAGCTCTAGGGAGCATTAAGGTTTTATTCTCCTTTGCATTTTCTTGGCATCAAATCCCTGAGTCACATGGGGTAAAATAAGCTGGGAAAGTCCTTAAAGGTCACCTACTCTGCAGAGCCACTTTTGCTTTTGTGTGTCTAGTAACAACTCCCCAGCATTCTGAGAGTACTTCCTGATCACTTTCAGGGGAGCTTAGCCTCTGGGGGTCTGGTCCCTGTGACTTAAAAGGAACAGAGAATTTCTCTTGACCACTCTGATGGGTCTATGGATGAGCATATGGCCCCCAAGGTACGGTACATGGCAGGAATGGGACCTTCATCTGATGTGACTGAGTGCATCCCTCTATTTTTCTGCAGTGGGGATGGAAACCTGAAGCTTGCTGTAGACCCTATAGAGAGGAAAAAAATCCCCACAGGAGGGGTGAACACAGAGGGAAGCAGGAGAAACCAGTTCCCAGGATGCTGCTTGATGTCCTGGATGGAGTGAACCCTGAAGCCATGGCTTTGCAGTTTCATGCATGAGCAACATTTTCTTTTTATCCCTTTAAGCAAGTCAAAGTTGGGGTTTCCGACCTGAGAAAAGCATACTTTGACATATGCTTTTCAAAATCCTTCTTTTACAAAGGAGAAGTGGAGGCCCAGTACAGGGGTGCACCGTGGGAGGTCGGTCACACAGAGAGGCTGCACTGGAGGTCAGTTCTCCTGGTGCCCTGGCAGCCTATCAGGCTGCTTGTCCTTCAGGTCTCAGTCCTCAGGCAGAACCTGTGAAGGCTGAGCATGGAAATGTGTCATTACAGTAAAGGCATAGGCTGAGCTGTCCCTCAGAGTGGCTGTAAGCATTTGGGGTGGTATGTAGGGGGGTCCCCGTTCTGAAGGTTTGCAGACCTTTTCTAGGAGGGATCAGAGACCCAACAACAAAGCACTCATCACATGGTCTGCTCAGCCCTGCCGAGGAGGGCCCCTTAGAGGTGAGATGCAGTTGCCTTCTCTCTCCACCAAAACAAAACTGTTTAGTCTGTAAACAAGTGCAATCCAGCCATTCAACCAACACTTGATATTTTATTAATTTCATCGAACAGTAAGAATCGAGGCCCTCCTAGGTGCCAATCATTGGTTTAGGGACACAGATTCAGCATTCCACAAGGCAACCTCTGGACTCATCCTTGGTGTGCTTACGCTTTGCCATGGCTGTGAAAATAATCAGAAACATAAAATCAGGGGCTATGAAAATACTATTATGCTGGGAAATTTCCGCTGTAACAAGAGTGTAGTGGGCAGGAGTGTAAGTTGCAGGCTCTTTGCACCTGTGGCGCCGGAGGAAGCTCAGAGCTGGGACGTGCTCAGAGCTGCAGTCAGCCAGGCAAAGACACGTGGGGTGGGGACGGGCCACAGCAGTGAGAAGTTGGGCAGGGGAGGCAGGACTTCGAATTTCTGTGCCAATGTTTGGTGGAAGGCACCTTGGGAAAATGTCCTCCTCTATTGCCATTTTAAGGTCTGCTGTTCCTGCTCCATAGCTTCCCAGAGCCTCCCTTATTCCCGTGAATCTGTGAGCCAGTTATATAATCTGTTTTTCAACCCAGGATCCTCGTGTCCAAGCTTCCGATCTGTTTCAGGTTAAAGTCTAGTTAGTGGCGGTTTTGTTTGCTAATTTTTTTTTTTTTTCACATCATAGCTAGGCTTACCTTTTTAGAAAGGACGCAGGTTGTCCTTACCCTTCCTCAAAGCGCGGCTTCTCAGTTTCCCTTTACTGCCTATCCGCGAAAGTGACTGCAGTAAACTTTATTACCACTAGAGGGCAGGAGCACCAAGGCAAAGGGCTAAGCAGCGCCTGCAAATGAAGTCCCCAGGTGACGCCAAGACAGTCCGCCAGGGTTTTGTGCTGGTGGGGGTCGTGTCACGTTCCAAGCCCCAGCTCCGAGACTGTCTTGATTCAGATACACCAAGTCTACTTACTCTGATGATTTCATCCCGTACACTGCGATCACTATAGGTGCAAGTGCTAGAAAAGAAGTCTGGTGGGGGGGAGGTTCCCATAAAGATGTGGGGTCTTGAATTGAAACGAACCTTTAAGGGTTTTTCAAAATGTGCTTAGGATTCGGAAGCCCTTAGTCTTGGTTCCTAATATGCTGTATAACTTGCTTAAGAAACATAACCCCTCTGGGTCTATGAGAAGTCTCAACTGGGGAGCTGCCTCCTTAGATGCAGTCTCTTTCATACCCAGGGAGTTTTTCTTTCCTGACTCATGAGTCTTTTCATTTCTGCAGATGAATATATACTTCACACAAAGGAACAAAGAGCTAGGGGTGAAATTTTGGCAAGAGGTGAGAGGGGTACTCTTGGTTCTTTCCAATCGTACCTTGACAATCATGTTCTCTCTGTCTTTGGGGCTGAGGCATCTGGATCTGATATGGAGAGTGACGAAGGTCTGGGAGGTGCTAGTCTTTGCTGTTCCACTCTCCATTACTCCTGTATAAAAACTCCTGTATAAAAACCTCCTTTCTCTAGCAGCCCCAGTTCCCAGGAGTCACATTCCTGGGTACATATTAGTCCCTGGACTCCAGGTCCTATGAACTAGCTCCTGGGGCTGCCGGGTTGAGAACAGTGCAGACACAGGACCCTTCTGGGAGGGGAATGATCAGGAAGGCTTTTCCTGCCTTGTCATTCTAGATTGAGATTTATGCCCAGAGGATACTGTCTCGAGTAGGCCAGGCCCTGCCAAATGGGGTAGCCCAAACTCACAGTTTTTTTCTAAAAGGTGCCATAGGACTGGGTCCCCAGGCCTTGTGTCCTCATAGTCCTCTAGAGCTACAAATTGGGGAAAGATGGTTTGGGCACTCCCTCCCCATATCCAGACACAAAACAATCATGAACACTCGAAAAAACCCAAACAAATCACAACAAGCAACAACAAAACTCCTGTATAAAAACCTCCTTTCTCTAGCAGCCCCAGTTCCCGGGAGTCACATTCCTGGGTACATATTAGTCCCAAAATACAGAGGAGAGGTGTCAGCAGAGGCTCTGCTAGGCCTTTGTGAGCGGCTTTCTTGCTCCCTGTGATCATTTTACACATTCCACAACCCCTGATTGACAAGGAAAGGCTGTTTCCTGCTGCTGCTGCTGCCGCCATTCTAACTTTGCAAGATATTATAAATACCTTCAGTCTCAATAAATAGAGATTAGCACTCCCCCCACCCCCACCCCATCCCCCCATCCCCCATCCCCCCACCCCCGACCCCCCACCCCATCCCCCCTCCAAGATCATTTTCGTGGAAGTTCACTATTTTTTTTCTTAAATTTGACTTCTATTTCTAATGAAGTCAAATCTTTTTTTTTTTTAAGAGAGAGAGAGAGAGAGAGAGAGAGAGAGAGAATTTTAATATTTATTTTTCAGTTTTCGGCGGACACAACATCTTTGTTTGTTTGTGATGCTGAGGATCCAAACCGGGCCGCACGAATGCCAGGTGAGCGCACTACTGCTTGAGCCACATCCCCAGCCCAAGGAAGTTCACTTTTTTGCACTGTAGATTTTAATGATTGCAGAGTGTTCAGTTATAGCTGTCTCTGGTCTTCTTTGCCAGCAGAGTTTCCACCAAAGCTGTCCCACCTGTAGGTGGCCTCTTTTGATCACGTCAAGTGGGGAATCTCAGGATCTTCTGGGGTCCCTTCTCCAGAGCATTCATTTGTCAGTGGTGGGAGACGATTACTTGGAGCGAATGTCAGACTAGCCTGAGAATCCAGGTTTTCTGATTTCCCACTCCCTTCCTACTCAGGCAAGTTTATGTAGTGTAGTCATGAAGATAAGACTAAGGGTCTTCACACTCCTATTCACTAGGCAATTCACAGATTATTAAGAAAAATGCCCCCTCATACATGGGTCTGTATTCTCTTTTATGCTTCTCTGAATAAGTGTCCAAAATACGGTTGTCCTCTGGTTGCTTATTGGATATATTTTGGTCTGATCTTTCTTTCCATGTCTCAAAGTGGCATCTTAAACACCTCTATAATGTCTTCCCATCTGGTTCCACCTCTGCATCCCCCCAGGACTGAATTTCCCAAGGGCGATTGCCACACACACACAGGCAGCAACCCAGTCATAAGGTGGCTAAATTTAAACTGTGCAGTCTGCAAATAAGCCTCCGTGATCATCTGCTCCTTTGTTTGGCTTATTATCCTCCCAGATCAAACTCCAGAGGAGGCCAGAGCATCGCCCCTGCTGGGCAGGACTGTGGGGAGTTTGTGTCTGGCAGGAAAAAAATCCAAACAAACCTAAGTGCGGCAGTCCTTCATTCTGTCCTCCAGTGCAGCAGGGCCTGCTTTTCAAATGAAGGGGATGATCCCCAGGCTTTGAGTTCCAAAGCGAATCACTGCAAATCTCATCAGTATGGCAACAGATGCAACAGTCTGGCCGACTGGCTGCCGGGACTTGGAAGCAGGGACAAAGAGGAACTGGCTCTAGAGTGTGTCTCATCTCCGCTCTTTCTGCCTCCCTCACGGGAGAATGGGGAATGGAGATAATGAGGTGGGCAGGGGATCCTGGGCTCTGGCTGAACAGGCAGCCTGGAATGGAGACATGGAGACGGAACCCCAGAGGCCCACGTTTTTAGTGGCTCTTAGTGGGACTTCTGCTCCATTTGTGACGTCTGATGTGTCCGCAGGTTTGGTGGATGTTAATCAGCTGGCTGCATCTTCACCTTCTGTCTGTAGAATCTCTTAGCATGTAGATGGAGTGGGGTCTCCAGGGAGCAACAGGTTTAGCAGAGGCCCAAAGCTGTCATGTTGAAGTGGCCACAGTGTTTTGGCCTCAAGGAGGACTGGATTTTCCAGAGAGTAGGAGGTCCACTTTGAACCTTGGAAATGGGGCAAGGAAAAGGAAAGAAACTGTGCTTGGAAAGGCCCTGGGATTCGACCTCTATCATGAAAGGACCCTGATGTCCATTGCTCATCCAGAAGGTGGGTCTTCAAGCTTTATTCCAAGTGAACCCTGTACACACTTATGTCCCGGCCTTTTCTTCCTTGCTTTGGTAGGGACACCATTCTTCCTTCCCTTCCTTCCCCTGTTCTCCCTTCTGTTTCTTTTGAGGTTCCTCTTCCTCTGCCATTAAGTATTATGGTCCCTCAAGACTCAGTCCAGGCCCACTTCTTTTCCCACTCTGAATTCTCTCCCTAGGTGAGCTCATCCTAGTCCATGACTTCGATTCCTTCCCACCTGTACACACTTCATGCTTTACCCCAGAGCCACATGTATTCCCTTGGCTCCAATGGCCTAGTGACATCTCCACTCACATGTCCTAGTGCAACATGCTGAAAAGTGTGCCCAGAGTCTCCTAACTCTACACTACCTTCCAGGTCTCTTCTGATATTTCTTATCTCATTGGACACCACTATGCAGTTAAATAAGGCAGAAACAATACCCTGAGTGAATCCTTCTTCCTCTCTCCATATGCAGTGGAGATGCACCATTGCCGCAGTCTGGCTAGACACAATTCATGAGCCACTTATCAAGCAGAAATGAACTTTATTTTTAGAACACACACTCAGCACCACAGGAGCTCTTCAGGAATTCCCTCAGAGCCCAACTGCCACCACCGGCTGGCTTCCGGTGAGCCTCTCAACCCCTCCACTCCTCCCGCTCTTGAGGCCGATTGGCTGGGTTGCATGGGTGGAACCAAAAGAGTCCCCCAATGAGCAGCTCCATGGTCTGAAAGGGCTGGGAAACAACCCAATGAGCATCACTGCAGAGGAGCCAATCAGCTGGCAGCTGGAACTTTGCTGGGGCCACTGTGAGCCAATCAGCTGGAAGTTTGCTGGGGCCCCTGTGAGCCAATCAGCTGGAAGTTTGCTGGGGCCCCTTTGGCTGTGGCTCTCAACACACCATGATCTTAGGCAACAGTGTTTTGATCTGACCACTTTGTCCATTCATGACCATCAGCCAAGGTCAAGATACTATCATCTCTTGCTTGGACTACAAATGGGCCCAAAGCCCTAATTCTTTCCCTTGAATTGATTCCAGTTCCCAAGTAATCAAAGCAGGTCTTTATCCAAAGGCTGGCTGAATCATTCATCCCCTGCCCCTCGCCTGTGCCTCCATCCTCTCTGATGTTTGTCTCTACTGTGATAACCCGAGGACAGTTAAAATCCCAAGATTCATATGGTGCTCCCGTTTCCAGAGCCCCTTTGTTCACATTATTATCTCATTCCCTTCTTAAGTGGCCACGATCATACTGAGTCACAATCATTCCTTTTAAAGGATCCTATCTGTCTTCCTTGGAAACAGTCTCAGAGAGGCTGTTAGCTCTTCCGGGGCCTTCCGACTGGGGAGTAAGAGAGCCTGGGCCTTCTGACTCCTTAAGTTAACCTCGTTTGTTCCTCATTTGTCAAAAGAGGGTTTTGGATGAGACAGAGGTGCCTTAAGAACCGTTCTCTCTCTAACAGTCTGTGGTTCCATGGTTTGCAGGGTCCAAGAGGAGGTTGCAAAAACATCTCAAAGGGAACTTTCCAGGTGAGGTTGAAAGAATAGTTTCCAAGTAAAGTTTGCTTTTCCCCAGGGTGAGCTTCACATCTGAAATGCAGAGGCAATAGTGGATTCTCTCTCCTGTGGATTCTTCTTCCTTGGTGGCTCCATGACTGTCACTAGAGGTTGGGTCGGGTTATCGGAGAAGGACTGCAAGGTTTTCATCTTGCTTGATGAAAAAGATTGAACACGGGAGGAATGAAAACCTCAGTGGTTTGTCAAAAAGGGAAATGAAAAGTGAAACAATCTATTCTGAACCCACCCTTGGGAGTAGCTGTGGGGCTGGAGAATTTAAAGGAAGGAAAGACCTGTGAGTGCAGGTTCCCAAATACAATCCAAGCCGTTTGCATTTGAGAACACATCAGAATTTTATATATTTGGTATAGATTGCTGTGTCTTCTCTTAGTGTGTATGGATTGAAGTTTTTTGTTTTTTTGTTTTTTTTCCCTGCAAAAGATTGCACCTGTGCCGAATGGAATGGAAGAATTCCCTTTGAGGGAATGTTGTTTTCCTGTGGACTTTTTATAAGGCTGGAAACAAGAATACAGACATTTCCTTTTTATGGGTGTGAATATGACAACTGATGAATCTATGGACCATGTGAAGCAGGGATGGTCAATAAAGCTTATTTCTCATGATATCCATTTGCATGTTGGTGACTGACTTGAACACTGGTAGGAGCAGGATTTTAATGCCAAATGTGGTTTTGATGGGAAACTGTGTGACAATCAATTAGTGATGACTGCCATGACGGAAGAACAACGCAGCCGGAGTGCTGAACTCACCTGGAACAGCGCTACTCAAAGTGAGGTCTGCCGATGCGTCTGGGTCTGCATTATTTGTTACTCAAATACGGCCACCAAAAAGAATACACATTTAGAAACTTCTATAGCAATTTGATATTGCTGCCACACTCGATTGTATAATTTCTATATTTTATAGAGTCTTGATCTGTGATGGATTAAAAATAAAAATGAACTTTGGCTTTTTACTGTAGGTAGTTTGAGAAGCACTACTATAGGTCTCATGAGTTCCTGTGAAAGACTTTAAATGCTCTGGACTTGGGGAGCAAGAACAGAGCTGAAGACATACACACAGAAGCATCCACGTGGGGTCATTACCTGAGTGTGGGTGTCTGTCAGTTTTCTTCCTCTTGTTGGAAGAAGAATTAAGACAATAACTACTCAGAGATTGCCAGAAATGCCTTTCTGGCCTCTACCCACTTCTACTTTCCAACTGTTCCATTAAAGCCTTTACTAACATTGATTTCTCCCAGTACCATGTCAGTGAGGCCAGTAAAGAGGTCGTATCATTGAAGGCACTGAAGGCTGGTCAGAGAGACATTCAACATAAGCTGTTGAGTCAGTCTGGGTGACCATTGGGATCATGCATTGATTCACCCATTTGTTCACCCATTCATGCATCCCCACACGTTCATTCTGTGACTCAGAGGCTCTTTGTGGAATGCTAACTGTGTGTGTCTCAGTGCCAGGCACTGGGGGTATGAAGATGACTAAGGGAGACAGGTTCTCTGCCCTCATGAAACCAACACTCTGGGAGGGAGACAGATACTAAGTTAAAAATGTATATACATTATAAATAGTTATATGTAAATAAGTAGTTATATGAATCCTGGTATGTGCACCAAAGGAAAAGCATTTATTCTCCAAAAATCATTAGCAAGACCCATAACCTCTCCAGGGCATGGTGGAGGGGGCTCTGAGAAAGAGATATGTCTGCACCAATGTGAGTGACCAAAGAAAAGGGAGGTGACTTGAGATGATCCTGTAGAAGTAGTCAAGAGACTTGTCTTTGTCTGTTTTCTGTTGCTATTATAAAATACACGAGGCTGGGTATTTAATAAAGAAAATAAATTTATTTACTTCATATTTTTGGAGGCTAAAAATCCAAGATGGGGTGGTCCTGTCTTTGGGCCTCTGGTGAGGGCCTTCTGGCGGCATCACAACTTGAAAGCTGGCATCAGGGTAGAAGCATGTACCAGAGGGAGAGCCATCACATGGTGAGATAGGAAGCCAGAGAGATTCAGGGGTCAGGCTTGCTTTTTTTTTTTTTTTGTGGTAAGATCCCATTCTGGTGGGTTTCAACTCAGGCCCTGAGAGAGTTGCATCAGTTCTTTCCAAGGGCATGTCTCCAATGACATGATGACCTACCACCAAACCCTGCCTCTCCTTTTAAAAAATAATTTCGTATGACTTTAATATGGGGTTAAAATAATGCCACTGGAATCACTCATGAGGAGAACTTTGGGTAACCAAGGTGGTACATCTTCTCAAGTCCCTACCTTTTAAAGGTCCCACCACCTCAGTGCAGCCTCCCTGAGGACCGAGCTTCCTGCCCATCAACCTGCAGGGGACGTCCTCAGAACTCCTCCACACTGTAGCAGGACTGACGGTGCCAAGCCTTGCAGGCTGCAGAAGAAGTTTGTTCTTGGCCCTTGGAGCAGTGGGGAGCCTAGGGGAGTCTCAGACACGGTTAAGCCAAGGTCCCTGCTTTTGAGAGGCCATCAATGTGCTGAGGAGAAAAGGTACCTCAGCAGCCGGCTGTGGTTTAATGTGGTCCAAGTGACATGGAGATGGGAAATGATGGGTTTAGGAGACTGAAATGATTTAACCAAGGAAACATCACCCTCTCCATCTTCTGTTCTGAACACATTGTAGCTGCCTGGTCTAAGAATATAGATAGAATCTATTTCCAGGGCCCCCAGGATGAGCTTGCTGCCCGTCTCTCCAGATGCTTCCATGGTGCACCCTTGCTCTCTCGGCTCCTGTGTCCTGAATGATCTTTCTTGAGGTCTCCAGAGTCCACCGACTTCTTCCCTGGCTTGTGGCCTCTGTACACGCTGTGATTTTGTTTGAATGCCCTTCCTTGGACATTGCCTTGTTCCTAACTGCCTTGCTAATTCTTTATTTTTTAAGTCTCAGTTTAAATATCTCTAGCTCTCAAGAGGACCCCATACTTCTCCCTCTTAATACTCAGAACAAGTGGAATTATTTCTTTGTGTGATTAGTTGTTGAATGTCTATTTCTTCTAGTGAAGGCAGGACTCCATAAGTATCGAATGGATGAAGAAATGGAGGGAGGAAGCCATGAGGAGATGGCTGGCCTGGCCGGGTCCCTGCTACGAGGGCCTGAGGATGGGGGTGTGGAGCTGGGGCCAAGCGTGGAGGACTGGGCATCACCAGCCCCAGAACACAGCCCTTCCCTCTCCATTGGTTTCTTTTTTTTTATTTTTAAAATTTTTTTATTTTTATTTTTTTTATTGGTTGTTCAAAACATTACAAAGCTCTTGACATATCATATTTCATACATTAGATTCAAGTGGGTTATGAACTCCCATTGTTACCCCAAATACAGATTGCAGAATCACATCGGTTACACATCCACATTTTTACATAATGCCCTATTAGTAACTGTTGTATTCTGCTACCTTTCCTATCCTCTACTATCCCCCCTCCCCTCCCCTCCCATCTTCTCTCTCTACCCCATCTACTGTAATTCATTTCTCTTCTTGTTTATTTTCCCCTTCCCCTCACAACCTCTTATATGTAATTTTGTATAACAATGAGGGTCTCCCTCCATTTCCATGCAATTTCCCTTTTCTCTCCCTTTCCCTCCCACCTCATGTCTCTGTTTAATGTTAATCTTTTCTTCCTGTTCTTCCTCCCTGCTCTGTTCTTAGTTGCTCTCATTATATCAAGGAAGACATTTGGTATTTGTTTTTTAGGGATTGGCTCTCCATTGGTTTCTTCTCTCCCCAGTGAGTGGGAAAGGAGCCACAGGTGATGGAACTCTGAAAGACTGTTTTCAGGGGATTATCAGTGCCAGTCCTTAGCCCTTTAGGGCAAGCAGACATCCCAGGTTGATAAACTGCACTTAGTCATATCTCTGTAAATTATAAGAAAATCCTTCAACCTGAAAAATTGCTCAGAGCTCAAGAGATTTTGGAAAATGTCACACCGTCGTGGGGGTGCTAGGCACATTGGAAGCTGGTGGCTGGGACAGCAGTCAGGGTCCTTGCGTTCTCCTCTTAGATGAATCAGGCCTTTCTGGACTTAAGATTTCACTCAGGAGCCAGGAGGCCCAGTATTTGTCAATAGTAGTATTAGTCATCGTGGCTGTATAACAACTTACTCCCAAGTTCAGTGGTTTAATACAGTGACTGTCATCTAGTATCCCATGGTTTCTTCAGGTCAGAAATTGAGAGCGTGGGGAGAGGGGCATCACCTGCTCTCTGTTCCATGATGTCTTGAGTCCCGAGTGGGGTGGCTTGAAGCCTGGGTGCTGGAAACTTCTAAAAGTCATTGACACACATGGATCTGGCAGTTGATGCTGGGTCTCTGGTCTGGACCACCCAAGTGTGTCTTCTCCATGTGTCTGAGGTTGTGCTCAACATGGTGGCTGGATTCCAAGGGAAAGGAGAGAGAGAGAGAGAGAGAGAGAGGTGGGGGGGAGGGGAGAAAGAGGAGAAGAGAGGAGAGGAGAGGGAGGAGGAGAGAGTGCACACCAGGTGCAAGAGAGAGAACCAGGTGAAAGAGGGAACTCACACAGTATCACCTTTGCCCCATTTTTTTTTTTTATTTTGTTGTTGGAAGGGGATCACTAAATCTTCTCCACATTCAGGGGAAAGGAAATCAGACCCACCGTTCACATGATATTTTAAGACCAGCAATCCCCTTACATGAAGGTGCAGAGATGGCCCTGGAATAGAGATGTACATTCAAATTTGAAAGAATGGGGTCATAATAAAAAGGTCACTGTTGAGATCTTATAGGAGCCTACCTTGGGCAGTGTTTTAGCAGGTGTCCCCAGTTCTTCTGAGAACATCTCCACCCTTGAATTAATGTAGGAAAATGTGTGTGTGTGTGTGTGTGTGTGTGTGTGTGTGTGTGTCCTCTTCCTGCCACCCATAGTTTACCTGAGACACTGTGGTCATTGTCCTGGAACACTGGGAAGATTTTCAAAGTTCCATTTGAACCGCCTTAGAGCTGCCCCAAGGAGAAAATAAATAAGTAAGCCACACAGATAGCAAGGAGTTATATTTAAGAGAAGGTTCCTTGACTGAACTAGTTTAAATGTTAATTTTATTACTCAAGGGGGCACTTTGGAACTCCCTGTCATTATGGGACAATTAAACTGTAGTTCCTTATTAATTTTTACTGCCTTCCTCGCGTAATTAGTGGGACATAATGTGAATTGCATCCCAATAATGAATAGATTTTTGAATGTGAGTGGGCAGAGCCTTTTACTTGCCTATCCAACAAGACAAGGTCTATGAGAAGAGGGTGGCTCCTTCCAGAAGAGAGGGCCTCCACACCCTCCCCGAGCCTAGGGACCCTGACAATACCCTGAATAAAACAAACGGAACACACAGGCACCACACTTCCCAAAGGCAGGAAGCTTCTGCCTTCACCCTTTACCGTGAAGTTGGCAGTCAGAAAGGGGAGAGGTTTTTGTTTTTGTTTTTTTTTAAGATTTAGAAAGCAAAACAAAGAAAATCAAAACAAAAACACAAAAACCAAAACAGGACATTAAGATTTCTGAAGACCTAGAGGCAGGCAATCGCTGAGGATCTGTCCTCTGCCTAAATTGGCATTTATGAAGCAAGTACCTAGTATATGACTGGCACCTCACTAGTATCTTATTTAATTGCCAAAATTACTTCATGAGCTCAGGATAATTATCTCTACCATAGAGATGAAGAAAACTTGTCTCAGACTAAAAGACATAAGATCATATTGTAAGTGACAGCTCATGGCCCTAAACCCAGGTCCAGCCCAGTCCAGAGCCTGAGTTCTTGGAGGCTAAGACATACTGCCTCTTGGTCAGGCCGAATCTTTCTTCAGTCCTCAGTTGCTCTGAGTTTGTTTTTGCTCCTTTCTTGTTTACAAACTCCTTACCCCACACCACAGCACATGGGTGTTCTAGACCCTTTCCTCCCCACCCTCCTCTCTTCTCCTCTTGGACCCTGCCCGCGACTCCACACTCCCCGCCCCATCGTTACATAACTAAGGCGCTCACCCAGTCATTGAATATGTGTTATTGAGCACTTACTATGTGCCAGACCTTCTGCTCTGTGGGACTACACTCTTGTGGCATTCCCATTGGCCAATCTTGGTCTTTTTCTGTTTTTCATAGAGCATCCATTTTGTTTGGGGTAAGAATTCATCCCCAGTGAAGAGTCAAGATTGTTCCAAGTGCATCTAAGGGATGATACTCCTTTCTTATCTGGTGGACACATGATTCTAGGCTGGCTGAGATGAGAGGAGGGGTGGGTGCTTCTGATAGCAAGTACAGGGTGAACGGGACCTGTTTACCCATTTTCCTGCCTTGAATGGGGAGTTGAAGTGGAGCCTTGAGCCTGGGAGACGGGGCTTGGTTGAGCTGTGAGACCAACTCTGAGGCTCTCCCATGGAAAACAGCAGAGGCAGGAGGAGGCTCAGATGACCTCTTTGCAGTCCCTGCCCCACGGAGTTCCATGCACATCAGCAGATGACAGACACTGGGGAGGGCACGGAGTTTCCGACTCCAGTGGGGCCTGGGTACCAACCCCATCACGCTCTCTTGCATTTTCTGCGCATTTTGCCTTTGCTCAATATAATTAAATTCCGCCTCTGTCAGCTTTTACTCTTAACTTGTAATTTCTCAGTGTAAATATGAGCCAGGAGGAGCTGAACAGGGAAGCAGCGGCTCCCAGGGGCCAGGCTGGTCTGCAGCCATGGTAGGTGGCCAGCTTATTTAGAGAATGCTCTGGATCGATAATGATTTCAGTTACTCCAGAGGCAACGTGTTTGAAGTCAGTGATGCTGGGAGGGGGATTCGAAATGCCTGGGCAAAGGGTAGAGGTTCTTGCCTCTCTCTTCCTCTGCAGAGGGAGAAGTAATTTCTTTCTTTCTTTTCGTTTTTCTTTTTCTCTTTCTTTCTTTCTTTTCTTTTCTTTTCTTTTTTTTTTTTTTTTTTGACTCTAGGGTTGCTAGGTCAGCCAGGCTGGGAATGATTGATTCAAAGCTCAGGTTTTCTTTGGAGGTAGGAAGTCTTGCTAATGAGAGGCAGTGGATGGTGATGGTGTGATGGTGAAGAGCTTCAGTTCTGTGAATCCAGACTCAGCCTCTTTCCATGCTGTGTGACCTTGGGCAAGTTGCTCAGTTTGGCTGGGCCTGGATGAAACTGTTAGGAAGTGAATTCATGGAATGCATAGAAATGAAAACATCCTAGGCAGCTGGGGGTGTCACACATGTAAAGTTCCAGAGGCAAAAAATAAAATAAAATAAAATAAAAAAATAAACATACAGAACAAAACTCATGCTGTGTTGCAGAGGCATTCATGGGAGTGTGGGAAAGACCCCAGTTCTGCCTCCTTACCTAATTCTTTGCCTCTCTGTAGCCCAAGTCCTATCCAGTGAGAAGTAAAAAGCCTCAACGGCTTCCCCCAGGTTTGACAGGCACACGTAAATATGGTTACTGATGTTGAAAGTTTCTGTATTGTCTATGGGGGACATTGGCACTTTCTTCCTGTTGGTGGGTGCATAGCTTAAAAAAAAACTTTAAGAGGAAAACTTGGCGATATGATTCAAGAGCTCCCCAAAACATTCATATCTTTGACCTAGCAATTCCATTTCAGAAATGATCCCAAGGAAGTATAAATGTGGATATGGGAAAATTTGGTTAACATGTTTTTTTTTTTTTATACATCATTACAAAATTAGAAACTGCCCAATGATTTCTTAAATAATCAATTGGTCAATAGGTCAATTGGTATAGCAGAATACCATGTTATTAATAATAAATAATCAATAGGTCAATTGGTATAGCAGAATACCATGTTATTAAGATTGCAGGATCATATCGTAGCCCTAAGAAGTTCAAGACAAATGCACACGAAATTTCTGGATTAATACTACTGGAGTTTAAGACTGCCTCTACCACTTTCTAGCTGTGGGATGTTGGACAAATTACATGACCTTCCTATGTGTGAGATTTTCTTAAAGAAAAGAATGAGGGTTCTAGATAATAATTAATTATATTATGGGTTTTATCTTAATTGAGACAGTACTCAGAAAGCTTGTAAAACAGGGACAAGCATGTGGTAAATGCTGTGTCTATCACAAAATGGAAAATATAAGGATATGTTTCAAACAGAAGGAGGAGGAAGAGGAGGAGAAGGAGGAAAGAAAGAAAGAAAGAAAGAAAGAAAGAAAGAAAGAAAGAAAGAAAGAAAGAAAGAAAGAAAGAAAATGTGTATGTCCAAGAAAAAAAGATTGAGTAGAATTGATGGGCTTATTTGGTGCATATTTATTTATTTATTTATTTATTTTTTATTGGTTGTTCAAAACATTATGGTGCATATTTATTTAGTACACCTAGTGTGCCAGTTCTGGGACACCGTGGTGAAGGACACAAACACGGTAATTACATTTGGAGGATTTACAGTTCAGAGAGAGAGAATCCTCCTAAAAATTGCAGGGTGCCTTTTAAACATGTAGACACCAGGATTTCCTCCCCCTGGAAATCTGGATTCTGCAGACAAAGGAGACTTCATGTCCTGTGTCCTGTATGTACCAGGACATTTTGCTTCAGCCTTCTCCAGAGGGCCCTGGTGGGTTTTCCACCAAGCAGTGGTTATTGTTGCCTGTTGAGAGGGATTAGAAGTGACTTTCATTTTTGTTTTGGTTTCCTTGTGTTTTGTAAAGTTTCTATAAGAATTTTCTTTTTTTTTATAATTGGGGGGAAAAAAGCAAAATTTTTATCTTTTTAGTGAATTGTGGTTAAACATAATAGCGGGGTTCTGTGTATAACATATTTATTTATACAGCTCTGTCCCTGCGGTTGATCCTCTCTCCACCGGCGTAATCCTCATTTCTTCTGCAATAACAGGAGCTCATCGAGTAGACTCCAGATTAGGAAGGGCCTCTGGGAACGGATGGTGGGGGTTGCCATTCTCAGAGAGCTGCAAAATCACGAGGAGAGAAGGTGGAAAATTTCATGCCCCAATCATCTGCTTGTGTTTGAACGTGCTCCAGCCGGGCCTCTCAGATGTGAAGGGACCTCTTTAAAGATGCATTTTATTTGCTTTCTTTTTCCTGCAAATTCTCCTGACCTTGAGATGTATCCAGTGGCTCTGGTAATTGGTGCGGTTTCCAGAGTCATTTGTATGGATGCCGTGTAATGCGGAGGTAGGGGGAGAAACCTCCATAGTCATCCTGTTCTTGTATCAGGTGAATGTATATTTTATGGTTTCTGGTCAGATTGATTTTTGCGAAACACCCTGGGGTGTTTGCAAATATGAAAGTTCTTGTAGTGCTGGATTCTTGTTTGCATTTACAGGAAGAATAAAAAGAGGAAGAAGAAGTTGCTCTCTCTGCTGACAAACTCCATCCTCCCCGGGAGTGTGGTGGGGCCTCCGACAGCAGCGAAAATTAGAGGCTGTGAGATCAGAGGTGAGGGTGAGGGCTGATTTGCACCAGAAACTATTGGCAGGCATGGGTAGCAAGTTCACACACAATGAGTAGGTTATGATAAACCAAACTGCTATGATTACAAAAGGCTTTAAAATCCCTGAGCTTGCTGATGAGTAGGCTTTGTGGTGCTGCCTTGGGTTCATCCTGGGGCATCATGTCCATTATGGGATGGAGATACACACACACACACACACACACACACACACACACACACATATACTATGTCTTCCCTAACCTTAAACCAAATCAAACCAAAGCAGAATGCCTACCTTTTTGCACGAGTTGGTTCTGCTGCCTGAAATACTTTTAGTGTGCCCCTTTTGGCCAAGGCAGGCACAGGAAATTTGCAGTGTGCTTCCTGTGCTGCTTCTTTCTTCTGAGTCCAAGGCAGACATTACTAATCAATCACAATATATTCCACTGTAGAGGCTAGATGTCAGCCCGAGTGCCTAATAGTCTCACCTATTGTCTGGGGCAGAGCATTCCTTTGGAGTGGGTCTTAAGCATAGATAGAGTGATTAACCTAATTAGCAGAACTTATAGGACTTTCACGATTCCACACAACTTTCCCTGCTAAACAGCCTTGACGCCTGAATTTCTCACAGTTAAGAGTCACCCCTTTTGGATAAAATGTGGCAAACTGTATCTGCCCCACCATTCTTACGGCAATCCCTGTTTCATCCATGACACACACGAGTGGTGACTCATACCACTTATGACATGCTCCGATGTAACCCTGAAATCTCTCAATTCAGTTTTTCATGTAGTTTCTATCAACACGTGGATTTCATATGGAACAGGAAAGGTATTTGCCATCCCTGGGTCATTGGAGATAAGGAGCCAAGGCATTTGCCATTAACCTGTCTTTGTGAATCCTGTCACCAGGTTAGTGTCTCTGGTGGTTGGAGGGATAAAGATGGGGTGCCTCCAGTCTGGTATTCAAAGATGCTTCAAGGTTTGGTCTCACTTCCTATTTCTCATCAAACAGCCTGTATTGGTCCAGAAAGGCCTTTGCATTTGCTTCCGTGTATTTTGTGCCCCCCACCCACCCCCTGACTTTTTTAGTTCCTCTGCTCGCTTACTTTTCACCCCTCCAACATCCTTCCCTTGTCACCCATAAAACTATTGCCATCCTTGAAGGTTCAGTCTCATGGCCTACCTCTTAGGATAAGTCTTTTAAAAATATTAGCAATGACTTCTGCTTTTTTTCTTTTTATTAGAGCTTTATAGTTATGCATCGTATTTGGGTTCATCCTGATAAAGTCATACATGCATGGAAATTGGTTTTAGTTCACAATGGCCCCCTGTCACCTCCCCCTTCCATTCCCCTTTCTCTACTAGACTTCTTTTCGCTCATTTATTAATTTGTAGTTGATTGGTTCTTTATGTAATCTTATCCTTCCCTCCCCATTCCTTTATTTTACTGTAGCTCCTGCATAGGGGAGAAAACACTCTACCTTTGACTTTCTGAGTCTGGCTTATTTCACTTAGCACGATATTCTCCATTTCCATCCATTTACCAGAAAATGCCACAATTTCATTCTTTTTAATGCTGAGTAGAACTCCATTTTGTATGTGTGTGTGTGTGTGTGTGTGTGTATATACATATATATGTATATGTGTGTGTGTTTGTGTGTGTGTGTATGTATGTGTAAATGTATATCTGAATTTCTTAATCCATTCATCTACTGATGGACATCCTAATCCATTCATCTACTGATGGGTTACTTCCACAGTTTAGCTATTTCGATAAACATCAATGTGGCTGTGTTGTTCTCATATGCTGATTTTGGGAAAAATACCCAGGAGTGGGATAATTGGGTCATATGGTGGTTCCATTCCTAGTTTCCTGAGGAATCTCCAAACAGCTTTCCAGAGTGACTGTACTAGTGTGCAGTCCCACTAACAATGCACAAGTGTTCCTTTCCCCCCACAGCCTCACCAGCATTTACTGCTATTTGTATTCTTGATCATTGCCATTCTGACTGAAGTAAGATGGAATTTCATGTAGTTTTGATTTGCATTTCCCTGACTGCTAGAGATGTTGAACATTTGGTCATCTATTTGCTGGCCATCTGTGTTTCTTCTTTTGAGAAGTTTCTGTTTAGTTCTTTTGCCCATTTATTGATTGGGTTATTTGAGGTTTTTTTTTTGGGGGGTGTTATTTTTTGAATTCTCTGTATATTCTGGATATTAATACCCTGTTGGAGGAGCAGGTGGCCAAGATTTTCTACCATTCTGCAGGGTCTCTCTTCACATTTTTAATTGTTTCCTTTAGCAGTGATTTCTTTGGGCTCTAAATTCCTGTGGCATTTATAATTTTGTGAACTTACTTGGCATTGAACATCTTCCTCTAAGTTATTTGTTCCCTTTTAATGTCTATGGGTGACCACTCGACCATCCATTTTGCTGGCCAGGCCTTCATCTTCTTGTATGCTGAATGTATGCGCTGGGCAAGTATCCCTGTCTGTCCAGGTGTGGAGGGAGGAGGAGGTGCTGGCTGAGCAGGGAAGGAAGCCCTACTTCATCTGCTCTGTGTTCTCATTGAAGCCTTTCTCTATTTCTACTTTAGACCTTTAAAATTTAAAAAACTTATTTTATTTTTTTTGTTAGTGCATTATAGTTGTACATAATATTGGAGTTCATTTTGTCAGAATCATGCAAGCAGAGAATGTAATTTTTTCCACTTTTGTTCCTGAGCACTTCCCCATTTCCCTTCCCTCCTCTCTCTCCCTGTACTCCTTCCTCTACTCTATTGGTCTTCCTTCTATTTACCTACAGTTTTTAAAAAATTAGTGCTTTATAGATTTACATAAAGGTGAAATTCACTGTGGTTTATTCACTTATGTGCATAGCATAGTCTGGTCAGTTTAATCCCACTGTTCCTTTCTCTTCTCTTTTTCCATTCTTTCTCCCCCTCAATCTTCTTCCTCTACTTCATTGATCTCTCTTCTGTTTTCATGGGATTCCCCTCCACCCCCTTTCCCCTATTTTGGTCTAGCTTCTGCATATGATGGAAAACATTTGATCCTTGTGTTTCTGAGTCTGGCTTATCTCACTTAGCATAATGTTCTCCAGTTCCATCCATTTACCAGCAAATGCCATGATTTCATTCTTCTTTATGGATGAATAGAACTCTATTGTGTGTATATGCCACATTTCTTTATCCATTCATCTGTTGAACATCGGGGATGGTTCCACAACTTGGCTATTGTGAATTGCATGGCTATAAATATTGGTGTGGCTGTATCATTATCATATTCTGATTTTAGTCCAAAACATAGACTAGGATTTCTGAGAGAAGCTAACATGGTATCAAGAGATACTTAATGAGGGGATCTAGAGGGCCCAACATATCTGACCATGGACCCTGGGTGGTAGGATGGAGTGATGAAGAGTGTGGTCATGGCTGTTCTGTTTGGCTGTTCTGGCACTAGTGGGGAGTTCTGAAGATGTTCAGTATTCAACCTCATTTAATCCTCAGGCCTGACACTGGGGAAGAATTGCTTATAATCAATTAATGAATTGTACCATCACTTGGCTCAGAATTAGGCACAAGATAGAGAAAGTAGAACTTATTTTGCATATTTGAACTATTTTTTTTAACAAAGTTTCAGTGCTACATAAAAGTGATAATAGTTTTATCACTCACAGCACAGAGAAGATAAACAATGAAGATTACATCTAATCCTTGCTTTCTGGATTTTTTCTGTTTTTCCAAATTACATAATGACGCCTCAACCTCAATGACTTTCCTTAACTACAGTGTCAGCATATTTGTATTTCTATTTTATTTAAGAAATAAAATTATAACAAACCCCAAATTCATAAATCTATATAATAAAACTTTGGCGTGAGTGTCACTGAGCACAGAAATGAGCAAGAGTCTCCATGGTAATGAAACTGAGGCTAAAGTTAATGAGGGATAGAAAGTTCAATGGAGAAACTGAAACCCAAAGGTTCAGGGACTTGATCAAGGCCAAGGCTTTGCAAATACAAGCTGAAATAGTTGGCCCTACATTTTCTCCCACCACCTAGCATGTTTACATTTTGTTTCCACAACTAGTTGGCAAATTCGGTAATATTAGATTTCTAGCTTATTTTCTTTTCATGTCTTTATAATTGGTGCATTTTACTGATATTGAATGGTGGGATTTGCTGAGGTCCAGGTGCTGCACTACAGACTGATGAGCAATGGACCTGCCTTCAAGGAGCTAATAGTCTATTAGGGTGAACAGGCCATTTTAGCAAGCTCAGGTAGAGATGCCTGGGGAGTTCAGAGGTGCTAGTGTGGATGTCGAGACGGTCTTAGAGCAGGTGGTTCCTGAGCTCATCATCAAAAAGAGGAAGCAATGTTGACAAAGCAAAGCAACTTGATTTCCTTCTTTCTTTCTCTTTTCATTTGTGGTGCTGGGGATGTAACCTAGGACCTCATGCACACTAGGCAGGAGCTGTACTACTGAGCTACACTCCCAGCTCTATGATTTGGTTTTTCTAAGTGATGATCGAGGATGTTTGAAGACCTTAGGGCCTAAGAAAGCTAATGCCTGGAGGATTCAACACAATTATATGAAACATGAAAGAATTCGTATGTGTGCATACACACATTTACATGTATAAATATATGTGTAAACATATATAAAAAATATGACATAAAATTCTGCATTTTAGCTGTTGTAAGTGTACAATTCAATGATGTTAGGTATACATGTAGACTGGGCATGTAGCTGGTGGTAAAGCACTTCCCTAGCATGCATGAAGCCTTGGGTTCAATGCCCATCCACCATCAACCATGACCACTCTCCATTTCTATTTCATCATCCCAGATAGAAACTCTATACGCATTAAACTCTATTCCCCCTCTTTCCAGTCCCTGGTAATCTCAATCCTCTTCCTGTCTCTATGAATTTGACTGTCCTCTGTATCTTATGTAAGTGAAATCTTACACTCTTGACCTTTTGCATTTTGCTTACTTTATGGTACATTTATGAGGTCCATTTATGTCTTAGCATGCATAAGAATTTCACTCCTTTTTCGTGCCTAAATATTCCACTACATCATTATATAGAATATGTTTATCCATTTCTCTGTTCTTGGATACTTAGATCCACATTTTGCTATTGTGAGTGATACTACTATGAACATTGGTATTTAAGTATCTATTGCATCCCTGTTTTCAATTCTTTAGGGGATATATCTAGGAGTAGAATTGCAGGATCATATGATGTCTTAATCAGGTTCACATTACTGTAACAAAGTACCAGAGGCAAGTTAAGCCTTTAACTCCTAAAGAGAAAGGCTTATTTTGGCACATGTTCTGGAGATTGCAGAGCGAGATTGAGTGACCCTATTTCTTTGGCTCTTAATATGAGCCATAGATTATGATGGGAATACATGGAGAGAAACCGCTTACCTTATGAGCTAGGAAGTAGAAAGAAAGGAAGACATAGGATTCCAGATCTTTTTCAAGGGCATGCCCCACCCCCCACCAATGATCCAAGGACCTCCCATAAGGCCCCTCCTTCTGAAGGTTCCTAGCACCTACTGATAGCACCGCCCTAAGGAACAAACCTTTAACAGATGGACCTTTGGGGTCCATACATCCAGGAGCACATAGTAATCTTTCCTCCTCCCTTTTGTTGAAGGGAACACATGAGATTTATTCTCTTAACAAAATTTTAAGTGATAATGTAACATTATTAATTATAGGTATGTTGTAGGACAGATCTGTGGATCTCCAGAATCTATACATGCTGCATAATTGAGATTTTATATCCACTTAAGAGCAGCTTCTCACCCCCCTCCCTCTAGCCCTTGGCCACCACATGCTATTTCAGATACATTCTTAGCAGTAGTTAAAAGGGTTACGATTTCTTAATTTAAATCTAATTTAGTTTTTAACGAATACATGATATTTGTATTAATCACTAACACATGATTATTAGTTAATAACTAATACAGGATGTTTTGATATTGTGTGATGTTCAAATCAGGGTAAACTAATCTATTTCTCCAACATTTATCATTTCTTTATGATGGAAACATTCAAAATTCTTTCTTATAGCTTTTGAAACATGCACTACATTATTGTTATATAGAGTCAATTTGCTATTTCCTTTTCTTTATTTTTCTGGTAGCAGGGAGTGAACCCAGGGTCACTTAACCAATGAGCTACATCCCTATCACCTGTGACCTGCGTGGGGAGGGAATAAGTAACCCTGGGAGGTGTGGGCTGGCTGGAAATAAAAGGCTGGAGGAGTAATATTAAGAAATAAAGCAAAAGATGCAGAAAAAGGTTTTTCAGAGTGGGGGCTTGACGGGTGGAAGAACCTGATGGGTCTGATCCTAACAAAGGAGAAAAGCCCATGAATGCTTTATTTATAGTGAAACATCCCAAAGGGATCTATTGTGAGGAAGGGTTCTTCAAGGTAAACAGGTGGCCTGATTGGGAACCTATCACTTGGGCAATGATTCTGCCTCCTCCAGGCAGCGGGTGCCTCAAGGCGGGCTGGGACACTGGTCTCTCTCTACCTCCGGGGACTTGCTTTTGAACCTAGGGCTGTCTGAGCCAATAAATCCCGGGTGTCACAGAATTCTCTTTGAGCAGGATGTTTGCCAAAGCCACAAAACAGTCTCAGATGGATGACATAACACTGAGAGTTCTCCCGAGGGACACTCCTGGCTTAGAGAGGGCTTAGACATGCCCACAGTTCATCTGCGGCTTCCCACACATCCCCAGACCTTATGTATACTTTGTTTTGAGATATGGTCTCACTAAGTCCTTAGGACCTCACTTAGTTGCCCGAAGCTGGCCTTAAACATGCAATCCTCCTGCCTTAGTCTCCTGAGTGGCTGGGGATGACAGGTGTGCCCCACTGGGCCCAGCTTGACTCACATTTTCCTGATGCCTGTTTGAAACATGCACTACCTTTTGAAACATGCGCTACATTATTGTTTTATATATAGTCAACTTGCTATTTTCTTTATTTTTCTGGTACTAGGGAGTGAACCCAGGGTCACTTAACCATTGAGCTACATCCCCGTCACCTGTGACCTGCGTGGGGAGGGAATAAGTAACCCTGGGAGGTGTGGACCGGCTGGAAATAAAAGGCTGGAGGAGTAATAAGTAATTTTAAAAAATAAAGCAAAAGATGCAGGAAAATGTTTTTCAGAGCCGGTGCTTTGTCCTACACCTGTTAGCTATTTAATGTCTTCTTTAGAGAAATAGCTAGTCAAATCCTCTGCCTTATTTCAATCAGTTTTTTTGCTTTTCTGCTACCAAGTTGTAGGAATCCCCATATATACTGAAAATTAACCTTTTGTTAGACACGGAGTTTGCAAGTGTTCTGTGCTGTTTTATAGTTGACACTTTTCTCTGTTGGTTGCTTCTTTGGCTGTGTGGAACGTTGTAGGTAGTCTCACTAGTTTGTCTCTACCTTTGTGACCTGTGATTTTGGTGGTCCATATGCAAGAAATCAATGCCAAGACCAATGTCACCAACATTTCCCTGTTTGTTCTTCTAGGGTCTTACGTTTAAGTCTTATGTTCATTTTGAGTTGATTTCTATGCATGATGTAAATGTTCAGTTTAATTCTTTCTCATGAAGATATCTTGTTTCCCCAACACCTTTTGAAGAGTCTGTCTTTCCTTGTTGTCTCTTCCTGGTACCTCTATTGAATCTATTGAATATCACTAAAATATGGTGGTTTTATAATTTGTCCTCGTTTTTTTTTTTTTTTTTTTTTTTTTTTTTTTTTTTCAAATCTTTTGGGTTACTGGAGATTGAATCTAGGGGAGTTCCACCACTGAGTTACATCCCCAGCTTTTCTGCTGTTTATTTTAAGACAGGGTCTTTCTAAGTTGCTGAGGCTAGCCTTGAACCTTTGATCCTCCTTCCTCAGCCTCCCACGCTGCTGGATTATAGGCTTATGCCACCACGCCTGGCTATTTATTTGACTTTTTGAGTTGTTATATCTCTATCAATTATAATAAACATTTTTGAAGCAATTTTTATACTGGGTTTTCTAAATTACTCACTACTGCTTAATTTATGATTGATTTTCATTTCATTTTTGTAAGATTATTGTCACTTTACCTTGGTAAGCATGTGGCCCAGTGGTTCTCACATATAAGCATGCATCTGAAACTCCTGAAGGGCTTGTTCTAACAGGTATTTGGGGTCCATCTCCAGAGCTTCTGATTCAGTAGTTTTCATTCCTAATAAGCTCTCAAGTGATATTGATGTTCCTGTTCTGGGGGCCACATTGAGGACGCCTGACCTTATATTCTTGGGAATTCCTGTGGTAAGAATGTTTACCATTATTCTTACCATTTATTTTAAATTATTTTAAATTTATATTAAGTTTACCATTTATTTTCAAATGTAATAACATTTTTATGCATATACACCTAATAATTGTGGAATCTGATGGGACATTTTTGCAATTTTGTAATTAATGCTTTTTTTTTTTTTTAGGTTTCTAGTGTTTTTATAGTGTCCCTCTACCCCAAACTTAATCACTGTGCCCAAAGCACTAGTGGAAAAAATATCCTTGACCAACTCCTATAGATTTTCTTCATTAAGTTAAAAAAAAAAAAAAAGCCTAGCTAGTATCCTACTGCATGGATGAGCCATAATTTAATTAATCAGATCCAATTGATAAGCTATAAGGTGTGGTTTCCTTCTGTAAGCAAAGCTCCATACCTGGAGCTCATACTTCTGGCTGGACATTAGAATTCCCTGGAATACTTTTCTATCCCTAAGCTGGGAATGGAAGGTTCTGGGATTTTTTTGGTCCAAGCACTGCCCAGGCAGGGGTATTTTTTTTTTTTTTCTTTTTTTAAGGCTTTCAGGTGATTGTAATGTGCAGTCAGGGATGAGGACGATTGATCTTCACGATAACTTGGGCCATGTCTGAATCAGCCCAGGACATTCTCTTGAGATCTGATGGTGACTGAGAAGACTCATCATTATCTTTTTTTTTTTTTTTTTGTACCAGGGATTGAACTCAGGAGCACTCGACCACTGAGCCACATCCCCAGCCCTATTTTGTATTTCAGTTTAGAGACAGGGTCTCACTAAGTTGCTTAGGGCCTTGCTTTTGCTGAGGCTGGCTTCCTTCTGCCTCAGCCTTCAGAGCCGCTGAGATGACAGGCGTGTGCCACTGCCCCCCAAGTCGTCATTATTTTTTTTAAGAGCCATGTTGAAAGGACTCTTCCAAGAGTCACCATTCTCAATGTCATCAGAACATGAGCAGTGGCAAAAAGTGCCCTACAGGTTCCCTTCTCTCTGAAACAGGCACAGGCACAGGCACACCCTGTGCTGGTGAGGTGGCTTGCCTGTTGATGGCCAGGAAGAGGAACTAGAACATTGACCAGACAAGCTTCATCGGAGGGACCCGAAGGGAAACTCTTTCCTGATCCTTATTAGAGTGTCTGCCTTAGTTGTGCTCATTATCTAAATTCTGTCATGGAAGAAATAGTCTGTGTTGAAACATTAAGACAGATTAATAAGTGAAAAGAAAAATACATAAACGTCTATTTTCTACTTAATGAAGAAGAATGAGAATCAAGTCTGATCATTTTAATCAACAGCAGTGTTCAAGTGTAAATGTCACATTTTTGGGTTTGGGAAATGACTACCAACAGATAAAGAGGTGTTGTCCTGTGTCCTTGGAGGCAGATATGACTCTGAGCGAATTTTAAAAAATAAGGGTGAGATTCAACGTATCCACAGCTGATGTGGGTTGGGGACTGACAGGGACCAGGAAGTAACTCTGGGTCACTCCTTCAAATGCATTTGACATAGGGCTATTAATGTTCCCTGACTCTCACAAAGCTACCTTGCTTGCCTGTCACATGGTTTGGGGTCCTATAAGTCACTTGAGGAAGGATTTTTTTTCTTTCCTGGCACATAAATACAAACACCCCTTCCCCACCATGGAGGGCCCATTTATGTAAGACCTTAATTGCTTGTAGCTTTCCCCTTGAGCACTGAGTACATTTTAGTTTATAATTGAAGCAGATTCCTTGTTTGAAAGTTTCCCCGAGGAATGGTATACGGGACAGGTTAGTATTGATGGGGAGAGAGAAAATTCAGGAATGTGAACTTCCAATGGGGAGAAACAGCTCAACCATGAAGTATCCTCATATTAGGGGTAAGAGTGAAATGGGAAGAGGATTTGAAGATCAGACTGGACAATTTTTTTTTTTTATCTTTTCTTTTTCAAGTAAGTTACTTTAGCAGTAGTTCTGTAAGGAACTGTGCAGACCACCTATTTCATCTGTCCCAAATTTACATATAAAAAAAACTGAGCAGAGAAAGGCAATGTGATTTGGCCAAGGTCACACAGATGTTTAGTGTTGTCAGCATGGCAAGAAATTTAGGGTCAGGATTAGCTTCAAGGTCCAGCTGTGTGCCTGATGAAGTGTGGTTCTTTGGTTCTCCTTGAGACTTAAATTTCCTCATTTGCAAAATGGGAAATAAGTTGAAACAAAACAAAACAAAACAAAAACACTATTAATACAAAAGACAATGAAAGTGTGTCAAAGATTTCGCCAAACTCATTAGTTGTTAGTGAATGATTCAGTAAGAAGATAAATTTGGTTCAGATAGATTTTGAGGAACAGAGATTGATACCAAAAGTTAGTCCTAGGAGTGTGGAAATAATTTTGATAAGAGACACAAAATTTGGTTAATGTCATCCAGCACAATGGAATCATAACTTCTGGGACAGAAATTCACAAGTTTAACTTATTTTTACAAAGTTTGTTTTCTGATTAAGTAGTGAAAGGCAAAATCAAAGTTCCAGAGAATTAACTAATCTTCTTGTGAGTCTGTTCAAGAATGACATTAATAATTGCAGTTAATCGTTTAAGCTTTGTAAGTATCATTTGGCTGATTTCCAGGTTCAAAGAGTTGAAAAAATTCTAAGTTCATTTTATTTTTTCACTTTTGTCACCAAACATCAAAGAGATTTTTGTATAATAATTTTGGGAATCTGTGTTTTTCTTGGAATTGAAACTCTTTTTGTTTTGTTTTGATGTGACATAGCAAAGTTCTGTTTTTCTATTGCCTCCTATTTCTCTTTCAGAGTATTCATTATTTCGTTTTATAATGGTTATTTTTTGAATATTATCAATCATATCTTGTGATATTTCTTTTTTGAAAATAAAAGATTGAAACACCAATTATAATATTGCACATTAAAGCTAATGTTTAAAAGCAAAAAAAAAAAAAAAGAATGTCATTAAAAGAGTGTGCACAGATCACCCTATTTTATTCCCTGTTTTAGCTAGTTTTTCTTAATAAGATTTAGTATGGGGATATAATGGAAAAAAATCTGTCTTGGGGATCCTCAAATTTAGTTGGAGAATGTGCTTCTGGACTTTTCTGGGCCCTCTATTCTTTGTGAGACCATCTATGAAAGTCCTGTGCTCATACTATAGGAAAGAGTTGTCCTTGGAAAAAAAAGTCTGACTCAGTCCTCCACTTAGTAACCAGCCTAACTGCTGAGACTGGGAAATCCCAGCCTGGGAGGGAAATATTCTTTGTTGAAGCCAAAGTAAACAGATCCTTGTCAGTTTAGCCAAGAAAGTGTGGGAATCAGTCAAGGGTTTAAAATTTTTGGAACAGGGAGCCTGTGGCATTGGAATGGCAGTTGTACCCCCCCGCCTTTTTGTGTATGTGTGTGTGTCCCTAAAATTCTTTCTTTCTTTTCCTCACCTCAGTGCCACATACCTTGGTGTTTCTTGAAGGTCAGGCCTTGGCCAAGAGGTTGGGTCAGGGCTGAGTCAGCCCCAATCAAGGTTCTCATGGGACTGCCTATTTCTGAATTTTCCTCTGTTTGCAGTTCAAACATTTTAGTTATTTGTTTAAGAAATAGGCTTTGTTCTTGGGCTGGCAGTGACTCCACGGAAATGGTGTTTGGAAATATCGGGTTTATTTGTAATTCCCATAGCTCATGCTGCCCCTGAGTTGAACTTTCTACTCTCTCTCTCCTACACCTGCAGAGATGGTGGAGAGGAGAATACCACAAATTAGCCTGTAGCTTCTAGCAAGGCTGATGCTGGGCTTGTCAGGTAATGTTTGGGGAGCATGAGCCTCCCTGTGCCTTTGACCCTGTTAGTCACCCCACCCCACATGTCATATTTTCATACCATCAAGCTTCTTAGTAGGTGAGATACATACCATTCATTCATGCCAAGGGAAAAAAAAAACGACTGATAGGCTTTAACCTTCCAGAGATTTAATTTCTAAGAAATGTGTTTTTATAATAAGAAAAGTTCTTGTTCATTATTTAAGGCTTAGGAACTAGAGAAATGTATTAAGAAGAAATTTAAATACTACTATTCAGAGAGATAACTCAAATGTTGTTAACATTTTGCTATATTTGCTTTCAGATCTACTAAAAAAAGGAGATAACGCTGTTTTATTAACTTTTTAATTGTGGTTGAAGCCACATAGCAGTCAGGGAATCATTAGAGTTTTTTTTTTTTTTTTTTAAATGGGGGTTAGTCACACAGTAAATGGAAGTGAGTTGGGTGGGGTGGGTAGTGAGACATGTAGGGAGCTAAGAAATAACCCGGGAAGGACTTCCACCAAGGGCACAGTCCCTGGCCACATGCTGGGCCGTGGACATGGGCTCTCCGAGCTCTTTGGAGCTAGTTACATTACTGCATGTGCAGGGAGGAGGGGAACCTAAGACGCTGTCCTTCCAGTTTGAGAGTGTATGTGCTGCCACTTTCCCCCGATTCGTCTATGGCACCGTTAGGGGACTGTTTTAGTAAGCTTCTTTGCTGCTGTGACCAACAGACCTGCCAAGAGCAATGTAGAGGAAGAAGACTTTATTTGATGCTCCTGTGTGCCCAGGTCTCACTCCATAGATGGTCAGCTCCATAGCTTTGGGCCCAAGGTGAGGCAGAACCTCATGGTGGAAGGGTGTGGAGGAGAAAAGCTGCTCAGGACATGGCAACAAGGAAGCCGAGAGCTCACCAGGGACAAAATATACCCCCCCAAAGCCACGCCCCCGGTGATCCACCTCCTCCAGCCTTCACCACCCAGTTCATCCAGATCAGTGGATTAATGTGCTGATTAGTTCAAGACTCTCATAACTCCATCATTTCACCTCTGAACATTCTTGCCTTGTCTCAGAAGTGAGCTTTTGAGACAACTCATATCCAAACCACAGCAGGGACAGGTAGACATGGGGGTGGGAACGTGAGTGTAGGGGCTAATCCTATAAACTGGGCTCACTGTGTTGACACCCACCTTCTTTCACTCTTAGAGAGCAATTGACCTGCAGCCCTGCCTGGTTTTAAGTCCACAGGATGGGTTACACTCCTCAGCAAACTGCAAAGAAATGCCGGCCGAGGCACTCAAGTTACCCTGGGGTGGAGGTGGGGGGCGGAATTTTGTGACCCTTAAAGAGACCAGATCCTGGAACTCAGGGAGATAAGGATGATTCCCCCTAACCATAAAATATGTAAGAACAGGTGCCAATTAGAACCTGTCAGCATGGGCCAAAGTGAACTAGAGTTATCTCGGCAGTAAGGACTGGAAAGTCTAACGTCATCCTGTTGTCGCTCAAAAGACAACAGGTGGACCTGGGCAGGACTCTTCTGGAAACTTCCCTGGAACCCTCAATGAAACTGGAGGGCAGGAGAGGCGCACTCCCTTGAGAGTGTCCCCTTATCCCTTCTCCTGTCTCTTCTAATCAACTCATGCCTGTTACTCTGAGCGACAGGTCTGAATATTCTGATTCGATCACAAGAATCAGGGATTGAAAAGGGGCCTTTGGGCTGTCTCAGTTTCATAGAAGACCCCAATCCTGTAACCACTGCCCACCTATTAAATAAGCTACTTTGCCTGGACTTTTTTTTTTTTTTTTTTGGTACTGAGGATTGAACCCAAGCATGCTCTACCACTGAGCTACATCTGCAGCCCAGGCTGGCCTGGAAGTTGTGATCCTCCTCCCTCAGCCTCCCCAGCCACTGGGATCACAGGTGTGCGTCACCACACCTGGCTGCCTTGCCGTGTCTATTTGAAAGTTCCACCTTTAAAAATACATCCTGAATCTGATCACTTCTTGCTGTCTTTACTATTACCACCTTGACTGGCCTCATTGTTCCTCACCTAGATGAGTTCAGTTAACAAAGGGAAATAAAGACCAACCAATGGGAACAGAGAGAGTGTATTTATTTAGAGCCTGCTGTGGCAAGGGCATTAACCACCATCACTTAGGCTTTGGGAGACCCAAGGGCAGGCAGAGAGGAGGGAAAGCCCTGGGGTGGGAATAAGGCCAGGCTGCAGGTGTCCCCTGATCAGGGGCTGTTGGCAGGGGAAGCCGGAGGCTAACCAGCTGGGAGCTGGCATCCTGTGTGATTGCTTGAGGGCACAAATGGCTTTTCCCTGGTTGGTCCTAAGTTGGAGGCAGGAACAAGATTTTGTTGTCGGTTGATTGATCGTGCTCTGCCTCTTTGGAGCTGATTGTCAGAGGTATTATTATTTGACTTTCTGGACAGCCTTCTTCTCTGGGAAACCATGGTCTAGTGATCTATATGTCTGGCTTCAAGACTGGTGACTAAAGTAAATGGGTTGGTTTTCTGGGCCAGATTGTGGGTTAGATTTCTATTTTTTATATGGTCTAGTCATGGTACCTATTCAGTCTTTCACGCTGCTTTCAAGTTTAAAGATATCCCTTTAACAACAGAAACTTGATTGTGAAGTAAGTTACTTTTATAGTCATCCCTGACTTACCTACGAAGAATCTGAGGATCAGAGAGGTTAAGAAACTTGCCCGTGATCACACAATTAGCAAGAGTCCAGTTTCGAATCTTGGCAGTTTCACCCCAGAAATCACTTCCCTCGGCTGCCTCCCTCTGCCACGTAGAGACTGGGATCGTCCTGTCCTGCCATTGTGTCAGCAGATAAGAACTTGACATGGAACATTTTTCCCAGCCAAATTTGCATTGTGCCCTTTACTAATTCTCGAGAAAGTCAACCCCTTCAGTAAGACCTAGCTGTTTTTTTTTTTTTTTTATCATGTCAGGGAAAAAGTTTGATTCATCCCACTTTCCCTTCAAAGCCCAGTGGCTACAAGAGATGAAGGAGTGAATCTTGGAGAGGGGTCCAGAAGGAGCTGTGAAGTCCCTGGAGGACATACTCAGGTCTCAGGCTGCCAAGGTTTGATTCTCAGCTCCCCCTCTTAGGAGCCAATGACCTTGGGCTGATTTTTTAACTTACCAAAGCCTCAGTTTCCAAATCTGTATATGGAGATGATGCTAAAATACTTCCTATTCTATGGGCATGGATATTGAGATAACAGATACAAAGCACTGGTATAATTCCAGGGCAGATGGTGAAGTGCTCACTGTAATTTAAAATGCAAATACTCTAGAAGTTTCCTTCCTATGGATTTAACTGACATAATACAGAAAGCAGGAATTTGAGTTGTTGACATTTAGGGCTGCGAAGAAAAATCATACGTGGTACTCTTTTTTTTTTTTTAAATTGTGTAGGAAAAGTGAAGAATTTTTTCAAAAAGGTGACAAAACCGGGCTTTCCACCTCATTGTCACCAGGCCTCCACACATGATTTCCACCCCCAGATGCTATTCACGTTTGATATCCTCCAATGATTACGAGGGGAAGAGATTGAATACAATTTTATCTTTACTGATTCAATCAAACAATCGTTCTTTGTAAATCCAAATAAATACACAATACATTCAGGACTTCAAATCCTGTTTTATTTTTCTTCTCTGGGTCACTGTATTTGCAATAAGTAGAAGCAGATGAATAGTCTGGAAAAAAATCAGTCCAGGGATTCTTCGCCCTTTCCTTGTTGAAATAACAGCACATCTAGAGCCCTGTCCTAGTTGGGCACAAAACACAATGGAACCATCTAAATTGCCGATTTAACAAAAGAAAAGAGGTCCATATCCCTAATGCTGCTCATTTTCTGTCTCAGTGGTATCATCCGATCATCAGGAAAGCTAGAGAATTTGGCACAAAGAAGGAAGAATGGGGGCTGGAATTGCTGGGTGGCCAGAGAGGATGGCTCTGGGTTCTTACAACATAGGCACAGGGAGTGGGGCAGAGAACCTGGGTGCATATGCAGGAGAGGAGAGTGAGGGTGGGGCTTGTGAGGTTCCTACTGATTTATTAATGATTTAGAGGAGCAGCCAATGGCTAAAAGTGGGGGTTGAGATTTGGAAAGTGGGTTTGAGGTTTAGCAAGAGAGGAAAAGGCACGAAGGGCCACGGAGGCAGGTGGGAGTATGCATGGGCTGAATAGGAGCCAGCTAAGGTCCGTGATACCTCATCAAGACTTTGGCCATGATGACTTTGCAATGACCCAGTTGGTGTGGTTGCTCTTCTTGCAGCTCAGGGTGCAGGCGTGGAGCAGGCAGAGAAAGGTGTGGTTCAGCCAGAGGAGTCTGATAAAGGGCAGAGTGGGCAAGAGGAAGCCATGACAGTGGACCAGCCATGTCAGAACAGTCAGTGAGGACAGGGTGTTGGGGAGCAGGTGAGGTGCAGTGAACCAGGCTGGGATCCTTAGATTCCTGGTCCCTGTGGGGCCAAAGGATTGTAGGAGTCGGATACAAGAGGGAACTCATTGGAAGTCTGGGGTGGGGCTTGCAGAGAGGGATGCTTGAAGCTGAGATTTCAGAGGGTTTTAGGGACTGCAGATGATGAGACCTGGGGTCTGGGTGAGACCAGGGGAATGAGTAGCTGAACAGAAATGGAGGAGGTGCTCATGGGGTATGAGAAGATGAGGGAACTGGTGAATAGACATGGGATTTTGTTGAAATCTGGTGAACAGGTGTACAGAGAACGATAAATGATAAGGAAGTGGGGTGTGGACGCACACAATGCTGTGATTGCCAGAGAGGGACATGAGGAGGACTGCAGAGAGGAGAGTGGCCCTTGGGTCTTTAAAGGAGGGGTGGGAGCTTCCCAAACAGGGAAGAAGGAGGGAGGAAGGAGAGAAGCGTGTGGACAAGGACATGGTGGCAGGGATGGACTCAGCAGCAGACCTATGAGGTCAGAGGACGTGTGAAGGGCTGTGGAGTCCCAGGCAGTGGCCCCATCATGAAGGGCCTTACGTGCCACATTTGGAATCCAAACTTTTCTTGGAGTAATTGTGAGTCATTGAGGGAGGACAAGCAGGACAGTGACTGGCTCTTTAAAAAAAACATTGAACTTTGTAAAACAACCATTCTGTGATTTGATTTGTTTATTCATGTGCATATCTATGATACCCATGTGTAGGTATCTGTGTTGGTGTATACCGTGTCAGATATGAGGCTGATTCCAGTTGTTCCATTTGAGATTGTTTTGGTGTTTGACGGAGCCGGATACTGAAGGGTTAGGGCAGAAGCCAGGCACTCAGTAGCTTGGGGAAGGGAAGTAAAGATCCCAGTGGTCAGCCGTCTATGGGAAGTCACGGACCTGAATTTGATTCTCGAGCTGTCACTTGTCAGTTCATGCCCTGTGACAAATTAAATTTTCTGACCCTCTTAATCAGTACAATGGGAATCATAGTCTCCACCCATCGCTCTGTGGGTTAGATTGTGTCATGGTCATTAAATGGATAAATGATGTGATGTACTTTAGTGTACAGAGATGGACTTGGCAGAATGGCTGTCACAAGGGCTCAGGGAATAGTTACTGTAATACTTTCGGTATTACATAATATCTTCTCCATCATCTCTTTTGTGATTTGATTGCCTGTTGGGGTCACCTGGTATCAGTTTTGAAAAACATGCAAGCAGCCTGTAGCTCGCCCACCCACAGGGATCCTGATATAATTAGGCAGGGGTACAACCTTGGCAGGGGTTTGTAAGATCCTCAAGGTGATTATAATGTGCAATGAAGGTGGAATTCCACTGATCCCCGAGGTGTTAGGACCATGCGTGCTGATGCCCTGAAGAGCAGCATTAGTATCACCTGGGAACCAGTTCAAAATGCAAAACCTCCCTGATCTCCTGAATCAGAAACTCTCGTGGTTGGGGCCCAGCCAACTGCGCTTTAACAAGCTTCCCAGGTGACGCCGATGCATGCCCAGGTTTAAAATCACCCTTCTGGGGCGAGTAGTTCAGAGCAGCCATCTAGCCATTGGTGTCTCACGCTTCGGACCTGGTAGGTACCTCACTTCTCCTATCCTCTGCCCAGGTTTAGGGTTGAGGTTTCTTGTTCTTTCGCTTAATTTTGTATGCTCCCCCCCCCTTCTTTTAGGCATCCATCTCTCTTTTAACAAAATGTAGGTGCTACTACCAGACAATGCCTAAAATCCCTTCCAGCCCTGAAAACTAAGATAAAATCCTCTGCCAAAAAGTTATTTCCCAAAACCTTGTTATAGATATTTTATTTTTTGTATTGGGAGTTGAGCCCAGCGGCACTCAACCATTGAGTCACATTCTCAACCCTTTTTATTTTTTATTTTGAGATGGGGTCTTGCTGAGTTGCTTAAAGCCTCATTAAGTTGCTGAGGCTGACTTTGAACTTGTGATCCTTCTGTCTCAGCTTCTAGAGTCACTAGGATTACAGGCATTACAGACTTATTATTTAAGACAATGAAAAAACAATAGGGGGAGGAGAAGTGAAAACAGGTGCCATTAAAGTGTTTATTAACTAATGTAGAGAAATTTAAGGTGTACAGGGAATTTCTGTTAGTATTTCCCTCAAGGATTATGTCACAATCTAGACTACTGGATTTTTAAAAATGCATTTATTCAGAGATGGGACCTTGAGGGTACTCTTTAAGCCCAACACTGAATGAAGTAATTTCATTAAAATAGGCTTGAGGGTTTTGCAAGGAAGGTATAAAACTCCCTGCACAGAAGATTTGGGATCAGTTCAAGCTCTCTCCAGGGTCACATTTGTGGGACCGTTGAAAGAGTAAGCAGGGCTTGGCGCTGAGTTTCTGGAGGTGCTGGATGAGGCGAGCTCAAGGCTGTTTGGGGAAGGGTGGGACTGTCCCAGTCAGCATGGGACTCGGGAAGAGTCCTCTGACCTAAAGCTTCCCAACAGTTCCCTTGAGTCTGACATCCCTTCTATCATCTTGCCCCAGATAAAACCTATCCTTCCACAGCAGGAAATGAAGCTAACTTCACTAACAGATTGCATTTATCGGGTGCTCTTTATATCCTGCATTTTAGCATGTCTACAAGTGACTAGAGGAGGAGATAGCTTGGCCAAGGTTACAGAATCTCACCTGCAGAGAGCTTAGCTTGACAAAGGCACATTCCATATCTGGGTAGCTTTTGGGAACTGTATTACAACGTGTCAAGGAGAAGGTCAAGGCAGGGTTTCAGGATGATGCTTTGTGTTCAAACTACCAGTGATTGAATTTTGGTCCATGCCATCTGCGTTGAGCAAGTTACCTAACTATGCGTTGAGCATAGTTTTAATTTGCATTTCACTAATGGCTAATGTTTGGCCTTCAGTATTCTTGCTTCCAAATGGGGAAAATAATAGGGGTTGCCTTTTAAAGTGTTTTAATGAGTCTAGAATATAGTTCACTAAAGAGCTTGGTAACACACATGGCACATATTTTTGCTCTTAAGGACTTTTTAATTAACATGTATTGTATATATCAGGAGTTGCGTGATATTTCCATATACACATACAGCATGCACCCATCAAATCTATTGTTTTCATTTCCTGACCTCCCACCCTCCATTACATCCAATCTTTAGTAATCAGGTTGTTCCCCCCACCCCTCGCGCTAAGCTTTCACCTATGAGAGAGAACATGTGGGCCCAAATATGCCTTTTGGGCCTGGTGTATTTCACTTAACAAAATGTCCCCAAATTCCACTCATTTAGCTGGAAATGGCAGGTGTAATTCTTCTGTCTGAATATTCCTCTGTGTGTGTGTGTATATATATACCACATTTTCTTTTTTCGTCTCTAAGTGGGCATCTTGGCTATTGTGAATAGTGTGATCATAAATGGGTGTGCTGATGTCTCTTTGGAATGCTGATTTTATTTCCTTTAGATTATATACCCAAGAGTGGGATAGTTGGGTCATATGGTAGATCTGTTTTTAGTTTTTGAGGAATCTCTTCTCTTGGCCATATTGATGTACTAATTTACATTTCCAACAATACCATGTAAGTTTTTTTTTTTTCCTTTACATTCTCTCCAGCGATGTCTTTTTGTAAATAATAGCCATTCTAATGGGTGATATGTTATTGCATAGTTTTAATTTGCATTTCACTAATGGCTAATGCATTTATCAGTAATGCATATTTATTCCTTTGAGATCATTTGCCCATTTTTAATTGAATTATTAGTGTTTTTTTTTTTAGTTGCTATATATTCTGGATATTAATCGTTTGTCAGAGGAGCAATTGGTAAATATTTTCTCCCATTTTGTAGGTTGTGTTCTTACTCTGTTAGTTGTTTCCCTTGCTGGTAAGAAGCTTTTTATAGGATGGGTGTGGTGGTGTACACCTGTAATTCCAGAGACTTGGGAAGCTGAGGCAGGAGGATCACAAGTTCCAGGCCAGCCTCAACAACTTAGACTCTATCTCAAAAAAAAAAAAAAAAAAAAAAACATAAAAGATAAAAAGGGGCAGGGATGTGGCTTAGGGGTAAAGTGCCCCCAGGTTCAATCCCCAGTATCAAAAAAGTTTACCAGTCAGCTAACTTAACTGGCTACCTGTCAACCTCAGCTGAGTTAGTTTAGAAAGCTCACATTTGTTTCTAATTCTGTATCTGTTTTCAGAGGGGTTTGAAATATCCTGTGTCATGTCAATCTGGCAAGTAATGACTTGCTTTTTGCTGAGTTTAACTTGGGAATCATTAAAATTGAGTCGTGAAATAATCCTGTGTCATGTGACTTTGGCACCCTCTGGACATAGATTTAAAAAATTTGATTTTAAAAAAATTTGATTTAAAAAATTTGATTTAAAAAAGATTTAAAAGTTTGGCAACCTATTAGAGAATAATTATTTTTGAGATACGTAATGTCTATTTTTATGCTTAAGAAAAGGCAGACTCATGAAATGCCACTGAAAAGAACACAGTATACCCCATGTAAAAGAACTTATTTGCTTTATTTGTGTAGATTTCTGTTTAATGTCATGGAAATATTCCAAAATAGCAGATAATAGTGGTAATGTAATAACTCAGATAGCCTGAATTCATTGAGTTTCTAGGTGTAGAAAAATATTGCTCTGAATCGGTGTTGGGTTATCAGTTTATATTAAACATACTGAGCTGACAATTTTGAAAACGCATTTTGAATAATCTCAAAGATGTACAGTTATACTTATAAAGTACAAAAGGGATGCCCAAGGCTTCTATTCAATTTCTTAGAATCCTTTTTCATGTAAAATTTGTCTGATATTTGATTTGTGTTAGAATTTCTCCTGCTAAAGCTGCTATTCTGACAAGGTAGAGGTGTAGGTTCACCACCATATACATTGAAAGACAATCAGAACTGAATTGAACGTAAAAATAGGTATACATCCTAAGGAGAGAGAAATATTTGCACTATTTTCTGATACCTGAATAAGACAGCGATCAAGTTTGCAAAGGTATAAATTTAGGGGAAAAATACTGTGGTTATAATCTACAGAAAAGAAATAACATTCACTGTTTTGATAGAGCTGTTTTGTTATGAATCAAGCAGTTGTATTAGGTTTTCCAAGACCTTTACCAGTAAAATGTTTATGTAAAATAACCCCTTATTAGTGTTATATGTACTTACAAAATTATATAAGTTCCATTGAGATTGTAATGATCTTTATTTTCCCCAAATAGTTCTTTGAATTGATAGTCCTTTATACCATATCTTAGGCATAGTCAATCAAATGTCCATTCAGAAGAAATGGGCAGTAATTCTTCATCATGAAAGTGATATATATTTAGTATCTTCCCTTTTGTTTAGCAGCTATACACTTTTGTTTAGCAGCTATACACTTTTGTTTAGCAGCTATACACTTTTGTTTAGCAGCTATACACTTTTGTTTAGCATACATGTATGAGATAGCAAAGTTATCCTAACACAATTAACCTGGTTTGCTGGTGCAGTATTTCAACACTATCCATATTTCCCTTCCCTTCTCTGGTTCTACCCACATGACCTTTTTTCCTTTCTTGCCCAGATTGGGAAAAAAAAAAGAAGAAAATAAATCCTAGATATTGCCACCAAAATCTAGATCAAATCTATAAAGTATTTTCCTTATCATGGTCAAATGAATTTGGTTAACATCCTAGTGATTCTCTTTGTATGTAATAAGGCGATGATAGTTTTCATAGCATTAAAGCTAATGTTAACTTTAACATTCTTCTGGGTCTCAAGACATTTCTATATATTGATTGGGGGAAAAAGTTGTCTAGATATTAAAGAAAATCCATGCAAATATGATTGTTAAGGATTATAAGGAAAGAAAATTAGTAGAATTACATAATCCTAAAGTTGCAGTTGAAAGGCTATGCAGGAATGTCTTGGCAGTCACTAAAGAATTACAGCTGATATTGTCATGTATTTCATAGCCTTGTTTCAGGACTTATGATTCAGGTCTTAGTCCGGTTTTTCTTTTGCACATCTGCAATATTTACCAGTTATTTATGTAGACTGAATTTGCTTTCTGTAGTTGAGCAAACATCTTAAAAAGTCGCTTGTAATTTATTAGATTACTTTCTATAGAGCAAAAAAAAAAAGTTTTTAGTTTGATGTAGATCCCTTTGTAAATCTTTGTTACTTGTGATTCAGAAAATCATGGCTTGTAAGTGTTCTTTTTCTAGTATTTTCAGATCTTGTATTTAGATCTTCAGTTCACTTGAGTTGATTTTTTTTTCTTTTTAATATGTGAGAGGGGTCTAGCTTCACTCTTCTGAATATTGGTGTCCAATTTTCCCAGCACCATTTGAAGAAGCTTTCTCCAGTGTATATATTTTGTACTTTGTTGAGTATCAGGTGGCTGTAGACTGTGGATTTTTTCTGGTATTTCTCCTGTTCCACTGGTCTATTTTATGCCAATACCATGCTGTTTTGGTTAGCATGACTCTGTGTAATATATCTAGAAATCAGGACTTGTGATGCCTTTAGCTTTGTGTTCTTTTTTTTTTTTTTTTCTGAAGATTGCTTTGGCTGTTTGGGGTCTTTGTGCTTCCATGTGAATTTTGAATTTTTTTTTTTTGTGTGTGTGAAGGATGTCATATTTTTCTGGAGACTGCATTAAGTCTAAATCTCTCTGGGCAGTGAACATTTGAACAATACTCTTCCAACCAATGAACACAGGAGGTCTTTCTATCTTTTAGTGTCATCTTTAGGATATTGCATCATTGTTTTGTAATTTCATTACAGAGGTCTTGCAATCTCTTGGTTAAGTTTTTCCTAGGTATTTTATTTTTTGTAGCTATTGTAATAATAATAATATTCATGAATTATTTCTCAGCAAACTTGTTACTGCTAGATAGAAAATCTATTGATTTGTGTATTGATTTTTATATCCTACTACTTTACTGAATTTATTAATTAGAGTAGTCTTTCAGGTGAATCTTCAGTTTTTCTCTATAGGATAATATAGGCTATAAAAAGGCTATGCAAGTATGTGTTGGTAGCTACTAAACAGTTATCCCTGTTTATTTTGTGCATTTTACTTCTTGCCTAGTCTCTCTTGCCTAATTGCTTTAGTGAAAACTTCTAGTCCTATACACAATAAGAAAAGGGAAAATGAACACCAGGGTCTTGTTCCTGATCTTAGATGAAATGCTTTTCACTTTTCCCCATATAGTATGACATTGACTGAGTTTGCCATATATAATATATTTATATCTACTTATATATATTTATATATACTGTTGATGGGAAATGTTTACTGATTTACATATGTGGAAGCACTCTTACATCCTTGAAATGAAACCAACTTGATCGTGGTGAATATTGTTTTTGATGAGGTGCTTAATTTGGTTGGCTAGTATTTTATTGAGAATTTTTGCATGTGTGTTTATGAGGGCTATTCTATAGGGTGTGGTATTTTTTTTTTTTTTTTTTTTTTTTTTTGGTACCCTTGTCTGGCTTTGGTAACAAGGTATTGCTGGTCTCATAGAATGAGCTTGGATGAGTTCTATCCCTTTCAGTTCTATGGAATGCTTTGAGAAAATTTGACTTTAATTCCTTAAAAATTTAGCTGGTAAGTCATTCAGTCCTGGGCTTTTCTTTGTTTTGGGATACTTTTTATTACTGATTCAATTTCATTACTTGGTACTGGTTTATTCATGCTTTTTATGTTTTCATGGATCAATTTTTGTAGGTTATGTGTCCAGAAATTTATGTTGCTTTTAGGTTTTTCTATTTAACATGCAGTTTTTCATAATAATCCTTCATGATCCTTAGTATTTCTGTGATTTTTGGAATATCTCATTTTTTCATCTCTAATTTTATTAATCTCTAATTTTATTTATTTGGTTCTTTTTTTGTTTTGCTTGGTTAGTCGACCTAAAGGTTTGTTGACTATCTTTTCAAAGAACCAACTATTTATTTAATGATTTATTTTGTAGTCTGGGTTTATTTCTGTTCTGATATTCTGATTTTGGGTCTCATTTATTCTTTTTTTAAACCCTTGAGATAATTATTAGAATGTTTATTGAAAATATTTCTACTTTCTTGATGCAAGCAATCACTGATACCATACACTTCCCTCTTAGTACTGTTTTTGCTGTGTTCCACAGGTTTTGCTATGTTATTTCCATTTCCATTTGTATAGAGAAATTTTAAAATTTCCCTGATATTCTATTCGGTCCTCTAGGATTTGTATCATTTCTAAAGTCTCTTTTTTATTGTCATTCAGTTTTATTCCAACTTGATCAGAAAAGATACTAGATTTGATTTCAAAAAAAATTTTGACTTTTAAAGACTATTTTGTATATAGTCTGTTCTAGAGACAATTCCATGCACTGATGAAAAGAATGTGTATTTGGCTGTTGGATGGACTGTTCTATAAACATCTATTAATGGGGCTGGGAATTCAGCTCCATGGTAGTGCTTGCCTAACCTGCATAAGGTCCTGGGTTCAATCCCTAGCATGGCTAAACAAAAAAACCTCAAACAACAGACTTTTGTCTTTTTTTAAAAGTACATTGTTCTATAGTAGAGTTTAACTTTGTCTATGCTAATTTTATTTTTTGTCTGAATGGTTGATAAAAGTGGGGTATTGATTTTTTTCCTACTATTATTGTATTGGCGCCCCTCTACCTTTAGGTCTAATAGTTTTTAAAATTGGTTGCTCTGACTTTAGGTGTATATAGATTATAATTGGTATATCTTGTTGAGTTTATCACTCGATTACCATATACTGACCTTCTTTGTGTCTTCTTACTGTTTTGGTGTTAAGGTCTATTTTTTCAGATAAGTATAGTTACTCTTGTTTACTTCAGGTTTCATTTGCTTGTGATAGTTTCCATCCTTTCACTTTCAGCCACTGTATGAGTTTCTTGTGTTCTGTATATTGTCAGGTCTTGTTACTTTACCTTTCAGCCAGTCTGTATCTTATTTGTAGGTCAGTATTTATTTCTGTTACTTTGTTGCTTGTCTTTTCATTTTGAATATTCTTCTATTTGTGTGGTTTGATGGTTTACTGTATTGATGATCATTTGATTCTTCTCGTGTGTGTGTGTGTGTGTGTGTGTGTGTGTGTGTACACGTGTGTGTACTTTTCTGGTGGGTTATACTTTCACATGTTACCATGATGGTAGTTTATCCATCTTTCACTTCTGGCTGTCAAACTCCCTTACCCATCTATTGAAAGTTTGGTCTGGTAGTCATGAATTCTCGAAGCTTTTGCTTATCTAGAAGATATTTATTCTTTTCTGCAGGACAGCCTTGCTGGCTACAGTGATCCTGGTTGGCATTTATTTTGTTTTGGGACTTGAAATACGTCTTCCTTTCCTTCTTAGCCTGTGGGGTGTCTGCTGATAAATCTGTCGGTCTAAGGAGGAAGTCCTGAAAAATTTTTTTCTCTTGAAGATTAAAAAAAAAAAAAAAAAGCTTGTACATCTGACAATTTAATTATAATATGCCATGGTGAAGACCTCTTGTCATGTCTACTACCTCCTGTATGAGGATTTCCGTATCTTCCCGAAGATTGGGGAAGTTTGCTGCTCCTATTTCACTGGATGTTTTCTATGTGCTTAAGTATTTTCCCATCTTGACTTCTGGTATTTAAAAAAAAAAAATGCAGTTGTGTGCTCATTTGATAGTGTTCTAAAGGTCTTGAATATTCTCTTGTTATTTCCTTTATTTTTTGCCTGGGATATCACAAAAATCCTAATTTCATGTTCAGATTTTTTTTTTTCTTCTGACCTAGTTTACTATTCAGGCTTTAACTATTTTTTATTTATTTATTTTTTTACCTTATTGAACTCTTCATTTCCAAGATTTGTTTCGCTCTTTGAGAAAATCCAGCATTAGAGATTTTTCAAATTTATATCCTGCATTGTCTTCCCATTTTTTTATCCATGTTCTTCTGCTTTTCATTCTTCTAAATTATTTATCAGGCATTTAATCTATATTGATTTCTTGAGGTCTATTACTAGAGGGTCATTATGTTCTTTTGGAAGCTTCATATTATGTTGTTTTTTCCATATATCTTGGGGTTTTATGTTGATTTATGTATCTGGTGGATCAGATACATTTATATATCTTTTATCACTTTTAGGGAGGCCTTCTGTTAGCTGCTTTTTTTTTTCTTTTTGATCAAAACATCTGATGAGCAACTAAAGGAGGGAAAGTTTATTCTGGGGCTCATGGTTCCAGAGGCTCCAGACCACAGAGAACTGGCTTCATGTCTTGGGGGCTCAAGTGTGAGACTGAACAGAGTAGGAAGGGTGTGGCACAGGAAAGCAGATCAAGATATCACTCCAGGAAGCAGAGAGACTAAGCTCAGCTCACCAAATATATACCCCAAAGGCACTCTCCCAAATGACCCGCCTCCTCCAGCCACACCACACCTGCCTGCAGTTACCATTTAGTTAATGGTAAGAGATTAATGTTAAGAGATTAATTCACTGACTGGGTTAAGGCTCTAATGACCCAATCACTTCACCTCTAAACCCTCTTGCATTGTCTCACACATGAGATTTTTGGGGATACCCAATATCTAAACCATAATAACTTCTTAGTACCTTTCTCCTATGATATGTCTTGGAGTCAGTTTGTTATACAGTCTTAGGTTTCATTCTGGGCACCACAGTGCAGTGTCCCTATAGCTTCATTGGCTGTGATTAATGACTTTGGTGTGCATCGTGCACAGGCCCAGTGACCATAGTGGGAGGGACCCACTGTCTGTGGGCCACACAAGAATGGGGCATTCTATCAGTTCAGGCAGGTGTGGTGCAGCCACAGTGAGTGTGGGCTGCTCACTGTGTGGCTACTCTTTCAGTGGGAGTGGTGACCCCTATCAGGTGATGGGAATTTACTCGGGTTCAGTGATGCTGAGTTTGCTACTGGCAAGGGACTTTGCATTGGTGGCCCAACAGTGGTGAGGGGCCTGATGCACTTGTCCTCCATCCAGTCAGTGGTGTGGGTCCAGACTGCATAGGAAGGTGCAGTGGTGGAGTGCAGCACCCACTCTAATGCACTGGCCTCTCGTCTTGACAGCAATGCATGGTGAAACGGGGCAAGGGGTGTTGTGGTAGTGGAGACTGTAGTATTCCTTTCTGCTATTGATGGTGGCGAAAGCCTGGGAGTAGGGAGTGCAAATCAGGGAGGCAGATGCCAGGGTATTGTCTTTCTGACCTGTTATCCAATGTCCCTAATCTTTTTTTTTTTTTTTAAACACTGAATTGCTCACTTTTATTTTATTTTTTAAGAGAGAGAGAGAGAGGGAATTTTAATATTTATTTTTTAGTTTCCGGCGGACACAACATCTTTGAATGTGGTGCTGAGGATTAAACCCGGGCTGCACGCACGCCAGGCGAGTGTGCTACCGCTTGAGCCACATCCCCAGCCCGAATGTCCCTAATCTTGAAAGGTTCCAGTCTCTCTAGCTGATGTTCAGTGTTCTCACAAATCCTTCATCTCACAATGCATCAGTACGTTTTTTTCTTTTGGTGGCTCTTTGTGGAAGAGACACTTCTATTTGGTTGGCTTCAGCTAAGAAGGGTTTCATTGAATGGTAATGGGAAGCCCTTTGCCTTAGTGCTTGATAATGAGTGAACTTCTGGCCCCTTAGGGAGAAAATCTCAGAGGCTCTTTGCCCAAGCACAGATATGATTTCTTAGAAAAATAGAATGGTATGCATCAATGGATCACCTCCATCAGAGAGGACTGGAAATGATGCTATTTTATCTTTGGATTGAGTACAAGGTGAATTTAAATGCTTAAAAATGTGAAAACTCAAGGGAGGTGCTGCTAACAAGAACAAAACTAATCCTGAGAACATTTTAACATGCATTATTTTATTCGATTCTCTTTTGCCCTCTCATATATATAATACATATATATATATAAAATACATATTCTGTAGATACTCTGTAGCAGCCCCTGAATGTTTCTTTGAATAAGAAACAAATGAATAGTTGGATATATATCATCTAATTTGAATGAGAAAACAGATCCGATTAGCACTTACTGTGTGACAGCATAATAACTTAAATTCAGTAATAGCTCATTCTACACAATTCCATAGATTAACAGAGTGTCTCCTGCTGGTTTTCTCTTGGATCACTCATGGGTGCTGGAGAGTCATTTGAGTTGCGTGGTAAAAGACAATCCCATTTGCGCATAGAGCAGTTGGTGCTAGTGTGGTTTACCTTGCTTCTCCCCCTGTGGCTTCTCATCTCTAGTAGGCTATATTGGCTTCCTTCTACGTGGTTTCAGGGAGGCATTCTGAGATGGTGGAGACAGAGCTGCAAGGCTCCAGGACTTGTGTGACTTGTGTTATATTGTACTAGTCAATGGTAGTCGCAAAACCAGCCCAGATTCATAGCTTGGGAAACACCCCCACTTTTTTTTTTTTCTTTTTTGGTACTAGGAATTGAACAAGGATGCTTAACCACTAAGCTACATTCCCAGCTATTTTTAATTTTTTTAAAAAAAATTTGAGACAGGGTCTTGCTAACTTGCTGAGGCTGGCTTTTGAACTTGCAATCCTCCGTCTTAGCATCCCGAGCTCTGGGATTACAGGTGCGTGCCACTGTGCCTGGCTTCAAAACTCCCCTTATTGATGGCAGCATATGCAAAGAATTTGAAGCTTTATAGAGTCCAAGAGACCAACAAACAATCTTTATTAGTACTTGGTCATGAGGTAAGCCATGACCTCTAAAGTATGTCTACATTTGCTGCAAAAGTATACAGGCATGTTTGCCTTTAGACATCCTGGGATTTTGGGCAACTAATGTATCTTTTGTAAAATGTCATTATCCTGAGGTGCTGTGGTTTGGAGATAACTGTCATTTATTTGTATATTAAAATATCCATATATTCTTGCACAGTATAGTTTAATTCAGATCCTTTAAGATGGAAAACCTAAAAGAACAAATGTGCCCATCTGTGGCTCAATTTAAGAGATCTGTTTACATTTCTTTCAATTGTTTACAGAAATCCAGGCCCAGGAATATGCCCTTTAAAAAATAGCAAGGTTTTAATAAAGGTCATGTGTCTCCCAAGCATTTGGCGGAGACTTTGAGATAAAACAAGGGAGACTAAAAGCTAAGAGGATTAAAATTTCAAGTCAAGTAGGGCTCATTTCAAACCTGAGAATGAAGAACAGAATACACTGGTGAGGATAAAATCTGTAGGAGAATCTGTCCCACTCCATTCCTAGTTTAGCTGTCTTTTCCTGAGCAATCAAAGATGATGATGCAGGAGACGAGTCATTGACTGTCAATCTTCAGAGCTTCACGTTTGCCTTAAAATGCACTCAATGACATTAAAAATAGACCATTAAAGAATAAAGTATTAAAGAATAAATAGTCTCCCTTGCTTTTTTGTTAAGGAGGGCAAGACTCATTGCCCAGCCACCGGCCTCTGTAGAGCTCACTGGGATAATGGTTGGACAGGACAGCGGGAGGCAGTGGTGACTCTGCAGGAGGAAGGAGCTGAGGCTCTGGGGAAGAAAAAATTTGGGAAGCAGCTGATTGCTGTGGAGAATGGTGGCCGTGCACGGGACACCTTTGGGGAGAGGGAGGTGTGAATGGCTAGGCAGGGTCTTTAAGAAGTTCAGTGTGGGTCCATTTTTCTATTGCTTTCATCTAGTAAAGACAACCTTGCTGTGTCTTAACCTGGCAGAGGGCCGTCACATGCTGAGATGGAGCCAGGAGCAAGCATATAAACTCGGGTCTCAATTTCTCTTCTTATAAAGCCACTTCTACCATCATGAGAGTCCCATCCTCATGATCTCATCGAATCCTAATTATTTCCTGAAGGCCCCACCTCTAAAAGCCATCCACATTACAAATGTGAGGATCAAGTTTCCAACAGGTGAACTTTTGGAGGAAGCATTTGAAACCCAGCGTGAGTAGAATTTCTCAAAGTGTGCCATATTCTCCTTCTGTGCATCTTCAAGATACCCGATCCCTACCCTGAAGACTTTGTTACTCTTGAGGGCTTATGGAGTGGGTCTTGTGTTTATTTTTGAATGTGACTTGATGTGGATCCTGATGTGATTTTTGAATGTGATCTTGATGTGGTTTTTCTCCTTGTGTATTCTAGATTTTTAACCTTTTTTCAATGGGTAGGGGTTTTACCAATCCCACAGTTCTTGCTTTTCCTAATTTTGCTGGTGCAGTGTTTTGTTAGTGGTGAGCTCTGGTACCTACCCACCAGTCTGTCTCCTGGAATGTGTTTCTTTTGCCAGTAGTGAGAGTTTAAGCTACCTCCAATCTAGGAGAAGACTTTTTTCTGGTCCCTGTGCACACTGCTTTGAGCTGTTCATCTGAAAGTTGCCACACTTCCCCTAACATAATTTTTCAAGTAATTTACAAATGGTGACCCAGAGCCACCCCAAAATTTAAGCAGCAGATATTCAAGTCATCACCATTGTATTCCCTGGCACATCCAGATAAGCTGTATCATTCTTAGTAGAGTCAAATTTCAACTCGTCCAATTTCCCACATCCTGCCCTTTCTTTGTGGCCATGGGAGTGCTGAGTCTTTTTGTGTCCTTCTAAGAGGATTTGAAAGTGGGTAACTCACAATGATTGAAAATTTACTTGGATCATAGTTCTGGAGGCTGGAAGTTCAAGATCCAGGGGCTGCCTCTGGTAAGGGTCATCTTGCTGTATATTCTATGGCAGAAAAAGACAAAGTGGGTGAGAGGAAGAGAGGGGTATGAAGGCAGTGGAACTCCCTCCTGTGATAACTTATAGCATCCTTCTCCCCACAAGGGCAGAGTCCGAATCACCTAAGCACAGCTTCAAGGTCCCGCCTCTGCAGACTGTTGCATTGGGGATGAAGTTTCCAATACATGAATCATAGCATCTGAGAGGATAGAGATTGGATTATGATGAGAAAATAATAATGAGAGCTTAACATACATACACATATGCACATATTTTCATTGACTCCTCCAATCTGTCTTAGGAGGTCAGAGGATCTAAATTTTCAAGCGAGGAAACAAGTTGAGAGAAATTGAGCAATTTGCCTAAGGTGGCACAGCTGGTGAGTGGCAGAACTGGGGTTTGGACTCTTGTTTCCCTGTCGCCTGCTTTTACCCCTTGGTCCAGTGCACTTCCTCAACAAGGTCAGGAAGGCTGGGTTCAAGTCTTGCCAGGTATTTTAATCCTTTTTTTTTTTTTTCTGCCATGACCAAAAGACCTGACAAGAGCAATTCAAGGAGGGGAAGTTGATTTTGAAGCTCATGGTTTCAGATGTTTTAGTCCATAGAAGGTCAGCTTAATTCTTTGAGGCCCATGGTGGAAGAGTATGGTGGAGGAAAAAGTGGCTTAGGACATCTCACCAGGAAGTGGAGAGCTCTGCTCAAGGACAATATATACCCCAAAGGCAAACCCCTCAATGACCTATCTCCTGCAGCCACCCACTCCCTGCAGCCACCCACTCCCTGCAGCCACCCACTCCCTGCAGCCACCCACTCCCTGCAGCCACCCACTCCCTGCAGCCACCACCTGGTAAATCCCTTTCAGGGGGATTAAAGCACTGATTAGGTTAAAACTCGTAACCCGGTCATTTCACCTCTAAACCTTCTTGCATAGTCTCTCACATGAACTTTTGGGGAACACCTAATATCTAAACTGCAACATCTAGCTTCCAGTTTTCTCAGGTGTGAAGTGAACTTGAATATTAATCTTCAAAGAGTATACCAGACATATGAGTCAGTGATTCAGATACTTGCCGGAACCTGCTATTTTCTGGCATGTGAATATTATGGTAGGGAAGGAATTCCTTGCGGCAGGTAAGAGGTCAGAAATGGGTACAAAAACACAAAATTATTTTTATTCTGGCAGTGTAGTTGGCCTTGATGATCAAAATGTTTAATAACAATATGCAGTATGCATTACAATAGAAAATAACATACAACTAAATTTAAAAATTTATTCTACATTTTGTATACTTCTAGAAAAATTTTTGGAAAAGGGTGTCAGTTATAGTGCATATCACTTATCATTCCAAATCACCTGTGTTGTTTTAGATGTTGTCGATGTCCTTTTTCAGGGAAACTGCCTCTGGCTAAGTGATGCCTATCTCAGGCGCTGCATTAAAGATGATGGCTTTCTCAATAAATGGATGGTAACATGGGTCCTAAAATCCTGCACATTTTTCTTGCAGTGGATGTGTGTTGGGGGTGGGTGTAGGGTGTTGTCTGTTGAGCTGAGGATGATTGTATGTCTCCACGCCAATAGTTCCCATTTGGCCTTGACCTTGCAGCCAGGGACATGTGGGCAGGCTGACCACATTGTTCGCCTCCATCTCTCACCAATGGTGAGCCCTTCCAGGCTAGTGTGTGGGCCTTGCCACCACCGTCCTTGCTCATCACACTCAGTCAGAAAGAGGCAGCTGCCCCCATCCAGGCAGACAGAGGCCTGTGACTTGCTGTGGTGCCTCAGCTGGGCAGGGCTGTTGGGGAACCCGTAGTCTCAGTAAGAGGAAATGGCTTTTTACCAACCACCCTGGAAGTGTTTCAGTATTTTAACAATTGACATGATGTAGTAGATTGAATAAGGGCCCTCAGATCTTCACTCCTTCTCTCCTCCCTCTGTCCTTACATTATACTAGAGGGAAGGAGGACATTTCCATGATGCACGGATGTTGGCTTGGTTGTGTGACTTATTTTGGGAAGTGAGATATATGGGAAGAATTAATTTTCTAGGTCTTTGGAAAACGCCTGCTCCATATTGCCACTACCTCTTTAGTCTGAGCTCCAGAGAGAAATGGAGCAGAAGGAAATGGTCCGGAAGCTTGCTTAGCTGCCCAGCCACCTGCAGCAATATGAAGTCCTGTGGGCAAGCAAATAAGTGTTTGCTACTATAAACTAAATTTTGTAATGTTTTGTTATGTAAAACCTCCTACAGGGCTGACCCGGCCCATACCAGGGTAAGTGAGATCTGAGAGTAGGTACCACACGATCTATTTTTAATTAGTGCATTATAATTATACATAAGATTGGGGTTCATTTTGACATAATCACACAAACATGGAATATAATTTGCTCTACTTTAGTCCCTGAACTTTGCCTTCTCTCCCCCTCTATTCTCCTTCCTCCACTGGTTTTCTTTTTATTTATTGTTATTTTTAAAATTAGTACTTTATAGATCTACGCAAAGGTGAAATTCACTGGGGTATGTTCTGATATACCTTTCATTTCTGCTGTTCCCCTTTTCCCATCCCTCCCCTGCTCAATCTCCTTCCTCTGCTCCACTGTTCTCCCTTCTATTTCTGTGGATTCCCCACTCCCTTTTGCTCTACCTACCACATGCGAGATAAAACATTTGACCCTTGACTCTGAGTTGACTTGTTTGACTTTAGCTTGATGTTCTCCAGTTCCATCCATTTACCAACAAATGCTATAATTTCATTCTTCTTATGGCTGAATAAAACTCTATTGTGTGTGTATATACCCTTTGCTTTATCCAGTCTTCTGTTGACGGGCACCTGGGCTGATTCCATAACTTGGCTATTGTGAATTGAAATGCTATTAATGTTGATGTTCTTGTATTACTGTAGTAGGCTGATTTTTGATTCTTCTGGATAAACACCAAGGAGTGGGATAGCTGGATCATATGGTGATTCCATTCCTAGCCTTTTGAGGAATATTCATCCTGCTTTCCAAAGAGGTGATACTAATTTGCGGTTCCACTAACAATGTATGAATGTACCTTCCCGCCCCCCCCCCCCACATCTTGACAACATTTGTTATTTGTATTTTTGATAACTGCCATTCTGAGTGGAATAAGATGAAATATCAACGTGGTTTTGATTTGCATTTCCCTAATTGCTAGAGATGTTTAAAAAATTTTTTCATATTTGTTGACCATCTATTTTGAGAAGTGTCTGTTTTGTTCTTCTGCCTATTTGTTAGTTGGGTCTTTTTTGGTCGAACTTCTTAAATTCTTTATATATTTTGGATATCAATCCCATGTTGGAGGAGTAGCTGGCCAAGATCTCCCATTCCGTAGGCTCCCTCTTCATGCTCTTCTTTGCTGGGCAGAAGCTTTTAATGTGATGCTGTCTCACTTATTGATTCTTGATTTGATTTCTTACACTTTAGGAGTCTTGTTAAGAAAGATGATGCCTGTGCCAATATGTTGGGTTGTTGAGTCTGTGTGTTCTTCTAGCAGTTGCAAAGTTTCTGGTCTAATTCTTAGGTCTTTGATTATTCACTTTGAATTGACTTTTGTGCAGGGTGAAAGATGAGGATCTAGTTTCATTTTTCTGCATGTGAATATCCAGTTCTCCCAGCACCATTTGTTAATAAAGGTTGTCTTTTTCTCCAGTGTTTTTGCATATTTTATTGCATATCAGATGGCTATATCTCTGGATTTGTCTTTGTGTCTTATATTAGTCTTTGTGTCTCTTTTTTGGTGTAAACACCATGTTATTTTTTCCCCTATACCTCTATATTGTAATTTGAGGTCTGGTCTTGTGATGCCTACAGTATTGCTCTTGTTCAGGATTACTTTGGCTATTCTGGATTCTCTTATTCTTCCAAATAACTTAGGACGTTTTTTATAGTTCTGTGAAGGAATGTCATTGATATTTTGATGGATATTGCATTGAATTTGTAACACTTCTGGTAACAGCCATTTTGACAATATTAATTCTGCTTATCCAAGAACATGGGAGGCCTTTATGCCTTCTAAGGTGGTCTTCTTCAATTTCTTTCTTATGGGATCTATAGCTTTTATTGTAAAGGGTTTTCAGTTCCTTGGTTAAATTTATTTCCAAGTATTTAATTTTTTGAGGTTATTGAGTGGATAGGTTTCCTGGTTTCTCTTTCATCAGATTATTGGAGTATAGGAAAGCGATTGATTTGTGTGAGTTGATCTTGCATTGCTTTGTTGATCAGCTCTAGAAGTTTTCTGGTGGAGTTTTTTTGGGTCTTCTAAATATAGGATCATGTTATCAGAAAACAGATAATTTGACTTCAGTTTTCCTATTTCAGACCTTTTATTATTCTTACATGATTACTATGTCTAGAGTTTCAAGAACTATGTTGAACAGGAATGGTGGGAGTGGACATCTTTGTTTTGTGGCTAATTTTAGAGAAAATGCTTTCAGTTTTTTTCTATTCAATAAGTTTGTCTTTTATAGCCTCTTATTGTTGAAGTAAATTTCTTCTATCTATAGTTTCTCCAATGTGTTTTTAAAAATGTTGAGTACTGGATTTTGTTGAATGCTTTTTTCCTGCATCCATTGATTATGTGATGGATCACAATTTTTGATTTGCTTATATTGAACCAACTTTGCATTCCTGGAATATAACCCCCTTGATCATGGTGTATTATTTTCATATGTCATCTAATGTCACTTGCCAATATTTTATTAAGGATTTTTACATCTATGTTCATCAGGGATATTGGTCAGAAGTTTTTCTTTTTCTTTTTTTCTTTGACGTATCTGTCTGGTTTTGGTATCAGGGTGATACTGGCTTCAAAGAATGAATTTGGCAGTGTTACTTCCCTTTCTATTTCATGGAATAATTGGAATGAGTTATTGACATTAGTTGTTATTTAAAGGTCTGGGGTAGAACTTGCTTGAGAATCCATCTGGTCCTGGGATTTTCTTTTTTGGAAGGATCTTTCAATTGCTGCTTCAATCTCATTGCTTTAATGACATTGTAATGAAATTAAATGGTCTTTTTAAGTGTTCTATATCCTTATGGTTCAATTTGGGTAGGTCAAATATCTAGAAATATGGCACTATCTTCTAGATTTTCTAGTTATTGGAAAATTTCAAAATAGTTTCCAATGATGATTTCAGAAACATTAGTGATGATGTTTTTTTTTCTTTTTTTTTCCCATCTCTAACTTTGTTGATTTGGGTCTTTTGGTTAGTTTGGCTAAGGGTTTGCCAAATCATGTTTATCATTTCAAAGAATCAACTTGGTTGCAGTGATCCTTCGTATTCTCAATTTCATTATTTTATCTGTGATCTTAATTATTGTTTTAGTGAGCTATTTTGCCGCTGTGACTAAGATCTGACCAGAACAATTTAACTCACTTGAATCAAATGTATGAAAGATGATATGTCATGAGCTTTGTAATGTTTTGAACAACCAATAAAAAAAAAGAAGGAAATATTTGAGTGCTTAGGTTTTCAGAAATCTTAGGCCATAGAAGGCCAGCTGTTATTCTGGGCTCAAGGTGAGGCAGAACATCATAGTGGGAGACTGTGGCGGAGGAAAGGGGCTTACATGGTGATCAGGTAGCCAAGAGAGAGGTCTCTTTGCCAGATATAATATATAAATAAAAATAAAATATCCAAAGCCATACCCCATTCCCTTTTCCTCCAGCCACACCCTATCACTTCAATTACCACTCAATTAATCCCTATCAGGGGATTAATTCACTGATTGGGTTAAGACTCTTAGAACCCATCATTTTCCTCTGAATCTTCTTGCAAAGTCTCATATGTGAGCTTTTGGGGGACACGTTATATTCAAACCATAATAATTTTCTATCTTCTACTGACTTCGGAACTTGTTCTTTTTTAAGGTCTCCCAAACGTTACACCTTTTTAAGGTATAATGCTTACTTGGGATCTTTTTTTTTTTTTTTTTAAATGTAGGAACTTGGTACTGCAAAATTTTGTCTTAGAATTGCCTTCATACTGTCTTGGACATTTCTGTGTTATATTTGTATTCTTGTGTATTTAAGAATTTGTAAATTTTGCCCTGATTTATTCTCTGATCCATTCCGTATTAAAAAATGTATTTAACTGCAGGAGTAATAATTTTTTTTTTTCATTTCATTCCATTACAACCTGATTAGGATGAAGAAATTATCTCCATTTTTTGGTATTTGCTAAGATTTGCTTTGTGCTTTAAAATATGCTCTATTTTCAAGAAAGTTCTATGTGCTCCTGAAAAGAAAGTAAATTGTTTCTGATGCATAAAATATTTCATAAATTTCTGTTTGGTTCATTTTATGAATAGTTTTTACTTCTGAAGAGTCTTTGGATAATCTTTAATAGAGAGGTGTATTGAAATAAACCAAACTACAATAATGTTGGACTATTTGATTCTTTATATTGAAGGGTTTGTTTTATGTACTTAGGTGCACTGACTGTTGGGTCTTAAATATTTACAATAATTGTCTCTTGTTTTTGTATTTCCTTAACCAATATGAAGTGAGCTTCTCTGTCTCTTATTAATTTTGGTTTAAAGTCTATTTTGTCTGATATAATGGTAGCTACCCTTGCTTGCTCTGTCTTCATTTGCATGGAATATTTTTCCTCTTCAACCTGTGGATGTCTTTGACTGTAGATTGAGTTTATTGTAAATAACATATGATTGGGTCTTGTTTTTTAATGTACTTTGTCAATCTGTCTTTTGATTAGTGAATTTAGACCATTTATATTCAGTGTTAGAGATATTTTTCTTACCATTTTCATTTATTTCTAATGCTTAATTCAGACTGGATTCTCTTTAATTTACTGCTTTTCTAGTGAGATTCACCCTGATGCTGGGTCTCATTTTTATTTTTCATCTGCATGATATATTTGAGTATGATTTATAGTACAGAATTAGTGGTCATCATTTTTTTTCACTTATCATAGAAGATTTTTATTCAATTCTGAAAGATAGTTTTTTTCTGGATTTAGTAATTTTGATTGCCCCCCATTTTCTTTCAGGACTCGGTATATTATTTCAAGTTATCCTGACCTTTAGGGTCTGGGCTGAGAAATTAGTTGAAATAGTCATAGGGTTAACTCTAAGAGAAAAATGAGAGTTCACATTTATAGAATGTTAAAAAAAATCCTTATTCTGTATCTTAGGCATTTTAATCATGTGTGTTGGAAAGGAGTATTTTTTTAATCTTGCCTATTTGGCAATCCAAATGTCTCTTATATTTGGATTTCTAATTGTTAAGGTTTAATTTTTTTTTAATTAATTTTTATTTTAGGTTGTTCAAAACATTACATAGTTCTTGATATATCATATTTCACACTTTGATTCAAGTGGGATATGAACTCCCATTTTTACCCCATATACAGATTGCAGAATCACTTCAGTTGCACAACCATTGATTTACATATTGCCATTCTGGAGTCTGTTGTATTCTGCTGCCTTTCCTATCCTCTACTATCCCCCCTCCCCCCTCCCCTCCCCTCTTCTCTCTCTACCCCCTCTACTGTAATTCATTTCTCCCCCTTATATTTTCCCTCCTTTCCCCTCACTTCCTCTTGTATGTAATTTTGTATACCCCTGAGGGTCTCCTTCCATTTACATGCAATTTCCCTTCTCTCTCCCTTTCCCTCCCACCTCTCATCCCTGTTTAATGTTAATCTTCTTCTCATGCTCTTCTTCCCTACTCTGTTCTTAGTTACTCTCCTTATATCAAAGAAGACATTTGGCATTTGTTTTTAAGGGATTGGCTAGCTTCACTTAGCATAATCTGCTCTAATGCCATCCATTTCCCTCCAAATTCTATGATTTTGTCATTTCTTAATGCAGAGTAATACTCCATTGTGTATAAATGCCACATTTTTTTTATCCATTCGTCTATTGAAGGGCATCTAGGTTGGTTCCACAGTCTTGCTATTGTGAATTGTGCTGCTATGAACATGGATGTAGCAGTGTCCCTATAGTGTGCTCTTTTTAGGTCTTTAGGGAATAGACCGAGTAGTGGAATAGCTGGATCAAATGGTGGTTCCATTCCGAGCTTTCCAAGAAATCTCCATACTGCTTTCCAAATTGGCCGCACCAATTTGCAGTCCCACCAGCAATGTACAAGAGTACCCTTTTCCCCACATCCTCGCCAGCACTTGTTGCTGTTTGACTTCCTAATGGCTGCCAATCTTACTGGAGTGAGATGGTATCTTAGGGTGGTTTTGATTTGCATTTCTCTGACTGCTAGAGATGGTGAGCATTTTTTCATATACTTGTTGATTGATTGTATGTCCTCCTCTGAGAAATTTCTGTTCAGGTCCTTGGCCCATTTGTTGATTGGGTTATTTGTTATCTCATTGTCTAATTTTTTTAGTTCTTTGTATATTCTGGATATTAGGGCTCTGTCTGAAGTGTGAGGAGTAAAGATTTGTTCCCAGGACGTAGGCTCCCTGTTTACCTCTCTTATTGTTTCTTTTGCTGAGAAAAAACTTTTTAGTTTGAGTAAGTCCCATTTGTTGATTCTAGTTATTAACTGTTGTGCTATGGGTGTCCTATTGAGGAATTTGGAGCCCGACCCCACAGTATGTAGATCATAGCCAACTTTTTCTTCTATCAGACGCCATGTCTCTGATTTGATATCAAGTTCCTTGATCCACTTTGAGTTAACTTTTGTGCATGGCGAGAGAAAGGGATTCAGTTTCATTTTGTTGCATATGGATTTCCAGTTTTCCCAACACCATTTGTTGAAGATGCTATCCTTCTTCCATTTCATGCTTTTAGCCCCTTTATCAAATATAAGATAGTTGTAGTTTTGTGGATTGGTTTCTGTGTCCTCTATTCTGTACCATTGGTCCACCTGCCTGTTTTGGTACCAGTACCATGCTGTTTTTGTTACTATTGCTCTGTAGTATAGTTTGAAGTCTGGTATAGCTATACCGCCTGATTCACATTTCCTGCTTAGAATTGTTTTTGCTATTCTGGGTCTTTTATTTTTCCATATGAATTTCATGATTGCTTTCTCTATTTCTATAAGAAATGCCGTTGGGATTTTGATTGGCATTGCATTAAACCTATAGAGAACTTTTGGTAATATCGCCATTTTGATGATGTTACTTCTACCTATCCATGAACAGGGTATATTTTTCCATCTTCTAAGATCTTCTTCTATTTCTCTCTTTAGGGTTCTGTAGTTTTCATTGTATAAGTCTTTCACCTCTTTTGTTAGGTTGATTCCCAAGTATTTTATTTTCTTTGAGGATATTGTGAATGGGGTGGTTGTCCTCATTTCCATTTCAGAGGATTTGTTGCTGATATATAGGAATGCCTTTGATTTATGCGTGTTGATTTTATAGCCTGCCACTTTGCTGAATTCATTTATTAGCTCTAATAGTTTCTTTGTAGACCCTTTTGGGTCTGCTAGGTATAGAATCATGTCATCTGCAAATAGTGATAATTTGAGTTCTTCTTTTCCTATTTTTATGCCTTTAATTTCTTTCGTCTGTCTAATTGCTCTGGCCAGTGATTCGAGAACTATGTTGAACAGAAGTGGTGAGAGAGGGCATCCCTGTCTTGTTCCAGATTTTAGAGGGAATGCCTTCAGTTTTTCTCCATTCAGAATGATGCTAGCCTGAGGCTTAGCATAGATTGCTTTTACAATGTTGAGGTATGTTCCTGTTATCCCTAGTTTTTCTAGAGTTTTGAACATAAAGGGATGCTGTACTTTGTCGAATGCTTTTTCCGCATCTATCGAGATGACCATATGGTTCTTATTTTTAAGCCTGTTGATGTGGTGAATAACATTTATTGATTTCCGTATATTGAACCAACCTTGCATCCCAGGGATAAATCCTACCTGATCATGGTGCACAATTTTTTTGATATGTTTTTGTATCCGGTTCGCCAGAAGTTTATTGAGGATTTTTGCATCTAGGTTCATTAGAGATATTGGTCTGTAGTTTTCTTTCTTTGAAGTGTCTTTGTCTGGTTTAGGAATCAGGGTGATGTTGGCCTCATAGAATGAATTTGGAAGTTCTCCCTCTTTTTCTATTTCCTGAAATAGCTTGAAAAGTATTGGTGTTAATTCCTCTTTAAAGGTTTTGAAAAACTCTGCTGTATACCCATCCGGTCCTGGGCTTTTCTTAGTTGGTAGTCTTTTGATGGTATCTTCTATTTCCTCAATTGATATTGGTCTGTTTAGGTTGTCAATATCCTCCTGACTCAATCTGGGCAAATCATATGACTTAAGAAATTTATCGATGCCTTCACTATCTTCTATTTTATTGGAGTATAAGGATTCAAAATAATTTCTGATAATCTTCTGTATTTCTGAAGTGTCTGTTGTGATATTGCCTTTTTCATCCCGTATGCTGGTAATTTGAGTTCTCTCTCTTCTTCTCTTTGTTAGCGTGGCTAAGGGTCTGTCGATTTTATTTATTTTTTCAAAGAACCAACTTTTAGTTTTGTCAATTTTTTCAATTGTTTCTTTCGTTTCGATTTCATTAATTTCAGCTCTGATTTTAATTATTTCTTGTCTTCTACTTCTTTTGCTGTTGTTTTGCTCTTCTTTTTCTAGGATTTTGAGTTGAAGTATTAGATCATTTATTTGTTGGTTTTTTCTTTTTTTAAGGAATGAACTCCAAGCAATAAATTTTCCTCTTAGAACTGCTTTCAATGTGTCCCATAGATTCCGATATGTTGTGTCTGTGTTTTCATTTATCTCTAAGAATTTTTTAATTTCCTCCTTGATGTCTTCTATAACCCATTGATCATTCAGTAACCTATTGTTCATTCTCCAAGTGATGCATGATTTTTCCTTACTTCTTTTATCTTTGATTTTCAATTTCATTCCATTATGATCAGATAAGATGCATGGTATTATCTCTACTCCTTTATATTGTCTAAGAGTTGCCCTGTGACATAATATATGATCTATTTTTGAGAAGGATCCATGTGCTGCTGAGAAAAAAGTGTAACTGCTTGATGTTGGGTGGTATATTCTATATATGTCAATTAAGTCTAGGTTATTAATTGTGTTATTGAGCTCTATAGTTTCCTTATTCAACTTTTGTTTGGAAGATCTGTCCAGTGGTGAGAGAGGTGTGTTGAAGTCTCCCATGATTATTGTATGGTGGTCTATTAGACTCTTGAACTTGAGAAGAGTTTGTTTGATGAACATAGCTGCACCATTGTTTGGGGCATATATATTTATGATTGTTATGTCTTGTTGGTGTATGGTTCCCTTGAGAAGTATGTAGTGTCCCTCTTCATCCCTTTTGATTAACTTTGGCTTGAAATCTATTTTATTTGAAATGAGTATGGACACTCCTGCTTGTTTGCGAAGTCCATATGAGTGATATGATTTTTCCCAACCTTTCACCTTCAGTCTATGTATGTCTTTTCCTATCAAATGCATCTCCTGAAGGCAGCATATTGTTGGGTCTTGTTTAGTGATCCATTCTGCTAGCCTGTGTCTCTTAATTGGTGAGTTTAAGCCATTAACATTTAGAGTTATTATTGAGATATGGGTTGTTCTTCCAGCCACATTTGTTTATTTATGTTACTAAACATGGTTTGTTTTCCTCTTTGATTATTCCCCCCCACCTTTACTGTACTACCTCCCGCTGTTGGTTTTCATTGATATTTTCCATTTCCTCTTCCTGTAATATTTTGCCGAGGATGTTTTGAAGAGATGGTTTTCTAGCTGCAAATTCTTTTAACTTTTGTTTATCATGGAAGGTTTTAATTTCATCTTCCATCCTGAAGCTTAATTTCGCGGGATACACAATTCTTGGTTGGAACCCCTTTTCTTTCAGTGTTTGAAATATGTTATTCCAGGATCTTCTAGCTTTCAGAGTCTGTGTTGAAAGATCAGCTGTTATCCTGATTGGTTTACCCCTAAATGTAATCTGCTTCCTTTCTCTTGTAGCTTTTAAAATTCTCTCCTTATTCTGTATGTTGGGCATCTTCATTATAATGTGTCTAGGTGTGGATCTCTTATGATTTTGCACATTCGGCGTCCTGTAGGCTTCTAGGATTTGGGATTCTATCTCATTCTTCAAGTCTGGGAAGTTTTCTCGTATTATTTCGTTGAATAGATTGCTCATTCCTTTGGTTTGGACCTCAATACCTTCCTGTATCCCCATGACCCTTAAGTTGGGTCTCTTTATGTTATCCCATATTTCTTGAATGTTCTGCTCATGGTTTCTTAACAGCTTTGCTGAGCTGTCTATGTTCTTCTCCAGTTGAAATACTTTGTCTTCATTGTCTGATGGTGTATCTTCTAAGTGTTCTACTCTGCTGGTAGTATTCTCAATTGAGTTTTTAAGTTGGTTTATTGTTTCCTGCATTTCCAGGATTTCTGTTTGTTTGTTTTTTATAACCTCTATCTCCCTGTATAATTGATCTTTTGCTTCTTGGATTTGTTTATGTAATTTATTGTCGAAGTGGTCGAAGTGGTCTTTCATTGTCTGATTTTGCTGTCTAATGTCTTCCTTGAGACTCCAGATCATCTGAAGCATGTATATCCTGAATTCTTTATCTGACATTCCATCTGCTGCAGATATTACCTCTTCTAAAGTTGAGTTGACCTGCATTGCTTGTGGTCCTTTCTTTCCTTGTCTTTTCATACTGATCGCGTTTCTTTCTGCTTGGTGAAACTGTTGTGTTATTGATTTTTTTCCCCCTATATATTTATATTGCTCTTGTATAGCTGCAAAGTCTCCCTCGCAGGCTTTGGCGGTGGCTCTGCCCCTCCTCCAATTGAGGCAATGTGCCTTCCACGCCAGGAGGCCGCTGTACCTGTACTTTCGATGGGCCTGTTCTTTCGGTGGTCACAGGTCCGCCTACCTTGCAGGCGTGAGCAGCGGCTTTGCCCCTCCGCTGGCCACTAGGCCTGTTCTGTCTGTCGGTTGCAGATCTGTCTACCTAAAAGGCGCTGGTGGCGGCTCTGCCCCTCCCCCGACCGGGGCGATGTATCTGGCGGGCCACTGGGCCTGTTTTGTCGGTGGTCACGGTTCCGCCTACCTTGCACACGCGTGGAGCAGCTGTTTCATTAGTGCCTGGGCACATTCTCCTTGTTTGCCTCCCTCAGGCCCTAAGTTTGTAGAGCTTGGGGCTGAGAACCCCCAGCAAATTTGCTTACCTTCTGGTAGCCACGCCCCCGTATCTGGTGCAAGAGACCTCAGTTGTCAGCACTGGTGGGAGCTGTAGCTGGGAGACCCGCGCCGCGCGGCTCCCGCCGGCTTCTGCGTCAGCGCTGCCTCAGCTCCCGTCGGTTCCCGTGCCGCTGCCGCGGTTCCCGCCGGCTCCGGCCGGCTCCCTCGCCGCTCCTGCTAATTTAGAATCCGCTGGGAAGGAATCTCTTTGGCCCATCTTTGGTGACTTCCCCTCTCTGCTATGGCGGGCCCCTGGCTCCTTGCAGGAGTGACCGAAGGGAGAGGTGGAACTGGCTTGTCTCTGGTCTGACACAATCTCTGGTTTTAGATCCCAGTTCGCTAATTCATAGAGGCTTGGTTAGATTTCCTTCCCATCCTCTCAAGGGGGGAGCCCTTTCCAGGGTGGGCAGGGCCGTTAGTAGAGCCGGAAGGGCACGTGCCTTCTGTCGGGCCAGGCGGGGACCCTTCTGGCTGCGCTGGGCCGCCGGGGGCGCCCACAGAGCCAGGCAGATGGCGCCCGCGTGGCTAAGAGCCGGGCGGGGTGACCCTTCGCAGAGCGGGCGGGCCGCCAGGAGTGCCGGGATGGTGGGAGCTGTCTGCCGGCCGGGCAGGGACCCTTCTCGACGAGCAGGGCCGCTGGGGGCGCTTGTAAAGCCGGGCGGCTGCAGCCTCGTGGCTAAGAACCAGGCGGGCGGGGTGGCTGTTTGCAGAGCAAGAGCGGAATGGCGGGAGCTGTCTGCCGGCAGGGCGGGGACCCTTCTCGCAGAGCAGGGCCGCCAGGGGCGCTTGTAAAGCCGGGCGGCTGCAGCCTCGTGGCTAAGAACCAAGCGGGCGGGGTGGCTGTTTGCAGAACAAGAGTGGAATGGTGGGAGCTGTCTGCCGGCCGGGCGGGGACCCTTCTCGCCGAGCAGGGCCGCCGGGGGCCGCTTGTAAAGCCGGGTGACTGCAGCCGCGTGGCTAAGAACCAGCCGGGTGGGGTGGCTGTTCGCCGAGCGAAAGCAGGGCCGCCAGGGTAGCCGGGATGGCGGGAGCTGTCTGCTGGCCGGGCGGGGACCCTTCTGCCGCGCTGCTCTGGGCCGCCTGCCGCTTGCAGAAGCGGCGGGTGGCCGCGGGATTGGACTCTGAGGCCGCGCTGCCGGTCAAGTTTCACTTGTCTGGGGCAAACTGTCACGTCTAATAAACTTACTAATTCTCGGCAGGTCTCCTTTCAACGGAATTTTGCTAGAAGATCCTCAGTAGGTAGAATGTAGCTGTTTTAATTGGTGTTTCTGATCCCGTTAATGTGGAGATATTGAAAGTGCAGCTTCCTCGCCGGCCGCCATGTTGGATCCGTGACACCAACAATTCAGGTTTAATTTTTTTGATATTTCATTTAAAAGATTGAGCATTCCTTTAGTTTGTATTGTCTTTGTCTGATTCTTAGATTGTCTCAATGTTACCCCAGATTTCTTGAATATTCTGGTGATGACCTCTTAGCATCTTTTCTTTTCAAGATTATAAATGGTCTTCAAGGCCTAAGAATTTGTCTTCAAATAGTCTAATATATTGGTGATGCTTTCCACTAAGTTTTAAATTTGATTTATTGAGCTCTTATTTCCAGGATTTCTGTTTGGTTCTTTTTAAGACTCTCTCTATTGAAATAGTCTCCCACTTCCTGTATTTTCTAAGTTCATTTCTTACATCTTCTTTTAGCTCAGTGAATATTTTAACTGAACTTTCTATATCCTTTCTCCATTTCTTTCATTGTGGTGTCAATGTGACTAGTGTTAAGGTATTGTGAGCTGTTTGGGGTTGTTTTCTCTTTTTCATGTGTGTACCGATCTTCTGGGATGATTATTGCTTCTACTTTTATGCAAGGGATTATTTAGTAAGCTCCTTCCTTAAGCTCCTTGTTCTGGTAGAACTGAATATCTAGGTATTGATACTTTCACTCAATATATGTCCTCTGCTGTTCCAGGTATCAGCACCACTTTGAGAAGACACTAAACCCTATTTACTAATCACTTCAGAGCAAAGCTGTGTAAAAAATGTTCTCTATCTTAAATGTTCAGGGTTCTTCTAATCCAGATATAAAATTACAGTAATGTTCTAGAATAGGCTGAGAAAGTAGTTATTAAAGATAACAAAATTACTCTTATCATATAGGGACTGACAAGGGGAGAGGAGAAAAATTGAGCAAAAATAAGAAATCAAAAAGAATAATATGAAACAAGGTGAAAAAGATGAATGGGGGTGGAACTTAAGGCATTTTCAAGTAATGCAATAGGAAAAATAGGGACTAAGAGAAGCAAGTATAAACCTAAGCTAGGAAAACAAAGATAAAAGAATTGGCTTTAAAAGAACAGAAGAAATCCAACCAAATGGGTTGCAAGCATAATATTGAACACTAGGAAAATAACTATTGATTCAAAATAAAGGATAATATATCTAAGATCAAAATTTACATTAGAGTTATTTATAATTATGACAAGGTACAGAAATTTCCTAGTCTTCCTTGTTTGTCATCAGGATTTGGGACCTTTAGAAGATGCTCATTACTCTTCAGTTTTGGATCATCCTAGGGGTGCTGGGGCACAGGAGCTATTTCTCTGGTTGCTATGGATTTTCACCAGCTGGTTCTATTTGATCAGCCAGGGGCCTGAGCCTGCATGCTTGGAGAGTGCTCTGCTGTGACTGCTGTCTCTACCCGGTGAGGGAGCACAGGATGCAGGGCTCAGGATCATCATGCTGACTGTTGCAGGACACTGTGCATCTAGTCTCTTCACAGGTCCTCCTTTAAAGTGGCATAGAGCCTGGTGGCTATCTGCACTTGTGGAACCTGGGAATATGGGCTCTGTGTGCAGGGGGTCTATGAAGCAGAAGCCTCCCCACTGGCTGATGTGGATCACTGGGGTCCCATCCCTGTGATAGGGATATGAAGTTGGTTGGCCCACCTATGTCTGAGTTTCTATTGCTCATGGTTGTGAATGATGGATACCCACTGCCCCCTGCTGAGCCCCCTTTGGGGGGGGAAGTGCTGTCTAAGCATTTGGCAACTGCCTGAAGGTGGAGGCTCCCTTTGGACCCTCTGTGGCACAGACGCCTCTCTCCTGCGTTGTGCAACTCAGTGGTTTTACCTATCACTGTGATGGGGTTAGCATATCAGTTGGCCCATCTTTGCTGCAGCCCCTGCAGAGGTTGTGTGGAGTGCTGGACCAGGGCTAGGACTCCCTGGTAGGAGTTAGCTCTCAGGTCCACTCCACCCGACTCCTCTGGTCTGAGGTGTGGGAGTTCGTTTCAGTTACTTTCAGCTACCAGCAAGTCCTCTACAAATTCCTTCTGCTTCAAAGGTATTCCCTCTGTTTAATGAGTTGCTGTGTGAAGGTGGAGAGAAGCTGTGTTGCTTTAATTTCCCCTGGGGAGGCTGGCTAGCTGTGGACTCCACAAAATGGCTCACACCTGGCAAAGCTTCCAGCACACGATTTGAGTTCAACGCCTTGGTCTCCTTCATGGTCTGCTGTTCCTGTTGGATTTTGAGCTCAGCCTGCCTTTCTTTTCAGCTGTTGTTAAGGAAGTAAATTTATATGCTGTTTCTCTTCCTCTTTCTGTTATGCCTCCCCACTGATCCCACCTTTTCGGGGTTCAGTGTCAAGGAATTCTGCCTTATTTTCTGTTCTAGTAACCAAACTCCAAGCCCCTCCAAGACTCAGATTGTCTAATACTGAGCTTTAGAGTTATTTACTGTCACTCTCTGGTCAGCCATTCTTTGAGTCCTTCCTTGTAAAAAGACTGGAGAGGTCAAGGATTGCTGACTAGATCTGCTCTGCCATCTTCCATGAGTCATATTTCAATGTAGTTTTTCAGATAAACTCCAAATAGTACTTCACTGTATACCTCTCAAAAAGTGGGTACAGCACCAATTCTTTTCCTGGCTTTCAATGTATCCAGTGTTCTCTTTATAGACCTTCCAGAACCTGCACAGCAGAGCACCTGGGCCTCCTGATCTTAGGAGAGGAAGCCCATAAAAGGCAGAATGAGCTCTTATTATAGCTGTTATTTTGGTGCCTGAGGAAACGTGAGGGAGGAGGTGAAGGAGGTAGAGCTGTTCCCAGCCTACACATGGACAACAAGGAGACCAGCGTATTTGGAAGGAAAAACAGCTTTGTTTTTTCCAGTGTGCAGAGAAAGACCTCTAGGTCTTTTGACATATGCTTCTTTCTTTCCCTCTAGAGCTCACAAATCCCCTTTCATGGTTCCCTTGGGGCTGTGTACAGGTTCAGCCCTGGAGAACAATTTGACAAAACATATCAAAGCATTAAGTGCGCACATTATCATCTTTTAACTTGGCTGTTGCTCTTTATAAGTATGACTGGGCAAGGGAGAAAGATCATACCAGAATGTTTTTTTTTCCCTCTTATTTTATACTGTTGAAAACTACCATAGCCTAGCTATCTACAGAATTACAAATTGATACACAGTACATATGCATATGTAGTGCATATGTAAATATTTATAATATACGTATATGTACAGTCTTAAAATTGTGGAGTATTTACTGAAAAGTAAAGATGCTTTAATAAATTAAAATGAAATTAAAAATCATATATTTTAATTGCACATTTATGAGGTATAGTGTGATAATTCATTGCAAATATGTGGTAATTCATACGCAAGTATGTAATAATCAAATCAGGGTAGTTAACATCTACCTTAAATATTTCTGATCAACTCAGGGTCATTAATGTTTCTATTTTCTTATCAGTACTTGGTGCTTAGAGATGTCAAGCTCCTGTCTTCCAGTTACTCATCCATATATCATGGGTCATTATGAATGAAGCCCCTCACTATGCTAGAGAGCACTAGCGCTCTTTCCTCCTCTGTGGACTTTGGTACCTGGTAACCACCCACCCTGTATCCATCTCCTCCTCCCCCTGCCCAGCCTCTGATCTTTTTACCATCTGAGTTTTTGAGTCTTTATATGAGAAAATATATGGCATTTGTCTTTCCGTGTCTGCCTTATTTCTTCTAAAATAATATTCTTGAGTTCCATCCATTTTGTTGCAAATGATAGGATTTCATTATTTTTTCCTTTTTTTGTAAAGAACTGATACTTTATTGCATATCAACACCACATTCTCATTATTGGTCCGTCTGTTAATTTTGTACTTGGCTGTTGTGAATAGTGCAAGTATCTTTTTTATATGCTGATATAACCTCCTTTGGGTATGTACCTAGAAGTAGCAAAAAATTGCTGGATCCTATGGTAGATCTAGTTTTAGTTTTTTGAAGAATTCTTGTACCGTGTTCTATAATGATTATACTAATTTATATTTATACCAACAATGTATAAGACTTCCCTCTTCCCCAAATCCTCACCTGTATTTCTTTTTAATAATAGCCTAACTAGGGTAAGATGACATTGTAGTGCGACCTTAATTTTCATTTCCCTAACAACTAATGACATTGGGCATTTTTTTCCCCATAAATTTGGGCATTTGAATCTCTTTTGAGACATGTCTATTCATATCATCTGCTCATTTTTAAACTAGACAAACTTATTGAGTGTCTTGAGTTCCATATTATTCAGGATATTAACCCTGTCAGAAGAATTGTTGGCAACTATTTTCTTTTATTCTTTTCATGTTTTTTCTTTTTTCTGGAGTTTTTAAATTTGATGTAATCTCATTTGCTTATTTTTGCTTTTGAAATCTTGTCCAAAAAACTGGTTTATACTGATGTCTTGAATTCTTTGCCTGTGTTTTCTTTCAGTAGTTTCAGATCTTACAATTAGGTTTTGGTCCATTTTGACTTTTGATTCCCCTCTTTTACTCTATACAAATTTCAAGTCTCTCATGTGAATGACCAGTTTTCCCATCATCCGTTATTGAAGTTGTCATTTTTCCAATATATATGTTTACAAAAATCTCAAGGGCTGGGGATGTGGCTCAAGCGGTAGCGCACTAGCCTGGCATGTGTGTGGCCCGGGTTCGATCCTCAGCACCACATACAAACAAAGATGTTGTGTCCACCGAAAACTAAAAAAAAAAAAAAAAATTAAAAAATATATTTTTAAAAAATCTCATTTGAATAAGTTGAACAAGTTGAACATTATTACCCTAGGTACATGTATGACGGCACATATGGTGTGACACTATATCATCTACAACCAGAGAAATGTTGTGCTGCAATTGTGTATAATAAATCAAAATGCATTCTCTTGTCATATACCGAATTAAAATGAATATTTAAACAAATGTGATTTTTTAAATTTAATAATTTGACATTGTGTGGAATGATGTCTGGGATCTCTATTTTGTGTTCTTGGTCTGTTCCCACCCCCACCCCCCTCCCCCCCCAGTACCTTGTTGTTTTGATTACTATACTTTGTATTTTGAAAGTAGTTATTGTGATGCTTTTAGCTTTGTCCTCTTTGCCCAAAATTGCTTTGGCTAGTTGGAGCCTTTTGTGCTTCCAAATGAATTTTGGGATTTTTTTTTTTTTTTTTTTTAAGCTTCATGAAGAATGTCACTGGTGTTTTGGTGGGGACTGCCTGAATCTGTAAGTCATTTTGGGTACTGTGGACATTTTAACAATATTTTTAGAGTTCATGAACATGGAAGGCCTTTGCATTTTTTTTTCTTTCTTTTGGTATCATTACTTCAAATTCTTTCAATAGTTTTAAACCTTATATTCATTGTCTACATGAATATACAGTATTCATTGTGTCTGAGATTTCAACAACAGAATATTGTATATATGTGCACACATCAGTAGAGATGACTCCATTCATTGGGATCTCTGTTAGGAGCTCTATTAAGGACAAGAGATGCACTCCCTATGCATGGGATGGGGGTGGTGAGAGGTGAATCCAAGTAAGGAAAATGCTGCTACATTGGCCCAAGTAGAGGAGGAGCTGTTAGTATTTGCCCAGAACAAATACTGGAGATAAACCAACTGAAGAGGAAAGATTTGTTTGGGTTCCTGGTTTCAGAGGTTTCCGTCCACAGCCTGCTGGGCCCATTGCTTCTGGCTTGTGACAAGTTAGCCCATCATGGTGGGCAGCACCTGCTCTATAGCAAGGCTGCTCCCCTCTTGGTGGGAAGTGAGTGGAAGGGGAGGAGGTCAGGGAACCGGGGGTGTGCTCTGGAAGGAGACTTTGGCTCCCCAGGCACCATGACATGAAGTCATTAAGGAAATGAAGTGCATGCCCTAGGAAGGATTTCAGTGGACGGAGTTGTCTCCCCTGCTGTGTGTGCACGTGTGGTTGTATATACAACATTTTGTAACTGAAATCTCAAGCACAATGGATACTCCATCTATGCTTGCATAGACTATAAAAAAAATGTGTTTAAAACTGAGGAAATTGAACACACACAATGGAAAGCCCTCCCCATTGGAGGGCCTACCTCCTTTTACCAAAACTTAAACTTTTTTTTTTTGTGTCTCCCAGTAATGCGACAGGGTGGCGGCCAAGTCTTTAATACAGGGGTTTTTGCAGGGACAGTCATTCAAACCCTGGCAGAAGTGTTTTGGAGGGAGTTGGGATCCAGAAGTGTTGCACTGTTGGTATGGGAGGGGAGGGACACTCTACTCCTCCCTGGCCTCCCCCGTGGATTTCTGTCCTCTCCCCTCAAGCACAGCCTAACGGGGGCTTTGAGAGGGCAGACACATAAAGAGGGAAATTAGAAGTGGCTGCTGTGGAAGGTGTGATGTTTTAAGCCCCCTCTGTCCTCTGAGATTCCTTGTCCCTTCTGTTCTCTGCTGCTTTTGGCCTTGAGGTGGAGGTAGAGGGGCAGCTGGACGAGCATGGAGGAGTGTGGACAGCGATTGTTCTGGGGCATGAGGAATTTAACTTCTTTTTGTTTCCTGTTTTCTAATTAAACCTCACTATTTAGAAAAAACCTTCTTGTTTGGGTGAACTCGGAAGAATCCATCAGCCTCTTGGGGGGCTTCCTTGAGACAGGGCTTCCCCAGGGCCCTCCTTCCCCTGGCAGGTGGCTAGCTTTGGCCCTGGTCAGTGGCTGCAGGTATGGGTACCTCCTGGGCTATCATTTTGGAAGGTTGTTTTTGACACTTTGCTAAAAGTTTGGAATCTGGTGATTTGGCTCCCTACTAAACTCACAGTATTTTGTTTTTTGTTCTATAATTCTACACATAGTCTATAAACTTTGTCACTTATTTTTCAGAACAGATCTTACTCTGCAGCTGAGAAAATTGAGGTTTAGAGAGCTTAATGACTTACAGAATGTCACACAGTAGAGCTGGGTTATCCAAGATCAATATGACAGTAAATTAAAAAATCCAAAGGGCCAGAAGTGAAAATTTAAACAACCTGGCTGGGGTTATTTAACCTGGGGTTGAGGTTTGGGAGGATTTTACTTGTATAAAAATCAGCCTTAAAAAATGGAGATACTACCACTCTGGCAGCAGGAATAAATCCAGAGGAAATGATACTAAGGAAATAAGTCAGACATTGAAGGACAAGAAGAACATGAACACACGTGTGTGGATCTAAAGAAACAAGTTTATTTAGGGAAACAGTAGAAAAGTGATTGCCAGGGGTTGGGGTGTGGGAATTAGGATTTTTGCTTAAAGGGTAGAAACTTTTTGTGATAAACAAGTTTTAGAGACCCTGTGTACTGCATAATCCAGACAGTTAATGTGTCCTGTACTTCAAGTTTGCCAGGACAGCAGATCTTATCACACCTACACGCAAATGTAACCATGTGAGGTGATGGGTGGAATGTTAACTGGCTTGAATGTGGTTATCACAGTCCACATGTATAGTGAAACATAACATTGCAAACCTTGAATATGTATAATTTTTGACCCTTCTATCTTTGAAAAAGCCAGGATCGGGAGGAAACATCTACCAGCCACTATTTTTTTTTCCTTCTGAGCAAGAAATAAAAGAATAAATACAGATTGCAGCTTGAGGAAACAAGGCTAGCAATTATGACGAAATGACATTCACTGGACATTGGAATTTGTTGCCAAGTATTTAAACAGGGTGAGTTTTGGCTTAAGGTAATCTATAAATAACCTTTAAGTTGATCTCTTTCCTTTGAAAGTTGTGTTTGGCAAAAAATGGTCTGAAACTATATATATCAAATTGCCTAGGGTGCTTGAGTTGAATTTGCATTCTTAACTGGTTTCCTTTATCAATTGCTTCAGTCATAAAACCAGTAAAGGAGAGAGAGCTAATGCAGTCGTTACTTTATTATTTATGCTGGGTAACAAAATATCCCCAGACCAGTAGCTCTCAAGAACAACCACTTGCTACTGCTCAGGAGTGTGTTGGTTGGCTGGTTTGCCTTTCAGGTCTTGACTGGGCTCTCACATGCCTGCGGTGGATGTTGGCCCGCTGGGTGGCTGTGATTCTGGGGAAACTTGTTCTCTGATAGCTCGCATTCTGCAGCAGGTGAGCCTGGGCTTGTTCATGTGGCAAGAGCAGCAGGCTCAGTCTTTTCAGAGCTAGAGTCGGAACTGATACAGTATTGTATTTGCTATAGTTGATCAGCTAAAGGAAGTAGTTTTTTGGGGGGGATCGAGCTTGGGGGCACTTGATCACTGAGCCACATCCCCAGCCCTATTTTGTATTTTATTTAGAGACAGGGTCTTGGAGCTGCTTAGCATCTCATGGTTGCTGAGGATTGTGCCATCCCACTTTTTGATGGCAGAAGCTTTAAAGTCACATTGCAAAGACTGTGGAAAATATGGGATTAATGGGAACCATTTTCTGCCAGCTTGCTAGTTTGCCCTTATCCCTGATTTTGGTTTTCAGTTTCCTTTACCCATAGTCAACCCTAATATAAATGTTAGATGGAAAATTCTAAAAATCAATAACTAATAAGCTTTTAGAACTTCTGCACTCTTGAGTAGCATGACAAAACCTCACCCCATCCCCTACTTGGCCTATCTCAGATGCCAGGGTGACTGTCGTGTGGCAGTTCTTGTGTTCGAACAACCCTTACTTGTCTTAGTAGTGTCCCCACAGTGCAAGAGTTGTGCTCGTGGATCAGATATGCCCAAGGGAAGCAGGAAAGGGCTTTCTTTAATTAAAAAGGTGAAAGTTCTGAACCAGGGGAGAAGAAACATGATCTGAGGCTGGTTTCCTAAGATCTACAGTAAGAACAAACCATCACTGACCTGTGAAATTGTGAAGAAGGAAAAAGAAATTTGTGATGGTTTTGCTGTTGCACTTTAAAGTATGCAAGTTACAGCCACAGCATGTGGTAAATTCTTAGATGGATGGAAAAGGCATTGAATTTGAGGAGGAGGATATGTTCTAATCGATGGCTGCATGTTGCACTGTTAATTTGCACAGAAGCCTTCAGCAAGGGATCCACAGGAATGAGTGACACCAAACCAATGAGCGATGGTCACATGGATTCAGACAGGTTTTGGACTGAAAACCATAAAAATTGCAGGAGAGCCCACATCTGCTGAAGCTGTGTACCACATTGCTGGCAGGGTTGAAGTTGATTAAGGAGCAAAATAAGCTTTTGGTTAGTTATTAATCTCTTACTGTGCATAATTTGTAAACTTTATTAAAATTTATGATGGGTACGCATACATGGGAAAAACGTAGTAGGCGTGGCTTGGTAGTATCCATAGCTGTTGGTATCCCCTGGGGCTCTTAGAGCACATCTAGTTAAGGCAGTGGAAAGGAATAGGAGGGAAAAGAAATATGCTATAGGTCAGAAGTGTTGCTTGATGAGGAAGCTGTTGGTCTGGAGCCCACGTAGGTGGTACTGGGGCCTCGGGATTGTGACATGTGGGTGCTGGATTGCTGGAGGGATGCCACCTCTGCCCAGGTCAGAACCAGGAAGACTTTCTTGTCTATGCTTTCAGAATGATGCACGTTGGCTGAACCTAACCAAGAGGCCTAGAATGAGAATCGGGGAAATGTAGCGTGTTGGCTTCCAGGTCTAGCAATGTGGATCTAGCAGGGCATAGAAGTGGGGGAAAAAGCATTGTCACATCTCTGAGATTCTTATCACAGAAAAGTGTGAGATCCATTGCTCTACTGTGTTCTGACCCTAAGGCAGTAGTGAAATGTAAGTCCTGTTCCAAAGATGAGCCTTGGCTGAGTCCACTGCAAAGTGGTGAATTCCCAGGGAATTGCCCTTGTTTACTTTGGACTATGTTTGGTTGGGGATAGGTATGTGGGCTACATAATTAGTTGGAATGGGCAAGAGAATCCCCAGATCTTAATGTCATTCAGCAGCATTTCAAAGGAGCTTATCTTTATGAAAAATTACAGTAAATGTAAAAAGCTTGATGTTTGCCCTCTGTCCCTTGGCCAATGGTTGTAGTCATTGGCACAGAGATTTTGTGTACAGGGGTATGTTGTAGGGTAGAGAGAAGCAGGCAGTCAGCACCAAAAAGATCAAATATATTCCTCAAGTGGAAATGATTAAGCAAGATGTCAGTCCGCTTAAAGTCCATGTTAAAGAATCTAGAGTTGTGGGCTTTTATTTTAATAATAAGAAATCTATGGACCTATTAGAGAAATCCAGTAGCTGCCATTTTGAATCAATTACTGGCTACTCTAGCTGTCCAGAAATGCACAAAATAGGGCAAGGGGTAGGGAGGCAGAATGCAGGGGGAGAAAAGGCGCAAGAATGAGTCTGTGACTGAGGAATTTATGGAAAATCTGCACTGAATACCTTGGAAGCTCAAGTGTGGGTCCCGGAGACCTTGAAATATGCTGCACGCTGATCTGGCACAGTGATGTGTTTTAAATAAACCATTCTTACAGGAAAGTAATGCGTAACAGCGATCATTTTTACTGGAGATGAATCAATTGCCTGAAACTGGCCTGCAGGTGGGAAAAAACATAAGCACATAATCTTGGCTCTTAAGGAATCACAAAACTCCTCTCTCCCTCGTTGTACATATGATGAAATGGGGTCCAAAAAGCTATAGAGGCTGATCTGAGGCTAAAGCAGCTGAGGAAGGACAAAATTGGGACCAGAATTCAAACTTCCATACCAGTGTGTTTTCATCCCCCTAGTTGTGCTATTGTTTGTTTGCATCTTGCATTTTGACAGAGACCCAACTTGTATCCCAGTGGAACTTAAAGGAACTTGAATTTTGATTCATCAGGATCACTCGTGAGTACTTTTTCAAAATAGATGTGCGTGAGGCCAAACCAGAAATTCAGAAGCAGGACGCAGGACTTATTTTTATTTTTTTTAAATACTCCTATGACTTTTCTATGATTCCTATGTCCTGCCTGCCATTTACCTTGCCTCACCCTCAGGTAGGCATTGATTAGCAGAAGAGAGGATTCTTTACCTTCTTTGGTAAGGCTGTTACTACCCGAAATTTACTTCTCAAATTAGTGACTTCTTGAGACTCTCAGGGTGCCCACCCTCATTAGACATTTCTACAGGCTCATTTTTTTTTTTTTTTTTTTTTTGGTACCCAGGGTGACAGTATTGGAATTATGATAAAGGTGTTAGCCATCATCAGATACCTGTGGAACAATGTTTGATCAAGGCCACCTCAAGTATTGGTCCCCGTTGATTGTTGTGCATTTACCTAGTGGTGAGTATAAATAATGATCAGGAAGGAGAGCCAGCTTATCCACTGATAAGTGGGTCAGAGATACCTTGTCTCTCGACCAGTGTGATATCTGCAGCTCCTGGAAAAGTACCTGGCATATATCGGGTGTTCAGTTAATATGTATGGATGGAATGAATGAAAGGGTTCCTTAAGGATATCGGGTGTGAAACATCTGTATTTAATACATATGGAGTCACCAAGAGTCTTTAGAAGGCTGGTTGGATTTTTGAGTGCAGCCGGGATTCACCTAGTAAAGCTCTGCAAGGCCTAAGGTGTGAAGATAAATCATAACCCTCCTAGATGCTGAAAATCAATTTCACACCTCATCCGTTATCATGAGCAGGATGTGTGCAAAAGTCCCCTCACCATGGTAATATGTCAGCTGGCAAAAATAAAAATTGCCTGAAGATCAGAAAAGGGAACACTTATAGTCCATGGTGCTTAATCAGCTCCCCAGACACTGATGGATTTCAGGGGATATTTACATTTGAATCACGGCATCCAGAATGTCTCAAGAACTCTGTGTATGGGTAGGAAGGCAGCAATTTCAAAAGTCATTTCTCATGAGCTGTAGTTAGAAACTAAGTCTTTGTAGAAGTGTCCCTTAAGGAAAAGAACAGAACTGGGGATAATGTATTACCTAGAATAGTGAAAGTGCGGATCTGCCAAAATCCTCACTGTGTCCACTGCACCTATCCGTCCATCTTCCTGATAGGCCTTGGGGCAGCCCCTTTGCTTCATCAAAGACTCTGAGAAACCACTACTGGTTCAACCACACTGGCAATGAATTTATGGATCTTCACTGGCCTAGCATTTTTTCTTGGACTATTACTTCTTTGGAAAGATTATATTCATAGGTAATCAGAGAAGGAAAAAAGCAAATGAAATACCATGGATTTGGAAAGGGTCTCAAATTAGATCTGATATTTCCCCTTTCTTCCGGGCAGAATAATATTAAAAAATCATGGACCAAAGATGATTTCCTCTGTGGTAGTGTTTTGCCACCAGAAATTGTGGGGCCATATGTGCCAGAATCACCTTGACGATGGTGTCAGTACTTGAGCGTCATTCGAGACATACTGAATCAGAACCTCTGAGTTCGCAGCTAAGGATGCTGCACTGGGACAAGAATCAGAGTACCCTATAACTCTGAAGTTAAGGAACTACTGCTTTTTGGAGACTCGAGTCCTAGTGCCAGCTCTGCCATGCACTTGCTCGTGAACTTGGACATCCCCCACCTGTCTCGGTCCTCCTGTTTTAAGGAGAAATAATGGGCTAACATCTGTGCCAACTGTCTATATCCCTTAGGGCAGTCAAGAGGCTCACTTGATATTATAGGCATCCAGAATGTTTTGCAAAGAAATAAGTCCTGCAAATCTGTTGTACATTGTCGCCTCTATTGTACTTGTGGGAGCGGGATTGGGTGATTTTTGGAAAGTCTACTATAACTTGATAAGTCCTGATCTATTAAAAAGTCAGAATTACATTTGAGAGATGCAAAATAACTCTGTCAGAGAAACAGAGCAGGAGTGGTCAACCGTGGTTACAAGTTAGAACCAGCTGGGGAGACGTGAAAACTGCTTGCAGTAGATTTCTGTCCATGAGTGCGTTAAGGGAGCATCCAGGGGTAGGGCCTGTGCCCTGGCTGCTCTTGCTGGAGCTTGTTTGAGTTTCTGCCCTTCTGAAGGAATGGGTGACCTGTTTGTCCTTCAGGCCTAGTCGACATTCCAATATTTTCTCAACACATTTCTTCTAATGTACATTTCTTTTCAAGTTACATGGGGTCATGTCTGTTACTGGCAGCCAGAAAATCTTAACTCATGTCCTCTCATTAGCAGGTTAACTCCAGGAAGCTAGGAAACTGTGGCTGTATTATTTACCTCTGGATCCTGAGTGAATAACAATTCATGGAACAGTAGACATGAAACATTTGCTTAAGAACTGAATTGAGGGCTGCCCAAGTACTGATCCTAAGTGGAACAGATTAGATCTAGGTTTCCTCGAAGCAAAGAGATAATGGGCATTAAGTTCTTGGCTTTTACATGTGGGCACTTGAATGATTCTAACGGGTGTTTTTGAATGGTAGTTAAGAGTCCCATGAATTTACAGTAGAAGTCATTCTTCTGTGTGGCTGAATAAAACACAATGGGGTTCTATTCAGCCATACAGAAGCCATTCACTACATTTTCTTTGTCTAATTATCCTTTGATGGGCAGCTAGGCTGGTTCAACTGTTTGACTGTTTGAGTTGTGGTGCTATAGAATGGGTATGCATGTATTGCTGTAGTATGACAACTTTGTCATTTGCAGGAAAATGGATGGAACTTGAAAGCATTGTTGGGTGAAATAAGTCAAACTCGGCAAGTCAAGGGTCATATGTTTTCTCTCATGTGGAAGCTAGAAGGGAAAAAGGAAGAGATACATATGTGGGGATCTCATGAAAACTGAAGGGAGACCAGCAGAGTAGAGGAAAGGAACCGGGCGGGGGGAAGGAGGGAGGAAAAAAGGGAAATTCTGGGGAATGATATCGGCAAAACTATGTTGTATTGTGTATATGTATGAATATCTAACAGTGAATGCTACCACTATGGTAGTTCAACAGTTAAAAACGATAGAAATGAATCCCTTAGTTTTAAAGACAAGATGAACAAGAGAAAGTTGTAATGGAACACAGCCATATTCACTTGCTATGTATTTGTAATTGTTTTTGAAATAGAAGTACAGATTCTCCTTGACTTATGATGGGGTTAAATCCTGATAAAGCCATCACAAGTTGAAAATATAAATAAAAAAATGGTTTGAATAAGCCTAGCCCACTGAACATCATAGTTTAGCAACACAGCATACTGTACGGGGTCATTGCTCTCATAACCGCTGGCTGACTGGCGGCGGTGGCTTCCTGTGAGTATTGTAGTGCATATTGCTAGCCTGGGAAGAGATCAAAGTCCACTCTCGGGATAGATTCAACATACGCATAGGTGTAAGGTGTCCCCTCTCCTTCCAGATCACTGAGGAGACTGGCCTATATGGTAGGGTTGATGATGGTGTATCTCAGTGTGTGCTCTTGGGATCAGCTTCCGGCATGGCTGTGATCTTGTGGGAGCTTCTGAAGTACCACCCCAGACGGTCTGAATCAGAAACTCTGGTTGTGTTTTAATGACCTTCAAGATGATGGATACTTGTTAAAGTTTGAGAACTGCTGTCCATGACAATGAGCTCTCTTGCCCTTGAACTTCTGGTTGAGTTCTGTCAATGCAGAATGTCAGTCAGGGATGGGAGGGAAGGAAGAGGAGAGAGGGAGCAAGGTCAAGTATTTATCTGCTGTCCCCCACCCTCTGGGGTTATTTCCTCAACTGATTGTCTCGGCTCCCGTGAGGTGCTCCTCCCAGGGAGTCTTCTGTGTTTTGGGTTCACAGACGACTTTGTGTTTATATCTTAGTGGGTTTCTGTCTGTGTTCTCTCTCAAATTATATTCTAGTGGGATTTCAGGAGAAAGTGAACATAAACGAAATGTCAATCCACTATTTCAACTGCAAGTTGATGGATGTTCTCATCTTTTTTGTTTTGGAAGATAACTGCCATTTTTGGCTATTTTGGTTTTGTAGGCTTCCATTAAATACAACAGTTTGAGTTCATCTTGGAAGACCTAAGGAGATTTCTCTTGGGGTTCAGAAATTTGCCTTTAGAGAGTTTTAACCAAACGTGTTGACGCCTTCCTTATTATCAAAGCTTATTTGGGTGAGCAATATAGCCCTTAAGAAAGAAAGGGCAGCAGGTCCTACATCTTTTTGAGACATAACATTCATATATATTTATGGGGTACAAATGGTACATAATCAATTCAAGGTACTATGTAGTTCTATCTCATCAATTATTAATCATTTTTATATTATAAATTTTATACTTTTTTAGTCATTTTGAAATATATTGTAGGTCTTTCAAAACAATGGTTGCCCTCTGTACTATAGAATAAATCAAATAATTCCTGCTCTGTGTTTGGTACTCCTTATTAAACTTCTTTCTGTACTCTTTATTAAACTTCTTTCTGTACCCCATATTCTTGCCAATCCTGAGTTTATAGTCATCATTATTCCATTCTTTGTATGAAATTGAGTTATTCGTTTCCACAAATGAGAGGATATGTACTATTTGTCTTTCTGTGCCCGCCTTATTTCACTTAACATCATGACCTTCAGTTCATCTATGTTGTTGCAGACAACAGGATTTCATTTTCAGGGCCGAATAATATTCCATTATGTGAATATCTTACACTCTGTTTAACATCCATTCATCTTCTGATGGGCATTTGGGTTGGATTCCATATTTTAGTTATGATGACTAGAGCTGCAATAAACATGGGTGTGATTTTTTGGTATAATGATTTCATCTTCGGATATATACCCAGTAGAGGAATTGCTGAATCATGTGATCACTCTGTTTTTAGTGTCTTGTGGAATCTCCATTTTGTTTTCCGTAATGGTGTTAATTTACATTTCCACCAACAATGTATACGTAGAGTTCCCCTTTCTCTGAATCCTCACCAGCATTTATTACTTTTTTTTCTCTCTTTTTTTTTTTTTTAAAGTGAGAGTGAGAGAGTGAGAGAATTTTTTAACATTTATTTTTTAGTTTTCGGCAGACACAACATCTTTGTTTGTATGTGGTGCTGAGGATCGAACCCGGGCCACATGCATGCCAGGCGAGCGCGATACCGCTTGAGCCACATCCCCAGCCCTACTTTTTTTCTTTTTGATGGTAGCCATTCTTACAGGGGTGAGGTGATATTTCCTTGTGGTTTTCATTAGCATTCCCCTGATGATTGGTGAGTATATTCAGATATTTGTTGGCCATTTCTATGCCTTCTTCTGAAAAGTATCTAGCTATGTAGCCTACCTTTAAATTGGGTTATTCAGCTTTTTGGTGATCAGCTTTTCAAATTCCTTATAGATTCTGGATATCAACTTCTTGTCAGATGAATGTTTTGTAAATATTTTCACTACATTCTATAGATTGTCTATTAATTCTGATTATTTCCTGTGCTGTGTAGAAGCTTCTTAGCTTGACGTAATCTCATTTGCCTGTTTTTACAGTTTTGCCTATGTCTTTGGTAGAGGCTGTGAGTTTTTAGATAGGACCCAATGTCTTGAGGTTCCCCAACCCGTGTTTTCTTGTAGTCGATTTCATAGTTTCAGGTTTAGCACACAGGTCTTTGGTCCACTTTGAGCTGAATTTTGTGTGCAGTGAGAGGCGGGATCTAGTTTTGTTCTTCTGCATATGCACAGCCAATCTTGCCAGCACCATTTATGGAAGAGACTGACTTTCCTCCACTCTGTTCAGTTGGTTCTTGAATGTGGATTAATTTCTGGGTTCTCAACTCTGTTCCGTTGGTCTGTGTGTCTGCTTTTCTTGCTGGCACCATGCTGTTTTGGTTGTGTACATTTGTACTATGTTTTGAAGTCGGATATTGTGACGTCTATCTAACATTGTGCTCAGGATCACGTTAGCTATTCTAGGTCTCTTGTGGTTCTATATCAATTTTAGTTTTTTTTTTTTTCTATTTCTGTGAACAAAGTCGCTGACATTTCAATGGAAATGAAATAGAATCTGAAGATCACTTTGGATTAATATGGTTATTTTAGCAATATTGATTCTTCTGACCCATGAATGTGGGGTTTCATTCCTTTTTTTTTTTTTTTTTTTTTTTGGTGTCCTCTAATTTCTTTCAGTGATATTTTATAATTTTTACTGTGGAGATCATTCACTGCTTTTGTAAAATTTACTCAACTTTTTGAAATTTTTATTATCATAAATGTGATTGCTAAACTTTTTGGTTTTTGCAGCAAATTCATTATTGGTATATTTAAAAATGCTATTTTTATGCTCTGTATCCTGCAGTTTTATTGAATCTACTTACAAGTTCCAACAGTTTTTTTGATGGAGTACTTAGGTTTTCCTATGTGTAAATCATGCCATCTTAAAAAAATGGATAATTTCTTCTTTTCCAATTTGGATGCTGTTTATTTCTTTTTCTCACTTAATTGTTTTGCTGGATTTCTAATACTAGATTAAATAGAATGCTGAAAGTGGACATCCTTGTCTTGTTCCCAGTCTTAGAAGAAACACTACATGTTTTCCCCCCATTCAGTATGATATTGGCTGTGGGTTTTTCATATATACCTTTAGTATTTTGAGATAGAGTCATTCTCTGTAGAGTTTTTAAACATGAGATGATTTTGAATCTTACAGAATAATTTTTCTGCATCTGTTGAAATGATCTCATGGTTTTTGCCCTTCATTCTGTTAATGTGTTATGATGTTTATTGATTCATGCATGTTGAACCATCCTTGTGTCCCTGGAGTTACTCCCACTTGATCTTGGTATATGATCCTTTTTGATGTGCTGTTGACTTGGTTTGGTTTGCTAGTATCTTTTTTTTTGGCTAGTATCTTATTGGAGAAATTTTTCATCTGTGTTCATTAGGAATATGGGCATATATATATATATAAAATATATATAAATTTTTTTTTGCATCTTTGTTTGGTTTTGGTAATAAGTTAAAGATGTCTTTGTGAAAGAGTTTAGCAGAGTTCCCTCCAACTTAATTTTTTTGAAATAGTTTAAGAATTGGAATTACTATTTCTTTTATTTTTTTATTAGGTAGTTGGACATAATACCCTTTATTTTTATGTGGTGATGAGGATCGCACCCAGGACCTCGCATGTGCTAGGCGAGTGCTCTACCACTGAGGCACAACCCCAACTCCATGGAATTACTATTTCTTTAAATGTTTTGTCCTGGACTCTTTTTTTTAAGATAAATTTTAATTACTTCTTTAATCTCATTACTTATCATTCACCTGTTTAGATTCTCTTTTTTTTCCTTTGTTTAATTTTGGTCGGTCATATGTGTTAGAAAATGCAATAATTTCTTCTAGGTTTTCCAGTTTTCTAGGATATAATTGCTCATAGTAGTTTCTTATGATCCTTTTTTATATTGTCTAATCTCTAATTTTTTCCATCTATAATTGTACTTACTTGGGTCATCTTCTTTTTCTTGGTTAGGCTAGCTAAAGTTTGGTCAATTTTGCTTATCCTTTCCAAAAACAACCGATCATTAAACTTTTGTATTTTTTTTCAGTTTTGTTTATTTCGCCTCTTTTATTATTCTGTTAATTTGGGGTTTAATTCTTTCCTATGTCTTTGAGTCATACTGTAGGGTTACTTAAGATCTTTTAAATTTTTTGATGTATGCACTTACTGTTATAACATCCCTTTTTAGGACTGCTTTTGTGGCTTCCCACAGATTTTGATAGCTTCTATTGCCATCTATATTTTCTTTCTAGAAATTTTTTGGATTTCTTTTAATTTAATTACCTATTGGTCATTTAAGAGCATGTTATTTAATTTCCATATATTTATTTACTTTGCATTTTCCTTCCTGATGTACAGTTTTATTCCAACGTGGCCTGAGAAGATACATAATATGACATTGCCTGACATATGATTTACCCTGGACAAAGTTTTATGTCCTGAATAGAAGGAAGCATACTCTGCTACTGTTGGATGGAATGTTCTGTAAATGTTAAGTTCATTTGCTTGATATTGTGGTTCAACTCAAATGTTTATTTGCTGATTTTTTTTTTTGCTTCAATCTGTCCACTGAGAAAGATGGGATGTCAAAGTCCTCAATTACTGTATTATAAATATTATATCCATTTCTTTATTTACTTTTTTGTTATTGCATTGCTGGTGATTGAACCCCAGGTTTTGAATGCTAAGCTGTACCACTGGGCTACACCTTAGCCTCTCTCTCTCCATTCAGATCTAATAATACTTGCTTTATCTGAGTGATCCAATATTGGGTTTATGTATGTGTGTGCGTCTCTCTCTCTCTCTCTGTATTTAAAATTGTTACATATTTTTCTGAATTGATCCACCAATCAATTTATAAATGATCTTCTTTCTCTTTTTACAGTTCTGATTTAATGTGCTTTATCTGAATATGGCTGTTATTGGTTGGTTTTGGTTTCCATTTATAATACATCTTTTTTTCTACCCTTCACTTTTCTTGCTGTGTCTTTACTACAAAATGAGTTTTTATAGGCAGCATACAGTTGTTGTTGTTGTTGTTTTTTAATCCAGTCAGTCTGTCTTTTGACTAGTGCATTTAATCTATTTATATTCAAGGTTATTATTGATAGTTTTGAACTTTCTCTAGTCATTTTGTTATGTCTTCTGGTGGTTTTGTATACAATGTTTGATTCTTTCTTCTACTTATTGTTTTATGATTTGCTAATATTCTGCCAAGCTAGAAATAATTTCTCTTTCCTATATCTGCTCTTCTAATGAGTTTCCTATGTTCAAGTGTTTTTAGAATGGTAGTTACCATGCTTTGATCCACAGTGTAGGACTCTGTTAAGTATTTCTTATAGGGCTGGCCTGGTGACGGTGACTTCCTTTAGTTTTTGCTTATCTAGGAAAGACTTTTTTCTTTTTTTGGGGGGGGGATTGGCTTATTTTATTATGATATTCTCCAGTTCCATCCATTTACCATCAAATGCCATAATTTCATTTCTCTTTATGGCTAAGTGGAAAGACTTTTTTCTGCTTTCATTTTTAAAGAATATTTTTGCTGGTTATAGAATTTTTGGATTAACAGTTTTTCTTTCAGGACTTAGAGTATATCATCCCTTTCTCTTTAAGATTTTTTTTTCTAAGAAATATGCTATAAATCTAATGGCTATTCCCTTATATTGGATTTGGCATTTTTCCCTTGCTGTTCTAAAATTCTATCTTTGTCATTTACTTCTGACTTCTTGCTTTTAATGTTTTGGTGAGGTCTATACTGGTTGAATGTAGTTGGAAGCTTTTTGTATTTGGATGTTCATATTTCTGAAAATTTGAGAATATTTTGGCTATTATTCTATAAAGTATTCTGTGCTTTTCCCTTTTCACTTTCTGGAATTCTCATAATGCAAATATTTATCATAACAATTTCTTCCATAAGTCTCATAGGCTTTCTTCACTCTTTAAATTATCTGTTTTTTTTTTTTTTGGAATGGGCTAATTCAAAAGACTCTCCTGAAGCCCAGAAATTCTTTTGTTTGTTCTACTCTGTTGTGGAAGCTCTTTATTTTTTATTTTATTGGCTGAAATTTTTGTCTCCAAGATTTCTAATGGGTTGTTTTTTAATGATTTATGTCTATATATTTCATTCATGTCAGGATTGCTTTTACCACTTGGTAATGTTTATCTATTTTTCCTTACATGTCACCGAGTTTCCTTAAGATCATTAATTTAAATTCTTCTCTAGGCATTTCATAGATTTCCTTCAAGTTGAAATCTATTTCTGGATAATTATTATTCTATTTAGTGGTGTCTTGTTTCTTTGGGGGGTTTTTGTGTCTCTACATTGATACCCACACTTCTCTGGTGTAATTGTTACCTCTTCCAATTGTATGAAGTAGCTTTTGTAGGAAAATATTTTTATCCTTTAGTTGGAATCTGGGATGTCAGTTTGGAGTGTGCTTTGGGTTTGGCTATGGGAGGCTCAAAAGCATTTAGTTTCTATGTAGTTTGTTCATCTTTTATTGGTGTTGACAGTGTCTAGTGTCTCAATAGTCTAGACTGCAGCAGTTCATGAAAGTAGTTGGGTGACTTTATGATGGATGTAGACTTCTAGAGGTCCCCTTAGGTTCCATAGAGTACAAAGCTCTGACACTGGGGTATGTGGCAGCAGCTTTCACGGTTTTGGTGGTTCAGGATGTAGACGGGACTGTTGCCAAATCCCTCCATGCAAGCACTGTTTGTGCTGAGAGACCCTCCCCCAAACTCTCAGAATAAATATGGAAGAAACCTGGGCTTGTGGCTCTAGCAGTTACACTTGTGGAGCTACAGGATGGAAAATGGGTCATTTGCAAGGTCCTGTGGAGCGAATGCAGGTGATACTGGGGTCTGTGACATCAAAAGTTTGTAGGCTTGAGGCTTCAGAGTGCAAAGGACACCGTCCCTAAGTTCCATGAAGTGATTACACTTGGTGCTGGGACTTGTAGCACTGTTAGCTGATGTTTGTGGAGTTGTAGAACACAGATGTTACCTTCTCCAGGTCCCAAGAACAAACATAAGTGGCATCAGGACTTTGTCACTAGCAGCTGTGACATGAAGTCTCTGGGATAAGGAGACTTTCCTAGGCCCCATTAACATATGTGCAGATAAGGTTTGGGCTTGTGGCACTGGTATCCATTGTCCTGAATGTGCAAGACACAGGGGAGAATGTCCCAAGATTCTGCAGTCTGAGTACAAATAGTTTCAGGGTTTGGAGCCTTGGTATCCGTGGTCCTGGAACTAAAGGATATAGGTTATGCAAGGCCATCTTTGGTAGGGACAAGCCTGGTGCATTGGTAGCCACACTTTTAGAGCTTCAGGACATGGGTGAGTCCTGCGCCTTGTATCTAAGACAAGCTTGTGGGTGATGCTAAAGCTTTTTGCACCAGCAGGTTCAGTCTCAAGGCTGGAACCTGGGGAGGAGGCATTCCCTGGTTCCTAGTAGTTGGAGTTGAGGAACCCAACAGTGGCTGGGATAGGGTCCACTGGTAGCCTTGTTCCTGGAGGTATAGAACTCAGAGCTTTCCCAGCTCCCGACGAACAGGTAAAAGTTTGAAACGGTAGCTACTGTCCCAAGGTTGTAGGCTGGGAGGAGGAGATCTTCCCTAATTCCTTCCAGGGCAAGTGTGGGTGGGACTTGACTTGTGGCTACAGAAGCTATTGGTCCTGAAGCTATAGGATGCTGAGGGGGCTGTCTGCTGCCCAGTGAAAAACCCATAAGCCAAGGTCTCTGCTGGTGTCAGGGGGCTAGCTGTCAGCTCCTGTGTCAAGATGGCACTTAGCAGTGGCTATTGAAGCTTGGACTCTGGGGGTTGGGGAAATGTCAAAGTGGGCTCCTTCTTTGGAGCAGAGCAGTTCCTCTTAGATAACTGCTTAGATAAATCCAGCTGGCTTCCCCAACTGGATTTAAAGTCTCTGAGAACTGTGGAATTCTCTTGCAGTTAGGACTGGCAGCCTACACTCTCAATGGAGTTTCTGGCTCTTTGTCACTTCTATTTTCCTGGCACTGGGGAGCCAGGGCTGAAACTGCAAATTGTTCTTTTCCCTAGGTAGTCTTCCCAACTCTCCATGCTATTCGGGGTTTCCATCACTTCCTTGCTTATTTCCAAAGTGTTCTCTGTCATTCTTCTTGAAATAGATTTTCTGTTGTTGCCCTTGTTCTTCAAAATCGTGCACCAGATGTCTCCTTAGCCATTTTGGCTGTACTTCTCCAGGAGATCTTACCAAACTGCATCCATCAACCTAAGACCAAGAGCCTTCCTTATGGCCCAGAAAATTGCCCGTCTATTATTTCTGAACTGGTTATTACATGAAGCCTATACACCCTGCAATGTCCGGTTTCACAGGTCCTCCATGCACTCTGTCTATCCATGGTCATTAGTATATCTCTGCATGTTTTCTCTGCTTTGCTGAGATTCCATGTTTATCTGTTTATTCTGCCTTGCTTTCTTAAAAAAATTTTTTTAAAAAATTTATTTTACAGTAGAATGCATTTTGACATATAATACACAAAGGGAGCACAACTTCTCATTCTTCTGGCTGACCATGGTTCAGAATCAATCCACTAGTGTAATCATACATGTATATAGGGTAATAATGCCTATCTTTTTCTACTGCCTTGCTTTCATATCACTTAAGCCACTCAAGATGTACTCCAACAGCTGCTTTGATATTGACATGGTAGCTTTCCTTCATTCTTCTGAGTTGTTACTACCAAATCAACTTTAGAGCCATGGGGGATTTTAGAGAGTAGTTAATAACCTTCCAACTTGCATCTTATAGCTTAAAATGAAGAATTTTGTTTGCATAAAATCTTGTGGGGGGGGGGCGGGGAACATGGAATATGAAGGAGAGATGGGAGCTGCTCTGGGTAATTTGGGGGAGGGTCTTGACCCTGTCCACTCGGCTTGCATTTTCCCAGTGGTGTTAAGGAACAAGGTTTCAACACCATGAACATCACTGGTCTTGTTAGCTCATCTTCAAAATGAGAGTTATCTCCCAGGGAAAAAAGTAGTATATGCTAAGGTCAAAACTTGATTAGTTCAGAATTTGAATCGAGGCTTCTTTAAACCTCACCACTTCCCTCCAGATTCACACAGAAGGGAGGGCGATGGAGACTTTGAAGTGAGCGTTCAAACAGCCGCTGCTTCCTATTAACCAGACTGCCCCTTTCTTCAAAACCTCACAACCCTCCAATACATCTGTAGTCACGAATGAAAAATCATAAATAACACTTCTCCCTGAACGGGCCTCCTCCCTGCCCCAATATTTGTGTCCTGCTGTTTTTTTTTTAATTTTAGTTTGGAAGTTGGAGACCTAGTGACAACAGCCATCAAGCAGGACTCCTTTGCTGTTCAATAAATGCTAATAAACCATAATCTGCAATCCTAACAATCACTGCGCCCGAACCCAATCTCGAGGGCAAAGATTACTTGGGTCTGAATTGGATTTGAAAAGGCTGAAAGAGCAGGCTTTGAGTGCGCAGTGGAAATGCCAGTTGAATGTTAATTATAGTGGCACTGCTGCCTGCAGAAAGTGCAACGGCTCGGCCATGAGAGCCCAGAGCCAAGAGCAAACGCAGATGTGGGGCTTACGCATGTGGAATCCAAGCGTGTGGCTTCACACAGAGTCCAGGGCGCCTCAGGGTCGCTTTCTGCAGCTCTCCTGGTGTTTAGAGTGGTCTTTCTGGATTCTCTAATTTGTTCTTTTTATTTACTCTACACAATCACCAGGGTGACTCTGCTAGGAGCTATCTTGCAGGCAGGTTTTAATTAGTGGCTTGGGGATTCACAAAGTAGCAGGGAGGTAGATGGGGGTTCCAGAACCCTCTTTGCCCCACTAATTATTTCCACATTCCGGGAATGGAATGCTCATGTCTCCAGTGATCTAGATTCATAATTGCAATAAGCCTCTCTTTCACAGTCGGTGTCTGTGTGTGTATACAAGGAGTATTGGTAGCATGGAGGAGGCAGGTATAGAGATTTGTTTATGGATGTACTGAGCCATAGGCAAGAGATGATTTCCATATATCTCAACTGCTGGCAAACTTTTAAATTATGTACACTAAATAATTTCCTACAGATCTAACTGCCCAATAGATTGTGTGACTAATTGTTTCTTTCCACTTAAAATGGGAACCTCCTGGTAGGCTGAATGTTTTGGTGCAATTATGTCGGCTCCAGGCCAGAGTTGGGCCATTTTAGCCACCTGAGGAGTGTGCTAATTGTCCTGAAGTATGCTGCCTGGTGGGAGCCTCATTGCTATAGTGGTTTTAATGGGAACTTCTAATTAAAAATAAGGAGAGAGTCGGGGCTGGGGGCGTTCCTCCTGCATTATGGGTTGGAGCAGAGCTCCTTTGTGCATGCTCCTGTGAGCAAACCCATAAGGGAGCCAGCTGGGGCAGAAATCAATGTGCCTCTGGTTTGGTTTGTCTATTAGGCATGGCTCAGGCTGCCAGGGCACCCATTAGCACCAGGCCAATGTCAACATGACTTCTTAGGTGCCAAACTTTCTCCCAGGTTCTGTGTCAGTATTTGGACTTGGTGTCTGTGGAGATGCTGGGAGGAAATGAGGCTAGAGAATTTAAACAGCTAGAGGCACAGCTGAGGCACCAGGGGAGTTTGTGACCAGGAATATTCTGGAAATTCATGTGCCCTACCCTGCTGCTTCCAAAAGACCCTGCTGATCTGGTTGCTCATTATGGTGAGCTGGGAGTCTGACCTGGGTTTGGAAGACTGGTTCTGCCTCTTATTAATGGTGCATCCTTGGATATACCGTGTGACTTTTTTTAAGCCTCAGTTTGCTTATCTGCAAAATGGGGAGAAATACAGATTGAAATCTTGATAGTATACTGGTAGACAGAAACCTTGGTCAGTTTTGCTTCCTCCACAATGACAATCACATCTCCTTCTGTGGCCCCTACCCCAGGCCCTGTCCCCAGACCAATACCATAAGGAACATTAACAGAATAGGACCAAACCAATTTATTTATAACTCAGTCCAGTGGCCCAAAGTGGAAGACAGAAAAGGGAGTTGAAGAGGTGGGCCTTCCCTCGGCAGGGTGGGTCTCAGCCTGGTTCTGCTGACTGATTCCATGGAAAGAGGAAGGGAAACATGAGTGGGGGAGGGGGACATACACAGAAGAGAGTGAGATTGAGAGGGAGAGAGATTGTGTGTTGAAGAGATCGTGTAGGAGATTTTTGGGTGGGGCGGGGGGCGCAGGGAGAGAACATGTGTCTGATTGTGGTTGGAACTTTTAGGATTTCTCTGGAACTTTGGCCACTGAATCATCATGTGGTCATTGCCTCATGAGGAAAAGGGAGGGAGGAGGCCAAGACAGAGACCCCCTGGTATGGGGAACGTCGGGGAAAATGTCTCTTTCCACTTCTGCTTCCTGAACACGCAGACAGGACTAGCTGAGGAGATGTTCTTATGAGCTGGTTCACTGCCATCATTGGCCAAGGCCTGTGCTAGCCCTGGGAGGACCTAAAGCTGAATCATGCATGGCCTGTGGTATCAGGCTCGGACATTATAGCAGGAGTGACTAAACGTCAAACATAGACCTAAGGAACTAGCTGTGGGTCCATATAGGCTTCCATGAGTGATACACACACTCGGAGGTTTGGGAGTTCAGGGACAGTTTGGGAGGTCTGCTTTGGAGATGTGCGTTTGAGCAGGCACTCTAGGTGTAGAGGATGGGGCTGGAGAAAGACCCAGAGGTTGAAAAGTATGAAATGTGTTTAGAATGGTCAGCTGTTCACAAGAGTTCCACGAACAAGCATGGGCTCTGGGCCTGGTGAGGGAGGTCAAGGCCAGGTGATGGGTGAACACTTGGTTCAGAAGTTGGTGTAATTTAGAGTACATGATGGTCACTTATTTTGAGAGGTTTTTTTTAAAACATCTTTCAGACTTAGTTCTTGCTACCTGATTACCTGTCCTGCACCCCATTCTCATTTTCATTTGTGACTTAGCCAGTCAGTGGGGTAAAGAAGCCAGATGGAAAAACACACTAGCATTTGTGGGGGGGGGGTTGTAAGGGCGGGGGAGCATATTCTTTGGGTCCTATTGTACCAGGAGCAGCTGAGATATAGGCAGTCCCTTCCATGAGGTCTTCTGACCAAAGGAGACGCTGTCGCCACCTGGGCCTGAAATCCTGCACTGAGAAATCCTAGGCCTACTTCTTTGGGACAAAGTACCCCCAAACCACCATTGAAATAGACGAGCTGTCAAGATGGGATCTCACATTGGGTCATGATGTTCATTAAGACCATAGCCTGGGTGATGTCCTCTGATTGTCTTGAGCCAATTGATGGATGGCAGGGTCTGGTGGGTGATAAAGATCCTGTTTGTAATTAGCTACTTGGGAAGGAGCTAATGGGCCCACATTGGTAGAAGTACCTAATGAGCAGCGCCCGGATGTTTCATTTTCAACATGGCACTCATCTTCTTTCTCCTCTGGACATGAGGGTAGGCTCATGGGGTGATCGTGAATTGCAAAGGTGACTCAACTTCTGCCAAGTTCTCATCCTCTTTGGGCCTCTGTCTCCCCTTTGAAAGGAGGAGTCTTATGTAGCGGTCCAGCTAATGTTATATTGCCCAGAGCACTTGTATTCCCTGCTTGAAGAGGGAATTCTCAGTATCTAATCATCTGTAAGAGATGGAATGGAATACGTGTGCTTCTCTTCACGTATTTGACACTCTCTGCACTTACTAAAAATGTGTATGTGTATATTTATTTTTGTGGGAAAAGGTGGGTCATTTTAAAGGCAAGTTGGGGGCTTAGCAGCAGCAGTTGTTGGAGCCTCAGAATTAATTTCTGCCTCTACACGAAGAAGAATCCCAACAGCCATGGGATGACTGCTGGGTTATCTCTAGCTGAGAGGCAGTTGAAAAGCCCTCATCGAGGGTATCAGAAGACCCAAATTCCATTTTTAGCGTTGCCTCCAAATTGCTAGGTGACTGTGGTCACCTCTACTTATTTCTTATTTGAGTTTCATCTTGTGCATGAAATGATGGTATTATACATATACAGGAATATCTTTTGCCTCACTTTGTGGGAACACGGGTAACCTGGATTTGGGACGGATCTTGACTCTGGAACAAAAACATTTTCCATAAACTTCAGTCAAGTATCCGGCCTGCCAGCCCGCCTTTGCTGTTCTGGAGTCTGAGGACAGGACAGGCTCAGGATCCTACCCTGTACCAGGTAGTATTTGTCCCTAAGGTGCCTGGGCTTCCCTTTCCTCAGGCTGATCTGTGAAAGTCTGGCCCCTCTTACAGGCTGAAAGGAGAGAGAGAGAGGGGTGGTTTGAATATGCACAGAGGAGGGACTTTGAGGCATTGACATACAGGAGACTTAGCTTAGTGCTTTATTTACATAGTGAGCAAATGTTTGTTGGGGGAGGGTGGACGTTAGATTGAGAGGGATTAAAGCTCTTCATCCACTCCTTAGGGATGTGGGAGGGTTAGGCATGTTCCAGCCCTGGCTTCTCTCCTGACAGTTGGAAATGGTGATTTGTGGTTCCTACTCATCTGAAAAAGGCAATCTAGGGTCTCCTCAAAAGGCTTAGGGAACCCATTATCTTTCCAGGCAGGGTTGCCATCCTCCTCTGGCTCAGCTCCCTTAAGACCAGCCCCATTTATGATTTTCGTCAACAGCAGCAGTCACAATATGGTTGAGAGCTGCCATATGCTGAGCCCTGGGAACACGGCAGGGAGCAGCATCCCAGAGCGCTGCCCCGTGGGGTTTCCACTCTGTGAATATCTGTGTGTATGAGAAAGAGACTCCAGTAGCTGTGCAGGCGGAAAATCACAGGCCCTGAATGCGCCAGAGGTCTTTTCTAAACTGAAACTGGTCTCCCCCAATAGCTTCTACAATCATACAACGCTAGAACCAGTGTCCCCAGCTTGAGACTTTGGGGAACCTGAGGTGAACTTCATTTTGGGGTCACAACCTGGGAAAGGATTTGTCTAGAATGACCATGGAAACTGCCAGAGGCCCTGGAACTGACCTCTGGTTCCTTTTTCCTGTCTTCCCTGCTCTACTTGCGGGGAGCACTCTCCAGTATGCTATCTCCTTTGCACCAGATGGCTTTTGGAGAAATGGCTCACGGACTCGGCCCCCATCTGATGGTGCCCAAGTTCTCATTGCAAGCCTCCTGAAGTATCGGCTGGGCCCTCAAAGGCCTGCCTGCCTGCCTGCCTGCCTGTGTCATGGCCTCAGCACATGGGCCCCCTTTATCATTGAATCCAGCCTGGGTCTGAGGCCCCCTTGGGGGTCTGTTCTTTGGTTTCCTGGGAGGATTTATTCCTATGTGACTGACTTATCCCCAGGGGCCTAAGTCAGTCAATCATGTGGGAGTGTCTGGCTATGTGCCCAGCTCAGTGGGTGGGGGATATTTTATGGCAGTGCAAGCTTGATTTCAGTTCTCCTTAGGTGCTGGTATCTTCCTTACTTACTGAAGCTTTTGCTGGGCAACAACCTGGCCAGACATGGGGTGATCTTCCCCAAGTCACATTGCCAGTGGTGACAAAGTTGGGATGGAACTCAGGCTCCCTAACGATTGCATCACTTTGCCTCTCGGGAGAATGTCACCGGGCCCTGCAGTCTTACCACGAGGTTGTACAACTCTGTGACTAAGGATGCAGCCTTTGGTTTCAGAATCCTTGGGTTAGCGGACCTTCTCGCCACTTGCTGTATGTGACTCTGCCTCACTATCTTCCTTTGTTAATGGGGGTTAACATGGTTGATTGCAGATGACCTCAGATTTTCTTACAGCCCTTCTTGTTGAAAGGTGGACTGTATTTCCCCACACCCTGGAGACTGGGCAGACTTAGGAGAATATGGTGGAGAGTGATGGTGTGTGAGCTCTGAGCTTAGGTCTCAAGAGGCTTTGCAGCTTTTGTTTTCACTCCCAGAATGTCAAGGTTATGTGACGAAGCCTGGCTGGCCTCCTTCAAGATGAGGGACCAAGTGGAGGTGATCCCAGCTAAAGTCCCAGACAGAGGTGAGATCAGTGGACACCACATGGATCAGAGACGGGATGTCCTGGTGGAACCCAGCCCAAGTTGCCCACTCGGCATTGTGAGCACAGAGACGAGGCTGAATCCGTTTATCAAGGTTTTAGGTAGTTTGTTACATAGCAGAGGCCAACTGGACTAGGGGATAAAAACAGACCTTACTTGTGGGGCTGTTGTGAGGATTACATGATGGGCTGGCTTAGACCAGCACCCAGAGCACAGCAGCTAGTACCAACAATCATATGGCACTTCCTTTTGCTGATTGGGTTCTGGCTACTCTGACCTCTTTTTATTAAATATACCACATTCTTTGCCTTTTCAGGACTTTGTACTTAATTCTCTGCAACAACATTTGCTTCCCCCAATCTCATCCCCACAGTTGAGGTCTCAGCTGAAATTTCCTTCCTTTCAGGTATAATATCCTATTTACTGACTTCCATCCTTCAGTGTTGTATGTATTTCTTACCAGACTGCAAATTCCTTGAAGGTAGGAGCTGGGCTTGTCCTTGTTCTCTTGTACCTTCTTGCTGACTATCGTAGTGCTGTGTACAGGGGCTCTCAACTGATACTTAAATGAATGAATTAACAAAAAGAGGTCCTCTAGTCAATTTGGGGTTGAGGTTGGGGCTGGGTTTCCAGGAGAGGAGTAGTCAGGTGAGTATCAAATTATTACAGGTCTTTCGGCTTGTGTCACTCTTTCATATTGGGTCAAAGGTATTCTTGATACTTTTAGTCTTGGGAAGGTTATGAACCTCTCTAACAAAATGAAATGAAACCCCTGTCTTTCACCATGCACAAAACTCAATTCAAAGTGGATCCAGGACTTAGGGATACAACCAGAGACCCCCCTGTCTAATAGAAGAAAAAGTAGGCCGTAATCTCCATCATGTGGGATTAGGTCCCAACTCCCTTAATAAGACTCGTATAGCGCAAGAATTAAAACCAAGAATCAATAAATGGGATGGACTCAAACTAAAAAGTTTCTTCTCAGCAAAACAAACAATCTGTGAGGTAAAAAGGATGAAGTATTAAGTAGGGGCTTAAGTTTATTAATGAATGAGTGAATGTGAAGGAGGATGAATAAAGCATAGTTAGAACCAGTTATAATGATATATAACAGCTGGCAGGCGATTATGGAAAAACATGTTTATTTTTTCTTCTAAAAAACGTATTTCCAGTCGGTCAATGAAAGATACGTGTATAAAAATGTACTAAGTACAATCACACTGGTGTTATATTACAGAGGGATTTGTTACAACCATTCCCTCTGAGTAAGGTGGCACATGGGATGGTCACAGTTGGTTTACAAAGAGTGGCAAGAGGAGATGATCAGTTGTACCACTTGGTCCAATTTCCCAGGATGTAGAACTTTGTAAAAAAAAAAAATGGGAAAGTCCTGGATAAATTTAGACAGTTGGTCATGCAAGGGAAATGGCAGCCACAGAGTACCGAGTACAGTATAGCATTTAGGATGAGGTATTAGGCGTTCTTCAACTTTGCTGTCACCCCTTTGTCCCCTTATCTCTGAAGTAAAATCCACTGTACTATTACTGAGGGTGTTACTTCTTTCAAAGGATTTCCCCAGTGAATTTCAACTTGATCCTTATGCTAACCTGGGCTGTAGGACAGTTCTAACCCAATAATGCAAGTGCAGTATCCTGTTTCAAGGCTCCTGGATCCCAAAGAATATAGAGACAGAGCAAAGACTCAAACTTGGATCTCTGGAGGCCACTGAGCTATTCTCTTCTAGAACATTCTACCTGGATCTTTCTGGCTACAACAGTAGGCAAGAAACATGGGAAGAGGAGGGGGGCCCTAAGAGCCAGGTCTTGACTGATCTCCTCCCTTGGAACGATTCATATCCTTTCTGCTCTGCCTGCTATTGGTCTCCCCATAGCAATCTCCATGTTGGATACCCTTGAGCACCCACCTGCTGGCCATGAAGCATCATGGTATGGTAGAGACAGAGATACAGTGACATTGGCTTCAGGATGATGCTCCAAATGGCTCAAGTCCAGCTTTTCCAAGAGGATGGTCGGCAACTTGATTGTTTTGAGCTCTTTTGGGGCCTCTTTGCTAGGAGTTATTCAAGTGATAGGTCAACTCAAGACTGGTGGATGTGATTCTCAGGTTCTAAGATTTGCCACACTTGTTGCACCCACTAGTATACTTATCACCTAATCTGCAGTCTCTAGCTCAAGGTCAAGAGGGCTCCATAACCCACTTTGGCTTATCTTAAAAGACTGGGCATAGGTTACCACTACCAACAGTAGACAGTTTTTCTTGAAAGCCTGTTACAATTCTATATTTTTGGCATTTATGACCTCTAGGAATATAAAGTATATGCAAACCTTCTTTTTTTCTGTGAAATGAGATTTCCCCTGACTTAGTTTAATTGAAGCAGTGTCATGGTGGTGGTGATATTTTTGGGAGAAGCTGAGTGAGTGTGGGGCTTAATACTTAGAGCAATTCTAAATGACATCTTAAAGGATAAGGCTATCATATGGGTGTATTCTGGGTGCAGATGTGTTAGGATCTCTTGATCGTTGGATTTTTCCTGTTCTAAGAGCTGAATGTAGATGAGAAATTTTATTTTAAATAAATAAAATAAATGGTTTTACGTATAGGGTGCTATCTATGTCCTCTTGGAAGATTTCCCAGATGATGCCACCTGTGGTCCATTACTTTGAACAGGGTCCTCCGGTGCACCCATTCCCTTTAGCACGCGCACCCTTCCGTTTTACACTAGCTGTGACCCTACAGCCCTTGGAAGCATCTTTAGATTGTTTTTTCTTTGGTGTAGAGACAGAAAGCAGACTAACTCTCTCTGAATGGAAGTGACGTTAACCTTGAGTCGGTCATCGAGATGAAGCCCTTGTACACGAAGGTCTCATCTGAGACTTCGACTCTTGGCACTGAGGTGTGAGGTGATGGTGTGACAAACCCGGTACATTCCTGAGTTCTTGCCTGGGTTGGTATGCTTCTTGGAATCGTGGAAATGTGTGGCCCAGTTACATTTGGTTCTAGGTTTCAATTATTTAGAAGATCATAATAATACTTGGGTTAAAAAAAAAAAAATGGGGAATTCAGTGCAAGAGAAACATAGCCTCCTTATAAAACCCCTGTTTACAAGACATGCGGCTCAGCAGCAGAGGAAACTTAGAGGTGGACTGGCCTTTCAGCCCTTCTTCATCAACCTCCTTGGAACCAGCAGTTCCCTTAAGGGAGTCAAGTCTGGTAGGTAACAACGAATAAGGCTGGCCCATTCTTCCCCCTATGAGGAAGGGTCAAGGCGGGTACTCGGGCCAGTGATCCAGTGGCCTCTTCTGAGTCTGCATGAATGTCTACAGCCCCTCATATGGTCAGTGAGCTCTGGGATCGACGATGGCTGCCTCTAGTCAAGGGCCGGGACACATCCGTCTGTTCCCTGGAGCAAGCTCTGGGAGCCGGTGTCCTATTTGGCCCTAGAAGATGCTCCCCAGATGAGAGTTGAGCTGCGAAGTCCCCTGAGCATGGGCCATCCCTCCCATGCTCTCTGCTGCTTCTCTGTCCACGGAACACCCAGTCTTCCACGTGCTTCCGCTTGGGAGGACTAGAGCTCTTTGGGGTGCTGGTCCTGAAGTCCTGCTCTGGGACAGGTGGCACTGGACCGTGAGTGGGCTGAGCCGCTCCAGGAGTCGTGGCAGGTCTTAGTTTGCTTCTCCAGTTCTGGATTTCCAGGTTTCTTTTTTCTATGGGCAGTTGGTCAATTTTCTGAGCTTTTGAGATGGGAGTTTTCCCATAAGTTCCTTGTAGAGACAGGAAAAAGTATCTAATAGGAAATAAAAAGAATAAATGTTTTCTGATTTTTGTTGACTTCTTTATTTTCAGTATTGAAAGGGGTATTAGAATCTACCTTCCTACAAAGAGCCGGGTTTTTACTGCACTTCTGATTGGTTATCAAATCTAAGCTTGGGTGCTCCTCAACCCCCATGCACAACAGAGTAGCTGACATTTAGTATATACCAGGAGTATTCCAAGGGCTTTGAATATCAGCTCATTCCGCCAGTAATTCGTGTGCTTGGTATAGTCAAGTGCCATGTAATGATGATTCAGTCAATGACGGACAGCAGGTACTATGGTGGTCCTATAAGATTTGATCAGCTTAGGGATATAGCCCAAGCTTGGTTTAGGTAAGTATGCTCTATGATGTTTACACTACAATGAAACCACTGAAGGATGCACTTCTTAGTCATGTGCTGCTTAATGACAGGGCTACATTCTTTTTCCCCCCTTTTGTGTGAACAGATGAGGAAACTGGTATTGAGAGACTGAGTGATTTAACTGGAGCCGTCCAATGGTCCACTCTGGTCAGAACCAAGCACTCTCAATCCAGAGTGTGTCCTACCTACCACGTACATTGTACACGAATTATTGGGAGAATTGGGAGAATCATCATTACATGGCACATGACTATACCAAGCACACGAATTATGTTTTGGGGCCACTCTAATTTAGGCAAATGTAATTGACTGGTAATGCCGACAATTTGGAACTTAAGTCATTTTAAGATTCATCTTATTTCCTAGAATCTGTGTACCATGCTGAATGGAGAGCATCACTGTTTGCCTGAGGGAAAACACTAAGGCCCCAAGTGATGAGTTGAGATTTGCAAGTTCTCTTGAGAAGTTGCTATATCTGTTGACTAACCCAGGGTTCCTTTCCTCCTGTGGTGGACTGTGGACTTCAGTGTCTCCATGTGTAGCTAAAATTTTCTCCCTGTTTCAAATTTAGGGAAGGTATGAGGAGGGGAATAAACCTTAGGTGGTGTGTGGGAGCAAACACCAACTTGTAACATGGGCTGCTCACATCCCCTCTTTCCTTTTTAGAGAAAGAATCTGACGCCCAATCCATCTGGCCCAGAGGACATCTAAAGTCTTTGCCAAAGATGAATAATCATCTTTCTTAGAAAAAAAAAATTATTCAAGTCCTAAAAGCAGAGAGGGGGCTCCCAGTCTTCCACTGATCTTCAAATTGCAGGGTGACCCCACGGTGGGTGAGGGCTTTCTGATGACAGCCCCCTCACCTCACCTGTGACGTCACAGGGGGCCCTATATGCACATCAGGAAAGGTTAGGCTTCTTGCCTAGAAACAAGAATTTCAGTCTGACCCTGTCCCCCAAACCACCACCTTTCTCCTTCATCCATTTACCAAAAAATACTTCAGGTTCCCACAACGGCCAGGCCTCACTAGGCTAAGCTCTGAAGGAGCCAGAGACTTGCTCTCTCGTCCCATGAGTCCAGCCATACATGGGGGTAGGGAGGAGGCAAGAGGACGTGCACCACCTGATCTGGTCTGAAGACCTTCCTCGGAGAAGAGGCACGTAAGCAGAGGGACTGCACAGGAGATGGGCCAGAAGCCAGGAGTAATGACTCAAGTGTGGAGAGTTGACACAGGGCAGGTGAGAGCTAAGGGCCAAGGTTTTGTTTTCGGGCTTTTTTTAAAAAAATGTATTGAGAAGCCCTTGGAGAATGATGAATGGGCCACATGATCACACTTGGATACAGTGATGGTACACAATCATGGACCCAACAGGAGACCCTTGAAGTAATTTGGGGGTGAAGGGGCATGGCCCACCCATGATGGTGGCTGTAGAAATGATGTGTAGAAGGTGAAGCTACCAGAACTCGGTGCTGTGTAAGATGCACCTGGGGAACCCGTGGGTCGGATAACTCCCAAGGGTCTGCTCTGGTTCCATGTGGGTAGCACTTGCTGGAAGGAGCTGTGGAAAAGACCCGGCTTTCTGGATCGGTTGGTGATGGAGGGTGGAATTGTGAATTGGAGATGTTGCCTGCTTTCCTCAGGCTTAATAAGCCTAGGGGAGGTGAAGAATGGGAACCTGGAGAGATGCCTCTGGAATTCAGAAGAGAAGTCCGTCTCGGTGATTTAGAATGAAGATTCATCTGCTAAAAGTGATTTTTTTAAAAAAGATCCACAATAATAAGAATAAAGTTAGAAGGGAACCAGAGGTAGGATTGACATCTACACCACATAACAGATGTGAGCCAGCAAAAGAAAGGAGGAAAAACTTAATAGTGTGTAGAGTCCCTGAAGCCAAGGAAAGAGGGTCCAGGGACTGTTACCTTCTACTGGAGCTAATTAAGAGGCACATTTAAGGTCAAAATTTCATTTGCTTTTCTTCTGTTTGTAGTTAGGGGAATTTGTGCTGTGTTTTATGCTGGTTGAAATAACTAGGTTTGAGAAGTCATAGTTAGTGGGCTAATTATCTTAAGTTTGGGTGGAAAATCGATCTCAGATGTAAGCTGCATTTATTATAACAATCAGTAAACAAGTAGTTTTCTACAGGTGAATAACTGTTCCAAATCAATAGCCCTTCCAACTATTATATCTCATTGTTTCATGTCAGAGGAAATCTCTTTGCTTCTCAATGAATATTAAGAAATTCAACTTTATTTTGATAGGTTGCTTACTCTCTGTTAGGTAGGGTAACTAGCAAGTGAATATCGGCTTTTTCCTTACTTGTCCCTCATCTGTTCATCTTTTCAAAGCACCCTTTGCTTTATTAAAATGAGGCATCAGTCTTTTATATTCTGGCTCCAAGTCTTTTTTTTAGTTAGAGATAAAGAATGTGGGGCTTATAAATTTGGCTTAGCACATCTCAAATAACCTCAAAATAAATTGACGAGAATACTCAACCCTCATATTTGATACCCTTTTCTGACAAGGGCATGATTGTCATAGTTCCTCTCTTGGGTGGTTATCTTAAAGGGTAGGGTGGGAACTATGCCCCCGAGGCTTCTGCTTGTGCCTGATTGCTTCCCACAATACTTGTAGGACTCACTCTTGATACCAGCCTCTTATGCTATGGTCAGACTCACATCCAAAGCATCCACTGGATTATAGTGGATTATTCTTAGGAACAGCAACCTTTTCATTTATCTGAGTGCAGACAGGAAGTGTGCTATGCAATGATGGTGAGAGAGAGACTGTGATCAATGCCAGAAAGGTCATGATAGGCATACCAGGTGGTGGGCTATGTGAGAAAGAGACTTATTTCATCCTGTGGAAGGTAGACGATGTCACGGAACTTCTGAAAATCATCATATCTGACAAGATTACAAAGGCTGAAGGGTTTGGGTAATGGGAAGGCCATTCCAAATAGAAGGAACTGGGAGAGAAATGGTAAGGGGCCACAAACAGCTTGGTAGTGTGGAACCCAAAGTTTGAGGCAAAGGATAGGGAGATAAGCCTTCAGAGACCAGCCGAGAAGGGAGGTCATGCACACAGTGAATACTTAGAACTCATTTCTATGGTGTTCTGCCATCTTGGCAGTTTCAGCCTCCAGCATAGGTGCAGCTAAGGGTGTTGATGGTCTCTAATTTTGGGATAGAAAAAGTTTTGCAATATTGTGATTTCGACTGAATACAGTCTCTAATGGTAAGTGGCTGAACTCTGAAGTTCAGGGTAATGAGACCGAGACGGGCTTTCACCTATGAGTGTATCACTGTGAAATTAGCCAATTTCTCTGGGTCAAGAGTGTGGGATGGAGAACAAAACATTGATCCCTGGGTTGGGAGAATACAGCTCCCACTCTAAGGGGGTAGTGGGTTTATAGACACATCAGCAGTGTCAGGAACAAGTTGAACTAGAACCAAATTCTTAGCCCCTTGTTTTGTTTTTTTTCCATCAGCTCTATAGAAAAGTGTGTATCAAGGGTGAGCTCCACAGAAAGGCCAGACATTATTCATTTTGCCCTTTTTATGGAAAATGTGAAAGCAAAGAATGTTAGGTTGGGAATGTCAGGAACAGTCTGTGGGCATCTGGCATACACAGGTTTTGTATGTTATGAGTGTTTTAAACAAATTTAAATGATGTTGAAAAAGTTGGCTCTTTCATGTAAAATTTAAATTTCTGGGAAAAATTGAAAACTCTGGAATGCTTTGCTATTTCTTTCCCCCAATGCTTTCACTAAACCTGACTTGGGCAGTTGCTTGCCTTTCCTGTAGGCATTCCCCGGCTATCACACAACCATAATCTTAAGTCAGAAAGGTAGGCATTTTTACTTATTTTACAGATGTCACAACCGAGGTCACACCAGACTTAGTGACTTTGCTGCACTGTGGCTGACCTGGGGACTAGAGTTGGCTTTGTTTGCCCCCTGGCTCATTGTTCTTTCTGTCCTAGCACCTTGCCTCTGGAAGAACAGCCACTAGGAGCCCATCAAGGGACAAATAATGACTCCTGGGTTATGAAAATTGCTTATTAACGGGAGACGGACATTCTAGATGGGAAACAACCCCAGTGCTCAGACCTTGGGAGGAGAGCCGCGACAGGTGTGAGGAAGCAGACGAGGTAGAACGTGGGATCTGAGAGCTGATTCTCCATCACCCAGTAGGGATTGGTGGGACTGTTGCAGGTGACGCAGGTGGCGTTATACACCACGGAGACCACAAAGTACATCAGGAAGCTGCTTAGCAGAACAAGTCCATGGACAAGGGTCTGTGGAGGGAAAGAAGAAGGCACTCTTGAAGATAAAGTTCAGATTTCGGGCACTATGGTTGAACTACTTGGCTAACTCCATTTTAAACTTCTTTGAAATGTAATTACAAATAAATTAAAAAAGACCAGTTGAATGGATAATTATAAAGCAAATATTCTTGTTGCTATTAACTCAGAGACCTCCAAATCTGTCTTACTCCTGACATTGGTGATTGCCAGACCCATCCTTGGTAGCTTTACCACTTACCTATGTTTCCTTATGCGGCCTATTTTTAAATGTTGAATAAATAGTATTTTTTTCCCTTTTTCTCCCTCAATATTGTTTGTGTGTGTAGTCCATTTCTTCCAGACATGGCAATAATTTATTCACTTTGAAAGAAGCACTATGTTCTGAAGTCTGGTCTTACTGTCTTGTTCGTGCCTCTTCTTTTCTGTTCTTGTCTTTTAAACATTGACTATTTTGTATAATTTAATTTTCTCTTTACTAGTTTGAAAGTCACATATAACATTTTTACTCTTTCAGTGATAACAAGTAACAAACAATCTTACTGGAGTTTAGAGTATACATCTTCTTTCCCCTCCTGAATTACAAAGTGCTTTGGATCACTAGAGCTCCATTTATTTAACTCCTATGTCATTTGTTATCTTAGCTGTCTATTTTAATTCTCTTAAGTCATGCAAGTCAGAGTTTAATATGATCAATACTCATTAAGATTTACTTACATATTGACCAATATCCATTCTTCTTGCACCTTCCATCTAGATCTTTCCTTCTGGACATCCATTAGCAGGGACTTGTGTCAGACTGATGGTGATATAGTCTGATTTATTTCATTCTCATTCTTGAAAGATTTTTAAATATAGAATTCTTGTTTGGCAGGATTTTCTTTGAGCATCTTCTAGCTAGCATTCCACTGTCCTCTGGCTTCCATTGTTGCTATCGAGAAGTTAGCAATATCTGTCCATTTTTTTCCTTAAATGGAAATGTTTCTCAAAAATCTGCTTGTATAATTGTTTTGTATTTGGCATTCTGTAGTTTAATAGTGAATTGTTTTTTGGTTTGCTTGTTATCTTCTTACATCTGTGGATTGATATCTTTCGATCACTTCTACAAAATTCTCAGATTACTGTTTTTTCAAATATTGTTTGTTTCATCCTCTTTCCTTCAAGGATTATTATCAATGTAAAGTGATTTTCAGATAACACTGATATATCTACTATAATTTTTTCTTCTATATTCTAAATACTTTCTTTTGAACAACTTGCTAAATACCTCTTAGCTGTGTCTAATCTGCCATAAGGTTAACCATTAAAATTAGTTACTATAATTTTTACAAGTAAATTCTCCATGTGATCTCTTTTCAAATTTATATTTCTTTGTATAATTTCCCAATCTGTGCAGATATTTTAAAGCTTGTTCTTTACTATGATTAAAGAAATAGTGTTTTTGTCACAGCTGATAATTTTGTATCCATTTGTTTCTTTATTCTCACTTACTGGTTTCTTTGGGAGATTGGTCATTTTAGAATAAATATTAGTGAGGATCATTTCAACCTTTGAAAGAGAAAGTACCTTTCCCTAGAGAGGGCATGTATGTATGATTCAGTACCCTTCAATCACTTCAAGTGTAATTCATAGGTGGATGTTTGGCTCACCCAGGTGATGCGAACCTGGGCTGCAAATCTATATGAGGCCAGCTTCTGGTCACATTTTCCAAGAACAGTTCCTTTATGCTCATCTTCTCTGTTTAGGTGCATCTAATTCTATGCCTCTCCCCAACTAAAGTGTAGCCTCTCAGATCCCAGTGTAATGTGATCTCGTATTAGGCTGGGTTTTGATTTTTGAGCCTTTCACTCAAGGTTCATTTTGGGCAGGGTCACAAGCACCCTCAAGGAAAGTGGTGCTGGCTCAGATTATGGTCTTTACTCTCCTGTCAGCTGAGAGCTTATTGTTCTTTCACAGATTTTTCTTTAAAGAAAAAAGTTATTTTTAGTTATTTTCAGTGTGAGCAGTGATCCAAAAAATCCCTGTTTCTGAAGAAGGAAAAAGTTAGCTAACTTCCTTTTTTTTTCTTTTTAAATTAGACAAAATTGTACATAGTTATTATGAGCAACATTATACATGTTTGAAACATGTATACATTGTGGAATGGCTAATTTGAGCTAGTTAACATGCAGTACCTCACATACTAGTCATATTTGTGTGTGTAGTGAGAACACTTAAGAAATTTCAAGAATGATACGTTCTTATTAAGCTTGTGTTGTACAATAGATCTCCTGAACTTCTAACTGAAATTATTTAGCTGTTTTACAATTGCTTTGATATGTCATTTACTAAGTTTTTGAAATATGTATGCATTGTGGAATGAATGTAGAGACAACTAACAGAGGCATTATCTCACATGCTTGAGGTTGAGAATACTTGAAATCTCGTATGGATGTTTAAGAATATAAAAGTCATGTTGTACTATAGTTTTCTTAAACTTAGCTTAGTCCTCCTATTCAACTGAGGTATTAACTTTATAATTGCTTGGGTGGAGACTGTCATAGCCCAGACAAGAAAGATGTCCCCCTGATTCAGAAAGATAAATGGGCTAGGGCTGTGGCTTAGTGGTACAGTGCTTTCCCGGTATATGTGGGGCACTGGGTTTAATTCTCAGAACCACATATAAATAAATAAAGGTCCATTGACAACTTAAAACAATATTTAAGAACTGAGAAAGACAAATGATTTTAGTAACTGACTCCTTTCCAGAAAGGACTAGTAACTACTGGGGTTGGGGCACCTGTTTTAGAGGTGCATGAGGCAGACAGTATTTCCCAATTTTTAAAAAATTTTGAGGGGATGTGGCTCAAGCAGTAGCGCGCTCGCTTGGCATGCGTGGTGGGGTGCTGGGTTCGATTCTCAGCACCATATAAAAATGTTGTGCCCACTGAAAACTAAAAAAATATTTTAAAAAATCTCTTTAAAAAATTTTTATTTTTTATTTTGAAACAGAGTCTAGCTAAGTTATCAAGGCTGGCCTTGAATTTGCTTTCCACCTGCCTCAGACTCCTGAGTAGCTGGGATTATAGGCATGTGCCAATGTGCTCAGTTTATATTTTCCTCTTTTTAAAGCAGATGTATGCAATACTTCAAGAAAGAGGGCTAAGTGGCTGCAGAAGATCTAGAAGTTTTAGTCTTGTCACCTATTTAATAATACAGTCGAGGCCTGATTACACTTTGTAAGGCATTTTGAAAGTTTAAAAATATCTAATGGTTAAGAAGGTGATAGCAGTTTCTTTGGGAAAATATGTTGGATTGGTTGTTTGAAATATTTCACAGTAATTACATTTTTTTTTTTAAATATACAAAGATTAAGACTTGGAGATACATGAAAGTACCCATATGTCCCTTGCAAATGACCTCTTTAATATTGAATACAAATTCAGTGTTCGTTATTTTTTGCATGTTGTTTATCCATGGTGATGGTAGCTTTTTACTTTATCACGTATAAATACTGAGCTACAGGCTACAGAACTTCTTGCTGTGTCCTGAATGTACCCTTTCAAATTTATATGTTGAAGCCCTGTAATAGTATTGAGAGGTCATGCGAGGGGAGCTCTCATGAAAGGGGTTAGTCTTTATGAGAAGAAATTAAAGAAAAATGATCTTTTTCTCAATAATGTGATAATACAGTTGTAAAACTGCATATCAAATCACTGTCAGGACTGTCTATTCTACTTAAAAATAGACCATCCTTTTTCCTGTTGATGAACACTTTTCTTATTAGCAAAAAAATAAGTACTGGAACAAACATGCTTGTGTAAGTATTTTATGGGTTCATAAATACTTACAGGGGAAATCATGTTGCAGTGTATGAGTACTTTAAACTCTGCTTTTTAAAGGGGTGTCAGTTTAAAGTCTAATAACATGAAAATTCCTTGTGTGTTCTCATCGAACAGATTGTTGAACTGATCTGCCAATGCTGTATTTAGACTTCTTAATATATTTTTAAGATTGTTTCATAATTTTTTCTTTGGATTGTCCATGCCCATTTTGTATCAGTGTTATTTTAGCCATGAAAAACAAATTACTAGACTTTGAAAAACAAATTACTAGACTTTTAGGGTGTCCCTCTAAAATTCCTATGTGGGAACTTAATACCCAGTGTGATAGTTAGAATCTTTGGGGAAGTGATTGTCATGAGCACTGTGTCTTGATGATGGATTGGAGGTTGAAGGCAGAGCTTCAGTGCCTTTTGTCCTTCTACCATGTGAGAACAGTGTTCACCCCTTTTGTCTCCTTCCTCTCCAGAGATGCAGTAAGAAGGCTCCAAATTGGAGGCTGAGAGCAGCCTTCACCAGATGCTGGGACTGTCAGTACCTTGATATTCCAGTCTCGAGGTGTGAGAAATTTCTATTCCTTGGAAATTGCCCCTTCTCAGGTATTTTGTTACAGTGGCATAAATGGATTAGAACATCTATCTTTCCCTATTTTTTTCTGGTCCATGAAAAACTTTATATAAGAGATTATCTCTCATAAATTTAAACTCAAATTCGTCTCTATAATTTGTTTCTGGGGGACAGCATCTGGATTATTCGTATTTGTTGAGTAATTTTGACTAGGTTTTGGTAAATTTTACATTTAAAGAAATTTTCAGGACATAATTTAAAATCAGATAATTATTACCATTTTCATTCCGTGTCTTCTCTTGAATCTGCTTTGCCAGGGTTTTAAAGTTTTCATTGGATTGTTTTTTTTTCCTTTGGTATATATGGTAATTTTATATTCCTACATCTGAATTCTCATTTGTTTTCCATAGTAAAAGCTTTAGTTGATTAAAGAAGTCTGCAAATGTATTTTATCATCATTCAGTAAGAATAATATTACAATTTCCAGCATTGTTTTTTACCTCATGAATTACTTAAAAGTGAATTTCCAAGTATGTTACTTTTGGTTACCTTCTTCTTGTTTTTAGTTTAAATGTTGTTTTGTCCAGGACCATGGTCTCTATAATTATCAATCTTTCAGATTGCTTTATAATTAAAAATTTGGTCTTTTGTAAATGGTCTCTTTGGTGAAAAAAGATATATAAAATCCTGTCCCAGATAACAAATATATTAGATATAATTTATTTAAAGATTATATATTTTATTTTGTTGCATATTTGATCCATGCCAGTTTCTGATAGAGCTGCATAAAAAGATCATGTTATGACTGTGAATTTGTCCATCTGCCTTATACTTATTATATAAGGAAAAAATATATATATAGTGATAATGAATTAATTTCTTTTAAAACAAACTGTCATTTGGTAAGAATACTGATGTATTTGAACATATTTTGTATTTTTTATTCTCTGCACTTTTTCATTCTTTTAATAACCTTACATTTTGGGACTTTTATGAAAATACGTATGGTTAAATGTATATTTCTATCTCCTATGCATCATGGATTTAGCATAAATTACCCAGCCCTTCTTTACCATCTTATTTCCTAAACTTTTTGATGTTCTCACGAAAGTGGACTCTTTTTTTTTTTTTTTTTTTGACTTTACGACTAGTGGGATTCAGTGTGATATTTCCATAGATACATAGAGTATAGATATGTAGTTCCTTTTTTAAATTAAATGTGTTTGTTAGTGCATTAGTTTTACAGAATATTGGGGTTCATTTTGACATGCATGGAATATAATTTGCTCTACTTCATTTCCAAGTATTTCCTCTACTGTTCTTCATTCTATTCATTTGTAGGTTTTTTTTATTTTTAAATTGCTGCTTTATCAATACCAAGCTGCAACTGATTGTGGTATATTCGTATAGCTACCTAGTATAATTTGGTCAATGCCTCCCACTGTTCCCTCATTCCCCATATTTTGCTCTAACCTCTGCATATGAGAAAACATCTGCTCTTGATTTTTCTGGGTCTATTTCACTTAGCCTCATGATCTCTAGTTCTATTCATTGATTCACATAGTTTCATTCTTCTTTGGGGCTGAGTCAAACTCCACTGTGTGTTTATACCACATTTTCTTAATCTTTTCATCTCCTCATGGGCACTTGGGCTAATTCCATAACTTAGCTCTTGTGAATTGTGCTGCTATAAACATGGATGTGCCCGAATCACTATAGTTGGCTGATGAATTCATTGCTTTCTGGTGGCTTGTGTCCATGTAGCTTGTCCAGAGCCTCTGGTGGACTTTAAGATCATTGCTGTATCTTATATTCATTGTACAGTTTCCTTATTGTATATCCAGGTGATACAGCCAGATTCATTCTGATTTTCATTCTCAAGCCCTTCAAATGCTGTTTCTTTACCATTCTCCCCTGTATCTTCTCCTAAAACTCCTATCATGTGGATGCTGGAGCCACGGTTGTTGTCAGCTACTTTTCTTATTCGTGTGGCATTTTGGATGAGTTCCCAGTACGACTTTCCAATTTGGTATTTTACTTTTTGCCAGTGTCTGATCTAAAGAGAATCCCACAAGTAGCACTTTTTCATTTCCAAGAGTTCTAAACATGTAGCTTGTCTCAGTTCCTAGGATCCGGTGCTCACAATTCTGATACAACTGCTGTAGTAACCCCAAATAGCTTTTTGGTATATTTCCTGACAGTACTGGAGATTGAACCTGTGGGTCTTTTGCCCTGGAGTAACATCCCTACTCCCCTTTTTATTTCAAATTTGAGACAGGGTCTTGCCAAGTTGTCCAGGCTGGCCCCAAACTTGGGATCCTCCTGTCTCACTGAGATGACGTGCATGTGCCACCATGCCTGCTCATTGTCTATAGGGTGCTTTCTTGAGTGGGGGAAGTTGGACTCAGTAAATGGGACTCCAGTCTCCCCACTGCCATCAACTCTCTGTTATTCTGACTCTCAGAAACCTCCTAGTTTGAGCCTGCCCGGAACCTGACCTCTTCCCTGTGTGTTGCAGGCTCTCTGGTGAGGTGGTTCATGAAGAAATTTAAGCCAGCTGCGTTTTTTGGCTTTAGTACTAGGTTCTGTCATTGGCATGTGTTGAAATACAAGGGTAACCCTGTGATGTAGTGTCTCCCTTGGTGGTTTTCAACAGTCAGTGCCTGTTTGGCTTGTGGTGGGAGGTAAGATGATAAGTTCTATTGCAGAACACAGGAACAGGTTGAGCCTACGTGGGGGCAGATTTCCAAATTTTTAAAACTCACACTTTTGGAAAGAGCCATTTCCATGTGATTAAGGACAAATCTTTCTGTACTAGGGTCTCCACGTACCATTCAATTTTATCTAGTCACATTATTAACAAAATGGTTAAATTGCCAGGGCTCAAAACCTCTTGTGTCTTGAAATGTTTGGGGCCAGTTTCTTGGCCTTGTTGCACTTAACACAAAGGGATCTGTGAGCTTACATGAGATAACACATGCAAAGCATGTAGGTGCCTGGCACATACTTTTTATCTCTTTGCAAAGAAGTTGGAATTCCTTTTTAGATATTAAAAAGTGATATTTGGACTTGCTTGAGATATAGTGACCTGAAGGCAGTTTCCAATCTTGCACCCTAAAATTTAAATAAGAAACAGACCTCCTCTAACACAGCTCATCTCTATACCACTCCTGAACTTTGTGTATCAGCATTATCTATTTTTGCAAATAATGCTGATCTAGTTTTGTCATCCTGGCTAGATGATAAGCAAGTGGAGGCCAGGAACTGTATCTTCCTCACTATTTTCAACCCTTTCCAGGTGGGACACAGCTAGGAAGGAGCTCAATATGCAGTGAACAAATGAATCAATGATAGAGTGAAACAACTTGAAAATCTGAATGTAGGCAATGGAAAGGGATTTGCTTTTGAACTACTGAGGCTCTGGGACACTTACCCAGGTCTTCATTTCCATCGCCTGATGCAAGAGGATTGTGATGAGGGAGATGGTGTTGATTGGTGTCCCAAAGGTAAAGACATCGATGTCAGAGCCTCTGTAGGTCTGCAGAGGAGGAACAAATGGGCATTGTCAGATGTGCCTGTGGACATAAAGCATCAATGAAGGCAAGTGTCCAGGCTGGGACAAACAGGGAGAGAACATATCCAGTTGCTGTCCACCCAAAGAACAGACACAGATGAGAAATGAGGTGACAGGACTAAATTACTTAGAAACATGTTTGCCAGAGGAAGCCAGAATGAAGGCTGTAAAACCTCTGAGTGAACAAAGAATTTATGGAGCATCACCCAGGCTCCGGCTGAGGACACTTTCATATCCACCTTCAAGGAGTTTATAGTCCATTAGGCCCGGTAGCTGTGGTACAGGTTAAGGGCATGAGTGCCATAATAGAGGGAAATGACAATGGGTCCTGGAAACACAGAGGATATGACAGCTGAGATAAGAAGAGAAATGCAGTCCAGGCCAAGGTCACAGGAGAACAGGATGGGTCTGTTGAGCATATGGCAGGGACAGACGATAAGGCAGGAAAGGCCAGTGGATGATTCACTAGGAGGATAACACAAGCCTGGGAACTTGGAAAAAGCAGAAGTTGCTCCCACCCCCATCTTGTTGCTAATTGTGGGGGAAAAAAATGAGCTCAAAGGCTCACCATAAGCAATATGGTTTATTTGGGGGCAATTACTCCATATTCTGACCCCCTGTTCAGGAAGAATATGCTATTTAAACTGAGAAAACAAATTGAGACAGGGCTGGCATCCCTTGTTATCTATGCAATTGCTGTTTATTTAAGATAATGTAGTATCTCTTCTTGCTGCCTTGACTTTGCAAGTACAAGTTATATGTATTCACACATATGTATATGGAAGGTATTTGAATTTAAAATCCTTGAGATATAATCAGGCAGGAAGCAGTATGAACAAAGAAGTCCAGGTGTAAGGGGAATGGTGGGGACTGTGGCACTTGGGAGAACACATTTCCCATCTGAGCAGGGCTGCAAATCTGAATTTTTGCCTCATGGCAATAATGCTCGCTTCTGTTTTTTCAAGCTCCTCCAGATACTAAACTGTTTGGATAAAGTGTTCTGCTTATTCCAAACAGCTGGGTGGGATGTGGTTTGCAACCACCAGTTTGGAGCCTGTGTCTGAAGTATCCAAAAAGACACCACTCATCTGGAATTTCATATAATCTGTACCAACTTCAGGCTGTGATTGATGGGTCTGAAACAGGACTAGTTGTCTTACCAAATAGGGGAAAAAGAAGCAGACGAGGCTCTGGTAGAATGCATCCGCCATGGAAATCCAGAAAGCCGACAGGTTGTAGTTCTGCCAGGGAAGAAGACACCCATGGTTACAACACAACACAGCCCTTTTCCTCCTAAGCAACCATCTTGGGAGAGGTTGGGGATGATTGGCCACTTGCACCCGAATCTCAGCCACAACAAAAAGTAGTGATAAAAAGCACAGGCTCTCGAGACCTCAGTTCAAGTCTTGGCTCTGCCACTCCTGTGTGACCTTGTACAGAGAGCTCGTTTCTTTTTCCATAAAATGAGGCTAGAAATAATACTGTTTCCTTGGGGTTCAAGAGGACTAAATGCCACGGTGCCTGGGTCTCTACTAGCGCTCAGTTTCTATTGACAAAACTACTCCACACCGGGTACATTAGAGTCTGAAGTGTCCAGGAGCCTTCTGAAAGGAACAGCTAGAGCCCAGCCCGGGATCAAGGGCTCCCCAGAGACAGCGATGTCAGAGATGAGCCTTTGCTCTTTCTGGGGAAGACAGAAACTTGTGTGGTTGGTTTTTACTATATTTTCTTGGAATTGTAGATGCCCATGGAGCAATTCTGCCCCCCATGGGGGAGGGGCACCTACCAGAGGCACGATGTGGCTGTGCTGCCTCCAGGACTCGCACATACTCCTCGGCCTGCGGTGTCACCTTATGCTCCTTTCTTTGGGTTAGGATGGGGCTTGATTCTTTGTTGCGAGCTGATATTTTTTGAGAACACCACATCGGGCTTTGCCTTCCTTTGCCCCAGGTGCACAGGTACCATATTTACAGGTGTTTCAAGGCCTCTTTCCCAGAAGTCCCCTTCAAAGCATCCAGGGGCCCCTCCACCAGCCCTCCTTGCCCTTCTTCAGTCTATCTGATACCAGAAAGTTCTAGGCCATGTTCTCTTGAGTTCTACATGCTTCCCTGGACGAAGTGAAGTATGTGTTTGAGTATCTTACTCAGGGATAAGCAAACTGGTAGCTAGTCCCCAGGTTTCTCAAGCTGGGGGACATGGTTTGTGCATGTCCCTTAGGGGAAGCTTGGTCCTCACTGTAGCAACGTGGGAAAGCCATGGTGGGCTATTATAAAAGAGCTAGTCCACCCTTGCTCTTTTACAAATCTTGGAGGTGGCTTTTCAGCTCACTGTGAGCTCTCATTCTCTCATGGTCCCACCCTGATGCCACACCATGTTGTGCTACAGCCCAGGGCCACATAGATAAACTCCTGGAGTTTGTACAGTACCCAGCAACAGAAAACATTGGGCTTGGGGATCTTTCTATATGTCTTCCTCCCTTTCAATCAGGGCAGTCACATTAATATGTCACTTTTTTTGGTCCTGGGGTGCTTAACCACTGACTCACATTCCAGCCATTTTTAACATTTTACTTAGAGACAGGGTCTTGCTGAGTTGCTCACGGTCTCTCTAAGTTGCTGGCTTTGAATCTGCAATCTTCCAACACCCAGTGAAATTCAAGTATGGGAGCAGAGTTACCTAAAGTCACATGGGAGTTAAGGGACAGAAACCAGGGCTTGTGACCCAGCCAAATGTTCTTACACTGATCTTCAAGGGCTGTCAGTGGTCAAGGAAAAACTGAGGCCACCACCTCCTGAAGGCCCGAGCTCCTTACCTCGGAGTTCTGGCCACTCTTGTAGAGCTCGGGCAGTGCCAGCAGCGTTTCTGCAGAGACATCTTTATCAAGGATGCCGAAGATGATAGGTGGCAGGGAAGTGAAGAAGAGGTTGAAAAATATCATCTGCCAGTAATCGATCATGGTGGAGCCAGAGAAACCACAGAAGAACTGGTACCAAAAGAGCAGGTTGACGTAGCACTGCAGGCAGAGAGCATGGCTTTGTGAGCGAGGCCCCTGCTGGTCATCAGTGGCTGCTTCAGAGCTCCATGTCACCTGGGCTCTTGGAGCTTCGATTCCCTCATTTACAGCTTCTGTTAACATTACTGCTCTTGATAGCATACACACCTTACCACACTGGAGAATGTTATGTGGTTAAGAGCAGAGGTTTTGGAGGCAGTCCTGATTTTAAGTCTGTCACTAGCTGTGTGACCTTAGGTGAACTGCTTAATCTTTCTAAATATCATTTTGTCCTCTGTCAAGGGAACAATAATACCAAGACCATGGTGATAAATAGATGGCAACAGCATGGTACTAGAAACTAATGCCTCAGCATAAAAGTGACAGAAAGACTGAACCACAAACAGGAAACCTGGTGATCTCGTGAGAAGGTTTATCATTTGGGATTCTCCTAAAGGTCATTTAACTCGGAGGGGGAGGGGTAAGAAAAGTCTCCCTAAATATAGCTTTATTTTTTCTAAAGCTCTTTCCCAGTCCAGATCTCCCTACCTGGAGATCTGGGCTGGGTCCCCATTAGTGTCTGCCACGTTGTGAAGTGGTTTGGCGACCCAACCACAGTCACATAGCAGCTGGTCCTGGAGGTAGCTCCATGAACCAAAAAGTCCTAGTCCTGTTGATATAAAGGGCCTTAAAATAAATCACTCAGCAGGTTTGTATTCAAACTAAAACCCTCATTTCAAAACTGCTGGGCTAATGTTGTTTTGAAGAGGCCATTATTAATATGTCAATATTACAATTGGTTTTAGAACAAATGTTAACTAAGTTTCTACATGTGTTGTGCGATATACCTTATAGCGTATCACTATGTCAGTACTGTACGTTAGATGTACAATATATATTATAATTTGTCCTAGCAAACTTGTAAGATTATTGCCACTAGCATATTTGTTGTATTAACATGGATAGCAATAGTGACAATAATATTAGCCCCAGCCTGCAGATGAGGCTCTGAGACGCTCAGCTGCCCTTCGACCTAGTTGAGAGCTAGAAAGTAGCACAACGAGCACCTGCATTTTCAAAGTTCTCTTTACCCACCCCCAACCTCTTTTGGTCCTAATTTTGGTTTACACAGTGAGATTCTTCTAGATGTCAATGGCCTGCAAAGTGGAAAAGATGCATTATCTGACCCTGGCAGAGGCCTGATATAGACAGGGAGCCCCCTGAGGGCAGGGGCCAAGGCTGACCTGACCCTGTGCCCATGGCCCAGCACTGTTCTGATGGACAGTAGACATTCAGTACTTATACGTGAAGCAAATATTTGTTTTCTTGTTCTAACACTCATCCTGACGGCTCTGAGTGCTTCCTTCCTCCCGAGGCCCTGGTAGGATCTTGGCTATTTGCTGATTCCTGTGCCTCGCTGGAATCTTTGCATCTCCCAGGGAGCATCTCAATGGCAGCCTGGCTGAGATCGGAGGCCTGCTTTCCCTCCCAAGAAGCGACGGTGCAGTAATTAATTCATTGTTCAAATTTCAGAGCAGGCAGTGTTTTAATCCCCTCTGAAATTGGTTTCGGATGTGGAAGTCATAGTTCTCCACCCTCTAATTGCAGCCGGGAGATAATGTGGCATCAGCGTCGCAATTTCAAGCATGGCATTGGGCTCGAAATAAAGATCATTTAAGCTCTGAAAGCGTGGCTGGCTGGAAATGTTTCCTTTTCTGTTTCACAAATTTAATGCAGAGAAGAGGCTGTGCTCATTCAAAAGAATGTTTCCTTTGGATGCAAAAAAGAAAAGGAGGGGAGCATTTTGAATTCTAAGTAACCAGTCTTTCATACTCGGTGAGTTTCAAGTCAAATGGAGTGACTTGTTTGCATAGACTTGCTGAGATAATATTACCATCCAGTTGATCGAATTTACCTGATTATTTTTTTTTTTTGTCGTGCTGTTTATTTACATGTGCATTGAACTTTGCACAGAAAGATTTGTTCCTGAGTGAGGGTGATGGTGTCAGAGCCTGAAAGGAGGACTGGGAAAACGGAGCAAGAAGGATAAAGAGGTCTGTAGCTGCTTCTTGGCTATTGTTTCTCTTCCATCTTTCTTATGCAAAGAGGAATCTGATACTATTTGAAGGCTCTTGGGGGATTATTCAAAGGTCTTTGAACTAGGTAATGAAAAACTCAGGACTTGTTTCCTCCGTTAGTACAAAAACAGAATTCTCCCTATGCTCATAGAGCCCTAGAATCACCTTATACTGTTGGTGGGGAAACTGAGGCTCAGTGCAATGACTTTTCCAAGGTCTCCTGTCATGTTACACCCAGATGAGCTGCCTTCCCTAAACATCTTTGCAGATACATATTTCATCTAGGGTCCTGCCCTCTTGGAACCCACTGGAAGGAAGTTTGGTGTTCCTTAAGGGAGGTGCAGGTTGAAGCCGTGGGCTCTGGTCTTATACAATTCCAAGGCAAGGTGTGCAGATCTCAAATTGGGGTGGCTCTCTTTGGAGAGAGAATTCTAAGGTATGAATCAGACTGGTTGTTGGTTTTCAATTTCTTTTTCCTTGCACTCAGAACATAAATCTCATGAAATTTAATTCTAAGAATAATAATGGCTAACTTTAAAGTTATTACTACATGTCAGTCACTTTATATACAAGATTTCATTTGAGCCTTCACAGCACAAACTATAGTTTGGATGTGTTCTTCAGAGGCCCATGTAGGAGAACCTGTGAGGTGATGGAACCTTTATCAGGTAGGGTCTAGTGGGAGGAATTGAGATATGCTCTTGAAGGAAATATTAGGATCCCAGCCCTTCCTCTCCTCCTTTGACTTCCTGGTTGCTATTGGATGGACACCATCTTTTGCCATGTGTTCCTACCTTATCATAGGCCCCCAAAGCAATAGACTGACTGTCCATGGCTTGAAACCTCAAACTATGAGCCAACATAAACCTTCCCTCCATGTAAAGTTGATTATCTTGGGTATTTTGTCGCAGTGACAGAAAACTATTTGCTGCAGTTTGGCTGGGCACAAAATAACCGAGCCACCACAAAAGCCTTGTAGATTCCAACAACAACTCTAACCGGCACTCTACACTCACGTTCTGGGAAATTCCACTCCCTCCCCCGGCTCTGTGTACCAATACTCTCAGAACCCTGCGAGAACTCAAGGAGAACTCCAAAGAGCGGGCGCCTGAGGCAGCAGGATACGCCCTAATGCTGGAGCCGCCCTAATCCCTGAGCAGGGTCACCTTTCAAACCAAAATGCCATGCATCATTCCTACTTGGCTATGGCTCTCAGCAACTATTACCATCTGCATTTGACAGATGGTGAGATTTAGGTTCATCACCAACTGGGAACCAGATTTGAACCCAATGTATCTGATTCCAGACTCCACATTTATAACTACTCACACTGACCTCTATGCGCAATATTGCCAATTCTTAACTTTATAGAAAAAAGCATTAGCCCTTTCTTATCAAAGAGGATATTACGGCCCAGAGAAGTGAACGGTTTTAAGATCTAAAAATTCAGGTCCGCATGCCTCATTCCGTGTTTCTGAGATGTTCTGGCCAGGACCTCCCCCAGGGATGAGGTGGGAGGTTGCCACAGTGCCACTCACCACATTCTTGTAGAAAAAGTACACCACCATCCTGGCCAGGCGTGAGTAACACCAGTGACCATGCACAAGCAGCAGCTTCTTGAGGTGCCGGAAGCGGGAAATGGCAAAGTCACTGGACATGACAGCCTGATGGGAAAGAGCAGGGATGTAGCATCCGTCTGTGCCACCAAAGTCCCAAAGAAGTTCCCTTGAGGGCAGTGCTTTGTTCTAGGTCTGGAGTTTGCAGGGTCTGAATTGCCCCTTGTTTAATTATATGGTCGCTCGTCGGTAGACGGTTGGATTCTGACATCCCACTCTCTTCTGGGAAATGGAGACCTCCCTAGACTCCAAGAAGGGTAACCAAAGGACCAATGGTTTAGTCTGTCCTCTCCATTTGTTTATCAAATAAGCTTTTACTGTGGCTCAGTATGTGGCAGGGGCCATTGCAGGGATGTGGTGGTTAACCAGAGAGTAGGGTTTCCATTCAAATATTTCTCCAGCCCCTCTGGATGGAGCTGATGGGTGGCTAGTCCCTCCTTTACAAGGGACTGAAATGTCTTCCGCCCTTGGGATTATTCATAATAAAATAGTCCAGAGTACTCTTTTAAGATCACGAGGTTTGGTTATACCTAGTTATAAATCCTGGTATGAATCTTGGTCAGGTTATATCACTTCCCTCATCTGAAGACAATGGAAGAATAATCCCTAACACAGGGTTGTAGTGGCAACTCAAATTCAGCGAGGTAGTACACATGAAGTGCCTGACAGTGTTGGCAGGTGGGGGACACTCGGGGGGTAACACAGAACTGCTTACAAACTTAGTCAAGGCCAAATGTCTGCAGGGCGAGTGGAAATACAACCATTATGGTTCAAAACCACAAAATAGGGTCTGCTTGGTCAAAGCTAACTTTTCAGTAAACAAGGTACACTGTGAAAGTACACCAAGCAACTAATGGGTCCATCGACCCACATGGCTAAAATAGCAACTTAAAATGTTTTCAAAATGCCCTTATGGCTAACTGCTCACAGAGGGCACTGAAATGTTGGATGAGGGTTACAGCGCAGAGGTGTGGAGTCAGAGGAAGGCTTATATTTCGGGTACTAATCAGCTTCAGAGGACAGCTATCATCCGCTCACTGTAAAAAGCCAACCTTCACTATCCCTCTGTTTTTGAAAGGCTGGGCCATAGGAATGTGGTGATGGAGGTCGGGTAGAGGCAAGGAAGATGGCTGGTAATTCCATGAAGCTCTTGGGGAAGGTCCCTCCAGTGCTGTGGGCATTCCTTAAATCTTCAATATGGATAGAGAAGAGTAGGGAGAAGCAGGAGCAGTTTCAGGGCACAATACCTGCATGCCTTCCTGTCCAGATATTCCAATCCCAATATCAGCGGCTTGAATCATGCTCACGTCGTTTGCTCCATCACCTGAAACAGAGGTCAGGATGAAGATTTACTCATGGTCCGAGTGCTCAGGGACAGTGAAATAGCTCTAAAGCGTCCCCATATCAATACGACTGAATCCTTTTAACCCTTCCCATAGGAAATCATTTTACAATATTTGGCCTGAAAGATGTCTTCTGTATGAGAAGCCCTATTTTCTTTATCATTCAACAAATACTAAGTTTTTTTTTTTTTCTAAACAGAATATGAGGTATTGGGGGACACAATGGTGATCCAGAAAGCCATGGGCAGTCCTTTACAGTTGACAAAGAATTCTTCTGCAAATATTACAACGGGCTTTACTGTTGTGCTCAAATTCTCTATTTGCTCATTTAGAGACTCAGCACCCAGACAGTAAAAACATGCAGGAGGAGTGGTGCTCAGAGCTTTGATTCCAGGGCCAACACACTTTCCTCAGTCTAACTTGGAATAACGGCCAAGTTGAGACAAATGGGTCATATGGCAACCAAATCATCAGATTGTTGATGGTGTCCAAGGAGAGGAATGACATTCAGTTTGGCTTCTGAATATAGGAAATGAGTCTAGTTTTTAAATTTTTGGTTGAAGTATATTCACTTGCATTGAGTTTCCATTCAGTGAACTGAGTTGCTTCAGGACACTGGAGTTCAAGCCACATTATGTAGCCATGGCATTCCTCTGTGCCGGCAGAAATGTTCTGTTTTCTACCTCATCCTAACAGAACCATGGGCTACAAATGGCTGTTGACATTCTATTTAATTTTAACTTAGGAGCCACATCCAGCACTTCACTCCATCTAGTGAGCCTTCCTTGAAGCCTGACCATCTTTTAAGCTAAGGTTCAGCAAACTAAACTCTGTAAAGGGTCATATTAGTAAACATTTTGGGATTTGTGAGCCAAGACACAAAAATCAAACAAATCAACTATTCTCACTAGTAGTCCTTAGTGGTTTTTATATTTTTAAATATAAGATATAATCAGCATCCACAAACACACGTAGTAGCCTGGATTCCACCTGCGGGCTATGCTCTGCCCACTGCTATTGTAGACTGTCACTCTCCAGGTCCCATTTCTTCTTCTAGTAGCTTCTTAGAACAAATTGCAGTTAGGTTTTTTATTATTCATCACGGAGGGTCTGGAGAGGAAGGAGAGCAAATAATTCTCCTAATTTGCAACAAAAATTCTGTCCCTAATGTTATCTCCCCCATAAATTTTTATAATTGTGTCAGTTAAAAATTTGATCATAGGTAGACTTTGTCTTGATAGCAGAGCAGTGCATATTTTTAATCCTCCCACGGCAGAATAACGCTAACCTTTGACCTCTTCAGCTGGCGCTCCAGGAGGGGCATGGAACTATGCTATTTCCCACCCTGCTGGTTTCAGTTCCTGTCGCTATATGAGGGAAGCTAATCTCTGACCCCCGGAGGATCAGTCCTGGCTATTGCCTTGTGTGCCCTGAATTACAGAAGATGATGACACAGGTACACGAGGAGCATGCAGTTGCCAAAGCTCTGCTCCCTGCATAGGATCGACTTCCCTCCCTTCTACGTTCCAAACTGCTTTCACCTGAAGACCAGGGGGAAACACTATAATAAGTCTCTTGTTTGAAAAAGGAGGAAAAAAATCTCTTTCCACGCCTGTGTAGGAGGAAGAGAGGTTTGCACCATCTGTTGAAATGTCTCCCCTTATCTGTGGGTGATCCACTGCAAGACCCCCAGTGGGTGTCTGAAAATGTGGATAGTATCCAACCCTATGACGAGGTTTCTCCTGTATATACATACCTATGATAAAGTTTAATTTAAAAATTGGGATCCACGCACAGCAGGCCTGGTCCACCCCTCCCCTGGTAGGGCAGACGCCCACCAGAGCCTATCCTCTGGCACAGGACTGCCCCTTCTGACCACCAGACTACCCTGGGAGGTCAAGCCCTGTGGTCTAGATCCACCAACAAAGGCACACAGCAGGCTCAGTCCACTCCTGCCCTGGAAGGGCAGACACCCATCAGACCCTAGCCTCTGGCAAAGGACTGCCTCTTCCTACCAGAAGACCACTGAGGGAGGTCAAGCCCAGTGGCCCAGATCTACCCACACCAACTTGTGCAGGACCCAGATCCAGGAGCATCCATTGAGGGCATCAGCAGGGTCTGGAAGCCCAACATCGAGGTGAGGTACAAACTGCACAGGTACTACAAGAATATAGGGAAGAAACTGTAGTATCTCATATCCATACTGCAAGAAAGGAAGACACATAGACAACATGAAGAAACAAAGGAGAAAAGTGCCCCAAACAAACCAGGATACTATAAATAGAACCCACGGACAGAGAAGTTGATGAAATGTCAGAGAAGGAGTTCAGAAGATTCATAATTAAAATGATCTGTGAGAGCAATAGTAACAAAAACAGACAGACTTCAAGCTAAAGTCAATCAAAAAGGATAAAGGAGGACAATACATACTGCTCAAGGGAACCATACACCAACAAGCCTTCACAAGTATAAATATATATGCCCCAAACAATGGAGCATATATATATGTTCACCAAACAAACTCTTCAAGAGTCAAATAGACCCCAACACAATAATTCTGGGTAACTTTAACATACCTCTTTCATCAGTAGATCTTCCAAACAAAAGCTGAACAAAGAAACTATAGAACCCAATAATACAATCAACAACTTAGACTTAACTGACATATATCAAATAGTCCTTCCCTCAAGGAGTGAGTACTTTTAAGCAGCATATGGATCCTTCTCTAAAATAGACCATATATTATGCCACAAAGCAACTCTTAGCAAATATAAAAGAGATACTGCCCTGTATTCTATCCAATCATAATGGAATAAAATAAGAAATGATCCACTCCAGCACCTGGAGACTAAATAGTATGCTACTGAATGAACAATGGGTTACAGAAGACATCAAGGAGGGGATCAAAAAATTTTTAGAGGTGAATGAGAACACAGATACAACATATCAAAATCTCTGGGACACTATGAAAGCAGTTCTAAGAGGAAAGTTCATTGCATGGAGTTTATTCTATAAAAGAAGAAAAAGTCAACAAATAAATGACTTAACACTATATCTCAAAGCCCTAGAAAAAGAACAAATCAACACCAAGATCAGTAGAAGACAGGAACTAATTAAAATCAGAACTGAAATCAATGAAATTGAAATAAAAGAAACAATTGACCCACTTGAATCTAATGTATGAAATATGTCAAGAGCTTTGTAATGTTTTGAACAACCAATAAAAAGAACGAAGAAAAAAGAAATAAAAACAAAGGAAAAAAAGAAACAATTGAAAAATTGACAGACCCTTAACCATGCTGATGAAGAGAAGGGGAGCGAGAACTCCAATCACTAACATGTGATGAAAAAGGAAATATCACGACACTACAGAAATACAGAAGATAATTAGAAATTATTTTGAAAACTTGTACTCCAATAAAATAGAAAATATTGAAGGCATTGACAAATTTCTAGACTATATAATTTTCCCAAATTGAATCAGGATGATATACACAATTTAAACAGATCAATTTCATGTGATGAAATAGCAGACACCATCAAAAGTCTACCAACCAAGAAAAGCCCAGGACTGGACAGATACACAGCTGAGTTCTACAAGACCTTTAAAGAAGAACTAATACCAATACTCCCCAATTTATTTCAGGTTATAGAAAAAGAGGCAGGACTTCCAAACTCATTCTATGAGGCCAATATCACTCTGATTCCAGAACCAGGCAAAGACACATCAAAAAAAGGAAACTTCGGACCAATATCTCTAATGAACATAGATGCAAAAATTCTCAAATTCTGGCAAATCAAATACAAAAACATCAAAAAGATTGTGTACCATGATCAAGTGGGATTCATCCCAGGGATGCAAGGTTGGTTCAACATATGGAAATCAATAAATGTAATTTATTACATCAATAGACTTAAAGAAAAGAATCATATGATCATCTCAATAGATGCAGAAAAAGCATTTGCTAAAATACGGCACCCCTTTATGTTCAAAACACTAGAAAAACTAGGGATAACAGGAACATATCTGAACATCATTAAGGCTATCTATGCCAAGTACCAGGCCAAAATAATTCTAAATGGAGAAAAATTGAAGGCATTCCCCCTCAGAACTAGAATAAGACAGGGATGCCCTCTTTCACCACTTCTATTTAACACAGTTCTTGAAACACTGGCCAGAGCAATTAGACAAAAGAAATTATAGAGATACATATAGGAAAAGAAGAACTCAAATGTGCTGTATTTGATGATGATATGATTCTATATCTGGAAGACCCTAAAAGTTCCACCAGAAATCTTCTAGAACTAGTAAATGAATTCAGTAAGGTAGCAGGATATAAAAATCAACACCCATAAATCAAAGGCATTTCTGTACATCAGTAACAAATCCTCAGAAATGGAAACGAGGAAAACTTCCCCATTTACAATAGCCTCAAAAAAAAAATTGTGAATATATGTATAATGAAAAATACAGAAACCTAAAGAAAGAAATCAAAGGTGACTTTAGAAGATGGAAGATCTATCTTGCTCTTGGATAGGCAGAATTAATATTATCAAAATGATCATACTTCCAAAAGCACTATACAGATTTAATGCAATTTTGATCAAAATTCCAATGATGTTCCTCACAGAAATAGAAAAAGCAATCATGAAATTCATCTGGAAAAATAAGAGACCCAGAATAGCTAAAGCAATTCTTAGCAGGAAAAGTGAAGCAGATGGCATCGCTATACCAGACTTAAAAGTATACTATAGAGCAATAGTAACAAAAACAGCATGGTATTGGCACCAGAACAGACTGGTAGACCAATGGGTACAGAATAGAGGGCACAGAGACTAACCCATAAAATTACAATTATCTTATATTAGACAAAGGTGCCAAGAACATGCATTGGAGGAAAGATAGCCTCTTCAACAAATGGTGCTGGGAAAACTGGAAATCCATATGCAACAAAGTGAAATTAAACCCCTATCTCTCACCATGCAAAAAAAACCTTAAAATGTATCAAGGACTTAGGGATACCACCAAAGACCCTGCGTCTAATAGAAGAAAAAGTAGGCCATAATCTCCATGTGGGGTTAGGCCCCAACTTCCTTAATAAGACTCCTGTGGTGTAAGAATTAAAACCAAGAATCAATAACTGGGATGGACTCAAACTAAAAAGTTTCTTCTTAGCAAAAGAAACAATCTGTGAGGTGAATATAAAGCCTACATCCTGGGAGCAAATTTTTAGCCCTCACTCATCAGAGCACTAATCTCTAGGGTCTATAAAGAACTCAAAAAGCTAAGCACCAAATAACCCAATCAACAAACTGCCAAGGACCTGAACAGACACTTCTCAGAAAATGATATACAATCAATAAATAAATACATGAAAAAATGTTCATCATCACTAGCGATCAGAAATGCAAATCAAAACTACTCTTAAGATAGTATCTCGCTGTAGTCAGAATGGCAGCTATTATGAAGACAAACAACAATAAGTGTTGGCGAGGATGTGGGGAAAAGGTACACTCATACACTGCTGGTGGGAATGCAAATTGGTACAGCCAATATGGAAAGCAGTATGGAGATTTCTTGGAAAATTGGGAATGAAACCACCATTTGACCCAGCTATCCCTCTCCTTGGAGTATACTCAAAGGACTTAAAAACAGCATACTACAGGGACACAGCCACATTAATGTTTATAGCAGCTCAATTCACAATAGCGAAACTGTGGAACCAACCTAGATGCCCTTCAGTGGATGAATGGATAAAAAAAAAAATGAGGCATACATACACAATGGAATATTACTCAGCAATAAAAGAACAAAATCATGGCATTTGCAGGTAAATGGATGGAGTTAGAGAAGATAATGCTAAATGAAGTTAGCCAATCCCAAATAACCAAATGCTGAATGTTTTCTTTAATGTTAGGAGGCTGATTCATAGTGGGATAAAGAGTAGGAATGTGGGAGGAATAGATGAATTCTAGATAGGGCAAAGGGGTTGGAGGGGAAGGGAGGGAGCATGAGGTAATTAATGATGGTGGAATGTGATGATCATTATTATCCAAAGCACAGGTATGAAGACACGAATTGGTGTGAATATATATGTGTGTGTGGGTGTATATATATATATATATATATATATATATATATATATAAAATACACAATGAAGATATGAAAAATCATGCTCTATATGTGTAATAAAAATTGTAATGCATTCTGCTGTCATATATAAGACATTAACAATAGCTACTACTAGAACAGTATAATAAAACAGTATACTATAATAGTTATTTAAAACTTAGGAATTTCTTTCCAGAATTCTCTCTGCTTTTTTTGGATCTCGCTTAACTATGGGTAGCTGCAACTGTGGAAAGTAAAACATGGATAAGGGAGGATTGCTGTGATTTGCACGTCTGGCATGCAATGGTGTGGGATCAAATGTGAATAAAACAGACTTATCCTGGTACTTCAGGAAAACATTGTATACTGAGGAGGCTACCATGAAAAAAAAATAACAGTGCTTGATACCAAGGCAGTGGGTCCTATGGCCATCCCAGGGGAAGGGACGGTTATATAGCAACAGACCAAGTGTTTTTATAGAGGAAACTGCTTGTAAAAAGTGTGAGAGGGGTCAAGACTAATGGAGAATGGCAAGCAGTTACCTTGGGTTGGAACATGGAGAGCCAAAGGACAGGGGATTGGAGGTGGCCATGGTCTCTTCATAGTTAGCAGAGATCGGGTGTGAAGACCCTTATAAACCAAGTCTGGTTGTTGGTGGAGGGTGTTTATATCTGTTTTGCAATGATTGAAGCTTATCCCCTCAGAATAATTCTTCATCAACTAACTTGCCAGCATTTATGGAGGACCTGCTCTGTGCTAGCCTTGTATTTAGGAATACAATTAAAAAATGAGACAATCTCAATGTTTGATATCTCATCAGACTGCAATGCTCTTAAGCCTGAGGTTATTTCCTTGTACAGAACTGAAGGAGAAATGGGCTGCATGTTAGGATGGAGATGGCTCGAGTGTGCAGTGTTGGTGACACTTTGAGCTACCTGCACGTTCTGAATTTCAAGCGCTCATTGGCATCAACCTCCATCTAAGCCCTGAACCTCCTTTACATGACTTGTGAGACCCAAAAGCTTTGATGCACTCTCCTACTCCAACCTCTGCTGGATCTCCTAGTTGCCACTTTTCGATTGTAGTTTTGACCTTTCTGAGACCAGGGCTTTCCACAAGTCTAAGCATCTTGCTTTGATCCCTGACCTCCCATCTCTGGTCCAAGCCTTTTGTCAGATAATCCCAGCTAAGCTGCCACCTGTGCCTTATGCATGATGGGTACCTATGGAAAGGGTCATGACGCCCAGTTTGTCTCGCACCAACTTGACTATCATACTCTTCTGAAGCGGGGTGCAGCGGCAACACAGGACAGACCGGCAATACTGGGTCAGCTCCAGAAACAACTTCTCCAGCTTTCCCTGGAAAATGACATTGAGTGTCTTCCCATTGATGACCAGTCCAACTTCCGGAGCCATAGCTCTGGTGGTGGGGGATGGTGTCTTGGAAGGGAGGCGGAAGCCAAAGAGCTTGCAGCCTGACTTCTGTGGCTCCTGGAACTGCTTGACCTCTTCCAGTGCACAATTGAGGATGGATTCACAGGTCTCCTATACACAGTGAGAGGATATGGTTATAACATAGCGAGCAACCTTGCAAATATGTGTTAAAATTTTCACTTTAATAATAACAATTTTACTATCATAGATATGACTCGGGAGTGTTCTCCAATGTTTACCTTTTCTGCAATATTTTAAATAGCACCAAAGCAATATTAATTTGAAATCAAATTAACAGCCAAAATAGGAGACACTGCTTGAGAAGTGGAAATAACTCAGCAAGATGGGGACTGATCCAAGGTTGGTTTAAGATAAATAATGCTAATACGATGGTAAATGATGACAATATTTCATGCAGTTATGACACTTTTTTTTTTTTTTACAGGTCATTTCAGTGCTGTTTGCTTCTTAGAGCATCCTTATGGGTACAACATTTAGAGATGAGATTGGAACAGTGAGCTCTCAAGTGACTCACCCAAGGTCATCCAAACACAGTAGAGGAGGCAGGGCCATTACTACCCAAACTATGGCTTCCTAATTAAAAAGAACACATCAGCCGGCATGGTGGTGCATGCCTGTAATCCCAACTGTGGGGGAGGCTGAGGATCACAAGTCCAAAGCCAGCCTCAGCAAATGTGAGGTGATAAACAACTTAGTGAGACCCTGTCTCTAAATAAAATACGGGGTGTGGCTTAGTGGTCGAGTGCCCCTGAGTGCAATGCCTGGTACCAAAAAAATGAAACAAAAACCCCACATCTACCCTGGATTTGTTTTTATCTATTAATCTACTCCATAAAAGGTCATAAGAACTGTTGCATGAAATGTTGCTCACTTGATTTGGATAAAACATCTCTGTGAAAGTCTTATTGTTTGGAGGAATTCCCTAGATTTTTCCCCCCTGATATTTACTTTGAAATATAGTGAGGAAGTCATTTATTCATAAGTGTTTTCCATTACTTTTGACTATATCAAAGATAAACTCAGATTTTGGTTCTCATGGTATTCTTAATATCTCTGTAATGTCTGAACAGGCTGTGGAAGACAGTAGTATTAATTTTAGCAGCATTGCTTTATTCATATGGCAATTACAGTGTTCTTTTATACAGGGCAAGGGATAATACTTTTTTCATTTATTGAAGTGCTAAAATTTTATTCTAGCTGGGTTTCAGTGGTACACGGCTGTAATCCCAGCAACTTGGGAAGCCGAGGCAGGAAGATTGCAAGTTTGAGGCCTGTCTCCAAATGAAATGTTAAAATAAGGGGGGGCTGGGGTGTAGCTCAGTGGTAGAGTCCTTGGGTTTAATCCCCAGTGTTCCCCCCAACTCCCACAAAGTAATTATTCTAAAAATAAATATTCAAATGAGTTGATTAAAACTAAATAATTAGAAACAATTCAGATCATATGCACATATCAGCAAAACTTGTAAAGTTAGGTCTGTGGGATATTGTTAAGAGTTCTATCTGGGAATGTCTAGAATACATTCTAGAGCAAATGCGGCCATAGCTGAAGCTGGTTGTTCCCAAGTTTTTCTTTAGGAGATAATAAATGTTGAGGGACAACGGGATATGCACAGAACCCAGAGAAGCCACATGAAGTGGTTCCAGGAGCAAGTGGTTGTATTAGAGGCACTTATCTAGGAAAGAACACAAGATGGTCCTTTCTGGAAGTGGGGTTGGTATTGATTATATAAATTCCTCCAATATATGTCCTCAGGAAGGCACTGGAAATGTCAGCCTCAAAATCAAATTGTTTGACTTGCTTATTTCCAAGGTATTAATTACAATAGTGACTATTCACTGTCAAGTTTTGATGGTGGCCAATTCCTAGGGAATGCCCATTTACTGGTTCTCATGCCCTCGCATAATCTCTTTCCACTGAGTGTGAATTAGATCTACCTATTCCTTTCCAATGAAGAAGAATTCCACAAAAACGAAGAGGGGTTACTCTTTCTCATTCTATAGGAAAGATTTGCCTTGGAAAAAACCAGTTGCTGTGTTGTGTAGCAGCTCTGTGGAGAGGCCCAAACGGCTAGGAACTGAGGCCTGCTGACAACCACTAGTGGACTTGGAAGCAGGACTCTTCCTACTCCCGAACTACCTATCCAGCTGAGCCTCTAGATGAGTCCAGAGCCCTGTTGGCTTGACTACAACCTCAATAGAGACCTTGAACCACAGGCACCCTGTGAGGATGATGCTTCTGGAAGTCTAACGCACAGGCTCCTAAATCCCTGTTTCAGTTGCTAAACTTTGGAGTAATTTGTTACACAGCAATAGGTAACTAGTATTGGTTACTGTGAGTGCTTTTTGTGGTCATATTTAATCCTTCCAGTAGCCTCTTAAGTAAGTATTTTAAACCCTTCTACACAGATTAGGAGAGTGAAGTTCAAGAAGTAGCGTATTTAGTCTGTTAAGCTGCGCTACAGGTTGTTAATAACAGCAGTTGTTATTAGTCCCTTTAAAAATTTCTTGACATGACTTAGTATTTCCCTCATTTTATGGATGAGAACCCTGAGGTCTAGATAGATCTCAGAATTTGCTTAGTGCTTTAAGGTACGTAGGAAAGACACAGTAACCCTAAATCAATTTATAATGAATTAGGCAAATTAAAACCCTTGGAGAAAATATCCACTGAATAAGTAATTACATTAAATGGGGGTTTAAATAAATCTAAGATTTAGAATGTATTTTTCCAGTTTCTGGCTTGACATATTTACGTACCTACTGCTTAATCCCAGGCAAGGGTGAAAAAGACTAATATTGCAGGTTTAGTGGCGTAGGGATAAGGATTCAGGCATCATGTTGAGGGTCCTGGACAGTGATAAAAGGACTGACAGTATGGAATTAAAGATTCCATGACTGAACTGACTACTTGGAGTGTGGCCCATTGTTTCTTGGGAACCTGGGCTAGTTAATCAAAAAGAATGCATTACATTTAAGAGAATCCCATCCCTCCCCTTCATACTGGCCACCTCACAGGTTTGCATGTGTCTTACTTTCCAGAATTCATGGGTGTGTGTGTGTGGGAATAACAGAAGGACAGATCATGGCCAAGCAGGACTGGCAAGAATCAATACTATTACAGAGACCAAGCACTTGAAAAAGCTGAAAATTACCTTTTTTCCCTAAACATAATACTAAAGCTGTAGTTTTACATGACAGTATTTTCATCTTCAAAATTCACTGGTGTTTAATCAAGCATAATCTGGGCATCTGACAGAAAAGAATTAAAAATAATCTAAAGGTTCTCAGGCATTCTTCACGGTATACTGTGTGTGTATGCATTTTTCAATACTTGTGCATGGAATAAAAGCCAAATATAAAACTTCCCAAATTTTCATTCTAGGTCTAGAGTGCACTGAGGCAAGCTGAAGAAGAGAGGCCAGTGTCCTCATTTCCCCATTTCCTGGCTGCTTTAATTCCTGGCCTTCCTCCTCTGTCCTTTTCCCCATGGGATGCCCACCAGCCTGCCTAACCCAATCCCTGCCGCCTTAGACAGGTGTGCACGTCTCCATGCTCACCTCCCAACCTTCTTGCCAAGAAGATGCATTATGAAAACAATTTGCATTGTGAGAATATATTTTTGCCTCCTAAATACAAAATTGTATGAGAGCTTGGAATGTTCTTCCCATTTCACACAGCACTTTCCTGAACCTCACTTCCTCTCACCCACAACCTATACACCCTACTTTGGTTGAAAATTGTCTTTTAGGACTTGGCTTCTTTCTCCTCCTTCACCATCAAAACATACTGGATTTGCATTATTATTCCTTTGGGGTTTCCACTCCACGACATAAAAATTGGCACTGAAGCCTTAAACTTGGAACAGTTTCAATTTAATTGTGACTATTCTGATGTGTGAATTAATGTTGTAAGAAACTTTAAAACACTATTTACTCAAGAATTGCATTTTTGAGTGTAAATAGCATTAGCCCAGCAGGAGAATGGAGTTCTGGCCTTAGTTTTATCAAAAACTAGCAAGAGGGATTGTCTTCAGTTTCCTCATCTGTAAAATGGGGAAACTGGACCAGGAATAGAATTTGGGAGAGGTAAAACTAACACTTCTTTGGTGCTGGGTGCCAGGGATTGAACTCAGGGGTAACTCGCCTACTAAGCCACATCCCCAGCCCTATTTTGTATTTTATTTAGAAACAGGGTCTCTCTGAATTGCTTAGCACCTTGCTTTTGCTGAGGCTGGCTTTGGGGAGAGGTACAAGTTTGTAATACTGGAGGTGTAACAAAAGATCAGACAACATTTGGGGGCATATTAAGCTGTGTGATCTAGCCATATTTTGGGATCAGATGTGCTTTCCCTGTGTGCCCAAATCTTAGACCTATGAGTCTCCTGTTGACTGGGGTGAAGTTCTATATTTATATGTGATTTCCTACTTTGGTCTTACCTGATTCTCAGTATTAATGGAGTAAACGGTGTCAGTCTGATCTAACAGTCTGCAGGAATACGCGATATTGACCGCTGTCTCTTGCTTATCTCCTGTCAAGACCCAGAGCTTGATCCCAGCCTCCCGCAGAGAAGCAATTGTATCTGGAACTCCTTCCTGCAGCCGGTCTTCGATCCCAGTGGCTCCTGGAGTGATCAAAGACACCGTAGATCACATTTATGGTGAAAATAGTGGCTTCTTAAGTTCCCCAAAGCCCTATGAAGCAAGGCAATGTTTATTAAATGTTATTAATATGTGCTAGGTCAGGCACCCAGGGTAAACTATGAACTGAGTAGAGCTGGTTCCTACCCTCTCAGAAATCAAAGGTCAATGAAGGAGGATTTATAACTGAGCTAGGTGATTCGAAAAAGCCGATGTGCCCTGTAGGTACACAAGAGGAGAACTTGACTTCACCTAGAAGGTCAGGAAGGGCCTTGCTGGGGACATATCGAAGATGAAGTGAGAGGTGTAGCCAGGGAGGAAGAGGAGGGCTGCAGGCAGAGTCCGTCAGCCTTGAGGGGTTTGCAATTTATTAGGTGGCAACGAGAGTTATTAAAGGGTGTTAACTTGGAGAGGGACAGGATCAGTTTGTGTTTTAAAATCATTCTAGAGAACGGATTAGGGGTTGGAGGAAGCAAGATGAAATTCAGGGCTAGCAGTTACTTAGGAGGTTGAGCTGAGTGCAGGGGAGAGGTTTTGGTGATCCAAACTGTCACAAAGAATGGGGAGAAGTGGAGACACTGAACTCTTTGTAACTGATCATGCTGGAATTAACAGACTTTTTTTTTTTTTTTTTTTTTTTTTTTAAATAACATACAGGCAGCTTTCACAGTTTCTGAAGGATCTCAAGCTTTGCATCAATCCGGATGAATATATACCCAAATATTGAATAGTTGCTAAGTGATGAAGCAAAAATAAATCTGCATTTAAATTGAGATTCATTTCAGGCCACAGACTAATGGCTACCCATCTCACTCTGGGCAGAAGCAAGGCATTTTGTTTCTTTTAATAATCCAGAGTGATAATAGGCTGGCAAAGCAGTTACATTGGATGCATATTGAAGAGATCATTTCATATTAGGGGACCTAATATGCAGACAAGGCAGCTTCTTAGTGGCATGCCAGTTTCTTGGTGGCAAGAAGAAATCCCTCCTCAGCCCAGTCCTCTACTTTCCAAGCTATCTTGAGGAGAGAAAAGGAACCTCTCTGTCCCAAAATGTGCCTGTTTTGTGTTTCAGGTTGAAAAGTGACAGCATGAGCCTCATCTTTCCCTCCCAGGGTGAGACTGCAGGTGAGCTTCTGAAGATGACTTATATGACGGAGAGGAAGAAAAACACAAAAGGGAAAATGAAATGGGAAGGCCAGTGGGTTCTGATAAGCTCTCATTTACCAGACCAAGCCGACAGACGCTTCTCGCCACCTGGGGCCACAGTGCTACCCAGAAACCAGAGAGGCCTCTTGCAGGGGCGACTTCAGTAGCCTTTTATAGTTGTTAGTTTCTGGCAACTACTAAGTGACTCTGGTGTCCAGCTTAAAAGGACCTTATAAGGCAGGAAGCAAAGGCTTCTGTGGCCAAGATACAGGAAACTAAAGACCCAAAGTGGTAGGGAGCAGTTCTCTCCCCTTGCTTGCTGGTTGTTCAAGTAAATCTTGTTGCTACCTTTTATATGAAAAGGTACATATTCTTATAGCAACTTTGGTCTTTTTCCTTGGGCTCTGCTTGGCTGGGTACTCAAGAGATATTTTTCTAGAGAAGCTAAGGTGCAGGGATGTGTCACTGGGCCTACAGCAAGGTCATGACAGGGCTTGACCTTGGCCCTCATCCTCTGGTCACCATTACTTCCCTGTCAGTGCATGCTGTCAGACATTGCCTTGGCAAGACCTTGTTCCCAGGGTCTGATTAACAAAGCCTCCTCTTTTGCAAGGCTTTTCTTACAGTAGGAATGCAACCTATCTTTTAATTAGTCTTGGTGCTTCTTATCTTCCCCCAGTATATCAATCTACCTTCCATATATCAGTAGTCAGGGCAATTTTTGTAATCCAAGCCTTTCCCTCTCCAAACACTTAGCATCTGATTCATCTAATCCTTCACAGCATGGAACCCACAGCTCTCTCTTACCTCTCATCAATTCTTCCCCCGCATTTTGGTCCAGCCACAGAGAATCTCATATCTGGGCCTTCATTTGGGTCCTTTCAGTTAATGGTCTTCCTAGGCCCTCCTACCTGTACTTCTATCTCATCTGGTACCTCTTCCAGCCCAGCTGTTATCATTTGTTCAGAGTGACAAAGTTACTTGCCTAAGGATTCAGTATCATGCTAGACTCTGAGTTTTGGAAGGGCAGAGTTGTGGCTCTTGCTCCCTGGTGTAGCCCCAAAGCCTAGCATGTTACCCGACCCATAGTCAGGGCCCAACCTTTGAATGGTCAGAAAAAATGTGCTCTTAGAGAAAGAGCCAAACTCACAGGCTTCTTCCAGCAGAGAGTGTAGGAATGCTCCCAGGCCTCACAGGAACCTTGGGTTGGGTAATGACATGGCCCATTTATGCCAAATGCCTGGAAGGGTACCCAGGGAAGGCTGCTAATTGAGACAACTCCATAGTGGCATCAGAATCAGGGCCAAGAACTCCCTTCCAACTTGGGGAATTCCTTTTTTTTGGATAATAACTTTTTTTTAGCTACCGAGTAAGGTGAGTTGATTCTCCAGACGCTGCGCTGTTTCCATTAGAAGCTCATCTCGGTTGTCAAGGGATGCCTCGGCCTCACGCCGGAAACTGGCCCATCTCCTGAAGTCTTCTTCACTTACTACCTTCAGGACAGAAAGAGGTTTGTTGATAACTGTGGGTGGGTCAGCAAGTAGAATCCCTCCTCTCACATCTGCAAGGCCTGTTTGAGCTGCACGACATCATCAGATGGGGTGCTCTCTCCAATCAATGAAAGATTGATCTGTATGTTCTTATACCACCAAACATCTTTGGAGTCCCCAGCATGCTCAGGGCACTGGAGATGACCAGGCAGACAAGGTCCTAGAACTGGGCTAATGTGCTGGTGGAAGATAAGAGACATTAGGTAAATTAAAAGATCACTTTCAGGAGTACTGTGCAGACAGTGAAAAGGATGATATCATGGAGTGTGATGGGGTAAGAGGAAAACTGGGATAGAGGGCTGTTCAGGTCTATTCTATAAGTGGCAGGCAAGCTAAGATCCAATGATGAGAAAGGGTCAGCCCTGGGAAATGCAAAGCCTGGGTAATAGGAACGAACTTGGCCTTGAGTACATCTGTTGGTGGAAGGATGAAAAGTGAAGTTGCAAGGGACCCAAACCAAGGCTGGAGAGGAGAGGGCAGCCTTATTTTACACAGTCTAGGGACCACTCTGCTAGGCCTGCTGTCCTACACACGGTGCATTTCTTCTTCCCTCAGTGTCCATTAGCACTTGTAGACCCTATTTTTTATGTGATATGCGTTCTCTTAGTTCTCTTATATAAATTAAGGATTCTTTTGCCCATGTACCAAATATTCCAAGTCCCTGTGTGGAAACAGAAACCCACAAGACCCAAGTAGGCCTTTTGATTTTTGAGGAATGCACCGTCTAGTAGCGGGAATAAAATATGCACAACTAACTTTAGAAGGTGGTAAGGGTATCATCCTAATTCAGAGTAATAAGCACTTATTACTGTCCCTGGCACTATATGTGCATTAGCCCTAGTTAACCAAATAAGATAGACAGCATTTGCACCATTTTGCTCCAAAACAAAACATCTCAGGCAAGGAAACATGTTCAAGGTTATATATCCAAAGTGGAGACTGGGACTTGCACACAGGGAGGTCTGGCTTTGAAGCAAGAATTTTTGATCTCTATGTTGCACTAAGCATAATAAAAGAAATGAGGAGCTCTGGGGATTTAGGGAGGAGAAGCCACCACCTAGCAATGCATGCCCATCATGGCACTCCTACCTGCCAGATGCCCCCACTCTGCAATTTGCAGCCCTCTTGCTCCTACATGGGCCACAAAGACCTGTGGAGCATAGGGTGTGTCATCTACATAACAATTACTGGGCCCAGGGTAATTCGGCAGAACATAGATGAATGTGACCCTATGTTCCTCGACCTGGGAATCAGCTGCTACACGCTTTTTAGCTGACATTCAATAGAGACCCAGATCCTCTAAATTTTCGAGAAGCCAAACATTTAGACTCTATGAGAACACATAAATGTCCTCAAAATTTAAATCCAGGCAAATAATGCAAAATTTTACCATCAAGTTATAGGTTACCCCTTACACATACAACAAAGAGCAGAGAATGAGGAAAACCACACTGATACGGGATCTTGCTGCTCCAACAAAATTAGTCAAAGTGATGGATTTTTGTGACAAATCGGAACAGCTAATATTAAAAAATGCAAAAACAAACAACACTAAGCATTTTTATAAAGAGACCAAAGCAGGACTAAGGCCGTTGAGCTACCTGATGATACTCAAAGCACGCCTGGAGGAATGTGCTCTCACCTTCTTGGCGACGCACAGGGTACGTAAACCATCTCTCGCATACAAGTCTAGATGTTTTTGTGTCCGGGCGTGGATCTTCTTCAGCTTCTTTTCCACATCAATATCAGCCACTGTCAAACAGTCATTATTTCCCATAAGACCATGCACAAAAATGCTGAAGAATCCCATCCCCCTGGGCTCTCCTTAGCAGAGACATTCTAGCAATAGCACTCCCTAGGAACATCGTAGAACTCTCCTGGCTGTCAGGTTGCCCTGGAAGATAACTCCAAGAGTCCTTAAATTGTCTGTTCTCTACATCTCATCAAAAGCCTAGCTAGAAAAAGTGCTGTTGAAGGAAAGTAGGTCCTTACGGTATTGTTCTCAAGCACCCATTGGCATGAACATCACCTGGAACTTCAGGGAGATTTCTAGGTCCCGTGGAAGCCATGAGTTGGGACCAGAAGTCTAAATCCTTGTTTACACCTAAGGTGGTCCCGACTTTGTTCTCTATCCACAATCTTGTCATCTGCTTTGTTCCTGTGTTGTGTTAGGTCTTGAAACAACTGGAACCTGCATCTCATTAGTTAAATCCATCACCACACAAACCTTGTTCAACTAGGCTTGATTTCTATATAGATGATCTTAGAAAAAACATTTTTTTTTTCATTTCCTGTAAATCTAGTCTGAAAAATATTTTAGTGGGTTGTTCAAAGTCTCCTCTGTGAAGTTCTACATAATAAATTTCTTTCAGAATTCTTTTTATTTTTCTCTTTAATCATAAAATGCAAAGCTTTCAAGCCTGGGTTGGCTGGTGTGGGGTAGGATCCCAGTCCTCACCACTTCCTTGGTCTAATTATCACAGACATCACTAATCAATCAATTGCCGCACTCTGTGAAGCTAAGCTTGGAAAAGACTTCAGAATCTGCCTTTAGCAGGGCTGGATCGAGATCTCTAGAGGTCCTAAGTAGTGAACAGAATATGTGCATCTCATTAACCCTACAGACAACGCAAAATTAAAAATACAATTTTTAACAGTGGCACAAACATAAAGCCCAACAAAGCTCTGGTTTTCTCATATCACTTTGAGGCTGTTTTTAGATGCTATAAAAATCCTTCCAACTATTATTTTCTCATTGCTTATGTGCCTGAAGCACATCTCATTTGGGCATTGCCTTACAATATTTTATTTTGAAAGACACCAGAACTTGAGCTTAAACCCTTGTCTTCTGTTCATGAGACTTTGAGTTTACCTTTTTGCTGAGGCTGCCAGGAACCTCATAGTCAAACTGAATGTTCAAACACTGGAAATATATTAAAAATGGGGTTAGAAATCAATATTTTCCCCCTTTCAAAGTTTTTCTTCTCATTTCTTACAGTAACATTGTTGTTCATTGGAAGCATCTCTAATTCACTTTGCAAGCAGGTGAGGAACAAATAAACATCTCCAAGGTTACTTGGATGGCTATCACCCAGAGATAGAGGACTGTGCCTCCTTCAATTCAGAAGCACTGAATTTGCTCGTCTGCCAGAGTCTGGAGATGAAGAGAACTAATTAGCTCCCTTCCCATTCTAAACACTAATCAATCCCCACGAACCTCTTGGCTGTGGTCCACAGCTGATAATGCAGGAGGCGCAGGGCTGCCTGGGCAATTCTAAAACTTGGCTGGAATCTACTATCCTGGGAGAATCAGGGCCCATAACTGTCTTCTCCTTGTTAGCAGTCAGGAAGCGGCTGCACACTAATTCATGCTGCTCCAAAATTGGACACTGATATATAGGGACTTTGGAACACTTTTCTGGCTCAGTGCAAGTTTATGAAAATCCATCTGGGAGAGGCTGGGGAAAAGGATGATAAGGAGGGACCCTTGAGGCTTCCCATAGTGAACTGAGCCCAGTGCAGGGTTCTGGCAGATGAAAAGAGCATACACTGGGATCCAGGACCCTGGATTTAACACTAGCTCACCCCATCATCTCTCCAAGTCACTGCTCTCCCTGGGTTGAGTTGGCGGCTCTCCAAAGGGAAGGGTGAGGAGCCCCTTGTGTTCTAGGTTTGTTAATGGATATTCTGATGTAACAAAAAAAAAATTGCCTGTGGATAATACATGTGTGAATGAGTTTGAAAAACTAGACAAGTGAAAGAGCCTTCTCTATTACGAGACTGTAGAGAGTCTTTAATGCACTAATGAGCAATGATTCTCCAGGTCACAGTGATGTAAAATACAGTGTGTCGAGGACCTTGCTTTGAGAACATCTTGTGGGCCTGTATTCTAGTTGAGGCCTGCTGGACAAGGTGACACTATAACTTGAGCTCACTGCCATCGGACACTGCCCGTCAAAGCTCTCTGTCCCTGGAGTCCTATAAGGTGTGACTCACCATGGGCTGGGTCTTCCAGCAGGTCCATAATAACCGAGTCTGCTCCCTTGGTGTAGACGATGATCTCACCGGTCAGCGGGTGCCTCACAACCACAGACATTCTCTTCCTGACAGAGTCAAAGCCCAGGGTGAAGAGGAGGTCAAAGGTGAGGCAGGTGCCCTGGGGCAGACGCACGGTCACCTGCTCGGGTGTCCGGGACACCAGTGTGAAGCTATAGGCATGAGCAGCATGCACCAGGGCTGCCTCGTCAGGACTCTCGGCCTCGTAACAGAACTCGGGGCTGGTCAGGCTGAGAGCTGGGGCCCCTGGTACCTCCTCCAAGGATGCTCCCGACTCGGACCCCAGGATGTCACCCTGGTCCCACGTGCTGCTCCTGTAGCCGCCATCTGTGGAGCAGTCTCCACTGTACACAGAGGCATCGTCTTTCTCATCCGAGTCTGTGGGGGGCATGTTAGCCCCGAAACTCTCGCCCAGGTCTGTGTCAGAGGGCGCAGTGGATGAGAATGACTGGCTGAGGCTCATTAGCTTCAACCTCTGGAAGAGCTGTTGGATCTTCTCCAGGGACATCCCCAGAGCCTTGCTGGAGGGTGGGATGGTGACCTGTGGTCAGGAGGAAAGTCGAACATTACATTTTAGAAATACTACCAAGCTATTTCATGTGGAACAGGAAGACAATTTTGCATTAAGAGGACTGTCTGGGCCTGCTGAGATCAAAGGCAAGTTTCCTCTCCTCTCTGGGCCCCGTCTTACCCACCCACAAAATGGGGGAACTCAAATATTTCCTTCCAGGCCTGACAGTCTATGGGGTGAGAGTGCCCATTTTCCTTTGTCATTCCTCTTTGATCATGGACACAAGAAAGAGACGAGGAGATGAAAGTCAGGCACTATCAATATTTTGGTTTATGGATGAGGAAGCCCAGGCACCAAGGGGTTAGATAAATTGGCCAAGATCAACCAGCGTGTTGCTGGCAAAGCTGGGACTCATGACCTAGGTCTGCCCGACTCCAGAGATTGGGCTCTTGAGGTCTCTGCCAGCTTGAGACCCCCCCCTATGAACTTGAAAACTGAGAGTTGGATGCTGTCTCTTCCAAAATGGTAGGCACTTCCTCCGTTCTCAAAATAATTTCTCAGATACTGCTTTTTGACTCCCAAATCTCCCTGAAAACTTCTGATAACGTGGTGATTTTTCTGGGGCCAAAGCAACTTCTCAGGGTAGTTTGGAATCTGAACATCTTAAAGGAAGGTTGTGGTTTGGTGCTTGAGTGAATTCCCTTCTCTTTATTTTATAACTGCACGTTATATCACCTAGTTATTCTCATCAGCAATTCCCCAGGGAGTGTGACGAAGAGTTTGTGGATAATTGAAGATGAATCCACTTTGGTAAATTTCAAAGTAAAACTTACATAAGTGACCACTGTCTGCATATTTCCATGAGAATAATACTTAGCATATTTTAATCCCTACTTAAAAGCAGGGACCAGCGTAACATGGTATTAGTAATCATTATGGTTTTGCTATATATTAACTCAACTCCTTTGTTAAGTTACTGACATTCTTAGACTGACCATTACCTCACTTGTTAAACCCATAGTGCTTTGGGGTTGTGATGGCTAAATGATAATGCAGGCCAAGTGTTTAGTATGGGGCTGGCACATAGCCAAGTGTTCAGTAAACACTATTCATATCTATCTTGCAGGCAGATAAAAAAAAAAGAAATTGAAAGTTGCAGAGAAAGCGCTCCTATATAACTTTTCCATTTTATTTCAAATGAGGACCCAGAAAAGATAAGAGATTGGTTCAAAGTCTCACAGAGATGAAATGGTAACACTTGGCTAGGACCCAAGTGTCTCTCTGATCAGGGTTTCTCCCCTTGCTTTTCTCCCACCCTCTTCTCCCTTACCTCCTACCTTCCTCCCCACCCCCTCACCCTCACCTCCATCCTTGGTCCTTACCCTCTGTCTGGGTTCTGTGGTTGTGGAAACCATGACAGAGTTGCAGATGGTTAGGGCAAGGAAGAAGTCAGCGATGGAGGATGTGGTGGAGTGAGACGACTTGGGTGGTCTGGCATCCGATAAGGTCTCCAGCCACAGGGCAGCATCTTGGACCTTGGTCAGTAGGTTTTTATCTGGAGTCACATCTTTTTCCTGGAAGAGACAGCCTTGAGTGAGTCTTTGGGAAGGAAGGTCCCATCATCAGATTTTTGGCATGCCTGGAGGAAAGGGCAATACAGTCTTCACAGCAGTCTTGCATCTGGTCTGATCATTGCCAATTTTTATTTGATTACTCCCTATCTACTCCCCATAGCTTCCAGCTACCAGGTCCTGGAAGTTCTTTCCCCCTCTTCCCCACCACGTCTCCCCATTTGTTCACCATTCCTGATGCTTCTCACCATGCCCAGACCCTCCGGCCCTCCATCTTGGATTTCCATACCATCCTCCAAACCCAGGTTGTTGCCTCTCATTTCTTTTCTTTTTGACCCTTCACATGTATGATTTTTTTTCAGTCCCTAAAACTCCATTTTCCTCATGGCACTCGAAAATACTCAGACCTCCACTGTTAGCACGATCGATTCATATGGCATCTAGAGTGTTTTGCAGTTTGGATTTCCACTCTCTCGAGAAGTTAGGCAAGGGCCTCAAAGAAGAGATTGAGTTTTCTATGTGGTTGTATCTTCTAGAACTTTTGACTACAGGTTTCTTTGAAGCAGAAGCTCAACAACCAACCAGTTCTGAATAGTTAGATACAACAAATTCACTCTACACTTTTTACTCCCACTTCTTCTCAATGTGGACCCTCAGCTCAGCCTGGTGGTCTGTTTGCTGCATTCTAGATGCATTCTGTGCTTCTGATAACACTTTGAAAAATCTTCTATCTACCAAAGTCCTACCTAGATTTCAAATAACCAGAAGTCACACCTGCCTGTGAGATTTTATCCAGCTTCCAATGAATTCTCTTCCTTTTGAACTGCAATAATGAGTTCTTGAAATGTTCAGATGTAACATGCATGGATGGACCAAGATACAGATGAGGATATTTCAGGATGGTGAGAAATACAGAACTGGCAAGTCAGACCCTATCTGAAGAGTGTTGGGCTTCTTTTCCTGATGGAATGCTCCCGTGCTGATCCACTTTGCCAAATAGCCTGACTTTTCAGGATAAAGTAGAGATAAGTGACCTTTTTTTTTTTAGTCTCTGGGTTGGATCTGACTCATGGGTTTCCATTTTTAACATTTTTATAGAAGTTGTCACTTAATACCATCCCTTTGGTGTTCATTACATATTGACCTATATCTGGTTTTATTGACAGTTCATCCTTCTGCCTCTATCTCCACCCTCTCTTCCCCTCAGGAATTGATGCCAGGACAGCTTCACCGGGTGGTGATGGGAGGGGAGGAATATCTAGCTTTGCTTACTTCCCTGCCACCATCTTGACCTGACCCATTTTAAATTCACTTTTTTCTGTCCCTATTGACACTCTCTAGAAGTTAGGCAAGGGCCTCAAAGAAGAGATTGAGTTTTCTATGTGGTTGTGTCTTCTAGAACTTTTAACTATAGGTTTCTTTGAAGCAGAAGCTCAACCACCAACCAGTTCTGAATAGTTTGATACAACAAATTCACTCTGCAAAGACATTTACACATAAAGCCATTTCTCTCTGTGTTCAGAGTTCACAGCTAAATTATAGTTTAGAAGGGTCAGTGGTTAAAAAGAACAGACTGAGAGAATCTTGACTGACGAGTGCAGGAGGAAGACTAAGGTTCAATGAACTTTACAAATAAAAACCCAAGTTTGAATTAAAAAAAAAAATTCCAGTGGGTAAAGAGTCCTCAGATGTCTTCTCTAACTACCAAATCAGTGATTCCTGAAATTCTATTCTGTCCTTCCTGGGGCTGTTGGTGCAGGTGAGAGCCATGGGGAGGAAACTGGCATGCACACCCTACAGGAATACAGCCCACTCTTCAAGCATCCTCTCCCATTTGGGCATGCACCCCAATTTATTCGTAGAAGTTGGTATCCAGAAAAAGCCAACTTACCCAAAGGAAGAGTACTAGTAAAACTATATCAAATCTGTGTTTCTGTCCATCACCCCCTAAGCCAGGGTAAGCCATCCACATGATTTTTAGAAGACTTGCCAAGGGCACGTGCATTATCCACCCTCTCTGACTTTGAGCACAGCCTTCATAACAGGAGCTCATGTTCCCGAAGCTTTTCCTACCTTCCTCATCCATGCCATTCACCTGACCTCACCAGGTTGTTGCAGTTTCAGGCTGAGATCAAGCTAACCTCAACTTGATTGAAATCCAAAGAGATGGGCTGACTTCCCCAATGTCACCTAGTGAGGCATTGTAAAGCCAGAATCAGAGCTGGGATCCCTGGATCTCAGCTACTACAGGGCTTCCTCCAATGCCTCTCACCATTTCACCAACTCCCCCAAAACACTGTCAGCCCATTTCTTGTGATAAGAGTGAGAGCTCCTGTCCACACAGCATTTCTTATGTTCCAAGTGCGCCCTTACCTCATTGCATCCCTGAGCAGCAGCTGAGTGCCAGTCCCCCATTTACCTCTATATTTCAGATGAGGAAACTGATGCCTAGAGAAGTTAAGTACCTTATCAAAGGTCACACAGTAAGTGGGAGGGATTCCTTCAGCTCATTCCAGATGGCCTGACTCTAAAATTTCTTCTCTCCAACCCCAGACCAGGCACCAACAAGCCTGACCAGAGATACCCAGAGGTGGGGAACAAACTTGGGGGCCCTCAAAGCTAGACCTTCTATTTTCCTTGATGATGAAACTGAGTACAAAAGAGAAGGGAAGTAAATGGTTCAAGCTCATGCATTGACTTAGGGTCAGAGCTAAGACAGGTTTTACTCACGGGATCTCAGCCCCTTACAATGTACTGCTTTGCTCCAAGCTGCCTATTTCCAAATGGGACACGTAAAATGACTGTTATTTACTTCATGTACATTTACTCTCAGTGTCATGAGAGCCAAGACTGTCTCTGGATGGGTCCTCAGTACCTGGCAGATTGCAGGCACTCAAAATGTTTGTTGAGCCAGGTGCTATGGCCTGTAATCTCAGTGGCTCGGGAGGTTGAGGCAGGAGATTGCAAGTTCAAAGCCAGTTTCAGCAACTTAATGAGGCTCTGCACAACTTAGCTAGACGCTGTCTCTAAGTAAAACACATAAAAAGTGCTGAGGATGTGGCTCAGTGGTTAAGCACCTCTGGGTTTAACCTTACTCCCTCAAAAATGTTTGTTGATTGACTCCTTTCTGGATACACTATACCTCACCACTGATTAATGCTTTACATCTTTTTGTTAAAACAAAACATTTTTTCCACCCAATCACATAAAAATGCATTTTTTAAAAAGGCTCCTCTGCAAACGTCCTGCACTGGCAGCAGGCCCAGCCTGTAGGTGTCAGGAATGGACATCAGTCGATCTTATCCAGTCACCACAGACCTGCCTCTGCAGAGCCAGGTTCTTCATGGTTCCTTCTGCTCCAGCCCAGTGGTTCCTTGTGGTCCATTAACATTAGGAACTTGGCCCCTGGAGCACTTAGATAAAAGCAGTGCCTCCGCCCACCACTGGCTCTTTGGCCAGTCCATTTCTCTGAAGGAAAAGAAATATAAATTTGTGGGAAGTCACTAGATATTCAAGTTAGAACTTTATGGCCACTGGGTCCTTAACTGGTTGAATTTCTTTCTATTACAGGACACCTAAAACTCATACCAACCCTCCTTGAGGAAGGTGATCTCTATTATTATTAGATTGCTTTTATAGAGAATGTAGAGTGAAGTCAGGCCCTTTGCTAAACACTTTCTTATGCATCATCTAATCATCCTAGCAGTGCCGATAAGGCTACTACCATTCTTCCATTTTCATTAGGAGGCAAATGAGGTTCACTGCAGTCAAATAATTTGTCCAAGGTTGCAAAATCATCAATAATTTGCTGGACCTTGAATCTAGTTCCACCTGATGCCAAAGCCTGGACCCTTCCACACTATGCTGGCCCTTCTCCCACAGTCAACTGGGATCTTATTAAAATGCAGATTCTAATTCAGTGGGTCTGGAGTGTTTCTAACATGCTCCAGCATAGCTGCTGCTCCAGGGACCGCAGTTTGAGTAGGAAGTGGAATACTACTGGTTCCACTTCCTTTCTGGCTGGGACGTGTTGCCAAGCTGAAGGCTGAGAAAAGGAGGCCAAGCTCCACTCTGCTGATCTCCTCTCTGTTTTCATGAAAACACACCCAAGTTCAGATTGGGACTGGATGCAGACTGGATGCAGCAGCCTGATGCTGAAGGAACCCTCTGAGCTAGTGATGGAAATAAGCAGGACGCCTGGCACTTAGCTCTGGAAGGAAACCCTCTGTGGCACGGTTGCACCTATGTCCCCACCTCCTCCTCTGAGTCTCCTTGACTTGTACCTTTCCTTTCAAAGAGTCCCCATTCTCTCTCGCGCTGACCCCGATGGTTTCTCGGACCACACCCCACAATCCTTACTCCCTCCTCATTAAAAATCCTTCTCGTTCCTCTAGTTAACTTTAATTCTTGTCTCAAAATTCAGCTCGGGTGCTAAGCCTCCCTGACACTCCCAGTAGAATGCAGCTGTGCCCAGGTTCTCACAGCACACCGGCACCCAGCACCCGGCACCCATTGTGTCTGCACGACAGCATCATCCTGTCGTCTCTGCTATTCTTCCTGTTTCCTCATTGGTTTAAAAGCTCCTGAAATCAGGGGCGATTCCCCATTAGTCCTTATATCCCCAGTGTTTAGCACAGTATTTGCCACAGAGGGGATGCTGAGTGTCTGTTGACTGACTGATCAAATAAATGAAAGTCTATTCAAAGGAAATGCAGACACTCACCATGCACAGACTTGGCAGAGGTGGGAATCAGGAGACCCTTCTATGTGTTGGTGGTGAGTGTCTCAACTGGTACTACTTGGGAAAAATTAAAATAAAACACACATGCTTCCCAATTCAGCAATTATACTTTCTTCTGTACAGAATACTTCTTTGGGAAGGACACACAGGAAACTAATGATGGTTGTCTTGGGAATGGTGGGGACAGAGGAGGGAGGCCCATTGACTTACCTCCATTGGGTCTCTGATTGCCCCTTCCCTTTTTTTGATTCTGGCTGGGGATTAAGCCCAGGCCTTAGGCGTGGTAGGCAAGAACTCTACCACTGGGCTACACCACCAGTCCCCGATTCCCTTTTAATACATAATCCTATGGTCGTATTAATGTCACGGACACAGGCTTGCTTTGTTGCTGCGGAGCTGGAGGCTAAAATCTTGTTCAGGGAAGTGATATTTTTGTCCTGGCAGAAGTTGTGGCCTTGGTGACATTAGTTTGGATAAGGCAATGGGAAAGACCCATGTTAGTACATGTTTTACTTAAGTAGCCCCTAGGTTGCTAGGGTCAGCTTTTCCCAAATGGGACATAAGCCCAAGGAAGATCTCAGTGGCCAAGAAAGAAGGGGGTTCTCCAGATCTTGCCAGACCCCACCTCTTGTGAACAGTGTTATGGTGGCTTTTGGGGGCCCTGAGGGACAAGGGAAGCCGAGATGGGATTCACCAATTCCTTCCCTGTGTAGCCACATCAGTCCTGGAAGACTCTTCCCTAAACTTGCAGAGGTTGTGTGGCATGAGGGCCACCCCTCCCATCTGTAGCAGACTGGGGTGCTGCAGGATCTTCTCCAAAGGAGAGAGGGCCAAGATTAAGGAAAAGAGGCAGAGAACCTTTCCCCCCCCTAACACATTCTCCTGGAGGGGTGGGGGGCATTCCCACAGAAGGAAGCAGCACTGGAGTGGGGGGTTGCCTAGCTGAGCCGGGCAAACGCCATGACGGGATGACATTCTTTGGTTGGGAAAACACTGTGCAAGTGGCCCTCCTAAACATGACTCTGCTGAAAACTTGGCTGCTTACAGGCCAGGAACAAAAGAAAAGGCATTTCCTTTTCCATCTGCCAGGACTATAAAACGTTGGCCCAGAACTTACAATTTTCCTAAGTATATTACCCACCTTACGGTCACGGATTTTATAGTAGGCAATTAGAAGATCATCACTGATACTTCCTTGTTTTCTATAGGAAAAGAAAAAACCCCATCTCTGATGGCTGTTGTTACTGCTGACTCTCATTTTATTTTTGGTTTATAGTAAAGAACCGGGAAAACCAATAACAGGCTTCTTGGGAAGGAGGCAGAAAGCACAGCCAAGACTGTGCAAGTCCTGACTCGGCTCATGAAAGGAGGGTAAAGGACAGGTGGCTCAGAGAGATTATCAGGCCAGACCGGATACCAGATGGGCAGGTGGAGCGAGGGACCAAAGGCTGGTGGGAAAGGAGCAGGCTCAGAGCCCTGCCCAAAATGGGCAGGGTGGACACACAGAGAGTCACCGGGGGCTGCTTCAGAAGTCTCTAAGAACTACGCCAGCGATCCCACTGCAGCCAGAGATATTTCACACGTGAGCATGAGAGCCCTTTAAGGCATGAATCACCTGCTTCTGCCAAGGCCTCCCAAGCTGTATGAGGGGGCCTGTATAAGGAGCCGCATGAAGACTTATTTCTTGGTAGGGCAATGGTCTCCTTGGAGTGGCCTCACTCTTGGGTGCCCACTAGAATCATCAGAAATGAGAACATGAATGTTCCTGCCCCACTCTGGACCAGATATACCAGAATCTCAGGGGAGAGAGCTCAATCACTGTGCTTTATGAAAACTACATTTCCCCTCCGTGATGTCAAATATGCACATATTTGCCCAAAGCAGACAGCTTCCCTGTAGAAAGAGTATTCAAAATGTTGGCTAGATGATGCAACAAAGAAAAAAATATAAACAACAACAAATCATCTATTGGTTATCCCTGTGTCTAAAACATAGGATCTCACCAGGTGTGATGGTGCAGGCCTATAATCTCAGTGACTCAGGAGGCTGAGGCAGGAGAATTGCAAGTTTAAGGCCAGCCTTAGCAACCTAGAGAGGACCTAAGCAACAAAACAAGACCCTGTCTCAAAATAAAAAAGAAAAAGAACTGGGGAAGTAGCTCAGTGGTAAAGTGCCCCTGGGTTCGATTTCCTGTAGTGGGGGAAATATGATCTAAAGAATTAAATATTTGCTGGGTGCGGTGGTAGATGCCTCTAATCCCAGTGACTCGGGAGGCTGAGTCATGAGGATCTGGAGGTCAGTGAGACCCTGTCTCTAAATAAAATCCAACAAAGGGCTAGGGATGTGGCTCAGTGGTTAAGTGCCCCTGAGTTATCCCTGGTCCTCTCCCACACCCCAAAAAATTAAATCCTAAAAATAACTCATGAGCCAGAAGAACTGTTTGTACTTTAATGATGAGAAGATTGAGGCTTCCAATTTAGCAAGCTGACCAGAGATGGAGAGAAATTCATACTGGAGCCGAGATGGAAACCTGGGTGTTGAACTCTAAATGTGCCTGCTTCTTCACTAGAGGGGACCCTGCAGGTTAGCACAGACATTACATTGTTTGATTCTTTGAAAAGCCTAGTAAGAATTTTAAGTATTTTTGGGTGACAAAAAATGGGATAGAAAGAGGTTTAATATGTGGCTTAAGGTTGTGCAGCAAGCCAGAGTAGAGCTAAAAGCAGAACTGACATTTCCTGACTCTCAGCCTGCACCCTCCTGGACAGCTAACCATAGATACTGTTCTACCACCAACCCCAGACTACTTTCAACCTGACTATGCAGCAGTATTTTCTGCTCTTCATAACAAGTACAAACATGTCACCATCTCCACCTGCCCACGCAACAAGAATTGCACCTCAGTTCATGCAGCAACTTCCTCATTGCTCCTGAATGAACTTAGAACTTGGCTTTGAAATGTGCTGGCCAGGGCAGAATGATTATGTTCATGTTCTGGAAAGATGGTGGGTGGGTTAAGATGTCCCTCCCGTTGGCCATCAGCTATGGAATCTGCATCAAATTCATTCTATCTGGTTTGGGCTGCTGTGATTTGTGAGCTGAACAAGAAGGGAACTGATTTGTATACACACACCAAGAAAAAAAACCAAAACCAAAACCTTCCTTTTTCTTCTTAGTTCCTCAGGGGAGGAAGATAGTCATTCTCCTATGCACGAGATGCCTGTGGTATCTAAGTGGAAGGTGCCCAAAGACACACAGAATCTATGTCTGATGACAATTCACTAAATTCATTTAAAAAGAAATGTTCAGGTATAGAGTTGGGGAAGAACATTCCATTTAGAGGAGGCAAAATTCAAGAGAAGAACGATTGCGATGCACATGTCCTGTTGCTACGTCGCTTGGGAAGATCAAAAGGGAAACAAAACTGAACAGAATCTCTGTGAAGCATCTCGGGGGCTCACTTTGCTTCTCTTGCATGCTTATGAGGGCCACTTGTTTTAACACGCTGTTCTCGTTTTAACCTTTTAATGTTGCTTTTCAGTACATGATGATCATGTAAGAGAGTTAACTCAACCTTAACTCTTATAACCCTCTTCAACTTAATACTTACCTAAAGTTAGAGCAGTGACTTATCAATGTCTTTAGGATACAGAATCCTGGGTTATGAAAACTAGATAGCAATATAGAAAATGCTTTTGATATGTTAGGTCAAAAATATGACATTTATAATAGTTATGTATGTTGGCCAAAGATATTTTATCTGGGGCTTCCTCTGGCATTTTCTGCAAATGCAGAAGATTCCAGAAGATGTGTTTTCATGCTCTCTGGAGAAAGAGGAGGTACAAAGAGAGATAGGACAAGAGTCAGAAGGTCCTGGTTCTGGCCCTGACTTCTAGGGATGCTGTGCATGTGTGGGGAAGGAAGCTTTGTCTCTGTTTGCTACCTGGTTGTTGACTAATGGCTCTTCTAATGGATCAGATGTGAAGCGACTGCTGGCAAAAATCCCGGGACCAAAGCCACAAACCTGAATGCCCACAGCGGCCAGAGTTAACCTAAGGGAGTGAAATAGGCTGGGTAATTTTGACACAGTCTTTGCTTTGTAACTGTTCATACATATTCTACCAAAAAACATACTCTCTCATTTTCCTTCAAACACAGGAGACCTTCCAGGTTTACCTCTTATTTCTCTACTACATGGAAACATGGACACCACACATATTTAATTTTTTTCTTAATTGTGTAATTGGAAAAAGATGCACAAGAAGCAACTGCTGGCTCTCAGCTCAGTGATGGGAATCAGCAGAAGAGCGAGGGGCTGTAGTAAACTGAAGATGGCGTGCCCAGTCCAGGTGACATGATGCCTTAAAGCTCAGGCCAGTGATGGCCATGAGGAAACTCTGGCCTAGTGTGGGGAATTTTTCCGATTCCATTTTTAAGAGAGAAGCCAGAATCTATGTGTTTAGATGAACTCTCCAGATTTCTAAGTGTTGCGCCTCTGAAATGTACAGGAGTCGTACATGCTGACAGAGCACCTGTGTGGAGTCCATTCAACGCCAGGGCCGCCATTTTAGGGCATTTCAGAGTTTACACAGTAATTTATCTTTCATTCACACCCTCCTACCATGGGACACTTGTAATCCAAAGAGGAAAGACAGGGACTTACTATGGAGCTGCTGAAGGCCACAGGAGGCTGTGAGCTCTCACGGCGTCCTACAGACCTTTGTCGGGAGTGGCCTTGGATGGGCACCCGGGCACTATGGCACCTCCTCAGAGGCTGGGCACCACCTTGGCTTCTCATCGTTGCAGGGCCCTGGGTCCATCTGGCTGGGAAGGACAGGCATCGGTATTGGGTCCACTCTTCATTGTCCGAGTCCAGTTCCTTTGGGGTCTCTAGTCGCTTGGCTGCAAGAAAGGAGTCTTGTTATCCTTTGTCTGGGCCACAGCTGGGCAGATGCTGGACTTTCCAGGTAAGGTTGCACTACCACAAGGGTTGAGGCTGCTGTGGAAAATTGGTAACTGGGCTATTGATGCTAGAGAAAGAGGGATACGGTTAATTCTCACAGATTCAAATTCTGTCTCTACTATGTGACTTCGAGCTTTGACAACATGTATTTCTATTTCCTCAGTGGTTTTCAAAAAGTACCTAACTCATAGGATTGTTTATAAGATTTAATGACATCATGTGTAAAAGTGATTAGCAAACCATCCATACTGGTTAGTAGTAGTAGTTAGTAAAAAGAGATCAGAAGTTCCTACGTAGATGATGAACTCTCACCATCGAATGGGGACATGGCTGCCTGTAGCAGCGCCTTTCTTTCTCCATGCCTCCCAACCAAAAGAACAAACACGGCTCTCCTGATAGTCTTTTCTTAGAAAGTGTATGTATGGTGGCAGGGTGGGAGTGTGGCTGAGAGTGTTTTATGGGCTACTTTCAGCCCAGATAAGATAAAACACTTACAGCCTTATCTCCTAACCAAAAACATTGCCTCAAAGTCTGAGAGATTTTTTTCAAAATAAGTTAGCATGTAAGGAATTTTCTAGGTATGTCAAATATGACCATGTGCCTAGACCTAGACCTGTTCTGACCTGTCAGGTAAAGTGACCCGAGAAACTCCTAAAGCTTTCCTGCATAACTGCCAATCCATTGAGACATGTCCCCAGTCCCTTCCTGACATACAAAGGCTGTGTTATGACTGTCACCAGACAGAGATCCACTGGAGGGTTTCTACATGGGGATCACATTTAGCCTTTGTGAACACATGAAAGTTGACAGGAAATAAGAAGAGCCCTGAGGTGTGACAGGGAAGGCCACAGGATACAGGAGGCAACCTGTCCAAATGCCACACAGCCTCTAGCCACAGCCAGCTCATGTCTTTTTAGTCCTCTTCACTTAGGAAGGGTTTCCTTTTAGAGGGGGGATGGAGGCCCTGGGCAGCCCTCGTACCATTTTCTTGGTGGCAATACTCTCTGCCCATGATGGAGCAGCGCCGGAACACCATCTTGTTCTCGGTCAGCGTCCCCGTCTTGTCGGAGAAGATGTACTGGATCTGGCCCAGGTCCTCGGTGATGTTCAGGGCTCGGCACTGAATGGACAGATCGGTCTCCTCGTCGTAGAGGTCAAGGTCATTGTGCAGGAAGAATACTTGCCCCAGCTTTACCAGCTCAATGGACACGTACAATGAGATCGGGATCAGCACCTGAGGGGAGATGGATGCCCGCAGAGTCAGAAACCAGGAGGGTTCCCTACCTCCGGACCCACCACTAGTAGGTAGCAAAGGCATTTGATGGAAAGCTGAGGTCAGCTCACAGGATGTTCTTCATCTGAGAAATTAAAGGTCAGTGACTTCCCGCCTCCCCTGGGGAGATTCTCGGGAATCTGTGAAGGAGGTGTTTTCTTCAACCTGGGGTGCCTGGGACAAGGCAGGCCCTCACCTTTGGTGTTGAATGACTGAGAGGAAGCAAGTGAGGAAGTCTAAGTGCCACCGTCCAGCATCCCCTGAGCCCTCTTAGATCTCTAGATCATGCAGGGCCACCACCCATTTCTATAGGTACTCAGACCCACCGCAGATTACTGTCCACTAATTCAACACCTAATATTCATCCAGGGCTTTCTTTGCATTGGATGCTGTTCTATGTCTTAAAAATGGGAGTCATCTGAACAAAATTCCTTAAAGACTTCACATTTCAGTGACAGGAAACAAACTGATAAAGACATATTGGGTGGCCTTAAGTCTTATGATGGAGAATAGAGGAAAACAGTTGGTAGAGAATGATGGGTGAGAGGGACTAAGACCATGACCTTTGGAGAGTGTGAGTTGTGAGGTTATCTGAGGGAGGAGAGGTCTGGGTGGGGGAGCTGGATCTGTGTTTGATGGGTAATAATGAGCTGGCCTTGCACACGCATGAGGAAGAGAGAGGCAGGAGCCAGGGTCAGGGAGGGAGTCAGAGTCCAGATCACTTGGCCCTGTTGTCTGCGCTCGAGGACTTTGGATTTCACCTGGAGCAGATATGAAATTACCGTCAGACTCTGCAGAGGACAGGTGTGCTTGTTTACTTTTCAAAAGGATTACTCTCCTTGATAAGCAAGTGATTAAAAGTGTTTCATCAGCCCTGGTGCAGTGGCACACGCCTGTGATCCCAGCAACTTAGGAGGCTGAGACAGGAGGATCGTGAGTTCAAAGCGAGCCTAGCAAAAAGTGAGAGCTAAGCAACTCAGTGAGACCCTGTCTCTAAATACAAAATAGGGCTGGGGATGTGGCTCGGTGGTCAAGTATCCCCAAATTCAACCCCTGGTACACCCCTATCCACAAAAAAAAAAAAAAAAAAAAGTGGCTCATCAATAAGAGGATCACGAAAAACCCTCATAAAGCACAAGGAATCTAACCTAGTGCAACTTCACCAAAGACTACTGCAACGTCTCTCATCTTTTCATTGACCACATTTTCTTATGGAGCATGAAGACTTAAAAATTCATTTCTTTATCCCTAAATGCCTCACATTTGGTTGGGTTCTCTCTGTTTTCTTTCATTTTCCCCTTTTCCTTCTCCATCTATTAGATGTGAAGGCACCAACTCCCATTTCCCTTCTCTCTTGATGCTCAGGGGCTGGGGAGTTCTCGGTGGCTCTGGGAGCTCCTTTTTCTCCTTCAGTGCTGAGGTCATCAGTGTTTTGTCTGTTCTGTTTCTGTCAAAGAGACAGGCGCGTGGGGGTCACTGTTGTAACCCTACTCTTAATAGAAAAGCCTGATAAACATTTCCCTACAGCCGTTATCTCGAGGGACCAGGTCCCCTCTACAAGCCCGGGCTGCTCTGAAATGACCTCAAAGCCAACATTTTTAAAGCCTCACAAGAAAGCAATAGCCACCTCCTCACCTCCGTCCAGTCACTTCTCTTGTGGCCAACACTGACCTTTCTTTATTCTTGCAAAGTTGTAGGGATTAAAGAGCCTCCCTACCTGGAGCAGGATGATCATCGTGAGGAACATGTAGAAGCCCCCCAGAGCAAGGGGAAGGTAGTGGCCGTCGGCATCCGGCACGTCGAAGGGAGGGTGTTCCTCAAAGTTCCGATTCCAGAGGCCGTGACCTGAGAAGAAACGGAGCCAGAGGTGAGGCAGAGTCTGCATTTAGGCCGGAAGTTGGTCCATTGTATCAGCTCTTGACCTACTCCTGGAAATGGGAGGGCTTGGGGAGGAGCCCATCCTCCATGCCACACGACACAGGTGTGGGGGTCTGCAGCTCGTCCCCCTCGAATGCGCTCTTCACGTACCCTACAATCAAACCCTAGATTTCACCGTCACCGTTAAGTCTGTTTTCCTGGAGGAGATGAGCATGCGGATTACTTGTGTTCTGGTGAAGACTGGTTCCCAAGGGGTTGGACACAGGGAGAAGGACGCGTGTTCCTTTTAGTTGTGTAAAAGGACACACTGCGCACAGCATGAGGGGTGCTACGCAGAGCCTGGAGTGCCATCAGAGCCACAGCCGCTACACTGTTTCCTTATCTGCAAAGGGGATGATGACACCCATGTCTGAGGCCTGCACAGGTGAAGTGCTTCTACTACCTGCTGCAGGGCTCTCTGAACATCTCCGATCATCAGCCGTGATCAGTAATACTCAGTAATGACACGTCACTACAGGGTCATTATAACCTACTGTGTATAAAGCTCTCAGCTCCAGGGTACAACCTACAGGGAACTTGGGGGAATGTTGCTCTGCCTAAAGACGCGTCATTGCCCAGGAAGATGGGCCAGATGCCACCACACATGGCAGACGGAAGGAGACTTATGGGCACAGTGCTGTTTGAGGGTGATACTATGGAGCAAATGTTATGGCACAGTGAGGGGCCCTGACCTTTATGTAGGAGCAAGATGGTAACACAGGAGAAGTCAGAAAAAGGTGTCAGGAGGAGGAGGACATGTGGAGTCCCGGAACCTGGACTAGGGTATGTATGTGTGTGGTGTGGGGGGGTGTCAGAAAGCCCAGGAAGGCCAGTTGGAGCAAAGAAAGGAGAAACAGCAGGCTGGGGTTGTGGCTCAGTGGCAGAGCACTTGCCTAGCATGTGTGAGGCACTGGGTTCGATCCTCAGCACCACATATAAATAAAGGTATTGGGTTGACTATAATTAAAAAAAATAAAAGCAAACAAAAAACAGTACCCTTAGAAAAACCAGGTGGACCTGTGGTCAGGAACCCTGCAGTCCTGTTCCTTCTCACCCGGGAGCTCTCTGCTCCTGCAGGGCTGGGCTTTAATGAGGCACCCACATTGTTGTGCTGTTTGGAAGCTGCTAATCTCAGAAGCCCACTCCCTCCTCCTTTATCTTTCTATTTATTGTTTTGGGAGCCTGCCAGCTGATCTAGTTAGTTGCCTGTGCCTTATCTTGCTGTATGGCCTTTTAATCATTAATTTCCTTTCTCTGGAGATACAGTGAGATGATCTTAAATGTCCTTTCAGTGCCTTGAAAAACCTGTCCCAACGCAGGGCCTTGCAGAACTCTGAGGGCACAGAGGTGGCCACGTGGGCAGGTGCCTGTCCCCAGTGCTCTCCCTGCATCCACGAGCCACCCTTGCATGGAGTGCTACTAGACAAACTTGGGAAGTATATTTATTGAAAACTCCAGGCCACCCAGGGGGGGTTTACCCTAGATCTGAGCCCAGGGGAGGTCTTCACCTCTCAGACACTATCTCAACAGCAGCAATGTTACATTTTCTAAGGCAAGCAGAGAGCAAGCACCATCACGCTCATGGGGTTGGGGTCAGCAGTGGGGTCTCCACCCAGCCCCACAAGTTCTTCCTCATGATCATCCCTAGTTCTTTTGGGGGTCTCCTTTAGCATCCCAAGTATCATTATTAAGACTTCAATTTAAGGGGAGTGAATGGGTAAAAGCTTTATCAAGGGTCCTCTACCTTCACTCTGAGGATCAACTTCAAGACTCCAGATCACTCCTGTCCATACTTCCTGAAGTTGGCCATGGTGTGGCGTGGATTCAGTCTCTGTTCTTGGCCTCGCTGTTGCCATGCCAAACAGCCAACTGCTTCCCTGCCTGTGGTGATTCGCATTCTTCCTTGTGCTTTATGGGTGCTGTTTGTCCATGAGGCTATAGTAGCCCTCCCTCTTTCTTTCCTCACCGCTGACCACCCCATCCTACCCTTAAACTCGCCTCTGTCATCTCCTCCTCCAGTGAATGCCTACTCCTTTCGGGAATCAGCTCAAGCAGCTGCCTCTTGAAGACGACATTGGTGTTCCCATGACACCTGCTGAATAATGTCTGTCCCCTACCCCCCACCCCATATTATACAGCCTAGTCCCCAGGCCCTGTGCATACGCTCTCTCATATGGCAAAAGGGACTTTGTAGATGTGATTAAGTCATGGGATTTGAGATGGAGAGAGTCTGCTGGGTCACCTGGGGGGTTCAGGGATGTAATTACAAGTATCCTTATATAGGAGGGAGATACTGCTCCTGATGAGAGGGGGACAGGAAGGGACTGGAGAGAGGTGTGCTCTGAGCATGAGAGCAGGTGGAGGAAATGGCCATAAACCAGGGGACACAGGCAGCCACTGGAAGCTGAAAGAGACAAGGAATGTATCCTTCCCTCAGCCTCTAGAAGGAACCAGACCTGCTGATCTGAACCCAGAAAAAACAGATTCTGGACTTCTGACCTCCAGAACAGAACTTTGCACTGATCGATGCAGTCTGTTCATCTTTAAAAGCAGTGATAGAAAATGAAGGTAGTATTCATGTGCAGCCCTCACTGAGAGGGGCAGATTGAACCAGTGGTCCTGCTCACGTTTGACTCCTTCATGCTAGACAGGAGCCCTGGAGGCCCAGTCCTGTGGCCATCTCACCTTGTGAGCCTCTCACGCCCAGAGAGTGCCAGGGGCCCATAAGTATTTCATGAACCAATACATGATACATGATAGCCCCGATATTTACAAGCACATATTACTTTCAGGAGATTTCTGCATTTTCATTTCTTTGGCATCTGAGTCAAGTAGGCAGCATAGACTTTATTTTTTTCTGAGCCCTGTTTTATAGATGAGGAAACCGAGGCTCAGAGAATTGAAGCAACTTGCTCAAAGAAACAGCTCAGTGTGCTTCCTTTCCAGAACATTCCATACCTACAGCTCCAATGAGACACATGAGGAAGAGGAGCCCGATGCAGAAGAAGATGTCTGTGTTCATGCGCCGCTCGATCTTGCTGCGTTTGTACCGGGGGCCGCTGTTGTTCAGCATGGCTTTTGTGTCATGGCCTTTGGGAGAGAATGAGAAAATCAGTCCCTTGGTCCCTGGTTGCCTCTGCCCTGGATCACACCCTGGGCTTTCCTCATCAGAGCTGGGGAATAAAAGTAAGGTCTCATTTGCCAGCAGAGCCTGTCCTGCCTTGGGGAGGTTGCTGAGGATGGGTGAAGGGGCCTCACCGGTGCCCCAGCAGGTGTTCACCGAGTGTCCCCTACGTGCCAGGCATGGTGGTGGACACTGACAGAGCTGCCATGCACAGCTCTCTGGGTACCCCTTATTTAGTAGTCAGAGACTAGTAAGGTTAGTAGGACAAACTTGTGGCAGATGAAAGTCCGCTGACTTTAGGAAGGGCCTTCTCTTTCTAATTTGCCCAGAGGCACTGTTCTGGCCATTATAAGACAAAGCGTTCCCTTTCTGGCGAAGTTACACAAAGAAACAAATAAGAATTCTCAGTTATTAACTAATCCCATAAAATAAATAAAGCAGTAATCAAAGGGCTGAGGCAGGTAAGGGATGCCACTAGACCGCATGGTCAGAGAAAGCTTCTCCAAAGAGGTAACATTTAAGGGACGGAGAAAAAAATTCTAGGCTGTGAGAGTGTGCTGTGCAAAGACTCTGTGGTAGGACAGTGCTCAGGGCCAGTAGTTCCTATACTTCCCTTTTTGGTTGTGCTTGAAGGGTTGGTGTTTTCTGTGCGACAGTCATAGGGGCCAAAGGCCATCACCCCAGCACTGACTCTGAGTAGCCTAACTGGGACATTTGTATAAAATTTCACTCAACCAAAGGATGTCAATATTTGAAGATTCTCCATCTTTTCCAGTTATCTCCTTTTTTCAGTTGGGAAAGGGAACAACCAGAGAGTGGAATGGACCTTTCCAAAAAGAGAGAGAATAAGTTGACATAATAAAGTCACCATAGGAAGCCACGATTCTGAGTCCCAGTCTGGGTCTCCTTCCACCAACCTGTGGTGCCCCAGGTCACACAGCAGAGAGCTAAGAGTCAACCTGAGACATTGCTTTGGGACAGAGCCTCCCCTCTGGGGTTGCTGGATCTTAATTGCCAAGCTGCACTCTTCCTCGGTGGTCAAACTACAAAATGGCAGCCACATATTTTCTGTTCAAAATCAAAGAAAACCAATAAAATCAGTTCCAAAAGCAAATGGCTTCAATGCTGCTTTGCCGGTTGCCTTGTGGATTTAATGCAGCAACAGAAGAGCAGGAGGGACTGAACCCCAGGTTTATTAAGTTAGACTCCAGTGGCTGTGCTTGGGAGGAGTTCTGCAGATGAGGAGCCCAGGCCAAGTGCACGCATAGCTTTCTACCCGCCTCAGGCTCAGCGTGTGCAGGGGGTCCTGGGACCGTGCTCTTTGCCCACCTGCTCCTCACCTGCTGAGACTCTGCCTGTTATCTGGGCTAGAGTTGGGTACACAGGGAGGCCCTGTGGTACTGTGGTCAGGACACGGGCTCTCGAGTCAGAACTCGATTCTGCAGATCTATGACCTTGGGTTACAGGAAGGAAATCTCAGAAGACATGTGACTTCAGGCCAAGGAATGCCTCTGCTCCTCAATTCCTTATTGGCCAAATGGGAGATGATGATCATGGGTGCATTTGGGGTGGGGGCCTGAATGAATATAGATCGAGTACCTCAACTAGTTCCTAGTCCACAGTAGGGGCTTGAACACCGCCTACGGTGATGAGCACACACCTCCACACTGCATCTCTTCCTTCTGGAAAGCTCAACTTAGCCTGAGTTCTTGGCCCCATGTGTCTGTCGACAGTTTCACGAAAGAGAAGATAACTCTGGACCAGTTACTCTTAACCAGTGGTGATTTATTCTCATACATTAAGTTACTCTTAACCAGTGGTGATTTATTCTCATACATTTCAAAAAAAAATTTGGCAATATATGAGAGAAGTCTTTGACGATCTTAACTCAGGAATGGGGTGGTCCGAATGGCTGTGCTGGGTGGAGACCAGACATGTCACTCAACACTTTACAAGAAAGCCCCTCCCTGCAAAAAAATGATGTCAATGGACCAAACATCAGTCATGCGCAGGTTGAGAGCCCCTGATCTACATAGTGCTACTCAAAACAATGAGCTCCATTTGTGTGTGTGCGTGTCTAGTTCATTCTAGGTACTATTCAGGCCTTTTCACAGATAACCTCCTTTGATCCTTATATTACTGCCAGGTAGGAACTATTAGTTCCTCTTGCATAGAAAATCTCACCAGCTCACCCAGGAGCATTCAGAACACAGTGGATCTTCTCCCCAGGCTGCCTGGCTCTCCAGTTCAAGTCCTTTCCTACCCATTACTCATTTAGTGGTTCTTCGTCTTCACTCAGGCAGAGAAGCACAGCTCTAAATCTGTGTGGCTTTTCTCTTTCTGTTTTCTGGGGGCAGGGATTTGTGGAGAGTTCAGGTACAAGTGTACTAGATGGTGCTGAATTCCTTGCCAAACAGCCTTAAAAGAAGTCTCCTGAACTGAACAACACACTCCTCTCCCCCCCCCCCCCCCCCAGTTAGGAAAAGCTAGCTAACTAGTGACATTGACTTTTAAAAGACCCGTTTTTCTTTGACAACCTTGAAAAGTAAACCTTATAGTAGATGGATATTTATGTCTATCTTTCATGTCTATCAATAAAGAGTTCTACTCAGATCAAAATGAATGAAACCAACCAATGAAACCAAAACAGGCAAAATACTCCCAAAGCATCCCAGGGAATGGAGATGCTTCCAGTGAATTACAGACTCTCCAGAGAGACTATTTCCTCTACAGAAAATGATGTCTTTAGTCATTCATGTAACGATAGAAATCTACTGAGCACCTACCACGCACCAGCTGTTAGGCAATGGGGACTCACAAGAGTGCCCTTTGAGACTTTTGATTACTTTGGGGAAAGTGCTGCTGTCACCCCTTTGTTATTGGAGAGCAGAATTAAAGCAGAAAGGAGGGAGACCCCTGCTATGGTTTGGATGTCAGTTATTCCCCTAAATGTTAGTCTTTCCTAAAGCTGAGTCAATGTCAGGGTCATGCCTTGAAACCTCCCAAACTGTGAACTAAATGAACCTCTTTTCATTATAAAGTTAGCATGCATCAGGTATTTCATTACAGTAGAGAAAGTGGAATAATAGAGTGCTCCAATCTAGAGCCATAAAATAAATAAAGATAACAGTAAAAGCATGATTACAAAACCCATAATCAAAGCCCATTGAGCTCTCACTGTGCTAGAGAGAGGGCCGGGTGCCTTTCATGTGTTGGGTCATCTGATCCTCAAGAATTCTCCAGAGCAGATACAAGTGTTCTTCGCACTGTACAAAATGACTAAATTTGGGCATACAGGATGAGGTTGTAAGTTTAGTGAGGTTATTCTATAGGCCCAAGAAGACAGTCCCTCTTTACCCTCCCTTTGGTTAGTGTCACCAATCCACTGGGTGGGTGAGTGTGACCCTATCTGCTTCAGATGAGTGATATGACTTTGGAATCTCATTATTACTTTGAAGCCTCCTGTGGACTGAGCAAGCAGGTGTGGTCCCAGCCTCAGTTTGCTTACTTGAGGGATGGGCTGTTATGTGACTCTGCTCCTTTGAACTGAGGCGAGTTCTTATCGAGTGAATATAGATTTCGAGGAAAAGGATAGAAGAATAAAGAAAATGGTGGACAACAGAAAGGCCCAAGGACAATGACCTGCATAGATGACAATGCCGACAGCCACCTCCGTGTTTCTGATAGTGCAGCCTCGAAGCAGAAGACTCTCACTGCCGAAGCCAGTCCTGGTCTGGTCAGGATGCTCCCTGGGGATGACGAAGGAGAGACAGGGTGGTTTGGTGGCCTGTCCACCTGGTCACTGGTTAGTATCACAGAAGCAAACTGGTGAGCATATGTAATCCTTCTCCTCCCTCATTTTCAGAGGGAATCCACTCTCCTGTAGGTTCAAGGGCACCTGTCATGGTGCCCCCCACTAGGCCTGGGCGGGGGGCTGGACCATCAGAATGGAGTTGTCCACCCTAGGAAATCCTCACTCACTCCCCTGTGAGGCCTGCTGTGGTGCCCCTTACGCAGCATTCACACACTTGTGCTTGCTGCTGCCAGGGACCCGATCAACCCAAACTGGACATCCAAGTGCATCATAGACACTAGATAGGTCTCTCTTTTACCAGGAGACAGGAAAGGCGGTAGGGTCAGGCAAGGAAGGGCAGTCACCACTTCTTCTCATTCTGAGAAGCATTTGGCCTCTCTCCCGTTCTAGCCTTCCCTCAGTCTCCCACAAAATAAGCAGAATTGGATAATCGCTATTTGCCCAACTCACTGGTGGCAGCCTCTTAGTGAGGAGATGAAATCTCTTCCTTCCTGCAGCCTTGGGGATCATTGCGTCTTCCATTGCTCTAGAAACTCCTGAGTAAGACTGATTACATTATTTCCTGGTTTCTGGCCCTTAGTCTATCATGATGCCTTTCCTTGGAGGTTTTTTTTTTTTTTTTTTTAAACCAACTTTAAATATAATGCTCCAGAAACATTAAGAGGAAAAAAAATTAGTTCAGACTCTAAAAGCTTTCTCTCCTTATAGTTCTTCAGTATTTCATTTCCCTACATCTGCTTGCAAGACTTTTCCATGTGTTAACTAAGCCTCATAAGTGGCTAGGGCATGTTGTCATATCCATTTCACAAACAGGAAAACAGAGGCAAGTTTGTGGAGCTAGTAGGTGGCAGAGCAGGATTCACACTTAGGAGGTCTGACTCCTGAGTGTTTGGCTGCAACCTAGCGTGACTTTTAATGCTAATAATTCCTGTGTTTATAAACTGCATTCACTTACTTGGCCTTATTTGAATCTTAATAGCTCTGGAAAGTTACCAGGGTGGTTATCTTTGCTCAGGAAAAAAACTGAAGCTCAGAAAGGCTGAGAGTTTTTCCAAGGCCACACAGTCTAGTGCCTGGAGCATTGGAGGACCTGGAAACACAGGCAGCAGACAACAACCCCTGATGTGATTTTCACTACTCTGGGGTTCTCAAAGTGCCACCCCCTTACCTGATTCTGTGAATCGGTCAAGGAGGATGTCCTCATTTCAGGTTGGAGTATTAACCCTTTATGCCACTTGTCCATCCTATTTTTTAACACAGAGGAGGCTTATGACAAATGGTCTTTCATTAAATTCGACAATAAAGGTTTTGATGTCACCATATGCATTTTATGATGACCTTCTATGTATAGCAAGTGATATTACTTTTCAAAGGTCTAATTGTATAAATTTTCCTCTTGAAATGAATTTTAAAAGTCAAGCAATTACAAATTTGGTAGGAAAAAGTATAGATTTTGATGAATATGATAAAAAAAATAACAAAGGCGGTCTGAGGATGACTTTTAGGACCCACGATTGCTCCTTCTATCTATCAAGGAAGAGGCTAGTTGTGGATTGACTCTCGGGCTAATGAATCTTGAATGTGTCTTTCAGTAGCTTATGGCTTAAGGAACATATTTATGATGATCTCAGGAGATATCTTAACAGAAGCTTCCACTTCTAGTAATAACGTTCCTTTTTTTCCAAAGGACAGTAGGAAAGGGTTAGCTTTCTCATAACTGCTGCTTTATTGAATGCTCTTTGTTTACAGGGATGCTCTATTTAAAGGACCCAGAGACATTTCTCAATCCTGGCATTATTAACATCTTGGGCTGGGTGATTCAGTGTGGCGGGGGCTGTCTTATGAACTGTAAATGTTGGGCAGCATCCCTGGTCCCAACTCACAAGATGCCAGCGACACAACTCCCCAGTTGTGACAACCAAAAATGCCTCCAGATGTTCCCAAGTGTCCCCTGGCTGGGGAAGAGGGAGATTGCCTCTAATTGAGAGCTACTGTTCTATAGATTCTTTTGTTTAAAAATTGCATTTTCAAATTTGACACTTATAATCTTTGATTAGATCATTAAAGGCTGTTCATCTTCTAGTTGACCTATGAAGTCACAGTGAACACTACAGAAGATCCACAGAAGCTTCTGGGGGAAACCCAGAAACATCAGACCAATGTTTTTTTTTTTTATTTGTACCAGGGATTGAACTCAGGAGCACTTGGCCACTGAGCCACATCCCCAGCCCTATTTTGTATTTTATTTAGAGACAGGCTCTCATTGAGTTGCTTGGTGCCCAATTTTGCTGAGGCTGCCTTTGAACTTGCAATCCTCCTGCCTCAGCCTCCTGAGCCACTGGAATTAGAGGTGTGCACACTGCACCCAGGGACCAGTGGGTTCCCTCATGAATAAGGTGCATGGGCCTGGGGCATTCTCCTCGCCTAGCGTGGCCAGGATGCAGGACCACATCAAGAGGGCCCATTGTCTATGGGTTGGCTATGGGATTGACCAGTTGGGCTTTCAGAATCATCCGTGGAGCTCAGGCCGGTGGGGGAGAGTCGGCTCTCTGGCAGCAGCAACCAGGGAGAGGAGATGCTGGAGTTGAGTGGAGCTGGGACAATTCTGTCCCCAAATCTCTCTGATTAAGATGGGCCAGAGCCTAGGTTAAAAGCTGAGAAGTTGGGCTGGACAGAAGGTATTTGAGGGAGACAGGGTCACAGATAGAAACCCATCCATGAGGCTGTTCTCTACGGAAATGAAAATGACTTGGGATGAACCAAATCCACAAACCGCAGGTGCCAGGAGTGCATTCCTTGCCAGGGCTAGTGACAAGCTCTGCCTTGCCAGATGCCCGCCATGAAGTCCTCCCTGTCCCCAGCTCTCGCCTTTCTCTGCCTGTCTCCACCAGCCCTTCCTGTGTATTTAAAAAGCAATTTGCCTTAAAAGCTGCGTTTTCTCCTGCACTGTTCTTAATCTTTCACTTCTCACATTCTCCCTCTTGACATCCCAGACAGCCAAGGAAATGCGAATGGAGAGAAGCACAGAAGTCTTCTCAAGCTCATCCCAGGCCTATTGGTGGGAGGCTGGCATGACTCTGTGAAGCAGGACAGGAGAAACATTTCCAGGTTGGAGTCTGAAGAGCCATATTTAAGTCCTGGCTTTGTCTATACCTGCTTGAGTCTTTGGTGCATCTTGACATTTTAGTTCATCAAACTCCCCATCTGAAAAATGGGGATCATGACATCTGCTTCCTTGGGTTGCTGGGAACATTTAGATATCATGTGAAATGCTCTAAGAACTGTTCGAGCATTGTAGAAGGCAAGTACTCACATTTGTTACCATTGCCCTTATTTTGCAGACAGCACAGTAGTCTGATGTGTAAAATTTTTAGACTGAACCAAAGTGGAAGAGTGACAGTAATTGCAACTGCAGCATACCAATAGATGAGCATTTATTCTTTGCCAGTTGCTATGCTGAGGGTCTTGAAAATGATAATTTAATACATGGAAAAGTCCTATGACATAGATATTAATTTGACAGATGTGGAAACTAGGGCTCAGGGAGGTTAATTCCTTTGCCCAAGCTCACACAGCTTATAATGGGAGAACTCCAATTCAAGCCCAGGTCTGTCAAACTCTGAGGTCTCGTTTCTTAACTATAATCCATTTTACTTAAATTATCCTTTCCTCCCCCAACTCCAGAGCATGATCTTCATTGTGATGCAACTTCACTAAGGTTCTATATAAACTTCTGGTGAATTTCACCTTGACATTTAATGAAGGTCACTCAGGAAAAAAAATCCAACTTATCTCTCTCTAATCTTCCTTTATGATAAAAAATAAAATTCCTCAGGATCCAGGTGCTTATCTGTTTGATCATTGCAAGAAAACACATTTCCTAGCTGCAGAGGAGACATTTGCTAGCAGAGCGGAGGCACTAGATACTTACATGTAACCCTTAAATTTGTTGAGGTGGTTGTTGGGTTTCTCACACACAATGGTATTGCAGAAGTGCTCTGGTTGGAACTGCAGCTCCTGAGAGAGACAGAATTCTGTGAGGTTATTAAGTCCTACTGACTTAGTCTTAATAGGATCATCCGGAGAGCTAATCACTACTAGAACCATCACAAATAAGGTGATTCCTGCTTTGTCACACAGTGACAATTGCAATGTGTAGGAAGCAGAGTTAAATCCTCATTAAGGAGGAGAAAGCAGATATGAATGGAAAGATGGATGCAGAGCCCAGGAATGCCTCTGCACTGACCGTGTTTCTCTGGCAGGCCTGGGTTCCAGTCCCCAGCCCAGTGCTGTCCAATAGAACCTACTCCAATCATGGTCACGTACATTCTAAGGCTGTGCTGTCCAGCACAGAGCCGCCAGGCACATGTGGCTATTGAACACTTGAAACATGTGGCTATTGAACACTTGAAGCTTGACACAGGAATTGGTTTTCAAATTGAATTTTCATTAAAGTCAAATAGCTACCTGTGGCCAGTGGCTAATACATTAGGCAGCACAAAAATAGATGATCAAAATGAAGGGGTCATAAATCACACTACCTGGAGAGAGCCACAACTTATAAGCTCATATATATATAATACTTCTACGGTGTTAAAAGATATATTCACACATATGCATGCCCACAGGTACATTTATGCATTTCAAAAATGAGTTGGTGCTCCTGTATCTTGCACATTTTTACATGCTACAAATTTTGTCTATGAAGACCTGAATAGAAACCTCTTGTGTGAATGTGCCCTATTACCTGTAAAAGCATTTCACTATTGATTAGTTACATTGTTTCAATTCATTTGCTATTCTAAAAATACTGTGAAAATAATAGCTAATAAAGCAAAATAAATCACATTTACCAGACTCTTAATTCTGCCTGACCCTGTGATGAGATCTTTACACTTTTATTTGTTTTGGGGCTTATAATTATCCTATGAAGCAGGAACTTTTATCATCCCCCTGCCTTAAAGTTTGGAAAAACAAAATACATGTATAAATACATGAATTGGCAAGAACATACTTTATATACAAAGATATGAAAAACTGTGCTCTATGTGTATAATAAGAATTGTAATGCATTCTGCTGTTGTGCATTTAAAAGAATAAAATTAATTTTTTAAAAAAAAAGGTAAGGGAGGTTGTCCAAGGTCATACCATGAGTGGGATTTGAATTTAAATCTAACTGTAAAACCTCTTCCTGGGAAACAAACTTGTAGCTAAGTATCTAAACATATTCTCAACTCTGCTTATTAAAGGCATTTTAGTTGTACAAGATTTTATGGTATAATGGGTAAAACTCAAGTTAGGGGTGAAGAACTGTTTCTAACTCTACACTCCTGGTTGACTCATTCTATGTTCAACTCTTCAGCCTCAGTTTACGCATTGATTAACACCACCTACCCTGCCTGACTCACGCCTCAGAAGAGAGAATCTACATGGAAAAGTTTGGAAATGTGGAACAAATAGAAGGCAGTAGTTCTGTCAGATTGGAAATGCTTACCTGAGCAGAGCTTATAGCACTAGGAATGAATTTATCCCTAGAGTTTCAAGGTACAGCTGCTCGAAAGGGCAGATTGATTTGGAGAAATGATAGCGTTTTCTGCCTTTGTGTAAATATACTCTCCATTGCATCTGCAACGGTGCCAATATAAATAAGCTCTCTACTCACTTGAAATAAATTACCCATCTAGGAGTTTCTAAAAATACGGCCCCCTTCCCTCCAGGAATCGATCCTTTCAGGGACAAACACTTGCCGAGTTCTGAGACAGACAGATCATGCTGTAATTTGTTAGCTTTCAGACCCCTGATTAAGTCGTGTGCTCACTTAAAAAATTTTTTTTAGTTGTTGATAGACCTTTATTTATATGTGGTGCTGAGAATCGAACCCATTGCCTCACATGTGCCAGGCAAGTGTGCTACTGTTGAGCCGCAGCCCTCACGTGTTCATTTCTGACCCATACCACTCAGCTCATCTCTGGGTTTCCACATCCAGACCCATTTCACAGATGAGTGGCAGTCAGGAGCCTTCTGCAGTGACTGAGACCACACTGTGCTTTAATCACACTCTGGATCCCCAGCCAAGATGAAGTTGACTCTCTGCCTTCCTCCTGAGGCCTCCCTTCCCTGGTTCCCTGCTCTCCTTTCTCTCTGGGCACCGGCCTGGGTCTTCTGCCTTCCTTTTTCCATATCAAGGTGGGACTTTGCTCTCTCTAACCACCTGTCGCCTGGTTCCTTCCTTCCCTCTGCATCACAGACCCTGGAGAAGGGTACTCATGCCCTCTTGCCTTTGAGGATTTGCTGGCACTCCCTCCAGGGAGGTTGCTGGGACACAGCCCGGGGATGGGAGGAACCGCCGTGCCACATGAGATCTGTCAGTCTCTTATCTAAGGTGCTGCCCTTTGGTGAAGTCTCACTGATCGCCAGGAAGGCACAGGGAAGACTGTATGTCCTTGGTTCTTTAGGGCAGACTTACCCCGATCGTGAAAAACTTTGTCCCAGACACTTGTCATTAATTTACCATGGTAGCTTTAAGAGGTTTGGACAAAGGTACAAGTGGAGACTGAAGTAAAGTCTTGTGGTTGTTGAGTAACAGGCTGGGATTGCAACTCGCATCATTGAAATCCAAAGCTAGTCATCACCATCATCATCACCTTGATTATTCTTCCTTCTCTTCCTACTCTTGTCATTATTGTCAGCATTGATTGAGTGTTTGGTAAAAGGAACTAAGTATTTTATACATGCTCGCTTCTTTAATTCTTATGATTAACTATCACATAATTTCCATTATCATCCTGTTTTACAGATAAATAAACTGAGGCTTAGGAAGAAACCCTGCTTTCCCCAGTGTCTTTTGGCCAGCAGAATAGGAAGACAGGGGTTACCCTTATGATTTCGAATACCATGGTGTCTGCTTTCTTGACCACAGTGTCATTGGGTGTATGAAGGAAAGGCTAGCGTGAGTTCTTCGCTTGGCCCTGTTTCCTTTTCTGGTTTTATTTCCCACTTCCTGTAAATGAAGTGCCTGATGTACTAAGTGAATCCATTCTCTATAGAAAATACATAAAATGACCATAGTACTCAGTGCAATGTTGCCTTTTTCAAACACATTTGCTTTTTAAAGTAGGGTACCCATGACGGGTATGCATAGAAGTTAAGGCACTAATTTGTTTTAAAATTTAGTATTGAAGGGGCGATTTTGTTCCAGTTCTCCTATGAAGCCCACTCTAATCCCCATAGACCCTTTTGCTCCACCCCATCAGAATTGATTGCTCTTTTCTGGGTGCTTCCACTCCACAAGGTTTATGTCTCTGTTTAACACACATGTGTCTAGGTCTAGTAGACTGTCGATTTCCTCTGGGGTGGTTCCTGGAACACCCTATTTCAACAGATACACCATGAAGATTTGTTAAAGTGGAGCTGGTTTTGGAGAGCACGATTCTAGGAATGTACATCTTGAAAGATGATGGACGAGGAGATAGAAAGCAGGCCTTGCTGTAAAGACGGACCCATATGTTAGGTAAAGTCTCAGGTATGATTTTAATTGATATGAAGGAAGGTGGTCACTTCTTTTATGGGAATGCATTTTGGTTCAGCAAATAAAAAACATCTTCAAAATCCTAGATTCCACTCATTCATTCATGAGTTCAAGTGTTTACTGAATACCCATGTTATACAAGCCAGGAGGGAAGGAGGAAGAGATTAGAAACCAAATGAATTACTGGAGTTATAAAACATTGCAGTTCCCGGTCTTGCTTAGGTGTGTTCCTGGCGGGACCTCTGAAGGCCAGGGAAAGTAAGCCAAAGGTCAGGGTGCAATAACTCCCCAGGGTTGAGGTGCTCCTGGCTGACCTGTGCCCCAGATACAGCCTGAGACCCTGGGAAGGCCAAGAGGAAACAGACTGAGATACATTCAGGCAACCAGAACAGGCTATTTCCCTGCTGCTTGCCTCACACTGTACATTTGGGGTTTGCTTTCCACTATTTTTCACAATTGAATATCAAGTTGATCAATAAATGTGGTTAAATAATATGTGCACCCATGGTCTTTTGAAGTTTTTTTCCTGCAGTGGGTCATTGTTTGCTGCTTGCCTGCCTGCCTCCCATTCCACTCTTCCTGCATAAACATGCTTTGACTTTCTTTGGGGATGTTACCTTCCCTCCTTGGTTCATAATCTTTAGGGGATTGTAAGTCCAGAAGCCCAGACCCTTAGACACTCTCCACTGTTAGACTTTGGATTCTGTGTAATGATTCAAGGAAGGAATCAAAAGAATAAGACCATCAAATGATTCCTGCTACTACTAGCCTTCCACCGCCTTCAAGTTTCCTGGTTCTTATTTCTGAGCCCGGATCTTCAGCTACCTTTGATTCTGTAAGCCATGTGTGCATTTCTCCCCTTTCCTACACACTCTTACCAATATTCCAGTTTGCTTCAGTTAAGCAGAATTGCTTTTGTTTCTTTTTTTGGGAGGTGGAGTATAGGGATTGAACTCAGGGGCACTCGACCACTGAGCTACATCCCAGCCTTATTTCGCTGAGGCACCTTGCTTTTGCTGAGGCTGGTCAGCCTCCCAAGCTGCTGGGATTACAGGTGTGCACCCCTGTGCCAGCTGCTTTTGTTTATTGCAAACAGACTCCTAATCAATACAACATCTACTCAGGCCACAGGTTATTAAATATTTTCCTATGGTGGTGTTTGATAAAATTGCTTTTCAAAAACTGCTATCCCTTATTTACCCCTTATTTACAAAGTGTTTGAAACTGATTAGTTCCATTTCATTGAGGTGAAAACTGAGCACTGATTATGATAAGTAACTGGCCCAAGGTCACACGTCTCAAGAGAACTCAGGTTTGTCTCATTCTAAAGTTTGCCTTGTTTTTCACTTGCTGCATTTAGTGCTGCCTGCCTAGAGGATCTGGGTCTTAAATGTTTTATTCCCAAATTTTCTATATTGGCAATTCTCTTGCTCTTTTAAACTTCCATTTTCAAGGTCAAGGGTTCACTTCTCAGGAACCCATCTCTGTTCACCACAGACCTGAGCAATCATTTTTTCTTTGAACCTCAACAATTCTTAATATCCAAGCAGTCACTTGTAATATCTTACATTTTAAACTGTCAAGTACTTACACTTTCTGTAAGTCAGTTGTTTTTCAACTGGTAGACTAAGCTATTGCAGCTTATCCACGAATTTCCTGTATGAACTAAAAAACTGAGTAAAATAAGACTCATACATATACCTCTACTTTTCAAATTTCTTCAGGAATTCTTGAGATTAGTAAATTATAAATATATTTTTAAAGGTCACCAAATGCACAGTAGCTTTCCCAAAAATCAAATTTCTTAAATAATGAACAGCATTACTTTTTTTTTTTAAAAAAAAAAACTACATAGTCATAGAGGATCTCGACATTACAAAGAAAAAGTGACCCACGGTGAAATTCCTATAGGACCGGAAGAACGCCTTAGATCACCATGACACCCCCTCAATGGATACTTAAATAATTTGTTGATCGAAGAAAGGAAAATCGGCAAACACCTCTAACACAGAGTGTTTCCTGTGAGCCAAGGATATCTGGGAAAACGAGGAAGGGAACTGCGAGGGATCATGCTTTTGAGCAGCTCTGAGTCTATTCTCTGCGATCCTTGGGTGAGAGAACTACAAGAACCACCTTTGCCCAACATGAGGATGGCAGGCGGTGCAGTGACCCTCAGCCATGGACTGCTCACCTGGACCACCCCAGGTCATAGGAGTTACAGGACAGGCAAGCAGCACCCAACAAAGTAGTGACACACAGGGATGGTATGTCACGATCCTGTAGTATGTGCCGAAAACTCAGACTACTTCTTACAGGTTTTTTTTTTTTTTTTTTTTTCCCATTACCAGCTTGTCTGATACAAATATTCTTCACACTCTAGCTGCTGACTCTTTCTTCCTGGAATATAAATTAAACACCACCAAGATTTCTGAAAATGCAAACTGAAAACTAATGACAGCTACCCAGCACTAGATAACCTCTCTGCTTCCTGGTTGGTGAGAATCCTTTTCAAGATAACACACAACAGAGTGACTGCCAGTTACCCTCCTCTGGCTCTGGATAAGGAATGATCGAAGTATTCAATCAGCCACAGAGCCCCTGCTGCCCCAGCCATCTGCACAAAGCACACAGATTGGACTGGAGGGCCCAGTGAGTGGGACTCCAAGGATTCCTTACAGTCCGAGGTCCCTTTTTGCAAGTGGACAACTTTTCTGTTTCATAAAAAAGGGCTGAATAATCTTGAGATCTTTTTAGGACACTTTCCTAACATATAAGGCATGAGTTTTTCATTCAAAGCTAACACATGTCATTTTCTTTCTCTCTCCTAGTATTGAGGATTGACCTAGAGGTACTCTACCACTGAGCCACATCCCCAGACTTGTTTATTTTGAGATAGGTTTTTGTGAGTTGTTGAGGCTGGCCTTGAACTTGCAATCCTCCTGTCCTAGCCTCTGGAGTAGCTGAGATTATAGGCATGTACCATTGATCTTTTTCTGTCATTTATAAGAGGATATACCTGATCTTTTCTGTCATTTCTAAGAGGAATTATTAGTAGAGTTGTTTGTTAACAATGGTCTGTGTAATTTCACAACTTGCTGTCTCTCGTTTACTGCAGCACCCCTAGAGTATGCTACAGACCCACCATATAGAGGGCCATGTAGAGGCCATACAAAAAGGGGTCAAAGCTTGAATGGATGAGTAGACAAAAAGCAGGATGTCTAAAATATGGACATTGGTGCCTTACATGAGTAGTAACAGACAAATCTTTTCTGTGCCCATTTTTTTCTTCCTTGGCATAACTGAGCTAAAAGAAAATGATATGAAATCCAATGTTTTGTCAAAAGAGGTTGCAAAGAAGAAAAGCATGAACATACCTTATATACAGAATTATAAAAAATCGTGCTGTGAATGGATAATCATGAATGCAGTGCACTCCACTATTGTCATATATGTAAGAAATAAATAAAAAAAGAAAGAGAAGCATGAATTCCAGTTTTGAGGAATCATAAGAAGTTGTTGGCAGAAGGTATGATCAGGATGAGTCACCTCTGCTGATAACCAAACTCCTAGCATGGTGTCTGCCACAGGAGGACCTCCTAAGATGCTAAGTGAATTTGTTGAATGGATTTCAACATAGACAAGAACAAAACCTATGGGAGCATAAGGAAGTTAAGTAACCCTGGTGCACAGCACAGAATGTTGCCCAGGCAGAGAGAGGCCAGGCAGGGAAGGGCCCTTCGGGAACAGAAAGAGGTCTAGTGGCTACAGAGGAGACACAGAGGATATTTAGCCCTCTCCTTGAGGATGGATGACTTTGTTAATGTATGAATTAGGCTTACACAGTCCCAGTGTGTAATAGGTGTCATGGCTACTTATTTCTGCACTGCTCAGAAATCTTCCACCCCATAGACCAGACTTTACTATGAAGTTCAAGTTGTGGATTGCCACTCACAGAATCCTCCTCCTCCGGCCAGAGCTAACAGGCCTAAGAGTGGGCACGTGGTACCAGTTGGGCCAGTCAGCCTTTTACTCTGCAATGTATTTTTAATCCAGACATCACAAAAGGTTCCCCATCCCTCTCTGGGGTTAAGCTGTAAGCCCAGCACTATTGGTCTGAAAAGTCGAGGCCAAACATGGAGAGAAATGCAGGTGAGAGACGGAGATTGTACTGGTGGATTCCGACTTCCTGGTTGCACAGGACCATAAAGCCCCCCTCAGCCCTATGTTCTTCCAATTAATCAATCCCCTTTTGGTCCAAGCTGCTTTAAAGCCAAGTTCTGTTATGTATGACCAAGTTTTGACTAATCAGTAGATCAGTATGATTATCATTTGAGACAGCAAATATTTCCCATAATGACTTTAAATATCCACCGTTCTTAATGGTTAAGGTGGTGATGGTCAATATGAAAATGTGAATGTGTTATCCTGAGATATGGAAATAATAGGTAGGAGGCAATTTTTCAGTTATCATCCATATGCCCCTTAGCTTGATTACATCTTTCATATAACCTAGCAGAGCTTCCTCATAGGGCCCTGGAGGGATACAAGTGGAAAATGATTTTCAGTGGAAATGTACAAATAATGCTATACACTGGGAAGAGGGACTCTTCCCTTCTACAAAGTACATGTGTGTGTCCACATCCCAGTAGGAGACTGGAGAAGAAACTCACTAAAAGGAGGACAGAGTCCAGAAGAAATGATAATGGTTTTTCATAGAGTTGTTTCTTCACCATAAAATTATTAGTTATCCTAAACAATTATAACCTAGAACTTGGATAGCTTCAGCATACTCATATATGTGAAAATGATATTCATTTGAGAAATAAAAACTACATATAAAAGGATGTACTTTATCAGTGGGAAAACAACCAGGATCATCAGAATTGAGTTCTGATTCTGACTACGTACCATACTTACTGGGTGATATTTGAAAAATCCAATCTCTCCGAGATCAGGTTTCCTTAACCCTAAAATGTTTTCAATTCCTACCTTTTCTACCTTACAGGCTCCTGTTAGTGGTAAGTATTAAAAGGGAGTAGAGGAGCAAAGTGGCTAAGGACTCTGTCTGATGTGGCGGGAGGATTGACATGTTCTGTATTGATGAGGTAGAGTTCAGACCTCTAGTCTTGAGTTGAAATTGTCTTATCAGCACAAATTCTGATGTATTCATTCTAAAAATGTCCTAATTCTGTCACTTAAATGACATAGAAATAATGATCATCCAGACAGCAATGAGCACCTCTAGCATGTACTTACTGCAGTTTTTAAATATAAGTTTCTGTGGAAAGGAACCAGATCTGTCGGCAACTTCTGAGGTCCTGTCAGAAGGACTCAGGAGCCACTTCTATTTTTGAAGTTCCTACTGGATAAAGATGGACAACCAGTAAAGAGAACAGCTGCATTGATTTGATATGCATCCACTGCGTTTAAATCTAAGAATTCTTACAGATATTGAAAGAGAAAAACTCACTTGACCACCCTGGAGGATGCTAGCGAACCAAATCATTAATTTGAAAACTGATAAATGAAAAGAAAGCATCAAACACTTACCCAGCATTTCCTGTCCAGAAGACAACTCAGCACAACCCAATAATGAGGGGGAATTTGTAAAAATAGATGAGTTAGAGTAGCATCACTTTGCAAAGCCCGTGGACTTAATGGATATAAAGAATCTTTACCAGTGACTACCAACATTGAAAAAAGACATTTTCTCTCTCAAGATGGTCATGCAGCATATGTCACACACAAACACCAGATCTACTCTGAATCTGATTCATGCATTAGATCCAACTACCAATTTGCAGAAATACAGTGCAAGGGGAAACACGTTAAATAATACCACAGGGAGTCAGTGCAATCAGAAAAATCCAGACTATTTAAAATTTTGCAGAAATAATTAGGTTTATTACCCAACAGAAACTAAATATACCAGAAAAGAGCGCTAAATGAGAAACCTGTAAATTAAATTTAAGAAACTAATATCAATATTTGGCTTTGTTTGGTTCCTGATTTAAACAAGTGAGGAAATATTGACCACTGACTTGAAAGTTAATATCAAGGAGTTACTGCTAATTTTTTTTTAGGTGTGAAATGGTATGGTATATTTAAAAATATTATCTTTTAGAGATGCATACAGAAATGTTTACAGATGAAATGTTGTGATACTGAAAATCTGCTACAAAATACTTTGCAGAGGATAAAAGGACCCGGGGACATTGAAAAACGAGATGGGTGATGAGTTCATTGTTGAAATTAGGCAATGGGTACATAAAAATTTATTATATAATTCTCTCTTGTTCATACTTGGAAATTTCCACAATAAAAGAAAGCAGCAGCAGTAAAGAACTTTGCCTGTGTTTAAATTGAGCTCAGTCCATTGCTAGTTCCACCGAGCAGGATTATTTGTGAGGAACAGAGACAATGGGTGTCCAACATTTAGAAGAACGACCCATGGCAGTTCAATCAGGTATGGGTTCAATCCCATTCCCTATTGATGCTGTTCATTATTATGCATTGCTACACAGATCCTATATTAAAATAATTCTAGAAAATGTGATCTCTGCTCAACATTTAGGCAAACAATCAACAGGTAGAAAACACTAAATAGCATTCTTAATGGAAATTTGGAGCAATCTATCAGGGGCAAGACCCATTACAAAATCTACCAGGGAAGAGTACTTTTTTTTTTTTTTTTTTTTTTTTTTTTTTTAAGGACAGCCAAGGTTGAGAAGACAGGCAATCATCTTTTGTTCCATCTGACATTTGTCATTACTGAACTGGGACGGTGATAAATTTCTCCTTATCAGACCTCCACTTTTTGTGAGAAAAATCCTCCTCTATCTAACTATGTTAGAACCAGTGTGTATTCTCACTGCAGAGGATCCAAGTTCAAACAACTGTTTCAGCTAAGCACATGACAGTTAAGCACTAACTATGGGTGGAATGCAAGCTAGAAGGGAGACTCAGTGAAGAACTTTTAACTTCAACAATCAACAGATGAGCAAATTATTACATTCCTCAATGATGCCCTGGGCCAAAGCATTCCACACTTTAATAGGTGTGTGAATGACCTGGGGATCTTGCTAAACTGCAGAATCTGGTTTACTCTGGGGTAGGGTCTGAGACGCCACATTTCTGATAAGCTCTTGGGTGATGCTAAAATGACTAGTCTGTTGTTCCCCTCCTTTTATCCTCTGCAAATTATTTTGTAGCAGATTTTCAATATCACAACATTTCATTTGTAAACATTTTTGCAGGTTTCTAATTGACATCAGGAAAGGATCTGATACGCATTGTAATAGGACTTGAGCTTCAATGATATGGATTATAGATTCCAGAAACATGCTTGATTTAAAGTATTAATTAGCAGAATCCATTTCTGATTCTTTGGCTTTGGTAACTTTTCCTTTTACCAAACACAAATGCCACAGGTATTCATTTTCACCTGTCAAATCCCTAGGCTAAAACCCTCTTTAAAGAAGAGGTTTTAGGCATTAGAATGCCACCACAAAGAAAACTGTACAATTTAATGCTCTAATCGAGTCCTCTTGCCTGCTGGGCAATGGAATTTACCAGAATCCTAATCCTAATCCCTTTCCCTCACAAGATGAGATGGGAATGAATATTTCACAAGCAGATCATAATTTTGTAAATTTAAAGATAGATAGTGCATATCATGATAAAGGCTTCAACGGAACAAGTAATTGGTTTGATCCAGAGTTGGATTCTGAGAAAAGGATTTTGAAACCAACTCTAGTAACCAGAGTGTCATGGAAAGAAGACCCTTTCCGGGGCTCTTTGTTTGTAATTCCATTTGAACCTAATATTTAGGGAAAGGGAAGCATGAACCTCCTGGGCCAAGAGGGCTGTCAACTTCTCCGTCCTTCTTCACCCACTGGGATCACGTCTGAACCACAACTCAGGTATATCTTTACCAAAAAGGAATGTGAATAAGTATTTGTGCTGAAAAAGGTTATTCAAATGGTTTGGAGAGCTCAGCATTAAAGTCTAACACACCTGGTTGCCCCAGTACTACTTAGAGAACTTCATATATTCATGAACTTCGGAACTTCCAAGGGCGGGGGGCATCCCAAGACACCGGCTTCCCAATTTGATTTGACCAGGAACCATATTTTTCAAAACCTGTCTCTTGGGATAAGTGTTCTGTGTCCTGGGCCTTGAGAAATGCTGATCTAGGGAAGCCAACATTGAATTAACCGAATTTACTGATCTCTCGTCATCCACAAGACAGTGAAAATTCTGTGTGGGGATGAGGTGGGGAATTTCTAGAAATCTAGGTTATTAGTTAAAACCCTTTTGGGAAGGTGAAGGCCCCACAGACTAGCGAGATTTAGAGGGAAATAGTCAACGAGAGCCCTTAGGTATTCGTTATTTAAGACATTAAGTTTCCAAACTTTTCATATTTGTAGGGGTTCCAAATCTTCTCTGAGACCATGAGTAAGATTCACCTTTTCTGTTTCACAGAGTGTTCATGTGTAAAATGAGGACAGCGATGGCCACCTTACAGGGTAGGTGTAAGGACTAAAAGGGACAATGCATCACAGGCACACAGGATGAAGCACACAGATGTGGTTTTGTTCTCATCGTGGTTAAGTAGGCTTTAGGAAGGACTCAAGGTGGCACCTTTCTTTTTCAAGGGTTTCAAGGGTCTTCAAGCAGGTTATTGTGGTTTAGATATGAGGTGTCCCCCCAAAGCTCATGTGTGAGACCACGCAAGAACATTCAGAGGTGGAATGATTGTGTTAGGACAACCTTGACCCGATTAGTGAATTGATTCCCTGATGGGGATTAAATGAGTGGAACCTGAAGGCAGGTTAGGTGTAGCTGGAGGAGGTGGGCTTGGGCGCATGCCCTTGGGGTATATACTTTGTAACTGGTGAATACAGTCTCTTTGCTTCTTGGAGGGCATGTCCTGACCTGCTTCTCCCTGTCACACTCTTGCACCATGATTTTCTGCCTCTCCTGGAGCCCTGAGGAATGGAGCTGGTGTCTATGGACTGAGACCTCTGAAACTGTGAGCCCCCAAATAAACTTTTCCTCCAAATTGTTCTTGTCAGGTCTGCTGATCACAGCAGTGGAAAAGTTGGCTAAAACAGAGGTGGTGGTGGGTTCATATCAACATCATCATGCTCAGGTCCCTACTCAGACCCAGTGAATCGTAACTTTGTGGTGGCAGTAGGGCAGGATGCATGTGTCTTTTAAAAGCTTCCCCAGTCATGACTGGGGTGCACCCTAAGCTCCTGTAATATATCTGCAGCAAATCTTCAAGTGGGGATGCTACTCTTCCTATGGTGGTTCTGGGACACATTGCTTAGAATAAAAGGTTTCTGTTCTTAAATGTTAAGAAATGCCACGCACTGGCAGTTGGCCCTTCTTCTCCTTGGGGATTATTGAAGTATCAGAAGTGGCACACAATTATTTAAATTGATTGTCTTCTCACCTTATTGACCTTGCAACAACTTTCTTGCAACTCTCATCTGCATCTTTGACCATCACATTTGAGAGATCCTATATGATAGTGTTAGCCCAAAGTGAGTTCTATCCGTGTGTCTTTTGCACTAAAGCTATAGGGGAGAAACAAGATAGCAAAGAGCAGCCAACACTATTGCCCAGACAGTGGGTTGAGATTTAATTCTTTAGTTCTATTACTTTAATTCTTCTTGCCACCTGTTACTTTTATGTGAAAAGATTATTGAAAATAATAAATACGTGCTTTCAAGTTAGCATCTCTGGGTAAACTGGGGTAACATTCAAATAGTCATGGAGATGAACTAGTACAGACTTTAAGAGCTGAGGCTCTGGACAAATCCGGCTTTGAGTCCAAGTTTCTACTTTCCCTGGCTCAGTGATGGTGGGTGAGTTACGTGACCTTTCTGTGCTACAGTCTCCTTATTGCTCAGAAGGGACAGTGGTAGTTCCCGTCTCTTGTGTTCTCATGTGGATAAACGAGATAACCATGCAAAGTCCTCAGTATGGGCCCAAGTTCACTATTGTATTAAAAATGCTCTTGAACAAAAGGAGAAGGAGAATTAATCCAATAGTAGAGAACTCTGGAAAACTTCAAGCTCCTATAAATCTTCTTTACACAAGTGAATTGACTTTATTTTTCAAGCCAAGTGCCCTGTGAGAATTCAGGGCAAGACTTTGAGAGACTTATTGAGTTGACTGGTCTACCGAGAGTGAATGACCCTTTCCCCTGACTTCATTCTAATCCCCAACCATCTAATTAACATGCGTGGAACGGTTTGGGAGCTACTGCCAAAGATGAAGTCACTGGTTGAAAGGCAACAGCATTGGCAGAGAGACTGCCAGAGAGAGTTCAGAACGGTTCAGAACTGGATGAGAATGTCGGGGTTATGGAGGCTGAGGGGCGAGATTTGTGAGCAAACAGAAACTTACTATAAGGAGCAGGAGGAAGGGAGGAGGAGGGAGGACAAGGGGAGGGAGAGAGAGAGCCTCATTATAGTAGTCAGGCTAAGATGTCAGTGTTATGCAAACGTGTAATACATGTTTCTTCCTGTAAATAAAAACGAGTAGAAAGGTTTGAAAACCTCTGGCCAAGAAAGCGGGCCACAGGGCCTTGAAGCCAGGTCAGATTGTTGCTGTTCGGTGAGGCCGACTTGGTAAACTCAGAGCAGATCTCACTCTGCCTTTTTGTCAACACCGGGGTGATTCAGTGACTGCGGGAGGGACAAGCAAAGAGACTCAGGGGCCAATGCCTAGTTCCAGAACTGCCCAACAGGCAGACAGCTGTGGTGACAGTGGCAGTGTGATGACAGGGGAGGGGGGGGGGTGAGACAAGCCCATTTCCAGTGCAGCAGTAGTAGTTGTAGTAGTTGGCCCCTACTGTGTGTATTCAGCAGGTGCCAAGCCCTCTATTTTGTTGTTTTACTCTCTCTGTCCCCATTGACTCTCACAGCAAAACCCTGGAGTAGCTGTGAGCATTCCATTGAAAGAGGGAGCCAAAAATTATGTCATTTTGCAGGAAAATGGAGCCTGCAGAAATCCTGTTTTGTGGGGAAAAAAAAAAAATCCAAACTCAGGTGGTCAGGGGTCATATATTTTCTCTCATCTGTGAAATTTGGAAAAAAGGAAAAGAAAGGTGCATGGTAAAGAGATCTCATGAAAGTCCAAGGGAGGAACAGGACCAAGAGAGGGAAATACTGCAGAATGATATTGGCCAAACTGTATTGTGTGCATCCATGAATAAGTGACAACGAGTCCTATCACTGGGAACAACTATTATGCACCAGTAAAGTGTGGAGAAACCTAAAACGTTGAGCATTAAACAATAGAGGAGGAGACCACAGACTTCTGAGAATTAAATCAATCACACACAATAAACCATGAGGATTGTTCACCAGGGTGTGTGGCATGAGGCAGGGTGAGCTGAACTCTGGAGAAGATTCAGTCTAGACAGCTGCACCCATGCTCAGGAGACTCTCTGAGGAATGGACCATTGGCCTTCTTTCTCCCGAATCCTGTGACTCATTCAATTTCTCCCAAGCCAAAGGCTGGTGAAGAGAAGCCAGAAAAATCTTATTCTTTTCTATGACAAGATAAAGGTGCCAGATTGGAAGTCAACACCTACAAGGGGATTTTATAATGAAAACTGGAATGTGACACCCAGCTTCAGTGAGTCAACACACGGGTTGCCTACAAAAGTCATTGATATTAGTACCAGCTATTAACCAGTCTCTCCCTGTGCTCTGTCTTCGTGCTAAGTCATTTGTGTGCATATCATTTCGTCTTCCAGAATAACCCTGTGGAGAGGGTACGATTTTTGTCCTCATCTTCTAGATGAGGGAACTAAGGTGTGGGAGGGTCATAGGTTGCCTAGGGTGAGACAGGTTGTAAGTGGCAGGGTTTAATCTTTAAACTCAGCTCTATCGATCCCAAGAGTATGAGCTGGTAACCACAGGGCAAAATAGCTTCTCCATGACATCCAAGGAACCACTGATGTAAGCACAATGGCTCCCTGAACTCAGAGGTGCTTCGGGACTGTTGAGAAGGCATGCATGAGTGGAAAATAGTTATTTATTCCTTGCTGCTTAGAAGTGGCCAACGGAGTATTAAAGATTCAAGGAGGGAGTGGCTACTGCAGCTGAAGCAAGCAGAATGAGTGGGAGTGGCTGACCCCGTAGCAACTGAACAGCCTTTAGTCTCCTGGGTTTTCAGAACCAGTCTGCATTAGAGAACTTGAACACTTTCAGAAAGCCATTTAGCAAAGCCTCAACTTCCTCATCTGCCATATGGGTACTCTTCCCATCTCACAGGGGTGCTGGGAGGATGAAGTGTTCCTGAGGTGCTTGGGACAGAGGCATCCAGTCCTGTTTGCACTACCTTCCAGTTTAACTTTCCAGTAGAAACAGCTCGCTTCTTCCCTCTGATCTTACCACTGAAGAGTTTAGAAAATGTCCTACCTGCTGGGAGAAGCCCCTCACGACACATCTTTGCTTGAGGTTTGTCTCTCCGTCCAAGTTGGCTGTCTCCAGGTGGCAGATCCCGCTGGGGTCTGAGGAAAAGAGGAGGAGTGTGTCCGCAGGGATGATCTCATTGCACTGCATCTGGATGAAGTCGCCCACGCGCACATCCTTCCAGCACCTCTGCACATAGCGCTGCTGTTTTCTTGGGGGACAAAAAACACAGGGGTCTCAGTGAGTTTTAAGAATCCTCAAAAAATTAATAAATGAATGGAAGAAGGTCCCACCAGCACTCAGCAACCTCCCTGGTCAGCCTGTCACGAGACTGCTCTGGATACCACCTTCCCCCAGAAGACCACCCTTATGATCTCTCTCGAAGACCTAGACATGGTTTGTAGAATCCCACCAGGGAAAGATTTCTCCTGGTGATGATTTAGCATTTTGATTGACTGCCAACTATTGACCAGGTAACTGTGCTCAGCCCTTGCTTCTTAGCAGGAGAAAAATTCCAGAAGAAAATGAACTCTACTTCTATTTTAGTGAAACTCTTCATTTATATAACCAGAAATCATTGAAGAAAAGAGATTTTGCAAAGGTTTGCAAAGAAGATTGCTTTGATCATGGGCGGGGGTGGGGTGGGGGTGAGAATGGCATTAGGAGAGGTGGCCGGGGGGCTGGGTTGGGGATCAGCAGATGGACACTTGCCTAGCATGTGTGAGGCACTGGGTTCGATCCTCAGCACCACATAAAAATAAAAAGATAACAGAGTTAAAAAAAGAGAGGTGGGGATATTGGTCATTATTTAGGAATATTTGAAACAGTGATAAAGTAGAAAACCTGAGGTAGTCAGGGCATTAGGAAGAAGGCAACAGGAATTTCGATGGGTTGGGGGAAGCCAAGGGGAGGACATGCTTTATCTTCCCATTCAATTTGTCAGCAGTAGTGGTAACAATTGAAAATTTAGCATTTCTAATTTGCTGAGCATGGGGGCTAATGTTTTGTTCAGTTGCATAATGATCCATCGTGTAGATTTTATCATACCCATTTCCCAGATGAGGAAATTGAGGGTCAAAACAAAAACTTTCCCAGTCTCACAAAAAAAAAAAAAAGAGAGCTGAGCCCTGAGCTTGAACCCAACGTGACAGTGACGCTCACTGGTTTCACTGCTGGGGATGCTTCCTGCCATCAGGTGGCATCCAGTGTTCAGCCTTTTCCAGGTGCCCCACAGGATCTCCCCATGTTTGAAGACAACACACTCCAATTCCATAGAGCTCTTGGTCCAGAAAGTCTTCCTTCTGCCTAGCAGAACATTTAAGGAGTTCTGTTCTCCTGGGTAGTCTGACCCATCCCAACTTCTGCTTTTTTTTAAAAAAAAAAAATATTTCTAGGTCCTCATGAGAGGGTCCTATGAAACCTTAGCACAGGCCAGGCCAAATTCAACCTTCCAGGAGTCCTGAATTATTTCTTGCATGAGTTTGAAGATCTGCCCTGGAGGTGTGTGGGATCTTCGAAGGCTGCATTTGGAACGTTCTTCTTCTGGGATTTGGAACCAAACCAGTATTCCACATGGGTTTTTTTCTACCTGAGCCCCGGAAGCTTGAAGCTGGGGGGGTCTCCAAGGGCAGTGGTCTGGAGAGGCCCAACTCCCCTGCTGTTTCTACACGGATGCTGCCCTCTCTGGGCTAGTTACTGTTTCTTTTGGAATCTGAGCTGTCTTGGGCAGGACAAGATCAGTCTTTCACAGAGAAAGGGATGTGAACAAAAGTACCTGGGAGGTTGAGGGGTTTGATGCCTTATTTTCTTGGGGCTCCCCTGCTAAGATCCCATCTTACTGGTCCTAAAAGGTCCTCCCTCAAGCCCTTGAAATGAAGGTGCTTCCATTTGGAAGGATGAAGGGAAACCTGATCAGTCTATAATAAACAGGGATATCTGAACTGGGGAATAGCCTTATCACTCAGGGTTCTTTGGCAGTGGCCCATGGCCCTGGGGACTCAATGCAGCAGACTCAGTTGAATCAAAGCATGGGCTATGTCACCCCAGTGACTACCGAGACCACTTTTGCATATTTGGTGGCCGAGGAGAGTAAAGTGTCTGTAGCATTTTAGTGAGAATTCTTTCTTTCATGCAAAAAGCATATAACAGGTTTCCAAGCACCTTTCAATTGATTATCTCAATCTATTAAATACCACTCTGCTGAATATCACTTTTTTTAAAAAATGAAGAATAGGGGTGGTTGCCATGGTTTTCTGTCCTTGTCACTTCAGAAATATGTTTGAAAATATGCTTGTCTATATATTTAGGTCAGATACTTCACCACCACGAGTGCCATTGTGACTGTCAAACACTTTAGGGTCCCTCGGCCTGCTCTGGGGACAGTAGTTTTTTCCTTCAAAGCAGCTCTGGGATCACCTGATCAATATTCAAGTATAAAGCTCTTTAAAGGCACTGGAAAGGCTCGTAACGTCAGTGAGAAAAGGAATCTCAAGAGTCAAGAGGGGACTGGTTCTCTATTGTAAATTTTTCTTTCTTTTTGAGAAAAAGCTTAATAGAAGAATTCTTAAATATTGTAGCAAAAATTGCCCCCAAGGAACCAAGGATTATCTACGACACATCAGCACCCCCGCCCTTTCCCAACCCCTTCTAGCTGCCATGTTCCACTGGAGAATGCCTGGGAGAATCTCAGCATTCCACCTGGTATTGGAGCTTGGATTTAGGGAAAACACCATCGACTCTGAGCAGCATCCGGATGGCCAGTGCTTCCAGAGGACGCTGCTTCTGAAGGTTTTGGCAAACGGTGAGCTGGTGGCTGAAGCACCACCCTCCGTGAATGTTGAATCTCACTCATTCCTTCCACTGCTTATTATGGGACGTGGGTTAGTAAGATGATGGAAGGTGGAGGACTTCGGAGATGAATTTAGGGCATGTCCAAGTTCAAGAACAGTCGGTTATGGGAACTGGACTGAAGCGTCTTGTCAGTCCCCATCATGATGTAGGCAACACAAGATCAAGGAGCCACCCACAAGCCACAAGTCAGATCTGTGCCTGTCTTCTGTATATCATTCCTTGGGTCCCAAGGAAGTCCCCACTGAACTGGCAACAGAGGCTCTGTTGTTCCTTTAGATGAAGTCTTCCCTTCCTTAGGATGGCACCTGGCAGTGAAGGGACCTTCCTGGGGGCAGGCCCTCCCCAAGACAGAGAATGCCCTTCTCTAATAGGCAAACGTGCATTCCTCTCCCAGGACACCCTGTCAGGAGGAGTGACACTAGGGCACCCATGTGATTTCAGGGTGTTCGTTTAAAAAACTGTGCTTTGGGAGGACAGAGTTTTAGCGATTGAGCCAATACACAATTTGAACAATGACATCTATCATGAGCTCACTATAGTTACGCTATACAATCAGGCAAATGTGATAGGACTTTGGGGTATTTAAAAAAAAAAAAAAAAAGAGAGACTTGAGGGACATGTCCTCCTTGCATTTGGTCACGTTGTACTTGTCACCCCATTCTCCAGGGTCTGTTTTGTCCCCTGAGCTATCAGGACTGTGGAGAAGCCAGGGATGCACAGCCCGAGGGGGTCAAGCCAGCAGAGGTGACACAAGTGGCAGAATCTAGCTGAGGCGTAAAAGCAGCATGCGTCTGCACTGAGTGACGCCCAGATGCGACCAGCAGCTGGCTGGGAGCCGCCTGTGGGAGCTGTTCCCTCATTAATCCAGCCCATTCGGAACAGCTGCCCCAGGTGGACGCACTGATACACTCTTGACGGTCCCCCTGCTCAGTGAGTCCGCACCTGGGAATGGAGTGCTATTTTGGTTTCACGCGATGCTCAGGACTGCTTAAAAATAAGACAAATCAACGTGGCTTGGGACAAAGGCTCCATCTGGCAGATTCCGCCTCGAGGAGAAATTAAGTGGTGCAGTGTTAAGCAGCTTTCCGAAAGGAGATGGGGTTTATTAAAAGGTAAATAGACAGCAAGAGAGGTTTGTAACCAACTGTAGGCCAGAGGGGAACAGGTGGGAGGGGGAGGAGAGTGGAGGAGAGGATGCCGAAGGCTCCATTTCTCCTGCAGTGGGTTTTATAAAAGAATGTCAGAGCACTGACAGAGAGTGTCAGGAGGATCAGCTGTCTGGAGGAATCTCCTAGTCAAAGTACTGTGATGAGCTGACCTGGGCTGTCTTTCAGGAGCTCCAACGCCAGGCCCAGAAGGCTCCATGTGGCCACACCCCAGGGTGAGGGGGAGAACCCCAGGGAGAAGGAGCACAGTAGAGGAATCAAGAGCATCTTTGAATCCCTGCTTCACTGCTCTGACCTGTGTGACTTTGGGCAAGTTACTTAACCTCTCAGAGTCTCTGACCCTTCCAGTAAAAGATAACATGTGCTCTCGCCACAGAGAGGTGATGAAAAAGAATTGGCCCAACCTGACCACTGTGGGGCACTGGGCTCAGACTCGGCCCTTAGCAAGTCCTCTTTAAATACCAGCCTCTTCACGACAGGATGAGCATGCCTGTTAATGTTGTTGTTTTATGGCCCCCAGTGTTTTCCTCTTCATGCTGTTTTCTGCTGACAATCACATTTCACGGCTTGGGCTGAAGCACAACCACCACAAACACATACACACAAAACTAGAAATCCAAACCTTTTCCCCAGCCTTGCAAAGAGGGACGGAATTTTAGCAGATTAAATATTTCTGACCCTGGAGCATGGCTACGGGGACAAATTCCCAGAATTGCATGTCCTTACAGTCAGGGCCAGAGGGGATTTGATAGATCTCTAATACTGACCCGAATTCTCCAGATGAGGAAACTGGGACTGGGCAGGGAAGGGGTATCGTGGCCAAGGTGCACAGTCACCACTCAGGCTGGACCTTCTTTTTATGGCTCCTACGAGGAGAACCAAGGGTCTGGTGGCTGGTTCAGGAATACTCAGAATGCCCGGCTTTTTGGATAGCTATGTGTTGAGGCCGCCTTGTAGAATAGGTAAGAGCTTCAGAGTCAGCTGAACTGGATTGGCAACCTGGCGCTCCCTTGAACCTGCTACTTAACTTTCTGATCCTCAGCTTTTTCATCTATCCAGTGGGTCAAACCTCTCCTACAGGCTGTGGGTGAAAGTCAAGATAGCACGTGAACAGTACCTAATTTCCTCCCAGCAAACGGCATTTATAGCTGCTAAAGTGTCCCTGCTGTCATCACCAGCTTGGAGCAGGAAGAATCATGGCTGGGGAGACAGTAGAGTCACAATGGTTGCGGTTGTCTGTATTCGTTACCTGACACACATGAGGTGTGGGACCTTCTGGCTGCAGAAACAACTTAAGAGGAAGTAGGAATTAAAAAGAGAGAAAGGCCAATATGACCTTAGTCCCTGACGTGGCCCCAGGAAATGGCACAGAGGCCGAAGGACTTACGGTAAAGATAGCCTGGGCCTGGGGCAGAGGGCAGCAGTGCTGAATTCCCCCGCCTCACAGGTGAGTCTCTGCTCTTTGAACCTGCCGGTCTGCTGTAGACCACGGTGCAAAGTGGAGGCTAGAACTGGAGGACTTGAATCCCCAGAAGGGAACAGCTGAGGCCCAAGAACAGTAGGAGTCCTGGCTGGCCTGGAGACCCTGGGGGACATGAGTGACCTTCACCCTTCCCGAGCTGCCCAGCTCTATCTGGGGAGCCTTGACGATTAGGTGGGAGGACTGAAGTCCCAAATCGACAGGTTGGGCTGAGCGCCACCGTCAGTGGGGCATGTGTTCGAATGTGACCTCACTCTTATCCAGAGGCTGGGGAGGCCTGACACATTTGGCCCCATTGGTACAGCAGGATGTTGGAATCCCAGGCCCAGGGGTAGTCCACCCCTGACCTCACTGACCAGGTGGCTGCCACCCACACAAAGCAGCAGTGAGTACGGAATGTTACCAGGAAGTGAGGGTTATGGAAACACCGTGCCTCAGAGGACGGGGAGCCAGGTGCTTTCACGGCCTCAGGTTATGGGGAAGCAGCCTGGGGGTTTGTGCCATGCTCACTCAGTGCTCTCTGCTAACCCGTGCAGACCTGGAGCCTCTCTCTCCTTCCCCCTGGGCTCTGACTGCCCACGGTGCCCGTCTTGTTGCCACACTGCGTGTCATGGTCTCCTTCCTCATTGTTTCATGCACCTTTTCCACTGTGTAATAGGCTTGTAAGAGCTGGGACGACCCTGGACCTGCCCCTTATGTACCTCAGTGGGGTCGGGTATGGTATCTGGCACATAAGGAGCGCTCAGTAAATATTAATTAATTTCTTTTAGATTTGTCTTGAACACAAGACAATGGAAGGAAAGTCTTTGCTACTCTCTAGTCCTTGTAGCATGCAATCTCTTCTTATTATGGACCCCCCAGTGGAGACTTCCGATAACAACATTATGATGTCGTTAGCCTACCTAGTAGTATGGAGCACCTATAATGAATGCAGCACCTGATTTATCTGCCTAATAATGAAATGATTTTTATTATCATGACTGTTCCATAGATGAGAAAACTGAGGCCCAGAAAGATTACCTAACTTGGATAAGGTGGTCACAATAAGTGTGCCTACAAGGACATGAGCGGCAGCTGCAGGAGCGTCCCGTCTCCACGGGACTTGTGGCAATGTTGGGGGGATGAGGGACATAGCAGCTGAAGCCCTTAGAAGTAGTGGCATAAACCTAGCAGAGGCTGGATGAGAACAGGGACCTCACCTTTGGGAATTCTGAGCTTCGTAATGGCAAGATGAGTGGCTATAAATCCTCACCTATGAGATACAAATCATGTCTGGTGTCCGGAGTACAGAGCTTCAGGGACACCTGAATTCTTTATGACTCTCCTACCCTGCTTTTGGGAAGAAGCTCATGCATTCACTCCTGAAATGACAAGCTGAATTGGCCCCAGTGGTTTACAGTCTACCTTGGGCTCAGGGCAAGGCAATGGAGGGGGAGGGGGAAGGGGAGTGGGAGGGGGAGAAACAGGGGGAGGGAGAAGGGGAGGAAGAGGGGGAGGAACTGGGGGAGGGGAGGAACAGGGGGAGGGGGAGGGGGAAAGTAGGGAGAAGAGGGGAAGGGAGTGGGAGTGTGTGTTCCTGTTGGGGGGCACTTGTGACATGGACACCTCTGGAGGAAGCCCAACTTGCTGTTGTCAAATGCTGAGCAAGTCCTGGGGGCTGTCTGCCACACTCTGCTGGTCTGTGAACTCCAGCCAGGGGCACTTTTCCTAATCATGCTTCAAATGGTGCTGGGTGTCCCTCCACAGTCTGCCTTTTCCAGATTCTCCCCAAGGCCCGTTTTGCTAGGTTATTAGAGCTTGAAGTTAAGTTCTGCTGTTATATATTTTTGTCTTGTACATTTAAAAATTCCAGCCAGTGGCCTTTCTTACTCCCTTGGCTCAAGTTCATGATGACTCCCGGCAGTCGAGTTTCTAGAACTCTCCTTAGCAATAGTGTAGATCATAGCTTCTTTGCGCTGCCGAAGCCTGGAACTATGCTAAGCATTTTACAGGTATTATCTCTGCTAATACCAGAAACGACCCCAGGATGTTTCATGATTATATTTTGGAGTCAGGATGGTCCTGGCATAGCGTACATTCCACCTTGTCAAACAACTTATTTCCTTTTGAGTTTTCCAGAGAGTTACTATTCAGGGGAAATTATGGCAAAATGGGGGCCAAATAACTGCTTTATTTATTTATTTATTTTTGGTACCAGTGATTGAAATCAGGGGCACCTGACCGCTGAACCACATCCCCAGACCTATTTTGTATTTTATTTAGAGACAGGGTCTCACTGAGTTGCTTAGTGCCTTGCTTTTGTTGAGGCTGACTTTGAACTTCTGATCCCCTCACCTCAACCTCCCGAGCTGCTGGGATTATAGGCGTGCGCTCTTGGGCCTCACTCAAATAACTGCTTTATGAACAGCTGCACAAACTTGATGACCCAGTGCACTATCTGTGTTAGAGGTTGGGTTGGACCAAGTGGCTGATGCTCTGGACTGGATGAGGCCCCTGGATGAGGCTTCTCTCAATCTAAATCTTAGACTAGGTATGCTCTGGTGTGCTGTGGATAGGTGGCTCCAGAGGGGCGTCCTGCATTTAGGATTTTAAAATCCTGCCACATAGAATAACTTGGAATGGAACCACCATTTGACCTAGCTATCCCACTCCTCAGCTTATACCCACAGAACTTAAAACTAGCATACTACAGTGACACAGCTACATCAATGTTTATAGCAGCTCAATTCACAATAGCTGAGCTATGGAACCCACCTAGATGCCCTTCAGCAGATGAATGGATAAAGAAAATGTGATACACACACACACACACACACACACACACACACACACACACACACACAGAGAGAGAGAGAGAGAGAGAGAGAGAGAGACACACACACACACACACACACACACACACACATACCCAAAAGGAAAATTACTCAGCCATAAAGAAGAATGAAATTATGGCAATTGCTGGTAAGTGGGTGGAATTTCAGAATGTCATGCTGAGTGAAATAAGCTAATCCCTGAAAACCACAGGCCAAATGTTCTGTGGATGCTAACCCATAATGAGAGGATAGGGAGGGGAAGTATAGAAGCTCACCGGAGTAGACAAAGGGGAATGAAGGGAAGGGAGGGAGAATGGGATGGGGAAAGACAATAGAATGGATCAGACATAATTTCCTATGTTCATACTGTTCATACCACAGTGAAACTCTACATCACGTACAGCCACAAGAATGGTGTCCAAATTGGAATGGGTTGTACTCCATGTATGTATGATATGTCAAAATACATCCTACTGTCATGCATATCTAAAAACAATAAATTTTTAAAAAGTAGAGCTGGTTATGGTGGCGCACGCCTGTAATCCCAGTGGCTCGGGAGGCTGACAGAGGAGGATTGTGAGTTCAAAGGCAGCAACAGCGAGGTTCTAAGCAACTCGTGAGACGTCTTTAAATAAAAATACAAATTAGGGAGGGGATATGGCTTAGTGGTTGAGTGCGCCGAGTTCAATCTCCAGTACCCTCCAAATAAATAAATAAATAGGGAAAAAATGGGAGAAAATATGAGAGAGGAGAAATTTGGTGTTTGTTTTTAAAACATTGTTCTCTCTGCCCATTGACGGGTAAACATGGCTCAGTGAATGCTCTTGGCTTTTAACAACAAAATGAGCAATTCCCCTGTATCCCTGGGGAAGGTAGCAAGAAAGTTGAAGGCTTGGTCTGGGATGGCTATGGAAAAAATTAGAGTTGAGATGTGTGGGATTAAAAAATAATTATTTGTTGCTACTTTCAGCAGGCACCAAGTTAAATGGTTTATAAGATTATCTCATTCAATCTATATGACCCTGGGAAGTAGGTACTACAACTGTCCCCATTTCATAGATGCTGAAATGGAGCCTCAGGGGAGGGAGCAACTATCTAGGGCCACTCCTTTGCTGAGTGACAGCTCAGAGACAAGCCCAGTTTCCACACCCAAGTCCTTGCTGGTAGCAGGCAGGCAGGTCACCCCTGAGGTGCCTGCTTTACCCTCCTGTGTGCTGTGACGTGTGGTTTACCTCTGCAGATCTGTTATTTTCAAGCTTTCCTGTACATCATCTGCCTATCTTTTCACAAAATAGATCTCAGAGATATTATGGCCACAATCGAAAGAGGAGACCAAGAGGGTCCCAGCTGAAGCAGCTTCATTTAGGCTACACAGCTAATTGGTAATATAACAAGGGTCAGAACCTCATCCCTCAGGTGTCTCCCTGGGGACCCAGTCATGAAAAGCAACTGGCAGTCAAAATCAGGGAGCAGGCCAGGTCCCCCAGCACCAGGCTTTCAGGAGACTGCCTGTTCTCCTGCAGGACATGCAATTACTTTGATGTTACAACAGCTGCCTGATTTACAGAAGGGACCCTCTCTAAGTCTTGTTTAAAAAGTCAGATGGAAAAAAAGAAGCTGAAGCTGTTGTGTTTCCCCCCTAAGTTTCTGACATTTCCAGGACCTGGTCTTTCTGATATTGGCAGAAGCTACAAGTGCATCTTTGAGTTGAGGTCCACACAGGCAGTGAACTAAAGTGTGCCCTCTCTGCCTGGAAAAATGTTAGTCCCCCTTCACTGCCCTCCTGAAATGTCACCTCTGCAGGGAAGGAGTCCCTGGGTCCCCAGTTTCCTGCAGTCCTCCGTACTACTGTGTCACTTTGAACGGGCATTACAACTGTAAGTTCCTCATGAGAACCGCACTGCGCAGCCCATGAGAGCACACAGGGCCTGCCCAGGGATGCGCACACACCAAATCCTGAAACAATATTTGCTGAACAGGTGAGTAAGCGGACGCCTGGCTCAGAGTTTCATTAGAAACTCTGGGTGGCTTTTGCTTCCTTTCAATTTGGGGACAAAACCCACCCTGGATTCCCTCGGTTCACATTCTTCCTTCCGCATCGCACGTTTCCTGAATGCAAATACAAATTTACTAAACTAGATGGAAAAATACAAGTCTCTTGCTGGGTATGGTTTCTAGATTCATTAAACTGAGCCCTGGGAGAAACTAAGCTAATACAATTCTGAAGCTAATCTCTCCTCCAAGTCATTCCATAAATCTGATTAATGGGTCACCTTTCGACCACAAGCACAGTTGCTGTATTAAAAGAAAGCACTCTAACAGGATTGTAATTCTGTTAACAAGGCTTCTGCTGTTTGCAGAGAGACATTTTCTCATGGTATTAACAAGCCTGGGCTGGCTGATGCCTGGAATTAGGAAGTAAAAGCAAAATCTGAAGGGCCCTGATGTTTGCACAAAAACACAAAGGAAAAAAAAAAAGGGCGTTGGGTCTTGAAACATGTAGATCTGAGATGAAATGGATAGAGTCGGTGATATGATCTTGATATGCTCAAGATCATACTTTTTATTTTTAATTTTTTGTTGCTTCTCAGAAAAAAAAATTATCCTCTCAGATCCTGTGTTCTTTGCCTGTGATTCCATCACACGTCCTAGGATCTGCCCTTTGACACCTGTCAGTCAAGATGGCTAACGGTCAGGTAGATTCCTAGCTTCTCATTTCAGGGTCTTTGGTAGACTCAGTCCTTTCCAGTTAGAAGAACTTGAAAGGGAAGAATAGTACAGAATGTCCCAAAGTGGGCAGGTTCCTGTTCATCGGTGAAAAGCAATTTACAAAGAATCTACATTCAAAAACCACTTTAAAGTGACAGTGGTGAGGACATAGAGGTGACCCCCCCGCAACATCTGTCCCCCTTCTCTTAGAAATCATTTCTTCTCTTTTCACTTGGGTTTTACTTCTCCCCTGAGCAGCCCATGTGCTTTCAGGGAAGCTAACCTCAGGCTGGGTGCTGTGAGTAAGCGCTGTGGCTCCGGAGGCACCTCATTTCTACACTCCCAGCTCCTTTCCCTAAGGGTTAGATCATGGGTGGGCATAGGACCCCTGGGGGCCACTGAGAGATGAGGCAGGTTTATGAAGGAAGCTTCCTCGACCTTCTAAGAGGGTCATCAGAAGTATCTTTCCTTCCTTCCTGGGTTACCACATGTTGTGAGGGCTGGCCCTGCTGTAGCCATCTCACTGCCATGAAGCAAGTCAGAGGGTGAAGCGGACATAGAAGGAGACTGAATGAAAAGGATGGCAGAGACTGGATCCAGAATGCTGAAGGAGCCATGCGGACTGCTTGCATACCTCAGGACTTCTGTAGTAACTTAAGTCAACAAATATTTTGCTTAAATCTGAATTGAGGTTTCTGCTACTTGCAGGGGGGAACATCTCAACTGACACAGCTGAGTTAAACAAAACTGGGCAGAATACTTAGGGTGGTTAGAACCTTTTCATATTAATGTGCATCAAAACTCAAGCATCACGCAGGTACTACTACCCCAGTTAAATTGGCTGTGGGTTCTCTTCTTTCATAATACGTCTCAAAGGACCGGATCTAGTGTGACTACCAAGTTTTAAAAAAATGGAGACTGAGATCCAGAGGTTTAGGTGAGCTTCCTGGCTGTTAGGATTGCCAATCCATGCCAGAGTACAGGCCCCTGACTCCCAGGTCTGCTTCTCACCTTAACATCAAGCCCTTCTTTTGTGTCTAAAGAGCCTTCTTCATTGATGAACCTCAGGAGTGGGATGGTTCTTTTGCAGAAACTCCAGTTTACTGGAATAGGATGCAAACTATGGGTTCCGTAGGCAGAATAATAGAACATTAGGTCTCATAAAATGGATCTGCAGTGTTTGAAGTATCAGTTGCCAACACTGAACAATCAGGTATTTCAGACAAAAATATGAGTTTCTAGCTCTCTGCATAAAGCTCAGATAATCTGGCAACACTACGCCTCTCTTTTCCCCTGTTGAGATCTGGGCTGGCTGAAGGCCAGCTCTGCTTCCTGGGATGAATTCTCAGCTTCCAGTGATCCGCAGTCCCCACTGTTCCCTGTTACCTCCCAACACAGATGGCATTTGCAGTACCAGGACAGGAGGAATATTGCTTTACTTTTTATAACTAGTCCATCTTATTTAATTCCCTATTTGCCCTTGTAGTCGGTAATCTTGTTATAACTGAGAAAGTTAAATTACCCCAAGTTAGATATGAAGAAATAGGTCCAAAGTCCAGTCAGTTTGGAGCAACCCTGAGTTAAACAGAGAGGAAACAGGTTCTTTACTTGTGGGTCTTTTCTTCATCTGCAGGGCGTGAAGGCCAGCATCCATTTTTTGGCTATGGACATCTTTTCAGAGACCATCTCTGCCATTGTTATTTTACTGAATACTGCCCTCAGGACCCTTGCTGTTCCCTCCTCACACAGAGCTGTTGGACTAATGTCTTTTCTTTCCTCCTGAGATTTTTATCATCCTGTTTTTCTGATGTTCCCTGAAAGCTGTTTTGAGAACAGAATAATAGCAGTCTGGCCCAGGTGGGTCCAGCTCCTAGCACAGGTGAGCCTGGGATCTAATTAGCATGAGACTATCCCCAAGAAGAGGCTCATTATTCTGGGACATTCTGGCAGAGCAAGGAGAACAGGACCAGGCTCTCTGCAACCCACTCCCTTTCCTAAGGATCCAGTTCCTTGGTTCACACCAAGAAGCCAATTTCCTGGGGGAAAAAAATGACAGGAGAGAGGTCCCAGGGGGACTGGTACCCAAAGAAAAATAATGCATCCTTAAAATCTGCCGCTTCCAACAAAGGTCTCGGCAGCCGGTCGTTAATTTTCCTCTTTTTACAGTGTCCTCACTCACAGGAAAGGGACATGTGCTTCTCAGTTCTAGGTGACCAGTGTGCTCCCAACATGCAACACAATTAGGTTTGGTTGGAAAAAGAATTAAAACCCTCCGATTATGGGGCTGGGGTTGTGGCTCAGTGGTAGAGAGCTTGCCTAGCATGTGTGAGGCCCTGGGTTCCATCCTCAGCACCACATATAAATAAATAAATAAAGGTCCATCAACAACTAAAAAACATTAAAAATCAAAAAAAACCCCAAACCCTCAGCTTAGTTTTTCTGCACATGGAATTGAGGCCCATCCAGCAAAGAGGCCAGAAGCTCACTTGCCGCTCACAGATGAGAGTGGGATTTCACTTAGGGGTTCTTTGGTGACAAACAAGTCCCTGTACTAGATCCCCTTCTGGGAGGCTTCCCCAGCTACAGCTTTTCGAGGGGAGTTTCTCTCATCCACCCTTCTGCCAGCCAGCTCTGAGCTGGCCGCTTCATCCTCCTGGGGAAGAGAGCCCCCCCCCCCCCCGCCCCTTGAAGGTTAGTGGCTCTTCCTGGCTGGAGCCCACAGCCTGGGAGCTGGCCCCATCATCCCAGCAGGGGCCAGCAGCTGTGCCCTTTCTCCAGAAAGGGGTTGATTGGGTCAGAGGCAGTGAGAGAGACCCAAGCTGCTCTTGGGAGAGGTGGGTGCTTTCCCTCTCTGCAGGGAGCCGAGCCCTCCTCTGCTGCCAGTCAATCATCTGAGGCTGCTGACTGCTGGTGCACATGTACCCTGTCATCGTCCTCTCTTAGCAAGCCCAGGTGCAACTCCCACACTTTCTTGAGAGCCACGTAGGTGGTCATGAAGTCATGACTCGCTCTAATTCTGCCTCCTTCCCTTACCCAGTAGGAGTGTGTCTTATCCTCCTAGCCCAAGGTGGTCCCTCGCCCAATAGAAGCTTTGTAAAACAGCAATATGTATCAAGTGACACTAAATCATGTGGCCAGAAGGTGACATGCAGTCTCTGTCAGGAAACATCAGAAAGGACATTAGTGCTGGGGGAAATACAAATTGCACATTCTAACCATAATTGCAACTTGCACTTATTGATCATTTATTACATGCCAGGTCAGGCATAATGCTAAGCACTTTCTCTAGAGATTATCTTGTGCAACGCCTATGACAACCAGAGGAATGGCTCCAATTTTACAAGTGGAAAAATCGAGGCTAGGAGAGGTCACCTTTCTTGCATAAAAAAGTCATGTAGTTAGCGTTCAGCCCAGGCAGTGTTCTCTGGTCCTGGTTCTCCTAACACAAGGCTTTCTGAGGACTACTTCCCTTAGGAAAAGTCAGAATTCATCCCTTCAAGGTCCCCAGACACACTCAAATGGGCCTATGGCCACATCAAATGAAAAAGGTGCTACAATTCACACAAAATTCTTAAACATTGGGTCAATTTGAAAGAGTTAAGAAAATGTTCCATAATGAAGACCTCCAACTGATTGCCCCCTTTGGGTTTCAGACTATAATCCTTGCTCTAGAGAACTGATCACTGAGATCCAAGGAGAGCTCCCCTCACCAGCCTTCTACCGGCTCCAGCTGGAGTGACAGAAGCCACAACCCCAGTCCCCAACTCTTAAGGATCACACCGGGGGCTGGCAGGACCTCCCGGGTTGTTTGCTTTACCTGCTGTAGACGAAGCACTCTTGGTTATTGATCACTTTATCGGACTGGTACCTCCGGAGGTCCTCCCAAGCATCTTTGATGGCAGTGACCGCCAGGATGACGCAGACTGGAATCACGCTCAACCCAGGCTGAAAAGCACTGACCACGGGGATGAAATTCAGAATCACGATGCCCACAAAGTAGAGGTTGGCAAACCGGTGCAGCTGCTCAAAGACGTTCTTGGGTAGGAAGGACAGCGCCGTGTACTTGCTGGTCTTGATCTGGTTCCCACAGTACTGTTGGTTGGGGTTCTCCCTGAGGGACCATCCTTCAAAGGGCAGGTTGGAGACCACCACCCGCCTCTTGTCGTCTTTCCTCTTCCGCCTTTTCCTCCCCTCCTTTCTCATCTCCGTGCAGCCCTGCCTCTCCAATCCTCATAATTCCATCCACTGGCCTGCTCGGCTGAGAACTTCTCCTCCTTCTTTCAAAAAGGAAGACTCAAAATAACCAGCCAGGAGACAGCCAGGACAAGCCAGGAGCCTTCAGGGAATGGGTGTGTACCCAGCAGGCCACTTCCTTCTACTCCTGGAAACCCCACCTGTTGGAATGTGGACGTCACCAGCAGATGTCTTCCTATTTCATCCAGGGCAGCCAGCAACAGGTGCACTAGCTCTGGGTCCTAAAACCTACCTGTTCAATTCTAAAAGCAAACAGTTTTATTCTGAGCCTTTAGAGATGGCATTTTCTTGGGAGAAATTACCCAACAACCTTAAGAAGGGTTTCTCCTGAACTGTCTCCTGAGATGATCCCGTCTTCACTGAGTTTAAACTTCTGGTTTCCAACCCACTCTTTTTTTTTTTTTTTTTTTCTTAAATTGTGGATGAACTCAGTGTCTTTATTTGTTTTCATGTGGTGCTGAGGATCGAACGCAGTGCCTCCCACGTGTGAAGCAAGTGCTCTACCACTGAGCCACAACCCCAGCTCCCCCACCCCCCACTCTTAATAATGCAACCACTTGTGCTTTTCCAAGTTACATTAAGTTTTCTCAACATTAGCACTGTTGACATTTTTGACCAGATAATAATTTTTCACTGTGTGCGGGGGGCTGCCCTGGGTATTGTAGGGTACTCACCAGCACCCTCTGATTCTTTTCGGTAGATCCCAGTAGTACTCTCCCTCCCAGTAGGACAGCCCCAAATATCTCCCAATAACAAATGTTACCTAGGGCGGGGGGGGGTGTTCAATTGCCTCCTCTTGAGAATCACTGAATTAAATGAGTGTAAGAGAATATCATGTAGGGAAAGAGACCAATTCTTGGAACCTACTGGGGAGTTTGTATAACCCGATTGCAAGGGAGAAAAACAGAAGCAAGTTTCCCTTACCCTTCATATATTCTGACGCTGGAGTGGTTTATCTCTCTATCAAAGCGGTGTCTCTTGAGGTCCTCCGTGCCGTCCTTGACCATGATGATGAGCAACACAATGGCCAGTGGCAGCATGGTGATCTCTCTGTGGAAGACTTCCAGGGAGGGCACCCAGTTCAGAATCACCAGGAACAGGAAGTAGAGGTTGGCCCATCTGGAAGGGGCAAGCCAGGTGTGAGTGAAGGCTGCAGAGGAAAATCTGCTCCCTTTCCTGTTTCTTCCTACTCTTGGCCCGGATGGACAGAAATGACCTCTACTTTCCACGTCATCTCAGATGTTGTGGTAGGGCTTCGAAGCCAGCTGATCTAGATAGAAATGCTATTCCTATTGTTTACTGGTTGATTAACCACCTGATCTTATTTTTGCTTATGTACTGTGGAGAGAGTACTTTTGACCTTAGAAAGCTCTTATAAATGTTACATACTAAAATATTTCTTAGGATATAGAGTGCTCCAGAGCATAGTAGTTACTCAACAAATGGCAGTTTATAACAATTATAAAATTTAGGATGATTCCCAAGACCACCTTTTGATTTCTAACCAGCAATGATTCTTCATACCGTATCTCAGAAGAGTGGCTTACGTTTTCAAAGTTTTCAAGCACATCCTATGTCCTCTTCCCACAGTGCCTTTGCATGTGCAGGTCTATCTGCTGAAATACTCTTCTGCTCCCTTCCCGGACTTCTATCTGCTTCTTTTCCCTCAGCTAATACATTTTCTCCTTTCAGCTTACATTTCAATTGCTACTGCCTCAGGGAAGTTTCTTCTGATCCTTAACTAGGTCCAATTTCCCTCAAATATCACCATATACCTCTCTTGGAAAGTAATTTATTCTAGTGGTAATTTTATTTTGTTACACAACTTAGAAATTAGTGTCTCTTTCACTGGAGAATACACTCATGAGTTTGGTCTCTTTTTTTTTTCTCATGTACCTCAAGTGCTCAACACGGGACCTAATAAATATTTAATGAAGAAATCTTCTCTAGGCACCTGCATTAGGGCATTCAAGGGGAAAATACCTGGTTAAAACAGGTGCTCTTTGGACAAGTGGCTGTGTACCTGTGAAACTGCTCACAGAGATTCCGGGGCAGGAAGGTGAGGAGGCTGTACTTGGTCGTGCAGATTCTATTGCCCGAGTATCTCCTGGAGACCTTTTCCCAATCCTGGTGGCAAAGGCTGTTGTTGGGGACCACAACCCGCTGCTGCGGCAGGCTCGGGTTCTGCCTCCCCCTCTCCGGAGGGAGCAGTGCCGTGGTCTCTGATGGAGACCGGGGGAAGCCGTCTGGAACTCGCCACCGCCACCTGGGCCAAGATGAGTCCACGGAGAGGGACATTTCCAGCGAAGGTCTGAAAGCCGACAATGTGAGGTCATCAGTATCAAGAGAAGCAGGTGTCATGCCAGCCCATCCCTTTGTCCAAGCAAGGCAGATGCTGGGGTCCTAAGCTATAGGATTGCTCCCTGTAATCCATGCCTTCTAGGATGAGTGACCTTAAACAGAATCACATGGAAAATATACAACTGAGCTGTGGTGAGCATTTGGAAGCAGTTAAGGGGAGTAAGAGGTGTTAGTGACACAGTTGGTGACACTGAGGGAAAAGCCCAGGTGTGGGCTCATGAGCTCAGCCCTGGAGGTGAGAATCCTAGAGCTGGTTGATGCCCGAGGCTGAACTGTCCACCTTCACCTTGCCCACCTTTTCTTTCCTTACTGAAAACCGAGAAAGACTATTCTTACTGTACCTTCTCGTGGGAACTTTGAAAGGAACAAATTGCACAAGATAGAAAAGAATGTCGACACCTTTTAAAACAAAGGGAAAGGTCTTTTTTTTTTTTTCTTTAGGATTTTTTTGCTTCTGAAATTTTCTGATAGTCATGACATTTCAGAAAAGCTCAGCTGTGTTCAGGACCTCTAATGGTGGGGAGAATGGCACAGGGAGGTTTTTCCACAGGTGCTAGAGGTGGCATGGCCGGGCTGATCACTGCTGGAGTCTTGGACATCAGCTGGTGGCTGGCGGTAGATGGTCATGCCCTCCTTCCTCCCCAACTCCGCCTGGTGGTTTAATGATTCTGAGCCTTTGGCACAGTGATGCTTTTCTCAGACGGTGGAGGAATGTGGTCCACCTAGGCTCTTCCGCTTCCCAAATGGCTTTAATGGAACTTATGAGTAAAGCCGCAAGTGTCCTTATGGCCAAGTGTTGCTTTAAGACCCAGAAATACAGGTCAACATGGTGGCGCATGCCTGTAATCCCAGTGGCTCAGGAGGCTGAGGCAGGAGGATCAAAGTCAGCCTCAGCAATTTAGTGAGGTCTTGAGCAACTAACTAGACCCTGAATCTAAATAAAATATAAGAAAGGGCTGGAGATGGGGCTTCAGTGGTTAAGCACCCCTAGCAGCAAAAAAAAAAAAAAAAAAAAAAGACTCAGAAATACATTATTCAAAGATTCAGTTTGCAAAGTTAGAAGTGGTGTATAATTGTTGTTCTCAGTAAGCTCAGAGGATGATTCTCTTTTGAGTAAGTGAATGAGTAAGTGTCAGGTATTATTAATCTTACTCTGAATGGCCCAGCCTGTCATTGTAAATATAATCACTTAGGAAAAAAATGTTCCATTTCCAGTATGAATGGTAATATTTTATCTTCTTGATGCCCATATGATCAGAACCTCATCATAATTCTCCTCATAGCTTTAATCAACCCAAATGATTTTTAATCCATGACCCCAAGGCTGTTTGTTGGAAGCTTTTCAGAGTCTTAGCAAGCCCTTGTAGCAAGCATGAAAAAAATAAATGCAATTACAGGTGCCCATCATAACATGACCAAAAGCAATATTATGACATTCAGCAAGCCAGAAATAATATCATACATCTACTTTCTCATTATAAGAAAATATGCCCCCTTCATGGATTCTTTTTTTATTGCAAAGGAAAAGGAAATGAAAAGATAATTCACAAATAGAGTTGAAAATACAAATGAGAAATTTTGCCTTGGCTAAGGCCATACACATCAGACTTTTCTCATTTTTAGCTGCTAACATCTTTTTAAATGAAGAGATTAAATTGATACAGGAGATGAAGGTATTTTAGAGGGGTGGTTTAAATGCCCATTTATCATAATCACATTCTTTCTAACAACGTAAAATAAGCTTCTGTAAGAACGAAGCAAATGTAAGATAGGTGTCAAATCCTTGCATCTAGTTTGATGAGGAGCTAGGTATTTTCATAATTTCGAAGAATCCTTCCCAATCATGAATTCCAATGATAAAAATAATCATCCTGGTGTGGTGAAATCTGGCGGACACCAAGCAAATCAAGAGGGCAAAGCAAGTATCACCAATATCGGGATAAGCTGACCTCTTGTGCCTCCTGACAGGATGTGCTGAGAAGAATGTGACCTCATTTTGGCAGGAACAATAACAAACCTCAAATTATAGGTTACTCTACAAAATAATTGGCCTGTGCTTTTTGAGTCAAAAAGGTAAAGGAATTGTTTGATGGAAGAAAGCTTAAAAAGACATAAGAATGGAATATCATCTGTGATTTGGATTGCATCCTAAGATTAGAGGAGAGATAAATAGGTACAGAGGGCTTTATTACACAGTAGATGAGATTTGGATAGGAACTTAAAAATTAGGCCTCTGTGGGTGTTTGTTTGTGTGTGTGTGTGTGTGTGTGTGTGTGTGTGTGTGTGTGTGTATTTTTTTTTTTTTTTTTGGTGGGGCTGAAGATTGAACCAGGGCCTTAGGCATGCTAGGAAAGCATTCTACCCAGAGCTGCATCCCAATATGGGTAAAGTATTTTAATAATGTCATATTTCCTGAATTTTTTAATAATAGGGTAGATGATTTTTTAAAAAAAATCTTGTTCTTAGGGAATGTATCCTATATTAGTTAGGGTAAAGGGAAAATTGTCTCAAAGATTCAGACAAAAAAAGTGTGTGTTTGAATATGAGTGTGGGTGCGGGCGTTACACGCATGCTCACATACACTCACACGCAGAGTGGAAGAATCGGGGGAGTCTTCCTGGGGAAAGGAATACTTATTCAAACAGTTACCTGAAGACCACATAAGAGCTGGCAGAGAGGCTGGGGAATGGTGTTCTAGGTAGATGAACCAGTAGTAGAAACAGCAAGAAGTCCATAGGGGTGTCCCATGGAAGACATAGAACTGGGGAACAGAGGCCAGCAAAAGTTGACGCTGGAGAGGCAGAGCAGGGTCAGAGGACCTGTTAAAGCTCTTATGCTGAGAGAGGCAGTGTGTGCATGTGGGGCTTCTCAAGTGTTTTAGGCAGAAAGTGACATGGTGTCATCTGTGGACTCCACGCATTATGCTGGCAAAGCAGGTAGGAATGGGTGGAGGGACCAAGGTTGGGGCGGGGAGGCAGCCCTCCACCCACTGCCCGCTCTCCTCTACATAAAGTGCTTCCTGCCAACAGTGGGACAGGAACACAGGGCACTTCAGGATTCTTTTATCGGAGGTGTGTTTTATTACTGCACCTGGAAGAGCCGCCCAAGGTCCTTCCTGTTGCAGTCTGTCTCACCCTGCTTTTTCCTGAAACCACAGCTCCCACTGAGAGAGGACGTCGGGATTGCCTAGCTTTGCTAAGTCACGCTCAGATCACCTTGGCAACCCTCACAAGTACCCCAACATGACTTTCCTCTTGCCAGGATGTCCTCTAGATTATAGGGGGCATTATTATGAGGTGTGCCATTAGCTTAATATCCTAATTTTTTTTTTTTTTTTTTTTTTTAGGAAACCCATTGTCATTCCCAAACTTTCTTAACCCTGCCCCATCCAGTTGATCTCAGTTCCTTCCTCTTTTTAATGACTCCAAATAAATCCCATCATTAGCAAATTCCATTTTTACGGGAGTTCCTTCCTCTTTTTAATGACTCCAAATAAATCCCATCATTAGCAAATTCCATTTTTACGGGCAGGGGGCCAACTAAACAGATATTCACCAAATCAATAAATACACATTGAATCCTTCTGTTGTATAAGAGCAGTAAACACTACACACAGATCTCTCTCCTTAGGAGCTTACTTGGGTGTGGCTGAGAGATTTTAAATGCACGCTTGGAGAGATAGATACTCACCAACCAGGGTGAGTATCACAAAGGAGAGCAGGGGGCAATGCGATTACATTTCAGTGGGGTTGAGTTTGTCCCTGAGGAGGTGGGGCTTGAGCTGAGATCAGGGAATGAGCAGGGGAAGCAGGATGCAGCAGACCAATTCTCTAAAAACATGTGAATCAGTTGGGCAGGACCATGGGCCATGGTGGGTGGAGGTGTACTATGCAATCAAGCTCTAAGATTTTTTTTTTTTTTAAATTGTTATTGTTCTTTGCACTGGTTTTAATAGATGCTAACTGGTTTAGGAAAATCAGTTTTATCAGGATTTTAACCAGTTTTATCTCTCTTATCACGATTTTAAGAAGATATTTTCTAAGCTTGCTTGTATGATAGGTAGATATTTTGCCCATCAATTCTTGGGAAGCACCTTGCTCTGAGACTTCCAGTGAGTAATCAGTAGGGTTTAGCTGATGACTCTCTGTGTTCGATGGAGACACATTTAGTGACTTACTTGAGCACACTCTCGAGACCCTGTTGGAAATTTCCACTGACAACCAGTATATTACCCTGATATTAGAATTAATTAGAATCTAATAAAGCTTGGTCATCAATTAACCACGGAATTTTTAAAGTAATCTATCCTCAGGACAAAATGTGTAAATCTCACGAAGAATTTTCTACTACTAGACAATGAACACTGAATAACCATCTTGAAAGAAATGACCTGAAGTTGGCACTTCCTTGAATTGGTGAATTCTATTGGTCTTCCTCAAGTGGTGACCACTCTTGAATCACATTCCCAATTTTTGCCACACCCAAATACGTGTTTAATTAAATGCAGTTATACTTTATTTAAATCAAATTGCCTCTTAAAAGCTTAAATGTTGACTTTGTGCTAATGTTAGCTTTGTGCTAAAAGCTTCGATATCTGAAACTAAGAAGCTTGATATATATGTATATTTTAAATAGGAATTGCCAATAGGAAGTACTTTGTATTAATAAAAAAGTAGTTTTGGCATTAATAAAAAGTACTTTCTGCTAGTAGGGGCTATTATAACAGTTCCCAGTAGACCTCACGGATTAATCCTATGCCCAACTCTTCAAAAAAAAAATGTCTTTCAATCTGGGTCCTGACAGAGATAGTCAATTGTCTTCTAATAATTTTAAGTACTTCCCACAGATCCCAACATCCCTTGCAGGTAGGAAGAGGCTGTGAAACAAGTTCTGAACATTAAGTGATGAGCAAAGCAGGGTAATTCACTTCTAGGTCCCTGGTAGGACCTTCTGAGTTTGGCTTCTTTTTCTTAACATAATGTTCTCAAATTGCATCCATTATTCTGCAAATGACATCATTTCATTTTACTTTATGGCTGAATAAAACCATATTGTGTATATGTACCACAGTTTCTTTATTCTTTGGTTGATAGATACCTAGGCTGGGTTAGCTACTGTAAGTTGTTCTGCTATAAACATGGGTATGCATGTATGACGGAAGTATGATAACTATTCTTCAGGATAAATACCAAGGAGAGGGAAATCTGGGTCAAATAATGGCTTCATACCTAGGCTTTTTGGGAATATCCATGCTGATTTTCACAGTAGTTGTACAAATTGACAGTCCCACCAGTAATGTAAAAGTGTTCCTTTTTTTCACATCCTCTTCAGTATTTATTATTATTATTATTTGTATTCTTGATGACTGCCATTTTCACTAGTGAGAGATGAAAACTCAGTGTGGTTTTGATTTGCATTTCCCTAAATGCTAATGAGGTTGAACATTTTTGTCATATATTTGTTGGCCATTTGTATTTGTTGTTTTGAGAAGTATATTTAGTTCACTTCCCCTTTTTTAATTGGATTTTTTTGGTGTTTTTTTTATTTCTTTATATATTCTGGATATAAATCTTTTGTCAGAAGAGTAATTAGCAAAGATTTTCTCTTATCCTGTAGGCTCTCCAACTTCTTGTTTCCTCTGCTGTGCAGTAGTAGGTTTTTAATTTGATACCATCTCATTATTCACCTTTGGCATTATTTCCCAAGCTTTATGGTTCCTATTGAGAAAGTCATTGCCTGTGCTTATATGTTGGCATGTTGACCCTGTTTTCTGGTCTAATTTCTCGATCTTTGATCCATTTTGAGTTGAATTTTGTGGAGGGTGAGAAGTAAGCCTCTAGTCTCATTCTTCTACAGTTTTCCCAGCACTTTTTTGTTAAAAAGGCTGTCTTTTCTCGGATGTATACTTTGGCACCTTTGTCAAGGATGAGATGACTGCCTCTGTGTGGGTTTGCCTCTGAGCTTTCTATTCTGTACCATTAGTCTACATATCTGTTTTTTATGCCAGTACCATGAAGTTTTTATTACTATAGTTTTGTAGTCTAATTTGAAGTCAGGTATTGTGATACCTCCAGCATTGCTTTTTTGGCTTAGAATTTCTCTGACTATTCTGGGTCTTCTATTCTTCCAAAGGAATTGTAGGACTAGTTTTTTTCTAGTTCTGTGAAGAATGTCATTGGTATTTTGAAGGGTGTTGCATTGACTCTGTATATTACTTTTAGTAGTACGGCCATTTTAACAATATGAATTCTGCCTCTCCACGAACATGGGAGGTCTTTTCATCTTCTTGTGTCTTTTTCCATTTCTTTCTTCAGTGTTCTGTAGTTTTATCATAGAGATCTTTGAACTGCTTTGGTTAGATTTATTCCTATGTATATTATTATTTAAGCTATTGTGAATGGAATTGTTTTCTTGATTTCTTTCTCAGAAGATTCATTATTGGTATGTAGAAAAGCTGTTGATTTTGTAACCTGCTACTTTGCTGATTTGATTATTAGCGCTAGCTGTCTAAATATGGGCTCATATCGCCTGCAAACAGCGATACTTTGACTTCTTTTCTATTTTTATCCCTTATATTTCCTTTCTCATCTATTTGCACTGGATGTCTAGCTCATTCTCAAGGTTGGAAGAAATTGTGTGATTATTTCCCCAAAGAGGTTATTCATTCCATTAACCTGTGTCTAACAACCCTCTTCAATTCCATTGCTTCTTAAATTGGGTCTTATTGTTCCATAGTTCTGTGTATTCAGATCACGGTTACTTATTTCCTATTAATACTGTCTGAATGTTCAAGGTTAACCACTTTGTATTCTAGCTTTGAGACTATCTTCAGCAAGGTCTAGTCTATTAGAGAGACTTTAAAACTGAATGTTTGACTTATTATGTCTTTCAGTGCTAAGATTTCTGTTTCTTTTTAAACATCTCTATTTTCCTTATTGAATTTCTTATTTATATTCTATACTAACTTCCTTGATTCATTCTGTATTCTTTTGGAATTCATTGGTCATCTTTGTAACTATTCTTTTCGTTTCTTTATCTTATATTTTCTCTACTTCAAGATCTTTGGAGTCAGTTGCTGGACAATTATGAATTTTAGGAGGTTTTTTTTCTCATATTTCTTGTATTCCCTTGTTAGGTTTTATGCATCTCCTGGGATGAATTTCTCTTCCAGTCTTATATGTTGGACTTTTTTTTTTTTTTTAAGGGCACAGCCTTCTCTTTCTAAAGTGTCCTGGAGTGATCTAGATCAAATCCCCCACAGAGGTATGGCATCCACAGCCCTTGTGTTAGCTCTCTGTTTTTGCTGTAGTAATAGGAGTTTGTGAGTGGGAACTATGGTCCATCCCTAGCCTTTCCTACTGTGGGGCCTGGTTATAAGTTTGGATTTCTTGGTCTCTTATATGTTTTGAAGTGTAACTGAAATTTGAGTATTGCTAACTTATAAGTGGAACAAGGTGCAGTATCTTTTGGCTGTTTTAGTTCAGCAGCAGTCTCTACCCTGTGAACTTGTAGTGTCCCTGTAGATTCCCAGCATCTCACAGAAAAGGGGAAATAATAGCTGTAACTGCTGCAAAGAATACACAGCATTAAGTATCCGGTGCCTGTTATGACATGCACAACACTAATTACCACAGAAGCAGAAATGGTGAGGTAATGGCCAACAGCAAAACCAATAAATAACTTTAAACTATATCTGGCATTAAAGCAAATAATAGGTGTCAACTATGTCATCTACGCCAGTAATAATTGCAACAATATGAACAGTGGGGCAAATAGTTCTAAAGTGGTAAAAATGCAGTTCATTAAGAGAAAATGTATAGGAAGGTAGGAGAGTTCAAAAGGTCAAGATATGAACAGAGAATGTAGAAGAGATTTAGCAAGTGATGATTTTAAAGCAGAGAAAGAACAAAAGGAAACCAAACCCAAAATAAAAAAAATTAAAAAAACAAAAACAATCCCAAACCCTAACCCTTAAAAGACAAGGAAGAATAACTATATTAATAAATGCTAAAAATCAGAAAGAGGAAACAAATATGTATATGCATATATGTCTACAAACCAATCAGCACAGCAAGCAAAACACACACCAAAAAGATTCTAAATGAAAAAAAGAATTATCTCCACTGAGGTGATCAACTACTGATAGGAATGGATGGGTTACTGCTTCTGCCCAACTGTCCTTTCCATTTCTTCTTAGACTATGTACTGAGAGAGAGAGAGAGAGAGAGCAAGCATGCACAGGTGCTGAGGGTCGTTAACCTCATCTTCTTGTGTCACTCACTGAGCTGCCACTTGGAATAGGCTAAAACGGAGCTTGTTGAAATAACTCCCAGCTTCCCTTCTCACCAGTATGAGGTAAGACAGAATGGGAAGTGCTGTCAGTTGGAGTTTCACCTGCACCAACCAGATCCATGCATTCCCAGGGTGGGCTGCTGAAGAGTTCTATAAGGGAGTTCCAGCGACTGGGGCTTAGAGGGTGTGTAGGTGGTATCATCTCTGGAGAGATTAGATCAACACAGCCTGAGGACCTGGCAACTGCTGATCTCTGTCAGGTGTCTGGATCTCAGGAGCCTCCCAAGAATTCTACTTGCAGGCTGGGAAGCCAATCCTCCATACACTCTGCTGCCCAAGGGCACAACCTTCCCAGGCTTAGTCCTTGGGCATGTTCACACCCGCCTGTTCAGTTTCCTGACCCTCTTCAGGTGGTCATGTGAGCCACCAACTCAAAGGGAAAGCAAGTTGGACTCCCCTTCATTTTTCTGACATGAATCCCCTGGGATACAATCTTCTCTTTACCTATTTCACTTATGTTCTGCTAGATACACCCTAGGCCACATATTAGGTGTTTTCCAGGCAGTAGGGCAATATGTGCTATGTGAGCCAGTATTTTTATGTGTAGTAGATCCTGTTGCAATACATTACAAACTTAAAGGGATTGCCAATTTCCTGGTAAAAATTCCTATTTCTGTATTTTCTTACTCCATGAAAACTGAAATAGCTAGTCTTGGGTGAAGGTTGTGAATTCTTTGATAACAAAAAAAATTATCTTAGAGCTCTGAAGTTTGGAAAATACTGTTGAGGTTAAAGGAGCCTAGTACTAAGAGTGGGGTCATCAGTGAGATGTGGAAAAGAAGATCAGTAGGGCTGAGTTCCTGTCCTGATACAATGACTGGAGAGAGGAGATACATGAAAAGGTAACTGGACAGGCTTTCAATGGGGAATTAAAGAGAAGATGGTAAGCACCAGAAGTAGTCAGAGATGAAAGAAAACATGGATAACTAAGGCGGCAACCTTCCTGAAGAAGTGCAAGTAACCATTTAGTGATTTGAAGTGTTGGGTATCCGGAGCAGGCCAGTTGGGTAACCGGGAACCTTAACATCTCACCACGTCAGACCCCCTGCAGCAGAAGCTCTAGGTGTGGAGGTGGGAAGCTTGCAGTCTTGAGCAGCCCCTACATCACAGTAAAGTAGGAGTGGCCACGCAGCAAACCTGAAGAGACTCCACTTAATATGCTTTACCTATCTTTTCTATTGGAAGCTGAATTACCTATTCCCATTTTCTTCCCTGTTTCAAGAATGATTTCCCAGGTATCTTTCCAGTGAAAAAGATCTGGGAAAGGAAATGACAAGGCAGCCAATCTTTTCTAAGAGACAAGTAAAATGAGATGCATAATTTCATTTTTAATATCCCTCCAGGCAGAAATGTGTTTTTACTTAAAAGTTGTTTTATAGACTCTTTTGGTTTGTAGACAAAATAATTAAGTTGGGTCTAATTAAAAGTGAATAAATTGCTTGCAGAAGCTGGAATACATCAGTGTTGATCTGAAGGGTGAAGAAAGTTGTCCAAAGTCTATAAAGCTGAAGGCAATTAACAGATAATAGTACATATTGACTGACTTGATTCACTGCACTCAAACATATGCACGGTACCAAGTTACATTGCTGACATAAAACCCAGAAATGTTAGAGTTAAGTGGAGACAGGGAGCAGGACCTGAGAAACTTGGGAGATTTGTTAAATTCAAAATAACTGGCACCTGGTTTAGTGCAAAGTGATGAGACCAGATTTGCAAAGGGGAGTGAGAAAAACTCAAAGAGTAACTGCTTCTAGAATTTCTTTCAGAAAGGAATATGCTCTGATCAGCAATTGGGATGAAAATCAAGGGGATAGAATTAAGGGAGAGGGAAGGAGGAGAATTTGGAAAAATAATTGAAAAAATGGTGATTGGATCATAGCAGTTTATCTATTGGAAAAAGGGACAGGGGAGTTTTTTTTTTAAAATAAGTGAAATGTCCACTTAAAATATGAGACACAGAATTATAATGTCCTTCCATGTTACTTTAAGATTCTTATTAAAGAATCTTAAGCGGTAGCGCGCTCGCCTGGCATGCGTGCGGCCCGGGTTCGATCCTCAGCACCACATACAAACAAAGATGTTGTGTCCGCCGAAAACTAAAAAATAAATATTAAAAAATTCTCTCTCACTAAGAAAAAACAAAAACAACAACAACAACAACAAAAACTTTAAAACAGATTTGCTCTGTTTGTTTTCACATGACTGGGGGTAGAGGTCTCTAAGTCAAGGAGGAGGAATTATTCCTAGGTTTGGCTCAGGGACATGAGAGAAGATAAAAGAAAAGCCACAAGAACAAGAAATAGCAAATGCTGGAAATTAGAACCAGAGATAACTGGGAGAAACATACATCCTGAGGAATTACAGAAGCTGTGGGGGAAACAGCATTGGGGTTTCATGAGGATATGGGATTAAGGTTCACCTTGATCTCATGTAGACCTTAAAGGGCAGAATAAGGTGAGCCCAGATAGCTGACTCATACACCCTACTAATCAGTTGTGTGACCCTGGGCAAGTCATTCTTCTCTTTGGGCCCTAGTTCTTTCTTCTATAAAATAAGAAAATTGGGATAGGTGCTCACAGATGCGTCTTTCATCTCGGGTTTCATTCTCAGCCATACTATGTGAAGTCAGGGCATAATGGACCTTTCCAGGGGGCAGATTATTTCCACCCCAGATGGCAGCCTCAACTCTCAATAAAAGCTAAACGACCTCACAGGGCATGATTGCTAAGTGGCTGATCCCTTCCTTCTCATTCCAGGAATGGAGACTTCCATTTGTTTAGGTCGAGTTTCCTCTCATATGTGATTCGGGCCAGACATTTTCATAGTTCCAAAGAAAAAAAACTGAACATTTTCATCTCTGTCCTCTTTTATATTAGATTAATAGAATAACTAGACCAAAAGGCTTCCAAGTTCTGGGCCCAAAATAGGGAGGAATTCTGGAAAAGATCCAACTGCCCATTGGACATGGTCACTAGGACATCTCCCAAGGATGTCAATCTCAGTTTGCCTGCAGGTAGATGATTGATTTTATCTCCATGCATATGGCACTGCCACCTTGTTTCACCTCGTGGAGTGGCAACACTATTCTTTTAGTTGCATGAACATTTCCAGTCTCATCGAAGTGTTTCATCAAGTCTTGTTGATTCTAAACGACAAACCTTAAGTTCTTTCCATTCTTCTCTGGGCCAGAGCTACCAACCCTTCTCATGTCTTGGTTGACTCAAATGACTTCATGTTGTATCCCTGGCTTCCAATGTTTCTCCCAATCTGTTTTCCACAGTGAATCCGGAAAGGCATTGTCAAACTGTAAACCCACGGGTGCCACCATCTTATTGACAACCTTTTCCTGGTGTCCGTTTTCCTCAAATAAGGAACAACATTTTGACAGAGCCTGCAGCTCTTCTGTGAACTCACTCACCTCTCTGACTGACGCCATCTTGTTGGGCTCCTTCATCCTCTAGTCGTAAGCAAATTCTTTTCTTTCCTGTCATTTTTCTCTGTCATACCATTGACTCCAGCACTCTCTACCCCTCTCCCCTTCTCCAAATGCTTAGCTAATTTCTGTGCATTCTTTTAGACACAGAGGTTACCTCCCCCAGAAAGGCTTCCTGGACCTCTGAAGTATATAGTGGAGAGGGACATGTGCTGTGTAAACTCTGTCCTTGTCCCATTTTTACCTCTTATTTCTGTGCATTGAGCTATGGACTTGTCCAAATTGAGGGTTTCTACAGGCCACAATCTACCCTAAGGCCTCTTGGAAGCAGCCACCTTTGCTTCTGGGGGATAGTCCCTACTCTACCCCAGCACCTTGTGAGGATACTCACCATTCAGATCTTTCCAGGTGCAATGACTAGCACAAAGGTAAGCTAGATTTGTACAATGAATAAAACCCCCAAATTTGCAATTTATTATTATTATTTTTTAAATTCAAAACCTTCATTCTTATTATCCCATTTTCTCCCCTGAATAATCCTGGGAGGTTGGTTGGGTGTGTATCATAGTGGTTCTCTGCAACACAGGTGTGAAGTTTCTCAGTAATCCCATGGAGAAGCTCTCTGTAGTTAGGGATTTAGAATTCATAGAAATTCCCTTTTCTTGGGGCCAGGTTTTGGAAGTATAACAAAAAATATCGGGAGGGCATCAAGACAACATAGTAAATAAATAGCATCAACATAAATGGCATTTAATAACAATATGTATGATGTGATTTCTCTTTGGATCTGCTTCCTAGAATCTAATGCTGGCCTCTCCTGGCACAACAAACTTGCTATAAATTTTGTTTGCAGCTAGCATCTGTTATAAAGCATTAAAACGAAATCACTCTGATCCTATGACTCAGGGCTTTAAGAGTTCCTTGAATCTCAGAGACTGTTGAGAAATAGACTTTTGAGACACATGAGTGATCGGGAAGTGTTGCTGAAACCACCCTTCCATTACCCAGGGCTTCAAATTCTCATGTCCACTAAGAAGGATTTCTGGCCAAAGTACTTGTAATGGGATGGTGTCTCACATCAAAGCCTCCTCCAGGAAACCCAGGGATCCTCATTCACCTGTTTTAGATGTTCCTCATCTATTATTTCTCATATGCTATCTTTATTTCAAACCCTATAGTTCCCTCTTTTCTTAGAAATGAACAGATATTCGCATATTCCAGACCTGAAATTGCCTACGTCAACTAGACGATCTGCAGAAGTAAATTTGTTTATATAGGATTTTCATGTATGATGAAATTGTGGCTTAGAGAATGGCTGGGTAAACTGGAATTTTTCCATATGATGAATCTAAGTGCTTTTTTGATATAATATTTAAAATGATGTATAATTAATATTTTAATATAACTTCTATAACATTTAACTATATAAATGTGTATATATATTAAACATACTTATGTGTGTATATATATGCACATATATATAAGTGGTGATAATAAACAACAAAAATGAATTGATGTTAGGTGGCTATTTTTTGGTACCAGGGATTGAACTCGGGGACACTCAACGACTGAACCACATCTCCAGCCCAATTTTATATTTTATTAGAGACAGTCGAGTTGCTTAGTGCCTCACTGTTGATGAGGCTGGCTTTGAACACATGTTCCTCCTGTCTCAGCCTCCTGAGCTGATGGGATTACAGGTGTGCGTCACCACTCCTGGTTGAAGTGGCTTTCTTAAGTCACAAAGATAGTGAGTAACAGAGTTCAAGTCAGTTCCTTTATTTACAGCCTGAAAGCCATGACCTTTGGTTTTTCTACCTCCACGTGATGCAGAATTCCACTTGTGCTCCCCTGTAGCCTGACACATCCGATATCGCCCTGAGGGATTTGTTTAAAAAAACCTTCAGGGTCGGGCTCCAAATTCCTCAATAGGACACCCATAGCACAAGAGTTAAAATCAAGAATCAACAAATGGGACTTACTCAAACTAAAAAGATTTTTTCTCACCAAGAGAAACAATAAGAGAGGTAAATAGGGAGCCTACATCCTGGGAACAAATATTTACCCCTCACACTTCAGATAGAGCCCTAATATCCAGAGTATACAAAGAACTCAAAAAATTAAACAAGAAAACAAATAACCCAATCAACAAATGAGCCAAGGACCTGAGCAGACACTTCTCAGAGGAGGACATACAATCAATCAACAAGAACATGAAAAAATGCTCACCATCTCTAGAAGTCAGAGAAATGCAAATCAAAACCACCCTAAGATACCATCTCACTCCAGTAAGATTGGCAGCCATTAGGAAGTCAAACAACAACAAGTGCTGGCGAGGATGTGGGGAAAAGGCTACACTTGTACATTGCTGGTGGGACTGCAAATTGGTGTGGCCAATTTGGAAAGCAGTATGGAGATTCCTTGGAAAGCTGGGAATGGAACCACCGTTTGACCCAGGTATTCCCCTTCTCAGGCTCTACCCAAAAAACTTAAAATAGCATACTGCAGGGACACAGCTACATCAATGTTCATAGCAGCACAATTCACAATAGCTAGACTATGGAACCAACCCAAATGCCCTTCAATAGATGAATGGATTAAAAAAAATGTGGCATTTATACATAATGGAATATTACTCGGCACTATAAAATAACAAAATCATGGCATTTGCAGGGAAATGGATGGCATTAGAGCAGATTATGCTAAGTGAAGCTAGCCAATCCCTAGAAAACAAATGCCAAATGTCTTCTTTGATATAAGGGGGGGGGGACTCAAAACAGAGCAGGGAGGAAGAGCATGAGAAGAAGATTACCATTAAATAGGGATTAGAGGTGCGTGGGAATGAGAGAGAGAAGGGGAATTGCATGTAAGATGGAAGGAGACTCTTATTGTTATGCAAAATTACATATAAGATGGTGTGAGGGGGAAGAAAAAGAAAAGAGAGAAATGTGTCACAATAGATTGGGTAGAGAGAGGTGATGGGAGGGGAGGGGGAATAGGGACGGCAGAAGAATACAACAGACACCAGTATGGCTGTATGTATAAACGTGGCTGTATAACCAATGTGATCCTGCAATCTGTACATGTGGAAAAATAAGAATTCACACCCCATTTGAATCAAATGTATGATATGTCAAGATCATTATAATGTTTTGAGCAACTAATAAAAAAATTAAAAAAAAAATAACCTTCATATTTGAGAATACTTTTGGTTACTAGAAAAATTGCAAAGATAATACAGATTTCTTCACCTGAAATTCTCCCAGTCCCACGAAACCTGTAGAAAGGCTCTATAAGGAGACCATGTCCTAGAATCTCTTATGAGACCACAAAACCACAAGCCCAGGGACAGGCAAGGAAAGGAAAGATGAAAAGGGAAATGGGAAGAAAGTCGAGAAACAAGTTTCAACATTCCATTACTCCTCTGGCTTACGGGGTCAGGGCTCTTGGAGACACAGGGAATTAAAATAGTGATCAAGCAAACGGCACCCAGGAGCTTGAAGGAGGAGACAGCTTGGGGAAGGTCAGGCACCACATTGCCTCTAGAAACATCTGCCTGCTGAAGACAGCATCCCAGGCTTAATTCTCCCCCTTCATTAAACCTCAAGGGTTGACTAGAGACCCTGGCTATTGAGAAAACCCACTGGCACTGTTTTCCTGTTCCCTTCTGATTGTGTTTTGATTGAGGCTGCTGAGGCCGACCCGCTGACATCTCCTGAGGCCCAGGGGGTTGGCAACCATTAAAACATTTTTAGGATTTTGTGGGAGTTTTGTTGTCCAATTTATAGAACAAAATTAGCATTATCTCTAGGGTACTTTGACTTCTTTTTCTGTGATAGGAAATTGAGATAAAAGTAAATTAGCACATGTAGGTAGCTATACTCAAACCCCCGCTCCTACCCCCTAATAATATCATTCTATCCTTTCATCAAAGGGCCAAGGAGATAACACCCCATTTGGCGAGTGGATAATTTATTTCCACTTTTCTCAATCTTTTCTGAGTTTTGCATATGGGGATTTGGTGACGTTTTACATCTCCATTATAATGGTTTCTGTCACATTGCTTCACAGTTACGCAGCCTGCACATACTTCATCGAGGCAACTTTTATTTTCTTTGGAGCATTAGTAAAACAAATGATTGTGCTGTCTAGCCATGCGGATGGGACACTGCTGAGCAGAGTCAGGGAGGGTGCCTTTGAAGGAGGCAGCAGACTTGTGGGTTTTGGAGTCTGAAACGTCGCAGGGTGCACATTGAGAAGAGAAGTAAAGGCAAGTTTGAGCTAAATCTCCCTTCTGCTGTGCTCCTGGGGCACTGAGACTTGTACTGTGATGAAAATATTTACTCTTAACTACGATTTGATGTATCTACAAGATGCCAACCAAACAAATTTCTTGAATTATGGCATGGATTAAATGCCCCCAAGAGACTAAAACCCAGACGGTGTGTATTGTGTATTGGCACCAGGATAGCAAACAGGCAAACGATATACTCCACAGAGGGGGGCAACTGATCTGCATGCACATGGGAACTTGAGACATGACAGATACAGGCTTGCAAGTCAGTGCAGACAGATGGACCACTCAATAAAGTGTTGTGCTCACTGGTAACCCATGTAACAATGGCAACAACAATAGTAAATAGTTTCCACTTCACATCACACACATTCAGTTCCAGGTGCACTAAGGACCTCCCTCCTGGGGAAGGGGAATTTAAAACCAATACAAGAGAATGGTCCTTATGCTTCCAAGACAGGAAGGAACTCTAGAGGTACAGGCATCAAGGATTTAACTAAAGACTAATAGATCTGACTGCATTAAAATTTCTATGCCTTAAACAAGGAAAGACCAGTCACAGATTGGGAGGAGATGCTAGTAACATTATTACATAGATGAATTACCAAAAAAAAAAAAAGTAACAACCCAGGAGAAAAATAGGAAATGATAGGAACAGGTTGCTTATTCAAAATTATTCCCAGCTGTGCTAGTAAACAGGGACATAAAAATTAAAATAATGATGAGATGGTGCCTTGTTACACCATCAGATTGGCCTTCGAAGTCTAATGAAGTTGAGATTCGGCAAAGTGGAGATGCAACAGGAAAATTGTCATGGCGAGTTCTGGAAACCAAGTTAGATTCAAAGGGCACATATCCTGGAGCCAGCTTGTCCACTCCTAGTAGTCACAATGGAGAAACTTGCACATGTGCGCACAAGAAGATCTATTTTGCAGTGTTTATTACAGTATCATTCAGTCAAAGTTAAAAATGGAAATAATGCCTATCCAATGGCAGAATGAAAAATATAAATTTAGCCTATTCATAAAGTGGTAATGTTATATGACCGTTAAGGTTTGAATGGTATTATGAAAAGAGCAAAATAAGAAGTCTCATTAAGGTCTAATTATTATTTTGCTTTGGGTACTACAATAAGCACTTCGCATGTGGTTGTCAACTCATGTGGTTCCCATGAAAATCCTTGATAGCAGTATTATGAGATTCTGCATTTTATAAATGAACACAATAAGGTACAGAAAAGTTTAAATAATTACTCAAAGGTCTCATAGGTGTCAGAGGTAGAGCTAGGCTATGAACTAGGCATTCTAACCACAGGCCTGGTCTTTAAACACCACACTTGCCTCATCAAACAGAATGCTGAGCGACACAGGATAATGTTGGACAAAACATTCAGTTTGGAAGATGATCTGTATAGCATGATTCCACATTATAAGGTTAGGTTTAGCTACAGTTAGTGGCTTACCAGAGATATTTACTTACGAACATAAAACATGTGTAGAAGTAGGTAGTCTAAGGCTGATAGGGAGGTTCCAAGGCCATGAGAGACCCAGATCTGTCTGTTCTGTTATCTTTAGTATTGATTTCCAACATCAAGGCCATGTCATGAATGAAAGGGCTATTGGTACGTTATCCACTGTAGTCATGTTTTAAGCAAGACGAGGAAAAAAGGGAGGAAATGCAAAGGTACACCTGCCGACTGATTTAAGTTTTTCTTTTCTTTTTTCTTTCTTTTTTTTTTTTTAAAGACTGAAGCAAAGGTTTAGTCTCACTTACTTGCTTCAATCTCATTGGCTGCCCCAACAGTTTTAAGAAATTTACAGAATAAACTGTGTACTCTGTAAGAAAAGTACCAAAGGAGCAGGCAACCAGGAGTTTCTGTCAAAAATACCATTTACTTAAGGTTTCCAACAATACTACATTTTGAGTATGCAAAATGATTGTTTTTATACTGCAATAACTATATATAAAGTCTAAAAACTCTCATGGGAATCATTAATACCAAATTTAGGACAGCAGTTATATTTCGAGATGCAGGAAGGAAAGGGAGACACAATAAATTGTGTCCCTCATTTTTAATGTACTTATTGTGTTTAATGTAATGCAAAAATGACAAGATTACATTTGGTAACTTGAATGAAGGGTAAGGGGGGTGGTGGTATATATGTGTCTCTGATTCTCTAGATCCCCAAGAACTTCCCTCATTGAACTCGGGGCAGTTTGTTCTAAAGTGAAGTTTTTTGAAGAATATCTGCTTTACCAGCAATGAACCAGTTGAGAGTTTATCAAATGCCACATAATAAGCCCTTTTACAAGTATTAACTTACGTAATTATTGAGCTAAGGACTTGTTATTTACATAGCACAGAAGAAGAAACTGGGGCTCAGAGAGGTTAAACATCTTCCCCCTGACCCTCCAGCTCACAGGGGGCTATATAATCCACACTGGTCTGACTCCAGAACCCGGCTCAAAACCATATGCTGCACTGAGACACTGGGATAGCTCTTGGTGTTGAGTCACATGCCCACTTTCTAGGAAGGACTCTGGTGTGTCCCTAACACAAGACCCAGGGATAAGGTGGATGTAGGGTCAGGAATGTTGAAACAGGCTGGATTTCCCTTGTGCTCAGTGTGGTCTTAGTTTGAGAGGGGTGCCTAGGGCCAGGGATAAAGGAGAAAGCAAGACAGGGGATGACGGTACCTTTCTAGAAACTGAAGAAATAAAGAAGGATTTGCAACCTTCTGTCATTCACAGTCTTGCCCCTGCAGGGCAGGAAGCAGTGAGGTGCTGGAGGAAGAAAGTGTGGCCAGAGTCTCCATATGCTGATGCTCCTAGTATCCTTTTTCTAAAATCTAAGACAGGGCCTGACACCTGTCACTCTGCCTGCTCCCTTTGTGGCCCCTCTGGAGTACTCCTTGAGGACAGGAACCTTGTCTAGCTCATGATCTCCCCCAGCAGTGACACAGGGTAGGAACTTGAATGTTTATTGAATAAACAGATGGAGAAACAAATGAATAAAAGTAAACTCATAGGACTGAGGATCAGTGGAGTTCTGTGGTCTACGGTTAGTGCTCAGTGCAATAGATAGAAAATTATTCCTGGAGGGCAGAGGCCAATGCATGATGTGTACTTCTATACTTTGCCCCAGCCCTGTACCCACCGTAGTGCTTGCTTAAAACTGCCGAGTTGAACTGAGATGGATTATCAAATAAAAACAAGGATTTCTAATAATAGACTGGAATAGTGTTGGGGCATTCCAGAGAACTGTATGTAAAGAGCTTCCCTTGATTTCTGATTCAAAACTCATCTATAGCAGGGCGCGGTGGTGCATGCCTATAATCCCAGTGGCTCAGGAGGCTGAGGCAGGAGGATCGAGAGTTCAAAGTCAGCCTCAGTAATTTAGTAATTACTAAATTGAGCAACTCAGTGAGAACCTGTCTCTAAATAGAAACAAAAACAGGGCTGGGGATGTGGCTCCGTGGTGAAATGCCCTCAAGTACAATTCCCAGTACCCAAGAAAAAAATAAAAAAAAAAACATGATTATTCTCATTATCAGAAATAAAATAATGATGGTCACCATTTATTTAGCCTATTCTGTGTGCCCGGCACTATTGAGAAGATTCCCCCTAAAACCATTGCACAGTAAGTTTTATTATTGCCACCTTATAGGGAAGTGACTCAGTCCTCAAAGGTTAAATGATTTTCCAAAGATCAAATCCTAAAGGGCCCAGTTAGGACTTAAATGAATTTCTTCTGGGTTCCGAAGACTGATTCTGCCATCCTAAGCAAAACTGACAGAGCTGTTCTGCTGTCTAGACCCTTTTCTTTCCATATCCTGGGTTGCAAACGTCAACAAAGGGCAATAAAGAGATGCATTTATCCAGGAGGAAAGATTGTATAATGCTCTGTGACTCTTCCCAAGACACCGGGAACTCGAACTACTCTGAGCATATCGGAACTCCTAACCTAATTGCTTTCTGCAGGCAAATCTAGTAGTTGTAATATAAGCCGTTATTTCCCATTGGTATGTTATAAGTTCATATCATGCTAATGGAAATTCTTTGTAGGCCACAAAAACACCAACACTAATCATGAAAGTAAATAAAGAAAAAATACCACCTCCCCCAAATGCCTGCTTTTGCAAATATTTTTTAAGGAGAAAAAATTCAAACCCTGCATAGAAAAGCTGCATTGTAATTTTTTTTTTCTTTATAAGAGGCTTTTCTAAAAATCTGTGTGCAACGAAGTTTGAAACGAAAACACTGGCTTCATTTTGTGGAAAAGATCCCTGTAACAAGCTTCTTAAGCACTCTTCCTCACTCCAGGGCCCTCTGAACTGAATTTAAAGTCAATTCTCTTAGAACTTTTCTTATGAGTCCATATGCCTGAAAGCCTTTGCAATCAGGTGTTGACCAAGAAACCTTGGTTCTTGTTTTGTGCTATAAAATGCTCTTTGCAATTACCAGCCTCTTACTCCACCAATTTCAGCTCAGTTCTCTGGATGATCCTTCCCTGACTTTACAGGTCTCTCATTCCGAAGAGTTCAAACCATCCTTTTGCTCATGCTGAACATGCCTTCTTTCAAGTTGCCCATCTGTGATTAGCTTTTCGAAGAAAACTGGTGCTCTGGTCAACATCACAGCTTTGGTGGAAAAGTATGATTTCATGTCTACATGCAAAGCCATGCCATCAAAAATGTGCCATCTCATGACTAGGTCTGTTGCTCCCTTTTTATTATTGGTTATACTGGATTGTTGCCTCTTCACTCAGCGGAGAACTGACATGAGAACAGGTTGCAGGAAGTAGGTCAGTTGCAAATACAAGTTGGGGTTACTGAGATGTGTGTCTGTAATATTTATGATAAAAAAGCTGTTTGAATGTGGAGTTGCCAGGTGGGCCTTTACAGATTAAAGACAGTACACACATGTTACACTGCTTGATTCATGAGTCAGGGTGTCTCAGAACACCCAGAGCAGGGCAGGGCTGGGGATATAGCTTAATGGTGGACCACTTGCCCAACATTCACAAGGCCCTGGGTTTCATTCCCAGCACCACAAACAAAACACAAAGCACACCCAGAGTCATGGGCAGTGATGCTCTGAACTTATGGGATGTTAACAGTTCCTGAATAGTGGACATCCATAGGAAGTCATGGTGACATTGACCTATTTAAAATGCTGATCTTTATCAAAGAGGAAAATAAGGTTTCAAGGTACACAATGGGTTCTTTTAGACTCCACTGTGCCTGGGATACAGCACCCACGCTATAGCCCAGGTTCACTGCCATGGGCTCCACAGTGTCAAGGAAGGAGTGTGGAATGGGGAGTTCTAAACGGGCTGCTGCAGCCCAACTCAAGATTTTCTCCAAAGCTTCTAAAACTAACCCTCTAAATCTCTGCCCATTTACCTTAGTCTTTATTATCTTTAAAGCTGCATTTGACTGGGAGACAGATGAGAGGTGGATGTGAGAGCCAGGTGGTAAAGGCCAAGAGGCTGGGGCTGCTCTGCTCATCAGCACGATGGGCCTCACTCCAGCTGGTGAGCGGGTCCGTGGCTAGTCTTGTGAACTCGAGGGGCTGAGAGACGAGATCGATGGTTTCCAAGACTCCAGAGACTTTCCCTCTCTGAGTGCAGCGCCTTACACAACAGACTGCTGCCTTTCCTCTTGAATTCTGTGAATGCTCCTTTCAGCATACACTCTTTATGAGACGAAAACAAAACAAGTCTCTAATCCAGACCTTTTTTGGAGACCCATCATGCCTTTTTTCATGCAGTTGGATACAGGCCATCTGGCTGCAAATCCTAGCACTGCCGCTTACTAGCTGTGAATTCGGGATCTCAGAGTAGGAATAACACTAATGACATTTCTAAAACATTGGAACAGGGACTGCCCCATGGAGAGTAAGCACTTTTTTTTTTTTTTTAGTAAGTAGTTGTTATCTAAATACACATATTTCAGACAGTCAATTGAGTCTTTTGAGTTTATTATTCTGGGTTAACAATACCCTAATTTGGATTAAAATTTTGTACTCAGAATATCGTTTCCTTGAAAATCGCATTCCATGGAACATTGTGTATAGAGCAACTAACATCAAGGACATGCAGGTGAAATAATAGAATTTTGTTTTCTCCCCCTTCCCTCAGCTAGGATCACGGGAAACGGTCCCTAAGGCTTGACTCTCGCATTCATACATTTATTCTACCATTTGTTTGTGCATTCCCCCATCCCATTGGGTGGATTCGGCACCATGTGTTCTGATCGTCAGTGCCCTTAGGAACCTGTTAGTTGCTACTTCAGCTGCTCCAAAGGATTTGAAATATTCATTCCAGACCAAATGGCCTTTCTGCTGGCAGTAAGCATGTCAAAACGCAGGGAAAAAGACTCAGGGATTTAAAAAAAATAAAATAAAATAACAATAAGGCACAGAGAACAGGACTTGCCATACCAAATGGAGCAAATCTTATTTACAAATGAACTTTAACCCCCGAGATCAGCTCAAATAAAGAAGCATCTGTCATCTTTGAGAACATCCAATACTCCTCACCCTGACAAGCGCCTCCACAGACTAGATTCCATTTCAATTTAATTGGCTCCTTGCCCTTTCCCTTCCTCCTCCAGCCATGCACAGCGAACTAAGTCATCTTGGGACGGAAAGCCAGCCTGGAGATGGGCAACACCCTGACAGCAGGACCAGGGGATAGGCAGGGCAGCAGTTCTGCTAATTAGAGAACAACCAGGTGTGCTGATTTCAGCATCAGAAGGAGCAGGCTACGCTGTTGTACTGCAGTCTCAGAGCCGCTAATGCCTGTGAGTGCCTGGAACTCTCCTTTATCAAAACAGAGCAGAGATTTTTTTTTTTTTTTTTTTTTTTTTGAGTGAACTAGTGGCACTGACAGAATTTTCAAGCCAAAGAAGAGTACATATGTCAAGACAGCTATCGTGGGAAATCCATATTGCCCAAGTGTCAGACTGTTCATGCTTCTACTCCTGAATATGCACCATGCACGTGCTGAGGCTAAAACACTCGTAGAAGTTGATGATGTAGCATGGACTAGATGGGTGAGGTCCTCGCCCTTATAATGCCTAGGCTGATAGAGAAAATGAAGAAAAATAAACCACATTATCCCAGACACTGTTTACCTCTCTGAAGGATTCAAGCAAAAAAAAAAAAAAAAAAAAAAAAAAAAAAGGAGAAAGATGATAGTGATAGCTAACCCAAGGTTTTTATGCACAGGAACAATTCTAAGCATTTTGTTTGGTTCACTTTCATAGCAACTTATCATTTTGTTTATTTTCCCTAGTTGTTAGCCAAAAACTTCTACATCATTCTTTCCCTCTGTATCTCTCTTGTATCTTAAACCCAACTACATATGATGATTCAAGAAATACCACATTCTCAACACACACATTCAGAGTGTGACCGTTTCTCATCTCCTCTGGGGGTAATATCTTGGTCCAAGCCACCATCATTTCTCAACTGGCTTCTTGCAATAACTCCTAGCTGGTTGTTGCATGTCTTGCCTCCTTAGATTCTAAATAGAGATACTATAATTATTCTTAAAAAAAAAAAAAAAAAAAAAGTCAAGTGATTTCTTGACTTTGCTCAAAACCCTCCAATGACTTCCTCTATGTTCAGAATAAAAGCAACTCCATTTTTTTTTTTTTTTTGCATGCCTATCCTTTTGTTACTCTGCAGTTACTACTGAGGGACTGACACATTCTGACCCCTCCTGTCTTCTCTGTTCCTAAGTCCTTCCTCCTGTTCACTCTGCTCCAGGTGATTTCCTTTCCAGTCCGTCTGAGGCCACATTATATATGTGTCACTCAAAGCCCTCCAACCTGTGTTTACTACTATCTCGATGCTCACAAGGCTCCAATCCCTTCCTCTAGTTCTTGCTTTTTTCAACGAGGACTTCCTTTATTACCCTCTTTAAAACTACAAACTTCCTCTGCCCAGTCTTATTGAATGTCCTTCTTTACATTTTTGTCTTCAGCACATTTATCAGTGCCTAATGCATGCTTTTACTCTTTTGTTTCCTATTGCTTGCTTCCTACTACTACTACTAAAAAAAAAAAAAAAAAACTAAATGAGGGCAGGAATTTTTGTCTGTTGTTCATTTCTTTTTCCAAAATGCTCAGACTAACTCCTTAGAAGACACTAAATGAATATCCATTAAATGAATGAATTAAGGAAGAAAATCTATTCCTCTGGCTTGATAATAAAAAAAAAAAAAAGTTTAAGATTGAAAAAGAGGGCATAATTTGGTCCAGAGGAGAAAAAGAAGGAAGAATGATAATAGATGAAGGAAGGGAGGGGATATTTTCAGGGGAAGTGTAATTTGAAAGTGCTTTTGTTCACTCTTGAAAATGCATCATGCACGCGCTGAGGCTAAAACACTGGTAGAAGCTGATGATGTAGCATGGACTGAATGGGTGAGGTCCTAGGCTGTGATGCTGGCACATTTTGACCTTGGAGAAGTACCTCTCTCTCTGTTGACCTTGAAAGTAAAACAGTGCATGAACCTTGAGCTCTCTTTCCCAGTGCGACCACCTGGAGTCCACAGGCTTACTACAGGGTTCTCAGGTAGAAAACATCCAGGCCTGTTGCTAGCATTCTCAATGCCCCATTTGTGAGAGAAGGTGAAGGGAAGAAATGGCAAAATCTGTGATTTGGATTTTTGATTTTAATAATCTGAAAACAGGCTCTGAGCCTGAGATTTTGCTTTTGTTTTTCTTTGTAATTAGGGTTCTGTAAAAGAGAAGGATGCATAGTCAGGGGACGAGCATGGGAGTGGAAGGTAATTTTGGAAAAAGCACACATCAAGCCTCATCTCCATCAAAGACATGGGTCTGGGAAGGTCTACCTTTCCTCAAACTGCAGAGCAATTCCAAGAAAACATCAGGAGAGCCCCTGAGAGATGCATGACCCTAACTTGGGTTGGCGCCTGTCCTGTGGTCTCACCAAGACTGCTTCATAATCCGGCCAATGTTTCTCTAGGGTACTTTAGACTCTTTCTGTGTAGTGAGTTTGCTCCTACCAGGGAGAAGTACTGGGCTTTCTTTTTTTTTTTTTCTGAAAGTTTCCCAACATGCAAGCCCAGTCACTTGAGCCCAGAAGAAGAGCTGACAAGACCATTGCATAACCGAAGGTGAGACAGGACCAGACATCCGCAGCAGCCTGTGTATTTTTGGAAAACACATTTTCATCTTCAATTTACACCAAACCTGGAGTGGAGCTAAGTCATTACAAAGTGTTAGTTCCATTCATCTCAGCCCTGGACAGCTAGCTCTTTTAAACAGATACCGTCAGGGACTGTCTCTAGCCAGTGGCAGATCTCAAGAGTGCAGCGAAAATGTGGATCCCTTGTGTTTGGTATTTCCTTAGTCACAGCAAGTGACTAAGTGAGAATATGGAAGGATATGAGAATATGGAAGGATATGGAAGGAAAAGGAAACAGTAAGACAGTGAGAGCGAGCAAGGAGGAAGAGGAACTTAAGAATACGAAAAGGCTATTAATGTGAGCTCTGGTGTTTTGGGTAACTGTATACCTTAGCATTATATTCAGAACATCAAAAGCATGAACTCCAATCCTTACAAAAATGCAAGGCACAGGCATCTCCATTTCCATTTTCCAAAGGAAAAAACTCAAGAGTCCCGACTGACGGGTTGAATTCACACAGGTGATTAGTGGAGATCCTGCTCCTAAGTACAGCATTCTCCGTATGCTTTGCTCAAATGGGGCCCAAGAAGGTCAAGAAATATATCTGCAATGGGCTGTGTGTAGTAAAGAATTTAATCTTTTCCCCCAGAGGTCTGGCCTTTGTCCTGTGCTTCTGGGAAGTAATTTCTAAGCCTTCAGAATACCACACCTGGGAGTGTCAGGTTATGCTAGAGAGGCTAACAATGTGATTTAGGGTTCAGTCTTTGGGTCAGAGGGACTGGAGTCTGAGATCAGCTATGTGGCATAACCACACTTACGGGATGGACTCTTCTCCCCCCTGAAGAAAAGAACAAAAAACACAACTCAGGACAACAAGGCTCAGGTGCTTCCCTGGTTGGTAATACTCTGTGCCATCTCCTTACACACCTGATGCCAGGAAAGCAATGCTCTCCATGACTCCAGAGAGAGAGGACAGTGAATCTGCATTGAGAATATTTTTGAACTCTGACCCATGCATCTTCTCCCTTGGCTGGTTTTAATCGATCACCTTTTCACATAAAAAAAAAAAAAAAAAAACAAACAAGCAAACTGAACCTAACCATAACAGCTTTCAGTGAATCAGCTAATGAATCACCAAACCCGAGGGACCCCCAGACTTGCACTTGCTGTCAGGAGTGAGACTGGTCTCATGGAACATGCCCTTCTAACTCTGCTGTCTGGCTCTCCTGCTGGCAGCTTTTTTTTTTTTTTTTTTTGGAACATGTTATTCTTTTCTCTCCTTGTCTAAATGACAGGCCTCTGGGATCAGCCACACTCGGCTGGTCCAGCAGAGAACTGGGACATGAGGCTAGGGGTCAAGCTCAAGCAAGGAAAATCAGGCGAAGCCAAGGGCGGTGAATAGGAGCTGAGGGATGCTGTTGGCCGCAGCAGGCATAGAGGTCCCTGATCCTAGTCTCATTTCTGCTGCTTATTTACCGAATGCCTTTTGGGGACAGAGGTTAAATCTGTCGTGGCCTCAGTTTTTATGTCTGTAATATGGATATGCAAAATTAAATGATCACTAGGTCCCTAAGGCTTCAAAGTTTCTGGGATTTCCTGATCTGATAGCATAGAAAGATGAAAACCCCTCTGGAAGCTTAGAATCAAGGAAATAAGTTTATTTTTCCATTTCCGTCTATTCTTGCTGGGCTGGCAGCTTGGTTGGTTAGAACACAGAGTTCACAGTCACAGATCGGGACTCCATGGAGAGCAGTTTATGGTACAAATCCTCCCGCCCTCCTGCCATCCTTCCTTCTTGTTTCCAACGACTATTGCAAAGATGATGAGGGCACAGTCCTATCCTTCAGCTCTATGTGGGTTTTCAAAGGAGCTAGAGGGAAGTGATGCTAGTAAGTAAACAGAATATTGAAATAAAATAAGGGCTGAGTAGGAGTAGAGGCACAGGTAAGGCTTGAAGGAGTGAATGTGTTATTGAGGCAGTGACAATGGCAGCCGTAGTATTAAGGGTCTAGGGGGAGTTTGTTCTGGAATATGAAGGTCTTTCCAAGAACAGACACAGGAACAAAGAAAGACAGAGGTGGGGGATGCCCAGGGATGGTGGGTCTGGGGTATAGTGTGGAGCAGAGGAAGGGCAGAGAAATGAGGCTGGAAAGATAGTGACCTGAGCTCAGGCAGCCTCTGCTGTCCATCAGGGCATTTTAACCACACGAGAAAGAATTAGGGGTCACTTAAAGGAGGAAGAATGAGACCGTGATCTGAGGCTATGGTCTCTTCATTTTTCTTCCTTGCCTGTGGTTCCTTGAATCAGTTGCAACACTAGTTAACAGTCATGGGGACAAGATTCACACAAAAATCCTCGGTGAGCATGCCGCATGCACTTATGGAAAGGTTATTGCCAAATCTCTCCTTTTGTAAAATTCACATGCACTAATTTTAAAAAGTTCAAAGAGGAAAAAGAAACCCCACGGTGTGCATCTGTAGCTATTTTGCATTTTTCAAAACACTGTCTCCTAAAAAATAGTTTTTTAAACTATTTTTTTTTAACAATTGTAAGTCAGGTAACTGTTACTTACTATGCATGGAGATTTATATATAAATGATTCAATGTGGACAAAGCCCATCCTTGTTTACCCTTGTTTTATAGAAATGGAAAGTAGAAGTGAGAGACACCAAGGGTTCCAGAGTTCCAGACCCCAGGACCAGGCTCCATCTCTAAGACTCATCTGCGCTCTTGACTTCTGCCCTCTGCTACCTGCTACCTGTCATACTGCATTGGAAAAATATTAGCCTTCTCATTTTATAGCTGAGGAACCCAACACAAATAGAGATTAATTAATTAGCCCAAGGCTACACGGCCAGGATGGAAATGAATTCTTTGGCATCCTAATGTGCCCCCACCTCTCGCCCTCACTGCAGTTGTTTGTGCACGCCTGAATTCACGTGCTTAAGCCTGAATGAGATGCTGGAATGCTGGGGAGGAAAAAAATCTGGTTTTTTTTTTTTGGTTTTGGACTGGATGACTGAGAATGAAAGGCTTTTTCCTTTTGCAGTTTTACATTGGCCACACAGCTGCTCCTCTGAAATTGCTCTGGTCCCCTAAGGCCCCTCATGCCTCGCACATGTTCTAGGCACTTTTCGGGGTGTAGTCCAGTTGATTCCTCTCTTTTGAAAGGGATTCCCCCACTCCAGAAACTGTCTTTCTGCTCTAGGACCTCCCCTCTTGTGATGGGTTGAACTTCGATGCATCCTCTCATTGAATGGGCCAACTGGATTCTCTCCACACTCAGAGTTAATGGGGAGTCTTTCCAATGGCAGAACACTGGTGTGAGTGTCTTCAATCCCTGCTGCTGAGGCTCTGGGGCACCCTGGCCCCTGATCTCCCTGAATCCTGTGTTTGGCCATGTGTTGGGTTCTAGTTGAGACCCTGCTAACCTTCACATGCATGCCTTTTCCCCAAGTTTGAAGTAAGCAAACCAAAGAAATTGAAAAAAAATAATTTTGATTACACTATATATAGGGGAAATATAGAAGCTGCTTTTTTAAACAACAGACTCTCATTATTTTTGGTTCACATTCAACATCAAAGTCTTAAGCCCCAGGATACCTACCAATCTGAGAAAAGATGGAGAATCAAAATGTTCATAATGTGCTTAAGTTCAGAGCAGCCGCGTGGTCCCAAACCAAACTTCTGTTGTACCTGGGCTAATCTGTGGGAGTTTGCAAAGAGGACACTGTCTGGCAGGTGAGCAGATACCTCCTAACACCTTTGCACGTGTCTGAGTCAGAGGAAGGTTACACTACTGGGGTCTTTCGTGCACAAGATGCAGTGACTTTCTGAACTCTCGATACTTAGTGTTTGAATGAAGAACCTGGTGTCAGTCAGGAGATGAGTTGCGTGGAGGATGGAAGTTGTGTGGACTGTGTTCTCCCTTCTTGCTACTTTGGGCTTGAATTAAATATGGTTGATAGGGATGCTTGTGGAAAAAAAATCTCTGTCTTTGAGGTGTAGATAACAAGAGCCTAATTCTGGGGCAGGCAAACTCTATAGAAAAAAAAGGGGGAATAAGTCTAGAAATGATTCAGCAAGGAGATCCCAAAGTTCTGGCAAATTGAGTGCAAAAACATATCAAAAAGATCATGCACCATGATCAAGTGGGATTCATCCCAGGGATGCAAGTTTGGTTCAACAAAAGGAAATCAATAAATGTAATTCGTCACATCAATAGACTTAAACATAAGAATCATATGATCATCTCAATAGATGCAGAAAAAGCATTTGACAAAATACAGCAACCCTTTATGTTCAAAACACTAGAAAAACTAGGGATAACATGAACATATCTCAACATCATAAAGGCCATCTATGCCAAGCCCCAGGCCAACATCATTCTAAAATGGAGAAAAATTGAAGGCATTCCCTTTAAGAACTGGAACAAGACAGGTTTGCCCTCTTTCCCACTTCTATTTAACATAGTTCTTGAAACACTGGCCAGATAAATTAGATGAAAGAAATTAAAGGGATACAGACAGGAAAAGAAGAATTCAAATTAGCACTACATGACAATGATGATTCTATACCTGGAAGACCCTAAAAGTTCCACCAGAAAACTTCTAGAACTAGTAAATGAATTCAGCAAAGTAGCAGGATATAAAATCAACACCCATAAATCAAAGGCATTTCTGTATGTCAGTGACAAATCCTCAGAAAGGAAAATGAGGAAAACTACCCCATTTTCAGTAGCCTCAAGAAAAACAAACAAACAAACAAAAAAAAAATGTGGGAATCAACTTAACGAAAGAGATGAAAGCTCTATATAATGAAAATTACAGAACCCTAAAGAAAGAAATCAAAGAAGACTTTAGAAGATGGAACGACCTACCTTGCTCTTGGATAGGCAGAATTAATATTATCAAAATGACCATACTTCCAAAAGCACTATACAGATTTAATGCAATTCTGACCAAAATTCCAATGACATTCCTCATAGAAATAGAAAAAGCAATCATGAAATTCATCTGGATAAATGAGACCCAGAAGAGCTAAAGCAATCCTTAGCAGGAAGAGTGAAGCAGGTGGCATCACTATACCAGACCACAGAGCACTAGGAACAAAAATAGCATGGTATTGGCACCAGAACAGACCAGTAGACCAATGGTACAGAATAGAGGACACAGAGACTAACCCACAAAATTACAATTATCTTATATTAGACAAAGGTGCCAAGAACATGCATTGGAGAAAAGATAACCTCTTCAACAAATGGTTCTGGGAAAACTGGAAATCCATATGCAACAAAATGAAGTTAAACCCCTCTCTCTCACCATGCACAAAGCTCAACTCAAAATGGATCAAGGACTTGGGGATACAACCAGAGACCCTGCGTCTCAAAGAAAAAGTAGGCCCTAATCTCCATCATGTGTGATTAGGCCCCAACTTCCTTAATAAGACTCCTGTGGCGCAAGAATTAAAATCAAGAATCAATAAATGGGATGGACTCAAACTAAAAAGTTTCTTCTCAGCAAAAGAAACAATCTGTGAGGTGAATATACAGCCTACATCTTGGGAGCAAATCTCTACCCCATCACCCATCAGACAGAGCACTAATCTCTAGGATATATAAAGAACTCAAAAAGCTAAGCACCAAAATAAAAACAACAACAACAAAAAAACAAGTAACCCAATCAATAAATGGGCCAAGGATCTGAACAGACACTTTTCAGAAGAGGATGCATACAACAAATACATGAAAAAATGTTCCTCATCACCAGCAATTAAAGAAAACTACTCTAAGATTTCATCTCACTCCAGTCAGAATGGCAGCTATTATGGGGACAAATAACAATAAGTGTTGGCGAGGATGTGGGGGAAAAGGCACACTCATACATTGCTGGTGAGACTGCAAATTGGTGTAACCCATATGGAAAGCAGTATGGAGATTTCTTGGAAAATTGGGAATGGAACCACCATTTGATCCAGCTATCCCTTTCCTCCGTCTATACCTAAAGGACCTAAAAATAGCATACTACAGGGACACAGCCACATCAATGTTTATAGCAGCATAATTCATAATACCTCAACTGTGGAACCAACCTAGATGCCCTTCAATAGATGAATGGATAAATAAACTGTGGCATATATACACAATGGAATATTACTCAGCAATAAAAGGGAATAAAATCATGGCATTTGCAGGTAAATGGATGGAGTTAGATAATACTAAGTAGGTTAGCCAATCCAAAAAAACCCCAAATGCCAAATGTTTTCTCTGATATAAGGAGGCTGATTCATAGTGGTAGGGAGCAGGAACATGGGAGGAATAGACGAACTCTAGATAGGACAGAGGGGTTGGAGGGGAAGGGAGGGGGCATGGGGTTATTAATAATGGTGGAATGTGATGATCATTATTATTCCAAAGTACAGGTATGAAGACACGAATTGGTGTGAATATACTGTGAATATACTATGTATACAACCAGAGATATGAAAAATTCTTCTCTGAATGTGTAATAAGAATTATAATATATTCCACTGTCATATATAAATAAAAAATCAAATAAAAATATCAACACAGAATTATATAAAGCAGCAAAAGTAATTCTTCAAGAGTGAAGGTAAAGTAACCATTTTCAGATAAAAGAAAATTGAGAATTTGCTGCCACCAGATTGCACTACAGAAAATATTGAAGGTTCTTCCTCAGGCTAGAGAAAAATGATACCAGATGAAAACTCAAACTCCCAGAAAGAAGAAAAGAGCACAAAAGTGATAAATTTCTGTTTAAATATAAAAAAGAACGTTTATTATTGTTTTCAATACATGTCCCTCTTTTAAAAAAAAATCCCTGGCCTCCTGAAAAGCTTTGTGTAGTCAATGTTCATATAACAATAGCATAAAGGTTGCAAGTAGAATAAATGGGTTTACATGATTGCAAAACTGTGGTGTGTACTCCATACATAGGGCTAGGTATGAACTCTAAGTAGATCACTAAAAGTTAAGGAATTATATTAACTTATAAGATGAACAAACATCTAAAATTTAACATGACATATAGCTAAAAAGGCAAGAGAAAAATTAAATTATAAAAAATATTAACATAAGCCAAAAATTTCAGGAAAAAGAGGAACAATCACCAAACCAAACCCCAAACAAAACAAACACCAAAACAGAGGCTGAAAATTGAAAATAACACAAGAGCAGACTAAACATAACCATATAAAATTACATTATGATTAAACTCTTCTATTAAGAGTCAGAAATTGTCAGAATGGAAAAAAGTCAATGAATTAATAAGTAAATTTTAAAATAAAAAAGTTAGGATGAAATCAAATGAACTGATTAAGAGTATCAAACACTAAGCATAAGAATCCTCAAGTGTCTATATTAATAACAGGAGAAAAGAGTGTAAGAGATTTCATAGTGTTATATATCAATTTAATAATCATGTACATGTATATATCTAATAATAGACCTTCAAAATACTCGAAGCCAGGGCTGGAGTTGTGACTCGGTGGTAGAGCTCTTTTCTAACACGTGTGAGGCACTGGGTTTGATCCTTACTACCACATAAAAATAAATAAAGGTATTGTGTTCATCTACAACTAAAAAAATATATTAAAAAAAAAATACTTGAAGCCAACCATTACAGAATTATAGGGGAAAACAGACAACTCCACAATTATAGTTGGAAATATAATACTTTTCTTTCATCTATTGGTAAAACCAGACAAAATATTGGTAAAGACACAGAAGATCTGAACATTATTACCAACTTTTCCTTGATCGATAGTCACAGAGCTAGAACCTAATAGCTGCAGCAAACACATTCTAAGGACACGTGATAACCAGGATTCAGTAGCCCCCATACTAAACATCAATAAGTCATACAAAGTATGTTTTCTGACCACATGGAATTATGTCAAAGATCAATAATAGGGTATCCATTAAGGTCCCAAGTTTGAAAATTAAACAATGCTCTCATAAATAATTTGTGGGCTAAATAAAAAGTAGAAAAATAAAGTGTTTTGAACTCAATGAAACATTTGTGGGAAACAGCTAAATGAGTTCTTAGAGAAATAGTTGCAGCTTTCAGGGCTTATATTAGAAACAGAAGAAAGTTAAAAATCAAGCATATAGGTTTCTAAGAATTAGAAAAATATTAAATTCAAATTAATAAAGAGAATGTAATAGAGATAAGTATAGAAATTGATAACATAATAGACAAGTAATAATCAATGAAGCCAAAACTGTTTCTTTCAAGGGATTAATGAAATTGATACACTTCTCCTTGATTGCTCAAGAAGACACAAGAAATAAAATTCCAAAATCACCAAGAACTATACATATTATAGTAGTTAATGGGTAATAATGGAAGATTGCAAACAACTTTGCAGGAATAAATGTGGCAACTGGAAATGAACAAATCCTTCAAAAACAAAGGAAAACAAAAATGAAAAATTGTTTCATTAAAAATTTTAAATTAATATTTTATTTATGTATATAATAATCTTAAAAAATAACTAGGTACAGATAGGTTCATTGGTGGGTTCTAATGTGACATTTAAGGTAAAAATAGACTGATCTTATTCAAACTTCTTTAGGTTCTAGAAGAGAAAGGAACCTTCTCAAGCAATTTTATAATTAGAAGCACAGTATTAGACAAAGACATCAAAAGAAAGGAAACGATATATCAATATCCATCTGCTAAAAGTCCTTAATAAGATATTTGCAAATAAAATCTAATAAGAGCATATTATGAACAATTAGGAGGTACTCCAGGAATCAAGGTTGGATTTAACGTTTAAAATATAGACAGATCAATGGAGTAGACTAGAGAATCCTAAAGTGGATCTTTATATGGTGAATTGTTTTTATCAAAGGTGCCAAGGTAATTCAATGGGAAAGCATAGACTTTTCAACAAATGGTAGTGGAACAGCTGGATACCTGTGCGGGGGGAAAAACATGAACCTTAACTCTTACATCATGATATGGAAACAATTTGAAATGAATCATAGAGCAACATGTAAGAGCTAAAACAATAACAAAATTCCACAAGAGAGCATAGGAGACAATCTGTGATTATGGGTTAGTACAGGTTTCGTAGATAAGGACACCAAAAGTACTAACCATTACAGAAAAATAATGCATGAGCTGGATTCTAGCAAAATCAAAATCTTTTGTGTTTAAAGAAAACAAAAAGGTGAGCCATACTATTAAAGGAATTACTGCAAAGCATACAACTGAGAAGAGACAAAGAACTTTAAAACTCAATTACAGTAAGATAATTCACTAATTTAGAAAGTGAACAAACTTTTTTGAATGGCCACTTTGCTAAAAAAGATAAAACATTCAATAATCACATGAAAACCTGGTTGACACCATTCATTAGGTATCAGAAAATTCAAATCAAAGCCACTTTTTGCACAAATTAAGTTGGCTAAGATGAAAAAGAGTGACAAATCCAGTGTGGAGAAGAATTTGGAATAACTGGTACATTCAAATAGTGTGATAATGCTAATGCAAAATAGGACAACTGGGCTGAAAGACAGCTTAGCTTCTCACAAAGTTAAATATACACTTAACACAATCTCACAATCCCACCTCTAGAATGTATCAAAGAGGAAAGAAAACATATGTTCACACAAAGATTTGAATGTACATATTTATAGTAACATTCATCATAGTAAAAAAAAATGGAGACAATTGAAATGTCCATCGAATAGATGAACATTTGAATAGAAAAAAAAATGGTCATATTTTTATGCTGCAGACTATTACTCAGCAATGAAAAGGAATGCACTTGATAAACTCAGCAAGGTGAATCCATCTGACAAACATCATGCAGAGTAACAGAAGTCAAATGTAGAAAGCTTATAAACTCTGTTTAGAGGTAGTTCTAAAAAGGCAGATCTCTAGTGACAGAAAGCAGATCAGTGGTTTCCGGGATCCAAGAGTTAGAGGAGAATATTACCGGCACAGGGATCCAGACACAAGGGACTTTTAGTGGTGAGGGAAATGTTCTGTGTCTTGCTTGTGTTGATGGTCACAGAACCATACACAGTTCCCAAAACTCAGATGGGATTTTAGGAACCATGGATGGTAAGTTTTAGGAATTTATTATTATGGGTTAGTACAGGTTTCTTAGATAAGGACACCAAAAGTACTAACTATAAAAGGAAATAATCCATTAGCTGGATTATAGAAAAATCAAAATCTTCTGTGTTTAAAAGAAAATCTAAAGGTGAGTCATATTATTAAGGAGTTACTGCAAAGCATACATCTCAGAAAATTTTATAAGAGAAAGGAACCCTTCTCAGGTAATTTTGTAACTGTAAGCACAGTATTAGCAAGAAAATGGCAACAAAGGAAAGGAAACTATATATCAATATCTCTCATGAACATAAGCTAAAAGTCCTTAATAAGATACTAGCAAATCAAATATAATAATTTATGGTAATGGAATATATATTAATATAATAATTTATAGTAATTATAAAATTATTTGAGAAGGGTTCCTAAAAAATACAGTTCCTAAAACTTAGATGTAAAATGGCAATTTTTATTATATAATTATATCCTCAATAAACCTTAACCCTAATGTGTGAGAAAAAGGAATCTGAAATTTTAGCAAAGATGGAAGAGTTGAGGTTTTTATCCCTGCTCTCAACCCACAAACCAGATGTGCATCTATTTTAAATTAGTACATATTATAGTTTAGATGTGAGATGTCCCCCTGAAGCTCATGTGTGAGACAATGCAAAATTTTTCAGAGATGAAATGACTGTATCATAAGCGGTGTAAGCGAATCATTGGGTTAAGCCACTTATATGGATTAACTAGCTGGTAACTGCAGGCAGGTAGAGTGTAACTGGAAGAAGTAGATCAATGGGACCTGTCTTTGGGGCTTATGTTTTGCATCTGGTGAGCAGAGCTCTCTCTGCTTCCTGACTGTCATGTGGAACTGCTTTCTTCTGTCACACCCATCTCTTAGGAGGATCTGCATTACTTTGGGTCCCGACCAATGGAGTTGACCATCTATGGAGTGAGACCGCTGAAACCATGAGTCTCCAAATAAGCTTTTCCTCCTCTAAGATTTTCTTGTTGTGTATTTTGGTCACAGTGACATAAAACTGACTAAAATACTACATTTAAACTTATATACTACACACGCACATACCTCTAAATGCATACCTATTTAAATCATATGTTGGCTCATCCTGTCATTCCATTCCCTAGCAGATCCTGTGTCCTGGAGAGATCATGGGTGAAAGACACAAACAGCCAGATTCATTCCTACAATACTGAAGTATCTAACCCCACTGAAAGTAATTCTGGGGTTTGTAGATGGCTATTTTGACAACAGTGTTCCCAGAGGCAATCTAGGCTTAACTGTTCACAGAGTCGTGAAAAAATAGAATCATGCACATATTCTAACATATGGACCACTTAAAGAATCTTCAAAGGTAATTTTAACCAAAAATAATTTTTGATTTTAGGGCTAACTGCCAAAGCTAGTTCCCATCTTGTGACTATATTGAACCTCAGGAGAAGCGGCTTAAGTCTACCCAGAACACAACTGGTGAACTGTTCTGCATCTTGGGCACCTGTAGTAGGAAACTGGTTACTTCACAAAGCATTTCATTCCATTTTAAGCTGCTAGACCATCAATTTTCCAAATGTGAGTTCATCTTGTTATGACCTCTGCTCATTGGCTCTGATTCTGCCCTATGGGGACATGTTGAAAAATTGTCAACTTTTCTCTTTAAAAACCTGAAGGGTTATTAGGTTCACATCTGGTCTTTTATCGTAAAAACAAACAATCCTAGTATGACAGGGATTTTTCTCTTCCCTTCTGTACTCAGCCCAATCAAATGGCCTGTGACCTCCACCCAATCAAATGCTGAGTTAGGCAAGAGTACACTGGTACCACCTGTCCTCGGGTCACTTCACTCCAGCTAGCAAGGTACAGGAAACCTTGGAATACCAGGAGTTCTTATGCTGGTTATATTTTCACTTTTGGGCTCTGTGAGAAGGAATAGCAGTGATGAGAGTCTGTGGACCTTTGATTGATATCTGTTCCCAACCTGTTGTCCATCTGCTTTGGGAGAAACATCTTCCCTTGACAGCTCTGACCGACTAGGCTTCCAGCTCAATGAGACTTTATAAGCTCAAGGAGTAAGCAATTTAGGGAGACCCTTTCTCCAAACAAACAAACAAAAAACAAAAGGCTGGGAGATGCAGCTCAGTTGAGTGCACCTGGGTTCAATCTCTGGTTAAAAAAAAAAAAAAAATAGTCCCCAGTCCTTACTCCAGCTACCTTTAAGGAACTATTCAGTATATGGGAATGATTTTTAAGAATCCACATATTTATTCTGCAGGCAATCTCCGCTGCCTCCAATAGTGGACTGAGCCCTCTCCCAGGCTTGTGCAAACAGCTCTCCTGGAAGCAGTCATGCTTTATGAACTGTTCACAGAGTCAGCACATCACCAGCTGTCAGCCCCAGAACACTCTCTGAAGAACTGGAGAAGGAGAGAGAGCTCCGAAGAAACACTTCTGTACATTTAGCAAACAGAATGGCCACAAGGAAGGGTCTGATGCCTCTCATCTTGTTAATGCCACTGTGGTTATATCTAGTCTCCCCAGGAAGGTGAGCCTGAGGGTGGGTCGCTGTGGGAGCCCTCTCGTTCCCTGAGGGAGAAATAAGCCACTGAGATCAGGGACTTATTTCCTAATCATAACTCTGCCTTGAGTTGCCTTGAGTGACGGGTTTTAGAAGCCCCTCCTTGTTGAGGAATAGTGTTACAAGAGGTTATTGGTAAACCAGTTCATCAACTACCATCTCCAGGAACAAATATAACAACATCAGAGGCAAGGAAAGATGAGAAAACCATTCATTAGTCGAATCTATTTTGCACTTTATTCTATTCAGGGGTCCCTATGACTCAGTTGTACTTTTCACTCTCTTTATCAGCATGTACAGGCAAGGGTTTTGATTTGATTTGATCTTGATAAGATGTTACGCTATGGAAGGTGAGACAGCAGCTCAAGAGAACAATTAAAGACAGAGCTGGTGTCTTAGACCTATTTGGCTCTTCTAATTGCCATCCCAGGGGTCTGTTTTATAGTAGGACGTCATCATGATCTACCACATCATTATCATCCAAATAATTGTTCTTTTCAAAACTACTTATTAAGCACTTATTAAGTGCCAGGCTTTAATTAAATACTTTATAAACACTGCTAGGTACCAAATCATTACAACAATGAAATGCAGAAGAAACACAGAGGCTCCAACAGGTCAGATGACTTTCTGGGTTGTCCTTCTCAATTGATGATGAAGTAATGTGTGATTCTGAGCAAATGACAACCTCTCTGACTCTTGGTTTAATGGGGTTAATGATATTTGCCAGTATCTTAAGAGCTGGTATGGGGGGACCATCTGTGCTAACTGGCAGTAAAATATCTTGAAATGTGTGCAGGGATAATCCCTTTCTCATAGCTCATCAATGGCAGAGCTGGGATTAAAATCCAAGCCTGTGCATTTCCAGAATGAAGATGTAAGCACGATGCTTCCGTGTAGAGTAATGACATCCCCCCAAAGCCATTACCCAGACCTCTCACGACTAGTCGCTTACTTGCAAAAAAGAAACTATTCCATAGTAAAAAAATAATAATAAAAAAAAAAATAGCTGGGGGGACTGGCAGGTCTCAACTCTCATTAAGTCTCACGGGGTTGTTTTCCTCAAATGGGACACAGGAGTTTCATTCGTTGGTGATACTTTAGATTCACCCTTTTCTTGTGGAGTTTTCTTTTACCTGTTGAGCAAATAAATGCCACCAAGAAAATGAGATCTTTTCTCCCTTGTCATTCTGAGTTCAAGTGCAGCCACTTCAAATGGTGGCAGTGCTACTCTTGGAAAGTAAAGAGGAAAGGAGCAGGAGGCGACCCTGTGCAGTGCCTAGGGAAATGCAGCAGTAAGATCTCTGGGGACTCCCTGGCTCTCATGCTGACTGCTTTCCTTGTACCCATTGTGGACATTCTATGGATATCTTGGCTGGTGACCTCAGAGTGGTTGAAGGGTATGGAAGGGTATAGCGAAAAAAGTTTCAATAGCTTTTAACAATATTTATTTCTACAAAAATTCCTAAAGCAATCCTGTGGCTACCCAAAGTCCTCACTTTTAGGTATTTCCAGCTGAAGCAGGAGGAAAGGGAATGAAGTGACAATTAAGAAACAATTGGGAGGGTGATGGTGATTGCATGTACCAGATTACCTACTGGATGAGCAGTTCTTTGCTACAAACTTAAAGTGTTTTATTAAATCTTCATCACATCCTTCCCAGGCTGGCAGGATATTGCCCCTGTTTTCTAGACAGTAAAACTGAAGCTGAGTTCTAGGAACTTTCCAGGATTCAAAGCCAGGCTCTGGTCTGGTTGTGGAATTCCTACTCTTACCCCTGCGCAGACCTAATTCTCTATTACCTTCACGGAGGCAGTAATCACTGGAGAAAGTCAGTGGGAAAAAGACAATCTAAAAGTATAAAGTGAAAACTAAGTAATTCCCCTTGGTAAGAGAAAAGCGGTCTGGGTAAGCTATACCAATTTAACCGAGACACTTGAGATTTCATTTTTCTTCCAGTTTCACAGTTGTGGGAAGAGGAGGGCTGTCAAGAGAAGGAAGCTAGAAGCAGAAAATGTTGTGCAAGAGGTTAATCTCAGGATGATTAAGGTAATGTTTTTAGCAACTGACTTGGGGTCAGGTAGCCAAGAGTGAGTGAACTGACAGCACACCACTATGATCCTGGCCTCAACTTATGAACCAGGCTTCCCAACAAAGGACATGTTTAGCAGAACAAAATAAATAAATAAATAAATAAATAAAGTTGAAATTTTTATTTAAAAGTCACCTAAAATTATCTGAGAAATCATAGGACTATAGCTAACAAACACCTCTGAAATACTCTGAATTAGAGTTCTCAACTGAGATCTATTTGGAGATATGTTTGAATGTCACAGATGAGGAAGTGGGATATGCTAGGGACTTGTATTGAGTAGAGGCCAGGGACATTTTGAATCATCCTACAATGCGCAGAGCAGCCTCCGCTACAAAAAATTATCTAGTTCAAAATGCCAAGGTTGAGAAACCTGTTTTAGTTCAACTCTGGAGCTTAATTTAAGGTCCATATTTTATTTAAAAGTTATATTAGTAAAGCAGAAAAAAATAAACCTCATGCTTAGCATCAAGGGCCCCTGCCTAATCACGCAACTGAAATCTCTTATGCTCAGTCCCAGACAAGCAAGATGCAAGTAGTGCATTCGTAGACCTGAACTGTGCCTTTACCAAATATCTCAGAAGGTTCTGGAAACACCCTCTTGCTGGAGGGTCAGATTTCCAGGGTTGCCGTCTTTCCATTCCCAATCTCTCTTATGCTGACCCCACTTCTCTCATTTTTCCCCAGCCCCAGGACAGAACAATGATCTCCCTTCCTGTCTGTAGACAAGCCCATCTCTACCTGGGTAGACCACAGCTTTGCAAATTCCCAGGGACTAGGTTCCCTGAACACACCTCTTCAGTAGCCAGTAGGTATTGGGCTCTGGATCCTGGCTCCCCTTCTCCTGCTTCTGTCTTAATAAATACACTAGAGTTTGGACCTGTGTTTTCCTTACTTCACTAAAGATCACACAGATTTTCAACAAGTTTGGAGAGTAACAGCTAGAATATCCTAACATAATTCTGGCTTTGATGCAAACATGAATTTCTCTTTACAAGACACTATGAAGCACTTCAATGACCAATTGTTAAAACTGAGATTCAATGACAGGCCTGTGTGACTGTCATCTGGGACAGACATTCTACATGTGTTAAGTCCCTGTAGATTTATATATATAAAAGGGTATTTCAAATATGAGCCCAAATCACAAGCCACACAGTTACTGTTACTGGTTGTCCTTGGTGACCAGCTGCTTCTCCTGCAGGCACTGCACAGGCATCACACTATACTATGGCCAACAGCAGAGCAGTGGGATGGGAAAGCATGGAATAGACCCCCAGGCACCTGCCTGACTCCCACCTGAGCTCTATGACCTTGAGCTCATTCATTAACCCACTGTGCCTCAGTTTCTCTCTAGGCTTATTGCAAGGCTCAGATGAGTGACTCTGGGAAGGTCTTAGAATAAATGGTGCCTGGCATCTGGCAAGTTCTTAGCATGGATTAATGACTTCTGTTGTTGCCATCATCATCATTATTATGGCTTAGCAGCACATAATGGACACCAGCTGATTCTATTTTATATGCTTGCATTCTATGTAAGATTTCTTTTTTTTTTTTAAAGGTTTTCTGCTAAAAATAAATGAGAAACCACTGGGCAGCTTCATTTTCACATCAAGAGTTCTTAAGACTAAATGACACCAATATTAAAGCCTGATTTCTCTTCTTTTGAGGCATGAATTGAAATTGTCACATGAATGTATATTGTCAAGGGAGCTGCATTATGTAATCTTAAGCCAACTGATCCAGGGCTGAGCAGGGACCTTCCTGTCTCTGTTTCACCTTTTTCCTTTGCAGAAGTCCATGCAACTCTTGAAACACTCATTTTCATTTTCACCGACTCATTGGAGTTTATTAAAAATGTAAACTAACACAAGAGAGTCAGTGTTCTGTGTCTCATCTAAATCTGGGTAGCTTAGTTGAAGGATTTTTAGAAAATTATCAGACATACTAAAGACTGCATAATGATTCAACTTAGTGGTGCTGAACAGCCTAGGTTCAAATTCTGGACTTTGCCACATACAAGCTCTGTAACCTTGAGCCTGTTATTGAATATGCCACTCGTGGCCTGGGTATACTTCCTTTTTTTTTTTTTTTTTTTTTTTCAAATGGAGCACAACTGTTTTCATTTCTCTGATTGTATATGATGTCACAACATTTGTGCAGTACCTAGGATAATGATGTCCATTTCATTTCACCATTTTCCTACCCCTATGCCCCCTACCCTTCCTCCCCTTTGCTCAATCCAAAGTTCCTCTATTCTTTCCATGCCCCGCCCCCTGCCATTATGAATCAGCATCTACTTATCAGAGAGAACATTTGGTCTTTAGTTTTTGGGGATTGGCTTACTTCACTAACAAGATATTCTCCAAATCCATCCTGCAAATGGCATAATTTTATTCTTTCAATGCTGAGTAAATTCCATTATATATACACACACACACACATAAAAATACACATACACACATACATACACATACACACACAGCTGTTTTGGGGTATAGACCGAGGAGTGGGATAGCTGGGTCAAATGGGTGGTTCCATTCCAAGTTTTATAAAGAATCTCCATACTGCTTTCCAGAGTGGTTGCACCAGTTTGCAGTCCCACCACCAGGTGTGATTTCATCTAAGGTCACTCAGACAATGGCAAATCTAGGTCTGGAACCCAAGACTCATGATCAAAGGTGCAAGGTGATTGCTTATGGCTAGACCCAATTTGCAGATGGACTTAAATTTAGACTGTGTAATGTTTTGAAAAAAATACTTGATTGAGCTTCCAGAACTTAAAGAAATTAGATTTTACTTGAAACTTTAAAATCCAGCTTCTGTTTCCTCATCAATGCAGTAGGGGCAGTTATAATATCTGCCTTCTATCTATGGGGATTACAGGAGGACCAATTGTGAGTAATCATGCAAGCTCTCAGTATCATGCCTTATGTATAGAACATGCACAGGCACACATTAGTGGCTAGCTGTCACCATTGGTAGTGTTAAAACCAGGACCCAAGTTTTTCTTTCTCTACTCTATTGCATCTTTTTATCCATGAGATTATCACTCCCTTACATCTCTGCATTCAGAATTCATGCTTTTAACTCCCTGTGCTAAACAGCCTTACCCAGAGAGGAGCCCCTGCAAAGGGTTAAACACATGGTGGGGAATTACTGAGCCTGAGGCTGGGGTAGGCATTTTCCAGCAACTTTAAATTGATCCACTTATGTAACACTCAGAACCACCAGGTGATGCTGCTCAATTTCCTAGCACATAAGTCTTATTTCTTCCACTGATTTGCAAGCACCTCCAGAGGGCCTGGCATCCTATACATCTGAACATTCACCACCATACTCTATGGGATGAATAAGTCTGTCTCATCCCCTACTAGGAAACAGTGGCCCAGAGATAGGAGGTGAAGTGCCTAAGGTCACACTGTAAATGACAAGCCTTGGGTTTTTAATCCAAGGCTCTGGGTCATTAGTGGCACTGGTTACCCATAGATCCACATTACTTGCCGATGGGCTTGGTGCGGCTTCCACCATATTTTGAGGGGGGAAGCAAAAGGTTGCCTAAGTTTTAAACAAAACTGAGAATTTCACATTAATCTGGATTCTTGATCCCGCATTAGAACTGGTATCCCTGGGCCTCTGTCCCAGAAGGCAACAATGACTAGTGTTAATTAGCTTTTGCCTCCATTAAGGGCAGGCAGTCCAGCTCACTGCTATTCCCCAGCTACGGGTTAAAGAAAAAACATTTTCTTATTTCAGAGCCTATGATGATACCTGCCTGGACCTCAGCAGACTTTTCAATTTGCGACCTTGGATTCTGGACTAGTACTTTCCCAACCTTCCCAGCACCTTCTATTCTGCCAGGTGGAATGAACCAGGCATCAGTCCCCTAAAGAGCCTGCTTGGGCTGAACAGTGTCCCTGTCCTCCCACTTCCTCACTAAAGAGATGCTGAAATGCTCACCCCTGGTACCTATGAATGTGACCTTATTTGGAAGTTGGACCTTCGCAGATGTAATCAAGATAAAATGAGGTCACTGGATTAGAGTCGACTTTTATACAGAATAGTGTGACCTTATTAACAAAATAAAGACACAGTGGAAAGATGGTCCTGTGAAGACAGGCAGAGACTGGAGTGATAGGACCACAAGCTCCTTGGCAACCCAAAGCCGGAAGCATGGAGGAAGGAGTTGGTACTAGAGGCTTTGGAGGGAAACTGCTCCTGCCCACACCAGATTCCTGGCTTCTGGACTGTAAGGGAATAATACATTTCTATTATTTTAAGGCTTCTAGTTTTGGGTACTTTGTTATAGAAACCCCAGGAAACTAATACACAGCCCACCACAGGTCTCTTTCATTTCCTGCTCTCAGAGCTGTCTATCTCTGTCCTCTCTTCTTCCCCCTTTTTATCCGTCTTCCAGCACATTTCTAAGACCTTTCTTACAGTCCTCTCCAGCCTACTATGGACCTTCAGCCCGATTGATGGCTCCCAGGATGAAAGGGTGACCCAACCCAGTCTCGAGTTCAGCCAATAGGGAGGGAGCAAAGGGGAACACCTATTTGCAGGTGTTGATGTGTCTTACAGCTGGGTGGCGGGGACCAGGCTGCTAGGAGCAGCTATAAGAACCTGACATATGCAGTGTAGATCTCAGCAATTTCATTTCTGGAAGCTGCGAGAACAACAAGCTCACCCAGGATTTCATGTTGAATTGGCCCAGACACCTCCTCTCCCTCCCCAGCATCTTGAAATCGACTTTAGCAGCTTCTTAGCATTCAGCTCAGCCCTGGCTGGTGAAGCTTAGACAGACCGCGCGCTCCCTACAAAGCAGGACGCTGACAGCTTTTTTCTTTTTCCTTCCTCATTGCTTAATCTGTCCACTTCCTGATACTAATGGATTTTTAAATGAGCCTAGGACAATTGATAGCATTTCCCAATTAAAACCAAATACCCTTCATCCACCCTTCACACAGACACTGGGTACAAACAGTGCAGGGAGCCCAGGCCCAGCCAGGCACCCTGTAGCTCTCCCGCCCTCTCTGTCTGCAGAGCAGGCCGCCCACTCTCCCTGGACCTGGCCCCTGCAGAGCTGCTTTGAGAAGCAGGAGCAACTTCTAGATGGCAGCCCAAGCAATGCGGGCTGAGATTTCTGAACAGACTGGAGTCAGAGATGGGATTTTTTCCTCAACCTTCTCTGATGTTGGTTTTATAATCACCGAACTCAGAGGCTTCCCTCAGGACTGTGGAAGATTATTATGCAGACATAGAAATTCACAGCAAATTTGAGAGAGGGCAGGCTAAGGGTCTGGGGAAAAATGTCCTCTCATTGTTTATTGTTATAAAGTATTAGAAATAAAATTATGTAGCTATTGTTGATGAATGCCTACTTTATGCTAGGCCCCACATGTGGCCCCTTGCATAAATTATTTCCAATCATTATAACAACATTGGTGAAAGATTATCTCTGGTTTACAGAGGAGAGAACACATACTCTCAAAAGTCCAATGATCTATCCAAGATGACACATCTAGAAAATCCATGTTCTTCCTGGAGTGACTCATTACTTTCCTGGAGGGAACATAATTTGAGTAACCATATTTGGGGACTGTGTTCTAGGCTAACTTAGAGGGCTGACCAACGGTGAAGATATAAAGGAGCTTTTGTTCTTAATTGTCTGATCCAGATGGGAGAAGAAACACATGGAAGTAGCCCCATTACAAACATAGAATTCTATCTTCTCGGACCTCAATGCCCACTTACAGAAAGTTCAAGGTCACTCAGAGGGCATGCTTCCCAGACAGGTCTAGATATTCGAGGCTGAGCAGTAGCAATAAGAGGTGGGGGTCCTATTCTCTTTCTGCAATCCTGTTGCCATTTCCATACTATGAAAGTAAGCCCCCAACATCTGTTCCAGTTTCCACACCTCCATCCCAGGTCTTGTCTTATTCCTCATTGTCACCTTCTGGGGTGGGACTCAGTATTGGCACCCTTGTCCCTCCACTACAGAGAAAAAAACTGAGAATTTAAGTCACTCGCTTAGGATCAACATGTCAGCTAGTTGTGGTGCTGGGTCTCAAATGCTCTCACTTTAGGTGCATGCCTGGCATTTGAAATGGCATAAACCCAGATCTCACCTGGCTGTGTATATGGGTGAGTTCAGCCTTTGGAACAAGCCTGTGGACCACTAGAGGATGAGGATGATGAGTTCAGCATTGGAGTTCTGGACGAGAATGGAAGGCAAATGAGCACCAGTGAGGATCCCAGGTGAATTCCCTCACCAGGCAGCTTGTTGGCCAGTGTCAGAGGAAGTCATAGAATCCAGTGAGGGTGGGATGTGGCCTATCAGGTGCCACTTGGGAATTCTCACTATCAATTTCTTCAAACCTGAATGAGGCTGTTGAACTTCGCAAGAGTTAAGTTCCCAAACAACAGTGCAAATAGCCAACAGGGGAATTAACTTTCTTTCTTCCAAGGTTAAGGACCACCAACTACCTCCCATCTTTCACGTGCAGGGAATAGTCACAAAAGCTTTGGAAAGTGTGCAGTTTTGATTAAGGACAGATGCTCTGAGTCATTTTGTTGTGGTTGCTGACAGGTTTCCACATGATCTCCTTCTAGAATCCCCTTTGTCACATCCTAAGCTAAACATGTCACTTTGTCATAGCATCCCATGAGACCTGTTAAACTCTGAACACACTCAAGCACAATCTCACACAAAAGCTTCACTGGGGCCATTGCAAAGGCTTCACATGACCCAGACAACTTGGGGTCTTTGTAAACACTGAAAGGGCTTCTGATTCCTCCCTCAATCCTGATACCCATCTAGAGAATGGCGTGCGAACTTGGGCTTCATTTTTTACTTCTTCTCTTTCCTCCCAATAAGGACTGTTGGTTCTAAATTCATAACATTTCTAGAATTCATTCCCATTGCTCCATCCCCCACCATTACTCTTGTCTAATCTGTCATCCACACTCTTGACACTAGAGTAACTCCTTCATTTCCTGCACCATTAATGCTTGGTTCAGAGCCATCCTTCATTCTGTGGTTGGTATGACTCTGTCACAAGTCTGCTTCGAACACTTGCGTGGTTCCTCATTATCTTCTAGACAGATTTCAAACCCCTAAGGACTTCTTACAAGTGACATCACAATTAGCTTCTGCTAACTTTCTCAGCTGAGCTCCTCCTCAGCCTTTCACACTCCCCTCCACTCACAAGGAGCTCAAAACTCCTCCAAATCCCAGGTCTGTCTGTCTCTCTCCCCTACCCCAAAGAATATGCATTTCTATATACCAGGAAAGTCTGGTCTCCCCTATAAATTCTTCAGATACCAGCACAGACATTTCTAGTGGGAAATCTCCCTCCCCACCCCAACACCTGTCAGCATCACCTGCCACCTGCTCCCATTCTGCCCTGTGCTTTTGCCCTGAGGGATCCAGGGATGGGCCCCTTGTATTTTAATTGCTTGTTTACCAGTCTTTCTCTTGCAGACACAGAGCTCATGAGAGACCAAGGGATGTGCATTATTAAAGATTGCGACGGGCATGTGGTAGACACTCAATAAATATTTATTGTTTTCTCTTCTTCCCTTCTCAGTTTTCTTGGTACTGACCACATCAGCCACAGTTAGGTCCTCTTAAACACATCCTCGATGTCCGAAGGCTCATGATTCCCCCTTTATCTCGCTCTCATGCCACCTTCTCTGTTTCACTCTTATAAAGGTGTTTCAGGCTCATGCCATGAAATGTCACTTTGAAATATTTGACAAAAAACAGAAGCTCAGTGATTCCGCCCCCTCTACTCTTCCATAGTGACAGGATGAACTAGGCACGTAGTGGATCTCAGTTGCCATGGTAACTGATATAGCCTACTCCTTTCACTTTCTCTTGTAGAGGGAAAATACGTCTCTTTTTCCATAACTAGCAAAACATGAGAATTTATCCTACTATCTGCAAGATACCTAAGAGCCCAAAAGGACTCGTTCTCCATTACCTAGTGCTTCTGTGCCATTCTGGACACTTTTTTGCTGCTGGTCAAAATGGTCCATCTGAATGGGCGTGTGTCACTGGCACTATCCCCTTGGTTACTCTGGAGCTGCATAAAGTCTTGACAGGAGGAATTGTAAAATTTTTGACACGGGGTCTGGAGGGGTGTGTTGGGTGGGGGGGGGAGGAGGGGGAGGAGGGGGGGAGGAGGAGAGGGGGGAGACGGAGGGGGAGAGGGGGAGAGAATATGCATGCCATGCACGTGTCCACTTGTGAAGAACAGGAAAATAGGGAGACAGGTCTCCCATCTTTGTCTTGGCCGAGCCAGGTCATGAGCTACACTGACTCAGAAGGTCTCTAAACATGAGGTCCTTACTGTAAGAATGAGGAGGGTCTTGGAGGCCCAGGATTAGTCCTCTAACTAGCTGTATATGTGGGAGTTAAAAACAGCTGCTCACAGACATTCTTGACTTGGAGCAGGGAAGACACATATCCAATTATTAAAGGAAAAAAAAGTACTGACACATAGTAAGCCATCTGTGCATGCAAGAAAATAAAGATGAGCTGCAGCTGAACCTCACGCCAGGGTGCATATCTCCCATTACTTATCCAGGAAAAAGGGAAACAAAATATGCTGCCCTTCATCTGTACAGCCATGGATTTCAATGGATAGCACCTCATTGGTGTTTCCAATGCCATGATGCACGTGTGGTGGGTAACCCTAAAGTTCAGAGAGGTTAAATGATCTGCCAAGGGTCACAGGCTCAAGGAATATCCAGGTCTTCAAATTCGCAATCTAGTGACTATTTGCTCTGTCTAAATATGGTTTGTTCCCACAAAAACATGTGCTGAGGTTTAATTCTTCAATGCAGCAGTGTTGGGAGATGGAGCCCAGTGGAAGGTGTTTGGGATACAGAGGCAAAGCCCTCATGAATAGATTAATGCCTTCTTTCAGAAGTGGGTGAGTTCTCACTCTTCTAGGACAGGATTGGTTACAAAAGCAGGTTGTTTAGAGCAAAATAAACCAGGTACAGTAGTTCCCACCTGTACCCAGGAGCTGAGGCAGGAGGATCACAAGTTCAAAACTCAGCAAACAAAAAACCAATAAAATTCTCTCTCTCGCTTCCTCTCATCATGATCTCTCCTCCACATGTCCCTGCTTCCGTTCTATTTTCTACTAGGAGGCTTCTATTTTTGTAAATTACCTGGTCTCAGGTGGTTTGTTAGAGCAATGGACTAAGACACTAATCCACTCATTGTACAAGCACTTCTCAAGAAATAGCTGGGCCTGCTCATCTCACAGTAGCTACCCTTTGCATTCTTCCTTCCCTGCCTATAACAAATACTTCTGACAAAAGTCTCTACCAATAGAAATTTGAGCACAGGATACTAGATAGTGTTCTGGAAGATTCTATATAAACTGTACCCATAGTATGAGTTTGCTGTTATCACTGCTGATGCAACCCCTTTCTCTCCTCACAGAACTGTGTGGTCAGTGCTAATGTAATCCCTGTTTTAAAAACAAAGAAAGAGGCACAGAAAGGCTAACTCCCTTGCCTAAAGTTGAGGAGTTAACAACTTGTGATACAAACAGGAAGAGAGAAGGAAGGGGAGAAAGGAAAAACTCTGACAGTTAAATATTCTATCAACCACGTTTTGGACGTTGCACTAGACATTTTCAAATGCAGTGCTTGATTTAATCTTAAGCTTCTCTGTAAGGGGGCTGTGGAATCCATCCATAAGGAAACAGAGGTTCAGTTGCCTTCAGTAGATTTAAAAAAAAAAATCAAGCAGTAAGGTAGTAATCACAGCCTGATTATGCCTGGTCAGGCAAATCCTGTGTCCTTAACTTTCACAGGCTACCACCTCCTGTCACTCTACCATCAGTGATTTTGAAGGGGAATGGAAACCCTTCAACAGCTTTTGCACTAGAAGAAGGCTTTTGCAAAGATCTTTCCTCCCTGCAGAGAGGATGGGAGTGAGAACACAGGAATTCTCACACAGGGTCTCAGGATTTTTCTAACGTTTTCAGTGTTAAGGGACCTAGAGATGTGTTGGTGAAAGAACATGGTCACTGGCTATCACTTAGATGTGCAATACTGGGGACACTTGCCACCCTGTGGGCCTTTTTTCCCCCATGTGTGAAATATGGTGGCTGGACAATTGGCAGAAAGGCTTCGGTGGCTGATTCATTAATTGGTGGTGTCACCTGGAATGTGATGTGTAGGGCTGACGGGTCACCTGTGCCTTTGTCATGGGCCCTGGAAGCGGGGATGGGAGGACCAGTGTCAGACTCGCCAACCCAGGACTGAATGAGTAAGCCTTGGTAGTTTGATAATCTCTGCTCAGTCTCCTGCAAAATCATCTCTATTTCGATCTCTATTGGGTACAATAATAATAAATTCCCCTACTTTGCATGGATCTTTATTTTCAAGCCATATGGAGGAACATTCCTTTCTAGATCCACTACAAAGAATGGCTGAACAAACTTACCTTCCTTCTCCCCAGCCCCACCAGGAGTTTACGGACTTTTATCATTTCAGTTTTTCTTATATTTTTCCATATAAAAATATCTTGAAAATTTAAGTCTCCCTCCCCAACCCCCTGCACCCCCCACCCCAGTCATTAAAGTGTTCATAGCCGTGGATGGGAGGATGGGAATGGTTTCTTGATTTACACAGAGTCCCCCACTTACAAAGCTTCAACTTATAATTTTGGGACTTTATGACAGTATAAAAGCAATACCCCTTTGCTAGAGACTGTAATTGTGACTTTGATCTTTTTCTGGACTAGTGATGGGGTGTGATGCTGGTCAGAGGCAGCATCAATTGGCCACATGATCTTAAGGGTAAAGAACCAGTACTCTACGGGGTGTTGTCCTGGTAAGGTAAGATAGAGAGTAGATTAGGGGTATCCAATGCACTTCTGGTTTATGATATCTTCAACGTATGGATGGGTTTAATCAGGATGCAAACCAAGCTTAAGTTAAGTTGAAAACTTTGTGATTTTGTTTGGGGCGGGGAGTGGTGATGATATGGAAACCAGAGATTCAGTGTGCTAACCAGATGTTCCTCCACTGAGTTACACTCCACATCCCTGGATTTTTCATTTTGAAAAGTAAGCAGCTTAAAGTCAATAGGGTCAAAATGTATAAAAGCACAACCAGTAAGGCCAAGAGGGATCTAGTCTTTTCATAAAATATGCAAATACAACAATCAAGAGGCTGCTTTGAAAAACTGAAGAGTGTTACTTTAAGGCAAAAGTTTTCCACTTGTGATCTGAAGAGCACTTTGCATTTCTCAGGAGTACTTTAGGCCCAGCTGCAGGGACCAAAAGTGTGTGCCTGTGTGTGGTTGGTGCTTACTGTACTTTTCAACCTGCACCTCTCGGCTTTTGTTTTTCTGCTTTATGAATTACATTTCCCTGCAAGATTTAGTATGAAAAAACACATATGAATATCAGGCATTTAGATAAATAAAACTTTTGCTTTACAAACAGCCAATTAGATTGCTGAACCTATTTTATTAAAGAGCGCTCCCCAGGACTGTTAGGACAAAACTGTCAGTTCAAAAGTCCAGACCATTTTGTGAAGGATGAGTCAAAGGATAAATGACAGAGAAAGTTGCATTCTACCCAAGAGGACAGCGAGGAACACTTTGCCCCTCTGGGATGTGTCTAACCTGGAACTCAGTGTGACCAGTCTGAATTCCTGCCCTTGAATTGCCTTTATAAAGATGGCACTGGGCTGTTTCAAAACACCCCTTTCTAGAAGCACACTTCGTGTTTACACAGAAAATAGCATGCTTGCTCCTGAGCTGGTGGGAAGATTGAAGAAGTGGCAGTACTCAGAATCAATTAGCGTTGATTTACAAAACAGCCTCACTCACATACATGATAATTAAAATCTCACATTAGTTATTATTCTATTTGCTTTGCTGAGTGACACATGCAAACACACACACGTTCATTCACAGAAAAATGTATCATTCTTACTGGGATTCAAAGAACATTTGAAATTTCTTGGAAATACTTACGGGTGACTGTTTGGGACAGAAGTGGTTTTCAAAACCAAACAAGTTTAAATGTAAAATGCCAATCATTTATCCAACATCTATCAAATGAGATAAAAAAAAAACTATAATGATGATGATATCGGTTAACACTGAGTCCCTATCTTGTGCCAGGAACATGTAAATGTTTTACATTTATTGACTAACTTAACCCATATGTTAACCTTAGTGGGTAGATGAGCTTACTATCTCCATCTTATAAGTGAGGAAACTGAGGCACAGGGCTATAAACTCATTGGTAAGGTCTGGATTGAATTAGACTGTCTGGTTGTATATCTTATTGTACAAGGATCTTGAAAGAGAATAGCTAACCAAACCCTTACAACAATTATTCCAAACTGCAGAAGAGAAGACGAGATTTGGGAGAATATCATGCTAAGTGAAATAAGCCAATCCCCCAAATTCAAAGGTTGAATATTTTCACTGATATATGTATGGAAGCTAAACAACAATAAAAGAGGTGGGGAGGGAAGAAGAGAAGTTCAGTAGATTCGTCAAAGGTGAATGAAGGGAAGAGAGAGGGACAGGAATAGGAAAGACAGTAGAGTGAATCTAACATAATTTTCCTATGTACATACATGAAAATACCTAAGTGAATTTCACCATCGTGTACACCCACGAGAATGGGGTGCTAATTAGAATAAGATAACCTTTTACAAGCATGGAATGCATCAAAATGGATTCTACTGGCATGTATAACTAAAAAGAACCAATTTTTTAAAAAAAGAAGTAAAGAAACTTGCTAAAGTTTATACTCTGCTAGGAAATTTATCAAATGAGTTTTGAGATGGGATTTGGATCCAAAGTTTGTGGTAATTTCCACTGTATTGGCACCTCTTGTGTATAATATAAATTGTAGCCACTTCCTATTTGTTATATACAGATATGAAGGAAGCTGATGTTAATAAAAATTTGTCAAAGAGCATTATCATTGTCATCCCAAACACTGTCCATTAAATTCTTAACTCTCAAACATGCTTAACCTGTACCCAAGAAAACAGTTGCTGGAAAAGAAAACAAATCTGTCCTGATGAATTGTAGGCCTTAAGTGACTCAGGATCTCACTGTTTCTTGGTCAGGAATGAGACATTGAAAAGTCAAAACAAATAAGCTTTCCAAGACGTGTCATCAGATATGCAAATAAAGAGGTGAAATGAGAGTGAAGGATGGTGTATGGCAGGGTTCCGTGGAAACGAAGGACATGCTCAGATGACATATTCTGGCAGGTTGGGACTTGGGTGGCCTCCAAGTTGAGCTTTGACTCTAAAATGACTGAAATTCAGTTCTTACATAGTGACAAAGATTCCCCAAGACGAGGTCACCGATGTCATCAATGCAAAATATCCAAGAAATTGCTGCCTTTTTAGCTCTTTGTGGATGGGCAGGGTGAGCACTGAGTAACAACATCTTCCTAGAGGTGACAGGGGTTAGGAGATCACACCCATTGACACTAGAGACAGCAAGTACTGATCACAGCCACCACACTCAGCACTAGAGGGATGGAAAAAAGATGCCACAGCCCTTGAAATGGGGAAAGGGATTCAAAGGTCACATACATATCACCTGTGCCACAGATACTTTTATTTTCTTCTATGTCCTTTCTGTATACTTCTGTTGAAATATATCTGAAGCTCGACATACAACATATACTAAAAGCACACACGTTGATAAATTTTGTGTATGTATAATTCGTGAAATCATTACAAGCAAGGAGCAAAGCTTTTTACGTTTTTTTTCTTTTTGCGTGTTTCTTTTTTTGTTGTTACTATGACCAAAATTCCTGAATAGAACAATTTAGATAAAGAAAAGTTTACTCTGGGTTCACAGTTTTGGAGGTCTGGATCCGAGGTGAAATAGCACATCATGGGAAAGGAGGAAGCAGGGTTGTGGAGCCGGCGGTGAGAGGTTCTATAGAGAAGATGCACCCTTCCCAGGCATGGCCCCGTGACCCACCTTCTCCAGCTACACCTTACCTACCTACAGTTAACTCCCAGTCAGTGCATTCAAACTAGGATGGGCTATATAGGTTGTACCTCTCATAAACCAACCAATTCACCACTGACTACTCCTGCATTGACAGGAGATTTGGGGGGACACCTCCTAACCAAACCACAGCAACACCCATCACCTCCAAGATTTCCTTTTGCTTCTCTAAAACTCCCCAGCCTTCCTCACCTATTTTCCAGGTAAGCACTGATTTACTTTCTATTCTATAGATTATTTGCAATATGTGTGCTCTTTTATTTATGGGGAGGTCTGGCTTCTTTTAATCGGCCATCTTACTTTGAGATTGATATTGTATATATCAGTAGTTCTGTGGATTTAACACATCTTGTTTATCTATTTAACAGTTGATTGACAAATAAGAGTAGCTTTATAAAGAACCCAGGCTAAGTCTGTGTGGATTGTGTTTCTCTTAGATAAATAAGAGTGCAATGGTTTAGTTGGATGGTGGGTATGCATTTAACATTTTAAGAAACTGTCAGACTATTTAGGAAGTCACTTTGCCATTTTGTGCTCCTTACAGCCGTGTCAGAAAGTTACAGTGACTCTACCTTCATGATACTTGATAGCGTGTCTTTCATTTTTAGCCATTTTAAGGAGTAGCAGTAGTATCTCAATGTGATTTTAATTTGCATTTCCTTAGATGTTGCATATTTTTCATGTGTATTTACTACCTGTAATTTTTTTTGGTTGACAAATGTATTCAACTATTTTCCCTTTAAAAAAATCTATTTTTTTATGTGGTGCTGATTATCAAACCTAGTGCCTCACACATGCTAGGCAAGCACTCTTATCACTGAGCCACAGCCCCAACCCATACTTTACATTTCTTAATTTTTTTTCCTTTGTGTAACATTATTCATATGTTTAAGAGAGAGGTCCTTTGTTACATTTATGTTGTGCAAATATTTTCTCCTAGTCTAAAACTTGCTTTGCTTTTTTAACTTTTGCAACAGTGTCTTCTGAAGTATAAAGTTTTTGATTTTATAAGATCTGAATTATTGATTTTTCTCTTTTATACCTCATGCTTTCTTGTTGTATTTAAGCAATCATGGCCAAGTCCAAGGTCACTAAGTTTTTTTTCAAAGTTATAATTTTAGACCTTACATTCAGGTTTATGATCCATTTTGACTCACTGTTTTTATGGTGTAAGGTTCAAGATTATTTTTTTTTAAATGATGATCCATTTGTTGAAAAGATTATCATTTTCCCATTGAATTGCTGTGGCACTTTAGAAAAATCAATTGTGCAGGTCCATTTTTAGACTCCCTATTCTGTTCTATTGATCTGTATACAGAGACTTCTGTTTGACACGAAATTATTCATGTTTTCCTTTGAGAGCCTTGATTCTGGGAATCTTTTTATTGGTTTTAAAAGTAGACATGACCAAATCAAATGACAAGAAGGGAGATAATTCATACGTGGGCAGGGAGCACGTTGGGTTAATGTTCACTGGTGTATAAACTTTGCGGGAGCAGAGACACTGTTTTATTCACCTTTATTCCCAGTGAATAGACTGGAAGACTAGACACAATAAACTTGAAGGACAGCTGAAATGGGAACGAGATAATCTCAGACCCAGCCCTGGCTTTGAAGTTCACTACATTGAACCTGGAGTAATCGTCTGAATTTTTTTCTTTTTTGTCTTTGTTTTTATTTTTAAAGAAAAGGGGAATATTAAAATGGGTAGGTAAAGGAAGACACCAGAGTCCATGTGGTAAGAATGGAGGTGTTTGAAGACCAGGGGGATTTGACATGTCAGCATGGCTCTCTCCAGACATAAAGGCCAAGACAGAATGCAACTTAATTTGCTTTGTGTATCTACAGAGTAGCATTTCTCAGTCTCGAGATTGTTAATATTTAGGCTGAATATTCTTGGCTGTGGGTCTATCCTATGCATTGGAGGATATCTAGCAGGATCCTGAACTCTATCCATTAGCTTCCAGTAGCACCTCCATCCTAAGTGAGGCAGCCCAAAATTTCTTTAGATACTACCAAAAAGTCCACTGGTCAAAATCCCCATGTTTGAAAACCACTTCTATAGAGGGTGCAAATAGTATTCAGTGTAGGGTGAGGGAGAGCGAGGCCATTTTCAACAGCAGGAGGAATCATGGTAAGAATCACCAACGGTAAAACCAAGAGTGGGGGTGGTGAAAGTGAACTACTTTTTTTTTTTTTTTAATCAGCCTAGAGTAGGTGGCTGCCCATCACCACATTAAACACAGAGTTAGTTGAAGTAGATGGAACCGACCTTTCTAAGCCTCAGTTTTCTTATTTGTTAACACGAGTGTAATAATAATACCAGTACCACAGGGTTATGTGGAGATAAAGTGAAATAATGTAACTAAAGCCCTCTGAGCAGCATGTAGCATACAGTATATTCTTCATCCAGAGTAGATGTTGCAGGATTGCACCCTTGACCTTGGTCTTCCTTGTTCTTCTACAAGAGAAGATGCCCTTATCTTCTTCTGTGTGGTGAACAGATGCAGGCAGCCTGGAAACCGGACTGTTAGCATCTTCCTCTTCAGATGCAGTGTGCCCAAGCAGGTGAGTGGACTTGAGTCTTTCTTGGGGCCTAGTCATTGCTCTTTTACCACAGACATGTGTTGGAATACTGGGGTCAAGATTTAAATGGGGGAATACAGAGACAGAGACACAGAGACTGCCCGCATGTGACATGTGTGTAAGACGACCAATTGAGGTCTTAGTGCTGTGATACAATCTAAAATCCACACCAGATCTGTGCGCCTTCCAAGCCATCAGTTCTGTAGCACTTTCCATCTCTTTTCTGCCATTATACATTTGCCATTTTATGGCGGAACCTAAAGTGGTAGGATGATTAGCTGGATTTGGACCTCTGAAGATTCCAGCCTAACATCAATGTAAGCTTCAAAGCAACTACCCAATCCATAATAAATTATCATAGGATCATTAGAATTCCTTTTGGGTCATAAAAATAATTATAATTCAAAAATCTTTAAAAGAAGATTGGACTCCTCAAAGAGTCCTCATAAGCTCTAATTATTTTCTCTGGGTTTGCCTTGTTACTGGACTTTGAATAGAGTTCTAGGCACAGTCATCATTAAGTATTTTGTTCCCTTCATGATCAGGACAGCTTTTCCTGGTATCTATCTAGTGTATCAACTTACATGGTAATCTTTGGAATGATAGAATTTGCACAACACCTCAGTCTTAAGTTGTATTGATAAGTAAACACAGGTAAATTGTCAAGGCTCTAACACACTAAGAGAACAGCTCTGTCACCTATGAACGACGTATCCATAATTATCTTTCATTGAGGGTACAAAAAAAAAAAATCTGCCATATTTTTCCTTCTTAAAAAAAAAGTATCATAGTTTGTCCATGTGTTGTACTGAGCTTAGTAAGGCAGGGTGAATATTTGAGGTCTTCTAAATCTAGTCTTTCCAAATGCAATAGTTTGGATCTTGATTGTCCCCCAAAGACCTGTGTGTTAAAGGCTTGGTCACCAGCCTGTGGTACTCTTGGAGGTGGTGGAACTTTAGGAAGTGGGGCCTAGTGGAAGAGAATTTGGTCATTGGTAGCATGCCTTTGAAGGTGACATTGGGACCCTGGTTCTTCTTCTTCCTCTCTGTTTTCCACCCTCCATGAGGTGAGGAGCTTCTTCTACCATACATTCCTACCATAATGTACTATCTTGCTGCAGACCCCAAAGCAATAGAGCTCAGCAACCAAGGACTGAACCATGAGTTCAAATAAATCTTTCCTTCTTTTACACCAATTATCTCAGGTATTTTGTCACAGTGATGGAAAACTGACTAATATGCCAGATATCAGAGCTTATGTTTTATAGACAATTAAACCAATTTTTAAGAATAGTCAATATATCCACTGACACAAAGGAATACTCATGTGTCTATGCTCCTCCAATGACCTCTTTACATTTTCTCAGTGCAAACACTTCATTCTCATTCTTCACACTGCCTCTTCACCAAACACTAACATGTTTAGAAATATCTTTCCCTGGAGAGGAAATCTGAATATTTTATCTATTTCCTTAAATTTTGTTTCTGTTTGACTGTAGTAACTCATCTCTCATTTTTGATCTGGCTCTACTCCAGGATGAGCTTATGAACAGGAATGCCAGAGTCCTTCCATCACCACGAACACTTCTACCACAGAGCCAGTGTCTTAGCCACACTCAGAAGGCCCAGGGCCCTGTCTAGCACCCCGCCATGTTCTCAGAGTTGTATCTTCAGGCCACAGAGGAAAGTGCCTGTGGTTTTAGAGTATGGCTTCCAGATTCTATCATCAACTGAGTGATCAATTTCAACTCCTATTCTAGGCAAATGAGGCAGTCTGAGCACCTTGCTACCCTCAGAACATAAGGTGACACCCTCAACTTAGTAAGTATTAAAAGATACTTTTTGAACACTTAACAACTGCTGCCTTGGTATTTCAGTGAAGGGAGATGTGACTGGTTTTAAACTATGTACATGCCGCTTGAAATAATCAGTAACCAAGCAGGCTAGAATCCTTTTCCCCAAGACCTTGCTTTCAAGAAATGCTCAAATAAATATACAATATCCAGGGATAAAACCTACTGTGCTTGCTCTTAATCCCCAGACAACAAAACAAGGAAATTCTGTTTTTTTGGACCAAGATCCCCAGGCATTTGCATTATCTGGTGGTGTAAAAATTTCCAAAGACATATTGGATGCTGATCTATGACTGTCAAGTTTTTGCTTTTTCCAGTAAAAGTCATGTAAAATAGCAAAACCCAATTCAACAAGATATTTTCACTCTCTATGGTTTTAGCTAAAACATTCAGCAGCACATGATCTTAGAATAAGTAAAGGCCCTGGAATGAATTAAATTCAACTTTCTGACCCATGTATGACATTGCCTTCATTTTTTATTATTTTTCTGCAGTTTGCCTCAAGGGTAACTATGGTACTACTTCATCCAAGCACATCCACCCAGGTCTTGGTAGAAGGCAGCTGGAGTTTGACACCTCTCCCTGCTCAGGGGCAGGGCATTTTCCAGTCTTAGTGGAGAAGATCTTGACTAATATGCCAGATATCAGAGCTTATGTTTTATAGTCAATTAAAACAATTTTTAAGAATAGTCAATATGTCCACTGACACAAAGGAATACTCATGTGTCTATACTCCTCCAATGACCTATTTACATTTCCTCAATGCAAATACTTCATTCTCATTCTTCCCCCAAAGTGACCCTTTAAGTTTTCATTTTCCCCTAGGCACTTGGGCAGCCTAAAGAAGTCTTGCTTTGCCTAATGCAATAAAATGAGCTGTCTCTACCTCCATTCCAATATGTCGTTCACTGTGCTCAATCCTTACCTATGTGTTAATCCTTACCTATGTGTTAAGGGGAAACAAGAGAGGTCAATTCACCCTGTTTAATAAATGAAGAGGCTGTTTTAGAGAGGTGAAGCAGCTTCTCTGCCCTCACAGTACCATCTTACGGTAATTCTAGAATTTGAACCCAAGTCTGCCTGACTCCAGAGTTCTCAATTTGTAATTAAATATCTGAGGCAATGAAGTGAATCCTAATCCTTGCATCAGTAGAAGCAAAACTTGACACTTTGATTCCACTAGAGGAATCGGGGGCACATCCTCAGGCAAACCCTGATAAATTCTTATCCTCAAAATATTAGAACCTTGATAACATCACATAATCCAACAAAACAATTTTATCTTGGATTCCTGCTATGCTGGTGTCTGTGGACATGGCTTGACCTTTGTGAATATGGTAATCACAGAGGAAAGCTGCTGTTCTTCCAATATGAATAGACAAAAGCAAGCTTGGTACCCTTTATTACCTTATCCAGTTGAGTTTTACGTTTGTGATGCCCAACCTTTTGCAGACCCCCCTCCATTCTAAATTGTATATTATTACCTACTGCTTTCTAGTGTGCACCAGAAGGTATACATTTTATAAATATAAACATTTTATCACAATATGTTGATTATATTATATGTGTGTGTGTGTGTGTGTGTGTGTGTGTGTGTGTGTATATATATATATATATATATATATGTATGTATTGACTCTTTTAATTATTTGTGGAAGTTACGTGGAATCATCATAATTATTTCCATTTTTGTTGTTGTTGTTACTGAGGATTGAACTCAGGGGCACTCAACCACTGAGCCACATCCCCAGCCCTGGTTTATATTTTATTTAGAGACAGGGTCTTGCAGAGTTGCATAGTCCCTCGCTTTTTGCTGAGGCTGGCTTTGAATTTGTAATCCTCCTGCCTCCGTCTCTTGAGCAGCTGGGATTACAGGTGTGTGTCACTGTGCCTGGTGATCATTCCCATTTTTTTTAAAGGAGAAAATTAAGGTTTAGACAGATGATGCTATTCACCTAAATTCCATATGGTTGGAATAATGGTGAAACTAGCAGTGTAAACCAGGAACATCCATAATCCACGTTAACTATCTTACGTTTACATTCCTCTTTTCTGGGAGACTTCCCACAATTATGCCGATGACCCACACACTGAGATCTAAAGCAAAATCTTTCTCACATTCCTGGGCCATAAAGAATTCCTTGTCCTCTCAACATTTCATTAATACTACAACTTTAGGTATTATTATTATTATTTTTTTATCATAGGCTATTATATTACAAGGGCCTTGATCCTCAGGTGAAATGAAAGCAACTGCCTTCCCAAAGGCATGCAAGAGATAATTAGGAAGCAAGATTAAGCCAACTAAGAAAAACTTAGTTCTATAACCAGTGAACACATTGACAGGTAGAATTTTCCAGCAAGTGACCCAGAGTAGGCCCAAAAGACCATCCAGAAGGACTCATACAGGAAGAAATGGGGCTCAGTGGTCTGGCAATACTACTTCTGTCCTCCTATTTGTTCTTTCATTCCATAAATGCTTAATGAGCATATAATCTATGTCAGATACCTTGAGAGGTATTGGGGACATAGTGGTCAATACAGCAGTTATAAGCAGTGAGACTCCCAAAGACGGAAGACTTGAGTAGCACTCCAGGCTTGGGGAAGCAGGGGTCTTTCCACACGACTTGGAGAGAGTGGCACATGCCCGCTCTGCCTGACTCCCCTCCCTCTTGTGCCAGATGTGCACCTCCTGCATGCTGGAAGGCACAGTCTCATTAGATGAGGTTGGAGTCACACTCAGCCCCTTTGTTTAACATTCAGAGGCAAGACGATCACTCAAATCCTTGGCAAATTTCATTATCTCTATAAATCCAGCTCCTTCCCAGGGCCCTCTCTCTTCCCTTTCCTGTGAAAGATTTCAAAGATTGCTCTGTTGCCAAGTTTCTGTTCTGACTGACTGTATTTGTTATGAAGATTGACAGAGGAGGTGAAATGTGCGTTACATAAGGAACAGCGCAGAGTACCTGGAATTGAGTCGAGGCCCACATTTCACAATTGCGGCACATTCGACAAGGCCCACACAATTGCTCTATTAAATTAAACGACTGCAGTCTCCATCTGGGCGCATAATCTTCCCATAGGCTGGGCTCCTTTACAGCCAATAGCCTGCAGGTGTGCAAATAAGCACTCACAGTCCACACCAGATGTCAGGGCCTAATTAAAATATAGAATGAAAATGCTCTTCCCTAGGTACCGAGCAGGCAGTACTGCCGTGCTTCTTGGGACAGGGGAATGGCAAAGCTAGGAAATTTAATTCTCATTGTAGAAGCAAATGGCTGCAAGAAATCCACCTCCCGAGAACCATTTAGCAAGCTATGGAAAGTCAAAAAGAAACCGTCTCATTTTCTTGTTTGACATCATTTGCACTTTGGTATCATAATGCAATTAGTCTTGCTATGTTTTAGATCCAGGGCTGAGACTTGGAGCTAAGGACCCCAGCTTGCTCCTTTAGATGGCAGAGCCATATTGTGCTGCACGGTTCATACTTCTGACTGAGGCGGCAGCTGTGTCACCTAGTTACTGAGTTCTAAAAGACTGAGAGAACGGAATTGGTGAAGAGTTGTCAATCACCTAAATGACATACAAAGTGGACGGATGGGAGGTAACTGCATTGTAAAGCTCATAGAAGCCCAAGAACAGAGTGATAACGAAAGTTTAGACTCACTTGAGTTTACCATATCCTCCTTCACCCTCTTTCCTAAATGTAGATTCTTTCTCTGTCTCTAGGGACTCCTGTTTTCCTCCCTATTCCTCAGCCTTTCTGTCTTCATTCACTCACCCCGTTCTCCCAACCCCCCTGCTTCTTCATTGTACCTATACTTTGTTGGGTTAAACAACAACAACAAACAAACAGCGACATTGACCTTGAAATTAGGACTGTCTGAGCTGTCTGAACATGAGGCCTGACCCTGACATGTTCATTTTGTTTTAACGGAGCACATTTTTCCCCTTGTTCCTAAGACTTATTTTAAAAATCAAATGAATTTAATTCCAAGGCACTCTCTCAAAACCCCAAATTATTTAAAATGTGGTGGCTCAATTTATTTCAGCAGGGGCCCTAAAGCAGACTCTTTATCAATTTCAAGGGGTCTCCTGTCTTCTCACTGGAGCTTTTCCTTGCTTATGGTACAGATGGTAATTTTGGTCATTTTAGTCTTACTTTAATAGCCAAGCATTTATTTCAACATGATCTTAAGGAAAAAAATGGAAGAAGCACATCAAAGCCATGTCATGGGTAAGAAAAAAAAGTTGATTTAAAGAATGTCAAGCCAACTGCAGAGTAGATGGTTTGGAGTTTGGCAAAACTTAAAGTGTTACTTGAGTGTCCCAAGGTTAGAAAGAGCTGGGATTGACACACCATATGCTGTGCAGATACCATACACAAGGTCCACCCTTAGGTTGTCACCTATCCTCTGTGTCCCCACTCTCCAAAGTTACTGAGGCACTGAGGGGTTAATAACGTTCATTGAAGGGGACAGAACTGGGATGGAATCGTAGCTCTGGCTTCACTTCTGAGTTATGCACCTTCAGTTAGCCCACAGTGCTCTCAGAAGTGCCCACAGTGCGCCTCGTAGTCAGCTTTGAAGAAACAGCAGATGTTCGTCAGCACCAGCACTGATGCAAAACATCCTCCTTACGTACAGTGGTACGTGCCTGTCATCCCAGGGATTCCGGAGGCTGAGGCAGGAGGGTCACAAGTTTGAGGTCAGTCTCAGCAACTTAGTGAGACCCCGTCTTAACACAGAAAATAAAAGGGGCTGGGGATGAGCTCAGTGGTAAAGGGCCCTTGGGCTCAATTCCCAGAACAACAACAACAACAAATCTTTTTTCTCTCAAATCATCCCTATGAGGTAAACATTCCATCTCTTCTTTTTTACAGGTAATGAAGTAGACATTACAAAGTCAAGTGACCTGTAGCCAATACTGAGGAGTGTTTGGAATTAGCATCTTTAACCCCCATTTCTAAGTGGAGGCCAAGGGTCTGGTGTGTCCCACATGTGGGGCATGATTATTAAAAAAATGAGAATAATCTTTAAGGTATTATTTTATAATGTGCCCATAAAGTCACTTATTTTACTGTGATATCTTGTTTTGTTAAGCTACATGTACCTTTATTTTTATTTTGCATGGTTAAAGTATATACATGATTTTTTTGTGTGTATTCATAGAGAGAAATGCTTACTAAAACCCAGAAAATTAACATATCCATCATCTCAATAGTTGTGTGTTATAAATCTTAGAAAATTTCCAGTATACAGTATTATTAACTATAGGTCACATGCTGTCAATTAGCTCTATGCCCCATCTTGCTTTAATCTAAGCCAGAGTACATGAGAGAATGAGTCTGTACTGGAAGAATTCTGAGATGATTCCCAAGACTCCTGACCCCCGTCTTACACATACCTTCTCTCATTCACTCAAAGAATACTACTCTAAGTATTGCTAGGAAGGGGTTTGGTGCATATTTAAGGTCCCAACAGAATTAACCTTAAGATAGAAAGATTAACCTGAATGAGACTGGCTAATCCAGAGAGACCCCTCAAGAGCTCTTCTTGGCAAGAGAAATTTGAAACCTGAGCAACATTCTATTGCTGGCTTTTCAGTGGATGGGTAGACAGAGCCACCTGACCTCTGGGAGTTAAGAATAATACCAGCTCTGACAATTAGCGAGGAATGGGAACCCTGCAAGCTATAAATGCAAGGAACCAAACTTGGCCAACAATCTGAATAGGTTTTAAGGAGAGTTCTTCCCTGGAGTCACCAGAAAAGGACAAACTCCCCTGGACACCTTGATTATACTCCTAAAAGACTCTGAGCAGAGAACCCACTATACCCCACCTGATCTTCTGACCCATAGGAAATGTGACATAATAAATAGGTTTCAAGTTGTGATTTCTGGTCATTTCATAGTAATAAAAAAATTAATATCCAAAACCCTAAATATAGCAATAATCATATAATTAGTTTTATTATCTATAAATTCACTCAACTGAATCATTTTTTTACTCTTAAATTGTAAATTTTACTGTTGATAAAAACCAAATCCATAGTCTACTGCAATTATCATAATATAGCTAACATTCATTGAACAATCATGATGTGTTCATTTTCCTAAGTGTTTTATATACATTAAATCATGTTGTCCTCATGACCTAAGAGTGGACACTTATGAATCCCGAGGAAACTAGAATATAGAGGAACACTGATGGCCACAAAAATTCTGTTCCCACAGTGGGGCACTTATTAAAAACAAACTATTCCCTTTGGTAAATGCAGGATTCTTCCATTTGACTTTTTCATATGCCTTTATGCTCCCCACAGACAGGCACTCCCCTTTTCAAGATTACATTCACTTCTCTTTCCAACGTTGATGAGCAAAAATACTAATTAAAAAGCCAGAATAAACACAGGCTTTGTTCTTCTAGAACTGCTGAGACTTATCTCAACATGCGACACATTTCCTGGAACTGTTGCCTCCCAGGGAAAAGTAGCTCCTCTTACTCTAGTGGTGAATTGACAAGTCATATTTGTCTATGTTTATGAGTTACAAAGTGCTGCCATGATCTCTGAATACATGCACAATAATTAGATCAGATTAACATATCCATCACCTCAGATATTATAATTTTTCTGGTAAGAGCATTTGAAATTTACTCTTGGTGATTTTAAAAGGTACAATATGTTGTTAGTAACAGTATTCACCTTGCGATATATCTCAAAGCAAAAAATCCTATTCCTCCTATCTAATTGGGGCTTGGTACCCTGTCACCGTTATCTCCCCATCCCCCACCATCCCAGCCTATATGACCACCATTCTTCTGTCTGCCTCTTGGGGGTTTGATTATTTTGCCTTCCACACTGTGAGAACATGAGGTTTCCTCTTTCTAAGCATAACTTATTTCACATGGCATCACACTTTCTATCCATGTTGTCACACAGGACAAAACCATCTGTTTTAAAAGGCTGAATAGCAAGGCACAGCCCGCCTGCCCATCCTGCACCACCGTGGCCTGGAGTTCTGGGAGAGAGCCACCCTGCACCTGTGCCGGGAGCCACCATACACTGGGGTCCCTTATTCACCAAAGTTGTGGCTCCACAGCCCAACATCAAAATACATACAGGCTTGAGGCTGCCACCACCATTGCCACTTCTATCAAGAGACAACAAGGACTTGGTAAGATGTCACCAAGGTCCCTGTGGTCTGGCTACACCAGAGGTGTAGTAACAGGGAGTCTTGCATGGAGTTGCCTATCTCTTGTTTCTCCTACTTACAGCCAACTTCTTATGATTACCCTCTCACTAGTCATATAATATAATACCTCCATATTCTCACATCCTACCTCATAAACATCTCAGCCAGTCCCCCAGACCCCCTTCCACCATCGGAAACTGTAAACCATTACACAAATCTATTGACTATAAGGTAGAAGATAAGCAAACTCATCATTTCTGAATATAGTGACAAACCATAAATGTAAAAATAGAAGCTAACTGATAATATAATTATACATTGGGTGTACTGAGTGCTATAATATTGATCTCTCCCTTAAAAGTGAGGTATCGGTAACCTGTAGGCACACTGTAAGACAATAGGGCAAAAGCTGTAATACCTCAGATCTACACTGCAAGACACATAGACATAATGAAAAAACAAGGGAGGAGAGTGCCCCAAACAAACCAAGATATTACAACAATAGAATCCATAGATAGTGCAGTAGGTGAAATGTCAGAGAAGTAGTTCAGAATATACATAACTAAAATGATTTGGGAATTAAAATGTAAGTGAGTACATACAGGTAAAAATTAATCACTCCAACAAAGAGATAAGAGAACAAATCCAGGCAACTATTGATTACACCAACAAAAAGATAAGACAACAAATATAGGTTGCAAGAGATTACTTTAAGAAAGAAAGAGAGATACTGAGAAAAACACAAACAGAAATCCTTGAAGTGAAAGAAACAATGAGCTAATTAAAAAACTCAATAGATAGCATCACCAACAGACTAGACCACTTGGAAGACAGAACCTCAGACAATGAAGACAAAATATACAATCTTAAAAATAAAGTTGACCTCACAGTGAAGATGGTAAGAAACCACGAACAGAACGGTATCCAAGAATTATGGGATACTATCAAGAGACCAACTTTAAGATTTATTGGGATAGAGGAAGTTTCAGAGATTCAAACCAAAGGAATGCACAATTTCTTCAATGAAATAATATCAGAAAATTTCCCAAGCATGAAAAATGAATTGGAAAATCAAATATAAGAGACCTATAGGGCACCAAATATACAAAATTACAACAGATCTACCAAGACACATTATAATAAAAATACCCAGCATACAGAATAAGGTAGAGTTTTAAAAGCCACAAGAGAAAAATCAGGTAACCTATAAGAGAAGACTAATTTGGACCTTAGCAAATTTTTCAACCCAAACTCTCAAAGCTAGGAGATCCTGGAACAATGTATACCAAGCTTTAAAAGATAATGGATGCCAACCAAGAATCTTATATCAAGCAAAATTAAGATTCAAATTTGATGGTGAAATAAAGACTTTCCATGATAAACAAAAACTAAAAGAATTTACAGCAAAAAAAGCCTTCATTACAGAACATTTCTTGGCAAAATAGTTCATGAGGAATAAATGAAAAACAAATTTGAAAATTTGCAAAGGGAAGAGCTATAATAAAAGAAAAGTCAACTGAAGGAGAAACCAAGTCAAGCTAATACCAAAAATAAATAAAAATGACCAGTAATACAAATCATATCTCAATAATAAACCTAAATGTTAATGGCTTAAACTCACCAACAAGACAGACTGATAGACTGGATTAAAAAAAAACCCAACAATATGCTGCCTTCAAGAGACTCATAGGAAAAGACATGCACAGACTGAAGATGAAAGGCTGGGATAAAATATACCGTTCACATAGCCTAGGTAAGCAAGCAGGGAGTTCCATCCTCATCTCAAATAAAGTGGACTTCAAGCAAAATTAATCAAAAAAGATAAAGATGGACATTTCATACTGCTTAATGGAATCATACATCAACAAGACATAACGGTTATAAATATATCCCAAACAATGGAGCATCTATGTTCATCAATCCAACTTTTTAAGTTCAAGAGTCAAACAGATCATAACACAATAATTCTGAGTGACTTTAACACACGTCTTTCACCACTAGATAGATCTACCAAACAAAAGCTAAACAAAGAAAACACAGACTCAATTGATAAACCATTAGCCATGCTAATGAAGAGAAGGAGAGAGAAAACTCAAATACTAATATCTGTGATGAAAAAGGAAATATTATGACGGACACTACAGAAATACAGAAGATAATTAGAAATTATTTTGAAAACCTGTACTCTAATAAAATAGAAAATACTGAAGGCATTGGAAAATTTCTAGAGGCATATGATATGCCTAAACTAAATCAGGATGATATACACAATTTAAACAGATCAATTTCAAGCAAGGAAATAGAGGATGTCATCAGAAGGCCAACAAAGAAAAGCCCAGGACCAGGAGGATACACATCTGAGTTCTACAAGACCTTTAAAGAAGAATTAACACAAATACTTCTCAAACTATTTCATAAAATAGAAAAAAAAGGGAACACTTCCAAAAACATTCTATGAGGCCAATATCACCTTTATTCCAAAACCAGACAAAGTCAGATCAAAGAAAACTTCAGACCAAGATGCAAAAATTCTCAATAAAAATATGGCAAATCTAATACAAAAATATGTCAAAAAGATAGTGCACACTGATCAAGTTTAGGGTTCATCGCAGGAATGCAAGGTTGGTTCAACATATGGAAATCAATGTAATTCATCACATCAATAGACTCAAAGATAAAATTCATATGATCATCTCAATAGATGCTGAGAAAGCATTTGACAAAACGTAGCATCCCTTCATGTTCAAAATGCTAAAAAAACTAGGGATATTAGGAACATATCTCAACATTCTAAAGGCTATCTATGCTAAGCCTCAGGCCAACATCATTCTAAATGGAGAAAAAATGAAGACATTCCCTGTAAAAACTGGAACAAGACAGAGATGCCCTCTGTTACCACTTCTATTTAACATAGTTCTTAAAACTCTAGCCAGAGCAATTAGACAGATGAAAGAAATTAAAGGGTATGGATAGGAAAATAACTCAAATTAGCACTATTTGCAGATATGATTCTATACTTAGAAGACCCAAAACATTCTACCAGAAATCTCCTAGAACTAAAAAATGAATTCAGCAAAGTAGCAGGATATAAAATCAATATCCATAAATCAAAGGCATTTCTGTATATCAGTAATAAATCTGCTGAAAGAGAAACTAGAAAAATCACCCCATTTACAATAGCCTAAAAAAATACATGGGAATAAATTTAACAAAAGAGGTGAAATGAAAACTACAGAACACTAAAGAAAGAAATTAAAGAAGACTTTAGAAGATGGAAAGATCTAACTTGCTCTTGGATAGGCAGAATTAATATTGTCAAAATGATCATACTACCAAAAGCATTATACAGATTCAATGCAATCCAAGTCAAAATCCCAATGACATTCCTCATAGAAATAGAAATGGCAATCATGAAATTCATTTGGAAAAATAAGAGACCCAGAATAGCCAAAGAAATCCTTAGCAAGAAGAGTGAAGCTGGTGGCATTACTTCATATACAAAACTATATCACAGAGCAATAGTAACAAAAACAGCATGGTATTGACACCCAAAATAGACCTGTAGACTAATGGTACAGAATAGAAGACAGAATCTAACCCACATAACTACAGTTAATCTTATATTAGCCAAAGGCTCCAAAAACATACATTGGAGAAAAGATAGCCTCTTCAACAAATGGTGCTGGGAAAACTGGAAATCCACATGTAACAAAATGAAAATAAACCTCTATCTCTCATCATGCACAAAACTCAACTCAATGTGTATCAAATACCTAGAAATTAAACCAGAGACCTTGCACCTAATAGAAGAAAAAGTAGTCCCCAAACTCCATCATGTCAAATTAGGGCCCAATTTTCTTAATCAGACTCCTATAGCACAAGAATGAAAACCAAGAATCAATAAATGGGATGGATTCAAACTAAAAAGCTTTTCTCGACAAAAGAAACAATCAGTGAGGTACATAGAGAGCCTACAGAACGGGAGCAGATCTTTACCACAAGCACATCAGATAGAGCACTAAATTCTAGGATATACAAAGCACTCAAAAACCTTAACACCTACCCCCCCTCAAAAAAAATCCAAATAATCCAATCAATAAATGAGCCAAGGAACTGAACAGACACTTCTAAGAGGATATACACTCAATCAACAAACATACGAAAAAATGTTCAGTATCTCTAGCAATTAGAGAAATGGAAATAAAAACTACTCTAAGATTTCATCTCACTCTAGTCAGAATGGCAGCTATTAAGAATACAAACAATAATAAGTGTTGGTGAGGATGTGGGGGAAAAGGCACACTCATACATTGCTGGTGGGACTGCAAATTGGTGAAGCCAATGTGGAAAGCAGTATAGAGATTCCTTGGAAATCTGGGAATGGAACCACCATTTGACCCAGCTGTCCCACTCCTTGGTTTATACCCAAAGGACTTAAAAACAGTATACTACAAGGACACAGCCACATCAATATTTATTCCAGAACAATTCACAATAGCTAAATTATGGAACCAACCTTGATGCCTTTCAGTAGATGAATGGCTAGGGGAATTTTGGAATATATACACAATGGAACATTATTCAGCATTAACAGAGAATAAAATCATGGCATTTGCAGGTAAATTTAAAGTTGGAGAATATAATGCCAAGTGAAGCAAGCCGATCCCCAAAAAACCAAAGGCTGAATGTTTTCTTGGATATGAGGATGCTGACTCATAATGGTGATGGCAGGGAGAATGGGAGGAATGGAGGAACTTTAGATAGGATGAAGGGAAGGGAGGGGGCAAGGGGGTAGGAATGATGGTGGAATGTGTTAGACATCATTACCCCAAGTACATGTATGAAGACACAAATGGGGTGAAAATACTTTGTGTACAACCAGTGACTTGAAAAATTGTGCTCTATGTGTGTAATATGAAATGAATTGCATTCTGCCATCATGTGTAACAAATTAGAATAAATAATTTAATTTAATAAAAAAGGCTGAATAGCATTCCATTGCATATGTATGTACCACATTTTTCTTATTCACTCATCTGTAGGTAGATACCATGTGAATTCAGGACCTTGGCTACTGTGAACAGTGGTGTATGGGGTTCAGATAGCTCTTTGACAAGCTGATTTTAAATCTTTCAGAGAACTACCCAGAGGTAGAATTGTTGTATAGTATCTTTGTTGTTGTTGTTGTTTTGTTTTTTGAGGAAACTCCATGCAATTTTCCATAATGGCTGTATTAATTAACTAACAGTGTGTATGAGGGCTCCCTTCTCTCTTGCCTGCAATGTGTCCTATCCCTTATGGATTTATGTGCCAGGTTTGTTCTTCTAATCTGCTCATTCCCTTCTGGGCGCTATTACGATTCAGGAAGCTAACTAGAGGTGCTATCCATGGGATGTAGCTGTGATAGCTGGGCTATAATCTCAGGTCCTAAAAAGTCAGCCTTGCCTAGGGAAAGTCAGCAATACTTTGAAACACTGAGATCCCAAAATATCACTGGGTCTGCCATTCAAACTGAAATCCACAGGTAAGACCTCAGGTAGAAATCTATTGATGGATTTAAAGTACTGAAACACATGGAAGACTATGGTCATCTGGTCGACCTAAGGCAACAACAAAAACTTACCTGTTTTCTTAATTTTGGTTGTGCTGACTTGGTGAGAAGGTTATTACCTTGGAAATCAGAAAGAGGGAGTTTGTATTTGTCATTCTTATTGCCATTTGCTGTTGAGTGTTATTGTCCTATGACCCGAGAGTTGCTTAGCCTCTTTAGGGGTCAGGTCAGTGGTTCTCCAAAATGACCCTAAGTACTGATATTCATCTGACTGCTTAAGAATTGTCTGAGGCTAGGTATAGTGTAATCCTAGTGGCTCAGGAGGCCGAGACAGGAGGATTGTGAGTTCAAAGCCAGCCTCAGCAATGGTGAGGCACTAAGCAACTCAGTAAGACCCTGTCTCTAAATAAAATACAAAAAAGGGGCTGGGGATGTGGCTCAGTAGTTCAGTGCCCCTGTGTTTAATCCCCAGTACCGGCACAAAAAAAGAAAAAGAATTGTCTGAGAATCTCTAAAAAGTACTGAAGCTTGGTCTCTAGACCCAGGGATTTTGAAAAACACTTGTAGTCTTGGCTAATGGAAGCATTCCATTTGAGCCCTAGACAGATTTTTGTAAATGCTTATCAAAGGAAAGGAAGTCTAGGATGCTGAGGATATGAAATCAGGTTGCACAGTTAACAGGTGTGGGGCCCAGCCATATATAATTTTAGAAAGTATTCCATGTGATGCTGATGTTCAGCCAGGTGTGGGAATCTCTGGGTGAGGATTCTTTTCAGTTATATTAAAATGATACTATTATTACTCCTAATATGAATGGGGATGCTCTTTGATTCAATGAAATACTATTGTTAGGAGAGCTATTTGTTAGGTACGTTAGCAGCTCCATCTTACAGTTGAAGAATTAGTCTTAGAAGTAGTTAATATTTTTTAGGCATCACAATATGGCAGATCTAAGTCTCAAACCTAATTCCAGCTGACCCTTGACCACCCTTCTACAGTTCACTCTTTAGCAATGTAGTGTTAAGTTTCAGGTGAGAGTGGTTTGGGACACCATCTGTATTAGCAGGTGGTCACAGGACAGGAAAACATTCTTTTTCCATGCAGCCTAAGCCCCTCTGATGCACAATTGCAGAATCTGTCTAGGTAAAAGCCTAATGTTTCCATGGACACCACCACAGCTACTTTACAAAAAGCTAGAATGGTGACTCCGAAGGCTGTTGGGCCATCCGCCGTTATAAAAACTGAGCTTTTGTGGAATTATCATAGATATTTCTTCTTCTTGTTATTCATTTATAGACTCCAGATTTACTGTTTCCCTCTATAGGTAGGGAAAATGCAGCAGGCTTTCCTAAGGGCTCTAATTGAGGACAGGGCTCTAATTGAGGACGTGGCTCAGCACAAACTTCACCAATAATAACCCCCGCAGATGCACATACAAAATAGGTGACATTGGTGTCCAGCTCTGCCATGCAGGAAGAGCGACTGGAGGACTCAGCAATGGAATGGCAGCCACTGAGGACTGAGTGCTTCTGAGGTTGCTCTGGCCAGGCCAGCACCCTCCATGCATGATCACATTTCCCCGGAAGTAGCAGCTGAAGTCTAAGTGTATGCAAGGGCAGAGGTATCAGGGATTTGTCTTCCTTCCATCAGATTACTAGATTGGGCAGATCTAGTAGCCTGTCTGGATATTCAGAATTTGTACATGTATAAAATGAGTTTAGAATGTCCCATGTCCCCTCCCTTGGTGCTGTGAGGCTTCAAGGAGACCCCTATGACTCTATTAACTTGCTCCTCTGTAGCCCAGTCCCAGGACCTTCTGTGTGTCTTCCTGAGGTGACTGTCTAACCGGGGAGGCAGGCGTGGAGTTGATCCGAGAAGGATTCTATGCATTAGATTTCTCAATTTCAGATTGGGAACCAGAATACAAATCTAGCCTCTGCTTTCTGCTGGGTGTTCTGTCTTGCAAGCGATGTAGACCTGAGCTCAGGCCCCTGGTGGCCTCTGCCTTTGTCTGGGAAGGGCGAGTCCGCTTTGTTTTCTGCAGGGAGCCTCTCTTCTCTGCCTTGTTTTCACTCCTAGTCAACAATCTCTCAGTGTCTTGGGGCTACGCAGCCCCCACGCCCCCACTGGCAGTAACTGTGAGCCATGAATAAAGCCAGTGAGTAGGGAAAAATCACGGTGGCTCCCTGGACCCACCAGGCACCTGGAGAGATTCAGGTGAATCTTAGAATTCAGGGAGGCAGATCTGAAGTCTGTTTGACTCCTGTGAACACAGTCCTCTCTGTGATTTGCGGTGGCTCTGCAGAAGTCACCAGACCATGGCTGTGTCGGCCAGCCAGACTCCCTGGTTCTGTCTACCCAGGTCATGCCTATCTGCACCTGGCCCAGGCCAACTCCATGACCACGATCCCATGTGGGTGGGCAGTGGCCCCTGGCGGACCTAGCTGAGCTTGATACAGGGGTCTTTAAAAATGCAATTAAGGAGCACTTAGTATAAGTCCTGCTTCCTGGTACTGATTGGAGTATTTTTATATCTGAGGGTAAAACTGCAGGAGCTTGGGGATCAAATATAGGACAGAGCTTATATGTGATTCTATGAAGTCTGCCTCAGAGACAGTCACAAGTCACCCTGAATCCTTTAATTAGCATACTACAGCATGCCAGTCTGCTCCCATTTCATATCCCAGCTCCACCACATTCTATCTGTGAGCTTAACAAGGTGTTTTGTCCTTTTCAAGCCTTAATTACTTAATCTGTAAAATGGGGATGATACTTGTACCTACCTTACAGGGCTGCTGGGGAGAGTAGATGAGCACTTAACAGTACCAAATAAATATCAGTTACTGCAGTTATCGTCAAGAATCTCCAGAGGCATTTCCAATAAGGGTTCTGGAAAGCTTTACAAAGAGAATGAATGAATAGATATGTCAGGGAATCTCCTAGCCTCTCCTCAGGCTGTGAGCTCCGGGGAAGTAGGGGGTGGGGGGATGGTCAGGAGTGTGTCTTGCTCATTTGTTTCCCTATCCCCAGTGCTTATGAGAATAACAATAAATATCTGAACAATTAATGAGGCAGATGGTCCTAAGTTTGAATTCCAGTCCAGCTACTTTTGGTCTTGGGCAAGTTATTTATCTTCTCTGCAACTTGTCAGCTAGCTCGGTGCGCTTGCTCTGTGCCAGGCCCTGGCTAAGGACTTTTTATGGCCTACATCATTTGATCCTTTCAATAGCTCTACCAGGTAGGTGCTGTTACCGTGGTCTTGCAGATGTTATAATTGACGTTCAGAGAGGTTGGGACACGTGCCAGGACAACACGGCTACTGAGGGGTGGAGATGGAGTCCCAACCCTGTTAGACTGGTTCCTTATGCTTAATCACCATGCTCTACACCTCGTACAGACTCTGGGGCAAAACAGGAACTCAAAGGTAGCCCATGCTTTGGTTCCTCTCCCCACCCCCACAACACCAGAAATGAGGGGAAGATTTAGTCTGCCTAGTCAACTCCACTCTTATAACAATATGCCCGCATTTGAAAACCTCACCCAGTCAGAACTCAGGCTGAGGTTTCAGTGTGTGTGTGTTTTGGGCCCAGAATACTATGTGTCTTCAGAAGGCATTTCAGCTTTGCAGCTGTTAATCATGCCCACATCCAGCTAGCCAGAAGGCAAGAGGGTGGATTGCCACATATGGAGAACTCTGTGTCATCTCACAAGATGGGGATTAAAGAAATAAAGGCAGGTGCCTGACTGAGACCTCACGTCCCAATATGTAGTGGCCAACCACAAACCTGGAGAAAGTTCAAAGCATTTAGTGCCTATGAGGAAAGATGACTAGAGAGGCCACAAAGGTCAAAGCCACGTGAGCAATGGTGACTAAGGGTCAACATCCAAAGAGTGTAGGTTTGTGCCGTTCCAGTGTTCACTCCCCCATTTCCTGGTGACAGTGTCTTGATTTGGGAAAACACCCACATGAGTCAATCATGCTGACCTGCAGTGGGTGCTCTCCTGCCACATCATACTACGACTGTTCAGGGACATCTGTGCCACTCTGGATAAGCCTGGCAGCTGGCCCAGGGGAGCAGTCTTACATGCATCTCCCACAATTGTATCGAGAAGTCCAAAGATGGAAGTCTCTTGTCTTCCAGAAAAGCCACAGTGTTCTCTTAGTTGCATTCTGGGACTTGATCAGCTAAGGCACCCAGGACTGGACCAAGGGAATCACTATAGAAGAATTACATTGGAGAAGTACAACAGGGGATCAAACATTCCTGCTATTCAGTGCCACTCCCCCAATCTGGCCCTGGCAATGACTCCGTGGTTCCTACGATATCAGAAAAAAAGCCACTGATACCAACGGTGAAAGTCCAGTGCTTTCCAAAAGCAATTCTTTAAGGGATATATTTATCACAGAATTATTTATAAAAGCAAACAATCAGAATCAATCTAAATATCCATCTATAGGACACTGGTTATATAAACTTGATGCATTCATACTGTAGAACATTATGTGGCCATTGAAAATAATAAGTTAAACATACTAAAGGAACACCATCTCCAAGAAATAATAAAGTGAATAAAAAAAGTGCAGATAGAGGGTGAACCATTTTGGTAACAGGAAAAGGGGGACATCCACATGTGTATTTGTATGGTCATAACTTTTACTGGAAGATTCCACCCATACAGGTGGTTGCCAAAAAATACATATACGTGGTAATATAAATATGCTAGGCACTCACTGTACCTTGGTGAGCAACAATCACCACAGAAAACAGAGCTCATTTCTGCCCACAGTGAGTCTGCAGAGTCTCGACAAAGGGCAGAGAGACATTATTTAATAAACACAAAGACAGATTTGCCTGTCATATCAGCAAATCTCTTATTATTATTGGAGCACTTTGTTCTCATTTTCGTGCTCCTGACATTTAGACTTTTCTGTAGTTACCTGAGCCCTCATGTCCAGAGGACTCAGAGGCCAATGAGGTAGTCCTCAGGCACCTCATTGCTCCAGCCCTAGACCCAGTTGAGTGACCCCACACTGATAGTGATTAACCTTCCAGAAGAAAGCCGTATGTGTGGAGAAAAATCTCTGTGCAGAAGAATGCTTTGGTTTACTTTAAGATAGTCAAAATATAAGCAGAAATGACAGATAATAGGTGAGTAGATAAATGACCATTAATTCCCCAAAAGCAGTACTAATCAACCATAAAAAGATAGACATACGTAATACACATGCATACACAGACTGCAAGAATGTGTTGTCGAACTTAAAAAGCAGGCTATAAAATAACTTGTGTAAAAGGAACACCCTTACGTAACATGGCATATAGATATGTATGAACACAGATGTACCTATCACCCGTATTCATTATCATACACATATATTTTAAATGTGATTTGTAATACAACTCCAGTCTTCTTCTATGTACATCTATATTCTGTATTTTAGCCATTTTTGGTACTAACTGGTGAACTATCATATTGAGAATATTGTCCAGGTAGCGTATTTACACTATAGCAAGGAACTTCAAAGCCCAATCCAGAATTATTGTGGTTATTGAAGCAAATCAATGAGATAGACTTCTGGGGCAGGAAAGTCTTCCTGCATCAATAGAATCACTTCCTATAATTGTCTAAATATATGTCCATTTCACAGGAGGCTTTTAAAACTGAATGGAGACATCCTGAGGAAATATTACCTTCCTTTGGCTGAACAAAGCCATTGCTTGAACGGTGGCAGTCAATGCATAGAAGAATAAATCAGAGTCATTTAATAGAATGAACTCCCACAGGTAATTTTCCAGCATCGACTCACTCTTTAGCTAAAAAACTGGTATTTAGCTTTTCTTTTCCTGTTGACTTCAGACAGGTGGAAGGTTTTATTAAGTACTCAATATCCGTGGAGTTGTACATGTCTTTGTGAAGCTCTCAGACAAATCAGAAAGTCAAATTAGCAATGCATATTTAATACTGCTTTGTAGTTGTTTTTTTTTTTAAGTTGGCAGCAATCAATGTTTACTCTTTGAGGGAGAGTTTATAATTATGCAAATTGGAGAAACAGTCTGCATATGGTATAATGATAATGCCTTGGGTTTTATTTCCAGAGTCAAAAGCATTTCTAAGTATTTCTTTAATTTTACCCATGGCTTGAGGGGAGGTTAGCCAAGGCTGAGTGCTTACTTTTTTCATCAGAGATGGAGTTAGGAGGTCTTAGGACTTGGGGGGTACCCATATAAGCTAAGATTTACACAACATCACCTTGTAGCACATTCTATTGTTTGCTTTCACAACATTCATCTTTTTTATTTCCTTTCTAGACTTAAATTTTATTCAGATATTCACTTTTCTCTATGTAACCATGTGCTTTAGGGGATTGGGGCTCCATTCCTAACCCTAGCAAGAGACTAATGCTTCGTCTAAGCCAATCCTGGTGGCCCAGTACACTTTGATACAAGGGATGTGACCCTCTCTGACAAATGAATGTGAATAGTAATTCCCTGGAGACTTTCTGGAAAGGCAAATGAAGAGAGATCCTTCTGAAGATGTTTAAATCTAGGTATTTCAACAGTGTTGATCTACCCCATTTAGCTCCAAGGAACCTGTCCCTATATTACGACTTCTTGTTGTAAGAGTAACTTTTAAAAATTTACTGAACCACTTGGAATCTGCATCTTCTGTTACTTGCAATGAAGAACACATCTTAAGTGACATGTACCATGACAGTCCCATTAATGCTGTGGAGAACACATATAATTAGAAAAAAAAAAAAAGCTATGATATGCGATATTCCAATGAGGCTGGGTGGGATCTGTTTAAATGCATCAGGGGAAGGAATTGAAGTTTAATGAAGCTCATCTTGGCATTGGAAAGGAGTCTATACCCTACCACTTATGAATAATAAGAAAAACTACTCACTATTCACACTCTTGCTTTCAATGAAATAAGCGTCCTCTGTCACTCTTGATTCTGTCAAAGCAAGCCTGAAAGACACAGGAGAGAAAATATACATAAAATAGACCATCTCATTTGGGCACCAGGCAGTAATTAAGTATCTTGCCCTGTTCTCACCAGCTGGATGACTCTAGTTTTAAATAAACCTCATAGAGCAGGCTGGGCATTTTCCCAGGAAGTTCTTTCAATGGGAATGGCTTATTCCTAGCAGAGCATCAGGTCTACTATTTCATCTGCCACCATCCAGAAGAGAAATCATGTTCCAAGCTAAGTGCCTCATTGCTCCACAGAATGTGTATTGGTCCAGTCGCTCAGCAAATTTCATCTTCTTTGCCACATTGATGGGTTCAGGAATGGGCATGGAACTTGACTGCGGCCAGTAAAAGTCAGTCCTGACACTTGTGTTGACAATTCAAGGGAAGGGAACATCTCTTGCCACTGCAGGTGGCCTGCTGGGGATGAATGAGTTCCTGGAGCAGTGGGGGTGTTGAGACTGCAGTTTCAAACAAAATGTACGTGACCTTGATATTCAGGTCCTGGATTCAGCTATGGTTGGAGTGCTTGAACTTTTCAGTAGAACAAACCCAATATGAACTTTTTTATTTTTCCCCCTTAAGGCAGTTGGGTTTTTGTCTCTTTCTATCAAATATCCTCATCTACCTAGGGAGATAAGACAGGTGTCATAGTTCTCACTCTACAGAGTGAGAAATGAAAGCTCAGAGAGGGGTCAGGATGGGGAGGTCCAGGACCCACATTCAAGATTCCTTCCATTTCATTCTGCTTCCTACTCATTGACTCATTAAAGTAAAATGCAAAGTTGCCATATTTGTTGTCTTTGAGTGCTTCTGACTTTGCATGTTTCTCCTTTAAAGAAAATGAAGATGTCTTTTAGAGTTGCCAAGGGAGATTATCTATTATTTTAGCAAGGAGAAGATTGTATATGTGTGTACACACTCTCACACTCACACTCTCTTACACTCTCAAACGCCACATCTGTTTTTGGATTTGAGCACATCTTCTCCCTGAAGGATCTGTCCAGCTGTAGGCTGGCTTTGGTTGAAGTCCCCTCCTCACAGGGACCTGATGCCCTAAGTTTGGGTCCTGACCAGGTCATCTCCATGCAGGATACAAGTCTCTCACTGCTGATCTGTGACTGCACTGATCACAAGCAAACCCTTCACCCAGCTCCATACGCCCTCAGGGAGCCACTAAGCACAGGTCACAAAGAGGAAGTTCAGAGCCAAAATCTTGCCACTTGGTATCAGTTTTGACTTTTTTTTTTTTTTTAAACATTTGAAGATCATCTGTTACACGATTTAATTATTAGGCTGTTTGAAAATTGGGTTGAAATATTGTTGATAATTTAACACTTGTCTCTCATGAACTGGTATAGATTAGCTTCAGCACAGCATTTCCTTTTTAAAATTTAAATTTGTTACATATGACAGCAGAATGCATTAGAATTCATATGACACATATAGAGCACAATTTTTCATATCTCTGGTTGTACACCAAGTAGAGTCACGCCATTCATGTCTTCACACATGTACTTAGGGTAATGATGTCCATCTCATTCCATCATCTTTCCTTCCCTCCTGCCCCCTCCCTTCCCTACCTTCCCCTTTTCCCTATCTAGAGTTCATTAATCCTCCCAGACCCCTCCCCCAATCTTATGAACCAGCATCCTTAAACCTGAGAAAACATTCAGCATTTGGTTTTATGGGATTGGCTAACTTCACTTAGCATTATAGTCTCCAACTGCATCCATTTACCTGCAAATGCCAAAATTTTATTCTCTTTTAATGCTGAATAACATTCCATTGTGTATATATTCCAGCTTCTTAATCCATTCATCTACTGAAGGGCATTTAGGCTGGTTCTACACTTTAACTATTATGAATTGTGCTGCTATAAACATTGATGTGGCTGTGTCCCTGCAGTATGCGGTTTTTAAGACCTTTGGGTATAGACAGAGGAGTGGGATAGCTGGGTCAAATGGTGTTTCCATTTCCAGTTTTCCAAGGATTCTCCATATTGTTTTCCAGATTGCTGGTGGGACTGCAAATTGGTGCAGCCAATGTATGAATGTGCCTTTCCCCCACATCCTCGTCAACACTTACTGTTGTTTGTATTCTTTTTTTAAAAAAAATATTTTTTAGTTGTAGTTGGACATAATACCATTATTTTACTTATTTATTTTTATGTGGTGCTGAGGACCAAACCTAGGGCCTTGCCCATGCTAGGCAATTGCTCTACTGCTGAGCCACAACCCCAGCCCCTGTTTGTATTCTTTTTTTTTTTTTTAAATTAATTTTTATTGTAGGTTGTTCAAAACATTACATAGTTCTTGATATATCATATTTCACACCCTGTTTGTATTCTTAATAGCTGCCATTCTGACTGAAGTGAGATGAAATCTTAGAGTAGTTTTGATTTGCATTTCTCTAATTGCTAGAGATGTTGAACATTTTTTCATGTATTTATTGATTGATTAGATATCCTATTCTTAGAAACATCTGTTCAGTTCTTTGGCCCATATATTGATTGGGTTATTTGTATTTTTGGTGTTAAGATTTATGAGTTCTTTATATATCCTAGAGATTAGTGCTGTATCTGATTAGGGTGTGGTAAAAATTTGCTCCCCAAATGTTGACTCTCTATTCACTTGATTGTTTCTTTTGCTGAGAAGAATCTTTTTAGTTTTAATCCATCCCATTTATTGATTCTTGATATTAATTCTTGTGCTATAGGAATCTTATTAAGGAAGTAGGGGCCTAATCTGACATGATGGAGATTTGGGCCTACTTTTTCTAATAGGTGCAGTATCTCTGGTTTAACTCTTAGGTCCTGATCCACTTTGAGTTGAATTTTGTGCATGGTGACAGTTAGGGGTTTAATTTTATTTTGTTGCATATGGATTTCCAGTTTTCCCAGTACTATTTCCAATATCACCTTGATTCCAAAACTAGACAAAGACACATCAAAGAAAGAAAACGTCAGACCAATATCTCTAGTGAACATAGATACAAAGATTCTTAATAAAATTCTGACAAATTGAACATAAAACGTATCAAAAATATAGTGCACCTTGACCAAGGTTCATCCTAGGGATGCAAGGTTGATTCAACATACAGAAATCAATAAATGTAATTCATTACAACAGTCACTAGTATGGCAATACGTAATAACATAGATGTGTAACCGATGTGATTCTGCAATCTGTATACGGGGTAAAAATGAGAGTTCATAACCCACTTGAATCAAATGTATGAACTATGATATGTCAAGAGATTTGTAATGTTTTGAACAATCAATAAAAAAAAGAAAAAAAATAAGTAAATAAATGTAATTTACCACATCAATAGACTTAAAGATAAGAATCATATGATCATCTCATTAGATGCAGAAAAAACACTCGACAAAATATAGCACCCCTTCATGTTCAAAGCACTAGAAAAACTAGGGATAACAGGAACCTATCTCAACGTCGTAAAAGCTCTCTCTGCTGAGCCCCAGGCCAACATCATTTTAAATGAAGAAAAATTGAAAGCATTCCCTTTAAAAAACTGGAACAAGACAGGGATGCCCTCTTTTACTACTTCTATTTAACATAATTCTTGAAACACTGGCCAGAGCAATTAGACAAAATAAATAAATAAATAAAATAAAAGTATATGGGTAGGAAAAGAGGAACTCAAGTTGGCACTATTTGCCAACAATATGATTCTATACCTAGAAGATCCAAAAAAATTCTACCAGAAAACTTCTAGAACTAGTACATGAATTCAGCAAAGTAGCAGGATATGAAACCAACACCCATAATTCAAAGGCATTTCTGAACATCAGTGACAAATCCTCTGAAAAAGAAACGAGAAAAACTACCCCATTTACAATAGCCTCAAAAAACAAACAAACAAACAAAAACTTGGGAATCAACGAAAGAAGTGAAAAACTTCTACAATGAAAACTACGGAACACTAAAGAAAGAAATCAAAGATGACCTTAGAAGATGGAAAGATCTACCTTGCTCTTGGATAGGCAGAATTAATATTGTCAAAATGACCGTACTACCAAAAGCACTGTACAGATTTAATGCAATCCCAATCAAAATCCTAATGGCATTCCTTATAGAAATAGTAAAAGCAATCATGAAATTCATCCATTTGACTCTTATTTACCCAAAACTGGGCATTTAAATATTACAAATTTGCACATAAAATATTTGGTATTTCGTATTAAAAAAAAAAACTCAGAAGGGCTGCTAGCTGTGTCTGCATTCCCATATGATGGCACAGGGCGAGTCTGAGCAGCACCTACATCCTGTGAGCAAGGCACATTTTCTTCACTTGCCATATTCTCTGTCTGGTCACCGTTACTTGCTTCTACCACCTAGCATATGTGATTTCAACCTCTGTCCTAATTTCCTACTGCCTGTTTATGTCTAACCTAACAGATGCCACCTTGCCCTCCAGGGACTGTCTGGAAACAGCCTGGGTTCAGCTAGGTTCCCACTCTAGCCTCCAGTCCAGTCCCTCCACCAATAAAATCACCACGTGACTATGATCTACTTTTCTTCATCTATCTTTCAAACCTTCTGCAAAATATTATTTAAATCAGAAAAAAAAATTTATAAATGCTCTGGTGAAAATGAAGCTGCCCTGTTGTATTGCCAGGAGCAAGGACTGAAGGGAAATTGCTATATTAACCAAGCAACAGAAGACATGCCAGAAAATTCAGTTACTTTGTAATCTTTTATACATCAATTTTTTTCTCTTGACCTCAGTTTCTTTTTTTGGGGGGGCGTGGTGGTGGATACTGGGGATTGAACTCAGGGGCACTCAACCACTGAGCCACCTCCCCAGCCCTATTTTGTATTTTGTTTAGAGATAGGGCCTCACTGTTGCTGAGGCTGGCTTTGAACTCTGGATCTCCTGTCTCAGCTTCCCCAGCTGCTGGGATTACAGGTAGGTGCCACTGCACCTGGCTTGACCTCAGTTTTAAACAAGGAGGTTGTGTTAGATTGGAAATTATAAACTGGTGAGCCACAGGCCATATCCAGTCAATAGATGGTACTTTTTTTCTTTTATTAATTAAATGCAAAAAAACACAAATAATAATTCAGTTAATCCAGGTTACAGACTTTTCAGAACTGCCTAGCGTCAACCAACAATGGTCCAGAATTCCCACACAATAATGGTTATGTAGCTCATCCCAGTCTTCATCCACCCCTGGTTCCATTTGTTATGTCAGTTGCTCCTGCCACCTGGGAATGAGATGACCTCTACAGTGTCTCATTCTCTGAGTAAAGGATGACCCTGTGAGCATCAGAGGTGATCTGGAGAATAGGCAAATGTTCTCAGCCACAAGATCACATGGGAGCACTCCAGTGAATCTTCAGGAATTGCTCCTCCTTCCCATGTGACCAAGAGTGGAAGCAGCAAGGTGCCCAGGTCTTTGTGAAGGACCCACTACATGGTTAAACCTGAAAAGGCAACAGCCTGCCTTTGAAAGCAGCAGAAATATTCTTCCGTTGGGGTTGCTAGCTGATTCTCCAAGTAATTTGCAATTCAAGTGTCTCTTTGTTTTGTATGAAAATTTGCTGCTATTTGGAAAGTGGGGAAGAGCTAAATTGCATCCTGCTGGTTTTACTTTGACTGTATCAAAAAATAAACTGTTAATCTGGTTCCATAATTAGCTTTTCTGTTCTAAAAAGGCCCTGGGAGAGAGTCCAGAGAGTGGCTGTCAACTCCCCACTTCTCAACTCAATAACGTCTTTCAACAGGATGCCCTGAAAGGAGAATGATTGCAGGTGGGGATTGGTCTTCATTCTCTCTTTCTGATTTTTCTTCTCCTCCATCCAACACTCAGTGTCTAGCATGTGCAAGAAGCTATGCTTCCTCATCAGGAGTGTAAAGATAAGAAATTACTGTGGAGCTGACAGAGAACGTAAGCGTCTTCCATCCAACCATTCACTCACCCACCCACCCATCCATCCATCCCAAACATGTTGTTTCTAAATCATGTTGGATGCAGTGAGGCCTGGTATGTGATGAATACACAGATGACGTAACTAGCATTCAAAAATTCTAAACTTAAGAGCTGACTTGTGACTAGGGCCACAGTGGTTAGTTTCATGAAGAAGATAACACCTTGCCTTTCTCCTGTTATTGTGTGCCTGCATGTACTCATAGTAATGCATGAAATGCTGGATGGAGAAGCCAACTAATACAAGCAGAGGCACGTGGTGGAAATTAAATTTGAAAATCGAGGGGAGACCCATGTTAGCAGAGCTGAGGATTTTCACTTACACAAGAGCTAGTTTGAGCACTGTGAAGTACTGTGCTGAGCACTTTCTACATACTATCTTAATGAAACTTCACAAAGCAAAGTAGTAATCATTGGCTACAAGTTACAGACAGCAAACAGACTCAAGTAAGTTCTCAGGAAATATGCTGGTAGAGTAGATGACAGGGATAAGACCTAAATCCATGTCTGATTTCAAAGCACAAGTTTTATCTACTGCTAGGTAATTTTGCTTAGTTGTGGGGGTATTAAAGGATGACTTGGGTTCCCATCAACCAACATATTCATTTATTTGCAAATATGTATTTGTTGATTACTCTGAGAAAAATAGTACTCCTAAAGCTAGGGATAAAAGAAACAGCAAGATTCTGGTCTTCTTGAAATTTGTGTTCTAGTAACATTATTGAAATACCTTCCTTCCTGGTACAAAGATCAGAGTTGGTCTTCAAGTTGATTTCCCAAGAGAGGACTATTCGATAGCCATTCCCCAGTTCTGTTCAGATAATTTGGATGGTGTTATGGTTTGGATATGAGGTGGTCTCCCAAAATCTTCTGTTAATGTGGGAATATTCAAAGGCAAAATGATTACATTATGAGAGGTGTGACCTAATCAGTCTATCCTAATCTCAGTGGACTGACTGGATTGTAACTATTGGCAGGTGGGCATGGCTGAAAGAGGTGGGTCACTGGGGCTGTGCCTTGGAAGGGTACAACTCTCCTATGGCCCCTTTCCCCTCTTCCTTCCTGCCCTGAGCTGATCAGCCTTCCTCTGCTGGGCTCTTCTACCATGACATCCAAATGCCGCAGTCTGGCTGGGCACAATTCAGGAGCCACTTGTCAAAAGAAACTAACTTTATTTTTAGAACCACACACGCCAAACAAAACAGCTCCTCAGGAAAAACCCTCAGAGCTTAACTGCCACCATGGGCTTCCCACAAGCCACTCCCCCAACCACCAGCCTCTCCACCTCCCACAATCCTCCTGCTCTTGATGCCGATTGGCTGGGTCGTGTGGGCGGAGCCAAAAAAGTCCCCCAATGAGCAGCTCCGTAGCCTGAAAGGGCAGGGAAACAGTCCAATGAGCATCACCGCAGAGGAGCCAATCAGCTAGATGTTGCTGGGGCCGCTTAGGCTGTGGCTCTCAACATCCCGCTTCCCCTTGGGCCCAGAGAAATGGAGTTGGCCATCTATGGAGTGACACCTCCAATGCTGTGAGCCAAAATAAACTTTCCCTCCTTAGATTTTTCTTTTTGGACATTTTGGTCACAGTGACAAAAACCTGACTAAAACAGGTAATACCCCATCTTCTTATTTTCTTCAGGGGGAATTTGTTAACCTCTATGCTGTTCTCATCTCTCTGAAATTACTGCCTTGGATATGATAGACCCATTTCCAATCTTATCCTCAACTTGAACTTGAAAGAATCTATAAGAACTTTTCACTCTGCAACTCACTCAACAGACAAGAGTGATTTTTTTTTTTTTTTTTTTTTTTTAGTACTAGTTAGTTTAGTTTAGTTTTATGTTTAGACTCAGGAAAGTTTGAGACTCTAATCTTAAACCTACTCAGGACCTACCTGAGAAAACCGCTCCCAATGTGAATTGGCCTGAAATCTGGTCCCTGAAAGCTCCATTAGTGTCTTTTTGGAGAGGGTGCGTCACTTCCGTGGTACATAGAGGTTTGGGAAAAGGCACTGCATTACTCCTGAAAGTTAGACCAGGGCAGGACTCCTGACTGTGTTTGGACTATATGTAAACATCCAGGGAAAGCTGCCTCTTAAGGCACTGTGTCTGTGCATGTGGAGAACAGCTGAAACAAGATCATACATTACAGGGGAATGAGGGTGCTGAGGGAATCTCATGTTCCTCAATGTGGCAGGTACAACAATAGCTTCCTAAAGATGTCCCTGGAACCCATGAATCTGTTACATGAAGGAACTTTGCAGATGGAGTTAAGGTTACAGACCTTACCTTAAGATAGGGAGATCATCCTGGAGGGTCCTCTGTGATCATATGGGCTCTTAAAGGGGGAAGAGGGAGGCAGAAGAGATTATCAGAGATATACTATGATGGAAGAGCAAGAGAGGTTAGAAGCATGAGAGGGACATGATCCAGTGTTGCTGGTTTGAAGATGAGGAAGAAGTCATGAGCCAAGCAATATGGGCAGCCTCTAAAAGAGTCGAGAATAGGCTCACAGTCAGAAAGGAAAGGAGGTACCCCACTGCTATAATGGCAAGGAACTAAATTCAGCCAATAATCTAAAACAGGAAGGAAATGGATTGTCCCCAGCACCTCCAGGAACAAAGCTCTGCCAATATCTTGATTCTAGCCTTGCAAGACCCACATTGGGACTTTTTATGGAACCATAATAAAGTTGTGTTGTTTCGACTGCTATGTTTGTGGCAATTTGTTGTGGTAGAAATAGGAAATGAATATACTGCCTGTTGGGAGAATTTTCATCCCTTGTTAGGTTTGATTTAGAAGATGGTTGAGTTTGAGAAATTCTCATGTCAGGTAGGATTTGGTATGACTGAAAGTGGCAGAAAACCTCAAATAACTGTCTTACGTACCTGAAAAACCTTATTATTTTTAATATTGTTATTTGCTCTTAAAAAAAAAAACTGAGATAGTAAAATCCAGTCTTTCTAGGAATCCTGTGATTCTAGGAATCATTAGGAAAGGCTGATTTCAACTCTCTGCTCTGATCTTTTCAGATTTAATTCTCATTCTTCTGATCCAAAATGGCTCTCAGAGACCTTTCCATCACATATACATAAATTACAGACAGCAAGATGAGGAAGTAAGAAGAAATGTTTAGATAAAAGTATGTCCCAGAAGTTGCATACAATACTTCTGCTTGTACCTCATTGGCCAAAACTTGGTCACATGACCACACACAGAGCTCCATAGAAAGCTTAGAAGGACCATGTGCTCAAGGGAAGGTTAGGACTCTGTCAGACTGGACCCCCATCTCCTACCAGACCTGAAAAAACAAGTCAAAAATCAACTAAGACTAAATGTAACTACTACATAACTAGAAGAAAACTTAAGGGAAATGCTTCATGAGATTGGTCTGGGCAAAGATTTTTCAATGAGACCATAAAAGTACAGGCAACAGAAGCAAAAACAGACAAATGGGATTACTGCAAACTAAAGAGCTTTTGCAGAGCAGCAGAATCAATCAACAGTGAAAAGACAGCCTCCAGAATCGGAGTAAATATTTGCAAACTGACAAGGGGTTAATATATAGAATACATAAGGAGCTTACATAACTCCACAGCAAAAAAACCCCAAAATAACCTTATTAAAATGTGAACAAAGACTCGATAGATCTCTCTCAAAAGAGACATATGAAAATCCAACAGGTAAATTAAAAAATGCTCAATGTCAGTAGCCATTAGGGAAATGCAAATTAAAACTGCATTGCTAGACTACCTGACTCTTGTTAAAATGGCTATTATCTAAAAGATAAGAAAGCAAACATTGTGGAGAAAAGACAACACTTACACCTTTTCCAAGAGAATGTAACTTAGTACAGTCATTATGGAAAATAGTGTGGTTTCTCAAAAATTAAAAGTATAGTGACTGTATGATCCGTCAATCATACTACTGCATATATATTCAAAAGAAATGAAATCAGTATAAGAGATATCTGTACTTGTGTTTATGGCAGCAATTTCTCAATAGCCAAGACTTGGATTTAATCTAAATGCCCAACCTATAGATGAATGGATAAGGGAAATGTGGTACAGATCCACAATGGAATAATATTCAGACATTAAAAATAAAAAACAATCCTCGGGGCTGGGGTTGTGGCTCAGAGGTACAGCACTCGCCTAGCATGCATGAGGCACTGGGTTTGATCCTCAGCACCACATAAATGTAAAATAAAGACATTGTGTCCACCTACAACTAAAAAAATTTAAAAAAACAACAACAATCCTCTCATTTGAGATAGCATGGATGAACCTGGAAGGCATTATATGAAGTGATACAAGCCAGACAGAGGCACTGCAAGATCTCATTCATATGTGGAATATAAAAAAACTAATCTCATGGAAATCGAAGAAAAGTGGGGACCACAAATTGGGGAGGAAATGGGGAAAAGGAGCGTAGACAGAAGGATGTCACAAGAGCATTCACCCCAGAAGAAATTACAGTCAAGTGGGAGGAGTAAGTCCAGGTGCTCTTCTGCATAGAAGGCTGACTATGGTTAACAGCGAGGTATCCTATATTTCAAAACAGCTAGAAGGGAAGCTTTAGAATGTACATACCACCAATAAATGATAAATGCATGAAGTGATAATATGCTAACTACTCTGATTTGATCAATAGATGATGTATACATTTATCAAAACCACATAACTGATGTAATTCTACATGTACAATCAGAAAAATGAGAAATTATACCCCATTTATGTATGCTGTATCAAAGTGCAAAATGCATTCTACTGTCATAACTAATGAAAACAAATTTTAAAAAATTAGAAATTCAAAGAAACCTCAAATCCCATCAATAAAGAGGCACAAAATATCAAAAAATCAGGATTTTTTATCACCGAGGAAATTGGAGAACATGGATTTGGGGAGACAACCAACAATATTAACCTTCCTATGGTCATTTTTGTATCATTACTGGATGGTCTCAAAGGGCTACAGCTATGAAAACTGTTCCAGCTGGGATGCAAGTTATTCCTCCATGAGGACCCAAGGTCTTTGTCTCCATCTTCCTAGCCCTTTATTCTAACTCCAATTTCTAGTCTACCCTAGTCCTATCTAATCTTAAGGCTCCTTTTGAAATCTTACCTCCGTCTACATTTTTTTTTTTCCTAAATTTTACAGAGACACATATCCCTCTCTTCCCTAAATTTTGGGAGTATGGGTTTCTATTTCCTGCTCTCCTCCCACTCCCTGCATGGGAGAGTTATTTCTGGGTGTGCCTGCAGCTCCTGGAATGCAGCAATGCAGGCCAGAGTCTTGTGCAGACTTTGCAGTGTCTGGATCACAGCAGGAACTCCATAGATACCTGACAGCAGGGGCCACTCTTGCCCCTGAGGATCCAAGTCCCCCTTCCTCATGGAAACAGTTCTTCTCCCATGCCTTCAGTGTTATCAGGTTCTACAGCTGCCCGACTACAGACTTCAGAGCTCAGTCTTCCTCATGGTTAGCTGTGGCCTTCTAACTGTGTTAGGGCCAGTGGAACATGCAAAGGAGTGGTGTCAGCAAGTTCTGGCTCTAAGTTCCTTGAAGGTGAACCTACTTGCCTGGATCCTCTCCTACCCTCTTCCTGATGGCTAAGAAGGATGCAGCAGCCCTGTGGGGGTGGGACATGCAGGGGCCCCACATGTTGAGGATGGCAGCACCAGCAACCAGCTTATGAGCTGGGATGATCTTACAAATCTGCCTAACTTCTCCAGACTGCCCTCCCACCTTTGCACTATGAGAGACATAAAAACTTGCTCCTCTAAGTTGCTGTGCTGGGTCTCCATGACAGCAATTTACCTGTGCCTTAACTCATTCACATGATTGATGGAAGTGTTACTTCTTGGTCGGGGATATGGCTTTTTTTCCACATGTCCTTTTCCAGAAAGGTGACATCTAACCTAAAATGATGAGACCTAGAGCAGTCAATGGAATAGATACATGTCATGCCCTATAGGCAGCCAAAGGCTTTTAATGGAGATGTGGTTTCAGGCTCTTGCATGCTGGTTAGCCAGGAGGGTTAAGTAAACATGGTTGGGGCTAGAATTTTATTATTTCTATTGCAGTCACTCTTGAAAATATTTTTAATCAGGAGTATGTTCAGACTTAAGTAATGTTTTGTACCGACACTCATTGCTGATTCATTCTTTTTAAACCTATCATTTTAGAAAATTGTTTTTTTGCTGCCTAAGTATTTCTTGCCATTTAAAACTTTTTCTACAAAGTTCCTTTTTTTTTTGTTTTTTTGTCATACCCCTTTAGGAGTCTATTTAGGCAATTCTGCTGAGCATTCATTTCCTAGCTGACTATTAACAACAAAACACCTTGAATTTATATGTTGCTTAATACTTCTCAAAGCCCTTTCCCAATCTAATAGCATTTAATCAGAGAAGCTTGGTAAGCTAGGTAAAGTATTAATATTCCCAGTCCATAGATCAACAGCTCTCAAGAATTGTGTGGTGTAGCAGCAGTATTTAGCTATACATTATGAAGCATGTGGTTTTAGAACATTTGAAAATCCAGTCTCTACCTCAGAGCAAAGCCTGGCCAAGGAAGGGACATCACCTTTGTCCTTGGAAAAACCCACAGAGCACTCCTAGGCACATTCCCACCCTGCTAAGTTGTTTATCTACAAATAACAGGAGAGATCTGCTGTGCCAGGTGGCCCTGACTCAGTCAGGCTAGGTGGGGACCCATAGCAACCCTCTAGCAGCCACCAATCAGCATGAGACAGGGAAATACCTGGGATGCCAGATGACCCTCTCAGTAGTTTATGGTGGTTGATAACATGTTGGGAAACCATGTAGTTCAGCACGTACACCCCTCTTGGCTTAAACCAATCAGTTCAAATGAATACCCCTTTTGTACTGACCAATCACCCCTACCCAACTTGTTCCCGCCAGTGAATGTGCTAATCATGTTTTAGAGTTGTTATTTGATTTTCCCGTGGTGTGTGATGATTTGCTAAGAGATGCTATGATGTATGTGAAGTCCCTGCCTTCTCCAAAGAATGTATAAAACTGCTGCAAACCCTGGGCTTGGGGCCTCTCAGCGTCACCAGTTGCTGTGTGTGTGCGCGGAGGACCAAGCTAGCTCGCAATAAACACCTCTTTGCTGCTTACATCAATCTCGGCTCTCTGGTGGTCTTTTGGGGGTCCCGAATTCAAGCATAACACATTTATTTCAGGTCATTCTTTTAAATCATTTCATAGATTCAAAGATGAGAACCTATCATTGTGTTCCTCATGCTAAGGATAAGTGAGAGACAATATCCCAGATTGTAAGGGTCTGGTGGGCAATCGATCAATAATCACACTTTGAGAAGGATGATGGCCATCTGCTCACCAGAGTCCTCTGGGCAACTGTTTTCCTGTTGCTCCAACCATGTGATTTTTTTTGATAGGCTTGCTGACCACAGAGGAGAAAGGAAGGTGATTCGGTGATTGGATCAAGTGAAGTCACTCAACCCAAATCTAAGCCAATCAGTCTTTTCTGGGTTGTAGAATTTTGGAAACAAGGAGAAATAGAGGCTCTGATCTGTTACTACTGGGCTGAGATGATGTGATCCTAGAGTAACTGTGGTAGTCTGTTTTGCTGCAATGGAAGGACACTTTTTTGCATCTGGGAAGTGGAGCCCAGAAAAATAGGTAGTGGGGAGACGGAAAGGCAGACATTGAGGGGACCATCAGGCACAGCAATTTGAGAGGAGAGAGGGTAGTTGATCCTGATGCTAGAATAGTGACTGGCACACAAGAAGGGCTCGGTATTGGTTGATAAAAGGTAAATAAATAAAGAGCTGAACACCACTTTGTCCCTATCACCTGGTCCAGAGTGTTGAGCAGAAACGATGCTCGGTTCATACTTATTGAAGGACTACAAGCTGTACAGACTATGTCTTCAGCTGGGTGAAAAGGGGTTTAAAATGGAAACTCCCCTCCATATTATTTTATTGATTCTCATGCCTTTCTCACAGTACTTCCAAGAAAAGTAGTAGTAACAAGAAAAGGCATAGGCACCAGGCAGACCTGTCCGACTTCTAGCTTCAGAAGCAACCAGTTGTATAATATTGAGAGGAGACTCAACGCTGCCTCAAGAGAGTTCTGAAAAGGGCATCATCAGGTAAGTGCACAGCTGACATACAGGCCAAAGCTCTGCTGCCACCTTTATTAACTAAACCAAGTTCTTTCGAGTATCTCCTGTATGTCAGACACTTTCAACCCTGCAGATATTGGGAGATGAGACAGACGAGGCCTTTGTCCACATGTAGCTTCTATTCTACTGGAGGGAGATGAAACAGTAGTTTGAGATAATAAAGTAGGGCTAGTAGTGAGTGGGGCCTCCAGACTGAGGGGTCAGAGAAGACCCATAATGGAAGATGACATGCAATCCAAACTCTGAATCCCAGGAGGACCCAATTACAGGAAGACAAAGAGAACTCCAACCCGGGGGAACTGCACATGAGGCCTTTGAGGTTGGAATGAGCTTGGTTTATTTGAGAAACAGAAAAGGCTGTGTGCAGGAGGGGTCAGCAGGAGGCCAAATTCTATAGCTATTTAGACTGACTTGCTCTATGGGGCAAGGGCTATGTTAAGAGCCAGAAACCCAAACATGAAAAGACAAAGTTACTACAGATTCTCAATTTACCTAGTCTCGCAAAGTTTAGTTAAAGGATGTTTCTGATAAGTTGAATTTTATATATGTATAGTTTGACCATATCTCACACCTACCGCCATCAAATGTCTTTGCCATTGCAGTTGGGTCAGAGGCAGGGAAAGTCCTGAACCAGGCTCCCTCTACTAGCAAAGTAGGAGGTAGTTCAATGGTCAAAGTAAGCTTGCCCACAGGAGAGAAATCAGAGAACTTAATATAATTATACCTCCTCAAGCACAATCTCCATCTGCCTGTACATGAACCCATGTGATGTTTTGGAGAAGTGGCAGTAATGCTCGTCAGAACCCAGAGTGTCTGCTCAAATCCTTCCTATGATAGATTGCCCTCTAAGTGATGTCCAAGGCCTTACGTATTGGTAGTCCTTCACATTTCCTGATTTCTCTTTATAAAGTCCTTTTGGGTAATGTGTTTTATTTGTGAGAAGCAGAGGAAAAATCATCTACAAAATAGAAAATGGTCTGACTTAAATCAGGGCACAGTGAGATGTCAACCTAATTCCTGCAGGAGTGCAGATTCTTCTCTTTGGATGACCATTTCCATTCTCCTAGCTTTATATACCAGCTACAGTCCAATGATTTTTAAATTTTGTCTCCAGTTTACATCATTCTCTTGAGCTTTCAATCATTTGTTCCTACTTGTCCCTCTCCATGTTACTTCCTTATTCTCCACCAACCCTTCATCCATTTGCTCCTGGTTTAGTTTTCCTCTTCATACCCAACATCTAGTGCATCCACCAAGTGTTGTAGGGTCCACTTTCAAAGGACATCTCAGATCCTTTCCCTCATTTCCATATTCACAGTGACTACCCAAGTCCAGAACTGCTCCTTTGCTACAGGATCTATGCTACTGACTACTCCTAGTAGGTTCTCTTTGCTTCACTCTGGCCTGCTTATAATCTGTTCTCCACAGAAAGATCTTGAGAAATGCAAATTTCATCACTCCACCTCCCAGATACACACATACTTAAAGCATGTCCACTGCATTTAAAATTTTATTCACACACTTCCACCTGGATTACAACATAAAAAATGATGCCTGTCTCACTCGCCAGGCTTACACTTTCCATCTTCCTCATCCAAGTCTAAGTTCTGGCCATACCAGCTTCCTGACTCTTCCAAGAACATGCCAAGCTCACTGGCCCCTGAGACATTGTGTTTGAAAAATTATGCCTTCTCTAGCTTCTTTGCATAGTGGGCTCCTTCTATCTTACCTAAGTTTCACAGAAACCTTCTATACCTCCTCTACCTAAAGTAGCAATGATGACTTATGCACTCCCTATATAACATTGTTTATTTCACTTATAGCAATTTTAGAATTTCAGTACAACACTAGTTTTATTGGCTGCTGTCTCTTCACGTTGTATTATGTTCCATACATGCAAGAAACATATTCATCTTGTCAATATATCATCTCTCCAGAACTAAGCCCACCATCTGGCATAGTGCCTTCAGTATTTGTTGAATAAATGAATAAACACAGGAAAAGATGAATGCTGCTCACTGATGGTAAGGATGAAGGTCCATGCTGTATAAAAATCTTTGCCCATCATTTCAACACTGACATGGTTCATCAGCCTTACCATTCCTTTATCTTCTTGCAAGCCATCTTTTTTAAAAAATTATTATCTGAAAAGGATTTCTTGAGTTGAATCTCAGATAGGATATCCCAAAAGCAAAAACTGTTTCTTTAGTGTTCCCAGTTACTTGACAAAAATACCTTCTAAACCCTACAGGAAACTACACATTCAATTAAGGAAAACCACTGAAGACTGCTATAGACACCTGGATTCAGGTTGGGATCTACCAAACCGTCTTGGGTAGTCATTTGCCAACTTTGTTCCTCAGACTTCTGCCCCTGGCTGCTTTGTTTGCTAGAACCTAATCCCTCTGGGCACACAGGAGGCTGAAGAGTGACTCCTAAAAGGACACATGCACAACCTGGTTCCTGGATGGTTCCTTGTTTGGAAAAGGGATGTGACCAAGTCTAGGATCTAGGCATGAGGAGATCATCCTGGATTATTCAGATGAGCTTTAAATGACAGACCCTCTATGAAAGAAAGGCAGAGGGAGATTCGAGACACAGAAAGCAACTCCACCTCAGGAGCAGGGACTAGAGTGACACGGCCACAAGTCAAGGAAAGCCGGGAGCCACCAGAAGCTAGAAGAGGTGCATGATGGGTACTCCCCTCGTGTCCCCAGAGGAAGGATGGCCCTGTATGACTATGGACTTCTGGTCACCAGAACTGTGAAGAAGTACACATAGACCATTGTTCTGAGCCCTTACTTTTGGGGGCAACTTACTATGGCAGCCCTAGGAAAATAACACTGTGTTCATCTATACTGGGGTCACCCAACCTCCTTGTCCCAGAGCCCATTGTGAGGCCATTCTCTAATGTCATGTCAAGAGACTCTACCAGGCCAACTCTAGATGCTTAAACAATTGACTACAGTCTCGGAAAAACAGACATGAAGGATAGTCATTCATATCATTCCCCAATACCTTAATAAAACTGTTAGTATTCCACTCTCCATGGCAGTTCGTACCTATACTCTTTTCTCTGAAACCCTTTTTCCCAGGGATCTTCCTCTCTACCAGTCCTCTTGTCCCTTTAGCCAATAATGACTCTCCAGAGTTTAAGGGGCGTCCTGAGTGCACACGGAGATTTCTACTTCAAGTGATGTAAGAACATTAATCTAACAACAGTCGTAGCAGTAACAGTAGCTAACAGTAACTGGCTGAGAAAAACAAAAAACTGCTAAGCAGTTTTCCACACGTCATCTCTTTCAGCCAACCAAAACAGCACACAAGGCCCACCATTACGTCTTTAGGCCCCATAAGTAGTGCTGTCGTGTTACACATTTACATATTTCTTCCTGAAGGGTCTCCTTCATTTAGGAAGACATTTGATTTCAGCCAGCAAATTGCAGAGAAAAGTCTCTGTCTTTTTTTTTTTTTTTTTTTTTTAATTTATTGCACGTAAGCGATTCCTCTCTGCTCTGCTATATCGCCTGTTGTAGACTCTTGTAGGAAGTGATCATCTCAAGAGTGAGCATTTTACCCAGGTGCCACTCGCCTGCACCTGGACCACCAGAAGGGATTCAGAAGGAGTAGGAAAAATGCAGGAAAGGTGGCTCTTCCAGCCAGATGTCTTTTAGAGCAAAAGTTTGAATATAATTTGTTCCAAGAATGAAAATTTAGTTTAACCAGGAGCTCCAACTTTTTTTTTTTTTTCCAGGATGGGAACTGGAGAGAGAGGCATCAACATAATGAAAGCTTCTGTGTAGAACTTGTCCTATCCTGGAGCACCCCAGGGTAGGCACTGGGAGTGTATCCTGAGTTACCTTTGGGTGTCAGAACTGATTGATCTCACATGGTCTCAAGGCCTCCAGAGGAACTGTGGCGAGGGACCCCTGACGGGGAAAGACATCATGTGCGTATCTTCCCCCTGACTGCCTTGCCTACCACAGCAGCTGGGCTTACACACTCACTGCACATGGATCCACTGAGTCAAGCTCACAGATGTGCCAGATGCCCTGGAGGTTACCCAGGGTTGTATGCAAAATGAATTGCTCTTTTTGCATCAATACCAGCTCCCTTTTGCTCTGAAAGCAACTTTCTAACTTTATCCCCCACCTGTGTCCCTCCACTCCCCTGAGACTTCCAGATTAGCTAAATCATTTGCTTTGGATTGCTGTTGGTGCAATTTTTATTCCCTCTCTGCTTAAACTTAATTCTGATATTATTTGTGTTCTCCTTTGATCTTGCTTCCAACCTAAGTTTCTGGAGGGCAGAGTTTATATTTTGTATCACTCTTGTCCCCAAAGTACAAAGCACTTTGCCTTGCATGTAACAAGTACTCTGTAGTTTTTTTCCCCCACTAAACAATTCATTTAGTACATAATATGTGACAGGAACTTTATAAAATTCTGGCCATGGAAACTAGCAGGGAACAAACTAGTGGAGCAAGCAGACAAGATTACATTTGAGGGAGGAAGACTTGAGAACATGCCTGTGTGTGTACAGGACAGAAAAGGGAGCATTGCATTGACCTAGTGCTAAATGCGAGAAGGAAATAAGCAGTGGAGACTAGGATAATGGGAACAGGTGGCTTGATAGGATAGACCTGGGTTTCTTTGAGGTGGTGACATTTAAATTGTGCCTGGAAGGATGGGAAGGAACCAGCCAGGCCAAGAGCTGAGAGAAGGGAAGGGGCACATTTCTAGACAGAGAGGACTTGCAAGTTCAAATGAGCTAGGGTAGGAAAAGTCGAGGCATATTCAGAGATCCGGAGGGACGCCACCATGGCTAAGGCTCAGCTGGTGAGCCTAGGGAGTTGGAAGGGGAAGTAACTGGAGTGAATCGTGTCCCCTACAATCTAGGACTATCCAGAAACAGAGAATGTGACTGTATTTGGAATAGGGTTTTTGCAAATACAATTTGTTAAAATGAGGCTATACTGAGTTAGGGTGGGACTCCTGCCCCTACAAAACAGACAAGAGAGGCACAGGGAAGAAGCCACTGAAGCCTCTGAAGGCAGAGGCAGACTAGAGCTGGACATGGATGCCCAGGATGGCTGGACAGCACCAGAAGCTCCGAGAGAGAGAATGGCCCTGTCCGCTCTTTGACCCCTTACTTCTAGTCTCCAGAACCATGAGAGAATCATTTTCTTGTTGTTTAATCATTTGCTATGGCAATGCTAGGAACTCATGCAGGGGTAAGGAAAAGGATCTGTTTTATTATCAGTAAAATCAAAAGATGTTGGCCTATAGTAGGAGCTTTTTTCCCCCCCAGACTTATGATTTTATCAAATGACTGAAAAAAGTCCTTGTGCTCAGAACAATTTCCCACTCTCTTCCTAAGGCCAAGTTGCTTCTATCACTGACAGTGTCCTCTGCAATGTAAATGTCCACCTACCAGACACTGAAGATTTGTCATTGGTTTAACCATTAGCCACCTGAGGTCTCAGAAGCATTTTCCTTCCACTTTTAAGCTAACATGAGTCTACTTCTGCATTCTGAATTTAGCTCCTTTTTCCTCAGAGAGTTGGTGATGCTGGATGTCATTCCGTCCTCCCCCTCAAGCCCCTTTCAGATCTAAAGGAAAACATCACACATTCGGAAGTTCACATTAATTAATGCTGATGTTTGCTTTGCTGACATTGCTGCAAAAAAGGGCTTATTTCAGGGATGGAGAGCATGCTTCTTCTAATTCTCAACATGATTTTCAGTATGAGCCTTAAAAAAAAAAAATCAATGGATGACTAGATTCAGGTGCACAATTACTGTCCTAATCAAGCCTTTCATGAATGCTAGCTGTCTAACACTTAGGAAAAAGATGTAACTCAGCAGAAAGAATGGCTGCATGGGGAAATAGGGCAGAAACCAGAAGGTTCTGGAAAATGTGGCTTTATATAGACTGAGAGAATTTGGAGTTCTCAGCTTTTTGGGGTCCTGGAGAAGAGTTTCCCCACTTCCTTACATCTGGGGGATTTGCTGAGAGTACTCATTCACTTAAGTTTCCCGATTAGAAATTTGAACATCACTACAGAATAGAAGACAGAGACAAACCCACACACCGACAGTCATCTGATCCTTGACAGAGGTATCAAAAATATACATTGGAGAAAAGAGCTTTTTAAATAAATGGTACTGGAAAAAACTGATTATTCAGTAGAATGAGACTAGACCTTTATCTTTCACCCCATATAAAATTCAACTCAAAAAGAATCAGAGACCTAGGAATTAGACCAGAAACTATGCACACCCTAAGAGAAAATATTGGATCAACACTCTAGCATATAGGCACAGGCAATGACTTCCTCAATAGCACCCATAAAGCTCAGGAAATAATGCTGGGAGTTAATAAATGGGATGACATCAAATTAGAAAGCTTCTGCCCAGAGAAGAAACAATTAGAATGTGAAGAGAGAACCTACAGAATTGGAGAATATCTTGGCTAGCTACCCTTCTGACAGAGGCTTACTATCTAGAATATATAAAGAACTAAAAAACTTAACACCAAATGTAATGTAGAACCAAATAGCCAATTAAAAAATGGGCAAATGAACTGAACAGACACTTCTCAAAAGAAATACAAATGGCCAACAAATATATTAAAAAATGTTCAACATCATTAGCAATCAGGAAAGTGCAAATCAAAACTATGCTAAGAGTTCATCTCATACCAGTCAGAATGTCAGTCATCAAGAAAACAATAAAAAATGCTAAAGAGGATGTGGAAAAATTAAAGGGATACTTTACACTGTTGGTGGGATTGTAAAATAGTTCAACTATGGAAATCAGCATGGTGAAACCTCAAAAGACTAGGAATGGAACCACTGTATGACTCTAAAATACCATTCCTCAGTATTTATCCTACAGAATTAAAGTCAGCATACTCGTGTTTATAGCAGCACAATTTACAATAGCCAAACCATGGAATCAGCCTAAGTGCCTATCAATAGAAGAATGGATAAAGAAAAGGTAGTTTATATACCACATTCAGCCACTAAGAAAAATGACTTTTTGTCATTTGCAGAAAAATGGAAATAGAGTCCATTATGTTAAGCAAAATAAGCCAAATTTCGAAGGTCAAGGGTTATATGTTTTCTTTTACATGTGGAAGCTAGAGAGGAAAAGGGAAAAGAAAAATGGGACCTTGGGGATCTCATAAAAAGCAAAGTGACCAAGGTTGGAGAGGGGGATGGAGGGGGAAGTGCTGGGGAGTGATACTGGCCAAATAATATTGCTATATTGTGTGCACATATGAATGTGTAACAGAAAATCCCATTGTTATGAGCAACTACAATGCACCAATGAAAATGTGAACAAAGGTAAAAACAGTGCAAAGAAAAACAAAGCAACAACCAAAGGAGTTCGAACCTCCCTCCTCACCAATCATAATATGGACTTTGAATTGAAGCACTGTTGATGAAAGGGTTAATCAACCCAAGGATACATATTCATGGTATCTTTTAAGGAAAATGGGCACCCCTGCTAACTGTGAAAATAGAAATTCTTGTCATTCATTATCCTACTCTTGATTAGTACTTCACATACATTGTAATATATAATAGTCTATTTCTGTCCATTTTTCTGCAGATGGCAAAAATTCATGTTTTCAAGGTGGTCAAGTATGACCTTGGTATCCAAAACACTGTTTAAAATCTGGCTCTGCAACTTCATAGCTAAGCAACATTGGTTAGCCTCCTATCTCTTTAAGCCTTGGTTCCTTCAACTCTAAAATGGAAAAAAAAATAAAAGTGCCAATCATTTAATCCACAAGGATTAAATGAAACCATAAACTAGATTACAAACTATAATAATGGTGATGAAAAAATTATAGTAGTAATTATACTAAGAATTTCACACCATTGACTATATACTAGAAATTCTTCTATACATAGATGTTATTACTTCTGTTTTACAAATGAGAACATTGAAGAGAAGTTAAGAAACATCTTCAACATACAACTAAACTATGGTAGATCTGGGAGATATTTATTGGAAAACAGCAAGCATGGTGGTCCAGATGAGTGTGGGCCAGTGTGGTAGAATCCCATTGCCTGCTTAAAGCTTTCCTCCATGTCAGTGGAGAGGGTGGTAGAGATGGGGAAGGGATTTCTACAGTCCCTGTTTTCTTTAGCTCACTTCTCTGGACAGGTTTCATACCTCCTCACATTAGATACTGAGAAATTATTTGCTAAATATATAGACAGGCCATAGAAAGCCTAAAATAAGGGGAGTGAAATAAGCATCTCATGACCTCCTTCAACCTAGACAAGGGGATAAGTCAAGTATTTTCTGAGTTGCCCCAATTTGCAAAGACAATGGTCTGGGGCTTTTTCCTTAGGTATTGTATATTGTAGGCCTCTAGTTAGATGAAAGCTGTGAATATGCCTAATCGATAATAAGAGTATTATGGGGGCTGTTCCAAGGATTCAACTCAGGGGTGTTTAACCACTGAGTCACATTCTCAGCCCCCTCCAGCCCCCTCCTTTTTTTGAGACAAAATCTAAGTCATTTAGCATGTCACTAAGTTGTTGAGGGTTGCTTTGAACTTGTGATCTTCATGCCTCAGTCTCCAAAGCTGCTAGAATTACAGGTGTGCACCATTGTGCTCGGAAAGCCTATTTTCAAATCAACCTGTTACAGTATTTTTTTTTTTTTTTTTTTTTAACCGCAGGCAATATTGTCCCCTAGAGGACATTTGGAAATGTCTAGGGACATTTTTCATTGTCATTACTAAGAGATCTACTGATAACTAAATGGATATTGCTAAACATCCTGCAATAAATGCACAGCCTACCCACAACAAAAAAAATCAATAGAAATGTGGGTGAGAAACCCTGGCCAGGATAAGCCCAATGCCTGGAATGAAGCAAGCTGCTGAGTTCCCACAAGGAGCTCAGTGCCTGCTGCTCAAGTTCTTCTTTCTCTTTCCACCTGCCCAATGCTGGTCTCTTAATGGCTGCAGCAGGTCTGTACCCCTTGCTGCAGGGGCAGCTTAGACTCAAACTTGCAGACACTAATGGTAGCAGGATCTGGAGCCCCTGGGTGAGGGGAAATGGCTTTTGTCTGACCTTTCATCTTTCTCTTGCGGAGCTTAAGGGAGAGGCACAGGTTTGCATAATTCTGCACCCCATCTCCATTACAGAGAAAGGTAGGAGGGGAAACGGGTCAATGTATGGTATGTTCAGATATTTGCTCCAAAGGAAGGATTTATTTCCACCGACCTCACACGGTCGGTCCCTGAACATCTTTTCCCTTCATGTCTTCTGCATGGCACGTTTCTGCTGTAAGTTTCTGCTGGTTCACCTGGCATGATGGGTTTGTCACACCAGCTGGCCTGTTTGATAGCTGTGTAACCGGAGGCCTCCCAACCTCTGTTTTCCTTTCGAGGAGGAAGAGGATGCTCTGACCAACCAGGTTGTGCCGCATGGCTCAAAAAGCCACTCAACCCCATGCCATTGCCTTTTCCCAGTGGACACTGTCATGAGGATCAGCGTGTGCCAGGGACTGCACTGTCTTTACACATTATCTGGTTTAGTCCTCAGCATAATTCATTTTTTCACAGACTAAACTGAAGCAGAGAGAGAGATTATTTGTTCAAAATCTCACAGCTTGTGGGTGGTAAAATAATTTAAACTTGGTAATCCAGCCATTGAGCTGTACTTAAACCATACAGAGAAAAAGAGTTTGGGTACCTTGAAAACCCTAGATTTCTCTCCATATTATGTATTTTATTCACTTAACAGTGATGGAGCATCTTTTTTTTTTTTTTACTTGCATATTTGCTGTGTACCTCTTGTGTGCTTGAAACTGTCAGAGGAGATCAACACTGTGGTTTCTTCAACATTGTCCCTGTGGAATTCATAAGAAGGCAGTGATCAAATATCCAACACCAAATCTTGAGCCAGTCTACCAAGCCCCAATGGTCTCAAGTTCAAAATCTTAAATTCCTAATAAAAATAAGACCAAAAAACCCCTCACATGTTCTCATCAATGCATACAGATGGGAAGATCTGCTAGGTCAACTACTTCTATAATGGATGAGAGTTACATGTGTTCATCTCCTTATGGAAACTTTTTTTTTTAAATCTTGGTCAAAGTCCCCTTAATATAGTTTCTTATAGCATCGCCTCTCCTTCCCAGCACCCATCAATCTTGAACATTTACTTACTTTGTGTGTGTGTGTGTGTGTGTGTGTGTGTGTGTGAGAGAGAGAGAGAGAGAGAGAGAGAGAGAGAGACAGAGACAAAGAGAGACAGAGAGAGAGAAAGCACAAGTACATTGTACTGTTTTTTTTTTTTTTTTTCCTCATTTGGTCTTATGTTTATCCTGAGGGTATTACATAGAAAGTGCTCTATTAATCCTTGTCCAGCAAAAGAACTTGCATTCCTACTATGGGCTGGTCTTTGAGCAAGACACTATACACCTATTATCTTACCTTGTGAGCATGCATTAGTACAACACTGCACAGAAGAAGCAGGTTTAGCTCACAGTCAGTTTGCAGTCAGGGTTCTGGACCAGGTTTACCTTGACTCAAAGACCCAAGTCCCTTCCATGTTAGAGTTTGAAAATTACACCTTTGCAAATCTGCCATCATCTGATAGAAAGTATGATCAAGAATTAAGCTTTGGGTTCTAGATTTAGTTTCATTAGAGTTCAAATCCTGGCTCCATTACTTCCAAGTTTTTGACCCTTGGAGGATGTGTTGACCCTATGATTCAGTTTCCTTATATAGGAAATAAAAACAAAAACAAATACCTTGTGGTGTTACCATTGGAGATACTTATTTGTAAAGTGATCAGAATAGTGCTTGGCATGTTAGTTGAGTCCTTTGGAGGAAGAAGGGCTTCAAAGACCATATATCCATGTTTACATACTAAATTTAGATTGTGTATATTGAACCTACCAATTTGATAGGAAATATTAAAATTTAAATGATGATTATTAAAATGTTGTAGCAGTAATTAATGCTAATATGCATCTCCTATGTGGCAGTTTTTCACCCTATCCATATTAAACAATCCCTGGTATTTAATAGCATCTTGTTAAATTTAACTGTCTTGTTAAATCTGAATTATGTACATCTTAAATGATTTAGATCATCACTGAGGTTTTAAACTGTCTTCTCACTTTAGAAGTTGAACCAGAGCTGCCTGCAAGGCTGTTGATTTGTGGTTTGGCACACACATATATGGACGTTTCTGGGTGACCACACTAACTGGGTCACCCCTGCCTAGGAGGGCCAGCTGGGACTAACCCAAATTCCAGATCTCCTGAGCCAGAAACCTGTCTCAGTGCCTGCCAGGGCTCCAGGTACAGTGAAATATAAGGCATTTAAGAGCATTTACCCGGTGCTTATGGCAGCCCTGAGGCCCCAGAGAATCTTGCCATCTTGTCTGTGGTTGGCGGCTGTGTGTGGGTAAGCAGATGGGCCTCAGGTTTGGGATAGTGAGTATATTAGAGTTCTCCAGAGAACAGAACCCATAATGAAGTGTTTTGTGTGTGTGTGTGTGTGTGTGTGTGTGTGTGTGTGTGTGTGTGTGTTCGTCCGCCCATGCACGTGCATTACCAGAAACTGGCTCACTTGATGATGGAGACTGAGAGATCCCATGATCATCTGCCTTCTGCAAGCTGAAGACCCCAGAGAGCCAGTGGTATAGTTTTCATCCAAGATCAAAGGTCTGAGAACCTGAAGGACCAAAGGTGTAGGTCCTAGTCCAAGGGCAGGGCAAATCTAGTGTCCAACTCACACAGTTTGGCAGAGTGGCTCTCCCTTTTTCTGCTTTTCAATTCTGTTCAGTCCCTCAACCGATTGGGTGCAGTCCCCTAACAATGGGCAGGGCAATCTGCTTTATTCAGCCCAGTGATTCAAACAATAAACCTCTCTGGAAACACCTTCAGACTTCCCCAGAAACAATGTTAAGCATAGGTATCAGGCAATCCTGTGTCCCCGTGGAACTGCATGTAAAATTAACCATCAGAGCAGGGCAGAGGGGAGTCTGTATGAAGATAGTTTCTTCTGGAATAAAGGTCAACTTCCTAGCTTGTCCCCTAACATAGACAGTCAGGATGGGATCTGAAGAGAGTTTCCTGGCAGATCTTGGAAGGACAGCAAGGTACTGCAAGGTTTCCCTAATAGGAAAACAGACACACAATTATCCCCCAGAGCAGAGGGAATAAGGTAGGGTTCTAGAGGCAGAAAGAAAAGATCAGAGTGGGTTTGCTAGTGATCTTGGTGCATTCCCCAAGAGATCCTGGGAGGATGACCCATTCTCTATGACAGAACAGTGGCAAGAACAACAGTTGGCACTGGCTATATTCTTACCACATGTGAGGCATTTCACTAACGGTCATTAATCAACTCAGCCACCCTGGGCTCATGGGTGCTATTATTCCCATTTTACACTTAAGGAAAATTGAAGAGATAGAATTTAAATAACTTGTCCAAACTCACATAGCTGTGAGTGACAGAGTTCAGAATAGAACTTGGACAATCTGTATTCTTAGCCAATAAGCTACACTGCTTCTAGAATTTACCATGTCTTTTGCAGATATTTATGGCAAAAGAACACTCTGCTACCCTTCTGTAGTATAGGGAGATTTTGCTTATTTTGGGAACGAGTTCAGGAGAGTGCAAGTGGGTAATATTAGCTCCATTTTCAAGGGAAAGAGAAAACAAATTGGAAAAAAAAATTAGAGAGATGCACAGTTCAACTCAGTAAAATAGAAAATCTAGCAACAAATTAGAACCACAAGAGAAAACAATACATACAGCTGGTAAAAAAGAATGAGCAGTTCTCTAACACCAATATGGAAATTCTGAGACAAAAAATAAGGGGCAGAAGTGTGTGTATAGTTACTCATGTTCCAAAAATAAAGTTTACATGTATGTTTACAAATACATGAACTTTGCTGGTTATAGTGGCTGCCTCTGGCAAAGAAACCATTTGGAAAAGGTCAGGGAAGGAGGGAGACTGAATTTTCATTCTAAACCATTGTTTTGCCTTTTGAATGTTGTGTCTGTGGGGCTTTCCATTACCCATTTGAAATGTACTTTATGAGTTATTAGAATGAGCAGTGTTTTGAGGTGGGGGATAGAGAGGGAATACTCAAGTCGGCAGTGAAGCTAGCACATCAGAGTGGTGGAAGGAATACTTTGGGCTTGGAGCCCTATCTGGTAAATCTGATTTTGTGACTCTCATCTCTGAAAGTGGTACTTTAACCACATTCCCACTGAGCACAATGCATAAGTGTGCACAGAAAGGTCATTCTGTCCGAGTTCTCAGTGGTTCTAGGCCATGAAGTTGGCCTCAGTGACTGAAAATACACGCGTAAAAACTTCACTTTGTGTATTCTGACTTGGGCAATTTATCCTTCAAAAGACCTCCAAAAACTACCATTTCCTCCCCCAACCCCAATCACATCCCCTTGAATCAGTTTTAATGAACTTTCCAAACTCAGCAGGATTGGCTCCATTTCCAACTGTTCTTCTCCCTAGGTGCTCTGCCGCAGACTCTTGGCATGTCTAGAGCCTTCTCATCCTCCTGGTGTCACCCTAAACGGTACATTCTCAGGAAGATCTTCCCCAACCATTTCATCAAGAAGGATGGTCTCTAACACATTGCTTCATTTGTTAGCAAACTAACTCACATTACTGTGAAGATAAGAACCACAACATGCTATGGGAAGTCACCTGAAGTCATGTGAAGAGAAGAAATTTACTGTGACTTCTGAGAGCTAGAAGTCTGAGATTAAGGTGTTTGAGGAAGAACTGATTCCTTCTTTTCAAAAATTGAATTACAACTTCTGGTGATACTAGGGATTGAACCTTACACATGACAGGCAAGTACTCTACGGGATTCCTTCAGAGTACCCTGAGGGAGAATCTGTCCCCTGCCTCTCCCCTGGTCTCAGCTGGTTTGCTGGCAACCTCTGGCCTGTAGAACCTCCCCTGACCTTCATCTTCAACATGACAGGGGCTCTAGCTGCGAGCATGTCTCTGCATGCCTCTTTCCCGTTTAAATAAGGATGCCAGAACTACTAGACTAATTGTATAATTTCTCTCTGGATCAGGGATTGATAAGCTTTTTTCTGTAAACGGCTAGATAGTAAATATTCTTAGACTTTGTAGGTATCATTTGGTTTCTATGGTGATGGCAGCTCCTTCTCCTCCTCCTCAAATATATAGAAAAACAACATTCTCAGCTTGTAGACTACTCAAAAGCACGATTTTGTGGCCAGATTGGCTGTGGGCTGTAGTTTGCTGATCCCTGCTCTTAACTGGACAGTTTTAAAGGGCTATTTCAGAATAGCCATATATTCTCATTAGTGAGATGGCCAATAGTTCCCCCACATACACACCTGTGTGGATTTGACTTCAGATTTATATTAGCCTTATATCTGAATTAGAAGTTTCTTTCCTCTTCTACCACAGTCTGTGATATTACCTGTTCCTTGAATACACAGTAATAACTCACCTGAAAAACTGCCGTGGAATGTGCAAAAAAAAAAAAAAACTGGCTGAAGGAAATAGATACATTTTAAACCACTAATTCCATTGGTTTTAATGGGTGTGATGTTTTGTTGGATATTAGGCTTGTTGACTCTATAAGAACACCATCAAAGAGTGATAATATGCCATTAAGAGTGTGGTTTTGTAAGTCTGTAAATTTGTTTAGGCATATTTTGAGGTTAGATACTTAGATGCATGAAAAGGTTTCCTGGTGGCTCCCAATTTTCATCAATGTTGTGAGTTTTTTTTTTGTTTTTTTTTTTGAGGATTTTGTCAATTTTATGTTGATCTTTCAATGACAACTTTTTCTGGTTAGAATCTGTCTGGTAAATCTCTGCCTACCCCTACCTTTTACTTTCAACCACATTGTGTCCTTAATTTAAAAAATAGCTTTAAGTTGGTTGGAGTAATTTTAATCCAATATGCCCATCTCATCTCTGAGAGCAAGCTTAATTTATTCAATTTATTTATTTTTTTTATAGATTTTGATGTTTTCTGTCATTCAATACTTTCTAAATATTTTTTCTATTTTTATTTCTCTATTTATGTCCTCTGCTGGTTTGTACACTATTCAATGTATTCTCTTTTTATTATTTTTAAATTTTACCATGTATATTTAACACAATTAGAGTTGCTCATCTCTTTCTTTTTGGTACCAGGGATTGAACTCAGGGGTACTCAACCACTGAACCACATCCCCAGCCCCATTTTCGTTTTGTATTTTATTAGAGACAGGGTCCCACTGAGTTGCTTAGCACTGAACCACATCCCCAGCCCCATTTTCGTTTTGTATTTTATTAGAGACAGGGTCCCACTGAGTTGCTTAGCACCTCAATGTTGCTGAGGATGGCTTTGAACTCCTGATTTTCCTGTCTAAGCCTCCAAAGCCATTAGGATTACAGGCATGTGCCACCATGCCCGGCTGAATTGCTCATATCTTTACCTCCCTGTGGAACTTAGAATCTTTTTCTAAATCACTGCCCTGCCCTGGCCCCAGCCCTGTCTCCTGAGTTGTTATCCAGGATTTAATTCTACTTTTATTTACATGACCTGTAGGTTAAATGGCATTATTGTTCTCCCATAAAGTCAATACTTGTTTAGATTTTCCCCAAATGTTATAAAAATATTTTGCTCACCATTTTCTTTCATCCTAGTTTTTCCTGCCAGTTTACTTTGGTCACTAAATGTTTTACTACTGGTTGCATAGTAGTGAAGTTCAATTTGTCTTTGAAAACGTCTTTATTGTGTTTTCACTCTAAAAGTTTATCCAGATATATACTTTGAGGTACTTTCCTCTGGAATTATTTTTCCTATCCACCCTTTTGACAATAAGAAGTCTATCCGTTTGAGATTTCTTTACAAATATTCTATATTTTCTGTTGGGGAGTTTTGTCTGTTATTTCGAGTTTAACTCTGTCTAGGTATGACATGGACTTAAATCTCCGAGTTACATTCTGGAGATACCACAACAAGGTCTTTGATTGGTTTCATTCTTGTTTTTCTTCTTTCTCTTCTATTTCTTTCAGACTTTCTTTAATGTAGTTTTTATCTACTTACTTGCCATTCTGTATTTTAGTTTTGGAGGGGTATAATTTCTTTGTAACATGTATTCCATTTCAGGATTTCTCCAGTTTCTATGTCTATCCTGTTGGTCAGTTTGTCAGTTTTAAAAATCATTGATGGGTTTTTGGTTCCAAAAGCTTTCTTTGGTTATTTTTAAATATGCTTAGCCATTTTCAATACTCTCCCCACATTTTCAATTCCTTTTCTTTTGCCTTGCCATCATTCATATTTGATAAGCTGTCTTGTAGTTCTATTTTGTGAAGTTCTTGCTTAATTCTGATATTTGTTGTGTTATATCTCATTCTTGAGCCACTGTTCTCACATTTGGTTTTCAGTCTTAACATTCTGAATGCAGAATATTTTCAAGAAATTCTGTGGCTTTGGCTTTCACACTGAGGTCTGACGTGGGTTCATTAACTTCAATTCATTTTCCATGGTTTATTGTTTTTCCCATATGGATATCCAGTTGTTCTAGCACCATTTGTTGAAAAGATTATTTGCTCTGTTGAAATTATTTGGTTACTGTGTCAAGAAACAATTGATCATGCATGTGTGTCTATTTCTGAGTCTATTCTATTGATGTATGCCCAGATACATGTTCAGACTACATTATCTTGGTGACATTATTTTCATGGTAAGTCTGTGTGAGGCAGTACAGTTGTCCAACTTTGTTACTTATTTTCAATTGATTTTTTTTAAGGGGGGGGACCGTTAGATCTTTGCATTTCCACATAAACTTCAGAATCATTTTAAACTTCTGTAATAAATTCTACTATGAAATTCATTGGGATTATATAAAGTCTACAAAGTTCAATGGAATTGACATCTCAAAAATTTTCCAATGAATTCAGTATATCTCTTTAATTAGCTTTTTACAAGAGACATGTGGGTCTCATTGTGCCTTGTAGGATGGCCTCAAGTTCCTGGACCCAAGTGCTCCTCCTGCCTCAGCCTTTCAAGCAGCTAGAACTGTGGAGCTCACCGCCATGCTTTCTCTTGGCAGAGTTCTGTGGGTAACTGTATAATGGGTTTTTTTTTTTTTTGATACTTGTAAATTGTATTTTAAATTTGGTTTCCTATCATTTTTTTCCCTAATTTGTAAGAATACAAATAATGTTTATATATTTACCTTGTGGTCTTCCTAAACTGAAAATTCTAGTAGTTTTCCTGAAGATTTTTCCATATATGTGATCATATTTTCTGTGAATCATTATAATTCTACCTTTGTTCCTTTCTTAGGTAAGGTTTTTCCTCCTGAATTCTCTCTATCACTGGTTGTTAACAATTTAATTATGTGTCTCAGTGTGGTTTTCCTCACATTTATCCTAGCTGAAGTCTTAATGAACTTGTTGGATTTACCATTTTTCATTTTTCATCAACTGTTAAAAATTTTCAGCCATTACTACTACAGGACTTTTTTGATCCCTGCCCCTCTGGATGCCAGTGATGTGCAGTCAGGGATGTCCCAACCACAGGTCACTGAATCTGTTTCTCCTCCTTTGTCCATCATTTTGTATTTTTGCTTTCATTTGGATAACTGTACTGTCTTTAAGCTCATAATCTGTAATATCTGAATGTCTGCTAAAGTAATTCCAGTAATTTTAGTTTAGATTTGATGTATTTTTCAATTCTAAAAGACCCTTTGCCCTTTCAATTTCTTCTATTTCTCTATGTTCATATTTTCCTTTAAGTCACCAAGAATATTTATAATAGCTCTTTTAAAGTCACTGTCTGCTGATTCCATCCTCTCTCTCATTTCAATTTGTTTCTACTGAGCAATTTTTCTCCTAGATATGAGGAGGAACAAAAATGTTACCCATAAGTCTCTTAGGATTTATATGCTAGTATTGTGAATTTTACACGTTGGGTGTCTGGATTATTTATTTATTTGGTTTTTAAAGAGCATCAAACTTTGTTCTAGTAGGTCAATTGTTTGAAGATAAGATTGATCCTTAAAATCTTGTTTTTTTTTTTTTTTTTAATTATTGTTGTTTTTTGAGTTTTCCGAGTTAACTTTTTATTCAGAGCTAATTTAACTTATCTACTTGGGTGTGTAAAGCACGGTTCTGATGGGGTGGCTACCAAGCATCCTCAGTGTCCATGACTGCTCTTCATTGTCACCTGTCAGGACTTAATGCTCCCCAGCCCTGCATGAGCTTTATGCATTGAGCATCTTATTGTTCCCAAGTTTTTCTTTGGCCTCATGGAGTTTCACACTGCATGTGTGCATGACAGCGTTCAGCAACAAAGTCTAAGACCTTTATGGAGGTTTATGGAGCTCTTTCTCTAAATGATTTTCTTTGGTACCACTGACCTAAACATTTTATCCACCTTAGCCTTTCTAGAAAGGTGTTTCTGTCTCCACAAATCACGGAGTCTTGCTATGCCATGCCTGTCTCCCTCCCCCTGCCTACAAGGGTAATATTAGGGCAATCACAGATCATACCTCATCTGTATGATTTGACTAGAGAACTGTAGGCCTTCTCTTGTAGATCATAGTCCTATGCTATGTTTTATTCAATATTTCAAAATAATTACTACATATATTTTTATTTACATTTTTCTAATCATTCAGGGAGGTATTCCATCATTTCCAGAAGCAGATTATCCCAAGGCCATCTATGCATATGTAGTTTACACCTTAGTAATTCCCAGAACATCCTAAATCAACAGTTCTCAGAAGAAGACAAACAAATGGCCAACAGTATATGAAAAACTGCTCAATGTCCCTAATCACCAGAGAAATGTAAATCAAAACCACAATGAGATATTAGCTCACCCCGGTAAAAATGGCTATTGTCAAAATGATTAAAGATAATAAGTGGTGGGGAGTATGTGGAGAGAAATGATCCCTTCCGCACTGTTGGTGGAAATTTAAATTAGTACAGCCATTGTGGAAAACTTCACAGTGGTTCTTCAAAATTTTTAAACTGGAACTACCATATGACGTCACAATCCACTACTGGGTATATAACCAAAGGAAGCAAAATTAGTATATTGAGGATACCTGCACTCCATGTTTATTGCAGCGCTGTTCACAATAGCCATGAAACAACCTAGATGTCCTCCAAAGGATGAATGGATAAAGAAAGTGTGGTACATATATACACAATGGGATACCATTTAGTCACAAAAAGAATGAAGTTTTATCATTTACAGAAAAATGGATGGAACTGGAGGAGGACATTATGTTAAGCGAAAGAAGTCATACAGAAATGACAAGAAGTCATGTGGGGTTTAAAACGTGATCTCAGAAGAGCAGAATGCTGGTTACCAGAGGCTGGAGAGAGTAGGAGATGGGAGTGGGGGGAGAAGAAGAAAGGTCAATCAGTGAGTACTAAATTAAGTTAGGAGCTAATAGTTCTGGTTTGCTGTTGCACAATAGGATGAGTATAGATGATAATGTACTGCACATTTCAAAAGGCTGGAAGGATTTTGAAAGTTTTCATAAAAAAATGATAAATGTTGGAGGAGACAGATGTATTGACAGCCATATAGATTTCAACAGTGCACAACGTGTACATGTATCAAAACACTGCAAGTCAGGCCTGGGATTGTGGCTCAGTGGTAGAGTACTTGCCTAGCACCTGCTAGGCACTGGTTTGATCCCCTGTACCACATTAGAAACAAAACAAAAACAAAAAACCTAAAGAGAAAAAAAAATAAGGTTGTGTCCCCATCTACAACTAAAAATTTAAAAAATTGCGTGTTACCCTGTAAATATACACAATTTTTATTTGTGTATCAAAGAATTAAAATATTAAAAAGCAAATGTGTGAGACAAGTAGATGGTATAAAAATAAAGCTTTTAAGACAAGCGAATACACTCCATTATGAACTTTTAGGAAAGGTTTCTTTATACTTTTTCTTGTGCTCAGGACATAGTACACACGCTTCTAGTGTCCTTTATTGTCATTCTTTTAAAATTCTAGTTGTTGACTTAAGTTGCATTCATTTGAAGTTCCTGATTTTATATGGGGAACTTAAAATTCCTCAAATATTTGAGGCCCAAATTCTTGGTTCGTACACACTAAATTTGAACACTAAATTTTTAATTTATGAAAATCGGCATCTCTTTTTAGATACTGTCATCAAAACTCACTCAAAGAATGCTTGATATATCTTTATTTAGATGACTAAGAATATCAGGTCAGATTATAACATTTTTAGTTTATCTAAACAGCCACTAATGTCAGAAATGAAAATATGCATTATGTTTAACCAATTTTCATGTGGCTATCCCTTTGTTAATTGGTATTTTACCAGTTAACTTTGTCCACTGTTTGACATTTAATGTGTTTACATAATTTTTGTTATTATAATCAATTCTCTTTAAAAGTATGTTTAAAAGGACAAATCTTTCCTTTGAGGAAACCTCTTAAGATACTTTCTAAGAGGAAGAATCTTCAGGTTGCAGTAACTGAACACATTTAAAATTCCTATTTAGTTTCCAGAAAACTGTCTTGCCTCTATGTCTCAGTAATTTAATAAATAAAACTGAAAGGAGATTCAGATTGAATAGTGGCTGGATATTGGTTTTCCAGTTTTCATTATTTCGTGAATAACAAAGGGGGTTAAACTAATTCCTGAAAAGGATGATAGTTCTTACTAGCCTAGCAATATATCCAACACAAACAAGAGGTACTTTCACAGGCAGTGACATCCTCCAGGTAGTGATATTACAGAAATATAGCAGCTGTTTATTTGCATTTCTGTTATGCCAAGAAGGGGACTTTTCAGTGAACACCAGCGACTCTCTTTGCAGGCGGTTCTAATATAAAATAGTTCATACAGAAGTACCCCCTGCCATACTTTGTAGTGAAAATGTGTATTTCAAACTGTGTGCATTTTCCTCTGGCTTCTGGCAAGTGCTTGGGCATCCTCAGAGATGTTTACCTGTGCAGGAGGGCAAAGTCAGTTGGGAGAAACACTTCCCAGGAAAAAAGTATGGCAGAAAAGGTCATAGGTCTTAGGATCTCTCACGGAGATTCCCAGCTGCATGTAAGAGGGATCTTCTTCCCTTTCTGCCAGTTGCCAACTTCGGTCAAGCCACCCTCTCTCTGTGTATTTTCCTCTTTGGAAGCTCTGGTCTGTGATCCTCCCAAATCTTCTCTAACTTTCCAGAGACTAAATGCAGCTGGCTTTATGCATTTGTATAAAGGTCAGCCAGTTCCCTAGGACTTTCATTCACCTTTTTGTTTATGCCATTATGATATCCCTTAATAAATTGTGTGGTTGTCATCCTTTTCATGTCTTATTTCCCACTCTGCTATGAACTGCTTGAGGTTAGAGACTGTCCTATGAACGCTCACATTCCCCAACCTAGATCTATCCAGTATAAAACAGTTGCTCAGTAAACGCATGAGATTTCCAGTACAAAATTCATTTTACTAATTCCATTTAAATTATTTCTTGCTAATGATTCTCTGAATGCCATAAGTAACACATTTTATAATTTCTTTAATCTTTCATATTTTTGTAATCTTCCCAAAGGCACTCAACTTATTCTTTTCATTCTATGTTTGTGTAGGCACTGTAATAATCAACATGATGCCTTGAAAGTAGTGAAGTGTTCAATGCATGTGTGTTGAATAAGTTTATGTTTTCTTCATGTGACAAAGTACTCATGACACCAGATTAAACAGGCCTCAGGTTTTTGTAAGCTTTGGAAAAAATTTGATCTTTCCTTTCTCAATTGCATCTAGCTGCAAATTAATCTAAGTCTTTCTTTGTACTTGTATTGATTAGTTATCCACAGAGAAAATGCTGCTGATGTCTTCACATAGTCCAAATTCATTAGGAAGCCAAGGTTGTTTTTTATTTTGTTTTTTACTGTATGAAACTCTGGATTGGGTTTTTCTTCTTAGGTTGGAGGTTTCTATATCCCTTTATCAGCAACATAGATTTCTATTGCATATGTTACAATTGATGTCAAAGGATGCTCCAGAGAAGATATGAAGACAACATGGAATGGGATCTAAAGAGATGACCTAAGTAGAAATTTTACTCCAGGTTGGCTGCAACTTCAACTGACATATCTAACCAAGAGCTTTGATTAATTTCATTCTTATTGTACAGCTCTCTCACAAACACACACACTCAACAGAATAATACAGTGATTAAATACAAATTTTGAGACTTGTTGAACAGTTTCAATATTATGTCTGTTACTTTTTTGGGGGGAGGGGCATCTGCTCCGTTATTTTAGTAACTTATTTTTTAGCTTTACTGAGTCCAGGGTTCTATATTGGTCCTGATACTATACTAATAGTATTCCTTAGTCTGTTTTTGACTGAAGTAAATGAGATGATTTGGATAAACTTAACACATTGACTGGCATTTTGTAAGATATCAATTAATGGTGATTCTGCCTCGCATAGATTCTTTCTTGTTTAATTGCAAAGATTACTTTTACTACCTTATAATGAATAATGTTACTAAATTTTCCACTTTTCTTCTTCTGACAGAATATATTCCCCCTACCTAAGCCCTAAATAAACAAGTGAGTTATGTAAGTCAGGAGTTCATGACAGCCAAATACACCATCCTCCACTTATGGGAAAATACAGATGAGAATCTTTAAAGCAAAAAAGTAGGTTCAAAAGAATTCAGGCACTAACTTCAACTACTGACTCATGTGATAGCTTCTCAGACTCTTTTAAAAAGTCTGCTTATTTCTAGTTTATGAACAACTTTCACAAGCATCGATGCTCCCCATCTCTAAGCAAACACTTTGTGGCATGGAGATTTAGAAGTAAAGGAAAACTCATCATGAAAAAGATTAATGCCCAGTCCTCAAGGAAGAGAGATAAGATACAGAAACATTCATTTTCAAAAGAAAAAATACTTAAATGGCATCTCCTACATTCTATTATTCCTACAATACATCAAGAGGTAATAGGTAACCAAGTAATTCCTTGATAGTCAGTGTAGAGAACACTGGTGCAGTAGCTGGCTCTTCATCAAGGCATCAGTATTTAATCTCTAAGGAAGGTGAGGAAGTGAATATAGGGTACTGGGATTCCCAAATGAACTTAACTACAGAATCCTTTCAATGGCACATGGATGGGACCAGAATTCCACAAAACTTACTTTTGGTTACTCTAGTCTCAGGCCTTTGTTCACAGGGTCAAATAACCCAAGATTTATCAACAAGTGATCAAAGCCGTATAGCAATAGTCATGATGCCACTGAGAAATGTGGAAAGATCAGATTGTGTTTAAGTCACCTTTCTAAAGTAGTGAACACTTCCAAACCTTTTAGGAATTGATCCTTAGAAATACTCTTCAAACTCCAAGTCTCTTTATAAGACTGTTTAAACACCTGCTGAAGTCTCTGTGACATTTTTTATAGTATTAAGATACTTAAAAAGTAAATGTCCATCAGTAAGAAATTGCCTGGATAAATGGTGGTTCAGTCACTATAGCAGAATATTGCACAAAGATTAAGAATGAGTCAGCTCTACATGGACCAACAGGAAAATGATCACTCAACAGTTAATAAAACATTCAAGATGTACAAAAATTCAAAATATTTCTTTTCAAAGTCAAGCACAAGTAATTGTGTATACCCATGGAGGCATTAGGGAAACAAGGATGGTGGCTTTCAATTTTACTGTGTGACTTCTATTCTAGAAGGTAGGATGTTGTGAGACCTTTTGCTCCCATCCTCACAATGATATGAAGCTAGATAATCTACAGAGGCAGGCAGGCAGGCATCAGAACACTGAGAACCAAAATAAATAAATAAAAGTAAAAATAAAAATAAAAAAAAATAATAAAAGAACACATCACCGCTTCTCTCATCCTTGAAGCACAGTGGAAGGACCACCAAGTCTGCCATGGATGGGTGTAAGGAGAAACAAAACGAATCTAACAGTTTTTCCTACCCCAAGGGCAGGTATCATCTGGCATAAAAAATTCAAATCCTAAGAAAACTACAGCAAGTCTGAGCTCATTCCCCAATCAATTCACACAACACCTTCATCAAATGCATAGGGTTAATGTGTCCAATTCCGAGATGGAGCAGGAGACCGAGAGATTCTCCCCCAGGAGCATGGGGTCTTCACTAAGTGTAAAGCATCCACCTGCTAAAGGCCGATGGTGGGCTAGCAGAGTGGGGAGGTTCCACCAGGCTCAGAAAATTACAAAGAGAAGAGTATGCAACCTCAAAAGCAAATGGCTATGATATAGAGAATAGAGAAAAAGGTCAATTTCGAAAGGTGGAAGGTGGGTTACAGAATACTGACAAATCTTGAGAGTATCACTAGTAATCAATGAAGCTGAAAATATTCGCTGAAAAATAAAAATTTATCATTGGGGAAAAAACTACCATATTTTTACCTTGTGTGATTTTTGTGTCCATTACATATAGCAGTGAGAAAATATTTTGAATTTTTAAAAAAGACTTCAAAAGCCACAGTTTTAAGTGTTTCATGCACAATGGTAAAAGTACAATTCAACTACTTTAGAAAGAAACCTTGAACATTATGGAAAGCCGTTGGTAAGGGATCTGCCATACTGAGGGACAATCATACAAGCAATGTCAACAAATGGACACCTGGATACTCAAAGTGTGGTTAAACCAGCCAGGCTGCTAAAGCTATGTGTGGGAGGTAGGCTATTTGATCTCAGCCATATGGTTGCAGGTAAAACAATGATCTCTTGGATACAGTAAGAGAATAAGAAATCCTCGCTCTGAGAAAAGATTTCTCCTTTCCATACTTTCAAGGAGCAACAGTCAATTCTTATGTTACTTGAGTAGTGGGCAAGCTGCCAAAGATGATCCAGTGCAGTCTTGGGTTGGTAGGTCAGAAACCAATAAATGTGGATTTTTAAGATAGAGTTGATGGATCTGTATGAAGAACATTTCTCTTCAGGGAAGCCTTCTTCATGAAATACGACTGACGAGGGTCACATGGAGGAAACTGAAAAGGTAGGGCTGGGCCAACAGGGTGAACCATGCTTAAAATTTAAGGAAATAAAACCTTAACCTGGGCTTCAAGTGACTGCATACTGTGTGCGTGTTCAGGCACGTATACTCAACAGGCAGCGGAACTCTTTTGGTTACGTTCCATATGGTACACTTTTACAAATTTTCCCTCACAGGGTTCTAGCCCAAGTATGGACTAGTTATCATGATGGGGTTTTTCCCTTTACCATTCAAGACTTGAAGACCATTGCTCTCAGTTCTTCTCCTTACACGTGCTGGCCAGAACAAGCTTAGTATGTCTCTTGTCACATCCCTTGAACAAAAGTTTGTGGCTGCCTTATCACTACCCCACCATCAGTCTTGTGTAAAAGAACTCACTTTGTGTGCTTCCTAGAAACTGAAAATCAAGGATTTCCTGAAAAAGTAGGGACAGCTGAGATACAGAGTAAGGTTCAAGTTGAAGTTCTTCCTAACACATGCTCAGTGGAAGACTAGCCCAAGCCGGTGTTACAGAAAGGGAATTCCTCAGTAGGATAATTCTGAAGGGTGTGTTCTCACATCCCAGGTTAAAATGCAGCAAGGAGACTCAGGATGGCTGAACAGAGGGGCCCAGCACCCACCTCAAGCTCCATAGAGAACAAAGCTCACAGAGGTCGACAGCTGCAGTTTGAGATGAGCCATCATGAGAAAACATTGGAAACCAGAAGGAGAAAGGCAGGCATCTTGTAAGACTCAAAGACCTGGGATAAGAGCACAGAAAGAAAATACCCTGGCACCTGGTACCCTGGCTCCACAGCTGGGAGGAAATGGTCTCCCTGTTCCAGAGGTAAGGATGAAAAACTCTCAGGAAATGGTCACAGCACAGGTGCTGGCAATCCAAGCTACTGAAAAGTCTAAAAATCCTTGAAGGCTTGCTGCATGCGGAGATAGCCTTTCTTTGTAAAAGGATCTCAAAACCTCGCCAGTGAATCCCTAGGATTTTGTAGCTAGGAGTCATGTTTCAAAGTGAGCTATGCTCTGAATTTTGGCTAACCTAATATAAACTTCTGTATATTCCCATCTTCGGGACCCCAGACACAATTTACTGCACTAATTTGGCGGATAGATAACTGCTTCCTGAACCCAATGTGGCTCAGCAGAATAACTGTGATCCAAGTATGCTAGGTGTCCTGAGCTGTGGGACAGGTGTTGTGACATGGAGAACAGAAGGCACTGCCCTTAGGAACTAAGATCAGGATACTTGTCCTCCGAGATCAAGGTAATGGCTGGCCTAGTGCGGATCCTCACCAGTGCCACGGCAGAAGGCAGGTGCCCACATGGTTCCTGGTGTCAGTCTGTCCTGAACTACAGGTGCCCTGCACTTGTTACAGAGCAAAAATAAGAACTCAGTTCCCAGTGCCGACTTGCCCACAGTGGAGTATTAAAGAGGCCTTGAGCAATTCCATGTCTCCAGTCATTGCCCCACTCCCAGACATGTGGTCAAAGGAGGTCAAGAGGAACTCTGCTCTGCTCCAGCTGCAGGACAGCTCCCAGGTGTGCACTGCTACTGAAGCAGCAGACAGAAGGCTATGAACCTAAGTGGATCTTACCTGTCCTGCCCCTGCACCTTGTCTGACCACCCAGCGCCGTCAGGACTGGGTGTGAGTGCCAAGACAAGTCAAAACTGACAGACTCACGACCACCAGAACCAGACCAGTCTTACAGAAAGATTCAGAAGGGACTCCTACATCCAGAAGTGAAATTTCATGATCACCATTAGGAAAGCCTGTGAAAAGTATGAATCCTGTTAGGGGAGTAGATAAGACAAAAGGGAAATAGAAAAGGACCAAGCATCAGCAACACAGTAAGCAATCAGACAACCAAGATGAACAAGGAAGGAAGGAGGACATGAAGAATATCCAAAACCACCAGAACTACACATTAACAAAATGATGGGATTACGTCCTTATCAATAGTAACCTTGAGTGTAAATGGACCACCTTCTCTAAATGAAAAGATAGACTTGCTGAATGGATTTCAAAACAAGACAACTCTATGCTGCCTACGTGAAACTCACTTCACCAGTAAAGACAGACTGAAAGGAAAATGCTGGAAAACAATATTCCAAATGAAAATCTCAAGAGAGCAGGAGAAGCTAACTTAGTTCTATAAAGATAGACTATGACAAAAACTGAGATTAAAAAAAAAAAAGTCACAATAGGTAGGGCATGGTGATGCATGCCGGTAATACCAGCTGCTCAGGAGGCTGAGGTAGGAGGATCCCAAGTTCAAAGCCAGCCTAGGCAACTTAGTGAGGCCCTAAGCAACTTTGTGAGATCCTGTTGCAAAAAAAGGGCCAGGTATGTAGTTTAGTGGATGAACACCCCTGGGTTGAATCACTAGTACCCCCCCTCAAAAAAAAAGAGTCACTATGATGATCAAGTGATAAATTCAACAAGATATAATGATTATAAATGTATACGTACCTAATGTCAGAGCACACAGTTTTATAAAACAAACACAATTAGTCTTAAAGGGTTACAGGAGCTTCAGTACAACAACAGGGGAAGACTTTAATACCCCACTTTCATCAATGGACTGATCATTCAGGCAAAAGTTCCACAGAGAAATATCGGAGTTAAACCATAGATATAGATCAGACATTTACAGAACATTCCATCCCATAGCTGGAGAACACACATTCTTTGCACCAGTGTATGAATCTTTCTCTAGAAGTGGCCATATGTCAGGCCACAAAGCAAGTCTTAACAAATTGAGAAAAATAAATCAGAATCATGTCAAGTACTTTATGATCACCATGGAGTGGAGCTAGAAGTCAATAAAACATATTTTAGAAATTATACAAATACATTGAGAATTAACACGATTTTGAATGAGAAATGCACCAGCATTGAAATCAAAAGGGAATTAAGAATTTCTGAAAACAAAAAGCACACAAACCCTGTGGGAAACAGTAGAGTTTGCATGAATTGGTGTCAACATACTTTATATACAACCAGAGGTATGAAAAATTGTACTATATACGTGTAATAAGAATTTTAATGCATTCCGCTGTTATTTAAAAAAAAAGAGGGAAGTAGATAACAATGAATGCTACATCAGAAGACAGACTTCAAATAAATCACCTAGCATTGCATCTCAAAGATTTAGAAAGGAAAAATATAATTTAAGATTAGCAGAAGAAATGAAATACCCAAGATCAGAGCAGAAACACATGGAATAGACTAGAACAATACAAGAGATCAGTGAAACCAAGAGTTGGTTCTCTGAAAATAAATTTGACAATCTTTAGCTACACTGATCATGAAAATAAGAGAAAATACCCAAACAAATACAATTAAGGGAGACATTACAACTCATACCTTAGAAATGCAAAGGATTATTCAAGTTTTTTAATAAAAACTATGAGTTAATAAATTGGAAGACCTATAAGAAAGGGGCAAGTTTCTTGACATATGACCCACCAAAATTGAGTCAGGAGGATGTGAAAAACCTGAATAGACCATAACAAGCAATGAGATTCATGAGATTCAGTCAATAGCAGAAATTTCTTTTTAAAAAAAAGGAAGGTTCAGGGTCAAATTACTTCACAGCTGAATTTTACCAAACTGTGGAAGTACTAATGCCAATTCATCTGAAACCATTCTGAAGAACTGAAAAGTAATACTTCCAAACTCATTCTAAGAGGTCAATGCTACCATGTTACCAAAACTAGATAAGGAAACAAGAATAATGCTATAAATCAATAACCCTCTTGAACATAGATGCAAAAAATGCTCAACAAAATACTAGCCAACTGAATCCAACATTACATCAAAAACATGCACCATGATCAAGTCAGTTTCATTCCAGGGATGAAAGCATGGTTCGAGATGCAAATCAATACATTCAATACATCTTATTAACAGAATGAAGGAATCAAATCATATGGTCACAAATAGATGCAGAAAAGGCAGTTGATAAAACATAATCTCATGATTAAAATTCATGAGCAAATTCAGTATAGAAGGATCTGACTGACCTTACCATAATATAAGGCATATACACACAGACCAGATCATACTAAAGACGAAAAGCTGAAAGCACTTTCTCTGAAATCGGGAACAAGACAAGGGTGTCCACTCTCATGGCCCTTATTCAAGCTAGTACTAGAAGTTTCAGCTAGAGCAACTGGGCAAGAGAAAGAAAGGAAAGAGAAATAGAAATTCAAAGTAATCCTGGTTTGAAGATTATAGGATTCTACATATAAAAAGCCCTAAAGGCTTCACCAAAACAATATTGGAATTGAAACACGAATTCAGTAAAGTAGTAGGATATAAAACCAACACGGTAACATCAGCACATCAAATACAAATTTGCTAAGAAATTTTAAAAAAAAAGGACCCTATTCATAATGGAATATCAGCAGCAAAAACAAAAATAAAACCTAGAAATAAACTTAACCAAGGAAGAGAAAAACCTCTAAAATAAAAATTATGAAACACTATTAAAGACATTTAAAGACCTCCTGTGCTCATGGATTGGAAGAATTCATATTGTTAAAATGTCCATACTACCCAAAGCAATGTACAGATTTAACCCAAATCCCATCAAAATACCAATAAAAGTCTTCACGGAACTAGAAAAAATAATACTACAATTCCTTTGGAAGTACAAAGGGCCCTAAATAACCAAAGCCACCTCTAGCTAAGGGAGTAAGTTGGTGTCACCATAAGATCCAGTATCTAGACTTTCTACAGAGCTTTAGTGATACAAACAGCAGACCTGCAGACCAGTGGAACAGAAGAGAGATCCCAGAAAAAAACCCAAATAACTACAACCAACTGGTTTGTGACAGAAGTGCCAAAAACGTACCAAAGGACAGACTCTTCAATCAATGACTCTGGGGAGACTAGTAATTTAGAAGACTAAAACCTGTCCCGTCTCTCATGCTGTGCAGAGAATAACTCAAGGTGATCAAAGTCCTGAATGGAAGACCGGAAACTGCTATAAGAAAACAGGAGAAACACTTCAAGACAACTAGTGCAGGCAATGACTTTCTATATAGGATCCCAAAGCTCATGCAATGAAAGCAAAAATTGACAAGGAGGATTATCTCAAACCAATAAGATTTTGCAAAGCAAAGGAAAAGAAAAAATCAACAGAGTGAAGAAACAGCCTTAAGAATACAAGAAAATATTTTGCTACCTTTTTTTATGTGATAGAGGATTAATATCCAGGGCATAAGAAACTGAACACCGAAAAAGTAATTTAATTAAAAAAAGGGGCAAGTGATCTGAAATAGACACTTCTGAAAAGTAGAAACACAAATATTCAACAAATGTGGAAAAGAAATATTTAACATTCTTAACCATCTGACAAACCAAAACTACAGTGAGATATCATCTCAGTTAGAATAGGTATTATCAAGAAAATAACAACACATGTTGGTACAGATGTGGAGAAACAGCAACTCTTATAAAAGCAACTGTAAGTTACTACAGACATTATGGAGAACAATACATAGTTTCTCCCCAAAACTAAACGAAGATCAAGCCTAGGATCTAACTCTCTCATTTCTTTGTATGTATCCCAAGGAAATGAGAACAGCACACTGAAGAGATACCTATATACCATGTTTATTTGTTGCATTCACCATAGCTGAGATACAGAGTCAGCCTAGGTACCCATAAAGGGATGGATGAGTAAAGAAAATGTGGTCTACATACACAATGGAGTATTATTCTGCCATAAAGAATGAAATCCTGTCATTTACATCAAAATGGATGCAACTAGAAGACCATGTTTTAAGTGAAATAAGTCAAACACAAAGTCAATTACCACATGTTTTCTCATATCCACGAGGAAAAAAAAAAAAAAAAAGAAAAAAGAAAAAGTCAACCTGAGAGTAGAATATGAGAGATTGGGAAGGGTATGTGTGGGGAACGTGGTGGATAAAGGGTGACTAGATTCAAACACTGCACATTCTGCATATATGGAAATATACTGAACTCCATTAATATGTGCAGCTAACATGAATCAATAAAGTTATTTATAAAAAAGAAGATGTGGCAAAAATAATTTGTGACAGTGAGAAAAACTGAAAAAAAAAAGACTTCAAATTCCAAAGCCTGTTTCAGAAATGAATTGTGCTTATTAAAGAACAAGCTGAAATGTATAGACTGTGCTGTTGGTTTTTAAAAATTTTTTAGATTTACTTTTGAGTTTTAGGTGGACACAATATTTTATTTTTATGTGGTTGTGAGGATCAAACCCAATGCCCCATGCATGCTAGGTGAGCACTCTACCACTGAGCCACAACCCCAGCCTGTCCTTTTGTTCTGGAGAAAATGCTTAGTTTTTGCCTGACAGTCACCTACAGCGGACCAGGAAAGTAGAAAATGACAAGAAAATGGGAAGAGGAACATATGGTCCTCCCTACTTGCTGCCCAAGGATTTAGAGGACATGTTGTTCTCTGGGACACCCCACCTGCTCTAGGAATAAGCTCAGGTGCTCCATTTGGATCTTGACCCATTGGCTTGAGTTCAGTTGCTCTCTCCCCTCAGGGGTTAAGTTTTAAGGTGGGTTCCAGGCATACACAGCACTGTAAGGCTAAATAGTCACCACACTACTTGCAACCAGAAAGTCTTTCTCTTCCCGACTCTAACCCCTGTCTATCAGGCAGCTCTTACCTACAGTGAACAAATTTGGATAATGTCTCAAAAGCAAATTGGGCAGGACTTAGGAGGTTTGGCTTCTAGGTAAAGACTTTTCTTGATGCATTTGGAAATATCCAAAAATAACAGGTCCTCCATGGGGTTTCTGTTACCCTCATAGGTAGTCAGATATGACGTTTGATTGAATCATTTGAGATTCCTAGAAATGGTTTTATTCTCTGCAGAAATAGGCCAGTAAGATTAATATAGCAATATAAAAGAAAGCCAAATTTGTTTGTAGTCTATTTTCATGAAACTTGTAATATTTTGTATGGTTCATTCCATGTACCTGACCCTGACTATTAACACTTGGGAGTGAAATGCAGACAATTTACAAATACTTGGTCAAATGAACCTTAGATGACCTTCAAAACCTTGTAAGTTCATGAACAATTGATAAAGATTTCAAGAATCTTGGTACCAACGGGATATCCATTTTTTTCTAACCTCCCCAAATGCTTATATATGGTAGACCTGCTATAATCAGGTGTTAAGTGCGTGAAGTATTTGTGGATTGGTTGCTATATGCCCATCAATGTGCTAATTATTAATAATGAAATGAGATGAAATCTTGTGCTCCTCTCTGGTCTGGCCCACCATCATACGTATTCTACATATCCTTTATACTGCTCAACGACACCTTTCCAACAAACTGATCTCATTGCGTTATCCTTTACATCCTATCTTCTCTTCATTACTTCTGGAATAATACCCTCTGTGAATGGACTGCAAACTATCTTTGCTTTCTCAGATCTTACCAGCCCAAGAGGAAAATCATTTTTCTTCAAGATTCCTAGCAGACTGGGAATTTCATATACTTGCTCACTCTACCTATTCATACCCTTCAAAACTGAGATTAAAATGCCACTTCCTTGAAGGAGCCTTCTTTCAGATTTGATCTCTACCCACGGTTTATTTTTTCCCTTCTTATATACTAGATTGTCATCATTCCTTGCAACTGTCCCCTGATGTATGACAGTGTCGGTGGAGTTTCCCCCCAGAGTGGTCAAAATTGCAAATTCCTGGATAAAGCTGAAAGTAACTTCCTTTGAGGCCTGACTTTTCTTTCTGCTAAGGGTTTTTATACCATAACAATCCTTTGCAAAAATCAATGTTTGATTCTCAGGTTTATGAATTCATTGTCTTACCACATTTCTAAGCAACCAAAGGCATTTCCACCTCATCAGTTCCCTGTTTCTACATGAATGCTGATTACATTTGTCCAATGAATACTACACTACAATCTTCTAGCTGATTGAAGAACAAATTTTGTGGGACTTTCTGTTTCTAAGTACAAAGTTCCCCAAAGCCAATATAAAAGACCAGCTTCTAGAAAGGTGGGCGAGTTGGGTATTTATATATTATTACTGTCTCTAATCAAATAATATATAATATTTAGCTTCTGGTATATTCTTCACAAGATCATAAATGCCTTGAAATTGCATTTTATTCCTATTTATGTTCCCTTAACATCTAGCATAGTGTCATATCATGACTGTACCAAAATCTTTAAATAATTTGTTGAAGAGAATTTCTGAAATGGGTAAACCCATGTTAGCATTTTTCTTCTCAAAACGCATTACTAATTCATTTCATGAGAAAAACATAGCAGAACTCCTAAAATATGACCAAGGTCTCTCTACCAAAATACTTTAGTGAAATTACAGAAAAAGTAATGCTTTTTTTTTTAATGCTAGTCATTAAAATATCATTTGTTGGTAGTTGTCCCCTCTCAAGTTAATAATCCTTAGCAAAGAAGCCATCCTACAGAAAATGCAGGCACTGCCTTTAGAGCAGAAATGTAAATAGCTATAATTTGTTATTTCCCATTTTTCAAATATACAACCATCTGGTTTATTTCTTAACCCTGGAGAACTGTTTGAGTTATTTCCCCATGAACCATTCTCCATCTTATTCTTACCCTGGAGATATTCCTGTGTCTCTTATTAGCTCACCAGGATATAATAACCATTAGTGTTCATAAAGGTATTTTATGTCCCATAGAAACCTGATAAAAGTTGTTAGAACAAAGACTTCTATATTGGAATTCAACAGTGGAGCTACAGATTGTGGTATCATCTGAGACTGAGCTCTCACTCAGACTTCTGTCAGAATTACAAGATTATGCTGGTATTTAAAAGCAACTCCAGTTGCCTTCTTATCTAGCACAAACTTGGAAGCTTTAAGTTACTGAATTTCACTGCAACAATTCATGATGCCTCTCTTCTCTGCTTTATGTAGCATGAAGTTGGGAAACTGCATGGGGCAGTTGGTGCCAGACTTCCCTTCTGTTGGTCTCTAACACCACATATTTTACTCATGGGTTCCGGATGAACCCTTTTCATAGAATCCTGTTAGAGTGGGTTTAGGAATGTAAGAAAACAGACCCATATACACCATCAGAATGAACTGTGGATGCAACTTTCGAAATTGCAATGTGGAAACAGTCTTAAAAAATAGGCAGGACTTGTCATCTGGTTGTCGAGAGGGCCAACAACTTAAATCTTCAAAGCAAAATACCACTCAACTTCTGTTGTGTGAGAGCCTCAACATACTCAACCTGAGCTTTCAAGTTTTAGAATTATAGCTGAACTCTCATCTTAATGCTGCCAAGCAACCATGGTAAATGTATTCTTTAGATGAAGAGACAATTCAACCATTTCTTTGGCCTTCAGAATCCACTAGTGACTTTTTAAAAAATAAGCTTTTATTGATAAAATCATCATATGCCATAATGGGGCAGAGTGATGTTTCAACACATGCCTACAGTAGGCATGATTAAATCAGGGTCATTGGCATTGACCAAATAAATAAAGGAGGACTCTTTGGTCTTTATTTATGTTTGGGGCTTATAATATCCTTTACCTCAAATTCATAAGATATATAATAGGCCATTGTAAACTGTAGTCATATACTGTGCTGGAGAACACCCGAATTAATTTCTTCTAGGTAACTGCATTTTGAAACCTATTATCCAACTTCTATTTATGCCTGCCCCCAAATTTTCCAAGCAAGCAAGGGACTATTAAGCCACAAATAGGATTAAAATTGTATCACTTGCAGCAAAATGGATGAACTGGAGGATATCATGTTAAGTGAAATAAGCCAGACACAAAAAAGCAAAGTACCAAATGTTCTCTCCCATATGTAGAAACAAAGAAAGCTTATTTGAATACAGAAATAGTCTAGAATTACTAGCTGAAATTTATATTAACAGTGGCCAGTAGTGGCACATGCTTGGAAGAAAAATTATCAAGCATTATTCTAGAGACTGATGTTGGTGACCTTTTAAATCAGGAGGTGAGGGACTCTTGATTAGATGACATTTGGACTGAAACCTGAATGAAGTGAAGGATGGAACCAATTAAAACTTTTGGAAAATGATATTGAGAAAGAAACATAGGTGCAAAGACTTGAATATTTAGGGATAACCAAAAAAGTCATGCTGCTGAAGTACAGTGGAATACTAAAGAGGGTGGGGAAAGAGGAGAGAGAAGAGGGGAGAGAGGAGAGAGAAGAGGGGAGAGAGGAGAGAGAAGAGGGGAGAGAGGAGAGAGAAGAGGGGAGAGAGGAGAGAGAGGGGAGAGAGGAGACAGAGGGGAGAGAGGAGACAGAGGGGAGAGGGGAGAGAGGAGGGAGAGACGAGAGAGAGAGGGGAGAGAGGAGAGAGAGAGGGGAGAGAGGGGAGAGAGGGGAGAGAGGAGAGAGAGGAGAGAGAGGGGAGAGAGAGGAGAGAGAGGAGGAGGTGGGGAACTTGGTCATTAAATAGAAACTTGGTCATTAAAGGTCTGAGCCATAGCAAGATAGCAAGAACAGTGGGTTTATTTTGAGATGGGGGAGCCACTGAATGCCTTGAGATAACAAAAGGTTAAGGAAGGCAAAAGAGACTCGGGGTTCTATGAAAGCACAAAGATATACTACAACAAAAATAAACTTCATAAATAGCCACAAGGAAAAAGCAAAGCCAAGCAGACACAGCAGGTGGAGAAAAAAAATACAATGTAAGGCTCACAGCATGCTATGGTTTGGATGTAGCGTCTCCCCAAAATTAATGTGTGAAACAATGCAAGAAGATTCAGAGAAGTGATTGGGTTATGCAAGCCTTAACCCAGTCAGTGAATTAATCACCTAATGGGATTGAGTGGTAATAGAAGGCAGGTGGAGGAGGTGGAGCATTGGGGGCCATGCCAATGTATCTGGCAAGTGGCCATCTCTGTTTTCTGATCATCATGTGATCTGCTTCCCTCACCACACTCTTCCACCATGATGTTCTGCCTCACCTTGCACCCCAAAGAAAGGAGCTTCCTATGAACTGAAACCATGAGCACCTAAATAAACTCTTCCTCCTCTACAATTGTTCTGGTTGGGTCTTTTAGTCAGGGTGTCAAGAAATCTGACTAACATACAGCGATGACAGCATAAGATACAGTCTTGGTGTCAATCACAACAGTCATATCAACAAACATGAGTGAATTTAATTCACCTATTAAAATATAAAGACTCTTAAATTGTCCACTAATACTCAACACTATATTGGATATAAGAGAAATACCTAAAATGTGGTATTCTGAAAATAAAGGAATGAATACAGGTTTATCAGGCAACTAAAAACAATAAGAAAGCCAGAGTTAAAAATCTTTATACCAGCAGCAGAATTTAAGCCAGAAGCACCAAGCGAGACAAAAGACATTTTATAGGCTAAAATTCATATGTGACAATGAAAACATAATACTAATAACATGCATGCACACAGATAATAGTCAGAAGATGTAATGATTAAGAAAATCCTATTTATAATAGCAACCAAACGGTAAAATGTTTAGGAAAAAATGTAACAAAAAATGCCTAAAACTGTGAAAAAAGATGGTATTTGTTCTTATTTTGGCTACCTCATTCAATGGCTTCTTTTTCACTTATGCTAATTTATAGATCTAACGTAATAGCAACAAAAACATTATAAGCTTTGTTATCAAGCTAGATGTAGTGAGTGTAAAGATTATATGAAAAAACAAAAAATTGGTAGGAAAACAGTGAATAGGAAAAGCTATAGGAAAGTATCTAGGCCTATAGATATTAATACTATAAACTAAAACAGTGTGGTACTGGCTTATGAGGAGACAGATCAATGGAATATACTAGGAACTTAGTATATTGTGAAGGTGATATCTCAAAACCACTGAAGAGAGAATGGTCTTTTAATAAGTAACATTAGGAAAACTAGATAATATTTTTTTTATTTTTAACAAATTAAAAAAAGATCTATTCCATGGGTCACAAATATAAAGAAATGCTACATGACTCATCTTTCTAAATGTTAAAAAAAGAATACCTCTGTAATCTGGGTTTAGGGAAAATTTTTAACTAAAATTTATGACTATGTATCAGATACATAGAAAAATAATAATTCTAAAACATTATTACTAGACTAATTTACAGATATTTTGCTTCTTAATTTTACATGTTTCAGATATATAAACAAAATATATAGAATACTCCTGAAGTTATATGTATTATTAATGAAATAACATTTATATTATATTATATACCATAACTATTAGAATAAAATATTTTTAAAATACACATTTGAAAAGGATTAATAAATAGACATCATATGGTAAAAAATACTCACCATAATCAAAGTCAAAAGACAAATAACATTTGGGCATGGTAGCATATACCCATAAGCCCCACTCTTTGGAAGGTTGAGGTAGGAGGATTGTGATTTTGAGGCCAAGCTGGGCAACCTAGCAAGATCCTGTCTCAAAATTTAAAAAAAAAAGGTTTTGCTACAGCTCAGTGTTAGAGCACCTCTACATTCAATCCCCAGTAAATAAACAAACTGGGAGAAAGTATTGTAACATAGCAATGAAGAAATAAGAGCCAATATTCCTAATGTATCAAAATATGTTTTAACACTTGAAGTAAAAATAATAATCTTTTAAGAAAGGGCAAAAAGCACAAATTATAAAATTAAATAAAATTGGGGTTGAATATATGAAAAGATATTCAACTTCCTTCACTGATGAGACCAGCAAGAGTTCAAAGCCAGACAACACACTTTTCTCATATGGGCCAACAGGCACTCATATATACCTAGGAGGGATGCAAAAGCCCTAAGAGGAGTTTGGTCCTAGCTAATAGAACCAAGTATTCATCCTTCAACCCAGCAATCTTACTGATATAAGTTTATTCTGAAGATACAACTCTGCATTGTACAAAAATACATATGCACCAAGTTACTCATTGCAGTAATGCCTACAATGAATGACTGAAATATCTCAGCGTAAGAGGTTGGCTAAATTAATTACAGTTTCATACACTGAATAGAATATTATGCAGCAATAAGCAAAGAATGAAAATCTCTACAAACTGCTGCAGAAACTTCTTTGGGAGATAGTAAATGAAAGAGACAAACCACAAAGAAACTTATGTGCTAATTTGTAAGTGAAACATGAGAGCATATGTACATCTACTTCTCTTTTCAAAGAGAAACATAGGAAGAAGGCAGGAACAACTACATTGGCCACCCATATGGAGTAGGAAGCAGTGACATTTTTCTGAGTATCACTTTTCGTACAGCCTTGGTTTCTAGATGTTAATGTTATATATGTTCAAAAAATTAAAATTAACAAGTATAAGTAGGAGAAAAATTTAAAAGCAGAAGCAAATTGAAAATAAACGAGAACTATAATTTCAAATAAATGAGGGGGAAATTTTTGCACAGAGTATTCGACTATTCACTCAGCCTATGTAGGATTTTACATGCATGCAGAATGTTTGCAAAAATAGACCACAGGCTGCCTATGAAGCCAATCTCACCAAGTGCAGAGGGATTCACAGAGCATACATCTTCAGACCATGATGGGTCTAAGCTAGAAACAATAGGAAGAGAACTGGGCCAAAGAAGAAATCGTATGGAAGTTTAGAAAATATATTGAACCAAATAATGAAAAGATGACCTAACAGAAGGCTGCAGCTATAGTTATGATCATGGCCTGAATGAACAAAGAAAGGCTGAGAGTCAGCTGTCCAAGTGTCCTTCTCAAAAAGCGGGGGAAGTGCAGAGGAAATCTGAAGAATGTAAACAGAAGGCTCATAAAATTTTAAAAACTATAGTAGATAGAATAAAAAAATGCAGAAGTTGGAATTTTGAAAAAAAATGCATAAAACCGTTACAACTGAAGAAAAAGAAGACAAGCTAATAAGGTGAAGGGAGTATGAGGAATAGCATTAAAGATTCAATTGACATTTAAATAACTGGTAGATGTTAGAAGCAACTTTGTATCAGTAAAATTAAACATGTAGTTGAAATGGAGAAATTCCAAGAAAAATAAAATCCCCCGATTTTCCAAAGGAACAGAAAATCTGCATTGTCCTATATCTATTAAAGCCATCAAATTCAGTATTTAAAAATCTTCCCACAGGAAAATTTAAGACCTATATGGCTTCACTATTGATTTCTTTCCAAATCTAAGGAATACATGACACATGTATTCTACAATTTGTTCCCCCTCCAAAAAAATAGGGTACATTCCCCAGTGTATTTTATGAGGCTGGCAGAGTGTCAATACCCAAACCAGATGAGTACCTTGCATGAAATGAAGGCAGGGGGCAATCTTACATGAACACAAAGTATTTTGAAACTAACTACTTCTAAAACATAATTCAAGATTTCTAAAAATAGTAGCAGATCATGACCAGGTGGCATATGCTACAGGAATGGAAGAGTGGTTTCAAGTTAGAAAAGGAAAGAAATGCATTTCAGCACCCACGGGTATAAAAAAGAGAAAGCCACATGATCTCTTGAAAGAAGAGCTGTGACAAGTGGGGCAGCTGGCTGGTGGCAAGGGCAGCTAGAAATCCATTCATTAGTTTCTAGTGGATAGTTTCTGTGGCTGTTGTCAACCCCAGGTACAGCCAGTTGCTGGATAGAAATGACTTCTAGGTACCCTCCTACCTGCTCTGTTGATATAAATAACAGAAAGCAAGAGGAAGATCTAATCAAACACACAAACGGTAACAACAGACACTGATGACAGTTTACAGGTGTTGTTAGCGCTGGGGGTATAGCTCAGTGGTAGAGCGCTTGCCTAGCGTGTCCCAGGCTCCAGTTCAATCCCTGCACTGCAAAAATAAAGTACAATGAAATGTTGCCAATCCCAATACTTAAGAGAACTAAATAACCCATGAGCTAAAGAAATCACATGGAGATTTAGAAAATATCTTTACTTGGAAAATGAAAGAACGTCATATGAAAATTTATAGGCTGCAGCTACAGTTACCATCTTGCCCTGAATGCTTTCGTTAGAAAAGGAAGGTTGAATATTGCCTGTCCAAGGTCTTTCCCAAAAAGACAAGCAGGGGGTGGGTGGTTTGTGGCTCAGTGGTAAAGACTTGTCTAGCATGTGTGAGGCACTGGGTTAGATCCCTGGCACCACATTAAAAAAATAAGTAAAATAAAGGTGTGTGTGTGTGTGTGTGTGTGTGTGTGTGTGTGTGTATGACAAGGGGGAAAAGGTGAAACTTTCTCAGGCCACTAATGTCTCGGGATTTTTCTCACAGGGTCATAATACCAAAAGAATAGCTAATATCTCTGATTACTAAGTAGTAAAGTCCCAACAATGTAGTAAATGTTCATGACTCAACAACTTAGCAGTTATGTGAAAAAATACACATAAATAGGAAAAAACCTATTATTTAATTGATAAATGACCACAAAACTCCACTAATAGGATGTGTGTGCCTGTTGGGCACAACACAGCATCTCAAATTTTGGAATCAGATTGGATTGTTTTTCATTTCCGATTGATTTTTGCATGTACTCCATTTAATTACAAGTACCTTGGAAGCTTGGTGCTCTAGAAACAGGACACCATCAGAAGGAATGTAGCACAATCTAATGTGAAAAATTCTGAACTACTGTGAGCTGTTCACTTCAGTGTCTGAAAAATTATTGAATATTCCTGTATATCCCCGAGTATTTAAAATATCCGTCAGGTTGCTGATTTCATAAACATATTGCAATGCCCAGATATGCTTTGGCAGGGTTGGGAAGCCCTGAGTGTAGAAATGACATTGAGAGGAAAAAGAAAAAAGCCAGACACAAAAAGTCTACATCAGCATGGTGATTCTGTTCACAGATTTCAAGGACAGGCAAATTTAATCCTTGGTGTTATGACCACGGTGACATTTATGGAGAAGAAGAGAACCATGACTGGGAACGAGCACCTCGGGTACTTTCAAGAGGACTGGCAACATTCTATGTCCTGATCAAGTGCTCAAGACACGTGCACCTTGCTGTCACTAATTAGGCTGTATACTCAAGATTAGTCTGTATTGTGCTGGGTGCCATGGCACATGCCTGTAATCCCAGCAGCTCAGGAGGCTGAGACAGGAGGATCCCGAGTTTAAAGCCAGCCTCAGCAAAAAGTGAGGCACTAAACAATTCGTTGAGACTCTGTCTCTAAATACAAAATAGAGCTGGGGATGTGGCTCAGTGGGAGAGTGTCCCTCTGTTTATTTTTAACATCCTCTGATTCTCAACCCCCAGTACCCCTCACAAAAAAAGATTAGTCTATTGTATGTATGTGTACTATATGAATAAAATGTTTTTAATTAAACAAAGCCATTCTAAACAAGAAAATGCAAGAAATTACACCTCATGTGTGAAGCCCCTCTGATATTGAAGCCTAATTAAACACAGTAGTTAGTCCCCATTAATCTGAAGATACATTCCAAGACTCCAGTGGATACCTGAAACCCCAGAGAGCACTGAACCCTGTGTACTCTGTATTTTCCCTATGTATACATACATATAATAAATTAATTTATATGTTAGCTTACATAAAAGTAACATTAGCTAATAATGTAGAATAATTGTAATATATTGCAATTATAATTACTTAAAACTTTTGAATTGTCTCTGGAATTTTTCATTGAATATTTTTGGACTGTGGTTGTGACCAGGGGTAGATAATCAAAGGAAAAGTTAGAACACAAGTAAGGGGTGACAACTGTACTTCCTCTTCCTCAGCACATCATCTACTATTCTATAGTTATATACTTTCCTTCTGGTGTCTCTGGCTGGACCAAGCTTGGGGAAGAGAGGAATCATCTCTCATTTATCTCGACTTCTCCCATGTTTCTGACATGACAACACGAAAGTGGTTAATTATTGTTCAAATTAAAAATAACATTAAATAACACTAACAGACTTTGGTAAACACTGCTTTCTTCTATCTTACCTAAATCCCCTAACATTATTTACAATGTACATCTATGGTCTTCCTTTTAAGAATTTTTTAAAATATTTGTTTCTAATCTCCAAAGATAATACATTTTTAAAGGGAATGGAACACAGACACATATATACACATCCCCTTTTCTTTAGGAACCTATTTATGTAGAGACTTCTAATACTACTTAAAATATAGTCAATAAACCAGTGTCAGTTCCTGAACTACTTATTTCTGGCTTATAACAAGTACAGAAATTGAAAACGTGTTTAGAAACGGAAACACTTTTCAATGGTATCCAATTATTGATTAGTAGATGCTCTGTGTTGAGCAGGTTATGCACAGATTTGCATAGAGTCAAATTTGCATGTAAGTTGTGTACGAGATAACTATGAACTGCTTATTCTTGACAGAAGTACTTATTAGTCCAAGATGAACTGGACCAAAAAAAAAAAAAAAAAAAAAGATCTGCTTTACCACTGACTCTTAGAACTGGAAAAGACTGATACATAAGGGAAACAGATCTAGATTTTAATCAGTTCCTGATGGCCACACTGGTGATCTTTACACAATAATTCCACCTGCATTCCTTTTGTTAATGAGGCTCAAGAATAAATGTTACTGTAGTTAGTAACAGGAGCTGTTGCTACTATTACACATATTTAATGCTTATTAGGCAGCACCACACAAAATCCGTATTTTTTTAAGTCAAATATGGTCAAACATCTGCAATTCCACATGATTCAACTCATGAAAGGCTGAGAACTATGTCAATTTTTTTTTAAGCCTTAAAGTGGAGGCATGTGGAGCTAGACTTCCCGGGTCCCAGTTTGGGCTCTACTTCTTTCTACCATGTCATGTCTGGCTCATTAGTTAAGTTCTCTTGGGGTCTGTTCTCATGCCTCTAACAAGGAGACTGTGCAATACCTCAGGGATTTATTGAGCCTTTAATGATCCTATGCAGATAAAGTTCCTGGATCGGCACCTGGCAGGTGGTGAGTACTCAGTGAATATTAGATGTTTTAACATCCTCTGACTCTCAGTTAAATCTTGTGAGGAAGGCACACTTTATTCTTTGCTTATAGATAAGGAGACTGGAACTGAAAGAGATAGAAATATGAACCACTGTCATTTGATGGCAAGTGTCTTACATAGTAATTTTCAATTAGATGCCTGCTGAATCAAGTCGAATAGCCCCATGGGGCTGTTTCATCGGAATTGATAAGATTTGAAAAGATCCAGCTTCTGGGACTCTTTAACCATTATGGAAGAGACAATGCAGGCTATTTGTTTTTCTGATTAAGAAGCGAGTTTTACCACTTTTACTTACTTTCAGGTCTTCCGATTGACATGTGTGTTGTTAAGCAATAAATTAACTGAGGATTTCATAACAACCTCTAATTTCATAACAGTGCCATCTTGTGGTGACCCCTTAGGTACTGCTTCACCTTTCCAAGGACACCAAACCCTCATCATTGCCCCGCCCTGGGATGCTGACAGAGAAAACTCAACATGGATCTGCCAACTAGACCCCACACTGTTAAACTTGGTTAGTGTTGTTTCCAAGACCAAAGATGCTATCTTTTTTCCTCCTTAAATAAAGAGTCAAGAAATTCCCTTGAGAAGCAACAAGATCTGATTGAATTTTTCAGATTTTTCTATTATTCCATCAAGTTCACTTTGACAGCAAAGGACAAACTGCCTTTCAAATGCTATAAGCGAACGCATCAGCAATTCAGAAGGAAAACGCAGGTTATTAAGTAGGAACAAGTCTCTCTGAATATATTTACACCAACTCTTGGAAACCATTGTCCTCAGAAACCTCTGTGACAATCTATTTTCTAGTCTCAGTATTGCTTTAAGTTTGACAGATGATAATAAAATACAATGAAATTACCTTTGAGCTCTGAAATGTATATCAGCTCCCACATTCCTCATGTCTTGGCTTTTTATTTTTCCAACATAGCCATCTACTTTCAATATTATTCTCAAGAACTCAAGTTTTATGTCAGGGGAATAAAGCTATGTATTCCTGAGCCATACTTACATAAAGGTAGGGAATGCAGAATTTATTGTATATGTAACACACATACAAAATATATATGCATGAATACAGGTTAGTTCGGAGCAGGAAGGGACCTTTCCCAGATCATCAAGTGTCCTTTATTGTCCCATTACAAACAAGGAACTTGAAGCCCAGAGAGAAATGCTATTCAGAAATACAGCAAATTGGTTTCAAAATAAGGTTGGAGGGACAAAGTAGCAAGTACCGACCACCTTCTGAGGATGGGCAGGCATTTTTCATACATAGACCTTCAAACAATTTCTCAATGTTATCAGTGTCTCCATTTGCAATATGAGAAAACTGGGGCTAAGTAGTGTGGCTAACCAGAGGAACAAATGGAAATAAATTGCTGATGTAACCGGGTTCTCTCTAGCCTATCAATATTTCCCTAATAGCACTCACCCCCATGTTACTCACATGTTGAACTGTATTATTTAAACTTTTTACTTTAAAAAGTGTCAACATTTACACAGGAAGCTTTAAATCCACCCTTTAATGTGCCAAAAAAAAAAAAGAATTCTAGTAAAATATCACTCATTTCTAGTAAGGTTTTGCTGCTCTGTTAGGACACTGTATTTGCATCCTGCTCTGTTGTAAAAGGAGATTAGTAATGGTCAGCAAGGTACCACAGATCTAGTAACACCAACAAGAGAATTAAGGATTAAATGATAACTCAGAGAGAAAACTTTCACTTGGTGATTCAGCTATTTGATGTCACCTAAAGTCATCTCTGTCCTACCTAAGATCAATTTGAATGCTGTCTCTGCACCTATCCTTCTGAGAAATACTGCAGCTCATAAAGCGGCTGAAAGCATCTCCAGGTTGTGGGCTTCTAACTCTGGGGACCATCAGCATCACCTGGAGCCTCATTAAAAACAGATTCCTGAGTTATCCCTGGAGTTTCTGCCTCCGTTTCTGGGGGTAAGGCCCGAGACTTGTGTTTCTTACAAGCTGCGGACTTATTCTCATACACCTGGCCCCAGGAGCCACATTTTGAAAACCCCTGATCCACTTTGCACTTGAGTAGGTAGAGAGAAGACAGGGTGGCATTTGTGTGACAATTTCACCATCAAGCCATGAGACAGAGATCTGGAAGTTTCATTGAATTAGGAGGCGAAGCAAAGAAATACTCAGTGTATAATTGCTTTCCAGCACTGTTTAACCTGTGATACTGTACCACACTACCAGAGCAGCCTGCAAAATCTTTGCCTAAGAGATAAAAGTACCTGCTTCCAAATAACTGAGGTTATTTGCAGGCTTCTATCTGCAAAGTTTCCTGCATTGCCACAGCAGTCAGGGACCCCAATAGAAAAAAACAGAAAATTAGGGCCCTATTTCCTCTAGATATTGAAATATTCTATAACATTTTAAAATGCCACAGCATTTAACATCTCCCCTTCTCTGGTTTTAATGAACAGTATTAATAATTATTAAGGCCATCTCTGATGAGCCAGTCATTGCATTGACGTTGGTGTTGATTTTTTTCTGAGAATTTGACAGGCTGAGTCACTCGCCCAAGGTCACACAATGGCTAGACAGTAGAACTGTTTCAAATCCAAGTGTGATTTCCATGCCCATGTTTTCTTTGCTAAGCCACACCACTGTTGTCATCAATACTCATTTGCTCAAAGTCTTAACAAAAGTGTGTTTTATGGAGAACTACAAGTGAGGTCAAACAGCTCTAGAAGCTTTAACATTTTAGAAGAAAAATTAAAAATATTACTGATAAAGGAGATATTAGTAATATTTAGACAATCAAGATACCTATCCCTAGGTTCAAACCAAGCTGTAATAATGTCTGGGTAAGCTTTACTTTTAGAAAAGTGATGCTGGGGGAAGAACCAGTCTCAGAAATCCAACTTGGATTAGTTCACTCAAGTCTGATATGTCAGGGCTTGGTTGGAGAATGACCAGGTAGGAGAACCGATCATGAGCTCTGGGTTCCAGGGTTGTTTTTTCCTCAGTAACAGAGATGTCATTTCTTTAGGTCTGGACTTCACCGTCTACAAGCCAGGCAGCTAGACTGAGCTTCCTTCCTTCTTTCCTTTCTTCAAAGCTTGAGAACAGCAGCTTCCTTTGAATGGACTTATTAGCACCACATGTCTTAAAAGATTACTCCCTTCTTTTAGCATAAGGGGAATATGATTTGATTGCAAACTCAGCATATGAGTTTCAACCTTTTCCCTGAGGGGCCTATTAACCCACCCATGTGTAAGGTTAGCCTGTGGCACTCCTTCAGGAAATGCTTGGTGAAAACCTGAGGGGAGACCCTGGACCCTCCAAGGTAGATTGAAGTCCATATAAGTCAAGTTGAAGAAATGAATTATTTGATATGTTTTTTTTAAAAGTCATCAATGGCAAAGAAATGACTAACCCGGTAGGTGTTATTAAGAGTAATTTTAGTAACATCTAGAAAGAAAACAACATCTGCGATCCGCCTGATTAATGGCTTAATGGAATAACACTCCTGGTACTCTCTACTGTATGTTTGCAAGATCTGGAAACACAGAAGAGGCCATGGGAGAAGAAAGGAACAAGGTGCCAGGGTCATTATAGGATGTCAAGCTCCCCCCATGCTGTTTCAGTTCCCCTCTGGCTCCCTTAGAACACTAAGTTGTGCAGCAAATTCATAGGAGAAACAGATTCCAGCATGTATGTGCATTCCTGTAGGCTGAACAACTGGTTGTTCAGTGATTTTTTTTTAAAAAAAACTTACCTTTCATCTTGTAGTTGGAAATGTTGGTACCCCAGCCTTATCAGTGTACTCAAAAGAATACTTTAGCAGCAAACATGTCTGTCCTAGATCTGCCTGCCATGCATGCATGAAGCTTTCCCTAAAGGGAGTAGCTAATACCCCAAAACAAACAAACAAAACAAAAACCCCAAACACATTTTTCTCTACGCAACAGTTTCCTCCCTTGAACTCTAAGGAAAGCCAAAGTTCCCACCTATTCCCACGGAAATGTGCCAGTTTCAGAGTTTATCCAGATGAAATTAGGAGCCATATAGCAACCCCATTCTCTCCCTCAAAGCTGTGGTTCCTTTCTACTTTAAGAACAAGGTGCCAACTCCATCTGTTTCCTTGGGCAGTACTGGATGAATGCAGGATATGTAATTTATCCTAAAGCATGTTCAAGTGCATTTAGGCTGCATGCTCTGTTGGGTAAAGAAGCAGCATTTGCCACCAGGTTATCATAATGAAATCAATTGAAGAAAAAACACAACATTCGGTTAGAAAAGTAATGTGGATCTAGTATCCAGCTCAATGAAATTTTGAAAGCTATATAAAGTAAGATAGTTACATTCTGGGCCCGATTTGGAACTTGGCATCAATGATCGTAAGAGGCAATTATTCTCCAGGGTGCTTTTACTTACCCCAGCAAGGCGAGCGTCCCTACGGCGCAGGCTCCATCAGAGGCCACAGAACACAGTGGTTCAAAGCGGCAGTGTTTCTCTTGTCCTGTAAGGGTAAAAAATTCTTTTCTATGACATTTTCTCTGATTATGTCAAGTCGAGGCCTGAAGCTAATACTCCCACCGAAGCGCAGAGACACTGGAAAGAAACAACTGTAACCAATGAAAGAAAAGGGGGAAATAAGCGGCCTCACTCGGCCCCAGCAGTGAAGGAGAAGAATACAAAGTCTGTGAGTGTGGGGCCCAGTCCCAGAACAGTGAGGCAGTGTTCTTGGGCTTGGCTGTGCATTTACACAGCAGTGCCACTGTTACATGTGGCCCTTGCATTAATTTCTACTTTCTACGGATCAATGAGCCAGCAATACCCAAATTAAAAGGGATTTTTTTCCCCCTCCATGCACCATACAACAATGACTTTGTCCATTTACCTTTTGCAATGCATGTAATTAAGTGTGAGATAATTATAACCTTATCGCTCTCTTTGGGGGTCTGGAATATAATTCCGTTGCTGAGTTTCAAGGGCACTTAAGAAAGAGTAAACTCTCTGCAGTGACTTTTATGTGTGTGTTGCTGATGAATTCACTCTCAAAGTTTCAGAAGTCTCATTTTGCAGTAGTCATCATTCTTACTGATTACTGTTGGATTATACAAAATAAGAAAAGTGGGACCAATATTTTATACTTATAGGTTATACGACTTCTTCAAAGATACAAAAAAAAATCAGAATTATTTATGGGTTTATTGATAGCTATGATTCTCCTATAATTCTTTTACTGGGTTGCCTGTACAACTAATTGGGGTATCATAAGCTTGTGATTTTATTGATGGATAAGTTATTGGTGGGTCCATAAATAAAAAAGAAGGTATAACAAGTGACAAACGTATTTTGAGGGTAACATAGGGGAAAATGATCAAACCTGGGAATAAAAAGATGTGAAAATAAATGAACATAATATCTAACTTCATGAATTTTTTTTTCCCTAAAATCTTGATCTGGTTGCTAGGGTAATTGTGAACTTTATAAGTACTTGTGGATTGGATCAGACTACTAAGAAGAAACATGGAAAAAGAAAACACTATAAAAAGGAAGAAACACCCATAACATCTAAAATCTGAATAGCCATGGTTGTAAGATACAAGCTAGGAATTTCTAAAAACATGAAATTTGCCTAACATTTGGGACAGGCTAGAATTCTTAAGAAATTTAAAAACAAATGTGACTAGTTAAATCCCTTTTGAAATTTCAAGTGAATTTTGCTTAACTGCTTCTGTGTCATAAAGTGGTCACTAAGGTTATCACATCTGTAAAGAATCCCTCCACCTGGTGGTGTTAACTAGGCCAAGAGGCCGTAAACTCCCTCTGATCTGCATTGAGCAAAAACATAACAAAAGCCCACATGACCTTATGGTACTCTCTCAAGGAGAGATGCCTGGTGAGCGTTGATTCTTGCCCCTAGTCCAATGGATGATCTGCAAAGGAGAGCTTTAAATAATTTTTTCAAGGTATTCCCCGTACGGCTTCTGTGTTGTTCTAGGTCTACTTCAGATCCTTTTGTCTTTGTATTTCATTTCATTCAACAAGTATGTACTTCATCTATAGTAAGAGGAAATGAAGTTTAGACATGTGGTTATATGTTTATGCTTGGGGTCTCTCTGATCAATTCAATCTGCTTCCCTAAGTGAAACTAACTCTTAAATTCATGCAAAGCTTAAGAGCAGAGCAGATGGATAAGTAGAGCTATGTAGTCGTTTTGCCCATTTGTGATCAATGTCAGCTTTTGACCCCCACCGACACCTTTTTAAGATTTCAAATTATTTTCAGAAAATACCATCACTTATAGAACTTATGGTGAGATTTCATTGCTAGATCATTGCATCAGTATTTTTTTTTAATAAAACATGTTTAAAAGTTAAAGAAAAAAAAAAATTGACCTTTCACAGATCTCCATCTGCTGAAAAGGAGTGTTTTTGAGCCCCTGTTCCTTTTCTCAGAATCCTCTGGTTTTCTTGGAACAAAGGTGATCTAGAATCACAGATTCAGCTAATTGCCGGATATTAGCACCAAGAGGTACCTGGAGGTCATTTAGAGCTGTTCCCTGTCATGCTGAGCACATGGGATTCTGGGACAAGTACATCCTTGGGCTGTTTGATGACCAGTGGGTACAAAGTCCAGGAACCTTCCATTGCTCATTTTCCACACTACTTAGAAATTACCAATATTAGTGGGCTTGTGCAAACTATCTGTACCACGAAGATGGAATTAAATGCTAGTGTATCACTAATTAAAATCCCAGTAACAAATAATAGCTAAGAAATGCTAGGCTCAGTTTTTTTTTTTTTTTTTTTTTTTTTTTTTTTTTTTTTTTTTTAAGATGGGTAGTCTTTTATGGGATTGGGGGGGCTGCTGGAATTCTTCAATGAATGACATTGAAAGACTGCACTTCACACTTTTCCCATTTCCATTCAGCAACTCTTCCGCACTTAAATAAATCTAGCATTTTGCAAGTGTTTGCATTTCTCATTGTCTAAAACTCAGGAATGCCTGATGGAAAGTGTTTTGTTGTTGTTTTTTAAGCTTTTATATTCTTGCTACCCCAACTTGCTTATTAAAGCAGAAATTGCTGACAGAGCCTTTTTCCTGTTGCCTATGACCAATATCATACAACCAGGATGAACTTCATAAGCTTAAGACTAATTATTTTCTATAAGTTATGCCAATTTTACTGGTGGTGATTTCTATAACTCTACTGAGCACTTTGTGTCAGGAATGTGTTAGAATACTCTGAATACTATGACTCATTCAATTCTAATGACCTTGATAGGTGACATTATTATTATTATTACTTTTTTTTAAACAGGAGAGAAAATGGAGACAAAAGAATGAAAAATATATATAAATAAACATGACTTTCTAGAAAGTAGCTGGAACTTAAAACACAGTTTACTTAACCATTCAACTTTAAAGACATCTGGATTGTTTTCTGATTTGTTTATGGGTTCCAGATTCATTATGGGGCAGACCACTCAGAAAACATACCAAGTCCATTTTGTCTGAATTTGAGAGTCTTTATTTAGCTGACTGGCAACTGCTCCCTGCCGGACCCATAACTGTCTCTGCAAGGAATGGCCCCCAAGTCTGAGTGTTTCAAAGTATTTAAAGGCAAAAACTGCAAAACCACATCCGGGTTGATGTAGCTGCAAGCAAGCAGGGATACAGACGCTGAATTGAGCAGTCAACAAGGCAATGCAATGCCCATAATCATATTTTCATTCTGGGTACATTCAGTATTTCCCATGGGACTTTCCATAATCATAAGCAGAAGGGAAGTAGGTCAAAATGACCCTAGTTGAGTACAAGTTAAAGAATGGTTACTGACATCTAGATAATCAATCTCTGACAGGGTACATTGCCCAAGAAAAATGGGAACCAAAGAGAACAATTTTACATTGTATAAGAATTGCTATTTTGTGTTGCCAAACATGCTATGCTAAGCAACTATTGATAGGTACAGAGGCGGGCTGTTCCCGTGGGAGAAGCATTTCTTATATGACGTGGAATCTCAGGGTAAAATGAAGTCATTGTCCATACAGCCTGGCCTATAACACTATGAATAATGTTGTCTGTGAACAAACTAGAAGCAACACAGCAAGAATGAACTTCATAAATTTAAGACTAATTATTTTCTATGAGATGTGTAAATTTTTTAGTGCTTTTAAGAATTATTAAGCACTTTGTTCTAGACTCTAAACTTAAATTGGTGAAATATATGTGAATCACCTCAATAAAGGTGTTTTTTTTTTAAAGTGAATAAAGTTGCTATAAACATCTGCACAGTTTTGTGTAAAAACAAATCTTCATTACTCTGAACTAAATGTACAGAAGTTTAATTCCTGAATTATATAGTATTTGATGTTTAGGATTTTTTTGTTTTTTTTTTTTTTAAGTGTTTAGTATTAAAAAAAAAAAAAGACATTGAACTGCTTTCCACAGTGACTGTAATATTTAACATTCCTGCCAGTAGTTGTGAAGGACCTAGTCTTATTACATCCTTACCAATTGGGTGGTGTCCTACTTTTTATTTTAGTTGTTCTAATTGGATATGTGGTGATGTCTCTTGAAGGTTTTAAATTGCATCTTTCTAATGGTTATTGATTTTTGAACTTTCATGTGCTTATTTCCGTGTTATATACCTTATTTAGTGAAATGTATTTGAATGTCTTTTAGCTATGTTGTAGTTGGATTATTTGCTTTTTGGACTTTTTAAAAATTTTTGAATTTATGCATTCTAGAATATTTTTTTTCTTTTGGTACCAGGAATTGAACTCAAATGTACTTAACCCACTGAGCTATATCCCCAGCCCTTTTTATTTTTAATTTTGAGGCAGGCTTTACTAAGTTGTTTAGGGTCTTGCTAGGTTGCAGAGGTTGGCTTTGAACTTGTGATCCTCCTGCCTCATCCTCCTGAGTTGCTGTGCCACCATGTTTGGCTGTATAGGGTCTGCAAATAATTCTCAGTTTAACTTGTCTTTTCATGTTCTTAACAGGGAACTTCAAAGAGCAAACAATTTTTTTTTTCTGATTTTTTAAAAATTTATTTATTTCTTACATACATGTCAATAGTGGAATGCATTACATAAGTATCCATTCACAGCACAGTTTTTCGTAACTCTGTATACAAAGTATGTTCACGCCAAATTATGCCATTATACATGAGCTCTTTTTTTCATTTCAATTCTTAATATACCTTTATAACACGATTTGTCATATCTGTTTGTATATAAGGTATGTTGACACAAAAGATTTTTTAAAAATCAAGTTTCTAAAACTGTTTTAATCAATTTTTCAGTTTATGAACTGTGGTTTTGGTATTAAGTCTAAGAACTCTTTGCCTATCTCTAGATCTTGGAGATTTCTCCTATGCTCTCTTTAAGATGTTTTTACTTAAAAAATTAAGTCTGTTATTCATTTTGAGTTAACTGTTTTAAGAAGTATAAAGTTTAAGTCATGGTTTACATAGCTGTTTATTTGGATGTCCAATTGCATTAGTATCACATGTACAGCCATACTTTCTCCATTAATTTTTATAATTTTGACCTATTTTTGGATTCTCTAATTTTTCTATTGTCTACTTCTCCATAAATATGAATAATCCTGATTATTATAGTTATATAAGTCTTGAAGTAGAAGGATTCCTTCTATTTTATTATTTAAAAAAAAATTTGGTATTCCAAATTACTTGCATTTTCAGTTTAATTGTGTAGTAATCATGTCTGTATCTACACAATATCTTCCTTGATTTTTATAGTAATTGTAGTAAATATATTTATTAACTTGGGAAAAAATGACATCTTGTTAAATCTTTCATTCCATGAACATGGTACACATTTTTATCATTTAGGTCCTTTTTATTTCTTTCATCTGCATATGTAGTTTTCAGCATAGAAATCCTACAAACATGTTTTATTTGGTGTACTAATGTTCCTTTGTTAATAGATTTGATTTTGTGATCTTATATTTCACAACTGTGGTGAACTTCTTTATTAGTTCTGGGAATATATACACACATTGACATCCCCCCACATACAAATAATTTACAAATATATATACATGTATATGTGTGTATTTTCTACATAGATAATCAGGTCATCATCGATAAGGATGGCCTTATTTCTTTTCTGAAAAAAATGCCTTTTATTTCTATTTTCTTGCCCCGTTACACAATCAGAACTTTCAAGATTATATTAAGAGTGATGAGAGTCAATACACATGCCTTATTCTTATAATAAAGTTGAGTAAAATCCCTCATACTTCTAAAGATTTGTTTTCTTTCTTTCTCTTTTTTTTAAATAAATTGTTCATTATAGTTATATATAATATATAACTATATTTTGTGGTTCATTTTGACAGTCATAAATGCTTATAATTTGTTCCACTTCAATTTCCACTATTATTCCCTCTCTTGCCTCTCTCAACACCCTTCCTGTACTTTATTAATCTTTTATTATTTTTAATTGGGTGCATTATAGTTATACACAAAAGTGGAACTCATTATGACATGTTTATACATACCTATAGCATAGTTTGGTCAATCTCTTTCTGTGGTTGCCACAATTTCCATTCCCTCCTCCCTTCTACTACTCTGTTCTCCCTTTTTTCACGAGAGCATTGTTTCCCCCCAAAGAAATTTTCTTATTTCTACCATCTGCATATGACACAAACCTTTTTGGGTCTGGCTTATTTCACTTAGCATGATGTTCTGTAGTTCCATCCATTTTCCAGAATGGAAGAAAATGAAAGCATTTTCTTTAAAATCAGGATCAAGATAAGGATGTCCTATCTCACTACTCCTATTCAATTATGGTGCTGAAAGTTTTAGCTAGAGAAAATATCCAAGAGGGGAAAAAAAATAAAGGAATACAAATAGAAGAAGCCAAATTATCTGATTGCTGATGACATGCTTCTATATCTAAAACCCCAAAAAACTCAACCAGAAGACTACTAGAGCATAGAATTCAGCAAAGTAGCAGGATATGAGGTCAGCATACAAAACCCAATAGCTTTTCTGTACTCCAATAATGAATCTGCTGAGAAAAAATAATTCTATCCACAATAACCTAAAAAATATTACTTGGGAACAAGTCTATCAAAGGTAGTGAAAGACCTTCAGAATGGAAATTATAGAACCTGGAAGAAAGAAATTGAAGGCCTCAGGAGACTTTTCATGTTTTTGGATAGAAAAAAATTAATGTTGTCAAAACGGCTATGTTACCAAAAGCAGTACACAGATTCAATGTGTCCTCCATGAAAATACCAATGACATTCTTCACCGAACTTGGAAAAATGGTCCTAAAATTGGTGTGGAAAGTTAAAAAAGACCCAGAATAATAACTGACGCTGGTGATATCACAACACATGATCTCAAATTATACTACAGAACTAGAGTAACAAAGCAGCATGATATTGACATTAAAACAGATATGAAGAACAGCATAATAAATATAGAGACAAATCCACATAGTCATCGGATCCTTTTTACAAAGGTGCCAAAAATATACACTGGAGAAAATACAGCCTTTTTAATAAATGGTGCTGGGAAAACTAGATATTCATATGTGAAACAATGAAACTAGATCTCTATCCCTATCCCTGCACAAAACTCAAAGTGGATCAAAGACCTAGGAATTAAATCAGAAACATCCAAACTGCTGACAAGAGTCAGCACTCCATTATGTTGGCACAGGCACCAATTTCATAAATAAGAACACAAAAAGCTCAATAAATAAATCTAAGAATAAATGGAATGGGTTGAAATTAAAAAGGTTCCGCACAGTGAAGGAAATAATTAAGAGTGTAGTCAGCCGAGTTGGGGATATTGATCAGTTGGTAGAGGGCTTGCCTCACATGCAGAAGGCCTTGGGTTCAATCCCCAGCACCACAAAGGAAAAAAAAAAAAAAAAAAAAAAAAGATCGTAAACAGCCTATAGAATGGGAGAAAAATTTTGCCAGCTACTCTTCCTATAGGAGTTTAACATTCAGAATATAAAAATTAAAAAAACTTAATACACACACAAAAACAATAAATGGGCAAATGAACTAAACAGACATTTATAAAATGAAGAAATGCAAACAGCCAAAAAAATATAAAAATTGTTTAATATTTTTTGGCAACCATGGAAATGCAAATCAAAACTACACTGAGATTTTATCTCACTCCAGTTAGAATGTCAATCAAAATAAAACAATAACAGCAACAACAAAAAAACCAACCCCAAATAATAAATATTAATGAGGATGTTGGGGAAAAGATATACTCATACACTGTTGACCTGCAAATTAGTACAGCTACTTTGGAAAGCAGTAAAGGAGTATGGAAATTCTTTGAGATGAAAATGGACTGACTGTATGACCCAGCTATTCTATTCCTTGGTATTTATCCCAAAGAGCTAAAATCAGCATACAATAGTGATACATGCATACCAACATTTATAGAAGCACCATCCACAATAGCCAAGTTAGGGAACTAGCTTAGGTATCCCTCAATAAATAAATGGATAAAGAATATGTGATATATGTACACAATTGAATGTTACTTGATCATAATAAAATCATTTTCCTAGGTATAAAAAAATATGAATGGGTAATTATCTAAACTGATTTTTCTACATTAGTTGATATAATCATGGTTTTCTGTTATTTATGATTGCTTTGGGATTGTTTGGCTTTTTTTGTATGTTCCTGAAGTGGGAGGTTTCCTCTTTTCTGAGGTATCTAGTGATATAAATTTCCATCTCAGTACTGCTTTAGCTATGCTCTACAAATTCTGATGTGTTATATTTTCACTTTTATTCAATGTGTTTCTAAAATTCACCTTATGGTTATGGGTTATCTTGATGTGTATTGCTGTTTTCAAATGTTTGGAAAGTTTTCCATTATCTTTCTGCTACTGTTTGATTTCATTGTCCTCAGGAAAACACTGTACAATTTTAATTCTTTGGGTTTGTTTGTAGCCCAGGATATGTTTTATGCTGGTATTTGTTCCATGGCACTAGAAAAAAATCAAACATTCCTAAGATCAGCAGAATATTCATAAGTATTGATTGGAGTATATTGCTTCACTTGTTGTGCTGTCTCTACTAATTTTTTTTTTTTTTCTCTGAAAATAAAGAATAAAAGTCCCTTTTCTCTCCTTGGATTCCACTGGTGTTCCATGTCTTTTCAAATAAATTGTTAAAATTTTATTCCTCAAGTCACTGTTTTCCAAACTGCTCCTTGGTGTCCCCTGTGAGCCCCACTGGCTAGGGGGCCTATAGTTAGGGGAAGAAGGTGGGCTGTATGGTGGTGTTCCAGCCATCAAGTCTTTTAATAAACATATTTAAGCATTTATATTTAATATAATTATTGCCATTTTAGGGATTGAGATTACTATTTTATTTTTCGAGTTACTTTTTTTTTGTTCTTTTTTCCTCACTTCCCTACAGTTTTTTTTTTTTTTTTTTTAAGAATTACATTTTATCTTTTTGGGTTTTGAATCTTTTTGTGTAACTTTTTTAGTGGTTACTTTGGGTATTAAGTTATATATGCATAACTCTTTACAATTTACCCTTTTCATCATTTCACCAGTTTGAGTGAAATGCAGAAAACTGACCTCTTTAATCTTCCAATTTATGATTTTCTTAAATATTTCCTTTACATCTATTTAGAAGCATATCAGATAGTCAATTTTTGCTTTGATAGTGAAGCATAATTTAGAAAGTTTAAGAAAGCCAATTGTACTTGCCTATATTTTTTCTTATTATATTATTCCTTCCTTCCTTATGTTTCAAGATTATTTCTTTTATTTTTTATGTTTGAAGAACCTCCCTTCATTATTCTTTTAGGGAAATTCTCATTATTTCACCAGTAGTAGTATTCTTGGTTGGAAGGTTTCCCACCCACCCGCCTTTTTTAAAAACAGTTTTTATATTCGTTGATGGACAGGATGCCTTTATTTTATTTGTTTATTTTTATGATGCTAAGGATCAAACTCAGTGCCTCACATATGTGAGGCAAGTGCTGTCACTGCCCCAGCTCTTGTTTTTAAGCACTTAAATATTTTCTTGTGATCTCCATGACTTTTGATAAGAGGGGTGTTTTCTGAGTAATTCTTCCTCTACAGATATGCTGTCATTGTTTATGGCAGGTTTCAAAAATTTTTATCTTCAGTTTTTTAAGATTTTAATTTTGACATGTCTTAGTGTAGATTTCTTCCAGTTTATCCTGCTTGGGGTTTAAGTTTCTGAAATCTGTAGATTTGAGGTCTCCCTCAGGGTCTTCTACATGCTGGAAAAGTCTGTTCTTATCCCAAATTTCTATACGTAAAATTAATATTTTATCTTACTCCTTGGTTCTCTTGCAACATCCACTCTCCCCACCACTTTCTCTCTCACGCACACAGCAAACAAGCTCTGGATTCTATTAATATATAGGCCACGTCCCACTTTTTGCATTAAAAAAACATTCAACAGAAATGGCTTGCATATAAAACCAGACAACTCACACCATATGATGGAATGTTGTTCAAACAAATACTAAAAAGAAATCAGGTATACTTATTAGCTTGGAGGCATTTGGGAGCATGTTCGAGGTAAGGAAAGTAAGTTGTATGTAGCATTTTCATTTTGAAAATAATGACTTTTGAAGGACCAGATATATGCATTATCACAGTGACAGTGTCTGCTGCATTCTGATGTCACCTGTGCCTTTACAGAAGGAGAATAGCTTCTTAACTCACTCATATCTAGTTCAATCAATTTACTCATTATAATAAAAGGAAACTACTTTTTTCCTTTCTAAAAGATTAATTTTTTTAAAAAACAAACATATATCTCATTTGCCTCATCAAGAGAATTAGAAACAAGATTGTGTTTGGGGTTGGAGATGTTTTTTCACAGGTATTCAATTGTCTGTCTGCTCAGGGTCCTTGACTATTATACATTTAAAAATGATTTGGCTAAAGATATAAAAGTGTCCTCTTGATTAAGGGGGACAATTTAAATGGACTATGTTTATCTAAACGAATGCATAAATTAGTGAAAACGTTAAAATCTCAGTGAGTTAAAATACATCCCAATGAGAAGATAGCTGGTTTTTAGAATGAGAACAGACAGATGGCTCATTGTGTGTGTTATTTTGTCTGGCCTTTCTGTCAATATTCAGGAAAAATGTGAACATTTATGTATTAATAGAGAAAAATGAATAAAAACTTAGAAATCCAAATGACAAGTAACGAAAGAGAAAATGGTGAATATTTTTTGAAAAGGAAAGTGGTAGCATTTTTAAGAAAATTTCTATTGCAGAGAATGAGAAAACAAATGGTTCATGTCTAATAAAAAGAGTTTCTTAAAAAGCAGGGTCATTGAATACTTCAAACCTATGTGTGATAAAATTATGGGGAAAATTCTTATGCTCACTTTGAAAAGTCAGTGATGAGTTGGCTTAATTACTTTTAGTCATTGGAAAGGCAAAAGTTTAGATTAATCACTGAATCGGTAAACTAATTTTTAATAATTAGAATGCAAAGTAACTTGAAGTCCTTTAGCTGGTTAAGCAGATGCGAACACTGGCATATGATTAATGAGCAGGGGTTAGGAGCAGCACTCAACAAATGATGAAAACATGAAGAGGAGTTGGTAATTTGAAAGATCAGCCATAAAACTAGTTCCTCGGGGTCAAAAGGGATGGATGGCGGGCAGTTACCCAGGGCATCAGGCATCTCTGAAAGTGTAATAAGAATAAATTTCATTTATCACAGCTCCTATTAGGAGGGAGAAGACAATATAAGCTGCCAGAGAAGAGGTGAACAAGCCTCAAGGTAAATTCCCCTATATTAGTCATTCTCAGCAAGACGCGATTTTGCCCCTTGGGGGACATGTGGTGATATTCACATTAATTTTTGGCCATCACAACTGGCTTAGGGGTACCATCAGCATCTAGTAGGTAGAGGCCAGGGTTGCTGCCGACTCATCTACAGTACACAAGACAGCCTCCTACAACAAGGAATCACCTGGTCCAAAACCTCAACAGTGCTTGGGGCAGGAGACCTGCCTAAAATGTTTCTTAAATTCTTAAGCTGATGGGTTAGGACAACTGCAAAATTATTGAGTAAATGAGGCAAGTTTGATGGGTCTTATTTATCCCCCCCCCCCCCCCAGATGAGGCTTGGCTCTTTCTCTAGATAGATGTTGAGCAAACTTAAACAATTTGAAATAGTAAGAAATCTCCACCAATGAGTTTGATTTCTAAAATAGTTTTAGAAAGCAATGATGAAATAACAATGGTGTGCCTTTATACTATAAAGTGTTGAAGGGGAGTGGACAGAGTCAGCTGAAAACACAGCAACAACTGGAGTACCCTCCAGTAGACAGTAACTTCTTGGTCCTTTGCCATTCATTTATATGGTATCTAATGTTCTTAAACCAGATATCCCACAATGGTAATGACCTGTAGACTTTTTTTCCTAAACATGTACAACTTCAATTTTCAATTAACTGGTAGTATTTAACATCAAGGGATTTCATATGAAAACAGATTTTTCTGTTGAAAGAAGCAAAACAGAACCAAAACAACCTGGCGATAATGGGTACACGTTTCCGTAAGTCAAAGGGTGGGCATTGCCTACTACTGACCACTAACTTTGGATAGAGCACAAGTAACCCCCATTCCACCACAGCTGGACTAGTTTAGGAGGCTGCATTACCTGCCTGGACTCTGTAGAAAAAGTTCGAAACTTCTGTCCTTCAAGATTATACTCCTCCTTCCTTTACTTTATTCATTAGGATAACACCAACCAGTTTCAGAATGTGACATGCAATTTTTGCCTATATTAATTCTCATCAAGTCAATTCTGTGCCAGCTTTTGGCTACTTTTGCTTTATTTGCAATTCTGGTTTTTCCATGACTTTCTTTTCTTCAGTTAATCAAAAGGTTCCTGAATACTGGGCCATGGAGGTTCCTCTTTCACCGGTTGGGGTAGACAGCCACAGCAATCTCCTTTGCTATCCATTTCATCAGCTGATTTTTAGAATATAAAACGTGAATAAAATCATCCCCCAAATAAATATTTTGACCATTGTGTAAGTAAATTAGAAGGAATAACTTACTGAAATCTGCAGAAAATAAGTTTCAGAATAAAAATACTGATGTTCAAATTATTTATAGACAAAATCCTGATGTTTTAGAGCATCAGATCAAGTCATTAGGAGGTCACAAAAAGAGCTTGTAATTAATTATTTGAATAATTTGTTCAAATCAACGCATGAGGGGAAATGGATTCTTTTTCATATTCATAAAGCATGGGCAAGTTTTTGCATTGTCTATGCTGTGTGATAGAAGACATCTGTAATGATTTATTTCAAATATATGGAGAACTAATGAGCTGTTTGAAATATAATCATTCCATTTGTGTAAGATAATGGTTCTCACATATTCTAGAATCAAGGCTCCTTTACACTCTTCAAAATGATTTAGGATTCTAATGGGTTTTTGTTTATGAGGATTAAATCTGTACTTACTATATTAGAGATTTAAAATTAGAAATTTTTGAAATTATGATTTTCAGTAAGAATTTTTAAAAATCTAATATTTGGATTAATAGACAATAGCTGCTAGATGTGGCGGTACATGCCTATAACTCCAGCAACTTGATCCTCCTGCCTCAACTTGGGAGGCTGAGGCAGGAGGATCACAAGTTCAAAGCCAGCCTCAGCAACTTAGCAAGGCCATAGGTAATTTAATGATAGCCTGTCTGAAAATAAAAACTAAAAAGAGCTGGGGAGATGACTCAGTATTTAAGTATCCCCAAGTTCAATCTCTGGTACCTACTCTCCACCCCCAAAATGATAGCTCGTTTCTCATAGCTGCTTATGAATTGAATCTATTGTGCTGTTATTCTGGTTTAAGAAAGGAAAAAAAAAAAGTCTAACTTCATCCATAGTTGGAAATGGGATGATTTATGGACTCTTTGAAAGGGTTTGGGGGATGATGGTGGCCAGTTTTGTATTCAATTTGGCTAGGTGACAGTCCCAAGTTATTCAACTGAACATTAATCTATGTGGTTGCCCTAAAGGTATTTTTTAGGTATGATTAAATTCCTCAAAGGTAGGTTAAATATTAGTTGACTTTAAATAGAAGGGGTTATCCTAGATAATCTAATGGACCTGATTCAGTCAGTTCAAAGGCCATAAAAGCAGATGTGTTCTCTGAAGAAGAAATTCCATTGTGGAGAGTGTCTTTAGCTCATGCTTGGGAATCCCAGCCTGCCTTCCTGATGGCCTGCTCTCTGCACTTCACACTTGCCTAGCATCCCCCACAATCATGTAAGCAACTCCTTAAAACTAATGTCTTAGTATCTCCTGCTGGTTCTATTTTTCTGATTGAACTCTCATGGATATGGGAACTCCTCGGAGACCTCAGAGCTCAATTTGAAAATCCCTGTCATAAAATGTATATTATAAAGTCTGTCTTGTCATTTACCCAATTGACATAACAATATTCTATGATTCCAATTAAGCAAAAATTTTCCTTTCTATTCTAAGAAAGGATATTTTTCAAATAACATGCATGGGTCAGCAGCTCAATCTTGATCCTTAAATTCCTGGTTCCTATTCTGGTCCTCTACCAATCTTTAGCCTCTACCACAATGACCTTATAATCTATTTGGAAACATACTTGCAGATATAGATATTCATATAACTCAACATACACATGCCCACCAAAATGTTCCTTGGAAACAGAAGGATGAAAACATATTGTGTACACACATACTTTATATACAGAAATATTAACATATATTTATAGGTATATATAATAACATCTATATATTGATATCTATATATATCAAGAATAGGAACATATCATACATTTATTACATCTCTACTTCTATCAGTGAGAAGCAATACAAAGGAAAATAAGGCTTTGTTTAAGCTCAAGCCCCTTATAATTTATCTGAGAAAGATTATTACTCCTGAAGATATGAGATTCAATAAATCAACTAGGAATTAGGGTCACCTCCATTCATTTCAGCTACTTCTATTATAGGATGGCCTTTCCTCCCCATATCTGGATGAGTCTGGATGACAAGGATGAGGACTCATTAACAGGTGCTTATGACATGTTGATTGTTGGCTTTTTGGGTATGCATAGAATGAGTACAGAGAAAGGTAAACAAGAAGAGAATAATATGGAAAAATCAGAAGAAATGATAAGACCAAGAAATTGAGAGATGAAATGCAACTTTGTAAAGACAATTAAAAAAAAACTGAACTAGGTAAGAAGGAATGTGTTAAAGAATAACAATGGTTTATGTTAACCAATGAAAGATTTCCATTTCTTGAAAGACTGGCCAAGTTGCCTGTATAAGCAAGGGGTGCATAGTGTGATGGCTGAGAATGAACACAGGTAAGACAGATCTCAGTTTGTATCCCAGTGCCTTCATGGAGGAGCTATGGGGTCTTGTGTATTTTACCAAATCTCTTTGAACTGCAGTTTCTATATCTGAACTTCTAGGGAAGTATTTGTGAAAATTAGTTGTATAAATGGATGTGAAAGCATCTACAGAGCTCAGAAATGGTGGCTCTTACCACTGGATTCACTGGAGATCTGTTAATATCTGGATTCACTGGAGATCAATGCAATTGGTGGCAGGTAGTTATCATCAGAGCCAAAATGGAAAATTTACCTGACTTTAGTATTAGTTTTGTTTATATCTATGTTCATAAGTAATAATCACATGGTTTAAGTTTCAAGCAAGCTTTCTACTGGAGCAAAAGGCTTAATTTCATTTTTACAACACATTGCCAGAACTATTCCTGAGCAAAATGTCACATGACAAAGTGTCCATAGGATGCATCTTAGGTTTTACCCCAAATTGTACAATTTTAATAAATATATATTTAAATAAAATGACAAGTAGATTTCTATAAATATTTTTAAATTAGTTTGGGAGAAGAATAATGTCAAATACTAATGAACATTCAAACCCATGATATAGCTGCTAGTTTAAAGGAAAAATTCAGAGCCTATAACCACATTATATATTTAAGTATGATGCATGTAAACCTCCTTTTTAAAGGCATTAAAGGTAATATGTGTGCATTTTGGAGAAATTGTTGATTGCAATCGATGTTATAGGAACACGATGATATTAAAAAAAAATCACAAAATGACCTTTTTGCCTCATTTTCTACTCACTGATTTTAGGTACATAAGTTAACTTTCTACACAGGAGTAGATTTTCTCAATCAAAGCCAAACATGCACTTTTGTGCAGACCCTGTGACTGCCTAACATTACATTTTGTAAAGTAGCTATTTGGGATAGAAGTAGAGTGGGACCCAGAAACAGATGCAAACTTCATCTGGAAATCAAAGCTTTGTAAAAGCTAGATGTGCTAATATTGAGCGTGTGAGGCTTGTGATTACAAGATTTCTATGTGAGATATGAATCAATATAGTTCAAGCAACGGATTTGGATAAAAATCAGAAGGTGAAATAGAACTTCAGAGTTTTTTGTGAGCCATTATTATTATTAGCATGTCACTGATGGAGACAGATACACAGAATGATTAGGTCATCTGCTTGAGTCAGTATCAAAGCCATGACTATCTTATGATAGAATTTACTGGCTAACAGAACTGAAATGTCCAGAAATCCAACAATGTCATCAGTTTTCTCCTTCCACATTTCAGGCTGGCTTTGTGCATGTGGAAAGCCAGATGATCTTTGGAAACTCCAGACACACAGAGAGACTCAACTGAGAGTTTCAATAAAAGTCTTTCTTGATGGCTTTTACTTGGTCAATATCCCAAGGAAAATTGGGCTTTGAAAATTTCATACTATATACTGAGTAATCTGGAAAATTCAGGGTTATATGATGTCACTTTTGAAGAAAACGAAGTACTGAAATGCAGCACAAATTCTCAAGACATTGTCAGAAGAATTATAAGGCAAGACATCAGTGATTTTGTGGATTTAGTAACCCTTATCAAGGCCAATGAGGCAGTGTGAGTTATGGTTACGAGCCAGGGCTTTTAAAGTTAAACAACTCTGGGTTGAAATGTTCAACTTTTACTAGCTGTGTGACCTTAGGCAATTTACTATACCTTTTCAAGTTTTGAAATCTCACTAGTAATGTGGGAATAATGCTATAAAATAATTCACAGATAACATATGAAAGGTAGTTGGGACTCTGTCAACTCCAAGATTAGCTACTGTTATGACAGTCACAATAAGATAATTTATAGATGTGTGATTAAATACTGTAAGAAGAGAAACAACACCTACTGTGGTTGGTAGCACACATACATTTTGGATTTGATGCTAACTTGCAATGATAGAGGTGCCTATCTTTTATATTTTCTTCAAGCAGCCTTTCCAAATTTCTTTATTCTCACTGATTCATCTTTGGCTCTGTATAATTGAACAGATTCAATTCCTAATTATAGTTTACTTACAACATAAACTATTGCATTAGTATTCTTTCCAATTTGAACTCAAGTAACTTTTCTGCAGGAAACACACCTTGCTTTTTTATTGATTCTTTATAGCATCAGCCTGAGCTTACAGTAATCAATAAATACTTGTCAATGGATTGACCAGAGGAAGGAACTTTCTTTTCTCCTGTAAGCCTAGATCTCTGTACATAAGTTGGCAACAGACCCACATACCAGTCAACCCCAGGTATATGGATCAGGATAAGTACCCATCTGATATTTCGTAAAACTCCTCAAGGTCTCCTTTGGTAAAGATAAGCCTCAGGCCCATAAATCCCACATTCTTCTCCATTCACAAAAGCTCAAATACATCTGTCATGCTGCTATTAGCTTAATATTCTTCAATATAAAAGACAGAGGGAAAAATGGGTAATGGGAGAAGGATTTTCTGTAACTCTCATACCCATGGATAAATGTTGCCATCTTTGACACCATGGTTTGGATTGAGGCTGAGCCGGAAGGTCATTCAGTATATGACAATAACCAGTGGTCAAGTGTCTCCTGAGATTCTGATCCAAAAGCAACATTATCAATGTTGTAACATTATCAATAGACTTAAACATTTGGTTCTTTCAGTAAGATATTTCCCAGATGCCTTTCAGTCCAGCAAGGTGGAGACTGAGGTATAAGAGTGTATATCACATTATGCCTCAACGGCAGGACAAGTCCCCACATTGAAAATTAGTTAGGAACATTCTTACACCCAAATAGCCTTGGGAAAGACTTCTAAAACCTTGTCCTCCATCTTCAGAATTTCTGTCCATTCTGCCTTCAATATATAGCAGCTCTATTTCTTGCCGTCTCTGCCTCTTCCAGTTGTCTCATTCACTTTTCCCATTTAGGTAACATTTGATTCAATAGTCCCAATTTCCAGGTCAGCCTTGGCTTCTGGTGCCCATGCAGGATATGGAACCATATCTGCCATTGCTTCAGTGCTTATAAGACACAGGTTCCCCAACTATATGCTTATAAGCTCCCCTTCCCCATTCCAAAACTATAACAAACTGAACTGGGCCAAAGACTACCAGTTGACAAGCTCATTGCTATTCTCCATCAACTTGTGTACTGATTAAGAGTCTCTGATCTTTGGTAGTTCCCCATCCCCACCCATCCTGGGAAATTTTGTGAGAAGGATACATTTAAGTTAGTTTCATAGATTCAAAGTTAAGATTACATATATTCTTACTTTCTCACATACTGATACTTCTGGTATCAGTTGTAATTCATTAAAGATAGACATCAAGTGTATAATGAAATAGTTTTAATCCCCAAATACTAACTCTGCAATGCAGTATACAACTGATGTTATCTGAAATTCAAGATACATAGAAATAGGACAACTTATATCAGAAGTTCTCGCCTATGGCTTATGACTTGACTTCATATTTTGTGGCAGACATGCCATTTAATAGAACTAAGGAGTGACATTCTCAAGTTGTAAAAATCAAACATATCCTGAGATTTATGACATCACAAGCCCAGATTGCACAGTTTGTCCCCCCCCCCACACCCCACATTCCCTGGACTACAAAACTTCTATAGAAAAACAAGAGCTTTCTCATCAAGAGAAGCCCCCAAAGTTTGTGGGCTACAGGAAAAGCAGTGCTGAGAATTTATACCATTGAATGCACATATTATAAAAGAAGAAACTGATAATCTAAGTTTCCCCAAAAAGAAACTAGAAAAGTAAGAACAAATTCAATACAAAGCGAGCAGAAGAAATAAGAATTAGTGCAGAAACCAATGGAATTGGAAATAGGAAATAAATTAAGGAAAGTAATGAAGCCAACAGCTTGTTCTTTCAAAAAAGAAAATTGATATACTTCTAGCTAGGCTAAGGAGCTAAAAAGCCCATAACTCTCCTGTTTATATATGAATACATGATCAGTGAAACTCCATGTCATGTACAACCACAAGAATGGAATCCTAATTAGAATAAGTTATACTCCATGTGTGTACAATATGTCAAAATATACTCTACTGTTGGGCTGGGATTGTGGCTCAGTGGTAGAGCACTGGCCGAGAACGGGAGAGGTCCTTGGTTCCATCCGCACACTTAAATCAACTAACAAAATATTAAATTACACACTGTATATCACTCTCACCTATCATCACACACACACACACTCCTGTCATGTGATACCTGAAAATTTAAAAAAAAAACACACTATTAATATCAGAAATGAAGAAGGGGCCATAACTATAAGTTCCACTAGAAGAATTGCTATGAACACTTTCATGCCAAATTTGATAACCTACATGAAATGAACCAGTTCCTTTGAAGATGCAATCTGCCAAAATCCACACAAAAAGAAATCAACAATCTAAATAGGCCAAAATCTATTAAAGAAATTTAAACCAATAACTCTTAACTTTTCCAAACTGGAAGCACTAAGCCTAGATGTGTTCACTGTGAATTCTATCAAACATTTAAGGAAGAAATCACATCAAACACTATCTCTTTGAAAGATTAGAACCAAGGGAATTTTTCCCCAAACTCAGTCCATAGTCCACAGGGTCAGCACTATCCTCATCAATATCAGAAAAAGATATATGAAAAACCACTGACTGATATAAACAAATGCAAAAATCCTCAAGAAAATATTAACAAACAGAATTCAACAATGGATAAGAAGAATCATACACTACAACCAAGTAGGATTTATCCCTGGTATGCAAGACTGGTTCTGGCTTAGTGTCTGAAACCAGGCAATGGGTTCATCTCCTCAACAGGCTATTAAAGAAAAATCATATGATTATGCCAATGGAAACAGATAACACATTTGACAAAATCCAATACCCATTTATTAAAAATTAAAAAAAGCTGTTAGGAAACTAAAGAGAAGGGAACTTTCTTCACTATATAACAAATATTTACAAAAACCCTACAGCTAATATCATTCCTGATAAGAAACTCAATTTTCCCTCAGATCAGAAACAAAGTAAGAATCTAGTCTCTTACTAATTCTTTCTCATATCATATTAGAAATCTCAGCTAATGTAATAAGAGAAAAAACTTAAAGTGGTACACAGATTATAAAGGAAAAAGTAAAAGCTGTTTATCACAGATAATATTGTCATCTATGGAAAACCTGCAAAAATGGACAATAAAACTCCTGGAATTAATGAATGATTATAATAATGTTGTAAGATATGAAGTTAACATAGAAAATTTAACTGCTTTGTATATGCCTGCAATGAACAAATGGAATCTGAAATTAAAAAAAAAATACAATTTATGTTAGCACTCCTAAAAATACCTATGAACAAAACAATATATACAAGAGCTATGAGAAAAATTACAAAATCCTGATAAAAGAAATGAAACAAATGGAGCAATATCCATGAATCAATAGTAAAACTCAAAATTTTCATGATTTCAGTTTTTTTCAACTTGATCTATGGATTTAATGCAATTGTACTCAAAGTACCAGCAAGCCATTTTGTGGCTATCTATGATCTGATTCCAAAGTTTATATGGAGAGAAAAAAGACCCAAGACACACAATAAAATATAGGAAACCTTTGTCAGATTCAAAGACTTCGTCATAATAAGAGCAACAAAATATCCTGGAATCTGCCACCCTGGCTCCACAGCTGAGGGATGGGGAGTTTCTGCTTGGAAGGGGTAAAGGTGAAAGAAAGAGCCCAGAAAACTATCAGTGCAGATGCTGGCAATTCTAGCAGCTGGCAAGTTTCCCAATACTCATAGACTTGCAGCCTGTTTAGATAAGTTACCTGAAATTTTCACAGTAGCCTCTGAAAAAGAATCTCACATTATCTCCCAGTAAAACCCTAGGGAACAGTAGCCATGAGCTATCTTGAGGGCTAAGCTATTGTCTGATTTTTGGACTGCTCTAGGAGTTAGAAACTCCTGCATATTTCCATCTCCTGATTCCAGACCCTACACTGCATTGACTTTGGGGGATAGTTGCCTTGCAAACCCATCTTGGTCCGGCAGAATGCCTGTGCCCCAAACCTACTAGGTGTTCAGCAGTGTAGGGAAGGGTTATTGCAAAATGAAGGAGAAAAAAGGGCACTGTTTTTGTCAACCAGGAGATCAAGGGGCTTTCCCTTTAAGATCAAGGGCATAATCAGTCACATATCGACTCATATCAGCTCCAGGACAGACTCATCCCCTTGTGCTGGACTTGTGGACCTGTTACTAAAAGGGTGAGGGAACAATAGTCCCCACTGCTGCCCTGATCACAGGGTGTATCGAGGGGTCTTAAGCAACTCTGACTCTGGCTATTGCCCCAACCCTGGATGCACATGGCTGGGGTGCTGGATATAAGCTTTCATGGCTCAGGCAAGGTCCCATTTCCAGATGGGCAGAGAGGAACACCACAGTTCCTCAGGCCGTTGCTTGTTAATGGGCCAAATAAATCAAAAGAAAAATATTAAAAATTCTGAAGACAAAGGAAGATGGAAAAACAAATCAAAACCTGTGAGATGCACAAGAAGCATTACTAAGAGGGAAGTTCATAGCAATCCAGACTTACATTTTTAAAAATAAATGATATCAAATAAACAACTTAAGATATATTTCAAGCATTTGGAAAACTAAGAACAAACAAAACCAAAAATTAGGACAGAAAATCAGAAAAAAAAAATTAGAGTTGGTTCTATGAAAAGGTAAACAAATGACAGACCATTAGATAGATTAACAAAATAATAAATAAATAAAATAAAGAGATAGTGTCTTTATTCATGACAGACCATTAGATAGATTAACAAAATAATAAATAAAATAAAGAGATAGTGTCTTTATTCACCTCTATTTTTAAGTTGTATTTCCAACATCATAGAATACAAAGGATCATTGTGGACTAATATAAATAATCATATGCTAACAAATTAAAAAACCTAGAAGAAATGGTCAAATTTCTGGACACATATGACCTACAAAATTGAGACATGAGGATATAAAAAGCATGTATAGCCCAATAACAAGTAAGGGGATCGAATCAGTAACAAACTCTTTGAACAAAAAAGCCTGGGACTGGATGGCTTCATTATTGAATTTTACCATCTTTGAAGAAAAACTGACAGTCATACTTCAAGCTCTTGCAAAGAGTTGGAAGATGAGAAACCATGCAAACCCATTCTATGAAGCCAGCATTGCCTGTTCCAAGACCAGACAAAAAAAAAAAACAATAAAAATAAAACTGTACACCAGTATCCTTGATGAACACAGATGCAAATTTTCTCAACAAAATTTTACTCATCAGAATTCAACAGCACATCAAAGATCATTCACCATGATCAAGCCAGGAATGAAAGTATAGAAGGATGGTTCAATACAGGTAAACCAATACATATATCACATAAATGGAATGAAAGATTAAAAAATGATATGGTAATTTCAACAGATGCAGAAAAAGTATGATAAAATTCAATATCACTTCATGATAAAATCCCTAAACTAGGTAAGAAATAATTTAACAAACTCATAGTCAACATATTACTAAATGGAGTAATAATTAAAACATTTTCACTAAGATGAGGGATAAGACAAGGGTCTCACTCACTATATATTCCATATAGTTCTAGAAGTTTGAGCAAGAGCAGTTAAACAAAAAATTAAAAGGCATACAAATTGTTTACAGATAACATGGTAAATTTAAAGACTCCACTAAAAGTTGTTAGCACTGATAAAAGAGTTAAGTATCAGGATGCAAAATTAACATAAACCTTTAGTAGCTTTTCTATACACAATTAACAAATTATGTAGGAAAGAAATTAGGAAAGCAATCCCATTCACAATAGCTACAAAAGTAGTTTATCTAGGAATAAACCTTAACCAAGAAAGTGAAAATTAGGAAACACTGTTAAAAGATACTGATACACAAAAGATGAAGGCGTCTCCCACATTCATTCATAGGAAGAATTTTGTTAAAATATCATATTACCCAATGTGGTCTGCAGATTCAAAAATGCAATCTCTGTCAATATACCAATGATGTTCTTCACAGAACTAGAAAAAGCAATCCTAAAGTTTATATGAAAACACAAAAGAGCCTGAATAGTAAAACCAATTTTGAGCAAAAAGATCAAGTTGGAAGCCTCACCCACAATACCCACTGTGGTACTGCCATAAAAACAGACATAGGTCAATGGTAGAACATAAAGATCCCCCAAATAAATTTCTATTTCTATAGACAACTAATTATCAACATAGATGCCAAAAACATATCTTAGATAAAGGATAGCCTCTTCAATCAGTGGTATTGGGAAAACTGGATCTCTACATGCAGAAGATACAAACTTAACTATGTCTTTCCCTGTAGAAAAATGGACTCAAGCTGCACCAATTCTAAATTAAAGACCTGAAACTTCTAGAAGATGACACAGGGGAAACACTTCAAGTCACTGGGACAGGCCATGATTTTATGGATAGAATTTTAAAAGCACAAGGAACAAAAGCTTAATTTGGCAAATGGGATCACATCAAACTAACAATCTTCACAGTAAAATGAATGATCAAAAGCAAAGGAAACCTGTAGAATGGAAGGTAATATTGTCTAGCTATTCATCTGACAGAGGCTTAGCATCCAAACTACATAAGGAACTCAGAAAACTTCACGAAACTCTGTAAGGCAGTTTAATAAATGGGAAAATGATCTGAATAGACACTTTTCAAAAGAAACACCCCCCAAAAATATGAAAAAATGATCAAAGTCACTATCTACCAGGGAAATGCAAACCCAAACTACAATGATATTATCTCAGTTAGATTGACTAATATAAAAACAAAAATTAAATGCTGGTGAGGATGTGGACCCAAAGCAAAAGCAACTCTTGTACACTGTTGATGGGAGTGTAAATTAGTACAGGCATCATGGAAACCAGTATGGGGTCCTTGAAGGATGAAAAACAGATCTACTATGACCCAACTATCCCGCTTCTGGATGCATATCCAATGGAAATGAAATCAGCATACCAAAGAGACACCGCACATCCAAGCATACTGTGGCGCTATTTACAGCAGCTAAGATGAATCAACAGAGGTGCCCATCAACAGAGGACTGGATAAATAGGGTATACATGCACAACAGAGTATTATTCAGCCATAATGAAAAACTGATGTCATTTGTAGTAGAAATCATAAAACTTGAGGACATTATGTTATGTGAAATAAGTCAGACACAGAAAGACAAGTACCAAATGTTCTCTCGCATAGGTGGAAATAAACAAATTTGACCTGAAAGTAGAATAGTGATTACTAGAGGTTGGGAAGGGTGTGTGAGGAGGCAAGGGTAGGAAAAGAGGAGGCTGGGTGGTTAGTGCTCACTATTTACATGACAGACATATCATGCTGAATCCCATTAATAAATGTTAATTTTTTAAAATTAATAAATAAGAAGTCTTGCTTTAAACTTACAGTAATCAAGAAATGTGGTATTAAAAGAAAGAGAAAGGAAGGAGAAAGGAAGGGAAAAAAAGAGAAAGATCAATGGATGGTAACAGAGAAACCAGAGGTAGACTCACATATATAGTCAACTAATATTTATAAATGAGTAAAGATAATACAAAGGACCAAAGATTGTCTTTTTATTGAATGGTGCTAGAACTGAACATCCCCTGACCAAAAAAGTGCATCTAGGCTTAGACCTCACATCCTTCACAGAAATTAGTTCAAAAATGAACCAAAGGCCTAAATATGGTGTTCAAACATTTTAAAGGCCTGTAAATAGGAGAAAACCCAGATGACCTTGGATATGGCAGTGACTCTTTATGTAAAACACTAAAGATAATACATGAAAGAAATAATTGTTAAACTAGACATTATTAAAATGAAAAACTCTGCTCTTCAAAGATAAATGTCAAGAAAATAAGACAAAGAGAAAATATTTACATAAAAATGTCTTAAAGAACTATGATCCAAAATTTAAAAAAGAAGAACTCTTAGAACTCAACGAGAAAATAACTCGATTAGAAAATGGACCAAAGAGTGCAATAGACATCTTACCAAAGAAGATACATGGGTAGAAAATAAGCATATAAAAATATGGAACCCATGATATATCATCAGGTAAATGCAAACAAGACCCCACTGTACATCTATTAGAATGTCCCAAATCTAAAACGTGGACAATACCAAATGCTGATGATGCTGTGGAGCATTAGTAACTCTTTTTTTTTTCCTGGTGGGAATGCAAAACCATACAGCCCCTTGGAGAAACAGAAGCTTTTTAGAAAACCAAAAGTACTTCTACCATATAATTCAGCAATTGGTATTTATCCTAGGAGTTGATGCCTTATGACTATACAAAATTCTGCACACCAATGTTTATAGAAGCTTTATTCACAACTGCTAAAACTTGGAAGGAATCAATCTTTCAGTAGTTGAATAGGTAAATAATTGTGGTATATCTGGACAGTGTAATAGTACTCAATACTAAAATGAAATGAGTTATTAAGCCATGAAAAGACAATAGAAACCTTGAATGCGTATTACACATTGTATAACTTCAACACTGTGGACATTCTGGAAAAGACCAAACTAAGAGCACAGTAGAAAGACCACTGGTTGCTCCTAGGTTTTAGAGGGAGGCATGAAGGGCATAGAGGAATTTTTTGAAGAGTGAAAATATTCTGTATTATACTATGATAAGTGATACATATTATTATACATTTGCTCAGTTATATAGAATATACAGCATTGAGCATGAATTCCAACATAAACTGTGGATTTGGGGTACTTAGGATATTTCAGTACTCGTTCATCAATTCCAACAATTTCCCCACTCTGGTGAGCCATGTTGATAATGGGAGAGGCTGTGCGTTGTCCTCTAGGGCATGGGGCACATGAGAAGTCCTTGTATCTTCCTCTTAAATGTGCTATGAACCTAAAGTTGCTCTAAAAAATAAACATTTAAGAAAAATCTCCTTGTGTCCTCTTTTGTAAAAACTTCCTAGAAACACTTTCATTAAAGACAAATAAGCTCACACACACAAAAAACAATATTTTTTTGTTGGATCAAACATGACCCAGTTGATGGTGAGATATTAAGGATACACAATCATTTGGCACCTGTGTTCAGGCATTTTGCAGGTCAAGATGGAAGCCAAAGAGCTCTTCTCAGAGGAAAAAAGAGGTCATGTCTTGCTTTAAAACACTAAAGGGCTGGGGCTACAGTTCCATGGCAGAGCACTTGCCTAGCATGTGTGAGGCACTGGGTTTGTTCCTCAGCACCACATAAAAATTAATAAAATAAAGGCATGCTGTCCACCCTTGACTATACACACACACATACACACACACACAAAAAAAAAAAAAAAAAAAAACCCACTAAGGGTTTGTTCTCTGATTCTTTTGTCTCTTGGCAGAAGCTCTTACACTTAAGATGCTACATCCAATCAACTACCAGTGGAATAGAAAGGCAACAGAAAAATTATGTTGAAAATGAAGGATGTGAGGAATGTTGTTGCCAAGGGTCTTTATTGAAGCATCTATTAGAAAGAAAAACTTTAGGCCATCCACATGTGATTGCAAAGATTACAGCAGAAAAGACTTGTGGTGAGAAATGAGTCCTTTTAACCTCAGTTCTGAGATTAAACAGCAGGCCAGGATAATGGCTTTGGAGCAGCATATGAACTTTATTAACCTTGACAAAATTGGAAGGTGGGATGAATGAGCAGAGGCAGTATGAATAGGGTGGTTTCCTTTCATTTTAAAGCTGAGAACGATGAATTGAGCACCAGAAGTAGAAGGGAACAAAGGTAAATACTTGCAAAGATAATTCTGTCCACAGATTCAGGTAGTAAAAGGAAAAGAAAATTCACTAGCTTATCATTGTTTATGACAAAGTTGAGATATACTCTTTAATTAGCGGATTCAGAGTTATTACTAAGCTTTATATTTAAAATATCCACTAGCATTTAAGTGTAAGCCTTCCAAGTGATAAACATACCCCCCCCCATGTTAAAGGATTTTAAAAAATGCTAACAAAACCTCCCTTTTCACTGGGCTGGTGTTGTAGCTCAGTGTAGAACCTTTGACTAGCTTGTGCAAAGCCCTGGGTTCCATTCATAGCACGGGGGGCGGGGGGTGGGGGATCCTATGCCCTTTACCTTAAGCTTATTAACATTTGAATGGTTATGGCTACTGTCCTGTGTAGTTTTATATAATCTAATAATTAGTGCACTAAATGTCAATTAAGCAATTCATGCTACTGTTCCCTTGAGGCTATATCTGAAATTCTCAGCATATTAAAAATGATAGACAAAGCTTTATATTATTTCCTAAGCCCAGGTGAGCTCTTTCATTAACATTTCAGGTAAATATACCCAAATCGATGGCAACTTCTTCAACCAAAAGGCAGCTTGTTTCTGTTGAAAATGCTAGAAGACTCATGAGTTAAATGCACCTCTGCTCATGAGGTATATCTAATATTAGTGATGAACGGCTAAAGTTGTTATTTGGCCAGAAGAAAGCACTTTCTAGATGGTGGAGTACTATCAACCATCCATCCCTTTCCCCGAACAGCGGAGTCAGTGAAGAGAGATGTCATTACTGTGGAAGGGCTGCTGTGACGTAGTACAAACAGGGTGGGCTGAATAACAGAAATGCATTTTTTAGAGTTCTGGAGTATAGGAGTCCAAGATCAAAGTGTACTCATAGTTGGTCTTTCTGAGGACTGAGAGAATCTGGTCCTTGCCTCTTTCCTAGCTCTTGGTAGTTTGTTGGTAATCTTCAGCCATTCTTGACTTGTAGATGCATATATTTTTTAAATTTTGAGATAGGGACTTTGGCAAAACCCTTGGTTCACCTCAAACTGCAATTCTCCTGCCTTAGCCTCGTAAGTAGCTGGGATTACAGGCATGTGCCATCATGCCTTGATTGTGGATGCATAATCTTGATCTCTGCCTTCATCTTTATATGATCTCCTTCTGTGAATGTTTCTCTGCACTTTTTTTTTTTTTTTTTTTTTAACTACACTAGTCATACTAGATTATGGGTCTCGCCTACTTCAGAATGAAGCCATCTTTAACTCTATCTGCAGCCATTTAGTCCTAAAGTCACAATGGGAGGGATTGGATGTTAGGACATTGCATATTAATTTGGGGAGGGTGTAATTCAACTTAGCAAGAGCAAAGAGAAGCAGGTAGTATTGCACTGACAGAACATGTAAACTGCCAGAATACATGATGAAACCAAAGTGGATAGCAATAGAAATTCTGTAAAATCAGGTGCCATCATTTTTTATGTGCTGAATATTACTGGCTCCTGTTAAAGAATTATCTATTCTCCCAGTACATCTTCTGCTTATTAATATGTATCACCGATTTGTAGGAGGGTAGATGGGTACAACCGAGGATGAAAAGAATGCATAATGAGATCTATGTATAAGTGTCATGAAACCAGGACATGTTGTGATGAAGGAAAACCTTCTTGAATCTCAAGACTTTCCAAATTAAATAATGGTTCATGTTTGTTTTTTCTGTCCAGCATGTTATTTATTGCAACCCGATATTGATAAATAAATACAATTCACTTCTGCTATTATATCAAGGCTTCTAACAATTTCATCTGGACTACCCATTCCTCACTGAGATGCATATTCTCTGTTCTGGAGCCAGTCATCTCACAAGAACCCTCTTCCAGTTTTAAAGGATAACTGGGGTGGCTTCATTGTTTACTTGTAGAAATAAACCTGGTATATAGAAGAGTCAAAAGGCTTTCATATCTTTCAGGTGGGAAAGAAACTATCTCATGAAATCCCATTTTAGCGGATCAATCAGTATTATCTAGGTGAGTTCTGGTATCTAAGAGGGTATTAAGCAGGAAGAGCTGATTTAGGACGCTATTTACACAAGATAATACAACATCCATGTCTATGGCGAGATTTTCTTCTTTTCTTTTGTATTGATATAATCAAAAGAATTAACTCCTCAGTCTGGTACTAGTGTGAGTGTAATCCTTATCACCCTCTGATCTCTCTTGTAACACAACAGAAGAAGCCACAGCTCAGGGGCCCTTGGTTACTTGGAGTACAATGGTGTTTCTTCATTCTATTTATTTTTATCATTATTTTCTAGTTATAGTAATTGATCTAAACATTCCATTCATGAAAGGAACAGATTTTTTTTAATAAAATAGAAAATTAAAGTAAGCTACAAAAATATAGTCATGCTTTTAAGCAAAAATATTAAAAATAACATGCAAATGCCTAAAACTTGGGAACCAGGGAATTCATTCTTTCATTTATTCCAAAGACACTTATATAAAAAAAAAAATCAAAAAAGCATTCCACTGGGTGCTCGATGAATGTTGCAGGAAAAAGTTATCCTCTGCACACAACTAACTTCATATATTTGACAGAAAACAAAGTCCCCTGAAATAACAGATTTTTCATTTGCTTCAATGGAATCAGGGCCAAATTCCAAACATTTTTGGAGCTGGTGGCCACGCCTCTTCCTCCTTTCCATTTTTTTTTTGGGGGGGTGGGGGTGGGTCCCTGGCAACCCTGTTTTGCATTGTTTTTGATCCCACCAACCACCTCTGATCCTTTTGGGAATAAGCAGAGTATATAAAAAGGGGGGGTGATTAATCAGTATCTGTTGAATAAATGAATATATAAGTGAATGAATAAGTAAACAGAAAATAGATGAGCTGAGAGGGAGAATCACAAAGCTCTGATTGTTCTCAGTCTCCTGTTTTAATAAGGAGAGTGATGCAAGGAGCTTACTGTGATTGGAACAGGGAAGGTAGCACCCTGCGTAGTCCCAGGTGGGGAAACGTGAAGTCTGAACCAGCAGGAGATTAGAAGCAAAGAAAAATTCCTTGGTGAGTGTTTGCCTTCTCCCTAGATGTGTTTGCAGGGTTGGCTGATAACCTCGCATCATCATTGGACACAGAAGCGACTTTTCAGGCAACTCAGAGGAAGCTAGAGAACCTTCTAGTCACCTTGGCTAACCTGCAGCATCAAACAAACTACTGAAGCCTGACTTATAGGAATCACGAAAAGAGTGTGTGTTGTTGATGGAAAGTGATTAAATCCCATTTGGAATGGGAACTTAGCCTGAATTAATAAGAGGAGAAAAGTGGCATAGAAGGAATCTGTCTTTGTTCTCTGCTCAAGAAAAGCATCAGCATGACAGTGAAAAGCTCTTCCAGGGACAGGAGAAAAACCCTCTGGGCCTTTTGAAGGTGGTTTTCATTCCTGTTGATGGGATGACTAATGGACTATTGAAGAAAATGTCCCTGGCAGAGCAAAGCCAGGCCTCAGAGTAAATCAAACTTCTTGTTCTTTGTTTCATAGAAATTTGCATATATGTACCCCACCCCTTAAATGGAAATCTCAGAAGGCAGATCTACTTTTTGATTCATTTTTGTATTCTCTACAGTACCCTTGATTTCAGCAGCAACAGGTGCTCAATATATATTGGCCAAATGTGTCCATGAAAGTAGACATTGGAAATCACTATAGCTGCTAGAACAAATTCTTTTCCATGAAAGTTTGAGCATCTACCATGAACTAGACACTCATTTTAGCCACTAAAGGAATTTAAAAAATGATTGCAACTGCTCCTGTTCTCAAACCGTTTGCAAACTCATGGCTGAGGTAGCCAGAGACACAATTAACTTTTACATGACTAAGAACATAAGCAAAGTGAGAAATAGTTAAGGATAAAGGATTCAGGTGCTCAGGGAGAGTGGAATCGGTTTTAGCCTTAGGAGTTGCTTAGGATGGGAACTGAGACAGACATTTATTGAAGACTTGAAGGATGAACTTCCATTAGGTATGGGTAACTTTGAAGGTTATCCCAGGGGGGAAATTGAGAAGGGAGATAGAACAGAGTGGGGGCACTCAGTAGGAGCTATAAAAATGTCCAGAATGTATGATAGAGGTTGTGTGCACGTGGGCACGCGAAAGCTCATGCATTGGGTTAGAGGGAGATGTTAAGGAAAGAACCAATGAAATAAAGTCCCTCTGGGTACAGACCTCCAAAGCCTTAACATCTTTGAGTCCCTTTGAATTGAATTTTAAAAAATGAATGTTATGTAGCAGGAATAGGGCACTGTCACAGCTTCTCTTTAGGATCTATATACAATAATCAGCACGTATGACCACCAAATCGAGGGAAAAGTTATTAACATCAGTTCAAGGTTCAGCCTTTTCTTTCCAGGTATCATGGGGGCTTTATTCAAAAGGAACCCCAAAATGATGACAGCTAACTTAGAGGAATAGTCTTATCCTGAAATTCACTGCAGATGATGAGAGAAGACTAGGTAAGAGACAGAGTCCCTCTAAAGTACAAGGTACATTTGTCTCTATTTGAGGCGCCTATTTAAAAAAAGAAAAAGAAAAAAGAAAAGCTTTCTTGAACATTCTCTTTTAAAGGTAAGAGCCAATGCATTTATTTTACTTTCCAGCAGGAAATGTATCCCTGGGTAACAGAATGCCCACAGTTGATGAGTGAAAGCTCTACTTCACAAAGGAATGTCAGCTGATAAGCTGGAATGAGTGACAGAATTAGAAAAAGCATTTTGCAAACTCTAATGTAATTGATTCAGGCACTAATTTTCATTTGGTATTAAAAAAAAACTATTCGGCAAATGGAAACGTAAGCTTATCATGAATAAAACCCAAGAGAGATCTCATCACTCCTCTGGTCAAAACTCACTACTGGCATGCATTTCACTTTGAGTGAATTTGAGGTTTCTCTTGCTGTAACAAAATGCCTGAGGCAACAAATAATCCAGAAAAAAGATTTTAGCACAGGCTCTGGTCCAAGACCAGGTGGCCAGATATTTTGGGACTTTGAACGAGAGTGACAAAGCATGGCAGGAGTGTGTAGTAGAATAAACCACTCAGGTCACAACCCAGGAAATGAGGAAGAAATGGGAGTCCCACAATCCCTTTCAAGAGCACACTCTGCAACCTAAGGACCTCCCACTAGGCCTCACTACCTAGATTCCACCACCTCCCAGGAGCACCACTCTGGATACTAAGCCTGACTGCATAGATATTTGGGGACACTCATCTAAACTACTGCACTGAGTAAGAGCCCAAGCCCTGGGCTCACAGGTCCTCAACACAATCTGCCCCCCATTACTTCTTTGACCTCAATTGAATAGGAGGTTTGTGAGCAGTCTGGTCAATCTCACTTTTGCCCAAAGGCAAAAATTACAACCATTTGAAGATTTTTGATCAACTTTAGTTTCCATTCTAGGATTGGGCAACACTTCACTTTGTAAGGGCGGGCTCAGCAGAGAAGGTTGATTTCCTAGACAGAAAAGGACTAGAAGAAAACACAAAGAACACAAAGCATGGATCGTTTCAAAATTACATTTCCAATAATATGAGAGTAGGTTAACAGAACAAAAGGAACACAACAGGTCAACATTACTTTATTTTCTTATAAAGGATTAAAGCAGAGGGGATTTTACTATTTTATTATCATGTGATTGAAAGTGGCCTGTTTGGGAAATTTGGCTGGGATCTCCACCTCCTGATTTTTCGGGAGGTCAGTCGATTTTATTTGGGTGATGTGGAGCTGTAGGCTGGGTGACTCCATTAGGATTCTGTCTGGTCTGTTGGGGTCCAGTGTAGGAGCTCAGTCGATCCAATATCTTTTCCTAATTTTTATTTAGCCCTTGATAAACGGCTACCCCTCTGCCTCTGCATGTAGTTATCGTACTGATCACAAGTGTGGACTGGCCCCTGTGTACTCGGAGGAAGAATCTTGGCCCATGGGCATTCACTACCCTAAGTGTGTGAGAATCGGTGCCTAATTAGGGGATGAGGGAAATGTACTGATGTTGAGAAATTAATGAGCTTGGGGTAAAGACGATCATCACCTCTGACAAAGAAATCTCTGAGAGAAACATAAATGCAGCAGAGGCCAAGAGGAGGGTGCAGCACCAGTTTCCAGACCTGGGGCCACTCTGCTTCAGAGACCTAAAATTTTTGTTCCTGCTAAATCTCACTAAACAACCAACAGTATTCTCTTGTTGAGAGCCACAGCCGAAGGGGCCCCAGCAAACTTCCAGCTGCCAGCGAACTTCCAGGTGCCAACCGATGATTGGCTCACAGCAGCCCCAGCAAACTTCTAGCTGCCAACTGATTGGCTCCTCTGCGGTGATGCTCATTGGGCTGTTTCCCCGCCCTTTCAGATCATGGAGCTGCTCATTGGGGGACTTTTTTGGCTCCGCCCATGCGACCCAGCCAATCGGCCTCAAGAGCAGGAGGACTGGGGGAGGGGGAGTGGCTTGTGGGAAGCCGGTGGTGGCAGTTGGGCTCTGAGGGTTTTTTCCTGAGCTGTTTTGTTTGGCGTGTTTGGTTCTAAAAATAAAGTTCATTTCTTTTGACAAGTGGCTCCTGAATTGTGCCCAGTCAGACTGTGGCATTCTCTCAAAGCCCAGGCACCTTCTCTGAACCTTCTCCATTTTGTGAGCTATTCTAGGAGCCACCCAAGGGGCTGCCCACGGGTGAGAGAATGCTTTGTCTGATTAGGGAATAAGGCAATCTGCTTCCTGAGTCCAGGAGGACCTTTGTGCAGGAAGAAGTGGGTACTAGATTTTATCACCCTCTGGAGTCAGAAAGCAAAGGGGAGGAGGCAGAAGCAAGCAGCTCAGAAGGGAGGCCTCTTCCTGGCTCTGTCTTCCACTAGATGTGGTCCATGTACCTGCAGCCAGTCCTGTAAGCTCTCCAGGAGACCCTGACCTCTCCACAGTGACACCTGGGCACTGCGCCTCTGTACATGCTGCTCCTCCTGCCCAGACTGCTGTATACATTCATATGTAAAACTACGTCTATCACCTAAGAAGGGATGAACAGAATTTTTAAAATTCTGAAGATCGTCTTTATGGATGGTTGAAGTCTTCTTGACTCAGGATTTCCAGGAGTGTGAGGGACAGTCCTTCCCTATGCTTTCCATTGAAATTTAAGAGCAGAACAATTTTTGCCCCTGCATACCTTCAGTTTCCCTTCAGAAAGGATTATTATTTTTTTCTCGTTTGTGGTTTCCCTTTCTAAACTGAGCTTTATGAGCAAAGCAGCAGCATTGTGTTACTTTTCCTATATGCAGAACCTTCCAGAGGGGCCTTCCTCATCCAATGAGGCAAGCCAGGACTTCTCTTGTATTTTGGTGACCAAATGGTCTCCAGTTGCTGTATTTCTAACTTCACAGGGAAATAAGAAGTGACAAGAGCAAATACAAAAATGTTTCCCTGAGGGCATTTATCACCTGGCCAACTATTATGGTTTGGATCTAGAATTCCCCCAAAGGCTCCTGTGTTGAAGGCTTGGTCTCCAAGGCAGCAATGTTCAGAGGTGTGACCTTTGGGAAGTGATTGGATCATGAGAGCTCTGACTTCATGAGTGGATTAATTTATTTGATTTATAGCTTCATGGATATTAGGTGGTAGAAACTGTGGGAGGTGGGACCTATTTGAAGGGAGTGGATCCTTAAAGGGTGTGCCCTTGGGGACCATGTCTTATCCCGGGCCTCCCATCCCCAGTGTCTCTTGGCTGCCATAGGGCTCTACCATGTTGCTCTGCCTTAGTACAGGTCATAGCAACAGAGCCAGCTGACCATGGACTGAAATACCTTGTGGGTCAAAACAAATCTCTCTTCCCTTTAAGTACTTTTTCTCAGGTATTTTGTTACAGTGATGAAATGCTGACCAACACACAAAACTTAAGGGAGTCCTACACTAGAAACAAAAGGACAATAACCCCTACCATGAAACACACAAATGTAAAAAACTCAGAAGAATAAATGAAAGAAACAGAAGAGAACCAAATCTTAGCATGTCAGAAAACTAACAAATTCCAAAAAAAAAAAAAAAAAGGTAAAAAGGAACAAAAAGTATACAAACCAAGCAAAAAAAATTATCTAAATAACAGAAGGAAGTTCACACTTATCCATAATAACATGGATTTAATTTTACCAATCAAAAAATATAGGTTGGACAAATGAATTAAAACCCAAACACCCAACTATATGCTATGTGTAAGAAATTCACTTCACTACTAATGGCATTGAGCAAAGGTGAAGGGTTATAAAAAGATGAATCACACAAATGGAAATCAAAATTAGCAGGAGTAACTATCCTCACATCAAATAAAGCAAAAATTAAAATTAAAAATTACAAAGAGAGATAAAGAAGGTCACTATACATTCATAAAAGGGTCAATTCATCAAGAAGATTTAACAATTTTTGTGCACCCAACATGAGGGCACTGAAAACATAAATTAAATATTAGATCTAAAGAAAGAGGCTCTAATACTAAAATGGTTGGGTACTTTAATACCTCACTTTCCTCAATGAACATACCATTCTGATAGAAAACCAACAAAGCAGCAGCAGTTAAATTGCATCATAGAACAGAGCTAACAAACATTTCTAGAACTTTCCACCCAGCCACAGCAGAGTACCCATTCTCATCATCAGCACAGGGAACATTCTCCTGGATAGGTCAATGTCAGGCCAGGAACCAAGTTTCAATAAATTTAAGAAAACTGAAGTCATTATGTATCTTCTTGGACTACAATGAAACAAATTACCAATCAATAAGAAGAATGCAAAGCATACAATCACATGGAATAATATGCTAAGTGACCAATGGATAATTGAAAAAATTAACAGGGAAATAAAAAAAAATCTCAGAAAATAAAACACATTAAAATCAAGCAGTATTAAAAGGGAAGTTTATAGCAATAAATGCACACATCAGAAAAATGGAAAAATGTCAACTTAATGCATCCAGGGCATTAAAAGAAAAAAACCAAAAGTCCACATTACAAGGAAATCAATAATAAAGATTAAGCTGAAACAAATACAAAAGATCAAAGAAAGAAAGATTTGAGTATTTGAAAGGATAAGCAAAATTGACAAAACTTTAGCTAGAGTAGCTAAGAAAAAGATAACTCAAATAATCAAAATTAGAGATGAAAAAGGAGCTCTTATGGTGGATGCCAAAGAAATGCAAAAGATCATAAGAAGCAACTGTGAATAATTATATGCTAAAAACTAGAAAATTGATAAATTCCTGAATTCAGCCTTCTCAAAATTCAATCAAGGAGAAAAATATAAACAGACTAATGAGATGAAAACAGTAATTAAGTCCTCCACTTTAAAAAAAGTCCAAGACCTGATGACTTTGCTGATAAATTCAATATAACATCTAAAAAATAATTTGAGCTATTCCAAAAAATTATAATAGAAGGAACTCTACAAAACTCTTTTGAAGCCAACCTTACACCAATACCAATAACCAAAGGCAAAATAAGAACAAAACAAAATACACACACACACACACACACACACACACACACACACACTCACTGGTGAACCAAATTCAACAGCACATCAGAAAGATCATACATCATAATCAAGCTGGATTCATGCGAAGGACACAAGGATGGTTCAACATATGCAAATCAATAAACAAGATGCAACACATCAACAGAATGAAGAACAAAACCCATAAGATCATCTCAATGGAAACAGAAAAAAAACATGTGGTAAGGTTCAATGCTCCTTCATGATAGAAAGTCAACAGATTAGGTATGGAAGGAACGTATCTGAAAACAATAAAGGCTACGTATGAAGAACTCACAATCAATATCATCCTGAATCGGAAAAAGCTTTAAAACCTTCAAGACAAGGGTATATAAATTCCCCACTTTCTTACTATAATGCCAGTATTTGGTTTTGGGGTTTTGTTTTGGTACTGGGGATTGAATCAGTCACACTTACACTGAGCTACATTCCCAGCCCTTCTTATTTTTTGTTTTGAGACAGCATCTTGCTAAGTTGCTTAGCACTTAAGTTGCTTAGCCTGGCTTTAAATTCATGATCCTCCTGCCTCTGTCTCCAATTTGTTGGAATTACAGGCCTGAGCCATGGCACCCAACAGTACCAGAAATCTTAAGAAAAATTATGTAGAAGTAAAGACTCCCAAATTGGGAAAAAAGACACTAAATAAACCATATATGTAGGTGACATGATTTTATATGTAGAAAAATCTAAATACTCTCTATCCAAAAACTGTTAGAACTGGTAAATTCATAGAGTTGCAGGATATAAAGTCAATATACAAAAAAAGCATTTTTATACAACAATAATAAACTTGAGAAAAAGTAAGAAAGCAATGTGGTTCAAACAGCAACAAAAAAATATTCAGGAGTAGATTTAACAAAGGATATGATAGATACCTATAATAAAATTATAAAACACCAATGAAAGAAATTAAAGAATAGAAAAAAAGACATAGCATGTTTTTGGATCAGAAGAATTAATAGTGTTAGAAGGACCACACCATGCACAGTGTTGTATAGAGTCAACACAATTCCCATTAAAATACCAAATGACTTTACATAAAAGAGAAAAAAAAATATATATAAGTATATATTTTCAAACACAACCACAAAAGACCCAAACAGATTCTGAGGGGGGGGGGGGGAGAAAAAGTTGGAAGCATCACAATATTTGACTTCAAAACATTCTACAAAGCTGTAGTAACCAAATCAACATGGTACTGCTCTAAAAACAGAGACCAAAGGGGCAGAACATAAGATCCTGAAATTTATTGATATTCTTACAGCTGATTTTTGACAAAGGTCCAGGAACTTACATTGGAGAAAAGGTCACTTTAATAAATGGTAACAACAAAATTGCATATAAGTATGAAGAATTAAATTGACCCCTTCTCACTGAATACAAAAACCAACTCAAAATGGACCAAAGATGTTAAAAACTGAAACTATGAAAGTTACAAGAAAACAAATACTTTAGGACATTAGTATTGACAATGATTTTTTTCTTTTTTTCTTTTTTAAAGATAAAATCTTCAAAGCACAGCAAGACCAGACAGCAATGTGTTCGACAAAGGACACCAAAACACAGGAGGAATTAGTTCTGTTTTCTATAGCACAGTAGGGTAACTATTAAAATAACCTCGGATAGATTTTAAAATAACTTAAATATGATGTCTCAGAAGATAAAAAGCAATGTTCAGAGATGGAAATGCTTTCTTTCAAACTAAGAAGCTTCTGCATAGCAAAGGAAATAAAGGGATTTAAAAGAACATCTGTGGAATGGCAGAAAATATTTGCAAACTATTCATCTAACAAGGGATTAATATCCAGAATATATAAAGAATTAAAAAACCGAACACCAAAAAAAAAAAAAAAAAAAAATGTCTGGTAAAAAAAATGGGATGAAAATGTAAACAGACATTTCTCAAAAAAGATATAAATAGCCAGCAAGCATATGAAAGTACTGTTCTATCTCACTAATCATCAGGGAAAGGCAAACCAAAGCCACAATGAGATACCATCGCCCCTCACTTCTGTTTGTGCTAATGCACATGTTATTTTGGAAATTCTGGAATTCCCCAACCTCCCTGGAGAAGAAGCATGATGGATACAACCAGTGAGGGGAAGCGGCAATCCCCATCCCCAGCCTTGATGGGAATGTAAATTAGTATAGACTTTATGGGAAACAGAATGGCAATTCTTCAAAAACAAAAAAAATAGAACATATGATCCAGCAATCCCACTACTGGGTATCTGTCCAAAAATGAAATTATTACAAAGATATTTGCACTCCCATGCTTATTGCAGTACTATGGAGAGTGAGCTATAAAATATGGAACTGATCTACAAGCCCATCAGTGGTTGAAAGAATAAGGAAATGGGCCGTATATGCCCAATGGAATACTAATCAGCCATAAAGAATGAAGTCCTGTCATTTGCAGCAAACATGGATGGAACTGAAGGACATTGGGTTAAGTAAAATAAGACAGACCCCCCAGGAAGATAAATACCACAAATTTTCACTTGTTTGTGGAAGCTAGAAAGTCAATCTCAGAATAATGGAATGGAATAGAGTCCACTAGAAGCTAGGGAGGGCAAGGAGAGGGTGAATGAAGACCAGTTCAATAAGGGGCACCAACACACAAGAGGAATTAGTTACCCTACTGTGCTACAGAAAACAGAACTATTAAAATAACCTCTGATAGATTTCAAAATAACTTAAATATGATGTCTCAGAAGATAAAATCAGTGTTCAGAGATGGAAATGTTTATTACCCCAACTTTATTACTACACATTGTATACATGTATTGAGTTGCCACAATGTGTCCCATGAAGACATGCAAGTATTATGTCTCAATATACATTAAACTCTTCCGTTTGTGTTACTGTGGATCCTGAGAAACACATCAGATACACACAGAAGCTGCTTAGAGAATGGAGGGGTGTGCAAACTTTTTAGTAAAGTAGAGAGAAAATATTGTGAATCCACTCTCCCAGATACAGAAGACCAAAGGGAAATAATATCAAATTCTCTAATTGCCATTAAAAATAAAAAGGTGGGAAATGGAAGAAGAAATGTGCAGTCACATGTAAAAATTTTGGGGGAAAATGTGGCAGGAGGGGGGACTTCAAAGACATAAAAATCAATTTAGTTGATAACAGGTGTGCTCCTGAGCCCAGTTTGGTGATTTCCCAATGCATACTTACGTCACAACATGAACTGTGTATTTTCAATACACACAGCTTACTGTATGACAATTGCATCTCCATAAAACTCCTAAACACTAAAAATCAGATGAAAGAAACAGCAACAAAAAGTTAGTCATGGTTTCTCTCTGACCTCTGGGCTCAGAATCTAGTGTCTGTAGGTGGAGAGAATGCATGTTATTCTGGGAATTCTGGAATTCTCCAACCTCCCTTAAGAAACATGATGGAAACAACCAGTGAGGGGAAGCTGCAATCCCAATCTCCAGCCTCTAGAGGGCTCCCTTCCCTGGGGGTGCAGAGGAAAGAGCAGTGGCAGAAGGCACTCAGCTGAAAGACTTCCAGCCCAGACAACTTCTGGACACAGGTCTTGCTGCTGTGGTTCTTATTGTGTTTTATCTCTGTGGGGCTCAGACATGCAGTTCAGTAGCTCTTGACTACCCTCCCTTCTCCCAAAGCTGCCTCCTTAAACTACTGAATGGTCTCCCAATCCATGGATCAGGCACCCTCTCCCCTCTGACCCCGTATCTTTCTCCCCCACTTTCCCCTACTCAAATTCCATTTTTTCTAGTCCTACTCCCACTTTACATATAGTTAACATTTGTTGAACACTAAGCCAAGTAAATAATAAAGCCAGTGTTTTATTTAATCTATAATAGCACCAGAGGAAACAGTAACGACCATTTTACAGATGAGGAAAATGATATTGTGACAAGTAAGGGCTTGCTGACATCCTGTCTCTTGTAAGTACAGAGCCCATATTGCAACAGATGCTCCCTCCAACATCTGAGCTCCTAACTTCCAGATATACCTCCTTTCATGATTTTCCCCATTTCCTCCTTGTATATAGGAGTTAATATGTGCTACTGCTATTAGGTAAAGTATTTTATAACATACAATGTAGATGTATATTACATGTATGAAAAATTCTCTGCATACTGTTAAGTACATGTTTTTACTGCTCAAAACATCCAGTAATTCTGTACTTAAGATCAGTGTGTAGGTAACAAACTAGAAGCATCAATTGTATCAATGATCATCTATATCATGGGTAAATGATATTTAGTTTTTTTTGTATATCTGCATTTCTTTAAATATTTGTGATGGAGACATTATTTATGTCATCAAAAAAAGTAAAAATCTGCTTAGAAGGGAGGGATGTGTTTTTCCATTTTAAAAATCTTGGTTCCTATTAGGAAGTGGCATCTCTCCTTTCCCAAGAGTAATGATGTTCTTGCTCATTGTAGGGAAATGTCAGAGGTGCAAATTGAAGCAGGCCTCAAGCAAAACTGAGTTCTCAGTTCAGAATGAGTGCTAAGAGTCACAATGAGCCAGAGAGGGGCTCATGCTTTGCCAATGTTGTGAACTTCCCTCAGATGCCACATTCTATCTAACACTTGCTATGTCTCTCTTGCCCTACAGCCACTTCCCTTCTTCCTTGGGGCTTGGCACTTCCATCTATACCTATCTTATAAAATCTATCATTTGCTCTCGACCAATGTGTTAATAGAGGGGTTTTAGATGTTTAACGTAAAGGTCCTTCTACCTCCTTACTTGATTGTGAATCAGTTTAAGAAAAGATATCTGTTTTCCTAATGTGGCCCTAGCAGCTAGCATTCATCTAAAAGTTAAATGTCTACTCTGCTCCATACTCTGGACTGAATTCTGAGGATTGATTAGTAAAAAAGACAGTGGAAAGTCTAGGCTTACCTAGTCATGTGGAAGGCACATCCAATAAACATGAGTCAAATAGACACTAGTGGACTGAAAACTACCCTTGAGGAAATCTAGATGGCAACCAGAGGAAGAGGGACTGGTTTTCAATATGGTGTTAGGGACAGTCTCTGGGTAAAGCCAATATTTGAGCTGAAAGTTGGACAGAAAGTAGCTGGTAGGTACTAAATATTTGCTTCAATGGTTGGACTGATTATTTCTTCATTCTCCAATAATAACTTGTACATGGAAGAAAACCTATAAATTATTGAGCTTGATTCAGACAACAGGTTACTAAGCTCTCCTTATCTGCTAAACACCAGGTACTATATATAGACTATCTCATGTAACCTCCCTAACAGGAGGTAGTCCTTTATTTTCCCCACATTCTGCTGTTGAAGAAAATGATCAGAGAAGTTCATTTACCCAACATCACACAGCTGAGGAGTAACTGAGTCCAATCTGTTGAACGCCTTCAAAAGTGCACCTGCTTCAACTAATTCCTTAATGAGTGAAGTGTATGTGAGATCATATACAATCTAGAAGATAATTTGACAAGGTGAAAAACCAGCCTCTTCCTCAGAGCAAAGCCTGTCCAAGGAAGGGACATCACCTTTGTCCTTGGAAAGACCCACAGAGCACTCCTAGGCACATTCCCACCCTGCTAAGTTGTTTATCTACAAATAACAGGAGAGATCTGCTGCACCAGGTGTCCCTGACTCAGTCAGGCTAGGTGGGGACCCATAGCAACCCCCTAGCAGCCACCAATCAGCATGAGACAGGGAAACACCTGGGATGCCAGATGACCCTCCCAGTAGTTTATGGTGGTTGATAACATGTTGGGAAACCATGTAGTTCGGCACGTACACCCCTCTTGGCTTAAACCAATCAGTTCAAATGAATACCCCTTTTGTACTGACCAATCACCCCTACCCAACTTGTTCCCGCCAGTGAATGTGCTAATCATGTTTTAGAGTTATTTGATTTTCCCGCGGTGTGTGATGATTTGCTAAGAGATGCTATGATGTATGTGAAGTCCCTGCCTTCTCCAAAGAATGTATAAAACTGCTGCAAACCCTGGGCTTGGGGCCTTTCAGCATCACCAGTTGCTGTGTGCGCGCGCGGAGGACCGAGCTAGCTTGCAATAAACACCTCTTTGCTGTTTACATCCATCTTGGTCTCTGGTGGTCTTTTGGGGGTCCCGAATTCAAGCATAACAAAGGGAGCTGACTAAAATAAACACATTTTCATTTAAAGTATGAAAATGCAAAGCCAAAAGACCATTTTATGGAAGCCATTTGTTCTTTTAAGCATGAGGTGAAATTCTCAAAAATCTAGACCATTTTTTTACAAGGAAAAAAAAAAAAGCCAGTCTCATTGTTTTGGTAACATTTCAAACTGGCCTTGCCATCGATTTGCTATGTGACCTTATAGAAACAAGTATACCTCTCTCGCCCTCAGGGTCCCCAACGATGCCCTAGTTGTCAAACACTCAGTATTGTAAGAGATTTTTGCAGATGCGTGGGTGAGAACTAGTGAGGTTAAACTTTTTTGAAAGTAGAGGAACACTGGGCACTTGAGGAGATAAATGGCATAATTGAAAATGGTTTTGATATTGGTTCTGGGAAAAAGGAATGAAGCTCATGATGGAAGAATAAAGAATATCAGGGCAAGGACTAAGGTAATACAGGAAAAAAACTGACAGTTTTTCTTCTTAAGTAGCCAGAGAGTCTTTGATGGCAGTACCTAATATTTCCTAATTCCCTATGAGACTTATCTGAGGGCTAACATGCATTAGAATTTTGACAACGGATTGCTTCATAGCTTGGGATGTTTTGAGAGATGGGAAAGGGCATTGTTAGTTGTTGTGTTGATTAGTAAAGGGATACAGAGATGGACGACAGTCTGAGGGCTAAAGGGACCCATTGGATAAGCTTCAGGAGTTTGTCACTAGTGGTAAGCATGGACATACTTCATGTGCAGATGTGTGTGTTTGAATAAGTACATGTGAGCACCTGTCTGTGGACGGCAGCATCTGATTTAGAAGAGAAATGGCATCAACTACTTTACCTCCAAGACTAATGATAGTACCTTAACAACAGAGGTGAAAGCCGGAGGGTTTATTATTAGTGACGAAACAGACCAAAGTAAAAGGAGTCTTAGAGGCAAACCTGTATAGACAGAGAAGGCAAGTCTCAGAAAGGTCAGCTTGCCCAGGGCTACGAAGCTTGACTGTGTCAGATGCAAGTCCAAAAACCTAGTTTTCTGACTTGCAGTCTTCAAGTGGCCAAGCTGGGTCTCTGTTCTCATTGTAGTGGGGCTGAGCAGGTGGCAGGGACTAGAGCTTGAAGGTGTCCTGCATGGGGTCCCAGCTTCATCTTGCTGCGTGAAGAAAGCATTTCCAAGAGGCTCAACCTATAGGCACTCACAGGTCCTAACACCATTCTGTCTGTGCTGGGAATGGGTTCTGCAGTCATCATGGGCTCAAGGTCCCAGAGCATCTTTCAGTAAATTGAAAACTTGTGATAACAGGCATCTGTTCTTTTCTGTAGCATGAAATGCTAAAGACCTAAACATCTGATGGCCCACTGTGAATTAAATGCTTCAGAAACTTAGTACAGTTTTAATATTTTCCCCTCACTAGAGTTTTGGTAGCACATCATTTAGGGAATCTGTCACATGCTTGAGAAAATTACAGCTTGGCTGCCATCTTTGGCATCACTCAAAACAGGAAGGACAGGAGCACAGCATGGCTCTCATTCTCCTTCACATGTTCCTTGTATAGGGAGGGGTCAGTGTGTAAAGTGAGTGGCTGTAAGCTGCAGCTCTGTGTGTACCCCAGGTCAGTGAGGAATGGAATTAGCTTTAGGAGGCTCTCTCCTGATATCAGCTCAGGGAGGTGAGTGAGGAGGCAGGTTATACTGGGGGTCAGGACATTCATGGGGTAGCCTTCCTGCTGAGTTACCACCTTATACTCTTCCCACCTCCACAGACCAGGCAATAGCCAACTCCTGTTCACTATCACTAAGTTAGACATGGTTTCCTGCTTTGTGAAGGAGACTCTAAGGCAGGGGCTATAGCTCAGTGGTAGAGCACATGCTTAGCATGCATGAGACCCTAGGTTCAATCCCCAAGACCACAAAGATAAAAGGGGCTTATGTTCAGAAAATTTTAAAACGTTCTAAGAGTAGCCTAGTGGTTGATGTATAGTCTCCAGAGTCGGACTTGTAGGCTTCCAATTTCCTGGCTGGGTAGGCAACTTAATCTCTTTGAGATTCCTATTTATATCTATGTAATAAAGATAGAGCTATTAGGGGCTGGGGATGTGGCTCAAGCAGTAGTGCGCTCACCTGGCATGTATAGGGAGCTGGGTTCGATCCTCAGCACCACATAAAAATAAAGATATTGTGTCCACCAAAAACTGAAAAATATTAAAAACTCTTTAAATAAAAAAAAGATGGAGATATTACTAATACCTATGTTAGAGGGCAACTGTGAAGAGTAGATTCTGCATCTTCATGATCTAGACATAGATGCAAGATAGGTAGGCAGTCCTGACAAGGCATGAGGTATCATAACCCACTTATAGCTATCTGTGTAGAGAGAGATCTATGTATGTATCAGTCACATTACCTACAATGTATACTTTATCTAATGTGATACCTTCTCAAGGCTGTCTGCCCAATTTCAAAATATATATTTTAGGCAAAAAATATATTTTGCCTGTGTTAGCAAGAGAGGAGGAGAGGCAGATGCAGTTTTACACATTACATACAACAATGTATCCATAATGTTCTAAAAAGTGATTGTCAGGAAGCAGGCACTATTGATAGCAATATTAATATTGCTGATATTAACTGTGTGTTCATTTCCATGGTGACTTTATGCTTCCTGTAGGTGCCAGCGTAAGACAGTGTAACTTTTCCTGGCCCCTATGAACCATAAAAAGTGAAATGACAGCAAGATGGTGACTCAGTAGCCTTCTCTATTTTGCAAATGGGATAACAGACCCAGCAAGAGGAGATTCCTTAAAGCTATACAATTAATAAGAAAATGCATGAAATTCAAACAAGCTGGAAGAAAAATATCAAACATCAAATCAAACAGTTATTAAACAGTAACTCTGGGCTAGATATTTTATCAAGCCCTTAAAAGAAACCTATCATTGACATATTACTGCTAGACCCATTTTACAGATAAGCTGAGGCTTGGAGAGGTTAAAATCCTACCTAATGTCAGAGAGCTAGGGTCATTCCAGACTCTGGGTTTTACTACGTTATATTATGTATGCAACTCTTGATAGTGAGATTATAAGTAAGGATTTAAGTACAGATTGAGCATCCTCAATCTCATAATCCAAATAGACAATCAAGATCCAAAAATTTTTGAGCACATGACATTACAAGTGGAAAATTCCATACCTGACCTCATGTGACTGGTCATAGTCAAATCCCAAGAACACTAAAACATTGCATAAAATTACCTTCAGGCTATGAGTACTAAGCATACATATAACAAATGAATTTCGTGTTTTGACTTGGGTCCCCTCTTCAATATATCTCATTATGTACACATGAATGTTCTAAAATCCAATGCACTTCTGGTGCCAAACATTTTGGATAAGAATCACTCAACTTATATTAGATACATTCAGCCATTGGTGAAAAAATCTTGTGCTACATTTGAGAGTTAGCTGCCATTTCATAGCTCTGCTGTTGACCTTGGGCAAGTCACCTACGTCCTAGGGTCCTGGGTTCCTTGAGTATAAAGTGGAAAAAAAAAAATCTGTCCCCAGTTCTGCTGAGAAAGTTAGGCAGCAGCCTAGTCATTAAGAAAGCAAGTCTGACTCACAGCTCTGCCACTCTAAAGTGGGATATTTGACATTTTATAACTGGCTTATAGCCTCAATTAAAATAGGTCAAGAAACAAGACCTTTACATGGAGGGGTTGTTGTGATGAGTAAAGGAACATTTATACAAAGCACTCAGTCCAGATCCTGAGATTCAATGAGCATTTCCTAAGTGCTGTTACAATGCCTATAAACCCTAACTACAGCACGCAACACATCACAGACAACCAATAACTGCTGGCTATTACATGGATGATAAACAGTTCTTTTGGAAAATATTAAAAGCAAAAAGGTTTACGCCTCAGCTTCTGCCTCAAGCCCATCTGGCTTCCCAGAATTAGAAAGATATACTTGGGGTAAGAGGTGGGATGGGACGAGGGTTGAGAGAATTTTATTTACCCAAAGTCTCCCTGTGGAGACTTACTTATGCTCTTCTCCCATTTTCTCTACCCCTTTCCCCTTTTTCTGTGATTGCACGTGGAAATCTGCCCCAAGGTATATCTGGAACTACGTTAGTTTGGCTTTTAGGTTTTTAGATTTTGAACATTACAACCTGGGAATGGTCTAAGTTCTGGAAATATAGCTTCCATTTGTTTAGCCCCCAGAATGGATCAGGTATAGTGCAAGTCACATAAACATTTAAAAATATTCTCCTGCTTCTTTTGTTCCTGTGTCATCATGGAAGTGGGTTGTGCTGAGACATTTCGTCACAGAGGGAGGATTTCCAGCACACAGCAGCCCCCCTGGGTAAACACTTTTCAATCAGTTTACTCTCCACAACCAGTAATCCACAGGGTTTCCTGGGCCAGGAAGGGGGTCTGCAAACCCCAAGGGGCAGCCTTTACACCCCTCCTTTTGTTCATAAGCAACATAAGGGAAAGAACCAGTGGAAAGAATTCTTTAGGCCAATTGGTATTTCCTCTCACCTCCCTCATATAAGAGGACATTGATTAATGTTAAACTGTGGACTTTGGCAGACACTGTAGATTATGAGGTTCATATTTTCAGATGAAACCACCTGTTCCTTGCATAAATCTACCAAAGGGCATTTAATCTACTAAAAAAAAATCCCATGACCCCTTTCCCCCTCCTAATCTGGGGGTGAGGGAACAAGTTTATCTTGGGTTATCTGTGCTCCACTGGAAGGAGATGCCTGCCAGAGGATCTAAGAAGTGAATATCTCCCAAATTAACAAGTGAATCCTAACACACCATTAGGGTGTCCAGGGACCACCCCCCCCCGCCCCCCCCCGCCCCCCCCACCAGAGCACACCTGGAATGTAACCCTTGAAGAGTTCCTTTAAAATCCCCCTGTTCCTGATGGACAGAATCACAGTTTCAGGGACAGGGACTCTTGTGAGTCCCTTGTGCTTCTCCTTTGCTAGCAAAGCAATAAAATTTTTTTTTCTTTCTCAAAACCATGTCCTCCTTGATAAATTGGCATGGGGACAAGGACCCAGCTTTGGGTTCCAGATGCATGACTATGCAGATCCCCCCAGCAGGATAATGAAATCGTCCTATAACACTTGACATCATTGAAAGAGTCACCTCCACCAGTTATCACGAGTGTTTGCTGGCCCGTGGCTATTGAACTAGTAAGTGGAAGAACTTGGATTCCAACCATGGGAGGTCTGATTACAAAGTTTATGCCCAGCCTCCAGCCTCCATGCATCCTAAGTGAGGCTGCTTAAGGGCTTGGGAAGGACTGGAAAAGGCTGCAGTTTACTTTTCACTTGCTTCCTCCCTCTCCCCTCCCCATGGAGATCTCATCTCAAGAGGACCCTGGATCACTTACTGTCCTCAGCAGGAAAGCAACAGGGATCTGAAATGCTTGGGGTCCTTAGCAAAGAATACCCCAGGTTACCTGCAGCTCCCAGCAGGAGGAGGTGCTGCTTATCATTATGTTAATGACTTTGCTAATGTGATTCCATTCATACCCCTCACTCTGATGAGAGGGGGGCAGGGAGGATGTTCTTTGGATGGTTATTTACTTATTCTGCTGGTCAATCCTTCTCCTGTCCTCTCATCAAATCTAACCTTCTGTCAGCCTTCAGGACCTCTCCATTCTGACCTCAACTTCCTTATTTTCTACCACCATGCTCTGCCCTAAGAAAGATGATTTCAATTTAATTCAGTACAGAGGATCCTCAGTTTATGATAGGGTTATGTCCCAATAGATCCGCCATAAATTGAAAATACCTTATGTTGAAGATGCATTTACTACACTATCATAGCAAACATCAAAGCTCAGCAACAACACCCTATAGGACACTGGTTATTTACCTTTGTACTCTTGGGGCTGCCGGAGAACTGGGGCTTCCTGTGGTAGCCCAGCATCAAGACAGAAAACTGGTACAACTTGTCACCAGCCCGGAAAAGATCAAAATTCAAAGTACAGTTTTTAACCAAAAGCACTTCACTTTCAACGTAATTATAAAGTCATAAATTTATTAAGCTATCATAAGTCAGCTATATTAAATATTCTATATATTAAATATTAATCAAATGTCTATTCTGTGCCAGGGGCTGTGCAAGGCTCTGAGGAATGAAGGGTGCTGTAACAGATAAGGTACCTGCTCTCCTCCAATGGCCCAGAGTCTCAATGGAGCCAGGACTGACAGGCAAACACAATGCACTGTGATAACAGCTCTGATGGGGAAGGCCTGGGGTGCACTGGGGACACTAAGAGAAGCTCAGACTACCAGGAAGGGAGCCTTTCCCTAGCACTGAAAGAAGCCCATTTATTTGGCCAAGAATTAAAACATGATGGAAAATAAGATGCAGCAAATGTCAGCTTTTTTTCTCGGAATTCCTGATTTGCAAACAGGAAATGTAGCTGCTGGTGACTTCTCTGCACAGATGTTGTGGCTACAGAGGATTCTGACACATCAGGGGCTGATAAACATTCTGAAAGAAATGAGAACTTTGAGCTTCAAGAATCAGTCTTCCCAGCCTCTTCAACTTGGTAGCAGGGCTAAAAGCAAATTTGGTATCCATGTCTCCCCCCCAAATGGTCTCTGCTTCCAACTCCCTTAAAAATTTGCTTCTATCACAAGGAACCGTATCCAGGCTGAGGCAGGGTTATCTTCTCCTCACCATCCTCTTCCTTGCTATGCTCAAGTCTGCTTATGCTGGTGCCCTAGAAGGCTACCACCTCTTCTTGCTTTAATCCTGCCAAGCTTCAGCCATCTCCCCAACCCTTCCAACCTTTACCACGAAGCAAGCCTTCTCTGGTTTTTGCAGTTTGCATTCCTCTTCTCTCTTCTGCCCAAGAATAAACATTTAGGTAATTGGAGATATGAAATCATAAAGAACACTCTAACTGGAAATGGTCCTTATGAGAGTTCTGTTTAGGACACCACTGTCTCATTGTGCTCCCATTGATTTCTTAATCTCTGGTACAATGGCCAACTAAATATTAAATAGTTGGGTGTGCATGGTATGGTTCAAAGTATTCAGCAGGTGTTCATTAGATTTTTGGACCAGCTTATGAGGAATAGAGCAAAAAGAGGCAGATTGGTCCAGGACATGGTGGGTCCCCAATTCTGAGATGGTATGGGATGAGAAGGGAAGGGGTACCATGGTACAGACACTTTGCTAATGACAGCACACATTGCCCCTGTTAATTTTAGTAACAGCTCTCAGCAATGAGCACTATTAACCTGAATTAATAGATAAGAAATAATATGGCTTTGGAGAATGATTCAGATTCTAATCCGATACTAGAGTTTTGGTCTTATATCGCACTGATTCCTCCAGCAGACTTGCCAAGGGGTGGTTCCCGAGATGTGCAGGAGCAGAGGAAAATGTTGGAAGGCTTTCACAGACCCATCTCTTGAGCCAGTGAGTATCTTGAATGAGGAGCAGAATCCCAGTAGCTGTAGTGTGTAATTGTATGGTTCCCAGGGGCGCAGTGATGGAGACGGCCCAGATGAGCTGGTTTGCAGGGCCACCCACCAGATTGTGCTTCTGTTTTGACTATTTTAGTATTTAAAGAACTAATGTTGACTTAAGTGGCGTAGAATCGCTTCTGTTTTTTTTTCTTTGTTTATAAAACAGCTAAGTGATTGGAATATATGAATCTCTAATTATGAGGGACATAAGATATTAAAGAAAAAACTTGGGGAAAATTGCCATTGCAAGGAGTACAGCCAGGTGTCAGTTTGCATCTCCAAGGCCTCGCCTGACAGACATGGAAGCTGCCGGCTACAAGCTGCTCAGTCAAGTGGAACAGCGACAGTCAGGAAGCCAGGAGATCCAATTTCCAAAGCCAAACAGTGTTTTGATGACCTTGCATGAGTTACTTCATCTTTGGGCTTTAGTTCTCAAGTCTGTTAAAGGCAGTGGTTGGGCGAGTTAAAAAGTCAAAAATCCTTGTTACAGCCTGAGAAGCTTAGCGGAATCAGGCCTCTCCCTCCTCCCTGTCCACTCTCCTTCCCACCTGAGGGCCCGAGTTGGCCCTCAGGTTTGCTTCTAATCACTTCCTGAGATACCCTCCTGTGCTTTTCCTTTCAAGATGGTTCTGGGTGCTCTTTTACATATGAGTTTAGCTCAGAATGGCTTTCCCTGACTCTAGGATAGTCCTCCCCAGGTCCAGCTCCATTACCTTATTTCATTTTATTGAAAGTATTCATTGTTTCTTAAAAACCTCCCTCACTGTATATTCTCCGTCTCTTCCCACCAGAAAGAAAGTTCCCCAAGAGCTGGGACTTTTGTTGATTCTATTCCATGCTCCAACTCCAAACGGAGAACAAAGCCTCATTCTAGTATCTGCTCAGAAAATATGGACTAACCAAATAAACAGCAAAATTGAGTGCTTCTATAGGTCTCCTCAGTTTTCAAAATAGTCTGCCAGATTTAGTCTCATTAAGGCTTTATTGTTCTGTAAGCAAAAATTATTGTATTTCAGTAATGACGTTTTTTTTTTTCTTTTAGTGGCAAGATGATCAAATTCAATAATCATGGGAGCATGTACTGGATAAGCTTATAATTTTTGATGCTGAATCTGATTTTAAAATGTCAGTGGCAAAAAAATAAATAAAGAGGAGTATGACTTAGAATCAAGAAAATTTCATTTATACCCATTTGTAAAATGGAAGAGAAACTTCCTTCATGGCCTGATGCTGGCCAGGGTTAGAGGCTGGCTCTCAAACTACTCTTTCATCTGATGTCTTGTGCGCCTCAGGCTTTATGATGACTAGCACCATCTCCATCACCTGCTTTCATCTGATGTCTTGTGCGCCTCAGGCTTTATGATGACTAGCACCATCTCCATCACCTGCTTTCATCTGATGTCTTGTGCGCCTCAGGCTTTATGATGACTAGCACCATCTCCATCACCTGCTTTCATCTGATGTCTTGTGCGCCTCAGGCTTTATGATGACTAGCACCATCTCCATCACCTGCTTTTCCATGGTTGAAGACACAGCTGCTACAACTCACTCCTGAGTCTTCTGTTGTGCCCTGAACTCTTAGAATCCCACACACGTTATCCCTCATCCTTATCTCCCGTAACCCAGTTTTTAAAAAATAAGAACTTCAAAGAAGGAACATAGGTTTCAGTTGACCTGGAAGGTTTGGTGAGAGAAAAGGAAGAGATGAACTACAAGGAAGACTGAGACCTCCCTTCACTTCCTGTGGCCAGGATGCAGAAGTGCAGATCCAGTTGGCAGGAGGAGGCCAGACTAGATGCCTTTCAAGGTCAGTTCTAATCCTAGGGCTTGGATTTAGGTGAACAGAGGAGTGAACATACTCAGGCACATTGAAACTTTATCATAAGCATATGCAAGTCCAGTGGATGGATTGCCCAAGAACTTGATTAAACAATTAAATATTAAAAAGGATGGGAAGGATGGTAGAATGAGACAGACATTATTACCTTACATACATGTATGGTAACACTATGGGTGTGACTGTACCATGTACAGCCAGAGGAATGAGAAGCTGTGCTCCATTTATGTACATGTACAAGGTGTCAAAAATGCATTCTACTGTTATGTATAGCTAATTAGAACAAATTTAAAAATTAAAAAACAAATAAAAAGCAATCTCCAGCTGGGTGCAGTGGCATATGCCTGTTTTAATCCCAACGACTCAGGAAGCTGAGGCAGGAGGATAGCAAGTTCAAAGCCAGCTTCAGTAACTTAGTGAGACCGTCTCTAAATAAAATTTCATATGTATATATGTATATATATATATATGCATGTATATATATCAGGACAATGCTCACGGAGCTCTTATGGCCCAAGTCTGCCATATATATATATATATATATATATATATATATATATATATATATATATATATATATATATAAATGAATGAAAGGGCTGGAGGTATGTGGCTTATTTAAGTGCCCCAGAGTTCAATCCCTGGTACAAAAAAAAAAAAAAAAAAAAAAAAAAGATCTATGGGAGATGTTCTTTCTCCAGTGGTATTTAAGATAAAAGTTTCTCTTCAGGAGGTCTAAGAGATCATCACAAGGTTATAAAACTAACTCAGAAACTCAAGGATCAAATGTCTTCTTTGATATGCAGAAACTAGAGTAAAATAAAGGGGGAGGGAAGGATAAGATATCCTAAAGTAAGGGGAAGATCAGTCATGCAGAGGAAGGAGACCTAGATGCAGAGAGGAGGGGTGGGTAGGAGGAGGCAATGCAGAATGAATTCTTAAATCATGTTATGTGTATATGTAAACATATACAGGGAACTTCACCTTTATGCATAGGTAGAAATAATCAAATATAAATAAACAGATGAGTGGAGAGAAGTCTAGTAAAAGAAGGAGAATGGAGGAGGGGAGGGGAGGGAGTACAGGAAGGAAAAGGGGATCAGGAAGTGAAACCCAATTCTATGCACGTATGAATTTGTTGGGATGAATCCAACTACTGTGTGTCACTATAAAAATGATGACTTGGTTTCTTTAGACACAAGAACATGATGACATCATTCCCACATGACTTAGGAGGCACTGGTGACCTCATGTTAAACAGGACAATGCTCATGGAGCTCTTATGGCCCACGTCTGCCATCTAGTAAGTATGAAAATGTCGGTTAAATCATGACTATTAATCTATTCCAGTTTGATATTTACATAAACTGTTATGTGTAAAGAGCCAAGAAAAGCATGACTGCCAAGGAGCTTGCATTTCAGCGGGGAGGGTATTATGCACATTAAGTACACTGGCATTGAAAAGGACTGAGTGACAAGTGACTCCAGATGGGACAGGTAAGGCAGAGCCATGTCCCCTTCATACCAACTAAACTCCAGCCCTCACAAGGTAGACCTAGATGAAGACAAAAGAGCCGATTTAAGATAAGGCATAAGATTTCCAAGGAAGTAGGGGATTTTTTGGGGGTGAAAATGATCATTTGTGATTTTTAAGATTCAAGAAGGATATTATAATAACTATAATAAACAATTATGCTTTTTCTACCACTTGAGGCCCGAAGGACTCCAGGGTGGAACGGTTCAGGGGGTGAACCTCTCCTGGAACACCCCATTGCCCTGTTTTCTCTGCAGCCCTGTAAAGCATGGGGTTTGCATCTTTCAGGCTTCTTCTACTGCTTTGAGGAATGGGTATTTAAAAGGACCAAACCACAGGTGAGGGAGAATGGCTATTGAGGACAATGACTCAATAGGGCATTAGGACAAGATGACCCCTAATTCAGTTACAGAGTAGCATCCTGAGTATATTCCACAATTGCCGTTTTGCAGATCATGACAGTATTCCCAGTTTAAAACATTTAACTCTGTTAGGGCAGCAAGAAACCCTTCTAATAGACCTTCAGGTATCTAAACAGGTGAGATGATTGTTTCTTGTCCTTCTAGGGAATACATGCTGGCATGAGAATCAGGGTATCCATGTTTGGTCCTTAGCTCCATGCATTTTGCAGGATTCAGCAAGTCAACTGCCCGCTCCTTGGTGCCCTTCTATTTTTGAAATCCCAGGAACTAAGATTTGTTTGACATGGTGGGATGCTAGAGGGATTCCCTTTTGACTCCTTTTATCTCTTCCCCCTCTCAGTATTCTGTGGGATCGAGGAAGCAAGGGGGTACTGGTGGCATTTTTCCATAGACTGAAGCCTCAAACTCAGCTTTGGGGAAATGAAGGCATCACACAGTTAGTGTTTGCATTCACAAGTTGGCCTCCCGGAGCTCATTATCCTAGTCTATCCATTAGCTCCATCTCCTTGGCCCAAATCTCCCATCTGAATTTGGTTTTGCAACTTCTTTCTCTCATTTTCCTTTAGCTAAAAGCTCTTAGGAAAAGAGTGCTGGCAATAAAGCTGAAGAAATTTAAGGAACCTGAATGTACTGTCTCCTTTATGTATTCTTGATGCTTTTTCACTTTTTACAGGGCCAGAAGCCTCTTGCTGATAGTAATGAGTTACTCAGGGCATGTGGTATTACCAGGCCTGGGTGTAATGTAAATGAAATTATTTGCCATGGAAATACCCAGTCCAATCTCTTAGCAAATTGCAATTCCTAGAACCAGGTCCCTTTGGAAGCTGCTTAAATAAATGTATACCTTGTTTGAATAATCTACAGCAATTCAAGAGAAATATTGGATTCTCTTAATACAAAAATAGATTGGCTTGGCTCTATGTGTAATAAAATTTAATTAGCAATCATTTATCAGAACTTGTTAATTGCCAGATTGTTCACTGTTTGACAGATTAGGCTGAATAAGTAAAATACTTGTCTGAAATGATAAATGTTTGAAGAGACAGAAATGTTTAGCCTGATATAAATATGCAATGTATACATATATCAAACATTATAGGATACCTCATTAACATACAATTCTCATGCTTTTATGTATCAATTAATACATTTAAATTAAAAAAACACTTCTCTAAGAAATGCAAACTATTTTCTACTTTGGTATACATGTATGTTGATATGTTTATATATTTGTAGAGGAAAATTAAACAGGCTTTTATACTTTGCCTGGTTAGATAAATATGTACCAAACTGAGATTTCTTCTGTGTTCAGAACTGTGCTAAGAGTAATGTCAAAGAGGGTACAAAATGCCTACATAACCATTTGAGAAACTTTTAAAATTGAATTGGGAGTTATTCATTTATAAACATGAACCAACCAGAGGAGAAACACTAGGTGACATATAGTTAAGATCACTTGCCCAGGTATTGATCATGCAGCTGTTTAGGGAAAGGACCTACCAACCAGGAATGGAGGGAAATAGGCCTTCCGCCATTATAATAAAAGGCTGGGGAATTTGCTGATTGCTCCCTTTTTAAAAACCATGAGGAAAATCCTTTTCAGGGGTCAGACCTAGAACAACTGTGAACCTGGCCAAGGCTTGCCATAGGTGTTTCAGGAAGACTGGAAGAAATTCAGTCGAGTGTGGTATTCAGACACAACCTGGAGTCGGGATTAGGGGCCTCCAGGTGGGGTTTGGAAAGGCCACCTTGCCTGCCATACAAAGCAAGCTCCTCTCCTGAATTCAAAGTCTCCTGAATCCCAGGTTCTCAGGCCCGTAGGTAACACTCCCTCCTTGAGTGAGTCGAATCGTATTAAACAGTACCTTTACAAGTTTTTAAGAATATGATTACATTTGTTGTCTGAAGGTTGTGCCATAGAGAGCGCTATGTCCCTGGGCAGAGAAGGGGAATCACACGATGGGGGAAATGAGGCATTTGTCCTCCCCATGCTTTGGCCCAGGCCTGTCCCTGAAATGCACCTACTACTTTCAAGTGCCGCCATGCATTTTTGAAACTTCAGCCTCCTTTCTGGGTAGCAGGAGTCCACACCTCCCAGAACAGCCCTTTTGCTAGCATTGAGTCTAGTTCTCCCCTGTGTTTTCACTAAGGTGAGAACTGTAAAGTTATAATATATATATTATATTATTAATTATTAATTATTATTAATCATTAATTATTATATTATATTATAATATATATTATATATTTCTTCTACATAGAAGAAACCAAAATACTCAGGAACTTGACCAAAGTTTTACAAAAAAGTACACAGGAGACCAACAGTGAACTCCAAGTCTTTGTGATCATGTTATAATGTCTGCATTAGGGATGTATGTACTGACAAGGACACCAGGAGACCAGGGCTATCTGGATTCTAGACTTGACTTTGCTGCTTCTTCATTCAATGATTTCAGGCAATTCCTTGTCACATTTTGGGTCTCAGTTTTCCACTGAAGACACAGCACCAAATGTTCCCTTAATTAAATGCAAAAGACATTTCGGTACATAGCTCATCAGACAAAGGGTTCACAGCTTTCACGGATTCACAGAGGAATTCATGATCCTCTCAAATGTTAAGCACTAATTTAACAACGCTGAGCAAGGAAACAACTGCCAGCGCTTATGAATACTGTCTTTATCCTTCTAAGTGCTGCACATGTTTATTTAATTCTCAAGACTAAGATAGCTGCTCCTTTAGTTCCGTTTTATTTTTTACATATATTAGTTGTCAATGGGCCTTTATTTTCTTTATTTATACGCGGTGCTGAGAACCCATCCCAGTTCCTCACACATGCTAGGCAAGCACTCTACCACTGGGCTACAACCTCAGCCCCTTTAGTTCCATTTTAAAGGAAAAATAAAACCAAAACCAAAAACAAAACAAAAGGTGCACAAAGAAGAAACTTTCCTAAGAACACAAAAAAGTAAGTAGTAGAAGCCAGATTTCAACCCAGGCAGCTGGCCCAGAGCCCTCATTTTTGACGATTCCACCCTATTTGCTTTCTAATAGACAGCCAGAAGAGGACTGTGCCTCCCAAGATTACAGCTGGAAGATCAGGGGCTGCTACAGTTCAGAGGAGGTCATCTGCTTCATGGCTTCTGAACCTTTTCACACTCCCCTGGACACTACTTTCTTATCCCCTACAAGGCCATGTGACCTTTACAGGATGCTGCTACATAAAACAGATGAGAGCTACTCAGAGAGAATGGGAGTGTGTGAGTGTATAAGAGCGAGACAGCGTGTGTGTGCATGGGCAAATGTGCACGTGAGCAGGTGGGGTGAGACGGTGGGACCAATGCCTCAGAATCCTGCCCTTGACGACTCTCAATCATCTCTTCCAAACCGCACAGCTTCAAAGAACGTAAGAATCACTAATCGACTCCTGCCCTTTTGTCTTGTAGGGTATTAGAAGAGGCACAGAGCACAGGTAGGAGGAACACATGGGACATCCTAGGTAAAGCTAGGCCTGGACACAGAGAAAAGTGCCTGGTTCAGGAGCCTGGGCCAGGCCACTTTTGTCTTTGTGACTTACCTCCTTACTAAAACCAGGTCTCTGCCCAGCTCCTCTCTATGGACTGTTATCAGTCACAAACACTCACCTTCTTCACACCTTGCAAGCCTCCTCCTGGGCTGCCTGGATGAATAAACTAAGTGTGAGTGAGTGTGTGTGTGTGTGTGTGTGTGTGTGTGTGTGTGTGTGTTTTGCTGGGGAATCAAACCCTGGACCTTGTGCATGTGAGACAAGAACTCTACCAACTCTATCCCAGCCCTGCCTGGATGAATAAACATTTCCCACTGTGCCCTGGCTGGATTCAGTCACTGGGAGGCTTTCTAGGCAGGGGCAAGTGGACAAAAATTCTGGGAGGGTTTGGCAATGTGGGGGATGTCAATGTCCCATGGATCATGTTCAGCTACAACTGGTGGAATTGGGGTGGGAGTGAGGTTGTCAGTCACCTGGAATATCCTTATAATACTCAAGGCAAATTCCTCCATTTGTCAGCTCCAAGTAGAGCAATCCGGATGAGGAGGAAGATGGCAGCTGTCCCCCTGCAGGTCCCCAGACACTGAGGAGACTGATTCCTCCAGATAGAACATGTCTGGGGATGTCAGACTTGCTTACGACTCACAGCTTTGCTGGCCTCCCTGCCACTTGCCTTCCCTTCTGGTTTGCTGTGATTTCCCTTTTCTCTTAGCAGTTGGTATCTGGACCTGGCTGAGTGTTCCAAGGAACAAGTTCTTGGGGAGTGGTGGCCCGATTTCAGCCGGGTGGGGACCAGAAGCCACAGCACTTCTTGGCAAGTCCCTGCAATGCAATGGAACTGGGTAATTTCCAAGCTCAGCCCACAGAGGAACACCCTGTGGGACCACAGTGAGGAAGGAACATTGGTGTCCTCCTCTGCCTACTTTATCTTACCACACTCAGGGGCTTTACCAGGCTGCAGATAGAAAATATTCTTTTCATTGAGAATCTATTGGGTGCTTAGCACTGTTAGGTGCTGAAAGAGAATGAAGAGAAAACCAGTTACTGAAACTAGTTATTGTGAAACTCCTGGTACTTAGGGGGAGACAAATTGAAATCCAATAAGCACATAGGTTATGATTAGCCATGGCTATAAACCACATGAAAGAAACACAGGAGCTGGAAGAACAAACAGGATGCTTGATTGTATCTAAGGATGAGGGATGGTGCAGGGAAGGCTTTTGTGTATCAGTAATACAATTGATATAAGGTCTAAGTAGTAGGTAAATTGATGAGGAGGAGAGGTGGAAATAGCATCCAGGCGGAGGGAACAGCAAGTGCTGAGATCAGATGGAGCGCTTCAGGATACTCACCATGGGAACATCAGCCACTTGAGTACATACACACATCCTGTTTATTTATCAGCTCCCAAACCACACAAACCTTGCAAGTTCTTGATTCTTTTTTTCTTAAGTTGTTGGAGAGGTAGACACAAATGTGGAAGAGTTAAGGTAAATGAGAGGTTAGAAGGAACATAAGAGGCACACAAGGGCAGGCCACACAGCCCGTGCCATCATTCTATAAAGGGAATTTATTGGGGGAAATAACCTTTGACCAAGAGTAAACTTCCCAGGCAAACTGACTGAGGGCAAGTAATCTTGGGTAGAGGGCACAACTGAAGTTGTTTGAGTGACAGCAAACAACCATCTGTATCAGTTATCTGCACAGATAACTGTCACCATTTCCGTGTCACTGGGAGACCATTGCATAGCAGCGAGACTAGGCAGGAAAACTTTATGTGACATCCTTGTGCATGTTTATTCTTCCTGCGAATACTTTCCTGAGCATCTGCTACATTTCTAGGCTCTCTCACTATGATACTGCACTAATGAGACTTTGTCCACAGCCTTGGAGTCAGTACTTTCATGAAGCAAGTACTGAGTCAAGAGAGGAAGACAACCCAGCAGACAGACGGGAGCTGGGGAGGTGCCTGGAGTAGCAGGAAGAAGCCACACTATGCAGAATATCAATGGGTCTTCATACTCAAAGCAGCAAGAAGTTCTATCAGGGTATTGAGGAGAGAATTAAACTCATTCAGTCTTGCATTTTGAGAAGATGACTTTGGCATCAGTGGAAGGAGGACTATTGTCTGAATTAGACGCCCTACTTTCTTCCCTCAATTAATGTCCATCAAGTCAGTGGAAGAGATCCGGGGAAGCCACTCTCCAGCATCATCTGCCCATGCAGAACTACCAGCAGCTTCCACCAGCTCTCTGTACACACTTGCAGCCATCTCAGGTTGCTAACAATGACGCCTTTCTGACTGCCTCTGAGGCTAACTGCAATGTCTTCACAACAATTATAGTAATATCAAGCCAGGAATGAGCTGATGGAAAGCTGTTCATCCATGTAATGAGGTTTCAGTTATATTTTAGAAATGTGTCAGATAATTTGATGAGAGATAGGAGAAATATTGCTGTTTGTCAGCGGGGGGGGGGAGGTGGAACTCGGGTTCCTTGGTTTTAGCTGCAGTGTGAGAAATGTCATCTATATGTGGGACGATAAGAGCAGAGTAAGAAAATGTGAAGGTATAGTGACAGCTGTAAGAGCCAAGGATACTATGCAAGTGAGAGGGGAAGGGAGAGTAGGTGTCCATGCCATAGTTATCACCTAATCATAACCTAATCATATAATAGGACAGCATTGCCTAGCTACTTCATTCGAATGATAGCCCTGTGGGACAGATCTTAACCTCATTTGACATAGGACCCCGTAGCATTCAAATTTATAATTTCTAACTTCCAACTCTAATACTATTACTCTGACTTTATGCTCTATCACTGGATTTAAAAAGCCCATACCTGTTTTGGTGTAGAATTATGAAGTTGATTTTCTTATTATTGAACGAAGAGCCTTGTACATGCTAGGCAGGTGCTCTACCACCGAGTTGTATTCCCAGCCCAGGATGTTTATTTTAGTTAAGGGGGGAAATGTGCACAAAATTTCTAAATAAGAGCATCTTCCCCACCAAGCTCAGGTGAATCTCAATATTTTATGTCTGTGTGATATTCATGGGATCTGAGATAGTCATTCTGATCGGATCTCCCAAGTATGGGGCATGCAGTGCCCCATACTTTTAAACAGTACCTAGAACCCACATTGAATAAAAGGGAATCATTGTAACAAAATTGGTCCTATTATTTCAACCCCTTTCAAGTTCCCAGGTAGACTAAGTCAGTGGTTGATAGCATCAATCACCCTGTGGAGTCATCTGGGAGCTTTTGCAAACCCCCTGGCTCAAGCTCACCTCAGAGAGGCCAATTTATATGGTCCCCTACAATACTTCTAACACATAATTGCCCCGAAAGTCACTTTGGGTCTTGGTAAAGTGCAGATTCTGATTGCATGGAGCTGGGTGGTTCTTAAGAGTCTGTATTTCTTACAAGCTTTCAAGAGATGCCCAAACTGCTGGTTGGGGGACATCATCTCAAGAAGCTGGGGTCTGGGATGCAGTCATAATGAGAACCTGCTTTAAGGAGAAGTCCCAGATTGGTGCTAATCTTGCCCCCCTCCACACCTTTTTTTTTAAGTTTCAAAAAATTTTTTAACAAGGATAAGCCATACAAACACAAGGAGCAGAAATCAAATGTTGTGTGGCAAACAAGGAGCTTGCCTCATTTCTATTCCCAAGTGCCAGAACCCCTTTCCTTCTACAGAATCAAATCATCCTCTCAGAAGGATCCTTGCATATGCAACCATGGAAGTATGTGCATATATCCTTTGAAAAAGGTCAGCTCCCTGTTCAGTACTTTGCTTCTCCCCGCCGCCACTTGACAATATGTCTAGAAGATGGTGTCATCATTTTGCATAAAGAGCTGCCTCATTTTATTTTATTGTGGTAAAATATACATACAACTTACCTTTTTAACCATTTTTAAGTGTACAGTTTAGTGACATTAATTCACACTGTCATGCAGCCATCACAACAATCCATCTCCTGAACAAGTTCATCTAGTTCTGTACCCACCATGTTCATATTTAATTTGGCTCATATTTAACTCTTTTTAAACAAAACCAGAGCTTTCAGCAGACAGGATCTGGCTAGAGTTGGCTCGCGTTGCTGTGCTCATTGCTGTACTACTCTGTGGCAAAAAATACTAATTTTCCACTTAAAAGTGGTTCTCTTTTTAAAGAAACCCAAGTTCCATTGAAGCAGCAATGTCCAGTAAGAGTGAAGTCTGCACCTGTTTGTACAGCAAAGTGTGACAGTCACAAGTGAAGGAATGACACCCAGGACACTTCCCTCCCTCTTCTGAGCACCCACCTGACCTTTACCTCCACACATGGAGCAGCAGAAATGGCTTTCATTTCTGGCGAGCAGGAGTTAGACCCATCAGCAATCTTTTCAATGTCTAGAGCTCCCTCTTTTCTCCTCCTTAACACAAGGGTACCAAAAAAGAAAGACGGGAGAATTCAATCCCAGGCACATAATAGGTGACATTGAGATTGCCCATCTAGAAAATGACAACTTTGAGGGTGGGTATCTGACTCCAGAAAAGGCAGAGAAGGAACATCCACTCTAACAGGAACCTTTATAACAGACCTTAGCAAAGGCAAGAGGTGGCTTCACTATGCAGCTCAGGAGAACAGCTCGGGATTGAGAGCCCACAGTCCTAGAGAGAGGTCCAGGTTATCACCCCTCAGCTCTGTGTCCTGTAGCATGTCCCCTTTACCCCTCCAAGCACCAGCTGTACTCATCTGCAAAATGCCGAGTTGAAGATTCAATGTAGTAGTGCGGGAGGAGTTTGGTGCTGTGTCCGCACATTGTTAGTGTTTAAGAAATGGAAATGTCATAGTCCTGCATTCTTCCCCACAATGGAATTAAAGAAAGAAGGTGGCTGCCCAGACAAGTATCCTCCTGTTACTACCCAGAGTAATTCAGCAGAGAAACCCTAGGTTGATAGAAGAAAGTGTGTCCCTAAAAGTAAAAATGGCAATGACCCAAAACATTTTGTACTCTTAAGCAGACTAAACAGAATTTGGGGGAAAAAAAAAACAACAAACCTGAAAACATATCTTTTTAGAAGCCAATAGTGACTTAATAAATATTTGAACATCTCCCATGTGCTTGGAACTGCTCTGTATGCCAGGGGACAAGACAAGAAGATGGACAGGATGCTTATGTTCAGAGGTTGGCACCCTAACAGGCTGCTCCAAGCCCCTGGCCCCAAGGCCTACACAGCTCACCTCACATATTCCCTGCTTTTTTCCTAGTGCCCTGGAAAGCCACAGTGTCTGGTGACTCCTGCCATGCAGAGGAAGAGAGAATAAGTGGTTTTATTTTCAGAGGTAAGGACAAGTATTGCTACCCTGTGCATTATACTAGCCCAGGCAATGGATTTGGACATCAGAAGAATCCTGTTCAGGTGGCGGCTTCACCATTTAACTGGTGTTGAACCTTTTCCAGTCTTGGTTTTCTAAGATGTAAACTGATGACTGCAATATTCACCTCATTCGATGGAGGGGAGAATTTCATGCAAGGGAGCACACGAGGGGGTCTGCACAGTATACTGAACACGTGCGCGGTAAAGGTGAGGAGCCCAGGAACACAGCATTATGCTGCTGTGGAAAAAGAGTTACAGGTATGATCACACGGGCATTAGAGGTGCTGTCCCAGCCTTCACTAGAATCCCGTCTTCCCTCTACAGAGCTCACAGCACAGTTATAAGAACACCACATAGGAGGGCCAGTGCGTTCTTGATATACAGCTGCAATGTGGACCACTATTTTGTCTGCTTTTATCAATGATGGAATTCAGAGGCTGGTCTTTAATCTAAGATGCCAATTACTTGAATTATCTCCCAGCATTGCAAACATGCTTTATGATCTGTCATCGGACACAACTTGCTACTAGAGAAGGCTGAAAAGAGAACAAGAGAAATTGGAAAAATAAAGAGGAGGGGCTTTGGAGAGAAAAACTCTGTCATTTTGATATATTCTTCTGTTGTTGGAGGAAAGTCAAGGCAAGTAGTTAAAGCAGCTCAACCATGCCTAGGAAAAAAATGAAGCAGAAGGAAAATGTACAGGCTCTACCAGCCAGAGCAGGGCTGAGGTGCCCAGGGAAAGAGGTCAGGCAGGTTTGTCCACATCACCTAGGAGGGGTGGCAGCAGGACGGGTTTTTCCAATGCTGATCTGTAATGGGTTATCAGACCATCTCCTGAGTGAGATTCAAGCCAGAGGAATTTGGCAGTGAGGGCAGAGGTGAGGAGCCTGGATTTATGGCCTGCTCTTCTGGCTGTCAGTCGGGTGGCCCTTGCCAAATCCATGTTCCCTCAACCTCAGCTTCTGCCCCGTAGGAGGGGATAATACCAGAACCCACTTCACAGCGTGGTTGTGTCGGGATTACAGGAACTAATCAGATAAATTCACACATAGCAAACACCGGATAAAGGAAACTGTTATTAATTCTTTTTGGTACTGGAAAAAGCAACTTGGAGCCCTGCATGCTTTGGGAAGTCACCATTTTCTTGGTCACAGTGGCCTTCCTGAGTATTGGGATCCCAGCAGGAACAAGTGCCCCTGCAGGGGGAGAGTGGGCCAGTGAAATAACAGGTACCCCACTGGCTGGGTGGGCGGCTCACAGAGCACAAGGAAGGGAAACTGACTTGACACCACAGGTTAACTCTAGATTTTACATCAACAGATTTAAGCCTGCACAGGACAGTGTTATCTTAAGGTTGAAAGAAGCTCCCTCAATGTTCAGGTCCAGACACTGCTACATCGATGTTCATAGCAGCACAATTCACAATAGCAAGACTGTGGAACCAACCCAGATGCCCTTCAATAGACGAATGGATAAAAAAAAGGGGGGGGGCATTTATACACAATGGAGTATTACTCTGCATTAAAAAATGACAAAATCATAGAATTTGCAGGGAAATGGATGGCATTAGAGCAGATTATGCTAAGTGAAGCTAGCCAATCCCTAAAAAACAAATGCCAAATGTCTTCTTTGATATAAGGAGAGTAACTAAGAACAGAGTTGGGAGGAAGAGCATGAGAAGAAGATTAACATTAAACAGGGGTGAGAGGTGGGAGGAAAAGGAAAGAGAAGGGAAATTGCATGGAAATGGAAGGAGACCCTCATGGTTATACAAAATTACATACAAGAGGAAGTGAGGGGAAAGGGAAAAAAAAACATGAAAATGTTTTACAGTAGATGGGGTAGAGAGAGAAGATGGGTGGGGGAGGGTATGGGGGATAGGAGAGGATAGGAAAGGCAGCAGAATACAACAGACACTAGTATAGCAATATGTAAAACAGTGGATGTGTTACCCATGTGATGCTGCAATCTGTATACGGGGTAAAAATGGGAGTTCATAACCCACTTGAATCAAAGTGTGAAATATGTCATGAACTATGTAATGTTTTGAACAACCAACAATAAAAATTAAAGGAAAAAAAAATGTTCAGGTCCAGAGCTCTGCCCTGGGTTGCATCACTGATTACGTCTAATGAGCAGACATCACTCCAAGACTAATCCCATTGGCCACCCATGAGAGAATTCTGAACAGAGGAGAAAGTTCTGGAAAGTTTGGAGAAATCCTAGAGACAGAACTTTGTTTTCAACCAGGCACTTCTCTCTCCACCCCCGAGGATGAGAGCAGGCCAATGAGTACTTAGAGATGCGTCTGTGGAGGGAATATTGGTTGGCTTTTAGAGTATGAACTCGTGGCCAACTGGATTCCCAGAGAAATTGTGTTTCCTTGGGAGTTTATTGAAATATGAGCTTGAAGAGGGCAGACTCTGAATTAGGACAGTCAGAGGTTCAAATCCTGACCCGACCAACCCACGAAACCTGACTACTTATCAGTTTTTTACACATATAAAAAGATTATCAGGGTGATCAGACCTACTTTACAGAAGTGCTGAGGAAAAAGTAGAAGCAACAAGTATTTGAGAGCTCATTACACACTGGTCACTGTTTAAATGCTTTCTATGTTCATTTATGTAGCCCCCATGATGATCCTGCAGGATAGGTTCATTATCATCCTCAGAGAGAAAATAAAATAGAGTGGTTAAGAAGATGGTCTCAGGTCACCCAGCTGACAACTGACAGTGTCAGGAACCATAAACCATGAAGTACACCCTTAACCACAATGACATATTCTCTGTTGCACATGAGACAATCTTAGGAAAATGTTTCTATTGATGCTGGGTATTAAAAAGTAGCTAATAAATGATCACTATCATTATGTGCTTAGTTCTTAGTAGTGCCCATCACATCTGGAAAATCTCCTAAGGGTTTGGAGAATTTGAGAAGTTTGGTTTTAGCCTTATATATACAGTAGTTTCTAGGTTAGGGCTGATTTCATGTTCCCCATTGTCAAGATGCACCAAAAGGAAAATATTCTTTAAGAAAACCTTTCTTTTGTTTTTTTAAAGGTCACAAAGTCACCTCTGGAGAAAACAAGTTCCTTTACAATATTTTTTTAAATCTTGGTAAACAGATGGGCAGAAGTATAAAAGAAACAACAATAACAACAACAACAAACCTTGCCATTTCCAAGAATCTCCATAGGCTTCATCTCATGGGATGACATTCTGTGATGGGGACCCACCTGGTATTGTCAATGTTTGTATAAAGCAGGGTTTCAAGGGGGTCCAGTGGAGAAGAAGGCAGTGTCTCTGGCGGGTAGAAGCTCAGGCTCCTGTAGCAACCAGTGTGAGTTCAAATCTGGATTCTACCTTACTACCTGGTGACCCTGTCCCCTCTAAATCCCATATTCCCTATTTCCAGAGACAGACAATAGCAAGGAGACTTAGTGAAACTGTCCAAGGAAACCCTTAGAATTTAGTGATTTCTCAACAAAGCTTACTGCCAATACGGCACATCATGGCCCAAGGAGCTGGAGAAGGATTACCGAGAAGTGTGGCCAAGATCCAAGCCCAGGTCTCTACATGCTTAAAGTAATTCTCTTTCCACGGTATGAAGTTGTTTGCAAGCACCTCCCTCCCCAGAAAATCACCAGGACTCTGTACTGGCTCCTGATTCAAAAATTAATTTTCTTTTAAAATAATCCATTTTCTAAAATATGCAAATCAAAACCAGCACAAAGAATAGATAAGGGGTGTCTTAAAAACAATCACAGAACCAACCTGAGGATCAATTATAAAATGTGATGCCTCTTAAATCAAATACAGCCAGAGCTGATGCCAGGAAGGCTCACCACCCATTACAACGAGGAACACAGAAGTGCAAGGAGGGACCTATAAAAACCACCAGCGCGTGAAACACCGCCAACCCCTTGTGGTTGCCAAGGAGCCCGCGTCACTGGGCTGCACTCTCCTGCTTCTCTCTGCAAAGTATGCTGGGTGTTAATTAAAATGTGTAAGTCGATTTTTGAGGTAGCTGCCTGGGAAAAGGGATCCTGCCAAGAAGTCTCTTCTGCTGATAGACTTCGTTTGGAATCCTGCGTTTTCTGCAAATAAAATTCTCTATAACAAACACTCCTACCTGTGCATCCTCTGCTGCCCAGTGTGCTTGCAGGGCTGAGCACTTGTGAGTGAAACTGCACCTGCTCCTATATCACAGTCATCCTAGGAGCTTGACAGAGAACTTGTGTCACAGGTGCATCTCAGCACAACCTGGCTGGCCACAGAGGGCGGCAGACATCATTCCATTTTACGGAGGAGAAGCAGGAGAACGGAGAAACCAAGAGAGGTTGCCCCCAGTTGCAGAGAACCGTAGAGTTCCATGGAAACACCCCAGATCCTCTGATCTCAAACATGGGGCCTCTTCCCAACCTAAAATTGAGTGACACTCCAAGATATGTGAGTAAAGCCTGGTGGGAATTTAAGAGCCAGCCTGACATAACTGGCACACTCTAAGTTATCTGAAATTGTGTTGGTATGACGAGAAGCCAGGCATGACTGTGATCAATACCATGTCTCCGGCCTCTAAGGACAAACTGCAGTGAGTCACCGGAGGTGCTGCTTATCAAAACTGGTCAGCAGGCTAGTCTTTCTATGGATGAGTAATTCTCAGGGAACAAAGTCCACTTGGTGCCTTTTGGCCTTTTCCTTATGTTACCCAAGAATGAAATCAATTGCCCCTTATGCCCTTAAAAACCCAGGTGCCCTTTACGTCAGCCTTTAGCTGAAGACCAACATGTCCGTCTTCCCAATGAGGATTGAATGGAGATGTTGAGGGTCAGGGAGGCAAAGTGGTGGTCATGAGATCCCCTATTTCTTTCTATCATTCATTCACTCCACAAATATTAACTGAACCTCTGCTAAGTTAATAGGAAGTCTGCTAAGTCCCAAGGACTCGGTGCTGAGCAAGCAGAACAACGTGGAAGGACTATACCTTATCGGTAAAAACTTGTGTTCTAGGAGGGAAGATAGAAATTTGAAAAAGCATATAGAACGTGATAGGCTTTATAAAAATAATGACCACAGAGAAGGAAAGGGGAGCAGCATTTTAGGTGCTGTGGTCTAGGAAGCCCTCTTTGAAGAGGCCAAATTTGAGCTGGACCCTGATAGGAGACAGGGAGCCAATTATGAAATAGTCAAGAGCAAGTAGAGGGAGGATGGTGTGCACAGGTCCCGAGGAGACAAAGCCTGCAGGTGGCCCGTGTTGCTGCCAACTGGAGGACCCGATGTTAGGAGAGATTGGGAAGGGGATCAGCTTAGGAGCCTCGAGGAATCTGGAGAGACAGGCTTCAGAAGCTGGCCTTAATTCTAAGTGACCCCAGTGTGCTGATTCCCTATTCCCCTTTCCCTTTCTTAAGCACCTCTCTCTCCCTCTTCCATTGCCTATTCTAGAACTTCCAGGATTTGCTGCAACCTCAGCTGCATTCACTGAATTCTTAATGACTCAGACCACGTGGACTAAATAGGCCGTTAATGGTCTCCAAGTGAAGCCTGAGGCATAGACACCAAGCTCTAAATTAGTTTATCAGCATGGCAGTAGGAGATGGAGGCCGTCTACCCTGTTCTGCCTAGAGAAAGGCTCTTTACAAATGCAAGGTGCTCCTCACCAGCTCTGTGCACTCTGGACCCAAAGTCTCTCTCAGTAAAACATGGCATCAGTGCAAGTCCAATGCACAGACTCTGAAATCAGTGAACCTGGTTTGACTTAGCCTCCCCGAGTCTCCTCATCCTCCTTAGAAATTATACATGATAACAACACCTGCATCATGGGCTTGTAATATATAACTACTTCACAGTCAGGCTTTGCAAACCATCAGACTTCAATAAACTTTCACCGTGACTATTTTTATTAGGTACCATCATAAAAATTCCAACTCTCTTCCTTATGCACATTTACTGCTTTCAAAGTTCTATATAATAGCATAGTAAACTTCTGGAAAGAGGCCAGAAATAGTACAAGCGATTACCAAAGCCTGCATGGCTCAGGCTTTCCCTATAAGCAATGCATTTTCAAGCACTATGTGGCAAAGGCTGCCTGCAACAGGCTACCTGGTCATCGGTGTCGGGAAGAAGCCAGGGCCACAGATCAACACCACTGGCTTCAGTGACTCTCAGAAGCCAGTCAACTACATGCCAGGGCCTGCTGGTTTGGGCAAAAATTTATTCCCCACATAAAGAGGAGTGGGGGTCCCTGGAGCTGGTGACAGACATAGCTTTAACCTCAGGGAAGGAGGTCAGGACAGCTTCAAAGACTTCCCTTGAGACAGCATCCCTACCCCCAGCCAGCAAGCAGTGGGGATAGCCTAGGAGAAAAGACCACCCCCATGTCTAAGTGTCCATCAGGATGCTTACCTGTGCTCTCCTTGGTGCAGGCCACAGCTATGGCAGGGTAGTCAGCAAGTCTTGGGGTTCTTATGATGATGGGGCACGAGGGAGGAAAGCTGGAAACCTACCACCCCCAGTTATCCCATCAGAGGGAGGCAAGCAGGAACGCTTCCTTTTTATATCTGGTTGGTGCAGCCAGTCCCAGCCCCTTCTAGAGGTGCAGCCTTCAATTTCTCACACCTGAATACAATTCCTCCGCCCTGATTTTCTCCTCTCCCGGCCTGCTGGAGAAACCTGCTTAGTCCCGCCTCCTCCTCCATTCTAGGCACCCTTCCAAGCCCTGCACCTCCACCCTGTCCTCCCCTGCCTTCTTGGCTCCTGGCAGGACTGGCCTAACCAGTTCAGGCATCCCAGAGAAGCGAGTTAGGTGCTGCTGTTAGCTGGTTCCCAGTTGGCCCCTGGTCCCTGCCAGCCCAGGAGAGAGCACATCAGTTAGAATCAGAACTTGGGACTTTGGCTGAACCCTGAAGAAAAGAAGACTGCTTACTTTCCTATTTTCTGATGCTTGATTAGAAAACTCTAGGCAGATGAAAGCCAGATATCTTGAAGCGATGGAGTCTTTACCGAATTTTTGCCATAGGTTGACTTAGGTTAGGGGCCGGGGGTTGGGGGGGTGGTTCTGACTCCTGAGAAGTGGTCAAATTGCACATTCATTTCAGGGGCCCCAGATTTTCTCACAACAGATGTAACAGCTAACTTTATTCTAGCAGAGAAAACTTGAGCAACAGGTTGCTATCTGCCCACCAGGTCTGAAAGAAATTCCATATTTTCCCCTTTTCAGTGTTGGGGAAATCAGCCAGGAAAGGTTAGCAAAGCACTTCATGTCTGCTATCAAATGTAAGAAGTCACCCCAAAATAATGGCTGTTGCAGTAAATCCACAGGTGGTCTTAAAGATAAGGAGTTAATTATTCTTGGGAAATGAAAATCATTACTGAGTTACCAAATCCGAGAATTTGAGATTTTATTTCCTTACTCGAGCAAAATAATATTATCTCCTTCCTTATCAGAAATTGCCAGAGTTTAGGATTCATAGGAATTTGGGGGGATGTTAAAAGTGGATATTTCTATGTGAAATTCATAGTTCCAGAAGGGCCCAGCAATTGTATTTTAAAACAGTCTCCTGTAGAGATTCTGGTGGATGCTCTTGAAATACTGCCTGAGACGAGATCTAAATTCTCCATTCCCTGCTTGGCATTCTTGGTGCCTCAAAGGCCAAGTTAGAGACCAGCTGTTCTTCATTGTTTCCAACTCAATCTTCTAGCTCTGCCTTTGGGAATTTTCCAGCTGACTCTAGTGTCTTCTTTCTCTCTTTAAATAAGATTTGTTAGAATAGAAAGTCTGAACTTTGTAGATTCTGCTCACTAGGAGGCTTTAAAGTGATAACATTGAACCATTATTATTCAAGCAAAGATGCTAGTCTCTGGTCCCATTTCTCCACCCGAGGCTCAGATGGCACCTTACTGCCACTTCTCAGTTATCTGCAGGCCCATCAGGATTACCTGTCCAAAGCCAGTCTCCCTCCCTGTGCCAATGTCTCTTCAGGAACATCTGGAGAAGAGCCCAGGTAAGTTGGCCCCACAGTTAGTTCTTCTTGCCCCATACTGAGGTCATTTTTGTTCAGTTTCTTTATTTCTTGAATCAGTTTTAGCTTTAGAATAAGATTCTCATGTCCCATCTTCACTCCCAAAGGGAGTTATTATACAGGTCACTTGATCCCATAGGATTCTTTGTCTATGTCAATAATTTACACATAAAGCAAGAAATACGGGACCCATTTCACTCAAGTCACACTTGCAAGCACTTGATGCCTACCAGGCATCGGCTGGGCACCATGCAGGCTGTGAAGAGGACCCGGGTGTCTCTGCTGTGGTTATGGGCATTGTTTTAGCAGTGGATAGGGCAGAAGGCACAGGAGGGGAATCAAATGATGAGAGTGGTGAGGAAACACCCACAGTTAAAGCCATCTGGACCCCAGGGGACATGCTGTGATGGCTGCCCATCCCTGTTCCATCAGTAGCTCAGGTGATTCCCTGTGATACAATGAAGAAACTATTAATAAATGTCTCCTTGCCTCCTCTGAGTTCCATGACATTTTCCCAACATTTTCTTTGGCTTCGATGCTCATCAGATGAAATAAACGGCAGCATAATCGAGAGATCTTACAAACACAGACTTTGACACAGACTCCCTGGATTCTGCTGCTTGCCTCCATCAGCTCACAGCTGAGTAGTTTTGGGCAATGTGCTTACCCTCTCTGGGGAATAATGACAGCACTTCCATCAAAGAGCTGTGACCAGCAGGACATGAACTGATCTGTTATTTTTGATATATATTTTTAGTTGTTGATGGACTTTTATCTTATTCATTTATTTGTATGCGGTGCTGAGAATTGAACCCGGTGCCTCACACATGCTAGGCAAGTGCTCTATCACTGAGCCACAACCCCAGCCCTATAAATGCTTTTTAACAGTGAAAATGCTTAAATATCATTGTTGAGGAGATCCTGGACATTGTTACTATGTGATTTTTTTTTTTTCCACCCTAAAGGACACAAAGTTTTCTTACCCAAAGATTACTAATGGCTCCCAAAATGCTTTGTGTGCTTCTCAATCCCATGTTCAAGTTTTTTTTTTTTTTATTAGTTTTTCCATGCTTCCCTTCATGTATTCATTCAACTATTTTTGTTGAGGATGTGGCATATGCCAAAAATGGTGCTAGCCGCTGGGATTACAAAGGTACACAAACACAGCCATTGTCCCTGTCTGTGTCCCCTGTCTGTGGTACAGCAAATGTTGATGATCGAATAAAGGAAAGTTGTAGAATTAAGGTTATGATGAATGCTAAGAGGGAGAGATCCCTGGTGCCGTGAAAGCATGTGACAGGGGGTTTGACGTGGCCAAAGGGCAAGGTTAGAACTGGGATGGAGTTAATGTGTGGTCTGTGGGAGTGGTACTGAAATATTCCAGACAAGGACCATGTTCCAAATGGTCTCCAAATCTTGGATAGTTTACTCCAAGTAGGCTGTGGGTTGATTGCGGCTTGGCTTGGACCTTGGCTGTGCTTCTCATTCAGGGGATCAAGCTGAAGGGACATTCCCTAAGTGGGACATGCTATGCTCATGGCAGCAGGAAGAATAAGGAACATTGTGCAAATTTGTCAAGTCCCCTAGAGCTTCTGCCAGGATAGAGCCTCCCTCATGTCTGCTTTCATTCCTTTGCTCAAAACCCATTGAGCAAGCAGGGATGCAGGTGGTCCCCTGAGGATACATCGGACCCAGATGGCAGTGGTACCAACGTGGTCTTCTAACAGGGAAGAGAGCAGGAATGAATAATAGCAAAGATAATATTATCTACTGGATTAAAGACCTGCAATAAAAGGCAAATCTCAAAAGATCAGAGACTTGTACACCTAGAGCTGAGAGAGCTGTTAGGAACTGGGGAATCTAGCCTTTCTATTGTGAACGGTGGGAAAACATTGACCTTTCCCCATCTAATCTCTCTTCTTAGTAGTTAAATGAATGCTTTTCACATTTTTTCAAGTTTCTGAAATGATGTCTGTTCATTACAGAAAATTTAGAGATGACAGGTAAAAAAGAAGGAGAAAAAATACAAATTGCTTTTAACTTTACAAATCAGAGTGAACCATCATTGAATGATATTTTGGTGAATGTATTTCTGGACCTTTAAATACTTTTTAACATTCAGGGTTTTTAAAACTAAAATTGGATCACATTCTTTGTCAGTGGTTATGAATATTTTCCAAGTGATTAAATATTCTCTCCATTATAATTTAGTCATCATATGGATGCACCATAATTTAATTCTCTATTATTTGGACATCTAAGTTTCTAATTTGCTTTATAAAAATTTCATAAAATTTTTTAAGAAAAATTGTGCAACAAAGTTCTTTATACTTTGCAACATCCATACAATTTCTTAGACGATGTATGGTTATATTCAAGGATATGAAAAATACTAAGGACATTGATACACATTGTCAGTTGTCCCTCAAGAAGAGTTGTAGCTAATGACCCACAACCTCAAAGTAGGATCTTTCAACACTGATTATAATTATTTTATATTGCCAATTTTATCAGTGGAAAATTTTTCTTTTATATTTATTATAACTCTTTGTCCTTGTATCAGGAAAAGACTCAATTCAAAATCCGAGCCTTTTGAACATGGTGCTTAGAATTCACTCCTGGTTCTTCTTCAGCAAAGGGTGACTCATTGCAAGATTTTCCTCTGCTTTCTGCAAGAAGCCAGTGAGGAAAAGGACAGTAGGAACCACATCCATGGTAGGGTGACAAGGTTCATGTCACTTTGTCTGCCTATCTGGAAAGGATCCCTCCTGTCACTACAGGGCACTCATCCTGAGCTCTGCATGTGTTGGGCTCCATGAATATCTGTGAGAGAATGCTAAGCACAGGCATCATGGCCCAGTGTGTGGGGGGTCATTGTTGAGCTGATGGATGACTCCTTTGGGAAGATTTGCCAATGGCTGTATTAATAAAAGATTGTAGGGAAAAATCTCACTCTGAAGGCCACTCGGGATCTCTCTTTAGATTGTACACACCAATTTTCAATGTTCATGATATAGTTTAGCAATATCTGACTATCTGATTAGAAAGAAGCCCATTTGCTTTATCTTTCTGTGATATGGTCTTTTGTCCACCGAACCAGAGTCAAAGAACTTCTCTCCATTTAAAATGTGGCATGGTTCCTAGTTAACTTTTAATAAGGACTTGAAGGTTGTTTTTCCCTCCGGTTAGAGGTTGTGTTACTGTCTTTTCAAGCTCTTCTGACGATATAACTTGTACCTTCGTTCTCCCCTCCTTGTGTGATGAGGAGGGGGCAGAAGCCTTAGAACACGAAAAGACCATTAACAGAGCAGGCGACTGTGTCATCTGGGAAGGCAGAGAAAAAGGCAGCCCTTGTTGACACAGTCTTGCTTTCCGGAATAATGGGTTAAGTGCTGGAGGGCCTCCTGAGGATTGGGGGTCTGACTATTTCCATTTCTCTTGGCCTTGTTCTAAAACGGGCCTTGAATCACTTGTCTGTCCCTCACTGTACCCTTGCCTCGAAGGAGCAAGGACGAAAGCCTGGGGAGCATCTGTCTCATCACCTCATGTCTTCTACAACTCATCAGAAGGGTGATTTTAGCACTATTCTTATCATTGCTTCACACGCCACCTTCAGTGACTAGAATGGTTACAAGATGACAACCTATTTGCCTTCCCAACATGCATCGATATTATCATTTGGTGCTGGGACCCCCAGGAACTCTAACTGCTGCACCCATTTCGCAAATATTATCTATGCCTTCAAACAAATAAATGCCCATATCCTTCTAGGAACAGTGGGATTTTGGTTTTTAATCATTGTTTTCCAAATGAAGCCAAGGCACACCTGAACAGGTGTTCTCTCCATGAATTACTTAATTAAAATGACTCTCTGAAGGCCTTTGAAATACCAGAGGAAGAGAGTAAAGCACGGAGATTTAATTTTGAGCAACTTCTTTATTAAAATGGAAGGAAATACAATCTGGCCTACTTCAATTTGGAAGACTGCATTAAAAATCCATCAACAAGGAATTATGCCCTTTAATAGAACAGTGTTTCCAGAGGGGTACTAGGAAGACCACATACATAGAATGATGTGGGAGTCTGAAAATTTATTCCTAGCTTCACTCTGGCCCTACTGAACTCTCTGAGGGTAGAGCCTGGAAGCTATATTTTAACACTGACCCAAATGATTTGTTTGTACAATACAGGGCTTCAGGATACTCTAGTGAGAGGATGATTGTGACATGATCTTCTTAAAACTCTGTGTGGCAGAACCTCATTCTTCTACCTCTGGTTTGCTAGGTCTGTGGAGAAAGGGACCAAGTTGAGTTTGTTCCAGTATTCCCAGGCTCAGCAGGATGCTCATCATATCACCGTCAGTGAGTATTATTATTTTTTTTAATTGATACTGGGGATGGAACCCAGGGGAACTTAACCACTGAACCGTGCCCCCAGTCCTTTTGATTTCTTATTTTGAGACAGCATATCGCTAAGTTACTTAGGGCCTCCCTAAGTTGCTGAGGCTGGCTTTGAACTCACCATCCTCCTGTCTCAGTCTCCAGAGTCTCTGGGATTATAGGCCTGTGCTATCACATCTGGCAGTAAGACGTTCTTTTAACTAAGAGATTCCTCTAACTAAAGGAATCATAAAGTCAACTCAACCTTCAGTTCTGAGGAGAAGTGCTGAGGAACAATATTGGTCAAATTATATTGTTATGTTGTATGCATGTACAAATATGTAACAACAAATCCCATCATTATGGACAACTATAATGTACCAATAAAAAAATGTGGAAAGAAAAAAATAATTGGTTCTGCAGGAGTCCTGACAAAAAATGAGAGGATGTGGTTCCCTGAGGAGGAGGACTTGGGCCCTCCAAACCTCTGAGCTACATGGGGACTCTACAGATTTGTTCATTGTTCCCACGAGTTCCTCAGTCTCAAAAGTGTCCAAGTGGGGGTGGCGACCAATGGCTTTTCCAGAAGTTAGTAGTTTCAAAAGAACAACCATCTACTTTTCTTGATTAGAAAGAAGCCAGGTGAGATCTTCAGTTCTCCTGATTCCTCATCTCTTCCTTCTTTGACACTGCCAATAAGAGGGTTTTAAGATTGAGCTGGTGCATTTCCTGTGGTCCTTCTCATTCCTGCTTTGATATCTAACCAACTTCAAGGTGGTGAGGGCATTTTTCTACTTAGATCCCTGATTCCTCTTTCAGGTCTGCTTTCTGGCTCTTCTCTCCTTTGTGTCGTTAGTGGAAGCAGAAGCAGAGGAGCTACTTCTTGAGCAAAATCATATTTTTCTAAAGAAGTCACTGAGCAGACTGTTTTCTTTTCTGCCCTCTAACCCCTTCTTCTTTCATGCCCTTTACTGCCCCAGATTCTGGAAATGAAGGATTGCCCTTAAAATATGACATGCTGAAACATTCTCAGAACCAAGCTTAAACAGAAGAAAAATCAACTTAATTCAAAAGAGAAGAGTGTGTTTTTAGAGAGCAATGTATGTAGAGGCAATACTGAAGCTCTAAACTATTTAGCATGGAGCCACTTCCACTGAAGATAATTTGGGGTTTGCTGTCCAGAAAAGTCAAGTCTATTTCACTGTTATCTTAGGTACTTCTCAGTGGACACCAAACTAATATTCATTTATGCCATGCATCTATTATGTACCAAGGGATATTCTAGATGCTGGGTGTTTGGTATCGATGGTCTCATGATGCCGACAGTATGTGGTCTGAGGACCAAAAGCATCCCTACTACTTGAGGGTTTATTAGTCTTGCAAACTCTGTACCCCTAACCTTCTGACTAGATGAGTAACTCTGGGCTCAGCCTATCAAGCTTTACTTTAACAATCTGGCAGATTAGCCTGATTCATGCTCAAGGTCCAGAGGCAGTGATTCAGAACTGTTTACTCATTAACAGTAGCAACCTATGGCTTTTTCTTCTCCACTTCAAATGAGATATTATTGGGTCTATAAGTTCCAATGCATAGTTTAAGATAAGGCTGTTTTAAATCCCAGGCACAGACAAGAAAAGCAAACAACTGGAAGCCTATCAATCAGGCACTTTGCATGCATTATTTCATTTAACTCAACAAGCTGCAACATTGTTCCCATTTTACAATTGAAAAGAGTGAGGCTTATAGAATGTAAATGAGTCCTATGAGATCATGCAGTTTTGTGAGGAAAGGCAGACCTGGCTTTTTTTTTTTTAATCAATTATTCTTTTTATTTGTTTTAATTAATTAGACATTACAGTAGAATACATTTATGTACTTTGATATATCATACATAGATGAGATAAAATTTTTCATTTTTCTGAGTGTACATGTTGCAGAATCATATTGGTTATGCAGTCACATTTATACATACAGTAATATTATCTGTTTCATTCCACTATCTTTCCTATGCCCACATCCCCTCCCTCCCCTTCCATCACTTCCCTCTACCTAATCTAATCAAGGTAAACATTTTCTATCTATAGTCACCATACTCCATCCAATCCTTTTGTAACAGTGTTTAACTTATCAATATGAGTCAAACAATCCAACTGCACTATAGCAAAAATGACATCTGTAGACCTGGAGCTTACTTCAAGATCCCCTGGACTTCCATAACTCACATTCTTTCTTATTCTACTTTTTCTCCAGGTCCTGGTTTTTATTTCACTGGGCTCCATAAGGACTTTTCAGAGTTTTAAGGGGGAAATAACATGGTCTATATCTTTTTTTTTTTTTCATATCACGAATAGCATCATCTTTACTCTCCACAGGACCTTGAGATTTGAGCAGTTCCCTGAACATATTACCTATTAACTGATTTGGGAGGACCCAGAAAGATGGAGAAGAATCTGTTATGGGATTGTTCTCCCTTCTCTGCATGTACCAAATACTTCCTAATAACCTTGTGTTTTCTTTATTACGTTCCAGAATAAATCAAATTTACTGGAGGAAACAAAATTAAGTTGGGTGGAAGAAGAATCATGGAGAGTATGTGCATGCTTGTGCTGAGAGCACATCTGTGCTTTCTTCTGGATTAGAGTTACACTGGAGCTTAGACTCAGTTGGCTCCAGGCAAAATAGGCAGTATCATTCATTCATTCATTCACCCATTAACCTTCTGTGGCTGCTTGGGATTCAGTCACATGAACCCATCAACAAACAGGCAATTTGAATATAGCAAGATGAGCTTCTTAACTAGCAGAGGAGGACACCGTGGACACATACAGGAGGACCATCTACTGCAGCCTGGAGCTGAGGGAAGGCTCTGGAGATGGTGGTGGCTTGGCTAATACCTGAAGACCACAAAAGCACCATCAGGTGTGGAAGGGGCAAGGAGAAATCTATAGGAAGAGGGAAGGTTTTTCTCAGTAGAGAGAGCAACATGTAAGCTGGAGATGTCACTCAGTGGTAGAGTGCTTGTCTAAAGGCCCTGGTTTTGATCCCCAGCACCCCAAATGTTTAAAAAGAAAAAACACTTAGAGAATATACCACAGAGAGTCTAGTGAGATCCTGGCAATGGTGCCCCAGACTAGCCTTGCTTTTAGGGGAATTAAACAAAGATGGAGATGCAATATCATCTTTGGTCCAGGCAGTCAAAGTTTTGACACCCTCATTATTCTTATCACCATGATCACTTCTGTATTTTATTATAAACAGAGCTCACAGTATTTCAGGCAATATTAATATAACCGTGTGCTTACAATGAAGGAAGGAGAATTATGTAGTCCCCTTTTTGGGATTGGATACCTCTGGAGTTCACTTTTCAAAGCCCTATTAGAAGTTATCCTGAAGTTTTTCAGGATATCGAACCCAGGGCCTCTCTCTTGCTAGGCAAGCACTCTACCACTGAGTGACATCCCTAGCCTGCATGTGCTGCTGAGAAAAACCTTCCCTCTTCCTACAGATTTCTCCTTGCCCATTCCCCATTTTGTGGTTGCCTCTGCAATCTTCAGGTATTATACCTCCTTAGGAGCTTTGCCTCAACTCCAGACCTCAGTAGATGGTCCTGCATGTGACCACGGCGTCCTGCCTTTGCTTGTTAAAACACTCATCTTGCTATACTCAAATTATTCAGTGATTAAAAAAATGGAAAATGTCCTATCTGAGGAATATAAAAAAGAACTGCCCTTCTTCCTTTAGGAGGGACAGGAGAGACCCTTTTAAATGTTCAAGTGTTATTATTGAGTGGACTTAACCATAATATCCAACCCTTGACTTCCTCCCATGGTGAAGCCAAGCTTCACTGTGTCACTGAGGCTAGGACCAAGTTTTTTTTTTTTTTTTTTTTTTTAAACTGTCTTCTAGTGCCCAGCACAGGGCCAGGCACAGAAGAGATACTCAACAGGTATTTGTTGAATGAACAACTGTAATAGAGACAGTATCAGCCAGCTACAGGGATTTTCCATCATCCCACCATTTGCAAAGGGCCTTTCAACTGGAAATTTGGCTCTACCTGAAAGATACAAAGCACATCACATCATTATGGTTGGTTTCCGTGATCTGTCTGTAGACAAATTCCTCTGGAAAGCTTTGCGTGTGGATGAGATGCAACGCGTGCTGGTTAGCAGCACAGCTTGGAGTTTATTGTTCACCATCTGTTCTATATGTCGTAAACCAAAAGATGCAATTGGAACCAATGATGAGAAAATGACACCCCATTTTTTTAGACCAAAAGACCTGGGGGCTGAATTCCCTGCCTAATCTACTCCTGAGCAGCCCAAAAAACAACTCGAGAAAAATAAATACGAGTAAAAACTTTAATCATAGAACTGCTAGGTTCAAGACCCCCCTGCTGGTTTTCTGAACTTCTTGGGCTTCAGGTCATCCTCCTAAGGACACTGCAGAATGTTTAGCCCAGTGTCTTCATTTTTTATATGGGTCAACTCAGGCCTCCGAATGTAATGTACGTTTTCTCCATTAGAACTTCTTATTAATGGCAGAGCAGGTGCCCTATTGAAAAACATGATTTCTCCACTATGCTTTCCTAAGTGGCTGCTGTTTTTTACTCCTCTGCATTCAGCTAAGTAATTTTCTTCTTGTAAAAACCAAAGATGGACTAAAACAGTTAGCTGTCTTTAATTTCTCCAACCTAGGACATGTTCTCCATAGTTACCTCTTTTTCTTTTGAACCCAGGGGTGCTTAAACACTGAGCCACATCCCCAGCCCTTTGTAAAAATATTTTATTTAGAAACAGGGTCTCGCTGAATTACTTAGGGCCTTGCTAAGTTGCTGAGGCTGGCTTTGAACTCGAAGTCCTCCTGCCTCGGCCTGCTGAGCCACTGGGATTACAGGTGTGTGCCACAACATCTGGCTGTAATTACCTCTTTTTATGTACAGCCTATAGTTGACACTTTTCCCTTTTTAACACTGCTGCTTCCTCTTTGTATTTTCTCTGCAAAGAACTTGTATTTAAGTTGTGATAATCACTCATGATAATCACTCATATCTTGGAATTCTGGCAACCTACCACAAAGTGACAGAGGAAGGGAAACCAAAAGGAGGAGGCACCTTCAAGACCATGGCTCTCAAATAACAAAGAGGCATCCCCTTTGCTGACTTCTTGTTCATGGTTCTATGATGATAAGATACACAAGATATAAGCCCATCCTGAGCAGCTCTTCATTTGAGGCGATTGACACTAGTCACCTTGCTTGGCTTTTTGAAAACCATATGATTGATATGCCCTTTAATCTTGATCTTTCCTATTGATTATAGATGCTTGTTCCTAACTAGACCTTAAAACGGGTTTCAGACTGAGATTCTAAGGTCACCAGAAAGCTTTTCCACTGTGGATTATCTTTCCCCTGGCCACTTGAACAAACAGTCTAGAGATAGACAAGTAACCCCTTTCAGAAGGCATTACATCCCCAGAAACCTCCTAGAAAGAAGTTCAGCTCATCTAGAGAAACTTATTTAAGGAATCATGAGTCCGTTTCCCAGAAAGCCAGTTTTAACCTTGGAAATCTTGGAGATAGATATATATATATTTTCCATAAGCAGGAACTAAGAGGTAAGTTTTGGTCTGTGGAAATTTGGAACATATATAAGGGAGGAGACAGGGAAAACGAGGAGACTCTTATGGGAAGAATAAGTAGTACAAGGATAGCCATGAAGAAACTTATATTTCTTCCTTATTTTGCACAGAGAAAAACTTGATAGAAAAAATAAAAAAAACGTGACTCCTAGAAAATTCAACATCTTTCATATATTCTCTTTTTTTTACCAAATACTTCATGAAACCTACTGTGGCTTAGTGGGCAAGACAAGAGAAGAAGAAAGAAGTAACATATTTGGTGTCAATTCCATCTTGCTTGAATTCATAATATAGAAACACACAACTAAGGGATGCCAAATAGGGCAGAGTTAGATGCATTCCATAACAGAGAAGGACCATTAGGAAGGGGAAGAAATGGTAAATGTCAATAATGTCACCTCCCCAACTCTACTTCAAGTTTGGGGAGAAGACTATCCTTCCTTTAGAGAAAACATAAACTGAGGCTAATTTCCCTGAAATCATCTTTTGGATGGGGAACAAACAGGCATTTCCATCTCCATGACAATAGAAGTGGGAAGCATTCTCTATTCACCTTCCCTGAGCTATTTCATGGCGGACTCCTTCTGCTGCTCTGGAAGGGGTTCTTGCTCTCCCCATCTTTTCCTGTTTCTTTCCTTGGATTTCACACTATTCATAGGAAATGAGATTAATAATTTTTTTTTTGTATTAGAACCAAAGGCAAACTGTACAACTACAGTTAAGATAACTAGATTATTCCAGATGTTGGGTTTTTAACTGCTTCCTTACTCTTTCTCCAAAAAAGAGTCCCAGATGGTACTGGGGATTGAACTCAGGGGCACTGGACCACTAAGCCACATCCCCAGCCCTATTTTGTATTTTATTTAGAGACAGGGTCTCACTGAGTTGTGTAGTGCCTCTCCATTGCTGAGGCTGGCTTTGAACTTGAAATTCTCCTGCCTCAGCCTTGGAGCCGCTGGGATACTGGTGTGCACCACTGTGCCCAGATATCAACTGAATTTAAATGAATGACAATGTCTGAAAAACATTCCTTCCCCAACTCCTATCTCAACCCACTGCTTCAGTTTTATTGTAATAATTTGAGTGTTTTGTTGAATGATGCAAATCTGGAAGTTGTGTTGAGAGATCCTGTTTCCCAGCTTTCTGAGCTCTGGTATTTGGAACAAACCTCCCATCCTGATCAAAGTTTCTCTGGAAAAGTCTGCTTCTAAGAAAGAGTAGTTGCTTATCTCAAATTAGAGCACTGAAGGGCAGGATATGAGCATTGTCTCCATTGATTATTACTTAGTGGATATTCTTGTTTTCTTTCAGGCTGTCTTTTGCTTTCTCAACTCAACTCTTTATTTGGGATGTTTTATTTAAGGAAGTGACATTGATTTTCTGGGCATTGGGACCAAGGTTTCTATAGTTTGGTTTGCTACCTCATAGGTGATCCCAGGTTACAATTGGAGATGAACACATCAATCATTGCTATATTCATTAGTGAAAAAAGAAATCAATTTAGGGGAAGAGATCTTAACTTGCCTTGAAGGATGATGGGTGAAGGGACTTCCTTATGAGTTAAAAGTGCTGCTATGTTTTATTAATAATGATACATAAAAATAAATCTTGTTGTATTGCCATGAAAGAGCCTGTTCCTCATATTTGCTTTGGAATAGTACCCTGTTTTAATTTGAGAGCTCTCCAACCTCATCCTTTGAATATCAACATTTTACTCCCAAATCAGAAAAAAAAATTACAAATAATACAAGTATACATGGATTATGCTGTTTGTTTTTAAGGAAAGTAAAGATGGAAAGTCAATAGCAAATGGTACCTCAAGTAATACCTTGCCTTGTGCTTGGTAAAATGTTTTAGAATTTACCCATCACTTAGATATGTGTTTCTTACCTGCTCATTTGAGAGGGCTGAACCAGGTATTATTATCCCCAATGCCAAGATGAGGAGAAAGATGCTCTTTCATTTCAAATGATTTGCTGATGGTTACAAGACTAACAATTCGAAGAATGGGACCTGGATCCAGGTCCATTGACTACTGATCAAAATTCTTTTGGATCAGCTCATAAGTAAGTTTTAAACTCAGGATACCACTTCCTCTGGTAGGCTTTTTTGTGCACTTAAGGCTGAATTAGATATATACCTCTGGGCTTATACCCTTTAGTTTGCCTTCAGATATGAAGAGTCTAGTTTTCATTGTGATGGGTTGTAATGAGTCATATTCCACTGGACTATGAATTCTATCAGGAACAACTCATGGGGGGTGGGCACACAGTAGATTTTATGTAAGTATTTGCTGAAGTAGTCTGAATTTCTTTTCTTTTCTTTCTTTTTTTTAAAGTGAGAGAGAGAGAGAGAGAGAGAGAGAGAAAGAGAGAGAGAGAGAAAGAGAGAGAGAGAGAGAGAGACAGAGAATTTTTTAATATTTATTTTTTAGTTTTTGATGGACACAACATCTTTGTTTGTATGTGGTGCTGAGGATCGAACCCGGGCCACACGTATGCCAGGCGAGCGCGCTACCGCTTGAGCCACATCCCCAGCCCAGTGGTCTGAATTTTAACACTTATTTTGCCAAAGCTAAGAAGATAGCAAAAGACCTACCATTTAGACAGACAGAAGGGCAAGTCAAGACAATGGTGCTGCCATCTTGAATCGCTCACTGCAGATGCCTGAGAGGGCACTCGACAGTTCTTCCTAACACAGATCATGATTCTGCTTTGGGAATCATCCCTATTTCAGTCTCAGTTGCAGGACCTACCTTCCTCATTGCTAATTGAAGCTGTTGAAGGAAGAAAGAATCCTAAAATTGCTCTCAAAACACTGAAACTTCCCTATTGATTTCTTACCAATGCCCACAACCCTGCAGAAGAGATTCTCTGGAGAAGCTCTATCTCTTCCCCAAACCAACCCTCCTCTACCAAGCAGAATATTGTAGTGATAAAATTGGCAGAAGTTATGATGATGTCTCATCATCTCAGACAGAAAAGGTACAAATATTAGGTGAAGAAAAACAATGAGAAGGTTCATTTAAAACCCCAAACATGAGTTATTCAAAATTGGAGGTGGGACTTAGGACCTCATTCGCCTTTGGAAACTTATAAATTCTACCCCTTTTCTGTTGGATTCTCCATTGCGGCCGGCACAGCTAGAGCTGGCTGGACTCCCAGGTGCAATGCAGAGTCCATCTGTTTGGTCACTCTGCCTGGTGTGTGCTCAGAGAATAGCTTGTGTGCATGGGACAGGTTCCAGTAATGTGTGGGATTTCTGAAGATATTAAAGATGCGGTTGTGAGTCCTGAATTCAATAAACCCTAGGAGTGAATGAGAGATTTCACCGTGGGTCCCCTCCCTAACTTGTTAGTTCATATACAAAAAGTTTAGAGGGTTATACCATGCTGTAAGTCTGAGAAATCTAGGTTAGCACAGTGCCTGGTATAGAGTGGGGTTTTAATAACTATTTGTTTAATAATAATAACAGTAGTTTTCTTAGTATTTCTAAACATTAGGTGATATGCTAAAAAGTTCTATCTCCTGTCCTCCCCTGCTTTCATTCTTTCTTCCTTTCTATGAATATTCATTGAGGTTTCTGTATGTATCTGGTAGTGTTCTAAGAGCTTAGGTTGAAGTAGTAAATGGGTAACATTATGTATCTAATTCCAGTATCAAATTCTAGTTGAAGGTGTATTAGTAGTGTTGAAGAAACAAAAAAATCCCCACAAATTCGTACAGTGATATTATGAAAAGATAAATAGAACAGTAATATGACAGTGACTGGAGGTCAGAGAACTACTTTTTTTTGGAAAATTTTTCTATGGGACAGATATTTAAACTGAGCTCTCAATAAATGAGGATGGAGAAAGAATTTGTCCTGTTACAGTGAGGAAAGGGGAATCATGACCTTCCACCCCTCCAACCAATCACTAATCCAGAAAGTGGTAGGGACTGGGAGGGGGATGGGAGTCAGAGTTAAAGGAGGCCAGTTTAAAACACTGGAACTTTCCTGATGGCTGTGTAACCCAGGAAGTGACCAATTCCTCAGGGCTTCAGTTTTCTCATCTATAAAATGAGACTAATAAGAGTGTTTTCCTTCCACTTCCTCAAAGTGTTGTGATAATAAAGTGAGATCATGCCTTCCTATTTTAAGTGCCCAACAAAATATAACTATAAACCAAACCAGTTAAAACACCCAGTATTTACCATGGCCCATTTGCCCTTTCTCTAGTCTTTCTTACTGTTATCTGGGTTGCAGACCCTGCTACCACCATATAGACTTCCTGAATAAAATTTTGAAGATGGGATCCAGGAAACTACATTTTCAACCCAGTCTTCTGCTAATTCTGATGCAAACCAGAGTTTAGAGATCACTGAACTAGACCATAAATCAAGACACAGAGGATGTCAGTGTTAGCCTTGGAAATTGAAGCTATATTTTTTTATTTTTTGCGAGCACATACAGTGTTAGTGTTAAATGGGATTTTGAAACTTTTGAATGCTTTCTTAATAGTATTGTAGCCACAGTCTCAGTAGTACACGAATCCTGATCTACTCCTGTCCATCTTCCATGCTCCCCCACACTCAAAACATTCCCAGGTGAATTACAATAGCCCCTTTTACCTGCAGGACTTATATTCTAAGACCACCAGAAGGTACCCAAAACTGTGTCTAGTACTGAACCCTATGTTCACTATATTTTTTCCTTATATATAATTACCCATGATAAAGTTAATTTTTAAATTAGACATAGTGAAAGGTTGGCAATAATAAACAATAGTAAAATGGAACAATGATAACAATAAGCTATAATAAAAGTCCTTTAAAACATATGAATTGCTTATATATGAAATTTTATGTTTAACATTTGCATCACACTGGACTGTAGATAACTGAAGCTGTGAAAAGTGAGACCATGGACAAGGGAAAATGACTGAAGGAGCAGTAACATGGTATTTAGAATAAAACACATTATGGAGCACATTATGGCAAACCCTAGCTTGATATACCTGCTTAGTCCCAATGTTTAATTCAAATGCTGACATCTCAATCTGGATATTCACATTTCATATTTAATATGTGCAAAAATCACATTTATTTGCTCCAAATTTGGTCCTTCTGTAACTTTTCTCACATAGGGAAAAGCATTCTTCTAGCTGCTCAAACAATTTTTCCCATGACCTGTATCAGCAAAACACGTTGGTTTTATCTTCAAAAGATATTCAGGTTACAACAACCCAATGACCCTGCTGCCACCACCCTGGGCTGGACCATCACCATCTCTCACCTCAAGTATGGAACCATGTACCTGGTTTTCCTAATTTTGCCAAAAGTCCATTAGCACCAGAGAAAGTTTTGGAAACTGAAGTCAAATCAGGGTATCTGTGGCAAGCTGAATAATGACCCCAGTCCCCAAATATATCTTTATATTAATCTGGAAACTCATGGATGTTACCTTATGTGGCAAAAGAAAATCAGTAGGTCTGACTGAAATAAGGATCTTGAGATGCAGAGACTGTCCTGGCTGATCTGGGAGGTCTGCTGTGATCACAATGGTCTTTAAAGGGCATGCTGGAGGAGTTGGAGTCAGTTGGAAGATGAAGTACGCCAGAAGCAGACGGGAGAGAGGTGCTGTGAAGAGGGAGGAAGAGGCAACACAGGCAGTCACTAGACCCTGAGGAGAGAAGGGAAGCAGGTTCTCCTTTCAGAGCTTCTGGAAGGTACCAGATGTGCTTACACCTTTCCCCTTCAGCACAGAGCAGTCAATTTTGGACTTTGGACTTCAAGAACTGTCAGAGAATATATTTGGTTTAAGCTGCTAAACTTGCAGTAATTGTAACAAATTTGTAGGAGCAGCCATAGGAAACTTAAAGTGGCACCCCATTCCCTTCTGACCTGAGTAAAATCCAAAGCTATCACGTGACTCCTAAGACCCCGTGCAATTTGCTCTCCATTCCCTTTGCAACTTGCACCTCATTTCCTACCACTCTTCCCTTTTCTCATTCAGTTCCAGCCTCTTTGGTCTCCTTGCTCCTATAGGCATCAGACATACTCCCTGAGCTCTGCCTTTCCCCTTCCATGCCTGGAGTGCTCTTCTCCCCAGATAGTGACCCTCTCTTCTTCAGGTGTCACTGGATTGTCCTCTTCTCAATGAGGGCTTTTCCTGGCCATCTCACTGGAAATCAGAACACATCCCTTTCCACCCCTCCATTCCCTGGTCCACTTGCCCATTTTATTTTCTCCTGCAGCACTTGGGCCATCTGATGGACTCTCTGTTTTACTTATGTGTTTACTAGAATGTCGTTATCTATTTTTCTTTGCTTTGTGTGCTGCTAGATGCCGACCAGCTACAATGATATCTGTACATAGTTAGTGCTCAAAATATTTTGTTAATTGGAAGGAATCCAAAGTGAATGAGATGCTAATCCAGTGCAACATCCAGCGTGATTTGGCCTGCAGGCAGACAGCATCTGGGCTCCAATAAGACTCTGACTCAGGGGAGTAAGAGCCCCACAGAGACTGAGAGCAACAGAGGCAGCTGACAAGCCCTTCAAGGGCAAGTCCTGGGTTGACTGACTGGCCCTTCAGGCAGAGAGGAACAGATGTTAATAGCTAGCCCTTATAATGTGGTGGTCCTATCCATTAATGCTCATGGCACAATTAATTCTTGATCTCTGATCAATTATATGAACAATTCTTACCCTCTTACCCTTAAATAGAGTTGCTTTAAAGACTTACTGAAAATCTTAATGAAGAGATTTAATAGGGAACCCATCAATCTCCAAACTTTCTGTTCATGACAAACGATGATCTATGAGCAAAGTTTGGCTTCCTTTTCAGTGTAACTGTGAGTTCTATGTGAAGCCAAAGCTCCTCAGCAGTCATCTCTTAGTGATGACATGATCTACGAAAACACACTCCCACACCCCACACTGTGTAAATGCAAGGGAAATTGACACAGTGAATGTGGTGTCCAAACCAGGGAGAGGATTCAAAGATTCTCCAGAGGGTCATGAGCACAGGGGTGGCAAGAGGCCAGCCTCCTTCTCAGTTCTAACGTGGCTGCCTAAAACTCAGTCTTTGTCAAGAAGAAGCAGGGAAAGGGCTATTTTATGGAATTAGAAACGCTGGGCTTGGGCCTTGGAAAGCTACATGTTACCATCTTGCTGACACTGAGCTAGAGAATGCCTCTCAGAGATTAGGATTAGCAGAACAAACTACAGAAAAGCCCGGCACTACAATTTTATACTCTTTCCTTTTCCTTGGATGGTCATCCCTGCCTAATATCCCACTTTAGAATGGACAAAGCAGGGAGAACAAGGCTAGAGGATGTGGTTGAACCTGCATAGTTAATGCACAGAACAGCTAAAAGTCCCAAGGTTTACAGCAACACTTGTGGTCATTAAGCTACTGAGCGTGACCCTCTGAAGGATAGGCACTTACAGAGCAGTAATTCAAATGTATGTCAGAGGCTGCTCATAGAGATCAGAGGCTGCATGGATGAACAAAAAAACCTATGGTCCTCATCTTGATCTAGCACTTTTTTTTTTTTTTTTTTGTGATGTTGGGGATTGAACCGGGGGCCTTGTGCACATGAGGCAAGCACTCTACCAACTGAGCTATATCTTCAGCCCATTGATCTAGTATTTCTTAACACACAAGCAGAAAATAATCTCACTAGTCATCAAATATATGATAGTTATTGATAAGAAGATAAAACTGAAAGGAAAAAAAATCAGGCCTGAAGAAAAGCACCCCTGCCCTTTGATCTTCTGTATTCTAGTGGATTGCCCAAGCTGCTCCGTTCTTGAACTTGGCTGTGATTCAGCCTCCTCCAGAGACCTGCTGATCCTGTGAGAAATACGGGTTTGATGTGTAGCAGATGAAGGTTTTACAAAACACATGTTCAGTGAAGAGGGGGCCTCAGTTTAAGTGGAATCAACACAGGTTCTTGGCCTGGCTCGGATCAAAGGACCTGGGAGTAAGATTGTCCAGAAGGTCATGTAAATATACGTGATAAAAAGCATAAATCCGGGGCTGGGGATGTGGCTCAAGCGGTAGCGCACTCGCCTGTCATGCGTGCGGCCCGGGTTTGATCCTCAGCACCACATACAAACAAAGATGTTGTGTCTGCTGAAAACTAAAAAATAAATATTAAAAATTCTCTCTCTCTCTCTCTTAAAAAAAAAAAAAAAAAAAAAAAAAAAAGCATCAATCCTCACAGAAAACTCTAGGTCCTTAGAGCTTCCTTGCCAGGAGGGAGAGTCTCCTTGTGGGGGATCATTTCCAGGTACCCTGTGATTTGCTGGGCTTTTTGTGATCCTTCTCCCACAGGTCTCTCTGCTATTAAATGGTTATGTGGATAGTCCTGGCAGCTGGTCCCATACAACATTGCTCTTGGTGCTCACAGGCTCTGATGATAGAATCTCCTCCTGTAGCTTTGACCCCTGGTGCTGGGGGTGGGGAATGCCAGGTGACACCAGGCAGAACAGATGGCCCCAGTTTTTCCTAATTCCAGTCAGGTTCTGTTGTTCTGCTGTCAGGTGTGTCAAAAACCACTCCTCCTGAGCAATAATCGTCACTTACATTATTATTTCTGGACTCTGATTTGCACTGCAAAGAAAAAAAAAATTTGGATGCAATTAAAAATTTAAATGTATTTATTTTATAAATTTAAAAATAAATATGGTAATTTTTTTTTCCTTTTTGGTACTAGAGCTGAGCCTAGGGGTGCTTTACCGCTGAGTTACACTCCCACACCTTTTTATTTTTTATTTTGAGACAGGGTCTTGCTAAATTGCGCAGGCTTTCCTCAAATGTGGGCTCCTCCAACCTTAGCCTCCAAAATGCTGGGGTTACAGGTATGTGTCACTGCATCTGGTGTATATGATAAAATAAATTCTAAAACTGTACCAAAAAAGCACAAATTTTTTTTTTAAAAAAGTCTATTCTTTGTGAAATTCTCCTACAATCTCTCTTATGAAAAGTAAACAATACTGATAAAATTTCTTACATATCCATCCAGAAGTATATCTCTACCCCTATCTCTCTTTCTGTGTTTGTATCTCTATGACTTTATTTCTATTTATCAGTGTATACTGGAAAAGTACAGCACACAGGGCTGGTGGTTAATAAGCACATGTGCCAATTATGAAATGAACTTCAATACAGCTGGTGGAATGAATCTGGCTGAATGCAACACCAAAACTACAATGCAAACTAGCTTGACGAAAAAGAAAATGTATCTCACAGAGATGTGGCAGGTCCTAGACATTTTTTGATCAGTGACTTATTAATGTCACCAAGGACCTGAATCCTTCTTTATTTTATCACCTTCAGCAGAAGCTGTCTCATTTTATGAAGGCCACGTGCTCACCGATGGCTGCAGGATTTGCCTGTCTCACCCTCCAAGACTTGAGAACACCCAGAGGAACAATAGGCAACCTCTTTCTGTGCTGCTTTTCCAGGGATAATTGAACCCTTTAACAAGGAGAAGTATCCAGAAGACTGTCTTCTAACATTTTATTAGCAAGCTGGGTGACATGCCCATCTCAGATCAGTCATTAGCAAGGGATGTGAAATTACCTGACCTGGCTTAGACTAATCACCATGTGCAGAATCAATAGGTGGAGTCATCCATAAAAATCCACTAACAGCCACACTAATGGTCCTGGTATTCTGGGGTGCCAGTCCTGGGCACAGAAAAGGTGGTAGTCAGCTACACAATTTAAGTTGGGCCAAAATGAAGGAGGAAGAGGCTTGGAGCTCCTGGGCTTGAAGGAGCTACTTCTGTGATCTCATAGAACATTTTCTGTGTTATAGGCAGGAATACATATTTTCACACTCTCTTTATTTTAGGGATAATTTTACTTTCTTAAGTATGGGTTTCAGACTTAAATGTGATTACAATTGGCACATTTTTCTAGGGTAATGTGTGTGTTGCATTTGGATAGGAGCTTATAGGTGTCAGAGGCTGCAACAGAAAAGACCCGAGGAGAGTTGGGCAGGCAAGGCAGTCACCTCAAACAAAGCAGGCACTGGAAAACCCACACCTCCTTGGCTCTACCTTCAAAATATATCACAGGACAAAATGAGGCTCATTATCTCCAACATCATGAGTTTAGTTGAAGTCCACCCCCACCTCATTTCCTGCCTGTCCTACTCCTGTCTAGTGTTCTGTTCCCCTCTCCTACCTCCTGTTTCCATCTAGCAGCCAAATGAGCTTTTAACAATAAAATTACTCCTGTTATTCCCTGTCTCAAATTCTCACAAAGTTTTCACCTTCTGTGTCAGTCAGGTTTTTGCTGCTGTAAAAAAGCACCTGTGATAACTCTACTTAAAAAGAAAAAAGTTATTTTATTTTTTTGTTTTATTTTGTTTTATTTTTCCAGAGGTTTCAGTTGACACTGCTTCTTTTAGGTTTCGGAGAGGCAGAACATCATGGTGAGAAGTGAGTGTATGGTAGAGGAAGCTGCTCACTGCATGGAGGCCAGGAAACAGAGAGGAAGAGGAAGGAGCTGGACCCCATGCACCCAATGACCTCACTTCCTCCCACTAGCTCCATCTCTTAAAGGTCCCACCACCTCCCAACAGACATGCAAAACCACAGAAGCTTCCTAAGAGTGAAATGCACTCTCCTTACCATTATGCCCTCTATGTCTTCATCATAAAGTAATAGACCACACTGTTTTCCTTAGTCCCTGCCTCCCAACCTGTGTAAACCCCTCTGTGGAATGTTTACCCCCCTCCGTAGGATGCTCTTCATTCCTACTGAACATGCCAAGCTGTTACCATCTCAAGGTCTTTGAACTGGACTTCCAGTTGGTCACATGATCAACTCCTTTGGATGAGGCAGATCTTAACTGCAATGTCGTATCTGCCAAAGACCTTCCCTGAACACCACAGCTAACAAGACCCTACTTCACCTCCCATCGCCTCCCTACCTCAACTTGTATTTTTATTTCTTCATAAAATTTTCACTCCTTGATATCTTATATATTTATATGTTCCTCCCAACTAGATGGTAAACTCTTTGAGGACTTTATTTAGTATTTTATTCCCAGCACCTAGAAAAATTCCTGGCTCAATTTATACTTGAGTGCTTAATTCATATTTTTAACAACATTGGAAAAGTCTATTTTCTCCACCCCCTTTGAAGAGAACTCTCACCACACAGGTTACTCATGGAACCTTGGGGGACCAAAGGACTTCCTGGCAGCCCTGGTTAGTGTGAAGCACAGGACCGTGAGTGAGTACAGGCTTAAGAACTTTTGTCAAGAATATAAAGTCCTGTAATGTGAAAGGGTGACTCTGAGGTCAGCTCACATCAAGTCAACAGGACCAGTAGGCAGGAATTAGAAGACTTGACATAGACTCACACAGCCTTGTTCAAAAATGAGAATCCCAAAATTGCCAGATCAATTTCTCCTTCTTCTGAAAACAGTGATTCTTTCTTGCTGAGAGAGATGCTAAAACAATCTATAAAATAAAGGGTCAGGAGAAAGAGGGCAGTGGAAGAAAAGAAGATACCTCATGAGAACAGAGGAGGAAATTTTGATAAAACAACTTCACATTGAGGAAAAACAAGGGAGAAGAGGGTTTTATTATGCATTGGTGTGAACCCTTTATTAGGATCCTTTTTGTGCTATTAAGTGGAAAATTGAGTTTCTTTTTTCAGTATCTTTGGGTATTTATTGTATTTTTTTGAAAACGAAGTCATCTGAAACTGAACAATAATAAAGGTTATAATAAAGAAATACAACTTAAAAACAATTGGCTACAACTAGGGTAAACTTCCTATTAAAGAAGTTAGTTTCACATCATTTAAAATTCATGCAGAACCTCAGGGACAATTTACAGATTAAACTTCTAAGAGCTGCTCCATTTCTTGCCAGATAATGTCCCTAATCTATCATGTGGTGGAAAGACCTTCTGGGGATAGAATGGAAGGAGCCTCATATTGAGCCACAGATGCATGGCCCTTGCCATTTCGTGGTTGGTACTGAATTGCTCCATCTGGAATTCATGCCAAAATCTCTTGCTAGATGAAGAAGATGGAAGCATCATGGGACTGAGGAGAGGCAGGAGAGTGGTAGCCAGCACTGGTCAGAGTTGTCTCTGAGGCCAGGGCCAGTCCTGATCTCTGTGTGCTCTCTTGCCTCTTGGAAGGAGGGGAATGATGCCTGCTCCATGCAGAGAAAGATCTGGTTTGAGAGCGACTCTCATCACAGCCAAAACTGGGCCCCTGGGATAAATTGAGCAGATCATAGGTGATGGACCAGGCCAGGTGAGCTGCTGAGGAGGGCACTGGACTCTGAATTTGCTTGTATGGCCTTGAGAGAGTTCCCTCCCTCTCTAGACCCTGTGTTGTTGATGTATGAATGGAGGGAACTCATTAGGATTCTCTAAAAGCTTTCCTCGCTTTGAGATTCTGCTTAGCAAAACAGCAGCTCAGTGTGTTTCTGCCACTGCATGAGCCATAGAAAGGTAAGGTTTAGATTAAATTAGGATGCCAAAAAGAAGGCAGAAGATGGCATCATGAATGGAATAAAATGAATTGAATAAGAAAGCCACCAATGAGAATGTGGAGCATCATTAATTAGGTGAGACAAAACAACCTGGCAATTGGCCAGGGCATTGCTAGGACTTCTCAGTGCCAGTTTTTCTGACGAAAGGATTTTTGAGGTATGAAAAACTTCCGATGAGAAATCTCCTATTTCTTCTTCCTTGCTCTTCATAGCTGCTCTGAAGACCTGATGGTTAACAACACTCAAGGCTCTCCACCACCTGGCCCCTCTGTCTTTTCTACTGTCTCTCTATAACCCTTACTGGTCTTTCATTATCTACCTGGGGCTCTTCCTCACAAGGGCTTTGTCCTTCGCTTTCTCACAGTCTCTGCTCAAATTTTTGCCTCCTGAAATGTCTTCTTTCCTTCCTCTGTCTTTCAAAATCCTACATACCCTTTAATTCCATCTCAAAGGCTACTTTTGTCCTTCTTTCCTTCATTTATCCATCCCTTCTGCCCTCTCTAACTAGCTTTCCTTTTAATTGAAGAAGTAGCATTCTTACACGTTATGATAAAAGCACAAGCATGCTATGATGTAAACGATAAAACATAACTTTACATACAAAACTCTCCTTCCAGAATGCCCTTCTGCAAGTAAGTGGTTATGACTAGTTTTGGGAGTCTCTTTGCTTTTTCTTTTTAACATTTCCTTTAAAAAAATCTTAGTTGAACGTGGACCCAATACTTTCACTTTATTTATTTTTGTATGGTGCTGATGATCCAACCCAGTGCCCCACAAGTGCTAGGCAAGTGCTCTACCATTGAGCCATAACCTCAATCCAGGTTTTGGAGTCTCTTATCTGACATTCCACACCCACATCCTGGCGGTTAGGTCACACTATCTGGAAGGAGGGGATAGAGTTCTACCTGGAGAATGGAGAAGGACTTCAGGTCTGCTGCAAATGCTCCCCACAGCTGCACGGGGTCCTTCCTAGGTCCCTAAGATCAAGAGAGCTCCCTCTGCAGGCAGAAGGGTAGAGCACAGCCTTGGGGTTCATGAGTCCCAGACTTCTAAGCTCTAAAACTTACCAGTTGTCTGTTTTGGAGAACTGGCTTCATCACTTTGGAGTCTGTCTTCTTGTCAGTTGGAACGATAGCTATACCTTCAGTAGAGAGCTGGGGATGAAATGAGAGGCTGCTTGTAAGATGCCACTTCAATAGCACATAGTGGTGCTGCACAAATACCACCTGAAACGCCCCCCCCCCCCGCCCCAGGCTCTGCAGGACTCCCTCCACATCTCTGCCATGAGTCACAAAAGGCTGCTCTGTTCTCAGCCTGTCCCATGGCTCCTTTGATGGAAAGATCTACATAGGTACAGCTTTATGTATTTGAAGATCCGATTCTAGTCCAGTGCCTACTTTAACACACATTAAATTAAATTTAAAACTGGGTCTTTTTGGCTCACAAAAGACAAATTATTATTATTATTATTATTTTGTGATGGGAAGACATGGGTGAGTAACCCAGTTCTGTCACCTAATTAAGGCACCTAATTAAGGCGTTACATCAGGCTAGTCCTTTTTTCCTGTCCATGGAAGGTGGTGGCCATTTCTACTCCACAGGGCTGCTGGGGGGAGAGCAGAGAGGAGTGCAGGGGGCTGCAGGACACAGCATTAGGATGATCCTTTCCACCAATGTTCGTGTCGCTTTCACATGAATTCCTTCCCTTAGGGATTCCCAGCATCTCTCTTCCTATTCCTAACCCTTTCCTCCATATTGAGTGCTTACAATAACCCAGGGCCCTTGGGAAAATAAGAAACGCAGGTCTGTGCAGATATGGTAAGAGTGATTCCATTCACAAATTTGAGCATTTTGGTGCACTGCAGCAACTTTCTGTTCCATTTTCAAGGTGACGTCACTGAGTCATCTCCATGGTCATCACTAGGGCAAGCCTCTTGATAGTTTATTGAGCAACAGAATCCACGCTGTTCTGTCCAAGCCTGTCCGCCTGAAAGACAGTCGGCAGCTGAGTGGCAGGACCTGTCACTCTGTGATCTATATTCAGCATCTTCTATGCAAGTTCTCACCACAGTGTCCAATTCTCTGACGTCTTATTTGATATTCCAGAATCTTCCATCTTACTGTCTCCATGGGCAAAGTACCCTTTGTATTCTCTGGTCCTTCCCATGTCCCATCGTCATAAACTGTTGAGGATTGTTGAGGTGAAGACAGTTAAAATGCAGGGCTGTGTGTGTGTGTGTGTGTGTGTGTGTGTGTGTGTGTGTGCTATTTCTCTGTCTTTTGTTGGCTGGACAATAGGACAAAATTCATAGGGACTAAAGGTCTTCTGCCCTCATCTCCAACTTTCACATCCAAGGACAGAGATATAAATTCTTGTTTGCTTATCATCAGCTCAGAGAGGGTGTCCCTAGGATCAGCCAAATCTGGAAACTGACTTTGCAACCATCTCAGTTGGCCCATCACTTGCAAAGCCCAGGACTACCCTCCCCTTTACTTTATCATTGGTCTAAGATTGACAACGTCTTCTTGACATACTATCCAAGAAAGTTCCAAGGCACTGCTTTGAATAAGCTTCTTTCCATGCGGAGTGACTTTTCTCCTGTGTGATGGGCACCTCCTGCCTTATGAAACTTGCTTCTTTTTCTCTTGTTAATCTGCTTTTTATTTCAGGGGAGTGTTCCAACTACAAACTGACGAGGGTCAAAGGAAATTATTGAGGCTCCTAAAAAGATTGTATTTATGTTGATTATACATGTTGATATTTAACATATTGGAAATTTTAAAATGACGTTACACTTTTATAAATTTATTTAAAAATAATAAAAAACTCATTACCTATTAACATCAGAGATATAACACCAACACATATTACGTAGTCCCTGGAAAACTTCATTTTAAACTCAAGGAAAAAAAAAGGAAAGTAAATAGGGAAATTAATGTTATAGTATTACAAAATTAATTTTGACCTCTTGGGTCTCTAAAATAAGTCTTGAAAACTTTTGAGAATCATTAATCTGGTCAAGGACATTGGAACTCTGTCCGTGCGAATGTGTACATGCATAATATAGAAGAATACCGATGGCACATTGTTTAGTGTGGATTAGACACTATTCTACTTCACAGATATTATTTCACATTATTTCTATGATAGCTTATGAGAGGAGTTACTATTATTATCATTTTACAGATTAATAAATGAGGCACAGTGAGGTTCAGACTCAAAACGAGGCACGACTTAGGCTTCTAAGGTATAGAAAAAGGGAAAGGCAAATCACTCTGTGTGTGTAGGGGGGTATTTTAATATGTGGAGATAGAAAACACAAAGATGGCCAGGCACAGTGATTTGGGAATCTAATGCAAAAGGATCACAAATATGAGGCCAGTCTGGGCAACTTAGTAAGAATTTGTCTCATTTAAAAAAAAAAAAATGGCGGGGTTGGGAGGTGGTGGTTGTGAGCTGGATATGTAGTTCAATAGCAAAGTATTTTCCCTAGTATACCCAGACCCTAGGTTCAATCTCCACTAATGCTAAAAGGAAATAAGTGAAAAAGAAAGGAAAAAGAAGGAAAAGATTTGAGGAACACTTTTCTGCAAACCAAACTGTAGGTTAAGGTTTATTTAGCCTTGGAAGATGACAAGAGCAACTTCTAGATGAGGTTCTAACGAGACAGGGAGAGAGGCCGCAGTGGATGCTATTAGAGCTGTTCACAGTGCACCTTCAGAGCTGGGCATATTGATGACTGACTGCCCTCAGTTGAGTGCCTCTCTGGGAATTAACACCTCTTCCCTGGAGCTCAAAGCTGGAATGGGTTAGCAGGCATATAAAGTCTGGCTCCTTTGCTTCAGGTAGGACAATTCCCTGAAGTCCATCCTGGTGCTGGACCTCCCCGAGCTGAGGTTCTTTCTTGCTTGCGCATCCTCAAGTCACTGATCAGTGCTTCCCAGCCTCAGGAAAAAGCATGTTCCCTTTTTCTGAGGTCTTCTGCCCTTCAACACAGTTCACTCCAATTTCTTTTAATTACTAGGTTTCCATAAGGTCAACAGTGAGTCTCTTTAAACTTGATAGTCAGTGTCATAGTCCTGACTTACACTCACCCAGTCTTCTGGGACAACCATCTTTTCCTTCCATGTTGGACACTTCTGACTTTGTGAGTTCTTTCTCCTCCCAAGTTGAACTGAGGGTGCTGTGCTGGTATTTTTCCACTGGGCTTAATGTAACTTGTGGCAGATTGGCCACTGGGCATTCATTCTTCCACAGGGCTGTCAGCATTCCTGTCTGGGTGGTATCTTCATACCAGACCCATGGAGATATTGCCGCAGTCAGAGAGAGCAGGATGTGACCATGCCTTAGGTCTTTCCTATGCTGAGGTTTTCCTGGGAGTTTTCTTTTTGGACATGTCATTCGTGGTATAATGATCATCCTCTATACCCTTCGCCTTGGGATACTGTCCACCTTCAGATGCGGGATGCAGGGACTTCTTGGTGATGGTAGAAAGGAAAACATGTCAGGCAAGGAACCCACAGAAAAGACTTTTCAGGGCTTCTACTAAGAAAAAGGGACACAGAGGTGACAGGACAGTGTCAGACTGGCTCCCAGAATAAGGACAGAGGACTGGTTTTACTCAGGTGAAAGGGCTACTTGCAAAGGGGGCTAAGGTTTGGAATGTTAATGGCTTTTGATACATTTCAAAGGTGACTTCTTCTTTTCCTAGGAGGGCACTTTCACTGTGAGGAAGGCAGGGTTGGCGGGTCATCCGGAGTCAGAGGTCAGTTTTTCATGGACACTGCACCAGCATCAACATCTCTGCCTTGTGATAGGGATGAGCTGCTATGGCTGTTACACAGGTGGGAAATAGAAGGGAACACAAATCAGGCAGGTAACAAGTTCCGGTCCTGGGAATTTACCATTTTGTTGGCTTCTCAACAGTTCTTATCCTTGATTCTGTTTGTACTTGGAGAGTCTTGGCAAGAACATCCTGGTCCTAAGGATGCCCCTGGGCTCTGAAGCTGGTGGGTTAAGGTGGATGGCAAGACACATATCAGGCTTTTAATAGCTGCCAGGCGATGAGCAAAGATGGGAGGGCTGAGAAAAGCACTTGGGCTGTTTCAGTGGCCATCAGTGGGGAGTGCTTTTTTGCTTAGTCCCTGCGGTGGTCCCTAACAGCCTTGTCTCCAAACCATGGCGAGGTGGCAGCAGAAGAAACTCACTTTGTCTTCGTCTTCTTTTTTTCTGATACAGGGAACTTGGAGTGAGGATACCAGGCCCTTCTTGCCCCATGGTTTTCAACTTGCCCTCAAATGCCTTCTTTCTCCCAAAGCAACTGACTTTTGCTTCGTGTCATCTTCCCTGCTGTGTCCTGGAAGGAGGACAATTTTCAGTGTTATTTTTAATCATGCAGCACTCAGGCAGATAATGATATTGATTAAAATGCGAGCCCGAGGAAGGGATTTCTCTTTGAGAGCAACGTATGGGAAAAGTGTGTTCAGCTTCAAAGTCCCACTAGGTGGCATCTTTTTAAAGCAGTATTGCTACTCTGGGCGTTGGAGTCCTCACTTACACTATTATTCTTAAAGGGATAGTATTAGCTCCTTGAAAACTTAAACATCCACATCTCAATGGATAACTATGGTGGGATTTGAAAAAAAAATTTTTTTTGTGTGTTAAAAAATAAATTAGCAGAGCCATGCCCTGCTAAGTCCAGTTTATTCTTAATAGGGCACAGAGATTTGAGGAAAGATTTATAATGTGGGCTGTGATTCTAACTTACGTGACCTTGCATAGGTCACTTTCTGTTTCTAGGGGGATTTCCTTTCCTTTGAAATGAGAAGAAAAAGAGCACACTAGTCTCCAAGGTCTTCTTACTTCTAATACTTAATTCTCTTTCATGTGTTACTGCATTTAAACTGCCATTGTTCTAATACCCTCTTCACCAAATTCATAATACAGATAAAATTAAACCCTTGGTTTGTTTATAAAATATTTGTGTTATGAACTTTTTGTGTTTGCATATGAACTTCCCCAAAGACTCATGGGCTTAAGGCTTGGTCCCCACTGTGGCAAAATTCAAAAATTGGGCTTTGGGTAAAGGATTGGATCATGAAGGCTCATCATGGATTAAACCATTGATGGATTCATAGCTGAATGAATTACTGGGATGCAGTAAAAAAAATGTAGGAGGTAGAACATAGTTCAAGGGAGCTGGTCCTTGGAAGAATGCCCTTGGGGACTATCTTGTCTCCAGTCCCTTCCTTTCTCTTTCTTTGCTTCCTGGATGCTATCAGAACAGCAGCTTTGTTCCACTTCATGTTTCTACCATGATGTTCTATCTCATCACAGGCCAAGAAGCAACAGGGCCAAGTGACTGTGGACTGAAACCTCTGAAACCAGGGGCCAAATAAAATCTTTCCTTCAATAAGTTGTTTTTCTCAGGTATTTTGTTACAGCAAAAAAAAAAAAAAAAAAAAAAAAAAAAAAAAGATGGCTAACACAACATGAAAAACTGTTGTGGTTTTAAGCCATCCTAATTTTTAATATTAAGGAGGACCTCTCAGAGGCATTTCTTTTCATATTGAGTTTCAGAATCTTTTATTTCAAGCTAAACAACTTCAGAAGCCGGCAAGCTCCTGTCTGCCGTTTTAAGCTGTTGTGGAATGAGTTTCTTTGAAACCTGCAGAAACTCATCTGAGAGAGCAGGAGAGGTCTTCACAGATAATTATCAGCATTAGCCAGGTGAAGAGCACCTAACTCCTTTGTCCAGTTCTGCAAAAGAAACCTCTTAAACGTTTCAATTCTTCAGATTGCTTTTACCTGAATGATAAAAAGCCCAGTGAACAGAAGCTTATCATATTTCATGATTTTGTAGAATTTTCCCCATCCTTCTATTAATGACAGACAGATAGACTTGATAAAAAGAAGGATGGCCCTTCAGAGCTCACAGTTCTCTGGGCCTGTACCCTGGGCTCAGGAGAGGCAGTTTAACTCCTTGAGAGCATTATCTTCTGCTGTGGAGGTTTGAAACTGGCTTCTTCTCCTTTCCCAGTGTAGCCCCCCTCCCCAGATCACAGAATCTACAGCTGCTGAGGTCACAGAGGACTTTGGCTGCCTGGCTCCATGTTTATCAGAGTGTCTCTTGAAGGAAGAGGTGCTGTGTGGAAAAGTAAGGGCTCTTCCCCCAAAAAACGTTTTAGAAAGTCTGCAAGAAGATCCTCCAATTGTCAAAGTGCACATTAGCATTCTAGCTCTCAGGAAACTCCTGCAAACAGGTGTGTGACCCAATGTGTGATGAATCCCTGAGATGTTTTGGGAAATATAGCTCTAACTTAGCTATTTTATTTTTACAAAAAAAATGATGAAACAAAATTTAGTCAAGAATAAAATCAAGCATTTTTTTTTTTCGTCATTAAAAACACAGGGGGCAGAAATGTTTTCTGGCTTTGATCCTGTTCTTTCCCTATACATCCTAATTGCAGATCCAGATCAGACATTCCTTATAACTTTTCAAAATGTCACATGGATTGCACACATCATAAAGCAAAGGCAGACCTACATAGAGTTGCTTGATTTTGGTTTGTGAATCATGGGTGAAGCAAGATGCAGAGAGGATAAACTGTTATCCCATGATCAAGACCAAGGAAGAGCAGAACTAGCAATGGGTGAATTTTCTTGAGTGAAATATGCTCAGGGATCCTGTGTATAATAATGCCTCTTTCCACACAAACCCATAGCATTGAGTTAAAAATGAAGATGACATTTAAGTTGTCTTACACCCCATATCATTACCAGCCATAGATGAATTCAGCTGAATAGGATCCTTCCTTTTACTTTAGCAGAGGATTGAACAGTAGAATAGGTAAGTTCGATGACATCATTGCAAACAGAAAGAGCATAAAAGTATGTATCAGATTAGAAAATGTCAAATGCATAACTTTGAACATAAACTCATCTCCTTTAAAGATTGACTTAGACTAGTTTAGTAAGAAATTGTACAATTGATAGATTTTGTATGCAGTTCCAGCTCTGGGTAGCAGTGTAAAAGAGTTTGCATATTAAGGATAATGTTAATTATAGAAACAAAGATTAAATAATATTTTAAGTGTTTATGCAGCACCAGTCACTGAACTGAGGACTCACATGCACTTAACTTTCACAATAAGGTAGGTTTGTCCCTGTTTTACAAATGATCAAGCTGAAACTCAGAGAGATTAAGAGACTTGGAGAAGTTTACACAGTAGCAAACGGTAAAATAAGTATTTGAACTCAGAAATTAGTTTCTGGAGTTAGTCTTCTTAAATGCTTTTTAACATTAAGAAAATGTCACATTAAAACTCAAATTTGAAAATGCTATATTAGAAGTGCCTTTCTCTCTTGAACGTTTCTTTAACATCTGGAAGCACAAGGTCTCCATTGTTTTCTCTCACTTAAGTCATTGAGTTCATTGCTGGTTGTCCCTTAGAACAGCCTATGCTGTCTTATATTCTGAGGACTCTTAAAATATGACAGAAATTCTTCCAATTTCATCAATTACATGAATTGGAGAAGGAAGAGGGCTTAAGCCAAACTTCCATGCCCTGGGAAGAATGAGTTTGCCAGAGCAAGTGATATGAAGGAGACTCCCAGATGCAGGCTGAAGTAAGTGGACAACTTTTGAAAAGCATGACTGTTCCAATGACATTCTTCACAGAACTAGAAAAAGTAGTCATTAAATTCATTTGGAAAAATAAGAGACCCAGAATAGCCAAGCCAAACTTTAGCAAGAAGAGTGAAGCAGGAAGCATTACAATACCATTCCTTAAACAATACTATAGAACAATAGTAACAAAAACAGCATGGCATTGGCCCCCAAATAGAATTGTGGACCAATGGTACAAAATAGAAGACACAGAGACAAACCCACATAAATATAGTTATCTGATACTAGACAAAGGCACCAAAAACATACATTGGAAAAAAGCCTATTCAAAAATGGTGCTGGGAAAACTGGAAATCCATGTGTAACAAAATGAAATTAAACCTCTATCTCTCACCCTGCACAAAAATCAACTCAAAGTAGATCAAAGACTTATGCATTAAAATAGAGACCCAGCACCTAATAGAAGAAAAAATGGGCCCCACATCTTCATCATGTCAGCTTAGGATTTGACTTCCTTAACAAGTCTCCTAAAGTGCAAGAAGAAAAATTTAAGAATCAATAAATGGGATGGATTCAAACAAACAAACAAAAAACTTCTTCTCAGCAAAGGAAACAATCAATAATGTGAAAAGAGATCCTACAGAATGGAAGAAAATCTTTATCACATGTACCTCAGATAGAGCACTAATCTCTAGGATATACAAATAACTAAAAAAATTAACATAAAAAACCCAATCAACAAATGGGCTAAGGAACTGAGTGGACATTTCAGAGAAGAAGAAATACAATTGATCAATGAACATAAAAAAAGTTCATCATGTCTAGCAATTAGAAAATGCAAATGAAAACTACTGTAAGATTTCATCTCACTCCAGTCAGAATGGCAATTGTCAAAAATACAAGCAATAATAAATGTTGGTGAGGATGTGGGAAAAAAGGTACACTCATACCTTGCTGATGGGACTTCAAATTGGTGCAACCAGTCTGGAAAGCAGTATGGTGATTCCTTAGAAAACTTGGAATGGTACCTCCATTTGACCTAGCTATCCCACTCCTCAGTTTATACCCAAAGGACTTAAAATCGACATACTACAGTGACACATCAATGTTTATAGCAGCTCAATTCACCATAGCTAAACTATGGAACCAACCTAGATGCCCTTCAAAAGATGAATGGATAAAGAAAAATGTGGTACATATACACAATGGAATGTTATTCAGCCTTAAAGAAGAATGAAATTATGGCACTTGCAGGTAAATGGATGAACTTGCTTCCTCCTGATGACTTCATGTCTCTGGCTTCTGCAGCCAATCATGCCAGTGGCCCATTTTCCAGTGTGGAGAAGAAGAAGACTACTCACACTGTGTGGATTAGATCACCTTAATGGAGATATGAGAGGCCAAGGAGAGGGGTCACCTTGTGTCCTGCAAAGTTTTCCCCCACTCCTGGTTCCTTCTCTTTCTCTCTCTCCTCCGCCTCCTTCTTAGGAACCAATTTCCCTTCCTGCCCTGAAGGTGTGATCATCCTTCTGAGAGGGCTCAATGTGAGGTGACAGCAGCCTCTACAGCTACAGCTCAATGACCCCAAGAGAGCCTCTCAGGCAACCCTCAAAAACTGTGGTGTGCTTCTGAAGAGGAATTCTGTAGCCAACTGCCAAGAATAAAATTTATCTCCACTTATTATAACTGTATAGAGTTGAAAATAGCAAAATCGTGGCTCTTCTTCCAAATTTCACACATCTGATGTCTCATAAGTACAATTCTCTCTCCTCCTGGCTATTTAATACTAACATCTGATGGAGCAAATTGTTCTATTAAAAATGCTATGGCTCTAAGGTATCTGCTGTCTCATGAACCCTCACCCCTTCTTTATAGGAAGGAGGGAGAATATTGCTTAATTGCCTCAAAGATGAGTAAATCAAGCACTGAGTGTCACTGAAGTACGTTGATTTTAAGTCCTTTGGGTATAAACTGAGGAGTGGTATAACTAGGTCAAATGGAGGTTCCATTCCAAGTTTTCTAAGGAATCTCCATACTGCTTTCCAGTGATTAGTCAAAACCCAACTTTCTGTTTATCTGACCTCAACAGCCACATTCTCTTCTAATGTTCTTCACCACCTTTCTGATTTGCACCCCCTAAAACCTACTTCAGAGAATCCTGAGTTCACCAACACACATATACCATGGCCAGCTATGCTCTCCAGTTCTGGCATCTAAGACCACCGTAAAGAGAGAGAAAGATGGAGGAAGCAGAGACAAGGAAAAGACATCATCACTGGCCTGCCAAGGATTTGTCAAACCATCTGGGAGCAGCTGTCTACCATGGAGCAGGAATGGGCTTTCAATTTCAACTGGTTCATCATTAAAGTTTAAGTAGCTTCTCGCTCTTGTGTTGCAATTCATTCCCCCGAACATGGTCCTGAGTGATCTCCTTGCCCCATTTTGATCCTTCTGTGAGTTTCCTGCTCTTTCCCTCTGCTCCAGTCACCTGGCCTCTTTTTCTAATGAGCCATACTACCTTCTGTCTTAGATCCCTCTTGCTTGCTCTGCTCCCTGCCTAAAATATAACTCCACCACCTCACCTGCAACCTTTACACCTGTTCAGTTTTTTTTCTGGTTCTGTTTTCCACTTATTTGTCCCTTTCTTTTTTTCTTTTTTGATGATTTTTTAAAAAAATGTTGATTTGTTTTATATGACATTAGAATGCATTGCAAATCATATTACACTCTTTCTTTGGAGAGCCCTTCCATACTATCCTGTGTCAGGGAGCCTGTCTTTCATTTCCCCCTATTTATTGTCATCATCACATCCATCACAGACAGTATGACTTGTGTATTTGATTGCTTATTCTTTCTCCTGGTAGACTTTAATGAGTTCCAAATGTACTGCTTACACTCAAACGTTGCTGGTGGGACTGCAAATTGGTGCAGCCACTATGGAAAGCAGCATGGAGATTCCTTGGAAAACTGGGAATGGAACCACCATTTGATCCAGCTATTCCTCTCCTTAGTCTATACCCAGCATAAAAACAGCATACTACAGGGACACAACCACATCAATGTTTATAGCAGCACAATTCACAATGGCTAAACTGTGGAACCAACCTAGATGCCCTTCAGTAGATGAATGGATAAAAAAAAAATGTGGCATATATATACAATAGAATATTACTCAGCAATAAAAGAGAATAAAATCATGGCATTTGCAGGTAAATGGATGGAGTTGGAGAAGATAATGCTAAGTGAAGTTAGCCAATCCCAGAAAAACAAATGCCTAATGTTTTCTTTGATATAAGGTGACTGACTCATAGTGGGGTACAGAGGGGGAGCATGGGAGTAATAGACAAACTTTAGACAGGGCAGAGGGGTGGGAGGGGAAGGAAAGGGGCAGGGGGTTAACAATGATGGTGGAATGTGATGGACATCATTATCCAAACTACATGTATGAAGACATGAATTGGTGTGAACATACTTTGTATACAACCAGAGATATGGAAAATTGTGCTCTTAATGTGTAATAAGAATTGTAATTCATTCCATTGTCATTTATTTAAAAAATAAAATTAATTAAAAAGATAAATGTAGTGCTTAGCATAGTTCTTAGCCTTTGGTACACTTTCAATAGATAACGATGAACGAATGCTTGGACGAATGCATGTACAAGGCAGCAAGGAAGAGTGCTTCTTCTGTCTGTGTTCAGCTCCTTTACTAGCACATTCTACAAATGCCTATTACTGTGTATAGTTAGGGGACCCAGGATTTGATCTGATATGACCCCTGCCATTCAACATTCACAACCATGTGGGGAGTTATGCCCAAGGCAGTTTTCAAGTGCAATAACTAAGCACAGATTTAATATTTTCCAAGTGGCCTTATCTACAGCCTTCCAGAATCTCCTTAAGGTGCCCAACACATTCACACTCCATACATCAGGATGACCTTTAAGCTGCTAGGTCAGCTGTATTAAAGCCAGCACGGCTTCTCCATCCTGCAGTGCCCGTGATTTCCAGGCTTCAGTTGCATTATTTCCTGAAGAACTGCAAGGACTTGTAGGATTAGGAGCCGAATTTAATCTGTTTGTTTATCACAAATGAGAAGGCCAGTCTGCCCATTCCCTTCCCAAAAGGAAAGTGTTTTTAAATTGTGCATGAGAGCACTTATTCCAATCCTCCTAGCTTTCAGAGCTCATGCCAGCCTATGCTTCTCCCTGAACCAGCCTCACCTATTGTGAATTTTCTGTGTCTATTCTTTCTACCTCTTATTTTTGTCAAATATTATTGCCTGAATACATTGCATTATTATTTAGTGATTTGAGGACTGTGTGTATATGTGTACTTTCCTTAGAGAGTTCTCTCTGTGTGTGTGTGTGTGTGTGTGTATGTGTGTGTATATGTGTACTTTCCCTAGGGAGTTCCTTGAGGATAAGAACACTTCTCTCATAAACCTGTAGGAATTCCTTCCTTAAAAGGCTAATTATGTAGACCCCCCCCATGTCATATGTCACATCTTGGTACTAAATAAACCTTATAAGGAGAACTTCATTTTGGACAAAACTCTTGCATTGAGCGCTAGCAAATCAGACTTAAAGTCAAATTGGAATTGCCCTTGACGTATGGTTCTATGTCTTCAAACTAAAACAAACTTATATCTGACATGTCGAAAAATCGGGAGATTGATAACAGCCGAACATCTCAAAACATGCCAGTTTCAATTGGCATGATAATAAAATTCCCTCTCCCTTAATGCACCCACAAAAAAAGATAAACTGGAGCAAGTGGTATTAACCCATCAGTTTTCTACTACTGTTCTGTGACCCTGCTCCTACCTTACAAGGAAAGTAACCTTGAAATGACCAACCTCCCTTTTGTTCTTTGTTTCTGCTTTTTTTTTTTTTTCCAGCCCATTTCTGTCTGTAAAACCAATCTCTTCTGCTCAGTTCTGGACCACTTACTCTATTCTCTGGAATGAAGTGTTGCCGGATTCTAATACTGCAAATAAAACCAATTAAGGTCTTTAAACTAAATCTCTGTGATTTCACCCTTTGACATTGGGCTCTCTGAAAGCAGACAGTGAAATGAAGTTCGGCTGGCAGGATATCTGTTAGAGATCAGTGAACATGGAAGAAAGGTGGGAGGAGGACTGGGCAGAGGGCCATGAGAATTGGGATGCAGGCCTGGGGAAATCTCAGCCACCAGGGTTATTCCATAACAGGCACAAACCTGGCCTTTATATTGTCTAGCCTCTTCCTTGGTTAGTGAGTGTGGGGTTCCCAGGAGGGGCATGACCTTGGGTGGTTTCATGTCCCTAAGACAAAGCTGGAGGAAGCTGTTAGCCCATGCTGTCTGCTGATAACTGTAGCAACACATCCTCCCTTAAAGAAGAATTTGGGTGGCACAGCTTCTCGCCCACCATAAAACAGATTGCACCCTCTAATGAAAGCTTTATGAGATTAAAGTTCGGTAAATATTTATGGAACAGAATTCTATTAATCAGACTTCTGGTTAAACGGAAAGACCAAACAGGAACCCCGACTCCACATAGTAAGAAAAAATACTTAAGAAATTTTGTTCTGGGAGTAATAGAGGACAGATAATGCATCCCCCGAAATGGAGAAGATTACTCTACTCGTAGAAAAAAATCCTCCATTTCCAAAATCTACCCAGGACTGTTCCTTTTTAAAAAGTTCTATGCCCAGCAAATAAAATCAAATGAGAAAATATTTTCTCAAAAATGCCTGAAATCTCTACCATTTCAACATATATGACATCATTTGACTTATAAATATCTGAGGCTGCAATACCTTATTGAAAATCCACAATATACCCAGCATTTCACAAAGCTCTTTCTTAATGTTTATAGAGTTTTTTTCCTTGGATGATCTCACTTAATTACTATAACAACCTTACCCTTATGATGCACATTCCTTTATACCTATTTCACAGGTAGGGAAACTGAAATTTTATGAAGGGAAGCAACCTGCCAAGGTCCAGGCAATATGACCAGGCAATATGACCAGGCAATATGACCTTATGGGAATTTTAAACTTTTTACTATAAGGACAATACTTTCTCATTAAGGAAATCTTCCTTTTTTTTTTTTTTTTTAAATATGCTTCTACTAGTTCCTTAGGTTCTCAAGGCCTCCAGGGCAGGGCCCAAAGTTTCTGAGGGTAGAAAGCTATTTTGCATGACAATTGCATTGTAAGGACTTTCAAGTTCCTCAGGATGGGATGCTGAGGCCAGGTAGCATGGCTTCTTTGTGGAGAAAGTCAGAAGGCATCCCATGACCCCATCATAGTAGGGCAGCTCAGCTCAAGAGGTTTACAACAAAAATAAGTGATAAAAGAAGTTCAAACAGAAAAAGCTGAGTCTGATCATGCATCTAATAAAAGCTTCAGTGAAACTGACACTGCATATGAGGATACTTGTAATAAGTAGAATCTTCAGAGAAACCTGGGGTGAGGAGAGCTTCATCTGGGGGTGCTGGTGACGGAGAAGAATCTTCAGGACAAAAGGACAACTGAGAGCTGGGTTTCCTTTTATTTAAAACTGCCCATCAGGATACTTGACACTGTCATCTTAAGGCTGGTGAAATTGTGACTGCAAGACATTAACTTGCCAAATATCATACAGAGAGTAAGGACAAACTCAAGTGTCTAGACCAAACCAGATCCTGTAGCCTGTATTTGTTCTCCATGACCCTAAGCTGTCATCAGAAGAGGTCATGGGAAATAATGAAACAAAAACTTTCTAATATTTAGGTTCCTCTCTTAAGTCCTTAATTTGAATCTCGTAGACCTGAAGAAACCAAAAGAAAAGTGACAGCCATAGAGAAGAATCCTTCTGAGTGACTGTGTGTAAAATGAGAGGGAGCCCTACCCCATCCACTGCAAATCCCTCATCTGACCCCAGGAATGACAGTAATCACAGCATAAAGAAGCAATAGCTGGTGGAGGAGACCCAGGAAGCCAAAGGATTTTCAGCCTTAGAAAGCTGGAAAAATTGCACACTATAACCTCTCCAAATGGTGGATCCTGTTCCAATCTATATTCATTTCTACAAAGCAGTCATGAAATTTAATTCCAAGGAGATTAGAGCATTGCTTCAGGAGCCAAGCCCCTAACCTTCCAAAGAGAACTCATGTTTATATGAAAAGGAACCTGAAACATAAAAAGCTTGCTGTGTCACATAAAAAAACCAGCAGGGCACTTTCCTCCAGTTGTCTCATTTTTGTTTTGTTTTGTTTCATTTTTTTTTTTTAATTGAAATTGACATGCTTACTGGGAGCATTTGAAGAGGCCAGGTGTCCTCATTTGATTCTCACATGGGAGGGTGGAAAACCTACGCAGGTATAGGTTCTGAGCTTTGAACATTGTATTCCACGCCAGGCTCTGTTCCCAGACCTGGAGACACAACAGAGAACAGACATGAGATCCTTGCCCTCCTGGAGCTCACTGTTTAACAGGCAAGATGAATAGGAAGTTGTGTGTCGTAAGACGGGGAGGGAACCAAGAAAAATTCTCAAACTCAGAGGAGTCAAGCATCCATCCCAGTTCCTTATCCTGAGGTACAAAGCAGCTTTGGGATAAGAAATAAGTAAAAACTCAGTTATTAGAACCATTTCTTTCCAGCACGTGATTAGGTATGAAGGGTAAAGTGAAGATTGCTGTGTGGGGTCAGGATGAGCCATGGATTTGCCTCTCCTCCACTAGAGCCATGGAGATCAGAAGAGGTATAGCAGGGAGCTCAATGGACTTCTTTCACCATTCTCTTTCAGGGATTTTCACAAACTTTGGCCCTTTTCTTGGTGGCTCCCTCCCCTTTGAAGTCCTCTTTTCTAGTAGCCTTTACCCTTGGCCAGTCATGTCTTTTTACTGGTTGAATTGATCAAGATGACAAAACATTTGAAGTGTTGGTTTCAGTAGATTAATTAGGAGTCTGAGATAACTCTAGAAACCACCATCCCTTGAGAAGCAGATTTGGGTGTTCACCTTGTAGTGCCTGACCTGAGAGTATCCCTGGAGGGGACCTGTCATGGTGCTAACCAAAGGTGTGAAGATCAGAGGTGGAGACTCAAATTAGAGAGATGGGAACCTTCCAGCTCCTTCCAACCATCTGGTCCATTTCTTTCCTCTTTCCTCCTCTGTCTACCCAGATTTTTTCTCACTCTGTCTCATTTTTCCTTTTGAACCATGTAACTGAACTGAGAAAGAACATCCCACCACGAATGCATGGACCATCTCTGCCTACAAAGGAGTTACCAAGGCAGGTACTGGGTATAGACTCTTTGAAGAATGCCTTCCTTTTCAGAAGGAGTCCACCCAGCAGGGTGAAATCATTGTCAGGTTCAAAGTCTGCCCCTAGACAGATTAACAGCCAAGATACTAAGATCCTTAAGAAACTACCTGATCCTTGGTTTTAGTCTGGTCATCCCCATATCAACCCAATGGCTCTGAGAAACTGATGTGACTCTATTTTTGAGAAACCTCTACCTCAGAGCAGGGCCTGTCCAAAGGCAGGGGGGTGAGGGGAGAAGGGAACGACCCTTGTCCTTTTAAAACTGGTTCCTAGGTGCATAGCTACCCTGCTGAGTCATTTGTTCTACCAGATGTTCTAGACTCAGCAAGTGCAAGTTCCTGAAAAGACCAAAAGAATGCTTGAGGCCTAATTGGGACCATAGCAACAACCAACCAGAGTGAGACAGGGAAAATATCTGAAATGCCAGGTGGCTCTCCCCGTGGTTTCAGTGATTGATAACATTATTAGGAAACCCTGCAGTTTAGCATATACACCCTTCCAACCCATCATGGCCTAGACCAATCAGTTCAAATATATCCACCACTTGAATTAACCAATCACCCTTACCCAACTTGTTCCTGCCAATGAGTGTGCTAATCAATGATAAGAGTTGTTGTTTGATTTTTCCCGTGATATGAAATGATTTGCTGTGTGATGTTGTGGTGCATAGAGTATCCCCCAAAACCTATAAATCCTCACTGAACTAAGGGTCAGGACTCACTCTTTGGGACCACTGCATCCGAAATGGTTGTGAGTCCAGGCTCGAGCTTGCAATAAATACTCTTGTGTGATTGCATCGGATTCGGCTCCTGGAGGTCTATTGGGGTCCCACAAATCTGGCATTACAGCTCAAACATCTACTCTGTCATTCACATGCACAAAGCTCACCCAGAACTGTCTGCAGAACTAGCTTTATTTTCTAAAATTCAGATGCCACTACTTTGGTGAAAATATTCCCGTCCCTGGGCCCCATCTCGGCTAAGCTGTCCTGTTATATTGGGTAGGTGGGGTGTCCTGGGATCAATTTTTATGTTCCTACCTGAATATGCTTCTCATCTGGTTGGAGACAGACCTGAGTGTGACCTGAAAATATCAAGTGATGTCTTGTCCCCCAGTCTGAGGATAGCATCCCTTTCTTGTTTTCTAAGTTTTGCCAGAAACTTCTCTCTGAACTCTCTACCATCTTCCCTGCAACAATCTCCCGTTTTGGAGAAAAAGAGCAGAGAAAGGAAACTTGCATTTCCTCTGTGCCCCTCTCCCACCTATGTCCCACTGTGTCCAAGGTCACCAAGGAAGGTGCTCTCATGGTGTCTCACACAGAGCTGTTTGCTTCCTGTCTGGGACTGAGGTAGAAAGGAGGTTGCACAACCCATGAACACTTTCCATGTGGGGCTGAGGAAAGATTCTCAAAGTATCCTCCTTGACAGCTTCCTGCCTACACACACACACACACACATGCAAACACACACAGAGACAGGACTGTTAGAATCTCCTTCGTTTCCAGTTCCCACTCTCCCACATAACCTGGTCTTGCCTTGCATTAACCAGACATAGAATCTGTCCTCTCTTCAAGTTGATCCAAAATAACTCACTTCCCCCAGAGAAGCATGAGTAAGCCAGGCAGCTTCTGTTAAAGACACTGAAAAAGCAAAAAAGAGGGAGAGAGCTGTTACTAGGGCCCACCACAAGTATTTAGCTTGCCCCTCTCAGGATTTGATTGTCTCTAAATCTCATCTGGGTCCCTTCATGCCTAGAAGCTTCCCAGCATATGCAGTGCGCCATCTTGTTTGGTTTTGTTCCCACAGTCCCCACACCAGAACCCACAACATAATTTCACCTAAAATACAAAGGATTTTCAGCTCCCCCCAGTCCTTACTCACACCTGCACATTTACTCCTATCTGAATTTGCACTGTGGGTAAGGGCTTCTTCTCAATGTAATTCAACCTCTTGAGAGTTTCAATAAAATGTTTCCCTTATCTTTTTTCTTTCTCTTGTATACCTATAATTCTTTCTTCTGTGACAGTTTCCTATTCTTTTTCTTTCTACTTTCTAGATTTTTACCAAAATTCCTATTAACCTCTTGATAATTCTTCAAATTAATTAATGAGCATTTATCTTTCTACCCATCCATTCACCCATCCATCAGATTTATCTTCCTGTATTTGTCAGGCATTTAATAGTTGCTATACTGATAGCTTCATTACTATGATGACAAACTGTTGAAAGCAAGCACTGTATCAAGTTCTTGCTTTGAATCCCTCAATGTTCAACATCTCAAGCAATTAGAGAAATGCAAATCAAAACTACACTGAGATTTATTTCACTGTTGAAGAAATCTTCCTGTGTTTCTATTGACATTTTCTGCCTTGAAGTCTATTTTTCTGATATAAATACAAACTTCTAGCTTCCTATTAATGTTGGCATGGTGTGTATCTTTCTCCATCCTTTCCCTTTAATCTTTTGTCTTTGTATCTATGTATTAGCATATTATGGGTCTAAATTTTGTTTTATTCTGTTTGATAGACTTGGCCTTTTGTTGAGAATGTTTAATCCATTTACATTGAAGTTTGCTATGGTTAATTTATTTCCAACACTTTGATAATTGTTTTCTATGCATCTTATATATTTTTTATCCGTCTGTTTCTTCTTTATTACATTTTTTTTTTGGTGAGTCATCTTAATCCCTCTGTTAAATATTTAAAAGTCTTTTTCTTAGTGCTTGCTCTAGGGATTACACAATGTGCCTTACCTTATCAAAACCAACTTCATATTTATTCATACCTAATTTCAGTTGAATATAGAAAAAACTGCTCTAATCTAGTCTCATTCTCTTTCCCCACTTTGGACATTATTTTGTATACATTATATATACATATGTCATAAACCTAGTAAAACAGTTTTAATAAGTTTGCAGTGCAGTTGTCTTTTAAAACAGGTAACCTGAAAAAAGGGAAAATGAGTTCATATTTTCTTATACACATACCTTTATGATTACCTTTATCATGCTCTTTATTTTTGTGTGTGTAAATTTGAGTTACCATATGGTTCCATTTTCTTTTAACCTGAATTTCCTATGAGATGTTTATGGCTGATATGCTAAGAACAGAAACTTTCCACATTTGTTTATCTGGGAAAGTCTTTATTCTACCTCTCCTAAATTTTTGGAAGGTAGTTTTGAAAGATTGAGAGTTATTTATTGAATTTTTTTCCAGCATGTTGCATAACTATTGCTTTGTGGTTTCTCTTATTTCTGACGAGCAGCAGGTATTACTCTATTGTGGTTTCAGATTTACCCGTTGTCTTTTGATTTTAACAGCACCCAGATGCTGAGCTTATTGTCTATATCATAGTTGGAGATTGTTATAATCTTGAAATGTGCACATCAATGCATTTTATAAAATCTGGGAAGTTTGAAGCCATTATTTCTTTACTTCTTTAATGTTTATATTTTCTGCCTCTTCTCTCCTTTATTTTTCTGGAACTTCCAAGCTGTACCTATTGGCACTCTTAATGGTGGTCCAGGTCTCTAGGGCACTGTTTATTTTCTTCATTTTTAACTTGCTTTTTGGATTTTATCTACTCTCAAGTTGGCTGATTTGTTCTTCTGCTAGTTCACATATAGTACATAGCCTCTCTGATGTAATTTTTATTTCAGTTATTGTACTTTCAATTCCAGCATTTTCAATTTTGTTTCTTTTAGATTTTGCTATCACTGTATTGATATTATCTATTTGGTGACTCATTGTTCCTCTATTTTCCTGTAACTCTTTAAATATTGTTTTCTTTCTTCCTTTAAACATACTTATTATAAGAGCTGCTTTGAGATCTCTGCTAAAATCAACATCTGGATCCACTCAGACATAATTTCTATTGATGTTTTTCCCCCCATGTATTGGCCAAATTTTTATATTTTGTTTAATTTTTTATAATGTTTTTGTTAAAAATGGACATTGGATAATATATTATTAACCTGGATGATGAATTTCCAATCCTAAGGGATGTTATCATTGCTTTAATTGTCTGTTTAGTGACGTGGCTGAACTGATTCTGTCAAATACTTCTACCTCCCCTGCATATTTTGAGTATTTTGTTTTGCTTTGTTTTTTTAACTTAAGTGTGGCTTTTCACACCTTTCTCTTGTTATCTTAGGTTAATGTGGAAGGTTAATCAGAAGTTAGGCTTAAGAATCTTGAAAGTTCCATTTTTAACTGTCAACTGTGTCGATTGCAGAATGCTTTCATAGTGTTGGAAGTTATTAACTGTGCCTCAACTTTTGTTTGCTGCTCCCACAAGGGCTCACTTTCAACCATGGAAAAGTAGATTGCTAGGGCCTGCTCTCATTCTCTAGAGCAAGCATGCAATTTTATAGACCATCAGAAACATCTGAGATTTCAGACAGACACATTGGATCTTTCTTGTTCTGTGGATTTTCCTACCATGTTTCTGGCTAATGTCTTGCTAGGTTTAGTCAGTATTGCATCTTCAGGAAGCTATGACAGTTGACCTCCTAGAATGGCACTGAGACTGCTACTATTTTCATCAATGCCCTCGGACATGTGGCTTTTCAACAACCCGAATGAAACCAGCTCTCTGTGCACCTAAAAAAATCACAGCCTCCCTTTTTCTCTAGATGTTTCATTGTTTTTTCTTGAATAAATATTTTCCAATTTTTTGTATGACTTTTGGACAATTTCCAGAGTTCTAAGATGGTTGCTGAAATCATGCACAGGTTCATCACTGTATTTTGGGGAAATGATTTGACAAACCTGTGACATTTTATGGAGTGCCATAAGGTAATCACATTCCAAAGTTGGACCCCAAATCATCATAAGGTACTCTAGCCCCCCATTGCAATCCATAAACAAAGTTTAGTTTCTTCCTTATTCACTCTAAAATTGCATGCAAAATATAAAATGGTGTCAAGATTAAAATAAATAATGGAACTGATAATATTTTATTTGATCAGTGGTAAGGGCAGAAAGAATAATTCTGCATCTTATCTATTTCTAGCATGGCTGTAACATCATTCCTAATGCAAACAGTTGAGAATCTAGAGGATTAGTGTGGTAGAGTTACCACAGATCTAAATATCATTTATTTGACTCCCTTATTTTACAGATGAGCAAACTGAGTCCCAGAGAGATTAACTGTGGGAGTAAGTTTTAGATTGCTACTTTTCAGTTATATGTACATAGCCATTATTTTTTTAGCTGTGGCATATAGAGTTGGAGGAGTTGAAAAGCAGTGTAGAAGACTGATGTTGGCTGTTTGGCAGGATGAAAGTACTGCTAGTAATTCTTTTTACTTTCTTTCTGAGGAAAAGAATATGCTTTGTTGTGACAGCAAAGGGCTCTTTCTACAGGAAAAGAAAAATCAATTTCTACAGATGCCAACTTTCTATTCTCTAGCTATATGGTGAGAAATATGAAATTGAAATGTAATGGTTAGGGATTTGTATTAGGACTCACTTGGGGATGTTTACTGGGAGAGGACATGACAAACACACATTACATTAAGTTGCTTCTGCACAGCTCAGGAAAGACACGTCTACTTGGGTTATTGATATAAACAGAGTCCCACGCTCCCTTAGCATCTTTTACAAGATTCTGGGTTGAAGGAGACATGTGCTCTCAGAAATGGACAAGACATGAGCCAACAGTCCTCTTTAAAAGAGGCAGTAATTTTCTGTGGATTGGCTAAAGATTTCATCCTGTTCCAACCTTCATGGTGCCAACTTCACATTATGTTAGAATGCTTTGTTAGATTTGGTTCCAGTTGAGACTTGTTTTGTACCTTGTACACCAAATACTCGATATTGGATTATAGATAGAAAGTCTCTGTAATCATGAAAGTGGCTTGGATATTAAACACTAGGTAGAGGTGTTTTCATCTAAAGTAACATTTAGATTTTGAAGAGAGCAGAGAGACTAGGAGAGTGATGCTTCTGGGTTCTCTGATGCCTATTTTTGAAATCATCTGCTGTTAGAACAATTTTCCTCTAGGGATAAGTCCTGTTGTCTTGGTGTAACATTACCCCAAACTGAAGATTAAGAAAAGACTGATGTCATTTTAACAGGGTCTGATGCCTCTAGATGCTAAACATATTGTCTATATCATAGTTGGAGAAGAAAGAGACGAGAAAGATGGAGAGAGGCTAGGAATGCAGTGAAAAGGGGAAGGGAACAGGGGAAGATACAGAAGTGCTTCCCCTGTAACCTTATTGGAGTCCACCACTCCTCCTTACTCTACTCCATCTTGCTGCTGTTTTGACTTGTGGCATGCACGCCTCACCCTCTGATACCCACCTACCCCTTGTGCACGACCATTTCCTCTGCTTGGAATGTTCTTTCTCCAGATCTTCATGAGGGCAGACCTGAGGATCTCCATCACTGAGATTTCTGCTTAAATATTGCCTCCTTAGAGAATCCTTCTCTGAACTTCCCTAAGACCTCACCAGTGTCCTTCCCTTCTTTCCTTTCCATCCCATCATTCAATGCCATTGATTGACTATGTAGTATAATATAATATGGTATAAATATATGTATTGATATAGTTATTATCTATTTCTCCTTAAGGTCAGCATTTGGTCTTATTTGCTAATATGTATTCTTAGCAATAAGTACAGTACCAAGTATATAGTAGACACTCAGTAAATATTTAGTAAATGAGCCTTACAGTCAGCTGTGGTGATAGGCCAAAATGGCTTTAAAATCCCCATTTACTAGACCAGAATGCCACAGTATAAAATAGACATCATCTTAAAATATCCTTGATTTGGCTATTTGTGAACTTATTTCCTTGTCACTGTGAACACCTGCTTTGCATTTGTACTTGACTTCAGCGCTGTGCTCTTCCTCCTCAACTCTAAAACATCCTGCTCTGATTAATAAATTGCAATCAATTGCAATGCCTAATTATCTCCTTAGGAGGTCTGAGAAGAATTTAATAGATGTAGCATACTTACCTCTCAGCATGGGAGGGGAGCTATGGCTGAGTAACCTGGGGAAAAATGCTTTTCCAAGAGAAAGACATAATAAGAGAACAAATGAAAAGTTGTTCGAGGTGACAATAACTGGAATATATTTGCCACTTCCATATATCAAGCTTAATAAAAAGTTGTTGGCTTGATGTTCAGAGTGCCTAAAGCATGGTTCTCTGGGAGTGGTCAGTAGACCACCTGATTCAGAGTTACGCTCGATAAAATTGCAGGTGCCTGGGAAACTCCAGATGGAAGAAACCTGATTCTGAAGGTGTGCTCTGGAAATATGCATCATTACTGACTTCCTCATGTTGCCTTCAGATGCACATTAGAGATTGGGATAGAATTGACCAAAAGTTTATTCAGTTTTTTAAATTTTATTTAAAAATTATTTAAGAGTACTATATTTGGAGACAGGATTTGTCCCCTTTATCACCTGCCTTGCATTTACAAACAGACATTTCCTGAGTGCTGAGTGCTTGGATGAAGAGATGATTAAGATATGAATTAGTGGCTAAGAACTTCTGGGACTGAAGTTCAAAGAGAAGGCAGTTCAGGCCATAGAGGGATCCCATCCTGCCGTCTGAGCTCTGCATGAGAAAGAGGCTGTCAGGGCATCTGAAGGGTTCTCATGTGGAAGGGACAGATGTCACTTTTTATGTGACCCAGGGGAGAGAACTAAGGCCAATGGATGGCTATCTCAGGAAAGTTAATTTGGGATCTATAAAGCAAAGCATTTTCCTGTCATCAGAGCTGCCCATTCAGGGAGCAAGCAACCCCGTCACTGAACTATCCAAGTGGATACTGAAAGACCATCTGTTAGGGATTCTGAAAAGGGAGTCCTACATTCGGTGGAAGGTGGAGCTCCATCAATTCTGACTTCCTTCTGTCTGTGAGATTGACTGGTTCACCAAAAGTATAACTGACATGCCCAAATCAAAATTTTAATTTATGGATCCAAAATTTTTTTTATTTCCAGATTTTGAGAGAGGTATAAGGTAAATAACACAGGCTCACCATTTTTAGAGACCAGAATAAAAAGACATGTACCAAGCTTGATAGCTAACATTTCTTGAATGCCCAGGGTATGGTAGATCTTATGCTAGGTACTTTCTATGCATCACTTTCTTTTGTTCATGGAGCAATACCCTGAGTTGGATACCATTATTATTTCTATCTTATAGGTAGTTGCAATGAGATTTTAAGCCAGTGGTCCTTCATATCAACCTGTTTTCTTTTACTATAACAGAATACTTGAAGCTGGGTAATTTTTAAAGAAAAAGGGTTTATTTAGCTCAGAGGTCTGGAGGTCCAAGTGTAGGACCCTGGTTTCTGTTTGGTTTTGGTGAAGGCTCCATGGTAGATGGCATCACAATAGCAGGAATGTGTATGGGGGGGTGGGGGGCAAGAGCTCATATGGTAAGAAAGGAAGCGAGAGCACACAGGGGTCAGCCTTCCTCTTTTTATAACAGCCTACTCTCATGAGAACTAATTTACACTGCAAGTCTCACCCTTCCTGAGGCTGATGTCCCAAGTGATCTAATACCTCCTGGTGGACCCCATCTCTTAATGTTTTCACCACCTCCAACATGGCCACACTGGAGACCAAGTTTCAACATATGACCATTTCTAGGGTATACCACGGAAACTCTAGCACCATCATAGGGAGTGGAGTATCACTTGGGATGAACTGGTTTTGCAGATTTGAAATCTTAAGAGAGTTCTCATGTGATTCATTGACTCTTTCCCTAGATAGTATCTACTCAGCTCTTGAGTAGTTGTCCCTTCCCGGGGACAACTGTTTCAACTCCCCTAGATTAAACTAGATCTCAAAATCATCTGTTCCCACCATACCCTATAACTCTCCTTCTTAGCTATTATTCTAGTAGCCATGAACTATTATAAGAATAGGAAATAGCTTGAAACCCACTTAACAGAGGTTCAATTTATTCCATTGAAACTGAAAACTCATGTTATGATATAATGACACACTAATTGCAGAACCCCCAAATGCTCCTAGGAGGTTGCCTGGCCTGGAATGGCAGGCACTATAGAATTTCATTTTTAGTATAGCCTCTATCTGTCACTCAAAAGTCTCCTGGGTCCCTAGGCTCATAGTCAGGAGCTCTGGCTCTGTATACAAAGGCCTCCAAGGCGGTATCTGCACACCACTCTCCTGACTCCTCTCCTCCATTCCCTTTGCCGGCTCACCATATCACAAATGCCAGTTACACTGAAGTATTGGCAGTTCTCTCATGAGCCTGGCTGTTTCTTGTCTCCATTATTTGGCCGACATTGTCATGTCTGCCTGGCATTCCTGTATCCTTCCTCTCTACTTGGATATCTTTCAAGACGTTTTTCTTCCCTGTGAATTCACCCCCTCCTTCATTTGAAGCCCACACTATTGTGTCTCACGCAGAAAATTCTCTACTGGCACTTGCCACACTTGATTCCACTTAACCCTTCTTTTACTGGATCAGGGATCAGCAAACTTTTTTTTCTGTAAAAACTGAATAAATATTTTTGGCTTGGTGAGCCCACACAGATTTTGTCACCACTCTGCAGTTCTGCTGCGACAGCACGACAGTAGCTGCGGACGACACGGAAATGAATGAGCATGGCTGAGCTCCAATAAAGCTTGATTTAGTGAACCAGGCCCTGTGCCAGATCCAGCCCACAGTCCCTCATTTGTCAATCACTGTTCCAGAGTTTAGACTCTTTGGGGACATTGAATGTGTTTTATTTATCTGTCTCGACCTAGAGAGAGCCTGCTACTAGCACAGGGTGTGTTAGCAAAATATTGGTTGGCTGAAGAAATGATTCTTATCCTGATATAAGCTTTGTTGTGAGTTGAGACAATTTCGCTTCCAACCCTAAGATTTTAAAGTTCGAATACTCATTCCATGTTGAACTTCGACTTCATGATTTTGACCAACAGGGGTTCGCCCTGCATCACTCCTGGGGGGTTGCAGAGGAGCAAAGTGACCTTGCTCTTGGCTTGGACTTCTGTAAAGCACAGCACATGAATGAATGAGGGACTTCATCTTCTACCACATGCTGCTGCATCTCTGGTCAGTGGAGTCTTCATTCAAATGTAATAGGCAAGAAAACACGCAAGATCAGGCTTGCAAGTGAAACTGAAAAAAATAAATTGTAATTGACAAAGAAAGATCTAAAGAGCAATTAAGCAAATGGAGGAGGCAAGGAGAATGACTTGCATTCAGCAGCTGCACAGTCTTACCTGGTTCTCAGGTGGATCCGCTGCCTGGCTGCTTCCTAATTTGTCTTTCAGATTATGGGTAGTGGAGAGATTCGTATCCCTGCACCAGTGCTGATGGCTTTCAAAGTTCTGCATAACGTATAAAGAAGTGTTCCCAGCCTGTGTCCAGCCTTTGTGAGGACCTTTACACCACAGCTAGTGTTGCTCACAGAGCTGTCATTTTGAGATAGATGGTTCACAGATCGAGTTGCATAAAGACCTGAGTGTATGCATTGCAGTGGAGAGCTAAGGAAAGAGTGCACAGTTTTCCAGGTCTTAGTCACCCGGGAAAAGCAATATGAGAAAATTAAGAAACTGGGGTGAGAAGATGCCTGAATCCGGACAAGCAAAGATGACAGAATCTGCCATTGCTTTCCCCTGCTGTTCCGCTGGTGAGTTCAAGTGCTATCTAGTACTATTGGTACTTAGATCATCTGTGAGATGGGTCAATTACATTCCAGTGGGCTATTCTAGAATTTTTTCTCCATTTAGGACATCATCTTCTTTATCAGGATGTTAACTCCAAAGTTTTCCCGACTGATTTAATAAATTTATGAACCTAGGCAAGTTTTACTCTGACTTCTATCTAATAGGACTTTTTTCACTTTGTATGTGAATGCTCTACATCCAGCTCATTCACCTGACTCCATCCAGCCTGGCTCTAACACTTATACTAAAAAATCTCCTGGGTGCCTTTTAAGATGGTTTGATGCCTGGTACCCCATTAACCGAGGTTCTAGTATATTGATATTTGTTAAGCCCCTAAATGACTCATTTTTTGCTGGAGTTGAACACGGTGGTTAGAGTTTAGCTTCTTGAGACAGATAGTTCCCCCAGTTACTGTGACCATGTGACCATGAAAAGTGGCAGAACTTTTCTTCTGACCTGTTTCATCTTGTTCAGTGAACTAACAGAAATTTCCACATAGGGTTATGACGATGAAGTACAGGTAACATACAAAATGTATTTAGAAAAACATATAGAACATGGTAAGTGTGCAATACATATCTGTCATTGGCTATATGCTATTGCAGTTTTGTTCTTATTGTGGTTGATTCTGTTGTTATGATTATCATGAGAAAAATAATTACTGATATACACATTTTGCTTCTTTTCCCTATTTTTTATATCCTTGTGGCTATTTCCAGGCACAACAGCAAGCTAATTTTTCATTTTTGCTTTTCCATTCCTTGCCAGATTCTGTAAACACATGTGGAATAGAGGTATATACTAGAGTCAGGAGACCTAGGTTATAGAACTCAGCTCTGCCATATAACAGCTTTGTAGGCTTGGGTAATTATCTAGTATTTCTAGTTGCAAAAAGGGCACACCAATATAAATATAAGAAAGAATATGATCTGTTATCATTGCTTTTAATAAATGATTAGACCATGAGGCTCTCCAACTGCATCAATGAATTAATTGATATAATGGATTAATAATTTGAATGATTCTTGGAAGGGGGGACCTAGTAGGAGCAAGCAGGTCACTGAGGGCATGCCCTAGAAGAGTTTATCTTATCTCTCTTCCTCTCTCTATGCTTCCTGGTTGTGAGGAGTTGAGCAGCTTTACTCCAACTCATCCTTCCGCCATGCTGTTCTGCCTTGGAGCCAGGAGGCCATGGACTGAAGCCTCTGAAATCATGAGCCCTCATAAACCTTTCCTCCTCCAAGTTATTTGTGTCAGGTATTGGCTTACAATGGTGAAAAACGGACTGACACACCCCCATTCCCTCAGGGGGAGAAATATTTACCCTTCTTTTTTTTATGCATGCTGTTCCACTACTTCGGAATATCTTTTCTCTTGATCATGCTTCTCCAGTAGCAAGGAAGCCCTGCTTTAGGCTGTAGGTCTGTGGGTTGACCAGGGATATCCTTCCCTATGGGTCTCCCTCCTCCTTCTGGGATAGTTAATTAGCAGAGGCATGTTCTTCTCATGCTCATGGCATTTGTGCAAGAGGATAAGTTCAACAATGCAAGCTCACCTATGCAAGTTGTTACTTAAGGTGTGTGTTAACATACCATTGGCCAAAGCAAGTCGCGTGGTCAAGAACAAAGTGAAGGCTAATGGGAAGAACTTTAAAGTTTCATGGCAGAGAGGATGAATGCAGGAAGGAATGAAGAATGTAACCAACAATTTCATCTAGCATTTGGGTAGAAAAAACATTTCTCAGAATATTTAATATGGAACACTATTTCCAGCAGATGTGTCTAGGTGTTTCACAATACAGAGGGTGGGATGGGATGCTAGAGTAGGTTAAATATGGGAAGCACAGGGTTTTATTTAAAGGTTTTTACTTTGTTAACAGAAGCACATTCAGAGCTTTTGCTTTGTTAACTTGTGTCATGAATGCCAAAGGACAATAGGTTGGGTAGCTTTATCAAAACTTGCATGAGCATGAAACCTTGTTAGGCACTCCTTTTTGCACCGATGTTCTGTGGGACCAATTACAGGACATACTGTGTAGAATAATGGAATACATTTTTATTGGCCTTTCTCCTAGATAAGAAGTGTTCTTCTTTCTCAAAATCACTTTGGCAATTTTGCATCTTTTGTGGTTCCAATCAAATTTTAGAATTGTATTTTCTGTTTTTGCAAAAAATAAAGGCCATTAGTCTTTACACAGGCATTGTATTGAATATTTGGATTTCTTTGTATCGTGTGGACATTTTAATAATACCAAGTATTCCAGTCCATGCAAATTGAATTTTTCAATGTTTATGTTATTCACCTCTGCAGTTAAGTTTATCCCTCTGTTTTTTTGATACTATAATTTTTATTAATCTCCTTTTCCGATCTTTTGATAGTGTATCAAAGATTTTGATACAACTGATTTTTTATATGTTGATTTTGTATATTGATATGTTACTGTGTTTCTTAGCTCCAAAGTTATTTGTGTGTGTGTATGAAGTCTAGGTTTTTCTACACTTAAGAACATGTCATCTACAAACAGAAATAATCTTCCTTCTTCTTGTCCAGTTTGGATGACTTTCATTTCTTTACCTAATTACACTGGCTAGGACTTCCCTAAGTGTGTTGAATAGGAGTGACAAGAGTGGGCATCTTTGCCCTGCTTCCCATTTTAGAGGAAATGCTTTCCATGTTTCACCACTGCATAAAATAGATTAAATATTTAGAGGTGGATAAAAAATATAGAAAACTACAAAACTACTTAGATGTAAGATCTGAAAACTTAAAACTCCTACAGGAAACCCAGGAGAAAACCTTCATGACAGGTGATAACATGCTATCAGAACCACAGGCAAAACAACAAAGTGAGATAAGTGGGAATCCCAACTAAAAGATTCAGCTCAACACTGGAAAAACCAACAAAGTGAAAAGACAACCTAAAGAATGGGAGAAAATATTTGAAACCATCTATCTATTAAGGGATTATTATTCAAAATACATTAGAAACATGTATAATGCAACATACACACAGAAAAAAATTCTGATTAAAAAATGGGCAAAGGACTTAAGTGGACATTTCCCTGAAGAAGACATACAAGTGATACAGGAAAACGTCCCCATTGACTTTTATCATTAAGGAACTGCAAATTAAAATCAACAGAAGACATCACTTCATACCTACTGGAATGGTTATTTTCAAAAGGTAAGTGCTAGTGAAGATATGGAAAAACACTAAGTACTTGTACCCCATTAGTGAGAATGGAAAATGGTAAAGCTACCATAGAAAACACTGTGGTGGTTTCTTGAAAAATAATAAAAAAATAGGAATACCATATGATCTAGCAATTATACTCCATGGTATACAATTGAAATCAGGATCTCAAAGAACATATGAGTACTACCATATTCACTGCAACAGAATTTAACTTAGAAATGGAAGCAACCTAAATCTTCATTGACAGATGACTAGGTAAAGAATATGTAGTATGTACACAATATGGAATGCTGTTTGGTCTTAGAAGATAAAGATGTTTCCATATGTGACATCATGAATAAACCTTGAGAAGATTACACTCAGTCATGCAAAGAAAAACATGTGTGACTCCACTTGCATGAGGAATCTAAAATAGTCAAACTCTAAGACTCAAGTAGAATGGTGTTTGTCCAGAGTTGAGGGCAGGGTAAAATGGGGGTTTTGCTGTTTAATAGATATAAGCCTTCAGGTAAGCAAGATGATTATGTTCCCAAGGTGTGCTGTATAACATTGTGCTTATAGTTGACAATATGGTGTTGTGCACTCAAAACTTTGTAAGTGGATAGAACTCATGGTAAGTGTTCCTAACACAATAAAAAACATTTTTAAAATAAAATACAGTAAAAATGCAGTTTTAATGTGCTCCTGGGAATGTAAAGAAAATAGTTTTAAAACCAAGACTCGGTTCTCATGTAGAACAGTAAGAATTTGAAAGAATACTCCATTAAATGATAGAAAATTGCACAAAGTGAGGTGAAGTCTTAAAAAAAAAAAATCACATTCTTGGGAACCCAAATAATAAATGTAGAAAGTGAGAATTCTATGCTTCCCCTATAAGTTACTATATTGTCAGGGCAGAACATGGTTACTGAAAAGAGTTAGGATTTTAATTAACATTTCACTAAATTAACCATGAATGGTTTGGGTGGACAATGGCCATTCCCTGAGGTGCCCAGCCTCAGACTGCAAAACAGGAGCTGGTTTTCAGGCTCAGAGGGAGTAGATTATGGGCTCATGCTGCTTCCTTGCTTTTCAATTAATGTAAATCTCCCCTCTCGGCCCTTTTGTCTTCTGCTTTTTAACTTCTTTACTGAACTCTAATCCTGAGAACATGGAGTTAAAACTCACTGGGCTCAGTTGACAAATAGCTGATGCATTGATTAGATGAATGGAACTGATAGAAACAAAGCTATTGTTGGGAGTGGAATGAGGAATGAAGATAAAGACAGAAGGAAGGAAACTAGGAAAAAAGACACCAAGCCAATCTCACAGCCTAGGAGAGCTCATTCTATACCACTGGGGCCAGGCTGCAGGGAAATTTACCGAGATAAGCTTGTGAATCAGACATGAATAATCATCTGAAGTGAGAGACAGGAGTGAGAAGAATAAAATTTAAAGATGCTGAAGAGTATTAAATAGACTTTTCCTGCCAGTTCAAAAAGAAATACATATATAGATATTGTTTGATCTCCTCATGACTGTTTTGAGTTTTTAGAGCTAAATGTTGAAGTCCCTTCCTAAGACATGAGACAACAATGATACCTTTTATAGCACCTGCTAGGCTCAAAAGCCAAGAGAGAATAGGTAAATGACTTTGATGGGTGAAGGGATAACGTGGGGATGGCCTATTGGTGTGTGGACTGTAAGGCACATGCCACCTTCAAAGCATGGAAATCAGGGAACAAGTGCTCATCCTCAGGTAATTGTGTTCCTGCTGGAATGGGGACGCAGAGCGCCAGATGTTCATCTGTCCACGGAAGCCAGTAACTGCATGTTTTTACATGTAAGTTAGTACATTTGGGGACAAGTTTTATGGGTATAATCCAAGCCATTATTCAGGAGTCTGTGATTTCTGCCTCACAGGACTATGGTGAGACAGGACTGGGAATGTTGGAGTCTGCATTAGAGTGAGACACATGGCCCGGTGGTCACCTGAAAACTGACTCAAAATTTCCTTATTAATAAGATGAGGGATTTAATACCTACTTCAAAGATGAAAGTGGTCTAACATGCTCCAAGTCATCATAGCAGAGAGCAGTTAGCTGTCCACCAATATTTTGCTGTCCTTTCTTGGTATAGAGCCATTTCTGAGAAGTGACAGCCTGGCTGTAACTACCTCCCTAGTTCCCCCTAGAGTCGGGTGTGGCCTTTTAGGGAATTCTCAACGTTGGACTGAGCAAAGGAATGAAATGTGTCACTTTGAAACCAATACTTGTAGGAAACAGGAAAGATTTCTTCATCTCTGTCAGTGGAATACATGTGACGGGAAGGGTGGCCAGAAAGACAGGATGAAAGGAACCTGGGTCAGAATCACTGCATGGAGGAAAGCTAGCTGTCCACAGAGAACGTCCACATGTGCTCAGGTGAGTGAAAAGGGATCATCTGCTTGACTAAACATCACAGTACACACTTTGAGATCAATTTTGTTACTATGGCTTGTCCACGTTCGACAACACAATCCTTGACCCAAGGCAAGTGCCATGTAAATGTGAGTGGCTTTTTCTTGAATTGTCTTCATAACCACACAATTTCCTTCTCTTCTATGTCTACGTGTGCAGTGCTCATTATGCATATACCTATTATCTGGGCAGAGCTTTGGTGAGGAACAGCACTTGTCTGTACCATGTTCCTCTGTACCACGGTTCTGCTGGGTAGATATTATCACTTTCATTTTATTGATGCAGAATCAGCAACTCTGACAAGTAAAGTTACGCATCCAACGTAAGCACTGGTGGGTGGTAGGGGGCTACCATGTGAACCTTGTCTATCTGCTTTCACCTGGGCTCCTTTTTTTTAGTAAACCACACTGTCTTCATCTCCTAGAACCGGGACCAAATGGATATAATGGGAGAAAGATTTCATATGGCCCTGAATAATAATACTATGCTACAAGTTTTAGTCCCTTTGTCCTGTGTGTGTGTGTGTGTGTGTGTGTGTGAGAGAGAGAGATAAAGAAATAGAGCAGAAACACCTTCAGAAAACATTTCAATAATTTAGAAGAATTTGTGTGACTTCCTACCAGAGCCTAAAAAGTACTTTCGCTTTATCTAAATTGGATAAAGGATGTTATTTTTTCTGAAGAATCTTCATACTGAATTATTCTATGTCAATAGTATCAGGTTAGACTTATTCAGTTGCGTTTAAAATAAGGGAAAGGAAAAGGCTTTTCAATGTCCGAGAGATGGTATGATGTAATCTCAAGTTTGTCTTTGTATCCTTAGGGCCTCACCCAATGATGGCTTGGGAGGATGGAAGAGAGGAAAGAAGAAACAAGAGGAGGAAGGGTGGAAGGGAAGGAAGAGAAAGGAAGGAGGAGAGGGAGGTAGAGGAATTGACGAGAGGACGGATCAGAAGAGGAGAGGGATCAGACAGCAACTAGGAAAGGAAGAAGATGCAGGAAAAAGAGAGAGGGACCGATAAAGGACAGAGAAAGGAGAAAGAAACCATCACCAATTCCTTTTTTTAATGTGGATCTGGGGGTCACACCCAGAGCCTCATGCATGCTGAACACAGCTCTACTGCTGAGCCACACCCCCAGCCCCACTGTGTTCTATTTTGATTGAGGTTCCAGTGTTTTCAGTAACCATCTGTGTCAGCTTCTAAAACAGATTTAGAATGAACAGTATCCCCCAGGATATCTTGCCTGAGACCTGTCTTCTTTGAAAATGAAGAACCCAAGAATGAGTGATTGGACAACTCTTGCAAGGTCTCTCAACTAGTTAATCCTAGAACCAGGGTGAGGACATAGTTCCTTTGACTCCCAATGACACCACCTTATACAACATTCTGCTATACAGCTGCTGCCTTGAGAATGTGGATGAGATGGAAGCCCAGAGGCTCTTTGGCAGAGAAAAGTCTTCCTAAGTCAGTGCATCTGTGTGTCTACGTAGCTTCACAAACCAGGGACCTCCGACACACCTGGCTAAACCCCACAGTCAAGACCTGATATACATCTAATTTTGGCACACTTAATTCTGGGTTAAAAACAAGGAGAGGGAAGGAGGACTGGAAGAGTTTAAATCATACAGGCGATCTCACCAGTGATTCTACTTGAACGCATGTCCTGAGGCAGCCTGACACGGGAGCTGTGGGTATGCTGTTCCTCCAAGGGTAGCCAGGCCTCCCATGGAGTGAGCATCTCACTGTGCTGCATGTTTAGTGTTTAAAAATCCATATTTTTCATACAACATTGCCCCTGAACGCAAGCCAACTCACTACTTCATCTGGTCCTCCACTGAAGAAAGAGCAATCTGTTCTACAATTGGAGCAAATGCAGTCTGCATTGGATGAGCTGAGAGTTAGGATTAGAATCTCCAAGGCAGTACCTTCTGAGGAAGGCTGAAGGGTGATTTCTGACTCTTTGTTGTGTTTGCTTTAGAAGCTGACTTGAGAACCCAACCCCCTGTCGAGATGTGACATTCCTGTATTGATTTCTGCAATGTAAATTCAGTATCCAATTTCCTTGCTTCTCTGACATTAGCGTGATCAAGCATCCTACACTTTAATCACAATTAGCAACTTTGCAACCTTGACTCCAACTGTGTTATTGGAAGAATAAATGTCAGGGTGATTGGCAATTCCCTCACACTAGAAAAGCAATAATACCAGACTGGTGCATTTTTTTTCCTCATTGACAATATTTAAGATTTCTCTGATAAGGAGTGTTCTTTTCTCTGATGGTAAAAGGGATATCAACTCTTCTTGGACATAGATTCCTCCAGAGGAGACATGAGTATTCCTCCAGAGACATAAGTGTCATTGACTTCAAAGAGCAGTGGATAGTGGCCAAGGTCCCCAGTTCAAATGAATTCTGACATTGAGAGCCAGGGGTAACTGGCATGTTGACTATCCTAATGGGATTTGACTTCATCCCCTAAAACAAGTGCAGGTAATAATTCTCATCTCAAAACTCGCTTCCAGATTTTATATTTGTTTCAATCATCTATTAAATATGGTTCCCTTCCTTGTGTGCACAAGGACTTGAGAAAATGGTTCTCTAGAATCTGTTTGCCCACCTGCCACTTGGTAGATGAAACAAGAGCCAAATTGGGATTTGAATTTGGCTTTTTCCTTAATTAGAAGTTTGATGCTTTCTTACTTTCTCATATGGGATTTTTTTTTCTTCTGTTGCAAGTGCAATCACTTATTAGATTCAGCTTCATTTCTTTTTAATTTTAGCATTCCATTTTAGCATTCAAAATGGAAGAAATTCTTAACATATGTTTCCCTTTCCTCCCACTGTGGCCTCATTGCAGTAAATCAGGGATTTGCTGACCATCATGGGGTTCTTCCAGTTTCTGGGTTCCAGACTATTTAGAGGCCACCAAAGGTCCATTACTTGAGAGATCTTGCCCACGTCCATCTGGTTCTCCCAAGAATCTATGTCTTTTCTACCCACCAAACAGGAATATTAATCCCAAACTGTCCCAGTCAAAGCACAATATAGGCCCATAACATCCTATCAGTTTTTGAATTAAGCAAAAAAAAAAAAAAAAAAAAAAAAAAATCAGCAGCAAAATGTGACCAACACAAAACACCTAATGCTAATAGAGAAGATACATAAAAGATACAATAGTTTAAAGAGATGGAATGTTACTGAAGGGAAAGATCCTGCAACTACAGCTCGTTCTAAAGGAGGAGTACATTCCGAGACCCCCGAGCCTTTGCTGAGCCATCAGCTCAGGGGCTTCTTTCTTGCAGAGCCAGAACATGGATGTGCATTCTCGTGTCATGAGGGAATATGTTCTTCGTGTGTCTGCTTCTTCACCTGAATGTGAGGACTTCGGGACTCAGAAGAGGCACTTAATACATGTTTTATTTTTACTAAAAAAAATTTTGGAACACTTTTTAATCATTGCTTTCCTCTTGACAAAATTCTCCTACTTTCTCTAAATGGAAGGAAAATCTTGAAGTTCAAGGTCCTCTCTTCGGAGCATATTGATGTGTCATTTGAACATAGAAAACCTTATGTGGACAAGAGTGATGATAATATGGAAGCAGAACAAACTAAGCAGAATGAGATGAAGTTAGAATATAAGCACAATCCAAGCAATTCTAAGTTAGACTAGAAATGTATGACATTGGTGATGGGGAGGGTAACTGTGGGCTGGGGTTAGTGTGGAATTCACCTGCCTGAGTCATGTTTAGGAAATAATACCCTACTTAATCCTCCGGTTGAATTTTTCTTGTGAGAAAGTTGGGAGTGATCTTACACTATGTTATCAGAGCCATGAGAGGCCCCAAGTTTACTCCATCCTGCAGGGGGAGCCATATTGCCTGAACAGACCAGCTCTACTCTTCCTTCAGTCCTTGGGGCATGGAAGGGGAAACATAGGGTCTTGGACAATAATGTACTCTCTTCTGTCTTTAAGAGTCCTGATGCTCCAATAGTAACTAACATCAGAAAGTACCTCCACTAGATTGTCTTGTAGCAATATCAAACATCAACTGCAAGTGGTAATCTAGGAATGAAGAACTATGGCAATACAAGAACGATGGGGGGTAATCGAGAAATATTTCGTTGATTTAATTAAAAAGAAAGTCCCCAAAAATGTTTCTGAAAGGCTGAAGAGATTCTTGTGGCACAGCTTCTTTCAGACGGTCTAAATTTGGCCTCTGAAGAGAAGGCAAAACAAACCTTGGTGATTTGCCCTGTGCCAGGCATTCTGGGAAGCACGTTTTCCAAGGCTTGTCTTGCTCAACACTCACAAACACCACTACACATTATTGACTATTAAAGATTCATTTTTGAAGATGTAGAAATTATATACAATGATACAATAACTAAACTAAATCTGCCAAGAAGTGCTGGAGTCAACGCAAAGACCCAGGGAGTCTGAGTTCAGGGCCCACGTGTTTAGTTACTGGTCATGTGGAGTACTCTCCTGATGCCAAGAGAGTACTCATCATGAACTCATTATGTTGGAAGCTTTAAAATTATGTTATTTAAACATCTTTCTCTCAGATATGGAAACAGAAGAAATTTAAGTGACTGGCCTAGTACCACATAGTGAGTGGCTGAGAGAAGTCTTATTTCATGGCTACACTTTGAAAATGAGGGAATATTGAAAAAGAAGAGTTCTTGAGTCCTCTCCTGTAGAGTTTTACAGTCTTATAAAGAAAAGAGAGGAGAGAGGGAGGGGTTGGGGAGAGAGAGAGAGAGATAGAGAGAGAGAGAGAGAACGGGAATTACAATTCTGGTTCAAGGTATAAGCTTATCAGCTGACTGCTATGGGCCAGGAGGGACAGGAGGTAGCAACAAAGCTGGTATCCCTGAGAACTCTTAGAGGAGTGGGGTTGGTTCTTGTATTTGAAGAAAGGCCTGTCAGTTTCTCCTTTCAGTCGCCTGCCCTTCTCTCTGTTTCCCTTCCACGCATCTTGAAATAAACCTCTGGCCTATTTTCAGCTGAATGATACCATGGCAATGGCCCCGGTGTCCTGGAAGCAGAGCTCTCAGCAATCTATTGTGAAGTACTTCAAGACTCCCTCTCCAAGGACCAGGGGCAAAGCCACCTTTGTTGTATACGCCTGGGCTCTGTGTGGCATGAGGTAGCTGTGCTGCTTTGTGAGTTCTAGAGGAAGGCCTCAGGGATTGTATTACAAATTGGAAATAAAGACTGCCAATTATTAACATTATTTGCAGAGGGATGAATTCAGTGCATTGTGTGTGGACAGATGGGCCAAGGAGATGCTCATTAGAGTGACAGCAAAAACATGCCTGTTACATATTTTCACATTTTTTTTTTTTTTAGTTTTTCAGGAAAAAAAAAAAAGCACTTGCATTGAGTGTGTGCATGCATTTCTATTCAGAGGGATGCCCTTTCAGCAGAAGATAAAAATGCAGAGTTTAAAAGAGTTTTGAAATCAAGTCTCTAAGTACAGGTTGGTCTGGATCCAAAACTCAAGCTTTCCAACTTGACATTGCTGTTCTTCGAGAATGCTCAGGGAAAATGTGATAAGGAACACTTGATGTGTTGATAAGGAACACTCTCAGTCCTTCCTCTCACATCCAGAAGCAGATTCGTGCGGATTCTATATTTGCATGTGGGGAATGAGCAAAAAGAGTGGTAGCTATCTCCACTGGGATAAGGTCTCCTGCAAGAACCACTGTGGAAGTGTTTGTCTCTTTGGAGGCAGCTTGGGGGAAACTGCCAAATGGTGGGTGAAACTTACTAAAGAGCCTTCACAGAACAGCCCATGGGTGGCTGGACATGTCTCCTAAGTGCACTTGCTCTTGGTTAAATAGCAGCCCAACATAGTTCCCAGAAATTATTATGTAATCTCATGATAAATTAATTCCTGTGAACCAGCCATAGTGAATTCTTTTGTCAGAAAAAAGTCCCTCTGACTTAAATTATCTCATTTGACAAATGGGGAAATTGAGGCTCAGTGACAAGGTGACTTACCCACATACCCATTTTCTCTGTCATACTTGTTTTCCATAGGTGACCAATTTTTTTTTCTCATACAAGTCTTCTATGGATGAAGTTTATCTACAGGAAACATAAACTTAGCCTATTTATGTGGCTTTTATCCTCCATGATTGCAATCAAAAAGCATTATTACAGGTAACATATAGAGTTGTTATTTTTTGACCTAATTTTAAAGGAGTAAAACTCTTAATTCTTAAAAATACCACACACAGAAGTCTGTTGGGAAATGTATTGTTTTTTTCTTCTCAATAGCATTGCCCCTTGTTTGATCAGGGCTACTTCTCCAAGGGGGAACTGTCATTCTATACTCCACGTGATTCAGATGGAACTAAATTAAAAAGAACCTTCACAGGGCCAACATGTGACCTAGACAGGCCAATAAGAATACCAGAATGGTCCCAGTGAGCACACCCATGAGGCAAAAGGGAATCAAGTTTGGAGAGTTCCCCCCCTCCCTGGCTTTTGAGAGAGAGAGAGAGAGAGAGAGAGAGAGAGAGAGAGAGAGAGAGAGAAAGAGATCTCCATTATACAAGCAAGGTCTAGAGAATAGAAGCTTGGAATGTCAAGAGGCCAACTTGCACAATATGAAAGAAACCTATCTGAAAATGAAATTTAAGAGATGATGATGATGATGATGATGATGTGTGAGAGAGAGAAAGGCAGAAAGAGAGGAAAAGAAGACAGACAGACACAAAAAGAAGGGATATCCTAGACATATATTTATACAGATCACATAAAACAAATACACAGATAGTGAAAGATAGGGCTATAACATTCACAATCTCTCTCTCTCTCTCTCTCTCTCTCTCTCACACACACACACACACACACACACACACACACAAAGAGTTAGGAAGACTTGATGCTACTGACACTTGATTTTTTCATTGGACTTCCTGGAATTCTTTGTACCTACAACTGTATCTGTCCATTGGATTCCTGGGGCTAAGTAAGAGCCAACAAACTTCTCTTTCACTTGAGCCCTTTTGGGTTTGAGTCCTGAAGAATATATCCTTGCTTCTGACTCTATCTTACTCATTCAATCAACCCATCATCTCATTTGAGCTCCAGTACCTTAGTTTTTCATCATTTGAAAGGCAGCAAAGATACCTGCTTTTTCTCTCTGAGATCTGATAGGGTGTTATGAAAAGAGTTTGAATTTTAAAAAATGCTATACAGATATATGGAAATCATCACAGAACAGAACATCTGAAAAAAATACAAATTTGGCAGTGATTATCGTTTTTATAGTGTTGCAATTTTCACATTGGACAAGGCTGTAGAAAAGCTAATTCGCATAGCAAGTTTTTTGAGGTAACAGAAAGCGGCTATTATAAGGTGTCAAACATTTGGGGAGCTGATATATCTAATAGGAGGAAATTGCTTTGAAGAGAGATGATTGTTCCTTTTAAGGACTCCTTGAGGAAATGACCCAGAAAATTAGCATGATCACCTGCTACATACTAGTTCTCCCTTCTTCATTTACTTTCAGATGAAAAGAAAATGGGAGAAGGACACATAATTCTGATCTTTATTTTTGCTGATTTTTGCAGAGTTGAATCTCTGATTAAAAATAAGAAAATGTTTCTCAGACTTCATGCTCGTGCCTCTCTGACAGGTGTTTTGTTTGTGATTCGTTGTTTTCTTGATTGGTATCCACCAGCAGTGAAATTGCCATAACCACTTTGTATGGTAAAGAAATAATAAATACATGGCTGTTATGACCAAGGGGTTGCTTCGAAAAACTCAGCTGAAACCTTCTGGAGGAATCTATCTCAAAAACATTTTATTAGTCAGCTTTACATCAATATAAGTGAAATACTCAAGAGAGGATCCCTATGAGGAAAAGAAGGTTTATTTGGGATCTTGGTTCTAGGAGTTCAAGTTCAATGTTTTGGTGTCCCTCATTTGGGTCTCTGGTGATGGCTTTCACCAGGGCATTAATAGATGTTGGAGTGAATTCTCACAGCATGAGTCAGGATGCAGGGAAGAGAGCACCAGTAAGTTCCTACAATCCCTTTTGAGGGCATGCCCCCAACACCCCACAACCTGAGGACCTCCTTCCAGCTCCCTGGACTCTTAAGGGTCCAGAATACCTTCCAGTGCTAATAACCTGAGGACCAAACCCTCACTTGTGGATCTTTGGGGTATGTCACCCATGTTCAAGCTATAGAAAATTAATTAATTAAAAAGTGTAATTTTTAATGAGTGCAGGACAATGAAATATATGCTTCATGTCTTTTGTCTCCTTTTGTACTTACACATGAGGTAGGGATTGAACAACATCTTAGATGAGTTAACTGATGAAGAAACCGTGTTATAGAGAAATCAGAGGAAAGTTTTCCAAACATACTCACACTTCAGCATCATTTGGGGTAATCTATTTTTTAAAAATAGAATCCTTGGCTTAAGGCTCAGAGATTCTGTTTTAGGAGACAATGCCTCCTTGGGTTAAGTCAGCCCTCTAGGTGGTTCTGATGTGTGACTATGTTTGGTTAATGTTCTGTTCAGTAATGACTCAGATTATATTTCTAGTTGTGGAGACCAGTACTTAACCTAAGTTTTCCTGAATCCAAATTTCATATTCTTCTTGTCTTATCGTTTTTGTAGGTGAGCCTTCAAGGTAACTTAAAACAAGTCACTACAGACCTCCTTTGCTTTGCTCCCTAGACTGGAAACCTTTCATTAAGAGATATGAAATTACAAATCCTGCCGTGTCTACACTTGTGGCCAACTGGAGAAGAATCATATTTTCTCTCTAATAATGCTTTTGTCTACATTATGCCCACCCCAGGAATAATTAAATGCTCACTGTGCTATGCCAGGTTTGGCAAGTGACATTGGACCAGTTATCTGCTTGCTGGAGAAATTAAGAGAACAAAACACACTCGCTAGAGTGTGGAAGGTCAGCTCTCCTTAATAAAGGGTTTTCAGCTATGTGAAATTGGAAAAGAAATGATGTATTCTGAAACGATTTTCATCCCATTAACTCAAGTCAAGAAGAATAAAGGCAAATGCAGTTTCAAAGCCTAGCTTCCAAATCTGACGAGCATTGAAGGGGAATAACTGACTTTTTTTTCTACCACCTCCGTTGTCCTTTCCCCCATCAGCTTGGAAACTTAGAACTGGGATATTAAACAACAACAACAACAAAAACTGAAATATTTAAAAATGCTGGTAGTATACATGTATTTTTCATGCTACTCTATCACAAGACATACATTTTCTAATCAATTCATCTGCTTCTGTTTCCTTTCCTCAGGCCAGACATCATCTAACTACTTTGGGACAGAAATCAAATAAACATGGACCATGATGCTTTTGACACTTAAATTAGAGCTAGTGGCAAACTCACTTTAAAGCAGTACAATCAGGTTTCATTCTCTAGTTGGTCTGTATTATAGTTTGGAATATTCTCTCCTAGTGGTTTTAGTTTTCTGAGAGCATCAGTATAACTTAGAAAAAAAGAAACAAAAACAAAAAGCAAACAAACAAACAAACAACAACAACAAAAAGGGAATTCCAACTAGAGGGAAAAAAATAACATCTCAAGTCCTTTACAAGGGTCAGTTCCCATGAACCACAAAAGAATTTTTCCACAATGTCTTTTGAGGGTGAGGTATACATACTTTATAGACACATAAACCTTCAGTTTTCCACAGTATATAGCACTTTGGAATTTTTGCAAGTAACTCAGATATTCTGAACTATTTTAAAGATACGAGGTCTATTTTTTTAAAATAAAGAAATAGATCTGGGTCCCCATCACAGTAAAAAATGTTAGAGAGAAAAAAGTAGAAGAGATTAACAGGAATCTCCTTGAAATACACAAATCAGATTTTGAACCAACTACATTTATCTACCAAATGTCTAATGGTAGACGAGTCCTGGGTTGTGAGGGCACAACATTATAAAGTGTGCTTTTAATTTAGATAAATCATTTCACTATTTTCATAGGATGCATCCATTATTTTAAGATACATTAATGATCTTGTGGACAGAAATCCACAACTAGGTTGACTACAAAGCTGTGCTTTAAGCCAGCTCCGTGAATTAACCCATGAAGTCCATACTTCTAGAGTATGGGTGCTCCAATGATTATCAGGATAACTCGGTGTGGATTCCTGTACCCCCCATGGCTCTGCATTTGGTTTCAGCTCTCATGGGAGCTTTCTCCCATTTTTAGCCATCTAAATTGGACAACTTGATTTTCCTAGGTCACTCCTCTTTCCACATTTTTATGCTTGACTTCTAACATTTCCCACACTGGGCCATTCTGGGAAACCACCTGGTTCACTCCAACCCCAGGCTCCAGGATGCTTCTACCTGTATCAGCATCCTTGGTTGGTGTCCCTTTGTCTTTTGGGGGGTCTCTCTGAGAAGTACCAGTTAACTCCATTTTCTGCCACTCACCAAATAACCAGATCTCTAATTTCCTCTACTTTTCATTGTGGCAGATGCCTATTAGAAATAAAATTGAAGTAAAGGTTAACAGCATTAGTTCTCTCATGGCAAGATCCCAAGCCACTAAGCCCATGACCATCTATCTGCCTCGCATAGCCGCTATAAACCCTATTCTCTCATCTCCTTCACCTGGAGAAGAGGATGATCAGAAGTTAGTTCAGGCAAACAATCACCACTCATCAGTACTGTTAAGGTTCCAGTTCCACCTCTTTCGCATCTCACACATCTGCTGAACCTGCCTGACACAACTGTGAGATGCTATCTGATCTTTGGTCTATGTGAGGGCTGGCCTAAGTGTTCCCTTTCTATTACCTTATTTCCCATTGGCTTTCCAAGTTGAAAGGAAGAGACATCTAGGAGGAGGATCCAGGTCTCTAACTTCAAGGACCAAAATAATTAAGCAATTCCATAAGACAAAGCCCAAGAGAGAATCCTCTTCTGCTTTAGTTCAGCCCACAATCTCTTTTCTCTATTTCATTTTTATAACCTGTCAAAGCATCTCCTTTTTCTTGGTAGTGAAGTAAGGTGTGGTGGAAAGAGAGGGAGGGAGGGAGGGATGGAGGGAGAGAGAGAGAGAGAAAAAAAATATGAATATGAAAATGTGCATGTGTGTGTGTGTGTGTGTGTGTGTGTGTGTGTGTGTGAGTGTGTGTGTGTTGAGGGCTCTCCCTTAGGGTCAAAATGGCAGCCAACAACAGACCTGAGGACACTTGAAATAGGTGGACAGTGAAGGTTTAGGGCAATTCCACACTTCCAATGCTGCTGTCTTGAAGGGGAAATTGGTAAAATCTTGCTAAAGGATAACCTGCCAATATTTACCAATTTCTTAAAAATGTACAATGTCTCCTTTAGGAATCTGTTTTTACCTAAATAATAAGAAATCTAGAAAAGGATTTGTGTACATTGATCTGCATCTCAGTATCATTTATGCCAATGAGAAAACTTTGAAATTTGTTATTTTTTTGAAATATCCACACAACAGGACTCCACTATTAAAATACTGTTCTGTATAATAAGTGAAAAGAATAGATATAAAGTCAAGAAAATATCATGCCAGTTCAGCTGAAAATGAGATATTGAAAAAGACTGCACAGAAATGTTCGAAGGACTTTGGCTGGGTTTTTTTTTTCTTCTTTATATTTTCTTTTTTACACACACACACACACACACACACAGAGAGAGAGAGAGAGAGAGAGAGAGAGAGAGAGAGAGAGAGAGAGAGAGACATACATCCCACTTCCAAACTATAGCCACTCGATAAAAGGAGAAATATGACTTATGGGTTAATTAGACCAAACAATGCAAAGCTCCAACATCAGATTCCACTGACACAACAGAAGTTGACGCTGACATTCCAAAGCAAAAAGGAATGTATTAGAAGACACTTGGGGCCTATAGAATAGTGAGAAGACCACGCCAAACATCTGTGGGCCTGGGCCAGAGTATAAACGGTGACCCACATACCACCTGTTCAAATCTATAAATTATACATCAAGCTAGTAAATGATTACATCCAATATGTCCTATCCTCTGCCTGCCCTTACCAAATGTCTTCATTATGACAACAAAAATACATGCACAAAGCAACAGTTACTTCCAAATAACTCAGGAGAGGGCACTAAGAATCCTCCCCGGCTTGCTGGATCCTTCCTTCAGTCCCCTGATGGCTCAGGAAAACATAGGATAAGCTCCCACATTTTTCCCTCTCTGAGGTGTCCTGGAGGCTCTCAGTCTTCTGCCCAGTGGCTGGCTTAGTATTCACTCCTTTACCCCTCATTCTGAGAACTCACTTCATAACCTTGAAGTTCTTCCTCACCCTTCCTTGTCCAAACGAGGCAACTTCTGTTCACTGAGTGCTCCAAGCACTACCCCCAATGTTGCCTTTTCAATTTCTCAAAAAAAGAAATCTCTGCCTTCCACTCTTATTTTCTCACTCACCCATGATCCTTGACAGAGCAAAAACCGCTAACCCAGACTGAGTTTTATTCATACTGTACTTGTGCTACCTCCTTGCAACATGATCCTCCTTGGTCAATCTTTGGTCTTAGGGGCGCACACACCAGGGGAGGTGCAATCTGCCCCCAGGACTGTGAATGTGGGGAAATTGTGGATACAGTCAGAGGCCAGTTAGACCGGGAATACTCTGGGTATCCAGTATGAGCAGGTGGGTCTCAGATGGGCACATCTCTTTGGCCATGTTGGAAATAGGAATAAAGAAGTCCTGCAGGACCAAGAAAGATGCATGGAACCAGGACTGGCCACCAGAAGAGCCTGATAAGAAAGGACCTGCCATTATCACTGCTGCCTCTGCTGCTGATAGTGAGCCAAGATTCAAGGTCTCAGGGAAGGCTCACCTGATTGGTCATGCTTGGGTCTCCTGAAAGCCCCTAAATGAAGCAGATGGCTGGTAGACAAAGTATAGCGCTACTGTAGTTGGTGGAGCAGGTACTGGAAATTCTTCTGCCAAGATAATACACAATGCAAAAAGAATTCTCCAAATGGATACAAGAAGACTGTTAGGAGGAAAGGAGGCGGGGGACTCACCTGGAAAGAAGCAAGACTACAAAATATTCTCCCTGTGTAAGAAGGGGATACAGCCACTGCTATTCACTGAGATTTGTGGTGATAGGTATGAAATAGATGTGGCAAGATGAGTTAGAAATTCTCTGTTCCTTAAGTGAACACTAATGGTCACCTCTGACTCAAGTGGCCATCCAAGACTATCATCCTCAGATTGCCCTTGTATGGGCTTGGACTCCAGGTAATTCCACCCCACTTCTATGGGTCCTGGAGAGAAGGCTCCTGTCCACCAGACTGGAGTATGTGTGATGCTGAGTGAGGCAGGTTCTCTGCTTGCCTCAGCTGTGGGATACATTAGGAGGCAGGGAGGCAGGCACACTGTCCTAGGTCTGGAAGAAGTGCTCCTGGGCTGAGGTTAATTACACTGATTCTCATGGAACTAGTTTATGAAGAATTAAATGGCTTCCTAGGGGCATGTTTATCTCTCACTCTCTCACACCCACACAACCAAGAAGACCTTGTAACACAGAAATGCAGGAAAAGAATTTACAATCTCAAAGTGTGCAGGTGAATGAATGTGGAGAGAGGGCCGGGAGAGGAAGAACCCCTTATTTCATCTCTCCATTGTAGTTAAATGCTTCTGAAAGTCACAAGAGGCAGTCTCTGGAGCTTGAGATTACAAATGGCCTCCCACATGCCCCATTATTTCTAAGCTCTAACTCAAGAATGTAAATGCTTGTGCTTCGATGCTGAGTAATTCATGGCTTCTACTATATATTTTTTCCTTTGAAGGTTGAAGCAATAGCGGTGTCTTGTACCCTATGAATTTTCTCTGTCCTCTCATTCTCTCTCTGTCCTCCATCCAAGGCTTGCTTCTCCTCTCTCCTTCTCTCAGCTTTCCTCATTTCAAATTAGCCAACTCCTCAGACATTGCTGCTCCTGTCAATGGGGCAATTATGGTTCATCTCATTCAGAAATGAAACTTGGGTGACATTGCTCCTCCCCCTCTCTTCTCAGGTCTGATCAGTCACAAGTTCCATCAGCCCCGACGACGTTGCCTTCTCATCATTCATTTCAGAATGGTTGCTATGCGGCCTCCGTTCTTACTCTTCTTACGTCTGTATTATGTCCAGAGGTTAACAGTCTCTTTGGAAAAACTTTTCTTTTGTTGCCCACTCCTATAGACTGTTATAAGATGAACATATGATTAATAAGCTTCTTTTTAAACTTTCCAAAGAATTTCACAGGCAAGAATATAAAGTTCAGATTCCCTGACTTGGCAATCAAGGCTCTCACTCCACTGGGTGCCTGGCTTCTCTTCACCTCACTCCCCACGGTTCTTAATCTGCACTGGTCCCCTGAGGATTCTGGACCATGCAAAAGCATTCTTAAACTGGATTTCTTTGCTGTTTGGTTGCAACTGCCTGGAATCCCCTCTCTCTGTCCCCACTCTCCAAACCCTGTGCATCCTTTAGAGTCTGTCACAAACCTGAACTTGACTTTGAAACCTTTTCTGATTGCATAATCTACAATAGTGTCCTGTCCTAATAGTCTTTCTGTTGGGCTGGGGTTGTGGCTCAGAGGCAGAGCGCTCGCCTACCATGCGTGAGGCACTGGGTTTGATGACCAACACCACATAAAAATAAAATAAAGAGATTGCATCCACCTATAACTAAAAATTAAATATTTTAAAAATAGCCTCTCTGTGCTATTTCTCACTTCAATATAATACTAGCTGTAATATCATTTTTCCAATTGTAGGGATGTCCTGTCTTTCCACTTAGGTTGTGTCTTCACGAGCACATACTTTTCTTTCTTTCTTTCTTTCTTTCTTTCTTTCTTTCTTTCTTTCTTTTTTTCTTTCTTTCTTTCTTTCTTTTTTTTACAGGTGGAAACTCTTTAAAAACAATTAATGAAAATAATAATAGTGGCATTCATTGGGTGCTTTCTATGTGCCAGGTGCTGTGCTAAGTTTTATGTGCATAATTTACTTGTCTTTACCACAAGTAATTGGTTAATTGCTATTATTTCCCCTTTATGGATAAGGAAACCAAAGCTCAGAAAAGGAAAGTAACCAGTCTGAGGTCCCCAAACTAGAAAATTTTAAAGCCAGCATTTGAACCTTGATCCTCCTTGAAGCAGAGTCTAACTCATAAGTCTGTTCTGATAATCCCAGTGCCACTCAATGCACTGGAATATTCACTTCATCCAAAAGTTTCCTGAAACTCTTAACAAGAGTGCCAATCAAAAACAGAGCGCTGATCTTATAATGGATTAATTCCTATGTCAACTATAAATAACCAAAGCCATCTCCAACTAGCTTGCCTAAAATGGGGGGGGTATCTCCTGTGGAGGCACAGAACATTCCAGGGGACCCCATTGCTGGAATGACTGTGTGGTGCATTCAGGACGGTTGCAAATCCCTTTCATCTCATTTAATGGAGAAGTCAAGTCTAATTCTCCTCCCCTTGAATCTGAACTGGACTTAGTGAGTTGCTTAATTAATGAGGCGGCAGAGGGGAATGCAGTGGCAATTTCCAGTCCTTGACCTCTGGGACTCGCAGCTTCTGGTTCTCTTTTAATATACTTTCCAAGGGAATCCTGAGCAACTATGAAAGAAGCCCAACTAGCCTGAGATTGACAGCCACACTCCAGAGGCCACGTGCAGATGGTCGGGTTGATAGCCCTATAGACAAACCGTTCCTCTCAACTTCACCGTGGCACCACACGTGTGAGTTGCGGCTTCCCGTGTGGTTTATGCCCAAGGAGTCTTGTGTTGCAAGCTCAGTCTTCACTGAGGCAGCATTAAGAGGTGGTAGAACACTTAAGAGGGGGAGCCTTGTGGGAGGTGATTGGGTCACTGAGGGCATCACCTTGAAAAAGATTAAATAGTCTTTGTAGTTTTCCAGTTAGTTCCTCTGAGAGTAGGCTGTTAATAAAAGAACAGGACTGTCCTTTCCAGCTTGCTGTGATCCTATGACCTCTTCTTCTTGAACATTTTCCCACCATGATGCTGTCCCCTGTGAGGTCTTAACCAGAGGGCAAACAAGTGGACCTTGTCTGACCTTGGATTTTCAAGTTTCCAAAATCTTGAACTAAACAAACCTGTTTTCTGTATATATTATACAGCTTTGGGTATATTTGTTATAGCAGTGGAAAACTGACCAATACATGAGTGAAACCTTGATGATCCCTCCAGACAGGCTGTCTGCCTGCTAAACATGACTGAATAACCTAGATTGATGACATATGAATCAGTAGATTCACCCAACCCAACTCTGCCTAACTCACAAAATCATAAGCTCTAATAAAAAGGTCATTTTTTAAGGCACTAAATTGGTAACAGTAACCTACTTGGCTCTATGAGCCTGTGAAGTCTTCCATTCCCTTTTCTCGCTAGATGCTTATGTTACTCTCTCTCTCTGGACTGACTACCTCTATTTTCCTGTGCATACAGCAAGGATTGATCTTCATACCATTTACATACTTCAGTTTATAGATTCTTCTATGTTTTATGTGTATAATTTACTTCTGTCTTTACCACGAGTGATTGGTTAATTGCTATTATTTTATTATCACTTATTGAAGTGATAATAAAAGTTGAATAGTATTTCTTATTTGAATCCTGAATTTCCATGTGAGATATTTTGGATTAGTCTCGGTTTGAGCCAGTTTTTAATGCCTGCTTTCATAAGCAGAACCAAAGAGAAGAGGTCACATAATAGAAATATCTTCCATCAGCTGCCACAGTATGTGTGGTGGGGGAAAGTCCGGTCTCAGAAAAGAACTGGGTTGGGCTTCACTTAAGGGGCTGTCTCCTTATTTCCCAGTCCTCAAATGACTCTGCCCTTGGCTTCCAGACAGTGCAGTGTATCAGCCTCCTAGAGCGTTTCACATGCTCATTAGCACAATATTGATCTCTTGAGGGGCCTCCAGTACTCAATGTCTTCCAGGAGTTCTTCAAGAAGGATAGGAAATTGCTCCTGGGGAATAGTCAGCTTCTTTCCTCCTCCTTCCTTTGGTTAAACATTCTCCCCAGAAGCAGTGACTGCAGATGTTGGTCCAAGGGCAGAGTAACAGTAGCTAGGAATAGTCAAGAAGGACTGATACATTGCATGATGCTACATTTTCCAGACTTCAGTCATTCATTATCATCTTATGGATTTGGGGCCATTTTGGTCTACTACTGAGGATGATATACGTTTTTCTTTAAGTAAACTTATCTATTTAAAATATATATGAATTTATCTAAAAAGTTGCTGGGCATGGTGGTGCATATACCTGTAATCCCAGCTGCTTGGGAGGTTGAGGCAGGAGATTCATAAGTCGAGGCCAGCCTGGGAAATTTAGTGAAACCCTTCTTCCACAGAAGAAAAAGAAGAAAAACAGGAAAGAAAGAAAAAGAACTGGAGATATAGCCCCGTAGTAGAGCTCCCCCGGCCACACACAGTAGTAACTATTTCTGCTACAAGTAGGAGACCAGTATTAACTGCTATAAATCAAGGAAGATGTAGAAATTCATACCATTTATTGCTGCATACCACTGTCTGCTGAGATCTCACAGGCTGAGATTTATTCCTTTGTTAAATAATATTATAGAGGAGTTAAACATTATCACCAAACACATTTTCTTGTTCATGTAGTCAGACAGAATTGAAAAGAACATAAAGGAGAATACCTGTGTCATTGTATTACTTAATACTACAACATCATAGATCACAAATAGCCACGTGCTCATTGAACATGCACATCCTTCTTTCAGGAAACCATTATGAATTTTTATATCACTGCAGCATCCATTTTGAACACAGGTTTAACTTTCTGATACCAGATGCAGAGATTTTTTTTTCATCCTTGACACAGATCCTAGCTCTTCTGTGTGGTTGATGCACATGTCTGCCTTATCTGACTCTCTCCTGGTAACCACTTCCCCAGGGGTAACTACAAACAGCTGACTTGCCAGGCCTCACTGACCCCCACATCACTTATGGCTATGAAGATATGTCATAGTAACCACCTTTCAGTCGCAGCATGATCTCCTAGAACTTGACCTTGCTCACTTTAAATCCCTCAAATAAAACTACCTGCAGAAAACCCATACGGATAACACCTTGGACCCCAAGAGGGGCAATGGCCCATGGATGACCCTCTTTCCCTCTTTGTGCTCCCATCCATGGTCTTTAATTTTTAAAAAAATTTTCATTTTTATCCTGTATATCTCATAACTGTAGAAACAGGGCTCTTCATCTTAAAGATCCTAAATTAAACCAAAATATTGAAGGAGTGTTCCATTGGAAATTGCTTTTTTGAATTAGACTGTCTGAGTCTGCCCAATTAACAGGCTTATGTGACTTTGGTAAAATCACTTTATCTCTCTGAATCTTGATGTGCTGAAATGGGAAATACTAATAGACTGTATCTCACAGTATTTTCGTTAGCATTAAATAAGAATCTATGTAAAGCATTTAACAGACTTAGCAAAACAGACATTACTTTTAACATGTACTACCTATGATGACATGATAAATTATGGTCACTGGGGGTGAGAAAAAGTTATAAGATGTTTCTCCCAATTCAACATATTTCATTGTCAGTTTTAGTCATTTACACATAATTATAAATAAATACCAATCTATGTAAACTTTTATGTAACTGCCAATGGTATTATATGCAAATAGGTCTCAATTCTGCTTGTGCAACAGAACTATCTGAAGAGTTGTGAGAAGAATTAGAAAAAAGTATAGATTTTTCAGTTCCTCTTAGATCTCATGAACAAAAAATTCCTTGTATGAGATCGAAGCATGCACGCTTTCAAAACGCTTCCCTGGTGACTTTAATATTTGATTGTATTTATCAGTTTCCTAGAACTATAATAACAAATTACCATAAGTTGGAAGACTAAAAATAACAGAAATTTCTTCCACTTTTGGAGGCTTGAAGTAAAAAATCATATTGTCATTTGGATCTTGCTCTCTCTGGATACTCTAGGGTAGGATATTTTTCTCACTTCTTACCTTTTTTTTTTTTTTTCTTTATTTTTCTTCTGGTACTGGGGATTGAACACAGGGACACTTTACCACTGAGCTATATCCCTGTCCTTCCTATTTTTTATTTTGATGCAAGTTCTCACTAAGTTGCTGAGAATAGCCTCACACTTGTGATCCTCTTTCCTCAGCCTCCTTGGCATGACAAGTGTGCACCACCATCACACATACCCAGTTACTTTTCCTACCTTTTTGATGGTTATTAGCAAGCCTGGGTACTCCTTGGCTTGGAGATAACTCATTCTGCCGTGCTCTCCCTGTATGTCTATACAAATTCTTCTCTCCCAAGGATACCTGTTTTGGATTAAGGCTCACTCTAATTCATATGACCTCACCTTACCTTTATTTTATCACCTTTATTTTATTTTATTTCTCATTGAGTCACATTCACAGGTACTGAGGATTAGGACTTCAACATACCATTTTAAAGGCTACAGTTCAACTCATAACATTACCCATGGTTGAGAATCAGTTTTACACTTGAATGTTGACATTTGATGACAAGAGCAATAATAATCGCTACCACCAACGTCAAACACTTAAAAGTCCTATCACTTTATGTGATGATGAAGGTATTATTTTCCTCTTACTCCTATTTTATAAATGAGAACACTGAGATATGATGAGATTTTAAAACTCGCCAGTTAAGAGATGAAGCCAAGATAGGAACTCAGGACTCTAGATTTCATCATTCTTTAAGGAGACGCATAACAACAATAGAACTTTTGCATATCCATGCTGTGTCCTGCTGAGCTATTTCCACATTGCTGACACTAAGACTGGAATCCCATAGTTACAGAGAATAATCTCCCAGTGTTTCAGGATATTTAAAAAAAATTGGATGGGAAGAGCTGGACTGGGAAGATTGGTTTTCTCCATTCTTGGAAGTCGTTTGCTCACTAAAGGCCATCAGCAAATCCAACATAGGGTGGTTAGGATGCAACAGAAAAGAGTTAGAATAGCCTCTCAGCCCCTGAGTAACTTGATTTGGCTGGGTAGATATTGAAAAGTAGCATATGGTAAATTTCAAATGAATGTTGTTGTGAATTGGACCACAGGGAAGGATTCATAGACTTGTTAATATTAGAGCTGCCAGGATTCTCAGAAATAATTTGATGTGATTTCCTCTTTGAAAGAAGAGGTGCTGTGTCCTAGAGATGTTAGCTGTCTAGTCTAAATTCACCCAGGCAGACAGAGGGCAGCAGACACTCCAGAATCCCCCATCCCATTCCTAGGCTCTCCTCACTGTGAGCACATTCGGGCTTGTTCACGGTGGGTTCCTGCAGCATCTCTTATTGAAACAACAGGTACTAACTGAGCACCAGGTGACCATGCTGCATATGCCACTTAATCCACAGATACCAGAAAGCAGGTGCTACTGTGCATGTGGTTTTCAAGTGCAGTTACTAAAGCTTTGAAGACCCCAAATTCCCTACCCAAGGTCAGAGCTTCACAAGGTCAAGAGCCCAGATTTGACTGATTTCAAAGTCATGTTTCACTGGTTTTCTTTTCTGGTGCTCATTTCATGATGAATTCCCACCCTCACCCCGCTTGTTGTAAGTCTCAGAGACAAACTAGAACCGGTCCCCTGCTAACTGGCCCCCCTCAGGATGGTTCAAGGGAGGTTGGAGTAATCCTCAAGGGACACAATAGACCATCCTTCGCCAAAACACCTGTTTTAGATTCCAGAAGAACTGTGGTGAAGCACCGCCAGAGGGCCAGGATCCATGTCACCTTCAGAAAGGAGGACAGGCAGAGGATGTTTGAAGATGGCTGCTTGAGAACAACAGACCTTGTCGCTGAAAGGCAGGGAATTACATACTAGAAAAAAAAGCAATCACTATCTAGCACTGTGAAAACTGACACAAAGGTCAAAGCATTCTGAGGAATGCTTAGGTCTGAAAAACTTCTCAACAGTGAGAGTCTGTGGTTGCTACCTGGGGAAGTTCCCATGTCCACACCCAGCTCCATGACCAAAGAAGTTCTTCCAGGATGGGACAAGCCTTGAGGAGCAATAGCTTCTCTTTCACGCATGAAGGGAAAACCACTGGATTTGGAGAGGATCGATGCTCATCAGCATTTTTGGTAAAAATGAGAGATGTCGGGTGACACATGGTTTCTCGAGCTGCAGTTTACAGTTGTGGCTGCAGAAAATGTGTTCTTGGCTAAGGCAGCCCATGTCTCAATGGAAAATAGCCAGCAGAAAGTAAAATGTGAGTCACATTTTAAAATGATCTGAACTTTTGTGCAGTTCCTTATCTAAACAGACCCATTGATAGAGAGTGGGAGATTTGGTCACAAAAGGTATTTGAGCTCAGCTTCTTTTAAATCATGGGTTAGCAATGAAGTTATGTAATGTGACCACACTTAGGCGGTGAACCCTGAAAACCAGGCTGGAAGGAAGAACAGGAGGAGGGAAACCTTGAGCAGAGACATCAGGCTAGACATCCTGGGACAGGCAGATTTCAGCGAGCCAAGGCATGTTACTAAATCAAGACACAAAGAAAAATAGTAATAATGACCTTTGGGGAAAAGATAGAGAAGTACAGAAAGAATTGTTGCTAAAAGTCTAGTTTTGGACACCAAGTTATCTGACAGGCAGAGACAAGAAAGCATATACCACATTCAGAAAGCATATACCACATTCAGGGAGGAAAACATTTAATATAGTCAATAGAAACTGTTCCTAAGAGGCCAAGCATACTGTACATGCCTGCCTACAATCCCAAGTGACTCAGGAGGCTGAGGCAGGAGGCTCACAAGTTCAATGCCAGCCTCAGCAACTTAGTGAAACCCTGTCTCTATTTTGAGATAGGGATGTAGCTCAATGGCAGAGAACTTGCCTAGCATATGCAAGGACCTGAGTTCAGTCTGTAATTTTGAATACAATACAATAAAATAAAAAGGATGGGAGATGTAGCCAGGTGATAAATCAAACCTGAGTTCAATCCTTAATCTCCCCACCCCAAACAAAATTAAAAACCAACCAAAACCAAATCTAAAAACTGTTCTTAAGTGTTTCAAATACTGGAATTAGCAGAAAAAAAATGTTTTAATGTAGCCAGTATAAATATATTCAAGTAACTAAAGGGAGCCATGTTTAAAGAATGAAATGAAAACATGGCAATAAATAAAAAATAAAAAATGGAAATTCTGAACTTAAATAGCATAACTGATGCAAAATCACTAGAAGGACTAAGAGAAGATTTAAGCTGACAGAAGAATCAGTGAAGTTGTAAATAGACCAAAAGAAATTGTTCAATCTACAGAACAGAGAAAAATCAAGTGAAGAGAAATGAACCAAAAATCAGAGACACCATCACGGGTTTTATCAGACATGCAGCAGGAGTCCTAGAAGAAACTAACACAGAAAAAAATCAGAAAAACAACATTTGGAGAAATAATGTAGTAATTTTCCTAAACGCAGGCTCACACCTAGACACATCACAGCTGAACGTCCCTGAGGGTCACACCGTCTTTGGCCAGACTCTGTGGCAGGCACTTGATTAACTCTTGTATCCATGGTGACATGGAGATGGATGGAACCTAGTATCTCTTGACAAGACACCTTGTGATCACTTGTGGATGGTCTTTGTTTGTGACTTTGGAACATACTAAAAATATACTCAACATTTTAGTGATAAAATCTACTCAACTTGGCCATGTTTGGAACACTTTTCTACCCCCTTTCTATCTGGAAAGAACCGTTGGCTCAGAGGAAAGTGTTCAGTTGCTCTTAGCATTTCAGCTACATACAATTCCCCAGACAAAAATGATGGAGACTTTCCACTTCTTCTGAATATGGTGGCAGGGATGTTCACACCTGGGGAGGGCACAGATGAGCCTATTAATAGACTGACATCACTTTCATGAGGATTCACTAAGGCTGGTTGCTGGTGCTTAGTTTTTCTCTCCTGAAATCCCTCAATCGCTCATTCTTTCTTTCTAGAGTGTCCCACATATGGCCTGACTTCTTCATGTAGGAACTACTAACACCCTTGAGAAGTGAACGCTCAAATCAAAGCAGGAGGTGTTGAGGAATCGCACAACTCCAACTCTTGGGCTAGCCACTATCCGTCCCATTACCTAATTCCTGGGGACAACAAATCTTTTTTCATTGTGAATTTGAAGCCCAGATGACAATCTCTGGGAAAGTACAAAGCCTCTTATTAGATTGTCCACCAATATCTCATCAACAGTGGGTCTGGCTGTGCCTGAAATAGGTCATAAGCTGGGTAGATCAAGACAATTGAAGAATTTCCTACTCTAATCTTCTTATTCCCCTTATCCTCAAAGGGTATTATGTTAGCAGGATTTAAAGAAGTCCTCCTGCTGTTGGCCAAACCCTGGGAGGCAGAAAAAGAAATAGCAAGCTCAAAACCAAATTCGCAGCCAACAGGAGAAATGGAAAGGGTCTAAATTCTAGCAGTGACATTGCCATGTTCTTACTAGACTTATGAGTCACTTAAAGACAGGGGTCAGGTCTTATTTATCTTGTATCTTTGGGTATGACTACATAGTAGGTATTCAGTGTTGACACTTTACTTGCAGAATATCTATTCTGGGAGATCATAATTGTTTTCTGGATAGTATCAGTTAGACCTGTGGAAGTTCCTGCAAGACACACTTAGCCTCACAGGATGCTGAATATCTTTAATGTTCACAGTCTTTTTGAGTTTCTTTTTTGTTCTCCACCTAATGAAGCATCTATTTGTAGTGTACCCAGAATATTTCTCAGTGTATTAACATATGTTGGCTCATCTTTTTTTTAGTAGAACATTATTTTTAAATGTACTGCATAAATAACAAAATTTAAGTACACATATTAACAATTCTTTTCAATTTGCTGAATAAACTGAAAATAATTTCCATAAGTATTAAAAGTCCTTATAGACTAAATCTGTTCTTTTGCCATTTTTTTGTTTTCTCCACTGTGTGCTTAACCTTTTCAGTTTGCTTTTCTCCTAATCCACTGGGAAGGTGAAGGAATAAGACAGTAGAGATATAACCACAAAACATTCTTTTGTACATAGACAATGTGTTTTTTTCTTTCTAGCTTCTTTGGAAGTCACAGTCTTTGGCACAAAACTTTATATTAGCTTTGGCTATCAACTTGAGCTATGAAAGTATTTATAATTTATAATATTTAAAATTTTGATTTCCCCATAGTCTACTACTGAGTCTTTATTTACTCCTGCTAGCTGGTTCATGGATAGGCATTATCAACATCACCTAGAGGTCATTAGAAATACAGAATCTTAGCCTCACCCCTCCCATTGCCAGACCAGCCTATTTGCATTTTAAAATAAAAAATGATTTGCGTGAAAATATGGTTTAAAAAGCATGGCTCATCCAGGCATGGTGGCGCATGCCTGTAATCCCAGCAGCTCAGGAGGCTGACATAGGAGGATCGCAAGTTCAAAGCCAGTCTCAGCAAAAGTGAGGTGCTAAGCAACTCAGTGAGAGCCTATCTCTAAATAAAATACAAAATAGGTCTGGAGATGTCGCTCCGTGGTCCAGTGCCCCTGAGTTCAATCCCTGGAACCACCCCCTCAAAAAAGCATGATTTTAATACATTGTTTCTTAAACTTAGCTGTACCCTGGAATTATCTTACTTGTTTTTTTAAAAAAATATTGATTTAAGATCTTGCTCTCAGAATCCTGATTAAATTGGTATGGACAATGAAATTTTTAAAAATTCTCAAGTGACTTTAGTATGCAGCAACAATTGAGAACTATTGCTATCACATATGCACTATATTTCCATAGGTACATTGACAGATCTCTAGAAATAAACTGTACCCCATGTTCTTTTCTCAGAAAAACTAGGAGATCAGCATGTAGATTTTAATATGCCCATTTTACAAATGGAGAAAATAAAAGTCAATAAAGGTAAGTCACACAGTAGGGAAAATTTTATTGATACCTACGGTACAATATTATGCTTCCAATGGTCTCTTTTGCTACATTGCCTCTTATATTAGCAAGGAACTAATTACTATTTTCATGGCTTAGAGTGTATTTATTGCATGCATGATTTTTCAAACCCTACCAACAAAAGTCAGTTTCATTAAAGCAATTTGATTTTTCTGTTGATGAATGTGAAGAATGATGAATGTTGAAGAATTATTAAGTTGGAATAAAACCAATACCAATATAATCTCTTCATTACTTAAGAAACAAAGATGGCAAAGCCATTGGCCAAAAACCAATATGAACACCAAGCATAAAAAAATGGGATTCAGTGTCCTGCAGCAGGGGAGAACACACTCCTGAGCCACCATGATGGTCTTAATAAGAGGTAGAGGCCAGGAGGGGCTTCTCACAGGACTTATGCTTGTGCTAAAGAATTCTCAGGAGGGCTTAAGGAAGCAGGGATTGCAAGTTCAAGTGAGTTGATTGGGGAACTTAATCAATTTTTTCTAGAAGAAGAATTATAGGGGTCTAGAGGTATAATTGGCAAAAGAAGCAAACAAATCACTCCTGTCAATAAGAGGCAGAGCTTAGTCATGTGTGGCTGCAGAGTGTGGCTGCTCTGTTGCCTCTGTATTGCTCCAAGCATGATCATAGTATGTTCTTTTCTGAGCCTCATTCATATCCTTCGGTGAAATATCAGTCAGGCTGCAAGGTGGTTGTTTTTCCACATTATCAAAGCATTCCTATCAACACCTTTAAATTCCAATGACTGCAGAGGTGATTGAGAGTTTAAAAGGAAAGAAAAAATGAACACAGGAGGGATTCTCTTTGGAAATGAACTCAAATATTTATAGACCCCCCCAAAATCATCATTTATAACTGAATGGTTAGCTTTTTCCCCCTTTCTTCCTTTCTATTAAACTCGGGGGCAGTATACCACTGAGCTACATATTCTCAGCTCTTTTTATGTTTTACTTTGAGACAGGGTCTCACAAAGTTGCTGAGCTGGCCTCGAACTTGTGATCCTCCTGTCTCAGCCTTTCTTGTCCCTGGGAATATAGGATGTGGCCCTGCACAATGACTTTTTAAATAGGGTGGAATTTTGTAGCTAGGAGGAGTTTGTTGCTGTTCAAAACAAACAGAAACCAAAAAAACAAAGTGGGGGGGAATATCAAGCAGGAAAAAAAAAAAAAAAAACAAATTTCCCAGTCAATTAAAAAAAAAAAAAAACAATAATAAGGAGATAGAATAAACAGCATAAAAAAGCAGGAAATTAGGAAAAAAAAATAAGATGGTAGAAATCAGTTCAAATATGTTAGTAATAATTAAAATGGATTATGGTTGTCAGAAGACAGAATATAACATAAAATTTTAAAATATAATATTTAAAATGCACAAGTTTAAAACTTAAGACTATAGAAAAATTGAAGAAAAATTATGGAAATAGGCACATAAGACAAATCTAACCAAAAGGTACCTGAGTTATGAGATAATCTGTGTTTTAAGATAAAAAAACATGATTGGCAATGAAATTATTAAGTAAAGATAGTTTCAATTTATCAGGAAAAATAATTGTATATATCCCATTAAATATATATACACAGAGGCTGAGGTTGTAGCTCGGTGGTAGAGTAAACAAGAACAGCTGCTCAGTGGTAGAGTGCTTGCCTCACATGTCGGGGATGCTGGGTTCAATCCTCAGCACGAAATTAAAAAATAAATTAAAGGTATTGTATCCATCTACAACTAAAAAATATTTTAAAAAAATATACATACACAGGTGCATGTATACGTCACATATGCATATATGCTTATACACACATATATAAGTGTATATGTAGAGAGATACACATGTATGGTGGAACAATGTGGGCACACTGATAGATCCAAAATTGCAGTGGAAATTTTCAATACACCATTTACAATTTTAACTCAGGCATAAGAAATCAGTGGGATGTAGAAATCCAGACATACACAATGGTTTTAGTCCCCTAACCCCCCACCAAATGAGGCAAAACTAATGCATGCTAATAGATGACAGAATAGTACATGGGGGGAGGGACTGGAGGCTGGGGAGGTGCATAAGGGCAGGTACTAGAATCTTGATAATATTTTGCATATTGATCTGGATAGTGGATTTTTTGGGGGATAATAGCTCTGCTACAACCCCAACTACTACTAGTACTCTTTTTACATGCTGAAAACTTATGTTTGTGCCTTTTTACGTGTGCATTTCAATTAAAAGTTTCTCTTAACAAAGAAAACAAAATGATGTAAAATATTTTTGATGACTCCATAAGGCAAGTAATTGTAAACTCCAAATTTGGAATAGTGATTACCTCAGAGAACAGGGAGGAGGCTGGAAAGCTGGTGGGAGGAACTTAGGTTTATACTCAGAAATGAATGCTTTTGTCTAGGGGTCAGCACATTTCCCCCCCACAAAAAAGAACCAGATGGTAATATATTCTTTTTATATTTTTACCTTTTTTATGCAAATATATATTTTATGTATTTTTGCTTTTGAAGGTTATAAAATCACTATTGCAACTATTCATCTGTGCCATCGTCATATAAAAAACCAACCACAGATTATATATGAATGAATGGGCAAAACTGTGTTTCAATAAAACTCTATTCAAAAACAGTGATATGGAGCTGGGGTTGTTGTTCAGTGGTAGAGCGTTTGCCTAGCATTTATGAGGCATTGGGTTTGATTCTCAGCACCATATTAAAAAAATAAATAAATAAAATAAAGGCATTGTGTCCATCTACAACTAAAAATATTTTCTTAAAAAAAAACACCAGCAGTATGGATTTGGCCCAATGTGTCATAGTTAGCTGCTCCTTATTTTAAATCTTTATAGAAGGTTAGTTCACAGATCTTCCAGGCACATGTTTCTGTTTGTTTGAATTTATGTGTTCTTCCATATTTTAATAAGTATTTTCCCACCAAATTCATGTGAGTAGAATGGAGAATCCAATGTGACCATGGTTTTGAGGTGTACTTGATATATTTTATATTTCAGTTGTCCATTGTGTGGATGCTGTATGTTTCAGCTGAACACACTGCAGAAATGTTAGTACCATTACTTGTTGGCTAACTGACCTTGAGCAAATTACTAGCCTTTCTGTTTCTTCAGCAATGGGAAAGGATCAAAATAATGCCCAATTTTCATAGTTGGTTATGAAATCTAAATGAAATAATGCAGACAAAGTCCATAACAGTGAACACAGTTCATCAGAAGCCCTAGGAGCACCTGCTGTGACTATTATGCTTATTACGCTGGTGGCTGTTGCTGCTTCTACTGCTGCTGTTCTACCACCATGCTGCTGCTATTAACCTCCAGTGCCCACATGTCATTTGCTATCAAATGAGGGATATGGACAAGATAAACCCTGGAGCTACTTCCAGCTCCGTATTCTAGACCATGGGAATTGAGTTAGAATGACACGTTTGCCCAGCTTGATCTAATGAGTAAACAAGAACAGCTGCTCATCAGCTATTGTACATGACTCTGTACTACTGCTGTCCTCGAGCACACTTGAGGACAGTTTGCTTCCTTAAGTAGTTCAAACATACCCACAGTACCATGAATTCACACTGGATACAAAGGAAGTGTTTGCTGAACAAATTGTAACAGTGGTCTTCCTACAAGAATGCTCAAATCCCAAATATGTTAAGGGTTTACTGCAAAGAAGATACTTAGAAGAGGTCAGGGGAGGGGAAAATACATGTACACACACACACACACACACACACACACACATACACACACAACTTATCTGTATCTATATTCATATAGATATATAAAGAAATAAGTTCAATGAAAAATTCAATGTTGTTGAAGAGCAGCGTAGATGAGAGCATTGTCAATGAACTCTGGTAGGCATGGATTCTGCCTGATTCTCCTACTTCAAAACATAGTCACTGATGAAGTTATGTCAAGCTGGAGCCTCAGTTTCCTTACCTGTGAAATGGAGGTGAAAACAAAAGGTGACTCTTCATGTAAGAGTACCTATCAATCATTTAGCTCTATGTCCTATGCAGTAACTGTTCCACTGTCCCTTACTAACTAGCATTTAATACCCAAGTCTGAATGTTCTTTTTAGACATGAAGATCAGAAGACATGTTTTAAAATCTACATCACTTTAAAGGGTTTGTTTTTTTCTCACAAGAAACAAGAAATTGAAAATGAAAGAATATGCTATGCATGTATTTATTTATTCATTTTCAAAATCTGCTGTATGGAGTGTGTGTACATAAATCTCATTCGATCCTCTCAAAACCCTGCTAAGGAGAACATTGGTATCTTCTCCTTTACTGAGAAAGAAGCTCATGTGGACAGAGGATGAATAACTGATTCCTCATCACAGGGGCTTTATTCACCAGAGGCTTAACCACGGTTTTTCTGACTCCAAACCCAGTACTTTGTTGCAATAATTTCTCCACATTTCCTTTTTTTTTTTTTGATATATCTTTCTGATTTGCCACAATGTTACCACTGCGCCTGCACTTGAGTATTGGTTTCTGAACTACTGGACTTTCTTGTATCATAAATCCAAGGCTCTCAACATCCCTTGTACCCTACAAGGTAGCTTTTAAGTGCAAGGACTGATCCTTGCACTTAGATCCCTCATAGATACAAACATCTCCTGGAGGAATCAGTGGTCCATGTATCTATTCACATAAGCTTCTCAGAACATACTACAGAAGACTGCATATATGTTCTTTATAGGCCAGCCTCTTCTCCCAAGGACCATTACAGCCGTGTTGTTAGACCCAAAAGGAAGCATGTCTTGATCTTCTCTAAGAAAAACAGTTTCCTATACCCAACCAAAAAAAAAATAAATAAATAAACCAAATAATTACACTGAATGGGAAATGTCATGGAGCAAAAAACTGAGAAATAGTAGGAGGTATTTTGTCGAGTGTAGGATCTTGACATCCTGGTACGAGAGGGTCAATTTGGGAAGGGCAGAGACAGCAGGCACTACTTGTCCCCAGAGAGTGTTCTGTCTCCCTAGGAAAGACTTGGCTCACTATGTTAATTACTCCAGCTGAACTGACCCAAGAGGAAATCCACTGCTCTGCTAACAAGATCCACCTGCTGCCAAGACATCTCCTCACCAGCATTCCTGAGCTGCTTTGTCACTTTAATGGCGGGTTGACAACTTTTAAGACATCATTTTGATCAGTCCTTCTTCTGACCTGTTATAGACTGAATTCCTAGGTCCTCTTCATTCACAGTGGAGGGCCATTGTTATGGTAATAGGAGGTGGGTGGGGATTAGTCCATGAGCTGGATTGATGGTGCCCTTATGGGAGAGACCCTAGAGAGCTCCCTTGCTCCTCACCATGTGAAGGCATAGCAAGAGACGCTGTCTATGATGTAAAAAGTGGAGGAGCCTCTCCAGCTACCTCTCAAGCACCTTGCGCCTGGACTTCTTAACTTCCAGGACTGTGAAAACCAAACTTGTGTTGGAAAGCCACCCAGTCTGGGGAGTTTGTCATGTCCATCCTTGTGGACTAACACCGATATACCTTTGTGGTTAGAGTCCCGAATTGATAACCACACAGGCTGGGAGAAACTTGTTGGTCTCCAAAGATGTTAAACCCACTGAGTTCCTGAGTGACATTTATGTTCATTAACCTAATTGATATTTCCTTCTCTACTGACTTCATTAAGTCATTTAGTTTATATTTAAGTCAAAAAATTAATTAAAATATGGTTGGATATAAACAGAAGGAACTTCACTCATTGTCCTCGTATTCTGTGACAAGTGCTGTTCTAGGTGCTTGATATACATTATTTGATGCAGTTCTTGACCCAACCCTGAAGCAGATTGTTATTCCCATTTGTAGGCAAGAAACACAGACTCAGAGACCAGGGGTGACTCAAAGTCCCAAAGGCCAGAGTCACATGCATTTTCATGGTATCACACTCCCTTATCCTATGCAATTTACACTTTAATCCTCATGCTAATCTCTGTGATAAGCAACACTATCATCTCCATTTTATAGATAAGGACCTCGGGCCTTATAAAAACAAATTGCCTAAGATGACATAAATTGTACATACAAACCTCCCCAAATTCTCATTCATGTATGTATGACTCCAAAAAATTATAAGTATTAGCAATAGAACCTGGTTGTGATATTCACATATTTTTAATAAAATACTAGTCCAATTGAGCTGATTCACCATAGAGCTGCTACGAGATGGCATCTATGCAGAATCAGTATTATCACATGGATAGAAGATTTGGTAAGCTCTAATATACCCTCTGATAGCCACCCATTAACCTCTTCTCCTGTTTATCCAAGGGGATGGGAAATTGCTGACTTAGTATTGTTTCTTCAAATCTTGACTAAGGACAACTGTTGCTTGTATTGAGCAGCAGAATTATTACAACTGAGATGAAAAGTAAAGCAGAAAAATTACTTTGCTTGCTAATGCATCATTACTTTCCAGAAAGGATAGCCATTTCTAGGTGTAGAGAACAGGGAAAGCATAGTGAGTCCTGAGAGTAAATTCTCAAGCTTTGCAGAGATTTGGACCAGGCAAACCCAATAGACTCTTCTAAAGTATCCCACCTGCTGCCGACGATTGGCACAAGTTCAAGCCCTAGGGTGTTATAAAGATTAAATAAATTGGTGCAGTTGGTATATTTGACATAGATCCTGGTGTATAGTAAGAAACACTTTATAATGGCTTACCATTTTATCATTATATAGCATCATCCAGTGGAGAGAATGGGGTTTCTGTTCTCAATCATTTCAGTCCAGACTAAGATCTATCTTGGTCCTTCAGGGTGCTACCTCTTTTTCTTCCCTTCTCTTTGAAAAGGGGAGGGTGAAGTGCAGCACAGGGATCTCCTGAGATGCTGCCTACAGCTTTGCATGCAGCCTGCTCTGCAGACCAGGTGTTCTAGTCACCAAAATTTTTTGCAGGTATTTAGCAAATCTAAGCTGACAGCAGGAGTCTGTCAGCCTGACATATGATAAACACCCTCTGCAATTTAGCGCTTTAACACAGCAAGTGAGCTAGCAGGATGAGTTAATTGCCAAGCTATCAACAGAGCGATGTTTCTTGAGCACTCTGTAAACCAGCTGAGAATCATCTAAGAAGCTCTGGGACTCGGCTATAGAGGGATGATTTTCAAGCAAAAGAGAAAAGTAATGGAGGTGGTTGGTGAGGGACTGACAGACAATTGGTTATATTAACCAACTCTTGAAAAGAGGTTTCACTAAAAGCAGGCAAAACCCAATAGAGCAGAATAAGAAAGAGCTTGAGAAATAGGACAATAAGAGCCTTTCATTTTACAGGAGAAGAAACTGAGTCTACTGTAGGAGTTGAGAGGTGAGGAATGTCTTGAAGGTGACAGAGGGCTGAAATCCTGATTCACAAAGTCTACGGTTTCTTGCAATTTTATGATCTATTCCTTGCTTTTACTATTAAAGTTTTTCTCTGGAATTCTTAGTGGGCAATATAGTGTAGACTTTGGTTATATCTTAGTTTGGCCAAATACTAGTGCTGTTATCTAAGACACATTACTTAATCCATTTGTGCCTCAATTAGCATATCTAGAGTGGGTTAGTATCTATTCCATCTAATAGTACCATGATTATTACAGTTTCTAGATTATTGGCTTTGAGTTACTTGGTGATGGGCATGGCTGCACTTTGGTAGTGACTGAGGAAATGGTAGAGACATCAACTCTGACAATTGCAATAAGATCCCTGTCTTATGTTCCTTAAACACTAAAGGAATAAAGCTAGAGAGGAAAAAGAGTCCTAAAAGAGTGTCGTAGAATTTGCTTCAGGTCTCAGCTGTGAATGAATTATCGGGTAACAATACACAGTACACCAGACAACTTTGAGCCTCCCTTTTCTTATCTGCAAAAAGGGCAATAATGTTGATCATGTTGCATTACTATGAGGCCGGAGTCAGATAATGCAGCTGAAGTATTTTGTAAAATTTACATAAACAAAAGAGCATACAAACATATGGGCTTATGTGCACATATAGATCATATGTATGCCCTATAGACTTTATTTTTAGGATTTTCAGGATTTTTTTGTCATAGCAAAATTGAGCAGAATGCTGGGAGATTCCCCTATGCCCTCTGCCCTCAAATGGACATAGCATCATAGCCTTCCATATCTGCATGCTCCACCAAAGTGCTACACTTAAGACAACAAACCTACATGGACACACGGTCATCACCAAAGTTGTCATTAGAACTTACTCTTGGTGTTGCACATTGTAGGGTTTGAACAAATGTAAAAGCATGTATCCAATACCATAGGATCACACGGAATAGTTTCACTGCCCTAAAATCCTCTGTGCTCAGCTGATTCATGTTTCCTCAACCCCAGCCCTAGGCAACCATTGATCATTTTACAGTCTCCATAGATTTGCCTTTTCCAGAATGTTACTTAGCCAGATTAGCTTCTTTTACTTAGTAATATGCATTATGACTAAACTGAACATAATTTCATAATACAATCCAACAATCAGGCTCCATAGTATCTATCTAAAAGAGTTAAACTGGGCACTACGGTACATGCCTGTAATCCCAGTGGTTTGGGAGGCAGAGGAGGGGGATGAAAAGTTCAAAGCCAAACTCAGTAACTTAGCAAGGCCCTCTGTAAGCAACTTAAACTTGTCTCAAAATTTAAAAAAAAAAAAAAAAATTAAAGGGCTGAAGGTGTTGCTCAGTGGCAACATCAATCCCCAGTAGCAAAAAAAAAAAAAAAAAAAAGAAAAAAAAAGAATTAAAGAAGTTGAAAATTTATCTCCATACTAAAACAAAAAAAAATAAACAAACAAACAAAAAAACCAAAACCAAAAACAACAACAAAAAATCACTACAATGGGTGTTTATAGCAGGTTTATTTATCATAGCTAAATCTTGAAAGCAACCAAGAGTCCCACTAGTAGCTCCGTGGATAAATAAACTGCAGTGTATCCAGACAGTGGGATTTTATCTAGCACTAAGAAGAAATAAGATTTTTAAGACATAAAAAGACCTGGAGGAAACTTTGATCTTTTTAAGCTAAGCTTTTGGTATCTCCTTTTCACTCATTACCATTTTTGTTCCATGACTACATCCTGTGACTTCACCTTTAGGATATAGTCCACCTCCAACCAGATGTCCACGTGCACTGTTGCCATCCTGATCCAAGCCACTGTCATTTTTCACATGGGCGCATTTGATAGCCACCTCGTTCATCTCCTTACATCCACTCTGTCCCTTTTCCAACCTTTTCTTCACAGAGCAAACTGGGACTTCCCCTGCTTAAAACTATTCCGTGGGTGAAATAGAAAACCTCAACATCTCCTGGCCCTGAATTCCCTGCTAACCTCCTCTACCACCATGCTCCCTTCTCACTCAAGCCTAGGTGTTCTCAAAACTTTCCCACTTTAGCTTGTTGCTAGGAATGATCTTGTTTTATCTCTATACTAAGATAATTTCTTCTTATTTCTCGGGTCTCATATTGATTGTCACTTTAGAGCAGATCTACCTGACACCCCAACCTAAGCCAACAATCCCGTGAACTCTTTTACTCGGCGCTTCTCTTCCATAGCACTTAAGTTTTCACTCTGCCTCTCAGTTGTGAGTTCTACGATGACAAGGGCCATATATATACTACACATGATTGTACCGTAAACCGACATGGTGCCTGGTATTTCATAAACACTCAATAATAAGTATTTGTCGAATAGATGCGTGAATAGATTTTTGATTTTTCAAGATGGTGAGTTAATGAACAGGGATGTTGTGAAGAGATTTTACAACTCAAATTTATTGCAGAAATTCTGTTTCCAAGCTAAATAAAATATGCGGTAAGAACCCAGCTATGATTTCTATGCAAAAAAAAAAAAAAAACATAAGTAAACTAATATGTAGATATATTTTTAAAGACATTGGAGAAGGATGGATGCAAAGAGAGATAGATGAACTAAAATTCCTGGGAGGAAAGAGCCCTTTCCGGGTGAGCAGAGATTAATGTCCCTTTATTTTTTTCTTGGAGACGTTTGCCAAGTCTGGGATGAGGTTGTCAATCTGGCTTGCTATTGCCAGAAAGATGCTGATAGGAAAAGAGGAAAACCAGTGGACTATTTCATGGCTGCTTCTGTGGCAATCTGAAGTGTCGAATATCTCTTATTGAATGGTTGGTTTTTCAGCCAGGACATTTGTGGCAGGCTGATGTGACATGAGAAGCAGGGACGCTGGGCAGGAGAGGAATAGCACAATCGTGTACAGTCTTGGAGTATTTAGAAGAAAAAGGAACAGGCTTACGCTTCAATGACATTTCAGTTAACAACAGACACAATAAATGATGGTGATCTCATAAAACTATATTGCCTGGTATCATCATACCCATTTTAGTTTGTGTAAAGCACTCTCTGTTTGCACAAAGATGAAATTACCTAATGACATGTTTTTCTCAAACCATACCCCCCATTGTTAAGTGATGCGTGACTATGTTTAGCCTGAGTACCCAACACCCTTTACCCTTGAGATAGAGCAACGGGAGAGACAGTGAATCTAACTACGTTGGCAACTGGTCCTAACCCAGCCCAACCCTTGAGTGGATTGGGGTCTTTTGATTGTGCCTGAAAGAGGAAAGGGAGAAAATAACACAAACCTCATTCTCTACAGTTCTTTTATATGCAATAGCTGGTATGCCAAAAGAAAGTACTAGACACATGTAGTGTCAGGAATATGTGCTCCATAATTAAGAAGCAGAGACACAGATGTTGGAGAATGCAGAATAATAACTTAAAATAACAACTATAAGCAGGTTTTAAAACTAGAAGATGGGCAATACAGATGAGAAAGAAAATCTCCCTAGAGATTGTCAGTCTATAAAGAAATGGACAGCTTAAGATGAAAAAAAAAACAACATTTGAAACTAAGAACTCAACAGATGGGTTCCACAGCAGACATTAGGCAGCAGAAGACAGGATTAGTAACTCAAAAACAGGTCAGTAGAAAATGTACAACAAAAGTGTGGAGAGAAAAAAGGATAAAAGCCTCAAGAACAGAGTAAAAGCGACTCGTGGAACAGATGTAGAAGATGTATATTCATGCAGAGACCCAGGAAAAGGAGCAGAGATATAGAAAAGCTTATGACTGAAATATTTCTACAATGAATTAATAATGTCAACAAACACATTGAAGAAGCAAATCCAAGCAAGATAAAAATAAGTTGCACCACAGTACAGGGTCCAGCTGCTCAGAATCGAGGACCAAAGAAAGTTTTAAGCAACCAGAGAACAACAACAACAACAAAAAACAATAGTAAGACTTTCCAATAAGAGCTGTGGAAGTCAGTCAGCAGAATTCACAATAGCCAAATTATGGAACCAGCCTAGATGTAGGTCAGCTGATGAATGGATAAAGAAAATGTGGTCTGGATGCACAATGGAGTTTTATTTGGCCATGAAGAATGAAATTAGGTCATTTTTATTGATGGCAATTGAGAGCTTTACGTTAAGCAAAATAAGCCCATCTCAGAAAGTCAAGGATCATATGTTCTCTCTCATATGTAGAAGTTAGAGATAAAATAGGACAAAAGTTGGTGGGTGGAGGGATGGGGGCACAGGTCTCATGAAAATAGGAGGGAGAACAGTAGAGTTAAGGAAGGAGGGGAAGGGGAGATTCTGGGGAATGACATTTACCAAATCACATTATTATATCATGTACATGCATGAATATGTAACACCAAACCCTCCTACTACATTTAATTATAATGCAATGAAAATATTGGGGGAAAAGAATGCAAATTAAAGATGTTTCCAAAAATTGAGAGTAAAGAGAACCTGTGACCAGATCATTGACACTAAAATAAATATAAAAAAAAAAAAATTCTTCAGGAGGAAAGACAATTATCTCAAGGAAGCACAAAGCTCTATGAAAGAATCAGAAAATACAAATTTATATGAATACTGACAGCTTTAAGCAATAATTATTGTTGTGGTGTTTGTACACATAGACGTAGAATATATGAAAGCAATAGCTTGCAGGGTGAAAATGAGTAAAATAGTTACAGTGTTACAAATTCTTGCAATATTTTGGCAGTATTTCTAATTAAAGGGAAAACATATAAATTCAGGATGCATATTTTAATCTCTAGAATAACCACTAAATTAATAAGACAAAAGGTATAACCAAGCAGTAAATGGAAGCGTTAACAATGGAATAGTAAAATACATTTGTTTAATAAAAAGGAATGCAGAAAAGTAGGAATAAAGAATTGAACAAATGAAGCAAAAACGAAAATAGATACCAACATGGTAACATGGAAAGCAATTTTTTTTTTTTTTTGTACAAGGGATGGAACCCAGGGGCACTTAACCACTGAGACACTTCCCCAGTCCTTTTATATTTTATTTAGAGACAGGGTCTCACTGAGTTGCTTAAGGCCTTGCTAAATAGCTGAGGTTGGCTTTGAATTTGGAATCCTCCTGCCTCAGCCTCCTGAGCTGTTGTGGTACAAGCGTGCACCACTGAGTCTGGTGAGTAAAGCAAATTAAGCAGTAATTGCACTGTGTGTGGGTGGACTCAACATTCCAAGCAAAACACAAAGATCCTCAGGTTGACAAAACAGCAAGGACCATAACAAAACCCATCACAACTGTGTCTGCTGATTCCAGGTTATAGAGCATGATCTGAAAATAGGCAAGATACACTGGGCAAAGTCTGACGAGGAACATGGACTGGTTGGCTCCAACAACAGAAGCTTGTTCCTTAGCAGTTTTGGAGGCTGGAAGCCGAGGGCAAAGCCTCTGAAGGTTTTCTTTCCTCCCACACCTCTCCTAGGCTTGCAATTTGCCTTTCCTGCTGAGGGCTTCTTAAGTGTGTCTTCATTTCCTTATAAGGACAATGGTCACATTGAGGTTCCTCCCCTACGACATTTAACCTGAATCATCTCTTTGAAGGTCCTGTCTCCAAACATGATCACTTTCTGAGGTATTGGGGGTTAGGAGTTCAGCATATGGATAATAGAAAAATAATTCAGTCCATGAGAAGGGGAAAGAGTTTGAGTTACTTTCTTCACATCATTTAGAATGGGGGACACAGAGGAGGTGGAGGTGAAGAATGAAGGTACATTTTTTGTAAAAACTCTGGGAAACAAACAACCCTCACAAACGGGCTACTACCAATAGGTTAAAGACCACAGAGAGTAGCAACAAAAACATCATGAGCCTCTAACATTTACTTCAGGTAAATGTTAAAAAATCAAGATTTTGTTGATAATTAAATGAGATCATCCTGTAAGACTTTAAAGAATCCAGAGCATACAATGAGCATTCAATAAATACTACATGATATTATTATTTTTGAGTTTGTGTTATTGCTGTGGAAGGAAGAAGTACCATGGCTTACGAGCTGCATTTTTGTTTAAAATATAACTGTTAAAAATGTACAGTGTTGCTCTATCAAGTTTGTTTCAAGAAGTATAATAGCAAATGGAGGTTAGAAGAGGTCTTCTAAATGTGTAATAGAAAGTATTGGTTGTCATGGCAAATAAAGCCTTGGAGTAAGCAGAACATGTTTCATTTTATTTTAACTCTTATCCAAATGTCTAGGAGAGCCTTCTCTGTTTTGGAAAAGAACACCAGTAAGCTATGAAAAATTGATTTCTCACAAACAGGACATTTGGCAAATGTGGTATAAACACATATAAGCAAGAAGGGGAAAAACTGGTTGTAGGTTCTGCTTTAGTTGCAAATAAATAAAGGAAGGAACAGTACCTTGGACAAGCTTCTTGATCATGCTCTCCAAAGCCTCTGTACCCTTCCCACTCCATGGGAATACCTGCGATATAAACAGCAACTGCCCTTTATTGAGCAACTACTCACATGCTGTACTCTGTGAATCTTTTCCTTCTCAATCACCCTCTAAAATAAGAAACTGAGTCTCAGAGAGAGAGTGTGTGTGTCTTACCTAACTTGAAGTGGGCTATAAATGGGTGAACCCAGACACAAATCCAAGCTTGCTGAACTGAAATCCCATTCTATTTCTGGTAAAGAAGGGTTTGTTTATTCAGTGGTTATTGTGAAAAGAAAAGAGACAGGCCTTTCTTTACTCAAAAGAGAAGTTAAGTGACAGGCCAGTGACGAGGACAGGCTCTGAGGATCACCGCCTGTCTTCTTCAGGAGCACACAGAACTGGCACTTTGTCCTCCCTGGTACTGGGGAGTGCAGGGGAGTAGCCCACCTATGAGCTTCCCATCCACTCATCTTTCCTCACCATCCCCGTGACGTTCCCACTACTAAAACCTTTAGTCCCTCTCATGGGACTTCAGTAACCACCTCCTAACTCATGTCCTTATTGCCAGGTCAGTTCACAGTTAGATTGACCCTCTATGTAAATTTCTGATATACTCAGATTTTCAGAAGCCAGACTTGGGAGTGGGTCACTTCTTTGCTAAGACAATAGCAACACCAGCATCATTTCCCCACATCACATTCAGAACATTCCAGTGAACTCCAAGATTCATTTCTTGCTGCTTTCCACTCTGTTCCTCCCATGCTTATTGGTATCCGGCTACACTGAGTTTACTCCTCTGTCCTGTAAATGAGGGACTGATTTCCCCTTTCCCCTCCTTTGTTCATGCTAATCTCTGGACTGTATTCCCACCTGATGTATTGCCACATATCAAAATTCTTAATCATTTTTTGAGGTCAACATGAGGACCAACTGCTCCATGAAAAATTTCCAGACACCTTGAGCCCCATTTCTCCCAGAACACCTTCTGTTTCTGTTGTAACATGTGATGTGGCTACTTTTTTTGTTTCCCCAGAGCAGAAGCCACTTGAAGGTGGTGACATACCTTTATGACTTCTGTCTGACAAATCATCTCTCTTCAGCAAATATAATGGTTGACTTAAACTCTATGATACACATCCTTCACACTGAACTATTTACTAAATGCGGTTCTCCTAGGATTTGGAAAGAATAGGAAATAAATCAGTGAATTAAGGTTCTAGAATAGGAGCAAAAATTGGTGGGTTCTAATGCTTGCTCGCCCACTAAATTCTTGGCTTTGAGAAAGTCTCTAAAACTCATCATGTTTCTTTTTCATTTACTTTTCAACGCAGAACGACTATAGAGTCCTTCACTCTACTACGATTGCTGTTAGTGTAGTCAAGTTTCAGAAATGGAGAGTTCATCATGAAAATATTCCTATTTTAGCTAAAAAGTCTCTAGAGAGAGCTTTCCAAATGCCTCACATTATGTTTCTCAAATTCTTAAACCTTTATACTGAGATTCATCTTGAAAAAAAATCAATAACTATTTTTTATCATCCTCTAGCTGTGTATTTCTTATTCAGAGAGGCAGTGGGACTTGTCTAAGATTTTTCAGTAACTAAAGATCTGACCATAAAGGGAGCAAGAGGAGATGCATTTTATCCTAGGAGGTAGGTCTGTTTATAGGCCCCAATTGTAGCACATGAAATAAGGAAAATATGTCTATAACTGCTGGGGAAAATAGCTCTCTTTCTTTTGTCAAATATATATCAACTCAATTCAAAGACAGAATCCCTAATGGGGCTCCAGCAATTTCTAAGGGTTGTCAACCTAAAATAAAATGAACCTAGTAGAGAACAAATAAAGTTACATTTATTTGGGGGCTCATTAGGATTGCAATCTGGGAAAACAGAGGTTGAAGCAGCTTTGAAAACATGCTCCAAGATCTTACAAAATGGCGGCTGTATTTGTAGCTTTAAACTGCAATGGGATTGGTAATTATATCATTTGTTAGTTAGCAATTATGATTAGTGCTGCTAGAAGTCTTGTAAGAAAGGATTGAGGGTGGTCTCAATCTCTGGGTAGTTTTAGTGAAGGGATATGTTGTACAGAAGGTCAGCAGAGGTAATGTTCAAAGATCAATTCACAACTGGGGATGGTGTGTCTGTAGCCCTGTTGAAAGGTTCAGCTGCAGACCTGATGACTGACTGATTGTGATCTTCTGACTCTGTTTTACGTGCTCTGAAACAATGGTATCACATTATGATTTTTGATATTTGATCAAGATCTTTGCACAGGAAAGTTTTTAGGAACAGAAATCCCATGTCCCTTGGATAGATGGGTCCCAGGAGGTCATGTCCCATGCTTCAGGGATGGATTGGTATGGTTTCGGGGCTTTGGGTCACAGCTGAGCAAGAACGAGGTGATAGACAAACCAGAGTCTCAGGCAGGTCAAAAATGAATCAAAGTGTCTGAAGTCAGTAGCGTCTAGTGGACCCAGGCTTGGCAAATTTGATTTTCTAGGTGCTAGGTTACTTTAGTAGTATGGAGATACTGAGCTATCCCAACGGCAAGCAATTCCAACAAGACAAAAGACAAGACCATGACAATTTAAACAAGACCATGACAACCAGCAAAGAGCAATTTGAAATGATGACCCTAAGAGTGTTCTTTCTCCTGAAGCTGACCACCTAAGTGGTTATATAAGTTTAAGGCAGAGAAACACCATGATCTGTTAGGGCCCAGTGAAGACCTGGTAAGATTCAGGTTCAATGAGGTACCTCCCAAGGCTTTAAAGAAAGAGAGGAAGCAGTCTCTTGTTTCCTCAGAGCTGAAAGTCCCGTGGCTTTAGAAATTTGAGTCAATGGACTTAGGTTGAAACAAAAGGTCAAAGAAACCCCTCACTCATTTTAATCTGTTCATTTCATCTCACATGGATTCTGATTGATTAGTGGTATCATATCCACCAGTGTCTTCATTGGTTTTGGGAAATCCTTACCCAGCCCAAGTCCTTGGAAATCTGTATAAGTTCTTTTCATCCTTGGAAACTCCTAGAAAACACAATACTTTGGATAACAATTGCCGGGTCAAAAGCTTCCAGGAAGGCATCACAATAAAGTACTTTGTGGCCAAGATTTAAATAATATTGGTTGAAGACCTGATGACTACTTACAACTGACAGAGAAATCTTGTTATTTCTGTTGCATACAATAATGTAGCATTAGAATTGTGACTGGTAACTGACACAAAATAGACCAGACTTCTAGAAATCTCATACCAAAAAATGTAATGTGCATGCATCTTTTGGACTTCCAAGGTCTTCCGGAAACTCCAAAGTTGGATCTTGACAAGAAAAACTTAATTTTAGAATTTTATTTTGGGAAATTAATCAAGCATATCAAAGGTTTAACACATTTAGTTAAACAGGAGCATTACAGAATAAAACCGGTGACACCAATTTTTATTTAGGCACAATGTTCCAGCAATGATAGAATCTTTATTTTCCAGGCCAATTATCTAAAAGTGAAAAAAAGTCTGCCACCATTTCCTGTTAGGAGCAGATTAATGCTCCAAGAAAACACTGCCATTTAAACACCAGGGATCGGACTTCCGTTTTGTATCAATGTACCTTTGATGTTAGTGCTCAGCCTCTAGAAAAACATAATTTCCCACCAACTTGATCACACATAAAATCAAGATGCATTCCTTTCCAAAACCTTGATATAACTTTCTCACACCTTTTCCAGTGTGTTCAAACTCTTAATATTGTAAAATACAAATTGTTTCTATTTTGAAATAATCACCGTCATTTTTAAGACAAAACTTTCTTTTTTTTTGATTCAACACATTCTCCTGTTCCATAATTGACTTTATAAATAAACATGTCTCCTTTCCCTCACATACAAAGTTGTTTCCCTTCTTGTTTTTAATTTACCAATCATTTAGTTAACAATCTTTAGCAATTATGTAGACTAATGGTTTTTATAAATATGTGGTTTCTGATAGCAAAAATTTTAAACATGGAAACAGATCCAAATGTGTTTAGTCCTTTTTTTCCCTTCATATAAAAGCAGAACACCAAAGTATGTAAACCTTATGTTTAATATTATAGCATTTTAACTTACTTAGAGAAGATCTAGACAACTAATACATATTGCTTAATTTGGTGTAACATAACCTTAATATTTTAAGTTACTGAAAAAGATTTTTGAAACTATGAAGAATTTCCTTACAAATGTGCATCCCATTTGCATTTACTGAATTTACTCCTTAATAATGACCTGAATTGCCTGTGGAAATTTGATAAAGAATGGTAGCTAGCCATCATTTCAGGTTGCTTTCTGGCCAACCATCTTCCCAGTATGCAACGTGAGACAGCCTTCATCCAAGAACTCTGTGCAGTTAGACACAGGGGTGTCTAGTTCATCACAAGACACAGCTGGACTTTACTAGGCCAACAATATCACACTCATCTCGAGGTAGAAGAAAATAAAAAATATGCAGAAAATAGACAAAAAGGAAGAAAAAGAAGACTTTAACTTCGATCTGAAAGCCTGTGCTAGTAAGACTCCTCACATCTTCCCTCCTCAGGCCATTTTTTTTTTTTTCTCCCAGGCCTGCCTGCTCCCAAATTTCTAGGAAATCTACATATCTTCACTCACAATGTTGAAGTTGCAGAAAATTCACTAACTTATAAGAATTGCCCAGTGCATGTGTATTTTTAGAATAGATTTAGCAAAGGGAGACATGAAACCTATAATGGAGGGGCTTCCCCAATCTTATCTATTGGTCGGATAATGGACAGGACACAACCTACGGATCCTGAGAACAGCCGGAGCCCCAGACGCCATCTTGGGACCTCATGGCTGAAGTCATCCTCACACACCTTCCCAAACCCACCCTCACAAAGCTTCCTGTAAAGAGCAAAGCCCCAGACCCCAAAGCACACTTCAACTCTCTAGGTAGCCTGTGTGGTCTCTTGGATAGAAGCTCCTTGCTTTCCTAAGAAATCTGTTGGTGCCTCCCACCAAAAGGTCTTGAAATTCCTTTCTGTGATGTTTGTCAAGGATTCCGTTGTTCTGAGTTGATCTTCCCTTCTCTACCACCTCCTCAAACCCCCTCTGGTGACAATCCTATTTACTTAAGATTTTCCAAGGTAATGTAAACTTTGTAAAACATTTGGGTTCATGTTATTTAATTTTTGAGCACTCCTTTATTTGCAACTCACCTTGGTACTATGTAGATACTATGTAAATACATATGTGGACAAAAGCACATATGTAGACATAACATACAATAAACAGTGTCCACAAATGTACATGAAACACACCCAGAAAACAAAGACATATCTTTGATTTAGATTCTTTATTTACTACCTTCTAAAAGTTTTTTTTTTCCCCCTTGACACTATCAATCTTCTGATTATATCTCCATCACTATAAAAAAAAAAAAAAAAACATTGATCCTAAATTTTGGCTTCTAGTGATATGACTCTTTGAGAAACTCCATTTTTGAGAAACCAGCCTCTACCTCAGAGCAAAGCCTGTTCAATGAAGGGGGCGTGACCCTTGTCTTTGGAAAGACCCACAGAACACTCCTAGGCACATTCCCACCCAGCTAAGTTGTTTATCTACAAATAACAGGAGAGATCTGAGGAGCCAGGTGTCCCTGACTCAGTCAGGCTAGGTGGGGATCCATAGCAACCCCCTAGCAGCCACCAATCAGCATGAGACAGGGAAAATACCTGGGATGCCAGATGTCTCTCCCAGTAGTTTATGGTGGTTGGTAACATGTTGGGAAACCATGTAGTTCAGCACGTACACCCCTTGTGGCTTAAACCAATCAGTTCAAAGGAATCCCCCTCTTGTACTAACCAATCACCCCTACCCAACTTGTTCCCGCCAGTGGATGTGCTAATCATGTTTTAGAGTTGTTTTATGATTTTTTCCCATGTTGTGTGATGATTTACTAAGAGATGCTATGATGTACGTGGGGTCTCTGCCTTCCCCAAAGAGCGTATAAAACTGCTGCAAACCCTGGGCTCGGGGTCGCTCAGCATCACCAGTTGCTGTGTGTGCACGGAGGACCCAGCTAGCTCGCAATAAACACCTCTTTGCTGCTTGCATCGATCTTGGTCTCTGGTGGTCTTTTGTGGGGGGTCACAAATTTGAGCATAACAATCTTAAGTGAAACAAGGTAGAAAATGTACATCTCCAGAACACAGAACCTAGATCTAAACACCAGTATTTGTTGAGACAAGAAAGATGTACTAAAAGACCCAGTGATAACAAAAGGCTTAAGGCGAGACTTGCTATGCAGATTTAACTTAATATCTTTCCCTGTTTGTAAGAGCCTGCAGAGGGAGATGCCCTTACAAATGAAAATATCTAAATTTATACATCTAAATTTCTTCTGTAAATAAGAAGCGAACTATCAGAATGTCATACTTTGGAGACCTATCTAGTTGGTAAATGCTTCCAATCTTGCTCACTTTCTAATCAGGTCACTGGCTTGAGGGCACACACCTTCACTGAATAGGACAATGAGAGTTTTCTCTGAAAGAGTGCCTGGGAAAGAACTCTCTAAAGCTTTCTCTTCTGGTTTAATTGTTTCAGTAATTTTAGAATGAGAACCCTGTGGGGCAGGAGTTTTAGAGTCTGCAGGTCATCATAGTCTGAGTCTGGGTGCTCTAGTTGTTATAGTTATCGCGATTGCTCTATTTGCTCTGGGCTTCTGAGAGGAGGAGATATTGGCATTGAGTTTCTAAGGAATCCCTACAAGAAGATGTATCCTTGCAGACAGAATCAGCAGAAAGGACTGAGAACCTAGAAAAGGCCCCACTTGGAACACTGTTGAGTTAGGACTTACAATGCCGTAGTACCACTAGACACCCCGTCATCTGAGCGGCTTAGTCCTCTGAGGAGAGGGGTAAGAGGTGAAATTGGGAAGACAAAGAGCATCTATTTGGGTCCAAGATTTGTCTTCCAGAGTTAGACATTTTAATCTCTTCTTAGGTGTTAGTAAGGACAAAAGGAAAGATCTGGGAATGCTCCAAGCATCCCTGGGGAAGGTTTTATTAAGTTGTGAAGTTTTTTGTTTGTTTGTTTTAATGTGGGAGGATATCTATAAGTGATAAGCTGCAGCTGCCCATCAGGGACACAAAGAATTGTCATGGTTCTCTGATGGGGAATCATACCCAAGAATGGCGGTGACCAAATCCTAACCCCTAAACCACCAGGAAGCTGCCATGGTTTTGATGGCAGGAGGAGACAGGGAGCAGCAAATGGCTTTTGAAGGTTTTTAATTCAGAGACAGTCTCTCTTTATCTTTGCTTTGTTTGCTGGGAGGCAAACATTTTCTGAGCTGAATTGGTAAAATTTTAAATACCATTGAAAAATCTCTCATTCACTTTTACTCCAAGATAAGCTTTTTATAATTATACACACAGATAAACTAATTTGGGGGATTTCAAAAGTTTCTCACTTTGGCCAATGCAATTTTTAAATCTTCCCAAGTTATTTGGGCTCATTTATCAATGAATTTACATGAGAAGTATATCATATGGTTATACATAAATTCAACTAGAGTTTTGAAGGGAGTTGTCAATCAACATTATTTTTAGAGTGGTCTACCTGAATTAACATAAATAAAAGTAGGTAGAAAGGACACACACACACACACACACACACACACAAAGGGGGGGGAAGGAAAAGGAGACTATAACTTTAATCTAAAAACTTTGTGCCAAAATTCTTCATAACTTCCCTTCCAAGCCTGTTCTCTCTCCCAGGCCTGTTATTCCCAAATTTCTTGGAAATGTATAAATCTTCATTCACAATATTAAAGTTACTAGAAATTCAATGATAAAAATTTCAGTGTAAATTAGCCCACTAATGCATGCATTTTTAGAACAGATTGAACAAAGAAAGATATGAAATCTATAATAAAGGGTATTTTCCCCACATTATTTATTAATCAAGTAATGGAGAAGACGTGTGCCTAAGGATCCTGAGAACACCCAGACCCCCATAATCCACCTTGTGATCTCCGACTGATGTCATCCCACATACCTTTACATATGCTATCCACCAAGTTTCTTTAAAAAAAGGGTTTGAGAACCCCAAAGTATCTCTTACTCTTGAATCAGTGAAGGTGTATCCCTTGCTTCTTGAATAAATCTCTGCTCCTCAATATCTGGCAGACCTAGAAATTATTTTCAAGGGCTAAGATGTGGAGATTGACAGTCATTTATGTGCAACTCCCCAGATGAGCCAAAATTGTTCCCTCTGACCCATGGTAAGTTTATTTGTGAATCCCTAGAGAGTGCTGTGTGTCACTGGCTGCGAATCTGGACACTTCAAGGTTTTGTTAGGAAGCTAGTCATCCATGGCTGGGTGAGCAGGGAAAGGACAATCGGGGGCAACTGAAAAGCACAAGTTGTCTTAGGTGACAGGCAAGCCCCAGGAAGAGGAGGCCTGGTGGTCAAAACCTCCCCAGCCATCCTCTTATCAAAAGCTATGGTTTCAAGGTCAAGTCCCACCCTACCAGGTGGCATGGACTCTACCTTATCACTCAAGCTATGTCACAATCCCCAATCACCCTGGCAACCAAATCATCAAAGTGCTTACTAAGAAAGCTTCCTGAGGCTGTTCAAAGGTAATCAACCTTTCAAGGGGACAGGAAATTGAGGCAAAAACAGGGAGATTCCGTTTCTTTAAAAACTTCAACTCTGTGAGCACCATCCTCTCTTCCAGGTGGTCTCCACAGGTCCTATGCTGTCAGTCAAAAGTCAAAAGGTGGACTTAGGAAGGACTGTCTGGAAACTTCCCTGGGATCTTTACTAAAACTAAAGGACTGGGTGGGGGGGGGGGTGCCATCATTCTGCAATCTGAGAGGACCCCTCCCTCTCAAGTATGTCCCCTTATCCTTTTTCCTATCCTTGCAATAAATTCATACCTGCTACTTTGAGTGACATGTCTGAAATCCTGGTGTGACTGCAGGAACTGGGGTGAGAAAACTATATGGCTGCCTCAGCTCAGCAAAATGGCAAGCCCTGTAATAGTTTCAATTACCTAAAACACCCCAAAGTGTTGAAAAGAGTAATGATTTTTTTTTCTTCAGTGTAAGGACACTCTCTGAATTTTCTGTCTAGAATTTTCTTGGTTCACTGAAATGATACTGATTATAAAATCTGAAATGGCTGCAAGATCTCACTAAGAACTCAGTTACGTTTCAGCCAGAAACTGGAACCCACATCTTTGCCTAAGGATGGAGACCATAGCTTAAACTGAGACCTCAATCTTCTACCTGGTGGCAGAGATAGAATTTGAATTAAAATCCAAATGTTTGCCTACAAGGAGAGATGGAGCTCCCTTGCCAAGAGCAGGAATGTTGACCACAACAGCAACCAAATAGAGGTTTCAGGCCTTGACTGAAGTGAGACCTAGAGGCTGAAACCAGAAGGATTTAACCCTGCATTGCACTAGGCTCCAGGAGACCCAGGGAGATAGTGGGTGCTGTTGGTACCAAAGCACAGTCCAAAAGCAACCCTGGATGCCTGGGAAATCTGTTCTGGATCCCAACTACTAGTTGAAGAACAGCCACCTAGGCTTAAAATCAATGTAGTTGAGAACAAAGAACATTATTTTTCTCTGTGGCTAGTAAGGATTGCAACTAGGAAAAAAGAGATTCATGCATTCTTGAAATCAGGTGCTCGAAGGTCTTAGAAAATGGCGTCTTTATTTAGAGTTTTAAGTCTTAGGGGTGTTTGTAATTATGGGACTTATAGAAATATGATTGGTTCTGGCAGGAGTTAAGCTGTCTTGTGCAAAGAGATGGGATGTGGTCTCAGTCTCTGGGTAGCTTAGGGAAATTTCAGCAGAGGTTAATAGCATTTCAGAGGTCAGCTCCATCCAGAGGTGTGTCCACAGCCCCTTCAAAGGTTCACCTGTAGATCTGCCTGAGATCTGATTAACAATGCTCCATCAACTCCATTTTCAGTGCCCCAAACCAATGTAATTCCATCTTGATTTTTGTTTTTCCTTGACAAAATATTCAAAAAAAATTTCTAAAATAATCAATGATCATAAGATCTTATTTGGTGTAATGTTGTATAATTTTAGAACTTTGTTTACTTAGAAACCGAATTCTTACTGAGTTATTACTGAAGCAATATATATCACAGTGAGGATTACAGAATTTTGTCCTTATATTAGAAAGCTAATATATGAACAAAGGCTAGAACCAAAAGTAAGATGAAGTGGGCAAGAGAGGGCCACAGAGAATGCTAGAAATAGGGGAACACGCAGTCCTCTCCCTCATTTTACACTCAGGGAAAGTAGGCATGTGAAATTATGGATCTAAAATTACTCTTTAGTCAGATATTGAATTCCGCAGTGCAGTGTAGCATCTGAACAAGATGAAAGCTTGGCCTGGCACCCAAATCTCCAACTTTATCCTGATTCTTATGCTTGAGCTGTAGTTGAGTGGCTGCCGAAGTCAGGCAAAACAGTTCTTCACTGCTTACCAGATGACTTTGGATGAATTAATTCATCTAACACTCATTAACTCACCTGTAAGAAAGAGGGAAACTAACAGCATCTTCTTCATAGAGATGTGTGGATACAGTGCGCTTGTTAGAATGCTCAGTTCAGAGCCAGGCATTTCACAGTGGATAGTAGCTACACCACCATCAGTGTCACAATGTTATCACTGTCTCTCTCTCTCTCTCTCTCTCTCTCTCTCTCTCTCTCTCTCGATAACACACTCTCTCTCTCTCTCTCTCTCTCTCTCTCACACACACACACACACACACACCACAAGAAAGAATCCCTTCTTCTGTTTGTTCATAGAGACCATCAGGCCCTCCACCTCCATTCTTCACACTGGAAATTCTGAACCAGTAGATCTGAACCGGGGAGGAGGAGCCTATTTTCAACAAGTGACCTAAGTGATTGCCCAGAGAGAGGTTTCCTCTGACTCTTATCATTCCTTTGGCAATTCCATGATCACATCTGATAGAGGGAGCAAAAGGAGAGCCAAGGAGGTGAAGATTCTTCCCTCTTTTGAAAGAAGCATGAATGGATCTTATTCCACCATAAAATCGCGGGGATTCTAGATCAGACCCTGAAGAGACCTGAGGTTCCAGGAACTCTTCACACTGCAAGCTCATCTAGCCCTGCCAACCATTCTACCTAGTGGGCATTCTCATCTCATAGATGGAGAAACCACAAGTCCACAGAAGACATGAGGGGTTATATATTAGACATGGTGATATTCTGTATGCCCATTATGTTTCCTAGCTCGTAGATGGTGCTCCAATGATACTCATGGAACAAATGAACAAACTTGGCTCTCTACAAATTGAAGCAATTACACTATGCAGCTTGTTCAAGAAAAATTAGGAAATGAGTGACATGTATTGCTTTTGTTCTCCCTTCTGTCCCAGTTGTCCAACATCCTTGGACTTATCCTACTCAGACTCTGACTCTTGAGAGAGAGAGAGAGAGAGAGCGCACAAGTGAACAAGCTATGATGTCAGATTGTGCTCCTAATTATAACATTTTGAGAAATACCTTTCACACATAAAATGTGGAAACCACTACAATACAATACACATTGTCCCTGAATGATGACATGAAAGGATGGTGGATGCTGACAGCTAAAGTTTCTCATTGCTGTGGGACCCTAGAGATGAGAGGGTGAGAATATGCCCCGTAGGAATGGATTAGAGTTGGAGACATCAGTAGTAACTCATATTTAGCTCAATCTATATCGAGCTAGGTATGGGTGGTACACATAGCATATTTATAGATATGTGTATAAATATGGGTTGGTATATTTACTATATTTTCTTGTTCTGTCAAGGGCTACAAAGACCATCCAGCAGAAACCAGCATATCTTGTGTCCTGAAGGTAGATTCTAGTATTTTTCATCAAAAGAAACTAGAGCACCTTAGAAACATGGTTGATATAGAATTGGAGCAAGATATAAACAAGACAGGTCTAGACTATTTTGCAGTGACAGATACTTAGGACATGATACCTACTCACACACTTTTGTAGGTAGTTTGAAGAGCAGTTGGATAATTTATAACAACAAATAAATAAGTTGGTATTAGATTATAGTTCAAAGTATAAAGTAAATATCCACGAGTCCACAGTGACATGAATACATGCATAAATAAATAAATGAGAGAGAAGAGACAAAACTCCTGGGCAGAGAACTCCAAATAATTCACATAGGTGTTACAACCTCTTGGTTCTGACATGACTCTCCACTTCACAGGCTTCGGATGCAGTCACTTTCACCAAAGAATGTGCTGTTGATGGGGCAAAAATGGGAGCCTTTACAATGGAGAAACCTCACAGCCCAACCTCAGCAAGATGGTGAAGCTCAGCACCCTCAGTGATAAGCCAAAGCACCAGAATATGTCTCCAGTATGATATGTTGAGAATGGCTCTTCCCCTCCGTGGGCTTCCTATTCAAAACACTCCATCGGTCTCTAATCACGAGACACACAGCAGACAAGTTTCAATAGAAAACATTCTAAAAACACTGGACCAAGCATTCCTCCAGACTGTCAAGGTCATCAAAGAAAGGAAACAATCATAGCTAAGAGCCTAAGGAGACACAGTGACCAACCTATGTGGCATGTCTGATGAAATTTTAGAACAAATAAAAGAGCATTAGGGAAAAAAAATCAAAGCAAGGTGGAGACTTTAGTTAATAATCATGTGTCATTGTTGGTGACAAATGTACTGAACTAATTGACATATTAAATATGAGGTATCAGTCTCTAATACCTTCCCATTTTTTGTCTGCATGTGAAACTCTTATAAGGTATAGAGATTATTTTTTAAGTGATGGTAATGCATTCCTAACTCAAGTGAGATCTGGCTTTATAATGCTCTTGTTAGAAACATCTGTTAGCATATTTAAATGTTCAGATGTGCATTTGGTGCCAAGAACATGCTTCTAGTATAACATTTAAACCCATTTAAACCCAAATATGCCAACTTTCCCTGTAAAAAGAGTCTGCTTTAGGAAAACAGGTCTGTGATTCACAGTTTAATTGGTTCCTGTTGTTGGTCACTAAAACCCTAAATGGAAGGAGACCCTCATTGTTACATAAAACTACATATAAGAGTTTGTGAGGGGAAAGGGAAAAAAAAAAAGGGAGAGAATTAAACCACAGCAGATGGGGTAGAGAGGGAAGAGGAGAGGGAAGGGGAGGGGGGATAGTAGGGGATAGGAAAGGTAGAAGAATACAACAGTCATTAATATGGTATTATGTAAAAATGTGGATGTGTAACCGATGTCATTCTGCAACTTGTAATTGGGGTAAAAATGGGAGCTGATAACCCATTTGAATCAAATGTATGGAAGATGATATGCCATGAGCTTTGTAATGTTTTGAACAACCAATAAAAAAAATATTAAAAAAAAAAAACAAAAATAAAAAAAAAAAAAACCCTCGTCTCCTGTCACTTGAACAATGGCAGCCGCAGAGACAGCAACAGCAGCTTTCCAACATTTGAGACTGTTCTGTTTCCTTTTGTAAGAAAAGAAAAAGGAGAGATGGCCCGATATACCTTAGCATCTACATCGCCTGTTGATACTACAATCTACGTAGACTTTTATACTGACTCGTTTTAAAGCTTTAAGTTTTTCATTGAAGCGGTGTGGGGTGGGAGACACCTAGGAATACTAAACTATTTTTATGTTCTTTGGCACTTATTATATGACTTATTTGGTTTTGTGTTGCTATAACCAGGAGTTTATTTATTTATTTTTTATTTCTCCCAGTACTGAGAAGTTCAAGAAGTTCAAGATTGTGGTAGGTTCTGTCTCTGATTCCAAGATGATTCCAAGATGATGGATCTTCCAGAGAGGAGGAAGCTTCTGCCCTCAAGGGGAAGAAGAGCAGGAGAGATCCCACTTCTCTAAGTCCCCTGTACAGTGGCATTAATCTCTCATGACCCAAACTCCATCCGAAAGTACCTACCTCCCAAACTGCTACTCTAGGAACCAAGTTTTCAACACGTGAATTTGGATAATATATTCGGACCATAGCAGTATATCAGCTTTTCTCTGTGCCTTCAAGTAATACCTGAGTTCACTTTTTTGGGGGGATGAGGGGGCAAAAAAAGCATACCAAATATATTGAGTGAGTTTAGAGGTCTTTTTATATGATGTGTGTTGAAGAAAGGAAGTCCCATTAATTCTTGGGTATATGGATTTTTGTATATACAAAAACATTTATTCTGTTCCTAAAGTTTTATCTCTGAATAACATTTTCTAATAAATGCTAATGTAAAAAATCAAATACTACTTCAATGTGTTATTTTTAAAATGAGATTTGGAACTTCAATATAAGTAAACATTTAATACAGGAATTTATTGGGGAACTTGTCTTCGTAATTAATGTATATTGCCAAATATTGATTGAGCTAGTTAGTAATTATAATCTATCAGCAAATTAGTGTATTAATATGTGCATTTAAACAGGTAAATTATGTGCTTTAAATAACTAAATATTTATTTAGCTTGTCAGAATAATTTAAATGATTTAAAATTGGTGTTATCTCTAACAAATATATACAAGACTTTTAAGTCCTCTTTTAGTGTGTTCCATTTCAATTTCAATATGGAGAGAGTTGAGAAAACTTGATGCAAAAAAATTATAAAACAAATTTACAATTTTTCCTCCACATGAGCTACCCTCTCCCCATTTTGCATTTACAAATCCTCTGTGTTGTGCTATGGATGGCCTTTCCTTGAAAACCTTATAATTATCCAGTTCTGTGCAATGTCTTCCTGTCTCAGAAAAACTGATTACAAACAGGTGAAAAATTCTTATATCTAGTTAGACTCAAAGGAAGAGACCCAAGAGAAAACCAATTAAAAAACTTCTCTCCTTATAGAGACATAGAGAAAGCCATGGAAAGAAATGAATGTCCAATTAAAGATTATTAAGGGAGAGTCCTTGACATTGCATGCAGTACATTGTCCTATCTCTGCTTGTTTGCCCTAAGGTTGTGAGGCAGTGGAAACAGAGAAAGTAAGATTTTTCCCTTCCTTTAGGGAATTAGTCTCATGAAAGGCAATTGGATAATTGTTCTGTTATTTTATTAGAAATTTTAGTTACCTCCTAAGTGGAGGTTATAAATTATGTCGCCCAGAAAAATTCTGTCTATAATGAGTTCAGTAACTTTCTTCCTCTGCACTGAATGGATCACCTAACACGTGGCTCTTTGTAGTAGACTGTGTAATGCAGGAAACAGAAGAATATGCATGAAGGTCCTCCTATAGTGTAAGTTTTACTGGAAGATTTTTGGAAGAAATATTTTCTCTCTCTCTCTTATAATAAGAGATTGGCCCTATACATGGAGCAATAGTTCAGGAAAATTTCTCTTTCCTAAACAGACCAATTTCATGGTTTCACCCTTAAATCCTATGCAAGCCCAAGAAACAGAACACTCTCATAAGCATGAGCAAGAAGAGGATTTTATACTTGAGTAGTTTCACAAACATTGTGGTGTTTATGCCACATTAAGTCAAAGAGAGGGAACTCATAATTCCAACCATGAAACAGCAACCTAATCACTTGCCAGATGTAGTAAATGAACAAAGATGGTTGCTTCATGAAAGTTCATTTGCCACCTCAGAAATTAGGGTTTACTTCCTTGCTCCCCAGTATTGATTACAAATACCAAAAAATCTTAGGCTCCCACCAAGCAACTCAACTTCCTCTATCTGCATTCAAGTGTTTTATTCACCAACAAGGGATTATATTCTATTTCAGTTTCCCTGTTAACAAAAGAATCTCAAATCTCTGAGTATTGAGGTGGTTTTCATTTTATCTCAGATTATGCTAATTTACATGAAGAAATACACATTGTTAAACAAGAGAGAATATTTGAAGCCTATGAACCAGTGGAACTATGCAAGGAAATGAAAGAAATGTGGAATAATTTCAAATCACTAGTGCTTTTGCTTAAAAAAAAAATGATGTTGATACCACATGAACTTCACAGTGAAAAAGATGTAAGAAATCCCAACTTCAAAATAGAACTACACACACTTCACTGTTAGTAATTGATCATGTAAGAGGAGGAATATTCAGACAATAGTTTTAGCATACACCAATATAAGGTTTAGGCCATGTAAAGTTCTGGGTGAGAAAGAAATGTCTAAGAAGGAAGTGGGCACCTACCAGACATTAAATTTGCTAGCAGTTTGAATATGGACATCAGCCTCCAGAACTACATGAAATAAATTTCTGTTTTTCATAAGCCATCTGATCCAGGAGATAGATATATATATATATATATATATATATATATATATATATATATATATATATATATATATTTTTTTTTTACAGCAGCCCAAAGGAATTAAGAAGAAACTGAGGAGTCTGAAATTATATTAATTTTCAAAATGATTTATGATTAAAGATACTTTAAGCATGACAAATAAGCTTTTTATTATTTTTCCATATCTTTTATTATTACATTACACTTATATAAATATAGTTGATTTTGTTGTAACATATTTGCACATGCACACAATATAACAATGTTATTTGGTCTGTATTATTCCCCAGTACCTCCCTTTTATTTCTCCTCTCCCCTCACCCTGGTCTTTCTTCCTCTATTCTACTGTTCTCCCCTCTATTTTCATGAGATTCCCCCACCCACAAATATTTTTTTGTCCTTTTATCTCTATATGTATATACACACATGCACACACACACAAATATATATATATATATATATATATATATATATATATATATATATATATAAATATACACACACATATATAAATCCATAAATATATGTTGTAAACCATAAAATTTATGTAAATTTTGCATGTTAATTAAAATGATTAAATTATTTTATTCTACCTTGTAGCTTATAATAGATTGCTTAATAACTTATCATGTGGGTAGTAAAGGGGAGAGATTCTGTGATTCTGGTGGGATAAACATTAAATTTCCATTTCAGCTGTTGGGGTGATGAATGTATGTGTCCCATGTTTATATTCCAAATTTCTGATTTATGGTAGTGATGTTACATGAAGATCTTCGCGCTCACTCTGGGTCATTCTTTGCATTTTATAACTCCCACAGGAAGTGCAGAGTCAGTGAGTCTCCCACTGGTCTTTGTCACTTTTTTGTAGCGACTACTACTGACATGGTTTTGGTTCTCAAGATTGACCATGGATGTGTCTTAGGTTTGAACACAAAGTTTCTCTTTCTACTTCGAGGTTACAGGAAGGGTTTTGATTAATTGTCTCATAGTAAAATTTACCATATTTTATGGCACTTCAGAAAATTTTTATGTTGTATGTGAATATATATTATTTTATACTAACTTGATAAAACAAAAGCAGAAGCCATCTGCAATTCTCTCCTTGCTTCCATTCACTAAGTTTATGCCCTGGAATGAGCAAGAGATGAGAGGAATACATCTGCTCTCCTTCCCTAGGTCCTGTGGGTCTCTGCACAAACCTCTCTTTTCTCCCTGCTGTGTGTCTGGGCCCAAAGGGGTAAATTATTCACATAATTTCGCTTGTGAGCCAAATTTCTATACCTATTTCTCAGGGAAGAAATATAGATCTGTTTCCAAACTGGAGAAACAGCAGGCTGAAATGTGTTTACTGAGAGATGTTCATATCAACTCTCATGGTATATGAAGTAGCCATGCTTGTGGCTGCCAGATAAGATGCAGAATATACAGTGCGAGGGTCTGAATGTTTGAGTCCTCCCTTCCCCACAAATGATACCACCATGTGATGATATTAGGTGATGCCTTAGGGAGGTGATTAGGGCTCATGAATAGGTTCACATCATCATGAAAGAGGCCCAGAGGGCTGTCTTGCCATTTACCTAGCACCTGATGACACAATGCAAAGGTAGCTCTCACCAGACAACCAATCTGCCCAGTATCTTGATCTTGGACTTTCCAACCTCCAGAACTATAAGAAACAGATTTTTCTTTTTTATAAGTCACCCAGTATATGGCATTTTTTTTTTTAATAGCAGCTCCAATGGACTAAGACACCATTAAATTTGAATTGCAGATAAATGATGAATATTTTCCTAGTATATTTCTGTTTGCAAAATTTGGCAACACTACCACAAATTCTGAATTCTTGACCCACAGGTAATATGACTTTAATGATTTTTATTTTGTGTTCAGATGTTAGACTGGGATCCTCTTGTGTAATGCAACCATTCTGAACTTTAATGAAATTTACTCATGGCCATTACCTCATTACATCTACACATCAATCTTAATGCAGACTCGAAGTTTTTATGAATTGAGCTGTAATAACCATTGATTGGTATACATACACAATGGACTATTACTCAGACTTAAAGAACAATGAAATTATAGCATTTGCCCTTAAAGGGATGGAGCTGGAAACTATCATGCTGAGTGAAATAAACCAATCCCAAAGAACCAAAGGCTGAATGTTTTCTCTGATATGCAAATGCTAATTCACAGTAAGGGGTGGCTAGAGAAGAATAGAGGTACTTTGGATTAAACAGAAGGGAATGAAGGGAGGAGAAGGGGTGTAGGGGTAGGAATGATAGTAGAATGAATTGGACATTATTACCCTAGGTGCACACATGATTACACAACTGGTATAATTCTACATCATGTATAACCAGAAGAATGAGAGGTTATGCTACATTTATGTACGATGTGTCAAAATGTATTCTATTGTCATGTATAATTTATTAAAACAAATAAAAATATATCATGCACTTACATTTTCCAGATGCAAGTGTTGATATTGGGGAAAAGTATTTATGTCAAATCAAGGCCATCTGCAGAGTCTCTAGGCAGTTTGGATACATATCTTCTAATGTTCTCCCTTTTAATCTTACAGAAGAGTGTGTGAGGCAAGTATAGTGGTGCATCCCCATAATCCAAGCAACTTGGGAGGCAAAGGCAGGAGGATCACAAATTTGAGGCCAGCATAGGGAACTAAGTGAGACCCTTTCTTAAAATAAAAAAAAATTAAAAATGACTGGGGATGTGGCTCAGTGGTAAAACTCACTTGGGTTCAATCTTGTGTGATGCAAAAAAGAGTGGATGATAATTGATTAATTATATGAATATATTCAAGCTAGTTCATAAAAAGCAAGAGAGATAATACTATAAAATTATATCATAACAACCAGAACATTCTCCATATGATAATGGTTCCTTAACCATATATATAATATTTTTATATTAACCATATATATGTATATATAATATTTTTTATATTAATCATTTATATACATATATGTATATATATAATATTTTTTTCTTTAATTCATGGACCTAAAAACTGGTGATTTGGGACATTAGAACCTTCTACTGAGAGATCTACTAGGCCTATCTAAACACCTTTAAATAGCAACATGCAGGTTATATTCAAGTGAAAGTGTTCAGTGGTATAAAAAATATTGGTTCATAAATTACAGACAATATGTTTTAATTAACCATACACATTTATATTAGACTCTTTTGAGAATCCCCATGCCCATGCCCACCCACATTTACATTAGACTCTTTTGAGGATCCCCATGCCCATGCCCACCCACATAAGCACATGATTTTTGTTGAAGCAGAACTATAAATTCCCTCCTATGAAATCACTTTCATGTAGTTGGTTCTATTGAGTTTTATGATTTTGGTAGTGTCAACCTGCTTTCTTTTCATGGTTTATTTCAATTTCTGGGAATAGCAGGAATTACACAATGGCAGTATGTGTTATTTATCCAGAAAAATTTTCTAGATGTTTAGTGACACCAGAGCATGTGGTCAGGAATGGAACAGTTTTTACATGTGCCACTTTTCTTGTGTAATTGTCTCCTTTAATCATTTTGGGTCATTTTGGTAGAAGTGGAGTTAGGGGTGATATCAGGAGGAATACATTCTGAATGAATTATTTTCAGTGTTGGAAATGCCCCCAGCATAATCTCTCTGGCTTTACCAATGAGCAAATTCTCAAGATGCCACCTTTTCCAAGAATGGAATAAAAAAGTGCTAACTTAAATATGCTGATCCTTGCACACTGGTGCAGGAAAACCTGAAAGGGAGTAAGACACATGAGAAAGTGTAGCTGAAATTTCCCTGTCACTGTGCACTTGTCAATGGGGGAGCTCATTCTTTGAATACTTTGTCTTCTTCAAGGTCAGTTCATCAAATCCATTTTCAAAGTCAGCCTTGATGGCACACTCCTGTAATCCCAGCATCTCAGGAGGCTGAAGCAGGAGGATTGTGAGTTCAAAGCCAGCCTCAGCAAAAGCGAGTGGCTGGTAAGAAACTCAGCGAGACTCTGTCTCTAAAAAAAAATAAATAAATAAATAAATAAAATACAAAATAGGGCTGAGGACGTGGCTCAGTGGTTGAAGGCCCTGAGTTCAATCGCCGGTACAAAAAGTTTTTTAAAAATCCAGTTTCAGTTAAGGTGGCAGAGCTTGATCCCACAGAAATGATCTTCTACTTTACAGGGGCTAGATGGCAATGTGCAGCTTCAGGGTGACTTGAAGGAATCGATCCAAGGAGTCTGGGACTAGACCATCCACTAAGAACAAGGAGAAGCTAGAGGGGAAGGTAATCAGAGTGGAGAAGAGAGCACTTGTGAGAAAAATATAGAAAAAATATAGAAATTGGGACTTTAAATTCTTTTTGATAGTGGAAAATTATGACCTTCTTTGCTCAAAGGAAAACGAATGCTTTGTAAGTTCCTTGGACATCAAATACCATTTTGGTCCTTGATACTTCAATGAGAGAGAAATGTGCTGCTTAAAGTTCCTTTGAAATCCACACTGGATATAAAACTCAGTCTAAAAATGTTCTTAGCATAAATAAATTTATGGGCTCTCAGCTTGGGAAGAACTTGCAAATAGATCAAAACATAACCCTACAGAACCCCAGATTTCCCCCACAGAGAAGTTTTTGATTTAAAAAAAAAATTTAAATAAAGAAGCAGTGGCTAAAATGAGGTGCCGAGAACAGATTCAAATGAACAGAACTGATAAAGTAGAAATGAATATGCCTGAATTAATCATAATGCTTCAATCAGCATTTTCTAATACTGGTTAATTACTTCCACAATACATAGCATGAAATGAGTTGGGTGACTTGTAAAAAGGGTGACTCAGGGACCCCAGATAGGATCCGGTTTTGAACAAGGGTGACGTGGGGAAATTGACCCACGGCCACACAAGCCCTGGTGTGCCTAAGTGACTGAAGACGTGTGGCTAGCAGTCAACTCAATTAAATTATAGGCATAAATTAAACTCATAAAGCTACCATATTCAATTTCATTTATTTGCCTAAGTAATCCCATTCCCAAGTGACACTAGAAATTTCCCATGACTGAAAATAAATTATCTGTCTCTTTCCAATGTGTTTTCCATTAATTTGCCCCCACTGCATAATAATTAGAACAGCTCAGCCCCCCCATGGTATTGAGGTTGACATGTGTTTCACATGATTGTCCCCAACCATGGCTGAGTGAGTAAAGGGTCTCCTCGGAAGCACCACTCTGGATGCTGATAGAACCCAGATTTCCATCACTAATTACCCTCTTTGTCGTATCATATAAAATACTGCAGTTTTGCCATGCCCATGTGACAGGTCCTAGTCACTGCCAACAAGCCATTTCCATCAAAACCAAACCATTCTTTCTTTCTCCCCCACCCCTAAGAAACATACTCACTTAACTCCAGAACAAAGACCCTCTGGTAAAAATATGTCATTAGCCTTTGTATGCAGCGAAGGTCTCTGTGACACTTCACCCCAGATTGACTTGTTTTGACATTTCATTCCATGAGAGGCAGTGAGTTCTGAGGAAAGTCAATTCTCATTCAGAGCATAAAATTTTTATCAACAAAAATATAATCTTTCTGAATTGCCTTAGAATCCTTGTGCTTTTGGGTCTTTGAGGCCAATATTAATAGTTTCAGAACTCAAAGTTCCATTTCTTTGTCTTTTTTTTTAGGCTCTGAGGGAAGCCTCTGATTGTAGTTTTCTTTTTTCTAGTCTGATTCATGGAAAGATGTTAGGTCATGAAGGAAATATACACGTAAGAAAGTTAATCTATCCAGGAGGTGGGTTGGGTTGGTGGAAATAATACATGGTGTTTGGGGAACAGTGGTGCATATCTGTAATCCCAGTGGCTTGGGAACCTGAGGGAGGAGGATCAAGAGTTCAAAGCCAGTCTCAATAAAAAGCAAGGTGATAAGCAACTCAGTGAGACCCTGTCTCTAAGTAAAATACAAAATGGGGTTGGGGATGTAGCTCAGTGGCCTGCCAAGTGCCCCTGAGTGTAATCCTTGGTTATCCCCAGCCATAGAGGTATATGACAAAGTGTTTCTTGATAAGAAGTTAGAATTGCAGTAGGTGCCTCCCTTCTCAGATTCATTTTGATTGGAATGTAAACATGATGCCTGGAGCAATGGCTGTCATCTTGTCATTAAAGACAAAGGCTAAGCAACTTACAGTAAGCATCCATGATATTTTTAGGTCATTGAGCAAATACCAGCAACTGTCTACTCCCAAACCTCTTCTTTTGTAAGCAAAAGAAAATTCCATTTATTTAGATTACTTTTAAATAATTTTTTTTTTATTATTTGCAAAATTCCTAACAAACACAATGGGATTCTAAATTGATGACGTGTTTATGGAGGACAATTTGACATGATCACTCAAATTTTAAAAGCACTAAGCATTATGATTGCAATTTTATATTTAGAATGTAGGAAATTATCCTAAAGAAGTATTCACCCATATACAGAAAGACTTTTATACAAAAACATTCATTTTAGCATTCTTTGAAATAGCAATATTTGGAAATAACTTGATGTTCACCATTAAGGAAAATGGTTAAATAAAACATCATTACCATGCAGCCATAAAACAGAGGGACTCTACACTAGCAAACCTAGGAAGACCATCAAGTAAATACATTGTATTTGAAAAAATGCATCAAAGAGCAATATGTGTAATATGGTATCATTTATGTAAAGAAAAAAATAAATGTGTGTGCATCTAACTTTGTGTATGAGACTTTGAGAATTGGTTATGCTTCATAAAAAAAGAGCAGTGAGATTTTTCCATTCTTATTAGCAATCCTTAAAACCTTTTAAATTTTGGTCAGTGAGCATAGATTCACATATAAACAAACATGTTAATACATTTATTGATGTAAAAAATACGAAGACTTGATAAAGACTTAAATGTTTATATTTTCCATGACTAATAGTAATTAAAGGAAATAATTGAAATTCCAGTTAAGCATCGAAGAAATATGTAAAATCTCTTTGACCTTTAAAATCAAATAGTATAAATTGCCACTTTGTTTGCTGTTTCTAAAGTTAGTCTTTTCCCCATGAATGGTTTGGTGTTAAAAGGGTGAAAGATAGATCTTCAGGAAAAAATAAGCATTTATGAACATAATAGTGAATATTTTATACATCATTAATTCTGATTTGATCCAGAGAGACAATTTAGCAATCTGTAAGTTAAAGGTTTTTCTTTTAGTCTTCCACTTCTCGACTCTTCAGTTTTTAAGTTAGAATAAAATCATTTCATTGACCCAAGATTCTGAGAACCACAAAGATTATTTGGCACCCAAAATTAATTTTTACCTTTCTAATGATTAGTGTACCTAGTTGATTAAATATTATGTATTTTGTTTGATTTTTTTTATTATAACTACTCATAACAAATGAGAAATGGACAATGCTTAAGGTAATCATTCACTTAAATATTTTATCTCACACTGGTGGCTCTTTGATAATATTGATGAAGCCAACTTGACAGATTCAATCTACTGTTTGTCAATTCCAAACCCATGAGCATTGTTTCCTCTTTCTTCTTTTTTCTTCTTTTTTTTTTCTTGGCCAGATTAATTAAAAACAAACAAATAAACATCTACCAATAGTTGTACAGAAACAGAGAAGTGGAGTGAGGATGGAAATCTATTTTTGGAATGAGATATTTAACAAATATGAGAATCAGCTGGTAGGATCCCACCTACTTGGGAAGCTGAGGTCAGGAGGATCCCAAGTTTAAGGCCAGTGGGGGAACTTAGTGAGACTGACCTTGTCTCAAAATAAAAAATAAAAAGGTCCAGGGGTGTTGTTCAGGGTGTGGCAGAGAACCCCTTTTTCTAATCCCCAGTATTCAAGAAAAAAAAAAAAGAATAAGTGAGACTCAATGAAGAGTCTACCTTTACAATAGGCATCACTCTTGCCATACTATCTAACATTTATAGAACACATGTCTCTGGCATTATGATAAACATTCAACATGCAATCCCTCTTTTGATTCTTTCTAGAGTATATGAGATAGATATTCCTTTTCCCAGCTTACTGTTAGGGTAGCTACTACTTAGAAAATTTAAATAAGTTGCCCCAAAACATACAAATATCATAGTATTCTAATCCTGTTCTGTGTGACTCCAGTATTCAAGTTGTTAACTGTTATTCCATATAACTTCTAAAAGGTATTAATTATATGGATATGTAGAATGTGGGTGTGTATTTACAGTTCCTTGTTGTTAGAGAGATTGTGCTGTTCAACACTAAATAAGTAGGAACAGGACTTGATTAGGTACTTACTGCATATTTGATGAATAAATGAATGAATACATGCATGAATCAAAGGCTAATGATCTGAATATAAAATTGAATTAACTTCTTTTTCTTCTCCAAATCCTATCTCTTCTCAGGATGCTATTAAGTGATCTCTTTCTTTGGTTATTTGACTGGAGGATTATAAGAAGCCTCCAGTTTAATCATTTTCCACTCCAGAAAATATTTTTTATTAGTTCTAGAGAAATAGCCAAAAAACTGGAGTGTTAACTAAATTTTTCATCCATGGATGGAGCAAGTCCAAGTGGAACACTGCTTAAAAACAGCCCCCAAACAGTGTGTTCTTTGCTTCCGTTCCTCGCTGGGTCACAAGGAAATGTGTTGAGAATACTGACTTAAACAGTTCCCCAGATAGCTTTCCAGGTGACCTCTTGGTCACAAGGGACTGTTGTTTCTAAAAGCCTAAGTACCACAGACAGAGGGAAGTTTCCTTCCTTGATTGGTGCATTGTTCTGAGAAGTGCTCATGAAGATTGTGCTGACACAGAGGAGAGGCCCAGAGCTGGGAACCAATTCACCTTTTAGAACCAAATCAAACTCCTCAAACTGAAGAAATAATGATTTCTACCAACATCACAAGAAAACAAGTTAAAGAAAACCTGGAATCTACATCTGTCCATACATACAGGGATCATGGGTGGTAACTGCCTTAAGGTCAGTTCCCTCTCTGCTACTGCTAGATTAATTTTTCTAGTGCACTGTGTGTACGCATGTGTGTGTGTGTGGTGGTGGGGTTAGGTTGCTTTACACTGTATAGCTCTCACTGCTTAGCTATTTAATTCCAGCCCTATCTGCTCTCTGTGAATTCTCTGTTCCAGGTTAAATGATTTACTATCCTCTACTCTAAAACAAGCTTCGAGGTACAGCATAAACATCTAGCATTTATCATGTATGTGCTATGTGCTAAACACTCTGCAAAAGGAACCTCAGGCTATAAGAGGTTGATGCCATTTTATAGGTAGAACATACAGAAGCTGTCCAAGGTCATACAGCTCTCAGTGGTGAACTGAAACATGCTCTCCAAGTTTAACTCTCCACTGCTTTTAACCACTGACTCTCTTCTATATAGAAATCAAATAGTCTAGACCTTTGGTTTTATTCTTGGGCCTACCTAGAGGATCACAGTTTCAAGTCAATGTAAGGATTTAGAATGATTTTTAAACAAAAACTTATAGAGTAGCCTTCTTCTACCTCAAAAAGCAGGGAGACTAGGGAGATTGCACAGGGGTTTAGTTCATGCAGTCACTCAACAAAAGTTATTGTATGCTATGAGTAAGTACCTTTTCAGATAATGCAGATACTGTCACGAAGAAAGCACAAAAATTCTCATGCACATAAAACATGTTCTAGTGCATTCTAGTTCCTTTTATTTTATCAAAGGGATCTACATCATCAGCCAAAGTGATATAAAAACAACCAACCCCCCCCCCCCAAAAAAAAAGGTTTTGTTACTGGAAAATGTAACTTTGTAACTGTGCTTTCTTGGGGACTGATGACTCAGACAAATGTATATATAGTCACTGGAGGTAAAAATGAGGTTTTGAAATCAGAAGATATTTACATATTACAGGGTCTAGTCAGGAAATGTAACAGAACACCAGAAGGGACTGTGGTATATTAAGAGTATTTGTCTAGTTCAAAAAGGCAGCTCCATCTAAGCTTCCAGGGGTCATCACCATACAGGAATGGGTCCCAGGGTTGTAAAGCTACCAATATTCTAAGACAAAGCAGAAATCTCTTGTTTTATGTGTGTGAAATATTCAATTTTTTAATATTGGAAGAAGATTAACTCTAACTACAAACAAAAATAGACTTAAAACTCTGTGCCAATTTTAAAAAAGCCATGCACATCAATTTTAGGAATGAATAATAAATATTCCATTGTTTAACACCATGTTTTCTTTATCCATTCCTCTGTTGTTGGACATTAGGCTGTCACCTAATCATGGCTATTGTTAATAGTGCAGCTATGGACACCAGAGTGCTGATATTTATTTGGGATTCTGTTGTCGAATCATTTGGACAAATACCCAGGAGTGGATTTTCTGGGAAATATGATACTTCTACAACAGGGACATGCTGCATTATGTGACAACATGGCAGAACCTTGAGGACATTACACTAAGTGAAGTAAATACGTCCAGTCACAGAAGGACAACTACTGCGTGACGCGCTTATATAAATATCTCAACTGGTCAAACTCTCAGAATTAGAGAGGGGAATGATGGTTTACATGGGCTGATGAGAAAGGAAATTGGGGAGTTGCTAACCCATGGATGTAAAGTCTCAATTATACAAGATGAATAAATTCTAGACATCTACTGTACAACATGTACTGACATTTACCTACACTACATTGCACATGCAAAAGTTTACTGAGTAGATTTCATATTCATTGATCTGACCATGATGATAACAACAATAATAAAAAAACAAATTTGTAAGTCAGAATCTATCCCCATGCTGACAGTGTCTTACTGCATGTGTGTGTGTGTGTGTGTGTGTGTGTGTGTATGGAGAAACCAGAAATATTCCAGCATTTGTCCTTGTGATTGAACTGGAGGAACATGTCTCCTGAGGCCTCTATTCTAAATGCAGTAGAATGCCGAATAAAGGTGGAAAGAAGCATTGCAAAAGTTCCTGTAAAGGGAAGGGGAATTAAATCACCAGCTGAGAAAATACACGGAGAGTTGGACAAAGGAACCAGGAGCAATGTCAGGGTCAGCATGTACTTTCCTGCAGAAACATCACACAAAGTTTATTTCAACCACTGCCATTTCCCTTCAGGCTCTTTTGCTCTGAGATGGAGAACGAGCAGGTCATTTCTTCTTTGTCCTGGAGCTTTGGCAGGAAGAAGCTTTTCCTTTGAAACTGCAGAGGCAGGAATAAAGCAAGCCCAAGATTCCCAGCAGAGCTTCCCCCAAAGCATCACCCTGCCTGTCAATCATCTTCCTGCAGCACCTAGGCGTTCCTGTTCTGCAAGCAGGTTTGGACTCACTTTCCCACTCACACAGGCCATTGATTAATCTGAATCCAAATGCAGAAAATTCAAGTTCTAGAATCCTGTAGCACAATGCTTTACCCAGAAATAGAAGAAGCATAGGCTACATGACTGAATGACTGCAAGTGCAGAGAAAAACTTTAAAAAAAAAATAATAATTTCTTTTGTGGCCTTTGGTAGAATGTTTAAGTTTTTATAGATTCTCCAATAAAATAGGAAAGCCTTAAAAGTGCTTAGGTAAATGTCTGATACTTGGTAAGCGTTAAATCAGAAAATGTTTACAATAAAGTTTGCAATTCATAAAAAGAAAAAGTAGAATAGTGGTTACTAGGGGCTGAGGGGATGGGAAGAAGAGGGATGTTTAGTGGGTACAGAGCTTCAGATTTCTAAGACGATAAAGTTATGGAGATTGATTTGACAACAATCTGCATGTACTTAAAACCACTGAGTTTTATTTTTGAAAATGGTTAAGATAGGTACTGAGGATAGAGCTCAGTAGTACAACACTAAACTAGCATGTTCAAGACCCCAGCTTTCATCCTTAACATTGCCCAAAACTCTAAAATGATTAAGATGGCAGGTTTTATGTTTTTTTTTAACTACCATAATAAGAAAAATATGCTAATTTTTCAAGTACCAAGTTCATTGACTGGTGTCCTACTGAAAAATAATTAGTAACTACAATCATTCACTCTTGACAGATTATCTGAAGTTTTTACACTTCAATGCCTCTGGCTCTTGGATTGATTATTGTAGGTGCATCACTTTTGAGAGCAACAATCTGTTGATTGTATTCAAGGGTACAGAAAAGCATCCCTTACATTTCTATTATATCGAATGTCCTCAGGTACATGGTCTCACTTAACTTTCTAGGGAAGGATTGAAGGTATGATTCACTTCATTTTGGAAATCATTAGACTGCCTTTGAGGTTTTGAAGGACTTGCTTGGACCATAGGTGTGACCTTTAACTCATGATTTCTGATTCTAGCTTCAGGACTACTATCATGACTCCAGGCTAATGTAAGGCCTAAGTTACCTTTTCATGCTGGAAAACTGCCTTTGTTTTTAATCATGGGAAGCCCCTGTACACTGTGCCATGAAAATCATGTTACAATGTATTAATGCATTTTCAATATTATTTACTGACTGGAATAATTTTTCTACCACCTAGAAGCTAAATAATGAAAAGTCTAAAAGCCTGCAAGGACTTGGAGAGGACTCCAACACCTTTATTTATTACAATATACATTGGATATACATTTTTCTCTAGTCATCTAATCAATAGTAAGCAATTAAAATAACCGATTAAATGATAAACACATTGGAGTTTTCAATCTTTTTATTGACTAGCCTAGATTGAGTGTATAACCCAATCATTGTATAAGAATTATTAAAATGCTCAAAAATATTCTATCAATGAATTTGTTTAAGGATAGTTTTGTGTGTGGCCATGACGAAATTATAAGAATTTTAAAAAGCAGATTAAGAAAAGATTTAAGAACACTTAAAAGTATTAAAGCAATAGAAGATACAGTAAATAAAAGAAAATATTTAAATATTTTTAAAAATTATAGGTATAGGGAGAGGTTTTGTTAAAGAAAGTTCAAAAGAAAAAGGAAATGCTTTCAGATGAGAAATAATTTTGTCTGGAAGGATTTTTTGTCTTAAAATAAAATGACTGAATTGTTCCAAGATGGAAAAAGAGGGCTAGAACAAAAACAAATACAATCAAACAAATAACAACAAAAACTAAGGATACAAATAATTTGCAGAGTGACTAAGTCAGTTTCAGAAGGTTGTATGTGTGTGTGATCAAGTTGGATATAACATAAAGGATTATTTAAAGGGTTTTATAAGATCAAAAATTTAATACAATGATGTAAAAGCAGAATCCAGTTCTCTATATCTACAGCAATAAGTTTTTCTGCTCTTAGTAACATTTGTAAAAATACAGTTTAAGGAACCAAGATTTTGTACATTGTCAAGATAATCTCTTGTGATTACTTAAAAAACAGAGCCCCAACAGAGTCAAGATTCATTCAAGTATGTCTTCTTTGATAGTCTTTTAAACTACTACTTTATAGCTCTCATTAAATTAACAACTATTATTTTGTGTTACTGCCCATAGTTATCTTTCTGAGCCATGGATTCTGAATTTCACTCCAAAAGCCAACTTATATTGCCATGTAATTGTGATGCTAATTATTAATAGTTTTTATATGTTAACTATATTGGTATTTCCCAAAATATGTAAGCCTTCTAAAATGAAAAAGGTTAAAAAAAAAATAAAACACTTTTCCAAGCTGGTTGTCATCCAAACTTAACTTTCTGGGTGCTTAACAGCTAAGACATGGAGAAAAGCCTGCAAATAAAAGAGCTAAAGAAAATGCAGTCAATGTTTTGGCCCTTTCCCTCCAAGGTCAGGAAATGACAGAACTTCCATAAGGGACCTGAAACTTTGGTGAGTTATCCAACTTCCCGACCCAGGGGATTTCAAGACCCCAGAATTCAGAACGGACCAATGCACAGCCTGACAAAAAGGGTCATTACCAAGAGAAATATTCCCAGTGCTTCTAAGGGCAGCCCTATAGTCAGTGGGACCTGAACCTACACTGGCATATGGCATAACTAGTAGAAGAGAAAGATTAAAAAAAGCCAAGTGGATCCTCACCAAGTCCCTAAGAGCAACCCCTAGGGATCCTTGACAAAAGTTCTACAAAAAGATATTTGCCCAACTGAGAACTATATATTTTGTCTTGTATGCTCGTAAGGAAAGTATAAACAGAGATAAATGCACTATTATGCAGGTAAAAGGAAGGAACCATACTCATGGGGACATTAAACCCTACCCACATAATGTTGTACATGAAAGATTTTCTGGGCTGGGGATGTGGCTCAAGAGGTAGCGCACTCGCCTGGCATGCATGCAGCCTGGGTTCGATCCTCATCACCACATACAAACAAAGATGTTGTGTCCGCCGATAACTAAAATAAATAAATAAATAAATAAATAAATAAATAAATATTAAAAAAATTCTTTCTCTCTCTCTCTTTGAAAAAAAAGATCTTCTGATTTGAGCTTCCTCTTATGTATTCTACTTTATAGTAGTAGTTCTACTTTGGGGCTTATAGGAGACAGGATGTGGCACTGACTTCCAAAACTTCTCTCCAATGGAATTCTTACAAGATAGTATAAAATTACACCTGTCTCCATTGAGGTTTTACAGGAGTAGGACCATTCGGCACCAAAAGAAGAAAAAAAAATTGTATTTCTGTGAGTTATTAGAGGATCTACAAGTCCTGTTTAAAAATAAAAATAAATAAATAAATTCAAACCCATTCAAGGCAGATTTCCCTAAGTCCTCTAGGCTAGGAATATTTTTTCTTTCCATTCTTGTAGGACCGTGGCTATGGGGATCAATAGACTGCATTAGGAACCAGACTCTTGGCTAGGGATCTACTTTTTCTTGGCAACCTGATCCTTTTACTCCTCATCTTCTTATATATGCTCCCCAGAGCCACTGTAAAGCCATGCATACACCAAAAGGAACATACAAAAACTTCTTAGTCTATCTTCCCCTGGCTGTCACCACCATCAGGACCTGTTATGCTACCACTCCTTGCCTTCTTAATTTTGTGATAAATTTGTGTCTTTCCGATTACAACAATTACATGCTAAGATACCAATAGAAGAATTCAACCCATGCCCACAACTGAGGCCAGTGTTTCTTTATATTGTTTAGATCAGTCAGGAGGAGATTTCTGATCACAAGTTAGGCAGGATCATTGCTCCTTGTTAGCCTGAAGCAGCCATAGAAGATAGATCTCCACCCCTTGCCAATCTTAAAAATTATAGGTATAGGGAGAGGTTTTGTTAAAGAAAGTTCAAAAGAAAAAGGAAATGCTTTCAGATGAGAAATATGGGATCAAAGTATCAGGAAACAGGGGAATAATGTAGGGTAAAATATGTTTTAAAAAAGACACAAAGAGAGGAAAAGTAAGTAGGTCTTTAACTCAGAATCTCTGCATAATTTTTCAAGCCTTTCACCTGATAAGCCAATCTTCCTTCTTGACCTATTCCCCCCAGTTCCTAAGAAATCTGCAAATCTATCTCTATACTGTTAACACCCCTCCCCAATAATTAGATTAAGCAAAAAGAGATGCAATATCTTGAGGAGTCTATAAATTTAAAGGACTTTACTGTACTATCTACTAATCAGATAACAAAGAAAACATGAGCCCAAGGGTTCTAAGATTGAATAGAAGACCAGAACCCATCCTCAGATCATTGGATTGATATTCCTCCACACTCTGAATATCCAGTCCTTACCAAGTTTCCTTGAAAAGAAAAGCCAGGAACCCCATAAAACATCTCTCCTACTCTTGCAATGGCCTTCATTCTCCCTTGCGGCTATATTCCTTGCTTCACACCAAATGTGTTTCTCTCTTGAGATTTCCATCATCCTCCCTCGATTATGCATCTGCCTTCCTAAAGAAGCCTCTGCCTTTGCCTTTGACTGACACATGCTAAAGTTCTTTTCTATCACATATGCTGAGAACCCTGCTGGTCCTAAGTCGAGCTCTCCTTTCTCTCCAGCGACTCGTGGGACCATTCTTAGGAGACACCTCTTCTCCCGTGAAACCCGGACCTTCTCCATGGCTGAGTGGAAGGATTTGTGTGGAAATCCTGTTGGCAGGGGTGCGTGTACAGATCTGGAAACATAAAGGTTAGCATCCTATGGGGGGCTTGCCCAAGGAGAGATCAAAGCTGGCAGGTGGATGTTCCCTTCTCCCAGCCCTGCAGGGGACACTCTAGTTTGCTCTTTAGGGAGTCTTTATAGGATTGGACCCTCTGATGCCCATGACAGTGATCAGCTCAATGTACATCCTGCCCTTAGTGCTCTTTCTATTTTTCTAATCCTTCAGGGCAGTTTGCTGCTATCACTTCCCCAAAATAAACTACCTGCACTCAAATGCTTATCTCAAGATACTTTCAGAGAACTCAAAATGCTATAATATGTGGGTGTAAGGCTAAGAGAAAAAAAATTATCTCTTTCCTTTTGGGCTGTATTTCCTATGGACCATTTTGAGGTATTTTTAAGGTAGTAGAAAATCGTTGAAATGGATCTGTAAGGTAATTTACACAAATCCATTGAATGTGTCCACATTCCCCCTTTAATGATCTTAAGTGACGCTCTAACCCAGGGGTTGACAAAACTTTTTGTTAAAGGGACAGATGATAAAGATTTTAGGCTTTGTAGGTCTGATGGTCTAATTTTCACCTACTGAATTCTACATGTGGCATGAGAGCAAAGATAAGAACATATATGTGTAGGATGGATGTTGTTTAGATCAGTCAGGAGGAGATGGTGTTCCCTTAAGTTTTTACTTACAAAGTCGTAATGTAAAGGGGCAATGACCCTGCCTAACTTGTGATCAGAAGTCTCCTCCTGACTGATCTAAACACTATAAAGTTGTGTTCCCTTAAGTTTTTACTTACAAAGCCATGTGGCTACTTTAGGCCCATAGTATAAATTTGACTGTAACCTAGGCCATTTTCTGGTAAATTTATTAAAAGTTATTCATTCTAATTTTCTACCCTAAAATGCTTTTCTCAAAACATTTACTCTGCAAAAATCCAATATGTCCCTACATATCTGAAACCTTTCTCTGAGAACATACGGGTTATGAAAGTGTTCACTGAGGATTTACACAGTGCCCAGTTTATACTAACAGGATTTTTTCTGCATTAATTCATTTAATTCTGAGGGAAAGTAAGGGCAGAAGGTGTAGGCAACTTACCTACATCGTCAGGCAAATAAGTTGTATAAGTGAGGTTTGAATCTAAATCCATCTCTCAAGTACACCCTCATAGGACCACATGATGGTCTGGAGCATATTTGTAAAGCTAACACATTTCTGAAGTAGCAAATTATATTTGAAACATGGAGCCCACGGCAGTGATCTGCTAGACATGGAGTCTAAACCGGCAGTTGAGAGAGAGAAAGAAGAGAGAGAAAAAAAAAATGCTACTGTGTTGTCTTAAGGAAATTGTCCTACCACTCTCTGTCAAAATATTTCACATGGTTTTCTAGTAAATGACCAATTCTACAACTTTAAAAATATCTAAAATGTGTTGGTGCTGTCATGGTGAACACAGTCTTAATTATGCCATTGCAATTTTTAAAATTAGATTTTTATAGTTAGTTCATTGGGATTAGTCCAAGAAGGAAGTAGAGCATGAAACTTCATGTATGGATATTTAAACCACTTATATCCATACTAAAATATATATTTACAGTAGTTGACAATTGTCAATGAGACAGCAGCTAATTAGAAGAAAAAACAAATAATAAAAACAAAAAACAGGGTTGGGTTGTGGCTCAGTGGTAGAGCGCTTGCCTAGCATGCGTGAGGCACTGAGTTCGATTATCTGCAATGCATGTAAATAAATGAATAAGATAAAGATTCATCACCATCTAAAAAATATCGAGAAAAGAAAACTAACTAGAGGTCTATGTTAAAAATTAAGAGGACTCAGCTTCATATACAAATTTTAATATACAAGTTTCTTAGAATGGTATACAATATATATATATTAAAAAGAGAGTGAGAGAGAGAGAGACAGAGAGAGAATTTTTTTTAATATTTATTTTATTTTAGTTATCGGCGGACACAACATCTTTGTTTGTATGTGGTGCTGAGGATCGAACCCGGGCCGCACGCATGTCAGGCGAGTGCGCTACTGCTTGAGCCACATCCCCAGCCCCAAAATATATTTTTTTACCTAGACAATAAGGACCTATGTTTGAACGCTGTTAATAACAATATTTTTAAAGCAGTATTTGACTAAAATAAAGATGCTGATAAAGAAGAAGGACCTCAAAACTCAACTGACACACCAATATTTTTTGCTTTATTTTAATTTTAAAATGACAAATAATAATTGTATATATTTATGAGGTACAATATGAGACTTCGTTACATGTCTACATTGTGCAGTGATCAAATCAGGATAATTGGTATACCTAGCATCTCAAATATTTATCATCTCTGTGTGGTAAGAACATTTCAAATCCTCTGTTGTAGCTATTCTGAAATGTACAATCCACTACTGTTAACTATAGTCATCAAGTGGTGCAACAGAATACCTGAACTCATTCCTATCTAAAGGCAACTTCATACTCATTGACTGGAATCTTTCACATTATTATGGGGGTGATTCTAATAGCTGGTTCTTTCAGTCCACATTGAATAGATGCATTACCAGACTAAAGGGGTACGCAGCTGGGTTGGGAGTCCATGGTTAACTACAGATGGATGTAGAGTTCAGCCGTGGGACATAGAGTTGAAGGCAAATGAAAAACAAAGCCTGGGACATTGATTCTTCAATCTTGGAGTTGGCAGAAGGGATAAACTAATACTTGCATGGCCTCTAAGATTAGTTTTGAGCTGAGAGTTTGAACACACTTCAAATGTCAGCATAACAGCAAAATCAGTGAGGATCAGGATTCAGCCACATGACATTCAAAACAGAAGAAAAGGGGTTAAATACTTACATGAAAAAAAAATTTATCTAGAGGAATGGAGACTAGGAGAAGGTTAATTGGTCTAAGGAGGAGGTTAGTTGGTCATTCTTTGAATGACCAGAAGCTTTTAGCATTACTAAAAAGTACCCCCAAAACAACAGTTACCTTTCCTAAACTGCATTTTAAGTCCTGGTTCTAAGTTCTCTTAAATCAATATGAATACAATAGTTCATTCATTGTTTCAATGAATAGAAATCTTTAGTTTGTTGTCTTTCTTGGGTTGCAAAGATTTTCTTTTCTACACATACCTACAAACTCTTTTCCTACGCATATCTACACATCTTTCCTACATACTCCCAAGGGTGTACATACATTGAGGTGCCTGCTTGGGCTCCACCCACAGACCCCAAGGGTGTCCTGAATTAGCTTAAGCCAATGGACATATTCTACTTCCTGGACATAAATGCTGATTCAACAGTGGGTCTACTATCGCCCATTGAACATATGAAGTTATTGGGCTTCTTGCAAATAAGATTTTTCTCTCTCTGCTATGGCAGCAACTAGAAGAGATTCTTTGTTTCTTCTCCTGATGGGGCAATATGAAGATGTGGTGTGGAGTCCCGAAACACAGAAACTTTCCCTTCTGAGATCAGGCACCTGGCCCCGGTGGGGTTGAACTACTGAATCAAGCCTACTTCAAGGTCAGAACACATCCTGGACTTTCAAGTTCCATGGAATAAACTTCCTTATTGTTTAAGTCTATTTAATTTTTTTCTTCTTCATTTTCTTTCTCTCCACCCCCATTTCTTTTCAAGAATCTTGGTAGAATCAGAGGCCAGTGTGCCAGTTTCTGGGTAACAAAGAAGGTTTTGCTGTGCCTTCAGGAGGCTACCTTTGTCATGAAAATATGGTCTCAGAATGACAACTGATGATGACCTGGCTAATTTCAGGCAAAAGGAGGGAGCAGTATAAGAAAATGGCTTGGTTCACATTTTTGAAAGAAAAATGACAAGAGGAGAAGAAAGGAAGAAATATTTGGCCAGGGCGCCAGGATGTACATACAGATAGTAAACGTTGGTGGTGCTCCCATCTGTAGGGTTAACACTGAACCAAAAATATCATCTGAAAATCTGCAAACTTTGAGCTGATGCAAATCAATCCAGTTTCTGTGTTTTTCATATATATCCCGAAGGCTTGTTGTGCAAAACAGAGGATTTGGGGAGTGTCCACAGCAGCCTTAGAGAGTAAAGAGAATGTTCTTTCCTTCAAGAAATAACTGAGAATAAGATGTCTGTCTAAAATTAATTAGAATGGTGTCAAGGATAAGTTACAAAGGCAGCAACATTTATCTATATCCTTGAGATTAATTTAAGGGTCTGGGATTATGGCTCAGTGGTTGAGTGCTTGCTTTGTGCAAATGAGGCACTGGGTTCAATCCTCAGCACCACATAAAATAATAAATAAACAAAAATAAAGGCATTGTGTTCAGCTACAACTAAAAAGATTTTTTTCAATATTTAAAAAACATCAATTTAAGCTGTGATATAGAGCAGATTGATTGTATTTTGAGCTCATAGCTATATTCGATTTCAATCTCTGTCACAGGAAAACTGGTTGAAGTTTTTTTTTTTTTTTTTTTTTTTTTTGTAGATGGACACATCACCTTTATTTTATTTATTTATCTTTGTGTGGGGCTGAGGATTGAACCCAGTCTCTCACATATGGAAGATGAGCACTCGCTCTACCACTGAGCCACAACCCCAGCCCGGTTGAGTTTTTTGGAAACTTTCTTTTCCAAGACTCTAAGATGCTTGCTAGCATGACCAGGAAGATTCTTTCTACCGAACTCAAAATTGATATTTATTGTGCTGGTTTATATGTATTATTTTAAAAAGAGGAAATATATGTATTTATCTTCAAGCTATAAAGAATGATCTTTTGTAGATTTTTGTAGATTTAGCTTTGGACTTTCACATAGAAAATCAGGATGTGTGATATCAAATGAAGACTAAGCTCTAATATGCATGCACATTCCCTGGGCATCTTGCTGAAATGCAGATTCATTCACGAGAGAGTGGGTGGGACATTAGAGGTACATTTCTGGTGAGATTCCAGGTTTGTGCTGATCCTTTGGAGTATTTAGGAGGTCTGGGTTTAGTTTCCCTTGCATCCTTACTTGTGAAACCTTGTTAATATCACTCAAAATCTGAATGTTCCTCATGTATAACAAAATGGTGTTGGACTTAGTCATATCAATCTCCCTGACAAATTGAATCCAATTAGGATATAAAAGGCTGCATATTTTATGCATGTTGTTTTAACATCTTCTTCCTTCTCTTTTCCTTGTTCTTTTTCATAGTGGCAAGTCTCATCTACCCAGCCAGCAATGTGTAGACTCTGGCTTTTCCTGCCCACTCACTTCCCTATATCCAATCAATCAAGCCTTCAGGTTCTTTCTGAATAATTCTAGGCTCTTTGATGTGTTTTTTCCACTCCCCACCAGCACAACTAAAACTCAATTAATTACCAGCTCTCTCTTGACCATAAAATAGCAGTCACCTGAAAAATCTCTTTCCCTTCTCTTTCCCCTCTGTTATCCATGCATCTAGCCAATATTTTTATGCCTTTTCTGGACAGTGTTTTCAATCTACCCTAGCACACCTCTGTTCCTGTCCTCTTAGCCATGTGGGTGAATGAGTGGGGTTCCACTTACCTTCTCATTCCAAGATGTAATTTCTGTCTAGTCACTTCCTGTTCCTGTATGAATTTCTCAGCATTTACCCTCGTTTTTGAAAGAATGTAAACTGTAATCTCCACGACAACACAGGTTGTGCATGACCTCACCATCATCATTCCTTCTCTTCTTCCCCCGTTGCTCCCACATTCCAGTCCTACGGAACTGGGAAACTGGTAAATTCTTTAAACACACCATGCTCTTTCTCACCTCAGGTCCTTTGCACCTGTTGCCTCCTCATCCTGGCACACTCTCTCTCCCTTCCCTGATTCACTGAGTCCTCTCTGGTGAGTTATTTTTCAGTGCTTGGCTAAAAGGTCACTTACTGACTCCAAGGCGTGGTGAGGGAGGGACTCTCTGTTAAATGTGCCAGAAATACTTGTACTTGACCTTCATGATGTTCAGTGATACGCTTTAAATATTTAATGACTCTTTTCCCCAATAGATTAGGTGCTCAATGAAGACAGATAACCCACCTGCCTTACAGAGAGGTAATTACCTATTGAATTCAAATGAAAAAAAAAATATGGTTACCAATTTGTTCTAACCACCAATGTCCGGGTTTTATAGAACATTGGGAAAATATTGAGAACTTTGGTCTGTCTGACTTCATGTTCTCTTTATGTCAATTTTTTCTTCGCATCACTAGAAGTTATTTCAAACCTGAGTCCCAATTATCTTATTCCTCTGTTCAAAAGTATTTTAGCCTTTCTCGTTGTCTGTGGAATAATCCTGAAACTCATAGCCTGCATTCAAATTCTTCCATAATTTGTCCTAAATTGTCTTGGGGACTCTATATTCTGTACAGCTTAATTAGCTGATCTCTCAAACCTACCCCACCTCTTCATGTTTCATGACATTGTCTCTAATATGCTTTTTTTTCTAGAAAATTTCTACATGTATAGCTCAACACAATGCCATTTTATTATTCATCTTTTTATGTATCCTGATTTGTGGTTTAGAAATGGTATCCCCCCAAATCTCACGTGTGAGACAGTGCAAGAAGGTTCAGAGGAGAAATGATTGGGTTGCAAGAGTCTTCACCCAATTAGTGATTTGAGGGATTAACTGAGTGGAAATTGAAGTGGCAGGGTGTGGCTGGAGGAGGTGGGAATTGGGGTGTGGCTTTGGGTATATTTGTGGCATCTCTCTTTATGCTCTCTGCTCACCGTGTTGCAAGCTGCATCCCTCCACCATCCTCGCCCACCGTGGTGTTCATTCAGTCTCAATGGGAGCCTGAGGAGGAATGGAACCGGCCTTTTATGGACTAAGACCTCTGAAACCCGTGAGCCTTTTGTAATTGTTCTGATCAGATCCTTTAGTCACAGGAGCAAAAAAGGCTGACTAAAACACTTGGATTAATAGGTGTTTCTTCCTCTCTGTGTTCTCTTGGTGGTTCAGCTGTCTCTTTATGCTGGAGTTTAAAGGAAACCTAATCAGTCTTGTCCTCTTGTCCCAGTTCTAGACACTGAAGCAGACACAAGAAGCCAAATGGAATAATTAATAAATGAGGCTTAAAAGTCCAAAGTGACATATTGTTAAATATAACTTAGACCTAAGGGTTTCCCTGTTTCTCTATCCTTTCCCAGGTCTACATCCCATGTGGGAAAACTTTATTCTACCAAGAAGATATTTATATGACAAGATTGCAAAATTAGAGCTTCCCTCCCAAGCTCTTCAGGAAGATTATTTACAACCCTCTGTCCAATAGACATATAATGGGAGCCATTTATGTAATATAAAAATTTCTACTGTCTATGTTAAGAAGCTTAAAATAACAAATTTAATTATAACAATATATTTAATTCAGATACCCAAGACATTATATATTCAGCAATCAATATTAAAACAATTAAAGAAATCCTGTATTCTTCTTTTTGTCATACTAAATCTGATATAAATCTCACACCAGGCATCTCAAGTTCTCAAAAACCTTAAGTGTCGAGCACCTATAATATTAGCATAAACCCAGAGAAATACAGACATTTTAAAGAAGTTTATTTTGAATTAATTATAGATTCACAAGAAGTTTCAAAGAAAAGGAAAGATGCTGAGAACTCTTTATCCTGTCTTTACCTATGATGATAGCTTAAATAACTATATTAGGATTAAAAAATCCAGGAAATCGATTCTGGTCTGCTATTGCCTATCAAAGGCAGTGGTCTTTTTCTCTCTATGTGCCTAGGCCATGTTGCCCATTGGTGATTCCCCACTGGATGATTCTTCCTTCTCCCAGGGGAGAAATGAATTCTAAGATGCAGAGATGGGCTTGAAGCATTCATTCCAATGGCATTTTCTCCCAGAAATTCAAGCACTTACCACTTTGCATTTATGAAAGGTAGCCCTCCCTGCCCAGTGCATCATACTTTGCCTAATTGTAGATAGTTCCTATGTTTACCAAAGAGGTAATACGATTCCATGATGTAGAAAAACATACTCATTTCCATGTCTCCCACATATACATTGATACGCACAGTGAGTAGTTACTGAGGTAGGTTTTTGAAATAATTCAATTTTTATGTGGTAGACATTCATTATTCACATTTTCAAGTTATTCAACTCATTCATGTCTAAAAGGAAAACGACATAACCTTTGAATAAGTTTGATGGATGGCTTTTCTTAGACAAGAAAAATTGTACTTTGATTTACAGGGCACACAGTAAATTAGCCAGTAGGGAATCCATTTAGAGATACAAGCCTCTTTGTCCTTAACTTGGTTTTAATTGGAACTAAGTCTTTGAATATTTGTTTTCCATTCTGTGAATAGGTTTTTTTTTTAATTGAGTTTAACATCTGCATACTTCAAAAAGAGCAAAGCAGAGATATAAAGACCTTTCAAGAAAAAACAGCCTTTATGATTAGTCAGCTAATTTATACACAAACCATTGTTTCCTTCAAAATTTCTGCAGCCTAGATATGTTGAAAGAGTCCCAAGAACTACAGATAGATTGAAATCTAAATGCCTCAGCTGTGTGATTGCCTATGTCTCTAGACCAGCATAAGGTTTGGACCATAGTAGTGATTAAAAAAAAAATCATGTTGGATGAATGAATGAATGAATGAATGACATCCTCCTTGGATGTTATCATCTTTTAATATGCATGAGATCTAAGGAGTGTTTGTAGGTTGTGTGAACTGGAAAAATATTGGGAACCTTAAAGGGATAAGCAGGGAATCATTGCCACATCAATGCCTAGCACAGTGCCCAGTAAGGTTTCAAGTACTTAATAATGATTTATCAAGGCTATAAGGTATATGTTCTCATCATGTGCAATGTCTATGTTCTTCTTTCTGAGAACACATTTGCTTCATCCCACAACTCTCCTACTTTCACTGAGAAGTTACTAGTCATCACCTTTACCTGTGTTGCCATAAGAAATGTGCCACTGCAGCAAGCTGAAGGATCCGCCTGAAGGACACATTTATGTGGTGTAGCTACAAAGGTGCTCAACAGGAAGTTATGACTCTGAGCTTTAAGGCCAGGCTCTGCCAGTAAGTAGCTCTATAAGCTTCAGCCAGTTACATCCTTGCTCAAGTCTTTCTTAAACTTTGTGTAAACTAGAGTAGAGAAACTTTCAATGACCACCCAAAGCTGACATTCTCTATACAAAGGCTTCCCAAGAGAACAAAAATGGATGACTCTCCAATTAATTAATGGATGCCACAAAAGATTTCTCTCTGTCTTTTAGAAAGTCTCAGGGTGGGTGTTAAACTTTCTTCCCAGAAAAATGCAAATGTATGTGTGTGGCATTTGACAATTTTGTTGGAATTTCAGGACAAAGAACCTTACCTGAAATAAAATTTATAGCTGTTTCTAAGGCCACCTCTGGGCACATTATTGAAGAAGCTAAAGTGTAATTTTTATTTATTTCATCATTCTATTTGTTCTTTATTTAACCCTCATGGGTGCCTGAAATTGGTCTCCATGTCTCCATTTTTCTAAGTTGCAAGAAATGTGTTTTTTTTTTTTTTTTCAGGAGATTGAAAAAAAAAAAAAAACCTTTCAAAGAAATTCAAAGGTGTGGTCGGTATGAAGTTATATAATATTACTAATGGCCAGCACTTGTTGAACACTTACTAAATGCCTGCTATTACAAGTTCTATATCTGTATTTGAATTATTTAATTCTTACATTTTTACTTCTTTATAGAATTTGTCCGTTAGATACTAAGCACAGATTATATTAGCCAATTCCCCAATATTACAAGTTTAGTAAGTAGCAGAGCCACAAATCCAAGCATTCTAATACTGAGTTTTGCTCTTACAAGCTTAGCTAAACAGTGCTATGTTCTTTCGCCATATTGGTTATATTTTAAAGTTAATATTATTGCTACCAATAGGCTAATTATATGAATGCTTTTACCTACTGTTGGCTTGAGTATAAACTAGAGCAAGTAACTTATAACAAGTTTGGCAATATGTACTAAAAGCATTAAAACATTCACATTCTTCAATTCAACAATTCTACTTTGGTAATCTATGTTAGGAATATAATTGAATGACACAATGAAATGCTTCTGAATAAATGATTTATAAAATATTTTATAAAACAAAAGAAAACTATAAATAGTTGTATTTTCTTTAATATGGTCATTTTTTTTTTTTACAAAGGCCCTCATATAGGTAAATAGCAAAGGATATATTTTCTTGATAGAAGGTGCTGGAACAAAGAGATATTCATGCAAAATAAAATGAACTTTACTATGAGATGGATCCCAGACTAAAAGTAAAAGCTAACACTGTCCAGTTTTTTAGAAGAAAACAGAATACATTTTTGAAGTTGAGAAAAACAAAAGTTTTCCTAAAGAAAACACAAACAAAACTAACCTTAAAGAACAAATATTATAAATTAGACTTCACCAACCTTTACATCTGCTCATCAAAAGACAACATGAATGAAGGGAAGAAGCAAATGACAGACTAAGAAGAAATATTTGAAATGTACATATCTAACAAAAGAATTCACATCTAGAATATGTAAAGAATTTCTACAAATCAAAATAAAAATATAAATTACCCCACAAAAGAAAATATTGGAATGATCTATAACTACATGAAAATCATTAATATGAGAGAAACAAACTTTAAAAGCAAAATGACATACCACTACAACTGTTTAAAGACCTTAAGCTGACAGACGAAGTGCTGGTGAAGATGTAAAGTATGGATATAACTCAATTCTTATGTTATTCTTAGGAGTAAAAAACAGTATAATTACTTAGAAAATCAGCTGGAAGTTTCTAATAAACTTTAAGTGAAACTAACTCAATGGCCCAGCAATTCCATCTTTAGTGTGTATCCAAGAGTAATAAACACATGTAGCCACAGATAACTTTTATCAGAATGTTCCCAAATGCATTATTTATCATAGCCCTAAATGAGAAGCAATCCAAACTTCCTGATATCCATCAACAATATTTCACATCAAAATTGTCACACATTTATGAAATGGAATACTTTCTGGTAATACAAAAAGAAAATCCATGGAGCTCTAGGGAGAAATTTTCAAATTATTATATTGAGTAAAAGGGCTAAACATAAAAGAAGTGCATTTTACATTCACTATAAAATATTTTATGTGTTAATGATGAACATTAAGAATATAAAAAAATAACATATGGTGATAGAAGTAAGAATATTCTTGGCCAGGGCAGACAGAATGACAGAAAGAAGCCACAAGGAAACTTTCTAGCATGATAGAAATGTCCTATATCTTGGCTTCAGTGTTCACCTGTGTAAATACATTAGAATGTTTGAATTTAGTTAATTATATTTACATAAAGTTATGTTAGTTTTAGAAAACATTTAAAATAGGGGAATGGTTAAAAATTCTTGGTAATTAATTTTGAAAAAAGTTTAAACATCAATTATTATTTATCAATCCAAAATAAAATTAAAATTAGATTTCGACACTCAAGTTACAAAAACTTGATTATCTAGTAAATGATTATAACATAATTTTAGGTGGGAAAAGAGGATGATTAACAATTTTTTATCCTTTTATGTATCAAACAGGTGAGAAAAGAAGCATGTTTATTTAAGTATGCATATGAATGTGTAAATACTTGTACTCACCCATAGAAGAGGGTCTAAAAGGAAAATACACAATATATTAGTGATGGCCATCTCTGGGTAGGAAAGTTATGTCAAATCTTGTAATATAATTTAGTGTTTTTAAAAATATGAAAGAACTACCTTTATCATTAGACAAAAATATCAGCTTAAAAAAATATAAAACGGCAGGAAGTGTAGGTCTAGGGTAGTGTTCTTCAATAGCACACAGAAAGCCTTAGATTTAATCTCAGAAAGGCAAAAATAAACAAATAAAATGAAATTTTATGTGTCTAGTGCCCATTACAAAAGTGAATTGAATTCTGAGACAAAGAGTGGCACAATATACCATTTAAGCAAGGTCCTCCAAGTGAATATAATACTTCGGTTATCTTAAGCCAGAGAACTTCACATGCAGTCTGGGTTATGTTGTAGCTTGACTAATGAAACCCCTAAAATGTTCATGTCCTCATGCATGGAACCAGTGATTATGTTAGCTTACACAGCAAAAGGGATTTTGAAGATGTTATTAAGTATTTTTTTTTTAAAAGGGAAAAATCATTCTGGATAGTTTTGGTATGCTGAAAGTAAGTTCCCAAGAAGCAGTGATTTTAGAGTCAAAGAGAAGATGATGTGATATTGGAAGCAGAGAGACACTTGGAGATCCTGACCTACTGACTGGGAGGTAGAGAGATAGGCCATGAGGCAAGGAATCCAGCTGTCTCCAGAAGCTGTGTAAGGTAAGGAAACAGCTTCCTGCTGGGAGGTCCAGGAGAAACCAACTCTACCAATAAACTTCTGCCAGGCTGACTCTGGGCCTTATGACCTAGAGGTCAGAAGACCTCCAGAGGCTTCAGATAATGAGTGTCGTGTAAAGTCATTAAGTATGTGTGCATTAGTCACATCAGCAGAAGGAAATTAAGAGCCTTAGGAGTCTCTATCTTGAGTTTGAGGAGTGTTTCCTTGCTCAAATTATGTCATGTACATAGCCACCTAGGATGAATAAGAATATTCTGAAAAATGTGTGAAAAGTCAAGAAATAGTCACATTCTTTGTGCACATTTTTTGGTTTATTAGTCATCATCAGTGAAGATGTCCAAAGAAGCCTGTGTTTACCTTCCCAACCCTCAGAGAGACGAATGACAGCCCTGAGAATCCTACATGCTGGCAAAAGAGATCGCATCCCTCTCTTTAGATGCAGTGCACTTAAATTTGGGGTTTTCTTTTTTGTGGGGTGGTGGTGGTGGTGGTTATATTCCATGGATAAAAGCCCTGCCAAGAAACCTATATGCTCACAAAAATTTGTATGTAATTTCAAATGTCTCCAAGAAATTCCCTGAAGCTAAGCTATGGGCCCATAGTTGTTTTTCAATTTCAGCTTAATAGCCCGTGGTCTGAAGGCAAAAACAAATCTCCTTTTCTCCCAGGGGGCCACATGGTACAACTTGCACTGAGAAGAGCAGCTCTAAATCCAGTAAGTTCCAAAACAACAGCTGAGGCGAAGCTACATCTGGCTGCACCCAGAACCTGCCACTTCAGGGCCTTAAATTCGGAGTAGGCATGGTATGAAGCGTGCTCTATTGCATCCACTAGCATGGTGTACAGCGGGAATAATCCTTTCACTTTCTTCTGTCTGGTGAAAGCTGTGCTTTAAGGTAGCCATCTGGTATTTTCCACTCTGTTTTCCACGCTCATGTGAGTTTTCATCATTTGGGAGAAGTCTTCCTTTTCTTCAGGAATATAGGCACCTCTCCATTGCTTACTATACAGGGGGAGAGTTCTCTGGACGTGGCTCCAATCTGCCTTTTTCTTCTCATCTTCATTGTTCCCCTTGGAATAGCTTCTACTCTAGCCAAACTACATCTGAGCCTTTCTCACATCATGTTTCCTCCCTGACTAAGCTATGGGTAAATGATGTGCTCCTCTCCCTCCCTCCCTCCCTTCCTTCTTTCCTTTCTTCCCCTATCTCTCTATTGATTCTATGGCATAAGGGATTAAAGCCAGGGGTGCTCTATTACTGAACTGCATCCCCAGTTAGTCCTTTCTTCTTCTATTTTATTTTCTTTTTAAATTTTGAGACAGGGACTTGCTAAGTTGCTCAGGCTGCAATCTTGCCTTAATCTCCCAAATTGCTGGAATTACTCCTGTGAACCATGACCACTCTGCTGTATTCCTTTATTATTTAACAGATATTTTGGAGTAACTCTCGCACGTGCTCATGCACTTTAGGAGGTAGAAAGGGAAACATCTTTTTTGAGGAGCAGCATAAAAACTGGTGTGCTGCTGGCTCTACAATATGTGTTTCATGAGTTTAAGACTATGTATATATGTATGCATGTATGTATGTATGTATGTATTTATGTATCTACCTACCTACCTACCTATTTATTTATTTGCAGCCCTGGGGATCAAACCCAGGGGCTTGCATATTCATAACTCCTATAGCTTCTTTTTAATTGACACCTTTGCCATGATATAATGACCTTTGTTGTCTCTAGTGACAATATGCAAAAGTCTGCTTTGTCTGATAAACATAGTCACCTCTGCTGTCTTCTGATTTCCATTTGCAAGAAAGATCTTTTCTATTCCTTCGCTTTCATTGTGTGTATTCTGATAGCTAATCTGAATTCTTATAAACAGCATATTACTGGGTTTGAACATTTTAATCATTCAGCCGTAAGTCTTATGATTGGAGAGTTTAATCTACTCACATTTAAAGTGAATCTTGATAGGAAAGAAATTAATATTGCCTTTTTTGACTTATTGTCTCTGTTTTGTAGTTCTTTCCCCCCTTTCTTCCTTATTATCTTTCTTTATAATATGGTGATTTTTGTAGTAGTGTGGCTTGATCTCTTTCTTTTTATATTTTGTGTCTCTACCAAAGACTTTCCTAGGTTACCATGAGGCTAGTATAAATCATTTATTTCTAATCATCTATTTTAATTTGATAATAATATAAATTTAATGGCTTATAAAAACTGTATGCTATTACTACACTCCCAATCTCCCCTCACATTGTTTTCTTGAAGTCAGTTTATTTCTTTTTATATTGTGGATCCATTCACAGTATTTAGCAAAGTTTTATGATTATAGCTATTAACACTTTTGTTTCTTTTTAAACTTTTATATTAGGGTAAATTTTATACCAACATCACAATGTTATATTATTATTCTGTATCTAACTATATCTTTAACTCTATCTGTGTAATTTATACCTTGATATGCTTTTTACTTACTGGTTGGTGTGTTTTGATTCTATTTGAAGAAATATCTTAAGCATTTCTTAAAGCATGTCTAAGGGTGTCACATTCCATCAATTTTTATTATGTGAAAAAAAAAATTTACCTACCTTTTATCTTTAGGATAGTGTAGTGGGGTATAGTTTCTTGACAGGATATTGGTTTTCTTTTTCTTTTCTTTTCTTTTCTTTTTTTTTTTTTTTTGAGGGATGGGTTATTGAATTCAGAGGCACTCAACCACTGAGCCATATCCCCAGCCTTATTTTGTATTTTAATTAGATATAGGGTCTCACTGAGTTGCTTAGTGTCTTACCATTGCTGAGACTGGCTTTAAATTCACTATCTTCCTGCCTCAGCCTCCCAAACCACTGGGATTACAGGCTTAGGCAACTGCTCCCTGCAGGATATTGTTTTCATTTTAGTATTTTGATTGATTATCTCCTGTCCAGCAATGTTTCTAACAGGGGTTCCTTTTATATAAAATCATTGTTCTAATACTGCTTTCAAGATTTTCTCCTGAATTTGATTTTCAACAATTTAATCATAATATGCCTTGCTAAATGTGTTTCTGGATAGTTTCAAGTGACTTGTCTTCAAATTTGTTGACTCTTCCTTCTGCAGGTTGAATCTACCATTAAAGTTCTCTATTGCATTTTTACTTCATTCATTATACTCTTTACCTCCAGAATTTCTTTTAGTTCTTATTTAAAATTTATTTCTCTTTGTCAATCTTCTGCTTTTGTTCTTATATTTCTTTCCTTATTTTTAAAATTTATTTATCTCTGTATCTTCTATCCCACTGAATTTCTTTGAAACAATTGTTTTGAATTCTTTGTCAGGCAGTTTATAGATTTCCATCCTTTCAGGTTGTTAACTGGAACTTTAGTGTATTCCTGTGGTGTTCTCCTGCTCCCAGATTGTTTTTTCTTTGAATTGGTGTGTGTGTACATTGTGAGAGCATTGTGTGGCCCCAGATATAGTGGAACTCAGGGTGTCAACTCTGTGGGCATGCAGTAGCTCTGGGTCTGGGGAATGTAGGGGTTTTATTGATTAGTCAGCTCGATCCCACTACAATGAAAACTGATCCTCAGTGGCAAAAAGTGGAGAATGCATCCATGGTAGCTGCAAGAGTTGTTTGGGGTTCTCAGTGGTGTCTCTTGGCCCAGTAGTGAGAGTAACTGGTGGTAGGGCTAGCAATGGGAGCCAGAGCTGGCTGTGATTAACATGTGGTGGTGAAAGTCCAGAGAAATGACTAAACTGCCTAATTTTTACCCTTTCTTCAAGGACTTTCTGATTTACTCTTTATTTTTTGAACTCTCTCCTCTTTTTGCTTTTCCTTTCCTTTTTCTTCTTATTGGTTCTCATCATTCTTGTTTTTCTCCTCCCTGACAAACCCCAGAAAGCTCTTGGCTTTGTACTCAGAGAACAATCTTTTCTCTGAATTATTATAAGCCTAGAGTTAGGCTTGGAAAGTCATTTTATTCTGTCATGCTTATGAGGCAATGTAATAAGATAATTGCAAGATCTTTTAGGTGGGGAAACCAAAACTCACATCTCTTAGAATGTCAAGCACATGGGATCCTTTTTGCTCATCAGGATTTCATTGCTGTGACAAAATACCCAAGATAAATAATTTAAAATGTTTATTTGGGCTCACAGTTTCAGAGACTACTGAAAGCTCCGTTGCTTTGATTCTGAGGCTAAGCAGAAGATGACGATGGTGAGAGTATTGTGGTGGAGCAAATCTGCTCATCTAATGGCATTCAAGAAGGAGGAAGGGAGAGAAGTGGCTAGGAACAAGATATTCTCTTCTAGGGCACAACCCAAGGGACCAAGTTTCTCCAACTACTTTTCACCTCCTACAGTTCCCACCACCTCCCAATAGTCCATTCAACTATAAACCCATCAATGAATAGATACATTGATAAAATCAGAGCCTTCTTGACCCAGTTATTTCCCAAAAGCACCAGCTACATTGAAGACTAAGCCTTCAACACATGAGCCTTTGAAGGACATTCCAGATCCAAACCACAACAAGGCTAATCCTTTAAAACATTAGTATGATGGTACATGAGATGGAGAGTCCTACTGGGAAAGTGGACAATTGTGAAATTCACTTCTAAAAGTAATTCGCTTGGGTAGAGTGAGTGAAGGTTAGCGAGGTTCTGGCGACAAGCACAAAGGCCAACACTGCTGTTACACCAGTAGTTGTGAGAAAAGTGTTGTGAAATCTCATCTTTCCTTTGATGTTAACTTTCTTGGAAAGTAAGTTTATTACTGACAATAGGATTCCCTTTCATCAGGAGCACCATACAGCCTTAACAGATCTTCATTGCTCCCTGTGACCTATAAATAATCTGTCAAATATTGAATCACAATTTTCTTTCTTTTTTTTTTCTGTTCTCTCACTGAATTATAAATTCTCTGAGAGTAGAAACCTTGAATATTGTGTGCTGTGTTGTGTCCCCCTACAGTTCATTGCTTGACCCTTGGCCAGTGTGCTCTGTTGCTACCTGTGGATGTAGGCATAAATGAAATGGTAACATATTTTAGCATACATAGTCTAGTTTACTTTTAAAACACCTCTATGATGATCCTAACCACCCATATCTTATAAACTCTGAGTTTAATAATATTGCTAGGAGAGAGAGAGAGAGAGAGAGAGAGAGAGAGAGAGAGAATTTTTTTAATATTTATTTTTTAGTTCTCAGTGGACACAGTATCTTTGTTTGTATGTGGTGCTGAGGATTGAACCTGGGCCAGGTGAGCGCATTACCGCTTGAGCCACATCCCCAGCCCCACAAGATGTTAATCTTTATGTGCTTTTTTCTACTTTTCCATTTTGACCTTGGTATCTTCTGATCTTCAGCACTTGCTGGTGAGCACTGAAGGATTGGGCTTGATGCCTAAATCATGGCTAGGATCCTTCATGTTCAGCTTTAACATATCATCTGAATATCAAAATTATATAGTACCTGCATATCAACCAGGGGTACAATGAAAAGATTCTTAGATAATAATGGAGTGCAGATTATTGCCAGGTGGCCCAGACAGGTCTAATACGTAAGAAAAAAAGCAGAGGACTGAAGCAGCTCTTTACAAATGTCTTTGTCCTAATGAACAAAGAAAAGAGAATTTTCATCAGAATAGATTTTTTTTTCACAACTTAAAAAGGGAACCCATTGTAAGATCCCACTTTCAATAGATTATTATCTTTTCATTACTTAAACCCAATAAAGCCTTTTCCTTGAATTCTACCTGTTCCTAAACTGCGGTGGTGGAACTAGACATTCTCTGACTGTGCTGATTTTCTATGAACTTTCCATTTAGTTGACAGTCTGGAGTACCTGATGGCTCCACTCTATGAGTCTGTGAGCTTTACAAAACCCTTCTTCAGACTTTCTTATTCAATAATGTATACCTGAAACCTATAACAGTGACATCTATATGTAGCTGTGAATGTTTGAAAGATCGTGAAAAGATGTAATTACATGAAGTCTCTAATTCCTATATATAGTACACAAAAATAATCAATCAGTAGGGCCATAGGATATAACCATTGGAAGGGATTTCTCAGGTTCTCTAGTTGAGCTCCCTATCTATGTAGAGGAGGAAACTGAGGCAACCACTACACACCTTGAACAATGTCTCACATATCTAGGGAGTGACTGCAATGCTAGTTTTCTGTTCACAGACACTAGAACTTTATAAGAATGAACTTAGCACCCAAACTTTAAGAAATTGTATTTAACAACATAATCACAGTGAAAATAATAGGATCTTTTCTCGAGAGTAATTCACCAACCCTGCAATTTTCTGATGTTTTTCTGGGTTCTTCTTAGGCATAATAATTCTCATGAAGAGATGTGGCAGTTCATAGAAGTTTCTAGCTTTTTAGAATTTCAGATGATAGGAAACTTTACTTATTTTTCTGGGTCAAGAAAAAAATAATGCCTCTGATTTGAGATATGGTCAGGGCTTCTGAATAAATAGACTAAATAACTTCTAAAATTATTTTTTAACTTACTTTGTGCTAGAAAACTTTCAGAGTACTTTATGTAGATTCAATCCTCACAGCCACCCTGTCAGGTAGGTTTTATTATTTTTATTTTGAGGGTGAAGAAACTGAGGCACAGAAAAGTTAAGAAGTTAACTTCTTCTTCTTCTTCTTTTTTTTTTTAATAATTAGTGAAAGAGTCAGGGTATAAAACCAGGCAGTGTGTTTAAAGATGACCTGAATAGGATTATCATTACAGGTGAAGGGAACTTTCAGCTCCCTTCCCCATTCTCTTGTAAAGGACAATCAGTCTTCTTAAACCTTAAGATACACTTGTGAACTGTGGAATTATATGAGCCCATAAATATCTTATTATTAATATCTGATATTCTGTTACTTTCCACCTAGCTCTTTCTAAATATTGTAGTTTGCCTACCTAGTAAGTGAAATAATGTGTTCCTAAAGCTGTGCCAATACCTGTTACTTACCAAGTGTTTAATTTGTACCCAATATTATCTAATAAGAAGTTTCTCTCTGCAGTTTTCAGTTTTTTCATCATCACCCCCACGTCTCTTCCTTAGTTCTAGCTCTCCAAAGCCCTCCTGACCACCTGAAATCTTAGCTATACTTCATTGTCCACCTCAAGTTCCTTTCTCCTACAAAGTCTTTTCCCATATCCTTGGTTTCTCCCAAGCTTAGGTAAGATGCTCAGTGTCTCTTTCTCTGTGCTCAAACATTGCCTTCTTTCTGTCATTTAATATAGTATTAAAATTGGCTCTCCCTGCTCCTTGAGGACAAGGCTGTGTTCTCTATAGCCATATTCCCTTACAGCCTGACAATCAATAGATGCTCAATAAATGCATAAGTGATCTACTTCAAATGAGGTTTCCATAGGCAAACTCAATACCATAGTAACGATCATTGTAGTAATCTGGGTTCTCCAGAGAGACAGAACTAATGGTATATCTATCTGTTTATTTGTGTATAATTGGGTTAGGCCGTTTTAGAGGTTGAGTAGTCCTGGGTTATCCATGGTATATTTCCCATCTTGAGTCTGAAGGTTTGAGAACCAGATGTGATATTATAAAGTTCAGTCCAAGTCTGAGTCCAATGGCAAAAGAAGAACAAAGTCACAGCTCAAAGCCTGTCAGGCAGAGACAGGCAACGTTCTTTTACCTGTGTTCTATTCGGGCCTTCAAGGGATAAGATGGGGCCCCCCCCACCCCGATGTTGGGGAGGACAATCAGCTTTACTCATTCTGCTGACTCAGATGTTAAGGATGTCCAAAATCATCCTCCCCAAAACACTGAATAATGTTTCATCAAATATCTATGACCCATCTAGTTGATCCACTGAAGTTAACCATCACATCCATGGAGAGCAAGAACTTAGAGAAGTCTCCTGGTATATCAGAGTCATTAGTAATTCATCACCAATAAAGGCAGAGGAGGAGTAATGGATCAGAACCACATGAAAACAGAGAAGGATCGGTTGACTGGGAGTTACTTACTTATCAAGGCACAGTTTATCAGAGATTCATACTGTGAATCCTTAATTTTTGTTTATCAGGAAAATGTTTCCTCATTCTTCATCAGAGTGTGCCATATTTAAAACTCAGTTTTCAAATATTGTCCAACTGAAAGTCCAAACAGTACCTCCAACCAATCCATAAAACCTCTTTGTTATCATTTCTGACCAGGATTGGAGGAATGATTCAAAGTTTTAGTTAAGCTGGGGGTGGAAGAAACCATCTTAGTGTCCTCAGTGGGGAAAACTTTAGGCTCAATTCTTCTTTTAAATCCTCAAGTTGAAAGTAGTTTCCTCCTTCTGTGAAAGACCCGAGTTAGGATTGAAGTGAGGTGCCTTCAAGGAAGAATGACCTCCTCACATGGCCCTCTCTAAGGAGACCAGTGAGGTCTCTTGTATTGTTTAAGAGGAAAAGGGCAGAAGGACATTTGATGCAGCGCTGGAGCAGGGCCTCTTTGGGATCAAAAATGCTTCTGTCTACTCTGGTTGTTGAGGTCAAGTTCAAAACTGCTTCCTGATAGAGAAGCTGGAGTCAAAGAAGCTCCTTCCCCCCTGAGTCCTGCAGTGAAGCTGGGCAGCCTGGAGCTCTTGTTTTGCTGAATAAATACATACTCTGAAGTGATGTAGGGATCAGGAATAAGAAGCAAGGACAATGCCACTTTGCAAACCCAAGGAGTGTGAGAAGGTCATCAAGTGTACATAGTTGAGTCTCAGATGGTAATCACTTTCTTATGAACCTTTAAAGACATTGCTTTCAATCTCTGAATGGTATCTCAAATCTTAATAAGGCAGTAGACAGTATTTTTGTTTTGTTTTACCATAGTAAGTCTCTGCTTACCTGAGACTTTTTTAACTGAAATACAGGGTTTTCAGCAATGTTATTTCTAAATCCAGCATGCCTGATTTCAGGGAAGCTTTGCAATTTAGAATAATTTTGTAATATTTCCATAGCAACTTATGTGAATGTGTGGATACTAAGACTATAAATCCATGACAAAACTATTAGAAGGTAACCTTTTTTTATAAACACATATACAGTTACAATTAAATAAAAAACAAATAGTTTCAGAGGGGTGATGGTACAGTATGTGCTAAGGATGAATCTGATTTTTTAAAATATGAGAAACTCTGACTGAGAAATTCAATGAAATATGACAGGTGAGGAGAAATCCTCAAGAAAATAATGCTTTTGAAACAACATAAGACAGGTCTGCAGAAAGTGTGCCTATCAGCAGCAGGTAGAGAAGGCACTGTGTAGGTATTGCTGGTGGGGATTGTTGAAAATCAGAGGATCGATGAAATTTATCAATGATTGTAGGGTCATTCCCTTCATTAGCCAAATATGCCCAGTCTGAGATTTTCAAAGCTAGGAAATTAAAAACTATGAGAATTGAAAGGAATTGTAGATATCATTTACCATGCCTGAATGTCCCCTGCAAACGTTTAGCAAGCGAATATGCTAGTACTACTTCATGATGGATATGGGCTGTTTTGCCTGAACACCTTCTATTTCTCCTTCATGTGGAGACACATGCTATCGTTTTCTTGAGTAAACCACTATTCCTCATTATATCCTTGTGTGAGTTGGCTGAATTCACCCCAACTCCAGGCTCCTCGGGAGGATGTATGACAGCACAGTAAATCTCTGACCACAGCAATGAGATCAAGCCTGAGAGAGGGCTGACGTCCAACATGTGAAGCTCACTCAGAATGTTTTTGTAACTATTGGGCGATAGGCTTTTTTCCCACTGGTCTTGCTCAGGTGGTAGGATAGAAGCCAAGAGAAGCAGGTAGCTATCCTGGCACAAGCAGGATTGCCTGTGCCAGAGAATGAAGACAGGTTCCAGAAACGTGACTTATGGTCTTGAGTGAGCGTTTGGCAATGCCTGTCCGTTTTAGCATTTCCCCTCCTCAGCTTACTATCTAATTTTCTTAAAACCCTTTTCTTTCTGTTCAAGCTTTTAATATGTTCAATATGTTTCCTTCCCATTAATTCTCAACCTATGACTGTGATTTTTATTTCCCTGTGAAAATAGAAGGAATCAGATGAGTACTCCCTATGTTTCTACTGGCCAACCTATTAATAGTTTAGCTTCTGTGGCCATATAGTGTTCTTCCCTTTATGACAATGGTGATCTGCCCTGCTCCTTTTTTAATATCAACCCTTGTCTGAGTGCCTTGGATTCCAAAGCGTGCACCCGCTATTTAGAATTTGAACTTTCATTTATTCTTCGTTCTCCTGCACCATCAATGTTCTCCTGTCTGCTGTGTTATTGCTACTATTTTATAAGCTTTCTGTGATTCCTTTCGACCTTAAAACGTTCTTTCCCTTGACTCCTACATCTTCTTTCAAGTTCTTTTTTCTTTCCCTCTTGTCCTTCACAGTGAACTTTGTTCCAAAACCAATTTTTTTCCCCCAGTACGAGGGATAACCCAGGGCCTCATGCATGTTAGGCAAGTGCTCTGCCTCTAAGCAAAAATCACTTGCCCTTTTTATGATATGTTGAGACAGGGTTTCATTAGGTTTCCCAGGCTGGCCTTGAACTTGTGACCCTCCTAAGTAGTTGGGATTACAGATGTGCACTACTGGGCCTGACCCTTCAAAAGTATTTTCTATGCTTCCTGTCTCCTCTTCCTTTCCTGTTGAACCTTCACTGCTCAGGACTCTGACTTCATCATCCCACTGAAATTGCTCCTGCCAAGGTCTCATCTGGCTGAATGTGTCACTAGCATTGGGCACTGTTCACCACTCCCATCTGCTTGACATACTGACTTCAGTGGACTTTGAGGACCTCTGTTTTTCGCTTACTGCCTCTTGTTTCTTTCTCATTTTCGTGGGCAGATTCTCTCCCTCTGGGTCCTCTTTATTATCCATGGCTTTACACATTATCTTTCAACTCACAAATAATTGCCATGTTTTTATCCTCAGCCCTGACTTCTCGCCTGAGGCAGTTTGTGTGAATCTCAAAATATACATGCTTCAATATTTTCTTCTGTTTGGATCCCAGAATATCAGAGTCCCATGGTGACTCTCCTTCTCTTTCATCACACATCATTACGTTACGTGGGTCACAGATCTGTTCACCTCTTTCCATCATTCCAGCTTTATCTTGGCCCAAGCTACTTTATCTTGGACCATTCACCCACTAACTAGGTCCCTGCTTCTCGGAGTGCCCTGCTTCCTGCAGACAACACTTTTCATCTAATTGGTGAGTTATCTGAAAATAAGAAAGAAATCATGACATTTTACAGCTCAAATTCTCTAGTAGTTTTGTAATAAAATCCAGATGACTCACCTTGGCTCCAAGATCTATATGTAAGCTCCTCCTTTTCTCTCCTACTCCCTATCTCTTTCCCTTTCACCCACTTGGCTCCAACCATAGAGAATGTCTAGACATTGCTCAACATGCAAGTTTCCTCCAGTCTAGACTCCTGTATGCTTGCTGCTCTTTCTATGAGGCTGCACTCGCCAAGGTACTTATACAGGGAATCTCCTGGTTTTTGTCACCTCCTTGATCTCCCTAGCTGTTGTAGTCTGCTCTAAAATCCCACCATAACTCCTTTTTCCTTAGTCTTTGTTTCCTTGAAACTCATCACTATCTACCATCCTTCACATTTACTCATTTACTGATTAGATCAGAAATCATAAGTTCTGAGTAGTCAAGAGAGAGTCTTGGTTGAAGATATGCATTCTTGGATGGATGGTGATGATATTCAAAGAAACAATGGAGTGGGACCAATTTAAGGTGTGAAATAGGATTTGCAAATCCTCTGAGATGGTTGTTATGAAGGCAAAAGAGCAACTTGCTGTGCATTAGGAGAATACATTCTACCCCTAGGTCTTTCATTGATTATTTGAGTGATCTCAGGCATTCTTCCTTATTATGCCAAAGAATCTTAGATTTTTCATTCTTCATGTGAGTAGATTAGTCTAATTTTAGATGACTTAATTTTAACTTAATTATTTTGCATTTTCCTGTTTGGGCCAGGAAACTTCTCCATTAACAGTTATGTATGCTTATTTCCTTGCTTTCCGAGCTGTGTAAGTTTATCACTTTAAAAAAGAGCCCTGAAATATAGTTTCACTGAAATTGAATCTTACAACTGCAGAAGTTCATTAAAATGAGAGACAGAGGAGGAGCCATATTCACTTCTTATCCTAAATCCCTTTCTACTAGAGGATATTTCTTGGTGGCCACATTCATCCAAATGAAAAGCATTCCAGAAATGGTATTGAAATCTATTTATAAAGAAGAAGGAGAGCAAAAGTAAACAAAGTAAGAAAGATTAATGCAGCCACCTTTCGGAGTAATGGGCTGTCTGTGTGAGAAAGAACCAAGTGCCGCTGCTTCTAATAATGCTTCCATTAATCAAAACCTGGAAGTCACTGCATAATGAGGCAAAGAAGCTAATGGATATTAGCATACTGCTATACTTTCTCCTTTGCTGGCATGGATAGCAAGCTGAGTCTTGCTATTATTTCTGTTCCAAAATATTACAGCTAGGGAGAAACAATTCCCATAGAGGGCTCCGTAGACCATCCCCAGCATTGAAAAAAATGCTCTAAAGAAAATAAAAGAGTTCCTCAGCATATGTAAAACACTTGCATGTTCTACACTTACATTGGAGATTTACAAAGGTATTATAAGCTTCCCCGTGAAGACACCTGTTCACTTTTATTACGTCAAAATTACTCAGCTTACTTTGCTGATATAACATTCTGAAATTTATTTTGAGAGAAGTAGAGCTATTCTGTTTTCATAGGTTCTCTCCCTCTTCCTTTCTTTAATTCTGAGTGGAAACTAACACGAATTATTCAATTCAGGCTGTAGAAGCATCTACATATTGTTATCTGGTACAGAACTTGTGCAAAGACTATTAACTCAATTTGAGTTACATTTAGTCTAACATTTGCCTCATGGTGAAGTGAATTTTCCATCTCAATTTCAATCAATGTGTAAAGTCATCTTCTCCCCACAGCTTAGCTGATCCCCATTTGAGGCCTGTCTACTAAGAACCAACGTTTTAGATTTAAAGACTCAGCTTCCAGAAAAATTTATACATATGTTGAACATTTATAAAACATTTGCAAATTGATTTGCAATCAATGAATGTGACAGTAACAAAACGAGGTTCATCTAGAAGGCAAAGAAAGACAAACCAACAGAAGCAAAATGTAGCAGATTCGGGGGCAGGGGGCACATACACCCAAAAGTAGTTTTGTTCCATGCCAGGACCCACACTGTTTCTTCATGTGTGTTTTCAGAGATTTAATACTACAAAGCTGTTTGATGGTGCTGTTGTCCTCACTGTGCACTGTAGTGCGGTTTTATGACTACAAAGTAGCAGACCTGGAAATTTAAATACTGTCCCTTTAAATCCTGAGTTCAAGTTCTAAATAACAACCATAATGCCTCTCTTTTAAAAAGATTTGAGAGTATCCTTAACTAGCTCACAGCACCTAAGAAGATGTACTTAAAAATGTACTCACTCTATTTATATACTAGGAATTGAAATACAGTCTTCTGTCATGTATAACTAATTAGAATTAATAAATTAATTGGTCAAAAAGTAAAAAATACATATATATATACATATATATAATTATTATTATTTTTAAAAATCAAATGTCCAAATATACAGGTCCAGCATTAAAGGGTGAATCCTATTCTTTCCCTCTTCTTTGACTCTGGAATATGTCTCTTTTGTTCATTTCCAATAATGATCATGGAGAACCCAGATTTTCTACATTAATCTCCAGTACTTGAGGACATTAAAGCACTGTGACTTGACACTATGAGAACATGGCCTTTTTTTTTTTTTTCCCCCAAACAAGTTGTTGACATAGATTCCAAAGGGAAACCATTGATCTTATCGTTCGAATGCTATCATAATTTGGCAGATTGCCCCAAGATCATGATGAATTCAGCTCTTGGATGCCTGTGTAAATCATCCAGTCATAAAGGGTCTCACTTTCTCTTTCTGAATCATGAGGGTGAAACTCCTTTCTGAAATACTGTATAGCACTGAAGTTCTGAAGTCTTAGCTTAAGGATAATATTACTTAAAAAATTTATTTTTCTGGACAAATTTTTCTGCTATTACCAGATAACAAATTCTAAAGGAAGATGAAGTCTTTTGTTATTAGAAACTTATTTATTTATATTTAATTCTATCATTATCAGAGAACATGCTGTGTTTGGTTTTAATTTTTAAAACTTTAGTTTCGTGGCCCAGAATATGGTCTGCCTGCAGGTGAGAAGAACTTATATTCTACTGCCATTGGGTGGAGTGTTCCATATATGCCACTCAGTTCAAATTGGCTGATGGCATTGATTGAGTCTTCTATAAATATTTTTTAATTTTTCTCTCTACTTATTCTATTAATTACTGAGAAAAAATTATTGAAGTTTCCAAACACAATTATGGTTTATACAGTTCTCCTTTTCTCCTTTTTTTGGTATTAGGGCACTAACCCAGAGACTTTTTTGCCATTTTATGGCTGAGTTACATTCCCAGCCCTTTTGGGGTTTTATTTTGAGACAAGTTCTCCCTAAGTTACCCAGATTGGCCTCAAACTTGCCAACCTCCCGTTTCTACCTTCCGAGTCACTGCTGTTTTTGCATCATGACACCAGGCCACTCCTTTTAATTTTTTTAGCATTTGGTTCATATACTTTAATGTTCTGTTTTTAGGTATGTGAGCATTTAGAATACTTGTGACTTCCTGATGAATCGACACTTTTATCATTATGCAATATTTTTTCCTGTTAACACTCTTTTCCTAAAGTCTACTTCCCCCACCCTTTTTAATCAACGTATAATAAACATATTTATGGGGTACAGTGTGATAATTCAATATGTACACAGTGTAATGATCACATCAGGGTTGCTAACATTTCCATCTGCTTAAACATTGATCATTACTTAGCTTTAGAAGCTTCTTCTAGTTTTCATAAAATATATAACAGGTTGTTGTAGACTACGATTACCCTGTGTCCTCCTCTCTGACTTTTTTGGTCACTGTAATCCAACCTCCCTGAATCTTTCCTCCACTTTACCTTCCTATCCTTTAGCACCCAATATTTGTTCCTTCTTTGAATCAATGTCTTTGGCTTCCACATATAAGTGAGATCATGCAATACTTATCTTTCTCTACCTCACTTATTTCAGTTAATATAATGTCCTCCAGTCATCAGTTTTTGCCATAAATGACAAAATTTCATTCTCTTTTTAAAGACTGAATTATATTTTTCTATGTATGTATTTCACTGCAGATTGATCACATTTTCTTCATTCATCTGCCAGCACATGCCTTGGTTGCTTCCATATCTTGGCTGTGATGAGCAGGGTTGTAATAACCTCGGTAGTGTCTATGTTTCTTTGACAAGCTGACTTCATTTCCTTTGATATATGCCTACCAGTGGGACATTGGATTCTATGGTAGTTCTATCTTTAGTTTTTTAAAGAAGCTGCAGATTGTTTTCTATAATGGCTATACTGATATACTTTTCCACTCGTAGTGTGTGTTTCTTTTTCTCCCCATTTCCAAGAGTGTCTGTATATATCCATTCTTACAGGGATGAGGTGATATTTCAGGATAGTTGTTTTGATTGGCATTTTTTTAATGGTTCATGATATTTAACATTTTTTTCCTGTATTTCATGGCCATTTGTACATCTTATTTCAAAACATTTTCAATTCAGATCATTTGCCCATTTTAAATCAGATTTTTTTACGTTATTTCTTGGTTAGTCTAGCTAAAGGTTTTTCTAATTTTATTTATCTTTTCAAAAAAAACTAACACTTCATTTCATTTATATTTTGAAATTTTTTTAAATTTCTAATTTGTTTTCATTCTAATCTTTATTCTTTCTACTAATGTTGGGTGTTATTTCTTCTTGTTTTACTTGTCCTTTGAGTTGTTTCAGTAAGTTGTTATTTGAACACTTTCAGGTTTTTGTTTTTTTTTAATGTAGGTGTTTATTGCTAAAAACTTTCCTCTTAATACTACTTTACTTTTCCTGCATTTCACAGGTTTGGGTATGTTGTTTTTCCATTTTTAATTGTTTCAAGAAATATCCTAAAGACTTTTTTATTTCTTCACTTACCCATTGCTCATTTGTTAGCAGTTGTTTAATTTGCATTTATTTGTACAACTTCTTTAAAAAGTTTTCTGCATTGATTCCTACTTTTATTCAATGTGGTCAGAGAAAAATATGATTTTGATTTTTGTAAATTTATTGAGAGTTTGTGCCATCTCTTGTGGGAAATGTTCCAAGAGCTGATGAGAACAATGTGTATCCTGTAGCTATTGGGTCACATGTCCAGTAAATATCTGATAAGTCTACTGGGTTCATAGTGTAACTTATTTCTGATGTTTCTTTAGGATTTTTTGTCTGGATGACCTGAAATTAAGTGAAAAGGGTGTTAAAGATCCTAGTGATGATTCTGTTGCTGTCTATCTCTCCTTCTAGATATAATAATATTTTACATAATTGGGTGCTCTTGCCTTGGGCATGTATATATTTGCATTTGTCATATTCTCTTGTTGACTTGGTCAACTAATCACTGCATAGTAGCCTACTTTGTCCCTTTGTATAGTTTTTTACTTAATGGAAATTTTATCTGACACAAATATAGCTACCCCTGCTTGCTCTGGGTTTCAGCTTGGGTGGCATATGTATTTTCATCCCTATAGTTTCAGTCTGTGTGTGCCTTTACTGGTGAAATGAAGTTCTTTGAGATAGCATATTGTTGATTTTTAAAAAATCCATTTAGCTTGTCTAAATCTTTCAATTGGAGAATTTTAGTGGATTTCAAGTGGGAAACCTAGGATAATCTACTCATGTTAAATTTTTAACATCAATCACATCTGCGAACTTCCTTTTGTCATGCAAGGTGATATATTCGCAAATTTTGGAAGCAGATTATGGACATCTTGGGGAACAACTGTGTACCACACCCTAGTATTTCTACTTATTTTTCTTATGATTTTTATTTCTGTAGTAAAATTATCTACTATATATTAAAATGTGCACCATTTCCATTACATTAGTCAAAATGTTATTTAATATGTTAATCATATTTACATTACAAGTCCATGACTGATAGTTCCCAAGGCTCGGTCATGTCTAATTCTTGTTTTTTTGTTTGCTTTGGCTTTTATGGTGGGAATGTTTGGTCTTGAATTTTTTTTTTTTATTATGTCTCAGGCTTTTGACTGAATGCCAGGCAGTCTTCTGTGACATAGAGGACAGTGAGTTGAATAACATTTACATTGGAAAAGAAACCATTCTCTTCTCATGCAGTAAGTATGGAGGATTGAGTTGCTCTCATCAGGAGTTTTCTAAAGTTTGGATTTGTTTTTGCTGTGGTTTCCTTCAGTAATCTATAGGGATATTTTTTTTTCTTTATTGTTACTGGAGATTGAACCCAGGTGTGCTTTACTACTGAACTACAACCCCAGTCCTTTTGAGTTTTTATTTCAAGACTGGGTCTCACCAATTGCTGAGGCTGGTCTTGAACTTGGTATCCTCTTCTCAGCCTCTCCAGCTGCTGGGATTCAAGGAGTGCACTATTACACCCTGCTGTCTATAGATTTTTATATTCCTCTAATGATACTTTGCGCTTAGGGTGAGGCTAGGGTTGTCACAGGTTTTGCTTTGCTTTTGTGTTTTCTTTTTTTTAAAATATTGTTTGTTCCACTATAAGATTTTAACCCTCTCTACATAGCAGTGCCCCAGAAGGAGACTCTCCATAGTCTTGTTCCACGGCAGTGATAAATTCTCATGATCTACTTGATTCTTGCCAGGCTGGTGGTTAGGTTGGCGGTGTCTTCTGTGATCTATTTATTGCTTCAGTCTGAGGTAGGCCCTATTCCCTTGGCTTTGGGGCTGGGGTTTTGTAACAATCCTGTCCTTCTTCGTGGCCAATAGCCAAAGTCTCCCTTATGTCTAAAGTATGGAACAGTTGCATTCCTTGTATCAGTGGTATAAGACCTCTGATGATATTATTATGAGATCATGCACTAAGATTCCCTTGGGCTCTTTCTTCATGAGCAGAGTGCTATTTTCTATATATCCCCCAATAATATTGTTTTTTTCTCTTGGTGCCTTGGGAGTTGTAGATTTGGCTGTTATTCTTAGATGATTAAAACTTTCTAGTGGAGGGGCAGTTTGCAGGTCAGGGCTGAACATTTCATCATACTTGCACTGAGCAGGTGGGTTTTCTGTGGTCACTTGAGTTGCCCTTAATCTTCTTCTTGCGCACCTGACGAATGTTCAGAGAAATGACCTTGCAAATGTACCCAACTCCCTTTTTATCAGTGGCTCCAAGCTTTCTATGTCATCATGAAGGTTCAGGTTTGAGCTTCATTATATCTAGTAGTGGCAGACATGAGCTTCAGCAATTTGTTACACAATTAATCGATGACATTCTTCCTATTTTTATGGTGGTTCTCTATTTTTCTTGTATTATGGCCAACTCCATTGCTCTGGGCCAGAGGTAAGGCAGAACATCAGGGCAGAAGAGCATGATGGAGGAAAGCAGCTCAGGCCAAGACAATCAGGAGCACAGACAGCTGCACTTACCAGGGACAAAATATAACCCCCAAAGGCTCACCCCCAGTGACCTTCCTGCTCCAGCCACACCCTGTGTTATCACCCTGCAGGTACCACCCAGTTGATCCACATCAGTCACGTCCTGATTTGGTTAAGGTGCTCATACCACAATCATTTCACCTCTGAACTTTCTTACATTTTCTTACATAGGGCCTCACATGAGCTTTGGGTGAACTCACATGAGTTCAGGTCTAACTCAGTGTCCTCCTTCTTTTGGGGGGTGAGGCCTGACTCTGAATTTCATGCTACTTGGTTTCTCTCCAACTCACCTCGCTGGGATGTCACAATAACAAAAGTTGTGATTTTTCTAGTTTACTCATCCCCTTTCCCTCCATTATTTGAATGAGAGTGACAATTCCCCCCATATTTCTATAATCTAAGTAGAAGCAGAACAACCTGGGAAAGTATTTACTCGTGGAAGTATTGAGGCTCTCCTTTCCAAAAAGGAGAAAAGTTTTGGTGAGAAATGTAATCTTATTCTTTTCTATTAGCGCTTTGCCTGCGTAATAAAAAAAATTAATGGTAGTGATGCTGTTGAAGATGCTGTCAATGACTATGGCAGTTACCTTCCATTATATGTTTGCTATGTTCTAGGCAGCAAGCTCAGTACTTCATATGAATGATTTGTATTTTAATAATTTCAACCACGGTAGAAGACTGGTACCATTAGTATAATCTCCAGTCCACATTTGGAAAAAGATTTACAAAATTTTCAAAGACATGGAACAGCAGTAGTGAAAGACATGTCATTTAAGCCAGGGAATCCTGATGCAAAAGCCCACTTTCTTAAACCCTGTGGAGCACCATCCCTTCCTGAATTTATTTGTTTCTAAATATTATCTTGCTCCAGTGTCTTCTCTTCATTGCTTATATTTATTATCTTTACAAGTTTTACTTCCTTACTAGACTCCTGGATTGAGGATTAAACGTGGAATTACATCTAGTTATGACTAATTCATCACTCTGGCCCCCATGTTCTTAGTTCCAGTCAGATTCTTGAACCCAGATGATTTTTTTCACATAAATTTGCTAAATAATCACCTCTGACTAATTTGCATAGATTTTGGAAAGGAATACTTTATTTTTTGCTATCTAGGAGAATAGAAGAAAATATCTGAAAATTTCCTAAATAGCCTAGTCCTTTCTGGACATATTCAGTTGAGGTTAAGGGATCCATACAGTATCCACAGAATTTGGTTATCTCTCTCTCTTTTTTTTTTTTTTCTAACTCCTCCAGTTTTTCATATCTAAGTGAAAGGAACCATCAGCTACCTTGTCAGCAAGACAAAACTTTCCTTACATAATCTGTTTTCAATATTCCTATTCTCCACTCACCATGTCCCATCTAGAACTAAGCCCTGTAGGTACTAGTTCTGTTGTATTCATGAGTTCTTCTCTTCGTATCTTTTATCCATCTACTTCAGGCCCCTCTCGTATCATTTGAATCTATACAGTATCTTTCCAACTGGCTTTCATACTTGAGATTTTGCCCTCAAAAATGCTTCTCTCACATATCAGAGCTAGAATGATCTTTCTAATATGCTAACCTGATCCTGTTACTCATCTGTTTCAAATCCTTGAGTAGCTCCCCCACTGCCTCAGCAAAAAGGGGTAAATGCCATATGGAATGTTCTAGTTACTACTACTGAATAACAAAGCCAAGGTTAGGATTTTAGGTAGGGTACCGTAGGAACATCTTGTCTCTGCTCTACAACGACTAAGGTCTCACTGGGGAAGATGTAAAGACTGAGAGCACCCAAGTGGCTGAAGGCTATGTTAGCTGGAGAATTCTCTCACATATCCTCTAGCTGGACTTGGCTACTATCTAGACATCATCCAGCAATGGTGAAATACCAACATGTGCCCCCCCCTTTTTCTTCTTGCCTTTTTTGCAGGGGCTAGTTTAAAGGATTTCTTACTACAAAGTGATTGAGTTCAAAAGCAAATGTCTTCGGAGAATGTGATGTAAGTACATGGCATCCTGAAAATCTAGATGAAGAAATCAAAATGTCTACCCAGGTTCAAGGGGAGAGGGCATAGACTCAACTAATTGATGGAAAACCCCTGGGAAGATCACATTTCAGAAAAGCATGTAGGATTGGGAATACTGTTGTGATCATCCTTCTAAAATACTATCTGTCTCAGTTTGCTTTAGGTCTTTCCTACTTATATATTTATGATCTCTCTAGTCTGAGCTGATTCATTGCAGATGCATAAAAATACTTGTTGAAAGAATGCTGTGTCTTATAAGCAATCAATAGCAATTTGTTTGGAGAATTCATGGGGTTAGGCAGAGCTCTTTGAAGATGGCGCCATGCTGGACCAGGGCTATTTGAACAGTGAACAACAGCTCTCTTCAGAGTTCAGCCACGAGTCTACTGTTTTAGTATCCCAAGGCTTCTTGCAGGCTGATTCTCTTCACCTCTCACTCATATCAACATTCTCTGCTCAAAACAAAGCATCTCAATTGTTCATATAAGAACTTGCCAAGTAAAAACTCATCTTAAAATTACTGCCAGAAACTCCACTAGGGATTGAAAAGAAGAAATTATGTGGATTCTCCTCTCTCAAATGTGGTAGCTAGACTATATGAGCTGTTTCTGTCTTCTTGTAAACATTGCTATGGTAACTGACAGCTAATTAGCTTTTTATCACACACACTTGGAGGCATCCTTCTGAGTTTCACACTGGAGTCCTCTGTTGTAATAACCTGTTCGAATAGGAAAGGAAATAAAATTTGCAGACTTATTCTTAGATTTTCATTTTTTGTAAAGTCTTTCCATTGTGAGTTTTTTTGAATACAAAATATTTGTGATGTAGGCAAACATCACTAAAATCAACCATATTTTCAACTGTCCCCTAAATACTTTCCCTTTCACTCCTCCACTAAAAATAAAATGTGAGTTTATGGACCCATCTTAAAGGTATATAGATAATAGCAGTGGTATTAAGAACTCACCTGTTGAGAAGAAATACAAAGAAATTAAGTTTCCTTTTAGCTGGAGGTTATAATGACTATTTATTTTCTTTCTATTCTATGACATACTCCATAATACAAATATGAAAAGGGAATATAAAATGCAGATTCTAAGAGAACAATTGCCTCATTGGGTCCTAATCTGCATTATTTTATGAGAAGACTATTAAAGCCTATTGTACATTTTATTCACATAATTTCTCAACATATTTGTATATAATAACCTTTCACCCATATGTAATTAAATCCTATTTATGCACAATCAAAAGAGGCAGTTAGAAGAAAAACAAGTTCATAATATGATCTGCAAGTGGAATTATGAAGAGACTAATTAATACTTTTAAGGAGGAATGAAGTCTTTCTTGATGCACACTTTATAATTATGCTATTTAAATTTCTTGACACAACTTTGTTTTGAAAAATAAAAAAAAACTAAATAATTTTTTAAAAAAAAATTGTTTGAAACATAATTTCTTTTGTGTTGCTTAAATGAACATGCCAGCAGATGTTTCTATTGCATGTAGACAGAACCTAAGCCAGCCTAATATTTATTAAAGGATAACACATATCCTAGATCAAAAGAGCTTAAAGAGCATATTTCAGCAATGGCGCTAATGTGTTTCTCAGCAAGGAGCTTGTATTCCTTGATCACATCTCTCCAGGATGTCAAGTCTCATGTCATCCGTTAGCAGGGAGTCAGGTTGAAGAAGCTGAATCGAGTCATCAAAACAGGAAACTGACTCTGTAAACTCGTAAAAGGACTCCTGATAGGAAATCTGAATGTGTAATGTGCCTCTCAATAAATTCTAGCATCCTGGGTTATTACAGTTTATCCAAAGGTATATTTAACAGAAAACAGACAGGAGGTATGGCTACAGCCCCCTGTGGGTGGCATGTGGGTGTTATCTTGGTGGTAAAAGCAAGAAACAGGGGCCAACCCCTTCCTTTCCACAGCCCAGATTTCCTAGCCTCAGCTGTTGCCCCCCATGGTGTGAGATGCACATTTAGCTTTTTAGACTCTGAAACTATGGGAAGGAAAAAATGGGTACCTGCAACAATTTCAGTGGCTTACCATTTGCCAGAAAGAGGACACACACACACACACACACACACACACACACACACACACAAACACACACACCCATAGTAAGCTGAGGTTAAGTTCTGACTTAATTAGATCATTGGGAACAACTCAGTTTTCTTCTTTTTGCCCCTGCTATGGGCTAGATTATGCGCTCTCAAAATTCATATGTTGAAGCTTCAATCCTTCCATGTGAATATATTTGGAAACAAGGTTCTATAAAGAGGTAGTTAATGTTAAGTGAAGTCATGAGGTCAGGGCCCTCTTGATGGGAGTTTCTACAGGAAGAGAACCCAGAGAACTTGACCTCTCTTTGTCTCCACAAAGTGAGGGCACAGCAAGAAGGTGGTCATCTGAAGCAGTCCCTCACCAGAAATCAAGCCAGCGAGCACCTTGACCTTGAACTTCCAGCCTCCAGGACTGAGAAATATAGGTCTGTTATACATGAGCCATAAGCCTATGGTATTTTCTTACAGCAGCCTTAACTAACCACGCCAGCTCACAGTCTCTGAGGGAGCCATAACTGACAACATTGTCCATGCATCTTAAGGGACATGACACACTGGATCGGAAAGCTCCAGTCTTGCCAGATCCCTGCCCTGTTATACGTAGGAGTCCCATCAATTAGTAGTTGTGATGTGGGGAATGTTCACCAAGTTAGGGCACACTTTGTTTTCTAGCATCCACAATGATATTCTTCATTGCAGTGGGCCTGGGTCACATGGGGAGAGAAAAGCACAGTTAGTACCCAGAGTACCGAAGAAATATCTTTGCCTCCAGCTTTCTTAGTTCCAGGAAAAACCATTTTATTATATTGCCATTCCCTCAGGGAAAGTTCACCACTTTCCAACTTGGTAGCTAAAACAAGATCATTTCTTATCCTTATAATTCTCACAACACTAGAAGTGGTTATTAATCTTATCTTTCCAGACGAGCCATCTGAGGAGCTCAGCCATTTACCCCAAATCATAGATCTGGATTCCAGATTAGAGCCCAGGTCCAGCTGAAGTCAAACCCAAGGTCAATGATTCTGACATTGTATTTATGCCAGCTGTACTACAGGATGGTTAAAAACCTCACAGAGAGGAGAGTAACCTGATAAATAAATGCATGCTGGGGATGTGGCTCAGTGGTAGAGGACTTGCCTAGCATGTGCAAGGCCCTAAGTTCAATCCCCAGCATAGCCAAAATAATAATAACAATAATAGTAGGAATAATAATTATTATTATACCAGATGCATGGATTAGCTACAGACTTCATAAGATGCTCCTCTGAGGTGATATACTTGAATCTGAACAAGTACCTGTTAGCTATAGAAATATGTTTAAATTGGACATTAGATTTGGGAATGTAAAATTAGATGTATAAGAAATCTTTTCTCTAAGAGAAAAGGGTAAAAAGTGAATTGACATATTTGTGGTTTATTCAAAACAAGGAAAGGATCCAGAAGACAAAATTCCATTTTCAAAAGTCAGCACATGAAAATGAAAAGTACTGGGTGGGGGTTAACACCTTAGGATTATGAGTGTGCTTTTATTTTAATTTTTTGCATGGTTTCTATGAAGTTATTAAATTGTTTTTATGGTGAAAAAATTTCCAAAAATGCTTATTGAAAATTTAAACTATTGAATTATTCTAAATGATGATTGCATTACTAGCTCATTTCTTCCTTATTATAATCTTGGGATTTGATTACTATTGTTTCTTTCACTTTACAGATGAGGAAACTGAGGCCCTGAGAGGTTTAATACTGGACAGTGGAAGAGCCAGGATTTCAAGCCAGGCATTCTGTATCCAGAGCCTACACGTTCAACTCCTACATTAAGCTGCATTAGGAATGGCTGAGTCTAGCAAACTATTGAGGTCCAGCATTGAACTTTGGGTGTCTCAGACAGAGGGAAGGGATAAGGAGGTGGCACAAGGCAACTGAGGACCTAGATCAAAACCCTGGACACTTGAGGGGAAGTCACACCTTGTCCAGAAGAGGTGGCACAAAGAGCATCAGTTCATAACGGTCCCCTTTCCAAAGTTAACATATCATGCTAAATTAATTTCTGTCCTAAAATAAATGAGTAGCTTTACATCCTTAAATTCTCAGCCACAATAATCATATTTCATGCTTTATTTCACTCAGTCTCTCATCACAAATTACAAGGTAAATGTCTTTAATGGGTATGCTTTAGCCTCATAATTAGCAACCTTACTTAACAAACTATTTTTGAGGTAGTCCTATTCAGAAAGGGTTGCCGCAGTCTGGCTGGACACAATTCAGGAGCCACTTGTCAAAAGAAACTAACTTTATTTTTAGAACCACACAAGATAAACAAAACAGCTCCTCAGGAAAAAACCCTCAGAGCCCAACTGCCACCACCGGCTTCCCACAAGCCACACACCCCAACAACCTCTTCCTCCCACAATCCTCCTGCTCTTGAGGCCGATTGGCTGGGTCGCATGGGCGGAACCAAAAAAGTCCCCCAATGAGCAGCTCCATGGTCTGAAAGGGCAGGGAAACAGCCCAATGAGCATCACCACAGAGGAGCCAATCAGCTAGATGTTGCTGGGGCCGCTGTGAGCCAATCATCAGCTGGCAGTCTGAAAGTTTGCTGGGGCCCCTTCAGCTCATCAGCTGGCAGTGTGAAAGTTTGCTGGGGCCCCTTCGGCTGTGGCTCTCAACATCTCCCCCTCTCTGTTTAAACAAGAAGCATGTGGCTTAGGGACCGTGTCTGCCTTAGGTTGTCCAATAGTACATATGGTCCTTACCGGTTATTGGATGAGCTGACCTCAAGGCGTCAGCCTCCTGTCTTAGGTTGGTACCATAGTAATTGGATCTTACCCGTCATTGACTACCAGTCCAGTATACAGCCACACCTGTGTAGAGGTCTTCGTACCAGCGGGGGGGTGAGGTTCTTTGCCTCACCTCTGTTGGCCCCCAAATTTTAGCTGAACGATCATGACAAACAGAAGGGAGGAAGATACACCAAGCCAGCTGACGGCTCCTTTTGGAAAAATTGTACCACCGATGACACCATCAGCATGTATACCCCAACACTACCAGAAGTTGCTGCACCAACAGATAGCTCACAATGCATACAAGTGAGTTCACAATGCATATAAGTGATACATAGTCCAGGCAAGTTCTGCAAGCAGTTCAGTGATGGCTATTGCAGAAGCTGTAGATTGGTTTTATCTTTGTCTTCATGCACTGGGATGAAGATAGGAATTCTGACAATAATGGCTAAAGAAAAATTATATAACATTATATAACATTCCAGAAGGCACTAAAAGAAAACAATTTTCTTAACAATTTACATTGTCTTCACTGAAGATAGGAATTTTGGCAATAATGGCTAAAGAAAAAATTATGTAACGTTCCAGAAGGCATTAAAAGAAAACAATTTTCTTAACAATTTACATTATCTTTAAGAGAATTATTAAATATAATGAAAAGGAAAGGTGAAAGTAAACAAACAGATCTGTTAACCTCCTTTTTTGTTCACATTTTAAAACAATCTTCAACAGCTGTTTACCCAATTTAAATTAAACCATTTAAATCACGTGAATAAAAAAAATTATTTGGATCCATTTTTTCATGAGCGATCATCATATATGACATATGGACATACGTACATTCAAACACAAAACACAGGTGTGCACACATAATACATACTACACATAACATAATAGTAAAGGCCTTATAACTTTTTACAGGTGAAATCTCCATTGCAATGTTTAAAAACTTTATAGTCAAAAAATAGAACTGATCAGCAAAACATTAACCTAGGTCTGTATGAGCTCAAAAAAAAAAAAAAATATGGGAAAGGGCAATAATAAAATAGATATTGAAAAAAGCATTCTGGTTCTGTCACAGATGTAAGAATAACCAAACTGGAGTTCTGGATATCACATCTTCTTTTTGGTCTGTAGAAATCGCTTTAGTTAATCTGTCTGGAATCCAAATCAGCTGCTGTTCTCCCTGTGGAAACACATAAACAGACCCCCAATTCCAGGCAATCACTGGGTCAGGACCTTAGTTAATCTCTCTGGAATCCAAATCGGCTGCTGTTCTCCCTGTGGAAACACACAAACAGACCCCCGACTCCAGACAATTACTGGGTCAGGACCTTCCATTGTCCTGTTAGAATATCCTTCCAAAGTACCTTGGGCTTATATACATTTTTTGGACACATATGCCTTTCCGCAGCACTAAGCCCTGATGAATCCAAATTTAAAAAGTTTAGAGTAAAAAGGGTTATTTTAAGTTTATCTTTGGGGAATATATACCCCTTCCCAATTCCTTCTTTTTGCTTTTAATAAGTACATTTTAATAGTTTGATGAGCTCTTTCAACTATGCCTTGTCCCTGTGGATTGTATGGGATTCCTGTTATATGAGTAATGCCAAATGATGAGCAAAATTGTTTAAAAGAGGTAGAAGTATAACCAGGGGCATTATCTGTTTTTAACTGTTTTGGAATGCCCACAGTGGCAAAATTTTGTAAGCAATGAGCTATAACATCTTTAGTTTTTTCTCCGGCATGAAGGGAGCCCATCAAAAATCCAGAAGAAGTATCAACTGTAACATGCAAATATTTTAATTTTCCAAATTCTGGCAAGTGTGTGACGTCCATCTGCCAAATATGGTTAGGTATCAATCCTTTAGGATTGACTCCAAGATTAACTTGTGGTAAAAAGGTCACACAATTTTGACATTGTTTTATTATTTGTCTAGCTTGTTCCTTAGTTATTTTAAAACGCTTTTGTAAAGTATTAGCATTGACATGGAACTTTTTATGAAAATTTATAGCTTCTTCTAGTGTAGAGAAAATATGTATGTCATGTGTAGTTTTATCTGCTAAATCATTGCCCAAACTAAGGGCTCCAGGCAATCCTGTATGTGCCCTGATATGTCCTATAAAGAATGGATCTTTTCTGTCCCAGATTAGACTTTGTATAGTGGAAAGCAAAAAGAAAATAGTAGATGAAGGGGAAATCCTACCAGCATCTTCAAGGGATACTATAGCATTAACTATATACTGACTATCGGAAAATAAATTAAATACAGAATTTTTAAACATCACAAAAGCCTGTAATACTGCCTTAAGCTCTACCTTTTGAGCTGATTGTTTGGGTACTAAAAATGTAAAAGTTTGATCAGGTGTAACTATTGCTGCTGTACCATTATTTGATCCATCAGTGAATATATTTGGAGCATTCCCGATAGGTGTTTTTCTTGTCATTTTTGGAAAAATTACAGGATGCGATGACCAAAAAGACAATAAAGGATTAGATGGTAAGTGGTTATCAAATGAAACATTAGATTTGCACATGATTATTGCCCAAGTATTTAACTCATTAGCTAACTCATCAATTTGATTCATAGTATATGGAGTAATAATTTTATTGGGAGAAATTCCAAACACTCCCTTTGCTGCTTTTATTCCTTTGAGTATTAATTGTCCTACAGCCTCAGGATACCTAATAAGAATAGTGTTAGGAGAATAAGATAAATGTATCCATAATAATGGGCCTTCTTGCCAAAATACTCCTGTAGGAATATTTTTTGTTGGTAGTACAATAAATAATAAAGGCAAACTTATATCAATTCTATCCAAATGCATATTTTCCATATATGTTTCAATGATTTTTAATGCCTTTCTTGCTTCAGGCGTTAACATTCGGGGTGAATTTGGATCTGATGGACCTTTTAGGATATCAAATAAAGGTCCCAACTCTCCTGTTGGTATACCTAGATAAGGCCTTATCCAATTTATGTCTCCTAATAACTTTTGAAAGTCATTAAGTGATTTGAGTTGATCTACTCGTATTTGAATTTTTGGTGGACGGACCATGGTTGAGGATAATAGAACTCCTAAATAATTAATTGGAAAATTTAATTGTACTTTATCTATTGCTATCTCTAGATTATAATTTTTTAATAAGTTTGTAAGTGTGGCATAACAGTCTAGCAATGTGTTTTTAGCTTTGTGTGCTAATAATACATCATCCATATAGTGAAATATTTGTAGTTCAGGATTTTGATTTCTAAGTGGCTGGATTGCTTTGTTAACATAAATTTGACACATAGTTGGGCTGTTAGCCATCCCTTGAGGGAGCACTTTCCATTCATATCTCTGATCAGGACCTTCATGATTCAGTGCAGGGATAGTAAATGCAAAACGTGGACTATCCTCAGGATGAATTGGAATTGAAAAAAAACAATCTTTAATATCTATAACTAAAACATACCAAGTTTTTGGCAAAGCAGACAATTGAGGAATCCCCGATTGAGCAGGTCCCATAATAACCATCTCATTATTAATGGCTCTTAAATCTTGCAATAATCTCCATTTACCAGATTTCTTTTTGATGACAAAAATGGAAGTATTATGGGGAGATACAGAAGGTTGTATATGTCCTTCTGCTAATTGTTGTTTGACCAGATCATGGGATGCTAGTATCTTTTCTTTAGTCAGGGGCCACTGAGGAACCCATACTGGTCTTTCTGATTTCCAAGTAATTTTTATTGTCTCAGTGGCCCTTTCTGAAAATCCAACCCATGTCTGTCTGTTCCTTGATCTATTTGTATTGGTGCTGCTATACCTTGTTCTTGTTTTCCTAATCTTTTTCCTTTCCTAAAACCTTGTCTAATCATAATAGTGGGTGCATTTTGGTTGATGTTATTTGTTAATGTCAAACCTAATTGATCTAGGACATCTCGTCCCCATAAATTTATAGGAAGATGATCCAATACATATGGCTGTATAGTTCCTTCACATCCTTCAGGATCCTTCCAATCTAATACCATTGCACTTCTATGGGGATTAGTCGCCACTCCTAGGCCTCGAAGCGTTTGAGTGGCTTGTTGTAATGGCCAATGTTTTGGCCATTCTTGACGAGAGATGATGCTAAGGTCTGCACCTGTATCCAGTAGCCCATTAAATTCATGTCCTTGAATATTTAGTTTTAGCATGGGGCGAGAATCTAAATTTAAAGACAGCATAGCCCAATCTACACCTGTGGAGCCTAATCCCTTGGAACCTCTTTCTATAGCACGACTGGAAAATTTATCATGTAGGCTTGGTATTATTAGTAACTGTGCTATTCTATCTCCTGGTGAAATTACTGATATACCATTTGGAGAACTGGCTATAATTTTTATTTCACCTTCATAATCGGGATCAATTACCCCAGGACTTATCATAAGTCCTTTTAGAGTAGAAGAGCTGCGTCCCAATAATAAGCCTACTGTTCCTTTGGGAAGAGGTCCTTTCACCCCTGTGTGAATGATTTGAACTCCCATCTCTGGAGTTAGTACTGATCTGGCGGAGGCGCAGATGTCCAACCCTGCGCTCCCTCTGGTTTGTCTGATGAGGGATCTGATGGACAATGTGTCCTGGGCACTACCCTGATGGGGTTGCTGGGTTCCTCCAGTGTTCCGTATATTTGTGGTTTTGGGCCCCGGAGCATTGGGGCCCCCTGTCCATTTTTATTGACTTTCAGACTGCCAGCTAGATGTTGCTGGGGCCGCTGTGAGCCAATCATCAGCTGGCAGTCTGAAAGTTTGCTGGGGCCCCTTCAGCTCATCAGCTGGCAGTCTGAAAGTTTGCTGGGGCCCCTTCGGCTGTGGCTCTCAACAAAGGGTAATGTCTATAGTACTATAGTGGTTTGTAAATAACAGAAACAAAATTTGTTGTCTAGCAGCCTGCCGCAGTCTGGCTGGGCACAAAATCACGAGCCACTCAAACAGGAACAAACTTTATTTTTGAAACTGCTGCCAATGCCCCATATGCTCCCAGGAAGATTGCCGACCAACACATGCAGCGGCATTCTCCCGGAACCCAAGAGGAAGTTCCTCCTCCGGAATTCCCTCCTACCGCACTTCCCCAACCAATGGGAACTCTCTAGGAGTCCCTAGCAGGCCCAGGTGAACAGCAGGAGTCCAATATCCATATGAATGCAGATCTTAACATAATCATATCATCTCAATGGCTTGCAGGCGTCACCTTTCAACCAAAAATGCCATGCATCATATTACTTGGCTGTGGCTCTTAGCAGCAGCCATAGAACTAAATACCAAGATCAAGAAAAATAACTGAGATATTTTATATTAACCCATCATGCCTCAAAAAAAGTGATATTAGTTCTACTCAATGTAGAACAACTGCAAGTTAATCTGGAAGAGTAAACATCCACCTAATATCATGTATTATAATAATTTCACATAGGGAAATGATTTTAATTTATCTGAGAAGAGCTTTTTGGTGATATTAGCCAAATCACCATTTGGAATACCTACAAAGAAAAAGAAAGCAAATTTCTTGCCTCCATACATTCAGTCATTTCTTTATCCTTCTATTGTGTCCATCCATCCATTCATCTACCCACCCAACTATCCGTCCATCCATCCATCGTATCCTCAGGTACCTACTGATTTAGTGAGTGTTTGTTGGGCACCCAGATGGAGCATAGATCACATACAAACTGCTCATTTGCTGCTGTATATTTTGTTTCAGAACAGGATTTTCTTCCATAGATATGCATAAGACAATGAGGGAGCAACCAATGTACAACTGGTTGCAATTGGTTGGTGGATGGCATTACAAATCAATGAATGGGAACCTACTCTAAATGTACACGATAAATTCAAGAAATGCTTCTTATATAAATTTCACCACCAAAATACCATTAAGTTCTTTAATCATTTTTCATTCTCTTATGTATTTACTTACTTGATTATTGATTGACTTTCAACATATTATTCAGTATGGTAAAGATTGGAGTTTCTTCAATAAACAAAGAGGACATCTGCTCTCAAGCTTTTATCTAGTAAAGAAATGAGCCATGCTATTTTATATAATTGGACAGAAAGACGAAGTAGGTCCTTGGAAATGGAGTTCAGTGATGTTTGAATGAATCAGTTTTGCCTGTACATAGAAGTTAAACTTGAGTCACTATGTAGATGTATGGGGGCTAGAAAAAGGATCAAACTGGGAAAAAAGAATTGAAAAGACAAAAGACCTGTTTACATTTTCATGGAGTAAAAAGAATAATTTTAGGACTCTGCCTCTGTTCTGTAGATTTACAATGAATATCTTTTATGGAGTCAGCATAGCAGTGTTCATGGTCATGTCCAAAAGTCTTCCCACAGAGGTAGTTATGTCAGCTAAAGTGACAGTTGATTCCTCAAAGGTGGAGCTGTTGGAGAGGTGTGTGCATAGGTGGGTTCATAGGTCAGTGTTAAACTTCCTGTTCTGAAACTAAACTGGCAAATGGCAGAGTATGAGGTTCAGGGGAAGTGGATGAGAAGACACAACCACCGTGTACAGGTCCTGGCTCCAAATGGAGGCTGGTCCCCAGAAGTATAGGGAAAGAAACTGAAAAATGTCACCTCCAACATCAGTAAGCAAAGTGCCTGATCCAAGGTCATGGAGCAAGTCAGCAAGAGAGCCAGGTGAGAGCTCAGGGGCCTTGATTTTAGTGTAGCGTTCCTTGTACCACATACCACATCTCACTGTCATTGACTGCAGCTTGACACTGTTGTCTGAGAGGCCACTCCTTCTTGGACCTCTCTAGAAAGTGCTGGCAGAGAACTCATTCTTCACTGGCAATGTAACATACAAGTGAGAGATCCATACAAGATGCCCATGACCTCAGTAATCAGCATATCACATTGCCCTCCCACCGTGAGGGGGCTCTGCCTGGAGGAAGACATGCTAAGGCAGGGCAGCAGCTCATATAAGAAAAGGCCTTTCTTTTTTTATATGTGTGCCTTGGTAGTGACATCTATTATCCCAATGGATATTAGTGTCAAAATCACAAGCATCAGTCACTCAACTAATACTAATGTGTTACATTTATACATCACGCGCTAAACAATTCATACAGCACAGCAGTATATGCAAATGTGTTTTCTTAAGAGAGTATGCATGAGTTCAATTTTACAAAATACCTGCCTCCCCCCCTCTGCACACACACACACACACACACACACACACACACACACACACACAAAAGTGCATAAGGAGTGAGAGAGAAGAGGAAGAGACACAAAGAAAAGAATAAGTTTAATACTGGCAATTTTATCCACTTATGGCCCCATGTTTTTGCCATTTGGCAGGAATAAGGACTAATCCCAACCCTTAGATTTTTCTCAACAGGTAAAACTTGGGGCAAATTGCACATCATGTGGCATGAAGAGAAACATTAGCATTGAGCATTGACTTCATGCCAGATACTCTGAGGAGCTCTTACACCTGTTGCATACCACTTTCTCATTCCAACAGCAGATAAGCCAACTCTAGCAGTTTCAGGAAACACAATGCAGGAAAGTTTTCTCTGACAGTACCTGCTTTCATTTATGCTTGGGTTTATTGATTCCAAACATATCCACACTCATAATCTTAAAAAAACTCGATTATTTTGCAGATGAAGAACTAATAGGAAGAGAGTGTCTTTCTGACAAACCTCCTTTCCTTTGGTGGATCTCTTTCCTCTTTAGGTGGTGATGATGTCATTTCAGGTGCTCATGAGATGCTGTTCTACTCTCCATCCTGTCAACACATGGGGTTCAGTGTGTGGCCAGCGTGACTTCTGAGATGATCACATTCCCTTAGTTCCTTGAGTGTTGGGATAAGGACCAGGGAATGATTGACAGATCCTTCCACTGGGTAGCAAGTTGTAAGACAAAATGCTTGGGACAACCACAGGCTTATTTGCTATCACATGGAGTCAATATGAGAGAAACATCTAATTACATCGTTATATTGTATCGTGTGTGCATGTAGGAACATGTAACAACAAATCCCCTCAGCATGGCCAACTATAGTGCACCAATAAAAATGTAAAAAAATACAAAAACTAAATAAAAAGGGACTAAATTCAAATTAGGTCAAAAGAAGGAGTGTTGAGAGATGGAAAACACAGAGAAGTTGCTGTGATCGAGAAGCCTCAGGATTCACTAATACCTGAAACATTCACCTCCCTTGAGTCTCAATTATGTAAGTCAATAGTATTATGGTTTTTTTCCCCCTTGAGGTACTTTGATTTGGGTTTCTGCAGCTTAAAACCAAATAAGTCATGACTAATATGCCCACAGAACAAGAGCCAGAACCTGATTCTAGTGTCTAATTTTCTGGTGTCTAGTTCCATGTTTTTTCTCCTAAAACACAAGGAAATCTGGTGCTTGAAAAATCATCCTGAGAAAGCAACCTCAGAGCAGGGAGCAGAATTAAAAATATTCTGCTGCTAAAGAAAACTGTGTGGAATTGATCTTTCAGTTTGGAAAGGGCAAAATGGAAAGAGAAGTAAAAAATCAGCAACAATAAATACAAGTATTCTTCTTTCTTAATTTTGCCAGTACTTATCCCTAAAAATTATACTCAGCTGCCACCCACAACTGACTCCAAGGCAACGATCTTTGTCAAGGAATTTATAGCTTCATTACTTAGGCATGGTAACTAAAATGGGGAGGCTTTCACCTTTCTTTCCATCTTTATCACTGTTTTCTACAACCCAGGACTTTTGACCTGCTTAGAATATGTTAATTTACAGAATGTAGTCATTTCTCTTATCAGCCCCTCCAGGCAGTTGGCAAGAAGTATTTTCAGCTACAGACCTTGCAATCAGCTACTCAGACCTGCTGGCTTCCTGTGCCCCGACAGATAGAGCTTAATTAGCACTCAGAAGCTTTTATGTATTATCTCTGACTCCAGAACATTCCCATAAATGAGGGGCACGTTTGTCTCCATCCCTAAGGAACAAGAAGAAAACCTCAGAGATTTGGAGGTTAAATAACTCCCTAAAAAGTTCCTCCCTCTGTCTCAATTTCACTTTTCCTTGAGTGGTCTGATCCTGTCCTGTGTTTTCCAAGCATCCTTAGGTGATTACTTCCCTCTTTTTGTGATGTTTTCTTTGTCATGTAGACTGATATACATCTTTCCTAACACACCATCACCAAGCATAGTACAACAACTGGTGGCACAGGCTTCCCCATGTGCCCATCCATCCACCCATCCATGCATCTGTCCACTAGTCAGCCAGCATTTACTGAATGCCTACATGAGTCAATGCAAAAAAAAAAAAAAAAAAACAACAAGAACAACAACAAAAAAAAAAACAACAAGAACAACAACAAAAAAAAAACTGAGTGATGTACTAGGAGGGGGATATAAGTGACAGAAGAAAAAACAAATTAGCAAAATGTTTATGGGTCATGATTTGAGCTATGGAACTAATAAAATCAAATAATGTCACCCAGAGTAAGGAGAGACTTGGGCTTAGAAAAGGTTTCTCTTCGGAGATGACATATGAGGTCAGATGAGAAGAGTCAACCAAACAGACACAGGAGTGGACATCGTGCAGGAAGGGAATGCATTAGGCCCAATGGACTTGGGAAATGGACTCCATGCATTTCAGAAACACAGTGAATGTTGGTGTGGGTGGAGCATATTGAGTGGGAAGGAGGGACGCTTAAGAAGAGGTCAAAGATTCACTCCTTTGAAATTTCCACTGACTACAATGGACACCCTCAAGTGATTTAAGTGACTTCAAAAGATCACTCTGGGCACTAAGATTGGACTGTGGGGCCAGAGGCCAGGTGGGAGCAGCAGCTTCAATCTTATCTCTGTGATGCCCATCTGCCTGACACACCAGGAGGGAGCATTGCTTATATTTAGATGTCATGAGTAAAGAGCCAGGTGGGGATTTGTCCCATATTACTTAAAATGAAGTGACTGGGCTGAGATCTAAACTTACATAGGAGTAACTATAAAACCTTTGTGTTTCCTGCTGCATTATTGCATCAAGCTATGCCATGGACATGAACATCTATAGATTATTTTTCTAATGAGGTTTTGATGCTTTCTAAGGAATTCTAATTCCCCATGATACGTGTGATTTGGATTTTGTGGAAGCATCCACTTTTGTGCCCTGGGAAGGTGGTGCACAGCAGGGAGGCCATTCACTGAGGTGTGACTCCTCAGTCAAGGATGTGCAGCTACTCCTGGGAAATGCCTCTCTCGGGGACCAAGCCTGAGAAACACAGTCCTCCAGGGAACTGTGATTCAGAAGCGACTCTTCCCCTGATACATAGAATCAAGAATGTGAAAGAAATCCTTCATTTAAAATATCTTACTGCTTTTTAAAAGGAAACTTATACGCAATGGGAGTGTCGAACAACTGGAGATTTCTGAATATCTGCCAACCTACTCCTTAGAATGCCAAGGGTCTGCAGTATGTATATAAATGAAGGTTAGGGATAGCCCATCTCCAGCCCCCTCAGAGAGGCTGCCAGACTATTCTCTCCATCTCATTTTTTCATAATTTTTACCTGGAAGCCTGAATCTGATGGCAGAATTCAATAACCAAGGATTTCCTGGGAAAAATAAATTAAGCCATGCAAACATTTGTAATTACCTTCAGATCTGTTACTGAGATCTTAGAGGCATGAAAATATTGGAAAGATTTTCTTTTTAAAAGGAAAAGTGGCAAGTCAGGGTAAACCTTCCTTGCTTTTTAGAAGTCACTGGATTGAGGGGAGTCTTTTTCCTGGATTTCTAGGGAAATAGCAGAATTCCAGTCTCTAGTCACTCACCGACTTAGAGCTGGTTGACAAAATTCATACAGTTTACAGCTCCAGCAGCAAAGTCTTCCCTAAAATGGAGAGACTACCATGCCATGGGGTACACCTGCACCTGAGCAAACCTCTTTTTCTCCTTAGAACTCACCTGAATTAGGTCTTTTTCTTTTTTGGAGGTCAAGGACTCATCTATATCTTTGCCCCTAAATCTGAGATGAAGTATACTCTTTAACCAGCTAAGGTGATGACACTGTATCTGTTAATCTACAGCAAGACCCATTCCAAAGACTTTGCTGGAGTAGCTTTGTGGGTAAGAAATGTGCAGCCAGTCAGACCTCCTAGCTCCCTAACTACCTCATTTGCTCAAGGATCTCAGTTATTTATTAAGGAGGAGATTACAGGGATGCTTTAAGCACATGGAAGAAGTAGACTCTAGTATCAAAAGGACAGGGAAGTTGCCCAGAAAGTTGTAGTTTTATCAAATGCTCTCTACTTTCCTCTCTATATTTCATTTATCACACACACACACAAAAAAAAAACTTTCATTAAGCATGTTCTATATTACAGACAGTGCTGTAGGTGCTTGGAATACACCAATGAACCATGCAAACAGAAATCCTATGTGATGATTAATTTTGATTGTCAACTTGACTGGATTGAGGGATGCATAGAAAATTGGGAACACATACTTCTACAAAGGCATAAGAAGAGGAAATTGGCACTTGGGCCAGCAAACAGATTGGGGAAGACCAGGCCTGAAGGTGAATGCACCATGCACAAAGCTGGGGTAGAAAAGATGAAAATGAAAAGAAAAAAGATAAAAAGAAAAAGTAGAAGTGGGGTGCTAGCTCCCCTGCTCACACAGACCCTTTTCAAGCTACTTTCTTCTGCTGCCAGCCATGGATCTCAGACTCCAGGTTCTCCAGACTCTGAATGTGGCTTGCACCAGAGGCTCTCCAGGTGGATTTTCAGGCCTTCATCCTAAGACTGGAACTGCATCATTGGCCTCTTTCTCTCATTCTGAGTATTCTAGCTTCTTGGACTGAGAAGCTCCTGGTTTCCCAGGTTCTTCAATAGGCAGACACCATTGTAGAACTATCAAACCTCTGAGCCAAACCAATAAATCCTCTGTTATAATGGCATACATTTAATTAGTTCTGTTTTTCTGGAGAGTCCTGAGTGATACACCCTGCCTCCTCTTCACAGTAAGCAAGATGTGTGATCAACCTGAACAGCCATTAGCAGAGGAATAGATAAACAAAAGTGATATATCTATACAGTAGAATACTATGCAGCCTTAAAAAGAAAAGAAATTCTACCCCATATTTCAATATGAATTAACCTTGAGGACATTAATCTAAATTAAAAAAAAAGGTAATCATAAAAGGACAAATAATTTATGATCACACTTATATGACATATCTAAAGTAGTCAAATTCATAGAAATATAGTTTATATTTAAACTACAACTACAACTTTCTGGGCAACTTCCCTGTCCTTTCGATACTAGAGTCTACTTCTTCCATGTGCTTAAAGCATCCCTGTAATTTCCTCCTTAATAAATAACTGAGATCCTTGAGCAAGTAGTTTCCAGAGGCTACCTATCAATGGCAGAAGAAAAGAAAAGCTGTTGTTTAGCTGTTAGAAAGTTTCAAGTCTATGAGATGCAAAAATTCCAGAGATTTGTTGTATAACAGCATAAATATAGTTGATGCTTCTTTACTGTACACTTAAAAAGAGCTAAGATGATAAATTTCATGATTTGTATTTTCACCACAATAAAAAGAAAACACCTTTCCTTATGGAACCCAGATTTATTCTAGTTCAGTGAGGCTACCTGTCCATGTAAACACGATAACAAAAATTATAACAAAAATGTGTTAGAAGGTGATAAGCTCTATGGAAAAAGTAAAAGGATATGTAAGGAAGGATCCAAGGTCTAATTGCAGAGAGAAGGTCTTATTAAATAAATAGCAAACAAAGCCTTTTTAAAAGAGATATTCTAGCAAAGACTTACACAGGTAAGTAGGGGGCAAACAGTTAAGGCAAAGGGAACATGTAGAGCTTCCGCTGGGAACATACCTGTTGTGTTGGAGGAACGGCAGGAAAGCCAGTAGATATGCCTTTCAAACTTGCTCCTGATGGTCAGGATACATTCAGCCAGAAGTGGCCCCAGCTCTAAGATCTTGTGGGAAAGGAGATTAGAGCTTGACCCTAAGGTCTCTCACTGTGTTGTTGGATCCTTTCCTATTCCTAATGCTCTCGTTCTAGCAATTGGTAAAGTGATGAATGAGACAGACATGTCCTTGACGCTGGTAGGGAGAGAAGGGGTCACGGGGACAGCAATGACCATGGTCAGTGTTTGATAGGGATCTCTAAAAGGACCAGCTTCACCTGGAGTCAGAGAAGGCTACACTGAGGGCGGGAAGGATATTCCCACCAAGATTGCAGGAGTATAATCTAGCCAGAAAAGGGGACAGGGCACGAGTTTTCTGGGCAGCAGGGGAGCAACCTGACATCCCTGGAGGTAAACCTCAGGGTGTAGGAGAACAGGAGGGGAATGTCACCCGACTGGAAGACAGGGGAAGGGCCCACAGTGAGTACACGAGCCAAAGAAGATGCAGGGAGCTATCACCAGGGCCTTGAAAGCAATTTTAAAGTCTTTTTGAATTAAGAAGTTGTGAAGTGTTTTAAAGTGAAGATTGATGAAACCAAATTCTCTCTCTTTCTTTTATGTTATTTTTCAGTAAGGATTGATCTGTACTGTAACCATTCATCATTTTTCACTTTTTCCATATTTTTCTCGTTGACTCTTACATGAACTTTTAAAAAATTGATTATTTTAGTCAATTTCAATAACTCCTCTGGCCTTATCACGATGACACTGTGACAATGGCCTGTATCTATCCCTCTGGTTTCCTTCAAACCAGCCTCTCTCATTTCCCAGTCTTTTCCAACTCAAGTTAATCATTGCTCTAAATTCCAAATTCATTCTTTTCTTTTTTTCCTTTTGTTTAAAGTTTTACAACTTTATGCATTCTTTAATTTTTTAAAGTTATGGTTAAAAACAGGAATTTTATCATCTTAATCCTGTTAAGTGCACGGTTCAGCAGTGTGGAGTGTAAAATCACACTGCGGTGAGGTAGGTCTCTGGAAGTCTATCATTTTGCAAAACTGAAATCCTCTGCCTACCTTGGACCACTCCCCTTATTTCACCTGCCCCTGTCTGCTTTGTTTTTGTGAGATTGATGATCTGCAGTACATCACACTCATGGAATCCCAAGGTTTGTCTTTTGGCGACTTGCTCATAAACCTGGTGTAATGTGCTCAAGCTTTATCCAGGTTGTAGCATGTGACCCGGCTCCTTCTTCATTAAGGCTTATTATTATTTCTCTGTAGGAAAATACCAACTCACTTCCTGGATTCTCAAACGGGATACTTTACTTCCTCAGGGCTACCTCTGCTATTACTGATGGAAGTTCTCAGGGAGAGGAAATAGTTCACAGGAGGGCTGTAATATTCAAGCTCCACCAGAAGGACTGGTCCTGGAATGCAGTGCATTCCCTCATGAAGACCGGCCAACCACAGTCCCTAAGCATGATCCCTGGTAACTATCCTGGTGCATGAAAATCCACTTGTGTCCCACTGTCTTGAGTTTAGAGCATCACATGCATCAACATCTGCAGGAAACTAAAGGCCAGCTGGGACTGGAAGACTCCCACACATCCTGAAATGGCTGGAGGATTTTCTTCCTTATTTTTCCCAGCATAAAACTCTTTGAGTGCAGACACAGAAATAAGAGCTTTTAATAGTATCCTCCTTTCCTTTTCATTAATTCATACATGACCCCGTTCTGGAACACTAGTGAATAAACAGGAATTTAATGGGGTCAGGAAGGATCAAGATGAAGCTGTTACATATTAAAATGCTGGAGGAAAAACGGGAACCAAAAGAAAGGGGGAGTGAGATTTCTGTGAGGCCAGGAAAACGGTTGGCCAGTGAGACGCAGGAGGAAGTATTCGAGGCAGGATACTGACGGTAGCACAGAGCATTAGGGAAGCCACAGAAAGAAGTAGAAGAGGAGGCAGTGACCAAAGGCGGGAATCAGCCCAGTGCAATCTTGCCAACTCCCACAGAGATTGCCGAGGGGTTCCAACCTGCAGATCCATCTGTCTCCTCAAATTCTAGGGCAAACCTCATTAGTGTGGAGACACCCCACGGCTCAGTCCCTCCCCCTGGGACCTCAGATTCCCATTTGGCAAGCTAAAGGACCCGGTATGTTTGCTCTGCCATGGGGTTATGTTCCCTCACTCATTCTTTGTCTCCTAAGAAAAATGTCCCTTTTCTGCTATTTATTAGCTTTTATCTGGTGTACCATGCTATGTTATTCTAGCCTTAGGAGTCAGGCTAAACTCATTTTAAATTGATTGCTGAAGAAGGCTAATAACTTAACTCCATGTAATTAAACTCTGCAAAGCAAATCTTCATTCTTCATCATTTGACCTGGCAGGAGGTCAAAGACATCCACCAGGACTCCAAATTGTGGTTCCCTGGATGCAGGCCAGATGCTGCAGGACTTGGGCTGCTCTGAAGGCTAACAGGTCAGTGCTTGCAAGATGTTCTATTTCTTCCTGGAAGGCAAGAGGAGTTGTCTGCAAATGCAGAAAACTGCCTTTCTAGAAGTGGAAAACAATGCTCCGCAAAAGAACCACATGGTACATCTGAAAAAGATAACTGAAATTTATTCACGAAGCACCCATGGATATAATCAGGCTTACTTGAGGATAGTTGAAAGGTATTATAGGTGAGGCTTTGTTTGCCAAAGCAGCAAATTTGTTCTTATTAAGGGTTTGGTGGCATGGCACGCTCTGCATTTAAACTCATTCACTTATCCAACCACTATGTACCAAGTGCTTACCCAAGGTCACCACTCTGACAGGTACTATAGTGGCATAACTGATTTTTTTTCTTGCCCTCATGGAGCTTACAATGCCTTATAATGATTGAGATTGCATATGGAAAGGAGAAATTATCAAGAAGACATAAATTATCAGAAGACATAAATTCCACATCTCTTTGGAGGGTATTTGCAAACCCTGGATTTCTTTCTGTTTTCTCTTTAGTTGAGAATGGAGTCAGGGAAACAGGATGGAATGGGAGCCAAATTATCTGCTGAATACCTCAATTCCTCTAGTTTTTTTTTTTTATTTAATTCTGGACACTTGATGTAACCTTATTTAGCTTCTATATTTCTTATTTATAAAATCCAACCTGCAGAGTTACTTACTTGACTTTTGTGAAGTTGAAATAAAATCAAATATGGGTTAATTGTAATGTTAGTTGTAATGTGTTATAGACTGAGGTTTTCTCTCCCATTCGGCCACATGTAGTTTCATGGCCTGGGTTGTGTCTGTGAGACTTTCTGAGGCTCAGCTTCCTTATCTGTAATATGGCTGTTATAGCATTTAATACGTATGACTGCAAAGATTTGAAAAGGCTGACAATGTGAAGTCCTACTCTGTTAAACAGAGAGTAGGCTCTTGATAAATGTTCATCCACATCTTCTTCCTAGTTAAATCTCTTTTGCCTGCTTTTCCTTCAGTCCTTCACTTTCCTTCTAAAGTCCATGATGGAAGCAAGTTCAAGATTGCTGTGAGTTGAAGGGAAGCCATAGAAGTTCAGCTTTCTGTCTCAAAAACTGTTCTTAAACACATTGCATCTTTCTTCTCTGACAAAACAGCAGTCACTTGAATGTAATGGTTGATGAGATGTTAGTAGCTGATAATAATAGAGCTAATTATGGAATTAGGTAACTATGGAATTATAAACTATTCACTTCATTAATAAATCTTCTTTAATCTTCTACTCTCTGAATTAGGAACTATTATCACCTGTACTTTGCAGATGAGGAAAATGAGGCACAGATCTGCACAAGGTCACATGGATGGAACTAGAACTTGAGCCTAGGAAGACTGATATTCATGTAATATTCTTAGTCAGCTGGTGTTTGGGGCTCCTGCTTTCAATATTTTATAGGGCCTGACCTGGTCAAGAAAAATGACATTGTTTTTGATTGTTTTAAAACCAAGTTTTGCAGTTAGTTAGGTTCATTTTTAAAGCTAAAAATAAATGAACATAAAGATGGATGGATTGGTGAATGAATGCATGGATGGGTGGATGGGTGAATGAATGGATGGATGGATAGAAGGGTGGATGGGTGAATGAGTGGATTGATGGGTAGACTTGTGGATGGGTAGATGGATGAATGAGTAAGTGGATGGATAGATGGATGAATGGTGGATGGGTGGATGGTGGATGGTGGATGGTGGATGGTGGATGGTGGGTGGGTGAATGGGTGGATGGGTGGATGAATGCATAGACAGTCCCTGAGATCTTCAAAGAATGTTTAATCTTTTCAGACCCTAAATAATGATCAGCTTTTCAAATAAAACATGTATATTTCAGTATTTTTTTGCCTTTCTGATTTTCTATGTTTTAAATTTTAAAAGCACTTTATATTATTTGTTCTAATTAGGTATATATGACAGTAGATGCACTCTGAAACATCATACATAGGTGGAATAGAGTTCCTCATTCTTCTTGTTGTACTTGATGGGACTGTTGTATAGTTATGTAAGTATATAGGATAATCATATCTGATTCATTCTACTATCCTTCCTACCCATGTACCCCTTCCCTTTACCTAAAGTACCTCTGTTCTTCCTTAGCGCCCCTCCCTACTACCATTGTGAATTATCATTTGCATATCAGAGAAAACAAAGTTCACAGGAAGGTGCACTCTTCTAAATTTTTTTTTTCTTTTTCTGGTACTGGGGATTGAACCCATGGGAACTTAACTACTAAGCCACATCTCCTGCCCTTTTAATACTTTATTTAGAGACAGAGTCTTGCTTAGTTGCTTAGGGCCTTGCAAAGTTGCTGAGGCTGGCTTTGAATTCGAGATCATCATGGCTCAGCCTCCCAAGCTGCCGGGATTACAGGTGTACACTACATACCCGGCAGAAGGTATGATCTTGATATTGTTACATTAGATGAGTTTGGAAAAATGTTTAGTGATATATATTAGAGTATCATGCAGAGCACTTCACTCTTCATAAAAGTCCTCTATGCTCTACCAATTTCTTCTTCCCACTTCCCCTTATCCTCTGGCAACCAATGATCTTTTACTGTGTCCACATTCTGTCTTTTCCAGAAGTTATATAGTTGGGATCATACAGTGTGCATCCCTTTCAGATTGGTTTCTTCACTTTGTATTAAAAAATTTAAGGTTCCTTTGTGTATTTCCACAAGTTGATCATCCATTTCATTTTTTAGCATTGAATAATATTATATTGTCTGGATACATCGCCATTTATTTATCCACTCATCTATGAAGGCATATCTTGGTTACTTCTGGGCTTTGGAAATTATTACTAAGCTGCCATAAACATTCATTTGCAGGTTTTTGTTTTCAAGAACTCCTTTGTTTTTATCTCCTTTGGATAAATATCAAGGAGCATAATTACTAGATTGTATGGTAAGAGAATGTTTAGTTTTCTAAGAAACCTCCCAGCTGTCTTCTGAAGGAGCTGTGCCACTTTGCATAGCCTCTGGTTGGGAGTGAGAGTTCCTGATCTCCACATGCCCCCCCCCCCCAGAGCATGTCAGTGTCCTACACTTGGGGCTTTCTAATGGGTAGGAAGTGTATCTCATTGTTGTCCTAATTTGCATGTCCCAGAGGACATAAGATATGGAGCATCTTTCCACATGTTTACTTGCCATCTATAAGTTTTCTTTGGTGAGTGTCTGTTCTGGTCTCTGGCCCATTTCTTAGTTGGGTCATTGGTTTTCTTATCTGTGAGTTTAGAGTGTTGGTAGGAGATATTGGATCACAGTCCTTTATCGGGTGTGTCTTATGGCTTCTGTGTGGCTTGACTTCTTATCTTTCTGACATTTTCTTGCTCTTTTGTCTTTTCTAATTTTCTCTCTGTTTTCAAAGATGAACTTCCACAGTCAATATCCATTCTCCTTATAGGGAAGTTGCTTGTTGCACTCTTGTAGCTTTGACAGCTGCTCTCAGGTGGTTTATGTAACTCCTTGAACCCATAAAAGTTTGCTTCAAGTTCTATAGTCTGTCACTTTCTCATTTAGTGTGAATGTCTTAGGAATAGGAGAGGGACTGCAGATTATCAACGTGCTACTAAGAAAATTGGTCATGTAACTATCTGAGAATAACTTAGGAAGTCAGTTATTGTAATAGGTTGTTTTATCCTTTTCTCACCCCTCATTTGCATAGTGTTCCTGCCAGGTATTATTCTGCCCATTATGCAGGTGAGGATATTGAGTTCTGAGCCCATGGCCACAGAGAACATGAAGATCCAGCTGGTTCCAAGTCCAGGCCTGTGTTCTTTCCCTTATACTGAATGACTTCTCACTGTCCTCCAAATTTCAGCTTTCCGAATAGCAAAGTGTTAAATGCATCACTAGCTTGTTTTTGGAGCTCAATATTGTCCTTTTGAAAAAGTGCAAAATTGCTTTTTATCTGCTTCTATTCTCAAAATTATCCTTTTCTTTCTTATTAAAAGAGCCTCCTTTTGATTCCAGTACTCTCTTGAGGCCAGCGACACCTAAGAGATTTGCCTCATTCTTACATTTCCATTCGCATCACTTTTACCCTTGTATAATGGTTACATACTTATTTTAGTACAGGAATAAAATAAAAAAAGAGCATAAAATTCTCTTCTTTTCTGTGAATGATGTGTTATGACAATAAATATAAATAACTTGAATTTATTCCAAGTGTCAGGTCTATTTCAGCAAATACTGTTGTGAATTTTTATTATTTAAAGGCTTGAATACTGATCTCACCTCGCTACAAGGCAGGGAGAGCCAGGACAGAAGATGTGATCTTTACTGTGGCAATTACTATATCAACACTACATAATTCTATGCCATTGTCTTGTGCTTCTTGGGGGAAGAAGCATAAGAATGTGGCAAAATATCCCTTCTCACAATCTTCAGGCAGAAATGAGGCTTTATTCTCTGACTTCCTCCTGTTTCAGATGAATCAAAGGAATTTCTGAAGAGCTGTTAAAAAAAAAAAAAAAAAAAAGCAGGCAGGGTCCCAGCTTTAGAAAGAGAACTGTGTTAGTTGGGTCCTCTGGGAAAGAGATGCTTAGATGGAGTTAGGAGAGTAAAAGTTATATTGTACTAAAGATAAAAGGAAAAGTTTCCAACCACAGTGTAGCTATGAAAAAAAGTCTTGGCCAACTCATTGCAGGATTTCTGGAGCAAATATTTCCCATTAGAGGAGCTCTGTGTTAGACAGAAATGTCCAAGCCCTGGGGTTCTCATCATGCTCAGGGAGAGCATGGCTTCAGCATGAAGCTGCAGAAGCTTCTGAAGGGGTCAACAGCTGGACTCTGTCAGCTTAATGCAACATAATAGCAAATTTGTTCTTTCTGTTTTTTTAAATACATATATTATTAATTTATTTATTTTAATTAGGTATGTATTACATTTGGATGTATAATGCATTTGGATTCATTGTACACAATTGCAGCACAACTTTTCATTTCTCTGGTTTCACATGATGTATTGTTGCATCGTACAGAATGGTAAGTTCTTTCTTAAAGGCGATTCGAGGGTCTCAGTTCCCTGGATGCCATAGTAGCCCATTAGAAGTCTTCTAATCAGGTTCTCACATGTCACTTCAGTCCCCCAAATCTTCTGGAGAATTCTTCAGCATCCTACAGTCTCTTCAAATGCTTCAGATAATTTATTTCACTTTTTAAAAAGAATGAAATATTCTTTTGAGTTTATTCAGATATTAACCCCTTCCCGTGTCCCTCCAGGAGTGTCTGATCATCTGAGTTTTTGCTCCTGTGTCATTTCTTTTCAGGCTGCAGAATTCCCTTTGGCAAGTCTGGTAACAAGGATCTCTCTGGCTTTCCTTTTGTCTGAGTCTGTCTTTATTTTTGAAGGTTTAGAGTCTGATATGAATTTTTTTTTTTTTCTGTTTGTTTCAGCCCTTTAAAAACATTGCTCCCCTCTCTCCTGGTCTCTGATAGGAAGTCAGATGTGTGTTGGATCACTGTTGCCCAGTACAGAATATATCATTTTCCCTGAGTGGGTTTTAAAGATTTGCTTTTCTTCCTTGGCTTTGAGCAGTTAGACTTGGAGATAATTCTCAGTGCAGGCTTCTTCATGTTTACTGCACTTAGTTTTCATTAACCATCTCACGTCTTCAAATTTCTTTTAATTAGATATGGAGAACATTTTTTTGCCTATTATTTTCCACGTATATTTGCTGTCCTAAGTTTTTTCTTTCCTCTGGTTTTGAGATACAAATTGCATATATGTTGGACCATTTGATATTATTTAAGAGGCCCCTGAGGCTATGTCTAATTAATTTTTTCTTTATCTCGTTTCTCAAACTGGATAATTTCTACTTATTCTGCCTTGAAACTAGCTTGCTCTTATTTCTGTCATTGCCTGATATTGTCTTTAGTCGAGCGGCTCTGTATCTGGTCATATGTGGTTCAGTGATGAACCAGGGATGTAGGCAGAATTTGAGGATCCTAATTTTTTCTTCTGAAACTCCCCCATTTTTTCACAATCTACAGTTCTTCTAGCCAAATGAAAATGCATTTTTTTTTTTCTTCCACAGCAACCTTTCACTTTCCCTGAGCCCTACCAACTGCAGGTGGCTCTGGGCTAAAAATTGAGAAACAGAAAGCACTTTACCCATTTCCTGTTCCTCTGTCCTGAGTGCACTCCTACCAAAGCCTGCCTTCTGCTCAGTCTCCAGGGCCTTGCGGAGTTGCTCTTTTTATTATGTCTAGATTTTAGAGCTGTTTTTCTGCAGGAGAATCATAGGCAGGATCTTCCTCTTCCATGTATAGGTGCTAATGTCTTTTAAAAACACCTCAGCTATGATTCAAGCACATATCATTTTTGTTATTGTGTGTATTTTCTTCCTGACTCCCCTCTTTAATCTGTCTCTCTTTCCAGGTTGACTGGCACCTCCTGGGTACCTCTGTTCTGTTTAATTTCCTTGAATATATTCTTGGGATTCCATCCCAACATAGCATAGTCCCCTCCTATCAAATCCCTGTTTTTGTTTTTTTAGGGAAAACAATTCAAAAATCTATACATACACAAAATAAAACAACAACAACAAACAAAACACCCTCCATCTTGCTCTAAGCCAGTTTTCTTGTCTCCACTCCTCTTCCTGGTGAGCTCCAGCCACAAAGCCTTCCTTCTTCCTTTTCTATAGCATGAATCCTCCTGTTTCTGCTTAGGCACAGGGGGTATTCTTCTTTTTAGCCAAATACTTTTCTATTGTTCTTTGCTGAGTACCACTTTCGCCTCTTTGAAATCTTGGCTGAAATATCATCTTCTTCATGTGAGGCCTTCCAGCCCCTCTGATTAGGAGAGAGCCCTTCCAATCCAATGCAATCCCTTCCTGATCAAGCCCACAAGTTTGTGACCACAACCCATGTGTCGTCTCAGCCTTTTCTTTTGGAAACAATATCTTCCAACAATAAATAGTTTGCTTTCATGGATAGGATTTCAAGATAAGGTTATTTCTCAGCAGGTTCGAATCCCTTTGTAGTTCCGTGGATTAAATTAAGGCTATCTTTCATGGGCTATCTTTCAAGGCTATCTTTCATGTCTTATTGAAACACTGAAAAAAAAAAAAAAACCCTCACATTGGATACACTTAGAGAATCCAAGCTTTTTTGGCATTCAGGGCACAATAAGCATATTGGCTCTCAGTGCTGTTCTCTTGGAAATTCAGACCCTGTTTTTGCATCTTTGCCCTTGGTAAGCTTTCAAGTATAATTATCATTTGGGTTTTGATGATTCTGAGAACTTTCGTATGATTCAGGTCCAGGGCTAAGTTGTTTTAATTTTGTATTCTTGTTTTTGAAAAGAAGTTAAAACATCTTGGGATTCATAATATTTTAGTTTAAAAGATTCTAGATTTCAAAATCAGAGTTGTAGACTCAGAAATCCATGGAATGAAGCCCTCTGGAAGATGTAGGTAAGATACGTGTTTTGTGTTTGTTGAAAAACCTGAATCTCTCCCTTTCACAGTTATGGAAAAGTACCTTGGTACATGTCTTGTACCAAGTCAAGTAACTCAATTAGCCACCCTAAAGATGCCTTTGATTTTAGATTTCATATCCTTTAGAAGACTCAAAAAATTTTACTTATTATTTATTCCTAGGATTACTTGGTAAATATAAATAGGCAGTTTTCTTCTAAGAGTTTTATAGGTTTTGCTCTTAAATTTAGGTTTTTGATCCATGGTAAGTTAATATTTGCATATGGAATGAGGCAGATCCAATATCATTCTTTTACAGCGGGTATTCAGTTGTCAGAGCATAAGTTGTTAAAGACAAATGGCCTTGACACACTTGTTGAAAATCAATTGACCATAGATGTACAGATCTTGTGTGTTTTTATTCACCAGTGTTTTAATACTTGTAAATATTACTTTGCTTGGCTCATGGAAAGAAGACATGTTTCTTTTAAGCTGCACACTTTGCTTTCAGAAATTAATCCAATCTCTATATTTTATGTTTTAAATATTGACATTCTCTACTATAATATACTACATTGTTTTTTTTCCCTACTCTTAATTAATTTCATTGTAAGATTGTGGGTTTTTTTCCCCCCTTAGAGACGAAAGTTATTGATGGTCTTCAGTCAACACTTTTTATCTTGGTAATACATTTAATGTCAAAAGGAGTACTTACAACATCTATCATGCATATTATCCTATTATAAAACAGTTATTAAGATTACTCTAGAGCTGGGGTTTTAGCTCAATGGTAGAGGGCTTGCCTAGCACATGTGAGGCATTGGGTTCAAGCCTCAGCATTACATAAAAATTAATAAATAAAATAAAGGTATTGTGTCCATCTATAACTAAAAAAAATGTTTAAAAAATATTACTCTAAAAATGGCATCAATATTGAACATGTGAACGAACATATTAAATCCCCAGTATTTTCCTTTGTTAATGTTTTTTAAAACATCATGCTAAAATTGATGTCTTTCAATTAATTCAATTCTATTATGTTAAGGTAAAATAGACAAATTTCAATTTAAGGACCCAACCAAGCACATGTAAGAACGTATTTAATTTATATTTTATGAAATACACTCAGTGGATTCTTTTTCCAATTCAAACTCTTCATGAAGATATAAGTCTAAAAGTAGAGTGAACAAAATTCTAGGAAAATTAATGGAATCTCAAGGCATTTCTAATATGTTTTGACACATTTTCTCAACGTTTTTAATGTGATTAGCTGAATATCCATCATGGTCAACTTTGTATGTGCACATGTAATTAACACCTCCATATGATACACACACACACACATATGTATAACATATAAATATATGTTAGTGAAGACTAACAAAGAAGCAAAAATTTATTGGGCAAACTTCTCGGTCAGCAGTTGGAAGGTTGTAGCCTGTGAGATAGATCTGGGCTGCAGCCTGCTTTGGGTGTTCCCTGTGCTAAGAATGGTTTTTACATTTTTAAATGGTTATGAGAAACAGTGTCACATGAAAATTTCATGAAACTTAAATTTTAATCTCCGTAAATGAAGTTTAATTGAAACACAATCTGCTCGTTCATTCACTTATTGTACATGGACCTGCAGGGTTAAGGAAGGGTGACAGAGACCCCATAAGTCACCATCGGTGCCTGAAATATTTACAGTCTGACTCTACAGAAAATGTTCACTGCCCTCTGCTTTTAAACCCACGGGGATAGGCAGAATACTGCAACATCTTTTGACCTACAAGTATTTTAAAACTGGTGAGTTTCAGCTTCAGTTTCCCAGGGTCTTTTTGAGAAAACCTGAAAAATGGAGATTCTAATAGGAGACTTTCACTGGGACAACACAGGTCAATACTTTTGGTGTAAGTTATGAATCAGAAATAGACGTCTCCTCTAGACCCTGGAGACTATAATGAATGCTGCCTTGATACCAAGCAGAGTATGGGTATCCCTGAAATGTTTAATAAAAAGTCTTCCTTGAAGGGACTTTGAAGAACAAGTTTAAAATAATTGGACACTCCGAAAAGCTTCAAGTTGTGAATTTATTTTAAATGTGTCCCTGAATTTTTCTGGTTACCACTGAAAAGTAAGTTAGTATATGGGTTTTTATTAGTATCTTATACTCCCCTCTACCACCCAATTCCATCTTAAGGTCTCTCTCTTGAGAGTGGCTTTAAAGTCTAGCCCTGCCCTAATGGGGCTCTAGAGAACTTGGTCTTGGATGCTTGGGGGCATGTGTTTCACAGGTATTTATTTATCCTGATCAATGGGGCTGATCCCTAGGTGTCCAGCCCTTCACCAGCTGTCCCTCTGGTAGGAAATTTGCTTATACTGCACATGTCCTTTTGGCTCTTGCCTGACCTGGGTCCTATTTATTCCCATCAAGAACACCCCTCTGAAGGAGAGCTATACCCAGGAAAAGTCGGGCTGAGGTGTTGGCAGGAGTGTTGCTGATGCATGCTATGACACAGAGGTGCTCTCTGCATCATGCAGGACTTGGGGCCCTGGGGAAATGAAGCATGTTGTATCTAGCTGTCACACAGGGGAGGTGAATGCCAGAGGTGACTGTAAGAAGCAGATTCCTGGACCAACCACGTGGAGGAACTTGGAGGTGTAGAATTAGACTGTGTCCAGGGTGACTAAGCTCTGCTTCTGTTTTGAGAAAATCCAACTTAAGACTCCAAGTTGGTGCTGAGACAACAAAACCATAGGGATTCCCTGGAAATCTAATGCTTCCTTTATTTTCATCCTATTTTAATGGGTAGACAAGAAGTAAAACTTAGAAAGTGGGCTTGTTCTCTCTTAATTTTTTACATTGGTTGTCTTTCTCATTGAAATTATTTTCTTTAAGTTTCCCTTGATGTTTTTTACTTACACGTTCAGTTTGTTCTTTTTCTACCTCTTTAAGTTGGAAACTCTCATCATTGGTTTTTTTTTTTTAATCTATTTTTTAGTTGTAGTTGGACACAATACCTTTATTTTATTTATTTATTTTCATGTGGTGCTGAGGATCGAACCCAGGGCCTCACATGTGCTAGGCGAGTGCTCTACCGCTGAGCCACAACCCCAACCCTCCTCATTGGTTTTTAAACCCATATTAACATTTAACATTGAAATCTATTAAAATTTATTTTTAGCCTAGCATAGGGATGATCTTGGTGATCATTCTATGTGCACTTAGAAAGAATGTAAAATCTATAGTTATTGGGTGAAGTCCATAAATGTAAATTAGCTCAGGGAGTTAAAATATCCAGCTGTGATTGAAGATTTATCTCTTTCTCCCTTGAGTTTTATAAAATTTTCCTTCATGTATTTTAAAGCTATCGGGCATATATGCATTTATGGTTGTTTTGTTCTTCTGATGAATTGCCTGTTTATCATCATGAAATGTCCCTTTTATCTCTGATAATGCTTTTTGTCTTTAAGTCTATTTTTTTCTGATATGAATATAAACCCTCCAGCCTTCTCAGTCCACTTTCATGTGACACTTCTTTTCTGTTCTTTGAGTTTTAACCTAGCTATGTTATACTTTTACCAGATTTCTCATATATAACATATAAGTAGGTCTTTTATTAAATGCAATTCAATAGTGAATCTTTTAATTGGTATATTTGCTCTATAAAATGTAACCTTCACTATAGTTATATTTAACTACTTTTTTGTAATTTTTAAAACATTTCTTATTTTGTTCTGACTTTATTAGGTTTAATAGGTAGCCTTTAAATTTTCATTTTAATCCCTCTTGGCTCTTTAGCTAATCCTATTGACATTATTTTGGTGCCTGCTCTATGATTCCAGTATTTATCTTTAACTTATCACAGTGTTTTTGGAATTAATTTATAAAACATGTAGTAAAATAGAAAAATATGACAACACTATAGTTTCAATCACTCTCTAGCCTATGGGTTATTATTACTGTGACGTTATATATTATATAGACATATAATAATCAACCCTATAATACATGTTATAATTTTTCTTTGAATAGTCATGTCTTTTAAAGAAATTAAGAGAAGAAAAAATAAATTTAGGAGTTGGGATTGTGGCTCAGTGGTAGAGCGCTTGCCTAGTATGCGTGAGGCACTGGGTTCAATTCTCAATGCCACATATAAATAAAGAAATGAAATAAGAGTCCATCAACAACTAATAAAAAATATTTTAAATAAATAATTAGTTACTTTAGTCTTTCAGTGTTCTTTCTTTCTTCTTGAAAGTACAGGTTTCCATCTGGTATTCCTTGGTTTCATTCCAGCCTGTAGAACTGTCTTTAATATTGCTTGTAACATAGGTTACATTGACAATGAATTATTTAATTTTTTTGTCTACTAATCCTTTCATCTGCCCATCTGCTGAGCACTGTGGATTCTCCTTGTTGTATAAGAAGTTCAGGGACCGCCAAAGGATTTTAGATTTGTTTGTAGATCTTGGGACCCAAGACTATATTCTCCCCTACACCCCAATATTGTTGCCTTGACTTTCCAACTTCCTTGCCTGCACTGAAGTTCACTGCCTGATTCCTTAAATGAGCAAGATAGAGGTTAACTCAGCCTATTCCGGCCTCGAGTGTCCAGTTATAAGAAGCCAGCGATCTCCAATACACCTCTAGCTTTAAGCTAGTTTGATTGAGTTTTAAGTTTGGTTTCAACTGAAGCAGGACTGACAATAGAAGAGCTTCTGCTTATTAACAGGCCCTTTGGTAAAATGAGTTTTGTTCATTTTAGGAGTCATGGGCTCTATTCCTCTAGTCCATGTTAAGTAGTCAAATCCTCTAGTCAAATTATGTAGAAACTGAGCTTCCTCTGAACTTTTATCTGGATAAAGTCGAAACTATAACCAGTTATTTGTTTACTTTCTTGCAGACTGTAAGATTCTCAAGATCAGAGGCAACATCTTTGCCACTGTATTTCCATTACACAGCGTGGTTGAGTGAATAAATTTTCGCCTTTAAATTTGGCCAAGGAATTGGTAGTTACTATCTAACCGCGCAGTTATGAAGTCAAGAGATTTACTGGCCAATCTATTTTCTACACTGCAGCCAAAATAATCTACTAAAGAATCAAAATAAGCCATATCACTTCTGAATGCCTTCCAGTAGTTCCCCAGTGTGCTCCGATAAAATGTAATCGCATTTCTGAAGTTTAGGAAGAGCTCCAGGTCCTGGCCCTTGTCTCTCTCTCCCCTTTCATTTCTTAGTACTGTCTCACTTTTTTTTCATTATGTTCCAGCTCATTTCTCTTCTGTTTCAAGAACTTATTTGCTCCATGTTTATTTCTGACCCAGAGCTTTTCACTTACAGTTCCTTCTGCCTACAGAGTTCTTCCCACGCTTTTCACATGGCTGGCTTTCCATTATTCAGACCTCAAAACCCACTCTTTCAGAGAGCCTCTACCTGGTGTGGTGCATATGTATGAGCAACCTCCACCACACAAATGCCTTGTTCAGCGCATAACTTTTGTTATTTATAACATTATCACTTCATGAAGTAATTTTATTATTTGCTTCCTTCTTTATGGCTCATCTTACATTATAAAATACAATCTCTGTAGGAACAGGTACTTATGTGTCTTGCTTGTCTCCACATATATCTATAACAGTGCTTGTTGGTGCATTGAAAAGACTCACAATTATTTGATGAATGAATGATGAATTTAATTATTGCAATCAATTCAAGGGTTATTGTAAATAACCCAGTTTTTCTAATGGTAGATTCATCACAAAAAAGAAGACAAAACAGTTATGTGGCATCATGAGATGAAATAGTTTTTCCTCTGGTTCTGCATGGCCTGGAATTAGGTTGGGCTCCAGAAATACAGCTATCCTGTGAGGAAAATAGAAAAGGACTGGCCCAAGTGGTTTTATTGTTCCTTGGCTCCTTCTGAAATAGAATTTATATATAAAAATGAGAACCATTAAAGTTAAGGTTTTCACATACCTTTCTTTACCACATTGATTTTTCTCCACAATTGATCTCATTCATTCTGAGCATTTTCTATTTACTGGATATTCATTGAGAAGTTGACATTGACCTCCATATCCATTGTGATCATTTTTGTTCCTTGTTTCTTTATACTGTTGCTTCAACCATGAAAGCATTTGGTAATTTTTTTAATGTAGGGCCTGCTATTTCTTCCAAAGCTTATCTCTTCTCAATGCATTTATTTATAAGCACAATATCTAGTGTAGGGCATTGGCTGGTCACTTATGGTACTTACTGTGCAGATGTCCATGGAGTTGACAAAGAGAAGACAGAGGGACCAAGGCTATTAGGCAGGAATCAAGCCAACCACAGTCCACTGAATCTTTCTTCTATATTGTTTGCAGGCTTTCTAGTCTTTGGAGGGTTATCTTCCTTCCTAAGAACTCCCACAAGCCCAGAAGTGACTTTCGAACAAGTTTGGTCCATTATCATTAAAAGAGTACCACATTTTCTCCTCTGGTTCTGACTGCGTTCTAGGCAAGGGCATCCCTCTGCATCTTCCAATCTTCCTGGCAGCACAGCTGCATCTATGTGATCTATTTCCCGATTCCCCTGAGCACTACTATGTATCATTCTTGAGGATTAGCAGTGCCACTAGTCACTGGCGTCTCCAAGGTGCCAAGGCCCTGATATGGAAATTCAGAGGACTGAATCTCCATTCTTTGTAGCTCACTTTTCCACTTGACCTTCAGCAAAGAACCCAGCACTTCCTGGTGAGTTAGTGACTTCTGGTTCAAGGCTGCTGATCCTCACCTCTGTTAAGGTTTTTGAACAAACTCATAGTGAGGTATACAGGCAAGAAATAATTCTATACTAAATGCACTCCTCCTCTGATGATGATCACAGATATCTGCCTGATTTAATAGCGGCTACTAGCACTTAAAGGGCTCTAGCCATGTACTTGGCACCGTGCTTCATGCTTCATGCCTTTAACCTCCGCTGAATTCTACTGCAAGGTAGTATCTAATCTGCATAGAGATATTAAACCAATATAAATAAATACACATAGGTATGTATGTGTGTGTGAGTGTATACATGTGAGTATATAATAAACATACTAAGTTATAGTAAAATTTAGTGGAGAAAACCATATGGGCAGTTCCTAACCCACGGTTCCCCCCTTCTAGTTTAAGTTCCTATACTGTTGGCCTCAACTCAAAACCCATCATTGCTCCTACTATTGTCCCACCTGATAAGACATTTTCCCTCCCCTCTCTCAAATTCTTCCTGTCCTTTAAGACAACTCAGATAGGGTCCTGCAAGTACAATTTTGAATACCTTGGTGGAAAGTTAGTTCTGTCTTCTAATTGAGTTAGTCTTTCCTTAACCAAAGTAATTGCAAAACTGCTGAATAAATGGGAAATAGAATACAAGTTACTGAAGCCCTGTTTGTTGACTGCATGGTACTTTGAGTACCATTTGTACACATGTCTTCTCTCTTCAGCTGGATCTTTAGAACCCTGAGGACAAAGTCTGTGTTCTTTATCATTTCATTCTGCATTTATTGGAGGGACTATTGTTAAATACTAATCTTTTTCCAGTGACTGGAATTAATTGGCAGATACAGTGATTATAACTGGGCAACATGTTGGCAAGGGATACTGCTGTCTTTGGCACCACTGTGCTTACTTTGAACTTCCTTGTGTTGAATCCCAATGTCTACATGACTCAGAACCACAGTACATGATTCCAATTCAAGAGACTTATGTAGAAATGGTGTTATTCCCTTCAGGTTTTGATTTTTGATGAAAAAAAAATCAGTTCAGTTGCTCACTTGTTAGAGCACCTGATCAGCTCATAAGTGACTGTAGTTAGGTCTTTTAGAATTTGTGAAAATATGTAGGCAGAGATTTTGTCCAGAGAAATTTGATGCTATTTTCTTTCCCTGAAAAAATCTAGAAGCTATCTATATTCCCACAAATGGAAGTACAGAGTTAATTAAGTTCTTTGTGACTGGTGATGTCACCACAAATTGGGTTTTCTTAAGTCCAACATCACCTTATCTTGCAAGAAGTGCCAACAACATTTAAGCCTTCCTCAAGTGACAAACCCAGGACAAGGTGGGATAAGATGTATTGTTTCCACAGGGCTGCTGAGTTTGTATTCTTTATTGGGCTAAACAGAAATCACAGTATTTGTGTGCATCTATAAATTTTTCCAATTAATCAAGGTAGGTTTGAAATGCCCAGGGATGTCACCTGCATGGTTAAGTCTGAAAAGAAAGGGAGTATCTGCTACTCTTTTCTACTAAGTGTCTGCTTTACATAAATTGGTCTATAGGACTCTCAAATTTTCAATATGAGAATGGAGTTATTTCATCATTGGTTTTCTGAGCAATTCTTCCAATTGTTTTCTTTTTTGAGCACAGTCAGAAATGAGACAAAGATATCTGCCCAAATTTCTATAGCATATGGCCTTAAGTGGAATTTCGTTATCTATGAAGACATTTTGAAGTTTATAATTCTTGGTTGTTGGCACAGTTTAGTCCCAAATTGCATCATCTCAAAACATCCTAAAAAGTTTACTGTCTCATCAGTGACATTTCTAAATTCAACCATGTGGAGGAAGATATAAACAGTTATCTCATGTCAATCACCTCAGACAAGACCCAGGAGATAGAGCTTTAATTGGAAAAAGGACATCTTCAGACCTTGGAAGAGCACTGGACACTGAGATTCTGAAGTATCCAATTTATGGCCATCTTGTAGAACAGAATGAAAACATGGTGCTCACGGTCTGCCTCAATTCTCATATATTCACTGAAATGTACTGCAATAACAACTTTTTTTTATATATGCTATTTAACTGGATCTTCACAACCAACCTGGAATATTTTCAGGACCACACTTGTATCCAAATGTGGAAATTGAAATATAAAAACTGAGAATGGTATGAGAACCTGGTGTGAGTTCTGGTTGCCAGAACCCCCTCCCAACTACAAAGTCAGCTCAAATAACCAAGTCTCAATCTCATTGAGAAATATCTCTCTTAGCTGTTACATGAGGACAAGTCCTACAGTCAGCTTTTGCGAGGAGCAAAAGAAGTGAAGATTGCTTGCATAGCACAATGTCCACCACATGGCACGTGACCTGTTACTGGCTCTCCCAGGTTATAAAGCAATAAATCACCAAGCCCAGCCCAAGCCATCAATTCTTATTAAGAAGTAAATAGTCTAGACATTTAAAGCTCAGCATGACATTATCTGTCCGTTTAACTTTGACAACTTTTTAAATTGATGTGGGTGACTTCCAGTACCAAGATGATGCAGTAGCTGGTGTTTTGCGTTTCCATTGCATTTGATATCTTCATGAAGGATTCCTGGGGCTTGTTCCATTTTTCTTCATGATAATGACAGTAAATTATATCCCAACTTTCCAGACAGATTAGGGAATTAAAAACCACACTCTTCAGTTCTCTGTGCATGATGTTCAGTGGTTCAGTAGACTGAATGATAACAGGACAGGGATGATAATCTCCAACTAGAGACTGGGATTGAATGGGATCCCTGGCTTTATCGTCCCTTCCCCCGGGAGTAAGTCTTTTAGATTCATTGAAAGGAATTTCAAATTCATCTGCTTCTCTCCCTCTGGGTCAGTCCCTTGTCTGAGCCCTGGTTCTCTCCTGAACTCTTGCAGTAGCCACCTAAATGGACTCTCTTTTCACTCTTGTTATCCCCCAGTCCATTGTCCATGTGACAGCCAAAGGGATCACCTTTAAATTTTTAGCACATAATGTCTCAATTTTCCAGTGCCCTTTCATACTGTCAAAAGAGATTCACAAACCCTCCCTGTGACCTTGAAGGCCTGTATGCTCTAGCCATTCCTTGTTTCCCCTTTGTCGGACCCCTCTCCCACTTCCCATCAATCATGAGTCACACTGACTAACTTCTGCCTTCTTGACCTCAGCAAGCTCTTCTTTTTCATTGCAGGATTTCTGCAAATGCTCTGCCTGCTTGCTCCTAAAGTTCACGGTCTCCCAGCAGCACCTGCTCCTGCATATTAAGTCGCTTAATTCTGCTGAATTTTTCCACTGTGGCATGAATATCTCCTTCACAAAGTGTCTCTTTCTCTGACCTCTTTGACTGAAGTCAACCTCACAGTTAATATCTCACACTGCTACCTTAGCATTTATTAAAATATTTGCCGCTTATTTGTTATCACATCTTCTCTGTGGACTAAGAATTCCTGAGAACAAGGACTCGACTTTTGGGGGTTTATTGCTGTATCTCCAGAGCCTGGAATAGTACCTCTCACTGTGAGTCATCAAAAACCTATTTACTCAATCAACCACACCGCTTTAGTTGTTTTCTGGGTCACACATTTTCAGGGTCCAAAGAGGGCCTAGGGACCACCGACTGGTTTTCACACTGCTTTTAGGAATCCTTGTCTCTACATTTATATTTTAAGGAAGAGCTGATTTCTAGCTAGAGTGCCATAAATTGGCCTTAGATGCCCTCAAATCATCACCCCTCAGCCCTGGAATGATGCTGAAGTGGTGGCTAAACCCCCAATCATTACCTCCTGGCATATCCTGTTAGCAGTCTGTCCATTCACCTGGGAGAGCTACCAAATATTATCAACTCCTATGTGTCAGGAAGTGAAAATGCTGCTTTAGGATGGCTTCAGCAGAAGCTGAGGGGAGATGGGTGTGAAGAATTATTGGTGACCAAGCTGATTCTCCTTTTTCCTCCAAAGTCTGCCCCATCCCACCTTTATCATAGAAGCTTATGAAGTAAAGCTTTGATTAAATTTTACTCCTGACATTTTTTTTTTTCATTCATACAAAGAGCTCTACTCCTTAAAAGATGACTGGTAAAAAAATATTATTTGAAAGCCCTCATTTTTCAAATAAAGAAATTGGAGCAAGCACTTCTGTACTTTCTATCAGAAAAGCATTATAAAGCAGTAATTCTCAATTTTCAAACCTGAACAGTGTAATCTGCAGGCAGGCTTTAAAACAAAACAAAACCAAAACCAAAAACCCTCTACTGCTCAGGCTAAACCCCAGACCAATGAAGTCAGACTCTCTGGAAGTGGCACCCAGACATGAGTTTGTGACTAAAACCAACAAACGCTTGTCAAGACTTGTTATAATAATGAACTAAGTCTGTGGCCCTTTCCTTTACTAGTGACTTCTGGTTTCAGACAAAATCCGAAAATGCAACAAACCCGAGAAACAATATTTTTACTGCCTTAAAGACAAGAAAATAATCAATAAAATTGTTCAAAAGATATTTTCCCAAAATTGCAAATGTTCTAATTTTGACAGAGGAGCTCTGTAAGTACCTGATTTCTAGAAAAAGAAAACACCTGCAAATCTCAGCAATTTGCAAAATAATTGGAGATGGCCATTAGCCTCTGTCTTTGAAGGTGACATTAAGTTGTCTCATATTGGCCAATACAGCAATGGCATACTGGCTAGGCTAGAATACCTGATGCCTTCCTCAGCTTCACAAGTAATGTCACTCAATCCATCAACATCTGGTCCTCCATGGCAGTGCTCAGCTGGGGGTTGTGAGGGTCAGGTACACTGCACACATTACCACAATGCCTGGTGTGCAATATACCCACTCAATGTTCTAAGCTGTCACCATTCCTATAATTGCTTTTTTTCTTTTATTATTATTATTTGTTCTAATTAGGTATACAGGACAGTAGAATGCACTTGACACACTGTACTCCAATGGAGCACAACTTGTCCTTCCTCTGGCTGTACATGGTGCTGAGTTACACCAGAAGTGTAATCATACATGTCCACAGAGTAATGATATCTGTCTCATTCCACTGTCCTTTCCATCCCTACACTCCTGCCCCCCCCCTCAGTCTCCTCTGCACAATCCAAAGGCCCTTAATTCTCATTACCCCATTATGGATCAGCATCTGCTTATCAGAGAAAACATTTGACCTTTGTTTTTTTGGGGTTTGGCTTATTTCATTTAGCATGATATTTTCCAACTTCATCCATTCATCTGCATATACCACAATTTCATTCTTCTTTAAGGGTGAGTAATGTGTGTGTGTGTGTGTGTGTGTGTGTATGTGTGTGTGCGTGTGTGTGTGTGTGTGTGCGTGCGTGTGCACACACACACACATTTTCTTCCATTCATCTATTGAAGGGCATCTAGGTTGGTTCCATAGTTTAGCTATTGTGAATTGAGCTGCTATAAACATTGATATGGCTGTGTCCCTGTAGTATGTTGATTTTAAGTCCTTTGGGTATAAACCAAGGAGTGGGATAGGTGGGTCAAATGGTGGTTCCATTCCAAGTTCTTTACCACACGCACTTCAGATAGAGCACTAATATCCAGGATACACAAAGAACTCAAAAAACTTTACATTAAAAACAAACAAACCAATCAATAAATGGGCTAAGGAATTGAACAGACACGTCACAGAAGAAATGCAATTGGTCAACGAATACATGAAAAACTACTGAACATCTCTAGCAATTAGAGAATGCAAATCAAAACTAAGAATTCATCTCACTCCAGTCAGAATGGCAATCATCAAGAATATAAGCAGTGATAAGTTTTGGTGAGGATGTGGGGAAAAAGTTACACCCTTATCTTGCTGGTGGTACTGAAAATTGGTGCAACCACTATGGACAGCTTTGGTTCTTTTGTGACCACAATAATTTCAAAACCAAGAGAGCTGGAAATACCATGTACCATACCAAGAATTCCTCTGGCTCATCCTCAGCAATCCACTGAGGAGGAATTCTGGTTCATCCTCTTTTCTTACTGACAAACTATTACTCAACACTGAACATTCACTAAATGAGTGAATACTAAGAAGAAAACCAAAGACGGGAATCCTCCTAAACTGTGAACTCTTTGAAATCCTGATGGATTCATCAATTTTTCAGCATCACATGGAGAAAATACTAGAAATTTTATATACATTCCCCTTCCTATTATCTTTGAAAACTTCTTGCTAATTCCTCTTTGGTGAACCCCAAGGTTTCACTGAATTCACAGAGGTCAAAGGTACTGTACACTTAGCAGAAATAATAAAGGAATAACAGGCTTATTTTTTTTAATGAAAAATCATAAGTCACCATAGTTTGCAGGGTTTGGTGTTAAAAGGAAAACAGAGGTGAATGATGCAGTGAGCCAGTCTCACTGCCTGGAATCACATATAGAAAAGCACATGTTGAACTGTCTAAATAATCAGAGAAATTACATTGAACTCATACACCAACAAGCAACAATTACATTGTCCCTCTGTACAGGGAGCATCATTAGGAAGGCAGAGTTTGAAGCAATGAGAAGATGTTTTATTGAGATTGGATTGTTTAACCCTAAATTACATGATACAATCTGGATACTATATTCATTGTGCTGTTTTTTCTTTCCTTTTCTTTTCTTTTGTGGGGGGAGACTGGGAATTGAACTCAGGGGCACTCAAACACTGAGCCACACCCCCAGCCCTATTTTGTATTTTATTTACAGACAGGGTCTCACTGAGTTGCTTAGCACCTTGCTTTTGCGGAAGCTGGCTTTGAACTCATGATCCTCCTAACTCAGCCTCCCCAGAGGCTGGAATTACAGGCATGTGCTACTGCACCTGGCCATTGTGCTGTGTTTTAAACCAGAAGCTGGAGGTACAATTTTCATGAAGACCCAAATTTCACCCCCCTCACTTCTAAGAAGGAAGACACCTCACACATCTGAGCTTTCTTCCCTTCGCGTCTTTTTCTATTTTCTTTCTTCCACACCAGCATATGCCTGGCTGTGGTGGGACACAGCTGTCTTTGAAAGAGGTGGGTCATCTGCTAGCCACAAGATTAACTGCCCTCTCCCCAGCAGCTTCCCCTCAAAGTCATGTGATGTGACTGCATCACACCTGGGTCAAAAGTGAATGCCGAATTCTAGGGACGCCAGAGTTTGTTCATAGGAATTTGGGGTGAGGTGAATGGAGGGAAGGAGAGAAGGAAAGGCACTAAAAGCATGATGGTTCTTTCCTATCATTCAGTCTCCACTCAAATGTCCTCTTTCTCAATAAGCCCTTTCCTGATACCCAAACCAAAACAGCACCCCTCAGTCACTCTCAATGAACATTCCCTGCTTCACCTCAGTTGTGCCACAGATGAATATGTGGAGTGATCCTTTTCTCCTTCATGTATTTCATTACCCATAGACCTCTCCAATGGTAACAACAGGGGTGATCTTGTTTTCCTAGATTATTATGTCTTTGGAGCCTAGGACAGTGCCTGGTACATACAGGCTGTCATGTGTTGAATGACTTCTTAAAGAGAACAAAGACATAAATTTTTTTTTTAAGTGTCAGGATCTAGAAATTGAAAAATATTGCTTTGTCTATTCAGGATTCCACTGCCTGATACCTTAGGGATAATTTCACTAAAAATGTCAAAATATAAATTCTTCCAAAGACAATTCTTCCCTTAAATCATGCTTCCCTGATTATTCCCTTTCTCAGTGAAAGACAGCACTTCCTATAGGAAGAAACTTCTGGATTATTAAACCCAAGGTTCCAATGACTGCAAGCATCTCTCTTTCATTTTCCTTCCCAAATCATAGAGCCAAGAAGGAAACATGGATCAATCTTCCAATTCTGGGCACAGCGAGGGAAATCAAATCATTTACCTCAATCAAAATTTTTCAGATGCTTGGCCTCCTATATTAGGGAACTATGAACTTTGCATGATTTTCCACTTTTTAAATAACTTGATAAGTTGGCAACAGTTGGAAATTAAACAGTAATACCATAGGTTCTCATTTATTTGGTTATACATCAATGAATAATTCCTGGTGGAGCACAATGTTAGGCACTTCCCCTCACAGCAAGTTGAAATGAGTGAACTTGTGCTGAATGTGAGGGACAGTTGCTATCTATGAACACATACTTGTCTGAGAACATGATGCTTTTGCTTTCAAGCCCACTGCTCACTCTGGTCTCATTAAAAGCATTTGGGGATATAAATAACATCATCTAGCCTCTGCTCATTATTAGTAAAAGAATATTACAAAAGAGGAAAAATGCCTTCATCAGAAGAAACTTCTTTAATCCAGTTATAACTAGATAATGTTTTACATCTGCTTCTGAGGCATCCCAAAGGGAGATCTTTTATTATTAGCTTTGCTGGATTTGTGCTAAGTCTGCTCTCTGCCAAATGCTTTGGAAAATCCCACTGACAGCCATGGCTGTTGTGATGTTCAAAAAATTACAAGTGGTGATAAGATGTCAAGAGTCCCACCTGCTCCAGCCAAGCGGAAGACACTAAAATAGTACTTCGAAGGTAATAAGTGTGAAGAAGAACGTGAAGCTTTTCCATGATGCTCTGAGACGGGGGAAGGAAAATTCTAAACATTTCTAGAGCCAGTCATTTTCTCTTGGGTCTGCGAAGTTATACTTTAAAGGGTCGGGAGAGCAAGATGTGATTTAGAGTTTTTCCAACCTGCCAGAATCTTTGCAGAGCATTTCTGACTGGTGTGCAAGTGATGCAGCTGGGGAGCTTGCAAAGGTGCAGATCCTAATCCAGAAAGGAACACATGAGGCTTAACATTGTGCATTTCTAATAAACTCCCAGCGATGGAGGAGGTTCTGGTGCATAGAACACAATTTGCAAGAAGCTATATAATCAAGTTTAGAAGGAGGGTGATGTCACACTACTAAGAGATATTGAAGAGACATCTTTGCTCTTTAAAATTATTTTCTACTTAGGAATCTTGGTGCCCAAAATGTCACTAGTAAGCAATTTTCATCTGTTTTTTCTTAATTATCTCTTATTTTCTCTTTCAAGATGCAAATATTTCATGAACTAATATATATCAAATACAACCAATTTTATCAATTCTACTTCCTAATAACCTTATCAAAGCATCTTAATCTTTAATGCTTTTATCATTTTTCCTCTGACTTTCCCAAATAGCATCTTAAGTATACATCTTGCCTTATGTCTTCTTTATGGCTTATCATATAGGAGACAGGGTTATTTTTGAAATGCAAATCCTATATTATGCACCATCCTAAAAATCCTTTGATGGCTTCATTGTCTTGAGTATAAAATTGAATAGGATCAAAAGATAAATTTTTCCTGAAATTATGGTAAGGTCCAAAATTAGAGAGACAAAACACTTAGTTCCATACCCCAAACTTAAACAGCTAGGAGAGCTTTGCAGGTTATTCAGATACAGACATAGGTAAAGGGAGTTCAAACAGGGCATTGGACTTAAGCAACCATGGAAGCTAAACCCTCTCTGTAGGGGGTTAACTTTGTGTCCTGTGAACAGAGAAGACGGTTGTAAGGTGGGGTGGAAGTAGAGTCTACTGGAATCCAGAGGCCAGATCATGTTTTGCCAGCTCTTCTTGTCCCTAACCTCAGGGACAAGAGTGTCCTGTGGAAGCCAGGGTCCTTTAGCACAAAACTAAACATATGTACACCCTTGTTCAGGTGTCAGAGATGAAAAATGATCCAAGGTAATGCAAAGAAGTTTCAGGTCCAGCTCCTGCTTCACGAAAAAGACGCAGATATGTGTGTGAGTGAGATAATAGCTCTGCCTCCTTTCTTTCTCCAAATCTGCCAAGAATTGTCCCTGTAGCACACCCTAACTAAAGATACACAAGAAATTAATACTCAAAAAATGTAGTTCAACTTAGTTAAAGTAACACTTAGGATTCATTTTGTTTAAAGTAGGCTCCTTGGGCCAGATCTTTTTAGCATTTGGGAACATATTTTTTTCTTCAATCCTCAATAAGACCCATTGAAGGCACAGAGAATGTGCTCAGCTTTTTCTCCACTATATTTATCATGACTAGAAAATACCTCACACGAATACACATGCATGTATTGAATGATCAATATATGAATGCAGCTGTGTATAAAAAGACAAGAAAGTGATAGGAATCGAGGTGATTCTGCTGGTATCAGGTTTCTGATATGGGGAGACCCTAAGTCCACTGGGATGTTTGTGATGATACTCAGAAAGGACCCCTTTCGTATATAAACTTGGGATTCCAGCCAATCTGGTGTCGTAGGGATCACACGTATTCTCCCATTGGAAACATCAAACCAAAAAAATCATAAAAACACATGAAATGAGACTTATCAAGAAACTGGACATCAGCAATGAAAAGAAGTGGTCCTTGAGAAACAGGAACTGCCTGAGGGCAGTCCTACGCCTACTCCAGCTTAGCTCCCTGAGAGTTCCTGGGATATAATACAGTGAGGGAAGAAACACAAGCAGGAGAGTTCATAGGACAGAGTGCAGGGACGGAAAGGCAGATGGCCACAGAAGGTCCGCAGAGCACTGGTCAGCACATGAGTGAAAGGAAGTTGCCCAGGAGGGAAGAAGCAGCCCCAGGATGGAAGTGTAACCTGGTACTCACACAGGGCCAAATGCGTCTTTAAAGCACTGAAAGCAAATTGTGTTGGCTTTGAAATCCATAGCTAGCAAAACTGTCTTTCAAAATGTGAAGGTGAAAAGGTTTCTAGAGAATGATATGAACGTCCACAAATTAGATAACTTAGAGAAAGTAGAAAAGTCTTAGACATAAACTATTGAAACAAGAAAAAATAGAAAAAAATTTCAACAGATGTACAGGAAGAGATAGAATTAGTAATCCAAAGATTTTTTTTTCACAAAGCAAAGCCCAGGCCAAGGAGATTTTACTGGTAAATTCTACCAACAATTGAAAGAATTAACACCAGCCCTTCACAAACTCTTCCAAGCAATAGAAGAATTGGGACGATTCTGCCCTGATTTTATAAGGACAATACCAGTGTGATATGAAAAGTGATAAGCACATCATAAGAAAATGACAAACCAATGTCCTTTATTAGTATAGACTCAAGGGCCCCCAACAAAAAGTAGAAGACAGAGTGTATCAACTTAAAACATATTATATACCACCACCAGTTGCAATTTATTCTACATTAATGCAAGATTAGTACAAGATATAAAAATTGTATTATAATACAATTTTATGGGTAACCATGAATTGTTTATTTATTCACATGTTGATGGAAATTTGGTTTTGATTCCGTTTTTAGCTCCTTTAAACAAAACTGCCATGAGAATCCATGTCTTTGTATAGACACAAAATTTCTTTCTTTTCTGTTTCCGAGAGTGAAATGATTTTACAATATGGTAAATGTAGGCATTATTAATGCAAGATTAGTACAACATATAAAAATTAATCAGGGTAGTATACCTACTGTTAGTATAAAAGACGAATCTACATGATTATCTCATTTATTGCAGAATAAGCATTTGAAAAGAATTCAGTTCCATATTATGACAAAATATACTCAATGAAGTAGGAATAGAAGTGGACTTCCTCAACCTAATAAGGGACCGGTGTGGAAAAATACATGGTTAATATCAGGCTTAATAAGAACGCAAGTATTCACCTTAAGGTAAGAATACCTCTATTTAGATTTTTCAGTCTTGTATATATGCAATTTTAAGCACTACACACAGTGTTCACAAGTATATAGAGAGATTGGAAATCTCATACAGTGATTGCAGCATTGTATAAATGTGAAGCCATTGTCAGAGCTATTAGCGATTGCAATTTAAAACTACCAAGGAGATAACACTTCATACTATCACAATGACAAACTTTAAAAAGACTTGATTACATCAATTGTAGGAGGAAATGTAGAAGAAGGAAAATTTTTCTACATTGTTGCTGGGATTGCAATATGGGTCAATGACCTTGGACAACAGTTGGGCAAATTTCAAGAGTTACACCTACATTTACCATATTGTACAATCATTTCACTCTCTGATATGAGCTAAAAAAAAAAAAAAAAAAGAGCAGAAAAGAAAGAAATTATGTGTCTATGTAAAGACCTGTCAGTCTTGTTTAAAGGGGCTAAAAACTGAATCAAAATCAAATTTCCATCAACATGGGGATAAATAAACAATTCATGGCTACCCATATAATGTAATACCATTCCACAAAAAAGAAGAAAGAATTATTAGCACATGTAACAATGTGGGATGAATCAAAATAATTATGCTAAACTAAACAGACCAAAAGTATATATAGTAGAATTCTATTAATATAAAACTCGAGAAAATGTAAATTAATCTGTAATAATAGAAAGCATGTTAAAAGTTGCTTGGAGGGCTAGAGATGTGGCTCAAGCAGTAGCGCGCTCGCCTGGCATGCGCGGGGCTCTGGGTTTGATCCTCAGCACTACATAAAAATAAAATAAAGATCTTGTGTCCACCGAAAACTAAAAAAAATAAATATTAAAAATTCTCTCTCTCTCTCTCACTTAAAAAAAAAAAAGTTGCTTGGAAAGTAAAGAAAACACAGTGATGAATAGGGCATGAAGAAAGGTGTTTTTTGTTGTTTGTTTTTTTGGTACTGGGAATTTAACCCAGGGGCAGTTCACCACTGAGCCACATTCCCAGCCCTTCTTATTTTTTATTCCTTTTTAAATTTTTTATTGGTTTTATTTTTTAAATACATGATAGTGAAATGCATAACAATTCTTATTACACACATAGAATAATTTTTCATATCTCTGTATATAAAGTATGTTCACACCAATTCATGTCTTCATACAAGTACTTTGAATAATCATGTCCATCACATTGCTCCATCGCTGTTAACCCCCTGCCCCCTCCCTTCCCCCTCTCACCACTCTCCCCTATCTAGAGTTCATCTATTCCTCCCATGCTCCCCCTCCCTACTCAACTATAATAATATAAATACATAATTTCTTTCTTTTCTGCTCTTTTTTTTTTTTTTTTTAGCTCATATCAAACATTTGTGTGTGTATGTCACCTTATATCAGAGAAAACATTCGCCATTTGTTTTTTTAGGATTGGCCTCCATCTATACCCAAAGGACTTAAAAACAGCATACTACAGGGACACAACCACATCAATGTTTATATCAGCACAATTCTTATTTTTTATTTCAAGACAGGGTTTTACTAAGTTGCTGAGGGCTTCACTAATTTGTTGAGGCTGGCCTTGAGCTTGCACCCCTCCTGTCTCAGCCTTGTGAGTCGCAGGGAATACAGGACTCTGCCACCATGCCCAACTCATGAAGAAAGTTTTGAGGTTGGTAGATACAGTCAATATCTTAATTGTGATGATGATTTCTTGAGCACATGTGTATCAAAATTTATCCAATTGCAAACTTTTAATATTTTTGGTATATTGCTGCTCAATTATTTAGTGGTTATAATAATTTCTCCTTATCATAGCAATGATAAGATCAAAATTAAATATTAGCATAAGATGATGAGCATAAAAACAGTAAAATGTGTCAGGATTTATCAATTTTCACACTTTAAATACATGGAGCTCATTGTTGGTCGCTTATTTATTGATCTTAATAAATTTTAAAAATCTTTACATAAAGTACTGAAAAAGAAATTAAAGTTCAACATCAGGATGAAATGAACATTAAAACTGCGTTCAACTTCGTGGAGTTTGGTTGGTTAATTTATATTGAAAATGATTTAAAGTACCTAAGTTATTTATCAAGACAAACCAATGATTGAGAAATTGATATCTGAACAAATAAATACAAACCATTTTTATATAAGTAAAGAAATAAATTCTTACATGCATATATGTATGCACACATACAGAGAGAGCCAATTTGGGGATCAATATTTTTGTAAATAGGAGGAAAAAAATCCCTAACAAATTTCTTGACATTTTGGTTTAAGTCCCAAGTGATATGAATGACCAATATATGCATGCATAATTTATTGTTTATTTTTGAATTATTTGTTTACTCCAATCGTTTCTAGACAAGCATGGTAAATAATTTAAAATTTACAAGGCAGCATCAATAGCAATTTAGTCTCCCTCCCAGATCTGTACCCTGGAGTCCTGTAGGTACACAACCACCATCAATGCTATTGGTGAAATGGTCCTTATGTATGTGAGCATTAGAAGGAATGTTCTTTGAGGTTTAACATGAATATTGACATATTATAAATGTTGTTCTTCACTTACTTTTCTCATGTATCCCAGAGGCTACATATCAATATATGAAAATTGTCCAATTCTGTTAAGCTATTGCCTTGTTTTAGATGGTGTAAATGTGGATTATTTACTTCACCTCATGCTTCCTAGTAGATATTTATATTGTTTCTAATCTTTTGACATCATTAGGATGCTTCGATGCAATTTTTATATATATGACTGAGATTAACCTTTTGGGTTAACTGCTAATAGTGGAATTTGTGGTGAAAATGACTATATATTTAAATTAGTAAAGATTGTGAATTGTGTTACAATTAAACCAATTTACCACCTAACAAAAGAAGAAGGTGCCTGTTGACCCACACCCTCACAACACAGTGATGTTTTAAAATTCAGATCTTTGTTAATGTGACATGTGAAGATGACAGCTTTTAGATTTGATTTGTATTGCTTCCATAATGAATAAGGTTGAAAATCTTCCCAAATACTTAAAAAAAGAAAATTATTTCTTTTCTGTAAGCTATATTCATGTCATTTATTTAGTTTTTCTACTGGGATTTTTTTTTTTTTTTTTTGTCTATTGATTTGGAGACACTTTCCATATCAAGAAGTAGTCTGTAGACAGACAGTACTTGAGAAGATAAAATATTTTCCTGAGTTTCTCTAAAGTGTGTGTGTGTGTGTAAATGATGTGTTTGAAATTTGAGAATCATTTCATCTTTATTGGTTTTTGAGCAATATTTAGAAAGGTCTCCTACTCTGACATTATTTGAAAAATTATTCCTTGCATGAGCAATTTCCCTGGTTTTAAGACTCTTGAATGCCATCCAGTAGCTATGGGTGAATTATTTCCTGCAAGAGAAAAACCTGCTCGATCAGGAAAGCGGAGTTGGGGCTGTGCAATAGTCCTTAGTTTTTAACATGACTCCAGGAGAATGAACATTTACTGAAATAAGAATTTGCAGTTATAGAAATATGTAGAAACATCATGTTCTTCGTGTCAGCAGCCCCCATTATCACGGGGGGGTGGGGGGGAGAAGAGTGAGATCAGTCCTCAAGATGTACCAGAACAGCATCTCAGTTTTCCACTTCCATTATTCTAAACATCTATTGCTGAGCTGACCCTTTTCCTCTACAATATATTGACTACAAACTTTCCCTGAGCCTGTGAAATGCTTCCTGTAACAATGAAATACTTTTCCTTGGTTTTAGGATGGAGTTCTGCATTCTTATTTTTCATTAATTTTCCTGTTTTGTGATCTTATGGTTTTATGTATTTCTGTGTTTGTTCTGTACCTCTCTATGATTGCTTGATGTTACTGTGTTTTCTTCTCTGACTGTGGTTGTTTCTTCTTCTTTTTATTTTTTATTTTTTTTTAGTTTTTTAGATGAACACAACACCTTTATTTTTTAAAAAATTATTTTTATGTGGTGCTGAGGATCAAACCCAGTGCCTCACACAGGCTAGGCGAGTGCTCTACCCCTGAGCCACAACCCCAGCCCTGTTTTCCCTTTTATCCTCACTTTTCAAGAATCTCCTGAATATGGAAACATTTTTTTTCCCATATCAATTTTATCTCTATCTTTCAGGTACTTTTGAAGAACAAGAACATTAAATGTCTCTTCCCAGGTCATGTGACTGGCACACATTAGAGCAAAATTTGCAACTCAGATGTTTCTCACTCCAAAATTCTACATTTTGGGAGAAAATCATGCTAAGTGAAATTAGCCACACTCAGAAACTCAAAGGTGAAATGTTTTCTCTCCTATGTGGAAGGTGGAGCAAAATAAAGGAAAGGGGGAGGGAAGGAGGATAACAAAGAACCAATCAAATATAAACTAACAGACAAGAGAAAGGAAGTCTAGTAGAAGAAGGGAAATGGGAGGGGGAGAGGATGGGAGAAAAAAGTGGGAGGGAAAGGAGGGATCATGAACTGAAATTGATTTCCATGCATGTGTGAGTTTTTCAGGGGAGCCCAACTACTTCGTATAACCAAAAAAAAAAAAAAAATTTTAAAAAAATAAATAAGCCAGGTTTGGTGATGCATGCCTGTAATCCCAGCAGTTTGGAAAGGTGAGGCAGGAGGACCATGAGTTCAAATCAGCCTCAGCAACTTACGGAATCTCTGAGAAATTTCATGAGAGCCTGTCACAAAATAAAAATAACAAGGGTTTGGGATGTTCCTCAGTGGGTAAGCACCCCTGGGTTCAATCCCTGATATAAATTAAAAAAAAAAAAAAAAAAGAACACTCAAGAAGAAAACAAATCTATAAAAATATAGGTTTTTAACCAAAAGGTTATTGGATCTGAAGCTAACTTGTTGATAAATCTTTGTATTTATATTGCATTTTTATGCTATGTATACTTTAACATCTTACTGAAGTGAAATGACACATAACAACAGCACATACTTCAATTGTGCAATCTGGCTCCTTCTTTTACCTCGCTTTTGGTAATAAGGATTTATCATACCCAAAACTGCTCTGGTTGATTTTTTTTTTTTTTTTTTTTTTCTGTAGTGTAGCCTCTCTTTGCTACTTTGCTCGGCATCTGGGAAGAGTCTGAGGCACACTTAGAGCCCAGGGACTGAGCAGCTCAATGAGTATCCTATTTCTGCTCAGCACTGGGTTATTTTTGCATTGAAGGTCTAACCATTGACTCTTCCTCTTAAGTTTTCTTTGTACAAACATCTTAGTTTGATTTTTTGTACAACTCTGGGTTCCCATAAATGAATTGAAGATACAGTACTGAAGAGATCCTCATGACCTGGCTGGATTTTGTGTTTTGTTTTGTTTTGATACTAGGGTTTGAACCAAGCCACATTCCAGCCCATTTTATTTTTTATTTTGAGACAGGGTCTCACCAAGTTACTTAGGGCCTCCCTCAGTTGAACATGAGATTCTCTGCCTTGGGATTATACATGTGCACCACCATGCCAGCTGGCTGTATTTTCATGTTCTTTCTCCTGATTGAAACATGGGTAAGGGCTAGTCATTCAAACAAAATGTGAAACATTTTCTACGGTGTACATACCAATATCATGGTTCCCATATCAGATAAATAAAAAAGGTTCTAAATCAGTGATCACAGTGTCTACTCTAAGGAACTAGAAAAAAGGGGGGGGGGCAAATAAACAGATCATTAGCAGGAGAAAAGAAATAATCAGAATTAATATTGAAATATATGAAATAGAAGGTGGTAAATCAACCAAAAAAATCAACAAAATCAAATGTATTTTTTAAGATCAATCAAATCTTGAATGAAATTTTTACCACACTGATTAGGAAAAATAGAGTATACAAATTACCAATATCAATGAACTACAAATCTACAGATATTGATAAGAAAACAGGAAAAATTCGATGATATTTTTTCTATAACTTTCCTAGCGACTTAAACTACCAGAAAATACCTACAAAGGAAGACATTACACTATCCTTATCTCAATGAAAAAAAAAAAAAAATGAACTAAGAGTTCAAAATTGTCCCACACAGAAAACTCTAAGCCAAGATGGATTCACTGGTGGAGTCTATCAATTATGTGAAGGATAAATAACATCAGTTCTGTACAAAATCATGTAGAAAACTGAAGAGACAGAAATATTGCTTAACTCATTTTATAAGATCAATTACCAAAACCAAAGAATTTACAAGCAAAGAAATCTAGATACCAATATCCCTGATAACATCTGTGTTAACATCCTAACAGAACTTCAGCAAGATGAATCCAACGTTATGAAAGTATAATATATCATAACCAATTGAAGTTTATTCTAGGAAAACAAAGTGGATATAACATACGCAAATCAATCAATATGATTAACCATACAATCTATAAAATTGATAGCCATTTCAACAGAGAAAGAACATATGTCAGAATTAAATATTCATTCCTAAAAGAAACACTCAGCGAAGTAGAATCAGAAGAGAACTTCCTTAACCCGAAGAAGGATACATACAAAAGACTTAGAGCTAACATTATGTGCAGAGGTGAGAGCCTGACCGGACAAGGGTGTCTACTCTTACCATTTGTATTAGACTTTGTACTTGAGATTCTGTTCAGTACAATAAGGCAAAAGAGGGAAGAAATAAGAGACACCCAGACTGGGAAAGAAGAAATAAAATTGACATAATTTGCAATTGAAATGAAAATCAGCTTATTTCATTGGATAGAATTTCCAAAACAAAAACAAAACAAAACAAAAAAAAACCCAAAAACGTACTGAAACTAACCAGTAAGATCAGCATAAGTGCAAGATAAAAGATTAACACACAAATTTCGATTTCTGTATATAATCAATGAAGAGATAGTGAAATTAAGAAAATATTGCTATTTATTACAACCTACATCTTAAATATTTAGGCATGATTTTGACCAATGACAGAAAGGGCCCATTCTACTGGAAACTAAACATTATGGGAGAAATTAAGCATTTGAAAAAATGGAGAGCTGTGTCTTGTTCATAGGACAGAAGACTCAATATCGTTCAAGTATTAATTCTTCCTAAAGTGTACTATAAATTTAATACAATTCCAGTAGCAGCAGACCTTTTTCCTAGATCCTGAAGAACTGATTCCAAATATGTAGAAATAAAAAAGACACAGAATAGACAAAAAAAAACCTTTTAAAATAAAAAAAAAATATTGTTATTGGAGAATTAACACCAACCTAATTTTTTTTTAAATTAATTTTTATTGTTGGTTGTTCAAAACATTACATAGTTCTTGATATATCATATTTCACACTTTGATTCAAGTGGGAGATGAACTCCCATTTTCACCCCGTATACAGATTGCAGAATCACATCAGTTGCACAACCATTGATTTACATATTGCCATTCTGGTGTCTGTTGTATTCTGCTGCCTTTCCTATCCTCTACTATCCCCCCTCCCCCTCCCCTCCCCTCTTCTCTCTCTACCCCCTCTACTGTAATTCATTTCTCCCCCTTATATTTTTCCCCCTTTCCCCTCACTTCCTCTTGTATGTAATTTTGTATACCCCTGAGGGTCTCCTTCCATTTACATGCAATTTCCCTTCTCTCTCCCTTTCCCTCCCACCTCTCATCCCTGTTTAATGTTCATCTTCTTCTCATGCTCTTCGTCCCTACTCTGTTCTTAGTTACTCTCCTTATATCAAAGAAGACATTTGCATTTGTTTTTAAGGGATTGGCTAGCTTCACTTAGCATAATCTGCTCTAATGCCATCCATTTCCCTCCAAATTCTATGATTTTGTCATTTTTTAATGCAGAGTAATACTCCATTAACACCAACCTAATTTTAAAGCATACAATAAAAGCTACAGTAATCAAGACAGTGTGATATAGGCACAAAGTTAGACAAATATCAAAGTTAGACAATAGACCAAGTTAGACAAATAGACAATAGACAAAATAAAGGCTCTTGAAATAAATTTACATATGAATGAAAAAAACTAACTTTTAGCAATGGTGCAAAAGGAAATTCAACAGAGAAATATTTTGTTTTGTTTTTGCCAAAAATCGAACTTGAACTACTTGTAATTTAAATAGGAATCACAAAACTAAACAGAAATTTAAAATTGTAAAATTTCAGAAGAAAACATCGGAGAAAGATTTAGTGATCTTTAGTTAAAGATGTCTTATGTATGATATGAAAAGCACAGTCCTAGGTATTTGTGAATAGAAGAATAAATAAAAAGAATGGGTTATGTATACACAATGGAGTTTTACTCAGCCATGAAGAAGAACAGAACCATATTATTTTCAGAAAAAAAAATGCATAGAATTGGAGAACATCATTTTAAGTAACTCATAAAGTCATAGGTCATATAGTTTCTCTCACACGGGGAAGCTAGGGAGGTAGAAAAAGAGAAAATAAAGTAGGAAAGGAAAACCAGTAGAGTAGGGAATGGGGGTGAGGGGAGGGAGGAAGGGATGAAGAGGGGAGATAATAGACAGTGAAATTGACCAAATTTTGTTATGTGCACGTACAAATGTATCACAATGAATCCCACTATTTTATATAATTGTACTGCATCAATTTAAAGATCAGAATTTGGAAAAAAATGAAATTTAAGCATTTGATTTCATTAAAAATAAAAGCTTTTGCTCTTCATAAGTATATTGAAAGAATGACAAGAAAATCCACTGTGGGGAAATGTTTGTAAATCATAAATATGATAAAGACTTGAGCGCAGAAATCATGTAAACTGTTAAAAACTCAAGAGGAAAAGAGCCAATTTTTTCCATTGGACAGAAAATCAGAATCAACAAACATGAAAATATGTTTATCAACCTCAGTAGTTATTAGGAAAATGCAAATTAAAAGCAAAATGGAAAACCCTATAATACATAATTTAGAATGGCTAATTTATAAGGCTGACCATTCCAAACATAGACACAAACGTGAAGAATCTGGAGCTCACACCCTGTTACTAAGATTGTAAAATGATGTAATCATTTTGGAAAAAAAAAATGGTGGTTTCTTAGAAAAAATAAACATACTACTAACATATGATCCAGCCATTCCAGTTCTCAGTATTTACCCAACAGAAATGAAAACATAGCTCTATAAGGACCTGTATAATGATATTCAGAGAAACTTTATTTTTAATAACACAAAATTAGAAACCATCAAATATCTATTAATGAGCAAACTAATAGAAAAATTGCAGAATATCCATACAATTATTTCCAACCAGCAGTAAAAGGGAATGACCTAATATTGAAAGCAAAAACATGAATGAATCTCAAAACAATTATGTGTAATTAAAGAAGACAATCAAAAAAATAATATATGCTATCATTTTTGTATCATATAAGCATTCTGGAAATACAAAACAATGTATTGTGACAGAAGACACACTAGCTATCGCCAGTAGGAAGAGTACAGGAAGGCAGCGGGTAAACAATGACAAAGGGGCGAAGGAAACTTGCAGGTGATGAATCTGCTCAGTATCTGGATCACACTGACAGGTTCATGGGTGAATACCCAGGTCAAAACTTACCGAAGTGTACACTTCAAAGTTGTGCAGTGCATTGTATGCCAATCATGCCATTGATAAAGCTCTTTTTTTTTTTTAAAAAAAAAAAAAAGGAAATCAATTTCATCCTTCTAGGTATCAAAATTTTTTTTGAATGATTCTAATTCTGCCATTTGATTCTGGCATAAAACTTATAAATCAGCATTGAAATTGACACTAAAAGGAGCAGATAAGCAAGTGTTTGTGACATCTTGCCAACTGTTGCCTACAGAATCTAATAAGGCAGGTTCCCACAAGTCCAGTTCACTCCTCTTAGAATTTCTTTTTATTCAGTGAAATGATTTTTCTTTCTTCCACTGAAATGAGGAGTGAAAACTTCCAGAGATTTGAAAAGTTGTTAAATGTATTCCAGGATTCATGCTTATAGGAAGTTCTTTCCAAATTTAAATTTAAACCCAAAGCTTTCAATATTAAATTTGGATCAATACCTATTATATTCACATATGCAACTATCTGATGGGTTGAAACATTACAAATAGCATTTAAAATAATGGAAAATAATTATTGCCACATCACAAGACTTGTGCTTACAGATTTCAAATTTGGGCTTTTCATATTACTAAGCCATACTCAAAACTGTTGTGCTATAAAAAATTGAAGCTACAACAATAAAAATAAGCCAGAATGATTTTGCTTTCTGCAATGGCACATGTTCACCAAAAAGATGAACTGGTTGTTCCCTACAGAAATAACCATGATTGCGTCATTAGTCAATCTGCTAGTCTTTTAGTTGATCTATGTTTATTGCTTCCATACCTGGTCAAAATGATTTATTGTACAATTCTCACTTTTTACTACATTGCCTCATACATTTTTCAATAAGGGACTGACCATAATTCCTTCCAGCTGTACTAGCAATAAAAGAAGGCTATCAGGATGATTTTGTCTGGAGACTACTTAAAGTTCATAATACCTGGATAAGCTAAATGATTTGTGGATTGAAAGTTACATCGGAAGTCCTGCAGATAAGTTCCTAACTGGAAGTTTTTATTCTGGGGTAAGATTATCTTGTTATATTTTACCATAATGGAGGCTAATTCACTGAGACTTTGAAATGGAAATTGAATATATGTTAAAATAAAACAAGTGAAATCCTTTGGGGAGTTTTACCCGTGTTCTATCTACAGCGCATACTTTTATAAAATTTTAATGACAAGTCCTTTTCTGAACTTCTTTACATAAATTAACAGTATGTTAACTCATTAATCCACTACCGAATATTTACAAAAAACATGCATTGTGCTAAGGACTAGAGAGATACAGTAATGAACAAATCCAATAAAGTCCCTACCAAGAAATGACTCGTGTACTGAAGACGAAGACTTATCAGGTATTTTTGTCTGAGGGGATGATTAAGAGGGCTGTAGAGTAAAAATTATCTATCTATCCATTCATCTCTCTCAAATAGGGATCTTGTCTCAGCTCATATTCCCAGTTGAATGTAGTTATTTTCCCCAATAAATAGTAGATTTATTCTTTTCTGTGAAAAGGACAATGTCACTAGTTCAAATCTGTAGGGCAAAGCTGCCATATTACCATGGAAAATAATTCCTAGGTAAGGAGAAATCAGTGTTCTGGGACATTGCAGACAGATGGATGGTGAAAGTCAAACAAATGCTTGGTAGAAACTGTTACCTAAGGTAATTTTGAAAAATGCCATGAATATATGAACTTGGACTAATGTAGAACAGGATGCCAGTACTGGTTTTGGTTATTCCACTACTTCCATCTCAATCATCCCTCTCAACCCACCATATCTGGCGCCACCAGCCATGTGGCTTTGGGCAATTACTTAACCTTTTAGACTCTCAGTTTTGTTCTTCTGATTTCTTAGCATTGTTGTGAGTGTTGAATCAAATGATTCATGGGGAGTACTTTACACTATCCAATACTTATATTCAATAAACATTTACTGAATGAATGACAAACTTGGTAGAAAAATCACACAAAGATACATAACAGTGTAGAAGATTTGATATCCATACATCTGATTCTCTTCAATATATACCTATACAGATAGACCTCATGTATATCCCACATGTGAAACATCTGTATCTATATGTAAATACTACATCCAATATGCGAAAGGTAGACTCCTTTCAAGTATATGTGGGATATTTACAAAGGTTAATCCTGTAGAAGGTGATATAATAAGACTTAGCACACTTCAAATGATTTAAATCACTGTGATGGATAACATGTAAATACGCTGAGTGACTAAAAAATAGGATTTGAAAAAAAATACAATACTGTGGAATATAATAAATGCACTTTTAAATAAATTATGAACCAAGTACAAAATTTTACTACAGTTTCAAGAGTGGTTTTCACTGAATGATAATGAAAATACCTATCAAAATGTGTGGGCTGCAGCTAATGTAATACATACAGAAAAACTGGAGTTTCAAATTCAGAAAGGCTGAACATGAATAAGCTAAGTATTCACCTTGAGAATTTAGGACAAACAACACCAAATTACACCCAAAGGATAGTAAGGATAGTCTGAATATGAGACGAGAAATTCAACAGAGAATAAATCATGAAGAAAAAGACCCTCAAAGACAAAAGTTGGTTCTTTGTTTTATTTTGTTTGTTTTGATACCAGGAAGTGAGAACCTACGAGCCTTTAACCACTGAGTGCCATCCCCAGCCCATTTTACTTTTTTATTTTGAGACAGGTTCTCACTGACTTGCTTAGGGCCTTGACAAATTGCTGAGACTGGCTTTAAACACATGATCCTCCTACCTCAGCCTCCCAAGCTGCTGGGATTACAGGCATGTGCCACCACACCCAGCTAAAGGTTAGTTCTTTGAAACTAAATCAATAAGCACTTAGATGTAACCTATTGAGAGATGCACATGCATACACAAACACAGACTCACACATATGCACACACTAAAGAGGAATGAAAAATAACTCAATACAGATATTATAGACATTACAAACAAACAAAAACCTCAAAGGAAATATTTTTTTAAAAAACTTGAAAATTTAGATTAAAGGGAAAATTTTTGATGAAGACACAATTTACTAAAGTAATAGGAAAAAAATCAGAATGAGTACAAGGAAAGACAAGCAGGAAGGTAAGTCCTTCAATAGATTGTGTCCCCATTAATGAGATAATCATTTTTTTTAAATTTGTTTTGACATTTCTAGTAACAATGTAGAGCATGAGATTCTTTACATCTATACTTTTTAACCTAAAGTGAGAGTGTTTCCAAAGACCAGAGTTCATTGACAGATAGTCACAAAGGCATTCTGTAATGGGCTATTTATGGGGTTTACCTAAAGGCACATAGTATTGGAAAGGTCTCTTGCATCTGAGGTAGCAGATATAAAAAAATGAAGGTCAAATGACCAAGTGAGAATATGCTTTGGATCAGATAAGATGCACCGTGTGCCAATAAATAAGCTGATTCTCCAGAAACAGTCCCATGCTTCTGTTTTATAATTCAGAGAGGCTCAGAGAGGCAATGTCACCCAAAGTCACACAGTTAGTATATGGTGGCTGGTATATCTCAAACAAGTTTGTTTACTTCTAAATCTAATATTCTTCTCTGTTATTGTAGTTCAAATCCATTCATCTCATTAATGTGCAATTATGGTTCTTATTTTCATTACAGAAAATGAAATGAAATTGTAAAATTTGTGTTTTGCAATTTTGCTTTTTCACCTTTAGCAAATAATACTTAAGCTTATATATGAACCCTACTCAGGGTTCATTTTGCATCAGGTCTGGTTCAACTTTCAGATTTTCTCAATCCTTGAGTGAGGCATAAGAGAAAGTCTTCCCCGGGGAAGACAGAATGGACACTAATCTTATTCTCATTCCTTCCAGCTAGTTCAGGAATGAGGGCAACAACTGAACAGGTAGAACTGTTTTTTTTGTTTGTTTGTTTTTTTTCCTTAGTTTCAGGCTAAACTACTCGATGGTATTTTTTTTTTCACTTCTTTTTTAAATGAAAGTCTTTATACTAATTCTCATATATAATTATTTTTAAAATTTTTAAAATTTATTCTAGAATTCACTCGAATTGGGTGTCAACATACTTTATATGCAGAGACATGAAAAATTGTGTTATATATGTGTAATAAGAATTGTAATGCAAAAAAGTACATGTATGAAGGCATGAATTGATGTGAACATACTCTCTATATAAAGATATGAAAAATTGTATTCTATATGTGTAATACAAATTGTAATGCATTCTGCTGTTGTGTATTTAAAAAAATAAAATCAATAAAAGTAAAAAAATAAAATAAATGAAATGAAAATTTATTCTAATTAGCTATATATGACAGCAGAATGCATTTCAGCTGCTTTCCAGAGTGGTTGCACCAATTTACAGTCCCACCAGCAATGTATGAGTATGCCTTCCCCCCCCACATCCTCACCAACATTTTTTATTGCTTGTATTCTTGATAATTGCCATTGTGACTGGAGTGAGATGAAATCTTACAGTAGTTTTGATTTCCATTTCTCTAATTGCTAGAGATGATGAACATTTTTCATACATTTGTTGATCAATTGTATATCTTCTTCTGTGAAATGTCTGTTCAGTTCCTTAGCTTATTGGGTTTTTGGTGTTAAGTTTTCTGAGTTCCTTATATATCCTGGAGATTAATGCTGTCTCTGAGGTGTGTGTGGTAAAGATTTTCTCCCATTTTGTAGGCTTTCTCTTCACATTATTGTTTCCTTTGCTCAGAAGAAGCCTTTTAGTTTGAATCCATCCCATTTACTAATTCTTTTCCTATTTTATTTCTTGTGTTTTAGGAGTCATGTTAAGGAAGTCAGGTCCTAAGCTGACATGATAAAGATTTGAGCCCACTTTTTCTTCTATAAGGCACAGGATCTCTGGTCTAATTCCTAGGTCCTTGATCCACTTTTGAGTGGAGTTTCGTACAGGGTGAGAGATAGAGGTTTGATTTCATTTAGCTACAGATTGATTTTCAGTTTTCTCAGCACCATTTGTTGAAGAGGCTCTCTTTTCTCCAATGTATGTTTTTGGTGCCTTCGTCTAGTATGAGATAAGTATATTTTTATGGGTTGTTTCTGTATCTTCTATTCTGTAATATTGGTCTATTTTTTTTGTTTACTTCTAAATCTAATATTCTTCTCTGGTACTGTATAGTTCAAATCCATTCATCTCATTGATGTGCAATTATGGTCCTTATTTTCATTACAGAAAAAGAAATTGAATGAAATTCAATTGTAATATTAATCTGTGTTTTGCAATTTTGCTTTTTCACTTTTAGCAAATTCTGCTTAAGCTTATTATATATGACCCCTATTCAGGAACAAGACAGGGATGCCCTCTTTTACCACTGCTCTTCAACATAGTCCTGGAACCTCCAGCCAGAGCAATTAGATGGATGAAAGAAATTAAAGGGATAAGAATAGGAAAAGAATAACTCAAACTATCACTATTTACTGATGACATGATTCTATATTTAGAAGATGCAAGAAATTCCACCAGAAAACTTCTACAGCTAATAAATTAATTCATCAAAGTAGCAGAATATAAAATCAACACCCATAAATCAAATGCATTTCAATACATCAGTGATGAATCCTGTGAAAGTGAAATTAGAAAAACTATCCCATTCTTCGCCATAACCTCAAAAAAAGAAAAAAAAAACTTGAGAATTAAAAAAAAAACACCACTTGGGAATCAATCTAACAAAAGAGGTGAAAGACACGAAAACTACAGAAGACTAAAGAAAGAAATTGAAGAAGACCTTAGAAGATAGAAAGATCTCCCACATTCTTGGATAGTCATAATTAATATTGTCAAAATGACCATGCTACCAAAAGCATCATTCAGATGAAATGCAATTTCTATTAAAATACCAATATAATTCTTCATCAAAATAGAAAAAGTGATCATGAAATTCATTTGGAAAAATAAGACACCCAGAATAGCCAAAGCAATCCTTAGCAAGAAGGAGGCATCACAATACCATTTGTAACTCTTAAGATCCTTTTTAAATCTACAAGGGATTCTGCTTGGTAACATTCAGAATAATCTATGGGGAAGGCCAAAGTCCCAACCCAGTGTCAAAAAGTGTAAGAAAGAATCTCAGTATTCAAACACGCTATGCTAAAGAATAAAACAAGTGCTTGGTACAAAGTGGTAAAAGCCTAAATGTGACCAACAGGGCTACACCTGACTGTTCCAAGAAAAGACAGGGATTTTTCAAAGGTACAAGAGAAAACAACCATATAGAAATTCAGTAGTGGGCTTATATGGCAACAAACACACTTCTTTTAGTCACCAAAATATTCATCAAGCACTATGTATCCAGCACTGACTTGGTCCTTAAAACTTTAGCAGTGACCAAAATAGAACAAGGGCATGTTTTCAATGTGTGTATGTTAGTATTTTTACTGGGAGAGTAGAGCAATTCACAATTAAACATTCACATATAGAAATGTGTGCACACACACTAAGTCAGGTGGAAATGCAGTGAAGAAGAAGAGAACAGAGTGGGGAAGGGCAGGGAGTGACTGTGACAGGATGCTGTTGGACAGGGCTCTGTGATACACACAGCTACAGCTGTGTGATCTCAGTCATCAGTGACATCAGTGAACCAACCATGTGGATGTTAGGGGAATATTGTTCAAAGCAAAGCAAATAAAAGAGAATGTACAAAAGCCCTGAGGTTTAATTCTACTTGACATATTCAAGGGATGCTGAGAAAGCCAGTATGGTTGGAACAGTGCAAACAGGTAGAAAGTTGTAGGAAAAAGTTGAGAGAGGAGGTAGAGAGAGGCATCAATCTGCCTCTAAGGCTCTGAAACTGTTATTATGTAGATTTTGATGAAAGACTTCTAATGTTATTTAAATAAGATAAGAGTTTTGATAAGCAATAGAAAATTCAGAATTATCAATAATTAAAATAAATTAAAGAAAGTGAAAAAAAAAAGCCCACTGTAATTCCTAAAAGTATCCCAACTTTAAGGTTAAGGGGTACTGTTTTATCTATCACCAAAACCAGTTTTGAATTAAAAGCCTTTTAGGATCATAGATCTTTTGGGAATAAAAATGGAAACACACACAGCGTTTGAATTTCAGTGTCGTACAGTGTGATTACTATTAGCACAGTGGTCTTAAAACTAGAGCAACTGATTTTAGAATTTTATTAGTATAATAAAACTTGATCAAGTAGACTTAAAGACCTGGATTTAATCCTCGTCTTCAATACCTACTCACTGAGGTATTTTCTTAAGTCTCTAAAGGGAGGCACATGGTACCTCCTAAGGTTATTTCACAAGGAAATGTGACCATTGCTATAACAGGACAACATAGGATTTTAGAAACAACGCTTCTTAAAGAGTGAGGAAGTACCACAGTAACATTAGTAACACTACCCATGCTAAACTAAACAGGCAGTGTGGAGACTAAACACACTTGAGTTCAAGTTTCAGATTTTTTGCTGGGATTAACTTTGGCCAAATGCCTTAACTTCTTTCATCCTCAGTTTTATCAAAAGTCAAGTAAGGATACTTATAGTCTCCACCTCTTTGAATTGTGGGACTTTCATTTTTGCTGAAAGACATGCTTTAAATAATATCCATGAAGCATTCCATTCACCAGGGTGTGCAGTAAGTCCTATGCGTGTGGGACATTTCACCTATTAAAAATGATGAAGAAGATGATGACAATAAGATGATGATTATATTACTCATGGCCTATGAGTGTAAAAAGAAAAAAGGAACAATGAAACACCTCATCTGGATGACTTAAGTTGAAAGGAATTTACTGGAATATTGGTAACTCAAAAAGCAAAGGGTAAAAGATTGTTTTGAAAACAGACAAGAACAACTGCAAAACTTTTACTACTACTGCTCTCTGTCCCTCTTAACCTGAGTCACTAATTTCCATTTCTAGGGTCTATCATAGTGCCTTTAACAACCAACACACCTAGGTCACAGCTTGCTTTTGAGGGACTTGGAAAAGTCCTCATCTAGACCTTGTCACTTCCCCCAAGGCTAGTAAGATGAAGAAAGGGGGGGGGAGACAAAGTCACCACAGTGCTAAGCGTTAGCAAGTGAAGGTGACATATGTCCCTTAGAGATGACCCTAAAGAGCAGCAACAAGGAACTGCTTGTTTGAACCTGGCCTGCTCTTGTTCTTGTCGCTGCCTGGCTGATGCTCTGTGCTCCTGCTGCCTGGGGACTGTGCTGTAAATAAGAAGTGGGGAGAGCCTTTGGACACTGGGAACCCTGAGCAACTGCCTTGCAGTAGCCAGTGGCATAGAAGTGGCACCTCAGTGTAAGTCACTGTCTTGAAGAACAAGATCACCTGATAGGCTGAAGGAACAGCAGACCAATATTGATGGCAAATGATTTTAAATTTATGATTTGAAAGTTAAAGGAGCAGCATTCACCTGCTTCAGTGCAGGCCACAGTAATAATTCAGTTTCTGGTCAATTCCACAAAACTCTCCTCTGGATCCTGATGCATGGGTACTCCTTTCATGGTTGCCTGTGGTCTTCTGCAGTCCTCAATTTCCAACTGCTGTCAGAGCAGTACACGATGGGGACCTTGTCATGAATACTCCTGAGTGGCCATGACGGTCTCTTGGTTTACCACTGAGTGAGCAGCAATCGTACTATTTCACTCAGAAAAAAAATCCTGACATTTAAAATATCTTACTTGTCTGGAAAGTGAAAGAAATAAATATGCTTCATACCCTAAATATATCTTTAAAAAAGTAAAAAAATAAAAATAAAAATTACAAAAACCTCTTAAAATGATAAATTTAACAAGGTTTCACCTTGTTAAAATTTCTTTGCTGTCACCATGTTTCCTTTGTCAATCACTCTGGAGTCAGGGGCTGTTTGAGTTATGTTTTGTTTTATTCATTTGTTATTCTGATCCTAGACTCTCACTGAGAGTCTGAGAAAGGCTTCTCGATGAAGGGCTAGGAGAACAGGATTTGGAGCCCAAGGACTCCAAATCGTGAATGAGTTTGGAAAAACCCCTCACTTTGGGGAGGCCAAGAAGAGTTCAGAGTTGCAGAGGCTGCACTGGTGATAGAGTTTCAAATATAACTCATATCAATTCCTGAAGGGAGACCACTGTACCAAGGCATCCTAGAGGATTAATTCTCACAGGCCAAGTGTACGTTCTTCCAACAGGAAGATAACATCTTTCTAGAGCTCAAACTATTGGAACAAATATTACATCAAATACATGCCTGCACTGGGTTCATTTCTCAGCACTACATATAAATAACTAAAATAATGGTTTATTGAGAAGTAAAAAATATTTTTAAAAAAGAAATTTAAAGTTTGGGTCAGAGAACTAGAAACTATAAAAATGTAAATCTAAGAACCGAAAAAATCACAAATCGTGAAATAAAGATCTCAGAAGATGGGTTAAAAGCAGAAAACAACTAAAGAAAAAATGAAAAATTAGCATGCCAGAAGATAGGTAAAAATAAATAAAACAACTAGAATGGAACATATGAAGTATAAGGACTTAAATAAAAATTCGAAGAGGTAAGAAGGTCGTTAATATGTGTTATAGATGTTTAAAAGGAGAGAAGACAAGAAAAATATTTGTGAAGATAATGGCTGAAAGTTTTCCAAACAGATTAACACTAAACTAAGGAACAGGATGAATATCCCTAAGTGTCCCAAGCATGACAATAAATAAATAAATAAATAAATAAATAAATGCACAAGTCTACATTATAGGAAAAATCCTGAAAACCCAAGAAAAAAAAAAAAAGAGAGAGAAAATCCTGAATGGCCAGAAAAACACACAATTATATTCTAAGCAGCAAACAAATTATTATCAGGAAAGATGAAAGCTCAAAGGCAACAGAAGTCAATGACTTCTTAACATTCTGAATCCAGAATTCTATATCCACCAAAAAAAAAACCAAACCACTGCCCAAGAATGAAATTAAAATTAAAATATTTTTAGTTATAAAAGAGGAGAAAGTAATTAGGTCCTGAACAAAGAAAATACATAAGGGTGTTCTTCAGGCAGAAGAAAAATGATCCCACCAAGAAAGCTAAAAAATATATCATGCAATGGAACAGTATGAGATGTGGGCATATATAAATAAATATTGGCCATGTACAACACCATTAATAATATTTATTTGGATTTAAAATACAAGTGGATCGGCCTGGGTTTGTGGCTCAGTGGTAGAGCACTTGCCTAGCATGTGTGAGGCACTGGATTAGATTCTCAGCACTGCATATAAATAAATAAATAAATAAAATACCTGAAAACTGGAATCAAAATACCAGAAAACTATCATATCCTAGAAAAGGGGTCTATAGAATTAAAATGTTTCAAGGTCTTTATATGTTCAAAAACAGATAAACATAGAGATTAATGTTGGACTTGAATAGGTCAAGAATGCATGGAAAAATCTTTAGAAAAAGCACTAAATGTACTGTGAAAGACTATATATCCTTCAAAGGGAGGGAGGGGTAAAATAAGGGAAAGATCCATAAAACTATAGAATGCAATAAAAGACAGAAACAAACAGAAATATATGGAACAAATGGAAAATATTAAGATATATTTAACTTTGGATCAATAATTGCATATGTTATTAATGAACTAAATGAACCAATTAAATAGTAAAGATTACTAGTCATTAAAAATAAGAAAATAAGGGGCTGGGGTTATGGCTCAGCAGTAGAGCACTGGCCTAGCACATGCAAGGCCCTGGGTTCGACCCTTGGCACCACATATTAATAAATAAATAAAATAAATATATTGTGTCCAACTACAACCAAAAAATAAATATTTAGAAAAAAAATAGAAAATAAGAAAAACAAAATACATGTTCTTTTTTTCTTTTTGGCAGTACTGGGATACCAAACAAGGTCCTCATGCATGGTAGGAAAGACCACTACCATTGAGTTATATCCACAGCTCAAAACACATGCTTTTTATAAGACATGTGCTTAAAACATAAACGTAGAGAAAGATTGAAAATAAGTTCTGGTGTTCTATTGCACAGTGGGGTGACTACAGTTAACAATATTACATTATGTATTTCAAAATAACTAAGAGGATTTTGAATGTTTTCACTACAAAGAAATGATGAATATTTAAGGTAATGGAGATGATAATTACCCTGATTTGAGGAACACAAGGAACACATCACAACATCATATTGCACCCCAGAAATATGTACAAACATTATCATTATGTGTCAGTTAAAAATAAAATAAAACTTAAAAAAAGATATGTCATGCTTTCTATTCATCCATTAGATAGGCTGAATTTAAAAAAAAGAAAAAAACTGCCCATAACAAGTCTTGATGAAGGTGTAAGGCCACTGGAATTCCTGCACACTCCTCAATTATTTTGGTAGAGGTATTTTGGGTTTTATGCTTCTTTTCTTTTCTTTTTTTTTTTTTTTTTTGAAGTAGGTGGAGGACTTTTGTGATTTGTTTTGATTTTAATGTTATTAATTTTTGACATTATTATACTGTCATCATAGAAAAGGGTTTTTTGTTTGTTTCACTTTAGGTATGAATGTATTAAATTTTTTTTTTGCACAAATTACAATCAATATTCACTAATACTCTATATGCAGTCCCAATGGGGTAATATCTATTATCAAGGCTTATATTTTTATGTACATTTGTTGCATCCATTTATTATGTTTATTATGCTTATTTATGGACTGAATGGTTGTGTTACCCCAAAATTCATTGCTGAAGCCCTAGTCCCTATATGGTGGTATTGCGAGGTGGGCCTTTGGGATGTATTTAGGCTTAGAAGAGCTCATGAAAGTGGAACTCCTATGATGGGATTAGAGTCTTATAAGAAGAGGAAGACATCAGACTTTCTCCCCCTGCCAGAAGTCATCTCCTCCAAGTCAGAAAGTGGGCCCTCGTGAGAAAGACAATCTGCCAACACCTTGATCTTACATTTTCCAGCCTCCAGAAATGTGAAAAAGAAATCATTTTCGTTTACACCACCCAATTTGCAATATTTTGCTATGGTAACATGAGTTGACTTTTACGGTTTGGATCTGAAATATTCCCTAAAAGCTCAAGCGTTGAAGGCTTGGTTCCTAATATAGCAGTGTTCAGAGTTGGGGCTTCTGAGAGGTGATTGGATCAAGAGGGCTCTGATCTCATTGATGTATGAAGACATTAATGGATTCATAGCTTAATGGTCTATAGAGAGGTATTGGAAACCTTTTGAGGTGAGGCCTGGTGAGATGAAATGGGTCACTGGGGACATGCCTTCCTTTCTTACTCTTATCGATTTCTGGCCATCATGAGGTGAACAGCTCTGCTTCACCATGAGTTACCAAACCTGATGCTCTGTCTCACCACAGGTCTAGAAACAACAGAGCCAATAATCACAGACTGAAACTTCTGACACTGTGAACTGAAATAAATTTCTCCTCCTTTAAGTTGATTTTCTTAGGTATTTTGTTACAGTGACAGAATGCTGACCATACAATCAGACAAAGTATTCTGTTTAGTAATGATTTCTTTACTTGAACTGCTGTAAACAGAAGGCTTTGTTAAAGTGAACTATTATTTGACTTTTTATCTCTTCTTTTTTACATTGCCTATAATCTCTTCATCAAATCTGTACCTGTGTTTTTTTTGGGGGGTTGGATATTAGTAATTGCTATATCTTCTTTATGAATTATGGTCTTTGGTACTATAAATTATTCTTCTTTGATTTTATTTTTGTCATCATTTTTCTCTGCTTTGATGTAAGATAATGATCCCTAATTTCATTATACACAAATTCTCCTACTTTATCTTTGCTGTTCTCTTATTTTTACCTTTTCTTTTGTTAAAGTTTTGCATCTTATACTCAATATAAAATTGTATTCTTCTTGGTTATTTAATTTGAAAATATTTTTATTATGGAAAGAGAATCCACTAATTATATTGACATGAAATAATATTTTTTCTCGATTCTGATTTACTAATTTACTAAGTGATTTACTTAGAATCACTTTAAAAAATCAGAATCAAGAAAAGCCAGTTTTACCTTTAAAAATTTCTTTTAATGTTTAGAAAACTTTATATTTTTTCCTCTTGATTCCATTAGTTTCTTCTTAATTTTAACACTTTCTCTAACTTTGTACTATGAGACATAATAAATTTAAATAACAACAACTTGTACTAAGTCTGTCTTCCATTAGCTAAGGATGGGATAACTTACAAATCAAAAAAAATATAATGAACAAAATTGTTTTTGCGTTTAATAATTATGAAGTCAGCAAACTCCAAGAGTACTTAAAAGCTAGTTTCTTCAATAATAATAGCAATTTTAATAAGGACAAAAGAAAAGAAGAATAAAAATAAAAAATATGAAACAGAAAAATATTAAAGATAATTAGGATGCATAATGACCAATTACATTGTGTTAGACTTATTTAGATCCCACCTGACTATATATATATATATATATATATATATATATATATATATATATATATAAAACGTTATATATATATAATGTTATATATATAAATATTCATACATATATTTGTAAGAGAATTTAGGATGCATACTAACTTGTTATCTTATGATCTTGAGAAATTAATTCTGGTTGTAATGATGGAAGGTATACATGTTTTTAAATAAGATACACATAGTTAATATTATAAAAAATACATAACTGGAATTTACTTTTGTATAATATGGGTTGGGGGAACACAGAATATGTATCTATAGGAAAATTATTTCATATGAATTAGTGATTTCTGAAAATAAGGGATGGATACATAAATTCACAATTTACTATCCTCTCTCAAAACTTTCATTCATTTGACATTTTCAATATTAAAGAATTATAAGAAAAAAATAATGTAACTAAAATACAAAATAAATAAAAATACAACCCCCCTACAAGTTTATTAGAAGACATCCCATCTCTCCCCCCAAATGAGATATAGAAACAAATACACATAACTGAAATCTACTGGAGGCTGCTAGGATACCAACAATTACTCAGAACATTGGTCATTAAAGAAGAATAAGTAAGTATTGATCTTGGTTTTTCCTCATGAACTTGATCTCAGGGAAATTAAATATCCCTGATGAATGAGGGAAATTTATTTTACAAGGTATTACAGTTCATGAATGCAAAAATGATGGCAGAATTTGGGAAAACCTCCATTTTATGACTCACAGGAAAATAGCTTATTGAATTAAAAGGTCTTCAAATAATCATTAGTCATTAAGCAGAAGATTAAATGAAGTACTTTATAATGAAAGAATCGGGCTGCTTCCACCTCTCTTTAGAGATCAATAAGTATCCCTGAAGGTGAGGCATGTATCCTCTCGTGGAATACAATACAAACACAATGATCAATTCTTGAAGATTCAATTTTTCCTGAATCTGATTTTAGCTCTACATCATAGTCTACAGAATTCATGGTCATGACAAATACATCCAAGTGCACCATGAGAAAACAATCTGGTAAATTCAGAGCAGTACACACTATCTGAATTTTCACCAAATGAGTGACATAAGGAATGGGAATGGAGAGGAGGACTGTTCTCTCTCAAGAGACTCAACAGTCCTGCTCTCTTCCTACCATTTGTGAACCCCACTTAAATACTGAATTTGAAGAAGCTTAAGGTAAAAAGAACTTTTTAGAGAATTAGGGAAATTTGAATCTGAATTTGGCTTTGACTACATTAAGAAATTTATATCCTCTTTGTTTTGTGTGATAATGGCATTGTGGTTGTATTAGAATATCATTTTTGAGATATAAATTAAGATAACTAGGTATGAAATGATACTACACCTGATATTTGCTACAATGTACTTCAGTAAAAACTCGAAGAATTGGATGGAATAGGAAAGCAACAAATTAATTGCAGCTGATGTTGGCCAATTGGTAGACAGGGTGATTTTATGTTCTATTTGGGGTATGTTTGAAAATTTACATAATAAAAAGTTAAAAAAATTATCAAAGTCTAAAATCTAATGTGATTTATAAACAAACCACAATAGCTCAGACAGGACAGAGTCAGTTTTGACTCTTTGCTAATGAAGCTATTAACTCCTTATGTCCAGCCCCTAAAACATACATGCATACACATGCAAACAAATCTAGGGGTGTAGGCTCCTTTGTGGAGATAGTCATCACCGACAATCTTACCAATTCACAGAAGTTGGGGAGAAGAGTAAATCACAAATACCTTGTGGCAAGCAATGAAACTTGACATTTGGTGATAAAAAAAAAAAATAGGTAAAAAGTCAGAAAATGTATGTCCTAAAAGACTGATGATTCCTCCCACCAGGACTCAACTCGTGCAGGTAAAATGAAAAAGGAATAATTCAGTAATCTAAAATGTAAAGTACATACCAGTGTGTGGATGTATACTCAGAATATGTACAACCTATGCAGTGTATTTCTTTAAGGCAAGCATTCGTTTTCCTTGGAATCCAGACCAATCTGAGTAATCACTTGACAAGATTCTTTTATGTCTTCTTATCGTCTTTGCAAGTGTAGCTTTTTTCTTTCCTCCAAAGTGAATCTTATGAGACACATAATACTATGGAGAGAGCTAGAGTCAGAAATCAAATATGGAGTCAGAAATCAAATCTGAAATACTCCACTGCCTCCAAGGTAGGTGGGTATTAAATGCTAAATCTATAAAGTACATATAATAATAACAAATTCATTCTTCTGAAGGATTAAAAAATAACTTCAGATTATATTTACTGTAGTTCCTGACTCCTAAGCCTTCAATGATGGGGAGCTCATCTCTGTTCAAGATGCCTTTAGAAGACATCTCTTTTGATTTTGCTTGTCTGGAATAAATCCTTACTCTGGCCACACATTTTAATTTTCCCTTAGAAATTCCCTTCTGTGCTTTTGATGCTTGGGTATTCTTCTCCCATTCCAGACATAAGCATCAGTTACAGACCCGAGCTTGTTAATTATTTATTGTAAGGACTGACTCAAGCCTTGTGCAATGCTGAGTAGTGTCCCTATCCTCTAACCCACTTAATGCCAGTAGTGCACCTACATTGTGACAATGAATATTGTCTCCAGGCATTGCCAAATGTGCAAAGTTGCCACTAGTTGAGATCTACAGGGCTACAGTAATCAGATTGGGGATAAGGGAGGTAACTGAAGTTAGTTCCATCAGAGTCAGTTATTGGAATTCCTGGGTAGGAGATGCACAATTTCCTGCAGGTTTGCTCAGCTAAGAAGCTGTAAGATTGGGACTACGATGAATTTCTTGCTTACATGTGGCAAAGTCTTTCCTGAAACTGAGAAAGACTATATTCAACAAGCAGAAAGAGAACAAAATAAATTAATCTTGATGAACTTATATAAAATATTATATCTAGTCATATCTAAAGCACAAGAAACTATGTGCTCATTTCAACTCTTAAGTCACTTTGAACTGGGTTTGAGGCCCTTGCAAACTAGCCACTAGTTGTATTGCAACTGTGGGGCTGGCGTAGAAACTCAGATTCAGTATTTTGTGAGCCAGTTAAGGTCAGCAGTTGTTAATATTTTCATGACAGGGATTCTTATTAACATTTGAGAAAAAAAAATATTGGAGTATCGCCCTTAAAACGCAGTTTTGCTCTTTGATTTCAAGGGACTCGGGAGCAGCCCCCAAAAGTTCTAAGCATTCTAAACTTTAGGTATGTGTTTCTGAGTTTCAATGTCATAAAATAGGTTCTGAGACCAACGCTTGGCCTCACAGATTCAGACAAATTTAATTATGTCTCATAATATTTGTATCTTAAAGGTATTGGATGAGAATAGAGAGATATCTCTTGCAGTCCTCAGAGACTCCATTCTAGAAGATAATCAAGATGTAAAAAGACATCATTTGTTTCCCTTGTTTTATTAAAAGAGTCAGCCTTATGCCTTGCAATGGTAATTATTCCTTGCCACCCTGAAAAAGCCTTCACAATCAGTGGGAGCTGCATTGAGCATTTGTGGGGCTTCTGGCAGAGACCACACTACATGACTCTGTGCAGTTGGGAAAAGCACACATGAGAGCAAATACAGCGGCCTGTGAGCCACGCATCATGTGCCCTATTTCAGCTCACCTTGAGCAATGACGGAGCTGGGGAATGTTTTTTTTTTTTTTTTTTTTAAGGCTAGAATTGGAGCATCAAATAGGAAGCCTCCTCAGCTTTGCACTTTGAGAAGAGCCTGGGGATTTACCAAGCGGCTTGAAGTTACCTTCCGCTTCACCTCTGAAACATGTTGTCAGCCCCGTAGCCTGCTGGCTCCTATAGACACTCTTTGCCTTTCATAAAAGTAATTGTCACAAGTTTCAGGCACTGATCCTTGAGCTTCGGAATGTCTTTTTGCCACTGTATTTATTTCTTTTCTGTGGCTTATATGTCCTGTTTGTGAATTAGGGTTAAAAACATCTCCTTTAATCACTACCTTGCTTATAATGAATTGCCTGTTACTTCTGTGGGAGAGTTCTCCCATTGCTACAATGGGAATGATTGAATTAGAAAACTTCTTTACATCCTGGGTATCTCAGCACTCATGACAGAGACTGAGCCAATGAGCTCTAACACCGTGCCACCAGCTCAGTAAGCGATCACTATGCATGATGGCACTTAGCCCTTACCACACTCTATGAAGCTGATAATGCTGTGGTTCCATTTAGAGGACACAGAAGTGCAAAGATGGCAGGTGACTTGCTTGCAGAAGTATAGTGATGTGATGCGTCTGGCATCCGACCCCTTTCTTAGCCTCTTGGAAATATCTCCTGCAGGAGTCTAGATCTTATTGTCCTTAGCAGTCACTGTCTCCCTGACAGCAGCCTTAAAGTTTCAACAGGAGGCTCACTCTAGGTGCCATCTCTAGGTAACCACCTTGAGGGGAAGCTGTTTGCATGGTGCATCTGGTTGGCATGGAGAGGACCAAGGCCTTTTGGTACAGTTATATTATCTTGTTCCCTAGTATGTTCATCAGTTGTATGTTAATTATTGTTATAATGACTTCCTGAGATAGACTACTTGTAAAGAAAAGAGAATAATATAACCCAGAGTTTTGGAGCTTCAAGGGCCCAAATCATCTCAGTTCTGCTGAAGGTTCTCTCTGCTGCATCACACCAGGTTACAAAGTATAAGGGGGCAAGAAATTTCATTTTGATACAGAAAGATCCTCAGAGGTCAAGTACAGGCCTTTATAAACCCTGCTCACTCCAGAAGACCCAAATTCCCTTCCTATGGCAGCACCTGCAAAGACCTCAACTAGGCCCCACAGCGGATCAAGCCTCCAATGCATGGACTCTTCCGTGACAAACCACAGTGCTTGGCTTTTAAAATATGGTTTGAACCCCAAGTGTCGGGGGACATTCTGTGGTTCTATGTGAGGATCTTGTTTCTCCTGGTTATCTCTTACTCTGATTCTCTTCTTTCATTGTTCTTTTTTATGTACATTTTATTTATTTATATATGACAGCAGAATGCATTACAATTCTTATTACATATATAGAGCACAGTTTTTCATATCTCTGGTTGTATACATAGTATATTCACACCAATTCGTGTCTTCATACATGCACTTTGGATAGTAATGATCATCACATTCCACCATCATTAACTACCCCATGCCCCCTCCCTTTCCCTCCAACTCCTCTGCCCTATCTAGTGTTCACCTATTCCTCCCATGTTCCCTCTCCCTATCCCACTATGAATAAGCTTCCTTATATCAAAGAAAACATCCCACATTTGTTTTTTGGGATTGTCTAACTTCATTTAGCATTATCTTCTCTAACTCCATCTATTTACCTACAAATGCCATGATTTTATTCTCTTTTATTGCTGAGTAATATTACATTGTGTATATATGCCACATTATTTTTATCCATTCATCTATTGAAGAGCATCTAGGTTGGTTCCATAGTTGAGCTATTGTGAATTGTGCTGCTATAAACATTGATGTGGCTGTGTTCTGTAGTATGCTGTTTCTTAAGTCCTTTGAGTATAGTCCGAGGAGAGGGATAGCTGGGTCAAATGGTGGTTCCATTCCCAATTTTCCAAGAAAACTCCATACTTCTTTCATTGTTCTTTATATTTCATTTGTCTCTTTTTGTGTCTGCTCTCTTTTCTGTCATCTTCAACAAATGTGGAACACAGCCTTTTCTTTTAATTTCCCCATATTCCTGTTGCATACTTAATGTATTTTTTTTTCTTTTTGGGGGTGGGGGGGGGTTCAGGATAAAGCAAGGGAAAGTTTTAGCATCTGATTAATTTTAGGTCCAATTAGTTGTAAGTGGCAATGATTTGGAAGGAAAAAGCACAGTTTTCAAAGTAATTCCCATCCTGAAAGATCAGCACAAATAATCAGCCACACCAGTACTTCATCCTTCATCAAAGCTTGGACAAAACACCAAATCACATTCGGACAATAATGACAAGGTAGGTCCATACTTGTCCAAAGAGGAAGAAAAATTCCTCTAATAACCTGAATTATGTTTTCCATGGAAGAGAGCTGGCATAGAGCTTCGGTGGTACTATCTAGACATTAAAATATAACTAAACAAAATAGGCAAATATTACTAATGTTACCTAGATTAATAATTAATTTCCAAGTAGGAATGCTTTCTGGAAATTCATCTGGTAGAAACCCAAGGCAATAAACTATAGGCAGAATTTATTGTTTATTCCTTGAACTGTATAACCTCCTAAAAATATGACAGCACCTGTCTCTATTGCTTTGACAAAGATCTCATCAGTGTAATCATTACTCCTTTCACTCATGTTTATTGCTGGAGTAAATATGGTGACATAAGTGTTGTGTAGTGTTTGTGGGAGTGGCTACTAAATGGTATTCTTATGAAGAGACCTTGGAATGCCATCTCTCTGCCCCCAATTATAGCCTCCCTTTCTTTTGATGATATTTCTGACTGAACTACAAATGGCAAAACTGAAATCCAAGTATCCCTTTGAGATTATGCTGAAACACTGGAAGTGGAACTTTCTGGTGAGCAGAGGAGGCTGAGAGAAAAGGCCCTGGTGGGCCACTCCTGTCTCCTGATGCCAAGCCTCATCTCTAGCCTCTAGCCCCTGCCTCCTGGCAGCAAAACACAGGAGACCAGAAAGGGAAGAGGAGAAGGTAACTGCATCCGTGTTGCTCCTTTGATACATGTTTCCTAGGGAACTGTGACCAGCAAATGTTCCAGAATCTAACCAATCACATTATCTTGTCTTCTTGGTTTAGAAAGGAAAGTTGATGAAGGATTCCCCTGAGGAGGGAAGTATTTCTCTCCAGTCCCCCGCCCCATCTCTGCTATCACCCTCTCTATATATAGTCCTTCCCAAATAAGAAATATGGCATGAGTGACCTAAGATAAATATTCCTTAATTTTTTTCATCATCTTATTCTTTAATCAATTTTTCTACCAGTGAAAAAGTAATTAGGTTGATAAGAATACACATTTTTAAAAACATGTTAGGCAATAAAGTACATTTTAAAATATTTTATTTAATAGCTAAGCATGCAAAAACGACTTCTCATGCTGTACTTAAGTGCTTAATGTACTCAAGGAAGCTACAAAAAAGCCACTCTCTGGGAGGCCATGTTATTTTGAGGTTCCATTCCTAATACTGTATATGATTAATAAGCATAGGGAGATTAAATTCAAACAAGGTATTCTGCATATTAAAAATGAAGCCTACACATACACCATGGAAATGAGTTTTAAATGTGACACTTACCATCAACTAAGTTTGTAAATTAATTATTATCATCAATTTGAAGCTTTAAAAAAGCTTTTATTGCTTGGCTCCCAGGTTTTAAAAGGGACATGGAAATAGATTTATGCAATATAGCTATGACCGAAAGTAGGTACAGAATGTTATTTCTACTTTATGCATACATTCATGGAGATAAAATTTGATTACCAAAATAACCCAGGGCAGAGTTGAGAAGTGAGAGAAAATTAGTTTGGGAAGCTCTCAACCTCTTCTTCCTGAGCCTTTTGTCCTCTTTATGGCATGGAGTTATTGCAATTCTTCTTGTAGATTTCAATTAAAAAAAAAAAAAAAACAACTCTGAAATAAAGTTAATTTCAGGTTGTTTAAATTTTAGTACTTATATTTCCTAAGCAAGGGAGGTTTTCATACCCTTTGAGATTTTGACACTGCCGCTCAATAAACAACATCAAGTACCAGAAAACAGATGGGGTGATTTTCTTAGATTAAAAAAAAAATCTTACTTCCCAAGATATTTACATAGAAACCAGGGACTGTTTACTCCAACTGGTTTTATCCTGTTAGGATAACCAAATAATTTCTGATATTGGGGTATAGCAAAAAACATCACGATACCTGGTTTCAAAACACAGTACAATGCTGTGATTACCAAAAGGGCATGGCACACTGGCTTAAAACAGACACACATACCAATGGCACAGTGTAGAGAGCTCAGAAATTAATCCATGTTCAGATCAGACAAACAACTGATTTTTGACAAAGGAACCAAGAATATGCAATGGAGAAAAGACACTTTCTTCAATAAATGGTGCTGGAAAAATTGGAAGAATAAAATTAGATCCCTTCCTATTACTACACACAAGAAACAACCCAAATACACAGATCTAAATACAAAACCACAGATCTAAATACAAACTCTGAAGCTATAAAATTACTGTAAGAAAGCAGGAGAAAACTTAAAATATTTGGATAGGCAATGATTTTTCTTTTTTTTTCTTTTTTTTTTTTTAGATAAGACCACAAAGGTACAGGAAACAAAAGTAAAAATAGACATATTAAACCAAGAATCCTATGCATTGCAAAGGAAATAATCAATAGGTTTAACAGACATTCTACAGAATGGAGAAATTATTTGCAAACTATTCAGCCAACAAGGGATTGATATCCATACTATGAAAGAAATTAAAAACAAAATCAAACAACCAATAAATAAATAAATAAATAAATAAATAATCCAATTAAAATACTAAAGGACTAAATAGGTAATTCTCAAAAGAAGACAAATAATCAAAAAGTACATGCTCAATTTCACCAATAATTAGAAAAATGCAAAGTGAAACCACAATAAAGCATTATCTCATCCCAATAAGAATGGTTATTATAAAAAAAACAGATGCAGGAAAGGATATGGAGAAAGGGAAACTCTTAAGCACTGATGGTGGGAATGTAAATTAATATAACCATTATGGAAAACAGTATATAGGTTCTTCAAAAGTCAAAATGAGAACATTCATAGGATCCAGCAATTCCAACACTGGGAATATACTCAAAGGAAATTAAATTATTATGAAGAAAAGATATTTGCCCTCCATATTTATTGCAGTACTACTCACAAAAGTTAAAATATATAATCCATCCAGATGCCCATCAATGGATGAATGGATAATGGAAATGTGGCATATGTACATAATGAAGTACTATTCTGCCATATAAAAGAATGAAATCCTGTCATTTGCAGCAACATGGATGGAAGTGGCAGTCATTGTGTTAAATAAAATAAACCAGTCACAAAAAAAGACAAATAAAACACGTTCTCACTCATTTGTGGAAACAAATCATTCTTAAAGAAGAACAGGATGGAATAGTAGTTCTAGAGACTGAGAAGATCAGGGAGGAAGGGAATAGAAAGAAGGTCAAAGAAAAGCACCAAAACACAGAGATGAATTATTTCTAGTTCTTCTTCTGGTAGGGCAAGAATGAAATTAGATCCCTTCCTATCACCACACACACAAGAAGCAACCCAAATCACAGATCTAAATACAAACCCTTTATTGATTAAAACAATCTACACTCAAAATGACTATAGGAGTACAAAATTCCCAGAACATAAAAATGCATAATGTTTGAAAAGATGGAAACGTTTATTAACCTGATATTTTTAGTACCCATTGTATATATGTATCAAATTACCATAATATATCCCATTGGGATATACCAATATTGTATCTCAATTAAAAAAAGAATTTCCATATTACAGCTCAAAAATAATACATTACTTCAGAGTATAATTTACCTTGCAGTATACATTTTGCATCATTTATGAGATGATGAGTTGATGAAATCCTAACAAAATAGCTCTTTCATGTCCTGGTAAACACAGCATTCACTCCTAAACCCCCTTGACAGGTTATTTCTTTTAGATTTCAGGAGTACAGAGTGGCTGGAGGGGCCAAACACAATATCAGAAAACACCATCATACATCCCATCACAATTCATTTTCCTGATGCTAGCAGAATGAATTTCCAGAAAAATATCATTTAGACCAAAATGTTAGAATATAAATAGGTCTGCAAAATTTCATCTGGATGATGACTTTTATCCTCAATTATGAATATACCCAGAAACAGAAATTCATTTCACTTTTATATTGCCAAATTCTAATGCACATTTAAGTACCTAAATTCCATAGTGTTAGATGACAAATAACTCAGTCAGTGAAGCCCATATAATTTATGTCTTTTGGTCTTCGGTCTTCGGGGAACAATTGCTAAAACAATTGCTAAAATTGTTCCCAATTGTTCAAATTGTTAATCAATGAAACTACTAAATAAGCAAACAAGTTATCATAAATAAGCAGTCATTGTTAATATCACATTGCAATTTCTTAGGCATATCATATTTTCTATGGCTGTAAACTCTTAGAGAAAAAAATAGCCTAACATCTAGATGAAACCAGCACTGTGCTTGTATTTGTTCTGGGGTAAGGCATGCACGTCTTAGTTAAAATTCAATCTCCTCCTGTTTCTATAATATATATATATATATATATATATATATATATATATATATATATATTGGTTAAGGTAACACCAGATGTTGTCAAAACTAAACTCCCAAATCTTAGTGGTTTAATATAATAGAGCTCTATTATTTTGTGAAAAGACTAAAACAAATATGCTGGGCTTGTTTACAGACCTTAACACAAATACTCTTGATTTCTTAGTGGCTGTTCTACAAGTAGTGTTTCAAAAACTGGGACTGCTTCTACTTTCTAACTTGACCATGCTCAAAGATGGTGCATCAGTCAGAGTGCTGTCACTGTTACAAACACCTTAGATAATCAAGGTATAATGAGAAAAGGTTTATTTCGACTCATAGTTTTGGAGACATCTGTCCATGATCAGGTGGACTCCATTGCTTTGGGCCTATGGCAGCACATTGTGGTGAGGACATGGCAACATTTATAGCTGAGAAGCAAAAGAGAGTGAGGAGGGGACTGTGGGTCACATAATACCCTTATGATCATGCTCACAATGTCCTAAGGGTCTCCCGTTAGGTCCCACCTCTTAAAGTTTCTACCACCTTCCAATAGCATCACTTCAGGCCTTTGAAGCATGAGCCACTAGGGTACATTTAAAATCCAAACTATAGCAGATGGTTTCCAAAGTCTAGGTAAAAGGAGGAGGAAGCATATAGGATATATAATGAATCAAGTCTGAAAGCGGAACTGCCCATTCCTCTCCAAGCGCATTGGCTAAAACTCAGGATCAAGGTCATGATCAGCTTGGGAAGGAAAGGTGGGAAATCTTTTTTCAGTATTTTCCAGAAAGAAGACACAATAGATTGGGTTAGGAAGTAGCCAGGCTCTGCCACTCTGCATGACCTATGAAATGCTAAATCTCTTTCTGTGAGATTTTCTTCATATGTAAAATGGAGTTTAAAATGCCTGGGCCCCCTGGGTAGCTGGGAGCTTATCACAGTGCCTTGCAAATGGCAGCAGTGGCTATTGTGCTAATAATAACATTTCATTGCACATTTCCTTTATGAGGAGAAAGGTTTTATTAATCTCCTTTTTATTTGGCTATTCAATATTAAGCCCTTATTCACAATTCAAAATGTGTTATTAGAATGAATGACTCTACTACCCTACCCTAGCTGGATTTGAGAAAAGCAAGAAATCTGAAAGCATTCGAATGACAAAGGACATACAGTTTATGCTTGTTCAAATCAAACGCGACAGAAAGGAGGAGAGTTTCAAAAATTGACTAAAGTAGCACACCCTTCCTATGATTCTAAGAATTAAGAAGGTATGAATAATTTTGCTGGAATTTTCTAGCACCTACTTACATTAGGCATTGTGAATATGTTGCTTAGAGAAAATTATAAGTGCTTTTCTCAGAATGTCTTCCTCTACTTCCTTTTATAAAACTTATTTTTATAAATACATAAAAGCATAAAAATGTATACCTACTAATGGGGGTACTATGTAATGCTTTGATACATATGTATATTGTGTAATGTTCAAATAAGGCTACATATACCCATATCTTCCAATATTTATCGTTACAGTAAAATCATTCAAAATTCTATCTTCCAGTATATTTAAGTATACAACATAATATTACTAACCCCATTTTTAAATAATATTTATTTTTTAGTTGTAGTTGGACACAATGTCTTTATTTTATTTATTTTCATGTGGTGCTGAGGATTGATCCCAGGGCCTTGCACATACTAGGCAAGTGCTCTACTGCTGAGCCACATTCCCAGTCCTTATTATCCCCATTTTGCAAAGCAGGTCAGAACTTCTTTCTCTTATCTAACTGTAACTTAGTACTCACTGATGAACTTTTCCCCATCCCTCCCTCACCTTACTTTCCCCAGCCTCTGGTGATCCCATTATATTCTCAGGTTCTATGAGTTCAAGATTTTTAGCTTCCACAGAGGTGCGAGACCAGGCAGGATTTGTCTTTCTGAGCCTGGCTTATTTCACTTAACATGATGTCCTTCAGGACCATTCACATTGCAGAAAATGACATTCTTTTTATAGTGGAATAATTTCACAGTGTACCACATTTCCTCATCCTTTCCTCATTGAAAGAGGGATACTTCAGTTGTTTCCGCTTCTTGACTTTTGTGAATAGATCTGCAACAAACAAGAAAGTGCAGATGTCTCCTAAGCATACTGATATCATTTCCTCTGGACATATACCTAATAGTGCGATAGCTATTCACATCTATAACCCCACCAACAGTATGAAAGTGTTCCCTTTTCTCACATCCTTCCCTGCATTTGCTATCTTCAATGATTCTTATAATTACCATTCTTACTCAGGTGAGGCAATATCATTATCTCATTGTAGTTTTCATTCACATTTCCCCAATAACCAGCCATATTGAACATTTTTTTTTTTCATACACCTTTTGACAATTTGTCTTCATTTGAGGAATATCTATTGAGGGATTTCGTTCATTTATTAGAGTATTTGGTTTTGTTTTACACTTTCTTTCTTTTTGTTATTGAGTTTTTGGAGTTCATTATAAATTCTGGATTTCAACCACTTGTAGACATGTAGTTTGCAAATATTTTCTTGACCCTGTATGTTGTCTCTGCACAATCTTGATTTTTTTTTTCCTCTGGTGTACAGAAGCCTTTTAGCTTGATGTATTTTCAGTTGTCTCTTTCTGCTTTTTCTCCCTGTGCTTCTGGGATCTTGCCCTCAAAACCTGACCCATTCCAATGTTCTAAAGCATTTCCCCAATGTTTTCCTTCTAGTAGTTTCAGAGTTGCAAGTTTTACATTTAAGTCTTTTTTTTTTTTTTTTTTTTAAAGTCTTAATGCACTTTGAAGTGATTTTTTTGAACTGGCGAGAGAGAGGGGTCTATTTTTGTTCTTCTGAATGTGAAGATTCGACTTTCTCACCATCATTTGTTAAAAAGGTTGTCTTTTTCTTTTCAATGGTAGTCTTAGAATCTTTGTTAAAAATCAGTTAGCTATAGATGTGTAGCTATATTTTTGGGATCTATATTCTATTCAATTGGTCTGTGTGTATTTGCGTAGTTTCCAAAATTTTATTTGTTATTGATTTTGTTTTATTGCATCACAGTCATCAAATATGCCTGATCCAATTTCAAATTTAAATTTTTTAAAAATATCTCTATAATCTATCCTAGAGAAGCAACCATGGGCTGATGAATAAATGTACATTTGGCAACTGTTGTATAGAATATCCTATAGATAGATGTCCCTTAGATCCATTTGACTGGGGTGCTTTTAACTTTACTCTTCTATTATTTTCCCATCTATATTATCTGCCCATTACTATTAGTGGGATGTTTCAGTCTTTATTATTACTCCATTGTAATCTATTACTTCCTTTAGGTCTATCAATGTTTACATATTTGGGTGCTCTGATTTGGGGTGCATGTATATTTAGAATTACTATTTTCTTTAGCTGAATTGATCAATTTTTCATTATTTGATGACCTTTCTTCTCTCTTTTTATTTAAGGTCTATTTTCTGTGAGATAAACATGGCCACTCTTGCTTCCTTTTGAATTCTACTTACATGGAAAGCCTTACTCTATACCTTTACTTTCAGGCTATGTGTATCTTTAGAATTGAAGCAAGTTTTTTGTAAGCCATATATTTGGGTCTTTATTTTTTTAAATCTATTAAGTCCTTCTGTCTTTTTAAAAATATTTATTTTTTAGTTGTAGTTGTACGGAATACCTTCATTTTATTTATTTATTTTTATGTGGTGCTAAGGATCGGACCCAGGGCCTCTCACATGCTAGGTGAGCACTCTGCTGCTGGGCCACAACCCCAACCCGTTCTATGTCTTTTAAAAAAATATTTGTTTAGCTGTTGATGGACACAATATCCTTATTTTTACTTATTATTTATTTATTTTTATGTGGTGCTGAAGATAGAACCCAATACCTCACCTAGTCCCTCACATGTGCAAGGTAAGAGCCCTACCAATAAGCTGCAGCCCTAGCCCCTTCTATATCTTGTAATTGAAAATTTAATCCAATTATATTGAAGGTAAATACAAACAGGTAAGGTCTTACTTACTTCAGCCATCTTTAAATTTGTTTTCTAGTTTTGTTGTAGTTTGTTTCTCCCTCAGAGTCTTCTTTTGTGGCTAAGTAATATACTTTTGTGAGTTTTAGTTAGTTGATTATTATTTTGGACTCATTTTATTGATTTTTGCTTTACGGTTACCATAATGCTTATAACAAATCTTTTTCTTATAATGAGCTAATTGAAACAATTACATGATTGATGTAATATGATTGTAAAGATAAGAACAGAAACAAAAAGAATAAGAGAAAAGTTAGTATGAACAGAAAAATACACTTTCAACTCTATTCTCACATTTTGAATTTTAAATATCCTATTGTATGTCTTTATTGTCTGTCTCTTAATATATTAATGTAGTTATAGCTGTTAATCATTTGTACAATTTTTGTACGAAAGATATGAAAGACTTGTGTACCATATTTACAGTATTAGAACATTCTGATTTTTTTTCTTTTGCATAATTACTCTAACCAGTGAGATTTATATCTTCCCATGTTTTCTTCTTACTCATTAACATCTCTTTCAGTTTGAAAACATCCTTTGGAATATTTTTGTAGAACAGGTCTAGTGGTAATATATTCTCTCACCTTTTTTTTTGTTGTTGTTGTTTGGTAATATCTTTATCTCTTCTTCATTTCTAAAGCATACTTTTGTTGGGTACTATATTCTCAAAAGATTTTTTTTTCCTTTCAGCACAGTAAAATTTTCATTTCATTCTGTTCGGAGTAGTTTTCTCTTGTTCTTTTTGTTTCTCTTGTTCTTTTTGTTAAGGATCATGTTATGTTGCTATTATTTCAATATAGCTCATTATAAGAAAAATATTTGTTATAAGCATCATGGTAAACATAAAGCAAAAATCAATAACAAGAACTGCAAGGTTTTTACTAGGAAGTCTGTTGTCAGATTAATTAGGATGCTCTTATGTGTCCTTTGTTACTTTTCTCTTGTAGCCTTTAGAATTTTTTCCTCATTTTTCACCTTTGAGAAATTGACCATAAAATGATGGGACAGACTTGGTTGCGTTAAATCTGACAGGTGAACTTCGACCTTTCTCTACCAGGAAATTTGTATCTTTTTTTTTTTAGGTTTGGGAAGTTTTATATTCTTAATTCTTTGAATATCCTTTCTACTCATTTCACATTCTCTAGTTGTTCTTTAACCCCAATAACCTGAACATTTGCTTTTATTATGGCTCAAAAGTTCCTGTAAGTTTTCTTCATTCCTCCTTATCCTTTTTTCTTTTTTCCCCTCTATGTATTTTTATGTTGCCTGTCTTCAAACTCACTTATTCTTTCTTCAGTTTGATCTGATCTGCCATTGATAATTTCTCTTGAATTTTTTAATTTTGCCAAGTACATTTTTCAGCTCAAGAATCTCTATTTGATTTTTATAAATTGCTTCCATCACTTTGTGAGGTTTCTCTATTAGAGTAATGAAATATTATTCTGCATTTTCTTCAACTTCATTGAGTTTGCTTAGAACAAATTCCCCATCTGAGAGATTTCCCATACTGATTACTGTCTGGCCAATTTGGGAATCCTTATTTTGATTATTAGGGGAATTCATGGCTTCATGAAAGTTTTTGATGTGTATTGGTATGTGACATTGTCTGGTCTTTGAAGGTTTAAGTATTTATTCCAGTCTTCCTAAACTGACTTTTGTGTTTGTCTTTACAGAAATTTTAAACAGGCTGCTTATTTTCTTTGCACCTATAGTCACTTCCACTATTTTGGGTTTGGATGATGCCCAGGTGCAGGTGCACTGGGAGTCTGCAACCAGAGTGTGGTCATTGTTTTAGGGTGAGAGAGTGAGTGATACAAGTCCAGGTTTTTGCCAAATCCCCTGTCGCTGGAGTGTTCAGAAAGAATCACAGAAGCACTTAAAAAAATAATTTGTTCCCCAGTTTTCTCCCTGGGGTACAAATAGACCCAGATTCTTTGTCCATAGATAATAACATGTTGTTAGGCACTGTGGGAATCTGCCAGGCTGTGGGCAGGGACATCATGGAAGGACCAGCCCTAGACTCCCATGTTACACTTGTGGTTTCCTATTTCAAAAAGCAGTGTCATAACCTGAGCCCACAGATCATCAAGACCAGCACAAATCCAGCACAGGATCAAGGACTTTAGGCTGCCTATTGCTGAGATGGACTCATGGCCCAAGGCAAGTATAGCCTGCCATAAGTGATGACAACTGGAGTAGAAGTCTGATAGACTGGGTGTGTATCTTCTTCTGGCCCTGGAGCTGTCATCTGCAGGGAGACCTGGGGATAAGGGCCATTAGGATCTCTCCTGTGCTAGGTTTCATCAGCCCAGCTCTAAGTTCTAGATCAAAACCATGGGCTTACTACACTGGTCTACCCTCAAAAGATGTAGTCTTGAATCATGCTATGCTGCTTGAAGTTTTGGGGAATGTTGGTGAAGACAATTCCTTGGCCATCTAGCCTGACATTATGGTGGTTCACATCTGAGGTTCACAGCCTTAAGGATATGCAGGTTCTTAGAGTTCACCAAAATGCACACACAGCTAGCCCCAAAGCACAAATCCATCCCACTCTGCCTGCTGCTGTACCAGATCTACAACCCCTCCTGCAAGCACCAGTCTGGCAAAATCTGAGAACACTGTTGGGGGACAAGTGGTAGTAATGTTCCTGTGGCCACCAAAGCTGACACTAAGCTGGGTTACTGCAGAGTCTCACAGCCACAAAGACCTTCACAGTTTCAGGAGAAGGGTGAATGTGTTGCAGGCCAATAAGGGGCTGTACCTATGAGCTCCAGCCTGCACACAGTGTCTTCAGTTTCAACCAGGTCCTGGGTTTCACTGCAGTGGGCCCTGGCACTGGGCACCAAGACAACTCCTGTGCTAGCTTTCATTCCCTACTCCCCGTGAGTAGAGTCTTGCTGCCTGCTCAGTCACCACTAATGCAGGATGTTGGAGGAGGGTGGTGGTTGCAGGGAGCAGCCCAGCTAAGTGGTTCCATGTGCTCCACCCCTTAGTAGGGATTATAGAGTTTTGCCCAGTACTGGGGTTCACCATGGTAGGTCTGGTACTGTGTTTCAAGTCTCAGGCCTAAAAATTCTCTCTCCCTCCCGGAAATGGAAGGTATCTTCCTCCATGCTGTGCTCCTTGGATTTGTGGGAAGGGTGACACAGGCAACCCTTCCTACTTGCCTTATTCATTGTGTGTGTGTGTGTGTGTGTGTGTGTGTGTATGTGTTTAACAGAAAAGGCAGGTGCTGAAGTCTCTTATCTGATTTCCTTATTTTTTCTGTTGGTAGTTTGTTGGTGAATAGCTACTGAGTTTGGTGGGTCTGTAGGAAGAAATCACTGAGGCCCTTCCTTGGCCACCATCTTGCTCTACCTCCATGCTCCTCCAATTCTTTTTTCTTTTTCTTTTCTTTTTTTTCTTTTCTTTTCTTTTCCTTTCCTTTCCCTTTCCTTCCTTCCTTCCTTCCTTCCTTCCTTCTTTCTTTCTTTCTTTCATGTGTGTGGTATGGAGGGCTGGGGGACTGATCCCATGACCTCAGCCATGGTAACAAGTACTTTACCATTAAGCTACTCCCCCAGATTCTCTACTTCTAACTTGTTTTCTCCACTTTTGATAAAATATAAAAATTTGTAATTCTTAGTACCTCAAGGAAATAAAATTTTTCTAAAATGACAACTAGGTCAACCCCAGCTTAATTGAGCTCTCCAGATTATATCTATATGCCAAACTTTGGAATAATTTTAATAAGTCAAAAACAGCTTAATATTTTTTAATGCAAATCAATGTTTTTAAAGGCTTCCATTGAAGCTGATTTATACCTAAGAAAGGGATTAAATTTGGTTCTTCTCTATTAGGGTAGAACTGTGTGATCCAATGGTTTCTGAATCAGTTATGTTGTCTTTAAGGGATGCTTTATTTTGGCTTTTATCACAAAGGTGTCCATTCTTGGCTTGTTTTATGGATGATTTGCATGACCCTTAGAAAAGAATCTTTTGGTGAGACTGACGTATTCCTAATCTAGCTGTAATGTACCAACTAAAGATAATTATGACACAGTCAAGGAAGGTTTGGTTACCCCAATAGGTCAAGAGTCAAAAACAATGGAAGTAAGGCCACCTTTGGTATACCTGAGAGAAAAAGCTGTTGGTTAGGACACAGAAGTATGGAGATAACCAGTATCCCTAGAGACATTTGATAATAAGGCTCTGGGAAACATGTGAAGAAGACTTTGTAAAATATACCTGCAATCTAAATCTCAGGTCAAAGAGCACCTCTGGGAGGGAGTGGGGTAGAGACTTGAAGGCATAGAATCATGTCAGGGAGCCCACTCTAAAATCTTAGTAGGATGCTTGAGGTGCCTTATGACATGGCTGCTACTTCTCTCTCTCCTGTCTCTCTCCTCTCCCAGCATTGAACTCTATGCTCCTCCTGCTAGTTGGAAGTACTGACAGCTCCACAGTTTCTCTCAGTTTTATCACATTTGATATTTCTTTAATAACAGATCCATTCCTTTCTTTTTCCCCTGGCCAATGCTTGTTCACTCCTCAGATCGCAGATTTTGTTTTTTACTAATGTACTTTCTCAAACCTCTCAGAGTGGATGACATCTTTTTTATGAGCTCTTGCTTTATCCAGTGATATAGCTATTATGAGTTGCCTGTCTTCCTTATTAGTTTTTATTTTCCTTGAGTTTAAAAAATAGGTTAATTTATCATTGTGTTTTTCCAGTCTTTTGTAAAGGGCTATGTACATAGTAGGTCTTCAATAATTTTGTTGCATGGATGAATAACAAAAGAATGCTATCGGTTCTACCATTTGCCGAAGAACGTCCCAGTTCACATTGCTGAAGTTATGCTGTGCATTAGTTCTATTGTCTTTCTAAGTCTAGTATATTTCAAATCAACCTTGAACTCTTTTGTGATTTCTCTAAAGGTGACAGATAAATTAGATAAAAACAGCAAAGATTATTTAATGGTTTGAAGATGATTTGACTTCACGAAAGGGCAATTCTTTCTCCTCTCTCTTACTTAGAAGAGTGGGTTTTTTTCCTCTTTACATGATATGTTTCTCATTTCTCAAAAGCTATTCCTTATCCCAGTCATGCAGAGCCTAAATAAATTGTGTTTATAAAAATATACTGTAATCCAAAGAAGAGTACTGCTATGTAAATGGAAAACTCTGCGCTCTTATCATCCGTCACCATTGGAAATTTTGTATCTGAAAAACAGCAGTTTTAAAATTAAATTATGCTCCATTTCATATTTCCAACTCATGATTAAAACAGTGTTTGGACCAGCAGGTTTTCTACTAACACCACACTTGTATACAAGATGTTTCCATGCCTTACTGTCTAAATAATCCTTTACAGAGATGAAAGGTTAATTGCCAGCTGTTCTAATGATTTGTTGTTATTGATTTAAATGCTCCATTTGTTTCAATCACATTTATATGTTATGCTACAGAAATTTCCATTAACCCTCAAGGTACCATTACCCTATCAATAATGCTTTCTAAAGGGCTAAGGCAAGGGAAGGAGTATATGAAAATAACAACAACAAAAACAAAAACAAAAACACTTTGGAAAGCCTTTCCAGTGAAAAGTTTCCTGTGGTTGGTGAATGATCACCACTCCATGTGAGATAAGCACATAATGCCAAGCACTTACTACCACAGTTAAACATAGAATAAACTATATTTGCATTTTCATTGTTAAACGGAGTCCCAATACATTCTAATTTCTTCTTTACAGCTGAGGAGAATGGGGAAATAGAAGAGAAGTGATTGTTTAGCATTCTCAGTAAGGTTAAAGGCAGGACTATCATTTAGGTCCCTTGAGTCTTTATAATGTACCTTTTCCCACCTAGAAAACACACACACACACACACACACACACACACACAAACACAAACACACACACACACTCTGTAAACATTCAGAGAGAGCCTTACTATCAAATGTCAGAGAGAGTACTTAAAATGAACATTTTAAGTACTTCATACAGAAATTATTTTTTTTTCCTTTTTACCAAATTAGATCACCTCAGGGTTATAATCCTGAGGAATTTCCTCATTAGCAAAATCCTCTTTATTTCCTTTCTAATCACAAGAAAAATAAAATCATCTTCAAACGACTCAGTGAAATACTCCGAGCAGACCTTTTGAAAATGGAAGCTAAAGCTCTAAGAGACTGAAACGTCTCTAATATTAAATATTTTCAAGGAAGGCTTTAGGCTTTGCGTTCTTGCGCTTCTTTCACTTTTGTTTTTTTCCCTGAAAGTTACTCTAAGATTCACAACTGGTGTATGTAACCCAAGCTTGTTTAAATGGACCAGTTCTATCTTAACCCTTGGTCTTCCTTGTGCTTTGATAAATTTCAGTGATTTTTTAGGAATAAAGTCCTCTTCAAAATAAACTTACAGATCTATTTTTGAAAATTTATACTCTAATAAATTATAAAATATTGAATACATTAACAAATTTCTAGAGGCATATCACCTACCCAAATTGAACCAGGAGGGCACAGAAAATTTAAACAGATCAATCTCAAGTAATAAAATTGAAGATGCCATCAAAAGCTTACCAACAAAGAAAAGCCCAAGACCAGATGGATTCTCAGCAGAGTTCTACCAATCCTTCATAGAAGAACTAAACCAATTCTTTTCAAATTATTCCATGAAATAGAAATGGAAGGAATCCTTCCAAAACTCATTCTGTGAAGCTAGTATCACCCTGACACCAAAACCAAACGAAGACACACCAAGAAAAGAAAACTTCAGACCAAGATCCCTGATGAACACAGATGCAAAAATTCTATTAAAATATTCACAAATCACATACAAAAACACATTAAAAATATAATGCATCATGATCAAATGCGTTTCATCCCAGGGATTCCAGGTTGGTTCAACATACAGAAACCAGTAAACATAATTCACCACATCAATAGACTTAAAGACAAGAATCACATCTCAATAGACACAGAAAAAGCATTTGACAAAATACAGCACCCTTTCATGTTCAAAATACTAGAAAAACTAGGGATAGTAGGAATATACCCCAACATTGTGAAAGCTATATATAGTAAATCCAAGGCCAACATCATTCTAAATGGAACAAAATTAAAAGCATTCCTTCTAAAACCTGAAACAAGACAGGGATGCCTTCTTTCATCACTTCTATTCAACACAGTCCTTGAAATTCTAGCCAGAGCAATTAGGCAAAAGAAATAAATTAAAGGATACAAATAGGAAAAGAAGAGCTCAAATTATCTTTTTTTCCCCCCAATGACATGATTCTGTATTTAGAAGACCCAAAAAACTCCACCAGAAAACTTCTAGAACTCATAAATGAATTCAGCAAAGTAGTAGGATATAAAATTAACACCCATAAATCAAAAGCATTCCTATACACCAATGATGAATCAGCTGAAGGAGACATTAGGTAAACTATCCCATACACAATAGCCTCAAAAAAATAAAATACTTGTAAATGAATCTGAAAAAAGAAGTGAAGGGCATCTACAGTGAAATCTACAGAACACTAAAGAAAGAAATTGAAGAAGATCTTAGAAAATGGAAAAGATCTCCCATGTCCTTGCATAGGCAGAATTAACAGTGCCAAAATGGCTGTGCTACCAAAAGCGCTATGCAGATTTAATGCAATTCCTATTAAAATTATTTTCAAAATTAAATTAAACAAAAAAAAAAAATTATGTTCATCACAGTGTTGCTGAAGATTCTGATGAACTCCCCATGAAGCCCTCTGCAAAGTGGCTGGCACAGAGTAACTCTCCTCGAATGGCAATTGCCACTGATGTCATTGCTACCCTGGCTACTAAAATGGGGGTATCTTCACCTCACAGGAAATCTCTGCTTTATACAGCACTGCGATTACTTTACATCCTCATCAAACAAATGACACAGATACATTTCCAGGACAGCTCTTTAATAGTTGACATCATCCTATACTAATATCGATGATGTTTCTTAACTTAAAATCTTGAAACACAGCTTTGAGACTGGGCTATTCCGGGGGCACATGTATCTTTGTACCTCGTTTACTAAAACCCATTATGTCCTCCATAGACATTAGAGAAAACAAACAAAAAATAAAAAAACATCCTTTGTGAATCCAAAACAATGAAGAATAGCCAAGAAAACAAAGCGCTTAGGGACTAGGAGATAAGCTCTTCTCTCAGTAATTTAACCAGCAATTGATTAGCACACAATTGGATTTTTCTACACCATTTGAACTACTGCTTTCTAGTCACCTGGTAACTTCTCTATGACAATTTAGAGAGACTGGTACCATGCCAGGAAGTCTATGCAATCTGCTGCTCTTTCTTGCCTAAAGAAGGCCAAAAGGTCCCCAAGCCAGTCACCTGGATGCAAGACTCCCCTTCCCTTTGGCCCAACTTCTACCTCCCTTCACTTCTCTATGGATCTGGGTTCTATTTCTATTCTTTTCCAATTTTTTAAAAATAAAGTCCTTTCCAAATGCTTTGAGACTCAATATAGTTTAAAGACTCAGAATAAGCATATATATTCCGTAAAATCCTGGCCTTGGTCAAGTATTTTTGGTTTCAAGTAAGCAACATACTCAAACTAGATTACATCAAGAGAGCAACTTGGAAGGAAACAGGAGTTGATCACAGGAAGCCTGAGCCATCCAGACTTAAAAGCAGTGGAAGTAAACAGGTACCAGGCATCAAGGCAGCTGGTCTGCTCATCTGTCCTGTCTGCCTGAAGCCCTGTCAACCTTCCTCCCTGCTGCTGTCCTGTGTCATTTTCGCCTCTTTCTCTAGGCTATAGCCCCCAGCTTATTCCTCTCTATGCAAGCAAAAAAGAAGCATGAATAGAATCCTGAAATACCAATTCCAGAATCCTGGAAGAAGAATGGGAATTAAACCACTTGAGTCAAATATCCTCTGGATCCAATAATTTGGGATTTATGTAACACAAATACAGTTTCAGTATCACCACCCACCCTCAGCCCTGCTCTGGAGGTAGACAGCACACTTTGCATAGTGTGGTGTGGACTGACAGGATGGCGACTATGTCTACAGTCCTGTTCTTCATTTTGAAAGGATTCATTGAGGAACCACATTTTTTTTTTCTAAAATGATTTTTTTCAATTTTTATTACCTCAGGGAGAATATAAAGAGGATAACTCCTGCCAAACAATGACAAACCTTTTCATATTTCAAAAGCAAATGAAGACACCCAGGAGGCTTCCTATATGGCTAGCCAAATCTCAACAATGAATTAATTTGGTTGAAACAGAACCATCCAGGCTCTCTTCTTGCAGATATGCTCAGTAGACCCTTCACTTCCTTTGCTTTTGTAGATAGGTGTACTGATGGAATGGAAAATGTCAAGGACACATTCCAATCAGTGTTAGCTTCCTCCAGACACCCCTTAACCCTACCCACCCCCATGTACAGGTGCATTTTTTTTAATAGGTGTAACTTGGATCTTTTTCAGAAGCAGCCAGCATATTAGTTGAGAGCAGTTCTACAGTACCATACCCTGTAGCTTAATCACTGGTTAATAAATGGTTTGGGGGGTTTGCTAGTGTCAGGCACTATGCTCTGTCTAATGACACAGAAGTGTACAACTACAGCCCCTGCCCATCAAGACGGCACGATTATGTGGAAGGGAACAAGCAAATTATTAAGATGCAGAAAATGAATTTGAGAATGGAGGAAGTCCAGGGTGATTTATCAGAAAGTTTTCTGTACAGATGCCTGAAGATGTTCTGGAGGTTGAAGTAGAAAGGAAAGAGCTAATGGAGATAAAAGCAGGTCATTGAGGAATATATTTGTTAAGCAAATGCTTATGTGCCCTACTTTGTGCCACACACTGGGCATATAATGGCAAGTAGTTCTATCTCTGAATTTGTAGTGTAATGGGAAATCCCAAGAGTGCTCAAAATGTCAGATATAAATGGTGATGAGTACCAGGAAGGATAAGTATAAGGGGAAGTGACCTTGTCATAGGACAGGAATAATTTATTTCTGCTTATTCAGCCAAAAGAACACTAGACCAAGGGGCAAAGAGAGGGGAAGGAGAGATATTTGTGAGATTAATATGTGGGGGAATGGTCTTTGCAGGAACTGATTGTGCAGCCCCATATTTCATATTAAAAACAAAACAAACAAAATGTAAGAGCAACCAGCTTCCAACGAGGGTTAGGCAGAGAAGGAATATGATTGCATTTGATTTTAACAGGTCCCACTGGATGCTATGGAGAGCAGATTGGTACTGGGAGTAAGGATTTAGGACAGCAAAAATAATTCAGTGGTGAGGTATGAGAGTGGAGGGAAACAAGAGGAGATCAGAGTACACTGCAATGACACAAGAGGACTTGTGACCCCCACCCCCAGCATCAATGATACCACAACATTCATTCCTTCTAGATTCACCAGGGCTTTTCATTTACAAATCCAACCAAATGACATTCAATGCTCTCCTTCTACCAAATCAATTCATCTGAGCAAATGTGGCTTTAGAAAAAAGCTAGAGCCTAATAAAGAATACCTTTGATGATAAACCTCAGGAAAAGCTAATACCAAGTGATTTGGCTAGATCTTATTTAAAAAAAAAAAAAAGAAAGAAATTTGTGAAGAGACTTTTTATCCCTTTCTTTTCATTTCATGCCAAGTCTTGCCATTATAATTATGATTCATTTCGTAAGATAAGCATTTCCAGAAAGTAATCTCATATTTGCACTTGCATTAATTATTCCCATCACCGTTATCTTGAAAACTCTTCACCAAAATGTTTGAACTTTCTCTTTCCTTTATTTCAGCTTGTTTCTCAAGAAGCCAGGGATAGTGCCAAATGAACAGCATTTCTCAACTAAATGAATTATTTAGGCATTGTATTCTCTATGACTTACCATGGCAGAAAGTTGAGCTCAGTGCAAGAATTCTTCCAAAATCAATGTGTTCCACATTCATGGACATGTTTAAGCAGAGCCTGGAAGATTACTTGATGAAGGTACAGTGAATGCACAAGAAAAAAATGACCTTAAAAAATCCCTCCCAACCATTCCTCCTGTGATTTATTGTCAGGGTGCTACACGCAAAGATCCATCTTTATTATAGTTTGTAGGCTTCAAGAATCTTAAGAAACTGAAATTTATTTTTTCATGCTTAGAGTTATTTGTCTTCACTTGCAGAATCTTACATGGCTATTGTGCTCATCTTATTTATCTGATTTCTCCAAATTGGATTTTATTTACTGAGAATCAGATGAGGGTTACTTTTGAATTACTCTAATGTGTACTTGCCAATGCAGATTTCAGGGGATGTTAACTTCTATTTGTCCAAAATCATGCTTCTGGATGGGACCTCAGTCTCTTTGTTTTTTAAGAGGAGGGAACTGAATGTTTTGAGTTTTGAATACAGAGAGTAGCTGATGTAAATATTCTTTTCTCTCTCTCTTTTTCTTTGTTGTATCTTCATATATCCCAGCATGTAGGAAGGGAGTAGATTTTAGAGACAGACATGGGTAAAACTCAGCTCTGACAATTACTATTTAGTCTTGGGCAAGTCATTGAACCTCAGAAGTCTCCATTTTTTTTATCTCTTAAAATGCAGATGTAGTACTTAACTAGCTTTTAAGAATTGTACATAATTTATGAATAATGCTCGGCTCAAAGTAGACATTCAGAATGGGAACCATTATTCCTTTACCCACCAAGATACCAACCTCTGTCACATTTCCATTTCTTTTCTGCTCACTTCTCTCTAGGTCTCCTGTTCCCTGGGGTCATCCTTTGACACTTTGTCTCCTCTGGTTACCTCACTGCAATTCTGACTAGGACAAGATGGGCAAGGTGGGGACTTGGGACGAAAATCTGAGTGGGAAAGGCTGCTTTGGGGTGATTTAATCCTGCAGCTGGGAGGGTATGGGCCTCTTCCCTCTCTTGTGCTCCTTTCCCAGAACCCAGGGCCCAGGAGTTCATCCCCAGAAAGTCCATGATTCAGTACCTTTCAATGGATGTGTCCTCTTCCATTCTTTGTGAATAAAGACTCTAAGAAGTGATTCTCCAAGCAACTAATATAAATTAAAAAGTGAATGTAAAGACAGAGCCAGCAAGAAAGGCAATATGTGAATATCTGGGTCTCTTTCCCAATCCTTCCCCTACCCCCAGCCTAACCCTCCCCACATGCACACATGCTCCCTTAGTTCCAGAACAGCCTTGGGGTTCAGCATAGGAGGGAGCGGCATCGGATCAAGTTGGACTAGGAAGCAGCGTTTCTAAACTCTTAGTCTATGGCTCTTGATAACAGAGGCCTCACTCTCTAAATGATATTCTCATGTAGAATTTAAATCAACTCTTTTTTTTCTAACTTAAACACAGTCAACACCCAATTTCCTGCACTGATGGAGAGAATAATTTATAGCTGATGTTGGAATATGTTGCATAATGGGTGTTAGTCTCCTGAAGATATTCTTTTCCAATTACATTTGGCTGAAGGCAGCACCGTAGAATAGAATGTGCAGCAGCCTCGGTGTCAGAGTGTCTGAGTGATTATTTTGTGCACTCTGTTTGCAGGATCTAATATTTGACCTTGAGATGACAATTCATTTTTCTAAGATCCTCAGCTTTCCTTTGGGAGTATTGATGAATATTTAGAGAAATATGCCTAATTGGAAAGAGAGCCTCAAACATTTTAATCTGAGTGTCCTCAGCATTTACCATTGAGTGTGGCACATGGTACATGTTCATTTAATGCTTATTAAATGAAAGATTTGCTTTTGACTCTGTCAAAGACTAGTTGTAGAATTTGAGTCAAAAAAAAAAAGGATCTCAGTTTCTTTTGCTGTTTAATGGAGATTAGAAACTTTTCTTAATTATTATTATTAATAATAGCAGGTAAACCTTACACATCACATACATTACCTCAGGGATTACTTCATCTCTTTTGTTTATGGGGTAGCAGTCTATTGGCTCCATTTTGTGGGCGAGACATTGAAGGTCAAAAAATTTAAATAAATTGTTCTACCCGGAGAGTAATTGTATAAGAGCGAGCTCTGGGTAATGTACTCAACTTTTCAAATTGGAGATCTACCTAAGTGGCTTTTCAGTCTGTGATCACATGATCTCTGATAAGAGTTAAAAGATAATCACAAGCTGGCTTGGTGTCCCCCAGAAAAACCCTTCAACAGGATTACTGCAGCAGGAGAGTACAGGTTCAGATGTGGATAGCTAGGATCCTCGTCTCCTGCTGCAGTCACTTGGCCTACCCCAAGACATTTAAACATGGGAGTCACCTAGGACAGGTGAGGCTCATGGAAGGAAAGCAAGACAGGTAGAAAGGTAAGAGAAGACAATAAGTAGAGAAAGCAAGGCAGGAGAAACTGTGGGGCATGACAGCTGGAAGAACCCCCTGCGGTTCTTTGCTGTATTCTTGTGACCTTGAGCAAATGTCTGAACCTCTCTGAACCTTCCTTTACTCCTTCAAATAAATAATAATAGAACTGATCTCCCTCAGTGGTTTTAGGTGTGATGAGATGATTGATAAAAGCATTTAGCTCAATCAAGGCTGGGCCCTTAACAAGTGCTTCAGTAAATGTTAGCAAATTATCAACCTGTGGAGCGCCCAGACTACACTTACGGCACTGTGCATGAATGAGGGACTTTGCTTAGACCTATAAGTAAAAGGCACACTTCCCTAAGCTCATTTCCCTCTGTTCTATTTTGCCTGACAGTGGCTTTTGTGGAGTGATATCTGAGTCAGTCCTCTCTGGTTTCTGGCCAATGATGCAGCCTAACATAAAAGGTCATCTCTCAGGATCACATCACTGCCATGTGCAGTTGGTGACAACAAGTTAAATTAGATGATCGTGATACCTCATCTTAACTGCGGAGGACACTAAGGAAATCAGATCTGCACAGTGCCCCCACCCACTTCCCTCCCACTCTCCTACCCTCGGTCCTGCTCACCCTGTAGTTTTCCTTTGAGTTTCTCCCTCAGAGACTTGACTAACTGGATTTTGAATCCAAACATGTATTATAGTAACACAGACAGAAACAGATAAAAATTCTCCTCCGAGGTGTGACTGTGAGGGAATAAAGCAGATACACAGAATTATCAGAGGAGTAAAGAAAGAAGAGTGATATATCTTCAAATGTCAAATCTCTAAGAGCAAAGATCAGCCCAAGAAACCCACTGCTTTACAGACGCGGGGCTGTGTGCAATCTGAATGCCCTCCCTTTCTCAGCATTAAGCGTCATTTTTCAGCAGTCATCTGATACCATCTGAGGTCCCATCCTTCACAGCTACAGAAAATCTATCAGTTTCTCTCCTTTACCCTTGCAGGTTGTTGTGCAGATCCTCTGGGAATGATAATGCATTGCTGAGGTTCATTCTGGTGTCTTTTGTCTCCTCTCACTCTGGCACTCTGTTCTATGTTCCACTAATGGTCACCTCTCCCTGCAAAAGTCCTTCTAGCCTCCCACATGAACCAGTTATATACCCTTTCCCCAAAATGGCTAATCCCAGGTTATGGTGCTTAACCAAGATTTTGAACTGTAGACCTAAGAATAACATTTAGGAAATTAAATGCATTAATGGAACACTTCAACTTTTTCAACTTTTTTAGCAGTGATATTTTATCAAATATCACTGTTCCTGGGACCCACTGACTTCTGAAAGAAAGGGAATTCATCCCATGCCTGGCCTGGTACACTTTCACAGATTTGCATGTTGTATGAGATTTTCACTACTAAGACCAAAGGAACCTTATACAAACGACTTAAAGGAGTAAAGGTTTATTTTGATTCACTGTTTCAAAGGTATCAGTCCATCGTTGGCTGGCTCCACTGCTGGAGCATCATGGCAAAAGGACATGGTGGAGAAAAGCTACTCAGTTCATGATACCTGGAAGGAAAGAGAGAGCCAGTGACATGGCAGAGGGGCTGGGGAGAAGGCTATGCTTTCTGGGACTCAACTCAATGACCCACTTCCTCCAACTAGTTCCCACCTCCAAATACTCCCTTCAAAGTATTAATCCATCAAGTGGATGAATCCACTGATAAAGTTAGGGTCCTCGTGACCCATTGATTTCCCCAAAGCCCTAACTCTGGATATTGCTGCCTTAGAGACCGTACCTTTAAGTACATGGGACTTTGGGAGACATTCCATTTCCAAATTATGACATACATACTGCCCCTTTCTTACCCTTCACCCTGCCCGTACTTCACTACAGACAAAGGAAGCAGAAACAAAAATCTAGATTACCCCTGTAGAAATATATTCTGCCACTGATGCAGATGGTATTTTCAGCTCCTCATATCTGTGCTTCTTTATTCTGGTGTAGGCACTCAGCTTAACTTTGCAAAACCAAGATGTTTGCAACGGTAATTCCCGCTGCCCCAAAGAAATGATACACAACGATTAACATCATGTTTAAGACTCCATGGGGGTCACAGAAAAAAATTGATAAAGTTCAATATTTAATTTCTTTTTTTTTTTTTTTAAAGATTACAATCTGAGAACTATTTCTCAGGTTTGGCTGAAGGTCAATGCCACTGGCATTCCTTCCCAGGATAGACTCAACCAGTAGGAATCCTTTTCCATCTCTGGAAGAGGTGGTTGTCAATGTTCATACACTATCAGGATTAATCTCGGGTTGAGGGGGAAGTCAGATCTTTGATTTATTTTCCCTCCAAATAGTGTAATTCCTCAACTCTGCCTCTTTCACTTTAGAAGGGAATAATGCAGCTCTAACTAGAAATGACAGGAGCATATTAAGCATTTTAATTCTTCTTTCTTAACATTCATTAGTTATATTATGGCGGGGGGAGAGAGAGAGAGATGAAGAGAGACAGAGAGAACCTGCCCTGAGAGGCTGCCTTTCAACTTTCCCGCATACGCAGCTGTGAGTTAAATGTCCTGGCGTCACTCACATAGATGTCATTCAGCTTATTTTTATCTGGTGCCTCTTACACAAATTATTGTAAATGTTTTACAATGGGAAGATAAGAAATAAGGTGAAGGTGGTGGATGGATTGGGAACAGTTATTTCTGGGCAAACAAAAATGTCCAAGCAATTTATAGAGTGGGAGAGAGACCAAAAGTCTAAGTGATGGGTGATGTTGGAGAGCTCTCCTGGTAGGAGCTGTGCTTATATCATTTTTAGGGTAGATAAAAGAGTCCAAAAATGTAAGTAAAAATACCTATGATAATTATGTGTTTTAGAAGCACTTGAAAGTCATCAGAAAGTCACATCCAAAAATACAATGAAGAAATATAAAGTCTTATGAGAAAGGTAAGAGTTTATTAAGAATAAAATTGTTTCTGAAAGGGACTCCATTAAGTATTAATCACTGGAAATCATCAGTGAAGAGTTTGTGTCTGGAAGTAGAAATCCTGCTTGGCCCTTGTGGCTGGAAATTCATCCGGGGCAGAGATTCAGACCAAAGATAGGCCTTACATAAGGAGAAAATGTACCACTAAAGATTGCTGTCATTTACCAAGCCAGACTCAAAAAAAGGAGGAGCTATGAAAAGAAACATAAAAGAATAAAGTCCCATCAATAAAACCATCAATCCCAGAGCTTAGGGAGGCATAAAATCCACGAAGCCCACTCACAAGGCAGAGGGGCAGCCTTTCTGAAGGCTTTTATGCCCTGTTGGTCAATCTGCTACCTGGAAGCCACTTAAGGGGAGCAGAGTAGGAGAAAGATGCTACTGGACTCACCTCTATCTTGCTTCCTTCGCCTAGGAAGGGTTGTTCTATATTGTAATGGGAATGTGTCGGGCACAATTCTGCTGAATACCAGGCACTGTGCTCAGGTCTTCTCAGTTATCAGCTCTAAGCTCAGCCTTCATGCGACATGCATTTTATAAGTGAGGAATAAGATGCAGATGCTTACTTGCTAGTGTTGGTGGAACTGGGAGCAATCAGGACATTTTTGGAGCACTTGCTTACCAATTCTAACTAATGACATACCAGGAATTCATTCTTGGCAACTGGAATTCAGTCACAGGGCTTATTTTCAGTTCTCAGAATATGCTGTGGACTGTGCAGCAGTGTGGACATCAGATTTCAGTCTGTTATGTCTCTGTCACATGTGATTTATTCAGTTTTTAAGGAGTTATTTAACCTTTCTAGCCCGACTTTTCCTTATCTGTAAAATTAGTTTTGCTTATATTGATCGGTATGGGGGTTAAATATTGCTGTGTCTGTAAAAGCCCTTTGACTATGACTACCAGCTCTGTGTATCATTATTTGGCAGAATAATGCACAATTTGGCCATAGATAGAAACTTTGTTCTTCTTTTGTTCTAACAAATCTCCAATGAATATAATGTCTTAATCAAAATGCTAAAATAGGAAAATCTAGAGAAATACAAACTGACTCAAGGTCACTTACTAAGTGAAATGTATCATATGGATCCTAGAAACCTTTAATACTTGGGAAATCCAGTCCCATACATCATAGGGACAACTGTCAAAGACTGAGGTATTTTGTCTTTTTCCATCAACATTTATATCTTCTAGACATTTACCTAATTCTTTCCTTCTAATGATCAATATCTCTGTCCATTCACCTATATGTACAGGGCTGTGTTTGGTGGCAATGGAAACCTCTGACATCTATGTACATCTGTGTTCAATCAGCTTCAGGGTCAAGGTGTATAAGTGTATTTTTTTTTTTTCTAGACTGTGATGGGATATTTTACAAGGGAGGAAATACAGAGGAGGAAGAGAAAGTTCACATCTCAAGGTAGGCACGGTTCCTTTCTTGAGAAAAGCTTGTATTTTATATGGAGTACCTCTCCATCTTCAAACTTTCCTTTAGGATTCAAGAAATAAAGAAATACTGATTTGTCCCAATATTATTCAGTCATAACGGGATTTAATTATGCCACTGAGAAGAAACTCTTTGTCATTTGAGGACATGATAAGACATTTAGGATAACAGACATTGTCGTTTTATTTTGCAGCCATCTCCCCCGGCCCCCATACATACTCTCTGCCCCACAGGTAACTTCTGTAGCTATAACCTCCTCCAATATGGAGAATTCTCCTTTTGGGTTACTAGAACCCCACAGATAGCGAGCTCAAAGGCGGAAATGTAGTTTCACCAATTCTTCTGACACCTGTAGAGAGATCACTGCTCCAGCTTTGATTTAATCTCCAAGAACATTAAAGCCCTAACATTTAAAATTGATAAGTGAATGATTCTTCAAGGATCATAAAATCCTTTTGTCTCCATTGGCAAGTCCATTATTTAAAATAGGACAATCGCTATGGTGTTTAAAAGTTGAGTTCTGCTCCAGGACATGGGCTTTTTGCCAAGATGGAGCTAAGTGCAATAACTTAGAGGAGGCTAATAACTGTGAAATGTTATTACATTATTTGGACATTGCTCTGAGAGAGACTAATAGCAGTGACTTTAATGTGTGAACTGCCAGGCTACAAAAGCGAGTGGAACTAGGTTTCTATCCATCAGTAACTCCCTGGGATAGCAGACCTCATTCAGCCGCCCTGCGTGTGAGCCTCATCACAATCTGCAGGCTCTTGGACTGCCCTAAAAAACTACCACATCCTTGTTCTCATCTCACTGTTTTCCTTGGCGGAAACACCGATTCTGTTCTGTACTTAAAAGGGTTGAGATGGATGGAACTGAATCTTTGAAATGCTTAAGAAAAGAACTGTGGGCTACTGTTCTGAAACAGGAAGGTAGGGGTGAGAAACAGTCAGAGTGTCACAATATACACTGTTTGGGGCAATGACCCAACCCCATTCTCTCTGTCAGTAGCTGCAAGTGGCCCCTGGCAGAACACATCTGGGCCTGGGGAAAGCCTGGGCAAACTGGACTTGACATTCTCTCCCGTGAGAGTTGAGAACTAGTTTTCAAAGTTGTCAGGTTCTTTTGGTGCTTGAATTCAGACAGTATTTAAACTTGGGAGCAGTGGGGCTGTCCTTATGATGACATTTGTGGGACATCAGAAAAGATGGGGAAATGAGAGAAGAAGCTGAAGGAGAAGTAAAGAAGTGAGTTTGTAAATTCCCAGAGAGAGGGAGAATGGCCACTCTACTTTCTGAACCGCTTCTGCTCTGACTGTTATTGTAATGGATTTCCTGACTTTGGTTTTCGGAGGTAACCTTAAAAATAACAACAGTAGCAAATCCTAAACTAGTCACATGTGAGTTAGTGTGAATGGCTTTCTGTTATTTGTACCCAAATGGTTGAAAGCAAGTATATAAGCCAATGGGAATGGAGAAAGAATGTGGAAATAAAAAGACTGTTTGAAAAGACACTTTATTAGGTTTTGAGAGTTTAGTATTTATACTTATTTTACTTTTTTTTTCTTGGTCCATTTTTTCCTTTGTTTGGACAAGGCTTAAAATTTTCTCTCCTTGAGGATAGAATGTTGAATGAAATAATTTTTTTGAATTTCCTTTACTAACATGGTGCTAGTTGAGTTATGACTTTGGGGAGACAAAATTATTAAGCCAAACTGAATTTTTTTTCTCAAAATGAACTTTTGTATGGAGCTTATTTTTACCTTGGCACTCATTGAAAATCAGAATGTGAGAAACTTTCTCAAAACACAGTCCCATCTTACCCACAGCAAACATGGTCCTGGGAAGGTATCATTTCACACAGTGTGACTACTTTTGCTGGCTGGCCCCAAATAGATGTTATTCTTTGCAGTGAGTTTGAAAATTTAAACTAGAATATCTACTCCATAATAAAAGAAAACAGACTTAAGAGAGTATGCATCAGGGGCTGGAATTGTGGCTCAGTTGTAACATGCTTGCATACACGGGGCAGTGGGTTCTATCCTCAGCACCACATAAATAAAAAATAAATAAATAAAATAAAGTCATTGTTTCCATCTACAACTAAAAAAGAATTTTTTTAAAAAAAGAGTATGCATCAGAGTAGATACACTGAAGATGGAGTTATTGCTTCTAAAACACAAATAGAAGCAACATTGATATTGGTGTGTTTCTCATGCAAAATCAGGTGAGGTAATAAAAAGCTATCAATTATCAGCACAAACATGGAGGAGAGATGTAGCTGGTGAAGGCTGTTTGTTTGTTTGTTTGTTTGTTTCCCCATAGAGGGAGTGATTAAAGAAATTTAAAGAATAAAAAAAATCCCTTTGGTATAATATTATGTCAGCATAGACTGTGTTATCTCTGAGGAATAGCAATATTTGTTGTCAGGAGAGGTTAACTAGTAAAGGAAACCAGCCTGGCTGAGGCTGGGTATTGGTAGGTAGGTCTGATCTGGAATGGTGGGACTTGTATTCACCCTTTCAATGATCCTTAGAAACCTCCCACCATGTTGAAGGAGCAGATGGGAACATCGTAAATATTTTTTCTGAAGGCTTAAGCACTTTTCAGGGTGAAATCAAAAACCAAGAGTCAAACTTCCTGAGGGAAGAAGATGGGTCTTCAGCCACATGAGGCTGTGGAAATGAGGTGATGGAGTACGGAGAGAGAAGGATGGGGTGAAAGGGGCTGACATGACTGTATTTACTGTGGACCTCTGGGTTGTGGGGGGCAGCCCATCACATTCCTTGAGGAAGAAAGGAACAGGTAAGAAATTTTCTGTAATAGCTTCCTGAGATTTTTCTCATCCCATAAACTGTATATCTATGTTGGAGACTCAGATGAAATATAGTGACAGGGAAAGGCCTGATTTGATAAATTCTCTTTCCTTTAAATTGAGGATTCTTGAAGTTCCATGTGCATACAAATCACCCAGGGACCTTGGGAAAATGCAGATTATGATTTAGAAGATCTGGAGCTGGGTCCCAAGTTTTTCATTCAGACGGTACTGGGGCTATAGTTTTGGGGACCACACTTGAGAGAACAAGTCTTTCCACTGTGAAGTGCCTAATAGATACTGATGTACACAGTGAGATTTCAAAGCAGAATCACCTATGTTTATTCACCAGGCGGAGAATTCCACAGTCTGAGAGACAAAGAGAAAAGCCCAGATGCATAGGAATGTAAAACTAAATTACGGATTTGCCATCTAGTTGCTATGTCCATGAAAAGAGGATTCAAATTGCCAAAATAAGGGATAAAAGAGGGGCATTACTATCACCCCTGCATAAATATAAAGAACTGTAAGAGAATATAGTATGCATTTGTAAGCCAACAAATGAAATGCCCTTGATGAAATGGAAATATTTTTAGAAAGACTTTAACTACAAAAACCAATTCTAGAAAAAAAAAATGAATATTCTCAGTAACGTGAATAGAACAAGCAGATAAATTGAATTATTAATCAAAATCTTCGTATAAGGAAAGCCCAGGACTACACGGTGGTGCATCCCTACAATCCCAGTGGCTCAGCAGGCTAAGGCAGGAGATCACGTGTTCAAGAAAAGACTCAGCAAATTAACAAGGTCCTAAGCAACTGAGCAAGACCCTGTCTCAAAATAAACAGTAAAAAGGGCTGAGGATGTGGCTCAGTAATTAAGTACCCCTGGGTTCAATTCCTAATGCCACAATAAAATAAATAAAATAAAATAAAGAAAAGCCCAAGACTAATGGCTTTACTGGTGAGTCCCACCAAATATTTAAAAAATAATTAACGCCAGGTCTTACAAACTTTTCCCAAAAGTTGAAAACAGGAAGAATCCTTCTATCTCATTCTGTGAGGATGCTACTAACTTAATACCAAGGTATACAGAAAATTCACAAGAAAATAAAATTAATATTTCTTAGGAATATAGATGCAAAAATCCTCAAGGAAAAACTAACAAGTCATATTGAATGACAAATAAGTAGGGTTATACACCATGAACAAATGGGATGTACCCATTTGTACATGTACAAATGGGATGTACAAAAATCAATCCACGTAAAAAAAGATCAATGAGTGTAATATGCCACATTGATAGAATAAAGAGGGAAAACACATGATTGGTTCAGTCAATACCAAAAAAGGCACTTGTCAAAATCTAATACCCTTTCATTGTAAAAACATCAACAACTTAGGAATAGAAAAGAACTTCCCCTTGTCTGATAAAACATATCGATGGAAAACCCAACCACAGCTAAGATCATACTTCAGGATAAAAGACTGAGTGCTTTCCCTTTGAGATCAAGAATAATACAAGGACATTTGGGCTCACTACTTACATAATCAACATTGCAGTGGAGATCTTAGCCAGAGTGATTAATGGAGAAATTAAATAAAAGGCACTTACAGTATGAAGAAAAAAGTAAAATTATTCCTATTCATAGATAACATATGTTTCATATAAAAGACTCTAATATAGTAAAAATCAGCACTAGCAAATAATTTCAGAAAGATTTCAAGAAACAAAATATGCAACATACAATGTAGGAAATCAATACGTAAAGTCAATTATATACACTAGAACAATTTGAAATGAAATTATCAAAGTCATTCAATTTACAATAACAATAAAAAGAATAATTAAAAAAAACTATAGCAGAAGGGGAAAATTTGCACACTGATAACTACAAAAAGCTTTTGAAAGAAATTAAGTATATATTAATGGAATGACATCCCATGTTCATTGAAAGAACACAATATTATTAAGACAGCAATAATCCTCACACTTATAATACAGATTCAGTGCAATGTCAATTAAAATTCCACAGGTCTTTTTGAAGAAACTGACAAGCTTATTCTATAAATTATGTTGGAATTCAAGGGTTGCAGAAGAGTCAAACAATCTTGAAAAAGAAGAAGATTGGAAGATTCAGATGTCCTGATTTCTGAAACCTTCAGAATGTTGGTATACTACAATCAGGCAAGACATAGATCAATGGTATAGAATTGAGAGCCCAGAAATAAATCCTTTATTTGTGGTCAATTAATTTTTGAAAAGTGTTTTAACCTAAGTCTGTGGATAAAGCATAATCTTTTCAACAAAAGGTTATGACATAATTGGATTTCCTCATGGATATGAATGAAGCTGGACCCCTTTCTCACATTGTATATAAAACTCAGTAAAAAGTAGATGAGAAATATAAATATCAGAGTTAAACTATAAACTTTTTAAGTAAAAAAAATGGAAATAAATCCTTTGATCTTGGATTAGGTGATGCTTCTTAGATATGATACAAGAAGCACATGGGACAAAATAAAAATAGATAAAACTTAATTGAAATAAAAGAATTTGCAATTCAAAGAACACAAAGAAGAAAATATTGCAAGCCATATATTTAACAAGAGACTTGTTAAAGAATACATTCAGAATTTTGATAATAAAAAAGCAAATAGCCAAACTAGAGAATGATTAAAGAATTTGAGTAAATATTTCTCCACAAAAGAAAAAATTGACCAATACGGACATAAAGAATCATTTCAGCTGGGCCCAGTGGCACACACCTGTAATCCCAGCAGCTCGGGAAGCTGAGGCAGGAAGCTATCAAGTTCAAAGCCAGCCTCAGCAAAAGAAAGGTGCTAAGAAACTCAGTGAGACCCTGTTTGTAAATAAAATACAAAAAGGCTTGGGATGTGGCTTAGTGGTTGAGTGCCCCTGAGTTTAATCCCCAGTTACTCTCCTACCCCCACCCCCCGCCAAAAAAAGAACCATTTTCTACTGATTCTTGAGATTTCTATAATGATAAAGGCAGACAAATAATTCTCAATGAATATGTAAAGAAATTGGAAATGTCATTTGTTTTTGATGGTACTATAAACAGTGAAGTCACAGTGGAAAACCATTTGGTCATATCTCAATTTATGAAGCACCGAATCTCCATAAATAGAGATTCAAGAGAATTACAACATGTTCAGATAAAAACCTGAACTGTCTGTGGATGCACATAACATCATTATTCATAATAGCTCCCAAAGTCAAAACAACAGAAATGTCCATCACTTGTTCAATGGATGAACAAAATGTAGTTTATCCATACAGTGGAATATTGTTCACTTGAGAAAGAAATGAAGTACTGATCCATGCTGCAATCTGGATAAACCTTGAAAACATTATGCTAAGTGAAAGAAATCAGTCACAAAGACTACCTACTGAGTTTATGTGAAATATGAGCAAGAGAGTCGAGAGAAATAAGTAAATTAGTAATTACGAGGAGTAAGTGGGAAGGAGGGTTCTTGAATAAGGATTGACTGCTATGAATACAGCTTGTTTTAGGGGAAAGGAGAACTAAACATCGTGATAGTGATGATGGTGGTACAAGTCACTGAACTGGCAAAAGTTTGTTGAACTGTATATTTACTTCTAAAGGGAAAATTTAATGGTAAGTGAATGATATCTCAAAAAAACTGAAAAATATATGCAGCGTTTCACTGCTGGGAGCCATCAGCCAAGTAGGTATGACAAATTCCTTGCCAGCTTACTCCCATGCTGTCTAGTGGAAGGACTTCTGAAAGGTGACCTTGCTCAAGGACCAGGGCAGGATCCGTGTTTAGGGTGTTCCCCCTTTAGAATAGGGCGGTTTAGCATAATAGGAGATTAGGGTGTTCCCCTTTAGAATAGGGCGTATCCTGCTGCTGAGTTCCTCTTGAGTTCTTAGGGTCAGACAGTATATTTTGGGAGACAGAAGCCCATGCCGAGTGGATTTGGGCAGAGAGTGGATTTGGGAGAGAGTGGATTTGGGCAGAGAACGTGGATTCCCCCAGAGCGTGTTTGTAGACGGCCGATGTGAGTTCGGGAATAAAGAATTGCTGTTTGAATCTACAAGCTGTGTGGAGACTCGTGATTTGTGCCCAGCCAGAGACTGCGGCATTTCACAAAATTACATAAAATTACATAGTTGAAAATATTACTGCCAACAGATAGTTGATAATGTCATTGACAGAACTGAAATCAGTTGGAATGTTAAAATAAGATTGACTTCTTTAGGCTATTGACAAGATTGTTTGTTTACATTTCATATTTTTTTTTATTTTAAAGAGAGAGAGAGAGAAAGAGAGAGAGAATTTTTTTTAATATTTATTTTTTTTTTAGTTTTCAGCGGACACAGCATCTTTCTTTGTATGTGGTGCTGAGGATCGAACCTGGGTCGCACGCATGCCAGGCGAGCGCGCTACCGCTTGAGCCACATCCCCAGCCCTACATTTCATATTGAATTGGACCTGGAATTTGTCCCAAACTTCTATAGACTTCTGAGACTGTTCTTTGATAGATGAGGGAAAGGACAGATCAGCTTCTTCACTCATGAAATAACTGCATGAGACCTGCAGTCTCCATGAAGTCAATATCCAACTTTTTATTGGGTAGATTGGCTCTACTTTTGACCAGAGGAGCCATGCCCCATGGATGAGGTAGCATGGGGGAAGGAAACTGCTATGCTGTGAAAAAAAATGTTTGTGAGGGTCTGGGAGGAGACTTTAGTATAGTAGTTCATTTTCCCCCATGCACTTGTCTATCCTCAACTACTACAGAATAAGTTTTACCTCCAAAAAGACTGATTTCTCTGTCTGTCTAGCATATTCACTCCTGGCGTTATCTCTACTTATTTCTTCTGCGAACTCTTGAGTGAAGGTTGAATTTATTCTGCAGTAGTTGAACTATGTTTTGTGCAAGAGATCATCTCATGACAATCCTGAGTACTCTCCTAGGGGATCTCAACTTATGAATATCTTACTTAGTTCCTTAAAAACTCACAGAGGAGATGACAACATCCAAGGAACAGCATATTTGATTTCTAAATAGTACGTGCGTGTAACCAAAAATTCCACAAAGTAAATGTCAAGAGAGACTTCACACACTAACACACTTCGAGGATTTGGCAGACAGTTAATGGTTTAATGGTTATGATAATTTCCATTTCTGAATATTTTTTATTGAAAAAGAGTTTCCCTTTCTCTTTGTATTCTTCAGAAGCAAATTGACATGCAGATATTATGGAATCACTGCATTTCAAATCAACAGTAAAAATTTTCAACTGTGTACACGTTGAATAGATTCCCCTGATGAATTATTATATTAGCTTTATTTTTAGGATATACCTAAAAAAATAAATGGATTTAATGTATAAGTGTATACAGTGCCAGTATGAATGTTTGGGAGTTTAAACATAAAGTTGAAAACATGTGTTAGATAAATAATGAGGCCAGCAGAATATTTTTTCATATATTATTTTATTATAATATTTTACCATAAATTATTACATGATCTTCATTCAAAATGTTATATGATGGAGTCCCAAACTTACTTCTCTGGTAACTGGAATTTTATATCTTTCAGCCAATACCTATTCTGCCCCCAACCCTCCTCAGCCCCTGGTAGCCACCACTCTACTTCCTGCTTCTATGAGTTGAACTGTTTCAGATTCCACCTATAAATGAGACCATGTGGTATTTACCTTTCTATGTCTATTTCAATTAGCAAAATACCTTTCAGAGGCATCCATATTGGTCCAAATGATAGGATTTCCTTCTTTTTGTAGTTGAATAATATTCCATTGTGTATTCCACATTTTCTTAATCCATTCGTCCTTGGTCCTTGATAAATAGATGTGTCAATTTTATATGCTGACTTCTGTGACTAGTGCAACAAAGAAACTGAGAAGGCAGATATCTTCAACATACTGATTTCATTAATACTCAAGAATAATTATTATGGTTTAGATACAAGGAGTCCCCCCAAAGCTCATGAGTGAGACAACATGAGAAGGTTCAGAAGTGAAATGATTTGGTTATGAGAGCCTTATCTAATCAGAGCATTAATCTTCTCATATGGGTTAACTGGGTGGTATATAGGCAGGTAGGGTTTGGCTGGAGGAGGTGGATCACTGGAGCTGTGCTTTAGGAGTACATATTTTGTTCCCCTGGTGAGGAACACATTCTCTCTCTCTCTCTCTCTCTCTCTCTCTCTCTCTCTCTCTCTGCTTTCTGATTGATTATTTTGTGCTGAGCGGCTTTCCTCCACCTCACCCTTTTGATATAAGCTCTTCCTCACCCTGGACCCACAGCTTTGGATTTGGCTGTCTATGGACTAAGCATGAGCACCAAATAAATTTTTTCCTCCTCTAAAATGGTTCTTGTCAGGTCTTTTGGTTGCACCATTGAAAAAGCTGACTAAAACAGAAATCCTCTCCCTCCTATTTTCATATTCAATAGGTTACACATACCATAGCTATTGCCCAAACTTTCCTGCCCCACATGTCTTCCCCCAAACTACCACCCCCATCTCAAGCAATGCATGGTCTGTTTGCTCCTGTTTAAATCCCTGAGCCAGCTTATGTTTGTACTAGATTTCTTTGTTTAACTTCTTTCCACTTATTTCCTGGTGTTGGCACGAATAAAGAGGGCCCAGAGGCTGATTTGAAAAGAAAGATTTGTTCTTTTTTGGATCTAGACATGAAGAAGCTGAGAATATCCAGCTGATGGGCAAGGATGTTAGAAAACAGAGAACATATAACATCCTATAGTTCTTTTAGGGTAGCAATTATTCTATCCCATCGATGGGGTGGCCGAGTATTCTGAAGTGCGATAACTTGCACTGTATTTAGAGTAGCCATTGGTCACACTAAGAGACTTACTGGGAGACCACATGCACTGACTTTAGAAAGAGCCTGATTCTTTCTTTGTTTCTGACTCATACTGTGAAAGTATGCAGTCCCATGTAAAATATTTCAATATTTCCCACAGTTCATGATATAACTGGAAACCATAGATATATATGCTAGGAGGTTTACTGAGAGATATATATAAAACTGAGTTTCAAAGACCTTCAATGACTTATCCAAGTTTTGTTACCTAGGAAACAGAAGAATTTGAGTCTCTGATATTGGATTCAAAAGTCTATGCTTGGACTGGGGTGGTGGCTCAGTGGTAGAGTGCTTGCCTAGCACACATGAAGCCCAGGGTTTGTTCTCCAGCACCACTTAAAAATAAATAAAAAAATAATAAAGGTATTAAAAATGACATCCTTTTTTTAAAAAAGTCTAAGCTCATGAAATTCTAAAGGTGGACTCTGCTTTCAGAACCATTTAGTCCATTTTCAATGGCAAATTGAATAGTCCAGAAATGATAAACAACTAGTACATGGTCATATGATAAGTGAATAGCAAATCTGAAAGAATTACCATTTGACTTAAAACCAGGGATATAACACTAGGGTATGAGATGTCTATTTTGTTCTACAAATTATTTTCATGTGTGAGTCTTCTTTTCCTTTCCTCAACATTTCAGATTGTTGAGGGAAGTATTGTTAGATCCTTCCTTCCTGAGTCCTTCCTCCATGATGTGTAGCTGAAATCATCCAGGAATAACTGACACAACATTAATTTGAATTTCCATAGTTTATTACAATCTGGGTTTTCAGTCTCGACATTTTTTACCTTTTGGTCCCTATCATTCTTGGGTTTGTGTGGAGGGACAAGGGTGGAGCTGTCCTGTGCATTATAGAATGTTTGGCAGCGTATAGGGATTTTACCCACTAAATGGATGCCAGTAGCACCTTCCCTAGTTACAAGACTGTCACCTGTGTGTGATCTCTTCCAATTGAAAACCCCTGTTTTCAGCCTGCAATGGGTTATCAAAATGTTTGCCTTTTTTTTTTTTTTTTGAAACTAACTCAAGTTCTTTGGCAACCCTATCATGCCAGTTGTTTCAATGTTGTCATTCCACACAATGACAGTCTGGGAGGCTAAGAACAGCTGAGGTCAATTGACCTATAGATTCATAGTTTTTCTTCTGCTTAGTTCCCACAAGAAGACTTAATTATATACAAGTTTCTGCATAATATTAATAAACTTTCACAATCTTTTAAGGAAGGTTTCTTTTGTACTCTAGAATCCTCAAGTTTATATGTTCCAAGATCTCACTACTTAAAGTCTTCTTCAATTATGCAAGGTAGGCATTTTGCTATCCATTTTACAGGTGAGGACCGAGGCTGAGACAGATGAATTAAGGTGCTCCAAACCAGGGATTATAAAGTTGTTCAATTATTGAATGTTTCTATGTATTTCAAAAGAGCAAATACTATCTTTTTGTTTGTTTGTTTTAGTTCATCCCTTTATCCTTAGTACCTAATACAGTATGTGGACATAGTAGGTACTTCATGAGTAACGAAGGAAGGAAAAAGAGAGCAAAGAAGAAAAATTGAGACCCAAACCCAATTCTGTCTGATTTCATAATTTACCCTTTCTTCTTTGCCATCCTATCTTACCATTCCAATATTCCCCAGGATTATTGGCTAGGTCCCAGTGACCTGGAAGGTCACTTAGGATTGGAGAAGGTTCAAGAATGGAGGATATGGAGACAGGACAGCAGAAGCAACTTGGATACTCTCCATTCGTCCTGGCAGCCATGGAGGGCTCACAGCCTGTTCAATGGAGTGGGTCCAAGTACAGAGTGAATCATCATTTGAGTTTGCACAAGATGAATTCCATTCAAAATGCAGATGGCTTTACAGCAAACCTGTACTCCATTCCCGGGGATAGATGGGTCTTGCTCCTCTCATCTGGTTTCTATCCTGTTGGTAGTGAGGATACATGCAAGGGCTCCACACTCTTCATCCCCTTGATCTCAAACTGTTGCTTGCAAACTTATTTCTCCATCTTCTTTTCTGATAGATTCTCACTGCTGCTGAGGGCAGCTGCTCACACAATATGCCTAAGGCAGCATTCCTGGCAGGCTGTTTCTCACAAAACCAGTCTTGTTTATGGTCTTTCCAGCCAACTGCATGCTCTAAAGCTCACCCAGTCTTCAAAATAAGGAGAAAACCAGTTCTTGTAGGTATGAATCCAGGTCAGATCAAAATTAGTGAGATAAAAACACCATTGTGACCATCAAAGTCTCAAGTTAACATAGCAATAATGACAGGAGCCACAGAAACTCTTGGAACATCTCAAAATGCTTCAAAACAGCCAACTGTTGGTGAAGACCACTGAGTTGGTGGTAGTTCCAGTTTTTTTCTAGCCTAGTCACTCAAACCAATGAAATCAGACTGCTATTGGATCAAGTCAAACTAGGTAAAGCATAAAAAAAAGGAATTTATTGGCTCATGCAACTGCAAAGTCCTGGGCATTTGTAATAGTTGGATGTAGACACTGAACAGTGCCCTTGGGAATCTCTGTCTTCAAAAAATAGATCTCTCTCCCAAATTCCATATCAGCCTCCTACAAAAGAACTCTACATAGCCTGTGGATGACATGTCCACCCCAGCACAAATCACGAGTGCACAAGGACTGGCCAATTGCTTCACAAAGCTCATTCTGACGGTGGGAAAACATGGACGCTTGACTGAGGCCAAGAACACCTGGAGGAGACTCCTGAGGTGTCCTACTCCCTTGTCTATTCCAAAGGGAAGCAAGCAGTTGAGTTGGGTCACATGGCTTCATTCAAAGAGATTCCCACACACCACAGCCCTTCCATCCAGGACCCTTGCTTTTGGAAGAGTTTCCTCCACTCTTTGTTATTAAAATTGAGTCTTTTCTCTAGTCACTTCCTGTGGTTGTTATATCAAAGGTAAGTTTATTTCTTACTTGTTTTTCTTGCTCCTAGGCCCACTCATTTACACAGAGTGGATATCTTTTTATTGGATCAACTGTCTTGTCTTTTTCAGTGAAATAAAATTTAAGGTCACAAGAAGTTCAACAAATTGGAGGCTAAGAGCTTGCTTTTTTTGTTTCTTATCATGTTGTCTGAGAGAAAGAAACAAACTTGATTTTTTTTTTTTTTATTTCTCATCTTTCAGGTCAATAGAAACATAACAGGTTCATCAGATATTCCTATATTAAAGTACGTAAAAGCCACCAGTTAATGGACCCACAGGGGCTGGGGATGTGGCTCAAGCGGTAGTGCGCTCGCCTGGCATGTGTGCGGCCTGGGTTCGATCCTCAGCAACACATACAAACAAAGATGTTGTGTCTGCCAAAAAAACTAAAATATATATATATATATATATATATATATATATATATATATATATATGAAAAATTATCTCTCTGCCTCTCTCTGCCTCTCTCACTCTTTCTTTAAAAAAAATAAAAAATAAATAAAATAAATAAATGACCCACAACTCAGTGCTATTCCGTTTTCTTTTGATATTGGAAACAGACTTGTAGTTTTGATTAACCGTTTTCTGTATTGGGGTTTAATAAATATCTTTGAACACTAGAAAATTTATGAATACTTAAATATTTACAAAAAAGAATAAGTGTTAGCCATTGTTAGCACAGTTAGCAAAACTGAAGATGAGAAAGTTGAAGTTGTTGAGGAAGGCTTTGGAGGTCATAAGGAAAGAAGTTGGGAGGCTGCTTTATATCAGATCTGTCTGGCTCTCAGCCCAACCAATGGGCTCTCAGGACATCACATTGTTAATACATGAGGCACCATGTCCTTCATCATTTGTGAAAGATGTCTTTCAGTTGACTGGGTCTTATTAAGACAACTAAGTGAAGGGCCTCTTAAATAAGGGATGCTCTGTACATTTTTGGCGAGTTTGGGGAATAACATTCATCCAAAACTTCAGGCTCCACAACTTGAATCTCTCCTGTTGTTTTTTTTTTCCTTCTTATCACTCTAGTTTAATGAATGTGTGAATTAATTCCACAGCAATATGAGAATTGGAAATAAAATTTGAGCTAGTTTAATGCTACTCTGCTCTTCCATTAAAAGCAAGAGAGGCAATAATTAAATATCTCAGAGAATAGGATGTAGCACAAATACATTTGGGGGATTGTTAAAAAAGCATAAAGTTTTAAGTTTTTATTCCAGAGACCATAATTTGGTCGATAAGGGAGGGAGCTGCCCAGGTGATTGAGATGTGAGTGATCCACCAGCAGTGAATATTTTGGAAAACCCTGGTCTAGAAACTCAAGATTTAACTTGATTCTAGCTAGTTGTTTTTTGTGTTTGTGTGTGTTTGTTTGTTTGGGATACTGGGAATTAAACTCAGGAGCAATCAAACACTGAGTCCCATCCTCAGTTGCTTTTTTATATTTTATTTGGAGACAGAGTCTCTCTGAGTTGCTTAGGGTCTTGCTAAGTCACTGAGGCTGGGTTTGAACTTGGCATCTTCCTGCCTCAGCCTCCCGAGTCAGTGGGATTATAGGCATGTGCCACTGTGTCCGGCTAATTTGATTCTAACTTGATGGGTTCTTCCCATGGTTAAATTGAAGATTGGAAAGTATAGTCTATAGTTGCTAGAACAAAATGAATGAGATGACATGTTGATAAAAGACTGAATCAAATGCCAAGGGTCAATAAAGTTCTCAATTTATATGATTGTGGGATTTCTTCCGAATGAATTATAACAGTAATCAAAGTCTATTTCCCCAGTTTCTACCATTTTTCAGAAACCCAAGGTTGTCTTCGAATACTTGTACATAATAATTGTTGGAGGAAGCACAATAAACTGCATTGATTGACAAGGGCAGCCATGTTGATCATTCATGAGCAGGAAGAGAAAATCAAAGAACTTAGCCAGTGGTAATTTAAAATAACACACTTTTTTTTTATGTCCTTCAGGAAAGGTCACTTTGGAGTATTGATTCAAATATAAAATGCCTGTCATTTCATTGATTTCAATTCTGTTTAAACTGGTATCCAGAAATGTGCCTATTTTCATTTTTGTCCCTTCTTAGTTCACAAAAAAAGAAATAAAAATGGTTTGATCTAACAATGAAATAAAAGCAAAATAAAATGGTTGTCTTTTCATACATAACAAATTGGAAAATGCTTTAAACAAAATTTTAACAGCTCAGAGAATTGGGTAAGCAGTATCCTGATTACACAGATGATAAAAAATGTGGTGATGCATGTACCATTCTTAAAATACTCAGATAATTTGACTTGGCAAGTCCCTTTATAACCAAGTATTCCAAATGAAATGTCAACATGAATTTGTTTAGGACTTATTTTCAAAAGCTAAGGAATGAACCTCTTAAGAGCTTGTCATGAAGGAAGGTTCTATGGAAAAAATTCATTAAAAGTAGCTCAGGTCCAGTGCTCCAAATAACCAGTCCTGAGCAAACATAAGGCTGGACTTCAGACACCCCCATGTTAGAAAGTTGGTATAGTTTGCCTAATCACAAATCACAAACACTGTTGTGGTAAATGCTGTCATATTAACTATTGCATCACATAGCAGGAAAAATATGAATTTCTGATTTTCAGATTTTAAAGATGGGGTTTTGGCAGGAATTTATCCAGAAATCATCTCATCCTAGATCATAGGCTCCTCAAGGTCCTGGGAAAAAAACTGAAGCTATCCCCCTCAGTTTATGGCTTCCATCAGGTTATAAATAGAAGATGCTGGAGGTGATGCTGATGATGATACAAGGTTATATTTACTGATTATTTCAGTGTCGGAAATTCCACATTTACTCTTGGCGGTAAATTTTGAGACTGTTAAAGGCAGAAGATGCCTTAAAGAAGATGTCTGACCAAACTTTTTCTTATGTTTACTTAAATTCATTGCCACTTTTGTAGGTTTCTCAAACAACTGATTAGCATTCTCTTAGCAATAAAATTTACCCAGTAGAAACTCAACTGCAAAGGTGGCCAAAACTTTACTTCTCTGAACCACACTATCTTAGTTCCTCTCTCATTGTGACATGTACTGCAGAGCTTCAATCTTTCCTTCTGGGTTTCTTCTATCTTTTTTCATTCCCTTCATAACATCCTGATGCCAACATATGGCTCTTAAGAGAAGCGCAGGCCCTACTGTACCTGGAGTGGCCAGGTAGACAGTGTAGGTGCCTAGTGGCTTTTCACACAGGCAACGTAGCCCTTGGCTATTCACAGTCTGAGAAAATTGTCTAGCATCCGTCTCTCTTGAGCAAATAGAAGAAGGGTTCAAAGCAAAAGTAGACAGAGGAGAGGGGCCCAAAGGATTTCCTCCCATTACGTATACAAGGTCCTCAGACTTCAGATCATTTCATTTACATTTTTTTTTTACTTTACAATAATTTTCTACAATATTAATTGCAAAAATAATATTCATTCAGCAGAAAGTATATTTTAAATTTTGACCAACTCCTGTGCTACTGTCTTGTGATGCTCAGCAGCAAATTTGATTCACAGCATCCAATCAACCACATGAGCAGAGGGGTAAAAGACCACCACTCCCCAGAGTTGTTAGGCTGTGATGTTTGGTGGGTTAGTAGTATGTACGCGTAAATACATTCTCTGTTTTGTTTTAAGCCAATTTGAGTTAGGCTTCTGTTATTTGCACTTTGGAGAGTCCTAAGTAATACATATAAAAAGCTGAAAGATGAATAAATTAGGAAGTATTAATTCTCACAAAGGTTGGAATAAGTAGAAGAATAAAAAAATAGAATGAAATCTTTTTTAATCTGCTAGTACTGTCGTGCAATGTATCAGACCAATTGGATTAAACAACAAGAATTAATTTTCCTGTGGTTCTGGAGGCTGGAATGTCTAAGGTCGGGGTTCCAGGGGACTCACTCTATGGGGACGGCTCTCTTCTAGGTTTGTTGGTGTCTTCCATCTCACTATAACATCATGGAGACTTTTCTTGGTGTGATTTCCTATAAAGTCACAAAAACAGTTATGAGGGCCCCACTGTTGTGCCCTAATTAGGCTTACTAACTTCCTAAAGGCCCATGATCAAGTACCATCACATTGGGGGTATTCGACATATGAATCTCAGGAGACACAAGCATTCAGTGGGCAACAATCTGAATTATGCAGAATCAAAAAGTAACAAGAATGGTGGTCATAATAGCTAGCACTTATTTTAGCCCCACTGTGCATGCTGAATATTCTACACCTACTTGGATCACATCATCCTCACAAAAAATTCTTGCATCATTAATAATATCTTCATTTCCAGCTTACAGATGAAGAGAAGAAACCAAGATACTCTACCTAAGAACTCATATGGGTTAGGCTTCAGTTGTAGAGACGGTGGCATTAAAATCCCATTGTTAACCTCAACCCTGGATTCTGTTGACAATATTCTGCATTCCCTGCCTGCCTTGGCCGTTGAACTTGTGGCAGTTCTATAGAGCTCATGCCATTCCATTTGGATAGCCAATCTCCCTAAACCTTTCCAAATTTTTAGAATATATTTCCTAAAATGAACACCTTGGATAATTTTATGTATGTTCTTGAAGCAAAAAGTGCTCAGTCATCCTCAAGTATTGAAAAACTAGTAGAGTTCCTGTCTTCCACAAGGTAAGACTCTAGGCTCCGAGGACTCCGATCTCTCTGGTTACTTCTGCCAATGTTCTAACTCTTTGAGAGAAGCACATTTCCATACAGAAAAAAAATGTGGAAGCTTATAAGAAATTATCTGAGAAAGCATGTTGCCATACAACTTCATGGAAAATTCTTTCTATCCTAATGTCTAGAAGTGAGGGATTATAAACTATTTAAGTCTCTATAAACAGGATTTTCCATCACTAGGTAAGTAGGAAGTTGTCTATCAGATAAAGCTTTTTCTTTGGGGAAGGCCAGAGAAAACTAAAAACAGATGATTGCGTTTGCAAAATAAGTTAAAACCAAGAGAAATACTGCAATAGCTTTTTTTTTTTTTTTTTTTTTTTTTAATGCCATAAAATAACTTCCAAATCTTCATGGCTTGAAAGAGGTAGCATTTGTCCTCCTCCCTAGTTCCCTGGTTAGCCGACGTAACTCTGCTGCATATATTGAGTTCAGATCTATTCCTTTTGTATTTCTTTTAGGATGAGTGGATTCCAGGATATGCCTTCCTCAAGGTGGATAACAGGGCCAAGAAGGCTCTCTTCTAAGGGTGTAGGGGAGGATCTTCCTTAATTCTTCTTACTATCTAGTGGTGGTTGTAATTCTTGGCATTCCTTAGCTTATGGCAGCATAATGACAACGTTTGCTTCATCCCAACACAGTCTTCTTCCCTCTGAGTTTCTCTTCCCAAAGTTCTTCATCTATCCAGGAAAATACTCATTGGATTAGGGTCCACTCCAATATGACCTCTTCTTAACTTGATTCATTCACAAATATACTATCTTTCTTTCCATCTCACAGACTCTCAGGCTATGCAATGTGCTTTTTCTCTTCGTGTGAAGAGAACAGACCTCCTCTCTTCTACTGATTGATTCCTCAAGGCCCAATTCAGGGCTGTCCCTTGCCCATTGCATTCTAAATCTACTGCAAGCAGGTGTTAGAGACTTGTTCACTTTTACATTTTCTATACCACTTGGCATCTGGTGGGCAGTCGAAAAATGGTCGGTTGAATTTATTTTAACGATGAAAAAAAACATGATTCAGTGATTTCTCTGCTGTAAGATGAGCTTTGCTGAACTCCAGTCATAAAAAAAAAAATTTCTCTTCCATAATATTCAGGAAGCCATGCCCTTCCCTTGAAAATTAGATTAAAGGAGATGGCCTTGAAATAAAGAGTTTCTATTTAGTATTCTAATAAATGAGGCTATTAGGTATGATTTTTTGAAGATATCTCTAATTGAAGTCATGCCTTATTCAGAAGTCATTAAAGGTGTCATTTAGGTAAAAAAAAAATTCTCTTTTTGATTACATCTGTAATTATAATGCATTAACCAAACAACTATAAATACAGAAGTCTCATGTGCTTTTGACATCAAAATGTAGTTGTAAAAGCACCAGAAATGACTATGCTGCTGTGGCACTCAAAGTCATGTTAATTACCTTATGATTTCCATATGGTCAATCCGGTGTCACAACGTGTCATAGAGATAGTGTTTTATAAGTTTAATTTCTATGTTATGACAGGTGACTCAATGCCCTTTTACATTCAAACCTGGGCCAGTTTCCAAATTTTACATCATATATCAAAGTATGCCAGAGCTACACATGGAAACTTCGGTAATTATAAAAAATAGTTTGAATTATCTATATATCATCTAACCTACCTTCCCCCTCTCGTATTTTGTAGGTTATGGAACAGACTCAGAAGTGAGGTGGCACGGGAACTGGACCTGAACTTCATTCATTGTAATGGCTATACCACACACTTAACTTCTGGCATGAACTAGCTCTCTGCTAGCATGCCCTTTGGTGTTAATCAAACATGTCTTTTAATAAAGATTTTTTAAATAAGTGATTTTTAGAATGCAAGTATATTAAACAGCAAACAAGGATATGCCCGTCACCTAAAACTACACATACCCATACTCAGAGTTATTCTTGTAGAACATGCAGATTTCATTTAGCTGCTTAAGAAATGGTTACTAAGCAGATGCTATGTGCTGGAGAGAAAGCTGGGTGCTGGGAATAAGTCAATAAGCACTTCTCGAATGGGGAAAGCTCTCCCTGAGGAAGTGAAGTCTAAATTTTACTAGGAAAAAAATGAATAGAAATTTATGAGGGGAAAGTTTTGGGAATGAAGGAGAATGTTCTAGGAAGAAGAAACAGTAAGAACAAGAAGGTAAAGGTGTGAATAGTGTCTGTGGAATTGAAAGTAATTCAACCTGAAGGGAGCTAGAGTTCAAGAATCAGCAAGAGTGAGCAACGAGTAGATCACAGAAGACCTTGGGAGCCATGGTACATTTGGGCTTTTCCTAAGGATAAAGGAGAAACTTTGAAGGATTTTAGGCAGAGAAGTGGCATGATTATATTTGCATTCTGAAAACATTTCCTTGGCTGTGGTATAGGGTAAACGCTAATGTGATGGTCAGTTTTATGTGTCAGCTTGTGGGCCATCTTGCCCTCGTAAATGATCAAATAGTATTTTAGATGTTTCTGTGGAGGTACTTTTGGATAAGGTTAGCATTTACATTAGTAGATTTTGACCTAAGCAGATTTTCTTCCGTAGTATGGATGGGGGACATCCCATCAGTTGAAGAACTGGAACAGAACAAAGGATGGACCTCCCTCAAGCAAGAAGGAATTCAGTAGATGTCCTTTGAACTTGAACCACAACATGAGCTCTTCCCTGGATCTCTAGACTGCTCGTCAACCTTGCAGATTTTGAACTTTCCAGCTTTCATAATCATGTGAGAAATTCCTTACAATAAATCCCTCCATATATGTTTATGTATTCTATTGGTTCTATTTTTTTCTAGAGAAGCCTAATTGATACATCTGAGAAAGGGAGTCTGAAATCCAGAGGACCAGCAGGCTCAGCACGTGCTTTGTGGGCTTGGGAAACTTCCCATGAATTTGCTTTTGCTTGCCCATCACAAACCAGGAACCCTAAGGTACAGTCCTGAGCACTCCCAGACTGTCATGGAAATAAAACCAGAGCCAGGTGCTGCCAAAGGTGGAAACAATAGCTCACGTCACACTGGCAAGATTCCCCCCACTCCTGTAATTTAATTTTTGCTGAAGCTCCTTAAAACATTTAAAAGTTTTTATTTATTAATCATTTTGTACTTTGTATGCATCAATAGTTTCATTTTGTATATTGTGAAAGATTCTCTAAATGTTCAAATGAATCCCTGGCAAGTGGAATGAGAAATTAAAATGAATAAATAAAGATTTGGCAAACTGTTTCTGAAAGGTGACCAGCCTGGAGTGGTGCTTTGATCCCTTCAAGTTTGATTCCTTCAAGGGTATCCTCAAACCTCTAAAGAAAACAAACTGAAAAAAGAATCCTTCCATTTCTTTCCTCTTCCTCTTCATCTCCCTCCCCACTCCCCCTCCCCCTCCTTTCCCCTTCCTTCTCTCCCCCCATTCCCCTCCTCCCCCTCCTCCTCTTTCTTCTTTTTGGTTTAAGTCAGAATTGTTCTACTTAGAGAATGGGAAATGTGAAATATACTGTGGGCCCCTCTTATACTGATGTGTGCACACAATACATGTTTACACAATACATGACATTTCCCTGCCACAAATAGCACAACATTTTGGGAACAGTTATTAGCCTGAATATTCAGAAACTTACTTGATATCTTGGGAGGAGTCAGCTTCTTCATGTCCTGTTGACCAGATAACCAGAGAGGTATGCTCTTTCTTGTTCTGTGTTGTTTCAGCTGTAGTGAAAGCTTTAACCTTCCGCTTGGCGATGGAAAAAGGGAAAGAAAAATACTCAACACAATCTTTTACATCAAGAGATCTTGCTTCAATAATTCAAATTTGTTTTAAAAGATGATAGAAAAAAAAGATTGCTATTTTAAAAAGAGAGAGAAAGCAAGCAAGAAAGGGGACTTTCAAAGTTCTTTAGACCCTATTTTTAAGTTATTCATTCAATTTATTTAAATAGTTATACACTCTCATCCAAATAAATAAAGGCCAAAATTAAAGGTCTAGATTTTGGCAGTTTGGATATTTTTCCAATCACATACATAAATCTAAAACTATAAACATGAAACAGAAGTTTAAGAATAAAAATTCATTTCTTCTTTTTAAAACTTTGTTCTTGTTTCCGATTTCACTTTCCAGGATGCTATCCCCAAAGCTGAACTAAAGCCACTAGACACATTTGGTAGCAGTAAAGCAAAGGGGCAGCCTGCCAGGGATTTGGAGTTGGCCTATTGTGGGCTGTAATACCAGGGGCAGTTTTGTGTCCTCTGCAGCAGAGACATGACAATTCTAGTTCATGGCTCCCTCTATTAAATTCACAGCACACACTAGAGTGTTGGCGGTGTCAGGTGTAAAAAGTTTCTAAGCTTCATCTTTCCTTCCTCCTTTCATTTCTTCCTGCCCTCCTTCCCATTATTCCTGCTCCTTTCCAGGGACCTCTAGGCTGGGACCAGGCTCCTATATACTAGTGGTTTTGAACTATTTTATCAACTGTAGACATTTATTATTGTAACTAAAACCAAATTTCTCCTCTTTTACATCTCTTTTTTCCCTCACTACTGCTTCTTTTTAGATATTTTTGGTTATTATTTAATTTTTTTTTATTTTGGTGGTGGTGGGGGTAATGAGGATTGAACTCAGGGGTACTAGACCACTGAGCCACATCCCCAGCCCTATTGTATATTTTATTTAGAGACAGGATCTCACTGAGTTGCATAGCGCCTCACTGTTGCTGAGGCTGGCTTTGACCTAACTATTTTCTTGCCTCAACCTCCCAAGATGCTAGGATTATAAGTGTGAATTACTTCATGTCCAGTCTACAGGAGGTCCTTGGAGCCCCTATATTTTGTGAGCAGTGCCTACAGCTTGTTTGATTGGCATGCCCATGCTCCTTTCCTTGATTGGTCATGTCTTCTGAAATGACAGTGTCCGTCCCCTTGAGTCCTGTATCCCTGTGTTATCCCTGATCTCTCTCCCTAGCTCTCTCAACAATGCCTTGCCCATTTATAACTCTGTTGCTCTTCACCAAAATCACTTCTTAGGACTGTTTCTCAAGGCCCAGTTCCCTGCTCCACAAGTCCAGAAATTGCTGGGGAAAGATGAGGGGCTTCTGGATTAGCCAAGCAGGAGGACAAAGACTTTCCCGTGTGAACTAATGCCCCACAAGACTGTTCATATTGTGCATCAACTTCTGCAATCCCCCCAATGCCTCCTTTTACTTTCTTGAGTTTGCATGGCGTCAACCTCCAGGACAGGGGAGAACATGGATCCTGGCACAGTTAGATGGCACAGAAGTGCGTCCACATACAGTCTCAGGAAGTTTCTTATCTGCTCCCTCCTCTGCCGAAGCTGGAGGATGACAGCGATAGGTTATCAGCGTGGGCCTTGGGCACAGGACAAGTGGAGCAGTCAGGTCGCTCAGACCAGAACACACCTGTGTGGAATGTGGAAGATTCAGTGCTTGGGGGCTCTTGCATTCTTGATCTGGCAACAGTGGACTTGCATTTCCCCAGGATAGCACTGGGCAAGCCTCAACAGTGGCTGTCAACCCAGCTCTATATAGATCCCAGCACTTCCTAGTATATGACACCAGTCTCTTACCTGTTTACAGTTCCTACTAAGCCATCTGTAAGCATTTCAGTTTGCAAGGCATAGGAAAAAGAATGTATTGATGGTCTACTCAAATTTCCTAACTTTAATTTTTTTTGTAGTTGTAGATGGACAGCATGCCTTTATTTCATGAGCTTATTTTTGTATGCAGTGCTAAGGATCAAATCCAGTGCCCCACACATGCTAGGCAAGTGCTCTGCCACTGAGCCGCAAACTCAGCCCCTAAAATTTCCCATCTTGTTAGCCTTCTCAATTCTAGATCTAGAGCCAAGTGCACCTCCCTTTTGGATGCCTACTTCTAGGAACATTGTGTTAGATTCTAATATCACATTCATTCTCTTGTTTCTCATCTCACCTACTGGGATAGAGAGAGGAGACTAGGAAAGAATCTTAGGTCTCTGATGGGTGCAGAGTGATAAATCTAACTTTTCAAAGAAAGCTTTATAGAAAAATGCTTCGTTTCTCTGCTGCTGAGTTGCCTTGTCCTATTTTATTCTTTTGGTGTGGTTGGCCATCCTAGCAGATTCCTGTGATAGTGCCCTGGGCATGGCTTCCTAAGAATGCGCTCTGAGGTCTGCCATTTCCCCAGAGTACTGCCACTGAATAAAGTCCACATCTCTTCTTGGATGAACCTGCTGCCCGCCTTTTCTCCTCCCAAGTTTCCAAGAAATTGTTCCACTCTCTTACCCTTAAAGATAACTTCATTGTCCTCAGTATTTGTGGGATAGTAAGCAGCATCTCTGGATATGCCTTACCAGTTTCTCCTTTCTTCTAATTAAAATCTCTGAAGTGCAAAAGCAAGCATATAAATACACAAAACCACTTAGTTCTAGGAAACAAAAAAGAGGAGAATCGAGACCAGAGCTCAAACAAAGCAATACATTGATAATTTTTCTTATCAAAGCTATCAAAACTTATCAACTGACAATCATCAAACCAAGATAGTTCCTTGGTTCTAGCCCATGTTTTTTGGGGGGGGGTGACCCTGCAGTATAGAGGACAAGAGAGGATTTGAACATTTAGGTAATGTTCTGTCATGGAGATTTGAGAGGACATACATGTTCTTATATTTTGTTGCTGTCTGTTTTAGGTAATTAAACATTATGAACTGACTGTGGTTACTGTCATGCCTGAAAATTTTCAGCTTTAAATTTTTGTTATTCTCAGAGACGAATTTCATGGTTCTGAGAAATGATCTTTTTTTTTCTTACAAAATGTTTATTTTTCTTTTGTCCACATTTTTATTGGTGCATTACAGTTGTCGGATTTGTTGTTATATATTCATACATGCACACAATAATATTATTTGTTATAACAAAAAACAAATCTCTAGTATTTCCCCTTTTCCTTCCCCTGGGTCCCTTTTCGATCTCCCTTCTATTTTCATGAGATTCCCTCTCCTCGCCTTTCTTTTCCTTTTTCCTTTCTATCGTCCACATGAGAGAAAACATACCACCTTTGACCTTCTGAATTTGTCTTATTTTGCTCAAGATAATATTTTCAAGTTCTCTACTTTTCCTGAGAAGAACATGATTTCATTTTTTTATGGCTCAATAAAATTCTATTGTGCATATATACCACATTTTCTTTAAATTCATCTGCTGATAGATATCAAGTCTGGTTCTATAGTTTGGCTGTTGTAATAATGCTGTTAGACACATGGGTATGCATTTATCGCTATGTATGGTGACTTTAATTCTTTAGGATAAATACTGGGTCATATGGTAATTCCATGCCTAGACATTTGAGGAGTGAGACTAATTTACTGTCTCACCAAAAAATTTTCCTTTTTCTCCACATCCTCTCCAGCACTTATTATTGTTTGTATTCTTAATGTCTGCCATTCTACTGGTGTGAGATAAAATCCCAGTGTAGTTTTGCTTTGCATTTCCTAAATTGCTAATGATGTTAAATTTTTTTTCATATATTTGTTGCTCATTCATATTTCGAGAAGCTTCTGTTTAGTTCATTTTCCCGTTTAGTTGGGTTATTTTTTAATGTTTTTCATAAATAATCCACACAATACCTTTATTTTATTTATTTTTATGTGGTGCTGAGGATCGAACCCAGTCCTTGCATGTGGTAGGCAAGCGCTCTACCACTGAGCCCCAGCTCCAGCCCCTGAATTATTTTTTTTGATGTTGAGTTTTTAAACTTCTTTACATATTTTAGATAATAATTCTCTGTCAGAAAAGTATACAGAAAAGATTTTCTTCTGTCTGCATATTCTCTCTTTATGAACATTCTTGTTTACTGTGTAGAAACTTTTAAGTTTGATGCCATCACATTTATTAACCTTTGGCATTATTTCCTAAGCTTTAGGGGTCCTATTGAGAAACTCATTGCCTGTGGCTATATGCTAGAATGTTACCTCTACATCTTATTTTAGGGGTTACATTTTTGGTCCTTTTAATAGACCTTTGATCCATTTTGAGTTGATTTTTGTGCAGTGTGAGATAAGGCTCTGGTCTCATTCTTTTACATACGGATAACCATTTTTCCCAGCACAATTTGGTAAAATGGCTGTCCCTTTTCTCTGTTATGTGTGTTTGGCACCTTTGTCAAGGATCAGATGAATGTATCTGTGGGGTTTGTCTCTGTGGCTTTTATTCTGTACCATTGGTCTGTATGTTTTTTTAATTAATTTATTTATTTTAATTAGGTATATATAACAGCAGAATGAATTTTGATTCATTATACACAACTGCAGCACAACTTTACATTTCTATGGTTGTGCACAATGTAGCATCACACCATATATGCAGTCATAAATGTATCTAGGGTAATGCTGTCCATCTCGAATTCAACCATCTTTCCTGCCCCCAGGCACCCTCTCTTCACTCCCTCCCCTTTGCCCTGTCAATATTCCTCCATTTTCCCCATGCCTCCCCACTCCCTGTTATGGATCAGCCTTCACTTATCAGAGAGAAAATCTGGCCTTGATTTTTTGGGATTGGCTTACTTCACTTAGCATGATATTCTCCAGATCCATCCATTTACCTGCAAATGCCATAATTTTATTATAATTCTCTCTTAATACTGAGTAACATTCCATTGTGTATATATACCACAGTTTCTTTATCCATTAATATATTGAAGGGCATCTAGGTTGCTTCCACAGTTTAGCTATTGTGAATTGAGCTGTTATGAACATTGATGTAGCTGCATTACTATTGTATGCTGATTTTAAGTCCCCTAGGTATGATTGAAGAGGGGGCTAGCTGGGTCAAATGGTGGTTCCATTCCAAGTCTTCTGAGGAATCTCCATACTGCTTTCCAGATTGGTCGCACCAATTTGCAGTTCCACCAGCAATGTATAAGTGTATCTTTTTCCCCACATCCTCGCCAACATTTATTGTTGTCTTTATTCTTGATAACTGCCATTCTGACTGACATGAGATGAAATCTTAAGAGTAGTTTTGATTTGCATTTCTCTAATTACTAGAGATATTGAATATTTTTCACATATTTGTTGATCAAATGTATATTTTCTTCTGAGAAGCATCTGTTCAGCTTCTTAGCCCATTGATTGATTGGGTTGTTTGTTTTGGTGTGTTTGTTTTTATGCCAGTACCATGCAGTCTTTGTTACTATAGCTCTGTAGTATAATTTTTAAAATATGTTTTAGTTGTAGGTGGACTCAATACTTTATTTATTTATATGTGGTGTTGAGGATCGAACCCAGGGCCCCACACATGCGAGGTGAGTACTCTACTGCTGAGCCACAACCCCAGCCACTCTGTAGTATAATTTAAAGTCAGGTATTGTGATGCCTCCTATATTGCTTTTTTGGTTTATAATTGTTTTGACTATTCTGGGTCTTTTATTCTTCTGAATGAATTTTAAGACTTTTTTCTTGCTGGGTGAAGAATATCATTGATATTTTAATGGGGATTGCATTGAATTTGCATATTTCTTATGTTACTTTGACTATTTTAACAATATTAATTCTGCCTATCATGAACAATATTTAATAATATTAATTCTGCTTTCCACTTCTGTGTCTTCTTCAATTTTCAGAGAAATAATTTTCCTGAAACATCCCGTGTATTTTAGAATTAGAGCAAGTCTTAGAAGAGTGCAAGTCTATCTAATAAACAGACTCCTCGAAGATCCTCCAATGGTTAGAAAATAAGAGAGGAACTTTTCTCAACACCAACTGACCAGCACTTTGGGGGGTAAATATCTCAGCACTTTCCCTTCTTGCAGTATGTGGACCATGAACCCTGTACCTGTTGGTCCCATCGTCTCTCTGCCACCCACCTGGGCTTGACTGAGCACAGGCACATGCACAGACAGACACACACATACATCCTGCTGCCATCACCACCACTAGTCATAGGAGCATGTTCATGTATTTGAGCATATATGTGCTCTGAGGATAAGAAATGCTGAAACTTAGCAGGAGGGATTTCAAGTGCAAGTTTAAGAATTTCACATTCCTAGATTTTATAATTTATAATACCACCTGAGATGACCTGGGCTGCTTGCTCATTAGTAGTTATAACTCTTCTTTAACTGTGAATTCATTGAATGATTGGGTCCAGACACCCTACCTCCCACAGCATGAGTCTACTGAGGTACTGTTTGGTCATTTCAAAGTCACTAAGGGGAAAGAATATGGGAATCGTCGCCAACTGATTCACTGGACTTGGGATAGTTCCATGTGTTTGGGAGTGTGCAGGGACTTTGTGTGTTTATTAGGTCTGGCAGGGAGTTTATCAACAAATGTTTCTTGTGAAGTGATCAAACAAATAAGAATTAAATAAGCCTGGTCACCCACTCTTAATGATGAGGTGGAAATCACTTGGAAGGATTTAGGGGTGAGTTCAGTCTGGGTAGAAATCCAGCTGCTTCTTCCTCTCCTTGACAAGGTACTTAATCTTGCTGAGCTTGAGCTTCTTCTACTTTCAGGACTATGGTAAGGACTAAATAAAGGTGAACTGGCTAGGGTGTCTTCAGCAGACGTATGTTTAATATCAAATAAATGAACATCTTATGTTTATCATGTTTCCTGAAGAAAGCAAGGTCTTTTATCCTTAACATCCAATATCTAAACAAAGAGAACACTTAATAATGGCTGTGAAGTTTACATATTGTAGTAAAAACACTTGTGAGATATACACTGAATATTCTAGAATGATGGCAACTGACAAGAGCCGCATATATTATTTACAGACCACTTTTGTACCTTGTACTTTGCTAAGGGTGCCTCATGGATTTTTTTCTTTTAATCTTTACAATTACCCTATAAGTGAAGTGAAATTGTGTCTCTGCTTGAGGGACAATGAAATTGAGACTTCTATGCATAATAATTTGCTTCATAAGTGGCAAATCAAAACTCAAATAGAAGTCTGCCTGACAGCAGGTCCTGAGATCCCAAGCTTTACTTTGCTTTACACCAAAACCTTGACTTTATGATATAATTCATACAACTGTTCAAAAACATAAATATTCTGAACATAATGAAACCACACGCACAACCTTTTAATTTTTATTTGTATTTCTTAGTTTAAGAATTACACACTAGCCAACATTATTATATATTTACATGCTGAAACTGGCTGCAATAAGTTTAAATTCAAGAAAATAATTCTTATGTGCTATTCATTTATAATCCTCATTTTTTTTTAACTATCTCATTTATCCCAGAGATTTTAGTATAGTTCTCTTTTTAGAAAGACATGAAAACAGATGCAGTGATATCCACTTGTGTTTGCATTTTGTAGACATTGGAAATGTGCATTATGTGCATGTTAAGAAAGGCTATAAGGTCATCAGTAAGGCTGATAATCACTACATTGTGAAGAAACTAGAATATCACTTTTTATAAAAGGACAGGTCAGAACTATGCAGGGACAGTATTTATAACAGAACTATTTAAACACCCATGCAAAGGAAAATTAAAAATGTATGGAATTAATTATAGGCAACTTTGTTTGAGTTAATTAGGTTTAAAATTACCATGGCTGAATTCTCATTATTGAACCAAAAAATAAGGTAAGCCGAGGGAACTGTCAACTTGTTTCAACTGGTGCAAGGACACAGACATGGTATCAGAATAGAGGACAATGTGATAGGGGAGTGACATTTGGTTTAGGAACTCAAAGAACATTAATTTTGTTTTTCCTCATTTTGGATCATATTTATCTTTATCACAAAAGCACTTTTTGAAGCAAATTAAAATTTGATGTCAGAATTTTTAACATCTACAGCAATGTTCTACTACTTATTATTTTCTAAAAACTAAGCTATTTAAGAGCGCTGCCCCCCACCCCCACTTTTAAAAATCATTTCTTTAGGGAAGTATCTTTATTAGTATCCTGCTGACTCCTTACTAGTTTCTACAATCTTTCTAGTGCATTTGGAAAATGTTTTATAAACCTTTGGTGTGAAGCAGTGTCTCCCACCCCCCCATTTCCCCTGTTTTTTTTTTTTTTTTCCTTTTAAAAAATAATTCTGGAGTCTTTGGTTGAAAGGAACAATACTATCTATGGACAAAAAGGCTACTGTTTAAAAGAAGAAGAAAAAAAACCTTCTAGTGTGCATTGTGTGTAGCAATTGTCTGGAGCTGTTATGAATAAGCATTTTTATTTTCTGTAGTGCCATCAATACAAACTTTCACTTTTTGAAAATTGACATTTAATTTGCAAACTTTGGTTTCTAGAAATCTGACATATTAAAAAAAACTCTATTAAGATATCAATAATCATTTCTCCTTTCTCCATTTTCTATTTATAAGGCTATCTCTTGGTTGTCAAATTGACTACAGAAAACACTACCAGGTTTTCTCATAGCACAGGGAGGGTGAGAGGAAGTGAACCAGAGGGGAGTGGAAGATTATGAATGTTTGAGTCTGTGTGTGTGTGTGTGTGTGTGTATGTGGTGTTTGTGTGCGCATATGAGATAGCAAACTGAAACCCTTCTGTCTGGGATTCCCAAACCATTTATGCAAAAGGGTGTTTAAATTACTCTGCTCGGGCACTCCAGTAACCGTACATAGTAAATACAAACAAAAAAATAAAAATAAAAAGAAAACACAATTATTTGTATCTACTGACTATTCATTTACAGCATGTTTGATTATTTACATAATATTATAACACATCAACTTAAGCCATAAACAGAATTAGCACGTTGCCTTACCATAAAATACAAATTAGAAGTTAAAAATATTTAAGAAATCTGTTTTAATATTTACACACTCTCAGTGAAAGTCATGGTTGCTCACATAACATGTACTTTGTACACTTAGCAAAATGGCATGATTGCTACACTTGTATTTTTCCCTAACCAACATGGTGGGTTTAGTTTCATTTTTTTTTTCTCCTTGCAGGAGGAATTTTTATCATTTTCCATTTTCTTAAGACATTTTTACTTTTAAATCACTGATGGACAACAATATTTGTATCCTTAAAAAAGAGCAATTAGACAGGCAATGTGAGAACTAGTTAACTTGGATATTCCGAGGTACAGTACTATTGTAGTGTCGAACTCTGCAAAGGTTCATAAGAACTGTGGGCATTGATGCGCTGATACGAGAAATGCTCAGTACCCTGTATTACTTATTTCAATATGTTGATTGTTGGTTGCTAAATTAAAAATACATATACACTGGTTTGGTGAAGGAAACAAAACGTATTAGCTTATTCCTTTTGTTTTCCAACATATGGATGCATATATATGTATGTATGTTTACATGGATCGATATATATACACATATACACATGTAGATATGTTGTAAGAACTGTGTTTGTTGATGTTGTCTTGCTGTTTCTGTTTTTGAATATGAAGTTAATCTTAAAACAGGAACACAGTTACCTATAGAAAATGGAAATTGTCTTAGTTGCCAATTTAATGCAGGTCTTGCACAAAATAAATGTGATTCATTTCTCCATTATGCATTCCACTGCACTTCCTTTATGTGTTGTGCTTTTTTAAGCTGACGAGATTTTTGTGTATTCCTAATGCTAGAAGGTAAAGTCTTTTGGTTTACAAATCATCATCATCAGTAGTAGTAGTAGTATTTTACTTAGCACTGCTTTTGAAGAAATGAGTAAAGGTCTAGATGGCACTGCTTGAGTCTTTTCCCCTGTTATTAAATTGCAGTAGAAAGAATTGTAACATTCCTTTGCAAACACATGATTATGTTGCATGGGTTTTCAATTCTGAAGTGCATTTCATACCTACTAGCAGTCATGTACAATATATATATACAGGTTGAGATCGAAGATTTCATTTAGACTGTGCATTTTAGAGTCAGATTTCCTATGAATTTCACAAAGATGAGAAAACACCTTAATTGCTGGCTATCTTGCAGTTTTATAATCAAAAGAAAAACTATACATATGTATAAACTGATAGTAATATCATATCAGAATTGCAAAAACACACCTTTGTGGTCCTTTAGTTTAACCACTGGATATCAAGCTGACTGACTGTCTGGATTTATGAAGCCTAGCACCCTTCCTTGCATTTAATGACTGCATTCAAATTCAACTAAACATATAGCTTAGAATAAATCCTATGTCTACTGTTATTTCTGGACAGGATGAGTCAGTTTTTTTCTATCTATATGTTTACTGAGTGCCAATATATGATTTTCGATCTAGGACACACATTTCAAGGTTCCATCTTCTCTCCTTTACCTCATTTCTTTACATCGTTGAGAGCAGAAATGAATTCCTGGTCATATGTATTTGAGGCTCATGCTATGAAGATGTATCCCTCCACATTGATTCAGATCGTTGACTTGCCTAGACATCCAAAATTCTGTTGTAATCATGAATGACAATATTAAGAATTTTTATGGCTTTTATGGAAATTGCAAATAAGAGCCCACTTCTAGACTTGGGCTCTGAGTTATGTCTAGAAAAAACTTTCTGAAATGACATTTTAGACTTGTGCCCCTGAGTTATTGATAAGCTCCTTCCTGTTATTTTCTACTCAAACTTTACCCCCTGGCCACAAGGGGCAGGCACTTTTATTAGTGTGACGGCCCAAAAAATGATTGCCTAGGAGAAAGCATGTCCCTGGAGAAACATGAGAAACCTCTACTCTGAGCATACAGGGAAGATCCTTGGTCAGATTCTGCCCAGAGATTATACTCAGAGGTGTTCAAGTATGTAATCAGAAATAAAAGCCAGACTTCTCTACACTGGGGAAAATTTTTTTATCCCACCTTGGGGCAAATTCAGAAAGTTGAATGACAAATTATTTTTTCTTATGTTGTTGTTCTCTACTAGGTAGAATAGGAGAGCAACAGGACTCCATAATATCCCAAACTACTGAATTAGGAGGGGAAGAAAACATACATTTTATCCACAAGAAAATATATGCATGATTAGAAGTGTTACTCTGAAAAAGAGGATGCTTTTGTTTTCTAAGTAGAAACGGCAAAGTCATCTTCTGAGAAAAAGTTCACTCAAATCAAACTTTACAGAAAATTTAACAATTCACTATTTTCTACACGAAAAGCAAAATATGAGCCTCACATGGATAGAAATAAAATATTATCAGCCTACTGTCATTTCTGTCCAACATATGAATGCATATGTCCAATTAATACAAAAAGAAACAAATGGCATAATTTAAGGTAGAATAAACCAATATACCATGTCAGCCTAATTATCAGTTTTATATTTTTCTGCAATATCAACCGAGGCTCATAACTCTCAACAGATTAATGTGGCGCTATTATTACCCTATTGTCCACTAGTTTTCATATTTTTCTTGATTAAGCAGATTGCAATATACACAATGGAAGCACCTGTTAAGAAAATCAAATCCAGTGAACCCACAAACTTTTTTCATGCACAAACTCTTTTAAAGTATTGTTTGCTTTCAAAATTATAAAGGTAAACTTCATTGCCCATATGAAAATAGAGTTCACTCACTCTCCCAAAGGCTTACTGTGCCTGTCTCCTAAGAATATTATCAGAAGTTTGGAAGCAAGAAAATCTGAAGAGAACCATTAATCCTTTAAAGCAGTAAACAAATCCTCCTTTTGAAATACCCTATTCAATTCAAAAAATAAACTCATAGGGAAATGTTCCAGAGATACCTGGCACTCTCGAAGGAAGATAACCTATTTGTTAGCCATGTCTGTATTCTATATTCCTGCATGACTCCCGATCTAAGCTGAACATCTAAGATACTTTTAGTTCCCCTAATTCTTCTATTTTCTGGCTGTATTCTGATTAGATAAATTATAAAAACCTCTTTAGATATGCTGTCAAAATCTTGTGATGTTGGAAAAAAAATAATTCTCTCTCTACCCTTTGCCACTGGACACAGTATGTACAGACCAGATGCTGTGGGGTGGTGATAAGGGTTCTGCTTGCTTGCTTTAAATTTGTTACAACACTCATTTCTGGAATTTTTGACTCTGCTCTGTGTTGTTAACTTTTTAGCCACCTAGAAAATAATTTTTTGCAAAATATTTTTTGGGTACTCCCATGTATGATAATGTTCAGAAGAGTCTCTATCTCTAAATGCCAAAATGAAGGATATCCTAGTTGATTCCCTATACTCCATCAAACACAGACAATGACCAAATTGCTGACCAAGTCTCTGCCTTGGCCCCAGCCCCCTTGGGCTCCCCACCCTAATGCTGCTCCAACTATATGAGAAGCTACCAGTTTAGTGGTAATTATCTCCCCATGACATCACGATCATCTTAATAACATAGGCACGGACCATCCCAAAGTAACATGTGTGCATGGTACTGCTGATAATGTTTCATGAGCACAGCGCTATTTCAATAGCATGCCAACCTTAAGAATGAACACAGAGAGTGTCTGGATATGACCATATCTTAGGGCAATGACTGACAATGCTATTGAGCCTTTTCAGAATATCTTCAAAATGTTTCCCCTCCGAGTAGCTGCCTACTACGCAGATGAAAACGGAATACTCAAGCTCAATCCTGTCATCATGGACTTACATCCCTTGCACTTTAACTGGAAAACCACAAGGACCTTAGTGTATTCATTACTTAGAAGAAGCAACCCAAACGGTATGAAATGGACCACAGGATAGGCCAGCAACTAAGGTATTTTAGCATCACTTTTGTCCTGGATTGATGTGTTTTCCAAGTCCTACGTCAGGCTGTACAACTGTTCTGAGGAGGAATCGAGTCCTTGATTCCCACGGGAGGCCATGTTTTAGTTCACATAATAAAGCCAATAGACGATGTTGAAGAAGGAAAAAACCACTGGGAAGAATATGCGGGACCACCTATCTATGGCATTCACGTCAGTCAAGTCGGGGATGGTGATCTTCAGTTGCGAGGCGCGTCTCCGCAGGCGACTTTTCTTTTGCGCCACGTGTCGTTCCAGAGCATTTCGACCAAAACTGTGCCTGGGCAACCCGGCTTTCCGATACTGGATGTTGGAGGCATCGTAGGCCATCATGGTGCTCCTGGGGTCTCCAAGTCCCATCACAGCCTCCGATGTGGCCATTTCGTTTTTGATTTCAAGTGTGCTCAGTAAGATGTTTTCGTGGGGGTCCATCTGCAAGGGAGAAGAATCAGAAAAGACAACTCAAACAATAGTAAGCCTTGGTGGGTGCTTACAATGCAAGGAAATATGATAAGACACACAGTGGGAAAGACAACTGGCTTTGCTATTTCACTGTTGAGTCCGAAGTGTGGCTCTGTTCCCATAAGCAATTTGAGTTTCAGTTTTCCCATCCATGCAATGGTATAATAATCCAGCTCTGGAGAACTGTGACAATTATGTAATTTTAGAATGCTGAATAGAGTGGTGTGAGTATGCCTATCATTTTGTTTAGGGTATGCAGATAACTAGAAGAAGGCCTGGCATGTTTTAAAGAATGTATAGTCTTTATATGAACACATAAAATATTAAAAACTGTACTTGGTATGAGATAATGTCAGGTAATGAATTTCTGGATTATGCTCATAAGAGTTTGTAGATGATTTAATGGCAAAACTAGAAGTAGTAAAAGTAGTGAGTAATTCGTAAGGACATGCTATATATGGCAAGTACTTTTTTGTGTGTGATTTCATTTCATTGATACTTTTGAACAACCACAGTAGAGATGTCACCTTAAATTTGCAATGTCAATATAAATAAGTTAAAAGAACCATTTTGAGCAATATAAAACAGGCCACATTTGACTTGCCAGAATATAAGAGAATTCAGAACGAGGAATTTGAAAATGAGAGGCTAACAACTAAACAGAGTTGGAGGTAGACAGTTCTGAGTCTGGGAAGGGACTGGCTTGAAAGGAAAGAAAGGGGACAGGATTAGAAGAGACAGCAGGCCCAAGGCTGACTGCTCAATTGCATTCTCTTGATTCAGCTCTCTTTAAAAAAATTTTTTCCTTGTAGATGGACACAATACCTTTATTTAATTTATTTATGTGATGCTGAGGATTGAACCCAGTGCCTCATATGTGCTAGACAAGCGCTCTACCACTGAGCTACAATGCCAGACCTGAGTCACCTCTCTTGATGATTTCTTCTTGCAAAGACAAAAGTAAAGGATGAACACTGACATCCTGATTCTCAAACACTGAATTATTATATAATGTTTAGTGCTGTGTTAAGAATGGGGTGCCTTAATTTTAAAAGGGCCCAATTGTTACACATAATAGAATCTAGCCATCTCAAGTTATCATTATTAATAGACTCTTACTTATTTTGGTAGACAATAAGAATACAAAAATTTCCATTAAACTTTTTGGATTTACAAAGTAAAGGAAAAAAGTGATAGCCACCAATGACACATGGAAACAAGATTACTCAATTGAAAGATATGATGAATTCTCTAAGCTTCATGAATTATGCAGATGGCAAAAAAGGTTACTAAGATTATATGTTAACAATTAGCTTTCAAATGGTTTACTGGTCCTGTATTATAAATTAAAATCAAATAGCTTTTGAGAAACAGAAGCTGCAAAAATATAGAACATGCTGGTATGCATTAGCTGACCAATTAGTCTGCCCCTTGATTGGATATTCTGTATGTTTATTTATGGTGGCATTTTGCATAGTAAAAAGACTAAACAGATATATTATTAAAATTAATTTTAAATGTTTTAAGACTTGGAAACTAAACTCAATATATTTTGAAACAGATCTGTCAAAGAAAGGTCGATTAATGGTTTTAGTGATGGGTTCCTGCTCCCCAGGGAAGAAAAGAGATATTTCAAGGCTGGTGCTATTTTCTAGTTCTTGGCAGCTACAAGAACATACATCCTCTTAAAAGGCATTCTTCTCACAACCATACTCTTAAAAGGCATTCTTCTCCCAGTTTACAGGTGAGGGCATTCATCAAACTTCACAGAGTCAGACAGATACTAAATGGAACTGGGACTCAAACCTTGGTCATTAAAACTCAAAAGGTGAGAAGCGGGAGGGTGCCATCTTCCAAAACTCAAGGAACGCAAAGCTGGTGAAAATGGGAAACCTATGGCTCCTTGATATTTCAATAATGTGCTTATTTTCTGTTCTTCTCTGGGTTATAAAGTTTTTTTTTTAACCACTTAGAAAACAGTTTTTTAGCAAATATTCTTTTGGCCACTATGCATGAGGACACTCAGGGCTCTCCCCCTCTCAAACACCAGCATGACTGTTTTTTTCACTGAGCAATTATTATAAGAATATGTGACTCAATACCAGAACTGGCTGAGTTAAAAGTCTAAAAAACAGTAACAATCATAATAGAAACTATAGGCAATGGACTACTAGGAGGGGAAACTTGTTCTAGGTTTAAAACAAATCATCCTTAGATAGTCCGTTTAATCTTACTGGGGTCCCATCTTATTACCTACAGAAATCAAAAGCTGAGTTAGATAATTTCTGAAGCCTTATTGACTTATTTGTCCATTTCACCAATTAACAGGTATTGATTGAAAACCCTCGGTGTGCCTGGTACTGTGCCAAATGGTCTAGATGCAGTGTAGGGCAAGTCAGCATGGTGGTTGGTTCCCCATGATAGTAACAGTCCCCAGAAAGAACACCAGCTTTGAGTCAAAAGGTTGTCCTTTGGGGACAACCTTTATTTTTTTTAAAAAAATTTTTTAATAGTTAACTGTTTTCTTCTTTTAATATCTTTATTTCTATTTATTTTTTATGTGTGCTGAAGATCAGACCCAGTACCTCATACATGCTTGGCAAGAACTCTACCACTGAGCCACAACTCCGGTACCCTGAGTTGTTATTTTTGACATTGGAAAAATAAATGCCTCTGAATTTGGGTTTCTTCAACTATATTGGTACCTAAGAACTCCAGAGATTTGGGGAGACTAGCTGAATTAAAATATGTGAGAAGAACTTGAAACGTTAAAGTACTTCACAAAGTTGACTGTTATGACATGCTGTACATGAAGTAGGATATATATACAGATCCCAGTGAGATAAAAAGAAAAAAAATGACAATACATAACCAAGCACCCCCCCAAAACCACTGCCAAAAGATAAGTGCCTTGCCTTGCAGAGTTGCTCCGCTGTGCACACTGTAAGCTCTCAAAATTTTGTAACCGATCTTGTTATAAAAATGCGATTGACATCGATTGAATGAATAAATTTGACCTTATGGAAAAAGGGATGGAGAATGGCCTTTCTGTAGGTAAAGGTAATCATGTCATCCCCACTGGAGTTCTGGTCAGGGGGAAGTGGGAGGGTGTGTGTGGCAGGGGAGGTGTATTGAATAGTAATATCAATTAATGAGGTGCTGCTACTCTTTGGGGTCAGTCATATCATCATAATACTTCAACCGTATTATAAGACTCATATAACGCATTAATAGTCAAGGAACAAATTAACCTGAACAAGGAAAGTAACTTTTCCTAGAAAGCACCTATCCATGACCATGAAGCTGTGAAGTGGAGAGGGATAAGGTATAACCATCTCCAGGTGTAATTTATCTCTCAACAGGGACAGAACAAAGCTGGCCGTAGTTCATTAGGCTGCACATCATGGTTAAGGCCCAAGACACTGCTCTGATTATCCCATCCTGTCTTTCCTGGAAGGACCAATTTCTCTACTACTTTCCCATATTTTCTACAAAGTCTATATTTCACTCCCTCCCCGTGCTCCCCCCACCCCCCGACAAAATAGGTGAATCCCTCCCTGTAAACCACACTAGAGTGTCCATGTCCATCACTCCTGGGCCACCAACACACACTTCCTGGAGGTTTGGCACAGTGACTCAATCAACACCTGGGACTGCACCTTTTGTCTATCAGGTGGCGAATGGAGGATGTGGCTCCCAACAATCTCTGAGTTTTGGATTCAGACAATGCAGGGTTTGATTCTGGGGTAACAGCCTTGAGACCCTGGGAAAAAATCATACAACCTCTCTGAGCTCTGTTTTCTTAAATGTAGAGCAAGGAAAATATTGATTCCAGTCCAGTGGTGTGGTTTGAAAGAAATAAGTAACAGTGCATCAAAAAAGTACTCAGCCCTACTTTGAACATAGCAAGAACTGAAAAGATTGTAATTGATCTCTTTATTAAAATGCAATAGATGTTCATTGAATGGTTGCATTTGATCTCCTACTGCTTTGTTATTAAATGCCATTGACAGGTAAACAAACCAGAACTTGGAAATCATCATAATTAAAAAAAAATTCTTGTTTCCTTTATTAGCCTCTGTAAAATGCTGAGAATAATTCTTAATAGCTCTAAACACATTATATGTTTGTGTTACCAAACATAAATGAATTTACTAAATACGATAAATAATTCTAAACCAAATTAATTTTATTTATTTATTTATTATTTTTTGGTGCCAGGGATTGTACACAAGACCTTGTGTGTGCAAGGCAAGCACTCTACCAACTGAGCTATCCCCAGCCCCTAAAATTATTTTTTATTGTGAGGTTAAGACAAACAGAAGCTGCATTTCACTTCCTAGGTGGAGAGGGAACAATGGGCTGAGAGTCAGTATTAGGTGCCCCACGTTCACAGAGTCCACCGGCATGATTCTGACCACACAGGAAAATGCAGCCCAGAGGCCAGGGCCCCAGAGAGACATCTCCTGTGCTGGTGAGATACACACACACACACACACACACACACACACACACACACACACATATAATATAAACCCAATATATATATGTGTACATAAATACATATATATAAATATCTATAAATATATGTGTGTATATGTATATGTGTGTGTATACACACACACACACACACACACACACACACATATATTTAATTTGGTGAGGTGCTTAACCACTGAGCAACATCCCTAGCCTTTTTGTATTTTATTTTGAGACAGGATCTCACTAAGTTGCTGAGGCAGGCTTTGAACTCATGATCCTCCTGCCTCAGCCTCCAGAGCTGCTAGGATTATAGGCATGTGCCATCACAAGCAGCTCAGATCATATTTCTTGATAAGGGCACACATAAGGTCTGTCTTATTTATTGTTGTATCCCCAAGCTTCTGGAATACTCTTAGCAAATAGTAGATGTTCAATAAATAAATATTAATGAATGAAATTAATTCTTTTTTTTTAACTCTAGTAATTCAATCTCTTTGTGAGGCATCAGTAAGATGGGTTTAAGTTTGCAATCCCAGTCTTAAGACTGGAAATTCAGGGGCCTACCTCTTGAATTCCTTCCCTGCTCTGAGGTTTCTGCCTCTAGTTATACAGTTGTCTTTCTAGAGCAGCATGCTCAGGTACCTGAGATCTGGAAACTTTATTGCCATGGCACCATGATCCACTTCCACAAGAGATGTCCCATTGTTACCCCAGGGAAGGGCAACTAGCAAGTAATATCTAGAAGCTATGACTAAAAACTTATGGACTGAGCCCTTTTGTTACCCCAGTACCCCTGTAGGGCAGGCACTAATCCATTTCATGCTTGGGAAAAAAAGGCACAGAGAGGTTAGAAAACAATACAACTTCACACAGTGGATAAGTGGGCAGAGCAGGAATTAGAATCAGGTCTTTTTCACTTGGCCATGCTGAGACATGATGGCCCAACAACTTTTATGAGTTCAGAGCTCATAAAAGACCCTTTCCATACGTGGCAGGGACTGTCAGCTGGAATCTTGCAAATTTTCTTTACAGAAGGATGGTGAGAGTTTGGAATTAAAGGTCACTAAAGGTGAGAACTGGTGTAAAGCCCTGTGGGCTTCAGCACTTTCCAGGAAGGAGAGAAGACATCTGGATTTTGGCTGCTCCTCAACCCCATTCCTTCCAAGAGCTGTCTGGGAACCCACAACTTTCACCTTCTCAGTTCCTGTGGATCTGGTGGGGCGTTTGCCAGATCTCTGGACAGCACCCCTCAGGCAGGGGCACACAAACTTTTCTGAGCCAATGACATACAGGAGCATTCAGATAGACACACCTAAGTGAAGACTCTCAAATACTGTCTAGAGGTGTGCATCTAGAAGCACACAGCCCTGAATCTACACAAGCTACTGAGATAGTTCAACTGTGAATGCAGATTCTAACATAGAACAGAACCAACATAAAAGAGAATTCATGGCCCAATGCCACCATGTCTCTGCATCTGCCATGCCTCATTTGCTGACACTGAGCGAGAATATTCTTCTCTTCCTCCTTTTCCTCTTTCCTTCTCTTTCCTCTTCTTTTGCCTCCTCCTCTTCTTTCTTATTCCCCTCTCTCTCTCTCCCTCGTTCCCCTCCCTTTTTCTGTCCCTCTCTCTTTCTTAAACCATCAAGATTTGGGTTTTATGTTTTTTTTTTTTTTTTTTTTTTTGAGATCCAGATAATCCTCATTGAGACATAATTCATCACATTTAATGGTTTCAACAATTGTGTAATATAGGCAAAGCAGGAAAGAAATTAAAGGAATTTCACTTGTATAAGATTTTTTCCCTTACTCAAATTGGAATGATGGAAAATCCATTAGAGCAATACCATTTTCAGTATGTAGCACAGAGTTGGGCTTCAATATTTTTGGCTGGAACTTAAGAACCCAGCAGTTGCTAGGCTGTTAAACTGACTATACTTTTTTAAAACTTTCTTTTGTTTCTTTGTTGTTGTTGTTCTTGTTCTTGTTTTCCCAACAAAAGGTGTAAACTACAAAATAGGGTGAGGGATGTGGCTCAGTGGTTGAGTGCCCCTGAGTTCAATACCTCCTCGCCACCCACCCCCCCAAAATATAAAGTGTGCTATGCATAAACTTCCCAGATCAAGGGCAAAGATAACAGAGGAGATGGAGAGACTTACATGTGGTTTAAGGGACAAGGGCAGAAAGTCTTGTGGGACACTCCTTTAAGTTTATTTATTTTTCATATCCGTCACTGTTTATGTAAAAGGAAAACAACTTTTCATAGCTTCATGTTCAGTTCAATAATAATTACCCTTCCATGGCTTCCACTGAGGCGTCTATTTTTATAAGGTGTTTTTTTATATGAAATTAAGTCTTTATAAACTTGGCATGCATTCAGTACTCTAACAGGTGAAAGAAAGACCATTCCTCTTTGACAAGGCAGGAAACTGAAGCTCAGAAAAAAGAAATGAAGTGAATGACTTAAAATTTTACTATTAATAAGTAATAAGAGAAGTGCCTAACAATATTGGGCTGTTTATGACAGTCAATGAAATATGACATGCTGCCTTCAGCTTATCTTAAAAATCAATCCGGGAAGCCTGACTTAGTAATGGTTTGGTTGGTGATAGTCTACTGAAGTGGGTCCCAAACTTGAATGTTCATCAGAATCCCCTTGAGGTCTTATTAAAACAGATCTCTGGTCCCCACTGCCAGGGTTATTGAGTCAGTAACTCTGGAATGAATTTCAATAATCTGTGTTTTTAACAAGTTTCCAGTAACTCTTGGCTGCTCCTCTGGGGTCCATGCCTGGAAAACCCCTAGTCTACTGAAAAGCAGTACAAGGACATGACTTCAAAGAAGGAGCAGCAGAGGCCAAAAAAATAATGTAAAACTGAATACCTCCCAGCTGAAAAGCAGCTTTCCCCGAGAACATATGTAGCTGTTGTTTATTATTTACTAGGCATCGTATTAAAGGTTTTATGCAATTATCATTTAGTCCTGATATTGACAATAATCCTATCTAAGAGGTATTACTAATGTCCCCATTTTAAAAATGAGGAGCTTGAGGATTAGGGGTAGTTAGCGATTTGCTCAGAGTTACCCGGTTGGTAAGTAGTAGAGCTGGTACTTAATCTCTTTTTCCCCTGGTTCCTGTTCTTAATTACCAGACTATATGACTGGATATCTTGAGACTTTCCTCAGTTAGGAGTTTTATCTTGGAATACTCTGCAGAATATACTTCAGTGACAAATTTTTAGAAAAAGGAATTTAGCTAATTTTAAAACCGAGCGTGCGCACCAACCTGTCCGGTCTTTCTCTTCACTTGAGCAGTGAAGATATTGGAGAAACCAAGGATCTGTCCCTATTTTTATGAGGACATTAATGAGAGACAGTTTTCTGATACATAATCAGAAGGGATACTTGGCCATCTCTACTGTCCTAGAAAACATACCAAAATATTTATCAAAATTTTGTTTCCTTGGCATTCATTTTCACCTATTCAAAGAGATGTGAAGATTTTGTCGATAGCACTTGACACAAGAAAGAGGGAAGCAAAGGGAAATGAAATGAAATGGAAGAAAGAGAGATAGCACTGGACAGATTGCTGTTCCTGGGCATGGACTGCCTTGGCATGAGTGCCAGGGCAGACCTTGAGTGCATCCTGGGTTCTGCACTAGTTGTTATCCATGCTCAAGTTTATACTTATGCAATCCATTCCTGACAAAACAGTTTCTTTTTTTTTTTCTTTTCTTTTGGGGGTGGGGTGGGTATACCAGGGATCAATCTCAGGGCCCTTGACCACTGAGCCATGGCCCCAGCCCCATTTTGTATTTTATTTAGAGACAAGGTCTCACTGAGTTGCTTAGCTCCACGCCATTGGTGAGGCTGGCTTTGAACTCGTGATCCTCCTGTCTTAACCTCCTGAGCTGCTGAGATTATAGGTGTTCACCACCATTGCCTAGCTGACCAAATGGTTTTTGACGAGGTTCTATTAAGTTCTCTCCTGATTCCAATTCAACAATGTGCTCTTGAAACTGTGCTTTATCTGGAGTTAATTATGCTTATCAATCAAGAATAAAGTGCTAAGTTTTGGGAAATAGACTGACTAATTCATACCACCATTCCAGAGACTCCTCCAATGATCCCTTGTAAATGAGGGCAGCTTAAACACTAACCAATTCCACTGTTCTATTGCATAGAGGAAGAGACTTCTCTGCTGAATTGACTTATTTTCCAGAAGGACCCATGAATTGATGGTTCTAATAATGGCAAATTCACATTGAATGTTTTAGATTAAAAGGGCTTATGTTTCTTTTTCTTCTCCTCATCCCAACATTTTTCACAATTTGGAAAGAAATACCTTTGGCTAATAGAGTTTTGTTTTGCTTTAAAAAGATATTGTATTGACCACCAAAGGGTGGGCCTTATTTTTATACAATAGTCAGTTAATTCCAGGTTTGGTTTCAAGTTTACCACTTCCTTTTCTACACCTTTCTCCGTGATAGGTATGTGCTCTGAAGGAATGGCCTTAGAATAGTCTATGGTCATATACAGAAAAACAGATCATATCCCTCAGTGACCAAAGAGCATCTCAAGCTTATCTTGGAGACGGAGAATGGTACGATTTTAAATCCCAATTCACCTCTCATGTCATCAAAAGAGGAGTGAGAAATTGTGAAAGTCCAAGAAATCCTCACTGTGCGATTTCCAATTACTGTGGGTAGGAGATCTTGTTTTATCGTCCATGAAATGACATTGTGACCTGTGAGACTTGAACTGCTAAGGCAATGAACTGCTGACCACATGGGAATATCCGAAGCACTCTTTCTAGAGGAAAAACACTCTGAAACTACCTGGCATGCATTCAGTACTCTCGGAGGTGAAAGAAAGTTCACCCAACAGAATGTGAAACAGAGATTGGAGGACAGTAAGAGAGGCCAACATCTTTGACTCTTTTAAATCCCTGAACCAAAGTGAACAGAGAAATAATAACCCAAACAGAGGGAGTTTACAACTGGAAAGGAAATACGAGAGAACAGGTAAAGTATCCAGGTAGTTGCAGGAGGGTAGAAGGGTTTCTTTTTCTTTTTCCTTTTAAAAACAAATTTTAATTGACATACAACAATTTAATGTGTTTGCAGCAATATGGATTACCCTGGAGAAGATTATGTTAAGTGAAATAATCCAGACACAGAAAGACAAGTACCATAATATCTTGGTCATTTCTGGACTCTTATAAAAAGATAGTTATTTTTAATAAAATCAGTAGGAAAAAAACTGGGACTTTTTTACACTGATTTTCTTACTTCTATTAGATTTCTGTACAGTGTCTACACTCTCAAAACCAGAGTGTGAGGATGGAGTCAGCATTACCAGCTATCTGTAACAACCATTCCCATCTGTTATGGTATGAATATGAAGTGTTCCCCAAGAGTCATGTGTGAGACAACATAAGAATGTTCAGAGGTGAAATGATTATGTTATGAATGGTATAACCCTGTTAATGGATTAATCCACTGATATAAGTTAATGGGTGGTAACTGTAGGTAGGTAGGTAGGATGTGGCTGGAGGCAGTAGGTCACTAGGGGTGTGCCTCTGGTGGTTATATTTTGTCTCTGGTGAGTGGAGTTCTCTCTGCTGCTTGGTGGCCATGTCATGAGCTGTTTTCCTCCACGGCTTCCTTCCACCATGATGTCTGGCCTTACCTCAGGCTCGCAGCTATGGAGTCAGTTGACAGAGAACTGAACCTCTGAAACCATGAGCCCAAATAGATTTTTTTCCCCTCTAACTTGTTTCTGTCATGTCTTTTGGTCACAAAAGCTGACAAACACACCCACAAAACACAGAAGTTCCTGGCTATTTCAAAGCTAGTTAAGTAGTTGAAAATATTTAAATTTATGTTTACAGATTCAAACCTTGTGCTCTCTCTACTAATTATTTCAGTGTAGGATGAAGAAAGGGGATGCTGGCAGCTTGAAAACATGCTACTATGTTTTTATTGTTTTGATTTTCAATTTCTAAATTCTCATGGATACACTTCTCAAGATTTCTTTAGTAAACTGTTTGGTAAAGAAACACATTAATGAATTCATTTTTCATGGATCAGGTGAGTGACCTGCCTGGTTCTCCTCCTCTAAAGTTGTGATAAGGTGAAATGATTCTGCTTCCCACACACAGAAGTCCATCTGGCCAAGCAGGGAAATCAAATGAGCCTGGGGAGGTTTTAGGTAACTGACTTGAGAGATAATGATGTTTTCAGAAGAAGTAGGAGGCAGACCTCAGGAGCAGAAGGAGAACAGTAAGGTTTTCCTTTCCAAAGGTCTTCAGAAGATAAGCCTTTCACATAAAAGTTGTAATTAACAGCCTCAGTAGTGAGGAATCCTATGACAAGCTTAAGCAGTCTTTCAATTGATGTTCTTACCCTTTTGGTCTTTCTTACACAGATCCCTGCCCTTTTCAAAGCCCACTAGCAGAGTGAAAAGGATACTGACCTCAGTAATGAGCACAGGTTCTAATCCTGGTTTACTGTGTCTGGGCCTCAGTGTGGTTTTAAGCAGAAAATGTAGGTGGGCTAAGGGAAGTCTTGACACGCTCCCTCTACCAGTTCAATCTTCTTGCTGAAGCTAACTGAATCTCTATGTCCCCAAAGATGGAAAGCATGGGCAGAACATGGGCCTTGCTGCCTTATTTATCTGGAATGCTGACCACAACGTTTTTTGGTACAAAGTAAACATTCAAGACAAAACTTGCTAATTGCATGTCTGGCAGGGTTAGACTAAGTCTGGGATCACCCATTCAAAATTGGGCTAGGAAGGTCATAAAATGTAAAGCAGGTGAAATGAAGAATGGGAAGAAGTTGGTTCTGTTCTGAAACAAAAGTGAAAACACAAGCCTGCCTGAAGCCCACTTCAATTCAAAATGTTAAACATCACTGTAGTGGTGAAAATCATAACTGAGCATTCATTCCACAGGTTGTTTTAGCAAAGTTGCTTTTAGGTTTAATTTATAAAAATTTTCCTCCCAGGTCCATATAATCTGCAATTACCAACTACCTTCTTCTTTTTCTTTTTTCTTTCTTTTTTTTTTAATCTATAGCATAACATTAAGAATTACAGATAAGAAAAATTTGCCTGACAAAAATCATGGAATTTGCAGGGAAATGGATGGCACTAGAGCAGATTATGCTAAGTGAAGCTAGCCAATCCCTAAAAAACAAATGCCAAATGTCTTCTTTGATATAATGAGAGCAACTAAGAACAGAGCAGGGAGGAAGAGCAGGAGGAAAAGATTAACATTAAACAGAAACATGAGGTGGGAGGGAAAGGGAGAGAAAAGGGAAATTGCATGGAAATGGAGGGAGACCCTCATTGTTATACAAAATTACATATAAGAGGTTGTGAGGGGAATGGGGGGAAAAAAAAACAGGGAGAGAAATGAATTACAGCTGATGGGGTAGAGACAGAAGATGGGAGGGGAGGGGAGGGGGGATAGTAGAGGATAGGAAAGGTAGCAGAGTACAACAGTAACTAATATGGCATTATGTAAAAATGTGGATGTGTAACCGATGTGATTCTGCAATCTGTATTTGGGGTAAAAATGGGAGTTCATAACCCACTTGAATCTAATGTATGAAATATGATATGTCAAGAGCTTTGTAATGTTTTGAACAACCAAGAAAAAAAAAAAAGAAAAAAAAATCCTATAGTCTTGCAGCTCCTTTGCAAACCAGGGTTTGGCTCCAGTACTAGCACTTCTTTCCCTCATTCCACGGGGCCTCGCTGCAGCAAATTTCCTCTGCAGAAATTTCCCTTTGCAGAAATGCTCATGTGGCCTCCTTAATTTTTCTGGCTTACAGTCTTCAATTCCTTTCACTCTCACAGCAACAAGTTAATTTCCTCTAGAGAATGCTTCCTTTCTCTATATGTATTAATTTATGTGGAATCCATTAAGATTGACACATTAACTACAGATCACTGATTTTTGTAAAGAATATTTGGATTGATATGGAAGGATGAATGTTAAATTTGGAGGAGAGTACATTTCAAATTGCTACATTTAATATTGTTAAAGCACAAGGAGTGAATGCATGATGAATTAAATAATTTCTTTTAGAACGTTCCAGAATTCTTTCTGGGTGCCTTTTCTTAATTTAATAAAGTACATGCTACTAGTTTCAATTAAAGTTGAATGGAGGGAGTCATCTTCATTGTACAGGGGAAAAAAGAGACCGGGATGAGATTGAAAATCTCTGAATAAGGAACAAGTGAAGGAAGCTTATTTGTGATCTGTAAATTTTAATGAACATTTCTTTCCTTCAAAGGAGGACTAGAATTATTAAAGTATGGAGTGGAGCTGGGTTTTATAATGAGCTCAAAACCTCTTTTTTTTTTTTTAAGAGATAGGGTCTGTCTTGTTCTGTTTCCCAGGCTGACCCCAAATTTCTGGGATTAAGAGATTCTCAAACAGTCTCCTGCCTCAGTCTCCCATATAGCTGGAACAATATGTCCACTTTACTGCACTTGGCTTAAAACCTTAATTTTAACAAGTTTTAGGAAGGTAGATGTGAGAATCTGCCTATGCAATTCTGATAACTCACAAAGATTTTAAGAGAGGCGAAGGCTTGTTCCAGTTCATTATCACCTGGCAACTGATCTTTTTTTTTTAATATTTTTTTTTTTGTAGTTGGACACAATACCTTTATTTATTTACTTATTTATTTATTTATATGTGGTGCTGACGATCGAACCAAGGGCCCCACATGTGTGAGGCAAGAAATAACCCCAGCCCTTGATCTATCTTTTTGTTCCCTGGTTCACTCACCTCAAAGCATCATGGGAGGTGTCTTGCTGAGGATTTCTATACATATCGTCTAACTAGTAACACAATTTCCCAACTTACTTTTTAATAATTCCAAAGAAAACACTTGCTTGGTGTCTTTCTGAATGCTGGAGACAGCCAAGTCTACTGTTTGTAAGGCACAGAGGTGAGGGAGGGGGAAGGGCAGATAACCTTTAGAAGAGGAAACACATTTGTCCCCAGAGACTTGCACATGCTATTAAAAATTGTAAGAGTTCATATCACTAAGATGAGGGGGTTGGAGGGGCTGCAGCCACACTCCTTTCACCTCACAATCTTTCAAAGCCTACAACAGTAAATAATGAAAGTGGAAGTTGATCAGGTCAAATTTCAAAATTTATTGGAAGGCCCTGATTGACCTAAAAGTTGTAACTTAAATCTTCCCAGATCACTGGGGGACCCATGATTTTCTCTTGTTCATGGCTTTTTAAGTTAACCCCAATCTTATCCCATAAACTAATGAAGATGGGTTTGGACATACCAATCCATCCACTGCCTTAGTTATTGGTGAGAGGAAAATTATAACCTATTTCTAGTTTCAACTAGTAGAAATGAAAGTTTTATTTCTGCCTCTTAGGCAAGGCACCAAATTTTTAGTTCATCTAAAATCTGACCACTCCTTCTCCCTGGAATATACTAACTAAGAAACAGAATCTGTCTACAGACTTTAAAATATCCCATCTAGACTATAATCAGCTCCACTTCATGTCTGAGAGACACAGTCACTCTCCCTAATCTTACCCTCCACCTCCTGTTGTTCTTCATCTAATTTGGTCAAGAAACCAGAAAACTGACGTAATGCAAACCATATGGGCAGGACTTCCATGAACATGACATAAAAGTACAGCCTGAAGAAGCAGTAGGTGCTTGTTCCAGAGAATGTGCTGGGGACCTGGAATTCAAGTTCTCTCCTATAGCATCTGAGTTTCCTTTGGCACTTGAAGGAGAGGTCACATGAAGGTCATGTCAAAACAGATCTCTAAAACAGAGATGGGTTGGTTGGGATATATGGATTCTCACTGATTACTGAATCCTGTGAGTGTAAGTTGAGACTCATATTTAATACTTACAAAAAGTACTGAGGAAAACTGACTTAGCCGCAATTAAAAACCATAGTGTGGTCAAAATGAATTAAAATGTGTCCTGGTAAGCACTGTGCACAACCAGGACTAAATAACTGATGCTAAGGATAGTGTGACTATGGACCAAAAGTCATAGTGAGTGTGAGTGGCTCATGATTAATCAAAACGGAAGAGTTCACAAAGTCCATAGAGTTCTCTTAGTAGAACTCATTTGATGCGGAATACTATGAAGCTATTTGAATAGCACCAAGGAATTCCTAACAATTGCTTCTTCAGATAAGTGAGAGCTGCAGGATCCTCTTTCATCCTTCCTTACTCTTCCATGGCCTGCATCTTTCAGATCTAAGTTCAAATGTTCCTTCCATTGCAAAGCCTTCCTTGATCCCTCTGCATTTTACCAGGTCAACAATGGATGCTATCAAAGCAATGTGGATACTTCCTTCCCTATCCTTATTGCCATGAAAAATTATATATTAATACTTCTGACAGAATTTGTTTAAGGTATGTCTTCTCATTGCAATGTGCCATCTGTGAGGGCAAAGTTCATGCTTGGTAAGGTCTAAGAAATATCCACTGAAATAGCAGATAAGACCACTAGTCAATAACCGTGGATATGCAAACTATGTTCCTAGCCCAGTTTTAAGCAGTGTACATGGATTAAACACATTGATTCCTCACTGCGATTCTTTGTAGTAGGAACAATGTTTAGCCCTCATACCATAGGGAACGAGCTGAGAGTGAAGAAAATCAGGGCCCTTGCTGAAAGTAGCACAATAAATAATGAGGGAGCTGAGGTTTGTACCCCAAAGTCAGATTTTAGTTCTCAGAGTTAAGACTCCCACTATACTGCCTCCTAGGACCTTATGTATGTCTCCTTCAAAGACTGAAATTCCCTATATTGTGTTGAGAGGAGGACTGAGGCAATAGGATGGATAACTAATGCCTGTGGGAACTCCCATCAGATCAGAGGACAGGAGACAGAGATCATGGGGGAGGATAAAGGTGTCCTTGGGCATTAATAAGGACAAAATCAGGGGGGAACACAGACCTGTTAGGCTTGGAGGAAGTAAGGGGATGGGAGGAGGCCCCTGTGTCTGCACATTACACTTAGTAAGTGCCAAGCAGGACAATTTAAGGGGTCTTCCATATGGACCCCTTCTACTACCTTTGGTTGGACTACATTTTAGAAAAAGTCACTATATATGAAATGAGAGGACCCCATATTAGCAGAGTCTTTACCCCCAGACTGCAGGGACTTTCAGCGAGTCCCTGTAAAAATTCCTGTTCTTTTTGGCCTGAAGCAGTAGTACTGTGTTTAAGAATGTGGATGCTGAAGTCAGGATACTCAGGGTTTAAAGGTAAGGTCCCCAAACTACGGTCTTGAGTAAGATACTTAAACTTGCTGAGCCTCAACATCCTCCACTGTAAAACAGGTACAATAATATCTGCTTATTGGACTGCAGTAAGGATTACATATGGCAACTCATATAGAACACTGAATGCTACAAAGGACAGACTCAAGGAAGAGTGACTTTGAATGCTGTAGAAGTGAGGGGGTGGGCGGAAGTGAGCTTAGGCTGTCTTCATCGGGAAAGGTTTTTGGGGAGACAGAGGAAGATACAGAGCAGTTGCTCCGTCACTCTTTACAAAACAAATATGTACACCAACCCAGGTGCTTCTCTTTGCTACAGCCTTTGGTAGGGAGCTTCCTCTAGGTTTTGAGCTATGTGAATCTTCTAGTTTCATTCTGCCAGGAAAATGTCCAAAGTTGAGAACTCATTATTCACAGAAAGAAGAGACTGTGAATAATGTTTCTTTCCAATGCTTAATTTGGAGACCTTGCTTGGTTCTTTATCCCGACAGAGGGCAGAGGCAAAAAGTAACTAAAAATATTCCACGTTGTTATCTGCCAACAGTTATCAGTCAAAGTTTGGGAAAGGACAACTTGCACTCATCAGCAAAACAAAGTTTTCAGACTATTTCTGGCTTCATTTATTTATGGGAAATAAGTCTTTCTTCCTCCAAATTAAGTGCATCTACAAAGGGAGTTTCATTATGATAATAATGATAATATGAAATTACATTTTATGGATGGTATTATGTGGTAGCATTTTAAGTTTCAATAGAGATAAGAACATTTATGTAGTTAATTAAATCCCGAAGACATGAGTTTGGAGTCAGCTTTGAATTGCAACTCCTTTAACTCATTAGCTGTGTGATTTAGAGTGAGTTCCATATTTTAGTTGAGCTTCAGTTTCCTCATCTTTAAAACTGATTTACATCACTGCATTATTTGAAGGGTCATTTTAAGATTGAGGTAAGGTGTTTAAGGTATGCTATGATTTGGATCTGAAATGTCTCCCCCCAAACCCATGTTTTAAAGACCTAGCCCTTGTTGCTACTGGGAGGCATTGGAAACTTCACAAGGTAGAGCCTCGTGGGAGGTCTTTTCTGGTCTTGGGGGCATGCCTTTGAAGAGGAGAGTGGGGACCTCAGCTTCTCCTCTTCCTCTGTTATACTTTTCATTCCCAACCCTGAGGTGCATGGTTTTGCTCTTCTGTGCCCATGTCCCGCATGACATGGTGCCCCAGGCCCTAAACAATGGGGCCACCTGGTCATGGACTTAAGATTCCAAAACTATAATATGAAATCAAACATTTTAATTTATAAGTTGATTTATCTCTAGCCTTTGTTACAGTAATGGAAAGCTCACTGACATAATCATGTCTTCACATGATTAGATACATAACAAAAGGACTTGCGACTTGACACGGCTACCGCTTGTGCAGAATATACAAATTGGCTGATTTATATAAGCAGACAAACTAATAACTTTTAGTTTTCCTCTGTCCCCCGTGCAGTGGGTGTTCTGGCAGAATCCACCCCATTTATTGCAACAACAATGGAGACCAACTTCCTGTCTCAGGTATGAGCTGCTTTAAGTCAGTCTTGGTACACCTATCCCTTTGGAAGAGACTCCTGGTGTACCAAGACTGACTTAAAGCAAACTGAGTCAACTGAGTCAGTGACAAGACAGGAAAAGTTTGTTGGAGGCTTTTGAATGCAACAGAAGTTTCCATCTCTGTTTCTGGATATGAATGATGAGACAAGGCACCTTGTCACTAATGGACATCATCTGATGTCAGAACAAGATACTGTTCCTAAGATTTTTGCCAGTTGGCTTGTTCTCCCCCCACCCATGATCATATATGGTTGTCACAGGCTAGACACATTAAAGGTGGGGAGAAAAATGAAAGAGACTCAATTAAAATCCCAAATAGTAACTTCAATCATTTCAGATACATTCAACCTAGAACCATGAAAGGTGTGTGTCTGTTTATTCTTTTCTAAATATACTAGTTCTGTGAGGAAACTTCATCGTCTTCCAATAGAACTTGTAATAAAAATTCCCTTCATTTATTTGAAACCCTCACTTTCTGTCACAGAGTTTAGCTCATTCCTGTCTATAATATCAGGATTAATCTGAAAAACCAAATAAGGACTCACTCATCTTCTGGATAAGAAAACTTAGGCCTAGAGAAATTCTTTTGCAATAGTAACAGAGCTTTTCAGACACTAAGCGAGGTTGAGTATCCCAGCTTCCTGAATCCAAATTGGATTCTCTGACTGGCTCTGCCAATTATAGAACCGAGGAGAGATATTTTAAAGCAGTTTCACATGCAATCTGTGATTAAAATGTGCAACTTGGGGAGAAAAAAAAAATCTAGGTTTACATTCCAGATTTATTTAGTCCTTGTTCTACCATTTACTAGTTTGTGTGATCCCGAGTAAGCCACAGAAATGTTAACATGAGGGGAGTTTTTGAGGCTCTGTTTCCTGTTCCCAAGCTTACGGTAGGTACTACTAATTGACCAGCTACCCCAAACTCAGCTACAGAATCCTCAACATAGTTCTCAGGGCTGATACTCAAAAGTGTCTCTCATTGGCATTTCCTGGGTTTCATTCTTGTTCTTCAGTGTGATCCAAACTGTGCTTTGGCATTGCTGAAAAGTGTGTGGGAAATGTAGCCTCTGAAATGTTGTTGTAGACCTCCTGAATACAAGTGTGTCCTTGACAAGACCCCTAGGTCACTTCTGAGCACATTAAAGATTAAGATGTAACAAGAAACCATACTTTAAATCTCATGGCATTCTAAAAGTCAATGCCGATAGAATTCAAAAGAAAAAAGGAATTTTCCAAGAACTTTGGGTAGCTCTCCAAGTGTGCTGAATGGTCTTCATCCTCAGCTTGGTATAGTGGAGGGTTAGTTGGTAATATTTTATGTTGTGTGTGTGTGCTCCTTTTTCAGGATGCTGAATTAATCACAGGCAAACTTCCAACTAAACCCTCAGGGGAGAGTGAGCTGCAGAGGGAACTAGGAGATGCACTTCAGCCAGGGATCCCTGCACAGCTGTGGTCCATTGGCTTCTGTGCATTTGACCAATTACACAGTGAATTACCCCAATGAGTACTGTCACATGCACCATCTACCCTCACTGTCCAAGTCTCTGTTAGGAGAACTGCTGTCAGTTCCACATGGACTTGTCTCTCATGGTTCTCAGAAGTGCTTTGCTGGAACAAAGAGACTGAGGACAGATGCAAGTCAAATTATGATGAACTATCCTGTCCATGAATGGAAGGCAGTGCTGCACAATGGGCAGTTATCCTGAATCACTGGAGTAGAGTCTAGTCTATATTATGTATCTGCTGTATGGCTTTGGACTAGTCACTTGTTCTCTGTGGGCATCAGTATCTTTTGACATAACATCAGAAGATCTATTAAATCTGTTACCAGAGTTAAGATAATATTTTTCCATGGTAGACACACATTGCCTGGCTGGATTGTGCAGGTTCTCATTACCCCTTCTTTTTTTTTTTTTTTTTTTTTGCCTTGAGATAGACTATACTTTTATTCCATGAAGTTTTTCCTGAACATGCATCTAAAGGTTTTATCTCTCTCTTCCAAAGTTCAATAGCAGATGATATCTGCCCTGAATGTTACCCATTCTGATTATCACACAGGATTTAAAAATATTATCGTGCTAGTGAACTATTCCATCACACTGACAGAAATAATGCTACTAAGTTTAGGAACAACCCTGAAGAAACAGAAAAGTCTGAATTCAGTCCCTGTGAACCACTCATGGTAGACATCAACTCTGCAGTGACCTCTTCTCAAGTGCCTGCTGCGTACTTTCTATGTACACCCCATGTAATTCTGAAGACCATCTCTTCATGGTGGAACTGTAAACTTTAAGGCACATGAAGGAACTGAAGCTCAAAGAGGTTTCCCATGCTCACTAATAAGTGGCAGTCTTGAGGCCTGGACTGTGGGGCCATCTCCTAATCCAAACCCAAGTTGATTTGACTGAGCTGGTCTCCCTGTGACCTTAATCACCACACTAGATTTCAGGCACAATAACAGGATAAATGCTTGTTGAACGGTCAACACATTCATGATGTTCCTTCCAAATCTGTACCCCATGAAGAAGAGTTTGGGGTTGTCCTGCAACTGGCCACTATAAGTTGAAAAACTATAGGTGACTCTCAAAGGAACATAGCTCGTATCTTTGGTTTCAGGGGGCCAACATTTTCAACTACTATTTTAAATGATCCTTGAGCTAAGAGTCTACCTGAATGCACAATAGCGATTCCCAGAGACTGTGAAGAATGTGGAGGAGGGGTGGAGAAAGGGGCAGGAAAGAAAGAAGAACACATTGGACAACAGGCATGAAAACTGAATGAGGGGCTGGGATTGTGTCTGGCATGTGTGAGGCACTGGCTTGTATCCTTAGCCCCACATAAAAATAAATAAATAAAATAAAGGTATTGTGTTCATCTACAACAAAAAAGACAAGAATATTATTTAAAAAAATGAAATAGAAATAAGTTCTGGCATTCTATAGCACAGTGGGGGTAACTACAGATCACAATAACCTATTATATATGTAAGGAACTAGAAAAGAGGAACTTGACCTTTCCAAACATAAAAAGGAGATGGAAATGTTAATTACCCTGATTTGAGCGGTACGCTTTGTATACATGCACTGGATTTTCACACCGCATCCATAAATATGTGCAATTAATAAATAATAATAATCTTTGATCCTAAACCAAAGAAACTTGAAATCCTCATAAGGCAGCATTCCCACATGAGGACTCCTTTTGCAGTGAATTCTCAGAGTGCCAGCTGGGGTAGCCTATGCTACCCCAGCTGGCACTCTGAATTCTTAGCTTAACTCCCTCCTAGGGAGCCAAAGCAGGAATTCTCCGATTCACTGGGGGACGTTTACTATATAGAGCCCTTGAAGGTGGTCTAGCTTCTAGAAATATTCTGCAGTAGAAGCTTGTAGAAATGTTGAGAGGCAAAGACGCAGCTTATTTATTGCTTAGGGAGATTTCAAAATTATGTCAGGGTCCATTTTTGTTCTCTCTCCCTAGGTGCCCTTTGTCAAAATTAAATAAGCATCAAGCAACTCTGCAAACCTCTTTGCAGCAGAGGACATAAAAAATTCTTAATTTTTTTAGGAACACGAGGAGGTACTTGCTGGAGGTACTGTTTTTTTATAACAAAATAATTTAATATTAATAGAAAGATGGTTAATAAAAAATTAATGCCAGCTCTTGCTTCCCAGAGCTGCCCAAGGAACATAGTTTCCTTTCTTTCTTTCTTTTTCAATAAATAGTTCATAATATTTCCAAAGTTTTCATGGCAAAAATTTTTTTCATGAAGTAGAACTGCTATGACATTTCCTAGTATCTAAGATTTTATTGAGTATAAAGTAAATACTATAAAATACAGATATACTTATTGAGGAAAGAATAAAAAAATAATATTCATAGTGAATTGAAGTTTCCTATTAACTTCAGGAGCTTCAGGAGGTGAATATTTGCCTTAAAAACAATATCTTTTCCTTGAAAACCAGGTTAATAACCCACAGCTGGCTTTTGATCATGACCTAGCAACATGGTAGAGGTATGCCGCAGATGTTGGATTTCAAATTCCAAAATGAAAACCAGGCCTGCACTTGGAAGAATCTTAGCTTCATATATGAACTGTGGTTGGCTCAATTTTGTTGAGTGGCGATCTAGGTTTTCTGACATATTAAATATGTTTATAAAATTGAACTCTTCAGTTGTGATTCCCATTCTAGAAAAACACCAGATTGAAAGACCATGGGTCATAACAAAGTCTTGGCTTCCTTGTACAAACGAGGATGACCAGATAGGTTCACTGACTCAGAAGGGACACAGAGAGGCAATCGCAGCAGAGGAAAGGGACATGGTGGACCAGAGGTTCCACCAGCACTGTTCCCAAGAGCCTGTGTCATAGTGACATCCTACGTGTCTGTGTTCCTTTTCACATCTATTAAATGGGGTTAGCTCCACCCTCTATGTATCTAGAGGTTTTATTGTGATAATTAAATGAGATTCCACAGTAATCATTTTGAAAAGTTATAAACACTATCCCAGGGTGCAATATTATAATTTAATGTACCTGCCTGCTAAATTATCGCACCTGACAGCTTAAAACCATTTAAATTATATCCTAATTTATCCAGTATAAGAAGCATATCCTTTTAGATGAGTCATTTTTAGGACAGAATAGTACGTTTAGTTACTGCTAACTCAAGAAATTATTTTAGAATATTTCTCTCTATAGAGTTTCCCCCCTCATTTTCCCCAAAGTAGACTTGCTAATGCAAAGATTCTATAAGAAACAGTCGGACAGACACCTTGTTTTAAGTGTGCACACATATATATTAAAGTGGAAAAGAAATAAAAGTAGGTTTAGCTGAAAGGAAGTGAGGGAAATAAATGAAAGTCGGTTTAACTGAAAGGAAATGAGGTTCCAGTGAAATTCAGGTGAGAAAATTGAAATGTTCTAGAAAGACATGATGTTTAGGGTGAATCAGATCATGGGGATCTCACCCTGATTCATGAGAGTTTCCTTGTGTCATCTCACATATTTGGCTTAACAGGTGTCCAAGTTGAGACCTGGATCCTGAGTCTCCTGACATGCTCAAAAGGGATTTCAAGAGGACTTTTGCCTTTCAGAAGACCCCCAATATACAAATGTGTGGATAACTGGATAAGATGAGAATTAAAAACTCATAGCATGAATGATAGCTTGGGAAATATTTCTGAAAATCACATAGCAATTCATGATTAGTATCTTAATTATACTTAGGACTCTTAAAACAGAGAATAAAGGACACTTAAGATAAATGAATGAGAAAAGGAATAGCTAATTCACAGAGAAGCCAATTAAAACAGCTCATAGATATATGGAAAGATGGTCAGCTGTTAGTACAAATTTACGAAAGATTACACTCCTAATAAGCTGCAAAGAGCAAGCAGCAATCAAAGCTTACTAAAGGACAGTGAAAAGAAAGGTCTTCTCACACAGACGTAGAAACAGATACAGGAAAAAATATTACAGAATATGCCTGTGTTTTTTCCCAGGGGGAAAAAATGGGAGTCAGATGGTTTTCACTTTCCTATGTTTTTAACTATTATGCAAGTGAAAAATAACCATGTGCTTTAAAAATATAGTTAGAAAGATAAAAATATGCATTTATTGTAGAAAGAAAAGGATTACTGATAGGAATGGTGAGAGAGAAAGGAAAACCCAGCAATTAAATATTTTTACAAGGCCAAATATATTATTTCCTGGATTCAAGATTTTTCTCTCATGTTTTCTATATAACCCATGTTTTCATGCCATTTATACATTTTTTGCCTTTTATGTAGTACTTTCTCTTTTTAAAAATAGATCTTTGACTTATCTTGAATTTAATTTTCAAAGAGGTTAGATAAATGGTATTACATTTAAATATTCACAAATAGTTGAATAATTCATACTACCAATGATACGAAATGACATATTTATTAAGAACTTACTTTGATTATGTTTCTAAACCAGTTTTTATTCTCTTTATATGGTGCACTGGGCTATTGTTGTACTACATCCATTACTGTGGTTTCACAGTTCACTTGAACTTCTAATAGAGATATTCTTCTCTCATCAGTTTTCATTTTGCTAATTACAATATGTATTTTTTTCATAAAATTTTCAGATTACTGTGTCAAAAATTTAAAACAAACCATCGAAGAAATAAAGCTAAAATTAAAGTTCATTGTAGTAACCAATGAAATGACACTAAACTCATAGAATAAACCCCTTTAAAATGTTGCGTATTTAAATAATATAAGATTTCTCTTGGGAAAAGCAAAATTTTCTTTCAGTAAGAACTTTCTGGTATCAGAGCTTTCTTTCCTTCCATTTTTGATACTATTTACATATTTTTTACATAGGAAAGCCATGGAAACTTCCCTAACTTTTCATACTGTTTCTGAAAGATTTTCCTAGGTTGCCTATATTTTGCTTAAATAAAATGACATGTACTTTTTCTTTTGGGTTTTGCTTTTTGCTTAGGAGTAAATTTCTTCATTTATTCCTCCTTCTTTTTCAAATTCTTTCTTTTTCTCACTTAACTGCATTAGCTAATATTTTTTAAAAGTTAATTAACAAGGCAATGGTGAGCATCCATTTCTTTTCCTAGCTTTTACTGTTTCACTCTAAGATGAGATGCAAGAGACAAAGCATCAGTTACTATGGTAGATAAACACAAAGAGGGAGACCCATTCAGGGAATGTTCATTGCTCTCTAGTTTCCTAAGGGATTTAAATTTAAAGCCAAGCTTGATTAAATTTTTAATAGTCTTCTTGGTATCAAAAGGGGAAAAAATTTTCACTCTTTCAACTTATATATGATAAATATTATCCTTGTATTTTTTTAAATCAATATTTTTTAATATTTATTTTTTAGTTTTAGGTTGACACAATATCTTCATTTTATATTTATGTGGTGCTGAGGATCGAACCCAGGGCCTCATGCATAATAGGCGAGCACTCTACCACTGAGCTACAACCCCATCCCCTATCCTTGTATTTTGAGACGACATTAGGCTGTTTTGTTACAGTTTGCATTCAGTTTTCTCTATATTCAAATTGATTTAAGAATTTTGTTTCTTCTCAGTATTCATTTATTGAAGGGGATTCATAGCTTTTTCTCATGAATTTATTTTTCTTAAATGTGGGTTGTCACCATATTCATAGAATTTCTAAATCATAAGTTTTTCTACGTAATGACCTGAAGATTCCAATATCACTGAAGGCACTTGATTTTTACTGTTTGATAGGATTTATAGTTGAAGACTTCGGGGTCAGATGCTCTTTTTCAGTGGAAGTTAGATTTTTCTGTTAGTTTAGGATAATGTAAGTATGACATTCTAAGACATAGTCATTTATTAATTTATTTAAAGATGGGTTTGGCTTCACTTTCCCTCTTCTAATCTCTTTCATCTCATTCTTGATCTTTGGTTTGTTATTCTCTTTTAATTTCTGGTGAGAAAAAAGTTATTATGGAGTTGGGCATGGTGCACGTGCCTGTAATCCCAGTGATCCAGGAGGTTGAAACAGGAGGATTTTAAGCTCAAGGCCAGCCTCAGCAATTTAGTGAGATTGTATTTCAAAATATAAAATAAAAAGGGCTGGTGATAAGATTCAGTGTTTAAGAGCCCTGAGTTTCATACCCAATACAAACAAACAAAAACAAAGCAAAACAAAACAAAACAAAACAACACCAGAAGTGGTAGACTAGGCCTGTAATCCCAGTAGTTTGTGAGGCTGAGGTAGGAGGATCACAAGTTCAAAGCCAGTCTCAGCAATGTAGTGGGGCCCTCAGCAACTTAGCAAGACCCTATCTCAAAATAAAATATAAAAAAGGGCTACGAATGTGGCTCAGTGGTGTAGTGCCTCTGGATTCAATTCCCAGTACCAAAAAAAAAAAAAAAAACAAAAAAAACTTTGATATGGAAATTTTAAGTTTATTCTGAGGTATACTTTTTTTTCAGCCCCCAGCAAAAGAGTCATTATCTATCTTTTGCATGAGGTCTTCCTCATCGCATTTGGTAAGTTTATTTTGCACAATGGACATACTGCTTCTTTGCTGAGATTCTTCATCTCTGCCCAGTGCAGTCTTGATCTGGATTGGGTGTTGGTTGCTTTGATTTTGTTTTTCCATTACTATTTTATCCTATGTGATTTTGGACAGAGAGAGAGAAACTGTATATGGGGTTTGATTCTTCTGATTTGCTACTTTAATTCTTGTCATAACTGGATAGTTAAATGCCAGTTTGTGTGTTTTCCTCCTTTCATGAGTGAGGTGATTATGTGCAGGCGTGTGCATGTATGCATGTACATAGGCACTGCCACACTTTCCTAAGATGCCAGTAGAGATGGAAACTATAGCAGAATGTATTAGGGAGCAATTTGGACATATACATCAATGTTTCACTTTAGATGAACATCATTTTGGACCAAGCAATTCCATTTTAAGAAATATGCCAGAAATCAAAGGTGTGGGAACATGTTAGCAACGGGAATGCTTCTTTTAGGGCTGTTTATAAGGTGGAATCTCTTAGAAACAAAGAAGACATCTAACAGTAAGTACTCACTTAATAAATGTTAATTAAATTGTGGTATTTACATTCAATAAAATATAGCCATTAGAAATGATACATACTTAAATATATGAAGAGGTAAAGTGGAAAATTATAACAGATGATTTATGTAAAAGAGCATCAACAATGATATTACGGATTGTATCTGTCAGAGGGTAGAGAAGGTCTTCACTGCCTTTTAAACATATTTTTAAGAACAATTATGAATTAGCTTCATAATCAGAAAAATAATAATAAAGCTTAAAAGATGAAAATAAAAACCGAGAAAGATACACACTCTCTACCACCATCTTGATATGAATACCAACTATGGATAGAAGGCTCTGTGCCTGGTACTGTAGAAGGTCCTTAACACAATTATCTCACTTAATCCTCGTAACAGCTCCATAAGGCAGAAATTAGTGTTTCAATTTTCATCTGAGGAACTTGACAGGCTAAATATGCCCCATGTCACACAGCTCATAAAAGACGACGCCTGCATGTGAACTCAGCTCAGCCCGACTGAAATCCACCAGGTCCCAGTGCCCCTCAGAATCACCAACAACAACTCGCTGGTCTAAAGATTCCGGGTTTGATCATAGAAAACTCATTATTTAAACTGCTGAATATTAATCCTTATTTCATACTCCAAATATGAACTTAAAAGAGGACTCAAAGAATAGAATACAGACGTATCTGAAACAAAGAAGTTTAAAACCAGAAGACATAAAAATTTATACTTTAGTGAAAATCATTGAATCTTTTAACTATTTTTGAGAAACAAAGAAAGAGAGCTTGAAAAACTAGGGGTTCTAAATAATTAGATCTTATTGTATCAGCTTTTTCAAGCCATCAGGTAAACAATTTAATGTACTTAAAGCAGCAAGTTTGCTTTAAGATATCCTCATGGCAGGAGGACATCCTGATTTTTCCAGTGACTTAACCCAGTCACTGGACCAATCACAAGCTGTGCTTTGATTTTAAAAAATACCCCATTCTTCAACCCTTTGCTTTTATCACAAATCCAAATTCTAACTTTCATTCATGTTTTCTTCTAATTATTAGCATTCTACACAGAATACTTGTCCAATGAAATCAATTGACTTATTTCAACAAGACGCACTAACCTTAAAAAGTAAGAACAGTGGCAAAAACATAATTGAGATAAACAAGAGTTCAGACACAGTAGGTGCTAGAATGTTGAGGGGATTAAAACTAATATAGCAATTAACCTTTCAAACATCCCTGCTCTGGAAAGCTATCAGGAAATTTCATAACCAGTAACAAAAGTAACAAGTCACCCAATACCAAAATAAAGTAGTGATTTCATAGATTATCCATACCTGCCCCACCCCCCATTCCAAGGCGAAACAATGAGGCATCCAGGATTCTAACCCAAAGCAATAAAATTAAGGAAGAGTATGATATGCAGAAGCTGAAATAATGGAAGTCAAGTCCTGGCATCAAGTCCTTTTAGAAAACATTTAGAAACATTCAATATTATTCACTGCCTCACCGAGAAATAGTAATTAATAAGACAAAAACAAAAACCCCGGAGTTGAATAAGTGGATGATCAGGTAAGATAGTGCCAATGATCATCATCCCCCTGCTCTTCCTCCAGTTGGAAGAGCAATACGAATAACAATTTGCCAATTAAAATAGCAAACACATGAGGATTCAGAAGCTAAACTGTAAAGTATTGGCAAAAAAAAAAAAAATACACTATTTTAAAAATTCATTTAAATCATGATTTTTGACAAGCAATGATTTCAATTGGTGCCTCATATCCATCGTTATGATAGTTCTGAGCCCGCCAAGATAATACATATTCATAAAATAAATCATAAAGCAACAAGGACTTGATGCAAGTATAACATCCTTAGACACAAATTAATAATCTAGGATAGAAAGTACAGGTTCCTGAATTCTGAGCCAACCAATAGAATGATGGAAACGTTTCATTTCCTACTTACTCAACTAACCAGGAAAAAACAAAACAAAACAAAACAAAAACAAAAAACAATCAACAACAAAACCAAGAAATGCCATCAAATGTTCTATACTCTATTCTTTTAAGAAAAATGCAAAGAGATCTCAAAACAAGAGCCAACTGCTTTCTTTCTCTAGCTTAACAACAGTTCTTCATTGGAATACTGAGGCTTAGGTCCACCATAGCCATATTGGAAAAAACAAACCCGAGAAAACCCCATTAAGGTCTCATGAAAACCTGAACTTATCCCCAAATCTCTATGGATGCATGTCTATAAGTTATCTGCAAAGATCTCAAACATTACTTTAAAGGGAACAGCTAAGCAAATTGGTCCCAACAGAAATACAAATAAATGGATTAAAAACTGGCTATCTAACCGTATACAGAGAGAAATCGTAATTGGTAGTCCGTCTAGTTGGGGAGAGGTTTCCAGTGGGGTCCCACAAGGATCGATATTGGGTCCCATTTTGTTTAATATCTTTATAAAAAATCTGGAAGACAAAGTAGAGAATGTGCTAATTAAGTCGACTGATGCCAGTAGTTTGGGATGGGTTGTTAAAGTAAATTGGATATAGATAAATGCTACTGGTCTCTAGAAAGCATAAAGATAGAGCAATGCTAACAGAGCATGGGAATGCCAATTATTTGGGGGTTTAGAAAATGTATTTTTAAAAAATTAATTCCAAGCAGTAGAAATAGATTAAAGAAATCTTAGCGGCTTTGCATTACAAAAGATTAGGCACAATGGGAAAAGACAATACAGAGATTCACAACAACCATGAATGTAGAATAAAGAACACCTTCAAAAGAAGATCTTTTGGGGCATCTCTATTGTGATGCTTATGAATATGATTTTTTTTCTCTGATTTCATTTTTGGTGTATATGAAAATTATATATTTTCAAATGTTCATCTTTTATGTATTACTTTATTGAATTTAAAATTTCTACAAGACTTCTATCAAATTTCAGCATAAAATTATTTATATGCTTGAAAAAAAAGAAAACTGGGGGTTGTGGGTTTCTCAATACAGTAAAGATACTGGAGGCATTTCAAATATGTAATAAGTAACATGGCTAAAAGGCAAGACTAACTAACTTTCCAAACATGCATATACTTAGTAATTGGCAGAAAAATAAAACAGGAGAAAACATAAGACTTTAAGGAAAAATAAAGGAGAGCTGAAAACTTGAAGGCCTGATCAAAAACAGGGAGGAAAATTAATCAAAAGCAAATTCTATCAGGAAACACTCAGTAGTGCACACATATACACAAGAATTCAAGGGACAACAGGAAGGACTCTCCTGATACTAGCAGGGAGATTGGATTTTTTAAAATTTATTTTTACTCTTATTTTGGAGGGTATTATATTTTCTGAACTGTGGAGGACACTTGGGAAAACTACTTCATAGACTTCATGTTGGTGTGAAGACTGCTTAAAAAGTCTTGATATTTCCCATCGTCATTTGTCACTTGAAGGCAACTGTGAAAGTGACACTTGCTTATGGATTTCTATGTGCAAAGAGTTTTTCTTCCTTTTTTTTTTTTTTTGTGAAATCAATTGAGTTGAATATATGAACTGATGTGGAACGAACTTTTCAATGTAACTTTACTTTTTTCATTTGTTAGCACTGTGGAATAGACACTGAATATGGCTGGGAAAACCCAAAGCACATCTCAGAAGTGTTTACTTCGCTATGCAACCTGGGCTGCTGCATTTTCTTTAAGGGTTTTAGTTTTTGCATCACTAAAATAACAGGATAGTAATTTAGAAGCCACAAACTTCCTTCTTCAAATAAAAAGTTAAGAGAAAACAACACAGAAATAGGAAAAGTATGGAAGAATCTGCTCAAGGAACAATGGGTTCCCATCTGGGCTGGCTTTCTATTTTGATCCATCCCTGACCTCAGGGCAGAGCAGTTTAACAGTAAGTTTAGGTGATTGGACACACTACTTTCAACTCTAGGAAACTACCAAAGGTGAAAAATTCAATCCCTCTCCTAGTGACTGATTTTTTTTACCCAGTATAAAATATTGAGCTGATGATATGTGCCTGATCTTTGAAAAAAGACAACCGAAAAGAAGGGACATGGAAAACTACCCCATTCACAATGCTCTACAAGAAATAGTAGCCTTATTCCTGACACCAACACAAAAGAAAGCATTGGACAATCAGAACCCAGTGTGGATCCCCTCCAGTCTTTCATGCTGGGTTGAAAAAGAAACCATGGGGACCTGGAATTTTAGATGCAACTTTTTTTGTTTTGATCTAATCTAGATGTATTCCATTCTATTCAATAAAGCTTGACATAGTGGGTTTGTTATAAACTTTAGAGTGAACACACATTAAAAAGTGATTTCCTTGCTTTAACTTTATAATTTCTGCCATACAATATTCCTTTCCAAGTCATATTCTCCTTAAGGGTCGTGACTGCCTCCTACATGCTAGACCACATAAAATGCACAAGCAAGCATCGCCCATAAGTGTGGAAACTATAAATTTTATTTTAAAAGTAATAATGCCTGACACTAATAGTTTATTAATATTTAAGACTAGCAGAGTCCTTACCTCGTATGGAGGTCACTTCTATGAAAGAATTTTAAGAATAACACAAACATATTGTTCTTTTCTGGCCTCAGTTTCTCATGTTTGAGGCTGAGGAGCAGATGCTCTGAGCTGGACAGGTCTTTGCTACAGAAAGCTGTCCTCTGCACTAGCTGGTGGATAGTAGCATCCCTGACTGCATCATGCTGGATACCAGTAGCAATGCCCTTCTCATAGTTTGACATCCAAAAATATCTTCTGACACTGCCAAGAATTCTCTGGGAGACAAAATCGCCCCTGTCTGTGAAACACTGAAAAAGGAGGATTTCTAGATATCTTTCTTATTCTCTTGTATTTTATCACCTCAGTTGTGGATCTATCTGCAGCCAAGAGGATGGGCTTTTCAACCTGGTGAGGTACCTGATAAGTGAAGCTTTCTCTACTCCAGCTCAGTACAATTGAGTGTAAAACATCTAAAGCTTTCCAGATTCAGTTCATATAAAATATCCACCGTCTAGATCTTAAATTTATCATATAAATGCAAATTAGTATGAAAAATAGGGTAGATGAAAGTGAGAGAGCTCAGATGCTATCTTATTAAGTCAGCCTTGCGTTAGGCAATTGATTTAAACTCATTTTAAGGTGCAGTCCTCTGAGATACTGCTATTTATTCATTCTCTTTCCTTTACTAAGACTATAATATTAGGTAAATCATGAAATGGATGTTAAAAGTACTCTGACATTTGACAGCCCAAGAAAGCCATGAGTGTAGGTTGGAATCTACCAACCAAAAGACTCCATTCACTGATACCCTGGGCATTGGTAAGAAATTAATAATTTCCTTGGCACCATGGCTCACATTGGCTTTCAAAGCCTATGTTTATTATTTGCATTACTATTAGTATCATGTTCTGAGAAAGAAGTGCCTTTGGTTAGAGAATAGTCTAAAATCAAACAACAGACCTATGGGTATGTGGGAAACATAAGTTTCCACAGGGTTTACTCAAATAAATCCCAATGGTAGAGATTATTTATATGTTCTACCCTGAAATTAATCTGAAGCTAGACAAAATTAAAATATCAATTAAATAATCAATTATTATTATTATTATTATTATACAGAATAACTCCATATGGTTTAAACATTTTGTTGCTTTCTTTGTCCTATTACCATTTTATTGAATTGAATATTACACATTATTTGCTAAACACTACTTCAGGCAGATACTAAGTCAAGACCTTGTTTTCATTATCTATTTCAAAGGATCTAAATTTGGACTATTGGGAAATGCATATACAATTACACAGTCTAGTGCAGAAAGTTCTATAACAGGAAGCCAGGTAAAGTTCCATTCTGGGATTAATATGGATTAACTCCATTGGGACTCTTGACAGAAGCCTCAAAGTGGTGATTTCTCAACTTGGCTGCAAATCAGAATTCCTGAGGAAACTAAGGAGTATGCAATCAAGGCATACCCCAAGAGACTCAAATGAGAATTCTGGGGGAAGGGATCCTGCCTTCAGTATTCTTGAATCCTCTACACATCATTCCATTTGGCAGCTGAGGTTGAAAACGACTGTTCTAAATAATAAACAGTGTTTACTATCATGCAGGAAGTCTTTGACTATGCCTGACATAAACAAGATGGTGGCCTCCTATGTCAACTGCTTCAATGATAAGGGTGTATGTGCAAGTAATCCTGTGTCACTAAATGAAAAAATCTATTCCTCTTTTTTTTTTTTTTTTCCTTCCACACTTGTCTGATGACCTCAAGGGGGAAGTTTCGATTTCTTGCTGGGGGGTCTTAACACATCTCTAGAATTGTTTATGATACTTTTAAGTTTAAGAGAATAAATATTTTAGGTCCAAAGTTTTGTTATTTATTAAAAAAAATCCTCCAGAAAGTATTAATAATTTGAGTGACATAAAAGTATAAAAATTTAAATAAGGTGAATAAATTAAAGAAATGTAAATAAAATAGACAATATACTTATGCCTGGGGAAAAAGTCACATAGGTGGTTCTCTGACAAAGTTTTGGGAAAACCTACAGTTCATGGAAAGGGCATCACCCAAAGTTTGGGTGATGAGTTTGGGCCATAATTGTGCCTTTCTCACTAAATATATTTGTAATTTGGGGAAAATTATCTATTTTCTCCCTGGGACTTTGGTTTCCTCCTGTTTTGAGGAAGGCCATTAGCCTATACTAGTAGCATTCCTCTATGCACTTAAGAAGCAAGAGGGCTTGCCCTCTGAATTTACCTTGTTGACATCTAGGCGCATCTTCTCATTGTTGGCACTAGCAGCCTTCTCTGCGGCTTTCTTTTGGCGTTGGGGTCCTCTCCCAAAGAAGATGTAGTTGACCAAAGCATATTCCAGAAGGGCCATGAAAACGAAGACAAAGCACCCCATTAGGTACATGTCAATGGCCTTCACATAAGGGATTTTGGGGAGAGTTTCCCGGAGGTGAGTGTTGATTGTGGTCATTGTTAGTACAGTTGTAATTCCTGAAAAAAAAAAAAAAAAAAAAAGGAAAAAGAAAAAAGTTAGAATAATGATGTTCCCATTTCTTTTTTGCTCTTACAATCACTGGAAAGGTTAATTTTACTCATTTATATGAACCACAACATATTTACTGGGCACTTATTATATATCAGCTCTGTGATAGGCCCTGGGGATATACATAAATTAGTTTATGGTGAACATTAATCACTTTGGGAGATTTCCTTTCATTATATTTTTTTGATTTATACTTATTATAACTAGTGAATTAAATGCTATCATAACCGTATGCATAAAATGAGTATATGGGGAAGACCCTAGCTCAGTTCTGTGAGGTAGTGGGGAGGAGAATAGGAAATGGATATGTCTAAGCAGATTTCTGAAGACTGAGTGATCATTACCCTGGTGAACAAGGCCTGGAGGTCAATATTTAAGGAATACATCAGGGTACTGGGGTGGAGAAAACTTGATATAAAAGGTTGGGTTTGCAAGAAAAATTATGGGTGCATTATTAAGCAGGATGAATTGAATTGTGAGAAGAGGGGAGATTCAAGAAAGGGCTGCAAGATGGGGAGCCCAAGAAGACGTTTAAATTAAAGGCAAAGTGAAGCACTGGCCAGCTTCAAGCAGGAAACTTATAAACAACTGAATTTAGGACAGTCACTCTGGTAGCAGTGTGAAGTGTGGGAGACACAGGCAAGACAATAAAGAACACCAGTTCAGAGGCTTCTGGAAAAATCCACTTAAATGACAGAGGGGAAGTAAAATAACAGCAATGATTCTGAAATCAGTGAACACATTATACAGATGGCATTAAATGAACCACTGTCAACATTTCAGAAACTGGAAGTGGAGGGTAGCAGAGAAGCAGGAGTCAGTTCTCATGGCTTAGGGTTGGACAATCAGGCACAATGCCCACATAAACAGCTCAGAAGAAGTATTATAAGAGTCCTATGGGAAATGCCACTCTGGGTTAGACTCTAACTGCTCATCCAGTAGGGCGAACAGTTCTGGCTGTCGGAAGTAGTTTTCCTCGAGGTTGTAATTGGAAGGTAAAGAGCACAGGAATCCAGAGTTCTGAGCATGATAAATTCCAACTTTGTTGTCAAACACTGATGTGAAAATAGACAAAGCTCAGAGGTCAAATCACACAGATGGGAAGTTGTACCCTGACTGTTTAAAACAGCGTTTTTTTTAACTGTTCCCTTTAACACTACCCAAACAGCATATCTCAAAGGCTAAATTTTATTTCTATGACTTTTTGAGGACACAGTTTTCTGATTTGATTTTTATCTACCAATAACATCATACTTTTAATTTTGCTTTTGTAGATTTTCATGAAAAACTTCAGAAAATATAGATTTGAGCCTTGGTTTTGCTTTATGTTGAATGAAGTATCTTAACGGTTCTCCTCTCTTTTCTTTGTTAATCATTTTTGTTCTCTTCTTCATTTCAACTATAGACTACCCTGCTCCACATGATGACACAATGTTGATTTGACTAAGTCTGATTTTGAGGTATTTCTGAAAATAATAGCAAATTGCTCACCTAAAAAGATGTTTCAAAAATCTCCTTTAAAAAGTAAATGATTATTTCTTGATTCTATAACACACACACAAAGTAGATAACAGATTTAACTTTAGCAAAATAGGATATTCTCCAACTGTATGCATTCCTTCATTCAGGGAACAATTACTGAGCATCATTCCCCAGGCAGGACCCTATGGATACAATACCAGATTTGGATCTTCCCCTGGGGATCCTTCAGTATGGTGGGAGGAAAATTCATCGCATAATGAAAGTTATACCTATGGCTAGTCCTCATGGGGCAGCATTTTAAGAGTATATATCAGAGGCCTTGCCAGAGGTCATTTCTTCTACTCCCTTCCATCCTTGGGCCATTATAATTTAACCTTAACATCAGCCAATGTGAACCCCTTTCAAACTGAAATCAAATCTTGTCATTTTTTTGCTCAATGGCAATGTCTGTCTGTATCATAGTCTATAAAAACCTTCATGATCTTTCATTCCTCCCTCCCCAATATCATCTTTACTCCGCCCCTTGAGCTTACTCTATCCTGACCTCAGAAGACTCTTGCGAACCTATTTTGATGGTTCCTGCCTCAGGGTACTCGCAGTAGCAGGGTATATCATCACCAACTGAGCTACTTGGGTCTTCATCTTGAACTCTTGTGTTTTATGGACAACTTCTGCGCTGAGATCAGCCTTGATTTTCCTAAAGTGTTCTCTGTTGTATACTCAAGCCCTCTTACCTGGTTGATTTCCCTCTACAGATTTACCCTATACTATATTATGCATGGTTATTCAATTTGTTGTCTATCTTTTACTACCTGAGTAAACCTTCCAGAAGAGGACTGCTGTATCCAGTGCACCGTCTGGTTAGACCATATCAGGAATTCAACAGATACTTTTTTGAATGAATAATGAATGACTTTCTAAGAAAGCCATAATGGAATTTGAGATCTCGTGGTGAAGAAGTCAACAATTCAATATTTTAAGGGGAATAGTCAGAACTGAAAATGATGAAGATTGTACTGAAGGTCATAAATTTACTTTACCCAGAGTTAATAACAAAAATGTGTAAGAAATATAATTTAGTATCCTCCTCCTGTTGTTATAAGAGAAAAAAAAAATTATCCTTATGATAAGCCATGCCACAGGTGATTTCCCAGTGTTCTTTTTCTGCTGTCTCTGTCCTCTGTATGCTGCTCAAAACCACTGATAAAACTGTAGAATCCTTTTTGCTTATCCATCCACTACATATTGCATATCCTTGTCTCATGAAAAAAAGTTGGAAAGGAGCTCTTCTCAGGTATAGAAGCAAAGAATGGATGCAAATTGAACGATTATGCAAGCAATATTACATGAAATATGTTTCAATAAAAATACGAAACCAATGAATCTAATTTCATTACCAACAGCTATATAGTTAACTAATTTTGACATGGAAGAGCTTTAATTCGTGATTAATTGATTTAATGGTGAATCAGATCACCCAAAGTCTGAAGGCTAAATTCTTGTAATGGGCAAGGTCCAGTCTTGTCAGGCATTACAAATCCCTGGGTAGGAAACTGCACGCATGTGCAGACATGCAGGCACAGAGTGAAACCCCACATGCAGTTGGAAAATGGCTTACCTAAAGCCACTCTGGCAGCTGACGCATCATAATTAATCCAGAAAGAGACCCAGGAGAGGATCGTAATCAAGATGGAAGGCATGTATGTTTGCAGGATGAAGTAGCCAATATTTCTCTTAAGCTTAAAGCTGAGGGACAATCTGGGATAGGACCCTAGAAAGGCAATTTCAGAATGTTATCATTATTAATTAATAGCTACACAATGCTTTCCATTAAAGTCCGTAAACATTTTGACATATTCCCTAAATTCAATTCTAGCTCTTGGTTTAGGAACTTGTTTTTCCCCCCAGCAAAAACAGTCTGAGAGCACTGGGGTTTTAATTAGCAGGAGCTACTCAGTGGCAGAAGCTTCTCAGTGTGGAATACATCCTATACTCACCAGTGATTAAAAAGGATTCCTGCTTTTCCCTGCTCAGCGCCATACACTGCAGGAACAGAGACTGATTCTCTGCCATTGTGATGACAAGACTATTTGGGAGAACCTTTTGTTGCCTTTCTTAATTGTCCCCCAGCAAGTTCATCCTATAGCTTTTCTCTTACATAAGAATAACGCTGCATGCTCTGATCATAGAAAATAAAAATCCCTTCTGTGTAGATTTTCACGCGCATGCATCCTTTATTAGTTCTTAACAATTTCAATGCTCCCTGATCCACAAGATGGTGAAGAATCATTGCTTTTGAGCAACATTTTTGGGAAAAACAACTAACAGTATAGGTTACTAAGTCTGGGTTTTTGGTTGTAGTGATCTAGGGCATTACTTTTTGGATGAGAGTCACGGGAGAGCACATTGTTACAATATAAAAAGTTCACGTTAATGCACTGCACGGGAGATACTTCCACTATCTGAGAGAAGCTTTATTCAGTCTTCTTGGGCTAATATGTCTTTATATGAAAGTACGAATATTTGAAGCAGCAACTCATTCCCAAAGAGCTTTAGGGGTTGAAAGATTCTATCCTTTGGAAGAGTTTTCAGTTTGCTTTCTTTCCTTTATGTTTTCATCTTTTTAAGGATTTGGAAGACATCCCACTTTGGAAATAGTTTTTTAAGCTAGAGGCAACTTGGTATATTTACCAAGTCACACAGCTCTTGCTTTAAATGGTTTGTGGTTTGTAGGAACAAGAAGTATCTGAATTCTTAGCAGAAATGTGATTCTATATTTACTGTTACAGTATTACCATTACTGTGCCAATGGGGTTCACTTCGATGGGAAAATACATAAAGCGGATCCTTCTTGTAATATTTCAATTTCTTTTGCTACTAAATTAATATCTAGCAAATAATTGTTTTCTTGGTTTTTTTGTTTAAAAAAATGTAAAAAATTATGTGGATGACATCAAGTCTGGCAATCTCCAGTCTCAGGGTTGAAAGGGCCAAGGTGGCAAAGACAGTAGGATGATGTCAACGTCTGGAAGGGGCAGAAGGGTGAAGATCATAAAACTCTTCTCCTCTGCTGCCTGAGGGCTTCCACGGTGTCATTCTAGGCCCCAGGATGACCATAAGTTCTAAGGAATGCATAGAGCCGGGGACCTCCCTGACTCAGGTCTTCAACTCGTCTGTACCCTGTTTCTAAAATCTTAGTCCCTTCTCTAGCACGAGGCACAAGCAGATGACCCTCTGAGCTTTGCTGGGGCATCTTCTGGAGAGGAGCTGCCTGGGTTCTGGATGGAGCTGCAGGCTCTGTGGGGAGCAGGGTTTTCAGCAGAGCCAAATCCTTCAGAGGCATGATCCTTTCCTGGGACAGGAAGCCTTTTGACAAACTATGATGAAGACTCATTTCCCCGATACGAACCTGTGGAGAAAACAACCTTCTTGGTGATAAGTTTGTAGTCCACGATGGAGAACTGCGGGAGCTCAATCTTGGTTACTCCTGTCACGGCATTGTCATCCCCACGCCAGTAAAACTCAATGTCATCAGTGGTATATCCATCTGTAAAAGGAAACACACACACGCATCCAAAAAAAAAAAAAAAAAAAAGAAAGAAAGAAAACAGAAAAGAAAAAGAACATCTGTTTAGAAGAGCAACTTTAAAAGCTACATCTAAAGGTCAAAATGTGTCAAATACCATAGTCAGCATGTGGAGTCTACTACCACATTAAAACCCCCTATAGAGATCCCACTAGGGAAATATGACTAGACCCTCATGGGGAAACACAGGTGTAGAGAAATCAACTACTCACAGCCTCTTGCAACTGGGAAGTGCAGATGGGGCTTGAAACTAGGTTTATCTGGTTATAAACCTCACTCTAGGAAACGCTTTCCTATCACGTTACCACATAACTCTAAATTGCACTCAAAGAGGACAGAAGAGGAGAAAACTCATTGAAACGATCAGTTCAGTACTGAAAGCTTCCAAACACTCCCCAATAATATAAAATATCTGAATTACAATATATTTGGCTTTCATGTCAGAAGAGACATGATTATGAAGAAGTGGGTAATCAATTTTTCAATATTCACATACATGATCTCTAAATTTGATTTTATAACACATCCAATTAAAAACATCCCCAAATCAATATAACACTAATTCCAATAGTTCTGAGGAGTAGCATACATGCTGTGTGCACTGTTATTTATCAAATACCTATGCTCAATCAGTGCAGTCTCTGGGGAAAGGAGTGTGTAGAGCAAAGACCTGTTCTTTGTTCCAATGACATTTTCAAGCCATGGGTCTGAGTACAATTTCAACAAATAAGCACAGATATCAATAACTAATACTCAAACATCTAACTGTAATGAATAGCCCACACTGGACCACAATCAGTGTGATACATGGAAGTATGCAATGGAGTCCAGTGTATATTAATGACATTTTACAAACTTATTCACCCCCTCAAAAAATCTCCCCAACAAAATGCATACATTTGCATATATTAAATTTAAAGTGATACCATATTTATCTCTTCAAAGAACTTTTGCATCTGGATTGTTTACAAGTCTAAGAGGCAGGCAAGTCTAAGAGACACACACACACAAATCATAAAGACTGTGTAAATTCTGGGGTTGTGGCTCAGTGACAGAGTGCTTGCCTTGCATGTGTGAGGCACTTGGTTTGATCCTCAGTACCAACCACATAAAAATAAATAAAATAAAGGTATATGCCCATCTAATAAATAAAAAAAAAAGATCATGTAAGTTATTTGTCCCTTGACATGTGACTGCCCCAAAGGATAACTGGACTTTTTCTAAGGTTTCAATTTTCCTCATATGGACACATATACCACGGGTCTAGAACAACATCTCAAATGCAATCTGATTTCTCATTGGTTCTTTATATAGATCTCTGTTATAAACTAGTTCAGTAATAGTGATAATTCCATCACCAATAAACAATTTAGAATAACAGAAAAAAAATGGCAATAGCTCCTAGAATCAAACTAGGTAGTTAGAAGAGCATCCTAACATAGAAAGTATAATGTCTAAACATAAAAAGGGGTATCTTTGAAATAGGAAGATAATCATCTCCCTTGAAAGCAGCCCTCAGATTCTCCTTGACTTCTATGATAAACATATAGATGTTATTAAATCCCAACCACCACTGACTGATTCAGTTCACATGCTTCTAGAGCCATAAACCCTTCCTGTTCACAGAGAGTTCAAGTTCAAAACCCAGGAGCCTGGGCTCATCATTTCATGTTCCTGAGAATTCATCAGAGATTCCTAGTGAGTTAGCCAGCCACTGGTCTAAAGCCTGACTGTTCAGACTATGCAGATAATTCTATTGTAGTTGGCATGTGAAAACATTGAGAACCACTTGTCTAGCAGATAAAGGAGGAAGATAATGAAAAGAATTAAAATAATAGCAAACAAACTTATTGAACACTGCCATTGATATTACTGGGAACTCTACTAAAAAAAAAAACCTTTACTTTCATTATTTCATTTAATTTTCATAATAATCATTCCACAGGGAGCAGCACTTATATGCATTACAACTATTAGACACCCATACGGCAAGTTAATTAATTAAAATTACACATCTGGGGCTGGGGCTGTAGCTTAGTGGCAGAACGCTTGCCTAGTATATGTGAGGCACTGGGTTTGATCCTTAGCATGATATAAAAATAAAGAAATAAAATAAAGGCATTCTGTCCATCTACAACTACAAAAAAGTTTTTTTTTTTTTTTAAACAATGACACATCTGATGAGTCAAGAATTGTTGTCATGTAAATGTGACTGACCCAAAGAAAGAATTTTCCTACTGCATCTCCTCTAGGAAATACCAAACATATGTACAAGAAAGTAATTATCCATTTTTATACAAATAAAATGCAGCCATCTTCAAAGAAAGAGAATAAGAAAAGAGTCACCTCAATATTTCCCATAATGGACCAAGTCTAAGCTTAGGAGGAGGATTTTTAATTCTCCAGATGCCTCTCCTCCTTACCTTCCTCAGTATTTACCTTCTTATGTCCATCACTATAAATCTTACTGCAGAAAATATCTGCAGGTAGAAGAATGAGAATATCTATGCCAATCCAACTCAGTGGTGTAGGAGATGCCTATTGGTTGTTCCACATGCAGAAACATTACCAAGAATGATACGCTTTTGTCAAAATGCCAAATGTTTGACAGTATTTGCTCGTTAATATGTGGTAGGGAGCAGATACTAAGTAAATGTTATGGAATGGATAAAATGATAACCTTATACAGATGTGGATAGTGGCTGGTTGTTTCTGTTGAAGCATTATCCAGATGTTCATCCATTGTGAAGAGACGAAGGCTGTTTACATCTCTGCCCCTGCTCTTAGCATTGTCCCTGGCATAGAGTTGGCACTAAATAAACATTGTTGAAATTAATTTGAAGAATGCAATGAGAACCTTTAAGAAGAATCCAGAGGTTCTTTATTTTACTTTTCTCTATGTGACAGTTTTCCCTAAATTACATTACTTTTTTGTTTCCTATTTTCTCATCTACAAATTGGGACAATAATAATGGCTGCTTCACAGAGTTGCATGTAGGTGAAAATTATATGTTTAAAAAGTTACTTGGCATATAATGATTATAAATTTTAGCTGATAGTATTTTAGTAAGAATTATAAAAAATGAACATCTAGTTGCATACCATTTTGACACCAGTTCTACACATTATAAGCATTTTCAAAAGGAGAAGCTCAGCTGTTTGACCACACTATGCAACTCTAGGAAAGTGCTTGGACACTGATATAATAAGAAATATGAAGGTTATTTTGATGTCTAAGGTTTTAGAATTCAACACAATAAAACAACATATTGTATACAATTCTTCTAAGCTACTGCAAAAGCAAAATCACCTGAAATCATTTTGCTTAGCTGAATATGAAATGTTCTGGGTGGAAAGCAAATGGGTTCTTTTACATCATCCATTTCTGAAGACAAAAAGTGAATGATCCATGACACAGCCATGGTGGGTCAAGTTCAAAATCCAGTTCAGTGAACTGCGTAGGATTAGCTTAAAGTGGACCTAGTTTTCTTCTTATTTTCAGTCTTCTCTGGAGGAATATTTAACAGCCTTTCAAAGTGATTAAAATGAAAAGAAAACATATGCAAATATATATGACCTAACTTTTACAGCTCTCATAATGAGTGAAAAATAATTGGATTCTTTTAAAAAGATATCAGTAGGAGATGCACGAAAGCCTTTCATTTATGTATTGCAAATCAAACCTATCTTTTATATTTTATTCATGGAATTCCAGAAGCTGAGTCATTCAATTATTTTATAACATTAGCATAAAAAATGTAACCCACATAATAAATTCAGATGGTCTATGAATACACTAAAATATAAATTCATTGTCATTTACCATGAGGAATTAAAGTTATATGACATGCTACAAGCCTCTGATCAGGAAGGAAAAATACACACATTTATAAGTTTATAAAAAAAAATGAATGATGGATACACTCTCTTTTAAATACTGATAAAAACACATACTCCACAAGATCTAAGGAACAGAAATGCCATTTTAAACACATCCACAAAATAACTGAATACATTCTTACAATTGTGACGTTATTTTATTGTATAACATGATATGTTAAAAAAGATTTTCTGTCTCTGCTGTCAGTGTACATGCATATTTGTTATTTATTAAGTAAATATTTTATTTTAGAATAATTTATCATGCCAAAAGTCAAAGCTGTACCAAGACGTTAAATTATAGGCAGCTATGAGAACACTGGAAAGAAGTAAATCCCCAAATGCCTCCATTTATGTTTTCCTAGTGGAAAACCAAAAAAGTGAGTTATGGTTTTTATCATTACTCATTTAGTATTTTGCTCCTCGATTGGGTAAGTAAATGTATTAGGGCAATTATATATATGGGACTTCCCATTGCATCCAACAAAATCTGTCACTTCTCTGTGGTTTTAACCTGTGGATTCTGTCATCATACCCTGTTGGGAATGAGTGAGAATTTAGAGTCAGGGTTATGTCAGTTCACAATAGATACAGGTGGTTTTGAGTTTTTAAGAATCGTCTCAAGAAACATCTTACCTCAGATTTTCTTCCCTTTATGTGACCACCACAACACTTTATATACTTTCTGAATCAAATGCTTCAATGTTAAAAAGATTAGCATGCAATTGCCTATCAGTATTAACAAATTTCACGTGGTTCCTATTATTAGTCTGAAAGGAACTATTGGTAAGTCTTGATTTCTGTTCTAAGAGTCATTAATCCTATAATGTGCTTCATGGAAAAAGGATTCCACCATCAAAATATTTGAGGGTAACAGCACGTTTGGGCCACTTGTTATGTAAAGTCACAAAACATTAAACACAACAAAGAATAGAAGATTTTGCAATAAAGAATCCATTTAACTCTATTTAGCCATGTCATAACCCAAATCTATTTTACAAGATAATTTTTAGCATATAAAAACACCCACCCAGGTGTAATCATTCCTTACACACTGGACAAATAATGAAGATTTTTAGGGACCTTAAATACAATCCTTTTAAGTAATGACCCCTACAGTGAGGTAAACACTTGAAAAGCCCCACAGTCCCTCTGAACCTTATTTTGCTTCTTTAGTAAATACTTTTTTCTCCAAAAAAGTTTCCAGAAGAGAAGAAAACATCTTGAATAACACAGAACTGCCTTGTTAATGGAGCAAGGCATGGGGCAGGTGGGGGGCATCGCAAACATTTTACATTTTAGGGAAGTAACAGGATGACGCGCTCAGCAAAAAGACAAACAGCTCAAGTGGCCCTCATCAGAAGCTTATGGGTCCACAATCAGAACACACTCACTCCATTCACAGACCTGGATGCTCTGCTAGAATACAGGGTTTTTTTCAGGAAGCAAAGAGAAAGACACACACTTGTCAGCCACCGATCTTCAAATTCAACAGGGTGAAAGTATTCCAAAGACACTCTGATGACTGCCCTGACTCCTTAATTGCATCTTATTCTCTCTGCTCTTTAGATGGTCTGCTAGACACAAATGTTCAGCTGTCAAATCATTGCTAGACCTCAAGCAGTTTAAAATAATTGGCCTAGGGTAGGTCAGAATTGATTACCTAGTGTTATGCAGTGTTATCTTTGTAAAAACACCATCAAGTCATGGCCTAGCATTCAAAGATAACCTATCTGTGTGTGTGTGTGTGTGTGTATGTGTGTATGTGTGTGACTGCCACTTTTAAATTCAAATCTTATGATGAAAGGTAATAGAAAATCTATAATAATGAGGTAAACTGTCCAATTGTGGGCTTTAAAGAACATTTCTCCATTCAAATTTTTAATGCAAAGCTCTGTATTTGTTGTTTGTGTTGGGTGTAGGAATATCTGGTGGCTGTTTCTGCAAGTTTAGCTCCACGATGTGTTTCTTAAGTTTTAAAAAAATTACTTTTGGAGAGATTAAGCAATTTGTGTAAAGATTCATGCTAAAAACTTTAAAATATTAATAAACAAAAATAGCCACAATAAACAGTTACAGCAACTACCAAGTGCAGAATGTAGAACCCTACGCACCTCTTTACACAGTCCTGTCCCTATAGAGAACAGGAGCAGGCTATGGTTATCAGGATCTTACCTGCATCTAACCCTGATTTGCCCAAATGAACAGTCTCTAAGTACTAAAGTAATACAGAAGAGCTTGAAAAGTTTTGGCTTAATAAATAGGTCAGTGCTTTTCAAACTTGATGTGCATAGAAATCACCTGTAAATCTTGTTAGAATGAAGATTCTGATTTAATAGTGAAGCCTGAGATTCTCCAGTGCTTACAAACTCCCAGAAGAGCTGATACTGCCTGTCCATGGACAGTCCTTGATATAGCAAGGGGTTAAAAGATTTTACAGAGTGTTTGTTTTTTACTGTGCCAAAGGAGGCAGGCAAGGAATATCTTGAATATAGCCTGAGTCAGAGTAGAACGAGTTTTTTTTTTTTTATCTGAAAAGTTTTATGAGGTCCAAAGTTAAAATGCCTTTTCCTAGCTATGCATTTCTTATGAGGGATAGAGAAGTTTCTGTTGCTGTCTATCCAGAGGCCTGGTTTTCATTAATGGTTTATGACCAATAATCATCAACAGGCACTAACAACAGAGAATAGGAGATGGGGTTAGGTCCAAAATTTTTCTCATTTATATTTATACCAGTTTTATTTAAATGTTTAGCTTTATTAGGGCTAAGACTACTGACCTCTTTAGACTTCCTCATCTTTTATTTATATTCCTCAATGGATTAGTCAGCAACCTTTTAGGGGTTTCCTCTTTCTCCAAATTACGCTACAAAAGTGACTACTGTGGCTTTATTTAAAAACAGATGGATGATGCGATTTCTATGCTTTAATAAGATGAAACAATATGAAAAGCAAAAATATAGAAAAATTCCAGATGGCCTTCCCAGTTGGTCCAGAATTAAATGAGAATTCTTCAGTAGGGTATTTGAAACTCCATCATGTGGCTTCTTTGTGCAGCCCTGTCTTCTATTATACTTCTTTCTCTTTCAAGTCTTTCATCAACTACCCATCCTCTTCAGCAACCCTCAGTAACCTCCTGACTCTCAGTTAATTCCAGTTATTTGTTACCCGAAACATTTTCCCACTCACATCAAGTCTCTGCATCTTCTAAGGAACAACTTCAATTTCCAACAAGACTCTGTCTCATTTTTCTCTCTTTCCTTACCTCATGTTTCTATAGCACTCCAGCTTGATTTCTGCTACTGTGCTTCTCACAGATAGTTTTGCATTAGAGAATTGGGTGATGTGCTGGTTTTTGCCACTATCTTATCAAGAGCCATATATGGTCCCTCTCTGTGGCACTTCTCTTCTTGATAAAGGTCTTAACTCAGGGTGACATTGGACTAGCTTGCTGAATTGAACTGTGAGTGAACATACTAACACCTTGGCCTGTGGTCCATCAGATTCACTTTTGACAGGGTAGTCATTAGCAGATGCCATTCACTGAATGGCAGGTGGATAGGATGGCAAGTGTGAATGCCATTGTGGTTGGATGCAGAAGTTCTGCGCAGTAGCCTCAACATCTTTTAAGAAAGGCAGTGCTGCCAGGACCAGTCCATAAAAGGAAGCTATCAGGCTGTAGCAAAGGCCTCTGTATTGAAGCAATCCTCCTGATGCTGCTTTTAATACACATTGGCATTCCTGAGACAAACAAAAGTACTGTTTGAGTGGTCACAGCCCTCTGGAAATGAATTCCTGGGGGCTGGTAGATTTTGGAAACCAATCTGCCACACAAGTCTCCAGAGAGAGCTGGTACATACAGCTCAAAGGCAATAATGCTCCCCTGGTGAGAAGTGGGTATAGCCACAAAGAAGAGTTTGCTAACTCAGGAGTGATAAAACAAGGCCGACTGAATGACCAAGGCGATATATACAGCTGTGCAATCTAGTGCCATCAGCTGTTATTCCAACCCATCTGCTTCCTAATAAGGGGTGACACAGGAAGTAAAGGACTAGCTGGCTGACGTCAGAACTGATTTGGGCCTCTCATCTTACCCCATTCTTTTGCATATCTTCACTGGGACATGGGGTCAGCTGAGGACTTGCTTATTTAAGGAATGAGAGACAGGATGCTCTTGCAGATAAATTTTTGATTTAAAGAGTTGTTTGTGACATGGATTGTAAGTATGCATCCTCACTGATAAGAAAAAAGTTTATATTGTCCATACACTGTGGACATATGCACCTAACATGTGCTTGTATAATGCCTCCTGTGAGTACTCAATAACTCTAATTCATATTTCCTGGTAAGGTATGCAGCTCCTTTACTCAACTGTCTCATTGAGAAAACATGTTCTGTAAATTTGCAATCTACATAGCTTGGCATGGTGGGTAGTGAGTGTCAGATGTGTAGTAGGTGTTTACTGAGAGGGACTGGAACTGTGCTTGGTGAGAGGCTTATGTAAACAGCAGGAGGGAGGCCATAGGAGCTGAAGGCTTACATGCTGCTCATGCAGACAGACATGCACCATTAAATATGCCATTGCTCTTTTGTCTGGGGGAGTCAGGAAGAGTTCACTGAACTGAGCCAGAGTAAGGGCTTCATCAAATAGCCACTAGCTCATGTTTTCAGAGCATTTCCTGTGTGAAGCCAAGTGCTTCATGAGCATTACCTCATCTAGGGCTTAATAAAACCCTCTGACATAGAAACTGTTTTCCTTATTTTATAGATGCGGAACCTGCAATTTAAAGAGGTTAAGTCACTTGCCCCAATGTCAGAAATGGGAACTGAATTAATTCCTCTTTAATGCTTGCACTCAATCCCTCAGTTACCATATTTATCATCTCATGTATGATTCAAAGTCATATTTTTGAATTATTCTATAACGTGGTGGAAATATTTCTTTGCTGCTTCCTCTCATTGTTTCCACTCTGCTTTGCAATGTGACTCCTACCATGAAAGGGAAGACTACCTCCCCACACCTTGAAGCTGAGCAGCTATAGCCACCTGCTTTAATCAAAAGCAATGGTGAGCTAGTTCTGAACATGGGCTCCAAGATGTTTTGCAATGCACCTTTACTCTTCAGCAACTCTGCTGGATGACGAGGGGCATGTGACCAGTTACCTTCACTGCAGCAGACAGTAAGTCCCCAGCCTACCTGTGAGAGGACAATAGATGCATGTGTGAGAGCATCTAAAATCAGCCATGCCTGGCAGAACCTCCCAGCTGACCTGTAGCCCATGGAGCAATAATAAGGGCTTTTGTTTTAATCCTCTAGATTTTGGGTTATATCCTTAAGTAGCAAATACTAATGGAGAACACTAAGTTCTATTTAAAACAGAAAACAAAGCCTTCTGTCCCCCGTGGAGTAGTATGGAATATACAACTTCACTACCAGGATAGCATTCAGAAGCACAGCTGAGAAGTGCTGCAGGGGATCTCCCACTGTTTAATGAATATTAAGAGGCTGAGCCATATGGTGTAACAAATCAGAAGACCTACCTAGATTTCTGTCCCTGTCCTGCTATATATGAGCCATAGAACCTTGAGCAATTCATACACTCAAACCTCAGTTTCCACTTCTGAAAAGATAGTCTTGTTCTAATTTACTAACCCACAAGTTTTTGGTCTCAGTTGCCCTTCATGCTGAATAATTACTAAAGACTACAAAAAGCTGTTGTTTGTATGAGTTATGGCTATTGATATTTGCCATGCTAGAAATTAAAACATGCATTTAAAGATACTTATCACTAATTAGTTGAAATCAACAATAGTATCCTATTACTTGCCAATATCAACAACAATTTCTGTGGAGAATAATTATATTTTTATAAATAAAAAATATGAACAGAGTGTATTTTTTTTCAAAATTTCTCATACTTCTTTTTTGTTAGGGATTTAACAGATAATAATTGTATTCTCATGTTTGCTTCTGCAGTGAGTTATTGCAAAAACTCATTTCATGTAGCCTCTGGAAAGCATGGCTGTACATTGTGAGAGAATGAGAGTAAATAAGACAAATATAGTTTTGGCACTGTTGGGAAGGGAGCTTTGACCTTGAGGACATCCTGAGAAGGTCTCAGGGACTCCCAGGTGTTAAATAAAATAAACAATTCATTAAATTTCAAATCATTAAAAATCATTCCCAAACTAACAACCTTGTTTTCCTATGTAATACAAGTAAAAATAATTTAGTCTTGAATAGCTAAAGACTTAAAGGTCAGCTTTATGTCTCAACTAAGTTAAAAAAAAAAAAAAAATATATATATATATATATATATATATATATATATATATATATATATATAATCAAAATTCTTGAAATTTGATGTAAATAATGTGATCTCCTTTGATGACATGGAATTGCATTTTTATAATAGGAAACTAACACATTTGTTTACAATTGAAGGTACTGTCCAGCCATATCTGCCTCTCCATCAAGTAGAAGGTCTACATACATTTGTAGATAAAGTAAGCTGCCACTCTCTTAGTGTGGCCCCTAATCACTGGTGCAATTTATGCACAGAAACAGGACCCTGAGAGTAGTTTCTCTAGTGAAAAGCTGGGTGTTCATATTGGAGACTTCTAACATGAAATAAAACATTCTCATCTTTTTAAAAAAAGGTATACCCCGAAAATGGCTTAAGTTAGCACATGTAGTCTTGACCAATGTTCATGTACATCCTTTTTTCCTCCTAAACTATTGATTTTATTCCTGATTTGAGGAGAGAACAATTCCTTAATAGATAAAAAGATAACATTAACACTGAAGAAGAAATATAGGACATGGAAAGATATAACAATTAAATAATCACCAAGAAAAGACTCAAATTCAGCCAAGCTAACTGAAGCATCCTTAGGTCTTCATTATCTTTTTATTCAGTTTGGACACAGAATTAGCCTGCAGTGGTGATTTTAAAGATAAGTATAAAATTTGCCACTATTATCACTCACAAATGGTGGGTAGGTCTTTCTTCCCTTCCCATGGAGCTTGGGTTGGACTTAACATTGTGCTTCTCACAAACAGAACAAAGTGATGAAATTTCACTTAAGGTTATGACAAGGCTGAAGCTCCTTGGATATGCTTGTGCATTTTTTCTGTCTTCCAGGTTCCTTGCTCCTCCATGATGTGAGCTGCCCCAAGGAGAGACCCACATGTTGGGGAAGTCAGGGAGGCTTCCAACCAACATTCAGAGGACATGAGGTCTTTAATCCAATGGTTCCTAAGGAACTGAGGCCTGCCAACACCCTGTGAGGCTGGAAGCTGACTCTTGCCCATTTGAGCCTTCAGATGAGACTGCAGCTCTAGACAACAGCTAGACTGCAACCTCATGACAGACTTAGAGCCAGAGTCACCTAGTGAAGATAACTCCTATTCCCAAAACTCAGACACTATGAATAAATGTCTGCTGCTTAAAGTTTACAGGTAATTCGTTAGCCACAAATAAATAAGTAGTAAAACCTTTTATGACATAAACACTCAATGAGCTAAGTATAAAAGGAATGTTCTCAACTCTTAAAGACCATCTGACCAGCCCACAGTTAACATCCTATGCACTGTTAAAAGTGCAAAGCTTTCCTTTGATCAGAAGCAAGATAAGGACATTCACTTTCACAACTTGTACTCAACCCAGCACTTGAAGTCCTCACCAGAGAAATGAGGAAAGAGAAAGAAATTAGAGGAATACAAATTGGGAAGGAAGAACTTAAAGATCCCTGTTTGCAGATGACATGATCAGACATATACACCTAATGTTGAGACTGCACTGAAAAGTGACAGAACTCACACATTCTGTAAAGATAAAGAATAAAAAATCAACATAGTAATCAATATTTCCATATATTAACAATAAACTATCTGAAAAAGAAATCAAGAAAACAATCCTATTTAAATTAGCTACAAAAAATAGTTTGGAATAAATTCAACAAATGAGGTGAAATAACTGCGAAAAGTAAAGAACTTTGATAAAAGACACTGAAGGTGACACAATAAAGGGAAAGACTCCTGAATGTAAGAAATAAATTTTGTTGTAACATCTATACTCCCGAAAACAGTGCACAGGTTTAGTACAATCCCTAGTAAGGTTCCAGCAGTATTTTTTATGAAAATAGGAAAAAAAATCAGAAAATTCATATGGAACCAAAAAAGTCCTTCAATAGCTAATGCACTTGTAAACAAAAGATGATAGTTGTTCTTTGATGCTTGAGTTGAGCTTTTCTAAAGGGTATTCAGTAGAAGCTCATTGTAGTTAATTTCTTTTTCCAATAGACTTAAGTTTGGGAACAGTTTTCTCTAAATCATGTTACCTTTAAAGAACTACAGTTTTATTTATAAGTGGTTTTGATGATAAAAGGAAAAACAAAAGAGCTAATACTACTGATGTAGAAAACCAGCATTTAAAACAGTGACCACAGGAGTGGCTGGGTTGTAGCTCAGTGGTAGAGTGCTTGCCTCGCATGCACGATGCCCTAGGTTCGATCCTCAGCACCACATAAAAATAAACAAATAAAAATAAGGATATTGTGTCCATCTACAATTAAAAAAAATTAAAACAAAACAAAAGAGCAGTGGCCCAGGACATTAAGTATAATTCAGCTCTGCAGTGTCCCGAAATTTTACAGTGCCAACAAATCTCCTCCAGAGCCTGTTAAATCTTTCTGTTCTTGGGCTTGACCCCTTGGAGACTCTAACTATGGAGACCTGTTTGGACCCAGGAGCCTTTTTCATATTTAACTACTGTACTAGCTGACTCTGACTCATGGGTCACATTTAAGCATCAGAAGAAACTGTGCTCTACAGCTTGAAAAAATCCTTAAAAAATTCAAGAATGCCCTAGTAAGTACTTACATTTTCTTATACATGGGGTATTCTGAGAGTATAACTTTGAGATCTAAAAGAATAAGTAGTATTCTTTCCTTCTATCTATCTATTTACATACCTTCCTATCTTTCTATCAATTGCAATGGTGACCCTTTCACCTTTCCCAAAGCAACTTCCAGAAACTTGTATGAGATCTCCCCCGCAACTCTAATTCTCCCTATCTCCTACTAATATCATAGAACATGACTGTGACGGCATCATCTCATGCCTGGAAACCTGGCTATCTGGCTTCACTCCTTCCACTTTTAAGACCCTACAATCTAGAGGAGGCAGTGAGCTTTAAAAGAATGACTCAACAGAGTCACTCTGCTTAAAACTCCCAATAACTTCCCATTTTACCAAAGAAGTAAAGTAAACATCTTCATAGGATTGACTTTTGTTCTGCCTACCTCTTCGAGGCTATCTTCTACATTTTTCTTTGTCCTTTTAGCCACACCGATCTAAACTTCTCTTTTGTTCTTTAAATACTAAATGCTCACTCCCCTGTCTCTGGGCCTTAGCACTTTCCTGCATTTACTTTATGCAGATCTTTAGATGGATGTCATCTGTTCTCCATCTAGGCTTGCTTCAGTGACCCCCTCATGAAGCCTGATCTCCTTGTCCTAAGATGAGTGTCACCAGGACCCCCCATGATAACGGCTGAACTGCTTTCTGCAATATTTCCTTGCTTAATGTTATTTATAGTTGATCACTCAGAAACAATCATATAAGTTTCTATGGGTCAGAAATCTGTCTCTCTTGTTCACTGTGGGGTGTGTGTAAGAGATCGAGCATCTATAATATTGATTGGTGCCCAGATGTTGCTCCAAACAAGTTTTTGAGTGTTTAAGATGAAGTTCATTCTTAACTGTTGATTAACAAGGGTATAATAGCTAAAATTGGTCTCATCATCTACAACATGTTCAAATAAACTGAAAGCATCTTAAATAGATGTGAAGTTTAACATATCAGAAGAGCAGATGAACTTTAAAAAACACCACATAAAACATGAACAAATACACAAACCAAAGATATGCTCATGGTTCTTGGTTCAGATGGGAGCTTTGCCAAGTGCATGAAAACTTATTTAGTATTAATACTATAAAGTAACAATCCTTGCAGTACTGTCTTTATACAACAGGGGTGATGATACTTCTATAAAGTGCCTGATTTGAGTCACAAAAATATCTTACTCAAAAGTCAACTTATGTTAATAATTTGCTGAAATAACAACTTTACTTCTCATACCCTAGTCTGCTCTTTTCCTAAAAATTCATTGATTTATTTTATATGATATACAATATAAAATAAATCAATATATGATAGCAGGATGCATTTTGAATCATTGTACACAACTGCAGCACAACTTTTCATTTCTCTGGTTGTACACAACACAACATTGCCCCATAAGTGCAGTCATACATTTACCTAGGGTAATAATTTACTTCTCATTTCACCATCATTCCTGCCCCTATACCCCCTCTCCCCTTTGCCCAAAGTTCCTCCTTTTTTCCCATGCCCCCCCCCCCCGGCCGCCATTACGGATCAGCATCCATTTATCAGACAGAACATTTGACCTTTGTTTTTTTGAGACTGGCTTACTTCGTTTAGCATGATAGTCTCCAACTCCATCAATCTACCTCAAAATTCCATAATGTTATTGTCTTTTAATGCTGAGTAATATTCCACTGTGAACTAATAACATAATTTCTTTATCCATTCATCTATTGAAGGACATCTAGGTTGGTTCCACAGTTTAGCTATAGTGAATTGAGCTGCTTATAAACATTGATGTGGCTGCATTACTGTAGTATGCTATTTTTAAGTCCTTTGGATATAGACTGAGGAGTGGGATAGTTAGGTCAAATGGTGGTTCCATTCCAAGTTTTCTAAGGAATCTCCATACTGCATTCCAGGGTGGTTGCACCAGTTTGCAGTCCCAACAGCAATGTATGAGTGTGCTTCTTCCCCCACATCCTCGCCAACACTTATTGCTAGGACTGGAACCTTAAGTTGTCCAACATTACAAGGCACGACGATGAATAATATGGTTTTAACACACAATATACAGCAAGAATGAGGTAAATGAGAATGAAAGACGGACTGTAGGATCAACACATTTACATGATTAGGATCAAGTGAAGGCAAAAATAGACTGATATTCACTACATTTTTTTTTTTCAAATTTGTGAATTTACCAAATGTGAGCAAACTGGCACTTGAAAAGGCTAACTGAATCTCAGATTTTAAGATTGATTATAATAAAAGCACCAGAATAATTTCACATCATTTGAAAGTAGCCCTATGTTTGACAAGGCCCTAGATGATCTGAATCTGGGTTCCATCCATCTTTATAATTTATGCTGGGCGCATGACAGAATATAGAGGATGGCTAGGGTAGATAAATTACTACTTCCTTATCCCTGCTATGGGTGATTATACTTGAGTGGTTGTCTGCTTCATGCTGTATCAATCATACTCCTTTGCTAAGAATCTGAACTCAAGATGTTGAGATAGGCAGTTCATTTCCAATGGAATATGAAAAGATTATAGTTTCATAGGGAAGGACAGAACAGGAACAGAGAGACCAAAATTGGCAATGAGGAAGTGGAGGAAGCCCATATGCAGAAACAGAACAATGAAGTTGTGGAAAATGTGGATGGGACTCTTGGGAAAATCAGAGGGTGCCAAGAGCGAAACACAGAGCTATTCTCATTCTAAAGTGTGGTTTAGGTCCCGGTTCACAAAGAATCCTGGATATCCTTGGAGCCCTAGATATTCTCAGAGAATATGGGACATTCTTTGGAGGAGGTCTCTGAGACTGCTTGTGGCTATAATCTTATTCAGAAAATATTCACTGCATGTCTACAGTTACATGCATTATACATTATAATTGAAAAATTTTAAAAAGTAATTCGAAATGTGATTTTAAAAAATTCTAGTTGTTGGTATCTAGGGTTACTCAAGAAATGTGCCAGGTATTGCTATTTGGGAGAGAGACAATATTCAGTATGTATAACAAATCGGTAAATTATATGCTATGTTTGAAAATAATGTAAGGTATATGTGCTTTGAAGAACTGAAAAAATAAAGCAAGGTAAGAAGTATCTATAGTCTTGGAAGTGTACCAAGGTGCCCTTGTTTCCTTATAGGAAATCTGGCATCTGGACAAACATAAGTGATGAAGGATTCAGCCATGAGCCTGTCTGTGGAAGAGCATCCCAGAGACAAAGGAAAGTCAATGCATAGAAGCCAAACCAGGATCATGGGTGGTGCACTGAAGGAACAATGTCAAATTCGGCGTGTCAAACTGCCACAGAATGAGCAAAAAAAAAAGTAGGAGATGAAGTTAGAGAAGTGCTGGGGAGATGGACATGTAATATATAATTTCATACATTTTGAAATGTGTGTGGCTTCTACTCTGAGTGAGGGCTTTAAGCAAAAAAAAAAAAAAAATGACATCATCTGGCATGTGGGTTAAGAGATTATTTTAAGTTTCTATGTTTAAAATGTTCTACATGGGGGTTGGTAGGATGAAGGGACACCAGTCAAAGTGCCTTCTTACATCCACGTAAGTAATAACGATGCCCTAGAGCAGGGTGGAAGCAACAGAAATGATCTGAAGTAGTGGAATGTTAGAAATATTTTGAAGTTCCAAAGAGCAGTGTATGTAGGATGTAAAATAAATAGGATGGACAATTATGATCCCATGGTTGCTGTCCTGACCTCAGCAAATGGAAGGGTGAGTTAGCATTAACTGAGATGGGAAAGGCCACATGTATTGTGGGTATTGGAGAGAAGATATAAGGAGTTTGGTTTCAGGTATACAAAATTGTAGATATAAATTCTAGTACTGGGGGGGAAAAGTTTGGAGTGGAGATAAATATTAGTATGTCATCAATATGTCGATTATAGTTACAGCTATGCACCTTTGTGAGATAGTTTACAGAAGTGAAAGTAGACTAGCAAGGATTTTAAGAACTCAGCCTTGGTGTAAGCTGTATTAAGAATTTAGGCTAAAGAGAAGAGAACCATAAAGTAAAAAAAAAAAAAAAAAAAGAGGAAAAAAAATGATAAGTAAGGTAAAGAGGAATCCTGAGGACAGGGGTTTCCAAAAATTTAAAGAAGGAAAATATAAAACAGAAAAGAGTAACTAACAGTGTCAAGTGATCCAGCTAAACAGGTCCCATGAGATGAAGAGTACCCACCTGAGTAGGTTATGTAGACGTCATCAACAATGATGACAGGCACAGAGGAGTCATGGTAGAAGGGAAAGGCATCCTGGGATAACTTCACAATAAAATGGAAATCGATGACTAAAAGAATTTTGCTACAGAAGGGGACAAGAAGTGGCATGGTAACTAGCTGTGTTTGTTGCTCAAAATGAAGATTATTATTATTTTGTTGTGTGTTAAATTAGAAGAAATAATAGCCTTCTTGAAATACTGTCAGCAGCAAACAAAAATTGATGATGCAGGAGAAAGGGTGAATGGCTGGAGCCATGCCCCTGAGTGGGCAAGATGAAGAAATTATATTTAGATGTAAGTATGAGAGCAGCTGGGACAAGGTGGCTTTGTGGGTGTGGGTGGGTGGAGGGGGTATTCTAAGTCCTCCTATGATGATTCAGTTTTCTTAGTGAGGTGGAAAGCTAGACCATGGCCAAGAGTGAGCCTGGTGGAGGAGGAGCTGAGGAAGTAAGGAGAGAGGAGAGAAATGATGAGAGAGTTGTTCAGATGCGAGTGGGAATAAAGGACCAGACAGGTAAGACACTGCTATACTGCAACATTAAAGGTTTGGCTGAAGTTTATGGTCATGAATAGAAAGTAGGACCAGTCACTACTCTTTACTTGAGCTTTTTCCTTCATTTCTGCTATACCTTAACCAGCATATAGAGTGGCAAAGAAACAGCCTTCCCTACAGGGAAATCCACAAGTGGCAACTTTCACTTGATATTTTAGTGATGAAAATCTCGGGCACCATTATGTGGGACTATCTTTTGTTTATATTGAAAATGGGGGAAAATCCTACTTCATTTTATCACATCTAAATACATTTAAGCATGCTTAATCCAAACTGTTGCAGATCTGTGGGTAAGATGTACTACACAAAACACAAACATACACATATACACATTCAAAACTCAACAAGATGGCTTGTAAAATATCTGCTATTTTGCTTCACCTATGTCATTTTGTAACCATTTCTTACTATGTAGAGTTGACAATAGAATGTATTGTCTGGAGACCTCTAAAAAACACTGATAAGCATCTGTAAATCTCAGATTTGTTTCATTGATGCTAGTACCATTGTAGGTTAGTTTGAATTGAAGTGACCTCAAAGGAATGAGGTGGCATCTCTACCACTTTACATGCACATTTTCTAAACACATGATTTCTTCCTCTCAGGGTAGGTGGATGATGGAAGGATAGGTATGTCTTTAGTAGCACATGATGATGACAGATAGATAGTAACTTGAAGTCTCTTTTTGAAACTTTACCATTCCTTGTGGTAAACAATGCTTTGGGTTTTGTCTTCATAGAACCATCCTATGAATGAATTATTTTTATCCTCATTTTAATTTAAACATGTCAAACATATTAAGAACTGCATTGTACAATATAGTAGAAAGGAGATACAAGGGGAAAATCAGTGGGGTTAATGAATCTGTAATAACTCCAGCTATATTTTATCTTTTAAAAATGGAAAAGAGATGGGTCAGGGCAGCACACAGTATAATCCCAGTGACCCAGAAGACTGAGGCAGGAGAACTGTAGGTTCAAGTCCAGGCTGGGAAACTCAGGGAGACCCTACCTCAAAATAAAAATAAAAAGTAGTAGAGATATAGCTCACTCACTGGTATAGCTCCCCTGGGTCAAGCACAGTATTGAAGAGGGAGAGAGGGAAAGATAGTGAAAGAGAGCGATTATTTTCACTATAGCAGTCTACTGAAAAGTCTCAGAAGGGACCAAGCCTGTAGCAATGCACAAAGCTGCTGCCTTCATTGTGGTTTCTAACTGTCATTTCTCTCTAAATGCTACTACAGCTATGTAGAAAAATAGCTGTCTCCCTGACTGGAGCAGGAATAGCTGACCATATTGGATGAACTTAGAACATCTAATCCTATTAGGAGGCCCAGAAGAAACCAAAGAACACTAGAGTTGTATCCAAAAATCTCAGGTGTTGACTTAAAGAGGTTCCTCTTTGTAAAAATAAGTTATGCTTTGTATATCAATAAAAATGAAATCTGCAGTGCATCAAAATATTACATATATTTAAATTCAATTGTGCATGCACATACGTAGACACACATATACCCTACAATGGTCAACACTGGAGAATAGCAGAGAACCAATTCAGTATTTTGAAAATTGGTAAATAAAAGGAGGAGCAAAGTATTGTCCCTTGTCTACTATGATTAACAGCTAGATTATATGAGGGAATTGTGTTTCTATAAATATTCCAGCTAATAAATTAAGAAAGAACAATACCAATTGTATAACTGACCATTCTTCAGTGAAGTGATAAATGTAGGTTGCTAACATCACAAAAAGAGAGGAAATCAAATCTTATGTATCTCCTGATGCAAAAGCAATTCTCACTATGAAATTTTTTTTTTTTTTGCAAAAAAATATAATACAACTGAAACTTGCTTATGGTCTTAGACCTTAACACAAGGTTGGGAGAGCAAAAAAATCCCCCAAAACAAAACACTGAGGGAAACATACAAAAGATAAGAGTTAAGAACCCTTTAAAGAGTAGCACATGACCATAATGCAGTCAGCATTCTTTCAGACTCTGGGAAACTCTAAATTAAAACATGAGTCAGGTTCTTCCACATAAAAAAAATATAAGGGAAAAAAAGGACAAAGAGGAGGAGGCAAGAAATTACACATGGAAAATTAGTTAAGAACAATTACAATGCTGTGAACATCTTAAGTCTTAATTGAGCAACCAAATTGTTTTAAACCGAAATAATTAAAGATGCATGAACACTGAATGAAATTTGGGTGATATTAAGAAATTAGTCCAAATTTTTAGGGGTAATAATTGTTTTAATTCATGCTTTAGAAAGAGCTTTGATGTTTTGATGTTACAACTGAAATTCCTGTGGATACAATTACAAGATGTCTGAGATTCGATGGGTAGTGGGGGTAAGGTTAAGACCATAGATTAAATAATAAGACTGTTAAAGCTGGATAGTGGCTTCATGAGAGCTCATTACAGTGTATTTTCTATTTTCCTATATGGTTAAAATTTTCCATTGTCAAAAAACAAAATGAAAGAAATAAGACAGAATATGTTTTCTGATCATGGACACAGCACAAGTGTAGAACACAACTGGGATTTAACCCCAGATCCATGGCTTGCTTTATTATTTATTTATTTTAGCTGCAACTTCCTCTTCCTGCAACAATATGAAACATTTGAGTTATAAGGCAATCCTTAATCTGCAGTGCAACAAACTATATTTACAAATAAGGCCTAATGGGTTGTCAGGAAAAGTTTGGCTATTCAGAAAATAGCTGTCTATGCTTCAAAAGCCTAAGAGCCTATTACTATCTTAGTCATAATGTGATTTTAGTCAAAGAAGATTCTAAAAGAAGTTAATTTTCACTATCTGTGTTCTGTTTATAATTTCAACAAATGAAAGGGAAAAAAAGATTTGTTTGTTTCTGTTTTGCTGGGGATTAAATCCAGGGCCCTGTGCATGCTAGGCAAGGGCTCTCCTACTGACCTACATACCCAGCCCCAAGGTACACTGTTTTTTGTAAAACTCATTTATCTCGGCTTCACATTTTACTCAGGGTATTCAAGTGATAAATATCACACAGTATTTTTTAAAAAATATAAGGCCTTTAATATTCATTCTATCAATGTACAAGCTTGGGATAATACCTATTAATTTACGTGATTATACTACTTTTAATACTACTTCAATTTTCATTTGTGTATAATGAGTAGAAAACATACAAAAATCAATTCTTTATATTTATATGGACATGTATATAGGACAATCTATGCATGAGTGTAGATTTATTTGTATTATTTGGTAATCATTTTAATTTTATACTCTGTAGGGTTTTCCTCATGGGTCACGTGTTAAGTTCATCTGGATATATGATAAATGCGAAGACTTTAGGACACAGATATGGGTTTTTTTTTTCTTTCTGTGCTATTTACCATGTTATACCCATTGCAGTTTTTTAATACATAGCAGTTTTTTAATAAAAAGATAATGAATGGACACATAATTTTCTAAGCTGAATTTCAAAGTGATGATATTAAAAAACATGTATAATGACAACATACATATGAAAATTTGGATTTAAAGCAATTTAAAAATATTTTATTGGACCTTTTTATGCATGCCTTTAGTGAGAAATAGAGAAATTATTTGTGATACAACACACAGACTTTCATTACCAGTACTGGGGGACCGCCCCCCCCAAAAAAAAAAGAAGTCATTCTAGTCACTATAATGATTGCATATCATAAGTCAGATTTCTTTGAAATTCATCTTAAATTACAGATTAGTTTTGATATTCTTTAAAGAACTCTTCAATTATATGATAAAGTGACTTACCCAGAAAAACCATTTAAAAAGTGTTTTCAAACATTCTTTTATTAAGAAAGGCTTTCTGGGTTTCATTAGAAGATAATCTCACAACCAAATGTCACTTTCAAGGACTTCCTCCTGTCTTCAGTCATGATCAAAAATGTCTGCTTTTTCAGATGAAGAAGGTTTTGGACATGTTAAGGCAAGTTACTGGTTACAAGGGAGCCTCAGGCAATAGTGGAAGGACAGCTGAGATCAAGAGCTAACAGAAAGGACAGACCAATGCTCTTGACCATAGACTTATGATGATACAGCCTAGATTTCTGTTTTTGCTTTGTCTGGCTCTAAGATACATTCCACTTTTACAGAAAGAATAGTGACTGACTCAATATTTTTCTCATGTTGAACTTTCAAGATCCAGATTAAATGTTTGTTAGACTCGATCTCTTTCACCCATATTGTTTCTCCTTTCCTGAATAACTACAAAACAAAATTTGGAATGTTTATCAAACATTTCAATTTGTTTGATAATTGTTTCATGCCCATTTGTATCATTTTTTGAAATGCATGTTAATATAATAGTGTTGCATGTCTAAGTCACTCATAATATGCTTAATATGACCTCATTAGTTACAGTCTTGTCACCACCACCAACTTCCTCTACCTTTTAATAACATAAAATGTGACAGGCATGTTTATGCACATGAAGTATCCCCATTAAAAACATTATTATCACAGTTTTTCAGACAAAAAGAATTAGAAACACAAAGAGGTTAAGATATCTGCTCAAATTAACTAATAAGTAACAAAGCCATAATTCTCTTTGTTGCCTGTTCATAGTCAAAGTGTTTTCTTATTCACAAGGCTTTGGAGCTTCCCTTGTTAACTATTTGTTCAAGAAGGATGCACATGAGCCTTTTATATAGTGTAATGAAAATGCTGGTAATTAATGAGTCTCTATTTTATTTTTATTCTTGTTATACAATGGGTTTTGTGAATGGCCTTTCTTTCCGTCTTTGAAATCTGACTACATTGCACAACTTGGGATGATTTTTAGGGATAGGTTTGAGCCCAGGTGGGTCCTCCATTCACCTACCATTGGCACCATACTGTGTGCTTCATGTGTCCAATGAGATGGCATCAAAAGCTCTCAACTCATCTAGTAAGAGTTCTACAAAGCCCCAGCTAAGTTGGCACTTTAATATCAGGGAGCATTTTGTTCTGGCCAATTCCTCAGAGATTCAATGATATAAAAAGTAACCTAGATTCCAAAGAATACAATAAACCATTTCGAAAGGAAATGACAGTCATAGAAAGGGAATCTCTTTCAAAGTGCAACTGAAATGAAAAGTATGACTGGCACAGCTAGCTCCAAGGCAGAATACTGCTGATGAGGCAGTGACCAAAGAATACCTATTATTTCTCCACTGTCGAAGGGTTTCTATGTTTCCGTTGCTCTTAGCTATGAAATAGGAAGCTAATTGTTCTCCACATTTGGATACTTGAATCTTATTCAAGTGAATGTGCACAAAGACCATAAATTTAGAACCAATCATTTGAAATTATCTGAACAAAATCAGCAGAGATCTAATTTAACAACAATTTTTTTTTTCTATCCAAATACCAGTCGTCTGGGTACCTTGAGAGCAGGGATTACAATCACTATTGTCCCCATTTGCACATGATTAATGCTCACTTAATAACTGATTGAAAGAAAGCATGCAAGAATGCAGAAATGTCCCCCATTTTTTTCATAGAAAAGTCAGAACAGGGTCATTAGGGTAAGTTAGTTAAGTCTGATTTGTTGAGAACCATTAGCAAAATGTATTGTTTAAAGAAAAATCTATTAGGTTAGAAATTCAGGTATTGCTTAAGGTACTTTTCATTGATAAGGGGAAACTCTGTGAGACAATAAACATATTTTCTAATTTGTTAATCTTTCAAGATTCTGATTTGGGAATCTTGTGATATCTGTAGTCTATATTAAATTTCAAATTCTGCTCTATGTATTTTTTGAAATCACAGTTTAACATTTAATAGGACATTTTCTAATTGTAAATATAGAGGAAATTTTCTGTACACGATTTTTAAGATACATTAGAATGCTACAATTTATTACAAAGACACAGGTCAGTTGTGAAGATAAATGAGATAATCCAGAAGAAGATGCTCAGCATGAGGCCTAGTACATACTAAGAGCTTAGTCATTGTTAGATGTTATTATTGTTATTGAAAATTCAAATACATTGTTAAGACTAACCAATCACATATTTTGAGTTTGCTTTAATATTATGAGTTAGCATTGTTTTAACTTACGAAAGCATTGTTTTAACTTTAACTTATAAAGAATTACCACCTCCTTCTAGCTTCTCTAATTCATACTTTAGAATTTTGGGTTTGTGATATTTAATTCAATTTCCCTCTCAGTTCCTACTAATAATACAATTCATATTCACATGCACACCTGTTACTGGCTATATCTCTTTCAACTGCATTATTGAAAGCCTAGTTTTTCCTTATCTTCACAATATCCTGAGAAATGTCACTTTGAGTTTCAGAAAAATGTTACCACATGTTTAAAAGTTCAGTGGGAATCACATACATTTTCAAAGACCAAGTATGCTTCAAACATTAACACTGGGAAACAGACAACAGCATTTCACAGCCTTAAATGTCTCCTCCGAAGATAAGGAGGTATTTTAATGGGAAATTTTAAAGATTCATCTGGAATGAAACTCCTGAAGGGTATGTTCCATCAGGCAGATCAGCAGAGATTTAGTTCTCTGCACCTGGCACACTTGATATAGAAATCTCATGTCTACTGTCTAATATGCACAGATAAATATAAGTTCTCTGCAATATTGTGATTTATCCTTGTGATCTCATCTCACACAAATAACTTGTTAGGCATTAGAGAGGAAAAATATCAGAAAAGGTGGAAAAATTGGAGACCTCTCCAAGGCAATAATATACACAATATATCAATACTTGTCTGGAATTAACTACTAAAATGTCTACTCAACTGATGTGACTGTGAATTACTGATGATGGGACTGGTTAGTGACAGACTTCTATGTCACTGTTTTAAGTGTGATAGGCCCAAGCCTGGAAAGACAAAAGCAGAAAAATCTCTATGATGCTACAGTGCCTGTCTTCACAGAGCTGGCAAAGCAAAATTTCTCCTAGACTAGGATTCAGGAAATAAGTGTATCAGTTCAGATTTAAATACCAATTAACACTGTGGCTTTAGACACATAGCAGTCTGCTTTGACAAACCTTCCTCCCAAACAAAAGGGGGATCCTGATACTTATTCCAACTGGAAAATTATAAAATAAAACGCACGTGCAATTTCTGGAAACAGAAAAGCATTAACATTGAAAAATCTTCTACACAATAAGTGAATTCGGTTGTCTTTTAAATAAATTGTCAGACTTCGAAGAAGAAATAAATTAGCCCTATAGTCTCTGTTTGCTGTTTTTATTTCTGAATTTTTCTAACTATACTGAATGTTCTATCTATCCTGAACTATTCAATCCTTCTATTCGTTTTTTTTTTTTTTTTAAACTTAAACCAGGAGACATAAGATTTGTTCCTCTAAAAGTAATTCTCAGTCCTTTGTCATAACCAATATCTGAACGCCACCTCCCCTTAAATGGACAGGTGAACATCCAAATTGCTAAAATTATCATATCATCCTTCAGTCTGAAAGTCTTCCATGAGTTTTCAATCATTAATTGGGCACATACCAGATAATTTTAAAATCAAAATCGAACAGTTAGGTCTTGACCCCTGGGACAGCTGTGCTGATCTGAAGGTTATATGTAGGCCATGGAAATTACCTTACGTTTTCAAGCAGTAAAGCACACTAGAAAAGAAGGTTTTAGGAAGATTTACCTAGCAATATTTTAGAGATCATAATGGAAGACAGAAAACCTTAAGGTAGGGTGGTTGGAGAGTCCAAAACAAAAATAAAATCTGCATCTGATGGCAATAGTCTCCCAAAGTGGAGACAGCCTACTGTAGATGAGGCACTCTCTACATCTGCTCTGACTGAGTTACAGAAACGGCCTGGTATTTGAGGGCATGTCGATTTTCCAGTACCAGTCCAAATGACTATGGCCCAAACAAAACAGGAGAAAGACTCAGATGAGAGAAATGTTTGTGAGGCTGGATGAGAGATGATAAGAGACATTCTGAAGGAGGCTTGGTAGAGCTTGTTAAGAGATTAGGTAGAAAGAGTGAGATCTGATTTTAGTTCATTGCCTTCTAAGTTTCTGGATTGACAGCTCATTGTTTAATCTGTACTGGAGGTCACGTTTTCACATTTAAAGAGGTGCTTGGTAGTATAACACAGGGTCCAAGTATTGTTGACAGAATGTGTATCATTAGGTCTTGTTTCATTTTAGGAGAAACTAGAAGTTGACTCGATTATATATGTTGGCAACTAAGTGATGGTATGGACTGGATCTGTAGGTTCTACATTTGGCAACTTCTAGCTCCGAGGCTGCTAACCTTTAGATTTCTTTAGCTCTTATTATTAGAACAACTTGATTTAGAAATTCTGATAGAGTTCCCAGTTTCTCTCATGTGGTTGCAAAAGATTACCATACCCAAATCTATGCTGCGAAATAGATTTCCTGCAGGGAAACTGTCAGCTCCTGCTGGGAGACCACTGAATTGTTCTCAATTAAGGAGTTTTAAGAGGAACTTTTTTCCCCCCCTTAAAATAATATTTTAAATGGCAGTTCTATTTTTGACTCTATAGATAAGAATATGCATTAAATATGCATATCTCATGCAGATTTCTCATACATATGAGTGAATACCATCTCTTCATTTATGAAGATATATTTTATAGAAAGCAGACTTGAACTTTTCATTTACACTGGAAAGAACAAATGATTTCTCAGAAAGAGAGGAAGAAAGAGGAAGGGGGGAGGGAGGAAGAGAAAGGAGGGTATGTGATTTTCCTACATCAGAAGTTAGATTTATTCCATTGCTGTTTAAATCATGGGAGTGAGGGGGGGAAAAATGGGGAGAGGACACAGAAGAAGGAAATGAAGACTTGAGAGGGAGGAAGAGAGACAGAATGGTTACTGCACTCTTTGACATGGATAATTAAGTTAATCAAGATTTCATTAAAAATTAGTCAATGTGCTTAGGTGGGTAAAGCTCCTTTCCTCTTGGGACTAGCTCTGCCAAATTACATGTAGAATTTTCATGACAGCCTTGCTATTTTCAGCGTAACTAGAAGCTCACCATGTTTGCACTAATCTAAAACCTTTAATACAAGAGTCTTCAGTGCATTAGTGCCTTTGCCTTTCTTCAAAGTGTGATATTAAGTGGCGGCTTTCTTATTGTGCACTACCTCGAGAAGGTAATTAATGATGTCAAGGAAGTTTCCCTGGCAGTTTCTCGGATCTTTACTTTTAAAAAAAATTAAGCTGTTTCTGCCTTTCAGTCTTCTCCTTCCAGTCTGCTGAAGACCAGTTGATGACCAAAATGTTCCATACATTTTATCTATCATCTCAGTATAATGAAGACTCTGGTAGGGCTAGAAATCTTTCTTCCTTTTTAAAAATGATTTTTAGTTGTTGATGGACTATTTATTTATTATTTATATGTGATGCTGAGAATTGAACCAAATGCCTTATCCATGCTAGGCAAGTGCTCCACCACTGAGCTCTAACCCCAGCCCAGGGTAGGAATCTTAAGACCAATCACTAAGGACTAAAAACAAAGTTAAGACTCGGTTCAGTATTATATGGCATTGGAATATGCCCTTTTCAAGAAGGTATTTCTTCTCTTCAAAAATGAGAAGGAAAAAAAAAATTCAGATTACGTATCTGAAAACGGTGGAATGGTTTATACAAAGGAGTAAGGTAGAACAAGTGTCATTTGGTCTTTGGTGCTTTTTTCCCCAAGAAGTAAGCAGTCTTAGCTCAATCTAGCAATCATAGGGCAGACAAATATAAATTTAGCTCCAGTTTTGAGGGACATGGCTTGTGTAGAAGTAGAGTGAAAATAATTTTAGGAGAATGACTGATCCAGAAAAAGGGATGTGAATAGATCCACCATCTACGTTTGTCTATATGTGCCAGGAGCTTTGCAGCCAAACTCTGTAAATCTGTCATTTTGCCTAGAGGAGACTGAGCTCTAATGTTCCCATTGGCCATGGATCATCCAACATATCTGCTTTCTTTCTTCACGTCCAGAATTCAATTAAGTGTTTGGCAAAACCAGATACTTAGTATCTCCCAGCCAGAGAATTAAATCTTCTGCTACTTGTAAATAAAGTGATTTAGTAGTCCACACACTTCCAATGTCCTCCCGCCATGTTCAGTAATGGCCTGAACTCAACAGGCAGCAGCCACCTCTAATGTTCACTGGAAAATCTAACTGGAAGAGGAGCCAAGTGGTCATTAAAGATGTTGCCTTGATGACTAAGGTTGGTGGAGAAAACATTGATGTGCACATGAAAGCCCCAACTTTTGGGAAACTCAGCATATACTTGGTAATAGATTTCCTACAGCGCAGGAAATAATGTTCCTACCCTGTTTCCACAGAAATTCCTCTAGCAGTATTTAAGAGTTCTATGGTATTTAAGATTTCTGAAGTTATTTTTCTTACACTTTTTCTCACTTCTTCCTTCTCTTACTTTTGACAGCTGGTCAGACTGGGCACCAAGGGAGTGTTAAGACCTATTCTTACTTCCAACCCCCTCTCTGACAAAAATCAAAATCTGAAATATAAAGGGGTAGATATTGCCATCAAACAGAAGCTCTTTGTTTCTCAGATTTGGAAAGAAATTCTCTTGGAAGAACACTTTTAGAAAGACCTCAACGTTAAAGGAAAAGGTAAAAATAATGACCATTCAATTACATATATAAAATTAAATTATGAATAAATAATTCTCTCGAAATAATGATGTTTACATGTATGTGTGTATGCATGCATCAAATCTCTCTATATATCTATTCATTACCTATCTATATTATCTATTTTGGATCATTTCTAAAATATGTATCCACAAAGAAGAAAAGCCATAGTCCAGCCATTTTTTCTTTTACTAGCCTCTAAATTATTCTGTGGACCAAAAATTAAAACCTGTTAATCTGAATTTCTATGGAAAGAAAGCACTGATAGTATGGCATAAAGAGAGCCATAATTGGCCCATGTAACAGAGCTTTAATCCACAGCTGGTATTCAGGGACAAGGGGAAGACCAGATGACAATACTGAAGGAACTGTATATGTCCATGCTAAGAGTCTAATGATGGAAAGAATCTTAAGAGTCCTTTTGTTGTATCCAAAGGGGAGTTAAACCTATGGCTCATAAAACTCTTATATAATGCAGGGATTAGCTAGTAGATGAAACTGACTCTTGTCTGTTGAATTTTTGTTACTGCCATTTTTACCCAGAGCTGGTAAGGAAGTCAAGTCAGACCTGCAGATGTTTTGTTTTGGATCACCTCTGGTGGTGTGGATTTAAAAAATTTACTTGCCAAACATTTCAGAATTTGTAAGTTCTCTTTGAAAAATTAGAAAATGTGGATCCACTGGGACTATATGCCTCTATCAGATGCTCTTAACATGGTCATGACCTTCTGCAGCTGCAGTCTACCTTCTTTAGGAAAGGAATGGGCTCCACTGGTTCCTGTGTGGTCCCCATAGCCCCTTGTGGTTACGCTTTTTCGATTTTACTTATTTTCTTACCTCTCTAACAGCCACTACTATCTGAGACCCTAGCTCCTATTTTGGTTCATTTCTAAAAGTGTCTTCAAGTCTGAGATACAAACTCATTTATATCTGCCTTTCCTAAGACTCAGAATAATTTAACATTCACTAAGGTATACTAATCTTCATATCTCTCCCTTCTTTTTACCATTCTGTATTGCCAGAAAAGCATTCATGCACACGCCTGTCTTCCAGTTATCAACATCATTTATTTAATATTAACAATATTTATTGAATGTTGACTCTGTTTCACACACTGGTCTAAGCATGTTGCATGATTCATTAATTCACTGAAAATTCTTATCAATTTGGATTTTGCATTATAATACCTCTTTTTACAGATGAAGCAAATAAAGGACAGGTTATGAAAGCAGTGACATAGACAAGCTGCATACCTGGATTACAGGGACCACAGAGCCTACACTCCACCCTCTGCTGCACTGAAATCACTGTAACACTCCTCCAATCAGGAATGAGCAGCTCCTGCCACACTTACTAACACAGAACACGAATTTACAGGGAGATCACTGGGAGGATCAAATATTTCAGATCATCACATTTGCTGCTTTCTAGGTTGATGCATGTAGTTATACATAATTTTTCTTCTTGGAAATTCCTAGCCACATGTAAATATGTGTTATATGAAGGTATCCCTTGGGCATCCAAGTGCAATGACTATGGTTAAGTAATCATAAAAAAATACCCAAGTAACATTCCTTTCTCATCTCACAGGCAAGAGAGAACTCAATCATAGACACAAAAGTTCTGCCTTTCTGGGCTAAATGTCCCCACAGATTCCCACTGAATCTGTGACTTACAGAAGCATTTCAAACAGATAATGCATTTCAAGGGAATCAACCTCAGCATACTCATAAAATTAAGAAAAAGTTTTCTCACATCACTTCTTGAATTCAGCTCCTGTGGGGTTCACATCCAAGGAGAACCGCATTTGAAAAATTCATCTTTCCCCCATTGATCCATTGATGAAACATATATTATCCATCACCATGTACTATGCCTTCCTACTTTTGGGCTATGGTCTCAATTATGGCTTAAATATGAGGTGTCCCCCAAATGCTTATGTGAGATAAAACAAGAGTTTTCAGAGGTAAAATGATTAGATTATGAGAAGCATAACCTAATTGGTGCATTAATTCAGTGGATGGGCAGGTAGGGTGTGCCTGGAATAGGTTATGGGGATATGTTTTATATTTATATTTTTCCCTGGTGAGAAGAGCAGAGCTCTCTCTCTCTCTCTCTCTCTCTCTCTCTCTCTCTCTCTCTCTCTTGCTCTCTTCCTCTCCCCCCTTCCTGCCTATCATGTTCTAAGCTTCTTTCCCTCACCATGCCCTTCCACCAAGGTGTTCTGCTTCATCTTGAGCCCAGAGCTTTGGAGTTCACTGACCTTGGACATAACCTTTAAAACTATGAGCCAAAATAAACTCTTCCTCCTCTAAGTATCCTTGTTGGGTCTTTTGGTCACAATAATGAACAAGCTGATAAAAACACACTTCTCTCTCTCTCTCTCTCTCTCTCTCCCTCTCCCTCTCCCTCTCCCTCTCCCTCTCCCTCTCCCTCTCTGATAGATCACCTTGCAGAACAGATTTCTGTGTGTCAGAATATTCAGAACTATCCTGGGCAAAGGAGAGTCGAGACTCAAGTTCACTGTTCCCCAGCTATTTGCTCCCACCTGTATCTTTTGTGCATGCCAGGAATTTGGTCCCTCAAATGGCACTTACTTTGCAGCTTCTCCTTCTCTATAGCCGATCTCTTCACTAAGCACTTTGCAGCTTTTTCAGGTCATAACAATGCCTGCATTCTTCAAACCATGGTACTTTAAGTCTGTGCCAATCACTTGAGTTCCGTCTTTCATCCCTTCTTTTATGTTGTCATCTCTAGCCCAGTCCCCTCCTGAACTCTATTCTTTTGTATTCAAGTGCTTTCTTGACATCCCACCTAGATTCGAATGTCTAGAAGCACTTCAATGCTAACATCCTCAAAATGGTAACCAGTATGACGAACTGGTTCCTCACGGAAAGGTCTCCACTGCTGCAAAGCTCCATTTCTTCCATTCTTGAGTCCTCATTTGTCTCAAGATACCCATCATCATACACCACTAGCATTTACTTCTAAACATGATGAATACCTTACCATTTCTCACACACTACACCCCATTAAAGCTATCAAATCTCTAGGTGATTAGCAAGAGACCTAAAAATGGTTTGGCTCTTGCAAATACTTTACTCTTTTCCTAGAAATGGTGTTTTTTTCCAATAAAAACATGACTCTGTCCCCAATTGCCTTCATCTCTGTTCAAATCCCAACACACTGGAATGGCTTTCCAGGATTACAACATATAAATTAGCAACCTTTACCTCCTTGTTCTGTATTTCCCTATGTTGCCTAACTGTTCTTCACACTACATATTACACTTCCCTCGTTATGTTTATTGGTTTTACACCTGCTTTCTCAATCAAGTGTCATATAATCTTCTCAAGGGCAAAAATTTTTTTTGAATTGCTCATGTGTAGAACTGAGGATAGCGATTGGCATGTGGTAGGAATTCAATACAGGTTCGTTGAATAAATAAGTTAATAAATGCTCCTGCTGAGCTCAAAGCTGTATTTCTTATGTTTAACAATGTCTTACACTATCTAGTTTTGTGTGGGACACAAACAGAAGATTTAGAAACTGATTATTTGCTTTTCACATCCTTCATTATTCAGAAAGCTGTCTGAGTATTTAAGGTGAGTCCTTTCGAGCCCTCAGACACTAGCATGAATCATAGTCCACAGTAAGTATTCAACAGCTGTTTATCAAAAGAATGGCTTCAAAACACCAAGCAGGAAGAGAGCAAGTTTAAATCTTTATAATGGAGGTTATAAATATGTGGCCTGGAAACTAAATCTGAGAACAGACAAGCGCTGCTTAAAAATAATTTCATATAAAAATAATTTCATATAAAAGCCTGGGTATCAGGACACATAGGAGCAGTGTCCTGGAGTCCTGGATGCCATCAGGAGGAACTGGAGAATGGCTCTTTGCTTTCCAAACAGTGGGTGATACCATCTCTGCATGTCCTGCTTCTCCCTGACTGTTGCCCACCTGACTCCATAGTGACTTGGCCTCTGTGGCTGGCTCTTCCTTTGAAAATATAACAATCCCATTGATTCCATAACTAAAGAAGGCTCCTGAAAATCAATTTTATAACAAGGTAAGGGAGGATTTTTGAACCACAGAGGATTGGATTCTGGTAGCAGTCCCATTACTGATAAAATTAGAATGACTTTTGCTTGATTTCTGTATTTTTGTCTACATAAAAAAATAAGGGGTAACAAAAGGACATCATAAGGTTTAAAAGAGACAATGCCTTTAAACAGTCTGGTATTTAAACATATTCACTGATTGTTGGCTGTGGTGTCATTTGTGATGACAAAGATGATGCTGGTCATAATTATTTGGATGATGATTCTTGAACCACCAGAAAACAAAATTCTTATTTTGGCTCATCGCTAGCAAATTCAATTATTGATTTAGGTTATATAATTGACCACACAATCTAGATTCTACAGTTGACCTTAACCTTCTGCTGCTACTTCTATTTAATAGTCAAGATGAAACATCTCCTTGAATCAAAGTGTACACTTCGATCTTTTTTTTTCTTTTTACTATTACTATTTCCTCCAACAAATCTGTATCATTTAGCCAATTAGGCACAGATTTATTAAATTAAAAAAAAAGTTAAAAGGCTTGGTACTCATGGTTATTTTTATAAAAACTAAAAATTTGATATCATTTATTGAATATTACAAAGACATAGTTTCAATCATCTTTGAAGCAGATACAGAAACAAAAGTAAAAGCCTCGTTTAGACATAAAAGGATTGGCAGAGTATTAAGTGACCTTAGTTTAGGCTAATAACAGAGATAATGATTCAGAGCCAACTTTCCATTTACTAACCTGGTCGAATTGGAATCAGCCATGATGTGAAGAATTCTAGGATGTAGATGAATTTAAACTCTGTAAGAAATGACCTAATTCATGATTAATAAGGCCCAACAGAGGAAAGGGTCAGAAATGAAGCCCATGTAAAGAAAGATGAAGAAGAATGTCTCCTTCCCAAGTTGACCACAGCTTAGAATCAGAATAAAACAAGATATTCAAGAAACATCTGGAGTGAGAGGCTGCAGATAATTTCAACTGCTGCTTATGTAAGGATATTTATAGTACTGATGGATTGATATACTATTGGTGAATTTAACCAGTGGGTTCTCTGAATACACATTTATAACCCGATGAAAATTATTTGCCAAAAAACAAAATGTTCCCTGCTCTAATACTTACTAGTATCAAGGATACTTATCAATATCCTTGTTTTAGTTAGCTTTTTCCCTGCTGTAAGCACCCCCTCCCTTTAAAATAACCTGATAAGAACAATTTTAGAAGATTAAAAGTTTATCTGGGGGCTCATGGTTTCAGAAATCTCATCCCATAGACAGCCAGCTCCACTCCTTCGGACTGGAGGCAAGGCAGAAGAACATGGTGGCAGAGGGGCATGGGGTGAAGCAGCTCAGACATTATACCAGGAAACAGAGAGAGAGATCTCTGCTCAATATGGACAAAACATAAACCTCAAAGACATCCCCCCCGCCCCCCCACTCCCCCTTCCCCCCTCCCCAACACACCCCCTCCCCCCCTACCCACGCAATTACCCACCTCCTCCAGCCACACCCTGTCCACCTCAGGTTACTATCTGGTTAATCCCAGTCAGTGGATTAACACACTGATCAGGTTAAGGAACTCATAACCTGATCAATTTACTTCTAAAGTCTTTTGCATTGACTCCCACATGAGCTTTTGGGGGACATCACATATCTAAATTGTAACAATCCTCTATGTTCCTAAAAAATGATACAAACTGTGACATACTTTCCTTTCTATAATAAATTTTAATTACTGCTGTAATTAGGGTCAATTCCATCACACAGGTTAAGTCAAATGGGTTCTGTGATAGAAGAGGGGGGTACCCCCCATAATGCATCGTCAGGAACTAGCCACAAGTCCCTGAAGAAAGTGTTTTACATCTGCAGAAAGCATTTACTAAGGGAGAAATACAAAACATGATACCATTGCTGACCGATTAAACTCATATCTCTTGAGAAATGAGTTTTCACAGCAAAAAAAAAAAGCAATTGAAATCATTCCACTTGACCGGAATGGTTTTGCTCTTGAACTATTAGCAGTCTTATAAGAAGAAAACAAAACAGAGTGGCCAAAGTCTGCTGAAGAGAAATGAACAAGAATTGTTCTAGATTGCAAGTTCTTTGATGGCAGGGGCCACTTTTATCTGGAAAGCAATTTACTCAACACTCCAGGATAAGCGTGTGATGCCTTATCAAATTACTTGATTGGGCTAAGTTATGTTTAGTGTAGGAGTCTAAAGAATTCTACATTTATTTTTCTCCTTATAAAATCCCTTATTATATTTATAAGTCAGTTATTTGGTTTGTGAAACTTAACTTTCCTACATAAATAAAGATTATGTTTACAAATCAACTCATAAAATCCTCTCTGATTCATAATTTCTCTGAACATAGCATGAAGTTTACTACTACATATTTAACCAACATGCATAATGCTGTTCAGGTTGAAAAATCAGTGAACATTTCCCGCTTGGGATTCTGTTTTAAATTTTATTACTCCCTGTTTCTTTGGGAGTGAGAATTCTGGGAAGTATGATAATAAATATGTAAGACGACATGCTTACTAGCTTTATCCTTGCAAAATTTACTTAACCTTTTGGAGACTGTTTCATCATTGTAAATTGGAATGATGATAATAGCTAATAGGAGATGGCTGTATGGCTTAAGTAATCTTAATTATATAGCTGAGCAGTGCTTAGTAAATGTGCAATAGATGTTGTTAATACTAATGAGGAGAGTAAAAATGTTGTCTCATGAATGCCAATATGTGAACTACCTGAGGGAAGGGATTATTATTTCTACACCAATCTTAATTTCCTACAATACCTATTATTAACTACTTGCAAAAAACTTTACTCCATCATTTCTAACCTCATGTCCCCTTCCTCCTATGCTCCCCCTCCCTACCCCACTATGAATAAGCCTCTTCGTATCAGAGAAAACATTCAGCATTTGTTTATTTTGGATTGGCTAACTTCACTTAACATTATATTCTCCAACTCCATCATTTACCTGCAAATGCCAGGATTATATTTCTTTCATTGCTTAATAATATTCCATTGTGTATATGTCAAATTTTATTTTATTTATTATTTATTTTTGCATTACAATTCTTAATACACCATTATTTAACAATTTATCATCTCTCTGATTATATATAGGGTATATTGACACCAAATTCAGGTCTTCGTACACGTATTTTGTATAGTGATGAGGGTCTCCTTTCACCATCCATGCTATTCCCCTTCTCCCTCTTTTTCCCTCCCACCCCTATTCCCTGTCTAGAGGTAATCTTCCTCCCTTACTCTCCCTCCCAACCCCATTTTGAGTCACCCCCCTTAAATCAGAGAAGACATTTGGCATTTGTTTTTTGGGATTGGCTAACTTCACTTAGCATAATCTTCTCTAATGCCCTCCATTTCCCTGCAAATGCCATAATCTTGTTCTTTTTTATTGCTGAGTAATATTCCATCATGTATAAATGCCACATTTTTTTTTATCCATTCATCCACTGAAGGACATCTAGGTTAGACCCACAGTTTAGCTATTGTGAATTGTGCTGCTATAAACATTGATGTGGCTGTGTCCCTGGAGTATGCTGTTTTTCAAATCCTTTGAGTATAGACCGAGTAGAGGGATAGCTGGGTGAAATGGTGGTTCCATTTTCAATTTTCCAAGGAATCTCCATACTGCCTTCCATATTGGCTGCATCAATTTGCAGTCCCACTAGCAGTGTAAGAGCTTACCTTTTTCCCCGCATCCTTACCAACACTTATTATTGTTTTAGAAATGATGGTGGAATGTGATGGACATCATTATCCAAAATACATGTATAAAGACATGAATTGGCGTGAATATACTTTGTATACAACCAGAGATATAAAAAATTTGTACTCTATACACGTAATATGAATTGTCATGTGTTCTGCTGTCATATATATATATATATATAACTTTACTCCAGTCCATAAAATAAGCTAAGCAGTTGGATTGAAGTCATGTGATTATTATTATATTATTTTGGGTACAGTTATGGAGGCAAAATCTGTTTTTCCTAAAAGGTCATTTCTGGCTTTGAAGCGATATCCATCATGGTGATATGTTTACTATGATATACAAGGTGGAAAAGCTGTTAAAAGAATTTCTGAGACTAAATAATCATCATTTCCCAAATCCAGTCTTATTTTGCTAAAAAAATAATACTTGATAGAAACTGATTAAAATATGTCTCAATAATGTAACAGAGAGGATGGTTTGAAAAGCACATCTTGATATTTTAAAGCAAAAATGACAGTATAAAATGGAATCAGTTATAGTTTCATTCAAGTTGTAGGACTTCCTGGATTCTAGGTAGGATGCAAAGGAATGTGTTTGTAGGAGTCACAGGAGAGCTGGTCAAAGCAACTCACTTTAAGGCAATCCAGAAAGAGGATTTCTAAAGGGATTCAGCTAGACTAGAAATGATTTCCTCCTCCTTACCAGTCTTCACCAAACCACCTTCTCTTGTTTTCTTGTTTAAAGCACCTTGGAAATGATGCTGGTTTTTAATTTGAACAAAACATAAAACATACTTGTCTCATCCATAAGCACCTAACTGGGCTTCTCTGCATACCCATACATAGTTTGATACTGGACATGCAGACAGTGACTAAGATGAAAGAAGAGGTCCTCAGGAGCATGCTCAGTGGAAAACATAGGTATTTAAAACATAGACATTTAAAACATAGACCCATAGTTGTGTAAGCAATACAAGACATATTTACTAACTACTAATAAAAAACCAAATGATAGATATCACAAGAATTGACACTCTTTTCACACTATGAAGTTTATCAGGAGCCACGCACACACCTCTTTATGTTAAAAAAATAATATTACTGCAGAGTGTGTGTATGTATGTGTGAGCACGCACCTTTCCTGAGCTTCAAGAGTTTATTTTTCCACCCGAGAAGTGTTTGTATTTGTAAACACTTCAAATATTTAAGCAATATTTTTTAAAGTCCCACAGCAATCAGAGAACCATACACCTACAAGGTGATCTCTATTAAGATATTAAGAATAATCCATTCTCCCCAATTTCATCGCCTTCCTATTACATTGATTTTTACCTCTTCCAGTTGTCCACGTGTTCTGGATGATAAAGCAACACTTTCTGGGCATGGAGTACAGTTTCATACGTTAATTCTAATAGCCATTTAAATATGATTTCGCTGCCTACCATGTCTATTGATCTTTTCTTCTTGACTCAATTCAAATTGTATTTAACAGAGCTTCACTAGCTTCGCTCTTTTGGTTGAAAAGAAGCTAAGGGATGAACAGGTGTTGAGTTGTAAATGTAGTTTCTAGAAGGGGTAACACTTGGAACCACTGTTTTGTCAGAGTGTGAAAGAGATGACCAAATTCTTTCTAGAGAGCAAATGGGACAAAATATGGGAGGAATTCCTGCAGGAGGAAAGGAGCAAGGTGCTGAAAGAGAGGCGAAGGACACAGTTCCTTACAGTAACAAACAGGTGCCCAGTACCTACAAACCATACACAGTTCATCACCCACAATTCCTTCCTAAGTCACTTAATTATCCTTCCATAAACTTCTTGCTTGGGGTCTTTCTTCTATAGGATCTGATTCATTAAGCCTGAAGTATGGTCCAGAAGTCAACACTTTAAGTAAATGTTGGGGAGCATTTTGATCCAAGGGACACACATTAATAGTGTGAAATAGAATCCATTATTATTAAAATCAAACTTGCCTTATTCTGCAATTTCCTTCCACAAAAGTACCTTTTTTTTTTTTTTTTTTTTTTGAAACTTCAGGAACTAGATATTTTGAAGTGATCTGAGTATGGTGAAAATGTGAGGTGAAAGATGCCATATGTGTGCCAGGAATTCTTGAATCTGTCCCTTTCCTTTCCTTCCCCCATGCAGCAGAGCAATTCACATTGAAAGTGTAAACTGTCACCTGGGCCCCGGAAAGCAGCTTTATTATTTTGTGGAAACCAGGTCACCTTCACTGTAGCTTAACAAAATTTTGGAATTTACAAATCTCTCTCTCTCTCTCTCTCTCTCTCTCTCTCTCTCTCTCTTTTCATGACATGCATAAGTCTCTATTTGGAAGTCAACTGCACCAACTTGGACCCAACTGCAGATAGTAGCAACTAGACCTCAGGAGTTTGGATCTGAGCCGCATTGTGACTGTCAGGAGGAATTAGCTTCTTGTGCAAAGTCTTGGGAGCAATGCTGAGTCACTTAACTTTCTGTTCAGGACACGCAATTCTGTGAAAAGGGAGATCTGACTTTTTAAAATTAGAAAGTAAAGATGGGCTGACGGTATAGCTCAGTGTGCAGTGCTTGCCCTGCATGTGAAGACACTGGTTCAATCTCCAGCAAAGTTTCCAGAGGTGAGTTCAACCAAGTTTTTAGCAATGCAGAGACTTTCAACGCCACAAATGTTCCAAGCATGAGGGTGAATGCAGGCGTCCCATGGAATCCAAATGAGAGTTCAGTGAAGTGGTTACATTTGTATTGCCACAAAACACAATGTAACCCGAGATCAGAGATCAATTCTTTCCAAGATTTTAAAGGGAGGTAAAGAAATGGGCTTTATTGAATGTGGTGGTGAGTGGGAAGGGGTCAAGGGAAAGTCAGAAAACTCTCTTATTATAAAACAAACAAACCTTTGCTTGACTTCATAAGCCTATCACCAAGTTCAGAACAAGGGAAGATGAGGAAAAACAGGTGCTGATGTCCACATGGCAGTTTTAAAGGGGCCCTCAGGCCTCCCTATACATATACTTACTTCCATTTTAATTTTGCAGTAGAAGAAACATGAGTTTTGGAATCATGTAGCATGGAGTTCAAATTCCAGCCTTTGCATTTTCCAGGCTGAAAGACTTTGGGATAGTCACTTAAATATCCTGAACCTCTGTTTCTGCATTCATAAAATGGATTTTATAAAAGCTACTGTTGGAACTAAGCAAATATATGAATAAAGTGCTGAGTGCAACCCCTTGGGATTATGAAGAATTCAGTAGATGGAATCTATTACCATCACCAGCCCTCCTGTCCCTGCAATAACATTATCATCCTAAAGATTTAGGATAAATTAGAGGGTATAATGCTAACTGTGCCCTCCTCTGCAAGTAAGGCAAGAGTGGATCCAAGGTAGGCGATTAAGGGTGGGAGGAAGATCTACAGGTGAGCTGTATGGATAATTCATTTTTTATGTGCAAGGATATATTCTGGCATGGCTGGCTGATTGAAGACTTGGGTTGAGCCCATATTCCTATAGAAGTGGCTGAGCTTTATTCTAAACCATGTGAATAGATATTCAGGGTACTCTACAAAAAAGTAAAATGTTCTCTGCCACTAGGAAGCAGGTAGGACCAGATAGGGAAATATTATATATGCTTCTCCAAGCTGAAGATGAAATAATATAGAATACTGAAGTATGTAACAGAATGAGCTTTGGAGTGAGAAAATTCAGGTTCATATCTAGTTTCTTACTTGTTAGCTTTGCAATTTAAATCAAAAGATTAATCTCTCTGAATTCATTTTTTCATCTATTAAAGAAGTATACTATCTAATATATAAGTCTGGTATGCAGATCAACAGATAATATTTATATGCATAGTAAGAAATCAGATGTGCAGTATATTTTCAATTCATGTCAATCCATTAATATTACTAATAAGTAATATTATCTGTTTGCATGTTAGATTTTCTGTTCATTTCCATTTTTATATAGTCACATATTAGTGTAACCATTTGTGAGATGGTCAATCTAATTTTAGCCTTGCTGTGTGCGTGAAGAAAATATTCATTTTGTCCACACTTGATCAAAGATGTTGAAAGGAAAAGGAAGGGCTAAAAAGGACAGCGGGAGGAAGAATAAGGAGATGAACCTACATGTGGCAAATAAGGGTAAATGTCAGGCTGTGAGGGTTAGCTCCTTTCAGTCCCAGGAAGAGCTCTATTCTCTACAGCCAGCCTGAAGTCTGGAGAGCATGTTATTATGGAATAAGGAACTACTCCATCAGAGACATCACTCAAGTTATTTAGATACCTATCAGACTGAGGCGGAGGACACACTTTCAAGCTCCCTGCCTCCTAGTGTAGCACAAATCCATTTTCCTCATTGCTTCTGCCAATCACAGTTTGAACTCCTACAATCCTCTATTTGAGTCACTGTCTTTAATCATGCAAGGAAATGATGCTGGATTCATAATATTTCTGTCATAAAGACTCCTGATTATTCCAAGCCATTCTTTTTCTTTGCTGGGTGAGTGAACATCTGGATGTCACTCACACATTGTGTGTCCTCCTTCCCAGCCATACTCACTGTGACATGCCTCCCAAGGACCTAGAGTCCACTTGTTGCTATAGAATCTTCTGGATTATGTGGCATGTTTAGTTTTTCTCTCACTGAGTGGTAGCCACATGGCTCAATTCCAAACAGGGTTCCACGTTCGTTCACCCTGTAATATGGTCAGGCAGGCCTATTCTTCACGTTGGCAAACCAGGTTTCCATTTATCTTTCAAGCAAGCGCATAGATTCCCAGAGGCTTTCAGTCCACATGCATTCCCCTGCACTAGTCTTTTGGCAGTTTCTAAGGGGAGGCTGCCAAGAATCCAAAGAGCCTTTGTTCATCCTCTAAAGAGGACCCTGGATAGACATCAAAAGAGCAGGGCTTTGAAGGATTCATTTTTTTCCTCTTGCTGTGTATACAGGGTATTTTTTTTCAATATCCATTTCAAAAATATTTAACTGACAAAAATTGCATGTATTCAAGGTATACCGTGTGAAGACTGATGCACCCTTGCATTGTGTAATGATTATCACAAAATAATTAGCACATCCATGTTGCACTTGAGATCCCCCAAACTAGATCATCTTACCCCTGAAAGTTTGTCAGCTTTAATCAGTATCTTCCCCTTTCATCTACCCAGCAATTGACAAGTACCATTCTATTCTGTTTTGAATTCAGTGTTTTTAGGTCCAACATATTAATGAGATCATGTGATATTTGTCTTTCAGTTTATTTTCAACTCCCTTAAAATTTTACTATGGACTCTTCCAATATTTAACTGAGAAACAAGTTTATATAAGTGACAGTATCATCACCTAGCTCTAAGTATCATCATTTCATGGCCAATAATGTGTTTCTGTTCCTATATTGTCTAATACAGTTGCCACTTATCACTTGTCAATTAAAATCAAAGTAAGGTGCAAGGGTTGTGGCTCAGTAATAGAGCGCTTGCCTGGCATGGGTGAGGCACTGGGTCTGATCCTCAACACCACATAAAAATAAATAAATAAAATAAAGGTATTGTGTCCATTTACAACTAAAACAAAAATTTAAAAATCAAATTAAAATTAGCCAATTAAAATGAAATAAAACTAACATTAAACAACATAGAAAATTTAGTTCCTCACCTATAATGGCCACATTTCAAGAGCTCGTGAGCTATTTGTGGTGAATAACTCCTACATTATGAAGCTCTACAAACCAGTTGAACATGACCATCATAGCAAAACACTGCAGTGAACAGTGCTGAAATATATCCTACCCTCCCACACAAACCACAGATATTTCCAAGCAGATCTCAGGCAAAATATCATCTCATCTAAAAAGAACACCAAGAAATTTACAATAATTACTTAATGCCAAATAAGCAGTTGATGTTGAAATTTTCACATTACAATTAAGTTTTTTAACCTGGAGATTCCTTCACATTTTCAGTAAAATTTCTGAGAGTATATGAAAAATTGTGTGTGTGTGTGTGTGTGTGTGTGTGTGTGTGTGTATATATATATATATATATATATATATATAAAAATTCCACTGGGAGCTTATTTATGTGGTCAACTAGCTAATTAAAAAGACAAAGCATTTTAATTGAGATAGCCTCCATTAAACCATATGGAATAGTGAATTTATTCTTTAAGATAGATTTCTGCACACTTCGTATTTTCTTTAATTCAGAACATAGATAAGAGTCTGGGTTCTTCATGTGTTATGTAGCAGTGTATAATCATGGCGGGTACGGAGTAGGGTGGGATGTACTTTCTAGTGTCTCAGAACAGTGGAGGTTATGCCAGGCTTCTTTAATAGTAACTGTAAGTGTTCTACTTCCTCCATTTATCCTGTCACTCATCTAACACGTACCCACTAATAGAATGGGCCATGTGCCAGCTCTATGATAAGTTATTGGTTTTGATATAAATATGAGATGATCTCTTAATGAACCCTTGTCCGGAATTCAAATTTGACTCTTGGGAACAGCTAATGTTACTGAGAATAATTGTGCCAAAGGCCAAAACAAAGATCAGAAAAGTGAAGTTTTTTGAGTTCAACAACAAATATTTATCCAGTCTTTATTATAAGGCAGGCCCTCTACTAGGTGAACCAGAGAGGCACAGTGATTTTCTCATAAAAATCCCATGCTCCCATTATATCCTGCCTAACCCACCCATTTTCTGAGAACTATGAGGAGAACTGTCCCTTGATGTGTGGTATTAGGGGTGATAGGAATGAGAAGATAAAATCATGTAGTTTTACATTTTCTGTGAGTCCTCCTCTTTCAAAATCAGAGTTTGTCCATTCCCTCTTTATATACTCTTTCCCAGGACCAAACCCCAGGCATTCATGAAATTGACTGCAGAATAAGCAATCCCCATCTGCAGCCCCAGCACCCTGGTGAACATTCAGAATACACATGGTCTCTGGTTTTCTCAAGTCTTCCCTAAGCCAAGAGCCCCTATCTCAGGAACTGGAATGGGCATTTCCTTCCACTACAGATACAAATTTCTGCCCAGCATATCTCCATCTCTAGCTTCTCTGCACATATTCCCAACTGAATTCTGGCACATCAATCATCTTTAAGTGTTTACTGCAAAAGTCTTTCATGAACATTTCTCTGCAAACACCTTTCTGGCAAACTTTTCTGTCCTTGCTTCTTCCTCATTTGTAATATGCAGAGGTCTTCTCGTTTGGAAAATTCTTTATAGAACAAACATCAACCACCTTGGTTATTGATGCTTGAAATTGTTACTTTACATTTTCTTTAGTATTTCAAGATTGTTCTTTTTCTTTTTTTCTTTTGGGGACAAAAGGTTCTGGGTGGCCAAATGGGAGATAGGGGAATTGATCGTAGCTTTTTAGTATTCAGTGGCTTAAGAGCCACTATAATCACAAAGTGACAAAGCAACATTCTTCTGTGAAATCAACAAGCATTAATTGATTATTCACCCTGTGCCATGCCCTGGGCTAACCAATAGACATGGAATACTGAGTGACATACATATGGTCCCTACTGTGGCAGTACTTTATCTATAATGGGGACTTTGAATTTGAACATAAGAGTACCAGAGTACATGAGTTCAGTCCTTCATGACATTTTCCAATAAAAGAGCAGAGGGATTAGCAGGTAAAACCAGTCTGTGTGTGGAAAACCCAGTTTAAATTAGAAGCGTAGTGTTTCAATGACACCTCAGTTCCTACACTTAAGAAGTTTTGTTAAGTTTTCACCTGCTCTTCCAAAGTGGTGTTTGTGGTTGTCAGTCATTGAAAAGGAGAGAATGAACTTATCACCTTAGGAAAAAGAAAATCTAAATATACACTTTCTCTTCTGGGTACTAGCACCGACTTTTTATGTGGTCTTTGATAAGTGATTTATAAATTCTATGCCTCAGTTCTCCTCTTTATAAAATCAGAAGACAAAAGTTCACGCTGGGGACTGTAGCTGATAACAGGGATAATTAAACATGGTGAAGACTGCAAAATTATCCTGCAAACTATAATGGGCTACACAAACATTGGCTGTGAAATTCTTTTGCAGCAGGGTTGTTGGGAGGTGCTGGCCATCCAAGTCATGCTGTGCATGTAAACTCTGGGGTGGAAGTGTCTGTTCAAACTTCCTTCCTCTCTTCTACCTGCACCAGACAAGTTAAGTTGTTTACCTTGTCTACAAGTCTGTGGCCTTGCTCCCCCAAAGAGTAATGATCCCTGGAGTTCATATACTTCTTAGGAATGTGAAGTGAGATATGCAAAGTACAACATTTACAAAGTTTGGAACACTGCTTGCTACAGATCAGCTTTCCACAGCTGTTACCCACTGTATATTGTAAGAGTGTGAGAATGTGTGAGCACACATGCATGTGTGTGTGCGAGTGGTGTGCAACGCAATACGTGCACCTATATATTCAGAAGATGAGTGGATCCCTGGATTTCACTAGGTGTTTCTTAAGCACTCCCAACTCAAATTGTTTCTTTTCTGTTTCTATTTATGTCCCAATTATTCTGCTAATGTGATCACTAGTCACACCCACAAGTTCATGGTTTGACACAGTACACCAAGCATCTTGTAACCCATATGAGCTTTGCACTTTGCCTAGGCAGCCCTTAGAGATTTATCTCAGCCAGTGAACTCTGCCAACACCTTCAGTACTGAGTTGATTTCCCACATAAAATTTCTCAGCCTGTAGGACCCTTATTATGATTTAATGCCACATAAATCACTTAAATAATTTCCAGTATCCTTCAATTGTCTCCACAGCAAAGCCAGTCTAGAAGATGAAAGAGGAACTTAGCTTGGCACCTGGATTCTCTACACCTGTGCTAAATCTGCACTGCCAACCCCTTACAATCCTTCAGTTAAGAGAGAGCTGGCCTTATTCCTCATATATCCCAGCAAACTGCTTGGCACACAGAATCCTATTGAAGAAGTCAAGGGCATCACTTGTTATGGGCATACTGGGTTATACCAATACTTTGAAAGAACATATAAAAATACCTAAGAACATATTTCCATTATCTTGGAAGTAGTGAGATATCATAAGAAAAGCACAAAGCTTAAAAATCAGAAAGCAAAAAGACTAGCTGATGAGACCACATTCAAAAAGACTACTTTCCTGTGATGAAATTCATTATTAATCAGGTGAAAATACAACTGGAAAGAACTGAAAAAAATTCTTTCCAAATAAAGTACAAAGGGTTGGGAGTGGTGGTGCACACCTATAATCCTAACTACTCAGGAGGCTGAGGCAGGAGTAAGGCAAGTTTTAGGCCAGTCTTAGCAATCTAGTAAGACAATGAGAGGGAGGATGATAAAGGAATTTAATAGTTTTCATATTTGTATCTCATGATGAAATATTAATGTAATATTTTGTTGTTAAAATAAATTGTCCCTTTTTCTAATCTGTGGCAATTGCTGACTGGGCCTGCTGTCCTGGTATTCCTGATGGTGCAAATCTGGAGACTGCTCATTCTAACAAGGTAAGTTAATTATGCTGGCGTTGTTGGTATAAAAGGTTGGGTGCAATTCCCCTTCTCGCTCCCTTTCTCTCCCTCCTCTTTTCCTTTCGTGGTAATCTTCTTCTTATGCTCTTCCTTCCTACTCTGTTTTGAGTCACCTCCCTTATATCAGAGAAGACATTCGGCATTTGTTTTTTAGGGATTCGGAAGACAGAAGGAGACCCTCATGGGTTCACAAAATACATATACGATGGTGTAAGGGGGAAGGGAAGAAAAGAGAGAGAGAGAGAGAGAGAGAGAGAGAGAGAGAAGTTTCACAGTAGAATGGGTAGAAAATAGTGATGGGAGGGAAGGGGAGGGGGGATAGAGAGGGCAGCAGTATACAACTGACACTAGGATTGCTGTATGTATACACATGGATGTATAACCAATGTGATCCTGCAATCTGTACACATGGAAAAATGAGAATTCATACTCTATTTGAATCAAATGTATGATATGTCAAGATCACTGTATTGTCTTGAGCAACTAATAATAATAATAATAATAATAATAATAATAAAAGGTTTGGTAATCCCTGTGTCATCTCCTGTGTCTGAGCAGGTTCTCAGCCCAGTACACCAACATCACCAAATCTCCCTTGGGGAAGCAAGAGGCTGTGATCATTGAAGCCTTCCCCAGCCTCATACCTCCTGGTTTGCTCAGATCAATTGAACAATTTGTCTGTCAGACGAATTCAGTTGAATAATTTGACAATAGGATAAAATATTCAATTGGTCTGCATTGACAATATGAGGCTGCATTGTATCTTAAAATAAATATCTGTTTGGAGAGCTGGAATAGAAATTTTCTAAAGATAAAACCACTAAAAATTGAAATTTGAATTTGACCAATAAATGAAGAATAAGCTGAGGAATCTGATCCGCAAGAAGGAATTATTTAAGTGATCTGTTTGCATTATTAAGAATGTATCCTTTGAGATTACAAAAGTAATATGAAACTTTTCTAAAGGTTTATGACTCAAATTATAATTTTGTTTTTTCTCAAAGTTAATACTCTGGATTTCAAAGAACACATGTATTAATTCATTGGTGCAAATACAGAGTGCAAGGTATCTGGACCAAACAGAATCCATGCACTCCTAATGTCAACCACTGCTCAGTTTCTCTGTTTTTATGCTGAAGTAGGTAATAAACTCCATGTAACTGACCTGAGAAAGTCCAATTTTCATGCCAACCTATTTTCATCAGGAAAGGACTATAAAGTTAAACTTAACACTGAAAACTAGAAACTCTAAAATCAAATTCAAAATAATATAATAAACTGTTGGTTTAAATAGTTAAACTACTCACAACAGAGGCACTTGGAGATAAAATTTAAAATGTCATGCTTTTAAAATACTATACCTGAAACAATTAAGTCCTGAAATATATAAATACACAAAGTGTAACAGCTGTATGAATTTAATTTCAATTATACCTTATAAAACTGGCACACAAAGTCAACAACACATTTTTACAGACAGCAGCCAAAACATAGATTAGTTAGAATATAGACGATAAAGCTATGATTTGGGGGTCACAAACTAGCACATGTAGCTTTAAATTCAGAGTTGCTCTTAGTTCACTTGAAGTACATAAGTAAGAATCCCAGCTGGGGCTGGGACTCTGTAGTAGAGCTCTTGCCTAGCACATGTGAGGCACTAGGTTCAATGCTCAGCACATTAAAGAAAGGAAGGAAAGAAGGGAGGGAGGGAGGAAGAAAGAAAGGTATTGTGTCTATCTACAAGTAAATACACACACACACATTTTTCAATGACTAAGAATTCATAAGAAGATTTGAGATAATAGAAAATTCTTTTGAGTACATATTTTTTTTTTTAAAAGTTTTTCTTAGGTGTTTAAAGTAAAGGCTACTGCATTCATGAACTGCCAGCCTCTTGACTCTAACTTGTAAAAACATTTCTGAAAGTTTCAGCAGAAAAGACACACAAAACTGCATTCATCAAAGCTGTCAGTAGAAAAAGGCTTTAAGAATTATTCAGTGGATGTGTTGAAAATAATAAAATAAAGATATACCATTTCATGAACTTATTATTTACAACTGGTTCACATTTTTCAGATTGAGAATCATAATTTGCTTAGGATGTTGACTTTTTATTATATAAACCACATATGTTGGCACAAAAATTGTCCTATGGAACATAGAACATCCTTGGTGAATTTTAACTCTAGAAGAGGTACAATGGGAGTTGCACTGGCTACTATGCATCTAATAATTCTCATGTCACAAAAAAACACCCTAAAATCAGATAACATCCTAGGAGTTTTTAAAAATATTTCTCCAGCTGATCAAATAGCATAAAGTTACTGCATCCCCAAACCTCAGCCACCTTCAAGCTCTAGTTTGCCCTCACTGGCAACATGTTGATTAATATTTATGTTATTAAGAAGATATAATATTCCTGGAGACAATAATTTCACTCTATGTTTGATCCTAGTGCAAAGAATGTCACATACAATATTCATATGGTGCATGTGTTGAAAATAAGTGTAATTGAAGGCTTTATTTTAACAAAAATTTTTTTTTAAATCGTGGGCTATGAAGGAGAAAATGACTTATGACACAGATGCTCTAGCCATGATTCTGTCATTAACCAGATCAATGACCTGAAAAATATTGATTACTTATCTGTAAAATTGGATTGTTGAACTAGAGAATATGTAACTCTCAATTGAGTGCACTTTCTTATAACAGCAGACAATGGGAGCAGTTCCAGAATTTGATGTATCCAAGTTGAGGCTGAAATCGTTAGAAGTTAAGGTTTTAAATGTTTGTCATCATCCAGATGATCCAATTTAGCAAGTACCTGAGATCTTAATCTGTTCACCATGTAAAGCTGTAGACAACTAAACTTTTAAAATATATTTCCCAAATCTTTTACTTTGCTGAATCATATTAAAAGTGTGAAAAAAACCCTGAACTTCGACTAAATATCATCTTGGTACGGAAGCATAAGAAATTTCAGCAATCAATGAGATTTTTTCATAAGCATAATCCTTCACAGATGTCCTATTCCATATTACCTCTGCAGATAAATGGATTGACAGAAAATGTGCCTGTGCATGGAGAGGAGGGAGAAAAAGGAGAGGAAAAGAGATGAACAGATAATGAGAGAAGCCAGGGGTTAAGGAATTGTTTGGGAGTATGTTTTGACCAATATGAATTCATGACATCTTTTTTTCAAAGAAGTTTTCACCATATTTCAATATCTAGAACAACTCAAAACTCCCTAGAATGCATCCTAATTCTAATATTTTTCATGGTCTTCTCTCAGGTAAAAATAAATTATAGGAACTAAAATTTTCTTGCTTAATGAGTAAATAATATAGGCACTGGAATTGGAAGGATTTAGGTTAAAGGATGCTTTCCAGAAACACTATGAGCTACGCAACTAGAACTTCACTTAAATTTTCCTGAGCTTAAATTCTTTTCAATCCCAAGATAATGATAATGGCAATAATAGTAATACCTACTTTGTAGGGTTGTTTGACAATAAAATTTAGCATTGGAGATAAAACATTGTACCTGGCACATTTTACTCGGTGCTATTTTCCTTAAAGAAAGTCTGAAATGAACTAGCATATGATACACTTACAGCCAGCCCATGCCTAAACAAGTAGACAATTACAATGGCTTAACTATATTGGCCTTTATGTAGTCAAATGTGAATATAACAGTGGAGGCATGCTATCTGCTGCCCTTTACTGAGCTCTCCTTGATTTTGTGTACTTCCTTAAAGAGGTAAATTAAACCTTTGAGTGGACTAATCTAACCATGAAAAAATATCAGACAAACTGAAATTGAGGGATATAATTAAAAATACTAGACCAGTAGTATTCTTCTAAAGTACAAGGGTCATGGAACAAAAATAAAAGTTGAGATATATATTAAGGGAGATTAAAAAGGTGATATAACTCAATGCAGGATACTGGATTGGATTCTCAAGCAGGAAAAGGATGTTAGTGGAAAACATGGAAAAATCTGAATAAAGGTTTATTAACAGGATTTTAACATTGTAGTTTTTTTTCTTTTCAGTTTTGTAGATGTTTATGTGAAATGTTGAGGGAAATCTGGGTGAGGAGCATGAGGGAACTCTCTTTACTATATTTGCAATGTTTTATAAATCTGAGGCTGCTTCAAAATTTAAAAGTTAGCGAAGCTTAAGTGGAAACTAAGAGCCCACCCTTTTTGCAGGATATCTATCAGCCCTCGGCACTTGTCTCCATCTCCATCTTCCTGCTGCTGGATGTCCAGCCTCCTCTTGAACTAGAGGGGCTTTAGCACTGTCTCATGCTCACCAAGTTCTTACACTCACCTCCATGTGCCAAGGAAAATGGTTCAAAATATCATACTACATTTAACCATGTGCATCTATTTAGGCTTCAAATAAGAAGCAAAAATAGAAAATGTATGTTTCTGCGGCTGTCAGTGTAGTTGGGCAGAACTCATTTCTGCTCAGCTCTGAGGAACACCCTCTTTCATTATCCTAATGAATTAACCAGCAATGGCAGTTCTACGGCAATTAGGTTATGTAAACGTCTTGCCATAAAGACGCATCATTAGGTTATATTTTTAAACTTCCATATGTCACCCGAACTTAGCAGAGAGAAACGTGCAATGCGGTCGTCATGACAGATTTTCTAAAATTCAGCGGTTTTTCCCATTTCTCCTGACATTTTGTTGCAATTTTAATACTCTGCAGGTTGGCATTTGACAGTTTTGCTTCAACTAACTTTGTCAAGCAGGAGCATATGTTTTAAAATGGCAAGCCCTGCCCCCCACTTTTTTTTTTTTTTTTCTGAGAATGTCAGGTCAATTTAACAAGACAGATTTTTTTTTTTTTTAAATCTGTAATACATAAGAAGGGTTAATAGGCGATCTACTTCATAAAAAAAAAATCCATTTAATTTCTTGAATCACTGAGATACTCTCCTGGAGTCCTGTAGGGTAGGAGGAAGAGGAAGTTGAATGTGAAATAGTTCTCAGGGTGGAATCTGGCCTTGTTCTATTTGGAACACAAATTCTGAATTCTCATATGGGTTAGAAAACATAGCCTCATAGTCAACAAAGAATTCACAATGTTAGCATTAAGAATCATGCCCAGAGAGCAAATGAGGACAACACATTATGAAATGTCTCTTTCTCAATCTCTAAGTTAAAGATCTAAGCAAAAAAGTGTTTCCTTTTTCTCCAATTGGAGAAAAAACAGGTACTGACCCAAAGACATCAACAAAATGTAATGGGAAATTTCTCTTTGAGAGTATCAAAGGCAAGAGGCAAAAGAGAATGCACCACAAAAATCAAAACACCATCTACTGATGCTCCGGTCCTCTATGAGGGGGCTGAGTCAGACTGTGTCCCCACAGCAGAGCAACTTCTAGCCCCAATTCCTGAGGCAAACCTTCTGCTATCTGTGCAGCTTCTTGAGACTACTCCAGAAGGGTTGGGAGTAGGATTAGTGCCATAACTTGTGGGTTTCCTGCTCAAATATTAACAAGGTTATCAGAACAGGGACAGCAGAGCATTACACCAGTGTGACACTCCTCTAATTATGGGGTCCTGTGCACCTGCCCAAACCCAATTCTACGAAGCCACCCCTGGGGCAGACAGAGCCATGTTCAAAGCTCATTTCTGTCACATACACAGATGCAAAAATGTTGACTAGGACCTTGAAAAAAGGTCTGTGTGATAATATTTATGATTTTCCTCTCTTCTTCATATGGAACTTATCAGATATTTAGTAAGCAAGAGCAATCATAAAATTTTGAACTAAAAGAACCTAGTGACTACCTGGTCTCTCTCCTCCATTCTGTGTGCCTAGTCAGTGACTCTTTCTTAGGTCTCCTGTACCAGAATAGAGTGCTCTTTCAGTAATGTCCTGATGTAAGAGTGGTTGTTTAAATTTCAGGTTTTGTAGTCCATAGCCTGGGCCTAAATTCTGACTCTATTACTCTGTGCAACTTAGGTGAAGTTGTGTACCTTTTCTGTAATTCATATTTCTCAACTGAAAATGGGAACATTACTGGTAATTTCTACAATTATATTAACTACTGCATAGAAATAAATCAAAATGTTAATTGGTAATATAGAGCATTTAAGAAATATCAGTTATTAGTATTTCATAGTTTAACTCTAAAAACATATTCTTTTCAAAGTCAATAGATAATCATATTGATCAGTAGGTAAGAGTTAATTTAAAGGTTCATTTGGATCTATAGCTAGTTGAACAACTTTAAAAAAAACATTTTATTAATGAGTTGATGTGTATGTGACAGGGTTATTCTTATGTGCCATACAAACTTTTTTTTAATTAAGAATTCAGATTAAATATGAGTGATGTCATTAAAAAATTTGTTTATGGCTAGAGATTTTTGTTTTATTTCTGTTTTAGAGTGGGAATGCAGAAATGACTGACGTAAGGAATGACCAAAGTAAAACAGGATGAAATTACATAACAAGGCCTGATTGTTTTACTAAAAACACATGAAAGCTCTTTGATTGAAAAGTTGTATGAAACCCCCATATAATCACAAGACTGTGATTTATCAGAAAGTGAGTACAACTTTAGGAGTAGCCAGTGAAGGAAACAGTGGAAAGCTATCACATTTTAGAGTCATTTTACAGCAGGATCAGGTGTAAAGTTTCCCATTAATTCTTGCAGCTCTTTAAACTTGTAAATAATATTTTTAACATGTGGGTTGTACAAAAAAGACAAGGCTGGATTTGGCCCATGGGTCACAGTTTGCCCACATCTGGTCTAACTTAAAAGCAGAGATGTCAAAGTTCATGAAAAGTAAGAAGGTAACATGAAGCCTGTAAGAAACCACTATAAATATAAAGATGCACATCCACTGAAAATACATTGGTATAAAAAGACTGATTGTGTTAAAAGTGACCATGATAAAGATGACAGAATGGTGCTTTTAACATTAACTATAACATATTTTGAGACAAAAACAATATTACCAGAGACAAAAAGAGAAATTTCATAATGATAAAAGGGAAAATTCATCAGCAAGTCCTAAAGATAGTCAATGTGTATGTCACAAATAATGCCTAAAGTGACATGAAGTAAACATTTACAGAATTAAAAAATAATTACACAGAGGTAGCTGGAATGTTTTAACCGTCTTTTACAAAATTGGATAGAACCAGAAAAAAAAATAATGAAAACTTTGAAGATAGACAGAGAAAACTACCAGAGCCAGAAGATGCTTCTTGGAAAATACTAACAAAATTGATAAATAAGTAGTAAAACTTATCAAAAGAGAGAAAGAGACAGAGACAGAGAGACAGAGAGAGAGAGAGAGAGAGAGAGAGAGAGAGAGCAAGAGAGAGAGAGCAAGAGAGAGAGAGATATAATCTCTAACATCAAGAAAGAAAAGGGGCTATCACTACAGATAGTTGGGCATGAAAAGGATAATAAAAGAGTACTATGAACAACTTCATGCAAATTTCTACATCTTAGAAGAAAAAAAAAATATCTTGAGCAACATAGCTTACCAAGAATGACACAAGAAGAAATAGAAAATCCTATCTCTAAAAGCACCTTATCTAATAAGTCTGAATTTATCCAAAACTTCCTCAAAAAAGCTCCAAATGATTTTACTTATGAATTTTATCACACATTCAAGAAAGAAAAAGAAGCATCAGCACAAGCAGAAACTTTCAGAAAACAGAGGAAAGACAATGCCTTCAATTCCTTTTTGAGGCCAGCATAACTCTAAGACCAATTCCTTACAAACATATTATCCAAAAGGAAAATATCATAATCCAATTCTCCTTATGATGCAAAAATCTTTAACAAAGTTAGTATATCACATCCATCAATGTGTAAAAATGGCAATAAATCATGAGCAACTAAGAGGATTCCAGGAGTGGTTTGTCCTTCAAATTTCAATTAAGCAACTCTCCACACAATGAAGAAGAAAGGGCACAGGATCATTCACTGTAGGGGTTATTTACTCTCCACCTTTGGTGACAAATTAAAATGAAGGGAAGGCAGGTAATAGTTGGTTCCCAATGGTTTTTTGTTGTTGTTCTTTGTTTGTTTTTAAGGGATTAATGGTGGGGTTCATCCTAACAGACTCATACATGCATAGAAATTGATTTATGAAGAGTTTCCAGGAAACACATAGGTCCATTTTTCCTTGCTCTTATTTGTTTTTATAAATGTTTTTATATGTTGATGGAGCTTTATTTTATTCACTTATTTATATGTGATGCTGAGAATCAAACCTAGTGCTTCACACATGCTAGGTAATTGCTCTACCACTGAGTCACAACCTCAGCCGTCTTATTTGTTTTTCAGCAAGTGGTGATGGCTCAAGTTTGAGGTCAAAGCAGAACACAGCCCCTTCAATGAAGCAAATAATAATGAAATGTGGTTTGGACTGGCTTTTTCTTATGCATCCAACCATCCATCCATCTATACATCATGCATTATTCAATACATTTCTAAATTGTCACAGTGCTTTGTATTCAATTCTTTGAACATAATGAGAAAGAAAATCTATCGATACATGAATAGGGAAAGAAAATGTGATATATACACACTGGAGCTTCACTTAGTCATAAAGAAAAACAAAATTCTTCATTTTCAGGAAGATGGATGGAAATGGAGAACATAATGTTAAGTGAAATAAGACAGGCTCATAAAGCCAAAGATTGTATGTTTTCTCTCATATGTGGAAGCTAGAGAGTAAAACAGTAAATAAAACAATCTCATGAAAACAAATGGGACACCAGTGGAGGACATGCACTGGGGGAAAGTGGGTGAGGAAAGCAAAGGGGAGGAACTAGGCATTGAAATTGACCACATTACAACATGTGCATATACAAATATCACAATAAATCATAACTACTTTATATAATTATAATGCAACAATTAAAAAAACATGAGCATGTGCCCACCTTAGGGTACTTATATTCCAAAAAAGAAAGGAAGGCCTTGATTATAAAACAGAACAAATAAATATTGCAATTGTGAAAAAAATTATTTGAAGAATTTTTTTTGAGAGAGAAATTAAGGAAGGCTTTTGCTAAGAAATAAGTTTGGTTTTAGATTTGAAGGTGAATAAGAGCTAGCTAAGCAAAAAAGAAAAAAAAAACAACAAAAATAAAAAGAAAGAAAGAAAAATATATTGTAGGCAAAAAGAGCAGCAAAGTAAAATATCCCCAAGACTCTTCAAGAAACATATTTCCCCAATACAATGATCCCTCTCTGAATCTTAACTAAAAACAGGTTGATGAGCCAAGACTGCCCATGCTACCAGCCTCCTCTCCTTCTTTCAGCCATCAAGAGCTAATTCTATACAATCCCATGTAAGCTGCAAGATGTAATTAATTGTTAGTACATCCTCTTCTGGGTATTTATGATTAAGAATGTAAGTGGAAGGTCCAGGAAAATGTGTCAAAGAGAAGTTTCTTTCTTTTTTTTTTTTTATCATCTTTCTGTGTTTGATAGCCAAAGCAAGAAACTTACTTTAGGTGGGAATTTTAGAGCATCATTTTCTATGTTGCATACTGTGATTCAGAAATTTGTCCTCAGATATTTTTGGGTTCTATTGTAGAGTTATAGATGCACATAATAGTTAACCAACAAGCTCAAAATATCAGAAATTGGACCTAGAAAAGTAACAATTTAAATGAGCCCCATAAGGATGCTGAAAAATATCCTAATCCAAATGCATTTCAAACTTTCCTCCTGGGTAGGAGTTGGATCAGAGATCACTGCAACTTCAAACTGTGAGGACAGAGGGATCAGAGGAAATATGATTTCTTATTGCTTCAGGACTGTCACTATCTCTTACTTGGCAATGGAGAGTTGAGAAAATTTTTTTGGAAAAAAAAAAAACGACAATATTCTCATTGTCTTGGATTGAGAGAGGTGGTTAAAATCACCATTGCAAACTCTCCCCGCACCAGTTATTTTTGTTTGTTTGTTTGTTTGTAATAAATACCTTCCTAGGCTCCTGATATTTTTTAACATATTTTCTCCCAATTCTTCCTGTGATTTCCCAATACTGGTAAGGTATCAATAGGTATGTGCTAAACTGAATAATCAGCTTTAATTTTAAGCCTATCTTGTTTCTACTAAGTTAGTGAGTGAGTATCATGACATGGTTAAATTACTACCTTCTTAGTTTGTGTTAGTAACTTCACAACACATATATCAAGTATCTGATCATTCACAATGCAGATATTCCATTTTTTTACCACTTAAACCTGAATAAAGTTGGGGGAAAGTTTTAAAATGACTAGACTTTCAGTATTAAATTAATTGAAAGGCTGGGAATATAGCTCAGTTGGTAGAGTGCTTGCCTCAGATGCATAAGGCCTTGGGTTCAATTCCTAGCACCAAAAAAAACAAACAAACAAACAAAAAAACACAAAAGGCTAAATCAGTATTAAATTAATTTCAATCTCAGTGCATACTGTTGTGTTTTAAATTCTTAACCACGCCCCCTTTCCCCAACTGTAAAGTAGGAATGACTTTATACCTATCCAAGAGGCTATTGTGTGGATTAAATGAAATGGTCAATGGAAAGAGATTAGTCAAATGTATACTTCAAAATGGCATTTTAAGTGGTAGTTATTGGAAGTTTTGTTTTTTGTTTTAATGGGAAATTTTGAAGAGAGTGTGATGGCACATGCCTATAATCCCAGCGGCTCAAGAGGCTGAGTCAGGAAGATCATGAGTTCAAAGCCAGGCTCAGCAATTTACTGAAGCACTAGCAACTTAGCCAGACCTTGCCTCTAAATAAAATTTTTTAAAAAAGGGATGGGGATGTGACTTGGTTGTTAAGCACCACTAGGGTCAATTTCTGGTAAAAAAAAAAAAAAAATCATCTTTGAAGAATGTTCTGTAATGCATCTTCACAACCCAAAACTGTATCCAGCTAGAATGGCCTAAAAGAACTAAAAAGAGAAGAGAGAAATTGGAAAGACATAGTCAAATAACAACTTTGCTGCATATATAAGCAATTTATAATACACTGTTTTTTGTTTACCTATTAAGTGATTCCAATACAATTATAATTCAAAGCAGCCACCATGACTGAACTCAAGGCCAGTTCATTCTTAATGCAAATTTCCTGTTTCTGTCCATCAACCTTTACCATTTGGCAGTGAATATGATTAAATGTACACTCAAGTTGTACTTTATGTCAGAATTTTAAGTATAAACAAAATGTCTCAGAATTTATAACCAGAATACATTTTTTATCTCTATAGGTGGTAGAAAGGAGCATTTGCAATTAATTAAACTGAGAGTAGCTTTATTTTGGTGAGAAATAGATCCTGTAAAATGTCCTGTTTATTGGGGGGAAAAAAAAGTTTAGCGAAACAATGAGACTAGCAAAGATTTAAGAGATTCTTGGCCCATTATGGACTCCAGGATCCCAAGATACCCATATCGACAAAGTGTAAGTACTTTCCTTAAAACCAGGGATAAAAGTGTCCAGAGTCACTTCCCATCTTAAAATGGTTTAAGCCAGTGCCTGGTTAGACTATTACTGTGCACAGGACTTAAGTGTCGTCTTTCCTGGGATGCTTTTAATGCAGACACAGTTCAGTGGAGAGCTGAGCCAGAGCATGATCCATGGGGAGAGACCGTCTAGGACTGAATCCCAACTCCACACTTCATTAGCCGTGTGACCTTTACTTAATCTTTTTGTGCCTTTTAATATCTCATCAGGCTGATATATTAAATGATACAGTGAATGTCATGCACTTAGTACCCAGTAGAATCCAGCAACTCATCAAAAGATAGGTAGATACAGATACATGAAGATGACCGTAAGACAGTTCACACAAAGTATCTAATATTTTCATTTAAATAGCCTGGAGTCACTTGCCAAAGAGATTGTGAGGGAGAAGGTTGATAAATCCCAATAGAGGTGCATATACATTAGGGGATTCTTAATGCCATTAGTGTTCATTTGTTAAAGGACGTGTGTCTAGAATGAACCTTAATGAAACAAATACAGTGAACTGATGAATGTAATGATGTTCTGTCATACACAAAGCACCAAAGGACATAAAAGATAACTTAGGACCTTACCCTTCCAGTATAAACACAAGCCATCAAGGTTCTTGGCTGCAAACAATAGAAAGTGGATTGGGCTAAATCAAATAGAAAAGGTATTTATTAAACAGATGAAGAACAGCTTATAGAAGGCAAGGGGCCAGTGGTGGATGCTATCCTTTGAGGAAAAATTTCCAAATTTCAGAGCATGTTTGGTCTGGTACATTCATCAGGGCCAGCTCCACAGGGTTAAGATATTGTAGTTCTTTGCAGATGCCACTGACATGTGCCACTGAGCACTGCCACCCACCCCCTGCCATGACTGAGTCCCTTCTTAAGCTGGACTTTTCTCACGTTACCAGTTCTTCTGCCCCAGATTTCCAATTCAAAGTCATATGATGGGTGACGTGTTGGTCTTGGCACCCCAGAGAAGCTGAAAGCGAGTATCTGGTTTTTTAGGCTTCCATTATGGGAGGTGGAATCTCATACAGAATAGAGGTTTCCTTAAATATAGTGTTCCAACATAGGGTGGGAGAAAAAAAATAACAAATATCTTCTAAAAACATACAATTTATTAGGTAGGATTTAATTAGGTAATAGAATTATTGGGTATAAATTAGTTATAATCCAAAAGAAATGTGTTAGTTAATCTGCTGTTACACTAAAAACAGGGAAGCAATAAATACAACAAAGACAGAGGCTCTAAAACCAGACCAACCTGTATTCAAATCCCAGCTTAGAAATTATTTGAAAGAAGATATTATCTCACTAAAAACTATGTTCCCCAGCTTTGACTTTATCTACAGTTGTAAATGTGATCCAGGATCTTCCCATCAAATGCAGTCCATCAATCAGGACTGGATTGAGTGGGAAGGCAGTGACCTGTACTTAATCTCTTTGTGCACACAGCACATCTATAGTGTATCCTACCTAAGAAGCAGTAGAGCTTGTTTCCAGAAGCCAGAGCAGAGGCACTGCATTCAGTGTGTGGTCACAGTATCCCAGAAGAATCAGAGTCTGCCTTGGCAAGAGAAGGCTGGGCTGTGGTCCTGGGAGTCACAGCCAAAAGTTCAGCCAATAGTCTTGTTTGTTAGTCCTTGCAAGAATTCTGTAAGCCAAATAAACCTCCTATGCTTAAATCAGCTACATCAGCTTCTATTCTCTTCCATTAACCCTTAATCAATACACATACCTGCTGGCCTGAGCAGCGTGACAAAAGTTACACTTCTCTAAGATCCACATCCTCATCTTTGAAGAGAAAATGATATCAGTCGCTAGCACATGAGGGAGCAAGATGAGATGAAGTATATGTATACAGACAGCACAAAGCCAGGCAGAAATGTGTGATAAATGGTAGTTCCTACTGATAATGGTGAGGATGGTGATCATGCTAGTAATGTAATAATCATGGGGCTGGCTGTTAATGGAGGTCGGGAAGGGGTAAAGACTAGGCTCTGGAGGCTTCATAGAGAAAGTGGTAAATGACTGGCAAACATGAACCAGCATTACTGACAGCCCTTGGCAAGGTAGGTATCTTCGAGCGGTGATACAGGGAACCAAGTTCAGAATTTGAGAAAAGACTGAGTTCAAAGGACTGTGACTATCTAAGGAGAACAACAGGAGTCCTCTGGAGGAGCTCTGGGTCTGCAGGTGTATTTATGCCTCTGGCTTATAACGTTCACATCAGGCTTTACAGAATGCTTGCCAGCCTTTACTCAAAATGCTAAGGAATCCACAAATGTGACATTTTCACCTAATTAGAATCATGTACAAAATGAAGCCCAGCCAGGAAGAGACAGGTTGGAGGATGATGGCATTGTTGGCCTCTTTCCTGAGCCTAAAAGATAACTAAATAAACAAGTTTGTGCCTCCACACCTTCTCTCTATGAAATTTGCCACGGAGAAATTGGTAATATGCAGATGAGGAACTATATCCTCGATCAAATGGGTAATTTCAAAGCAAGACAAATATTGACAGTGGGAACTTAAAAGAAGGTGGCTGTCACCTTCAGAAAGGTGAGTATCTACCAGGTGGGTTTCTCAGCACAGCCTCTCAAACACACGGTGTCAGGAAAGGTTTAGGAATTCACTTAGCTATTAAGAAAATGCTTCAGTTTCAAAAAGCTGTGATGGGAATCTGTATCTTGTAATTGCTCCATGCTGTTCTGTAGGCTGGAAGCTGAGCTCCTTGCCAACACATTCCTAAACTTCACAGCTGTGGTTACCACGTAGTCAAAGGGCTAAGTTTCCCTGAACTCTGGGTTTTAGTCAGTTTTTCAATAATATCAATGATTTCTGATATTCCAAGTTACTTCTCTTCACTTATTTCAATGCATAAAATAATTCTAATGATCCTGAAGGATTAAATGATTCCTCCTTATACTCATTCATTTTGTATTAGAAAAACGTCCACATAACCTAGAAGTCTCATCAAACATCATTATGAATGTAAACTAAGTGTGAAGAAGTAATACCATAAAACCTTCATCCTAGAAGTTTAAGTAGGCACTTTCCTTAGTAAAATATTACCCAAATTTATATCTGGAATTGTTAATTTTATACTTTCTATGATGTGGCAATTCACTACTGTGACCTCGTCTTACTCATTAGTGTTATTCAAGAGTCTTCTGAGAGGACGAAAACTTGGTTACAGGTCTGTACCATCTAACAAGTACCGTGCCTTGAGCACTCACCGTCATCACCTACAGAGCTTCTAATTTACTGATTCAATAGGTCTGTGGTGGGGCTCCATCATTGGGAATTTCACAATATCACCAGTAATATAACCGTATTGCAGAAAGGCTGAGAACCTGTGTCCTAGAGAACTGACAGACACAGACCTTGAGCTTGTGTGTGGAACCATCTCCCAGTCATGTCAGCAGCTGTGGTGACCACGTAGTGGATGATGCTAAGAAAGTACTTTCACCAAGCCAAGCTGTGTAGAGACCTCCTTTAGGTATTGTACTGAAGAGAGACAGAAAATGGGGCCCCAGAGAGCCTTGGGCACCTCTACAAATGGGGAAGAACAAATTTCAGTTACATCAGTTCCTCCTAGTCGTGAAAGGAAGAAATAATCTATAGTGTCCAAACCCCAGATCAAAGTGTCAGTTAAGTGTGAGAGGCCCACTCCCTTGAATAGGGCACCCAATAAGAGTGCCCAGTCCCCTTCCTGGACAACACACAAGTGCCCAGGAAACCCAGTTTGTTTCAGAAAACCCATATCAGCTACTTGTTCTGATCAAACTAGGACTTTATTACAAACATGAACTGAGTACCAAGATCAGAAGACATGTTAAAAAAAAATCAACAGCAGGAGAAATAAGGAACAAGGTAAAAAACATACACCATCATGGAAGGGAACAGAAAGGGAAGGGGGCCTAAGAGAAGTTGAAAATACAGAGGAATCCTTAAAAATGCCATTCCATAGAAGGACAAGAGACTGTGGAAAACAGGCATTCAAAAATAAATAAGAGTCTTTAGAAATGGAAAACATGGTTGCCAAACAAAATATTTACCTTCTCTCTATGAAATTTAAAAAAAATAAATATTAGCAATCTGAAAGACAAAAAAGCCTATGCATTTTAGTTCAGATCCATTGGAGACCAAGATAGGAGACCCAAGACCTATCTAGTAGGACTCTCAGAAAGAGAAAATGGAGACTATAAAAAGAAGAATTGAAAAACTTGAAAAAAAAATAACATTTCTTTATACCAGGGGAAAACACACACTTTAAAGGGTTTGAACTCAATATCAAGACAGACGCTTTAGATCTGACTCCATACTTTCAAATAATAGAAGACCTGAAGGGACAGAAATCTTGAAGTCCAGATGAACACTGAGGTCAGAATAACAACTGATGAGGTACTGAAACTAAGTACACATCCAGGTACTCATCCGTGGTCTTCAGGGACTGATAACTGTTAAACCAAGAGCACATTCCAGCAAAATGTCTCCACAGGATTGCCAGGAAGATAAACCCCTCAGTTCCACAATACTAGTTTCAATTCCAGAAACTATCAGAACAACAGCGTTGCAAATGAAATTTGTACGCAGTGACTCTGTGGAGCATTTGCAATGTTCTTTGCTATTTCCTTGATAAATAATTATGACGAAGCCTTGCTGGAATGTCACAGAAATATTTTTCTAATTCAAAATAATTCCAAGGTCAGCTAAAATGCTTGGGAGCTTCATTATTTAACACGCTCCACTTGATCTCTCCCACTCCATACGTGTATGTGCACCGACACATGTACACACACCTTATCTTCTGTTGAGCCTTAAGTAGATCAGAAGACTCAAGGGGGATTTGATTATTTAGAAAGGCAGAAAAAATATGAGGGCCTTAACCTTATTCTACACAGACATAACTGTAAAACGTAATCCTATGAGGAAAATCTGAGAAAAGAAAGATTACAGGCTGAATAACAATAGACCATCAGCCACAGGCACTGTCCTACTTGAAATCTTAGCAGGGAGGCGATTTTCATCTGTTCTGGAGGAGTGTGCTCCCAGAGATATATGTATATGGGATCTACAACCTCACATAAACCATTGCTTGCCTGATTGTCCTCTAATTAAAATCCTTTGATTTTTGCTGGTGCCAAGCAACCCTCAATGTAAAGCCACTTAGAAATTATCACAACCTCATCACTGGTCCAATGACAGAAGTCCTTCATCCCCAGGAAATGGTCTTAAAGAATACTGCAACCTATCTGATTTTTTTGCCAGTTACAATTGCTATGAAATTTTCTGTTTTTTACTCTTCAACCCCAAATTGTCTTTTGGCATTTTTCAGGGTTGGTCGGATTTTGCCCTTAGGTTAGATATAGTGTGTTCTCTTGGGAGGAAATTCTGTGCTTATTTGAAAACAGCCATCCTGTTCAAACACAGCACCCCTGCCACTAGCCTAAATTTCCCTTCCATGGGGTAAATGTGCCTTCCTGCCCCCAATTCCAGTTTCTTCTACTGGGTCCTTCAAATGCCCTGGTTTATGTACCATTTACATTTTGGTTGTTCAGATTGCTAAATATTTTTAAAGTGCTGTGACTCCGAGCACAATATTCCAGGTATAATTTGATAACGATGATGATGATGTTTATAATGATAAGAGCCATTACATATAAAAATATCAGTGTCAAGCATTGCACAAAAGCCTACGTCTTGTTTGTCTCATTATTTATAAAGATCATAAAATCTATGTCTTGTTTATCTCATTATTTATAAGGATCACAATTTTTAAAAGATGATAAAACTGAGCTTGAAGAAGCTAAGGTACCTATTTAGTTAACTTGAGGAAGCCACACTAACCAGGTCACCCCCACTGCCATCTATCTATCATCTATCTATCTATCTATCTATCTATCTATCTATCTATCTATGGCACTGATCTTGCTTCTACATTTTCCAATATATTATAGTTATATTTATGAAAGTATTAGCTGGTATTTAGTATATCTGGCTTCCAAGATTTAATATTAAGCCTTTGTTATAGTATATTTGCAATGAATACCTCAAATGCTTAAATGTACACATCTATATTGATCTCGTCAAAAGGGTGATTTAAAATAAAATTGTTAGATAAAGAAAATACAACCTTCATTCCATCAATAACCTATCAGCAAGTTGTTTTTAAGATATCCAAACTGAGATTCTGTAAGGCAGCAGCAGGCACATATCTACCCTCTGCTTTCCTACAGCATGGTGAATCTCTCTTAGGATGAGGGGTTGGTGCTTGTTTATTGTTACTCACAGGGACCCCTTCTTCAACAGTCATGGAAGCTTTACCTGATAAGCAGGTGATGGCCTTATTTGGCCAGTTGAAATATTAATAAAACCACGAATGGATAATATTTACAAATGGACTGACATCCAACAGATGTCACAGCAGTTTTAAATATACGTCTTTGGATGTTAAAGCTAGTTATTAACTCTATTTCCTCAGGCCAAAGCCAAAGATGATAATTTGCATTTTATACTGTAGACACAGGTGGGTGAATCATTCTAAGAGAAGGTAAATAGCATCACAGATGAAATAAACCTGGAATGTCACTACAAGGACTAGAATAAACTGCATAAAAGTCAAGAAAGGCAAAGCTGTACTAAGCATCCATCTGTAGCTGGATTTATTAGTTCTGAAAATTATTTTATTTTTGGTACCAGGAATTGAACCCAGGGGCACTTAACCACTGAGCTACACCCTCAGCCCCTACTTTTCAAAAAAACGTTTCATTTTTGAGACAGGGTTTCCCTAAGTTGCTTACGACCTTACCAAGTTGCTGAGGCTGGCCTTGAACTTCTGATCCTCCTGCCTCAGACTCCAGAATCTCTAACATTATAGGTATGTGTCACTATGACTGACTATAATGGGACCCTTTAAAAATATAATGAAAACTTCTATTATTATGGTAATTATTATTAATGGCTGAAGTTACTATTTATGAGGTGACTGAAGTTACTATTTACCACATCCAATGTGCAAGATTCTTCATCTCTAGTATTACATTTATTCTCATAAAACCTCATGTGGTAGATATAATTGTCCCCATTTTATCCATGAGGAAATTAAGGTCTGGTTAGGTAGAGTGACTTCTCCAATATCACTCTGATAATCAGTGACTTTAGAGGCCAGAAAGAACTAATGTCTGATACTGTCAAAAAGGTCAGTGTGTAAGATAGTTTTTGTAAGATCTTAAAAGATGATGTCTGGTTATCCATCTCAGCCCACACTTGGTAAATCCTGTGAAACTGCCTAATGAAGAGCAGTGTTCTGCACCGTATGATTCACTGTGGATCCCACAAAGGTTGAGACTGACTAGAAAACCAACAGAGTTGAGACAGCATTAAACTCATCCTCTAAGACATTGTGTCTACATTTTCTACTCAGCCTGAGATAGGATGAGATAAATGCACACCAAAAGAAGAGGAGAAAAAAAGAACACTTTGCATTTTTAATTACTTGAACTAGTTATCAAAGCATCCAGATGGGAGAATTCCATATTCCTTTCGAAACAAGGAGTTCATATGACCCCAGTGAAGAACCTGAAACTGGTGTTGGAGACAGAATGAGGCTTCCTTGCTCTTCCAAGAGACTGAGCAGGTCATGATGAGGCCAGATAGCTGATATTGGTATTAGAAAGCTGAGCTGGTGCAGAATTAATAGAGCCACCCCTGACTCTTCCCATTTTGAGGATATGTTTTTTCCTCTCACTCCCATTTTTTACATTTTTTTTTAAATTTACGGATGGAACATACTAAGGAAATACAGTTCTTTTGAATGTTCTTGCTACTTAGTAATAAATTCCAGTACAGAAATAATAAATGGTCTCAAGTTTACCAATGCTTTGGAAATCCATTGCTGCCAAATATGATTTCAGACTGTTAATATGAGTCAAAGATTTCTCTCTTTTTAAAACTATATAAAGTTCTAGTCACACTGTCATAAGGTCAGCAAAACATTTTATACTGTGAATTTCCTTAGTATGCTACATTAAAAAATGAGAAATTGAGAAATGGGATATAGTCAGACTCCTCAAAATTGGAATAGTTACAGGGCTGGCTCTGTTAAATCTGCAACAGCTCAGCTTTCTTATACCAATATCAGCTAGCTGGCCTCAACCTGACCTGCTCTGTCCCTTGGAAGAGATCTTTGGCTTGTACTAACAGCATCAGCAACCTTCAGACCATTCATTATTTCTGTACTAGAATTTATTACTAGCAAGAACATTCAAAAAACTGTATTTACATAGGCAAGTGTTATCTGGTACTTTTAGAGTAACACCCTAGAAAAAAATAGGAAAATATTACAGTGTCCCTTTCCCAACCTGTCCTGACAGGTTCAGAGACAAATTTAGACAAGATATGTCCATGAATGTGTAAATGCCCATGCTACAAAGACAAAAAATGATGAGTAGTCTCTGATCATAGAGATGAGAGGAACAAGTAGATGAAAGACAGCTTTAATAGAGTGAAATAAATGGAAGCACCTTTTAATGAATTCTATTTGGGCAGTTTGGTTCATGGCCTGTATAGTGATAAGTACTATCAGGGCCCATTTAATTCTGCAGATCCCATTGATCCTATAGGACATCTCTGTCATTTTAAATCTAAAAACAGTAATGAAGCAAACATAGTCCATTCTGACCACCTAGAATCCCCAGCAGTTTACTTCCAGACTTCTATAAATTCTCTTTCTTTAAGACCTTATAAAACTAAATACCCAGATAGCACTTTTGACTAATGCAATTTTATATTTGTGTATGTGTTTATTTAAATTATATCCATCTTCCTCATCACAGAGGGCAGAAAGTATCTATTGTTCTTTCCATTATGCTAAAGCTTATCAGAATTCATGATAAATAATTAGTTCTCAATAAATAATAAATAAGTAAATTCCTAAATAAATTAATGAATGAACAAATGAGCAAAGAACTCATTCCTAAGGTTCCCCTACTCCTGAAAAACCAGCCTCTATCTCAGAGCAAAGCCTATCCAAGGAAGGGACATGGCCTTTGTCCTTGGAAAAACCCACAGAGCTCTCCTAAGCACATTCCCACCCTGCTAAGTTGTTTATCTACAAATAACAGGAGAGATCTGCTGCTGTGCCAGGTGTCCCTGACTCAGTCAGGCTAGGTGGGGATCCATAGCAACCCCCTAGCAGCCACCAATCAGCATGAGACAGGGAAATATCAGGGATGCCAGATGACCCTCCCAGTAGTTTATGGTGGTTGATAACATGTTGGGAAACCATGTAGTTCAGCACGTATACCCCTCTTGGCTTAAACCAATCAGTTCAAATGAATACCCCTTTTGTACTGACCAATCACCCCTACCCAACTTGTTCCCGCCAGTGAATGTGCTAATCATGTTTTAGAGTTGTTATTTGATTTTCCCGTGGTGTGTGATGATTTGCTAAGAGATGCTATGATGTATGTGAGGGTCCCTGCCTTCTCCAAAGAATGTATAAAATTGCTGCAAACCCTGGGCTCAGGGCCTCTCAGTGTCACCAGTTGCTGTGTGTGTGCATGCGGAGGACTGAGCTAGCTCGCAATAAACACCCTTTGCTGCTTACATCGATCTTGGGTCTCTGGTGGTCTTTGGGGGTCCCGAATTTGAGCATAACACTCCAAGCCAGCAGGAATCAGGAATTATGTGATCTTCTTCAGAGAAGAACTGAACCAATAAACCCACTTTGAATGTTGACGAGGTGTTAATGATTTAGCAATGCTACTATTAGGGTGATTTCATTTGAGAAAGGGAGGAAGGAAAGAAAAGAAGGAGAGAGAAAGGGAAGAAAGTGGAAGGAGAAAGATGAGGGAGAAAGAAAAAGAGAGACACAGGATAAATAAGTGGATTTATTTATTTATATTTATAAGGTGGAATGCCAATCATCAATCAGAAGCTAGTTGTTTAAGGGATAGAAAGGTAAGCTTCACTCTGTTCAGCTAGGAAACTATTTATAATAACAAAGTCTGGGTATCTGCATGTTGTTAAAGCAATATGATATTCTATTCTCTATAGAAATGATCTGTTATCTGCCTACACATTGTTAAGTCCCAATTTCCCTTTGGGAAAATTTCCTGATTTTCAGAATAAGGGGGCTAAGATTGGAGTTCTTTTAATCAGGTCCCTCAAAATCAGTGTCTTTACTAAGGTAAACCAGGTATTAACTGCATCAGCATCAATCTACTCTGCCATTAAGGAGCTGAGTGATCTTGGACAAATAACTTTAACTTTTTGAGTCTGTTACCCTAGTTATAAAGACAGAAATATTGATATTTACTTCATTTCACAGAGTAACTAATCTTAAATAAAACATATAAAGCTTAATAAATTATCATGTCAATTTTCAGTATCTCTGTCAAAAATTAATAACATCACAAAATATTTGGGTGTTGCTCAGGTCTTTAGGTATCAGTTCTTTCAAACAGAAAGGCCAAGGTGTTGGGGAATAAGATTGATCAAATTATATTATGTGTATATATAAATATAGCATGATATATCTGTATAATTATAATCTACCAGTAACAATTATTTAAAAACTCAAAAGGCCTCATTTACTTATCTGAGAGGAATATGGAAGACTATTTAAATAAGAGCAATAAAAATGCTTCCTCCATGGAGAGGTGTGATTATTTAAAATCTCAGTGTAAATTCTACCTCAAAACCTGCTCTTATCACAAACAATTCGTGAGTGGTGGACAGCAACTTGCCTTTAAAGAAATAACCTTACATCCACAATGTGAAATTGTCAGAGTTTGAATTCTTAGCAATATTGTACAATAAATTGAACCACAAGTTAAGAAAAAGCAACATGCAGTAATGATGCTGTCCCACTGACATTTACATACAATAAATCTCTGAAATCCTATAGACCAATTTCTTAAAATAGTTTTGTATGGCAAAGATCTAACTGGAAAATAATGATTATTTGGAATATTTGTAAGCAATCAGCTTTTACAAAATGCATGCAAGTTTAATTATCCTCAGAACCTAGCTTTTGAATTCTTCAAAAATACCCACAATGTGTCATAAATACTGCATTTCTGCTCAGAGCAGTGATCTGGAGTCCCATGGTCTGCCACAGCTAAAATTCCTCCCTAACGATGAGAATGTCTTCCCAGCAATGCAGCTACTGAGTACCTAGAAAACTGGATGTAAAATTGTCAGCTCCCAACTATTTAGCCGGAGAAGGAATGCAAGCATTCCAAAGAATTGACAAAGAAAAAGAGATTCAGAATGTTCTTCCACTTCAGATAACTTCCTGTGTGATTTTTGATATGAAGACAGGTTACCAATCAACATTTTAGCCCAACCAACAGGGCAGGTGACTGAATCAACATGGAGCTAAAACCACAGCCTACAAAAGCCACCGTGCTTCAGAACAGTAAATACAATGAATACACACACACACACACACACACACACACACACACTTCAGCAAGAATATAAACGTTGGACACCAAAAACAGAGTTTTAAAACTAGAACAAAACATTCCATTAATCCATAATTTAAGGACACCTTAACTAATCAATATGGAAGGCCACATCACTTAACAATTACAAAGAGACACAGAGAGGCAGACAGACCATTGGGAGATTTTATGAGACAGCGCCACCTGCACCTATTTTCTCAAGTCAATTGCAACCATTTGCACCAATTCCATACTTTAAATGTCTGGAATAGCCTTTGGTCTCCTTCCAGGATCCTATCAACTTCCTTTTATTCCCAGATTATTTCTTCCATTAAACCTCTCATTTAAGGAAATAGAGACAGGAATAAAAGGGTGGCAGCATAATGGAGGGGAGATGTTGTTTGTCACCACCTCCTTCCACTAAGTTTTTTGTGCTTAGCAGAACTTCTGCAGGACTTTGGTCTGCACAGCCACCAGTGTAGGGGCCCCTGCCCCGAGAAAAGCTTACAGCAGAGTTCCCTCTAGCTGGATTCTCAGAGACACTTACAGCTTTCAATTTCCAGGGTGCAGTTTTGTTCATCCAGTGGGTACCGCCGCAGGTCCATCATGCAGGCAGCTGTGGTTGTGATTCTAGAAGAGAAAGAGTAATATGCATCATTAGCAGGGCCATGACCTGAGCTGGAAAGTTAAACCCAGGTGTCTCGGATAAATCTGGACTCTCTGGGTGACTGTGATTTAGCCTAAGCTCTAAAGAAAAGAAGTGATGCAATTTTCGATAAAACACTTTCCTGTATGAGGTTCATGATGATTACAAGGCAGAGACTGGACTAAATCAGTATTTCCCTAAGAGTGGACCATTAACTACTCATGCAAAAATCACCTGACAGTGTTTGTGAGGCAGGCAGTTCCCATGTCTGGGTGCAGTCCCCCGAATGTTCTATCAACCACACAGGTAAATGAGAGACAAGCAATATTCCTCTTCCTCTCAGGTTTCCTCCTTCCTTTCTCAAGACCCTAAAATCGCATTTTTCAACAACCTTACCTTCAATCTACCATTTTTCACCTTTCTTTCTATAGTAGAGTAGTATGCAAGTGCTTTAAAACTTTTAAACTTTACATCTCCTGAAGAAAACTAAGAGAACAAACTAATGTTGAATTTGACCAACTTATGCTTATTGTGAGGAGCACAATGCTCTGTGCTGGGAAGAGGGAAAAAAGATGTAGTTCTAGCTTGGAAAAAATAGTGTATAGTTAGATTTTTTTTTAATTAAAAGAACCTTGAGTACAGTTTAAACCTGTAATCCAAGTAGAAGGAGTGTATGGAATTCCTTAGAACAGCATAGGATTGTCAACTAAAGATTAAAAATATTCGATTCACTTAGCATAAAGAATCATTGCCTCCTTAGGTTGATAAACTTTTCTATAAAGGTATATATTTTGTTAATTTTTGTTTTCCTTTTTTATACGTCTGAAGATCACTCTGATTCCTTCCTTTTCTTCAACACGCCCTGTTGGCTACTCTGCTTCAATTCCTTACCTTTTCCACTGCCTCCCCACTGAGTAGGTGTCCCCCTGCCTCACCTCCACACAGGAGTATAAATTCGATTTTATACTCCTCAGCTTAATTTTTTCAGTGATTCTTCCAAGAAAATCCCAAGTCCTGGCTATGGCCCATTATGTTTTGGAATCTCTGTCCATGTTCTTCTTCCTGATCACCTAACACACTGTGTCCTAGCTCAGTGTCCTTCAGCCATGACACCTGTTCTTTCTGCCTAGAACAAGAATCTTCAAGGCCTACACAGAGCCTCTCTTCTGATCATTCAGCTCAGAATCACCTCCCCCAAGAAGCCCCTCCCCAGCAGGCCACCAAAGTGGCTGCCATGACTAATGATCCATTTCAGGTTTCTACTCATTTCCTTTAAGCAATTACCACAATCTGAAATTATCTTTATTATTCATTTTTCTTTGAACTATTTCTTCCAGTAAAGTTTAAGCTGTGTAAGGGTACATTCCACTATATTCGAGGCAAGGCACTCAATATACATCTGTTGAATAAATAAACATATGGATTTTTAATGATGTAAGCAGTTGGTTTTGCTCACTCTAAATCTTTGTATTTGAAGGATTATTTTATGGCATAATTTATATTCTTTTTTAAATTCATAATGTGTCTTAGGTTATAAAGGTTCTTTTTATATTTTTAACAATAGATATAACTTAACTGATTTAAGCAACCCTACATAAATAATACTAGAGTTTATCTGATTGTCAGTGTGATGACTTTTGCTTTCATTGAGATTTACCAGATTTCTATATGCCATAAATCCTATTAAAACTAACATTCACATCTCACTCTTTTATCAAGGTTGAAACATTACAATTCATTTTAATTAAGTGATACTTATATGAATTTCTCACTGGTCCACTGATTGTTTTGTTCATTTGTGTTTTTAGATGAAGATACAGTCTGAATTGCTGCTAAAAGAGACATGAATATGTGGAATGGAAGGTTTCAAGGGAAAAGAGATTAGATACATGATAGGCATACCAAACACCAGTATTACACTTGTAAAATAGCAGAATTAATTCCTACCTGCAGAAATGGAGAAAATTAAATTCATTGAATAAAATGAATCCAGAAGACATGAATGGTAGAAAGGCATACACATAATCAAGAAGGCGACAGGTACAGAAAGACAAACTGCAAGTGAGGTGAAATTGCAGTGTTGCAATAGGTGGCGGGTCAGTCTTTGTGATAATGTACATTCATGGCAATTGCCATCTCTGAACCAATGCCATGGACACCAGGAAAAATAAAATAGCTAAGGCTATCACAAGAGCAAGTCCTCTTCATATCTTAAAAATAAGTAGAAGAAAGTGTTTTTCTTACAACATTCACACTTACGTCTGTTTTACTATTTTTTTAATTGCACAATACATTATACAGCTAACAGACATTAAAATATTTTCTATTAACTATTCACAAAGCATTGGTAAGTGTCTCCTATTGGACAAAAGTACGAAATTTGGAGCCAAAATCAACCATTTGGAATCTTGATCTGTAGTTGCTGACACTTGGTTGCCCTGTTTTGCAAATAAAAACCTGCCATCCTAATTTGTTGTAGGATGGCAAAAGTAGGAAGAGATTTGTAACTCATAATATGTTCTGCACCTTCTGCTGTAGTTATTACTACCTGCTAATGAGTAGATACCACGATAAGATATTTTACCACAATTTATTGTCTAGGCACAAGTTTATGTAAATGAAGAAATGTAGAATATAAAAACTTATAAATAAACCATTTATATGTACATATATATGGATGTAAATAACTTCCCAGAACATAAATATGCAAAATAAATAATTACTTTACATGCATGTATATGGAACTCTGTCAGACAGACTATATAGATGCATAACAAACCTGCATCTTTTTTCAAGTGTTTTCTGAGATCAGGAACCACAAACAATTTTGTCATCTTTGCATTTTAAGTACGTGTGCCTGGTACATGTCACCAATTTAAGATAATGATGATGATTATAATACCCATAATAATAAATTAAAAAGAAAAATCTATGATTATAAGTATTCTCAAACTAAGAATTTCTAGGCAATTCTCCTTAAGTGCCTAATTTATGTAAAAATTCTCAAGTAAATTTGAGAGTCAAGTCATTGTTACTGAAGAAGTTATCATGGAAGGAATGTTATTCAGAAAAGCCTAGCAATGAGCATCTGAATCTGCTCTTTGGGACTTTTTGATTTAAAACAGGACAGAGACTCTACAGGAATAAGTCAATGCAATAAACACAGTTAATGGGCTTTTCGTGAACATGCCTCTGTGGATCCTGATAAACTTCAATAATGGCCTTAAATATCTCAACGCCCCTACAGTAGCAGGAGACTATGAAATGAGGCTAGAAGACTTTTATGCAGGTATCCTGATTAGGTTTAATATATATATGGAGATAGCTCTGCCTTCAAGCAAAGGAAACAGTAAACTATGCTCTGGAATGTGCCTTGTTTACCTCTGGCAAACCATCTATAGTCAAAGCTGGAAATGTCTTCTGTGGGGATGAACTATACCACATGATAAAAGCTGTGCCTGGAAACTGTCAATATTCTGCTTGGGCAAAGAGGTCTTTGGATAAACTTTTTACTACTTAGCTATTGGCTGCTGTCACCCCAAAATGACTTTTGTCATAAAATACTAATGTACAGCAAGAAAACTTAGTACACCACATAGCCCAAGGAGTCACTAAAGGCATGTATAAAACCAAGAAATACAACAGCTCAGCCAGCATTTTTTACCAAAGCCATAACAGAAATTTTATAGTGTTATGACCAGAGAATTAACAATGCTACCATATCATTCCAAGTGGAATATGATATTGTGAATTCCAGTTTGGATAAGACCAAAGGAAATTGTTAAGTAATAACTGATGATTTTGTCACTCAGCCAATATGAAAAGCCATAGAATTATAATTAGTGTAACATCACTTAGGCTTTTCTGCAGACTCCTTAGGATTCAGAGTCACACAAGTATCTGAGCACGTGAAAACCTGGTTAGAATTTCAACCAGATGTTATAAGGAGTAAATAAAGTGACTTTGTACTTATGCTTTGGTTGATTCTTTCATACAGGTGACAATCCAATTCCATAAGAATTTATTGAACATCTTCATGTTAAAAGAAAATCACATGACTCATTAACAACTTTATTTGAAACATACTGTTCTGATACACAGCATGCTTTTGCTTTGCTAAAATACACATTTACTTAAAAGCACAACATATTTTAATTATGAAGGATAAAAGGATCATCTGGCACTGGGATGCATCATTATCACAGGAAAATCAACATGTTAAAAGTTCAGTTATCAAAAAGATATCAATATGTATTTTTGCAAGCTTTAAAGCAAAAAAAAAAAAAAAACAAAAAAAACACTAAGTTCAGAATTTCAGATTGGCAAATAAAAAGGTCCAAATACTGAATTTAAACATTAGTGTATGAACCCAAATTTTGAAAAGTTCTCATCTGAGCCTCTTCCCTCAAAGGTCCTTTAAACACTTCTGTTGTCCTATTCTAAAAGAAGACATTATGCTTTGTCTTGCAACCATTTGGGTTGGGAAACTAATCTCTCCCCTATAACTCTCATTACTGTTGTTGTTTTTAATGGGGTAAATAGGTAGAACATTGTTATGGGAGGTAGGTGACTTCAGCTTTGGCTCTCTCACTTGTGACAAGCATACCTAATATTAATTGATGACTTACTAATAAGTTCAAAACACCATTCTGTGTCACTGGAATGTATTTCCTCAATTAAGTCCGATTGCTATTCTCATTTTATAGATGTGAAAATTGAGACAACAGAAAGTGGTTTTCCCCCAAGAATCCCATGGTAAGTGGGAGAGCCAGGATGTGAACCCAGGAAGCTTTGCAGAGTCCACGTATTTAATAGTATGCTTTAACTAACTAGCTAGATGACCTTGATAAAATAATTCAGCCTCTCTGGAAGATTGGTCAATTTCTTATAGCCCAAACAAGCTTAGAAATTCTATAATCCTATGAAAACACATCATGTTCTGTGACCTTGTATATTTTGTAATTTTGTTTTACCCACACATCCAAATGCAGGATTTCACAGCTGTTCATTCTGTTTTAGTCAATTATGTAGATTAGCCCACCCCAGCCGAGCAAAAATACAGGCCTCCCCAAGGAGTTCTATTTAATATTCTCCCGATTGAAGGTCTCCCTCACCATTTTTTTTTTCTTTTTTGCCATTTTGTCCTCTTCATTTACCTTCACAGGGGCCTTGGGCTTAAATTAAACTCTCCAAGACTCATGCATAATTGTTTCTGAAAGCTCTTTTATAAGTCCTCACATAGAGTCACATGCACTACTACGCTCAACTTTGTAATCACCCAAAAAAGTAAGATTGCTAGCAATCATGTTCCCATTTGATAAATCATGCATTTCAGATTAGAGCTATTTGTACTCTTCCACAGCTGTCTGGCCTTCTGTGACTCTTTGATTTTCTGGAATCTTATCCTCTGCAAAGATACTGTGACCACTAAAGGGCTGCCTAGGTGTCTGTCACAAATGTGGGCACTGTTATGAAAGATACTTCCTTAAATAGCAAGTCTGTGGGATCCGAACAGCAGCCTCTGATGAAATCTCATTTTGTGAACAAATAAATCCTACTTAATCAAAAATATTAGTAGATAAATACATATCAACCTAAGTATTATTCTTCTGTTGTCAATCTCTTGTTTACCCCTCTCCCAAACTGCATTATTGGTTGTCTCATCTACAAATTGCATTGCTCACATCAGTAGTGGGACTATCCCCACTTCTTCCTAAACTATGCCTAAAAGGAAGTATAAGGCTCTGAGAAAATGCAATTGTTCTATTTTTTGACTCATCATCTAACAACTGAAATCTGACTTTGTATCACATTAAGAGATTGAACTGAATGAGAATCACCTTACAGAGTAGAAATACAGTAATGAAAGCTGGGACTCTGATTATTTCAGTAGTTTTTTTTTTTTTTTCACAATTTAAAACAATGTTTCAATATGCTGGGTACATTTTTAATCTCATTCATTAAAACATAATTATTATATTTTGTTTTGATGCATGACACATCAGAGACATTATATTTCAGAACATAAGACATTAGTTTTGTACCAGTCTTTTTTTTTTTTTTTTTACAATTTTTTTTTTTAAGTGGCCAATGGATGTCAATTCACAGCTAGTTCGTGAGGGATTAAGTTCCAATCTCAGCAGGGTCTCTTTTCTCTTCTTCCAAATATAATTTTAAAATGTAAACTGTACATGATGGATTGGTACTTTGCCTTGCCAGCCCCACCCTCTACCCCTAGCCACAATTTCTGTACCACTAAACACTGGACTCTTTGGATCTCCAAATCTGGCTCTCTGGCTCTCTGGCTCTCTGGCTCTCTGGCTTCAGGGTAGATTTGGCCACTGGGAACAGAGCAGGAGTTTAAAGAAAATGAAATCCAGGGAACTGCTGCTCATCCTCCCTTCCTGTGGAACCCATCAGGGTTCCCTTGTCCAATCCTGCTCTTACCCTCTAAGACTGGAAGACCAGAGAGCGGATGACAACCTGTCCAGAGGGGGAGGGTGCTGTTTGTCTATTTGTAAATCACCCTTTTATTGCACACTCCTCAAATTATTCCATTTTCAGTGTGCCATCTGTTTCCTGTTGGGTTTCTGGCTGATAGAATACATTATAGAAATGTATTTTAAAATCTGAGGTTCTTACCAGTTAGACTGTCAAAAAAAAAAAAAAAAAATTAGAACCATTCAGGTCCAAGGTCCTTTGTCTTGGGAAATGGGGAGAAGGAAAGGAACATTCCCTCTACCCTAAACGAACTATCTCCTTCCTATTATTCTGGTCTCAGTTCATCATGGCCCACCTAAGAAGTCTCCCCCCTTGCTCTAGCTAAAGTAGCCCTCCCTGCCCTCCACTGGTCATTCCCTCATCCTTTTTATTTCCTTCAGAATACCTATCAGTACCTAAAATGACCCTGTGCATGTATTTGTTAATGAGACTCATGTCTGTCCAAGGCAGAGTTCCCCATAGCAGAATCTGAAGAATGTTGATTAAGGTTCATCATTTGGGAAAAGAAGGGGAATGAGGGCTGGTCCTCACCCATCCTAGCATGGAAGTTCTGGCAAGAGTACTGCCATTGGAGTGAAAGCCTAGGATTACAGTGGCCCTTAAACAACCTCCCTTCCCACCACCTCATGCAATCTTCCAGGTGGCAGAGGAAAACTATGTCTGACCAATCCCTCTGTGTCTTTCTCTCTCTGACCATCTCTATAGAATACTTCACTGAATTCAGTGGGTGACATATTCTGTGGTCAGGCTCTAACATGCCCTCACAAAGTTCCCCTGCAGTACAAGGTTGCAACTATTATAACCTTAAACCCTGAAGTAAAATAGGTTTTACTGTTGTTACTGCTGCTGTTATTTTTTTAAACATGAAAAATAAATTACTTAGAGCTGTCTGCTGTCACATACCCACAACTCAGGATACGTTTTTTACTTCAACAAAATCCATAAACAGCCTAGTCTCAAGGCTTACTGCCACTCTAATCTCTAAAGGTAAAAATTTCCATTTAAATGGTATTTTATTTTATTTTTTACTATTTAGAAATGAGGTAGTTTACATAAAATAGGTAGAAAATACGTGGGGAAATGCTTAACAGCATTAGAAACCACTAATTTGTATTAGAAATACACATTAAACCTTGACAATTGGTGTTTATATAATCAGCACAAAATTAAAGGAAGTATAGGATCAGGTACTATGTACTCTGCAGAGAAATCGATCCTTTTGCACACGCTGCTGGGGGGAGTGTAAATTGGTACAAACTTTGTGGAGGGTAATTTGACGACATTAAGCAAAACCCACGGAATGTACAATCCTTTGATAATGAAATTCCACTTTAAGAGATTAGTGTGAAAACAAAATCATATAAATCTATATTATAAGGACTCTTTCGGTCAGCTTTCCATGGCTCTGGCAAAATACATAGTGTGCAGTTAGATTACTAAAAGTGTACTAAAAGAAGCAAAGAAAATAGGATTGGCTTTTGTTTTCTAATGTTTTTTGTAGTTTCCCTGTTTCTGCAATGAATGTGTACTGTTTGTCTCTGAGGAACCTTATAAAGACCATTTTCCCTGTCTGCTTCAATTTCTACCACGGCTGCTCATTGCTGCTAACTTATTTTATTTGCATAGCATTTATCCTCTGTAAAGGCTGGAAATGTTGGTCAGCATAACTGAGTCAAAGGGAGCCACTTCAATAAATTGCATGTGTCATTAAAATATCAGTAGACATATCATCACTTAATTATGGGTTCTCAAAGTAGAAGAGATGATTAAACGATTTCTATCCAAATATCTTTCTGAAGACTGAATTCCTTCCATAAGATCTCTATAATTATTGTTCTAATGAATCTATCCAGTGACTTGGAACTCACTCTCTCTGAAAGGAACCTAGTCCATCTTTGGAAAGCTATGATTATCAGATAATTTTTTTCTATATTTAGCAGCAGTTTCAATTTCTTTAATTATAAATTATTTATTCATGTACTTTGTAGGGTTTTTTCCCCCCACTTTGTCCAGAGAATGTTTTGTTTCTCTTTCTCTTAGTAGTCCACTAGAGTTTTTGGTATTTTGTTATCATTAAAGCTATCATTTTTCTTCCTACCCTGCTTTTATATCTGAAAAATCCTCTGTCTTAAGATAAAATATCTCACAAATTTGTTTTATGGTTTCATATTTTATACCGAATCCTTCAGTCCATCAGGAATTGAAGTTGACAAATTGTGTGTACTGGGGATGCAGGCTGGACTTTTCATGGAATCAGAAGGGTACCATCTTTCTCTTGGCAAACTGTCGATTTTTTAATAAGGTATTAAGTAGGGAATTTGATAAATTCTCATAATTACTGATAAGAATACAAATTGGACTATCTTTTATACAGAGTAACCTGGATCTCAGGAACCTTTTACATCATGTTCCTGTAGGTTTATATCTGGTAATTTTTAAAGGGAATTTAATTTAAAGGGCAAAATGTAGCACATTGGTGTTCTCCACTGCCGGACTTGTAACGGGAGTGGTGGGCATGTATCTGGCGGGCTGATACAAAACCATCCAGCACACAGGCGTGAGGGTCAAGATCATTTGAAAGAAGCCTGAACAGTGAGCATCCCTGAGCTCTGGTCTTGATTTCATCTCTTGCTGTGAGACTTTGAAGCAGCATATATACAGGAGGAGTCAATATGACAGAGGTCCTATGGAACACTGGAGAATCACTTACCCAGGATTCTTAGGAAGCCTGGCCAAAAGAATTGGACCAAAAAGCAAAGAGAAGGCTTTTCTTCTGAATTAGGGGAATCACTTCATTTCCCAGAAGCTTTGTCTCATTTAAGTTTGTGTTGTGGTGGGGTAGGGGAGGGGAGGGCAGGCGGGTCTCCGCAACCACAAACTGAAATACAGAGAGCTCCTAAAACTCAGAAAGACTACATCAGACAAACCAAAAAAATTAGTTGTCAGGAAACAAACAAACAAACAAATACATACTTTACTGACATTCCTTCCAAACTGCATCTGTAATGTAAGGTTGTTGAAAAACACAAAGAAAAAAAAAAAAAGAAAATTGCTTTGTACCCAAATGATGGCATATTCAGTTAGAAGCTAAGCTGCCTAAATAATGAATCAAGGCAGAATGAAATGAATCATAATACAAAGAAACTCGGACTCACTGTGAAGAAGGATTTCAAAGAAACAGAAAAGGTTCACAAAAACAAAAGAATAAAAATATGTTGAAAGAGATACACAATTTATGATAAATGTCACTGAAATATTACTAGAGAACATCAGCAAAAAGACAGGGGTGAAGATAATCATGCCTGATCCCTGGAAGAAAAAAGAAAATTGATATTAGATATCAGAAGATAAAAGACACAGGACACTGTTTTCATATAGACAATCTCCGTTCATCCAGGCTGGGAGATGGGAAACTGAGAGGATGGACATGATGTTCAAGAACAGCCACCTTGAGGAGCTTTTCCAAACCCCCCAGCTTAGTCTCTGTCTTTTCTGTCTCTGTTTTTTTTCTCTCAAGAAAAGAAATGAAAACAAGAAGGCAGAAGGACTCCATGGTGCAGTAAAACACTACTGGGTATTAAAACCTAAGAATTCATTGTTTCACACATAGTCGTATGAGCTCTGTTTTCCAACTGGAAAAGCAAATGAAGACCAATAGGTATAATAACAGCCCCCATTATTATGGAGGGCCCCAGGGAGGGATGATGAGCTGTTTCCATTTTCTGCTGTGAACCAAGCAGGAAGTCATGGTCATAAGTCTAACATGAAGGACTTGGCAATTCAGTTTAAATAGAAAGATGACTTAGCTGATAGTGAGAGCTGTAAAACTAAGAAAATGGCTCTCCAGGGTAGGTGGCAGACTTCCCTTTCTGGAGTTGATGTGTCTAGATCAGGTTCCTCTGTCAAGGTGATGTAGTGGGGGCCACTCCTGCCAGGAGGGTGGTTTCTGAGATGGCTTGCACTTTCTGGTTCATGAAAACAGGAGCAAATGCTGAAATCTTCTGTAGCTTCAGCACACATTTGCTAATTTGACTTTTAATGGATTTGAGCTTAATAAAACAGACGATAACTTCAGAGGTTGCTAAATGTAATTACACATCTAAAGAGCTGCAATGCAGTTTATAAACATTAAAGTATTTCAACACATGCTTAGAGATGACAAGGGCAAGGTAAAGACAAGTCTCTGTCAGGTAATTATTAACAAAATGGCTTAGGAGTAGTCTCCAAAGCACTGGACGCAACATTACCTGTTGGTTGTAATTTTCATGCTCAAGTGTCCCATTAGTTAAGGCATCTGTGGTGGTGTTACACCACAATGTTGCTAATGAGCAATTATTTCTAGAGTAATTATTTTTAAGTGATTAAGATGCATTGTACCACTGTGACACAACTGATTTTACCTTTGTTTCCTCAATAGTGTCCTTGTCTTTCCCATACAACACAACCCAAAGCTTATCAGGCTTTCTTTACCTGAGAGGAAAAAATGATAATCTCACAATGAGCAACTATTTGTCATTCCTCAGGAAAATATAAGGCAACAAGCTAATGGTTATTATTTATTTGTTTACATTTCATTGTGGGTGTATATACATACATAGTGTATGTGTATAAATATATATACAATGTATATATGTACAAATAGATACATGTGTGCATATATAGTATTTATATATGTACATACACATATGTGTGTTTAGATATATGTATATATATATATATATATATATATATATATATATATATATACACACATGTTTAGAACATGATGTAATGAAATACAGAGAAGCAAACCAACATACTGTCAGTGCATGTGTGACAACAGAAGCCAGATTCCACTAATCAGCAGGAATCCCTGGTGGAATACAGTCATCATGTTGTACCCTCAACATCTGGACTTGTTCATCCTGCACACCCCCGACTTAGTACCCTTTGACTTAAAGCTCCCCATTTCCTCCTCACCCCCATTTCTGGTAATCACTGTTTTATTCTCTGTTACTAGGGAATTAAAAATGAGTCTACGTATTAAAATTGGGGTGTATACCTTTACCATCTAAAATTTCCAAGTGTTCAATTTTTTTTTACAATTTGGATAATGAAAGTTAGAAAAGCATTAAGTTCCAGCGTTGTGTTATAGCTGAATGACAGGAAGTAGACTAATGTGAATCTACTTTTAGAGAGCAGGGCCCTTGCTAGGTAGCCCTGTCATAGGCATTTTATTAAGCTATTAAGATGCAGGGCTTGACTTCAATAACCTTACAAGCAAAGCCCAGATACAAGATAAACTGATCAGGAAGATAACAGCTGCTCTAATTTGTTTCTTGAATGTTCCTTGAAGGCCCATGTGTTGAAGGCTTGATCAGCAGACTACAACCCTACTGGGAGGTGTGGGACCTTTAGGAAGGAAGTCAGATCATTGGAGATGTACCCTTGAAGGAGACATTAGAACCTGAGGTCCCTCCTGCTCTCTTTCTCCGTTTTTTTTGCTTCCTGGTCATCATGAGATGAGATGATCAGGTCCTCTTGGCTTCGTGTTCCTTCCATAATGCACCATGCTGCCTCAGGCTTAAAACATCAGGGTCAAAGACCATGAACGGACACTTCTGAGACCAAGGGCCAAAATAAAACCTTTATTCTTTATATATTGTTCATCTCAGATATTTTGTCACCGTGACAAAAAGCTGATGACAACAGCATTGTAACCCTGGATATCTTATTTAACCTCTTTGAGCCTCAATAATAACAGCAGCACAGGAACAATAACAACACATATCAGTGAGTATGCACGTAAGGACTAAAACAACTTCATAATACTTTGGCATGGTCAATGTTTAGCCATGAATGAAACTAATCATGCTTATGTTGATTTATATTTATTACTATTAGGTATCACATCTAAAGTACCAATAATTTGTATATAAGATTTCTAGTCAAGAGGGCAAGTACTGAAGCAGTCACTGCAGAGGAAGGGAACTATACAATATGTGATACGGGGTGGACAAGAGTTTGCTAGACAGAGGGTGTAGCTTGGAGGGTTATTCAGGCAGTATGAGAGAACTGGATCAGAGATGGAACAAATTGGTATAATGAAAGGAGTAACTTGAGCGGTAATCAAATTTGGCAAAATTTGAACTGGTGAAAGGTGGATGATGGCAAACAGTGGTTGACTATAAATTCCAGACAACCTAGTTTATGCATTATCTATTGAAATTTGCACAGCATGATTATAACGCAGAACAAAGAATGCTACCATTGTAAAGTAGTCTAATCCAAAACTCAGAAAGTCAAGCACCTATAGGCTCAAATGTATGGCCTCTACAGAATGAGGATTAGCTTTAACATAAGACAGCAGGGAATGGTGGGGACTGTGGTGCACTAAAGAAAACACATTTTCTATCTAAACAAGTGCTGTGTGAGTGTGTCCTTCAAGGGCTCATGTGTTGAAGTTTAATCCCCATTACCTGGTAGTAAGAGCCTGGGAACTAAATTCAATTCCTGGTCTTTGGAGATGGGGTTTTTCAGAGGTGATTAGAATTAGATAAAGTCATCAGGATTGAGCGCCTCCCCCACCGCCCATGATTAAATATAGGTGGCTTTTAAAGATTAAAATTAAACAAAAAGAAGACTATCAATCTTAGACCACAGCCAGTGAGACAAAATGAAACTCTTTTATTAACTACCCAGTCTGTAGTATCAGAAAACAGACCGATATAACACATCTCAGCATCCGCTTATTGTCTTGAGATAACTGAGAGATATAAACTTGATGTGAGACACTGGGTTCAATTCAGCACCACATATAAATAAATAAAGTAAAGGTTTAGTGACAACTAGAAAGAAATATTTTTTAAAAAAAGAAATATGAACTTGAAATTGAGATACCCTAATTTTAAAAAGTCCTATGCCAAATACTTCAGTAATTGAATCTGTTCTGAGAGTGGATTTTAAGCAGCCCTTGATGTGACCTGTGATTTCATAATTGATTAAAACTGGCCTCTGAGAAACTAAGTGGTTCACCTTAATTGACACAGAGTCAGTGGTGACCAAAGATGACTGTGCCCAACACCTACCTAAAGTTCACTGGGGGAGAAGGGTTTATCCAAGTCAGTAAGAAACGTTGAGCTCATGCAGAAAACCCCATCGGAGAGCTTCCTGTGCAGACATCATTTTAATAATGCACGTCTTTGAATTTTAGTTCATTTTTATTTTATCCTCAAAGTAAGCCGTGTAGGAGATGCAAGGACAAAAATATTTTATGAAGTGAGTGTGTTATTGCTCTTATTGGTATTAGTTCAGTTCAGAGGAAAGAATATGTCCTTGATTCATTCTGCCACTTAAGTCTTGGGCACAAACACCAGTGTTCACCATTTCCCAACAGTGCAGCTTGAGGTGGTCATGCGATTGTCTTCAGAGAGGCAACAATGATTCCTGGCCTACACAGTAGATATGAGAATAACATGGAATTGGATAGCCTGATGACATGCTCCCGCTACCATTTGAGTGACAAGATCATAAAACTTGTTTTAAAAACATTAAGAAAGTCAGGAAAGAAAAAAAATTGATTTAAGAATCAGGAAACAACGTTTTGATATAAGCATTTATGCTCAAGTTCCCTGGGAAGTGTGATAGAAAAGCTCACCATGATAAAAGCCAGTTAAATGACTAATAGTCTACTTTCCCGTTCACATAATACAGGTAGGTAGACGATTTAGACCATGCTAAAGCAGAAATAAGTAAGGATGGATTACCTATGGTATTGTTGTAAATTGTTCTTATAATGCATTACATGAGAGAAGAGTTGTGAGTTAAAGTCAATATGCACAGTAAGGGAAATGGGAGGAATTACTGTAAATTTTTCTCAGAAAATTGGTGAGTTGGAGAAATAAGCAAGATTTAAAATAGAACAGGAAGACTCCTCTAGATTCACAAATACGTATCCAAAGACACAGCATTAGCATTTCGGATAAGAGGTAAGGTGACATGTGGAACTCGTCTCATATTTCAATCTGGACCTGATATTTCCAAATCTTTGATATAGGGGATACTATAAATTCCTCTAAATTTCATTTTCCCTTTCTGTAAAATGTGGATAAAAATGCCTATTTTATATCACTGCTTGAGAGAATTCAAACAAGCCAATCTCAGGAAAAACTTAGAACAGTCACTTCCAAATCCTAAGAGTTCAATATTTGTTAACTGCTCCTATCATCATTGCTATAATCAATCTGAACACTCCGAGAGAGGTTAAGGGAAAAATGGGAAAACAGTCTTTAAATAAAAGAAAGAATGGAGCAGTAAAAACATAATTGCAAAAAAACATTGCTATTAGTCTTTTGACACATACTTGCATGCCTAGCATGATGATATTTATAATGAAAGTATATTACTTTAAACAGGTCTAGAGTAGCAAATTCACAGTTATGCCTTCTTTTTACATAACTGGCTGGAATGCTCTATCCAACAGGCCTCCATAGCAAGAGGGAACACAGGAAGTATACCTTGGACTTTCACCATAACAACTGTTCAAGTATCCTACAAAAATACAAAAGTAAAACACTCAACGACAATGAGCAATTTCTACAGATCTCACCGCACAGGATTTTAACACTTCCTCTATTAATGTTTTGTTTTTAAAGAAGAGCTGCAAAACACAATGAAAGATGCAGCACTTCCACCCTCAGATTCATTTGAAAATAATCAAAGATTAGTAATTCAAGTTTCTTAATTTTGGAAAACACAATTTTATATTTAAAGCATAATCACTGTAACATTTTATTGAAGTAGATCTTGAACTGCTACTACGTATAAGACTGGTGTATCAGTGATGAAATGGAATTAAAATGTCATTTTATCTATCTGTCTGAAGAACTATGCCAGGTGCTTCACAATAAGTCATATGCAGATTAATGCTTTATAGGCGCCACAGGATGAATTTAACCAACTCTTTCAAATGGTCAGTGCATAGTTTTGAGCTGTGAGACTGAATTCCTTTTAGAGTGAGATGGGTTCTCCAGTTGCTCTAAGTTCCCACTCTTTACATTAGACTGTTCCAGATCCTCTCCACTAGGTAATGAAACAAGCCCCATTAGTGTCTGGGTCCATGACCTTTACTCACAGATGCTTGACCTGCCCCAGAGCAAATATTAGCTATTCAAGAGTGACACCAAATCAAGGCTTAAATACAATGATCCAATCTTTGCCCCTTTTCATAGAAACTTATGTTGAAATAAGACTAACACCATTTAAACTATGAGCTTATTCCATTTTGGTGTAAAATAACTCCTTTGCAAGTCAAATGGATGGATCTATTATCTAACTGTGCACTGAACAATCAATTAAGGTAAATATGAGTGCCCTCAAGAGAACTCAAAGAGATGACATGCAGGCACTTACATGCTCAGAGTTATATCCATGCGCTCTGGAGGCCAATTTGGGGATGTGCCACCAAATCTATACAAGGGTTCATGATTTTAAACTCTTTATTAACATATAACCTTTTAAAACTTTTTATTGAAACAACCTGAGTAATAGCACCCACATGAGGCTGGAATATGCAATGTGCATTATTATAGAATGACATTGTATAGGGGCCAAACTTTTGGACCACAGCACACTAGATACCCTCTACATTTCCCCTTCACCAGCACCCCTCCCCAAAGGGAACCACTCTTAGGATTTCTGCTCCTGCAGATTAGTTTTGTCTGTTTTGTACTTCATATAATAGCAATACTAGAGTATGCTTCTTTTGTGTCTGGCTTTTGTTGCTCAATGATGCCTTTGAGATACATGCTTATTTTTATGGGGAGGAAGATATCACAGGTCCACAGACAAAGACTATCTGATAACATGTGCAAAATGCCCCAAGAAGATGTGCTTAGAGGGACCTATTCTATACTGTTTTGTATGTTAGAGGGTAATTTCGAGGAACTATGCATGGAAGAAATTAAAGCATAAGAAAATTCACAGACATAACACAAAACAATATTAATGATGCATCTTTCTGAAGGCTGTTTTCTCTTTCAACATTTAACACTTTTAAATTCTTTACCATTCAGATTTCCAATGAGCATCACACATTATTTAGATATCTAGAAACAAAAATTATGTCCATTAAAAGTATGGGCTAGGCAAAAGGAGAGAGAAAGAGGGAGTGGAGGGGGGAAATTTCTGAACAGATTCTTAGAAGATTGTGAATAGAGATTCCAGTACTTTTTCAGACATGCACTGTCTATTTTTTTTAAACAACAATTCTACTATAATGCCAACAATTATGCTGCATGCCTTATTAGTCCATAAAACCTACAGATATGTGACATGAACTAATAATACACTAAGCTAATATGTGAGCAACATTTCTTGACTACCAAAGATGTGTTGAATCTAAGCTTACAGATTTTTTTTTTCTGTAACATAGGAGCTATCGCTCAGAAAACAATCACTCATGCATTATGAATCTTCAAACAGAAAAAGTGACACTTTGTCAATTATAATGTCATGTGATCAAAGAAAATGAAGGCAGAAGAAGCAATATGGAATAATGATATAATTTCAGGAGTCCAATAGGCCTGGATCCAATATTCATCTCTATCATTGACAGCTGTGTGACTTTAGGCACAGGATTTAATGCTCCTGAGATTTGTTTTTCTCTATGTAAAAAAATGCCCACCTCTTAGCGTGAAAGCATGGGAAGCATTTGTTATAGTATCTGGCACAAAATAACTACTCAGTGTGAGTTAAAATGAAAGATTGACAAATAAATGAATGAGAAATAAACATGTGATGAATATCATGAGCAAAAATATATGCTCTGTGTCCATTTGGGGGATGCATTTGTAATGATGCATCCACAGTAGGGCATCATCTTTACCACCAGGACACTGAGGCATCCCTTTTGCTGGCCAGTGGCCATGTTGAAAGCTTAATTGAAACTAAGCCATGCTATCCTCCATGGGAGTTGTAAATAACAGCACCAGGGATCTCCTCGTCAGCAGAGAGATCATGGGCAGGTGCCCATTCCTAGTGCTGAGCAATCTGCCTGCATCATTGCATGCAGGGCTCACTTCCCTAGGGACCCTTGGATTCCAGGATGGCAACCTCTTAGTGACCACTACCTGGGTCAGAGTGCACAGATTTCCCAGGCACTGACACTCATTCTTCTCTCCCCTGCCACTGTACTCCCTTTTAATTTCTCTCCTCTTTGTTGATCCCAGAGTCCCCCTCTAGCCCTATGACACGTTTCCCCATCTGTTCACGCAGATGGTGCTATCCAACGAAGTCAAAAGCCCAGTGTCCCTAAATCACTCTTGATTCAGTTGGTTCTCTTAACCTCAGAGCAGTAGGAAAAATAAATAAGGAAACAGAAGCCATGTTTTGAAGCAGGAAGATGTCATGGCTCATATAGGGAATACACTCCTGTTCAGTAGCTGACTTGAGGTAAATGCTGTCTGCACAGGGAACCCCTTCCCTCAACTCCAAACTGGGCTGCAATAGTTGACAGCACCAGGAATACAGAATCACACCTTCCCTAGCCTCAGATCTCTGCAGGAAGCAACTATGGTAAGGATCCGTTGTCAACTTGGCTCTGCATGTGTTACACTATTCTACCCATGAGTACGGAAATTGAAAATTTGCCAAGATGAAATAGCTCTTTGTAATTAAAGAAGGTTGTCATTTAATTATAGGAATTTTGTTTTTAGAATTTTAAAATACCACGGAGGAGGAAGTTGAATCAACTATTCCATTTATGATGGGAAAAAGAAAAAACAAAACAACAACAACAACAACAACAAAAAAACAAAAAACAAAGACACACAGAAGCCTGAGTATCCCACTGAAACCACTAAACCTCAAGAAAGGAAAAGGAGATCAGAGCTATACTTTCTAAGATGTCTGTCATTTTGTCAATAAAATAAACATTAAAACTTGTTCAGGGACCCAGGCTTAATTGAGCCTCTTTGGTGATTTCAGAACTTGAAGTTCCCCAAATCAGAATGTCTGTTAATTAAGATTATTTGGGACCTGGCCTCTCAGAGTAATGCACCCATTTTTCTTCTGTTTAGAAGCTCACTTTCACACTGGGGTTGATTTCTCACCTCTGTTCTTTCAGGGGTATCTCTGTCCAGCCCCGACCTCCCATGCAGTGGACACAGTTCTCCTTCTCCAAGGTAACTTAAGTGAAGACCAAGTTGTGGATAATGTCTCCCCACCCTTGGAAGTGATGTTTCACCACTTAAAACCCAGGAACTTTTAAAGATTCCTTGAACTAACCCTGAGCCAATCTCATTGGTATTACAGTGAAAAATGCAATTTGTTCACCTGCCAATTAGATAAGGAAGAGACAACTGGGGTGGGGCACAGCACAGGGTTTCTTGTTATCACATTATAAGCACCTTTTACATTGTATGAGACTGACCCTTGTGTTCCTTATATCTAATGTCCCAAAGAGAGAATCAGACCATGAACCCAGCCAATTGAGTTCAAATATTTAAGACTTAGGAGTAATACTGTTTGGGGGAAAATTTGTTCCTTTTGGCCACATGGTAGTTAGTTTCTCTTCTCTCCTGCCACTGCTTGCCTTGCCTCATATCACAGGGAATATGTGTGTGTACCTGGGCACACACACACACACTCTACTGTACAGTCAGCATTGTCCAAATGGCATATATGCATACCTGCTGTGCAATCAGTAAGAAAATCAGTAAGAAGCTGAACATTTTTAGTTACATAATATTTGATTATCATGAATAAAAGAGAATAGTCCCCTTAAACTCAGCCATGATGAATTTCTGAGATATGCATTTGAAAAGACTAGACTCTTATTAGAAAGTGGTTTCTCACTAACTCATCTTTGGTAGAAGGAAGTCTACAAGGGTCATCTAAATTTCACCTGGGTATAACTCTCGAACTTGACTACCCTGCAGATCGATTAAAATGTTGCATGGATTGCAAGTGGTATATGGTATAAGAAAATGCCATGATAATGGAAATTTTTACTTTCTACACAGTCAACTCACATTTTTACTTAAGTCCCAGTGTGGGAAGTTGAATTCATGCCAGTTGCTGATCCTGTCCTTGTTTTCAAAATGCCTTATTATCACCTGTTGAAACTGATATTGCCTCAAGCACAAACTCCCTGCTAATGCTGTCTTCCTCACCAATAAACACAAAGACCATGCACTGTCTATTAGAAAGGACAATTAGATTTGTTTTTCACCTTATTAAAACATAATCTTTGATGACTGGGTTCCAAATGATATCAATTTGATTTTATGCTTCTCTATTAATTTACCTCATAATGCAAATCAGTTTCCTGCGTTGAGATTTAGTTGAATGACAAAGAAATCTGGGATCAATCCTGCAGAGACCATAGATCCCGTTCAGCCAACAGTGAAATAGTTAGACTGATGCCAGAAAATGCTATTTGCTTCTTCATTTAACAAATATTTTTTAATTGATTCCTGTGGATAGGCACTGTTCAAGATGTTAGGATACAAGCAGTGGCGAAAAAACAGAGGTTCGTGCTCTTACGTAGCTGATAATCTAGAGAGGAGAGCCCAACAGGCAGAGTAAACGATGCACAGTTGTAAAGAAGACAGAAAGCAATGTCAAAGAGGTTAGGAAGTTCTTCCTGTGAGCACATACATTTCTTCTGCCCTTAGGACCACTGTGCTTCTCTTCTTTCTGACTAGCACACTCCTACCATAAGTATCTATTTGCATGGTTTTCAGTAATAACATCTCAAATAAAATGTCTCCTTATAAAGTAGAAGTCCATCTCTGTCTTACAGTCATTTTTAAAAATTTATATAATTCTATTTAATTTTCTTCAACAAATACATGATAATTTGTAGGACTTATATTTATCATTAAATATCCCTTTGCTGGTGGTTTACATACGTCGTCTTCTGTAAGCAGAAGCTTCTGGAGGTAGCACTATATTTGGCTTAGTCACTCTTGCAACGAGAGATGCTGATACGATGGATTGATGCATAAATGAATTAAATGTTTAATGATTCACTGAACAACAATCAGTCCATTTCATTAAATATAAGTTAGAATTACTAATATTAGTAATTCTAATATCATCTCTAACTTCCTTTCACAACCCTGCCATAGACATTAATGTTTAGGGGGTCAGAATAAATAGTTACATTCAACTATTAGACTTACAAAAATTCTGAGTGCATCATAGTCTGCTATTTCCCCCGACCCCAGTCCATACTTTGCATTAAAAGGTTTAAAACATCACAAAAGAAGATCCAGGCTTTGGAATTAATCTTGGAATCTATCCTTTCCTTTTAAATCTATAGTTATGCTACTTGGAACAAGTTACTAAATTTGTGTAAGCCTCAAAGTCCTTTTCTTTTAAAAATAAAAGGACTTATTATTTACTTTTGATCACATTCTTAAATGGTATTTTTTTTTTTTCAACACAGAGCTGGTAGTTCACTTTCAAAAAGATTCAAAGATAGTAAATTTCAACCTCCAAGTTCTTGACTCCACTGTTTGGCTATCATTTATTTACCCTACTTCTTTTAATCTTTCTACCATATGTAGGATTCCCTTACTAACCCCCAAGTTTTTGAGTCAGAGACTGGATGTCTCATTGGTTTCTGTAGACCCCCAATGCCTGACATGGTAATAGAAATAATACAGATCAGCCGGCATCCTTTTCTCTTGCCAAAATCATCCTCTATGATGTGTCCTCCAAAAGCTTCAGGGTTCATGAAAGAAATTTAGAGGTAAATGATTAGATTATGAGAGCTGTAACTAATTGGTCCATCAGACCTTGGACTGACTGACTGACTGGGTACTAACTGTATTATGATGGGGTATGGCTAGAGAAGGCAGGCCATTGGAGGTGGACCCTGGAAGGGTGCATCTTCTCTATGACCCTTCCTTTCTCTCTGCTTCCTGGCCACCATGAGTGGAGTAGCACTTCTCTGCCATGCCCTCCGCCATGATGTTCTGCCTCATCTTGGGCTCAGAGCAATGAAGTCAGTCAACCATGAACTGAACCTCTGAAACCATGAGCCAAAATAAACTTTTCCTCCTCCACGTTGTTCTTATCAGGTGTTTTGGTCACAATGATGAGAAGCTGAATAATACATCTCACTTATCGTAATCAGCAAGCAGAATAGGTCAAGGTTAGTCATATACAGCAATCCTAGGAATAGCAACTAATCTTTATAAACAGTATGTGCCAAGCACTTTCCTAACAAACAATCATTTGTTCACTTAATTTCCCTAATACTATTACAACATAGGCACTGTGTAAGCCCTATTTTACTGATAAGGGAGCTGAAGCTCAGAAAGTTGGAGCACAGCTAAGTTTTGATACAGAGAGGCCATGAAACAAAGAAGTCAGATCCCAAGTCCAAGTTCTTCCAGCACTGAAATTCTGCTTCTCCACTGGCTTTGTGTTCTTTGGCCTCATTATGCAATGATGTAAAATGCACAGATGCTTTCCAGTGTGTTGATGCCAGAAGGATCTTTGTTCTTTATTCTGGTCATTTCAGTAGTTTCCCTTAGTTGTCAGCCTATTACAGCTGCTAAAATATAAAGTCCTAATTATTTTCTCCATTATGCCTAGTGAGAACAATCCAACATGGAATTAGCATCTTCCTCCAAGGATTTATAGCCATTTAGCATTGTGTTGCCTTTTATTCTGTCCACAGAGTGCAGATAATGAGCTACTTCTGAGAAGTAAGATAGTCTGAGCATTTCATAATACAGTGAATATGATTGAAGTCATTAACCTATTACACTGGTTTGGTTACCAAAAAGAAGGCTTGCTTCTCTGTGATCTCCAAAATAAAGAGGTAGGGAGAGGTGAGAAATCTTCCTCTTCTATTGGTTTAGCAAAGCAAGTAACTCAAACTTTCACCAAAAATCACTTAAAAATTTGGAGGTAATTTACATAGATTGGATAATTGTTTATATTCTTTCCCCCCCCTCCCCATGAGGAATAAAGCTGAAACAACTATCATTACTTGCTCCAGAAAATAAATATAGGTTTTCTTTTTTCTTTTAAAGAGAGAGTGGGAGAGAGAGAGAGAGAGAGAGAGAGAGAGAGAGAGAGAGAGAATTTTTTAATATTTATTTTTTTAGTTCTCGGCAGACACAACATCTCTGTTTGTATATGGTGCTGAGGATCGAACCCGGGCCGCACACATGCCAGGTGAGTGCGCCACCAATTGAGACACATTCCCAGCCCCAATAAATATAGGTTTTCTTCATTGTACTTTGTGATCTTCCTCAATAGGGTGGAGGACGAAGGTACCTTTCAGCCGCAAAAAACGGCTCCACATTTACAGCTTCCCCTCCAGGACAAGTATTGATGCTAAAGTCAGCATCAAGAGTCTCAAAGGGAGAATGTTTGCACAGCTTGAAATGAAAGTTTACAGGTTATTTGAATAAGTTTTTCTTGGATTACATGAATTGCGATTCCTTAATTCAACAGAAAAACCTGTGCAGAGTGAATTGTAGTGGCCTTCAAAGTCTCTGGGAGCTTTAAAGGCCACTCTAAGAAACTGCTCACCCCATTGTGGCCTCTGCACCTCCAATGAAAAATGTTGCACCTGTTTCTAATTAAATTGAGGACTGACCTAATCTGAGAATAAGGATCATTTTTCTCTAGTCCAGAGCTCTGTTAAAACTCTACAATATGGCTGTGTAATTCTAAAATAGAATAAAATTCCCAAATCCCCATGCCCCAAATTACAAACAATAGTGCATGTAGCACTATTTTACTTGAACTTGGGAGTTCAAAGTGAAACAAAAATGACCTTCAGTGTTTAAGGATTTTTAAGCAGTTGCATAATAAGATAAACTCCTTCAAGAAAAAAAAAAAAAAAACATGAAAGAGGTGATCCTATTATGTTACACCTAATGAAAAAATATCATATTCTATGGGAACAGCTACAGATTAACTGGAAATAGCACTGATCCCTACTGTGGAGTCTTGTTTAAAGCCAAGAGAGCCAGATTCATCAACTTCTTCATGATAACTATGATTTCTATCTAGATATCAAATGAATGGCTGTTCAAAGTTCCTTTCAGGATCTTAGAAATTTAAGCTCTCCATTCTTTTTCTTACATCAACATTTTCCATAGAAGATTTTGCATCTACCTGGACAGAGACTGAATTCTTGCATACTCTGGAGAGGTGACTGAGAAAATGGACTTTGAGGTAACTCGAGCCCTGAAACTCATTAACAAATTACTTACTGTCCAAAACCTTAGTTTCCTCAATTATACAATGAAGGCATTATTTGCTATTATTCATAATAGCAAAATTTTAAACATCCACTAGGAAACACTTTGCTTATAATAAAATAAAACAAAACAAAATAAAATGAAAAACTAGGTTCTTCTCATGTTTGCAGAATTCTGGTGACTGAGGGTCCACATGTAATGATATCAGGTATATGCATATTCTACCACTGAAACTGCTGTGTGTAGCAATGCTATACGTTCACAGACATTTTTACAGCCTATGAACAACATATCCTCCATGGATTTCGATGCTTCTCCTTTTTGCCACTTCAGTGACAATACAATATTTATTTTTCAGCCTGCAATAGAAAATTCATGTCTTTCTTTTTTTGTTGTTGTTAAAATAATGTAATTGTCATTTATTTTTTATTTTTTAATTTTTTTTGTTTTAATTAGTTACACATGACAGTACAAAGACCTAGACATAACATACATTTGAATCAGATGGGATATAATTTCTCATTTTTCTGAGTGTACAGGTTGCAGAATCACATTGGTCATGCAATCACGTATATACACACAGAAATAATGATGTCTATTTTATTCTACTGTCCTTTCTTTCCCCGCTTCCCCTCCCCTCCTCTCCCATCACTTCTCTCTACCCAATCTAAGGTGACCCTATCCTTTTTTTTTTTTCTCTCACATCATCATACATGTATTTTGTATAACCATGAGGGTCATGTCTTTCTTAGGAGTACTTCCTACCTACTTGAAAATCCCTGGAGTCTCTGATTATTCCTTTGTCCTTCAGAGGTACCCTTTACACTTTTGGGCTTGGTGCCAACTTTCAACACTACAAATGCTAAGTATTTCTTTAACCATGAACAAATGGGAGGAGGAAGAATAAAGAAGGGTGGTAACCCACAGGGAGGACATCAGACATATACATCAAAGAGAACCCATAGGTCACAGGACTGGGGGTAACAGAAAACTTTATCAAACCAGACATGTACCTGGGAAATGGGAATAGTGTGCCAAACCTCCCCAATCATAGTTAATTATCACTCCTTAAGGGAATTAGCATCTCAAGACCACCTCACACCCATCCCTCTGGACCAGGCAGTCTCTACCCTTGGGACTAGGTCAATACAATCTTAACAAAAAAGTTGCTGAGGGCTAAACAACAGGGTAGTAACCACCTGGGGAGATGAACAACTAAGGTGAGAACAAGGGACCCAAAATTCTGAAAAACCCTGACTCTGTAAGAACCATGTCCTCCTCCCCGACAAGGTGGCCCAAGCAATGCCTGTCCTGAAAGTCTCTACTCTCACTCTATCTAATAAACTTCTGCTTGTTATTCTGTGAGATTTATCTAACATTCATCCCACGAAATCACAAGAACTGGTGCCTATGGACTCCCAGGGCCACTTCAACTGTGCAGGGGGGGTCACCTTTGTGACAAAAACACAGTCAAAGAAAACTTTCTTCTGAAGTCAAAGGACATTAGGACAATGAGGGACCCATCTAGATGATAGGAAAGGATACTCACTGATGACTGGAGCATGGGTCCGTAAAATTTAGGAAGAAGAAAGGTGGCCAGATTCGCTTTTCCTCTTTTAAGTGTTTTTAAACAAATATCCAGCTAAGTGTTGAACCAAAAAAAGCCGAGGTTATTTCCTGGAATCATAGGTACATACTGTCTCTGTTTCCAAGGTCTGAGGGATGGTGTGCTTCTGATCCTAGTACTGTTGATTTAGATTTGAACTATTTGCTACTGATGTCAGCCAGACAATGACAGCTCTAAGTAACAGAGTAACATCACAGGCAGCAGCAGCTGCAGAAGCAATAAAAACAAGAACAAACCCTGGTTTGGAAGTTGGAAGTTTGAGATTCAGCTCTGCTCTACTGGTATCTCTATATGGAGGTACAATTGCTATCCTCTCCAAATCTCCCTTTAAACTAGAAAATGAACTTGAAGATGCTTGAAATAACCTCCAAATACCTTTATTTTTAATTTAAATAATTCTATCTTATGGAAAAAATATGGGAAAGAAAGGTGTTTTAAAAATGAACAACATCTTTTTGAAAAAAGAATGTATTCTGTAACACTCCATTTTATGAGTCTTTTCCCACACAGGGGCAGGCAGAGAGATTTTGTTTTGTTTTCTTTTTTTTTTTCTTCTGTTTGAAGGCTGGGAAAACTGAAGAGAGTTGTTTGTCACACTCTGGCCAGAAGGAACTGATATTCTTAATAAAATCGCTTTTGTTCTGCCTGACAAAATATATGCACTGAATAGATCTATGAAAATGAATTAAGCCAATTAGGAAATCCAAGTTAAAAATTGATATATTAATGTTTAATAGACTGCATTTCAGCATGGGGTGGATAGTTAGTTATCCCTGTGGTAAAACTTTTGGAGAAGAGAAAGGATGAAATATAATAAAACCCTGCTTGTCTAAGTCCATTACTGGCTGACATTATCCTTTGCCATTTTCCCAATGACAGAACAGACGTAGCAGGAGGTGGCTGAATTGCCTTCTGCTTCGTGCTGGATCTTTCTTTAAGAATGTGAAACTTTAATTAGAAGTGACAAGTTTCTGATCCAGTGTTATCTACGGGAGGCATGCATGTGAAGTCAAGGCCTCCCTCCTCCTCACATAAAAACAAATTGCTATTTTCAGAGGGGTCAGCTATGATAGAGAGCAAGAAAGCCATTCCTTCCAGAGCTGTCCTAGTGAAGTCAGCAACAGTGCAGCTCCAGAGCATTTTTAACAAATTGCAACCGCACAACTGTAAGATAAAAAACTGTGCTGCAAATAGCTTTGCCTCTCATTAAAACATTAAGTTCATGTTAAGTAATAGTAATACATTTTACAGCAATGACCACAAGCACATTTTCACCCTACATGAAAACCATAAACCACATCCTATATTGGATGAAGTAATTTAACCTAAGTATGTCCTATAATGATTAAAGAACGAAATTGAGGAGGGTTTTACTGACAAGGCAACCATATACATCATACACTGTTTTAAAAACTCAGAACACAAAATGGTACGAAGAGTATTCTTTTTTTGTTTTTGTTTTTGTTTGGGGTTTTTTTTTTGGAGGGGGGTGGGTACCAGGGATTGAACTCAGGGGCACTCAACCACTGAGCCACATCCCCAGTCCAATTTTGTATTTTATTATTAGAGACAGGATCTTACTGAATTGCTTAGTGTCTCCCTGTTGCTGAGGCTGGATTTGAACTCGCACTCCTCCTATCTCAGCCTCCTGAACTGCTGGGATTATAGGCATGCACCAATTCGCCTGGAAGAGGATTCATTTTTGTTTAAAAAAATCACATAAATACTTTTTCAGAAGAAAACTACATGAAAGTGTATAGAAAAGGAACAAGTAACAGTTACCTCTGAGTGGCAGGATTAGGGAACTTTTTTCATAATCTAATCATATTTTTTAAATTTTCAAGGAGAAATAAATGTCATTTCATAATGGGATGAGGGTTTTCTTTTTGAAAAGTTTTTAATGTGACAAATATTTATGATGAAAAGTTAATTGCTTGTCATAAATAATAATGTCCAATTTGGTTGTAGATTCTGTTTTTATTAAAATATCCACTATTGTGTTTACAAAAGGATATTACTTATTGATAATTCAGGTTGACTGCTCTTTTATACAAATGAATGTAATTATATTGTTTTTATTTTTAATGAACTAAAAATTTTTCAAGGAGATAAATGCCATGGCCAGAGTACTAAAAAAATGTTAAATACTGCTATGTGCATAATTAAATGGAAGTTCTAAAAAGATATTTGCCTTGTATTAGCAAAATCACATAGTTATAGGTTTTAGGAGGTAGAATAAACATTTAGTAATCATTTAAGTAAATAATTAGATGAATTACTAATTTTCAGACTAGTGTATTGGTCTCTAATTCCCTGAATAATATAATTACTCATTAGTTTTGAAATCTTATATATGATATATTTACTTTTAACATATGTATATTATAAATAAATAACAATCTGAATTACACACATATAATGTTCTTTATAATGGTCAACACTATATTAAACTGGTTTCTACCTGCTATACTTTAGCCAGGTTTATGGATAAAAATTCTGTATTTTGGGGATGGAGTTGTGACTCAGTGGTAGAGCTCTTGCCTAGCATGCGTGAGGCACTGAGCTTGATCCTCAGCACCACATAAAAATAAATAAATAAATAAATAAATAAATAAATAAATAAATAAAATAGAGGTATTGTGTCCATCTACAACTAAAAATATTTTAAAAAATTCTCCATTTTCTGTTATTTTTTTTTTAACCTGATTGTATCAATATTATTTTGGAATAGAAGGCCCTTCAATCTCTTCAGACTATCTGGTATATAATTAGCTATGAATTCTTCTGCCTACTCAATCGAAAAGTCTTTCATTGACAGTTCTGCAGCTTGGTTACTGCCACAAAAACATTCTTCTTCTACCTGGCCGTACCTCTTGATTAAAATCTCTAAAGAGTATAGTAAAATATAAGAGTATTTTATTTTATTATCAAAGTGGAGTCATTAGGCTTTAGCTAAAGCGAGGAAGGGTGTGTGTTTATTTATGGTCTGAATATTCATTTCCTTCTGATTCATGAGTTGACCCTCATCAGAAAGTGAGGGTATGAGGAGGTGAGGCCTCTGGAGGTGGTTAGACCCTGAGGGTACGGCTATCATCAATGCCATCAAGTCCCTTATAAAAGTGTCTCCACTGGGTGAGGACACAGCTGCCTTCCTCTCCCCAGGTGAGGACACAAGAGAGGGTGTCCTCAGGAGCCAGGAACATGGCCTCCTTAAATATAACCTCAGATGCTACCGTACCTTCTTTCTGCACTTACAGACTCCATAACTGTGACTTTTCTGAAGTTATAAGGCACCCTTTTGTGGCATTTTGTTACAACAGTCAGAAAGGAATAAGTTGGTGAGATTATATTCAAAGATCTCACTATTTTTCAGCCACAAACTACAATTTTCTGATAGGGAGGAAAAAACATTGTTCATAACTTTTTACCATAGCTCTTTAAATAAAGCTGAGAAAAAATGGAGGCGTGATAAGACATGAAGAGAAGGAAAGGAAAGGTTTGGTTTAAGAAGAATCATGCAATGCTTGAGTAAATGAAAGTTACTGACCACGTGCTTCAAATGGGCCACAGGACAGCTTTTAAAGACTGTCACAGTTGCTCAGGTCTTAAACCAGGAACCTACTGCTTACTGCTGAGCTCAAGCAACCACATGCAATGGCTGGAGATCACTGGCTCCAGTACATCTGTGTCCTCAACACATCCGACAGTCCTCCAAGTTCTCTTCACTAGCTCCTTCTCATTCTAGACGAGGCAGGCAGAGACCCTGGCATTGTCTCCTGGTTCTAGACAAAAGACCTCCTGTCTTCCTTCACAAAATAATGAAAAAATAACAGGTAAAACTAAAATTTTCTACCCATCTCTACATTCACTGATTCAGTAACATCAAGTAACTTTAAACACTCACTATCCACCTGTTAGTGTGCTACTCCATAAAGCATTTCATTTTCTCGTCTGATGTTGGTGTATTCTTTTACATTCATGGATCCTTGATACAAAAATGATGAGTTATAACAAAATTTATATCACCAAATTCGCCCCTGGAGAATCAAATCAAGGTTCAGCAAGAAGTGAGAGACCAAAGACGGAATTAAAGCCCAAGCTCTATTAAACAGCGCTTGGTTCAGAAACTGGTTGATGTGCACAGTTGTGTCCACTTATCCACCCCTGCAGTATTAGGACTCTGTTCCCTGAGTCTAAATTATTATCAACCTGATGAACAATGGGAAAACGGAGAGGAAGCTGCACATCTAAGTTGTTGGAGAAGGGGAAACGAACAGAGATCTAATCAGGATCAGAAAATAGCCTATCACAGGAAGATCTAATATATTTTTCCTATTTCTAAGTCTCAGTCCTCACAGTTTGAACTTCCAACAGCCCTGGTACCTTGATGAGGGCTTGCTGCAGAGAAGTTAGTGTGCAATGCTCAAAACTCATGCTAACCAAATACAATGCATCACCATGAGTAGACTTGGCACTCTTGCTGGACGCAGTCAGAAGCAATGGGCATGCTCTTGTGGGAGAATTTCACAAGGAAGTTAGCCAAGTATTAGCTGGAGAGCTTTGACCTTGATGTTTGGATGGTAGCTTAGCCTGGCCATCTGTGGTCATGGATGCCACCCACTGAGCCGCACATACACTGAAATGAGATGGCCTTTCTGTAAATACAGCTCCTCCTGTTCTTAGACGATTCTCCACCTCCAAAAGGTCAGAAAGAACATTACTTGACTACAGATCTCTTAAATTATGAGTCATGTTTCCTAGATAACAGAACTAAAGGACTATTGACATCTGAAGTATAACTGTCTCCTTTTCCAAATTTTGTTATGAACATTTTCAAACATACAGACAAGTAGAAAGAATGACACAATGAACACCTACATAGCCATCACTGAATTCAACAAGCATTACCTTTTGCCATATAGCTTTCTCTCTCTTTACTGTGTTTTAATGCCTGAACATTTCACCATAGAAAAACCTATGAAAGAAGCTCACTCAGATCCTGTGAATGAGTGTCTGTCCCTCCTCCTTCCAGCCTTCCCAGGTCTCAAGGTGCGGGGAGTTTATACTCTTAGCTTATGCCTTGAACTTACCTGGCATTCAGCTCAAAGGCCTTGTTATTCCTTGTTCACCGTCTCAGTATTGAAAGCTCTACCTATCTCAGCCTCCCTGATCAGGTCTGGATGACTCCCTTGCAGTTTGCTTTAGTCAGGCTGATGAACCCACCAACACCAAGTTCTTCACAATGGTCTTACCAGTACCCTAGGAATCTACACACCCTGAATCATCTTTTAGTAAACTTGAACTGAAGACCTAAACACTTGAACTCAAGACGTAAAAATGCACTTGTTATTCTGGACCTTATTTGATCGATCAAGAATAAAGTCTATATCTATAGAGTCAATGGAAAAACAGAGCTTTTCTTAACCTCTTTTTAATTTTCTGCCAGGTACGTTCAGGTGATTCCTACTATTTATTTCCATCTTACCATCATGTGAAGAATAGGACAGAGTGATGAAGAGTAGTACCTCTGCATTCAGTGTTCAGATGACTATGAGCCCAAGCACAGTGGCAGTGTAATCTTATACATGACATCATTTCTTCATGTAATATGGAGAAACTAGTACCATCTACTTTGTAGACCTAAAGTTAACATTAAATGAGATAATGCAAGCATAGTTCTCACAGAGTGATGAGTATATGTTAAATCCTTCATTGAGGACTACCCTCTGATATTGACATTTTAAGTGTTGTTTCAATACAGACATTATTGAATACTGACACAAGGTAAATTTCCTGTTAGACTGTTAGCAATAAAAAAAAATGACAAAATTGTGGGTGGATGAGCAGGAGGAGGATCTGAGCATCTGTGAATCAACCCTGTCAGTGGACATTTTTAGTTGAAATAAAATGTTCTACTATTTATCCATAAAAAATGAAATGGTACATTCATAAATGTTTTAAAAATTAATTTTCTGAATTAACAATACAATTGAGAAAACAATCACAATTTGTGAGGCTGCTCTGTGCATGTCAAATGCTTTCAGGAATCTGCATGTTTGATCTAGCAACCCTTTTTGGGAAGTGGGGATGGGAGAATGATGATTTCCTACCATCAAATGTTCAAAGCACAGAAATGGTATCCATTTGGTCTTAATGGTACAAATGAACAATGGAGTAGTCACTTTTTTTTGGGGGGGGGGTATGACTAGTGACAATGCAAAGAAGTCAATTCATCATCTGTACTGGTATTCCTTGTCTCTCTCAAATCCAAAGATATTCTGATTGCCAATTTTCCTGTACACTCAACTACATATGTACACATTCACAAATTCATTTCCAATATTCACTGAGTTGCTATTTACATGTAGGTGCTTTGTCAGTACTGGATTTGTTATTCATATTGCTATTATTATTATTATTGGTATTGGGGATTGAGTCCACAGGCACTTAACCACTGAGCCACATCCCCTGCCGCTCACTTTAAAAAAAAAAATTATTTATTTATTCTTTGTTGTAGTTGGACACAATACCTTTGTTTTTTAAATTTATTTATTTTTATGTGGTGCTAAGGATCGAACCCAGGGACTCGGTCGCACTAGGTGAGCGCTCTACAGCTGACCCACAACCCCAGTCCCTCCCACAGTCCTTTTAAAATATTTTATTTAGAGACAGTTTCCTACTGAGTTGCTTAGTGCCTCACTAAGTTGCTGGGGCTGGCTTTGAACTCATGATCCTCCTGCCTCAGGCTCCCAAGCTGCTCGGAATACAGGTTATGTGCGGCCGCAGCCAGTATCAGTACTGGATTTAAAAAGAAAATACAACAGATCTCTATCCTAAAGGTGAGTATTGTAGGGAAAGAGTAAGAGCTCGGGATGATTTCTGCATGAATTCTTTGAAGATGAGACGATTTGATGGGAAAAGTATGTCCATCACCGAGTCCGCTGCGTGGCCACTGCTTGCCATTAGCAGTCCTCCCTCCCATTGTTCCCTGCCCAGTGGCCAATTTATCATTTCTGTCTCTCCTCTGCCTTCTTCCAGATCCCTACTTCTCTCTATGCTTAACTTTTTAAGAAGTGGGAGCTACAACCTTTCCAGATCCCCGTTTTCCATGGTCCACACGGCCACTCATTCATTAAGATCTTTGTGATTGCCTGTGTTACGTGGTTGACTTCAAGATATATGTTTAGCAAAATGTATCTGCTGAACACAATTATTTCCATTAGTGATTTTTAAAGTCACCACGGTGGTGGAATTTTTTCAGACAATGTTCAATGTATTTTCTGTTTTTCTTCCTTCCTAAAGAAGCATGTAAGTGAGCAGTGTGGGCGTCTAATCCATTATTTTGCCTTCAGGGCTCCCTCTCTGTCCTTCCTTTGTTTTTTCCCCCCTCTCCCTTGACAGCTAAATGCCGTTCTCTCTACAACCATGATAAACAGAATCTGAATCTCAGGGTCTATGATCACACATGAGTCAAGCAGAAAATAAAAATGAGATAAAACAGGTAAGAAAAATATTCAAGTAGAGGTATCCCTGTGAAGCATTGGGCTCTGGTTTTGAAACTGGAACAGAGTTCAAATACCATCTCCAATGATTTTTATTTTTGTGTGTGTGTTCTTGGGCAAGGCTCATCATCTTCTGTTTGTTCATTTGAATGTAAAATCACAACAGTTCCTAATATGTGGGGATATTATAAGGATTAATACAGTAGCTCCCCCTTATCCTTGGGAGGGATGTTTTCCAAGATCTCCAGTGGATGCCTAACGCCATGGAGCGGGGGAATCAAACCCTATGTATACTATGCTTTTTCCTATGCATAAACACCCTTGGTACAGTTTTATTTATAAAGCAAAGCATAGTAAGAGATCAATAACAGTACCTGATAATAAAATAGAACAATTATAACCACACAGCACTTGAGTTTAGGTGAATGGAATGTGTTCTCTCTTAAATTTTCTTATTGCACTCACCTTCTTATGCGATGATGTGAGGCGATGCAAAGCCAGCCTGAGGAGATGCAGAGAAGTGACCGGCAAGGGCATTGTGATGCAGCATTAGGTGACCACGGACCTTCTGACGGTGTGTCAGGAGGAGGATCATCTGCTGCGGGTGATCTGGGATCACAGAACCATGACAATATTGATGGGTGGATGTCAGGATGAGGTAATGTCAGTGGTTAGTGATCTTTGGTAGCTGACTGCAGAAAAATTTTGGAAGAACATCATAACCAGAAGTTACTGGTCTTCCTTTTGAACTCATCAACGCATTGCTGCTGCGGAGGTTGCAATCCTTCAGTGATCCCATGGGTAACTTTCATGCTGCGTTCCATCTGAGGATCGCATTCCATAGTCTTGTCCCTTAATGTCTGCATAATTAGAAATCCTTCAGCAAATTTTAGGAATGCCCACACTGCTGGTTCTGCTTCAGGTTTTTCTTCTTCATCTTATTCTGTCTCTATGGGAGACTCATTGAGTTCTTAAAATTCCTCATCTGTTAACACTTCTTGATGGCCTTCCATATGTTGCTCCACTTTTTCACCAAGTGTGTTGGCAAATCCTTCTCCGCCTACTTGCCTTGTCCTGGAAATGATTTTCTTAACTTTTCCATCATTCCCTGGGAAGACTTTACCATAATCTATTACCTCACTCTTTAAGTTACTCCCAAGGATATTGACAATGTCTTGTTTCAACTCATCATTGGAATTTTTGATGGATATTATTTCATCAGCAGTAGTGAATTATTACCATTGCTGTATTATATCCAGATTAAGGCCTATATCATCTGCTGATCTAATGCAATCAAATGCCAGGTGGATATATGTGGCCTTGACAAACTGAGCAATGCTCTGGCCAAGGATCTAAAGCAATGAGATTGTATTCAGAGGTAAACATAGAATGTGGGCATTTTGATTTACATAGTAAGCAGATTCGAGATGGCCAGGAACAATGTCTACTATTAATAGGACTTCAAATTCCAACTTTCCCTCTTCCAAGTATTTTCTCACTTCTGAGATGAAGCACTAGAAGAACTTTTTCATAAACAGGATGGCTGTTGCCCACTCTCTCTGATTATGTTGCCAGAACATGGGCAGAAAACTCATTTTTGTTTCAAGTGCATGTGCATTCTCTACTCTGCATCCTAGGCCTGACTTTCTCACATGCCCTATTGCCTCACAGTACCACAGTTGACAACCTGCCCTTCCATACTTCACGCCCTCGTTTCCTTTTTTTTTTTTCTTTGAATGTGGGTTCTATTGCATATCTTAGTTCAAAAGAGCTCAGTTTCACTGAATTTGAAGATGTACTTTGGATGCGATCCTTTGTCCTTAATCAGCTTCTTCAATTCTGCCAGAAATGTGACAGCAGCTTCTGCATCAGCAGATGCAGCCTTCCCAGTAAATTTTATATTTTTTTCAGTTTAAACCTATTTCTGAATTGGTGTGACCATCCTTTCTTGCAGTAAATGGTTTGGTGTCAATGGATTCTGGGGATCCTGTGTCAAAGTCTTCTTAGGCTCAGTTCTATTTAGCAGAAGATACTATTGTCAAAGGGAACACATTTTCTTGACATGTCTTCCACCCACAATTCTAATGCTTTTTCCATCTTAACTAAGCACTTATCACTTACTGTGGCTATAACTTTTACATTTTGAGGTGGGAGAGAAAACTAGCTCAGAAATCTTTTTCCTTCTTCACAATTTTACACTTAAAAGGTACATTCCTTATTATGGATCTTAGCAAATTAAGTGTATGATGCTTTTTCATTCCTTGTAACTCAAAAACATTCACTTTTTCACTTAAAGGGAGCATTTTACAACATCTCTTTGGCACATGTGAACTGCCAAATTGGCATATGTGAACTGGCAATTTAGGACCATATTAAAAAAATAAGGATTATTTGAATGCAAGCACTGCAATACTTTGATAGGACATGATTACCAAGACAGTTACTAAGTGACTAATAGTTGGGCAGTATATACTGCAAGGAAACACTGAACAAAAAGATGATTCACATCCCAGGTGAGAGAGAGAGCCAGATGGCAACTAAGATTTATCATGTAACTCAGAATAGTGCAAATTTAAACATGTAATTTATTTCTGGAATTTTTATATATTTTCAGACCACACAGTTGAAATGGAAGAAAGTCAAACTGTAGATAAGGGGGAGACTACTGTATGATAATGCATGGGAAACACTTAGCTCAACACTTAACTCTAGTGTTCAATCAATGGATAATACTATTATTATTACTATCATCACCATTCCATAAAATAGAATAGATCAGAGGTTACTGAAAATGTTAAAATTTGTAATAACTTCCACTATAATACATCCTTGATGAATGTTATTTTATTAGCAACAGTGACTTATTCCCACCACTGCACTATGTCCAGACTAAGATCTGTATCAATTGTTGATCAAATGCAATCAACTGCCAGTTGAGTAGATGTGAACTATAATGAAAAGAAATTCTCTGCATTGTATTATTCTCAGAAATATGTGTGTGTGTGTGTGTGCGCGCGCGTGTGCGCACGTGTGTATTTTCTTCATTTTCCCCTGGAAGTCATACATTCCTTTTAATACAAAATAAAATTTAAAAGTAGAAACTGCCTAATTTAAAATGATCCTTATCCACATAGCATAGCATCACAATTCTTTTCTGACAGGGAGGTACCTTTAAGAGTATGAATATCCTATTAATAAGCACAAGACAACTACTTTGTTTATTTTCAGGTCAGAATGCTCCTTGGAGGGTGTGAGGGCACACTAAGCCTTCCTGTCATCAGAGGACCATGACCCAGTTCAGGCAGCTCAGGAGCAATTTACAAAACAGAGCATCTGCCACATTCAAACACAATCATTCAGCATCCATGATTTTTTTTTTCCATTCTGAAGAAACCTTGCATCTCTGTTATTTTGATATTGTTTATCCCTGTTCCTTAAAGAAAGCAGCTTTAGGATCAGCAGCTGATTTTGGAAGATAATTCAGAAAAAAAAAAAAAAAAAAAAAAACTTAGTCTTAGCTGGCGCTAAGTCCCTTTGTAAACATGCTATCCTAAGCTCTCAGATATTTACTGGATAGGAGGTTTAACTGTTTATCAGCAAAATTGCAGGCAGAGTAAAGAAAACAGCACATTACTCTTCTGTTACAAAAATCAATAATTATTTTGTTCAGGAAAAGTTAAATATTAAAATGGATATTACAGACCTGAGGCCATAAAGGACTGTGCCATCTGGATGCAGGCGGATCATGCGGTTTTTGACAGTCACTCCATGAACAAATGACTTCTTATCGTTCAGGAAGTAGGTATCAGGCACCCAGAGCTGATCTGCCACTCTGTTGTCCAAAGTCAAGTTTAAAGGTATTACATTATAGGACAGCCTCTTATCTCTCCAGGCTTGCTGAAAGTACATTGTCAAGGTATAATCCTGTGGATATGAGAAGAAAAGTTTTTATTTGTTACCAAAATAGACTTGTTGCATAGACAAGCACCTCATTGTTACTGAGAAAAAAATACATATGGCCAAACACCATAAACTACCCCTAGAAAAGTACACAAATATATTTTATTAAATACATTCTTCCTAGACAACCACTATGTGCCATACATGCACTTTGGCAGGGGCTTTAAATACAGGAGGAGGGAAGAAAATATATCCATAGGAAGTTTATAATATATTTCCCAGGAGGAAAGATACTAAGACATAAATACTTGATAATTAATTTGCATTTTTGAAAGTGTAGTATTCAGGACTATTGTAGGTGGGTCATAACATATTTTTTAAAAAAATAACCATGTACTTGTTTTCTTGTCTTCTAAAAGAATTAATGAGCATATCAGACCTAAGGTTTCATATATTCATTCATTCAACAAATGTGTTATTTGTAAGTATGATGTGACGGGCATCACGGAGGAAATGGGGTAAAAAGTTTTTTGTTTTTTTTTTTTTAAAAAAAAGGTTAAATGCATGTTCTCAGGAAAGTTTTAAATAAAGCATAGAAAGATGATAAAATAATGTCAAATAATGTTCCATTCTACTATGCAAAGAAAGGAGAACATGAGATACTTCACTGGGATTGTAAAGAAAAAGGTCTTTAAGGAGTTGGCATGTTGAGACCAGGTAATGAGCCCAATTCACTGGCTCTCAGCAGAATATCCCAAGCAATTGGAGAATCTGCAAAGGACCTGAGGAAACATGGGATTGGAATATGTAAAGAAAAGAACAGAGACCTGCTGTTTAGAGCCCAGTGATGCACAGAGTGGTAATGGACCAGTGAAGAGAAAAAGCCTCATGAAGTTCACACTTCGGTACGGAATGCAAATTTAAAATAATAGTTTAGAAAGTAATTAATTTATTACTGTAGCAACTGCAAGAGTTAAAAAAAAAGAGAGAGAATCCTAATCAGTCTAATCCATATGAGTTTCCCAGCAGTGGTGACATTTTCACCAAGTCTTAGCTGACTTCCTAGCTAACTGAACAACATTAACTCAGTCAATACAACATGAGGATTTAAATCCATGGATTATGGATCAACATGCGGGGCTCCTCGTTTTTCAGAAAATGAAATGCTACAGAGGGAGCACTGACCTTGGAATTTCAACTTTATTATTTCTCTACTTTTTTTCTAGGGTATACATTTATATCACTTCTTTTATATTTCTTTTAGAGTAACTATAAACAGGGCTTTTAATTCAAGCCTGGCCTAATCAGGAAATTATAAAGGGAATTAAATGTAGAACTCAAGTGAAATTTATAAACTACAAAAGCTATACATTATGAATGAATCACCTGCATATTTATTGTAAGATTTTATCCACTAGAGGCCTATGGGTACAATGTAATTGCTTTCTCCCCTTCATCTGAACCACTAAGTGAAGGACCAAATGTTCATTTGAAAAAAGATAATTACAATTCTAGTTCAAAATCAATTCACTACGCCCTACTTGAGGGTTTCAAGAAAAAAGAAACTAGGATGATGTTTTAATCATCTCGGAAACCCCAGGTGCAACACAATGCCTGGGGCACAAATAATGAATCAATGAGGGTCCCATAAGGCACACCAGTTGGACTTCTGCCCATAATTGGACAGTTCTGTGTGTAAGATGCTTTAATCTTCATGAAGTCCTCACTTCCCACACTTGGTTGAGATTTACAATCATAATTTAGTTACACCATTTGAAAACATAACTTATAAGATGATATGCTATAAACATAGAATAGTTTTTTAAAGCAAACTACAGTCCCTGTGAAAACAGTAAAATGTTTTCTGTGGTTTCAAAAATGTACATATTTGGAAGAAATTCATAAGTCCCTGTGCAACCTTTTAAATTTATGACCAAACTTCTATTCTAACAAAAGATAAATTAACATTCTAACAGCATATCAAATATCCCATGGTGGGCTTCTTTTCTGCAGCATGCTGTTTTAGTCCACAGTCCTAGAAAAGCTTTATATATATATATATATATATATATATATATATATATATATATATATATATATATAAACTTGAAGATTCTCAAATTATGTAGCTAGAAAACAGAAAAAAAGGCCAGTTGTTTTTTTTTTCATGTGTGTACATTACAAATAACTTAAAAAGAGGACATATATTAAAAATTCAATTAATACTTGGAGAGGATAAATTCGGGGATTTCAAATTCTTGCAGATAAAATGGAAAATATGATTATTATTTTTATTGGAAGATAAAGCTATTTATACCTCCTTGATAATAAATCCCATTGAGATTTAGGAGAATTTAGTTTGGAAGATGCTAGAGTTTACCAATCAGCTGAGATGTGTTTGGACACATGAAATTATATTCTCTTTGGGGCTAAATAAATGGTAATATTGTGAGATCCTGTGTTACATGCTAACTCCTGTTATTTGTCAGCAAGTTATTGCCTGCTAAGAAATGCTCCCAGACAGACCCTGGTGATTCTGCAAACTGTCACATCAATTTCCATTTCATTTATTTTTAAATTACACATCCTGACATTATCAAAAGGGGAAGAAGCTTTTGAATCTGCAATCCATGTTATCTCCAAACAGGAAGGGATTTAGATGATTAAAACTAAAGACAAAAGATTTTTAACATTAAACAAGTTAGAGTAAGCCTACTATATGCTCTTTCTCCAACTAATTTCGAGTATAAATCCTGATCCTGGAAGGAATAAAATAGCATCTAACTGTGAACTTTGCAAAGCATATGGTAGAGGGCAGCACAAGGAGAAGAAAGACCATCACAGAAGGGAAATTCATATTTGTTTTATTTTTCTTCTATTTCTGTTATCTACTTAAAGTAAAACGCACATGCACGTACACAGAGCCAAAAGCATCCATGCCTACGTGGAGAGATATAGCATGTTCTTGGATTCACAGAGTGAACAGTAAGATGCCAATTCTCTCTGAATTGACCTAGAGATGAAACTCAGTCCCTAGCCAGATACTACCTAGCAGATTTTTTTGAACATATTCACAAAAAGGTTCTAAGTTTTATGTGGAAAATAAAGGAAGAAGAACAGCCAAAATGATGCTAAAAGGGAAGATCCAATTTGAAGGATTGACTTTGATTGTAAGAGTTACTCCTATGCCAGACTAAGACAGAGTAGTAGCATTGATAGAAACAGAGACTGATGAAACAGGAGAGTCTAAAAACAAACCCCTACACCAGTATGTTCACTTGATTTGTGTCAGAGGTACAGACTGTAGAATGTCTGATGTTTTCAACAAATGAATTAGGTTAACTGGGACATCTATGTGCAAATAGACATAGAAACTTGACCTGGCGTTCATATCATGTAAATCCATCATAGATTGAAGCAAAAACAAGTAAAATTACAAAACCTTGAAATGAAACCGAAGAAATTCTTCGTGAACTTGAGTTAGACAAAGACTTCTCTAATGCAAATCCAAAAGAACAACCAATAGGAAAAAAAAAAAAAATTGGTCAACTGAATCTCAATAAATCTAAAAAAAATTTGCTGCATGAAAAACAGAATGAAGAGAGTACAAATACAAACCACAGACTGGGATAAAATGTTGACCGCCCACATATGTGACAACATAAAGGAATAAAGAATCCTCAAAACTCATCAAACAAGCCAATAAGAAATATACAAAAGATATGAGCAACACTTAGCAACAGAAAATGCAGAATGTTTTCTCTAATATGTGGATGCTAATTCACAATAAGGCAGGGGGCACTAGGAAAGAACAGTGTTACCCTAGACTAGGCAGAGGGAATTGATGAAGGGGAAGGGGAGGGGATGTGGGCATAGGAAAGACAGTAGAACGAAACAGACATTATTATAGTATGTATATATGTGACTGCATGACCAATGTGATGCTGCAACATGTACACTCAGAAAAATGAGAAATTATATCCCATCTATATATGATATACCAAAGTGTATAAAAGCATTCTACTGTCATGTATCACTAATTAAAACAAATTTAAAAATTTAAAAGGTAAAATAAAGTATATGACTTTTCCAGAAAAAAAAGAAGGCATACAAATGCTAAGCTTATGAAATCATGTTAAACATCATGAGTCATTATGAAAAAACAAATTAAAAACCATAAAGAGAGCCTGGTGGGGTGGTGCATGCCTATAATCCCAGCAGCTTAGGAGGCTAAAACAGGAGGATCCCAAGGTCGAATACAGGGCCAGCAACTTAGCAAGGCCCTAAGCAACTTAGGGAGACGCTGTCTCAAATAAAAAGTTAAAAGGTCTGGCAATGTGGCTGAGTGGTTAAGCACTCCAAGGTTCAATCTCTGGTACAAAAGAAAAAACAAATGCAAAAAGCAAACAAAAATACATAAAGAGATCCTGCTACCATTAGAAAAGTTCAAGTAAAAACATGAAAAACAATGGGAAGTTCCAAGTGCTGAAATGCACAGCCACTGAAAGAAAGCCTCCACATTACAAGCAGAAATACAAAATTACCAGCCACTTGGGAAACAGTTTGTTAGTTTTTTACAAAGTTAGCATACGTTTGATCTATGATCTAGGAATCCCACTCCTGGGTGCAAATATTACAGTAGCTGCATTTAATTGGTCCAAACAAGAAGCCATATGACCATTCCTCAGAAGATGAAGGAATAAACAAAACATAATACATCCACAACACAGAATATTACTCAGCAATGAAAAAGAAAAATATCAAAATATGAAACAACATCAATGGCTTACAAATGTAGAATTTTAAGTGAAAGAAGACAGGATCAAAAGGGTATGCACTATAGGAAACCATCTGTATGACATTCTGGAAAAGGAAAAACTGTATAGGCAAAGAACAGCTGGGTGAGGAGGCTGACTTCAAATGGTGAGCAGGAGGAAATGATGTGGGCGACAGCACTGTTCTGCATCTCCTAGCTGCAGTGGTTACAGGATGTTATGCATTTGTTGAAACTCAGGTAAGGGCTTTTTAAAAGCATGTCTTGGGTCAGACACATCCACGTCCATATCCTAATAGTCCCACCTCCCTTCAGAATGACCTTGAGTGAATCCTTTGGAGTCACAGCATGTTTCCAACTCTAAAGAAAAACTATATCTAATGAACTTAGGAATTTGAAAAAACAAGGGTTGGTTGGATACGTGGGGTGAGGAGAACAGGCATATGCATAAAGTAAGTTTCCTCCATGCACAGGGGAAGGGTGTCCCACAGTCTCCCACAGGGCCTGGCCAGACCACCCCAAATGGTCATAGACTCTTAGATCCCACTGTGTGCAATGAGGCCCGTGGACCTGGCAGCTTCAGAGGCCACTTCTAGGAATAAAATCGGTCTGTTCTATGTCAGGCTCTGCTGAACTCACATTCCAATCATGCTCTCATGCAAAAAAATCTTCTTAACATCTGAATTTCTTTTCATTTTTATTTTTGTTTTGCTGTCTTTGTAATTTTCTTTTCCTTATACCAAGATTTTAAATTTTCCTGTCTATTTGGCTTAGAATTCTAGAAAATAAATAGTGAAACAATTTGTGTGTGTGTTTCTCTTTCTGTATTTTTTCTTACCTCTTTTAACTTTATTAATTTTTAAATTGCCTATTCATGTATTTTTTTGTGTCATTTTTTTTTCCTACCTGGGAAAATAACAACTATTACTGGAAATTTGGAAATTTGGAGACACGTACACACACACACACACACTAAATTCTGCTGTTTTGTTATTGTATTTCAAATTGCTTTCCATTTAATTTATCTTATAGTTCAGAGCAAAATTAGTACAGAATTTCTCTTTAGTACTTTTTTACAAAACTTCATCAAAAATTAAAATTTTCTATGATCATAAGACAATATCAAATTAGAAAGTTCACTTTCTTATTTTTTTACTTACCATTTTATTATTATTAGCCAAAGTACAAAGCTTATTAAAATAGCACACCTTTATTCACTAATGTCCTTTTCTGTTTCAAGATGTATCCACAATCCAAACTTGACCTTAGTTCCCAGCTGCTGGAACCTGTGACAGTTCCTCAGTCTTTCCTTTCTGATGTCAGTACTTTTGAAATATAGCAGTGTTACGTGGTTGAAGGTTTTCCAGTTTGGATTTATCTGACGTGTCCTTATGATTAGGTTGAGATTTTTCGGTTTGGGCCAGAATGTCACCTTGACGATGCCATCTGCACCATATTAGGAATAAATACTCTCCGTAGGTCTTATTTCTGGGGATATCATCTTGTACAGTGGTTAAGGTAGTATCTGCCAGACTTCTCCACCCTGAAGCTGTGATTCCTTCATGATTAATAAATAACCTGGGTAGGTATTTTAGGACTAAAGTAAATGATAACGTTATTAAGCTCATGTCTATATTCACAGTGGTTTTTTTTTTTCATCTAAGTTTCTACCTCTCTTTGTCATCCATGCTGAACCAATGTTTTCACTCAGTTGACCAGTGTGACAAATTAGTAAGCAAACACCAACATAAATGCCTGAAGGTGTTCTACCATTAAATAGTGAGAAGTAGCTCCTTGCAGATCACTCTCCATTTATCTAGCAATTTCCCTACCTGTGGCATTGCCCTGAGCACTTCCAGCTCAGGACTTGCTTTCTGGAGGTCAAGTGTGGTATCCCCTGGTCTCGATCCTGCAGGCTGCAGATGGGTAGCCTGTATCCACCTGGACCTAAATCACTACTCACCCTTCAAGTTTGACTTTCACCTTGTCCCTCCTTTATCTCTGTGGCTTCCCCACGTGTTTTCTTCTTCTCTAGGCACCTAAGCATTTCTAATCCATGGACCTTTTCCTTCCTTCGTCCAAAGACTATGGATATGGGAAAAACTCTCAACATCATTGTTGTTTCTTCCCTAACATTTCTCTATCTGGGAAAGACATCAGAGTAAAGAGTTGTCTCCACATATGTTTGGTCTGCTATTTAAGGATGAAAAGACACATAACATTTTATTTTTAATAATCAGTTGTTAAATGTTGTTTGCATCAGTGATAAGGTATGGGATGTTTAATTTTCTTTATTATAGCTCCACTTTCCAAGCTTTGAAAATGACTATTACTGTGCTAAAATCTTGAACTTTGGTGATTAGTCTTGCTTATTGAGTTCTTCTAAGATTAGATGTTCCCAGAGAAATTCCAATTTGCTTTAAAGCTTTTAAAATTTAGAAAAAAATAATTTAACTTGCTCTTAATCACCCCTGGCTGAAAGAATAATGGTTTCTAATATATTATCCTTTATTCTTTTTCTAGTGGTTTACCAAAACTGAGTTTCTGAGCTGAGAATTTGAGCCCTTGATTTTTCTAAGTCAGGGCTAATATTTTCAAGGCAGTAAAAAACCTGTGATTTAAGAAGTACTAATACATGTTTAATTTAAATGCGATACCAGTTTCATGTGAATCAAGCCCAATGTTTGTTCAACATGCACATTTATCACACAGGACCTAATTCAATTTGGGGGATGTTTAGAAAAGTCTTTCAGTTTTTCTAATTAGTATTTCTATTTTTTTTTAAGAAGTGTGACACAAAATGACTTACTTTCAAAGATTAGGATGCCAGACTATTTTTTATGTAAAATCTTATGATTTTTTTCCTTGTATAGGACAAAGACATTACATTTGATACATAAATTATCACCTAAATAATTCTGTAATAAAAACTAACTTTATAGAATATTTTGATTTGGAACTGGTATCTCCCCACATAAAACTCATGTGTTGAAAGCATGGTTCCTCATGCAGAGCATTTCAGAGAAGAAAGGACCGGATTGTGAGGCTATAACCCCATAAGTGGATTAATCCATTTGATAGGTTAATAATTTGAATGTTTTATATGGTAACTGTAGGAAGGTGGGGCATGGATGGAGAAAAAGGCCACTGGGGGCCTGACCTTGGGGACTATATCTGTCCCTAGCCCCTTCCTGTCTGACTTACTCTTTGCTTCCCAGCTGCCCTGGGCTGACAGCTTTTGTTCCCATGCCCCCTTCTGCCATGATGTCTCTGCCTTAGCGCTGGTCAACCATGGGGTGAATCCTCTGAAACCATAAAAGTCAATAAATAAGTCTTTTCTCCTCAAAGTTGTTCCTTTCAGGTATTTTAGTGACAGCAATGAGGCATCATAGACTGTGACCTCCTTGAGAGTAAAGATTGCATCTTATTCATTTGTACACAGTCAATATTTAGCACACTTTCTGGTAAATGGAAGGAACTATAATCGCCTGTTCTTGAGAACACGTGCAGAGATCTCTAAGATGTGCATGATTTTTGTTCCAATTTTCTCATCTAGTGATATTTTTAGAAAATAATTAAGTAGTAAGTGTTCACAGCTTTCCCTCTAAATATTGTCACAAATTTCTTACATCTGTCTTCAATACTAACAATCTATTATAAGGCCCTATTATGTGTGAGCTATTATAATGCCATTGGTACTGTCTCCTGTCTCACCCTTGCCCTGTAAAGGGTAGTCAAAACATAAAAGCAGATAGATCACATGTCTTCCTTAAATAAAATAATTCAAAAGCTTTTACTTACACTCAGAATAAAATCCAAACCTACTACGATGGCCTTACAGGATCAGGATCCCAACTACTTCTTTGATCTCACCTTCTATTCTCCCTCTTCACATCAAAAAGCTAAGCCCATCCACACTGATCTTTTCTGCTTTGCAAATACTTCAAACTCCTGAAGCCTTTATGAGCCTTGTCTTCACAGCTGACTGAAAAGCTCTGTCTTCAAGAGTGGTTAGATCTTTCCTGATACTCAGAACTCAACTCAAATCCAGTGAAGAGTTGAATCTTTAATATGAAACTAAGTAAATTAAATATAGTACAAATATACAATGAAACATATACAGGAATAAAAATAATATTGTGAAATTATCAATATGCTAGATTTTCTAAATATGTTAATAATATAAATTATTAGATATATTTTTTAAATGCTGAAAATTAATGTGCGTGACATGACTTAAATTTGGAAACATATAGATTATATTAAGAAAAAGACTGCAAAAGACAATATATCTAAATATTAATGGTGGTATCTCTCTGTGGTGAGATGTCATGTGGTTTTCAATTTTTTAGTTAATTTGTAATTTGGGGGGTATCAGAAACCAAGTCATCACTTCTCTATAAAGTGATTCAGGCATCGGATCTTTAGCATAGGATGTGTGTGTTCATGAATACACCAAAGTTTTCACTTCTTTGTGTGTGTGTGTGTGTGTGTGTGTGTGTGTGTATTTTAATTGTAGGTGGACACAATACCTTTGTTTTATTTTTATGTGATGCTGAGGATTGAACCCAGTGCCTCACACATGCCAGGTGAGTGTTCTACCACCAAGCCCCAACCCCAGGCCAAGTTTTCCCTTCTTTATGTTTCCTACATGTTTTAAGCTTTGATGATTTAAGTCTCTTAACTATTATTCTTAAACCCCTGAGGAATTTTTTCTCTCTCCACCAACTGGCGTTTGAAAGTTAGTTTTCATTTTTTCTTTTTCTCACATTTCAAACATCCCAAGAGACAACTGGTGTTCTTTCGTTTTTCACAGCTGCTGCAGTTCTACCAGCTAAGATCATAGGGCCAGAGACAAGGATTTCCAAAGGACACAACTTATCTACTTAAAGCAAAGGAATCTCTGAGAGACATGTAAATTTTCTGACAAGCTGTTTCCATCTTCCCAGCTCTTTAAAAGGTTCTGTCTTCCACATCTGAGCCCAACAAATTGCTGATCCAATTATAGGTCATGGTAATATGTCCACACACATTTGCCACCTCCTAAACTAGAACGTAATGGAGTAAAACTCAGCTCCGCCTTAATGGAAGCCATCACAACAGATGTTCAATTGCAGCATTTTGGAAGAAGCACATGGTATCAGCCCTGAATAACTGTTAGACACACATTTGGGACATGGGACCTGCAACTGAGATCACCCATAAGGGAAATCCAATTTCAAAAGCAACTAATTATCATCTTGCATTGAAACTAAAATGCACACGGTCGAGGCAGTGAGCTTTTTCACTATTTTGCATAGTTCCCTTTGCATTTTATTATAAACTTACCCTCTCAGTGGCAATAGGACTAAGGACTAACAGAGTTCTAAGGATGTCTATAAAATCCATCCACTATCACTGGCCATCTCTGTCTTTTATGTTTATATGTAATATGACCAGTATTGAACTCAATTCACCTTGATAAATCAGCATTAAAAATAGACCTTATATGCATGATCTATTACCTATCAATTTCTGCTTATTATTTCACAAGTTATCTCATATTACCTTAGAGTATTTTTTTTTCCTCATGTTTCTGTACCCAGTTTTAAATACCTAACCTCATCCCCTGGATCTATCCATTTTACATATATGCTTTCACCTGTCATCACAATAGCACTGTAAGTTTCACATAGGATTTACCACTTGCTAGCTGCTCTGAGACCTTGGGCATGCTACCTAACCTCCATCAGAGACCATGCTCTGTGGAACAAGGGAAATGATAATTACTATTAGCGAATGAGTTCACCCAAAGAATGTGAAAAGCAGAATGCTTGGCTCAGACTTAGTGTTCCAGAAAAATTTTCCATTGTTATTAGCCTTTATTCTCATTATTTTCATTTCTAAGTGATTCATCTGAGACAGAATGGTGAACAATGTTTCCAAGGCACAATCTGGCTATAGAGTTTCTGGGATATTTGACTACATTCTGAGTATTATATCAAGGTGCCTCTGGAATACCCATCTTTCTGCTAAATTTGAGTTTGTCTCCCAATGTTGGAAATGTCTCCAATGTTGGAAATCCCAACATTGCTTCCATTCTCCTTCACCTTCCTCCAAAACTTAATAAACAAAGAATATATGTACACACGCTACCATATACACCAACAAAAAGATCAAAAATAATTTTGAGCACATGTAACATAAATTCTATCTTGGAGAGGAAAACAAAAAGGATGAATGTTGATTTCTAGGCATTTTCTGTGGTTTGAAAAGTGAAATTGCATACACATGCAAGTGTTCCCAAGTGTGCATAGAGACACAATTTTACCCAAAAGGTGTTTGCATTAACTCACTCACACTATGAAGAAAGATTAAAACAACCTGGTTTTGTATAACAAACTCATTACTGATGCCATGATTCAAGCTGGGGAAAATTGCATACAAAGAACATAAGTTTAATGAATACAAAACACAAAGGATAACTTTTTTCCTAGAAAGAGCACAGAAATAATAGTTAAAGATTCCATTTGTTTCATGTGTGAGACACTAAGTTAGGAGCAATTTTGCTTAAAGGACAAGACACATTTGAATAAGACTCTAACTCACTCAAAGACTGAATCTAATTTTGCATCTTACTTTGGTGAATTTTTAGATAAAAATTATACCATTTACTTTTTTCCTGCTGTCCTTTCCCATGTTGTGTTAGTAGATGTTCATCACTCACAGAACAACATCTGGATATCATCAACCATTGTTGCTAGATCCTGAAGGCACTCCACCCATGTCAGACTTGCCAAATGACTCCTCTGCATTTGTTGACGTTTAAAGATGCAGAGTCAAATAAAATTTGTACCCATTAAGGATTGGGAATGATGCCAAGGGAGACTGTGGCCCCAAAGGACCAGAGTTCCAGGCCAGGATCATTGGTGAAAGCCAAATTATCAGTCTAGTAGGAAAGAATGACTATAACCAAGTAAGCAAATATCATTTTCTGAGGCATGCTAGCACATAAAAAAAAAAACATAATAAATGTTGAGAAAGGATCAAGATATGGGGGAAGCAGTCACATTAGAAAGGGCAGATGAGGAATCTGTCAGCAGGTGATATTACAGCAGAGGATTGAATGAAGGGGAAAAAGCCCAGCCATACAAAGACAGGAAGGAAGAGAGTTCCAAGTTCAAGAATCAGTGTCAAGGCCCTAGAGTAGGAAGGGCTTGGAGAAGAGAATAGCTGTTGGTCATGCATCTTTGGTGAACCTACCCTGCCTTATCTGAGCATGGTGAAGACCTGGAGACCTGCATGCAGCTTTGATAGGAGAGGCCTTCCAGAGATCATTAGGAATCATTTGGTCTCCCCTATCATCTTAGAGATAAAGTCAATTCAGCCATGAGATTCATTCAGTCAGGATGTTTTTCTCAGCTTTCCTCAGAACTTTACTCATTAAGAAACTCTAAATTATAGAGTATTCTTCCTCCCTTCCATTTCCATTCTAACACACTGGCTGATGACAGGAATAAATAAAACAATGTAACTCCAAACCCTGGTGATGGTGGCACTCAATGTGAGGGCAAGCCAGCTGTGATCACCTTTAAAGCTTTAATTTATGTGTGCTGGTTACACTTGTGTTCACCAAAAGGTTAAGAAAACACCAGGAGGAAGAAGGATTATCTTGCTGACTTAGCTTAAAAAGAAAACAATTTATTCATTTGCTTTCAATTGAATGAATGGAAATATACACATATGCTGTCACATATAAACAGAATGATATGAAAGTATATTAAGAATCTCCCAATAAGGAAAAGACCAGAAGCTGATGACTTCACTGGTGAGTTCTACCAAACATCGGAAGAGTTAATATCCCAGCCAAAGTCTTCCGAAAGACAGAAGAGGAAGAAACGTGTTCAAACTTATTCTACACACTCAGCTTTATTGTAATACCAAAATCAGATAAAAGAAACTACAAGAAAAGAAAGGTAGGGATCAATATTTCTGATAAATAATGCAAAAAAAAATATCCTCACAAAAATATTAAACAGGATGGAACAGCACACCAAACTGATTATACACCACAACAATGTAGAGTCTATTACTGGAATATAAGGGTGGTTCAACTTATGAAAATCAAGAAATGTAATAAATCACATTTTAAATATGAAAAAAAAATCACACGATCATTTCAATTGATGCAGAAAAAGCATTTGACAAAATTCAGTAACGTTTTCAGCAAATTTTCAGGATGAAAACATTGAGCAAACTGAAGAAGGAAACTGCCTATGCATAATAAGAATAGAAAAGCCCACAGCCAACATCATAATCACCTGTGGAAGACTGAAAGCATTTCCATTATGATGAGAACAAGACAAGGGTGTTGGCTATTACTACATCTATTCAACATAATATTGGCCGTACCAGCCAGTGCAATTGGACAAGAAAAACAAAGAAAAGACATCCAAATTGGAAAGGAACAGATAACATTATCTCTGTTCACAGATGACATAATTCTATATGCACAAAACCCTTAAGCAGTCTACAAAAAAAAAAAAAAAACCCTGTTATAACAAAAAAAATCAATTTAGACAACTTGCAAAATACAAAATCAACACTCAAAAATCAATTGCATTTCTATATATTAACTATGGATAAGACAAAAAGAAAACTAAGAAAACAACTTCATTTGCAATACCAACAAAAAGAATGAAACAGGATTAAATTTCATCAAGGTCTTGAAAGACTCATACTCTGAAAAATAGAATGATGCTGAAAGCAATGAAAGAATAATGATAATTGGAAATAAACTCCCTGTTCATGGATTGGAAACACTCATATTTAAAGACTTTAATACTACTCAGAGAAATCCACACTTTAATGCAATTTCTATCAAAATCTGAATAACACTTTTTGCAGAAATGGAAAAATCTACTTAAAATTCATGAGAAATCTCAAAGATTCTCAAATAGGCCAAAAAAAAAAAAAAAAAAAAAAAAAGAGGAAAAGAAGAATAAGAAAAAAAATCCTGGACAAAAAGAGGGAAGAAAATAGGAAGTCTCATAGTTCCTAACTTCAAAACTTATTACAATGGAGAGATCAGAAAAAAAATTTTGCACATATGGAAAACTACCTCATGCAAGGGGGTCAAAACTAGTTAAGAGAGGGAAACAGTCTCTTCAACAAATGGTACTGGGAAAACTGAATATATCTACATGTAAAAAAATAAGGTTAGATTCTTATCCTACCCAACATACGAAAGGTAACAGAACGGATTAAAGACTGAAACACAATATCTACAACTAAAAAACTCTTAGAAGAAAGCACAGGGGAGAACTTTCATGACCCTGCATTTAGCAATGACTTCTTGGATATGACCATTAGCACAAGCAACAAAAGCAAAAATAGACAAATAAGAACACAGGAAATTTGAAACAATCAGCAGAATGAAAGGGAAACCAATGAAATATTTGTAAACCACACATTTGATAAGGTGTTAGCCTCCCGAATATATAAATAACTCCTACAACTCAACAGTATAAAGCCAAATAATCTGACTTCAAAATGGGCTAAAGCCTAGAAAATACTTTTCCAAAGATAATACACAAATGATGGAATAAATAAAAGATGCTAAACATTACTAATTTTTACAGAAACACAAATCAAAAATCACCAAGAGAGAGCCTCTCACCCATACTAGGGTAGATACCATAAACAAAGAAACCATATAAAGTAAGTGCTGACGAAAATGTGGAGAAATTGAAGTCCTTGCATTATTGTCGAGAATGAGAAATGATGCAGCTGCCATAGAAAACAATATGGCTATTATTCAAAAATACAAAAACAGAATTGCCAAATGACCCAGCAATCCCACTTCTGGGTATATGCTGCAAAGAATTCAAAGCAGAGGGCGCATCTCAGGGTACAGCTCTTGGCCCCAAGCATAAAGCCCTGGGTTCAATCCCCAGCACCACAAAGAAAAAAAAAGAAACCAAGATGATCATCTTTTATAGTGCACACTCATGTTCTTAATCATAGGACTCACAATAGCCAAAAGATGGAAACAGTTCAAATGTCTGTCAATGGATAAAATGATACAACATGGAAGAAACTCGACGACATTGAGTAGGCAGGCCAGTGATGAAAAGTCAAATACTTTGTAAATCCACTCACATGAGAATTTGGACTAATCCAATTCATAAAGACAGAAAGAACAATAGTGGTTTCCAGGAGCAGCAAGAGGAGTAAAAGGGGAGTTGTTTAATATCACAGATATTTAGTCTTACAAGATGGAAAGAGTTTTGGAGACTGGGAGTACCCCAGTGTGAAACATAATAACTACTGAATATTCAATTTTTTTCCCCAAGTATATGAAGGACACTCATTACTACATGAAGAATGATTTCACAAACCAACAATCTCCTTCTCTATAAGTTTTGGTTTTTATATAGTTATTTAGCAAACATTCTTTTAACTTTTTTTTTTAATAATTTTTTAATTGTTGACAGACTTTTTTTTTTTTAATTCATATGCAGTGCTGAGAATCGAACCCATGCCTCACACATGCTAGGTAAGTGCTTTACCATTGAGCTACAGCCCCAGCCCCTCTTTGAACTTTTTAACAGGAAATATCATCATAAAAATATAAGAAAAGCTGGAATTCTTTCCCTCTCCTTTTGCACAAACATACTAAGGGGGTAAAAAAAGTCACCATCAACTCTCTATTTCCATGGGGTTGTGCAGAGATTAGTTTGACCAACATGATAAACTTGGTATACATATGTTTTCTAGGAAAGAAATGCAAGGAAAACTGTACTTTATGTCTCCAACACATGATATTATCAAGTTATTTTTTAAATTTCACCTTGGATAATAAACAGAACTCACACACATTTCACTCCTTTACTTTCAAATCAACTAAACACACAGTGATCACTGATGTAAACTGCTCTCTTGGCCTGATGTGCAACAACTGATAGTGGTCTCAAAAGTGATCTTTCAAATCTGAGCCAAGTTTTAAGATCTATTTCCTGACTACAGCATACTGGCTGGTGGTAGACAGTATAATTAAGCATCCCCGAAACAAAATTATTTACAACATGCTTCTCGTGTTTTTTGATCCCCTATGGAGTTTTCTATAATGGTTCATTAAATCTGCTGGTTACAAAATAATGACTTCACAAGAAATATTGGGGAAGCAAATGGATATCCCACATAGATATTCATGAGCATTTGTTATGGCTGACTGCAATGCCTACTTATCCTATTATGTGTTTCTTAATTTCAAATAAATGTCTTACCTTATTTACTCACATTTGTGATGAGCAATGCCTATCTACCCTTAATGGACCAGTTCATTTTTTCCTTTGATTCTGAGCATTTTTTCCACTTATAAGAAAAGTTGGGGGCGGGAATATGAGGAAACTGACAGAAAGAGACAAGAAGTGCTATGTGGACCCTTTTTCAATTTTTCAGATGCTTATTTTCATTCTGCTCAGCATGGGCTGGGCTCATTCTCTCTGAAGCAGCAGCCTCTGCAGAGATCTGACAGTACTAAAAGGAAAGGACATCTTAAAATAAGCACATGTCACTGTGTTCATACTTTTGACAAGCTTGTAGAAGCTGAGAAGAAGGTCAATTTGCAGAAGCAAAGAGAATAGGCTTAGTCAATACTTCCAAGAGAATACCTGATGGCTGAGATGAAACATAAATGCATATGACTGCTTTTGAAGGCAAAGATATATATATATTTTTTAAGGGACCAAACTGGCATTGAGCACAGAGAGTTTTATCACACTCTGCAGCAAACATTCTTCATCTCCACAGAACACACAACCAGGCCTGGATTTCTGGGATTGAAACGGCACCCCATCCCTTTACCGTTCTACCATATACCTTGCTTTCTGAAAGTTCACCATATACATGATCCTGATGGCCTCACTCTAGGCTAGTCCCTGTAAAATCTCTAGACATGACTGGAGGTGGTCTTTTGAAAGAATGCTTTAAGGATTTTACTCTCATGAAATCATTATAGAAAATATGAATACTATGAAAAGAACATGATGAAGAAAACTTCAACCGCTCAAAATACCACAGTAACCATGAGGACACTATATCTTTCTTCAGGGAACTCTTTCAACACAGTGCTCTCAGTATTGTGCATCTAAGATCTTGCAGCTTGTAACTAGAGTGCACGCATGCACACGCACACACACACCTATGACTTCATAATCTCTATAGTCTATGAGAATACCATGCCTGGAACTATTTTTTCCCCCTCTCTTCACCACATCCACCCCCCCGCAATCTTCACGAAGTCATCAAATGCAAGCCAGCATGCTCTCCCACTTTCAGGGCACGGAGAGCCTCATTTCATTTTTATGACCCTGTACAAAGGCAGAGTCCCCAAACATAAGGAGCCAACATCCCTTAGTCACAACACAGAGGAAACCTGCCTTCTAAAAAAAAAGGAACAGCTTCACTGAGCTGTTCCAAATGAGAAATAAGCTTCTACTGTGTCAAGTCACTGGAATTTTGGAGTTGATTACAGAATCTCATGTTACTCTAATACTGAAAAGTTTCATAAATTCATTCTGTAATTAGCTCTTAAATTCATTGATTAGGATGAAAGAAGGTTTTTGGTGGCTAGATCTCTGATGTTCTGTGCCACCTTCCATAAGACAAGCCCTATAATCTTTGCAAGTCAGAGATAATCATGTCTGCAGAATAAATTATTTTAAGAATTAAAGAGCATAATAAGTGCTCTGTCTCAGGATAAAGTAAACATGGGCACCAGCCATTAGTAGTTGAAACAAGCAAGTAAAACAAGCAACTGTTCTTAATAAGATATCTGTTGTCATTCTTGTATTCAACCAAAGACACAAATTAGCATTCTTCACTACTCCTTAGTAACTCACCTACTTCTCAAGAGGATTTGATTACAACTGTGTTAACCAGGAACCAGGGTTGAATCTGATATCACCAACACAGTAAACCTGATCATGTCAGGGCCAATGGTTCACTTCATAAAATTTAAAAAGTGCTACTTTTATCCATTAGGGAACACTTCAAAGTTTATGTTTTGATGGTGAATGTGATAATGCTTCTCATTTTAGCATATTTAAAAAGAAATTATGAGAAAATATTTCCACTGTCAACTAAACCAGAAAGTCATCATTTTGGAATTTAGATCAATAGCAAATTTACGTTTCCTTCTTGACTAACAAATACATGTGACAGATGAAAAGCCAATATGAAACATTATATGAATACTCAATAACATAAATAAACAACTATTTAAGCAACAAATGCATGTGACCAAATATGTGGTTACTTATTTTTTATCAAGTATCTTGCAAAGTATAACACACTAGCCTGATTTGTATAAAAAATCTAGTTTTCCTGAAGTAAAGAATAAAGGCAATTAGATAAAAATAGAATCACATATTAAATATACAGAGTCTTTGTATTAAAGTTAATATATATAAAAACCCTAGAACAGGCTAGGAACTCAGTACAAAATCTGTATAGTCACTTTAAGTGTTTTCTCTTCCATAAATTTTTTAATAATAATATTTACTTCCAAAAGGAAATTGCCATAGATTTATCAGGACCCTATGGCAAATGGTGCTGTTCCTTATAAAGTGAAATAAATTTTCAAGAGAAAAAAAAATGAATGATGATTTAAAATTTTTTATATGGCACAAATATCAATTAGAATAGCACTGTTTTTTGAATTACTGTCTCTGCAAAGAGACACTCCAAACAGAGCCTGCTAATAAGGTACAGTATTTTCCATCCAAAGCAGAGTAAACCATAGTGGGATTTAATCCATTCAAGAAAAAAATAATAAAAATGTGCTAAGACTTAAACAAAAGTTAACACATATCCTGATACCTGGACTCTGAGGGCAGAGTTGTCAGTATACATTCAGAACTTAATAATGAACTGAAAACGTGGAGTGGAGTCTAACTTGAAAGACAGACAAAGTAAGAATGCATCTTTCCCAACTTCCAAAGTGAGTCAAAAGCAATCCAGAGCCCTGGATCCCTGACCTTCGTGGGAAATCCACTTCCTACATAGGAAGCTCCTTAATCCAATCTAAATTTACAGAAGAGGAAACTGAAACGATGAAACTTATAATTCTGCCTCAAACTGCATGGGCACTTAAAGTCGGGGTGGAGACAGCATGGGGGCAGGGAGTCAGACAACACAGTCTCAAACTCTCTCCCCTAAGGTTCACCAGGAGCAGAGAGCCAGGCTGCTTTCAATTTTCCCATTCAACCCTGAAATGCCTCCAAGGATGTGGGTGGCCAAGTGGTTAAGGGAAGCGCACCCCTCAACAGGCTTGTGTGTGCGCCTTGGTTTCAGAGACTTAGGAAAGGAAACTTCCAGCAGAAGACTGCCATAAGTACTGGGCTCAGCTTTTCCAGCATAGTTCCTGTTTTCTTTGGGTTCCAGGTAGTAGGCATGGCCCTCACTGGGGCATTTTTCAAAGTCCTACTACCTTCCATCTCACTTCAATTCTTCTTTCTCAAGACTATCTCATGGCAGAATGAATCATCTTTTTAAAAATTAATTAATGTTAATGGTGCATTATAACTACACATAAAAGTGGGACTCATTATGCCATGTTCATATATGAACATAATTTGATAAATTTCATTTCCCAGTAGCTTTCCTTTCCTTCTCTTCTCCCTTCCAGTGATTCACTTGCTGTACTCTACTGATCTCCCCTCTATTATGAATATTCAATCAGTACATCATAATTATATATAATGTGTATCTAAATAATACATATAATACATATTGTATATGAGATATACATATATACACATATATGTATGTATGTATAAATATATGTGTGTGTGTGTACATGCAGGATTCATTGTGGTATATTCATACATGGACAGAGCACAATTTGTCAGATTTCACTCCTTAGTACGTCCCCTTTCCCCTCCTCCTCTCTCCCCCTTTTATTCCCTTCCTCTAATCTATTGGCTTATCTTCTGTTTGCCTTTTCTTATTCCTTTCTCTCCCCCATTCTTTCCCACTAGCTTCCACATCTGAGATAAATCACTTGACCCTTGACTTTCTGAGTCTGGCTTATATCAGTCAGTGTGATGTTCTCCACTTTCATCCATTTACCAGCAAATGATACAATTTCATTCTTTATGACTGAGTAAAAACCCTGTGGTGTATATTTATATCATATTTTCTTCATCAGTTCATCTGTTGATGGGCATCTATGCTGGTTCCATAACTTGGTTATTGTGAATTGAGGTGTATAAACATTGATGTGGCTACATTACTGTAGGATGCTGATTGTAAATCCTCTGGATATATACTGAGGAGTGGGATAGCTGGGTCAAATGGTGGTTCCATTCCTAGTTTATTGAGGAACCTTCATGTGCTTTCCAAAGTGGTTGTGCTAATTTGCAGTCCCATCAAAAATGTATGAGTGTACCTTTTCTCCACATCCTTGCTAGCAATTATTGTTATTTGTAACCTTGATGATTGCCATTCTGACTGAAGATAGACAAAATCTCAATGTAGTTTTAATTTGCATTTCATTGACTCCAGAAGATGTTGAACATTTTTTTTTCACATATTCGTTGGCCATTTGAATTTCTTAGAAAAGGGCATCTTTAATGTCTGTCAATATTGAAGCTCCTTTCCATATATAAGTTAAATTGATCACTGTACCACTGTCCAATTTACCTAAAGAATGGTTACATTCTTCTCTATAGAATTAAATCTATAAGTCCTAGTCTTAGAAAGGAAGTACCCCACAGGCTTGGACATGGCCACATAATTTCTTCTGAAAAACATACCTGGGGAATCTGTATTTCAAAAAATTCCAAGGATGCCTAACCCCTGGCATATGACCCATTAATAAAGTCTGCCCTACTTCACACAGAAGTGGAAGAGACTATCATTTGAGTTGGGTATTTTGTTCCACATTTAACAGCTGGAAAAACTAGGCAGCAACAATTCAATTTAACTTGAGAACCTTGACTTGCATAGAATATCTCCTACCTGCCTGTGCTAAGATTTTCATATATATCATCAGCCTAGACAAAATGTGTTCCATGCAACAGTAGTTCCACTAAAACATTTCTCAATAAAATTGTGCAATGAGCCAATGTATTTGGAAAACACTACACATATCCAATGTTTTCTTGGATATTCGCCATGCACAGTAGTTTAATGGCTATGAGAAATCCTGCAGTAAATAAACTTCTTAGCCTTGTTTAATCCAAGGTTTCTTCATTTGACTGTGTAATGAATCACAGTCCTTTGAAGCACATCTTGAGGAATTATCACATGGTAGCAGCCCCGTAATCAGCCTTTCTGTCATTTAGTTATGATGCTTCAGTGATTTAGGAAGGACATGTTGGTTCTCATTTCTGTCTTAACCTGTAAGTTATTCCAAGAGCAGGCCCCTTAATTTTTTGCTTAATGTATAATCCTCTGACCAAATAGAGCACATAAGTTCTCTTCAAAAAAAAAAATCCATTTGAATAAATAAAATGATTTCATTATTAAAAACTTAAGATACTGGATAGGGGGAAAACAATAAGCAAAATATTCTATTCAACTATTGATCTGATATTCTCACTGACTCAGTGTTCTAAAAAAAGGGACTGAACTACACTAAAATAAATTCCAAGTAAATAATTCTCAGATGTATGTTGGATCCCTGGATTCAGAATCCTGGTTCTGAAAAGTTGACCGTTCAAAAAAGAGAACTTTGGAGAACTAAAATGTGATATGTTATGAGAATAAACCAACACATTGTGATAAAAAGCAAGAACTGATAGTTTGAAGCACAGCATAAAGCATCATAAAATACATATGTCTACATTTGTGGTTTTAGCTAGACAAAATCTAGCCAAAGTACATTAAAACGTTAAAAGTGGTGAGATTACCATAAATTTATTTTCTTTTTTTCCAACCTGCCTCCTTAATGAAAGAATTCTGCCCAAATCCCTGACAGATGGTAACTCAAATTCTGCTTGGATACTCCCAGTAACAAAAACCTCTACCTGGCAAGACAGGCGTTGCAACGATAGATGGTGGCCACTGTAAGAAATGTGATTCCCTGTGGTGTTCGCTCATTCGCATGCTTAGTGCTGACGCTCTTCAAAAACCATAACTGATATGGGCCTTGAGAAATCTGCCATATATTAAGGCACAAAAGGAATGCAGAGTGGGGGGGGGGAAGGAGGGAGAGAGAGAGGAGGAGGAGGAGGAGGAGGAGAGCAGCAGCAGTAGCAGATCTTTATTTAATTTGAACACGTCTACGTTGATTATGAATCTTCCTGTCTTGATTCAATCTTTCACTCTCTTTATTCCTGGGTGGCTTCAGAGACTACAATAGGTGTTCTATAACTACTCCCAGATTTAGAATATCTACACAAAGTTATCTTGAAAAAAATATTTATTTCCTGGAGATAACCACATGTATTTACCATCCCCTCTAATACATTTCTATTCTTTCAGGAAGTTTTCTTTACTGTACTCAACTGGATGCTATGGAGGCCCTATCATGTGGGTGATAACTGGACATTTCCCTGAGAAATGACCCACCTTTCAGGAACAACAGAGGAACCAAGATCAGACAATCCTAGGGGGGTTGGCTGGGGAGAAGACTCTCTAAAGGAAGCCTTGTTAGTTCAGGAATTCCTCCTCCCGCTGAATCTCTGCCCAGAGCAAACTAAAGATGGAGCCCGCTGTTTACATAGATTTATAGAAACATTAGGTTATGCGTCATATTGAATATATTAAAGAACATTCAACTATCATGGGATGAAGTCTATTTTATGCGATTGAGTGTACAAGTGCGCTCACACTTGTCTCTACCCCCAACCCCTCTGCGTTCAGGCCACAACTGCACCTCACCTGGGTCACTACAACTGGCCTCACTTCTTCATCCAGTCCTGTTACCTCTCAAACATTCTCCACACTCGTGCCAAAGGCAGCTTTCCAAAATGCAATTCTTCTCCTTTCCTCACCCTTTTAACATGTCCTTCAGTACTGTTCTAGAGCCTTCAGGGTGGGGTCCAAACTTTTCCTTGTGGTCTATTAGGACTTGCCCAAGCTCACGGCTCACACTACTGAACATGGGACTTCTTTAATTTCCTTGATCTGCAAGGGTCCCCAACATCCAGACCTTCATACATGCTATTCCCTCCATCTTCATCACTCTTTCCTTCCCCTCTTAAATCAAGCAAATCCTATTCACCCTTTAGGTTGTAAAATATATGCTACTTCCTTTGCAAAGTCTTGTAAAATGATTGATTCCTCACCTTCACTGCCATCTTCCCCCTTATTCAAATTTGGGTTTCACGTCCTCCAATATGCAGTGACAGCATTGCATATTTCTTCTGGAGCAGAGTTTATCACACTGAATTGCAATTTCTCACTTGCAGTTCTCTCTGAGGTACTGTGAATTGTACTAAGGCAGGGATTATATTTTCCGTATTCAGCTATATGTGTAGTGCCTGGCATTAGCACATAGTGAAGCAGTTAATAATGTTATTTGGGAACTCACTGATACTAAGGAAAAAGGCCACCACTCTGGCTTTTGGAGGACATCATTCTTTTCATAGCGTATGTGGGATTTCTTCTTCAGGTTTCAGCTCATATATCATTCTAGTGAGATTTGGTGTGATATCTATTGATTGATAAGCAGGTCCTCCAGTTATATAACACTTTGTAAATTCACCTTATAATAAATAGTAAATTACCTGTGCAAGCCTGTGCATATGTAACTGATCATGTTTTCTGATTATCTTTTTACTTCTAGAACTTCTGTTCTCTAAAGGTGGAGGACTTGTCACTGTTCTGGTTATTATGGTCAATAATGCATCCTAGCACCACCAATGACTGGCCTAATGAGTAAGTGCTTAAAAGTACTTGTGAATATATGGATGGATAGATAGATGAATATATGAGAAAGCAACTCACCTTCGACCACAAAAGGATGATAGAGCTAAAAACATGAGTAATACTTAGAAGAGATGGTCTGAAGATACCCTGGGGGAAGGAAAGTAATGTTTATGCACATTACTTTGGTCATACATTAGGAAAATCATCAAATGGGAGAAAAAAAATAAAATATTTGTATATGATTCTGAATCTAGAAGCATGCATAGAGGCATTTACTTGAGATGAATACCGGATTCAACCAAAGATATGATTCTCTGAAAATTACAGCTATCAAAATGGAAAAATCTAGTATGGAGAAAAGGAATATCTTGTCAGGCAAGGGTAGGGTACAGATATAGATTAAAAAGCCATATCAGAGTCATTGCAGATATCAATGATATATGAGAAGATATATATGTCAGATAAAAGCTTAAACTAAATAAATATTTCATGGTGATTATAGCTGAGGTAATGAATAACAACTTCTCTGCTCAGTACTGAGGCCTTAAAATATACAAAACATGCTATGTTATGTTTGATATATTTAAATATAATAATAAATCAAAAGCATAGATAATGTTAAACTCTTTTATTTTTTTTTTTCAAAGTAAGAAACCTGAGAGCTTTGTGACTTGTTGAAAGAAATAGTTCTAAGACAGAACAGGATTCAAACCGGGCACTGTTTCCATGGCCACTATAATTTCATGCTAAAATTCAGAGAGTGGAATGGTCAACACAGATTAAGTACCTTTTATCTAAAATACTTGGACCCAAAATGGTTTGAATTGAAAGTTATTTGGGGATTCTAGAATACCTACACATACATCTGAGACATTTGGGTATAGAACCCACTTATGTTTCATGTTAGCCTTATACATAGATCTAAAAATAATTATATAATATCCTAAGAGCACCTGTTTTGATTGCAACTCATCAGAGGCAGGTATGAAATTTTCCACTTGTGGCACCATTTTGATGATTAGAGACTTTCACATTTTCTAGCACATCAAATTTCGAATTTTCTTTAGGAATGCTCAACCTGCAGTAGAGTTTACGAGAGGGAGGAAGTGGCACTTGGTGTTTCTACCTACTCAGCTTGCATTTTTGCTTACAGTGAACCAATGACTGGGGAAACCATCTCCCTTCTTCCCTGTGTTCATGTCATTTAGATGGTATCAACTCCTTAGATGTTGAAAGATAAACCTGGCTGGATTATTTCAGCCTCCTGGTTCAGAGAAGTTTTGGGAGCTACAGGTAGGTCAATGGTACTCACTCCCTCATTTCTCACATACCCTGAAGTGTGTGTGTATGTGTGTGTGTGTGTGTGTGTGTGTGTGAGAAAGAGAGACAGAGAGAGAGAGAGAGAGAGAGAGAGAGAATGAATATGAATGCACCCATTGTGGAGGAAGGAGTTCTCCATTTGGAAAGCACCGGGTTGGAAATAAAGAGAACAAAATAGCAAGTACAGTCAACAAAGGCTGATTCCTGATGATTTTGTTTAAGCACCTAGATTCAGCCATGCCTGAAACCAAAATAATCCCTGGTCATTTTAATTAGCGAGTCAATACATTCCCTCTTGGCTTAAGCCTGTTTGTGTTCTGTTTCTGTCACTGGCCATAAGTGAATTGTGACTGATATGTGGACCTCTTACTATTAGTTACTCAAACGCAGATGAATCCACATTAAACTTTGAAGAATAGATAAAAATTGGCAGAGAAAAAGTGAAAGGAAAAAAACTAGTGGGCTCCCTGCTTGGAAATAAGCATCATAAATGTTTCATTCCTGCCCTCCAAGCTTGATCTGTATCATTCATCCACTATAACTGAACAGTCTCCGTAACTAAAGACATTGCCCATTGAGTCTAAATTCCTGCAAACGCACACCTGAAGGCACTCTGTCAACAATGATGGATTGCATTTTAATCTCCTGCATGTATCACTGACAGAGATTCCCATCCCATGTATGATATGTTCCAGCCTAGTTCACACAGCAACATAAATACCCTTGCCTGAGTACACAGAGGTTAGTCCAGAAGGATGGCACCTCAGTGTGAAGGCATCCGTTTGTGCCGTTGTTAAGTCAACTGTATAATGCAGGAATTTATACATCAACTTGCATTCATTATGCAACGCTAGAAAAGATAGATATGCTTTTCCCTCCCACTCAGTCCTATCTTTCTAAGTTCCCTCCTCCTCAGCTAGAGATAATAAATACTCCTTTCAAAGAGCCATCAGCTCAACACTGGGGCTCTGCTATCTTCGAAAATGCCAGAAAGGTCACTGTGATGAACTATTTCATACAAATAATTTTGGATGTCAGTAAAGAGAGCTCACACAACTCATGTGCTATTAGTTTTTCTGTATGCTTCAAATTGCTGAACGAGAAGGAGTCTTTACTGAATCTCTGGAGAGCAAAAATTAGCTCTTTCATTCAGCAACTACACTGGGTACTTCCTGAACAAAATTCAAGTAGAACAAGTACCTTGTTCCACAGTCTGTCCTCATGCTATGCAAAAGCCAAGGAGCTGACATTCATTCCAGGTCTACCTGCCTTAGTGGCCCCACAGATTCTAAAAATATTCCTCCTCCAATTTTGCTGGTAAAACTTGCTCATGTTTTGCCCCTTACTCTCATGTTGGATGAAAAACTAATCTGGGAAATTAATTCCAGTGGTTCAGTATGTCAAACTGCACACACAGAAACAACAAACTAATATTTGTATATATAATATACAAAATGTACATGTATATTAAACAACTATATGTGTATGGTTATATATCCTGCTTCTCGTGACAAATTTCCACAGAGATCTCCAATTTTATTTTACCACAGTGATAAAGCAAGTTGCAAATTGGACTGGGATAGGTAATAAGAAAGATCTTGGAATAGTCATTTTATTCCCCACTTCCTACACTCTTAATTGTTTTGAGTGAAAAATACCATGTCTATTAAATTGCTAATGTTACCATTTGGTTGAAAATTATGGAACTTGAACGATCAAAAGGGAAAATGTGAAATAAGTTTTTGGCACATGGAAACAAAATAGAAAGGTTTTGGTAAAGGTGTGAGTAAAGTTCTTCCTATCTCTTGAGTAAAAGTGAGCACTGGAAACTCTGCAGTAAGAGGCTAAACATATTCTTGGATTTAGAATTCTGTGCCTGCTCTGCTCTTTCAGTTGTATGAATTTGGGCTGCTCATTTATTCTTTTTATCTATTTGCTCACCTGTGAAATAGTAATATTAATTCCCAATTCACAAAGTAGCTGTGAACATTAGACAAAGTGACATGTGAGAAGCCCTTGTCCTAGGGTCTGACACAGAGTAGCACTGGATGAATGGCAGCTAGAGTTATGGACTACAAAAGGTTAAAGAGAATTCACCTACAGCTGTCCTAAATTCTTAAGTCCCTATATTTTAATTATCCAGAACTCAAGAACTGGAAGGGACCAGAGTATGGCCACCTGGGTTAGAATGCCAAGAACCTTTTCTACACACCTTATACCAGAAAACAACTGCCAGTTGAATAGGAAGGATAAATTCCTCATCATCCCTCTGCGATGGCTTCTTCTGTTAATACAACTACTGCTTCAAGACTCAAAATGGTTTGGATGCAAAGTGAAGGACACCATAGAGAGTAAACCAGAAAACAGGGCTTGAACCAAATGTCTGGGACTTAGGTTTTTATTTTTACTTTTTCATTTTCTTATAAGAAATTTCAAGAACCAGCTACAAGAGACCCTCTCAGTCATATGGTGATGTGGACATGTAGATTCTATCCTAGGAAAAAGATTTGAGGCACCGTGAACTTTGTCCTTTAGCTTCTCAGAGGGTCTTTTATTCTTCTTTATCTGTCATGCATTATCTCACTTTAATCTTGAAGTGAGGCTGAGAAATTACTGTATACACAAGTTTCCTTGTCTAGAAAGATAGTTGTGAATCCTTTAGTTAAATGGAAATAGCTATTGCCTCTTACTACTTCCTGATTACTGGCTTTTGACTACAGAATGTTTTGAGGAAATCTCCCAGTTGTAAAGACGGATGAGTTCTGGACATTATGGTTGTCTTTTTAGGATCCCCAAGTGCTAAAACTAATACGACTTCTAAACTCTTGTCTAATTAATCCAGTATTCATATAGCAATAAACATGTCCTTTCCAGTTTAAAACAAACGTATTTGCTCCTTTGTTACTAATTTTGTGTAGTTCCATTTCAGAAAAAAATATTTACAAAAGCTGTAGGTTAATATCCTGGCTATACAGTAAACAACAGGTATCATTCCAGCCGGGAAAGCACTTAGGAAGCTCGTGAATCAAAAATATGCTCCTGGTTGTGTTGCAACCATTATTTTGTTTCATCATGTTAAGTGCCTAAGCTTCAATTTTGTGTCAAGAGGTAAACCTATTCCTGAGACCAGAGACATTCTGAAATAAGAAAAAATCTGAAAATTCAAGCTGATCTGCATCTGACGGTTGGAACCACAGACTCTAATGAAACAGCCACTCTTCTTGGAGCAAACAGATGACTTGCCTTGAGGATGAATGACTGCTGAGTAACAAAGCTCTGGGTAATAGATGTGCTAATCACAGTTTCTTCCCTGCAGAGATGATCAGCCCAGGTTCAGCCTAAACTATTCATCATGTAGTAATGTGAGTTCAAGGAAATGTAGATGATCCTCGAAATTATGTGAAAGCCTCTTCTTATTAGTAACCCCCCCACACACACACACACACACAAAAAAAAGGCAAACATAAATGAAGCAGATGAAAATAGGTAACATTTATTAAACATGTATTTCATACCAGGCACTTTACATAGATTAGATCACTCAATCTTCATTAGTAGTCTTAGGGGGTGCCTATTGTCATTGCCTGCCTTTCTTATGTATGAAAAAAAAAATCAATCTACAGGTCGAGCAAAGCAAATGAGTTTGTGAATGCTGTGTAGATAGAAAATGAGGGAATTTAAACTCAAACACAGGAAACTAGACTAAGGAGCAGAAGACTTCACTGGGACAGCAGCTTAGTGAAATGGGCAACATTTCAGGCTGCATACACTTTTCTTTTTTTTTCCATATAACAAGTTAAACAAACTGCATTGAAGGGATTATATAGTGAAGGAGCTTTCCTTTCAGAATAAAGAAAATGCCACCCTAAAATGTGTAGCATTAGACTAAACGTCCTTACTTACATTAAGCCTAATAGCCTTAGACCCACTGTAGTCACCACTCGAGGACTATAAGAATACAAACTCCTTCTCTTTATGAGATTGCACTGTTTTTATAGACTTAAATCCTCAGTTAAATGAAATGCTTCTCTAAAGCATGCCAATAAGTCTCATATTATGGTTTATGGGGTAGGAGATACAGAAAAATGGTTTTTGGCATGAGAAAATCCAATGTTTGTGCTACAGGCATAGAAACTGATCACTAGACTTCAGAGAAAACAAAATCTGCCCACGAATCAATGCTTTCAGTGGTTTTTAGGGGAAAATATTGTCTCAGCTGCAAATGTATTCAGTTATGTAACCATGCAAGTAATTTACCTGTACTTACTGTCTAAGAGACTTTCATCAGTTTCACAAATTGTCTTATTTTGTCTTGGATTCCAAAAGCAATTTCTAAAAGCATTAGCTGTTATGTCCAGCATTGGGGGAGATAAACATAAATCTCCATTAAAAAAAAAAAAAAAAGTCTGAAGAAATCATCCATGGAAAAAGTTTAGAGCCAGAGAAGTAGTTCTCAAGTGTGGTTTATGGCTTACCTGCAAAGTGAACTTGGGTACATCACTGGCAATCACAAACCTCTTCACGAATAATAGAAGAGAGATGATGAGCACCTCCTGGTAGAACCCACCTTAGGCTTAACTGAGATAGTATCCCCTAAACACCTAACATACTGAATAGCACAGTGTTGTGTTCAACAAGCATCCAGGATTATTAATGTCTGCCCAACTCTCAAGTTTTATCCTGTTAAAATTTACACCAGTTTTACAGAAGAGGAGATATGGGTCTAAAATTAGTAACTGGATCAAGACACCAAAGCCTTATGCTGTGGATGTCCCATAGTAACTTCACAATGAATTTTGGTCAGAGCTAACAGAAGCTGAAACCCAGATCTGCTCCTGCTGAACTTCTTCAAAACATTCTTTAGCTGTACTTCCAGAGTGAGACATGGTTCTCACATGCTGACAAACATTCCCTTGTCCTAGGTCTTTCTCCAAAAGGCATCGGAACTACCCACTACTTAGAGCTCTTCTTCCTCTCTTTACAACTGCTCTGCATTCTGAAAAGCTCTGAGGCATCAGGGGCCCCCAATCCCCCCTTCATCAATAAAAGAATAATATTCTTCACTAAAAGGGAACACATCTGGGGTAGATAAAGTCAGCATTATAAAATGAAAAGCATTTTAACGAACTTAACCATAACAACAAAACTGATTTTTTTTTTTTTAAAGAGATACAGAAAAAAAGTCAGGAAAACAACAGCAATAATGTTAATAATAATCAAAAAGACAAGTTTCCTACCTATGATATGGGGGCTCCAGCTGATTACTTAGAAGGAGAAATCTGATACTATACAGGAAAAATTAAATCTGAACAGATAGAAGGAAGCCTGAAGTTCTTTCCTATGGGAGTTGAGCCAGTGAATCCTGCCATGTCACTATTTAGTGTCCCTTAAGAGAGAAATGTTTTTTATTTATAGTTTATGTACTCATTGCAAAACTTCTTTTAATTTGCCATTAATGCCTTCTTTCATTTTAAAACTTTGTCATCATTGATACAAAGGAGACATATTATAGATGATAATACTTCACTGTAAGTGGTTCCAATCTAATTCTGGAAAAGAAGTAGAAGAAAAAAATCGTCTAATTTATCAAGTTCAAATTTTATCTTATAGCCATTAATCATTTCAGATATTTATTCCTTTCCCTACTCTCTGAAATGTCACTCTTCATGTGCTAAGTTTCATTGATCTACTTAATTCACACATTTACTCTTTGAAATAAAAGACTCCCAGGTTACTCTTTTTAAAAATCACACTGACATTTTGATGAAAATTTCATTGTTTCAAGATCAATTTGAAAGAACATTAGAATATCATAGTTTCAAGAAAATTTCTATTTGTAAAATTACTTAGATTCAACTTTGTCCTTCCTACCATAAATATTATTTCAAGGTATATTTCCACTATAGCTTAATGGATTCTTGCTAGTACAGAGAAAAATTGCCAACATTTATATACCTGTATGATATCTGGCCACCTTAACAGAATATCTTTTAAGCATCTACAGAAACTGTAATTTATTTTTACCTTGAATCCTTTAATATAGTAAATTACACTAATTTATTTGCTAATGTTGAAGAATTCTTGCTTTATAAAACCCTACTTGATATGATATAACCTTCTATAAAAATCACTACTATTATGAATCTATGTTCATAATAAGGAATGGCTTCTAATAAGAACTCAAATTCAAACACCAATGATGGATAAGCACTTTAGTCAATATGGCGGTGACAGAACTAAAATAGAACTAAAAACATTATTTGAATTGCTTGGATATTGCATGATGTTCTAAGGTTAATGATGCAAAAATAAGAGTTTGAGAATGTTGCTACATTATAAATGAGGAGAAATTATAAAAGTTGGCTTAATTTTTTCTCTACCATACTAGTTTCAATATGAAATATAAATCTCTGAGGTTTTCCTATCTATATATAGGTGTCAAAAGGCTGTGGAGATAAATTTCCTGATATGTGTGTAAGATGAAGGAAAATATTTCTAGTAGCTCCTGAGGTGTAAGAAGGTGAACTTATCTTTCTATGTGGAAAAGCATTAAATGTGAATAGCATTCTAAGTGCTGCCAAAGTCTGCACTATACGGTTTATTTGATATTTCTCCAGGCAGCATATAATGCTTAGAGTTACTGGAATATTGTACATTTTCAAGCTTGAAATTCCAATTGGTATTTCATTTATTTATTTTTTTAATTATCTAAAGTAAGTTCAAATGAGAAACATAACATTGGCATTTGTCATAATGCCTCCTCAAATAGAGTATATTCCATTACTTAGAAACCTTGTGAGTATATGAGGAGAAAAAAGTATAAAATAATCTATACAAAGTCCTTTTCATTGGTTATAGCTGTCTAAATTAACTTTTGCAACAGTCTAACATTTAAAATCATAATTTACTTTTAAATTATAAAATATTATTTTTAAAGGGTTTTTATTGATGTTTCCAAAGTAAAAAGAAAAGTAAAACATAATACTGTAATATTACAATTGATTATTTCCAACGTTATCATCCTCATTTAAAAAATACTTTAAAATTTAATTCACAAGTATTTTCTACCTATGTGTGATTGTAAGATTATTTGAACATTGTTATCATAGGCAAACTTTTCTTTTTCTGTCTTTTGTTGTTTATTTTTTGGCCATACTAGGACCAAACCTAGGCTAGTAGTCTAGTCTATTATTGATCTACATCCCCAGTCCTCTACTTTAGGATTATTTCAAAACAGGGTCTTGCTAAGTTGCTCAGGCTGGTCTCAAATTTGGTATCCACCTGCTTCATTCGCCTAAACAGTTTGAATTAGGGAATTACTAATTACTAATTACTTTTGCCTGTCCAGTGGCAAAGTTTCCTTACCTAAATCCTACCTCATAAACTCATTAAGAACTATCTATTTTGCATAGTACTAACAGTTACCTGAATCCTAATAGTTTGTTCAAAAATAAAAATAATGTAGAAAGTTCAATTATTATTTCATAACAAAAATACTGTATAATAAATCACAGACTGATATAGTAAAATAATTTAGAAATAAATTAATGGTTTAACATTTAAAAAGGCATTTCAGTTTCACTCATTTTAATTTTTTTTTTATTGTTTACTCCCTTTTAGAAAAATTTGAAGATGGTTGACCTGAATCATTCTGAATTTCCTCTTTATCAAAGCACTCTTGAGAAATTAAATGCCAGCATTTCAAAATAATGGATTCTGTCCTCCAGAGGGTGAATGGTATTCAAGACTCCATGATTAAAATCGTAGTCATGAGTAAATTTTGGTCTCTGAAAGTATTTCTGAGGTTTCAACTATGCTATTAGTTAAACAAAAGACAGGGTCATCTCCAAAAGGAAATACATTAGTCTAAAGGCAGCAACGTAAGATTTCCTCGTGGTTAGCAGAGCACAAGAAAGGGGTTATACAGTTCCATTGCCTTATGCTGCATAATTAGCAGGATCAAAGAAACAGAAAAAAAATTGAAAGATAAGCTGAGCTTATCTTTGGTTCACTATTGTAAACCTTCATAGTACACACTCTGCAATCAAATGAGACTTTCCATTTCCATTCCTCACTAGATGCAAAGGTCCTGGGCACTGTGACAACCCATACAGCAAAGCAGAGACTGATGGCCATTGGCAACAACCCACCAAAATGCTGTCAAGGAGGCAATGTGGACAGGGTTGTAAAATTCCAAGAGACCAGTGAGAGATCACTGACTCTATTCCTTACCAACTTTGTGACTGGACTTTGAACTAGTTATGTAAACTCTGCCATTCAATATCCCTATCAATAAAATAGTTACCATAATGTTTCTTCAGAGAATTGTTAAAAAGAGTAAAGCATTTAATTTTTCAGAACCTCTAAACAGGGACTGGGCTTATAGCTCAGTGTTAGAGTGCGTGCTCACTTAGCACGTGTGAGGCACTGGGCTTGATCTTCAAGACCACATAAAAATAAATAAATAAAATAAAGGTATTGTGTCCACCTACAACTAAAAAAAAAAAAAAAATTAAAAAAACACCTCCCAACAGGTACAGGGTACACAGCTGCTCATCACTTGTTAATTTTTCAATTCATTTTATTTCTAATATTTTTCTCAAAAAACAAGAGATATATTGATTTTCTAATAAAAAGGCAAGTGTAGAAAACAGAAGAAAATAAAGGGGAAGTTAACAATCAACTAAAATCTTCGAATAACCACTGTCAAAGGTCATAGAACATTCCAAAAACCTGTGCTGTACTGCTATTTGTTTTTTACTTAAAATGTATCTTAGACATATTCTACATCATCATGTTATTGTCTACAGAGGATTCCCCTCAATTTTAGAGTAATTATCCAATAGAGTAATGTGGCTTTACTGTTAATTGCATTTTATACCAATATTGATAACTTTATGAGGAGCATCCTTAACCACTGCATCTTTATGAACCTGGCAAAATGATTCATTAGTGAATAATTTGATCATATGTAATATCATTAATACTTGATTAAATTATTTCATAATAGTGGCTATATTCCCTATCAAATCCATGCTCCTCAGCTTCCTTTCAGCCTTTATTCATTCAAAAATGCATAACTCAAAAATACTCAACATTAGGTGGTAGAAGACAGCTCATGCCTGTAATCTCAGCAGCTCAGAAGGCTGAGGCAGGAGGACTGTGAGTTCAAATCCAGCTTAAGCAAAAGAGAGGCATTAAGCAATTCAGTGGAACCCTGACTCTAAATAAAATACAAAAAAGGGCTGGGGGTGTGGCTTAGTGGTTAAGCACCCCTGAGTTCAATCCCAGGTACCCCCCCATCCCATTAAGAAAAAAAAACATTTAAGGAGAGTCACCCTGATGTTAGAGTTTTGTGTCTTATACATAAAATGCTCAGAAACTGGTTTCAAAGTTATTGAACCTCCCAAGATGAGTTCTAACTCACCAAGTCCATGCATTATACTTCTCATCAAAACCACACTGCTTCAAGCTTACAGGTAGTTAAAAATGACTGCATCTCTTCTTTAAATGCACAGACAGTAGGGTTTCTTAGAAATGGTTCAGCTGACATCTGTCAACTCTCTCACAAAACCTGATCTTTGAGGCTTGCTACAAGAAATAAACCTGGAGGACAGAGCTCCAGGTGTGGGGATGGTCATTAACACTGCCCAGGACAGAGGCATTATGATTGCTGAAGTGTGCTATATAATAGGCAGAATCTAATCTCAGCTCAGCAGGTCATGATCATGTGATCTCATCATCAAATTTAAATGCACTGCCTTAAAAAACAACAAAAAAAAAAAAAAAAAAAAAAAAAATCTAGACATTCCCAGGAAACCTAGGCTAAATTCAGCCAGTCTGTGATGTTGAGGTAGAATTGTGAAGGTTGTACTGTGAGACAGTATAACCCAAACATTACCAAGACAGCATTCACTTCACAAAATCCCTTCCCCCTTGTAGCTCAAAGTCCTCCGAATACATCATACATCCTAGGTTTTGTTAAAACCTTTCAGGTTCCTTGGTTGGATAGAGAGAGAAGGCAAGGTCACAAGAAACTTATTTCATTTCTTCTCCAGGGAGGCTGCTGGACTATGCTCAAATCTAACTTGACTCAACCCACATCCAGTGAAGCTACTTCTGTTTTTGGATTGTAGCCATCCATTTTTATGCCTATATACTTTAGGTGAAATTTTCCTTTACTGGGCTTCCTTAGTCAAACTCAATATCCTAGAAAGTTTCCTTGATTGTTTTTGGTATGAGATGTTTCTTAGAAAAACGTTTGGTAATAATCCACTTTGGGAACTAAAGTGTGTATACATAGTTTCACCCACAACATTCACTGAAAAACTACAATAAGTGGTGCAGATAGGGAAAAAATTCATTATTAAATGAAACTTATAACGCTTTTCCTGAGTACTTGAACATGTTTTGTTATGTGTCAGCACTAAATGATACAAAGAAATGAAGAAAGAAATGAATAAGAAAAATGTCTTACAACATATCATGATTGATCCTTAGTAGAATTCCAATAACAAAGAATGTGTGTGCCATGTAATTGTACTAACTTACCTGGACATCTTTGAAGAATCACCACTTTTTCTTTAATAAGGAGTTAAGAAATATTCCGATTATCTAGCTTTATTTCTTCTCTCTTTCAAAATAGTACCAATACCATTTTAGTTTAGAGTTTATTATGGACCAAAAATATCTTATCTCTGTCTCTCTGTACTCTTGGCTGTGATACACTGAATCTGCCATGACCTTGTATTTTAGCTTAAAAAAAAAGACTATAAAATTCCACTCACCAAATCAAGCACAGTAATCCATTAAGATTCTTCCTGCAGTCATATTTTATCGAAGGCCATACATCCAACGCTTTTTTTCCCCTAATACTAGCTTATCAATCACTATATTTAAAAAATAAATCAAAATAAGGCAATGACTATCAGGTCTTTCTCTTACTTGAGAGAAAAGTCATGTGCTATTTCCTGATGTCCAAATTATGAGCAATAATAGGTGGCAAACATGGAGAGAGCAAACTTGGTTTCAAGCCATTTATCACAACGCCCACTAGACAGACTCTATAAAGGAGAAGCATGAAAAAGCCAAGTGTTTTGTCCTCCTTCTGAGGGATAGGGAAGAAGAGGAACACACTATGGTAAATGTGAATGCCTACTAATTGCCTTGCTTGTCTCTATTAATAATTGTTTTCAGAGAAAGTACTATATCCTGTAGCCCTTCACATTCTCTGAGGAGGAAAATTGATTTCATGGTTCAAATACCAAGCCTACTGGCTAGGAAAGCAATGAAAAATGAAATCATTCAAAAGCAATAAAACAAGGCAAGTTGTTCAAAATCCCCAGGATGTAAGGTCTATGGGTCTTGTGGGTGTAGAACTGCAGCTTTTTAAAATCTGCATAAGTGGGCTCTCTCTGAGCTCATTTCCTAAGATGAGGAAATGAGGGAAATGTTGCTGAGTCTTCTACCATAGAAAAGCTCTGGGGATGTCCAGAACTGAATATTAAGGTTACTCTCCATCATGTGCTTAATTAAGTAAATTAAGAACCTCCATCTTTCTTGGTGGACTCAGTTTAATTTTCTGTGCATATTTGGTTGGTTGGCTATTTCTTTTCTTTCTTTTTCTTCTTTTTTTTTTCTTGTGTACAGAAAAACAAAGGGGGTAGAATAGGTGATCTTGAAGTTGATTCATAGCAATGGAAAGAACATGGGTCTAGGGATCCAACAAATGCACATCCATCTGCAAAATGGGCATCAAATACTTTAGATTTCCATTACTGTGACAAAATGACTGAGAAAATCAACTTAAGGGAAGAAAGACTTATTTTAGACCATGGTTTCAGAGGTTTCAGATCATAGCTCTTTGACCTTGTTGCCCATGGGCCTGTGGTGAGGCAGAACATGATGGCAAGGAGCACGTGGTAGAGGAAACTTCCCAACTTACAGTAACCAGAAAGCGAAAAGAGAGAGAAAGACAGAGGGGAATGCTGGCTATCTTTATGTCCTTTTCTGCATAAGGCCTAAAGGTGGGAAAAATAAATTTTTAAGTTTCTTTTAGTTTTTTGGATGAATGACCAGTCAGTGTTCATAATTTTAAATTTCATACCAAAGATGTGATTTCCAAATGTTCATTATAGATATTTACTAAACACTTTTACCTTGAACCTGTTCACCATTTTTTTCTTTATTTTTATTTGTTCTAAATAGTTACACATGAAAGTAGAGTGAGAAGTCTTTATAACTGACAGCAGGCTTCACTCTGACCACTGGACAGTGATTTTTCAGTGACGTATATAGCTCTGTGCCTGATTCCCCCCTTTTTTAAAAAAAACACTGCCAAGTACAAGTCATGGACATGCTCTTCTCTATACCACAACTTGACAGTAAATTGCTAACAACTGAATCTAAAAAGGTGCGGGGGGCAGAGGGGCTAGAGTCCCAATATCCCCCACAAAAGCACATCCTAAGTCACCTGAGTTCTACCCACTAGGCTCCACCTCCTAGAGTTTCCACCATCTCCCAGTAGCACTACAGGCTAGCAATCAAGCCTTAGCACACCAGCCTCTGGGAGACATTCAAAATCTAAACCATAACATGGTAGGATTTTTATGGAAGTTAGTTGGCAAAATGTATATAAAGTGCCTATTTTTCAGGTAATCTGTAATAGGGCATTGGTTAATGATTTCTTTCATTTGTTTGCTAGGTGTTTTCAGCTTCTGTTGTTCTGGTTTTGATTTCTCTTTCCTATTAGTTTATAATCACTTTTCAAATAATGTCTGAGCTAAGACCATGGGTCTCCCTTAAGCCTTCCGTGATTATAGACACTTGCATACATACTCTTTTCATTGAGAAAGTAAAACTTCAGTTCATTAAAAGGAGACTGTTAATAGGTGATTTGCATTTCAAGTTTCATGCTATGAAAAGATATGTCCAGTTAGATTAAGCAAGGAAGGTCAAAATTTCCCCAAATCTTTTAAATTGAATCTATTACTACTAACCAATTTTTTCTTGATATTTGTTAAAGGGCATGTATCATCTAATTAAAAAGATGTTTTAAGTAACAGATGTTCAGTGTTTAGTGAAATCCCTGAAAAAGGTCTTTAATAAAGGGTTCTACAGAAAACACATATATTAGAAATTCATTGAATAGATTATAAAACTATCTTGAAGTCAAGGAAAAAACGAAGACCTATACACATGTATGAGATTTGCTTCCAAAAATAAGTCTGAACTTCTATTTCATGCCAAGTTTGTGTGCAAACAATCAAAATGGGTGGGGGTGGGGGGTTCTGTGAGTAGTATTTAAGGGATGAGAAAATAATCTGTTGTTAGCAATGTGGAATTAATTACCTTTCAACCACAGGTCTTTCAACAGACAGTTGTGATTTTCCACCATCTATTGTAAATTGCAGTAGTCTTTTCACTGCTGTATTTTTGAAACTGTTAACTATGCTATTTTCCTTTCTGCCAGTTTAAAAGACAGTGACCTAATTATCCTTTGATTTTCAATGTTAATGGCACAGTTTTAGAGACCTACCAGTTGAAGTGCTTGGTCTTAAGCTACTGCTACACTTTTTCATTATTAAACAAATTTTCCTAACCTATTTTCCAAAAATAATCAAGAGAAACTCATTTGACATTGAAACTCATTTTCTTTTAGGTGTATTGTGTATCTTTCTTTATTTAAATCTGGGCATTTATGCATTTCACCCTTTCTACAAGGACAAGAAAGCTAAAATAAGATGATAAGTAACTAAAAATTGTGAGAAAACAATAGATATTACTTAATTATTAAATTGTTTTATATGTAAATATAAATGAATGTAAAGAATGAAATATAAAATTAAGTTATGTATTTTAAATGATTCATTATAAAATTATTTTTATTAATTTAGACTTGTGTGTAAATACTTATACATAAACATGAAACTTTTATATTTCCTTATATAAAATTGTATATGTATAATATAACTTATAAAAATGTTCATATATCCATTATTTTATGGAAGCCTAATGTAACTTCATTATATTGATAGAGAAAATATGATGCAAATCAGAACCTAAAACAAGGTGAAAAGATAAAGTTGTTTTGGTACAATGAACTTCACTAAACTATAGGCTTAGATACGTTGCAATGTGGATGATACTAAATAAATAAGACAATTATTTAAAAGATCAGTAGTTTCATTATTGAATACAGTCAACATAAAGAGTCAATCTCTCTTCTAGATATAGATATGGAACATGCACATTTGCACAAAAATATGTACTTAAAAATTTATGAATCAAAAGTTTTCTTAGCTGGGCACTATGGCTCATGCCTATAACACCAGCAGCCTGGGAGGCTAAGACAAGAGGATCTGAAGTTCAAAGCCAACGTCAGCAACTTAGTGAGGCTCTAAGCAACTTAGTGAGATTCCATCTTGAAAAAAAAAAGTTAAAAAAAGGGCTGGGTTAGGGCTGGGTTGGGGTTCAGTTTTACAGCACTTGCCTAGCATGCATAAGGCACTGGGTTCGATCTTCAGCGCCACATAAAAATAAAATAAAGATACTGTGTCCACCTAAAACTAAAAAATAAATGCTAAAAAAATGAGATAATCAAAAAAGAAATGAAAATGCATTCTATCTGGTTATGAGGAACAATGACAAAAAATGATCAAACTATAAAAAATACAGTAATCAACTATGTTTAAGTATTGGACACTAGATGGCTCAAAGTTGTGATCCTTGGGCAAAAGAATGAAGACTCACAATTATTAGGACCTCCTGCATGGTATTTCTGTCCAAAGTACAACAAAGGAAACTGTACTCTAAGTAGGGAAAAGAAGTCTGGCTAGGCAGAAGAAACAAGATCAAGATTTGATGCTGATGAGGCAGCTCGAATTTAGGGAACAAAGTACAGGACAGGGTTCTGAAGAACTGAAAATTTCATAGAAAAGAAACTCCAGGAATTGCCACAGGAGTTTCCTGCTGAAACTTGGCTAAAACTAAACATTCATGAGCACTGCAAAACTTTTTAAGACTTTGCAAAACAACATCTTCTGGAGATCTGTTAGCTGAATGAGAATTTCACAGTTCATGTGATGTTTTCAGAAACTTCCACTGGACCAGAGAACAAAGATGTCAGAGAACCTCTTAGACTAGAGGAAGCAGAAAAATGTGGTGATTCTAAAGAAAAAGAAAATAGTCAGTGATAGAAGACCACGAGGGTTTTTTGTTTGTTTGTTTGCATTGTTTTATTTTGTCTTTTCTGGTTCTAGAAACCGTGTCTTTCTTTTGATAAAGATTTTAAAGCAATTTTTATAAATATTTTAGTGGATTCAAAGGAAAAGGTGTGCATGATAAGAAAACAGATTGGGAACTACATTTGATATAGCGAAAACTAATTTTTAAAAAAATCAAATAGAAACACCAAAACTGAAAAAGAAGATTAAAAAGTTAACAAAACAAAACAAAAAACCTTCTATGGAAAACTTGGTAAGACAAACAAATAAACAAAAATACGTTACATGACAAATGGAACAGAAGTAATAATATGATTGATTTAAACATCTCAAATATATCCACATTATATTAAATGTAAATGTGAATGTACTACATATTCCATTTATCAGACAGAGATGATCACAATGGATTAGAAAGGAAGACACACTTTCAGGCTTTCCATTCTAAATTTAAAAATGCAGAGAGAGATTAAAGAATGGAAGAATATCATTATTAACTAATCTTAAGAAGACTGCACCAGTCACATTAAAACTGGAAAAATTAACTTCTGACAAAGAAACATGATTAAATATAAAGATGTAATAATGCAGTGATAAAAATATCAAAACACATCAAAGGTGTAAATGAAATCTATAAGCATCTAAACAGAGCTGTGAAATATATAAAGCGAAACCTGATAGATCTAAAGGCAAAAGTAGAAGAAAATCCACAATTTTTGTTTTACGTGGTAACAATACTCTCACTAGCTGACAGATAATAGAGACCCCCCCAAAAAAGAAAAATGAAGATGTAAATGATTCAAATCAAAATAATCAAATTAATATTTATGCCCCAAATACTCTGAATAATATGCATATATCCTGGTACATATGAAGTGTTTATTAAATTAATAACCCACATACTAGAATAGTCTATGATCCCTAGTGATTTATACTATTTTCTCTGACAATGATAAAATCACATTTGATCTCAATAACAAGAAGAAGAAAACTTTGGATAATTTTACAATATATAAAATCAAATTTAAATAACTCATAGACTACACAAAAGTAAGAGAAATAATAAAATATTTTGCACTTACATAATATAAAAACAAAACACTTCAGAATTTGTGGAATGCTGCCAAAATAGTTTTCAGAGTCTAATGTGTAGCATGACATGCTTATAGTTGAAAAGAAGAATGGCTCAAAACTATTTATACAGAATTTTCTTTATGGAATGATGAAAAGAAGTTCAAAATCAGCCAAAATTAAAAAGAAAGAAATAATAAATATTAACGTGAAACCCAGCAAAACAGAAGAAACGAGACAAAAAGCAGATTCTTTGAAAACATCAACCATATTGAGAAACTCTCTGTCATAATGAGAAGAGGGAGAAAGAAAACAGATAAGGGAATCCCAACCATCAAATCTAGAATAAAAATAAGGCACTATCACCACAGAGGCCAAAGGCATTAAAAGGAAAATAAAAAAATATTATGAACAATTTCCTGTGTACACATTTATCAATCTTGAAGAAAGACCAAAACATTTAGAGTAACAATTCATGGAGCAAAAATATGAATAGCCCAATAACTGGAATAAATATGATTCCAAATGGTAAAAGAGATTAACACACAAAAAAGAACCTTATGACACCAAATGGCCTCATAGGTGAGTTGTATCAAAATTAATGAAAAAAACAATGTGACTGATTCTAAAGAAATATCTTTATTATTCCTCGTATTTTTTTGAAGTCAGAATAGTCCTTAAAACAAAACTAAGAAAGGATATGGCTAGAAAAGAAAGTTACACATCTATTTCCCACAAAAGCATGGACATGAAAATCGTTACCAGAATATTAGAATACTAGTGATATATTAAAGGTTTCATATAGCATGATCAAAAGAAGGTTATCCCGGGGATGTCAACAGGCTTCAGAATTGTTCAATTGACTAATATACTTCATTCAATGTTATGAAATAAAAGCAAATTATTGTATTAATAATTTTAGAAAAAGCATGTGGCAAAATTTATTACTAATTCATGAATTAAAGGAAACCCATAGCAATTAGAAAGGAACTTCCTCATTCTTATAAAGAATATACATATATGGAGATATCATCATAATTAATATTCAGAAACACAAATAATCAGAAGTAAAATAATAAAGACTAAAAAGGAAGTCTGAAAACTGTTTCTCACAGATGACATGGTTGCATAACATAAAAAATCCTAAAGAATCTACAAATAAAATCCTATGACTTAACGAAGAAATTTAGAAAGGTCACAGAATGTGAATCCCATAATTGTACAACTGAAAAATAAATTAAGTCACACCATTTTTAAAAACATAAAACTACAAAACACTTGAGGAACATTTTAACAAATCATGAGCAACACCTCTACATCCATGAGATAAAGACCTGTGTAAATAAAGACCTACATTCTGCTCAAGGAGGGAAGACAAAATATTGCTAAGATGTCAATTCCCCCCAGATTGACCTACGAATTTGACACAATGTAAATAAACTTTCAACAGGCAATTTGGTAGAAATTAATTAGCTTTTTCTAATTTATGTGAATCTTCATAAGGCCTATAATAACTACAAGAATTATGAACAAGAAGAACTAAGTTGAAGACGTTGTATTATCTGCTTTCAAGTCTTATTCTGATGTATCTATCTGCAAATTACTGCTTTCAAGATGCTTCTTAATTTGATAAACAAAATTTTAGTGAATCTAACATACCTATATTATCTGTACCTGCTTTCATGGTATAATGTCAAAAATGAGTAATTGTGACAAAGGCCTTATGGCTTGCAATCCCAAAATATTTGCTATGTACTCCTCTGAGAAAAAGTTTACCAACCATTTCTAAAGCTACAGTAATCACGATGGTACCATCAGTATAAGAGACAAGTAGAGCAATACAGCAGGCTAGAATCCAGAAACAAAACCACACCGAGGTATTTTCATTTCTACCAAAGACACCAATGCAATTAAATGGAAAAGGATCAGACTATTAAACAAAGAATGTTAGTAAACTAGTTACCTATAAAGAAAAAGGGGGAAAAAAATGAAACTTGACTCCCCACCTTCTTCTATGGAGAAAAATTAATTCAAATTTTTTTATTAGTTGTTCAAAACATTACAAAGCTGTTGACATATCATATTTCATACATTTGATTCAAGCGGATTATGAACTCCCATTTTTACCCCGTATACAAATTGCAGAATCACATCGGTTACACATCCACTTTTTTACATACTGCCATACTAGTGTATGTTGGATTCTGCTGCCTTTCCTAAGATACCATCTCACCCCAGTAAGATTGGCAGCCATTATGAAGTCAAACAACAACAAGTGCTGGCGAGGATGTGGGGAAAAGGGTCCACTTGTACATTGCTGGTGAGACTGCAAATTGGTATGGCCAATTTGGAAAGCAGTATGGAGATTCCTGGGAAAGCTGGGAATGGAACCACCATTTGACCCAGCTATTCCCCTTCTCGGACTATTCCCTAAAGACCTTAAAAGAGCATACTACAGGGATACTGCTACATCAATGTTCATAGCAGCACAATTCACAATAGCTAGACTGTGGAACCAACCTAGATGCCCTTCAAGAGATGAATGAATAAAAAAAATGTGGCATTTATACACAATGGCGTATTACTCAGCACTAAAAAATGACAAAATCATGGCATTTGCAGGGAAATAGATGGCATTAGAGCAGATTATGCTAAGTGAAGCTAACCAATCCCTAAAAAACAAATGCCAAATGTCTTCTTTGATATAAGGAGGGCAACTAACAACAGAGCAGGGAGGAAGAGCATGAGAAGATGATCACCATTAAACAGGTACAAGAGGGGGGAAGGAAAGGGAGAGAGAAGGGAAATTGCATGGAAATGGAAGGAGACCCTTATTGTTATACAAAATTACATATAAGAGGAAGTGAGGGGAAAGGGGAAAAATTAATTCAAATTTAATCATAACCTAAAAGTAAAAGTGACAACTATCAAACTTCTAGGAGAAGACACAGGAGAATACTTTGGTAAACTCTGGATGGTGAAAGTTTTTTGAATAACATAGGAAGCATTCATTGTGTAAAAAACACTGACAAACTGAATTCCCCAAATGTTTAAACTTCTGTTTGTCAGAAGGCTATTAAGCCACATGTTAGCAGTTTTGTGTCACTCTGACCAACATATACAACAAGAACAATTTAAAAGAGGGAAGGTTTATTTGGGCTCAGAGTTCCAAAGGTTCCTTCCATGGTCTGCTGACTCTATTGCTCTAGGCCAAACAGCGAGGCAGAACATAGAGGAGGCCATGGAGGAGCAAAGCCACTCCCAAAGCAGCCAGGATGCAGAGAGAATGAGTGTGGAAGGGGCTGAGGGAGGATGAATGTTTCCAGGGCATGTCCCCCTGTGATCCACCTCTTCCAGCCATGCCCCACCTGCCCACAGTTACCACTCAGTCAGTGCACCCAGACTAGGATGCACTGATCAGGTTACAGCTTGTGATCCAATCACCTCATCTCTGAGCATTCCTGTAATCATGTAGGAACTTTGGGGGGAATGCCTCAAACCCTAATAAGCCTAAACTGAGAGACACTCTATGAGATACCTGGCCAGAACTCTTCAAAATTATCAAGGCCATGAAAGACAAGGAAAACCTGAGAATCGTCTGTCCTAGAATGAAGGAGAGTAAGGAAACAAGAAAACCAAGCACAATGTGATATCTTGGATTGGAAAAAAACAGACATTAGTAGAAAAACTGGGAAAATCAGAAAAAGAAAACTATAGGCTTTGTACAGTATTGCATTGATGTTAACTTCTTAATTTTGATAAATGTATCATGGTTATATAAGATGTTACTATTAGAGGAGCCTAGGCAAATGGTATTTGGGAACTCTCTGTACTATCACTGCAGCTCTTCTGTAAATCTAAAATTATTCTGAAATAAAAATAAAAGGGTGTTATGAAAGTGAGTAGGCCAATCACAGACCAAGAGAAAATTTATTTTTATACGTGTGTACGTGTGTGTGCAAATGTCTTATAAGGGACTACACCCAGAATATGTACATAACTGCTACAATTCAATAATAAACTGACACATAACCCAATTAAAAATGAAAAAAAAAACCTAAAACAGTCACTTCACAAAAGAAGATATGCAAACTGGCCAATAAGCACATGAAAAAATTGCTTAAGACCATTAGTCATCAGAAAAAAATGCAAATTAAGACCACAATGAAATACCACTACACCCCCTTTAGAATGGCTAAATTTAAAAGGAGCAGTAACAACTGTTAACAAAAATGAAGAGCAGTCCAAATTCCTATACATACTGGTAAAATTGTGAAATGAAATAACTACTTTACAGAATAGTTCGACTGTCTTATAAAGTTAGACATGTCTATTCCAAGATCCAGCAATCCCACTTCTAGATATTTATCCAAGAGTAATGGAAATCTATGTATACAAAATGACTATGTATACCAAAAGGGAGTTTCTATATTACTATCTACCTATTCTTAGGCACTATCCAGGAGGCTTTCTACATATAAACCTATTTGCCCCTCACTAAAACCCTATGTAAATTGTTCAAATCATACTCCATGCATATATGAATATATCACAATGAATTCCATTTTTAAGTATATGATAATGTATCAATTTAAACCAAAAAATAAATAGAAGGAAGACCAGTAGAGTAAAAGAAGGGGATTCTAGGGAGAAGGGGAGGAAAAAGGGAAGTACTTGGATTTAAATGGTACAAATTATGTTAGATGCATTTTATGAATATGTCAAAATGAACCTCACTATTATGTAAGACTATAAGGTACAAAGGAAAAACACTAAAAACCAATCTGTAGCTACATATGCTTTTAATTCATTCAATTATTCCACAAATTCTGATAAGACTTAGGTTGTGGCAAGCCATGGTTTAGGGACTAGGGTTATGGAGAAACTAGATCTCAAGTCCCTGATACTATAAACTTGCATTTTAGATGAGCAAACAGGTTATAAACTAAAAGTACAGTAGCAGGGGTTACAGTGGTGTCCCCATTTTATAGATGAGGCTTTAGAGGTGGGGGATGAGTTTTGAAGCCAATTTCTCTGAAGCAAGACCAGGAACTCCTGATCATGGCACTAGGGCACCATGAGAAAGGAATAATACATTCCTTGTCTCTCAATACAACAACCCTTCTCTGCAGCTGTCACTTTAAGAAGTAGATGGGCATTAAAAAAAAAAAAAAACTATATAAGTCATTTTTATTTAAATTTGTGTTAAGGAAAATAAACTGCTGAGTTTTTCAAAGGGAAACTAAGACTGGCTCTCTTGTTTCAAAGAAGAGACAATTAAGTACACAGCTGAAGGATGCGGTTGGCAGACAAACGGATGAGCGTCTTGTATTTTGCCCTGACACAAATTCACAAAAGTGTAGGCCAGATTACTCGCTCTGTACTTGTAATTAGTTTCACGTGTCATTGAGATGGTCATCTTTGTTCATGCCTTCATAATTATAGAGCGTTCCACTACTATTAGAAAAACAAGGCGTAGAAATCTGTAAGCCAACATTGTGTAGGTTAGGTAAAATTAATCTGCCAGAACAAAATCATTTCCTTTGAGCTATTCTCTCTTTGGAGAGCCTTTGTGGCCCATTTTTAACTAATAATGTTTAATTCCATTATAGATAGCTATATAAAGAAATGAAGCAACACTACCTAAACAGAGCACAGGACCTTTCTTATTTCATTCACTTTGAATTAGCCTCAACCTCACAGATGTAAAACATGGCATGTAAAATGTACTCTCTGACTAAATTGCTCAAGCAACTGATATAATATTGTATAAAAAGAACAGATCAAATATGAGGGCTGCAGTAGGAGATCTCTCTCAGTAGGAGAGCCATATTCAGCATGCCCAGGGCCCTGTGTGCAATCTCAGTGACAATAAATAAATAAATGAATAATAAAATTTACAGATGTTTAAAATAAATCAATATGATTTGCTGAGCAGATTTTAGTGATTTCCATCTAGCCCAGTACCTTGCGATACAAAATAGCTTTTCAGCAACATCTCTATGATGTCTTCACGTTACTGTCTAGCTGTATAAATCAGTGTGTAGCTGTATAAGTCAATGTGTACCATACCATTTGCCTTTCGAAAAGCATTTGTCCCATTTTTTTGCATAAGGAACACCAGCTCAGACATCACATTCTGTGTTTTCAGCTTTTGCCTTTGTGTCAACCTCAAAGAGTTAATCGTCATTCAGTTGGAACCCTCACTATACCTTGCATATATTCATATTGATTAAAGCATTATATTAGAACACATTTTTATTTACATGTATATCCTGCTGACCCTGCCTCCTAAGTATTTCTCAAACCTCTCTTCTCATCACCTCCTCCCTGGAGTCGTATACTCAACACTTAATATTCAGAACAGGATGCAAACTGACTAAGGAGAGCAGTGGCCTTATGCCCCACCACAGCCTTCTGGGATGAGGTGGAATCCATCCTCCAAGCCCCACCGCTGCTGTCTTAAGGAAACCACTGTCATCTCCACCTCACACCTTACACCACTTCCCAAAGCCTCACCGCCTCTCATTTCACACCTTCAGTTCCCTCTTCACCTTTTGCCCCCCTGCTCCTTGTATAAAGTTAATTTATGACCACACCTGCATATTAGAATTGAGTTTCACCTTCTCAGACAATCCCTCTTTAAATTAAAAAAAAAATAACTACAACTTTTAAAACCTGATTTTACAACATATTATTTGGGAACTTTTAAACTCCAAGCCTGGATTTCCACTAGAGCCTTGAAGACCATGGGTTATGTGCACATATATGAGTGTATTTAAATAATCTGACATTAATTCAAATAACTGAACATTACTTTTGGAATTGAGACTTCACTTTTCAAATGAAGGCAAGGAGGAAGTTCATTTTCAAGATGATTTAAATGTCCTGCTTTTGATCTTCTCTCTTCTTTTATCAACATTTTATCCATAGTTAAGGTTCAGAATTATATTCTTTCAAATCCGGGATTGTGGCTCAGTGGTAGAGTACTTGCCTATCATGTTTGAGGCACTGGGTTTGATTCTTAGCACCACATATAAATAAATAAAATAAAGGTTCATAAACAACTAATAAAAAAAATTTAAAACAGAATTATATTCTTGGGTCTGGGGATGTGGCTCAAGCGGTAACGCACTCTCCTGGCATGCATGGGGCGCTGGGTTCGATCCTCAGCACCACATAAAAATAAAATAGAGATGTTGTGTCCACCGAAAACTGAAAAATAAATAAATTCTCTCTCTCTCTCTCTCTCTCTCTCTCTCTCTCTCTCTCTCTCTCTTTCTCGAGAAAAAAAAAAGAATTATATACTTTTTACAGAAGAGTCAAGAAAATGGTGATCATGTTATGGTAAAAATCATGGCACTAACTGCATTTGGACTGTCTGTACACATTAAGATAACTGAACACTCCATTATTTCATAGTAAAAAATGTTGGCCTACAATAATTTAGAAAGCATTAACATCATATATGTATGAAACACAATCATTTTAGGCATATTTTTCAGCCATAGATTCACACTGACAGCAAATGTTAGTACTGTCCCATGTGAAAATACATAGCAGAAGGTTGAAAAGATAGGCCAAAGCACTTCATAAATCTTGCTCTTTTCTTTTGTAAAATGGATAGGATCATTTTCTTTTTATATCCCCAAATTGATCTTCAATTTGTTCTTTCCAGGCTATAAAATACAGGCTCCAAGAAAAAAAATTACCTCCCAATTTTATCTTAAGCTGTTCTTATTAAGCTACTAATTATGACAAAATAACAAAATGACATTTGGTTATCACTCAAATGAAAGGTGCAGCAGAATAATAACATTCTAGGACAAGAAATATAACCAACAACTATTTTTGGCTTATGTGTATTATGTATTTCTCATTTTCATAAATTGATGGTTATATAAATGTGCTAGGGCTACCATAAAAAAGTACTGTAAAGTAGGTAGTTTTAAAAAGAGTTTTACTGTCTCACAGGTCTAGAGGCCAGAAGTTCAAAATCAAAGTGTTTACAAGACAGGCTGCTGTTGAGGGCTTGTAAATATCTGTCTTCTCTCTATATCTCTTCATATCATCTTCCCTTTATAAGTGTAATCTTCCTAAATCTCCCCCTTCTATAAGGACACTAGTCATATTGCATTATGACCTATCCTCTTAACTCATTTTAATTGATTACCTCTGTAAAAATCCTATTTCTAACCAAGGTAATATTCTGAATTAATGGGAGGCAGGACAAAAATATACGACTTTTGAGGGACACAATTCAATCTAGACCAATTGTTAATATTACCAAGGCAATCTAATTTTATTTTTAGAATCATTTTATAATATCACACTTAGGTTTAGATAAAACTCTACTTCTCTGATCCCCCCAAAAGCAACTATTCATAAAACTCAATTAAAAATGACCCACAATAGAAATTGCTACAGAAAACACACACACTGAAAATGCTAACTACAAAGAAGCTGGAGATGAGCTATAATATATTATCAAAAGCATCATTTTGTTGCTTACTCAAAAACAAATCCATTTCAAAGTCAGGCATTTTTGGCTACATTTCATTTGAAGCAAGAAAGCAGGTGTTTTCCATATAGTTGTACTCTTCCCATGCCAAAAATATCAGCTAAGTGTGATTTCATTCCAGAATTTCATGATCAAAGCTCCAGAGACCACAGTGATGTGTTCAACACCTGACACTTTTGCTTAAACGATTACAAATGTATTTGCTGGTTTTCCAGTCAGAGTGTAGACACTCTTCCCTCACCTTTCCCCAAGAGTAGCCTCTCTTATCCTTCATAACCCAGCTTAAATGCAACCTCTTTGAAATGTCAACCTCTTATTCGCCACCCTTAGTCGCTCTCTCATGTATCCACCTGTTCAGTTTCTGCACAGAACACTGTGTAATTTTCTTATTTGCATATTGACTTGATTATTGTTTGTCTACTGCAGTAGAATAAGCATCATAAGAGAAAACATCTGGTCTGACTTGTTCATCTTTTTATCTCCTAGATATAGTGTCTGCCCTAGAGCAAATGTTTAATGAGTATCTGTTGAATAAATAAATGGAAACAAGAATAGGACTTGCCTTCCCTCTATTTCTAGAAGTGTGTGTATGTAGATACAGACATATATACACATGTGTGTATATATATATTTTTCCCATTTCTAATGGAGTTATAAGGTAGACTACCCCCAAATGTTCTCATTTTGCATGCAAATGATATGCACTAATTATGAAACTTGCACAGTGGATCTACAGTCACAGAAGAATCATAGCCTTAGAGTTGTCTAACTCTGTAGGTAGTACTCTGCAGTTTCCCAGATTTCTCAGCCAAGATAAATCTCTACACATCACTCTGAATTCCAGTCATCTCAAACCTTGACATGAATTTTGAATCAGACCAGCCTCCTTTATTCATGATATGTGTGAACATAGGGAACTGCTTTCTCTTTCCAATCTCTCCTTTCCTTACACTAAATATACTTTACTCTCAGATTGCTAATGACTTTAAAATGAGAAAATGTATGTAAACCCAAGACCTTCCCAAACCTGGTGCTCATTAAAGAGTAGTTATAATACCACTTATCAATATTTTGTCATTGCAGTCATATAGAATAAGGTTCTTGTCACAGAAGTCAATTCATTTACTCTGTTGCATGTATACAGTTCAGAGTACTCTGTACTGTATGCATATTTAAGTATACTTAATACTTAGGTAGGCAAGAGGACCATGTTATGCAAACTTGGTAGTTTGAATAAGTTGTTCCCAAAGTCAGTCTCTTCTATGAAAGATAATATTGTTTCTCTTTAAAATCTCCTTCTGATCATTTCCAAATTAAAACCTTCAACAGATTTCTCTGAAATTGTATTTAGCACTTTCACTAAACATGAATGGAAATGGAATTCAAATTCTTCTTTAAAATTCAAAAGTAAAAGAAACTGTTTTGTTTTCAACAATATGAGTTTATTATTGAAAAATATGTTCTCTTCTACCCAGGGGATTATTTGCAAAACAGATCTTTTTAATTCAGAAAACGAATGAATATATCATAGCATACAAGGATAGCTGTGAGACACTAAATTTTACTAGAGATTTTTTTCTGTTTTTATTTTTCCTAAGCATTTTAATTATCTGGAAAGAAAAGATGTTTAAGTTCTGATATGCTTCGCATATCCTATTAATTCCACAGTGGATTTAAGTTCCTTTAAACGTCACTGATTTTTAATTACCATGCAAATGTATTAACTAAGCTTCTTAGAGCTAAAGGTTGGAAGCACATGTAGAAGAGCTGATAAAAGAATTTCTCCCTTTTATGTTTATAACAAAAAAATAATTCATGAATTCCTACTTTGTGGCTGGAACTCTTCAAGATTATTTCAGATAAAATAAAAATGTAATTCTCAAATTGCTTCACAAGATCCCCATCAGCATATTCATTTGATAGGTAGGAAAACACGTTCAGGTTCCATCTACAGACTAAGCAACTCAACCAAAAACAGACAAAGAAAGTACAGATGGAACAAAAAGACAAACAGCACATGTTGCCACAAAGGTGTTTGAGAACATCTCGGGCATGATCAACCTGGTACACCAAGGTCAGCCAGATGTCAGGGCAGTGTTTCGGATTCCCACTTCATGAAGGTATGTCAAGAGGCAACTGCTCTAGAAAATGACTATGAACTTTGAAGTTTTGCTTGCAAACTTTGAGTTTAGACTCTGACATTTGCCAGTGGAGTGGATGTGAGTATTTTACTTCCCCTCTTACTCTCATTTTCCTCATCTGCCAAATAATACTTGCTAGCAAAGATGCATATAGTAGGTAGGGCTTCAATGAGTAAAACACTTTATAAATATTGTTGTTGAGGAACACTAACTTCTTTAGTTGTGCATATTGATCATCAATATTTTAGATAATATTTGTTGAGTATACCCTTGAAATCAGTGCTAACGACTTTATATGGATTATTTTATTTAATACCCACAGTAGTTCTTTGAGTTAGGTATTATTAACATTTTTGCTGTTGTAATGAGGAGACTATATAGACTAGCCCTACTTTTAGGCTTGGTAATTGATTACCTAAATCCCAAATCCCTCTTAAATCATATGTATATATCATGGCTTTTGTAAAGGGCACGTGATTTCATCATAGTAAATTCAAACAATCACTTCTATGCCTGTATTATTAAAGGAAGTGAACATGAGACAAGCATTGAAATTTCCCAAAGATAAATAAATGATAAGGGACAAAATAAACACAAACTTGCCATTTCATGGCTTCAAGAGCAGTGTAGTTTCTGAAGAACTATACTGTTCTGAATACCTGTGTTGCTCGGTTTACAAAGAACATGAAACAGGACTTAGTTCTTGTCCTTTAGAAAGCTCTCAGTGCAAAAGACTTTATTTTGCCAAGGGCCATGTCCAGTACATTTCATCAAATTTTCACACTGAAATACTGCAAATTTATATTATCCCCAAATTGTGCTTAATCCATGCTCAAATGATCACAAGACAAGGACAAGAATGAAGCTCTAACTCAAGGAACTGAAAAATATGAGTTCCCATGGCTATTGCTTCCCAGTCCCTCAGCCATCTCTACTTTTGTTTTTGGCAACAACCTACACTTTCTTTAAGAGAAGGAATAAACCCCTTACTTCTTTCATGTCTCTAAGGCAGCATCAATGTGTCAATTATGATTTTGATGCCCTGCTCTGCTCTGTGACTAAATTTAAATGGCTCAGTCAGCTCCTCTGATATGAACATATGAATTTCTAGGACACAAAATGACATGATGAAAGATATTACAGGGAACTCATTAGGTGTTTGGGACCCAAATCTTCCACAAAAGACACTACAGATGGAGGTAAAGCTGGAGAAAAAGGAGTATGATCAGATGTGTGTGGTTGTCTTTGAAAGAAAGAAAAAAAACCCACTTACAATTTTTCCTGGGTTTATGTCAGTGACACTGAGAAAACACCCCGCAGCATCCTTGGAGAGCTAACATGGTCATATTTGCCAACATGGAAGACTCTTCATCAGATAAGACACTCTAGCTTCTTCTATTGTGGTTAACTCACTTGAGATAAATTTGTACAGGAATGGATGAGGTCCTTACAAAAAAAATGTGAGTTAAGTTGAAAAAGATGTACTTTCACTGTGGTTTGTTAGTGTCAGGGATAACTACTCCAGTGGCTTTGGCTGAAGTCATTAGAGGTGATGTAAGGTTGCAGACACATTTTTATATGCCTGTGCTTCTCATCCCTATTCTGAACTGGAAGAAAACTTGACCCAGAGATTGATACAAACTCCCTCTCCAGAAACCCAGGGTAAATTAGCTGGGTATTGCAGTAATTGCAGTGACCCCCTACCAACATCATACTCTGTGCTCAGGATGCACAAAAATATCACAGTATTTCAAAGAACTATGCCTCCAATGCTGTAAATATTATTTCAACAGATACATGGATAAAGAAAATGTGGTACAAACACCACTGGAACTTTACTCAGCCATGAAGAAAAATGAAATTGTTATTTGCAGGAAAATGGATATAACTAGAGAATATCAAGTTAAAAAATATACTAGACTCAGAAAGTCAAGGGGTCTGTGTTTCTTCCTATATTTGGAAGCTATAGAGAAAAGATTCACCAAAGTGAATCTTAGGAAAATAGGAGACAAGTAACAGAGTAGGAGGGAAACAAGGTGAGACTGGAGGAGAAGGAAGGGAATTGAGGAATGAAATTGGCCAAATTATCCTATGTGCATGTGTGAGCATATCACATTGAATTTCACCATTGTGTATAATTATAATACACTGATTAAAAAAAAGACATTAAAAAAAAAAACAGTCTAAAGGCCAAGTCTAACAAACACATCCTAGCTAAATTCTGGTGAGAAAAAAAAAAAAAGAAAGAAAATTTGACTAAAATAACTCACAGGTGACAAAATAAAACTGGAAACTTCTAATTTGGCCACGAAAGAACACTGATGTACACCACACCGGAGAAATAGAATTTCAGTTGACTTTTTTCCTCCTATGTGGGAAAAGCTTATTCTTTGAATATTTTATACAAAATAAAAAGTGCAAAAGGGGAAAAATCCCTTTGAGAACATGCAAAAGCAGTCATTTTTTCAGAGCTAAAACAATATTCAATGATTGGAAAAATATCAATTATAAGGAAAGAAAGACTTAGTTTTAATCTGTCACTGAAGTGGGGGCCTCATACAAAGCTCTTACCTAGTGACATTACAATCCCTTGATATTCATCATATCCTAACAGAAAAAAAAAAAAAAGAGGTATTCAGAATTAAGTTCTAACACTTCAAATGGTAAAAATTAATCCTCTGAGTTTTCTTGACATGTGATCATTCATAGTAGAAGACACATTTGGTGGTGAAAACTGGAAATAAATACCTATTACTATCTATGACGCCTTCATAGAGTCTTTTAAATATTAGACTACTAGTCAATACAATTCTTTTTGATTATTGAGAGCACAAACATTTGCAAACATGGCATTATGCATGCACCAAAGATCCTCAAAATTTGCTCTAAATTTGTTCACAAAACGGAAATGTTTTGGCTCATGCAAGATAGTAAGAGACACACAGATAAAGTCACTGGGTATACTTAGAAGACATCCTAAAGTATGCTCATTTTCTTTCTTTTAATTTGATTTTCATTAGTGCATTATAATTACATACATTGTGGGATTCATTATTTTCAAATGTAAGGCAGGACATTATAAACTATGACTTTATCTGTGCCATACACGTAGCACAAGCTATTGATACACCTCCAATATTAAATTTTAATTTAAATTGGTATTTATCAACTCAAAACAAAGAGCTTTGGGAAGCAGTAGGGATTGTTTCTTAGGTATCAACATATAAACTACCTTTGAGCTTTATAAGGTTGATAAGTAGCCTTGGGGCAGAGTTTATGAAGTGGTAATGAACCTGTTCCAATGGCCACTTTGGAGGCTGCAGAGAAAGGTTAAGTGTGGATGTCACTATCTTGAAAACTGCTGTGCCATCTGGCATATAACAGAAAAGAGGTGATTATAGGCAGGTGAGAGGGTAGAGGATCCCTCTTGGAAAGAGAAAAGAAATCCATCCATGCACATGTGTAGACACTGAGTAGATCTGTAACACTTCTTTTGATTATCTTACAATTCAAAACCACTTTGCTTAGGAGTACAGTGATTGTATTTATTCTACACTAAGGCATCACCCCTTGTTTAAACATGTACAGGTTTACCAGAAATATACTCACTAATTTATAGAGTAGGTTGAGACAGCTGTCCTCTAGCTACCTACCCTTTAAGAATCATTCTCCCACTAAAGATGGCTACCTGTCTTCTGATGCAGGGGAAATCAGCACAATTTTCATATTACAGAAGTGTGCTATTTTTAAAGAATCATGTTGCATGTAAGTCTCACCAAAGACTGAGCAGTGATTAAATGAGACATGAGGGCAATCAATAAATGGTTCCTAACAGCTAAAGAAAATGCAGATTAAAGAAACAAATCTAAATTCAGAAAAATCCCACAGACTGTTTTATGGGGAACTAAAATAATAATATCACAATTTAAGAAGACAAAAATAATTTAAAATGAGCAAAGGTAAGGAAAGATAAAACTTAGCAAGTCATTATGCAATTTGTTGAATTCATAAATCTTATGATTTAAACATATAAGTCCAAGATACCATTCCAATGAGCAAAGCAAGGTCAAAGTGGAGCAGAAAATGCATTTTTAATGGACTCTAACACCATGCTCATTTTCTCTTTTCACAATTTTCTTAATCAGTGTTGGTTTTCCCTCTTTAACCAATGTTGATATTAAATTATGTACTGAAAAGAACATAAAATGAGCCATAGTTACTTGTTTTTTGGCTAACTGAATGCCAAGTGAGATATAAGGACATTAATGGTAAGAGGAAAAGGTTTGAACCAACCTTAAAAGAAAAACAACCACACCTTCCAACTGGATAGGAAATTATGTGTGTTAGATAATTAGAAAGTATTTCTGCAGCTGCTTCTAGTAGTAGAGAAGAGTATCTTTAAAAAGCTGGATGTCAAAGTACTTGTTTGTGTCACCTGTAACTTCAACACTTACCTAAGTGATACTCAGCTCTTCATAAAATGAAGGGATACAAATCTGGTAAAATGGAAGGTGACATTTGCCTTGCTAATTTTCATTTGTATGCCTTAGTTTAACAAAGAACAAATTATCATGAAACTATGTAGTCAGAAAACAAAAAATTCTATTGCTTATTTTAGTCTTTTCAAATTCTTAATATTCAGTTATTGGCTACCTATTACTACATCTTCTTTTTCCATAACTTCTTTGGGATTAATGCTCCTTTTGACATAATGCAATGACAACATTACATGTATCGAAGCTGATTTTAACGAATGTTTCCTATATAGAGAAAATACCCTAAAAATACAGCTATTATCATATTTAATCTTCAATGAACTTCAAGTAGGAAATTACCTCATTTCACAGTTGAGGACATTGAGACTCAGAGATTATATAACGTGCCTATAGTCACAAATCCTTGATATACGAATGCTGGGGTTAGAACATGTTCTGTAAGACGGTATCTATGACAGCACTCTGGCTAACTCCCCAGAACAAAGCTCTGTTTTTTAGTGCAGGCTCCACAAATATGGAGAAAGCATATTTGCCTCATGAAATGAATGAATAAAGAGTGTGGCTAAGCTCCTCATCACAGTGCTAGGCCTCAGCGATCAATGAACTTTGCCAAGCAATCAATATCTGCTGCAATACTTTGCTCAGAAAACAGGTCTAACAAATCATATTTACTGATTTTGTAGCTTGTCTGCAGGAGGTCTACTTTGTTGACTATGACTAAGAACACCAATGATTTATGATGCTTGATCAAATGTGTCAGTTCTTCAAACTTAGAGAAATCTGTGGACCATGGAGACCCATTGTTTTTACTGTTTTCTCCAGGTTCAAGATATCAAAATAAAAGTATGCTTAGTAAGACTGAGCTGAGCCTTTGGGGTTAACTACCAAGTTCACCATCGCTTTAAAGAAATACATCCGGTACTTGCTCTAAGTACCTTACCAATGAGCACCTTCATCCCTCTTTCTTAATAATATTAAAAGAAAAATATTTTCCTTGATTAATCTTCCAACAATATGTTTCCTGAATTAATAGCTAAAGCACTAATTAATAACTAGTTTTCAAAATCAGAATTCTAGTCAAAATTCTACTACTTGGTAGAATTTCTACAGGTGACATTCAGTATTAACAGGACACTTAACATCTCTGGAATTTATTTTCTAAGCAGTGGGAGGGAGGGAAAGAGAGAAAGAGACAGGAAACACCAACACTTGTTATGTCTGCCTCCCACATATGGTGGGAAATTATATTAAAGTACTTTCAATTTTGTCAAATGTGGTGACAATATTAACACTGGTATCATCACTGGAGGAAGTATTGATATTCAACCAGAAAAGAGCATTGGTTGAACACAGCAAAGTTCTGAAGGTGATGGTCTTAATGCAAACTGAAGGACAAAATCTACACCAAATCTTGGAGATGGAGAGCTGAGCAAGTCTGTAATGTCAAAGTCATAATTCTCTGCATCAGCAAAGTGGGTAAACCTAACTTTGAAAGGAGAAAGAGCCGTATCTTCTGAACATCAATATTTTCTTTGACTATTTTTTGCACTATGAAAATGACCTTGGCAACTATTTCCATACAAAAGAGAGAAGACTGAGCTGTCTCTCTGGCATGGCTGCAAAATCAGTTCTTCTATTTTTTTCCCTTGATCACAGAAGCCAAATAGACACCACACAGCCGTGCACTGGGGCACCTGACTCTCCCTGGGTGAAACCTGTACTATTTCCAGTAAAAAAGGGTGTTATATTCTGTATATGAACCTTGGACCTTTATCTGTTGAAGATAGAGTTCTTATTGGCCTCATGAACATTTAATAATCCCCTAGGTGTTATCACACAATTAAGATTAAACATGTGATTTGACACAAAACTACATCAGAAAGAGCTATGAGGAGAGCCAGTCTCCTGTTTTGCATTTTAGCATTTCCATAAGATTCTTTTCAGACATGTCAACAGATATTAATATTCAGAAATATTAGCACCTAACAATTTTACTGCAGACTCCTGCAGACAGAACACCTTGGGAGGATTATACCACCAAAACTCTACAGAATTTGCAAAGAACTGATTCTGAAAAACAACGGCAAAACATTCAGTTAGAAAGAAGCACACTTTCTGATAAACAACACAACCATAGTTAGCTTTTTTTCCCCCCAAAACCTTACAAGCAATGCTCTTTTCTTCCCTTGTTCTTTTCAACTTCGGTTGCACATTCCGAAATTTAAAGAAAAAAAAAGACTATTGGTTTTTGTTATTATTTAAACATTTTCAGTATTTCTGAACTGGAAGGATATATTAATGCAATCCTTTTTTCCACCCACAGAAATAGAACTAGAGCTGAGGGGGGCGGGGGAAGGAAAGGGAGAAAATGAGAAAATACTACCCAAGGTCACAAACTAGTGAGTGTATATGACAGATTTGGAATTTAGGTCTTCTGAATCCTACCCTAGTGCCTCTCCACTAAACAGCTTCTATGAACATTAAATTTTCGCATGCTTTTCAAGATATTGGTACCTGGATTTGATTCCCCTTCTAAATAAGCTGAGCTGTGAAATCATGCAAAATTAAATGTGTGAGTATGTGATATTATTAGTAGGTATTATTTATGAAGATCTGTTATGGGTAGAGAACGTCAATAAGACTTCTCACGTATTAATCATTAAATTTTGGGAATAATCTTTTGGGGCGGATACCATTCTTTTTCTCATCCTACTGATGAGAAAAGTGATGAGTTGATAAATTAATTAATTTGGACTACATTGCATAGGTTGTAAGCAACAGAGTTAAGCTTCATATCTCAGAACTTCAACTGCTCTGAGATGCTACCAGTGTTTATAAAAATATCAAGGGAAAAGCATGCACTTTACAAATTTTCTAATGTAACCCTGTCTTCATCAGTTTTAAGAAAAAAATGTGTTTCCACTAGCTGGAAAGGTAAGAACCAAATGCATTTAGTTATGATCTAGCAATAAGATTCAGACTATTTTTCATTCTGTTCCTTAAACACAATTCAACCAATTTTAAAGACATTCAGTATTAAAAGACTGTCAAGGACTTAAGTTAAAACTTTATTTATGCAATAGGCTAAATTAGTTCACTGCTGACTTTCCTGTTTTCCTTACATTTCAAATATTATGGTATATTTTCTCACAGTTAAGTCACAACAATTAAACCACAGTTTATGTACAATCTGGTACTTCTGCTTAGCTGTGCTCTTGGGTTTTGTTTTTAATCTTAGCCACAATCTTAGTGCACAAAATTCAGAAATAAATACTGTCTGCCTACAGATGTCAAGTTAGATCTGCTGGCCAACAAATAAGAAGCATTCTTTGAAGAGCTCTGCATATACTACTGTCACCTCTATTGATATGCAGAGTCTTACATAACTGTAGGACTACTGTGATAATGCAGTACAAAGGCTTCCAGAACAAATTCCAAAATTCAGCTGAAACAACCTTGAGTAAAAATTGCTGGTTGAAAAATGCAGGCAATGATAACTTTTGAACAACACTATAATCTGGTTGCACCATAAATTCTTAGGAGAAAGAAGCACTAATAAAAGGGATTATTGGCTATTTTAACATTAATTTAATTCATTTCTTATGTAACCACTCTGAGTCAGATCCTTTTTAGCTAAACCTGCCTATGGTTGGAACAGCCAAGGAAACAGAAGTGATCATAACTACCCTAAGTAGAGTCTAACGGGATATGAGATCAATTGTTCAGCAGGATAAAGCTCCATTGGATGAAGCATATAAAGATTTTATTGATTCTAATCCATATATTAATCAAAATATTAATCTTCTTAAAAGTATCCATATATTATTAGGTCATAAAACTTCATAAATTAATACAACACAAATTTGAACACAAGGCACAATCACCCTCTTGATTGTACTTTGGAGAGGATGACACTAGAATATGCAGAATTATGCTATTTATGGCTGTACTGTATTTGTATTTTTTATTAACATATATAGAACCAAGACTTCATTGTCAAAAGACCAGGTCTGTCTGATACAGAAGGAAGATCTCAGAAGGAAGACTGAAATTACTAAAGAGTAGCACATTGATTTTTAATAAATCATCCATTCAGGATAGACAGTCTCTTTTGCAAGGCTAAATATATAATCAGTAAACTCATGCAAAACTATATGGAATATCAGCTTTCTTCTCAAGTGTCTCAACTAAGTTACAGGAAGCATATTTTCCTGTCCAAAAAAGTACAATCTTTTCAAGCTGACCCATAAGATATTATCATTTTAAATTATATCCCATCTTACTCCTGTAGTTTACCAGTATCAAACCTGTAGGTTATAAGCTCTTTTTAAAAGAAGTAATCCATTTTATATTCTCGTGTGTGTATGTGTGTGTGTGTGTGTGTGTACACGCATGTGTGTCCACAACAGCCAAATGACTCATAGTATGAACAATGCTGGCTTGGTTTATAGAAATGCTTCTCTCCTGTAATTTCTGACACTTTTGGCTTTTTCTTGAAGGTATATCTGACTTAACCACAACAAAGGTTAAAATTCAACTGAAGAATCTAAATTTCCTAAAATGTATAGGACATATTTCCTCTGAATTTCAATAACATATTTTGAACTATTTTCTAGAAATCTTGAACTCCATGCTCATCTAAGACATTCTTAGATGAATGGATCAACATGATCATCAAAACTGTTCAGGAAAACAGGCTAGCAAGTCAATGTATTCAAAATGACAAATCAATTATCACCTCAGACTACTATAATAGGAGGGCTTCATGGTCCTCAATTTTAAGGTGATCAAAAACCCAGATATAAGTCATATTCTGTTTTTGTATTGAATCCAGCCACGTCAACACTCAAAAGTAGCTATGTGAGGCAAGGATGCACACACAGTGTGTCACTTACACTGTTTTATTCTCTGACTATAACTGTTGTCAACATGACATATCTCTTACCCACAAATTATAAATATCATTCATCCTTCGAGTAACAGAAAATATAGGTTAGGCATAGCACGAGAATGATTTTGCTGACTATATTAAAAATTTTTTCTTATTGTTATAGCACTTAAAATATGCAAGATAAAAATGAAATAACCTAAGCAGGGGCTATAGTTTTCATCTAAATTTTACTGGATCAAGTTAAAATCATTGAAGGGAACTTTAAGATTACACTCTCAGTGGTAATTCATGTTAATTCTTTGGGCCAAGTGAGCTATAGACAGAGGATTAAAATTAAACTGGAACAATCACTGTTTACATGTTGAAATTGATTAAGAATAGAATAAACTTGAAAGAAATGCATGAGGTCTCCGCATATGTCTTTCTAGTGTGTTAGCCACACTGGAGGTGTCTCATGCATATACTGAAATGGAAATGGGAGCCAGAACTGTAAAGCTGGAAGATGAATGTTCTCAGGGGGTTATTTGACATTTGTTCATTTGGCCAAGAATCAAAAAAATAATCATTGAATATAAAAATCCCATTCACAATAATCATAAAAACTGCAAAGTACCAAAGAATATATTTAACAAGAATTATGGAGGGCCTATGGGAATAAATTTAACAAGAAATGTGTAAGACCTACACAGAGAAAATGATAAAATTTTACTGAAGAACATAAAAGAATATGTATGAATGGAAAGAAATATCATGTTCCTCAATAGAAAGAACCAATGCTGTTGAGAAGTAAATTTCCTTTATATTCCTCAAAAAAATTTAGTATCTTCACAAAAACAGTGGTAGTATTTTTGAACTTAGTAAGATTTAAGGATTTTATGAATGCTTAACTTTTTCATGAAGATAAAATATAAATAAGTATATACATAATAAGATTTGTCTCATATTTAAGAATAAAGAAACTCACATGATACTGTTACAAATATTAATGAAGCAATTGCAGAGTAGAAATATAGACCTAAGGGCTTATGAAATTCCCCACATGATAAATAACCCTGTAACCATTAGTGAAAGAATAGATTATTTTATGAAATTTTATTGTGACAACTATCAATCTACTCACCTACATATACAGGTTTCTGCTTCAGAACATCTCCCAAAATACATTTCAAATTAATTTTAATGTAAGAAAAAATTTTTAAAATATTGAAAGCACATTTGAATGCTTATTGAAAGCAAATGAAAGAGAATACAAAAAGAAAAAATAAAAGGAGACAAGACTTCAACAGATCAGCTATTCTTTACTAAGCAGCAGAGGGGCACGTTTTTAAGAGGGCAAATGGTGACTGGCTACAACAAGGGTCTGAGTTTTATAGGGTTTGGGAGGGCCAGGTCATGGTAGGGGTTGGTCAACTATTTTGTGGGGCTTACTTCTGACTGGTACAGGGATTTGGGCAGATAAGGCAGACTTGCACCAGGTCAGACTCCTGAGTTCCTTTTTTCTCTGAGTTTTTTGTTAGATCTCCATTTCCTTTAGTTTTTTTCTAAAAATTTTGGTGAAGACAAGTGTTTTCAAGGTCTGAAACCAAAGATCAGAAACTACAAAATAAAAAATTAACATGCTAATGCACACAAATATAAAGTTTGGGGACTATAAAACACATGACTTACAAAGTTCTTGAACAAGGTAATTTTTCTGTTATATATGGCACAAGGCCTTATATTCTTATTATTAAGTCCTAACATATCAATAGGAAAGAAGGAAACAAAATCAGTGAGTGATATGAAAAGGCAATTCAGAGTGAAGAATTAAAAATGGACTTTAAACACAAAATTGAGTTTCAGTTAGCTTAATTATTGCAGGAAATAACCAATTTTAGCTATCAGAGTAGCAAAGATGAAAAAAAAAACATACATGCAGAGAGAGAAACCTAAGACTGGGGAAGTGAGGGTGTGCCAACTGAATGCATATATGGAAATGTGAATAAAAGCTGGCACATTTTTAAGGAAACAATTCTGTCGTAAGTATCAAGATGTAAGATGTACATGTTCTGGGGGCCAGTCAGCCAATTACCAAGAATTAGCCAAGGGAAATAATTTTACAATCAAATATGCACATACAGAGTGTTCAATATAGTTTAGTTCAAAATAGGAAAATTTCTCCAAATGATCTTAATATCCATCAATAGAAGACTGATTTGGTAAATATAGCATAGGCATATGATGAATTTTTATGCAACAATTAAAAAATTGGAGATAGCATCAAAATACTTTCACAAAATAGTAAATGCAAAAATTATATTTTAGAACATGACATGTTATATCATTCTGTTTTATTTCATGTGTAGATATTTGATATCCCATGAAGTCTGAAGATAATCATTTCTGAACAACGATATTATACTACATTAGGGCTGAGGCTGAAGCTCAGTTGCAGAGTACTTGCCTAGCATGTATGAGTCATTGGGTTTGATCCTTGGCACCACATAAAAACAAATAGATAAAATAAAGCCAACTGTCCATCTACAACTATCAAAAACTTTTTTAAAAATTATTTTGCATTATTTATTATATTTACTATTTTTTATAATGGACAGGAGTAAGTAATAAAATCAATATAGAATTATGAAGAAATTTATATGACAAATCAACCTTCTTTACAAATCCAACGTATCACTTGGAAGTTACTTTGCATCTTTCATTTAAATGTCTTTATTACCCAATATAGAAACTACTGTACAGAATTTAAGAAATTTGTCCCCTGTCTTAAATGTCATTAGAAAAAAATATGAGACAAAGCCAGGACTTTCAGAACTCCTGCTTTTGATCCACTGATATTTTCAGAATAAATACAGAAAAAAACTATTAAAAATGCAATGTCATTTTGGTATTGTTTCCTCTCTAGAGAAACATAAGACTTAGTAATTAGTTTTAAATGCTGGACATATACACACAATATTTCACATGTATGCTATATCTAACATAATTTTATTTATTTTTTTGTCAGTCCATTTGAATATGTGATAAACTAGAAAAAAGAAAAAGAAAGTAGAAACATTTTGTTTGAGCAACATACTCTTATCAAATTTGAACACAAGCTTATTCAGACTGAAGTCTTTTGAACTGATCTTGAAACACATCACAATTACTATTTTATACAAATGCTAATCATCAGTTGACTGAGTATTCTGAGAGAGGTACTGACTCATTAAAATAGCAAGTAGGACATGGAGGGTTGATGTTTTCTTAGCTCTGAAAGCCTCTTGTAAAATTTAGTCAAAATCTAATTTTGCTCTTAATTCTCAGGATTAGCATCCACTTCTTTCAGAACAGATTTCTGTTTTGAGCAAAAATTGAATTCGTGCCACAAGAATGAAAGATGATTTACAAAAATGAAGAAAATATGAATCATAACCTTCAATTTACCCACAAATTCTTGTGATGCTGAAACAGGTATTAGTTAAATTGATACATAAATGACATGAACCATCTTCTTTTGCAAGACTACAAGACTCTATATTCTATACACTCAATTTGTCTGATTTTTCTGGGTTTCTCAAAAATCATCAGAGAAGTTGGAATGTGGACTATGGACCATCATTCTGGAATAATGAGTTGGTGGCCCATCCACTCTATTTTTTTTTTTTTTTTCAAATTCTCTTTCCTTAACTTTAGAACACAAAAATAATGACATAAGGGAAATCAGGCTGCAATCCTGGTTCCAGCACTTTCTAGATGCTGCAAAGGGGACTGTCATTTCTTGGTTATAGTTCATTCTATCTTCCAGGAAATCTTTTAACCCTCAGCCTACCCATCTGTAAAATGTGACAATACTTCTTATTTCACTGATTTTTTTTAAATGATGTGCGAAATAACTTTAAAATAACATTTAATTTCACAGTCTTTCTTAAGAAATGGTGAGTTTCAGTAATTAGGAATCATGATCAGTGACAAGTCAGTTATGTGTCTGAGTTATAATACAATTTTTCAAATCCTGTATTTCAGTGAGTCTTACAAAATAAAATGTTTGTATTTAAACTATGAAATGCTTAAAAACCCAGTGTGTGTGTGTGTGTGTGTGTGTGTGTATATATATATATATATATTTTATTCCATATCATGTAAATTCAAAAGGTCAAGGACTAGGGATGTAGCTCTGTGATACAGTGAGTGAATACCATGTGCAATGCCTTGGGTTCAATCCCCAGCACGAAAAAAGAAAAACAATTCTCTGATTCTTACACATTCTTATAGTACATATCCTTGTTGCATAACTTTAATATTCTTGCATACCAAACAAAACTCAGCTATGATGTACAAAAAAAGGCCTTTTATTTCTCAAGTAATTAAGACACTCAAGCCAAAGATATTCATCCTTTCAATTCTCTCCACCTCCCTCTCTTGGTCTCATGCTGCTCTCTGTAAAGTCCAACAGCACAGGCAGAGGCTGCTCTTACCTCCAGGGCACAGTGCGCTAAAATGATAACGGAATGGGAAATCCAGAGCTCAGAGATTGTTGCTACTTTCTTAAATGAGAATATGATCAATGAAGAGGTATTTTGTCCAAATCTGAGAATTTTAAAAGCAGGACATGTTTACAACATTTACCACTTAGACTAAAGAACCCAATAGAGGAAGAAAGTTGCATAAAACAACACATTTCTACCTAACTGGATTACCTAGGATGAAAATCTGAGCCAGTGGTAAACAAACAAGGTAAGCTAAGTCTAAAACATGGTTCTCAAAACTGACTCATCAAATAAATAGGAAGAGTTGTATGGTCTCTTAGAAAACATGTCATTTAAGATATTAAAATGAGAGCTGATCTTTCCAAATAACCAGACAGTAATATATTTGTCAGAAAATATTTATCTGTAGTGTTCAAAAGAAAACGGCACAATGATTTTATTAGATTTTTTACAAAACAGAACTTGGCCTCTCAAACCTGAGGTCTAAGAAAAGGCACTGGAAAGCGTCAGAAGAAAATAAAGTAACTTTTTGCTTTTCTTGTGGTCTCAAATTCTATATAAATCTTTTATCTGAAAGTTTGGCAAGAACTTAAAATATTATGACTTTTAAAATAAAGGAGTCATTCTCTAGTGGATTCTATTTTAAAAATGGTTTGCCATATAGGCACACCAATGGGATTCAAGTAAACATTTAGGAGCATTCTTCCAACAAATGAGCTAGACTCAAATTTAGATAGCCCAGCACATCAATCCCACCAGTGTGGGAAGTACGGAAGCTTAACCACGCTTGAAAGAGAAATGATGTACACAGCCCATCAGAGAACCCTGCAAGAGATCTTCCTCCAACGTAGCAACTCAAATGCTCACTTGGCCAAAGAAACAGAAGTATACATTTTCAAACTAGATATCCAAGCTTTTTGTAGGTGAAGAAAAAGAGATTAGAGCACTAATATTTCATTTTGTGAACTGTGGTGGATTCCATGACAAGTACAAAGAAACGGTGATTAGATTTCACAACCTAATAATTGGCATCTGTTCATTCATATTTAAAATTCTTTATCATGTCAGCTTTTTATTGATGGTATTTGTTTCAAATGTTCCATAAATTGTTTCATTCAAGTTTCAAGCTAAAAAATACTCCTTGAATAATCAATGGGCCGATGAAGTCAGCACCCTTACAAAAACAATTAAGTTTAAAAGATGACTTCTGCAATTTGCTTAAAATCTAACAATCTGATATAGTCCTTTGCCAACCTACTTAACCTGTAGTCCCAAGAATCAGGAAAATTAGTTTCAACTTTAAAACAAACACTTCCTCTTGAAAGAGATGCACAGCACACTAAAACACTACTTTTTCTGTGTTGATGCTTTAGGGATTGCAACATAGAAGAAAATGTGACGATACTCATAGAAAACATCAATCACTTTTAAATTATCTCAGTTTAAATCCTACTATGCAATACTTCCCATTAGTAGAATTATGTGCAAATTGAAACAGCCTTGAATTTGCTACTATTCATGAGATTAATATTTATTTTCATGGCAAGTGAAAAAATTTAGATAAGTGTCAAAGTGAGTATGAGATAAAAATATCATAACTTGTTTACTTTTACCAAATCTTCTTTAAATTTCTATTTTGCTGGATAATACATCACATGATGTATGTAGGGAAACAGATACATTTACACGTAGTGAGCAGGTTAGCCAGAAGTTTAAGTCTCAGCAATAACCAGCCTGCGACCCTGAGTAAGTTAATCACTCAAAACTTAAATTCCTCCTCTGTAAAATGAGCACAGTTAGATTCCTTCAACTATAAAGCTATTGTGAAGTTTAATTTAGTTAAAACATAATATGCATCTCGACCTGGGCACTGAACCCATGGTAAGTGCGCAAGCAATAATGATTAGTTCTTACTAGAGACCTATATGGATAGATGTCTCTGTGGTCAAAATTATGAATTAATTTTCACAATTTGGTCCAAAAATTACAAACTTATATGTGGCAAACTTTAGGTTCATAAGCATTCAAATATATGTGTACATATATGCATGTATATATGTGTTTGTACACCCACATATATAAATGTGTGCATGCATGTACATGAACACACACAGATGACTTACAAAAAGCAGGGCCTACTCAGGAAACTGTTACATAATACTAACAGATAAACATTAGAAGTATTTTTTCAAGTGATATCCATGAAACCTTCATTGTAAAATGGAATTTTTTTAGGTTAATTTATTAGAAAAGATTCAAAGCTCTAATAACTAACTATAGTTAAACCTTCCTATCTATATGAAATGATAGGGTCAAAATAACAAAATATATTAATAAACATATTTATAATTTTATGATCCATCATATATTAGTATAAGAATATGACATAATTCATACATGAAGAGATATTAATTATGATAACATTGACAGTGCAAAGATGGAATAAATTACATAAACTTATGGAAATATAATTATAATAGATATGAATTAATGGGTATTTCATACCAATAATTTTAAAAGATGCATAATTATGAAACAGATTTATCTCTCTGAAGTGCTTGGGCCAAAATAACAAGATTTACATAGAAATAACATCATTTTAATTAAATGTAAAAATAAAGTAGCAGAGTGAAAAATTGACTTTTAGAGACTAATCATTTAATTAAAACTGTTGCTGTAGTTTTTCTGGAATGTGTCCCAAAGGCCCATGTGTACGGTACAGGTCCCCAGCTCCTGGCACTACTGGGAGCAGGTGGAGCACTTCAGAGGTGGGGCCCAGGGAGAGGAAGTTAAGCCCTTGGGGGATACTTTGAGAGGAACATTGGAACCAGACTCCTTTTTCTTCCCCTCTCTATTTGCTTCCAGGCTGCCAACAGGTGAACAGGATTTGTCTGCCACATACTCAGACACACTGTGCTGCCACAGGCCAAAGTAACAGGGCCAAGTGACCAGGGACTGAAACCTCTGAAACCACGAGCCAAAACAAATCTTTTGTCTCTTTAAGTTGATTATCTCAGGTATTTTTTTTTTTCCCTACATAAATGGATATCTGACAGAGTCATGGAGAAATCTGTGGGTAAACACTTTTCGAATTTTTTACTTAATGATCTTGCACCAATGAAAAAGTGAAATATCGATCTTGGAGGCATCAACGTCAAGGTGCTCCGTCAGTTAGGCCTTAACATTTAAGCATACCTTCAAGCTCTATGACAAAGCAGCTGCAAGTAATGACAGAAAGGGATGCAGTGGCATTTTACTCACATAAAGTATGTGATACGACCACTACTACTAACCAAGCAATCATCCATCTTTGAAACAAGGAAGGATTATACAAATCATATAGCAATGTGTCTACTAAAATGCCAATATGTTCTGATGTTTTTCAGACATTTTCAAGTAACTCATGTTGCTATTATCTATTTATTCACAGTACCAAAAAGTATGCTGCGTTGTTCATCCCTCCTCTTACTAGATAGACCTAATTCAGTTTTTCTAAAACTAGCATATGTGTCAATAAAATTAGTGAAGATATTCTAAATGGCAGTTTTTAAAGGAAAATACATTTTCGCTTTCCCAGTCTTACGTTAAGCAAGTTTCTTTTGTTTTCTCCTTTGTTTCTTGTGAAAATGCTTAGGACTCATGTCATAGCCTGTACCTAAGAAATCTTAATGTCTGCTCTGCAGAGCTCTCAAGGTAGTATGCAATTAAACTTCCCCCTATATATGCACCCCAGCATTCCTATCTACTTACTTCCTGTGGAATTTTAGAAATTAGATGACCTCTCTAGTGCTTAGCTTCCAGATTTGTAAGAGACAATGTTGATTCCTAGTTCGTATGATTTCTTTGTGTTAAATGAGATAGTCATACACACCCTAGAGTTTTGTCTTAGTAACCCCATTATTGCTAACATGCAATGACATTTTTTCATATTGTCCATGTCCCACTTCCTTCTCCAACAGGACAATTCTATTTACTCTCCATCTATTGTCCTGTTCCTTCTTTTTTAGTTCAAGCTCTCCCTCTTCCATGAAATCTTCCTCTACAAATCCCAGCCACTCAGTACAATTGGGTCTTTATCATTGGAAAAATCCTTACTACAACCAGAGACCCTCAGCTGTTATCTAGTTCTGTTATCAGTGATGATATTCACTTCTACTTCACTTAAACTAGTGTTCTGAACATAACACCCTCCTCGATGGTAGTACCTCCACCAGAGTCATCTAGAGAGCTTTAAACATGAAGAATCCTGAAACTACCTCAGACCTGCTGATTCAGGTTCTGAGCATAGATTCAGAAAATATGAATATTAACACCAGATTGATAATTTTCTTGTGCAAAAATGTTTAAGAATAACTGTAAAAAAATTAATTTTCGATGTTTTATTTCTAGTTCTAGACCTAAGGAATATGCCACATTCCTGTCCCCCCTCTGAAACATTCTTGTCTCCATCTTTCCCTCTCTTTCCCTTAGGCAAATATGATAAATTCTTCTAGATTCTAAAGAGAGGTTTAATTCTGGTGCTACACCTGTCTCAAAACCTTCTACAATACAGCCTAATTGATACAGTGCCAGATTAATTAGGACTTGAGACACATTTTCTGGTAGCCTATGATAGTCCTTCAACGACTCCTCCAACAAACTCTGTCCATATTTGCTGAGCATCTAGTAATTATCAGGAATGAGCTCAGCTCTGGGGATGCAGAGAAACTGGGCTCAAAATCTCTAGATCTTCCTCTATGGCTTACTCACATATCGCTTTTTTAAGATACATGTGGATTCACTCTAAAACTTGATTCATTTAATTGTTCCTATTGTGTTAGGAGAGAACTTACTTCATCTTCAATTGCTTAAAGAATTACTTCTAAGTTAAGACCTCTTGGCAAGACAATGGGCAGTAGGTGCCAAATTGCAGAGCAAGGTAGAGATGCCAATAGAATGTGGCAAAACAGAGCACCAGAGCAAGTCAATGGCTCAACACATCCCCCATATTCTTCCATATAAATTGTGACAGCATAGTGTAAACTCATATATCTCCTTACTTAATAAAACACATAGTTTTCCAATAAAATGCATGATTGGAAGTAACATAAATCTTGTGTTTCTATCTTTAAAAAACTCTTACCCTTCTAATTCCTTCTTCCTCTTTTAATGGCCTGCTTCAAAGTTTTGTTTATGTCATTTGAAAACAGTGTGATTTTGGAAAATCTGAGTAATATCAGGATAGAAGCTGAGTAAAGATTAGCTGTGTCAAAGTAATAGGTCAAGGTAATAAATAACATTGACAAATACATACTTAAACCTCCATGTTTTTTTAAATTCAGTTCTCTATTTTGAATTTGACTTCCATATTATTATGCATGGTGCACAAGTAAAAGTAAATAATATGTTACTTCATTTTCAAATAGTCTACCAGTAGAATTATGGCTAACAAACTACAAAATGGATTTAATAGATTCCCATTTTGAAAAAAGTATGGGCCGTTGGCAAAGAAATTGCCAATATGTTCCTATGTGGGCACATATGTGCAAAACTAAAGACTGGAAAAATACATACTCGTTGACATGGGTGGTAGAAATGTTGTATACTTTTTAGAAATAACACTGTAAAGATAACCATGATCTATTAAATTAAAATATACAGTGTAACATCTCATCACCAAGATAACTAAGTGCAATCTGCAAAATATGAATACTAAACAAGAACTAGGATGTAACACAGGCAAACTAAAACAGGTGAAATGAAAAGATGAGGATATGGATGCTGATTAGTATTTTTAAATTGTTTTTTCCACAATATCCCACTAACCATAAGTGAAAGTAGCGATTGCGCTCAAGAGCCCTCCCTCCTTTCCTCCACTTGCTAGGTAGCACATGGTGACTCTTCACACCATGCTTCTTCAAGGGGACAGTGTTGCACCCCAGGGCATGCTTGGCAATTTCTAGAGACATTTTTTGGCTTTCAAAATTTCCAGGGTGCCACTGGCATCATGGAAGTAGAGGCCAGGGACACTGTGAAAGGTCATGAAGTGCTGGATGCAGCCCTCCACAACACAGCATTGTCTGGCTCAAAGTGCCAACAGCACCAAGGTTAGAAACCTGGTATAAAACAGCTGCAAAACAAGCCCGTGTCCCTCCTAAAAGTAAGCCCTCCTCCCCCACCAAAGAACACTTTCTCCTACTTGTGTTCATGTGGGAATTCCCAGGAATATTTCATCATTTGGGGGGAAAAGAGCTAAAACACACAGATGCACTTTTAAAATATGAAATCCAAGATACTTCCCTTACCTGCTTTCTCGGACAGACTAAGCCCATAGTCAGCTTTTCATTTCATGCCTCAGTCAAGTAAAAGCATTGTTCAGTAGCATAAAGTAACAGTAAGGGTTTGTCCCAAGCATTAGCCAAGAGAAACAGTTTGAGAAACTATCAAGTGTATAGATGTTTAAAATTGATGAAATATGAGGTCAGGCAAGAGGTGAAAATAAACCTCTAGTTCTCTCTCTTTAAGAGAACTATTTTGGGGGACAACCAATCAAAATGCACAAATTATTCATTCTCAACAAACAAACAAAAAGTGCAGCTAAAAGTGTTATCTTAAGGAAAAAAAAAAGAAAGAAAGAAAGAAAAAGAAAACCAGGCACAGTGGTGCATGCCTGTAATCCCAGCAGCTTGGAAGGCTGAGGCAGGAGGATCACTGGTTCAAAGCCAGCCTCAGCAAAAAGCAAGGTGCTAAGCAGTTCAGTAAAACCTTGTCTCTAAATAAAAATACAAAAACTAAGACTGGGGATGTGACTCGGTGGTTGAGTGTCTCCAAGTTCAATCCCTGTTACCCATCCCCGCCCCCCCCCAAAAAAAGGGTGTGGTCTTTCTATACTACACCCACCCAAAACTTAAAACCACAAAGTTCTTGAGAATGAATCAAGCAACATTTCCTTGCAATTATATATCATACATTATTAACCTGGATGGTTACCTGACAGAATTTGCTGAAGCACTAGAAATATTATTAGACAGCTAACAAATGTCACCCATTTGCAATGAAAGAATTGAGGACAAAAGCAACACCTCCAACTCCTTGAGATTCTACATAAATCTTCCTTTACTCCTTGGGAATTCTGTTAAGTAGATGTAACATAAAATATAAGTTTCCCAAGGACAGGAACTGTGTCTTACATTTAACCCATACTGAATAAAACACTACTTGAAACAATCACTTTAATAAAATCAAAACATTTTGAAGATAAAGATGGAGAGGAGCAACAGAAGCATCTCGTGAAGGATTAGTTCTATTTGATCCACTCACTGTCTCCAAAACAAGAACAAAAATAGCTGTGAAGAAACAGGGTCAGCATGGAATGGAAATGATCAAAGAAGAAAGCCTTGCTGCATTTAAAAGCAGCATGTACCACACGCTAAGAACCGGGGATGGGAGAATGATCACCTGCTACCTGAGTGACCTTGAATAAGCCACTTAACCTTTCTGGGCCTCAAGTTCCCCTTTTGATTGTAGGGAATCTCAGTTTCTACAGGAGGTCTGATTTAGATGATGAACATTAATACAATATCTGTATAAGTTAGGGACTCAGTAAACACTAGGTAATATTATTATATTAATGTGATACCAATGCTGCTGCTGGTAATGGTGATGGAGATGACTGAGCACTGTACACATAGAGGAGGAGAAGGAGGAGGGGGGGGAGGGGAGGGGAGGGAAGAGGAGGAGAGGAGAAAGTGAAGGAGAAAAAGTAGTCATGAAAAGAGCTTGCCCAAATAGAGTAGGAGTTTCAAAGAACTGCTCTTACAGAATTAGAGTCTCCTGGTAGCCACCGAGTTCACACACCCTTCATCAGGTCATGGTCATGCTTCCTGAGACATCTCACTCACCTCTTCCTCACAGCAGCTGATTTTAATCCCTGAATCTCAGTAGAAAGTGTCTCCTGTCGCTGAGAACTTGAAGGTCTTCAGGCAAGAAAGCCTTCAGCCTCCTTCTGCTCCTCCCCACCCACCTCCCCTCTTCATCCTCAACCTGCTTCCTTCTAAACAGTATTTCCCTCCAACTTACAGGATTCCTTTTCATCTGTTTCCTTCTCCCCAATTCCCTTAAGATCCAAACTTTCCAAAAGTGTATTCTCCATCCACCAAACCTCCTTTGACGGCACTGTACCAACGTGTCCTCGTAGAACATCTGGGAGACGAGTCTCACAACTAATTACAACCGACTCTCGTGGCATCTGACACAGCTGGTCATTTGCTGCTCTTTTACATGCTCTTCTTGCTTTATCATCAGGAGGGCCTTACTCTACCTTTCCGCCTGCTCCTGAGCTGTGTATTAATCTCTTTTGTAGGCTCCTTTATGATTTCCTATCACTGAAAATTACAGGGCCCACAAGACCTCACTTTGAGTTGTCTGCCCAGTTTCTTCTCTGTGCCCACTCAGTTATAAGTGCCGTCTCTCTCTCATCATCGCAATCCCCCTAGCTAAGGAATCACCTACTGGTTAACTCCACTGGGAGTTCCTTGTGCAAGGAAAATTAGCACTTTCCAAGCTCAACTCACTGTCTACACACATATTGCATCCTCCCAGCATCCACTGCTCTCCCCATCCTCCCTGTAGTGATAAATGAAACCACTGGAAGTGGAATTTACCAAAATCCACTTCTGCTCTGGAAATACACTAATTCCACCTCTGCTCATTTTCACCCCTTTCTGAGTTTGTCAATACTTCCCGGGTTTCTGCAGCAGGTGTCCATCTCATCTCCCAACCTTAAGTCTTGATGCAGATGAGCCCACCGGCCACCCTTCACATCACCTCCTAGAGGTGTGAATCTGCTCATGTCATTCTCCTAAGGACACCCCTTCTTGGGTCCCTACTACCTTTGGGAAAAAAAGTTGTACTACTGGGAAAACACAAAATTGGCCACTCCCCGCGGCTTTAACGCCAGTTTTCTCACCCCTTTGCTCCATTTAAACCTATTTTCAAATCCCTAATACCATTTATTTTTCCTGTGTCACTTGCATTTTTCCCCCTGCTTGGAACATTTGTCCACAGATCTCTAACCCCTTTTTCCTCAAGCTAATTTCTATGCAGTGCATCAGTATTCTATATGCCTACTATGTTCTGTCGATTTTCTCTTCAAAGCACTTGTGATCCTATGCTGATATTTTAAATGGTGAATGTCTCAAAGCTGAGTGCTATGATTCTCTGCTCTATTTATCCACATAGATAGTACAGTGTGTGGTGACCAACCATGAATTCCTACTAAGAAAGTGAATTCCTCATTCATTATTTGTGGCATTCGCCCACTGGAGGAGACAGTGCCTTGTCTAGAAATAAATTATAAACACGACAGAATAAGATAGAACAACTGTCTAAAATATAAGGCAAGTTGAGATACCAAGCATGAAATGACTGGAGAAATGAACAAGGAACAAAGGAACTGATAGGAGAGAGACAACTGTGCACGCACTTGTGTACCTTCTGGGCAGAAAAGGTTTAGAGAAAAGATCAGAATTAAACTAGGCAGAAGCATAGTAAGCACCTGATGTGGAATTTTAGATTAGAGAACACCTAGATGTTAAGTTTCATGAGGTCAAGGGACAGCCTGGTCTTGTTCACTACTCTGTCCCTGAGGTCTTACACATGCTGGGCTCATAGTGGCAGCTAAATAAGTATTGGTTGAATGGAATTTTAAATTGTGCAGCTGGTGATGCAAGAAACATCTGTTTAAAAAAAAAAAAAGCGATACTTTTCTCCATTTGCCATTCCATAAAAAGGTAATTTGTGTATGTGTTTACTAGAACTCTTTCCTCAAAAGTGAAATATTGCTTCACTCGTTGGTTGGCAAATGTGTTGCTTCAAGATGGAGAAGAATCTGCTTTAAATGAAGAGAAAGCTATTTTGGTCCATAATCCTCAGAGCCAAATTTGAATCTTAAAATGCACTTTTCATCAAAGAATCTTAACAAAAAGATTCCTGCCAATTTAACCAAAACATCTAAAAATATTTCATTCCAAAGCCAAGCTTCCTGCTCAGGAGCATTCTAATTGAAGTCTCATTCCTCCAAAGATCTTTCACGGGGTGACAGTCATCTGAGTCTCATGGCTTAAATACAATTGCCACCTTCCTTAGAACTCTCAACTCTAAGCCATTTAGGAGTTTCGCATTTTCCTAATGCTTTTATAAATCCCCAAGTTTTCCTGAAACTTCTCTATACGCAGTAGAGTTGCTATTACAAACCAAGCAGGAGACACATGTAACTCTGAGTTGGAAGTGAACTGAACATTCTCCTTCTCGTTCCAAAGATGAGCAAACTAAGACCTAAAGAGGTAGATTATCAATGCAAAGACATGTAGGACAGCAGCAGGAGTGCTTGAGACTTTGTCTCTTGGGTACTAGGATGGTATTAATTTCTGTTCATAGCGCACCAATACATTCACATATATCTTTTATTAATTCTGGTGGTCACCTGAGATGGGTAAAATGGGACTATTACTTTCTCTTAACAAGAAGGAAACTGAGCTCACTCAGGCTGTGACTATCCTCAGTATGACTAAGCACCAGCAGTACAACTACCATCCAAGACTCCTGATTCAGTCCAGGGTCTTTTCATCATTGTCACTTATAAGAAGCATCACATTGACATGGATGGACATTTTTTCTTCAACACAAATGAGTCAACACTAATTTAAAATGGTCTAGTGCCAGCATTCTTCAAAGAAAGATGTGCTAGAATAAGAAAGTTACAATTACCAGAGGCTGCAGTACAAAAAGGATAATGAGGGAGAGATATGCATATTAATCAACTGAAATTTCACTTAAATAATTAATGGAACTAACCAAAAGATCCTAACCCTTTTAGAAATGTGTTCAAAGGACAATATACTACAAACATCATCTTAAGCACTAGTGATGGAATTACTCATCTGTTGCTTTGAAGCAAGCAACTACATTTAAAAATAAAGTAGCAGCAACAGATATAATAAAAAAAAATTCTTTGGAGGATTAGTTTTAGATTCTTGGGGTTGCTAGCTAAAATGATGCTCATTTTTCAACAAGCTACAATGTAGTTGAACATATCCACCAGTGTTAGCATTAGGATAAGAAAGGAATCTGGCTTCAAACTTTTTTAAAAAATATTTTTTTAGTTGTTGATGGATCTTTATTTTATTCATTTATTTATTTGTGGTGCTGAGAATTGAACCCAGTGCCTCACACATGTGGGGCAAGTGCTCCACCACTGAGCCCCAACCCCAGCCTTGGCTTCAAACTTTTAACACTCGGTTCTAATCAGTAATGCTGCAATGCTGTCCCATTTACAACTTGACATTTATTTTTGTACTTTCAACATCCCATGATTTTCAGCCACAGTAAATAGCTTTAAATGATGACACCTCTCCTTAGCTGGATCTATATTTTGACTTGCAGGTCTTGGCATGGAGTCCACCTGAGATATCTCTCCAAAATGTTTCATAAAGGGAAAAAATAAATACAACTTAAGAAAGGAAAAGAAAACAAAAACTCTACCACTCAAACAACTTTCTATGGAACTCACTTAAGTGCTCAGTTAACCTACTGCAATAAACTCTAGTCATCTCATGATTGTCTCTTTGGATTCTAGATTCTTCCTACTATTTTCCCACAAAACACCATTTTAATAATCCTCTAAGGAAGCAAGTATTAAAATATAATTTGAGAGCAGGAAAACGGCATAAATTTACAAAAAAAAAACATACAAAAGTGTCTAATCCAACCACATGTAGGACACACAGAATCACACATGACTTTATATATAACTTTGTTTTCAGCAACACAATCTAGAATCAAGTACCTGGAACTTAGGAGATACCCACATTGAGACCATTTCCTATTTTTATGTTGAAACTCAGAATATAAACTGATGAAAAATCTCGAATCCCCCCAAAGTGATTATCTATATAGCTGAGAAATTCATTTAACAAACACTGTCTGTCCACACAGGGAATCTCATAATGTGTGGTTCTGCACGATCCAATATTGTCTTTGGTCAGTATTGACATTTGTATCATAAAAACTTTCCCAATACTTAGGACACAAAAAGATTCATGTCACTACAACATTGCTGAAATAGTTGAACATTCCTTTAAGTTTTCATAAGATTCTTCAGAATCTTGACATAATCCCACACACACTATCACTTATTTGGGGGCAATGGATAAGGGTTGTACTGGTCATTTCAGGTTCCTGTTTAAATTCAGGGAATATGGAAACGTGTGTGATGTTGAGAGCCTGTTCAAAACTTAGCAGTTTGGTACATTGACCATCTTGAGTTAATAAATAAGAGCTCTAATTCTCAGTTCCTGATGGCTGGCCAAGAAGTGTCTGCATAAAATCTTACACACTACACTCCCTTTCTTTAGTTATCCATCCATCTTCTGGATAGAAGGATGCACAATATTCTTAAATGTGCTGTGTGCTCTGTCAAAAGTAACTCTGGAGATTTACATCAAAGTGTGGCCCATTTAGATGGGCTTTTCTAAAGGAAAAAACTTTAAATTAGAAAAGTTACCAGAGAAATGCCTCACCTCAGTGGGGGAATCTGGGACACTTATCATCATGCATGTCTGCAGTGCTCCAACATGGGCAGCAGGGGGCGCTCCTGCATGAAGCAAACCCCCCACAAGTGCTTCCCGTTTGGGGAACACAGAGGCTTTTTCTCTTAGCCCCAAGTCCAGGAAGGTAACCACTAAAGAAGCTGTCAATGAATCATACAAGCTTAGGGCACAAGATGAATAACACTCCAGAAGTGACCAGAGATGACACGTGGAACTTAGCCAGCCTTTTAGGAACTGAATGATACTTTTTACTTTTGTTTTCATGAACTAAAAGGGTTAAAGCCTGTGGCAAGCCATGGGGATGGGGAATGGGGTTATCATTAACTATAAATAGGCGATTTCCAAAAGCAACAAGTGGGCCTCAGTATCCAAGATTTTTTTGTTTAGCCTCTTCGTACCATAATTTAGTTTGTAGGTTATACTCTCTGTCAAATAATTTTTCTGTTAAATGATAATAAAAACTACCTCTTTCCTTTTCTCTTAAGCTAACCCCTTCCAAAAAAAAAAAAAAAAACCACTCATGAAATGAATTTTCTATGAAGCCTTAAGAAAGGTCACATCTGCAGGGGTCTCCAGCATGTGGCTGCCTTTCAGGAACAAACATGTGATCCATTTTTCTCATTCTACACCAAGACCCAAGTGTCAGAATCAGGTTGAAAAGAAACAATATTAGGGACCAAAATGAGCCAGTTCTGTAACCTCAAACACAGTGAATTTCAAGGCAAAATGTCATGCCCTTTCCTCCTCCTCACACACATATATTCCCACATATCCCACCATCAATGGCCAGCTCCCTCCTTAACCCTATTCCTAATCAAAGGTCTGCACAGACATAGCCATAAACCTCCATACTCACCATATTGACTTCAGAAACCATGTCAATGCTGGCAATGTCAATGTTCATTCCCACAGCCACGGGGGGACCTGCAAACCAACATGGTCATCCATGTGATTTCTGAGAACTTATTCATTCTTAACAAGAGTTGTCTTTTAGGCATGGGACACCCTGCCTCAAACCCCTCTCCACTGCTAATCCTCAAATGCTTCACTTCCCTGCTGCTTTGCAAAAACAGTGGTAGACACCCACTCCTCTAGGAACTGCTCCACTGAATATGCACACACGTGTGCTGGTGGTTGAGGGATTCCAGCTCTGACTACATGTGTAGATGTCTCAGCTTGTGAATGCACACAACTAAGAGAAGCTTAAGAATCATTCTAGAGGAGAGGATTTTTATATATTGCATTGAAACCCCCTCCTCCTCATTCTTTCCCACACCCCCTAGGTGTGTAGGTTTTAACTCTGTGAATGCCAGAAAAGTCTAAAGCAAAATTAAATGAGTATATCACTATATTTAGGACTGCAGGGACAGATGTCATTTTCTACCTACCCCAGCTGCCCCCTTACCCTCTTACCCCACAGCCCCTCCCCTTCTCCCTCAGGCTGCTGAAGCTTGGAGGAATGGATGATATTCAGATGAGCCACTTTAAACCGTGGCCAAAGGAACTCTTCCAAAGTAGGCGGGCACAGGGGGTTAATGCCACCTCTCAACCAATTGCCTGCACATCTTGTTCTCAAAAATGTTCACTATGGCCTTCTGCAAGACAGATTCTCTGGGCACACCATTAACCAAACTTAACAGGCTTGTCTCTCACCGAAGCAAAGACAGTAAAGCAAAGGATTTGTAACAGTGAAGGCAAAGGAAAGCAAGTCACCAAATCTGAGTCCACACTAAGAGGGTCTCTGAAAGACCTCTCAAGTGTTGGGTAGTAACACATCAGCATAAGTTTGGATCCCTTTTTCAATATGGGAAAACAGAGATTCATTCAGTGTGCCACATGTACCCTCAACTAAGGGGGAGGAAGAGAGTGCACACAAAGCTCAAAAGGCAGCTTCAGCTGTAGCTGGGCTGTTTCTTATTTGCAAGGCAACCCCATTACCTCCAAAATCTGGTCTCAGACGAATGTCATAGCCTTTCAGCAGTCTATCCACCGTCTCTTTAACCAGCGACATATTACTAGGGTCATTGACACTAAAGAAAGAAATGACAATAAACAGGCATCAATGAGGAAGCAAGCACATCGTCTTCAGCATCCTTCTCACAGAGGTATGCAGACAGAATTCCGCCAAGTAAGAAAGGAAAAAAGACACTTACCTCTGCGCACACACAGCGGCGATTATTAAGGGGAATGACCAAATCCCAAAGTAGCCCCTTTTCCGGACTCTCCACATCCCTTTAGTTTTTGATGGGATTGAGGGTTTCAGTGAAGAGAGGAGATCCAACTTAGTCTGCCCAGTGCAGTAATTCTAATGTGAGGCGCATGCGCACGGCGTACCAAAACATCAAAGGGGCAGCAGTGGCTGCCGCGGACGGAGCAGATTTCCTTGTTTAAAAAAAAAAAAAAATTAAAGGGGAAAAAGGAAAAGCATATACATGTATAATATATACATACTTGAATTATATAGAAAGTCACCCCACAGAATCATTCCAGAGTAAAATCTTTGTTGATCTTTCGTCAAAACAAAAACAACTACAGCGTCTGGTAAGTTTCAGTAGTTGCAGGAGGCAGTTTTGCACCTCGCGGGTTGTGGGTTTTCGGTGTGTGCCTGCATGCGTGTGTGTGTGTGTGTGTGTGTGTGTGTGTCCCCTTAAATATGCAAAACCAGATTAAGAATTTAGAGGAGAGCAGGTGTCGGGTGCGAATGGAAAATGGGTGCCCGGAAGCCCACTTCAGGTCTGAGCAGGCTGACAGGGACCAGGAGTTTGAACTTTATTTCCCTAGGTGAATAGCATCCCCAGCCTGGGGCAAGACTAGGGTGGGGGTGGGGACGTTCAGTGGGGGTGGGGTGGGTGGGAAAGGGAATCAGGGGCGGAGGGAGGGAGGAAAGAAACCAATTGGAGGAGTGTGGAGCAACCCCATGGATTTGGGGCGGGTGGGGAGAGTGCGGAGAAGAAGAAAGAAATGGAAAACATTTTTTAAAAGGAAATAAAAAAAAAATAAAGGAAAGAACAAAAAGAATAAAATGATGCTCAGTCTGTCTCAGGAGTCAAAGAGCGATCTTTTCTTCACTACTCACGAGCGATTCCTTTCTCTTCCTCCTCACCCTTTGCCCCCTATTCCCAGAGAAGAAAACCTCTGGGTCCTGGTTTCTGGCGGTGTGACGTTCCTGACCCGCTAGTACTGGTTATTTATAGCAGGAGGGGGAGGGGGCGAGGGGAGCAGGAAGGCAAGGCTGTCTCTCCAGGTTTTGGTCTGAATCTGCATTGGGAAACTCTTAGTGGGCAGGGTGGGGTTTGGATGAGGGGGAGGTGGGACATGGGGGCATGAGGGCTGCAGGGGGTGGCAGGGGCGGGTGGTCAGTGCTCTAGCACAGGTGCTGGGGACGAGAGGGTGTGGGCAGCGGCACGGTGCTGGAAGGGCAGGTGGGCGGCAGGGTGGGACGCGCCTTGGCCAGGCCCCCCACACTCCCTCAAACGCACGCGCACCGGCGCGCGCACACACGTGCAGGCACACTCCCCACCGCCGCGCGCCCTCCTTACCCCGCGCGCCCGCGCTCACCGCCCACTCCAGCGGCACGCGGAGCGGGCGCTTCCAACCCCTAGGTCCGGTTTGGGGAGCTGGACACCCGGCGTTCAAGGATTGCGCCCCTAGATCCAACAAGCTCCAGCGGTCCCTAGAAGGCAGGCAAAATGAAGAAAAGGCTCGCGACCGCCCGAGGCAGCGGGTTCTCCCTGGGTGTCCGCACCACCTCTTCCTTTCTTCCCTTCCCCAGCCCGGAGGGAATGGCACACCCCGAGGCTGCCTCTTCCCTCCTGCCTGAGGCCCCAGTAGGTTCACCGCGGCTACTGGGACCCAGAGAATTTAGCAAGATGAAGATGGGGAGTGAGGGAGGGAAAAGGTACCCAATTCACCAAATATTTCCTCCGCTTCAGAGAAAGGGACCCTCACGGCACGGATGTCAGGGCCCTCTGAAGGAGCCCCTAGACCGCGACTACAGGCTCTGAGTAATCTCGAGTTTACTTTGGAAGGGGGTAAAGGGATAGGGCACTTGCTTCCGCTCCCTTGGCCCCCACTCCCTAGCGAAGAACAGGAAGAGCCGGAGCTCAAACCTGCATTTTGGACCACAGTGCTTAGTCTCCAACTACTACTGCTACTACTAAACGTTGTAACCGTTAAAAAAGAGCCCCTACTACGTGCTGGGAAATGCTATATTAACTCTTAACAACAATCCTAGCTTTTAGTTATCACTTCAGTGCCCCCATTTTATGGATTTAGAAATTGGTGCACTGAAGCTTTGGAACTTGCCCAAGGTCACTCAGGTGGAGAGAGGCAATTGCACCTGGGAAACAGCGTTCCTAACCACCAGACTAGACAACTTCAAGTCCAGATCCCTGACTGCTGCCAGATCTTCGCTGCGGCCCGCTGACCTCTTGAGCCTGTGGTGGGTGGCGGTGAGAGGAGCTGGGGGACCGTGGTGCCCAGTCCGGTACCGGCAGGACCCTGGAGAGGGTGGGTCCCTGGGCTGCAGGGTCCTCTGCAGGCGGCTGGGTCCAGCTGCAGGCTCCAGGACTTTGCAGCACTAGGGGTCCATCCGGTCCAGGATGCAGTCATGAGCCACACACCTCCTGATAACTTTTCACCTCCCCCTCCTGGGTTAAAGGGTCATTTGCAGGCAGTTTAGGGAGAAGACTCCAAGGAATTTGTGAAGGCTAGGGGTTTCCCTTGGAGGGAGGGCGAACAGGAAGGGGGAGCTGTGAGCTTTCACCGGCTAAGGAAGTTTCTAGGTTAGAGATGGGTAAAACAGCACTTTAAAACAACTACAGACATAGCGCACATCTGCAGCGTGACGCTCTATCAGGCTCCGAAACTCGCTGGAGGCCATCCAAAGCAAAACACTGGAGGGAAAGTGGGAGGGAGAAGAAGGGAAGAGAATCTGTAAATCTCCTATCTGTATGCACTTGGGTTGCCAGTTACAGACCTATGGCCAAGGCAAATAGCTGACTTTCTTGCTCCCCCTGCTCCCCGCCCCAGTATTGCATACAGTGGGAATCTTTTACACAAGCTAACTACAATGAAGAGGCAAAAAAAAAAAAAAAAAAAAAAAAAAAAAAAAAAACGTTTGGCTTATCAGCATTTGTAACCAGAGGATTCACGAAATAATTTAATACTCAGGCAACCAAATGAAGAATCCTTCTAAAGTTCTGCTCTCCCAGAAAATATCTCAAAACGGGGCTTTTCTTTAACCATTATTGACTTTGTATTTCCTATATTCCAGCCCCCTTCTACTAGGCCCACTTCAGTTTAGGTTCTTAGAACAAAATTTAGTAAACAAAAGAAGCCACAAATACTCTCACCCATCTAAAACGATGATAATGACCCAGGGAGTACTTAAAGTATGTGTTGGATGACAATGACCCAGGGAGTACTAAGTATGTGTTGAAGACCTACTGTGTACCTAAAATTAAGGGATAAGAGTTAAATAAAAGGAGTTTGCATCTCAACAAGTAAAATAGTGCAGTACAAATTGAGCATAAAGAATGTAGGTAAGGGCTGGGGATGTAGCTCAGTTGGTAGGATGCCTGCCTTCCGTGCACAAGGCCCTGGGTTTAATCCCCAGCACCACCAAAAAAAAAAAAAAAAAAAAAAAAAGGAGGTAAACCTTCCTTCCCTTCAAAGTCTAGTTCAAATACTTAGACAATTGATCTAACCTCTCCAAGCCTCAGTTTCCTTTCCTGGAAGAAGAGTATCTTCTCCACTGGACTGTTGTAAAATGATGTAATATGTGTAACCTTTGCTGTGTTATTAATAAATAAAGCAATCTTTTAATGAACAAGATATAATGAATGGAAAGAAAGCAAAAGAAGCCTTAGTGTCATTTATTTAAAAAGATTGAGAGGACATAAAATTTGGTACAGTTTTAGCTTTGTCTGAGAAGAAAGGGAGGAGCAGACATTTCCAGAAAATAAATGAAGGTTCAAAAGAAGATTAGTATTAAAGACTCAAGCGGCAATTAGAATAAAAAAAGATGAAAGAATATTGGTTTTGTCTAGGTAGTAACATCACAGGGTCTTTGCTTATCAGTAGCTGTAACTAACATAATTAAAATTGCATTCCTTCTTGTTATAAACCTTAAATTTACTGATGCCTAAAATGGGTCTTTATTGTATGGCAAATTAACTCTGGACATCTCGTCTTGAAGACATTCCTGATATGGTTGCTTGGAAGATGTGAAATGAGAAAAGTCACATGGAATCTGAGAATGTGTCAGTTGCTGGAGAACATAATCCCAAATGTACAATGAGTAGGCAAAATTTAAGTACTATTAGGATATCATGCTTCAGTTAGGTGTGGTGCAAACACCTGTAATCCCAGCAACTCAGTAGACTGAGACAGGAGGATCTCAAGTTTGAGGCTAGCCTCCCCAATTTAGTAAGGCCTAAACAACTTAGTGAGATCCTGACTTAGAATAAAAAATAAAAAAGGTTGTGGCTCAATGGATAAGCATCTCAATCCCTGGTACCAAAAAAAAAAAAAAAAAAAAAAAAATCATGCTTCAATGTAATCTGATTGTATACTATATAAATAAATGCAAATTAAAAACAGTCATCAACCATCTGTCATTCTTCTTCATAATATTCAATCGTGTATACATATATGTAATGCATATATACAGCACTTACTCTTTATCATGCATTGTTGAACAAGCACTAGGGATAATGAACTGAAAAGTCAGACATGACCCTTATCTTGAAGTTTGCACTCTGTTGTTGCAGAGAAAACTAGCATAGAAATAGGTGTAAATGTAATGTGTGAAGTGAAAAAGATAGGAGATCGTGGAACCCATAATTGATGTATGTAGCTCATTCTGAGGTTGTAGGTAAAACTTGCCTGAAGAAATTCAGTTGGAATTTGAAAGATAGGCCAACCTGATACAGAAAAGAATATTCCAGGCAGAGGAACTTATATGAATAAATTTCCTGGGTCAAGAAGGGATGGCATAAATGAAGAATGAGAAGGACAGTAAGATTGTTGTTGTATTGGACTGGGGTAAAAATGGCTATTAATTCTTAGTTCTCCTTCCCAGCAGTTAAGAGCTGGGAAGGATGACTGGGACCATGGATGGGTTGAAGCAGAAGTGTGACAGATGAGTTTTAATCACACTGGAAGAAGACAGTAATGGCTGTAAGGGATGTGTCAGGAAGAATTTGCAAGGACCTGGTGAGAGATGACGTTGGTTTGAATTAGGATAGTGACAGTGACAATGAATAGAAGTGACTTACAGCCACGTGGGAGAAGTTGCTAACCTCTGTGACAGATGGGACATGGAGAGTGAGGTTTGAGCAGGATTCAGGGATGACTCATACGTTTCTGGTTTGAGTAACTCAGTGGTAGTGGTAGAAGAGAGTTGATGGAGATGATATGTACTCATTTTGGTCATATTGAGTATCTAGTCAATTCAATTTATCATGGACATTTTGCTGTATGCAACTAAAGCTCAGAACTGAGGGATGGACTAGGGACTATGCAAACTTTTCATCTTGATACTATATTTCCCTTTTCTGCTCTGATTTTTTTTTTTTTTTTTTTTGCTTTATAACTATGTGACTATGTTACAATAACCATATTTTACCTATTTTTCTATCTTCCTTCATGGAAATAAAAAACTATTACCTTGATTTTTTTTCTTTGCCTTCCTCATTGCTGATTATAAAATATAGTAATATAGTACTTATAGAATATTCTTAAAACTTATTTTTGAGGGAATGTGTGTATATTTAATGATCCTTCAGTCTGGATGATCTAGAAGAGAAATTTCTAGCAAAAGACAGTGACAGCTATCAGAAGCTTTGGTCAAATTTGTATGGATCCTAACGGTAAGATGAAAATTAATACATTATTATCAAATCCAATGACACAGAATATACTAGTAAGGGAGAACTAATCAAATGTATTAAATCCTTTAAAAACTCACAAAAAATTTCAAAGCGGTATTATACACTCATGGTATGAAATTCAAAAGATATGTCACACTTTCCCCTTGCTAGCAAGATTCTATCCCTACAGACAGATGATTTAGTTTACTTGTTGGGTGGTGATAAGGTTTTCTAACTTTATAACCATTTTTATTGAAAAAGTATGAGATACACCCACAGGTTCCAGGTGGTCCCTCTGACCTGCTGCTAGAAAAGCAACAGGAAATGGTGGTTTTGGAGAAGATCCTCATGGAATGTGGATTACCAACTTCACTAATATCTTTAAACATTTGAATATATGTAATTATATAATTATTTTTAAAAATTAACAATGGTTCTCAGCTTTGAATATTGATTTGCTTTTTAAAAATTGTGTGCAGAAATTTGGTAATATTAACGAATAGGGAGGAAGTTAGAAATAATATGTAGAAAGAAAATACCATATATGCATGTGTTTATTATTTTCAGTACCTATAATAGCATACACTTGCCACCTAGAAATAAAGTATTGCTGGGTATATGGGTTCCTGGAGTTGCTGTATTATAAAAATAAGAATTATTTTAAATAATCTTCTGATATGTCATATATATGAATGTGCGCGCATGTTTTATGTGCTTAAGAATACACCTAGGACAGTTTAAACTTTATTAAATATTTTTACCCTTATGTTAATAAAAATTGCACCTTCAGTTATTTTTCTAGTAAACTTTGCCTTCCCCAAAACTGGAGGGAAAATGTTCTCAATTACCATAAATTCCGTATATGGTTTCTGGATTATTTTTATAGGCATTATGGTTTATGGACATTTTTACTCTGTGGAATTAGAAATGTAAATTCAATGCCTCTTGAGACTTGTGCCTCTTTCAATAGGTAGTCCTACCACTGAAACTGCATTTCTGAATTTTTTTTGGCCACAGTAAGCCTTATGAGATAGAAATCACTTTAAAATATTTAACATGAAACATACTGTTAGTGTTAATATTTGGATAAATAAATCAATATGTCAACCACTGTTCCAAATGCTTTATGTAAAGTAATATATTTAATCCTCCAAATATGCCTGTAAATTTGTTAATTATTTGATTCTAATTTTAGGTGTGAGGAATTCAAAGCAGAAATTAAGTAGCTCTAAGTTCATACATTTTAAAAAGAAAATATTAAAGGTTTCAGCCCTTTCTTACAACTATGTGAGTTTGAAATGAAAGACTCCTTTAGATTTGTCTATTCCAAAATTCTCGGCTTTCCTCACACACTGAGTTAATGTAACAGAAATAAAATTTTAGCCTAGACAGAGGATCTCTACACTTTTAACAATCAAATGACTAATACCAACAGGAAAATTTGAGGCTTGAATTATTGGACATCTTTTGAAGGAGTAGACCTTTCGGCACCACCTCAGATTAATCAATCTTCAAGCATGTAGAAAGAAAAGTGTGTCTTGAAGTACAAAATGAAATTAGTGATGCTTCAAATGGAGGTAAAATTGTTCTATGAGGAAATTACCTAGACTCTGACACCACAGGACGCTAATTATATTCACATACAGTCTCAGCAGTCATAAAACACCACAGCCCTGTGCCAGAAAGGGTTGAGATGGGAAGGAATCCCTTTTGGCCATTCGTTTCTCAAAACCCGAAGAAGGGGAAGTACTTATCCAAGTAAGTACATGTGCAAAACTGACACACCAAGAGTAACACAGAGGGTCTGTGGGATAGCTTCTCAGGTCATTTTCTTAGGATGGCCATTGAGAAAAGCCTGAAAAAAGTAACCAAACATGCATGGTTGTTTTTTCTAGAATGCAGCTCACATTTCTCTGAGGCCTTTCCTGATGCTTCCTTATCAGGACTATTGATCCACTTAGAAGATACCAAAGCTAGTGAGTATAAGTGTGTATAAGCCTTTGAACGTCTCTCAAAACTTTTGAGGGGCTGGGGATGTGGCTCAAGCGGTAACGTGCTCACCTGGCATGCGCAGGGCACTGGGTTCGATCCTCAGCACCACATGGAAATAGAATAAAGATGTTGTGTCCACCGAAAACTAAAAAATAAATATTGGAGGGTTCTCTCTCTCTCTCTCTTTCTCTCTCTCTCTCTCTTTAAAAAAAAATTAGAAATTCTGAAAAGTGTACATATTGGTTCCAAATTTAAAAATCAAATTGCAGTGTTAAAATTAATGAGTGCTTAATTAAATATCTGCAAAATATAAACTATGTCTATAATTGTACAAAATTAAGTTTAATAACAGAAAGGTACATTCAGTATGCTTTATAGTATATGTTAAGTGACCATAAGAAGTTAGAGGATTTGAACATGTGATGGTCTTAGAAAGTCCCAGGTGCCTACAGCCCCCAGCAGAGTTAATCTCTTCCTACTTCTGTGCATCTACAGACAATTGCTGTATCTTGATCTTCTTTCCCCGCCTTAAAACACCTTTGCAAGCCTCTCCCTTGCAAATTTTACAAGAGACAACACTTTCATATATTACTTTTTGATTTTATTATTTCTGAAGTGTAGTATATTTACCTAACTTGTACTAGGTGCTTAGTAATAATTAAAATAGAAATTATTATTCATAGTTAATACTTATTGAGTACTTGTTTATTAATTTGCTTGCTCTGTGTGAGCCCCAGTAATTCACTGGATGAAAGAATCAATGGGTGAACCAATGAATGAATGAATGAAAACATCCATCTAGGACACCTGAGGGTATCATATTTATATCAACTGTAGATAATTGTTTTTTACATTTTATCGACTCACATAGTCATATGTAGAAACATTTGTTCTGAAAACTGAAAATAGTCATGGCACAACTTCATCATCAGAAGTAAATACATGCAGGAATTCACAGAAAAACTTGCAGACATTTTGAGTAAGAATGGCTGGAGAAATGCCATAATTTTATTCTCTTTTAATACTGAGTATATTCCATTGTGCATATATACCACAGTTTATTTATCCATTCATCTATTGAAGGGCATCTAGGTTGGTTCCACAATGTAGTTATTTGTGAATTGAGCTGCCATAAACATTGATGTGGCTGCATCACTATACTATGCTGCAGGTAAATGGATGGAGTTGAAGAATATCATGCTAAGCGAAGTAAGACAAACCAAAAAAACCAAGGGCTGAATGTTTTCTCTGATAAATGGATGCTCCTCTATAGAGGGGAGAGGGGACACTGGAAGAATGGAGGAACATTGGATTAGGCAAAGGAGAGACAAGAGGGGAGGGGCCATGGGAGTAGGAAAAATGGTGGAATAAGACGGACATCATTACCCTAGATATTGCTCACATGGTGTGACTTTACATCATGTACAACCACAGAAATGAAAAATTGTGCTTCATTTGTGTACAATGAAACAAAATATATTCTGCTGTCATGTATAGTTAATTAGAAAAAAATAATTTAAATGTTAAAAAAAAAGAATGGCTAGAGATAGAAAACCTCAACAACTAAATATTTGAGAACTTAACAACTATTAGTGAAAAAATTGTAATATTAGTGTTAAATAATTGCGTTATTATCTTCACTTCTGCATGATTAATATTTATTGAGTAAATGAACTTTAGACTGAATGAATCCCATAAAAAACTTTTTTTGTGTGTAGGCATTTATAATATTAGTGCTCATATTATAGTTTCATTAATGCTCCTAGTTTCTCAAATTATTTTTAACATGTGATTTTTCCTTAATAATAGAAATATGCCTTCACATTTAGCATTTAACTATGATATATAAATCATTGTGGATACTAAATGACCTTTCCTGATACTTCCTGATATTCTAGCATCTCTACACTTCATTTAATTCTTACAAAATACTATGAGGTAAAGTTCTAATGTTATCTCCATTTCACAATATTCTGAAGGTGTCAGATTTTGTTGTTAATAAAAACTTCTCTTCAGAAAAGAAAAATGAAGAATAAGTAGTCTAAGTCTTTCAGAGTGAAGATCTTCTGTAATTGGAAACAAAAGAGTAGGTGATAAAACCTCCTGTTTTTTTCCATTTGTTTTAGCATAGTTCTTCTATGTTTGAAACTGCATGAAGACAGTTCCTGAGAAGATTAATTTGGTTTTAGTGTGAAATCAATGATTAAGAGCAATGAGGAGAAGTGTCCTACTGTGTGTGGTATTGAGCAACATCACTGCTGTGTAAGATGAAGTTCTTAGTAGAAAAGGAAGACTCATAACTAGTTTGCACCAATGTGCATATTTTCAAATAAAAGTATCCTAAATTATTTCAGAGTTAAGTGATGAGCTATTGTAGTTATTGATGCATTCACAGCAGTAGTGACTGTTTTGGGGATTTGGTGTTTCCCCAGGGTGCACTTCAATGTGGACCATAAATGGTTGAAGAGATAATTTTGATTTATATCAAGTAGAGATATAAATATATGTAAGTGTGTGTGTGTGTGTGCGTGCGTGCGTGTGTGTGTGTGTGTGTGTTTTTCATGGTGTTCCAAAATAATATATATATATATATATATATATATATATATATATATATATATATATATTTTCTCACTTTGTCTCAATTCTGATTAAGTCACCAAGAAAGTCTCAGTTTGGTGCTAAGAAATCAGTGACATCTCCCAAAGACTTATTTGCTCATTTTTACTGAGGTTTTTAAATTTTCAAAGGCAAAAGATTTTCATCTTTTTGGTTATATTCCATTTGTGGTCAGAATTATTTAGAATACTCCAATTGCAATGATACCACTTTTCTTCTAGATACACTTATTTTAAGTTAAAGGTGAGCCAACATAAGAAAAATAGAAAAAGTAGCCAAATTGGTGGTACTTGCATTTGACAAAAGAAGAAAGAGATAATATACATGTAAGCCTTTGGGAAGCTTGGACTAAAACTGTTTGGCAGAGTTCTGTGAAATAAATTCTTGTAATTTACACTGAAGTGAGAGTCTTCTAACTCTTAAATAGCTATCATTAACACAACTCACAGGGTGGGTGCTCAAGAGAGGTAAGATGTAAACCCTATCAGGCAACAAATGAGGACATCTGAGAGAGAGTACTAGTCCATCTAGTTCAGTGAGTATACCGAACCTCCTTGTATGTGAAAATGCTCTGCAAGGAACAAAAAGACAAATTAGACAGTATTCCTTCCCTTGAGGATTTTAATGGTAGCAGCAGGAGGAAGAGAGCCACTGTGGTTACTTGAAGCAACAGGATATTAATGCCATTGTCTAAAGTAAGAAGAACATAAACCAGAAAGGCTGCCAGTAAAAGAGATGAGAGCTGGCTGGGAGTAAGTGGGAAAGCCTTCCCAGAAGGTATGCTAACCAAAATAGACCCTGAAGAATGGGTGAAGTATTATTGCAGTGATTAGCAGATGATAGGAAAGGAGGAAGTAAATTTCCTCATAAATGTATTGTCTGACTAAAGTAAAGAGATAAATGGCTGCAAAGCCAGCCAAGATGTAGAAATCTTTGATATCAGAATGAGGATTTCAAATTGTGCAGCTAGATTTCAAATTGAACCCTGGGACTCAGCCCTCCTTCCAACACCTGTCTGCCATGTTATAGTTGCTATGTCATTTTGATCAGGGGTCAGCAGACTTCATAAGATAGTAAGTGTTTGAGCCTTTGCAGGATACTCAACTCTGCAATAATAGCATAAAAGCAACTGTAAACAAACCCGAATAATAAAGATAGTCATGGTTTAAGGAGCAATAGGTGGGGGGCGAAGAGGGTGTGGATAAATTAGGAAATGTTTTACCAGGAAAGACAAATAAATAAATAAACAAGGTAAACACCTGTTCAATCATGTCAATAGCACTTGAAATTTGAGAGAGTCTCTTGTCATTTCCATATGTAAAGAGGCAGTTAAATATTTGAGAAGTTTGGCATGGCTTCATAGGTCCTTATAATCTTCATGTAGAGTTGCAGGAAACTTTAGATCTCAGATTCCTTTAAAATTAGACTAGAAAAACACTTAAGAATTTATGGAAAGGAACCTAAATAGTAAAAATTGATGTTTATTTAACTGTCTTCTTGGTTTCCTCTTAAAGATAGGGTATGTGATAAATCAGAAACCAGCTTCCATCTTACCAATGTGGAGAGGGAACTATAAATGGAACAGGAGAAAAGAAAACCATTAAGAAGCTATTTCTACTTAAACTGAAGTTGTATGAATCCCTAGTAAAGAATGGTAAAAACAATCCTAAAATTTAAAGATTAAAAAACAAAATCAAATATTGGTTAAAACAACTTTTGAAGATAGCAAATCAAACTCAGGGATTTGGAAAGACTCTCAAGTAACTGATGAAGATAATTCACACAAATTTTTATAGATATCCAAGAAACTTCAAAAAGATACCTAGATTGCAGCAGGAATCTCTGGTCCACACTCTAGAACAAGTTCGTTTATGGATTTTCTTTCATTGTCAAGGACATGAAGAAGACAATGTGAGTGCAGACTCCCTGGACACCCACTAACCAATGCAGTAGTGAAGACTAGGACAAATCTTCAGAGTTTCCTTGTGGGATCAGGCTGAAACCAACTCCTTGCAGGGCTCTTGTTTTTTGTCTCACCTTTGTTTACTTTCTCCCTTTTCTCTGTCTTACTTTCTTATCTGCACATGGATCTTTCTCCTGCAGTCAGCTCCAGGGAATTGAACTTGAGACTGAAGAAGTTTAAGACAGAAACTTTGAAAGTTTGAGACCCATCATTGTAGGGAACACCTTTATTTCTGGAAAAGAAGAGATCCTTTTTGGGACTCTGAAGATAACAATGTTATCATGAGTTACATAAGAACATAACTAGTTGCTTGTCATATTTTTTAATATTTATTTTTTAGTTGTACACAATGACTTTATTTTGTTTATTTAGTTTTTATGTGGTGCTGAGGATTGAACCCAGGGCCTTGCAAGTGCAAGCGCTCTACCGCTGAGCCACAACCCCAGCCCTTGTCATTTTTTAATAACATGACACAAATTACATCCTTTTTCTGACTCTCGGTTATCTGCAGTATAAAATAATGGGTTCAGACGAGGAGATTGCTAAAGTTTCTTTCAGATCACAATTTCTATGATATAAAACGGGGAATGGCAAATGATGGACCATCCACACTCACTAATTTAGATATTGTCTATGCCTGTTTTCATGCTACCACTGCAGAATTGAGTAGCCTAAGCTGTTTACTATCATCTTCAACATTTTTTGAAACAAGTGAGGAAATCCAGACAAACTAAGGTCAAGGAACTTTGCCAAGATAGGGTGAGAACTGGCAGAGCTGACATTCACATCGAGCCAATCTGCTGAGAGTTGGTGCTTTTAAGGAGGATGCTAAACTGCCTTCATCTGGGAGGGACACAATGAAAATGGATGTGTAAACCTACTGACTCATAGTAAAAACATCACATTTGCTTTGTTCTTTGTAGCGGGTTCACATCAACAGGAAATCGTGTGGAAAAACATGAATGAGGAGAAGGGGTGGGGGCACCTCTACAAGCTCAGCAATGTTAGAAAATAACACCATGGATAAAATATAACCTGCTTACATTTTCATCATCACATGCAGTTCTAAAATGTGATTTTGTGTTCTCTTCATTTTTTCCTTTTGGTGAAAATCGCAGACACATTCACAAATTCACAACTAAGATGCTTGACTTGGTCCTGAGCACACAGGCATCCTGCGTCTCAGAGCGGAACTGATCGTTTTATGCCACTTCTCACTTCTCATCCCCTTCCCACTTCCTCTGAGATTGCAATTCTGCTTAGACAGCGTGATGAATGACAATGCTGAGCGTTGATGATTTTGCTGTTGACAATCCCTGGTGTTGCTGTGCATCAGCCACTTTGTTTTGTAACATTTGGAGGTTTTAGATCTCATTGAAATGAATCCTTCAAGATGTACGTGCGTGTCCTTTTCCACTAAGGTAAAGACTCCTTTGGTGGAAAAAAGTTTGTACATGTGCATATATTGAAGAAGAAGGAAACATCGAGAAAGGAGAGGATGGAGTCATTTTCTACTTATCTTCCTTAAATGACAGCTAGAATGCAGATTGTGAAGAAATAGTGGCATCTGATACAAATTCCCCATTCTTTCCTTTTCTATATTTTTTTCCTTTTTGGTAAGTATCTTTATCATTCATAGGCGTTCTTTTTTTCTTTATTGGTCATTTTAATTATATCTGACAATAGGATTCATTTTGATATACTTATAGAAGCGTAGATTATAATGTGTTCCAATTCATAGGGTTCTAACAATCATCTACTATGAGAACCTGGCGCAAATAACTTGCTTTGGGACATTACAGCTGTAATTTAATACTTTTCTTAATGCTTCTTAATGCACGTAAAGTGGTTGATAAATTTCTTACACTGCCCAGGTCAGAATTGTCTTAAATTACCACTTTTAGCACTGTTTGGGTCTATGACAAGGTTAAAACACTTTCTCCCTCTCTTGCTCCTTTCCACCTGCCTGATTGCCTGAGTTTTTAATCTTGTTAGCCACTATGCTAGGAATTTACTATGCTTTACTTTATTTACTTCATTTTTCAGAGTGCCATCCACAATTTTCAGATGAGGAAACTGAGGTTGTAAAAAGTTAAAGAACTTGCCCAAGTTTATATAACAAGTAACAACAATAACAAATTATTATATTAATACAATAATAATAAGGAAGACTGCTACTTAAGTCAGTGGTTTCCTAAAACACTTTCTATGGACCTGTAATGCCAGATTCCTGGGACCCCAATAGACCTCCAGGAACCGAATCTGATGCAATCACTCAAGAATCTTTATTGCAAGCTCGAACATGAACCCACAACCATTTTTGACGCAGTGGTCTCAAGGAGTGAGCTCCAGTCCTTTGTTCAGTGAGATTTTATAGGTTTTGGGGGGATATTCTGTGTGTCACAACAACACACAGCAAATCATTCCACACCATGGAAAAACCAAACAATGATTAGCACATTCACTGGGGGGAACAAGTTGGGTAATGGTGATTGGTTAGTACAAGAGGCGGATTCATTTGAACCGATTGGTTTAAGCCATGAGGGGTGTATGTGCTAAACTACGTGGTTTCCTAACATGTTATTAACCACCCAGACTGCTGGGGGGTCATCTGGCATCCCAGGTATTTTCCCTGTCTCATTCTGATAGGGGTTGCTAGAAGGTTGCTGTGGGTCCTCACCTAGCCTGACTGAGTCAGGGACACCTGGCACCGCAGATCTCTCCTGTTATTTGCAGAGAAACAACTCAGCAGGGTGGGTATGTGCCTAGGAGTGCCCTCTAGGTTTTTCCAAGGACAAGGGTCACACCCGCTTCCTTGGACAGGCTTTGCTCTGAGGTAGAGGCTGGTTTCTCAAAAATGGAGTCACATCAGCTTCTCAGACCCTCAGAGTAAAAATCCAGAAATCCTTAAACTCTTATGTGAAACATGAAAGATGCAGGTTACCAAGTGGGGACCAGATACTAGTGATGAGTCTAGATCCACAGAGTGAAAGTAGAGAAGAAACTGATGACATCCTAGTCATCCAGGTAATTAGAGAAATAGACATTTAATCTGGCCAGAAGTTTCATAGAGATTGGGAATTTGGAGACAGATGTCTGATGTCCAAAAGAGTCCCAGGACTGGGAAACAAGATGAAAGATCTATTACCTCCAGTACTTACAATGGTCCATAAGATTTAAAGGAAACTAAACCTGAAGTACCTATTTCCTTAATTTGTGAAAGGACATCAGAACATATTGAGTACCTACTCTATGTTCAGCATTGTGCATATTGATTACTTAAACTCTGCACAAACACACATGAATCAAAGACCAGAAAGGTCAATTATCTTGTCTCCAGATACACAGATAGCAAGGTAGAATATGGATATGGGTAACATTGGAAAGCTTGCCTGGCACTTGACTATGAACTGAAATCACGTACATTATGGTGGGGATGGGGGGGCTCCTATGATGAAAGAAAAGCATTCTAAATAACTTGGGAAATTCTAAAGTCTTGTTTTTTCTTTTAAATTGAAAGTAGCAGGAGAACAGGATATTATTATTTAAAAAAACCTTCAGTTTACTACTTAAATAACATCCATGTGCTTTGAAGGAAGTGTATATTATCTTTCACTTATATTTTAAGTTTATGTGAATTATTATTTGTAGATGCACAGAACACTAAATCTGCCTGTGACTAGAAAAATGTAAGGAAAATCAATAAAGCAAAGACAATTGTATCTCCTGAAGAGTGATAGAATAAGTTAAAACAGTCTGTTTAAAAATATAAATTGTGCCTCCATAATAATTTATTTTAGGAGGATTCTCCATGAAGAATATAATGCATTTAGAATGCACAACCTAGATTTGTCAAAAGTCTTTCGCCAAGATTTGACTAACAAGAAAACCAATTCCAAAATGAAGAAACAAACCCTTGGAGGCATTAGAACCATTGCTGAACTTCTGTTGACAGTCCACATTCACCTTTGAAGAAAAAATAGCAGCTGTGCCATCTAATTTCCTAACTCCATATCTCTATTCTGAGACAGGGACGCTGTCTTTATACTTCAGCTGGGCTCACTTTCCTCATCTCCTTTCCTAGAGGCAGGTTTCTTTCTTCTACATGGTCGTTTTATTTGTGCTGTCTTCCTGCACAGTCCTGGGTGTGCAGCAGATCCTTTGCTATCTGGTCTTCTAGATATTCAATGTTAAGACCCAGAATTACTTCTGGAACGTCACCTTATTCCTTCCCTCCCTCCTCCACTCCTCTCCATCTACACTAGCCATATGCACCAACCAGCCTCTTGTCTATGAGCTGTCCCATTGACTAGAATGCTTTCCCCCATGGTTGTACATTTACGTCTTGGCTCACATGTGATCTGCTTAGAGTGGCCAAAGTTGTACTTCCCCAACACCATCCGGCCTCACTCTATTACATTACAGCCTTGCAATGTCTGAATATCTGGGAATTAGATCTATTTTTTCACTTGTCTGTCTCCTTCCATTAAAATGTAATCTTAAACTCCATCTTCTTCAACACAGTATCCGATATCTCTGACACACAATACATTTGAAATAAAATTTATATCGAATGAGCAATTGAATTTCAATCTTGTCATGAATCTTTCTTCTTTCACTCAGTATTGCCTTCTTCCTCTGATCAGTTATAAGAGTCACACATTTTTGAAAATTATTACACAAGGCACTTTATATTTTACACATTTTAATCCTTAAAACAACTCAACAAGGATATCGCTGATATGCCCAAGGAAAGCTAATAAATATTAAAGCCAGAATTCAATTAAAGGTTAGATAATTTCAAAGCCAATCAACTTGTCATTAAGCCACATAACTTTTGCCATCTACCAATTGGGAACACCCTTGACAGTGCTGTAGCTCACCAGAACACATGGTATCTTCATTGCTCTTTCTCTTACCCACATCATGTGTTAATTTTTATAACCTTGTTGGGTTGGGAGATCTTCTAATACTTTGTTAAGGTTTTCATATATATATTTTCATTTGAACAGCTAAGGGAAATTTGTAAGATATACCACAGTCATGTTTCCAATGCTTGTTGAGGTGAATTGATTAAATGAGTATACAGATGGCACAAATAAAGAAAATCCCCTGGAAATCTCTTGAGAGTGCACACTGGTTCTGTATAGATGGAGCCTCTTGTTCCAACAGGCCTGGATCAGGGGTCATCACTAAATATTCTGTCCACAGAAGTGCTAGAACAATAGAGTCGTGTCTGAAAATCAACCAGACATTCACAATCTACTTAAGGAAATCTACTTGGAGTGAAGTATTTCCCTAGTAGATTACCTGGTCATATTATAAAGCTCTCATCTCAGATGAACTCTTTTTTCTCAGGTTACTTTCTGCTTCTGGGGAATGTTCTTGGATTCACATTGATTCTCAGTGACTTCCTGCAGGCAAATGGTTTTCTGAAAAAACAATAGACTACTGAATGGGAGCACTACATATGTTGATTGTTTTTTTAAGCATCCATTGAGAACACAGAAGTGAGGAAAAACATTACATTTAATAAGTTAGATCACTTAGCAAGGATGGGAATTAATATATATAAATATATATATATATATATATATATATATATATATATATATATATTTGTATATATATGTGCATATATATGTGCATATATATATATTAGTAGGTGAACACAATATCTTTATTTAATTTATTTATTTTTATGTGGTATTGAGGTTCTAACCTGGTGCCTCGCATGTAGTAGACAAGCACTCTCTACCACTGAACTACAATCCCAGCCCCAAGGAAGGAAATTTTTTTAAATGTCATTTTTAGGAATTAAACAGTTCTATGCTTAGAAACAATTGACATTCAACACTTTTGCTAAGCATCTACTGCCTACCAAGTATTTTTAAGCACTAGAAATACACTGGTAAATCAAATATGGATGTTAAAGGAAGGTATTGAGTGGGGAATTAGTTACTGGCTAAATATAACTGGAAGTTCATGCATCGTAACATGTTATGGAAAAGCGTTTTAAGAAAAGAGGAGTGCTGGGGGCGGGGGTGGCTCAGTGGCAGAGTGCTTCCCTTGCAAGGGGTTCCATCCTCAATACCACCTGAAAATAAATAAACAAAATAAAAATATTGTGGGGAAAAGAAAAGAAGGGGAAAGCATGAGGGAAGGTTTCAGGGGAGGGTGTGCTGAGAGGTCAGGGTTGTTTATGTGAAGAAATCACATTTAATTGAGATCCTGAAGGTGTGACCTGGGATAGAGTGGCAGCCATGTGATTCCAGGGGAAAAAAGGGAGGGAAGATGAGAGTAGCACAGAAACAGGGAGTGGGAGATATTCTCCCATATCTGAGAAAGAAGAAAAGACTAATGGGATAGAGGTACTTCAACATGGATGAAGTGAACATGTGAGATTCCAAATAGAGTAGCAGACATGTGTAGAGCAAAACAAAGAAGGCCAAGGTATTGACAGTGGCTGTTGAAAACACCTTGCGATGTGTGTGCTTTGGTGATGAGTTTGATTGGATCAGATGCTTTTGTATTCTTTCTCAAAGTTCCCATGCAATCACTTGGCTCATTACTTAAAAAGCAGTCATCGAATGCCTATGTGACCCAGACCCACACTGCACTGTGGGAATGGCACCTAGAAACGCCCAAGCATGCTGCAACCATTTGGAGCACATACAAACTGAGCATCAGAGCACATTTTTTCCCAAGATTAGAAAATTGTATTCAGTGGCCTGGGGTCACGGTAGGGGGGATGCATGAGCCCACAGAGTATTCTCAGAATTTGTGATTTAGACCAAGGGTCAGGCTCTAACTCCTTTTCATAGGTTGAATTCCGTCTGGGCTGCTTCCCAAGTTTATAAGGATCAGAAAATGCATTCCTTTGAGTCTCATTTTATTATTCTGTAAACTGAGGGTATTAGAAAAATCTTACTTGACATAGTTTATCTGCAAAGGATGGAGGTTGGCTTAATAGATAACACGCATGAAACCAGACCTGAATATTTGGTACATAATATAAATGTAATAGATAGTAACCATTATATTTTGCTCTGAATAAAGAAATACAAGAACATTTTCTCTTTTATTGTAATTTTCAGTTTGAGAGCATTTATTTGACTTTCATCACAACTGCCGGATAATTGAAACTACCAGAAATAATCATTCACTTGGTTGGGAGAGGCTGGGTGGCTCACTGGGTGATCCTAATGTGCAGGGATGGCACAAACCACTGGCAGGGAGGCTTGAAGATGATGACAGCATCCTGTTCCACTTTGTATCCTGACCAACCTCAGGTAAGAATTAAAAAAAAATAACGAAATTGCCAAAGGACAGGGGAAAAAAGGTGTTAAACACCACTGTGGTGTTAAAGAATCTGAAAGATTCATACAAATGTATTCCTAGGGCTTTGTTTGCCCTACATCTCTGTCTGATGGGAGTCTAATGGCTGTGAACAATCACTCTCTCTCATCCCCAGGATCCCACATCCCACCACCTCTTTGCAGAACGTAGTGACAAGACTAAAATGACTCTTTCAAGTCATTATCAAAAAAATCTTTGCATCATAAAGTGTTAGTGCATGTCACCAGCCTAAAAGTTTATGTAGTTCTGAAAGTGTCTGATGGACTTTGATGAGTATTTTACACTGAAGATTTGAGATAATACATCCCTGTGCTCTTTTCCCCACTCTTGCAAGCTAAATCTTCCTAAACCATCCTTTGATTATGTCAGTCTCCAGTGCAAAAGCTTCCCATGGTGCTCCCAACTATACGAGAACTTCCAATCCCTGGAAATCAGCTTTCAAGACTTTTGATTCTCTGGACCAACCATCCTTTATAAACGCACAAATTGAAGCCCTGTATTTTGGCCACATGATCTATTCACTGTATCCTGAACATGCTTTGCATTTTTTGCTCCCTAGATCAGTGGTTCTCCAACTTTCATGTGTCCCAGTCACTTAGGAGTTTTGTGAAAACGCATATTTGTGTTACTGATCAGAAGAACAAATGGGTTTTTGCATTTCTAACAGACTCCCAGGTGCTAGAATCCCATTTAGGCAACAAGACTCTGCACATAAAACCTATTGAGTGAGCTAGAATTCTCTGTCTTCTCTTTGCCTATTACATTCCTGTTTGTTTTCAATGTTTATGTGACAAAGTGATTCACTGAGATATTAATTTGGTTTTGCTTACCCTGTGGTGTTTCTCTTCTCCCCATCCATTCCACAAAGACAGCATGGCTTTATGTGACCCCTTGTCTCAAGAGAGATTTGGGTCACTAGAAAAGTGGCTTATAAGACACAGTCTATTCTGTTCTTTCTTCCCCTCCGCCCCCCTGCTTCTTTCTTGTATCCTAGATCATTGATAAAAGTTGTACTGGATTTCTTGGGGAGGAAAAAACAGTTTGGCTCTTGAGCTGCAGGCAACAGTGAGGAACATCTTTGGGTAGAAAGATGCTGGAGATCTGAGGAGGCCAAAGCAAAAATGAGATGGGGATGGCACTATGTAGCAGGTAGGGCACTGGAACATTTCTTATTGGGTGCTGCTCTACCTTGGCAGGACAGGTGCCCCAAGTTTGACCCATTAGAGAATCTTGGCACCAAAGGAAGAAGCTGCTTCCTCCTCATTTTTTTTTTTTTTTTTGAACGCTCAGAACTTTACAGCTCGGCATTCTCCAAATTCCTAATAGAATGCCGTTTCCATCATTAATTTCAATATTATTTAGAATCCTGTGCAGCCACCAAGTACTAAATAATAAACTTTGACTGTTATGAAGCCTGTGCCTTTACTACCTGCTCTTGATAGTTATTTCTCCATGTGTCTCAGTGCCGTACCTGTAACATAAACTTTGAAGGCAGAGATTATGACTTGTGCTTCCTGGTAACTCATTAGTGATCAGTCTGGCATCTCATAAATAGTTGATTTGCAGTAAATACCTGGCAACTGGCTGTGGCAATACAATGACCTTTGAAAACTTAGAAGAAGAGTAGGAGAAAAATTTTCAACATAATTTTGGAAATGTGAGATTGGAGAGGGTACTGCATCTGTACTACCTCCATATTGCTTGAAGAACTACAGTGCTCTCAATTTGAAGCAAGTGAACTTCAAGCTTAAACATATCCCAGAGAAGCTGATATTTTGTTGCTTACTAAGTAGGATGAGTGTTAAGGTACATGCAACTATGGAAACCAGAGTGGGGATGAGCAGACCAGTAAAGAGAATTACTTCTTCTTCATCTGTTATATAAATAATTTTTGCCAAGCTTGTGAACCTAGACTATCAAGGCAGGAATCACTACTTTCTTTATCCAAATAAATAATTCACATGGTTTTCAAGTAATAATCCTGATGGGCATTAGCAAAAAAAAAAAAATTTACAGATTCAATTTCTTAAATTTCTGTTAGCTAGGGGTTAAATTCTATCCTAGCAACAGAAGCTTTACAGCTGCTGTCAGAAATACAGTAATTACTCTGGTCAACATTCTCCAAGAAACTCCAGCTGTCTTATCAAGCATGCTTTGTCAGTAAGACTCCTTTCCTGTTAGGGGCATGAGTCGTAGAATATGTTGGTGCCAGTGAAAGGGTTTGGGGAAAAAAAAAAAGACATTTCAGAAGGCTTGTTATTTATTTATTTTTTGCATATATTGGATTCTGATATCTACTATGCTTTTGAATGACCTATTGACCTTTGAAGAGACTGTAAAAAAAAAAAATAAAATCGTTAGCTCTTTTCTTTGAAATGAAGTCTTTAAGGAATCAACAATAACGGCCATCAATGCAAATATCTACCTACCCAACAAAAGAAAAGACAGCAGCAACGTGTACCTTTTATGCTCAGAAATGTTGTCACCTCCATGTGACACCTTCTGAAGTAGAGCTCAGAGGTCAAAAGCATCATTTTGTCAGTATAAATATTCATGGAAATTCTTGCCATGGAGTTAGGGTCATTTCAAGGTACTTTAGTTCATTCAGGTACTTACCATGTCATCTTCCCTATTCTCTCTCAAGACTGTAGGAACAGGAACCAGGACTATGGCACTTAAAATGTTCCCGTAGAAGACTAGCACTGATTATCATTATGTCCATCTCACTCAGAATAAAGTTCACTGACTTATCCTCCGCCACCGGGTGCCAGAGCACTTTCTCAATGTCATCTGATGACATTCTCTACTTTGTATGCCACATTTAGACAACTCAGACCTTTTTTTTTGGTTCTCAAACTCAGCCTGTTCCTAATGAGAGATTTTGCTCTGACTCTTCCTTCCAACTGCATTGCTGTTCTTCTGACCATGTTGGCATTCCCCGATCTTCGTATGGTTGGCTCCTGCTTGTCAACTCAGTGTGAGTTTACCTGCTTCATCCTTCCTGAGGCCTCCCTTGATCTACTTTAGGAAAGAGGAAGTCACCCAGTAGCTTTCTATCCATTTAATTATGTGTATGGGATTAACCTCACATGCTTGTTTTTGTACATCTTATGTGCATCAAAACCTTTCTCCGCTTCCAGATGGGCTCCACACTAGCAAGGATCTGGTTGGTCTTATTCACTTTAATCTCATTGAGAATTAGAATGATTTCAGGAGCATAGAAGATACTCAACTTGTTTTGAAGGAGTGAATGGTTTCAAGAACAAGATCTTACACTAGAGATTTTTAGTCAAGGGATTCTTAAATTGAAATACATAGATTGTACAAATCTCTCTCTCTCTCTCTCTCTCTCTCTATATATATATATATATATATATATATATATATATTTTTTTTTTTTTTTTTTTTTTTAAGAGAAGCTATGGATTGCCACAGATTTTCAAAGTAGTTCCTGACCACTGTTTCTGTCCCTGACTTGGGCTCTGGAGAAGTGGTTCTGAGATGAGAATTCATGTGAGTGTGATGTTTTAAGAACTAGGGATCCAGGAGGTCTGGTGGAGTATTCACTGTGTCTGCAATAGCTCCTTAAATATTTTTAATGATTATCAAACCCTCCATTAAAATTCCCTCATTTTACAGAGTGGGAATTAGGCTACTGAGGTGTAACAGTAATACAGTTAATTCATGAAATATGTTGGGATCCTTTGCAAGGTTTTTCAGTTACCAGTCTAGCTATTTATTTTTTTTAATTCAACGGCTAAATATATAAAATGTAAAATTTTCTCTCAGGAAATATGGAAAATACGTAGACCAATAAATTATAACCCTGTTCTCAGTAATTCTGTAATACAGTAGAAGACAAAAGATACATGTCAACAAGAAGTAAGAAAGAAAGGAATGTCAGAGAGATTCAGAGAAGAGCATAATTATTGGTACTTTAGATACTCAATGATAGATGAAATAGAGGTATTTGAGCTTGATGTATTTTTCTTGTTAGAAGAAAATACATTCATTCAATGAAGATATATAAAGAAGTATCCATTATATTCCAGATATGGTGATAATTACTAGGAATATAACAGAAAATGAAAAAGGCATTTCATTTTACTGCCATCAAATTTATATTTTATTTGGGTAAAGACCTATGATAGGAAAAATAACAAATAAACAAGACAATGTCCAATAGTGATAAATTCTTTGAAGACTATGAAACAAGTGTAAATGCAGAGAAGTGAAGGAAGGAGAGTTGAAGGTATTTAAATGTAGTGGTTGGGAAGATCACTCTGACATTTGAAATTTGAGACCTGAAGGATGAATGGAGACAGATCCAGAAAGGAAAACACTTTAGGGAAGGGAAGCCCAGGCAATGTGATAAGCATGTGAAAAGCCCCTGAGGCATGACTAGCTTGAAATAGGTCAAGAAATAAAGAGAATAGTGATTTTTGGACTTCACAAATCATTGACAAATTTGATATGAGATTATTTTAGGGAGACTGACTGGCAGGGTCTTGTTAGTCAGAGTAAGGAATTTGCATTTTGAGTGAGGTGAGCAAACATGACATTGCTTGTGGTTTAAAACTCACTGTGTGCACCAACTACAGGAAATTGGAATCCGAAATTTTAAAAACAATACTACTTACAGTATCTCCCAAATGTAAGTAATCATGTATAAATCTAGTAATATATATAAAAGATACATAAGCAGAAAATATTGATAAAAAATTTAAAAATCTTAATAAATTTGGAGGTATTCTGGGTTCTTAGATCAGAAATCTCAATGTAACTGTCAGTTCTTCAAATCCTGACCTACACACATGCTAATTAAAATTCTAGCAAGATATTTTTATTTCAAGGAGTATGTGTAGGAGTGTCCTTCCATCCATCAGTGTTGACCATGGTGTCTTCCTTCCAGAAAGTTTAGTAGGGAAAGGAGGAAAGAGTAAATTTACAGAGGACAAGTCACACCCAGCCCCAGATGGGGGACCATGGTTTGTATCCACAGTAATGTCACACTAGTAGCATGGACCCTGGCATGTGTGACATGATGACGATGACCTTGCCTCAGTAGCTTTTCTCCTGAAGACCACAAACTGCAGTAGAATAATGGGAAGAAAGGGGAAAAAAAAGAACACAAAAGACATCAATTTAGAGTTTTATCTACATAATGTCTCTCCAATACTCCTGATATCTCTCAAAGTCATGAGAAATAAGCAAATTTGAAATACACCTATTGTGACATGTCATGAGGTATTCTGGATGAGATCCTGAAACAGAAAAATGATATCGCATAAAATTTAAGAAAAATTTAATGAAATTAGAGCTTCTGGTAGTAGTCCTGTACCAACACTGGTTTATAAACATACTATATTAATGCCATATAAATATAACGTGTTGAATAATAAGGGAAATTGAATGTGGAACTCTTGTTTTTTTTTTTTTTAACCATCTTCACAACTCTTCTATAAATCTGAAACTCTTTTAAAATAAAAATTTTGCTAACATATTTCTGTGGATCTACAACCCAAACCAGGGGATAACTTAAGAGTTCACCAATAGTAAAATAGGTAAGCAAAATTCGGTCTGTGCTTATGAGGGAGCACTCTACCACACTTAAACAGCAACTTCCTGATGCCTACAACATCACGGCATGGATGCATTTCAAGAATATTCTGTGGAGAAAAGAAGCCAGAATCAGAAGAATGTATGCTGTAGGATTTCACTTATGTAATAGTCAAAAACAAGCCAAGTGAATTTAGGTGAAGGAATCAAAATAGTGGCTTCCTCTGAGAGGTGGGGTTTGGAACTGGGCATGGGAGAAATTTCTGGAGTATGGGATATGTTCTTTTTCTCAATTTTGGAATAGATGAAGCATATATTTATCAAAATGCATTGCATTATAATTTTACAATCTGTGCCTTTCATGGTATGCACATTTTACTTCAAAAACTCCTACTTTAAATTTTTTTTTTTAAATTACTTTAACTGTCACGGGGGGAATGAATTTTAAAGAACAAGAGTACTATTTAGGAGACAATCTAGGAAGATACTTAAGAAGCCTAAAGGAGAAATGATGGAGGCATAAAATAACTAATAAAACAAAATGAGGAAAATACATGTTTTGAGATATATTTTGGAGCTCGAGCTAACTAGGACATGCTGTTTTATTAGATATGGAAATTAGAAATTCTTGTGGGAAGAACTCTGAACTTACTCAGTAGACCCAGATAGGAGTTTCAGCTTTGCCATTTTTCAATTGTGTGATCATGCACAAATAGCTTGATCTATCTGGGTCTTTAATATCTCATCTTTTAAGTGAGCTAATTAGACTTGTCCTACCTAACAGATTACAGAATGAATTGACTAAGGAATTATATGTGGAAACAGTTTATAACTCATACTCTACTGCAGATATTAAAATCATCATCGAATACATCATGTAAGGAGTGTATCTGTACTGGTTGTTATGTCATGTGTAAATTAATCATGAACCATAGTAGATAAAATATTCTAGTGTAATAAATAGTTCTACTTCTCTGTAGGAAAAGCACAACTAAGAATCTCAAAGATGGTCCTAAATTACGAATCTGAGGGTACATGTCAGAAAAGAAATTTTGAATGCATGATAAGAGATCAAATTTTTAATACTAAGAAAATTTTGTTATAGTTTCTAGTAGGAAAGTCTTGAAAATTCCACACACAGATCTTACTGAAACAAGATGACATCGCAAACTCAGTATAGTTTGCATCTGCTTGTAAATAAGCACAGAGAGCACTGTTGTATCTTTGGAACAACTTATCCAGGACTATGCCACTCTGACACTATGTTCAAAACTCTCATGATAAGTTCAATATGACAGCAAATCAAATGTTAGTCTACTAAGGTTTCCTAGGCAACTGACACACATTTCGAGAAATAGATTGCACACAGTTAAGAAAAAAATGCTGCAACGATTTCACCTTACTGATACTTCTCTTTCCAAAAGAGAAATATATCATTAACAAGTATCAGGTTGAAAAGGCAAAGAAATGATATTCCTGGGCCATTTCTCCTTTTCTTTCTTTCCTCCATGGTCTGCATACCTTAGATATCATCAGTATGTAGTAGCTAATATCTAAGTAGATGAAATGAATCTCTCCTTTCTACTCACCTTGATATTCCAGGATGTGGATTTAGCGCGCGCGCACACACACACACACACACACACACACACCCACATCAAGGAATAATTTCCTAAAAACAAAGCAATAATATTAAGGAGTTAAAGAACTTGAATATACTTTCTAGAAACTATGAATATTATTGTTTTGTAAACCAGGCTGCGGATGATAAAATTACAAATAATGAGACAGTTTGGAAAAATGTGTTTAACTTCTTAGGAAAGATCTTTGGGCTAGTATCCTTATTCTGTCCTCATTCTGAACAAAGAACTGTTTAGGTTATATTTGTACAAAAATCCAACTGGGTAAATATTGAAACCCACATATTTGTCTCCTCGTCTGCATGATGTACATTAGGCCAAAGATATAATACTTGTCCAATAAAACTGTGTCAGTGGAGAAACAGCACTGAACTTTTTGATTCTGTAATGTCCCTGATCTCTCCTCAACTCAAGGCACACTCATGATTATCTCAGTGGGCAACCAGCAAGGGTCAGCTCTAGAAGGCAGAGGAACAGTATTTCTGGGCTGTTTGGCCTTTTCTAATTTGCCTACACTGTCTGCTTATCTAGGTGTCATCAGTCTGTATTAGTGAAAATCTTGGTAGATGAAATAAGTCCTTCCTTCCTACTAGGATGTCTACTTTATACTTTGAGAAGAGGTGAAAATGAGGAATTATTTTATTCAGAAAACATTTATTAAGTGCTTGCTATGTGCCAGGAGCTGGAGACATTGAAGTTTATCCTAACTTATTAACAAATAATAGCTTCTGAAAATTCATTATAAACCGGGCTTTCCTAATAGAACAGACTTATGGCCAGAAAGAACTACTGCCAGCATGGAACTAGATTCAGGTTTTCTAAGTCTGTCAATGCAACCTCATCAACACCCACCACTACAGATGAGAAGAGAGGGATGTAGAGAAGACAAGCTAGACAGACACGTTTTTGTCATTGCTAGCTAGGCCCAGATTCTAAATCCTCCCCATATTGATCTCCTGGCCAAGTATCCTGCATGAGATCCTTCATAACTGCTAGAATCAGGCTGAGACACCTTCACATCTAGAGGATGGCTGAAGAACCGAGCATGTCATATGTGTAGAATGAAGATCTTACCTGCAGGGTTTTCCTGTATCCTGAGCACCTTGCACAGAAGCTGAGCTTAGCAGAGTTCCCTTAGCAGGAGCCCATTTCATTAGGCCAGGAGGGTGAGGCCAGGAGTTTGGGACCTGAGAAGAGACTGTGGCCTCCCTGAAGGGATCAGATGAACTCATTAGGATTCAGGAAGTCATTTACTATAATTTTGTCATTGAATGGACATTGATAATGAACTCCAGGAATGGGCAATATTTGCCAAAGGTCCTATATCTAGTTGTCCATCTTCCTACCTTACTGTGGTGGGACTGAAAGGAACTGATGGAATGGCTCTTGCAAAATGAAACTTTGTGAAGTCCCTTGAAAACTATGCGTCATCCTTTAGAAGGTAAAATCTGGACCACTAAATGTAAACATCTGCATAGTAATGATGATACATAACATAGCACAACTGAAACAACACTCATTCTTACATTTTTTACACTATATTTTTATACTACATTTCTATATTATCTGTAGATCTCATTTTTGAAAGTTTTGCTTTTTACTTAAGTATGTAGAAAGAAATATCTAGAGGGTTTTAAAATGCAATGCTAACAGAGATCTCAGGGTAGTAGAATTTTAGATCATCATGTCATTATTATAATAAAGTTGACTCAATAACAATTTCCAGAAGCACATTTACCATCAGGTTTAAACTAAGTGTATGAGTATACAACTTCATACAGGTGACATCTGAATTTATGTATCAATCGAATACAGTGCCTGGCATGTGATGTTTTGAGTGCTTCATGTGTAACTCACACATATACACAAGTGGAATCTACAAATATTAGAGCGGAAACTTTTAGATTGCTTAACAAATTATTATCTACTTTAGATAATTTAAGATGAACTGGGAGATTTTGCATGTATAGTGAAAACACTTATTGTAAATTTATCAGTTTCATTTGGGCTAGATTTTTCTTACTGACATGGATTAGGCTACTGAGAATTGATCGTGTTGCTCCCAGAGTTGGGGATTTTAGGAAATCTCTCAAGTCTTTTATTTGGCTGGATGCATCCTTCTGGAGATGTCCTGGAACTGAGTCATTTGAAAGGATCAACAAGGTGGCGGATGAAAAGAGGCCTCCCTCCCCCCCCCCCTTCTCTTCTAAGTGTGTCTCACCCAAGCAAAGACCACGAATGTCATCGCAGCCTTGATTATTGTCTTTAAACTGTCAAAATATTCGATTCCAAATACCCTCTATTTTTCTCCCCTGTGTGAATACCCAAAGACAGAGGAGAAAAGAAAAATACTGCCCAGTGCAGCTATTCTTGGATGATTCTCTCAGGTGGGTAATCACCGGGATTAATTAGCAAGCGGCGGCTGTGAGAACTTGATATTTTCCCTTGATTCTTCGCCTGCACCACCACGTATTTTCTAAAATCAGGCTGAGCATGTCCATAAATTAAGGAGGAAGCTTCCCCCAGGAAGGAGCACTCACAGGCACCCATCCCAACAGCAGGAGTCGTGCTCTGGGAGCCCAGCAAGGCAGTGACTCGAAAAGTACATTTGTTTCCACCCACACCTTCTCCCACTGACAAATGCTACTGCTCTTGAGGCCAGAATTCTAGAATTTCTTTTCCAGCCAATACAGTTACAAAAAAAGGGGGGGGGTGGAGGGGAGGAAGGGAGGCTGACAGATATGTAACACCTGCCTAAAATTGAATATCTAATTATTCAATTATTCACATACCCCCCAAAATAGTATTTTCCAAAGCAACCAAGTATTGCCTTCTGGAAATCAGTGCATATGTCTAAAAGGGCCCACCATTAAACACATCTGGTCATGGATCCGGCAGGCCGGGATGATTGTTAAAACTGAATAAAATATCATCTTTCCCAACTCCCAATTCTCAGCTGGTTAAGAATGTCACCTATTTTCTGCTACTCTGAAGCATATTCCAGAAGCTTACCTCTACTTTCAATACATAACCAATCAGATTCCTGAGTTGGCATTAAACATCATTATTCATTTTTAAAGAGACATTTCTAAGGCTGTATTGGAGCTATGGGGAGTGGCTGAGAAAATAAGGGGTGGAGACAGGCAGTATAAATAAATGGCACCCATTTCTTCCTTCTTGTGGTTAAGTAAGTTCATTATTTTAACATAATCGTATTAATTTACATGTCCATGCTTTTGTACAAATACCTTATCATGGAATGTAAAGCATATGGAGCTCAGGTTATGTATCACGTTTGAGGAATTATGCTAGTCACTCTGTGTAAGAATTTGTTTTCCCAATTACTCTACTCTCTGTCTTGCTTATTTGTGATTGTCATCTAGATTGGATAGATATCTAGATATTTTGGGAATCCCAGAGACTCAACCTGAAAAACAATCTCCATGAAGAATGGAAGACCATCAAGAGAGATTCCAGGGAAGGAACAGCAAAGTTGTTTTGAGGTCCATCTGCAGGTTTTTTTCCTTCTTTGAAGCATCAGAAATGGTGGTTCTGGGTACCTCTCAACAAAATGGGTTCCCTACATGTTACTCTTGCACTTTTGGAAGCTGAAAGTACTTTGAAACATCCTATGATGTTTTACCATAGCCACTATATTTCTCTTTAAAATATTTTCTAAGGGAGAAAGATGAGTCTTTAAGGGGGAGATGATGATTCTATATCCAAACAACCTTGGTGTTTAAGTTTGTTAGATTATTTTCTTTCTGTCTAATCAATCAAGACACTGTAAATAAAGATTGTGAAAACCTCCCTGTTCCTTCTGTTTGCAAAATACCAATTAAACAAGACAGTAAGCACCAAACAATAAAATATCATTGATTTTTTTTTCCTATGGGCTAGGCACTTGTGATAAGCCTTTCATATTTACATACTTTTACAACAACCTGTTTGTGACGCTGATTGGGGATATCCTTCAAATATTTTCATACCTCAATGTATATGATAAGACGATATTTTTCTTCACCCTTTAGGCTATATGATTTTCTTTGGCCCTAGAAATAAAACTATTTAAAGCCAAGTCAGAGCATGGTTAACTGCTCTAATTTTCTTCAGTGTTCAACAAAACTTTACCAAAATTTTCCATCAACAAAAATCCTACAGTGAGAAAGAACAGAATAGAGTCTGTAAGTAATGCACAAAAACATATAGCATAAGTGAGGGGGAAAACAAACAAACAAATAAAATTTTGCTTGTATGCCTCTAAACTTTGGAAATTGTTATCATAGCATAAACTGTCCTAGCCTTTCCTAACTGACAGGTTATCAAGTAGGTATTTTATGTATTGAGAAGCTGAAGACTCAAGTACATTTTCTAATTTTTTCAAGGTCAAAGTTAATAAAAAACGGAACTGTGATTTGAACCTAATTCCTTTTGACTTTAGAGACTATTTTTTAAAATTTTTGCTACACTGGGGAACGAATCCAGAGGTGCTCTACCCATCCCAGCCATGATTTAGTTTTGTTTTGCAATAAGGTCTCTCTGGGTTGCCAAGACTGACCTTGAACTTGATTCTCTTGCCTTTGTGGCTCCCATGTTGCTGGGATAACAGGTGTGTGCCACCACATCCAGTCTAGAGACCAACTCTTCAACTTCAAACTTATTTTTCCTGACTTTATTACTTACAATAAGTTCATTTTTATGTGTTCTTTCTTAGACTCAGTGGTTCTAGAAAAGTCTTGGTTTTATTACTGTTTCTTTGCAATGCATTTTTTAAAAATATTTATTTTTTAGTTATAGTTGGCCACAATAACTTTATTTTATTTATTTATTTTTATGTGGTGCTGAGGATTGAACCTAGGGCCTTGCACATGCTAGGTGAGCACTCTACCACTGAGCCACAACCCCAGCCCCCTTTGCAATGCATTTTAAAGCTAAACTAAAATAATAAAAATTTCATCTGTAGCAGTTGCAACTTGCAAAGCATTTGCACAAACATTAGTTCATTATAGCCTCACAATAAGCCTGTGAATTAGGCAGGACAGATTTGATTGTCTCGTTGTTCTGGATGAAGAAAATTCAGGCACAGGAAAACCATCCTTGGTTGACATGCTCAAGGTCAAATAAGTAGGCAATAGCTGTTATTCTCTAACAACAGCAGCAACATGGAGGTTTGTAGAGGCACAGTAAGACAAGCTGCGCTAAGCTCTGTAAATAATTTGCAATTTTATATTGCAATCAGGATTATTGATACCAGTTTCAAATCACTCTTCATTGCAATCAGTTCTAAAAATAGAAGTGATTAAAACTGCCATAAAAATAGTAGGACAAGTCAGGTTTAGATTGTAAAATGATCACAATTGGAAAGTAACCTAAACAAATCCTATACCCAGAACTCATTATGAACTCACAATAAGCTTGTGACTTACAAAGGACAGTTATTATTATCCTGTTGTTATAGGAGAAGAAAATCTAGGTACAGAAAAATTAATAGTTAGCTGTTGTGGTCAAGGTCATTTAGCTAGGCAATGCCACCACCAATGAGAATACTTTAAAATAGAGTTATTTTGTCTTTCAGTTGTCCCTTTCAATTTCTAACAGAAAGAGATTATCAAGAAGGAATAACTTAAACTTATAAAGAAAACTTACTGGATTTATGTGTGAAAGCAAACATGCCAGCAATTTGGCAATATACAATTGCCACTACATAAGCACATTTAGATTTACTTTCAACTTAAAAAAATAATTTGTTTCCTATCGATAATCTTAAAGTTTTATTTCAAAGTAATTTTATTAATCATTAATTAAACATACGCTTGATTAAATGTTTCCTTTTATGACTTCATGTTACTTTCATTTTAAATGGCTAGAATTAAAGGTCTTCAAACTTCATTTTTATTACAAGAGGCCCAGTAGATATCTCTGAATGTTTCATGTGAGTCAAGGTTAATTTCAGTATGACATACTTAAGCTTTTGTAGAATGTTCATAAAATCACTTTTATAAATGTTAACCCAGAAGGAAAATGAGGGATTTCGTTAGTTTGAAGGAAGATTCCCCCTCTCTGATTTTAACTAGCAGGAAATGAGCAAGGAATATTATTTACTAGAATATATTTGCCCAGCAAGAAGCTAAGCCAGAGCTGGAACCCAGAACTCCAAGACACCAGCTTCCCCTGTGGCTTTCCAATGGTCAGCTATCTCTTACCTACCCTACTGTGCCTTCCCAGATAATTAAGACCTTCATCAATGCTTAATCTGACCGGTCAGAGAAGAAGTTCTGAATATTTTACATAAAAATCTCTTTTACATCACCAGTGAAATTTCATATATATCATCTGAAACCACAATCAGATTAACTCCAGAGACAGCAAAAACTTTGCTCCAAGGCATACATTTTGCAATTCTCTTGAATAAGATTCATGCCCAAACTTCAAGTGTCAGACACATTGCTAATTCTGAGTTTAGCATGTCTGTGATAGAGGGAGTATTATAATTCTGGTAATTGCATTGAACTCATATTTGCACAATTTTTCTAGGCATCTTTAGATTTTTGAAAGTTTTATATTGAGGGTTTTTGACCTTGTTCTCAGCCTATTTTTAAATAACATTTCAGGTCTTCATTTATATTCTTAAAAGCATATGTGTGCATCTATATCAGTTTATCTATAGATATATCTAAACTTCCTCTGTATCTGTTTCTATGTCTATGATTTTATATATATACATATATATATGTATATATATAACATATATTTACATAAAAAACTGTATATAGAGAATATATATATGTGTATATATATATATATATATAGATAGATAGATAGATATAGATATATATAGATATAGATAGATAGATAACAGGTCTATGTAGATTTAGAGAGTCTTTCCCAAACTTGACCATAGGCAGAAGTTAATTTTTAAGAAAAAAAATCAGAAATTATGTTGTTTTTAGTGAAATAAATAAAACAACATTGTTAAGTAAAATAATCCAAACTCAGACAGATAAGGATCATATGTTTTCTTTCATACGAGGGAGCTAAAGAGAAAAAGGGAAAAGAAAGGTGATGGTGAGGTCTCATGAAAACTGAATGGAGATCAGTAGAGGAAATAGAACAGGGGTTGGGAGAAGGAGAGGGAAAGGGGAAATACTGGAGAATGATATTGGACAAGTATAGTGTAACAATGAATCCAACAATTATGTACAATATAATGCACCAGTAAACATAGAGGGAAATAAAATAAAATGATTTTAAAAAATTTAAAAAATTCAGAAAATTCCAAGAGGGAAAAATACAAAGAAAACTTCATTTGTTAAAAAAACAAAAATAAAGAGAAAAATCTTTGAAGCAGTTTTTTAAAATGACACATTCCAGAAGTTTCTCAACTTTCAGTGTGATCACATCCGGATTAGCACATCACAAGTTGAAGTTATCTTAAGTTGAAAATGCATTTGATATGCCTAACCTAGCAAGCATCATAAGTTAATAATCAGTACTGTCACTGTGTGACTGGGAGCTATGCCCAGTATTGCTGGAGAATTGTATTGCATACTGATGGCCCAGGAAAAGATCAGAACTCAAAGTATAGTTTCTACTGAAAGCATGTGACTTTGGCACCGTTATAAATTTAAAAATAATCAGGTGAAACATAAGAGAACAATGTTACAAATTATTGCTGAAGTCTCATCAGAAACCATGATGTTAAGAAGACTGAGGAAACATATATTTAAAGTACTGAGAGAAGAAAAATCTGTCACTCAGAAATTTGTGTCTGTGAAAAATATCATTCCAGATTGGAAAAAGAAATTTAAAAAAATCATGTTTTTTGCTGGACACAGTGGCACACGCCTGTAATCCCAGCAGTCAGGAGTCTGAGACATGAAAATAGTGAGTTCAAAGTCAGCCTCAGCAATGGCAAGGTGCTAAGCAAGCTCGGTGAGACCCTGTCCCTAAATAAAATACAAAGTAGGGTTGGGAATATGGTTCAGTAGGGCTGGGGATGTGGTTCAGTGCTTGAGTTCTCCTGAATTTAATACCTGTACCAAAAAAAAAAAAAAAAAAAAATCATATATTTGAAAACTGTTACCTTATCCCTAAGAAGAAATGCTAAAGGAAGTTTTGCTAAGAAAAATGATTCCAGATGAAGCTTAGATCTTTAAGAGAATAAAAATAACGGCAAAAGATAAATATGTAAGGGTCTGGCGTTGTGGCTCAGTGGTAGCGCACTGGGCTAGCAAACGCAAGGCCCTGGGTTCGATCCTCAGCACCACATAAAAACAAATAAAGGTATTGTGTCCAACTACAACTAAAAAATAAATATTAAAAAAGTTAAATATGTAAGTTTAAGATACTACATTTCATATATCTCTTTATGTCTAATAATTTTGATAACTATTTGAATTAAAAGTATAATGTTGTTTTGTGAAGTTTACAGCAGAGATACACAAAATATATGAAACAACTATATCCCCAAAATTGAGAAGATGAAGACTGTATTTCATGGAAACTTTTATTTTCCATAAATTAGTACAATACCAAGTAAAATTAGATTAGAAAAAGTTAAGGGTGCATATTATTATCTCTAGATGAAACATCGAAAGCTGGTAATCATAAGAGGAATAGCTAAAATTCCAACAGAGGCCTATAGATAGAATTCTAGAAAATATTCAAACCAAAGGAAGGCAAAAAAAGGACAGAGGGGAGGGGATAAAACACCAGACCAACAGAAACAGCAAAATAACAGACAAAATCTGCCGCAGTCTGGCTGGGCACAAAATCATGAGCCACTCACAGCTTTGTAGATTCAAACAGCAATTCTTTATTCCCGATCTCACACTGACACTCTACAATCATGTTCTGAGGCAAACACGTTCTCTGCCTAAATACTCTCTGAATCCCGTGAGAACTCTGGAGTGGGCACGCCTGAGGCAGCAGGATATGCCCTATTCCTAGCAGGGTACACCTTAAACTTGGAACCGCCCTAAACCCAAGGAGAGCCCTAAACTCTGATCTGCCCTAAACCCGGATCCGCCCTGGTCCTTGAACAAGGTCACCTTACATGCAATGTCACTGCAAAATGTCCAAGGCAAGTCTATTTTACCACGAGTCCTTCCTGTAAGCAACATGGGGTACGCTGGCAAGGAAATTGTTATACCTACTTGGCTAATGGCTCTCAGCAAAAATCCAATCACACTAATAATTCCATTAAATGTATAAAACATAATCATTAATGGCCAAGGCGAATTAAAAAAAAGCAGGAAATTTCTTTTTGCTTAGTACAAATATTATATATTGAATATAAAGATATGGATTAGTTGAAAGTAAAAGAATGGCAAAGGATTTTTCATGCAAACATAGTTATAAGAAAGATGGTTTGACTGTATTAATATCCGTAAACTATACAAGAAAGTATATACTGCTGGTGGAGCAAGCATTTTAAAATGAATGGCAAGACATAAAATTCCTATGGTGTATGTGCATCATAACGTATTTCAAAACACATAAGGCAAACTTTGTCAGATTTACAGGAAGAAATAAATGTATATGGAGACATAACATACCCTCTCAGTAATTGAAAAGAAAGAAAGAAACAAACAAACAGAAAGATAATCAGTATAGGCATAGGGATCTGAACAACACAATACTGACTTGATATAAATGATATGTGAGGAACACTTCACCCTAGAACTTCAGAACACAACTTCTTGTCAAGTGCACTTGGCACATTCACTGAATTTCTAATAATAATGTCATTGGGATGTTACTAATGACATTAAATCAGAAATAAATAACAATAACATACCTGGAAATCCTCAAATATTTGAAGATTTAGCAATACCAGACACTGCTATTCAAATAAAATAAGCAAGTCATAGACTGGAAGAAAATACTGGCTAGAACATATGTCTGCTAAAACACATATCCTGCAAATGAAAACTCCTAAAATGATAAGAAACTCAATTAAAAGTAGGTGAAGCATAAGAACACATAAACTGACAATAAGCACAACAACTGCTGAACATTATTGTTTATCAGTTATGGTGAAGAAGGTGAAAATCGGATACTACCGCACCCTACCCAAAAGGCCAAGGTTTTTAAAAAGATTGGCAATTCCAAAATTGGTGACACTGTACAGCAACTAGAACTCTTATACATCTTGTTATGATGTGATAACTCACTTTGGAAAGATGTCTGGAATTTCAGATAAAATGGCATAAATACCTATGTGTTTGTCCAATCTGTTTCTGGATATTTTCCTCAAAGGAAAGAGACTATGTTCCACAAAATGATGGTTACAATCATGGTCACAGCTCCTTTACTCATAATAGCCCCAAACTGGAAAATAGGGTTGAGGTTGTGGCTCAGCGGTAGAGCACTTGTCTAGCACACGTCAGGCACTGGGTTCTATCCTTAGCATCACACAAAAATAACTAAATGAAATAAAGGTTAAAAAAAAAAGAACTGGGAAGAAGAACCTAAAACAATGTACATATGGGTCAAAAGGAGAATGATTTAAGCATACACATGTGCACATACGTACACACACACGCACACTCACACAGAGACACACCTAACATACACGGAATGGAATGTTATTCCTCAATAAACAGAAAGGGATTGGTGAGACAGGCCAAAATATGGACGAATCTCCCAATATGCTGAGGGAAAGAAATTTTACCCAGAAGAGTACATACTGTGTACTTTCATTTCTATAAAATCTGATAGCAGGAAAAATTAATCATGGTGCAGAATGATGAAAAAGGGCATCCCTCTAGGGGTGATAGGAATGGGATTGGCTAGGAGCAAGCAAGAGGAAGTTTGCTGATGTGATGTAAAGGCTGTAAGCGTGGCTCGGACTGGCTTCCATGATGTGTTCATTGTTAACCCTTATTACGCTTGGGATGGGTATATTCTCCAGGAGGATGCCCTCTTCATATCAGCAGACGAAGGGGGGAAAGGGGTGCAGCCCTTCCATGCAGTCATGGCTTGGGATTAAGTTTCATTCATCCTGATTTCCTCATTCTCTCAGGTAGAGTGGTCTCAGATATGTTTCCTTGGCAAATGCGAATTGCTGTTTCTGTTCTCTTTTCCTGATTTTTTTTCGTTGTGAAATATTTTCATAAGTTGCAGTAACAGCAAATTTATTGATGACAGTGTCAAATATTTTAAAAGGTATATGTTATAATTTTCATAACATGGATGTGATTCCTGTGGTACACAGCCACAAATTCATAGTTTAAATATGGTATTTCACATTCTCCGCCTGCTCAGATTAAGAACTATAATGATGTAGTGTGGGTCTGAGGTAAATATCTGAGGCTCATTCATGTGATTTCCGCTTATGAATGGAAACCATTTCAATCTGGCCTTTCACAAATCACCACCTTCATGGAGAACATTTTGTGAAGGAATTTGTTTCTGTTAGTGCTTGTAGCAACTTTCTAAAAGTGAGTTGGAGATAGAAATATCTACTAGAAAGCCTAATCATGGTAACAGAAGCTTATAGAAAGAAGAGGAATAAGCTGACTCAGCTTCTTACTTTAAATTTCCCTGACTGATGCCTTCTTCCTTGGGAAGTTGTCCAGGAAAGATGACAAGTCATTCCAGGTCCTCCTACAGAAAGGTGCTTTGCGAATGTTGGTGAGAATGTGAAGGAAAAGGAACCCTCACACATTGTCGGCAGGAATGTAAATTAGTGGTCATTATGGAAAACATGTTGGAGACTCCATAAAAATTTGAAAAATTAGGATACCATATGACCCACTAGTCCTGCTATTGGGCAAATATTCAAAGGAAATGATCAGTAATGCCATTATTTGAATCTGGAATGTCCCCTAAAGATCCACATTATTAAAGGCTTGGTCCCCAGCTTCCTGCTATTGGCAAGTGGTACAGGTGGTCCTTTCCTTTCCCTCTCTGACACTTTCTGACCATGAGTTGAGCAAATTCACTCTACCATACGCATCTGCCGTGATGCAATGTCTCTCCACAGGCCCAAAGCAATGGTGGTTATCAATCATAGCCTAGACCCTTTAAAACTGTGAGCCAAAATAATATATATTTTTTTCTCTTCATAAATTGATTATTTCAGGTACTTGTTATGGTGACAGAGAGTTGACTGTTCAATACATTGAAGGGACATCTGCGTTCCAGTGTTCATTGTAGCATTTTCCACAATAGCTAAGAAAAGGAAACCACCTAAGTGTCCATCAACTGGTGAATGCATAAAGAAAATGTGGTACATATCATCACAACAGGACATGATTCGACCCTAAAAAAGGAATAGAATCCTGTCAGTTTTGACAACATGAATAGAACCAGAGGTCTTCATGATAAGTGAAACAAACCAAGCACAGAAATGACAAATACTACCAGATCTAACTCATAGGAGGAATCCAAGAAAGTCAATCTCATAAAAGTTGAGAGTAGAATGGTAGTTTCCAGAGTCTAGGGACACAGGAGGAATGGGCTCTGGTGTGATATTGCATGGCAGGATGATCAAAGTATAAGGATAATGTACTGTGTATTTCAAAACACTAAAATAAAATATTTCAAACATGTTCACCACAGTAAAATGAAACTGAAGAGATAGACATGTTTTGCCCTGATTAGAATGTATGCAATGTATACATATTTATATGTATACATAATTATGTATACATAATTATGTACAAATTTTATGTACAAGTTTTATTTTATGTTTTTCTATTTTATTTTATGTATAGTTTATGTATTTAAAAAAGGAATATTGAATATTTGGGCTATAAAGGAATGATGTTTGGGTGATAGACATGTTTACCATGATTTGTAAACATACAACACAGTTTATACACATGTCTAAACATTGCATATACCCCATCAAAATAATAAATAAAAAGCAGTGTTTTTATCGGAGGAAGACCTTCCTTGCTTTCATCAAATTTTCAGAAAAATGGAGTGAAAAAGTAAAAAAATGAGAGGCTGTGTACTTCAACACAAATATTAATTTGTTCTGACATCACAGATGATAGCAACTTAAGCTGTAAGACCTAATGTGTTGTCATGCTTTTCTTGGTAAATATTTCCCCAGGTTAGCCACATATTCAATGTAAAACAGTTATTTTTGGTATGACCTCTCTGGGTCCCCTACATTTTGTACATTTAACTTTGTTTCTGTTTCTATTCTCAGAAATTATGACTGAAGGTCAGTCTGGTTTCAGTTTTACTTAGAAATAGGGAAATCAGTCTTTTTTTTCATATCTCAGACTTAGCACTTTCAAATTGCAAATTAAAATCAAATCAGACCCAGAAAATTTCCACAGGTGAAACAAATCCAGGCGGTGTTAGCTGAGCCAGTAAGTTCTAATTTTAAGGTTTCTGAAATTGTGTGAGTCTGTGCGTGAGGGCTTGTGTTTTGTTGTAATCAGGATGACTCAGCTGTAACCTTCAGAATACTTCCCTTGTTATTGGATCAATTCAGCCTTTCTCTTCTTACACTTTTATTTCAAAATAACTAGGTTACATTCCTAGAGTCCCAGAGTTGTTTTTAATAAAGCACTTATTCTTTAGCATTGTTGCATGAACTATAATGGTCCATAAGTGCATGTCTTGAAGATGAGGCTACTGATGTCAGTGTTATAGGTTGAATGATGGTCTCCTCATTTATATGTTGCTCCACTGCCTCAGAATGAGGAAATAGGGTAGTTGAAGATATAAGTAGCCAAGGTGGAGTCATACTGGAGTAAGCTGTCTGCTAATGTCTGCTAACAGTAATAATGTCCTTATAACAGGAGCAGTAGGAATTATACACACACGCACAGGAAGAAGGCCACGTGAAAAGAAGAAGTTATCAGCCTCGGAAGCTCAAGATTGACAGCAGGCCACTGGAAGCTAGGGGAGAGACTTAGGAAATATTTTCTTCTACAGTCTCTAGACAGAACCGACCCTGGTGACAATTTGCTTTTGGACTGCTTACCTCCATGATGGTGAGTCAATATGTTTTTGTAGTTGTAAGCCACCAGTTTGTGGTACTCTCTTTCCACAATCCTAGGAAATAAAGAGAAATTAAAGCATCATTTAAAATATGGCCAGTCAATAGGACAAGTTAGACACAAAAAGAAGAGTGAGCTATTCTTGATGAATCTGTCCTAAATCTTGCTGACAAGTCACTTCACAAATGGGAACTGCCTTGTAAGCATATCTTTGTGGGACTTCTTGGTCTCCCAGTAGCAGTATGCTTCATGCCTCCACCAAACCATGTTGTTTGAGGAATCAGCCAAGACTGTGAAGACATTGGAGAGCAGTGAAACTTTAGGTAATGTGGGGGCTATTAATGACTTAAACTCCATAGCAAGGGATTCAAGGATATTTCCACCTGAAGAAACTTTTGTATTTCACTTCTCTCTCTCCTTTATGCCTTTCTTATAATTGAACTGATTTCTAAAATGTATTCAGACTCCAGTTCCATCTGGATTTCATTATTCTTTTTTAATGGCAGAATTTGTGTGTGTGTGTGTGTGTGTGTGCATGTATGTAGTATATATGTATACATGTAGGTATATATGCATATGCATTGTATATGTTATATATATGTATATCTATTATATATAATCTACATAACTTAAATACATATGTAGTATACATGTACCTACCAATCCCTATTTTCTTTATTCAGTTGTCTATTGTAAGACTCTTAGATTGTTTCCATTTCTTGACCATTTGAATCGTGCTGCAATGAACAGGAGAGGGCAGATCTTTCTTTGATATACTGATTTCATTTCCTTTGGATATATGCTGAGAAGTAGTAGTTCTATCTTTATTTTTTTTTTAAGGAATCTCCATAGTGTTTTCCATAATGACTCTTCTTACATTCCCACCAGTGTACAAGTGTTCCCTTTTCTCTGTATCCTTGCCAGCGCTTGTTATCTGTAATCCATTTGATAACAGTTAACGTTACCAGGGTGATGTGATAGCTCATTCTGGTTTTGATTTGCATTTCCCTGATGATTAGTGATGTTGAGCATTTTTTTCATATACCTATCAGCCGTTTTATATCTTCTTTTAAGAAATGTCTTTTTAGATCTACTGCTCATTTTTAAATCAGTATTTTTTTCGCTATAAATTTTTTGGACTTTCTTCTATATTCTGGATATCAACCTCTTGTCAGATGAACAGTTTGCTAATATATTCTCCCACTGTGGGATTTTCTCTACATTCTGTTGATTGCTTCCTTTGCTTTGCAGAAGTTTTTAGTTTGGTGAAGTCCTATTGGTCTACCTTTAAGCTATCATTTCCTGTGCTTTTGGTATCTTATCTAAAAAACTCACTTTGCATTATAATGTCCTAAACCATTTCTCATATGTTTTCTTCTAGTACTTTCATAGTTCCAGGGTCTTATGTTTAAGTTTTTAATTCATTTTGAGTTGCTTTGTTGTAACTGGTGGGAGATAGAGGTCTAATTTCATTCTTCTGCATGTAGGTTTTTAATTTTCCCAGCAACATTTATTGAAATGACTATCTTCTTTCCAATGTATGTTCTTAGCATTTTTTGTTGACAATTAGTTGGCTGTAGATAAGTTGTTTTACTTCTAGGTTTTCTATTATGTTACATTGGTCTAGGTCTGTTTTTATGCCAGTGCCATGCTGTTCTGATTACCACAACTTTATACTGTATCTTGAAACTAGGTAGTTTAATGCCTCCGGGTTGTTTTGCTATGACTTTTCAGGTTATATGTGTGTGTGTGTGTGTGTGTGTGTGTGCGCGTGCGCGTGCACGTGCACGCATGAGTGTGTATGTGCATGTCTGTGTGTATGTCTGTATGTGTATGCATTTATATATATATATATATACATGTGTATATACACGTGTGTATATATATATATATATATATATATATATATATATATTTTTTTTTTTTTTTTTTTTTTTTGCTTTTTCTAGTTCTGTGAAGAATGTGACTAGTATTTTGAAAGAAATTGCAGTGAATCTGGAACAAAGTCTGGATAAGTTAGACATTTTAAAAATATATGCTTTACCAGTTTGTGAACACATGGGATACCTTTGCATGTTGTTGTATTCTCCTTAATTTCTTTAATTGCTGTGTTATAATTTTTGTTGTTCAGAAATTTCATCCTTTTCAGTTAGATTTATTCCAAGTGGGGTGTTTTTTGTAGTTATTATAAGTAGAATTGTTTTTTTAATTTATATTTCAGATAAATATTAGCAAATAGCAATGCTACTGATTTTGTTTTTGTTGTTGAATTTGTATTCTGCCACTGTGAAGAATTCATTTATTAGTTCTGGTTGTTTTTCAGTGAAAATTTTGGGGTTTCCTATATAAGATTATGTCATCTGCAAACAATGACACATTGACTTCTTTTCCAATTTGAATGCCCATTATTTCTTTCTCTTGCCTGATAGCTCTGACTAGGACTTTCAGAATTATGTTAGATAAAAGTGTGAAAACATGGCACCTTGCCATGTTGCAGAGCCTAGAACCTTTTCAGCTTTTCCCCATTCCATAGAAAATTATCTATTGACTTATACATAGTCATTATTATGTTGCAGAGCATTCTTCCTATCCCTTATCTGTTTAGCATTTTATCATAAAGAGATATAAAATGTTATCAAATGCTTGTTCTTCAGGTATTGAGATGACTATATTGTTTCTCCTTCATTCTTTTGGTGTGGTTTATCACAATGTAAAATCTGTATTTCTAATACACTCACAAAGTACCCATAATTGTTCTTCATTTCTCTATTCTTTTTCCCCCTCCAATCATGTATTTTCAAATAAACTGTTTCAAGCTCACTAATTCTTTCTTCTACTTGGTCTGTCCACCTATTGGTGCCTTTTGTTGAATTTTTAATTTCACTGTATGCATTTTTCAGTTCAGGAATTTGATTTTTTAAAATTGCTTCTATCTCTTCATTGAGTTTCTGTGCTAGAGTGTTGCAACATTTTTATTTTCTTCAAATTCTTGGAGTTTCCTTAAAACAACTGCTTTGAATTCTCTGACAGTTCTCCCATATTGATTACTATCTGGGAAGTTTCTGGCACTATAATTTTAATATTAGGTGATGTCATACTTTCCTGAAATCTCATTGGGCTTATTAGCATGTGTCATTACCGGGATATTGGAGGATTAGAAATTTATTCCAATGTCTGGGCAGAGACACAATGGATGGATCAGCTCCATTCTCCTATGTCACACCCAAGGGCATCAATGCTGGCAAACTGTGTCATACCCTGAGCCCACATTCTGTCAAGGCTATCAGAACAGTGGGGTGGGACCAGGGCACACGCTGCTTGGCCTGCTATTGCTGAGATGCACTGTGACCCACAACCACTGCAAAAAGCTACAGATGATGCTAACAGAAATCCTACAGGCTGGAGCTGCATGCTTTCCCCTCCACTGGCGCTGTTCCAGAGATTTCCTTTATAGGCAGGCATGGGATGAAGGCCATTAGTATTGGCCAGTATTAACTTTTAATAGCTCAGCACTAAGTTCCAGAGAAAAGTCATATGCTCACTACCCTGTCCTATTCCCAGTGAATGAGGTGTTGCACCATAGTATGCTGTCAAGGGTTGGGGCAGTGTTGCTGATGGCAGGTCTTTGGTCCCTGAGCAGAAGACAACCTGGTTTGTACCTGAATCTCACAGCAACAGAGTCCCACAGTGCAGCTGGCAATGATGTAGGTTAATACAAAAGTGTCCATCCTCCTGGGGAGTAGGTTTCCACCTGATGCCAGGGCAGTTCTTGAGCCTTACTGATGAGCAGTGGCTGGGAGCTGTGCTATCTGAGGTTGGGGAGAATTGGTGAAGATAGTTTCTTATCCACTGAAGCTGTGGCTATGATGGGTCACACCTGACTTTCATAGCCACAAGGTCCTATAAGAGCATAAGAGTGCCTCAGACCCACCTCAAGGCTAGAAATGATCCAAGCCAAAATTTGAGTCTGTCTTACCAACTCACAGATCTCTGCCTGATGCTGGGGTTAGCATAGAAGCTCCATCTGTGAAATCAGTTATGTGTATCAGACCTTCAGTTTCTATAGTGTTCAGTTTCACTGACTTGGGTCTGGCACTGGCCTCCAAAACAAAGCTCTGTCTCAGCTTCCCTGACCTGAGACAAAACCCTGTGCTTGTCTCATGCCCTGCTTCCCAGTAGGTGAAGTTCTGCCCCTGCTCTGATGCCTGAGGTTGCAGGAGGGCTGGTGGTTGCAGTGAGCAGCCTGGACTCATGCAGTTCCAAATGCTCAGTCTATGCATATTGACCTGGGGTAAGGCATCATGGGGCTTTGCCCAGCACTGGGTTTCACCAGGTGAGCCTAGTACTGGGTTTTGTCTAAGGCCTGGATTTAATTCCATCTCCCTTCCCCAACTGGGAGATGTCTCTGTCCATGGAAGGCATCTTAGGGTTGGGGGACAGGTGACATGAGCAACTCTTTCCTTCTCACCTTCTTTAATGTGTCTATTCATTTTGTTACAATAAAAGGAAACATATATTCTCTCATTTGATTCCCTTAGCTCTTGTGAAGGTAGTTTGGTGCATGAACATCAGAGATCTTATTCAGTTGCCATCTTGCTTTACCTCACCTGTGATTGCCAGGTCTGGTGGAACATAGGTCAAAGTCATGGACAGATGATTTACCACTGAATCCAAAGATTATAATGAGAATACAGATAACTTACTATGGTTTAATTTAAATACTTCAAATATTTCAACTTTATAATGGGGTCACCATTCTATTTTTCTTTTTCAGTTAAATACTCAATAAATTACATGAAATATTCAATACCTTATTATTAAATTCGTTTGTATTAGATTATTTTGCCCAACTTTAGGCTAATGAAAGTGTACTGAGCACAGTTCAAGTGGGCAAGGTTTGGGATATGATGTTTAGAAGGTTAGGTATATTAAATGAATTTTTTACTTACTCTAATTTCAACTTAATAATGGGTTTATTGGGGCATAACCCTATCATGTCTAGGAGCATTTATAATGGGATAATTATTCTGGGCTATTATATACAAAATAACTCCACTTGAATAACATATCCACAGACGGCCAATATGAATAACTACTCTGTGGGAAGAGCGGTGCTAGGTAGTGAGTATTAAGACAGAGTGCAGGGCTGGGGATGTGGCTCAAGCGGTAGCGCACTTGCCTGGCATGCGTGCGGAACCCGGGCTGATCCTCAGCACGACATACAAACAAAGATGTTGTGTCTGCCGAAAACTAAAAAATAAATATTAAAAAATTCTCCCTCTCTCTCTCTCTCTTTAAAAAAAAAAAAAAGATTGCAGCTCCTTGGTAGAGCATTTGCCAGTAAGTATATTATCCTGATAGGTTTTGTATAACACAAATAAAAGTGAATTGCTAAATAGAAAGAAGCTAAAAAATATATTTTGTTCTGTCTGAGTCATGGCAGATCTCAGAGTAGGTAGAGGAGATGTTCAACAGTTTGCACAAAATAAGTTGTTTGAATAGGACTGGATAGATAAATAAGGGTGGAACAGGCAGAGAGGGAGAATTTCAACAGAGGAGCAACATATTTCTACTTGTTATGAATGGAAGATACAGCTTTCATGGGGCAAGCATGCCATTCCTGAACTCCAGAAATGATTAGACTTTAAACCTTGATCTAGCTATTTATGTGTCTGCCCAATTCTTAGTTCATCCTTCAGTTTTCTCTCTTTCTTTTTCTTTTTGACAAATTATAATTGGACTTGATTTTTACGATGGGGTACACCGTTTGTTATATCATGTAAAATGTTGGTTAACAATGGAATTAGACAGAACTAGTATGTTTAAGTGATAAGGAATTATTTCATTTAATACTTATGCAAAAGCTGTCTCATTAATGTATAAGCAGTAATTAATTTTACCCAAATATTGTTTTGTGGTTTCATATTGTTTTTGCTTCTTCTATGTATGAATATCATTTTTTTCTGTGGGTAAATTCTTGAATTTGCTGGAGCCTTCACATTTTAAATGCAAATTCCTAGGCCTGTTTATTCAATGGAGTTAATGATAATTCCTTTAACATACATAAATGTTCTTAAGGATACGGATCCCCAAATATGCGATCCTGGGAAATTACTTAAACTCTTCAGGTCTCTATGATTTTGGGGGATGATCAATACACTATAATGCCTTAGGATTTTTATGATTAAAAAGATAACTTACGTAAAGTTTTGAATGGGATCTTTGACATAAAATAAGTGTTTAATAAATGCAGCTGTTGGAATTATAATAAAAAGTGATCTGATGTTATAATAACCAAATCTCAATTGAGCAGGATTAGCATAGATTTATTTTGTACAGAAAGCTGATCTTCAATCTATAAATTAAAGATGACTTATTCATATGACCCTGTTTTTTTCTAAAAAAAAAAAAATTGTCATGGATAGAACATTGATCAAAGGATTGGATGCAGTATAGTCTCAATCTTAGTCCCAAACTTGTCTTGAGTTTATGCAGCAACTCCAACTGTACTCTCAATACCTCAATTTTCTCACTTTTAATATAATGTTAATAGAATATATTGCCTTCTAACTTAAAAAACACTATAATTTTTGTAACAATTGTCTTTCTTACCAGTCTTTGACTTTATCAAAAACATTTTACTGTATGTAGTGTACTCAGACATTCAATCAGAATATAAAAATGTTGATTCAGCAAATGTGTTATGGTTCCATTTATGGTGATGTATTTTAAACCTTTATGTGCATTCAACATCAAGTACAGCATGTACATGCCCATTTCGGAGTAAATATATGTGCATGTGACATTCATGATCCTAAGAATATGCTTGTGGTTATACAAAGAAAGCAAAATATGGTAAAAATATTTACTTTCTAAGCCTGGGTGAAATCTTTGAGACATTTTACTTTTGAACTCTGCAAGTATACAGGATAAGTTCTATGCTAAATTAATAACTGAAATGTATGTGAGGTGACAGGTTTTGACTTGTGTAACAAAGATATGGTGGGCCAATGTTAATGCACTTCTCCTCTGAAGCTTCTTGGACCCAATTGTGAGGTCCACTTTGACAATATCTAAACAGAAAGGGATACGCTTCCTGTAATATGGGATCAATCCAAATGCTTTTGATTGTCTTCAGGAAAGACTTGCCAAGTATTAAATAGAGTGAAGAGCTGGGGATTCAGGAAGTCCTTCTAGTTTAAATTCATTAAAAGGTTGTATGAGGACAATTTTAATCCTCAGTAGCCTTTCTCTCGCTCAGATTGAAGCAATTGCTCTGGCATCCTGGCATATGGCTTTAATGCGGAAATGTATTATCTGTTACTATCCCCAGTGAGCAAGGGTTGAACACCTCTATTGTACACTATGATCAAACACCATACAAAATAAAAGAGAAACAATGACAAAACCCTATTTTCCTGCAAGGTTATCTGAAGTTGGTATAATTTAGAGGGAAGGATGCAGAAGCTTAATCCCTACAAAGATTGTCTGCTGTGTGGCATGGGCGGATGCGAGAGGGGTCACTGCTATATTTAGTAAAGGACTTTGAAAGCGAATACAGGGTAAGTTCTAAGAACATTTGATCATTTGAGGTCCTCAGAGGAACACGAGTAGAAGGTAAACTTGAAGAGCATTTAGAAAAGAGTTCTGAACCATGAACCCAGCAGACCAGGATGAATTTTTGAATCCTCTACCAACTGTGGCAGAGGCATTAGCCAAAAACACTTGATCTCTCTGAGCTTCACATGCAAATTGAAATCCTTTGTGTTGGTGTAACCTATCCCACATCATGACAACCAATTACATAATACATACGAATATATATCATTATATATTATGACTTGAAAGCTTTATTTGCTAATTCGAAATTTCAATGATCCGCAAACATGAGGACCTAAAACACAGTGAGATATATGCATAGTGGAGGTATGTAATCTTTCTTCATATACATCCAGTGTATTAGAGATAAGTCACAAGTATAAACTAAATGGGGAGAATGAGAAACCATTGATAATAGCATATTTTCAATTATACAAACAAGGCTCCCAGAAGCACTGAGTTTGTCTATTCAATGTTATACCCTCTTCTCCCGTCTCCCTGGACGGTCTTAATCACTTTTCCATCAATTTTAGGTGGATATTCCAGTGGCCAGACTGTACAATTTTGCCAGTTAATTATGGCCAGCAACTGTTCTGGTTGCCCATGCCTTACTGTGGATTGCCCATATTGTACTAGCTATTAACTGTAAATTTGCCTTTTATAATTTTTGTCCAAATTTCCATTCTTGTTTTCAAAAACTGAACCAGGTATTTTCTTTCTTTTTTTTTTTTTTTTTAAATTATAGACTTTATTATTACATTCATATTAAATTCTAAAACAGTTAAAACTAATGGAAAGTATCAGAAAACTTGCTGCCACTGGAGGAGTGGGGTGGGGTGAGATGAGATTTACTGAGGGATCCAGGAGAACTTTCCGGAGAGACCTTAATCTTCTATATCTTTTTTTTTTTTTTTTAAGTTGCTGTTAAAACAGATTTTTTTATTTTATTGATTTTTAAAAAAATAAATGACAGCGGAATGCACTACAATTCTTATTATACATTTACAACACAATTTTTCATATCTCTGATTGTATATAAAGTATGTTAACACAAATTCATGTCTTCATACACGTACGTTGGATAATGATGTCTATCACATTCCACCATCCTTGCTAACCCCCTGCGCCCTCCCTTCCCCTCCCACCCCTCTGCCCTATCTAGAGTTCCTCTATTCCTCCCATGCTCCCCCTCCCTACTCCACTATGAATCACCCTCCTTATATCAGAGAAAACATTCGGTATTTGGTTTTTTTGGAATTGGCTAACTTCACTTAGCATTATCTTCTCCAACGCCATCCATTTACCTGCAAATGCCATGATTTTATTCTTTTTTATTGCTGAGTAAAATTCCATTGTGTATATATGCCACCTTTTTTTAATCCATTTTTCTACTGAAGGGCATCTAGGTTGGCTCCACAGTTTAGCTATTGTGAATTGTGCTGCTACAAACATTGATGTGGCTGTGTCCATGTAGTATGCTGTTTTTAAGTCCTTTGGGTATAGACTGAGGAGAGAGATAGTGGGGTCAAATTCCCAGATTTCCAAGGAATGTCTACACTACTTTCCATAATGGCTGCACCAATTTGCAGTCCCACCAGCAATGAATGAGTGGGCCTTCTTACCCCACATTCTTGCCAACACTTATTGTTATCTGTCTTCATAATAGCTGCCATTCTGACTGGAGTGAGATGATATCTTAGAGTAGTTTTGATTTGCATTTCTCTAATTGCTAAACATGATGAACATTTTTTCATATATTTGTTGATTGATTGTATGTCCTCTTCCGAGAAGTGTCTGTTCAGGTCCCTGGCCCATTTATTGATTGGGATATTTGGTCTTAGCTTTTTGATGAACCAGGTATTTTCACCAATATGTCAAATACAGTCACCAAATATTCTCCACACATTGGCTTTCCTCCTTCTTGTGCTTATTTTGGGTTTATGAAATGATGGTTTTCCTTTCACTAAGGCTGAAAAGCTGAGGTTTATTTTTTCAGTTGTTCCTCTCCATCCACGACTCATCCATTTCTGTCTTGCCATTTCTGCCTGGGGATGCCTCTTCCACAGCTCCGCTGTTCAGCTCTCACTTCCACTATACGTGTAGGGGGCCATTTGCTGGAAACACTGTACTTACTCACCCTGCTCCTAGTTCATTTTTTTCCATTCCTCTTTCACAAAAATGATTGCAGATTTATCCTGATTGTCACTAATTGTGTCATTTTCTTAATTAAAAAAAAATCTTAAAATCTCTATCACTATTTAGTAAAATCATCATTCAAAGAGATTCATGTCCTGGATCCAGCACACCTTCTTTTCCATATTTCCGTCAGTGTATTTTGTCCTCTGCTCAAATTCACAAAGAAAATATTAGAAAAGTCTCAATGGAAGAAGTAGTGTTTGATAAGTGTTGGGACTCCTGTTCTATGCTATGTAAAATCTGAATAGCCAGATGCCAAGGCACATGCCTGTAATCTCAGTGGCTAGGGAAGCTGAGGCAAGAGGATCGCAAGTTCAAATCCTGCCTCAGTTACTTAGTGAGGTCCAAAGCAACTTAGCAAGACCCTGTCTCAACATAAAAAAATAAAAAATGGGTTGGGAATGTGATTTAGTGGTTAAGTGCCCTGGGTTCTATCCCTATATCCCTGGTATGGCAGAAAAAAAAAAAAACAAAAAAAACCCTAAAACCAAAAAACCTAAACAACAACAACAAAAACCCCTGACTAGATCTCTCAGTGTAGAATGTGTTACCCCCTCCCTCCCCACCCTGCCTGGCTTTGTTGTGTTTTCTTTTTGTTCAGGAATGACTTAGGGCCTTCTGCCTGGAATTATAAGTAACTGTCCTTTTAATTCTCTCTGATTCAATTTCAATTTCCATGAGAGTAAGGACTTTTTTTTTATTATCTACAGTATTACTATTAAATAGGAAATTTCTGGTAGGCAAAATAATTCTCGTTTTGATTCTGTAATTGAAATAAAATACTTTATATGTAAAAAGTAGATGATAAATATACATCTTCCATTCAGTGATCTGAATCAGGATGGTATTGTGTTTTCTTGTCTAAAGTATTTAATATTGTATTTTGTTCTATTAGCAACTCAAATCAGTGCTTCCAGAGGAATGAAAATTGGACAATCTGTTTTTGTGGGGAGGGTTCATTCTCTAACTGGAAGAGACTTAAAATGGTTGTCAGTTCACGGACTTCTCTCTCTGGAAACAACATGGCAAATTTCCCAGGTAGTGGTGGCTCTGTAGCTGTTTAAAACCAGTTAAAATTTCCCATGCAATAATGGGTTCTATCAATCTTTTTAAAAGACAGTCACTTCAAAAGACATGGCAGTTAAATGAGATTAAGAATGATAGTGTCTCATCAGCATAGAGTGGAGGTAGAATTCTTGAAATATATCTCCATTCACTGAGGCCACCATCGGGATGATTAACTATCTTTCTGTTTCCCAAGATGGCCCTTGGTGACACTATTGAACCAGGAGTTGATAATAGATGTACCTTAGGTATAAATCATTATGAATGTACATACAATTTTAATGTCCATTCCTTCTTTCTATAAATTTATATTACATTGCCCCAGTGTCCTGGGGATTATGTGAGAAGCTAAACCTCTAAAGAAGAATTTTTGTAGGTACAGTATATCAAATATTTATTGTAATAGATGCTTTTCAGGGAAAAGAAAAAAGATCTTCTGGTCAAATGATTTGGAGAGATGCCTCTCCTTTTTAGAAACTTGTGTTCATAGCATATTAGTATGATAAAACCTCACATAATTTCAGCACTGAAGAAAATACCTTCTTGGCTTTGTGTAATACATCTCCCACACCTTAAAAATTACATGTTGACAAACTATAATTATATACATATTAATGGGGTATAAAGTGATGCTATAATTTTTCATACAGGGTTAAATGATTAAATTAAACTAACTTATCTATAACATCAAATATTTTATCCTTTTGTGATGAAAACATTTAAGATTTACTCATTTTGTGATATTGAAATGTACAATACTCAATTATTATCTATGTCACTGTGTTGTGAAGTAAATATAAAAAAATCAAAATTATTTTTCCTGTCTGACTGAGCCTTTTTACTTTTTGATTATTCTCTCCAGTTAAACCAGCCCCAGTCTCTGGAAACTACCATTCACTCTCTGTATCTGAGTTTAATCATTATAGATTTCACACACAAGAAAATAGGAAGCAGGGCTGGGGTTGTAGCTCAGTGGTAGAGCACTCGCCTAGCACGTGTGAGGCCCTGGGTTTGATCCTCAGCACTACATAAAAATAAATAAACAAAATAAAGGTATTATGTCCAACTACACCTAAAAAAGCATATATATATATCTCACATACATACAGGAAGCACTTGTCTTTTTGTGTTTTGCTTATTTCAGCTGATAGAATGTCTCCAAGTTTCAACTATTTGATTAAAAATGGTAAGATTTCATCTTCTCAATGGCTGAATAGTATTCCACTTTGTATATACACATTTTCTATATCCATTCATTCTTTAATGGACAGGTTGATTCCATAACTAAATTATTATGGAAATAAAGTTTTTGTATAACCAAAGAAATAACAGAATAAGGAGACAACGAGCAAATTGATAGAAAATATTTGCAGGTCATACATGTGCTGAGAGATTAATATACAAAGTAAATAAGAAACTCAGCACTATAAAAGGAAAAATAGACTAATACAATTAATAAAAAAAGGGTAAAAGACTTGAAAAGAAACTTCTCAAACCAAGACATACAAATTATCAGTTTCCAACAGGTATATGAAACTTGATCAACTTCATTAATCATTAGGGAAATGCAAATGAAAAACACTGTGAGAGGTCACCTCACTGATCCACAGAGGGCTGAGGCAGTAATAGAACAGTGGGACAAGTTGCCAAGAGACCACAGAAGACATCCAGAGACAGTGTGCCTGATGAAGTTCATTGAAAATTGCTCACAGGGAAGGTCCTATAGGAACAGGCTGGACAGGGAGAATCTGCATCCCTCGTGTTGATTCACCAGAAAGTTTTGTCCCGTGGCAACCAGTGGATAAGTACCACTTACCTTCTCCAGGGTTCTCTATTCTGCACCAGTTACCAAAAGGAGAGGCTTTTACAGGTTAGACTATATAAACACTGACATCATAGCTAGCTTTATTGCAAATTGTATGGCCAGCAACCCAAGAAACAGCTATCTTGACATATGTGCTAAAAAGCAGCGTCTAAGGGTATCTTCCAACAAGTGTTAGAGAGAGTCGGTGCCTTTCAAGATCCCACTTTATCTGGACATTCTCATCTGGGCATGCTTTTGTTTTTCTCTTGACTACCTAGATATTTACCCTAAATGTTTGTAGCATGTGCCATACTTTTCTGACCAGGATTGTTTTTTATATCCCCTCTTGTGTCCTACCAGTACTAATGGATGAAATTTTGGAGACTAAACTTGTAGGACCTATCATCAGCTCTGTATATTTAGCTTGCAGCTTCTTGTCTACATGCTCACTTGAGGCCACTGAGGAAGATGCATTGTACCACAGGAGAACCGCACCTTGTTTAAAAGAAGACAATTGGGATTTCAATTTTCATCCTCACTCAATTAGTTTAACTTGGAAAAAATCACTGCACCTCTTTTGGCCACGTTATTTTCATTGCATAAAAATGAAATAATGATGGACTTTTCTTCTCAAAGTGAGGAGCAGAATATTTAAGTGGTATCATTATCAGCCTCGAGAATGGGGATGCATGCTTGTAATACTATCAAGATGAAATGTAAATGGTAGTGCAAGTTACAAGTTATGATACTGCAATGTGTACCCATTCATCTCTTGGGGACATTTGGTTGTTTCTATCTTTTAATTGTTATAAATAGCATTGCTATAAAATAGATAGACAGATAGATAGATAGATAGATGTTGTGAACGAACCTGAAACCAGGGCTGAAAATGTTGGGTAGAGTTAATATCTAGTTGGTAAAACTTCTTGAAAGAGATATGGCTCTCCTCCCCTAAAAAGTCATCTGTAAATATTTTCAGTGATTTCCCCCCATTTTTCTTCAACTTAGCATTAATATTTATTTCTACTCAGTTATACATTATTGGATTCAGCTCTGAATGATACTGAAATAGTTAGCAATTATATGTATGATTGGCTTGTGCAAATGAAAGAATATGAAATTTAATAACAAAGAAGGGTAGCTATGGATTTTTAAGAAGGTAGTGTACCAGCGGAAAGTTGAATGACATGACGTTTAATATAGATTTGATTCAAGAGAGCTACTTTGTGAAATCCCAGTGAATTAATCAACACAATTTCAGAGGTTGTGTGGACAAGGACAAAAGATTTCTACTACTTCAAGAATATGTATTCTTGGGCATACTTACCCTCCATCTTTTCAATATAAGAGTGATTTAAAAAAATATGTAAAGAGGTAACATTTTATTCAAATTATAAATCTGCTACTAAGCACTGTATGATATTATATGGTGTCATCTTACTTCAACAGCCATTTAGTCTTTTACATGCAAGTAAAAAAAAAAACTTCGACCACACATTTCTTTAAGTCTAAGAATCTCTTATTCTGTGAAAATACAGAGGTTTTAGAACTATGAAGGAAGAAGGGCAAGTCAATCCAACATGTATTTTATTTTCCCCAATAAAAAATGTACCTTTAGTACAAAGTTATTTGAGAATATCGGTTCATAGTTAAACTCAGTTAAGAGCCACTTTGGGTAATTCAATGAACAATTCAAATAGCCTTCCATGTATATTTGAGAGATTGCAATGGTCTGATAAGTCACATTTTGAGGAAGTTAAAGATGAGATATTCTTGCTCAAGAAGTACAAAATCAGTTGTGTGGTAGGTGTTTCAACAGAGCCAAAGGAAATATTCATTGACTGTCTTTTTTTTTTTTTTAAGTGCATAGTAAATCTCTGAAATAATTGTCTAGATTGTTTTAAATCTTGTTCCTTCACTTTGTACTCAGGTACAAAGTGAAGGAACAAGTTTAGAGATGCAATGTGCAGTGGAACTGTTTTCTTTTGTTTTTTCCTTGTGGTGCTGGGAATGGAACCCACGGGCATGCAGGCAAATAAATGGTCAACCAATGATCTTACCCCAGCCTGAGGTAAAATGTGTAATAGTCATTAAGTCCAAGGGCATACTGCCTAGCACTGAGCCCTAGGGCTGCCTCCTTTTAGTTATCTGTGCTTTGTGGAAGGAAACATCACTCTCTGTGCTTCAGTATTTTTTTTTTTTCCCCTAATGTAGAAGTGAGATGCTAAATACCTCACAGAACTTTTCTGGTAATTAAATTAAAGTGCACACAAAATGTTGTATCTGGCTCCTAAAAAAATGTGCTTAACTAATGTTATCAATTTGAAAATGAATACCTGAATATTCTAGTTTCAAAAGAGAGAGTAGCTAACTTCATATTAATCATTCTGTTAAAAACAACTATAAACCTTGGACAATTTTGAAAACTACGTGTTATAAAACAACAACTTTAAAGAACTGGAAAGTAACTAAAACAAGAAAAGAAATAATCCTCAAAAAAAAAAAAGAAAGAAAAAGAAATTATCAGAGTTTGTAACTAGCTAACTCTTCTGCTAGGGTAATCCCCCGCATCCAATGGTAATCAGGAAAAAGTACTGCATGCTTGTATTAATGGTTTTACTGGGACAAAGAGACAGAGGTTGGGAACTGGAGCTATTGGAATGTCTGGAGATTGAAGGGGTAATTTTCTTAAAGAAAGAAGCACTAAAATTGAATAGAAACTCTCCTCAAATATTTGGCAGATGCTGACTGTTGTCTGGGCAAGGCAATATCAAAGAGAACATTGAAGAAAGTTGCAGGCTTAGAGAAAGTCTTGATCAGAATTTCAGCTGCTGGTGTAAAAGAGAGAGTTAGACTCCAAGTCACAGGAAGTTAGAGGTGCTCAGCAAACACCTTGCAATTTCTGATGAAATCCTTATCAATAAGGATAAAAAGCTTCGTTCTAATTCTCAAGACAAAGCCAGGACTCTTAACAGGCCACTTAGATCTTCAATCAGATCAAGGCAAACTGCTGGTTTTCTAAACATTCTTTCAAATACAATGGCATAATCCAGAGTTTTCTGTAACATATTAACCATAATGTCCCACATGAAGTTAAAATTTATAAAATATGAATGAAAGAGAAAAACAAAACTCAAATTAAAAAAAATAGAAACAATCCTACAGATTTCTTATGCACTAGAGTCAGTAATAAAATTTTTAAAATCTAATTTAATGAACATTAAAACTGGTATTATAGGTAAATTAAAGGATTCCTATAAATATGGTGAAAATGGGTGAACAGATGGAGAATCACAGCAGAGAAATGGAAAACCTAAAACAGAACCAAAAAGAAAATATGTCTAAGGCATTAAAGATCTGTGTATGGACTAGAAATAGCAAGATAAAAATCAACTTATACAGGTCAGATCAGGAATTATTTTAAATTGAAACAGAAAATAAAAATGAAATCAGAGCACAGCATTGGCACCAGTATCATGTGACAAATAGTAATATGTAATTGTGATCCCTCAAGCAAAGGAGAGAGAAAGTAGGGAACAAAACACATACTTGAAGAGATAGTAGTCAAAATATTTCTAACACTGATGGAAGACACCAAACCACAGAACTGAAAATCTCACCAAATTCCAGGCAAAAACAAAACTAAATAAAGAAAACCCAGAGGCACTATAGCCAGACTGTTGAAAATCAAAGATAAAGGGAAATCCTGTATGCAATTAGGGGAGAAATGGCACATGCTTTTCCATTTAGTAATAATGAGATGGATGACTCTCTTGTTGTCAGAAGAAGGAGAAGAAGAAGAGGAGGAAGAGGAAGAAGAGGAGGAGGAGGAGGAAGAAGAGGAGAAGGAGGAGGAGGATGAGGGGGAGGAAGAGGAGAAGGAAGAGGAGGAAAAAGAAGAAAGTAAGTCAGAAATGAAGAAAAAGTTACTTTCTCGTTACTGTAGATTAGGAGCTAACTGTGCACCTAGGATTCTATATTTCCTCCCAGAATAGCTTTCATAAAAAGGAAGATAAATCAACATATTTGAGTGGGAAAGTAAAAGCTGATCTACATTTCATGAAAAGTCATTAGAATGAGTGTAAGCATGTGCCATTTCTCCCCTAATTGCATACAGGATTTCCCTTTATCATGCTTTTCCATTTAGTAATAATGAGAAGGATTGCTCTCTTGTTGTCAGGAGAAGGAGAAGAATAATCCAGTAAGGAAATCCCTATGCAAGAAAAAATGGAAATGGTAAATATGTTTCTGTATAAAATAGGTTGTAGATTTCTTCATTTGTTTGCCTATTGACTGTTTAGAGGCATGAATAATGATAGTCACAGAACTTAAATATATTATAATGTTAGCAGATGGGAAAGTGTAAGTATAAATGCTAAGATATAATGCTATTTTGAATCAGTAAAAAGTTAACGATTCAAAGCAACCACTGAAAAACAAAACAAAGATCTACAGCTAATAGATTACAAAGGAAAGAAAATGGCATAATGCAAAACACAAAATGTACTGTTAGTACAAAAGAATAAAGTAGCAAAATGCTAGAGAGTATATATAGAAATCCAGTAGCCAGAAGATAGACATGAACCAAACATATCCTTGAAATTATTCGAAGTATATAGACTAAACACTCCAGAAAAAGACAAGCAGGTTTTAGTGATGAGTTGCACTAAAATTATATATGAAGGCACACAGGCTGGAAACGAGAAAATGAGAAAAGAAAGAGAAAGCAAATACTAATCACAAGATAGTCATATTAATAGCAAAGTAGGTTTCAAGAAAATGAGTATTGAGGGGTAAAGAAGATTATTATATAATATTAAACTATTTTCTCAAAAAATTGATGAAAAAGAGACAAAAATCAGTAAGAATATGGAAACTGTGGATAGCACTAGTAACTAATATGACTAACTAATCTTTATAAAACACTACCTGGAAATAATATATATATATATATATATATATATATATATATATATATATATATATATATATATTTTATATCTTTTCAGGTATACATGAAACATTTACCAATATAGACCTTATGCTATATATAAATCATGTATTAAAATTGATTCAATATTAAAAACATGCAACATACATTCTTAGATCATCATGGAATGATAATGGAAATAAATAACAGTAAGAAAACTAGAAAATTTTGAAATATATGAAATTAAGCAGAATGTTTCTAAATAGTCCATAAAATAAAGAATTCACAAAGAGAATCAGAAAATACTTTGACTCAGTGATAGTGAATAAATTTAAAAATCACGTTGAAAGGGAAATTAGTACCCTTAAATTCATTAATCAGAAATAGTAAAAGGTTTTAAGCATGCTACTAAGTAAAGAAGATATTTTTGGTGTGTGTGTGGTGCTGGTTGAACCCAGGGCCTTGTGCATGAGAGGCAAGCTGTCTACCTACTGAGCTATAGTCCCAACCCAAAGAAGACTTTTTATAAGATGAGAAATTAAACCAAACAGAAGACAGAAAACCAAATAAAGATAATAGAAATGATCTGAAGGGAGAACAAACAATGGAGACAATTTTAAAAACCAAAAATCACTTTCTTTGAATAAAATTTTTAAAATTAAGGTAATCAATAGAAAATTTATCAAGAAAGAGGAAGAGATACAAATTACCACTGTCAGGAAGAAATGGGCAGCAACAGAATATGGTTTGCAGGTTTTAAAAGGGTGATGGCAGGGTGGGGGTGGGGTGTTGGGGCTTGACCCAGTGGTAGAGTGCTCACATAACATGCGTGAGGCACTGGGTTCCATCCTCAGCACCACATAAAGATATTGTGCATCTACCTACAACTAAAAAATGAATATTAAAAAATAAAAGGATGTTGAGGGGATGTGAGTCTTGTCTTGACAAATTCAATAATTTATGTGAAATAACAATGTCCTTCCAAACCCACTACTGACTAAAACACAAAAAGACATAAAAATATAATACTGCTATAATAACTAAAAGTCTTTCCATAAAGAATATTCTAATGGTCACATGGCTTTACTGGAAAATTCTTTCAAACATTTAAGGGTCAAATAATAAAATTGCTTAAGTTAACTTGTCATGGCTATGACCAAAAGACCTGATAAGAAACATGTACAGGAAAACAAAATTTATTTTGACTCATGGTTTCAATTTCAGTTCACTGTCAGTGAACTCTATACCCATGGCCCAGAGTGAGGCAGAACATTATTGTGGTGGAGCCTGGTTGGAGGGAAGCAGCTCAGAGCATGACAACCAGGAAGGAAAGTTGGGGCTGCATTCATTAGGGGCAAAATAAAAATCCCAAAGGCATACCTCATGCAAGCCACCTAATTCCTCCAGCTATACATTATCTGTTTATAGTCACCACCCAGTTAATCCATGTCAATGGATTAATTCACAAATTCAGTTATACCTCTCATAATCTAACCATTTCACCTGTGAAAACTTTTGCATTTTCTTACACATGAGCTTTTAGGGGATACCTCTTAGCTGCAGCAAAACATTTACATTCTTTCAAAGACAGAACCAGAGGGAACATGTATCAATTTTTCAGGAGTCTGGTATAACCCTGATCCCAAAACCAAACAGAAAACGTTACAAGAAAAGAAAATTTTAGACAGCATGAACACTTTCTCCCAGTCTGTAGGTTCTCTTCTCATATTATTATGACAGACTCTTATTGATATTATTGATATTATTATTATTGATCGTTTACTTTGCAGAGAAGAAGCTTTTTAATTTGAATCCATCCCATCTATTGCTTCTTGATTTTACTTCTTGCACTTTTGGAGTCTTGTTAAGGAAGTCAGATCCTAGGCCAACATGGTGAAGTTTGGGGCCTATTTTTTTCTTTTATTAGGTGTAAGTTCTCTGTTTTAGTGCTTAAGTCTTTGATCCACTTGGAGTTGATTTTTGTGCAGGATGAGAGATAGAAGTTTAATTTCATTTTGCTACATATGGATTTCCAGTTTTGTGAGCACCTCTTTTCTCCAGTGAATGGTTTTGGCATCTTTGTCTAGTGTGACATAACCGTATTTATGTGGGTTTGTCTCTGTGTCTTCTATTCTGTACCATTGGTCTACAAGTGTATTTTGGTGTCAATACCATGCCATTTTTGTTACTATAGTTCTGTGTATAGTTTATGGTCTGGTATTGTGATGTCTCCTGCTTCACTTTTCTTGCTAAGGATTTCTTTATCTATGCTGGGTCTCTCATTTTTCCAAATAAATTTCATGATTGCTTTTTATATTTCTATGAAAAATGTCATTGGGGTTTTAGTAGGAATTTCATTAAATCTGTATAACACTTTTGGTAATATGGCCATTTTGACAATATTTATTCTGCATATCCAGGAGCATGGATGATCTTTCCATTTTCTGAAGTTTTCTTCAATTTCTTTCTTTAGTGTTCTATAGTTTTCATTGTAGAGGTCTTTCACCTCTTTTGTTAGATTGATTCACACATATTTTATTTTATTTTTTTAGGCTATTGTGAATGGGGTAGTTTTCCTAATTTCTCTTTCAATTGGTTCATTGCTGATGTATAGGAATGCATTTGATTATGGGTGTTGATTTTAAATCCTGCTACTTTTCTGAATTAATTTATTACTTCTAGAAGTTTTTTTGGTGGAATTTTTTGGATCTTCTAGATATAGAATCATGTTATCAGCAAATAGTGATAGTTGAGTTCTTCTTTATCTATTTGTGTCACTTTAATTTCTTTCTTTTCTCTAATTGCTCTGGCTAGAGGTTCAAGGATGATGTTGAATAGCAGTGGTGAAAGAGAACATCTTTGTCTTGTTCCAGGTTTTAGAGAAAATACTTCCAATTTTTCACCATTTAGAATGCTGTTGTCCTTGGCTTTAACATATATAGCTGTTACAATGTTGAGGTATGTTCCTACTATCCCTAGTTTTCTAGTGTTTTGAATATGAAGGTGTGCTATATTTTGTCAAATGCTTTTTCTGCACCTATTTTGATGATCATATGATTCTTGTTTTTAAGTCTATTAATATGATGAATTATCTTTATTGGTTACCATATGTTAAATCAACTCTGCATTCCTGGGATGAACCCCACTAGAACACGGTGCAACATCTTTTTAATATGTTTTTGTATGCAATTTGCCAGAATTTTACTGAGAATTTTTTGCATCAATGTTCATCAGGGATATTGGTCTGAAGTTTTCTCTCCTTGATATGTCTTCATCTGATTTTGGTATCAGGGTTATAGTAGCCTCATAGAATGATTTTGAAAGGGTTCTGTCCTTCTATATTTCATGCAATAATTTGAGGAGTAGTTGTGTTAATTCTTCTTTGAAAGTCTTGTAAAACTTGACCGAGAATCCATCTGGTCCTGGGCTTTTCTTGGTTGGTACTCTTCTGATGCCATTTTCTATTTCATTACTTGAAATTGATCTGTTTAAATTGTGTATGATCTCCTCATTCAGTTTGGGTGGGTCATATGTCTCTAGAAATTTGTCAATGTCTTAGACATTTTCTATTTTATTGGACTATAAATTTTTAAAATACTTTTTAATTATTTTCTGTATTTCAGACATGTCCATTGTGATATTTCCTTCTTCATCTTGTATTTTACTAATTTGAGTTTTCTCTTTTTTTCTCTTTGTTAGCATGGCCAGGCGTTTATCTAATTTTATTTATTTATTCAAAGAACCAACTTTTTGAATTGTCAATTTTTTCAATTGTTTCTTTTGTTTTGATTTCATTGATTACAGCTCTGATTTTAATTATTTCCTGTCTTCTACTGCTTTTGGTGTTGATTTGTTCTTCTTTTTCTAGGACTTTGAGATGTAGCGTTAGGTCATTTATTTGTTGACTTTTTATTCTTTTAACAAATGCACTCAATGCAATCAACTTTCCTCTTAGTATTGCCTTCATAGCATCCCGGATTTTTAATATAGTGTATCAGTGTTCTCATTTACCTCTAAGAATTTTTTTATTTCATCTTTGATTTCTTCTACTATCCATTCATCATTCAATAGTGTATTATTTAGTATCAATTTTATACAGTAGCTTGTATTTTTTATTTTATCATTGGTTTCTAATTTCATTTCATTGTGGTCTGATAGAATAAAGGGTATTGTCTCTGTTTTTTCTTTGTATTTACTAAGAGTTGCTTTGTGTCATAAGATATGTTCTATTTTTGAGTAGGATACATGTGCTACTGAGAAGAAAGTATATTTGCTCATTGATGGATGAAATATTCTTTATATGTCTGTTAAATCTAAATGATTGATCGTATTATTTAATTTTATAGTTTTGTTATTTAGTTTTTGTTTGGAAGATCTGTTCAGTAGTGAGAGAGGTGTGTTAAAGTCACCAAGTATTATTGTGTTGTGGTTTGATTCTTGAAATTGAGAAGGGTTTGTTTGATGTACATAGATGCTCCATTGTTTGGGGCATAAATATTTATAACTGTTTTGTCCTGCTTAAGAAGTATTCAAATCTAGATATCAGAGATAGATACACATATAAATATTTGATTTTGAGCCTAGACACTCATATATTTCTAATAAGAAATACTTTTCCAACAAATTATGCTGGGATAATTGAATATCTATATAAAATATGAGTCTTTGCTCCTACCTACTTTCTTAAAATATGAAACTATATCTTCTATATAAAACTATATGCCTTATAAGAAATGTAAATAAATATATTCATAAGGAAACAATTTTCAGACAGAACATTAAAGGCGTTAACGTTCAAACCCACAATTAAAAATTTGTACTTTAACCAAATAAAAAAATGTTCTGCTAATCAAGTTTAAGACTTTAAAATATGAAAGAAATGAGACATATACATATAGAGAAAAATTCTCTCTATATTTATCTGAAAAAATCTTATTCATAAAATACACAGAATTTCTATGAATCATTAATGAAAAGCAATTAATAAATATGAAAAGCATGAACTAATTGTAAATATTGGAAGGTGTAAACATGGCCAACAGTCCTATTAAGAAGTGCTCACAGTTATCAGATTTCAATAAATGTATATATTGAATCCATCACATGTCATCAGAATGGCTAAAATTAAAATATCTGACAATGCCAAGTGTTAACAAGAATGCAGAAAAACTGGAAGTCTCATATATTTATGTTTACAGTGCAAAATGGTAAAACCATTTTACAAAACTACTTGATATTTTCCAATAGTTTTAAGCCACAATGTCCTGAAAGCCTGTTAACCATCCATGAGTATTAATTAACTCAGAGGAAATTAAAATATATGTCTTCTTCGTTTGTTGAGTAATGTTCCCTGGAGCACATAAACTCAAATTGGTATAATCACACAGTGGAAGGTAACATAACAAAAAGGAACAAATTGAGATAATTTCCAGAAATACCATACTGCATGATTCCATTTGCATCAAGTTCAAAACAGGTAACATGATCAACAGTGACAGAAAGCTCATCAGTCTTTGTCTTTGAAGATAATTGAGAAGAAAAGGGCATGAAGGGAATTTCTGGTTGGAGGGAATACTTTATATGTGTGCAATTGTTACATTGATATAAACATTTGTGAAAATGTATGGAACTATACAATTAAGATTCATTCTTTTTACTATATATAAAACATACATTGACAATATACTTAAAAAGAGATAGCTATAGCCCAAGTTCATAAAGTCAAATAATAACAACACATATATTAGAATATTTAGAATATTGATAGACTCGTTTCTTTTCCAGAACATTAAGAATTGCAAGAACTTTAATGAGAATGGAAAAATCCCTGAAGATAACATAATTTGTTTTGAAGTGGTACAGCAATTGAATCTACTTTAAATAATTATTAGATTCATCTATGCCAGGGTAGTCTTTCTAGTGTTATGAAGTTTACTTTCTCTTGATAAAAAGTGGAACTGGTTATCAATGTTTCAACCTAAGAAATAAATAGTAAAAAGTTCAAATGTGAAATACAACAGCAGCTAAGAAAAATTCAAACCAGAATTTTCAATCACAAATATTCAAACAGAGAAGTGTGAGGTTAACATGTTTTATAGCTTAAGAAAGACTGAAAAGATGAATTTCAGTTAAACAAAAACCAACCAGTGGCATAAAAATGCTTCACTAAGATGGGAAACTGAAGACTATCTTATTCTTTCAAGACAGAAGCATAAGAACATGACTGAAGAGCTTTAATGAATGGAAGAGATAACAGAATTAAGTTAATGTTTGGTAAACTCTTCTGATCACTAACTTATTCAGGATTTTCTTCTATCTCAGAGAGAAACAATATTTCATCCAAAACTCCAACTAGTGTGTCAGCATCACCTGCCTGAAATCCTATTTGGGACATATTCTGAGGAATATCTGGGCCCTGTGTTAGGAGCACATGGTTGATTCATGCTGTGCTCCCTGGTCATGGGATGAGGAAGACTGGTGTGCTCCATCAGTCTCAACAAAGCATCAGTTCATCTCTGAATAGCTAGAGTCTCAGAACAGCTAGCATCAATGTTGGGTTCTCCATTGAGGGACAAGTTACATTCTTTTGGTTTTATCTTCCCTTTCTTGAGTTATATAAAATTATTCTTTCAACATTTTAGCATTTCAGATATCTTGAAAAATACACCTTGCTCTTATTATTTTCTCATGTTTTAGGCAAATATTCATTTTATATTGTTCCTCATAATCCCAGTGCCTATTCCTGCTTAAAAATTCTAAGTGGCACTTCACTGATGAATAATTGGAGTTGTATCCCAATTTTCTTTACATCTCAAGCACACAGTACATGCCAGATATGATAATTAAAATTTATTAAATAAATAAGATATTTTTCCAGTTGTTTTCTGAGTTTCATTTTGTGCTAAAGATTATTGATTTCTTCTTAAATGCACTCTCCATGTTCTATAAATGTGTGGCATATACATAATAACAAATTTTAAAAGTTTGCAAAATAATGATTCAGGTGTTAGGAAAGACAAACATATTTACCTATATACAAAATGAAATGAGAGCAATGTACATTTTCTAGTTAAGGTCCAGACAGTCAATGTCTGTTAGTTGGAGTTGTTAGCCAAGTTCTAGTTGCTATTTGATTTTCCTACTGGTTACACTATGCTAAGTACTGGGTTAGGTGATTTCATGTATTTGATCTCACTTACTTAAGAAGATCTCACTTACTTTAAAATCATCTCTCATTTCTCAGCACTTATTTTCTTGTCTTGTACCTTCCACTAACATGGTATATAAACTTGAGTGATATTTTCCTCTTACTTATTAGTTTTACTGTTCCTAAACTATGGGCAAGGAGAAAGTCTCTTTAACCATTGAATTTCTATTTTACAGTTCAATGTCATGTAGGTGGTGTTTAATACAATTTTGCTTATTAAATGAGCAGTAGAATTAATTCACAAATACATCTTCACCTTGAAGACTTCATAGCAATTCAAGATTGCTCTTTTTTAAACAACTTTTATTTATTTTTATTTGTGTTTAAAAATTTTTAATTATTCTTTTTAGATATACATGATAATAAAATGTATTGTGACATATATACGTGGAGTATAACTTCCCATTCTTGTGTTTGTATTTGTTGTGGAGTTACACTGGTTATGCATTAATATATGCACATAGGAAAGTAATGTCGATTCATAATACTGTACCACATTTTCTTTATCCATTCATCTATTGAAGGGCACCTAGTTTGGTTCCATAGCTTAGCTATTGTGAATTGAGCTGTTATAAATACCGATGTGACTGTGTCACTTTTGTATGCTGATTTTAAGTCCTTTGGGTACATATACCAAGCAGTGGGATAACTGGGTCAAATTGTGGTACCATTTCAAGTTGTCTGAGAAATCTCCATGCTTCTTTCCAGAGTGTCTTCACCAAATTTGCAGTCCTACTAGCAATGTATGAGTGTACTTTTATTCCACATTGTCCTCAACATTTATTGTTCCTTGTATTGTTGATAAATGCCATTCTGACTGTAATGAGATGAAATCTCAGTGTAGTTCTGAGTTACATTTTTGAACACTTTTTTTTTTTTGAGTCTGGGGGTACCAGGGATTGAACTCAGGGACACTTGGCCACTGAGCCACATCCCCAGCCCTATTTTGTATTTTATTTAGATATAGGGTCTCTGAGTTGCTTAGCACCTTGCTTTGGCTGAGGCAGGCTTGGAACTCTTCATCCTCCTGCCTCAGCTTCCTGAGTTGCTGTGATTATAGGTGTGCACCAGCACACCTGGCTGAACATCTTTTTTTCATGTGTTTGTTGATAAATTTTATTTCTTCTTCTGTGAAGTGTCTGTTCAGTTCCTTCGCCCACTTATTGATTGGGTTATTTTTTGTTTTGGTGTTAAGTTTTTTGAGTTCTTTATATATACTGGAGATCAATACTCTATTTGAAGTGCAGGTGGCAAAGATTTTCCCATTCTGTTGGCTCCCTCTTCACTTCTGGATTGTTTCCTTTGCTGTGAAGAAGCTTTTTAGTTTAATACTGTCCTTGTTTACTGATTCTTGATTTTAATTCTTTTTCTTTAGGAGTCTTGTTGAGGAATTTGTTTCCTACACTGACATGATGGAGATTTGGGTCTACTTTTTTTTCTAGTAGGCACAGGGTCTCTGGTCTAATTCATAGGCTCTTGATTCACTTTGAGTTGAGTTTTGTGCATGTTAAGAGACAGGGGTTTTATTCCATTTTGCTACATATGGCATATAGATTTCCCGTTTTGCCAGTACCAGTTGTTGAAAAGGCTATTTTTTTCTCCAATGTATGTTTATGGGGACTTTCAATATTGGTATCTTATTGTTTTAACTGGAATGGCAAAACCGTAAGTTTTCAACAGCTACTTTTTTCCAAGAATTCTGCTAGACACTGTAGAGTGTGTACATATAAAATACATACACACACACACACACACACACATATGTATATATATATACACTATATATACATATATGTATGTATTTTTGTCCTTCATTATAAGTCCATAAAGGTCAAAATTTATTTCATCCCTATCAATTACTCCTGCCAAAAATGTATATTAGAAAATTAATTCTTTTAAAATATCTTGAAATTTATGTATTGGAAGATGAATATTGTATTACTTATAAATGACAGTCAATTAAGCAAAGTGTTGTTTGAATAAAAAGTGCTATATTAATGCAGATAATATCTGTTTTCAGTGAACATTTTGAAGAATTACAAATTGATTTTTTTTACTGCTAGTTACTATTTTTAGCATCACTAAATTCAAGATAATTTCTATTATGACATAAATGTAATTATTTGGGCAAATAGAAGTAAAATAAATTATTAAAATTGACTTAAATTACAATTAGCTCCTGGGGAAAATAATCTCATTTATAAGACTGTGTCAAAAGTACAATGCTTTCAACCTTCGTTAATAAATCCCTTTTTATGTGATTTAATAATTTAATGATATTTATTCACCTAAATATCTATAAAAGAGGGAAAACTGTTAGGAACCATATATTGTCTCATTTTACCATGTTCATAAATATATTTTTGAGTTTTTAAATATTATTTCATAATAAAATAAATTTCTATAGCATAGAATTATTTTATCATGCAATTATTCCTAGGATAAATTCTTTAATAATAATGCAATTATCATTTACTTTTCCTAATTATTAGCATATCTATAGTAGGAGCATAATCTTGTAATTCATTACCCAAGATTATTGTTTTTATTTTTAATTGGCTCCCAGGGCATCTTTTCTATTGTGAGAAGTTGTTCTTCCCACTAATAAACTTTTTCTTCAATAGAAGGCATCAGATTTCCTGCACAATGTTCCCAGTAAGAATTTAAGCAATTGTAACTCCATAAGCAATAATTATTGTGTCATTTATAAATAAGGAGTCATGAAATAATAGAGTAGGGTTGTGCAATACCATCCCACTTCCCACTCTGCTGTTTTTTTAGAAAAAAGCTGTTGTAAGTTAATTTTTTCTAATTAAGTCATATTAGTCCTCCTGAAAACTGAGTGTCAGTCACTTTTTACAGTATCACAGATCTTTGAAGGGAAGGAACTGCCATAGGTTGTACATTTCAGTAACTTCTAAAAGGAAAATATTTTGATTTATGTAAAATCTGGGTTGCACTTGAGACCAAGAGGGGTTGTTACCTACTGGAGTTACCCTCCTATCCAGAAAAGAGCTATTCTCTTGGTTCTGGATTTAGGTCAAAATTGTTATTCTGTATTATTTGTTATTGGACATTTGTTTTTCTGGGGACGGGAGGTGTCTTCCAGTCAGTCTCTAGAGAAGAATATTTGGATGAATATTTCAATCTTCTTTCTCCAGGTCACTTTCTCCTTTTCATTGAGATGTAAGTCAGTCCGAGTCACAGCAGCAATAGGTTTCTCAAACTCACAAAAGACAGAATTCACTGTTTCTCTCTGCTGAATCCTTAAGCTCCACTTAGAAGTCAAGTAGAGAAACCTGCTTCATTTGGCTAATTAAGTCTTTACTTCAATGTGGTAGAAACCTTGGGGAAATTGATGAACAATTTCTTGGCCACACATCTCCAAAAGTTGGAAAGAATTCAGACATTTATTTTCCCTCCTCCCTGTTCAGATTCCAGAGTGTTTCTCAGCATCACTGCAAAATATCAAGCTCTACTTTTGGCACACGTGGATATAAACAGAGGAGGCTTCCAGGCAGTAGCCAGAAGAGGAGTCCAGCTGCCCTTGACCTGGGATACCCACTTTACAGAGCCAAAGCCAGGTTCTTCTTCAGAGTTTGATTAATATGATACTGAGTTTTCTTTCTTTCTTGTGGTTGCTAGAGAAAAACTAGGGAGAACTGTAGCCCAGCCTAACTTAACATTAATACCAGGCTGAGTTTACTTAACTGGTAATTTCACATGCCGATTCAAACTACTTTTCTAGATACCTAAAACAGATGAGGTAATATTAGAAAAAGATACAAGGTTGCAATTATTTCTTTACTTTTAATTTTTAAAAAATTTATATTTTTAGACCACTGATTTCTCAAAAAGAATTCTAATTAGGCTAAAAAATAACATCAGAAAACAGGTCTATGTTCTAGTTATTCATTTGAGAAGTCTTTTGTTATTTATTCAAAGAGAGAGAGAGAGAGAGCTATTTCCTTTTTGCTGATTCTATCCTCCTCCTTCAATTAAATTGTCAAATACCAGTTGATTCGGTTGAAGATGTATCATGGATACTCTATGAGGTTATATAATACAATGCATGATTTCGATAAATTAGTATCATTATCAGTTAGCCTTGGTGCACAAGAACGTAAAAAGTGAGAATTTGTAATTTCAGAAACCATAGGCAGGATGTCCTAAGTAAGCATGAGAACCAGAAATTGGCACCCTGGTTCTGTAAATGGTCAAGACAGCAAAAAATTTTAGCATGGTGGATGAACCAGACAGGTCACCCAGGCCCTACTCAATTCTGCTGTTGTCCGGCAGTGTCACCTGAATGAATGGCTGTGACTGTATTTGGCCAAAGGCTGTAGCTTGTTGATCTTTGATCTAACTTTATCTCCATTTGTAGACAAGGTGCTATTCAGAAGGAATATAACTTGTCTGTGTTCCAGATCATTAGCCAGGTCTCCTGTCTCCAATTCTTCACCTCGCTTCCATTTGTAGCTGAAAACTAGGGAAGCAAATGGCACTAAAACGATCAGGGCATTTTATAGAAAAAAAAATATATATACACATATATGTAAATATACAAAATTAATCAAGTATTACCAGGTAATATTTACTTATTCCTATATATTATGCAATGTGTTAAAATTTTATACACGTTTTTACTTAACCCCCATCTAATCCTATGAGATAGATTTTTTTTTTTATGTTTACCATATGCATAAGAAACTGTGGCTTTGAGATTTTAGGTTACTTGCTGGGACTACAAACTGTTTTAAGAGACACAGCTAAGATTTCAACCTTGTTATCAAAGTTAATATGATTATTCATCTTATGAGATTGTCTGTATTTACACATATAGTAAGTGTGATGGATCAGTATTTATTTAGCTCCTATTTCATATTGTTTGGTAACTGCAGAAGATTGAACAGTATTTACCAAAAATATGAAGTCCTAAGACTTATAGCTTGTAAACTTTGTCATATTTAGGGGGGGGGGGAATGAAAGGATCTCTGTAGATATAAATAAGTCAAAGTTTTCCAGATGAATAGACTAGCCAAGATCATCTGGTCTGACCAAAATAATTTTACATATATCCTTATAAGTAAAAGGTAGGGTCTAAGGGTAATCAGAGGGGACGTTTGATGAGTTAAGGAAGTAATTGTGTGAGAAGAACAACTTCCAATGATCAAAACCACAGTAGGACAACTATAGTCGAAAATTAATGATAAATTTCAAAACAAGTAGTAAAAGGATTTTGAATACCGTCAACACAAAGAAATGATTAATTTTAATGTGATATATATGCCATTTACCCTGATTCAATCAGTACTATTATATGCTTGTATCCAAGTATCAAACTGTATAAATATACAGAATAATTATATGACAAACATTGAAAAAAATAAAGTATATTTTTAAAAAGAAGAAATTAGAGAGCAACAGAGAAAAGGAAATAATGTGAAGATGAAGGCAGACATTGGGGTAGTACAGACACAAACCACGGAGTGCTTGGAATCCTCAAAACTGGAGAGACTGAATTTCCCTAGTCCCTCTGCAGGAAGTATCTCTACCAGATTTTGAACTTCTTGCCACCAATTTTTTTGTTGTTTTAAGCCACCAGGTTTGAGGTAATTTGTTCTAGCACACTCAAGATATTAATACATAAACAATATTTTCATCCAGACTTACCTCTGGATTCCTATTTAAAAAAAATGGCACACACTTCTCTCTAGGAAGGGGAACTTTGGTCCTGTCCTAAACCAATTCTGTTTTATATATCTGTAGTCCTCAAGATTCTCTAAGGAATGGACACATGATAAAAATATTAAAGTGAGTATTGAAGTTCATAGCTGTTATAAAAACTTTACTGTCCTGCTAGATTGGAAAAATAAAAGCATATGTGGATTGCTGATCTGGGAGGCATTCTGCAACCAGGAGGAAATAGGTTGCTTAGTAATGGAACTAAGCAGAAGAAGCCAGTCCAGAGATATGGGAAGATATGAGTTCCAGTGGTGTTTTTGAGCCCAAGAATGGTGCTGGGTAAGACCAGCCCTCTTATTGAACTTCCTTTCATAGATGAAGTTTCTTTTAAAGTAGATTTTCTCTCATGTCATTATAAAGACATCTAACATACATGGGCAGAACATTTTAGAAACTTTCTGTGCAGCCAAATGTTGATGCACTCATTAAATACTTATGTCATGATTTAAAAAAAAAATCATGAAAATGCAGACTCCAAGAGAAAAAAAATTAAGCACATAAAAATAACAGGTGTGTTAAGACCTAGTTGCTGTTTTTCCCTTGTGCCTTCAGAGAGGGTGGAGACAACCTCTGAATCCCTTTCCTTCTTCTTTCTCTAACTGCTGAGTATTGTCAGTTTCAAATCATTTCATCTTTTTCTTCCTACTTATTCTCTACACCTACCTCTGCTTCTGTAACTATTAAACACTTACACAAATCTTATGATTTGGTCACTATTTCTTCACTTCTTTGTTAATCTCTTCTTCAGTCTTTCATTCCTAACTCTTAAAGTTAAGTATTAGTTTTACTTTCTGATAAAAATAATCAGAGGAAGAGAAATTTTCAATTTCTTTTGGAAAGGTAATTTTCTATTTTAGCCAGAAATGAAAGTTCACACATTAACAGTGTGTCACCAAAATATCTCTTTTCATAGTTAATACATGAGCAGAAACTTTAAACCAACTGATAATTCAAATATTCATTTTGAAGTTTGATTTATTTTTAGACAAAATCAGCTTTTGCCTTGTGGAATAACACATCCAAGAGGTTTTTTTTTCCCCCAATTTGATAGAAATTAACCAGTAGTATACAATTGAAATGCTATGCTTAATTAAGTATCCAAAATTTAAATGGTCAAAAGGTTATTTAAGAACATTTTTCTTTTGATCATCCCTAAATAAGAAAAAGTGACTGAACAAATGATATAAACATTAAAAAACAAAAAATAAAGGCATTAAATATGTAAATATGGCAATGATTATAGCATAGTACATTCTTTCATTTAATGTGTAAAATTAAATACAATTTGCTAAGAAAATTACTGAATTTATAGTTTCTTATGGAGAAAAAATAAGTAAGTTAAAATATCATATAATATTTGCCATGCTTATATTATCATGTAAAATGAAATTGTTTACTTCTTAATACAGGATGCATTGTTTTTCTTACACTTAAGATATATTATCACAGCTATTTCTAATGCACAGAAAAAACTGAAAATGTGGGGCAGTTAGACAATATGAAATATAAGAAGTTGAAGATGTTGGACAGATTGGTCATAGGATATATGGCTTCCAGATCCATTTAGCTGGATTATAAACATGATGGCTAGGTTCATTGTTTGGATCATGGTGTTTATTGTTTTATACATAGCTACCTGAATCAGTTCTTTAGTAAGCCTTGGCTGGTTCTCCCTATGTTCAAATCATCATATCCAGAATTGTTCTGAATTTCAGATTTTTCTTTATCTTTTATATGTATTAAATTGTATCTAAGGATACAGTTCCCTATTATAGACATGGTGTTCTTTTGTACACATGTGGGCAGTTCCCTGGACACACATTGGGAAGTCTTCTTTGTGACTGTGACTCTGGGAACAGACATCCATGGAATTCATCTCTCTTCCTGTGTCATCTTTCCCATAGCTGGTGAAGGATCCTCTTTCCAGGTGTGTTGTGTTTTATTCACATCCTTGTGCTCTGCATCAAGACCTCTGTCAAACACTGAAATTCTAAAAACCTCCTTATTAGATCAGGGAAGAATGAAGTTGACATAATTCTGCAGCCAAAGGCTTCAGGTACATGTCTGACCACATACAAAAGATAATAAAAGGACTAAAACATAAGCTTGGAGCACATGATTCAGGACAGGTTGTGACACCAATTAACCTAGAAAGTAAAATAGCCTGTCATTCCTGAAGAAACCACCCTTACCATGTACTTTTAGGGATGGAGGGAGATGGAGTGTCCCAGGAAAAGGAACAGCTCTGCAGGGGTCTGGGGGAGGCATGCTTGGTTTCTCACACTCTGCCCAGCTATTTCCATGTCATATTGAAAGTGATGTAAATTCTACATAAAACATAAGAGAAGACTTGTAATTAAGCAGGAAAAAAAAGATGGGTTATCCACTAATTTATTTTGATAATGAAAAAAAAACAATTTAGGGAAAATATAGATTTCAATTGTAATAATAAGTCAACTTAAAAAAAAAAAAACCTAAAAAATAGCCTTAATAGGTGAATCATGATTAAACAAGCCAGTAGTTTTTAGAGAACATCTTCTTTGCACAGGATATTATGCTGGTTTTAATAGCTAAAATAGTTTAATGAGTTATTATAATTTTTAATGACTTATTTTGTATATCAGAATGTTACTTAGAAAAAGTTTGTTCTCCAAGTTATTCCTCTAGAGAAAGTAGAAATGTATGGAATATATTGAACATCTCTTGTACCCTATTTCAAAATCTTTTTGCTCCATTTCACAATCTATTATTGTGGCTGTGACCAGTTCAGATAGGTTTTGGTCCATTTCAGACACATATAGAACCTTCTAGAACTTGCTTTCCAATCCAGGGCTTTTTATTAGGTGCTTCACAATGTGCAACCTGGAAATGTTCTTGAATTAACAGCCTTGGAATTCTCTCCTGGTCAGTGGGAGATAGGAGTCCATGAATAAATCATTCCCCTTTTATCTCTAGGCGGATCATTTTAAGGACATATTTTACAAGGCTCAGAATATCTGTAGGGTGGAGAGTCCCAGCCTTTCCGTGGGGGCCCAGTGGTTAAGGCATGCCTGCATGGCATCTCCTCCCCGCTGTTCCTTAACACCTGTCTGCAGTGTAGCTCTCCATGATGGCCTGCAGGAATCAGTGACTTTGCATCTAGGCTCCTTTCATTCTAACAAACCATCTTGGCCAAGGTCATGATTATGTCTAAGCCTGTTTCCTTACCTGCAAAAATTATTATGTTTTTATAGGTAATAGAATTTTTTTTTCAGTTTAATGGGGTCAATATTTGATAAATAGTCAGTGTGAAATAGAAACCAATGATAATTTTCAAATAACAAGGGCTGTCAAAAATTGAAAGTAAGATAAGTATGTTACACCATGAACACTTACATATTCAGTAGGATATACTTAATTCATACTCAAAAGTTCTGTTTTGGTAGTTTTCCAAACATAAACCTATTAAAGACTTTAAATACTCATGTTCATTAATACTCATGAGTATTGGATTTGTTTTCATCTAGATAAAAAAAAAAAACAATGTAATTTGAAATAGAGAAAAAGTACCAATGATCATTTTTATTTCTTTTCTACTGTGTATTATAACATCCCCCTCCCTCACTTTTTCCCAGTGTGAGTGATGGAATCCAGGGTCATGCACATTCTAGACAAGTGCTCTACTGCTAAGCTATGTCACCAGCTCACCTAGCATCTTATCAGTAGAATGAAATCAATGGACAGAGTGCTATCTCCCTTACATAAGATTTGTTTAGGAAATTCCTTTTCCAAGGTTTCTCACCCCTCGGGCATCGACAGTTTAACATGCCTAGGATGTATTTTGTTCTATAAATGCATCTTTATTAAAAATTTTACATAGGAGATAAAACACGTCTGGACTTTGATTTTGTATTTATTTCAATAATAATCAGTCAACTGAGATAAATGCCAGTATGATCAGAGACATGGGAGAGAAAAATAGCCACTGGTTGCCTAAAAGTGCACAGAAGTCAACACAAAACAGTTAATTTCATGGGGTATTTAAAATATACATATATTGTATGGAAGTTACTAGTACAAAGTCTATAGGTCCAGTCTGAACTGAAAGAGCTCCGGCTTAAGAAATTGCTTAACCGTAAATTCTTCCTTTGCCTTTCCTTTCAAAGGACTTAGGTAAGAGAAATTCTTTTTTTAAGAACTTCATTTGGCCATTTTGCTGTCAAATAATAGTTATTGACAAGCCAGAGCCAGTATATGAGGTATGAAAATGGAAGGACAGCTGTGAAGACAAGAACTCCAAAATTTTATGGAGGTGTTAACTCAGTAGCCTTAAAAATAAAAGGAGCACTGGTCTCCATTTACACCTTGGTGGTACGTCCTTACAACATATGTCCTGCATCAAAGACTCTTTGAAACATCGATGGATCAAACTGAAGTCAGATGACACGTTTCAGGCTGAGCAGATCTGTTAAGATGACATTTTCAGGAACAGAGAATTGAGGATCTCAGATGCGAATCTCTATTCTCCTGCTCTCAATACTCAAAGGACACCGACTACACCAAAATATCCCAAGTGTCATCGCTTCCTGGCAGGATTGGCATGTATTCCGGTGATTTCTAGACACTCTATGAAGACACTTTTTTTTTTTTTTTTTTTTGACGGAATTATGTTGGTGAAAACAGCCAACTATCTGGTTTTTCTTATGTAAAAACCCCTTCCAAAAAAAAAAAAAAAAAAAAAATCTGTGTCTCTTCTGAAGTGCAAAAGAAAAAAGTTTTCTAGCTAAAATCCAGCCAAAAGTACATTGAGGATAAATCTTGTACAAGATTGCAGAAATGTCTGCTTTCCATCCTTTTTCTCTCTCCCTCTTTTCACACAGCTTTCCCTCTTGAGGCTCTCTTTGGAGGCAAGCAGCATTCTTGAGATATTGGCAAGACGCTTTCCCCAATCTACTGTGAACTTGAAAAGAAAATGGGATTTGCAGATATTTCGAAAGCATCACTCACCTCTCTGCCAGACCAACTGTGTTTCTTTCTTTCCAATTTGATTTCTGTCCAAGTAGAATGAAGGACCAAATACCAGAATACTCCAGGCTGAGATACCCAATTTACCTCATTAAAATCCATCCCCAAAAGCATTTTCAAAGTTTAGGGCACAAACCATTTAATTGCCACTAAGTAAAAGTTATTGTGTTTGGTTTTATGATCAGTGAGAAGAACATTTGAATAACTCTGAACAATTTTTTTTGGAAGAGTTTGAGAAATTGATGTATTTGAATGCACTTTAAAGTACCAGTGCTGCTGTTATGCTTATCACAAAACTCTGAAAGAATGCCAGGTAATAATATGGTTTTTTTAATATAAATAAAATGGGGAAAAATATTGTACCTGCAGGAGGGAATTGGTTTGGAATTGAGTTCTCACAACTGAAACACTGAATTTGTAAAAGAGTCCACAACTGTGGTAGGTACAGAACATTATTATCATCTTTTTCTGTTTTTTTTTTTTTTTATAACATATAGCCTGTAGCCTACAGGCAAGGGGAAAAAATATTTACAGGCTGATATATTCTTCTTGTTTACTCTACATCAAAATATCTGTGTTGTGGCTGAAGTTAAGTTCTAAAAAGTTGGAAGCTCTACTTTTAGAGTTTGAAACCACCAACTTAAAGCACCCCAATTCAATTTATTTCTCTCATTAGTTTTGGTCTAAGAATTTATTTATCATTATTTCATCAGCTAATACTTTTTTGCATTATGAAACACATGTAATAAAGCAAGTCTCATGAGAGTTAAACAAGCTTTATAAAGTAATGAATTTACTAATTACCAATAGGTTTTATCAGGCTTTTCAAAGACTTGAGCCATGGGCTATAAAAAAAGTAAAAATAATGTTTTCTTTTTATACATAACAATCTAGTGTGCAGGATAATATCTTGCCATGGTACTACCAATGTTAACATGCCAGAGCACTGGAGACCACTCTGAGAAAAGGAGCAGGGAGGAGCCTGGGCCAAGGAGAGTGAAATGGACACCTTTAATATAAAGGCAAGCAAAAAGGATTCTAGCAACCTATGAAGGTTTCTATATTTATATGCAAATATAAAAAAATTAAAGATCTAAATGGAATTGGGTGCGGTGACACATGCCTGTAATGCCAGTAGCCTCTGGAAGCTGAGGCAGGAAGATCATGAGTTCAAAATCAGCCTCAGCAATGGTGAGGTGCTAAGCAACTCAGTGAGACCTTGTCTATAAAATACAAAATAGGTCTGGAGATGTGGCTAAGTGGCCGAGTGTCCCTGAGTTCAATCTTTGGTGTCCCACCACCACCAAAAAAAAAAAAAAAAAGATTTGCATGGATGAGAACTCAGCAATTCTTGTCTGGCCAAGGTTAAATAATTCCTCTAGCACAAATTTAGGTAACAGAAGCTTGTTTCTGTCCTGTTACAGTTTAACTCTAGATATTAGAAATATGAAACTTCCCAGGCTGAGCAAGGAACAGGACAATTCAGTGCTTTGCAGAAATTGCTTAGTTTTATTTTAGTTTTTTAAAACCCTGATACCATAGCACTAAAATGATGACTACATGCTAAATCAGGTGAATTCATATCTTACTTTTTCTTTTTTTAAATATTGTATTCATTTATCCCTTCTCTGATGATCTATCTGACTTTATCCGTGTTTCTAACATACCATTTTCTTCATCCTTGAAGGATTTCTTTTAAATTCTCCTGAAGAACAGAATTGTTGCTAATGTTTTCCTTCAGTCTTTGTCTTTACAGCTTCAGTTTTAAAAAAATAAATTCACTAGATACATTATTTAAGTTTTTTTTTTTAAAAATTTAATTCTTTAAATATTTTACTCCTCTCTCTTCTTGCTTGCACATTCTATAGTTTCCAATGAAAAGCTGCTGTAATTCATATTCACCTTCCTCTATAAGTGCATTATTTTTGTCCTTCTGATTCAGGAGGGTTTTTGTCCTTGGTTTCCCACAGTTTGAATAATATATGATGAAGTTATGCTCTTGGTATTTATCTTGGTCATTGTTCTCTGAATGTCCTGTATTTGTGGCTTGGTATCTTTCATTTATGTGGAAAATTTTTGATAATTACTATATGAAATATTTTCTCAGGTCTTTTTCTTATATCTTTTTTTAATATATATTTTTATTAGTCATTGATGAATCTTTATTTTATTTACTTATTTATTTATATGTGGTGCTAAGAATCGAACCCAGTGCCTCACACATGCTGGGAAAGAGCCTCCACCACTGAGCCACAACCCCAGCCCTTCTTATATCTTTTCTTATACCTTTCACAGTTGTGTCAACATACTTTAATCTTCTATTCTATATATTTTAAAATGATATTCTCCTCTTTGCATGTATATTTTGGAAGTTTCTATTGAGTTATTCAAGCTGAACTGATTCTAGCAATGATGACATTCAAAGCTTTCCTTCCCTTCACTGTGCATTTCATTTTCAAAAGACTGTCTTTTATGTTAATTCTTAAGAGTTTCCACATCTCTGTTTACATCACCCTTCCCATAGTTCTGGCAGTGTCCTTCCCCTGAAGAATAGGCTTGTGTAACTGTGAACATTGCTGCAAAAATCTTCTTCTCCTTCCAACAAAGTCATGAGAAGACCTTTCTTGGATTTTCATCATGGGAAGTTGTTGAAGTTCCTAAGATAAAACCCATCAAAGGACTCCAGACCAGAGGACTTTCTCACTCTCACCTTAGTCCTCATTTTTCTACTTATAACTCAACAAAATTTTCTTTTAAATATTCCTACCAGATTAAGACTCCAGAGGTCTACTCCAAGAAGATGATCCTGCCTCTCTGTGTCTCTCTGGATGTGCTTAGTCATTCTAAATTTTAGGGTGGCCGTTTACTCTATGATCTCAGTACGTTGATGAGACCAAGAAAAATACCGATTTTTCAGGTTGTCCATATTTTCCTTCTTGTAAATACGCATGTGGCAATGTTCAGACTCTAAAATTAAGAGCTGAAAACAGAAGTAATACTTAAAATGTTAAGACACCTTAGAGATTTTTTTTGCCACTTCCTGGATCCAGTCAAGGAGTACATTTTTCCAGTTTCAGAGGTCTTAGTCCATGACTGGTAGGCTCCATTACTCTGCTTCTGAAGGGTGTGGCAGGGAAAGTTAATCAGCTCATGGCAGCTGGGAATTGCAGAGTATATTTATATATATTTTTTTCTAAATAGAAGAGCTTTTGGCAATCAAATTTATGAAACATTTATCTTACTATTTTCTGCTTGCCATTTTTGTCCATGTTACTGTTAAATAAAGAAAGAAGAAAACAAACTGATAAAAAATGAAAGTATGGCCCAAACTCAACTACTTAATCAACCAACAGCTTTGCTGTTTCAAACAAGTTTATGAGTAATTTTAATTATACTCAAAGGTACATATATCATGGATCAAAACTTTATTCTTATTTTTATTTACTATTCTTTCATCAGTTTTTACAACAAGAGTATTTAAATTATTTCCCACTAATTCATCTAAACACTCATTATTTTATATTAATTGACAATATAACCATTGCTTAATGTTTTCCTCATTCAAGTCTCTTTGAAAATGTTATTTTAATAGAACAGATAAATTTACTTATCCTACATTTTATTCCCCCTTAAAGCTGATACTATAAATGAACACATCTTTTTGTTGATAAGAAAACATTTAATTACAAATGTATTCTTCTTTTCTAAAATGAATAGAACTGCTTAATTTGTATTTTATTACCATTGTTTTTCTTTTTTACAAAATTTTATAGTTTCGATCTTGCAAAATTAGAATATTACCCACTCGAGTTGATACTAAAAGCTCTCATTTTGAAGACATAATGAAGAGTAAAGTGATAAAAACTTCTCTCTGGAATGATTGTATGTAATACAGGAAGGGAAAGGTTTGGTTATTTGCTTAGGTAATTTCAATTCATTTAATTCATGAAACTCCTATTTGTTCTATTATGGTATACTACCATAATTACTTTGTCTTGCAACTTGGTGTTAAATTACTTCTATAGAAGAAAACATTTATGGACTATGAAGTATTAAACTCACAGAAACAAATTTTTTTTTTTTTTTGTGGTGCTTTCTTTATAGCTGTAGTGATATTGCATGATAAGAAAAAAATGATAGGTTGAGTGTACTGATGAAAACAAATATTTCCTTATTGGCTTTTAAAGTTACCCAGTTCTGATGTTTTTGGTCTCAATGCTTCAATTTTACCTGCCACAGGGATCGTAACCACATGCGGTATATTCAAAATAAACAATAGGACTAAACTGTGTGCTACTAAAAATATAGCTGTTAGAGAAACTTTTCAACATTTTAAGATTTTGGGTGACAACTTGAACACTCATGTCAATTAACTATGGAAACATAAGCAAATCAATTCCTGATTTTGAATCTCAACTTACTCATATCATATGCAGGGGGAGAAATGGGGAAGATATCTTTTAGGAAGTGCTAATTTTTCCGAGTTGTAAGATTAAAAGCCAAAAATTTAGGCAGACATTAACTGAGAGTAAAATTATCTTTCAGTTTGAGAAGCAGTATGAATTTGGTTAAGTATTTCACCCCTAGAAATAGTAAGCATACCTGTAAAATGGAGGGAATTATATATGTTACACAAAGTAAAGAGCTATCACCAAATTATATTTTTATACTGTATGCATGTATGAATATGTTAAAAATAAATCTCATCAATATGTACAACCATAATGCACGAATTAAAATGTGGAGAAAAAGAACTAATGCAGCATAGTATCACATGACATGCCTTGGTTGTGTACAATGTGATTGCTGTTAAAATGATCCTCTGAGATGCCTTCTAATCCTTAATTTAATTCTGAGTTACCCTTTACTGTGAGCCAACTACACCAATAAGCCTACTATAGATTAAGGAAACAGCAGTAAAAATACATCAGTAGATGTAATATATCTGACAACTATTGAGAACTGTTCATTAAAAAAATGACTTCTATATTTGAATGGGAAGATGTATTAGCTAGTTATTTAGTAGAAAGTTAATATTGCATTCATAAATTCAAAATAACAGAGTGCAGTATCAGCAGAAACTCTGGGATGAACATGGAATATAAAAAAATGGAAACAAGAGTTTTCACATTCTTGCAAACATCAGAGTAGGATGAATCTCAAGAATGCAGAATAACTGCATTGAGTCAGGAGTTCACACGTCATGAGATACTGCAATTTTGTTACTAGATGCCCTGCTTTGGGACCATCTCTTGCATCAGGATTCCATATGGTTATTAAAGGGAGTGGCATGTGACCTCGCTAGCTCCTCTTGGAGGGAGCTGAGGGTGGAAGTTGAAATGGATTTTTCCTTGGACAATGAATAAATCTCAGGAGGATGTTCTTAAAACTTTTAGGAGTAAGTTAAGAGGATGATGTGAACACATGAGTTGGTGACTTCTGCGGGCCTATTACCCTTCCCATGACCTGGATTTAGTCCATAGAAGAAATTCATAGTCCTGCCTCTATTGCTTGACCTGCTCAATCAGGTGACCATTTCCAATAAAAAGAACCCATTGCTTTAGGCCTTTGTGGATGGAATCCACCTGAGGCAGTAGTCTTTTAGATTGGCCTTGGTTACTAGCAATTTTGTCAGCTTGCTTTCTTGTTTGGCCTGTCTGCCCCTTGTTCACAACATTTCAATCTCTCTTTTGCATTGATTCTTTCCTTTTCAGGCCCTTGCTCTTACTCTCTCTGTCTCTATTAAACTTCCAAGGAAAACTCTCAAATTTGGTGAAACCCATCCCTCTTTATGCTGAGCTCCTGTCTCTAAAGACAGACCTACTGACTGTGCTAGTGTCTCACTTTAAATCTAGGCAGGTGGAGAAACGCAACCCTGCCTGGCAATCCCATTGAATTTCCCTAGCAACCTCACTTTCCCTTCTCTGTGCAAAGGCTGTTTCACATCTCTATCAGAATGTCAAATTTCCCCTTCGTCTTTCCACTCCTAAATGCTTGGCTCACTTCTTTCACCAGAAGAAAGAAGAAAAAATCAGACAAAGTAGTACCCCATCTCCCTCCTACCTTCTCTACAACCACCTGCAGCTATAATAAAATATATTCCGTTTGTGAAATGTATTCCAAATTACCAGATCGTTCTTGGTCCTTTCTGCTTCCAGCCTATGGATGTGAGCTCTGATGCTGTCTCACCTGCTCTGACACCGCACAGTCATCTCCTCCTCCCCACCACACTATCAAGTTGTACTTGACTGAATAATTTCGTCAGCATATAATAGCATCCAATTTTAATTTCTAACCTTTCTGCCGTATCCCAATTTAGCCCTCCTCCCACTTCACTGCTTCTGGAAAAACTCTTCATTTTCTTTTTACACATCTTCGCATCTTGTTTCTCCACTTCAATCCGGGATTTGTCCACAACACTGCTCTGAAGCTGCTTTCGCTGAGGTCACTAGTGGCCCGCCACCTTACTGAGTTTAATTTGCAATTGTATATTATTTATTCAGTTTTGTGCCCAGTTGAAAGTTTCTCTTTACTAGAGAATAGACGTACCAAATTAACATAGTCAACACCAATCCCTTCATATCTTATGAGTGCCCCCTCTCCTCCCAGATGTGCCTCCCTGTGGTCCCTTTGTCAGTTAATGATGTATAACTCAATTATTCAGGTCAAAGACCTAAGAGTTATGGCACCTTTTTTCTCCTCTTGACAGTCAATTAATCAGCAAGTTCTCTCAGATTTTCCTTTAAAATACATTCTGAATCTAATGACATCTCGTCAACTTGTCTCCTTCTGTCTTGGCCCAAGTCAGCATCTCCCTCTTCTCTAATGCAATAATCCTGCCAGCCACGAACCCTACTTTGGTTATTCCTATACACCTTCCCTGGTACATTGCTAATATAATAATCATCACTCAAAATGTAAAACATATTTTAGAACTTCCCTGAATAAAACTGTGACAGCTTCATATTGCAGTAGGATTAATCTCTATTTCCTCCTGTGACCTATGAGACCCTCTCTGAAAAATAGGTCTTCTGTCTCCCTTTCTGTCTAACTTATCTCCTTTTCATTCATCATTCTCTAGACATGCAGAGTGTCCCTCTGATGTAGAACGTAGAGGATTTTGCCCTCACATATATATATACACACACATACATGTATATATATTACACACACACACACACACACACACACACACACACACACACACATATATATATATATATATATATATATATATATATATATATATATATCCAGAGAGAGAGAGAGAGAGAGAGAGAGAGAGAGAGAGGCATGGAGGAGAGGGAGAATAAGCAAATTTCTTATTATTTGGATCCCTTCCCATTTTTATTTTATGCTGTGTTATTATATCTGTAGGTTAAGATAATGTTTTCATCTTCTGGTCAGTAAGTAGGCATGCTGCTCAAGCTTGCCGAATAAATTTCTTTAGCCTGGAATTTTGACTTTTCATTGAATTTGTATAAAGATGGTCTGAATTCATACTGTTTCAATTCAAGTACTGCAGTTTGGAAATAACTATTCACTTGTTTTATAATTATTCCAGGAGATAACTTTATTGTCATCTTTTTTGGATTCTTGGTTCTTAGTAATGCAGTATTATTAGTTTGCTAGAGCTGCCATAACTAAATACAACAAATGAAAAAATGAACAGGCTTAAACAATAGACACTCATTTTTTGGATGCTTAAAGTCACACATCAAGGTGAGAGCCGGTGGATTCTTCTGAGGGCTCTTTTTTTTGTATAGTAGATGGCCACTGTTTCCCTGCAGTTTCCTATAATATTCTCTCTGTGCACCTGTCCTAATTTCCTCTCTTTACCAGTCATATTGGGTTAGGATTAACTCACATGGCTGCATCTAACCTTCATTTCCTCTTAAAGGCCAAATCTTTATTAAAACCTCAACAGAAGGACATAGCTCAGTCCATATTTTTGATTTTATGACTGACCCTGGAGCCTTACTATATGCAGGTAGTTTACTTTGCTTAGTCTGAGTTAGTCTCTGTTGCTTGCAGTCAAAGGACCCAAATGACTATAATGGGCAACAGCTTTCTTTAGTATATGTAACGTATGGGATTCATTCAGCTCTTATGCCATTTTATGTCCTGTTTATAGAGAATGTAAAAAGAGATGACTATTCAGTGGTGTGATAGGAACTGTATAAACTCTGACTGAATATGGATAGTTGTGTTACCTTTACTTAGGGTCAAAGTTTTTCTTTTCTAAATTTTAGATTCATAGCTTTTATATATATATATCTTTCTGGTGATTGTGGAAGTCTTTTTCTTGAACAAAAGGAAGAGAAAATCATTTGAGACACAGAGGAGAAACAGCAGTCATATTTTAGGAAGCTTATACCCACCTAAAACCCTGTATAAACATGCGGTTTATACATCAGACCTCAGCTGGCTGTTGAAGATCTTAGTGTTTCAATTGAATGAGCATTAACCTTGTCTATTATTTTAATCTTTATTAAAGCACATCATAATTTATTTATTAATTTAAGCATGAGGAATCACAAGGTACAGTATCACCCTCACCCTGCAAAGCAGTGAATTCAATAGTCAGCCATAAGGTTTACTGTATACACAGATCTGGCAGCAGACTTTAAAGAGACAATATAATGACATAAAACTCTAAGAAGTATATGCAATAAAAATATAGGGTAAAAACAAAAACTTCATTTTTTTCCAACCTGTTTCCATTCATGTTTCCACATTGTTTACTTTAGGCAAGTATACCTGGTTGTACCAAAAATTGTGAAAGTCAAGTTGGCCAAAACTGAAGTTCTTTCTTTCCTTCTTTCTTTCTTTCTTTCTTTCTTTCTTTCTTTCTTTCTTTCTTTCTTTCTTTCTTTCTTTCTTTCTTTCTCTTTCTTTCTTTCTTTCTTTCTCTTTCTCCTCCCCCTGCCCCTCCCCCCTCAACCTCCCCCTCCTCCCTCCCTCTCCCCTCCCCCTCCCCCTTCGCTCTCCCCCCTCCCCTCCCCCTCCCCTCCCCCTCCTTCTTTTTTTGTATCAGGGATTCAACCCAGGGGGCACTTACCACTGAGTAACATCCCCAGCCCTTTCTTATTTTTTTAATTTTCAGACAAGGTCTTGCTACTTGCTTAGAGCCTCTTAATTGCTGAGGCTGGCCTCAAACTTGTAATCCTTCTACCTCAGCCACCCAAACCACTGGGATTACAAGCATATGCCAACATGCCTGGCTCCTATTTCTGTTTTTGCATTTACTTACTTTCTATGCTTTAATGTATACTTTCTGCAACCAGGTCAAAGAACTCAAAATCATACTTGACTCTTTTTTTCTGTCTGAGATTAACTCAATCCATCTCCCAGGTTCTTTTCTCCTGGGTTTTGACCCACTCTCTTCCATAGGGATTAGTTGGAGCTGACTGTACCTTCCAGTTCTGAGCCCTCCCCACATAACTTAAGTGATAGGTGACAGCCCTATTTAGATGGTCCAGTTAGACTTAATATTGGATTTTTTTTAAGCTACCAGCAAGGGAAAGCCACATTTCTAGGAAATGCTGGTGAGAGGAAGAATCTAAACACAGAGCTGCCTTTAGTCACTTTCCATCCTGAGGTGGGAGTGCTGAGAACAAAGTCCAACAGCATAAATCAGTGGTGAACTGTGGAGAGAGGCTCTATGGCATGTTTGGATTCTTAGTTCTCTTCAATTATGATGTTAGCAGAAATCTCTGAGCTTTTCAGTTCTTTGAGCAAATAAATTTTCCTTTGTTGCTTCAATTTGCGTCAGGTTTTGTCAAATAGAGTGAAAAGAATCTAGATTATAGTCAATAAATGAAAAACTGTTATTTAAATATTTTGATGTCAACATTATAAAATTATCCCCCTATGGTTGACTTATTTAATCCATTTTCTTATTTTTCATGGATGGCACTGGCCTTTTTAAAATCACATTTTGAATTTAGAATAGTTTTTGATTACATGACAGTTACAAAGTATTAGAGAAAGTTCCCACATGTTCCAAACCAAGATTTTCCTTGGTGGGATTCATTGTTTTTGATGATCTTCAAAACAATATCCCTGATGAACATAGATGCAAAAATTCTGAATAAAATGCTAGAAATCCCATAGAAAAACATACTTAAAAGATAGTTCAGGCTGGGGTTATAGCTCAGTGGTAGGGTACTTGCCTAGCATGTGTGAGGCACTAAATTCAATTCTCATCACCACATATAAACAAATAAAATAAAAGCCCATTAACAACTAAAAAAAATATAATATTGTCAAAATGGCCATACTACCAAAAGCACTATATATATTTAATGTGATTCTATTAAAATTCCAATGATGATCTTGATAATTTTAAAAATTAGTACACCATGATCAAGTTGGGTTCATCCCAGAAATGCTAGGTTGGTTCAACATAAGGAGATAAATAAACGAATTCATCATATCAATAGACTTAAAGATGAGAATCACATGATTATCTCAATAGACACAGAAAAAGCAATTGACAAAATACAGAATCTACTCATGTTCAAGTCACTAAAAAAATTAGGGATAGTAGGAACATACCTCAACATTGTAAAAGCTATCTATGCTAAACTGAAGGCCAATATCAATCTAAATGAAGAAAAATTGAAAGCATTCCCTCTAAAAACAGGAACAAGACAAGGATGCCCTCTTTTACCACTTCTATTCAATATAGTCCTTGAAATGCTAGCCAGAGCAATTAGACAGAAGAAAGAAATTAAAGGGATAAAAGTAGGAAAAGAAGAATTCAAACTACCCCTAGTTGATTCTATATTTAGAAGGTACCAGAAACTCCAACAGAAAAATTCTAGAACTCATAAATGAATTAAGCAAAGTAGCAGGATATAAAATTAACAGCCATGAATCAATCTCATTTTCATACATCAGTATGAATCAACTGAAAGAGAAATTAGGCAAACTCTCCCATTCACAATAGCCTTGGAAAACAATAATTTGGGAATCAATCTAACAAAAGAGGTTAAAAAACTCTTCAATGAAAACTGAAGAACACTAAAGAAAGAAATTGAAGAAGACCTTAGAAAATGGAAAGATCTCCCATATTCTTGGATAGGCAGAATTAATATTGTCAAAATGGCTATACCACCAAAATCACTACATATATTTAATGTGATTCTTATTAAAATTCCAATGATGATCTTAATAATTTTGAAAAGCAGTGCCCAGATAGTTTTGTAGAATATCTCTTAAGTGGAACCTATCACCTGCTTTTATTATGTGGAGTTGTGAACAGAAAACCACAAAGTTCCAGTGTGATTCTCATGCCATCATATCAATATTGCCACTGATTTCTTTATTATATCCATCATTTTTTTATACAGAATATTTTATGAATGAAATATTATGGCATATAGCCTTTTAAAAATACATTTTAATGGGAAGTTTTAGGTTTACAAAAAATTAAGAAGACACAAAAGTGTTCCACATATCCCTAGATTTCATGCATACATAGCTTCCCCCATTACCAACAATCCCCACCAGTGTAGTTCATTTGTTAGAATTGATAAGCCTGTGTTGACACATCATAACCACCCAAGGCCTATAGTTTACCTCAGGGCTCACTGTTGGTGCTGTATATTCTACAGGTTTGGACAAATGTATAATGTCATGCATCCATCATTATAGTATCATATAGAGATTTTCATTGCTCTGAAAATCCTTTGTGCTCTTTCTACACATCCTTTTCTTGTATCCCACTCTCTGGCAACTACTAAAGTTTTGTTGTCTCCATAGTTTTGCCTCTTTCTGAAAGTCATATTGCTGGGATCATGTAGTATGTTGACATTTCATATTGGCCTAGTTTACTTAGTAATACATATGTTTAACTTTTCTCCATGACTTTTCATGACCTAATACCTCATTTCCTTTTAGTGCATAATAACAATCCATTGTCTGGATCTACCAGAGTTTATTTATCTTTTCACCTACTAAAGGAAATCTTCATTACACCAAGTTTTTGGCAATTATGACTAAAGCTATAGCAAACATCCTTGTACAGGTGTTTGGGTGGACAGAAGTTTTAAATTCCTTTGGATCAACACCAAGGGGCATAATTGATGGATCATATGGTAAGAATATATTTATTTTTGTAAGAACCTGCCAAGCTGCCTTCCAAAGTGGCTAAATCCTTTTGTGTTCTTGTGAGCAATGAAACTTCCTGTAGTTCCACATCTTTGCCAGCATTTGTTGGTATCAATGTTCCATATTTTAGTTATTTTATTTAAATATTTTTTAGACATTGATGGGCCTTTGTTTTGTTCATTTATTTATATACAGTGCTGAAATTCAATCCCAGAGCCTCGTACATGCTAGGCAAGTGCTCTACCACTGAGCCACAATCCCAGTTCCTTTAGTTATTTTAATAGGTGTGTAGTGGTATTGTTGTTTCAATTTTCCTTTCCCTGTGACCTATGATAGGAACATCTTTTCATATGCTTATTTTCTGTCTTTATATATTCTTTAAGAGAGGTATCTATCTGTTAAAGTCTTTGGCCAATGTTTTAATTGGATTGTTTGCTTCATTTTTATTGAGTTTTAAGGGTTATAGATGGATATTGGATAACAATCATTTATCAATTGTATATTTTAAAAATATTTTCTCATGGCTTGTCTTCTCATTCTATGTACTTGGTCTTTCACTGAACAGAAATTTTAATTGTAAGGACATTTGGCTTGTTTATCAGTTCTTTCATGGATTATGCTTTTGATGTTGTATCTAAAAAGCCATTGAAATACTCAAGAACATCTAGATTTTCTCCTATGTTTTCTTCAAAAAGTTTTTTTAAAAAATTTGTTTTGCATTTGACATTTAAGTCTATGAGCCATTCTTTTATGACCTAGTGTTTTAAATCTGGCTTGTTTCAATTCAAGGTGTTCATTTAAGATTTGTCAATATCTTTGAGTGTTTGATGCCCCATTTTTTTTTAATTGCTCAGTAGTGTTCATTTATATGAACGAATCATGGTTTGTTTATATGTTCACCTATTCAGGGTCATCTGGTTGTTTCCATTTTGGAAACATTCTTTTACTACTATAAAGGCTTGAGTGTAGGCTGATATGTGGCTATAATTTTCAGATTAGTTGGGTTCTGTTTTGCTGTGTAAGAAAAACCTCTTCCATACTCTCCCTCCACCTTATGCTTGAATGACATTTGTATATTTTCTATGATTTTCAGATTTTTTTGATTTTAAAAATTAAGATTGTTATATTCTAGTTTAAAGAGGTCACCATATTTAAAAGGTCTCAATATTTCTTTTATTCATGTATGTTTTGAAAATATTTGTCCCAGTCTGTGTCTTGTCTATTCTTCTGATGGTGTGTTTCTCAGAGCACACATTTTCAATTTTACAAAATAAAAACATTTCCAGAAATAATGTATGGGTGGTGATTTATTTACAGGTTGTGGATGATATTGCTATATTGTGAAGAAGATGGAAACTATCAAAACTGACTCAAAATTTGAATACAATTAAAACAAGCAAAAAGTTTAAATTAGAACTCAAAAGAATTATCAGAGAGAAAAAACCCTTTTCTAAATACTTTAGTGTTAAATTTGACCTGATTAATAACGATTAGGAAAAAAGGATTTGAAAGATGTATTTCTAAAAATAATACATAAATAGCCAATAAGTACATGACATGATGTTTAAAATCTTAACCATTAGATAAATGAAGATCAAAACCAAGGTTAGTTAATACTTTACACCCTCAAGAAATACAAAAAAGAACACTTCTCAGCTCTTCTCTATTACCCTGTTATCAAGTCCAAAAATATAATAAGAAAAAAATGCTAAAATAAAGTATCCTTTATTTCTAGAGATGCAAATCTCCCAAAGAAAACACTCCCAAACTACATCTATCTAATATATAACTACCATACACCATGACCAATAATATTTATCCCTGGAATAAAAGTTTAATTAGTTCCACATACAGAAATCAATGAATGTACAACTCCATATTAATATAATACAAGAGCATATAATCATTTCAATAGATCCAGGAAATATGCTTGACAAATTCCAATATTCTTTTATGATTAGAAATTCAACAAGATTTGATGGAAAATGAGCTTCCTCAATGTGATAGGGGCAACTACAATACCTCATAGGTAAGGTCATAATTAATGGCGAAAGATTGCTTCTAGATCCAGAATAAAAAAATCATCTACTCGTGATACTTCTGTTTAATACTGCAATGGAGGCCTTCATCAGGGATTTAGGCAAGAAAAAGGGATAAAGGGTGGGCTGGGGTTGTGGCTCAGCAGTATAGTGCTCACCTAGCACATGCAAGGACCTGGGTTCAATCCTCAGCACCACACAAAAATAAATAAATAAAATAAAGGCATTGTGTCCAACTACAACTAAAAAATCAATTTTTAAAAAAGAAATGACTAAAACTATCTGTCAGAAAATTGCAAGATCTTTTTTATAGAAAATCCTAAGTATGCTGTGATAAAAGCTATTACTACTAACAATTAAGTTCACTAAGCTATTAAGATGCAAGATAAATACAAAACCAATCAGACTTCAATGAACTAGCAAAAAATCATCTATAGTTATATTTAAAATAATTCTAATTACAATAGCACCCAATGTATACATGCTTTAAAATAAATAATTTAACATGTAGTGAAGGTTTGCACACTGAGAAGTGAAAAATATTATTGAAGAACCAAAGAAATTCTAAATAAGTAGAAATAAATCTCATGTCCACAGAGAGGCAGACTTAACATTGCTAAAATGTCAATCATCTTCAAATTTCTCTTTAGATTCTTGTCAATTCCTATTAAAACTCTTGGACAATATTTGGGGCAAATTGATGAGGTGATTGTCAAATTCATATGGAAATGCAAGGGACCCAGAGGAGCCAAAGTTATTTTTAAGAGAAGAACAAAGATGCTAAACTTATATTTCCATTTTTCACATATTACTACCAGCGTATAGTATCCAACACGGTGTGGTACTAGCATAAGACTAGGCATGCAGCTTGATGGAACGGATTTGGGAGTCTAGAAACATATCCTTACCTTCATGGTCAGTCCATTTCTGCAAGGATTCCCAAACCATTCAATGGGGAAGAATGATCTTTTTCACCAGTGGTGCTGGGAGAACGGGGTATCTGCCTGGAGGAAGCTGGAAGCCTACCTCCCACAGTATGCAAAAATTAACAAAAACGAGTCATGAACCTAAATATAAAGAACAAAATTCTTAAAACTTTTAGTAGAAAACTTTGTAACACATTTCCATGAACTTGGATTTTGCTTCTTAAATACAACACCAAAAACATGATGTAAATAAAAAAGAAATAGATAAATTGGGTATGCTCATTTAATTGAAGTTTGCAATTGAAGGTTTTTATACTTTTGAGAATATCACCAAGAAGGGAAAAAAAATAACTCATGAAGTGAGAAATATGCTTCAAAAATATATTTTGATAATGAACTTATATCCAGAATAAATAAATAACGCACCCTTTCAATAATAAAAAGACAAATAGCTCAAACAGAAAGTGGTAAAAGGATTTCAAAGATGTTTTTCTAAAAATAGTACATAAATAGCCAATAAGTACATGATATAATGTTTAAAATCTTAACCATTAGATAAATAAAGAGCAAAACCAAAGTTAGTTAATACTGCACACCATCAGAAGTACTAAAAGAAAGAAATATAAAAAATAACAATGTTTTAGAGCCCTCATTTGTCCTGGGGTTCTCCCAGTTTTTAAATGGGGTAGTCATGTAGGAAAAGAACTTGGCAAGTTCCTCAATATGTTGACTGTTGACCTTGTCTGTGACCCAGAAACTCACCTCCTGAATATACTCAAAGACAGCGAATGAGTTTTCACACAATGACTTTTTCACAAATGCTCATAACATTATTTTTCATAATAGTCCCAAGGAGAGAATCCAAATATATATGTCCCAATGCATAGAAAAACAAACCCTGATATATCCATAAAATGGAATATTATTCAACAATTAAAGTGATGAAGTTCTGGTATGTCAATAATTTTCTATATAAACAAATAGGGAATCAAGGCAATTCTCCTGCACCCCCCTACAGGCGGTGAAGCATAAATTCCTTCATCTTAAGTGTGAATTGCAGAGAGTGACTTCATAGAATCTTGTAACTCTACACTTGAGAATCTGATAAACCTGACTGAAGCCAGATTTTCAAAGCCAATACTAATGGTAAGGCATGCTGATGGTTCACACCTTGAATGTTAGGTGAGGAAAATGGTAAATCTTCTTTGGGATCTTTTCTCCCCCAACCAATTTAATCATGAGAAGATGTTAGACATATATAAATTGGGAGAACTTTACAATTGGTTTGATTAGTAGTCTCCAAACTGTTTAAGCCATGGGAAGCAGGGGATATTTGATAAATTGCCACAGCTAAGTGAACCCTAATAAAACAGGTAAGTCGAATGTTATGTGACATCCTGGGTGGATCCTGGAAACAGAAAAATTCCACTATATAAAACTAGGTAAATGTGGAAAAAAAAGGATGGACATAAGTAAATAGTAATAAATCAGTTTTGATTTATTAATAGCTGTGAGCATGCTCTACTAATACAAACAGCTAATAAGAGGGATGTTAGAAATGAGGTATAAGGAAACACTCTTTCCAATATTTTCAATTTTTCTATAAATCTAAAACTCCTCTAAAATAAATAAAAGACTGTAGTCCTAATTCATGCTACAGCATGGATGAACACTGAAAACATTATGCTCTGTGAGAGAAGCCAGTCTCAATGAACCCCATATAGTAAGATTCAGTTACTATGAAATGCTCAGAATGGGCCCATTTTTAGTAGCCAGAAAGCAGGTTAGTAGTTACAGCCACTGGAGAAATGAATGCTAATAGGACGAGAATTTCAGTTAAGTGTGAAGAAAGTCTTCTTAATTTAGCGATGATGGTGTATAATATTGTAAATATCATCTCAACTTCTGAATCGGTTGATTTAAAGGCTGCATTTTATATCAGGTGAGCCAAATTTCATATCAGTATCTCTGTTACTTAAAAAATATGGAGCTATGAGGAGATGACAAGATAAAGGCAAAATAGAGGCATCCAGGACTCACCTGTTCCTCCAAAAGAATCAAAGGAACAGGTGTAGAACTGCATACTGAGATGAGGTATCAAGGAAATCAACAGGAAACAAAGTGGAAAATTTAAGATCCAGAAACCTGGGACAACAGCACACTAAGAGAGACAAAACATCCAAGAACCTGCCAACCTGGCTGTTCAGCCAGGAGAGGGGGAGTCCCCCCTCTGAAGAGATCAAGGTGAAAGAAGGAGTCCAGCAAAGTCTATCAGCATGATCCTGGCACTCATTGCCCCTGGAAAGATTCACATCCTTTACCAGCATGTAGCCTAAATTGAGAAATGACTTGAAATCTGAGCATTATCCTTCTTTTGAAAAAAAAAAAAAAAAGAATTTACATCATTTCTCAGTGAACACCCAGTGTGCTGTAGCCAGGAACCTCTTAAGAAGGGTCATACTATTTGAAGATTCCTACCTTTGAGACCCAAGAGTCATTCCACTGCACTGTCTCCATGGTCAGTTGCCTCATGAACCAAACATAAACCTGCTGAGAGTGCTGCACTCTAGAGAAATGGTCCTGTGACATGAAGGGAAACAGGCCACCATCCTCAAGAACCAGGGTACTAGGGACATTGGTGCCAGGACTGAAAGCAGGTGAAACCCACTCCTCCCAGAGTCCTGTACTAACCTGGAAAAAGAAACTCTGTTTCCATTGCTGCCCCACCTTCTGGGGTGAGCTAGAGGGTTCTTCATCAGTGCCCCAGCTCTGGCTGTCCCCATGACTTCCCTAGGCACATACCCTAAGCAGTCCACAGGGAAATTTTGCCCATTGCCTAGTGCCTTCTACTCTCACTGGCTCTCACGAGCACCCAGCTCCATCCACAACTCACTCCTGCTTAATTCCTGGTGGTCACTACAGCTGAAAGATATGCGGGGGGGCGAGAAAAGCCTTGACCCATGACATCATCCCCATGCCTGCACAGCTGGGAAGGGGATCTGAGAACCTGCGTCTGGGTGGAGCAGCAAAGAAGAATGTCACAGCTGCTGCTGCCTTCTCCTAAGCAAGTTCCTACCATGGCTCCCCCTGCACCTTGACTGCTCATGCACTACGGACAAGAGGAGAGGAGAGCACTACAGAGAGGGTGGTGTCTTTCCTGCTCTTGCCTTTCTACAGGAAGCACTTGGGCCTCTACCACTGATAGTCAGAGCAGAAGTACTTCAGGCCCCTCACCACTACTGGTGCAGCCAGTGCCAGAGACTCTTACAAGTAGCAGAGCCAAGAGCAACACTTCTTGACTAAACCTCAATCACCCGAGAGGGGCGTCACTCTCTTTGTAGGAGTAGCAAAACAAGGTGCACCCATGAGCCCTTCTGTCTTTACCATAGCTGTCTGAATGCTAGTGTACTTAGCCTTGCACCACCCACAGAGGGAATGGGTCTCTCTGACTCTGAATACACTTGTGCCCAATTTTACTAACCACAGTCAAAGAAACTATACAGAGTCTACAGTATGGTGCCAAGTGGAAAATAAAGTCAACATCGTGTAACAAACAAAACACCAAGATGAATCTTCAGAAAAAAGTTATCAAGAGAAGGCTGTCCAATAAAATCGGTAGATATCCATTTCCGCAGATGTACAAATCTCAACAGAAGGAACACATAAAATATGAAAAAACGTAATTTTACACCTCTTAAATATCATACATCTCTACTAGCAGATTCCAAACATATTGAACTGGATGAAATTCATGATAAAGGGTATAATAGAATGACCTTTTCTATATTTTATTGATGTATTATAATCATACAAAATGGTGGGATTCATGGTTACATATTTATCCATGCACACATTATAACAATATAATTTGCTCACTATCATTTCCCAGTATCTCCTCTTTCCCTCCCCTCCTCTCATTCCTCCCCCTGGTTCCTTTCCTCTCCTCTAGTGGTCTCCCTTCTAAAAGAACAATTTTTAAAAAGCTAAATGAAATCCAAGTGACTATAAAAAATAAAAAGAAACTAGGAAGGCAGTGAAGGATATGAATGAGAATATCAGAACAAGGATAGAGATAAAAAAAAAAAACAACAACCAAAGATATTTCTAGGATTTGAAGTACTCAGTAAGTCAAAAAACATGCTGAAAACTTAAACAGCAGACTAAATGAGAAATAATATTAGAGCTGGAAGAAAATTCTTTTGAAATATCACTTTTAGACAGAAAGGAAGCAAAAAAGACAAAGAAGAAAGATAGAAAAGGAAAGAAAGAGGAGAATTTTCAGGTCTTCAACTACCTAAACTGGAATAAATAAATATTAAGGGATAGAAAATCTATTGAATTAAACAACAGCAGAAAATTTACCTGATCTCGGGAAAGAAAGAGACATTGACATTTAGGCTTATAGAACTCAAAACAGACATGAAAGGAAAAGATTTTAACCACAATATGTTATAATTAAAATGTAACATTACAAAGGAAGAATTTTACAATCTGCACAAGAAACATGCCAAGTCATATATAAGGGCAACTCGATTAGACCAAGAGCAGATTTCTCAACAGTAACCATAAAGGACAGTTGGAAACAAAATGGCATACTTCAATTTCTAAAAGAAAATAACCCATAGCCAAGATTATTATACCCATTAAAATGTCTTTCAAAATGAAAGAGAAATAAAGACCTTCCAAAATTAGGAAAAATTGAGGGAGTTTATGGCCACCAGACAAGCCTAACACAAGATGTTTAAGGAAGTCCTATATCTAGAAGTGAAGGAAAGGTAACTACCATTAATGAGACCATGTGAAAATACTAATGCCACCCCAAGAATAAATACACAAAGGAGAAATAGAAAATAATCCAACATTTACAATACAATGAATCACCAAATAATAAAGATGTATAAGTGAAAGAAAATACCATGAAATTTCAAAACAAGAAAATCAACAAAATGAAAAGAGTAAATCCTTGCCTATTGAAAAGAGCCTGCAATGTAAACACACTAAACTTTATCCAGTTAGAAGTTAAAGAACAGCCAAATTAATTAATAAACAAGACCTAACAATATTCTGCCTATTAGAAATTGATCTCACCAATTTAAATAAATGAAGACTGAAAGTGAAAGCAGTATGGAGATTCCTGGGAAAGCTGGGAATGGAACCACCATTTGACCCAGCTATTGCCCTTCTCGGACTATTCCCTGAAGACCTTAAAAGAGCGTATTACAGGGATACTGCTACATCGATGTTCATAGCAGCACAATTTACAATAGCTAGACTGTGGAACCAACCCAGATGCCCTTCAATGGATGAATGGATTAAAAAAATGTGGTATCTATACACCATGGAGTATTACGCAGCACTAAAAAATGACAAAATCTTGGAATTTGCAGGGAAATGGATGGCACTAGAGCAGATTATGCTTAGTGAAGCTAGCCAATCCCTAAAAAACAAATACCAAATGTCTTCTTTGATATAATGAGAGCAACTAAGAATAAAGCAGGGAGGAAGAGCAGGAAGAAAAGATTAACATTAAACAGAGACATGAGGTGGGAGGGAAAGGGAGAGAAAAGGGGAATTGCATGGAAACGGAGGGAGACCCTCATTGTTATACTAAATTACATATAAGAGGTTGTAAGTGGAATGGGAAAATAAACAAGGTGAGAAATGAATTACAGTAGATGGTGTAGAGAGAGAAGATGGGAGGGGAGGGGAGGGGGGATAGTAGAGGATAGGAAAGGTAGCAGAATACAACAGTCACTAGTATGGTATTATGTAAAAATGTGAATGTGTAACCCATGTGATTCTGCAATCTGTACTTGGGGTAAAAAAGGGAGTTCATAACTCACTTGAAGCTAATGTATGCTAATGTATGAAATATCATATGTCAAGAGCTTTGTAAGGTTTTGAACAACCAATAAAAAAAAAGAAGAAAAAGAAAATATGAATAACTCCAATGTCACTTTAAAAAAAAAAAAAAAAGAAAGCCCAGAAAATGAGAAGGAGAGGGAGGAGGAGGAAGAGAAGAAAGAGAAATAAAGATCACCATATAATAATCAAGAGATCAATGAAATAAATACAATGTATCATTATGTGTCCTTTGAAAAATAATATGCTAGCAAGTTGGAAAATATAGAATAAATAGGCAAAATTTGGGACACATATCACCACCCACATTGAACAAAGTGGATATAAAAATAATGAATAGAACAATAACAAGTAATGATATGCAGTTTGTAATAAAATGTTTCTGAACAAAGAAGAGCCCAGGACTGATGGATTCACCAACGAATTTTGCCGAACATTTAAAGAATTAGCACCAATGCTTTTCAGTTTCATAGAATTGAAGGGAAGAGACCCTTCCAAACTCATTCTATGAGGCCAGTCTTACCCTGCTACCAAAATCTTAAATGAACCCAACAACAACAACAACAAACGATAGATACATAACAATGATGAACATACACCTAAAAATTCTCAACAAAATACTAGCAAATGGAATTCATCATCACATCAAAAAGATAATGCACAGGACCAAGTTGGTTTGAGATGAAAGGATGATCCAACAAATGCACATCACTAAATGTAATGCCTCACATAAATAAAATCACTGGTTAAAATAATGTGATTACCTCAGGAAATGCAGAAGAAGTCTTTGATAACCTTCAACATCCAGTCCTTTTAAAATTACTGAAGAAAATAATTATAGGATTATATTTCAGCATAATTAAGGCCATATACAACAACCTTACAGCCAACATCATGGGCAGTAGGAAGAAACTGAAGAAATTTTCTCTAAAATCAGAAACAAGAAAGATTGCCCACTCACCAACTTTGCTAAACGTGTGCTAGAAATTTTAGCCAGACCAACTAAGAAAGAGAAAGAAAGGCATAAATATGCGAAATGAGAAAGTGAAATTATTCTTGCTTACAGATGATATGATTTTATGCATATAAAGACTTAAAGACTCCAACAAAAGACTGTTAGAACTGATAAATGGTAAGCAGCATGATACAAAAATCATCATATAAAAATCAAATTTTCAGGGGGGCTGGGGTTCTGGCTCAGTGGTAGAGTGCTCGCCTAGCACATGTGAGGGAGTGGTTTCCATCCTCAGCACCACACAAAAATATAATAAAGATATTATATCCACCTAAAACTAAAAGTAAATATATTTTTTAAAAAATCAACTTTTCTATATGCCTATAAAATTGCTGAGAAAGAAATTTTGAAAATTATCCCATCCTCAATACTCAAAAATAACCTCTAGGAATAAACCCTCCATTGTAGTGAAAAGACCACTGCCATGAATAATATAAAATACTGATGAAATTAATGAAGAAGAAAATAAAAGTTAGAATGCCTCCTATGTTCATAGATTGGAAGAATTAATACTTTTTAAATGTCCATACTATCCAAAACAATCTTCAAATTCAATGCAGACACATCATTATCTTTGATATTCTTCACAGAACAAGAAATGAAAATCTTAAAATTTAGAGGAAAGCCCAAGAGAACCAAATAGCTTCAGCAATCTTGAGCAAAAACATCAAAGCTGTAGGAATCACAGTACCTGATTTGAAGACATGCAAAAGAGACATGGTTTTTGCTTAAAAACAGATCTGCAGAACAATGGGACAGAATAGAGAACACAGAAATAAGCCCATGCATCTGTATCAAGTGATTCTTCACAAACAGAGGTTCAGAAAACATGTGCTGAAAAAGCATCACCTCTTTAACAAAGGGTGCTGGAACACTTATGTTCACATGCAGAAGATTCAAATTTAACCCTTATCTCTCACCCTGTACAAAGATCAGCTCCAGGTGGATCAAAATCTTAATGCAAGACCTGAAACTCTGAAACTCTAGGGAAAAACATAGGGGAAACCCTTGAAGATTTTGTATAGACAATGAATTTCTGGTTAGGACTCCAAAAGCAAAAATTGACAAATGGGATTATATCAGACTGAAAAGTTCATGCACACTGAAGTAAGCAATCAACAGAGTGAAGAGACAGCCTAAAGACTGGGAACATTTATTTGTGAATTATTTGCAGGTTAATATCCAGAATTCATAAAAACTCTAAAAGCTTAACAACCATCAAGAAATCAAGTGTGTTCCTTAGCTTTTCATCACTAGGACCAAAATACCTACCCAAGAGCAACTTATAAGAGGTAAAGTTCATTTTAGCTCATGGTTTCAGAGGCCAAGTTCAAGGTCAGCAAAGTTCATCACTCTGCACCTAAGGTGAAGCAGAACATCATGGTGGAGGGACATGTTTGAGGAAACCTGCTCAGCTCATGGCAGACTGGAAGCAGAAAAAGAAGCAGGGATAAGACATATAATCCCCTGGCATGCCCCTAGTGGCCTACCTCCTCCAGCCATGCTCACTTGCCTATAGTCACCACCCAAAAATCCATTCAAATAATTAAATTATCAAATGAATTAATCCACTGATAAGATTGTAGCTCTCAAAATCCAGTCATTTTCAGTTCTGAGTATTGCCTCCATAAACTTAATCTTTGATGGATCTCTTGTATTTAAATAACTTTCAGTGGAACAACATTTAAATCAGTTTGCTTGTTCCTTTATAGCTAATTAAGTTCCACTATCTCTATCAAACATTAAAAGTCTATATTCTTACATGTCCCCATCTGATATAGTTAGCTACAGAAATTTAGTGTTCAGTAACTATAGATCTTTAGTTTTCAGTGTAGCATCAGGTAGTAGGATCTGACCAGGAGTTACTTAGAATATTAAGGAATGATAAAATATTTCTCACTTCAAAGAACTGAAGTTTCAAAAACATTCAGTAGTTTTCTTTATATTCCCTTCCTCTTTCTCATGCAGGTGTTTATGGTATAACATTCTTTATTATCCAACAGGTAAACTAAGCAAGTGCATAGATTCTAGCAAAATAGGAATACCAAAATAGTAAAGGCAGATAAATGAGGGAATTTTGTATGTTATTATATTTTTTTAAAAAACCCAGAAGCTATCATAAATTATACAACAGTAAGATGTTTATTTAGCCTCCTTAGTTTTACTTTGTTGTTTGAGTTACATAATTTGAAATATATATGCAGAAACATGACATTAGTGCAGTAAAACTTTTAGGATAATTCTAAGTTGTATTAGAAGGGAAGCTTAGTAGCGATAAATGATTGTGATATTTAAACTTATACAGCATTTTTTTTTTTGGGGGTACTGGGGATTGAACACAGGACACTTAGCCATTGTTCCACATCACCAGTCCTTTTTTATTTATTTATTTTTTTATCTTGAGATAGAGTCTTGCTGAGTTGTTCAGCCTGGCCTCCAGCTTGTGTTCATCCTGCCTCAGCTTCCCAAGGTAATGGGGTTACAGGCATGTGCCACCATACTTGGATAAGCTTATACAATATTCTTGAATGTATGTTTTACCCGCTAGTCTTAGAAGAAATTTTGTGTTCAATAAAATCCCCAGAATCTTTTCTGACTAAATGTTTCTTGTAGAGAAATGCAAGCACACCAGGGAGGATTGTCCTTATCAGTGGACTCCGGGGTGAAGACTACAATAGATATGACAGGGCACAGGGAGGAAACTGATCAGGAATAAGTCAGTGGAATGATAATTAGAAATACTAGTAGTTTCTGAAAATATGGATTTAGGTGTGTCAATAATACTAAAAGTTTAAATCTTTTCCTCCAACAGTAAATGACAATCTGAGGTGTTTGGTGATCAGAACTCGGAATGTCTGGCAGATGTTAGTGACGTAAATGTGCTAAGAAATGGGTGCCACCAAGTGAGAAAACAGTTGAAACTATCAAGTTTGTGGTTCCAGTAAGGTAGGAGGGAGATATGAAGAGTGTGCTTCTGGACAGGAATCTGAAGAATCAAAAGGTTGTGAAATTACTGAGAACAAATAGTGGGAGCAAGGAGAATGACTTGGTGAGAACTTCAGGCTGATAATGTTTTAGGCTGAGAGAGTAATTACCATTGTGTGTGATTTTTGAAGTGGGTTTTTTTTTTCTAGATTCTAAAGGTTTCAGGATTTATCCTTGCAAATTGGTGATAGAAGTGGAATATAAGGGAACATTGCCAAAGTAAAATAAATCCAGGATGAGGTAGTTGCATATACAGTGGAATGTCTCAAAAATTAAGATAGAAGTCTTGGTGGAAGCAAAACTTTTATGATATGTTTTGAAGTAAGACCAAGTGACTCAAAGGAAAGAAGTTGATTTAGACTTCTTGCCATTTCTTGATGCAAATATTTCACCTTATCCATGAGACTGCCCCTTGTGGCAGCCATTCATGATCTTTGTCTACAGTTCCTAACTCTCTGCACATGTTAAGATTATTTGTTTAAGCCCTATTAAAAACTTAGATGTTAGATGCAGTCAAACCTTTATTATTTAGGTTAATTTTCATAGTGACAATAGCAGCTAGTATTAGGACTACATTCTGACAAGCAATTCAAATGTGTTATGTCATTTAGACTTTATAACTATGCCAGGAAGTAGCAGTTGTTATTTTTCACATAGCAATAAAGAAACAGGCACAGAATGTCTAAAATTGAAAGTATTGGAGTGCTTTTGAACCCGGTTATTCTGATAATATCAGGAATAAAAGTGGGTATGGTGATTACTTTTATACGTAAACTTTTGCCTGCTTGAGCCATGGGCTGCCCAGGTGTTTTTTTTTTTTTTCTGTTTTTATTTTTATTTTTTTTTTATTGCTTGTTCAAAACATTACAAAGCTCTTGACATATCATATTTCATACTTTAGATTCAAGTGGGTTATGAACTCCCATTTTTACCCCGTATACAGATTGCAGAATCACATCGGTTACACATCCCCATTTTTACATAATGCCCTACTAGTAACTGTTGTATTCTGCTGCCTTTCCTATCCTCTACTATCCCAGGTTTTTGGTTAGATATGTTTCCTGGTTGTGGATGTGAGGGTGTTTTTAAATGAGATTAGCATTTGAATTAAAGAACAAGCATAGCAGATTACTTTCCTCAAATACAGGGCATTATCTAGTCCATTCAACCTGAATCAAACAAAATGGTCGAGTTAAGTAGAATTCACTTCCTGCCTATCAGTCTTCTCCCAGGGACATCAGTCTTCTCCTGCACATGGATTGCAGTTTACTCCATCAATTCTCCTAGTTTTCAGACCTTTGGACTTGGTCTTCAAATATCAGTTCTCTTGGGTACCTAGTTTTCTGATTGTATTTTGTGGGACATCTTAGCTCTCATAATTATGTGAACCAATTTCATATAAGAAATCTCTGTGTGTGTGTGGGGGGGGGGTTCTCCCTTCCCTCCCTTCTTCCTTTACTTCTGCTTCACTGGAGAACCCTAATAAAAAGAGGGAACAGAATTTGGGTAGGTCTTTTTTCCATTCTATTACTCCTCCTTTTCTACCTTCATGAAGTTTATAAGGACATCATCATTTCTATTAAATTTCTGATCTCAGTGGATACACAGTAGGTCCTCATATGTCTGATTCATTTATATATGTGCTTAAGAATCCACCCTAAATAAAACACAATTTCTGGCAATATAATATTATCATATTATATTGTTATAATTAATGTTATAATTAATGCCAAGTGAAGAACATGAGAAATAAGTATATATTAATCTTTCCACTACAAAATAATTAAAAGTCAAATGCTGATAAAATAACTAGTTTCTTTAATAAAACTCATGAACATTTAGAGTATTGTGACCATTCACGCATTGGCAATTACTAATACACTTGAATAAAATTATTTGTAACCAAATAAACATTTTACACCTCATTAAGTATACCTTAAATATTCACATTAAACACTACTAAAATTATGCTATTTTACTGATTTAAGTTAACAATGGAAAGATTTGCAAAGACTATGTCAGAGTGAGGCAAGATGCTTTCTTTTAAAAATTGTCTTAGACTTGTACATTAAAAATAGTAAAAGAATAAGAATAGCCAAAGTTAATTTATAGTTTATTTTATATTTACTTGAATGACATACTAAGTATGTAATTAAATCATTTCTGATCTAGGTCACATTCTATAGAAATCAACTGCCTATTACTTACAGAGTTTTAATTCTATAATAAATATTTCTAATTCATTTTTCTTCTGAGCAACTAAACAAAAAGCAGTGCTCTTGAAAAATAAAATAGTGTATTCTAAAGTGAGACCATATTTTATCTTTCAAAAATATTAAGGCACTTCGGTTTTCCAAACCTATAAATGTAACTCACTGACGTGATAAATTACAAGTAGTTTTCAATGGGGTGGTTTGCACTCGTTGAGAATCCCATTTTTCTTTTGCCGTATCCATTTTCCTTCTTGACAATGATTTCTGACATTCAGTCTTTTACCCAACACACTGTGAGTGATAGAAGTACCTAATTAAATTTTTCTCAGTGAATTTTTTTTGCATAGAAAGCTAATCTGGAGCCCCATAAATCTTCTTCACATGTGCAAGTACACAGATAGTGCTGTAGGAGGGAAGTGTAACTGAATAACAACCTTGAATTGCTCATCACACCATTGTCACCTAGGCAGATAGATTTCTCTGTGTATGTTTTATTGGCATGTTATATAAGCGAAGCCTAGTAACAAAGGCTGAGAAAAGCAAGGCAATCACGTTTAATGTTCCATATACTTTGATCTCATAGTAAATGCTATTGATCTCAGAATTTTTCTCTTCCATTATAAAATGAACAGTATTTTAAAATTTTATCTTTTCATAGAACATAGGCACACACATATCTATGCACACAAATCCACAAGTGTGCATAGATATATACATGGGAAAATTAAAACAATAAATTGAAGTTTACTCAGTTACACACTCACTTAAGAAATAATGATTAAATAAATATTATGCAGCAAACATTGCACTAAGGGTTATGAAAGTAAGTCTTTAATATATAGATTTACATTCTGATTGGGAATGGAGATACTCTTTGTTATAGTCAATTTTTCATCCCTGCAAAAAATTACCATACAAGAACAATTTAGGGGAGAAAAAGTTTGCTTTACCTGATGGTTCCAGAGGGTTCAGTCCCTAGAAGGCTTGTTCTATTGCTCTGGGCACAAGGTGAGGGAGGCAGAACATCATGGAGATGGATATGACACAGGAAAGTTACTCTACCCATGGCAGTAATGAAACAAATACAGGGTTGGGGGAAAGGGAAAAGGGGCTTCAGGGAACATGAGCCCTATTGGGCATACTTCCAATGAACTATCTCCTTCAGCCATGCCTTACCTGCCTACAGTTACTACAATTCAAATTAGGAAAGACTGACTAGGTTACAGTTCTCACAATTCAATCATTTATCCTCTGAACATTCCAAATCATAGCATTTGCCTCTGACCCCAAAAGTATGGTACCACCATGATCTCCCCTCAAAGAAATTTTTCCTTCTGTCTTATGTCTGTGGTAGATGTGGTCTCTTAAATTCTTGAGAAACTCTCAAGGCATCTTTTCTATCATCTGTGTTTAAAGTCCTTAGCATCTTTGCAGGGGCTGTGATCTCTTCAAAATCAATCAGTTTTACACACACTTTTCTGGTCAAATTTCAAGTTTTTAAAAATCCTTCAACTCTGCTTGCTGCTCACTGTAAACCATGCTAGTAGCTGTCAGTAACACCCATGCTACTGACTGAATGCTGTGCTGCCTTGAAACTTTGTCAGATTAATTAGCATATGATCTTTAAATTCATCCTCACACAAAGTTTCAGGGCAAAATGTAGCCAAGCTCTTTTCAAAAATATAACATGAATTATCTGCTCCAACACCGTCCTCATTTCTTTCTGAAATCTTTTGAACATAACCTTTAGTGTCTACATTTTGGTCTTCTAAGGTCCCACTAGAATTGTCCATTAACTGCTGCTTACTGCATTCTAAAACTTTTCCAACTCTCATCTCCAAACTTTTCTAAACTCTTCCTGCAACCTAGCTTCAAAAGCTTCTGTAACATGGTGAGCAACAAACCCACTTCTGTGCATCAGTTTCTGTTTGAGTCAGCTCTGAGTCAATGTAATCCAAATGCCTGAAAAGAATAATTTAAGGGGGTAAAAGTTTATTGGGGGTTTGCTATGAGATTCCCCCTAAAAGCTTATGTATGAAACAATGCAAGGAAGATTAGATGTGAAATGATTGGTTTATGAGATTATTATACTCTTTGTTTTAGTCAGTTTTTCATCTCTGCAAAAAAGAAAAAGAAAAAGAAAAAAAGAAATAATGACCTGATCATTGCATTAATCCTCTAATAGGAATTAACTGGTATAACTGTAAGAAGGTAGGGTGTGTTTGCGTGAGTTGGGTAGATGGGTCGTGTCCTTATGGTTTATGTTTTGTCCATGGTGAGAAGAGCTCCTTCTCTCTGCTGCCTGATTCCATGTCCTGAGACGCTTTCCTCTGCTATACTCTTCTGCCATGAGCAACACTGTCAGCCATCTATGGACTGAGACCTCTGAAACTGTATCAAAAAAAATTTTCCTCCTCTAATTATTCTTGTCAGGTCTTTTGGTCACAGCACCAAAAATGTTGATTAAAACAGGGCTGATGATTCCAGAGGTTTCTGTCTATAGATGGCTGACTCTATTGCTCTACACACAACACAGACAGAACATCATGGGAGAAGGATATGGCAAAGAGAAACAGATTCCTGCCAACTAGGAAGCAGAGGGAAAGAGGGAAGGAAGAAGAGGTCCACACATCCAGTGACCCACCTCTTCCAACCATGCCACACCTACCTGCCTAGTTACCACTTATTCCACTCAAATAGGATGGACTGACAAGGTTATAGCGCTCATCCCCAATTATTTCACCTCTGAACCTTCCTGTATTAGCACAGGAGCTTTGAGGATAGATGATAGCAAAAATAATAATACCCTTAAAGAAAAAAAATACTACACAAAAGAAGATTTAACATTTTTATTAGTGCACAAGAGAAGTACCATGTGCTGTAAAAATACAGACTCCAGACTAGTTATTTTGGGAAGGAAGAAGAGAAATAGGTAGATTTTGCTATGGAATTGACATTTCAACTGCAACTTGGAGTATAACTTGCAAGATAATGAGGAACAGCAAGTGATATCCATCAGAGAAGATCCATTTCTTAGATAATAACTTTAGAAATTTCTCAGGGATATGCTTCAGTAGGAAAGTCTTTGGGTAGTGGATAAAATCATAGGCATCAATTCTGTGAATATTTAGCCATGCATTTACCACCACGAGAGGCTGTTTTTCAGGTAAAGACTGAGGCCAAAAAAGCATTTTGAGAAGATACCTATTTCATTGTTTCTATTTCTTTGATCCGGCTTCTGTTTTCTAGGGTCGACCCTGATGGAGTCCTGAAAAACATCATGAAATAGAGAAAGAAGCAGTCTTTGAACAAAAGGAAAATAATAAACAGAACAGAGGGACCGCATATTTGTTACTGATATAAATCTCAGTTGAAAGATTCTGGCCTGCAAGGATGTAGCTCTTTCCTTCTGAATATCACAGCAGTAGGAACTAATGCAGATTAAAAACATGCATGGAGGGCAGAATAGTTGTTCTCAAGCACCAGTTCTCTAAGTTTCCAGTGAAATAGCATCGTCCCTGACTGCATTGTCCTGTGAGACTAAGCAGTTCCTCATGGTTTATGAGCTCTTCCTGAGGGACAGACACCTGTTTGATGGACCTATCATGCCACCATTTTCAGTCCAGTATCTGCATTCCAAGTGGGATGGCTGGGAGGTGAGTACAGCTCTCTGGAACTTTTAAAACCTACACACATTTTCATATTTCTGCAGTCCCCTTGGCCAGGGAAATCTCTTTGTAATCTGGGTAAAATGTTGTGTTTTTTTTTTTTTTTTGTACAACTTCAAATCACCCACAACTTTAGGTCTTTCTGGAAACAAAATATAGAGATGAGTGTATTCTCTGCTTTCTGCATTGCCATAAATGCTTGTGAGGCAATGAAGAATGGGATATGCTGCCTGCTTAAAGGCTGGAGAGATAGAAAGGAAAAAAATTGAGGGGAATAAAATAAAATAAAATAAGATCTTCATGTATTTTCTCAAGCAAATAGAAAAAGAATAGCTAAGAACAAACTTGAAATAGCACAGAAACAGACAATCCACTAATAACTGGAATAAAATTGAGCCTACAAGTGAGACCACCATGATCAAGATGGCTGCTGCAGTCAGCCCCTCTACTTGGCTCTGACAACTGTCTGTTTGCAACACTGTGACTGCACACTTGCATATTCTTCTTTGGTTCAGATATAGTTCCTTGCTTTTCCTGTTGTTTCCCTTTTAGCATGAGCATTTCAGTATTCTAATATTTGGCACATAATAACTACCCATTGAATGTTTGCTAAACACATCATTGAATACAGAAAAGGTATATTTTGATCACAGAATTTCAAATATATGAAAGTCATATGAAGATATTAACACAGTGGTTGAAAGAAAAGCCAATGAGTAGACACTGAGCTTTAGGCTGATGGTTCTGTTACAGGGCTGAGGCCTTCTGGGAAACTGGGCAGCATGAAGAACCTCCACCTCAATCCCCCTTTCTTGAGATCAAGTCAGAAACATTTTTGACATGTCACCCTGAATAACAGGCATGAGTTTATTGAAAGGATAGGAAAAGGAATAGGGGACACTATTAAAGGAGACCGTGGGTCCTTTCAGAGAGGAGACAGTGTGCCTCTCTTGCACTCATCTCCAGAGAGTCCTGTCCAGGTCCACCTCTTGACTTTTGACTGACAGAAGGATGACATCAGACTTTCAAGTCCCCACTGCCATGATAGCTCTAGGTCACATTGTCCCATGTTTATGTTCTAAGTAGATTCTTAACCATACATTCTTACAATTTTTTTTTTTTGATTGGGAGGAATTATCCTTATCTCCCTGCATTTCAGGATATGCTCCATGAAAGTGTTGATAAAACTTCAGGATAACTTGAGTTCCTCTTATTGGCATACCTATGTTGGACCTGCATTTCTGTAGATAACAGGTAGTTTGCTAAGGAATGTGACATATCCTGTACAGTTAGGCCAGGCAGAGCTGCAGGTAAATTGCTGCATGAAAAAGAAAAGATGTGGAGGTCAGTACAGTGGGCTCATTTTACACAATTATTCTCTTAGTATTGTGTTCCCACCACACACATTTATTTGACCCCTACCAGTATCAATTCTTTTTTCTTTGAATCTCTGAACTTGAATGTGGTCTACTATGTAACAGATCCATGTTTGTAAACATTTAGGAAAAAAAATGTGTAGGGTGTTTTCATAGTATACTCTTTCAAACACTCTTTAGTGATATTTTTGAAAAATCACATGTATTATCTTCTCCCTTTTGTCACACCTGCAGACTTACTTAAGAACAGAAAGACACAAAGTAAACATTTATATATAAAAGTCAAGCTTCAGGCCATATACTGGTGGGTCATTAGTTAAATCTGAATTGAGTCCCAGATTTAATTGCATTCCCTGAAAAGCAAATTGAGAGAGATGCCAGTGTGCAGGTGAAGGAGAAAGAGGTGCTTTGTGATTACTACCTGTAAAAAGGAGATGCATTGCAACAATGGTGTCAACATCATGGGAGGTCTGAAGAGGGGATGACTCTACCAAGTTGGCTCACATCCTAGTAAGAGTGCTGGGTATTGCACATGTATCATTGGATGTTTTCTGTTTCCTCCCCAATAAAGATGAATGCTCTGAAACAAGATTCTTCAACTGCAGAAATTCAAAAGAGGGTTTTAGCATTCACAGCAGCTAGAGAAATAAGTTCTTGATTCTCCAAAGAATTTTTTTTTTCTTTTGGAAGACGCACACTGAAACATCTCCTACACATAGTATTTAAAGGGAAAAATGAAATAACAGTGGTATGCATGTAAACCAAACAAAGCAAAATAAAAATCAATGAAACACACTTGAAAGCCCAAATATATCCTCCAGCAAAAAAGAAAAATCATTGAATTGTATAGCAGACATTGTAAATCAGTGGGGAATAAATAGACTATTTTACACTTGAGATTAAATAATTGCATTATAATTAAGAAAATAAAGCAGATCTTTACTATTCAACATTCACAAAAGTATATTCCAGGTAATTAAGGATTTAAGTGGCATAATTTAAATGGAATAATTATATTACAGATATGAATTTAAATACTGTAAAACTATCAGAAAACATAGATGATTTCTTAACTAATAGAAAAAATTCTTTATTAAACCTTTAGACCATATATGACTTGGAAAAAAGTAAGTTGACGAACAATAAAATATATATCTTTAAAACTCTAACTGGGATGTAGCTCTGTGGTAGAAAGCTTTCTTAACAAGCCCAAGCCACTGGGCTTAATCAACAATACAAGCAAACAAAACAACCAGAAAAAAAAAATCTCTATGACAAAATACACCATAAAGAAAGCAACAGTATGGAAAAGGAACTGGTTTGCCATATAAAAGCATATTATTTTAAATATTAAAATAAAAGTCAAGCATAAGCAGATACAAATTAAAGCAACAATGAAATATTATGTCAAATATCTCATATTACCAAAAACTGTCTGGCAATATCAAGATCTAGTACAAAGGAGATAACACTTTTCATACTTATATACTGGTAGTACAATTTGGGGAAAATATTTTTCAATATCTAATAAAATATGAGATGCACCAGCAAAACTTCCTGATTCTTTATATGCAGAATGAGATGTTCGGGGACAGACAGATGTGAGTGGTGGGAACACAAGGTTAAGAAAATAATTCTATAAAATGGGTCCACTGTACTGATCCCCACATGCTTCGCTTTCCAGGCAGCAATTTTCCTGCATCCCTGCCTGGCCTAAGTGTACAGGATCTGTCACATTCCTCAGCAAGCTGCTTTTTAACTGCAGGAGAAATGCAGGCCCAAAATAATGTTGATAAGAGGAACCCAAGTTATCGTGAAAGGGGAGACTTTTTTTTTTTTTTTTTAAGGGGGAGACTTTTGTAAATATACCCCGAAGCCTGGGAGATGAGGATAGTTTCTCCTGAACATAAAATCTGTAAAAATGTATAGCTCAGAATCCAATCAGAACTGGTAGGCATGGGCCAAGGTGACCTTGAGTTACTGTGGCAGTGGGTACTTGAAAGTCTGATGTCATCCTACTGTCATTCAAAAGTCAAGACGTGGACCTGGACAGGACTCTTTGGAAACTTTTCTGGGATCGCCCAGTAGAACTGGAGTGCAGGAGAGGCACATTGTCTCTCTCCTCTCTGAGATGACCCACTCTCTCCCTTGCGAGTGCCCCCTTTCCTTTTTCCTGTCCCTTCAATAAAATCATTCCTGTTACTTTAAGCAACTTGTGTGAATTCCTCCTGACTTGATCAGAAGAATTGGGGTTTGAATGGCAGGTCTTCGTGCTGCCTCAGTTTCTCAGAAGGCCCCAGCTCTGTTACAGAGGGACAAAAAAATGTCTATGCATTATAATATTACTTATGATATAAAAATTAGAAATGACCCCAATATTTATCCAAACAGAATCTAAAATTAAATTTTGTTATATATGGTTAGCTAAAAACAACATTGAGTGAAAGACGGCAAATGGTAGACTAACATAGAATATTTTTGTAAACTGGAAGCTCATGAGAAATTCCTTCAAATTCTTTCGAACACATAGTGAAAATATAAAAATATGTGCTATAAAGGTATATAACATGCTTATGATGTCAGTTACTCTCTTGAAGGAGTAGAATGAGATGTGGAACAAAACACAGACTAGCTTTATCTATAATAGTGTTTTAAATGTATTAAAAAATGTTTCAGTCTGTGATTCTGGTGCTGTGTGCTAGAATACATTTTAATTGATCTCTGTAATTTCTGTACTTTAAAAACCTGTACAAAACAAATTAACAAGAAGAAACATTTTTTAAACTCAGTCTCATTCACAATTAGCATCCTGCCATCTAACCTCCAACTTAAAAAAAGAATAATTGAAGAAAACATAGGAGCCGAATTTTATGACCTTGATTTAGGAATTTCTTAGGTCTTCCTCCCAAATCATATCCTACAAAAGAAAAAAAATGATATTTGGACTTTACAACATTAAATCACTTGTTCTCTAAAAGAAACTATTAAATTATAAAAACTCCAGTTGCTGACCAGGAGAAAATATTTCCAAATTTTATATGTGAAAAAGACAATCAGACAATATTAAGAGCTCTCAAAACTGAGTCATAAGTAACTGATTTTTAAAAATAATGTTTAAAAAGTTTGAACTAACACTTCACCAAAGAAGACATACATACCCACATGGCAAATAAGAGCATGAAATTATTCTCATTGGTCATTAGGGAATGGAAAGTAAAACAACGTGACAGTAAAGATTGTGGAGTAGAGGAAGGGTGCATTTCCCAGCAGTTCCTCAGCTCAAGGTTTAAAAAGTGAGAAGTCTGCTTCTCAATGAGATGGGTAACTCGAGGAATTCTCTACAACTCAACACTGGACAATGAAAGAAACAATTGCCACACAAAAATTCAGAAATTTCCAACACATAATCAGTTATTTCCTACACTGGGGCAGTAACAGCTTGACTGGATGTGGTGGTAGTATTGACTGCAGCTGCAGAAGAGAGAGGAAGCACAGGCAGAGAGAGAGAGAGAGAGAGAGAGAAAAGCAAGCATGTTGGAAAATGCTTGGGGGACTCTGTGGACTTGAGAGGGAGACTGATCTTGAACAGACCCAGCATCAATGAGGGAAGCTGTTGACTGGACAGCAACCCAAAGCACTCAACCCACAGGCAGTAGTTCAGTGGGAACTGGGGTCACTGGCATGTGAATTATTTATAAACATGGAGTGACAGTGAGCAGAGGCCGGAGATCAGAAACTCATAAAGGAAGTGGCCATCTGACACAGCAGTCACCTACTGTGGGACCAAGAGAATGCCTGGACCAGTGAGACTATGATAGGAACAAAGAAAATTTTGCCCATGGCATTCAGGCTGGATTGAGAGAGAGAGAAAGAGAGATTGGGAGAGAGAGAGAGAGAGAGAGAGAGAGATAGATAGATAGATATTGATTTTCTTTTGTTGCTGGCATCACATAAGAGCTATTGGAAGATGCCAATACCCAGCTAGACAGGAGCATCTGCATTCCAGGGCTCTAAGTGGTAATTTACATCTATAGCTGTGAATGTGAGACCTGTGACGATTTAGACTTTGCACCCTGAATGTGGAAGGTACAGGAGATCCCTGAGACCCAAATGTTCAACAGAGATTGGCATCTGCATGGCAGCAGGGTGTGTGAATCAAATCTCAAAACCCCACCAACAGAGTTTCAAAGGTCAGCCAAGACTCAATCCCAACTACTGGAATTTCCAATTTAGAACTCTCCACCACACCTGCTGTAGGAGTACCTAATTTGTCAGCACTTCCCAGTCTATTCCACTTTAGACTGAGGAGACAGGAAGCTGAGAGCTATCACAACCAACTTTGGTTCCTAATCACAACAGCTGGCAGCTAGGTGAGGAACACAGAGCCATGGGACTTGACAAACCCCAGTTCTTGACTTAAGGGTCACAGAGCCCGAATAAATACAAAGAATGAAAATCCATCCTTGCCAAGAGTTTTGACCATTTCAGCAGAAACTGGTCCTATATTTCTCATTAAGAATTTTGTTTGAAAGCAGAACCCAGCTGATTCGAAAGTTGAAACTCTGTTTGGAGTCTGAGGTGGTCTACTCAATGACCCTTACTATGGAGGGAGCTGTCACCCTCAAACAGAACATGTTTATCTTGTAGTCCTAAAGAAGGCACACATTCAGGGATTGGACATGCACTTCAGGCTGGATTGGAGCTCATCCCCCTTTCCTAACTGCCTAGATGCTTTATCTAACAATTCAGCTTAAATGCCATTAGATGGGATCAAGGATGTCAGTGACCAAGGTGGGGCATCAGAATCTGGCCTTAAGGTCCTCACCACATGCTAAGTAGCTGATGGTGCCATGCTCTTGGACTTCTCAGTCTCTAGAACAATAAAAGATCAATGTATTTTCTTTATAAACTATCTGGTCTCAGATATTTGGTTACAGTAGCCCAAAATGGACTAAGACCAAGACCCTCCATTATTTCCATCTCAATATGATAGTCTACAAAGTCCTACCTGATCTGTCCTTCCCCACCTCCCTGACCTCGTACCCTACTTCTTTCCCGTCTCTCATTACACATCCACCACAGATTTATTTTACACTGCTCCTTGAACACACCAGGCATTTTCCTGTCCCAGCACATGACCTATGCTAGTTCCTCTTCCAGGAATTCTCTTCCCCCAGATGTCAATATGATTTTTCTCTTAGGTCTCTAAAGTCTTTGCTCACTGAGGCCTTCTTTGAGGGTTGCAAGCAATTCCCCCAACCATGACCTTTAATGCCTCTTCTTGCTGTGTTACTTCTATTCATAACAACTTCGATCTTCTATCTCACTGTGTGAATTACTTTGTAATTTTTTTAAAAGAAATCTCTTTTTCTCCTTGTTAGAATATAAACCTCAAGAAGGAGAGATATGCTCTGCATTTATTTATTGCTGTATTCATATTGTTTTGAAGAATGCCTTGCACAAATCAGCAAACACCATGCCTAAGTAGTGGCTCATTTCTGGAAGTCTACCTATACTTTGTAACATTGATTCTTTTTCTTTATTATCATCCATTAATTGCAACAATTAGTGGGTTTCACTGTGATGTGCGTATATATCCATATAAGCATTCATCATGCTTTTATCACATCTAGCTTCCTTCTCTCCCCTCTCCTATCCTCCCCCTCCTATTTCCTAATACCTCCTTTACTATTTTCAGTTCATTCTTTATTTTTGTGTTTATTTTATTTTATTTTATTTTTTAGTGTTCACATATGCGAGGAAACGTGTGATACTTCTTGTTCTATATCTGGCTTAAAATGGTTACATCCTGGTTATTCCATTTTCCTGCAAATGACAGCATTTTATTTTTCTTTATGTCTGAATAATGTTTCATTAAGTATCTGTCCCATATGTTCTTTACCCATTCATCTGTTGATGGCACATAGGCTGATTCCATATATTGGCTATTGTGAATAGTGCCAAAATAAATATGAACATATAAGTTAAAAAATATCTTTTCTCCTCCCACATTTTCACTCTTTTTAATTTAAATTTAAATGTTTAAAATTTCATTTTTATTTTATTGTTTCCTTTTTTTCCATTCTATGTGACTGAGTGTTGTTACTGCATGGATTAATTTATATTAATAAATAAAATACACACCCACACATATATACATATATGTTCATATATTTTCACTTTCATTTTACTTGTTTTCTTCTTCATCCATTTATTATTTGCCATCAGATTAACTTTGGTTGTGTAAAATTATATGTTGGTTTGAGTTATTTTGATCTTACTTTTGCCTTGAATTTTGTTCCTCTTATTGACCCTTCTTCACTCTTCTTCCACAAATAGTCAAATTTTCCTGTTCTCTCTTTTTTAAAATTTTATTACTTGTATTTTTTACTCCTACTTCTTCATAGCCATTATCTACTATCTATGTCCTGCCTCTCATTTGGTCAGTTTTTAAATATTTTAAACATTTTCTTACCTTCCTAGCTTATTTTCTCTTTACTTATGAAAATTTATTTACACTATTGATATAACTATATAGTTTATGCAATTTCCATCCCATTCATTTGCTTTAAATATTAATAGAATGAACAATGTAGTGGACATCTCCTATTTAATGAATGATCTAGTTCATGGTTGTTTATTATTGGTGTTGATGTTAAATGCTGACCCAACAATTTCTAAATAGGTGGTAATTTGTGTGTTATATTTCCAGTAAACACTGGACATTTATTTTAAGACTATACAACTGTTTCTATTATAATTAATTGCCATTCCTAATTACCTACTCCCTCTAAGAAAGGCTAAAAAGTGATTGGAACACTTAAAAATACAGAGTAGAGACTGTGATGCTTAGAACTACTCTCAATTCAGCCAATTAACAGTGAAGTTTGCTCCACACAAACAATCCCCACTTAAGCCTCAAAAATACTTCCATACATAGAAAAGGAGAGAGAAAGCTCCCAAATGAACAATCAGGCCCTAAGGAGGAACAACCTCAGATCCCATTCCTGGACATCTATAAATTCATAAAAAAACAGAGATGTTCCAGAACAAAACAGATAACTTACTCCAAATGACATGTGTATAAAAGAGAATGGGGAATCTATCTCAAATGATAAATAAATCCAATACCTCTGAAAACATGAGAAAATAAGCAAACAAAAATTTTCCCCCAATTTTTAATCTCTAAGAAAAGGAACCCACAGATATGGAAGTGGATGAAATTCCTAAGAAAAAATATATAAAAATTGATTATTAAAATGTTCAGTGTATTAAAAATGAATTAAGAGAGCAAATATAAAATATGTATAAACTTTTAAATAAAGAGGTGGAGAAAATAAAAATAGAACAATTAGAGCCCTTGTAAATAAAATACACAATGAATCAGATTAAAAATTCATTTGAAAACATCAAAAACAGATTAGATTGCATAAAAAATAGAAGATTGGGCCTTGAAAACAAAACATCAGGTGTTGAATATAGGACATATAAATTTGAATACTCAGTATGCAATGAAAGAAAAATAATAAAGATTGTAATCAGAATGTACAAGAACTCTGAGACAACAGAGACATCGAAGAACTCAAAGAAAACAAATATGAGAGTCATTGAGATGGAAGAGAACATATAGATAGAGGATAAAGGCATTAAGAACATTTTGTAGCAGAAAAATTTCTACTATCTGATATTCAAAAAAGCGTGCATATAGGACCCCAAATTGACAAAATAAACAAGAATCTCTTCCAAACACAAAATCAAGATGTCTGACATAGAAAAGCGAAAATATTAAAAGTTCCAAGAGAAAACCATCAGGTCACATGTAGAGGCAAACCAATAATTTTCACTTCTGACTTCCCAATGCAGACCCTAAAATCAATGAGGAATTTGAATGAGGTGGTCCAAACATTCAAGGAAAATAAAATGGCCAAGCAAGATTTCTATATGTAGCAAAGCTAGCTTTCAGGATTGATGAAGAAATAAAAACTGTCCATATAAGGATAAACTAATAGAATTCATGACCATTAAGCCTGAATTACCAAGAATACTCAAAGATAAACTGCACATAGAAGAATTATAAACAAACCTCAAATCTCCCAAACAGATGAAGATCACTAGAAGAGCAACTAACTAAATAAAAATCAAGACATAATTAAACCAAACAAATCAAAATGTCAGGAAATAACAAACTACTATATATAATAATACTGTATGTAAAAGGTCTCAGCTCCTCAATTAAAAAACATAGACTGGAAGAATTGATTAAAGATGAGATCCAACTATATGCTGTTTGCAAGCAACTGATCTCATAGGCAAAGACACACACAGGTTGAAATTGAAAGGATATAAAAATTATTTCTTGTAAATGGTGTCCAAAAGCTATTTACTATTCTCATACCTGATAAAGCAGATTTCAAGCAAAAATTATCCAGAGGAGACAAACAAGGCCACTACACACTACTAAAGAAAAACACAAAGAAAACACAATTATAGTGTGTGTGTGTGTGTGTGTGTGTATATATATATATATATACCAAATATCAGTGTGCCTCATTAAATTAAGAAATTAATTTTTGATAGATAGACCTAGATAGACCCAATACAATAATACTGGGTGATACTATAAATCAAGTAGTCCTAAAAGGCATCTACAGACTATTTCATCTCCAAACACTTAAATTTACTTTATTATTAGCAGCTCATGGAATCTTTTCCAAAATACATCATTTTTTTATGTTACAATGTTAAGTCTGATAAATATAAAATATAAATATATATTTTATATTATATAAAAAATATAAATAAATATAAAAATATAAAAAAATTTTCCATGCATCATATCAGATTATAATAGAATGAAACTGCAAATGAATAATAAGAAAAATAATGGAAAACACATAAACATATGGAGATTGAATAATACTATTTTAAATGAGGAACAGACCATGGAAGAGATGAGAGAAAAAAAATCAAGAAATTCTTAAAAATAATGAGGGCATATCAAACCTACAATATATCAAAATCTTTGGGACAATATGAGAGTAGTAACAAGAAGAAAATTTATAATATTGAGTTCTTACTTTAAAAGAATAGAAAGACTCCAAACAAATAATGTAATACTCAACCCCAAGAACTTAGAAAAGGGAAGAAAAAACCTAATTCCCAAATTAGTGAAAGAGGAAACAATTAAGCTCAAAGCTGAAATTAAAGAGTTGAGAATTAAAAATCAAAACAAAATACAAAGGATTAACACAACAAAGAGTTGTTTCCCTGAAAAGTTAAATAAGATTTGTAAACCCTTATACAAACTAACAAAAGAAAAATAAAGATTCAAATAAATAAAATCAGAGATGAATCAGGTGATACCACCACAGACATTTCTGAAATCCAGAGTATCATTACAAACTATATTAAAAATTTATACGTCATTAAATTAGAAAATCTAGAAGACATTGTCGAATTTCTATATGTATATGTCCCACCCAAATTGAACCAGGATGCTCTAGAAAACCTAAACAGACCAATATCAAATAATTAAATTCAAACATTAGTTAAAAGCCTTTTAACAAAGAAAAGCCCAGGACCAGATGTATTCTCACCTGAGTTCTAAAAGACCTTTATAGAAAAACGAACACAAATCTTTCTCAAATAATTCTATGAAATTGAAAGGGAGGGAACAATCTCAAATATGTTCTATAAAGCTTGTATAACTCTGATACCAAAACCAGACAAAGACACACATAGGAAAGAAAACTATAGACCAATAACCTTCATGAACATATATGCAAAAATCCTTAATAAAATACTAGCAAACCACATTCAAATACACATTAAGAAGATGGTACACCATAATCAAGTAGTGTACTATTCTAGAGATGCAAGGTTAGTTCAACATACAGAAACCAAAGAAAGTAATTTACCACATAAATAAAATTAAGGACAAGAATCATATGGTAATATCAATAGATGCAGCAAACAACTGTGATAAAAACCAATACTCATTCCTGTAAAAAACAGTGGAGAAACTAGAGAGAGTAGGAACTTACTTCAATATCATAAAGTCTATATATGACTAACCCAAGGCCAACATCATATTGAATGGAGAAAAACTGAAAAAATTGCCTCTAAAAATAGGAATAAGGGAAGGATGTCCACTCTCACCACTTCTATTCAATATTGTTCTTGAATCTCTAACTAGAGCAATCAAGTAAGAGAAGAAAATTAAGGGATACAAATAGGAAAAGAAGTCAATTTATTTGTTTGCTAAAGACATAATCCTATATGAAAAAGACCCAAAACACTTCACCAAACAACTTATTCAGCTAATAAATGAATTCAGTAAAGGGGCAGGATACAAGATCAACATTCATAAATAAATGGCTTTCCTATATTCCAACAGTGATTCTTCTGAAAAATAAAATCAGGAAAACTATCCCTTTTACAATGTAAACAACAACAACAACAAACCAATGAGCAAAAAACAAACTTAGGAATTAATCTACCCAAGAAAGTACAGACTTCTACAATTAAAATTATAGAACATGAAGAAAGAATTTGAAGAAGACCTTAAAAGATTGAAAGACCACCCATGTTTTGGGGTTGTCAGAATTAATATGTCAAAATAGTTATATTACCAGAAGCACTATGCAGATTCAAGGAAATCCCCATCAAAATATCAATGACGTTCTTCACAGAACTAGAAAAAAAAAGTCCTAAAATTCCTTTGGAAGAATAAGAGACCCAGAATTACCAAAGCAATCTTGAGCAAGAACAATGCAGGAGGAATCACAATACATGATCAAATTATACTACAGACCTATGGTAATAAAAAAAAGCATGGTATTGGCACCACAATAGAAATGAAGACCAATGGAATAGAATAGAAAGCACAGAGACAAAACCACATAGTTACAATCATCTGATACCTGATAAAAGTACCAAAAATATATGTTAGAGAAAAGATAGCCTTTTAAACAAATGGTGCTAGAAAAGCTATCCACCCATAAGTGGAAGAATGAAAGTAGATCCTTTTCTCTCACCCTACACAAAAGTCAAATAAAAGGAGATCAACGACTTAGGAATTAGAACAGTAACATGGCAACTGCTAGAAGAAAATATAGGTCAACACTCCATCATATTGGTGCAGGCACTAAAGTCCTGCTCCATACACCTAATGCTTAAGAAATAAAACCATGCAAAGGAAACAAGAATGTAAAAAGAGAACCTATAGAATGGGAAAAAATCATTTCCAGCTGTTTTTTCTGACAGGGATTTAATATCTAGACTGTATAAAGAAACCAAACCAAACAAACAAACAAAAATGATGCAATCAACAAATGGGCAAAAAAGTTAAGCAGACATTTTTTTTCAAAAGGAAAACCACAAATGGCCAATCAATAATAAAAATATGTTCAACATCTCTAGTAACCAGGGGAATGCAACTCAAAACTACTTTGAGATTTCATCTCACTTTAGTCAGAATAGCAATTATCAAGAACATAAATAATATGAAATGTTGATGAGGATGTGGGGAGAAAGGAACACTCATACGTTGTGGGTTGGACTGCAAAGTAGTACAACTGGAAAACAGTATTGAGATTCCTCAAAAAATTGAGTACTGGAAACACCAGCTATCCCACTACTGTTCATCCAAAATCAGCATACTATAATGATACAGGCATATCAATGTTTAAAGCCTAGTTATGGTACCAGCCCAGATGCCTGTCAATAGATGAACGAATTAAGAAGTGTGGCATATATACACAATGTAGTTTTTACTCAGCCATGAAAAAGACTTAATTATGGCATTTTCTGATAAATGGATGGAACTTATTTCCCATGCTAAGGGAAATAAGCCAGAGTCAGAAAATCAAAGGTCAAATATTTTCTCTCATATGTGGAAAGCAGAGCAAAATGAGGGAATAAAGGAGGTGAGGATCAGATGTCATAAAGATGTAGGGAATATCAGTGGAGTAGAAGGAGATTAAGATGGATGGAGGAGGGATGGGAAATAGGAGGAAATGCAGAATGAATTTAACAAAATTATATGATGTACCTACATAAACATAGCATGGTGAATTCCACCTTCATGTATATCCACAAAGTACCCATCAATAACAAATAAATAAATGAGTAAAGGGAGGGCCAGAAGAGTAGGAGTACCCAGGACTGAAATGGAATAAATCAAATTCCATATATGTGTGATTTTGTTAACCATTATGTATAAATATAATGCTCTAGTAAATGAAAAAATAATATATCACTATGTATCTATTACAATGGCTAAAGAAATAAATCAATAATGCCAAGAACTGGTTAAAATGTGGAACAGCTAGAAGTCTTATACATTGCTCTTGGGAGTGCACAGATATTTTTAGAAGATAGTTTGGTGGTTTTTAAATAAAGTTAAACATACAATTCTACTCTTAGGTATTTATAGTTGAAATGAAGATGAAAGAAAGAAGAAAATGAAATAAATGAGAAGTTATGTTTGCACAAAAAACTCTATATGTTTATAGTAGTATTCATAATTGATCCAAATTGGCAATAATCCAATTGTCCTTTAGTTAGAAAAAGGATAAACAAATTGCTATAGATCCTTACAAGAAAATGCTACTTTTTAAAAAAGGAAAAATTGATGTAATCAATACCATTGATGTATGTCTAATGAGTTATACTAATTCAAATAAGCTGAACTCAAGGTTATGGGCTATGTAATTCTATGCATATGACATTGTGCAAAAACAAATTATAGAGGTAAAAAACACCACGAGTGGCTGCTAGGGACTAGTGGTCATTGCAGAGTTTAGTTACAGAAGGACAGTATAGGGGGATTTGGAGACTGTTACTTCGAGGGAAAATAAATTTTAAAATTGAGCATTAAAAATGGCAATTTCATATAAAGAAAACAATATTTCCTTCTTCCTTAAAACACCAGAAGATATGCAATATCTTGCTCATATAATTTCAATGTAAGAATTTGCTGTAGTCAAATGAAATAACCTTTATTCTGTAAGTAATCTAATTTCTACTTCCATGTCTGATTTTGCTAGAATCTTCTGATTATAACTCTCATTTCAGAGCTAAGGTCTTTTGCATTGTGAATTATTCCATCCTTGGTTTTGATTCAAATACTACTCTGTATGAAGCAATCAACAGTAATATGACTATGGTTGATCCACATAACCAAAGGGCCCAAGATAACCATAATAACTTTTTCACTTACTTCTGTTTACTTATTCCATCTTTCTTCCCCAAGTTTTAGGAACTTCACAAAGACAAGTACAAAATTATCAAGTAGAAAAAGAAAAACAGTCACAAAAATAATAGAAGACCAGCACCAACAAAAGTCAGCTGTAAATCAGTTCTTGCTTACCAGGCAGCAAAGCCAAAAGGAAAAACTTGCTCATTTAAACCTTTTGTAGAAAGAAGAAAGTATGTCAGTTCCTCTTGAAAACAAAGGTTTTCCCTTTAATTCTATAGAAAACTCCTCAGGTGAGACTCAAAGAAAATACTAATATACTAATTGTTGGAACACAAATACTTTCTTTTAACTCTTTCCTATTATATGAGACTTAAAAATTATGTTTAGAAATATGATCCAGGAAGGAAAATTCTGGGAGTTACTAAACTAATGAGGTTTAAGTATTTAGGTTGCTGGCCCAAGAGCTTTAACTGAAAGTCAGGTCCCATTTCCATCAACTTTTGGACAGTAGCTGGATTACTCATAATTGGTTGACACTGAGATTCTTCAGAATATCTCAAAAGTCTGAATGACCCTTGAGAAAAAAAAAAATCTTCTAATTCCCATTAGAAACTTTGGTGTGTGCCAGTGGCAACAGAAATGCAGACTGCATTCCACTGCTTAAGTATTTAGCCCAGAGGAAGGAGTATCTCTGTATTATTAATATGCATGGAGGAAGTTTGCTGCCTGTGCTAGATATTTTAGTTGGCCAATTGAACATTTATCCTTAAGTCTTATCTTTTAGGCTACCTAAATCATAAAGAATAGCAACAGGAAAAAGAATATCCCTGGTGATTGAAATCTGTTCAATTTTCTTAGTTTTGATAGTAAGAAAAGATTTTTGCAGATTTCATCTGAACATTCATCTGTATATAGTCATGTCCTAGCTCAGAAAGCAAGAGGTATGCTATAACTTTCCCAGACTACCAGCAGCTAGAGATGGTCATGTGACTCAGTTCTTTACTTATGTTGGGTGCAGATATGCTGACTGAACCTGAGGCTGCTACCCTGCAAACACAAGAGAAGGGAACAACAACAACAACAACAACAACAACAACAAAACAAAACTCAGAGATGTCAGCACTGACATGTCTAAGCTGCTAAAGCCAGTAGCTGCCTATATCTATACTCCATTATTGTAAGAAATGTATGCTATTGTGTTTCACCATTGCAAGTTATGTTTTCTGTTTTTACATTTAACAGGCTACTTACAAATATAGTTCCATACTAACAAAAAAGACTGCCACATTAATAGTTAATGTAAGTCCACAGTTAAACAGTTCTTTTAATTCTGATATCAGATACTCTCGTCCTGACACGATTATTTCAAAGTCTATTAAAAACTATTTTAAAGCAACTCATTTGTTTCCTTGATGGTCAGGATTTGTTAGAGCTGTTATCATTGTGTGTGTGTGTGTGTGTGTGTGTGTGTGTCTGTGTGTGTAAGTAACACCATCAGACACCCTGATGGATCATTAGCTCCAAAATGCACATCAAACACTTCTCAGCTTCTTCTGTAAGTGATCCCCACCCCCCATCATTTATTCTTTTTTCTGTCATATTGAATCACTTGCATATAGAAGGCAATTCTCTTACATTTTTATCAGGAAACATGAAGCCATTTAAAATGACAATATGAACCACACAACCAATCCCATGAAGGCCTTTGACCTTTCCCGTGGCACTTTCAAATTTTTATCTTCATCACTTGTTCTGAAAATGTCTCTTCTCTACGTGAGTTTGGAATTTACCTCTTATCCAAGTCCAACAGAATCTGTGTTTAATTGACTTCCATTCTGCTTGTTCTTCTATAACATTTCCCCAGAGCTCATCACTGGGCTGGAACCCAAATTTCTGTCCTCTCTTTCCTATACTCCAAGCACCTGATAAAGAGCCAGACTGATTCTGGGGCATGGGTAGCACTGCCAGCAGGCGATGCTCAGTAGTCCCCTAGTGGCCTGAAGGAGTTCGTGCAGCTTTCTAAAGTGCTTATTCTGCTCCATGGAGGTGTGAGATTCATTAAGCCGCAAGTTCATTAACTGCCAATTAGCTTGATTCTTTCTGGAGGCCCAGGAAACAGGCCCAGAACTCCACCTTATATGGGTTTGCTCTCCAGTGGGTCACAGTCTATCTAAGTGTCACATTGTGTTGTCACAATCTGAAATTTTGCTCTCACATTTGGGATGCAGTCTTCTGAGTTTGAATTCCTTTTAAAAGCTGACAGAAATTGACTTACGTTTCCTTCAGCAAAGCAGAGGCATTGATAATAAGAATACAGGGCTTTCTTGGGGACTCACAGGACAGAAATGACCCCCAGATCGTGAAGGAGTTAAATCAGAGACGGTGTCAAAAATCCAGGCAGCTATTTGCTCAGATGCCTGGATGGCAGTGACTCTTCTCTCTGCTTCTTTGTTTAATATTGCTGCAATCCTACTTCCTCTTCCATAGATCTTTCTGTGCCATTCCCTGAACTTGGTCAAACCCATCCTTCCCCAACACTCACAGCCTTAGTGACAGCAAACAGATCTAATTTCTTAGTTCCATTTCTAAATGCTGGAGAGAAAACATTTCATTTGGCTAAAAATGACCACAGTGATGATGATGATGAGGTCAATGATGGTGGTGCCATTGTTGCTAGATGCTTGTGTGAATATGTCTCAGGATAAGCACCTTCATGCTTGTTTCATTCCATTCTCATTCTGACCCTATAATCCCATTTTATAAAGATGATAAAGATGACGCCTAGAGAAGATAAATAACTTGCTTATGTAATTTGACTGCTAGGGAACTCAAGTTACTTAATTCCACAGTGTTCTAATCAATTGAAAGCTAAGACAGAATTAAGGCATACAACATGACAAGAAAAGTTAAACTGAATGGATACTGGTGGAGCAAGTATAAATCATCAATTCCTACCCTTTATATTCTTTTTGAAAAAGACTTTTGGTATCTCAGTCTTTATGTTTTGAGATTTGAAATGGCTACTGTCTGTCTTTAGTTTTGGAAAGCACCAGAGTAGCCCACAATGTGCTCAACAGTCTGTTCCTAAACAAGCCAGAACAATTTAAAACTGCATTCCAGAGGAATCTCCCTTTATTGTCTTTTGCTTCCCAGAGCAATTTTATCCTTATGGCCCTGCATTTCCATTAGGGATCACATGGGATTTTCTTCAGTGTCCACTGGGATGGTGAGCATCCCTTAACAACAATATAATATGCCATTGGCCCAGATAGTTTAAGAGCTGTTACTTTAGCAAAAGGAGTCAGACTGACATGCACAAAGCATGATGTATAAAAGTGTATATTTTGGACATACTAACTCACTCTGGGAATTTCCAGTAGAACTGACAAATTTGTTAACCTTTGTTCACTGACCTTGACTTCTACATAGTTGCTTATGATTAAGAATTGTGGTTTGGAATCCTAATTCTGCCACTTACTAGCTAGGTAAAATCAGGCAAGTTTTATATCTTGCTGAGATATCCAATGACACAATTATACACAGCTTACAGAGCCATGGGGGATGCTAGAATCTTCTGTACTCATGCATTTCTTCCTAGACTGGAAAGGAGAAGGTTACTCCATCTTCATCATGCCACTCCACACTGTTCAAATCACGCTGAAGTTGTGGGAGGATTGCTGCCTATGAACTGGAAAGTTCCCCAGGCTCTATGTTTCCCTATACAACCATTCTTCAGAGGAATAATGCCAAATTTCTTTACATTCTTCTCTGGTGCCTCCATATGGGCCTTTGGGTTCTTCTATAGCATGTGAATTGGGAAAAAGGCAATGCCAGGTGATGAATACAGAGTCCCAATTTTTGGAGAAGATGGCTTACAGTCTCCTTCATTTGCCAGGGAAGGGACCAGTTTTTTTGCTCCCTAGAGAAGCTAAGAAGAAGCTTCTCATTAAGTCATGGCTTTCCCCAAAGATATATTTCTCCTTTTCTCTCTCCCATTATATGCATTCATGCACTATATAACAATATTTTGGTCAACAACGCACCAGATATATAAAAGTATACATCATCTAGCCTTGGTGTGTGGTTGGCTCTACTATCTAGCTTGGTGCAAATATACTCTGTGATGTTTCCACAATGATGAAATCACCTAATGAAACATTTTCTTGAGCATATCCCTCTTGTTAAGTAATTCATTACTATACTTAATTTGGTTCAGTGATGGTTGAGGAAATTCATTTTTCCAATCTATGGTAAGGCTGTCATGAAGTTTGTATATGCAGAAATATGATGGGGTTAAATAGCACGACTTTCTTTGAATTTAGCCTATGGAGACTTCAGCATGTTTTACTTTAAACTGGGAAGTGTAAAACTCTAGGATTTTGCATTCTAAATGGTTCTCAGCCAGAGAAAGTAACTTGTCTCTAGGATGCATTTTGAAACATAATAGGCATATTTAGTTTTTATAGAACCAGAGATATTTAGTGGGCTTCAGTGAGAAATTCTAAATATCCTGAAATGTATAAGAAGGTTACATCTAATGAAGAATTGTCCTTCCCCCAATGACAATAGCACATTGCATTGAAAAACCCTGCAACATGCACCCGTTAGAATTAATGATGTGTGACTGTGAGATGAATTTACAATGATTTTCTTTCATTTGCATTTCATTGATCACTATTGATGATGGCTGTCTTTTGTGTTTCTTGGCCTTTTAAATGGAAATTGTAAATATATAATATGTCTGATTTATGACCAATTATGGCTATTTATTTTCTTTTAATTTATCATATATTAACATAGCAGTCATATTATACATGTGAACATATACTCTTTCAATGTGTTTCTTGCTTTATCTCTCTTCATAGTGTGTGCATGCTATTTTATCTGTCTTAGAAATACGTAAATGTATGAACATGTGGAGCTATTCTCAGTATATTACAGGGTGAAAATAAAACTTTGAAGGATACTAAACTGGTAAGAAACTTTGGTGTGGTTGGACTTGAGAGGCTAAACCATCCATTTTGCTAGATTTTGAGGAGTAATTTGCTGGAGTCATGTTTCTCAACCTTAGCACCACTGATGGTTTGGGCCAGATAATTATTTTTCATGGGGTCTGTTCCATGCACTATGGGATATTTAACAGCACGCCTGGTTTCTATACACTGAGTACCATTATATACACTGACCAAGTTGTGGAACAAACACAATTTTTGTGGAAAACACAATTCCAATGATTTTTGTTTGTTTTTAATCAGTTGAGATTGGCAGTGAGAAAATGGAAGTATGTGTTTTCCAAGAGGTAATTCTGTATTGACCTTGAATATTTTGTTTGTTTATGTATGCATGTAGGCATATATCTGTGTATTTATTGGTTCTTTTATGAAACATTCTATTTAGTGCATGGTGACATGGTTGTTCTTTCTGTGCAATAATTCCTGCAACTTTCCCTGAATCCTTGATAAGGCACTGTGTATAGACAAAGCTATATTAGTGACAGAGGCACAAAGAATTAAAATACAAGACACAGAGGGGAGAATTTTTTTTTCCCACACATTGTCCTTCTGCAAAGTCCAGCATATTAATAGCAGTATTGTTGGGAAGTACATTAGTTTTAGACATCTTAATGAACATTTGAAAAAACAAAAAAGTGGGGCTGGGGTTGTGGCTCAGTGGTAGTGCATTCACCTAGCATGGATGAGGCACTGGATTGGATCCTCAGCACCACATAAGATAAATAAATAAAGGTATTGTGTCCATCTACAACTAAATAAAATAAAATAAAAAATTAAAAAGCAAGAAAGTTAATATCCAAGGTGATTTTTTAAAAGTACATATTTTGGAGAAACAGCTGAGATATGGACAAGTAAGGAATAAATATTCTCAAATTGCCAGAAGAAGGTCATTACCTATATGCAAGACCACTGTATTTTGTAAACAAAATGCTACGTAAGTGACTATACAACGGCCAAAGTCATAACCATTGCCTCGTTCTTGAACTTTCTTTTCTTACTAGTTCCATAGGACAATAACCTCACCTTTGATGCCATATTAAACAGATACTCAGGGAAAGCCCACATGGCCACCATTAAACAAAGATGACCACTGTGTTCTCTTTGATTTAAGCTAGGCTCTCCTAAAAGCCCCTGCTCACTACAAAATTGGGTTTCCACATCTCTCCTCATCCTTCTTATTCTCTGCAGACCACAGTATGTTTTCCACTCACAATGATTGTACCATTACTTTAAATCCCTAAATTTCTGATACATGTGATGCTGTTAAATAATACAGTGTTCCTTTTTTTTTAACTACAAATTGTTTTTTATTCAAGCACAGGCACCAGTATTTAAGTGTTACTTTGGTAGATTTGTATCATTTATATAAAAATATTTACTATCCATCTTATTGCATGAAGAGTTGAACAATATTGGAACAATCCTGGATTCTATTTCTGATTTTTATCCGCCTTATGGGCAGCAGACACACCCTTCCTTTGTATTTAAAAATAACCCCACACTATTCATTTACCAGCACTTACAGCACACCAGAACAATTTAATTAGAGTGCTGCTAATAGACCTTGTCTGCCCCAATTCCGAACAGCTATGCATAAACAAGGGACTTCATTACATGTAGACACTATCATATACAATAATTTGAATCCTCAGAATTATTGTATATGAATTACAGAACTTGACTACCTTAAAGATGGTCAGGTCTAGCAAAGTCATTTAAAGGCGAGGTTCTCTGAGGTGAAATAATTGGGATTACCTAGTTTATCATTACTTCCAGCTCTAGTATACTTTTTTTCCCATTGAGATTGGAAAAGAGCTTCTTTTCTCTTCATTAATTATTTAGCAATGAACACCTATCAAGAATAGAATTAGGGGCTGGGGCTGGGGCTCAGTGGCAAACCACTTGCCTAGCATGTGTGAGGCACTGCGTTCCATCCTTAGCACCACATAAAAATAAACAAATAAAATAAAGGCATTCTGTTCATCTACAACTATCAAAAGTAGAACCAGATACATGTATTTTTTCTTTAGTGACAAATGTAACTACATTCAATTATTCTTTGCTACATAAAAAGTCCTTTCCTAGAGTTCTTACTAAACTTTCTTCCTAGTCACATGAATCAGACATTGTCTTCTATAGACAGATATTATGATCAAATTCCTAAAGATATCAGTAGAACACATTTAAGATTTAACTTGATAAAAGAACAGAATCTGTGATGTACTTAGAAAAAATATGTAAAGGAAGATGAAATTGTTCTGGTGTGCTGTACGTGCTGGTAAATGAATAGTGTGGGGTTATTTTTAAATACAAAGGAAGGGTGTGTCTGCTGCCCATAAGGCGGATAAAAATCAGAAATAGAATCCAGGAGTGTTCTAATATTGTTAACTCTTCACGCAATAAGCTGGATAATAAATATTTTGATATAAATGATACAAATCTAATGAAGTACCATTTAAATACTGGTGCCCATGCCTGAATAAAAAACAAATTGTAGTGAAAATGGACACTGTATTATTTAACAGCATCACATATATCAGAAATTTGGGGATTTAAAGTAACAGTACAATCATTGTGAGTGAAAAACACGTACTGTGGTCAGCAGAGAATGAGAAGGATGAGGAGAGATGTGGAAACTCAATTTTGTAGTGAGCAGGGGCTTTTAGGAGAGCCTAGCTTAAATCAGAGAGAACACAGTGGTCATCTTTGTTTAATGGTGGCCATGTGGGCTTTCCCTGAGGATCTATTTTATATGGCATCAAAGATGAGGGCTAGGACCAGGTTACAGGTTTTCTTACAGCATAAGTAAAACAATATGAGGAAACAGATGCTGAAAATCATTTGCCAGGGATGTTGGAAGGAATTCAGATTTGTGATGGGTAACCAGAAAATTCCATGTAACCACAAGCTTTAGCAATCTTAAAATCATAGGAAATCTTGTTCTGTTCCTATTTTAACTTGTTTCTTTTTGTCTATATTTTATTTATTGAAATGATTCATGTATTTCCTTCATGTATGATTTTTAAGAGTATGCTACATATCTGTGTAGTTATAAAGGCTTTGCAGAATTTTAGATGATGAAATCAAGAAATGAAATTATGAAATCGGTAGGACAATGCTGAACTGAATCACTGGATTTTTGATCTTATGTTCCTGAATTTTCACAATGTTTTTATTATGCCTTTTAATTATATTATCTTAACCATACTTACTATATTATAATTATTTTTATTTATTATAATTTTATTTTTTCACTTTAAATATTAAAACATTAAGGTTTAAGGGGAATTCTTTTAACTACAACTTCCTCCTATCAAAACTAATAGAGAAAGCTATTTCTCAAATTCAGGCATGTTGCTTTGACTTAAGCAATATTTTTAAAATAGGGGCAGCAACATCATCATTTACCATGCCTATGTATGTTTATTCTTATAATATTTTTTCATATTATAGAAAGAGAAAACTTAACCAGCCATTTCTCAGACATTCTCTTCTATAGACAGTTTTTATGACCACGTTCCTAAGGATAGCAGTAGAGCACATTTAAGAGTTAGCTTGAAAAAAGAGGAGAATCTGCAATGTACTTAGAAAAAAAATAGAGTAAGATGAAATTGTTCTGGTGTGCTATAAGTGCTGGTAAATGAATAGTGAGGGGTTATTTTTAAATACAATGGAAGGGTGTGTCTGCCTCCCATAAGGCAGATAAAATTCAGAAAGAGAATCCAGGAGTGTTCCAATATTGTTCAACTCTTCAAGCAGTAAGAGCTATGCAGGAATCCTTCTGTGAACCATAGAAATAATAAATGCTGAGCCCATTGGAACATAATCTCAATCAGCAAGATGCCACTGCCTTCCAGATTTCCTCACAGGCCCTGCTAATTCCATGCCAAAACTAGCAGTGGATTTCTTCCTTCTAATCTCCCCTAATGCCTTATTCGATTATTGTCACTGCTCTCCGACCGTGCACTGTCCCTTCAGAGGCTTCATTTCCCAACTGAGTCAGGTGGAGCAGGTTGGGTGTCTCCAGGACATAGTCTAAGACTATAAACCACCTCATTCCATGTGAAAAGACAGAAACAAGATCAAAGACGGCCTGGGGACTCCTCAAAGTTTTTCTGACAACCTCCTCATCTGTTGGATTACTGACTGGAAGCAAGCAAGGAAGCGGGACATGAGGGGTTTGGAGGATTTCTCTAGTTGATTGGCAAAGGAGAGCTGGTCGAGGGGGAGGAATAAACCAGGAAGAGGGTGAAATGGGCATTTCAGTGAACCGCAGGATGGTGTTACTTCTGCCCTGGCTATACATTATTCTATGGTAAGATTTTTTTCTTATTTTTCCTTTTAGCTTGGAGAAAAGGAAAAGTATATACCTACCAGGTGACTTCTATACTAAACTGCAAAAGAAACCAGGGGGTGGTGTAGCATGTATCCATAATGGAGTGAATTAGGGTAGCATAGACAACATATTTTTTCTGAGACCAGAAGGATAGATCATTGATTGTCTTACCATCAGGTTAGAAAATGCTCTGGGTAAACTGGCAGATGAAGGCAACTTCTACCCAGAAAACATCAGTCGGATCCTGGACAACTTGCTTGAAGGCTATGACAATCGGCTACGGCCGGGATTTGGAGGTAAGAAGATACATTTTTTGCTAAATCAGACAACTGTAGTTTCCTTCATTCTTTATAGCCCTTCCAAGTCCTAGAGGGGTCAGAAAGGGGGTAGATCATCAGAGTGGTAAGGAATAGAGGTTCCACAGATAGGCCATTCATGTATTCCTATTTAATCTCTGCCCCTTCCTCAATTAGTGATGTTATGGAAGTTACTTGACCTCTAAGTTTTAGAATCCTGGTCTATATTGTGGGTGTACGAACATGTTTGCCTCATAGAGAGAGTATAGAATGAAATTCTCTATGTTAAACACTCCTTAGCATTTGCTCCATGAAAATATATAGATATGAATATATTTATGCATTATTATTTTATTACAATGCTTTCTCTTTTATTCTTTAAAAATCTCCTCAATTATACTAGAATAAATTTAAAATAATGTAACTAATGTGAGGTTTCAGAGTTGAAAGATTCAAGGTGGCCCATAACTGGAATATCCTGGGATCTGCTATAGACTCTGGGCATGGGTAGCGGGGAGTTATTAAGCTCAGTCTCAATTAATATGCCTGGCAATAATTGCCCCTACTCTCTGGGTTAATTCCAGGTGCTGTCACTGAAGTCAAAACGGACATTTATGTTACCAGTTTTGGACCTGTGTCAGATGTGGAGATGGTGAGTGAGTGCTGATTGAGTTGGATATTTTTACTTAGGAAAGGAGAGCAGAGTCCCACAACTAATGACACGGGGTCATCAAGCTTGGCTCCAGATTCACGATGCAATATGTGCATTCATGCTGGGAGGGCTTGGCCATTAGAGCAGATTACCCCTTAATCTTCACATTTCACTGAGGGTTCTGCTGAAACATTTTGGACTGAAGGCCTTTTAAAGATTACATCCTCTCTTTCTTCCACATGCCATGCAATGATTTTTTTCTATGAAGAGAAGAATTTCTCCTTTGTGAAGTCCTTATACAATTGTTTGAATAGTTAAACCAAACCAAACCAAACAAACAAAAAAAGATTCTATGCCCTATAAAAATATATGGAGGTTACTTATGAAACTTAAAATATACCTGTCTTTTGCAATACATCATTGTCAAGTCTAGTTTGTTAAGACAGTAAAAGGAACACTTGGAACAGCTCATGCATTCCCCTTTTTACATTGCAATGGACCAGTGGGTGTTCTGGGGATTCTGTTCCAGGTACAGATGGCTGTAGGATTCGTAAGAAGGTATTTATAGTAGGTGGAGATGAAAACCTGAACTAGTCCTCTAGAACAAAGTGTACCATGATATCTTTTCACAGTTCTCAGGTAGCATTCTTTTCTTTGAAATTAAAATACAAATACTAATGTGGAAACACACATAACTATCTTTAAATAGCTGTGCCATTCAATTTTATTAGGGAAATATAATTTTGGATAAATAATTAATGGAGTTTTTTTAATCTTTTTTGCCATTTGAATTGAGAAAGAAAAGAAGAAAAGGGGAAAAAGAAAGATGAAAGAAAGAAAAAAGAAAGGAATAAAGGAGGAAAGAAAAAAGGGAGGAAGAAAGAAGAAAGAAAGAAAACGAGGGATATGGGTAGAGAGCAAGGGAGGGGTTTATGAAGAGATAAGTATTCTGTAATATGAGGAGAAAGGAAAGTCACCATAACTCAGAATACTGATTATTTTTGTATTATATGATTCATTCAAATACTGACTCACCCCAAGAAACAACCAGTAGTTCAACAGCTAAGTATACCCAGAATCATTTAATTCTGGGTATACTTAGAATTTTATCTTAAACATATGTCTCCTTTAAAGTGGATTTGTAAAGTGGATTTATATCCAAGCTAATGTAGCTCAGATAATTATTGTATGACTATATTGTGTGTTATATTTTATAAACAAAATTACTACCAGTACTAATAAGTATCATAAAGGAATTTATAAAACAGGCAAAAACATTTATTGACATTCCTTTTGTATAATTACAAGTTATTGTCAATAACAGTAACCTTATCAAAATTCTTAAAATTTTTGATGTTATTTCATGAAAGTCAAAAGTGGAAACTCCTATTTATATTTATAATATTTATATTCAGACTTAAATGATTATCTGTTTGGAATAATCATGGAAACATTTACTTGTCTGTTTTCTGACAAAAATATAAAATAGTTATGATGTGTGACCATAACGTGTTCATCAGTAAGGCTTATTCCTGGAAATTTGTTGAATGGTACTGTAATGCTCTGAGACTGTTTTGCAGGTGAATGAAGAACTGAGCAGAGGGTTAGACTAATTGATGGTAGGAAGGTCCGCAAACAACATGGACTGTAAATATTTTCACATGGTTTTTCTTCTAAATTGAGTAGGGAGGTATACATAGGTTCATAGGTGGGAAGATAAATTACTGAACAGATACAGAGAGAAAGGTGAGAATAGCCAGGGTGGGGGAGAAGGAGGTTTGCCCAATACAGCATATCAGTTCTGCATTTGAGAAAAATGATGATTGGCCAAAAATCATTATTCATTGATGATGAATTATTCATTTATTATAATAATCAATTATGTGTTGGTTATAAAATCATTAGTTATTAAATTATTATTTAGCTTTACTGAGAAGTTATTGTCATAAAGTGTTTTTTATTGCTTAATTTTAGAATTAGTTTTATAAGCTAGTGAGTGAATTACTTTTAATAAACCATATCTCCATCCCGTGTGAATATTGTATTCTCTCCTAGGAGTATACAATGGATGTTTTCTTCCGCCAGACCTGGACCGATGAGAGGTTGAAGTTCGGGGGCCCTACTGAGATTCTGAGTTTAAATAATCTGATGGTCAGTAAAATCTGGACACCTGACACTTTTTTTAGGAATGGCAAAAAGTCAATTGCTCACAACATGACAACCCCTAATAAACTCTTCAGAATAATGCAAAATGGAACAATTCTCTACACCATGAGGTGAGGTTTCTCTAATTCTATTTCCTCTACCGAATTGACTTCCCCTTGGTACTAACTTAGAACCATTTGTTTCAATGTCCCTAGGCTTACCATCAATGCTGACTGTCCCATGAGGCTGGTTAACTTTCCTATGGATGGGCATGCTTGTCCACTCAAGTTTGGGAGTTGTAAGTACAAAAAGCTTCTGAGCATCAAATAATGCATTCAAAATATGCAATTATATGATTCTAGTCAGAGACAGGGAAACATAAGAAAAAAAATACTGTGACACTCTTATTGTCAATCTCACAGAGATGTTAATCATCATGATTAAAAAATAAATTTATCTTGCATTTCCTTTTTTCTATAGACAATTCTAGTTTGAATGGAAAAAAAGATAGCTAGTCATATTCACAGCTATGTTTATTTTTTTTTCAAATTCAGATGCTTACCCCAAAAGTGAAATCATATATACATGGAAAAAAGGACCACTTTACTCAGTAGAAGTCCCAGAAGAATCTTCTAGTCTCTTGCAGTATGATTTGATTGGACAAACAGTGTCTAGTGAAACAATTAAATCTAACACAGGTAAAAATTTGAATACTGTCTATAAGGGGACCCCAGTGTACATTTTCAAATCAAATATTTATTTTTTTCCTCTGCATTAGCCATTTTCAGCTAAATTTGCTGTTTTGAAGTGATGAGTGTTGTCTTCAAAATTAATTTTGCAACCAGACATACTTAAAGATTTATATAATCTTCGAATGAGTCTTTAGAACTCCAACAAAAACAATGACCTGATGTGTCTCTTTGCTCTATCAGCTGCTGAGCAAGTAGCCTTTCATGAGCTGGAAAATGTCTTTGTTTTCTTCCAGCCCAAGCTAATTTAAATCTTGCATGATTGATATTCACCTGCATTCCTTTTACAGACTGTCAAGAGCAATAATACTGATGCACGTGTCTTCCAACAGGTGAATACGTAATAATGACGGTTTATTTCCACTTGCAAAGGAAGATGGGCTACTTCATGATACAGATATACACTCCCTGCATTATGACAGTCATTCTTTCCCAGGTGTCTTTCTGGATTAATAAGGAGTCAGTACCAGCAAGAACTGTCTTTGGTATGCTTTGCACTTTGTGCTCCATCTCCATTTATCCTCCACCTCTCATTGCTTGTGTGTTTTGGGTGAATATTCACATCAGGACCCTTATTCAGTCCACAAAGGAAATAGACTCCTATCTCATCCAGACAGGTATATTTGTAAAATGACACTCATCTTTCTGCAAGATATGTAGTGAATCAACAAAAATATTGTCTCAGCAAGAATTCTGGCTGGTTTCCTATGACTTTCATGTGCCCTATTTAGTCATGTTTTATTTTGATTTGCTTTTTTGTAGGGAAGGAAAAGCAGACAGGTTTTAAACTGACATGTAAATCCAGGAAAACAAAAAAACTAAGATACTGAAACTACTCATACAGAAATTGTATCTGTCTTTTACTAGGTCGAATCATATTAAATTGGCATTCTGCAGGTCTCCAATGTCACCTATTTCTTATGGTTCAACCCAAACGTTTACATATATTTATGTGTTATAAAACCACTACTAGTTCTGATGGAATGAAACAAAATAATAAGAAAAAGCTATAACTAAGAATCTTATTAGCAATGAAATCCATCCTTTTGTAGATTTTCATGACCAGAAATTTAGTAGTATATACAAAATATTTGAGTTGAACTGAAATTTCCAATAAATCCTGAGTCCTTTGATTTAGTATACTAAATTACAAATTACAAAAATATATCTGTATAATGATTTTGACCATCAATATCACACATCTCCTAATTCTATAAATTCCCCAAGTCTGAAGTTCAAGTAGGAAAACTGGTAGCAGATGAATGAGGAAATTTATTTTTTGTAAGTAGATGTTTTACCCTAAGAAATTTTTTAAAATTGAATATAACTTAATTATATTAATACTCAGACCTAGTAGATTTCTTAATTGTAATGAAAGATGTTTCAGCTACAAAAATTGACCCAAAATTTAAGATTCTTTTTACTTAAGTGATAATAATGTATTGTTTTCTTGTGAATTAAAAAACTAAGAATGATTCATGACTTAAATTTTACAATAGTTAAATAAATACAGTTGAACAACTCTTTGAGGAACTACATTGTATAAGTCACTGCACTAAACTTGAATGATACAAAAATGATAGCGCCTATGATAATTATTATGAACAGTATTAATGCAATCAGGTAACAGACAATCAGTGACAGAGTGTTTACTACTCTACCTACCAACATCTTCTCAATTGATCCCACTATTGGCTTCCTGATGCTAATACTGAATTTCTCTCTCTCTCTTTTTTTTTCTTTCTCATTTTAGGTATCACTACTGTTTTAACGATGACCACTTTAAGCATCAGTGCCAGGCACTCCTTGCCCAAGGTATCATATGCAACCGCCATGGATTGGTTCATAGCTGTGTGCTTTGCTTTCGTCTTTTCTGCTCTCATTGAGTTTGCAGCTGTCAACTACTTCACCAACCTACAGTCACAGAAGGCCAAAAGGAAGGCACAGCTTGCAGCCCAATCTCCAGTGACAATATCAAAGGCAGCAGAACCCTTGGAAGCAGAGATTGTTGTGGTAATTGTTGTCTTTTCTAATGTTACCCACTACTTAGAAAAAGGCAGCCCAAATAGTGATTACATACAAATAAACAGTTCAAAATAACAAGCTACATAGTTAAAAGTTGCATAACTCTAGTTCCAAGAGCAAGGCCAATTTCACTTCTAACATCACAGAAAAAAATGCGAAGGAACAATCCTTCATTTATCTTTGCTCCAAACTTTCACATCCTTCTTTCATCATCTTTACTTATTCTGGCAGATTCCATGCTCTCAAAGGAGACCAGAAAATTCTGCTTAGCCTTTAGATGTTTCCTTTGAACAGGTTTTATATATATATCTACTAATGAGACGTTAGATTCTGAAGGAAAGGAACAGGAACCCTTTTGGAATGGACTGTTTTTGTTAGAAATCTGTTTGCTGTTTTAGTTCATGAGGGCAAGACGTGAATGGTGAATAATAGATTCTCTGAACTAATCATAGTCCAAATATTTGATTCACATTAAAATATTCTCATATTTATATTTGTATATTAGATACATGTACCCCAATGAGTTTATGTTCAAAGATTTATAACCAGTGAGAAATGCTCATAAATTTACATTAAATTTGCTGTGGTCAAGCCCTGGTCCCCACAGGTATTTGAATAGGAAACAAAGGATAGCATTGGTATTTAAAGGGCCATAAATCTACTCCTACTTATCTGTTTCATAGATGAGTGAATTCTTACACAATTAAGCTGGACACCCTTTTAAAAATGCATTTGAAAATTGATTGACAAATATGGATTTGTTTTAATATGAACTCCAAAGAGTAACTCTTAGGAAAGAGGTAATTTTTGCTGGTAAGATTGAGTAATGCAGACACTTTGAACTGGGGATTTTTTTAATTGATGAATTTTAGCAAGCATTTCTAAATCTCAAAACCATGTATAGCTCATTCATCTTTATTTTATCTTTGTGATAAAAATTATAAAGCTATTCATGGTTTCTCTCTCTGTGAGGAATTTCTTGACTAAAAATATGATATTTGTTTTAATTGATCATTTTCACTTAGATAAAGGAAGAAATTTCTTTAAGAATTTACATTTTCTCTAGGAAATGAAAGACCCGCCTTATAATAAGTCGAGATATATTTTTCTTGAATCAGCCATGGCAAAAAAAAAAGAATGAAAACTTTTGCCATACAGTGACCCAACGTAATTACCTTCTTTTACAAATAAGAAAACAGGATCTCCAAAAAGAAAAATATTATTTACTACTGGTTAGAAAAATTACCTAGAATTGATTCTAGAACTCCTGATGTTCATAAAATTATGTACAGTGAAGCCTTCTTTTTCCCACAATTTCTTAAGGACTCAGATATACCAGAATACATACAGGAGATAAAACATTTTGAGAATGTAGGTGAGGTCATTCTCCAAATTCTTTCTTTGACATAAGTATATTTCCATATATTTGAGAGTATATATGAATGGTATATTTGGAAATGATTTTAGGGTTTTAAATTTAATTAATTCTATTATAAGCTATCTGTATCCATATAGTTATATAATCTACAAATATCGTCCAAGCTCATATATTATCTTCACACGTACTGGGAAATAAATTGTTTATCAGATTCAATTTATAAACTTATTTGAGAAATAGGGTAAAATAAAAAAAGAGAAATTAAATAAAAATAGGGTAAAAAGAAAGTGGAATGATTTTGAATATACTCAGTGGTCAGATATTAAAATTAAAAGTAATCTTTACTTTCTTTGAAATATCTTGTGCTGAGAGGAATATGATTTTAAATCTTTGGAGAAAACAGTAATCATCTCCTCAGGCTATTATTTTAAATGTATAATTTATTAATAAGATAGAATCTAAGATCTCAGGTTTTCATATAAACTATCTCCTACAATCCTAAAATAGTAACATATAATGAGCAGGTCTTTTGGGAAACTGGATAAAAAATTGCATTTAAATCACCTTAAAGTACTTTTTCTTGCAAGTTTCCATTTTTTCTTGTGAAAAATTGTATTTCTGAACCTAGTTCCACTTAAAATATTTTTAAACAATGAATAGGAGAATTTTGTTTACAAAAGGCTAAAATGTAGAAATTTAAAAAAAAGCTAACAATGCAAACTTTGAACATATCAAAAATAAATATAGGTGATCACGCAGGATTTTTTCATTTTGTTCACATGAAATCTTGGCAGGTTGTCTTATACAGTGGAGGGGAATAAATACAAATTTCAGATTTGCAATTTATATTACACAATAGTATATTATGATTGCAAGGTCATTTTTTTCCTTGAAAATACCATGACATTTAAAAATGTCTATTTAGTTGTAATCAAAACATCATTATTTGAGTAAGTTGGACATTGAAATAGCAAACTAATATGGTGAAGTTGAGATTTGGGTATTTTAAATATGTTCACTTCATAGGAAACTAAGCATGGATATAGGTAAAAGTTTATTACCTTTTTCACTTTGATTTTGACATTGAAATTTAAGATAATAATGAAAAAGAATTCAGGTATTAAAAAGGTAGTTCTCAAACTAAAAAAAACAAACAAAACAAAACAAAACAAAAAACCCAAAAAACCAAAACAAACAAAGATTGCTAGAATACTCATCAACTGTTTTGCTTTTAAGGCATTTGGAATTGGAAATTTAACTTTGTAGGTTTTGAGAAGAAACTTCAGCCGCCTTTCTCCTGTTTATATGGTTGCCGTTTTTATTTGGTGTGCTATCATATCACATTGCAGTCATTCCTGACTTTGTGGTTTCAGAACCTCTGATGTGTCTGGGGTATTCCTGTACTCCAGGCAGACAAAGCTCAGTTCTTGACCTCCTTTGGCACAGCTGGTTGGTTTCTTTATTAATTTAAAGGTCTAAGTTATCATGGCTGTGTTCCTAAGAATGAATTGTCCCTACCCCATCAACCTTCTCCTTGAGTATTGTCATTACTCCTGATTTGGCATGTTGTCTCTACAAGGGGCATGAAACTTTTTGTTTATTATCTACACACAAAATGGATTAAAATTCACTAGCCAGGAAAATGACTACATTTATACTGCTTATATCGTTCATTCATTTTCTTTTGTTTCCATTGGGCACCCATTTGTTGAGTACTTAAGTATCCACTCAATAATTCATGCTGTTCAATTGTTTGTTAAGTGCTTTCACATGCCAAGTCCTTTGCCGAATGCTGAGTGACATCCTCATGGAGCTTCTTGTGCAACAGGAAGAGGGACAACTCTGGAAGAAACCAATTAACAAGGTTTTATTATTGTGATAAAGGCTATGGTCAGTGATGTAGGACAGGATGAAGAACCATGTGAGTGTCTCAGTTTGGAGGGGGTCTCCATTTCTGGAGGAGTGAAGTCTAAGCTGAGAAGAGAAAGATGAGCCTGGCTCTGTTACAGAAGCACTAAGCCAGTTGCTAAAAACTGAAGTATAGAGAGGGAAATAAGACCTATGTCCTTCCTGCCTCCTCTTCAAGGTGGGGCTGTGTGTGGTCCATTTCCAAGCTTACATAGAAAGATGTGAAGGTTTCAGAATGCCAAAAGCTCATCTTTCCCTCATCCAGATTTTGCCAAGATTTCTTTGAATACTGTCAATACTCCATAGAAGTAAGGATTGAATTAAGACATCTGGCTTTAAGGACCAGAAAAATCACATTGCCCTCTCTCTATGGTTATACCACTCTATGATTGATGGGGAGAGTGGGGTGGACTAGATGATCAGGGATGTAAGGAGTGTTAGCTATTTTGCCATATGTCCAATCAAATTCCCACCCAATTCTTTTTTCTGGAGTTGGCTTTCCCCTAGCACCCTTGTTGCTTCACTGTGGAAATTCTAGAGCTATCTCTGCTCTCAACTCTATTAGCTGTAATGTAAATACAAGCAGAGTTCTGATTTTTTCCATAATGATTGATATGATGGTTTTAAAATATCTCAAATACTAAATGTTCTCAAAGCATAGTCTCTCTGATTTTTTTTTGTGCCTCTACATGCTTGTTCTATAAACAGTTAGTTTGCCCGTTCAGTAGTGCAGTCCTAGTTAGAATATGTATATATTAAAAGGCTACCCATTGTGCGCTCCCTTTTAAAATATTAGACTTGAAATTGCTCAAAAATATTCTCTTAATGCCTTATACCTAGACCAAATAAGTGATTGTCATATTGTCCACTTTGACTCAGAGCACCTTTGCAGTGTGACATTACTTAAAACAAAGAGGTGCTCTAAAAATACCCAAAGCAGGATGGCACTCAGCAGCAGGGGAGCCTTGGAAAAATTCACAACCACAGGCGTTCCACTCAAAACAGTGACAGCCCCAAGCTGAGCCCTCATCTGGACTCTGACAAAAGCCTATTTTGCCATCAACTGAAGCTGCTGGGCTTACAGTAGAGTAGGCGGGTCTGATACAAGCCTGGAGCTCGAAAGGCTTGAAAGGTTGGCTTTCTTTTTAGAAATTCAATGTATTTTCTTCTAAATTGGTGTCCAGTTTCCTCAGGCTGCCAATTCTGGATGATCCAGTACCGATTACTAAGTGTGTCAAGTGGCCAGGACTCTTGCATTTCCTTTTGCATATAATATTTGCTGCCTGCTAAAAATCCAACCCCACCCTCATTCATGCTGGGCAGTGAAACAATGGTGACTCCAAATTAGTGATTATTAAAGGGGATCAGTCTCCCCACAGGACATTAGGCAATATCTGGAGGCATTCATGGTTGTTGCCATTCGGGGTGGAGGGTGCTACTAGTATCTCATCAGAGGAGGTAAGCAAAGCTGATCAACATCCCAGGATCATAGGACAGTTTGTCCCGATGAGAATTATCCACCCAAATCCCTGTAATTGTGAGTTTGAGAAATCATGCCTAAACTGGGAATGAATAGCATAAGAATTTCTAACAATGTGATCTTTGGTACCTGAGAAGAATTGAATCCAGGCCTTGCCACTTATTGGCTGTGTAAGCTTCCTGTTGTAGCTTCCATTATATTGAATATAATGACATTAAAGATGTCGTCAAGGAATAAGCCAAATGATGCAAGCAAATTCCTTGTAATGCTGGTCAAGAGTAAGCCTTTAGAAATGGTAGTTATGATAGGATGTAATATCAAAAAAAATTTTTAAATACAATGTTATCATAAAACTTTGTTTTTCTTTCTTTTCCTGCCTTCTCTAACAAACCTTGAAAAATATTTAGATTTTTATTCATTGGTTGATTGAGCATAAGTTTATTAAACTATTTTATGTTCTAGGCTCTGTAGGGATCATGCATAGAACAAGGTTATCCTATATCATCAAGGAAACATTACAATAGAAAGGGTAATAAGCCACAACAGAAGAATTATACTTAGAAGAGAAAATGTTGTAATAGTCACACTAGTTGTAATAGCTAAGTAGGCACAAAAGTGTATAAAGCCATACATAATCAGTGATATCAGTTGGCACATAAGCTTGATATCAAAAGATGTGGAGGAAAGATAGAGATGGGATGGTAGGTGCACGCTACTCTAGGCAAGAGGAAATCAAGCAAAGGTAAATGAATGGTAAGAATAATAATCAGACATATTTTGGGGGATAATTGAAAAATAGCTACAACTAAGATTTGCTGTGTAAATTTGCTTGTGTGTGTGTGTGTGTGTGAGAGAGAGAGAGATTCATTTTGCTTAAATTCTAAAAATAAGAATAAGTTTGTGAGGAAAGTAGTAATTATCCCTAACTTTGAAGATGAGATCTTGAAGCTTAGGGAAAATCAGAATCTCTGATATATATGACATGTCTAAGTCATACACAAGTAAGAAGCAGATAGAGAACTGTAATCTGAAGATTTCCACCTCCCCTGTTCCCCTCACTCCTAGGCAACTCTCTACAGAGATTATTGGGGACAGTAATGAGGAAGAGAGTAATCCTATTCTATGGGACCCTTAATTCCAGGCTAATGCCATTTTACTGAAATTTTTCATGGTGTTTGGTTGTGAATGAAGCCTTTTATCTCTGGACCAGGGATATTTGGCAATCCTCATTAAGTCTTCTGTGACAATGTGACAATGCTAAGATATTCAGAAGCAGCCTTACCACCTCACACCCTAAGTTAGAAGAAGAAAATAACAGTGCCTTTCATTTTTATGGTAAATGATGTTTTATAGTCACTTTTTATTCCATTGAAGTGGCATGCCTGCTTTCCTCTGTGTAAAACAAAGACAAGTTTCAATCAGGTAATGTGTGCTAATAAAGGTCAAGACAAGCCTGGAAAGAAAATCCACTGTGAAGGTTTGCTCTCTTCCTGTGCCATCATGATCTTTAGTACTTTTCCTAGGGGAAGGTATTTCAGTTTTCCCTATGTGTGGGACGAGAGTAGGTCTTTATGGAGGATGAACCAGTAATGCATTTTTCTCTTTCAGGTGGACAATATATTAATAGCATATTTAATGGATGAAAAATAAAATTAGAGTCCAAGAAACATGTTGGAAAACTCTTATGAGGCAAAGAGTCTGGTGACCCTGGGGATTTATTCCTCTGATATCATACATTTTAAATAAAGATTTCCACTTATTTCCTGTCCAAGATCAGCAGACTAGGTTTTCCTTTATTTTAAACCCTGTTCTACCCCCAAGAACCATGGTTTATTGAGTTTTACCTACTGTAATTCCCAGTCAATAGATAAGATAGTCCTTGCTTGAAATTGTCAAATCACCTGTGAGTACACAGATTTTTTTTTTCTTTCTTTCTTTTCTTATGCTTTGGATGAAGAAGCAGATTTTTCCTTAGTTCCTAAAGTCACATTGGGCTTGAGTTCTCTATGATGACCACTATTATTTAGATACTCAGAAACTTGCATGGCAAATCAAAAGCAAAATTCAGGAGGAAAAATAGAAAGAAGAGATTCTTGGGGTTGTTATTCCTGCAGCCCAAATGTCACCACATCGGCAGGTCGTTTTGTCCTGTGGCTTAGCCCACACAGGGGAGGTGGCTATCTCATCCTGCTGCCTCAGGGTTGCTGGCTGAAGCCATGGGAGTCAGTCCATGTGAGGAGGATGCCCTGCCAGGCAGCAAAGTCGTGATTTTGCTGCCAGGGAGGAAACAAGGCCATTTTGCAAGGTCAGTGGTAATGTACAGCAAGCTTTTGAAGGTAGAGACCCAGCAAGACAACCTTGCCTGAAGGAGAGCGATTGTTACAGGATGTAGACAAGAAACAATAGGAATCAGAGGAAAGCACCCTAGATCCAGCACCATGAAAGAAATCTAAATAAGACAGAATCCAAAGTCTGTGAAATAGGCTCAACAAGAAACTGTTGGGATGAAAGAAGCATTGAATTTGACCAGTGAGCTTTTTTGGTAGCCGGGTAATCACAGACAGGGCATCTCACCTGACTGGACCTAGCTTCTCAACTGTCATTGAATGGGGTAAACATTTCTTTCAAGACAGAAGTTGATTGCTTTGCAATTTCAGCAGAACAAAACATCTAATGGTTGAAAAGAACATGCAACAAATCTGACGTCAATATGGAGGGGACCCAGTGGAGAATTTTTGAGTGAGAAGAAGAATGCTTTTAGTATAGAGCTTCTAGTGAAGAGGCAGATCTATTTCAAAGCCTTCATTTTCTCAGTCAGCTTAAGGCTTTGTACTTGGTCACCAGCCATGCCATACTAATTCTTCTTACATTTCTTAATTTTTCTTCTTACATTTCATCTGGTTCAAATTCACAAGCAAGTGAACATGCGGGTGGGCCGGGGGAGGGGGGCGGTCTGTGTCCAGAAGGTGCAAATGACCTGCACTCTGGTTTCCCTCAATTAAGTAATTTGGAATCCAACACACACACACACACACACACACACACACACACACACACACTCCACAGTTTACATCCATTTCCTTAGTGGCCTTTGCTTACCTTGTAGCTGGCTCAAGTTTTCCTAAAGGTGTGACAGTCTGTGTATTTTCTGCAATATAGAATATGCTTGGCATCAACTGTTGATGCATTAAGTTTTAGAATGTCAGATTGAAGCAAGTTATTTGTTTTTAACAGGTGCTTTCACAGTTTCCTGAGAGAGTAGCAGGATAAAATATTACTAAGGGTTTGTTGATATTTTACCTTACAAAGTACGTAGTCAATAATATTTGCCAATGGTGAAAAAAATGAGAGATTAAAGTGACCTCTATTCTTTTACCTAGTATGAATATCTCTGTGATTTCTTCCATAGCATTCCGATTCCAAGTACCATCTGAAAAAAAGAATCACCTCGCTGACTTTGCCAATAGTTCCATCCACCAAGGGGAACAAAGTCCTTACCAGCACACCCATCCTACAGCCAGCACCTGTCACCCCACCACCACTCTCACCAACCTTTGGGGGCACCAGTAAGATAGACCAGTATTCTCGAATTCTTTTCCCAGTTGCATTTGCAGGATTCAATCTTGTCTACTGGATCGTTTATCTTTCCAAAGACACAATGGAAGTGAGTAGCAGGGTCGAATAGCTTGTGGCCAGGAAAATATAACTCTATATAACTTTCTATTTTCTGTATTTAAAAAAAAATCACAATAGAATTGAGCCTTGTGTAGATGCTTTTCTGATATGAAATCAAGATTGAAAATCTATAACTCATAGCTTTGACTAAGCATGTATGGAGCCCAAAGCAATAATGTTACCAGTCAAAATTGTAAGTGGGAGATGGCTGAAAAATGTAATGTTTCCATACCTTAGATAGATTTTTTTATAAGAGGATAAAGTGGATTCAAGATGAATATCCTTCATCATTCAGTACTTTAATTGTCACTTCAAATAACAAGGTAACAATGTGAGAAATACTGACACTTTCAAAGGTTGCCTTAAATATATTTTTTGGCTTAGTTTACACAAGTGTACAATAAATATGCAGTCTAAATATTCTTCAGTAGGTTTATACCAGCATGTTGGAGGCCTTTATGCTAGCAAAATGCCTTTTGGTGGCATTGTAAAGCTTATATTGAATTTAGACATTTGTTTTTAACCTTGCTGTGCTCTTTTACCTCAGTAAAGTGTGGTATTGTATACATATAAATTATACATCAATCATAAATTATGTATGCATTTGTACATAGCTTTAGTTTTACTGCTATACTGTGTTGTTTTATCCTATTAAATTCTCCTTTAAATTAATGTGCTTACCAGAATTTCATGCAGTTGTGGAAAATCTTAGATTTTTAAGGAAGCTCTCTATATTATGGCTGTAGTTACCACTTGTAATTTCCACCTTTTTTAAGTATAACACTAAATAAATATGAATGAACTTGGTTCTTTAGATCTGTTTCATAAGCTAGGGATAACAGTTTCCCTAGGTACTGAATGATGTACTGGTTACCTGGTTACTTCCATGCCAGGGTTAGTGTCCCTGGTGATTGTAAGAGGTAGAGGTATAAGAGGCAGGCCCAGTCGCCCCACTGGATAAAGACTGGAGTCCATGTTTAAATAGTTAATTCTTCTTTTCCTCCTCTTCTATCAACAGTGAAAAATTGATGAGACTACACTCCTCTTTCTATTAGTTTAGTTCTTCCTGATGCTTCCTCTGTTTCTCTTACATTGAACTATACAGGGAAACAAGAGTTAGAAGTAAGAGAAAGCATGGAATGTGGTTTGTCTAAATGGATAAAACCTTCATTAGACACCCTGGGTCTTAGACATTGCTGCAGTCACCCAGAACTCAGAACTCTCTGGCCACCATCTAGGAAAATGTAAAAATGCCCAAAGAACTTCAATCTTAATTGAAATAGCCCTTGGCTAAGGCAAAGAGACTGAGATTTCCACCCAAATTCTCCATCATTTAGATCCTTAACTAAGTATCTTAAGTCTCTGGGAGGTGCAGCTCTGTTCTTATTTATAGAACAAAGAAACTGAATTGGATCTGTAATGGTCAATTTGAATTGTCAAATAGATTGGATTAAGAGGTCAAGGATTAAGAGGTTTATGAGTGCATTGATGAGGGTGTGTCTAGAAATGACTGGCATGTGGGATAGCCAACTGAAATAGAAAACCTCCCACTGACCAATAGGATGATGGCTTGGATGGAATAAAAGTTGAAAGAACAAGGAAGCATCCAAAGATGCAAGCTCAATTCTTCTTGAATGGTTTCTTTATTGCTGCTGCGAACTTCTGAGGATATCAGATTCTTGCTTCTTCACTCTTCTAAAGCGGATTCTCCAGATGCCTTTTGTCTCAAACTAGGGTAGCAACTTTGATCCCTCTTGTCCTGGGACATTAGCCTCTTGGACTGCACAGCTACTCATTCTCACAGCTTTCCAGCCTGCAGATGGCCATTGTGGACTATTCAGCTTTGGTTATCCTTTTATAATTATACTTCCTGTTGATTCTGTTTCTCTAGAGAAACTAATACAGGATTCCTCCCCAAGCCCCTTCCATTGTGCACACTTATGTTGTTTCATAACTATTCTTTCCTATCTAAGTGAATTTGTTATAATTATATAGAGCTTACTTTTCTTTTGTGGAATATATTAGACATAATTTAACATTAGGTAGGTAGGTGTTCATCATCTCAGTTTCATCCTCCTTAGAGTCAAGTATGTGTTGCTATTTTCTCCATTTAAAGATGAGGGTACCAAGGCACAGAGAAGAGAAAAACATGTGCTTAAAATCAAGTAGCAGTCAGATTCTATGGCTGAGAATGAAGCTCAGATACTATGAATTGACAACTTGTTCATTTAACTGTATTCACACCTGTCCTCATGTAATACAATGGGACTTTATGCCTTCATTCCCACTAGAAATCTCTCACACTTTCCCTGTAATAATTCCCATGGTTTTCTGATATCATCCATGTCCTTCCACAGCATTCATAAACATGTCATTGTGAATGACACACTTTCTCAGCATTTATGTTAGAAGCTGAAATAAAGACAACTGATTAAAAGAAAATATTTGCTATATCCATATGATTGTGTTATTTAGCAGTAGCATCCCCCAGAAAAAAATTTCAAAGCACCACTTATGTTACTGTCTATACCATGTCCTCTATTACCACCCCCCAATCAAACAGATGTGGGATTGTGTTTCTCTGAATGCATGCATGACTTACTCCAGTCCAAATAGCTATTTAGAAACTAAAGTGCGACCGTGTTAAAATGAACCAGAGTATTTATTTCAACAGAGGGAATTTCATAGAGAAGGACCTGTTCAGTCACACAGAGATGTTAACTGTGAAGACAGATATGGAGCAGGAGAGGATAAGGGTAACAGAACCTAGAAATAGGGAAGAAGCTGTATGGATCCAGACCACCCAGAGCTGGGGATCAGACTTCAAGGGTAGGGTGCCACTGGAAGTTCTGCTCACTAGAGGAGGGATTCTCAGAGCAGACTCTCAGACCTCCAAGGTTTACTGCTAGATTCTCAGGAGCTTGAAGTGGAACAATGCAAATTTGGGATCAGACTCAAGGATGTGATGCTTGACTGAAACTGGGTAACTCTGAGAGGAGAACATGAAGTGGGTTCTGGGAGGACAGAACAACTAGAGACAAGAACCAATGCTTATCTCAGGGTGAAGCAACACTTGAATGGCAAAACCAGTCAACAACGGGACACTGTACCTGCCCTTTCCTCCTGCCTTCCTTCTGCCTTCCTCCATCTCTCCAGGGCTTTCTGTCAGCAGAACCAAACAGAAATTGTCTTGAGGAGAAGGAATAAAAATTACAGGGTTTCAGCCCCATCATGACAAAATGGAATATAGACGGTTGGATATGGAACTGACAGATAATTGCTTGCTAACTGGCATAATTTAGCTCTTTGGTGATTCAGAACTATATACATACTGCTGTACATTTCATACTGCTTCACAATAATAAGATGTGATTATCCTTTGTACAAACAGAAATACTCTCATAATTTTTCCAAAAAGGAAATGCACAAAATCTTAACAGTTATTATATCTATCTCTAGGCAACAATCCTAGTATCCATTTCTGAGTGATGATATTTATTCTTCCAATACAATTACAGCCCCACTGGAATGCTCTCTTTCCTAAAGTCTCAATTATGAAATAAAAATGCATACATAAAACAGTTCAAGGGACAGGAGAAGGGAGGTCAGAAAAGAGATTACTGAATATAAACAACCCTCAGTATATAAAATACCTATTAGAGCTTCATGTATGTGCACATTATATATATACCTGTGAAAAGGCTATTAAGCAAAGGATAAAATATGCATAGCTATTACAGTCTCTGTTTCTGCAGTTGGCTACAAGACCACAGTTGATATTTATAACTTTTTTTTTTCCTACTACCTTTTCTGTCAGTCAACACCTTACCTGGTTGATTTGGAGTTCTTTATCCAGAAGTGTTACTATTTTTTTTTTTTTTGGTACTAGGGATTGAATTCAAGGGTGTTTAACCACTAAGTCACATCCTCATTCCCCTTTTTTATTTTTTATTTTAAGATACTAAGTTGCTTAGGGCCTTGCTAAGTTGTTGAGGTTGACCCCAAACTTGGTGATCCGCCTGCCTAAGCCACCTAAGCCATAGGTTAAGTTAGATTACAGGTATTCACCACAACATCCAGCTCCATAGGGTCTAAATTCAGGTGTGGGACAATTTTGTCCAGGTGTTGGACAATTTGTTAGGAAAATTTCTTCCACCAGCCAGAAAGTCCTAGAAACCCTTGAGGCTCTATTATTCCCAACCTTGAGGCTCTATGATCACCAACCTTGTCTAAGTCTTCTGTAAATTTCAGCCTCACTTTCCTTCCTAATTAATGTCCTGGAATTCTCCTAGGTGACTTGTCAAAGGAAAGATTTCAATTTATATCATTACTCTACCATCATCACAAATAAAATATGCATCTGCTTTTTTGAGAGAAGCAGCCCACCACAATAAAAAGTAAGAGACTCTTTATAACTGCCATTGGAGGTCTTCTGTTCTTCATTATTTGTACAGAAAATTAAAACCTGTGAGCATAAACCTTTCTGTCTGTAAATTCTCCAGTCAAAAGAGGCTACTCAGTCACAGTTATCATCATCATTATAACTATTAAAATAAATTAGTATAGAAGATTCTTTGTTCTCCAGATGCTTCATTATAACCAAATAAAAGTGATCATTTTAATTAACGGTGAACCCTGGGCTTCATGTAACAAATCACTAGTGTTTCACTTTTAATTGGCAAGGAGGTCAGTAGTTCACTAAAACCATGGACATTCCAAAGGAAGCCCAGGGTCTTCTGTTACCAGATACAATCCAGGCAGAAAAAAATGTCAAGCATTGTTAAGGCTGGGACTTGGGGACAAAGAGAGGGACATGGAGTTAAATTCATTGGGGAAGACCCCACCAGGAACTGGATCCCAGAAGAAGGCAATACCAGGGGCATGATGAGGCTGCTCCTGAGAAGAGAGAGAGAGAACCTAGAGGCCACATCAACTGCTGCTGCCAGTGTCCGAGGACAGGAGCTGAAACTCATGCAGAACAGCAATAGGAGGAGTGCAGAAGTCCCTTCTTCCCTTTTCCTCTTGGCCTTTGTCTCCCTGTTGTCTTTCCTCACAACTAGCAGAAAGCATGGGAAAAGCCCACCCTGCTAGGCCTAGAAGGGAAGGTTTGCAACAGAGACATTAGGAAACATAGGGACCCACCCTATTCTGGCATCCAGCTTAAGCCCTTTAAAATTGCTTAGTGGTTGCATTTCATGAGCAGAGTTGAGTGGTTGAGGGAGCCATGTAGAAGACAGGCTTCTGTCCTGAAGTACTTCTTGGTAAAGATCCATTTCTATATGTTACCACACATGAGTTTATGCATGAGAACTGCTTAAAATGGTGTGTGGTCTGTCTAGGGCCTGGTCATGCATGATTGGTTAGAGTACCATCATGATCATCCTTTTACATTCCAGTAGTTAGCATTGTTATATAATTGATAAAATTATGGTTAAAAGCATTCCCTGTCATCTCAGGCGTAATCATGAATGGATTTGCTTATGACATACATTAGCCGACACAAAAATAAAATATGTGCTAACACACTCAAACTAAAAAAATAAACAAAGACACAGTCAGTACTGAAGAGTCTGAGCATTGCATGACTCTAGCTACTAAAAGTTCATAACTTTGAAGAGCTTCCCACAAAGTTTGGCTACTTGATCATGTGCTATTGTTTAATGATGCCTCAATTCATGATTGTCCAAGAATGTTTTCTGTCCTAGAAAAACCAGTGGCAATTATTGTTTTGAATCCTCCAGAACCTGAGCTGTATTCATTCTTCTGACCGCATGTGTTTTTGAGCATATGGGGTAGAAAATGGAGAGGAAATCTATAACATAAAGCCTACTCACAGGAGTCTTCCAGACTAGACTCGTTATATAAATCGAGTCAGAAAGCTAACATACAAGTAGACTACTTGTACATTCCTGAAATCTCTTTGTTTATTTATTGGTTATTTCAAAATGAATTAAGTAGACCACCTTTTCTGTATAATCTGCATTTTAGTTTTAATTGAACACATTAACATCCCATAATTTACTTACTCTAGATTATTTTTGCAGTTGCTGCTGGAGTGGTTTGTTAATATGTTTTCCCTTGTTTGCAATGTCTGATTTTAACATTTGTTCAAATGTTGAAGTAGCAAAGTTTTACTTTTGCATATAGTTCAGTTTTCTAATGACCTTTGTTATGCGGAGAACCAATAATGTGACATTGAGCCCAGAGTCGCCCAACTCTCACCGGTATACCTGTAAACTTACTCAAGTGAACCAAAATGAAGGATTGAAAGCCAAACACTGTAGTCACATAGTCACCATACTCTCATCCAGACTCTCCTACTCATATATTAAGTTTACTTCAGGTTAGTTAATTTGTTTCTTAGCCCAAAGGGATATAAGGAGTAAAATGTAGAATAAAACAGAACAGAGGTAGAAACACAGCATACTGAAAACTGTGAGTGAGATGGATGGCTATAAAAGTAAGTTTCAAAACCATGAGTTCAATGTGCTTTGGATGGCATACACCCTCTGTTGCAAAAGTATGGCATATGGTCTGAGTGACCTGATAGCATTAGTTCACCACAATGGTTAGAGACCCTTAGGGAAGTCACTTACTTTTAGGAGCTTTTATTTGTATATATATATTTTGAGGATTTCATTAAATAATTTCTAAAATCCTTTAACCACTGAATTTTGTTTAGCCTTATTACAATTTCATAATGATTTTTTAATTATATCCATTTAAAACATCAGAAGAGTGTGTCACATGTTTTAAAAATATTTCCAACCAAAAGTAGTTAAATAACAGTTGTTTGGTTTTAATGCGAGTTAATAATTGTGATTAGCCTGTGTCTTGGTCTGTTTTTGTTGCTATAACAGAATACATGAGATTGGATAATTAATGAAGACAAAGAGATTATTTCGTTTAGGGTTCTAGAAGGCAAAAGTTCAAAACCAGGCAGCTGCACCTGGTGAGAGCCCTGTTCTGTGTCATAACATGGGGAAAAAGCAGAAGGGTAGAGGGATATATGTGAAAGGCAAAAAGCATAGGGGCTAGACTCACTTAGTAACAAGATAGAAAGAATCCACTTCTACAAGAAAGGCATTAATACTTCTTAATGGCCTAATGAACACAAACGTTTCACCTCCTAACACCACTACAATCTAATCAAATTCCAACACAAGTTTCTATATTCAAATTATAGCAGCATGTGTATGATATGCTTATGTGTTTACATATCTTATTTGGTTTAGTCTGTACAACAATTCTATAAAGAATGTTGTATTTGCACACATTGTACATGCAAATGATAAACCATGACTCAGATAAGTGACGTTAATTGCATAATGTATCATGGTGAGACAAGATCCACCATGCTTGTTTCTGTTTATTTATTTGTTTGTTTGTTTTGGCTTCCACCAAACCACACTGTCTCTCCAAGTAGCACAGATAACCTGCTTCATTTTGGAGTTACAGGTAATCAGGAATTGTCTGATTCTCAGGACACATGGTTGGTGCTATATCAAATATAGGCCATTGATGAGCAGCACTGTCCCTGACCACAACTGTATGTAGCCACTGACTCTGCCATCATGTTTGGTGGCCCACATTCCTGCAAGAACACTCAGATGACTGAATGTGATCCTCACTCTGCACCACCTATGACGTCAGTACCCATTACTAAGGATGGGCTGATACAGAGGACATTTTCTCTGCTCTTTCTCTCTCTTTCTGAATATTATTATTTATTTTTAAAGTGTCTTTCCTACATATTTGGAGCAAGGAAGTATGAACGAGCATCCCTCCATGTCATCTAACCAGAAGTTATTATCCTTTCTTCAAGCAGTTATTTAAATGTGGAAAATACACAAGAGGCCAAGTCTCACAGCAAAGAGCATGGACTACCAAGATAATCTTGTTCAGCTAAATACCTCTTCAAAATGCCATCCGGGGCAGCTTGCAGAACCTTGGTTTCTTTTCTAATAAACCACCTTTCTTAGCTTATAGGGCTGTAACAAAAACATAAGTAAATACATGTAAATAGGTAAAACAGACTTTGACATAAAATGTGTTGAAAAAAAAATTGTCACTGACTCAGAGCAATCTTTTATTAGTTAGCGACAATTAGTGAGGAGTCATGACTACATGTTGGAATTTGCATCTCTTTATTTCCCTAGTGCCTACTGCAGTATCTGATATTTTATAGCTGTTCTGTAAAATTTCACTGAGGAAATGTTATGGTCTTCTTCAAGGCTTTCCCCCCATCTCTACCTATAGTACCAGCTTGGCCGCTCTGAAAAAGTTGTTCCAGCTCATATAATGGACTAAGCACATTATTTTTTACAAAGTCTCTTAAGGAAGGTATGACTAAGATGTTTTCTTCCCACTTTAAAGATGGGGAGCAAGATCATATAACCTGTTCATGGTTAGCCAGAGGGCAGAGCTAGAGACTGAAGTCCCAGGTCTCTCCTGTGCCTGAACGGGAGCATTCTGTCTGTCTCTGCCAGCCCTTGAAGCCTAAGATCGCAGATTGGAAAGTTCTGAGCATGCTCAGAAGCACTACACCGCCTAAGACATTTGTGAATGTTGGTGAGTTTGCCACAGTGGGCTCTTAGTAATCAATTATCCTCAGTGAATCCCACACCCTTTCCCTGTTTATGAACCTATCCCAGATATTGAGACATTTATGTAGAGAGAACAGATGAGGGTGGAGTGCCTCTGCCCCCAGACAACCCAAATGGGTCTATTATCCAGTGGGTGCATTATTCATACCATTACCCTTTCATCTTTCTAGTAATTGTCCAACTGCTAACTCTTTTCTCACTGTTATTAGCAAAAACAGATTTAGATCAGGCCATTATGAAATTCATTAGCAGGTCATCTGAAAGTCACTTGGTGAAAGAGAGCAACACCAATGCACGTGTACAATTACTGCAGATTTAGTGTGACTATTTTTCACCATTATGCTTCAATGTGCTCATTTATAAAATAAGGATATCAAAACTCCTTAATTATAATTATAAGAACTAAAATTTAAACACAGAGAGTGTTTTAACCATGCATGGTACATATTCAGAGATCAGTAAACTAGCTTATTAGGAAGAGAAATTTGAGCTATAGTTGCAATATTTTCAACAAATGGATCATTCTTCATCTTCTATGCAACTCTATCTATGCATACCAGATGAGGTTATCAGGTTGAAAAGAGAGCCCACATACTCAGGGCTATGCTAAGCATAACATCTTACCAAGAATGGTGGGCATAAGTTATATACGTCAGATTGTCTCTTCTACACATATCAATTTCCAACACAATACATATTGTATGTATAGCTTTCTGTATTTGGTCTTTTCATGAATCTATTTCCCATAATTCACCTGAAATATAAACCTTATTCATTTATCCTGAGCACAGATCATTCCAGAGACATTCTAGAATTAATTTTAAAAAAATAGCCTAGGCCTTTAAGAAACTAATTCTTGAGTCTAGCAGCAAACGAAATATCAACCTATAATTACAATCCAGGGAAAGAAGTGCTAATAGAGATATTTACAACATAATATGGTGATAATGAGAAGACCCTAAGTGAGTGCCCTAGTCTACTAGGGGCAGTAAGTAACAAAGGAAGAGAAAGTGATTGTTGCCAAATTGGCCCTCTCCCAACCTTTCTCATTTTGTTTCTCAATGGAATCTACTTGCAATGGAAGCTAAGAGATGTGGATGCAGAACAGACCCATCTTCAGGCTGGTGCTTATGTATTATGTATCCATGGCCTAGTCCAGGAGAGGAGGAGGAAGAGGGCAATGGAAACTGGCCTCATTCTTATTGTCCAACAAGAGTCCTCCCATGACTCTATGAACAAAGGAGAACACTGCTCCATCTCTTTTTTATCTTCCATTCTTCCTGCTTTTACTCTCAGTATGTTGAGTGCTTTGAATAAATTGTCTTAGCACTAACCAGTTCAATGAATTAGAAATTAATAATTCGACTATATAACTGAGATAAAAATTAAGTCTTAGATTGTAGAAAAAGCAATGCAAATCTGTAGTGGTAGTCAGTAGTCAAACTCACACCTGTCTCCGATATTTTTCTCTTAATCATTCTACTGAGCTTCAATATATTGAAAAGGAGAGGGCAATATGATTACCAGGGTCATTTCCAAGTCCAGCATTTTATACATTGATAAATACCCAGTAACATCCAAAGAAAATTTCTAACTTTATTCATGCCCTATCCACAGTTCATTTGTTCAACCAACAGAAAATAAAATGAGGAAGTGAGACTTACTGACATGTATGTTTTGTACTTACATTTCCATGAACTTTTGGAAATTTGAAATAATTGGTTTTGAAACTTCCTGTCTTTGATTCTACTGGCAATTGCCATTTTTGATGGAACTGATGTCAGATGTAATGGCAATACAGGTATTTTAAAATTATACAATGTATTTAAGATATTAAAATAATAATACAATAATTATCAGCCCTTTATAAAGCAGAAAGTGAGGAACGAAGTTTAACTTGAGCAAGAATACAGTGATTTAACGGAAGGACTGATAAGTTCATGAAGGCTGGAGAATTCAATTTAGTCATTAAATACTTATTTGGAAAACTGGAAAAGTTTGGATTTCATGCGGTAGGAGTACAGGATTACATTTCTTGAAATATCAAATTCATAGAATGAAACTCTAAGATACTCTGTTTGACCACGGTGACAGAACATATGTATTGTTATTGGAACATTTCAGCATACTGTAGGCAAAGAAGTAATTACTGTTAAAATTGTTGCTATATCTGATATGTGAGGGGTAAAAATTTGCTCCTAAGATTTAGGCTCTCTATTCACCTCACAGATTGTTTCTTAGCTGAGAAGAAACTTTTTAGTTTGAATCCATCCCATTTATTGATTCTTGATTTTAATTCTTGCACTATAGTAGTCTTATTAAGGGGAAGTTGGGGCCTAATCTGACATGATGAAGATTAGGGTCTACTTTTTCTTCTACTAGACACAGGGTCTCTGATTTAATTCCTAGGTCCTTGATTTACTTTGAGTTGAGTTTTGTGCATGGTAAGAGATGGGGGTTTAATTTCATTTTGTTGCATATGGATTTCCCGTTTTCCCAGCACCATTTGTTGAAGAGGCTATCTTTTCTCTAATGCATGTTCTTGGCACCTTTGTCTAATATAAGATAATTATAATTTTGTGGTTTAGTCTTTGTGTTCTCTATTCTGTACCATTGGTCTACCAGTCTGTTTTGGTGCCATTACCATGCTGTTTTGTTACTATTGCTCTGAAGAATACTTTAAGTTTTGGTATAGTGATGCCTCCTGTTTCACTCTTCCTGCCAAGGATTGCTCTAGCTATTCTGGGTCTCTTATTTTTCCAGATGAATTTCATGACTGCTTTTTCTATTTCTATGAGGCATGCCATTGGTATTTTGATTGGAATTGCATTATATCTGTATAGTGCTTTTGGCAGTATAGTCATTTTGATAACATTTATTCTGCCTATCCAAGAGCAAGGTAGAGCTTTCCATCTTCTAAGGTATTCTTTGATTTCTTTCTTTAGGGTTTTGTAGTTTTTATTGTATAGATCTTTCACCTCTTTCATTAAGTTGATTCTCAAGTATTTTATTTTTTGAGGTCATTGTAAATGGGGTAGTTTTACTCATTTCCCTTTCCTCGATTTATACCCAAAGGACTTAAAAACAGGGACACAGCCACATCAATGTTTATAGCAGCACAATTCACAATAGCTAAACTGTGGAACCAACCTAGATGCCCTTCAGTAGATGAATGGATAAAAAAAATGTGACACATATATACACAATGGAATATTACTCAGCAATAAAAGAGAATAAAATCATGGCATTTGCAGGAAAATAAATGGAGTTAGAGAAAATAATACTAAGTGAAGTTAGCCAATTCCAAAATCACAAATGTCAAATGTTTTCTCTGATGTAAGGAGACTGATTCATAGTAGGCTAGAGAGGGGGAGCCTACTATGGGTTAGGAGGAGAAGGGAGGGGGCAAGGGATTAGCAATGATGGTGGAATGTGATGGATATCATTATCTAAAGTACATGTATGAAGACATGGATTGCTGTGAATATACTTTGTATACAAACAGAGGCATGAAAAATTTGTGTTCTATATGTGTAATATGAATTGCAATGCAATCCACTGTCATTTATTAAAAATAAACAAATAAATCAATAAAATTGGAAAGCATCTCTTAGAGTAAAATGAACATCTTTTCTCATCTAGGATTACCAGCAACTTATCTTTCCTTAAAGGGATATTATGATGGTTGATTGAATCATGTTCAGCTACAGTTTCTCTCTCTCTCTCTCTCTCTCTCTCTCTCTCTCACACACACACACACACACACACACACACATCTTAAGATATCATGATTGCATCACAATTATTTCCAATTAGTGAGATGAAGCACAATTCAGTGAATACCTATCATTGTGCAATTTTACTTCCTAGAGCAACTTCACAAGGAAGTAGATTTGCACCATTTAGCAGCTGCACTTAATGAAAGAAGCAGAGTTTTAGACACAAATTATAGAATAATAGTGTGAGGGAATCAGAAAACAATTTTTCAAATACCAATATTTTATAGGAAAACCCTCAAAGCCAGAACGGTGAAGTGAGTTGCTAAATGCAATACTATTGCCAGACACACATTCTTGACTTCTTTCATTTTTCCATCCTTTCAATCGATGTTTATCTCTTTATTCTATGGACATTTGGGGTTTAGGCACAGGCAGACAGATCATCAGTGTACATCTATTTTCATATATAAAAGGGATGTCTCCTGGAACAGGTGTTGTTTCTGACATCTGAAAACAAGTGCTATCTAGATAAGCATTTGATACCTGCAGGAACTCACTAACCTGACTGATCCTGGAGAGCATGAAGATTTCTCCACTCAAAACTGCTGTCCAGAACAGGTACACAACTACAATTACCACAAGAAGTTGCTAGTCACTGTCCTTTACTAGAATGTAAAAAAAAAAAAAATTCTGGATTCTGCTGGGAAAACAAAAGGCACATAATTAGTGTCAGAGTTTGGATTTGGATTGTCCTCCAAAACTCGTGTTGAAAGCATGGACCCAAACAACAAACTTCAGAAGTGGGACTGGTAAGCAATAATTGGATCATGAGGGCTGAATCAGTCTATCTGAGGGGTTAATCCTTTGATTTCTGAATGGATTACTGGGAAGTGGACCTCCTTAGAGGAAGCAGGTCATAGGGGATATGCCCTGGAAGAGTTTATCTTCTCTGAAGCCCTTTCTCTCTCTCTCTCTCTTTGCTTTCCAGCTACCTTGAGCTGAAAAGATTTCCTCTGTCACACCAGTCTGCCATGATTCCTGGATAAAATTGGCTGACCATGGACTGAGAACTCTGAAATCATGAGATCAAATCAATCTTGCTTCTTCTAAGTTGTTCTTATCAGGTACTTTTGTCATAGCGATGAAAAGCAAACTAATGCAATTTGGGTAGAAGTACAAACCTTCCAGACTTAACTAATTTTGCCAACAAATCAGCAATAATAATTATTCTTTCTTAAATTATCTAAGAGACTTAAATTCTCATTTGACATTTACTATGATGCCTCATATAGAAAAAAGTTCATGTTCCAATTGCTTTTAAACTTTTGAATCAATGGGTGAAATATTCCTAAATTTGTATCTTAACTATAAAAGAACAACAGACGGCATGGTTTATCCAACTAAAAGACTTCACGTAGTTCTGGGAGTCTGGGAAGTCTAAGATTGAACACAGGCAGAACAGGTCTGTGCAGTGGACTCTCTTTTTGGTTTGCAGATAGCTTTCTTCTCCTTGAAGAGAGATTATTTCTTTTCTCATAAGTGCATAAGTCCATTGTGAGCTATTCAATCTTACGACCTAGTTATCTTGCAAAAATGCCACCTCCAAATGCCACCAATACATTGGGGATTTGGGTTTCAGCATATGAATTTTGGGGAAACACACATGATTATCCCATATCACTCCATTTATCAAGTGGCAAATTCTTTTTGTTTTGTTGTTTTAGCACAGATTTTAGACTCTTGTGGAACACTGCAATTGTACTTGCCCAATTTCCTTTTAAAATCAACCAAATATTAATTAGTATGAATCAATTACTCAAAAGATAAGTCAAGAAATTTTATATAATTTAAAAAGCTTTTGAAAAGTGAAATTTTAAACTATTGAGAGAACAAATCTAAATAATGTCTTTTAAACAGCATTTCTATTATCTTATATTTACCTAATTCAATTAATTTTCCACCATAAAATAGGAAATGAAATATTTTCCTGAAAGGTTTGTTAAAAATTTCTTAATTTCCTTTCTTTCTTTCTTTTTTTAAAGCAATATAGATCTGAGACTGCCTGGAAGAAGCTTTGAAATGTGACATCAATGATCTGTGATAGTGAATTGTTAATTGATTTTGGCATGATACTACAGATCCACGGTATAGCTCCTTTGTGTGCACATGTGTTGTAGTTTGTTGAAGCAAACTTCAAAGCTTCCTTTTGGGGCTGGGGTAGTGGCTCAGTGGTAGAGCACTTACCTATCATGCCTGAGGCACTGGGTTCAATCCCTGGCACCATATAAAAATAAACAACAAATAAGCTTCCTTTTGATATAAATTTCAGTGTGTATGGACAAATAAATTTACTAAATTGTAAAAGACTCATGAAACTATAACTGACACAAAGTTGTACAAAGATCACACAAAAAGCAAATGCTTAAAATATGATATCATGATTCAGAAAAACTATGTTAGCTAAAGCTGAATTTCACAATTCTATCATCTGGTCTGATATACAGATTTTTTTTTTTATTTCATATCATGGCAAAATAGACAAAACATGAAATTTAACTTCTTAGTCATTTTTAAATGCACAGTCAGCTCAGTGGTATTAAATATATTTATTATGATGAGCAAATATTGCCACCATTTCTCTCCATAACGTTTTTCATATGGTAATACTGAAACTCTATACCTATTAAACATGAACTCCTCATAGCTCTCTCCTCCCAGCCCCTGAACACTGCCATTCCATTTTGTTTCCATGATTTTGATTAACTTAAGTATCCATATATAGTATACTTCTTTTTATGTCTGGTTTATGCCACTTAGCATAATGTCCTTAAGTTTTATCCACATTGTCAGAATTTCCTTTATTTCTAAAGCTAAATAATTTTCCATTAAATGGACATATCGCTTTTGGTAATCTATTTGCTGTGGTTGGACACTTGAATTGCTTCCATGTTTTAGCTACTTTGAATAATGTTGCTATAACCATGACTGTTCATATGTCTCCTAAGAGCCTGCTTTCAATTATTTGGAGCATATAGCTAAAAAATGCTTCTTCTTCTTCTTCTTTTTTTTTTTTTTTTTGTTTTTGGTAGAACCACCATACGTGATTGTATCATTTTTTACTCCCACCAGGAGTGCACAAGAGTTCCAATTCTCCATAACCTCACCAGAACTTGTTTTCTATCTTTCTTAAGTTTTACATAAACATCCTAATGGAGATGAGGTGTTTTGTTGAGTTGCTTTTAATTTTTTAATCATAAAATGGTGTTGAAATTTGTAACATTATCTTTCAGATGTTGATGATCACTTGGTTACTTTCCTTCACTCTGTTAATGAAGTACATAATATTGATTTTTTTTCATATGTTGAATCATCTGTGTGTTCCACCATTAAACCTCAGTTAATTAAGGTATATAATCCTAATCCTTTTTAAAATACTGCTGAAGTTTTAGTATTTTGTTGAGAATTTTAATATCAATGCTCATAAGGGATATGGTCCTGTAATTTTCTTTCTTTTAATCTTTTTGTTTTGGCATTGATTTCAGGCAACTATTGGCTTTATAAAATGAATTAGGAAGTATTATCTCTTGTTCATATCTGAATTTGAAAATATATGCATTGCATGTTCTTTTATTTATTTATGTATTTATGATTGAAACAGGCAGCTTTTTTTCTTTTTTTAATTTATTTTCATTGGTGCACTATAATTATATGTAATAGTGGGATTTATTATGCCATATTTGTCCCTGTAGGTAATGTAATATGATCAAACTCATTCCCCAGTACTTCCCTTTTCCCTCTACTCTTCTCCTTGCCCTAATCTGCTTATTCTATTCTATTAATGTTCATTTTATTTTTATTATTATTTTCATTGGTACATTATGGATATCTACACACAGATACGTACAGAGGATGTATGTAAAATTAAATGTGGTGTATTCACAAATGGACATAGCATAATTGGGTAGGTTTCATTCCTCAGTATTTCCCCGATGCCCTCGCCTTCTACCTCTCTCTCAATCCTCTTTCTCTACTCCATAATATTTGTTAAAATTCACCAGTGAAGTCATCAAAGCCAGGCATCTTCTTTGTTGGTAACTTTTCAATTAATATTTAAAATTCCTTACCTATTATAGACCTCCTCAGATATTCTATTTCTTCATGATTTAGTGATGTTAGGTTTTGTGTTTTCAGGAACTTGTCTATCTTCCCTAGATTATCCAATTGTCAGTATATAATTTTGGATTCATTTATTTTCTCTATTGGTTTTTCTATTTCATTTAGCCCCATTTTAGTATTTATTTATATTTTCTTCTTTCTGGTAGCATAGAGTTAAGTTTGTTCTTTTTCTAGTTCCTTAAGTTGCGTACCTGGATTGATAATTTGAAATCTTTATTTCTCAAGTGTAAATATTTACAATGTTTTAATTAGCATTTCAATCCAGGACCAAAATATCCAAAAGATATTCTTAAACAAACTTTCATTTTCAATCTATTTGTGTCTTTGGATCTAAAATAAATACTCCTTCCTCTGCTTCTCCCTTTTCTTTATTCTTCCAGTCTCTGTCTTTTGATTGAAAAGTTTATTTTAGGGTCATGGTTTCTTTTTTTTAAAATATTTTTTTAAGAGAGAGAGAGAGAATTTTAGTATTTATTTTTTAGTTTTAGGTGGACACAACATCTTTGTTTGTATGTGGTGCTGCGGATCGAACATCCCCAGCCCAAACGGTCATGGTATCTGAAGATCTTTCCAAGGTAAATTGCTTCCATTGCTCTGGGCCCAAGAACATCATGGCAGAAGCAGGTGGTGGAAGAAAACTTCTCAACTCATGGTAGCCAGGAAACAGAGAGCTCCAGGAGCCAAGGACAAGAGATATATATAACCCAAAGGCTTGCTCCCAGTGGCCTATTTTCTCCAGTCTACTCAACCTGCCTACAGTTTTTACCCAGTACTGAAGGGCTTTTGAATAATTAATCTATCAATTGAATTACTCCAGTCATTAGGTTACAAATCTCATAAGCTAATAGTTTCACCTCTAAACATTTCTGAATTGTCTCACACATGAACATTTGGGAGACACCTCATACCGAAAACACAGCATATACCTATAAAATTTTCTCTTAATTCTTTGTTGATGGCAGTATCTCGTGATTTTTGGTATGTTTGTTTAATTTTCATTATTCTCTAAGTATTTTCTCATTTTCCTTGAGATTTCTTCTTTAACTTATTGGTTGTTCAATAGCATGTTGTTCATAACAATATTATAAAATCTTCTGCTTTAGTTCTGTTATTGATTTCTAACTTTATTCCATTGTGGTCAGAGAAAATACCTCACCTATTTGTTTTTTTAAAATTTATTGACACTTAATTTATGGCCTAACACAAAAACTATCCTGGAAATATCCTAGGTGCACCTGAATATAATTTGTATGCCTTTCTTGTTGGGTTGAATGCTATGTGAGCTTCTATTTATTAGAGTGAGTTTCTTGAGTTAAGTCCTCTATTTTCTTACCAATCTGTCAAAAGGTATCTGTCCGTTATTCAGAAAAGTGTATGAAGTCTCCAAAGATTACTGTAGAACTTTTTATTTCTCTCTTCAATTATTTTAGATTTTATTTCATCTACATTTATGTCTATATTAGGTATGAAAATGTTTATAACTATTAGATCTTCTTATGCTATTGAACTTTTGTTAATATATAATGTCCTTTGTTATTTATGGTATATTTTTGTTTTAAGTTTATATATATAAACTTTATATATATATATATATATATATATATATATATATATATATATATATGTGTGTGTGTGTGTGTGTGTGTGTGTGTATCCAATCTCTTGTCTTTTGATTGGAAATATTGGAAAGTTTACTCTATTCAAAGGAAATATATTATGTGCTATTTTTCTCTATATGTTTTTATGGCTCATTTGTCCCTGTTTCTTGTGTTACTCTCTTTGCATTTGTAGTAAAATGTTAAAATTACTTCTCATTTCTCTTTGTTTTTATCCTGTTTTCTCCATATTATAATGGAGATTCCTTTTAGCATACTAAAGTATAGCATACTAATTTGAATTTATACTTGCTTAGCTTTAATGGAAGTATTTTTTTAAGGTCAACTTGAAAAATCTGATCTGAAAATTCTTTTTTTTTTTTTTGAGTAGGAAGAAAATTTTTACTTTTCTCTTTCTGTTTTGCTGACAACAACATGAAGGATGCTAGAAAGGCAAAGACTTCAGAGAATTCTCCTTATATAATATCTTTCTTAGCTCTCAAATGCTGGAAAGCTGTTCAAAGTCTCTTTGAAGAAGGAAAAGGGAACAGATATTATTTCCCCATTTCTTTATAGTTTTAAGACTTTTTTGGAGTATTTCTTCAAAGCTAAATTTGTAATGTATTTAGAGTTTCTCTATGTCTTCTGTAAACGTTAAAAGAAGCAATAATTTCACATCAAACTCCATTTATAGTACTAGGATATAGAATCAAAGTTTTTCTTCACTTGTTTCTTGAGCCACTATGAAAAATTAGGCAGGGGAAAAAACATGTAAAATGGTTTATATTGTGTTCAACTTACTGAAATGTTTTTGACATTATATGCTATAAAATTTGAGAAAGTCTTAAATTTGCAGTGAAAACTAAGAGAATGCAGAAACATTTTAAATGAATGATTGAAAAAAAGGAAATTTGATACATAATCTATAAGCTTATTTATAAATATGATGTTCCAATCTTCCATCTCTATTTATTTTATGGACATATTCAAAATTCTTTTTCTCTTCCAGTGAGACAAAGGAGTTACATAAATTGGATTTGGATTTATTTAGAAGAGCTTTATAGAAATATTGTTATCACACAATATTTGCTAATATAATAACTTCAACTGCTATCTACTATTTTGGCGTAATGACTTAACCCACATCTTTATTTTTCTAGGTAATGGAATTCACTGAGTAATTATTGGCAGTTGTCTGAAATTTATTGTAGAAAAGCTGAAAACAAACTTTTTCTTACCTGAATTGACCTTAATAATTGAGTAAACATTTTTATCTATCAATAAAAGCTATGAATAAATGCAAAAAGGCAAAAAACCCCACTCAGATGTGTATCAGTGTGTATCTCTTAAAGCAGCTTATTTGTTAATATTCAAGTAATGGAATTCTAAGTTTATAAGCATAGTTTTCTTGCCAGCTTGATAAACTATTCAAAATAAAAGCATTGTAGTCACCAAGATGTTAGTTTAGAAATATGTACCTTTTATTTATATCTGAAATGTTGATTTCGCCTTCAAAAAGTCTCTTGTGGTTATCATTTTCTTCTTTTTATTATCATCATTACCAAAGTAGAATGTAGTAAATTTGAAGAAACACAATTACAATTTCATTTCAGTTTACTTAATAATTACTATACAATGTATTAGAATATATGATAGAGCATAAATAATATACAATATAGGAATTTATATTAGAATATGCTCTGTATATTGTAATTACAATGGTGATTTTAATACTTTTGTTTTGGAATCCATCAGGACTAAAATAATTTTCGTTATTTAGATTCTGATGTGTCATGAGTAAATGTTCTCAGCATAGAAATATTTGTATTGCAGAAAAATTAAAATATCTATTCTCACCTCATAGTATCTTCAAATTAGTGAGGCAATATGAATATTTAATCAACTTCTTGAATGATCTAATAAAGCTGTAATTCAGATCACAAAGTTTGTTGTTCCTGCTGACAACATTGTTTTTCTTACTTGAATAAATATGACCAGGAACAACTATCAAGATCTACCTTTCTCAATGCAGATTACTTTATCTGGAGAAGAAAAAGAAACAAACATCAGATTACAGTGATGTGGTACCAACAATTCAGGAAACTTTAAAAACCTTGTATGACAATATTTGAATATGTTTGCTCTTTGCATCCACCATATGTTTCCTGAAGATAAAATATGGTAACATCAGTTAATGCCATTTTCTTAAATAATTAGGTATGAAATCATTGACTCTAAAATTTTTAACTTGTGTCTGTATCTCATGATTGTAACTCTATCATCTAACTATCACTTCTCCTTTTGCTATCATTCTAATAAGACATAATGCTTTTTAAAGATTCTTTTCAACCAAATGATAGACAAATGGTTTTGGAAAGACAAATTGGGCATGCATAATGTGTGCTGGTATAAATTATAGAGAATTATTGTGTTTGTAGATAAGACATTTATTTTTCCCTAAAAGGGACTTCAGAGAGTTCCCATTCTTTCAAGAAGTGTCAAATTTTCAAGATAATATCGTTGTCACTTTGCAGCTACCTCAACTTCTTTTTTAATTTTCCTACATCTATAAAACAAAATGTTATATATTTGACTTTTCTGAAATTAAATGCTTGAAATGAAGAAACAGAGTTCATGGGATTTTGTTTTCAAACCCATATGTGAAGTGCTTTCAAAAGTAAGTTTTAATTTTTTAAATGCCCATAGACATATGAAAAATCATTAGAATCAAAAGAAGTCACTTGTGTTCAAACAATAAAGCACTCAAGTAAGCCAAGCCAGTCCAAGCCAAGCCAGGCCAAGACGAGCCAGGGGGTTATAAAGGACGGGATCTCATTCAAGTATGTGTGATAACAAGACGTATACAAAATACTCTGCTGGAACCACAACCTTGCAGAAAGGCCACCACAATGTTGCAAAAAGCCATTCTGTGAGAACATCTGCCTAGTGTCTGCCTGCCCGACATTTCATTGATGCCACCCTTATTATTGGCATGGTTAGTCATGGATAGTTGCTTTAAAGCAATTTTTTAACACTTCTTATTTTACTGTAAATAATGACTATCTCCCTTTGCCTCCCTGAATATTAGTTTACTAATATTTACTCTTGGTCTATTGCTAGCTCCTGAAATTGATTTATTATGGCATATCTAGTCCCATCACAAAGTTCACTCTTGATGAATTTTGTTATCTTTAGAAAATCTCTGTCTGTTATTTTCATCTGACACACATTAATATGTCTCCAAAATTTGTAACATATCCAGGTATATTCAGAATATGCTACAGAAGATCATATAAGAAAATTGCATATTCGTATACCCTCTATTGCCATGTCACATGATGCACCCTTAATATATGGGAATAAATGATAAAAATAGGAGTTTCACTTCTACCATTTTAAGTTTATCCTGGCCCAGATACCCAGTGGAATTATCCCTGGCTCTTGCTCTTGTCCCCCTACCCATTCTATTTCCCTTCCTGCTGTGAAGAAAACAGAGCCATATCAGTGATATTAAAATATGACCATTGGAAAATCCCAAAACTATAGTAATAGGAAATTAAGACAATAAAGTATTTTCTGTGTGATTGTGTATTAAATCTTAAGCTTAGAGTACACCAATACATTTAGATAAAGGTTTTAAAAATATATTTATTAATTTTCTACCAGATGCATAGAAACCTTCTGGAAATTGAACTCTGAAAGAGTCATAGAGGAGTAATAAAATTCAGGGTTGTATGTTTATGCTAATTCCTTAATTTGATAGATTACTAGATGAAGAAATCACAGTATTTACGGAAATACACAATTGAGGAAGAAAATCAAATGGAATTATTGGCAGTGATGGTGAAATAAATTGCAATTATCAACATATTAGTCAGTTATTAACATTTAGCTGAAACAATTAGATCCTAATTCCCAAACATTTTGTGCTTATGGATAGAATACCCTTAAAAGGCAGAATTTTGGGACTGGCACTGGAAGGGATATAATAAACTAAATTGTGTATCCTTCACATGTTGAACTCCTAAGCCCAAATATGACTGTATTTGTTTTTATTAGGACATAATGTAGGTTAAATGAGGTCAGAGAGCAGGATCCCATTGGGAAAGGATTCATGGTCTTATAAGAAAAGGAAGCATACCACTCTCTGTTTCTTGCTTTCTATCTGCTCATTAGTTAGGTGATTTCTTGATATTAAGTTGTTTGAATTTCTCAAATATTTTGGGTATTTACTATCCAATGTATGATTCACAAATATCCTCTCCAATCTGTAGGTGGTATTTCACAGTGTGAATTTCTTCTTTTGCTGTGCAGAAGCTTGTTAATTTGATGCAATCATATGGTCTATTTTTGCTTTTTTTTGTAATAGCTTTTGATGTCAAATCCAAAAACTCATTGCCCAGATTAATGATATAGAACTTTTACCATTTGTTTTCTTCTAGTACTTTCATAGTATCAAGGTTTTATTACTAAATATTTAATGAACTTGGAGTTAATTTTTATATATGAAGTGCAATAAGGGGCTAATTTTATTCTTTGGTATGTGAATATCCAATTTTTCCCTTTTATTGAAGAGATTTTTCCTTTTCCATTGTGAGTTCTTGGCATCTCTGTTAAAAATAAATTGACATAAATGTGTGTGCTCAATTCTGAGTTCTCGATTTTATTCCTTTGGTTTACATGTCAGATTTTATGCCAGTATTATGCTGTTTTGATGACTGAAGCTTTCTCTAGAGTTTGAAATCAGCTGGTCTGATGCTTCCTACACTATTTGTTCCTTTCTATGTTCAAGATTGATTTGTCTATTTGGGGTCTTTTTTGGTTTCATATGAAATTTAGGATTTATTTTCTATTTTTATAAAAATTTTCATTGATATTTTTATGGAGATTCTTTTGAATCTGTAAATTGTTTTAGATGCACTGACTTTTTGAAAGCATTAATTCTTATAATACATATCACGGAAACTATTTTTTATCTCTTTGTGTGTTCAATTGTTTTCATCCATGACTTGCAGCTTTAGTGAAAAGATCTTTTACCACCTTCATTAAATTTATTCCTAAGTATTTTATATTTTTGTAGCTATTATCAATGAGAATTTTTCTTGATTTCTTTTTTTTCACATATTCTATTGTTATTTTATAGGGACAGTTCTAAATTTTGCATGTTGATTTTGTATACTTTAATTGCGATTTTACTTAATTCATTTATTAGTTCTTACATTATTCTGGTAGAGTCTTTTTTAAAAATTTTTTTAAATTTATTTTTTAGTTGTAGATGGTCACAATGCCTTTATTCATTTTTATGTGGTGCTGAGGATCGAACCCAGGGCCTCGCGCTTGCTAGGCGAGCGTGTTACCACTGAGCCATAACGCTAGCCCTGCTACAGTCTTTATCAGACCAAATTCAATGGCACATTAAAAGGAACATCCACCATGATCAAATGGGACCTATCCGTAGGATGCAAGGATGGTTCAACATAAGCTAATAAGTAATTGTGATATCCCACAAGACTACAAGGAACAATCAAAACTCTATGATTATCATAATATATGCAGGAAAATGACAAAATCCAACATCCTTTCATGATAATAATTTTTCAACAAATTATGCATAGAGCAAATACACCCCAACAAGATATACAACAAGGCTATATACAACAAGAAAGAAACTACATAGAAAATTAGAGGAGATGGGAAAAGAAAAGTGACTGGAACTTGTTAGGGGGGGCCTTAAGGCTATTGTGGAACAGGGCTTCTTAACCTTAGCACTGCTGATTTCTTGGGCTTGAAGCTTCTCCATGGTGGAGAGCTGTTCTACGCTCTATAGGTGTTTGGCAGCATCCTGGGGTATGCCTAACAGATCCCATACACCCTCTCCACAGTAAACATAGGGTCTTCTGATTTACAAGGTACCCTTGCAGGAGTAAACACCCCTCTTCCCCCTTATTAAAGACTACTTTTTAAAAAAGAAGCCATTATTTTCTTTGAATAAAATGAGAAGCCATTGAACAGCTTGAAGCAGAAAAATAAATGACCTGAATTTAAAAGCTTCACTCAATTTTTAGGCTTTCTTTTCTTAAAGTAAACAATTCCCCATTTCTTTTCACTGTCTTTGTATAACATGCCTTTAATCTCTCTCATGTTTTTGTTTTGTTTTGCATTTTTATGCTCCTCTATTTTACACTCTTCATCTAGATTTATGGGCTCAAGAATGGATGTAATGGATCAAACAAGTTCCAGTCCAACAGAAGATTTACTATCTTGTCTCTTGTCATTAAACTTAAAATTTCATGTTGGATACAGGGATTTTTGTTTTGTATGAGAGATTGGACCCATGGGAATTTTAGTACTGAGACACATCCCCTGCCCTTTTAATCTTTTAATTTTTATTTTGAGACAAGAGTCTTGCTAAGTTACCTAGAGCCTATAGAAATTGCAGAAGCTGTCTTTGAACTCATGATCTTCCTGCCTCAGTCTCCTGAGTGACTGGGATTATAGGTATGCACCACCATGCCCTGCTGAATACAAAACATTTTGATTTGTATCAGACTTAATTCTAACCAATCCTTCAATGTATTTCCTCCAATATGATCGTACATGGATGGAATGGGAAGGAATAGAGAGAACAGAAAAATATTATCTCTCTTCCTAAAAAAATTGCTATCCAAGAGTGAGGCTTTAAAAACATTATATGTATAGTCCCCATGAACAACAGATTACAGTAGCAGAAAACAGAAAATAATTTTAAATAGCTTCGTGACATAGCAACCTGGAATATTCATCAATTTGCAATTACAAACCAAGGGTCCACTATATGCAAAGCACTATGCTAGACCTAGTAACTAGTAATATTTGTGTTCTGCATTTCAACAAAAAACAGAATTTCTATTATGTAAACAGGTTGGCTGGTTTTTTAGCAGTAATGTTTCTTGGGCAATTTGAATTATAAACTCTGGAGAAAGTGTGTCACTATTATAGTTACCCCTATTCATAATCTCTAAAATGTTATTTTCCTTACTATATTTCCCATCAGATTTGTGTGTGCATACATGTGTGCATGGGTGCATGTGTGCATGTGTGGATGTGTGTATGTTTGAATGATACTTAAGGCCAGCGTTGGAGTGCAGAGAGCAATGCAGTTGTGTTTTCTGTCATACAATACAAATGACAGTTCTATTCCTGAACTTAAGACATGTAATATCACTTGCTATACTGCTTTATGTATCCTCAGTTTAGCTGTTAAATCTTTAATATGGGGAATTATGTGCAGGCATGATCCAAGTCAAAAATTTAACTAATCTACTTTGTTTGTCAGGAGGTACAAATTTATTTGAAGTTATAAACTGCTGTTGGGTAAAAAAAGCCATAATGCCATGGTCCATAAAGAACATTCTTTATTAATCATAGTGGTATAGGTAAGACCATGCTTGAATATCATTCAGTTGTTTTTCACACAGAACAGAAAACAAAACTTTGTATTGTAGAATAGGAAACACAATTTTTTTTCACTGTGGAAGTACATTAAATTAAAATAGTAAGCAGAGGAATATTTATTACAGGGTAACTACACACACCTTTGGATTTCTTATCCACTCCTACAGATAGTAGGATAATGCTGATGGATTTATGCAAAGATACTACGTAAGACATGTATTAAAGAAAGCTCACACAAATGACCAGTAGAGAGAATGGAAGAAAAGGAGTCAAAATAGAATTAGGATGATCAGTTAAATATTTGTTGTATACAAGAGAAAACAGTGCTCTGAATTTAAGTATATGAAATCTATAAATATTATGAAGATTACATTTTAAAAATTTGGTGAGTGAATACGAAGGAGAATACAGGGATGATTTTAGGATGATATCCAATTTACTAGATTGCACAAGGAAGAAATTCAAGTCCTATTCTTTTCACTGAGATAAAAACAACAAGAAAAGTATCAAATTTGGTGTGGAAAGTTGAATGTTGCAAATGAAAATTGTAAATTTGCAATGTTAGAGTAGTGCCCTGGTTAGTGGGCTCTTGGAGCAGGCAAGAGCTCAACCGGGAAATCGAGTTTCACAGGTTGTAAGTTTCTATGTGAAGTTTTAAACCAACAGTCAATCTTACCAAGGAAAACTAAGCAAAGCAACAAAGGAAAAGATATGCCACCTGAACTGTGGCAATAATTAATTGGAAGAAGAGCGGTAGCTTTCGGACTCTACTAATTTGTTAGTTGAGTGATAGGAAAACAATTATAACATTATTATGTCAAAAATCAAGAAAAAACTTCCAGGAACAGGAAAATGATAAGATACCTCCAAGGAGGCAGAGAGGCCAAAAGAAGTTTTTTTTTTTCCCCAAATGAAAAGAATAATTAATCAAAAAGGAGAGTTATTAATATTGTGATGATAACATTTTTCAATGGAATCCTTCAAGCAGAGAGTGAATGAGTAAGAAGAATATGCATAAATAGAGAACTGACTGGGTACAACTTTACCAAAATCCCAATTGTAGACAACTAGTGGGAATGAATAGAACACTTGTAAACAAAGGATTTCTTTGGACCCATGTCACTCATATCATGCACAGACTTTCTCTAAAACAAAGAAAGAAAGAGGAAAACATACAAAAAAGAGGAGACAGATATAAAAGTAGTACAAATTAGAATAAGAAGTCCATAAGACACCATGATAGTTCAAGTAATATGGATTCATGTTACCAGATATTAATAATAATTTAAAAATATCTCATTAGTTAGAGACATCAAAGATGATTAAACAGGGATGATAGAACAGAGCATTTCAAGGAAAATAACATTGCAAAGTGAACTTGTTGCTAGATTCCTTGAGTGAAGACCCCAAACCTAGTGGTCTCACCAGACCAGGTTCTGCCACTGGTCCAAATATGCCCAACAAACAGATAATCAGGGATGAAGGGAAAGAAGAGAACTTTAATCTCTATGGTCAGACCAGAAAAACAGATATGAAGGTACAATGACCAAAGATCTGTGTTCAAGGGACTGACAGACACTTTGAGGTTTTTATAGAAAAGGAGAACAAACACAATTGTTGGGGGATTGTATGGCTGGGGGTTTTGCAGAACTGACAGGATAAATCATTCTGATCAGGCCAGGGTCTGGTTCACTATTTTCCAGTTCTATGAGGTGGTTCTGGAGAAGTTCTTACCACTTGCGGGGACAATCTGTTCCTCATAAAATGGCTGTCCCTCCTTTGGAAGTAGCCTGGATTACTGCCATGAGGTAATTGCTCCTGTTCCGGGGTGACCTAGTCATGCGGTGATTGCCTGTGAGGCTCTATTCTTCCTGGTAGTCAAGGCGACTACAAATTTAGACCAATGACTGGAGACATCTAGGTGCCAGTTCTAGGGTCTCGCAGTTGAATGGCCAGGTAAACCTCTACAATATCTCAGTTACTTTTACTTTTGTATCCCCAGTCTTAAAAAGGGAGGAAATAGATTAAGTAAATTTAGGGCTAATAACATTGTGTTATTCTCCTTTAGTGATTAACATGCCTATGTGCAGAGTTAGCAAGATGGCCCCAGGATGAAGGTAACCAAGGACACAGATAAAAAGGAAAGCAAACATGCCACTCGCGTTGTCCTTCTTTTAGTTACCCATTTGGCATCTGCAGACCCAAAATGAAGAGTCAGTGCTTTCAGCAAAAGAGGCTTCCAATTCTGTGAGTGTAATTTGGTATATGAAATCATTACCAAATTACAAGCCAGATCAGAAACAACAAGAGGAGAAAAGGTATTACTACAGCAATGTTAGTTATGTAGGGGCAAATCAGAACCAAACCAAAAAAAAAAAAAAAAAAAGCATGATGTGAAAATTCAGCAAAACCATTTGGGAAAGAAATAGACAGTAGATTTCAGAGAGGAAACTCTGGGTATAGAAGAGGGGCAAAGGAGATTGAACTTGTGCATTTTTGATGTTCTTGAGGTAGAAGTTAGAAAAGATGAAAAGGCAAAGAAAAAGAAAATCTGTTCCATAATAAATGTTTGTGTCTGCAGAATAAAAGACAAAGTACAGAATTGTGTAAACAGAGGTGCTTTTAATGAGTTTCTAAAATATAAAAATTCCAAATCCTATGACTATATCAAAAGTAATTTAAGAAAAAAATCATCTATTTTAATGTTCATAGTAATATTTTCAACATAAAGAAGATTTTAAAGGACCTGTAAAAGTGAGTACTGGAAGGGAGATTGAAAAATCAGTTAAAATGAATCCTATTTCTGTTAAAATACTTATGTTGTAAATTGATTATCAAAAGGGAGACTCCCTAAATGAAAAAAAAAAAGTTAAGTGACTATAAAAATGAGGTGCAGATAAAACAAGGATCATGATATTAATGTTGAGCAATGTGTAATTCAAAACACAAAGTATTTAATTTGAAAAAGAATGGCAGGAATGAAGATCTCTATGTCATGAAACTTTATAGAACAAAAAGTTATAGAAATAAAATTCACTGAGAACAAAATCAATAGGAAAAACAAGAATCATTTATGGAAACAAGAGAGTAGACTAATGTTTCTTCCAGTTTGTAATATTTCAGATTGACAAAAAATGAATAGGAAAAAGAGGTATTAAGTTAATTAAGGTGGCTAGTATAGATAAATTTGAGAACAGAAAATTCACTCTATTTTCAAGGACCCATGGGCCAGTTATGAAAATTGGCCATTTTTAAGATCTTAGGATAAACCTCAGTAAATGCTACATAGTAGACATTTCATAGAAATTCCTGACTATTTAAAGTTCAGTTTAGTCAGAAATTAACTTAAAATCAGAAAAATGAACTGAGAAGGAAAACTGCACTCTACTTGAAAACTCTTAGCTAAAGGGCAACTTAAACACAACTTTAGATGGTCTATAAAACAGAAATGATAAATATCTAACTTAGCATCACCTCTCTCAAATACTGAGGACAACTCTATTAATATTTAGAAAAAATTAAGGAATTTTGTTAATATATTTGCACAATATTGTCATGGAAGTACTGACCAATACAATCAAAGGAAGAGAAAATACTAAGTATAAACATTTGAGTACAACAATAATCAACATAACTGCGTGATTATACAATCCAAAATGATCTTAAAAGCTTTTGGAATTATTCAACTCCTAAAAACTAACACAGGAGAAAATCCATATGGTCTTGGGTTGGGATATGACTTCTTAGGGCAGGATCCATGAAACAAAGAATTGATAAGCTGCATTTCATTAAAACTACAGTGGTGTGCTCTTTCACCACTTTCAACAGAAAAAAAGGAAAGTTTTCAGACTGCAAAAGGATATTTGCAAAAGACACACCGGATAGAGGACTGCTATGGAAAATATATGGAGAACTCTAAAACTCATCCATAAGAAAACAACTCAACTTAAAAAGTGAACCAAAGAGGAAATAGACATCTCATCAAAGAAGCTATGCAAGTGGAAAGAAGCGTATGAAAAGTTGTTTATTATATGTTGCTGTGCCCGTGTATTCCCCTGAGAAAGCCCTAGGGGTCAGGGGTGGGGGGGATACATGCACAGTAAGAGGATTTTGTTGCTGAGATGATGACCAAGAACCCTCAAGGTCTGCTGTACTCTGTTGTGCTTACAATTGTCACTACTATGGTCATAAGGGAGAGCAGGCAAGAATCAGTCAATTTAATCTGTGAGAATAAAGGTTTTCCAGAGAAAGCAAATGCACAATACCTAAAAGACATAATTGGGGAGTTTGCTAGAAAAGAAAGGAATAACATGTACAAATGCCTAATGTCTCTTGAAAATAAGCTTCCTTCAATAACTGAAAATACTATGGTCAGTGCAAGTTAAGGCTACAGCCACCAAGAGATAAGACTTCAGAAATGTCCAGATCACAAGTAATGTCATGTGCAATGTCATAGAATTTGTATATTATCATAAGAACGATGGTAGCCCACAGAACTATTGCATGCTTTGAGTTTTAGACAGATTACATTCACTGCTATGAAGAAGATTAAAAGAAATAAAGTATTAACAAAGAACAAGTAGAAAAGCTTGCTCTAGATTTCAAAGAGATCATCAGTATCATTTGACCATGAAGATAAAAATGTGCTGTAAGTTCCTTTCAGTCACAGGATCAATGAAGTGGTCAGCTAGCCTATTAAAATGAGAGAGTTTCCAAGCCAGGAATTAAGGATTGTTCCCACAGGGAACCATGTTGGTGTCTAAAACTACAAAGACCCTGTGATTGGACCTGAATCTGCTTTCTTAAAGGAAGGACAAGAATGGGATCTCATATTTAAAAAAGAAAAATCACTAAAATTCCTTGAGAATGTGTTGTGGAGTAGTTGAAAATTGAGAAATCTTGCTCATCTGTGTGGCACAAAATTTGAAAATGAAAAATGATTAAATCAAAGCATGTGTATATACTTTTTAAGACCAGATATAGAACTAAAAACACTTTTTAAAAAATATTTATAATAGCTATCTCTGGATGTGAGATCTGGGTTCACTGTTACTCTGTTTTGCTTTTATGAGGATTTTTGTTGGTTTTTTGTTTGTTTGTTTTTTAAATATACATCTTTATTTTTCATTAAAATAATATTAAGAACTAAAGTAAATACAACACTCTACAAAATTATCCTATTTGAGGATTTTTAGTGGTATGAGAGGCCTGGATATGTGGCTGATGAATGGGAGAGGTATTTTATCTCCTTTTCCAGCTCCAGTTGATTCATAGTTGCCTGAAGCACCGTGCTAAGAATGATTTTGAAGCTTAAGTCGACTTCAGTAGGAAAGAGGACTGTGATTGATTAGTGATGTCTGCTATGCATCCAGAATGTGGAAATTATGGTTATCTCTCAGGTGTTAGTCATTTGTTATCTAAATACACTCCTTCAGTTTATAGGTGACAAAACTGAAGCCCTTCAAAAGGGAATTATTGCTGTGATCATACAGATTTCTAATTGCGTTTCAATTATATAGGGTTCTAATTCAGGGTAAAGAAAGATTTCATCTTGAAAAGTCTTAAAGGCTTAAATGTTTCCTGAGGTCAATTTGCAAATAATCTGACCATCCTTTAAAAATACAAAATTAAAGAATGAATAAAAATAGTTTTGCTAAATTGTTCTAGTCCCTGAATCATCTTTCCTGTACAGAATTCCACAGTCTGAGCTAGCTAAGTCCACCTGACTCTGAGATCTCACATTTATTTTTAAAACCACAAGCTAGCCTGCCCAGACATGAGGTATCATTTTCTCTAAACTAAATAGCGATCAAGGCTCTGTCACTTTCCTAATGAGGACTCGTGCACAGCACCAAGCCTTCTGAAGTATATTCAGGTGAGGATGTGTAATTTTAACATCTGGACTTGCTAAGGGACTCATTTAAAGACACAGCGTCCTAAAAGGAACTCTCAAGATTCAACACATGATTAAACAGGAAAAAGCTGGCAGAATTCTGTTTTTCTCAAAGGAGTGCAAAAGTAAAAGGCTATGCCTTTTGGGATGAGACCTTCTACCAACTCATTTAACAACAAATACAGAAAATTTCGATAAATTGGAAAATAATGATCCTCAGGAATCGTTCTGACCTGACCCTTTGGGTACTGTGTAGATGCAATAGTCCAGATTGTTCTCCTCCAGGATTCCAGAATCAATCTCATACTTAGGTCTCTAAATATCAGTCTCTGCTTGCACACCTTAAGTGATGAGCTGCCTCCTGTTGATATTTAGCTCTCCACTGAGATGTCATTTTGGTCAAGAAGATTTTCTTCATTTTCGAGATTGGCTCTTGTGTGCCTTTCCTATACATTCCCTTAGTGCTTTTTATTTCTCCCATCACAACTCACATTGGTAGTTTTCCTTTTCAATTTACTGCATCCCCGCCCCCGGCCCGTCCCCTTACGCTAAGCTCTGTGAAGGTGAGGGTGGAGGGCATGTCTTTCATCTCAATGAGAATCTTTGGGCATCTTACTGGTGTCTCTTCTATAATAAGTGACGGCTAAATACAGATGAATGAAAGAACAAGGGAATAAGTAGAAGTCTTCACTTTATATTTTTAGAAAGGTATGAAGCATGCAAATGACCTACATTCATCTCATCATTGGTTCTCAGACTGTCATACAATTTGCACCTGTTTGGTGGGGAAACAGGCATGCGGGGGAGGGGATGGTGTATAGATACATTATTCCTGAGCAATCATTAAACACATTTTGAGGAAGATAAACTCATTCCATCCTTATTCGTTCTCAAGGTCTAAAGTATCCCTCTGTGAAAAAAAAAATGTATACAATAAAACCTAACCTCTGATCAGATCAAAGGAATAGACTATGGATTTTTGATGCTAAAACTTGCAACAATCAGAAGAAGAAAAAAAATTCCAGTGTACAAATCTCATTATCTTGCACATTTTGAAGTTGATAAAAACAAGTAAAATTGGCTTTGCTTCATTTCAGAGTAATTACTGTACTCAAAATTTAGAAAGTCAATAAATGCATTTCATGTATACGATACAATAATCACGCATTATGGTCCATTTTCAAACAAATCATAATTACTGTCTGAATGTGACTCAAATCACCAAGGAACTTTCATAAATGCTAAATTACTTGCAATTTAAACATGCTAAAAATGCCATGCCATTTAGCACACTGAACAGATGAGCAATGGGCCAAACTTAGAAAATGCAATTCACGCTAAGTGATGTTACTAAAATGTGTGACAGATGGCATGGTCACCGAGGTTACCAAAGGCTTCTTTATTAAAAAGAAAATTCTGATTTCAAATGTTTTCAGGAATTTCTAATTAAAATGGTTTTAAATAGTCTGGGCCTTCTGTGTTCTGGGACTATTAACTCAATTCAAAACCAATACATCTATCTATCTATCTATCTATCTATCTATCTATCTATCTATCTATCTATCTATTTCCCCATAAGCTGCAGAAACCTCTCATCTGACCATATAAGCAATTTGGATTTTTAAAGTCTGTCCTTCAATACATTTACTTTCTTTCATTTATTTAAACATGTTAAGTGACAACTTACTAAATGTCATGCCCTAGGAAAGGGACTGATTAAAAGGTGGTAGGAGACACCACCCCTGCTCTGAAGGATTCATGGTTAACACAAGATGATCATGGGCAACCGAAGAGTAGAAATATCAGTCTTTCCACTCATTGACTGAAGGAGAAGCTTCCAGAACTATGACCTTATGGATGAAGAGTGTTCAACTTGGGTAGATTAGGTGAGAGAAAGTCTAGAATGGCTGATGTCTCTCCAGAGGATTGGCCCTGGACAACTCAAGAGAGGAGCTTGGTTTCAAGCACCTGAGTGTTATGCTAGCATGAGGATTTTATCTACATGGTAAGGAGAATCCACCGAAGGATTCTGGCCAGGGAAATGAACCTTCATATATATACATTAGAAGAACCCCTCTGGAGGCTTAAGGAGGACTGAAAGACCAGAAAGACCAAGCAAAGATTCCTGGGCACTCACCAACATAATAACCCAGATGAGATACAGAAATATTGAATAATGATCTCTAAGAAAACTGGAAGAGGATCATTTCTCAATGGCAGTACCCTTTCTCCATGACGGATAACGTGTTTTTATATTGTGGGCCAGCTGGAATAAAGTAAATCTATCCTAGAGCTATATTAGTGCTGGTCAAATGTAAGTATTTCATAAATTCCACAGAGACATCATAAAAAACATTTAAACATGTTTTACAAATAATATTTTTATGTACTTCATGAAATTTTTTCACTTAATTAGGCATGCAAAGTTGGTACTTCCTATGTGTCTGATGCAGCAGGAGGCATACAAAGAATTACACAGACATAATTCTGAAACTTGAGTGTCTAGAATTTTTGTTGACATGATAGAAACTACAAAAGAACTTTATTTCCAAATAGTTAAAGGCAAAATATATTAAAACTGGGTAATAGATACTTTGAAACTACGCAAACTAGAATAGTCTCTCTAGGGTAGTATAAGAAGACTTTCTTTTATAGATGAAATTCACATTGAGCTTTAAAGAAATGAATTGACAAAGACTAGAGGCCAATCTCCTCTGAACTATACAATACAAGTAAAGGTGCAGCAAAGAGACAGTTTTGGATATATGCAGAGACGGGAAAGGTCTAAATGCATGCAGATACTAAAATATCCTTGGGAGCTTAGTAGTTTTTTCCCTCCCCACTAAGCTGTAAGGAAAGTTCTTCACTGGAGCCTGAGAAACTGAAAGTGTTAGTTAGAAAATAATAAAGCAGAAATGTGGAGATAAATAGTGGTAAGAAACCCAAGTCATATTTCTATATCATTTTCTGGGTTCTTCCTGGGGCTTTTCTAATCTTGCTTTGGTTTCTTTGACACACCCTTTTAGCATTATTGTAACTTCTCTCTTACACATGAGGCACTCAATTTGGTTTTATTACTAAAATAAAAAATATAATTTTGAGTTGTTAATCCATTCATCTGTTGGATCACATTGATTGCTGAATGATAATCTTGACTTGCATCCCCCAATGAAACCCCATTTGGTCATACTTCATATTCTTGTTACACATTTTTATAGTTTATTTGTTCATGGGTGTTTGCATAAATGTTCATGCCAGATGTTAGTCTGTGGTTTTTCTTTATGGAAAGTCTTTAACTGGCTGTAGTATTGTAATGTCTTTATCTATGTCCCCATCAAATGTGTTAAATTTAGTCCTTTCTGCATTTATTTTCTCAAAGAGCTGGTGGGAAGTTGTTATTATCTCTTCCTTAACTGTTTAATAGAATTCACCAGAGAAACCATTTGGGTCTGCTTTCTTTTTAGAAGGGTAACACAGCTTCTTGCTTAGAAGGCTATTATGATGGAGTCAACTTATTAAGTAGTTGCACATTTATTCAAGTTATGTATTCTCTGTAAGTTTTGACACTTAGTCTATTTAATATCAGTTCTTAAATTTGTGGGCATACAGTTTTTTTTCAGATTATTACTTGTTTCATCATTTAATATTCAGGGGGATCATCGTGATTTCTTCTTTGTTCCTAATATTAGTAATTGATGTGCTATCTCCTTTTTTCTTGGTTGGACTGGTTTCATGTTTATTAATTTTATTTATCTTTTCTAAGAAACTACTTTATTTCATTGATTTTCTCTGTTGCTCTCCTGTTTTCTATTTCATTGATTTCTGCTCTGTTATTATTTCTTTTATTTATCTGCTTTAGATTTACATCTCTTTCCATTATCTGGCTCCCTGAAATAGACTTTTAGGTTATTGATTTTAAATACCTTTTTTCCTTTTCTAATATAAGCATTCAATGATATAAATTTCCCTGAGCATCGATTTTTAGCATCCAGTGAATTTTGTATTTGTATTTTCATTTAGTCCAGAATATTTTTTTTCATTTCTTTGAGACTTCCTTGATCTGTGTGATATTTGAAAGTATACAGTTTAATATTCATTTCCAAATTTTAGATTTTTCCAGCTTTGTTTTGTGGTTTCTGGTTTAATGTCATGTGTTCTCAGAACATAATTCAAAATTTTTTTCAATTCTAAAAAAATATGTCTATTGACCCAGAATGTAGTTTTTCTTTGAATGTTTCATTGAACTTGAACATATAGTCTATTCTGCTATGGATAGAGTATTGTAAAAATGCCAAACTGAACAAATTGATGGATAGTAGTATTCAGTTATCTATGCCCTTTCTGATTTTATGCCCATATGATCTGTAAATTACTGACAGATGAGTATTAAAATTTCCAGATGAAATAAGGAATTTCTCCATTTGCAGTGTTTGCTTCATGTAGTTTGATGTTCTGTTGTTGGGTAAGTGTTAGATCATGTTGAATACTCAACCCTTTGTGATTGTTTAATGCCCCTTCTAATGTTTGATATATTTGTTCTGAAGTCTGTCTCATTTGTAATTACTATAACTATTACATCTTTTTTATTTGTTTTCAAGGAAAAGAAAATTAGTATAGGTCAGAAAGGGAAAAAATGCATATATCTGAGAAGGAGCAAATGAAGGTAAAATCTTTTGTTTTCCTTCAACTCCTCTAAAATACAACTGTGTATTTAAAGTAATTATAGCAAAATATTTGGATAATTATAGGATATTAATAATTAAAATAAAGGACAGCATCAGCTGGAGGCTTGAGAAAGAATAAGTGGGGATTCTTTCTTTTAGGGAAGTTGCACAGAGCATGAAGTAGTATGTTGTTATTTGAAGGTCAACTTAGAGTAGCTGGAAAAGTATATTGTAAGCTGTCCAGCAGCCATGAGAACCAACACTTTTTAAAAGAAATATAAAGATCAACAAATATTGAAAAATGTTCAATATCTATAGCAATTAGAGAAATGCAAATTAAATGTACACTGATATTTCATCTAACTCCAGTCAGAATGGCAACTATCAAGAATATAAGTAATAATAAATGTTGGTGAGAATGTTGGGAAATGGGTACACTCATACATTTTTGGTGGGAATGCAAATTAGTTCAACTACTCTGGAAAGCAGTATGAAAATTCCTCAAAAACTAGGAATGGAACCACCATTTGTCCCAGTTATCCCACTCCTTGGTATGCATCCCCAGGAATTAAAGTCAGGATACTACAGTGATGCAGCCACATCAATGTTAATAGCAGCTCAGTTCACAACAGCTAAACTATGGAGCCAACATAGGTGATGAATGAATAAAGAAAATGTCATATATATACACAATGGAATACAATTCAGCCATTAAGAAGAATGACTTGATAACATTTGCTGGTAAATGGATGGATCTGGAGACTGTCATGATAAGTGAAATAAGCCAATCCCCAAAAAAACAATGCTTCAATGTTTTCACGGATATGTGGATGCTAATACCCAATAAGGTGAGGCAAGAGGGGAAGAATAAAAGTTCAATGGATTAGACAAAGGGCAATGAAGGGAAGGGAAGGGAGGGGGGATAAAAAAAGAAAGACAGTGGAATGAATCTGATGTAAGTTTCCTATGTACATTATGAGTATGACCCAGTGGATTTCACCATCCTGTACATCCACAAGTCTGGGGTCCTAATTAGAATACGGTATAGTCAATGTTTGTACAATTATATAAAAATCGATTCCACTATCATGTGTAATTAAAAAGAATCAATTTAAAAATTTTCCTGCTTGATGATTCCACTGCCTGTGTCCTATCTGAGTCTGACTCTGGTGATTTAATTGTCATTACGTACTTTATTTTCTTATTTATTTATTTATTTTTTTGGGGGGCATGTTTCATAACACTCTGTTGAGAGTCAAGAATATTCTATCTGGTAATAGAAACTGAGGTAAATTGGCCTTCAGCGTGTGGTTTTATACTAATCAGCCTAGGAGTTAGGCAGATCTTAATGCTAAGCATTATTATAATGCTAAGCATAATTACCTAACACCTAATAGGTGTGACAATGTTAATCCCCTCTGTTGTCTTTGCTTCCCTTCTTTGGGTTTCTCCAAGGGCTTTTTAGAATCTGAACCCTTTTGGCTGGAATCCATTGTCATGGGAATCTGCTACTGTGACAGGAAGAGATTGAGGAGGGGAAGTGTCCTAGTCTTTGGATTCCCTCTTGCTGTGGGCAGGAGGAGTGCTTTACTGGAGTGGGACCTTCACAGACACTTCTTCAGTGGCATAGGTTTTCTTTGCCTCAGGCCTTTGTCCCTTCCCTCCCTGCTGCGCTATTAAGATGATTTCTTTGAAGCCCTGGACCCCCTTGACTCTAGTATTTTCCCCTCTCTTGGGTAATTCAGGAAGAGTAGATGGGGCTGGAGGGGGAGATTTGCCCTTAGAAGTCTGCTCCTCTGAAACATAGATCTTTCCTAAGGAGAGGTCGCTGGGTTTATTTCACATGTTGCTCTTCTCTCCGTTGGGTAGAACCATGACTAGCGCTTCCCCTGTCTTCAGTAGGAAAATGCTGTAGTGTTCATTGAGGTAAAGCCCTAAGAGGGTAGGGACCTTTCCTCAGGCTGAAGTCTCAGAAATTTCTTGTTCTTATGCACGTCTACATGCAACCTCCACCAGTTTGTCAAAATTGCTTCTAAATGTTCTTTCCAGTTTATGAATCCAGCAGCTTTTCTCCTTGCAAGCAGAGCTCTGCTGTAGGAGGTCTATGGGTAAGACTTTCTCTACAGAGCTGGAGAGAGGTTTGTCTTGTAGTCTTCACGAAAAACACCGGCTTTCAGTTTGTCCAGCTGACTCTTGTTATTGCTAAGAGCCACAGCCAAGTAATATGATGCATGGCATTTTTGGTTGAAAGGTGACACCAGCAAGCCATTGAGATGATATGATTATGTTAAGATTTGCATTCATATGGATATTGGACTCTTGCTGTCCACCTCCGCCTGCTGCCTGCTACGGGACTCCTGGAGAGTTCCCATTGGTTGGGGAAGTGCGGTAGGAGGGAATTCCAGAGGAGGAACCACCTCTTGGGTTCCGGGAGAACGCCATGTGGAATCTTCCCGGGGCTCCTAGGCATTGGCGGCAGTTTCAAAAAATAAAGTTTGTTCCTGCTTGAGTGGCTCCTGATTTTGTGCCCAGCCAGACTGCGGCAATAATGACCCAGGGTCTTTGAATGCTAGAGCTGGAATCTTAAATCCACCACCTTTCATTAAATTTTTATTTTGAGTTAAAGGTAGTTTCATGTGTAGTTTTAAGAAATAATACATTCGGCTAAATTGCCTCCATTGCTAAAGTTGTGTAAAACATGTGGCACGGTACTTCAGGATGGGAATCCACGGGGCTATAACTAATACTTTTATTCAGAATTCTCCAAATTTTCTGCTGCTCATTCATATGTGCGTGTGTGTTTGTGAGTGTGTAGAAAACTCTATACAATTTTATCAACTGTACAAGTTTGTACATCTACCAAATTCAGGATCAACTATTTAAAAGGCTTCGTGAATAGAGGAAAATATTTTGTAGCTGTAAGAAGGTTTAAGATAGTTAGTGTTACTTAATTCTATGCCTGTTTTTATGTATTCTTATATTGGATTAAGAATAGCATAGAAGATTTCAAGAGGCCACTTTTGCCTGTGGTTGTTCTCTATTGGTCAACCCCACCTTGTTCTTTGACATCGCTGATGACCAATGACCAATGACTGATGACCCATGACCGTGAGGCCTTGGGCTGCATCTCCATTAAGCTGTTTGCAAAGTTCCAAAGACAACAGAAAATTTTCATGCTCTGAATACTGGAGAGAAAGGATTTGGTTATAAGGGTTCCTGCTTTAACAGAATTATTCCAGGATTTATGTGCCAAGGTGGTGACTTCACATGCAACAATGGCACTGGTGGCAAGTCCACCTATGATGAGAAGTTTGGTGATGAGAAATTCATCCTGAAGCATACAGGCCCTGGCATCTTGTCTATGGCAAATGCTGGGCCAAACACAAACAGTTCCTAGTTTTTCATCTGCACTGCCAAGACTGAGTGGTTGGATGGCAAGCATGTGGTCTTTGGGAAGGTGAAAGAGGGCATGAACACTGTGGAAGCCATGGAGCACTTTGAGTTCAGGAAAGGCAAGACCAGCAAAAAAGATCACCATTACCGACTGTGCGTAACTCTAATATGTTTGACTTGTATTTATCTTAACCACCAAACCATACCTTTTGTACCTCAGGAGAGCACCCCTCCACCCCATCAGCTCATGATATCCCATAATCTTTATGTTCTCACAT